>NC_136468.1:23651826-28651826 GCF_902686455.1 Sciurus vulgaris
CCACCAACCACCCGTAGCCCTGGGCAATCAATCACTCCAAGTCGAAGTGACCCTCCCCGCTCCTCCTCCTTCTCCAGATAACCCCCCGAGTGTTCAGGAGTGGTCGCTCTGAGTGGCTCTGAATCCACGTGACCCGCTGCACGGGTCCTCTGGGCAACCGCCCGGAGCTCTGGTGCAGCCACTCAAGACCAAGCGACCCACCACGTTTCTCCTCCAGGCAGCCCCCCTGTGTTCAGGCGCTGTCACTTTAAGTCCAAACAACTCACCACTCGCCTTCTCCTCTGAGCAGCCGCCTGGAGTGCTAATGCAGTCACTGCGAGTCCAAACGACCCGCCGCGCTCCTCCTCCTCCTCCTCCTACTCCTCAGGGCAGGCCCCGGGGTTCAGAAGTGGTCTGAGTCCAAACAGCTCGCCACGCTGCCCCTCCTCTGGCAACCGCCTGTAGCTCTGGTGTAGTCACTCTGAATCCAAGCGGCCACACTCCTCTTCCTCCTCCTCGTCCTCAGGGCCAGCCCCGGTGTTCAGAAGCAGTCGTTCTGAGTCCAAACAGCTCGCCACGCAGCTTCTCCTCTGGCAACCGCCTGTAGCTCTGGTGCAGTCACTCCGAATCCAAGCGGCCACGTTCCTTCTCCTCCTCCTCAGGGCAGGCCCCGGTGTCCTGAGTCCACACAGCTCTCCTCGCCACTCTTCCCCTGGGCAGCCGCCGGAGCCCCAGTGGTTGCTCCGAGTCCCAGCGCTGTGCCGAGCGGCCTCCTTTACGGCGCTCCCAGTTGTCCGAGTTCACTGCTCCAGCGGGGGGAGGGGCGTCTCGCCGGCAGCTCTACTTCACAAAGTTTCCTGCGTTCCGGGACCACCGTCCCATTCGGGATGCCTTCCCAACGGGTGAGAGTCACCCGGCTGCTTTGAGTTGGTCCCAAGGGTCTCAATAGCTCCTCTTTTGAATCCTGAGTCCTGGAGCAACATGAAATGCAGCCACTCTGTAGGCCGCCATCTTGAAAACCTCCGGATCTTTCTTTTTAATCCAATCTGCCAGTCTGTGTCTTTTGATTGATGAATTCAGGCCATTAACAGTCAGGGTTATTATTGAGATATGATTTGTATTCCCAGTCATTTGGCTCATTTTGTTTTTTGACACAACTTAGTTTCTCCTTTATTTGGCTATTCCTTTAGGGTAGTTCCTCCATTTGCTAATTTATGTCATTGTTTTTCATCTCTTCCGCATGGAATATTTTGCTGAGAGTGTTTTGTAGTGCTTTCTTTTTGTAAATTCTTTTAGCTTTTGTTTATCATGGAAGAATTTTCTTTCATCGTCAAATCTGAAGGTAAGTTTTGCGGGGTATAAGATTCTTGAAAAATGTTGTTCCAGGCCCTTCTAGCTTTTAGGGTCTGGATTGAAAAATCTGCTGATATCCGTATTGGTTTTCCCCTGAATGTAATTCAATTCTTTTCTCTCGCAGCCTTTAAAATTCTGTCTTTATTTTGTATGTTAGGTATTTTCATTATGATGTGCCTTGGTGTGGGTCTGTTGTAATTTTGTATATTTGGAGTCCTATAAGCCTCTTGAACTTGATTTTCCATTTCATTCTTCAGATTTGGGAAATTTCCTGATATTATGTCATTGAATAGATTGTTCATTCCTTTGGTTTGTTTCTCTAAGCCTTCCTCAATCCCAATAATTCTTAAATTTGGCCATTTCATGATATCCCATAATTCTTGTAGATTCTGTTCATGATTTCTTACCATCTTCTCTGTTTGGTTAACTTTGTTTTCAAGATTAAATATTTTGTCTCCAGTGTCTGAGATTCTGTCCTCCAGGTGTTCTATCCTATTGGTTATGCTTTCTATGGAGTTTTTAATTTGGTTTATTGTTTCCTTCATTTCAAGGATTTCTGTTTATTTTTTTTTCAGTATCTCTAACTCTATTGAAATGATCTTTTGCTTCCTGCAATTGCTCTTTTAACTGTTGATTGGTGCAATCATTCAAAGCCTGCATTTACTCTTTCATCTCATTGTTTGCTTCTCTGATCATTTTAATTCTGTACATTGTCAACTCCCTTTCTGACATTTCTTCTGCCATGCTGTCATTGGATTTTATTGATGTAGCATCTAGGTTTGTTTGGGACATTTTCTTCCCTTGTTTTCTCATATTGCTCAGTTATCTTCCCCTCTAGTAGTGAAACTCTGAGTTATTGCAGATTTCCCCTGTTGACTTATAGTGTCCCTGTAAATTTCCAATAACTCACCTCCTAGCCTTCAGTAGCCTGATGTCTCAGAGGAACTTGATAATGCAGTGATCCACAAGGAAGCTGCCCCTCTAGGGGTGATGGCATTCAGGTGAGGTATATTCCCTGCTAGTGTGCAGGGGTGCCTCCACTTATTGACCTACGGTCAGCCAAAGGGGAACTAGATTGCGGGTTGGGGCATGGCTGGTCTGGGCCTGGGTCTCTGGTTCTACCACCCTGGTGGGAAAGCCTCAGTCTGCAGGATCCTAGTTGTGCATGTAAGTCTCTCGCTGGGCGACTCTGCTCCAAGAAGCTGCCTGCAGTCTGGGCCTGCCTCCCGGGTCAGGCGGATCCTAGCTGTGCACAGAAGTTCTTAATTTTTTCTTAATGATATCTTTTGAAGAGCAATAGTTTAAAGTTTTGCTGAAGTCTTTTTTTTTATCAGCTTGTTCTTTAAGGGATCATAATTTTGGTGACATATGTAAAAAATCCTCACTCAATCCAAGACCACAAAGATTTTTCTCCAAAGTGTTTTAGAAGTTTATGATTTTAGCTTTTGTATCTGTATCTATGATCTACTCTGAATTAATTTTTGTATGCTGTGGGTTACGAGTCTCTCTTTCCCACCCAGGACTATTCATTGCTGAAAAGGCTGTGTTCCTCCATTTAATTGCCTTCACATCTTTGTTGAAATTGGCCAAAACTGTAAAGTTTTATTTCTGATGATTCTCCATCCTGCTTCATTTATGTCTATATCTATCCCTACACACAACCACTCCACTGTCCTTGTTTTTCAAATAGTTTGACCATTTCATGTCCTTTGCGCTCCATATGCGTCTGGGAAGGGCTTGTCAGTTTCTATAGAATGCTTACTGGAATGGGGGTGGGATCACACAGAAAAGAATTGCCTCCTTAACAACGTGGAGTCTTTGAATTCTTGAACATACAATGTCTTCCCGTTTAACTCTTCTTCAACTTATCTTAGCAATGTTTACGATTTTCAGTGTATTGGTCTTTTATTAAATTTGTTCCTAAGTATTTTATTTTTTGGATACTATTATGAAAAGAATGGTTTTCTTGATTTCATTTTTAAATTGTTTTTTGCTAGCATATAGAAATTCAGTTGATTAAAAAAATACTGACATTGTGTCCTGAAAACATGCTAAGCTTGTTTATTACCTTGAATATATTTTTGTAGATTCTTTAGAATTTTCTCCATACGGAAGCTTGTCATGTGGGAATACATATTGTTTTACTTCCCTTTCAACTTGTGTGCCTTTAATTAATTGTTATGGGCTTATTGCATTGATTAGTACAATGTTGGCTGGAGATAGCAAGAGGGAGACATTCTTACCTTATCTTTGATTTTAGAGGGAAAGCATTCAGTCTTTTATCATTGAGAGTAATGTTAGCTATATCCAGGAATGGTGGCACACACTGTAATCCCTCAGGAGGCTGAGACTAGAGGATCTTAAGTTTGAGGCCAGACTCAGCAACTTAGCAAGACCCCATCACACAATAAAAAGGGCTAAGGATGTAGCTCAGAGGTAGAGTGCTACTGGGTTCAATGCTCAGACCAGTAAATAAATAATAATGTCAGCTGCAGTTTTTTGAGGGGGAGTGGGGTTGTAAGTTTGAGAGAGTTCTACTATTTTTTTCTACTATTTTATTTTGTTGAGAAATTTTATCATGAATGATTGTTGGGTTTTCCTACTTTTAAGATGAGCATAATTTTGTCCTTTGTTCTGTCAGTGTGGTGTATTAAATTATAGGCATACCTTGGAGATATTGTAGATTTGGTTCCAGATCACTGCACTTTTTTTTCAGTCACACTTTTTTTTTTTTTTTTTTTTTTTTGGCTTCTAAGCTCATATATCTTATGCTTATTCTATATTGTGGCTCATTAAGCATGCAGTAGCATTATATCCACAAACAATGTACAGGGCTCCTAGCCACTGACTGATCAGGGTGGGGGCTGCTGAAGTCTGGGGTGGCTGTAGCAACTTTTTAAAATAAGACTGTGCAGTTTGCCACATTGATTGACGCTTCCTTTCAGGAAGATTTCTCTGTCACTCGTGTCGCTGTTGGAAACCATTTTGCCCTCAGTTGAACGTCTTTCAAAACTGGCGTCAGTGCTCTCAAACGCTATTGCCGCTTTCCCAGCCAAGTTGATGTCATATTCTAAATGCTCTGTGGTCATTTCAACAGTGTCCACAGCATCTTCACCTGGAGTAGATTCTATCTCAAGAAACCACCTTCTCCGCTCATCAGGGGAAGCGGCACCTCACCCACTCAATTGTATGATATGATCGCAGCAATTCAGCCATGGCTTTAGGCGCCTCTTCTAGTTCTAGTTCTTGCTGTTCCACCTTATCTGTAGTTGCTTCTTCCACTGAAGTTTTGAACCCCTCAAAATCATCCATTAAGGTTAGAATCAACTTCTAAACTATTAATGTTGATATTTTGACCCCCGCATGAACCATGAATGTTCCTAATGGCATCTAGAAGGGTGAATCCTTTCCAGAAGGTTTTCAATTCACGTTGCTCATATCCATTAGAAGAATCACTCTCTCTGACACCTGCAACCTTACAACATGTATTTTTTATTATAGCTTCATGGTTCACATAGTAGTTTGTTAGGAGAAATCCTAGTTCTTGGCTGGCAGCAGTGAACGTCTCAAGTGTGTAAACCTGCAGGGAGGAGCGTTCCGCTTCTCCCATCTAGGAAAGTACACAACTGCCCCAAATTGACTCAGTGTTACCAAGGGAACCCGTATAGGAAACTGGTGGTCTGATCCCCCATGTCACATTGTGATTGGGCAAGAAATCTATAAAATGTATAGCTGTTCCCAGGATAAACGAGTTTGCAAGCTGCTGGCCACAGCTTGCTTCCACCCAACTCCCGGAGTCTGGGTCTTGACTCTGCACTGCTTACCCCGATTCTCTCACAGGCTAGGCAAGCACTCTCCCACTGTGTGTTTTATGTTTTTGTTTTCGTTAAGTACGTAATACTATTAAATTTTCATTGTGAGTTCTTCTTTTACACATGGGTTATTTAGTATGCAATTTGATTTCCAGATATTTGAGAAGGCTTTCCAAAATTTTCTTCTGTTGTTGACTTCCAATTTAGTTGAAGATGGGCATTGTATCATCTTAATTCTCTTTAATTCGCTGAGATTTACTTTAGGACTAGCTTATGGTCTGTGTTGGAGACCACTGTTTGTACTTGAAAAGAGGGTTTTCTGCCCTCACAGGGTAAAGTGTTACCTAAATGCCAGTTAGATTAAGCTGGTTAATGGTGTTGTTCAAGTCTTCGATATTCTGGCTAATTTTCTGTGTTCTATCAATTAATCGAGAAGTGAGAAATGAAGTTCCAATTTTAATGGTTGAATTGTCCATTTTCCCTTTTAATTCTGGCAACTTTTCCCTCAATATTTTGAAGCACTCTCTTATACATGTGTGTTTTTATAATTATCACATCTTCCTGATACATTGCTCCCTTTATCATTATGATGTTTCTTTTGGTTTCTTTTGGTGTCTTAAAGTCCATTTTGTATGATGTAAAGATAACTATTTCAATTCTTTTATGATTATGGTTTGCAAGGTATTTCTCTCTTTTTATGTTTTAAATTTTTAAAAAATTTTTTACAGACTGCATTTCAATTCACTTTACACAAATGGAGTACACCATTTCATTTTTATGGTTGTGCATGATGTGGATTCATACCATTTGTGTAATCATACATGTACATAGGGTAATGATGTCTGTCTTATTCCACCATTTTTCATACCCCCTCACTCTCATTTCCCTCTACGTAATCTAAAGTTCATCCATTCTCTCACTCCCCACCACCCCTCCCCCATTATGTATCATCATCCACTTATCAGGGAAAACATTTGAGCTTTGGTTTTGGGGGATTGGCTTATTTCACTTAGCATGATATTCTCCAATTCCATCCATTTATCTGCAAATGCCATAATGTTATTCTTGTTTATGGATGAATAATATTCCATTGTATATATATACCACAGTTTCTTTATCCATTCATCTGTTGAAGGGCATCTAGGTTGGTTCCACAATTTAGCTATTGTGAATTGAGCTGCTATGATCATCGATGTGGCTGCATCACTGTAGTATGCTGATTTTATTTTATTTATTTATTTTTTAATTTATTTTTATTGTAAACAAATGGGATACATGTTATTTCTGTTTGTACATGGAGTAACAGCATACCATTTGCATATTCATACGTTTACATAGAGTAATGATGTTTGATTCATTCCGTTACTTTTTTTCCTTCCCCCCACCCCTCCTACCCCTCTTTTCCCCCTATACAGTCCCTCCTTCCTCCATTCTTGCCCCCTCCCACCCCCCATTACATGTCATCATCTGCTTATCAGTGAGATCATTCGTCTTTTGGATTTTTGAGATTGGCTTATCTCGCTTAGCATGATATTCTCCAATTTCATCCATTTGCCTGCAAATGCCATAATTTTATTATTCTTTATAGCTGAGTAATATTCCATTGTATATATATATATATACCATAGTTTCTTTATCCACTCATCAATTGAAGGGCATCTAGGTTGGTTCCATAGTCTGGCTATTGTGAATTGAGCAGCTATGAACATTGATGTGGCTGTATCTCTGTAGTATGCTGATTTTAAGTCCTTTGGGTATAGGCCTAGGAGTGGGATAGCTGGGTCAAATGGTAGGTCCATTCCAAGTTTTCTAAGGAATCTCCACACTGCTTTCCAGAGTGGCTGCACCAATTTGCAACCCCACCAGCAATGTAGGAGTGTACCTTCCCCCCACATCCTCGCCAACACCTATTGTTCCTTGTATTCTTGATAATCGCCATTCTAATTGGGGTGAGATGGAATCTTAGTGTAGTTTTGATTTGCATTTCTCTTATTACTAGAGATGTTGAACATTTTTTCATATGTTTGTTGATTGCTTGTAGATCTTCTGTGAAGTGTCTGTTCATTTCCTTTGCCCATTTGTTGATTGGGTTATTTGTATTCTTGGTGTAGAGTTTTTTGAGTTCTTTATAGATTCTGGAAATTAGTGCTCTATCTGAAGTATGAGTGGCAAAGATATTCTCCCACTCTGTAGGCTCTTTTTCACATTGCTGATAGTTTCCTTTGCTGAGAGAAAGCTTTTTAGTTTGAATCTATCCCAGTTATTGATTCTTGCTTTTATTTCTTATGCTATGGGAGTCCTGTTAAGGAAGTCTGATCCTAAGCCAACAAGGTGAAGATTTGGACCTACTTTTTCTTCTATAAGATGCAGGGTCTCTGATCTGATTTCAAGGTACTTGATCCATTGTGAGTTGAGTTTTGTGCAGGGTGAGAGATAGGGGTTTAGTTTCATTCTGTTGCATATGGATTTCCAGTTTTCCCAGCACCATTTGTTGAAGAGGCTATCTTTTCTCCATTGCATATTTTTGGCACCTTTGTCTAGTATTAGAAAATTGTATTTATTTGGGTTTGTGTCCCTGTCCTCTATTCTGTACCATTGATCTACCTGTCTATTTTGGTGCCAATACCATGCTGTTTTTGTTACTATTGCTTTGTAGTATAGTTGAAGTTCTGGTATTGTGATACCCCCTGTTTCATTCTTCCTGCTAAGGATTGCTTTAGCTATTCTGGGTTTCTTATTCTTCCAGATGAATTTCATGATTACTTGCTCTATTTCTGTGAGGTACGTCATTGGGATTTTAATTGCAATTGCATTGAATCTGTATAGCACTTTTGGTAACATGGCCATTTTGACAATATTAATTCTACCTATCCAAGAACATGGGAGATCTTTCCATCTTCTAAGGTCTTTCTCAATTTCTTTCTTCAATGTTTTGTAGTTTTCATTGTAGAGATCTTTTACCTCTTTGGTTAGATTGATGCCCAAGTATTGTATTTTTTTTGAGGCTATTGCAAATGGAGTTGTTTTCCTCATTTCCCTTTCAGTTGTTTCGTCACTTGTATATAAAAATGCTGTAGATTTATGCATGTTGATTTTATAGCCTGCTATTTTGCTGAATTCATTGATGAGGTCTAGAAGTTTTCTGGAGGAGGTTTTTGGATCCTCTAAATATAGAATCATGTCATCCGCAAATAGTGACAGCTTAAGTTCCTCTTTTCCTATTCATATCCATTTAATTTCTTTAGTCTGCCTAATTGCTCTGGCTAGAGTTTCGAGGACAATGTTGAATAGAAGTGGTGAAAGAGGACATCCCTGTCTTGTTCCCATTTTTAAAGGGAATGGTTCCAGTTTTTCTCCATTAAGAATGATGTTGGCCATGGACTTAGCATAAATAGCCTTTACAATGTTCAGGTATGTTCCTACTATCCCTGTTTTTTCTAGTGTTTTGAGCATGAAGGGGTGTTGTATTTTGTCAAACGCTTTTTCTGCGTCAATTGAAATAACCATATGATTCTTATCCTTAAGTTTATTGACATGATGGATTACATTTATTGATTTACGAATGTTGAACCATCCTTGCATTCCAGGGATGAACCCCACTTGATCATGGTGCACAATTTTCTTAATATGTTTTTGGATACAGTTTGCCAATATTTTGTTACGGATCTTTGCATCTATATTCATAAAGGATATTGGTCTAAAATTTTGTTTCCTTGATGTGTCTTTTCCTGGTTTGGGTATGAGGGTGATATTAGCTTCATAGAATGAGTTTGGTAGGGTACCCTCCTTTTCTATTTCCTGGAATACTTTGAGAAGTATTGGAATAAATTCTTCTTTGAAGGTCTTGTAGAACTCAGCTGAGAGTCCATCTGGTCCTGGGCTTTTCTTGGATGGTAGATTTTTAATGGCTTCTTCTGTTTCATTGCTTGATATTGATCTGTTTAAATCGTGTATGTCCTCCTGGTTCAGTTTGGGAGGAGTATATGTCTCTAGAAATTTGTCAATGTCTTGGGTAGTTTCTATTTTGTTGGAATACAGATTTTCAAAGTAGCTTCTCATTATGTTCTATATCTCAGTGGTGTCTGTTGTGATATTTCCTTTTGCATCATGTATTTTAGTAATTTGAGTCTTCTCTCTCCTTCTCTTTGTTAGTGTGGTTAAGGGTTTGTCTATTTTGTTTACTTTCTCAAAGAATCAACTTTTTGTTTTGTCAATTTTTTGAATAGTTTCTTTTGTTTCAATTTCATTGATTTCAGCTCTGATTTTAATTATTTCCTGTCTTCTACTACTTTTGCTGTTTTTCTGTTCTTCTTTTTCTAGGGCTTTGAGCTGTAATGTTAGGTCATTTAGTTGTTGACTTTTCATTCTTTTCTGGAATGAGCTCCATGCAATGAATTTTCCTCTTAGTACCACTTTCATAGTATCCCAGAGATTTTGATATGTTGTATCATCGTTCTTATTGACCTCTAAGAATTTTTTAATCTCCTCCCTGATGTTTTTTGTTATCCATGTTTCATTCAATAGCATATTATTTAGTCTCCAAGTGTTGGAGTAATTTCCCTTTTTTATTTTGTCATTGATTTCTACTCTCAGTCCATTATGATCTGATAGAACACAAGGTAGTATCTCTATTTTTTTGCATTTCCTAAGGGCTGTTTTGTGGCATAACACATGGTCTATTTTTGAGAAGGTTCCATGTGCTGCTAAGAAGAAAGTGTATCCGCTCATTGATGGATGGAATATTCTATATATGTCTATTAAGTCTAGGTTATTGATTGTGTTGTTGAGTTCTATGGTTCCTTTCGTTGGATTTTGTTTGGAAGATCTATCTAGTGGTGACAGCGGTGCGTTAAAGTCGCCCAGAATTATTGTGTTGTGGTCTATGTGATTCTTGAAATTGAGAAGGATTTGTTTGATGTACAGGGATGCACCTTTGTTTGGGGCATAAATATTTACTATCGTTATGTCTTCCTGATTTATGGTTCCCTTAAGCAGTATGAAATGTCCTTCTTTATCCCTTCTGACTAACTTTGGCTTGAAGTCCACTTTATCTGATATAAGGATGGAAATCCCCGCTTTTTTACTGAGTCCATGTGTGTGGTAGGTTTTTTCCTATCCCTTCACCTTTAGTCTGTGGATGTCTTTTTCTATGAGATGAGTCTCTTGCAGGCAGCATATTGTTGGGTCTTTCTTTTTAATCCATTCTGCCAGTCTATGTCTTTTGATTGATGAGTTTAGGCCATTAACATTCAGGGTTATTATTGAGAAATGATTTGTATTCCCAGTCATTTGGCTAGTATGATGATTTTAAGTCCTTTGGGTATAAATCAAGGAGTGGAATAACTGGGTCAAAAGGTGGTCCATTCCAAGTTTTCTGAGGATTCTCCACACTGCTTTCCAGAGTGGCTACACCAATTTGCAACTCCACCAGCAATGTAAAAGTGTGCCTTTTTCCCCATATCCACACCAACATCTGTTATTGTTTGTGTTCTTGATAAAAGCCATTCTAATTGGAGTAAGATGAAATCTTAGAGTTGTTTTAATTTGCATTTCTCTAATTACTAGAGATGTTGGACACTTTTTCATATATTTATTAATCACTTACATCTTCTGTAAAGCATCTGCCTAGTTCCTTGTCCCATTTATTGATTAGACTTTTTGTATTTTTGGTGTAAAATTTTGTAAATTTTTTATAAATTTTGGAGATAAGTGCTCTACCTTAAGTGCATGTGGAAAAATTTTCTCCCACTCTGTAGGCTCTCTTTTCACATTATTGATTGTATCCTTTGCTGAGAAAAAGCTTTTTAGTTTGAGTCCATCCCACTTATTGATTCTTGCTTTGATTTCTTGTACTTTGGGAGTCTTGTTAAGGAAGCCTGATTCTAAACCAACATGATGAAGATTCGGGCCTACTTTGTCTTCTGTTTGGTGCAGGATCTCTGGTGTAATTCCTAAGTCCTTGATCCATTTTGAGTTGAGTTTTGTGCAGGGTAAGAAATAGAAGTTTAATTTCATTTTACTGCATATGGATTTCCAACTTTGCAAGCACCATTTGTGGAACAGACTATCTTTTCTCTATTGTATGTTTTTGGCTCCTTTGTCTAGTATGAGATAACTATTTATGTGGGTTTGTCTCTGTGTGTTCTATTGTGTACCATTGGTCTGCCTATTTTGGTGCCAATACCACACAGTTTTTGTTACTATAGCTCTGTAGTATAGTTTAAGGTCTGGTATCGTGATACCTCCTGCTTCACTTTTCCTGCTCAGGATTGTTTTGGCTATTCAAGGTCTCTTTTCTTCAAGAATAAGTTTGTGATGGCTTTCTCTATTCTATGACGAATGTCATTGGGGTTTTAATTGGAGTTGCATTGAGTCTGTATAGCGTCTTTGGTAGAATGGCCATTTTGACAATATTAATTCTGCCTACCCAAGGCCACGGGAGATCTTTCCATATTCTAAGGTTTTCTTTAATTTCTTTCTTTAGTGTTCTGCAGTTTTCATTGTAGAGGTCTTTTACCTCTTTTGTTAGATTGATTCCCAAGTATTTTATTTTATTTTTTTGAGACTATTGTGAATGGAGTGGCTTTCCTAATTTCTCTTTCAGAAGATTCATCACTTATGAATAGAAATGCGTTAGATTTATGCATTAGATTTATTGATTTTATATCCTGCTGCTTTGCTGAATTCATTTATTAGTTCTAGAAGTTTTCTAGTGGAATTTTGTGAATCCTCTAAATATAGAATCATGTCATCAGCAAATAGTGATATATTGAGTTCTTTTCCTATTCATATCCCTTTAATTTCTTTGGTCTGTCTAATTGCTCTGACTAGTGTTTCAAGGATGATATTCAATAGAAGTGATGATAGAGGGCATTCCCACCTTGTTCCAGTTTTTAGAGGGAATGCTTTCAGTTTCTCTCCATTTAGAATGATGTTGATTGTGGGCTTAGCATAGATAGCCTTTACAATGTTAGGGATGTTCCTAATATCCCTATTTTTTCTAGTGTTTTAAGCATGAAGGGGTACTGTATTTTATCAAATACTTTCTCAGCATTTATTGAAGTAATCATATGATTCTTAACTTGAAGTCTATTGAGGTGATTAATTACATTTATTGATTTCCAGATGTTGAACCAACCTTGCATCCCTGGGATAAACCCAACATGATCATCTTGCACTATCTTGTTAGTATGTTTTTGTATGTGATTTGCCACAATTTTTTAAAGGATTTTTGCATCTATGTTCATCAGGGATATTGGTCTAAAATTTTCTTTCCTTTGTCTAGTTTTGGTATCAGAGTGATACTAGCTTCATAGAATGAGTTTCTATTTCCTGGAATACTTTGAGGAGTATTTGTATTAGTTCTTCTTTAAAGGTCTTGTAGAATTCAGCTGAGAATCCATCTGGTCCTGGGCTTTTCTTGGTTGGTAGGCTTTTGATGGCTTCTTCTATTTCTTTTTTTTTTTTTTTTTTTTTTTCTAAAATCTGTTTTATTACAAAACTTTATGAATCATCTTTTTTTAATTTATTTATTTATTTATTTTATTTTATTGTAAACAAATGGGATACATGTTGCCTCTCTGTTTGTACATGGCGCAAAGGCATACCATTTGTGTAATCATAAATCCACATACAGTAATGTTGTTTGATTCATTCTGTTATTTTTCCCCTTCTCCCCACCCCTCCCACCCCTCTTTACCCTCTATACAGTACTTCCTTCCTCCATTCTTGCCCCCCTCCCTAACCCTAACTCTAACCCTAACATTAACCCTTCCCTCCCCCCCATTATGTGTCATCCTCCACTTATTAGCGATATCATTCGTCCTTTGGCTTTTTGAGATTGGCTTATCTCACTTAGCATGATATTCTCCAATTTCATCCATTTGCCTGCAAATGCCATAATTTTGTCATTCTTTATGGCTGAGTAATATTCCATTGTATATATATACCACAGTTTCTTTATCCACTCGTCAATTGAAGGGCATCTAGGTTGGTTCCATAGTCTGGCTATTGTGAATTGGGCAGCTATGAACACTGATGTGGCTGTATCTCTGTAGTATGCTGATTTTAAGTCCTTTGGGTATAGGCCAAGGAGTGGGATAGCTGGGTCAAATGGAGGGTCCATTCCAAGTTTTCTAAGGAATCTCCACACTGCTTTCCAGAGTGGCTGCACTAATTGGCAGCCCCACCAGCAATGTATGAGTGTACCTTTCTCCCCACATCCTCGCCAACACCTGTTGCTTGTATTTTTGATAATCGCCATTCTAATTGGGGTGAGATGGAATCTTAGGGTGGTTTTGATTTGCATTTCTCTTATTACTAGAGATGTTGAACATTTTTTCATATGTTTATTGATTGCTTGTACATCTTCTTCTGTGAAGTGTCTGTTCATTTCCTTAGCCCATTTGTCGATTGGATTATTTGTATAGTTGGTGTAGAGTTTTTTGAGTTCTTTATAGATTCTGGAGATTAGTGCTCTATCTGAAGTATGATTGGCAAAGATATTCTCCCACTCTGTAGGCTCTTTCTTCACATTACTGATAGTTTCCTTTGCTGAGAGAAAGCTTTTTAGTTTGAATCTATCCCAGTTATTGATTCTTGCTTTTATTTCTTGAGCTATGGGAGTCCTGTTGAGGAAGTCCGGTCCTAGGCCGACATGTTGAAGATCGGGACCTACTTTTTCTTCTATAATCTGCAGAGTCTCTGGTCTGATTCCAAGGTCCTTAATCCATTTTGAGTTGAGTTTTGTGCAGGGTGAGAGATCTGGGTTTAGTTTCATTCCGTTGCATATGGGTTTTATAGTTTCTTTGTTCAGTTTTTGTTTGGAGGATCTATCCAGTGGTGAGAGCAGTGTGTTAAAGTCACCCACTATTATAGTGTTTTGGTTTATTTGATTCTTAAAATTGAGAAGGGTTTGTTTGATGTATGTAGATGCTCCGTTGTTTGGCACATAAATATTTAAAATTGTTATGTCTTGCTGATTTATGTTTCCCTTAAGTAGTATGAAATGTCCTTCTTTATCCCTTCTAACTTAGGTTTGAAGACCACTTTATCTGATATGAGGATGGAGACCCCTGCTTTTTTACTGAGTCCATTTGCATGGTATGTTTTCCCCCATCCTTTCACCTTTAGTCTGTCGATATTTTTTTCTATGAGATGAGTCTCATGAAGGCAGCGTATTGTTGGGTCTTTCTTTTTAATCCAATCTGCCAGTCTATGTCTTTTGATTAATGAGTTTAGGCTATTAACATTATTATGATATGATTTGTATTCCTGATCATTTGGGTTTATTTTTGGTTTTTAACTTGATTTGGTTTCTCTTTTGATTGACTTTTCCTTTAGGGTAGTTCCTCCTTCTACTGACTTTTGTTGTTTTTCACTTCCTCCTCATGAAATATTTTGCTGAGAATGTTCTGTGCACAGGCCTTCTATGTAAATTCTTTTAACTTTTATTTATCATGGAAAGATTTTATTTCATCATCAAATCTGAAGGTTAGTTTCACTGGGTATAGAATTCTTGGTTGGCATCCATGTTCTTTCAGAGCTGGAAGTATATATTGTTCTAGGTCCTTCTTGCTTTAAGGGTCTGGGCTGTGAAATCTGCTGATATCCATATTGGTTTCCCCTTATAAGTAATCAGATGCTTTTCTCTCACAGGCTTTAAAATCCTATCTTTATTTTTCATGTGAGGTATTTTTATTATAATGTGCCTTGGTGTGGCTCTGTTACAGTTTTGTGCATTTGCTGTTCTGTAAGCCTCTTGTATTTGATTTTACATTTAATTTTTCAGGTTTGGGAAAAGTTCAGATATTATTTTGTTAAACAGGTTGTTCATTCCTTTGGTTTATATCTCTATGCCTTCCTCAATCCCAATAATTCTTAAATTTGGTCTTTTCATGATATCCCAAAATTCCTGGAGTTTCTGTTCATGATTTCTTACCATCTTCTCAGTTTGGTCAACTTTATTTTCAAGATTAAATATTTTGTCTTCATTGTCTGAGATTCTATTTTCCACAAGGTCCAGTCTGTTGGTGATGCTTTCTATTGAGTATTTAATTTGGTTTATTGTTTCTTTCTTTTCAAGTATTTCTGTTTGGTGTTTTTTTTTTTTTTTTGTTTTGTTTTTTCAGAATCTTTATCTCTTTCTTGAAGTGCTCTTTTGCTTCCTGCATTTGCTCTTTTAACTGTTTACTGGAATGGTCATGCATTGCCTGCATTTGCTCTCTTATCTCATCTTTTGCTTCATGGATCATTTTAATTATGCAGATTCTAAACTCTTTTTCTGTCATTTCTACTGCCATGCTGTCATTGGACTCCCTCAAAATAACATCTTGGTTTGTTCGGGATACTTTTCCCCCTGTTTTTACATATTGTTTCTGTATATGCCCCTCTAGCTGTGAAGATCTGAGGTACTGAAGTTTCCCTCCTGCAGGCTTATTGTGACCCTGCAAGTTTCCAGTACCTCTTCTTTGAGGGGGAGATCAATATTAGCAGCACCCAATACGAACTATATGCAGCCCTAAACCAGATAGCCCCTATAAAGACTTTAACATTATTGTAATAAACAGGATAAGTTTGATTATTATCTACAGTATTTTTAGTGGTGGGTGAAGAGGATGGGGAGGGGTGTAGGATGTAAGTGAGGTACTGATCAAGGGAAGAGTGAGAGCAGGGTGAAAAGAAGGTGGTCTTTACCATGAGAAAAGGGAGAAAGAGACTCCAAGGAAATAGCAAATAAAAGGAAAATAGAGTGAGAAAAAAAAGAAGAAATAAAAAATTAAAAGTTAAGAACAAAACAAAACAAAACAAATCTATGGTTCGCAGTCATCCATCACTCAAACCTCCCAGTCCTCAGTATCTCAATGTAAGTGCAGTATCTGTCAAAGGGTCTCCAGTCTCCTGTAGGTGTCTCAAGAAGGGAGCCACCCTCCAATGATGATGGCCATGCCCTCAGGGATAATTCAAGATGTCTGCACCAGCCTCCAAAGTAGCTGGGGGTGTCAAGTTCATGTGGGGGTGGGGGCAGGTATGCACCGTCTCTGGCATCCATCTGAGGCATAGGGCAAGTATTATTTCTTTTTCTAATATTTTACTTGCAACCCATTTGTGTCTTTCCATCTGAAGTATGGATTGGCATCAGCACATAGTTGGACCTCATTTGTTATCCAGATAGACAAAAGCTGCCTTTTGATAGAAGCATTTAGTTCACTCACATTTAAAATAATTATTCATATGTTTGAATTTACACCTGCTATTTTTCTAGTTGCTTTCTGCATATCTAACATCTTTTTTGTTACTCTGGCCCACCTTTACTGCCTTCTTTTGCATTAAATGAAAATTTTAGTACAAAATCTTAATTCTTCTGTTGATTTTTAACTATTTAAATTATCTGCTTAATGATTTCTTAATATAATTGATCATAATTTCATTCAAGTTAACATTCATGTGATTCTGGTAAAACACAGAAACTTTACTACAATATAGCTTCATTTTCTTCTCCCTCCTTACATCTGTCCATCTGTAGATGACATTTATATATTTATATTTAATATACTTATATTTCTACTTTATATATATATTGACATAATTTATACCATGCTTATAATATCTCTCTCTACATAATGCTATTATGTCTATATGTTATAAACCCAGCAATAGTATTGTAATTGTTGCTTTAAGCAATTTTAAATAGAGAAGAAATATATAAAATTATTTCTCTTTATCCACAAATTTACCATTTCTAGTGCTCTTTATTGCTTTCTGTGGATTTGAATTTGTGTCTGCTATCATTTTAGCCTGATAGACTTTTAAAAGTATTCCTGTAAGGCAGGTAGTTCTGATGTCAGGTCTCTCAGGCCCTGTTTATCTGGGAAACAGTTTATTTCACTTTCACTTTTGAAGGATAGTTTTTTGGTTGTAGAATTCTTGCTCACAGTCTGTCAATGCTTTGAAGAAACCTCCCCACTGCCTGCTGACTTCCATCATTGAGGATGAGGAGTCAGCTGTTCACCAACCACCTTGTTGCATCCCCTGAACCTGAGTCCTTTTGCCCTGGGTGCTCTTATGACTGACTGGGTCCTAGCTTGACTATGATGTGTTTAGGTGTGACTATCCTTGTGTTTATCCTACTTGGCATTTGTTTAGTTTCTTGGATCTGAACATTCAGTTTTAAAAAATCAAATTGGGATAATTGTTGCCATTATTCCTGCAAATATTTTTCTGTACCTTTGTTTCTCTGTCCTTTTTCTGGGACTCCCATCACACATACATTGGAGAAGGGACAGAGAAAGATGGAGAAGGAGAGAGAAAGGAAGGAAGGAAGGAGGATAGGAGAGGGAAGGAAAGAAGGGGAAGGGGGAGGGGAGGGAAGGAAGGAAGGGCGGAGAGAGAGAGAGAGGGCACACACTGCACTTCCAGTCTATAGGTTTCCTCCACCCTGCCACACTGATTCCTGCTGATACAGCAGGTCTGTTCATTTCCTTCATTATCCTCACCTCCTTAGCCCCTTCTGTGTGGTAAACAGTGGCCAGGAAGTTCTGAAGCTAGCCAGCATACCTCTGACCTGTTAAAACCAAGGTTTGCCCCTGGGTGTCAGCTACTTAAAGGACTTTTTTTTTTTTCACAGCAGGAACTCGTTTATTGAGGAAGTCATACAGCTTTTATGTAGGGTGGGGGCTAGGCGGGAACCAATCAGCTTAAAGGTCAGCAAGGCAGGGAGGTTCATGCAGGCAAGAGTCCCATTGGACTATATGGCAAGCACGAGCTGATCACGTTCGCGGAACTGTTGTTAACCAATCCTTGACGGTGGTCCAGTTTATTGTCATGAACCTTTGAAACTGCCTTTGAGCCTTGATTTTGCTTACTCGCCAGGGAGTAAGGAGTCAGCCTGAGTTAGTTAACGTGTCATTAGTCCCAACATATCCCCCTTTTTTGTTTTATATTAAGGGTGTGTCTGTCTTAGGTTGCCTCTGGAAGGGTCTTACCCGTCATGGACCATCACCCTAGCAGTTTGGGGGTCCACCTTACTCGAAGGTGTGCCTGTCTTAGGTTGTCCTCCTCTGAGGATCTTACCCGTCATTGACTACCACCTTAGCACTTCAGGTGGGCCCCTCAGGAGGAGCAGGGCTTAAGGGAGAGACACTTAGACCCCCGTGTCTTGATATGAGTGATCCATGATCCTTTAGGGCTCCCAATCATCATTATGAAGGGCGGTATAATGCTGTCGGACCACCAAGAGCTGCACAGACTTAGCCTGGCTTTTCAGGAAATGGATAAGCTTATAGATTATGCAAGGCTCAAAGGTGAACACAAGGACAATGGTGATTAGCGGTCCCCTAAGCGGGAGGAGGTAGGGGAGTCACCCATGTAACCCAGTCCAGAGGAAATTCGAATGGAGCTCGCTCCTACAACGTTCTAGATCTTCTTGTAGGTTTTGATTTTATCTTGTACAATGCCAGAGTGGTTGGCATAGAAACAGCACTTCTCACCAAGGAACAGGCAAAGCTTTCTTTCCTTTGCCATTAGCAGATCCAAACCACAATGATTTTGCAGGACAACAGCGGCCAAGGAATCAAGTTGAGCCTGTAGATCTAAGATGATAGAGCTGCAAAGTGCAATGTTAGGAGCTCTGTGTAGCTCTCAAGGAAGTCCACTGTCCAAAGTCATGAGGTCAGAGACCCTAATCTCAATCACTGTTGTCCCATTTTTGCTTCTGCACATTACACTCTTTCTTAAATGTCATTTTAGGCAGTTCACATATATTGACTCTTGAGTCTACATGAAAGTTAGTTAACACAATTTAACATTATATCTAAAACATGAATTAAAGAAAGGCTGAGAGAACTTTTAACTTTCCTTTTGTGTGGCAAAATGTTTTTATGTTTCATAATATTAACCTTTAAACAAATCAGGCTCTAACCTTTAGAAATACATTTACACTTAAAATTTTCTCAGTGTAAAAAGTAACAAATTTTACATATACCCTATTGATAACAGGTCCTATAATACAACATTAAATGATAGAAATAAATCCCCAATAAAATTTTACTCTCTATAAGTTTAAAATTACCATTACAGACAAGTTTAATCTGGAGAATAGCAGCTTGATAAATTCCCTGCTTTAAAAACTTATATACCTGGAAAATATGAACACATTTAATATACAAAGAGTGACCATTTCACAATTACCTTGACATTTTTATCTTACCAAATTTAGTTTTTTAAAGAAAAATTTAGACTCTGTAACATACTACAATACTCTAACAGTTGCTTAACCATAATTGTATAAACCCCAATTTTTAAGACTAATTGTTCTAAAGAAACTTAATAGACACAAAGTTAAGAGTAAATTAGTGTTTCTAAGAAATCCTTGTCATTTTACCATATAGATTAAACTTTGGTTTATATCAGAACATTAGTATTTCACCTTAGGAAAAACCTTAAATAGCTTTAACTGTTTCACATACATACAACCAACTTAGTTACATGCAAACTTGTTGAAATTTGCCCTTTACTTACATAGACTTTCTTAGCACTTATTTAGACCCTCATGTATTTTATCACATAAGCACTTTCTTACCCAGAAACATTTCCTTTTCCCTTTTACTAAATATACTTCCATACTCAAAATCTTTTATTTTCTCTTTCCTATCTGTTGACCCCTTTTTGTTCACATTCTGAAACAACTCTTACAAAATTTCTGAATTTAGATAAATTATTCTATTTTAATAAGATTAAATATTTTGTTATTTATAGTACTCTAATTGAAACCCAGTTGAAACCTTTGGAACCCTTTGTATATAGAATTGTACCTGTTAGGACATAACTCTTAGTAACCTTGTTTTTAGTTTAGTGATGACACAAAACAACTTTCTCTACAAACACATTTGAGTAATCCCATGCATGTCAACTCTAATTCTCTTATCTTATTGTTAAAAAAAAAAAAAAAAAAAAAAAAAAACAAGATATCAGACAAGTGTACCAACAGTATCTGCCATCTCTTTCCTGTTGAAGAAAAGTCCTAGAAAAATTGATGTTAGACATTTTATTAACATCAACATTTTATTAGTTTGACCACCTAGAGATTTGCGAATTATTTTTGAAGACATTTTACTTTTATTACTTTACCCAATTTAAATTGAACCATTTTAAATCACATGAATTAAAAGTATCTGGATCCATTTTTAAATTTTAATTTTAGGAGTGCTCAGTTTTGATACAGACAAAACATGACATCAGACAGCATGACATACAAATAACACAAAATCAAAGGCCTTGTAACTTTATAGGTGAATCTCCATTGCAATGTAACAAATGTTCAAAAACTCTAGTTGAATAAAAAGATAGAACTGATCAAAAAAGTCATGAGCTCAAAAAAAAAAAATGTAGAATTCAAAAAAAAAAAGAGTCCTAGAAAAATGATATGGCCGTTAAGTACTTTAGTAAAGCACCATAAAATTTACTTTTGCTGGAATTCAGGTAAGACTTTTTGCTTTTTTTTTTTTTTTTTTTTTCTTTTTGGGATTTGAGACCGATCTCCTACTGAGCCTTCAGGCTTTCTCTATTTACATTTCAATGTAAGCCTTGACTGAGATCTGGATCTGAAAGGGGCCAAAATGTTCTAGCAGAAATTTGATGCCAAGGGCATTTTAACCCTTATTCCTGGTTAGTAATCAATTCAGGTTTGGACGCAGAAAATTGTGAAATAATTATCTCCCAATACTTGTGGTGACTGGGGCTACTATATCATACTTCTTACTAGGACATGCCACTGATGGTTGGGCTGGTTACTCCCTCCACACTGGTGTATGTGGGACCTCATGGCAGGAAGACTAGGTGGGCTGGGTGGGGCGAAGTTGGAGGAGGAGGAGGGCTTGAGAGTGGGAGAAGAAGGAAGCATTCGAGTTTGCAGGAAGAGCAGAGAAGTGCAAGAAAGAAGAGACTTGAAGATAAGGAATCCCTTTCCATCTGCCCGCTCGCTTGCGGAAGCTGTGTGCCAATATCTTTGGTAGCCACAATCCACCTTCCCATGGAGCAATCTTTCATCCCTGCATAAGCCAATTTGTGATTGGTAGTCATTCCTTCCCAAACTAACATTTTACCATTTACCGGGAAGGCCATACAGGGAGGGGGGAGGTTAGAGTCTGTGAATTCCTGCCCAGTATCATAAAATGGCCACCGGGAAGATTTCCCGCCATCCAGAAGGAGGAAGGCGAGGGCTTTCATTGGAGTCTGATGTGACCCCAGAATACAAGATGGCAGCAATGAGCCTCCCCAGGGTGGTAGTGGGCCCTCCCTATGTGTAGAGGCTGGCTGCCCTCGTGGTTCCTCAACCTTGGGAGGAGCGGATGGAGATGGATTGGGCTCGTCATTAAAGGTCTCCCAACATTGTTTACTATGTGGCAAGTTTCTAGAAGGAGATGCAATGGGAGGAGCCAGCGGTTCTTTAGGCAGCAGCTCTTTGGGGGGAACCTTGGAGCCCCCTTTGGGAGGTCCTGGAGAGAAGCAGGCCTTAAGGGCGGATAATGTAGGGCAGACTCCCAATGGGGGACCCTCCCCTAAATTGATTTCCCTCTTCTTAACAAGTTGTTCTACACAATCCCATGTGGACCAGTCAAAAAGATTAGCAGCGGGAAGCCAAGGGGCCACCCAAGTAAAGGTGTCCCAGGCTTTTTCCGCCTGTGTATCAGACCACTCAAGGCCCCTACTCTTCAGCATGAGTCTAGGAGCTGAGAGCGCAGGGTCACCATGTGTGGTGTGTGTTTGCGCCATCTTTTTGGGGATGCCTTACCTCGGAACTCGCTTGGACTGATCTGCCGTACTTTCGGTTTCGAAACTGCCTCTTTGCTTCGGCTGTGGATCAGCCTTGAGGGGCCCCACGTTGGGCGCCAGATGTCGGGGTCTGAAGCCCCCTTGCTCTTCTCAACCAGTGACAAGGGAAGGGGACACTCCCCAACAAGGTCAGATCGGGATAGGTAGGGCCAACTGACCGCCCGCTCCCAGGCCTCCGTGCGAAGGACAATCAGATGCGTCTGGGAGACCCGTCACAGCAGGAACTCCTTAAAGGACTTAGTACCTGCTCGTTTTTTGTGGGAGGTCACAGCAGAGGGCGGCCTAGCTCAGCAGCCCCGTACCCTAATTTCCTTGGCACTCGCCTACCTTCTTTTCTTAATGCATTGTATTTTGAAGTGTTAGGTGTTTCCTAGCTTAACCAAAGGTACATTTTATCACATAAAGAAAGGAGTCCTCTTACATGACTTGTTATTGCCTGATTTTTTTTAACCTCCTTAATCAGTAAATATCTATTCAACCCCTGCAAAGTACTTGTCATTAGTGCCAGATACTAAAGACATCAAATGTTTTTTAAGTGATATTTGCTTTTCATAAGTCCATAGTAAATGTCTTTTCAAGTCCCACTTAAACTTTCCTCAACCTCATTTCTGTCCTTAAACTGAGATATTTAAAGGATTACTTTTAACACTACATCGAGTATGTTGTATAATTATTAACTTCTGAAGAATAATCTCCTAAAGCCACAGCTATGAATTTAAGTGATAAATTAAAAAGTAGCTTTCAAACATAAATAATTCTTAATATTTATGTAACACAATGTATCACTTCAATGAGTTTCTTTAATATCCAGTACTCAGATTAGGCATGCTTTTCACAAGGTACCAGAATTTCAATATCTATGACAAACTTGAAACTCAAAAAAAATATTTTTTGAAGTTCAAATGGATCTTGTAGCAACTAAATTTTCTACCAGACAGAAGCATGTAAACCCTTTGAAAAGGCATCTCTTTACCTTGGAATTGCCTGCTGAAATGTGTGGTGGAAGGAACTTCTCCTTGACTATACAGCCAAAGGATTTCAGAAGTTTGGGGCTCACTTTGACTGTAACAGAAACCAGACTGCTCTCAGATGTGCAGATATGTCATTTAAAATTTAATTAAAACAGTTGGGGCATGCCCTTCTTTAGTGAGAAGATTCCAGAGACCTGCATAATATTATTTTTCTGAACATTGACATCAGCAACATACTACAAGTATATTTTAAGGGTCAAAAGCATCATGCAAAATTTTCCAGATCTCAAAGCTCAGTGGTATAGATTAGAGTTTTGGATATCATGCCTGCATTTAGAACATGCCAATTCAAGCTTAATCTTAAATCTGTATTTCAAAAACTTTCCTTGCCTGAATATAAATAGAATACAAAGCAGCAGTGAAATTTCCAAAGCAGTTTTCCCTTTGTTTTGTTCATTTACAGGAATATATAAAGTTGTTTTTTGTTTTGTTTTTGATAGGCATATATTTAAGTGTTCTGCTCAGCTGGGGAAGCCCACACCTCAGAGTTACAGAGTGATTTTATTTTAAATATAAAGCAAATGTTCTTATACCCACAGAAAGGAAACTAACAGTTACATTAAGGAGAATTTTGATAGATATGTTCTGATATAGTGCCTGTATTAAAGGCATGGGGACTTTTACTAACTAAGGAGAAAATTTCATATCTTAAGTTGTGGGAACTGGAATTTGAGAGAACACTGTTTCTGGTTAAAAGTTCTGAGTTACATACCCCAAAGTAATATAAGACCCATTAGCACCAAAGTGGCTCCCCCTACTGGCTTGTTGTGGGCACCACAGTTGTGCTTATAATATGAAACTTCAGCACTAGGACTCCTTTTCCATCTACCAATATCTGTTCTGAAATTAGTAGGGGATGACAATTTAAAACAGTATTTTTGAAGTAATTCATATAAGTCTAATCCCAGGCAGTCTGATTGGAACATCACATCACTAAAAAGTATGTCCCGATCCATCCAGGCTGCACTGTAGGCCCAGATCTTGGACCTCAATCCCTTTTCCAAGATGGTGGCAATTGGGTCAAGTTACAAACCTGGTCGTATTCCTAGTTCCTCTGGCTCTGAGCTGCCCTAGAAAGAATGTGACAACTCCAAAGCATTTATGAGTTAGTTAAAATTTATGAGTTATTTCTTGGTCTCAGTTTTCTTCAAAGTTTCTGAGTATGCTTAAGACTAACTTTAATGTGGGGTTAAACCCAATTATCTTATACTGATAGGTTCTTTACCCAACCAAAAGAAACTTCCAGATTGATCATTATCTTGCTTTGTCATTAAGTCTAGCTAATGATGTAACAGAGCTTAGCCTCTTTCTTAGTTCCTCCTGCACTTTGAGGGTAGTAAGGAGGTATAAAGTTGTTAAACATTAAAATTATTGCCTGACCTACTATCTCCAACAATGAACATGGGTCATTACTAAAGGAAATTAAATCAGTCAAATGTATCTTTATAAATACAAATTAATTATCTCTTTTTATAAGAACTTGCATCTATGTATTCAGAATGAATATCTATAAATATTACATATATACATGTATAAATATATATACAAATATATGTATGTCACTACTTTGGGAAATTGAATAAAACCCACTAGGAAGTTTAGGAAAGGACCCAAGACCCAGGGTATGTTCACAACTGTCTTTCCAGGATTCTTTACATTGTGATCACAAAAAAAGGCTCAAGATATCACTGTTTTGAGAAAGACAGTTTATGTTTAGGACAAACAGATGTTTCCCAGATGATTTATCATCCCTCTTTTTCTCACTAGCAACAGAGGTCATCCTTATAAAATATAAGATGGAAAATAATCTGCAGGGCACTAGGCAACCATCTGGTGTTTACTCCAGATTATTTATTGCAGTGGTTCTCAAAGGTGGTTCCTGGACCGGAAGCCATCATGGGGAGCTTGTTGGAGATGCAAGTTCTCTTGTCCCACCTCAGAATGACTGAATCAGAAGTTCTGGGGAGGAGACCCCACCAAGTTCTTCAGGTGACCCTGATGCAAGTTAAAGTTTGAGTACCACTGAGTGTGGTACCTTTTTCTGATTCTGGTGTAGGTTTGTAAATTTGTCACATCTCAAAGGGAAAACAGTGGGAAAGTTGGCTTCAGTTAAAAAAAAAAAAAAAAAGGAAATACCAGAACTACAGGATTAAAGGCCACAGAGGCAGATGATGCATTTCATTTTTAGATGTCATTGGCTATTTTTTGTTTCTTTTCTTCCAGTCTCAATATCTTGGAATTAGTTTTTATCATTAAAAGAAAAAAAAAAAAAAAAAAAAAGACTCATAGTTACCCAGAATGCACCAGAACAACCCACACAGCAGTAGTGTCTGGTCTGACTGGTCTGACTGACCAGACACACACACACACACACACACACGTCTCCAAGGGTGCGGTAGAGAATACAGACACATGGAACAACTGGTACCTTAGAATTAAACTTACAATTGACATAAAATAGATACAAAAGATAAAGTAAGAATTAAACTTACAATTGACATAAAATAGATACAAAAGATAAAGTAAGAAGGTGTCAGGATAGGACCCTGTTTAACAAAGAATTGACTCCAGATGATTCAAATAGAGACCTTGGGAGGGGAAGATTGGAGAGGTGTGGGCAGGATCAAGGGAGTAAACAGTAAAGCCAGGGACTCAGAGACCAGTAGGAAGGCAGAGCCACTGCCTTCTCTTGCAAGAAAGAGAAAAGGGGAGAAAATAGTGTCACTGGGGAAGAAGGTGGCCCAATTGGAATTGCTTTAATGGAAGGATACAGTTACTGTTCAAAATGTGGCTCTCCAGCATGAAAAAAGAGGGGAAGAAATATTCTGACTTCTCTTTCTTACTAATGCCCTGCCTTCTGTTTGTCACACTTGACCAGAAGCCAATGGTAAGGGGGTTTAGGTGATTGACCCGCTCCCAGGGCACAGAGCCAAGCAGAAGGGTGAGACTCAGTGGGGGGAAAGTGAGTAACAAGAGTAACAGACAAATAGGATTTTGAGTTTTGGCTCCATTGTAACTGTTTGGGTAACAGGTGTGTCATTTATCTCTTATGATAGGTAGCTTTAATTTTGAACTCTATTTTTTTAAAAAAGGTCTTTAAATAAATATTTACTCTTTCAACTTTGTGTTTTATCAACTTTTATAATGTCAGCATCTGTGATCAAATTAGTAACCAGGATTATCAGAGACTTTTAGAAGTTTTAATAGAGGATGTCACTGGAACAATTTATGTAATTAAATAGCTTTCAAACATTGCTTATATTCCACAAGAACGACTCATAAAAGACATTAGCATATTTTAATTAACACATTTTAGTAGCACAATTATATTTAAATTGCATTTCGTTATCCTCCTAATAGCTTCCCACATAATTTTCAGATACATTTGAAATTCTGCCCAGAGGGTTTTATTTTATATAAACCAGTCAAAGGATTTAGCAACATTTATAAGAAAAATGTAAGGCATATCAAGCTTAAGGTGTGGATTCTCTGGGAAGGTATAATTAGTACAGAGGAGCAACACAAAGTCACCTTTTTATGGTTGTCTCTACTTCATGAATAGGGACCAATAAGACCCCCAAGTGCAGACTGGGCTTGTGAGGAGCTGATTCTACACATCTCTTCCCAACTCCTCCTTCACTGACGGCACATGGATAGTTTAGAATCTGCCAGGTAGGAATGTTTACACCAGGGAAATGGGCCAAAGCTAAAAATGGGACTTTCCTCCTTCCCTCTCCCTTCCTCCTTTCTCCCCATCTCCTTCTTTCCTTCTTCCTCCCTCCATTTCTTCCTTCTTTCCCACCTGAAAACACAGAAGCCCACCAGGCATTCAGCTCCTCCCTTGGTGGAGGGCTGTAATGAATTTCATTTTACTGTCTGGGCTTTGCTGGGAATAATTCCTGGCTCTGTGATTCCCAGGGAGTTAGCTGTCTACCGTTCTGGGCTGACCACACTGAGGCTTTCCTTTTTCCATCCAGTTAGTTCCTGCATTGTGGTGGGGAGGCCTTCTGCGTCACTCCACCCCAGGCCTGTGAGCTGCCGTCTCAGGGTCAGGCAGCTTCTTCAAGGACATTTCCCTCACCTCTGACCTGCCCGGGGGCCCACACGCAGGCCTAGCATCTGCCCCACAAGATTTTCTGCTGCTTCCCTCAGTCTCTGTAAGTGGCCCTCGTTACCTGACGAGCTCTCTTCAGGGTCCTGGTGCCAGAGGTACTGGTTTTCGCTCATTTTAATAAAGCATACTTTTCTTCTTTGATTCCTATCATTCTTTTACCTTTCTTTTCCACACTCCTTTTATTAAAGGAAGGAGGAGCACAGTGCAGCCCACCCTCTGCCACTTTCCCAGTTCAGAAGCCACGTGAGCTGTGGCCATAAGCCAAGATCCCTAATTAACCTAGACCATCATTTTTCTCCCAGTACTGAAACCTTGGCAAGTTCTGGGAAGTACGCCAGATGTTTCTATCTTAGGCTCTGAAGGCCATCTTTACCTACATAAAATTGTGCCTGAAACAGAAAAGTCACCTCTTTTAACTCTTCAGTGACATTTTCTGTATGCATTATAATTTAGTACCCTTGTGAGCTATGGAATACCTTGATAATGATGCAGCATATATTTAGCATTTTCTTATTCACAGTTAAGTATACTGTCTTGCTAGACTCAGATATAAATAAAAAAGAAATTGCTTTATGTGAACTTGACCAATATAAGGTCTATGTCTACGTAAATATCAGCAGCCACACATCTCTGTAGGTCTGTTTTATAATTTGCAAAAATGTTTGCAAAACCATTCTGGTTCTATAATGAAACCCAACTGGATAGACTCAGATAAGACCCAAAACAGAACTTGCACAGACCAAGTGTCTAAACATATTAATTGTTGTCTTCATAATTACTAGTGTGGTATTAATGTGGAAGTCCATATGACTTCTTTCATCTAAATGTTAGCTCACCTTGACTATTTCTGAGTTCAAAAGAGAGTTTATGAATCTGTTGGTGTTTTTCCTACACAGAATGGTTTGTGGTTGTTGTGTTATATTGTTGTTATTCTCATTTTACTTTTGTAAAGAGAGATACTATAGAGAAGTAATAAACTTATTAAGAGTAACTTCCTTTTCATATTACACTTTGGTGAAGGACGAGCATGAATACCACATGGCATCTTGGATTTGATCCACTCTTTTTCTTAGTAGAGTTACAAATGTATTGAAGAAATTGCCATCTGAGAGGAGGGGGAGAACAATTGTGGAGTGGTAGTGGGAGAGAGAGAAACATAACCACACAAAGGCTTTTATAATGAGAGAAAAAAAATAATCACCCTGCTAGCTACCCTGTTCTTCCTCTGCAGAGTGTTCTCCTTTTCTTATAGTAAAAAATATGAAAAGTTCAGTGTAATCAGAGAGAACATGGATGGAAAAGAGGCAGAGACTGGGGAGGGGGAGGGTGTTCTCGAACTAAAGAATGAATGCACTTAATTATCAGCACTTTATCTACTATCCATTTTATTATTCTGCCAAATTTAGTGTATTTAACATTTAGTGTATTTAAACATTTAAATTTTCTCTAAATATTTCTTCATTTAACAGTAAAAAAATAAACTAATGGATAAAAAGGATAAGAGTTCCCCAGACATCTAAACATGGATTGCAACTGAAATTTTCACCTATCTAATAGATCTGATTCTTTAAAACAATTTTTTTTAGTTGTTGATGGACCTTTTATTTTATTTATTTATTTATTCATATGTGGTGCTGAGAATCAAACCCAGTGGCTTACGCATGCTAGGTAAGCACTCTCCCACTGAGCGATGACCCCAGCCCTAGATCTGATCCTTCTAATAGCTTTAAAACCATTTAAGAATAAGTATAGAACATTGCAATCAATACAAAATAGGTACATACATGTACACCGATACTGGTTATAAAAGTGCTAATGCCACACTTTAGAATTGATCTTTTCACTCCAAAAGGGAGATTCATATCATGAAAGCTAGAGTTTTCTCACCTAAACTCTGGTCCTCCTAGCTCTAAAATGAAGGCATTCATCCCATTTCCTGTTCCAGATTAGGATTCTTAATCACATTAGAACTTTTTCTGTTTTAAAGCTGCAGTGAGGATTACACTTATCTACATTTTTATTGTAAATGACTCATTCAATTAGAGGGCAATTGAAAGCATGAGCTTCCTAAGCTTTTGAGATACAAAACAAATTGACCTGAATCTAATAACCCAGGTAATGGGAACTGTAATTTGGAATTATCTTCCATAAAGAAATACCAATTAGCCAAGTATTAATTACTTATGAGATTGTGCTGTCATTTCATACATAGGGTTTTTTATTCACTTGCTATTTTCCTTAATCTTTCCTCCACCTCTAACCAAACTCTTCAAAGAGCATAATTCCTGACCTCAAGGGAGGTCAGAATATGAAGGTTTGGCTGCAGAACACGTTCCTCCTATCACCACACAAACTGGGCAGAAACTTCACTAGGTTATGGCTCCTGCCAGTCAGGCAGGACCATCCCTCATTGAACTTTGAAATTTTGCAGAAAAGTCACCTTCTAGAATTCCCAATGAATCGACATGTTTGAAGCAAAGGGAAGGATCTATTAGCCAGGATGCAAATGAGCACCAGTGCTTTTCAGGAACGACCAAGGTGACCAGGATTAGAGTCTTGATGGCCGCTGCTGCAGGGCAAGCCCCTCCGCTGCCTGTGCCCACCCTCTCCTATCCTGATGGTGAATGTGTGCCCAGCCCAGCCACCCCGATCCACACAGAGAGTTGCAGCGTGCAGATGTATCATGCTACGCTCGTATTAGAGCTTAAGAACACTCTCCTTTGCTGAGAGTGTTGCAGGGCTGGGACCTTCTAGGAAACTGAGGCAGTTTGAAGACTACCCCCCCCACCCCACAAACCCTGATTTTTGCAGTCAAGTCAGGAAGATTTCAGCCATATCTCCCAGAGTAATGAGGCATGAGTTTATGGAAGGGATAGAAAAAGGAAAAGGAAACACTCTCAAGAGAGCGGGTCCTCTTAGAGAGGAGAGGGACAGCTGCCTCTTCTGCACTCGGGTTTTATTGGGGAATCCCAAAGAGGTTCCCAGAGAGTCCTGCCCAGGTCCACCACTTTTGATTGACAATAGGATGACATCAGACTTTCAATTCCCCACTGCCATGACAACTCTAAGTCACTTTGGTCCATACTGACCAGTTCTAATTGGATTATTAATCATAAATTCTTCTAAATTTGATTAGGAGGAATTCTCCTTATCACCCTGAGTTTTGGAATCTGGTTTGTGAAAAGGGTCACAAAAGTCTCCCCCTTCAGATAACTTGGGTTCCTCTTATCAACACTATGTCAGGCCTGCAATTCTCCTATAGATGACATGTGCTGAGGCATGTGACACATCTGTCCACTTAAGCCAGGCAGGGCTGCAGGTAAATTGCTTCTTGGAAAACAAAACACGTGGGAAGCTTTTTGAAAAAGAAAAGCATTCAGGCACATCTTTCCTGAATTAGCTATGAAATGGAAAGACCGTGGGAACCAGTGGCCACAGTGGGCCCATGTTAGAGAATTATTCCTTTAACCTCAGGTTCCCATCACTAGAATCTGTCCGTCCCCTAGCAAGAGGACTCCAGAGCATTTACGTATATCATCAACGGAAGCGAAAGCACAGTGCACTTGAACTCACCCAGACCTTCGCAGGTATCAGTGTAGATGTTAGGAGCTTTTGCCTTCAGGTAGAAACTACTGACAGGGAAATTTCAGGATGAAATGGAAAACCAGGCAAGGATTGCCAACTTTGAGGAATATGTACAGTGAGGAGAAGGAGCAGAATCAAGAAGAAAAGTGTCCCCAGAGGAAATAAGTAGCACAAAGAACCCACTAGAACAGAAACAATCTCCATTGTCTGAAGAGGGGATTGGGGATATTTAATTCATAAAATATAAGTAGAATCCCATGAAAAAGGGGACAGCAGAGGACAACAAAGGGCATTCAGCAAATAAAACAGGTTGTTGAAGTGGGAGACAGAAGCCAGTTGTAGGACCTGAAAAACGTGGTCACGGAATTCTGAACAAGAGTAAAGCAAAAAGCCAAAGGTATGGAACATGTGAGAGGAAAACAAGGAAGAGGTGTAGAAATGAATCCGGACGCTCCAGTCAGACAGACGGTATTTGAAAAAGAGAGCAGAGAAAAGGAAGGAGGAGATGGTTTCAAGCCATCAGACCAAGAAACACAGCAAGAAACAGTTCAGAACCAAAGGATATCGGGCTTCACATCATAAGGGTTCACATATCCCTTCATTCAGTCAGAAAGGATGCAGGCTCAGATGGACCCTTCCATGGTCACAGCTGGTATCAGGTCGTAATCCAAACTGGCCTCCTCTGCTGCGCCCTTCCTCCCTCGACTCTAAGGCCTCTCTGAGTGAGTGAGTGAGTGAGTTTATTCGTACCAGAGATTGAACCCAAGGGTGCTTAACTACTGAGCCACATCCCCAGTCCTTTTTTGTATTTTATTTAGAGACAGAATCTCGCTAAGTTACTTAGGGCCTCACTAAGTTGCTGAGGCTGGCTTTGAACTTTTGATCCTCTTACCTCAGCCTCCCAAGCTGCTGGGATTACAGGTGTGTACCACAGTGCCCGGTTTCAGTTTTTAAATGGTTCCCTACTATACACAGAAAACCTAACAATAAGAAAATATCTTAAAACCATGCTGAAATTCTAGTGCTGCCAAATCAAAATATGCCCGAGAGACCTTGATTGACTGTGTAAGAAAATTAGTCTTTTTTTTTTTTTTTTTTTTCAGAAAGTAGCCCTGTGGGCTAGGGATGTAGCTCAGATGGTAGAGTGCTTGCTTTGCATGCCCAAGGCTCTGGGTTCAATCCCCAGTACCGCGAAAAAGAAAGAGAGAAAGTAGCCCTGTACTTGAGTATGTCCTGAATCCTCCCCCCATTCATGTGTGTGTGTGTGTGTGTGTGTGTGTGTGTGTGTGTGTTCATACACATATTTAGTTATTTGCATTATTCTAAAGTGCCTTCAAAAGATAGGTGTATGTGCAGAACATTGTGGAAAGAGGACCAAGGGCATCTGTGGCTGAAATTCAGGTACATCTTTCCTGAATTAGCTATGGAATAGAAAGCACCACGGGAAACCAGTCACTTACCAACATACCAGCTATTTTAGCAGAGGCTCAAAAGCTAGAAATTTCTGAAGTAAAGCCCATGACTACTGTTCAACTTTATACTGGAAGACATACTCTTATGACAGGTCCAGGATGTACTTGGAAGTTGTTTTCACTGAAAGTCATTACATTCTTTTCAGACTCAGGGCAGTTATTGCTTTCTGACATTCCACTGCTGATTGCTTGTTGCTTCGCAAATTGTAGGTTCCATAAAAGCTGACACTGGACGCCTTCCGGCACATGGTCAGCGCCCTGTTGGTGTTTATTGAATGGTGAGTCCGTGAAGGAGACCCTCTGTGGCATAGATTTCTTATATACCATCCTTAAGCCTCAAGAGACTCGTCAGTCATCTGGCCGCAGTTGGTGTTGATTGGATTCTTCATGAATGCTGACCCTCGGCCCAAATTCAAAGAGTTTTCCAAAAGAGAGATTCTTTGATTGATGCCATTCTGGTTGTCATCCCTGATAGCAGGAAGTAAACGTTGGACAAAGTCAGTATTTGTTGTAACAAAACATTAGTTGCTCATCAGAGAGGAACGTGGAATATTGGGATTTAAAAGTGCCAAAAAATAGTACTGCTCTCTTTCCCTCTCGAGAGGGATTTTTTTTTTTTTTTTTTAAAGTCATAGCCTAAAACAAATGAAGTTCAAAGTCCACATTAAGCTTCACAGGAGAAGCGACTGAACTATGAGGCCACTACTGGGCTTTCTACTTCTCCACTGTCCAAGATGGACAGACTTCACTTCCGGCCTGCCGAGGTAGAGGGCCCCTGGTAGGCGGACTGCCCGAGGCCAGCAGAATGCAAGCATCCCTGAGGGCCAGCTGTTCAGACCCAAGGCTCAGAGAGGGAGGGTCACATGTGCCCAGTTTCTTCTTGTAGTTTCATCAGTCAGATAAATCCCTCCTACCTAGGGATGGAATGAACTCTAGAATCATCAATACCATTTGCACCCTGGGAGTGGAAGTTCCCTCCTGAAACATGAGAGAGAATAAGATTCCCCACCAGGGACTTGGTGGTGCACCCAATATTCTCTTGTACATCCATTTACAAGCAGAGTGTCTATATAAGCTAATTATCTCAGGCATTTTGTTATAGTAACAGAAAGCTGACTACAGACTATGCATCAGATGTAATGGGGGTTATCTTTGGAAGGTGGATCACTGGAGATGTTTATTATTATTTTGATCATATCTAAATTTGTATAATAGAAAGGTAGTTCTTCAATAATCAGGGAAAATAATAAAGAGTAGGTAAAAGGGAATTGTTAGAAAGGAGTTTTTTAAATTTCTTTTTTCTCTCTAAAATTGCCCTGGAGAACAAGAGTAATAAAGAAACTAAATGAGAATCCATAGAAGAATTGGACTGTGCAGATGGGCTTATACCTGGGTGAGGGTGGGGGAGTCCTGGTCACCCGTCTCTCTTGTCGTGGCTTCGCCATACTGTTCTTTCTCCTTTCTGGGCCTTGTGATCCCATTCCACATCCCTCCTGGGTCATTGTCACAGGAAACCAGTCTGGGGCCTGGACATTATAGCCCAATGAGGGCACAGAGAGATGAGCATGAGTTTTGTCAGCCAAGGCCCAAAGCTAGTCCTCCTGTGTCTTTGGTATGTCTGGGCAAGTTACTTAACTGGAGACCTTGCTATCTTCATCCATCAAGTGAACTTATTGACACTCACATAACAGGTGGTGTATGTAAAACTCTTAGCTAGTCTCTCTTCCTGATTATAATTTCCAATGTCTTTTTTCAGGTTAGGGTGAGGTGGAACACCAGGGGGACACAGCATACAGCCCAGAAGGGATTTAACTTCCTGGAGTCACATATACTGGTCACAGAGAGGGGGAACCGAGGTGTCCAGGTTCCCTGGGCGTGGGAGCACAGATCCATATCCAGAATCCTTTTGGGTTCTTCTAAGAGTTTGGTTTTCTCTGCTGAATGCATCTTCTTTTGTACTTGGCAATGTGCTTTAACATCTTTCTTTATGTATCCAAAGAAGTAATCAGCTCCAACTTTCAGAATTCTTGCTTCCCACTGTGGTGGCTCAAAGGGAAGCCTCTGCACTCCACCAGCACCTCATCAGGATGGTCCTTACAATGAATGGCCGTGGCCATACAAGGTCCCTGGGAAGCATTTCATGGGATTGCCTTTCATTTCATATCCCCCACACGTGCATTCTTGAGACTAGCAGGGTGTGGAGTAGGCCTGCCTCATTGTGGCTCTGGTTGACAGCTCCCTTATTAGTGATCAGACTAACCCACAAGGAACACTGGAATATTCCATGGTGCATCACTGAAAACCTGGACCCTGCTATCGAGGTTAAGAAAAGAGCTTCAGGAACAGAAGCAGGAAACAGTGAAGGAGAAGAGCTGGAGAGACTCCGGGACAAAGCAAGAGGGAAGGCAGGGTGGACTATGAGAGGGACCAAGCCAGGGTGGTACTAGATAAGAAGAAAGTAAAATAGAGGGTCTGGAGTTGGAGTCATGCACCTGTGGGCAACTGTTTCACCATAAAGATGCCGAGACAAAAGGCCTGTGACAAGAACTTTATAGGAGGAAAAGCTTATTTGGGGGCTCACGGTTTGTGAGGGTCAGTCTGCAGACGACCGACTCCTTTGCTCTGGGCCTAAAGCGAAGCAGCACATCATGGCAGAAGGGCCCTGCTCCAGCCCCCCACTACCTGCCGTGGTTGCCGACCAGTTCATCCCTATCAGGGGATCAATGCCCTGACTAGGTTGAAACTCTCAAAACCCAATCATTCCACCTCTCAACTTTGTTGTATATCTCACACATGAGCTCTTGGGGGACACCTAATATCTAAACCATAATATCACTGTAATTCAGTGATAAAGGAATAATTCTTTCAATAAAAAAATAAGCCTCAATCCCTCCAAAATAGTTAATGGATCAAAGAAGAAATTAAAAGGAAAATCCAGGTGTGGTGGACATGCTTGTAATCCCGGAAACTCAGGAGGCCAAGGCAGGAGGAGAGCAAGTTTGAGGGTTTTTTTAAACAGTTTTTTTTTTAACAGTCAAGACTGAAGACACATTTCAAAAAAGGAGAGATACCAGGCACGCACTATGGCACATGCCTATAATCCCAGCAGCTGGGGAGGCTGAGGCAGGAGGATCTTGAGTTCAAAGCCAGCCTCAGCAACTTAGTGAGATCCTGTCTCTAAATAAAATATAAAAACAGGCTGGGGATGGGGCTCAGTGATTAAGGACCCCTGGGTTCAATCCCTGGTACCAAAAAATACCAATTCCCCCCCACAAAAAACCCCACCTCAACCTGGATCCACCTAGCTCCATTTCTAGGTGTTCATCAACCCCCGCCTGCTCCAAAAAAAGGAAAAGCATATGTCCCCACAATGACTTGTTCATGAATATGTACAGTGATTTTGCTCATTATAGCCCAAACCCGGGGCAACCGGAAGGTGTGTCACGGGAGAGAGGCAGGTAAGCAGTTGCGGTTGTGCACCATAATGCACTCAGCCATGAGTGGCCTGCTGCGTGGCGGCAGCGCTGGCCATCTCCTGGACACGTGCTGAGCAAAAGGAGCCAGGCACAATGCACACTCACCGCGCCAGTCCATTTTTAGGGCGCTCTAGTGGAAGCAAAATGAATCTAGGGTGAAAAATTTTTCCCAGAATTGTTGGCCTCCATGGGGATGAGGCAGGGGTTGTCTGCAAAGTGCCTACAAAGAGCATGAGGGACCTGGCGGGGGTGGGGCGACAGGAGGGTGGTAGTGACACGGGATATGGCTTGGTCAGAACTAAGAAGCTGATCAAACTGCAGTTCAAGTGGGTGTCTTTACTCCACATGAATGTTGTCTTGATAAAGATTTCGTTTATAAAAAACGAAGTCAGATAACCATTGCTTCTCAGAACATTGCAGTAACCCCCCTTTCCCAGCCCAAAGCCCCAGCCCTTCCTCTGGCCCACAAGGCCCCTGGCCAGCTGCACTCTCCCGCCACCTTCTGACCTCATTTCCCTCCATCAACACATCACTCCCCAAACCAGCTGCATATGGCCACCTCAGAGCCCTGTGCTGGCTCCCTCCGCCTGCAATGCTTCCCCAAGGTACATTTCCTCTCAAATTCCGTCTTGTGAGTAAGATTCATCTCAGCAATCCTAATTAGAACAACACCCTCTTTCTCCATTCTCATCGTCTCTACTGTTGGGATTGTGCATCCGTGTGGCCCCACGGAGAGGGACAATTTGGCCTTGTCTAATGAAATATGAGATGACCTTGCCCCTGACCCTCACACCGTTTCTGTGCTGGAGAGAGACTTGTACATGTTCATAAGGAGGCAGGTACTAGGGCGTTCACTGCAGTGGAGTCTGAGGTGGTGGAAGCCTGGGAATCATTGAAAAAATCCATCTGTAGCGGGTAGTTAAATATATTGAGGTCCATTTCTACTAGTATATGTACAGACATGAATAAGTTTCTAAGATATACTGCTGAGTGGATGAGATTAAAATTTTTATCAAAAAACAAAAAATGTTACTGTACCTCTCAGTAACATTACATGACTAAAGTTACAAGGGATCTTTGTGATGCACGTTGGGAAACTTGCATCTGTGGTATAATCACAGAGAACTGTACACACAGTGATGCGTGAAACCTGGTAAAATGTGAGCAAGTTCTGTGGATTGTGCCAAGATCAGTACTCTGGTCTTGACAGTGTACTATAGTTAGGTAAAATGTTACCAGTGGGAGAATTTGAACTAAGGATAATAGGGCCTCCTGTTCCCTTTATGTCATTTCCTGTGAATCTGTAATTATTTCAAAAAGTTTTTAATCCTCAACTCCTTTTAAAAAAATTTAGCTGTAGATGAACATAATAACTTTATTTATTATGTGGTGCTGAGGATCAAACCCAGTGCCTCACGTGTGCTAGGCAAGCGCCGTACCACTGAGCCACAACCCCAGCCCTCAAAAAATTTTTAACAAGTTAAAGAAGAAATAAAAATAAGTGTGGATATAGTAGAAGATCCAATTTGATGATACCAGTTCCCCCTAAATTGTCTGTCAATGCAACCTCAAAACTTTTAAAAAGTAACTTGACAAACTGGTTTTCAATTTTATATGGAGATGCAGAGAACCAAGTGTCACAGAAACACTCCTGAATACGAACAAAGGAAGAAAATGTCTTCTACCAGCCATGGAGATGATAACACTATGGTAACAAGGAGGTACGGTAGTGCCTTAAGAATATGCAAAGGATCAGTGGGACAGAATAAAAGTCACAGAGTGGAGGCCGAGGACCAACAGCGAGTTGATTATTGGTTTCCTAGGGTTGGGGTGAGAACAGGGATCAACTGTCCATGGGCAAGAGATCTTTCTGGGCGCATGGAAGCATTCTGATGACGGCTGTACCTCTCTGTGACGTCACTCAAAATCGTCGCATTATCTGTCATGGGTGAATGTCATGACATGTAAAGTCACACAATCATACCATTTTAGAAATTACTTAATTTCTAAAAAATTAAGTAGATCTACAGTAAATCAAACTTGGAAAAGATAAAACAACAAAGAAACCATTAGTAATGATAAAGGAGACATCATAGAGCCTGAAGGATAGATTTTAAAGTTACGATAAAAGCGATTTTATTATCCAACTCTTAAGTTTTAAACATGTAATTAAAATGGGCATTGTTTTTTCCTTCTAGAACGAAGTAGGAGGATTTGACAGAAGTTGGAAAACAGCGTACAGAATCCACTAATGATGAAAGAATGGGAGACCCTGAGCCTGAAAAGTGGGCAGGCCAGGTAATCCATTGTAGTTCTTCAGGCATGGAGACCACACACTTCCAGGGCTATTTAAATATTTCCAGAAGGCACATAGTTCATTTGATTTATCTAGCTTCACTCTGCTCCACATACCAGATAAACCAGTGAAAAGTGAAACACCAAACTCACTTTCAATGCAGATGCAAAAAAATTAAAATATTAATGGGCAAATGCCAATATTATATTAAGAGTAATTTAGTATGACTAAGTACGATTTGCTACAAGACTAGAACAGTCCCATGGGAGAAAACCTATTAATTTCATGCATCATATGAAGTTTATTTTACTAAGAAGTATGTCTTAGCTTTCAATGTCAGGTGATGTGTCAATCTCCGGGGATAAAATGGGACGCTTCATTTGCATGGCCCCTACCTTCCTGAATATGACTGCAACAAAGAACAGCAATTTAATGATGTAACATGAGGACAAATGTTCCAGGGCTACAGAAAATCACATTCCACGCACAGGAGCATTTAACTGAGTCCATCAAACCCGAAACAGAGGTCTTTAGGCTGAGATCTAAAAACACAGGATGAAGAAGAATGGGGTTAGGGAAAGAGCTTTCTCACGGGAGAGAGAACCAAAACGAGGGGAAGGGAATGGGGGAGAGAAGAGATTGGTGTGTTGAAGACATGAAGATACTTTTCTTCATAGGTGATGTCGTGGGTTGAATGGTGGCCCCTACAAAAAATATGTCCACTAGGGACTTGTGAATGTGACCTTATTTAGAAAAAAAGGTTTTTGCAGAGGATCTCCAGATGAGCTTATTCTGGATTATTCAGGTGGCCTCTAAATCCAGTAGCAAATGTCATAAGAAAAGAAAACAGGCTTAAAATCAGCATACTACAGTGACGCAACTACATCAATGTTTATATATAGCAGCTCAATTCACAATAGCTAGATTGTGGAACCAACCTAGATGCCCTTCAATTGATGAATGGATAAAGAATCTGTGGTATATATACACAATGGAATATTATTCATCCATAAAGAAGAATAAAATTATGGCATTTGCAGGTAAATAGATGGAGTTAGAGAATATAATGCTAAGTGAGATAAGCCAATCCCAAAAAACCAAAGACCAAATGATTTCTCTGATAAGTGAATGATGATACATAATGGGGAGGGGAGAGGGTAAGGGAAGAATGGAGGAAGAATGGATTGTGTAGAGGGAAATGAGGGGTGGGGAGGGGGCAGGGGGAAGGAAAGATCATGGAATGAGACAAACATCATTACCCTATGTACATGTATGATTACGCAAATGGTGTGACTCAACTTCGTGTACAACCAGAGAAATGCAAGTCTTACCCCACCCGTGTACAATAAATCAAAATAAAAGAGGGGGAAAAAAGAAAAGAAGACAGAAGAGAAGGTGATGTGAAGACAGGTGGCGACTGGAGTGGTGTGTTCACAAGCCAACTAAGGGCAAGGGTCGCGGGCAGCCATGGGAGCTGGGGCGGGGGAGGGAACCCACGCCAGGCTCCAGAGCCCTGCGAATTCCTCCTGCTGTCCACCCGCTTGTGGTAAGTCTGCACACAAACATAAGGGATGAATACAGATGCAGAAGAATGGCATTTAGTACCCATTCCAAAGCAAAAAACAATGTAGTAAATTAGGCATAATGTAGGAAAAAACTCAAGTAAATAAAGCAATAGGCAATGCTACACTTAAATGGCAAAACGAGATAAAACAAAAACAAGAGAGGTTCCTCTTATTATTTAATATAATTATAGATGGTCCTCTCAATGCTGTAAGGTAAGAAAAAATAAGAGGACTAGTATTACAAATACAAAGTACCAAGGGGGGGGGGGGACCTTTAAATTAAGATGCTGGAGGAGATGGGCTGGGGCTGTGGCTCAGTGGCAGAGCACCTGCCTAGCACCTGTGAGGCACTGGGTTCGATCCTCAGCGCCACATAAAAATAAACAAATAAAATTAAAGGCATTCCGTTCATCTACAACTACAATTTAAAAAAAAAAAAAAAGATGCTGGAGGAGGATTGCAAGTTCAAAGTCAGCCTCAGCAATTTACCCAGGCCCAAAGAAACTTGGTGAGACTCTATCTTAAAATAAAAAATAAAAAGGGCTGGGAACGAGGCTCAACAGTTAGGTGCTCCTGGGTTCAATCCCCGGTACCAAAAGAAAAAAAAAATTAAGGTGCTGGACCCTAATGATGATGAAAATTATAACATCTGATTGAGAGAGAACATGAAAGAAGATTTAAACAAGTGGAGGAGAACTGCTCTATTATAGAGTGCTTTAATTTTATTATTATAAAGATAAATTGTCCTCAAATAAATCTCACTTCCCACAATACAATCACGAGTTGAATTTTAAAAGACTAAACAAAATTATTCTAAAGTTCATCTAAGAAAACAAAAGTGGGAAAATAGCCAATACTATTTTGAAAAAGGGTAATAATGTTGCATTAGTGTATTTAGTAATACAAAAAATTTCAAAATATATTAACTTTTTTAAAGCATATTACAAAATGTTATGAGCACAGTTTCTTTGAAAAAATAAATTATATATAAAAAGGGGCTTGGAGTATATATAGCAAAACATAATTATCTGGGTGATAGAATAATGGGACAATTGTTTTGAGCTCCTCTATTTCCTAAATTTTCTACAATACGTGTATTTATATTGTATAGAGGGAAAAGTAATAAATATTTATTTTTAAAAACTCAGATACATCTTTACCCCTTGGAGAAATCATCCCTTATGTAACCCCATCCCTCCAGATCTGGGCTAGGTGGCTGCCCTTTGCCATGCTCACTACTGCAGATACAGTATGTTGTAATACTTTGGCCCTCTTTATTCTGTCCTTGTGAGCTCTTTATAAATAAATCTGTGTCTTTTCTCTCTATATCCCTAAAACAAAGACTAGCATTTAGCAGATCCTCAATAAGATTTGTTGACAAAATGATTAAGAATAAAAGAAACACACAAATAAGAAAAATTGCAACTCCTTCTAAAACCACTAGAGGGAACCATATCTCCACCAAGACAGCTTTAGGAGGAGTTCATGAATTTTTTTTTTTTTTTTTTTTTTTTTTTTTTTTTTTTTTTAAAAACAAGGCTGTTCCAATCTTAGTAACCTTCCAGAAGGCAATATCAAGCCACCTGAGGGGACCTGAATTTAAACCATTCCCAACAATAAAATGTCTATGTCTACACTAAGATTAGATGGTCCCACAATATCCCACCTGATCAAAACTCATTCTGTTCCATCTATTTTGGCACTTACACAAAGTGGATTTACAGGTTATTAAATTACATCCCATGTCTGTGTCTTGCCGCCACAATGAGAGGGAGTTTATGTTTAAAGTCGTTTCTCTCTCATCTGCCAGCTCAGTGCTAGTCACTAAAACTGTGTGAAAATACGTATTTAATTGAACTAAAAGGTTAACATTCTCCCTTGAATTGCAAGTCACTCCAAGGAAAATCTAATTGGCAAAGATCCAGACTTACAAAACACAAAAATTATGTGATGATTCTAAGGACACTGTCAGATTTATTGAAGGTTTCAACACAAAGTCGCAATAGCAAGCTTCTTCTGATGTACTTAAAATGTGATCGTGTTTTTAGAATTAAAATGGCAGCCACTTTTAAAAAGGGCATGATTTAAAGAGTGATAAACTATTACTGATGACAGTGGAGGGCCAGACAGGTCCATTCACGGGGCAGGAATGCCTCCGGAGGAAGATGCGCCTGGAATATGTTTGCTGTTTAAAAAAAAACAAAAACAAATACCAGGGGAGGGGGAGCATCTACTCAACCGCAGCTCTGCCGTGCCGGGAGGGCTGGGGTCCGCAGAGTCTAGAAGGCCAGGGGCTGGCGGCAGGAGCTCGGCACTAGGTCCCTGGTACTGTCCCGGAGAGGCCTGAGAGCTACCAAACCTCCAATCCCAGCCCCGCACTGCATGACCTGGAACAGGTGACTCGACCTCCCGGTGCCTCCACGCCCTGTGGGTAATTCAGAAGCCCCTGCAGAGGATTCTCAGGGGACTAAGTGCCCGCAGCACCTGCGTGTGCACAGTGTGCGCGCATCATTCACTTAGCGCACTCGACGAGTGGCACAGAACATTTTTAACCCATTGTGCCTAGCACAGAGTCAGCACCATATAAATGTAGGCTGCTATTATTTGGTGCCGGAAGAGCCCTGTGCAGTCTGTGAATCTGGGGACCCCCTTGAAGGGTGTGTTCCCATCGTGTGGCCAGGAGGCTACTCCAGCTTTAGGATCTCGCCGCCTCCCATTCTGATTCCATATTCAGTCAGCAAAATGTTAGTAACTGAGCTTTCTACCTAAACATCTTGCCATGGAGAAAGCGTACCGGCCAGCTGGGTTTGATATGAGTAAGGGGCCACCCTTATTAGTTTAGGATACAAAATAAGGTTACCTTTCCACTAATGTTCAATTTGGAGGGACTTCAGACCCCTTCCTGACCAAATCAAGCCCTTCCTTGACCAGGAATGAAGAACTTCCTTTAACTCTTTCCCCATGAATACTCTTAGGGAACAGGATTTGTTCCATACAATTAATGAGGATTTATTAAGCACCTGCTGTGTGCTGGGTGCAGCTCTGGCATGGTGATTGAGCAGTGAGTCAAGGTGGTCCCTCTCCCTTCTAGTGGAGGGGACCGTGATTAAGGGGAGTTACATAATATCGCGGCTGGATAGTGATAAGCACGAAGAAGAGAAATAAAGCTGCAGGTGAGAGGAATCCGGGGGCCCGGGGGTGGTGCTGGGGATGCAGTTTTGGAGAAGCCAGGTTATCAGCAGCAGCAGATGAGGTTGGCACCCATTGGTCTGAGAGCCAGTTAGCTGGCTGGGAGAGCCAGGTTTGGAATTTCCCCAATCCAGGTCACCCTCCCGCTCTGCTCCCCGCACCTCCCCTTCTGCTGAGCTTGTGGGCATCCAGGGACACCACGTGGTGGCCAGGACCCCCTCTCCCACATGCAATCTCTTCTCCTGGAAGTTCAGAGTCCAGACTCCCCTGCCACTGCTGACTCTGACAGGCCACCTCCCAGGTCCTCCACAGGGTGGGAGCAGCTGTCCCACCCAAGGATCCCTTTGGCCTTTCCATACCTCTGAGTTGGATCCAGTGATTACAAACCCCTCCCCACTCTTCTTTTCAACGACAGAATCAGCCACCTCCTAAAACAGCAAGCGGACCCCAGTAGACAAACCTTAAATAAAATAACCCAACACAGACCTGTGTCCTGAGGTCCGGGGTATTGCAAGCCAGCCTTGGTCACCTGTTACAAGAATATCCTGATCAGGGGTTAGAAAACTTTCCTGGGTCAGAGAATAAGTATTTTAGGCTTGTGAACCATATAGATCTTTTTTACACATGTTCTTTTTTATAACCAATTAAAATGTTTTTTTTTTTTTTCTTCAAGTTCTTAGGTTGGGAACTATACTTAAACAGGTCTCAGTCTGACAACCCTCACCCTGATCCATTTATTGATTACTCACATTTAAATTAATCAGCTGTTCTCGTGGTTGGTAAAATAGTCTTTCATTGGTTTATTTTTGAGGGTTAATTTAGCATCCATAGTGTAGAAGGACCTGCTGCATCCAGTAGTATCTCATTTTGTAAGACCCAGCTCACAGGAGGCATTCAATTTGTTGTAGGGTAAGCAAAGCATTTTTTTTGACAGAAGGCTGGCTCCCCAGCTCCTCTTGAGGAAGGAATTGTCTTCTTTAAGAGGAAGACTTGATGGGGCACCTTGACTCCATCAGTAGGTGACAGTGCAGGGTGAGAGTGAGAAGGGGACGGAGAGAGGAAGAGACAGAGATGTCCTGCAGTGTCTCTGCAGGAGACACCAGTGAGCAAATGAACGTTGGGGGAAGCAGATGGATGAGATGAGGGACAGGGGGCACAGAGAGGGTGGACACACAGGATATGAGGTGACTAAAGCCCATGGGACAGATGGACAGAGAGAGTCCTGCGGCAGAGTGGACAGAGTCTTTTTCTAAGACAACAAGACTAATAATGTCCTATTTTAAGTTGTTGGTGCTTAAATTCCTTCCAGATCCCAAACCTTCGGTCTGTGAGCTTTTCTTCTTCTTCACAAATAAGACTGTGGTTAAACTTCTAAGCAGCAGGATTTATTAGAAGATATGGAGCAGATCAAAGAATTACAGGACCTGTTGAAGAGTGGGGCTCAGAACAGCAGTGCTGGCGGCCAGTCGGCTAATCTGCCACTGTTGAAGTCCACAGGCAGCCCGCACCCCAGGTTCAGAGACCCCCCCCCCCCCCAGGCTCAGAGACCAGGAAGACGGATTCTGACTGGCCCAGCTCCTTGGCCCAGGGCTGGTGGGACACCCTGACAGACAAGCATCCATCTCCTCTGGGCGAGGGGCAACGCCCCAAAGCAAATTGGGCTACTAGGGCCAGGAATGGGGGGCTGAGCTGCAGACAGGCTAACCACCAGATGGCTGCCACGTCCACTGCATACCAGCATTCCCTGTGAGTGGAGTTAGGGGCTGAGGAAATGGAGTGAGGAGGCTTATCTGGCCATGTGGAGTTAAAGGCAGGAACAAGGGCAGAAGGTGAGAGCTCAGTGGAGACAGGGACTCAGAACTAAAGGCCAGGAGGAGAAATGAGTCCCCAGAAATTCACAGAAAACTTCAGGAGGTCATTGGAATTTCCCCAGGCTGTTGGAAGGAGCTTGAACACCCTATTAAAAACCTAGATTAGATATTATTCCCCTTAATGTGTGGCTCTACTGAATCTATGAGAGGAAGACAGACCTCCTCAGGGGGCAGGGCCAGCGTCTCTGAGGTCACCGCCTGAGCAGCCAGTGAGCCTCTCCCATTTGAATCTAAAAGAGGGTCCATTTTCTGATAACCCCTAAATCAGAGAGTCCTTCAATACAGGGATCCTAGATTTGGAATGAAGATGGAGTCTTTGAGGTTCTCCAGGCATTTACTTTATTTACCTACCCATAAGGCTTCACAGGTGTGTTCCGCAGACTGGCAGCAAGCCCAGCAGTAATTTGTTCAAAATGCTGATCCTGGTGCACCACCCCTGACCCACCACTCCAAACCTCTGGGATGGGGTGGTGATAGGGAAGCAAGCAAATCAGTATATGAGCGCTTCCCACCGCCACCAGGAGCTTCTGATGCAGGCTCCACTTAATGAATCACTAAGGGATTTGCACCAAGTCACAGTTGGTTCATGAAAAGCAAGAGTCCACTTCTCTTTTCTGTCTCATGCAAATCTCTCTACTGAAATTCAGCCCCTTTCCTCCCTTTATGCACAAAGTAGCAATATTTCATTTTGATTAACTCTGTATCTCTACCCTAGAGGAGATTTCCGTGCTCTCCCTCTGGAATCATGCCACTGTGGCAAAGATTTATTTTTCCTTGTTCCACAAATTCCACTCTGGCTAAGGCGTTGCTGTGTCTTCCCCCTTCTTTCCTTGCAGGCAGTGAGCCTGTTATCAGTGGCAAATCTCTTCCTCAACCACTCTTGCCAGCCACTGCAGCTTCGCTGCCCTGGTGTCAGGACACCTCTTAAATTCCAGTGCTTCCGAGTAATTCAGAGGACAGAGGTTAACCCAGCTCACAAAACCTGGGAAACTTTCTGGCCTCATGATGCTGCTACCCAGCCTCATGGAAGAGGCAAGATCCCACCCAGAGCTTCCTTCACGTGAGTCCATGTCAACCATGGCTTGTGGACCTCTGGGGCCACTTCTCCCCATTTTCTCTAGCTCGCCCACTTCTCAGCACCCCAACAACCCAATCCCACGGGAAGAGGAGAAGATGTTATCAAGAGAGACAGAAAGAGTAAACCTTCCGATGGGAGCTCCAAGACCAGCACAGATATTTGTCCTCAGAGGAAGCCATGGTCGCCTTGTGCCTCTTATTGAATCTGGCCCCTTGAGACCGACAGTACCTTTCCACGTCACCTAAATGCTTCCATGTCAATATTCTGGGGCCCCTCACAGGATATCCCACAACATCAGTACCGGAACCAAATACGGAAATCACCTGCATGAGAGGGGAAGGGCCGTGGTTCTCGGTTGACACTGGCCTCAGGAGAAGGGATTACAAGTTACCACCACACAGTGGCATTAAAAGGATTTTGAATACAGGTGGTTAGGAGACTAGACAAGTAAGGGACAGAAGCTGGATTACCCAGCATTGTGTCCTCACATGTGATGGGTTGGAGCTTCTTTTCTGTCTTTCTACCTCCACACCACGCACAAGGGACAGGCTGGACAGTGATCCTTTGGTCCTTTCTCTCTCTCTCTGTCTCTTTCTCTCTCTCTCTTTTAGGGGGGAAGGGGTACATGGGATTGAACCCGGGGTGTTTCACCACTGATCCACATCCCCAGCCCTTTTTAATATTTTATTTAGAGACAGGGTCTCGCTGAGTTGCTTAGGGCCTCACTAAGTTGCAGAGGCTGGCTTTGAACTCATAATCCCCTTGCCTCAGCCTCCTGAGCCACTGGGATTACAGGCATGTGCCAACACATCTGGCTTTTTCTCTTTTTTTTATAAAATTTTAAAACAAAGTTGAAATCATTACAGTATATACAGTTATTACAGTATATAATCTGTGTTTTCACTTCATAATTTATAACATCAATTTCCAGCTATTAGCAATTTATTGCCTGTTTAGTTTCTTTGTAAATAAATAGGCACTAAAATATAACTAACCATAATATAACTAGTCCTCCATTTGGACCACTTATGTGCTTGTCTCTATGACCTTCCTAGTACGCTCCATCATTTATCAGTATGGAAATAATTTTGTTTTTCCCATTTGATATTTAGGTCCTGAATTCAATTTTATGTGATGTTAACACAGTATCGACACACATGGGTCTCTCTCATGGCATTTGCCTTGATATTTTTGCCCAAATCATTATTTTTCAACCTTCTCTCTCAATTTCATTTTGTGAACAGTTTATGGCTAAATTTCATTTTTATCATTCAATCTAAGACTCTTGTTTTTTGGTAGATATTTTTAAGCCATTCATATCCATCATGACTGAAGTTATACTTGACCTTTGTTCTGTCCATTTATTTTATGGTTTATATTTTAATACTTGTCTCTTTTTTCTTCATATGATAGTAATCAAATTTACATCCCCCCATTCATGATTTGGAAATCACTTGCCATTTTGTTTCCTCTTTGAGCCTACTTAATTAAAAATGTATAAATATATTTGATGATACTTTGTTTCATTAATTTTTTAAAAAAACTTTATAAATAAAACAAATGCATTTGCATTTTTAAAGTTCAAATATAAACCAAGTATTTAGAGTGAAAAAGTATGAAAACTGGCTCTATGACCCCAGACTTCCTGTGCCCCACCTCACAGAGGACACTACCTTGACTTTGCTTGTATTCACCCAGACCCTTTAGTGTAAGTATGTGTATGTGCAGATTTGTAGATTTTTTAAAAAATGAGTAGGATAAATATGTATACTTTCCTGCTATCAGTTTCTTTTATTTAATAGCATTTCATTGTAAATAAATAGCCACAGTACTATAACAATACTTTTCAATTTTATTATCTTAGCAGTCCATGATATGAATGTCTCATTTATGTAACCACTTCTCTGCTGATAGATGTTTAATTTGGTCACTATTTTTCAATACAGCAATGTTCTGATCAAGAAATCTTTTGCATATGTATTTGTAAATCCATGCAAGTATTTTTGTAGTATTAATACCCAGAAGTGAAATTACTGAGTCAAAAATATACACATTCAATTAAGTTTTTGATAGCTACTACCAAATTGCCCTTCCAAAAGTGGTATCAATTTAAACATTCTTAAAAACTCTTTGGGGATACTTATCGCCTCCATGCCCTTATTAATGTTGGGTTTTAACAATCTTTAAAAGCTTTGCCTATCTGAAGGCTGAAAATGGTATTATGTTACTGCCTTAATGCACAGTGGCCTATTGATAATGAGGTTGTGAGTCTCTTCATATTTACTGATCCTTTGGATTCTGTGAGCTCCCTGTGCCTTACTTCATGTCCTTTACCTACTTGTCTATTATATTATTCATCATTTTTCATATTAATTTGAAGGCACTCTTTGTATTATGGGTGTTAATCCTTTGTCTGGAATATTTGCTGGAAATGTATATTCACTAGTCTGTGGTCTGATTTTTTAATTTGTTTATGATGGGTGACTTTTGTCCTACAAAAGTTTGATAGTTTATATGATTCAAATCTGAGAGCCTTTTCTTTCATGGCCTCTGAGATTCATGTCTTCCTACTGCACTGAAAATTATGAAGGTGGGTCTACCCTTTTATTCACAGGAATTTTTAAATTCATATTTTAAAATTTTACATACAGTGAAATTCTCTTTTTGGGGTGTACCACCCTATGAGTCGGAGCAAATTTGTGTAGCCAGGTAGCCACTACCTCAAGATACGGAATAGTTCCAGAACTTTCTAGACTCATTTCTGCCTTCCGCCCACCCCAGCCTGAGGCAGTCCCTAACCTGTTTTTAAGGCATTTCTTGTATAAACGGAACCATAAAGTATATAGCCTTTTATCTGATTTCTTTCATTTAGCATAATGCATTTGTGGTCATCCAGGTTGTGTGTAACATGGTCATCCCCCTTTCCCCCCTTTTTTTTTTTTGGGTACTAGGGATTTAGCCCAGGACCGTTTAACCACTGAGCCACATCCCCAGCCCTTTTTATATTTTGTTTAGAGGTAGGGTCTTGAAAAGTTGCTCGGAGCTTCACTAAGTTGCTTCACTAAGTTCCTCTCTAAGTTGGGAGGCTGGCTTTGAACCTGTGGTCATCCTGCCTTAGCTTCCCAAGCCGCTGGGATTACAGGCATGCGCCACCACACCCAGCATGGTTACCCTTTTACTCACTCATTAATGCTGCATTCCATTATATGGGAAGTACCAGTTTGTTGATCCATCCACCAGCTGAGGGACATTTGGGTTGTTTCTGAATTCTGGGCTATTATGAATAAAGGCATTCTGAACATCTACATAAAGGTTTCAAGGTGAATATAAGTTTTCATTCCTTTTGCCTAAACAGAAGATTAATGGAACACATGGTAAGTTATAAGCTGTCAAATTGTCTTCCAAAGTGACTGTTTTGCATTCTCCCTACAATTTTTGAGAGTTCTATTACTTTGCACTGGTAGCATTCTAAGTTTTTTTAAAAATATGGGACAGTAGTACCTCATTGTGGGTTTAATTTGTATTTGCCTAACAACTCAAAAAGCTGAGCATCTTTTTGTATACTTATTTGCTATTCCCATATGTCTTTTTGGGTGAAGTGTCTGTTCAAATCTTTTGTTTATTTTAAAAACTGGGTTATTTTGTATAGAATTTTCAAAGTTCCTTACTTTTTTTTTTAATACAAATACTTAATTAGATATGTAATTTGCAAACATTTCTCCCAGTCTGTGGTTTGTCTTCTCATTCTTTTAAGTGTCTTTTGCAGAGAAAATTTTTAATTCGTTAAAAATTGTTATTATAATTATTAGTGAGATCTAATTTTTCTCTCATTGTTTATGCTTACAGTATTATATCTAAGAGATCTTTGTCTAATCCAGAGCACAGGTGTTTTTTTTTTCTTTTTTTCCCTTTTTTTCTGGAAATTTCATAGTTCTGTATTTTACATTTAGGTCAATGATCCATTTTGATCATAAGGCTGTAGGAGATGCAAGGTATGAATTGAGATTCAGTTTTTTGCATATGGATGTCCAGTTGCTAGAGAGCTGTGTGTTGAAAAGATGATTTATTCTCCATTGAATTGTTTTCTCACCTTTGTCAAAAATCAGTTGGCCAAACTGAACCATTTCTGAAATCTTTCTTCTGCTCCATTTATCTGGGCGTCTGTTCTCACCAGAACCAAACTATACAGTGCTATACTGCCCTGATCATTGTAGCTTTAGAATAACTCTTGAAAAATCTGAATGTTCAAATTTTGTTCTTTTCCAAATCATTTTTATTATCTTAGTTACTGTATTTTTCCACATCAATTTTAGATACAATATCTACAAAAGTCACAATTCTACTCGGATTTTGATTAGAACAGTGCTGAAGCTATGTACCAGGTGGGGGAGATTTCACATCTAAACAATGCTTATTTAGGTGTATGCTGACGTTCATCGGTGCTTTGTAGTTTTGTGTATACAGATAATGCATATTTCGTTAAACATATACTATTTTTCTTCTTTGATACTGGTTTTGGTGGTAAATAATAATTTGCTTTTAATTTTGATTAGTATTTGTTTACTATATATGTAAATACTACTGATTTTTGCATATTGACTTTGTATTATGAAACCTTACTAAAATTATTTCTTAGTTCTAGTAACTTTTTAGTAGATTCCTTGGGATTTTCTAAACAGCTCATGTCTGAAAAGAGAACCAATCTTCCTTTCTTCCTTTCCAATCTGGATGCCTTTTCTTTAGTCTTCTTGTCTAATTGACCTGGTTAAAACCTCCAGTAAACTGTTGAGTAAAAGTGGGTACGTGAACATCCTAGGCCAATTTCCAATAGTAGGGGGAAATTATTCCATTTTTTGCCAATAAGTATAATGTGGGTTTTTTTAAAAGATGCCATTTATCTGTTCCTAGTTTTCTAAGAGATGTTAATCATGAAAAAAAAAAAAACTTGAATTCTTCTCCAAATACTTATTCTACCTCTATTGAGTTTATTATAGCATGCTTTAAATTGTATTTGTATGTTTACATCTCCAATCCCTCTGTAATTTTTTTTTAATTTTGTATGTGAAAGTGATTGAACTTCATTTTCTCCCAAACGATTAACTGTTGAACATTCTTTAACAAAATACCTGTAATCTTCTCACTCATTTGAAATGCCACTTTTGTATACTGAATTCCTACATGTAAGTGGCTCTGTTTCTGGACCATCTCTTGTTTCACCAACTTATTGGACTATTACTATGCCCATACCACACTAAATCAATTACTAAAACTTTATGATGTTTTAATATCTGCTAGAAAAATGTTACCGTGCTGTTTTTCTCTTCCAGAACTTGAATCATCTTGCCAACTTCCATTCAGAAACCTGTTGCAATATTGAATGGGACAGCATTCAACTAATAAATATTTTATAACTGTTGTTATTTCGTAGCACTGAGTTATTCTGTTAAGAAAGAGTATGTGAAGGCTGGAGATACAGCTCAGTTGGTAGAGCACTTGCCTTGCAAACACAAGCTCCTGGGTTCAATCCCCAGCACTGCATAAAGAAAGAAAAAGAAGCAGTATGTGTTTCCCAATTTACTCAGGATTTTGCAAATTTCAATTCAGTTGGACACTTTCCCTCAAAATGATGCTTATATAGTTGCCGACCACTGTCTTACTCCATCTAAAATTTTCAGACATTTTTCTTGGATTTGTTTAAGTACATGGAAATATCACCTGCAAAAAAAAAAAAAAATAAGAGTTTTGTATCTTTCTTTCCAACCTCTATATATAATCTTGTATTTTGCCTTTTTTTTTTCATTATTGCATTGCTAAATAGTAGTAGATGTTCCTAATTTTAATGGGAACATTCAAATATTTCATGGCTAGGCATTATGTTTGCTGTATGTTTTCAGTAGAGACCCTTTTTCAAATATAAGATGCTTTCTTCTATGACTAATTTATTAAGATAAAAAACAGGAATGTGTTTTACATTTTATCAGTTACTTTTTTTTTTTTTTTTGGTACTTACTTATTGAGATAATTACTTTTTCCTTCAGAAACTACAGTTAATTCTATGTATATTCTAATGTATTTTCTACTGTCCAGTTTGGGAAAATTCAACAACTTGGGAAAAACTCAACAACTGGGGGTGATGCATTATTCTTTTAACGTATTGCAGATTTAGACATTTTGCACTTACATTTGTACGTGAGATTAACCTCTTTTTTTTAGTCCTATTTTCAAATGATTTCAGAACCAAGGTAGTAGTTGCTGCTTATGAATGTAAAAGTGCCCCATCTGTTTTATGAACTACAGTCATTTATTTAACATGGGAAGTGCCTGTCCCTTAGTTTGGGTAGCTGTAGATTGAAAAATTACTTGGGGTTGGCTCTCTTTTCTTTTTCTTTGTTTCAAGTAGATGTTTCCTTATTTTTCTGTTTATTTTTAGATAATGTCCACACAAATTTTTTCCTCCTTATTGAGCTAACTTTGGTGATTTGTGGTTTCATGGATCAAACATTTCAACTTAATTTTAATTGTATTTATTTAAAGTTGTACTTAGTAACCATTCAAGTTTTTGCACATTTCTTGTTCCTTACATTATTCATCTCTTTTTCATTCTTTTTCCTTAATCTGATTTACCACACATTCATCTAGTTTTGGCCTGGCCAAAGAAGTAGTAATTGGTTTTATTAATGAAGCTGAACATTTTTGTTTTTTATTTGGCTAATTCTTACTTTTATTCTTTTTCTCTTCCTCCTTTTATTTCTTTGGGTTTATTTTTTCTGTTCTTTTTATAGCACTTGAGTCAAATGCTTGGTTTGTTTATTTTCACAATTTCTGTTTTCTGCAAGCACTCGCGGCTGTAAATCTTTCCATTTGCACCACTTTGGCAGCTCTCTGGGATCTTGAAATGTAGTGTGCGCATTTGTTCATTTCTAAGTAGTTTGTAATTTCAAATTTAATTCCTCTGTAATCCAAGTTAATTAGAAATGTGTTTTCTCATTTTCTAGAGGATAGTGGTTTCTGTCTTTGTTGTTTTTTTACTATCTTTTTGTTGCTAAATAGTAATTTTATGCATGGGGTAATGAATGTAGGTTGTACAATTTCTGCTTTACAGAATCCATTGAAATTTTCTTGTAAATATTCCATGCAAATTGAAACAGAATCTATCTCCATTATTTCTTGAGCATAAAGCTTTTTAATAGTGTTATTAGAATATCCTTATTTTTCTCTACATGAACTGTTAAAACAAATAGCATTAGCTTGCATTGGTGACATTTGTACAGTATGTCTATTTTTATTAATTTTGAATTTCCAAGCAATTTTGTTTTAGGTGTTTTTGGTAAATAGCTCATAGCTTGTTAGGGTTTTAGGTTTTCTGCCCCCACCTTTTTTTTTTTTTTTTTTTTTTTTTAACTCCAGTCCTAGGGACACTGTCTTTTGTAGGGTTAGTAAATAAATCCACTGACATTGTGCTCACTGACACTCCAGACCAACACCTGCATTTTGTTCTTCTTTCTGTTTACTGTGTTCTGTTTTGTTTTGTTATTTCTCTTTTCCCTTTTCCTCCTTTTTTTTTTTCCTTGTTTTTTGGCGTTTCCTTTATTATATTTTCTTAATAGTTAGGAAGCTATATATCTTATTTCAATGTTTTCTGGTGATTACCCTTTAATTTTTAAGCATCTACTTAAACTCGGTTTATAAAATCAACCTCTTCAATTATTCAGTGTAACGAGCTTCTCTCTAAACAAAATCACGGACCTTCTCATGTCCTACTTTTCTCCTTTGCCTTCTGTTATCTCCTCAATCAATAATTATTGTAAGTTTTTCTCTGTGTGTTTGTTTGAGGTTTTCTTTCTCTCTCTTTTTTTTTTTTTTTTTTTTGCCGTGCTTTGTCACCAAATTTCATGTCCCCCATGCCTTGGCTCTTTGATTCATTTTTCATTTTCTCAGAATCCATTGTTCAGTTCTCCTTCCAAGGAAACTGAGTGGTCTATGTTCTGAACCCACACATTTCCAAAAATGATTTTGTCTTGCTCTCACACTTGAATGATGGGTTCACCTGGGTAAAGAATTCTAAGTTCAAATAATTTCCCATTAGATCCTTGAAAACCTTACTCCACTGTCTCCCTGAGTGCACAGTGGTTGCCTGATGAGACACTTTCTCTCCTACCGGCCACAAGCCCTGCTGCTATCCCCGGGGACTAGAGCGGACGCTAAAAGGCAAGTAGGGCTGGACCTTCCCAAGGCTGCCTCCCCAGTCCTCACCACTCCCCAATCACTCACTCATTTAGCAGATATTTGTTTTTAATCTAATGTGCCATCTCTGTTCTGGAATTTTAAAAAAATCATGTACACAGAGGAGTATGGAGAATAATACAGCAATCAACAATGTACTCACCACTAATATGGACAGATCTGATCATTTTGTCTCATTTGCTTTATATCTTAAAAAATAAATGAATGAAATCTTTAAGAATCAGTGGAAACTCCATTCCCTTTCCCATCCTCCCACACAAAAGATTACCACTGCTCTGGATTTGTAGCTTATCACACCTATTAATGTGTTATACTTTTAACATGTGAATATACACTATTATGGATATAGGTAAATGGATAATATGTAGACAAACAATATATAATCACTAGTAGTAACTAATATATAATATACTCCTATGTGGGTATGATCACATTACATATATTAACTAATTAAGTTCTCATTATAACACAGTGAAGTAGCTACTATTATCATCCCCTTTTTACAAATGAGGGAAAGTAACTTAATCACAGTCATGTAGCTAATATGCAATAGAACCCCAACCCAGCAATCTGGCCATAGTTTGTATTATTAACAAAATACAATATACAGATAGGTAATACTTACCAAGTATTAACCAGATTAAATGGTGTCAAATTAGACACCTTCTTCCAAAATCTTGGAGAATTTTCCTACTCTGTTTACGAAAACAGTATCCATGATCTAGTTAGTTTTTGTACATTGTTGATTTTTAAAATTTTTATTGATTTTTAATACTGTGTAGCACTGCCCTGCATTTTAATGACTATTTAGGTTGCTTAGAAATATGGCAGAGAATGCTCTACTGGACATATTTGCAGCTGTCTCCTAGGGCTGACTACAAGAGCTCCTCTAAGGCATACAACCAAGATGAGAAATCTCGACGTCGTAGGGTATGCACATTGTCACCTTGGCAGGGTATTGTCAGATTGACGCATGAAGTTATATTCCCTCCACAGGGAAGAAAAAGGTTCTGTGTCTCGTTTGAACCTGGCTTGTTAACTCCAAAGTCACAACACATATTGCTGAACTACTGGGCTATCACTCCATGGAATCTTACTGTCAGCCACTTTCTTTCTGTCTTTATTTAGACACCTCGTTTGGGCCTTAGCTCTCTGTCTCGTAAATATCTACAAAGTATTTACTATGTTCTTTTATTGTTTACATTTTTTTTAAAGCTGACAATACAATAGGAACTGAAAAGTATCTGAAAAAAGTCAAAGGCTCATCTATTTTTGAAAGATACATTATTATTAACTATTGTCACCATGCTGTGCAATAGAACCCCAGAATTTACTCCTCCTAGCCAACTGTAGCTTTGCACCCATTGACCAACATCACAAGGTCATGTGTAGTTCACTTAGACTTGTAAATTAACATGAACCTGAATGTAACACCAAGAAAGTTCAGTTGGATCTAAAAGAAACCTGGTGGCTAAGAACACTGGGGTTTCATCAATCAAATCTAAAAGATTAGACTTAAAGTGAGTAGATTTGGGGGCTGGGGGTATAGTCCAGTTGCCTAGCATGTGCAAGGCCCTGGGTTCGATCCCCAGCACCACATAAACAAATAATGAAATGACTAGATTTTCTAATGTAGAAAGTTACAGTTTTATAGTTTAACACTGAACTATTAGTTTCAATAATACTTAGGTAATATGATTATTATGCTAAAATATTATTAAATAATTCTGGCATTTTGAAAAACTTCACTAAGAGTTTGAATTCCTGTTCTCCAGAAACATTCATATAAGAATATATTGCTTTAGGGGCTGGGGATACAGCTCAGTTGGTAGAGTGTTTGACTCACATGCACAAGGCCCTGGGTTCAATCCCCAGCACCAAAAAAAAAAAAAAAAAAAAAAAACCCAAACAAACAAACAAATATATATATTTGCTTTAAAAATAAAAAAAAAAAAAACAAAACCCTTTTATTCTGTTGCTCAGTCAGGGATGCCACTGAACTTTAAACTTCAAAAGTATCCATCTCATGGATCCCACAACGACTCCACATCTCTACCTACATGTCTAAAGGCACCTCAGATCCTCCAAAACCAAACTCCCAATTTCCATCTCCTGTGTCTTGCTTCTTCTAAAGTCTGCCCCATCTCAAAGCAGAAGTCTCTCCTTCCAGTTGCTGGGCTGAAGTCCTTGCGCTGATGCATGGGTCCTCACCTTCTCTTATACCCTACGGCTAACACATCAACAGACACCCCACTCTGCACACAGCACCGCCCACCCTGACCACCCACCTTCACTGCCACACTGCCGCCGTGGTCCAAACACCATCATCTTGTGTTTACTAACTCTCCTGCGTCCACTCTTGCCCACTGGCCATGCAGCACCCAGGGTGCACCTCTATCCTCCTCAAGACTTTCCATCTTGCCCTTCACATTTTGTCTGCAAGGTGCTCTATGGCCGGTCCTCCACTCAGCCCCAACCCCAGAGCTCTTCCCCTCTCACTGTGCTTCCCTTTGCTTGGTCTGCCTTAGGCTTCTGCCAGACACAGTAATGGTTCCCCAAAGATACCCAAAACCCATGAAGTTGTTACCTTATGTGGCCATGGAGAGTTCACACAGCAGATAGAATGAAGGTTACTGATCAACTGATCTTGAAGTGGGGAGCTCATCCTGGGTTATTGAAGTGAGCCCAGGGCAATGCCAAGGGTCCCCATCAGTGAAGCGAGAGGCATCAGAATATGCCCATCAGTGCTGGCCTTGTGGATGGAGGAGGGGCCCGGGAAACAGCTGCCTCTCCAAGCTAGGAAAGGACGAGGAACTACTTCTCACCTCAACTCTGCAGAAAGGAATGTAACCTTGCTGACTCCTTTATTTTTTTTAGCCCACTGAGACTCATTTTGGACTTCTGAACTACAGAACTGTGAGAAAAGAAAAAAAAAAAATTCTTTGCTGTTTCAGGCCACTCAATTTATGGTAATTTACTACGGCAGCCATAGAAAACTAACACAAGCCTCTCAGCTGCCCAGCACCCTGACACGCTCCTGTCTCCAGATTTGTGCATTTTCTGTTCCTGCCTCCGATTTTTCTAGAAGTTACTCCCTCCAGTTCACCTCATCAGAATGGCCCTGCTGGACCCCTTACACAAAATATTTCCTTTCAGAACTCACTATCTTCTTGACCCTGTTAAATTGTTCTCTTGTCACTCTCTGAAATATTATAAATTCACTTATTTATTTGTGTGTTATCAGACAGCCTCACTAAAATGTAAGCTCCGTGAGAGCAGAGACTCCTGTTCACTGCCCATCCCCGGTGCCTCAGGGGATGCCTCAGGTGCAGGCGGAGAAGAGGCACCCGCTAAACACTGAAGTCAAGACACTCTGGATTGGGAGCATCAGGCTTCTTGGAAGAGGTGAAACAAGTGAGTGATGCTTAAGAATTATCCAGTCAAAGGGCGAGAGAAAGAGTAGGTGAGGTCACGGGGAAAGCTTGAGCATTTGAGGAACTAGTGTTTACAGAGGTCAGTGGAAGCTGGGCTACAGTGAGTGAGTAGAGATGGAGAGGCTAACAGGAGGCAGGTCACTGCTATCATGTGGACCTGGCTTAACTGTGACTTGAAGGTTTTGAGGATTTTAGCACCTAGAACTCAATGGGGAACAGAGTTGAATAGAGCAAAGACGAAGCAGAAACCAAGTGTGATGGCACATGCCTGTAATCCTAGCTACTCAGGAAACTGAGGCAGGAGGATCACAAATTTGAGGTCCGCTTCAGCAAGTTAGCAAGATCCTGAGCAGCTTAGTGAGACCCTGTCTCAAAATAAGATTTTTTAAAACATGGGCTGAGGATGTAGCTCAGTGGGTGCCAGGGAGTTCAATTCCCAGTCCAAAAAAAAAAAAGTGAAGCAGAAGAATTACTGAAGGGAACTCAGTATCACTGCAGTTTGACCAAAAGAGAGTGGCAGTTAGTGGTAGTACTGGCAGGGAAAAGAAGAAAAGTGAATAGTCAAGATATATTTTGTATGTAGAATTAACCAAACTCAAAGATGAATTAAATGTAGGGGATGAAGAGAGAAAGATCAAGAATGACCACAGCTTCCTGGCTTGAAGAAGAGGACAGATGAAAGTGCTTTGGTCTGACACAGGAAAAACTCAGGAAGATTAGACTTGGAGTCAATGACCAGGAATTCGGTTTTTGAATCTGTGGCGGCTCTGTGAGACATCTCAGGAGCGATGGGTGTTATCAAGTGGTTAGATGATACAGGACCAACTGACATCTCTAGAAAAGAGATAAACATCATAATTTCAGAAGTATACAGGAAAATGTTAAAAATTACCTAGAGACTGGGTGGAACTGAGAGAAGAGGGCCTAGGATAGAGCTCTGTAGAACTTTAAATTTTAGAGTTTAGGTAGAAGAGGAAAAATGAGTAATTAAGACTTACATTGTTAAGGAACAGTTAGAAAGATGAAGAAAGCCTAAAAGTATGTAGTATCACAAAAGCCAAAAGAAGAGAACGTTTTCAAGGATTGCTTAACTGCTCTGAGAGTGGTTATATGAGGATTGGATTTAGCAACAAGGGGTCAATGTTAATCTTTTTTTTTTTTTTTTCTTTTTTACAAAAGAGGGTTTTTACTGTGGTAAAGCATGTATAACAGAAAGTTTACCATTTTAACCATTTTTAAACGTACTGTTCAGTGGTGTTAAACCCAATCATACTGTTTTGCATAGGTTTTGATCCTAATAAGAATAACTTCTATAACAAAGTGAGGGCTAAATATTGGAGCAATTTTTAAGATACATAGGGGTAAAGACACAGTGGCAGAGAATATATTCAGTATTGAGAAATGGGCCTTTGAAGGGTAAGTATCTGTGGCAGGAGCTAGGAGAGAATCGATAGTGAAAAGAGGAATACAGAGGGACTTTTAAACTGAAGCAATAAGTCCATTATTGAATGTGGATTCAAATTATTCTGTAAATAAAGGGAACAGAGGATGTTGGAGAGAGAGATGTAATGAATTATGGACCCTGAGAAAGCAAGAGGTAATGGGGCTAGAACAAGAAAGGACTGCCTTCTGCCTAAAGGTGGGAAGGTGACTGGCACAGATGCATACAGGTTTGCAATATTGCTGGTAATGATGAATGGATAGTGATCATAATCTGTCATTTACATATGCTTATTCACTTATTCTTTGTATATGTATAGAATACCTACTATGTGTCTGCTCTGAACCACTTGCAATCAAAGGGACAGACCAGTCAGGAACTCAAGGCCTTCAGGAACATCTTTTTTTGAAGTTGATCCTAACAACTTCTGAATGGGCTTGGGAGAGAAATTATTTTGGTACCACTTACTTTGAGGCCATAGTATACACCACACTGAGAAGTTACCCTTATTCTACTTTCTATTTCAAATAATCCCCAATTATCCTTCCAGAGCCAAATCCCGAGAGGTTACACAGTGAGCACTGGTTACAGAAGAGCTCAAGTGATATAATACCAGGGAAATCCAGGAAAAGCACCCTTCTGAAAATTTAATGTTTAAGAAATCGCAGTGGAATTATGAAGTATTTAGAACTGAATGGCAATGAAGGCACTATTTTGAAAACTTTGGGCTACAGATAAAGGAAGAGAAATTTCCCTTCAAGAGAAATCAATAGCACTAAATTAATATTAGAAAGTAAGAAAGATTAAAAATTAATGTTAGGTATGTATGTAAGTTGGAAAGCTCACCGTACCCCTTCAGTTTAAGGAGTAACATGATAAATTCAGTGAAAGTGTCAGGCACTAATAAAAATGAACACAGAAATTAAGTAAATATATATTTGAAAAGAAACAGATATGATCAACAAAACCTGCCCATTTAAAAAGACTGTGGACAAATGTTTACAGATTTGTCCAAAATATCAACTTTTGTTAAGAGAAAAAAGAAAAATATATCAGGAATAAAAAAAAAAAAAGAATGTTAGTACAGATAATGTAGTATATTTTAAAATAAGAGCCTTTGGATTCTGTACCAAAAATTTGAATGTTTAAGTGCAGTATTTAAATTTTTAGAAAACTGTGAATTACCAAAATTGATTGAAGAACTAGGAAACCCAAACTTTTAAAAAATGATGGCTTCACAAATGAGATTTACCAAACATTCAAGAAAATAATACCTATCTCATGCAAGCTGTCACAGAAACCAGAAACAGAAGGAAATTTTCAGACATATTTTATCAAGATAATATATCAAACACAGAAAAAGACAGTGCAAGAAAGGAAATTTATAAACCAATATCACTTATGAATAAGATGCTAAAAAATTTTAAACTCAAAATTACATGAAGCAGTATATTAAAAACTAATAGCACATTATGGCAAAGCAGGCTTATCCTGGAATTCAATGATAGGTTCCCTTTAGAAAACTCTATCAACGTGACCTGTTGCATTCACACATCACAGACAAAAACCTATAACCATCTCAACAGTTTTAGGAAAAAAGCATTTAATAAAATTTCCATATTCATTTCATGGTTTAAAAATATTCCTCCTTTAAACACAACTGGGATAGGAGGGAACCACACTAACCTGATAATGTTTTCTATAAAAACAGATATGATAAATAATGATGACACTTCAGAAACATTCTCAATATGACAGGAATAGGCAAACAGTGCTTCCTCTCGCCCTTCCTATTTGCTATATTGGAGGTCCCCACACATCCAGTGAGAGAAAAAAGGTGAAAAGCTTGTCAGGAGTGTTCTTTATAGATAATATGATTACCTACATGAAAATAGGAAGAATCTACAAAATTAATTATTTAATAAGAATCAAAAATGTTTGCCTTTAAAACAAGATGATTCCATTTCCAAACAGCAGCAATAACCAATTAAACATTTTCATAGAAAAAAGACACTTATAATAGCAGCAAAAGTTGTACAGTGTCTAGGGGAAAATAGCAAAGAGATACAGGTATGTCATAAACAAATTCTAAAATGTTATGAAGGATATTTAAAAATCAGACTAATATTCATGTATTGGATTATTCAATTTTATAAGGATGTCACAGATTCCTAAATTTAACCTTCAATTTAACTCAGCAGAATACCAATAAAGTTTTTCATTGGAACTTGACAAACTGATGCTAAAGTTGGTATAGAAGAGGATAAATCCAAAACTAGCCAGAACCATTTTTAAAGTGGACAAAGAGGGGCATGCCCTTTTGCACATCGAGTCTTATTATAAAGCCATAGTAATTAGTGTGGTGTTGGCTCAGAAATGGTTTGACCACAGAAAAGGACAAACTAGGAACATATCCATGAATATATGGAAATTTAATTTGCAGTCATGGTGGCATTACACATTAATAGGCACACGAAGACTGTTCAATAAATCAGGTCACAATAGGCTTTCTATATTGGGGGAGGGGGAAGGAGTAAAATTAAATTAGTGTTTTATACCATTTGTAAAGATAAGTCCCAGACAGATCAATTTCACGTGTAGAAAGCAAAACTTTCAAACATTAAGGAAAAAGACATAAGAGGCTATCTTCATACATCAGGTGTGGAGAAGTTTCTATAATAAACAAGTGACGCAAATTATTTAAAAAGAGACATCAATGAATATGGCTACATTTAAAATTTTCTATGGCAACAAAAAACATCAAAAGTTAAAAGACAAGTTACAGATTGACACAAAATGTTTAATGTTTGTGCACATGAACTCCTACACATGAGAAGAATAAAAGGTAAAAACATATACAGACAATTGGACAAATAAACAAAGACTGTGAACAAACAGATCACAGATTCAGAAACGTCAACAGCCAATAAATATATGGAAAAAAAAAAGCTCAACCTTACTAGCAGTGGGGGAAACTCAAATAGAACAACAAGATACTGGGGTATTTAAAAACCAAATTGGCTAAGAACTAAAAAAAGTCTGAATCTAGATAGTATTCAATGTCATCTGAGGGAAACACCTCTCCTACACTCTGATGGGTGTACAAACTGGAACACCATTTGGCAGTCCAGTAAAACTGAAAATGTGTGTGCAGCCTAGTAATTCCCCATCCAGGTAGATACACAGAGAAATGCTCACATATGTGCAAGGAAAACATGTACAAGTAATACCAAAATGCTGGCAGCATCTGAAATATTCATCAATAGGAGCATGAATAAACAGGGCACATTCATATGCATGGATCTACAATATAGCAATTAAAATGAATGAACTGGATCTACATTTATGAACATGAAGAAAAAAAAACATACCATGAATTTTTTTTAAAAAAGCCATAGACTGATATGTACAGTGTTACACCATGTGTGTACATTTTAAAAATCATTCAAAGCAATATTCCATATGGGTTTGTATGCAGTAAAAGTGTAAAACCTAGATTGCAAAGTTACATACCAAATGTATACAGTGTTTGCCTTTGGGGAAAAGGGTGAAGAAGGGTATCAGGGAGGAATGCAAAGGGGACTTTGATTTTTATCAGAAATGTTAGAGTTCAATTAAAAAACAGATCCAAAGCAAATAAGACAAAAGGGTAACACTGATTAATTATGTGAGACAGGTACCTGGGAACCTATAATGTTCTCTCTGCACTATTAAATATCTTTAGTTTTTCTAAATAATAAAATTAAAATAGCCAGTAAAGAATCCTATCTCTTATAGAATTTTAATGTCTAGATTGTTAATCATCTGAAAATTTGAGGCAAGCAACTTTAGCAAACATTTTCAGTTTTTAAGTGGAATCACCTTAAAAATAATGCAACTGACAATATTATTTTAAAACTGATGAAATGAATAAAGTAGATTCTAAAGACGTTAACCTGGCTAGTTCTCAAAATCACATTGAGGGAGAAAAGCAAGTGACAAAATGACATGTACACTACTGTCCCACTTATAAAAAATTTTAAGTATATAAATGTGGTTATATACATATATTATTTTCATATAGAGGTAACTGAGTAATAAAAGTATAATAACAAATGCTGGGAGAATACATACTTTATAATACTGATTACCTAGGGAAATAAAGGGGGGAGAAAGGTGAATGAGACTGGGGAGAAAAGGTAAAGTGACATGTAACTCTGTCTCTAATGTTTAATATAAATTTCAAATATGAAGCAAATATGACAAAAATATTACATTTGATTAATCTGGTCAGTAGATACATGAACATGTCATTCCTGATGCATCTGTATTTTTTAATTTTCAAAAGAAAAAGTACTGAAGGACTACAAATAAAATGCACATCATTCAATAATATAAAAGTAAAGCTTGTACACAAGCCAAACTGTGATATGACTGTTTTTAGAAATTATCCTGTTTGTTTTCTACGTGTTTTTCAGTTTTAAAGACTGAAAAAGAGGAAAGCAAACGAGAGCAATGAAGACAGGTAAAAGAAATTATTCACATATTTGATTATAAAAAAGAAAAGCCTCCACAATCATAAAACACCACATGAGCATTCTATATCATTTGCTGTGTTTTCTTATTCTTAATTTTTGCCAAAAGAAAAATACAAGATGTTGCCTAATTGGAAACGTGACTTTCTATTATTAAAATTGTGGGAGTCCATTTTAATGTGTTTATCTCGCTGCTAGTCTATAATTTATATTTCAGCGTGGAAATTTGTTTGTATGCCTGTGACAGGTTAATGCAGTTTAAACATGCATTTTTCTTTCGTTGGTTGAATAGTTAAATCGTTACTCAAAGGATTTTAAGTTTCAATTTCAACCATGAGAGGATTCTTCGTTTTTCCAAGGTTAAAATGTTTCTGGTTCAAAATGCTATTAATTAATAGCTACGTAGTGGATCTATTTAGGGAATTGCTACCGACCCTGGATTAACAGTTGAACTGCTAAATGGGAAAACTTTTTTTTTTTCCTTGATGCAGACTTGGGGATATTTTCAATTTGGTCTGAGAGCGGTGAACGGGAGTGAAATGTAATTCCAGACCACTTAGCCAACAATCGCAATTATGAATCGAAAGACAAGTCAGGTATTAGCCTTTTTTTTCCCCCTTAAAAAAAAAGTTTCTCGGACTCCGCCGGACACCCAGCTGGCGGAGGACCAGCCGGCGCGGGGGGGGGGGGCGAAGCCGGCAGGCTGCCCAGAAGTTACGATCGGGGAGTTTTCGCTTTATTAAAATTACCTGGCTCACCAGCAGAAGAAAGAACGCGAAGACAAGATAATTTCTTAGGCTGTTAAAAATGACTTAGCCCGGTGGGCCGCGCATTCCGGGGGTGTCCTGCCGGCCGGGGCGGGTCCCCGGCGCCCCCGCGGGCTCCGGTGCGTCAGGGGCGCGTCAGGCGGGGCGGGCTCGGCACGGGCGGCGGCGGCGGCGGCGGGCGGCGGGCGGCGCGCACCCGGCCTCCTGCTTCTCGCTCCTAGGCTGCGGGACGGACGCTCCCGGGAACTCTCTCGCCCGCGGCCGGCCGCGCTCTGACGGCGCTCGCCGGCTGCCGAGCGGTCCCAGCATGTCGGCAGCCGTGGCGTGCCTGGACTACTTCGCCGCCGAGTGCCTGGTGTCCATGTCCGCGGGCGCCGTGGTTCACCGCCGCCCGCCGGACCCCGAGGGCGCGGGCGGAGCCGCTGGCTCGGAGGTGGGTGCGGCGCCGCCGGAGTGCGCTCTGCCGGGTCCGGGGCCACCGGGGCCCGCGTCGGTCCCCCTGCTCCCCCAGGTTCCCGCCCCCAGCCCCGGCGCGGGTGGCGCCGCGCCCCACCTGCTGGCTGCAAGCGTCTTGGCTGATTTGCGCGGCTGCTCTGGGGAGGGCTACGGGGAGACCTCGGGGGAAGCTCTGCGCGCCTCGTCTGGCTCCTCCGACCCGACCGAGTGCTCCAGCCCGACCCAGGGTTCCGAGCCGGCCTCAGCCTCGGGCGCAGACGCGTTCTCCGAGCCCGCGAGCTCCTCCGGCTCGCCTGCCGTCCCAAGTGCGCCTGCCGACCCGGGAGCGCCCGACGTCGCCGGAGGGGTGTCTGGAGGGTCCCCAGAGGCTGGCCCCGCACCCGCAGCAGGTCAGATGTCCCGGAGGAGGCCAATAACACCCGCCGCCAAGCGCCATCAGTGCCCCTTCCCTGGCTGCACCAAAGCCTATTACAAGTCATCGCACCTTAAGTCCCACCAGCGTACCCACACGGGTGAGCGCCCTTTCTCCTGCGACTGGCTCGACTGCGACAAGAAGTTTACGCGTTCCGACGAGCTGGCCCGCCACTACAGGACGCACACGGGCGAAAAGCGCTTCTCCTGCCCCCTCTGCCCCAAGCAGTTCTCCCGGAGCGACCACTTGACCAAGCACGCTCGCCGCCACCCAACTTACCATCCTGACATGATTGAGTACCGGGGACGTCGTCGCACTCCCCGCGTGGACCCGCAACCCACCACTGTGGTGGAAAGCTCCGGCTCCGGTTCTGGCTCCGGCTCTGGCTCTGGCCAGGAGCCCAGCCTCCCTACCAGCCTGTAGGACAGTCATTGCTGTCAGGTATCCCCTCAAGGATCATCTCCCAGACCATTGTCCCTGCCTTCTCTCTGCCCATCCCTCTTTTATCAGAGTCATTAGACCAAGGCAAAGACTGGTTCCTCCGCTCTGAGGGTGGTTCCAGGTGGGCATGTTGGACTCTGGGGAGGGACTGGGAGCCGGAAAATAACGGGAATTCTTGCAACACAAATATCATCCAAAAAGGAGGGGTTGATCAAGACAGCCCCCAGGAACTGGTGAGAAGGGATGAACTCTGGTACTCTCCAGAGTACTGAAGATTCTCTCTTCCCAGGAACCAGAGAACTGAAATTCTCAGATGCCTGAGGAACTCCCAGTCTTAAAGGACTCGGGTGCCTCACCCACCCACCAGGGCGGACCTTGGAGAGGGTGACAGGGGTGGTGGTCTTGGAAATGTCCAGGACTGGGATGGTGAGAGGCCTTTGGAAACAGAAATGATTTCTATTTCTGTAAACAGCAATGTTTACTAATTTATTTTTAGTATCTTTTAAACAAGGATTCCTGGTTGATGGGAGGCGTATGTCCTCCACTTCCCCAATTGCCCCCTGCTGTCTCTGCTAGGAGAGGCTATGCAAGTGTCCATGTGGATGTATGGCTGGGAGATGCTTCTTGGTGTATGGGAAGTGGTGTGAGTCTATTTGCAGATCCTCTAGCATTAATTGGAACCCTGCGCTTGCGTCGTCCTAACCCTTCTTCCCATTTGAATTCCTACTTGGCAATGGTAATTTCCTGGCTCACTCTCATGGTGAGATTGGTTAAATAATTTGGAAACAACCATAAAAACACAGAAAGGAAAGGGTGGTACAAACTTGTTCCCCTTTTACCCAGATGGCAAACCTGATCAACTTTTGGTGGGGCAGGTCCAAAACAAGACCTTTCAGAACCATTGATAACATTCAGGGAAACTGAGGCATGTAGTTGCAGCTGCCTCATCCCAATCTCAGAGGTGATAGATTCTGTTCATTTTATAGTAGTTAACTAGAGGTTTCTTTCCTTCAAGATCTGTACACTTTTGTTTCTGGTACAGGTGAGTTTGTGTTGGAGGGTGGGGGTGAGAGACTGCTTTCTTCCAAAGAGCTGGCTGCCTTTGGATCTGGGGAGGGAACAGCTATTATCAAACAGGAGGATCCTTCTCCTCTGACCATGAAGTTCCTCCAAGTTATATCCTCAGGACCCTTCTCCTCCTATGAAGGAACTAGGTGTTAACAACATTTATTTTTTCTATTATGCGTCGTCCCTGCTAATGTGGATGAAATCATCAACTACTCTTTTTGTATATGTGTGAATGTGTGTGTATGTGACTCTTTCACTAGAGATGAGGCTGAGGGCTGGGGATGTGACCCAGTGGTAGAGTTCTTGCCTGATGTTCATGAGGCCCTTGTGGAGTGGGGAGTGGGAGAGGAAGAGAGAGCATGAGTGCCAGTGGTGGGAGGCTGAAAGTTGCTTCCTAATGGTGAGGCCCCCCTCAGCCCCCTCCTCAACATTTTATAATAGCCCATCATTCACTAATGTGTGAGATACCATAATCTTATAGGACCATAACAGGTACCTGATTAAAACAAACCACTTGCACCTATTTTACAGATGAAGATATTGAAGTCTATTATCATCTCAAAGTCATATGCCGAGTTACTGGCAAGAGCTAGAACTAGAATTAGGGTGTTTAGCCTTCGGAGTGACTCTTTCCTTCACATTTGGTTTCCTGTCAACCCCACTCCCTGGGCCCTTAGACAAGGGACACTACTCTATCTTTCTTCCACCAGGATCCTCTCCCACCCTTTCTCCTATCACTTCTATGTATCTTTAAATGTTGGGTCTTCCCCTGAACCCTTTGCCTATTATATCTAACTTAAAAGCCCAACACCATCCTGCACACCATGTAGAGTTAGAGAATGGCTCTTGCTTTCTGGGAGAGACTTTTTCTTTGGACCTGCAAGATTAATTTTCATTGCCAGTTCTCTTTTATGTCTGGTCTTGGGCATTTATTATCCTTGAGAGCACAAGTGGTACAAACATATCATTGGGATGATATTAAGTCCTCCTAAACTATATTAAGGAGGCATTCTTAGAAAGGAATATCCCAAACTATGGCCTGTGTCCGATGACAGCTAAGCAGGGCAGGTGGGGCTGTCCTTGAGTTATATGTGGACAGAGGAGGCCCTCATTTGAGGAGGTGATTTTTGGTAACAGGGAGACTCCTCCTTTGGTTCTTCTGTTTCCTCAGCTGGGCCTGGATAGGCTAGGGTTTACTCTTTGTCCCCTTTTATAGAAGACTGGGTAAGTGGACCAAAAAAACTAACAGGAAAGGAATTCCTATCAGTTATTCTGGAATTGAACTCAAAAAGGCTTGACTATTCAACCATCCACTGATAAATAACTGTCAATTTTCTATTCCCAAATAGCGTCCCTTTCTTGGGTTGTAGCTTGAGAACATTTGTTTGGGGATGGCTTCCAACAACCAACATGTGATATATCTTTCATTGACAAAACTGATCACTCTCAGGTTTTGGAGGGGTGGGGAGGAAGACACCCAGGACCCCAGAGTAGCCAGATAATGGAAACAAGATTTTTAGATGGTCTTTCTTGGTCTCAGTATTGTTATTCTTTTCACTCCAACAGTCGGATAGTTCTCAAAGAGTAGTTACTGTTGAAATGCCTTGGAGGGGGCTTTCTAGATATATTGGTCTTTCTTCTCCTTTAGTTAATCAGATGGAGCTCATTGAGTGAATATATCTGCGGGTTGGTTAAGGTCAGCCTGAACCTCTGGGTTCTTGTCCCACCCAGCCATACTAAGATCTGATGTAGGAATTAACTATTAGTACTACTTATAAAAGAAGTCTTCCTGAAATCTGGGTTGGAAGCTGGGAAAGAATTCTGGGTCAGACCTGGGGTATAAGGGAGTGGATCCCCTACTTCTTCTGAGAGGAAATGAAGAGCAAAGGCTTTGTCACCACCCATGGGAAGAAGAATCTGTCTTTTGTCCCTATTTCTCTGTTCTTCAAGCAGGGAACCATGTTGGCCTATGGCCTTTTTACCCTGTCTCTACCTCACGCATTTCTCTCCTAAGGAAAAAGATCATGGTCTTTGATGGAGACTTAGGGAAGAGGATCATTGTGCCCACACATTCTACATTCCCTTATCTCTCTTGCACCTACCTGGCTGCTGTGTGTCTGTACTCCACTTGGATTGAATCTGGCTTTCATATGGTAAGCGCACCTGCAGAGAACCCAGGTCTGTCTTCCAGAGGCAGACTGAAGAGTGCCTTTGTCTTCCTACTTTTGGGACAGCCATACCGCTTGCTGTTATTCAGGTAAGTGTTTTCTTTGCATATTGTCCTTTGGGTGGGTCATCCCAAGACCAGGAATTGGGATTGGTTGAGGAGGCTGTATACTATTTCCAGTCTTGACTATGATACAGCTTCATTAGCAAAGTACTGATATTTTGATGTTCACTAATCTGATTCCTGTATCTATTCCTCATTTGGTTGAGAACTTGGAGGGGAAAGGAATATAGTTAATTTTCTCCTTTGGACCCTATCACATTTAAATTAGTATCAGCTGTTAAATATGGAGGAATAGCCTCTCTACCTGGAATTGGGGAACCATAGTAAGATGTGTGGAGGTTGGATGTCTGGTGTGCCAGACCACAGGACTTCAATGCTTTAGCAATCTTGGACCTTTCAAGTCTTTGGCTTTATCATGTTTAAACAGTTTATTGTAGCTAGTATCCACCTGCAAGCCACTACTTTTTATAGGCACTGGGTATAGGCTTTTACAACAGTGAGCCATACAAGCTACTGTGACTGGTTATGATTCCCATAAACAGAGCTGAGACAGGCTTGCTGCAGAAAGGGAAGGCATCGTACCATTGAATGGGTCAATTTATACAACCTTTACTCTCAGCCACAATGTGGGTGAAAACTTCAGGGTACAGTGGCACAAGTTGCCCATATCCTTAAGAATATGTTGGGTGTGGTGGTGTACACTTGTAATCCCAGCAGCTCAGGAGGTATAGGCAGAGGGATCACAAGTTCAAAGTCAGTCTAAGCAACTTTGTGAAACCCTGTCTCAAAATAAAAAAATAAAAAGTGCTGGGGATGTAGCTCAGTGGTTAAGTGCCCCTGGGTTCAATACCCTGTACCAAAAAAAAAAAAAAAAAAAAAAAAAAAAAAAAAAAAAGGTACAAATTTAGGAGAGTCTAGTCCTTAGATTTACTTTAGATCAGTTTTAACCAATTTGGTTCTTTAGTTATCTTGATTTGAATTGCATCTTTTTCTAGGAGTAGGGGGAGAGCAAGTTCTTTATTTCATATGGAGTAAACATATCTTCTATTTTTGTCCCTAGTTGAGGCTAGATTTGTTGACTAGTTAAGCCCTGAGAGTAGGATATCAGGGACTCAATTGAAATTCCCTTTGTGTTCAACCACAGTGGAATGATGGATTTTATCATAAATATATAAAGAGGAATGGAAGTATTTGTTATACGGGGGTTTGAGGAAGAGAGAAGAAATCTATTATGATCTCAAAGACAGAAGGGAATTAAAAATGGCTGTGCATGGATTCTTCTCCCACTAGGAATCGGCTCTATCCAGGAAATCAAGTAGGAGCCATGTTCGTTTTAAATATATATTTAGAACTTGAAGTCAAAAGAGAAGTTGTAGAATGGTGGAAAGTAAAGGAAGGCAGGCTGATGAAGCTGGAGGAAAGAAAGATTTCTTTAGAAGAAAGTCTGCCTTCTTAGATGACAATATTGATAATATAAAAGGAAAAATAAAAACCAGGAGATAATGAATCTTAAAGATAGGATTATAAAAAGGGTGGTATTCAGTCATTGCTAAATTAGAAGAGGTGATTGGGAAGAGATGTAACAGAAGAATGGAAACAAGTTTTCAGAGAAAAACAGGAATGTTTACCTCCACCAGAGATCTCAGGTATAAGAAAATATAGTATTGAGAAATACCTACTGCCTTAATGAGAAGTCATCTCTTTGACCTTGAGATAGGCATGGTGGATGTTTACAAAGAACATAGATAATATTTCCAACATTTTTAGTTTAGTTTTGCCATTGTCAGTGGGAACACAAGTATGACTTGGAAAAATGTCCAGGATTAGGTGTCTAGGGGAACGCATAGGAAGATGAGATACATGAATACATGAATAATACATTAATGTTAAAATAATCAAATTAATTGAATTAGGGAAGAAAAAAGAACATGATCATGTCAATAGGTTCCCAAATAAGTCTTTGTTAGAATCAAACACCAACGTGATTTTAAAACACCTTTGTAAGCCAAATGGGATGGCTCACACCTATAATCCCAGCAACTCAGGAGACTGAGGCAGGAGGATGGCAAGTTGAAGGTCAGCCTGGCAACTTAGCAAGACCCTCTCTCAAAATTTAAAAACAAACAAAAAACAACAAACAAACAAACAAAAAAGGACTGGGATGTAGCTCGGTGATAGAGCACTTCTGAGTTCAATTCCCTGTGCCAGAAAAAAATAATAATAAAATGCCTTAGTAAACTAGTAACAAAAGATAATTTCTGAAATTGATAAGGACTATTTACCAAAAGCCCACTGTAAACATCAAATTTAAATACTGAAAGAATGCAAGCATTCCTGTTGACCATATGGTAAAATAGAAAACCCTCAATAAACTCCAGGCGTATAATAATATAAAAAAACAACAAAATATCACTAAAAAGTCTTACCTAGGGAAATGTAGAAGTAAACCTCTACATAACTCAGATAAAAAGGACAAATTACAAAATTTAGAACTGAGTGAAAAACAAAGAACTGATACTTCCATCTTTTATAAATTGTTCCAAAGCATAGAAAAAGAAAATTAACTAAATTTTTTTTTACATAGTTAAGTTAATCCTGGTGACAAAACAAGAAAAAAAGAAGGAAAAAAATGCATCAATATAACTATAAATATGGGTGGAAAAATCCTATAGCCATCAAAAGCTAGGGAAAGAAATGTAGTTTGTAGCCTTAAACATTTTTATTTGAAAAAACAAATCAATTGAAAGTGAGTTAATTAAGCTTTAACTCTTGAAGAAAAGGAATACAGATCCACAGAAAGTAGCAACATTATCATGGACCATGCATCCTCAATTGAGGAGATGTTGATACCAAAGAGCAAAAAGTTTTTTGTTTGTTTTTTGCAGTGCTGAGGATCAAACCCAAGAGCTCATGCAGGCTAGGCATGCTCTCTGCCACTGAACTACATACACCCCAGCACTTAAAAATTGATTCTTTAAAGTGGGTGTGTGTGTGTGTTTAGATATCACAATGATTGTGACTTCCAAAAGAGCATGGATATTATACATAAATAAATATTCAAATAATACAAATATTATAAATAAATATTTCATAAATAAATATACACTTTATGTGTGGTTTAAGATTTTATATGGGCAGGGGGCAGAGAGTGATGAGAAAAAATGTAAAAATGATACTAGAATAATAATAAAAAATTGAAAAAATTGTCAGATAAATTATTGAAATAAAAGTAAAAAGTTGAGAAAAACTTTAAAAATACTAATAAATAGATTTATTTGGCAAATATAAATTTAAAATAAGACAGATGCTACAAAGAAGTTATCAGGAATGAAAAATAACTAAAAGTATAGCACATGAGCAGATATTTTTAATTATAAGGGAATGACACAAACAACTTTTTATCAATCAAGCTTAAGAATACATCGATAGGGCTGGGGTTGTGGCTCAGTGGCAGAGTGTTTGCCTCACACGTGTGAGGCACTGGGTTCCTTCCTCAGCACCATATAAAAATAAATAAATAAAATAAAGGTAGTGTGTCCATCTACAATTAAATTTTTAATAATAAATGAAAATAAAAATACATGGATAATTTTATAAGAAAATATAAAATATTTTTTAAAAAATATAAAATTTCAAAATTGTCTAAGAAGATATAGAAAATCTAAAATTGCAATGGTAAATATCAATCCCCGCAAAAGGCACTCTGTCTGGGCAGTTATATAGGCAAGTTCTGCAAGTCTTCAAGAAACAAATTCCATCTTTTTATAAATTGTTCCAAAGCATAGAAAAGTAGAAAATTAACTAATTTATTTTATATAGTTAAGTGAGTCCTTATGCCAAAACAAAGCAGGAGAAGAAAAATGCACTAATTTAATCTATAATGCAAACATCCTAAGTAAAATATAAGAAATTCTAATTCAGTAGTGAATGAAAAAAATAATGTATCAGGATTATGTGAAGTTTATGTCAGGAATGCAAGATTAATTAAAAAATAGAGATCTATCAATATACTTCACTACATTAATCAAACAAAGAAGAAAATCAATTACTTTCTTATATGCCAGCAATCATCAATCAGAAAATATAATAGACTAAGTGATTCCATATATCGTAGCAACAAATAACATAAAGAAGCTTTATGGAGAGGACTATAAAAACTTACCAAATGATATAAAAGAAAATATGACTAATTGGATAAAGACATATCTCTGGATGATAAAATCCAATACTATTAAGAATGTCAGTCTTTCCCTAAAATTAATCTGTGTCTAATGCAATTCTAAACAAACACCAGGGCTGAGGATGTGACTCAGAGATACAGCACTTGCCTAGCATGTGTGAGCGTTCAACCACAAGAGAGAAAAAAAAAAAAAAAAAGAAATTCAAACAAAATCCCAAACTGATTTTTCATGGAACTTTTTAAAGGAAACATTACAAAAGAACTTGAAAGTAAGGAAAGAAAATTTGTTTTGCCAGATATCAAAATATTATAAAGCTATAGTGATCAAAACACCGTGGTGAGGAAATATATGAATGAGTAAGTGGAATTGAGTAACGAGCTCAGAAATGAACCCGTGCCTGTAGCATCTGTGGATGAGAGTGGCCACACTTCATGTGTGTAGGGAAAAGGTAGACTAGTTGATAGATGCTCTTCATGAGGAGAGAAAAACAAAAGGAAACATTGCTGTCTCACTTTTCAAAAAATTATAGATGGCAAAAGCATGAACATTTTTAAGCTATGAAATATATTAGTCAAAAATACAGGCAAATCCATCAACATTGAACAAGGAAGGTTGTCTTGTTTAGGGCACAAGAATTTTAAAAGTAAAAATTTAAAGAAGGAAAGAATGCTTAAATGCATAAAAATTCAATAATGTTTCACATGAAAATGTAAACAAAATTAAATATCAACCTAAACGCTGAGAAAAAAATGTTTAACAGGCACAGAATTACTATCCAGAATATATAATAAATTCAAAAATTCAAAATTCAGGAGTTGAGGATGCACAAAGGATAAGCAATGGTGCCTTCATTCTTTAAAATAATATCTTCATGTATAGCTTGCATATGTTAAAAAGAATAACATTTAAAAATATTTTAAGGGAGAGAAACAAAATACTATTGTTTAAAAAACTAAAGCAGATGGTAGGGAAGGAAATAACATGCCAGGCCACTGTAAATAAAAGCAAACAGGTGTGACAAGATTCATATCAGAGTCAAAATACAATTCCAAGCACAAAACAGGGGGGCAAAGGATGATTTTATTTTATTTTATTTTATTTTACATACTCTTTTGGTACTAGGGATTGAACCCAGGGATGCTTAACAACTGAGCCACTTCCCCAGACATTTTTATTTTTTATTTAGTGATAGGGTCTCACTAAGTTGCTGAGGCTGGCTTTGAACTTGAGGTCCCCTAGCCTCAGCCACCTGAGCTGCTGGAATTACAAGTGTGTGCCACCGTGCCTGTATGATAGATTATCTTATATGGAGAAAAGTATAGTACATTAAGAATCCAAAATAATCAAGAAGCTTTTTGCTTCTATATGTGGTATGGGAACTCTGGTGCCTAGACTAGGACTTGGGCAGGGGTGACTGTCTTTTCCATCCCTCAGAAGGAATTCAGAGAGCCAGTCCTAGTGTTTTAAGTTTGTCACAGGTGGCCAGGTAGAGGTGTGTCAACACAGGTTAAATCACACAGGAACTGAGCCCAGTCTGAGTTCCCTTGGGGAAAATGTCATCCCTCCCTCTTCCTCCAAAGTACTCTTTATCCCTCTTATTTTTTTCACAGTAATTCTTAATGATCCAAAATTTGATCCAGAATGCTAGCTCCCCTTCTTAAAATATTCTAACTTGGTAAAGGGGCAGACAAGCAAAACAGTCAAAACATGCAAACATTTACAAGTCAATTTAAAAGAAAAATTTGTAGTGTTCTTTATTATCTACATCTGCTTGCATCTTATTAATAAGCTCCCACTCCTGTTTAATGACAGAGGAAAAAGATAAACTTGTCAATTAATGTAACTTAATTATATTTCAGTTAGTCATTTTCAGCTTAAAATATTCCCGTTCAATTTAAATGGTGTTTTTGAGATATTCAGTCAATTCCAAGTTGAAATTCTCTCCTGGAGCTGTCTCCTCCCAAGGGTCGCCCCCTCCTGGCTGCCATGGTTTCCACACAGGGAGCTACTAGTCTCCTAAGAGTAGAAAGAGAAGCAGGCTCAGGGCCGTGTGCTCTGCTGTTGTCTGGGTCTTCACTCATCTTCTGTGCTACGTGACTTTTCTGGGAGTCTTTGGGTGTACCATGCTCGTGGCCAAGTAACTGTGACAGGTCTGGGGCTTTCTTTGGTGCCTTTCTGGCACTTAGTGGTAGAGTCTATGGTCTTGCTATACCTCTTATTATGAGTTCCCTGCTGGGAGAGACTGTCCCATCCCCAGTATAGACCTCTTCTGAATCTGAGAGTCTCTCTGTACTTTGTACCCTATAACCAAGACATGAAATATATTCTGGTTTTCCTCCATACCACACCAAGGTCACAGTGAACTGGGGTGCAAACATAGGGCTATCTGCCTACTTCTTGACTATTTAAGAACTACCTCTTGAATGTCCCCATGTTGCCATGGTACCTTGGTGAGCATGGAGTGGAATTGAAAGATGAGCCCAGAAGCTTTGGATTCTACCTTAATTTATACAGGGTTCCTGATGTTCATATCCCTCTTCCCCAAACTGGTCTAAGGAATTGGGGCAGCTGATGGGTTCCCTTTCAGGGACCCAAATACCCAAGTGAGTCCACTCTCAGCCCTCTGATCATGCCCCTCTCCTTGGTCTTCCAACTGGAAGATGACTTTACTTCCTTCTTTGGCAGGTGGCAACTCTAGATCCTACTCCAGGTTTGCTCTACCTATCGATCACAGTGAAACCCAATGTCCAGGCTACACACCTTGCTCTTAATATTTAAGAGATTTGGGGACTTAGAGCTCCCTTTTCCTTCCGAACAAAACTTTCAAGTCTGCTATTTAATAATTGGCTTCAAAAGCTGAACTAGTGTCCTTATTTACCTTCACATTTCTGTCATAACCACGATGCTCTCTGGAAAAAAAGGATCCCTCTGGTTGAAAAGGGAAAGGTCATATGGGGGGAAAAAATAAGAAAACAAAATCATAATGACATTTTTCAAAACAGATGTTCTCCTTCATGCCAACTTTTCGTCTGGTTAAAGATTAAGTTTTCAGTTCTGAAAGTAGACCAAGAACAGGGTTTTAAAATTCATTCCCCCTCTAACTAATTCCTTATAAGAGAAAACACTTACCACACATAAATAAAACAAAAGGAAACTTCTATCTGTCTTACGCTGGCCCCCAGGATTAGGAAGAGTCTGAGGGAGAGGAAGGATTATAAAACTATTGCTGCTCCAGGCAGGGGAGGGCACAGGAGATGGCAGAGAGGGACAGAGAGTGTCACCAGCGTCTCTGCCCTGCTGATCCCCAGGGAGTTCTAGATCCTCTCTCCTCATCATGGGATGGACAGCAACTTGGTCAGTGAGTTCCAGCAGGGGTCAGCAATGGATTGGACTGGAATGCACAGAGCAGCCTGGGGTGTGAGAGAGCCTTTCCTTCCGGGGCTGTTGCCTAGTCATGGCTTTGCTCTTTTTTCCTGAGCTGGAGCATGTGACTCCACCACCATTTATTGAGCACTTGTGAAGTGTCAGGCACTGTCATCGGTACTTTGGGATATACGAGTGAGTAAAGCAGAGGTCCCTGCCCTTGTGATCTTATATTCTAACAGAAAGGACATAGAAAATAAACAAAAAATAGATGATATAGTATGTTAGGTAGTAGAAGATAGGGGATTTTAAAGCAGAGCAGGTTAAGTGGGTTCAAGAGTGGGTAGAAGTAGGGTTAGGTTGAGGTAACAGGTGGGGTGATCTGCTTGGGCTTCATTGGGCACCTAGGATATCAGCAAAGACTTAAAGGAGGTGAGGGAGTCAGCCAGCAGAGATCTACAGGGAAGTGTTCTAAGCAGAAGGGGCAGCTAAAGAAACAATGCTGTGTTAGTCAACTTTACCTCACTGTCACCAAATACCTGACATGAACAACTTGCAGGAAGAAAGGTTTGTTTTGGTTCATGGTTACAGGGGTTTTGGTCCGTGATCAGCAGACTCTGCAGCTCTGGGCCTTAGATGAGGCAGAACATCATGGTGGAAGGGTGTGGCCGAGGAAAGCTGCTCTATTGCAGCCTTGAAGCAGAGAGGGAAGGAGAAAGAGGCCAGGGACAAGATATGGTCCCCAAGTGCACACCCCCAGGGCCCTACTTCCTTCAACCATGCCCCACCTGCCTATCGTTTCCATCGCCTCTCAGTACTCCATTCAAGTCTTTTTTTTTTTTTTTTTGGGGGGGGGGCGGGGGTGCTGGGAATTGAATCCACAGCCGCAAGGCAAGCACTTTACCAACTGAGCTATCTCCCCAGCCCCCATTCAAGTTCTTGATCCATCAAATGGATTAATCCGCTGATGAAGTCAGAGCCCTCATAATCCAATAATTTTCCCCAAACCCCACCTCTACACATTGCTAGATTGAGGACCAAGTCTTCACCATATGAGCTTCTGGGGTGCATTCCAGATACAAACTATATGTGATAAGGTCAAGAAAAAAGCAAGGAGACCAGCATGATTGGAGCAGACTTATGGTCAGAAGGAGGAGGGGATGCCAGGCCATATGGATCTTAGATGCCACTGTAGTGGCTTTGGGCTCTTCTCTGGGTAAAATGGAGATTACTGAGGACTTTGAGCAGGATATAGTGTTCTATGTGTTTCAGAGGATTATTCTGACTGCTGTTTGAAGGGGGTAAGCAGGGAGAACTGTCCGGGGGCAAATCATTAACCTCGGTAAGCGATAATGGCGGTGGAATGGTGGCCTGGACCAGGTTGGTGGTAGAGGGCTTGGGGAGAAGTGGTCAGGTGTTGGTACCTTTCAAAGAAAAAGAGGAGAATCAAGGTAGCTTAAAGGTCTTTGATCTGAGCAACTGGGAGGACGGAGTGGATCGCTGAGAACAAGAAGGCTGGGAATGGGGGCAGATCTGCAGAAAAAAGAGCATTCCATTTTGGACATGTTAAGTTTGAGATGTGTGTTAGACATCTCAGTAGAAATTCTGAGTGAACAGTGAAATGAATAGACCTAGAGTTTGTGAGAGAAGTCTGGGCAAGAGAGAAAAATCTGGGAGTTAACAACTTCTAGATGTTATCTAAAGCTGTCGCCCCGACTCACATTAACAAGACCGAATGCAGAGGGCCGAGGGAAGAGGCTAAGACGGATCCCTAGAGCTTTCAAACATGAAGAACTGTGGGAGGCAGGAGGCAGCAAAGATCACTGAGAAGGTGCCACCAGGTAGTGAGGCAGGAAGACCGTCAAGGGCATAGTTTTCTAGAAGTCTTGTAAAGAAAATACATCCAGAAAGAAACCAGCCCACTTTGTAGGATGCTCACGCTAAGTGGGATGAAGGCTGGGGGGCAGCGGTTGACTCGAGTCACTGGCAACCTTGATAAGAGCAACTGGGGTTGAAGGGTAGCGGCAATGCCTGGGAGCAGCAGATTTTAAAAGAATGAGAGGAAAGAGACTGGAGATTGTGGGAATAGAGACACTAATTTTTGAGATATTTTCTGCAAAGAAATGGAGTAGAAATTGGCAAGAAAAAAGAGGGTCAAGAGAAGTGACTGTTGGGCTGGGGTTGTGGCTCAGTGGTGGGGCACTTGCCTAGCAGGGGTGAGGCAGTGGGTTTGATTCTCAGCACCACACTTAACTAAGTAAAATAAAGGTCCATTTATGACTAAAAAAAAAATTAAAAAAAAGAGAAGTGACTGCTATTTTTTTTTTTTTTTTTGAAGATGGGAAAGAAACCAGCCTGTTTCTATGCTCTTGAATATCATCCAAGAGGGAGCAAAAAGGTGTTAATGCAAGACAAGAGGGAGCAGACTGCGGAAGCAGTTCCTGAAGAGACAAGCCAGGAGGTCTAGCACACCTGGATAGGTTGGTTTGAGCTAGGAAGGTGGACAGTTCACTGTGAAGTCGCTGGAAAGGCATAATATATGGGGCTCAACCCTGGTAGGTGGGGGGAAGCCAAGTGGGAGTCTGAGAAAGCTCTTGATTGCTTAGAATTTGTCAGTAAAATAGAAAATAAGGTTACCAAGTGAGCTTGAGAATGGAGCATGAGCTATTAGGATTTGAAGAGAGAAAGAGGTGTGAAACAGTCCTTTAGGAGCCTGGGAGAGTAATGAACTAGGAGCATGTGATTCCCAGGAAGCATTAAGAATTCACTTGAGGGGATAACTAAAAAGAACTAAAAAAATTTTAGAATAAAAATCTAAAAAAAATTTTTTTTTTAAACAATTCACTTGAAGGCTGAATAGGGGAGGATTTGAGACTCAGTGGTAAAGCGCTTGCCTGGCATGTGTGAGACCCTGGGTATGAGACCCTGGGTTTGATCCCCGGCATCTTTAAAAAAAAGAATTCCCTTGCTGGGCACGGTGGCATACACCTGTAATCCCAGTGGCTCGGGAGGCTGAGGCAGGAGGATCGTGAGTTCAAAGCCGGCCTCAGCAAAAGCAAGGGGCTAAGCAACTCAGTGAGACCCTGTTTCTAATACATTATAGAAAAAGCTGGGGATGTGACCCAGTGGCCCAGTGCCCCTGAGTTCAATCCGCAGTAATAAAAAAAAAAAAAAAAAAGAATTTACTTGAAGTTAGTGATCATGAATTTAGTGACACTAGTCTGTACATGCATGTGTGTGCACACACACATGTGCACACTTACACTTATCAGCCTTATCTAGCCTCCTGGGTTTAGAAACGGATTGGACAGAGAAACTGAGTTAACCAGTATTTTAGTCCCCCCCCAAAAAAAAAAAAAAGAGAGAGGAGGCAAGGGAATCATAAGCATGTGGATAGAAGTGCTTATAAGATGGACATGAAATTCAAACTGGGTGCAGAGGGGAGTGAGAGCAAAAAGGACAGGGAAGAAGAGTGGAAAGAAATTATTGGCACAAATGGAATGGTACGTGTTTTATGGAAGCAGTTTATTGCTTTAAATAATGACATGACCCTAAACATTCCTTCTGTCTTTGACATAATCCTCGTCTTCTGTGTTACCTGGTGTGATTTTTGGTAAGAAAATAAAATACACACACACACACACACACACACACACACACACACACACCCCTCTATCTTGAGAGCGTATACATAGTATATAGTTTGATTGTAGGATGCAAAGGTTTATCAGGGTTGGGGAGTAAATTAGAAAGTTAGAAGAAGGTGATCAAAGAGTAGAACATGAAATTGGAATTGTGGAGAGGTTACACCTGGACGTAATGATGAGATCTAAGTTCTGGCACTGGAAGTGAGTAGTGGAGGGGCAAAGAAGATGATTGGAGAAGGGAAGGTCGAGAATTGAGAGACTGGGGTTGTTTACACATATCTGGCATTCACAAAGGTTACGGAAAGGGTTGTAATGGCCAAGAGGTAAAATTATTAAGAAATATGAAGGAATAATCCACTGACACTGTGAAAGTAAATCACTTAATTAAATCTAATATCTGAAACACACCATTTATACATTAATTTAACTATTGCATGGAAACAAAACAAACCATTGCTACAGGGTAATATTTGCTTAAAGGGGTACAAGCCCAGCAAGGAGAGATTTCCCCAAGGATCCCTGTCAGCGTTTTCCACTACTTAAGGACTTCTTTCTCAGAGAATCATGCCTCTGAGCTGGGACTCCTGCTTTATGCCAGTAATGTCGAGGAGGCATTCTCTATTTCAATAGTACACTTCTTAGTTCTGTTTTTCCTTCCAATAACATGCAATGATTCATACATACAAGTATTATTCCTATAATTACCACCATATATTATATTTATTTGCAAAAAAAAAAAATCATGTCAGGTAATACAGAAAACATGGATTGTGCCCAAACGAAAAGGTAGCATTGTACTGTTCCTTCAAGCAATAAATTGACTCCTGCTAACACAACAAACCTTTCCATTAGCTTCAGTGATTTATTTATGCCTCCATTTTATTATGCCTTCATTTTTTTAGGGAGATTCGGATTTTTTTTCTCTACTAGGGCCTGTTCTGCATTACACTGGCCCTTAGTTACTTGAACACTAGTCTAAAATGTATGATGGGACACAAATGGAACCAAGAGTTTGGAGATGTTTAGATTTCCAAATTATATGCTGTACCTTTCTCCTTAGATTGCTAATTTCTCGTGACTTCTTTTTCCATTACCTTCTTGGTTTGTGTGTGTGTGTGTGTGTGTGTGTGTGTGTGTGTGTTTGTGGTTTTGGTACCAGGGATTGAACCCAGGGGCATTCAGCCACTGAGCCACATCCCCAAACATTTTTTTTATATTTTATTTAGAGACAGGGTCTCACTATTCCTGAGGCTGGCTTTGAACTTGCGATCCTCCTGCTTCAGCCTCCCAAGCTGCTGATATTACAGGTATGTGCCATAATGCCTGATTCCAATTACCATTTTTAAGACTAAGTGGAGCAGTCTGATCTCCTTTGTGACTGGAGTGGCTGGGACCAACTGGGTCTTCTGCTCCATTTTGGTGACAGTAAGGTCATCTGGCATTGTTACCCAGGAGACCCTGAACAGGTGGAGGGTCACTGTGATGGGGTTCATAGTTGGGCCCATTCTGATATTGTTCCTGTAATGCAGAGATGGTTTTGTTCTCAAGTCCTAGCAATAGCTTACCTTCCCATCTTCCCACTTGTCTATACAGATACAGCAAAAACACTTTTCCCAGGCAACGATTTGATTAATGGATTTTGGATCATTGAGAAGGACGGAGTGATAGTTATGCCCAAGGGTTATTTGTGAGATGCCTTCTTAGCCCCTCAAATAAGCTACATAGGTCTGAGATTAGAGGGTCTCAGCATCCACTCATGATACTTTGGTGGAGATGTGAGGCGCAAGGTCCTTATTGACCAGAGAGCCACAGGTGAACCTTCTGACACTGCTCAGAACAATCCTCAGGCATGAAGAGTCCTGCCTCACAGCTTCATTTGGCATGTATCCCTTTAATCCCTTGAATATACTTAGGGGAACATGCTCCATGGGAGTAAAGGAATGTCATGCTTTCGTTCCATTTAGTACCATTGGGTGGGTTGTTTGGCCACAAGAAGCCCAAGAAACATCTTGAAGTTCTTTCCTAGCCACCCCACTTTGTTCATCAAGCATATGTAGGTCGAAGTTGCAGTTACCACAGGGCGAAAATTCTTTTCTCTTTTCTGGCCCACCAAGCTCTGAGTACTTGCCCAGCCTGGGTTGCTCTGAGAGGCAGCACCCCTCTCCCTTGTCTCAGCACAGGCCAGATTTTATTTCAGAAGTGAGAACCCAGCATCTTAGTCCCACACCGACCTTCCATGGCCCACAGCTGGAAAACCCTGGCAAATTTAAGTTCGGCACTAAGGGTAGAAGCCAGTCCTGTCATCTCCTAGTGGGAAATCAAGTGAGTGTGATTATTATTCAATGCTATCACTTTATACTTGTGACTGCAATTGTTTAACTTTCACACAAGAGAGAATACAGTCTACCAGCTAGGTCCCATTCGACTTTAGAGTGCACCCTTTAACCATATCAGAGTCAACTTAGGATTCAAGTCCTTGGAAAAGGATTATTAGAAGCTCTGTCCCTCTGGTGAACATTTATTGGCATTTATAATTTTGCTAAAGCACCTGTATTAGGTATGATTGCTTTTGGCTGCAAGCAACAGGACACCCTACAGTCACTGAACTAGGAGAAATTTCTTTTTCTTATATAATAAGAAATCTGGAGGGAAGTGCCTGTGGAATTTGTTAGCAGCTCTGTGTCGGCAGGGTCAGCATCTCTAGCTTTGCCACCTCATGGTTGCAAGGTGATCAGACCAACTCCACGCCTCTTGTTCATGGAAGAAAGGGAAGGTAGACTCACTGGGGTCTCTCCCTCTTGCCAGAAATGAAAAGCTTTCCAGAATGACTCCCACCCACCCCAAGTAGTGGGCGATAATTCTCCTCACCCCTAAAGGGCAAGAACTGAGTCATATAACAATAACTGCAAGAAATTCTGGACAATTTAGGAAAGGACTGTTGTAATGGAATCAGCCTAACTATGATCCATAGTCTAGAGCCTTCCTGAAGAAAACTGAGTTCCTTTTGCAATAAGTAAAGGAGAAATATATTTTTTGATAGAAAGTTGATGAAATCTGTTTAAACATCCTGTTGACCATGATGGTGGCATCCTGAGTCACTTATGTGAAAGTCTGCAGTCGTTCCTTCTCTTCCAATAGGCTAGTGTCCACCCCACACCAAGCTTTAGGCCCCCACGTACCATAGTAAACTCCTGGTCCATATCAAGAATTGAATATATTGTAAATGAATAGGGGCAGAGATTTGATCCCTTGATTCCCTCAATACACTTATTCATCAAACTACCCTTGCAATTTGAAGCCCAGTATTTGATTAGACTGGCAAATCCAACAGGTAATGCCCACTGTTTGGTTATTACAGGAGTTAGCATCTGGGCTCTCTTTGAAATTGCACATCCCTATCATTGCTACAGATATGAAACAATAGTATATTTTACCTTCCCAAACAAGGAGCAGGAGGATAGGGAGGGGGAAGAATATTTCTCTTACTTTTAGGGAGTCTCTAAGATAAATTATAAGTGGCTATTCCTGTCTCTGACCCCCAGCCAACACTGTCTGGGACTTATTTAGAACCTCTCACTTTTGGGGTGGCTTGGGTGCCCTAATTCAGACTCTTTGAGCTGGGATTGCTGATTTACACAGATTTCTTTTTCTTTCTTTCTTTCCTTTTTTTTTTTTTTTTTTTTTTTTTTTTTGTGGTGCTGGGGATCGAACCCAGGGCCTTGTGCATGTGAGGTTAAGCATTGTACCAACTGAGCTATATCCCCAGTCCTACCCAGATTTCTTTATGAAACATCTCTCAATCTTTGACTCATTAAGATTTGTGAGAAAATTTTTCTCTGGAAGGCACTTTTTGTTTAAAAAGCATAGGAAAAAAAAAAAGAAAAAGAAAAAAAAAAAAACCCATTAGGCCAATCCATGCACTTAAAAGGTGAATAGAGGTGGCATTTCTGCCAGTCCAAGTTCTGAGGGAGTCCACCAATGAGGTTTGGAGGTTGCATAGCTTTCAGAGCCTGAGGAGGCACAGTGACAGGAGTCCCTAACACACATAGCCCGATGTTCCCCTTTGACCTGGTTTGATACTCAGAGGAGCATGAGGAGCCAATTAGGAGCTGGTGGTGGCAGTGTGCGCCTGGGTCAGCTGGGTCTGTGCTGTGTGGGCGGACACAGCCTGCAGTGGGTCAGGCAGTGGGAGGAGACTGAACAAATGCTGTCCTCAATGCTGGGTGCTTGAGAGTTCAGGGGCAATTCACCAGGGACCCTGGCCTTGTGCCCGAGGCTGAACAGAGGCAACAGGGCAATGAAATCCTGACTACCAGAGAAGAGATACAGACATCATGGCCTGTCACAAAATGAGACCTCACAGCACTGGTGGCCGAAAGGGCAGCTGCTGTATTACAGGGAGAGTCAGCACAGAACCCAGAAAGAGTCCTTCAGGAGTAGCCAGGATATTAGGTTCTCCAGAGATGTAGGAACCAAAAGTGTGTGTGTGTGTGTGTGTGTGTGTGTGTGTGTGTTTGTGCACGCGCGTGTGCACGCGCACGTGCATAAAGAAATTTACTACAAGGAATTGGCTTGTGCCATTACAGAAGCTGACTAGTCCTGAGTTGTGTAACTGGCAAACTGAGACCCAGGAGAGCTGATTGTATAGTTCTAGACCAAAGACCTACAGCCTTAAAACCAGTCTGAAGGAAGGAACAACACTGATGTTCCAGCTACAGGCATTCAGGCAAGAAGAGTTCCCTCTTACTCAGGTTTTTTTTGTTGTTCTAATCAGACCTTCAACTGATTGGATGAGTCCCACCCACCCCAGAGAGGGCAATCCACCAAACTCAGCTACCCATTCAAATGTTATTCTCATTCACAGTACTCTCAAAGCACACCAGAATAATGTATGACCAATATCTGTGTGCCTCATGGCCTCATCAATTTGACACAGAGAATTAACCATCTCAGTCAGTGTATTTTATCCTGAGAGGGAATCTAAGAGTCCAGGGAGTTACATATATTCACCTAGAAGTGGGACTGCAGGCAAATAATAGGGATACAGCCTCACAGTGTGGACTCATCAAAGGGTCACATTCCCAGCAAACCTTTAACATCAGCCTTCTTGAGACAAAAGAGCCTTCCCTAGCCAGGAAAGTTCCCCATGGCTGGAAAAATGTAATCCATGGCCTCCATGTCCTAGAGAGAGAAGAGATCACTGAGCCATTAGTTGTCCTGGCAAGTAGTGCTTCCTCTCCCACAGGCAGCTGTGGGCAAGAAAGGGCCAAACCTGCACCTCTTGAAGGTGTACGGGATGGCAGGCCCGTGCCTTGTGGAAGTGGGAGACCAAGGCAAGACTCGGCCCGTCCTACCTGCTCCGCTTCCACTGAATTATTCGGAGGCCTCCGTGGCATGGTGATTGGGTTTTTTGATTCAGAATGGGAATCTGTGGCCCTTGGACAGACATCATGGCCATAATAAGTATACTCAAGTTCGACAAGAGCTCATTGTTTTTCTCCAGGACTGTAATTAGGAACTGGTGGTAGCAGTAGGTACATTCAGAGGTTTGGAAGTTCACTTTTAAAAGAGTCTAGTCTCTTGTAGAGCTCTAGGAGACATGTCAGCTAGTGAGAAGGCTGCCACAGTCAGAGGCCAGTCAGGGTGAATGAGACCGCAGGTCCAGACTGACGGTCCTCTCCTAGGCACTGACTTCAGAGTCCCTCCTGCTTCCTGGGCTCCCCACTCCAGGGAGTCCCAGGGTAGAAGACGTATAGGTATGTGAACGATAGTAAATTAACAAGGTATTGCGTCTCCTTGAAAAAACTCAAGGGGAAATCCTGTGACACCAGGCAGCTTAATGCTCATAATTCAAAAGGACACTGAGATCCTGAGCTTAGAAGAGAGCCAAGTGGAGAGGACACCTGACAGGTGCAATGTTCTTCCAGTAAGGGACAAAGCCAACTTGTGGCAATCCTGGAAGGGTGGAGCCAAAATAAATAAATAAATAAATAAATAAATTACCCACAGCTGATTTTCCTCCCTTCCATGGATTCTGATTGATGTTGTTGTTCCTTGATCACCATTGGCCAAACTCAGGGGAAGCCAGAGAACATTTTAAGCATGTTGGACTTCTGAGGAAGAAGAACAGAGAAAGGTGGAAAATGAGTATGGAGTGGCATCCTGATAGCCAGCAAAATATCAATAACTTTCAAGGACTGTAGGAATGCTAGGAACCCCTTTTTAAATTACTTTTTCCCCCTGTTTTGATCACAGAACAAAACATCTACTCACTCAAAACCGGAAATCTATACCACACATTACTGAATTCAATGTCTAAGTTGCATTCCCAGGAAGAGCAATAGGACCGTGTGGTTAGCATGCCAACAAGATCAACTTTGAAAAATATCACCTTTTCCTAATTTATAAATGCTATAGTACACTTGAAATATAGATAAGCCAAAAGGAGAAAATAAAACTGTCTTGTAATCTCATGTTAGCAATAACCACTGCTAATATTATGCGATGCTTTTTTTTTTTTTTTTTCCTTTTTTTTTTGCAGTACTGGGGATCGAACTCAGGGCCTTGTGCTTGCAAGGCAAGCACTCCACCAGCTGAGCTATCTCCCCAGCCCATGGGATGCTTTTTAAGTGTCTTAATCTTACCTTACATGTATGTGTGTGTGTGTGTGTGTGTGTGTGTGTGTGTATAGTATATAAAACATAAAATATAATATATAAAAATATATCATATATATAACATGTAAAACATAAATGTTTTACATATATTATATTTAATGTATTTTTCAACTTTTATTTTGTCATAACTTTAGACTAACAGAGAAATTGCAACAGTGATGCACAAAATACCCATGCTCCTTTCACAATCATTCTCTAAATGTAAAGAATTTACCACGTTTGCTTTATTTACCTCTCTCTTTTCATGTATATGTGTACACAGACACACATAAATATAAATTGTATGCACATATATATGTGTCTTTTTCCCTGAATCATTTCAGAGTAATCAACTTAAAAATGTTAACAAAAGCAAGTTGGGCTAGTAATCTCTAAACCATCACTATCTCCCACTGTAATAAACATTGCCCAAAATTAATAAGAGGAGAACAAGAGGGATACAGAACACTTATTAAGAAATTTCCATTGGATCAGAACATACTTAGCTAGAAAGTGAGCACCCACAGATTTCTGTGAACCCCGGAGTGTTGTTGCTATCCTGAGACAGACTGGGAAGGGTTCTGTTTGACAGATGCCCAGCCGTGTTCCTATTTATGGAGGTGAAACTGTCTAAATTGGGGTAGCCTAAGAGATGCGAGGTAGCCCTTTGAGGGCCCAGAGAAGAACCTCGAGGTTACCTGTGAGGGACTTTCTAGAGGTATTGAGGCAGATCACAGGAGCAGGACTGTGATCTTCCACTTCAGGGACCTTGTTTCCTGGCATCCCATCTAATTTAGAATGCGGTCGATCATTCTGGAGGCATCAGTTCCAGGTGTCCACTTACAAATGCTCCGCGTGGAAGACAGAGGGAACAGGTTTGAAATCAGTCATTCTGGCCGGGGCATAAACAATCTCCCCTGCAGTGGGATCACTAGGGAAAGGACAGAAATGAAGGCCTACTGTTAGCTGTCAGGTGCTGATTTGGGACTGGGTTAAATGATTTTTTCAGGCACAGAACATCACCTTGAGTCTTGGCATAAAACAGAGCCAGATGCTAAAGTGCCTTCCTGGTTTGTTATTCAGGGTTGGACCCGCTCCCCAGAGATGTGCAGCCGGGACGATCAGGTTGTCCACGCTTCCGAAAGCCGAACAGGACCAACTTAGCAACAGGGTCAAAGCACTACAGAATGACATTAAGCTGCAGGTCAGTGGACAGTGAGCCAAGAGACTCCAACTCAGGCCTGTCAAGGACAGGGCAGGACTATCTGATTCCAGACTGGCCACTCGGCCCTGGTTTGTTTATTTAGTTATTTAGTTATTTAGCGGTCGTGCCCAGGGGCACTCTACCACTGAGGTGCATCCCCATTCCTTTTTATTTTTTTGTTTTCAGGCAGGGTCTCACTAAACTACTCAGCGGGCTCAAACTTGCAATCCCCTTGCCCCAGCCTCCCAAGTTGATAGGACTTCAGGTGTGCACCACTGCAGCTGGCTTGGCCCTGTTTTTAAAGAGAGATTGTCTTTTCTTCCGAACGGACTGAGACTTTTGACAACTTGGGAAACTCTTTCTTGACCAACAAAAGAAAAACTCATTTTAACATAGTAATTCCTAACAAAGTGATTTTCATTTATTTTATTTGTTTATTGATTTTGAAGATACCTATCCCACTTCCGTGAGAGAGGCTGGTGGATGACACTCAGGTGAATGGAAGGTCCACCAGGGATCTGCCCCTCTACCTTGAGGTCAGGTGGAAAATGTGCAGGGTAGATAGGATACCTGGGGGGAAAAAAAAATAAGAGGAGAAGCATCCAGGGTTACTCCCTCACCAAGTCCTTGGCTTCTGGGAGGAACAGAATGTGGTAGTCTCCAAAAGCTTAGGGGTCCAAGTTAGTTGCAAAGGGTGAGTGGGATCTGGGTTACATCTCGCTGAAGTTGCCACCGTGAGGCAAAGATGCACACACACATGAGGAGTGGGACGGTGGGGACCCCGGCTAGAAGGTAGCCACGGGGAGAATGTCTGGGGGGAGTCTGTGTGCGCCTTTTGGAACCAGCACCCTGTCCACACCATATCTGCGGACAGCGAACCAAGAAGAGGACCTTACTGTCTCTATGGGCAATCACAGAAGAAAGTCCCTTTGCTATCCCTCTTCCCTGCTCCACCCTCAGAGGGGCATGTGGGGGGCTACCCTGCCCCTCTCCACTCTAAGCTGCTAGAAGCCAGTTCGTTAAGGGGCTTAGGGGAATGCTTTAAAATGATATCAGATTTAAGTTGTAAAATGAACAGCAAGGAGTTATAAGACCTGAAAATGAGTGTTACAATAGATGAAAGTTATTGGAAAATATTGAATTGATAGGAAGGGGAATTTCAAAAGAAAACAGAAAACAGTAGTCACTGGGGAAAAATTCTTCACTTTATACCAATAGTTGAGAATCTTCTCTGAGACAATGACATTACATGTGCAGACATTTATCTTCGCTCCCTGCTAAGAAAGTTGGATGCCATCCACACCCTGCCCTCTGTTCTTGCCCTTTCAGTACGGGAGCAACTATATATATAAAGATATTGTATTACTGAATGAATGCTAAAGCCAAAGATGATGCAAATGGGAGATGGGAAGGCAAGGGAAACACGCGCACGTCCAGAGAGTTTCTTCAAGTGTGGGAAAGAACGCAATCCCATTTATGGTTGAAGGGATTCAGTGTGACTTATCTGCCACCACTTGTCTGGCTGTGAGGGCTCAGCGCTGGTTGCTGGTCATAGGTTGTTAACATGAAAAGGAAAAAAGGTCCATGTTATTAAGACTCTTCGTAAACTCCGTCTGCCATTAATACACTGTGTTCATGAGCCCATGAAACAAGTTTTCAATGCTGGGAAAGGGGCCGACTGACATCCACAGAGCAGGTCATTTATCTACCTGATAATTCAGCCTTCTCTGCAAAAAGAGCCTTTGACAAACAGTCACGTGAAACAAATATTCTTACATTTGAGGATTGTTCTGAGCAGTTCATTCACTTGCTTTCACTCAGGGTCTAAGCAGAAACAAATGGTACCCATAAATTAAGGTATTTCAAGGAGGCAAAGAGATTTATTTATAAAAGGCCACATATAGAGAAACTACAAAGGACAATACAGTACCCTAGTTTTGTTACCACACCAGTCTTCAAAAACAGAGGGAAAGAGAAATTTCCAGGACCCAGAAAGAGAAATTCAAGCAGAGGGCCACCTTGAGAAAAGTTATCCCATTCTGTCGAGGTGACCCAATAGGGAAAAGTCGGAAGAGGAAGTAATTTGACTTCCATCTCCTTCTTCCACTTGCTTCCTGCTGGGCTTCCTATTTATCAAACTCACTCAAAAACGGGAGGACAAAGGATGTAGACCAAACAGGTCAGTGTCCCAGGCAGAGCACAGGAAATGGACAGCAATGGAAACAAGCAGAGTGGACTGAGAGAGGTACACGGAGGTAGTCGACAGGCATTTCTTCAAATAGCACTTAAATCACCTACTATATGCGGAACACTATTCCAGATGCTGAGGACAGAGCAACCAAGAAACAAAGCCCTTAACTTCATGGAACTCATAAAATAAATAAGATACAGGCCTAAAATATGCAGTCTATTAGATATTCACAGGTAATAATGAGATAATACAACAGAAAATATTGAGTGAGAAGGAACTATCACACTTTTAATAAGGGAGCAGAGGGGACCCTGAGAAGACCTGAAGGAGAAAAAGTGAGACCAGAGGTTCTGGGGAAAGCAAACCACGCATAGGGAAGAACAAGTGGAAAGCCCTGAGAGGTGAGTGTGCCTGCTGTACGTGAGGAACAGAGAGAAGGCTAGTGGGCGAAGTGGACTGAGTAAGAGGGTCCGTGCTCAGAGAGAATATCAGGGAGATGAAGGAGTAGGGAGGCAGTGTGGAGGTCAAACCATGTAAGACTTCATGGGACATGGTCAGTAAGTTGGACAGTTAGTGGGGGACAAAGGGGCAACATGACCTGACAAGTGTCTACAGCTCCACTTCAGTTGCTGTGCTGAGGTGGACTGAAGAGGCAAGGGAGAGCCAAGGTAAGAGAAGGAGGCCGGCTGGGAGGATAGGGCAGCCATCTGGTCAGGGCGAGATGATGACTTAAACCGTGTGGGAGCAGGGCTGGAGGGCGGTAAATGTGACAGAATTTGCTGAAAGACTGGATATGGGCGTGAGATGAAGAGAGGAAGTTGACCCCAGGGTTTATTGGTTATTAGGGGGAAAAGTGATTGCTGTTCCCGAGATAGGAAGGATCACAAGAGGTCCGGGTTAGATGCATATGTGTAGCTGGGTAGAAATTAGGAGACCATTTTTGGACGTGTTGTTTGACATCCAAAGGGAGGTAGGAAGATGTTCTGTGGATATATGAGTCTGGATTTTAGGAGGAAGGGTAAGTTTACATATGCATTTCATAGTGTGGGTGTGGTACTCTGGAGACCAAGGAGAGACCAAGGAGAGATGAGGAGCTACGACAGGTGTGGTCAAGAAATTAAGTAAGACCTGGCCTAAAATCACCATTGGAGGAAGTAATGCAGATAGATAATGCTGTAATAGCAATTTTGTTTATTTTTGTTGGGGAGGCGGGTACGGGAGATTGAACTCAGGGGCACTCGACCACTGAGCCACATCCCCAGCCCTATTTTGTATTTTATTTAGAGACAGGGTCTCACTGAGTTGCTTAGCACCTTGCTTTTGCTGAGGCTGGCTTTGAACTCACGATCCTCCTGCCTCAGCCTCCCAAACCACTGGGATTACAGGTGTGCACCACTGCATTTGCCCTGTAATAGCAATTTTAGTAAAATATTAAGGATGTATGCTGGCTCAAAGGGGTATAAAAAGGGGCAGGGACATTGGAGATACTACAGACAAATCTTTTGAGAAATTATGTTATAAGGAGAAGGAAAGAAATGGAGCTATAGCTCACAGAGGAAGTGAGATCAAGAGAAGATTCTCAACCAAAAAAAAAAAAAGAGAGAGAGAAATTTTAAAAATCCTTTTTCTTAAATCTTGTCACCAATCCTCCAATCTTCTTCCTTCCAAGTTCCTATGTGACCAAAGCATTAGGCTCCACCTATAAGCCAGTGTGAATCCTCTCCTCAAGCATTTGTTGGTAAGTGAACAAATTGTTCGGTTGTTCATTAAATCACACCATATTGTCTCACCTTCAGTACAGAGTAAGAGGTGAGCCATGGGCTTTTCTGCTTCTGGTCCTACCCAACTTGTCCATTTCCCACTTCCTTGTCCTTGTTGGTTACTCTTGAGAGGGTCTACAATACCACTACCTTCTGTTTCTGTATATTACCATTGTGAAGAGCCATCTATAAATGAGGTTCAAATTTTTCCTTCTCAGTGAACTGTTCACAGAGAATTTCTCATGAGAGATGAGCTGAGGTAGGTTTCCAGTATGGCAGAAATGAGTGGGCCCAGCACAAGGGTTCTTAGGTGGAAATGGGTACTTATAAATTTACGTATCAAGAAAAAAACGTCATTGATACATAAAAAGAATATCCAAGTGGCTGAGAAATAAAAGTTACTTTAATTTCATTAACCATCAAGAAAATGCCAGTAAGAATACAGTCAGATGCAACTACAAACTTAACCAAAATAGCTCACATGAAAATAAAAAGGAAAACATCAAGTGTTTAAGAAGATGTGGAGCAATTGGCACACTCACCCATGCTGGTTATAGTAGAGATGGTACAACCACTGCGGGAAATCACTTGGCAGTATTCACTAAAGCTGAACACACATACAAGCAGGAATTCCACTCTTAATATATTCTCAATAAAAGTGAGTACGTATGTTCATCAAAAATTCCAGTTAGAATGTTCATAGTCACATACTCTATACTTGTTTCAAACTGGAAACTACCTAAATGCCAATCAGCAGTAGAATGGATTTTAAAAAATTGTGCTATATTTTCACTATATAACACCCTAAAATGATGTGAGTGGATATACAATTATATACAAAATATGAATGAGTCTCACAAACCTAAGTTCGAACAAAACAGAATAGACACAAAAGGATACATGGTCTTTAAATAAAATACAGCACAAGTCAAAACTAATCTATGCTGTTAGAAGTCAGAAATATTGATTACTCTTGGAAGTAGCTAGCTGGAGAAAAACACACGTGCTATTTACAGAATTAAAGAAGCTGACAAAAGAGTAATAATGTAAACCTGAAAAATACAAAGGGAGAAAATAGGGACTGGGATTGTGGCTCAGTGGTGGACCACTTGCCTAGCATGTGTGAGGCACTGGGTTGGATTCTCAGCATCACATATAAATAAATGAATAAAAATAAAAGCCTATCAACATCTAAAAATATTTTTTTTAAAGGGGAAAAAATCCTGGGTGCCATGGCCCACACCTGTAATCCCAGCAGCTCAGGAGGCTGAGGCAGGAGGACCAAAAGTTCAAAGGCAGCCTCAGCAACTTAGCAAGATCCTAAGCAACTTAGTGTGACCCTGTGTCTAAATAAAATATTAAAAAGGGCTAGAAGTGTGACTCAGTTTTTAAGTGCCACTGTGTTCAATTCCCAGTACCCCCCCACTAAAAAAGGGAGAAAATAATAAAGACAGAAGCAGAAATCAGTGAGTTAGAGGACAAAACCAAAAGCTACTTTACTTAGTTAAAAGCATTAATTAGATAAATCTGTGGTTAAGATTAATCCACATAAAAAGATCTAAAATATACAGAACAAAAAAGGAGGCTATAGAAGACTTATTAGATAAAAAAAGACTTTTAAAGTATCATAAATGGCTTATCTATCTATTTATTGGTTCCTAGAAATATGTAAACTTTCAGCATTAGCAAGAGGAGAAATGGAGATCTTGGGCACATAAGTAAACATTAAATACAAAAAACAAAGGCGTCCCTTCCTCTCCACCAAACTCTCAAATCCACATTTTTCGCAGGCCATTTCTACCAAATTCAAAGAATAGTTAGCTTCAGTCTTGTGTATGAGATTTGTTCAAAAAAATAGAAATCAAGCAATCATTTCAACAGAAAATGTTAACATCTTTAACAGAAATAAAAACAACACCCCCAAAGTTGAGGAAAACACAGAAATGTATAGGCCCATTTCATCTACAAACATACATTTAAAAAAAATTTAAAATAGATCATTGGGTCTAATAGAGAATTTAAAAATAATATATAATGATTGATTGAATTTTATTTCAGACATTGTGGTATGATTTTCTATAAGAAAATCTATCAGGCTGGGGTTGTGGCTCAGTGATGGAGCCGTTGCTGAGCGTGCATGAGGCACTGGGTTCGATCCTCAGCACCACATAAAAATGAATAAATAAAGTGTTATATTAATCTACAGCTAAAATAAATTTAAAAAAAAGAAAAAGAAAATCTATCAACGAAATTCCCCTGACTTCAACAGGATCAAGTTGATATGTCAAAAACCAATGGTGCCAGGTGCACTGGCATGTGCCTGTAATCCATCCCAGTGGCTCAGGAAGCTGAGGCAGGAGGATGGCAAGTTCAAGGCCAGCTTCAGCAACTTGGCAAGGTCCTAAGCAACTTAGTACCTTGTCTCAACATAAAAAATAAAAAGGGCTGGGGATGGGTTCAGTGGTTGAACACCCCAGGTTGGATTCCTGGTACCAAACAACAACAACACAATGGCAAACATTACAAATGCAGAAACTAGTTCAAGAAAAGAAAAGGATCAGGAGTACCATCCCCATCTCTCCTCTTGTTCATGCTCAAGGTCTTGGCCGACTTTGTATGGGAAGAAGGATGATATAAATGGTTGAAGAGGAAAAGAGATATAATTGTCTTCATCTGCAGACAATATGAACATTGAACTAAAAAAACTAATAGGATCGACAAACTGTTAAGAACTAACTTAAACCCATAATAGCCCATTAGAAAAAGGTAATAAAAATAAGACACAATTCACAGTGGCCACAAAACCTATGAAATAGCTTGGAATAAATTTAATCCCAAATACACAAGTCTTGTATTAAAAAAAACTTTAAACCTCCAATAAAGGATACAAAACTCTAAATTTTATACTCTTAAGTGGAACAACTTGGTAGTATAATAACTTACTTTTGAAGAAAAAAAACCTACTAAAGACTATGAAGAAAACCTAAATAGAAAAAAGTTCATGCTTTTATATGGTACAGCTTTGTGATAATATTTTCTCTAAATCTCTAATTTTGATGTAATCCAACTCGAAACTAATTCCAGTTTGACATTTTGAGGAAGACAATAAACTGACTCTTATGTATGAATAAAAGTCAATTTTAAAAACATTAAATCTTTAAAAAAAAAAAAAAAAAAAGAATAGTGGATGGAGTTTTCCCTAGCTGATATTAACATATTTGGGCTCAAGAACAAACAAATAGACCAGTGGAATAGAATAGTTTAGAAAAAAATTATTTATGTATCTGACTTTAATATATACTGAAGAAGGCATAAAAACCCATTGAGAAATTATTTCCTAGAAATGGTGTTGAAAAAACGGACTCACTATGTGGACCAATATGTGTTATAGATTATGACCTGATACCACATCATTATTTTGTTGAGAAATGTTAACTGAATCCTTATCTAACATCAAATAAAAAGAGATATTCTAGATAGGTTAAAGACTTAAGTGTGAAAAGAAAAATGTCAATAGAACAGAATATCTTTATGCTCTAGAACCAGAGACAGACTTTTAAACAAAACTTAGAAAACACACACCATAAGGCAAAACACTGATAAATCTGATTACCATAAACCCAGAGCTCTCCAACAACACAATAAGGTCCCACTTCACATCCACTAGGACACCAATGTTTTTTAAAAAAATGGAAAATAGCCAGTGTTTGCAAGGGTGTAGGAAAATTGGAACCCTCATACATTGCTGGTGGGAATGTGAAAAGGTTCTGTCACTGTAGAAAAAAATGTAATGGTTCCAAAAAGATAAACAGAAGTACCCCATATGACCCAGAAGTTCCATTCCTATTATTTTATATCCAAAATAATAAAAAGCAGGTGTTTAAGCAAGCATATGTACATGCAAGTTTATATTAGGACTGTTCTTAATAATCAAAAGGTAGAAATAGCCCAAATGTCTATCGATGGAAGAATGGATAAATAAGTTATGATATTCCATATTGGACTATTAGTCAGTCATAAACAGGATAGAGTTTTGGAACATGTTATAACATGTATGAAGCTCTAAAACTTTTTTGATAAGTGTAAGAAGTCAAACATGAAAGGATACATGTTGTATAGCTTCATAATATGAAATATCTAGAACAGACAAATCCTTAGAGATAGAACCCAAATTGCCAAGGACTCCCAGAGGGTTAGGGAGAATGGAAAGAAACTGCTTAATGCCTAAGGGGTTTTACTTTGGAATGGAGGAAATGTCTGGAACTATATAGAGGTGATAGTTGCACAACATTGTGAATGAAATAAATGTCAGTGAATTATCCACTTTAAAATGGTTAATGAAAAACAATTGATGGGCACTAAAGAAAAAAGGTCTCAAGGGAGAAAATTAATAGATAATAGAACCAAAGATTACTTGTCATCTTTAAAAGTGACAATGGACTAATATCTAGGACATACAGGAAAATCTTGCAAATTAACAAGAAAAAGACAGCAATCTCTGTAAAATGGTAGATTAAAGATATGAACCAGTATTTGCAGATATATGACACAAAAATTGATGAAGCTATAATGAAATGTTTCAATTTATTAATAATCAGAGCAATACAAATTAAAACTACAGTGAGGTTAATTTACATCTAGGAGAAAAAATGAGAGAAAGGACAATGTGTCTTAGAGTGTGGTTCCCAGAAGCTCACCCTAAAGCTTAGATTCAATTTCAAATAATTCACTCAGGAAGTCATCCCAGGATGAATACAGATGATAGAGACAGGAAAAGAGAGGAAACTAAACAAAGATGCATTTCAGATGGAGTTCTGGTCTCAACCTCGTCCTGCAGGGGAATTCTGGAGAAGAAACTATACCTCGGCCAGAACCATTCTAAGCCAAAAGAGCTGGACTTCATACTTCTGTTGCCGAGGCTCATTGACTGCAGGACCTCAGATCTAACGTCCAGGCACTTCCTCAGCTCTGGGCTAAGTGGCTCCAAGAGCCCAAGGTCAGTACTCTAAAGATGATCTTGGGTGTCCAGAAGCAAACCACATAGAAACTAGGAGATGGGCCCACAGAATCAAAGTCAGAGATTCATAGTCATAGCAACAATGATGTCCATTACAAGATGTGCAAGAATACAAGAATCTTGGTGGATGGCTGGTGGGTACGAGATTGAAGCAGCCATTGTGCAGTGCAATTTAGCACTTCTTGGAAAAATTATATTAGACAAACATGTATGACCCTGAATCCTCATTTTTTTTTATCCCAAAGGAATTATCACATGGGTTCACAAGGAAAATATTTAGTTGCCCACAAGGTCATGGTTTTTATTCTAAAACCCTACGGGTCACTGATGTCATCTTCCTTCAAAGGTCATTCATCATCCTGACCTTTCAGCTTCACTGGATCTACTGAATCATGAGAGCCAAGTGTTTGCAGCCTGAACCAGCTGAAGAATCTTTTCTTGCTTTGGGCCCCATTCAAATTTGGCCATTTTTCAAAGAGTCAGCTGTTGAATTTGTCAATGCAACACACTCAGGTATGTCGTTTGTTGCCACCCCAAAATTGTGCCTTTTTCTTCGTGTAAGACACGAAGAAACCCTCTAGGAGAACACTATAAAAGTTCTCATATTTACTTCCTGATTTCTGGCCTATTTGTGTTTAAGCAAAGCTTTTAGGATATTTCCTGCTTTCTAAGCCCTCAGTATAGTGGACCACATAATTTTCTTTGGTTTGATGAGAGGATCAAGGTAATTGTATCAGTCAGGGTCCAGTCGGAATCCTGGAAACCGCACTGGATGTTTCAAGCGAAGAGATTTCATAAAGGGAATAGTCTACACAGGTGTTAGAATACTAAATAAACAAAAAATTGAGGTGGAAGTCACCCAAAGATTACCATCTTTAGAAGCAGCTATTACCCCAGGGTTGGAGGAACAAAACAGAGGAAGTGGGGTTAACAGAACATAAAGGACACTTCACTGCTAGTGCTCAGGCCACTGAGAGGGTAAAGGCTGAACCATGTTAAGGCAATGTCCTAATGGAGAGAAGCCAGTGGGGGGTTTGGCTGCTGTAAGCATCTTGATGGACCAAAGTGGGATTGTTGCTGGGAGCTGTCAGAGAAGCTGGAGGCTGGAATCATAGCTGTGTGCCCTAGCTGCAGGGTATGCAAAGCCAAACTGGAAACTGAAGGAGTCTGACATCCCTCCTCCACTTTCAGTTCTCAAAAGTGTCTCCAGTTTGGCAGAACCTATGGGAAGGTAGCTAGCAAGAGAATCTGGAAAACAGTTTGCAGCGTCTGGTTGCAGCATCATCGTGCAGAGTGTAGAAAGATAAGAGTAAATGCCTGAACACCTGCAGCAAGATGGTGAAGGTGTATTGTCCCTGCTAGAAGAAAGCAGCTTCTGGTATTTATTGTTTATAGCCAACATAACCCAATACCTGCCTAGATCCACCTGGGCATCATCAACTGCTATTATTGGCTGTTTTTGTTGGGGAAAGACACATGGACATCACCTATAACTCAGCAATATTATGGCACAGGAGGCCAATTAGATGGAGGTGGAGGAGATTTAAAAGGGGGAGCAAAAAGAGGAGAAAATTCTCCTTGGACTACATTCCTTTTTCAGCTATCCTGTTATTGTATTTTAGGTCTGTTCAAGCAAAGAGAACATGGCTCGATTCTTTAAACTCCACCCGAGGGTGTCTTTCTCATAAGTGAGTTTAATCCATTTATTTATTGTGATTATTAATTTATTTGATTTATTTGAATTTATTTTACCATCTTTGTGTTTTCAATTTGCCATGTTTTGTCTTTGCTTTTATTCTTTTTCCTTTCTTGACATATTGCATCAATCTTTCTTTAGTCCCTTGTGTTTTCTTGAAAATTATAAATTAATTTTCAGGCATCTCCCACTTAAGTCAATAATTCTTTCCTGAAACCAAATGTTATGTATGAAAATGTTAAGTTAGAGTATATTTTCTATCATTTTAAAATGGAAAATATTATAATGGGTTATATGTCATCAAAAATCTCCCATTCAGGTTCCTAAAACAACCAGAACATCTATATATCATTAACAAATTATCATGTTAGAACGAAAAATTAGAATTGCATTCTGATCAGAAACAATGTAATTGTTAACAGTTGATTTGATGCAATAATTTGGCCTCTTAGCACCAGTAACATCTGAAATTCATATCCCTTTGTCAAAACTTGGGCTTTGTAAAGTGACTACAATGTGATTTCCACATTCTACTACAATTGTACTTGGAATATAAATCAAATTATTACTTGAACATCTTTAAAATACATGTTTTTAAAGTTGTATTGAATTTTGAGGACATGAATACAAATTTTGACAATAGATGGAAAAAATTATATGGAGACATATACTTCTATAAAATGAGTATTTAAAATCAAGGACACATTCACAATATTAACAAGCAAGATGTTCTGTGAGAAGTATTCATATATTCCTTTGGTAATTACCTTTAACGTTTCAACGTGCAATATTCCCGAAGTTCATTTCAGCTGAGGAAGAGGAAGAACTGAGTTCATTTTCCTTTAATACCCTGGACCCATTTTGTTGTGCTACCATCTGGCCCCTTCTGGCAGATCTGCTTTCCATAGAGTCCTGGCCTCGCACATGACCGGGACTGTTACCTGGACATGCTCCTCATGGTGTGTGCTATCATGCTTCCCTACCTACAAAAGTCACATCACAATGAAATCCACAAAAGAATGCCTAAAGTACTCGCTGATCAGTTTGGGGTTCACCTTTCCTTAAACCTATCTAAATTTTCTCTAACCATCTTGGGTGTTGTCCCCATCATCAAAGTCCCCCAATTGCTCTCATTAAGGACTTTCTACCTGTCACCATCAGAGGGCGACTTTCAATAGTTTCCTGGATCTAGGCTCCCTCTTGGGGTATAATTCCAAATTGTTCCAATTTCTTTCCTCTTCCATTAAAACTCTCTGGGACCCACTATCATCAAAAGCATCTTCCCAACCCTTCCCTAACCTACTCTTCAAATGTAAAAGCAGTTAGGTCCAGATGTAAAATCAGAGAGATACCCTTCTTTTTCTCTAATGTGACTAGTTTGGACATTTTAGATCTCATGTCTTTCCCAAGTATCATCTCTCTCCACTCATCTGCTGATCTATCCCGAGTTTGCTTTCAGTCATTTCTAAAGCTAACAATCTCTAGTCATGGTTCTTTGTTCAGTAGGTTTGCCTGCTGCTGGCCAAGGCCCTGCCACTGTTCCTGGGCCAACCTGACTCCGCACTGAATGTGTAACAGAGGCAGACTCCCTTGAGGGATCGTTTTGCCTTTGGAATGGCATTGTTTTATTCTTGCTGTAGGAAGAGGCCCCTTTATCTTCCTCTGGCCATTGCTATACTGTCATGGCACTCAGAAATGTGATTTGATTAGAACATAACTAAGGGACAAACCAGGGTCAATTGAGAGCACAGCGCAGAGGGTGGGTAGGTAGAAGTGCCTCAGAGAGGCTACAGATAAGCCACATAGACCCTTTGATAGTGCTTCTATCTGCTTTTTCCTTGGATCTAGTATTTCTTCTATCAGGATGAGATAAAAAGGAAGAAATTTTGGAATGGATATCAGGTAGTTCCAACAATAACTTGAAACCCAAAATCTCACAAGGTTCACATGAAACCTTTTTTTAAATTTTTTTAAGTTGTCAATGAACCTTTATTTTATTTAATTTATATGTGGTACTGAGGATCAAACCCAGTGCCTCACACATGCAAGGCAAGCGCTCTTTCCACTGAGTCACAACCTCAGCCCTACGTGGAAATTTTTAGTTAAGTTTTTATTCATTCATTCAAACAACAAGTATTCTGCATGTGCCAAGTGCTACTGCCCAAGGCACCTGGGGATAGAGTTCAAAGTGTTTACCACATTGGAGGGTATAATCTTGTGAAGGAAATGGATAGTAAATGAATGAATATATTAGGGATAAATCTCTAAGAACTTTGAAAAATAAAAAAGCATAGCAAAGAGAACACGATTGGGAAAGAAGGAGCCCTATTTATTTACTTATTTATTTATTTGGTATTGGAGATTGAAAGCTGGGGCACTCTACTATTGAGCTACATTTCCGGCCTTTTTATTTTGAGTCAGGGTCTTGATAAGTTGCTGACCCTGGCCTTGAACTTTCAATCCTTCTGCCTCAGGCTCCCCAATAGCTGGAATAACAGTGTTCACCACTCTTCCCAGCTAGGAAGGCCTTTCTTGTAAGGGGATATTTGAATAGAAAAATGAATGGAGGGAGTAAGCTATAGGAAGTTCTTGAGAATAGAATTAAGAAAGCCCTGTAAAGGAATGACCTTAGCATATTTGAGGACTAGCAAGATGTCTAAGATGGCAAGAGTGGCTGACATGACAGAAGATTAGCAGGAGGTGAAGTTAGGAAGGGGCAGGGAGCATCTTAGGATAATGGGAAGATATTAGAAGATTTTGAGCAAGAAAATCATTGTTTTTTAATATTAAAAATAATCTATATGTAGAAATACATTTCTCTTCCTTTTTTGTGTATTTGTTCCACTGTGAGGCAAGCACAGCCTGCAAACTCAAGAAAATGACATACTTAGGCTATTATTCATAGACTTTTCTTCAGGGCCCAAGAAAGATCATTTGGAACTCTTTCTTATAGAAGTCTATAATTTCTTAAGGGGAACAGAGCTAATGAGAACCTCCAACATGCAGTTAATCGCTGCCTGATAGAGTGCTCACTCCCTAACATTGCTTCCATTTTTTCTCTCTCCTAGTAAAGCGATTTATACCAAGAAAAGAAATGACTGTTTAAACAGGCCAAAGCAACAGGAGACTTTGGATTGGGCAAGGATGTCTGAAAAGTACCCATATTTCAGATTTGGAATATATTTGAAGACATAATCAATAGGACTTGACAATGCACAGATTGGATGTGTAGAATTAAGAATAGAAGGGAGTGACTAGTCAGAGTGGCAATTATCTAGAACACAAATAATAATAAATGCTGGCAAGGATGTGGAGAAAAAGGTACACCCTTACACTGCTGGTGGGACTGCAAATCAGTACAACCACTCTGGAAATCAGTGTGGAGATTCCTCAAAAAACTAGGAATGGAACCATCATAGCTATCCCACTCCTCAGTGATTATCCTAAAGATCTAAAATCAGCATGCTATAGCGACATAGCCACTGCATTTATAGCTGCACAATCACAATAGCCAAATTATGGAATCAACCCAGATGCCCATCAATAGATGATTGGATTAAGAAAGTGTGGTTATATGTGCACAATGGAGTTTAGTCAGCCGTAAAGAAGAATGAAATAATGACACTTGCTGGTAAATGGATGGAAGTGGAGAAAATCATGCTAAATGAAAATAAATCAGACTCAGAAAATCAAAGGTTTGAATACATCTTCTCATATGTGGAAGCTAGAGCAAAATAAGGGAAAGAAGGCAATGGGGGAGGGGATCAAACATAAAGATAGGGGAAGGTGAGTGGAGTAGATGTAGGAGAATGAGAGGGAGGAGAGGGGGGAAAGGGGAAGATAAGTGGAATGACTTTAACGAAACCATGTAATATTCATATGTAAAGATACCAAAGGGAATTTCACTTATATGTCTACGTGAAAGAAAGGAAGTTTAATAGGGTAGAGGAGGGAGAATAGAAGGAGGCAGGAAATGCGGCTTGAAATAAAATCCCTTGCATGTATGATTTTGCAAAAATGAACCTGATTACTATGTATAATTATAATGTTGTAATAGAAAAAAAAATGAATAGGAGGGAGTGAGAGAAATCAGGAATAAACTTCAAAGGTTTTTTTTTTTTTTTTTTTTTTGCCTAAATAACAGAATGAATGGCATTGTCAATTACTAAGATGAATAAGACTGAGGGAATGGGCTTAAAGGCGAGGGAAAATCAATAATTATTTCCAACTGTCAAGTCCAAGCTACCTATTAGACATCCAAGAAATAGACAACTCTTGCAAATAACCCCTATCTGGAAGGCAAGCTCCAAGAGGACAGGGACTTTTGCCTGTTTTATTTACTGCTGTATTTGCTGGCCTGTGGTAAACAGAATGAATTGAACAGAAATTGAATGAATGAATGAATGAATGAATATGAGTCTGGGGCTTTGTGGTTTGAAGTCTTGGCCTGTGGCCCGTGCTAAACAGAATGATAAAAAGCAAACTGGCAACAAAGATCATTTATCAATACTCCAGATGCCCAGAGAAATTGTAGATGAGCAAACTGCTTTTGCCAGAGAGATGCTGACAAGAACTGGAAAACAGGAAGGATTTTTCTTTTTTTCCCTTTCTACACTCCAATCTTCCACTAGTCCCTCCTTCTGGCAGAACCGAATAGGTAGTCCATTGGGTAAGGGAATGTGGGAAATGAGTTTGCATCTCAGAATGGAGTTTAGAAGGTGGAGTTTGGACCTGAGAAACAATATGTAAATAACTGGCATGGGAGGCTACTCACAAGAAGCACAGCATCTAAGGGGCATCTTCCTGTTATCTGATGGAAACCAATGCTTGGATTAGCCTGACATATGTAAGGGAGAACAAAGAGAAGAGCTGGCCAGAGGAATAAGCCAAACCCATTTTTACAAACACTTAAATGTCTAGAGAACTTCTTGAAGAAGAAAAGGAAACCCAAATAGCAATAAGATTTTCCTCTTGAGAGAAAGCAAAGTGAGAAAGGGAAACAGAAGAGACTTCCTCAAAATCCTCCTCCTCCCCACTCCCATCTCCCTAACTCAACTGACATTTTTAAAAAAGTTTTGCCACTATTGAAATTTAATGCATGGTTTGGTATGAAAGTTTAATATATGGGAAATATTTATAATATATAGTTTGGTACAATTATCTATTTTTCTTTATCACTGTTGCTGGCTCTAACAGCGTCCCGAGTATGAAGTTATTTGGAAGAACTGGAAGAACCAAAAACATTTACAAAGTAAGAAGGTTGGGAGGAAGCTTCTTGGTTTTGGTCTCACAGAGATGGCAGTGAACTAGTGCTCGTTGCCCAGAATCTACCCTTCATAAGTGGACTCGATTATAACACTCAATGGTAACTCAGTTGTGACACTAGGTCTCCCATATGAGGGTAGAAAGCTATGAGATTAATTATTTGCCTTCTTCATTAGACAGGCATCTGAACTGATCACATCTATTTCCTAAATCATTCTGTTTTGCAGTTGAGTCTTTGACATTTGGATTTAAGAATCTTCTTTCTTCCATTGAGTGAGATCAAGGGAAAGGCTCTAAAAAGAAAAGAGTGTTGGGGATACCTTGACAGGGAAGAGCAGCACATTCTTTCCTCCTTCATATATCATATTTGAAACATTTAGAAATTTGCCCTGGTGGCCATATTTGGATTCTAGGTTTTTCCTGAGACCATCTTCCATCCCTTACTGTACCTCTGGTATATTTAAAATCTCATTTTTCCCTTTTTGTTTCTCTCGTGGTTCCTATCCACCTGATATTCTAATGCTAAACAATGGAAGTTACAGCTTCTACTCTGTCTAGTAAGTACACTTCCCCACATTTTTAACAGATACACAAATGAATTTCATGGCCTTGATTCCCAGTTGTCAGATTACCAATCTTCTGCTCAATCTCCGTATTCTCCATTCCTGCCAGTCTTTCTTGGCATCTCATTTATGCCAGAGAGGCAATTGCTGTTGCTGTATTCATATCATCATAAAATTCATTAACTGCACAAATCATTTTTTATTCATTCATCTCTGAATAATGCTAATTCTATTTAGAATGGATGTTGGTAAACAGAAGGGGTGAGTGAATTTTAAACCCTTGTTCCACTTTCTGCCTGTGGATGGAGGATAGGTTGCTAGGCAAAGCTCTTTACCCAGTTCCCAATTTCTAGCAGATTTTCATTTTTCCTTTGCTAAGAAGATGACTTTCTGAAACTTCAGTTTCCTCGTTCTGTGGTATCTGAACCAACTTAGAACATAAAAACTATAACAGCCTGGATGTTGAAGTATTTAAGGTACCAATCATGTCTCTTCTCCATATGGGTTCTGAGGCAATTAATAAACACATTCAAGAATCAGGTAAGTTCAAAATATCAGGGTTTTCTTTTTCCTTTTTGCTCAAAGCTGGTTTGGAGACTGTGGCTGGGTCGTGAACATAAATTTGGCTTCCTAATACATCCCCTGAAACGGAACTACTTGTCTAGTCACTAATAAAAGTTTGACTTCCCCTCTAAAGGAAGAGCACCATGTGTTGTTGGCAGTTGTTTGAAAAAGAGTGAACCCAAAATGAAATGTGATACCCGTGTTCAACATTACGTGCCACCACGTCTTCTTTGCAGAAGGAAGGTGATTCTTCTTTCCACTTTTACTTACCTTTCATACCAATGTGTGCAAGAGGGTAGATGATTCTATCTTAAGAACAGTTAGAAATGAAAGAAGAGGAAGAATATAGTTCGGTAAAGAGTACTGCCTGAACATGCCCTCATCTCCTGCTCTTTGCTCCTGAGGTTACCTCTCCTGGAATGCACTGGGCCACTGCTAAGATCCCATCCTTTCTGCCCCATCGTTACCTGGAGAGTGAAGTCTCCATCTGAATATAAAAAGTAATGGAGGTAAAGGGATGAAAAGGAACTATTCTTGGGTCCCAACTTAGATCCACGCTCTAGTTGTAGGAGGAGATGACCACTCTGAGTTTTGGTTCAGGCTGCCCTTGTGTCTCTGGAAAAAAGAGAGAGAGAGAGAGAGAGAGAGAGAGAGAGAGAGAGAGAGAGAGAGAGAGAGAGAGAGAGAGGGAGAGGGAGAGGGAGCGAGAGAGGGAGAGAGAGAGAGAGAGGGGGAGAGAGAGGGAGAGGGAGGTAATGAATCAATCAATGGATATTTACATTATCTTTTGCCAGATAATTCATATTCTTTTATTACATGGTCCCTGTTTCTGTGAGCAAATCCTGGCTCTTCCATCTCAAGCCTGATAGGTTTTTTTCAGTCTCTAGAAGATTTTTTATCTGCCTCTTAATTGGCAGTATTGGGTTTTTAATTAAGCTTTTGGTCATTTTGTGAGTTTTAATCCATTTTTGTACCTTCAGAAATTGTAGTTCACATGCCACATTAAATTAGATGTTTTGTTTCTTTTAATATGACATCATCTCTTCCCATGATTTATGTGGCTACTTTCTCCTGGTTCTCCTCCAACTTCTGACCTCTGTCTTCAGTGTTCTTCATACCATTCACTTATGATGTTCTTCCTTGGTTGCTGGCCCAGTCCAGGGCTCTGTCCTATGTTAGTCTCTTTACAGTCCACCATTTTTCCTACTTGATCTCATCTACTCCAGTGATTTCAGCTAGCACATATAGTTGTGGCTGATGACCAAATGTGAATTCTATCCCAAATGTCTTAGTCTGTTCAGGTTGCTATAACAAAATGCCATAAACTGAGTTACTTATAAACAACAGAAATTTATTTTTCACTGTTCTGAAAACTAGAAGACCAAGATTAAGGTGCCAGGAGATTCTGTTTCTATGAGGGCCCGCTTCTTGGTTCATAGATGACCATCTTTTTGAAAGGTCCTTATATGGCAGAAAGGACAAAGATGCTCTCTGGGGTCTCTTTTATAATGGAAATAATCACCTCCCAAAGACTCCACCTTCTAACACCCTAATGTTAGGGATTGGGCTTCAACATACAAACGTGGGAGGAGGACACATGAAAGTCCAGCCTATAGCATCAAACATATCTCTCCTAAGCTCTAGACCCATCTTTTAAACCATTTACTAGACAATGTCCCCACCTGTCCATCATACTTAACTGACAAAAACAAATTTTAACATTTATCCTCAAACTTGCTCCAACTCCTTTATCCTTAATTTTATAAATTGCATTTCCATCTGCTCCAATAACAAAATTAAAAATGTGACTCCTTAGCATGGATTCAGCTGGTTTCCAAATCTCTTTTTGGGTGTGGTACTGGGAATTGAACCCAGGGCCTTAGTGCTTGTAAGGCAAGCACTGTACCAACTGAGCTATATCCCCAGCCCTAGCTTCTAGAACTTAATTCTACCTTCCTGGTATCTTTCAGATATCCTTTTATCCCTCTTCACTGTCACTGCCTTGTTCAGAGTTTTTATCAGTGTATGTGCTTTGGGTTGCAAGCCACAGAAACTAACCTTTTCATTTCTACTAACTTAAGCAAAAGGGGAGGAGTTATTTGAAAGGATATTGGGAAAACTCAGAGAATTGAAAGGAAAACTGAAAAACCATGCTTCAGGGAGAACTAGATTTGGGGTAGCTCTGGGGACCTCAGCAAGAGGTACAGATGCAATTATCTTTCAAATTCCTGGTGAAAGAAATCACCCAGGACTAGGACACAGGGGTGAATGGAATAAGTATGTGGCAGCTACAAACTCTTACCATTGCTCAGCCCCTTCCCAACGCCGCCATAACCTTCTCATCTTGCCTCTTTTCAACTGTCTAATCTATAATTCTTTATTTTGGGACCAGGAATTGGAACCAGGGGTGCTTAACAATTGAGCCACATCTCCAGTTCTTTTTATATTTTATTTAGAGACAGGGTCTCGCTGAGTTGCTTAGAGCCTTGCTAAGTTGCTGAAGCTGGCTCTGAACTTGTGATCCTCCTGCCTTAGCCTCCTGAGCTGCTGGGATTCTTGGCATGCACAACGGCACCTGGCTCAAATCTATAATTCTTACGTCTTTCCATTCTACAGTTCATGCTGCCACAGTCTGCATAGCTCTGAAATGTGTATCATTCAATGTATCTCTGTACTTAAACATCCCTTGAAGTAACCTACAAGCTGCCTAGCAAAGATCTTGTTTAAGGATTTGAATCCTATCTACCTCTTTTACCCCTCCCATAGATCTGATGTACAAGACATTCTGCAATTATTTCACTTCTCCTAAATAAGTCGTACTTTGTTGTATTCTTGTGTTTTTGCTTGTGCTGCTCCCTCTTTCACAAGTGTCCATTTCCTCACACTTACCTTTGCAGGCTCAGTTTAATATTAGTCCCAAGTCTTTCCCAGGTTCTTCCTGTCTGGAATAAGTGCTCTTCCTCTTTGCTCCCATAGCATCCTGAATTTGTCTGTAATAAAGGCATCACAATGTTGCAGTCATCACCTTCCTTGTCTCTTCCTAGGTAAACTGTGAACTTCTTTTTTTTCTTTTAATTTTTTTGTACTTGTAAATGGACAGAATGACTTTATTTTATTTGTTTATTTTTATGTGCTGCTAAGGATCAAACCCAGTGCCTCACACACGCTAGGCAAGTGCTCTGCCACTGAGCTATAGCCCCAGCCCCTAAACTGTGAACTCCTTAAGGTAGAGGATTACAACTGGGCTGAGCATGGTAGTGCACACCTGTAATCCCAGTGGCTCTGGAGGCTGAAGCAGGAGGATTGCAAGTTCAAAACAAGACTCAGCAATTTAGCAAGGTCCTAAGCAATTTAGTGAGATCCTGTCTCTAAATAAAAATATAAAAAGGGCTGGGGTGTGGCTCAGTAGTTAAGCACCCCTAGGTTCAATACTGGGTAACAAAAAAAAAAAAAAAAATTACAATTGATTTATTTTGGTTCCTAATATATCATAAATGTTCAGTAAATATATTGAAATAAACAAATACTGACTTTGAGTGATTAGCATACAAAGCACAGAGGGTGCAAATATACTTAACATTCACATTTCCATTTTTAAAGAGCTGACTGCCTCGGGGACAGACAAGATCTGCATATAAGAAATTATAAGTAGAACTACAAGATACTATATACATACACCTAAAAACAAAAACAAAAAAGAAAAAACAACAATAAAAACCACCAAAGCCTGTAGGCTAGAGTTTGAAAAGTCTTCTCTTGAGAAGCTTGATCTGAACAGTAACATAAAGAAAAAAGATTCAAATATTTAGGGAGAGTGTTTTAGGTATAAGGAATAAAGAGAGGAATGTTCATTGTGTTTGTAACACTCTGAGGAATGGGGCGAAAATGTTGGCTAAGGAAAAGATGGATTAAGAGATGCTGATCAGGTCAGTGTATATGGAGCGTGCAGGGTAGAAAAATAAATTGGAGCAGATTGTGTTTAAGTATGTCTTTGTTCTATTCATTCTCTGTCTTCAACATAGAACACCTCCACATTCTAGACTGCCTGTTCATCACAAATTCCCTGTGTCTCCTCCAGAATCCAGAAGAGAATCATTAAGATATTTTCAAAATGGAAAATTTCCATATCAAGGAATTTTATCTACTTCCCTAATGTCCTCAAAGGTATTGCTCACCAAATCTTTCAGATCTCTCTCTCTCTCTCTCTCTCTTTCTGTCTCTAAGAATGACGGTCTCACTCTGTTACTCAGCCTGACCTCCTGCCTCAGCCTCCCAGGCAGCTAAGGCTACAGGTACACACCACCATGCCCAGCTAGAAATATTTTTATTTTGAGGGTTGTTTTTGTGTTTGTGTGACTTTTTTTCCAGCCTGGGCTCCCACTTGACTAGCTCCTTTTTATTTTCGCTTTAATATATATTCAAACTGAACTTACAGTTCCAAAAAAATAAAAATAAAAAATGAGGGAGGAAGAGGAGGATGAGTTTATTAGTCTACTTCTTCAGATGGGAACTTTTAGGGTTAAGCTGTCTAGTTCCAAACTCTGGATCATCATCTTTAGACCATTGAACTAGACATAAACCCTAAAAAAAAACACCTCTCGACCTGAACACCGAGCTTTTCCCAAGTTTGTGTTCTTTACGGGAACTATACATCTATACTATACATTTATGGGCTATACATCTTATGGAAGTTCTCCTTGATTGTCAAGGCCTCCAACATGTGATTCCATCAGGTCTGCCTACCATTATGTTTTACTACTTACAACAACAATCACCTTCCAGGAAGGTGGAAAGTTTCATACACCATCCTGCAAGGAGGCCCGACTCAAGCTCCACCTTTTTAAGGAAGCCTCTTCCCTCAACCTAACTGACACATTTTTTTCTCTAAATGGTGCACTCCACATCATTAACCTTTATCTCCATTTCTCATTGTCTATGCATAGAAAACCCCCTCAGTACATATCCACACTTTTTTTTAGCTTCTCAGTCCTAATCTATGGATGGGTGTAGTTGTGTTAAAAGGAGAGGAAAGTTAAAAGATGGCAGTTCCTTCAACTTTCTCCCTCTACCAAAACATGCAAATTCATTTATTTAAGATATTTGTGTAGGTAAATCTCTCCACTATCATGGATTTAGAATGTCACCTTTAAATCCTTTGGTTAATGCCCTCCACTTTACAGATGAACAAATTGAGAACTCCCCACAAGAGATAAAGTTCACCTCATCAGCATGTATGTCATTGTTGCTTCACAGTTAATTATCACGTCTGCTCCTCCCACTGGTCAAATAAACTTAAGTTATTGCAGGCAAGGATCACCATGTTTTGTGTATTTTCTCTATCTACAATATTGTCTATCAGTCTCCTCTTGTTTCTCACACAGGATCAAGAAGAAGGCTGGGCACACAGTGTGTGCTAAGGAAAGAATGTTTGAATTGAACTGAATCACGGCAGGACCTGGACCATTTAGAGACACTGAGTTTGGACTTGAGTGAATGCCTGTCTTAGGTTGGCCCAATTAGCAGTGAATAGCAATGGGCGAAGAGAGATATGGCAAGTGTGTAGTCTCATTTGCTTAACTAAGTTATAAACACTGTTTTATACTAGTTTACTTTTTATCCCAAAGCACTTTGAACAGTGCTAATCACAGAGTAGAGCCTCATTAAATACATTTTAATTGATTGTTTGCAGATCAAAAACCAGAACCTGGTCTTTGTTTCATGTAGCAACTATAGCCAAAAAGAAAGCACTATTGGACTAAAGAAATGTTTTTCATGTAGTTCGAGGTCTTACATTGGCCTTGAAGAAAAGGGATCCTGTGCTGCCTTTAAGGTTCCAAAGAATCATTTGAAAAAGTACTAAAAGTAAAAATTGTTATTTATTATTAGATAACTTACAGCAGTATGTCACATCAAAAGGGCACAAATTTCCAGATGTTAAGTTGAATTAATTTATTTTGGTCTATCCACAGTGGGTGTCCTTCTTCCCTTGGGACCATTTTTAAGAGCCTGAGTTAATGGTACGACTGGTAGTGCGACGTGTAATCATCCCTGGATGGGATTTGATCCTGAATTCAGGATTGTTTGCACCATGCTGTAGCCAGTTGATCTACCAACTACTTAGCTTGGCTATTTCTACTTTTCTTACTTTGGACCTTTTTCAGCTAACCTCACTTTTAAAGGAAAGAGGTTTAGTCGAGGTACTTGCAGAATTCTTCTGAATTTAAACTAGTTTAACCCCCAATCAGAATTCTCTCTGAGGAGGAAGAGAACCATTTATTTGAATCATTAACCTTCTCTTACTAATAAGTATCCACTATATTCAGGCAGTGAATGGAGTGACAAAGAATCAGTCAGGGAATCCAAAATACTTTATTATTAGATATTGCAACTTCTGCCCTTTCTCCCCTTTTTCCCCAGAGGGGGATAGGTGTCTAGTGAGGTATGGGAAAATAAGTGAGTTTGAAAATATTTGCCATTAATGGTTAGTTTTACTACCTTAGTTCTACAAAGACAAACTTTTAGATGTGGTTAGGAAGATGAGATAGACAGTAATCTAAGCAAGGTCAATAAGAACAGGAAATTTAGTTGTGAAGTTCATCATTGGCAAAGACAGTGCCATTTCCAGGAAGTGTAGGAGTAGGCATTCAAAATAGTAGGAGGTCTTTAAGAGTATTCTGAGGGTCTAGTTGCCCAAAAGTATTTCTTTAGAAAGTCAACTACAGCTCTTCTTTGGGTGATTTAAAACTCCTATCTTAGAAGAAAACAATTCATTTGGATGTTAGTGGATCGCTTAGATGTCCCACATATTCGACCTTTTAAACCAAAATTTTCTCCAGCATGCAGACTGGATAATGAATATGATTCTTACTAAACATTTAATTTGTGATCACCTAATTAATAATCTTCTCAATTAGGCTCCTAAACTTAGTTGAAGGAGACTGGGAACATCCAGAAGGCCAGGACACTGAATCAGCAAATGCAATTGGCTGTTCTGCCTCTTTTTCAGATTTCAAAATGGCAAACCAAAGACTTCATCAAATAGGCCAGTTAAGCCTGAGAAAGGAATGGCTGCTGATAGTGACGAGGTAAGGAAAAGCAGTAGCACAAGTTCACGTGTAATCTTCGGGTTTGCTTAGAGTACTTACCAGCTGGGGCTACACATTCTGATGGGAAAGCAAAATGGGGTAAAGGATGATATACAGAACAATATTAATTTATCTCATTTTGTGAAAGAAGCATAGAAAAAAGAGGAGACCAAGACACATCAGCAACAAATCAGGGTGTGGAGCCCAGGAACCAGAAACCTATCTCAGGGAGGAAGGGAGTGTTAATCCCTGATTTACCTGGACTTTAAAGCTACCTCTTGTAGCAGAGCTCCACTAAGCGTCTTGGTTGCTTTCCCAGCATTAGCATATTCAAGTGAATTTTCTAGGCCAACTTTCATTTCATCAGCCAGTGATAATGCAAGTCAACATACAAAACTAAAAACATATTCCAATTTGGACAATCTTGTGGGTTTATTCAACCACTGGAGACTAATTTGGAACAGAGATACAATTCCCTCAGAAAAATTCAGGAGTTAAAAACATTTTCCCCAGGGACTTTCTCCCCTAGAATTAATTTGAAAGAAAGAAAGAAAGAAAGAAAGAAAGAAAGAAAGAAAGAAAGAAAGAAAGAAAGAAAGAAAGAAAGAAAGAAAGAAAGAAAGAAAGAAAGAAAGAAAGAAAGAAAGAAAGAAAGAAAGAAAGAAAGAAAGAAAGAAAGAAAGAAAGAAAGAAAGAAAGAAAGAAAGAAAGAAAGAAAGAAAGAAAGAAAGAAAGAAAGAAAGAAAGAAAGAAAGAAAGAAAGAAAGAAAGAAAGAAAGAAAGAAAGAAAGAAAGAAAGAAAGAAAGAAAGAAAGAAAGAAAGAAAGAAAGGGAAAAGAAACAAAAACAACAACAATAACAAAAAAACTTTAAAAGAAAAAAGTCTTCATACCTTTCTCCCCAGTAAACTTTTCTTAGATTTCTAGTAGTTAAATGTTACATATATTTGCAGAGCAGGTTTTTCATAATATGCTTTTGTTTTGAACAAACAGGTTTCAGTTTTCTGAAAGATAATATAAATTAAAAGATTGTAGTTTGGATTTGCCCCATAATTCATCTCATCCATATTCTTTCCAGTTCTCCTCCAACCCCAAGAATTGCCAGCTCCTGGCACTTTCCTCCCAGAACAGAGTAAGGACTGGTCTCCCATGTTGTGTGTGTCCCATTCTTAACTACTTCCCTTTCCTCTGTTGGCCTCCTCACTTTATTCACCTCAAGCTTGTCTCTTTTTCCCTGTACCCCTTCGAACCATACCACCTTCGAAGCAATCTTTAGAAATGCTGATCCACAGAAGTTCAAAGCCAGCCTCAGTAATTTAGCGAGGCCCTAAGCAACTTAACAAGACCTTGTCTCAAAAGAAAATATTTTTTAAAAGGACTGGGAATGTGGCTCAGTGGTTCCATGCCTTTGGGTTCAATCCCTGGTGTCAAAAAAAAAAAAGAAAAAAGAAAAAAAAGATGGGTGTGGTGGCGCACACCTGTAATCCCAGTGGCTCAGGAGGCTGAGGCAGGAGGAAGGAGAGTTCAAAGCAGCCCCAGCAATTTAGTGAGGCCCTAAGCAACTCAGTGAGACCCTGTCTTTAAATAAATACAAAAAAGGGGCCCCCACCTTTCCCCCCGATTGCTGACTTCGCTAAGGCAGAAGAAGGTAATTCGGAGCTCTCAACTCCTGTGTTCACACACAACGCACTCCTTGTGTTCCTCCCTTGGGTTCATACTTAACTAACCCAGGGCTAAGCAAGAAGGAGGCAGCAGTGCTGGGAGCAACAGGCAGCGGATGAAAGGCAGGGGATGAAGGAGGCTCAGCTCCTCTGCTACCAGAGGAGACACTAAAAAATTCACAAATAACTAGCACTACCACCAGCGCAACAATGCAAAGAAGTAGACAGAAGCAATACTAAAATCCAACTACTTTTTGGAACATTTTTGGAAGAAGAGTATTGAAAGATATTAAAAAGTGCACTGTCTTTTCTGCCTTCCTCTGGGTTTGCTCCCAGCCCTGTTGACAGACTGGTCCCCATGGTCCCCTTGCATCCACAACCCTTGGGTTGTTGCCCTTTTGTGACTTGCTTTTCTCCTTCAAGATGTCCTCCAGGCTGATTGCTACTCCATCTCACCCCGACAGATAGGGGAAAGGCAGAGGAAAGGGTGTGATTCCTGGGGGTGATATGTCCCTGTCGGAGCTTGGATGCTGTGCTTGTCGACTTCACCTTGGAAGAGCCTTACCTGACATTTCATAAGTCTGGTCTGCATTTCCCTTTACAAGCTTCCCTCTCAGAGCCCTGCTCTCCTTGCCGTGGTTCTCATTCCAGAAACCCAGGGTGCAAAACATGAAGGCCAGCGTCCTCGCTAAGTGTGCATTAGAGACTAAGGTGAGGTAGGGAGAGGAATACTGTTTAAATGGGAGTAACTTGAAACCAATATTTCTTCTTATTGTCTTTAGATTTTTGATTTCATCGGGCAATCCAAATTTGTCCTAAAGAACCTTCCGTACTACTCGGTTCATCCAAATTTGGTAGGTGGAAAAATGTTTCCCCAAGAGATCTCTAAGGATGAGTTTCAGCAGCAGAGCAGAGGTCCCCTGCAGAGCACTGCTAGTCCTCGATACCTCCCAGGGCCAGGGTCCCCTTTCCAGGACAGTGAGGCAGAGCAGCCCTGGGAATATAAGGTTTGAGGCAGAGCTTGGATCGTGGTGGTGAGGTGGGAGGGGAGACCTGTGCAGAAAGTGGTCCTTACAATTGGTATTTTTTCATATGAGAAAAAAATATTTATAATCAAGGAAAACATATTTATAATCCAGGTTCTCCCTCTCCTTTCCCTGCCTCTTATCCTCCTATCGCGTGAAAAGCAAATTTAGTGGGCCCGCCCTTTGCCCACCCATGCTTTTAAGTGACATGCTGTGTGTTTCCTGATGGGACAGCTTTTCCTTTCTAACCTCGTGCTGACGAATGCCTGTTAGGGCAGCTGTGCCTGGGTAGAGGTGTCAGAAGGTGAGAGGTAAGGGAAGCCACCATGCTCCTGAAGAACTCTGAGCAAAGGGCTTCGGTCCCTGGTTTAACTCTCTGCTTCAGAGATGGTAGTCAAGACAAGGCCAATAACATTGAGTCACATAGAAACTTCTTGGTTTGCCCCATTGTGCTGAGTACTGTGTTACATTTTATTTTTGAAGAATTAAATCATCTTGTTCCTGTTCCTGTGTGAACGTTTTTGTTGCCTTTCCCCAGTCCCTTAGTCTATTTGCAGTGGAATGAATATATTGAGAGAAGTTGGGGACAGAGAGCTTCCTACAGTTTTGGGTCAACAGGTTTTGGGGCAGATTTGCCCAGTCACTGCTCAACTTCTGACCCTACCCCATGGAGAGGAAAGATTAGCCAATCGATTTGAGAGCCTTCTCTTGACCTAATCTCTTTGTCTCTCTGGAAACCTATCTGCTCAGGCCCAGTACTATGAACCTTTGAAGTCCACTGCACTGCAGAAATTCCTGGCTCAGAACAGGAAAACCACCAGCTTCATGTTAAAAGTAACAGAGTTTGATCAGGATCTGACCTTACTGATTATGACCAATAACCCACCTCCCTACTCAATCCACCAGCAGGAAAAGGACAGCACTCCAAAATACTTTTCTAAGGAGTTATTGCTTGAGGTAAGGCACCCAGGGAGTTTCCTGGAACCCCAAGTATGCACCCTAAAGAATTAGGAATTAGTCTGGACTACGGAACTAAGAACATGGAGAATGGTACTCAGAAAACTACCTCTTCCTTCTCATTGCTGGACATATGCTTCACAAAATCTGTTTTGTGGAGGACCTGGCAAATAGGCAGAATAGGAATTCTGTCAGTATGGACCAGGAAACTTCATTTCAGGGAGAAGGTAGGATCTTAATTAGAAAGTATTCTTCTTTGGTCTTTGACCAAAAACATCTGAACAAAGGGGAAACTGTCCACTGGCTTTGTAATTAAGAATAAAACAGTAAAAGATGAATCAGGAAAAGAGGAATGAAGACTGGCAGATATCTAAATGGGAAGAGAGTAAAGGGTAATGTTTTACACCCATTGCTTTTGGATGATAGGAAAAGGAAAGAAGGAATTTACCATTACAATAGATAGATATTTGGAACTCCCTTATAGGCTAATGATGTTCAAATGTCATTCAATAAACAATTGCTGAGCATTCAATAAGGTAAAAATCAGAATATAAAGATGATTACAGAACAGTTTCCATCTTGAAGGAACTTGGAATCCAATAGATCAAAAAAAAAAAATGAGATATAGAAAAGTAACTCTAACCCACCAGGACATATGAATAATTGAAGAATATACAAGATACAGAAGTAACATAGAATTGAGAACAGTATCTCTGTTGGGGAAAAGGGAGTAATCAAGGAGGTGACTCACGACAAAAGAATAGGAGAATGTTCCAATCAGAGGGAAGTGTGAAGGCATGGAGACACGAGAAAGCCAGGCGCATTCAGGGAGATGCAGAGAGTAAATGGTAGGAGATAAAAGGATGTAATCAAATTTGCGTTTTAGAAAGGCATTTTGCAGGTTGAAGAAGGTGCATTAGTTGTTGAAGAGACAAAAACTAGAAAGATTAGTTTTGATGTTACTATAATAGTCAAAATGAGAGATGCTGAATATTTGAACAAAGTCAATAGCAGAGAAAGTAAAGCAAATTGATTTAAGAGATATTTAGGCATCAGGGTCTAAGAAAGATCTTGACAGCCTTGAAAGAGGGCCTAATCTAACAGGAAGAAATTAAATGAGATAAGTGAAAGTGCAAACAAAAGAATCTTGATAGAAATTAGATTCTGGAAATGTGGTCTCCCAAGAGAGACACTTATAATAAAATGTGGTGCATTTGGAGTTAGTGTTTCCTTAGTTCTTAGATAGATGGCAATCAGAGTATCCTCTTCAAGTAGAAGATAAAATGTTAATATCTTATGGAATATACTGACAAAGGAATTAATGAATTCATTGCCTGTGGTCTCTCGGGTGCACTTTGAAGGTAAGTGCAAAGGTCATTTATCCTGTTAATAGGTATAAGGTGCACTGAGAGAGAAATAAATGCCAGGCTAGGATTGCCCTGCTCAACACAGAGAAGGAAATACAAGGCTAACATGTAACCTGGGTACAGGAACAGTTTCTTGCAACAGCTGGTACTTTAGGAGCCCTCCAGGTCAGGTGCAGAACTTGGTCATATTCATGAACAAATTGTGGTACCAGTTAAATTGTATTAATGGACAGAGTTAAGGCTCTGATTGTTAAAGACTGGAATGTGCAATATCTACAATGGCTCTTTAATATGCATGCTGCATCCTCTCCTTCCCTGGCTGGGAAAGACAATCTTTTGTGAACTTAGGATTGTATAAAAGAAAAGCATTCTTTTACCATGCTTACGTCCATGTAGAAGAGTGTCGGTTCTAGTAGGCAAATCATAGAATGTACCAAGTGCTTCTATCACAGTGATGACTCTTATAGTCCCTTTTAAAGTGGAATGGCTCTACCACAGTCTCCTAAAGAAGGGAATGCCCTAGAGGGCCTATTTTGTACAGTTTGACCTATCTCTACCTTTAGCATGGATCAGAGAGTATACTGGACCCAGTGAAGCACAATTCATAGGCTGGCTAGTGACCTGTGGTGTGGATTGGTACCCCAAACCAAAGGAACAAAAACCAAATCAAAACAGAAGTCAACCAACTTACCAACAACTGAAGCTACTCAGATTCTTGTTTCCAGGCACCTGAATTGGGAAGGCAGTAGGGATGAAAGCAGAAAGGACACACAGATTAAAGCCATGAACCAAACCATGAGGAAAAGGGGTAATGTAGGGGCCATGACAGTAGAGTGAGTATGGGTGGCTTGAAGTTATAGGAAAATAGAAATACATAAGGAGAGCGGGGAGAGGGGAGAGGGGCGAATGGAGAGGGAGAGAGGGAGAGAGAGAGTGTACAAGGTAGAGAAGAAGGAAGAAAAGTAGGAGGGACATAGTGATATGCTAGGGTCAAGATGGTGGTCTCTTGTAGTGCCATTTTGGATTCCAAATATCTTTTCAGTTCCTGTTTTTCTGCTGTGAGATAGTTCTACCTAGATTTCTGCTTTTTTTAATGGTTGGGTCATTAGCTATGTCTTAGTTCCTAGACATACACTTTCTTTCATTAAAACTAGTTGAGGTAACAATTGAATAGATTTTAATAAAACTAAAACAAATTAAAGTGAATTTGTTCAAATTAAAGAGAATGAATTTATAATTAAGAAATCATGGTTTGCTAGCAGCTTTAAAATTCTGAAAGAAAAAGCTTGATATGCCAATTAATAGGCTGGTCATTCATTCATTCATTCATTCATTCATTCAAACAATATTTTTGAGCACCTACCATTAGAGATGCAAGCAATATATTAGTGATTAAAACAGTCTTGGTTTCAATGCAGTTTAATTCTAGCGAGGTAGACAGACTATAAGCAAGTAAACAATCACACAAAATGTATAATGTGATAGATGCCATGCCAAAGCAGGATAAATGTGAATGACATGTGAGTGACATCTTTAGATAGTGTAATTAGGGAAGGTTCTCAGAAGTGGTAATGATTTTTGAGTAGACACTTTAATGGGGTTGGTGTCATGCAATTGCTACAGCTAGAATATTGTTTTCATTGTAACTTTCTTAAATGTGATAAATCAGGTGAATAAGGGAATCCAAAGCCATGTCATATGAGGAAAAGCTCAAATTATTGGCAATGTTCAGCCTGGAAGAAATAGAGCTTAGAAGGAACGTGATAGATTTCTTCAAACATTTTAAGGACTCCGTGAAAGAGGAGTTAGATTTGCTCTGTTTAGATTATTGGGCAAAAGTTATAGGGAGATAGCTGATCAAAGATGAAATTGTTTTATGTTTTGTGTTGTTTTGAGACATAAGAAGACTGATCATTTGATAATAAAATTGAGAGGATAAAAGTATCAGTGAACAGTTACTCTAGAGAACTTTTAAGACCCTGAAAATCTTTGATTCTATGACCTTTAGGAATGATGAAATCATTACCTCACAAAACATTCCATTCCATGGCCCTTTCCCTGCAGATGGAGAAAGAAATGTCGATAATGTAGCCATCTCCAAGAAAGGAAGGTAGAGTCCCATGGGATCTATTTCCCAACTTGTTACCAAATTCACTGATAGAGTTCTCTAAACTGGGCAATTTCCTCTGCCATTCACTTCCAAGGGCTGGTAGGCAAGTTTGATCAATTTCTTAGGAAACTGACCAAGCTTTGGACAAATCAGCTGGCAATGAAGTGAAGTGTTATCCTACTCAGGGCATTGCTTCCTATGGTTCTGCCTTGAGTTTCCAGTTCCCTCTCTAATGGGTTTTGTTTCATCATGTTAGGGGAATCATGACTTAGTCCAGGAACTTGCTCCAACCTTCAAGTCCCAAGGGACTGGGCTTACTTTCTCTTCTTCCCTCTGCCACAGGAAATTCATCACCAGCAAAAACCCACTGAGAACTTCTTCCTGCCTCTGATGCCTCAGAAAAAAAAGTTAAGATCCAGAATAAAACCAATCTTCCCTATGAAATGTTCAGATGATCCTACATCCAAGCGAGAACAATGGTTTAGGTGAAATCCTGGCTCTTTTTGTACTTAATTTCTTTTCTATCTTTTCCTTACTCATGTTACTGTCTTCTTTCAATACAATTTAACAAACTTGAAAGGGGGCTTCAAGGGATTTGGGATAAGTTTGTATGAAAGAGGGGACAATAAGAATGCTTGTCACGTAATTTTGGTTGTGGGGAACCTGTCTAATGGCTTCTCTGCATGACTTCCAACTTCCTGTTAATGGAAGAGAAACAGTCTTGCACAACTAGTTTTCCACTGATAAGGATTTCAAGAGTGAAGGAAAGTGCTGTATTCTAATCTGTGTTTTGAGGAAACAGGAAATGGACCCTTAGCACAGTTTAAGACTATAGAATAAGAGCAATGTGCTGTGAGAACAAAAAGATAAAGAGGTTCTATTTGAATTTAGTTACTAGAGCAACCTTTATCTGGTTTGCAGAGGAGAAAGATTTTGAAGTTACTTCCAAGGTAACTTGGGTTGTGGCGCTAAGTTATGTAAGTATCTCTTGTGGCTGACTAATACTGCCTCTCTGAACCAATCAACAGCCTCTTGGCATTGTCCCTTCTGCCTCAGAATCTGAGGATGTAGCCAACTTTAAAGTGAGTGACTGGTGCCATTAACCCCTTGCCCTAGGGTCTACTAAATGAACTTCTGTTGTTGTTGTTTTTAAGGTTTTCCACTGACAATGACTTCAAAAGTGAAGGAAAGTATTCAAAAGTGGTCGCTTTGAAGAAGCAGAAAAAAATGTACCCTCAGCTCAATTTTGCTCCAGTCTGTGAAAGAGATATGAAGAAAAATGGTAAGCTCTTCTCTTTCAGTGCAGTGGATTGAGATGTGGGCTGGTGGTAGAACCTACAAGGATTAGAGATGTGGGCAGATTGGCACCTGTCATGGTGGTTCTGGACAATGTTTTCCCTTATAGCAGAGAAACTGAGAACTAAAAGAAGCTTAAGTGGTGCTAGGTTTTGGACCCAATTCTCAAATGTCAAGAAAGCACCAGTTTTCCCAAACTATATTATCTACTACCTTCATAGTTTTTGACATATCGATATATTATTTGTTCTATTATTTATTTAGCGAAATCCTCCCTCCACCCTTTGGCTGATGAGGATTGAACCCAGGGACTACTGGTACATGCTAGGCTCTACTTCTGAGCTATACTCCCAGGCTAAGGATTTAAATTTTTTTTGGTCCTGCTGGGCATGGTGGAATCCTGTCACTCCACTGACTGACACAGGAAGATTACAAGTTTGAGGTCAACCTGGGCAAGTTAGCGAGAACCCATCTCAAAATAAAAAAGTAAAAAGGGCTGGGTAATGTAGCTCAGTAGTAGAACACCCCTGAGTTTCATCCTCAGGACTACCAAACAAACAAACAAAACACAGTCCTAAATACCATAGCTTTGACATTATGGTTTTGGTATACAAAGATATAAATTTTAAAGTGTTTACCTATGTACAACTTAAAACCACCCCAGATGTACACATATCATACTTTGAGGAAAACTGCTTTAGAAGCGCAAAGGAAAAGACTGTGAGTCTCAGAGGTCCACAGATCTCTTTGGGGTTGGGATAGAAGATGGGGTAGCAGAAGTATGGGATAAGGTTGTATGGAAGAGTCTGCAATTAGAATGCTCCTCACATATTGTTTTTCATTTAAGCACACTTATGGGGTTCCTACTAAGTTTTGGATGCTTATCACACACCAATGACAGCACATTCAATATGTGAGATAAATGGACTAGACCACAAAGAGCCTTGTATATGATGTGAATTAGGGTTTGGCTTTTCACCATTAGGCAGTTGGGTCCCACTGGAGGGTTTCAGGTATTGAATACACAAATGTTAGTCACGTAACTGATGGGTTCCTAGGCTCCACCAGCCATAGGTTCAGAAGGAGGTTCATTTCTCCTACTGGGCTTTTCTCCTCAAGTCATTTCTGAGACTCCCTAAAGTATCTTTACCTGCCCCACAGAACCATCCTAGTGATGGTGTTGACACCCTTGCCAGCCATCCTCAGTCCAGTCATGGCTTCAGAGGCATGAGGTCACATTGTATCATCCCTCCGTGGCTTCTTTAGGCTTCTCTGGTCCTTCTTTATCATTTCCCACACTTCCCTACCCCACCTCCACTTACTGCCTCTCCTTAACTTCTCTTATACAATTAAAACCAACCTGTGGTATGAAACCAAACTTACCTGATGTAGAAAAAATCTGAAGAATAGCAGAGTGTTTTTCCTTGCATCAAAAGGGGCTATTCTTAGGCTCAGCCTCATTCCAACCTCCGTTTCTTCCTTCCCAGCTGGCCTCCCTCAGGTTACCCATTCTTGGGAATCTCCATGCTTATTGACACTGTCTCTGTCCAGCTTTTCTCCAAGGAAGAGGCCGAGAGTCTAGTCAAAAGCCTGTTTATTTTCAGTTCCAGAATATTTTGGATATACAAATATCTATTGTTTTCAAGAAAGACTTCACCTGAAAAGTATAGTTTGAGCTTTGTAAGTCATATAAGACGAAAATAATAGTTAATATAGTACATTTAGTCAAGTTGAAGTTAAGTCTTCAATGATACCATTAGTAGAATAGAAACAATTCAGCTTAAATCCATATGTGGGGGGAATTTCTCTAGAATCTAACCTAGATTAGAACTCCTCTAATTTTGCAAGAGCATAGTCCTTAACAGGATGCATTCAATTTACATTATAAAGAGAACTCTTAATATCTCATTATGCAGCTTCTATTTAGATTTAGGGTGACTCCAGTTTCCCCCAAAAATACATACATAAATAAAATAAAAGAATATCTAGTCTGCTTTTGTACATAAAGGGCCCATTATGATGTATTTCCTATACAAAAATGAATCTGCTGGGGGGTTGAACCAGTATTTCCACTTAAAGCACCAAGTGCAAATATTGCCTTTCCCCCCTAATAATGTCCCTTATTTACCGACACCCAAATCAAGAAAGATTACACCTAGAACGGTTTGGGTGGAAGCTGTGAAATCTCATTAAAGAGGTTAAGAGGCAGACCATAGGACCCTGAATCAAGATGACAGCAGCTTGGGCTAAGGGAACAGATTCAAAGGATGTTTAAAAGACAAAAAGTGTCCATAAGTTGGGAGGGACTGGAGCAAGAAGATTCCACGATGGAAACATGGAAAGAACAGGTGGAGGTTGAAATAGAACCTGGCTAAAGTGATGTCACTGAAGTCAAATGAAGCAAAATTTGTCACAGTCTCAGACAACAGAAAAGCAACATGCAGTTTGAGTAAAGGCTGAGGCACATAATTGAGTGCATGATAATAATAGTGACTGAAGTGTTAATATGGTTGCAGATGGAATCACTTTAAAGGGGTGGGACTAGGCATTGAAGATCTTAAACTGGCAATATGCTTTGAACTGGGTTTTGACAAAGAGAAAGGATCCAGAATTACAAAGAAGATTGAAAATGAAGAGGAAAGACCAGGTTTCTGGCCCTTCCATGCCTCCAAGTAAGTATTCTTCTAGTACTTTTGGAAATGCACATTCACCAAGGTGTCCTGTGCTCTGTCGTAGTTTCCAAGAAGTCCATGAGTGAAATGCTGACTCCCCAGGTACTTTGGGAACCACTCACACTTTCATCGCTGCTTGAAAAGAAGCCCACCAGAATCGTGCCAGGGGAAAGCGCCTTCCGCAACGGAAGGGCCCAACAGTGGATCATCAAAAACGCCACTGTCATTAAGTGAAAAAAAACTCTTCAGGCCTCCCGCCTAGTTCTCAAGGGAGTGAGGAGTCTGCAGAAGTCGCTGACCAAATAAAACCACATTGCAGCTGCCGCGGGCGTGGGCTGCAGGGGCGTGGGCAGGGTGGGCGGGACGAGCCCCAAGGGCAGCGCCTGGCCCCGCCCCTGCGCGGCAGGGGAGGAGTAGAGGGCGTGACTACGTCCCCAGGGGGCGAAGGCGGCCGCGACGGCCCGGGAGGGCGGGCCTTGGCCCCGAGTGACGGCCTGGAGGCCCAACCGGCGAGAGAGCACAGGGCCGGTCTTCCTGCAGCCTCTTCCGCTTGCCGGCAGCGGCGCCTGGGACGGTTGCTGTGGGTCTGGGCGCTGGGAAGTCGTCCAAGATGATTAAAAAATTCGACAAGAAGGACGAAGAGTCTGGTACGCGCGGGGCTTCTGACTCCCAATCTCAGCCTCGGGGGTCCCTTTCCCTCGCTCGCCGCCACCTGCTTTCCGGAACGGCGGGGCTGGGGGCGTGGGCGCCGCCGTGCGAGGGGCCGTCCGCTCCTGCCGGGGGCCTGCCCGTAGCCCCTCCCCCGGGTGCCGGGGCCTCCCCTTGGGCCGCGCGCTCCCGCTTCGGCGCGCGGCGCCGTCTCGGCCTGCTGGGCGGCCCCGCCCCGGTCCCTGTCCCCACCCCCGCCCCGCCCCCGGCGGAGCCCCTCCGAGCAGCTTCCTGGAGGGCCCCTGGCGGGGGCGAAGGAGAGTGTGCGCTCCTGTCTTGCGCAGCGTGGGGGTTGCCGGTGGGTTAGGCTCGGAAAGGGAGCGCCCTGTTCTCTGGGCTGGGGTCTACGGTGCAGCGAATGCGTGTATATGGACTTTGAGGTGTCTGTACCTTCTAATCTTCCTGGGGGCCAAGTCTGCCCCACGGGACACGAATGGACAAATGGTCAGGCTTCCAGAAGTGACTTGCGTCTTGATACCCGTCTGTGGTCCAAGGCAAACGGGGAAGATGCCAAGTCACCTCAAAAAAAAAAGTGTTGATGGCTACTCACATAGTATGTTAGAGGGTTGGGTAGTTAACCCCCACAGTCCCGTCCAACTTACTGTTAAGTAATTCTTGGCAAAACTTCCATTTTTGCCTCTCAGTAAATGTTAAAAACACATAAAATAGGGCTTGCTTTTAGGAAAATCAAAAGTGCCCTACCATAATCTCATTAATCTTGGTTGTTGTGGAAACGACACATTTATAAACATTCTTGGGAATAAAAAAGAGGGTATAGGGAATGAAGACACTCATTTTGGGCAGGGTCCTGCAAAAGCGAAGTCCAAGCTCTTATAGTATGTCAAATGACAGAACTCGTATCAAAATCAAAATGATTTCATCCAATTAATATACATGTTAGTAATGACTAATTGTAGTAGCCAAATGATAGTCTCACTTAGGTGAGATTTCTCAAGCATTCAGTTCTCTTCTCTAGAAAATAAGTCTAAGTAGGACAGCTACTGAAGACATTCTTTTGTTTTATGCTATAGGTAGTGGTTCCAATCCTTTCCAACATCTGGAGAAGAGTGCTGTCTTACAGGAGGTATGGCTTGGAACTACATTGTGCTGCCTCTTTTCTGTTTTAGAATGGTGGGCAGAGAACCTCTGGGATACTACAATCAGGACCTCCAAAATAAGGAATTAAGGAATGTAACTGATTGCAGAGCATATAAACTGGAGGGAGAAGGGAGAGAGACTACTTGTCACAGGAGAATCTAGAGCTGAGACAAATGCAAAGACATGCAGGCTCTGCCTTGTGTTGGTAATATTAAATAAAATGTCCGAAGAGGTGTTTAGTGCAAGGTTATTGGAAGAAATGCTCAAGAATATTGAGCGTTTTGCGGTTCATATGATGTAGGTAAACTTTCTGACTCTTAATTAACAGATAAAGCCCATAAAGGGGCTTTCAGTAGACCTTAGGGAATGAGTTAGAAAATACAGGCTGGAAAATCAAGGCCATATCTAATAATTTATCAGATACCATAGTAAACTGAGAACTAGAGACAACTAACATTCTTTGGATATTGTATTTTAAAAATCTTTATTATTAAAGTTGATTTGTTGTCTGATTTAGAAAAGGGAAAAAATAGACTACCTACGTAACATAGTAATATTTTGTATATTTCTATAGGCTCGAATATTCAACGAAACCCCCATCAATCCAAGAAGATGTTTGCATATTCTTACAAAGATTCTTTATTTACTGAACCAGGTAAATTATTTTTATTTTCCTTGGATTTGTGTCCTAGAATAGAAACATATATGTAACACACAGAAAGTACTTTCTGGAAAGCATAATTTTTTTTAAAAACCCATTTAATTTTAAAATCCACAGTGTTTATCCACAAGAATAATGTGTAAAACTTCTTGAGCACGGGGACTGTGAAATCTATTTCTTTTTATATAATGAAGTATTTAAACCAGCTAAGCACATAGTATATTCTCAACCAATACATTGATTTGAACTTAATAAGCCACTAGTTAGAACATATTGTTTACATGTGTCTTTGTCTCTCTGAAAATACACTACTGAGTCAGACAGATTTCAGATGTTTTATCCTTTTTGTATAATAGTGATGTTTTAAAGCTTTCATTTTAATATTCAGATTTATACTTTTTATTCCTATTCTACTACTAAGTATTAATGTAATATTCAGTGATACAATAATGGTCAAGTAATTTAACCATTGAGTGCCTTAATGTTCACTTTTGTAAATTGGGATTATGATAGTATGTGTTGTATAAAGTTGTAACAATTGAGTGAAATAAATATCAAGCATTGGGAGTAGTACTGAACACAGACTAGCATTTGGGAATGGTTTTCATTCAGTCACACAGCAAATATTTATTGCATGCATGCTGGGCCCTATGCACTGTTCTAGGCACTAGGGTTATAGTGGACAAAACAAACAAAAAAGTTGTATTCATAGAATGTAGATTTTTTTTCTATTATTAATTTTGTTATTTATTTACCTTTTTGCTTCAGACTGTTAGAAAAACATGAAATGTTTAAAGTCTTATGATTTTTGTTTCGTAGATCCTGTGTGTGTGTGTGTGTGTGTGTGTGTGTGTGTGTGTGTGTGTGTGTAGAGGGACAAGTATGCATGCACACATGCATGTAATATACCATACAAATCAGGTGGTTTGTATATGATGGTAAGAAAACTAGCTTCCAATTTGAATTCTGAAAGAATATTTTACCTTTACTGTTTTGCAACTGACAACCTCATCCAGAGATTTAATGAAGCTATATTTTTTGCAAATGGAGACTGAGCAACACACATATAGTTTTAAATAAAATATAGTTGTTCACAAATAGCATAACCCCTCTTTGGCAGCATATTAGAAACATTTAAGCCATGGTCAATTTGGATAAATTTTTTTGTAGCATACTTTGTGTTCACATTGGTTAAATACATTATATAAATAATTTTGAACAAAGTTGATTCAGAGTATCACATATTTTTATATTAGCTGATACTGTTTTCATAGGGCAACTCAACTTGAAACAATTATCTTGATAAAGAAATTATCAAGCACATCAAAAACATAACTAACTACACAAACAGGTTTGGGAACATTTTATCTTTTTCCCTTGGTTTTTTTTTTTTTTTTTTTTTTGGTGGTGCTGAGGATCGAACCCAGGGCCTCATGCTTGCTAGGCAAGCACTCTACCAACTGAGCTATCTCCCCAGCCCCTTCCCTTGTTCTAATTAGAGCTTTATGGAAAAATACTTTTCACTTTCTACTGGAGTTGACAAAGCATATGTTCTCTGAATTTCAAGTCAAAAAGTAGGGATTTAAGGTTTTCTAATAGAACTATAAAGTACATGGGTTTCTTGGTATTTAGGAAATATTTATGACAGAAAGAAGGTAATCTCATGCTAATGAGCAAGTTGAGTGCTCTGATTTAAATAATTGTAAATTCTTATTATACTTTGTCTTTCATCCTAAACTTTCAGTTTTTTTTTTTTTTTTAAGTCAACAGTTATTCTTAACACCCTTGGTAAATAGATTGAAAACTACCTATATTTGATGTGAAATTTGAAACTCTGAAAAGAGATTGAGCCTAAAATATTATATAAATTGCTCTAAATGAAGAAATTAAATATTGAAATGGCAGTATTTCAGATAGTCTATGATCTGAAATGGTTTGAAAATTAGTGACATAGATTATCTTACACCTTGCTACTCAAAAAATTTGGTTCCCAGATCAGCATCCTTTGTATCCTGGGGAGCTTGTTAGAAATGCAAAATCTCAGGCTTCACCCTAAGATTCCACTGATTTGGAATCTGCATTTTTGGCAAGATCAGCTGATGATTTGTTATCTACTTTAAGTTTGTGAAGCTGATCTGAATCATATTTTTAAGGGTTTCAGATCTTTAGCAGTGCTGTAAACCTTATTAATTAATTAAAATCAGAGTCTGACTCTTTTGGTTGGATCCCACTTTGCTGCTTTTTCTGGGATTCCTCATAGACAGTTCTTTACAGTTTCATATTTATTTTACTCCTATCATCTGTCAGGCATTGTGCTGGGCATTAGATTATAGAAATGTATAAGATATGATCTCTGCTCTTAGGCAGTATAATAACAACATTCTATTCTGATTAGGAACTTTATTTGCTATCATATTCTGCCTCCTTGTGAATCCTTCTTCAGGGAAATAAAAACAGTTTTTTGCTGAAAACCTAGAGACCACTATTCTACAACTTTTAAGTGCAGTGTGTGATACTGAATTATTTTAATAAGTTAAATAGCCATGTGGGTTTATAAATTGAAAGCCAGAAAAGCTACCAAGAGGTAGAGTGTTTACAGAGAATATTTTTTCCTGAATTCTAACATATTTTTGCAAAAGAGAAAATCCTCCAAAAAGTGTATAAAGTGTGTTTCTAAGTATGTGTACATAGATATCAGTTTAAATTGTTTTACATTTTACTTAGGGTGAACACTTTGGAACTATGGAAGCTACAGAAGCCTTCTTTGCAATGACTCGATTGTTTCAATCTAATGATGTAAGTTCGTTTTTTATTTTTTTCAATGAAAAAAAACTCCTTTTTTTTTTTTTGTTTTCCCCAGGGAACTTAGAGTGTTGTAAATTAGGGGAGGGTTGCTTGAAATGTTTAAAATTACTGAAAAATTGTCTTTATAAAACTTATAAATGCTCATTAAAGGTCATGTGAAAATGAAGGAATTGAGTTGATGAAAGTATATAGAAAGTTCTTCCTCCACAGATGTACTCTGCAGTCCAAAAAAACAGTTAATACCCAGCTTCTGTCATAACACTGCAAAGGTGGACTGGTATAGAAGTCAGTGTGCATAACTTCCACACCTGTCAGTTCTTAGTCAAGTTTCTGGAGGACTTGAGGTTGCTGTTGGTCAGCAGGGCTGGCAGTAGAGAAGAGCTGTGGAGTGGAGAAGGGACTGGGGATAGGGAAAGAGAACAGTGAGACAAACTAATTCTGCCAGCAGTTCTGCATCTGCCTCTCATTACCATAGACCACCCAACCTTCAGAGCATAATGACTGCTGCTATTCTTTTCATATAAATGTGGTACATACTTCTCTTCTGCCCAGTCTAACACAAATATACAGGAAAGTGATCTAGGATGTATCTTTCTCAGCTTTCTGTTAGCATAAATTGGTCAGTGTTGCTGTTCTTTTCATATGTATTGCATATCAGCATAGCTCACGGTTTTTGTTCTATCCCCAGGATTTCCTGGGATTTGAGACTGGTCATTTGTCTCGATAATATCAGGTTGTAGGAGTAGGTCCTTAGGTGGATCAGCAATTCCCTGCAAGGCCACTGTCTTAGGGAAGTTCTTTTTTGACTTTTAGGCAAAGGGCAACACATTTCCTCAGACATGAAACAAAATACTATTTCTATTGTCAGTGGATGCTTGGCAGAATGTAGGGATTCTAGGTACTCAGCTTCATCAGAATCCGCCCATATGTCCCCATCTCAATTTTCAAGACCCTCTTGCCAATCAATGTCCTAACTTCAATGTAAGTTTGAATTAAAATTGCATTGGAATTCAGCTGCCTGCAAGATTTGCCTTTCTGTTCTGTGACCACTTGACATTAAGGCAGTTATAGAAGAGTTTTGATCCCTTACACAGATCTTGAGCTGTGCATTGAAAGCTCTTAAGCTAATCATTTTGCTTTCCCCCCAAAATAGCTTTCCATTATACTTAGAAACAACTAGTTAATCTATTATTTTTATTGAGCAACTTACTTATAACAACTTGTTTTGTTTTTTTGCAGTGCTGGGAATTGAACCCAAGGCCTTGTGTATGCTAGACAAGGATTCTACCACTGACCTATATCCCCAACCCAACAACTTAAATTTTAGCAACTTATTTTTACTAAAATGTTCTCTGATGTTAACTGCTTACTTACTTTGTCTTCTATAGGTCTTTGCCTGCAGATGATAATTTAAATATTTTGCCTTTGCATACTGTGGACTACTTGAGTCCTTTTAACCACTGGAAACAGAGTCATTAATGCTTTTAATCAAGTCAGAGAAATAATCTTAGCTCATGGCTTTCAGGCCCTCTCTCCCTTTAACCTCTTTATGTAATAGAAATTTAGGGTTCAACCAGGGAAGCAAAATCACTATGAATATTATGGGATTAGGTATTTATTAGAGGCACAAGACTAGAAAATGAAGCATTTCACACTGTTGGAGTGGAGCATATATTGCTGTTATAAAAGTCATGGAAAGGTTTGCCTTTGTGTGACTCTGATTTTGCAGCCAGGTTTCTGGTGGTAGACCTGGTTGGGTCAGCAGAAATTAAGAGGATCAATGAATTATAGGTCATGGTGGAATGAAAAGAATTGTTGGATCAGGAATGGTATTTGGGGAGTGAGATGCTTGGAAATAAAATGGAAAGAGATACTGTTAATGATATAGCTTGTGGCAATGGAAATGGATGATTTTTTATGGGAGAAAGGATCATCGAAGAGGAGGTCAAGAAATGGAGTGGTCAAGAGTTTCAGGGATAAGGTCTGTTTGGCTAGTAAGATCACCAGTTCTTATTACTGGGATAATATTAGAGTGACAGCGAATAAGGTAATAGTGTGTGTATGTGTGTGTGTAATTTTTTTTTTTTAAATAAGGAAATAACTTGGAGTCTATATGTTACCACGAATGATGGTAAAAATGATACCATTTTAAAGCATATGCTTTAAATTCAGAGTTTTTTTAGGGAAGGAGGAGATAAGTGAAATGTGGCACAAATCATTTAGTGTTCAGGAGAAACACTGGTATACGCTGAAGAGAGTCTGCACATTTCTCCATACATTTTTTTAAAACTATTTACATATTTTTAGTTGTGGATGAACACAATAACTTTATTTTTATGTGGTGCTAAGGATCGAACCCAGTGCTTCACATGTCCTAGGCAGGTGCTCTCCCACTGAGCTACAACCCCCACCCCATCCGTACATGTTTTTTAAGAATTGTAAAAATACTTTTACCAGGACAAGCTGTTAACACTTTGATGAAAATGATGAAAACTATGTCTTTGAACTAAAACTATCAGAATCTAAGTTCAGAATCTCTGTAGAAAGACCCATTTAATTGAATTTTTCAGTTTTTCTTTGTTGTTTCCCAGGGTGTCAGGGCATCAAGTATTTATTAGGAAATAATAATATTCTAACTATTTTCTAACCCAGATATTTTTCAAAAGGTTTTTTTTTGGTAGGTAAGAATATTTTTAAGAATCTCTCTAAATATTTGTACTGGGAATCCTTACTTCAAAAATTAAAGGAAACATTTCTTTCTGAATAACCTATTACCTTCTGTAAATATTTTTTCAGCAAACATTGAGGAGAATGTGCTACCTTACCATCAAAGAAATGGCTACCATCTCTGAGGATGTGATAATTGTTACAAGCAGGTATGTGACTACCTAGTATCAAAATCTAGGATGAGGGCTGGGGTTGTGGCTCAGTGGTAGAGCGCTCACCTACCATGTATGAGGCCGTGGGTTTGATCCTCAGCACCACATAAAAATAAAATATAGGTATTGTGTCCACCTACAACTAAAAAAAATAAAAATAAAAATAAACTAGGATGTTATATTTATGAAATATTTTCTGTTCTCCTTTGTTTACTTTTTGACTATAAGGAAGCCAAAAAACATTTAAGAGAATATTGTGTTTTAAGGCATTCATCTCTAAAGTGCAGATGTCATCATGTGAAAACCACCTCTATCTAATAAATCATAGAGTAATGCCAATAGATTTTATTACCTTAAAAATGTTCATAAAATATATAAATAACACTGAGAAGTAAATGAGACACTGAAATAAAATATTTACAATATAACATCAAAAGGCTACCATGCTTAATATATAAAGAACTCTTATTTTTAAAAACAATACCAAGTGATAATTCTTAAAATAGCTAGTATAAAGGATCTAAATATAGATAGTCACTCTCAATAGTGACCAAAAAATGTAAATTAAAATTCAAAAATTAGATATTTTTACTCATCAAATTGGCAAAAAACCAAAAAGGCAGCAGTCAGTACTTTTAAGAGTCGTTCAGTTTTTCTGGAAAGCAGTTTGGTAGCCTTTATTAAATAAAAAGATTTTTATTCACTTGCTCAGTAATACCGTATCTTTGCAACTATCCTCAGAAAATCGTCACATGTAGGTATGTAAGTTTTTCAAACACTGTTTACAGTAGCAAAAGGATAATTTATGTGTCTATCATTAATAAAATGTTTTAACCATGTTATAATCATATTATGAAATGTATTAAGTTTTTGAAAATATTTTTGATATATCTAAGTCCTTGCTAAATTTAGTGCTGACAGTTGGATTCAATCTATGTATTCCATATAGTCTCACTAAAAATATTTTATGTATACATATAAAAAATATGAATGGAAGTACACTGATATGTTACCAGTAGGTTATCTCTGGTTTGGGGATTGGAGCTCATAATGTTTTGTTTTGTTTTTCAAGCTTTTGCTAATTTCAAAATGTCTTAGAATGAGCATGTACAATTTATAGTTCTAAAATATATAATAAATGTTATTTTTAAAAGTTGCCTTTTTACTTATTAATTATAATTTATTTAACCGAATATGGTTTTTGTACAACAAAATACATTTTTGGAGGAGGGTGCGTGTGTTTAACCAGCAGTTATATTGAATATAGTTTCAATTAGGAAAGCTTTTAGCTGAAAATCAGAAAAGCAGATGTAAACAGTGACTTAAACAAGATGGGAGTTTATTTTTCCTCATATAACCATAAGTCTGGAGGCACAGACTAACTGGTGTTGGTTCAGTCATTCAACAGTGGCAGGGCTGGTGTCTCTTGAGTTCTTTTGGATGTGTTCCATTACTGCAAAATAGATGCCTGAATTACTGGCAGTGCACCACACTCAAGGCAGGAGGGCTACTGGGAAGTGGGCCAGGGAGTGCCAGCACCATCTGCCTCTTTATCAGGAATGCAATTGCTTTTCCCAAGGCAATTTTTAGATTTCATTTGGCACAACTGTGTTATATGACTATCCTTGAGGCCAGGAAAGTGAGTATTTAGCTTTTATAGCTCAAGTATTAGGGGCAGGCAAGGGAGAGGGGATTGAAATGGGTGTTGCATTAGTCAACCAACCATGTCTGCTGCAAGTAAGGAACAGAAAACCGTTAGATTGCTAGATTCACTAAATATTTGGAAATTTTAATTAGTCATCTGCTTTTTGTTTATTTCTTTTAGCTGTTAGTACTTCCCTCTGAGTCTTACTAGACTACCTTGAATTATGGTTTACTTCTAGTTCATTTGAAGTGGTTAGTAGATGTGGTAGGTAGAATAATTGTCCTGTAAGGACAGGGATCCTTAAAAATGGAAGGGGAAAGCAGAAGAAGAGGTTCAGTAAAGAGAGTGATAATGGAAGTAGGTCAAAGAGATGCCATTGTTGATGGAGTTGAAGATAGAGGAAGGGGGCTATGAGCCAAAGAGCATGGGTGACCTCTAGAAGCTAAAATAAAGAAATGGATTTACCCTGCCCTAGTGCATTTTCTGTTGTTAAAAAAAAAAAAAAAAAAAAAGCCTGAAGCTGGGTATTTTAGAAAGAAGAGAGGTTTGTTTAGCTTACGTTTTAGAGGCTGAAAGTTTGAGATTAGATGGTCCCATCCATTTGATTTCTGGCAAGGGCCACATGGTTAATGTTATCACAGTGCTAGGAGTACATGCAGAAGAAATCATGTGGTGAGACAGGAAGCCAGAGGAATTCGAGCCAGGCTTCCTCTTCTTACAACAACTCATTCTTGTAAATGAGAACTAACTGGGTCCTGAGAGAACTACATTAATTCTGTCTGAGGGTGGTGCCCCCAGTGACCTAACCCACTTTCTACTAGGTGCTAATTCTTAAAGGTTCACCACCTCAACATTACTACACTAGGCGCTGAACTGCCAGCATATGAACTCTTGGGGAACGTATTCAAACTTTAATAATCCCTATAATCTCCAAGAATGGAATGCAGTCCTGTAGGTATTTTGATTTTAGACCAGTGAGACTTATTTTGGGCTTCAAACTCATAAGCATAAGATAAAGAAATGAATATTGTCCTGAACCTTTAAGTTTGTGGTATTTTGCAGACATAGAAAAATAATGCAGATTTTGGTACCTGGAAATGGAGTCGTACTATAATAAGTACCTAAAATTATAAAAGTAGCTTTGGAGTTAGAACAAGCTAGAAGCATTTTGGGGAGATGGTGGAACAATAAAAGTATGGATGTTAATGGCTATGCCAGATTCAAGAAGTAGTGAGTGGGATAGACAGAACATCATTTTAGAGATGACCTAAATCATTGTGAACTGTTGATAGAAATATGGACATTATAGATGCTGTTGGGATGTCTCAGGAAAATAAGGAAGATGTTGGAAACTGGAAAAAAGGGGACTCTTACTTTTATAGTGACAACTTAGCAGAATTCTGTCCTGTGATTATGTGGGAAGCAAGACTTATAAGCAGTGAACTTGGCTATTTAACAGGCTTCCAAACAAAGTGTTGAAGATGCACTTGGTTTATTTTTGCTGCTCTTAGTAAAAATTTAAAGCAGAGAAGTAAATTGAAAGGAAATTTGTTAAAGAAAAAAGAGTTATGACTTGATAATTTTGGAAATTCTCAGTCTACTCAAAAGGGAAAGGTGCTTAAATCAGAAGATCACTGTCAGGAAAGTGTACTTTAGAGAATAAAACCAAAGGAGTCACTGCACAACCTTTTGCTGGAACCTCAGATCAGAAGGTCAGAGTAGTCACTCACACAGAACACACTGAAGAGATCAAGGATGAGACTCATAGATTCCCTTAGCATCTAAGCAGAAACCAAAAATAGAGATGGGATTATCTAGGCAAGATCTGTGGAGGATCCTCTTGTGTAATGGAGTGAGCCTCTGTACTTTTATGGTAGACCCACAGGTTCTTGAGAATCTTACGCCAGCAGAAATTCTATCAGCTTGGACACAAAGTGAAAGAGGATGAAGTGAAAGAAAGTTGTCAACACCCCAGAATTCTCCAGGCAGGAAATAGGCTCCTAGAACTACTCAGCTTTGAATACGTGCAGTCCACCCTTTATGGCAAAGGAGTGGTGACTTGAAGGGCAGAGGTGCAGGCTACTGGTGGCTGGGAGAACTTTGCAAAGTTCTGCCCAGGCAGAACCCTATTCCGTTTGCCTGGGTGGATTTTAAAACAGGGACCAGTGACTTTTTTCTTCTATTTTCTCTGTTTCTGAATGGAAATATCTGTAATTGCTGTCCTATGGCATTCCCACACTGTATTTTGGGAGCAGGCAACTTGTCTGATTTCATGGGTTCAGAGATGAAGAGGAATATTGCTTCAGGATGGCTTATCTCAAGAATTTCACAGTTACGGTTTAGATATGAAGTGTCCCCTAAAGACTTGTTTGTTGAAGGCTGGTCCCCAGTGTAGAATTGTTTAAAGGTGGGGATTTGGGGAAGTGATTGGATCATGAGGGCCCTGACCTTATCAATAGATTAATCCATTCAGGGATTCATATTTGATGGCCTTATTGGGCAATGGGGCCTAGTTGGAGGAAGTAGGCCACTGGGGTACTTTTGAATAGGTGAGATTTTGGACTTTAAATTGATACTATAATGTGTTAAAATTTGGGGAGATTTTGGGATCTGGAGAATGTATTTTTGCATGTGAAATGTATACAGGCCTAGTGACAACAATGGATTTTAGCCCAGTGAGATGTTGGACTTTTATTCTACAGAACTGTAAAAACAATAAATTTATGTTGTTTAAGCTCCTAGTTGTGGTAATTTGTTGTAGCATGAATAGAAACTAATATCATAGATGACCATTCTCTATACAGAGACAGCTGTGTCTTATTGCAAAGAACTCTTTGGAGATTAAGAAAACCAGAAGGCAGATGCTTCATAAAAGAAAATATATGAATAGACAATAAGCGCATGAAAATGTTCTCAAAAATACAAAAGAAACCCTTAATGAAATATCATCCCATACTGACTAGAATGGCCAAAATAAAGAAGCTTGACAATACCAAAATCAAAAAAGTCTACTTTATACTCCAGTACAGAGTACGTGGAGCAGCTGAAACTCATACATTGCAGATTGGAAAGAGAAATGGTCTAACTGCCTTAGAAAAAAGGTTAGGCAATTTCTTATAAACACATACTGTGTGACAAGTAATACCATTTCTAGGTATTTACCCACAGAAAATGAAAACATAGCCCTAAAAAAAGACCGTACAAGAATTTCTGATCACTTGTGATAGGTCTGTATGTTATTGGGAATGAAAGGTTCTACTGCTTGTTGCTCCACTAGATCTTGGGAGACAGGGGTTGAAGGAAAACAAATTCATTCAAAACCAGTTTTAGAGAAGATAGAGGCCTTTTCTGTCTCACATCTCCATCTTTGGGGAGCTCAGTTCTCAAACTGCTTTTATAAGACAGGGAGTACAGTGGAACAAAAGGCAGAAAATGTACATATTCACAGGGAACATGTCACAATTCCTTTTTCTCAACTTTTGCTGGTGCCACTTGGGCTTTGGGGTAGTTTCTTAGCTTTCATTGAGATGGAGAAAATACCAACCAGAAAGTTGGAGGGAATACATTTTAGAGCTTTTAATTGCAGAGGAACTCTGTTACATAAACTTCAAACAACCCAAATGCGCATCTGTAGAGGAATGGATAGATGTGGTATACTCATGCAGTTTCAGATATACCAAAACAGATTAACTTGCAGATATTAAAGGGCATTTTTTTCGTCAGAAGGAAAATGATAACTGAATGAAAATATGAATTAACACAGGGGAGTGAAGAGTACTGGAAATGTTAACCTGAGTAGTTTATAAGAAAATTTTCTAATTTTTAAAATTTCTTTAAAAGTTAGTTGACTAGTTAAATACAGATCATAATTTAGTTTGGTTTCTATAATTTATGAATGGTAATAAAAGCAGGAGACCCAGTGGCAGGGGGAATGGAATTTTATTGCTAAAAAGTTTTTACTTTGTATGTGAGATAAAGGCACTTGAAGGCAGTCAGTGATAAGTTAAAAGTGTACGTTGTAAGCCCTAAAGCAGCCACTAAATAACAATTTAATTAGCAGTTATGGCTAATTAAAGCCTACAAAGAGATAAACCAAATCATAAAAAACACTCAATCCAAAAGAAGGGGAAAAGGAAAAGAACAAAAAACAGATGAGATGAACAGAAAAGAAACAGCAAGATGATAATTTCAAACCTAGCCACACCAATATCATTATAGGTGAATACTCTAAACATCCCAGTTAAAAGGCGCAGATTGCTAGATTGGATTTTCTAAAAAGCCAAGTCTAACTATTTGTTAGATTTGTGTTGTTTATAATGACATACTTTAAATATGTAGAAACAAATACCAGTAAAAAATGTAAAGATACAGTGTGCTAACTCAATAACAAGGAAACTGCATTCTTGGTTTTAATATCAGATAATATGGATTTTACAATAAGTCATACTATCAGGGATAAAGATTTCAACCTATCAAGATAACATAATACTCCTGGTTGTTTATGCAACTGTTAACAATGTTCCACAGTATTTGAAGCAAAAACTGATGGATTTGCAAGAAGAAATTGACAAATCCATAATTAAAGTTAGAAATTTCAATACCTTTCTCTCAAAAATATAAGGCAAGTACACAGAAAACTTATTAAGGATTTGAACAACTTGAATAACAAAGGCAATACTTGTTTATTTGCTAGTGACATATATGTAGAAAATTGGTAGAATCCAACAAAAACTACAAGAATTAATGTGAGTTTAGCAGGTTTGCAGAATATAAGCTCAATATATAAAAATTACTTTTCAATATACTAGCAAAGACTAATTAAAAATTATAGATTAATACTATTTGCAGTAGCATTAAAATATGAAATACTTCTTTGGTATAAATCTGTTGGAAGATTATCATATATACACTGAAAACTATAAAACATTGCTGATACAAATTAAATAAGATAAATAAACAGAGAAATATGTTTATGATTTGAATGACTCAATATTGTTCAGGTGCTTATTTTCTTCAAATTGATCTACAGATCCATCAACATCCCAGCAGGCTTTTTTGTAGAAATTGACAGTATTGATTTTAAAATTCATATGGAAATTCACTAAGGGGTTTATTTAGTAAAAAGGAAATAATAAAAATTGATGAATTAAATTCTCAGCTAAAAAATGAGATAACAAAATAATTCAAAAGAAAGCATTGGGTAGGAAACATAAATCAAAGCAGAAATTAATAAAGAATGAGAAAATAAATCTAATAAATCAAAATTCTGCTTTTGAAAAGTTAACAAAATAGAAAACCACTAAGTTGAAAAAGGGAAAAAGCACAAATATACAAAAATAAGAAATAAGGAAGAAATAATGAAACAGAAAAAATATAAAAATTCTAAAATAGACTTATAAAGCTCTTTGAAATAAAATTGAAATCTAGACGAAATGGGGAACTTCCCAGGGAAGTACAAATTGCCAGATATGATCCTAATATTTTTTTAAAAGGGAAGAAGCACTAAAGTTATTTTCACTAAGATCAGAAATGAGGCAAAGATGTTCATTATCTTAACTACTATTCAGTGTTGTTACTAGAAGTTTATGTAATGCAGTTAGGAGAAACCAGTGTGAAACATAATAATTAATAAGTAAAATTTCTCTTTAGGTGATGTAATAAAATACCTGGAAACTCCAGATACTCACTAGTAAAGTAAACTCAAACAAAAGAATTTAGTGCCATAGCGGGGAATAAAATTAACATAAAACTCAGAAGTTTTCATATAGATACACAGAGATCATAGCGATAGACAGAACCCCATTTACAACAGCAACCAAACAGATTAAATACTTGGGAATAAATTTGACAGTAATGATATAAAACTTCTAAGAGGAAAAAAAAATTAAAACCCCTTCTAGGGTCTACATGTTCATGTCCCCTAAAATTCATATTTTTCAGTCCTAAACCCCAAGGTGATCTTCATGTGGTAGAATAGATTAGCTAGTTCTCTGTACTCTTTAATTAAAAAAAAAAAATAAGGGCACTGATTGCAGTCAGGAGGACTCAATTCTCACCTTCCAAAGGCTGCATTTCTAAACTCTATGGCCAGATTGTTTCCACCCTCTTCATACCTCACAATGGGTATTAAATTTCAACACATAAACTGTTGGGGTACACACCGAAATCATATTCAAACCACTAGCAATCTATATCTCATACACATGAATAAACTTCATATGGATCAGGAATATATATTTAAAAAAATGAAACCATACATATTATACTAGAAGAAATATAGATATATTCCTCTTTAATGTTCACCTAAGGAAAGACTTTGTTACTTATGACTAAAATTCCAGAAATAATAAAAGGTTGATGAATTTGAAAACAATTTTTTTAAAAGCATGTTAAAACATCATGAAATATAAAATGAACCAAGGATTTTCCATAGGTCCAAGTTGTGATACAAACAGCTCTTTTCAATTTATTGTTATGGTATACTGCTTGACATTGCTACCCATTACCCATTTTTTTTTTTTTTTTTTTTTTTTTGCAGTGCTGGGGATCGAACCCAGGGCCTTGTGCTTGCAAGGCAAGCACTCTACCGACTGAGCTATCTCCCCAGCCCCATTGCTACCCATTTTATGATACAATATGACAGTGGACTCTTGACTAGAGATACAATAGTTTTATTATACTCTATTTCACCTAGGAGAAGGTAGCCTAATGGAATGTCGATATGGCCTGTTAAATACTCAGTTGATGTACTAGGTTGGAGATGGGACCCTGTGAGGTTGGAGAATGTTCTACTGTGATGCAGTATATACATTGACTTGATGAGAAGTGTATGGAAATGTCACAGTAAATACATGAGTCTAGTAATTAAGAAGTGGAAGTAGGCCTGGACTATCTCACTCTCATTCCAGTGACAGAATATATGCATCTGCTATGGTTTAAACATTTGTGTCCCTATAAAATTCATGTTGCAACTTATTTCCCAATGCAGTGTATTAAGAAGTAGGGCCTTTGGAAGGTGATTAGGCCATGCCCTCACGAATGGCATTAATGCTATTATAAAAGAGGTTTCAGAGAGCTGCCTTCCTCTCGTCCATCCCTTCTACCATGTGAAGACATCTAGATGGTGCCATCTATGAAGAAAGGGCCTGCACCAGACTTTGAATCCACTAGTGCCTTGATCTTGAACTTCCCAGACTCCAGAACTATAAGCACATAAATTTCTGTTCTTTATAAATTACCTAGCTGGACACGGTGGCACATGCCTATAATCCCAGTGGCTTGGGAGACTGAGACAGGAGGATGGAGAGTTCAAAGCCAGCCTCAGTGAAAGCGAGGCACTAAGCAACTCAGTGAGACCCTGTGTCTAAGTAAATTACAAAATAGGGTTGGGGATGTGGCTCAGTGGTTGAGTGCTCCTAAGTTCAATCCTTGGTATCCCCCACCCCTGCAAAAAAAAAAAAAAAAAAAAAATTACCCAGTCAGATATTTTATTACAGAAGCAGGAATGGATTAAGGTGGCATATCATCGCCACCCTGAATTGAGATTAGAGGCCTAGTTTGCAGGGGACAATGTTTTTGAGAGATGAAAAGGAAAATGCATTTCACTCATGGGCTCTTTTTTCCTATTGGTTGAGGATTTCTGCCAGCACAGAAATACCTGACACTTCTGCATTATACATGCCTAAGGGAGAAGTTGTCAACCATAGGCATCTCACACTCCAATGTCAGAAGACCTCGGGCAGAGAGTGAGTCAGTTTGCAGATCGGGAATTATGATTACTATTGGGTCACTCTGGATTCTTGATGTTAGTTAAGGTAAAGAAGGTGCTACTGTACTCATAGAGATATTAATTGATCTTGATTCCACTTGGGAGCTAGGGTTATTTCTATATAGTGGTGGCAAGGAGAACTTTTTCTAGAATTCACTTGGGCATTTTAGTACTTTTCATGCCTGTGACAATGGTGAATAGGGAATAGGGAACAACCAGTGGTCCAACCAGGGTACCTCCAACAAAGGACTTCAGATCCTTTAGGATAAAGGTTTGAGTCAGCTACCAGTCAGTAACCAAGACTAGATGAGGTGCTGGCTAAGGTTGAGGTAAAAATAGTATAGGTGGTTATAAGAAGGAGATGAAGTTGATCCATTATGGCCTTAGAATGAGTTAATAACAGCAAGCATTATACCATGTTCAACTTAATCTTCTATAGTCTTTTGGTGGTTACCATACTGAAGCCTCAGTGGCATATTAGACTTAATGGAGAATGTGTACAGATTTGAGGGGTGCACAGAGTAGACTGTATTGGATGCCTTTTCTGAACCACTTTGTATGAGCTCATCTTTGACTCCAGCTGTTATGCAGCGAGCAGTTCTTTGCATTGCTCTGCCCACTCACATTAATAGTACCTGCTTGTTTCCTTTCCTTTGGTGTTCAGTACTTGTCTTGCAACTCACATTTTATTACTCAGAAGTATGGAGAGGAGTGAAGGAAGGAGAAGGGGTATGGGGGAGGGAATGATAGTAGAGTGAAATAGATATTATTACCTCATGTACATGTATGACTGCATGACCGATGTGATCTTGCAATATGTATAATCAAAAATGAGAGATTACACTTCATTTATATATGTTCTATCAAAATGTATAAGTACATTCTACTGTCATGTACAACTAATTAGAACAAATAAAATAAAAAATATTTTTTAAAAAAACATGGAGGAATTAACACTCTGAGGTTAATGTTCAGCCAGGGAGCAATAGCTAGTGGTTCTGAAATATAAAGCTTGTGAGACGAATGCTCATTAAATAACCAGTTGCCAGTACCAGTGACCCACTCAAAGAAAACTTTATGTTGATTTTTACTTCCTTCCCTGTTCAACTCCCTATGCTTTATTTGTCCTCTGAACACATTCCCAAATAAAGCTCTTTATAGTCGAGCCTTTGCAGCTAGGGCAGCCCAAGCTGAGACAGAAGTATGGAGCATGATTGGCACACTATGACCTATGGCCAAAGCCACTTCCTAATTTTGTAAATAAAATTATATTGGAACACACACACATTTTTTTAATGTATTGAGTATGCTGCTTTCATACTGTAGGATTGAATAGTGTGGAGGAGACATATCGCCTGCAAAATCTGAAATATTTACTAACCAACCCTTTCTGGAAAAAGTGTGTCAACCGTGTCTGCAGACTTATAAGAAAAAGAATGAGATCCAAGAACAGTATAACTAAGCAAGTTGTCATTCAAGTACAGGGACAACAAGCAGGCTTCCAGACTTAAAAGAATTCAGGAATCATAATACTTATAAGCTTTTCTTTAAAAAGTTATAGTAATCCAAATTATAGTAATCCAAAAGTTAAAAAAATGAATTCTGTAATAGAGGAATATTAGGTAATAACTTAGCAGTGAACATTAAATTTATTCAATTATAGAAGTTAGATTAAACCACTGTAGGAATTGTGTTTAAAGATAGAATATAAATGTTTACAATGTCTTTCATGATAATGCTAAAAGAATGATACTAACAAAAATAGAGAAGGGAGAGCAGATGAAAGAGGAGACATTGTGCACTAATTTTCTTAGTTTTCACAGGATAACTGTTTTATCTAAACTTATGGCAAAAAAATAACTAAAGTTAGAATATACAACTTCCATATTTCAGAAGGAAAACACAACAACACTGCAAAACAAAACATAATCCTTAGAGCTGTATTATCCACTAAGGTGGCCCTTGGCTATACACATATGTCTACTTTAATTACAATGAACATTAATTAAATAAAATTAAAAATTCAGTTGCATAGTTTCACTTGCTGTATTGTAAGTGCCCAGTAACCACATTTAACTATGGCTACCATATTGGGTAATGTACATTTCCATCATAGCAGAAAGTTCTATTAGTGCTGCCTTATAGGATACAAAAGTGTTCACAATAGTCATAACACAAAACAAATCAATGGAACTAACCCTAAACGTAGCCTATTAAAAGAAATGCAGATTAGTTTAAAAATTAAAATACAACTAACTGTATGTTACATACTGTGATACACATAAAACAAGGTTGTAAAGTCAGAATGTGAAAGGATGGGTGGAAGCACAAAAGGCACACACTATTGAAAGGAAGCTTAAGTGATAATATTAGGAAACTGGTTTTAGCGCAGAAAAGTTTTGAATGAGACAAAATAGGAATACATTATAAATATCCAAAACAATTATAGAACTATAACGAATTATTTACCAATTAATATAGCATCAAAGTATGTAAACCAAAAATCACAAAAAATATTAACAGAAACAAAATACTATCAGTCACTGTTAATAACAGGAAAAAACCCACCAAAGGGTAGAAAGGATCTGAGTATTATGCTTTAAAAAGATTAATTTTTATGGAAATTATATATTTATAATAGAAAAGTGTTCATGGAGAATTTATAAAGTGTTTAGCAAACATTCAGCCCCTGAAAACTCCTTAATTTCAGGAAGTGGAAATACATTAGAGATTATTTTTTATTACAGTGCAAACTATACATTTATTTTGAAAAGAAAGTAACAATATTAAGATACATAAAAATGAAAAAATAAAAAGAAGCCTCAGCTTTTGCCTGAGTATAAATGAAAATTGAAATTGCCGTATATTTTAAAAAATATGGGGGCCAGGGTTGTGGCTCAGTGGTAGAGTGCTCACCTAGCATGCGTGAGGCCCTGGGTTCAATCCTCAGTTCCACATAAAAGTAAAGGTATTGTTTCCACCTACAACTAAAACAGAATACTTAAAAAAATATGAATGATTAAAAACTATTATTTCAACTAAAGTTATACTCAAAGGACTATTCACTACCATTAGCACTGAAATTACTAAATGAATGTATTTCTTAGGGTTTTCATTTGTAGAGTCTAGTTTATAGACTCTTAGAAGTCTAGAGAACCAAGCTTGCATCCTACAGAGCCAAAAAGAAAGCATCAGGAAAAATTACTCACACTGCAGAACTGTTTTAGCATCACACTGTTGCTGTGGTCACCTGAATAAGCACTGTACTATGTTCAAGAAATATCCAAAGTTCCACCACAGCCACACCCAGGTAAAGCAGCTGTCTCTGACTAAAGATCTTATTTCCCTACACATTGCGTACTTCTGTATTTAAGTGGACTTGGTTATGTCTGCATGGTAGACTTAGGTCACAGGTGTGTATCCTAGTTACAGAGAGTCTAGGAAGTTTGGTTCTTAGTTTTCTAGCAGAAAAAGAAAGCAAATGTTAAGGGCTAGTTGAAGTATGTTTTCAGTTCTAGTTTATAGTATTCTGCAAGGAGAAAATGATGAAAAGCAATGAATTAAGTATTCTATTTATGAAGTTAGAAAAATTATAAAATAAGCCCAAGGAAAGCCAAAGGAAGATATTAGCTTTGGTAAGTCAGAAATTAATAAAAATTGATTCAGAAAACAATAATATTGATAGATAAATCAGAGCAATTTTTCAATGAAAATGTAAATTATCAAAACTGACCCCCAAATAGACAGCAAATCTAAGTAGACCATCTCAGTAGAAGAAATTAATTCCACTTAAAAGATTTATAAAAATAGAGAACTAGAGAATGATATTACATATCATTTCTAATAGGTCTTAAATAAAATTTTAACAAATAGAATTCATTACAATGTAGAGGGTTCATCTTGGGGATTCTTTAATGTGAGGAATTTTTCAAATATAGTTTCTTGTATTAGTAGGTCAAAGTCAAAAGCCATGTGATTATATGCCCAGAAGATATTGGTCAAAATTAAATACTTGTTCATTTTTAAAAACTCTGAGAAACAGGAGATACATAATGCTCTGACACAATTAAAAGAAAAGTAGGTCATAAATCTAAAGCCAGCATTATAGTTAACTGGAAACATACTCATTAAGTCAGGAACAATATAAAATAACCAATATTACCACTATTCTAGAAGTATTAGCTAGTGTAATTGCATGATAGAAAGAGATAATATAATACTGTAAAGAAAATGAAAAATTATTATTTAACATGATTGACTGATACACCAAACTTTTTAGATTTGAACCCCTACCCTTTTACTTTCCAGACAAGTTATTCTATGCTTTTTTTTTTTTTTTTTTTAAATCTATAAAATAGTGATTGTACGAATCCCTTCTCTTTAGGATTTTGAGGAGATTAAGTGAGTAGTATTCCTATATTCAAATGCTTATCAGAACATATAATAAAAGGTACAATTTATAGTGGCACACAAAAATGAAGAAATATTGAAAAGCAAACTTAAATGTACAGGGCCTATCTAAATGAAACTTAAAAACTATTGAGGAACATTTAAAGAAGGCTTGGAAAAATAGAATCTATCCTTTTGTTAACCTATGTATTAAGTACAGGACATTTCCAAGTAAAATGTTTATTCTTTTTTTTAATTTTAAAAATATGTTCTTTTTAGATATACATGACAGTAGAGTGTATTTTGACATAAATACATGGAGTATAACTTCCCATTCTTGTGGTTGTACATGATGTGGAGTTACACAGATTGTATATTTATATATGAACATAGGAAAGTTATGTACAGTTCATTTTACTGTCTTTTCTATTCCCACCCTCTCCCTTCCCTTCATTCCCCTTTGTCTAATCCAGTGAACATTTATTCTTCATCTCCCACACTTTATTGTGTTTTAGCATCTGCATGTCAGTGAGAACATTTGACCTTTGGTGTTTTGGAATTGGCTTATTTCACTTAGCATGATAGTCTTCAGTTCCATCCATTTACCAGCAAATATCATAATTTCATTCTTCTTTATAATTGAGTAATACTCCATTGTGTATATATACCACATTTTCCTTATCTATTCATCTGTTGAAGGACACCTAGGTTGGTTCCATATGAATTGAGCTGCTGTAAACATTGATGTGGCTGCATAACTGTAGTATGCTGATTTTAAGTTCTTTGGGTGTACACTGAGGAGTGGGATTACTGGGTCAAATGATGGGTCCCTTCCAGGTTTTCTGAGGAATCTTCATGTTGCTTTCCAGAGTGGTTGCACCAATTTGTAGTCATTCCAGCAATGTATGAGTGTGCCTTTCCCCTATATCCTTGCCAATATTTATTGTTATCTAAGTGAAATGTTAGTACTTGGCAAATAATTCTAAATCTCCTCTGAAACGATCTGACAATAACTGGATAATTTAGATAAAGATTGAAAGCAGGGGAACCTGCTCCTAGATATAAAAAATTGTATGTTGGCATAGTATTTAAAATAAACTTTTATACTGAAAAGGGTAAAAATAAAACAAAAAAAACAAAGAGTAATATAAGAGAAAGTACAGAAATAGACCAAAATTCACATATGACTTTAGTACATAAAAGATGCCATTGCAAATTAATTCTAAAGTCTGAGTATATAAGTGATCATGTGAAAAGATTTTCAAGTTATATTAAGTAAAAGAGACAACATTTCCTATCAGTGTAAAATTTTTAAAAAGAATCAAGTTGGGATAAAGGTAACCATTTGAGGGTGGGGAAAGCAACATGGATTTTTACTGAACAAGTTTCACAAAAATTACTCTTTTCCTTTGATGCTGTGTATATCTATTTCCTTAACAATCTTTTACCAATAATTTTAGCACTCATTGATAATACTTGTCTGATTTTATTACTGTGGTGGTTGAAAATGGTGATTTTTTCCCCCATTTCTGTCATTCTCATATTTATTACTTGACTTTCTTTAAAATATAACTTTCTTCCCTTTAAAAAAATGCTTTTTTTTTGTCATCAGTTTGGAATCATGGAATTTTATTCTTTGTGTTATAAACCATTTCTATCATTAAATAATATTGTGATGCCATATTATTCCAAATTTGACCAACAGAAGCCTTCGTTTTAAAATTTAATTGGAAAAATGTAAATATTTGTTAAAAAGAATGGTTAACAAATCAATTATATGTGAACAATGGAAATTTGTGCTGTCAATAAAAAGATATTTTAGAAACAAATTTATTTTAAGATATATGGATAAATATTAAATGCCAATATGTAAAGATTTTCATTATATTATTAAGCAATAAAGGAAAGGTGTCAAAGGAGTGCACATTTATTGATGTACATTTTAATAATGTGTATATGATTTTAAAAACTTCCTTAATAAGAAACTGTTCACTGTGGTTATCTCTAAGTGATATTAAAGGCTAGGTAGGTGGCAGAGACTTAAGTATTATTTTATATTTTTCTGAATATTTTTTAAAATATTAAGTGAATAATATTTATAATTTTGAAAAGAAAGAAATAAAAGACTCTCAGTATTCTCAACATTTTCCTCTGGTATCCTAATGCAGTGAGTTAGGCCATTTTGAATTATGTGAGAGGAGTTAAGGAATGGGGAAATTAATAGTTTGGGGATAGTATAAATGCACAGAAGACAAGAGAAGGAGGGCCAAAGGCTAAAAACCTTCTTTAAAGTATGGGTATAGAATTTTGTTGCTCAGTCCACGTGTCTCTGCCTGTTTCTAAAGCTCAGCAGAAATATCTGAAGCTGTTGATTATTATTTTAGAAAGCTGTGCAAGAGAGAGAGAGACTTCATGGGTTAGTAATTTTTGTGAGTTTTATATAAAAAGTTCTACTAATGGTTCTTTAGGATTCAGGTGGATTTCAACCTAGGCCTCTCAATACTATTGTCCTTATTTTATTTTTCATTTCAATTTTCAATATTTTAAATTGCATTTTTTTTCTTGTTGTTTGTGAGTTTTCTCTCTCTTCTTACTGGTGTGTAAGTTCTGTGAAGGCAAAGGACTTTGTTTTGCTTATCATTGTGTTCTGTAGATTTATAATAGTCCACTTCTAATAGATTTAGCACTTACACAAAGAATATACTCTGTAAATATTTGTTGATTCAGTAGTTGTGTTAAGATAACTATGGGGACAGCTGGGAATTAGCTAGGAGTGGACTCCTTAGGAGAGAACATTTCAGTTGATCTCCCTTTCACTAATTTGGTTTTTCTTAGTCTGACTAAGGACATGACTGGAAAGGAAGATATATACCGAGGTCCAGCCATCAGGGCTCTCTGCAGAATCACGGATGTAAGTTCTCTGTTTTATTGAGTTACCTAAGGGAGCACTCTCTTTATCTACTGGTGATATGTAGATTTAGTATGATCCCCTAGTTTGACTTGGTGACTCTTCAGTGTAAGAGAAATAAGACCACCAGAAAGGCTTTTGTGATTCCAGGCTTTTTTTTTTCCAGTTTGTTTTTTCCTTTTGCTCGTTTATTTTAGCCTATTTTTCTCTATATTTGCCCTGACACACCTGTTGGAGTTAGAGCACTGTTTTTATTTAGCTTTTTTGTCACTATGACCAAATGGCCTAACAAGAGCAATGTAGAGGAGGAAGTTTATTTTGGCTTGTGATTTGAAAGGGTCAGTCCATTGCCAGCTGAGACTATATCTTTGGGCATGAGATGAAGCAGAACATCATGGCAGCAGGGCATGGAGGAGGAACGCAGCTCAGGACTTGGCAACCAGGAAGCAGAGAGAAATCTACTCACCAGGGACAAAGTGTAAACCCCAAAGCACACCCCCAGTGACCTACTTCCTCTAGCCACACCCTACCTGCCTACAGTTACTGCCAGTTAATCCATATCAGTAGATTAATCTACTTATTAGGTTGTAACCCATGATCTAATCATTTCATCTCTGAAAATTCTTACGTTGTCTTACACATGAACTTTTGGGAACCCCCCCTCATATCTAAACTATAATAGGCACATTGGTTATAGGAAATAAAAACCCATTCAAATTTAATTCAAAAAATAAAAAAACTTTATTATAGGATGCAGATGTTTCGGAATTAGAGGCTTATAATCATTCACCAGAGTAAGAAATAGAAAGCTCTAAGGGAACTCAGCGGCAAGATTTCTCAGGTATTTATTGTGGTGATCTGTAGTCTACCAGACTTAGACCCCCTTGTTCAGATATTTAAAAGAATCTGATTATCCCCTAGTAAAGCCAGTAACTTGTATCCACTTGGGTTCAAGGATGGTGATTAACTTTGATTCAGTCCATTGTTTCTGGGGGGATTAGGTTATATAAAGTATGATAGGTAATCCCTTTCTAGGAACTCTTGAGTAGGAAAGGTTGAAATGAAGGTAGGCCAGCATTGCCAAGCAAGTTGAATAACAAGTATACTATAATTCATGCTTTGGTATATCTTATGTGTGTGTTTGCAACCTTCTCAATTTTTAAAGCTTGGCCTGATCAAATTATGAATTTGGGAAATCTGAATTATAGAAGGAATAATATAAACAGTTTAAATTTTTTTACTGCCCTTTTCATTTTATTGTGGTTGTTTTTGTTTTTAGTGTTTGCCAATTCTAACAAAAAAACTCGTTTTATCTGAATATTGATCTTGGTTCACTCATTTTTATCTGCCACCACCTTCCTACTGCTAAGGTTTTTCCCAGTGAAGGTTAAAAAGAACTTTTTTTCGAGGCTCCATACTGAGATCTTATATAGTAGTATATCACACATTTAATTTCTTATATGTCTAAGATAAAGAAGGATTACATTTAATTTATAGGACTGTCTGGGATTCACATATAATGTATGTCCTTCACATAGAAGTATCTTCAGAACTTCAAAACTGGCCTCCATCCCCATATAGAAGTTTCTTTATACTATCGCTTTTTATAGGCTGACTTCTGTGTTCCCTTTATAGAATTATTTTATCATTTAGCAACAGTTGGAGTAGGCCCTTTATTCCTGTATTCTAACATTTCAACTGTGTTCCTTTCCTGGAACAAGCACATAAGTCACTTTGAAAAAATAATTCAAATAGTGCTTATGCTCCATTTCAAGACAGTTTATTTCATTTCATTTTGAACAGTTATGCTTTCCTCCATATAATCTTAAATGTTCTCTCTTTTTTTTCTTTTGGATATTGGGGATTGAACCCAGTAGTGCTTCACCTCTGAGCTACATCCCCAGGCCTTTTTATATTTTATTTAGAGACAGGATCTTATTGAGACTGGCCTCAAACTTGCAATCCTCTTTTTCAGCCTCCTGAGTTACTGGAATTACAGGTGTGCACACCATTCCTAGCTAAATGTTCTTTCTTAAAGCATCTACTGGGTTGATTGGGTTTTGTCCTCTGGAATATTATTACTATATTATAATTATTTAAATGTATCTGGATATTTGTATAGAAACAAGTATATGACTTGTTTTTGTAAGTTATTTTGAAGTAGTAATTTTGCATGACGTGTTTTTCTTCAACAGCTTTTTCTTTTTGAATATTATTAGGGAACCATGTTACAAGCCATTGAAAGATACATGAAACAGGCCATAGTGGATAAAGTCTCCAGTGTGTCCAGTTCAGCACTAGTGTCCTCCTTAGTAAGTGAGCAAACATCTTCCTGATTCTTATGTATGATACAGTTTCTCATTGCTAAAACAAAGCATTACTATGATTTTCTCATAAATGAAACAGATGAAAAGTACACAACGCATCTCTGCTACTTTATCCAAGTGTGTTTTATCTGGAGCCAGTAAAAACATGAAAACATGAAACATGTTTGAAAAGTTTTGCGAATCTGAAAGTTGTGCACATAATAAAGATGAGGGAGGGTAAGGGTAAAGTAGGAGACAGGGAGAAACTGAGGGAATTCTCTTTTAAAAATCTTTTGTGACTTGCACTACTACCTTTTGGGTCTTAGCTTTCCTAGGTGCCTAGTCTGCATATGTTTTTCAATCCCAGGTCTTCTGTCCCAAATCTGAATTTCCTCTCGGGAGGTGGTCTTTTTTTTTGTTTGTTTTGTTTTGTTTTGTTTTTTGTTTGTTTGTTAGTTTTGTGCTGCTGGGGATTGAACCCAGGGCCTTGTGCATGCGAGGCAAGCATGCTACCAACTGAGCTATATCCCCAGCCCTCTTTGTTTTAATAATAGCTTTTCTTTCTCCTTTTCATCAAAACAAACTATATTCATTAAAATATGTTGCATTGTATTTGATTAAAATCAGTTACCAAAGTATGACTGCATTAGGGCAGCTGAATCATAAGACTTCCTGAATTCTGGAATGTCAAGGGTTGGGTTTTATAGCAGGGGATACACTGTACTCTGTTCCTTTCTTCTAGGGAAGTTTCTTGGAAGTAAAACAGGTTAACATTATTTAAGCTACATTCTGTGACTATCCATTCCCTTCCTTTTCTTCCCCTCATTATTTCCTTTTACACACCCCTTCCAGCTTACGTGTATTTACCTTTGCAAAGGGGTGTTGAAGAAAATATTTTGGCTTATTGCTTTAGAAATAGAGACCTAAGTAACTTACATAGCTACAAAGTTTTCTGTCTTTTGTGAAATTTCTGTTAGTAATTTTGCAAGAAAATGAATTTGTGCTTCTAGTGATCATGCATTATCTATTCTCATTTTCCCCCTGTATTTAGCATATGATGAAGATAAGCTATGATGTGGTTAAACGCTGGATAAATGAAGCCCAAGAAGCTGCATCAAGTGACAATATTATGGTCCAGGTACTATCATTTAATCATTTAGCATGTCTCAGGATCAGCTTTATTAAAGGGCAATGTATTGATTCTCTAGCATTAATTAAAGGCAAATTCTTTGGCATATTAAGCAGTCTACTAGTGCATATTCTCAAGTAAGTGTCTCAGTAATTATAATTAATGCCATTGGCCTTTCAAGTGGAAGCTAGATGACCTCCTGTAGCAATGTTTGGGAACTAATCTTATGTTCTGTAGTAGATCGAAATGTCAGTCTACTTCACAGTGCATTACAGTCTTATTTTAAAAATAATTTGAGTAGAAGATATTCAGTCCCATATTTCTCAAGCCTTGAGTATAGACATTTTAAAAATAATAAACAGCTTTTTTGCTTTATGAAATTTAGAAATCATTTTGTCAAAAAGATCCCATGGTATTTATTAAGCTATTTTGTATTAAAAAGAACAGGATTAAATTCTTAACTAGCAGTTTTATATAAAGTAGTCCATGTGTATTTGAGAAGATATTTATGCCATTTCAATGTTTATAGCATCTTGTGTTAGCATATTTAATCATAAGAAAAGGGAGAAGCAATTTTCTCTAGGGACATACGCTCTCCAAAATTTCATTTTTGTGTTTTTATATAAAGTGTCTTGATAATAATGCTTCTTCAGCTTACTTACCTCCTAAGGTGGTACAAGATTAATTGAAAGCCATTAAAAGAGTCCTATAGCCAGGCATAGTGGTGCATGCCTGTAGTCTGGCACTCAAGAGGCTGAGGCAGGAGTTGAGCCTAAGAAGTTGAGATCAGACTAGGTAACATAGCAAGACCCTGTCTCTAAATAAATAAATAAATGAAAATGAAAATAAATGAAGAGACTTGTAACATTGGTAAAGCCTTGGATCTGAAGATGTATGGGCCAGTGTTGACCTGTCAGAGCTGTCTTCAGGTTGTATGTCACCTCCTTCATACTCGTTCAGTCTGAACTTAAAATTTCTAGGTTTATTTAGAACCTCTTCAGTTCTTTTAGTCTTGCTTATGTTTAGTTCAGTATGAAAAAGATATTCTATTTATGTACATTTGACTTGGGTATCCTTTCACTAAAAATCTTTTATCTAGTTCCATGTGATTGTTTTTATGTGAAGTGCTTTGTCTTCCATCTAATCTGCATGATATATTCTTTTTTTTGTTCTTTAGTACCATGCACTGGGAGTCCTGTATCATCTTAGAAAGAATGATCGTCTTGCTGTTTCCAAGATGTTAAATAAGTTTACCAAATCTGGTCTTAAATCACAGTTTGCTTACTGTATGCTGATCAGAATTGCTAGTCGCTTACTAAAAGAAGCCGAGGACGGGTAAGTTCTTCATGTAAACCTGAGTTATTTTCTATTTGCAAAGTAATACACCTTAGAGTTTGTCTTTTATGAATATCTTATGGCAGTGCTGATTTTACAGATAAGTTTGATGGTTTCCAAATTAAAAAATTAGAGGATTCTAAGTAACACAATTTTTTTTACTTTAATATAGCTTTTGTATGTGTACTTAATAGACTACAATTGCTAATAATATACTAATAACCTATTGAAGAAAAGTACTTATAGATTACAGGATATACAAACAATTAAATATGAAAGTTGGAAAGACTTTAAGAATCATTTTAGGGGGCTAGGGTTGTAGCTCAGTGGTAGAGTGCTTGCCTAGCCCATGTAAGGCACTGGGTATGATCCACAGCACTACTAAAAATAACTAAATAAAATAAAGGTATTGTGTCCATTTACAAAAAAAAAAAAAAAAAAAGAATCATCTTAGGTAGGCTTTATTTTTATAAAAGAAAATGTTGAAGTACTGAATTAACAATTTGCTCAAGATTATTCTTCAAGTTTTTCTTAGTAGTCTGTTGAAGCCTGGGGGAAAGGACAGGAAAAGGAGAGAAATCATTTGTGGTATAGTAAGCTGGTGGTGAATCTAGGGAGTAAAAAAAACCTGCTTTCCTGGTGCAAAAGGGTTATGCCTTAATTTATACTTAACTACATTACAGTATGGTGAATATTATAATCTTGTGAGGATAAATATTGTAATCATTAAAAAGCCTTAAATGTTAACAGAGGCTGGGTATAGTGGTACACACCTGTAATCCCAGTGACTTGGGAGGCTGAGGGTTCAAGGCCAGCCTGGGTAACCTAGTGAGACTTACTCTATCTCAAAATAAAAAATAAAAAAGGACTGGGGATCTAGCTCAGAAGTAGAGCACACCTAAGTTTAATCCCAAGTACTGCAAGCAAGCAAGCAAATAAATAAATAAATAAATAAATAGATAGATAGATAGATAGATAGATAGATAGATAAAGCTAATAGAGGAGATAAAATAGAATATTTAAAAATATTCATTTGAGCTTCCTGCTTCTGGTGTGGTGGTGTAACTTGGTCAGATTAATCCTTCTGCAAAAAATGATTATATCATTAGTATAGAAATATGCCTCCACCAATTGAAGAAAACCCACAAGTATTTGAAAGTACTGGTGAAAAGGAGATAACAGTTGATGCATAAAAGACAAGGGCAGTTGATGCCTAAAAGACAAAAACTCTTCTGGGTGAAGTTTATTTATGGCTGTTCTTCTGAGATCATTCCACAATTCCTGGGTATGAGATGGCAGAAAGCTACAGTATTTACTGAACCGAGTCAGAGCACAACCTGAGATTAGAAGAGTAACTGAAAACATAGAGTAAAAATTCTGAAAAGGAGGGAGTCACAAAAAAAGTGAATTTCAGAATTCATTTAAACTCTGAAAAAACTCATTGGCTGACCACTTGTGCTTGTACAGGAGAAGAAGTTAGGAGGCCTGGCATAAAGCAGGAATTGTTAAGATAAAAGCATTGAGTGGAGAATTCAGTTGCAGTTCATTGTGGAGAACATGAAGTTTGAAGTTCTATCTCAGTATCATGTTTTAGAGTCTTTGCACTTTACCATTCACCGTGGCTAATATATAGTGAAAAATTACTAGAGTGCAAAGAATTTGGGAAATGTAATCAGTAGTAGTCAAGAGAAAAAGTAATCAAAAAAACTTGACTTTGATATGACCTGGATATTGGAATTAGCAGATAAAAACTTTATCTATTATATCAATTTGTCTAAGACTAATGGAAATAGTTGTCTTAAATGAGTAAGGGAAATGGAAACTTAAAAAAAAAAATAGAGGGACTGGGATTGTGGCTCAGTGGTGGAGCAATGCCTAGCACGTGTGAGGCCCTGGGATCTATCCTCAGGACCACATAAAAATAAATGAATAAGGGAGGTTTCAAGATGGCGGCCTAGAGGATGGCTGCATTTCATGTTGCTCCAGGACTCAGGATTCAAAAGAGGAGATATTGAGAGACTTGGGACCAACTCAAAGCAGCCGGGTGAGTCTCTCCCATTGGGGAGGTGTCCCGGATGGGACGGTACTCCCGGAACGCAGGGAATTTTGTGAACTAGAGCTGCCGGCGAGACGCCCCTCCCCCCGCTGGAGCAGTGAACTTGGACAACTGGGAGCATTGGAGAGGAGGCCGCTCAGCACAACGCTGGGACTCGGAGCAACCACTGGGGCTCCGGTGGCTGCCCAGGGGAGGAGTGGCGAGGAGAGCTGTGTGGACTCAGGACACCGGGGCCTGCCCTGAGGAGGAGGAGGAGGAGCGTGGCCGCTTGGATTCGGAGTGACTGTACCTGAGCTGCAGGCGGTTGCCAGAGGAGAAGTGGCGCAGCGAGCTGTTTGGACTCAGACCACTTCTGAACACCAGGGCCTGCCCGGAGGAGTAGGAGGAGGAGGAGGAGGAGCGCGGCGGGTCGTTTGGACTCGCAGTGACTGCATTAGAGCTCCAGGCGGCTGCTCAGAGGAGAAGGCAAGTGTTGAGTTGTTTGGACTTAAAGCGACCGCTCCTGAACACAGGGGGGCTGCCTGGAGGAGAAGCGCGGTGGGTCACTTGGTCTCGAGTGGCCGCACCAGAGCTCCGGGCGGTTGCCCAGAGGACGCGTGCAGCGGGTCACGTGGATTCAGAGCCACTCAGAGCGACCGCTCCTGAAAACCTGGGGGGGTTACCAGGAGGAGGAGGAGAAACGGGGAGGGTCATTTCAACTCGGAGTGATTGATTGCCCAGGGCTACTGGTGGTTGGTGGGAGGAGGCACGCAGTGAGTTGCTTGGACTCCTAGTGACCGCAACGGAATACTGGGCGGCAGTCTGGAGAAAGAGGTGTGTGGCGGGTCTCTGGGACTCAGAGCGATTGTACGGGGCCCCAGGTGGCTGCTCAGAGGAGGGGCCGCATAGCCAGGCGATTAGGCGCACAGCAGGGTCCCAGGATCTAGGAGGCTTCTTGGTGGAAGAGCCCCACAGAGACAAGCTGAGGGGCGCAGCGAAGGTTCCAGGACTGCGGGCAGATTCTCTGAGGAGGGGCAGCCTAAGGAGACTCATCTGCGAAGGGTGAGGCTCCCAGGCCCAGGAGGTAGGGCCGGGCCCCTGGGAACTTTGCAGAGGAAGGCAGCCCAGCCTAGGCGGTAGCTGTAAATTGAGGGAACCACTAGGAGGGAACTGACCAACGAGACCTCCCCACCAGGTGAGTCTTCCCTGCCGGGTGAGGTTTCCCCACAAGGACGGTAAAACCAGAGACACAGGCCCAAACAGGCCTTGCCTCAACCCGCAGCCTAGGTCCCCTTTGGATGACCATTGGTCAACAAGTGGAGGCACCTCTGCCTACTAGCAGGGAATATACCCCACCTGAAGGCCACCACTCCTAGAGAGGCAGCTTCCTTGTGGAGCACCGCATTATCAACTTCCTCCAAGACTTCAGCCTACTGAAGGCTAAGGGGATATATATAGAAATCTTCAGGGACATTGTAAGTCAATAGAGGAAACCTACAATATCTCAGCGGTCCACTGATACCTGAACAATATGAGAAAACAAAGAAAGAAAATGCTGCAAACAAATCTAGATGTTACATCAATAAAACCCAATGACAGCATGGCAGAAGAAATGACAGAAAAGGAGTTCAGAATGTACATAATTAAAATGATCAGGGAAGCAAACAATGAGATGAAAGAGCAAATGCACGCATTGAATGATGAGATGAAAGAGCAAATGCAGGCATTGAATGATCACACCAATCGACAGTTAAAAGAGCAAATACAGGAAGCAAAAGATCATTTCAATAAAGAGTTAGAGATAATGAAAAAAAACCAGACAGAAATCCTTCACATTAAGGAAACAATAAACCAAATTAAGAACTCCATAGAAAGCATATCCAGTAGGATAGAACACCTGGAAGACAGAACCTCAGACATTGAAGACAAAATATTTAACCTTGAAAACAAAGTTGAACAAACAGAGAAGATGGTAAGAAATCATGAACAGAATCTACAAGAACTATGGGATATCATGAAAAGGCCAAATTTAAGAATTATTGGGATTGAGGAAGGCCTAGAGAAACAAATCAAAGGAATGAACAATCTATTCAATGAAATAATATCAGAAAATTTCCCAAATCTGAAGAATGAAATGGAAAATCAAGTTCAAGAGGCTTATAGGACTCCAAATACACAAAATTACAACAGACCCACACCAAGGCACATTATAATGAAAATACCTAACATACAAAATAAAGACAGACTTTTAAAGGCTGTGAGAGAAAAGAACCAAATTACATTCAGGGGGAAACCAATATGGATATCAGCAGATTTTTCAATCCAGACCCTAAAAGCTAGAAGGTCCTGGAACAACATTTTCCAAGTCCTGAAGGAAAATGGATGCCAACCAAGAATCTTATACCCAGCAAAACTGACCTTCAAATTTGACGATGAAATAAAATCCTTCCATGATAAACAAAAGCTAAAAGAATTTATAAAAAGAAAGCCAGCATTACAGAACATTCTCAGCAAAATATTCCATGAGGAAGAGATGAAAAAGAAAGAAGCCAATCAGCAAAGGGAGGAATTATGCTAAAGGAATTGTCAAAAAAAGGAGGAACCAAGTTGTGTCAAACAAATAAATAAATAAAATTTAAAAAATGAACCAAATGACCGGGAAACCAAATCATATCTCAATAATAACCCTGAACGTTAATGGCCTGAATTCATCAATCAAAAGACATAAACTGGCAGAATGGATTAAAAAGAAAGATCCAACAATATGTTGCCTATAAGAGACTCACCTCATAGAAAAAGATACCCATAGACTAAAGGTGAAAGGATGGGGGAAAACATACCATGCACATGGACTCAGCAAAAAAGCTGGAGTATCCATCCTCATTTCAGATAATGTGGACTTCAAGCCAAAGTTAGTCAGAAGGGATAAAGAAGGTCATTTCATACTGCTTATGGGAAGCATAAATCAGCAAGATATAACAATCATAAACATCTATGCCCCAAACAGTGGCTCATCCATGTATGTCAAACAAATCCTTCTCAATTTCAGAAACCAAATAGACCATAACACAATAATACTAGGTGATTTTAACACGCCTCTCTCCCCACTGGACAGATCTTCCAGACAAAAATTGAACAAAGAAACCATAGATCTCAATAACACAATCAATAATTTAGACTTAACGGACATTTATAGAATATACCATCCAACCAAGAGCGAATACACTTTCTTCTCAGCAGCACATGGATCCTTCTCTAAAATAGACCATATATTATGCCACAAAGCTAATGTTAGCAAATACAAGAAGATAGAGACACTACCTTGTATTCTATCAGATCATAATGGACTGAAGTTAGAAATAAATGAAAGAGTAAAAAACAGAAACTATTCCAACATCTGGAGATTAAACAATATGCTATTATATGATGAATGGATAACAGAAGATATTAGGAAGGAAATTAAAAAATTCTTAGAGGTAAATGAGAACAAAGAAACATCATATCAAAATCTCTGGGACACTATGAAAGCAGTACTTAGAGGGAAATTTATTTCATGGAGCACATTTAATAAAAGAAGTAAAACTCAACAAATAAACGACCTAACACTACAGCTCAAAGCCCTAGAAAAAGAAGAACAGACCAGCACCAAAAGTAGTAGAAGACAGGAAATAGTTAAACTCAGAGCTGAAATCAATGAAATTGAAACAAAAGAAACAATACAAAAAATTGACAAAATAAATAGTTGGTTCTTCGAAAAAATAAACAAAATTGATAAACCTTTAGCCACACTAACAAAGAGAAGACGAGAGAAAACCCAAATCACTAAAATTCGGAATGAACAAGGAAATATCACAACAGACACGATTGAAATACAAACATAATTAGAAGCTATTTTGATAACCTATACTCCAACAAAATAGAAAATTTCGAAGACATCAACAGGTTTCTAGAGACATATGAATTGCCTAAACTGCCTAAACAATTTAAATAGACCAATTTCAAGTACTGAAATTAAAGAAGTCATCAAAAGCCTACCAACAAAGAAAAGTTCGGGACCAGATGGGTTCTCAGCCGAGTTCTACAAAACCTTTAAAGAAGAGCTCATTCCAATATTTCTCAAAGTATTCCATAAAATAGAAGAGGAGGGAACCCTCCCAAACTCATTCTATGAAGCCAGTATCACACTGATACCTAAACCAGACAGAGACTCATCAAGGAAAGAAAATTTCAGACCAATATCCTTAGTGAACATTGACACAAAAATTCTCAACAAAATTTTAGCAAATCGCATACAAAAACATATTAAAAAGATAGTGCACCATGATCAAGTGGGTTTCATCCCAGGGATGCAAGGTTGGTTCAACATCCGGAAATCAATAAATGTCATTCACCATATCAATAGACTTAAAGTCAAGAATCACATGATTATTTCAATAGATGCAGAAAAAGCATTTGATAAAATACAGCACCCCTTCATGCTCAAAACACTAGAAAAAATAGGGATAGTGGGAACATTCCTTAACATTGTAAAGGCCATTTATGCTAAGCCCATGGCTAATATCATTCTAAATGGTGAAAAACTGAAAGCATTCCCCCTAAAAACTGGAACAAGGCCGGGATGCCCTCTTTCACCACTTCTGTTCAACATCGTTCTTGAGACTCTGGCCAGAGCAATTAGACAAACCAAAGAAATTAAAGGGATACGAATTGGAAAAGAAGAACTCAAACTATCCCTGTTCGCTGATGACATGATTATATATTTAGAGGAACCTGGAAATTCCACCAGAAAACTCTTAGAACTCATAAGTGAATTCAGTAAACTAGCAGGTTTACTGTAAACTAGCAGGTTACAAGATCAGTGCTCATAAATCCAACGCATTTTTATACATAAGTGATGAATCTTCAGAAAGAGAAATTAGGAAAACTACCCCATTCACAATAGCCTCGAAAAAAATAAAATACTTGGGAATCAATCTCACAAAAGAGGTGAAAGACCTCTGCAATGAGAACTATACAACACTAAAGAAAGAAATTAAAGAACACCTTAGAAGATGGAAAGATCTTCCATGTTCTTGGATAGGAAGAATTAATATTGTCAAAATGGCCATACTACCTAAAGTGCTATACAGATTCAATGCAATTCCAATTAAAATCCCAATGACGTACCTTACAGAAATAGAGCAAGCAATTATGAAATTCATCTGGAAGAATAAGAAACCCAGAATAGCTAAAGGAATCCTTAGCAGGAAGAGTGAAACAGGGGGTATTGCAATACCAGATCTTCAACTCTACTACAAAGCAATAGTAACAAAAACGGCATGGTATTGGTACCAAAATAGAAAGGTAGATCAATGGTACAGAATAGAGGACATGGACACAAACCCAAGTAAATACAATTTTCTCATACTAGACAAAGGGGCCAAAAATATGCAATGGAGAAAAGATAGCCTCTTCAACAAATGGTGCTGGGAGAATTGGAAATCCATATGCAACAGAATGAAACTAAACCCTTATCTCTCACCGTGCACAAAACTAAACTCAAAATGGATTAAGGACCTCGAAATCAGACCAGAGACCCTGCAGATTATAGAAGAAAAAATAGGTCCAGATCTTCAACATGTCGGCTTAGGACCAGACTTCCTTAACAGGACTCCCATAGCACAAGAAATAAAAACAAGAATCAATAACTGGGAGAGATTCAAACTAAAAAGCTTTCTCTCAGCAAAGGAAACTATCAGCAATGCGAAGAAAAAGCCTACAGAGTGGGAGAATATCTTTGCCAATCATGCTTCAGATAGAGCACTAATCTCCAGAATCTATAAAGAACTCAAAAAACTCTACTCCAAGAATTCAAATAATCCAGTGGACAAATGGGCTAAGGAAATGAATAGACACTTCACAGAAGAAGATCTACAAGCAATCAACAAACATATGGAAAAATGTTCAACATCTCTAGTAATAAGAGAAATGCAAATCAAAACCACCCTAAGATTCCATCTCACCCCAATTAGAATGGCGATTATCAAGAATACGAGCAACAACAGGTGTTGGCGAGGATGTGGGGAGAAAGGTACACTCATACATGGCTGGTGGGGCTGCAAATTAGTGCAGCCACTCTGGAAAGCAGTGTGGAGATTCCTTAGAAAACTTGGAATGGACCCTCCATTTGACCCAGCTATCCCACTCCTTGGCCTATACCCAAAGGACTTAAAATCAGCATACTACAGAGATACAGCCACATCAATGTTCATAGCTGCTCAATTCACAATAGCCAGACTGTGGAACCAACCTAGATGCCCTTCAATTGATGAGTGGATAAAGAAACTGTGGTATATATATATAATGGAATATTACTCAGCCATAAAGAATGATAAAATTATGGCATTTGCAGGCAAATGGATGAAATTGGAGAATATTATGCTAAGTGAGAGAAGCCAATCTCAAAAAGCCAAAGGACGAATGGTATCGGTAATAAGTGGATGATGACACATAATGGGGGGGAGGGAAGGGTTAGTGTTAGGGTTAGGGAGGGGGGCAAGTATGGAGGAAGGAAGCACTTTATAGAGGGGTGGGAGGGGAGGGAGGGGTGAGGGGAAGGGAAAAAATAACAGAATGAATCAAACAACATTGCTCTATGTAAATTTTTGATTACGCAAATGGTATGCCTTTACGCCATGTACAGAGAAGCAACATGTATCCCATTTGTTTACAATAAAATAAAAAAAAAATTGGACAAAGATTATTAACAGGTACCTTCAGATAAGGAAACACATTTGCAATAAACATATTTAAAAAGCATCACCTTACTATAATTAGAGAAATGCAAGTTAAAACAATAGTCTGTTTTTTTACCCATCAAATTGGCAAAATTTTAAATATTTTGTAGAATATTGAGTAGATTGTGGGTATTCTAATACCACCTTGCTGAGAGCATAAATTGGTACAAATACTTTTTTTGGTGATTTGGCTGTGTCTGTTAAAAAGTACATACATTGCCTGTGATTCACTGGTTTTTCTTTAAGAATCCACTACAGAGGAACAATTGTACATGTTCAGAAGGAGACAAATAGAAAGTCACTTCTGGTATTATTTAGAATGTCAAAATATTAAGAGATTCTTTAACATCTATCCAATAAAATATTGAATAAAAAGCCTAGTTATAGAATGTTAATAAACATTTAATGAGAAATCGATTACATATGTAATTGAACTTATAAGCATATATATATGGTTCTGTATTTTTAAAATGTTGCTTTATGGAAAAAACATGATAAAGTAAATGTGTAGCTGAACACCATTTCTGTAAAGGAAAAAAGACCCTGAATATCATTTCTCCCTGTGTATGTGTGGGTATAAATTTTACTTTTAAAGATCTTGGAAGATAAATTATAAACTCGGATTCTAGTGGTTATCGTTAGGAACCAGGCATATAGGGACAGCCACTGGGGATGATTGTGAAGGAGTACTGTCTCCAGTTTTAAAAGGTAAATTTAAACTTAAAAATTCAAAGATAAATACTACTTGCTAATTAAACTTTTAATTTAAAAACAGGTATTATATGTTCTTTTTCACAGAATGGTAGCAAAATGATTTTTATAGTGACAATAACCAACTGGATATTGGAAAGCACATTCGGCCTATTGGGAGTAAGGGCCCTCTGATAGTTTCTTTTTTCTTTCTTTCTTTTTCTTTTTTTTGATATTAGGAATTGACCCAGTTCAATTAACCACTGAACCACATCCCCAGCCCTTTTTGGATTTTATTTTGAGGCAGGGTCTTGCTAATTGCTTAGGGTCTCCCTAAATTGCAGAGGCTGGTCTTGAACTTTCAATCCTCCTGTCTTAGCCTCCCAAGCCACTGGGATTACAGGCCTGGCATCTATACCACATGCCTGGCTTCTGATTGTTTCTTAAGTAATATTTTTAAATGTAGTAGACTTTGTAACAGGATAATTTTAAAATGTTGGAATTACATTTAATTTATAAATTGCTATTAAAATGCAACCACTGAGCTGCCTTTTGTTTTTATAAATTTGCTTATCTAGACATGTCTAGATAGAACAGATAAATAAAATGTAGATATTGGAATCATACATATGCAATTTTCACGTTAAGTTCTTCACATGAACTTCTTTATTTAGCATGTTGTTTTTGAGGTTTACTGTTGTAGCCTGCATCATTACTGTATTCCTTTTTATGACTAAATAATATTTTGTGGTATGGGTAGACCATTTTTTGTTTATTTGTTCATCAATTGATGGACATTTGGATTGTTTCCTTTTCTATTAAGTATAACATTGCTATGAAGAATTACATACAAATCTTTGAGTGGACATATATTTTTTGATTCTCTTGGAAGATTCCTATAAATGGAATAATTGGTTTATATGCTGTGTTTAACTTTTCTTTTTTGGTGTGTTTAACTTTTAAGAAAAAGTAACCCTGGCATTTTACATTGTGTGTGAGAACTTTAGTTTTCCACATCTTCACCAACAGGTGATATTGTCTGATGTTTTGTGCTTGCGTTGTTATTGTTTTAGCCATTTAAGTGGGTGTGTAATGAATGGTCTTTCTCTTTCTCTCTTTTTGATGGTACTAGAGATTGAATAGCCCAGTAGTGCTCTACTACTGAGCTATGTCCCTATCCCATTTTTATATTTGGACCCTATCTCCAGACAAGTTTGCACTGAGTTATCAAAGCTGGCCTTGAACATGCAGTCCTCCTGCCTCAGCCTCCCCAGTCCTTGGAATTACAGGCATGTGCCAACTTGTCCTGCTCTTGTAGTGGTGTCTCTTTCTGGTTACTATTTTGATTTCCCTAATGGCTTGTAATTATTTTTTCATCAGGTGCTTATTAGCTGGTCTTTTTGTTTGTTTTTGAGTGAAAAATCATTCACATCTTTTACCCATTTTTTAATGTTTGAATTAAAAGACTTCCTTAAATATTCTGGATACAAATCTTTTGTCAACTAGATGATAATCTGAATAACTTGGATAACAAAGCCTGACAGAAATTGCATAAGAAAACCACAGACTAATCTCTTGCTTTATTTTGACAAAAAAATTCCTTCACAAAATACAGCAGATATTTTCTCATAGTCTGTTGCATGTCTTTCATTTCCTTGTGACTTCTTGTTAAAGTATAAATGTTTTAAATTTTGATGAAGTTCATTTTATCAGCTTTTCCTTTGAAGAATTGTGCTTTTGATGTTGTATCCAAGAACTCTGCCCAAGTCAAGGTTGCAAAGATTTCCCAAGCATTATTCTCAAGTCAAATAGTTTCATTTTTGCATTTGGGACTGTAGTCCATTTTGAGTTAATTTTTGTGTATGATGATTTAATAGTCTTAAGTTCATTTTTAAAAGATATGGATATCCATTTTTTTCCAGCACCACTTGGTGAAAACCTTTTGAATTATCTAGGCACCTTTTTTGAAAATTAGCAGACCATGAATGTATTAAAACTCCCAGTTATGTTCAGTTGATCTAAATATCTATTCTCGTGCCAGTACTATACTATGATGGTTACTGAAGCTTTATAGTAAGTTTCAAAGTTAGGAAATAAAAGTTTTTCAAAATCGTTTTGAATACTCTAGGTCCTTCGCATATTCACGTAAATTTTAGGAGTAGTTTTGAATTTCTACAAGAAAAAGTCTACTTGCATTTTGATAAGAATTACACTGAAAACAAACAAACAAACCAGTAGCTGTATTTTAAATAAATTAATGTGAGAGTGGCCATCTTGGTAATAAAGAAGTTTTCAGTCCATGACTAGTCCTTCGTTTAGATTTCTCAGAAGGATTTTGCATTGCACAGCATAAAAGTCTTATGTTTTTTAAAATTAATTTTAAATATTTTATTCTTATGCTATTGTGAATGGAACTATTTTATTAGTTTCATTTTGAAATTTTTTGTTGCCAATATGTAGAAATACAGTTGATTTTTACTTGTTGATTTTGTATACTGCAATTTTGCTATGTTCCTTTATTAGTTCCAGGTATGCATGATATGTTTATGTGTATTCCTGGGGATTTTCTGTGTATAGGACCATGCCATCTGTGAAAAAAGACAGTTTTACTTATTTTCCAAATTGGATGCCTTTAATTTCTTTTTGTGCTGCACCGCACTGGCTCAGGCCTTTAACTAAGTAGAAGTGATGAGTAGGAAGTGCTAAGTAGAAGTAATGAAAGCAGACACTCTTGTCTTGAATCCCTGATCTTAGAAATGCATTAAGCATGATGTTAAGTGTGGATTTTCTGAAAATATCCTTATTCAGTTGAGGATATGCCTTTAATTCTAGTTTATGGGGATTTTTTTTTTTTTTTAAATAATGAATGGGTGTTAGATTTTTTTAGTTCTTGTTTCTGTATATATTAAGATGATTATAGTTTTCATCCTTTATATTACTGTACCGTATTACATTAATTGTTTTTCTAATGTTAAACCAACTTTGTATTCCTGTGATTAATAAAACAACTGTGATGTATAATTTTTATGTTTATTACTGGATTCCATTTACTGATATTTTGTTAAAAACATTTTTGTCTATGTTAAAAGGAATATTGTTTGTAGTTTTTTTTTGTGAATTTTTGTCATACTGATATCATATAGTTAGTTGAGTTGTGAGTGTTCCCTTTTTATTTCTTTTGTGAAGAATTGGTATTATTATTTAAATATTTGATAGAACTAACCAGTGAAGCCATCTAGATCTGTTTTTCTTTGAGGGGTGGGTTTTGTGTGTGTGTTTGCGTATGTGTGTTGTACTGGGGATTAAATCTAGGTGCATTCTACCACCCAGGTACACTTCCAACCCTCCCTTTTTTCTTTCCTTTTTTTTTTTAAAGTGTAAGTTTCCTGGGCTGGTCTTGAACTTGTAATTCTCCTGCCTCAGCCTCCCAAGTCACTGGAGTTAGAGGGATATGCCATCATGCCTGACTAAGGGGTGATTTTTGCTGGGGTAGTACCACGGATTGAACCCAAGGTTGCTTACATCACCAGCCCTTTTTTTTTTTTTCTTTTTCTTTTTCTTTTTTTTTCTTTTTTTTTTTCCACTTTTTATATTGAGTCAGGGTCTTACTAATTTGCTTAGGGCATTACTAAGTTGTTGAAGCTGACTTTGAACTTGTGATCTTCCTGCCTCAGACTCCCTGAGATTACAGATGTGTGCCACCATACCCAGCAAAGGAATGATTTTTTAAAAAATAATTGACTCAGTATAAGTTATTTAGGCTATTTCTTCTTGAGTCAGTTTTAGTAGTTAGGTGTTTCTAGGAATTTGTCTCTTTCATCTAGGTTACCTAATTTTTTGACATACAATTCATAAAATTTTCTCATGATTTTTAAAAATTTCTTTTGGATCAGTAGTGATAGTCTTCTTTCATTCTTGATTTTGGTAATTTGTGTCTTTTTGTCTTTTTTTTCTTGGTTAGTCTAGATGAAGCTTTGTCAGTTTTGTTGATTTTTTCAGATAACCAAATTTGTGTTTCTTTGATTTTTGTATGATTTCTGTCCTTACGTGTTGAGTCTTGTTTTATGACCTGGCATCTAATCTATCCTTAGCAAGGGTCCATATGCACTTGAAAAGGAGATGTGTTTTATAGTCATTGGATTGATTGTGGATTTTTTGTTTATTGGGGTTTTATTTTTGTTTTGTTTTGTACCAAGGATTGAACCCAGGGACCCTTAACCACTGAGCCACATCTCCAGCTCTTTTTAAAAATACGTTATTTAGAGACAGGATCTCACTGAATTGCTTAGGACCTCGATAAGTTGCTGAGGCTAGCTTTGAATTCCTGATCCTCCTGCCTCAACCTCCCGAACCACTGGGATTACAGGCATGCCCCACCTTGCCCAGCAGATTGGTTGTTTTATGTGATCAGGTTGAGTTGGTTGTGTTCTTCAGATCATTTGTATCCTCGATAAAATTTCTGTCTAGTTTTTCTGTCAGTTACTCGGTAGCTATAGACAATTCCAGCTATTATTATTAAATGATTATCTTCTTATTGTCAGGTTTATTTCATGTATTTTTTTGAGGTTCTGTTGTATGTTTATCCTTGTTATACCCTTCCTCATACAATGACCTCTTTATCATTGTAAAATGTCTCTTTTTGTCTCAATATTTTTGTTAAATTCTGTTTTGTCTGAAATTAATATAGCTATTCCTGATCTCGCATGGTTATTGTTTGCATGCCATATCTTTTTTGCATTTCTTACTTTCATTCTACTTGGAACTTTAAATGTAAAATGTATACATCTAACACAGAAGGAGCTTACTTTTTTAAATTGTCTGATGGTCTCTATCTTTTGGATGTTTTAGACCATTCATGGTAATATAATTATGGATATCATTAGATTTATCCTTGCCATTTTGCTCTTTGTTCTCTGTAAATCTCTTGTCCTTTTTATTGTTGTTCCTTGCATCCTCTTTAATTGCTTTATAAGTGTATCATTTCATTTTAATTCCTGTCAATATTCTAACTTTTTCGTTTTGATATTTTTTTAAAATAATTTTTTGTTTTTAATGTGGTGCTGAGGATCGAACCCAGTACTCCACAATTGCTAGGCATGCACTCTACCACTGAGTCACAAACCCAACCCAGTTTTAATTATTGTTGTAGGGATAATAATAAGTATTTTAATTTATCACAGTTTACCTCAGATTGATGTTAGTTTAAATCTAGTAAAATATGGAATCTTTGTTCCAATATAGTTCTATTCCTTTTTCCTTCTTATTTGCTGTTATCACTAATGATGCTTATGTATGTTATAAATTCACTAATAGCATGTTGTAATTATTACTTTATACAATTTTATGGCCTTTAAAGTAGTTGAGAAATGAGAAAACATCTGTAGAGTATATTATATCAGTCACATTTCTAATGTGTCAGTCAGAAATCAGTCTTTTAGTCTAAAGTATTCTTCTTATATTTTTTGTAAAGCAGTGAATTATCTCAGTCTTTGAATCAGCTTTGGGAGGTTTTCAGTCATCATTTCTTTGAATATTCTTTTGCCTCTTTGTCTCTCACTTTCTTGGATTCCTGTAATGCAGAGTTGGTACCCTTGTTCATGATACACAGGTTTTCAAATCTGTCAGTTTCCTTCCCATGTTCCCTGCCACACTGGTTTATCTCAGTTTATCAAGCTTGCTGGTTCTTTCATCTGCCAGTGCTATTGAACCTCCCTAGTAAATGTTTTCATTCCAGTCACTGTACTTTCTAAATCTAAAATTTTTAATTTGTTTCTTTAAAGAAATCATTTGTATCTTTTTGATGATGGTCTTTCTGTAGAGAGGTATCATTATTATACTTCCCTTTAATTCTTTTGACATGGTTTCCTTTAGTTTCTTGAACATATTTGAACTGACTGACTTAAAGCTTTGCCTGGCAAGTCCAACTTCTGGGCTTCCTCAGGAGTAATTTCTGTTCATGGCTTTTTTCCCCAACGTATGGACCATATTTCACTGTTATTTTGTATGGCTCATAATTTTTTTTTTTATCAAAAACTGAGCTGTGTGGTTTTCATCTTTTATAGTATTAATGTGGCATATAACATGAATTGATTTTCTGTTGTTAGATCAACTTTGTTAGGCTTCTGGTTTTCATAGCTTCTGTGGTTCAGAGGCTACTTGTTTCCAGGGCTACAATGAAACCGGGAAGGTGGGAATGAAAATCCGGAGTAGGGTAAGTTCAAACACACTCATCATTCTAAACCAAGATTCAGCTGTTTTTTTTTGTTGTTGTTGTTGTTTTGTTTTGTTTTTTAAATTAATGCTCAAAGGATTATTCCAAGTGTTTGGTTGCTAGAGTTTTGAAAATGTTGGTTTTGATAAATTTTTTGTCATTGTTTTTTGGAGAAGTGAATTTTCAGAGGTCCTTCATCCACCACTCCAGAAGTGTAGATTCAGTCTATTTGTGCTTTTACCATTATGTTTATTGTCTATTTGATATCCAAATAATGACACATATATATATGTGTGTATATATATATATATATATATATATTTATTGGCAGCCATGAAAGTCCACTCTTTGATTTTATTGAGAGCTGCTTGCGAAATAAACATGAAATGGTTATTTATGAAGCTGCTTCTGCTATCATCCATCTTCCTAACTGTACTGCAAGAGAGTTGGCACCTGCTGTCTCAGGTTAGTTATGTATTTGATAACTGACTTTTTATGTTCTTAAAATCTTAAGTTTGATATTCTGCAGAATAGGTGTTAAGAATGATTTTTGAACCTTAACTATATATAGCCTTTGCATTTTGATAGCTTATGTGTAACTTATTTGAGTTGTTCTTTATTACTTTTTTGAAGTTTGTTTCTCCATATAAAACTTTTGAAAGAATTTTACTTAGAAGACAAATAACCTTAATATCTTCAAGTTTTCCTTAATGTTTAGAAAGCCCATTTACTCCCATAACTACCTGCGTGTGTGCGTGAGAGTGTGTGTGTGTGTGTGTGTGTGTGTGTATGCGTGTGTGTATTGCTGTGAATTGAATCCAGGTCCTTGAGTATGTGAAGCAGGTGCTTTGTTCCTGAGCTACATCCCAGGCCATAATTTTCCATATTTCTGTCATTTTAAATTCAAATATTAATGAGTACTCTAATTCTTAGAAGTGGACTGTATTTTCTAGTAAAGTTTAATAGCTTTTTCTATTTTTGATATGATAAATATTTCTCATGCTGTGATTTCATTTTCTTATTCATTTTTAATGATTCATTATGCATTATATTTTCATCTAAATGATATATAATGAAATGAACAATATAGGGATTTTGTTTGTTTGTTTTAGTTCTTCAACTTTTCTGTAGCTCACCTAAGCCAGCCTTGAGATATGCAGCTGTAAGGACCTTGAACAAGGTAGGTTTCCATTTGCTAACTGTGGACTTACATCAGTGTTTGATTGAGAAACATTGAATGTGAACATTTTGCTTTCTCTTCAAGATTAGTATATATAATTTATGGTCTTCACTTCTATAACACCTCATTTGTATTTGTGGTCTTAGGTATGACCATTTATAGTATTATTCAGCAGAAGATTATAACTCATTTTTTCACTTTTATGCACTTTATGTTCAAGAACTACACTGTTGTTTACGGTAGCTGTTTACCACAAGTGGCTATTTAAAATTAAATTATTGTACCATAAGGCACACAAATATTTCTGCACGAAACTTATTATGATCCTTGTTAAGTGGGACAAATGCATATTTAGTTTTTCATTAGTTTGGGTCATGTTTTGCTGTTAAATGAATTTTAATGACAGTGCTTTGCAGAGTGTTTTCACATTTTCACAGTTATGAATCGGGGACTCTGTACCAGTATGAGATAGACAGGTGGAACAACGTCACCAAAAGCAAAGGAAATGGGAGAATGACAGGCATATTTTAGTGACCATTGGAAATGTAGTTTACCTAGAATTTACTTGTTTAATTACAGAATTGTTTTCTAAGTGATAACGTATTAACTTTCTTTGTTGAGCAGTGTTTACCATGGTGGATACTATTCTCATAACTCTAACATCTAGTAAAGTAGATATTCATAGACACATGTACTATAAAGAAATAAAGGCCATCTATAATAAAAGACTGTGACAATTGTTATAGGGCAGTAAGAACCTAACAAAAAAGAGTACTGTACTATGCTGTGACAATTAATCATTTAACAAGTGATATACTATACTCATTAGTTTAAAATTATCTTTGAATTTTTTTTTTTTTTTTTTTTTTTGGTGCTGAAGATTGAACCCAGGGCCTTGCACACACTAAGCAAACATGCTACCACTGAGCTACCAGAACAATTACTTTAATCCTTATTGTTCCCTTTGGACTACCACTTATCTTCATTAAAATTTAAGTTTTGGCCTTTATCAATGGCAATATTGCTTACTAATTTTTTTCTTGCCCTTCCACAAGGTGGCAATGAAGCACCCCTCTGCTGTTACTGCCTGCAATCTGGATTTAGAAAACTTGATCACAGACTCAAACAGAAGCATAGCTACCCTAGCCATTACTACATTGCTCAAAACAGGAAGTGAGAGCAGTGTGGACAGGCTCATGAAGCAGATATCTTCTTTTGTGTCTGAAATTTCAGATGAGTTCAAGGTAAGAGTTCAGACATGATCATGTTTTCTCCCAGTCTGTGACACATCTGTTTCTTTTCTTAACAGAGTCTATTGAGGAGTAGAAGTTTTAATTTTTATGAAGTCCAATTTATCAATTTTTTTCTTTCACAGTTAATAAGCAAGCAATCTAAATAACCTTTATCAACCTCCAAGTCCAAGTCAGAAAGATATTCTCTCCTGTTTTATTCTAAATGTTATATGGTTTTAGCTTTTATATTTTGGTCTATAACCGAACTTGAATTAATTTTTGTGTGATAATTTCAGTGTTTCTCTCTACTGATATCCAGTTATCCCAGCATAATTTGTCTGAAATACTTCCTCATTGGAGTACTTTGGCATCTTTATTTGAAAAGCAAATAACCATATAACCAGTAAAATAATTGTTTACTGGTAGTACATAAAAAGCTTTTTTATTTTTCCTAATTAATTCCATATCCCATGACCTTGCTAAGTTCCCTTATTAGTTATAATTATTATTATATACCTTTCTTGGGACCATGAACATAATCATCTCATCTCTGAATAAAGTTTCACTTTATTTCCAATCAAAATGTCTTTTTTTTTCTTGCCTTATTAAAATAGCTAGTATTTCCAATACAGTGTTGAATAGAACTAGTGAGAGTATATTAGAGATAATTAGAAAAATAAATTTCAGTTAAAAGAATCAAAGTAGATTTTGTTTTATTCTTAATACTCAGCCACTTAGTATAATTGACCCTGTTACTCTCTATACTAAGTATGCATCTAAAATTTTAAACAAACAAGCTTAGCCTATATTCTAGTGGGCATTTTGAATCTTTGGGGAACCTTAGGAGGTAATGAAGGTCATTTTTGCAGTAGTTTGTAAAATAAACTGAAATTATGAAGGAAGTAAGTTTGATAAGGATGTTTTAGAACAGGAATTAACCAACTTTTCTTTAAATGACCATAAAATAAATATTTTAGGTTTTTTTTGCTCCTCCATTATCTGTTGCATATTTTTCCTTTTTTGTTTTTATTTCTTTACAACTCTTAAAAATCTAAAAATCATCTTAGCTGTAAAAAATGGGATGCAGAAAAAATAGGGCTGTAGTTTATTAACTTCAGTTTTAGAAAATTAAAATGCTTGTACCCCAAAAAGTACACCAAAATATTGTTGGTGAAGGTTTGGAACAATGGAAATCTCTGTATATCCCTGTGTACAACTACTTTTGAAAATAATCCAACAATACCTAATAAAACTGAAAATGCTTTCTTAAGATTTTTTTTAAGATGCTTTCTTAAAAAAAGAAAGAACTCATAATTCCACTTTGGAACCATGAGACCATTTCAATCACAAACATTAAATTTTGCAAATATCATGTTGAGCAAGTTGCAGAAGATTATATGAATATAAAACACCAAGCAAAACTTAACTGTGTTGTTTGGGGATACATTTGGAAACTGAAGTAAAGTGAGGAAATGGGTAAGGTAGTGAGGAGAGTATCTCTGTAAAGAAATCAGTGAGGTGTGATCAGGAGGAGTGAGGGGGCATATGTGAATTTCAGATAGTAGAAATCTTCTTTTTAAAAAACTATATGGTGCCAGGTATGGTGGTGTATAACTGTAATCCCAGCGACTTGGGAGGCTGAGCAGGAGGATCACAAGTCAAAGCCAGCCTCAGCAAGTTAGCGAGCGAGGCTCTAAGCAACTTGGTGAGACCCTGTCACAAAATAAAAAATAAAATAAATGACTGGGGCTCAGGGGTTAAGCGCCGCAGTACCCAAAAACCAAAAACCAAAAGCACAACTCTATGGCAACGTAGGCATTTGTTTTATAATGGTTTGTTAATATATATTTATAATATGTAGTATGAAATATGTCATAAGAAAAAGTTTTCAAAAACCCATTTCAAATTGCTAAGCCATACTCCTCTACAATTGGCAATATCTCTTTCTGTGTCACTAATTTGCCTAGTTTTTTAACCCTGTAAAATAAATTTTATCAAGTTATGAAAAGTTAAGTATTCTTGTTTTCTGTGACTGTGTGGAGTTATATAATATAAAGGAATTAGTAACTCAGCCAAGACCAAAACCTGAATTTTCTAATTTCAAATGCATTCCCTACTGGCAGCCTACCATTCTGCTTCTTTTGCTGCTACCCTACATTTCAGTGTTTATGTCCTTTTCTGTAGAGGGTCTATTTTAAGACTTTGGCCTTTTGATTTTCTGTTTGTTTGCTTTTAATTATCTGCTTTTTCTGACATCTTTGAGTTCAGGTATTGACTGTGTTACTTAAGATAAAAATGTTATTAAAACAATATGAAAGTTTATCAGTTGGACATTCAGATGAGAAAAAAGTAGATCCGAATCCTAACCTCATACCACACACACAAATTAGTTCCAGGTAGATAACAGATCTAAGTATACAAAGCATGAACAGTAAATGTTTTAGAAGAAAACTTAGAACATCGTCCTGATTCTGGAGTGATAAAGATATTTAAAAATAAGACAAGAAGGAAATTTTATAACCTAGACTTGGTTAAAGAATTTCTGTTTTCCCCCATCAGGGCATACCTAGAATGTAGGCTTTGAAGCATCTGTTTTTAAAACCTTTATTTCCCCTGCTGGGGAGAATCACACTAGCAAAGAAAAAAAGAAAAGAAAAAACAACTGCTTTTCCTTCCCCCCCCCCCAAAAAAAAAGAAAAAAAATGAAGAAAAAATTTCCATTTACCAAAACATACCATAAACAATGTGAAAAAGTATCCAGGGAGTAAGAAATATTTGTAATAACATATATAGCTGAACTTTAAAAGGCTCAATTTGAGAATGTATAAGGAACTCTAAGAAACCAAAAAGAAAAAGACATCAATAAAAAAAATTTAAAACGGTACAACCAGTCATGGTGGTGCACACCTGTAATCCCAGCTACTTGGGAGTCTCGAGGCAAGGGTATTGCAAAATTAAGTCCAGCCTGGGAAGCTTATTGAAACCCTATCTCAAAATCAAATTAAAAAGGGCTGTAGATGTAGCCTATTGGTAAAGTGTCTCTGGGGCCCTGGATTCAATCTCTAGTACTGGGTGGTTTGGGGGTGGGTGAGAAACAAAAAGTCAGAAAATAACAAATGTTGATGAAGATGAGAAAAACCAAAACTTTCATACACTGAGTGGGAATGTAAGTTATTATAGACATTTTGGAAACGTGGTAGTATTTATAAAAGCTGAATGAATGCTTATCCCACATGACTGAGCAATTCACTCCTAAGTATAATCTCAAGAGAATTGCATACTGAAAATCCATTTTAAATGTTAGGCCAAGGATTTAGGAGTTTTAGAGAAAGTCTCTTTTAAAATACAGAAGTTTTATAGGCTGTAATAATATCTGTTAGTACCTTCATCATGTTTCCTTATTTTCCTTGCTATTCTTGCATATTTACTTTCCTTATGAACTTTAATATTAACTTTTCTAACTTCATAAAAAAATCTCATTGGCATTTTTATTGGGATCACATTAAATGTGCAGGTTAACTTTAGGGGAAAAGAGACATCTTGATGATATTGACATATCCTGATCAATAACATTAGATGTCTTTTAATTTGTTCACATTCTACTTTTGTGCCTTTCAATAATTTTCATATTGGATTTGAATGTCTTCTAAACATTTATTCCTAAATATTTTATCCTTTTCATTGCTGTTATAATTTTTAAATTTTTTATTAACGTGTGATAACTGTACATAGTTATGGGGTACACTATCAAATTTCAACACATGCATACAGTGTGTCCTGATAAAATCAAGATAGTTGGCATTTCCATCTCCTTATCTTTATTTTTGGAGCCTTTGAACTCCTCTCTTCTAGTTCTTCATAAAATATATAGTAGGTTATTGTAAACTGTATTCACGTACTCTGCTTGGGAATATTAGGACTTATTCCTTCTGTATAACTTTTGGTACCCATTATTTAGCTTCCCTCTATCACCCTTCCCTTTTTAATCCATTGTATCTTCTAACTCTTCTAACTGGTTTTTATTTTTGTAGATAAATATTAATGTTTTCTATGTTATATTATGTCCTGCTCCCTTGCTGAATTACTTTTTTGACTTAGTTTTATCATTGATTCTCTAAGATACTCAGGTGTTCTATCATGTCATCTGAAAATAGTTTTGTCTATTCCAGTTTCTATTCTTCTAGTTGTTTTCTCTTATTAATTGCATTGATTATTATCTCCAGAGTAATAGTACATAATAATAGAGGTAGCAATATCCTACATTGTTTCTGACTGTACTGGGAATTCCCCCTGGGATTCTCTATTAAGAAATATGCTGGAATTAGGAGTCAGTTACATATATTTATGTTATGGAAGTATTTATCCGTTCTTATTTTTTCAAGATCTTTTATTAGAGATGAGTGTCAGATTTTATCGAAGGCTTTAAGGCATTTTGAATATAAACATAATTTTTATCCTTAGATTCATTAATAAGATAATTCATATTAATCAGTCTTCCAGTGGTGAACCTTTTTTGTATTCTTAGTATAAATCCCATTTCATCATGGTTGTATTTCCTTAATGTATTCTCTTAGTCTCTTGGTTAATATATTCCTTAGAATTTTTACATTAATATTCACCAATTATTTCAGTCTATAATTTTTTTCTTTCTGTGCATTTACACCATATTTATTAGGATTAAGTATCTTTGCTTCATAAAAAGATAATGGACATTTTCTGTTCTCTGAAACACAGTGTGTTATACAGCAATTATGTGCTAACTGGTTGTTGGGAGACAATAATCAATTCCTCATAAGTCTCTTTTCATTTCTGCACACCTTGTAAGTTATGTGCCAACTGCACTCATGTTTTCTTTGTGTAATATAAGGTATGTTATCCAGCCTTCTAAAGAGGAGGGAAGGATTCCTTATAGTGCGAGAAAAAAACAGTGCTCCCTTTGGAGCAAAAAGCAGCATATTTACTATCTAGTCTAGTAATGTTTTCCTTCAGTACAAAGTATAAGCATGCTTACTGCCTATTGTAAAATCATCAAATTCTGTGGCTCAGGATTCTTATGCTATAACACAACCCATTGTGGACCCAGGTATTATCTGATTCTCTTTGCATTTGCCTCCTTATAGGATTTGTGGCTGAAGGAGCCAGCTCTAAAATGCTGATAGTCTTGCTACTACCGTTGTTATAACATACCATTTTTCATCTCTGATGTAGGAGTCTTTGCTACCAGCACCCATGAAATTATGAGGGTTAGCTCCAAGAAGGGTAAAATTTCACACCCTGTACAGTTCTTGATGCTGGTCTTTTAAAGTTGTGATAACATTTCCCTGGAAACCTTTGTGAAGTAGTTCCTGGGCTTTCTGTATTTCCTCTATAATCAGTCTATTCAAGCTTTTTATCTTTACTGAATTTTTTTATCTTTAAGAATTTTATGTGTTTGGGGCAGAAATATGGGATCTCTTGAACTAACTTCATTTTCCCATTACATTTTATTTCCTTTTGGGGTCTCTCTGCTCTCTTGAAAACCCATAATTGTCCTTTTAGGTAACTATAGCACCTTCTTAGCTTGCAGTAAATCACAGAGAAAGTATGCCCAGTTAAATTTGTGAAAGTGCATGTCTTTTCCGTGTGTGTGTTTTTTCACAGGTGATAGTCGTACATTCTAAGGTGAATATTGTGTTTGTTTTTCTGCAGGTGGTAGTTGTACAGGCAATTAGTGCTCTCTGTCAGAAGTACCCTAGGAAGCACAGCGTCATGATGACTTTCCTCTCCAACATGCTCCGAGATGATGTAGGTAGACTGCTTTTTTAACCAAAGAAGTTTACTCTCTGAAATTCTCATGATTGCCATTAAATATCAGTATTTTATGCAAATTTCTTTATCATCTTAAAATACCTCTCAAGTAGTATGCTTGATTCTGATTGCTACCTTATGACTTTTAAACATGCTATTGTTTACATTCCCACTTGGAGGAAAAAACACCTATTGTTTTTCTTTTTTTTAAATTAAAGGGAGGGCCAGGCACAGTGGCACACCCCTGTAATCCCATCCACTTAGGCCTGAGGAAGGAGGATTGCAAGTTTGAGGCCAGCATGGGCAACTTAGTGAGATCTTGTCTCAAAATAAAATAAAGGGCTGGGGATGTAACTCAGTGGTAAAGTGTCCCGAATTCAAACCTCGGAACTGCACCCACCCAAAATAAAAAAAATTTTAAAAAAGAAAGGGAAGAGGGAGGAAATTGAAATTTGAATATTATAAGAATAAGTCTTGGAATATAGGCATTTCTTCAAAAAATATCTTTAGAACAAATGACAGTTTTATCTTCTCTTTTGCCAGGGAGGCTTTGAATACAAGCGGGCCATTGTGGATTGCATAATCAGCATTGTAGAAGAGAACCCTGAGAGTAAAGAAGCAGGTCTAGCCCACCTTTGTGAATTCATTGAGGACTGTGAACATACTGTTCTGGCTACTAAGATTTTACACTTGTTGGGCAAAGAGGGCCCCAGAACACCTGTCCCCTCCAAGTACATCCGCTTCATTTTTAATAGGGTCGTCCTAGAGAATGAAGCTGTCAGAGCCGGTGAGTTATTGGAACACTGATGATTATGTAACTGCTGGTCTTTTGAAATACTGAACTCAGGGTGGTAATGAAATTGGAAAATGAAACTGCAAGACTTATTTGATGATGGGATCTTGGAGCATACATTGGGCCTGTATACGTACCTCTAGTTTCCATCCAGATTTTTGCCTTAGATTGGCTTTCAGTATGATAGGAATACTATTGTGGTTTCTCCACTTTTTTTTTTCAGAATTATAGCAATAAATATGAATGTATGTAGAATTTATGTGTAAATATGTCTTTTTTTTTACGTAACTCTTTCTAATCCTTTCTTCTTCTTAGCATGTGAATGGGTTCGAATCTCTCATTAAAAAATGTAAGCCCTCCTATAATCCTTTGTCTCTCATTTAACTACCGAAGACACTTTTTTCTTCCCTCAGAGATAACTTGAAGTAGCCATTACTAGCTGCTTCCATGAACTAATCTTCCATTTTCTCTTTAACGGTTTGTAATTTAGCCTTTTTCCTTAAAAATCCTTTGAAGCTGTTTTTTATTTAATTACTTAAAAACTGGTTGCAAAATCGTGAGATGCTTTAAAGTTCTTATTTTTGTTCACCTCTCAGTCAGTTTGATGTGACTAAATTCTTCATGAAGTCTTCTCCTCCCTTGGTTTCCATAATAGCCTTCATTTTTCTTACATTCCTCAGTCTTATTTATACAACTTCTCTTCCTAGGCCCATTCCTTAAAACATTACTTATCCTTAGGGTTTTGTCTTTTCAACATACACATTCTTCCTGGTGATCATTTTTGGAGTTCTGTTGATGTGCTATGATTTTCAAGTCAGGTCTCTTTCCTGAACTTGCGTGTCCAGCCTTCCTAACACACTTCAAATTCAACTTGAAATTCAGAGTAACCCAGATTGAAATTCCCACCTTTATTACACATTCACCGCGAAGATAGAAACTTGTTCTATTATTTTGCGGCCCCCATCTGTTCTTTAGCAGAGACCTACCAGTTCTGTCTCCTTACCTTTTCTTCATTCTCTTACTTGTTGCCATGGATGCTCGTTTAAGCTCTTACCATATTTCAGATGCCTAACTGGATCAGACTGCTGCAAGTCTCACACATATCTGGTCTATTTTCCACACTTTGCTAAAAGAATGGTCTTTAACATACAAAAATTTATTCTTTCTGTAATGTCCTTGCAATAACAACTTTGAGGCTGAACCATATCCAGTTTTAATCTTTGCTTTCTCATTTGTCTCTTTTGCACTCCAATATAAGACCTATGGTCGGTTTTGCTCTCTTGGGTCCTGGAGTAATACACCATGCTTTCTGGTCTGAGCAGAGAGTGTTTGGACTTATTCTCTTTGCCTCAAACGCCTTTCCCTCTAGCTAAAACACTACTGATTCTTCAAAATTTAGCTGAAGTAATAAGGGTAAACTCCTTATCTTTCTTTTCCACCATCACTTCTGATTTAAATACCCTTCTCTGTACTCACTCACCCAGCATTCTAGATATAGTTCTACCAGGGCCTTATTATGGTATGTTGTAAGTATCACTTTACTTACCTGTTTTTCTTGCTGCACTATAATGTAACTCCTTAAGGTCAGAGATCTTGCCTTTTATCTTTCTATCCCCAGTACCTACTACAGTTCTTGACAGAAGTTAGGTAAGCTATGAATCTTTGTTGAAATGAAAGGAATTTTAGAAGCTTTTACTAGTGGATTTTAATTATACAGAATAATGGTTTTCATCGTGGCATATTCGTACATGCATATAATATTTTGTCATATCCAGCTCCCATTACCATTCCTTCCCTCCCTTCCACCCTTCCCCATCCCCTTCCTTTTTTCTAATAGTCAATGAAAGGAATTTTAATATAGAGTTTCTTTTTATACTTGGGCCTTGTTTGAGATTAGAACTTAATCACACCAATGAGATACAGGAGGTTGTAGTGAAGACAATTTATCTAGAAAATGTACATGATTATCCTCAATTCCTTGAGGATTTGCTCTTTAGAGCTCTCTAGGGCCTGTAAAATTCTGTTTATACTTTAATGTATCAAAGAAATAAGATCAAGGAGCACTCATTAAAACAAGAGACTTCACCAAATACGAACTGCTTATCTAATTCTTTTTTAAGGATTGATTAACTCTGAGAAGCCATTTTTTTTTGGGGGGGGGGGGTGCTGGGGATTGAACCCAGGGCCTTGTACTTGCAAGGCAAGCACTCTACCGACTGCGCTATCTCCCCAGCCCCGAGAAGTCGTTATTTACGTTGCTTTATTTTATGCTTTATAATAGCTGCTGTGAGTGCTTTGGCAAAATTTGGGGCTCAGAATGAGAGTCTTCTCCCAAGCATCCTTGTACTCTTACAAAGGTAAGTTAAAGAATGCCTTTTTTAAAAAATAAGAATTACATGTGGCTATAAAGTGATATACTTGTACCATGTTATATGCATCTTAGGACTTAAGAGAAGAACTCATATAGTCAATCAGGGACAAATGGCATTTTTTTTTCTCTTTCTAGTTATTATATATATATGCTAGATACAAATAAAATTAGAGTTTGGATTCTGAGAAAGTGAACATAAATGACCTCAGTTTGTATAGTAGGCACTAACTTTAAGAAGATCTTAGGTGATTCATGTGTTGAAAATATTAGGTTTTTGTTGCCTCCATAATGCCATATTTGATAAGGAAAAGACTTGCTTTAGTAAATGTTCTGTGATTGCATTTTATAATCAAAGCAGATAAATCACAAGGCAAAGGCTGACTGGTTTAAACAAAACAAATTGCTATTTGAACAATAACAATGACTGGATTCTGAATGCTATTTATCTTTTTAGTATGCTGGGAAAGTGTAATATTTCTATTTCTTAATCATACAGAAGTGTTAGTCTCTATCAGGGCCATATAGTTGTATGTGCAAGAATAGACTCCAAACTGCTATCTGACATTATTGTGTTCTTTGTAGTTCTTTCAGTGTCTACCTATGTAGTACTTCTGATTTACCATGATGATATTTCTTTAGTAATTCAGATCAATCCCCAAGATTTATGCAGACATTAGGAGCCAAGTTGATAAATATTGAATTCTTTTATAATGATAGTATCAGATGACCTGAATTGTGTCCTTTTGGTATGGTGGTAAATCTTTGGAGTACTGAAACATGCCTATTTTGTGTCCTCTGGTTAGGTGTATGATGGATACTGATGATGAGGTACGAGACAGAGCTACTTTCTATCTGAATGTACTACAGCAGAGGCAGATGGCACTAAATGCTACATATATCTTCAATGGTCAGTAAGAGTCAAGAAATATACAGATATACTTTTGTTCCCCAAATGGTTTCTAGAAGCATATTTTGTGATCTCTGTGTTAGCTGACTCCACTAGGCAAATGGTTGGGTTTTGTCTTTGAATGCACTTCGATTTCTAGGGAAACCTGTCTGTACAAGGATATTTTCTAATTTGGGAATGGGAATTCCTGCAGAATAATCTGTGAGAATATATTTATTAAAGCATGTAAGGGCCCAAAGAATATTGTTTATTCTTGGTTTTTATTGATCTCCCTCTTGAATGGCTCGGCTCTTTTTCCCTTTCCTTATGCTCTCACTGCTTCCATATGGCTAAGATGGTTTCTTTTCTGAGAGGTACTTAACAGTTTGTTGAAAATTTTATGCTGTGTTTCCTTTAAAGAAATAAGGCAGTTCATAAGTTGATAAGGAAGTTTACATAGTAGCCTCTATTTTTATTTAGGTTTTAAAGTCTGTGGTTTTATTTTTCTCTTCCTTTAGAAAGCTTAGATAAACATTACCAGTCATTGGTGAGGGTTATAATGCTGAGATTTCTCTGCATTTACAGGTCTGACAGTCTCTGTTCCTGGGATGGAAAAGGCCTTACACCAGTATACATTGGAGCCTTCAGAAAAACCTTTTGACTTGAAATCAATTCCTCTTGCTATGGCTCCTGTCTTTGAACAAAAAGCAGGTAATGGCCAACAGCTAACTCTGTTAGTTTTTCTGTATATAAGTAGCTTTTGCTAAACTAGTAAATGTTAACATATTTTCTAAACTAGAAAAAAAAAACCCTAGAAAATATTAGCATATTTTCTCCAATACTTGTTTGTCAATCCTTCTAAATCTTTTAGATCTAATATGGATGGTGTTTTTTATTAGGAGTTTTTTTTCTTAAGTCTACTGCTTTTTGTGTAAGAGCAAGAATATTAAACGTGTCCCAAAATGAAAGTTTTTTCCTTTTTTTAATGCAAAGTGTTAAACAGTATTTGAAATTAGTTGTCAGAGCATTAATAGTAATATATATTTCAGAGCAGTAATAGTAATAATACTGTCACCACCTATTTTTATTTTCTGAATTTTGTGATCTGTTAGTTAATTTTGCTATTGGTGGTTTATCTTGAAAGAATGTAGGACAAGTTCATAAAAATAATTTCTAAAGAAGGTAGGTGCCATGGTACATGCCTTTAATTGCAGCTGTTTGAGAGGATGAGGCAGGAGGATTGCATATTCAAGGCCAACCTGGATAACTTAGATCCTGTCTCAAAATAAAATAAATGACTTGGGATGTAGCTTAGTGATAGAATGCTTGCCTGATGTGTGCAAGGCTCTAACTCAGTCCCTAGTACCCCCCCACAATATGTGTGTATACACACACACACACACACACAAGCTTTAAAACTCAAAAAAAAGAAAAAAGAAGAAAGTATTTAGTGGTTTGAACACATAAGAACTGGGAATGAAAGATCTTATGCTTAATTTCCTTTTTCGTTGACTATTATACAAGTGCTATTTCCTGTTTTGATTGTAAGAATTTTTTTATAAATTGGTTCACCTTTTTAAGTAATTTTTTGTGCATCCTTGTCTATTTAAGGCAAATACTGTATTTTTAGGACTTACTTTATTACTTTATAAAATTCTGTTCACCAAATGCATTGTGAGCTAGGTGAGGTGGCACACACCTGTAATCCCAGCAGCTCCGGAGTCTGAGACAGTAGAATGGAGAATTCAAAGCCAGCCTCAGCAAAAGCGAGGCACTAAGCAACTCAATGAGACCCTGTCTCTAAATAAAATACAAAATAGGGCTGGGGATGTGGCAAGTGGTCAAGTGCCACTGAGCTAAATCTCTGGTACTCCCCCTAAAAAAATGCATTGTGAGTACCCCCTTTCCCAAAACTGACAGAGAACCTATTGGTATGATTTAGCAGTAGCTCATTATATATCTACCAAAAGTTTCTGTCTTTATCTCTTTCTGTCTGTATTGTGAGCTAATAGTGGAAGGAAGCTCACTTGATGGCTCTTATCTTTCTTTGTAGAAATCACACTTGTGACTCCTAAGCCAGAGAAGTTGGCTCCTTCCAGGCAAGACATTTTCCAAGGTATGATGATTTCACAGGTAGAAGTAATAATCTTTAATCCTTATGCATTGTAAATAAAATAAAGTCTATTGCTTTTATTTAGTTTGATTAATTCTCAGTTTAGGATGTCTTTGTATGGCTGAAGATCATATGTTATAGTTACTGTGCTATGTACAGTCTAATGGAATTTTCCAATTTTCAGTTGCTAACTACTACCTGGCAACAGGGAACTGAGATTCTAAGAAGTCAGGAATTTAGTTTCTTTTTTTGCTTTTAGTAATTCAGTAAACTTGCTAACTTAAAAACTTCTTTCACTTGGGGGCATATTAATTGAGTGTTCAACTGTTAGTAAGGCTATAGTATCTAAAATATTTTTCCAATTTGTGGAAGTTAAATTATTTTAGTAAAGCCTGTCCCTGTCTTCTTCATATCTTAACTTTTTTCCTACTTTTCTCTTTTCTTGATAGAACAACTGGCTGCCATTCCTGAGTTTATGAATTTAGGACCCTTGTTCAAGTCTTCTGAGCCTGTTCAACTTACAGAAGCAGAGACAGAATATTTTGTTCGATGTATCAAGCACATATTTACCAATCATATTGTGTTCCAGGTGAGATAAGTACCCTTGTATAGGAAATTAGTATAAACCATTGTGCTTGGAGATAAACATTAGTTTCCCTTTTTTTATGATTCTAGCTCCTTTTATTTTTTGACATTGTAAATCATGCATTTTATTTCTGTTCTTTTAAAATGTTATATTTATATATTTGGAGTTTGTTTTTTGTTTATTTGTTTTTTTTTTTTTTTTTTTGCAGTTCTAGGGATTGATCCCAGTGACACTCTACCACTGACCTAAATCCCTGCCCCTGTTTATTTGTTAATTTTTAAATTAAATTTGGGATAAGTGGGGCTGGGGCTGTAGCTCAATGGCCAAGCACTTACCTAGCATGTGTGAGGCACTGGGTTCAATCCTTAGCACTACATAAAAATAAAAATAAAATGAAGGCATGCTGCCCATCTACAACTACCAAAAAAATTTTTTTTTAAATTTTGGGGACAAGGACAGCTAAATTGCCCAGGCTGACCTTGAACTTGCAACTTTTGCCTCAGCCTTCTGAGTAAATGTGACTACAGGTATACGCCACTGTGCCAGGCTAGAATGATGCTATTGTTATGTTATTTATTTATTTGCATGTGTTTGCACATCTCTATTTTTTTAGATATACATGACAGTAGGGTGTATTTTGACATATTATACATACATGGGGTACAACCCATTACAATTTTGATCCCATTCTTGTGGTTGAACATGATGAGGAGTTATACTGGTCGTGTATTTATATATGAGCATAGGAAAGTTATGTCTGATTCATTCTACTGTCTTTCCTATTCCCATCTCCCTCCTTTCCCTTCATTCCCCTTTGTCTAATCCAATAAACTTCTATACATCCCTCCTTACCCTCCCTTGCATCCACATATCAGAGAGAACTTTTGACCAGTTGGCTTATTTCACTTCGCATGATATTCTCCAGTTCCATCCATTTACTGGCAGATGCTATAATTTCATTCTTCTTTGTAACTGAGTAATATTCCATTATGTGTATATATTCCACATTTTCTTCATTCATCTGTTGAAGGGCACTTAGGTTGGTTCCATGGCTTGGTTACTGTGAATTGTCTAGCTCCTTTTATAAGGAATTAATTTAGCAGCAATTTTAGTTTTCTTTTCAGAACTGTAGAGAGCCCTTCATATGATGTATAACTTTTGATGGTTGAAATCTTTTAAAGGACATAAAACTGATATATATGAAGAAATTGGACAACATAAAGTCTTAACTATTTTAAAAATTAACATTTAACATCAAGGTAAGCTGGGCATGGTGGCGCATGCCTGTAATCCCAGCTACTAGACAGGACAAAGCAGGTGGATCACCAGTTTAAGGCCAATATAGTGAAGCCTTGTCACAAAATAAAATTTAAAAAAATTTTTTTTTTTTTTTTTTTTTTAATTTAACAGGTCGCGGGGAGATAGAGATGTAGCTTAGTGTTAGAGTGTTTGCCTAGCATGCACAAGGCCATGGATTCTATCCCTGGTACTGAGGTGGCGGGGAATAAATTGAGTTGTTCAGAGAACTTAGATTTGACAGTCATCTGATTTCTACCATCTTGTTTGGTAGGACTCCAGAAAGAAAAAACTCATGAATTATATAAACAGAAAGAGCTCAAGAATAAGACTACCCTGTTGCCCAAAGAAAAATCTTAGGTGGGGCTGGGGTGTGGCTTAGTGATAGAGCACATATTTAGTATATTTAGCATGTGATCCCAAGGACCAAAAAAAAAAAAATCTTAGGAGACCTATAGTGCTATTTGGAGTGGGAAGTTATAGTGGGTTCCAGAACTGACTGAATCTTGGATTATAAAGGAAGGAACAACGTGATTGAAAACATTTCTTATCCTTCACATCTTTTCCATTTGCTGACTTTTTAGTTTGACTGTACCAATACTCTGAATGATCAGCTTCTGGAGAAAGTGACAGTGCAGATGGAACCATCAGATTCCTATGAAGTACTGTGTTGTATCCCAGCCCCCAGCCTCATTTATAATCAACCAGGAATATGTTACACTCTTGTTCGTTTACCTGATGAGGACCCTACAGCAGGTACTAACACATATAAGGCAGAAGATACTTAGGTGTTTGTGAATGCATTACCTCTTGAGCTCTTAAAATGTCTGGACAAATGTTCAGGGTTCAAGAACATGATTCTGTTCCATAATTTAATGTAATGATTGTTTGTGTGTGTGTGTGTGTGTGTGTGTGTGTGTGTGTGTGTATAAAACTGATATTCCTGTGAAAAATCATGACGTACTTCTTCCTGATGTTTCTTTTTGGGGCATCCTGGAAAAACTTGTTTATTTATTAGGTGGTTGGCATTTTTAAAATACATCATTTTTTTAAAGGTCCTGTAGCATAAAGCTGGTATGTTTCAGCCTAATGAGTAGCTTAGCCAACCATTGTGTATCCACATCTGAGAAAGGCTTTTTGTAATTCTCTACTTGTATTACTTGTATGTGTATAGAGGTAAGGAGTAGGCCTTAAGAGAGCCAGTTGCTAGTGCCAATAGTAGTATTTACAAGTTTGGGGATTTGGGACAGTCTTGTGATCGATTACTTAAGAAGGTCAAGTATCTATTGTACTTAATTTCTTTTCCTTTCCTTTTTTTTTTTTTTTTTTTTTTTTGTGCTTGCTTTCTTAACCTTTACCCAGTTTTCACAGAAATAAACACACACGTCACATTTATGTTTTGAACAATTTTTACTACTTGTAGTACAGGAAAAGCAGAAGTTAACAATGTTAACAAATATTAGGGAAAGTTACAGAGTTACAGGAAATCATAAAAGTACTAGTAAATAGTTATCCCTGGTCATCATTCATTAACATTTGGGACTTAACCAGCTTTCCTTTAGCCCCTCTTCTAACTCCCTTCTTTAAGGTTTGTTCCTTGGAGCTCCTTTCCATTCTTATCTGTGTTGGGTGCTAGACCAGACTACTCAGACTCTGGCACGAGGTAGATTCAAGTTGGCACCATTGCTGAGTCTGAATCCCAGGTTGTTCCCTCTGGTCTTGGGTGGAACTGCACTTCTATTCCACAGCCACCCTGGATCTATAACCTCCTGGGTGGGAAGGCACTTTCCTATCTGGCCTCTAATACTTCTCCTTTGAGCTTTATGCCATTTGGCTTTAACCTTTAATTACCTCCTTTGTCCCTTTGTGAGGTTCCTCTAGTTCTATTTCCTTGTAACTTCACTTTCTCTGCTGCTCAGTTTTTCTCTCCAGTTAGATATGCCTGAAATGTGTCCACTAGCCACTAATTAAACTGGCTGTACTTTTAAGTAAAACTAGATTTATGTACCCTTGTTCCAAACTAGTATCTGGGCCCAGTCCTACTTAATCTAGCTCTGTGGTTTCTGCCATCATCCTGGGAGACTCTGCATTTTATCATTTTTTTTTTTCTAGTAGCCATCTCTCCTTACTTCCAAATTCCTCTCCCATTGTACTTCTCACCAAGTTTCTGTTTTTTAAGGGATGCCATTAATTTGCCACTTAATTTCAGAGGGAAGTGAAATGCTGAACTCATTGAAAAATCTAGTCTTTGCCAATTGAGAATAATAGCTCCTCCCATTCTCCAGGTTCACTTTGATAACTGATAACTCAGGCGCCCCACACCCCAGGGAGTAGAATTAACAGAATACCATAAATACAATTTTGCAATACCTAAATACACAAAACAACAATATTGAGGTTACAGAATTTACATATATTATAGAAGAACAGCAACAACAATAACAACAACAACAACAACAGAAAGCATTTCCACCGAGAGGAAGAATAGAGGAAGTTTTCTCGCCCCTCTTCATTAAGGTGTTTATTTTTGTTTAAAATAGATCTTACAAATTAGCCCAGAGGTTTCAACTTTTGGTCTGCTGGCTATGGACTCTTTTGATTTTTGTTGATAAGAATTTGGCAAATAGAGAATTTTCATTCTTTGATGCTAAACTCAGGGATAGAATGTTACCAGTTCATCTTTGGGGAAAAAAATGGAATCTTGTCCCAATGTATAGACTTTTAAATTTGTGCTAGTCATCAATAATATCTGACCCATTACAAACTCCTTTCTATTTTTTAGTTTTTTTTTTTTTAATCGATGGCCAATCTAAAATATTTGCTATATTCAATGAAAGAAGTGAAATACCAGGGCATAGATGGCAATGAAAGTCCTTTAACCTTCTTTCTTTCCCTCCCTCCCTTCCTCTCTCTCCTTTTTCTTTCTTTGCTGTTCTTTCCTTTCCTCCTCCTTCCTTCCCTTCCTTTTTCTTTTTTCCATTGCATATATTTGAAATTTTGCCAGTTATATCAAAATCTATCACCTCTACATCTCATCTCAGAAAAATATTTTCCTTACAGTTACAAGGGAAAAAATAGAAATTCTTGGTTGTGATTTCCTTCAACTTGAAAGCAATATGGCATAATAGAAAAGAATATAGGTTTTATAGATAGGTAAGGATTTGAATTCTGGTCCTCTTACTGACTGTATGACTTTGGATAAGTTATTTTGTCTTTGTAAGCCGGTTACAACTGTTTCGAGGAAGAAATGTAATAAGTAAAGTACTTAAAATGGTGCTGGACACATAGTAAATAATAGATGCTATTTTGTTTAATTCTGGAATTATTTACTTTCTCCCTTTATCATCTTTAAAATCAAGTCTTCCACAGTTGAAAAGACATATATCCTCCAGTGTCCTCCAGAAATATGTTTTATCAATTAGACCTTTCTTTGCTCAAACTTTAAACTTTCCCAAACTCCCTTACTTCATAAATGTACAAAATGTACCCTATTTGAAAAAACTGCTTTAATCAAGCATCATGATATTACAATAACACCTTCTGTCTGAGCTTGGGTAATTTCTTGAAAAAGTTATCAATGTCATAGTCTTGAAGTTGATAGTAAGTCCTTTTGTTATCTTTTAGAATTACTCATTTATTGCTTCTTTGCATCCTCATTCAGCAACTTACTTTACTTACCTCCTTTCCTTCCCTGTCTTCCTCTCTCTCCCTCTCTCCCTCCACCCCTCCATATCTCTGTCTTTCTCTCTCTCTCTCTCTCTCTCTCTCTCTCTCTCTCTCTCTCTCTCTCTCTCTCTCTCTCTCTCTCTCTCTCTTTCTCTGTCTCTATTTCTTTTTTAATACTGGGGATTAAACCCAGGACCTTATACAATTTGCAATCCTCTTGCCTCAACTTCCCAAGCAGCTGGGATTATACACGTGTGCCACCATACTGGGATAAAATATTTTGTGGTTATTTTACTTTCCTCTAAATATTTCTCGTACCAGTAACAATATATAACATATAGGCAACATCTATCAATTGCTCCCCATTTGGACCTCTTTACCTTTTTATTCTACTACCTATTCAGAACCATTCTAAACCCTGTATTGCTTTTATTATACTGCCAGATCTTATTGCATCATATTTCTCATGATCTGGAACCATTTCAACAAATATAAATAACTGATTTAAAAAAGTCTTTGATACAAAATATTTATACTAAAATCAACTTCCAACAGTACAGATATGAGTTCTTTTCTCTATTTTTCATTAGGGATACTCCAATTCCGGAATTGCTGCCCACACGTCCTTGAAGTGCCATCTTGACTTAAGCTACCAGTACAATCTGATGGATACAGAATTCTTTGAATCTGTAATCTCCCACCTATTGTTTTTTGTTCCATATTAACCATATTAACTCTTGGCATTCTGTATGAATTCACAACTTCAATTAAGTGATATTCACCTTGGAGTTTTTTACTTTGACTCACCTCTACTTACTCACTGGGATCCACATTAATAACCCATAATGAAACTTTGCAGTCTTCCACGCTAAACATTTAATCTGAGTTCTTGCTCAAATACTGAAAGCTCATGTTTCGTAGAAAATATTCAACTACTATCTTCCCTGTCTTTAACTAGAATTTGTTTAAGTCAGGCCTCAAATTCAATATTCTGCAATCTGACCCATTAGGAGATCTGCCAGTATTCCCAGGATCTGACTGGATTCCTCCTGGAGAACTTCTTTTTCATTGTTTCATTTGTCTTTACTCAGCCTGCCTTTCCTTAAACTCACTGGAATTTCCTTTTCAAGCCATCTTCCTATCCTATTTGATATTCCTTACTTGAAACGGTTCCAGGTGATGAGAAATATAATGATCCCATCATTATCAGTGTCATTAATCTTTACTGCTGACCTTATTCAGATGATTCCATCTCTCCAGAATGTAACTTAAACAGAATACACATTCATTTCATCTTTTTGCCTTACGGGAGAAAAAATCTGATCTATTGCTGTTGCCCCAAGCACTGTTTATTCTTGGTCATGGAAATGAGTTTCCAATGTGAATATGTGTTAGTTTCCTTCTTAACCTGCCCTTGATGATCAAACATCTCCACCCTTTTGCCTTCCAACACAATTAGCCTGCATCCTTGAATCCTGAGGTTCTGGTCAAGCTCTCCCTTCAGATTCTACTTCACAAACTTATGTCCATGTGAGCATTTATTCTCCAGACTCTATTCATCAAGTGATTATCTAATGGAATTTTCAGGCAGCTATCAAATTCTATATGAATGACTTCTTTCTATACACTTTTCTCTTTTTCCTTTATTCCATACTTAAAGTTTAAATGGAAATATTATCTTATCAACTCAAAATTTGCTACATGATTTCCAGGATAATTTCAAATGAATACTGTCCCCTTAACCCAATTCCACTTTAACTAATATTTGCCTTCCATTTGAACAGGTTAATTATGTTGGAAACCATGTTGAATGTAACTCAATCTATGTCCAAATCTCATATATCTGGAATTTTGCAATTAACCATGTATGTTCCAATTCTTGACCTCCCAGTGATTTCTGTCACGACCTTCCCTATAAGTGGGCTTTAACTGTATAGTATCCTCCTGTAAATACAGTTGTATTGTATTTTCTCAATCAGTAATTTCCGCAAGACATTGCTTCTCTTCTAGACACCGACTTCTCTGCCTACATTAATACCTATGGTCTAGCCTTGAAATCCCGCATGTCACTGACTTATCTCCTGAGAATGACAACACCCTCCACCTTGGGAACTCTATTCTGCCTCCTGCTTTTCCACAGGGACTCCATTAGTGAGGGTAAGCACCCATAAATTCAGCAGGTTCTGTACTGTCCAGTTCATTTCATTTCCCATCAATTCATCTGACCCATTTAAATTTACAACCATCACTTTCCTACTGCTACCTATTATAATGTCTCTTTTCACAGTGGACATGGAATTAATCCTTGTATGAACCATTCCCTGTATTTCCTTCCATTTTAGTTTTCCACAGACCCTTCTGTTCCCCCTCAAAATTTAGAAAGACTTCTTTGCCACCATGTCAAAGTTGATATACTCACTCAAGAGTCTTTTCCTTGGTGTCTTCTCCTTTCCTGACCTACCCTCATGGATGCCAGTAGCCATCTGCTTTGTCTCCAGGAGGCTGTAGTCGGTCTGTCTGCTATCTGATTTCACACTTAATCATGGTAGCTTCTCAATGCCACCATCTTTAGAAATGCCTCATTGTTCTCTTAAGAACCTTCACTATGACCTGTTATCATCTTGCTATCTTCAGATAGCAGTGGTCCCTAGAATTTTCCAGATACCCAAGAACCTCAGCCTCATTCTCCACTGGCCTCCTCACACCTCTACTTCATGCCCTTTTGTCTTACCCATGCCATGTTCTTTCCTGCCTGCCCTTGCTCACCCAGATTCATCACTTCCTCTCCCTCCTCCATCCTCATGTGCCTTTCTTGGTGCAGTGCCTTCCCCAATCCCTCAACAGCCATCTCCTCTCCCAGCTGCTGGGCTCCTTCCTCTGCTCTTCCTCCTCCTTCTTGCCCAGTGTTCTGCCAACATGTTGCAAACTCCTCACCTCCTCTCCCCTCTCCTGGGCCCAGGTGATCCTTTCTCCTGCTTTGGTCTCTTCTGCATAGTGAGGGTCAGTCATCCCTACCCCATCTGCCATGCTTTCAGCTGCCACCTGTGAATCAGCTGGCTGATCCATGGTGGTCCTGTGTGTACACACCCTTTTTGACCTGTCCTTCACAACCACATTCCGTGAGCTTTGCATCACAAAGATCGTTCCAAACCTCCATGTCCTACCCAGCAGTCCCTGTGGCTGCAGGCTGTGGGTTCTTTTTGGAGTTCCAAGTCCATGATTCCCTGAAAACTTTCAGGGACCTTTCACACCCTTCCTTTACACTCCTCTGAAAAGGCTCATGGCAACCATATTCCTGATTCTCCCACCATGTTCCTGTCCCCACACACTTTGTCTTCTGCCCTCACTCCTGCCCTGCACTTGCACTACATCCCAATGCACCCACACCCACTCTCCACTGACCTGACACTGAGCCTAACACCTGTCTCCTCCTGGACCTCCCATCCATCCACCACCTCTGCTCCTCCTCCCTCCTCCACACTCATCTCCTCCGTGAGCTCACCTCCAATGCTGGCTGCACTCCCTCTGCCCCTTCCCTCCCCTTGCACTGCCAGCCTGCTCCTCTCTGCCCACACCCACACACCGTCCTCCTGTGTGCCACCCACCTCTCTCAGCCTCACTCTTCCACCTCAGTCCTCAGCTGGGACCACAGTGCTGGTGCTGCTATCCCTGCCCTTGACAGAAAATCGCCACTCAGCCTCCATCCTTCCATGCCTCTCTGCTGCACCCATTTTCTTGGTCTGATGGGACCTTTCCTCCCATGTGTGACAGTCATAACTCTGATGCCTCCATCTACCCTGCCCCACCTCCGCCCCATCTCCGCCCCATCTCCTTTCTCCCGCTTCCACCAGTGATTCTCACCCGGGGATGCACGACACCCAGGTGGCCTATCAGAGTCATCTTTGGGTCAGTTTGTTGTTGCTGTTTCATGTTTGTGAGCAGATCAGTGCTCCCCCTGATGCTCTGATAGGCCTACCTGGGGGCCGTGCCCACAGCCCCCCCTCGGGTGGAATCCCCCCCCCCACCCCCGTTGAGAATCACTGGTGTGGACGCCACCTGTACTCTCGGGGCTTCACTCTCCCATCTCCTGCCTCCAGCCTTCCAGTGGTGACCACTGGAGGTCCTTGCTCAAGGATCTCAGCACCTCCCCCTCTGATGTAGACCTGGCTCTCTCCACTGGGATCCACATCTTCCCCTCCCTGTTCACTCCTTGATCCAGGACCTGACCCACCCCAGTGTGCATGAGAGAGCTGTTCTCTTAAAGACCCCCCCTTACCCCAGTGCTCCTAAACCACAAAACCCATGAGACTCTCATGCAGCTATCAGTATGTTTGACCCAAATGTGGTCCTCCAGGAGAATACTAGTCCCCTTCTCTTAATCACTCCTTTCACTTCCAGAGTACCACTGTGATCCTCCAGTCCCTCCTCCTTTCCTACAGACCAACCCCTTCCTCTCCCTTCCACCCTTCCTTAGCTACTCTTGTTTTTCCTTGGGAGATTCAGTAGTCTTCCTGGGCTCCAGTCGTTACTCAACACGACATGGAATTATTCACCAGCTCAGTCAGTGAGATGTCTTCTCAGTGTCTAGAGCTAGGCTCGTGTCCCCATCCCGAACCCCACTACTCCCCAACTCTGCCCTCCCATCCAACCCAGTCCGTCCCAACCCAGTTCCTGTTCCAAGCCCCATCCTTACCACCCACCCTTCCCTGCCGGATCCTTAATAAAGAGCCTGGCACAAAATATGCACCCTTGGAACAACGGTCAAGGCTCTAAGAGCCTGTGCTCCTCCCTCCCATTTGCTGTCCATGCCTTCCTTCCTCAAGCCAAGCCAATCCTTGCAGGCTGAACTGAGCACTCTTAAGTACCTTCATTCCAACTCTGGGATCACCCTCTTCTTCCTCCTGGTTGCTTCCTAGCCTGTCTTCCTTCCACTCCATTCTCTGCTCTCCATCCTCCCTGGCGTCTCCCGTTACCTTCTGTGTGTGATGCTCCCATGCATTACATCATCTTCCTTCATACACACTTTCTTGCTGTGTTTTTGCTTGTGACCTGTTTCTCCTCTTTACCTTCCTATCCAAGGGTAGGCTTCCTGTCTCTTTACCCTACGTTTCTCTTAGCAACCTAGCACGTGCCTTGTCATCAGATTCACTTTTCTTCATAGGGGTCTGCTCCCTGCTTAGATCTGCTCTTACTACTTAATCTCTCTACCTCCCTGTGCCTCCTTCTTATGCAGCCATTCACTGTCACTGGTCTGAATCTTCCATTTATTCTTCCTCTACCTTTCATTAGATGGCTGTTGTCATCCTATGCCAACCTTTCTCCCCTTTTCTCTAACCCCTTTGATTTACCAGGCTGATGCAAAATTCTCTATCCAGTCCTATCACTGCTTGCTTTTCTCACCTCCTTATTTGCATTTGCCCCAAACAGGTACCACAGAGAGAACAACTCTGCCCGGCGTACTGACAACCCGTGTGGCCCCCTAGTGCTGTTTTTTTCCTTATTGCCATTTGATCACACTATCTTCACTTTAAGACATCATTTTTATGTAGGTGACATCTACATCCTCCTTTTCATGTCCTCCATTATCCTCTGGATAAAGCCTTTAGCAGGAAAGCCCCCATTCTGTTCTTCAGTCCTGGCGTTCTGGGCCAGGCTCCTTCCCACTGTGCCCATTTGCTACTGATCTACCATTCTACCTCTAAACCCATGACACCGTAGTGGGTTGGAAGGTTCTCCCCAACCCAGGCTTCACTGAATCCCCTTGAACAGAAGAACAGATTGAGGAGTCAGTGTAAAATGTCTGTCATGCACTGATTCCCAGCTCCTCTTCTGCCATTTGAAAGCCTCTTCTCCTGAATTCACTCTGCATGGGTCCACTCATGTCCCTGAGGTACCTGTAGTGCTGTCTGTGCAGGACCCTTCTTAAAGTGCAACACCACCCAACTTCTTCTAGTTAACCTGAGTCCCTTTGCCCCCCCCCCAACTTTTTCCTGAGGGCCCACTTCTGCAAGTGCTTCTCCTCCCTGCCTTGCTTCTACAGTGGACACTGATACCATCCATCATATCCACTTATTCCCTGAGATCTGCTCATGCCCTTGGTTTGGGAACTAAACATGCATTCCATGTTCCCCCTTTTCCATGTTGGCCTCTTTATGTATATTGAAGCCAATAAAGACTCATGAAGTTCTTTCATGACAGAAGTGCCTCCTGTCCCTTTCTTTCCCCATCACTTCCTGGATAAAGTTTAAATTCCACATATCACCTTCCCATGGCATCCCAATTCCAGTGTCTCTCTTTCCATCCTTGCCAAAATATCCCTTGTGTTTTCTCCAACTTGGTTTTCCAGGGAACCTCTGCTTCTTCCTCAACATCCAATCAGACTTTCCTGGCACCAGCCAATCAGTCCATGGACTCAGGAGTCCTTCCCTCTGTATTTGTTCCCTTACTGATCTGCCCTCAGTGCTACCACCATGGCCAGCCTCTTTGTGCCACCTATGCTTTTATTACTTCATCTGCTATCTGAATACACTCTTAACAATACTAGACTCTGAATTCCACTGTAGGAGGGACAGTCATTTCTGGTCTGAGAGCTTGTTAACCCTGTGACCTTCCATCATTTGCCATGGCTTTTGTTGACACAGTGGTCCTAACATTTCCTCAGTGTCGAGATCACTAAAACCTCATTCTCCACTAGCCTCCTCACACCTCTACTTCATGCCCTTTTGTCTTACCCATGCCATGTTCTTCCCTGCCTGCCCTGGCTCACCCAGATTCATCACTTCCTCTCCCTCCTTCATCTTCATGTGTCTTTCTTGGTGCAGTGCCTTCCCCAATCCCTCAACAGCCATCTCCTCTCCCAGCTGCTGGGCTCCTTCCTCTGCTCTTCCTCCTCCTTCTTGCCCAGTGTTCTGCCAACATGTTGCAAACTCCTCACCTCCTCTCCCCTCTCCTGGGCCCACGTGATCCTTTCTCCTGCTTTGGTCTCTTCTGCATAGTGAGGGTCAGTCATCCCTACCCCATCTGCCATGCTTTCAGCTGCCACCTGTGAATCAGCTGGCTGATCCATGGTGGTCCTGTGTGTACACACCCTTTTTGACCTGTCCTTCACAACCACATTCCGTGAGCTTTGCATCACAAAGATCGTTCCAAACCTCCATGTCCTACCCAGCAGTCCCTGTGGCTGCAGGCTGTGGGTTCTTTTTGGAGTTCCAAGTCCATGATTCCCTGAAAACTTTCAGGGACCTTTCACACCCTTCCTTTACACTCCTCTGAAAAGGCTCATGGCAACCATATTCCTGATTCTCCCACCATGTTCCTGTCCCCACACACTTTTGTCTTCTGCCCTCACTCCTGCCCTGCACTTGCACTACATCCCAATGCACCCACACCCACTCTCCACTGACCTGACACTGAGCCTAACACCTGTCTCCTCCTGGACCTCCCATCCATCCACCACCTCTGCTCCTCCTCCCTCCTCCACACTCTTCTCCTCCGTGAGCTCACCTCCAATGCTGGCTGCACTCCCTCTGCCCCTTCCCTCCCCTTGCACTGCCAGCCTGCTCCTCTCTGCCCACACCCACACACCGTCCTCCTGTGTGCCACCCACCTCTCTCAGCCTCACTCTTCCACCTCAGTCCTCAGCTGGGACCACAGTGCTGGTGCTGCTGTCCCTGCCCTTGACAGAAAATCCCCACACAGCCTCCATCCTTCCATGTCTCTCTGCTCCATTTTCTTGGTCTGATGGGACCTTTCCTCCCATGTGTGACAGTCATAACTCTGATGCCTCCATCTACCCTGCCCCACCTCTGCCCCACCTCCACCCCATCTCCTTTCTCCCCCTTCCACCAGTGATTCTCACCCGGGGATGCACAACACCCAGGTGGCCTATCAGAGTCATCTTTGGGTCAGTTTGTTGTTGCTGTTTCATGTTTGTGAGCAGATCAGTGCTCCCCCTGATGCTCTGATAGGCCTACCTGGGGGCCGTGCCCACAGCCCCCCCTCGGGTGGAATCCACCCCCCCACCCCCGTTGAGAATCACTGGTGTGGACGCCACCTGTACTCTCGGGGCTTCACTCTCCCATCTCCTGCCTCCAGCCTTCCAGTGGTGACCACTGGAGGTCCTTGCTCAAGGATCTCAGCACCTCCCCTTCTAGTGTAGACCTGGCTCTCTCCACTGGGATCCACACCTTCCCCTCCTGGTTTACTCCTGATCCAGGACCTGACCCATCTCCTGTCCTCATTAGAGTTGCTCTTTTAAAGGCCTCTCCTCTAGTTTTCATGCCCTGCCATCTGGATATTTCCCCGGATCCCTGATAAATCTTTATCCCAGTCTAGGTCTTGTGGGATTTTACTATTATCTCTTTTCCCTAATCTCTTCTCTTTCCAGTCAGAGATGAGGAGCTCCTGCAGAGCTCATCTCTTTTGTCCTCAATACCCCTGCTTACCTTTTCATTTCCTTGCATTTTACCTGAAGTTACTCTCTCACTTCTTTCAATGGATGCACTTGTCTTTTTTCTACCTGTATTCATTACCCTCATCACTGAACGAATCTTCTACCACTGTACTTCAAGAAGATTGTTTTCTGATTTTCTATAACTTGTCTCATTTCCTCCTGCCATACCCACTTACCATGTGACCCCCACCCCATTTGGAACCCTTGTGCTTACAACCCTGCCTCATCAACCCTGATCTAAACCTTATCCAGCACCCCACCCCCGGTACTCACCCTTTCCAGATACATAATAAAAACCTGACGCAGGCATGCAATAAAGAGCACAGGCAATAATTTACACCTTTCCTATAATGTCGAGGACTTTAGACCATGTTCTTCGCTTCCTGTGCTGTCCACCCCTTTTTTGTTTTTCCTTTACCAAACTGAGATTTGTCTGAGCACTGTAAGTGCTCTTTCCAACTGTGGGACCACCCTCTTCTTGTTCCTCGTGGCTTGCCTCCCTCCCACCCTGCTCTCTGTGCTCCATCCTCTGCTCTCTGCTTCTTCCACCCTATCTTCTGTGGGGTATATCTCCTGTACCCCACATGTATTATTGTCCTGTACCCATACTTTCTTATCCAACTGCATGTGTCACACCCATTTCTTCTTTTTGCCTCCTTGATACAGGCAGTCTTCCTTCTTCTCCATGCCCATATTTTTCTCAAGTACCCTGTGCCTGCCACTTTGAGATGGCCCTATTTCTGTGCAGTTGTGTGCACACTTCTTTGACCTCCTCTCCTCGTTCCAACTCTTTCCAACCTCTCTATCTCTTTTTCTCTTTTGGAGCAGTTGGCGGTCACTAATTCGGGAATTGCTGTGATTCCGGCCTCCACTTTCCTTAGGTCGCTTTTTCCTTATGAATTCCACTCCACCATTTCTACCCTCCTCTCTTCCTCTCCCAAAAGGTTAGTTCTCACAAAACTCTACAGGCAGTTTGCGCCACTTCATTCTCTTCATCTTCTCCTTGCCTCCATCACGTCCATTTCTCACCGTAGGCTCCACAGAGAAATGCCTTCCTACCCATCACAATTGTTCTCTAACAATTGAGGCTGTCTGGATCCATCTCTTCCCGTTCTCTTTCTTGGTAACACTACACAAGAGCCATATTAAAATATTATTAAATGTTCTTCTATAAGGATAATTTTCCATGCTTAGGGCCTATCAACTTCTTTTATCATCTGGATCAAACCACTCAAAACAGAAGTCTTATTTTTATATCACTAACACACCCTCACCTGGCCTTGTTCTCTCCAGCTGTGCCAAATATCTGCTTCTCTTACTTTATTCTTCTAATTCTACACTTCCACATTTTACCTTCTCTCTCACCCTCACCCCCCTACCCAGGTATGGTGGTACACTGCAAACGTATGTGCACTCTAAGTCTCCATTCTTTCATCAGCCCTGAAACTAGAAGCTCAGACTTACTGATGGTGACAAAACGTCTCCTCTGCATTGGTTCCTTCCCACCCTGCTGTCATTTGCAAGCATCTTTCTATCCACATATTAGATTCAGTCTACACAAGTCCATGCTGTTACCTGCCAGTGTTGTCTATACAGGAGCCATGCCAGTGTGCAACATGGCCCAGCTTACTCTGTTTAACCCAAGTTACTTTGACCCTTCATCATCCTTCCTCCAAAGGGCCTCATTCTGTAGATGCCCAGGCTTTTGTTTCTCTTGGCTGTCCTGCTCCTTTAGTCTGGCCTAGATACCCTACAAGTCACATTTTTGCCCTATTAAGCTATGACAACAAACCTGTTTGGGAATGCTGCATGTCTCCTTCCTCTCTCATGAGTTGGATCCTTGACCCAAAAATCTCATGAGATTTTTCTCATTGTGCACACTTCCTCTCCGTTTTTTCATGTCAACCTACTTGAACAAACTCAGCTCTTAAACATGCCTTTTGATGGCTGCTGGACCCCATGCATGTGGATTTATACTATCACAACCGTGTTCCGCATTTTCTCCCAGAGACCCTGTGCTTTCTCCTGTGCAACATCCAGTTGTACTTTCCCTGCCACCTCCTAATCAGTCCATGAACTCAGGAGTCTTTTCCTCTGTTTGCCCACTTCCTGAACTGCTGTTGCCATTGCCAGCCTCTTTACCCCTAGTCAACTCTCTGAGTCCATCTGCTATCTGAACTCACCCCTTATAATCCTATCATCTCAGTTCTGCCATATTAGATATCATTGTTTTTTATCACAAATCCACTCATTAAGCTTTCAGCATCTCACCATGCCCTTAATTGTCACATGGTCCACATTTCCTAGGTGCCCATGGTCCCTACTACCTCATTCTCCTTTGACCTCCTTACACCTCTCCTGTGCCCCTCATGTGTCTTACCCATGCCATACTTTTTCTCCTTGGGAATCATTATGAACACTGTTGCCTTTTGAGAGCACGGTTCCTGGGTTTTCCATGTTCTCTCCTTCCTTTGCATAGTGCCTTTCCTATTTGCTGAATAACCCACTCCACTGCCAGCTTCTGGGCTCCTTCTTTGGCTCTTTCTCATTCTTCTTACCTGGTAGACCTCCAACTATCGTGCTCTGCCAGTGTGTTGCAAATTCTCACCTCTCTCCTCTGGGCCCAGCTGATGCGTTCTATTGCTTTTGTCTCTTTTGCATAGTGAGGTACAGTCCTTCCCTCCACATTGCCCTTCTTCCAGCTGACAGATTGTGTAGTCCTCTTATGTGTACTCCTATCTTGACCTGTCCCCCAGGCCCCTGTTCCACCACATTCAGTCATTTTTTTGATCACATAAATTATTACCAAATTCAGATGCTATATCCAACAAGCACACACTTATGTCCCTGTGGCCCAACGCCATGGGTTCATTCAGGTTCCTCACAATCATAGTTCCCTGTAAATTTTCTAGCGTCCATTCAGAAAACATTCTAAAAACATACTGGGAAGTTTGGGCCCTGATACCCCAGCCACATTCTTCTCCCCATATGACTTTTGTCATCTGCCCTCTCCCTACTCCACATATGCCCACCAGTATCTCGATGAATTCACCCACTCTCAAGCTGACTTGCCACTGGGCCAGACAACTCTCTCTTCTATCCTACCACCTCTGCTCTTTTTGTTACCATGTCAGCAGTCATCTCCCCAGCTCACCTCCAATGCTGGCTGCACTCCCTCTGCCCCTTCCCTCCCCTTGCACTGCCAGCCTGCTCCTCTCTGCCCACACCCACACACCGTCCTCCTGTGTGCCACCCACCTCTCTCAGCCTCACTCTTTCACCTCAGTCCTCAGCTGGGACCACAGTGCTGGTGCTGCTATCCCTGCCCTTGACAGAAAATCGCCACACAGCCTCCATCCTTCCATGCCTCTCTGCTGCAACCCAGTTTCTTGGTCTGATGGGACCTTTCCTCCCATGTGTGACAGTCATAACTCTGATGCCTCCATCTACCCTGCCCCACCTCTGCCCCACCTCCGCCCCATCTCCGCCCCATCTCCTTTCTCCCGCTTCCACCAGTGATTCTCACCCGGGGATGCACGACACCCAGGTGGCCTATCAGAGTCATCTTTGGGTCAGTTTGTTGTTGCTGTTTCATGTTTGTGAGCAGATCAGTGCTCCCCCTGATGCTCTGATAGGCCTACCTGGGGGCCGTGCCCACAGCCCCCCCTCGGGTGGAATCCACCCCCCCACCCCCGTTGAGAATCACTGGTGTGGACGCCACCTGTACTCTCGGGGCTTCACTCTCCCATCTCCTGCCTCCAGCCTTCCAGTGGTGACCACTGGAGGTCCTTGCTCAAGGATCTCAGCACCTCCCCCTCTGATGTAGACCTGGCTCTCTTCACTGGGATCCACATCTTCCCCTCCCTGTTCACTCCTTGATCCAGGACCTGACCCACCCCAGTGTGCATGAGAGAGCTGTTCTCTTAAAGACCCCCCCTTACCCCAGTGCTCCTAAACCACAAAACCCATGAGACTCTCATGCAGCTATCAGTATGTTTGACCCAAATGTGGTCCTCCAGGAGAATACTAGTCCCCTTCTCTTAATCACTCCTTTCACTTCCAGAGTACCACTGTGATCCTCCAGTCCCTCCTCCTTTCCTACAGACCAACCCCTTCCTCTCCCTTCCACCCTTCCTTAGCTACTCTTGTTTTTCCTTGGGAGATTCAGTAGTCTTCCTGGGCTCCAGTCGTTACTCAACACGACATGGAATTATTCACCAGCTCAGTCAGTGAGATGTCTTCTCAGTGTCTAGAGCTAGGCTCGTGTCCCCATCCCGAACCCCACTACTCCCCAACTCTGCCCTCCCATCCAACCCAGTCCGTCCCAACCCAGTTCCTGTTCCAAGCCCCATCCTTACCACCCACCCTTCCCTGCTGGATCCTTAATAAAGAGCCTGGCACAAAATATGGAGGCCTCTAAGGGCCTTCATTCTGCCTCTAGTATCACCCCCTTCTCCTTCTTGCTCCCCGTGTTGCTGCCCAACTTGTCTCTCTTCCATCTTGCTGTCGTTTTCCATCTTCCCTGATTTCTTCCTGCCACCTGCCTTTCATAGGTGAGTCCTCCTGTGCTCTGTGTCATCCTCCTATAGCCACACTTCTTGCTTTTTTACCTGTGATCCCCTTCTTTGTCTTCCTGGCCAAGGGCAGGGTTTTTACCCCATCTCTGACCTATACTTCTCTTGGTGACCTAGTTCCTTCTGCATCATCAGATTCCTGCCCCACCCCAAAGCGTCTGCTCTCTTGAACTCAATCTCACTGCTCTATCTCTTTCGTCTTTCCCATATTCCTCCAATTTTCTAGAACCATCATTTGTCAACTATCTCTATCTTTCATTGATTCTGACCTTGGCTGCCTTTTCCAACCCATCCTTTCTTTTTTCTTTTTCTGTTCCCCTAAGGTTTTCCTGGTTCCCTCAAAACTACAGCCAGTCCTGAACTTCCTGCTCTGCATCCTTTCCTCTCCTTGGTCTCTTTTGTTTGCCACCAAAAGGGCTCATGAAGCAGAATGCACCCCTGCCCATTGCTCTGGACTCCACCCATCTCTTTAGTGCAGATCTCCCATTTCCTCATCCCTTGTTAGTGTCATTAATTTTGCAGCACTTGCATTCAGTGCTTAACATTGTCTTACGTAGGGTCCACTCTCCAATCACTTCTCCCTTCATCCTTTCTCCTCTAAATCATAACTTCAAAAAAAGAAGCCAAGCCCCAACGCACACATTCCCTGCAGGCATTGCTTGATCCTGCAGTAACAGTTGGCTCTTTCACCGCCTTCTTGCATCAAAACTACAATACCCGTTCACCAGACACATCCCCCTGTGGGTCTCTCTGCCTGACACTCCCTTTCAGCCACTCTTGAACAGTGGAAGAACATACTTAGTGGTCACTGCGAAATGCCTATTCCGCATTGGTTCCCAAGTGCTCCTCCAACATTTGCAAGCATCTCTCTCCCATGTACTGAACTTCCTCTGTCTGAGTCTACCCGTGGCCCCACGGTACTTTTACTGCTATCTGTGTAGAAGTCATTTAAACTGTAGCACTACCTAGTTTCCCCATTTAACTCAACTCACTTTGTCCCTTTACCTTCTTTCCCTAAAGGGGCTGGATCTGCAAACACCTGGGCTTTTGATTCTCTTCTCTTCTCTGCTTGTAAGATGGGCATTAATAGCCCCCATCTCAACAACTTGCTTCGTGGAATCTGCTGATGCTCTCAGTTTGTAAACTCTGTATTCCACTTGCCCCTTTTCAGTGTTGGCACCTATACTACACTGACCGTTCCTAATCAAGTGGTCCTTTCCTGTCTGGGCCATCTCCTGTTCCTTTTTTTTCCTCTTATCAATCTCTGACACTGGTCGAGTCCCACATACTACCTTCACATGGCAGCCTAATTGCAGTGTTGCTTACTTTCTGCTCTGGATGTGGATTTATCCCTTGCCAAGCAATCCCCTGTTTCTTCTGTTCTGTTCCAAAGACCCTCTACTTCCTCTTTAATGTCCAGTTGTACTTCCCCTGCTACATCCAGTGCCAGGGCTCAGGGGTCTTTCCCTCTGCATTTGTTCCCTTCCTGACCTGCGCTCACTGTGGCCACCATTGCCACCCTCTTTGTCCCCACCATGCTCTATTAAGTCCATATGCTCTCCCCTAAAAATTTCCATGCTGGAAACATTCAGTACCCCTCTGGAGGTGTTCCCTTGCCTTTCATTATGTCAGCATGCCCACAATATTTCCAAGGGACCACTTCCTCTACTGCTTCACTCTCCTATGGCCTCTTTTCACCTCTCTTGCATCCTTACTTGGCTTATTTGTGTCATGCTTTTTCTTTTTCATGGACTCATCAGGTAATTTGCCACAGTTTTAGGGAAGAGTTTCTAGATTCTTCATGTTAACCCTCTTCTTGATCTTAGCCTTGTTTCCCTAGGTGTGGTCCCTTCCCCGATGTTCCCAACAGCCCTGTCCTTTCTCAGCATCTGCTGAGACATCACCTTCTGCTCTTTCTCATTCTTGCCCAGCACATCATTTCACCTCTCTTATGTCATTCCCCTCAATGGTCTGTAAATTCCTCAGCTGCTCTCATGTGTACCTAACTGATCCTTTCTCCTGCTTTCCTCTTGTACTGCCTAGCAAAGTACTGTCATACCTTCCCCATCTACCGTTCTTTCAGCTGATATTTCTAAATTGTCCACTGATTCTATACAACTCTCAGGGCTGTACTCCTTTTTTGACCTCCACCAATACCCACTATTCAACCATACTTTAGCATCTTTGTGTCAGACAGAATAGCAAATCCACATATGCGTGGTGATGTTGTTGTGGATCTAGGCTGGGTTCATTCCAGCTTCTTAGTTCCGTGCAATCTTTCATGTTTCAGTTGTTCTTTCAGATTCTACTGAAAAATTTCTTGGGACCTATATTCTTGTTTCACCTACCACATTGTGCACAGCATGCTTTTTGTTTCTGCCCTTATTCCTGTCCCGCACATGCTCACTACCTCCCTACACATTCACCCACTCTCCACCTGACCTGACACTGGGCCTAACACCTGTCTCCTCCTGGACCTCCCATCCATCCACCACCTCTGCTCCTCCTCCCTCCTCCACACTCTTCTCCTCCGTGAGCTCACCTCCAATGCTGGCTGCACTCCCTCTGCCCCTTCCCTCCCCTTGCACTGCCAGCCTGCTCCTCTCTGCCCACACCCACACACCGTCCTCCTGTGTGCCACCCACCTCTCTCAGCCTCACTCTTCCACCTCAGTCCTCAGCTGGGACCACAGTGCTGGTGCTGCTGTCCCTGCCCTTGACAGAAAATCCCCACACAGCCTCCATCCTTCCATGCCTCTCTGCTGCACCCATTTTCTTGGTCTGATGGGACCTTTCCTCCCATGTGTGACAGTCATAACTCTGATGCCTCCATCTACCTGCCCTACCTCTGCCCCACCTCCGCCCCATCTCCTTTCTCCCCCTTCCACCAGTGATTCTCACCCGGGGATGCACGACACCCAGGTGGCCTATCAGAGTCATCTTTGGGTCAGTTTGTTGTTGCTGTTTCATGTTTGTGAGCAGATCAGTGCTCCCCCTGATGCTCTGATAGGCCTACCTGGGGGCCGTGCCCACAGCCCCTCCTCGGGTGGAATCCATCCCCCCACCCCCGTTGAGAATCACTGGTGTGGACGCCACCTGTACTCTCGGGGTTTCACTCTCCCATCTCCTGCCTCCAGCCTTCCAGTGGTGACCACTGGAGGTCCTTGCTCAAGGATCTCAGCACCTCCCCCTCTGATGTAGACCTGGCTCTCTCCACTGGGATCCACACCTTCCCCTCCTGGTTTACTCCTGATCCGGGGCCTGACCCACCCCAGTGTGCATGAGAGAGCTGTTCTTTGCCCAGACACACACCCTTAGCAGTCCTCATGACCCACCTCATAGACTCTCAGGCATTCTGTCAGTATGCTTGGTCCTAGTCTGGTCCTTCTGTTTGCTTACTATTATCCCTTTTCCTTCATGCCCCCTCTTTTCCTATCAGAGATAAGGAGCCCCTCCAGAGCCTTGTGTTTGGTCTGCAAATCTCTTCTTCCTCCCTACAAACCAGCCCCTTACCCTTATTTTTCCAGTCTTCCCCTCTTGAATCTACTCTTTTCCATTGGTGGATTCTATCTTCCCAGAAGGTGACCATCAGTCTGAACAGTGGACATGTAATTGTCTTTAAGCTCAGAACAACAGGTTTAATTTCTCAGTGCCTGGCACTTGGCTCGTGTCCCTTACCCCAAACCCCACCCCCACCCCTGCCCCAACCTCCCACCCCCCCCCCAGTTCCCAGCCCCACCCTCCCCACCAACCCAGTAAACCCCATCCCTCCCACCCCCACCCACCCACCCACCCTTCCCCGCCGGATCCGTAGTAAAGAGCCTGGCCTAAAATTTCAGACATTCCCCCTTGCCTGTTGCTGTCCACCCTTGTTCTGCTTTCTTTTCCCAAAGCCAAGCCTTGCAGGCTGACCTGAGCACTCTAAGAGCCTCCATTTCACCTCTGAGATCACTATTCTCCTTACTCCCTCTGTTCCTGTCCAGCCTGTCTACCTTCTACCCTACTCTCCATCCTCCCTGGGGGCCTCCTGCTTTGTGCGCTATAGGAGACTCCACCTGTATGCTGCCTCATCCTCCTTTAGCCACAACCTTGATTGCTGCATTTGTTTGTTACCTGCTTCTTCCCTTTTTCATTCTGGCCAAGGTTAGGCTTCCTACCTCAACTCTGTAGCCTCTACTTCTCTTAATCGAGTGCCTGCCATGTCATCACAGTCCCTCCTCTCTTCTCCAGCGTCGTCTTCCTCCTTGGAACTGCTCTCATTGCTAAACCTCTCTATTCCTGTCCCTCCTCTCTTCTTCAGCCATTCACTGTCATTGGTCCAGATCTTCCATTCAAGGGAACAGTCCTTTAGGTAGCCTTTTCCTTCAATCTTCCATGGTAACCTTTCTCGTCCTCTCTTCCCTTCCCATAAACAGACTGACACTACACCGCATGGCCAGTCCTGTACTTCTTGCTCTTCTTCCTTTCTTCTCATCTCTTACTTCCATTTCTCCACAAAAGGGTCCCATAAAGTGACTAGAGCCCTCCCCATTGTGCTTGCCTGGTCTCACTGTCCACTAAAGTAATCTGGTTTTCCTGTTTCTTTCTCTATGAAGAGTGTGACCATGCATGTTGTGAAGCTATTACATTTTTGAGACCCTCTTCTTCTACAGGTACCACTTTCCAACCTAATCTGCCTTCTTCCTCTCTTGTCTCTGGATCAAGCCACCCAAGAAAAAAGCCTGGCAATTGAATGCCTAAGCTCCCCAGAGCCTTCCTCTCTTCCTGTCAGGGCCTTCCTCTACTCTGCACTACCACTTCACTTCCTTCCTTCCTTTCTGTCTCCCCTAAGCCTATGAAACTCCACTGGATTGGAAGGTTCCTTCCATTCCTGGCCTCACTGTGTCCCGGCAGAGTCCCTCTGTTGTATGGTACACCTCTCTCATTTCAGCCACCCTTGAATAGCAGAAGAACAGATTCAGTGGTCACTGCGAAATGCCTGTTCCGCATTGGTTCCCAGCTGTTGCTCTGCTATTTGCAAACGTTTTTCTTCCACTGGACTCACTCTGCATGGGACCACCCCATGTTCCTGAGGTACCTGCAGTGCTGTGTACAGCACCTGTCTTAGTTTATATAGTTGCCAGTTTACCATCATTTTACCAAATTCACTTTGGCCCTTTGCCTTGCTTCTGTCATAGGGCCTACTCTGAAAACACCCGTGGTTTGCTTCTCTTCTCTGCCCTGTTTCTAAGGTCTGGCCTTGATACTGCTCACCTCACCAACTTAATGCCATGATATCTGCCCACACTCCCAATTTGAGAACTCTGCAGTCTCCCTGCCCCCTATCCAACAGCTCCCTTACTCATGCTGGTACCACCACAAACTCATATCATTCTCTCATTATCAAAGTGCCTCCTGTCCCTTTCTTTTCCCATTAATTCTCCTAAAACAGCACATGTCCCACATACCACCTTCCCACAGCAGCCCAAATCCTGTCTCTCTCTTTCCACCCTGGATGTGGATTTAACCCTTCAACAGGCGATCCCATGCATTTTCTCCCACTTTGGTTTTCCAGGGATCTTCTGCTTCCTCTTAACATTCAGTCATACTTCCCCTGCCACCTCCTAATCATTCCATGGGCTCAGGAGTCTTTCCATATCTGCTCCCTTCCTGACCTGCCCTTACTGCTGCCACCATTGACAACTTCTTTGTTCCCAGGGTGCTCAACTGAGTCCATCTGCTTCTGAATTCACTCCTAACCATCTTAGCTTCTTGTTTGCACTATTTTGGTGACACAGTCACCTCCTCTCTTGGAGTCGTTACCCCTGACTTTTGTTCATCTCAGCATGCTCTTTGATGACATAGGTGGCCCAACCTTTCCTAGGCGCCATGACTGCTACAAACTCATTCCCTTTAGGACTCCTCCTATCTATTTTTCATTCCTGGCTTTTCTATGTCATGATCTTTCTTCTCAAGGGACTTTCCTCATACTTTGCCCCATTTGCAGGGAAGAAGCTCTGAATTCCATAGATTAACTCTCCCTATTTGGTCCTTGTAGTGGCTCTAATGGCACACTGCCTTCTCTGGTCTTTTCAACTGCCTCTTGTCCCTTGACCCTGGCCTCCTTCTGTCTTTCTCATTCTTCTTGCCCACTGAATCACTTGGCTTCTCCCATGCTCTCCACAGGTTATAAATTCCTCAACTCCTTTCCAAGTACACAAGCGTAGGTTAATCATTTCTCCTGCTTTCCTCTTTGACTGCATAGCAACATAACTGTCACCTTCCCCATCTATAATTCTCTTAGCTTCCATCTGTGATTTGTCTAATCAATTCAGTAGTCCTTTCTAGTGTGTACTATCTCCTTGATCTGTTGGCAGCTCCTGATGATTCAGACTAGTCAGTCCTCATTTCATAAGACAGTATACCAATTCTACTTGGTAGAATGTTCTGTTTGGTAGCTCATGCTCATGACTCTGTCTCCAAGATGTCTGTTTTTTCTGGTTTCAACAATGGCTCTCTATAACCCTTGAAGTGTCCTTTCATTTAATATCCTTTCTTTCAAACTCTTCTGAAACACTTTCAAAAATACATATGCTTCTGATTTTCCTACCACATTCCTGTCCCCAACTTGGTTTTGTCATCTGTCATTACTCCTTCCCACCAACATCCCAGCACATTCACCCACTCTCCACCTGACCTGACACTGAGCCTAACACCTGTCTCCTCCTGGACCTCCCATCCATCCACCACCTCTGCTCCTCCTCCCTCCTCCACACTCATCTCCTCCGTGAGCTCACCTCCAATGCTGGCTGCACTCCCTCTGCCCCTTCCCTCCCCTTGCACTGCCAGCCTGCTCCTCTCTGCCCACACCCACACACCGTCCTCCTGTGTGCCACCCACCTCTCTCAGCCTCACTCTTCCACCTCAGTCCTCAGCTGGGACCACAGTGCTGGTGCTGCTATCCCTGCCCTTGACAGAAAATTGCCACTCAGCCTCCATCCTTCCATGCCTCTCTGCTGCACCCATTTTCTTGGTCTGATGGGATCCTTCCTCCCATGTGTGACAGTCATAACTCTGATGCCTCCATCTACCCTGCCCCACCTCTGCCCCATCTCCTTTCTTCCCCTTCCACCCGTGATTCTCACCCAGGGATGCACGACACCCAGGTGGCCTATCAGAGTCATCTTTGGGTCAGTTTGTTGTTGCTGTTTCATGTTTGTGAGCAGATCAGTGCTCCCCCTGATGCTCTGATAGGCCTACCTGGGGGCCGTGCCCACAACCCCCCCTCGGGTGGAATCCACCCCCCCACCCCCGTTGAGAATCACTGGTGTGGACGCCACCTGTACTCTCAGGGCTTCACTCTCCCATCTCCTGCCTCCAGCCTTCCAGTGGTGACCACTGGAGGTCCTTGCTCAAGGATCTCAGCACCTCCCCCTCTGATGTAGACCTGGCTCTCTCCACTGGGATCCACACCTTCCCCTCCTGGTTTACTCCTTGATCCAGGACCTGACCCACCTCAGTGTGCATGAGAGAGCTGTTCTTTGCCCAGACACACACCCTTAGCAGTCCTCATAGGTTCCCAGGCATTCTGTCATATGCTTGGTCCTAGTCTGGTCCTTCTGTTTGCTTACTATTATCCCTTTTCCTTAATGCCCCCTCTTTACCTGTCAGAGATAAGGAGCCCTTCCAGAGCCTTCTGCTTTGATTTGAAAATTCTTTGCCATTACTTATGGTTTCACCCTCCAGGCAAATATTCTTTGTCTTCTTTGGGCAAATTGAGTATTATTGCTAGCACATACTTGTTACCCTCAACACTGGAGATGGAATCTTCTTCTTGGTCAGATCAGTAACATTCTATTCTCAATGCCTGGACCCTGGCTTATGTCTCTTATGCCTCCCTCACTCCCTTCCCAACTGTCAGCCTCACTAGTCCCAACCTTGCCCTCCTGTCCGGTGGTAAACCACATCCAAAATCCTACCCTGCCAGCAACCCTTCCCTGCTGGATCTATATTAAAGAGCCTGGCTCCAAATTTGCTTCCTTGGAGCAGTGCTGAAGCATCAGAGCACATGTTCTTCCCTCTCTGTACTGTCCCTCCCTTTTTTGCTTTTATTTTCCCATGCTGAGCCTTGCAGGTTAGCCTGTACACTCAAATGCCTTCATTTCAACTCTAGGACCTCCCCCTTCTTCAGGCTGCCCTTTGCTGTTCAGTCTGTCTCCCATCCATCCCACTTTCTACTATCTGTTCCCCCGTTTCCTCCTGAATCCTGTCTGTCTTCCTTAGGTGACCCTCCTGTTGTGCTGCATTACTCTCCCATAGTCCCATTTATTTGCCATCTTTTTGCTTGTCACCTGCTCCTTCTCTGATGTATGAGCCTGTAGAAGGCACCCTGCCTCACCTTGTGACCATGTTTCTCTCAGTGACCTAGTACTTGCCATGTCATCACATTCACACTCTTTTTCACTGTAGGAGTCTGCTCTCTTCCTTGACCTGCTCTCACGCTCAGACTCTCTTTCCTCCCCACCACTTCTCTTTTGCAACCAGAAGCTGTTGCTCCTCCAGATCGTCCATTAATTCTGACCTCCACCTACTTGTAGGATGCCTTTTCCCTCATCTCTCCCACTCCACTACAGGTACTTCTCGTTCCTTTCCATTTAGCAGGTTCTCCAGAAGCCATGGTGCCTCCCCTGTTTCCTTTCAACCTGTCCTCTCCTCCATTGTATCTCTGTCCCCTGGATAGGGCCTCATACAGGAAATGCACCACTGTCCCTTGTAGTTGCCCTCCCAGTACCCTAAGACTGTCCAGGATCCCTTGTTTTCTCTTTCTGTTGGCTCCAGTACTTTACCTACCCTCATTGCCTTCTCATACAAACCATTGCCTTACTGAGCTCTGGTTTCAACCTCCCACTTGTGGTTTTCTTGTGTCCCCTGCAGAATCTCTCTGTTGCATGGTACACCTTTCTCCTTTTAGCCATCTCTTTGCAGTAGAACAGATTGGTCACTGCGAAATGCCTGTTCCGCATTGGTTCCCAGCTGTTCCTCTGCCATTTGCATGCATATTTCTCCCACATACTAGACTCAGTCCACCCCATGTTCCTGAGGTATCTGCAGTCCTGCATATACATCTTAAAAGATGTATATATATATATCTTAAAAGTGCAACACTACCCAGTTTCATCTGAAGTTGCTGTGGCCCTTTGCTCCACTCCTTTCTTAGAGCCCCACTCTGCAAATGCCGTTTTGATTTTCTGTTCTGCTCCAAAGGCCTTGCCTTGATACTGCCCCTCCTATCAGCTGATCTGCTGACATCCTTGAATTGGGAACTTTGCATTCTGCCTGCCCCCTTTCCATTACCTGTGTTGAATCTACTACAGAGTCACATTCTCTTATGTCCAGAGTGCCTCCTGTACTCTTCTTCATTAACTCCCCCAAAACAATTCAAATAACACGTACCACCTTCCCATGGCAGCCCAACTCCTGTGTCTCTCTCTCTTTCCACCTTGGATGTGGATTTAACCCTTCCCAGGGCATCCCCTGCATTTCCCCCGCCACCCCACTTTTGTCTTCTGGGACCCCGATTCCTCTTCATCATGCAGTCATTCGTCTTGGCCACCTTCCAGTCAGGCTGTGGACTCAGGAGTCCTTCTCTCGCACGTCTGCTCCCTTCCTAACCTGCTGTTCCTGCTGCCACCATTGCAAGCTTCTTTGTTCCCAAGGTGTTCGCTCTACTGAGTCCATCAGCTGTCTGAATTCATCCCTTCCCATAGTCTCATTAGTTCTGCCATATTAGATACAGTTGTCCCTTTGCTTGGAGCCACTGCCACAACCTTTCATCATCCCACCATGCACATTGCTGATGAAGTGGTTCCCAGCATTTTCAAGGTGCCACGATCACTACAGCCTCATTCTCCTTAGGTTTCCTACCACCTCTTCTTCATTCCCTCTTTATCTTATCTTGCCCCATGTTCATTGTCCTTCCTGGGGTTTTTTATGCTCTTTGCCTGCATTAAGACACAGTTCTTATATGCTCATATTCACTCAGTGTTCATTGTCTTTGCCATCTCTCCCTTGGCACAGTACCTTCCCCAGTACTCTCAGCGTGCCTCTCCTCTCCCAGATGTGGGCTCCTTCCTTTGTTCTTCACATTCTTCTTATGCAGTGGAGAACAGCAGCTGTTGAAAACTCCTCACTTCTCTTCCCTCTCCTGGACCCAGATTGATCCTTTCTCCATCTTTCCTTCTTTACTGCATAACAGTACTATCGTACTCTCCTCATCCACCATGCTTTTGGCTACTGTCTGTGAGTCCTCTGCCTGATTCTGTAGTCTTCTTAGATGTGTATTCCCTTCTCAACCTGCATTTGGTACCCACCGTTTCACCACATTCGCTCAGCATGCTTAACACTCTACTGATAGACACCCACTGCCCAGACACTCATGATCACTGCCTTGTGGCCCAGCAATAGGATATTTCCAGCACCCCAATCCAAGAGTTCAGGTGATCCATCACATTACCTTTCACATCCTTTCTTACACAGTCTTCTGAAAAGGCTTATGGCAACCATATTCCTGATTCTCCCACCATGTTCCTGTCCCCACACACTTTTGTCTTCTGCCCTCACTCCTGCCCTGCACTACATCCCAATGCACCCACACCCACTCTCCACTGACCTGACACTGAGCCTAACACCTGTCTCCTCCTGGACCTCCCATCCATCCACCACCTCTGCTCCTCCTCCCTCCTCCACACTCATCTCCTCCGTGAGCTCACCTCCAATGCTGGCTGCACTCCCTCTGCCCCTTCCCTCCCCTTGCACTGCCAGCCTGCTCCTCTCTGCCCACACCCACACACCGTCCTCCTGTGTGCCACCCACCTCTCTCAGCCTCACTCTTCCACCTCAGTCCTCAGCTGGGACCACAGTGCTGGTGCTGCTGTCCCTGCCCTTGACAGAAAATCCCCACACAGCCTCCATCCTTCCATGCCTCTCTGCTGCACCCATTTTCTTGGTCTGATGGGACCTTTCCTCCCATGTGTGACAGTCATAACTCTGATGCCTCCATCTACCCTGCCCCACCTCTGCCCCACCTCCGCCCCATCTCCTTTCTCCCCCTTCCACCAGTGATTCTCACCCGGGGATGCACGACACCCAGGTGGCCTATCAGAGTCATCTTTGGGTCAGTTTGTTGTTACTGTTTCATGTTTGTGAGCAGATCAGTGCTCCCCCTGATGCTCTGATAGGCCTACCTGGGGGCCGTGCCCACAGCCCCCCCTCGGGTGGAATCCACCCCCCCACCCCCGTTGAGAATCACTGGTGTGGACGCCACCTGTACTCTCGGGGCTTCACTCTCCCATCTCCTGCCTCCAGCCTTCCAGTGGTGACCACTGGAGGTCCTTGCTCAAGGATCTCAGCACCTCCCCCTCTGATGTAGACCTGGCTCTCTCCACTGGGATCCACACCTTCCCCTCCTGGTTTACTCCTTGATCCAGGACCTGACCCATCTCCTGTCTCCATGAGAATTGTTGTTTTGAAGGCCCTGCCCCTCACTCACAGGCTTCCTGTGAATATTTTTGACTCTAATCTAATCCTTTAGGGCTATTACTATTTCCTTTCTTTAATCTATCGTCTTCTTTCTAACCAGACAAAAAGCCCTTACAGATCTTGCCAGTTTGGTCTACAAATCCCTAGTTTTCCTACAGAATAGTTTCTTACCTTTGTCTTTCCTTTCTCCCTACTTAACACTCCTCTTTCTTCTCTGGGTGATTCAGTGATCTTCCCCAGCCTGTACCCATCCCCCTCAACAGTAAAATAGATTCCTCCACCAGCTCAGTTGAAAATGATTGTTATCTCTCTATGTCTGGGGCCTTCCTCAAGGTCCAAGTCCACTCCTACCCTCAATACTGACGTTACTGTTCCTAAGCATGTCATCCAGTACAACGCAGTCTATCCCAACCCAATCTGTGTCTTGAAACGTCAACCCCTAAATCCACCCATCTCAGTCATCCACCCTTCCCTGCCCAGCATATAGTAAACAGTCTGGCCCTAAATATGCACCCATTCAACAACATCAGGCTTTAAATGCACATGTTCCTCCCTGCCTGTTGTCCAACCCTTTTCTGCTTTCCATGCATGTTTGTCATCTGACCCAGGCACTCTTAGGTACCTTTATTCCAACTATGGCACTGCCCTTCTTGCTGTAGTCTGTCTCCATGTGGCCATATAACCTGCCTCCCTTCTACCCCTCTCTCTATTCTTTATCCTCTTTAAGTGTCTCCTGACTCTCCTCCCCCTATCAATGGATCATCTTACATCCTTTCTTGCTGCCTTTCTTTCTATGACTACCTCTTCTCTTTCTTTTCCTGGCCAAGGGAAGGCTCCCTGCCTCATCTTTGTGGCCCATACTTGTCTTAGAAACTCTTCATCAGATGCCTAAGTTTCCTGCCCTAGGACCTTGTTTCTTGGCTACTTTCATTACTTTCATATTAAACCCATGATGCCCCCCTCGGTTCCACTGTCAACTTCTCACTCCACCCTGACTCAGCAAGAACTCCCTCTGGAGAGGCCTAGTGCCTGCCACACTCTTCTCCCTGTGAGTCTTCTCACTTCTTGGACCTGCTCATACTGCTCAAACTCTATGCCCTCCCTATCTGACTTTCTCTTTCTGAACCTTTGACTGCCATTCCTAATATTGATTCCCACCTTTCTTTCCTTAAGCTGCCTTTTCCTATGTCTCTTCTGCTAGTTTCTCCTTTCTTCCCCTTCCATCAAGCAAGTTCTCACAAAACTCTGCAGTCAGTCCTGCTCTTTCTTCTCTTTCTCTTTTTCTGTCATTTCCATTTCCCCCAGTAAAGCTCCATTAATCAAACGCACCCCTGTTCAAAGAGCTTGCTCTCATAGTGTCCTTCATGGTGTCAAGTTACCACTTGTTTCTTCTTTCCCTCTTGGCACACGATCTTCCAACATTTGTGTTCAGATTTTAAGATTTTCTCATTATATAGGTACATTTTTTTTCCTCTTCTCCTACCTCCACTCATCCTCTAGATGAATTAATCCAAAATAGAAACTCTTCAAATCCCAAAAGTTCCCTGACCCTAAAAACTGGCTTTCTCCTGCACTACTATTTGGCTGCCTTCGTTACTTTCTCACGTTAAACCCATGATGTCCCCTGGGTTCAGCATGACCCCCTGTGGAGTCAGTCCCCCCATGCCACGTGTCCAGCCTTCTAGCAACCTTGGAATGGTAGAAGGACAGATACAGTGAACACTGCAGATTTTCTCTTCTTCATTCGCAAGCATCTTTCTGGACTCACTCTGCATGGATCCAACTCCATGTCCCTTTGGTCATCTGACAGTGCCATCTAGGCAGGAACTGTCTTAAAGTACATGCTGCCTGGTTTTTTCTGTTTCACAAAATTCATTGTGGCCCTTTGCCCCGCTACCACTGTAGGGCCCCATTCTGCAACTGTCTGGATTTTTGATTCTCTGCTCTGCTTCTAAGGTCAGACCCTGATACCACCCGTCCCACTGACTTGTGCCTTGAAATCTGCCAAGACCTCTAACTTGGGAACTGTGCATTGTATCTACTCTTTTTCCTCACTAGCTCCTGTTCAAAATTGATCCCCCCTACTAATTAATGAGTCTGTGTCTCTGTCATGTGCCTCCTAGTCCTTTCTTATTCAGCTGACTCTTTTACATAACATATAACTCATATACCACCTTCCCATGACAGCCCAACATTCATGTGTGTCTCTCTCCAACCTGGGTACAGATTTAACCCTGGTGTGGCAATTCCTTGCATTTTCTACCACCAGTCTCCCAGAGGTCTTCCACTTTTCTTTGCCACCCATTCTTATCTACTGTGCCACCTGCCAGATAATCCAGGGGCTCAAGAGTCTTTTCTTTTAGTGATGGCTCCTTTCTTGACCTGTCTTCACTGCTGCCACCATTGCCAGACTCTGTCTGCAGTGGGCTCTGCTGAGTCATTCTGCTGTCTGAATTCACCCTTAACATTTCTAGCTTCTCACTCTGTAGTACTGGAGATAATCATTTGCCACATCAGAGTAATTCTCTGAGTCATTGATTATATCACCATGACCATAATTTACATAGTGGTTCTCACTAATTCCAGCATGCTACAAGCATTAAAACCTCATTCTCCACTAGCCTCCTCACACCTCTCCTTCATGCCCTTTTGTCTTACCCATGCCATGTTCTTTCCTGCCTGCCCTGGCTCACCCAGATTCATCACTTCCTCTCCCTCCTTCATCTTCATGTGTCTTTCTTGGTGCAGTGCCTTCCCCAATCCCTCAACAGCCATCTCCTCTCCCAGCTGCTGGGCTCCTTCCTCTGCTCTTCCTCCTCCTTCTTGCCCAGTGTTCTGCCAACATGTTGCAAACTCCTCACCTCCTCTCCCCTCTCCTGGGCCCACGTGATCCTTTCTCCTGCTTTGGTCTCTTCTGCATAGTGAGGGTCAGTCATCCCTTCCCAATCTGCTATGCTTTCAGCTGCCACCTGTGAATCAGCTGGCTGATCCATGGTGGTCCTGTGTGTACACACCCTTTTTGACCTGTCCTTCACAACCACATTCCGTGAGCTTTGCATCACAAAGATCGTACCAAACCTCCATGTCCTACCCAGCAGTCCCTGTGGCTGCAGGCTGTGGGTTCTTTTTGGAGTTCCAAGTCCATGATTCCCTGAAAACTTTCAGGGACCTTTCACACCCTTCTTTTACACTCCTCTGAAAAGGCTCATGGCAACCATATTCCTGATTCTCCCACCATGTTCCTGTCCCCACACACTTTTGTCTTCTGCCCTCACTCCTGCCCTGCACTTGCACTACATCCCAATGCACCCACACCCACTCTCCACTGACCTGACACTGAGCCTAACACCTGTCTCCTCCTGGACCTCCCATCCATCCACCACCTCTGCTCCTCCTCCCTCCTCCACACTCATCTCCTCTGTGAGCTCACCTCCAATGCTGGCTGCACTCCCTCTGCCCCTTCCCTCCCCTTGCACTGCCAGCCTGCTCCTCTCTGCCCACATCCACACACCGTCCTCCTGTGTGCCACCCACCTCTCTCAGCCTCACTCTTCCACCTCAGTCCTCAGCTGGGACCACAGTGCTGGTGCTGCTGTCCCTGCCCTTGACAAAAAATCGCCACTCAGCCTCCATCCTTCCATGCCTCTCTGCTGCACCCATTTTCTTGGTCTGATGGGATCTTTCCTCCCATGTGTGACAGTCATAACTCTGATGCCTCCATCTACCCTGCCCCACCTCTGCCCCACCTCCGCCCCATCTCCTTTCTCCCCCTTCCACCAGTGATTCTCACCCGGGGATGCACGACACCCAGGTGGCCTATCAGAGTCATCTTTGGGTCAGTTTGTTGTTGCTGTTTCATGTTTGTGAGCAGATCAGTGCTCCCCCTGATGCTCTGATAGGCCTACCTGGGGGCCGTGCCCACAGCCCCCCCTCGGGTGGAATCCACCCCCCCACCCCCGTTGAGAATCACTGGTGTGGACGCCACCTGTACTCTCGGGGCTTCACTCTCCCATCTCCTGCCTCCAGCCTTCCAGTGGTGACCACTGGAGGTCCTTGCTCAAGGATCTCAGCACCTCCCCCTCTGATGTAGACCTGGCTCTCTCCACTGGGATCCACACCTTCCCCTCCCTTTTTTCTCCCTCACACACAACATGCCCCAACCCCAACTTGTGTTATATAATTGATGTTTTTTTCCCCTCATTTTCATCTTTTTTTTTCTCAAAGTCATTGTTCTAGAGAGTCAGACAATACTATTTTTTCTTTTAACCTTTTTAAAATTGTATCTTCCTTTTTTGTGTATCGTCATCCTTTGTGCATTTATACTTCTTACATCTACATTTTCAGTATTTTTTTAAAAACCCAGAATTCTCATGGAAGCCAACTTTTTCGCATTCTCTTTTTTCCCCCATGACTTGCTTGTTCCTTGCTCTCCCATTCCTTATTTTCTAGTTCATACCCAGACTCTTTAAATGATTCCTCTAAAGATCTAGGTTGTAAACTTGACCTTTCCATAAGCTTAGATATATAAAAGCTTCCCAGACTCTTAATCTCCTCTTACCAATCTGATATCTTGTATTAACATTTTTAGGCTTTCAAATTGTGTACTATCAAGTGTCACAGAATCCCACATGTAGGACCACTTTACCCTACTGTTTTCCTCTGACCCCATCACACATTCCTTTTAATGCACCATAATGTGGTCATAGCCTACCTTCTTCCTGTTATTCCACATTTCTTTTTGTTCCGTCTTTTCTTTCCTTGAGTATATTAATGCTATTTTTATCTCTTGTTTTTCTCAGTCTGCTTTAATCCCAGACTTTCTCTAACATTTCACTCTGATACATCTAGTTGTCTTCTCACTTGAGTGTCTCTCACTTTCACTCTTTTCTCCTTGGGTAACTCTGGTTTTCAGTTAATCCTATATCTGTTTTTTTGTTGTTGTTGTTTTTGTTTTTGGGGGGGTGGCAGTTATGCCCTCTTTCTATGACTTCATTGTTTCTGAGTTTCCTTAGTGTGATGCTATCAGTTCTTGAAATTTTATTCAAGTTTCTCTGAAATGTTATCCAGTCCATACACTACTCGTTTCATTTAGTTTCTACCTGTATTTTTTTCTTCCTCCATTTGTTACCATTACAATCTAAATCTTCATTCTCTGTTTCTTGGTAAGATTCCCGCCACTTGCCTTGTTTTATATCCATTTCACTGAACTTGTCTCTGACTTTTCTATCAATTAAACTTTTCTTTCTAAACGCATTTTCTTGGATACTGTCTCTTATGTCCTACTCGTAGTTTTCACTTTCTTCTCCCTCTTTTCTTTAAAAACAACCACACTCCACAATCCTTTTCCTGACTTAACAGCCATATGAGCATAAGAAAGTTTCAGTATCCTTTATGCCAAACATTTATATTGCATTATCTTAAATTGTAAAAAGCCTAGTCAATATCCCTTTTAAAAACCCAACATATTTTTCGAACCCTCACTCAAACACTGATGAAAACATTCACAAATTTCTTATGATATCACCCACTTTAAAGGACACATGCCTCATTATCTTACATATATTTCATTCAGTAGTAGACATATTTTTGTGTGGTACAAGATGATCCCATGCTAAAGACCATAATTGGATTTTTCCTTTTACACTGCAAAGAACAGTGACATTCTTTCAAGATAAATAACAAAAACTTATTTTTAAATGAGATATATAAAGAAGAAATGTGGAAATGTTTACTTACCAATTGACGAATTGCTTAAGGTGTCCCACCCATATTTTGGGGAAGATGACAGGAATATTGCACGTGTTTAAAATCCTTCAGCATAGGAAGTGAGCCTACTGATAGAAGAGCTGTGGCCACAGCAAAAATGTACCATTCCAAGCAGGCTTATGTACAAGCAAATCATTTTTGTTAGCACTAGAATGGTAACTCATTGTACTAAATTTTCCAAGCACATGGTGTTATATATATAAGAACTTTTCGTGTTAAGTAGTATTTAATTTGTGTGACTGGAGAGCTGGTGATACCTGCATTATTCTTTCTGTTCCCAATCATATTTGCCATTTGGCACCTTACAGATTCTAAACCAACCCTAATTTATACATTTCCTCTTCACCCAAGCATCTCTTCCTTGCCCTTATCTCTCTCTCTTTAAAATGTGTTTTCTCAGTTGCTTTTCTCACTTTTAGCCAGTCTTGACATGATTCCTTAACATCTTGGCCAATTTAACCTCACACTTAACTCCCTCTGACCATTTGCCCTGCCTATCGTAAACATTCTGCACTTCTTGCCTCCACTAACTCTATACATCAGTGAATCTAGACTGTTCTGAGTGTTACCTCATTGCGACCCCGGCCATCCTCAACCAGTAGCACTTATTTGTTATACCAAAACACTGCCTAAGATCTACTTTAAAAAAGGTTAATCCTAATGTTTTCAAGTATTCCAGCAATGGTTGCTTCAGCTTTATCTTAATTTCTGACATTTCCTAGCAAGCATTCACTTCAGTCACTGAAATTTCCCACAGAGACCAAGCACCAGCCTATCCAGTGAACTCTTTTTCTGACCCTTGATCTCTATTCTACATGGTTCTTCTGAGATCTGTTTCTTTAATTCATGCCTAATATATATTCTTGTCATTCTACCTTCTTAAAAACTGCAAATTCATACAGTATCCCCTTGCTTAGTGACTAGCCTCTATATTTCTTCTGTCATGGCCTTTGGCCAAGTATGGAACAACAGCCATTCTCTCATCAAACTCTGATGGTTCAAAAATAATGTCATTCTATCTGTAAACAACTTGAACACTGCTCTTCTACTCCTTTTCTCTTTTTTCTCCCTCTCCTTGTGCTGCAGACCCTTCCACTTCCAACACTCCTTCTTCCTTCAGCTAGATCTTTCCAGTGGATATAATCTTTCTTTTGAATGTGTACAGTCAGCACTATTCAGCCTTCTCTGTCTTCCTGTTTCTGTACTGAATCTGTTTCCACCCTTCATTCAGTCTGGACTTTGCAAGGATTCCTGCTCTGGTCCACATTAATCTCACTCTAACTTCTCATTCTATTTCTGCACCAGTTGCTTCAAATCTTTTTTTCCAACGAAGCTTTCCGGGCAGCCAGATACCATTCTTCATTTCTTATTTTGCCATTTTCTTGTCTTCCTCTCATCTCCCTTAGTTGATATCTGGTTTCACACTTACCCTTTTAGAACTTTGGTTCTGATGTCCTTCAGTGCTTCTTGTCCTCCTCAATACCCTACCGATGCTAACATTTTGCAAACCTGCATGCTCTGCATCCCAGCCTAAATCTTATATCCCCTTCTCCTGACTTATATTTCAGCTTCCATCTTTCTCTCTTCTCTCTCTATATGTCTCAGTAGTTTCTCTTACATCCAGTTCTAACATGACTCTTTGACTTAGCAAACTTCAGTAGTTCTTCCTAGTTGTTTTTTTTTTTTTTTCCAATTTGTATAATCTTATAACTGTAAGCATAGTAATGGATACATTATGCTTCTCTAGGCATGTACTTTTGAGATGCACTCCCTTAATGGTACCATTTACTTCTCACCAAGTACAGATAGTCCTCTTACCAAATAAACTACCCACCCCATGCTCTCTAGTCAAGTCAATGTCTTTTACATTGCTGTCAATATCTTTTTATCAAAATTCATCCTAATATTCCCCTCAACCTTTTTTATCAGCCAAACTCTTTAATTAAAACTTTCCATCCTCCCAAAGTTCATACACCCACTGCATCTTAACTTTGTTGTATTTGCTTGAGATCTTTTTAAAGAAATAAAATACTGCACATATAATCAAGATTTCCTGTCTTCTACTCCCCTAATCATTTACCACTTTCCATTCCAAGAGAAATTCACTATCTGAATGGGATGCTTATCCTATTTTTATAATTTTAATAAATATTTATGTACCCAAAAGTAATCATTTGTAATACTGTCTTAAGGGTTTTAAATGTGTATACTCTTTAAAAATTTTTTTTATATTTCCCATCAAGCCTGCAAGAACTAAATAGGAAAGACAGTAGAATGAATTGGACATCACTTTCCAAGGTTCATATATGAACACACCACCAGTGAAACTCCATATCGTGTACAACCACAAGAATAGGATCCTCATTAGAATAGTTTATACTCCATGTATTATCGTATGTCAAAATACACTCTACTGTCCTGCATATCTAAAAATAGTTAAGGGAAAAAAATATTTCAAGAATAAGTCTATTTTCTTTCCAGAGCCAGATTTTTGCTTCTCATGTCCACATCATCACTCCCAACTGAGACTAATTTGAGATCTGGCCTGTTTCTCCATTCTGGATCTCTTTTTCTCAGACACTTGATCTGATCTGCCTCACTGCCTCTCCATGAACTCTTATGAATTTCATACAGCAGTCCTTAAAACAGATAATAAACTTCCTTCTTATTCCATCATAACCTAGATTCAGATATGTGCCATAACCTGCCAATCCATATCTTCCCTTCTTCAAATCATTCCTTTTCTTTATTCCTCCATTCCTTTCCTCTCTGTTCCTTATTTTGCCCTAGAGAATGATGCAGTCCTATCTTCTTTGTCCCTCTTTTCAGCTACCACATTCATAACATTCTTACAGATTCAACATGGATACTTGCCTTATGTTGGATCCTCCCTGCGTAGTGCACTGCCATCTTCCCTTGTGTCCTACTTTCTTTACTGCATTTGTTTGTGCCCACAGTTCAGCCTAAACTTTGGTAGGATCTTGCCAATGACTGTTTTTTATGCCCATCCTATTTAGCCTCTTTCTTACCTCTCACTATATTGACCACACAGATGATCTCTAGTATTTTTCCAGCAAAGCTTCCTGGACAGCAAAGCTTTATACCTCTGCCACATTCTTATCTCACTGTCTCTCCTTGTTAATAACCAACTTTGACAAATTTCCGATTTCCATTTCCAAAAGTTACTGTTTAGCCCATTTTCCATATCACATGTTCTGCTCCTTGCCTAATTCACACATCCTCTCTACTTAGCATTCAGTGTCCATCTTCTGCTCTTCGCTTCTACAAGTCTCCTCAGTTGCTTCCCTCACTTTTGACAAATCTTAACATGTTAATTTCTAAGTACTTCCTTGATGTCCCTCTTATAGAATGTTCTTCTGGATTTCCTTTTGCAGATTTCCCAGGTATATCCTAACCTTTCATAATGAAGGATATTTATTCTTTTTGAGGTTTCCTCCTCTTCATGTCCCCACTCTCTTCCTCACTGAGAACCAGTTTTCTACTCTTTTAAGTGGGCTTTCCCCTTAGATAGCATCTAACATCTTCTCTTCCTTTTCCATCATGATCTTTGGCCCAAATATGGTGCCAGATCCCTCCTGTTAGTATCAGTGACAATATCTTTGTCTATATTAAGTGTTATCATTTGGCAGCAATTTTAATTCCATTATTTTGCCTTTTAAAACTCTACCCTCCTTCATTCAGAGACCTTGTAGATGTCTTTCCCTTGGATTCAGTACTTTCCCCTGGATAAACACACTCCTCATAATCGTACTCATCATTCAGATTCTACACCCTGGATTTCAGCTCCATCCCACATAGTCAGTCTGACCTTCACTCTTCCACAAAACAGTTCACCCTCATAACCTCAATTTCTTACTTAGTCCCATTCTTTCCTTTCTCTCTTTTCTTGAGTGGTTGTGACCTGGATTAACATTAACATAAAATCACTCATCCAGAGTTTCTTCTCTCCCATGGCCTGTGTTCCTCATCCTGTCACTCTTAATGCCCTTTCCCATAGGCCATTTCACCACACTACCAGTTGCACCCTCCAGCCTCATCTTTTCCCCATTTTTAGCCTTATCTTCTCCATTCCCTCATTCTCTCCTATCCTTTCATACAAATCTCCTCAGTTGCTTCTCTAATTTTCATCTAATTCTAATGACAGTTGTTAGAAAAGGCTCTATTTCAGAATTATTCTTAATCTGCCTTTGTCTAAAGCAGTGGTCCCCAAACTATAGATTACTAAAGCTCAAACTGATGGGTACTGCTCTGAGTCTCTGATTCAGTGGGTCTAGGGGAAAATTTTATACTACTACCTTCCTAGGTAATGCTGACATACCATGTTTTAAGAAGCATTGCTTTTAACTTTCCCTTCAACCATGAACTTTAATTAAAAAGCTCCCAGTAAGACATCAAAAGTGAGTCTACTTTTGACTCTTGTTCTCATTCAGGTCTTTGTTTTGCTCCCATATACCTGTCATTGTAATCTGGCTTTATACCTAGCAAATCTGATCATTTAGGCCCACTATGGGATCTGACTGAATTCTCTATTCTGGGAATGTTTATGGTGCTCTGGTCTTTCTTATTACCATGCCACCTCAGAATCATTCTCTAGGTTATATAGTGCTCCTCTAGGCTTTAATCCTTTTTCCATGTCTTTTGGACCAAATGAGGCCTTCTCTCTCCAGGCAGTATCTGTCATTCTTCAAATAATCTTTTCATTTGTTGCTTTCCTGTTCTTTGTTAACTTGTCCTAACTGAAAATCCAGCCACCCATGCTCGACTAATAAAATTGAAACAACAAAAAGGCAAAGGAAAAGGGAGTGAGGGAGGAACAAACAGATGAACTGCCTTACTGCCAAACTCCCTTCATTTAGAAACCTATGTTTCATTCAAATGGATTCAGTCTACTGTTGCACTGTACTCCCTATCCAGCTTCTCTCCCCAGGATTCGATTTTGATTTGCAAAAAAACCTTCACATGATGGAGTTACTTCTTTTTTTTTTTTTTAATAATTTAATTCATTATATTTGTAAAACTTACATATGCTTTCAGTAAAGTTTGTTTTTCAAATAGATAATTGAATTAATGAAAAGGGAAATTGAATATATTAAATTTTGAATACAGGTTAAGATGATTTAAGGTGTTTAACTCTGTAAATTGGAAAAATGATTATGTCCACTGGTCTGTACAGCTAATTTTCCTATGGTTTCAGACACAAGGCCTGATTGTACTTCTGAACCTTTTGCTGGTTGGTAGCAGCCATGTGATCAATTCTGGCTATCGGTATCACTTCCAAGCTGAAACTTTTCATTGCCAGTGTGACATACCCTAGTGCTTTCTTCCCTAGCTACAGCATACCCAAAAGATGCTTGCAAAGAGGGCAGCAATAAGAAATGGAAATTCCACCCAACCAGCAGGATCTCTGAGTGACTTACATATAGAGATCCTCAGTGATTAAGTCGAACCTGTCATATGACAGTTCTTCTATGAGTAACCTCAGTGTGTCATGTAAAGAACACTTTACATGAGATTAACTTGCTAACTCCTGTTGGTAGCCTGCCCTCCAGTAACTTAATTACACATGGTGTAAATTCATCTCCCGTCTGTACATGGAAATAACAAATGAAGTTTTATTCTTTAGTTACATTCCCAGCCTGATCTCTAGACACTCCCATATGATTATCCATTCTACAGAAAAACTACTCAGAGCTCTCTCCTGGTTTCTTTGTTCATCTTAATTCATATCCCCCTGTTCCTTTTAATTAAAAATCTCCCACCAAAGCTTCCCCTAACTGTTCAGACCCTTGTTCTCCCATTGCATATACTGTGTTTTGAAGTCTGGCATTAAGAGCCAACATTTGACTAAAAGACTCACATTATAAAGTCCAACAGGGTCTCCTATTCTGGGAAACACCATTTCTCATTGTATCTGCTCATGCCACTCCTCCTACTCTTAACAACTCTTCTCATAGTGCTCCTAATACATAGTTCCTTGTCTGTCTTCCCTTTCTTAATCATGGTCTTTGGTACAACTATCATGCCATATCCTTATCAGTACCTGCCAGTCTTCAAATGACCCCATCTTTTCTGCATGCTTTTCTACTCTTTCCCTGATTGACCTGTGAAACCCCTACCTTATCTACACAATTGCTTTTTTCTTCAGCTACATCTTATGTCATTCTCATGGATTTGATAGTTTTTTTCTTTCATCTCCCTTGTCTCCTACACTATGCTGAATATGTTTGCATTCTCATGTTAGTCCAGACCATAGGAAGGGTTCCTGCCACTGACACGGCTCAGATCCATCCCATTTAAATCGACCTTTCAGCCTATTGATAATTGTTGCTTCAAATATCATTTAAGCAAAGATTCTCACCCTCATAAACACAAATTCTTATTTAGCCATATCTTTTTCACATGCTCTCTCCACCTGTGGTTATAAGCTAGCTTAACTCGCACCTGTCTGCTACATATTCACTTCTGTCATCTTTCAGTATTCTTCATTTTGGCCCTCTTTAATGCCCTTCCCTTCCCATATTTTGTATTGTGCCTCCCAGCCTAAATCCTTCTCCTTTTCTCCCTTTTAGCTTCTAGCCTCCATCTTCTCCTTCATGATACTTTCATGTAAGACTCCCTAGGAAATGTGTGGTGCGTTTATCCTGTCTCCACAAAGCAGGGTAACTTTTATAAGCAATTTAATGACACACTCTGCAGTAATCTACAATATCTTAACTCTCTGTCCTACTTTTACATACCACTTCTCTACAAAAGGAATGGATGCAGAATTCTTCTCTTCAGATATATTCCCCTCCTCATAATCGTCAGTCATTCCCCATCTAACAGCAGTAATCCATTCTCCGGGGAAACTACCTGTTCATACTCTTGAATAAGAAAGCCCAATATTTCTAAAGTTGTCAGCAAAAACTTTATTAGCAACCATCTTAATCTTCTTCCTTATAAACTTTCCTTTCCCAAAGTCTTTTAATTAACAATTTCTCTCCAAATTTTCAAGACCTAATCTACCGCAACGTCTTACTCAAGTCCTTTTTTCTTGCCATGTCCTTTATGCCTAAAATGTGACCTAGTTTGAGCTGATAGGATGCCCCATTTGAGATCTGTATTCTATACCTACTCTGCTGTAGACCTTTCACTATATACTATTCCTTTCCTTCACTTCCATTCTCCCTCCTGGCTTTTGGCTCAGGAATGCTGTCTTATCCTCCCAGTTGTCTGTCATTCCTTAGTGACTGACTCCTTCGAAGCTAAGGGCAACTTTAATGTTATTTCTCTGTACCATTCCTTCAATCCCCCTCTTTCTGTCCTAAAGAAAAACATTAACCTTCAACAGCCCTCTTGCCATTTGTGTAGCGTTCCCAAGGACTGAGGACTGTCTTCTGGGTCGGTGTCTGCTCAGTTTGGCACTCACTGCTCAACATGCTTTCACCCTCCTACAGACTGCACTGCATCTTTTCCCTCTCAGTTCAGTCCTGATCTATGTGAATTGCTGCAGTTGGCCTATTTCAGATCCATCCCTCTTACCCTCTTCCTAATCTTTTGCCCTATTAAGACTACCCTTTCCTTTAATTATTATCCTATAAAGCCTTCTGGACTCCCTTCATAACCCCCTTTCTTGTTCTGTCAGTCTTCCCTCCACTGAGGGATACCACTGGTTGAGACCGACAGTTTCCTTCCAGATTTCCCACTCTGACATTTGCCAGCTCACTTCACATACCCCTGTCCTTACTTAATTTCCAGCATTCATCTTTTCTCTAACTCTGCCTTCTCTTTATACAAATCTCCTCAGTAGATGCCTCTCATTTTCAGCCAGCCCTCACAAGATGAGCTTCACTTCTGAAAATAATTGTAATGTAGATCTTCAGGGCATACATTCCTTTTTCCCTTTGGTTATTTGCCTTGCTTATTTATTAAGCTCTCATCTTTATATTGTGGTGCTGGATTTGCTGTTGTGTTTTTGCCCTGGAAAGGCCACTCTCACTTCTTCTCTTCATCACTCAGTGTCAGTCATCCTTTCTGGCTACACTGAGATATTACTACCACTGGTTTTTATTGGTGTTCACCTTAAATTTCCTGTAACCTCTCATTGTATCAACCAAATCATTTAATTAAAAAATTGCCACAAGCCAGGCATGGTGGTACACACCTATAATCCCAGTGACTTGGGAGGCTGAGGCAGAAGGAATCCAAGTTGGAGGCCAGCCTCATTTACTCAATTGAGACCCTCAGCAACTTAAGACCCTGTCTCTAAATTAAAAAAAAAAAAAAAAAAAAAAAAAAAAAAAAAAAACTGGGGATATAGCTTAGTGGTAAAGTACCCCTGAGTTCAATTCCCAGTACCAAAAATAAATGCCACAAAGGTTTCAGGAATATTTTCCTAACCAGTCCTCTGCGTCAAATTCAACCTCTGTCTCCAGTCTGTGATCTACAATGGTTTCTGATTTTGTCTTTTCTTATTACCATTCCTCTTTTGCCGATAGCCTCCCTGCTTAATCTGAACCAAATCTCATTATTACTTATTGTCTATCCTGACTCTTCATGTTCGATCATGACCTTTGTTCCTACCATAATCCCATCTCTCTCTTTCTTTTTTTTTTTTTTTTTTTTTTTAATATCTCAGCTGACCTGTGCTGGGTTTGTGTTAACATACACTTCTCTCCCCTTCCCCTTGAAGAAAATCCTACCTTAATTTAAACAGTCTCAAGAATTTCATCACTCCCTTTATAATACTGAAACAGATTCTACAGTCTTGATAGGTATACTCTTCCTATATGGATCAACCCACTACCATCCTCTATTTTCTGCATTCTCCTGAACGCATCTGCTCTCTGAATTCAGACTCATTCTTCATAGGATTCCACCAGTGGTTTGAATGAAGCACTCGCTTACCTATCTGTCCTCTAATCTTTTAGTTTCAACTGCCTCAGAGCCATCGTAAAATAATTTTAAATACAAGGTATTTCACAACTTGTTCCTAAACAAAATCTCATCAGCACCTATGTATTAGTATACCTTAGAGTTTCCAACTACCCTGGACTTTCTGACTTCTTATACTTTTGTTCTTCTACCAAGTTTTGAGATCCAGCTGAACTGTTATATCCTTTCTTATTTTTTACAGTTTTCCCAGGTTGTTAATCCTGAAACCTCAAACAGCACTTATTAAAACTTACATCAAAAAATATATGGCATCAAGTTGTAATGTTATAAATAGATAAGTCACACCCCCACAAACCACACTTATTTAACTACTGTATGATCAGTTTTTAAAGAGGTCATGCCTCAGTCACCTTTTGGTCTTAAGCATCTGGCAGATTAGCTTACACCTTTATGTGTAAATGTCAATATGTTGGGTGGATGGAGGATGGATAAACTGATGAATGAATACAGTTTAAAGTTAAGACTGTGTAGATGAAAGTCTTACTACCCCGGCAGTCAATTATGTTATTTACATCTACATCTATTTTCCTTGCCCATCCCCCAAACGAATGTTCCAGTTTCTAATATTTTTGTATCTGTAAGCCTTTCCTAGACCATGAATTAGCTTACATGACTTTTGCCTAAATGTCATGCTGGCTAAATCCCCTCCTTCAAACAGCTTAAGACAATCCTGTCTTCCTGAAGACTACCTTCCAAAAATGTGCCCACAACTCTGTTTCTTATCATTTTGGCCAGTCATCTCAAACATAAAATTGCCCACTTGCTTTTCCATTTTAAGATATTGATTTTATCAATACTAGAACCTAATTATTGGCCTACCAACTATAGGTTGACAGTTGACTTTTAAAGCAAGTTCATTCTGGTGATCTGTCAGTCCACAGTCTAAAGATAGTATTTAATACTGAGATTCTATGAACTTGGTCAGTGTTATTTTGATGATTTGTATGTTTTGTACACCAGTACTTTTTGCTTTGTCAAGTCCTGGAACACTGGTTGTTTTTATTTTTCAACATACAGGCCCTTTCAACAGGCATGGCAAAAAGCCCCCCAAAGTTTCTTCCCCTGCTGCTTTCTTCACACCAATATAAAAACAGTTCACCCATGTCATCTTTACTGTTTTAATGCATAGTGCAGAACAGACTTAAACATCATATTCAGACTGCCTTTTGGACCCTTTCATTGCAGGCTGCTTTGAGAACTATAATCCTAGAACATAGGGCATGCAGATGTGTAACTTGAAAATGCGGAACCCAGTACTGAGCATGGATGGTACTTAGTAAGTAGTGATGGAAACTTCAGACTTGCACTCTACCTGATGTGGTTTTGCCTGCTCTTTCTTTCCCAGTTGCAGTCACATTTAGCTGCACCATGAAGTTTACAGTCCGGGACTGTGACCCTAACACTGGAGTTCCAGATGAGGATGGGTATGATGATGAGTATGTGGTGAGTCATCCCTCCAGAGCTTTGACACCTTTATAACACTAAGTGACTTCTGCCTTGAGAGCATTTTTCTAGGAACAGCTGACATGAACTCATGGGGTTCTTGTTATTAAACAGATTACAACCGAGGATGACCTGGGCTAATCCTATTCTCTAATGGGATTGCATTATGGCAAAGAGAATCGAGATTGACCACTTCATAATTAGTTAAAACAAAGAAACTCACCCCTTTTCCCCTTATATTAGGGATAATTAACAGTTGGAAATAATTATATTCTTTTTCATTAGATTATAATATATGAGATCAGTTTTATTAAAAGTGGGTTGTATTATTTCTGTTTCAGCACTTTTAGTTTGCTTATAGCCAGATCAGGGATTGAAAAGCCTTCACAGAAAGAAGGGAAAACTTTAAAAAAAGAAAAAATACCTGTTTGTGAGTGTAATGTTTAGAAGGTTCTATACAACCTGAAATATATAGTTGAGTATGGCAACATAACTACTGTGTACTCTGGACTGCAGGTGCTGACCTGACAAATGCTCTATTTTCTTACTTTCTTGTGTTACGGCCTACAACATTAGTTTTATACAGACTACATAACTTAAACTATTGTGGTAGTAGAGTTTTTTCTTGCCTCTGCAGGATTCAGTACAGAATGATAAATGATTAGTTCCTTCCCTCTTTGTTCTGTACCAAAAGGACTTTTATATACTAATCCTTGCTTGTTACCTCTAGCTGGAAGATCTTGAAGTGACTGTATCTGACCACATTCAGAAGGTACTGAAACCTAACTTTGCTGCCGCCTGGGAAGAGGTGGGAGATACCTTTGAGAAGGAGGAAACCTTTGCCCTCAGCTCCACAAAAACCCTTGAAGGTGAGAACAACTTTGTTGCCAGTGTTATTGCCTGATAGCAGTATAAACCTAATAGACACATGTATTATTTCAGAAGTCCTTTTTCTTTAAATCCATCACAACTCATCTATTAAAAGGCCAGGTTCCTGTCTTCATCATCTAATTAAGTCAGCTGTTTTCTAGGCCAGTAGCCTCATTGTATGCCATCTACACCCATTAACCCCCATCTCCCAGGATATCCCAGTGCAGAGGCAGATCCCTGTGCTGAACTTTTCTGATACTGTTGCATAAACCTTCTCAACACAGAAGCTGTCAGCAACATCATCACATTTCTGGGCATGCAGCCATGTGAGAGGTCAGATAAAGTACCTGAGAACAAGAATTCCCACTCACTGTATCTGGCAGGTAAGAGACTTGGATCACATTTCCCTTAGACTTTGTTGCAAAATTTAATAGAAAGGGATGTGGATGAGCATCCTATGCCTGGCTATTATTGTCTGTCATCCCATTTTGTGAGCAACAATTTGAAGTAGTCAAAATGAATAATTTGTTTTGCATGCCATTCTTAGGTTCTTTTAAGATGTACATCCAGCCTAAAACACTTAAATCTCACACAGCTACCAGTGCTGCCTCTCCCTCTGTCTTCTGAATACTCCAAATCAACATTATTCAATGCCTTCTATGTGCCTGGTCTCATGGGAATATTTTTTAAAAGTAGAATTTATAGAAGAATTCAATCTTCACAAATTTCTTGAAATGCTAAACTAAAATAATAGAAAGGAGATGCAGGCAGAGCATGATAAATTTCATTATTTGGAGCTTGAGTTCTTAAATATGGTTTTCCTCACTTTTTCTCTCAGGTGTATACAGAGGTGGCTTTGACTTATTGGTGAGGTCCAGGCTGGCCTTAGCAGATGGAGTGACCATGCAGGTGACTGTCAGAAGCAAAGAGAGAACACCTGTAGATGTTATCTTGGCTTCTGTTGGATAAGTTCTTACTGGGCAAGATGAGGTTGATGTGTACTTCACTGTCAGAGAGCTTTTAGGCTAGTGGCATGAATTTCCTAAAATCACACTTTAAAGATTTAATGACTTTAGAGAAACAGACTATTTGGCCCTGAGCCAGCAGATTAAGCCAGTGTCTGTCCTTGTGCATGGGTTTTGGTGTTCCTTGGTTTTTGTTTTCTCCTTTCTCTTTTTCTCACTTGGTCAGCTCTGGTATGACAGTGCAGCTTTGGGTGAGCTTGAAAATCAGATACTATCCTATACTCCAGCTGCTTAACTTCATTACATTCTTTTGTTTAATGTGTGAAAGCTCCTGGCAATGATGGAAAATTTTATCCCAAAGGGGTGGTGGGGGAGGGGAAGCCAGAATCCACTTTTGTCACAATTCATTTTTATTAATAGAAAATAAACACTTATTCCAGTTTCAAAGTTGTTATACTTGAAGTTCCTAATTTTTAAAAAATGAATTTAAAATTAATCACTTAATTCTACTTTGACTAAGACGATGAAACTGTGGCTTAAAAAAAACTATTCAGCACCATTTGCTCATAGGTCTTTGAGAATTTGTTCTTAAAATATCTGGGAACTATCCTGTCTGCTAAGTACAGGAACTGCTGAGCTGCATGAGAAAGCCTCTCTGGGACAGCCAATGGGAAGCTAAGCAACCATCACAAGAGGAGTCAGTGTACTTCAGCAAGGTAACTCAGAGTATACAATGGTCCCCTCCCTACACTTCAACCCAGGAGGGACATGCTTCTAAGCACTGAGGTATGAGTAGACAGACTATTATTTGCTGTTAGAATTGATCTTTCCAGCTAATAACAGTAAATCTCTGGCACAGATGCAATTGGTTCTTAATGTCTGTGATTTTAGGAAATTCTGTAAATAATTTGGATTTAGTTTAGTTTACTCAAAAAATACACCTTTAATAAGGTTCACTACTATGGCAGGGTAAGGGTCTGCCAGTTTAGTGTCCTTATAAACTATACACAGTGTGTAGGCAAATCATATTCTTATGCCATACTTTAAAATACTGCGTTACTTAAACAAAATTTTTAAAAATGTCTATAATTTGAAGCAGCTGATGAAACTAATTCAAAGTATGACAAGGGAGATTCACTCTCACTTAAGCTATGTTGCTTAGAGAACTTTAAAAACCATGTACCCTTCCAGCCATTCAAGGAGAGGTAACAGGCCCCACTCCTCATTCTTTACTGTGGAATTCCAACTGGGGTTGGGCCAGAAATTAGCACTTTCAGATGTTTCAGGAAAGTCCACAGAAGTGTTGAAAAGTCTTTTAAACAAAAGAATGTCTAATGCCTATCGTTATGCATCCATGAGAAGTCATGCTCAGCAGAATTTCCTAATAACACAAAGACAAGTCCATATACTTAATCAGATGACAAAGGAATGAGGTGGACTATTTGTCATGGTTTCTGCTGCCTTTTTTCTATATTCTGTACCAACAATGTGAGTAAAGTGGACTTTTGTGAGAGAATTAGTGTTTGATTGCCAGGACCTCTTTTGGGCATTTCTTCCTAAGTGGAATACACAACAGTTATGGGAGTGGGGTAGATAATACAGGGAAGCTACTCTTTCCAGCTCAGAAGGAGTTGATGAAGCCCATATATGCATTCAAGAAGCCCATGGGATCCTCTAGCTGTGGGTAGTGGCTAATGTGGTCATCCAGAATCGACACTGTGGACCGCGGCAGCGTTTTCCTAGTGGAAGAGAACAGCATGTAGGTGAACTTAAGGCTGGAGGGAAGGGAGGGTGTAAGCCAGTGGGAAGCCCCAGCAAATGCCCCTGCAGACATATACCACACTGGAAAGAACCAACAAAAAGCTTATTCGCCTTCTACTTTGGAATTATCTAAGGCAGATAAACTTGCCAATTCCACTTATACAGACTAGTTTTTAATTGTTCATAATTCAACAGACAACAACTTGAAAATATAACACTTTTTGCAACAGTTTTCAAAACAGGATGACTTTCAGCTCTTTAGAGAAGCATGAAGCATTGAACAAATGGACCGCTCAGCAACTTACTGCCCCAAGAAAAGATATCCAAGGACCTTCCCTAATCTCAGGAGGTGATGAGAGAGGGGATTATTTTTGACTAAAATTACAAGCAAGCCATATATGTCCACTAGGCCATATGAAGGTATGGAACAGTCTTTTGTGACATAGTCAAGATTTCATATTCCAACACCTTCCAAGTAAGTACCCAGAGAGCATAACAACCAGTGAGAAGGCACTTTTCCACAGTGAGCTCTTCTCAATCTCTCCTACCAGTCTGCTCACTTTAGGTCAACGAACTGGCTTTATAGTCAGACTAAAACAAACATTTAAGATATATCCGCTTTCATTCTTTAGTTCACATGATAGCTTTTTCTTACCTCTATATCTAAGAATATGAAATAGCTGTAACAGTGAAAACAGGCTATACACATTAAGAGAATATATAACTCAATTTCTTGATCTTTACACTCATGCAAGAATAAGATTCCCCAGCTCATCTTTCCATTATATGGTTTCTGGATGAACAGCCAGTGAGGTCAGAGACCCTGGCTATTGCCAGCAGCCTAAACAAGTAATTCTGTCTACTGCTGTCAGGATGAAGTACTAACAAAACAAAGACCTCTGAGGGAGACTCACCTGTACAGCTCCAAAAACTCTGGATAGGGATTTATAGGATCCAAGGGCCCATAGATAAAATGAACTAAGAAAGAGCAGAGGAATGAATTATGAATTACCAATAGCTCTCATTTCTGTGTTCCTACTGCCACCCTAAGATTAACTTCCCTCCTCAAAACAAAGATTTTTTGCAAATTAAATAAATTTTTTCTGATAGGTAACCTAGCTCCTTTTAATAGGTAAGCTACAAAGAACTGCTGGGGATAAGCCAGTTGTTTCATCTGGCACATTTTCTCCTATATACAGCCATTTGATCCTTCCAAGTCTTCTGTTCCTGGACCAAAAGGAATAAGCCCCACTTCAACATTCTCTTTCTGTAAATCCAAGATATTGTCATTCTTTAAGTCTCTACAGTTATTTGAAATCAACCAATAATTTCTTGAGCACTAACTACTAAGTGTGAGGCCTATATAGATATTTTTAATCTGTGAGAATGAAGACACAAATGAACACAAAGCACCTATATAGCCTCTTGATTAGTAATCTCAATAGCCTCCTGTCCCAATAGTTCAGCAATATCAACTACATGCTTCAGTGGTTTATACATTTCACTCTACACAGGTCACTAGTGTTCCAGATGTTAGAAGTAGTGTTGCTAATGAAATAAAAGAACACCCAGTTAAATTTGAATTTCAGATAAAAAATTGAAAAATTTTGTTTTCTTTGTTGTTTGTTTGATTTTGAGTTTGGTATAAGAAGGTCCTAAACATTGCAAGGCAAATACTAATTCTCAAAACATATTTACTCATGAGCTAAAATTCAGATTTAACTGGGTGTCTTATATTTTTATTTGCTAATCCTAACTGGAAGTGATGAGTTGCAATTATTTTAACTTAAGTTTTCCTAAAAAGTAATATAAGAATACTCACTGGGAATAGTTACAGAGGCGAGAGCTCCCACCCAGCGTCTTCTAAACTTCTTCCTCTGATTGATGTACTGTAAGAGACTATCGGACAGGTAAGTCAGTAGGAGCAGAACAAGAAACCTTGATTATTAGTGGGACTCCAAAGCCTGACCTGAGCCACAAGGAACACTTTTTCATCTGGGAACAACTTAGACATCCTGGGAATGACCCACTTTATCCATTTGTGTTAAGTACCATATGGCTACAGGAGTGATCATGCCTCATATCATCAGAAGCATGAATTACGAAGGGAATGAGAGCTCAGAAAGGCTGAAAGTTGGTTCGGAGCATATGTGACTAACACCTGGACTTAAGGTTCTGATTTCAGCTCCACCACTAACCAGCTCTACGACTCAAAGGCATAACATACATCTTCTGATCTCAGTTTCAAACTACATGATCTCTATCTAAGTTGACATCTGCCTCTAAAATTCTAAGTGTAGAAGTTCGTGAACATAAAATGTCATCTCTGCACTTTATCCAACCACAGAGAATGGGGAGAATTCCTTTTCCTAAAGTATAAATGCTGTAGCCACATTTGAGCACTTAGACTCATGCATTTCCGTTGTTCTTCCAACTCCAGGATAATTATTTTGTGAACCCAAATATCACCTCTTGGAATTGTATTTACTGTTTGTTCTTCAATTTTTTTATATTAAAACTAATCTTGAAGTATTTCATGGGGGGTAGGGTTAGGAGAGAGGAATGGCTCCCTCTAACACACAATCCCAGCAAAGCCATCAGTTAAAAACACTGATGCTACCTGACCCCCGCTGATAAAAAAGACAGGGCGATATCTCAAGTAGTTATGGATATCACCATCTCTAAGTCCCTAAGTGAGAACCAAGATATGGTGCTTCTTTGTATAAGACAGAGAAGTCTTGCATCTCATTCCCTGTTGCTATAGAGAAGATATGCAAAAGAAAGAGCCTTGATTTTTTTTTTCTTTTTTTTTTTTTTTTTTTTTTTGAGAGATGCACCAGGCTCCTTTCACAACTATGATTGGACATTTTGAAGCATTAATATTAACAAAAACATCTAAAGTTAAAGTCAATCAGTCAGTTATAAACTGAATTAGCATTAGAAGTTATAGCTGTTTATTCACACTTCGTTATGCTATTCGTTAGCATTAGAAGTTATAGCTGTTTATTCACACTTCGTTATGCTATTCGTTTCTACTTAAATAGCATAGACCATGACTGTTCTCAGTTCAGAGGTCCTAACCAGCCTTCTCATGATAGGATCAAGCCAGGGAATAGGACAAGCAATCCTGCATCTTGCCCCACTCTCCAAAAGAGCCTTTCCAGAACACAAAGCAAAGGCTTATTTCTTACCTGTCAATGACCAAGTTCCCGTCATTGTTTCGGATCCCTGCCCACATATCCCACAGCTCACTCTCAGAGGGTCGAGTATATGGTCCAAAGACGGGGGTAAGACTGAAAAGAGTCCAGAATGCAGGAGGATAAGTGTGGAGAGAATTCAGAATGTTAAACATGGCTGGAACCTCAGAGGTCACGAAGTCTGACCCTTAACTGATTTATGAATTCCTTCTACTACTTCCCTGGCAAGTGGCCAACACCTTTGCCTGACTATCTCAAGCCCCAGGATTTGGCCCTGAATTGTAATGGCAGCAACTTTATTCACTACAGGCCATAGTCGATCTTTGATAATGACTTACCCTCGAGAAAATACAAAGAAGTTCATCAACCTCGTGAGGATGGGTGACAGCACGCCTCCATCTTTAAGTAGCTGTTAAGTAATAAGTGAAAGTAAAAATCAAGAATCCAGACAAAACAACTCATCAGAACAAAAAGTTTTATACTAGGAACTAAAAAAGAGGAATTTAGTCAAATCTCCTAAAAAGTTCCATGCTTAGCTTCAGTTTTGTTTTGCCTACCCATGTTCTCTATTTCTCTTTCAGATTGTACTTCCACACTCCACTTAAACCCTAACACTATTTTTTTTTTTTTTTTTTTTTTTAAAGAAACAGGTACATACCTGTAATCCCAATTACCTGGGAGGCTAAGACAGGGGGATTGGAAATTTAAGGCCAGAATGGGCAACATAGTGGGGTCTGTCTCAAAAAAAAAAAAAAAAAAGAAAAGAAAAGAATCAGGGTCTCTGTTACCCAGGCTGGCCCTAAATTTCTGGGCTCAAGACATCCTCCTAGCTCAGCCTCCCAAGTAGCATGGGACTACAGATCTACACTATAGCACCTGATCATAATCCTTAGGACTTTAAACTTTTGCATATTCAAGCTTAGACTAGGGGTCCCAGTTTGTTCAGACATCACACTTGTGACACAAATCTTTACATAGTTGTAGTTCTCCAAATATCTATTCATCTCTTAATCTCAGAAAGTTTTCAGTTTTATGTAGGAGCCACTTCAACTGCTTTGTTTGCCTAAGAAGGGAAAAATTAACTTTATTAAAGTGAATTCATAAGGAGGAAAACTTTATAGCCCATTACAGCAGGTATAACTCTTAAAAGGTCCCAGTTTTACTTAATGTGAGCACAGGTCTTAAAATTGAGGACCCATTTAGTGAAGTAGCCAACCTTTTGGAGAAGGAGAGGACGATGAGTCTCAGGAAAGATACCTGTAGAAGAAGATACTTCTCTTAGTCATTTACTATCAATTCTAGGTCAAAAACAAGCCCATTATCAGAAAGTATCCTCCCTATTCATTGTCACCTTTTGGGTCTTGACTGCCAAAACAGATATACAAATAAAACTTTGTACAAGCATGCACTGCATAACAACATTTCAGTCAACAGAAGACTGCATATATGTGTATCACCCATACTGTTCCTTCTCCAAGATGTTTTGTGTTTACCCGATTAAATTATATCCTACTGGAATTATTTTCCCCATTTTAAAGGTGGGAAAAATAATTACACAGCCATCCATAATGCTGATGACTAGGCTGACTCCTTAGCATTTCCTCCCACCACTCAGAACACATAGTGTTGTTAATGATTTGGGCTGCAAAAACAGGATTTTTTCAGTAAGTGAAGGTCCTAAAAGAAAAGTGGGGGGGAAAAAAAAAACTAGTTTTTCCTTTTCCATTTCTCTCCAGAATCAATGGAAGAAAGACATAAACATCGCTGAAAAAGGAACAGACCGACTCTTCTCCCAAGCTGCCCTTAAGGCATTTAGGAGACATTTGGATTATTCATGGATTTACAAGCCGTGCTCAATGGCACACAATGAAAAAGAAACATTTCCACAAGTTCTAATCTGGGGCCCACTGATTTCTACCTGAAACTTGGTACTGCCATCAATTAAGAATTTTAAGACTCTAATACTAATACCATAGATGTATCAGAAGCATCTGTGACTTGATATCTTCAAGCCTGTTCCTCTTAACCCACCGTGGTTGTTATAACACAGCAGAGCCGCACTGGCACTCCTCACTACTGATAGTCAGAATGCCACTGGGCCTGCCATTAGATCTCACTAATGCCCTGCAGAAGCAGCCCACATCACTATAATGCAGCTTCTTATTGACCGCATGTCACCATAATCACTTTCCTTTGTAAGCCTATTTATTTTCTATATTTAAAATCATTATTCTGAGAAAGGATTCATAAATGTCATCAGACCACCAAAGAAGTTCACCGAACAAAAAAGGCAAAAGATCTCCAAGTTTATGTCTGCCCGCAGTATCATCAGATTACCACTTAGATATCCCTGTAACATCTAAAGGTGGCCCTCCTAGGCTACGCCCCACTTTTCCACCTTCCGCCAAGACAGTTACCTCCATTTGACAGACAGAGACTCTTTATGGTAAGCCGGCCGGATCGATTTTGCTTGTACCTGGAGCAGGGGATGAGGAAACACACACACACATAGCTGAGCAGACTGACACCAGTGCAGCAGCCGATGACAACCCCCAGGGAAAGGAATAGCAAGGGGCCAGGAACAATTTACTTTCCCAGCATCTTAAGCTAGTGCAGCCTGTGAAGAATACAGAAGTCTGGCTTCACTGACCTATACAGCAGCTCCTGAGCAACAATGTCCCCATAGTCATGAGACAACAGGTTGATCCTGCGGTTCTGGAGTCCTAGATGGCGCAAAAGCGCCTCCACGATGCTGGCCTGCTCAAATATGGAATAGTGGTGTGGTCTCTAAGAAAAGGAAGGGCCAGATACATAGGATGGAGTCATGAGCACAGGTGTCTGTCAGCCTGACCCTTCTATCCATATCCACCCCAACCCTAACACTGGTTCCATATAGGTGCTGCTTACCGGTTTGTCACTGAAGCCAAAGCCTAAGAAGTCAAGGGCAATTACTCGATGAAATCTCAGGGTCAGACCTTCCCAAATCTATAAGAAAGAAAGGATGATTTGGACTTTCTGCTCCTGTGCCTCCCCTCCCCAACCCACAGCACAACAGAAGCTTCATCCCTATCCCGGCTTAACAGATGGACTTCCAAAAAGTGAAAAACCTCATGAATCTACCACAGGCCCCCCAATTGATCCTCCTGGAAAGTACTTGATTCCTAGTGATTAATCTCTATTGAGGTGGAACTCTAGCGTTTTTAACTTGGCAGTGAGCCTTTCCACACTGTCAGAGTTTTTCACTCCCTTACAGTAAATGAGAAACAGTTTGATATTTAATGCTTTTTCATAAAGTGATTTGAATTTGTAAGAGCCTTGTAGTGCTAACAAGAAAATCCTTGCTTTTGTATTTTTCAAGACATAGTAGGATCTATAAATCTGACTTCATTACCTTGTACCAGTCATAGCTGGAAGTTGGAAAGCCATGTAAAAGCACAACTATCTCAGGACTGCCAACTACACCCACAGAGTCTGGAAAAAAAGACAGATCAATTAGGCCAACTCCCTATGAAAATAACTTTGACTATGTTAAAATCTAACTAATATGGTACAAAGGACAAAAAACTGCAACCAAAGTAATGACATTAAAGTGATAACATTGCTTTTTAAAATGCAAGCTAACTGCTTTAGCTAAGAACAGGCACTTTTTAATCTATATGCTGAAAAAGTATAAATAGCATACTTTCTGTGAAAATATTTGAAGGCAGCTTGCTTTACCTAAATTTCCTTTGAAAGGCAATATCCCTATACCTTCCCTTGTGTTAATGTTAAAATACATACTTATTCACAGTAAAAAGTAAACTTTCACATTTAAAAAATATATCATCAGAAACTAAAAGTTATTTGTAATTTGTCAATTTGTTACAAAAATTCTGTAACAGAGCAACTCTTCCCATGAGCACTTTAGTTTATGTTGTTTTAGTAGAAGAAAACCAATGTGGTATCAAAAGCATAATGTTTAAACTATTATTCAATTCTGTCAACTACAAAGAAGGGTTAATCAATATAGATATTAACATTTTAAATGCATATGATAAAATGGAATTATTAAACATCTTTCAAAATAGCCAGACAGTAAAATGCCCCACTAACAGTACTAGATTAAAACAAATACATATACTACCAGTAGCATGAAAATTCAGTAATGAGATTTTCAAAAAATAACTTAAAGTAATTAAAAATGTTATATACTTTAGTCAAGGAACTTTATTCTTAATCTATGCAAATAATCTGTGCAACAAAAAATACTGAAAATCTGGAAACAAACCAAACAACCAACATAATATATACTTACTTAACTGAATATAGCAAATGAGAGAAGGTCAGGAGCAATAATGAAAAACGGTTTATGACAAACATTTTTCGTTATTGCTCTTGACCCCCGCCCAAAAGAAATCTTTTCCAATCTGTTTCGGTTTCTTCATCTATAAAATGAGATTAATGGCACCTATCTCCAAATGCTGTTGTAAAGATTAAATGAAACAATGCAGGTTGAAAATGTAACTCAATGCCCAGCATATGGTTATTACTTGATAAGCAGCAGTCATAATAATTATCATTAGCAAATTAATTTATACAACAGAAGACTTAAATCACATTTAACAATCTTATAGAAAACAGTTAAATAAAATTGAATCAGGGATTGGGGGAAGCAAAACAATGGTAGTTAACACCTTTGAATATTTTACATATAACCTGGCACTAGGGGTGCTCAAAAGAGAAAACTAATATGTGAATACAAATCAAGCCACACACACACAAAAAAAAACTTACTAAAAAGTTTGGTATACAGAGATTAGACTCTGGACTCCACCCCCCCACACACACAGCTTTCTTCCCTCCCAGCTCTCTAGCGAATGAGGGGAATTAATCCACTTCCCTCATTCCTTCAGGGACACTACACAAAGAAAAGGGTTACTCCCCTCCATCTCTAAGGGGCAACAGAGACCAAGGGACACAAAATAAAATACCTCAGCTGGGACCTAAGTGGCTCACACCCACAGGGTATTCCAGTAGTCCAGTTCTTACCCTGGTAGAAGATGCGCAGTCCCTTGTAGGTGAAAAACTTGCCAGAAGTCTTCCATGAGTGCAGAGCAGGGGACAGCTGAGGGGGTGGGATGTGCAGGTACGCAGCAAGCAGGGGCACAGCCAGTAGCCCCACCTGGACCCACCATTCCCTCATCCTGTGGGAAGAGCAGTTGGAGTAACATGGTACACTTCCACAAACGTGAGCTGGTAACATGGAGTGGGAAACTTCTGTACCATACAGTGTGACCATATTGCTCCCTCCCCTGTAACCACCCCCCCATCATGGCAAAAAGTTTATCAACTGGAATCGATCACATCTCTGCTGCTATGGCAATCACCATCTTTGCTCATCACTCTAATTTTAAGGGGAAAATATCTCAATATGTGACCTTCCACCTCCCTTCAGCCACTTTAACCCCTTAGCTCCTCACCCCCCACCTTTGTGCTCTTCCCAATACCTGCTAAAGGTCTCATTGCCTTTTATCAAGATTTCCTAGGGAAAAATATAATTTCTTGCATATTTACTCTAAAAACTCTACCATATACTCAATAACCCCCCAGTGTTTAAAATATACATGCATGGTACTAATGTTTTAAAATTTGTGTGTGTATGTGACTTATCACATATCCTTAAGTAGAGAGCTGCTCCTGATTTTTAATACGTGTCAACCCTCTGACCCAAGTGAAGCTCCATTTAGCACTCCTGTCTGGATTTGGCCAGGGTAGAGTCTGTGAAAGCAACAAGACAGCTGCTACACTGTATATTCCAACATAAGCAGCTTTGTCATCAGCCTGCATATCTAATCTCTTACAAAGTCTGGGCAACAGATTATATTCCTGCTTTTCTTAGCAGACTCTTTTAAGTGCTCATTTAGTTAATTTCATGACACCACCCCCAACCCTCCACCCCAAATCAGACAGAGCGCATACCCCGCATGTGCGAATTGTTTTTTCTCTTTGGAAAGAAAGCACTGGTTCCTACGCCCAGCCTTGCCATGCCCAAGACTTCAAAGATCCAAACAATTCATCCACACTGAATTAGAAACCATTTCCTCTGTGTCTAGTCTGTGACACCCCATGGTCAACAGGGAAAGAATTGCCAGAAGTTTTCGCAAAACAGCCAGAATGGAAATAATGCCCTCCAAAACTAAAATAAGAGCTATCAATAAAATAGTCACAAAGGAAATCAATTGCTCACACCTTGGTGGGAACCGCTTTGTGTCTGTACACTCACTCTGCCATTGTATTACCTGTAATCTGGCCAAAACCTCTACCCATCATGAACAAATGCAATTCACAATATGCTTTTTTTTTTTTTTTAAACTAAAAATGAACCCATGATTCCACCATGGTAAAATAACCATGTCCTTTAAAGATTTAATCTCGGTTCCCCTGCATATGGTTTTTACCCATCACTAGAGTAGTCTTCCCCCGACCCCTGAAGTATCTGTCTAAAACAGACACTATGATTTGCTTCTACTTTTCAAGGTAATACTAGAAATGATTGGAAAAGGGCTGGAACGAGAGAGTCGTATCATAATCTGCGCCCCCACAACAGCAGCAGGCAACATCCCAATACCTCCTCCTAAATAACAAAAAACATTAGGTTTGGGTTATCATTTTCTCAGTGCTATGTGTTCTATACCTCAGTTCATTTATTTTTCAAATCACCCCTCCTGGCATCCATTCGCGGTCCTAGCAGCTGAATCTGCAGTGACTCAGCAGAGCACCAGGGAGGGGCTCTTTTGGCAGCAAACCATAAGAGGGAGGGGGCTAAAAACCCGGCGCCTGATACCCACATTGCGCTCCCGCACAACCCAGCGCTGGACCCTCTTTTACTCTTGAGAAGGCAAAGCAGCAGCCCCATAGGGAATTATTCTCTGTCTTAAATACCTCCGTAAAATTGCCCCATCGATGTTTTAGAATTTTTAGTAGTGAAACAAGCTAGTAGTACGTAGATAAAATGGATTAAGCATTTTCTGTTTGTCAAATTCCCATTATTTGATGGAGCCATGATTCAAGAGTATAAATTCAGCAAACTCCAGTGAAAACTTTATGGAAATCAACCCTTCTAAGCCTTGATTTCTTCATCTTGTACACGGGAAAAATGCATTAATCTAATACCACCTGACGGCTTTGCTGTGAGAGGACGAACTACTCTGTAAACCCGCTAAATCAAAGCAAACATCGCCGGTACCCGCACGGCAGTTAGGTCGCATCCCCATTACCCCTGGCACTCCTCGTTACCGACCTCCAAACAATACTTAACGTCCTGGAGATACGGCGCGGCAAGTTCTAGTCACACCTATGCGGTAACACGCCACCGGGATGCCAGGATCTGGAAATCTTAAATTGCGCTAGTGCAATACCCGGGTCTAAATCGCACCACATCAATACCAGGGGTCTTGAAATCATAAATCACAGCAGGGCGATACCCGGGTCTAGAAACCCCAAATCACCAACCAGTGATGGTCAGGTCTGAAAATCCTAAGTCACACCAGGGCATTGCCTGGGTCCTGAAATCTTAAATCACGCCACAGCAGTGACTAGATCTGGAAATCTAAATCACACCACATCAATGGCGGGGTCTTATAAATCGTAAACCACACGAGTGAGTCCAGGCTGTAAAGGTCCTAAGTCGCACCACAAATTTGACCGGGTCTAAAAAATTCTAATTCGCGGCAAGTTGATACCAGGAGCCTGGGTGAGCTCATGGTCTAAAAACCTCAAATCTCACCGGGGAGATCCCAGGATTTAAAAAATAAGCCCGAGAGATTCCAAATTTGAAACAGTCTACATCTGACAGAAGTGACCCCACCACCACCAAGGAGACTGAGCGGTGGCCAGCTGGGTGGGGTTTTCTTCGCAAGGCAGCCCGGCTCTGCCAGGCAGAGTCCGCTGCACTTGCCCGCACCCGAGACCGGGATCAGCCGGCCACACCCCCTCGCGCCCTATCGCAGCCCGCACGCACCCACCTGCGGAGGCGATCTCGGCGCACCATGGCCGCGTTATCCCATGCCGCCCGCCGCAGGGTTGCAGAGCACTGGGCGCACTGAGGCGCCTGCAGCCGTGCGAGGTCGGTGGCGACAGGGACGCAGCCCACGGCCGGCACAGGACAGCCGGCAGCGGCGGCAATGAGCGGCCACTTGGGCGATGCGGCACTGCACTGGCTGGCGAGGCGCGGCTGCCGCAGAGGAGGTGCCTGGGCTGCAGCCGCCTGCCGGTATGCGCTGGGATGTGCTGGTGGCCGCGGCAGTGCCGAGCGAGTGGGCACCGACTTTTAGAGCCCACCCGCGCCCCGCCCCTGGCCCGCCCACCACACCGCAGCGCCCCTCCCGCGCGCTCCAGCCGCAGAGCCCCTCCCTGCAGCCCTGCCGCCACCGCAGTGGTGGGGTGCCCCCCTCACTGGCAGCTTCAGGAATGTGGACCCCCTCCACCATCCTACAGCTTCCTCTCAGACCCCCCAAACCCTAAGCTTGTGATTCTGATGCAGAACCCTTCCTTGAAAGTTAAGGCCTCAGGGAAAGATGGCAGACCCTTGAGACCCCCAACACTCCCCTTATAGTATCCATAGGCCCCAGCCCTAGAGGCTGGCTGCCTGACCTAAAAGGAGAGCAGGGCTATGGTTGTTGCCGCGGTGCCTGCTCGAATTCCATACCCAAAGCATGGATGTCAAACCCTATAAGTTCCCATGTCCGAAAGAGCGGACCGCGAGCACCCAACATCTCCCAAGTCCCTAAGTATGGGTAACGACCAAGGGCACACCAAATGGTTAGGGAACCACAAGCTCTGCGGGACTCTCCAGCCGTTTAGTGGGCACATATAGGATGGCTACTACGGAGCCAAGCAGGCCAAAGTTGCACAAAGTCTGGTTTCCTTCGGGCAACCACAGCAGCGAGAGGCACGTTTCCTCTGCAGCAGCGCGACGTGGTCAGCATGCCGGAGGCCACCGCAGCGCCGGTCCCACGCGGCACTGGACCTGCCGCACAATCAAGAGAGCAAGACCCCCTTTATGTACAGTAAATCACAATGTAGGGGCACCAAAGGTGCAGGAAAAAGGAAAAGGATTTTCTTTAACCCATAATCCTTTAAAAGGCATCTATTAACGCCTTTGAAAAGAGAAGTGTCGACCATCAGAGTGTCTGCGTACATTTTCTGGCTGTAAATTGAAATTCTGATGGCCGCGCTCAGGCGGAGCGTTAACAAGCGAGGTACCAGCCCAAATCCGGCCGGTCCAGCGGGGGCGCTGCAGACCTCTGTTCCTCACTGAGCACGACGCCTTTCCTACACTTCGCGGAGTCGGTTAGGCCAGCATTGCAGGCAGCACCACTCGGCAAAAGACCGGCCACCGGGCTAGCGGAGCCCGCGGGTATCTAATCGCGCCGGGAGCTCAGGGCCACCCACCAGCCGCTATAGAAGCCAGCCGTAGGAGCATGTCATCAGAACATGTGGTGCATACGGGGTATACCTACCAGGGTCTGATTAAGAGGGGCATGAAACAAATGCTTGTTTAGCACGTAGAGTGACTAAGAACGGGGTACAAAATAAATGAGAAACAGCCCCTGCCCCAGAGAAAGACGCTGGCCATCTGGAGGTAGAGGGACAGACAAGAATTGATGCTTTTAAAATTTTCCTTTTGATTTCCTAGCAACATTTTGTTACAGATCGGCGCTCTCCTCCCCAACGGGTAAGGTCCTCAAAGACCGAACCCAAGTGTTATTCACCTTTTGTATCCCCAGAGCCCGCCACGGTGCCAGCCACAAAGCAGGCTCCTAACAAATACTGCATGAATAAGTACAAAAATTTGAGGGCGCAAAGGGGAGGAAGTAATTAAGGGGAGGGGGGAAGGGTTGTCTTGAATGATGAATAGGCATTTACCGGAGAGACAAAGAACATTCCAGCCAGAGGGGACGGCATTCGCAAAGCACGGGAGGCTCAGGACTGCACAACCATTGGGGAAAAGGCACGCCCTTTGGGCCCGGGGCCCCAACAGGCAAAAAAAAAAAAAAAAAAAATTAGGCTAGAAAGAGTAGTTCATCGGAAGGAGTCTGGAATTCGTCCTAAAGAAAAGGAGACGCCACAGATGGATTTAAACCCTAAAAGGCCTTAATTGGTTACTTAACAAAATTTAAATTAGCCTCTTTATAAGTTGAGGATTACCTATACTAACTAGCCACTGCCATCTTTTAAAGACTGAATTATTTAGCAAGATGTAAACTGGTCCTTTCAAAGAAGTAAGGGCATTCCTATTTTTAACTACTGAAAACAATAGCAAGAGCCTCTGCATTATATATTTTTCATATTTATCCTCAATGGAACCTTTAAGTCCTACAAACAATTCCATACTTTCTTTCTCGCCAGGCCAGAAGCACCAGCATCCAAGATGAAGGCAATTTTCTAATTAATGGACTAAGTGCCCCACAAAGGATCTTATTCGGAAGGCCACAGAACGCACAGACTGGGGGATAACAGTGTAAGCCCCTGGGGGAAGAAAGAGGGCCAGGGAAAGCTCCCCAAAATAACAGAAATTCCAAGTCTGACGGTGAGGAGAAATCTTTCCGCACAGAGAGACTAGGAAAAACTTCTTTGGAAAAGGGGAATGGAGGTCGATAGCCATGGAACCCAGAACTCGGTTAAGTGGGGAAAGCATTCCAGTTTGGAAAAACCTCTGCAGAATGACAAAGAGTCGGAAAAATGCAGAGAATGCTATGAGGGATGAGCTTGGTTAAAGCCAGGAATTTGCTTTTGGAAGTAGAGGGAGAAAACGCTAGCCATAATGCCCAGGAGTCAAAGAGTTAAGGAATCGTCTAACGGTGCCTGACTTAATTCCAGAGGGAAGCTTCTCTGCAGAGGGAGAATCTGGCCCAAGGTATATAACCCTTGGAAGTGCCTGAGAAAACAGAACTGTACATAAATGCTAAGTCGGCCTCTGGCTTGCTCTCAGGATACCCCTTCGATTCTTCCAAATGGATCCTATCCTTGACCAACATCACACGGAGCAGTATTTCCTCAGACAACGGCTTATCAGACATTCCTATCACATTCCAATTCTAACACAGGTTCACATCACAGTTAAGACCTCAGATTTGTGCAAAAATTAGTGTAGAAAGCTCTGCATTTACCATCTCACTGATGCACAACAGTATTAGGAAATCAGCAGGGTTGACTCAATAATCATATTTTTCTAACCCCAGTTTAAGACCCATACTATGACAAATTCAAGAATATTTACAAAGACAACAGGATAGAACTGGGGCTGCCACTTTTAAGAGCTGTAATTATAGATTTGAATAAACTAAGAAAGTGCAAAATGGAAGAAACTTGGTTGAACAACAGCACTTTGTTAAACTTAGGATTTTAGTTGACAAAAAAAGTTTGGTAAGTCTGTGTGATATGGCTACAAAAAAAGCTCCTGTGATTGTAGACTATACAGAAGTACACAGAGTAAGCTAATCCTACACTGTTCTGCTAGTTAGACCTCACAGAAAGTATTTCATTCTGTTCTATAGAGCAGATATTAAGATACACAAACAGCAGTGTGTTCAGAGATCAACTAAAACGTACTACAAATCATGTCATAAAAGGTATAACAGGTCTCATACTTTAAGCTCCTACTATGAGCATGGATCATCACCCAATTTATCCCTAATCCTCACGGGAACCCAGCTAAATGAGTATTTTCATTCACACATCTCAGAGAAAGATATAGCAGCTCAGAGCGCTAAGTGTTAGTATGGGAAGGGACTGGGAACTGAATCAGATGTGTCTGGCTCCAGAACTGACGATCTTTCCACTGCCCCACATTGCCTCCCTGTTTGAAATAACTGGGCATGTTTAGTTTGAAGAAAAGAAGCCTTGTGGAGTGAGTGGAAGAAGGAAATGTGTTAGCAGTCCTCAAATATTTGTGGAAGCAGCATTAGACATTTTATTCTGTATGGCTTCAGTGAGTGCAAACTGTAGAGAAACAGATGTCGATTCAACCTACAGAATTTTCAACAGTCAGGAATGTCTAGAGGGATGAGGTGCCTTGGCCATTTTGGGACACAAGTTCCCTGTCACTAGAGGCTGGGTAACCCTGTGGCAGGTATGCAAGCTCTGGACATACGGCTGAATGACCTTTAAGGTCTTTTCCTTCCTGATAGAAACTAAGGCTCAGAGAAGTAGTGGAACTTGGCCGAGGAGGTCCTTCTACCCAGGGGACACATCTACTCCTCAGTCTTCCATAGGTGTGTCACTCAGCCCAGAACTCTTTGTACAACAGACTGCTTCATGCTGAGGGCAAGACAAATTGAAGAAATTACCAATAAAATCACAGCAACCTCCCTCTCAAATTTAACCAACATATTCCTAAAGTGACTGTTGTCTTTCTCCCCCTTCAGGACCATTTTTGGGTAAAAATCTCTGCAGGAAATGTCCAAAGACAATGGTAAAGGAGGGAAACAACACAGCTGAACAACCCCTGTAACCAGATGAACCAAAAGGACAGATACTGTAGTGGTTTCCACACGTTACAGAATTATTGGGCACCCCTAAATTATCTTTACCCACCCTCTGCATCACTCCGCCCATCCCCAGATCCCAGCCCTGGTACTCCTACCCCACTAGGAGTATTCCAGTCCTAGGGGCCATCTCAGCCACTCTAACGGATAAAAAGGTTGAAGGATCCTAATTCGATAACAGTATCTTGCATGCTTACAGCACTTTGTCCTTTCACATAATGTCATCTCATGTGCCGCTCACCAAAGTCCTCTAAGAAAACCTTCCTTCGGACAGACAGGCAACTCTTCCTTGCTGCCTGGGAGCCTTTCCTCGGTTTTCCCCCACTACTTCCCACAGCCTGGAGGAGTCAACCCACGAGCAGGTGTTTCGCTTTTCCTCGATTGCTCTCGTCACCTCACACCTTCCCCAGCTGTCTGCCCGCCGCCCTTCAGGGCCCCCGCCCACGCCACCATGGCAGCTTTCGTGCCCTCCGCCCCCTAGCAGGTCCCAGGCCGGCCGCTCCCGCCGCAGCGCTCGCCCGGGAGGCCCCCACGCGCCAAGCCGCCGCGCACCCCCGCCCTGCCACCTCCCGCGGTGCCCCCACCTCGCCCTCCACCCGTCGGTCACACCGGTGTGCCTGCGACCTCTCCAGACACAAAGGCCGATCCCAGGAGGAAAAGCGCAGCCCCCCGGGACGCCCGGGAGGGCTGGTCACGCCGGCTAACGGAATGAGGAAACGCTGGAGGGGAGCCAGGCCTCGGGCGAGGGCTGGGGGCCTTTTGTGCTCGGTCCAGGCCGAGACCTGGGAGACGACGATCGAGGCCCTCGCCCATGTGGCACGCCTCGTGCGCGCACCCACGCACCCCCGGGCGCCCTGCGCTCGCCAGCAGATCCTCGCACCCCTAGGCCACTGTCATCCAGCTGGGTCCCAGGACTGGCGTGGTCCATTCGCACCATCCACGTAGCCCAAGTGGGGCCAGTCCCACTCTTGGGGTGGGCTGCAAGGGGGAGGGTGGAGGTTCCACTCCTTCCCCGCCCGTCTCTTACCTGACTCAGGTAAGACCTGGGCTACAGGACTCCATGTCTGGGGGGAACCGGGCGCGCATGCGCTCCTTGGGGCCAGAGGTTCTCGGCCTTAACCCAGTCCCCAGGGAAGACTCGGCCAAGCCACCGAATATCAGGCTCCGGGCTAGAGCGTCGCCTCCTCGGCACTCAAGCCCATCGCCCCCGAGCCCAGCATGTGCTGCCGCCTTCTCCCTGCCAGGCGTCAGCGCCACCTATGGCAAAGGGTATGAAATGGCAGGCCGTGCCTTTGACATGGGTCTAAGGCGTTGGATAAAAAATAGAATTGTATAAGGCCTGATCCGAGTACTTTTCGCATTCGATTATTAAAAGCGAAGGCCCAAGAAGCGATATTTTGAAAGTTCCTAACTGTGGAGAGATCTCGGCCAATCTCTCCTATCTCATCCATTACACTAATTTCATAATTACCCTCAAGACTATCAATTTTTTTTTTATCCCCAGCCCTACCCTTTTACCCACTCTATAGATCAGCATTAGTTGCCTGCCTTCTCTTCATCTTCACATGGATGACACACAAACTTTCATACTCGACAATGGCTAGGTGAAATTCACCACCCTTTCTCCACCCCTTCTTTGTCACACCACAAACTGTCTCCAGAATCTTTCCTTCCTTCTTTATTCTCTGTCTTGACTAATGGCACTACCATTCACTCTAGTTTCCCACACAAGATCGCCAAAACCCAGGGCATAATGGAATGAGGCCCAGGATTCAGGCAGTCAGTAATTTCCCTCTTCCTGGTCCTTTTCTTCTGACCTCCCACGTCTCTCTTGAGCTCATTTTGCTGCCCTCCAATCCTGCTGCCATCTGCCCTTCTTCAAGCCTCCTTTTCTCTCACCTGGACTATTGCTTTCTGATTGGCTCTCCACCATGATACCTTTCTGTTTCCATCATTCACACACCTGGCAGTGATTTTTCCAAAATGCAAACCTGATCACATCTCTTAAAATTTTTACTGATGCTAAATTCAACCTTTTTAGCTTGGTATGAAAAACACTTCAAAATCTGGCCCTTGCCTTCCTCCAGAATCTTCTCTTTCACTCCTATCTTGTTCATCCCCCAAAACTTCATAATCTGACCAAATGTTCCTAATTGTAGTTTCTCCCAAAACACCAGGCAGGTTTCTTTCTCCATATTTTCAGGCATGTCCTTTTCCCTGACCAAATGTCCTTCCCCACTTTAGTTACCTAAAATAATTCCTGTTCAGCCTTAAAATTCAATCCAGTTATAATGTTCTCTTATATACCTTCCCTGAAACCTTCCTACAGAAATGATACTCCTTCCCTGTGCACACTATCCCTTGGACACACTTATGAGGTTGCACTTTTCAGGCTGTTTTGTAGTAATGTTTGCAGGTCTACCTTGTCTATTCTACCATATGCTGATCTCCTTGAGGACAGGGACAATTTCATTTATTTCTGTGTCCCTTTTCTCAACCCAACATTTTATCATGATGAGAAGAATGAAGAACAGCAAACGTTTGTTGATCACTTTATGCCAGACACTGTGCCAAACTCTTCATGTATATTACTTACTTCTGGTGATTATCCTACAAAAGAAGAACTGTTATTATACTAACTCTGCCAACAAGACAGCTGAGGCTTTGATGGATTAAGGAGCTTAGCCAAGGTTGCAGGGCTGGTAAATTGTGGAGTCAGTATTTGAATCCAGATCTATCTGCTCATGTTTATTCATTTACTGAAAAGTTTGGTGGAATTAAAGTGATATTTGAAAAATCACAGATCATTTCTTAAAAGTATAAATACTTGCAGAATTAATTTATCTTTTAAGAGGAAAGCACAAAGCTATTTTAGTCTAGTAGAGGGAAATAAAGTGTTCTAATTTAAACTAATGGCATATAAAGCCAAATAAATATTCTTGATGTCAGGCTAAATGAAAAGACAATCCTTTTATTATTCCATATCATGTTCTTATTATATAAATGTTATGAGTATGTTTGCTAAGGGACTGATGTTTATAAACATTTTTTTTTTAATAAAAGTTTCTGGATGAGTGGGAGAAGAGGGATCTAAATTGAAAATCAATATAGACTGTTCAAGAAGTTGCCAGCGATGGAGATGTCAAGATATTGTGAAGGATATGTGAAGTCTAAGTGAGTTAACATATGCAAAACACTCAGTCGAGCACCCAGCACATAGGAAACACTATATTATTCCTGGTGTCATTGTTAAGAACTTCAACTAGTTCCCAATCCAGTGTAAAGATAAACATATAGCTGATAAAAGGAATATGATAGGTGATATAATGCACCTATGATGGAAATTCTGTGGGAATTTCAGAGATGAGGATCTGCCAGGGAATCAGAAGAATGGCAGGGAAACAAGATGGTACCCAGAGAACCCATGATTGAAGAATGAGCAAGTTGCTAGAACCAGAGAAATACGACCTAGCTTTTGCAAAAAAATATTTTTAGCAAAATATTTTACTATGGGAGGCTCTATTTCTTAGAAACCATCATGTTTAAAATGCCCACACCATTCCAAGCATTTCTTTGTGCCTGTCACAGGCAGGAGGCTTGGTCACTGGGTTAGGGAGAAATACTTTCACTAAGATGATATGAGAGATGGGGAGGTCACATAAGCTTATGGTGGTGTAGCTCAGTACCCAAAGGAAGCTTTGGCCCCATGCAGTAGTCTAAATGGGATAATCAGACTCCAAGAAGGGCAGGTACATTCCCATCCCCAGGCTCCAGTACCTCCCTAGAGTGCAGAAACAGTTGAGCACAGACATGGTGATGTGTACATTAAGCAAGAGGAAAGGGGTAGGCCATGGAGGCTGTGGTCCAACTTGGCGAGCACTGCCCAAGAAGACCCACCTCTTTCCTTCAAACCCATGCCAGGTGTCTAGCACACTAATCCAGTGTTTCCCCAGCCAAATGACATGGAAGGCTGCTTAAAAGTCTACATTCTTTACCACAGGCCATTAACTTTATGTAGGCAAAACATATTTATGTTCCTGCAGTTCTTCAATAAACAGAGTAAAGAAACTTACTGTGGGTAATTCACTCTGGCCCAGGGAAAAGAGGGCAGTTATTCTGATGGGAATAACTAATGAGACACATAAGGGGAAAAAAGTTCAAAATTAAACAGAGGAACACTGTTGGTAGAATTCAATAGATACAACTTTTTTGGAGGGTGTTTTGGCAGTGGTCATCAAAATTGACCCAGCGATCCCACTTTGCCAATTATCCCATGTGCATACTCCCTGACATGTGTCCAAGGATGAACAATGCTGCATTATTTGGAAATTTTTTTTCTAAACTGGAAACAAACTAAATGTCCACCTGTAGGGTACAATTTATGATCCAATACTTGATATGAAGTGATCTAATATAGCAAGCTTCTCAATGTTACATGAAAAAGCGAAGTTCAAAACTGTGGGTATATTACAATCGTACTTGTATAAAAACATGCATGTACACTGTATCTAAATATCTGTATTTATAATGTCAATATCTATGTATATATATATTTGAAATGCCTGGAAAGACCCAGGAGTGAAAAATTGACAGTCCAGGGATAAATGTGGTCTGCAGGAAGATTTGTTTGATAGGTTGGTTGGTTTTAGATTAAATTTGAATACCTTAAGGAGGAGCTACTGTGCATTCTCTAACCCTCTCTATTATCATACACCCACTTCTTCCCTCAATTACGATTTGGTCCCTAAATGCACAGGAGAAGAGAAATGAGGGTGTGAGGGCAAGTGAAAGGTTGCTTAGACTTTACTTTCCATTTCTATTCTGTAAGCAAACATGACTTTACCTTAAGGAAGTGGAGGGTAGGAGACTGCTATCTTTGCACTGCCAAGGAGATTGGGGACTGGAGGAGAATAAGGATCCTGAAAGAAGAGGTACTGGTTTGGATGCTACCCCAATAGCCCGGATAAGGAGCAAAGAGCATCTGATCTAGCCAGAGAAGCAAGGATAAGTTGTGAACACTAGATTTGAAACCTTTAAACTTTTGTCTCAGCTGCTGTAATTAAAAGAATGTCTGGGCTCCCTGTTCCTTCTTTCTCCCCTCTGGAAATTATAGCCTGTGGTTTATCACCCGGGTCATTGGGTAGGTCTCTGCTGCACTGTGGGAGGCCCATGCTAGTCCAGGTAATCCCTGAGATTACTCTCCCAGGAGTACTCTTCTCTGAGAGTTAATTCCTCCCCCTTAACTGTGTGGGCACCAGCTGTATAGGAAGTGGGCATTGGCAGCACCAAAGGTTTTGGAAATCAAATGAGAATAACCCTGAGTCAAGGTCTGCTCATGTTGTCTGGAACTAAGAACCAGTGGTTCCACAGTTAACTTCAAGATAATGAAGGAAAAAAATACCCTGCAGTCTGAAAAGTAAAGATTAACCTTACCTTTAGATTAAAACAAGGAATACTTCCAAATGAAACATTCTCTTGTTTGGGGACAGCAGCTAAAAGACAGACTGGTGAGAGTCCTGGAGGCCATACTATGTATTTTCATCCACTGGAAATTCTTCAGTTGAATGAGATTATTTATTTGAAAAGATTTCACTGAATGGAGGTTGGTATGTCAGAGACTTTCTCCTCAGTGGTCTGAACAGCGGGGAATTCAACATGGCTCCAAACAGGGAGCGTTGAGCATGAAGAAAGCCAGACCCAGGATTTACTTATCTCTTTGGCTGCTTCATTTCTCAGAAAAAGAAATAAGGGTGGGAAGACCAGAGAACTATGACCACAGAAGAGTTAGTTCCCATCTATCACCCATTCCACCCCCATTTCCACTATCTCTGTCCCACAACACTGTATCTCAGGAATGTTCAAGTCCTTCAAGGCAAATCCACTGAGTTCACACAAGCATCCCGAATATTTATGAACTAACAAATGGATAAATAAAATGTGGAATATCTGAACAATGAAATATTATACAGTAATAAAAGGGAATGAAGGACTGATGGACACTATCATATGGATGCCTGTAGAAAATATGTCAAGTGAAAGAAGTCAGTCACAAAAGAGCATACTTTGTATGATTCCATTTCTGTAAAACATCTGCAAGAAGCAAATCTATAGGGACAGAAAGTAGATTAGTGGTTGCCTGAAGTTGGAGGAGAGGGAAAAGGAAGTGATTGGTAATGGGCACAGGGTACAGGGTTTTAGGGAACTGGTGAAAATATTATAAGTTTATAGTGGTGATAATTGCACAGCTGTGAATATACTAAGAGTCATTGAATTATATTTTTAGTAGGTAAATACATATAATTTATATCTCAATAATATTTTATTAAAAAATAAAAGACAGATACCAAGATAATGTTAATTTAAAGAGCAGAGTTACATAATCAACATTTAAAATTTTTCAGAACAAGGAATATTATCCTGGATAAAGAAAGACTTCACAATAAAAAATGGGACCAATTTACCAGAAAAAGTAAAGGAAAATCCTAAAAATGTATACACTTATGACAATATGACAATAGACCTTCAGAATAACTGAAGCAAAAACTTATGGAACTTAGAGAAAAATAGGCAAATCCACAATTATAACTTGAGTAAAGTAATTGCTAAGTAAATAGAAGGAAGGAAATAATGAACAGAATTGCTGAAACAGAAAATAGAAACTCAACATATAAACATCAATGAAAATAAAAGCTAATTCCTTTAAAAATCAATCAAATTAATAAAACTAGTTGAATGAATTAGGGGAAATAAAAATAAGAGATTATTACCAATATCACGAAGAAAAGAGGGACTGGAGGTATAGCTCAGTGATAGAGCATTTGCCTAGCATGCTTGAAGTTCTAGATCTGATCCCCAGCACTGGAAAGAAAGAAAGAAAGAAAGAAAGAAAGAAAGAAAGAGAGAGAGAGAGAGAGAGAGAGAGAGAGAGAGAGAGAGAGAGGGAGGGAGGGAGGGAGGGAGGAAGGAAGGAAGGAGAGGGAGGGAGGGAGGGAGGGAGGGAGAGAGAGAGAGAGAGAGAGAGAGAGAAAGAAAGAAAGAAAGAAAGAGGAGGAAAGGGAGAAAGAAAGTTACAGATCCTCAGACATCTAAATAAGGTGAAAAGGAAATGTTATGAACAACTTTACACCAATAAATCTAATCACTACAATGAAATAAACAAATTCCTTGAAACATACAACTAATGAGACAAGAAAAAAAGAGAGAAACTGAATATCCTTATATCTGCCCAATAAATTGAACTCATGGTCAAAAACATTCCCACAAAGAAAATCCCAAGCCTCAAAGACTTCATTGGTAAATTCAACCAAACATTTCAGGAAAAAATGATTCCAAAATCTCCTAGTTACAGAAGAGGAGGAGATACTTCCCAAGACATTTTATAAGGCCAGCATCATTTAGTTACAAAACAAACAGACAAAGGAAAAGTATATGCCAATATCCTCATAAATATAAATTCAGAAATCCTTAACAATTTTTTTGGCAAATTGAATCTAGCAATATATAAAATGGGTAATAAATCATCACTAAATGGGATTTATCTCAGAAATGTCAAAATTGCTTTAATATTCAGAAACCAATTAATGCAGTTCATCACATTAACAGACTGAAGAAGGCAAAGCACTACAATATATTCAGGAAAGCATTTGGCAAAACTTAAACTCCATTTTTTTAAAAAACTCTCAGCCAACTGCAAATAGAAGGGATCTTTTTCAACGTGGGAAAGGACATCAACTATGAAAACCCTACAGCGAAGAGTGTTCTTAATGCCTTTTCCCTAATATAGCAAACAAGGCAATGATATCCACTCTTCATATTTCCATTCAGCACTGTATGGGAGGCCCTAAACAATGAAAATAATGTAAGAAAAAGAAATAAAAGTTATGCCTATTGGAAAGAAAGAAGTAAAACTGTCTCTATTACACACATGATCACGCATGTTGAAAGTCCCAAAGAACCTATGCAAAAACTACCAAAACCAGTAAGTGAATTTGATAAGACTGTAGAACGCAAGATTAAACAAAATTAATTATATATCTGTTTACCAACAATGAACAATTGAAAATTGAATTTTAAATCATATCATTTACATCTAAAATATGAAATACGGTGAATAAATTAAATAAAATATCACTGGAGTCTGAAAACATTGCTGAGAAAAACCAAGGAAGATCTAAATAAGTGAAGTTATGCCATGCCCATCTATTGGAAGACATGACACTGTTAAAATGCCAATTCTCACCAAACTGATCTATAGATTCAACACAATCACCATAATATTCTGAGAATGTTTTGTAGAAACAAGGAGCTGATTCTAAATTCTATGTGAAACTCAAAGGATGTAGAATAACAAAAAAAAATTTTTTTAAATAAAGAACAAAGTTAAAAAATGTACATTATCTTATTTCAAGACTATAAAGCTATAGTAATTAGAAAAAAGTGATGTCGATATGAAAATAGACAGGTAGGGCAATGTCATAGAATAAAGAGCATAGAAACAGCCCATTTGATTTTCAACAAAGTTGCCAGAGCAATTCAGTGGTAAAAGGATAATATTTTTGGAAAATGTTAACAATTGGATATACATATGCAAAATACACACACAAATGAAATAAAACGAAATTACAAAATTTAATTCAAGATGAATCATAGGCAATATTAAAAATATATTCAAAATGAATCACACACCTAAATATTAAAAGAACTGTAACTATAGTAGTTACAGAAGAAAACTCTTACTGAGCTTTGGTTAGGCAAAGATTTCTTAACCAAAACATAAAAATATTTTTAAAAACACTTTGTTTCACTTTATTATATATTTCTATGGTATTTAATCTGTGTACCAAGAGACTTCTAGATTAGTCAGGATTCTTTTGGTTGCTAATGACAGAAATCCAACTTGAACTAACTTAAGAAAAGGAGGAATTTATTGCTTCCTGTGTCTGAAAAGTCTGGGGGTGGATTCAGACATGACTGAATCCAGGGACTCTGATGAATTTGTTGCAAAAAGGCTTTTCCCCCCAAAAGGCAGCTCTTCCCTCTGTTCAGTCTTCATTCTCCAGCTGCCTTTCCCCACTGTGATGATGGCAGAGCAGCCAACAAGCTTGGAAACCCCACAGGAGAACATAGAGTAAGTCCTGGACCAACGCTTAATGGCCCAACTTAGACACATGCCCTGCCTTCTCTGAGCACTAAGACTGATGGCCAGGCCCGTCACAGGACCATCCATGGAGCTGAGCAGGAACAGGGCTGAATCAGCCCCACACAGAGGTGTGGTTTCCAAAAGGAGAGGAGTCGGGGAAATAAAAGGGGGATCTAATACCAGAATAGGCAGCTTGGTAAACAGAGGCAGCGGGTAATATTCTAATCTACCACTTTTGGAATCAGAAAAAAAAAAAGATGATAATGATGATGATGTTGATGATGATTATTTTGGTACCAGGGATTGAACCCGGGGCACTTAACCACTTAGCCACATCCCTGGCCCTTTTTCATATTTTATTAGAGACAGAATCTCACTGAGTTGCTTAGGGACCCACTGAGTTCCTTAGGGCCTTGCTAATTTGCTGAGGCTGGCTTTGAACTCATGATCCTCCTGCCTCAGCCTGCTGAGTCGCTGGGATTACAGGAAGAATATTATTATTATTATTTTTTAATCTTTGGAATAACTGAGCCCAAGGAAATATCCTTAGGTACTCTTTTGACAGCAAAACATCAATGGGGAGGGATCCACTCTTCAGCCCACATACCAATATTCTCTGAAATGATTGGAGAAGATGCCATCCAAGGGGAACTCTTTTCTTACCCAAATGGAAGATAATTTGTAGAAAGAGGTGGAGGTAAGATTGGGCTTGGAAGGCATTAATAGAGTCAGTCGCTTGAGGGAAACAACACAGGAAGTTAGACATAGATGAATAAAAGACCTCTGAGAATGGGTCAGAGTGCATGAAGGGATGCCCTGGGGCATGGGAATGACAGACGTCTGTGGGGTCACTTCTTGAACCATCACTTCTTACGCCACCTGCAAGCTACGCACTTCTGAAGGTCGGACCTTTTTACCTGATGATGAATCATTTGAAACACTTTTATATTAACACAAATATTAATCTATTATGAAGGCAAATGTAAATGTTGCATGAACTGTAAGATCAAATATGCATTTCTTTCTTTCAATAACTCCTTTAGGTTGCCTTTCGCTCTCCCCTTCATGTAAATTTAGGAGGTTTCTCTATTGCCATTAGGAAGACTTTGGGGAAACATTTGAGAAGTACCTCTTTAAGGAATAAGGACTGGGGATCAGATATGTTCTAAAGGTTTTTTTTTTTTTTTTTTTTTTTTTTTTTTTTTTTTTTTTTTTTTTTTAACAGTGTCCAGATACTTTGCCAGAAGAGGAAGCCAGGCAAGGATTCAGAATGGAAAGGTTTGGGATTCTGAGGACAGGGCTAACATCTGGTGGGGTTGGCAGAACCAATATAAGCATATGCATGAGGGACTGAGGTTTGGGGGCTGCTCACATAAACCCTCAGAGCAGCTGCATTCCTAGGTGACATCTCATGTGAAAAGCATGGGATCCTGCCCTGGCTTAGGGTCTGGACAAACGTCTCTTGGTGGGAGTAGGAATCTAGTGTTCTTGGAGAGGCAGATTCAATTCTGGGGTCAGAGAAAGTTCATCTCAAAACAACAAGCTCTAGTGAGCCGTCTCTTAGCCTCAGAATTGGAGGAAGAGAGAGATGGAGCCTTGGAGGCTTTGAATTCACAGGTTTAATAAAATATGGGAACTCCACAAAGGGTCATAAGAAAAAACAACTTAAGAGCAAAAAAAGTAAGAAAGACAAAATGGAAAGTGATAGTCCTTCCGTAAAAGAAAAAAGTCCATTAGCTGGCACCTGGCCTTTTCTTTTCTTTCTTTCTTTCTTTTCTTTTCTTTTTTTTTTTTTTTTTTTTTTTTTTTTTCTTCTTTATTACACAGGCCACAAAAAGATCTCTATAACAGACCACATCATTCTGAAGGATGGGAGTCAGGGACAGGATGGATTCTTTCTTCGTGCACTCTGGGATGATATGAAAATTACGAGGACTCTATTCAAAAACAGGCTGACTCATTGATTAAGTTACTTAAGTATTGTTTTGCCATATCACCATTTCTGTATTCAAAGTATTTATTGAACCTAAAGACAACTACTGTTACTACTTTGTATATTAATTGCACGAATTTAAATGAATTCTAAGTTAAATATATCATAAAATAAAGAACTATATTGTATTTTCATTTTAAAAAAACAAAAACTGGGCATGGTGATGCACACCTGTAATCCCAACAATTTGGGAGGCTGAGGGAGAAGGATCATGAGTTCAAAACCAGCCTCAGCAACTTAGCGAGGCCCTAAGCAACTTAGCGAGACCTTGTCTCTAAACAAAATGTAATAAGGGCTGGGGATGTGGCTCAGAGTTTAAGCACCCCTAAGTTCAATCTCTGATACCAAAAAAAAAAACAAAACAAAAAAATAGATCAAAAGACCAACTCCTGGACATCAGCATGAAATCTGTGACCACAAGATGTCCAAGGACACTGTCATTTCTGTCTCTCTTGGTTGGGGGTCTTCTGGAAATTTTAATCAATAAGTCTTGATTATCACTGTGTGTTTTAAAGGAAAGAAAACAGGAACAGGTGGAGTGAAGTGGGAGAATTAAATTGGCAATATAGCTTCTTTGAGATGTTGAAAAAATTAAATAATTACAAACCCAAAGGCAAAAAAAAAGCGGGTTGAGGGGGAGACAATGAGCCTCCACCTGGAACATTAAGTTCTGAAAATCCAATTTGCACATAGTGGAAGGGCCTTTGCCAAGGGGGCAGGGGCTGAGGACTCACCGGGGATCCGAGGACCGTTGCCCTGGAGACAGTCTTAGCTTGGAAATGGCAAATAGGAAAATAACAAGGGCTTAAGGGAGAAAGAAGGAGGAGGAGGGAAAAAAAGGCCCTACTTAGGATGGCTGAAATCTTAGAAACCAGACTAGACTACATGAAAGAAATATAATTAAAAGAACAAATACTGATTTAACCGCTTTGAAAAATGAAGTTAGGAAGAAGGAAGTTGTTTTCGTTGTTTCCATTTAGTGGTTAAGATGGGTGATCAGACACTCAAGTGATTTAACGGAAGAACAGGGAAATCTGCTGGGTGCACTAACTGGGATATGCTTGTCTATCTCCTTGCCTCTACCCCAGAGCATACTAGCAAAATGTGCTCATGAGAGCCACTGAGAGAAAAGTAAGAATAAAAATAAATTCCAGCACCTGGCCCCTGGTACCCACAATGGTAATCTGAGGTGGCAGATGCAAAAGGAGAAAGTTGGGAGCTAGTGCAAAAAAATGCACTGATGTTAACTGGCCAGTTTGAAGGTAATAGTTCAGGAGAAATGACTTGGGAAAGATGGTCAGGAAGTTTCTGTGTTGGGATTCAGTCAGATTTGGTTTGATCCCCTGCAAGATGGTTTAGGGTTTTGGTATCGAATTTAGGACCCTGAGAGGCCACAACCAGAGAAGGGGCTCCCACCTGGGTGACCTGGAGAAGGCAGAGCCAGAAAGAAAGGTCCAAGAGCTCTGAGATAAGAGAAAACCAAGAGAACAAAGCCTGAGAATGAGCACAAAGGACAGCTGTGGAGCTGGCCAGTAGCCAATGACAAAGGGAAGAGCAATGTGGAGGTTGGAAAACACATCACCAAAGACCAGAGCATACCGCCCATAACCAAGAATGAGCTAAAGCTGGGGTTCTCCGAGTGTGGCCCCCTGTCTAATAACAGCGGCAGCATCTGAGGATTTGGTAAAACACAGATACTCAGCCACCACCCCCAATCAGCAACTCTGGGGACAAAGCCCATTAGCAATCTGTCTCCACAAGCCCTTAAAGTAATTCTGACACATCCCAATGTTTGAGAACTACCCTACTATAGCAGCCCTGACTTCCCTTTAATGGCTGCTGGGCTTAAGCTTGCTGAGGCGCAGGGCTCCCGTAAAACCTCCAGATGAAAAAACAAACAAACAAACAAAAACAAAAACTAAAACCCCTCCCGGTCAGCCAGGCACAATGATGCACCCCGGTAGTCCCAGCTACTTGGGAGGCTGAAGCCAGAGGATCGCACGTCCAACCTGGGCAGTTTGGTGAGACCCTGTCTTCAAAATAAAAAATACAGGGCTGGGGATAGAGCTCAGTTGGTAGAGTGCTCGCCTCCAAAGCACAAGGCCCTGGGTTCAATCCCCAGCACCACAAAAAAAAAAAAAAAAAAAAAAAAAAGACAAAGGACTGGGATGTAGCTCGGTGACATAGCGGCCCTGCATTAAGTTTAGTACCTCAAAAAAATAAAATAAAATAAAAGCCAAAAAAAAAAAAAAAAAAAACCCAAAAAACCCAAACAAATAAACAAGGAAACAAGGGTCAGCTTAAATAGGTAGCAAGACTCACTAACAGGGAGCCTCAAGAAGCCAAGTCTGGGTTTGACACAGGTGTTGGACTGATGGTGGGAGAGATTTTAAGTGCAATGAGCCCACTCATAGAAGAGAAATAGACAGGACTGGCTTACATAATAGGACTCTGAGAAGAGCCAGAATTTACCTACCATCTATCCCCTTTAGGAAAACTAATTATGGAAAACTAGGGGTTTGTAATGGAAGCATTAGTGAACCCAGTGACAAACAAACAAAGGTGACCCCATGATTTCAATATGGGGCAGGTCTTCAGATGAGAAGGCCCATCAGAAATGGAAAAGGAACACTTTCAGCTTGGAGTGATCAGGTAGGAAAGCAACAAGAAGTTTCAGACATCAGGAACCAAAAACATGCCGACGTAACAGGATGGGGTCAGGGCACTAATGGAGAAGACTGTAAATGACTGTCATTGTCAGAACTGTGAAGCCATAAATTGCGCTGGGAGAACTGCCTGCTATTAGTGTAGCACTCTATGCTCTCAAGATGAAGCAGCTGGAAGCTGTGGAATTGGTTAAAATGATTCCTGGAAAAAAGAAAGAAAATTGTATATGAAGGATTAGAGGTGGGGCCCAAAGCCCTGGATACAGGGGGCAGAGACCATCATCAGAGGCGAGACTGCCTTCTGCAATCCAAGGATAGAGTTTTACAGCTAAAAACTCAAGGGCGTTAAAAACAAACAAACAAACTGCCTGTTCTTGTTACTATTAAACTTTTGGGTTCACATAGATGCAGTAGAAGGGCCCAGCCACTGGGGACAGGGACTACAAACAGGATGTACACAGGGAACAAATACTTGCTCTGGAAAGGGTCTTAGCTTTGGAAACAAGAGAAGGCAAACTAAAGACACAGTGAGGGCTTAAGAAAAGGTTGAAGAGAGCCTTCTCCAGGTTCCAACCCTGTAAAGTGCTGATGCTGCAATAGGAAATAAAAGCTAAGACACAGAGCCAAAATGAGGGAGGATCAAGGCCCCAGGAAATCCAAGGACGAGAACTAGGCAAGTGGGGAAGCCAGAGATGGGTGCCTGCCAGAGACCAAGTCCATCGAAAGCTCTCAGCCCTCTTGCTGCATTTTTTTTTTTTTTTTTGAGTTTTTAACAGTCCTATAGAGAAACAACTGAGATACAATAAACCACAAATATTTGGGCTGGGGGTGTAGCTCAGTGGCAGGGTGTGTCTCTACCATGTGTGGGGTCCCAGGTTCTAATACTAATCTCTAATACTACAAACAAAAAACACCAAATATTTAAAGTCATGTCATTTCATGAATTTCAGCATATGTACGGACCCCTGAAATCATTACCATATTCAAGGTAATGAACAAATCCAGCTTCCCTGTCTCCTTTACAATCCCTCTCTTCCTTTCCCACTACCTCCTATCTATCATCCCCATCTCCAGGACTTTGGTGATCCAAATACAACTGCTGTCTTTAGAGATTAGTTTGATTTTTCTAGAATTATGTATAAATGAAATCATGCATTATGGGCTCTTTTTTTCTGACCAGTTTCTTTCACTTAACATAATGGTTTTGCGATCCATCCATGCTGTTGTGTATACAGTTTATTCTTTTTTATTGCTGAGTGTATTCCATTATGTGGAATCAATTATATAGCCATCAACAATCTATTCATTTATTCATTTATTTGGCCACTTATAGATAGACGTTTGGATTGTTTCCATTTTAGGATATCATATCTAAAGACATTATTCAACATTCATGTGTAAGGCTTAGTATGGACATATTTCTCTTAAGCAAATACTGATGATTTATGTTTAATTTATGTTCAAGTTGTTAAACTTTCGTTAAGAATTTTTGTGTCTAATCATGTACAACCACAAGAATGGGAAGTTATACTCCATGTATGTACATATATCAAAATATACTCTCATGTATAACTAAAAAGAATACGTTTTTTATTTAATTTTTTTATTTTTACAGACTGCATTTTGATTCATTGTACACAAATGGGGTACAACTTTTCATTTCTATGGTTGTACACAATGTAGATTCACACCATTCATGTAATCATACATGTACATAGGGTAATGATGTCTGCCTCATTCTACTATCTTTTCTTCCCCCACCCCCTCTCACCCCATTTTCTTCTACACCATCCAAAGTTCCTTCATTCTTCTCTCCCCACCACCCCACACCCTGTCTGCCCCCTCGTTATGTATCATCATCCACTTATCAGAGAAAACATTCGGCCTTTGGTTTTTGGGGCCTGGACTATTTAACTTAGCATGATATTTTCCAACTTCATCCATTTACCAGCAAATGCCATAAATTTTTTATTCTTTATGTCTGAGTAATAGTCATAGATATATATATATATATATATATATATATATCTCACAGTTTCTTTACCCATTCATCAATTGAAGGGCATTTCAGTTGGTTCCACAATCTAGCTATTGTGAAAAAATATGGAATGCTTCACGAATTTGCATGTCATCCTTGCACAGGAGCCATGCTAATCTTTTCTGTATTGTTCCAATTTTAGCATATGTACTGCCGAAGCAAGCACAAGAACAAATTTAAAAAAAAATTTGTGTCTATGTTTATAAAAAACATTGGCATATAATTTTCATTTTCTTATAAGACCTTTATCCAGTTCTAGTATCAAGTTGATGCTGACCTAACAAGATGAGTTGGGAAATGGTTCTTCCTCTCCCACTGTATGGAAAACTATGTATAGAACTGGTATTTTCCTCTCTTAAAATTCTTATAAAACTCGTCAGATGCTTTGGCACATGTCTGTAATCCCAGTGACTTGGAAGGCTGAGGCAGGAGGCTGGGGTTGTGGCTCAGCGATAGAACACTCACCTAGCACATGTAAGGCACTGGGTTTGATCCTCAGGTATTGTGTCCATCTACAGCCAAATATATATATATTTTTTAAAAAAGGGAGAACTGTCAAACAATTCTGAAAAAGAGGAACAAGTTACCTGATTTCAAGACTTCCTATTGCTGCAACACAACAGAAATCCTGACAGCAATTATAGGTAGATAAAGATAGAGATCAGCCAGGAATCCCAGAATGGAATGTAAACTATTACAATAAATCTAACTGTACTACAAATATATGACAAAACCACTCTTTGCGGTGTGGAAGAAAAAAGAACTGTTGAAAGTAACATTGGAAATTTTAGCTGGAAGCTTTAAGACTACAGACAAAAGAAACTGTACACACACGCTGTATCCTACTTGATAAATTTATTTCCCGCTGGAGTACAGATTAACAACTCTGAAATTGCTTTACATGTATACAGAAAATGAAAAATTAAGTAAATGGATGGTGGATGCTGGAAACCAGGTTTCTCACTGTTGAGAAGGGAAGTGACAGAAATATAAGACAGGAAAGGGAGTGGACTCTGTGGGACTGAACAGGAATCACAGACATCAATATGGATTGACACACACAGATGGAAAAACAATTAGAGAGATATTTGTATTCATGAATTCGCATACATACATACATATATTTCCTACCTTTGTCTACTGAGGAAGTCTAAAAACAATGATAGCCTAGCAGTAACAAACAGATCTAGTGCCCAGATTTTGGTTTCTATATGACATTTTCAAATTAAAACAAAACTGGATGGGGATATACCTGAGTGATAGAGCACTTACCTAACATGCATGAAGCTGTGGGTTTGATCTGCAGCACTACAAAATAATAATAATAATGATAATAATAACAATAATAAAGTAAAACAAAATAGTTATCTTGAAAAAAAGACTGATTCTAAGGGCTGGGCAGGGGGAAAATCCAAGGTAAGCTTTGAGCATCTTGTAGTACCAGAAATTAAGAAAATGCTCAAAAAAACAAAAGGATAGGGACCTGTCAAAGGGACATAGGGAATCAAGTTGAAAGCACTCCCAACTTCCAAAATTGGGAACAATTTGAGAAACAACAACACAAATCAGTATTGAGTTTTAATCCAAAGTACCAAGCAAATATATGGGAGTCCCTAATGATATGATGATTAAACTAATAAGTAAATAAATACATAAAAACAAAAAAATAAAATGAAAGCAAAGAGATCAAACTTCTTTAGATAAGAAACAATGTGTTTATCTTTTTTTTTTTTTTTTCTTTTTGATACTGGGAATTGAACTCAGGGGAACTCAACCACTGAGCCACATCCCCAGCCCTATTTTGTATTTTACTTAGAGACAGGGTCTCACTGAGTTGTTTAGCACCTTGCTTTTGCTGAGGCTGGCTTTGAATTCTCGATCCTCCTGCCTCAGCCTCCTCAACTGCTGGGATTACAGGCAAGTGCCACCACGCATGGCTAATGTGTTTCTCTTGGAGGACAGAGTGCCTCTAGGCCTCTCAGCTGGACTGGCCAAAACAGGCTGGATCCAAGATGGCTGCCAAACTAACCTCCAGATAGCCTCTGACTTCATATGATTCCATTTGCATGCTCAATGACACATCCCTCAGCACCATGCCAGTGGACAATTGCTATGCCAATGATGGGGAGAACTACAAAAGGAGTAAAAAGAGGTGGCACCTGAATTCCTGGAAAATCTCCATCCCCCAGAAAGACATGAATATTCCTCTCTTTGATTAGTCTATCCCTCCCCCTCATTTCTTTTTCCCTGTATCTGTAACCTCCTGACCCCCAGTGGGTTGAGAAGTTGATCTATAAGTCTGTCTCTTGATTCTCCCATTCTTGGCCAGGAATAAAATTCTCCTGAAACCAAGAAAACAGACAGGCAGTTTCTCAGCAAGGTGGGTGAACAAAAAAAGGCAGGGGGATGTAACCGGAATGTAAAGCTGGACATTCAAAGCAAACTGGAGACTCAAGAGGTTGGATATAGGGTTTTTCAAGATGGCGGCCTAGAGGGTGGCTGCATTACGTGTTGCTCCAGAACTCAGGATTCAAGAGAGGAGATATTGAGACGCTTGGGACCAACTCAAAGTAGCCGGGTGACTCTCACCCCCTGGGGGGGCATCCCGGATGGGACGGGGGTCCCGGAACGCAGGAAACTTTGTGAAGTAGAACTGCCGGCGAGACGCCCCTCCCCCCGCTGGAGCGCCGTAGAGGAGGCCGCTCGGCACAGCGCTGGGACTCGGAGCAGCCACTGGGGCTCCGGCGGCTGCCCGGGGGAGGAGTGGCGGGGAGAACTGTGTGGACTCAGGACACCGGGGCCTGCCCTGAGGAGGAGGAGAGGAGCGTGGCCACTTGGATTCGGAGAGACTGCGCCAGAGCTGCAGGCGGTTGCCAGAGGAGAAGCCGCGCGGCAAGCGGTTTGGAATCAGAACGACGCTTCTGAACCCCGGGGCCTGCCCTGAGGACGAGGAGGAAGAGGAGCGGCCGCTTGGATTCGGGTGACTATACGGGAACTACAGGCGGTTGCCAGAGAAGGGGCTGCGTGGCGAGCTGTTTGGACCCTGACCACTTCTGAACCCCGGGGCCTGCCCGGAGGAGTAGGAGAAGGAGGAGAAGGAGCGCGGCGGGTCGTTTGGACTCACAGTGACTGCATTAGCGCTCCAGGCGGCTGCTCAGAGGAGAAGGCAAGTGGTGAGTTGTTTGGTCTTAAAGTGACAGCGCCTGAACACAGGGGGGCTGCCTGGAGGAGAAGCGTGGTGGGACGCTTGGTCTTGAGGGACCACACCAGAGCTCCGGGCGGTTGCCCAGAGGACCCGTGCAGCGGGTCACGTGGATTCAGAGCCACTCAGAGGGACTGCTCCTGAACACCCGGGGGGTTATCTGGAGAAGGAGGAGGAACGGGCAGGGTCACTTCGACTCGGAGTGATTGATTGCCCCGGGCTACGGGTGGTTGGTGGGAGGAGGAGGCACGAAGTGAGTTTCTTGGACTCCTAGTGACCGCACCGGCATACTGGGCGGCTGTCTGGAGGAAGAGGCCTGTGGCGGGTCTCTGGGACTCAGAGCGATTGTTCGGGGCCACAGGTGGCTGCTCAGAGGAGGGGCCACGCAGCCAGGCGATTAGGTGCAGAACAGGGTCCCAGGATCTAGGAGGCTTCTGGGTGGAAGAGCCGCACAGAGACAGGCTTAGGGCGGAGCGAAGGTTCCAGGCCTGTGGGCAGATTCTCTGAGGAGGGGCAGCCTAAGGAGATTCATCTGCGAAGGGTGAGGCTCCCAGGCCCAGGAGGTAGGGCCGGGCCCCTGGAAACTTTGCAGAGGAAGGCAGCCCAGCCCAGGCAGTAGCTGTAAATTGAGGGGAACCTCTAGGAGGAAACTGACCAGCGAGACCTCCCCACCGGGTGAGTCTTCCCTGCTGGGTGAGGTTTCCCACAAGGACGGTAAAACCAGAGGCTCAGGCCCAAACAGGCCTTGCCTCAGCCCACAGCCTAGGTCCCCTTTGGATGACCATTGGTCAACAAGTGGAGGCACCTCTGCCCACTAGCAGGGAATATACCCCACCTGAAGGCCACCACTCCTAGAGAGGCAGCTTCCTTGTGGAGCACCGCATTATCAACCTCCTCCAAGACTTCAGCCTACTGAAGGCTAAGAGGGGATATATATAGAAATCTTCAGGGTCACTGTAAATCAACAGAGGAAATCTGCAATATCTCAGCGGTCCACTGATATCTGAACAACATGAGAAAACAAGGAAAGAAAATGCTGCAAACAAATCTAGATGTTACATCAATAAAACCCAATGACAGCATGGCAGAAGAAATGACAGAAAAGGAGTTCAGAATGTACATAATTAAAATGATCAGAGAAGCAAACGAGGAGATGAAAGAGCAAATGCAAGCACTGAATGATGAGATGAAAGAGCAAATGCAAGCATTGATTGATCGCACCAATCGACAGTTAAAAGAGCAAATACAGGAAGCAAAAGATCATTTCAATAAAGAGTTAGAGATATTGAAAAAAAACCAAACAGAAATCCTTGACATGAAGGAAACAATAAACCAAATTAAGAACTCCATAGAAAGCATATCCAATAGGATAGAACACCTGGAAGACAGAACCTCAGACATTGAAGACAAAATATTTAACCTTGAAAACAAAGCTGAACAAACAGAGAAGATGGTAAGAAATCATGAACAGAATCTACAAGAACTATGGGATATCATGAAAAGGCCAAATTTAAGAATTATTGGGATTGAGGAAGGCCTAGAGAAACAAGCCAAAGGAATGAACAACCTATTCAATGAAATAATATCAGAAAATTTCCCAAATCTGAAGAATGAAATGGAAAATCAAGTTCAAGAGGCTTACAGGACTCCAAATACACAAAATTACAACAGACCCACACCAAGGCACATTATAATGAAAATACCTAACATACAAAATAAAGACAGAATTTTAAAGGCTGTGAGAGAAAAGAACCAAATTACATTCAGGGGGAAACCAATACGCATATCAGCAGATTTTTCAATCCAGACCCTAAAAGCTAGAAGGTCCTGGAACAACATTTTTCAAGCCCTGAAAGAAAATGGATGCCAACCCAGAATCTTATACCCAGCAAAACTTACCTTCAAATTTGACGATGAAATAAAATCCTTCCATGATAAACAAAAGCTAAAAGAATTTATAAAAAGAAAGCCAGCATTACAGAACATTCTCAACAAAATATTCCATGAGGAAGAGATGAAAAACAAAGAAGCAAATCAGCAAAGGGAGGAATTATCCTAAAGGAATTGTCAAATAAAGGAGGAAACAAGTTGTGTCAAACAAATAAATAAACAAAATTTTAAAAATGAACCAAATGACCGGGAAACCAAATCATTTCTCTATAATAACCCTGAACGTTAATGGCCTGAATTCATCAATCAAAAGACATAGACTGGCAGACTGGATTAAAAAGAAAGATCCAACAATATGTTGCCTGCAAGAGACTCACCTCATAGGAAAAGATACCCATAGATTAAAGGTGAAAGGATGGGGAAAAACATACCATGCACATGGACTCAGCAAAAAAGCTGGAGTATCCATCCTCATTTCCGATAATGTGGACTTCAAGCCAAAGTTAGTCAGAAGGGATAAAGAAGGTCATTTCATACTGCTTAAGGGAAGCATAAATCAGCAAGATATAACAATCATAAACATCTATGCCCCAAACAGTGGCTCATCTATGTATGTCAAACAAATCCTTCTCAATTTCAGAAACCAAATAGACCACAACACAATAATACTAGGTGATTTTAACACGCCGCTCTCACCACTGGACAGATCTTCCAGACAAAAATTGAGCAAAGAAACCATAGATCTCAACAACACAATCAATAATTTAGACTTAACGGACATTTATAGAATATTCCATCCAACCAAGAGTGAATACACTTTCTTCTCAGCAGCACATGGATCCTTCTCTAAAATAGACCATATATTATGCCACAAAGCTAATGTTAGCAAATACAAGAAGATAGAGACACTAGCATGTATTCTATCAGATCATAATGGATTGAAGTTGGAAATAAATGAAAGAGTAAAACACAGAAACTATTCCAACATCTGGAGATTAAACAATATGCTATTATATGATGAATGGATAACAGAAGATATTAGGAAGGAAATTTAAAAATTCTTAGAGGTAAATGAGAACAAAGAAACATCATATCAAAATCTCTGGGACACTATGAAAGCAGTACTTAGAGGAAAATTAATTTCATGGAGCGCATTTAATAAAAGAAGTAAAACTCAACAAATAAACAACCTAACACTTCAGCTCAAAGCCCTAGAAAAAGAAGAACAGAACAGCACCAAAAGTAGTAGAAGACAGGAAATAGTTAAACTCAGAGCTGAAATCAATGAAATTGAAACAAAAGAAACTAAACAAAAAATTGACAAAATAAATAGTTGGTTCTTCGAAAAAATAAACAAAAAAAAACAAAAAGCCAAAGGACGAATGATATCGCTAATAAGTGGAGGATGACACATAATGGGGGGGAGGGAAGGGTTAATGTTAGGGTTAGAGTTAGGGTTAGGGAGGGGGGCAAGTATGGAGGAAGGAACTACTGTATAGAGGGTAAAGAGGGGTGGGAGGGGTGGGGGGAAGGGAAAAAAATAACAGAATGAATCAAACAACATTGCTCTATGTAAATTTATGATTACACAAATGGTATGCCTTTACGCCATGTACAAACAGAGAAACAACATGTATCCCATTTGTTTACAATAAAAAAAAAAAAAAAAAAAAGAGGTTGGATATAAAAAAACAAGGAAGAAATTCCCAGTGGTGCAGCCACAGCCACGGCCCTGCTGGAAGCACAGGCCGAAACAGTCCCTCTATGAGCACAGTGGAGGGATAAGGGAATTATAGGAGCCCACATTGTGGGCAGGCCCAAGGTGTGCCTGGGTATGGAGTGTTTAGAGCAAGGACGTTGCCCAGCAAACCTGAAAGATGCACTACACAATAGCTGTGTGTGGGGAAAGAAGCCACCATCTCTCCAGACAGCATACAGAGCATAAAGGAAGGAACCATTTTATAGCTGAGGCAAGGGGCCCAGCCGCTGAGGAAGCTGACTCCTGACAAACCTGAGTTTGACCCAAAATACAGGCCCAGTAAACACAAACCACACTACATAGAGTGTGCTTAAGTGACCAAAAGAAAATCAAAAGTGGAAAGAGGTCTACGTAGAGGACAACTCATCTCAGAAACCCACCTGGCTCTACCTCTCCCACCTCTAATCTGACTGCTTGCAGAGCTGGCTGGGAGAGGTGTGCCTCTGACCAGGAACTCAGAAGGGTCGGGCCAGGAGAGATTGTTTAAAGATTGAAACTGAGACTAGGAAATGTGGGGTCTGCAGATGACTTAGGGGACTAAGACTATGGTCCCCACCACACTCGTGGAACTCAGGGGAAATCCCTCGGGTACACAGTCTTCCAGTGTGAACCAGCAAGTTCTGGCACTGGAGGTGCACTGATTGAAAATTTCCAGACCAACAGGCATTCAGTGACGAGCCCAGAGCCCACCTAAAGCAGGAATTCCACCTATGGGATTACCACTCCACTCCAGCAATGCAGAGGATGGAGCATCTCACTCCAGATGACCCCACCTAAAACTGCTAAGAAGAGAAGCTGAGAATCCTTTGAACTCCAACGGAAAGAATTCTTTAACTTTTCACCAAGATCTTTTTTTTAAATTCTTTTTCTCTGCTTAATTGTGACCTTAATGGTACATGGGCATTTGTACATATTCGTATTTGTTTTTTTCTCATTTCTAACATTTTTGAAGCCAGTTATTTTTCATGGATTAATTTTTTTGTGAATAGACTGTTTGGTTAGTATATTTTAGTTTTGTTTTGTATTCTTTTATTTTTGTTTTTAATTTTTAATTGTTTACTTTTTTTTTTGGGTACTGGGGATCGAACCCAGGGCCTTGTGCTTGCAAGGCAAGCACCCTACCAACTGAGCTATCTCCCCAGCCCCTATTTACTTTAAATATATATATATATATGTATAATATATATATTATACATATATATGTACATTTTTTTCTCCCATTGCTCTTGATTCTCTTGATTTTCTCTTTTCTTCTGCCAACAGCCAATCTCTATTGTTTTCTCTTCCATTCATTTTTTACTTCTTCTTCTCTCCTCCTCCTTCATAAACATCACATCCTATCTCACTTTTGTTCTCCCCCTGTCCACCATATGAAATTATAAACCCTTTTGCAAACTTGCTGCTTCTATTGAGGGCATAACCAATCACATAATTTGTTTATTGTGATAATTAACAATATAGATGTCATGGTAGGAACTATTTGGTTTAATGCTGTATACATTTTGCATTGGTTTTTGTTATTATTTGTCTTCCCCTAAACAATGAGGTACTGGAAACCTTTAGGGACACTATAAGTCCACAAGGTAAAAACTCTACTGCCTCAGATCCATACTGTTATATGGGTAGAACACAAAAACAACATGAAAAAGCAAGGGAACAAATCACCCCAGACAAGCCAAAATACTCCAATAACAAAATACTCCAATAACAAAATCCATCAATAATCAATACCATAGTGAACTGATGCCACACATAGAAGGAGTTTAGAATATACATAACCTGATTTGTGAAGAAAAGGACAGCATAAGAAATGAAATCAGAGAGAAAATACAGGAAGTGAAAGATCACTTCAATGAAGAGGCAGAGATTCTGAAAAAAAGAAAAGAAAAACCAAGCAGAAATTCTCAAAATGAAGGAATCAATAAACCAAATTAAAAATTCAATAGAAAGCATCACCAACAGAATAGACCACTTGGAAGAAAGAACCTCAGGCAATAAAGGCAAAATATAGAATCCTGAAAAGAGTTGACCACAGAGAGAAAATGTTAAGAAACCATGAACAGAACTTCCAAGAGCCATCAGGATAGATAAAGGCACAGAGATACAAACAAAAGGAGTGCAAAAACTTTTCAATGAAATAATAGAAAATTTCCCAAACCTAAGAATGAAATGGAAAAATCAAACACAAGAAGCTTACAGGACCCCCAAATGTACAAAATTACAACAGACCCACATAAGGCACATTATAATGAAAATGCCTAACATACAGAATAAGGATAGAATTTTAAAGACTTCAAGAGAAAAATATCAGATTACGTATAGAGGGAACCAATTCAGATCTTAGCTGATTTCTCAACCCAGACCGTCAAAGCAAGGAGGTCTTGGAATAACATACACCAAGCTTTGAAAGAATATGAATGCCAACCAAGAATCATGTATCCAGCAAAATTAAACTTCAGATTTGAAGATGAAAAAAAAACCTTTCATGAAAAACAGAAGTTAAAAGAATTTGCAACTAGAAAGCCTGCACTACAGAACATTCTCAAAAAAATATTCCATGAAAATGAAGTGAAAAAAAAATGAAAACCAGCAAAGGGAGGAACTATACCAAAGGAATAGTCAATCAAAGGAGAAACTAATTCAAGTTAAAACCTAAAAATAAACCAAAATGACTGGGAATACAAATGATATCTCAATAATAACCTTGAACATTAATGGCCTAAACTCATTAATCAAAAGATATAGACTGGCAGGCTGGATTAAAAAACAAGACCCAACAATATACTGTCTGTAAGAGACTCATCTCATAGGCAAAGACATCCACAGACTGAAAGTGAAAGGATGGGAAAGAACATATCACTCACATGGATCACATAAACAAGCAGGGGTTTCTATCCTCATATCAGATAAAGCAGACTTTAAGCCAAAGTTAATCAGAAGGGACAAAGAAATTCATTTCATAATGCTTAAGGGAATTATTCATCAACAAGACATAACAATCATAAATATTTATGCCCCAAACAATGGAGCATTTACTTACAAACAAAACCTCAATTTCAAGAATCAAATAGACCACAACACAATAATACTGGGAAACTTTAACATGTCTCTGTCACCACTGGATAGATCTTCCAAACTACAACTAAACAAAGAAGTTATAGAAATAAAAATATAATTGGTAATTTAGAATTAACAGATATATATATATATATATGTTATATATATATTTTTGCATATATATATATTTTTTTGCATCCATCAGTGACTGAATATACTTTCTTTTCAGCAGCATATGGATCCTTCTCTAATATAGACCATTATGTAAGCTATCACATATGTTGGCATACAACTGTAATACTACCTTAATATATTTCTAGCATCTGTAGGATTATTTATTTTATTTATTTTTTAAATATTTTTTTACCAGACTGCATTTTGATTCACTGTTCACAATATAGGGTTATTTTGATAGCTACCTTTCCATTGATATTAATTTTTGTGTTCTTGCTTTTTTCTTGATTAAACTTGTTTGATTTTTATCAAAAGTTAGCTGTATTGCTTCTTCTCTATTTCATATATTTCTGCTCCTACTCTTATTTTTTCCTTCCTACTAAGTAATTCAAAAATAATTTGACTGTTACTCTAACTTCTTTCTGATACAAGTACTTAAAGTTATAAATGTTCATCTGAGTACTGTTCATCCCAGAGATCCTGATATTTTAAGCCTTTATTATCACTTAGTTCAAAGCACTTTTTATTTACTTTTCTTATGCTTTCTTCCTTGACCTCTGAGATATTTTTAAGTGTGCCATCTAATTTTGAAATAGTTGACATGTGGGGGTAGGATGCTGTATATCTTAAGGTGACTGATTTCTAATGTAATAAATCATACAGGAAGCACACTCTGCATGATTTCAAATTTTTAAAAAAAGTAATGGAAATGTATTTTATATTTATTGTGTTGGTTACATACATGTCAAAATTGATCAAATTGCATACTTCAAATATGTGCATTTTATTGTACTATAATTTTACCTCAATAAAGCTATGGAAAGAAAAAAAGAGAGAGAGAGAGAGAAAGAATTAGACCAGAGCTCCATGTCCATGCTTTATTAGCAGTCAATTTTAGAAAGCAATTTAACCTCTTGGAACCATTGTTTCTGCATTTGTGAATTAGGGAAAATAATTCCTGTTTCAAGATTTGTTGAGAATTAAGTCAGATAATTCATGCAAAAGCATTTAAGCCAATATCTTGGTATGTGGTAGGCATTCATTAAACATTTAATTCCCTCAAAATTATAGCAGATTAGAGTATAGTGGGACACAAGATACACATTCTGTCTTCACCAACTTGACTTTGTATGACAACATTTCATCAAAAAAAATTCTTTGCTGATTAAAAAAACCCAAGTAATATATGTAATAATATATGTAGATGCTCCCCACTCCAGGAGGAAGAAATTAAGCCCTTCTTTCCTTGACTTAGTAGCTCACTTCTAAAAAAATATAATAATCAAGTATGGAAAGGGAGAAATAATAGCTCGACCACACAGAAAGCTACAAAATACTGATTCAGGCAAGGCATCAAGGTTACCATCACCAGTGATGTCATGTGAAAATGATGGACCTTCTGAGAGGATACAGCAAGAAGTGCACTTGACCTCTGTGACCTTCCTTCCAAAAACTCATGGCCCTTCATCCAATCAGAAAAATGCAGAAAAATCCTGACTGAAGCACAGTCTATAAAATAACTAACCATTGCTGTTCCACACTGTCAAAGTAATACAGACAAGGAAAGACTGAGAAACTACTATGGACCAGAGAAGACTAGCGATACATGACCACAAAATGCAATGTGGTACAGGGAAAAAGAAGACATTAATGGAAAATTGCTGAAATGCAGATAAAGCTGGAGTTCAGTTACTAGATATGTACCAATGTTGGTTTCTTAGTTTTAACAAATATACCATGGTAATGTAATGTTAATAATAGGAGAAATGGTCAGGGACTTAAAAGAACTCTCTTTTGTTTCAGAATAATTTTTTAAAATGAAGATGAAATAAAGATATTTTTAGACTAACACAAAGCTAAAATAGTGTATCTCCCAGGTACTACCATACCTCAAGATTTGTTTGTGAAATTTTTCAGTCTGAAGGAAAATTATGTCTCCTCGAAGAAAGGAACCTCAGTTCACTACCCACTCCACACGCCAAAATTAAAAAAAAAAAAAAAAAAAAGGAATTGGTAAGTGTATGGGTTGAAATGAATTTTTCTATTTTTGTAATTTCTTTAAAGTATAATTAACTAACTGCTTAAGCTGAAAATAATACCAGTGTTTTGTGGGATTTGTGTGTAGAAGCAAAATGTATAAAAACAAGAACATAAAGTACTGGCGAAGTATCCAAATTGTACAACTACGTACTTAATGTGATGTGATATTATTTGAAGATGCAACGTAGTAAGTATGGATATTATATGACATAGAACCACCACTGGAAAATAAAGCAAAGAGCCACAGGTAGTAACACAATAGAGAAAACACTAAAAAATACACAATTAAAGCAAAAGAAGGTGGAAAGGGAGGAAAAGAATGAAAATTCAACGAAACAAATACAAAATACCAAGATGGTATATATAAACCAAACCACACATGTAATTAAATTAAATGTAAATAAATAAAAATAGTTGGGTGCTGTGGTGAAGGCCTGTAATCCCAGGAGCTTCAGAGGCTGAGGCAAGAGGATCATGAGTTCAAAGCCAGCCTCAGCAACTTAATGAGGCCTTAAGTAATTCAGCAAGACCCTGTCTCTAAATACATTATTAAAAAGGGCTGGGGGATGTGGCTCAGTGGTTAAGCACCCCTGGGTTCAATCCCCAGTACCCCAAAAGTAATTAATTAACTATTCAATTATAGTGTATAAATTATCAGAGTATGTAACAAGACTCAAATATATCATAGCTACAAGGAACACACTTGACATAAAGACTAACACAAAAAGATGAAAAGAAATACAGCATGCAAATGCTAATCATAATAAATCTAGAGTAACTAAGCAAATATCAGAGAGCAGACTTCAGAATAAGGAATACTACCAGAGATAAAGAAGAATTATAAAAGTTTTCTATTGTTACATAGTAAATTATTACAAGCTTAGTAGTTTAAAACAATACCCATGTGTTAATTCAGAATTCTGTACATGGCTAGACTTTCTACTCAGGTTATTATAAAACTGAAATCTTATCTGGAAGGTGGTCTTTATCTGGAAGCTTACTCTTGTTGGAATAATTTGATTCCTTGTGGCTTTATGACTGAGTTCCCCATTTCTTTGCTGGCTGCCAGCACTCTTAGTTCCTGCCATTCTTTTCTTTTCTTTCTTTTTTTTTTTTTTTTTCTTTTTTTTTTTGTGTGTGTGTGTGTGTGTGTGTGTGTGTGTGTGTGTGTGGTGCTGGGGACCAGTCCCAGGGCCTTGCGCTTGCGAGGCAAGCACTCTATCAACTGAGCTATCTCCCCAGCCCAGTTCCTGCCATTCTTGACATGTGGTCCCCTCCAAATGCAAGTCCTTCTCATGCTTCAAATTGCTGACTCTTTTTCTGTGACATGCTGGAAAAACTCTGTTTTCAAATGATTAGGTCAGATTCACTCCAATAATTCTCCCCTTCTTAAACTCTATAGTGCCCTTATAACAATCTCTTCCTGGTAGTAAAATATAACATCTTAGAGTCCTGGAGATTATTCAGGTCATGTCCACTAGAGGGGCAGGAAATTTTGTGGGTCATCTTAGAATCCTTCTGTCACATTTCATAATGCTAAGCTAATCATTTCATTTCGTCAACAAAACTAAATGTGTTTATAGCTAACAACATTGCCTCAAATACATAAAGCCAACATTAATGGAACTAAAAAATAGACTTTCTCAGTAATTAGTAAAACAAATAGAAAATTGGCTAAGATACAGAATACTTGAATAACACAATTAACCAAATTGACCTGACATTTGTAGACCATATTCCCAATTATTTTAGAATGCCCATTCTTTTCAAATTCACATGGTATATCCACCACTATAGACTTTCCATGTTGGAAACATGGACATTTTAGATAAGTGTAAAAGGATGGTAATCATACAGAGTGTGTTCTCTGGCCACAAAGACATTAAATAAAACTCAACAAAATACCTGTTATAGCAATTTTACCATAACATAGAGACATACCAACTTTATGTTTGGATGTCAACATGACAGTACTCCTTTGATATAATCAAAGGAATATTAATTACTCACATAAAAGTAGAAGTCCCTGAGTAAGTGGCAGAAAAGATGGCTTTCTAGGAGAAAGCTCAAGAACACAGAGGAGGTATGCATAGTGAGGGATGACATTTTATAAAGGGAAGTCCTTCCAGCATGAGATTTGAAAGAGGTTTCACCTTGCAGGAGATTTCAGAGAGGCAGCAAGCAGATACAGGAGGCTATGGGAGCTAGGGGTAAGTGAACTTTATCATGATGCTGTAGAAGGTAACAAACACAGGCAGGAAAAAACCCCTAAAGGTGTATAGTACCAAGTAAAGTACCAATAGTCTTTCCTATGGTCTTCATAACTAAGTAGAAAGAAATTAAATTTAAAAATTTATAATAAATTCATGAATCAAGAAGGAACTCACAAGGAGAATAAGAAAATATCTTGAACTGAATGGCAATGAAAATGCAATATATCAGAATTTCTGGAACTCAACTAAGGCAGTGTTCATAAGGAAATACACCTGACCCAAAGGCGAAAGACCTGAAATCAATAACTGTAGCTTCTGCCTTAAGAAATTAGAAAGAGAAAAACAAAGACAGTCATAATCCATAAAAGTAAAATACACAAATTAACAAGGAGAAAAATAATAAGGTAAAATTAAACAAAGCAAAAAGGTACTTACTTAAAAGTATCAACAAAACTGATACACCCTTAGCTAGATGGTTCAAGGAATAATAAACATATATAACTAAGTTCAGGAATGAGAAAGGGCCATCATCACAGATCCTACAGAAATTAAAAGATAATAAAATAGGGGAGTGTGTTGGTACACACCTATAATCCCAACAGCTCTGAAGGCTGAAGCAGGAGGATTACAAGTTTGAGGCCAGCCTCAACAATTTATTGAGACCCTATGCAATTTAGCGAGACCCTATGCAATTTAGCAAGACTCTGTCTCAAAATAAAAAATAAAAAAGGCTAGGGATGTGGCTCCATGATTAAGTGCCCTGGGTTCAATTCTTAGTACAAAATAATAATAGTAATAATAAATATTTTACCAATAAGTTTATGCCCACAAATTTGAAATGCAATGAGGAAAGGCTAAAAACTAAAATTTATAACTAATACCAAAAACCAATATTCACAACATAGATATGAGACAAAGGACTTGAATCCAAAACATATATAGAACTCTCAAAACTCATGAAAAAGAAAACAAACTACCTAGTTTAAAAATATGCAAAGGATTTGAAGAGATCTTCACAAAATAAGATACACAATTAGCCAATAACCACACACAAAAATCCACAGTATCATTAGTTATCAGAGAAATAAGAACCAAAACCATAATAATTTACCATTATTCAACCACTAAGATGATGACAATTTAAAAAGATTAGAATACTAAGTGCTGGAGAAGCTGTGGAGAAATTAGGTCTCTCATATTGTGAATGGGAATGCAAAATGGTGCCGCTACATTAGAAAATGGTTTGGCAGTTTTTTATGAAGTTGAACATACACTTACCATACAAACCAGCAATTCAATTCCTACTTACATGTGAGAAGTAAAAACGTGTGTCCATATAAAAGTTTGTGCATGAATAACATTTATTTAAGAGAGCTAAAGTCTGAAAATAATCCAATTGTCAATTAACACATGCACAGATACACAAATTGTGGTATATACATACCCAGTAACAAAAAGAACTAAGTACTAATACCTACAGTAACATGGATAAGTCTTAAAAACAATAAATTGGTGAACAGGCCAGTTACCTGATCATTACACATTATATGTATGATTGAAATGTCACACTGTTCCCTATCAATATGTATATTAATGTGTGCCAATTAAAAAATAAAAATAGACTTTTTTTTAAAAAAGTATGATTTACAGCAATAATCATGCCCTTATGGTTCTATATAGATGAAATTATAGAAAATGCAAAACTAATCCACAGTAACGAAAGGACTACAGTAAGGTATATTGCCAGGACTGGGATGAAGGAAAATTTTTAAGGGTGATAGAATTGATTGCAGTTGTAGCTACATGGATATATATATTTGTCAAAGTTCATTGGATTGCAAGCTTGAAGTTGGTGCGTTTTATTGCTTGTAAATTATACTCAATAAAGTTGAGTGTAAACAATCTTTCTACAAGAAAAACTCCAGGCACAGATGGTTTCACTGGTTTCTATTAAACATTTAGGGAAGAAACAATACCAATCTTTCAGAAAATACAAACTCTTTCAGAAATTAGAGGAAGGAACCCTTTTCAATTCATTTTATGAGACCAGCAATACTTTGATGCTGAAACCCACTTACGTTATAACCAAATAAAATGCGAGACCAATATTCCTTATGAACATACTTATGTAAACCTAGAAAATATTAATATAATGAATGGATAATTCTTTTTAGGACAATACATCATGACCAAGTAAAGTTTATCCCAAGAATGGAAGATTGGCTTGACATTTGAAAATCAATTGATAGTATTCACTACATTGATGGGACAAAAGGTAAATGAGACAGATGATTTTGTAGGTACACTCAATACCTTTTAAACAAGCCTCTCTCCAGCAGAGTCTAGTTCAATATGGGCTACGATTATACAACTGGCTTTACCCCACCTGCTGATTTGCCTCACACCTCATCACCAGTCCTATTTTGAAAGAGCTTTGCCTTATCAACACCCAGGCTCACGCCTGCAGGAGGTGAGAGCAAGCGTTCAGAAGATAGCCTCCCCTTGCTTTGACTGCTTCCTTGAAAGATCCCTTTCATAGAAAGGGTTTGCAATGCTGTAGTACAGACACCAGATTCTGAATTTATCTGCTTTAATTTCTCAGTGAGCAACACTCAGATATTTGCCCCAGGCCAGAAGAATTCCTTTCTGTTGTTCCTCTCCTCTAAAACCAAGAAGATAGTGAAATGAGCTGTCTGCCTCAACCCAGAGGAATCAAGTTCTTTTGACTGTAGCCTAATTTTGCATTTAACAGTCACCGAATTCAGGTCGCTGAGAACCTCAGCTCTTGGAAGCAGCCTCGGTACCTCCAAACCTGATCATTTACCTAAATTCTTGAAGTGATTATGTCTCTTCCTGCACCTCCAAAGGAGCATCAGTTAGACTGTAGATGCCAGCAAGACCATCCGAGCAGCATCCCCTTCAACTAGGGAACTCAGTACCACGAATCCCAAGTCGTATGCTGGCCCAAGGAGCCCAGAGAAGGACCATCATGTGGCCGTTCTTACCAATGATAATGGGAAACGTCTGCGAGAGAGTGGAGGTGGGTCTGAACTCACCTGCTTGCAAGAGCAGCCGGGAGGAGGGCCGAGTGATTGCTGTGTAGTAACTCAGAAGGAATCAGTTTAAACCAAAAACTGCCACGCAATGGAGGTTCCAAAGATACCTGAGAAACCATGGGGGACGCCCCTCTGCATTTACTGGGGAGCCATGCTCAGACCTTTCAACTGCTCATCCCCAGGCCATTCCTGGTGCCAGGCTGGCCTCCCACGTTTTCCATTCTTGAAGCAGTCCCTGAATCATAGGTTGGCTTCCCATCACCTGCTGCTGTCAAGAATTAAAATTCATCATTCACACTGGGATCCCTTTGAGAGTAAACACCGGGTACTATTAATTATGACACTGTGAAATCAGGTATAAAATGTAATTGTGCCAGGAAAACCAGGCATACAGTCACTGTAACTATAACCTCTCCATCCCAAGGAGTTCTCTCTCTCAAGTCTAACCAGAAAGCCAGTCACTACACTGTTCTCTTTGCTGCCCCTTACAAAAACATAGATAAACTTCTCATTTTTTTTGTTGGGGGGGGGGGGGGTTGCTGGGGATCGAACCCAGGGCCTTATGCTTGCAAGCACTCTACCGACTGAGCCATCTCCCCAGCCCCCAAACTTCTCATTTTAAAGGCTTCATTTTAGTGGGGTGTGCACAGTGATGCACCCTTGAAATTCCAGCAACTGGGGAGGCTGAGGCAGAAGATAAGCAAGTTCAAGGCCAGCCTCCACAATTTAGCAAGACCCTGTCTCAAGATAAAAGTAATAAAAAGGCTAGGAGTATAGCTCAGTGGGAGAGCATCCCTGAGTTCAATCCCGAGTACTACAAAAAATACATTAATTGATTAATTAATTAATTAAAGACTTTATGTCTAGTTGATAGAGGTAAAGTGTCAGTGATCACTGAAATAACAAATAAGGGAAAGTTAAAAGAATGATCCTAGTTCATGGTCTCTGGTCTAAATAGACAAATTTCACTTTGAGATGATAACTAAAGTTCCAAGAATTTAGTTTTAGATTTTATTTCTTTTACTTTATATATAAATGACCACTTATTACTATAATATACATCATATATAGTAGAAAATCAGAAAATTTTGATAAACTATCACTACAAAATAAAATACTACATGATCATCACCAAGAGATTAACATTGCTGGATGATGTCAGCAAAAATAGTGACCTAAGAACTTCAAAATCCTCTCCTTCATAAAAGCAATGAAAAAAGTAGAAAATACCTCCAGAATCAATTTTTTCAGAGCTCCAGAAATTAACCAAGGCATATAGTAATTCAGAAAGCATTTATTCAAGAAAAACTGCTGAATCTCAGTCAAATCAGTGAGTTTTGTAATAATTTAACTTGCTGTTTCTACTTCCCTCTTTCCAGTTCCACAGTAGCCCTGAAAACAAAGAGGCCATGATTGCAATGAAAATCAACAGTCTAGCAGATAGAGAAAGGGCAGCATTCCCCTGCCCCTCTTTGAAGGAGTTAGCGCTAGTTAAAAGCCTCATTCATAAAGAATTGTCATGGTTTTATCTGTCTGGTGTTTCCCTGGGAGACTCAACTTGTGAGGCTTGCTTTATTTGATTAGAGTTCATCAGTGCAAAAAACTTTTTTCCTAGGATGTTTGTCAAAAACAATTGCAGATAATTGTTTAACTTCATGGTGGCTTGAATCAGTGAATAAGGGTTAGGCCAAATAATAGACTAACCAAAAAACTTTAAAGAAAAATCTGGGAACGAAATGTCCATAAGGGTTTAAAAAAAGATCTGTATGTTCTTGGGAAAGCTGTGTGTATACATACAGAATGCTTATGCCCAGGGCTGTGCACGTGATTAGCAAAAACCTTGAGAGTTTGCTTGTATTGACACAAAAGAAATAGAAGTTTTGCACAATTTAAACTATAAAATTTAGTTTAAATAAGTGAAAGAATACCTAAAGAAGTGGAAAAACATGCTGATTTATAATTGGTAAGATGGCAAAACTCCCCAATTTATCTATGGATTCAACACAGTCCCTATAAAAATCTCAAAGAGTTTTTTTTGTTTTTTTGTTTTTTTGTTTTTTTCCTGCAAAGATTGCCAAACTGATCCTCAAATTGAAATGGAAATGTAAGAGACCTAGAAGAGGCCAACAATCTTGAAAAAGAAAAACTAAACTGAAGGACTCACATTTCCACTGCCCAATTTCAAAACACTAAAACCACAGTATTGAAGGCTGTCTGGTTCTGTCAGAAGGATAAACATATAGATGAATAGAAGAGGTTTGAGGATTAAGAGAAAAACCCATACATTTATGGTCATTTGATTTCTGACAAGGGTGCCAAGGCAGTTCAGTGGGGGAAAATAATCCTTTCAAAAAATGTTTCTGGGGCAACTGGATACCAACATGAAGAAGAATAAAGTTGGACCTCGCCTCATACTATATACAAAAATTAACTCAAAATGGATCCAAAGACTAACTGAACTATGAGAGCTAAAATATAAAACTCTTAGAGAAAACATAGGGGTAAATCTTTATATAGGTTAAGCATGGCATTTTTAAAAATTCATTTTTATTGTAAACAAATGGGATACAACTTGTTTCTGTGTTTGTACATGAAGTAGAGGCATACCATTTTTGTAATCATACATTTACCTAGGGTAATAGTTTTTGATTCATTCTGTTATTTTTTTTCTTCCCCCCCCACCCCTCCCCTCTTATCCCTCTATACAGTCCCTCCTTCCTCCATTCTTGCTCCCCTCCAACCCCCCATTATGTGTCATCATCCACTTATCAGCGAGATCATTCGTCCTTGGCATGGCACTTTTAACACCAAAAAAAAAAAAAAAGATAGGAGTTCAGGTTATAGCTCAGTGGTAGAAGTGGTAGAGCTCTTACCTAGTACATGTGAGGCACTGGGCTCAATCCTCAGCACCACATAAAAATAAAGGTATTGTGTCCATCTACAACTAAAAAATATTTGAAAAAAAAATCCATTGTAAAAACATAGACAAATTGAATTTCATTAAATTTAAAAATGTTGGTGCTTCGAAGGACAGTAAAGAAAGTGAAAAATACAAAATAGGAGAAAATATTTGCAAATCATATATCCAACAAGGATCTTATATTAGAATGTATGAAATAATTATTATAGCTCAACTATAAAAAAAAAGAATAACTTAATTTTAAAATTGGCAAAGGACCTGAACAAACACTTCTTCAAAAAAGTTATAAAATGGCTGGGCATGGTGGTGCATGTCTGCAAATCCCTGTGTCTCAGGAGGCTGAAGCAGGAGGATCTCAAATTCAAAACCAGCCTCAGCAACTTAGTGAGGCCTTAAGGAATTTAGAGAGACCCTATCTCAAAATACAAAATAAAAAAGACTGGGGACGTGGCTCAGTGGTTAAACCCCTTGGATTCAATCTCCAATAACAACGACAAAAAAAAGATATTAAAATGGCTGATAAGCACATGAAAAATGCTTATTGTCAGTTGTAAGAAAAATGACAAGCCAAATCATTTATTGTGTGTATACAATTTCATACACAGTAGGATGACATTATCAAGAAACAAAATAAAACATAAAGTAACAAGTGTTAGGACTGAGGATGCAGCTCAGTTGGTGGGGTACTTGCCTAGCATACCTGAAGACCTGGGTTCAATTCCCATACCACTGAAAAGACAAGAAAGAAAGAATAAGAGTTAGCAAGATGTGGAGAAAATTGGAAGCCTCATACATTGCTTGATGGAAATGTAAAATACTACAGCTGCTTTGGAAAACAGTATTTCCTCAACAAGTTAGACGTAAAGTACTATATGACGAATCCACTCCTAAGGCATATATCTAAGAGAACTGAAAACTTGTTCCCATGGAAACCTGTACACGAAAGTCCATAGTAGCATTTACTAATCATCATAGTCTGATACAAGTGTCCATCAATGGATAACTAGGTAAACAAGATGTGGACATCCATAAATGAATAAGTCAAAAAAGGAATAAAGTAATGATTCGTGCAACAACATAGGTGAAATTTGAAAACATGCTGAGTGATAGATGCCAGACATAAAAGGTCAATATACTACACCTAAGACTCACATCAATATCTTTAAAATCTTTCTCTATGCCTATATGTATTTTTTTAATGATAAATTACTACTCTGAAATCTTTTTCAGTCGCCTTTTCATTTTAGTAAGTTTTCATTTCATCTAATACTCAATCCACATTGGAATTTCTCATTTGTTGAAAAAAACAATGTTCTTTACAGCTAGTTTGCTCAATCAACTTCTGACCCAGGACACTATCTGACATCTTGCTTTGATGCCCCAAGTCTCTTTGAACACAGCACGATCCCTTTTCTATGAGTTTGACTTGTTGAAGAGGCCAGCGCACTTACTTTTCCAGAATCTTCTGTTCTCTGGATTTGTCTGGTTGCTTCTTCATGGAATCATCCAGTTTTTTCCTCCGTCTCCTATTTTGCATATAAAATAAAGGTGATATTTTGCACTGGGGATGTAGCTCAATGGTAGAGTATTTGCTTAACCCTTCCAAAAAAGTTGATATTTAAACTGTTAGAGTTAAATATACTTGGCTAGAATACATCATAGATTATATTGTGTGTTCCATATAGTACCTTTAGAGGATGTGTAATATCTTACCAACTGTCCATTTGTGACATTAAGATTGACACCCAAAGGAATACATTACTCCTTTATTGTATGGAATATTCCCCTTGTCACTACAAAAAGTATTATATTTTAGCACTGCACAAGTATCTAACAAATAAATGTGGTGAACAAATGTTCACCAGTTTTTGTTTTTTTTTTTAAATAGTGATTGAATGAAGCCCTCTGCTTGAATCAACAATTTCATGAGGGCTTCCACAATATTGTTTTTCTTATTGTATAATTCTTTATGCATTTGATTGCTAAAGTTCTTCTGGTAAAGCGTTCCTCATCAACTATTTGGTGCCATGGTTTGAACGTGTTCCTCCAGAGTTCTTGTATTAGAAACTGAGTTCTTTGATGTGGCAGTGTTGGGAAGTGGGATGCAGAGGGAGGGGTTTGGATAAAGGAGCAAGAATGAATGGATCTACGCTTTTCTCAAAAAATAGGGCAGCTACCATGAGAGAGAAGGTCCCTCTTCTCTCTTTTGCACATGTCCACTTGTCTTTCTGCTTTCTACCATCAGTTGAAGGAGCCCATGGCCCGTACCAGAAACTGGAAAGATGTTTGTGCCCAGTCTTGGATTTCCCAGCCTCTAGAATTATGAGTCCAAATAAACTTTTATTTCTTTTTTTAAAATTTTTTTAGTTGTCAATGGACCTTTCTTTTACTTATTTATATATGGTGCTGAGAATCAAACCCAGTGCCTCATGCGTGCTAGGCAAGCGCTCCACCCCTGAGCCACAACCCAGTCCAAACTTGTTTTTCTTTGTAATTGACCGCAACTCAGATATTTTGTTACAGCATCAGAAAATGGACTAAGACAGATGGGCTACTTGCCTACCCCCAAATCAGTCCCTATAAGAAAGGAAGGGTAAGTGTACACTCTCTTCCATTTAGTTACAAATCTACAAGTTTTTTTCTTAGATACTAACCTCCACCTTTCTTCTCTCTACTTTCTGTGTATCTTTTCAGTCTGAAAATGTATACAAGGTCTCTCTCCTGACCAGCTGTTGATCCATTTGGCATTTCTTCTCAGTGATCCCATTAACTTAGCTCCTAACCATTTCTCTGAATTCAAAGTGGTTCATTGAGACAAAGCACCCAGAATAGCCATTAAACTACCCAAGTTATTAGTGAAGGCCATAATGCGTACAGAAATTGTCTAAGCATCCATTTCAATATGACTTAACTCAACCAGGCAGAGATTGATCGCCTTGTTCTTCTTCCTCCCTTCCAGTTATATCTGAGCCCTTGACACAAGAACCACCTCAACTCTTAAAACTCTTAACATCCTCTCTGGAAGTGTTTCTCCTAATTCCTAACCCTTGAATGTGATTGCTAAGGTGAAGGAACATACTGGTAAAGAACCATGGTATGGGAAGGTAAGAATTATATCATGAGCATAGACCAGATTTCTGAAGAGGAGGGAAAACTCAGGACAGACCCTGCACATCACCACTGATGGGGGGTTCAAAGCCCTTTCTCTGTGTGGAAGAAGTTAGCCTGAAGCAAGATGGGCTTGGCCCCAGGAGAGCTGTGGCTCATTCAAGATGCTGTGTCCTCCAACCATGCTGAGCGAGGGTGCAAACAAAGGGGAACAGGACCGCTGGCAGTCTTAGCAAGAGCTGGGAGAACGAGCACCTCTGTAGCCCCTGGGGTGTATAAACTGACTGATGTATAAACCAGAACACCATTGCATTCATATACAAAGAGAACGGTCCTTGCCAAATGGACCAGATGTTCATGTTGACTGGTCAGCGCATTCTCTCCAATTGGAAAATCTACATGGGAAGCCAAATTATAATCAGGAGGTTGTTTGTGAGCATGAAATCGGAACAAAGGGAGGGAATTGGATGAGCTCCGTGGCATCCATAGGGATGTAGGGTGGACTGCATACTTGTGTCTAATGGTCAAAGAACAGCTCTTTCCCTTGACAGGGTTGGAGACATGATGACAAATGTTTGTTCCTTGGCTTCACTTTTCAGCACTCCCTACAGACCACCCCCCTTCTGCTCCCATATTCTTTCTTCAGCTGTTAAGGCCATTGATTAGGTTACAGCTTGCCTTCACATTCCGTCATGCCTTGATTAGATTTCCAGGCGCTGCTGCATCCTGTTTCCTAGGATGACATTTGCAGACGTTTCTTCACATCCATTGTGTGCGGATCTCATTATTTTAACAAGCAAAGGATAATATTACTTATTGATTTGGGAGACACTTCACCTGCATGTCTGATGTACTGATACACTAGACAGTAGAAAAAAAGGTTGAAAATTACCAGCGTGGTTAAGGGGAGGCTTCTCATGTTTGGGTCTCCTGTGTGCTGTCATAGGCACTGTCACAGAATTTCATTCTTGACAAATATTTATTGAGTTGCCTACCTTATGCCAGATACCCTACTAGGCACTTGTAGGTAAGGAATGAGGATTGATATCCCTTCCTTCAAGAAGTTGACGGGGCAATGAAGAAGACAGATGAGGAAGCCATCTATCACAGCACAGGACTTTTTTATTTTTATTTATTTATTTACTTATTGGTACCAGGGATTGGACCTAGGGGCGCTTAACCACTGAGCCATATCCCCAACCCTTTATATTTTTTTCATTTTGAGGCAAGGGCTCTCTAAGTTGCTTAGATCCTCACTAAGTTGCTGAGGCTGGTTTTGAACTTGTGATCCTCTTGCCTCAGTCTCCCAAGTTGCTAGGATTATAGGTGTGTACCACCACACCCAGCAGCAGGCCTTTTTAAATGACTGCGTTGAAGGCATTTAAATAGAGCACCTCCCAAAGTCTGGGATGAGAGAAGGGGATAGTCAGTGTTCCAAGAAGGAGGGTATTTCATAATTGTCCTAAAGGATGAGTAGAAGGTAGCCAGATGAAGAGGGGGAGGACTTAGCAAACAGGAGGAGTAGCAGACACAAAGATTCAAGGTCAAGAGACAAGGTGGCACGTCTGAAGAGCTGCACTTCAAAATGGCTAGAGCCCTCAGGATGGCAAGGAATTGGGCTGAAACAGAGGGTAGAGAACAGAATCTCAAAGGTCTCATTTTGGAGAATCTGTTCCCCCAAAGCTCAGGTGTTGGAAACTTTAATTCCCAAATTTATATGTTAATGGAATTTGGAGATGGGGCCTGTGGGAGGTAATTAGGATTAGAGGAGGTCATTAGGGTACGGATCTTATGATGGCTCAGTGGCTTCATAAGAAGTTAGCACATTTGCTCGGTCTCATCCGCAATGCTCTACCATGTTATACGCACAAGGAGGCCCTCACCGGATGCTGAAGAGACACCAGCTCTGTATTCCTGACCTTCTCGGGAACTTTGAGCCAAATAAACTTTCATTCTTTATAAATTACCTGGCCTCAGATATTTGCAATAACAAAAGAAAACAGACTAAGACAAGATCTTTGATCTATTTGGGGTTAATTTTTGTATTTAGTATAAGGTAAGGGTCCAGCTTCATTCTTTTGCGTGGAGGTATCCAGTTTTCCCAGAATTATTTCCGAATAGTCTATTCCCCAAGTCCAACTTTCTTTTGATTAGTATTTGCATAGATAACCTTTTCTATTCATTTTAACCATTCTGTACCTATACTTTTAAGATATATTTCTTACACATAGCATATAGTTGATTTTCTTTTTCTAATCTGACAATATTTGCCTTTTAAATGGGGTGTGTGTACCAGGGATTGGCAAGCTTTTTCTGTAAAGGGTCAGATAGCCAATATTTTAGGTCCTGCAACTCATGTTGTAAGTTCTGCACTCTGCCATTGTGAGAAAGAAATCATACACAATACATAAATTCAAGGGTGACACTGTATTCCACTAAGACTTTTCTTACAACAGACAGCAGGCTAGATTGGAGACAAGGGTCATTGTTTACCTACCCCTGGTTTAGAACATTTGGATTTGTTCTAATTCTTGATATGGTTGGATTTAAACTTAACATCTTGCTATTTGTTTTTTACTTGTCCCTTTACTCTCTGGATTTTTCTTTTTTCTCTTCTGCTATTCAGAAAAAAATGGAATGCTTTTTAATTAATTTATGTTATCTTCACTGTTGCCTAAGATTTATAATATGATATACAACATGTATGTTAAACTTTTTGTGTTATGTGGTACTGAGAATTTAACCCAGGCCTCATACAGGATAGGCAAGCACTCTGCAACTTAACTACACCCTAGCCCTTTTAAAAGTTTTTTTTATTTTGAGACAGGGTCTTGCTAAGTTGTTGAAGCTGGCCTTAACTTGCATTCTCCCTACCTCAGTCTCCCAAGTAGCTGGGAAGACAGTCGTGTGCCAACATGCGCTTTGCCATTCATATTAAACTTTTTACAGTCTACCTTGAAATAACATATCACTTCATGTATAGCTGAAGGACTTCCCAGGAGTACATTGTTACTCCTCCCAACCTCTGAGCGAATTCTCATACATTTTAATTCTACGTGTTCTAAATGACATACTTAGTATAATAGCGTACTTGGTAGATTTTAGTTTAAAAAGACTAAAATTTAACAGGAAAATATCTCTTACATTTGCCTTCATTTAATCATTTTCACTACTTATTTCTTGATATATACCAAAATTTCCACTAGTATCATACATGTTCTTTCACAGAACTTCCTTCATATTTTGTGTAGTAATGCAAGTCTATTGACAACGAATTCTTTCACTTTTGTGTGAAAAAATATCTATTTTGTTTTATCTTAAAAAGATACTTGTCCTGAATATAGAATTCAGGGCTGATTTTTTAAAACTTTCTGCACTTAACTAATGTCCCTCCATTGTCATTTGTATTATATAGTTGTTGACAAGAAGTTTGCTCTAATCTTACCTTTGTTCTTCTGTATGGTGTGATATTTCTTTTTTCCTCTGGGTGCCACATAAAATAAAAACAAAATAAAATAAAGGTATTGTGCCCATCTACAACTAAAAAAAATTTTTTTTTAATTTAAAAAATAAAATTTCCTATCTTTAGCTTCCAGTAATGTGACTATGAGTATATAGGTAGATTTTTTTTTTTGGTGGGGGGGGCTTTGATTTGGTTTTGTTGAATTTATGCTGTTGAGCTTCTTGGATTTTTAGTTTGTCGTCTTGCATTAATTTTGGAAAATCCTTCACCATTCTGTCTTTATTAATTTTTAGTTGTCGATGGACCTTTGTTTTATTTATTTTTATGTGGCGCTGAGACTCAAATCCAATGCCTCATGAATTCTAGGCAAGTACTCTACCACTGAGCTACAACCCTAACCCTATGTCTTGATTTCTTCTGCAGGTTTCCCTCTTTAGCTTCTCCTTGATATTGTCCCACAAATTTTTAATTCTCTGTGTGTTCTTCCCTTTTTTCTCTTTGTGTTTCATTTTAGATAATTCCCACTGTTTGGGGGGCCCAGAGGAGCGTGTCTCTAATTCCAGCGACTCTAGAGGTTGAGGCAGGAGGACCACAAGTTTAAAGTCAGCCTCCGCAACTTATCAAGGCCCTCAGTAACTTAGGAAGACCTTGTCTCAAAATAATAAAAAGGGTTGGGGATGTGGTCAGTGGTTAAGCACCCTAAGTTCAGTATGCTACCAAAATAATAATAATAATAATAATAATAATAATATAATTTCTATTGTTTCATTTTCAAGGTCATTGATTTTGATTCTCTTATCAGCTGTGTCCAGTCTGCTGATGATCCTATTGCAAGAATTCTTGCCGGGTGCAGTGGCACACAACTGTAATCCCAGTAACTCGGGAGGTTGAGGCAGGAGGATTGCAAGTTTGAGACCAGCCTCAGCAACTTAAGTGAGGCTCTAAGCAACTCAGTAAGACCTTGTCTTAAAACCAAACATATAAAAGGGAACTCGGGTTGTAGCTCAGTGGTTAATACCACAAGTTTGATCCCTAGCATCAAAAAAAGAAAAGAAAAAAGAATCCTTCATCTTTGATTACTGTATTATTTCTTGCATTGACATTTTAAATAGATTCTCTTTGCCAGAATTCTCCATATATTCATATATGTTTCTAACTTTTTTACTAGAACTTAACCGTATTAGTTAGAGTTATTAAAAAAAAAAAAAACCCGTCTGATGGATCCTAATTGTTGATTCTCTTCATTGCTTTATCTCCCGACAATAAACCTCTCTGTCATTTTTCTTTTCTTTTTTCATGTCATAATTTAATATCGAATGCTGAACATTATGTATAACAAGCTAGTAGAAATTGAAAAGAAGTGTATTATGCTTGGATATGGCCATGCCCTGTCTTCTGCTAGGCTATTGTTGTTGGGGGGCTGAGCTGGTTTGAATGTGGGTTTTGCTATCATTACCCTCAGTGCATTAGAGAGGGATGTGATCTTGTGTTTGGAGGTGGGAATGGGTCACTACAGGGTTTTCCCCAATATGCCTGCTTTCAGCAGGGCCTACACAGGGTCTCTCCGCAGACCTGCCTGTGGCAGCAGCTAAGATGTGGTGGCAGCAGGTGGTAGTTCTCGATTCTCCTGGTCCAGCCTCGATCTTAGGCAAGGCTGTGCTCCTGGAACTGGAGGCTGACACCCTCTCAGAGTAACCCCCTTCCTCCCTTCCTCCTTCTGTGGTAGCTAAACACTGCCTTGTATCTTTGGTGGGACTTGGCAGAAGAGAATTACCTGTCTTTCTCCTGGTGTTAGTCTTTCTCACCTGCACATTGCTGCAGGTTCTTGGAATTAAGAGGCTTTCTTGACCACCAACCCCCAGCCCCATATGAAAACAGCTTTTGCTTCTATCTTCTTCCCTTAGAACCTGGGAGTGAGAAGGATTCTTTTCTTCCTTTCCTCAGACGCAGACAGATTTGGTTTCTATCCCTCCCTCAGGTCACCTCCTCTAATGGCCTAAGGTTTTATCAATTTAATAATAGGAGTGTCATAGGATATGGGTGGTGGTTTGAGCTTGTTCCAAGTAGCAATCGCTTCCTGCAAATCTATACCACTAAGGGAGCATCTGACCTCCTGCCCTGCTCCCAATCTTTCTTTGAGGATTCAGAGATGCTGATGGAGAAGACATTACAAGTGAACATAAACTCATCTTGTGTCTGGGGCTCTATATTAGTGTGTGTGTGTGTGTGTGTGTGTGTGTGTGTGTGTGTGTGTGTGTAAATATCTATCTTAAGGAACACAACTATGGAGGCTGTCAAGTCCAAAATTTACAGAGTAGGTGGGCACGCTAGAGACCCAGGGAAGAGCAACCAAAAGCAGCCTGCTGGTAGAATTCTCTCTGCCCTGGGGTGGTCAGTCTTTTTTTCCTATATCTTCAAATAATTGAATGAAGCCCACTCATGTTATAGAGGTTAATCTGCTTTGCTGAAAGTCAATTTACTTAAATGTTAATCTCATTTTAAAAAGCACCTTCACAGAAACATTTACAATGATTTTGACCAAATATTTGGGTACTAAGGCCTAGTCAATTTGACATATAAAGTTAACCATTATGGTCCCTGTTATTCCATACTGATCTTCTAACCCAAACTCGGCCTCTTGGTGTTGGTGAACATTCTAGATGATTTCTTCTCTCCACTTTTTCTCCAGTGCTGTACCAAATGTAAAATTTGTGTGTGTATCTCTTCTCTCCTGAGGGGGCTTGTCGCTTTTTGAGTCAGGTTATGTGACTAACTTGTGACTTCAGCTCTCTGAAGGATTCAAGGAAACTTTTTATTTTGCAAATTATTCATTTTTCCTATAATTAAGATGGGAGTGATGTTCCCTTGCAGCTTTTTATATTCCAAATGAAAGCAGAAATATCATTAATGTGACTTTTACTTTGTTTTTACCCCAGGTGTGATCTTGTTTATTTAAAAAAATCATGAACAGGAATTATATTTGCAGAGTTTAGCACAGTGGTTGTAAATTAGTGACCCATAGGTGTCACATGAAAACCTAAGTTTCTAGATTATTTTGAAAAATTGATGATCTGACATCTGACACACAGAATCCACATTTCCTGGCCTTTTCATAAAGCACTGGCACGCCACTGTATCCACTCTGTCTACCGTGTCCAGAGTGTGACAGCTATACCTCCCAACATGATTCCTCCTTCATGTCTTCAGGGAGGACTATCCTGAGACCCAGGTCAGTTTCTCAGAGCCCAAACTGGCCTTATGGCCGAACATCATTCTTTTTTGATTGTTTGTTTGTTTTGTGGTGCTGGGGATTGAACCCAGGGCCTTGTGCACATGAGGCGAGCACTTTACCAACTAAGCTATATCCCCAGCCCAGAATATTATTCTTGCAAAGCCCAGGCCAAAAGCTGGAACATGACACGTGACAACCAAATGTCCTGGGCTCCATCACGAATGGTCCAAGAGGTCTTAGATCTCCTGGGAGAGGACACCAAGCATCACAGCCAAGCTTTCCACATACTTCACTGCTATGGTTCGAATGCATCCCCTAAATTTTGTGTGTGAGCAACTTGATCCCCAAATTCATATGTTAATATTATTTGGAGGAGGAACCTTTGGGAGTTGATTACGTGTTAAAAACTCTGTCCTTATGAGTGGATTAATCCAATCATAGATTAATGGGTTGATAGACTGATGGGTTATTAAGGAAGTGACTTTGTTAAAAAAGGGAGCTCTCTTGGCAAGATTGCTCTATCTTGCCATGTGATGCCCTTGGCCATGTTATGATGCAACAAGAAGGACCTCTCACCAGAGCCAAGCAGAGGTTGGCACTATGCTCTAGGACTTTCCATCTCCAGAACTCTGACCTAAATCTGCCTCAAGTTTTTATAAATTAACTGGTCTCAGGTATTTTGTTATAGCAACAGAAATGGATTAAGGTACCCATAGAAGTGTCTAGAACTGCATGAGTAGGAATGCTGACACTGTAAAGAAAGCATCCATGATACCAATTATTTCAATTTCTTTGTTTCATTAGAAAGTAATCCAATCTGAGAGGTGGGTAATACTCCCCTGTGAGGAGATGCGGGATGGTTGAGGCCTTTGGTCCCAGACCCAGCACTTTAAGCCTAAGCCAGAGGCAGAAAAATTCCAGTCCCCCACTCAGAGGTGGGTATGCTCATCCCTTGAAAGCATCCCACCCGCAGTAGAATGACACCAACTTGTTATCACCATTGAAGGGACTTAAAGACAGGGTGAGCCTGCAGATCTTTGGGTTCACTTTTGGTCCTGCCTCAGCGGCAGTTTCATTTTGGAGGGCCAAGGGAATGACCCCAGGATTGGACTGGATTGGGCAGAATTGTCTCCTTAACCATCTGGAAGTACATATCACTTAGGAAATGAAGGTAAATGAAGCCAAGAAAAGGAGCCAAGGCGCATATCCAACAAGTAACATCATGAGACAGGCCTGAGGGGAGGGTGCTGGGCTTTAGTCAGGAAACCAGGTTTGACACCCAAGGGTGGAGGGATGGAGAGCTAATCGGGTGGAGATGATGAGACTGGACAAAGAGAGCGATCCAGGATGGATGGTCCAGAGAATTTGAGGCATGGGAAAGGGCCAGCCTGCTTGACACCAACATGCTCATTTAGTTCTAGTAGGGGAGACTAGGAACTGACTAGATACAGGAACACCTAAAACACAAACTAGTCTTATGATGACCACAGGGACCTACCTGGGACTCCCCCCAGCTCTACAGAAGCTAGAAGCTTTCAGGAACCCATACAGGGTTAAAAAGAAGACATCAAACAAATGGAAGTTCACAAGAGCACTTCTAACTTCAGGAAAAATAAGATTAATCAGTGGAAGTAGGAACTTTTAAAGAAAAGAATCAGAACTTCTTCTCTTACAAACAAAGCTTGAACCTCTTAGCAATCACGACTCTGATTGCAAGGGTCTCGTTCAAGTGCCTGGAGAGTCTTTTACTGCCAAGAACTGCAGCACTTCACATAGAGGAATTACTCGGAATTCAGCTCTGGTCTAAATCAGCCCAGACAAAAGCCATAGACAGTTTCCAGTCGGCATCAGGTTTTTTTGTTTCTTAGAGGGAGAATATGATTTTTAAAGTAGAGAAAGAATTCACACTCACTGAAGAAATCTGTGAAATGCATAAAAGTATAAAAAATAAAATAAATATCCATATTCCATAACCCAGAGATAGTTTATATTTAAAATTTTTTCATTTTTTTCCCTGTGCATACCTGTACTTTTTCTGTGTGCATATCAGGATCATATTAAATTTAAAAAAAAAAAGTTGCCTGATGCTCTTTTCAGTTACTATATCAGGAGCAGGTCTCCATTGCCTTAATTATTCTTTGAGACATAACTTCTTCATGGTTCCATAAGGTTGCTTTTTTAAAAACTACTTTTAGTTGTAGATGGACACAATACCTTTGTTTTATTTATTTATTTTTATATGGTGCTGAGAATCGAACCCAGGGTCTTACATGTGCTAGGTAAGTACTCAACCCTGAGCTACGACCATAGCTCAAGATTGCTTTTTATTTATATGTCATGGTATATTTTAACCATTTTTACTAGGTGATCAATTAGGTTGATTCAATTCTCAGCATTTCAAATCAGATTCCAATGAATATCTATGGCTATGATCTCTGAACATCAGTCCAATTATTTGCTTAGGAGAAATTCTTGAACTATTAAGATTTGAGGACTTTTCAATACCCACTCTCAGATTGCTTTTCAAGATGGTTTTACTTCTTTATATTCACACTAATAGTGTACAAATGTGTTTGTTTTATAAATTATTAGTGAACACTGAGCATTACTATCAAAAGGAAGAGAGAAAAATACCCTTTCCTCATTTGTTAGTTGGAAAATAGGATTGAGCAATTTTGCTTTGTATTTTTTTATTATTAGACACTTTTTCATATGTTTATTAAATGTTTTTTCTTCTGTGGATTATAATTTTCATCATTTACCTGTTTTTCCTATTGAGGGTAAGTACTTTAATTTTGATCCAATTTTGACACAGCAGGATCCAAAAGGAATCATGATGTTAAAGGCCTTTAGGTTTATAGCTTGAAGTTTTCCAAAGATTCTGGCGAGGCATATTGTGAAGGAATTTCAAAGTGTGGCCAGTGAACCCTCCTGCATCAGATTCAAGGGATAGGGGCAAGGAACATGTATGTAAATTGCTACACCCCAACACACAGCATCAGATTCAAGAACCCACATTCCCGTTATCTCTCTATATGCTTCATATGCAGCTCCGGTTTGATAAACCTGATATTCCCATGCCTTGGAACCGAATGCTTGTACAAAGAAATGAGCCAAACAGTGAACAGAAGCAAAATGGGCTTTCTGGCCTCTTGACCATTGTTCTTTTACTTGATTAATGCATTACTACCCATTTACTCAGTCCTCCAACTAATAGTCATCCTTGATACCTTCTTATTCTTTGCCCCCTTTGTTTTCTCATGTTATATGCATGAGAATTTACCTACAAATATCTTTTGTCTTTCCTTTTCTCTTTCTCACCACCCCTTGGTTGCTTACTATCTTCCTTTTTTTTCCTGTTTATCTACTTATAATCTCCAAGCACCCCCAAGCCATCCGAGGTAAGCAACATGTTCTAAGTAGTAAGGAATGGAGAAGCTTTTGCTTTTATGCTTCTAGATGAATATCCTCCTCACCACCCACTTTTCCAATTTTTTGCAACCCCAAATCCTTTCTTGTTCTAGTGGAAGAATGAAAGATGGAGCTTTTAGAGGGGTTAAAGGATTGGAGAACATTAGGGAAGTTAAGATAAAACTCGGTAAGTATTAAAGAGTGACTGCAGTTCAAGAAGCAACTGTGGCCATAGTTCAAGACCCTGGAGGTCAAATAGCTCTGAATGACAACTCCATCCAAGGTATGACCCTAAGTATGGGTTGCTGAAGGAGCTGAGAGACAGACATGTGAGACCACATTGTTGAAATGGTCATCTGCACAGACCCTGAAGTGGCTCACATTTACACTATTATTCGGAGAGCCAGTGAATATGAACAGCTCAGAGTAATCTTTCTCCATTCCTGGAAAAACAACTTTGAGCACAGGACAAAGGGTTACTGTGCTGTTCCTTCCATGTAAAAGGAAATAATTTTGATGGATTTGGTGGGACATTTAAGAGCCAAGTCAAACTGTGTGCGTAATTGTTTTGTAAAGGTGCTAGGACTTAATTTTCAGATCTGGAATGAGAACAGGTGGTGGCTGGTGGCAGGAGTCACAATGGTTTCCATGACGACGGGATTGGGTTTTAGTCATCTTCCCATCCTCCACAAAACCTACTGCAGCTTTTCTCATAAGGTGCTTATTAAATACTTGTTAAATGAATGATGAGCCACTGAATGGTGTGTGCTTTGCAATTAAATCTGCCGTTTTTTCGCTAGCCTAAAAGCTTTTAAAGCAACAATAATTACTGTATTTACTCGTGATATTTTGCATAATTTGCATAATAACTTAACCGGAAAACAATAAACTATATATCCTTATTCCTGCTCCATATCGTATTCCGTTTTGGGGAGAAGTAGCCCAGCTGTTTGATTAGAATGGCCTTAAGACCAGGGAGGGGGCTCGAAGGAGGTGCGTCCCATGTTGCATTCCTGCTCCCCCATCAGCTAAACGCCCCTTTGGTCCCCATTCTGGACACCCTCCCCCGCCTTGGGCACTGCGCAGGCGCCAGTCTCCTCCCGCCCTCCCCCGCCCCGAACCCCACTTCCCGCCCTAAGGCTGGAGCTCGCGGTCCAGCACCGGAGCACAAAAGGCTGCGCTAGCTGGCGTCCCGCGTAGTCCCTAGCAACCATTGATCAGAGTCTCGCTCTCCCAAGACCCTGCACTGAGACAGTAAGCGGGGCAGCCATTGGCTGGCCCGCGAAGGGAGGCCAATCGGAAAAGAGATTATAGGGAGGCGGCAGAGCGAGGTCGCGGGGGGGTTTGAAGCTAGGGTTATAGGCAACCCGTGAGGCTAGAACCCCGAGCGTGGTCGGTTGGAGCCAATATGTCTGTCCGGAGGCACATTGGGAATCCTGAGGTGAGGGCCAGGTCCGGACCCCAGAGCCGGGCGGGGCGGGCGCACCGGAAAAGGCGCCACGTGGGCAGGGACGACCTGCCAGCTACTTCCGCCGCCCGGAAGGCGGGAAGCGGCCGGCGTGAGGAGGGGTCGGAGCTCTGGGCCAGGGGCGGGGCGGGCCTGGGGCTCCGCGCCACGTTTGGCGTCCGGTGGTGACAGTCCCCAAATACGGACTGGACGCCCAAATACTGTTTGTCGCCGCGAGGAGCGAAGTACATAAAGTCACAGCCCCCGCCTTCAAAGGGCTTATAGTCTAGGAGTGACAGTTGCAAAACTAGTGAAATACAAAGGCAGCTCCGAAAAATAGAGCCGGCATGCGTAACGGCATGGGTACAGCAAGTGGAGGAACAAGCGGACCGACCCATTGGAAAAGGGAACAAAATAGGTGATTAGTTTTACCCCTCTTCCCTAGGAGCTTTAACTTCCTCATCTTTCTCACCCTTGGCGCTTTGCTGCATTCGTATCCATCCAGGGTCAACAAATATTAGATGCCTACCAGGCAGTAGTTGCTAGACATAGAGAACAAAACGAGACCTCCGCCCTCTGTAAGTCTCCTGAAGGAGACTTATAAACAAGATCTGAATACATAAGACCCAATGGAGGAAATGAAAGAAGGGTCCTGGGCATTTCAAGGCCATTCATTAGTCAGGTGAAGAAGCATCCCAGGCAGAAGAGCCTGAGCAAACAGTTGAGCATGAAGGCGTGTTGGAGCTCCGAAGAGTCCCTGCAGGAGTCCATAGAGAGGCAGAAGTAGACTTGGGAGGGGCCTTCTGTGTCTGGCTAAGGTTCTTGGCCTTTATCCCAAACACGATTTGCAGTCATTTCATCTGGGTGAACCCTTGGTGCAGTTTTGAGAAAGGATGAGTTCAGGCTGTGCAGAACACCATGATCAATTAGTAATGTCTAAATACTGTATAATCTCACATGTGAGATCTAAAAAGTCCAACTCAGAGATTAGAATGGTTTCACTAGAAACTGGGGATAGGTGGAGAGACGGGGGAGATGTTGGTCAAAGTTTCAGTTAGGAGGACTAAATTTTTGAGATCTATTGCACAACAGAATGTCTACAGTTAATATATTGTATATATTTCAAAATAGCCAAGAGTAAATTTCAGTGTCATACCACAAAAAAATTAAGCAAGGGACTGGATAGGTTAATTAGCTTGATTCAATCATTCTACTCTGTGTGTGTGTGTGTGTGTGTATGTGTGTGTGTTGCCCATGAATCACATTGTACCCTATAAATATGTACAATTATGGTTTGTCAAAAACAATGTTAATAAGAAATGTCTATGGGGAGTGAGGAGGTAGACTACTAGAGAGCAGTAGTTTGCCACATAATTAATTCTCTTACCTGCTATTATGAATTTGAGAAGATTTTGGAAAGTTTTAGTAAGGAGTGACATGGTAAGATTTACATGGTCAGATGACTGTAACCTCAGGATGTGAATGAACTTGAGGAGACCAGGATTAGAGATAGGGAGATTGGTGAGGTAGGTAATTTGATACAGATCTAAACTGAGGCTACTTAAACTAGAGACAGAATTGAGCAATTTTCAAGGGGTATATTATGGTTTGTATCTGGAATGTCCCCAAAGTCTCATGTGTTGAAGACTTAGTCCCCAGTGCAGCCATGTTCAGAGGTCAGGTGTTTTGGGATTGGATTATGAAGGCTCTGACTTCATTGGTGGATTAACCCATTGATAGCTGAAAGTAATACTGGAAGGTGGTAGAAACTATAGAGACAGGTGGGTCATGGTTGGGAGCTTGTTCTTGGATACTAGATCTGGTTCCAAGCCCCTCCTCCCTGCTTGTTGCTGCTAGGAGCTTGGCATCTCTGCTCTACCACATCCTTCCACCATGTTTCAGCCTTGGAGCCAGCTGACCATGGACTGAACTCTCTGCAACTGTGAGCAGAAAGAAAACCTTCTTTAAGTTGTTTCTGTCAAGAGTATTGACTATAGCAGTGAACTAGCAGGGTGAAATCATGAAGACTCCATGATTAAATTTGGGAGTGTGATACATGACCCATCTTCTCCATCCTTTTTCTTAAATTCATTATTCTGATGTTGCACCTAATGACTGGTTCTCTAATTTTCTTCATTTTTGTTTCCTATTCTCCTTATATTTATATTTTTTGCTTTATTTGGGAGATTAACTTTTTCTGCTAATCCTGTTATTGTTTTTAATTTCTGCCAGTATGTTTTTAATTTTTTGGAGTTCTGTTTTAGGACATTTTGGTTGTTTTCAGTTTGGGGCTATTACAAATAAATATACCAGTGTTTGAATGTAGCTCTTTGTCCAGAATAGATACCCAGGAGTACAATTGATGGGTTTTATGGTAAACATATGTTAGTTTTCTTAGAATTGCCAAACTATATTTCAGAGAGACTATGCCATACTGTTCCTACCAACAGTGTATGAGACATCCAGGTTTTGTAAAATCTTGGCAATATTTGATATTGTCAATATTGCTGGTGGTGATGACTGTGTAAATATTGTTTATTTCAGAAGTAATCATTGAGATTACATGTTTTTTCTTACGCTTTTCATTTTTTCTGGAGTTTTTGCCTTTACTTTTATTCTATACTTTCTATGAATAATGTAGGAAATTTTCTTACATCACTATTTACAATTTTCCATTTGCCCAGAGAAAGTTGGGGTGTGTAGAGAATTTTATATTGTAATTTTGGTTTACATAAATGTTATAACATTATACATATGGTTATTTGACTTGCTTTTTTTTCCCACTTAATATATCTTGGAGATCTTTCTGTGTCAGAGAAATATAGCTCAACTTAATTATTTTAACTCTTACCTAATACTTGATATGGTCATATATTTTTTGTTTTTCTGGTTATGTTAGAACCTAATTTGTGTAAATGGATTGATTTGATTATTCATACTCTTATAGCTAATTTTAGTTCTTATTACTTTTACCTTCCACTCTTCTCCCTTCACCGTAATCATCTACTCCCATACATGTAATGTCTATCTTTCCAATTTACAGGCTTTATTTTTCTTACATGACATATAATGTTATATGCTTAAACATTTTACAAAAGTATTATGCTATTTATCTTTACAACTTTTATCATTCAAATTATGCTTGCATTCCATATAGATACATATGTCTTCTTGAAAATTTTTAACTGCTGTACAGTAATGTAGCATTTTATTTATCCATTCCTCCGCAATGGTCATTTAGGTTGCTTCTGACTTTTGCTGTTATAAACACTGATGCGATGAACATTTCTACTGTTGAGTTTTGAGGACTCTTTTTATATTTGAGATATTTATATTTGCTGGATATGTGATTTGCAAATAATTCTTCCTCTGTAGCTTTCCTTCCTTCCTTCCTTCCTTTCTTTCTTTCTTTTTTTTTTTTTTCTTTTTCTTTTGAGTATTGAATCCAGGGTGCTCTACCATTGAGCTATATCCTGAGCACTTTTTAATTTTTCATTCAGGATGGGATCTCACTAAGTTGCCCAGGCTGGTCTCTATCTTGCAGTTCTGCCTCAACCTCATGAGTCACTGAGATTACAAGCATATGTCGCTATACCTGGCTGTAGTCTTTCTAATCCTACTAGCAGGGCCTTTTTTAAAGAAAAAGATTTTTTTTTCTTTTTAAATTTTAATTGTTTTAGTCACAGCTTTACAGAGATGGTAATTCACATAACTCACCCCTTTAAAGTATATATTTTAATGGTCAGTAGACATGTGCAGTCATCACTAGAGTTAATTTAGAACTGTCATCACCCCAAAAAGAAATACTGTGACTTCTAGCTGGCATCAGTCTTCCTATCCCTCCTTCCCACCCAGTTCTAGAAATCCCTGATCTATTTTTTGTCTGTATATTTTATATAAAAGAAGTCATGGAAAAAATGTGATCCTTTGTAACTGCCTTCTTTCTTGCATGATGTTTTAAAGGTTTATCCTTGTTATTTCATGCATTAGTACTTCATTCCATTTATTGCTGAGTAGTATTCTGTCACATAGATATATCTCATTTTGTTTATCCATTCTTCTATTGATGGACATGTAGATTGTTTCAAGTTTGGGGATACTACGAATAATGCTACCATGAATATTCATATATATGTTTTTGTGTGAACATGTATTTTCATTTCTCTAATGATATGTTGTATGACTATATATGTATACATACAAACACATATATCTATGTATATACACACACATGCATACCCCTTTTGGGTGCTGAGATCCAGGAATGGGCTAACTAATGGTAGTTTTGGTTGGTTGGTTGGTTTTTGCAGTACTAGGGTTGAACCCAGAGGATCTCTACACTGAACCACACTCCCAACCCCTTTTCTTTTGAGACAGTCTCACTGAGATGTCAGATTGGCCTTGAACTTGCTCTCCTCCTGCCTCAGCCTCACAAGTCACTGGGATTACAGGTGTGGGTCACTGTACCTGGTTCCAACTAATAATAGTTTTAAAAAATGTTTTCCCCCTGCATAGTCTCTGTTTCCTCCAAATATCTGTTTTTTGTTTTGTTTTGGTGGAGATGTTTGTATCAGTCAGCTTAGATTGCCATAACAAAATACCACAGACTGGGCAGCTTAAGCCACAGAAATTTATTTTCCACAGTTCTGGAGTCTGAAAGTTCAAGATCAAAGTGTCAGTTGAGTCAGTTTCTAGTGAGGACTTTGCTTCCTGGCTTGTAAATTCGAGGGGAGAGGGAATTCATTGGTGTCTCTTCTTATAAGGACCCTAATCCTATTTATTAATTCTGTTGGATAAGAGATAATGATCTCAGGCTTCTTTTAGTTCTCAGTTATTAATTTGTGTTTTTGAATAGGAGATTTTTTAAATTTAATTGGTACATTATTCTTATACATAATGGTGGAATTCATTCTGTCCTGTTCATACATGGACATGACATAATTTGATCAGTCTTATATCCTAATATCTTCCCATCCCCTCTGCTCCTCACTCCCCTGATCTGCTTGCTCTTTGAGTAGGAGATTTTAAAAGGTGAGGTCTTTGTATATTGGGGAGAGGCTTGCTGATGGTGAGCTTTATTATAGAATGATCTCACTAAGCCATGGTTTAGGGACTCACCCCTTTGCGCCTTCAGGTCTCTCCTCTCTGCCTGGTCACATTCTCCAGAAAATTTCTCTGGTCTCCTGAGAGTAAAAGCCTAGAGGGATTCCTGGTGGGATTACAGCTGGAGGCTAAATTGTAACACTAATGTACATCATTCACTTATTACTCTCATTTTCAATAATGATATCTCTGCCTTCTGCTGTGCAGAGACATCCCACTCTAGAAATCCTTTCCAGGAAATAAATCTATAGACATCTGCTAGGATGGGCACGGGGCAGTCACTCGGTAGCACAGAGGGGCGAGGGATTTGGAGATCCAACTGCTTTTCAAAGAGCCTTCTACCGCCCTTCTTTCAGCCACTTCTTTTACTCCCCACCTTTGGAGGTGCCTGAGTCTGTCAACTCCTCAGCCTTTTAAGACTTGTTCTTGGCTTCTTTCCGTTCTTCCTTAGTCTTCAGTTATCTTGAATACATCAGGCATTTTCATTTGTTGATCTGCTTTCTAGAGTTTAAGAATCTATTGCTCTACTGCTGTCACTTCTCCCTCTCTCTGTTTTTTTTTTTTGGGGGGGGGGTGGGGGGGTGGGGGGAGGTGCAGTATGTCCTTAAAATAATACCCTTCAGTGAAGTTTATTGAGGTTTTGGGAGGGAGTGAAATAAAATGCATTAATTTGATCTGCTATCTTTGCCTGGTAGGTCATCTGTACTTATTTTATTTACTTATTTGCTTTCTGGCATACTTACAAGAACATAAGATAGGGACCTCATCTGCTGTGTTGTCTCATTACCTGGCACACAATAGCATTTCATAAATATTTGTCAACGAGTGCATGAATATATATATATATATATATATGTGATTGAGATCTATCTATCTATCTCCATATCTGTCTGTCTATCTATCTATCTATCTATCTATCTATCTATCTATCTATCTATCTATCTCTAAAGCTGGAGAAGTCAAGGCTGAAAGTTCACAAATCGGAAATTAGAAGCCTATAAATGGAAATAAGCCTAAGTGTTTGGCTTACAGAGAACCTATTGATTGAGAAGGTGGAATCCTGGGGAGTACAATAATTAAGTGGCTGACAGAGAAATGATCTGTGTGTCATTGGAGAATCAGAGGAAAGAGATACCACCGAAGCCAAGGGAGTGGAAACTGAAGAAGGTGGGGATATATGTCAGTGTCACATGGTACAGAAAAGTCAAGTAAGTTACAGTCTGAAAAGTATCCATTATATTCATCAAGTAGTGGATCTCAGATGTTGGGTAGCTGCCATAGAACACTCAGTGGAATGGTTAGCAGCACTGTAATGGACTGAAGAGAAGGGCAGATATGTAGTGTATATTATTGTTCCTACGGAGCTTAGCTAGAAAATAATAAAGGTGGGGTGGATATTCTAATTATATATTGATTTGTTATGAACATTCCCCTATTTTATTTTTATTATATTTTATTTTTAAATTATTTTTAGTTGTAGATGGATACAGCACCTTTATTTTATTTATTTTTATGTGGTGCTGGGGATCAAACCCAGTGCCTTACACTTGTGTTCGGCAAGCACTCTACCACTGAGCTATGACCCAGCCCCCATTCCCCTATTTTAAAAAAAAGAAATCATCATTTTACTATTATCCCTCATGGTTTTGAAAATCCAGTGGGCTCAGCTAGGTGGTTCTCACTTAGAATCTCTCAAGTGGTTTTGCAAACAGATGGGGACTGGAGCTAAGTTACCTTGTCTATTGGCCACACAGATGGGCTTTTCTGTGTGGCTGTGTGGCTTGGCCTTCCCCATTACATGATCACTGAGTTCCAAGAGCAAGAGTTCCAAGAGTGTCCTGAGAGAACCAGACAGAAGCTATACTTACTTTTATGATCTGGCCTCCAAAGTAACATGATACCACTTCCCTCACAGTCCCAGACCCACCCAGATTCTGCAGAGGGCACATAGGCTCCACTCAATTGGAGTAGGATGGGACTAGGATGGGAAATTTTCTTATGGCCATCTTGAAAAATACATTTGGAGTGCTTTTCCCAACCCTCTTCCCCATCTTTTTATTCGCAGAAGTTCAACCCTTAAACACAACTCCCGTGCCCACTCTTCTGTGAAGTCTCTTCTCACCCCCAGATTCCCAGAGTCCCTGATATCTGTGCTGCCCACGTGGCACCAGCATGCACACTGATGTTGCTCAGGTCTTCACTTGGCAAGTACTTACTGCTCTTTCACTAGTACAAGACTTTGCAGCAAGTACAAAGATGTACAAGGTTGAGCCCCTGTCGCAAATGCAGGCAGTGAGAAGTGAGATGGCACAAAAAGCAGTAAAATCTAGGCAGGACCTTTAGAGGAGAATTCCTACTAGACCTGTTTGTGCTGGGTCTCAAGAGTCAGTAGAAGTAAAGTTGCTGGGGTAAGGAAGGTATACAGGGAGGGTATTGCATATCATTTGACCCTCCTTAGAGATGTAGCCCTCAAAGGCTCTTGACATTTTCAGTTGTCTCTCAAAGAGCCTGTAATAATACCACAAACATCAACTTCACATCCTGCTTCTTGATGAACTTCGTTCTGACTACCTATCTTGTATCTTTATTTTAAATATATCCAAAGCTTCCTTTTCTACCTGAACCTCTGCCCATTAGCCTATAAACATTCTCAAATAAATTTCTCCCTCTCTCTCTGTTTCTCTCTTTCTCTGTCTCTATCTTTCTCTTCTCTTAAAACAAAACAACAACAAAGATTATCCCTTAGCAACTCTTGGGTTGGGGAAAAAACAAAAAGACCATCTGTCTACTTCCTATCCTTTTCTTTCCTTCCTCCCCTCATACAGGAGACCTGCTGTTTTTACATCTGCCCTTGTCAATTTACCATAACTGCTTCTACCAGGGCCATCTACAATGTCCTGTTTTGCTAAATCCAAATTCACTTTTCTGTTGTTCTTTACTTGACCCGCATTCTTGTTCTCCTGTTCGTGCTTGACCTCTTCTTCTCTGGCTTGACAGCTTTGCTCCCTGTTGATCCCTCCCTTCTTCCTGCAGTTCTTCTTAAATTTTCATGACCCACTTTCTTATGGCCTCTTCTGAGTCTCAGCTAAGGTGCCTCTTTTCCACCTAACCTTCAATGTTGGGGTTTTTCTTCTCAGTTTATACTTTTTCTAGAGTGGTTTTGGCTTTTATCATGGATATATGCTGATAACTCCTATATCTTTTTTGTTTGTTTGTTTTCATAGACTGAATCTCTTTCCTGATTTCCATATAGCCAACTAGATGCTTCCATTTTAGATAACCTACAGGTATCTTATGCTGTGCATACCCTATACTGCACATATCTTGACTACAAGCAAATTCTCCATGTTCCTGCTAGAGTGATCTTATTAAAATGGAAATATAATCTCATCATTCATTCTTAAACTTTCAGTGATTCCCTATCATCTTGTTTTGGGGTCTCTTAACTTTGGCACTGTTGACATTTGGGTTATTTCTTTGTTGTGGGGTCTGTCCTGTCCGTTAGCGAATATTCAGCAGTATCCCTGACCTTCACCGGCAAGATCCTAGCAGCAACCCCAACACCCAGTTGTGGCAACCCTAAGTCTCCAGACATTGACAAATGTTCCTGGGCAAAATTGCACCTGTTTAAGACCCACTGATCCACAGGATAAAAATCCAAATTTGTTAGCCTGTACACAGGCCCTTTGTGATCTGCTCCTGCCTGCCTCTCCAGCGTCATCCATCCTCACATAGCCCTCAGTGTTCCAGGCCCACCAGTTGCCATTAGAGTTCTTAGAGCTGGGCATACCGTCTCTGGCTCGCTGCTTTACCCAGGCTTTTCTCTCTGCCAGGCTCTGTCTCCCACCCACTACTCCTTTATTTGAAAAACCATTTGGGTCCTCAGAAGTCAGCTCAGAAGTCACCCTTTTAGGAAATGGTTCTTGATCCTTAGTCTGGATTAGGGACCATTTTTGTGCTCCTGTCACACCCCTGCTTCCCTCCCCTTGTTCACCACCCTGTCGGACATCGGTATGTCCTGCAGTCAGTGAGAGCTGAATGGCAAGGACTGTTTTTTACCTCCGTGTCCTCAGTATTGGGATCTACTCCTGGTGGGCACTCGGTGCTCAGTAAGTCTTTGTTAAGGAATGAATAGTCTTCCTTGAACAGCTGCTTTCACAGCTCTTTCACTTTCCGCCATTCCAGGCTGTTTGTCATCGAAAGAAAGCCAGTTGGTCAGTAGGTCAAGAAGCAGTCACCCCAAAAGCGAGAATTTTAAAGAAGAAAGTAGGCTGTGCCATAAACTCCATGGCTGTGCCAACAGTGGAGCACAAATAGCTTTACGTTGTGGTTGGTACTAGAAAATCAGCAATAAAAAAAGTTGGACTGAAATGGGAACGTGGAAAAGAAACACTACATTTTTCTCCTGCAGCATATGGATTTCTCATTAGTCCTTGTAAGGGAAAACCGGGGGCGGGAAGGGCTCAGTGACTGCAGCTGTCCACACTCTCCCCTCATCATTCTGCCGCCACCACACCTGGTCCCCAGAGATACCCTCACTTCTTAGCTATTTTGGCTTAGGTATGGACAAATCCCCCTGGTTCAGCAGAGACTGGCCTGGAATTTTTCAAAAGAAGCTTTGCTAGGAAACTAGTGGGAAAAACAAAACAAAAGTAAAAACAGGAAATAAAGTATAGAAATTATAAAAATATAGGGTGCCAAAAAAAAAAAAAATTAACTTCAGATAACTGAAATCAGTATTTGCTTTTCTTGAAATCTAGTATTTGCTTTCCTTAACTCTGTATTGTTGGTTTGTTTCATTTTGCTATGAAATTGTCTCCCTTTGGGGAACTTGTCCTAAATCTCCCTTTTCATCTTTGTTTATTTTCCTTCTATTACTTATGAATCATCTCCATTTTCATCTAGGAACAGAATTGGAATTGGTGTTAAAGTCACTTTCTCCTCTAGATAGCAGGTTACTGATCATAATGAGAAGTGATCAGTAACCTTTTTCTAAGAATGAACCAGATCAGTGCTTGGAAACACAATCTGAGGACCAATGCTAACTGTTCATAATAAGGATTTTACTTGCCAGGTGTGAAGCAGAAATACAGACCATGTCATCAGTTTTTTAATATCACTTAAGAACTGAACTTTTTACTCTAGGATTTTTTTTTTCTTTTTTACCTTTTAGGCATTAAAATAGCAGATGGCAGGTCTCTGTAGTAGAGTGCTTACCTAGTGTGTGCAAGGCCCTAGGTTCGATCCCCAGCACTGGGGAAAAAAAAAAAAAATAGCAGATGGCTTATATTTTTATGTATCAGCTAAAAATTAAATTAAAATTTAAAAAATAAACAATGCTAAAAAATAAAATAAAATAAAATAACAGGTGGTAGTGGTAAGGTTTTGCTTTGGTTTTGTTTTTCATGTCCTTAGTTGGCAAAATTAAAAGTTGATGACTCTCTGTAGGTCCCCCCCCCCCAACAAATTTTTGAAAATTCTTCTTGGTCTCTGAAATCCAAAACTGTGATCAACAGATATTTTGTTCAGATATGTAAGTGTCCTACATTGTTTTCATGCTTTGTAGGTCATTTGAAAATGTATTTCAGTATGCAGTTTACTCTGCAATCCTCCCACCAGGACATGCTGTAAACTGTTTTCAAAGGCAAGTGATGTAATTTTTGGAAGTTTTGATGTTCTCTCCTAAGGAACCAGATAGTTGGCTGTAATTTGGTCTTTATTCAGATACTCATTTATTAACTGAATATCAGTAAATGTACTTAGCATGTACTGGGTTCTGGGCAAATACAAACCTTCAAGGAAATCCTAGAGTAGTGAAGAAGATCTAGTTGTAGACAACAGGAGGTATTGGTATTCTGGGGGACAGGGGAAGAAAGTGCCTAATTCCACTTTGGACAGTGTTACAGAGGAAATAAATTTTGCCCAAGGACAAGTTGAAGAAAGACATTCTAGGCAGACATCTGCCAAGACTGGAGATATTATGGGGACATTCCTGTCCACTTCAACATGGGTGCATGTGCAGAAGATGAAGCTGGAAAGGTATTATCCAGTTTTAATTTCATATTCCACAGCTACCTGTACTGAACATATGGATTTCATACTTGTAGGCTAGAAAGAGGCCTACAAAAGAAAGCCATATTTTGTACTGTCCTTTTTCTTTATCCTTCCCTTCCTTAATGGCTTTTGCACTCACCACAGGATTTTAATATGGCTTAATGTCTTGTGCTTGGATTCAAAGTGTTAACTACCAAAACACAGCACAAGGGAGACCTGGCAGGCATTTTTGCTAACCATAAACTTATCCTTAGCCTGAGATAAGCCTGAGCTTCCACAAGAGCCAGTGCATTGGCAGCAATACATGTGGAGCCCTAGACTTGGAGAAGCAGTGCCAGAGTTTGTCAGCACAGACCCTGGTCAGACAGCATCTGGTCAGGTCTGGATCCCACCTGCTGTATTTTAGATAATCTGTGGATAAAATCTAGAGGGTATCCAGAGGAGATGGCCCAAAGCCTTCATGAAAAGAGTAACATTAAAAAGAGGAGCAGGATAGCTGCCTTTCATTATCTCAACAGGTTTCTTGAGGCAGGGGCAGGTGACTTATTCTATTACAATAGGGAACTAAAAAGAAATTGAAGGGAGATCAATTTTGGCTCCATGTACGAGATTTTTTTTCTTTTCTTGCAGTACTGGAGATTCAATCCAGGGCTTCCCACGTGTTAGGCAAGCACTCTAGCACTCTAGCACTGAGCTACATCCCCAGCCCAACATAATTTCTCTCTTTTATTTCTTTTTCTGTGTTTTTTATTGGTACATTATAGTTGTACATAATGGTGGGATTTGTTGTTACTTATACACACAAATTGTATTGTGTGTAATTATATTGTATATAAGTAACAACAAATCATTCCCCAGTATTTCCCCTTTCACTTCCTTCTTCCTCCCCCTGGTCCTTTTCTTCTACTCTGCTGATCTGCCTTTGATTTTCATGAGATCACTCCCACCTTTTCCTTTTTCCTCTCTAGCTTCCACATATGAAAGAAAATATACAATTTTTGACCTTCTGAGTTTGGCTAATTTCACTTAATATAATGTTCTCAAGTTCCATCTATTTTCCTGCAAATGACATAAGTTCATTCTTCTTTATGACTGAATAAAACTCCATTGTGTATATATACCACATTTTCTTTATTCACTCATCCATTGATGGACACATAGGTTTGGGTGTTGGGAATTGTGCAGCTGTAAACTTGAGTATGCGTGTATCACTATAATATGTTGACTTTAATTCCAAGGTAATTTCTAAGTGCTTTTTTTTTTTTTAATCACATAATGCTCTAAGATTATTTTGACAAAATGTGGACGTGTGATAGAAAATGTGACAGAAACAAGGTAACTGTGTTCACCTGAAGAAATGCTATAGCAAAGAGTCCTAAATGGATGGGATAGTTAATCTTTAGAGTATCTTCCATCCTTAAAGTCTCTGAAATTTTATTATGTTTCCCGTACTTAAGTGTCTGATTCTTTCCTGGCTTTGTCACCTTTATCTTTACATTAATCCAATTAATTGTGAATTTTCTTATTTTGCAGTACTTGACTAAAAGGATACCACAGAACCCAAGATATCAGCATGTTAAGTCAAGACTGGACACTGGTGAGTAAAGATTAGAAAGTTAGAACTTTTTTTTTTTTAATCCAATAGCTAATTTTTGACAGTAAGCAGCCCGTCAAAACTGGTATAAATCACAGGTAAAAGTTTCTATCTTACCTAATGTCTTTCTGGACTCAGGTCTTATCTTTGAAAACTGTTTTTCAGATTGTCAGTAAAAATTTGCCTTCACGTAATTTAACTCATTTTTCATTACCACATAGGAAATAATATAAATTGAGAAAATGAAATCCCAGAAATGGAAACCATTGTTCAATAAGTTGTGGGGCTGATGCTGAGTTAATACCAGGAGGTCATCTTCTGTTTTGAAACACCTTAAATGTATTACTTCAAGCTGCTGGTAATATCCATGTGCATGTTTGTTCTGTTCTGTGTTCACACATAAGGCTGAGTATAAGTGAAGCTGTGGACTGTGGGTGATAGAAAGATGAGTGTGGATTGTGGTTTTTGCAGTCAGAGAGCTTAGATTCAAGTGGAGGCAGACCCGACTTGAATGAGTAACTAAAATACCAGACAAAATTTAATTAGTGCTGCAGTTCAGGTGAAGTATGGTTTATGGGTACCTTTCTACTTAGTTCCTTGCTATTCACGTCTTTCAATGTCGTGATGAGGACTGCTGTCCAGATCCTGGTGGATTTGCAGTCTTGTGAGGTTTGGGTTATTTATTTGTTTAATTTTTTCCTACCCTTTAAAGCCTGTTGTGGCAAATCCACCTGATTAAGATGGCTTTGCTAGTGGACTGGGGGACTGTCTACATTTAGCAATACTGAATTTTCCACCAGACAGCTGAGGAAAGCAAAGGGAGGTGTTGCCCTTGTTTAAATCATCTCATTTATTTTGTCTTTCTCTTTCTGCAGTCTCCTTAAAAATCAATATCTTCCATTACACGTTTCCTCAAATAACATAGACTTCAATTAAATGTTTTGCATGCAGACACTATTTCTTCTTACCTTTCTTTCAAACATTTCCATGTCATACAGATATTTATCCTTGCAAATATCCTGTTTGATAGGCAGGTGAAAATATTATCACTGTTTCAGAGGAAACGGAAATTGTGGCTGGAGATTTTGTGATTTACTCAGAGTTCAATAAAGAAGCTAAAGCTAGGATTGTCTGCAGAGTGAGAAAGTCAATACCGGAGAATGGGTGCTAAATCTAGCGTAGTTTCTGTACCACCCCTGTGTTTCCCCCAGCCTTGTTCCTTCTGCCATTCTCACTGTCAGCTCCTCTACTTGTACCCACCTCCCCCTTAATTGCAATGGTGGCCCACCTTTCTGAAATGAGTGATCTGAAGGTAAGCACCAAATGTGGGAGAGTACAAAAGTGATGTTAAAGACCACTGTACAGGAAATCTTTGAAATCTTTATAGTTTTGAAATTAAAATTTGTAAAAGCTGAGGTTTATCTCAGATACTTAGATTTGTCTATGCCTTTAGAATTTTTTTCTCTTGAAAATCAAACTGGGGTTTATGCCACCCCCATCTTTCTTTTCAGTTTCTTAACTCATAACCAAAATTTGACTCAATAATAGTGCCTGAAATTAATTTCACTTTTTGTAATGTTGAGATACTTACATTGTTTTTTTTTTTAAATATTTTTCCAGTTGTCACTGGACCTTTATTTTATTTATATGTGGTGCTGAGAATTGAACCCAGTGCATCACGCATGCTAGGCAAGTGCTCTACCACTGAGCTACAACCCCAATCCTACATGGGTTTTTATAACACATATTAAATACCTATAGCCTATTATATCTTTTTTTGTTTTTTTAAACACAACTGTTTAATTTTTATTGACAAGGTTTGTAAGAACAGATATTTAAAATCAAAGGCCAATTTTTAGGTCTCATTTAGTTGCTTATTCCATTCACTTTTATTAAGTATACCTTTCCCTAATGTCTTGATTTTATCAAGAAACAAGTCTGTAAAAATACCTGTTAAATCATTTATATATACGTTTCTATGATGCAAAGATTTTTAAACACTCAATTGGTACATTAAATATCTCATAGTCAGCATGTTTAAACTGATTAAGACCATTAATTTTTAAAAAACAAAATTTAAGTCTTGTAATTCAGGAGTGGGCTGGGTATGGTGATGAAAGCCTGTAATCCCAGCTATGCAGGAGGCTGAGACAGGAGATCACAAGTTTGAGGCCAGTCTGGGCAACTTAGTGACATCCTGTCTCCAAAAGGGCTGAGGATATGTATCCTATTATATCTTGAGAGTCTTAAACTGCTTTTTGAAATTAGCTTTTTATTCTGAGATAATTGTAGAATCACATGCATTTTGTAAAAAATGATACAGAGAGATTTCATGTACCCTTTCCCCAGTTTCCTATAATGGTAATATCTTTAAAAACTATACTGCAGGGGACTGGGTTAGTGGTAGAGTACTTGCCCAGAGTGTGCGAGGCCCTGGGTTCCATTCTCAACACCGTGTTATAAATGAATAAAGAAAAATTTTAAAAAACTATACTGCACCATCACAGCAATGATACTAACACTGAGATGTAAGTCAAGGTACAGAACATTTCCATTATCACAAGATTCCTTATGCTGTCCTTTCCCCTTTCCACTCCCACTCATATCTTTATCCCTGACAGGCACTAATATTTCTGTTTCTATCGTTTTGTTTCACAATTAATACATAAATTGGATCCTATATTATGTAACCTTTTGGATTGACATTTTTTTCCTCAGCATAATTCTTAAAACTCATCCAGGTTATTGCATGTGTTTGTTCCTTTGTATTACTGGCTGGTTTTGTGTGGTATGGCTCTATTACAGTAACAATTTACCTGTGGAAGACCATCTGCCTCGTTTCCACTTTAGGGGGTGTTAACAGATGAAAGTACTATAAACATTCATGTACAGATTTATTTATTTATTTATTGTGATACTGGGGATGGAAGCCAGGGTTGCTCTACCACTGAGCCTACATCCCCAGCCCTTTTTATTTTTTATTTTGACACAGAGTCTTGCTAAGTTGCTGAGACTGACCTTGAACTTGTGATCCTCCTGCCTCAGCCTCCCTAGTAGCTTGAATTACAGACATGTGCCACCCTGCCTTGCTTATGTACATATTTTTTGTGTGACGTTAAGTCTTCATTTCTTTAGAATAATTGCCCAGGAGTACAATTGCTGATCACATGGTAGTTTTCTTGCATGTTATAAGAAAATGCTGAACTGTTTTCCAAAGTCACGGTACCATTTGACTTTCCCACCATGGTGGTTAGTGGTTCTTTTTCTCCCTGTCCTCATCAGCATTTGGTGTTGTCGCCCTTTTTTTATTTTAGCCATTCTGATAGGTGTGGAGTAATGTATTGCAATTTTACTTTCCCTAATTGCTAATGATGAACATCTTTGCATTGCTTCTTTGCTTTTTGTATATCTTTGGTAAAATATCTGTTCATGTCTTTTGCCTGTACTAATTGAATTGTTTGACTTTTCATGGTTGAATTTTGAGAGTTTCTTATATATCTCAGTTACTTAGGAGGCTGGGATAGGAGCAGTATTTGTGACCCTTTTTATTTTTCCATACAAGGTCTCTAGGTTGACAAGCCTGGCCTCAACCATGCACCGCTCCTATCCCAGCCTCCTAAGTAACTGGATTGCAGGCATGAGCCACTGCATCCAGCAAAAGTTTTAAATTTTGATGAGGTCCATTTTTTCTGTTTTTCCTTTTATAGATCATGATTCTGGGGCTGGGGATATAGCTCAGTGGGTAGAGTGCTTGCCTCACAAGTACAAGGCCCTGGGTTCAATCCCCAGCACCGCAAAAAAAAAAAAAACATATAGATCATGATTCTGTTGTCAACTCTAAGAACGCTTTGCCTACCCCAATGATTTTTTTTCTAAAAGCTCTCTGGTTTTAAAATTTACATTTAAGTTCATGATACATTTTGAGGTGATTTTTATATGAGGTATGTGACTTAAATCAAGATTAACTTTTTTTGCTCAATGGGTATACAATTGGTTCAGCATTGTCTGTTTAAAGGGTTACTTTTCCTCCCTTGAATTACATGTTCATTTTTGTCAAAGTCAGTTGGGCATAAATGTGTGGTTCTATTTCTGGGTCCTGTTCTGTTCCCTTGATCAGTGTGTTTGTCCCTCCACCATTACTACCCAGGCTTGATTACTGTAGCTACATGGTAATTGGATAATTAAAATTGGTTTTAATTCTTTTTCTTTACAAAATTAGCTATTCTAATTTCTTTGTCCATATCATTTTCATGACAACTTATACTTAAAATTTGCTGTGATTTTGATAGGAGTTGTTTATCAATTTGGAGAGAATTGACATCTTTGTTGAGTAACTGTTAACCTACTTTCTATATCCATGGACTTGTCTATCCTGAACATTTCATGTAACTGGAATCATATGCTATATGGCCTTTTGTGTCTGTCTTCTCAGTGTGGTATTGTCAAGGTTCGTCTGTGTTGTAGCAGGTGTCAGTACATCATTTCTTTTTATTGCCAAATAATATTCTGTTGTGTATCTATTCTGTGTTTGTTTAATCTACTCATTAGTTGATGGACATTTGGATTGCTTACATTTTCTGGTCAATGTATACAAATTTTTGTGTGAACATGTGGTTTTGTAATTCTCTTGGGTATATACCTAGGTACTGAATTGCTGGTCATATGGTACTCTATGTTTAATTTTTGGAGGAACTGCCAAACTGTTTTCCAAAGCAGCCACATTTTACATTCCCATCAGCAATGCAGGAGGGCTCTGTTTTCTCCACATTCTCACTAATGCTTGTTATTGTCCATCATTTTGATTATAGCCATCATTGTGGGTGTGAAGTAGTATCTCATTATGGTTTTAATTTGTATGTTCCTAATGACTAATGATGTTGAGCACCTTTTTACATGCTTGTTGGAATTTTTATATCTCCTATGGAGAAATGTCTATTCAAATCATTTGCCTGTTTTTAAATTGGGTTATTTTTCTTAGTATTACAGGAGTTCTTTTATTTATTCTAGATATTAGACTCTTACTCTGTTCTGTTCTCTTGATCAGTGCGTCTGGCCTTCTACCATTACCACCCAGTCTTGATTACTGTGGCTACATGGTAAATTGGATAATTAAAATTGGTTATGCTGATTATTTTCACTTTATTTTTCTTTACAAAATATAATCATTGTATTTTCTCCCATTATGATTATTAATTATTATTATTTTCTCTTCATTTTTATTTATAGAAATATAATCATTGTGGGTATTTTCTCCTGTTCTGAGTTTTCCAGCATTTTCGTTGTACTTACTTGAAGGAATAAAGTTTATCTACCTGTCTTCCTGGAAACAAGTCTCCCAGACTAGTTTCACAATAGCTTTTGGAAGGACCAAAGCATGCCTCAAGCTTTAAAGCTCAAAATATTTTAAAGTTAGTGTGGGAGAGAAATCTTATTCTAGGACTTGATTGTGTGTGTGTGTGTGTGTGTGTGTGTGTGTGTGTGTGTATGTTTCAAATTTAGAATCTATTTTAAAGTTCACTTAGGGGAGAGATCTTATTATAATGTTGGTGCTTCTGTGCATCTTTGTGACTGACTTCTCTGTGTTCAGAGGTCTTCTATCTGGTGTGCAGCACCTGTGGGTGATGTACCAAGACCCAGAACCCATCATCCTTTGAAGCCAGCAGGGCCTGGGGCAGCCCAAACCCAATGTTTTGTCTAAATATTATCATTGCTTCGTGTGGCGTGAGATGAAAAAGATGAAGAGTCCTGGGTAAGAAAACACCACAGGGACTTTAGAGCCCAAGTAAGCGTTAGGAGTTGTCATCTACAGAATATTTTTAAGCTCTGTGGTCAGAGAAAATAGACATAAAATTGAATGGGCATTTCCTATTTTGAGGCTAAATGGATGGGTCTTTAATCTTTTCTTACCAGTGAGTAATTCAGTTAATCACAAATCAAGAATTTGATCAATTCTTGATCAAATATTTACCAGATATCTCTGGTCTTCACCCAAATCACTTTCTGCTGAGTTCTTCAAAGACTAATATCTTCTCCCTGCATAAAGATTAATTTTTTTCCCTATACTTCTGACTCCATAGAAACCTGAACACTGATGTACAGCTCTGGCTAGAAATCTCAGAATAATTTTAACTTCCAATATTTCTTTTGTTCCATAGGTGCCTGAGTATGTCTTCCCAGCTCCCCAGCACTGCCAAACTATGCCATGAGTGGATTATGCTCTTGACGAAACCCCTGCTGGCATTTTGTTCAGCCAGCACCACAGGGTTCTTGTGTGTTCTCAAGCACCCTCTCTGGGTTTCTGTTCTGCAGTGCTGCAGACTGATTAAGGGACACTTTCCAGGCCACAGGGCTCTCCCTTTATTAGTCCCTGACACTCTTCTGTCAGCTACATTACCTCTTACTTCAGTCTGTATTCAATCTCATTTCACGTTTCTTTACACTTTCCAAATTCTGCAAAGTTTCTCCACTCAGTCTTTTCTTATTTTTATAAAATTTAACTTTCTTTAGTTATTTCTGCATAAAGTAGAATATTCCATTTCCTTTTTTTCTTCTTTAGTTTTTACTTTTCCTGAATATTTGCTAATACCCTTGATCTTAAGCATCCAAACTCATTTTAGACTAGTTGCTCTTCATTTTTATTTGGTATTTAATTCTGCCTCTTACGTCAAAGGGAGAAATGTATGTGAAAGGCTTTTACAAACCAGAACGCACTATACACACGTAGAACTTATTGAGGTTAACAAAGGACCACTGTGTCTCTTTTCACGCTTTCTGCTGCTTCTGAGCCAAAAGAACTTCTCCGCAGAGGAGGGAAATATTGAAGAAAAATAAAGCCTTAGAGTTGTCTCTTAGCAACTGAGTTCATGCCTTATAAATCTTACCCACCTTAGATTACTGTTGCTCAGAATCACTTGCTTTTCTTGCAGGCTTAGTACAAATAATGTTATTAAACTATAGAGTCACATGGAAAAAAATCTAATTCCAATGAGTCACTCAGTTAATCGATTGTACTTTATCTTTGCACAGGATTATTGATAGAGTCAGTTGTTTCCTTCTCTTGATTCTAATTGTAAAACTTTTGTTACATATCTTTCATTGCAACTTAAGTTGTAACAAGGTAGAAGCCAAATAAGGCCTTGTATACTTCTGGGTTGCCTGAGAATATGGGTCATATGAGTAGTCCAAACAAATCATAATTGTACATATATCAAGTTGTGCTTAGTTTAAATAAAATCAGCTGTGCAAAAACTCAAGCCAAATTAGAACATGATTATTTACATTATTAAATAACTTACTATAAGGATTTTTCAAAGGGTAGATCCTCATGGTACATTCCATTCAGCAAATATTTTTTAATGTCTCCTATACCAGACAATGGGAGGTATAAAGGTTGTGAGTGTGTGTGTGTATTTACGTGTGCACTGATAAATAATCTTGGACTTTGCATTGAATAAGGTACATCAGATAATCCAGTACAGTGACAGATGCTTTGTGAGTGGTAAGCCAGTACTGTAGGAGCTCAGGGGAGGGAGTCGATCTCTTCCTGCTGGGTGAGCTAACAAGGTATTATGTTAAAGAACCTAAAGCTGACAGGGAGTTTGTCAAGTTTAGTAATTAAGACAACAATGAAGAAGGTGGGTAAGTTGGCATCTTCCGTACTAGAGCAAGAAGTTTAGACAGTGAGTAATGGAGAGCCACTGATTTTTTTCATTTATATCAGTCTTATCTAGCAAAATTTGGAAGTAATGTGTAATGTCAAATGTTTTGAAAAATTAATTCTCTGATAGCTTTTAAGACTCCTTTTATATATTAAAAAGATGTTTATAAACAAGTGAACTATGAAGTTGATTCTCTTCCAGTCTTTTTAAAAGGTACTCAAAATCTATTTTCCAATGCAATTAGATATAGTTGAATAAGGCACTTAGTTAACATGAAAGTGTGTATGGTAGGATAAAATGCCTCTGTTTATACTTTCTAAAATCACATTTAGGGATTTTGTGTTGATTTGAGGTCAGTCATCTCATTTTTCTAGTCAAAGCAATGTGGAAATTTTCCATTTTCTTTTCTCTTCTACATTTGGTTAGAATGAATGTCTGTAATGAAAAGAACTTCTTATTAATGGCCCTCTTCATTTGTTCTTAATTTTGCCAAATATCTGCATAACTGTAAAAGATCTTGTCTGTCATCTCCTTTGATAGGAAAAACGAAAGGTAGGCAGCACAGCTTACCTCAGAGCCTAGCGGGAGAGTCGCTGATGCAAGATGGAGTGCTATGTAAATACACTGAAAATGTTGATAATTAATAAGGAAATAAATTTTAGACACTTTTTTTAGTAGAAACCACTGTCACTTGGAAATGCAATCTTAATAATAAAGACAGTATGAATGAGGTTGGCAGCTATTTTCCATCCCTCAAGGAATTAACATCAGATGGTCCCCCATCTCTTTTGGTCCCAAGGAAGTGGCACTTTCTACAAGTTTACCTCACTATGAATTGCTTTTTAAAACCAAAGAACTGGGGACATGGCTCAATGGTAGGGTTCAATTTCTAATACCACAAAAATGAATAAATACTAATAAAACAACACAACTAGAAAAGCCAGGTGCTTTGTGAGCCATCTTTGAAACCTGGAGATTGGTAATGGACCTGGCTTATTTACTCTTGCTGGAGAAATCAGCAGTCCTTTGTGTTTCTCCATTTTCTGACTGGACTGCCTGAAACTTGCCTAGCCAAAAGACACTATCCACCACATCAACAACATGCAGCTGTGGGGGACTCAGGGATATACAACCAAAAGCTCCTCTAAAATATTTTAAAAATAAGGTGATGGGAAGCTGAACAGCATATTGATTTGCTGTCTTCTTCCCTCATTACATTGACCAGGCAAATCCATGCCCGAGTTTAGAGTTGCAGTGGGGAGGAGGGATGTGTATGTTCAGGAAGAATTTGTGGTTTCTTCTTTGGAATTCTGGTCACTTCTCAGGTCAATTGTAGTCTTAAGAACCTAGGAGAGATCATATTTGGTTTTAATCAGTTCTTTGGTGGTTATTATGCCTCTTCTGACATGTACTCACTATCTCTTTTGAGAAGCCTCAGGCCTTCTGAGCAGCCCTGACTAACTTCATCTCTCTTTCAGCTTCTGGAAGGACACAGTGTGGGTCTAGGACGTCACTAAATCTTTGTTTTTAGTGCTGATAAAGAGTGTATGTTTTTAGGTGAAAAACAAAATAAACCAAAACAGTAGACTTTTATTCCATGATGAATTCATGGTAAAAAATTTAGAACAACAAATGAAGTAAATTGTGTTTTGACAATGTATTCTGAGTTTCAGAGCAAGGATTTTCTCTCATGGCTCTGACCTAAACATGAAGAAAAGTTTAGAATAGTCCTTGAAAACTTCAATTCATGTCATTAACTGGAAGCATTTCTTTGATCCGATCTTGGGCTAAATCTAACTAGATCCTCTCAAGGCTTAATGTTAGGAGCACAATTTTAGAAATGTGAAATTATTTTGAATGTTTTTCTTTTGCCATACTTTTAGGTGCCAGATAGAGCTTGCTGTGCTGAATTGAATCAAATTGCAGCATGCCCAGTAAAAAATAATAGTCCCTGGCTTAAGAGCTAGAATTTAATTCATTCGAAAACCAGAATGATTCTGGCCCAATTTTAAAGTATGAAAACTCTCCAAACCACCTTGGCTAGAGCCTAGTATTATAGAACCAGACCATAAAACATGAGGGCTGGGACTCTCCACAGTGGTGGGAACTTGCTGTTATTTCTCAGCAAATCAAGCCTATGGTGAATACTAGCATCCAAACTGTGTGGTCTAGTTCAGGCTGCAACATCAGCATGAATAGTAAAGACCAAGTTCAGGAAAGAGGAGGAAACCACAAAGACAAAGCAGAGAGGAAAGGGTTTCTTGGGTAGCCACAGGGGCACACTTCAGATACTCAAAGAAAATTGCTTCTTTTTTTTCTCCTATGTGTCTTCCCCACAAAAAGATTAGGGGTATAGGGAGGTAGAGAGCTTTGATTCAAAAGAGGGAAAAATGAATATAAATGATCATCAGTATTATCTGAGACTGCTAAATGTTTTTGGGGGGATGCACCCTAGCTTAAATACCTTTAACCAAAACATTTCCCTCAGTTCTAGATCTTTTAATGATGCTGTGTAATCCAAAAATCTGTTTACTACATGTGGCCCATTGGTCAGAGAAGCTCAAGAAGTATTTGTTTTCCATTCTATTTTCACAATGGTACTCATTTTCTTCCATTTAAAGCATATCTAAAATTCTTTCTTCTTTTTAGGTAACAGTATGACGAAATACATTGAGAAGCTAGAAGAGATCAAAAAAAGTGAGTAACACTATTGATGGCTTGGAAAAATGGAGCTCCATAATGTTCCATAAGCTGGTTATCAGCTAACCACCAAACTCTACAGCTGACATGTGTGGAGAGCTGTGGGAGTCAGGTGAGCCTGGCAGCTGCCTGGAAGTATGTGGGAATCACTGGGTACCCTTCTGGCCAGCTGCTAAGATGGTGGCCTATGGATCTCGGTTCTGCCCGACTTGCATCCTTTAGGGAGTATTCACACTGGAATGCAGAGTGAGGTCTGGTGGAGTGAGCTCTGCTTAAGTGGTTCAAACCTGAGTTTCTAGGTACATTATGCTCCAGCCTTCGTGGCTTTTTTCAAAGTACTTAATCTTTCCGCTCCTCTTACTTGGTCTGTACCTGAGAGGATAATATATACCTCTCTTCATAACATTCTTATGAGTATAAATTAAAGAGTATTCATGGAAGACTTAAAGGTCTGAGAAAGAAAGAGCTTATTCACGGTGTTCTCCATTATCCATTCATTACAGTCTGTTTTCTCTTAATTAAAAAACGTATTTCATGCACATCCTTTTTAAAAAAACTAATCTACTGCAAAGATATCTTACTAGTCACAGATTATATTGCCCTTGCACAAAATCATGATTTTTCAATCTGTGTTCAAAACTGATGTAAAATATACATGCCTCAACCAGAATTAAAGAAGTAGAAACATCTGTTTCCTAAGATGGATTTGCTTGTATCTGCAGTAGGAGAACCCAGTGCTAGGGGAGTATTTAGCTAATGGTAGTGAAGGGTCCTCTGATCACAGTCCAGCACTTGACTCTGGTAACATACATCTTCTTAGAAGAGAAAATTACAAATCTAGAATGCATGAGAATTTTTTCTATACAACAGACCTTTTAATTTAAAATGATAATGCTCCTTTTGAATTGCTGCAGTGCAGGGAAACCCCAAACAGTAGATGTGGACTTGGGCGTAGCTTTCTACTGATTGCCTTTATGTGCCATGTTCAGTTAGAAGAGATTGTGCTATAAATACTTCTTAAAAATGTGTAGTAGCATAGGATGCTTCTCTTTTCTTATGCATTTTATGCTATTTAAGTATACATAATATATATATATATATATAAATATATGAAATATATTGAATTTCCAAGCCATGAAAAAAAATCTTGTTTACTCACCTACACTTCATTGTTGTCATCCTTAATTCAGCCAAGGCAGGTGACATCCAGCCGGCCTGTTTCTATTGGGGTTTGTGGCCTCTTTTTCCTCCCTTTCCATTTGTAACTGAGGGTAAACTCACATGTCCTCACCAGAAATTGTGCCATAAAAATGTCCCGTTCTACTCAGATTTGTAGAACCTTGCTTAAAACATTTCTTGAAAGTCCAGTGTGATATCTTGAATATCTAAACCTTTAATGTATATTCTCCCAAAAGAAATACTCCTGCAATAGAATCCTTGAAAATGCTAGCTCATCTTCCTTCCTTAGAAGCTGGGGGCTTCCTTTTGGTAAGGCAGGAATTTCCGCTCACCTTGATCATACACTTTGTGTTCATTTCGACAGAATTGCTTTAGTTCTGGTTTAACATCTACATTTTGGAAGCTATTTCCTTCTATCCCCCCTTGTTCTGTTGTAAGAGTTCTTTGGTGAAAAGGGAGGTAGTTGCATGACACTCTAGCTAGACCATCACTGCCCGCATTACCTCAGATGCCACGTCTGTCTGTGAAATCAGGCCTTGTCCTCGTACTTCCTTTGATTTATCTTCCACTGTGAGCCCAACTTCCCTTTTATTTGCTAATAATGCATTTTAACAGAAGTCTGAAAACGCAGAAATCCTTTGTAATCTGAACATTCTTTCAACTCTACCTGGGGAAAATAGACACTGTGACTATTGACCGTTTACAAAGCCTATTCTTGGTGCCTGGTAGTTAAATGACACTAGTTGGACCCAGTGTGAAACATCCTAGATAGTCAGGTCTCTGTCCTTCCAGTAACCCGAGAGAGGCAGACTCAGATCCTAGGCTCACTGGAGAAGCAAACCTTGATAGCACATCTGAGCTGGAATTTTCTAGTCTCCTACCAGCATCTGAGAGAAGCCTCAGTAGCAGAAGCTCCATTCTTAAAGCAGTTTGCTCTTGTAAGGACAGGCTGACAGAGCCTTCCAAGCCATCCTTTTAATAGAGTTTAAAACTTACTCTAAGACATCTAATTTGGTCTTTTATCTCTGAGTAATAATGTCAGAAAGTCCTACTGATGGCTGTCCTTCTAAACCAGAACCAGGTATGTGGCATTCAGGCTCCACGGTGCGGTGCAGGGGGCTTCCAGTGCTTTACAGAGGACAGTAGGAATGCCAGTCCTTGGGATGCATCATAGCCTGGTGTTTGTCTAATGTAATCTCTGGTTAGTTAAATGGGATTTTAATGTTTAATGCTTTATGCTTAGAAATCTTTGAAACTATGTGACCATACTAAAAGAATTTCAGTAGATAAATGTCAAAGTACAAATGACTCAAAATTTATCGACTCTTTCCATGGCTGATTTATTGCTGTTTTGATTTACATAGGTGACTTTTGGTATACAAGTTGGTGGCAATGGAGGGGAATGCTGTGATTATTCACTGTACTTTTTGAAGCTTCTGTTCAGCCTGTTCAGATGTTTATCCTGGCAGACTTTGGAGCTCTGTTATCTCCAGTCTTATTACCTTGCTGTATCCTGAAGAAGCTGCTCTAAGAATTTTCTAGAAGTGATAGTCTGTTTGCCAAATCTTTCTCTTCAAGACATTTTAGAACAGAGAAGTTGTAATTGCCTGCAAGAAAGAGTCTCGAAGTATTTATAGAAGATCAGTTTTTAAGGTAGTATCATCTCCTGACTCTGAATATTAAGGTATTTGTTAAACCAAGCTTACATTATCCTCCAAAGTAACCATACAGTCTGTGCTAGTTTTTTTGAGAATTCATGGAACTGATTAGTAACACCAAGTAAATAATCTTAAATACCTTTAATCCTTTCCTTTGTTGCTAGGAGTCTTGGTTTATGAGACATTTATGCTGTGAAGGCCACAGCAATTATCCAGCTAACCTTCAGTAATTCTGAAATAATGAGGCAGTATTTAAGAAGTCTTGGGTCAAACTCAAAAAACTAGAAGAGGAAGGAAGGGTAAGGGCCGAGTTCAACACTGAAACTCTTCAGAATTGACAGTCATCTTCAGAAGTTTAAGGAACCTAACTTCTAACAGATATCTACAGGCTAGATACTTGATAAAGTGACGTTGGCTAAGTTTTTAGTAACTGTTTAATGTGATCTGAAGAATTATTAACACAAGTAAAAGTACCCCCCCCCATTTGAGTTATAATTAAAAATTGTAAAGCTAGCGCTAAATAAATGTCAATGTTTTAGATTGGTTTTACTTTTTTGTTTAATTGTGGTAAAAACACAAAATGTAAAATGTGTCATCTGAACCATTTTAAGTGTACAGTTCGATGGTGTTAAGTATATTCTCATTGTTATGACACAGATGTCCAGAACATTTTTGTCTTGCAATACTGATTTTTTTAAGAGAAACTAATGTTATCACGACCAGTCACAACTTCATGCCCAGCATGCATTCGCACGTGTGCATACATTGTCCTAATGTCTCTAGCATAGTTTGCAACCACAGGAAAATGATTGCTCTCTTTTGAAGCCAGAGTGAGAATAGTAGGGTGTAAACATCTTACAGCCGTTTGGCCTGGGGTAACTCAGCTTGTCTGGATCTCTGTCCTCCTTTGTAAATGTAGATGTTTATTCCCTGCTTTGTCCTGAAAAGGGTTTGAGGCAGCTTACAAAAATGCATGGCATACAGTATGACCACAGTACATACAGCTTAGTAAAAGGAAAATGGCAGACTATGCTTTCTGATGACCAAAACCAAGGGGGAAATGAAGAGATGGTAGCACTACATGCCTGCCTGGTTCTGAACATATCATGAAGAGCAAATGAAATATATATGTAAAAGCATATAAATGACTAGAAATATATAACATATAACTTGATGACTAGAAAGACTTAGTGTCTAAGAAAGCAAAATAGACTCAGATAAATATGTCTTCTCCTGCTTTTCAGATTATAGATACAAAAAAGATGAGCTTTTCAAGAGACTAAAAGTTACCACTTTTGCCCAGCTGGTAAGTTTAATGATCTTTCTGTTGAAGTTAAAACCAACCTGCATTGCTTTATGTGAGCATTTTTAAATTCAGCTCTACGGATTGTGCAGAAGGGTTGCTTCTGATTCTTCAAATTTCACCTGTGGGAGGATTAATTGGTATGCAGTCTGAATGTTTACGTAAAGATGGTGTGAAATATTTCTCTTTTCATTAGTAAGATTCTGTAAAGTAAGTAAATGTGCCTTCTACTTTTAATTCATCAAATTTACAACCTAGGGGGCTAGGGTTGCAGCTTAGTGGTAGAGTGATCACCTAGCATGCGTGATGCACCGGGTTTGAATCTCAGCACCACATATGAATAAAATAAAGGTCCATTGGAAAAAAAAAATTTAAAAAAATTTTTTTAATTTTACGGCTTAGGTTTTATTTTATTTTCTACATTTTAATTTAAAATTTAGAATCTAGAATTCCAGATTCAGGATCGTTTGGACATTGTTCCCTGTGGAACCCAAGTGATTTTCGTTCTTTTATGACTGAGGTCTTTTACGTTGTATTGTAACTTATTTTGTTACTTTGGGCAAGTCATTTTCTTCTTTCATTTTTAAAAATGGATAAGCTATCTCTCCAGACCCCAAACAATAGTTCCATTGGCATAACTCAAGTTGGATTTTGGGCCTTATGAGCTAAGTTATGAGATATGCTTGAAAAATGAATACTGTATTTAGGTATAAAATACTGTAATTTATTATGTAATCAGTATATTCATAATTACATTTATTTCCTCATTATATGAGCATTGTCAATACTATATACATGTTTGTAGGTCAGTATGGCATTTTCAAAAGAAATACTGTGTTATGTTGAAACCCACAATATGTTGAGACCAGATGTAGTTTTAAGCTCTTATTCATGTTTCTTGTCCTAAGTTATCCTTTTGGTCTTTTAAGTTTATCATGTAATATTTTACATGAATCTTTTCTTCTGGAATGATCATCTGCAATATAATTACCACCCTTAAAGTAGAAGAGCCTACAACTTAGTCTATAGTTCAAGCCACTGACAGCTTCTTAAAACAAGAGATTTTTGATCTTTGATGTTTCCTGGTCTTTTGTAAAAGACAGAGTTGTCTCTGCTTAAAAACAAATATATACTCATTTACACATTTTCTTCTTCTTCTCTCAGGTCATCCAAGTTGCTTCCCTATCTGATCAAACACTGGAAGTGACAACTGAGGAGATCCAAAGGCTAGAAGGTAATGAGCATAGAGGACATGAAGAAAATAGCAGACTGACCACTTGACTGACATACTCGTTCTGCATTTGTTGGTGTGTTCACAGGGACTCAGGACTTTGATATATCTGTTTTCATCCAACCGTTACTCAGAAAAATGCTGCCTGATGCTTTAATTGTTAATTCTTATTTCTTTAAAAAAGCCATCTGGTTTTTCTGGGTTTAACACGTGTAGTTTTTAATCTTTTAGATGTGTTTTATATACTATTTACTTTTTTTAACAAATATTTTTAGTGCCTTCTCTATACATACAGGTCACAGAATTCAGTGCTATGAGACTACAGAGATGAACAAAACAGTTCTGCTTATGTGAAATTTGTAGCCACACATGCACATATGCATACCAGTATGTTTTTTGGGTGAAGAGAATAACAGTGCAATAGAATTACTAATGCAGCAGAATCTAATAATGGAAAAATGAAAGGCAGTCATCATTTGTGGCATATATGTTGCTAGGTACTTCATGTTACTTTTCTTAATCTCAAGAACTCTGGAAGGAAGGTTCACTTTATAGATAAGAAGACCAAGCCTCAGAAGTTAAATCGCTTGCTTACTGTGATACAGCTAGTAAAGAATGAACCTGGGACACTAATCCAAGTGTCTCCCATGGAACCAGTGTCTTCTCACTGCCTCATGATAGGATTCTGGAAAGTTTCTTGAGACAGATGCAGGATGCCAGGGGAGATACAAGGAAGGAAAGGTTCTTTCCACTTAGAAGACTGAAGCAGGATTCCTCAAGGCTTTCTAAGGGTCCTTGTTAGAATGCAAGTTAAGGATAAGGATTTTACAAGTTGAGGAGCAGCTGAGAAAGGCATAGAGAGGAAAGGACACCAGGCATGTTTAGAGAATCAAGTAATCCAGTCTGACTGTGTACTAAGGGAGGAATAGGCACTGGATAGGAGATAAGGTTAGAAAGATAAGCAGGCTCCAGATTTTCTTTCTTAAATACGGAGTGGAAAATAAAACCTCTGTAGTTGTACTCTCATGAAAAGCATACACAGACTTCAGGTCTTGATTTTATCCTGAAGTACCCCACAATCAATGTGCAGCTGTTTACTGAAGGGGAATGTGTTTGTTAAGGTTGATGTAGGTCAGGAATTTGACTTCTGAATTCAAGACAAGTTTCTCAGGAAGTCTGAACACTGGTTTTGTGCAACTCAACTGTCATTTCCCTGGGCTGGTTTTTGTTAGGGAGAATAAAGAGAATCTGAAAACGACAGGAATTTATCTTTGACAGATGCCTCTCACACGGCAGAGAAATAAGGGCTCTTTGTAAGAGAGATAATTGAGTCTCCTCATACAAGTACTCCCAATTTTAACAGAGTTATATAAGCACCTAGATTTGGTCCTTTAATTCATTGTTGAGATTGCAGCACCAGAACATATGGGCACATGCAATTTTCTCTTCTGAGATAAATTTGCGCAGCAAAATAGGCTCTTGTAAAGTAGGACACCATAATGTGTGAGTAATATTAGTGTTTTTCTAGTGCTCTACACAGATAATAACTCACTCAGGAGTGCCTGTAGAACAGATCGTATCTGTATGTGTACTGGTCATCTTTCAAGAATTTTGAACTCTCCTTTTACAATGTTTAGTGCTTTTTTACTAACTTAAAGTTCTATTTCTAGTAAGTTAGAAAACTAGAAAAATATATAAAGAAGAAAAAATAAACAATAATCTTTGTTAAGATTTTGGTCCATTTCCTCCTCCATCTAATGCATCACCCCAATCAACTCCATATTCTTTGTGTATAGTTTTGTATTATGCTGCTTTTAATTAACATTTCTCATGCATATTTTCCTATGTTGTTAAATAGACTTCAAAAGCATGATTGTAAAGGTTGTGTTGTCATATGTCTATCCTTGGGATATACCATAATTTAATTATCCTCCTATTGTTGGGCATTGCAGTCTTTTCTGATTTTTCACTTTAATAAAATACTGCTGCAGTGCATATACATAAATGCTATATGATTCTCCTTATTCCTTGAAGATAAATTGCTGCAGATGGTCAAAGGGTGGAATTATTATGACTCATGCTGACTGCCACTCTCCAGCATGGCTGTACCTGGATGCACCCCATTGGTAGTGGTGGGAAGACCTGTTTCTCCCATCCTATTCAGTACTGCAAATTATCATTTTTAAATATATTTGCCAATTCAATGGATGAAAAATGGTATCTAATAGTTTTAGTTTTAGTTCTTTGATAATGACTTCCAGGGGTGTATGTGTGTATGCATGCACACATCTATTTACTATTTATACATATTTCTTTTTTCAAAGACTCTATGAGCTGTTTCCTTTTTGTTTTTTTAAATAGGATGCTCTTCATTTTTTCTTACTGATTTGTAAGAGCTCTGAATAATTGATATCTTTATATAATGGAAATCAATACAACCTTGAAAATAAATGAGAAAATCTATTTTTAAAAAATATTTTTTAGTTATAGATGTACACAATATCTTTATTTACAACTTATTTTTATGTGGTGCTGAGGATTGAACCCAGTGCCCCACACATGCGAGGTCAGTGCTCTACCACTGAGTTATAATTCCAGCCCTGAGAAAAATCTTTACTTGATTATTTGAAACAATCTCCAAGCTATATTATTAAGTAAAAATAAAACAACACCAAACAAAAACCTAAAGTATAGAACAGTATGAATGGAATTATCCTTACTATGTATAAGGGGGAAGAAAAATATATACACAGGTTTGTAGTTGTTTTATTTCTGGAAGGAGACAGAAATTTAGAAGGCAAGTCCCTTGGGTAGGAGACCAGAGGGCCTGAGTCTGGAGTGGGAGGGCTTCCTGTCCATGGCAGTGGTTTCACCTGGTTTGCAGTTTCACCAGGTACACATGATCTTTATTCAATTAAAGAGCTAATTTTTTAAAGCTATAAATTAAGTATATTCATCTTTATTACAGATATTTTTCCTAATTTGTTATTCACATTTGAATTTTGTGTTGGTTTTTGAAACACATTAAATTTGCATTTTGTATGATCAAACCTATTAGCCTTTATTTTTGTGTTTTCTTTTATTGCTTTAGACTGATAATCTCCAAAATAAGTTAAAGCGTTTGCCTATACCTTCTTTTATTGGTGTATGTGTGTGTGTGTTTGTTTTTCTATATTTAAACTATTATATATATTGGTATATGATATAAGGTAATTATCTAAATTAGACTTTTTTCATATAGTTGAGAAGTATTTCCAGCACCACTTAGTTCTCACTTAGCCCACTGATTTGTGCTGTGTATCTTTAACATTTTATGTATGTTCTAGGATTTGTTTCCATGTTCTCTGTTATATTCCATTGCTCTGGTTATAGTTCTATACTGTTTTGATCGTTTATATGATCCTATTTGATAAAGCAATTTGTCAAAACTATCCTTAATTTAATTTATATGTGTATGTGTGTTCATCTTTAAAATTATTTTTTGGGGGGATAGGGATGTGGCTTGGTGGTAGAGAACTTGCCTAGATTGAACCCCAGGTTCAATCCCCAGAGCCACATACAAAATCTATTGTGATTAGTATTACAAGATAAAATTAAGTTTGGAAAGGATTAATACCATTTCACCTTTAGACAACTACTCAGAAATATGCAAGGTGTGGCACTCTCTTTATTGAGATTTTTTTAAGGCCCCTAAGTAAAATCTTTCAAAGTCCTCTAAGTTTTATAGATCTTTTACAGTTGTTTGGGGTTTATTTCTATGAGAGTTTATTTCATAGATGCAGTTACTGTGAGATTTTTTTCATGTTCTGATAAATATGTAGGAAAAATATTTTATTTATTAGCATTTAAAAAATCTTAACCATATATTTATTGCCTGTATTCTCTTGAAGCTTCTAGTTATATGATCATATCATAGGCAAATTAAATCTTCATATCCTTTTTAAATGAAGCTTCTTATTTCTATTTCCTTTCTTGTTATATTGGTTAGAATTACAAATTCCCAAACATTGTGATTTCAGTGTCCTTCTTCACTCTTAAAACTTATTGAGGACCTCAAAGAACCTTGGTTTATATAGATTATATCTATTAATATTTAACTTTTTAAGCAGACAACCAGTATTTGTTGTTTCAGTTAAAAATAATGATATCAAACCCATTACAAACATAAAAACTTTGTGTGTTGCGGGGTGGTACTGGGGTTTGAACCCAGGGCCTCATATGTGTGCTAAGCACATGTTCTTTTACTACGTCACATCCCCAGCCCATAAAAGGATATTGTAAAGAAAACTATAGTTCTAAAACAAAATTTTACAGAGAGGGTGGCATTGTTTTACATATTTTGTAAATGTCTTTCATGTCTGGTTTAATAGAAGGCATCTGATTCTGACATCTGCTTCTGCATTCAGTCTGTTGTAATGTGCTGTTTGGGTTGAAGTATACGAAGAAAATCTGGCCTCACATGGACCTGTAGTTGGAAGAGGAGGAGTATTTTAATAGCCCTTTCAGATAATTCTGGATATTTTTCATTGATACTACACCAAAACTTGACAACTTGTCATTTCTTAAAGGCTAGCTGTAAAGTGGAGTCTAAATCAATGAACCGTTCACCACTTGGTTTCATTGAATTCCATTGGTCTTTCTTGTACTTTCAATGAATCTTTTACCCATGCATGATTTTATATCATGCAGTGGTCATTTGGAAAATATCTTTTCACTGAGTTATGGAGATCTTATGTTGACATATTTCTTTACACACTATCAAAAAATTACATTTTTTAATCTCACCATTTATCTTCCCAGAAACAAGTATGGGGAAGCAGCTCAAGTATACTTCAGCGCCAATGGCAAATACTGTTTCTAAAATTCTGGGTTTTTTTCAAAATTTAATCATTAACAAAAAGTACCATCCGTTGTTTTCCTTGAATTGATAGGCTCACTTAATTCATTTTTGAGGAAATGTCTACCAAATATACAAGTGTAAGTAATCATAGCTTCCCTGTCAGTTTTCCTTCCAAGTTAAAAAAGATGTCCTCATCAAAAGCAGCTGGCTCAGCTGCTGCTCAGCAGTCACACTGACACTTTTTCTTGAGATAACCACAGCAGTGACATATGTAGCAAACTTGACGTATGTGGACTCCCCATTTCATCACATAAAACGTTAAAAAGATGTGTACTTACTTAAAAGTGAGATTTAATTAATTAAAATTATTAATTGTTTTTATAAGGGACATTTTTATGTGACTGTCATACTTATTTTCTGTGAGTGCATATGTGACAGTGAAAAATCAGTTGCTAATAAAGTTTGGTGCCATTGCCTTGATTCTCGCTAGGGTGCTAGCATTTTATCCACCAATTCTTTTGCACCATTAGTGCAAATATCAACCTAGTAAAAAAAAAAAATAGATAGCATCTAGTTAAAAATAGTTTTCACTTTGCAGACCCCTTCTGGGGTCTACTGTACTTTAAGAACCTATACATTACAACTTCTAGAAAAATGTAATAATTGTGGTAAGATTTTCTTTTTTTTTTTTTACTTCATTTCTGTGGAGCTACCTAATAAATAAGTACAGATCCTGAGTTTAAATTTAATTATTTCATTTGCAAATTTTAGACAATGAGTCTGCAACTTCAGACCCTGATGCTGACATCGCTGCCAGGACTAATGGGAAAGGGAGTCCCGGTGAGCAGTCGCCCAGCCCAGTCCAGTTCATCAACAGTGCGGCAGCGGGGGACTCGAGTCGCTCCACACTTCAGAGGTACTCTCATCCAAATCACATTTTCACTGCATTTTACCTGCAGATTAATCTAAACACCAATTTCAGTGATTTAATTACCTTAGAAACAGAACTGGCAGTAGTGAGGTCCTACATTTTAATATTGGCTCTTCTACTTTCTCTTTATTTAAATGCCATCTCCTGAATCTCTTTCACAGCAGTCTTACTGAATTGATATAAGAATATATTAGCCAGGCACAGTGGCACACACCTATAATTCCAGTTACTCAGGAGACTGAGGCAAGAGGATCACAAGTTGGAGGCAATTTGATGAGATCCTGTTTCAAAATAAAAGATGAAAAAAGGACTGGGGATGTAGTTTGGTGGTAGAACATCCCTGGTTCAATCCACAGTACCACCAAAAAAATGACTGTATTAATACAAGAGTGTTCATTTTCCCTCCTAAGTTCCATTCTTCTCAGCCCTTCTGAATGTAAGTTTATTATTAATACTTAGCTTTACAAGTACTGTTTTTTCATTCAGAGTAGGATTTTTCCCCCATTTCTGTCTTCTACTGCTTATAATTGCCTTGTCTAAAATTGGAAAAATAAAGCACAGTGTCTAGCAAAGGAGAGTGAAAACAGCAACCTGGTGTTGATTCTTAAACTGCACATGACTGATTTTTCTTATTCTGTGGGCTTTATTCTATGTAGCACATTCTCACAAATATTAACCACTGATTATAGAACTGGTGATGATTTTTAGCACACATTCATCTCTCCTACTGGTAAACGGTTCTACTAGAGAAAGAATTGCCATCATCAGTATGTCTACTGTGAAAAGACTCCAAAAATACATTCAAGGAAAGAGAGACATGCCTAAGGGACTTCTAATGAGGATGAAGTTTCATATGAAAGAGAGTTTCTTCATCTTTGGTTCAACAAAATATACACTATATAGAATACAGTCATAGTGTTTATTAGATTTAAATGCAGAATTTGATGTGCTGTGATGGGAGAGGAAATACGCCACGTACTAATCTGTGGCTTAGCACATGTGTCTTTACAGTCCTAATACGGTAACCATCTCATTCCACTGCAGATACTCACCACCTGCCATCTTGTTCACAACACCCCATCTTCTTAGTCCTTTGAATCATGTTTTCACCACATTTCCCCTATAATATTAAAATGGCAACTGATTTAGTAGTTTAATGACCTTAGAAACAGAATTGTCAGTAATGAACCCCTTATTTTAATCCCAGCTCTTCCTCTGTCTCATTATATGAATGCCACTTAATATAAAAGCCTCTTCAGCTTAAATATTGTAATATGTAAAATGGAAATAAGTGCAGATAACTATTCAAAGTTTTAGGGTTCAGTATCCATATTAATAGGTCCTTGTATAAGTACATTCACATGTCACAATGATGGAACATTATGACAAACGTGTCATTGGGTAATTTTGTCATGGTGGGAACATCAGAGAGTATACTTACACAGTGACCAAACTACGATGGCTGTAATGACTAGACAATATAATCTTATGGGAATAACATAGCATATGCCATCTTTTGTTGACCAGAATGTTATTATGTGGTATAAGACTATATACAAAATATATAAAACATTATTGCCACTTTATATTACATGTAATATGCTTAGAAACACCTTTAGTTTTTCCTGTCCTTATCAACCTTAGTCTCTTCCCCCTTTGTTCTGCTTTATATACTCCTCAAAATCCTATTGGACTTAACTCTTCCCCTCTTTCTTTCTCTGTATGCTGCCTTTGCTGCCTATACCTCTATCCGCTTGGCCATATCATAACCTACCAGGCATTGTCTAAAGGTAGTCATGGACACATGGATTCCCTCTTGGGGTCCAGGATGATAGAATAGGAATCCAGAAGATCCTGCATTCAGAGGCAGAGCTGAGACACTGTACTCATTTACCTTTTCCTTTGAAGTGCCTTTTGAAAAGACATTGAGCACTCACCTCACTGTTCTGAAGAAACACATTTGACCTTTAAGCCACCAAGCCCTGACTGTTTTCTGTTGACCTACTTTTTCTGCTTACAGTGTCATCAGTGGTGTTGGGGAACTGGATCTAGACAAAGGGCTAGTGAAGAAAGCAGAGCCTAGTACCAAAGACAAACCTTATTCTGACTGCCCCTTCTTGCTGCTAGATGTACGTGATAGAGATTCTTACCAGCAGTGCCACATCGTTGGAGGTAGGAGAACTTATAGTTCGTCAATCCCAGGAAAAGAGCCTGTTCTTGAGTCCAGACAGGCTGAACCACATTGACAGGGAGTCTTATGTGTGCTAGATTCACTATGGAAACCTCTCAAGTTGGCTCCACCATGTGCTCTGAGAGGTTACTGATGGTTCTCAGATGGCTCAGGGCCCACCAGTACTTAATGTGAACAGTGAAGTGAAGCTTCGTTCTTTGTTCATAATGTCCTGTTTCTTTTCATTCACCAATGTATTTAGGTTTATGGCTCACGATTTTGAAAATATATTTACCTCTTAAATTTTAAACCAGCTGGAAACTGGGGCCAAGTTGTACTAAGAGCTACAGACTTCTAAACGTTTCCTTCTTTTCGCAGCTTACAGTTACCCAATTGCAACTCTGTCTAGAACGATGAACCCCTATTCGAATGATATTCTTGAATATGTATCCTTTGTTGTACTTTAAGAGTTGGATGGTATGAGGATTACAAGAATCGACATACTATGGATTGTGCTCCCAGTGAGAAGGCTGTCAGGTTAGCATGTTTGAGACTTTGGATCCTAGCTGTTGCCGAAAATCCTGACTGTGAAGGCAGATGCTTCCAAACCATGCTGCACTGGGCCAGAAAAACATAAGGTTAAAGGTTATGATCTGTTGAAAGATAGTCCTAAGATGTTTTTCCTCCAGAAAGCTTACCCAAGTAAAACTTAAGAAGTAGATCTTTTCCTATTTTAATTTTTTCTCCTTTAAAATTTTTGATTTTTTTTCATTCATAAAAATCACATAAGTAGAAAATAATTAAAATACTGAAAAATATAAAAAAGAAAACGAAAATCTCCCATAATCACACAGTTGAGCATAGCTCCTGTTACATTATTGGTATATTTTATTCTAGACTGTCTTCTGTGTGCATGTATGTGTGCGTGTGCGTGTGTGCCGGTGTGTGTGTTAACAAAGTTGAAGCCATACTTTATACTTAGTGTCTTGCTTTTCTCCACTTCATATTACAGTGTGTCTCCCCATCCTAACACAAGCTCTTTGTAAACTCCATTTTTGATACTGTATATTATCTCATCTTCAGACTTACTATAATTTACTAAACCACTCTTTATTTTGGACTTTTAGATGATTCCACCTTTTTAAACTATTATAAGGAAGACTTGAGTGAATACAGTGGATATAGAATTTTTCAATTTCCTTGTTTGTAAAATGGATACTATAATATTTACTTCTTGGGATGAATAAAAACCAAAAGGTGTAAAGTACATAACTAGTGCTGTCTCAGACTATAGTTGTACTAGTTCACTAAAGAAAAGAAAAGTAGCTCATGTAGTTTCCATAACAGGAAAAATCCAGTAACTGCTGGTGTGATGGATAAGAATGGGCTCCTCTGACATTCCCTGAACTCAGAAGGAAGAACCTTGGCTGCTCTTTGTTCCTTGGGGATTTCTTATAATCTAGGAGCATTAGCTCAGTACCTGGATCCTTAACTTATCTCTTAGAAAAATGCTCATGGCAAGATCATCATTCTGTATGACGACGACGAAAGACTGGCCAGCCAGGCAGCCACCACCATGTGTGAGCGGGGGTTTGAAAATCTCTTCATGCTTTCTGGAGGTGAGCAAGGCTGCCTTCTACTTAGGGATTTAAGAGATAGATCTGTGGACTCACAGTCCTTTAACCCACCTCATCACCTTTTCTTCTCAGTGTTCGGAATTTAGTGTTCTCAAAGGAACCAGGAGTTATGTGAATTGTCCTTTAGTTCTATTGCACATGGTTTTAATTCCTAAAATAACAGTGTTGTTTCAGGGCTCTGGAAAAATGCTGAAGATTTGAGCAAAAGTATTTCTTGAGGAATTCTCAGAATCCCATGTAACATTTTCTGATGTAATTTGCTTAATGGGGAAACCGTTAGGAAAGATTTCATGTCCTTGTGTTGGCCTCAACTTGGTGACCAAAGATTGGAGACATGCAGGCTCTTTTCCCCCCAGGGTTTGATGTGGCCTCACTGTGTTAATCCTGCTTTTATTTGTTTTCTGTTTGTTTGTTTGTTTGTTTGTTTTGATGATCTTCTATGTCTAGGTCTAAAAGTTTTAGCTCAGAAATTCCCAGAAGGACTGATTACTGGTTCCCTGCCAGCATCCTGCCAGCAAGCCCTTCCTCCTGGTTCTGCCCGGAAACGATCCAGCCCCAAAGTGCCACCGCTACCAGCTGAGAACAAATGGAGATTTACCCCAGAAGACTTAAAAAAGATAGAATATTATCTGGAAGAGGATCAGGGTCCCACAGACAATCCTAGTAAGATATTTTGACCTTTGTTTTCTGTGGAGCTTAAGATTTGTGGCTTGAAATATTACCTTATCATATGAAAAACTTCACTTTCCTCTTCAGATTCTTCTTTTTTTTTTTTCATTAAAATTTTTTATTTTAAACTATTTGAGGCTGTGGGTGATCCAGGTATGGGGTGGGGGTGGCCCCTGATAGTGATAAGAATTAGACATAGAGAAGAGTTTATCGAAGGGTACATCTCAGGCAGAGTTGAGCACAGCTTATGGCATTCAGATTCCTTCTCAGGAAGTTTTCTTTTTCTTCCGTTGCTTCTGGGTACATTTAATCCACCACCCAGGAAAGGTCTTCCTGTCTTACCTTTGCCACCCCCTTCTTTCTCTTCTCCCTCTTCTAATCACCCCTCATCCTGCACTCCTCTCCACCAAGGAAAAATGAAAGACTAGATTTGGAGGGGATAACAGTGTGGAAGCAAAAAAGCTAACTGGGCTTTCCTCCATTCCTGCCCCCTTCCCCAGCTGCAAGTTGATCTCAGTGATGAGGAGTAGGTCATCATTGGCCCAAAGTACATGCTGCACCAGCCTTCATTAGCTTAAAAGTAGTTGTAGACTAGGACTTCATTAGCTTAAAAGTATACTTGGCGGATTGTTCCTGGAATCATTCTTGTTGCTCAGCTCCTCTTTTTTGCTCCCTCCAGGCCGGCTGAACCAAACTAACTCCTCTGCAAGAGACTCCAAGGTGCCTAGTGCCCGAAGCAATCAGAACCTGCCTGTTGGGGTCCCTACTGGCCACTTGAACCCCCGAGCACCTGGCAGTGGCCACCTGCAAGCCAAACCCTGGAAGTAAAGACTGTCTCACTTAGTCAAATAAATGTTTCCCCTCTTTTGGAACCCCTGAGCAGTTCCCAAGTTGGTCATTTTCAGAACCGCTGTAGAGAAAACCCACACCATGTGGAGTAGGTCTTCTTCCTTTTCCCTGTCTCCCCCTCCTCTCCTTTCAGCCAGCTTGGGAAGAATTTTGACAGATGACCACAAAAACCAGAGGCATGACAGGCTGTAGTGTCCTCCCTATTGTTTACAGAATATTTAAGTCTTTTGAAACTGAATAGGAAAAAAAGAACCTCTCTTTTAAATAAGGTCCAGCTTGTTTGGTCTATATCCAGTGTTGTTTTGTAAATACTTCAGTCACATCTGCTGGTATGTTCTTCCCAACCAGTTTTTTTTGTTGTTGTTTGTTCATTACTGATCTTGTGAAGGATTCTCCAGGTGGGCTTGGCATGGGCAACTGTCCCCAGGCGTGCATATGAGACTTGTTTCCAGCCACCCACAGGCCCACACCAGGTGTGGGTGGCTTGCTGAGATACTCTGCCCAACATGCTGTGGATCTGTTGGGAGTTCAGAATCTGGTACCTGTGAGCATGGCTTAATTTTATGATTTTGTAGAGAAGCTCTACATTTCTTTAATACTCCCTTTCATTAAATGGTTTCCTGGGGGCAGAAAGGCATGCACTCTGCTGTCTTCACACTGGGAAGAGGGAATGCCCTGGCCATTGTGCAGGCCTGTGTTGGGGGCCCCTAGAAGCCACCAGAACTGTTCCTCACTTGTGGTTGGTGTATCAGTTGTTAATTTCCATTGCCTGATGGAGTCCATCTGTGTTAGATGAGTAGAAATTACGACCACTTGAAAACATGAGTTTCACTCAGGCAACAGGAACATACAAGGTGAGGAGGACTCTGAAGTCCTTTGTCAGGCTGATGACCCCTTAAGCCCTTGCTTTAAAAGACAGTATTAGTCTAATTGAGTAATTAGTGCAATTTCCTGCTTACTTTTCATTCTCATGACTGAGCTGTGATTAGGAGGTTGTGATTATAGATTCTGGTTTTGGCCGGAATTTTGAATCAGCATTAATTGAATTGCTAGATGACTGACATTCGTTCTATTTAATTGGGGGGAACAAAAGACCTCAGGTAAGGATGAGGAATTCTGAAATCATACAGAAAAGGAAAAGAGCCTTGTTAATTTTTATGGTCTGTGATCATAGCTGTGATAAGGGACTAAGGAATAAATTGTGTTCTTCGTCATGGCAACCAGCTTCTGAAAGCCAACTGAAAATTGCCTATCCTTAGGTGGTTACTGCTGCTGGGTAAGATTTGCCTTAAAAGTACTATTTCTCACTACCAAAAAAGAAAAGAAAGAAAAGAAAAAAAGGAAAAAAAAAAAAAAAAACCTCCGCAGTATTTCTAGCATGGGGGCTGTGTTGTAAGAGAAATAAACGTAATAAATATCTCATGCAGACATATGGAAAAATAAGTCAGATGCAGCCCAGTTCTGTTTTAGAGTGTGTTTATTCTTCTCTACTTGATTTCCAAAGTGCAACATTTTCCGATGCTTTAGAAATCAAACAAACCAGGGACATTGTTCAGATGTCAAGCCGTGCCCAATTTTCCACAAGATTCAAGAATCTTGTATCAAATTCAGCCAATGTACACATAGCTTTAATGAGAAGCCCGTCATGTTTCCCCATAAATTTATTGCCTGAGAACTTAGTTCAGCCTTTTGCTAATGCCAAAATGCTCTGGCTTTTTATTTTCTTTATGGCATAGATAGAAAAATGCAGATTTTTCCACACTCAACTTTCCCCTAGCGTGGACAAGATTTTCAGCCATCTTTGACACATATACATTTTTAAGGAAAAATACTTTTCTCTATAACAAAGTTCTGGTTATGCCATTTTAAAGTTGGCTAGTCAGGGGACTAGACTTCCCCACCCGATTCCACTTTGAAAACAAAGAATAGTGTCCCCTGTTGCTGTTGTGCAGTTGTGACTTCACATGTTAGAAGAACTATATACATATTAGAAGTCAGAATTGCTGTGTTTACCAGAGAGTTGGAACAGGTTGAATATTTTATGTGTGTCTATCCGTAGTGCTTTGCCCTATTGGTAAGGACTTTAAAATTTCTAAAGACCTGTTGTGATTCTGCACTTTGAGTGTTAAATGTTACTATCAGACATTTTTTATAAGCTCAAGCTATTGCTTTTAACATTCTACCTTACTTCTTTCTTCATTAGATTGTTTGACATGTATTATTTAAATGATCAGTGATACTTTGTGCAATTATGAATGTTGAAGATTAAAGAACATAGTTACATAGTTACTAATTTGTCGTTTGCTATTAATGTGCTGAAACCTGCCAACTTCTCTGTCAGGATGATTTGGGGGAGCCCCAGGAGACTGGAGTGATTGGAAAGAGTGCTTTTTTTTTTTTTTTTTTTTTTTTCCTGCATCTCCCAGAAAAGCATATATTCTTTGTATAAATGAATCAGGAAATAACTCCAGTTAGAGCCAGAGACACGCTCTCTGGTCGGAAGGCCTGGGTTTCTCATCATGCTCAAGCAGGGACTGATGGCCAGGTTGTGTCACAGATTCCTTGTCAGTGTTTTGGGAATTCACTCCCTGTCCTCGCCTGGGACCCCTGAGAAGGAGGGTGCTTTACCAACACGCAGCAGTAGCTCTACCATGCGTCAGCGATGGTCAAATCTTAATAACATGTTAGACACCTCAAAGGGATGTGTACGTCAGAATGAAAGGAGTGGAGGAAGGAGGGAAGCACGGAACAAAGAGGGAAGGGAGAAGAAGAGAGGCAGAAAAGGAGTGGGGAGAAAGCTCCAGGCCTCATTCAAAAACTAAGGACATCCTGGGCTATAAATGTCAGGTTTAGTCTGTTGAAAACTATAGAATGATTCAAGTGACCTAAAAGTAACTCTAAGTTTTTACCTGTCGTAGGAAGCCAGAACCAACATAATCGTATTGGACCTGGTATAAATCAGGATTAAAAGAGAACACATAATATTCATTAGTCACTCAGAGATTTTTCCTGTGGTGCTGTTTAGATTCTACAAAAATTCTTAAGACTTTAAGCTACTCACCAGGAAAACAGAACAAAACAAAACCCTTTTCTTCTGTAATTCCCTCGTGGAATATAACTGAAGTCAGAGTCCTAGGCTGGAAGAAATATGTAGGTGATTTTTCTTGTGTTGGTTTTAGTTTCTGTCATGTTGTTTATTGGTTGTAGAGTCTGTCTTTTATTTTATTTGACTTTTTTAGGGCGATAACTAATTTCTGTCTACCTAGATTCAAATCCATGATTACCTTCTGGCTCTACTCTGAAGATGATCATTAAGATCCTTTCTTTCTCCAGTTCTAAAATGTTCTCAGTGTCTTTGATGCAAGTTTATTTTCTTCACATTTCTCATAATACTTTCCTTTTCCAACGTTTAATTACATTGGGCATGTTAAATACTTCCATGCAGTCCACTTTTTGATCAACAAATATATTTTTCAAATAAAAGCAAAAAATAAGACACAGTATGCTTTAAAAAGTGTTCAAAATACATTTGGGTGGCAGTACTTTCCTAGACTTGTAGCGATTATTGGAATTATGATGGCATCCTTAAATTGGTACCCAGGTCAGTTATCACATAAAAAATGTAATAGTAGAAATTTTCCCATCTCAAAATTCTGACACAACAGAGCGCACAATTTTGTTGTGTTGACAAAACTGTATTTGTCACACTGTGATTCCCTCATGGTGTTACTTTCTAGTGCGGATCAGCATTGTTCTGAATGCCAAAGCAAATTCTCATTGACTATATAACATCCTGAGGCACCTAGTAAAATGTGTGGCACACAGAGATCAATGATTAAATGCCGTTGACTGATGAACTACATTCTATTAAAGGATATCACTATGTCTTCCATTTGAAATTACTTAGACCTTAATCTCCTAGAGAGTGCAAATCACCAACTCTGTGGCAGTGGCTCTTAAGTAAGTGTTCCTTAATAAATAAGTTGAACCTGTCCAGATTGAAGTCCAGGTGTAATGCCCATCATGGTGGCCGCTCGGTGCCACTGTGCACTCTAGAGGCTTAGGAAGCTTGTTTTTTCCCCTCGTGCATCTGTATTTTGAATCTCCCTCCCTGGAAGCTTCTCAGAAGGCTGGTTGAGCAGTTGTTCCTACCCTGGTTGACTGCCACCTGCCCGGCTTGTTTCCACTGTCTTAGTAGCCTTCAGAGTTACTGCTGTCCCCATCAGAGAAATTTTTTTTTTAAATCTCGAAGGTTTCCAGATACTATCCAACATATAGAGTACCTACTGTGTATTAACAGCTCTCCTAGATTCTCCATTGTGTTTTTTAAAAAATATTTTTAGTTGTAGATAGACACAATACCTTTATTTTATTTACTTATATGTGATGCTGAGGTTCAAACCCAGTGCCTCACACATAAGGAGAGTGCTCTACCACTGAGCCACAGCCCTGCCCTCCGTTGTGTGGTGCTGGGGCTTGAACCCAGGGCCTTGTACACGCAAGGCAAGCACTCTGCCAACTGAGCTACATCCCCAGCCCTCCACTGTGTTTTGACTCATTCTCAGGCAGTCCTTGTGAGGCAGGAGTCTACCTTTTCAGATGAGGAGGCTGATGTTTGGGTGGAATGAAGCATCTCACCCTGAATCGTTGAGTAGATGATAGGAAGCTAGAACCCAGCCTGAGGACAGCGGAGCATGTTCTTGTGGGCACTCTGCTCTGAACTTCCCACTCTGAGTAGGCACAGCCATGTTTAGTCTTCCTTGGCAGTGCCTCTGCCTTCCAGTGGAAATGTAGCTTGCCCTTGACTTCTTTCCCTTCTCGTCACTGAGATTCCACAGGAAGGCTTCCTCCTGCCACCTGCACAAAAGGCACTGGAACTGAAAACACCTGTGCCCTGAAATGTGCCTGCACACTTCCACTGTCAGTGTCTAGGGTCCTCTCTTGAAGAGAATTGCTCCAGGCTTTCTGAGGTTTATTTTGTCAGTGGACACCTCATGAGCTTCTACTTCAAGAATGAGAGTTATGAACTTAACCAGATTGGGTGGGGGAGGCCATAGGCTGTTTTCTAGATAGATTGAACTATTCATTTAATAAACCATACTGATGTGCTTTGTGTCTGATCTCTTCTTTCCTTTGTGATGATGTTTCTAATTCAGGCTGAAAAATAAATTGTGAGAACTGACCCATGGCCACAGGCTGGGGCTTCCTGGGGAAACAGAGGCAAGCCTGCAGCCCAATTCAGCAGAGCCCTTATTCTACTACACTGTTCTAAAAATGTAGCTGACACCACAGATGTGGTTAAGCAGAGACTTTTAATTTTCTCCTTTTACTTTGGCAATAAACACTTGGCAGTCTTGGTCTCTGGGGTTGTTAGATGATGCTTACAGTTTGAGTTGCCAAATTAATGCAGATCCTGAAAGCTTTGGGGAAGAATTCATTACCCTTTGACGGTTTTTCAGATATAATGTGTGCTCTGTACTTTTCTCAGAGACCTTCCTTGGCCTGACCACTCTGAATGTTATGGTGGGTCATATCAGTTTCCTCTAAGTAGCATCTGGGTCTTAGTGTGTTCAGGGAATGATGTTCCCATAGTTCTTCCAGCAAGAGCCCCTGTGCATCCTCAGATCCACCTAGTCCCACTTGCCCTCCAGAACAATTGCCAGGATGATGAATAGCTCTGCACTCGATGAGGGACCGGTGAGGTCATATCTGGATCATATTCAATGACTTTTCAATTTTAACTTTGGGCCAAAGCCAGAGAGCTAGACATGCATTTCTGAGTGTCAATTTGGAGACTACCTGAAAGATTCTCATGGCCCACCAACGGCCCCATTTGAGAACCACCTGTAACAGTGTATGGAAGAAGTAAAATGAGTTCACTTAAAAATAAAGATGTTTGAGGGGCCCTGGAGAATAGGTGTTAGCATAATCAATTCCCAAGATTGTGATGGGAACTGAATGTGAGCAGAAGGCTCTTGGGAATTTCCACTGGGGCTACAGCAGAATGCTTCGGGAACTGCTTCGGGAACCTCAGTAATCCCTGTCCTGATAGTAACACTGCTGCTTTCAGCTATATCTGGAGTGTAAATTTTTCTGAAGATAAGATAAACTGCAGTGTTCTGGGAAAGATGGTGAAATAAGATGCCAGAACAGAAGAAGTGAGATTAGACAAATTCTAAAAAAGAATCTGAGCAAAGACTAAGATGGCCATTTAGATATTTGATATTGAAAAAAGTTGATGTTAGGTAACTTTATGCACACATTCATTATCTGCTGTGTATTAGATAAACATCCCCAAATAAACGTTGATTATAAAAGCGCATTGTACAAAATTCTGAAAATTATAAAGAGCAAATCCACTAGCACTACCCAAGTTAGACATATTATTGGGGAATATGCCCTGGGCATTGCCTGTGTCTGTGTGTGTGTGTGTGTGTGTGTGTTTTAAACAAAATCGGGATTCATATTCAACATACTACCTATGCCGTTGAATTTTTTTTCTGTATTTTTATTAGTACATTATAGCTCTACATAATGGCAAGATTTGTTACGTATTCATACTTAAACACAATATAGCAATATAACTTGGCCAACATTCCCCAGTATTTCCTCTTTGCCGCATCTGCCCTCCCACCTGGCCCCTTGCCTTTATAGGTCTCCCTTTGTTTTTCATGCGATTCCCTGCCCTCTGCACCTTTCTTTTCCTTTTTCCTTTCTAGCTTCTACACATGAGAGGAAATTTTATATGACCCTAGACCTCCTGAGTTTGACTTACTTCACTTAACAATGTTCTCAAGTTCCATCCACTTTCCTGCAAATGACATATTTTCTTTATGGCTGAATTAAATTCCATTATGTATATATACCACTTTATTTCTCTTATCCACTCTTCCATTGATAGATACCGTGGCGGTTCCATAGTTTGTTGTGAATTGTGCATCTGTAAACATGGCTGTGCATGTATCACTATAGTATGATGCCTTTAACTTGTTAGGATAAATACCTAGGAGTGGTGTAGCTGTGTCATGGTGGTTCCATGCCTAGTCTTTTGAGGATCCTCCATACTGATTTCCATAGTAATTGTACTAATTTACAGACCCATCAAGAGTGTAAAAATGTTCTTTTTTTCCACATCCTTGCCAACATTTATTATTGTTTGTATTCCTAATTTGACCAAATTATTTTTTTAAAAACCCACTCATATGCCATCAAATTCACCCATTTTAAGTATACAAGGATTTTTAATACATCTACAGAACTGAACAGCCATCACCACAATCCAGTTTTGGAACACTTCCACCTATAGCCAGCTTCTTTCACTTAACATGCTGTGAACATTTTGTCCACATCAACATGGATCTTATTACTTCATGATATTCCATCGTGGGCGTGTGTCATATTAGTATCAATACTGATCGTTCTTTAGGTTTTTTCCTTTCATTTGACTTTTTACTATTCCAATTTTGTGTGTACATACTTTCTAACTTATCCAAATGTTTTTATAAAATAAATTCTTCCAAGTGGATTTTCTGGGTCAAAGAAGCAATATATTTAAATGTCTTATATTGCCAAATATGACCTCCAGAAAGGTGGCACAAATTTATCTTCCCACCGACAGTATGTGACTGACCTTGCTCCTTCCTGCCTTTGATAACACTGAGTCATCAGTCTTTTATTCTAAGCCAAGCTAGTGAGAAAAAAATGACAACTTTGTTTTTCTTTCATGTGCAAGAAATCACTGAGGATCGGTATCTTTGATTTGCTGAGTTTTTCTGTTTCTTCTTTTGGGAATTGCCTGTTTATCTTTTGAAATGTTAGTCTTTTCCTTAAGCCCCCCTTTATTACTTGCACTTTGAACCCCTCAAGGTTATTAATATTTTCATGTAAGTTACAATATTTTCTAAATTTATTGTTTTATGTTTTTATTCGTAATTTTTTACATTTGGTAAAAATGTATGTCTGCAAACAAAATATAAAGCTCTTACCACAGTTGAAAAAAATTTTAAGTATTCATGACTTCCATGTCTCCATTTAATAAGCACTTATTATTATTGATATTAATAGTATTATTACTAAAGTTATCATACTAAATTTTTTTTCTTACCAGGCTTTATTAAATAAAAGGTGATTGTCTTCCTACTTGGTCAAACTAAACTTGACGACGGGTTTTGGCTGATCTATAATCTTATTGTATGGATGGAGGAGGAAAGTTTTCCAAAAGAGAACGTGAAGAGAATGTTTTCAAATCTTTAGGTTATCCTTCTGCAGATACTCAAACATGTTCTCGTCTTGTCTCATAAACTTATGTATGCATTTTATGTATGCTGCATGTACAGTCAGCCTTGTTCTTATTTTTTAGAATGTTTGGTAGCAAAAGCATTATTAAAATATGACTCCAAGATGAAAACTCCCTCAGGTCCCTAAAATGAGGGGGAAAAAAAAAAAAAGATCAAAAAACTTTGTTGACCTTCAGACCATTTTCTGCAAAAAGGACGAGATTCAAGTCAGTGGAGCTGGAGGCAGCTTGAGATCTGAGATGGCCAATTCAGGGAGATGTCTGCATCCTCACCCAGACCCTCGGCCCCTGCCCATTAGCATCCCCAGTGACTTCTGTGGCAGTGACCCCAGCTCCACATTCGCTCTTAAGAAACATGGGGGAAGAAGCAAAAAAGTAGATTCTTATTTTTTAAAAAGCCGGGGTGTTCCATGTACTGTGGTGCTAGTCACTAGTATACTGCCACAGTCCTCAAGATTCCTAAGCCCAGGGAGGGACACCAACTTCAGGAGATGTAGGGGATATGGGCAGGAGAACAGAAAGGCAGGGGATGGGAACTGGAGGGGGCAGAGGTGACGTACAGGGGATGCTGGAGGATGTGGCAATGAAAAGTGAACCGCTCTCCTCTTAAAGGCAGAACTTTCCTTCTATACTACAATTAATAAAAATGTCCCTGGGCTGGCATTCATTCTTTATCTTCAGCAAATGATTTCATTTCACCCAATTATTTTCTTCCAGTGTAATTAAGGAGTGGGAGGCCATATCTTGCTTTATAGTGATCTGTCTTACTTGACTGCGACATCTGTGGTCACCAGTATGGTTCTATCTCACGTTCCAGGTTATTGCTTTTATAGACAATGGCTATAACCAGCTGAATTCCTTGTCACCATGGGGTCCTGGGCATGTGGTTAGCAGTTGTGGCAGCCGCCTGCTTCTAAGATATGCACAAATCACCCCTGATGAGCTGAGCTCAGGGTGGTCTAAGTAAAACAGACACCACTGGGATACGGGACCCTGGGATGCAGGGGACTTAGGGGTTCTCTAGTCCAACCACCCACGTTTCCAGTGAGGTCTGCAGGAACTGAATCACCTCTGCCCCAACTTGAAGAGGTGGGTGTGCCACATGCATTCCACATACAAGTCCCAAGATTCTGCTTTTTGTATGCTCAGACTTTATTTGGGTGGGGCCAGAGAGGAGGAAGAAGGGTGCCAATGGGCTTGTTCAGTAGGGGTGATTCAGGGTGTACTCCATGATGGTCAGAAGAGCCAGCCATGTCTCCTGAGCCGTGGGGATGATCTCAGAGGCCGGCAGCAGGAAGCCATAGCGCCCAGTGTCCCGGAGCTCAAAAGTAAAGGAGTACTTGATGCCCTGGCTATAGGTCCAGTCAACAGTGCTTCCACTGGCTTGATCTGGGGCAAGAGCAAAAACAGAGGAAGGGTCAGTCACTTTGGAACTATCTACATGGGCCAGGTTAGCAGCCCAAAGCCCCAAGGCTTGTGCAATGCTAAGTAGAGTCTATGTCTAGCAAGGTCTGCTGTTGTCCAAGTGGCCTGGCTTCTATGAAATTCCTGCTGAGTTGAAGCCCAAGAAGCCCCAAGAGGAGGCCAGCAAGGTTGTCCTATTCATTGAGGAATGCAGTTGCAAAAGCCTGTCTGAAAACTCTCTCCATCCAATAGTCACCTTAAAGACACCTCTAATTATACCAGAATTCTCTGTTTGGAGAAGGAGACTTAATTCCCTGAGGGCTCTGGTCTGCAGGTGAAAGTGCAAAGAGTCAGAGTAAAAGTTAAAGCCCTGGGTCTGTCTTTCAGGAAGAAAGTTTTCCAGGTTTGCAGGGAACCATGGATAATGAAGCCACAGTCAAATTGAGCTGGGAAGAGAGAGTCAGGCTGCATATTAGAATTTAATTTGATGGCTGGATACAGTGGCACATGCCTATGATCCCAGTGTCTTGAGAGGCTGAGGCAGGAAGATCTCAAGTTCAAAGCCAGCCTTAGCAGCTTAGTGAGGCACTAAGCATCTTAGCAAGACCCTGTATCTAAATAAAATATAAAAAGAAACTGGGGATGTGGCTCAGTGGTTAAGCACCTCTGGGTTCAATCCCTAGTTTAAAAAAATAAAAAATAAAAAATTTAACTTGATGATGTCAAATGCAACAACAGTTTGCTTGGAACAGTTTCTAAGAAGGCTTGGGATAAAAAATGAAGTCATCCTTGAAGACTGTGACCCACTCACCCCCTAAAACCTGGGCATGTGTACCAGGAAGTACATGAGGTGGGTGTGCAGCCCACCCCCTCTGTCCCCTGTATCCCACTTCTGACTTCCAGTCCTCCATGCAGTCACATTGGTTTCCTACCTATTACCAAAACACCCCAGGCCAGAACACATAGTAGACCTTTACCCAGAGAGTTCCTCTGCCTGGAAAGTCCTTTCCTAGAAAGATATCCTCTTGGCTTCCCATTCATTTCCTTCAATGGCCCAAATTTCACTGTCACCTGCCTCCAGCCACCTGCCTCTCACCGCCAGTATTTAACCTCCACACGGGGCTTCCTGATTTCCTCACCCTGCTCTGGTGCCAGTTGTTCCCCCGTAACCTACTCAACTGTTTACTTAAGATGGAGGTCAGTCTCCCCTCCTAGAGCATAAGTTCTCTGATCTTTGCTTATTTTGCTCCCGGTTATATCCCCAGCCCACAAAACAGGGCCTGGCGCAGAGTGGGTGCTCAGTAAACATTTGCCACTGGATTCCATTTCCATGTGGTAATGCTTCTCCCACGGGCGTGACGTGGACAGTAGAAGCAAGTGGAGGAAAGATCGAGTATATTCCCTCATGAAAGGGCGATGGGGAAGTGTTTTCTTTAACTGAATGTCCTGGGGATCTATGAGTTCCAGCAGGGTTCTCAACCCCATCCACGCATGAGGCCTGACAAGGTAAAGTGACAAGCGTACTCAGAATAAGACAAAGTTGATGTCAGGAGAAGGCTCTGCCCTTTCTCCAATAGGCCAAGCCGGCAGCCTGTGTGGACACCCGTGCTCCTAGGTTTGGTGCGCTTGGCTACTTCCTTCCACGAGGGATGCTCCCTTGGACAGGAAAAGCCAGCTGCTGTTGGTCGGGGCCACCTGGAGAGATCGTGCAGCACTTACAAATCGTCGTGATGATGCTGCCGTACTTGTACTTGGTCCCGTACAGAGACGTCAGGGCAGTCACAGCAGACTTGGCCAGTGTATCCTGCAGAACACACAAACAAGGCCACTGTCATGGGCAGGGTGGCCCAGCTGGCAGGGTGATCCTACACAGGTACCCACAGAAAGGGCCCCTTGGTAGAAAACCCAGAACCTGTTCCACCCTGTGGGTCATCAGCAACACCATGGTCCTCTGTTCCTGCAATATGGCTGGCTGTCCCTTCCCAAGGGTAGTGCTGCAAGTTTAAAGCCCAGCCCTGCCCCTTGTTCTGTCACATGACAGAAGTGACTCAACCACTCTGTGCCTCCGTTTCCTAGAAAGAAAGTGAGGCTAGTCCATGAGCTGGTCCTCCCAAATCACCAGGGGTACAAGGGAGGAAGTGGGTGCTGGGCACACCGTAGGCTCTCAGCCATCGGGCAGCTCTGAGGGGTGAAAACCCAGGCCTGCCCAAGCTGCCCTTGGGATGAAGGGCAAATAGGCAGCACCTACCAGCTCTTCCTTGTCAGGGGCTGGTTCTGTTGTGTGGCCATACGGGTAAAGGAGGAGCTGGGAGTAGCTGTGGATGGAGATGAAGGCCTTGATGTTCCCATGGTTCGTCACAAAGTCCACAATGGACTTGACTTCCACTTCTGAGTTGGGGTACTTGCCGTGGTATGTCTCAGAGCAGGGGTTGCTGCTGGAGCCGGCCTCTGTGGGAGGGTGGAGGGCAGAGCTGGCATTTCCTAGCACAAGTAGTGTGGCTTCTAGGGCTTTGTATGGAGTTGGGAGAGGTGGGGTCCAGGCCATCATGAAGGAAAGGCCAAAGCCATCTTATAATCTGGGGACCTAACTCCCTTCCCAGCCAGGTTTGGCCTGAGCTGAGATGGGTTCTTACAGCAATGTGGCCAAGACAGGAGGGAGTTGAGATGGGCTTTCAGACCTTAGTTCCATCTAAAAGGAACTTCCTTTTACATACAAGGACTTCCGACTTGGAAAGCCCAGAGACCGAGTTAACACCCCATTACCTTCTCCTCACTGCTGGTGCAACGGGACCAAGGAGGGTAAGAAGCCATTCTGGGTGGTCCCATCCCTGCCCCCTGAATCACACTGGGCCTTACTCCCAAAGCCAGAGTCCCAGTTCCTGTTGGGGTCCACCCCAACACAGGAGGAGCCTGATGTGAGAGATCGAGTTTTGCGCCACAAACGATTCTGAGGAGAGAAAAGGGATCAGCCAACCCACCGCACGTGTACCAGATGCTGTATTTGTGGTAAAAATAAAAGTAGGGCCAGGAAGCAAACTCTGGGGTGGTGAGTCTCAGCTGGGGACACGTTTGTCTGTCATTTTGCCGTGTCCAAAGATGCTCCTGGTTTTGCAGCTGGAGGGGAAGGGGTGCTGCTGCATCTAGTGGGTGGAAGGTAGATGCACGGGACCACCCCCCACAACAAAGAACCACCCTCCGAAATGTCCATAGTGTCAGGGTGAGAATCCTGTCTAGGAGGACCGTTCTGCTCACTCTTCCCTCAACTTAGGGGGCTGTGATTAGGGGTGAGTCGCTTGTGAGGTCGAGGCCAGAGTGCATCCCACTTTCCTTAAGAACAGAAAGCTTGTACCTTGCTGTGGGTGAAAGCAAAACCATCGGGGTTGGTGACAATCTCCAGGAAGATGTCCATGTTATTAAGAATGGCGGTAAAAGTGGGGTCTTGGCCATAGTCCTGGGTGATCTGGTGGGGGAGGTGAGAAAGGGAGGGGGCAAAGGTTCTAATCAGGCATCTGCCATGCTAGAGCAATGGGCACCTCTGCTCTCACTGTTTCTGGAAGGGAGAGGGGCAGTCAGGGCTTCTACGGGCCTTGGTACCAGTCACCCACCAGGCAAGAATTCTCCTCACCTCTCCAGCCTTACCTTCTTTGCAAACCAGACCCCACTGGCCTGAGTGACCCACTCCCGGGAATGGATGCCCGTGTCAATCCAGATGGCAGGACGGTTGTTCCCTCCAGTACTGAACTAGAGAAGAGGCAGGGAAATGGGCAAGAGGCAGGTGGATTCCCCAAGGAGAAATCTACCCAGGCCAGAGACCACCTGTTCTCCAGGTATCTCAGGTTCAGGTTTGGTTTATGGGACTGCCCCTCAGGCCCGGATATGGATGCCTACTCTTACATGTGTGCCCGTGAACATCTATAAGTGGGCACCCATTACCTTCAGCACATAAATGGGTCGACCTTCATAGGTGTCGCCAATCTGGATTTTGCTGACAAGCTGTGGGTGCTCAGCCACCAGCAGGTCCATAAAGTTGTAGATCTGAGATGGGGAAGATGGGAAAGAAGGGAAGAACGGCCTTGATGGCTTCTGGGCGCCCAGACAGCTCCCTCAACCGCCCTGCAATGTGATGGAGCCATGACCTGGATCACGCCAGCCCCTTGGAAACAAAGCAGGTGCTTCCCACACCCAGACTGGCCCCGACTCTGGCCTGCACGCTGCCAGCTGTGAGGAGGAGAGGGGTGCCTGTGGGGAGTGGCCCGAGGGCTGCTCTTACCTCTTCCAGGGTGTGGTAGGTGGCATAGTTAAAGGTGTCAGTAGACTGGACCTGGGTGCGGAAGGCGAACATCTGCTCCTGTTCCTTGTCCAGCAGTGACTGCAGGTCCTTGATCATGATTTCATAACTGATGTCGTGGGACTCCAGGAAGATTTTGACAGCCTGGATACTGTGAAAGGGCACTCGGACGTCGATGGGGGAACCAGGCCAGGTAGGGCCTCGCCAGAAGTCCAGCTGGGGAGGACAGAAGCCAGTGCTGTCTCAGTGGGCTAGACATCAGACAGGAGAGCCAGCAGGGACAGGACCAACCTGGGAGCAGGTGTTGGTGCCAGAACCCTCAGTATAGATGGGGATGGAGCAAGGGTGTTGAGGGCAGAGAAAGAAGGAAAAACCTTGGGGTCTGGACAGAGTCAAGCATGATCACAGCAATGGCCAGGAAGCAGAGTGGAGAGGCTTCTAGACAGCAAGACAGAGAAAGGAAATGGAAAGGGGTTCTACCACTTTGTCAGATGCTCCCAGGCAGCCAGACTTGAAACTGGGGGATTGAAGTCACTTCCAAATAGGGCCCGTGACTCCTTTCTGAGAGGTGCCACGTGATTAAAGCGGGAGAGTTGGTAGCCTGGGAGTACCAGGGGGTCTCAGGGTCTCTCCGCCTCTGACCTGCAGGTGCTCCAGGTCTTCCAACTCCTTCACCTTCTGCACCTGGGCTTCGTCGGCTGCAGAGATTCGGAGCACCTGGTGCCTGGGCAAAGCAGGAGGGAAACTGAGCACCTGAGCCAGTTCCTGCCCTGGCTGCAAACACTCCCCAGAGCAGGCAAGAGGCAGCCTGGAATCCCCAGTCTCGGTCCTCTGGGCTGGAGCAGGAAGAGGCACCACAGAGACTTCTGTCTTGGGAGGCCAAGCTCTCCCCATATTGGAAAATCCTAGACTTATTGCCGTCCCCATCTGTTTAAACAATTTTTCTCTCTCCCAAGCAGGCCAGGCCTCCTCTCTCTTCCTCTCCTGAAAATTCCTCCTCATCTCCAAGGCTCAGACTGTCCTGAGAGACCTGGACCCCCGCCAGCCTGCCGCCCCAGGGTGGTGCCAGCCGTGCTCTCTGGCTGGTTCCCGCATGTCTGTCTCCTCCAGACACTGGCTAGGGTGAGTCCTCCCCGTCTCCCCTCTGGCCTCTCCTCCTCTCCATGCCCCTACCCCACAAAGTCCTCATAGCCAAGGACAGTTCCCAGCAGCACACTCAAAACCAGTAGTCCCCTCATGCTGCGGCCGTTAAGGTCAGACTGAGGCTGACACTGAGGTCTGGGCCTTTTAAATCAGGGCAGCGTTCTCCTGGCTGTGCCTGAGGGCTGTGCTCCTCTTGCACCTGGACCTAGTCTCACAGGGAGGAGGGGTGGGGGTTCCGAGCTCTGGCACCTTCTCACCCTCTCTGATATGATAAAGTGGCAGGGAATGGGGCAGCTGGAAAGATAAACCAGGCCTCCACTTGGCCATGAGGATCAGCTGGGCCTGAGGTCTCCCAGCTGGGACTTGCATGTGGCCCACAGCCCCGGGCACCCAGAGCTGGGTTGTGGTCCAGTTTGCTTACTGGACAGTGGAAAAGGGGCCAGGACTTCTAGAGGCCACACCAACTGGGGCCTTGTGTTTGGCGTCCCCTTCTCCCTTGCTCCCGACTAGCAGCTCTGTTCCTAGAATAGAGCTGGGGTCCCCAGCCTCATCCAGCTCTTGCATCTGCTTGATTCCTCACCATCTTAGCTTTGTCCAGCCCTGTGCAGGGCATGTCCCCCTCTGGGGTCTAGGCCATTGAAAGAAACTTCCCAGCCCCACTCCTGGCCACAGTGGTCTTGTGGGAGTCAGGCTGTAGCAGCAGCAACTGAATCAGGAACCCAGTTCTGGCCAGCATTGCCCCCCACCCCATCACCATGGGACCCCAGGGTCTCTGGTACCCTTGGAAGAAACTAGAACCAGACGTCATCTGAATAGAAAGGGCCATGGGAACCAGGGCCAGACCCGTGTTGGGACTGCACAGCACACAGGAGAGACAGGAACTCACCAAGGGGGATTTGCCTGGGTCTGGTTGCTGATCTCATCGCGGAGGCGTGTAACCCAAATCCACCCTAATCCACAGGGGCCCCCAGGGGTTCACCAGCACCACCTGGGGGCCCTGCTCTGTGTCACTAATGACAGCCCAGGAGGTCCTTTCTGGTTTCAAATCTGTTGCTCTTGCCTCCTCACCACACCCGCTTCCTGGTCAGCCCTCCAAGGCCAAGACGCAGTGACCATTGCATATGCACGCAACTGTCTGGAGCCTAGGAAGGCCATATACCTGGACTATCCCCTCAGCAGACACGAAGTGTGTCCCCCAGACCCCATGTACTGGCCTCACCCGAGCTTCAGCCCCGGGCAGAGCTCACTGCCCGGTGGGGCTTCCTCTGCTGCCTCTTTTCTCTCCTCCTTGGAATGCCCACCCTTTTGTTCTTCACCTTCTGGCCTAGCCACTGGCTCCACACTGCCACGATGCCCAGGCAGGCTGCCTTGACCTTGCGGGGCTCATGTCTAGCAGGGCAGCTAACTGGGTTCTCCATTAGGTCTCTGAGAAGCTGGTGGTGACAACAGGCTTAGACTGCCAGAGACTTGCTGGGCCACTGTCCTCACTATAGGAGACCCTGATGGCACATTTTCTGTGATGCTATATGAAAAGTTTCACAAGAGTTGTGGGCACTCAAGGAGAGGGCTCACCAAAGGTTGGCCTTTGACCTGGGTTCAACTGGGAGGGAGGGAAAAGGGCATGTACGTATCCATCTGATACTTGAACCCAGAATTCGCATTTATTTCTCCTTCACTGTTCCTGGGTGTTATTTTTGTCTCCTTAAGGAGACTGTAAATTTCTTAGGCCAGGAGCCTGGTCCTACTTGATACTCAGGGACATCCCTCATTCCTCAGTACTGTGTCCTCAAGCATTTCTCCTGTTTCATACTAGTAATGAAGGTTTTGGAGGTGTCTCCGGACTGCATTATGGAAATGATAGTTCTGTTTCCAAATGTAAATCTGTTTTACAGTTCTGAATTTCTCTTGATCACACTGTGCATATTGGGCCATGTCGGCTACTTTGGGGCTTTCTTGAATGCCTTCCAGAAAAGCCAAGCCCTCTGAAAAAGGGGGACACCTGGGGATGGGCACAACTCACCAAGAATGCTGTGCCAAGCACAGTGGTGGCGCTCCCAGAATCCCAGCCACTTGAGAGGCTGAGGCAGGACGATCTCAAGTTGGAGGCCATCCTGGGCAATTAGTGAGATCCTGTCTCTAAATAAAAAGGGTTGGGGATGTGGCTCAGTGGTAGAGCACCCCTGGGGTCCATCCCTATACTACACACAAAAATGGAATGCCTCTTTCTGCCTCCAACTAGCAATGGAAGATGCCGCAAATCATATAACATATGAGGTGGGAAAAGATGAGTTCAGTGCTACAAGCTGAAATCACTGACAGGAAGCTGGCAGCATAGTGTGGGAGACAGACTCAGGAGAAAGCTAAGCCTAATCCCCTGGGTCCCTCCAGAGTGCCTCAGGAAACTAAAAGTTATCTCTTGCTAAAGACTAATTTCTAGAATGTAGCTGAGGCAGGAGGCCACAGCTCTGCCTGCCCATGCCATGGGATTGTTTCATGTTGGTCCAAAGCAAGGGCAAAGTTGGGGACCATTAGTCCCAAAGCTGGGATACAGGCAAAGCATTAAGGCTCATGACCCCAAAAGAAACCACCAGACTGGGGTCTATACTGAAGAGGGAGTCACTGCCAGGTGCTGGGTTCAATTTGATTTGTTTTATGGGGGAAAAAAAAAATCGAATGTCCTAGAATCCTGAAGTGTCCCAGATGGACAGTCTTCAATAAATGTCAAGACAAAGCCCAAATCTCAGAATGGAGGCCTGTGGCAGAGAAGAGCCAAGAGGGGATGAGCCACCATGTACAAGGACAAATGGGGAGGGTGCTTCTGCTCAGCCTGAGAGGACAGTTGGGGGCATCCTTAGGGGGAAGGGCAATGGGCAATGTGGGAGCCAACAGAAGGTCAAGGAGGGCAAAGGCCTATTGAGATGAGCCCGTGAAAGGACACAAAGCACCATCTCTAACACCAGAGATATCCAGTGTCCAGCTCAAGGTGGTTTTTTTTTTTTCTTAATTTTCTGTAATGTATTTTCCTTGGGTCTCCCAAGTACAAGTTTATAAAATGCCGCCTACAGTGTCTTAGCTATGCTTTGGGGGAGTCGGGGAGGAGGACTGAGGGGGAGGGAAGTGGAAGGAGGGCCACAGAGCTTGGTGAAGCTGGTTAGGAGAGCAAAAGGCGAACTGCAGACCCCAGGCAAGAGGCCACTCAGGGGCGAGTCAAGTAGGATGGACCTATTAGTCTTTCCAGGGGTGGTTCCAAATACTCAGGGAAGAAACCTGGAAGACTGAACAGGCTAAAGTTGTCCTTCAAGACATCAACCAAGAAGAACATGATTTGCCCCCAGGCTTGAGATGGAGGGCAGTCATGTTCCACTCAGGCAGGCCACCCTGGGGGACCAGGCAGAAGAGGCTGGCAGCAGAGTTGCCACATTAACTGTGGACAGTCAGTAGAACCCATGGCTGCGGCCCAGGAAAGGGCCTTGTTACTGGGGAACATTCCGCAGAGCTCACCCCAGCCTCTGTCCCAACACACCCATGACTGTGTCTGCGAGGGGCAGCAGTCAGGCTTGGCTCTCAGACACCAACAAAGGGACAAGCAGTGTTCCTCTGAGGAGGCTGGAAGGACAAATCCAGGCAGCCAGACCAGCCTTCGAGGTTCTCAGATGGGACAATCCTTGGGAACGGTAACATGTTCCACAGATCCATCCCGCTGGGCCTGCCCCTGGCTGACCTCCTGCCCTGGTCTGCCACAGGCCTCTCACTCCCTCCTACGCATTGTGTCAGTCTGGCTGACCAGCCCTGAAGCACTTATCACCCACGTTCACTAGATTCTCTCACAGCCTGTACCAGCTGACGGCCTGGACCTTCCTGTTTTTCTAAAGGAGCATTTTACATTTAATTTAATTTTTTTTTTTTTTTTTTTTTTTTTTTTTTGTAAAGTCGTTTTCTCTCTGGCTCTGCCTCTTTCTGAAGTGGTCATCAGAGGGGAGATGGAGGAGGGTGGGGGAAGTGGACAGCACCTCACTGGCCTCTTGGATGGTGGCCATTGGCCCATCACCCCTGGCCTCTGCCGCTGGCTGGCCTCACACAGGACTCTCACATTCCAACTGCCTGGTTGGTTTGTTTTCTTAAGAAAGCAATAACCGCAGCACATTCGCTGTGGTTCTTTATGGCTTTCCATATGTATAATCGCTCTTTCTCTCTTCAGTTTTTCCAATGTTTTTTTTTTCTTTTAAATAAATGCTCATAAATTTTACTGGTGAAAAGGATGAAAAAACAGACCTAAAAAGAGCAGTTTGTTGGGAAAAGGAAAAAAAAAAACATGCAGAAGGTAGAAAAACTGAGCTCCTATTTAGCATTATATACTTAAGAAAATAAAAAAAAAAAAAACAAGGTTTTATGAAAGAAAACTCTTCTGTAATTTCTCTACCACTTACATGTCTAAGTCTTGAGCTGTAGTTTCACACACTTAACTCCCAGGCCCTATCTCAGTCCTGGGGAAGCAGCAGTGAGCCGGAACTCGGCATGAACCCTGGCTCTAGTCTTCTCTCAGCCATTACAGTCACATGGGCCTTGTGCAAATTTCATTATCCAGAATCCCCAATATTTACAACTGCAAAATTAGAGGGTTGGTCTACAACATCTGGAAAGTTCTGTGGCTTTATGATTACCTACAGAAAGAGGTCCATCAGATCCTCCCTGGCCCTCAGAAAAGATGTCACAGTCTCTGTTGACTCCTTCCCAACATCCACTCTTCCTCCTTAACACCGGAACTCACTTTTATTTGGGGGCAGCAATTTGCCCAACTATAGAGCAATTTCCCAGCCTCCCTTGCAGCTGGGTGTGGCCACATGACACCGTTCCAACCAACAACATGTACATTTAAGTCCGTGGACCAGCCAACTCACCTGGCTCACCTTCTCCTCCTTGCTCTTCCTGCCTGGAATTTAGTTGTATGATGACAGTAGAGCAGCCATCTTGCAACTTGTCAAAATACAAGAAATGTGCTGCACAGTGACATTTAGGCCAACCACCAATGACAGTGGTCCCAGGAGATTATAATGGAGCTGAAAATGTTCCTCTTGCCTAGTGACATGTAGCCATTGTAGAGTTGCTGTGGTATACCACATTGCTCCTGTGTTTGCAATGATGTAACAAACCTACCAACTGCCAGTCATATAAAAGTAGAGCACAGACAATTATATAAAGTACATAATACTGATAAAAACAGTAAATGACTATGCTACTGGTTCCTGTATTTACTACACTCTACTTTTTTTTCTAATTTTTCAGTTGTATGTGGACACAATACCTTTATTTTATTTATTTTTACGTAATGCCAAGGATCAAACCCAGTGCCTCAGGCATGCTAGGCAAGTGTTCTACCACTGAGCTACAGTCACAGCCCCAACACTTTACTTCTTATTGTTATTTTAGAATGTACTCCTACTTTAAAAAAAAAAAAAAAGTTTACCATAAAACAATGTGACTTTTACACCAGGAACAGCTGCTCCTGAGTCTCTGGATTGCATCATTTTCTCTTGTGCTTGAATTAATCTCTTGTTGTGTTCATCACTGCCTTAGGAGCTGATAGGCTACCACACACACATAGCCTACGTGTGCAAAAGTCACCTAGATTTGTATAAATACACTCTGGGATGTTTGCACATGATTAAGTCACTTAATGACACCCTTCCCAGGACATGACCCCATTGTTAAGGTTTGTGAGACATTGCTATACACATTGTCTAGCAGAATGGCAAAACACAATAGGTCAGAAAGGTTTGGGTCCCCATGCATGAAGGAGTCACCAAGCCAGTCCACTGCCCACTTCAGAGGACTTCTTGTTACATGACGAAAATAAAAACCCCTATCAGGTTAAACCACAGTAAGGTGGGTTTCTGTTAGAGAAAAACACGTGAGACTGAGGAGGAGAAAGTCCTTCAATAAATGTTGAGTCTCTTCTGTGTGCCTGATGCTACCAGGAACTGGGTGAGAGTGAGCAATCCAGACATGGTGCCTGCCCTCAAAGGCTCACAGACCAGTCCAAGTACAAAGGACAAGTATCCAGAGAAGTCAGTAATTACTCATTATCATTTCTCTGAAGGAAGTAAAGGCGGCCTTGGACAGGAGAACCATGGGAGATGTCTACACCCAGTGGGTGGTCCTAGGACTTGTGGGAAAAAATATTGAAGGGGAAGAGTGGGAGAAAGAAGGTTCCAGACAAGAAGGGGCAGCATGTGCCGAGGCCTGGACTGGGAAGCAGCTTTGGTGCTGAAGGAAGCGGGAGGAAGCTGCTGAGGTTGGAGCTGGTGAGCAAGAACCTTGGAGGCGTGGAGACAAGGTGGGAGAGGAAGACAGGAGGTCCTGCAGCTTCTTGGAGGGCTTTTATTTCAAGCTATGGAAGGATTTCGAAGAGACTGTTGCCTTATGAAAAGACCTCCATCTGAAAAGCAGCTTCAGCTCCAACTTTTTTGTGCCTATGGTCTGCACAGAGATCTAGCCAACCTGGCTGCAAAACCTGGTTCAGACCTCAGGGGGCTTGAGCTGGAGTCAGCTTCGGGATCTGGAGGCAGGTGGTGAACCACAGCCTTAGGGCCAGTCCCAGTCTTGCTGCTCAGCAGCTGTACCCTTCAGCTGCATGCCCTTGAGCCTGTGCCTCTGCTTAGAAAATAAGGACATTAATAGTCCCAACTCTTATAGCTAAGAGGCCATGTGGTGAATCCCATAATGTCCTGAGAACCATGCTTAGGATATCGTAGGTGCTGGAAAAGAAATTCTTATGTCCATGGTAATAAGGACGTCCATCAGAGCCCAAATATTCCTGACTCTAGGCCAGGGCTTCTCCAGCTTGGCACAAGAGTCACCCGAGCCCCACCTCAGACAATCTGTGTCATTTGGGGGATAGAACCGGAATACCACCATGTTAAACAACTCTCCATGCACTCTGCTGCAGGTGGAACACAGGCCACATGTGAACAAATGATGACATTGAGGTTTTGGAGTTAGGAAAATCCAAGTTCAAAGTGCCCTCAACTTTCTGTGTGGCTTTAAAACTTCTCTGCAGCTTGCTTTTCTTATCTCAAAAAATGAGCTTATTAATAATACCAGTAAAACCCCCGCCATGAGGATGAAATAAAAATATTTGTGTAAGTCAAGTGCAGTGGCACCTCGGGAGGCTGAAGCTGGAGGATCTTGAGTTCAAAACCAGCCTTAGCAACTTAGTGAAGCCCTAAGCAACTCAGTGAGATCCTGTCTCTAAATAAAAATATTAAAAAGGGCTGGGGATGTGGCTCAGTGGTAAAATGCCCCTGGGTTCAATCAATCCTTTATATATATATATCTGCTTAGAGAACATAAAAGTTATAATCTCACACTCCAATGTGCAAAGGTAGAACTCAACTTTATTTATCTGTAGCTTATATTAACTTATCCCATGACCTTGTATTTCCACTAATAGCAGAAAACTTCAGGTTGGAAAATCCATCTCACTTCCTGCTTTAAAAACAAAACAAAACCCTGGGTCTCCCTCAGTCTCTTATGGAAGATTTTAACCAGAATCAGAATTCTCCCCTCCTCCGTTGCTGACTTTTCTCTGGCAGACAATCCAGGTTCTTCAGAGACCAAATTCCCCCACTTCCTCAAGGTTGCCCCACAGCACAGCTGGTCCTGGGCATCCGCATGCCCAGCCAATGCCCATTGTGTCACCATGGCTGCTGGCTGCATGGCCCTTGGACTTGGCCTTCTTGCCTTTACCCCAGGCCTCCCCGCCTGACAACCCCCTAGTTCTTTGCTCGGAGCTCTTAGCAGCTGCAATTGTGTGGTGCCTCTAACATTTGTCCAGTCCCCTTCCTCAGTCACTTATTAATTTGCTGATTAGATGCCCTAGCGGATATGGGCCTTGCCTGGGGTTCGATCATCTCAGACAGCCTCCTTCTGCCAACCAGCCCTGCTTCTTCTTTCACAGCCTGGATGGAAACAGGGGCTCTTCTTACTACATTCTGCTCTTGTCCCTGTCCTTCAGGGACTGGCTCATGGCCATCCACATTGTTTTCTTTCATGTGCGTGTGCACATGCGCACGCACAGACACACACACACACACACACACACACACACACAGAGCTTCAATCATTGTCTTGCTTGCTTCTCAGGGGCGTCTCTCCTCCCCTACAAGCAGAGCACCACTATCCCAACCCCTCCCATGGTGGGGGAAGTAAGGGTAGAAGGAAAGCTGGGGATGGGGGAAGGCATGCCATTAGGATCTCATGACAGCAACCCTTTAATTTTCGTGGAGAAAAGTGCCTACTTCATACACGACCTGGCCTGGAATACTACATGGTCACAAACCAGTGACCTGTTCATATAGGGCTATGTGGTTAGTGGGATCCTCTGAGAGGGCACCTCTGTACTATGCCCCTGCCTCCTCTTCTTCTTTATGGGGAATGAAGCAGGCGGAGGCTGCCCGTCTGGACCCACTTCTTCCTTAAGGGCCCAGAAATGCCACCAATAGAGATCCTCTCCTTTAGTTCAAACATCTTCCTTCCAGATCACGTTAAAATGTTAATGTGCTGGGACAATGTGTATTTGAGTAGCTTCCTGCGGGGGCGAGGTCTCGATTTTGGGCTCTGAGAACACTGCACGAGAAGAAATGAGGCAATCTGCAGGCCCCTCATTTTCCTGAAGATAGCAGTGGTATGAAGAAGTGTCCCCAGGCGTAAGCAACCCTCTGTCCCCTACTCAATGCTGAACCCAAAGGGATGGCAACCAATACCAGAGGCAGGAAGACTGTTTCAACTTGCATTTATTTCCTAGGGGTCTGGGGAGGGTTCAGGGAGGGGGTGTATAACTTGGATATCAGGAGTCCCAGGCCTCGGGAAGGAGGGTGAACCCCACCTGCTCTGGCCCCAGTAGCACTGCTAGTAGGGGTGATTCAGGGCATGCTTCATGATGGTCCGCATTGCCATCCATGTCTCCTGGGCTGTGGGGACAATCTGGGTGGCCGGCAGCAGAAAACCATAGCGCCCTGTGTCCCGGAGCTCGAAACTGAAGGCATACTTAATGCCGTTGTCATAGGCCCAGTCCACAGTGATCCCACTGGCCACATCTACAAACCAAAGGGCCAAAAAGTGCCCCCAAAAGGAAAGAGAGAGTGTGGCCATGGGGGACAGAGGAATCCTGAGTTGAAAGTGGGCCCTGGGAACCAAAGCCCCAGCCAGCCCAGAGCACACTAAGCTTCCAGACCCAGGTCTCCTCCTGGTCCCACCCAGCCCATCTCTCCCCCTGCAAAAGGAAAGCCCCCAGAGGCCGGCAGACTCCCCCCTGAAGGAACTTTGTAGTGAGCCCGGCATTGGGAGCCGTGCGTGGCTACTGCAAAGCAACAGCTGCCTGGTCACCACAGTCCACCCTTCTATCCAGATGTGGGAGGCAGCTCTGAGCAGCCCAGCTGTCTAACGGTACTTCCCTGTGGCTGACCAGATCTGCCAGGCAGCCCAGGGCCTGCACCTGCCTGATCCCAGGTAGATGTGGCATCCAGGGACGCTCACTCACAGAGGGTGGCGCTGATGCTGCCAAAAATGTACTGGATCCCATGCACCTTGTACAGGGCCTTCACTGCATCCTCAGCAAGCCTGTGCTGCAAGACGGCAGCCAGAGGGTGAGACGCGAGGGTTCAGAGTGGCTCCCTGAACACCCCGGCACCCTCAGCAGCCAGTGAGAAACATGGATTGTGGAGTCCCTGCAGCTGATCACGCAGATGGCTCTTGTGAGAGGGTGGCACGGCACCTCCAGCTTTGAACTTGATCACGCATGAGAACAAGCCCCGCTCCTCCCTACCACAGGGTGTCCTGGTCCAGACTGTTGTTTGAGGAGTGAGAGCCAGCACCCCTGGGAATGTGCCGGATATGGATTTTCCTGGGGTAGGGGCCTCTTCCTCCCCCAAGCTCTAAAGAGCCAATCTTACCAGCTCCTTCTCATTTGAAACAGACTCCATAGAGTGGCCATACGGGTACATGAGCATCTGAGAGTAACTGTGGATGGAGATCAGAACCTTGAAGTTCCCATGGCTTGTGATGAAGTTCACAATGGCAGCCACCTCTGGCTCTGACTGAGGTGAGGGTCCATGATAAGTCTCTGAACAGGGGTTGCTGTTAGAACCATTTCCTGAAAGTAAAATAAAATCACCCAAAGGGTTGGAATTCCAAGCTGTGGCAGAAATAGTGCTCACAAAATACCTGTATGCTCCCTTATATCTCCCAGCTTCCTCTGCAGTTTGGTTGAAGTCATGTGACTATATCTGAACAATGAAAAATGATGTGAGCAAAAATGATGTGTCACTTCTGGTTTGAGGCTGTTAAGAGCAATGGTGACTGCATCACACTTTTCTATCTGTGTTGCTGGAAGCAAAACATTCTAGAAAGAAGTAGCATCCTGGGTCCCTCTGTCACACTGAATGAGAAGTGCCAATGACAGTCATCTGCCTTCCTTAGACTGTGTGCATGTAAAACAAACTCTTACTGCAGTAAGCCACTGAGGTTCTATGGGGTGTTTGTTACTGCTGCATATCCTGGTCTCATACATCAGAGGACTGTAGCAAAACCATGACCCAGCAACTCTGTAAACTTTCAAGGAGCCTCCTTGGCTTGTCCTTTGGGTAAGACCCAACTGTGCTTCCATTGGAAAGACAGGCCTGCCTCAGAAGGTGCATCTAGGAGAAACTCTGGGTTTCTGCCCCAATCCCAGCTTCCCCTTCAGTTGATCTTTCTTGGTTTCACTGCTGTTGAGGGCTCAGACAAAATATCAAAGCTCAAGCTTTGCCCCAAACATGGCCCTAGGAGTTCCATGGACTTGGGGGCCAGGAAAAGAGAGAGCATATCCCCATGTTTGTCTGAAGCTGATCTGGGAACCAGAGATGCAAGAAGTCTGGGAATTCTTCTTGGGGACCTACTTAGCGGAGAGGGCAGAGGAGCTGTTCTCTCTTTTTTCTTTTTACAGGTTTAATTTGTTCCTGTCTCCTCCTAGATTCTCTTTTCCTCTTCCACTCCTCTTGTGCTCCTCCCCAAAAGCCATGTTGTGGAGGGCTGAGCCAGGCTGGTCAAGACTTGTGGGTTACAGACACACGGACGAGGAGCCATCTCAGTTCCCCTCTCCTTCCTCTTCCCTGAAAGAGCTGCCCCCAGGCCTGGTTCACAGGCCAGGGATCCTGCCAACTTCCAAAGCCTCGTGAGATGCCCGAGCCCCTTTCTTGCCCTCACAGGACCAGCACAGTGGCCCAAGGACCAGTTCAAATGAGGCTCTAGGAATGCAGCAAATTGATCCTCCCCAGAAGTGCAGGTAAGGGCAGGCACAGTCTCCAGACAACCCGTGACGCAGCCATTAAATTAAGGCAATAATACAGCCATAAACAAAATCTTCCCACCTGAGTCACCAACTCAGACACTCACTATTTCTGGCCATAGGCAGCCCAGAGACCATTCCGTCACTGGGAGCCCATCACCTCTTGGTTGGCTGGTCCTGGCCTGGGGTAGGGGACCTCAGTTAGAAAGGGACATGTCTTCAGAGAGCAGGGGGGTGTGAGGCAGCCCCCCAGGCGGGCTGACAGTGGCCCCGTTTGTTGTGTCTGCCTGCAGCTTCTGCACCTGCTTCAGTTGACGAATGACAAATACCAACAGATGAGCAGAGCAGGCCAGGCTGAGAGCTTTGTCTGCGTTTGCAGCCCACGCAGGGAAAGCGGTTCCCCTGCCAACGACCAGGTGGCTTTGCCCAAATATGGAGAAACACTTCAGGCCATTAGTTCTGGTTCGAGCTAAGCAGAATAAACTAATCTTCCCCTGACCAAATGGGAATTAGCTGCCTGCCTCTCTGACATTCACAGTCAAGGTCCTCTGAGCCTTCCTGTTTCACAAGTACCTGCTAATGGATTCATTAGCTATTTATTTTTCCTTCTCTAAAAATGTAATTTGTAGCAAGGGGAAATCTCTGGAAGGACATGGTAAATTATTAAAAGCAGTAATCTTTGGGTAGTGGGATTATGGGAGCTTTTGGGCTTTTTTCTACCTAATTGTTTTTTACATTGTACATATACAGGTGTTTTTTTCTTTTTCTTTTTTTTTCCTTCCCTATAAGAGAAACCCACAAAAGTTATTTTCTTTAAGAGGTAATTTGTCTTTCTACTAGCTGGGCTACCTCAAGATCTGGGAGCATTGACTGCAGTTAGTTCAGAGGGGTTCACGTGGAAGTCCACCCAGAGCAAGCATCTGGTCATTTGGAGATGGAAACATCTAATTTTACACAGTTGTGTTCCTTTACGGCAGTGGTTCCACGCAGAGCACAGACCCCAGGCAACATCTACCAGGAGAGTTAGAGGCCTCACTCCCCTTGCTTTAGAACAGACCCCAGGAAGCTAGATTTTCAGGACAATGGGCATCCAGATCTAGAATGTTCTCCATCATTGGTTTTGACCACCAGTCTAGGGATCTGCTTGTTAACTGCCCTGTGTAGCCAAACCCCGTGCCATAGTGGAGTTTAAATGCCACATCTGGGGATTGAGGACAGTGTGTGTTCCGGAGGCTGTCCCGGCAGGATCAGCATCCTGCCGTAACATGGCTGCATTTCCAGGGCCCCTGTACTGTCTCTCGCTTTCTGGAGAACTGTTTCCTCATCTAGTCCCCGTGCCCGTGGCATGGTGAGCAAGAGAAACAATCAGGAGAGAATACCATGAAACTTAGGAGAAAGTTACCCACCTAGCAATGGGACCATACAGCCTGTAGGTACGAACCAGGCTGCCAGCACAGGGTCACAAAATAATGGCTCAAGAATAAAAACTAGGCTTGAGTCAGTGGTGACAATGAGGACTTGGTTCATTCTATATTGAACTACTTCTCTGATCTCCCCAAGATGTGAGTCTCAGGTCACAGCTCCTGGACAGTGGTTCAGAAGCATGTCCTTATGTTGTGCTCCCTCCAGAGAGAAGCCAGGGACACTTGGGGGGCACTGTAAACTCTGGGTTTTGTACCTCCTTAGGCCATTCTCTGCCATGTTTAGGACTTGACCCTTGCAGTTCATCTGCATTCAGGAGCTGAGGGCTTCTTTCAATGTTCCCATGAAAGCTTAGCCTGGGTATTCATTTGACACACACGTGCAACTTCTCCCACATCCCATGGTCAATCCTAAGTACGTGCTTGCCTGTCCATGTCCATGACTCATGCATATTAGCAAATTCCATGCGACCTGCCTCTCAAGTTGAGTCAACACAATCTGACTGTGTGGGAGACCAGCAACGCCTTCCTCCAGCCCTGCCCACGATCACGGATCTCCATACCTCCAAAGCCTGACTTCCAGTTCCTGTTGAGATCCACGCCGATGCAGAAGATGCCAGGTCTGCTAGACTTGTTCTTCCGCCACAAGCGGTTCTAAGAAAGCCCAGGTCAGGTGACCCCATTCACTGGGCCCATTCCCAGGGATGGTGGGGCAGGAAGGAGTAAAGGGAAGAAACTCCAGGACAAGGTGGGGCTGGTCTGGGACTGGGCCAAGGCTGCAGATGAGTGTGCATGGTTGAAGTCAGGTTGGGGGAGAGGCCTGACCACAGGCTGCCAGTGGTGACCTTCCCTGGTCAGGAGGTTGAAGGGCAAGAAGCCAGAGCTGCAATACCCTGAAGGGGCCACCTCCAGAGACCACAGTGACTTTTCCCTGGCTCCCCCATGGCTGACCCCTGCCTCCACACTCCCCAGGTGCCCTCACCATGCTGTGAGTAAAAGCAAACCCATCAGGATTGGTGACAAGCTCTATGAAGATGTCCATGGCTTTCAGTATGCTTGTCAGGACACGGTCTTTGCCAAATTCACTGACAATCTGCAAGAAAGGGTGAGGGATGGTAGGCCATGCTGGGTTCTCCTCAGAGGCAGAACAGGACATTTGCACAGCTAGCAGCTGCAAGAAGAGGTGGCATCAGGCTATCAAGCACCTTCTCGTGCAGAACCAGTCTTAAATTTTAAACAACTGGAAGACAGAGTAGACATGGGCTCTGTATTGCAAGAGGCCAGTGCACATAGTAGCTGTTTCAAAGGGGATGGGGATAGAGCACTTGAATTTAAAGGGACTGAGTCTAATTTTTCAACCAGAGGTGCCCTCAAAGTTCCCTACAGCTCCAGCCCCCATCTCCACCTTGCTCCATCTCCAGCCCAGCTCCAGCTCCACCTTGGCAACAGGTCCCTGCTGACCTTTTTGGCAGTCCAGATGCCAGTGGCATGGGTGATCCACTCCCTGGAGTGAATCCCAGTATCAATCCAGATGGCAGGGCGCCGAGAACCTCCAGTGCTGAACTGGGATAAAGAACCAGGCCCCAGACAAGGATTAAGGAGGTTTGACCAGAGACAACTATGGTGTCATCCCAGGGCTTCCTGGAAGGAGACCCCAGATGTAAGCTCACAGCCTGGGATGGCTCCATATGCCAGTCTGGGTGGGGGCTGGGGTGGGGTGCACAGGTACCTGATCATGTGCCCATGGAGCGCACGGCCTATGAAGTGCACACGTATGGGGGTCTTTGGCCATATAGTGGTACTCTTGGAGGGCAAGGTGATCCAGAAGCACAGAACTTCCCAGGATTGAGTGCATTTCAAGACTAAAGCATCTCAAACTTTAATGGGCACATGTATCCCCCAGTGTGGTATCAAAAACTGATAATAGCAATTTCAGTGGAAGCCAACTGTGTTCGCGTGTGGATGGGGGAGGGGATGGGTGTTGAGGGGATAGCAGGTGAAATGGGTAAGGGGAAGAGGGGACATGATATGCTTAGTTTTTAGATACATTTTTGCATCTGTGGTGCCTTTGGGATAGCTGAGGGGTGTGTTCAGTGGCCCAGTCTGTATGATTGGTAGAGGGGCCAGGGTTGGAGACATGATCAGTAAACTCAGTGGTTGGTCTATGGGAAGGGGGAGCTCGCCCAGGCCGCTTGCCAGGGAAGAAGAACAGGAAGCCAAGGTTAGAGGCAGGGATGACGAAAATGCAGATTCTGATTCAGTAGGCCTGGGGAGGGGCCTGAGGGTCAGCATCTCCAACATGCACTCTCCCAGGTGACGTGGATGCTGTTGTGCAAGGACCACACTTTGTAAAGCAAGGTCTCAGATAATATCACAAAGACTGGGACAGCACCAGGTGGAGGACAGAAGCAGAAACAGGTGACGTTTAGGGCCAGATTAGACAAGGCCACTTTGCTGTTCAGAAATGTCCAGTAGAATATTGTTGAGAGCAGCAGTGCTTGTCCTTCCTGTTGACATCCAGGGCCCCGCACAGCCCACGCCTCTGGTGCCCTTGGAGACATGCCCTAACTGTTTTCCAGTGGGCTCTGCACTCACCTATGCTGTTTCCTTCATGACACTTGCCAAATTTGCTCAAGCACTGTTCCAGTGGCCCCTGTGAAGGGCTGGGAGGTTTCCCCAGAGACTCAGGCCTGTCCATGGGGTTATCTGAGCCAGATGACCTTGATCATCATCATACGAGCGCTCACTGTATCTCTTTTCCCACTTAACATATAACGCAGCTGAAGCAACAGGAAGAACGCTGACTCACCCACACTCACACCCCAAGTCCAGGGTGACGACTGCCACTCTACAGCTCCATCTCCTTAGCAACCCTCCCACTACTTCCTGACAAGGTCTCCGCACTGTCACCTGCCCATACCTACAAGGGTGGGTCCCTGAATACCACATCTCAAAGCTTATGAGTCACCCAAAGACAGGAGCATACACATCTTTCCTCTTCCCAAAACTCCCATCCAGTCACTATCTCCACAAGCTCTGTCTTAGGCTAGAGCCTGTCACTGCAGTTGTCCGCTAGTTGACAAAGTGAGTTTTTACCTTCAGAACAAGAATGGACCGATTTTCAAAACTGTTGCCAATGTGAATTTTGGAGACGATGTTTGAATTCTCAGCTACAAAATTGTCAATCCAGCTATATATCTGAAAGGAATGAAATCTCAGACTGGCAGTTAACTTGAGAGAAGGGTGAACCCCAAGATGTCTGTAAATATTCTCCTCCCCCCATCCCACCCTGTTCACTGTTTTCCCACCCCCTATGAGAGTCTAATAGGACCCAGATTAGAAACTGGAGTTGAAGATGCTCTAAGAATTAAGGACAGTGAGGTGTAGTCTTGCTGGATCGGCAGGCTCCTCACTGCTGTGCAGAGCTATCCCTTTGCCTGGGAGAACGGCAAGTGCTGAGCCTATTCAAATCCCCATGTGTCTCTCTATGTTGTGAAGTCTCTCACGCTTTCGTCCATTAGTCCATTCTCCATTTGAGGGATCCACAGACCTTGTAGTATTTTTTTTATCTTATGATTCTTTTCTACATTTTAAGTTCCTTGAAGGCAGAGTTCATGTTTTATTTATCTTTAGCATCAATAAATAGTTATAAGCTATATTAATTCATTCTCTTATCCTTTTGGTAAATATGACTAAGAAATATAAGAAAATAAAATGGCTCCTCTATTACAGGACTTGTGAAATGGGAAAAGTGATAACAGTAGCAGAGTGGGCACTATCAATAATGTCATGTCTTGTACATGCAAAACGAGAACTGTGCCTTGCATTTCGTTCTGGAGTAGGAATCTCTGGTGCCCTCCTTGCAGATTCTCCTTTACAAACAAGTCACCACCAGTCACATTGGCCCTAGCTGGCTATCACTGTGATCATGAATTCTCTCCAAGGCCACTCTGTTTGATTCTGTAAGTATGGCTTTCCACTGTGCCTAACTGCCCACTGCTGATGCCCCCAAGTACCCACAGTGCCCCTGAACACCAGGCCTGGTCAGGCAAGGTGGAGATTCCTGGATCCCTAACCAGAGAAAAGGGTCTGGAGGCTGCCTCTGCCGACCTTAGTGTTCTACTCTGTGCCTGCCTACGACTGTCCTGTTGAACTGCAGTCCCCTCTAACTGGCTTCTGGATCTCATGAAGCTGAGCAGCCAACAGACTGTCACCTAATACCTACTCTTCACTCCCTAAGTTCACAGTTTTTCATAGACTCCAGCACCTTCATTGGTCTCTGCCCCAGTCTGGAGAATCCAAGGGGCCCAGAGGCAAGAGAGAGCCTGGAGCGGGACCAGACAGGCCTACCTCCTCCAGGGTGTGGTAAGAGGAGTAGCTGAAGCTGCTGGTGCTGCGCTCCAGCCGGCGCGAGCGTGCCATGGCTTCTCTCTCCTCGTTCAGCAGCACCTAGGAGATGGAGCGCACGCTGGACGGCAGGGAAGGCCTAGGGCCTCTTCTGAGCTCTGCCTGGACCAGCCATGCAGAAAGACAGCATCGACACACGATAGGAGCCCTTGTGAGCGTCACTGTGCCACAGGAGAGGAGGGGGGCCGGTGACTTGTTCCCCAGAATCCCTGCTGCTCTTTCCCAAATGAGCACAGAGCAAGGTGTCTGGGAGCTGGGTTATAAGTCTGCCTCTGCGGCCAGCTCACTGTGGAACTTGCTGCCCTTAGATTTCTCACCTTGAACACTGGGACAGTGATGTCTGCCTTGCTGTCTCACAGAAAAAACTGTAATAATGGATAGGAAGGAATTTTCCAAAAGATGCTCATAGTCTATTCTCGCCCTTTATAAACATTCTATGGAACCAGAACCCAGGCTGAATCATGGGGAACCCCTGGGGGGAGCAGAGAGATCCTCTGACCGCCAACACTGACTCTACCGCCAGGAAGCAGCGTGGATGAATGGAATCCAAATCATTTGGAAAGTCAGGTATGACAAGGTCAGTTCAAATCACCACCAATGTGTCAATGGTCTTTCCTTCACCATGCTGACCTTCTAAATCAACACAAGCATAGGCGAGACAAAAAGCAACATCCTGCATACCAGTTTGGAGGTGGAATTCAACCCTCAAGTGGCACTTCCCACTGACCATAGGGAGGACAGTCAGGTACCTGAGTTGAGTTGACTATTCACTGCTCAGACCACCCGTATCATCCCAGGACACTTTTCCAAATTGGGTCACAGTGAGATGGGCAGGTGCCCTTCACCCAAGCTCATATCCTTAGCCTGGTACCCAGGGACTAAGGCACCCCAGGATTCAGAACTGACTAAAGTGCCACAGAAGGTGTTGATGGCATCTACATCAACCCAAAGGTGCCCCTCATTTGCAGCTCTGGATCACAAAAATGTCTTGACAATGCCTTGATTTGGACCAGAGCCTTTTGGTTTACCAAGCATCTTTATTCTCATGATCTCACTTGACCAGATGCCAGGGCAGGAATTAACTCTGCATGTGTCAGAGATACAGCAGATTGGAGAGGTGACAGGACTTAATGGCAAAGCTAACAAGTGGCAGAGGTGAGAAAAGAATGAGCTATTCCAGTTCCTAGCCTTGGGTGCCTTAAGGCTAGTTGCCCAAATTAAGGGACAACAATAACATATATACAGACATGTGTATCTGTGTGCACCTGTATAAATATGAATGCAGAGAGTCAGGCTGAGGGAGAGAGAACACAACAGGTAAAATGTTAGTAACTGAAAACTGCATCATACTATTCTAGCAATTAAAAAGGGGTTTTTTTTGTTTGTTTTAATGATGAAAATGAAGTACCCCCAAATACAGGAAAATAAGACACTACCAAAAAAAAATCTACCATAATGCTAACAATGCCTGTTAGAACAGGAAAATTGGGGCACAAGGCCCTGGGTTCAATCCCCAGCACCACACACACACACACACACACACACATACACACACACACAAAAGAACAGGACAATGAGAGCAACAATGAATGTTGGTGAGGATGTGAGGGAAAAGGCACCCTCATACATTGCTGGTGGGACTGCAAGTTGGTGCAGCCACTCTGGAAAGCAGTGTAGAGATTTCTCAGAAAACCTGAAATGGAACCATCATTGAACCCAACTATTCCACTCCTCAGATTATACCCAAAGAACTTAAAATCAGCATACTACAGTGACACAGCCACATCAATATTTATAGCAGTTCTATTCACAATAGCTAAACCATGGAATTAACCGAGGTGCCCTTCAACAGATGAATGGATAAAGAAATCATGGTATATATACACAATGGAATATTACTCAGCCTTAAAGAAGAATGAAATTATGACATTTGCCAGTAAATGGATGAAACTGGAGAATATTATGCTAAGCAAAATAAACCAGTCCCAAAGAATCAAAGGTGGAATGTTTTCTCTGATATGTGGATGCTAATTCACAATGGGGGGCAGAGAATAGAGGTAATTTGGACTAGACATGGGGTAGTGAAGGGAGGGGAGGGTATATGGGGTAGAAATGATAGAATGAATCAGACATTATTGTCCTATGTGCATAAACAACCAGTGTGATTCTATATCATGTACAACCAGAAGAATGAGAATTATACTCATTTATGCATCAAAATGCATTCTACTGTCATATATAACTAACTAGAACAAATAAAAATTTTAAAAGAGAATATAAAAAAATAGGAAAATTAGGATTTCAAGAATTTTTTTTTCTTTTCTCTATTTTTTATATTTTGGCCATGCACGCTTCTATTATGTGAATAAGTAAGGATTCTTAAATGAATGAATAATACCAAATCCAAAGCCCTAATGGATGATATAAGGTAACAGCAGTGAAGTATTCACTGGGCTGAGAAGGGGTCCCCTCAACTCCTGCTTCAAATGAGGTTGCTGTCCAGTGACTCACTCAGCCTTGAGGGTCCTGGCCACTTGCTCATGACTCTCAAGTTCTGAGATTTCAAAGGATCTGGCATTGATAGCTCATTTTCTTTTATGTTTGAACACTGACACTAGGCAATTGTAGCCGCAGTTTTCTATAGCTGGGCTAGCTTGTCTGGGGTTCCCAGTTGGGCAAAACTGGGGATTACTGGTTAAATCAGACATGGCTGAAGGAGCTTTGGCCCTCTATGGCTACTCAGGAGCACCACCCTGGGACGCTCTAACAAAAGGACTGTGTCTTCTTCCCAGGAAATCCACCCTGCTCTGGGCAGGCCCACTGTGATGGATGTGTGCCCACCATTATGGACTGGTGCAACCAGCTGGGTGTGAGCAGCTGCAAGGAGGACAGCAGCTGGGCCAGGGCAGGCTGGTCCCCACTCTGGCCTCATGGGAATAAAGCCATGGGGTCTGGAGGTCTAATCACCAAGGGCCTGCAGGAGTGCACGAAGGTGGGGGGCGTGGAAGACAGGAGAAGAAACTGGAGGAAAGAACTGGAGGGCCCAGTTTGCAGCCAGGGACACACACAGGAAGACAGCTTCCAGGAGGTCATCCTTTGTTCCACAAAACAGCTTGGAGGCAAATGGAAGTCGGCACCAAACTGCAAATAACTTTTCAAACACCCTCCCAGTCTTGTGAATGGAAATGACACCCTCTTAGGAGCTGGGAATGTTCAGGCCCTCACAGCTGGACTCCAATTCCAGGAACATTAATCTACCCTGGCCTGAAAACTGCACAGATGTTTGCTCCCTTCCTAGGGCCCAAGGATAGGGATCAGAGAGAGAAGGGCTAGGAATGTGGCCTTACCACAGGCTGGGGATGCCTCCTTACAACCCTGTCAGGCTCCTCAGAAAAAGCAGAGAAAGAAAAAAAATAATAAAAGAAGAAACTCAGAAGTAAGCCATTTGCCTCCCAGACAGGGGCAGTAATACCTTGGTGTGAATTAACTTATGACAAGGGTCAGGGAGGATGGTGGCACTAAGCAAAGAGCAGCACCCCCAGGGTGGGGGAGGGGAGGGTAGTGACACAGTCACAGAGCTCCAACCCCAGACATAATGGCCGTAGCTCTGGGGACATGGTGGGGAGCTCTCTGTTGACAGCAGTCTCCTCTCCTGCCTGTCCCTGGCTTTCTCAATTAGGCCTATATTTGTTACATGGCCAAAGTTCGCAACAGTCCACAGGCACCATACCCGGGAGGGCTCCTGATCTGATGTTATTAGAAGGGACCCTGAGACTTCGTTACTCACAGAGCAAAGTTAAAACACCCCATTACTGCTGAGGAAGCCAACTGCAGAGGCGAGTAGAGGTCCCAGATCCACGCTGCCTCAGATTAGACCCTGGCACTATCACTAACTTGGGCAAATCACTAACTTTTCTGTGCCTCAGTCTTCCCTCATGAAACAAGGATCATGTCATCACATACTTTAGCCCATACTTTAACGTGTTCTCATGAGGATTAGAAAAATTAATACGTTAGGCATGTAGTCAATGCCAGCAAATGTTGGCTATGATGAAGATGCTGATGATGACCACAAGCATAATAACTCCTGGGGTGACTCCGGGGCTCTTTGATGGATCATTAGAAAACATGGCTAGGCTGGCATATGCCTGTAATCCCAGCTCCTCAGGAGACTGAAGCAGGAGGATCACAAGTTTGAGGACAGCCTCTGAAACTTAGCAAGACCCTGTCTCAAAATAAATAAAAATGCTGGGGATGTAGCTCAGTGGTAGAGCACACCCCCACTGGGTCAGTCCTGAGCACCAAAAAAATAAATAAAATAAAGACTAGGAAATATGGATTCCAGAGAAAATACGGCACCTGTCAGACTTGGATAGCACATAGTCCCACTACTGGTCACTTGGGTGGGTTAGCACCTGCCCCTCGTGTTAGCCAACTGAGGAGCCTGGGTCCTCTTCTGTCCCTTCCCCCTTGACACAACCAGACTCTGATTCCTCCTTGGGGGTCTTTCCCATGATTGTCCCTTCTTCCCTGCCTTTTGCAGCCCTCCCTACTCTTGAGTCTCCTCTTTAGAGTGCTACCCACTCCCACACCAGCCAAGAACATTTTCACTTTAAAACCCTTGCATTCAGCAAACATGTTTTTGTTGATCACATACTATGTGCTAGGTACTAAGGCCATGGCAGCCAACAAAGCAAAACCATCTGCCTCATAAAGCTTTCAGTCTAGCAAGGAATGTAGAACAGCAGGGAGATAAAGTCAGTTACACAGGACATGGCCAAGGACAAGAGTGGAGCAGAGGGAAGAGAGAGGGAGTAGGGAAAGGGGGTGAGGAGAGGAGTACCTTTTAAAATAAGACAGTTCTTTTTCACACCCCACATTCAGTCCACCACAGTTAAGAGTGACTTGAAGTTTCGTGCCTGAGTGACTAACTGGAAGAATGACCTTGTTGTTTCCTGAGCTGAGAAGCAGATAGGGCTGGGGGTGCTCGGTTTGGACCTGCAAAGTTTGAGATACCCATCAGGCACCCAGTGGCCATGGTGAGTAGGTGGCCAAGTATAGGAGCCCAGAGTTCAGGAAGAAGTACTGACTGAAATGCGATAAGGGAGTCCCAGAGGAGGTATGATCCTGGACGAGGGTATGGAGAAGTCCACGGACAGAGCTGGAAACAGGATAACTGTGGACAAAGGAGCCACCAAGGAGCCAGGACAGGGCAGCATCCGGGAAGCCCAGAGAAGAGAACTGATGCAGGGAAGGAGCAGGACCAGAAGTGCCTATGGAGACGAATATGACACCTGACAACTCAGGGGACCCTAGTGTCCGCGTGCCATTGTTGGGGGGCAGATTTGGTGAAGTTGGGGGGGGACAATCCGGGTGGGGATGGGTAGGTCCCACAAGTATAAAAAGTCAACATTTCTGGGACTTTTACTCTACAGGCAAGCAGAGAATTGGGGTGATGGCCAGAGGAGCAAGGGATGGGATCAAGAGAGGATTTTTAAAGACGGGATAAATAACTCTCTATTTGTATGCTAATGGAAATGATCCAGAAGAGAGGCGGAAATTGGTGAGGCAATATTTACACTGAATTGTATTCTCAGCTAGATGGTCAGAGCATGGGTGATTTTTGTTTTCTTCTTATGCTTTTCCCCTATTTTTCAAATTATCTACCATGAATATTTATTAATTTCATAATCAGAAAAAAGCCATTAAAATCCACAGAGCTGATTGCTCAAGTGAAGCTTTTCCATGGTGACTCATCCTAAGGAAAAAAAAAAAAGAAAAAGAAAAAGAAAAAACCACCAAGGGCTGAAAAGAACGAGGAGGTGAAGAAAAATTAAATGCAAATAGAGCTCACTCGGAATCAGATAATTTCTTGCCTGGCCCACTGCAATTTCCTCACCACCCTCCTGCCTGTCAGTCTCTCCCCGCCCTGTCCCCGACTCAACACTGTCACTGTCAGGGTGGTTTTTCCGAAATGCAAATCGGATGGTGTCAGAGCCCCTCCGAAGGCTCCCCCTCTCCCCCACCGGTTTTCGGGATCAAATCCCGACCTCTGCACAGGGCGGAGGACGCGCTCTGCTCTGGGGTCCGGCCTCAGCCGCAGTCAGGGTGGGGGCTCCTTCTCCCCGGCCCCCCTTCCCTTCTCTTCACCACACAGTAATTACCGCCTTCTCAGCACCGCGACGTGCAGGGCCTCTCGTATTTGCTCCCATGGCAACCTGCTCTCACTCCACGCTCCCAGCCACTCCATTGTAATCACCGGTTTACTCGCGCCCTCCCATCCCCCACCGCTCCACTCCCCTGGAGGCAGCGCAGGTTTCTGGATCTCAGTGTTTCCAGCGCCTTGCCCAGTGCTCAGCACACAGTAGGCAGCTCTGGGTCTGCGGGTGGAGTGAACCGGCCCACCTCGTCTTCCCCAGCACCCGCTGATGGCAGAGCCAGGGGAAGGGGAGAATGTCGCTTCCTCAAACATCTCCCCGAGCCTTTGGCCTAAGCCCGAAGCCTGCAGCAAGACTTTGAGCTCTCTCAGCCTGGCCTTGGCCACCCCACACACCTTCTCCTTCTTTCCTTTTCACATCCATTAATTCAACTAACATTTATTTAAGCCCCAACTAAGCGACAGGGGTGTAAAAGATGCATTGGGGAATGCGACTGAACCCTGACGGGCAGGAGGGGAGAGGGGCCAGGAAACAAAAGACGATGTGTCCATAAGGACCCTCTGCCCAAGCGGGTCCTAAACCCGCCAACAAAGTAATTCATTCTGCAGACAGTTACTGAGGGCTCACTACATAGGGGACACCATGCCAAGTGCTGGGGCTGAGATGATCCAGAGAACAGAGAGAAAAATCAGGCCTTTGTGTCATTATCTGAAATAAATCTGGTGGCCAACAACCTGAGTGGTGCAAAGTCCTTGCAGTCCTGTCAGCACCTCGGAGCCCTCCCCACAAATCACCATCATCGCCACAAATCAACCAGCAACAACAGCCTCTCCCCACCCCCAGCACCCTCTAAGCCACAGAGTGACCTCGAGGATGGCATTCGAAAGGATGCTGTGCAGAGGGTCAGCGAGTAGTGAAGGTCCTGCCTGGCTGCGTTAGGGGCTGCCTGGCTGCGTTAGGGGCGTTGTCCTGGGAGCGCAAAGCCCCAGGGGCATAGGAACTGGGGCAGAAAAGAATGCAGAGGAGCAGCTCCTGAAGGGCCAGTGGGGGAGACTCAGAGGTGACTCTGGGACTGTACCTGATGTGCAGAAATCAACAGAAAAATTTTCAAGCCTCTGCATCTCTGTTTGCCAAATGCTGCGGGGTTCCCAGGGCGAGGCAGAAGCAGGGAAATGCGGACTTCAAACTAGAGGCATGGGCTAAAAATGGGAATTAAGTTCTATTTCTTTTGATGTGGTAGCCTCTTTTGTCTGTGAGAGTTTCCCCATTTTTGTTTGTGGGGGATTTAATTAGAGAAACGTCCCACCCCCACATGTTGAGCGGGAAACAGATGTGCCTGAGGAGGGATAAAGGACTTTGAATGGACCCAAGTGCCCCAGCCTTGTGCTCGCATGGGAAAGGAATGCCGCTTAATGCGTTTATCCCTTGGCATGCGGTGTCAAGTGTGTGCGCTCTGGGAGGCTCCGTGTTCCCACACTCGGAGTCCTCGAGGAGATCAGTGCAGAGCAACATGGCTGGAAACAAATCTGTGGATCCAGTTCCACAGGTACACCGTCAGTAAAGCGCGGCAGAAGGGTGCAGCCGGGAGGCTTAGGGATGGCCCCAAAGCCTGCACAGTCGACACAGAATTGCACCAAGTTCAGAAGAGTGGCTGCAAGGTGCAGCGCCAAGTGGGGCGGGGAGTGTGAGGGTTGCCCTGGGCGAGGCTCCTTTGTCCTATCCTAGGTCTGGCCTGTGTCCATTTGCCCAGAGCTTCTCCTTTGGGAGAAGCTGGTCTTGGGGAGAAACCCACACAGACAGCCCTGCACAGAGTCGGGCAGCAGGAAGAGATGAATGGCAGGGCTCACTCACACTAGCCGCTTCTCTGGAGCAAAGGAATCTCCCCTGGTATTATTGCATGGCCGAGACACAATGAGGACAGTGGGGAACAGTCAGAAAAGAAAAGAAAGCCATCAGAGGCGCTTAGGTAAAGACCTAAGCTATTTCCTTGGTCTGCATTCTTCCCGTCTCCTGCTTTGCTGTTGGCTGCAGATTCCTCCCTAAGAGGACTCATCCACAGCACCCTTACCCACTATGGGAACTCCCTGCCCCGGGAACTCTGTTTGAGGTTTAAATTCTCCCTGAGAAATGTGCAATTTAATTCCTTCCATGGCATGTTCACAAACATGCAGACGGAGATCCGGAAGCAAAATGTCAACTTTTAGCCTGAAATGTTTTTCCTCCATGATGGGCCCCAACCAGAAAACCAATGCGGAAGGTAAGACCCTTGCCACAATGCCAGCGTGGGACCTCACCTGGATGTCCTTTATCATGACACTGTAAGCAAGGCCGTGAGACTCCAGATAAGCTTTGATGTCGTTCAGTTCAGAGAAGGGAATTCTCATATCCACGGGGAGGCTGGGTCTGGCTGGGCCACGCCAGAAGTCCACCTTGTTCACAATGGAAATGAAAACAGGTGTGTTTGTTGCCTATCTTTACAATCCTGTGGGCACTCTGGCAAGCCAAATGGTTTTCTCTAATATTTAAAAGGGCTCCAGTTCCATAATGAAAACACTAAGGTGACCGGAAAGACCAGAACAAATAAACAGAATCCCCACGTTGCCAAGTTTCTTTCCCTACTTCCAAGCACTTGTCTCCCAGCTTTGCTCACCCATTGCAACTTTGCTTGGATTCACAGAGCCCCAAAGAGTTCCTAAGCAGACCATTCATCATCTGGGGCATTAACACAGGCAAGAACCCTGGTTAGAAGAGGGAGGCCTCGTTGCTCCCAATCCCTGGAGAAGCGGGAGAGGTTTAATCTGGAGCTCCACGTCCTACATCTGGTTTTCAATTTGTAAAATGGAGAGACTTACAAAGTCTTGTAAGTCCTCATTGATAGGGACACTCATACAAATATAAGAGCAAGGGCTTTGGGTCACTTCCAGAACTATGATTGCTTCAACAGCCCTCAACAAAAACCCTTCTATTATAATTGACAAAGAAAATGTTTCCCATCTTGAAAACTTGTAGAGGACAAATGTTCTCAGAAACAAATGCTCAGACTGACAAGGATGAACCCAAACAAAATCAGGTTTGTCAAGCTCAGCCATTTCAGTCGAGAAGCAGATGTGTCCACACTTGAAGCTACATGGCGTCCCACCAGGGACATCTGTGCCTCCCATGTGCCCTTAGGACATTCCAGCCGTCTCTGGGAGTCTGCTCAGCAGTCCCCATCCAGGACAGAGGGGAAAGCTAAAGGTAGCTACAGTCTAAAAGGGGTGCCCAACCTCATGGGCAAGTGTCCCCAACCTTTCCTGAAGGGGAGCCACATGGGGTTTGTCCAGTGCTGTGATCACTGATGGAGACCTCGGGAGGGTGGGTTTGGGATGGGGAAAGGAGGACAGGGAGCCTCCGTGCTCGCTACTTGGGAGGAGAGGGTTGTCCCTGAGACCTAGGCAGTCCTCACCTTCTGGGGCTTCAGGCCCTCCAGATCCCTGAGGAGTGAAAGCTGCTCCTCATCTTTGGCCAGAACTCGAAGAACCTGGTCTCTGGAAGACACAGAGGGGTGGAGAAGTCTGCAGAGCGGCCTGCTCTGCAGCAGGAGAGTGGGAGGCTAGGAAGCCCCATGTGGGTTCTGAACGGAAACGGAAGTCCTGATATCTCTGCCTTAATCCGGTCCCAGCAGGATGGCCCCTCCACCATCACACAAACACACATTGCCATACCTGGGTGCCCTGGCTCACAGTCCTTCCTCCTGTCAAGGGACAGCCACTTACCCTGTGAAATTCATTTGACCCCAAGCTGCTGCCAGGATAAAGCTGAAGACCAGGAGTATCCGCCTGCCAGTCCCTCCTCTGGGGATGCCCAGCATGCTTCTTCCTCCAGGAAGCTTCAAGAACTTTCTGCACACCCAGGCATGGCCCAGGCCTCAGAAGAGTGCAGCACCTAAGGCCGGCAGCCCCGGCCTGAGAATGGGCATTAGGTTCTGGGGGACCCAGCCTGTGGCTCCCACATGTGGACAGCCAGGCCAACTCCCCAGCTTCCTCTCCCTAGGCAAATCATCTCCTAGGAAGGGGAGAGAAAGAAGGAGAAGACATGGCCCTTAGCTTTTTTTTTTCCCCTCTGGGGGAGAGGGGAGTTTGGGGCCAGCCTTCTAGTGAGCATCAAGTCTGCCGTCTTCAGGAAAAGAGGACAGGGAACCAGGTGCACAGGTCTCTTCTAAGAGATCTGGGGCTACGAACCTAGTCTCTCCAATCTCAGTTAACTACCTCCTCAGTCAGATGGGGTTAATAATATGTCCCCTACCTACTCACGGGGCTTTGGGGGGTATTAGATGAGACAACCTGGGTGAAGAGGCCTGGCGAAGCCTGTGAAATGTAATGTATTATTTCAAAGGCATTAACTCTTCGTCGCAGCTGTGTTTTGGATCCGTACTCTGGTTGCAACAGGGAGAAGGAAAGAGAAGAGAATGGGGAAGGGAGCAAAGGAAATCTATACACTGCGTGAGAAGAAATTCAGTCAAGATCCCTCGTCTCTATCTTCAGGTAGTCACCATTCTGCGAGGACAAGTAGAGCTTTTCGTGCTGAATGTGAGGTCCGCTGCGGTCATTATTACAGTTCTCCACGCATAGTAGAGTCTGCTTCTCAGTCCTGCCGAAGCGCCACACGAGTCCCTTTATGGTCTGGGAGTCGAAGGAATAAGGCAGAGGCCTGCGCACAAGGCAGTCATATTGGAAGGATAAAGCAAAAGATTCTGCCTGAATGGCAAATGATGAATCTAACAGAAAATCCACGGGAAAGACAGAGACAGAGAGTTGTTCCACAGAGGGCAGACAAAAGGCCACTTAACTGTCACCAGAGATTCTCAGAAGCCCCCCCTCCCCATCCATACTTTCCCAGAATGGCCAATTAACTGGCCCTGTGTGCAGAGAGGGGAGCTTTTCTATTGATAGAAGGCCCTGTTCCCCACCCCTCCTGCCCTACTCCATTACTTCATGGGTCAGCTGTTCAGACGTGCCAAACTCTCCTAGAACCCTGGCTTTGGGAACTCTCCAGACAGTAACATTAGCAAAGGGTTTAAGGAGCTAGAAAAGAAAGCAATTATTCTTCCCACCCAAGTAACATGCAGCTTTAGTGGCAATGAGAATAAAAGAATGTACTGGTAAAGAATAGCTCAGGGATTTTAAAGAAGAGTGGGTATGGTACTAGTCACCGAAAGCACCCAGCATCTTCCTGTTCAAAAGCATCATTTTAAGTCACTAACAATGAAACAACTATCCCTGTACTTTGTTTAGGGATGGGGGAGAGAGAGAGAAAGAATGAGAGGGAGAGGGAGAGCAAGAGAGAGAGAGAGAAAGAGAGAGACGCAATTAAAGATTCTTGAGAATTCTATGGCGACACTTGCAATGGAACTTTCTGTGACAATGGAAATGTTCTACACCCATGGTGTCTGATGGCATAGCCACTAGCTGCTCGACATGTGGCTAGTGTGACTGAGGAAATGAATTTTTAATTTTATTTCATTTTAATTAATTTTGGTAAAATTTAATTAGCCACATTTGGTGAATGATTACCATATTTATGGACAACAGAATTCACTGGAAATTCACCAACCCTAAAAGCATCACCTTCAATGACTGAATTTGAAGCCAAGACTCACGGCTGTGCTTTAACCTAGTACCTCATATTGGCTTCCAGCTCATAATTAATTACTCACTAATCATTTATGCAATAAATGTCTACTGAACACCTACTATGTGCCAAAACTTGCTGAGGTCTGGAAGGAAAACAGTAACACAGCTTTGGTCCTTATATTTCTAATGGGGTAAGTAGACAAAGAGCATACAGGCAAAGGTAAAATTAGAGCTGGTATATGTGTTTATGAGGGAAAGGTATGTTGTATCCTGAGGACAGGAAAGATGGACACCAGGTTGACTGGTTTACTTTAAATTTTTTTTTCTTTTGGTACTGGGGATTGAACCCAGGGGCACTTAACCACTGAACTACATCCCCAGCACTTTTTATTTTTTTTATTTTGAGATGGGGTCTCACTAAGTCACTGAGGTTGACCTCAAACTTGTGATCCTCCTGCCTCAGCCTCCAGAGCTACTGAGATTACAGGCATTCACCACTGTGCCTGGCTACCCTAAAGAAATTTTGTCGGAAGACTTGTATTTCCTGCAGGTGGGCAAATTAAATATCTAAGCAATCCTGCCCAAATGAAACAACTCAAATGCAGGATAAAATATTTTCAATGACAACTTTTTAAGTGCCTGACCACTTTGGCACAAAATTAAGTATTTACAGATCCCAGGAAGTCATAAAAGCCAGGCAGACACCTGAAAGGTAAGCAAACCTTTCCCGAGGATTCCTGAGAACACTGGCATTCTTGATCTTCCTCCTACAAGATATACCTCGCGTCTAAGATCTTGTTCCCTTCTGCTTCAAGTCTCTCTTTCAAAACTTTCCTTGAGCAAAAGTCTCTGTTTTTATTTATTTGAAAATTCTTTATTTTGCTCATTCTTGGAAGAGTTTCTCAGGGTATAATTTCTAGGTTGATTATTGTTTTTCTCTCAACACGTTGAAAATATTATCCTACAGTCTTCTGGCTTCCATTTTTTGCCATTTTAATCAGTTAGTCTACTTTGGATTTTTCAGGAGGGGATTTTTTTCCATTTCCAGTTGCTTTGAAGATCTCTTTGCCTTTGATGTTCTGAAGTTTTATTATCATTTCTCTTCAGATATAGCATAATATGTCTAGGTACAGATTTCTTTTGTTCTCTCCTGCTTCAGGATCATTTAGTTTCATGTATTTGGGTATTGCTGTCTTTCCACTATTTCCAAAATTTCTCAACCATTATATTTTAAAGCATTGCCTCCCTTGCCACTCTCCATTACCTTCCTCTGAAACTTTTGATTTAGATAGATATCTGGCCTTCTCATGTTGTCCTCCATGACTTTGAACCATCCTGTTGTATTTCTATTTCACTGTCTCTCTGGGCTGCACTCTGGATAATTTATTTGTATCAAATATTTGTTTCTTTACTCTGGTTAACTGATTTTCTCATCATCTGAATTGAATCTGCAATTTAATCGATCTGCTAATTTTAAAATTTCAATTGCTACAGTTCATTGATTCTGAAACAATTTTTTTTTTTTTTTTTTGCATTTTAACATCTCTGAAATCAGGATGCATCATACAAGCAGTGACATCGTCTAATGATAAGAGGCAGTGTTTTTGATGACACATATAATTATGGTCCTTCTTATAATCAATCCTGTTTTGTAGTCAACACAATATGGTTTTTATTTTTTTCATTTTTATAAGTTCTCTTTGATTCATGTTCAAGTCCAAAATATCCAAATTTCTTACCTATTTTAGAATTCTTTTTGGTGCTTTTGACTTATAAAACAGTTATTTTATATTCTATGTCAGGTAATTATAATACCTGAAGACTGTGAGTCTTTTTTTGCTTTGTATTGTTTCTGCTTGCTTGCTCTCTCTCTCTCGGTACATATTTCTTTCTTTGTGCCATTTATCTGTGAGAGTTTCATTTCCTTTGAATATTTATGTGTGGAAACCCTTTGAGACCTGGGTTGAGTTGAGTTCCTCCAGAGATGACTTGTATTTATTTCTCCGAGTTGCCTAAGGGTCACTGCCAACCTGGGGCCACTCCAAATTAAATTATTTGTTTAATTTTCTTGGACTGCATAGTTAGCATAAATTTAGATCTTAAACTCATCTGGGTCTTACTTGTGATTATGAATTCTCAGGGAATAATTTTCCCCAGAATTATGTAACAACGATATTTTAAGTCCTGGACAACAATAGCATAACATTTGCAAGAAGGTGATCAGAGTTAAAGTGTTTTAAGTTCCTGGAGACATTGGGGGAAAGAATAGGTATTGGTAATTTTTTAGACTTTGGTAAGCATGCATGTTCAAATACAAACAGTAACAAAAATCTAAAAAAGTAGACACAGAGCACATAGCATCCAAACAGGTGGAGAGGGTAAAGATGAGATGAGAAAAAGGGGGAAAAAATAAATGAAAAGAAGGTAAGAAGAAAGGTTTACCAAAAAAAGTGGCTTTTGTTTTGTTTTGTTTTCTTTTCTTTTCTGGTGCTTGGGATCAAGTTCATGACCTGGTTCATGGTAAGCACATATTCTACCACTGAGCCACACCCCCAGCAAAAAAAAGAATTTCCAAAAGTTGAACAAATTGAAAGGACATAAAAAGAAGAAAGCTATGTAAGTACATAGTTCAAAAATGCTGAATTTAAGTGAATTCAACTCTCTAGTAAAAGACAAAAATAATCAGAGTAGACTTTTTTTGTTAAACCTAATTATGTGTATTCACAAAAGACACTCTTAAAACATAAAGACAAACAGAAACTAAAAGGATGGAAAAAATATATTCCAGGTAAATGCTAATAAAGGAAAACACATGTAGTGTTACTAATATAAACTTTAAGGCATTATTGGAAACAAGAGGACCAATTTCCTGAGAATATTTAACATATAAAAATACCCAGAGATAATTCTAACAAATATGGTGCAGTCCTTCCTGGAGACAATTATAAAATGTTATTGAGAAACACTAAATTTCTAAACAAATCTAAAAATAGTCTGTATTTGTAGATAAGAAAAGCCAATATCATAAAAATTATTTACTCCCCCAAATAGATCCGAACATACAATGGAATTTGAACCAAAAACCTAACAGTTCCACAAAACTTCGCAAGTTGATAAAAATGTTATGAAAAAACAAACAAACAAAAAAACAAAAATCATGAGTCAAGTCAATTCTCAAAAGAAGGTGAGAGAACTTTCTGTACAAACATTAAAAGGTATTAAAAAGTTAAAATTATGTAGTACTGTATAGAGACAAATAGATCAGCACAGAAACAAACCCAAGCCTATGTGGAAACTTCTTTTCAGACTTGGCACAGCAGATCAATGGAACAAACAGGGTTACGCTATATAATACATGTTGCTGAGACAATTACAGATCTGTATGGGAAAATGAAATTAAATTCCTTTCACACCACAAACGAAAGTCCATTCCAGATAGATTAAAATTCTTAAATGTAAAAGGCAATGCTATGAAACACTTAGAAGACAATCTAGAGAATGTTTTTAGGACTTCTGGTGAGAAGAGTTTTTATAAACAAGGCCAAAAGGAAAAAGTAATCAAAAAATAAAAACGATAACAATTCTCACAAAGAAAACGATGAATAAAAATCAAGTCTATTAAAATTAAGAATTTTTAGCTGGGCATGTCTGTAATCCTGGTACTTGGGAGACTGAGGAATTTGAGGAAAGAAATTGAGCCTAGGAATTTGAGGTCAGCCTAGTGAGACCCGTCTCTTTAAAAAAAAAATAAATTAAATTAAGTTAAGAATTTCTTGATTGGGAGTAGAAAGCAGACCTCCAGTTGAGAGGTCTTATTATGAGAGTTCTCATATTCCATTTACCTGGAATATATTTGCAACATATAAAACTGGTAAAGAATTAATGTTCGGGATAGATAAAGAACATCTGTGAATCAATGTTTTTAATGCACCCAAATATGAAAGCCTATTTCAAAGAAGAAGCCTCACAAATGATCTATCACGTACCAAAATTCATAATCAGGGAAAAGCAAATTCGAACCACAATGAAATGAACAAATCACATCACCAAATTTGCAGAAGTTTAAAAATCAGTCAATACTAAGTTAAAAAGCAAGAATGTGGGGCAATGGAATTTCTCATCTACTCCTGGCGAAACTTTGAATCCATGGAATGGCTTCAAAAAATTGAGTAGGGTTGCGGAGGTACTGCACACCCTGCGCCCTAACAATTGCCCCTACACACATGCTTAAAGAAACTCTTGCACATGTGCACCAAGTCTGCACATAAGTGAGTCTGCAATACGTGAAGATTACATCAAGAAGTGGAGATGTAGTTAGGATACAGCAGAGCTGAGGAAGCTACATGCAGCCACGTGGATGCATCTCAGAAGTGTCACATTAAGTGAAAGAAGCCGAGTCAGAAGGTCTTCATTTACATATACCCACAAAACAACATATTGTTCAGGAATATGTACATATGTGATCATTAAAAGGAATTAATAGCTTAGATTAGTAGTTTTGTCCAGGGAAGGAAAGGGAGCATATTGGCATTTAACAGTTACTCAAGTAATGTATTTTTATTCCTAAATCGGTTGGTGTATAGAGTATTAATTTCATTTTTGACACACCATGGAAGTTTTATGCAGGCTTTGGTGTATGTGATATACTTCAAAATAAGACATTTTAAAGGAACTGTGGGAAAATTAAATTCTTATTTGTCTCAGTGAAAAATCAATAGAAAATGCCTAAAGCTGAAAAATCAAGAAGTAGCCATGTAAGCGCTGTATCTGAGTTTATGAATGTGAACACCGAGGCTGAAAGGAGGCGGCGTGGTCACTGCTAGACAACAAGACCTGGGGAGTGGGGCTCTGCTGTCTTTCACAGCAAGTCTGGCAAAACAATCTGACTCTTCAGACAACATGCTATGTAACTGATTAAAATAAGAGCAAAGTTGAAAAAGTGGCATTGGATACCTAACTGGTCACGTTCATAGAGACAGAAAGCAGAATGCCAAGATGGGAGGAAGTGGGGAATGGGGAGTTGTTTAATGGGTAGCGTTTCAGTTTGGGAAGATGAAAAAGTCCTGGAGACGGCTGGCGGTGACAGTTGCCACGATACTGTGAATGTACCTAATGTTGCAAAGCTGTACACTTGACAATTAAAATGGCAAACTTCATGTTGTGTACATTTCACCACACACACACAAATACAGCTAAAAAAACCCACAAATACCCAGTGACATTTGAGCTATTGGGTAAGATGGAAGGAGTTAACTAACCAAGGCAGGGTGGGGAGGTGGCGGGAAACCTGATTCCGCCCTGAATCCCTTTCTCATTAGAGGTATTAATTCCCACTTCTGGCACAGACCACCCTGAGGGTCTCCAGAGATCCATGAGGTGCTCCAACATTCACAAATAAAACTCCCAAACTAAATTATGTTTAATCTCTGAAAGTCCCCTTTGGGTGCTTTATGGAAATAAATATATCAAATGTAATCTTTAAAACAACAGAAAAACAGGAGCATCGTCATTCACATTGGATTCTTTGATTAACAAGAGGATTTACCACTGGTTTAGAAAATAGCAGTTCCCCCAGGACACTCAAAATGTGATTTAATTAACTAAAAAACAGGCTTATCCCACCTTTCAGAAATATGCCCGAGAAGTGCTTTTAGAGGAAATTGTGTATTGAAAACCCAAGAAAACAATGATCCATCAAAAGGTGGTTAATGTTTCTCCAGATTAGGAATTCCTCGTTCAAAAGCCCCACTCGATTTCCCAGCCCCTGGGGGAGACCACAGTCTCTGAATGTAGCTCTCCAATTTAGCTCTTCATCAGCATGCACTAGGTATCAGGTAATGTGACACAAAGCAAACACCTCATGGGCCCCAGGAACCTTGTATATGGACCAGGTCACTGCCCAGGGCCTGTTGCTTAATCTGTCAATTCACTCATTCAAAGGATCCCCCATGTTCAGGGGGAAACTTGTCACTTCCTAGGCCTTTCCCTGGCCTGCTCCACTCAGCTCTGCATCCATTGGCACAACGTTCCCAAATCTTTGCTCTGTCCTGCTCCCCATTTCCAGTTACTGGACCCCACTCCCACCCCCTATAGCCAGGGGCCTCACCTGTGGTCATAAGGATGATAAGAGCAGTCCTCCGGTTTCACTGTCTTGCCTTCCCCTTCCCTGGGAAAGATGTCCTTCCCCAAACTTAGGCTCAGCAGTTGATGGCAGGCTCTTAGGCCACCCTCTACCACATGGCAGCCTCCACCTAGCCACCAGCTGGCCTCTCAACTGTAACTACACCCACCCCACTTCCTGCTGGTCTGGTCACCTATGAAGTGATCCCCAGTTCCAGCCTGCCTTCACCCAGTCTTTGGGCAGGGGGATTGCCCAGTGGCATACCCTGGTCCCCAGCCCCACAGCTCTCCAACTCTGTGGCCGGGGATCTGTCTACCTAGGATTCAGCTAAGGACTACCATGCAGTACCTAAGACCACAGGCCAAGAGCATGCCCCCCGCAAGACAGCCCTCACGGAGAGAACACTTTCTGTTCTGAGGGGAAAGGGTACCTGTCGGCCAAGGTGTGCCGCTGCAGCCAGGGCCAGCCCCTAGAGCCCGCAGAGCCATCTGCACAGCCCTGTGAGGGGCTTGCAAAGTTCCTGCTATGTGGAGGCTAGGCAAAGGGGACCCATACATTTTCCCTGTCTAAGGACCAGCAAACATTTTTGTGGAAAGAGCCAAAACATTAACATTTTAGGCCTTGCATGGTTGTGAGGTAAGATTGAGCAACCATTCTCACCAAAAAGCCTCTTTTACATTTAAAAATGTAAAAACCAGATCAGGTACATGCCTATAATAATCCCAGCTACTCAGGAGACCGAAGCAGGAGGATCACAAGTTTGAGGCCAGCCTCAGCAACTTAGTGAGACCATGTCTCAAAGTAAAACTTAAAGTGGGTGGTAATAGGTCAGTGGTAGAGCACTTGCCCAGCATGTGTGAGGTCCTGGGTTCAGTTCCCAGTACTACAAAAGAAAAAAATAAAATAAAAATAAAAACCATTCTTTGCTTTCAGGCTATACAAAAACAAGTAGAGGCTAGATGTAATGTACTTACCCCTTGTGTAGATGAAGAAGAGGCATTCATCACGAGATGATGTGAAACCATCACAGAACTCAAAGTGAATCGGAAACAAGAGTTTGAAGTACTCTTCAATTCAGTGATCTCCAAAGTGAGGCATTCATTCCAACTGGAGATAAAGCAAGAAATGATTAAGACTTTTATGCTATTTTTTTATCTCATCCTATTTTATTTTAATTTTTCTATTTCACAAAATACAAGTACAATGGTATTTGTGCAGAATTTGTAAGTAACATAATTACATAGGTTGAAAGCGACATGCTAATTTTTAATTATGGGGGTGCGGGATGAAAAAAATCTGAAGAATCCTAACCTAATCTCACATCAATTAATTCTGAAAAGCTTCACACTGTCATGGCTTTGTTTCTAAAAACATCTCTTATCTCACATAGCCGTTTGGATGGCAAAATCTAATTTTTTAGCTTAAGTTTATTTAAGTCAATGTTGATCTATATGGGAGAACGTCACTGTCCTTGAAGTTAAAGTATTTTAAAAACATTATAATGAGATCAATCAAATTATGTGCACATATGAACGAACGTAATCATGACTCTCACTGTTACATATAATTATAATGCTCCAGTAAAAAAAAAAAAAATTAAACATTCTAGAGCACTGCTATCAGCAAGGTTTTGGCTTTGGGACCTGGCATCTTGTTCTGAATCATTGCTGCTCTTTGTTGTCACATGAAATCAGAACCCTCTTCCCCCAAGGCAGGACTTTGGGATCAATAATTTTGAAGCTTTTGCTGGGGCCCTGTTGACTTCAGGCCAGGCTTGATTTTCAAAAATTACTTAGCAATACTTCCTGTAAATGCTGAATTCAGTCTCTGGTACAAAGCCGAGTTAGCTCAGGAATACAAGGACAGCAAATGAAATGGGAAGAGCAGCCTTCCAGTTCAGCTCCTCGTCTTCCTTGTCTTCATCTGAACAGCAGCATCTGCACAGGGTTTGTAAAAAAAAAAAGGTTGGAAAATGGAAAACCTGAAATTATTGATGCCAGTGATTAGTTGAGATAAAGATAGAAATAAACATACTAGAGGCAAATTATTAACATTACTAGGACATTCATTGTATTAACCGAGGTATCTGAATAGAAAAGTATAAAAAAAAGTTCAAGAACTGTGAAGGGTTGCAGATTTTACCCTACTCATAAGCTAACGAGCTAGTCTGCCAGTTTCATGGATGCCAGTAAGACACACAAATCCTGGATCAGAGACAAAGAACTTTATCATTCATGGCAATATCAGCATTTGTGCCTGTTCTCTGAGTCCCATTTTTCACAGTGCAACACAAAGAGGATCAGCTGACATCTGCGAATGCAGTGGGTTGAATTATAGGAGAGGAATCTTAGAGAACCTAAAATCTTTTGTGATTTCTTTTAAATTTGTTAATATTTTTATGGTGCAGAATGTGGTCCATCTCAAGTGAGTGTTCCACGGGAGCTTAAGAGGAATGTGTGTTCTATTGCGGTTGGATGGATTATTCCATAAATGTCAATTAGATAAACCTGACTGATGGTACTGTTCAGATCAACTATATTCTTGCTGATATTCCTCCTGCTTCGCCTATAAATTACTGAAGGAAGAGTTTTGAAGTCTCCAACTATAATAGTGGACTTGTTTTTTCCTCTTTGCCGTTCTATCAGGTTTTATTTACCTCATGAAGCATGACACTCTTAATCTAGTAGTTGGCCTAGAGTTTGAAATACACTTTGAACTAATCTAAGTTCACTTTCCAATAGCACTTACTACTTCACACGTAGTGCAGGTTGTTACAGAGTATTCTCAGTTCCTCTTTCCTGTCCCTTATTGCTAAAATTTATTTTACTGATTCATATACTATAATCATTGTAACACAGTCATTATTATTACTATACACAAATAGTTATCTTTCAGATCAATTAAGAATAAGAAAAATAAGATATTTTAATTTATTCCCTTCTCTTTCCCTTTCAGAATTTGTAATCTATATCATTTTCCTGCTCCCTGAAATACTAGTTTTAATATGGCTTCCTGAGCAAGTCTGCTGTTTCAGTTCTTGCTGACTGTTTTTGCTCATCTGAGAAAGTATTGACCATTACTCCTAAGGGATAATCTCACTGAATATAGAATTCACGGTGGTGGATTTTTCTTCTAATACTGTAAATATTTCACTCCACTCTCTTCTTGCTTGCATAATTTCTGACAAGAAGTCCTCAGTAATTCTTATTCTTGCTTGTATATAATTAAGGTGTGATTTCCCTCTCTCGGGTTTCTTTCAAGACTTTGGTTTTTGTTTTTGTTTTTGTTTGTTTGTTTATTTGTGTGTGTGTGTGTGTGTGTGTGTGTCTGTGGTCTGATTATGATATGCCTAGGCATAATTTTTTGGTATTCATTCTGTTTGATGTTCTCTGAGATTCCTAGATATGTAGTTCAGTGCCTATTCATTTTGGAAAAATATCTGTAATATTATTTCAAATATTTCTTCTGTTCCTTTTAGTATTTATGTTCAGTTACATGTATATTATACCTTTTGAAATTGTCCCACAGTTCTTGGGTGTTCTGATTTCCCCGTCCCACACACATTCTCTTTTCTCTTTTGCACTTCAGTTTGAGCAGTTTCTATTGAACATAACTTTGATCTCACTAATTCTTTCCCTGGCTATGTCCAGATCACTAAGAATGAGCCCAACAAAGGCATTTTTATTCTTTTTCTGGTTCCTAGCACTTCCTTTTGATTCTTTCTTCGTTTCCATCTTTCTGTTACTTACATTACCCATCTGCTCTTGCATCTTGTCTCTTCTTTCTCTTGGAGCCCTTAACATGCGGAGAATTGTTATTCTAAAGTCCTTGTGTGTTACATGACCAGTGTAACTCCACACCATGTACAGCCAGCTAATGGGATTCTAATTAGAATAAGTCATACTCCGTGTATGTAGAATACGTCAAAATACACTCTACTGTCTTGTGTATCTGAAAGTAACAAGTAAAATAAATAAAAATAAATTCCTTGTGTGATAATTGCCAAATCTATATTACCTCTCACTTTGGTGCTGATGCTCAGTTTGTCTCTTCAGTGTTTTTCTTCCCTTTCAGTATGGATTGCAACTTTTTGTGGAAAGATGAACACGATGTATCAAGTAGTAGGAACCGAAGTAAATAGGCCTTTGGTATGAGGTTTTATATTAATCTTGCCAGGAGCTGGGTTTCTAATGTTTTTTGTAAGCATGGGTGCCAGAGGCTTCAAATTCCTCAACTGTCCTTTCTTTGATCTTCCCTGTTGTCTTTGAGCTTCCCTAAGTATCATCCTCTTGAGAAAGTCAGGATCTTGAAGCTCTTTCAGCTTTAATCCACAGTGATCATCCCAGAGACTTGTCGGTCTCATGGTAAGACATGGGGGAAATACAGTGATTACTTATCAGTCTGTTGATGGTTCCCTGGACGGTAAACTTCACAAGTGGTTCTTAGCTTGATCCCCTTCCTTAGAGGGAGAGTAAAAGACTAAAAGGAGTTGGATTTGGATAATTTTCCTTCACCCAAGTCAGATAAGGCTCTGGTATTCTCCCAGCAGAGTGGGCCTTTTTTAAAAATTGACACACAATCACCATATACCTTCATAGTGTACAGTTGGATATTTTGATATATGTAGCCAACATGCAATGATCAAATCTGGGAATTAGCATAGCCAACATTAGCGCCTCAAACATTTATCTTTCTCTGTGTTGGAAGCATTCAAATTCTTCTACACAGTAGGCCTTTCTTGTGGAGAACACCGGGCATATTTCAAAATGGTTACCTTTCTCCTGTCTCTGCCAGAGACACTGGAGAATTTATCATGGTTCTTCACCAGAAAAATGTGGTGGGATTCCAATAAGTAAGACTTGCAAAAGTAGGAGGGAGAGGACTAAGACTGTAGGCCCCCTGGAATCTCTCCCCCTCGTGCAAGTCCATACTCAGTCTCCAATTTTATCAAAATCACTTCGTAAGTCTTCCTATCAGCTTATGGCTCCAGCAGCTTCTACTCCAGGTAAATAGATCACAGCTGTGACTCTCAGTATTTGCTGTCTCTCTAGATTTCAGGGCACCAGTTTGCCCTGTGACCTCAATTTTCTGGTAGGTCCAAGGAAAGTCATTGATTTTCAGTTGGTTCAGCTTTCTGCTTGTTGAAAAAGCAGGAGTGACAAGTTTCCAAGAGTTTCAAAGCTCTTTACATGTCAGAGCTGAAACCAGAAGTCCCTGAACTTTTATAATAGGCAGTGAACCCAACTGCCCTCTGCTCCACAGAAGACATTATTTTTATTATACTGGACAGTAAATAAATCTGCCTTTCACTCCAGAGGGAAACATTATCTACATCTTCCAAGGCTGTTTATTGTTGTAACATCCTTGAAAAGACAATCTGATGTGCAGAAATGTAAAAAAAAAAAAAAGAAAGAAAGAAAGAAAGAAAGAAAGAAAAACCCATGGAGAACAGTATCAACAGTCTCTCAACTGCGGTATAAGATGTTGGATAAACCACACTGGAAATTGGACTTAAAGCAGTAGTCCTCTACCTTGGCAGTAGTATACATACCTGGACAGAGTTTTACAAAACTAATGTCCAGAGGTTCTGTTTTCCTGGGGTAGATAAAGCCCCAAGCATCGATAGTTCGGAAAAAAAACCCAGGTGATTCTAATATAAAGCCTGAATGGAGACCACCTGTCTAAAATATAATGAGGTGAGATAATATCGGCAATACATTTTTTTTTCACTCAGTGCTTCCCAAATTTAACTTTTTTTAATGGGGGCGGGTACCAGGGATTGAACCCAGAGAAGCTTAACACCCCCAGTTCTTTTCATATTTTACTTTGATTTTTTTTTTTTTTTTTTTTTTTTTGGCAGTGCTGGGAATTGAACCCAGGACCTTATGCTTTTTACAACGCAGGCACTCTACCAACTGAGAGCCCTATATTTTACCTTGAGACAGGGTCTCTCTAAGTTGCTTAGGGCTGGTTTTGAACTCATGATCCTCCTGCCTCAGCCTCCTGAGGTGCTGGGATTACAGGCATGTACCACTGTACCCCGCTTTATCATGCATTTAAGTTACCTGGGAATTGTGAAGGACAGATTTTGATTCCATGGGTCTGGAGTGGAGTCAGAGATTCTGTTTCTGACAAGCTTCCTGATGTTTTTTGATGATATGACTCCTCTCTGAGCACAGGTCTGGGCTCTGGGCTCATTATAATCTGGGTCTACTTAAAGACCTCCATACTTATGACTACATATACATGTTTTTGAATTTATTGGGTGTGAGAAGAGAAGATAGCCTGACTCTAGAAGATGGTTCTTGCAGTAAAAGCGAGGCTTATCCTTTCCCAGGACCACAGAAATACTCTGGACGTTGAGATATGAGAAGTTTGAAATACTTCAGAATGTTGGAAAACAGATTTGGAACACAGGGCCATTAAGTCCTAAGCAACCACTTTTCTGAACCGTACATTGCTTCAATATTGATGGTAGCACCTGGGGAAGGATCTACAAATTTGGATCCAAGTGTAAAAGAAATAAAAAGGAAATTCTTGGTATTGCTGAAGTCAAAACTCCATCAGGCATGAACAACCCTCAAAAGAATATTGCTCAACTTGTTTTTATTTCTCCTATTGAGACTAGGGGAAATCATCTCTGAAACTCCTTCACCTGATCTCCTGTTTTAATTTCCAAAGGTCATGATACCACTGGATTCCATGATAGCAGAGCTGGCACCTGGACCCTGAGGCGGTAGCGGGTAGGAGGTAGGGGAGGACACCCACTTCCAGGACCTGTGCTGCTCATTACCAGGTCTTTCCCAGCCTAGCAATCTGTCCCCTTTCCAGCCTGAACAAACACCTCTCTGGCTACACAAGTCCTTCATTTATTTTCTAGAGTGAACTGAAGACTCCTAGACAGGAGCCAGGTGCCAGGTAGTCCCAAGGACATATAGAGACGTGCATGTTGAATATTGATCCTGTTGCTGTCCCTAGGGCAGGAGGGAAGGAAGATGTGATGCCTTCTTCTTTGACAAGCCTCCTTAACCAAGTTAATACCTGTCCACCCATCAGGTGCCTCTGGGAGCATTTTAGAAATAACACTTCACAATGATGAGATAGGTCATCATTTCCCACCGAGCCTGGCTTCTCTGAGTTTTCTAATACAGGTATGCTGTAATTGAGACATGAGGTCTTTGCTTTCCCTGACCTCTGGTTTTCTCACATCCATCAGAAAAGATCAATGGTATGGTGAGGTACTCAGAGCTGACGGAGGAAGATTGCCACAGCCAGTTAGCTAGGTGGAAAGAAGAACCAGGGCCTCTTTAGCGTCGGATGCGGAATGGTGCGCCTTCCATACATCTTTGTGATGTGCCATTTTGTGCTTAGATGCTGCAGATCCAAATTAAATAAAGCCTTGGCTCTGTCACTGGAGGGCTTTTAAGCACCAAACCTGGGTTAATGGTTTTCTAAGTCTAGGCTAAACTGTTTAAATATTTAAACAGAATACACGTATTTGCTTTTGAGAGAAGTGGCCATTTTGTCGTCCATGGTTGAGAAAGGCAAATAGTTAAAGATGGGGGCAAGAGGTTCTACAGGCTGCCCAGTCCCTGTGGAAAGGCATAATACCCCTAAAGCATGGGAAGAGTCATTACCCATTCCAGATGTTTCATATTAAAACTTTACCCATAATTCTCCTTGGATGGCAATCCTGAACATGGCCCAAGGTTGGTGAAGGACATACAGGAACAACATGATACCCACTGATCAGTGGTATTTCTTCAGCCAGCAATGGCAGTCAGCAAGGGGGACCTGGCTCCTGTTTCCTCACAAAATTCCTTCTCAAGATTGCTGGGGCTGTAGCTCAGTGGCAGAGCACTTGCCTAGCATGAGTGAGGCACTGGGTTCAATCCTCAGCACCACATAAAAATAAACAAAATAAAGATTTTGTGTCCATCTACAAGTAAAAATAATAAATAAATTTTTAAAAAGATTGTAAAACAGAAAATTCAAAGGTTTCAAGAGCCAGGCAGATGATATAGGACTGTGAGATCAGAGAGACTGTAGGAACAATATACATTTTAAAGGTACTCAAAAACAGAGCCAAGGACATACTGCCTTCCTCTTTGCTTTCTCTGCAACAACATGGAATTGGCCTTAAGACATGGCTTCATCCTTCACATCCATGTAAGTTGGGCACATCCAATGCCTCTTTAAGACTTCATCTCCTCAACCATTAAATAGGCATAATAATACCCAGCTTGCACAGAGCACCAGGTGGTTGTGATAATTTAATTATCCAATATCTATAAAGCATTTTAAAACTACAAATCATGATAAAATTGCAAGCCACTTAACCAATATCAAGCCTTCCTTATCTCTGAATGTTTAATTTATGCTCTACACTCTCAGAACTCAGGGACATGCATTCCAATCCATTTTCCAGACTTCCACTTATCATATTTGTTGGGAAAAGTACTCTTTTCCTGTTGCCCTAACTTGTTGAGTGTATGGCTTATGTGATTGTTAACTGGCTGCCTACGGCAAATCAAATCTACAAATATTTACTAGCTGTTGAGCTTGGCCTTGTAGGAGATACAAAAAAAAAAAAAAAAAAAAAAGCATAAGATTCACTTTCTGCATTAAAAGAGCAAATTGCCCAGCTGCACCACAGTGCCCATATATTCTAAAGGAGGGAAAAACAGCCTGTGCTCCCTAGATGCCCCCAATACACCTGGAGCTTTACTTCAAATACAAGAAACAGCTGGTGTTCATGATTTAAGGCTCAATACAAATAGCAGAGAGAATTTATTTTACAAGCTGCCTGGTTTGGCAAAATTCCAGAATTCATCAAACAGAAAGATAAGGATGATGATGATAATGATAAAAGTGATTCTGCATAGTTGGTCTTTATATAAAACATAAAAGAAGTGCAATCTACATGACATTCCAGAGTTGGAATATACCCTCAACTTCACCCAAAATAGATTTATAGCAAGTCCTTCCCAGGACCTGCCAAACTCAGAGCTGACCCCGTATGCTTCCAAGCTCTGCTTGGAAGGACCTATGAAGGTTTCAGACAGTGTCCTTTGTTTTAAGCTAATAGGGGCATGTAATATAGGAACACTTTCACAGAACCTAATATTTCAAAATGCAAATAATACTAAAAAGGACTTAACTTCCAACCAGAATTTTTCTAAAACCTATTGAGATCTTTGTTATAAGTCTCCCACTTAGTAAAAATGCCAATGACCCAATTCATAAATGAATATCCACTACTCAGGGGGAAGAACAATCCTAACATTCTCAGCATTTTCCTTTTTTAAATATATTTTTTAGTTGTAGATGGACACAATACATTTATTTTATTCATTCATTTTTATGTGGTACTGAGGATTGAACCCAGTGCCTCACATGTGCTAGGCAAGTGCTCTACCACTGAGCCACAACCCCAGGCCCTCAGCACTTCTATTGCCAAGTAAGGTACTGAGTACTTTTATATAGTCACTCACTTAATTCTCTTGATAAATCATGACAGATAATATTATTCTCATTATAAACATGGGAAGGGCTAACTCAGGGGTAGCACACACTTGGCCCTGAATTCCATCCCCAGCAACACACACACACACACACACACACAAATGGGAAACTGAGGCTCCCAGAGTTTACATCATGCTGCAAGGCCACACAGCTAAATGAAAGGGTTGAGCCATTCTGCTGCTCCCCACCATCTGTGACCCCCAGGACAGAAGTGGATGTGCCTGAGGAAACTGAGGTCTGCTCAATGGTGCTCAGGTGGCTACAGTTCAGTAAATATCTGATTTCAAGTGGGCAGCACATGAATGGCAGCTAATTCCATCCACACCCCAGACTGTTTTCCTTCCGTGTGAAAGTCTTCACAAGGGCTTCTTTTGGTCCCCAACAGAACCAGATGTAAGACCTGGAGATGGCTCAGAGAACCTCCTCCCCAGTACTACAAAACACCGCTTTTGTCCTATTATTGATGAATTATCCCTTTTCCATTCTCAGGAGTGGAAAATACCATGGAGATTGATTCCTTCAGATACAGAGAAGCCTTTCCGACTTAAATGTGTTCAGACATTTCAGTTGTATCCGTGAAGGTTTATAGCTCAGATTTTCTCTTTGTCAGTGGGGTCTTCGTGTACAGAATAGAACATATTAATTATTCATTTGAGGGAAAAAAAATCATGTTGCTCTAGAGATTTTTCCATCCATAAAATGTGGATAATAAAAGCTGTCCCACCTTGTTCTCATGGTTTGGGGAATTACACAAAGAATTATACAAAGAATACAAAGAACAAAGTTGAGGATAATTTATAATACATCCGCAAATGCCATCTCCTCTAGTTTTTTCAGTCTAAAAAGGCCCACCACCTCCATCAGCCTCCTTACACCAGCCTGGACTCTCTTATTTACAGTAGTTCTCACTTACCCAAATTAACTTTTTCATTTGGTTGTTTATTTGAGTGCTTCCTGTCTTTCCAACTACAATGAGATTCCAAACAAGAAGAGATATTTATCTTTAATTTTATTTATTTATTTATTTTTGGTTCCAGGGATTGAACCCGGGGTGCTTAAACCACTGAGACACATCCTCAGTCCTTTTTTATAGTTCATTTACAGACAGGGTCTCACTGAGTCGCTGAACGCCTTGCTAAGTTGCTGAGGTTGGGTTTGAACTTGCAGTCCTCCTGCCTCAGCCTCCCGTCTTGCTGGGATTACAGGCATACGCCACTGCGCCCAGCAATTTTTGTCTTTTTTTGTCATTGCAATGTCAGCATCTCAAACTGTCCTCAGCACATAATGAGTACTCCATAAATTCATGTTGAATAGTAAAACTTTTGTGTTACATTATGTATCTTTATACAAATTTTGAAAATCGGATTCAGGTCCAAAAAAATTGATTAATCATGACCTTTTGGTTTGTGGCACACCCATCATTGCTTCATATATGGCCCTCTTTTAATTATTTACTTGACTATTTTTTTCTCAAAATTGTATAATAGCTATCTGAAAAAACAGAAACTAAAACAAAATCTAGGGTCCTTCAATCAGACCACAGGGCCCTGTCCCCCTCCTCATCCTCCTGCCTCGCCCTTTCTGAGGTAATCATCTTGGGAATCCCAGGGGCTTCATTCCCTGTTGTCTTTAGTCTTCTCCCCAGAAGTAGAGCCTCAGGTGAGATTCTCAGCCTCTGCTGAGATGGTGGTCTCAGACGAGGGGAACCAGGGAAACAGGGTGAAACAGGAAGAAGGTCAAGCAAGGATGATTTTCCTGGCTCAGCTGGAGATGGTCTCAGTGTGACCCCTCAGGAGCTCTGGAGCCACTGGTACCCAAGTGCTGAACCCACCTCAAGGTAAAGAACTAGCCATCTCTACTCCTGAGTCAGTCAGTCACAGGCTGACACTGGAGAGGTAGGAGAGGGGAAAACAGGTATATCGCCTCCTGAGTGAGCAACCCCATCTGACCAAGGGCAGTTCTCTAGAAAAGGATGAAGCCTTGGATGGTTGGCAACCAACACTCACTCACAGTACCTGGGGATCAGTGCTCTGGACCAGGAAGAGGCAGTCTGGGCATGTCCATGACGTCTTGCTCTCCTTTTTACATAGTTTAATCAAAACATGTATGTAGTCCTTAAAACTCTGTGTGTGTGTGTGTGTGTGTGTGTGTGTGTGTGTTCAGTTGTTTGGAACTTTCTAGAAAGGAAATCAATCACATTGCATTTTGTTTTGACTGGCATATAGTATTTTAGTAGGTGACTATACCACACGTTATTCACCCATTCCCCTACTGATGGTCTTCTGAGTTATTTCTAGGTTTTCACTAGTATGAACAGTGTTACTGACTATTCTATTTATGTCTCCTGTTGTATAAATCCAAGAATTTCTTGGGTTTATTTCTGGGATGGAAATAGCCAGATCATAAGGTATAAACTTTAGAAGACAGTGGTATACTAATTCACCTGCCCACTAATAATGCCTGAGATCCTGCCATCTACATCCTTTCCAACTTTTTGATTTTTGTAAATTAAATGAGTATAAAATGGCATCTCATTGCAGTCTTGTTCTTCGCATCTTCAGTCACTAATCATCCTTTCCTATGTTCATCAGAGTATCTGCTTCCTCTTATTCAAAATGTTTCCTCGTATATTTTACCCACTTTTCTATCGGTTTTTTTGTGCTTATTGTTTTTTTATCACACGTTCTTTGCTGTGTGTATTATGAATACTGTAGATATCTTGTACATTTTAACTTGTTTTCTCACCTTGTGGATGGTGTCTTTTACTGATCTTGATTTTATTATAGTCACAAGTATTGTTCCTTTTCTTTTTATGGCTTTTTATGTCTTGTTTAAGAAATCTCTCCCTTAAGGACTCGGAAGGACAGTCTCAATCCAAGGGCAGAGGTCACAAACAGAACCAGGGTACAGGCAGATCACAGAAGCCAGCACTGTCGTGCCTCCCAAGGCACCGTCCCATCTGAGAGAGCCCTGACTAGCAAGCACAAGTGACCAGCTGGCTGGCTGGCAGGTGTGTTCTGGTTATAGAATTAGATATATCATGCTATTAGAGCTGGATGCCATTAAAAATTCTAATCATAGACTGTAATTAACTTTCCTTGCTCTGACGCCCACTCACTAAGCAACCTTCTGATTATCATTTGGCTTCCCATGTATCTTGCCTACAGGGAGAGAATGTACTGAGAATGTACTGTTCAGGCCGACGTGAGGATCCAATCCATTAAACAGTTACATGCCATGATGTAAATTAATAAATTCATATTCTGATTTTATCATCTGCCTCATCTGGGCTCTGAAGGCGTGAGTCAGCATCCCCGGGTCTAATCAACATGGACACTAAGAATATCAAGCTTCTGGGCTGAAAATCTAAGAACCAACCCCAGACCTGAGTGAAATCACCAAGGTAACATTGCCCTGGAGGCCCCTCGGCCTGATGAAGGAGGCTTTCCTACATGTCATGCGATACGGACAGGGATTAAAATTGACGTTTGACATTATAAAGGGCTGCATATTCAAAACCGTGGCTCAGTTCCATTCAGGTGAAGGCGAAGAATAGGGGATGATCATGAGACTCATATTGAATATTTATTGGCTTCTGAGCACACACCAGATGCTGCACAAATCCTAGGCAGAAGGTTGAGATTTACAGACATGTTTGAAAATAGCAAAAACATAAACAAAACAAAACAAAAAAAGGACAGATGGTACGTGCTGAGGAGATGGAACAAGAGGCATCTGACTGATAAATTCTTGTTCCACGTAGGTACTTGTGGTCTAGGATACACAACAGAAGAAGGCAACTTTAAAGACCAAAGTAAAAGAAAACAGAAGGAAACGCGGGGTATACCAGAGCACAAACAGGAAAGCACTGAGACCGTGAGATTATCCAGGCCAGAGGAATGATTTAGGATGTGAAGGCTGAGGGCAAGATCTTTGAAGTAAGTTCAAAAGGCAAAGTGGAGATGAGTCTGTTAGGACAGATGGAGATAATTGAGCAATCCTGCAATTTAGTCCACCACTTCATCCATGATCCTGGGTGAGTGGCACCTATAGTGACACGGGTCCCCTTCTGGGATCCCAGTAAAGGGAAGAAAGTGATAAGAACTGCAGTATCTGGAAATTCTTATCTAGTGACGGGAAGAGAGTCTCTGCTTTGTATTCAGGCCAAATAAGATGGAGGGGAGACCTTATAGGATTTGTTGCTCAAAGAAAGATATGTTCCTAAGCTGGGCATGATGGGTGTGCCTGTAGTCCCAGTTACTCAAGAGGCTAAGACAGGAGAATCATTTGAGCCCAGGAACTTAAGGCCAGCCTAGGCAACATAACAAGACTTTCTCTCAAAGAAGATGAAGGAGAAAGAAGGAGAAGGAGAAGGAGAGGGGGAAGAAGAGAAGAATGTTTTGGAAGGACTGAAAGAAATTCAATGAAGCTCTATGTCATCTTTGAGACCCAACTAAAACAAGCATTGTCTCCCATAGCACTCCTGTAGGACACCCACCAGAGTCAGGTGCCTGGTTTGGCTAGATGTGAAGGAGCTAGAGAATCACCAGAGATGTTCTTTAGCTCTAGAAATGAGGTAGAGGTATGCTGCCCTGCATGTGGCCTGCTCAATCAGCCGTGTGGAAGAAGGTGCAGCCTAAAGCTCAGCCATACAGCAGGTCTAGGCACAGCAGGTTAGCAGAGGTGCTCCTCCCAGGTACACCATGGAAGGCGTGAACTCCAAGGAGCAGGGCTGCAGCGGGCTGGCCTGTGTTCTGTACAGAGCCAGAGCGCCCTGACTCAACGTGAAGGAATGGGCTCCTTTAAGAGTGGCCTCAGTTGCTGTGCTTATGGGTACACAGAAGTGTAGACAGGGGGCTCCTTGTCTAGTAGAGATTGTCTCGCACGTGCTCCATGATGGTCTTCAGCCCCAGCCAGGTCTCCTCTGCAGTAGGGATGATCTGGTTGGCCGGCAGGAGGAAGCCATAGTGTCCTGTATCTCTCAACTCAAACGTGAATGCATACTTGATGCCATTGTCATATGCCCAGTCGATGCTGCTCCCACTAGCTGGATCTGGAAGTCAAAAGAAAAAACACCAGTGAAACCCGGTTTCCTTCAGGATTCCACAGGAAAGGGCCAGGAGTTCTGCCTGCCTGGAGTTCTTTCAGGATCTAGAGCTCTTTCTGCAAGTCATCAGGCTGCTGACACATAACCTCTGGCTCCAGCCATAGGTCTTAGAATGTCCTGTATCATGAAGTTCTACACTAGTCTCCAATCAACAGATAGGAGATCCTTACACCCCACCTGTCACGAACTCACTGTTTGGTCCTGCAGGTCACTCAAAATCTTTACAGAGGTGGGGCAGGGTCAGCAGTATCCAAGGTAGCCCTAACAACCCTGGTCTCCTGGAATTGTGCCCTCTTGTTGTCCTCTTCCACATGGAATAGGGCTGGCTTCACTTGTGCCACTACCAGAATATGGCAAAAACGAAACTGTCGTGAAAGACACTACAGCTTGTCCTTGCCCTCTCTTGGGTCCCTTGCTCTGGGGAAAAACAGCTGCCATGATATAAGAAGCCCAATCAAGAGGTTAATGTGGTAAAGAACTGCAAACTCCTAGCAATACTCAGCACTAACTCACCAGGCACCCAAGTGAGTCACCCTACCAGCAGATCCTCCAGCCCTATCAAGACTTTAGTCAACTGCCGCCCTGGAAGATATCTTAATCCATCTAAGACCCTGAGCCAGAACCACCCAGCTAAGCTGTTCTTAAATTCCTGACCCACAGAAACAGTGTAAGAAAATAAATGTTTATTGTGTTAAGCTGCTAAGTTTTACGATTTTTTTTATATATATATACAGCACGAGATAACTGATACAGAGACAGGAAGAACATTCCTTGAAAATTCCCTTTGCCAAAAGGCTTGAGAGAGACAGGAGGCCTGTTTTTCTGCTTCTTCCCAAACTCTACCAGAGCAGAAATCAGTTAAAAGTTCAAAAGGTAGATGATCTTGAATAATAAAATAATGATGTCAATAGCAGCTATTATTTATTCAGCATGAGCCAGTCATTATGTTGGAAACTTGACATTTATGATCTTGCAATCTTTAAAAACCAGTGAGGAAGGTATTGCTGTCCTTATTTTACAGATGAGGGAATCCAGGCTCAGGAAGGGTAATTCATCTAAGAAAATATGAATGGGAAATGGTAGCTCTGGAATGTAAGCCCAGGTCCATCTGATGATAAAGCCCATGCTTTCTTCAACCGACTTCAGATTCATATGCTTTATTAACATTAAATGAAAATATAAATGTCTGTTAAATGAAAATATGGTTCTTTTGCCTTCCTATTATTTCTGTGAGTTGTTTCTCAAGATGGCATGTGCAATTTTTCTAGAGACAATGCCCGCATAGACATTACGCATTCCCTAAGGGTAAAACAGGCTGCGCTCCACTCTCAGAAGTCCTTCTGCCGTTCCCACAGATTTTCTACCCTGAGAAAATGCTTCAGCAAAAATAGATGATGATCCCAGAAGCTTCTAGAGGTTCTTTATATGGAAAACTCAAGTATTTCAGAACACATTGAAGATTCTGGAATGAGGCAAAAAAGCATCTGCTCAGAGGTCAAAGTGATCAAGGTCATGAGCTTCACTTTATTCCCTGCTCAATGTTCACCTCCTATCTCATTTTTCCAGACACACGTGGGAACATACTACTAACGTTGTTCTGTACGCTGTGCTTTTCAACTAGTAATTAAAGATTATTCCCTATTAGCATACATAGATCCATTTCATAGCATTTCATCATATGAATATACCAAACATGTTTTTATCTGGCATGCTCCTGATGGACAGTTGAGATGTTTACCAGTAATTTGTGATGATAAATAATTCTTAACACTTATAAGTTACCTGTGAGTCAGAACTTGTTTCCAAGCCCTTAGTAGATCAGAATAAATGAAGAGAAGCAAAGGACTGCTGGAGGCAGCTGGCCCCACAGCAGTGCAAGCCAGACAGAAGGAAGGAGACTTTACAAACTCTAAAAAGCAGACGTAAGAATTAGACAATGTGAAGCTGATATCAAAACCAGACAAAGACACATTGAGGAAAGAAAACTTCAGACTAATATCCCTCATAAACTTAGATGCAAAAATTCTTAACAAAATTCTGTCAAATTATATACACAAACCTATTAAAAAGATAGTGCACCACGATCAAGCGGGGTTCATCCCAGGGATGCAAGGTTGGTTCAACATACGGAAATCAATAAATGTAATTCATCACATCAATAGACTTAAAGTTAAGAATCATATGATCATTTCAATAGATACAGAAAAAGCATTTGATAAAGTACAGCACCTCCTCATGCTCAAAACATTAGAAAAAATAGATACAGTAGGAACATACCTCAACATTGGAAAGGCTATCTATGCAAAGCCTAAGGCCAATATCATTCTAAATGGAGAAAAACTGAAAGCATTCCCTCTAAATACTGGAACAAGACAGGGATGCCCTCTTTCACCACTTCTATTCAACATTGTCCTTGGGACTTTAGCCAGAGCAATTAGACCAAAGAAATTAAGGGAATACAAATAGGCAAAGAACTCAAACTATCACTATTTGCAGACAACATGATCCTATACTTAGAGAAACCAAAATATTCCATCAGAAAACTTCTAGAACTAATAAATGAACTCAGCAAAGTAGCAGGATATGAAATTGACACTCATAAATCTAATGCATGTCTATTCATAAGTGATGAATCCTCTGAAAGAGAAATTAGGAAAACTACCCATTCACACAATAGCCTCAAAAAATAAATAAATAAAATACTTGGGAATCAATCTAACAAAAGAGGTGAAAAACCCTTACAATGAAAACTACAGAACACTGAAGAAATTGAAGAAGACCTTAAGAAGATGGAAAGATCTCCCATGTTCTTGGATAGGCAGAATTAATATTATCAAAATGGCCATACTACCAAAAGCAGTATACAGAGTCAATGCAATTCCAATTAAAATCCCAGTGATGTACCTCATAGAAATAGAGAAAGCAATCATGAAATTGATTTGGAAAAATAAGAGATCCAGAATAGCTAAATCAATCCTTAGCAGGAAGAGCGAAGGAGGAGATATCACAATATCAGACCTTCAACTATCTACAGAGCAATAGTAACAAAAACGGCATGGTATTGGCACCAAAATAGACAGGCAGACCAATGGTACACAATAGAAGACACAGAGACAAACCCACATAAATACAGTTATCTCATACTAGACAAAGGTGCCAAAAACATACAATAGAGAAAAGATAACCTCTTCAACAAATGGTGCTGGGAAAACTGGAAATCCATATGCAATCGAATGAAGTTAAACCCCTATCTCTCACCCTGCACAAAACTCAGTTCAAAATGGATTAAGGACCTAGGAATTAGACCAGAGCCCCTGCACCAAACAGAAGAAAAAGTAAGTCTAAATCTTCATCATGGCAGTTTAGAACCTGACTTCCTTAACAAGACTCCCAAAAGCGCAAGAAATAAAAACAATAATCAATAAATGGGATGGAGTCAAAACAAAAAGCTTTTTCTCAGCAAAGGAAACAATCAATAATTTGAAGAGACAGCTTACAGAGTGGGAGAAAATCTTTACCACATGCACTTCACATAGAACACTAATCTCCAGAATTTACAAAGAACTCCAAAAACTTAACACCAAAATCACAAATAACCCAATCAATAAATGGGCTAAGGAATAGAGCAGACACTTCACAGAAGAAGATATACAACAATCAATAAATACATGAAAAAATGTTCAATATCTCTAATAATTAGACAAATGCAAATCAAAACTACCCTAAGATTTCATCTTACTCCAATTAGAATGGCTATTATCAAGAATACAAGCAACAATAGGTGTTGGCGAGGATGTGGGGGAAAAGGGACACTAATATATTGCTGGTAGGATTGCAAATTGGTGCAGCCACTCTGGAAAGCAGTATGGAGAGTCCTTAGAAAAGTTGGAATGGAACCACCATTTGACCCACTATCCCACTCCTTGGCCTATACCCAAAGGACTTAAAATCAGCATACTACAGTAATGCAGCCATGTCAATGTTTATAGTAACTCAAGTCACAATAGCTAGATTTTGGAACCAACCTAGATGCCCTTCAGTAGATGAATGGATAAATAAACTGGTATATATACACAGTGGAATATTATTTGGCTATAAAGAAGAATAAAATTATGGCATGTGCAGGTAAACGAATGGAGTTGGAGAATATCATGCTAAGTGAGATAAGCCAATCCCCAAAAACCAAAGGTCAAATGTTTTCTCTGATAAGTGGATGCTGATATATAACCAGGTGGTGGGGGCGATAAGGGAAGAATGGAGGAACTTTGGATTGTGTAGAGAAATGAGAGGAGGGAGCCAGAGGAAGGAAAGATGGTGGAATGAGACAAACATCATTACCCTATGTATAAGCATGAATACACAAATGGTGTGACTCTACATCATGTACAACCAGAGAAATGAAAAGTTATACTCCATTTGTGTACAATGAATCAAAATGCATTCTGCTGTCATGTATAACTAAATAGAACAAACTTTAAAACAAAAAAGAAGAAGAATTAGACAAGCCCAACAGGCAGGGGAAAATTATCAGAAGGATCCTACATTCCAAAATGGCATAGTAGGTCTACAGAACATAATAACTAATGTTCAGGAAACCACTTAATCTGAAGAAAGGGGCTTAGGTCTCTGCCACATGCCTAGTTTAAGAAAGTGGGCAAGTACAAAGTCCATTTTAGAATTATTTTCCCTTAAAATGGTTAGTCTAAGAAAAGGCCCAGCACTTGAAGAAATTAATGCCAACTATTTATGTAATACATGCCAGAACCCTTGGGGTTAGAGTGTTATTATAAAAAACTGATTGCTTTTTGGAAAGCAAGGAGGGCAGAGAAGGCCCACGAAGAACCCAGAAGATAGGCTCTTGAAAGAGGTGGTAAATGTTACAGCTCCTGGACTTGCTCAGGAGAGCCTTCTTCCTCTTCTGTGGGAGGCATCTGGTGACTCTCTCTAGGCTTGGGCACCACTCAGGCTAGGAAAAAGTATGTGTTTGATGTGGGAGGACAAGTCATAATTTAAACTGGTGTCTGACTCAAAAACCAGAACCCTGTTGACCTACGAAGCTCTTTGAGAAGACCTCTTCATCAGGCTGCTAGCAAATCTCCTTAAGTCTCTTCAGTCCCTGGCTGAGTTCTGACTAATTAAGCAGAGGGTGAAGAAAGTCTCCCAGATGTGTACTCTGAAGAGTTCCCATTTAACAACACTAATAACAATAAACCATGAATAATTAATGGATTGTTGCTGCAATTAGCAACATAAACACCAGCCTCCTGCTAACTGCTTCATGCTGCTCCTGGCATATGAAATAGAGACTAGGGTGCTAAGATTCCAGTCCAGAGGGGGGCCCCCGCGGGTGGGATGGAGCACTTCCCAGAACAGGAGGTCTCAAGGGACACCAGGAGAGTGCATCAGGTAAGGTGGGACAGTGAGTTCCACTCCCCAAGAGGAAAACAAATAAACCAGCGTGTGTTTCTCGGGACTCTGAAGGGGACCAATGGTTGGAACACTGCTTACAGAGAAGGCACTAGAGGGGACCAAAGGGACACTACCTTAAAAGGGATCAGAGTTCTACTTCCCCTGTTTATGCTCACATTGACATTTTCTGTTTACAGCTGGGGTCTTGGACTATGATATTTTTTCCAACAGGAACATTTGAAAACAGACTCACCGAATAAGGGAACTGGTGGGTTCTCAGCAGGAATCGAGTGAATTGCCCACTCAAGAGAAACCAGAACAAGGGTATTTCTTCAAAATGAGGCTGTAGGTAATGAGCCTCAACACCAGGTTTGGGGGCTTGGCCTTTTGTTGTTGTTTGTTTTGTTTTGTTTTGGGCTAGATGCTATGCATTGTCGGGAGGACCACCCATGTTCATTTCTAATGAGGGGAGGGGGTCTTCCCTGCACCCCTACCAGGACCGCCATCTGTCTGCCAATACAAAGATGGGTTTCCTTTGAAAATGGAAGGATGGGTTTGAGGAATTTTTGATAAGCTGGGTCAGATGAGGAGTGCAGATTCTACCAGCCAACAGGACCTAACTCATCAAGGGCACATGATAAATACCAGAGCATGGTGGTGAGGTTGATGAAGGTGACTGCCCACAATGGCTGTCACACGGGCTTGACAGAAAGTCATTATATCACTACCCACAAAAACCAGTCAGCAACGCAGGCAGGCTAGCTGGCAGCTCCCTCCACTCCCTGTTCCTCTCAGAGCACTCTGAACAGCTCCTCTGCACAGCCAGTACTCACACACAGTGGTGCAGATTGGGCCCACTTGGTACTTAGTGCCTGATAGAGAAGCCAGAGCTTCGGCTGCACGCCTTGCCACGTCGTCCTGGGAAAGGAATCAGCAAAGCGAGTTAGAATGGATCCCGAGGCCCAGGGTTGCCCCACTGTCCTGCACTGCATCGTTTGGAAGAGTCTCAGCCCTCCCCCACTTTCCCCTTCTGGTCTCTTCTCTCTCACCCAACCAGACCCAAGGCTGGACTATCAAGTGAAGGAAGAGACTTGGTTCCCCCCATCCTTCTCCACCACATCTTCAGTTCTTCCATCCAGTCTGGGAAAGGAGGTAAAGAAAGATGGAGGTGGAAGATCCATAATCACTCTGAAAGCATGGACAACTGGAAAGCTGCATTCAAGCTCAGCCCCTGGTGAGAAATCCAGTAAAGGTACCCCACCTGGCCGTATCCTGAGGGAGGGGAATGCCAAGTGTGTTTCAAGAGGAAACCCTTGAAGAACTGGCTGCTCTAGAGCGGAGTAGGAGACAGCGCTGTTCTATATAAAGAGGACCAGAATCTAATCCACATCCTGCCCTAAGCCCGGGTGGGGCATCCTCAGCACGGAGGCTAGCAGGTTGGCAGTAGCCTGGGCAGAGGGGTGTGGTCAACCAGACCAGCACAGAGGCAGTGGTGTGTAGATGCCAGCCCTGCTCCTGCCAATCCCTCCCAAAGTGTCCTCCCCATTCTGGGGTGAGTCACTGTGTGTGGCACAGAGCACCACTAGCTGTGATACACACCCTCCTTCACTTCTTCATTAACCAGAGTAAGGGCATCTCCCCGCCTGCACACCACAGTGGTGACCACAGTCCACGGCAGGCAGTGGGGATGCACCCTCCAGTCAGAAAAGCAAGTGAGAAGGCAAGGCAGAGTCAGGGGCTGTTCTTGGAGCTCACAGCAGGCCCAGGAGTAAGAGGCGCTTTCTCCTGTCTCCTGTAGGTCTGATGGCACATCCCAAAGGGCAGGGAGAGAAGTCTAAGCTCTTAATGAAGCCACCCAGGCCCCCGGACTTTCCCTCTAAAGCTGTAGATCAGTCACCTTGGCAGCACCCAAAGGGTCAAGCAGGCCCAGGGCCAAGTGGAGGCCAGCCGTCACTCACCAGTTCCTCGGCATCTGGGGCCTTCTTGACAGTGTATCCATAGGGGTACATTAGCAGCTGTGAGTAGCTGTGCAGGTCGATGAAGCATCTGAAATTTCCGTGTTTTTGAATGAAATCTACCACTGATTTCACCTCCACTTCAGAATTGGCATGGGGGCCGTGGTACACTTCGGAGCAAGGGTTATCACTGGCTCCCTCTCCTGTTGGGGACAGCCAACCAAAAATAATAACCCACAGGTTACAAAAATAGAAACGAGGGTGCTAAACCCCAAAGAGGGGTGGGAGGTATTGGCACTGGGCAGACCACTGCCAGATACCCCAAAGAACTAGTCCATAGTATATGCAGACTGCAAGGAGGGGGCCGGGGAGGGCAGGGGAGGGTATTAGATCTACCGCGGCTGAGGAAAATTGTTGGGACTTCTTTAAATGGATAGAGTTGACCTTATATTGTGCCAATAGCAGTTGTCATAAATAATTAATATCATGCTTGAGAATGAGTTGTAATTAATAAGTATTCTAGATAATTAATATGAATACCAATAAATAATGAAAATGACTCCATTTATTCTGGTGTCAACTTATTCTCTTGGTTCAGATCTTAATAGCCAACTGCTGCCAAAAATAATCTATTGTTGTGGCTAAAATCTCCTGGTTATTTGACAGGTACTTAGAAATATTGCCTTCTGTATTGCTTCACAACACAGCTCCCAGAGGTATCTGGTGTGGTGTGTGTGTGTGTGTGTGTGTGTGAGAGAGAGAGAGAGAGAGAGAGAGAACGCACATGTGTGTGTAACACCCCAGTTATGGGAATATCTGGCTTAGCTTTGATGCCCTCAGTTTCCACGTTGGTATCAGCCCCTTTCACTTTTCCCCAGTGATTTTTGTGGCGTTTCTATGCAAGTAAATGAAGTCCATTAAAAACAAAACGTCTGTATAGCTGTGGAATAGTAAAAGATACCTACCTGGATTTGGAAATGGAAGGTGAGCTTAGATCCTAATTTATTCCTTCCTTCCTTCCTTCCTTCCTTCCTTCCTTCCTTCCTTCCTTCCTTTTGCGGTGCGGGAGGGAGAATTGTACATGGACAGAAAACCTTTATTTTGTTATGTGGTGCTAAGGATTAAACACAGTGCCTCATGCATGCTATGCTAGGCAAGCACTCTGCCACTGAGCCACAACACATCCCCTTAGATCCTAATTCTTATCAGCCATACAATCCTGAGATTGTCTCTGAGCTTCAGTTGTCTTATTTCAGGTAGTAAATCCACCCACTAGGTTAAAAACAAGATATATGTTAAAGTACTTGGCACATAGTTGGTATTTTGTACAGGATGGTTTTTAAATAGCTGGAGCTCAGAACCCAGGTCACCAATTCTCATTCTCTCTCCATGACAGCAAGCAGCTGAGGTTCATATTTACATGTTAAGAATAACTGCTGGAATTTAATTTTCACAACATGATCTGGTCTATTAGGGTAACAGTGCTAATTGCTCCCTTGGATTCATACATCTAAGATGAGAATAGTTTTAAAATATCAGTATATCAGGTGTAGCTCTGTGGTAAAACACTGCCTACCATACACAGGCCCTGGGTTCAGCCCCAGCACCAAAAAAAAATAAATAGCATAATTGTAATCACAATGCAAAGATATACTCTGTCCCACTGTCTTCCCAGGAAGACAAAAATTACTCAGCCATTCCCTTTCAAAATTACAACAATAAAAATTTTTAAAACAAAACAAATAGAACATATCCTCCAGGAGACCCTCAGGGATGCCCTAAGTCTCCCAGTGAGCGGAGCAATGGAACCAGAGTGGGAACAGGTTCCCTCGCCACCAGCTCAGGACACCAGTGGGACAGGCTCCGCCAATGGTGGTAGGATTTGAAACTGTCTCCCCCACCTACCTGCAAAACTCGCATTCCAGTTTCTATTTGGATCAGTGCCAATGCAGCGGCTTCCAGGATTCAGGGACCGTGTCTTCCTCCATAATCGGTTCTGAAAAAGCCACCAAACACCCAGAGGCAGGTCAGTCTATGGAAGCAGTGAAGGTTTCTGGGGGGCTACATTGGAGATGAGCACCAGAGATGGGATGAGCTGCTTGCAGCTGTGCCTGGGGGAGGGAGGATCTGAGTCCAGTCCTCGCCGATGGGGCAGTTTGCACTCATTCCCTCAGAGAGGGAAGAGTTTGCACTTTTGGCTTCAAAGAAGGAATGCCCCCAAAATCCCCTGATAAGAATTATATATGCAAGAACCAAGTTGATGCCTTCTGAATGCACTGAATAAATACTGGCTTCGGCAGAAATGAGACTCGGGGCCATGACGAGCCAGGACGATCACCTACACCTATTTCATTCTTGCTTTAAAAATCCACCAGACTCCCTCTGGGTTGGGAAATAAGGGAGTAAGTTAAACACAACAAAGAAGCCATCAGCCTAATTCAGAATGTGAGACATTATACAGGAAATTACTCGGTTTCTCCAACAAATGAATGACATTTTAAAAAGATGAGTGGGGATGCTGATGGAGAATAAAAGAAACTGCAGCAACATGCAGATGCAACGTGCAGACCTTGTTGGATCCTGACTTCAACAAATTGACTCCTAAGAGACATTTTAAAGACAATTGGGGGTGTTAGATGATATTAAAGAACTTCCATCAATTTTTTAAAGGTGACAGCAATGTAGTGGCTTTCGGATTTTTTATTATTATTATCATCATCACCTAGAGATGCACACTAAGGTAGTTGTGGGTAAAATAACATGATGTCTGGGATTTGCTTTAAATTACATCAAGAAAAAATTGTGTGGGAGAGAAAAAAGACGAATAAAAGATTGAGAAAATGTTGATAATTGATCAAGGCTCATAATAGGGAGTTCCTTAAATTATTCTCTCTCTTAAAAAAATTCCCTTGTGATTCTCAGCTCTGAGAATGACTAGAATATGAAATCCCAAGGAAGTTCATAACATGCACATTAGTGGAAGTTCTCTCCAAGGGTACTGGCAAAGCTAGAAACTTGATAGGCAAGTATCACTCCAAGTTCAGCCCATTCGGGGTTACTCACTTGAGTGTGTGTGTACACATATCCATCAGGATTGGCCACAGGCAACAAGAAAATATCCACTTTCTCCAAGATGGAGGTGACAGCTCGATCCTTCCCATAATCAGACACAATCTAAGCAGAGACAAGGCATTTGTCAGCTACACCCCAGCAGGCTGGGTTGCTAGGTCTAACGGCATGTTCATGAGATGCCCAGTGCCCACCAAGAATGGATGCTTCTAGAACAGTGTCCACCCCCTGAAGCTTGTCCCCATGGGCATGGCTGTCTATAAAAAGCCCTCCGAGCTCCTCAAGACCTGGGGACATGACTGCATGACAGCATCAACTGCAGTGAATCCTGGGGTGTTTGTTTTGTTCATTCCCTCCAAGAGTGGGGGGAATCACACAAATATCTTTTAAGAATATGAGCCCCCAGTGAAGGAGTAGGGAAGATATGACCTCCACATACAGGTTTAAAACACTGCTCCCTACCAAAACACTTTCTGGAAGGGCCTGGAGGCAGCTTAAGGTCCCTGCTGAGGGCCTGTGGGACTTGGAGGGGGCCAAAGGCAAAGCTCATCTGACTAGTACTGAGTGCTTCTCTGCTCCCCTCACAGGGCCGCTGAGGGTCAGTGTCTCAGGCCCCTCTTGTGGTTCCATCAGCTTGCTCGCTACCATTCTGTCACTCAGCCACACTCGGCTGGCAACAGGTCTTTGACCATTTACTTCTCCAATCTGAAAAGGCCCCAGGCTACTGGGGTGACCGGCGCGCCTTCCCACCTCATCCCCAGGGCCCAGCCATGTGGGATGCTGCAGGGGCCCCTGGGGCCCGCCAGAATCCTTGGCTAATACCAGGCGACATAACCTTCCTTGCCGTCCAGATGGCGGTGGCCTGTGAGATCCACTCGCGGGAATGGATGCCTGCATTGAGCCAAATGGCCGGCCGCTGCTCGCCTCCTGTGCTGAACTGCAGAAGGGAAAAGAGACCAGAAAATGACCCGCCTGCCCGCGTCTCCACTCACCTCTCCTCTCCCCAACTCGCTCCTATTCATTTAATTCATTTAAGATAATTCAGAGACCAAATGTTCCTGAGGGCACTGTCTATTTATTGGGCTTATCCGTGACCAGGGAGCTTAATTGGTTGGCTGCAGCTCCGGGCAGCCTGAACCTCCCCAGCATTGGGAGCAAATGGAAAGAGAAACAATTGTTATTGTGGATTCGAATGCCGGTGTGATTAGAGATAATAGTATGTCTCTCGAAAGACCTCAAATGGTATCCCAACAGAGAGACACACAAGGGTGCATGAACCAGGCTGTTTTGCTGATGCAATAAATGAATTCGGTTTCAAATTAGGAAGAAGAGGGCTTCACGATGGCTCTTTGTAAATGACAGTAATGAATTCTGGCTCCTGCCTTTGCCATAGTGTGGGGGCCCTGTGGGTCGTAGCTTGGTACTAACGAAGCCAGGATCTCCATCAGACCGGGCAAATAATCTAATTGTAATTATTTTAAAGAAACCAGCTCAGTGGCAGGTCTCCCTCCCACTGATAGATAACTTGCTAAAAACCTGGGTTCTTTGGGGCTTATATGAAGCTAAGGGTTTGGCAATTCTGAGCACCATCAGTTGTTCCATGGTTTATATGCCCAAATTCCTTTTTATTCATTCAACTAGATTATTTATGTAATTTATGGCATTGTCATAGTTCTCTACCTTCTTTGCCAATACAGACCTGAATCTGTTAGAAATATCTGGAAACTAGGCTTCGTGCAGCCAAGGATCAGAGCCTGGGCTTAAAATTACATCAACCCTAAAATTAGCTTCCTTGGTTGCTTTTTCAATAAGTAGCCCTAAAAGCAGACTAGAATTCGTAGGCCTAACCCAACTTATCTTGCTGTTTACAGAAGGTGGGGTTGAAGGCAAGGCCATGGCCTTTCTGAGAGCTTTCTGGAATGCTAACCTCTCTCCTCTGACTCTTTCTGCCAAAACTTAAAAAGGGGTGTGCTCCTTCTACCTGCCTCACAAAAGCATGTGACTCCATCAGATCAGATTCTAGCCCCGGAAGTCTCCTAGCCTCACTCTCCTCCCTGAAGTCAAGGTCTAAAGAGCTGTCTCTCTCAGGGGCCCAAGGGTGAGTCCTGGACATGAGGACATGAGGAGCCAGTCAGGACGCGTTGAAGGGTATGGGCGCCTCACCTTTAGGACATACATCGGCCGGTTTTCAAATGACTGTCCAATCTTCACCCTACTGGCCAGGTCAGGAAAATCTGTGGCAATGTTGTCCATCTCACGGTAAATCTGAAGTGTAGGAAAAGTGCACCCAAGGACATTTTTAGAATGTATTCAGCTCTCAGAGAACAAATCTGTGAACTTTATCTTGTCACCGTCTTCAGGATTTCTTCTGGGCCCTAACCTTGGAGTTGACCATATAATCGACAGGGAATGCTTATATAGGGAACTGCTTAAAGAGTCCCTTTCTACAATTTTCTAGAGAATAACACATTTCATTTGTCCACAAAATAGTAGCCCACCCACCTAGAGTGGAGAGGCTCAGATTAACAGCTACCGCTACAAAGTGTGGGTGGGACTCTGTGCAGTCTGGATTGGAACATCAGAGCAGCCCTACCTGGTCAAGGTTCTTCACAGAAGACCTCACCAAACATGCAATCACTTTCTCCACCAACGAAATAATCAATTTAGCATGTACCATGTTTATGCATACAACACAATATGTTATATGCATTATCTTTAAAGACACAGAGGTTGTAATAATTTCTCCTCCATCCTAATAGGCCATCTTGCTTACTGTGGAATAGGCTTTGGAAATGCTTTCTCTAAAGACTTCACCAGAGCAAGAGATAGAGAGCTGTAAATAGTGTCTAAGAATACATCACTTGCAGGAGGGAAAAGAAGTTTATTTTAAAGGGAGTTTATTCATTTTAGTTTCTCAAATCATTTGAAGGCCCGAAGAAGGAAACAAACAAATCTGTTTAGTTCATAAGATTGGAAGAAGGAGCTATACATAGGAGCAAAATGTTCAATCGGTATTGAATAAAAACAGTATTACAGGGTTTGTGGACAGGCAGTAAATGGTAAATTTTGCAGAAGCAAGAATCCGCCCTCCAAACACACAGGCAAGCCAGAGAAAGTACAGGGAAGGTGATTTGCAGCCAGTTTGAAAGCTTACAGAGGGAAAATTGTAGGTGCCAGAGATGAAGAGGGAATTCACTACCAGGGTGGAAGAGAGGAGAGGAGCTTTCAGGTGCTGGGGGTTCACAGTCAACAAGGGAGAGAAGCAGAGGGCTTAGGACCCAGCATGGGACAAGGAGCTGGAACTTGAAGCTGGAGATGGGCATGTGTGGTCACAAAAAGGCCTTGGAAACTCTTTCCCTAGAGAGCAGAGGAAAAGCAGAGGGGCTGCCCTGGGCATGAGAGGAAAGAGATTCACCCAGGAAAAGTTACAACAAGATGTTCCAGATGTGGAATCCAAATTCACACTGCCAACCACCAGCACAACACACACAAAGGATCTGGAACCGGAATGCCTGGCAGAAACAAAAGTGAAATTCCCACCAGAGACCTAAGAAAGCCACGTGGTTGTAGGATATGAGCTTTTCAAAGATGTTTTTTGAAAGAATTGAAACAGGAAGGCTATGGCAAACCCATCCACAGCAAAAGCCCTCCTGGGGAGCAAGAGATAGCTGGAAGCCAGACTGCAGGGCACCTAAAGTTAGAGAAACCAGAGGCAAGTGGTTGAGAAAGTGGAGCCCCAGCCTCCAGCAGGTGAGGGGATGGTCCCTCTGGATCCCTGGATGACATTTGCAACTGGTTAGTGGGGCTAGAGAGGCCCCACGTTAATGAGGCTAACGTCATGGTTTGATCCCTGTGTGGGCCCTGAGCTCTGCTTTTGTCCATGGCCTGAGACTGAACTCCTAACTTTATCCAGCTGTTTTGCAGATGTATGTCATTGGTCACAAGAGGGATCAAGGGGCAGTGTGGTTGGAAGTGTACACAATAAACAAAGCTACTGACAATCATGGGAAAGAAGTGGAAATAGCTGGTCAACCTTCGAAATAATCCCTCATCTAGAAGAAAAACAACTTAAAGTATTTGTCTTGGGAAAAGCATGCCAGGAACACCATGTCTGTACATAAAGAATGATACTTATTAAGGTGGATGAGGGGGAAGAACAATTTCAATATGGGGTACATGCCTGAGCTAGCAAAGTTTGCAGACTAATGAAGGAGATACTGGGGAGGGCTGGGGATATAGCTCAGTTGGTAGAGTGCTTGCCTCACCTGCACAAGGCCCTGGGTTCAATTCCCAGCACCACGACAAAAAAAAGAAAGAGAGAGATACAAGAGGACCCTAAAGAACTATACCATTCATTCAGTTCCATTCCATAGTCCCTCTTGATTTCTTAAGTTCCAATATCATATGAAATTATTCTGCTCCAAGTTTTTCATTTGAAAGTTTGGCTTACCTTGAAAGTCAGACATCTATATAAAGTGGTTTCTAACTAAACACAGCACCAAAATACATTATGGAACAAATATACATTATAAGTAATCATGATAAATGAGTGGAAATATTTGGTTAACCTTGGAAATAACCACTTGTCTACTTGCCTGGAATAAGTAACATTTTATTCTGGGTGAGGGATTATGATGGGGGAGAAGAAGGTTGAATTACAAGGACTGGAAATGATTGCAATTATTTCATGGTTTTCTCTAAGTTGCTTGAGAAAAGAAGGACACATGTGGAAAATAAGGTCCACTTTGTGTTTCACCAGGTCCTTAGGTGCTACTAGGAGTTAAACAGCCCATGAATTAGAAAGGAATTAAAGTATGCAAGGACTGGAAATGATAGCCCCACAGTGAAGTGATATTGTGATGAAGACTAATACCTCCTAAGAAGAGAAGTCACAAAATTCAGGAGACAGAAGACCTTGGCCTTAAACCTGCTCTGGAACACTTACAGCTTCCAGAGAATGGTAAGCCCCATAGTTGAAGGTGTTATTGCTCTGCTCTTGCCCTTCATTGTGTTGCATTTCTTCATCTTCATTATCTAAAAGGGCCTGAAAACAGACACAGCAAAATGGTGACGTGATCCATGGATGGATCGTGTTTCTCCTACCGTATCTTGGTACACAGGCTGGCCAAGATGAGGCCTCCTTCCGCACGCCAAGCAGCACAAATGTCAAGGTTTAAAAGGGGATCACATCACTTAAACTATACAAAGGGAAGATTAAAGCACAGGGAAATATAAGTTCAGGCTGCCTACCTCTTAAAGAACTTTTGTACTTCATCAGTACATCACATGATAAGACCGTATTTCTAAAGGGTATAAATGAATTCCACAAGGGTGGGACAACAGAATGACCAGTGTTCGTTTCATCGAGATCTTCATTCCCTAATATTCTTGGTTCTGTTGAAACATTTCAGTATACAAAAATACTGCAACATCAATGCCAGGAGAAAAAGCCATTATCATGTGTATGCTGGGCGTCATGATGCGTGTGGTACAATTTTAAAAAATGAACTATCCTGCCCTTTGCACCAAAAGTAAAATAAAGGGGGGTCAGATTTCTTTCAAATATCTATCAAACTTTACTTCTCGGTGTCCAATTTAAGCCACCCCATTGAAAACCCACTTACTCCTTGGAAGCAACATATGTGCTACTGGGTTTTTCTCCAGTATGAAATCTCGAGACATCAGCCTGCATCTGGTATCCAGTGCCTCTGAAATGCACAGCTTGGGAAACCATTCAGAAACAAAGAAATTCTTATAACCACTCATACTTTGAAGGTTCCTGGCAGATGTCTGTGACATGTGAGGATGATTAATAAGCTCACAGCTGCTCACGCCATCAGGAAACTCCCGGGCCAAATCACCAATTAGTCCATAACCCACCTCGGTGAAGGAGAGAGCATGAGCCAGACACTGTCCTGCTGTTCAATACAGGTCGTGGGGCTGGATGGTGATGTTCCCTCCACCGGGGACTATTGGGGACTTTCTTGCTTTCTCAAAAGGGCATTTCTTATGACTGGTCTCCAATACCCCCCACACCCCACCACTGGCTCCTAACTTCAAATAAGAAAAAGGAGAGGGACTGATTACTTATTATGGCGTGCCAGATACTGTCAGACATTTTGCATACATTTAACTAAAGAATCTTCCAAGTAAACTACATGAGGTTAAGTATCATTATTACCATTCTACTGATGAGTAAATGGAGGCTTGAGAGTGTAAAAACTTGTCCAAAGACACAGCACTAGTAGTTAGCAAAATCGGAATCTGGGGCCAGATCTCTGTTTCCCTGTCTACTACAATGCTGTTCCTCTAACAAGTCACTGCAATTTGCTTCTATTTACCTCAGCTTCTTCATCTTTGAAATGATGAAAGACAACACAAGACCTTGAAAATCTCTCAGGTCCATTCTGGACTGGCCACTTGGTCCTATGCAAGACCAGTGAGAGGCCATGTTCTACCTACCTGTAGATCATCAATTGTCACTGAATACTCCAAGCCCTGGGACTTCAGGAAGGATTTGACTGGCTGCAGACTGATAGACGGGACCAAGACATCCACAGGCCGGCCCAAGGTGGAGGGAGATTTCCAGAAGTTGAGCTGAAAAGAACAGAAGTGAAACCAGATTCAAGGACAATTCCAATAAAACACACAGTAAGTTCATTCTTCTAGCACCACGGGAAGGTAGTCCTCAAGGGGCAGAATTCTGCCCAAGTCACAATTGTAGCAGGTCAGATCCACTCAATCAACAGTACCTGGCAGAGTTCAAGAAATAGTAAGTCAATGGCAGCTAGAAGGAAAGAGACCACGACTCAGGCCTCCTATCTCCCCGGACCACACTGCTGTCATCTATAGCTCTTCTTTCCCATTCAACCTTCTTGATTGTTTAAATGGCTTGTTTACTAATTCAAGATTGTACCCAGAGAATCTTCCAGAATAAAAATAACATTGCCAATAGTACAAGATTCCTCTCCCACCAAAGTCACAATAGTCAAGAGGACTAAGAAGCAGCACATACCTTAAAGTTGTCCGAATGCACTAGCCAAGTCAGTTTGCTGACCTCGTCTCCATTTCTGACATTAATCCTAAAAACTTGGTCCCTGGAGAAGTGGGGGGAAAAGCAAAAGATAATGGGGAGCTTTCAGCTGGCAAATAAACCCCAAGCCCACTATCCCAGACAGAACTGGGCCGAACGAGAGGAAATGGTCTAGTCTTTGGTTATAATGTATAGCCATTAAAAATAAGACTACGTGGCAGATATAAGAAAGTGCTTATGGTATAACTTTAAGGGGAATATTAAGTGAAAGAACAGGACACAAAATTGTATGTGTGCCATGATTGCAAGTATGGAAAAAGCAGATGCACTGGAAGAAAAACAGACAACGGAAATATCCCAAATGCTGACAGCGCTCAAGTTCGGGTCGTGGGATTATGGATGACTTACTTTTTTTCCCTTGTATCTGTTTTCTGTAATGTGGTCATATTACTTTATAATGAAAAACATATATATTTTTACAGAAAGGAATGTTCCTGAGTTACATGCAAAGCTAACTCGAGACATAAAGAAGCCCTTCTTCACTGTCAGGGTGAGGGCTGAAACCCTGGTGGAATCTCCAGGCTGGGAAAGACTGGATGAGGGAGCAGACCCTCCATCCTGGGAAGAGAAGAAGGGAAACGCTGGGTGCTCGCCGTTCCCTTCAGTCTCAGAGTCCAACACAAACCTCCATTGGGAAGGAAACTGAATATAGCCCAAGGTGTGAGGCTGAACTTGGGATGCACTGCTGCCCACGGGGCCAGAGAGGGCCCAGAAGGGGCCTGCGAGCCGCAGCCCCCTTTGCCGTTTTTCCTGCACTTATTTTGTATATGTTATTTAGCTTTTGCAGCAGCGGAGGAGAAGAGCCCCCAAAGTCCTGCGTGGGTGGGAGAAGGCTAGGTCTGAAAAGCTGCCTTTGTGTTCTCGGCCTGCTCAGGGAGCCAGGGGAGCCATTAGGACGTTGCTAGGTGACGGACCAAATGAATCCGCACTCGACGCTGTCACATGCGTCATCCCTTTGACACGAGTGAATGCGGGAAGAGCTGCTGGAGAGGGCTGTGGGCTGAAGGACCTGTTGACAGAATAAATGGCTCTGTCACAGGGAGCTAAACGTGCAGCCTCACGTGGCAACCCCTCACCAGAAAACTGGTTCAGTCTGGATGAACCCTCAGGGTTTCACTTGGTTCTGGAAAGTTCCGAGGGCTCTTCATGGGGTCTTGGCCAGTCCCAAGGAGTTAAGGCTCACTGCAGGTAGCTGGTTTGGAGAAGATGTCAGTGCCCAAGCTTTTTTTCCCCTCCCACCTAAGCCAGTCCCCTCAGGGTCCTGGAGGTGGGCAGCTAACTACTGCTGAGGGCCCAGGTGGAGAAGCCTTGGCTAGGCAGCTCTCGGTCTGAAGAGGCTGTGGTTTGGATATGGTCCGAGTGTTCAAGGGTTCAAGTGCTCAGAAACTGGTCCCCATTACAGCCATGTTGGTAGGTAGTAGGAGTTTTAAGAGATGGGGCCTACTGGGTACCCCAAAGGGTTTAATGTTGATCTTACAGAGTTAAGCCCAAGGCAGCGAATTACTATGAAATGAGTGACCCTGGTCCCTAAAACTCTGGTCATGTGACTCCCTCTCACACATGCTCCAACTATGATGCTGTCCACCACGCTGTGATGCAGACAGAGGGACTATACCAGTGACTGAACGAATGAGGTCACCCAATCTGGGACGTTCAGTCTCCAGCACTGTAAGCTAAATAGACCTCTTTATTCTTTACACATTACCCAGCTTCGAGTGTTTTGTTATAGCAACAAAAAATGGACTAATACAGAACCCATCAGGTTTGCTAAGAGTTGGATTACAGTCCTGAGAAAATGGAGAGTCAGACCAGCATTTCTCTGACACAGGCAAGAAGCCTTGGTTGCAGGGAAAGGAGGATAGATTTAAATCGGAAGGGAAATCCTTACTCCTGATTGAGGGCTGAGAGTAGTCTGCTGAATTCATATCCTGTCATAACCTACCCCCAACACTCCAGAAAAAGTGGTGTCTTCAAAGTGAAAATTCTAGAAGAAGCCTGGGCATTGGCAAAACTAGGCATTTATAAGAGTACTAGCTAGAGCAATCACAAAGAAGGAGGGGTTAGAGAAGGAATGAGAAGAGAAAACAAAGAGGGACATTAAGAGTCCACAGCCCATTTTCTCATGCCCTGATCAGCCAAGCCACAGAGGTTAAAGAAGCATCTGTAGTGTGTAGGAGGTGGGGCAAAAGGGCTGGCACAGAATGAAGTCCCCTCCCTCTGCCTCTCCTCCAGCTGTCCCCACCCTCTGGGTTCCAGCCACACTGAAGTCTCACCTTTGCCCTGTGCTCTTGCCCTGGTCTACCTCTGCACACCTCGCTCCTGCCCACAATCCCACTCCTTTTCCTTATCTTTCTGGCAATCTCCCACCTAGTCTTTAAGACCGATTCATATTACCCAAGAAGCTTTCCCTAACCAGAGGAGGCAAAGTTAGGGAGAGTCTTCAGACAGTGCTAAAAATTGGCAGTGATATTAGGATTTAAAATTATTTTTATGAATGTCAGTGCATCAATACCTAAAATCAAAGCATGTGCCACACAAAGGACAGACTTTCTTGCCCTCGTTATCCTTGTCCCTACTTGGAAAATGCCCACTCCAGGTCATGAGAGTGTAGATGGTTGAACCCTCTGCTACCTAGAAGGGTGTTCAACCTTGACTGAACTCTTTCTGAGGAGGGAAGATTCTCCTGGAAGAGGGGACATGTTGCAATTTGCAGGTTGCCATGTCCACCCCTCCTTCTCCACACCAGTGTTCTGATGGCTCTTACAGACCTCCTCAATACCCACTACCACCCAGCTGCTGCCAACGCCATGTTGAGGATGTCCTCTCACTGACCCTCACACCTCTCCCAAGCTCTGGACAGTCAATAACTGAATTGGTGACTGAGCTTCTATCCCTCCCCTTATTATCAAACAGGCCGTCAAGTGGCTCATTCTTTGTGTGTCTCTCACCAATGTCCCTAACCAGGTTTAGCAGCCACCATGAACAATATGGAGACAATTTCTCAAAACTCTTAGAGGCCTGCAGGCTACTGCTGATACTCGAACCAGTTCTGCAACTGCTTCCTGTTCTCTCCCTGCGCACACTTCCCAGCAACCTGGCTCTTGTCCCAAACTTAAGATGACCAAAGACCAGGACAGAAGATACCAACAGTACAAGAGAGACTGGGCGGGTAGGAGAGCCAAGTGAGAAGGAAGAAGATGGTATGATGGGGAGAAACCATCATCCTCACAGCCATCAGGCGACCTCTGTCCTGGCTTCCTAATCTCAAATGCTTGGAGACCAGCTTGCCTGTGCTCCGAACGTTGGTTGAGCTGGGTAACCATGATAGGTCACTGGGCCCTAGGGAGGATGGCTGCTCCTTTTCTGGGTTCCCTACTATGGAGTGAGGATGACACTATTGGTTAAAACCATCTGCAACCAGCTCAGGTACACAGCTCTTTCTGCTCAAACTCCTGCAGTGAGCAGTCTAGGCCCCGCCATCTCAGCCCGGGTGCCCACTGCATCATAAGAAGGAATGTATCCTGAGAAATAGAGATTTTCCAGCCACACACATAGCTGCGGTGGGAACCTGACAGCTCCATGCGTCAGCCCACACAGCAGCAGGTGTAGTAATGACACATCTACTGCTGAGCTGCCTGTGGAAAAATCTCCTTCCCTGGCCTCCTGCTACGTCTAACCCCTCCAAGCTATTTGGCAGTAGAGACACAGGTATGAACAGAGTCATAAAAATTACTCAATCTCATATATGTAATTGCTTCAGTAAACAACCCCAATGTCTCTTTAACCAGATAGTATAATAGAAAGTAAACTAATAGTTACAGATAGACCAGTGAGCTAGAGGATTCTATTTGGAGATTAACTTGTGTTACAGAAAAAGCGTATGGGCTTTGCATGCCGAGTTCCAGCTCCCCTGCTTACCAGCTAAGTGGCCTTGGGCGGGTTCCTTAACCTTTCTAAGGCTGAGTTTTTTCATGTTTAAATGGAGGAAAATAACACCCCTGCCTGGCAGAGTTGTTGCATGATCCAAAAGATAATGTACATGAAAGCTCTTTGCATTATGCAGTAATGAGTTATGATAAGGCAATCTTCTAGCAGGGCCCCACGGCATCTCTTTCATCTCTCCTACCTCCCAAATCTCCTCTCTGCAAATCTCCAAGCGTTGTGCGTGGAGTATGTTGAGCATATGTGCACACACACTCACACACATCACACAGGTGTGTGTACCTGCATGTCAATTTTCAGAGCTGTAGCTAGGGAAAAGTCTCTTAAACCTTTAATGCCAAAGCACCAGCTCTACACAGCCTTCACCGTTAACAGAGAGGTGAGACCAAAAAGCCTAAGACCCAGGTTTTCCTTTTAAGCATGGTGGAAATTAGAAATAAATCATTTCTGGTCATTCTTCGTAATTAAGAGTGTAAGAATGCTGGGCATGGCGGTACACATCTGTAATCCCAGTGGCTCATAAGGCTGAGGCAGGAGGATTGCAAAGTTCAAAACCAGCCTCAGCAACTTAGAAGTCCTAAGGAACTTAGCAAAACCTTGTCTCACAATAAAAAAAATAAACAGGGCTGGAGATGTGGCTCAGTGGTTAAGCCCCTCTGGGTTCAATTCCTAGTACCAAAATAACAACAACAACAACATAACAACAGTGTAGAAATAAGAAAATGGAGGATGCCTAAAACTGAGCTTACAAATAAGAAGTAGGAGGGAGAGGAATTAGCAGATTAGGGAGTTGGAGAGGGACTGTGGAAACCAGTAATTCTGACTTCAGAAGAAATCAGGCCTCAGAGTATTTGTTCAGTATGATACAGAGAAAGGGGGATACAAGCCCAGGTCCTCCTGCCCCAATCCCCCACCTCCTGAAGTATAATGACAAGCCATTCCTTTTTAATTTCATTTGGCCCTCATATTGCTGAAATAACCAAATAAAATAATAAGTCCAAAAGGAACTTACCCGAAAAACTTTTCTCGGCCACAGATGCTTGACCCAATAAGGGTCACAAAGAACAGTATCCACCTCATGTCCCAAAGTGACAGTCACATAGTGGCTGAGTCAGGCTGTATTTATAAGGAGCCCCGGGCAGACTCACATCCTCAAAAATGCTAATGTGATTCCCAAGCACCCTTGCAACTCTGACAGTGACAGGCGGGTTCCTACCAATGCCTCCTCCATTCCTTTCGAGTGATAAAGGCCGAGCCTCTTCATTTACAAAGTCAGAAACTTGCTCCACGGGCTGGAAAAGTCTGGGCCAAGGGTGCCATATTGCTCATCGCTTGGCATCTAAAGAACATTTTTGAGTAAATAAAAAAGTCCCACGGCGGTGAATGGAATTTATACTGACAGGAGAGTCTAGATTGTAAACCTGGGATGGAGTTACCTCTAGAGATAAAAAGTGAAGAAAATCAAGTGACCCAGGCCAGTTCTGAGACCACACACTTGACAAGTCCTTTCAGAAAAATTTCACCAGAGCATGGCATGAGAAGAGTTTGTGACCTCTTTTATAGACCTGAGGCCTAATTCTTATGAGTCCCTTGAGAAAATAGAAAGAATATGTGGTATATGGTATAGAGAAGATGTGTTATTCTGAATAAATTATCATTTTTCCTTGGGATTTGAACAACAGATAAGGTTTGAGGAAATTATTAATAATAAAACTTTCTTAGGTTTTGTTAGTCTTTGACTCTGGTATCCTTTCTTTCAAGTCTCAGTGGAATAAATGGAAGACACTCATGATCTGCATGACTTCTTCATGGGCTTCCAGGCCTTTGGGTCTGTCCCTAGATCCCTAATTTTCACAAGCCTTTCCCATCCCATATCCCCATGGGCTATATTCTTTCTGCATCTGCCCAAGGGCAGTGGATATAACCAAGGGTGATGGTTCGGAGCCTTAAAGGAAAATTATTCTGACACTTGTTTAAAAGGTAAGGAAAGCTTTATTCAAGATTATTGCAGAAGAGGTCATGAATATTGCAATAGGAGAGGCTAAGCGTGCCTAAGTCCAAACCCAGCAAAGAGAGCAGAGTGAGGGGATTGGTAGATGGAAAATCACTAAGAAAAAACACCAAGTCAGGGGGATTCTTGCGAAAGTGGCCTAACAGAAGTCATGCTAAGGGGCTGGGGTTATGGCTCAGCGATAGAGCACTCGTGATGCACTGGGTTCTGTCTTCAGCACCATGTAAAAAAAAATAAATAAAAATAAAGGTGTCCACCAACAAGTAAAAAAAAAAGAGTCATGCTATTGGCAGGCCATGGACTTACACATCAACAGTGCAGGTCGAAGATCTTGATCAGATATCACAGTCAGGGGATGACTTAGCAGGGTCTTTGTTAAGACTTACTCTGACAGGGCCCAAGAACAAACCCAGACAAAAAGAGGACACCAGGGGCTGGTGTGGTAGCTCAGTGGTAGAGCACTTGTCTAACACATGGGAGGCACTGGGTTCAATTCTCAGCACTACATAAAAATAAATGAATAAAATAAAGGTATTGTGTCTGTCTACAACTAAAAATAAAAAAAGAGGACATCGAATCTAAAGCACGGTCCAAGAGAGAGCCTCCATCAGGGGTTGTGAACTATCTTCTCTGCCTCCCTCAGGGCTCTTGTGTCCTCCTAACACTTAACTAAATTCCCTAACCCATTATGCCTACAACTGAGGCTGGGCTGGACTTCATACCTCACCAAGATAGAGTTCAGCTTTGAAGGTAGTAACAAGAGAAACGGAGGCATTGGGACCGTACTTCAGTGACAGAGTGTTTTCCTAGCACGTGTGAGGCCCTGGGTTCCATCCTTAGCACCGCATAAAAATAAATAAATAAAAGTATTCTGTCCATTTATAATTGTTAAAAAATTAAAAAACTAAGCAAGCTGAAATTTATTTCCCACTTTTGTCTCCCAGGAAAAACCATCAGCATGAAGAAACTCTTGGGGCTGGGGTTGTAGCTCAGTGGTAGAGCACTTGCCTGGCATGTGTGAGGCACTGGGTTTGATTCTCAGCACCACATATAAATAAATGAATAAAACGAAGGTCCATCAACATCTAAAAAAAATTTTTTTTTTAAAAAAAGAAACTCTAAATCCTTAATGGAAGTGAATACCTGAAAAGAATTGTGTGGAAGTTGAGCCCCAAACTTGATGGAGCAACAGGAAAGAAGGAAAGGAGTGTCATCGCTTTGGGTCCCCATCCGTTTTTATAACACAATATGCCAGAAATGGGAATGCAAAGTGCGACCCTAGGCCCAGAGGACACGCACCTACCACGATGCTTGGCACTTTGTAGTTGCCTCACCAGGATTTATTGAAAAAAATGAGCTCAAAAGTCTGTTGCTAGCCTCCAAGAGGAAGGGGTTGATACACGAGAGGACACAGATGAACCTTAGAAACTTAGTGCTAAGTGAAACAAGCCAGACACAAGAGGAAAAATACTGTGATTTGTCCTTACAAATGTGATGTGAGGAGATTCCCAGAACAGGCAAATTTGTAGAGACAGAAAGTCAAATCATGATTAGGAGGGGTTGAAGAGAGAGGTTAATGAGGAGTCACTGTTTAAGGAGTACGGTGCTTCGGTCTGGGATAATGAAGAAGTTCTAGAGATGGATGGTGGTGCCAGAGGCATAACATCGAAAATGTACTTAGTGCCACAGAATTGTACCCTTAAAAATAATCAAAACTGGGCTGGGGCTATAGCTCAGTTGGTAGAGTACTTTCCTTAAAAGCACAAGACCCTGGGTTCAGACCCCAGCACCGCAGGAAAAAAAAAAATCAAAACTAATTTTTTTGTTATATGTAACTTATCAGAATAAAAAAACTTAAAGGATGTTTGGAATATATCTTTCAGGATAGATTAAAGAAAAAGACAAAGGCGAGGGGCTTGCAGTGTAGTGGATTGCTGTGTTTTAGGGCAGAGACAACTGAAGAACCAGGGGGCCAGGGATGTGGCTCAGTGGCAGAGCACTTGCCTAACATGAGCAAGGCCCTGGATTTGACCTCCAGGCCTACAAAAAGCGAACAGAAAAAGAAATGGAAGAAATGGTGTTCCCACATTAGGATTAGAAAAAGGAATAGTCCCAACTCAGTTCTGCTTTAAACCAAAGAGATTTTAATGGTGTTTGTCTATTCCACAGTGCCCTAATATGGGTGGTCTCGCACGTGCTCCATGATTGTCTTCAAGCCAAGCCAGGTTTCTTCAGCTGTGGGTAAGATCTGCTTGGCCGGCAGGAGGAAGCCATAGCGGCCTGTGTCTCTCAGTTCAAAGGCAAACGAGTACTTGATGCCAGAGTCAAAGGACCAGTCAATGCTTCCGCCACTGGCTTGGTCTGAAGGGCAAATAAGAATAAAACCTGGTTATGCTGTTCCCACTGGCCTCTCACGTAACCTCTATATTAAGTTCCACCACGATCAAAAGTAAATCAGATCCGCATACTCATGGGCTGCAGGAGCAGGCACAATTTAGGAGAGGCTCGGACTTACAGAATACACAAGAATAATCTGAAAAGCAAAAGGTGTCATTCCAATGAACACTGCACTGAGCCTTCCTTTGGTGTTCTTAGGAGCCTCTGGCTTTCCCCGCCCATTTGGAATCCTGCCTGTTGCCCTACTTGGCATCTTCCCCAGCTTAGGGAGGTCATACCACTTCCTTCTTTAGAAGGTGCAGGCCTTGTTTCCTGTAGTGATAAAGGAGGGGTTACAGAGTAAGAGATTTAGTCCCTGACCTCAGGAGACTCTCAGCATAAGGAGGGAGCAGGCTCTGCTCTGGTGTCAAATCACATGCACAGCCTCCCTGTTGATGGGTTAAGTAATATGCACCTGAGATACACGTGGCCACTGACGTGACAAATGATGAAGGCAGGTGGCATTAGCCTAGGAAGACTCAAAGCAGTCAGACTCGGAAGAGCTGAGCAATGTACCGGTCCTGAGGCCCCACCCAGGGAGGGCAGGTAGAGGGTGAATGGAGGACATGGTTGTGGCAAAGATGAAAGAAGCCACCCAGTCCCTAAGAACAGAGCTAGGAACATCAGGGAGACTGAATCAGGAAAGAGTAGGACTAGACATTAATATTGTGAATTGCAGGTTGAACATCCCTTATTCAAAATGCTTGGGACCAGAAGTGTTTTGGATTTTGGAATATTTCATATATGTAATGAAGTATCTTGAAGATAAGGCCAAAGTCTAAACACGAAATTCATTTGTTTCTTAAATATCTTAAACATGTCACCTAAAGGTGATTTTATACAATATTTTTAGTGCATCTGAATTTTAACTCAGATCTGTCGCATGAGGTCAGGTGTGGAGTTTTCCTCTGTAGCAGCAGGTTAATATTCAAGAAGTTTTAGATTTGGGATTTTCAGAGTAGAGATGCTCAACCTATAATCCTGAGAAATTCTTGTGCACTCGTCTTCAGCCACAAAGCTATCGTAGTGAATAACAAATACTTAATGGTTGCTGGCTTGGACTGACTCTTCCCTGAGGACCAAAATTCCTAACCTGTACCTCTGATGTGGCTCTATGACACAGTCATCCCATAAGAGGTTCATAGAGGATAGAGTACTGGTTTCAAATTGAATCCTAACCCTCCATTGAGGTGGTTAGCTGGTGACCTAAGGCCAAGATGCTTCATCTGTCAAATAAGGATGATACACTCCTTATTTCACAGGGTAGCAAGAATTAAATGTGATAAGATTACAACACTGAGTGCTCACTAAATGTATTAGGCATTGTGTTAAATTGGCTCATTTAATCCCTACCTCTGTCCTGAAGTAGGTACTAGCATTGATCCTGTTTTACAGATGATGAAATTGAGATTCAGAATGAGTTACAATGTATGTAGAACAGGCATCCAATAAATGTTAGTCATAACCATCATTACCAATAAATGAGTAGGATCTTGTTACCTTAGACCACATTAAGGATCAAAGCTATCTGCAGGACAGTATGTGACTGCTTTAGAGTTGGCGAACACTTTTCTCCCATATACTATCTTTTCAGCCTCTCAACAATCCATTTCACAGATTAGAAAGCCAAGGGAGGATGAGTGACTGGCCTGAGGTGACTTGGTTCCAAAGTGGCAGTTTAAACTCAGATCCAGGCTTCTGGCCCCACGGGTGTGTTTCTCCCCCTACACCTCCCTGGGAAATAACTCAAGGACACCTTCTCCTGGACGAAGCTCCATCACAGCACAGCTCTTCAAAGCCCTTTCCAGTTGGGAAGCTACCTGGGAAATGTCTCACCCAGTGCAGACATGCAGCCACCTCCTGAACAGAGAGAAGCAGGTGTTCAGCCCAGGAGTGAACCAAGGCAGGAGGCAAGAAGAACTTAACTGGGACTAGTTCTTAGAGGCAGTGTTTATTCAAGCTGGGATAAGGCAGGACAAGAGAGTCATACCTGGGCAAATCTGCAACTAGAACTTGCATGAATAATGATCCAGTCTCCAAAGATGACACAATGACACAGAAAACCTTTGTTTGTCTGATATTTGTTTACTAGAAATGTCTGCAATATCTGTGTCCTCGCCAAGAAAAGCACACTAAACCTCAGCCTTCCAAAGTCTACATTATTTGTAAATACTTCCAGATTTATTATAAGGTATACTTTTATTATAAATACTTTTATTTATTCCTTATAATAAAATGGTATCATTCTGCTGACCTTCTGAACTTCAGCCTCCATTCATTCAGAGGCTGCCAACCGACAAAGGCATGTGCTCCTCGGTCTTAGATTGCCATCATCATCTCAAGCTAGATCCACCTCTCTGTGCCCACTGCCACCACTCAGAGGGCACTCCTCGCTGGAGGTTGCCTGATAAAGGTCACAACAAGCCCACAAGGGACATGGTTAAAAAAGGTCTCAGCAAGTCAGGCATGGTGGTGTGCAGCTGTAGTTTCAGCTACTTGGAAGACGGAGGCAGAAAGGTCACTGAGCCAGGAGATGAAGATCGGTCAGCACAGCATAATGAGACCCTTTCTCCCAAAACAGGCATCAGCAACTTTTGCAGATCAGTCTTCACAGAAAACAGTCTAACACACACACACACACAAAAAAAAAAAGCTCCAAAGTCGTTCATTCTGTTTGATTTAGTAATCTTGGTTCAGGAATATATGTAATAAAATAAGGAGTTTGAAAAACCAGGTAGCACTATTTAACAAAATGTTAAAACAAAGGTCCAATAGCGAGGATTTAGCAATATAATGGAATAACAAAAACCTAGAATGTAAATACATTAAATTCTACAGGAAATAATGCTAACTTTAAATAGCTGAACACAAAATACAGCAGACATGAATTCCAACTAGATAGATATATCTGTGCTTGTTGACCAAAAAAAAAAACACTAAAGTTTTTCAAATGTATCATAAACCACACACAAAAAAAAACTCACGATACTCAAAAAAGAGAAGCTTTCGCCAGGCATGGTGGTACATGCCTGTAATTCCAGGGACTCTGGAGGCTGACGTAGGAAGATTGCAAGTTCAAAGCCAGCCTCAGCAACTTAGCAAGGCCCTAAGTAACTTAGCAAGACGCTGTCTCAAAATAAAACATAAAAAGGGCTGGGGATGTAGCTCAGTGGTAAAGTGCCTCTGGATTCCATCCCTAGTATCAAAAGAGAGAGAGAGAGAGAGAGAGAGAGAGAGAGAGAGAGAAAGAGGAGCTTTCATGACATGTAATATTATCAAATCAGTAGTTTCTGTATTTCCATGAAGGGCTCTGGATCTAATAAATACGATATCACTCTTTTGTTCTCCAAGACTCCTATTAAAAGAACCATGACTGAACTAGGGATGTAGCTCAGGGGTAGAGCACTTGCCTAGCATGTGCGAGGCCCGGGTCCCACAAAAAATTTAAAAAAAAACAAAATTTAAAAACTCACAAGTAGCAATGGGCATTCCTGCAGATCCCCACCCCTCCGATGACTACAACTGCTCCCCTCACTCCAGCCTGCTCAACCACCCAGGCGCCTCTGCTGGCCCCCTGCTTGCCCCTTCACGCAATCATTCTGCCTAGGTCATTTCTTCTCCCTCCTGTGTCTTCCACCTCTCTTCCTTTACTGGTTCTTTCCCCACAGTCAATAAATATACTTCTTGTCTGAGGAGGGGAAAAAAAAAGGCTTCTGAAGCCTTCCATTCTTCTCTCTCTCCGCACCCCCCTCCCTTCTCATCCATTCTTCTGAGATTGCTCTGGTTAAGGTCACCAATAAACTAGTGATGAAAATCCAATGGAAAATGTTCTGTCCTCATCTGAATTGACCTTTTCATGGCCTTTTTCATTTTAACCACTGCCTCCTTTTCTTGCTCCTTCCCTGGCTTCTGAAATCTAGGATTCTCAACCTCTCTGCCTAGCCCTCCTGCTAACACCTTGTTTCCCCTTCTCTCAGCTCTCTTCCCATTCTAAGCATTTCCATTTTCCTCTTCCAACCACCCTTTCTATGTCAACCCTTCCTAAATCAATCAATCCCGCCCCCCTCCAATCTCTCTCTGAAGAATCACAGGCCATGTTGCTCAGGACAGCTCCACCTGAATCACCTACAATATGTTAAGCTTGACATGTCTACAATTGAACATATGATCTTTCTAGCCCCACCCCACCCCCTTTCACCCTCCTGGATGCCACTCAATGACCTTCAGTGAGAAACTCTCCACATTCAATAAGCAACAAGATCCTGTCCCAAATCCTGTCCATCCTCAGCAGAATGGCTCCAGTTCAGGAACTCCTCCTGCTCCCCCTAGGAGACCTCCCTAGTTCTGGTTCACCATCACTCTGGTCTCCACATTGCTGCTGTGTTCTACCTCATTCTGCATGAGACTGAGCTGTAAGGAACTGGACAAGTGTAGGAGGCGACAAAAAACTCAGATGCTTAGAGAGTTCTCCATTCTAGATATCACATAGTAAGCATCTCATGGGGGAGACCAGACATACTGAAGGAAACTGGATATGGTTGGGTTCCATGCATGAAGTCCTATCCCCTTCCCATTAAGGCATTTAAAAGCTTTGGCCCAAGTTCACATGGTGCCTGCCCTCTTAGTGGGTCATTTATATAAACTTCCAGCACAACAGATACTTACAGATAACTGAGCATATTGGTCCCACTTTGTACTTGGTGCCATGCAGGCTTGTCACAGACTGGGCAGCCCTTTGGGCCAGTTCATCCTATATCATAGAGATAGAACCAAATAAAGGTGAATGGCTAACACTTGCATTCTTGGAAATTGGTTGCCCAATAGCAGAATATAGACCAGGGAGGTCTGGTTAACTGAGGCAGAAGCAAAGGCCCTTTTCGCTTAGACTGTTTTTATTGAGAAGTAAGCACAAGTGTATTTCTGTTGGCTTTGAAATGCAACATGAAGACCTTCAGTGTTTACTTGGTCACACAGGTTTTTGCAATTCTCCAGGGTTCATTATTTTGCCACTAGTTCATCCCGTTCAGGAGTGTATATGGAAATAAGGTACATGTAAGGGGACTAAAGAAAATGCATACTGACCCCAGAATGTACCCAGGAAGTTGATTTTTTTCTTACTGGATCTCTACATTGGCTTACTTCCCTGTGATTGTCTCTTTTTCCAAGAAGTAGAGCTCAGCAAAATATTTTCCGTTACTTGAGGGTTCCAATTTTGACTGATTGAGGCTTTACTGTCCTTGCTAAGGATAAATGTAAGGTCTTGAACTTGGGTCCAGGAAAACAACTGTACAATTACCAGATGGGGGAAACCTGGCTCAGCTGAAGCCTGGGAGAGCCTGGGGGTTTCAGCTGTCAAAGAGCCCAACATGAGTCAACTGCATGGTGTTACTGCCAAAAAACTAATGTGACCCTCAACTGCATTAGCAGAAGTGCACAGTCCAGATGACGGCAGTTCCGGCCATGCTGTGCTCCACACTGGTTAACCTGCAACCCAAGTTCACTTCTAGGCGCTATCCTTGAAGAACACAGACAAACCAAAGCATGTTCAGAAAACATGAGGGCATTCATACTGTGAGTGCTTAACAGAACTGAAATTATTTCAGAGATTATCCCTACCTTACAGACCTAAGAGAAAGGAGGTGAGTGGTCTTGAAGTAATTAATAGATTCACCTCCCAAAGGGAAATAAACTTGCTCAATAAAGAAATGTGATAAACCAGGGCTGGTAGGGGTAAAACAGAGGAAGGTTTTCCTTCCCTATGAGGAAAAACTTTAACAATCAAACCTGCTTCCAACATGGAATCATCTCCCTTGGAGGCAAGAAGTCATCCAAGTTTAGGCTAGCTGACTATCTGGTAGAGATTTGAGGACCGGGTTTGGATAATTTAAGGTTATCTAGGTCTATTAAAAGTACATTTCAGATTCCTTCCAACCTCGACATTCTTTTTCCCTGATATGACTTTGAATGGTAAGAGTCGCCATCAAAATCCTGACAGAGCTAAAATCCAACTGATGAGATGAAAGATACATCTGAATTGGAAGACTCTACCCCATTTCTGCCTGGGGCTGCTGACAATAATCTATTTGAAGGTAATTTGTCCAAAAGGTCCAAATTCTGGACTCATCCCTAACATATGGGTTTCAAAAACCAAGTCTAAAAGCCAAATTGGAAGTATCTGCACATTCTCTTCAGCATGGGATAGTTGTTGCTCAATTGCAAACAGTCTCCTGAGATGTCGGCATCTGACCTAAGGCTGCCGCCAATTTGTTTATTCCTGAAACAGGAAAGATGACAGAAGGAATCAAGTTAGGGATTGAATGTTTTAAACTCAGTGCATCATCATGGTAGTTCACAAAGTCAAAGGCCCCAGGAAAGTATGAGGTCAGTTTCGGGGAGCAAGATTGCTCAGCACAGAGCATCTGTTCACCAGTCCAAGAGCCTCAGATCTAAATTCAAGTGGGTTTTGGCCAGGCACAAAGGTGAATGCCTATAATCACAACAACTCAGGAAGCTGAGGCAGGAGGATCCCAAGTTCAAAGGCCAGCCTCAGCAATTTGCCAAGGTCTTCAGCAACTTAGTGAGACCCTGTCTCAAGATAAAAATAAATAAATAAAAAGGACTGGGGATGTAACTCAGCGGTAAAGCATCCCTGGATTCAGTATCCAGTACTAAATTAAATAAATAATAACTCCAGGGCTGGGGCTGGGGCTCAGTGGTAGAGCACTCACCTAGCATGTGTGAGGCACTGGGTTCAATTCTCAGCACTATATAATAGTAAATAAAATAAAGATATTGCGTCCATCTAAAACTAAAGAAAATATTTTTTAAATAATAATAGTAACTCCAAGTGTTTTTTAACCATAGAAAGCACATCCTCACAAACTATGGTCAAATGAGGCTCAGGTTCATCTAGATGAAGGCAACAATATTTTCACGAATTCTATTTTCCAAGGAAACTTAGTTTAGGAAGCTAAACCTTTGGTTGCATCACAATCTTCTTAGTGCCTGGACTTAAATCTATCGTCTTTGTAACCTGTCATTAGTACACCTCCACCTTAGTGCCTAACTTCATGACTGACACTGATTTGTCCACACAACGGATGTTGTAGCTGAGCTAAAATGAAGTTGAAAAAACTCACCAGCTCATCAAAGTTATCTGACTTGGTACATTTATACCCATAAGGGTACATGAGCAGCTGGGAATAGCTGTGGAGGGTAATGAAGGCCTTAAATTCCCCATGACTCTTGATGAAGTCCACTATGGATTTCACTTCAACTTCAGAGTTGGCCCTGGGTCCATGGTATGAATCAGAGCAAGGATTGCTACTGGCTCCAGGTCCTGGTGGGATGTAGGAGAAGCCCAGTGAGGACAGCAAGCTTTAAGAAGACACCACAGGGAGGAAGGGACCACACACATCACTAAATTTCTCCTCTGGAAACCAGAATCATTATGTTTGATCAAGACGCTTCCTAAGGGCATAGACAGGAAGCCCAGCTGAGGTGATACTGCATGTATCTCTTCTTTAAAAAATATGGCTCCTCTATATGGCAGAAAGAACTATCAAATTAGATCATCTCCTCTCTGTGGGAGTTGTTGGAAGAAAAGCTCGATTTAATATTATAGATGGAATTCCTGCATTGAGTGGGAGTTTTAGCAAGTTCTTTTTCTGGGATCTTTTCCAATTTGTAGAATCCAATAGCAGAAGATTCTATGCATCTGTACTTCCAAGTTACAAAGCCACAAATGCAAAAAACCTCTGACACCCTTTCTGCCATGAGGAAATCACAACTACATTTGACAACATGGCCACCTTTGGCCTTAACTCCCTCAGCAATCAGTGTTGCTCAAGCCCACTGAGGTGTGGTTATGGCAGGCCCAGCAGGGGCTCTAAATGCTAAAGAATCTCTCAGAGAGCAGGTAAGCGTTGAGATTCCCCAGGCTAAGTGATACGGACAAAACATAAACATAACCTCTGTCATCTTGAGTTAAAATATTAATAAGAATAACATTTCAGGGGAAAAAACTGGCATTGGATTGCTGGGAATTGTTCAATATTTTGGGTCTGGTGCTTTGATTATTTTCCCCCTATGAAAAAAAAAAAAAAGAATAAGTAAATTGTAAAAGCAATGAATGAAGTTGCAACTCATCCATATGCTGTCACAATCCCCTAGCGGGTCCTGTCTCGCTTCCATAACTCTCATTAATTCATTTGTTTTACAAATATTTAATGATTGCCTTCCATGTGGCAAGCTCTGTGCTAGGTGTTAGGAATACTACTGAGAAAGAGACAGAGCTCCTAACTTCACTGTTACTGTGGGCTAGTGAGGAGAAACCAAACAAATTTCAATTCTGATTATTAAAAACATAAGGAGATTTAGCTAGTGCCGGAAAGCAGAAAGGAGCCCCCAACTAGCCTGCCACTGAGCTCCAAAACATAAGAGCTGCAAGCCAGCAACAAGCTAATATTTTACTTTGAATCTATTTCGAAAATCAATGTCTTAATCCTATTTGTACTTCTTTTTAAGTTTTCCTTCTCGAAGCATCCATAGATGATGTAATGCTTCTCCTCGGAATAGATCCTAACCCCCTCTAGTGGTTGGTTCAGGGCTTCCTGAGCTCCCGCCATTGTGCAAAGTCTTGCTCTGGCAGCTCAGAAGCTGAACCGGGCTACAGCTTGTGGGAAAACCGAGATGTGAGACAAAATATATTAAATGCCGCTCAGAGCTCTGCGACAGCACTGCGCTCCTGTGAAGGGAATTTAGTAAAGTGTTTTTCGAAGAGGTTTTTAAATGGCTTGAATCCTAAATGGGCGTAGCAGGCTGACGCACTGCAGAGCCCTACGAACCAGCTAGTTAGCCAGACAGCAGTCTGACCATCCCTGGGGGCAAGTCCCTGCGCTCACCTCCAAAACCTGCATCCCAGTTCCGGTTAGGATCTACACCGACACAGAGGCTTCCAGAGACCTTGGACCGGGTCTTTCGCCACATCCGATTCTTTAAAATCCGACCAAAAAAGATACAGAAAAAAGAAAAACCGATCATTTACCCAGATAAGAAGGTCCCTTCAGAATGCAGTTCATTCCTACTGCGCCCTTCCGGGAGGCCCCTGGGCAAACGCTCTCATTTCTCTTGCCCCAGAGGTGTTGGTAATAGTTCCACTCTGGATAGTCCCCCATGTCCTCAAATAAACATCTGCCAAACCACGTTCCATAAAACACCAGTTCTATTCAATGCAACAACCACCACAACAAAAAGCAAGGGTAGGAGAGTTCTGTGATCAAATATTTGGGGAAAAGATGGGGCTAAGTTGATAAATTTACTTCAGAACTTGTAAGAGTTTTTAATGTTTTAATGTTTTATATGCACCACTGAAAAGGATATAGTGGGCGGAATTTCCTAGACGAGCCCATGGAACCCTTTATTCTTGCAATATCTCATGGGATGAGTACCAGTTGCTAGGATGAGTTTCTTTGAAAGCGCTACCACCGTCATCAGCTCGCTACAAGAATAAACTGGAAGCTCTGATTCATTTTGAATGTATCGGGGGTCACGACTGCCACAATGGTGTTTTGTAATGAGATTTTCAAGGGGAAAAAAAACCTACAAAACTCCTTTTAGTGATATTACAGAGGATTTCTGCCACAGATGGTAAGTAAAATGCTAGGATGCATTGTACTGCTACCTAAATCTTACGGCAATCTAATTGTCAGCAGGTAACATCCGCCTTCTCTTTTCTATCAATCCCACCACAAAAAACGCAGAGATAATTGGAACAAATCTCCTAGGTGACTCACGGCGAACACTGAGCTCTAATAGCCCAGACTAACGGCTGAAATGGGCTCTGGCTGAGGCGACAAGTGAAGACATCATGTGTTGGAATAAGAAGTGATTATAAACACTTTTCTGTGCTCCTTTCAGGGCCACTACTGAGAGATTAGGCATTCTGTTTGGAGTAAATCAAGAACAGAAAGATTATTTTTATTTGGTTTTTCAAAGTTCCTACACATCTCCTTAAAGTCTTTGTGGAAGAAGAATAAAAAGTCCTGGCTTACTTGGGTTTGAGAGAACACATATCCATCCGGGTTTGTGACTGGCAGCAGGAAGATGTCCATGGTGTCCAAAATGGAGGTGATGGAAGGATCATTTCCATAATCAGAGGCAATCTGAACAGAGAACAAGTATCATGTCAATCTCACAGTCCCTTCCTTTTGATCAGGGACCTTGGGACAGACTATTAAGGCAATGTTTTTTTCCAAATGTGACCTACGGACCACTGTGGACCAATGAGAATTTTCCCAAGTCTACTGCAGCCCAGTTTCCTGCAGTGTTAATATGTTTTAATATGCCCATGTCTACACTTTCATTTGTGGTCAGAATGATTTACTTGTATTAAGTAAAAATCAGTTATCATGTGTTCATTCTCCCTCAAAAGCAGTAGTGTTCTTCCTATGAATTCTGGTGAGGCATGTTACAACAGTGAGCAATGGTAAATGTGGCTTATGTGGATAAGAACCAAAGAAAAAATTTTAAATATTCCTTAGTCCTCACACAGTATAGTGTTCCAAAAGAACTCAGGACCAACATCAGATTACTTAAATATGTGGGAACTTTGTTAAAGATCCAGAGAACTGGTTAAATTTCATTTGGGGAATTACATTTTTACTTGCAATCAATTGCAGTAGAGTTGAAGTTTCTGCGGGATTAAAATTTATTCATTTCCTGTGCTCAGCCATCCTAAGGCATTATTATTCAACTGTTAAATATCCATTTCATAATACCCTAAAGGTAACCGCATTTTAATTGAAGGGAAAAATGTATCAATTGGTATGCACATGGTTGCACATGCTCGAATGATCTGATGTGGATTGATTTCCTTTGCTCATGAATTAACATTCTGATTTATAGCATGTCATTTTTGAATTACTTAAGAAATACCAGACTAGGTCACACCCAGCCCCAAGTCCTGACTCTCATGCCAACAAACATGTGGAAGAGAGATATTGCTACATCCTGGCTTCAAAATCAGATTTGGGAAATTTTCAGAACAAATGCAAACACGCTTAACTAATTTCAATTTGGATCTCTAAGTCAAAGTCAACGCTTCTTACACCTGTTTCTATTTTCTGTCTGAGCCCCTTTCACGATTTTAAACATCCCCAGCACATCTAGCCTCAGCCTTAAGAAGCAGCAAAGCGATTTTTCTCTAATCTGTTCTTTTGCTGAAACATAACTCCAGCCCTTACAGGCCACCCCTTAGATTCCCTCTGGTTTGCTGTATCTTTTAAGGAGGGCATAGTGGTAGGCCCAGGGGACACGGTGCTATGGCCCTGGATGGGATAATACCAAAAAAAGATTAGATGGGTCTGTTTCCTGTCCATGTGGCAAGAGAAGGGCTCGAGGAGAGCACAAGCAGGGACCTCAGAGACTGTTGTGTACTGGCTTGTGGGCCTGACCCCAGAAAATCAAAATACGTGAGGAATTTTAGGCAAAATGACCTTATTTGCTACCCACAGTGCAGTAGCTTGTGTAACCCACTCTCGAGCATGGATTCCAGCGTCTAGCCAGATGGCTGGCTTGTCTCCTCCGGTGCTGAACTGCAAAACAAGAGTGGCCAATGTGAATGGCTCTGCGGATCTGGGCACCTCATTCCCTCTGCTCTCCCTGCAGCCTCCTCCTTCTCTGTCCCCTTGATGTTATTGATGTGCTAGAGAGAGGAGGAGGAGATGCAGACGGTGCGCTGAGGATTAATTCTTCTCGTTTAAGGTTTTTTTGTTTGGTTTTGGTTTTTTGGTCCCCTTCTTTTGATATAAGCTTAAATGCAGGCTAAAAAGAGGGCTCTAGACTTCCTCCCTTGATGTTTGTAAAAAAAGTAGTTGCAGATAATGATGTGAAAATGGGTTCATATGTGGCAAATTGGAAAAAGCAGGTTACACAATAGGATATCATTTCTATTTTAAAAAAGACTAGTTCATATAAATATATGTGCATACACATGCATATGAGAAAAAAAAGAGGGGAGAGGGAGAAAAAAGGGGAAAGAAAAGAGAGGAAAAAAATAGAAAAAAAATGTTTATAGTCATAATGCCATAGTTGTGAAAGTAGAATTACAGGGATTTTTTTTTCCTTTTGTGTGTATTTTGCAAATATGTGCAGGGATTGTATTATGAAAATGCTCATGATAACCTTTTGAGTCCTTCATAAAATCAGGATGGCAGGTTCTGTAGGTGCTTTCCAGAGTTTAAATTTTATGATCTAAGTGACTTAGTTTTATTTGGAACAGTGGCTTTGCCAATTGGATCAGTAAATGGGAAGGAAAAGATTATTTTTGCACCATCAACTTCTATCTCTGTGCAGCATCCTAAACACAGCAGATAAGGTAAATGAGAAATGCAAATCCTTGCTTTAAAAAATTACATTTCACAGGTTTCCAGAGTTTTAGCTGAAAGTGTTCTGTGACTTTTTCTTCAAAGGGCTCAAATATAAACTTTCAAAAAGGCAGAACAGGACCACCTGGAAAAAGGAAGATCAAGAAAATCCAAGGCAGAAGAGAATCTGGGGTTTCCTGACCCAGTTGAAGAAACAGAGTAGAAAAACGAAAAAGAAAGGAGGGTTAGAGTAAACTTTAGCAACAGTACCCTGTGTCATAAAATAGGCAACCACTCCTCCCAGGCCTGCTTTGGGAAAACCGCTCTGGGGAACTCCATCTGCCCCAGTTAGTCAATTGGTTCCCAGCCATAACGTTTCCAAATTTAGCAGGGAGTTGTGACATTTACCCCCTTCCACCCAAGCAACTCTTTCTAGGAAGTCTGGGGAAATAATTTTCACTCTTTTTCAGGGCAAGGTGCAGAAGCTTCAAACTCTCAGTACGAAGACTTCCAGGAGTAACGTAACCAGTTGCAGTAAAACCTGAACATTTGTCAGCTATCATCTAAAAAAAAAAAAAAAAAAAAAAAAAAAAGGCTGTTTCAGGGCTTTCGCCTTTGAGATTTAATTCTGTCATCCTGCACACTGCGGAACTCCTGTTTTGGTTTTTGTGTTTTTGTTTTTATGCGGTTCAGGCAATTAGTGTTTAAAAAAGGAAAAATTGGCTTAAAAAAGAAAAGGAAAAGAAAAAGAAAAAAAAAGAAAGAAAGAAAAAGAAGAAAGGGGCAAAGAACTCCCACCTTGATTAATTACAGAATGCTCCCCAGCCCCCTCCTTGTCCCCCGCGCCGCCACCTCCCCCTCCTCGGTTCCTATTGGCGCGCGCCGCCCGCTTCCCCGCGAGCGCATCTACCCCGACAGGAGCATTAATTCTCTCCTGCAGACCTGCGTCAGCTTGCGCAGGAAAAGAAAAAGAAAGGGGGGCTGAGGAGGGTGGAGGGTGGATGCTCAAAACCAGCAAGGACCGGTTAGGAGGAAAAAAAGAGACCTGCTCTGCGGGCCGATTTGGGAGGGGCAGGATTCTAGAAGCATCGGGAGCAAAAACCGCTGCCGTCCCGGTGTACCTTGAGCACGTTCATGGGCCGGTTTTCAAAAGAAGAGCCGATATTCACTTTGCTCACCAGGTCAGGGTGCTCACCCACGAGGTTATCCATTTCTTGGGAAATCTGAAATGTTTCAAATGAATAAATAAAGACACTTGTAAATGAATGTTGGGATGCATCTATTAGTGGCTTTTCTCGCCCCCCTCTGCCCATCCCCTGGGGCACAATGGAGAGGGCAGCGCAGCCCACCGCGCCGAGGTGTCGGGGGCGTTTGAATCCTAGCTCAGGGATGATGAGTCATTCTAGAAAAAGAGAAACCATTTTGCCACAGCAGAGCCGGCTCCTTCCAGTTTCGTACAAAACAAAATGGCCCTTGTCTGGTTTGCCTGTAGGTTTCCTCCACCCAGCTCTCTGGTGCAGATTTTCCGGCCAGGAAGCTTCTCGCCTTCACTAGCAGAAAAACACAAATGATAGTGGCATCCAAAGGGATGGATGTGGAGGCTGGTGCTACAAAAGACAGCCGGGCTAGTGCAGGCCCGGGGACAATGGGGCGCGACCCGCAGACCGGCTCAAGCCACCGTCCACTCCAGCCCCTGTTTTCAGGGTTCATTGAAATTCTATGCATTCTCCATGCGGCCGGCTGCATCCATTGCTGGGACTGAGACCTGTGCTTCCAGGGGTTACTGGAATGAAAACAGTCCCTCCAGCAGTTGTTTGCAGGCACCAGAAAGCGGGGAAGAGACATCTTGTTGCTGCCACTCCTTTTCTTCTTCACATCAAACTAAGATACAGCTATATATCTAGATCAGTCTTTTTTTTTTTTTCCTTGAGAGGGAGAACGTTAGAAAGGTAATAGCAAGCATAGATTGTATATCACGCTTGTGACGTCGCTCCATAGTCTAGTGCATTAATAATTCTGTCACTGACACAAAGCAAGTGAGTTCAGGTTACATTTCGCCCTCAACTAAGTTTAGGTCAGTTTTACCACGAAATAAATTAGGGAAAAAAATTTTTTCAGAGCTGTTTGCATTTTAAAATTGATTTGGAGACTCAGACCTCCTCCTCTGGATCTTTTCTACTCTCCGCCTCATCCCTTAACCCTGCAACTGCCATCTCCTCTACCAAGTACTCCCAAGTCAGTCAGTGCAGATAAATCCCTGTGGGCCCCAAGAAGAGCTCTGTGTCACAGAGATAAGTGCAGCTTGCCCAGGTACATAGCATGCGACCCAAATGGAGAAAGGGACTAACTAAACTCAAAAAAGACCTCAGAGACTACATAGAGGTTCAAACTATGCAGCCTTGGAACCCTGAACAAAATGAGACCCCTCCCGGCCTGGAAATCAAGAGTCAAGGTGTCTCCTGATTCTATCAATGACGGCAGCAAGGAAGCACAACTCTCCAGTGGTTCAGTGGGTCCGAAATTGGCAAAAATCTGTTGAGGGGAAGATCATGGAAGAGCTATTTGTGAGCTCACTTAAGACACTCTGAACACTTCCAAAATAACTATGAGGTTGTTGGGATGAGCAGGTGGGATTCAGGTCCTGCATTAAGTCAGTGACACTGATACAATCCTAGGGAAACTTGGAGAAGATAGAAAATCATAGAATAATTTCTAGGTCATTTTATCACCACATAGAATTAGTGGCCTCATCATCAGAGAAGAGGGTGGCCCATTACTCGGATATACATTTTTAAACACCTACCTCTTCCAAGGTGTGGTAGGCCCCAAAGTTGAAGTTACCATTTCGTTCTCTTCTCTGATTAAACAGCATTTCTTCTTTCTCTTGGTCCAACAGAACCTAAGATAAACCAGTTCTATGATTTAGTTAATAGCGATGCATTTCAGTTTATAATTGTAAAGAAAATGATGACTCTCAATTCCCAGTGCCAAGCTTTCCTCTTTCTGTCCTCTACAGGACATGATCTCTCTGGTTCATGTCTTTCTCCTATTCTGGCAGCACTCAGAAAGGGGATGGGACATTAACAAGACAGTGGCTAGCCTAACCCTGCAGATACAGACAGGATAATGGTATGTGGAGAGCACATAGGTGTAGTCTTAAGCCTCACCCTGCCTTTCTGAGTTAACCTCTAATTACAAGCTAATTGACTAGCAGCTTGCTTTTTCCCTATTTTATTGACATCCTTCATATTTATACTACCTCTGTCTTTGGCCCTTACCCTTTAATTCTTTGTTATCATATTCCATTTGTGCCAGAGGCAAAAAAAGAAAGACAATGCCTCCCTAACCAACCTGCAGGGGTATTGCATATGGCTGGAAGATCCTAGTAAAACCCACAGGTGCCTTCCCTGGCCCAGAGGGCTCAAGGATAAAAGAATGTGGGTGTTCAGTTCATGTGGACCAGGAAGCCTCTGGAAAGCTCTTCCATAGCATAAGTACCTGAACATCTTCAATCATGATGGAGTAAGTAATTCCCTGGGACTCCAAGAAAACTTTGACTGCAGGTATGCTGACAAAGGGAACCCGGACGTGGGCTGTCTCTCCTGGGGTGGTGGGTGATTTCCAAAAATCAAGCTAGAATGGATAAAAGGACAAGCCAAGGAAATGAGTGGGTTATTCTGGGGGGAAAATGGACAGTTCAGCATTGATAAATTTCAAGCAGTCAATGGGTTGCCTAGTTTATCTTGAACCCACAAAATCCGAATCATTGTGTAATCACTATAAGACAACAAGAGTTTTTAAATATGCAAGCATCAGCAAACGTGTTATATTGCCCACCTCCCCTACATGGCCAGATAATAAAATTGGCAGAGGAAAAGATTATTTAAAACTATGGCAGTTTCTTTTTTTTTTTTAAACAACCTGGCATTCAAGTGATCCAATTCATTTCACAATACTACAAATCATTTTAGAAGGGAACTAATGCATTTAAAGTATTTAATAACTTTTCCAAAGTTTTTATTTTCAGATTTTATTTTTTCATTCTTATAATATACCTGTAAGGATAGAAGAATGGTATGTTTATGCCCATTTTTCTGAATGGTAAAATGAGTCACAGGAAAGGTAAGGTGACTTGTCTAGTGTCATGTAGTTGCGACTAGTACCCAAGTTTTTGGAATTCCAACTTCATGAGTTAGTATCCCACACTATATCAGAGGAGTCAAAATACAGTCCAAAATATATGACAATCATTGTATCTGACTGTAGAGTATTCATTCTGATAAACAAAAGCCCTCACTAGAACAAGTACCTGGAGATGTTCTTCGGCCTCCAATTGCACCAGATTTTTAATTTGTTCTTCATTGCTTGGGACAATCTCCAGAACTTGGTCTCTAAATAGTATTAACATAGATATAAACTTAAAAGTGGTTTGAACACTGCTTCCTGTTGCTTTCAGCTCCTGTCAGCCTCTTCACCTAAGAGATGAATGCAATAGTCGATAAACGCTCTACCAACCCAGAAACTAATAAATAGTATACTGACTCATACCCAGAATAAGAAGGAGATAGAATGGCTTTATTTCCTCCAAGGAACTGTTATCTAAATAATAATTAAAGGGGTACCTGCTCCTACCGTGAAGCTTGCTATTAACGTTATCTTTCCTTTAGCTAATGAGGATTTGTCAAATAACACCTATTGCTCATAAAGCATTGGCTTTTAATTTTTGTGTCCCTGTTTTCTTAGAAAAAAAGTTAAACAAAAAAATCTGGGGTGATTAATCAAGTGCTTGTAAGAGGAATCAGATTCACATCTGGGTAGACCTAATGTTTTCTGGGTTTGGGGAGGGGGTTGCTTTTTGTTTGTTTGTTTTTGTTTTTGCAATGGAAAATGTTTCAGGGTTCCATCTCCAAACCTCATTCATGTGGTCCAAAGCCGGAAATCGTTAGGGAAAACTGGAACCCAAACAAATCACGGTGTCTCTCTTTACCCACTTACAAAGCACTTTTAATGGCAAATAAAGGATATCAGGGATACTGTGTCAGAAAAGAGAAACCCCAAAGCAAGAAAACTTCTTAGAGAAGAGTTTGGGTAAATGTGCTGGATTCTTTTAGGTTTTCCATGGGGATAGAGCCTTTTCCTCTTTTAACCCTTTCTGTGAGCTGGCTGACTTTCCATCCTGTGGGGAAGATTCAATGAGATACAATGAGCCACAGAGAGGAACCAGAATCCAGTTCTGAAACCAAACCCCACACAATTTCCAACGAACTCAAGTGGAATACCCGAGCAACAGAATACATGCTCTTCAAGGCTTTTTTGCCTCCAAGTATCCATCTGCCACAAATGGTCTGAAAATTCTTCCATTTGAGTCTCATTACTTCGGGTTCATGCATGGACTCCCAGGAGTCCTCCATTCATTTGAGAAGGCTCTTGGAAAAGTAATACATTAGGCTAACATTTCCTGGTGTGTGTTCTAAGGAACAGTAGGCCTTTGAGTTACTCCGAAAAAAAATAAAGGGGGAGGAGGTTGATGACTTTTTTAAAAAAATTGGGTTCCATGCTGCAACCTTGATCCCCTCTTAAAGATTTATAATACACACTAATTTAGTCAAAGTTCCTGGAAATTTTATACTTAACCCTCTTATTCCCAAATTTATTTGACCACTACTTTTTTGGACCAAATTTTTTTGACAGCTTCCTTACTTCCCTGGAACACTCTCCAAAAATGCTGCCCAAAGTCCTTCATTGAATTGTAGAACCAAAGCACTTCAGAGCAAGGGTGAGTCTGACAGCTACAGAGGAGCTGGGCTGAAGACAACAGGCCTGGCCTTCCACTTCCTGAGGTTCCAGCACCCAGACTCTCAATCTGAAGATAGGGGAGGACAAGAGCTGACGTAGAATGAAGCTCAGAGAGATCGGAAGGAAAGAGGAAAGTAACCTTGACACTTACTGTGACCTGAGACAAATGAGCCACATGGCCTGATCTCTCCTGCTGTCTGTCACATTCTGATCATTGGAAGGGAAAAGGAGTAAGGACAGAGAGAAATAGGGTTATTTGTGTTCCATTTTGTGAAATATTATTATACAAAATGGAGCCATTCCTGTCACACAAAATGACCCCATAAAACAGAGTTGGGGACACTGGAAAGAAAGGAAACAGGCCTCAGACACGTGCTCCAGGATGTCTCTCACAGAAACAATCCAATGAGATAGCCTGCCCTATCTTGAAGACTATTTTTACTTAGCCAATTATGAAAGAACTGCCAACTGTGATCTGAAGACTAACTTTATGTATTAACTTCCCCTACTTGCCAATCAGAACTTGCCTGCTCCCACAAACACCAAGACTACTAATGAACTTTCATTCAAAATAATTTGCACAGGTTTCTCCATCCTAATAAATCCCTGGACCTTTCCTTTGTTCTCTAGACACACTATACCACCCTGGGCTGTGCATTCATGTCCTGGATTTCAATGCTTTTATTTATTCTCGAATAAAAGTTCCTTTATTGGAGATGCATCTCTATAATTTTTGTTTGACCTTGACAGTTTTCACTTGCTGTTTTTCTTTTCATGTCATTCATCTGTTTTTTTTTTTATCACCCTCTCCTATTTTGCCCCCTTACCCTCCCACCCTGATCTAAGAGAACTCTGGAAACACTGAACATGTACACCCATTATTCTGTAATCATCCAATGAGAGACTCCATGAATCAGGTAAATAAAATTCAAACAAGCACCAGAAAATAAAACTTACCCCACAAATGTTTCTTGACAGTAGATGTGCCCAAAAAGGGCACCAAATAACAGGATCAACCTCATGGTCAAGGCTTTTCCCAGAGTCCAGAATTCAGAGTCCTTCCTGAACTTTATTTATAGGGAGCACAGCTGAGGCTGATCCGTTGGCCCTCTGAGAACACAAGTGAATTCCCATATGGTAAAATTCCCACCTGCATGTGAAATCTTCAAGGTTGTAGACACCCACCAGTGTGATATCACCAATCTGTGTATTTTCCATTCCTGGCATGAGATAACAAACTTCGATGGAAAGAAAACAAAATTGCCAGAGCATACCAAGGGCAAATCATACATTTATGATTTAGAACATAAAGTGCCATTTGCTCTGCCCAGTGATAGAAGCCAGATTAATAGACCTAGAGGTTAAAGTCCTTTCTGGGTCTCTGACAAAAGAAAAAAAAAAAAGGGCAGAGCATTTATAGTAATTACTCAGGCATCCTGTCTATCACATTCCATTAGTTTGCTCATTTGTTTATTTTTACAACGTTTACCCTGAAACACTGCAATCACTAGGTCCACATCTGCTGAAGGTCCCTGTAGATGTGGCCCATTTCAGTCCTCACTCTATATTAAAGCAAAACAGAATGCCTTTTAATATTCAATCTTGCACTGTCTCTGAAGTGATCCATCTACATTTGCACCAAATTGATATCCCTATTTCCGTGCTTTTTCCCAAAATGAAAATGTCTTTCTGATTATGACAATGAAGTTGCTTGTTATAGAAAGTTTTGATTAAAAGGAAGTGTTTTGTTTAATCACCCGTAATTCTTCCACCCAAAAAAAAAGAAAAAAAAAAATACCATTTGGTGTCTATCTTTCCAAATTTATTTAGCTGTTTTAGAGGTTTTTCTTAAAGATTAGCCTGTATCACATACACTGTTTCTTAAACAAAAGTTTATTTTAAACAAAAGTGATCTTTCCTTCCTTCTCCCAAATATAGATCTACAATAATCTGACTCTCTCATTGCATAAGAATACACCTATTTTCTTTTAGAAACCCGAATTTCTTACATTTGAGTCGTTGACACACATTCTACTCAGTTTAGCAAAAACAAACAGCTGCAAAGAATTTTTCATGTGTTCTCTGTGTGTCAACTTCTTCATCTGCACAAACTTTAAATCCCTGGTTTGAATTCTCAAAGTAACTGCTTGAAGGGAAAAGGTCTGTATATCATGGTTCCAGGTGAAGAAATCACCAGATTAGCTTGAGTTTTCTTTCTCTTAAGAATTGGAGAGAAGACTAAAGCCAAGAGGTAGAGGCCATAATTCATCCTCATGTCCCCAGCAAGTATCAAATAAATAATGGCTCAATAAATTGATATGAAAATACTTGGAAAATCAGTCCAATAAATAATAGCTCAATAAATTGATATGCAAACACTTGGAAAACCAGTCAAAGTTTCCTGGAAAAGATGGAGATCAAGCTGGGTCTTAGGGCAGGAAGGATTTTCCAAAATAAGCATGAGAAGGGCTGGGTTGCTGGTGGTAAAAAAAGCAAGTTAGATGGAGAACTGGGAAAACCCAGGCACTTACTGAGTTAAGGAGGAAACTTGTTCCACTGAAGCGAAGACTGGTTGGTCCCTGGGAGTGGTGGGGAGGGTAGCATACAAGAGGGTGGAGCCGGGTGGTGGAGGGCCTCACAGTCCAAGGAGGGCAGCTTGCACCTGATGAAATGAGCAGATGGAGCAAGAGCCTTGCAAGGGTTCTGAGAGGTAAGTGATTGATGGGAGCAGCACCGAGAATGGTGACCCTTGTGGCAGAGGTCCTCTAAGCAGGGAGCCAAGAAGGAGCCTCCTAGAGAAATCCAGATTTAAGATGATGTGTTTGGAATGGGTGGTGGCAACAGGGCTGGATGAGATGGGCTCAGAAAGGTTTTTCAGTGGACAATTTTGAGCCCATGGTGAGTAACTGGTGACTCACCAGTTACTCACCTGGCTAAGTAGGAGAAGCCAGGGAAAGGTTACTTTTGAGAAGGATGCTAACGGAGAGGGCTATCAGCTATTGGTTTTCCAAGGATGTTCATATCAGTTGCCCCCGGCAACGTCTCCCTACCCAATTATCACACAGTGTGAGTTTCCATTATAAGAATTTGTTTTGATTATCTTTCCTACTGGTGTTTCAAAGGGAAAGTGTTGCTGACACAAACAACCCAATGAATTTGATCTACTACATGAATTCAAAAGTATTAGAGACATGATAGCTCTCTTCTTTCTGGAAGGGATAGTGGGGACAGGCCTAGCCCTACAAGCCTTACCCCTCCCACCTCACTCCTGAGTCCAAAGGGGAGAGAACACTGAGGGTAAGGCAGAGTGAGGAAAGTGAGCATTCCCTAGAATGGATGAAAACAGTCATTTAAAAAATAAATAGAAGAAGTTGGTGGCTGAATAAGCACAGCCTTCGGAGGAGGTTGTAGGGAACTCTCCAGAAAGCACTGTTATTTCTGACTACATAAACTGATCCATAGCACAAAAGGGCATTGTCCTTTTCACCTTCTCCTCATTCTAGAAGTTGGGTAAAATCTATTTTTTAAACAACTGCATTGAGCCATACGTGATATATAATAAACTGCATGTATTTCAAATATGCAATTTGATAGGTTTTGACATAGGTAATACACCCATGATGAAACCATCACCCCAATCAATATCACATATCACATATCCATCATTTCCAATAAAATCTGTTTTTGAAAATCACTGAGACACTCTACAGCCGGAAAGGGATCACTGAAGGCCCCTTGCTTTGCAGATGAGGAAATGAGGCCCCAAGAGGGCAAGGGGCTTACACAAAGCCCCAGGGCTGGTCTGAGGTAGAGCAGGCACCAGGAGCTCCATCCTCAGGCCCTAGTTCGGCTCTGACGGCTGACACTCTACAGTGCCCAATTAGTCCAGGTAATTCTACTCGGCTCTAGGAAAAGACCATTTTAGACCAAATGCTTCTTTATCAACCTGTCTCTGGGGAAGCTGTAATTTAGAAAGAGAAAGATGATAGCTCTCTTTGGAAAAGTGCTCTAATGGCATGTTACTCCCTATGAGGATGATGTTAGGCACACTTCTTGGTTTTTGCCCTTTAACCCCAGAAGGTGAGATAGCCTAACAGCAGGGCCAGAATGATGCTGTATGGGACTGGAGGCAATACGACTCTAAATTAAATCCTTCAGCACAGCTTCCAGACCCCAAAGCTCTTCAAAACCAAAACCATGGATGTCTTTGCCTGCAGAAACATGGTTATTCATAGCAAAATGAATTCTACAGCACAGTTAATAAATTATTAATGAGACTTTTCGGAACATTATGAATTAAACAGACTTTGGTGCTTTGACTGGGAAATACACAAAATCATGGTTTCTGAGATGGGAGAAAGTGTGCTCCAAATTTCAATCAACCAAACGCTAAGCAAAATTTCCATCACAGGAAGATGAAGATTTTATCAAAATTGCTTGATTTTCTGCAGCACCTTTAAAACAAGACACCTTTAAACCCTTACAGGATTTCTTGGTTTCGACAAATGTACCATGGTTGCATAAGCTGTTAATGTCAGGAGAATCTGGGTGGGGTATATGGGTATGCAGCAGGACTCTACTATCTTCGCAACTTTTCTGTAAATCTCAAATTATTCCAAATATGAACCCCAAATAGAAAGTTTATTTAAAAAGGATGAAACTTTCTGGGAAACCACCTGCAAAAATCAATGAAAAGGCAAACAATGTACAGGGGAAATAATTGCAGCATGGGTAAAGAGTTAATATCCTTACTATGTAAAGAGTACTCACTAACTCTATAGAAAAACACCTTGCAGAAAATGGATAATAGCGAAAATAAGCAGGACACCCCCACATACCCACATAGATAGGACCAAACTTTAAAAAAATAAATAAGTTTGAGACTAGGGGAGTAGCTCAGTGGTAGAGTGCTTACCTGGCATGCATGAGGTCCTGGGTTACATCCCCAGCATGTACAAAAAAAAGAAAGAAAATTTTTAAAAGTCAATAACCACAATAATCAAACAAATCCTATTTTTAAAAATGAGATGCCTTTTTTTTTTTTTTAACCAATTAGATCAACAAAGTTATTGGGTTTTGTTTGTTTGGTTTGGTTTTATTTTTATTTTTATTTTTTTGCTGTGATAAGCTGGTTTCTTAAAGAAATACTAGCCAGGCCTAGGGATGTAACTTGGTGGTAGAGCACTTACCTAGCATGTGCAAAACCCCGAGTTCAACATCCCATGCCGAGAAAAAAAAATTAAAATGAAAAAAGAAAAATAAAATATTACCCAGGGAAAGTTAAGAAAATGAGCTCTGTGGGAAAAGCGTACATTGTTACAACCCTTCCAAGAATGAGATTTGGCAATTCAAATCCAAAAATTTACAGACACTATTCTACTTTTCAGGAATTTATTTTAAGGAAATCATCATGGATACACATAAAGATTTATCTAGGATTTTTATTATGTAATGTGATGAAAAAATAGAAAAACCCCAGCGTCTTCTAATTGGCACAAACCAGGCAGAGCAAATCCACACCAAACAAAAATGAAATGACCATTAAAAATGATGTATGCAGGCTGGTGGTATAGCTTAGGGATAGAACATATGCTTAGCATGCACGAGGCCCTGGATTCAATCTCCAGCACCAAAAGAAATAAAGATGTATATAAAAATATCAAGACACACAAAAAGGTTCACAGAATATTAAGATTTTTTAAAAGCATCTTACATTACAAAACAGGAATTCAAAATGATGATTATATTGGAAAGAAATACACTAAAAAGTTAACACAGTGATTCAGCTACATAAATTTCCAAAACTTCTACGTAGTGAACAATAATTTTAATTTTCTTATTTTGCTTATAATCTAAGTAGAAAGAAAAAAATTAAAAAGACGCGATCCCCTACTGATGTGATTTGGGAAACCACAGATTTCAGCATCTTCCCTAGACCTTGATCCTATCCTGGTTAGGCTTCTCTTTTAACATGGTGCTTTCTAGCCTGGCTTTCCTTTTGACCCCCGAGTTCCTACTTTGGGTTCCCACTAAGGCTCTTTTTCCACCCACCCATTCTTTGGGGCTCCCAGAGTTTACCACCCTAGCAGCTCTCTGCTGCCCCCTTCTGCCACCAGCAGACAACCACTGTCAATCCATGAGGTCCCAGTTTACACTGGGCTCTTGCCTTCTGAAGACAACCTTTGTCGTTGCTTAAACTTTAAAGTCCATCATAGAGGGGCTGGGGAGATAGCTCAGCCGGTAGAGTGCTTGCCTTGCAAGCACAAGGCCCTGGGTTCGAGGCCCTGGGTTCGATCCCCAGCCCCGCCAAAAAAAAAAAAAGAAAATCCATCATTGAAAGGAAATTGACAAACAATCCAGATTGGAGCCTCGGGCTTGAGCACATGATCATGTTCCCAGGTGTCACCTCAACGATCAGGGAGATCGGGTGTACACACTGAAGAAATTTGACTTCCTGGGACAACAGACCTGCTCAGCCCATCCTGCTATGTTCTCCCCAGACCACGACAAACACTGGCGATACCGAATCCACCAAGAAACGCTTCCAGCAACCACGCCCCGTTCTCTGAGGGTCCCTTAAATTTGAAGTCTCTTCTGTCGCCTGCTCCGTTTTGGAGAATCCGTAACCAAACGCGACAATCTGTGAGCCATGAAGCCTTCCTACCACCCTTGTGCTTTGGAATCCAGTCTCCTCATTGTCTTTGATCATGCTTGTATGAGGACATCATGGTGCCATACTCTTTAAAGGGAACACGTTTTTTCATATTTTGAATTATTGCCACGTTATTAAAGATAAAATGGGGCGGGAGTCTATTATGCAAATTATTTTTATATTAAATCGGTTGGGAAGAACAAATAAATTCCTTCCACAGATCATTTGCTCATTTGCTGTTGCAATGACCAACTCAAAAGACCTTTATGTACAAGTAACCATTTGTTCTACCCTTGGAGGAGGTAAACAAGGCCACCCAATACCCTGTAGTGAAGATCTATCTTTTCATCCTTCTCTTTCTTCATCAGTTTCTCATTCTTGATGACTCCTGTTCAGGACTCATGAATGCAGTCCTCATTTGTGAAATTCCTACTGTGTGACAGTAAGAATCCCAGAGCTCCAAAGAGGACTAAGACAGATTTTTTTCTGCCTATTGCTTAATGTCTAGACCAGCACTGTTCAACGCAAATGTTCTATACCATGTGTGGCTATTGAGTTCGTAAACTGTGACCAGTCTGATTGAGCAACTAATTTTTTTAAAACTTTGATCTTAACTAATTTTAAGTTTCAAAATTTAAACAGTATAAAATATCTTTCCTTTAAACACACTTTATTGTTTTGGCAGGGCAACGAACATTTTAACTGTTAAAAATTTAGCATTCAAATTGAAGTATGTTGTACATGGAAAATACATACCAGATTTTAAGTACTTAGTATGGAAATTAGAATGCGAAATAGTTTAATAATTCTTGGATCCATTTAATGTAGAAATGACAATATTTGGGACATACAAGGTTAATAAAAATATTATTAATTACACCTGTTAATTTTGCCTTCTTTAATATAGTTACTAGAAATTTTCATTTCCTTTTTTTTTTTTTTTTTTTTTTTTTTTTTTTTTGCGCGGTACTGGGAATCGAACTCAGGGCCTTGTGCTTGCAAGGAAAGCTCTCTACCAGCTGAGCTACCTCCCCAGCCCAGTTACTAGAAATTTTCAAATTACACACATGACTTGCAATACATCTCTATTGGACAGCCCTAGTCTAGAGGGAGAAAAATTACGTCTAAATAAAGAGTCTCCTAACATCATACATAATAAGTTCCTGGAAATATGTAGCAAAGTCTAATGCATAAAAATTGACCAGTATGCTTACCTGATATAATAGGGTGAGGTAGCTTCTCAAGAGCTACAAAAAAAAAAAATCAACCTGCATTAAATAATAACCTTTATCCCAATTTCAAAAGTAATTCGTGCTGCTTATTAATGACTAAAGCAACTCAAAAGTAATTCAGAAAGATAAGATATCCCTAGAGTTAATAAACAGTTTGATCTATAGAAAAGGTTATTTTTCTAAGTGTGATATTATACTGCATTTTGAGGAAAGCTGAATTATATTCCACTATATGAATATACTGTAGTTTACGTAACCAATTCCCTATTTACAGCATCTGATTTTTCACTATTTCAACAGTATATATTTGGGTACATACTGCTAAATAAAATTTATGGGAAGTCATTACTTTGGACTGAGCTCCCATACCAGTCCCCAACAGAGCAGACCAAACCAGAATGGAGTCACTAATGCTAGGTGCCATGTAATCAAACTGAACTTAGGAAAGTCAGTTTAAAGAAAGAAAAGAAAAAAAGGAAATACATGGCCACCAGTATGAAGGCACCCAGTCAACCTGAGCCACCATGATAAAGAAGATCCTATTTTTTTTTTTTTTTTTCAGTTCACAGCTTGGCCTTCTTTTTTTTCTTTAATTTATTTTTATTGTAAACAAATGGGATACATGTTGTTTCTCTGTTTGTACATGGAGTAAAGGCAACCATTTGTGTAATCATACATTTACATAGGATAATGTTGTTTGATTCATTCTGTTATTTTTTTCCCTTCCACCCCTCTTTTCTCCCTATACAGTCCCTCCTTCCTCCATTCTTGCCCCCCCCATTATGTGTCATCATCCGCTTATCATCGAGATCATTCTTCCTTTAAGACCCTACTGCTTTAACCCTGGAAAGAAAAGTAACTTTGAAATCACCATTCCACTTTTTGTTCCTTGTTTTTGCTCTCTTTAGCCTTTTGCTTTTCCCCGCATAAAGTTCACCCTCTCTATTCAGCTCCCCGGAGCACCTATTTCACAGATAGGATGCTGCCCAATCCATGAATCACTAAGATAAGCCAATTCAATCCTTAAACTCAATTTGGTGAAATTTTGTTCTTTGACAATATTGATGAACATGTTTTATACTTATTTCACTACTTTTTTTTTTTTTTTTTTTTTTTTTTTTTTTTGTACAAGGGATTGGAACCAGGGACACTTAACCACTGAGTTACATTCCCAGTCCTTTTTTACATTTTTTATTTAGAGAAAGGGTCTTGCTGAGTTGCTTAGGGCCTCACTAAGTTGCTGAGGCTGGCTTTGAACTTGTGATCCTCCTACTTCAACCTCACAAGCTGCTGGGATTACAGGCATGTGCCACTGTGCCTGGCTTATTTTTCTACTTCTAAAATACTATTCATATAATAAAAAACATACAAACATTCCTGAAAAATAAAACACAAAATCTTTTTATTATTGTCCTTCTCCCTGATTGAATTTGTACCTCTGATAGTAGTTAACAGTTGGGTATGTAGTTCATTAGAACTTTTTTCCTGAATATATATTAGTCAGTTTATCTTTCTTTTTTCTTTTTCTTTTTCTTTTTTTAATACAAAATGTTGGACAGACTATACATACTACCCAACTTACTTTCTAACTTTAAAATATGATTTGGACATCTTTCTGTGTCAATATTGTATACTTAACTTACCAATAAATGTTGTTTATAAGAAACTAGTTGATAAGTTATGATTATAACTATATAGGTGGAGCTTTCTTATCCAAAAATCCAAAATCTAAAATGTTCCCAAATCCAAAACTATTTGAGCACCAGCTTGATGACTCAAGTGGAAAATTCCACACCACAACACTGTTTCATTGCACAAAATTATTTAAAGTAGGATATAAAATTATCTTCAGTTCATGTATATAAGTTGAATATGAAACAAATAAATTTCCTGTTAGTCTTAGATAGATCTTATTACATATAAGCAAATATTCCAAAATCTGAAAAGAAAATCCAAAATCTGAAATACTTTGGATCCCAAATATTTTGGATAAGGACAAATTGTTTGATGCAGTACTAGGCAGTCATTAGTAAGAAATGAGGGACCAGAGATATTATAACCCAGTGGTAGAACACTTGTCTAGCATGTACAAGACCCTGGATTAATCACTATCACTGAAAAAAAATATAGATCTTTATGAACAGGGAATGATAGCTAAAATATATCTATAAGCAAAAAGAAAATAGCGTGTGTTACAACTGAATTTTTGTAAGAGAAAAAATATTGTAAAATTATCTATTTCCAAGTTGAGACAGCAAGAGTTAAAATTTGGGTAATGAATTAAGGTAGTGAAGGATATTTGGTTTTCCCCATATGCTCAGTTCCTAAGTTTCAGATAGCAAATAACAAGGTTTTGGATGCGGAAAAATATATCTGAAATATTTATCTGAATCTGTTTGGTTCCTAGGTTTAGAAAGCAAGCATTCCAATTATTACATGTGTTTATGTGCAAAAATTGACTGGAAATAATATGCATGGAATTGTTAGTAGTAATTATCTTGGGTCGTAGAATTTTGTTTCTACTTTAACATAACAATGTTATTTGACTATCTTAGAATGTGCTTGGATGCTTCTGATCAGAAAACAGCACAATAAAAATATCATTTGTGAAAAGCAGATTCTGGAAAACTTGAAACCTAAGCACAGAAAATACTGTAGTGAATATCCTTAAGTGTACAGTTATAATTTTGTGCATCTGACAGGATATTTCTGTTAGATAAATTCTTTATAATGAAATTTCTGGTCACAAAGTGTGAACATTTTTAATATTTCCAGATTGCCTTCCAAAAAAAATGATAGGAATTTTCTTTCCCATCAATATTATTTTCCAAAGGCCTGATTCCCACATCTTCTTAATGCTGTGGTTATATAAAATTGGACCTATATCAATTTAAAATATGAAAAGTGTTTCATTGTTTTCTTTTGGACTTCTTTTTTTGCAAAGTTGAGCTCTTTATAATATATTTATTGGTCATTCGGACTTCATCATCTATGAACTTTCTATTCATATATTCTCACCATTTTTCAACTAAGTTATTTGGTTTTATCTTACTTTTAAAACTGTTAATATGTTAGAGAAATTAGGACTTGCTCTAATTTTGTGTTCCAGAAATTTTCCCAGTTTATCTTTTTCCTGTATTTACTGAATGTTTGTTTCTTTCTCTCCCTCTCCCTCTCTCTTTCTCTCTCTCCCTCTCTCTTTCCCTCTTTCCCTCTCCCTCTCTCTCTCTCTCTCTCTCTCTCTCTCTCTCTCTCTCTTTTCTCTCTATCTCTATCTCTCTCTCCCAAAGTTTAAATATTTTTATGCAGTCTAAATATCAGTCTTTTTCTTTAAGACTTCTGGATTTTATTTGTATGTTGCTTGGAAAACTCTTCCCTAATTTTGAGTTAGGTTAGGAAACTTTTTACTAGTGGGCTTTTTTTCCCCTAGTATATTTATGTTTTTCCTGTTGTGTCTCTCACTTTTATTCCACCTGGAATTAATTTTCATATAAGAAATTAGTGCACGTCATCTTTCAGATATAGGGTTCAGAATATGTTTTTCAGCATTTTATGTGTTCTTGAATTTTGTCCTTTTTCCTCCCACAAATGAATAGTGTCAACAGGCTTAAGTCCAAATATGTGACTGCAGCTAAAATGCACCCTTCCAGCATGTCTAATGATTTCCAGCTTTGTCTCAACTGAACTAAGTTTATAAGTCTATTCTTCTTATCACTAACATCAACACATTCATTTTTCCATGTATAAATGTCAAGGACTAAGTATTCAAATAGATGTACAAATCCCGATGCACATAGATATTAATGCAGTTGAAACTAAACAATGCAGTCATTTGAAATAGTTCAAGTACAGAAATTCAAATTCTGGAAATTCCACAGTGTCAACGTATAATGTCCAAAAACTCTAGTCATTTGAACATCAAGCATGTGAGAGGAGGAATTGTCATTCACTACATTACAATGTGATCTGTACTAGTGCTGGGGTCTGAATTGTGGGAAGCCAACTTTCCTGGGAGAGCCATAGAAAAAGTTACAGGGTGACCTTTGAGGTTTTTCTTTAATTTGAAAAGGGCTTTGACCTTTCAAAAGTTCATTTGAAGATATGGTGACTGGCTTTCCACCAGAGATAATGGGTGTATGACAGTGGCTGGTAGGGAGGGGCTCCTTAAGGCCCTGATGCCATCTTTCCACATCCCTTCCAATTTCCTCTCATCAAAGCCGGGAAGGATCTGCAGCCAGCCACTTGACTCTTGCTCACTGATTATTTGTCTTCATTCACAATAAAAATACTACTCCACCTCTGATTTGTGTTTTATACCTTCTTTTTTTTTGGGGGGGCGAGTATATGGGGGATTGAACTCAGGGTCAGTAGACCACTGAGCCACATCTTCAGCCTTATTTTATATTTTATTTAGAGTCAGGGTCTTACTGAGTTGCTTATTGCCTCGCTTTTGCTGAGGCTGGCTTTGAACCCGCGATCCTCCTGCTTTAGCTTCCCAAGCTGCTGGGATTACAGGTGTGTGCGACCTCGCCCAGGTGATTTATACCTTCTTATCTTATCCCTGTGCAATCAAGGGCTTCTTTCTCCTGAAAGAAATTTCAGACAAGAGCAAAGCAGGTTAGGAAATTGTACATGAGATGACTGAATGCCCTCATTTAGTTCTTTTGGTGAGGTTGCCTGGGGTACTAGGTACCCCAGAACGGCCCTCCTCACCTGGAAGGTGACCCTCTCTTTTTTGTCCAGGCCTGGAGCTTGCCTTCACTGTGGTCACCTTCTGAACCTCCCCAGTGACATTTTCAGCTTCTCTCCCTTCCTCAGCCCAAACCCTCTACCCTCTTCCAATTCCCAATTCACACAAAAGCTTTATTATATCAAAAAAGTACTTTTTCAATATGATTTAAAAGTTTAATCCTACATCCTCTACTCCCCAAGCCCTAAGATGCTGCACATTTGAAACTAATTAAAAGATTTGTATGCCAGAATTCCTAACTTAGCAGTCATCAGTGCATGTCCCTGAACTTCCCACATAACTGAGGGAAGTGTTTGGGGTTGTATTCTTCAGGCTGTGGTGTGCTTCATCCAGCTCAGATCAGCTTGCCAGAGCCAGTGGCTCATTGCTTCCCTTCCTATTCAGTGATGCCACTTTGATAGCTTGAGATCAGCAATAGTGGGAGTATTTATATCATGCAAATCAGCAAGTGCTACAAAATCAGAGATGTTAACAATCAGAGTCGATTGTTAAAACAGTTACCATCACACCCACTGCTTAAAGAATTCTTTTGGTTTCCAGTAATAGAGAACCATCGAGCTAGCATAAGTAAAAAAGGGAATTTAGCTGGGCGGTGGCTACACCTGTAATCCCAGCAGCTCCCGAGGCTGAGGCAGGAGGATCGCAAATGCAAAGCCAGCCTCAGGAACAGGGAGGCGCTAAGCAACTCTGTGAGACCCTGTCTCTAAATAAAATACAAACCAGGGCTGGGGATGTGGCTCAGTGGTCAAGTACCTCTGAGTTCAATGCCTGGTACCCCCACCCCAAAAAAGGGGGGGGGGATTTATTATTAGAATCTGCTAGTGAAGTGTCATGGCATCTGTGAGTGGGTAACAGATAAGCTTTGGGAGAAACTAGAACCAGGATTTGAAAACTGCCAAAACTCTGCCCTTTTCTGTTTCATGATTTTCCTTCACTTACAACCAGCTTCCTCTGGTTCCTAATCTACCAGAAGGGTAATGTGCCCCTGACCCCAAGACCTACTATCGGTCCAGTCAGCCAAAGAGAAACTGATCTCTTTTTTGGTCCAATGTTCAAATTCTCAGAAAGGACCTGAGATTGGAATAAAGTTCTACTGCAGTCAATGCCTGGTCAACTTAAAGTGGGGTAGGGCTTTCACATTGTACTAATTATTGCAAGTACTCTAGAAATTATTTAAAATATAAGGGAAGATTGTGCAGACTATGCCATTTTATACAAGGGACTTGAGCATCCATGGGTTTTGGTATCCAACGGCATCCTGGGACCAATCCTCTGTGGAAACAGAAGGACAACTGTATGTATACTTTATGTCTTGACAACTTAGGCACTATAGAGCAGCTGCTCTAGAAATCGCAGTGGACAAGAGCACAAGAGCCTGTGCCAGTTGCAGGTAACAGGGAAGCCAACAGATAATGCTTCACAACAGAAGAATGGCCTTGTCTACAAGAAGTTCAAAAATATAATGGTTCAGGAAGTTGTTAATTCAGCATCTTCAGACCTAGTCTTTTCCATAGTGCCACTCTATCACATCCAGATCAATGCCCTCAAGGGCACAATCTAGCTGTCACAATTGCAGACTTGGAGACACTTAGTAAAAAGAAAGATAGATTGTTTCTTCTCTCTGCATGCCCCCCCCCTTGGGGTATCTGAGATTGAACTCAGGGGCACACAACCACTGAGCCACATTCCCAGCCCTATTTTGTATTTTATTTAGAGACAGGAGTCTTACTGAGTTGCTTAGTGCCTTGAGGCTGACTTTGAATTCATGATCCTCCTGCCTCAGCCTCCCGAGCTGCTGGGATTATAGGCATGTGCTGCCGTGCCTGGCTTCTACATGTCCTTTTTAAAACTAAAGAAACTTTTCAAAGAATTCCCCCACCAGCAAACTTTCTTTCCCAGAATGAGATGACTTATTTTTCATGGGCAAGGGGAATTGGTACCACCATGACTGGCTTAGGGCAGTAAGAACCTAACTCATAAGTCATGTAAGAGATGGGTGGAAATGGCCTAAAATGAGGATCTGCTAGAATGAAAAAAAGTAAAACAATCCATGGTGGGGGAAGGGAGGCACGCAGACCCCATGTAAATGAAGGGGTGAGATCGGAGAAACGAGACAAGTACTCTGGCTCTAAGAAGCATTTCTCCAAGCCCTTTTGTCTCTTGCTCAACTCTCGGACCTGCCAGTCAGTCTTCCTAACCCTGGCCATAGACACTTACACTGGAACCTGGTTCTCATCTCCCTGCTTCCCCCTTTTGATTTATACTGATTAGTAGCAGAGTTGGCTCCCCGCCTGATGTTCTCACTGCTAAATCAAGAGTTTGAACACATGAAACTTTATGGTGACAGAGGACCCTAATAAACAAAAACGATTATAGACAGCAGGCCCCTGTAATAAGGTAGAGTAAGGAAACATCTGTGAAAGGCCAACCTTAGAAGATAAGAGATAAGGACTGGAAAATGGTATTGGCCAGGTTTACAAAATATTTGCTTAAACAAAGTATTTCATACATTTCTTTTTGTGAATAAATTGTTCAGAGATGAGGGTGTAGCTCAGTGGTAGAATGTGTGCTTAACATGCACACGGCCCTGGGACAGATTCCCAGCACAGAAAGAAAGAGTGAGAGAGGAAGGAAAGAAGGGAGGGAGGGGGGGAGGGAGGGAGGAAAGAAGGAAGGAAGGAAAGAAGGAAGGAAGGGAGGGAGGGAGGGAGGGAGATGGAATAAGTTGTTCAAAAAGGACAAGTACAGTTTTATATGCAATTCAGCTTTTTCTTGTCAACTTCCCTGGGCTTCTCTAATAACTTTACCAGCCTACTATTTTAAAAGCTCAGGTTTCTATTTTCATCTGTAGTTTTGTTAAATTTAGATATTAAATGCAGCTCTTCTTTACACAAAAAAAAAGACTATAATCTAATATTCAGTTGATATGTAATAGATACTTTAAAAGGGAGGGGCATTTTCCGCTTTTGTCTTCCTTTACCTCCTTGAAAGTGTGTGCCTGATTCGAGTTTCCCCCCTTACCCTCCCATCCACCTCTGTGACCACATGTTCCTGACAGATAGAGAATATCCAGGTGGCCCGGTACTTGGAAACCTGTCAGAAGCTATTCAATGCAATAAAGAACACATCATACCAGTCTTTGGCGTATTGTTACAGGGAAACCCTGTTTAGAATTCACTAATTGGGAATTTGTGATAATTTGAGGAAGGGCTGGCTGAAGTTAACCTTTGTACTATCTATGGAAAAAAAGAGTTCACTGAAGTTCTGAATAGTATAAACAAGATTGGAAGGGGAATAATTATCTACTTAAAAGAACCAGTTGTTTTGAAAAGCTTTAGAAGTATCCTTTTACATACAAACAGGGTAATTATGATTTAAACAAAGGCTGGCCTGTTTCTTAGGCTTCTTTGAAATGTCAATTACAAATTACTCTTGTCTATTCACCAAGGCAAAACCCAACCCTGTGTACCAGGCCACAGTTGGTTAGCTTGCTTCCACTTACTATATTTGAAAATAATAAACCTGAAGTTCTTTTAAAGTAATATAATTTAATCCAAGCTTTTCACTATCCTAGAAAGTTGGTCCATCTGTAGAGTGAGTAAGGATTTACTAACTACTAGCATATGACAATCAGGAATGCATAGAGAGACCATTGCTTTCACTAATTTAATAGTAGAGCAGGATAATGGGTGAAAATCTCCAAAGAAAATGACTCTACTGCAGTGACTTTTGTATCTTAACTTATCAGCATAAAGAAACACATTTGTATTGCAACTCAGGGCACACACAGTGAAGCAAAAACAATTCCCTTGCTGGGTGTTGTGGCACACAAGGATCACAAGTTTGAGGCTAGCTTCAGCAAATTACCCAGGCCCTAAGCAACTTAGTGAGACCCTGTCTCAAAATAAACAAAAAGAAAAAAGGGAGCTGGGGATGTGATTCATTGGGTAAAGGGTGCCTGGTGTTAAGTCCCCAGTTCCAAAAACAAAACAAAACAATTTCCTTATTTGTGCAACGTTGTTATTTTCTATTTATTTTTCGATAAGGGCTAGTCGCAACCTGCTAAACTGATTTTGTGATCTATTAGGGTAGACCCCCTTATCCACAGGAAATATATTCTAAGACCCTCAGAGAATGCCTGAAATCACAGATAGTATAGTACCAAGCCCTGTACATACTATGATTTTCCTATGCATGTATATTTATAAAAAAGTTTAATTCAAAAATTAGGCACTAAAATAAATCGACAATAACAATAAAATAGAAGAATTACAACAATATACTATAATAAAAGGTATGTGAGTATGGTCTCTCTCAAAATATATTGCACTGTATATTTAGGTTTTGGTATCTGAGGTTGACCAGGGATAACTCAGACCAAGGACCAGAAAACCACAGATAAGGGAAGATCACTATAATGGGTCACCATTTTGAAAATGCCACTCCAGAGGCTAGCTGGAATGTTGGGCGATAGGTTCCTTCATGACAGAAGGTGTGGCAGCGGGCAGGGCGATAGTTGCTATCTGTCTTTCTTTATTGTACGCAGGTTGGTGCAAGGCCTGCGTAAGCACCTGCACTGGGGCGGCACAGGGCAGCTGGCTCACTGCCCTTTCTGAAACCAGATCCTGTCCTCATTCTCCCCTTAAACCCTTGGCTGTTGACCTCACTGCTCACTGCTCTAGCCTCTATTGCCTCTACTTCCTTAATGTTCCAAAGTTTTTTTTTTTTTTTAATGTTGGCTTTATTAATGTCAAACAAATTAAATTCCAAAAAAAAAAAAAAAATACTACCAGGAATAAAGTGAGTCATTTCATATAACAAATGAGTCAATCCATCAAGATGAAAATCATTAATCTAAATATTTATTCACCTATGGACCTTTCCTGATAGAATTTCAGGAAGAAATGGACGATCCGTAGTTATATTGACAAATTTATTTATTTTTATTCTTACAGACTACATTTTAATTCATTGTACACAAATGGGGTTCAACTTTTCATTTCTATGGTTGTGCATGATGTAGATTCACACCATTTGTGTAATCATACGTGTACACAGGGTAATGATGTCTGTCTTAGTCCACTATCTCCCCCCACATTTCCCTCTACACAATCCAAAGTTCCTCTATTCTTCTCTTACCACCCCACACCCCCACCACCCATTATATATCATCCTCCAATTATCAGAGAAAACATTCAGCCTTTGGTTTTGGGAGACTGGCTTATTTCACTTAGCACAAGGTTCATTTTTCTCCTCATCAACCCTTCCAGGTCAGTCTCCATTTCCCCCTTTTCTCTTAGGCTAGCCAGGCTTCACCACTGCAGATGAGGCAAGTGGATGCTATAATGCCTCTCTACCAAACAGGGTGCACCTCCCCAGCTCACTTCCAAACTGCTCCCATCTCTGCTTAGTTTCTCTTGACTGTATTTTCCATTGACAGTCCTTCTGGGGTCTATCTGAATTGGGTTTGGTATTTGGTGTCTCAAGTTTTTATCTAATTGCTCTCCATGAAGAACATGGATAATGTATTATCATGGGGAAAAAATTTTTTTTGTGGTCAGTTCAGTTCCCCAAACATTTACCAGCAGTATAACCTTGGGTATGTTATTTAGTTTTCCCACACCTCAGTTTCATCACCCACACTTTGGGATAATACCTATCTGGCAGGCTTGTAAAGGATAAATAATCTTCTTAAAAGGCTTGCTTGTGGGGCTAGGGTTGTGGCTCAGTGGTTGAGTGCTTACCTAGCATGTGTGAGGCACTGGGTTCCATTCTCAGCACCACATACAAATAAATAACATAAAGGTCCACTGGAAACTAAAAAAAAATTTTTTTTAAAGGCTTGGGTATGCCTGGCATAAGCCTAGCATTCTCTAAGTGCTTCTTAGTATCAGTGTCGTTATTGTTGCTATTTATTTAAGTTTAACTTATTAGCTCACCTCTCCTCCCACCAAAACCATACCATCCAAACTTGTTCAGAGTTTGAGACTGTCTACCCTGGAGCCCATGTTACCAGTTCCCCATTCCCTCCTCTATACAAATACCTAATATGGGTATTCTCTCTTTCTTCACTGCATCCATCTTAGTTGAACCCTTCCCTACATTCACACAGTTCCCTGTATCCCAGTTCCTGATACCTGATATAGATGGGCATTGTCATAGCGATCAATTCTGACACTTACCTGACTGGATGGGCCAAAGATGAAGGCAGGCCCAAGAATCTCATGCCTCCCTTCAATGCAGTCACCCAATCAGGTGACTGGTTTCAGCCTTTAAAACCAGAGAAGATCTAGTTTGTCCCATCCAGCAAGGCGGGACTAATAAGGACACTGTCAAACAGCCCAGTGGCCCCATGCTGAGACATCATTTGAGATTCTGCACAAAGGCAACATCCAGCCCTGACCAGTGTCTGCAGCCTGGGTTTCATGAACCAGCTCCTACCTCTCCAGTTGTGTATCTCACTCATCAATCCAGTCCCAACCCACCTGGCCATGTTTTTGCTCCTCATCCTACCATATCTCATTCTTTTTAAAAATCTTGTTCTTTTTACGTATACATGACAATACAGTGTGTTTTGACATATTATACATGCATGCAGTATAACTTCCCATTCTTGTAGTTGTACATGATGTGGAGTTGTGCATACACAGGTCGTGTGTGCATATATGAACATTACAAAGTTATGTCCCACTCATTCTACTGTCTCCTATTCCCATGCCCCTTCTTTCCCTTCATTCCTCTGTCTAATCCAATGAACTTCTATTCTTCCCTCTCTTTCACTTACTGAGTGTTAGCATCCACATATCAGAGAACATTCAACCTTGAGTTTTTTGGGATTGGCTTATCTCTCTTAACATGGTAGTCTCCAGTTCCATCCATTTACCGGCAAATACCATAGCTTCATTCTTCTTAATGGTTGAGTAATACTTCATTGTGTGTATTACTCATTCATCATTCATCTGTTGAAGGGCATCTAGATTGGTTCAATAGCTATTGTGAATTGTGTCTCATTCTTTTGATTCAGTGTCACTCTGGTTTGGGATACCTCCCACCGACATTTAGCCTCTGTTTTGGGTTTAATGTTCTCACAGATTATCCTGGTTAATTCCTGCATATTTATAGAATTTATAATCCTGCCATACTGAACCAACCCCTACTCCTTCTCCCTACAGGCAGTCATCTCTTACCCCTCAACTGTGGTCTTCCTAGGCCCATCTGTGAAACAAGGAAAAGTATCAGCCTTTGGCATAAATGACTGGGTAACAAACAGTTCATTGGTTTATATTCTAGGTCTATAAGCAGAACACCCAGAGAGTGAGTCCTTATTTTATCATCTTGAAAATGGCCGTTGTCCTCCTTTTTGGAGAGTCCCTGGTAAGGTTGTATATGTTTGGGTTTTATTTATGACTGTGTAGAAAGTGCTGATTAACTTACCTGGAAATCAGTACTGTTCTGTCTTCAGAGAAGAATGATTAAGATCATTGTAATTGAGAGTCTGGATTCTGAAGCCAGATGACTTTGGTCCAAATTCTGCCTCTGCAACTTAATATATATATATACTTTTTATATTTATATATTAATATTTATTAATATATATATATATATTTTTTTTTTTTTTTTGCGGTGCTGGGGATTGAACCCAGGGCCTTGTACTTGCAAGGCAAGCACTCTACCAAGTGAGTTATATCCCCAGCCCTTATTATTATATTTTTAAACTTGGCTATTTTGTTTATTTGAGGTTCATTGGGGTCTTACTTTCACATCGATCTTGATCACATCGAACTGGAAATACTGGAATTATTCACTCGTTTGTGGATTCTTGCCACCACTTGGATTATTTTGCCTCTTTTCCCCAGGTCTTCCCTTTGAATTCATGAATCCCTTTGGGTACTGACTAAACTGCATTATTTATGTGCCATGTTGTCTGGCACTGTGCTAGGCTACAGAAATACAAAGGAGACCAATCTTGGATTCTATTTTTAAGGATGGATAAATATTCACACATATATAGGGCACAGAGATGTGCAAACAAACACATTTATCAAAATGTTAAGGGTGCTGAGTTGGAGGACTTTCCAAAACACACAGGTACACAGAGGAGAACATGGTGAGTTCATCCCCGGGAGCAGGGCGAAGTAGGTAACAAAGTCTTTGTGAAAAAGGCCAGTGCTTACACTCTTGGTTTTCTTTTTTTGGAAGTACTTGAGATTGAACTCAAGAGTATTCTGCCATTAAGCTATAATCCCAGCACCCACTTTAAAAAAAAAAAAAAATGAACTTCTAGAGAAGGTCTCACTAAGTTGCTGAGACTGGCCTCAAACTTGAGATTCTCTTGCCTCTGGAGTGACTAAAATTAGAGATGTACACCACCATGCCCATCAAAGCTTGACGTTCCCTGCTTCCCACCTGTGCCTTCAAGCCTACTCCAAAACTGAGGCAGTCTGAGTAAGACAAAGGCTCTACAAACTTGGCTTAGAAATGTCACCCCATGTCCTGACTTCTAGCACCCTAGTCCCAATGGTTGTAATCGGATAAGGAATCTGCTCTTGTCAGGAATGAGTACCAGCTCTCTGGTCTCTGACCTGTCCTTTCCCTGTCCCCTCCCCCTTGAAAGGCTCAGTCCTTAGTTATTAGGCTGCAATCTTGGTCATATAGAGTACCCATGTCCTTCCCCAAGACTTAAGCCCTTCTTTGAACTCTAGCCCCATAACCAGTTCCTGCTGCTTTATCTTGGCTTCATCAGCCTTCTCTGAGATAGGGGCCTTGTTTTAAAATCCCGTTGTGGTTCTACCACCCAATCAAAGAATGAGTTCCAGAGTAGCCACCCACTTCACAGGAACCATGGCTGAATTTCAGCTAATTTCTGACAAAGGCTAAACTTTGGTCAGGCTCCTCTGAGTCCTATTCTTCACTAGGCCTCAGTTTTGGTCCTGGACTCTTTGGCCTGCCCAGCCAGGTTTGTGTTTTGTTTGTTTTCTTTTGAAGTATTGGGGATTGAACCCAGGGCCTCACATATGATCCAGACCAGTTTAACAAGAACATTGCTAAATTAGTTTAGGAGGAATCCCCCAATATCAAGTTCTTCAACTCCTACCTTTGAGGTACAAGTCTGGCCTGCTTTTACCAAGAACCCTGTTAGGTCAGTTTAGCAGGAATCCCCTGATCCTTGAGGTCTCTTTATATCCACTAACCTCCTCCATCCTGTCCTTTGACTATAAATCTCCATTTGTCCTTATTGTATTAGGAGTTGAACTTGATTTATCTCCCTATTGACCTTTATTGCCATAACCTTGTATAAAATCTTCATTACCATTTTAACAAGTATCAGAAAAATGTTTTCTTTGGCACCTGCCATGCCCACAGGACAACAGCTGTGGACAGCCCATGGTCCATCTACCCTCTGAGTCATGCTCCTTCCCCTCCCTGGTCTACTCTAGGAATCAGTTATTTTTTTCAGGCCCCTGAGTTCCTCTTCCTCAATAGCTCCTAATAGATGTAGAAACAGAGCTCAGGTAGAGTTGTTTGAAAGCAGAAACCTAGAGAGGATGGATCAATTCTAATCCAACCAACTTCCTCTAGTTCATTCCATCAGTCAGATAACCAAAGGATATGAATAAATTTAAATGGTTTCTTAACATAAATTTATTTCCAAAGAGCTTCCTTATTTGCATTATAGACATAAGCAAAATACACACACTCAAGGCATGAAATATCTATTATATGCTCTTTTGAATAAAAGAAAAATCACAGTGACTACATCAGTGTTCCAGTGGTGCCATAAACAAATCCACTGGCCTTTCCTTGAAAAAAAGAATTGTCTGAAATTTTACCTCTTGTGTTTCAAGTATATTTTTGTTGATAGTAGAGAAACTTTATTGTAAAAGTCTCCTCACCTAGGGCTCTGGTGATTTTTCATTTTTATTAATCTCTTTCACTTGGTTTCAAGTAAGGTAAAGGTGAAATTCAAAATTTTTTGAATTTTGGATTAATGTCAGGCATAGCCTTTTCCTCTGTAGTATCGCCCTTCCTGGTGACTGAAATTGAAGTGCTCTGTAGGAAATGGCGTGTCAACCATTCATTGGTTCTCATGGCTTTGCAGTGGAGGCAGGGCCTTTCTCTGATTTGGTAATTCACCAGATTTCTTTGCCTCTGAGCTAGTTTTCTCCTCTTAATACCAGTTGGAAATAGATGCTGCTCACTTTCACTCTCCTTCCATGAGGAGGCTCCTGAGTTGGATTCTTCACTGTCACACTCAGTAGTGTCACTGTCATGTTGGGTCCGATTCACCTGATGGAGTTGAGAATGGCGCTTGGCTCGTCTTTGTTCAAGATAGGCACTGACCAAGGCCAATTCTGAGTCAGTTACCGGGGAAAATTGAAACTGTTTGGTTTTTTTCATTACTTGAGTAAAGTTCCAGGAACCATCTCTGCTTTGTCGCTTATAAGAATTTTCTTTGCTTGCTAACCAAGAAAACAAATGGACAAGTTAGACACATGGTTGTTTACTGTAACTTCACATTATCCAAGGAAGCCTACAGCATGTGTGGGCTCACTGGTAGGGGCCAAATGTCAAGTCACTGCTTTTATTCAGTTATGTGCACAGCTGGCAGCTGACTGCACTTACCAGTACCATACCCCATCTCCCAAAGACCAGAGGGTCAGACAGATGCTTGATATGTCACTTTTGAAGTTTTGCAGACTCCAGAATATTAAGAACAAAGGGGAAAGTCTCCAAACTTTTCCAAGGAAGGACTTTTCCCCCTTTGTCTTGAAGTCTCAAAGATTCAAGTGTGTACAAGAGGGTGATTTGGGTAGCAAAAACTAAGGATATTTTCTTTGTGCAGTTGTGTGCTGGTGTTGGCTCAAACCAGCTCACTAGCATTAATAAATTTTCAGGAATTTCATGAGATAGTTACACAGTCATTACTAAAAACCATACAAATTTACAATTAAATCAAGCCACTAAAAAAGGTAATAATTACTTAATAATCATCACTTCCAAATTATTGTACTACAGTTTACTATGCTATATGATCTTGAAACGATTCATTTATGTCTGTTGTATCTGGGTGCTGGAAATACTGTGTAAGGGTATGCTACTGCACATCTCTCCCCAACTCCATGTTCAGTGACATGCTGGTAGCTTGAAACCAGCTTTGATGGGGTTACCCTGAAAATCAGCAAACACAAAAGATCAGGGTTTGATGTATGGTTTTGTTGATTGTCTAAGATTAAGAACATGACAGAGAACATGTTACTAATGCAGATTTCAGTGTCATGCGTGCAGCCACTACCTTGTGAATAGCTCCCCAAAATGAAATGTTCTTCCAGTATTCTCAAGTTATTAGCCATTTCAGCAAAGAAACCACTCATATTATAGACAACCATGTTAAGTTCCAACATAACATCTGTTTCACTCTCATTTGAGAAAAACAACATTCATGCTGAAACTATAACCGTTCAACTGCAGCCATGCTCAGAATGTAAGGGTCTGGCAAAAAATCAAGAAGAGGGCTGGGGGTGGTAGCACACACTTGTAATCTCAGAGGCTAAGGAGGCTGAGGCAGGAGGATTGCAAGTTTGAGGCCAGTTTGGGCAACTTAGCAAGACCTTGTCTCAAAATAAAAGATAAAAAGGGCTGGGGGGTATAGCTCAGAGGTAGAGCTCCCCTGAGTTCAATCCCTAGTACCACCAAAAAAAAAAAAAAAAAATTCAAGGAGACCATTTTCTGTGTCTTTCAGTGGTGTACACAGAATTTACCATAAAGGGCATTATATATTATATTATTTATAAATCATGTAAATTGTATGATATATATCCTTTCAATAAAAACATGCACATTTTGGGAGAGCCAGTTGTTAACCTTTACCAGCACACCACTGCTTATAGTTTATTGAAAAAGATGTCACATCAGCTCACTTTCCTGTCTAGCACTAACAGCAAAATGTACAAAAGGCAAGTTAATGTAAAGGGAGAGTGCTGAGGAATGAAAGGAGAGCTTGTGTTCTACCTACGACTAATTCATTGCTTCTGATGGCTTGGCTCAAGCAGCAAAGCTGTCCGGAACTAGGAACTAGAAAAGCAAGGAGCTCACCCAGTGGGCCTTTGCTGGGTGGAGAGGCCCTGCCATGGTTTTAGCTGTTTGCCTCTGTTGCTTGCTTTCCACACTCAGCACATGCCTCTCATCATAGTCTAATACCAGCCACACACCAGCTCTCACCTTTACTTACTGAAGCACTTGTCCCACTGTCTTCATCCTTTTTAGTCTCAGACATCTGTCTCAGAAATATACATTAGTTAAGAGTGATTTCAGTTGTTTTTCACCAATATTTACTTGTTAAGAAAAACTATTGCCCAAGGCAATAATGTTCATGTCTGTTTTTAAACATTCAGCACAGTTAAATAAGTACTTGTTGAGTTCCTATTACTGTGATTCTACTTCTGCTGCCCATTCAGCAGATCATGCTTTGATAACATAATCCACCAAAATGTTCTAATCTAAGCAAAATGGAACAGAGAAAGGAGAGAAAATAATGCTGAGGAGCTATAGGTTACAAAGTTTTCCTTATATTCATTTACATTACACAGAAATTTCATTTAAAAACAGATTCGATAGTACTTCAATTCATTCAAAAATGTTCTTAAAGAACATTTGATCAGGTTGAGTTATTGTTATTGATTTTTTAAAATAAAATGTCTGATAGGAGACATTTACATATACAAATATCTTTACCTGAATTCATGGACTTAATACCTCCTTAATCTTTCAGAATGTTTCCTTCAAGATACAACAATAATTTATTATCTGTTAATATGACATTCAGAAGAAATGGATTTCTTCGAATAGACCAATTCCAAATATTCTGCCCCAAGACCCTATAAATATATTTGTCCCATATTTCAGATTAGTGTCCCATTTTCTGATGCTGAAAATGATTTTTCAAAAGACACAAATACAAAACAACTTTCAGAATGTATCAAAAACTTTAGAAATATTCATTAACGACTTGACATACAATTCTTTCTCAAGGAACCTATCACCAGGAAATAAGCCCCCAAAGAAAGAGAGCTTTTTACACAGAAATATTCATTATAGGATAATTAGGATGATATAAAATTCAAAATTCAAAAGTAGATAATGGCTAATTAAATTATGGTATGATCATATAAAATTTAGTTGTAAAACATTATAATAAAAGTATGTCATAACAAGAGGAGATAAATGTTTCAATGTTGAGCTAAAACTCAAGATGCAAAATTATATATAACAATATGATCACAAGTTTGAGAAAAATATGAAAAGAGACTTTAAGGAACATATGTATATAAGGGGTTGGCTTTTAAATGGTAAGACAGCAACTTCGTTCCATTTTTTTCAAATTTTCTACAATAAGGGGAAAAATGAATTTATGCAGAAAGTCAAACTTCTTTTGGGTTTAAAAAGTGCCATACTTGGATATTTGTAACTGCAATCTAAGATCTTTGGCCCAGTGCTTTCTTGGTACCTAACAAGGTATATCTTTGTTTTGGAGGTAACAGTAACCATTCTCTGAAAATCTTGACAGTGGAAGTCCTCTTTGAAGACACCTTTTTAAAAAATGGTTTAGAGTTCCATAAATATTTTAAATTCGATATGCATAGAGAAAATTATTTAAAAATTGGAAATTTATAATTTATAATTATAAATTTATAATTTATGATAGTTATAATTTATAACTATAAAGTTAATAGTTGGTTATTTCTACATAATCTGGAGTGATTTGTCTGTTTTCCAATAATCTTCACATTTTTTCTAATGTGTACTTTTGTAATGGAGGGAGGAAGGTGTTTGAAAACACTTATTGGTTTTCTCTCATTTCTACAGAAAGCTTCCACATTTGATGTCAAATCAAAATATAACCACAAAATTAAAAGAAAGATTTTGCATTAAGCTAAGTGGAATCATACGGACCGTGGTTACAAAAAGCATTTTATTAATTATCTTTGTGTGTGACTTAGTGAGTGAAGACAGCAGCAGTGCCTGCCCTGAGGGCAGAGTAGAAAATGTGGGCTGTGCTGTCTTTCTGCCACTAACCCAGTTTGTGATCTTACCAAACCACTTAACACCTCCTAAGCTCAGTTTCATATAGGCAAAATGAGGATTTCAGATTAATATTCTCCAGAAAAATACAAGCACTAGCAATCTGAATAAAGCCTAAACAACTATATAAGTTAAATAGAGTATTGATAGTCTCTGAAAGCAAAAGGGTAAGTGCATCTTAAAAAGTGGGAAATCCAGAAGAAATCAGCGTACTTCATGTTGGAGGATAATTACCACCACATTTCCATCGCGCTATTACCATTACTTCAAGGTTTGTAAATAAAGTCTCATAGTTTAGCAGAGAAATGAAGAAGTTCAAAGTGAAGGAAAAATTCCAGTCTTCTTGACTAGCTCTCATATGGTTCTCAGATTTCAAATCTGGGACCCTTCAGGAGAAGCAGTCCCGCCAATTGTAGCTGCCACAAAGGATACAAAATGAAAGACAAAACCTCTAAGATAATTAAGGTTTTAATCAACACTGCATAGACTTAATTCAACATTTCAAACTATGCTTTGAAGTAAACAAATAATATGGCAGGAAATCTAGGTCTAGTCCCCTCTGTCACTCTGTCACTAATCACTTGTGTGACATTGGACAAGTCCCTTAATTTCTGTGGGCCTTATCAACTAAAAAAGGAGGTGGATAATGATCCCTTGTTTGCCTGCAAACAGAGCCTGGACCACATACTCCCTTGAGTCCTTGAAGCTCAGGGTTCGGAGTCTCCAAAGAGCTGATGCAAGCAAGGGAGCAGAGGAATAGCTGAGACCTCTTAAGTGGTCCTCATGATGAAATTGCCAATGATCAATTTCAATTTTTTGTTAATTTTCTAAAGTAGCTTTTCTTGCCAGGCCAGACAAATTCAATATACTTAGCTGGGGAATCTAAGACACATATAAGCTATCACTATTCTAAATCTCCTTTTGGCAAAGTATTTACCTTAAAGAAGCATTTAGACTGTAGATGAAACTTCTTCTTGGCTGGGATATGGTAGGGGAAGAATCTTTGATTATTATAATGGAATCCGGCTGGCACAGACATAGCAAACCTCCTCTCTATCCAGAGCTGATATAGCACTCAGTCTAGCTGACCACTGCCAGACCAGGGCTCTGGCCATAATGCTCAAGGATGGTAGTTTGATTAATCATCAACCTGGCATTAATGGCCAGCAAGGATTCCATGTCAGCAATTTATAAGAGCTTGGTTGCTCATAATATTTTGGGGCTTCACAGTCCTGATAAAGTGGCTATGTCATTCCTAAGAGAATGGGATTTTCTTCTGCTGATAAGTGATCAAGAGTGGTGACTTCAGTTTAGTTTAGTTTAGTTTAGTTCTGCATCTTATCCTATGCAGAAAGTGTATTGCCTCATTCTAAAATCCCCGAAATCCTGCATGTGTTTTTATCAATATGACTAACTTTTTTTTTTATCTTTGACTAGAATGAAATGGCTACAAAAAGAATTTGGAAGTCATTAACCAGGACATAAGTTTATCCCAGCATTATCTAGCATATAGATAAGTGACAAATAACCTAAATATCACAAAATTGAAGAACATCTATGATGTAACCACAAGACAGAAAATTAAGCAATCATTAAAAGTGCCAAGTGAATATAACTTTTGGAAGTGCTTACAGTATATTATTAAGTTTAAAAAGCAGGATATGAAAATACATACAATATAATGCCAGCCATGCAAGAGGAAACATTCAGAGATATACTGGGACAGAAAAAAAGAAGAAAAATAACCTAGAATGATGTACTCAAAAATGTTAACAGTGGTTATCTCTGTGAAATAGTTTTAAAGTTTCTCCTCCATTCTTTTTAATATTTTTGGATTCTCTAAAATGACCTTGAATTATTTTAATAACTAAAAAATAAATTTTAAAAAGTAGATTCAGCAAAGTAATTTATGAAAAATCCCCTAGTATACACTAAAAATATTATTTAAAATGAAAAAATGATATCCTACCCAAACAGAAGCCCGAGAGAAGAACATCAGGACCAATATAATGACAAAATACCAAAGCAGGAAGTTCCCTATTGCCCCACAAGATTCATCCTTCTGGCATTCATAATCCTGATTTGGAATGGTAAAACTTAAAGGTATGGGGGGAGGATCTACCTCCCAAAATAAGGAAAAAAGGTCTCCCATGATGGATTCTTGCTTAGAAAATAAAACATGCTCAAAGGGATGAAGATGACTGGGAACTATTTCACTTCATGAAATGAAGTGACAATATGACAATTTCCCTGGCAACCCATTATGACATACATTTAAGGAACTATTACAGGAATTGACAAGTGCTTCTTGTATTTCTAAGTTTTTAGAAGATTTATCCAAATTACTTCTACTAAAGTTTATGGTTATTTTCCCCCAGACTTCAATATGGTTTGTTTGGCCTCAATCTTTTTCTCCCTGAAATTTTTTGTATACATTTTCATATCTTTAAATCTACATGTCTAATGATACCATTTGTATCAGTCTCTTATGTGTATCATACCATTATAAATTAATATACACAATTCTAATGTTTCACAGAGTTGTGTTCCCCAAAATTCAAATGTTGAAGTCCTCCCTCCTCTCCCATTTGACTATATTTGGAAAGAAGACCTTTAAAGAGTTAGCAAAGGTTAAGAGGGGTCATAAGAGTGAAGCCCTAATCTAATACTACTAGTTACTAGTGTTTTTATTTTAAAAAAAAAAAGGACACACGGTAAGGTGACGACCTATAAACCAACCAGACAGGTCTCAAGAGAAATCGACCCTGCTGGCATCGTGTCATGGACTTCCAACCTCCCAGTTGGAAGAAATAAATGCCCGTTGTTTAAGCTACCCCGTCTGCGATTTTTGTTTGTTTGAAGAGGCATTCATGGTCTGTAATATTTTGTTATGGTAGCTCAAATACATAATGGCAAATGTCTATCAAATTTGATTGGTAGTGTTCTTTTTTAAGCCTTGAATAAATGCACAATAGCCTATAGATTACATTAAGATGGGGAAATAATATGTGTCTGTTAAAAATTATATCAAATGTATACTATTTTTTTGTAGAATTGGACATGGAAGTGGTAGGAAGCTGACATTCTAATTTTGACTGTACATTGAATTGAACCCTTTGAACAATTTTCAAGTTACTTCATGTCTAAATCCACAAGTAGAGTCAAATAATATTACTGTAAAAACAATTAAAAATGATTTTAAAATCTCATTTTAAAAAATCTGTTGGATCTTTAAGCATAGCATACCTGCAGATTTTCATTTGCAATACAGTAAACTTATTTTTCTTCTATTTAAATTTGGAATCATTTTAGGAAAAAGTTTAGTTACTAGAAGAACATGATATAACAACCTACTGGTTTATCAAGACCCTGGCTTAATGTTTTCATTGCCGGACACAATGAATATGCCCAATGAGTCCCAGCTCTGAGCATCTGGGCCATTGGCTCTCTGGGCCTCAGGCCAGCGTCATGATCTCCAGATCTGGGACCCAACTCAGACCTGGGCCAGGGCTGAGCTGGATGTGCCTCCTTAGGGCCCACTACATTCACCTCACTTGGCCTTCACTGCACCTCTGAGACAGTAACCAGGGAGTTCTTTTTTATAGTTCACACCTAGCTCAGTGGCATACTATTTGTATTTGTTAAATAGAACCAAACTCAACTATTCCTTGATGAACCTTTCCCTCATAATCTTAAGTTCCTTCAAAAGAATTTTCAGGGAAATAGGTATTAAAAAAAAAAAAACAACTCTAATTGTTAACTTCAATAAAACAAATTTTGAGGTTTCTTGTTACTGTTGCACTCTCATTTCTCTCATATACGAATATTTAAGAATTTACGTCGGACCAAAACAATTAGGTAAATTATATAGATAGACAGATAGATTTTAACACAAGGAAATTATATATATATATATATTTTTTAACACAAGGAACAGAAATGCTTTGTCATTGCTCATGGTGTCCAGACCCATCATGCACACTCTATCCTGCAAATTACCCACCCTACTAAATAAAATCTGCTTACAAAGGTGAGTACAAAAAAGCCCTAAGGAAGTTAAAATTATATTAATATATACAAAATTCATCTTGTTATAGTTATTACTTTTTACTGCGGTTCAGAACCTGGTCTGAATTCTGCTGCTCAGCTTTCTCCCTGCAGCTTAGTGAGAACTACAAATCGGAGCTGTTTCCCTGGTAACACTGGAGCCGGGTCCCTCCGCCCCGACCCTCCTTCTCGCGAGAAGAGATGGCCCAGTTCTTCCGGTAACTGTAGCTTTGCCCGCCCGCTGCTTCGGCCTTAGCGCTTAGCTTCGCGCATGTGCAGTTGGGAGTGGCGCGAGTTCGCGACTTCCGGCTGAAGAACATGGTGCGTTCTCGGGGTCGTCTTTGTGCTTCCTGGACGTGGAGTGCACGCGGGCTTTAGGAGTTCCGCGTTTACTGATCTGCACGGGTTTCAACCAAGGGAAGATGTGGCTAGGCGTCCCAACACTTTTAGTGAAAGGGAGGAAAGAAACATCAGGGGTGACTAAAGTTTGTACTGAGGGAGCCTGGGAGGGAAGCACTCTGCACTGGGGAGTTGTGATGCGGTGTCAATGGCGGGTACTGTAATGTGCTGAATGGGATACGACTCCGTAGCAGGCACGTTTTCCACTTACCTGTAAGATTGAGTTTAGCAAAAAAAGGAAAGATAAATCCCCATGTGGACCAAAACTGATTGCATAGTTTCCCCTCCTTTTCCTCTTATTCCTTTCACACCATAGATACCCGCCGTCTCATATGTAACTCCTTGAACTTTATCAGCACACAAAATGAAGATCCTTGGCTTGTAGAAGTCCCAGTGCAGGGTTATTTAAGGTGGGACATGGTGATGGCTTCTGCGTTACAATGCAGAAGGAAGATCTTCATGATTTACGTGATCCATGGACTCTTTTCTCCCCAAATTTGGGTATTTTGAGTTTTTTAAATTAACTTTTGATCTAGTCTTTGTGACATACTCCAAAGACAAAAGGTGGAATGTTTGTACACATAATAACCAACCCCTAAATTACAACAACAAAAAGACATTTTTATTAATTGAAAGCATCGAATTGTTTTCTGAAATAACCAGCCAGTTCTCTTTTGATTTCTCTGTGGTGCCAAAGAAGATATAATTTAGGGTTCCCTTTGCATACACTGATTTCAGAATGGAAAAAAAATTTGGTTAGATATTTTTAGAGATGAAGGAAAGTACAGTTTTTCTTCATGAAGGACAGAAAAGTTTTATTTCTTACATGGAGAAATTGTTTCTTTTTATTTAATTCCTATGATTTTTCTTTGAATAGATGCAAGGAGAGGCAAGCCCTAGTGCTTCCCTTATTGACAGAACCATCAAGATGAGAAAAGAAACAGAAGCCAGAAAAGTGGTTTTAGCCTGGGGACTCCTAAATGTATCAGTGGCTGGAATGATATATACAGAAATGTAAGTTAATCAGCCAAAAAAGATGAAAATTTAAGCAGCCAGTAGTTGGTTCCATGGTTTTTTGTATGTGTTTTGATTTTCATTGTTGTTTTTTTAATTGAAAACACTTTCTGATATTTTCAGGACTGGAAAATTGATTAGTTCATATTATAATGTGACTTACTGGCCCCTCTGGTATATTGGTAAGTAATTTTCACTGTAACTGAAGTTTACTATCAATGAACAACTTGTTTGTGGTTTAATTCAGCTATAGTATTCATTCCTTCATTCAACAAATACTGATTGTTTACTGTGTTCCCCAGACTGGGAGTATAGCAGGAAAGGAACAAGGTAAAGCCCTCTTACGGAAGAAACATTCTAGTAAATAATCAAATTAATGAACAATACAATTTCAGGTAATTATGAGTTTTGTGAAGAAAAATTAAGTTCGGGAATGTTGAGATTTGTATTTGTTACTTTCCTGAAATGCTCTCTCCACATTTAAAAGATTAGCCCACATTTCTATTCCATGGATGCTTTCCTCAGTTTCCTCACTCTTTCCTCTTCTTTTGTCTGCTTTTCCATAATCCTTGAGTGTAAAGAATCCCTTGTAAAATGTTAAAATAAATTCCATAATCTGCACACATTAGTCTACAATCTGCCATGAGAGCTGGTATGTCAAGTGAAAGAGCAAAGGATTTGGAATCTATAGACCTGAGTTAGAATCATGGCTCACTGTCTAGATGTACAGTCTTATAAAAGTCATTTGGACTGGGCATAGTGGAACATGCCTATAATCCCAGCAGCTCCAGAGGCTGAATCAGGAGAATTGCAAGTTCAAAACTAGCCTCAGCAACTTAGAGAGACACTCTCTCAAAATAAAATATAAAAAAAGCACTATGGATGTGGCTTAGTGGTTAAACACCCTGGATTCAATCCCCAATACCAAGAAGAAGGGAAAAAAAAGTCATTTGGCCTCTCTGTGACCCTTGATTCATGATTAGAAGGAGGGTAAAGCTTTTCTTACACAAGATTATAAGGATTAGTGATAGTTTGAAACTCATTGATAAATTCTGTACACCAAATAGATATTCATTAAATGATAACTGTTATCAGGGAGTTTTCAATTTTGTTGTTAATTTGCTAAAATATGGAGGCTTTTTGTCCTCCACCCTGATATATACCCCCTCCTTTTTTAAATAAATTGTTGTTCTCTTCCAGAGCTTGCCCTTGCATCTCTCTTCAGCCTTAATGCCTTATTCGATTTTTGGAGATACTTCAAATATACTGTGGCACCAACCAGTCTTATAGTTAGCCCTGGACAGCAAACACTTTTAGGACTGAAAACGGGTGGTGAGTGTTTTATATCTCTTGCAGAGGTGAGGATAAGGTTAGAAATAAATCTTTTTAAATTTAATTTTCCCTTTTCATAGACTCAGAGCTAGAAGGGACTTATCAGGCCTTCTGGTTAACCTGTTAAGCAGATCTGTAGTAAACTGTCTTAAGACCAACTGTTGTTATTCCTCTTTCTATAAATTGAATGGAACTAGCATTCATCAACCTTACAGATAATTGTTCAATTAAAATCAAACGACTGGTTCTTACATTGAAACCAATATCTTATTTTGAACTCTGGAAATGGTAAAAAATTAATTTTTGTGTCCTTTAATAATAATATTTTATATAATTTAACAACCAAGTTCTTATGTTGCTTTCTTTTCTTCCTGAAAAAGGTCTGAGTCCCTTAAATCTGTCTTCATAAACAAATTTTTTAAAATACATACATGTATATGTGTTTGTGTATCAGTGTCTGTGAGCATATGCACATGCATGTGTATAAAATTTTTTTTTCTTCTCCTTCTAGTTGTACAGACTACTCCTCCCCATGATCTGGCATCCCCCCAAATCCCTCCCTCTCCGCCTTCCCCTTCAATTCAGGGTCAAAGCGTATTGAGTTATAGCCCATCTCGTTCACCTAGTACCAGTCCCAAGTTTACCACCAGCTGTATGACTGGATATAGCCCTCAACTGCAAGGTCTGTCCTCTGGTGGCAGTGGTTCTTACAGCCCTGGAGTGACCTTCTCGCCTGTCAGCACTTACAATAAGGTAATGACACTTTTCTCTTGGCCAGTCACATTATTTTAGAATTGGGAGGTACATTGAGAATCATCTAGTCCCACCAAGCGTGGTGACACATGCCTTAATCCCAGCTACTTGGGAAGTCGAGGCAGGAGGATTGCAAGCTTCAACTTTAGCAAGAGCCTATCTCAAATTAAGATAAAGAGGACTGGGGATGTGCTCAGTGGTTAAGCACCCCTGGATTTAATCCTGATACCTAATCAAAAGATTTTTAACAACATCTTAGAACTTGTGGTGTAGCTCAGTGGTAGAGAGCTTACCTAGCATACACAAGACCCTAGGTACCACAAAAACTATTATTAATTTGCACTAAATATCTGTGAAGTTCCTGATAATTTGAAGGGGATAGGTGACTACCCAAAAGAATTGTACCAGTTTATATTGTCACAGAAATGTTTAAGAGTATTCATTTTATCATACCTTTGATTATCAGGTTAATCAATTTTTTATAAATCTCTGCTGATAAAAAAAATGAGAATAGTCTATTGTAGTTTACTGTGAATTTCTTGCAAAGCCACCAAACTATATCCAGAAGTTCTCATTCTTTACCCACTTGTCTTTTGGGTCTGTATCCTTAGGCTTTTTTCCCCTCTTAAATTGGTATTTTAATTATGGGATTTTTGAAAATATACATATAGAAGTTTTAAAATTTTAATAGTCAAATCTGTTTGTCTTATTGTGGTTTGTTCTGTCCTAAATTTAGAAATTTCCTTACTTTGCGAATTGATTTTTTTTCCCCTTTCTGTGATATAAGGCGATGTTTTTGCTGGGTATCACGTGGTGTACATGTAAACCCAATGACTAGAGGAGGCTGAGGCAGGAGGATCACAAGTTTGAGGGCAGCCTCTGCAACTTAGCAAGACCCATCTCAAAATAAAGATCTGAAATATAGTTCAGTGGTAATGCGCCGTGCTACAAGGTTCAGGCCCCAGTACCCACACATAAACATAAACACAAACATGCACACAAACATACAGATGAGGATTTTATTTTTGTTTTTGCTAAAATTTATGTAGCCCCAATATCATACATTATGACTGACTTGTTAGTCCTCATTTATATTAGTGTAATCTTACATATTATACGATCTTTTTCTGGGCCATTCTGTTCTTATAATATGTCTCTCATTGGTTCTTTATATAGCACTTTCACTGTAGATTGTTCATATCAAAAGAGTTAACAAAAAAATTTCAAACATTGCTTTTTTGCTTCAAAATCAGGCAAATTGCACCTTATATTCTATCTGTACAAAAGAAGTGATAGTGAGGCCTACTACCAAAATATCAAGTACAACGTTTATTTTTAAAGAAGCAGTCTTTTCTTGCTCACTTTTCCTACATGATCTTTTGCAGTCATCTTTTCTGTCTTGTACATTCTTCCATTTACAAATTAGATATAAAAAATTATGAATTAAGATTTTTCACATTATAACTTTAAGGGAGAACACATTATATTGGACAAAAGGTCATTTAAATTGATGAAGGAAATGATACATCATGAAGATATAATAGCCACAATCCTTATATGTTGAATAATATAGCATCATTAAATGTAAAGCAGAGGGCTGGGGAGATAGCTCAGCTGGTAGAGTGCTTGCCTTGCAAGCACAAGGCCCTGAGTTCGATCCCCAGTACCGCAAAAAAAAAAAAAAAAGAAAAGAAATGTATATAAAGCAGAAATATGAAGAGAAATTAACAAACAATTATAGTGGAAGATTTTGGCATTGTCAATTTATGTCCAATAAAGTATGCCACAAATAAGGACACAAATATTTGAACAAAGTTTCATAATACCACGTTGTTAAAATATTGAATACTGCATCTTTCTTTTTGAAATGTCCATGGAATTAGACAAACTATTTTCTGACACTTTGTATTTTCTGTTTACTTTGTGGACTGTAATAACACCTAAAAAGCTCAAAAAATACAACAGGACAATTTTACTTATGAATATAAGTGAAAGTCATGAATTAAATAACCATTAATGTTCACAGAATAGTAAGATGCCGATTTTTTTCCTAAAATAAAATAAAGGATAATCAATGACCAGGAGGTTTATTCTACCAGAGCAAGAAATCTGTTAGTATGCTCTGTTCAAGAGTCCACAAAAAACAAAATTTTTCTTTTCTTTATATATTTATTTATTTATTTTTGTAGTGCTGGGCATTAAACCCAGGGCCTTGCACCTGACGGCAAGCACTCTACCAGTGAGCCATACCTCCAACCAAAAAGTAAATTTTTGAAAATTATTTTCTAAAAGCATCCATTTGAATATTAAATACTTTGGTTAACAGCCAATGTGGTGGTGTACACCTGTAATCCCAGCAACTCGGGAGACTGAGGCAGGATGATTGCAATTTCAAGGCCAACCTCAGCAACTTAGTGAAACCCTGTCTCAAAATACAAAATAAAATGAACTAAAGATGTGGCTCAGTGTTAAACAGTGCTTAGCACCAAAACAGCAACAACAAAACCTTCCATTAAGTAGCTGGATATAAGGTAAATATCTAAAATCAATAGCTTATAATCATGTAAAGCATTATTCAGTTAGATCCAAGGGGATTTCAGAATTCCTATCCTAATTATAAAAACCTAACATTCTAAGATTGAGCTGTAGAAATATATATGGTCTATATGAAAACGTGTATATTACTGTGAAATATAAAAAATAGTAAATGAAGAGAGAACATTAATATAGAAAAAAATGAACCAGGAAAGATTTTATTTGTTTGGGGTTTTTGTTTTTTTTATTTTGTATTGGGGATGAAACTCAGTGCTTCACCACTAAGCTATATTCCCAGTTCTTTCTGTTTTGAGACAGGGTGTCACTAAGTGGTTGAGGGCCTCACGGTTGCTGAGGCTGGCCTGGAGTGTGCAATCCTCCTGAGTCACTAGGATCATAGGCATGTGTTACCATGCTCCTCTGAGTAAGAGTTAGGGTATATCCCTGTAGATGTTAAAGCTGTAACATCTGTTTTACTCTTTTAAGTAAAATATGACTCTTGACCAATTAATAGACCAGTTAATACAATAGTACCCAATAAGTTGCAGGAGGAGAGGGGAATAGAATTTCATCTGATTAGACAGAAGGAAATGAAGGGAATGGAGGCAGGATGGGAATAGGAAAGACAGTAGAATAAATCAGATATAACTTTTTCTGTGTTCATATATGAATACAGACCAGTGTAACTCTACATCAGGTACAACCTCAAGAATGGGAAGTTATACTCCATGTATGTAGAATATATCAAAATACACTCGACTGTTAGGTATATCTAAAGAGAACAAATAAAAAATTTAAAAAAAATAAAAGTACTCCAGATATAATCTTAGTATATATAGGGAATTGATATGTTAACATAAAATAAGAGAAATCAATATGAAGGAGGATTAACATTTTTACTTTCAAACAGTGTTAAACAGTTATAGGACCTGTAATTTTTTCTAAATTAATATGAATTGATCATGAAACACAATAGAAAAAATTGTCAATATGCTTAAGCAGACAGTTAACAAGTTATACAGATGACCAGTAATTGTATTTATAGTGTTTAACTTCATGAGGATGAGAAGTGCTAATTAAATGTACATTTAAAACAAAATATTCTTGTATATCAAGTAAACTAAAGTAGTACTTCTGATGAACATATAGTGAAATAGGTATTTCTGTCTATTAGTCTCTGATAGGAACATGATTTAGTGTAACATTTTCATTTAATAGATGGGAATATGTATTTTTTAAAAGTTTATATGCTTCAGCCAAATAAGTTCAGTTTCAGAAATCTATCCTAAAGAAAATCATCAGAAATTCAAGCAAAGATGTATGTATAACAGTGTTCAATATTAATACTATTTACAGTAGCCAAAACTTGCAGACAATCCAAATGTACAGAATAAGAGAATGTAAAAATAAATTATATTTGTATATTAAAATATATGGTAGTACAAATAATATTTTTAAGAGATACAGGAAATAGGTAACTTTTTTTAAAAAGTATATAAAGCTAAATAGTATTGTCTTAATTAGGCAAAGGCATTGAAATAGCTATGTACATTTTAAAGATTTCAAAATAGACAAAATGTGAAAAAGGATTAAATTATCTCTGGGTAGTGAGTTTATAGATACTATCTATTTTCTTCATAAAATTTTTCTAAATACCCATATTACCTTTTCTAATAAACTATTTTTAGAGCAGTTTTGTGTTTAGAGCAAAATTGAGCGGAAGGGAGAGCTGTCCCATAACTCTTCTTATAAATATACTCCATTAGAGTGGCGCATTTATTACAGCTGATGAACCTACATTAATTGACACATTCTGTGGGTTTGGACAAGTACATAATAACATCTATCCACTATTATAATGTCATAGAGAAAAAAATCCCCCATAGTCCACTTATTCATCCCTCTTTCCCTCCAAATTTCTTGTAACCACTGATCTTTTTACTTCCTCCATAATCTGCCTTTTCCAGAATGTTTTATACTTGAACTTAAACATGTGTAACCTTTCAGAGTGACTTCTTTCACTTAGAAATATGCATTTAAATTTCCTCCATATCTTCATAACTTGATAGCTTGTTTCTTGAATAATATACCCATTTCACTCATTCACCTTCTGAAAGACATCTTCATTGCTTCCAAGTTTTGGCAATTATGAATAAAGCTGCTAAAATATCCATATGCAGGTTTTTGTGTGGGCATAAGTTTCGAGTAAATACCAAAGAGTACAATTACTAGATGGTATGGTAAGAGGATGTTTAGCTTTTATAAGAAACCACTCAACTGTTGCAAAGTGGCTGTACCATTTTACATTCCCACCAGCAATGAATGAGAGCCCCTATTGATCCACAACCTCACTATCATTTGGTGGTGTCAGTGTTCTAGATTTTGACCATTGTACGGGTGTGTTACTTTTTAAAAGTTAAAAATAAACCAGGTGTGGTGGTGCATGCCTGTAACTCCAAGAGACTTGGGAGGCTCTAAGGCCAACCTTGGCAACTTTGTGAGACCCTGTGTCAGCATAGAAAACAGAAAGGGATTGGGATATAGCTCACTGATAAAGTTGAAACCACAGTGTAAATAAATAAAAAAGAAATAACAAAAATAAGTTTAAGTTAAGAAAAATAAACTTGGCTTCTTCTATTTTGTATAGTTGGCGAGCTTTAGTCCCTCTCCTTCTTCTCCATACCCTACCACTGTTGGCGCAGTGGAGAGCAGCGGCTTGAGGTCTCGCTACCGTTCTTCACCCACTGTCTATAACTCACCTACTGACAAAGAGGACTACATGACAGACCTGCGCACTTTGGACACTTTTCTTCGAAGTGAAGAAGAAAAACAGCATAGAGTTAAGCTAGGTACACAATTTCTATCTAATGGAAATATTTTTTGTTGTCATTTTACATAATCCTTATTATTTTCATTATTTTAATACCTCTACATGTATTTTTGTCTTTTATTAATATAAGTGAAGTTTAAGAGACAAACACATTTTGTATTTTTATGCATTAGAATTAACTCCCATCAGATTTTAAGAAGTTAAAATATAATTGAACTGAGAAGTCTTGAACCTTTTATGTATAGTAAGATTGAAAGCCTTTTTATATAATGTAAGTTAAAATTTCTGGTTAAAGCTGAGACTAGGCCAGTGCTTATTGGCACATACCTGTAATCCAGATACCCAGGAGGCTAGATTTTGAGGCAGGAGGCTCACAAGTTTGAATGTAACATGGGCAGCTTAGTGAGAACTTGTCTCAAAATTAAAACAAAACAAAAAAACACTGGGGTTGGAGATGCTGAGGATGTAGCTTAGTAATAGGGGGCTTGCCTAGCATGTGCAGGGTCCTGAGTTTACTCCCCAGTACTTGCAAAATAAATAAATAAATAAAGTTGAGGTTATAAAATAATGTTTTGAAGCGGTCTGTAGCAAAACTTATTCAAATAATAGTTGTCTCTTTTGAGATAATCTTTGGAAAGCTGATGTGGCAGGGCAGGTTGAGTAGAAAGCATGTATTTACTCTAAAAATGCTGCTCTTTTTCAGAACATTTTAAAATTTGTCTTTTAGTATTTTCTTAAAGCTACGTAGTTTTCCTAGGGAGGGAAAGTTAGCAAATCTTAATCTATTTGTGGTGGATTTGATTATTACAAAGTCAATTATTTGAAACCAAATTAGATTATCGAACTGAGTAATGATTTTTCCCCCTCAGGAACTTTCACAGAAAGCACATTAGGTGCTAAAGCGCAGCCATGGTGAGGAAGCCAAATTATTGGACCATGGCTCTTTGTGTCGCTTGAAATCTCTCTAGGGAGTTTTAATTTAATTCTGCCTGAGAATGCCACAAATGTCAAAGAAACAAATCAATATTATCTTATTACTTTTGATACATGCTTTTTTTTTTAAATTTTGAAGTATTTCAAATCTACTGAAAATGATACAGGGTGTAACACAAAACAACCTCTACACATGTTTGTGATTTTAAATATTTTCTGACTTCATTTTTATTTTTTCCTCAGCCCACAGAAGTTTATTTAGAAGTGCTATTGTTGTTTGCAAGTGTTATGGGTGTCACTTTTAATTTTCAAGCCTGAAGAGGCCTGATTATCTTCATTTCCCCCTAAGTTAATTGTACTGTGGCTAGAGATTCTAATCTATATCTATTAATGTCTGGGAGTTTTCTTTTTCCTTTTTGTCTGTGAGTTTTCTTTCTTTCTTTTTTTCTCTTTCTTTTAGACCTGCTTGTAAGTTACTATGTGGTAGTATGTCATTTTTTGTAAATGGTTTTTTGCTGAATTCAAAAGAATGCATAATCTCTTAAGTTTGGTCTCCATATTTATTTATTGGTTAAGGTTCTTGATGATATTCTTAAACTTTTTATGTTTCTAATTTTTATCTGCTTCATCTGTTATTTTAAGAAAATATATCAAGGCTCAGTAGAAGAGCACTTGCCTAGCATGAGTGAGGCACTGGGTTCAATCCTCAGCACCACATAAAAATAAATAAAATAAAGGTATTGTGTCCATCTACAAGTTTAAAAAAAAAAATATATATATATATATATAAAGTATATCAAAACCTTCCACTGATTTTCTCAGTAAGACCCTGTCTCTAAATAAAATACAAAATAGGTCTGGAGATCTAGTTCAGTGGTCAAGTGCCTCTGAGTTCAGTCCCACTGATTTTCTTCAATAAAATATTTCTTCATAATTCTGTCAGATTGCTAAATATATGAGATTATGTTAAGTGCTTATAAATTCAGAATAGTTAATATTCTGGTGAATTATGCCCTTTATTTTTATCTTTACCTTAAAATCTGTTTTGTCTGACATTAACACAGCTATACTAATTTCTTTTGGTTAATATTTTCCTGGTATATCTAAATCTATACCTGAACTTTTAAGATTCTTTTCTAAATTAATTTTTACTATGTTGGTTGTTACAGAGACTGTCTCATTGCATTCTTTCATCTCTAGCTTTCACATTTTTTATTGTGGTAAAATTTACATAAGACTTAACTATTTTAAGTGTACAATTCAGTGATAGTAAGTACATTGACACTACTGTGTGTTATGACCTTTATTTGTTGGCATTCTACTTACAAAATAGCATTCTACTCTCAAAAGAAAAGATAAAGCTTTTTCTTCTCCCCAGTTAGGTCATTTATTTTGATGGTTGCATTGTCCCAGATTTGGCTAGTGGGATCCCCTTAAACTTGGCTTCTGTACTCTTTCGACATGACATTCTTTGAGCACTTTTCCCCCTCAGATACTTTCTAGCATTGCAGAATATTCTAGACTTATCCTGTACTTTTGCTGGCTGGTTCTGGAATTAGTCTCTTTACCCCAGGAGTCCTAATTCATTTAGTGAAGCATATTTAGAAGTTAATAACCAGGTTCTGGGTGTTAAACCACTGTTGTTACTGAGGTATTAATACTCTAGGTCCTTAGAGCATACAGCTAGAAAATAGTTCATATTTACATCTTAATTCCAATTCAGCTACAATGGGTTTTTCCTAGTTTCTCTCTTTCCGTATCTGTAACTCCTTTCTCCAGTAATGAGAAACTAGGTGCTCTTACTGTCCCTTACTCATGTGTGCACACATTCTCTTTTCTCCTAAAGCATTTGAAAAAAAATTGTGGGCCCCACACCACTTCATCCCTCAATATATCACATGCATCTTCTAAGAGCAAGGATGTTTTTCTTTATAAGTACAATATGATTATTGTACTTGAAATACTTCTGTAATTCATAGACATATTAATCCACTTGACTTAATAATGACTTTTGTAACTTTTTCTTTTACTGATGCAGTATCAAATGAAGGGTTCCTTTACATTTAGTTGTCATGCTTCTTTTTTCTTTTTTTTTTTTTTTTTCTTTTTTTTCTTAACCAGGGATTGAACAGGGCTGGGGGCGGATTTTTAACCACTGAGCCACATTCCCACCCCTTTTTATTTTTTATTTTTTTAAGACAGGTCTCGCTAAGTTGCTGAAACTGGCTTTAAACACATAATCTTCCTGCCTCAGCCTCCCGGGTCCATGGTACTATAGGTGTGCACCACCATGCCCACCCCATTTGTCTTCTTTAATTTAGAAATTTGCATGTTTGTTTTGGAGTTATATATTTGTCTTCTATGACATTAGCATTTTGAAGAGGTCATGCTCTTGTTTTGCAAATTTGGATTTTTCTAATCATTTTTTCATTATTAGATTCAGGTTAAATATTTTCTGGTGGGAATACAGCTTAGGTGATGACATATATTTTAGGGTTTCCCATCAGGAGATACAAGATAGCATTTTGTCCCTTTGTTGGGGATATAAAATTTAATTCTTTTATCTCCTGCTCTGCAGCACCCTTTTCCCCAAGTGACTGTCACATCCATTGATGAGCGTGCCTCCGTGGGTTAGTGCAGTGGTGGTTGGAAAATGGAATATTATAATTTCTGCATTTTCATGTCTTTTACTTGAACTAGTTGGGTGATTCTCTAAGAAACAACTCTTGTTTTACCCCTCAGCCTACTTTACGTGTTTTAATCACTTTGGCCTCTTGGGCAGCTCTTTAGCTCTCTGTATTTTAACTCACTGAATTTTTTTTTTTTTTTTTTTTTTTGAACTGGGAATTGAATCTAGGGGCTCTAAACTACTGAGCTACATCCCTAGCCCTTTTTATTTTTTGTTTTGAGGCAGGATCTCACTAAGTTCCTGAGACTGGCTTTGAACTCGAGATCCTCCTGCCTCAACTTCCCTACCAGCATTACAGGCACTCATCATTGAATTTTATTTCTGCAATCCCACAGTGCTGGGGACTCGAACCCGGGCCTCGAGCATGTGAGGCAGGCACTCTATGAGATAGGCTATAAGGCCTGCACTTCATCATTGAATTTTAAAGTTCAGTCAGTCATGTTTTTGTTTTGGTTTGTTTTTCATTTTTCAGTTTCATTTGGTTCTTTTTAAATATGTCTGATTTTTATAGAGATCTTTTGTTTTCAGTTTCTTTTTCTATCTCAAAAATTCTTGGAGGTTAAATACTGACACTTTTGTCTTTTTGCCTATTTTGCTTGGAGGCTTGTTCCCCAGTGATTTGTGTGATTTCAGTTTGTTTTGGTAAGAAAGCCTTCATTTTCAGTAGTTTTATTAGTACTTTGCCTAATGTACTAGGCTAGATGGAAGTTCAAATGTGTGTGTGTATATATTTGTATGGTATTGGGGATTGAGCCAAGAGTCTTGAACATGCTAGACAAGTGCTCTACCACTGAGCTACAAACCTAGCCCTTCAAGGTCAAGTATTTCACAGAAAGTTTGATTATCATTTTTAAAGTTACTAGTCAAAATGATCAATTAAAACAGGATAACTTTTTATGCTGTATCATGACCATATTTCTTACCCTCCTTTTCTGTTTCCTACTTGGAAATTAGCTTCACATGAAGTATGATGTTTCTTTACATAACTAAAATTTTATGCTAGCATAAAACATACTATATTCACCATGGCACAAGACTGGCTAACCTTCAAGGTTTGGTGAATTGAAATGTTGCCATATTTCTCTTTCATGTTTTCTCATCTTTTGTGCCTATAAACATCACAGGAAAACCAATTTTAATATTTCATAGTCACTTCTTTTAAAACTTTGTCTAAGGCAAAAAAAAGTTTCTATTTGTGATTTTTGTGTGTGGGTATAAAGTCTTAATTGATGTTTTAGATATCTGTTAAACTAAAAAAAAAAAAAACCCTTCTAAGAATAATTGTCGCTGGAAACTTGCTTATTTTTTCAGTCACTATACTAGGTGCTAGGAGAAAAATTACTCCCTGCCTTCAGGGAACTCAGATTCTCTTTGAGAAGACAGACAAATTGTAACCCTCAAGTGTGATGAGTACTCTGTATAAATAAGCCTCTGTAGGAGTAGATAATTTCTAAATGTAAATTTTTTTTACTCTTCCTATAAGTAAATGTATAAATTTTGTTATAAATTTAGAAGCATAATCTGCAGATAGTCCTTTTTCTTTTTTCTTTTCTTTTTTTTTTTTTTTTTTTTTTTTTTTTGGTACTGGGGATTGAATCCACGGATGCTTAAACTGGACCACATTCCCAGCCCTTTTTTATATTTTGTTTAGAGACAGGATCTTGCCGAGTTGCTGAGTGCCTCACTAATTTGCTGAGGCTGGCTTTGAACTCGAGATCCTTCTGCCTCAGCTTCCTGAGTTGCTGGGATTATAGGCAAGCTCCACCACGCCTGGCTGCAGATAGTCTTTTAATCAACACAGGAATAGTAAATAAAACACAATTAGTGCAAGGATGAGTAAGGTCAGCCCATAGCTCAGAGAATAGTCTATTAATAGAAAGTTGTAGTCCTTCCATTCAGCAGGTGCTTCTAAAATCAGGCAACTTATTAGCCTGTTTATTTGCTGGAGAAATTTGTTTCTCACTGAATCATTTAAAAGTTTTACCAAATAGAACAAGCTTAATTTTATAACAGATATAAACACAGTCAACCACTTATAATTTTTATGGCTCTTAAGTTAATACTATTCAGAAAATGTTCTTTTTAATTTTTAACATGAGAAATGCGTGTTTTCTAAAGAGAAGTTAATGGGAAGGGGGAATATAGATGCTTCATGAGGGGTTTTCTAAAGGGAAGGGGGGAATATAGATGCTTCATGAGGGGTTTTGTCTTCTGATTCTTTGTCATTGCCTGGCTACCTGACTACCCAGTGTTTGGGGGGTAACAGCTAGATGTAAAAATGATAACAAACTGAAATTGTTTCAATTCATTATTGTAGGAAGCCCAGATTCTACCTCTCCTTCTACCAGCCCTACTTTCTGGAACTATAGTCGTTCTATGGGGGATTATGCACAAACTTTAAAGAAGTTTCAGTATCAGCTTGCCTGTAGGTCTCAGGCCCCATGTGCAAACAAAGATGAAGCTGATCTCAGTTCTAAACAAGCTGCAGAAGAGGTAAATGGAAAATAAAAATGACAATATTTATGATTTTCAGATCGCTAGAAAGTCATCTATTCCTGGATCATTTTTTTCTATAATCTCCACTTTACTAGATAGAACTATAAGTCTGGCACTCATTAAACAGAGGAAAGGCTCCTGTTTTACTTTGTGTACTGAAAACTAAATTATGTTGTACATTTTACTCTTTGTGACACATAGTTGACATTAAGGCTCTGCCTAAAGTATTTTTTTACTTATATCATAGAAAGCCTCTCAGGTATCTAATTGTACTTAACATATCCCAGACTCTTGCTTTTAAAATACATTTGGATTAGAACATTTGGCATTCTGTAACTTTATCAGTTTAGTACCAAACATGGGATTTTTATTTTGTCCTTAAAAGCAAGAAAAGTGTTCTTTAAACATACCAATGTAAGGAACTTTTAAAGATATAGCTGTGCATGAACAATAGTCTTGAGAGAATAATTTTAAAACTATGGAATATTAATTAAATGAATATTGATGTTTTTGGAGATTTTTTTCCAAACTTCAGGCACTTTTGAAGGTGCAAGAAAGAAGGATGATTTTTGGCAAGATTTTTTTTCTTCACTGATTGTTCATTTTAAATATATTTTTAATAGGTTTGGGCAAGAGTGACTATGAATAGACAACTTCTTGATCACATGGATTCGTGGACAGCTAAGTTTAGAAATGTAAGTTCTGATGTTTCTGTTAAGACATATTTGTCTCTTAATGTGCAAAATGTGTTCTTAGACTTCAGAGTTAGCTATTAGAATGTTAACATTAATTGTTACTAAAAGTATAATATGATTGGTACACACATAAGAATAAATATGACATTCACCTTATGGTGTCTGTCCATTTACATGAGATCGTTTTTCCCTCCATATTTAGTAAATCAGTGCATTTAGAGAAGATAAAAAATATAGTATTTTTAACCATTAGGATCCTCTTCCCTTTCCCAATTTTCCAGTTGTATTTTCCAAAGAACTCTTCTGTCAGTCTACTATGTACCTAGAATTGTGAGGGAAACAATTGAGAGGAGCCTTGTCCTCAGAAAACTTGAACAATTAGATGATGTATCCTTGAAGATAATTCAGAACATATAATTTCATTGATTTCTCTAGAGAAAAACCCTCTAATCTTTGACCTGGAAGTCAATTCTTCCACATCCAGAGGTGATTAGCTTATGTGCTTTCAACCCTGCCTTTTTGCCCAACTCTGTAGCACTTGTATGTTCCAGGTTCTGTGGGCACATTAACCCCTCCTTCACTACAGCGTTCCGAGCTGCTGAGATTACAGGCATGTGTCACCATACCAAGCTTGTTTTTTAAACAATAGTTAAATGAATAAAAATTGCCAGAACTACTCAGAATTTGATGGTGGAGGAATAACGGCTATATCCCTCTTCCAGACATCTTAGATCATTTTGTTCCAGCCAAAGACCAGCTGGCAAGTAGATGGCATGTAGTAAATGTTAGAAGAATGAATGGATGAAATGCTGTTCTGGATCTGTATGCTGTTGTACTTCTAATTATAAACTAATCTAAAGCTGGGCACGGTGGCACATGCCTGTAATCCCAGTGACTTGGGAGGCTGAGGCAGGAGGATCGCTAGTTCAAAGCTATCCTTAGCAACTCAGTGAGGCCCAGAGCAACTCAGTGAGACCCTGACTCTAAACAAAATAAAAAAAAGGGCTGAGGATATGGCTTAGTGGTTAAGCGCCCCTGGGTTCAATCCCTAATACCAAAACAAATAAAATAAAAAATAAACTAACCTAAAAATGCTAATATACTTAAAATATAAAGTCTTGTTAAGAGTTTTACCTGCTTGCAAACAATTCCTTATCTGAATTCCTTAGGCTATAGCATTCTGAAATCCTGAGTTCTCAGTATTTTTTTTTTTTTTTTTTTTTAAAGCAGTATGGGGGTGCCAGGAATCATGGTGCATGCCTGTAATCCCAGCTGCTTGGAAGACTGGGGCAGGAACATCACAAGATAAAAGCCAGCTTGAGTAATTGTAACAACACTATTAAGAGTCTGGTTAGCACCCCGTAGTCAACTACATTTATATATCTGCAGCAAAGTATATGGATAGGCAAAATAAGTGGAATAAAGTCTATAAATAGCATAGTGTGCACTCAGTTCAAGTTGTCACTGTCTCACATTTTGCTTGCTAAGTCTTTATAAAAGAACTTTCCATTTTCAGAGATTTTTAAAAATTCAGGTGAGTATAAGGAATTGTATGCCTGTATTTTGTCTGAAATATTTTTTCATCCTTTCATTTTATGATTAAAAAAAGCATGGAAACAGAATTGGTGGATATAGTTGCTACAGACACACACAAAACAAAAACACAAATATACCAAACAGGAAGCTTCTTTGGAGAGTTTTTTCACATATCAGAATGAGTGTGATACTAGCTATGGAAAATGGAATTTAAAAATCTCAGTCTTAAAGTAATAGTATGATATTCACAAACTGGTTTCAAGTATAATGAATCCCAGTTTTTCTGTGTGTTTAAGGAATTGGGTTGAGCCTGTATACCATTAATCAGTTATTTGAAAAATTATCTTACAGATTGCAAATTAATATAAACTCTACATTAATATGTGAATAATTACCCTAGAAATATAAACTGAATATTATATTCTTAGATGAGAATAATAATAATAGAAAATACTAAGAAAAATTTAGCTGGAAGTTTTATATTTTCTTCAGAGGAAAAAATAAAACAGACATGTATGATTTAAGAATATAACAATTTGCTTTCCATTTGCATGTTTGCTTAACTTTCTGTAGACTTCAGGTGGCAGCTACTTCCATTCTCTTTCACTGTACTTTATGGTTCTGTTAATATTCAAGTACAAGAAAATAAAAAGTTCTTAGAGTTGCTTGTAAAAATGAAAATAATTATTGGAGAAATACTTTGGAATTATGTATAAAAAACCTATACCTTATTTCTTCTTAGTGGATCAATGAGACAATATTAGTGCCACTTGTTCAAGAGATTGAGTCTGTCAGCACCCAGATGAGACGTATGGGTTGTCCAGAGCTACAAATAGGAGGTATGTGCAGTAGAGTTCAGCATTTGATTTACTTTCAATAAATCAGCCAAGTGGAAAATACCTTCTTATAATGACCAATTAAAAACTTCCTTTCTTATCTTTAGGTGAAGAAAACTAAATGTCTATTAATATATGATTTTTTAAAATGTAACAGCTTTATATAATTTACTTACCATACAGTTAGCCCATTTTAAATGTGCAATCCAGGGGTTTGGGTTGTACAACTGTCCAACCCTATCAGTTTTTAGAATGTTTCATTACCCAAAAAGAAACCCCATCCCCCAGTAGCAGTCACTCCCATTTTGTACATGTCCTCTAGCCCTATGCAAGTATCAGTAAGTATCAGTCCATTTTCTGTCTATGGGTAGGCCTGTTTGGGATATTTCATTTAAATGGTATCATTCAGTGTGTGGTTCTTTGTGACTGTTTCTTTCATATATGTTCTCAGTATTCATAAATGTGGTTGTATTTATCAGTACTTCATTTCTTCATGTGACCAAATGATATTGAAAATGCATCTTACACATTTTACTTATCCATTCATTAGTTGATAGGTGTTTGGATGGTTTCCACTTTGCCTATTATGAGTAATGGTGCTGTGAACAGTCCTGTGCAAGTGTTTATGTGGACCTAAGTTTTCTAGTGATATAGAACATCTTCTCATGTGCTAGTCTTTCAGATCCTTTATTAATTTTTAAACTGGGTTGTCTTTTTATTGAGTTGTGTGCATTATTAATCTATACACATGACCCTTTGCTCATATTAAATACAATGTGCTGTAAAGAAAGTAATTTAAATCACTACTTAAAAATAAAAGTAGGCTGAGCACTGTGGTGCATGCCTGTAATCCCAGCAGCTCGGGAGACTGAGGCAGGAGGGTGGCAAATTAGAGACCAACCTCAACAACTTAGTGAGGTCCTAAGCAATTTAGTGAGACCCTGTCTCAAAATAAAAAGTGACCAGGAATGTAGCTAGCTCAGTAGTAAAGCACTTCTGGGTTCAATTCCCAGTTCCAAAAAAACCAGATCTGGGTATGATAGCACACATTTATAATCCCAGTGACTCAGAGGGCTCAGTTAGGAGGATCACCAGTTTAAGGACAGCCTCAGCAATGTAGAAAGACCCTGTCTCAATAAAAGATAAAAAGGGCTGGAGATGTAGCTCAGGAGTAAAACATCCCTGGATCCAATCCCCAATAAATATATAAATTGATAACAAAGTAAGGTATTATATGATATAATTTGTCTGAAACATATATATTACAACTTATTTACAATTGAGTAATTAGATTTCAAAATGAAAAATGAGTATTTTAGCCAATTCCTTCTATAGATTAAATTTCTCTTTGAAATATAGTAAGTAGTTAGGATTATGCATTAGTACTCATTTATACTGGACATCTTTTATTCAATCTTTATTAATTAAAAATAGAAATGTGCATCCCTGAAGTATTTATTCAGTATCCAAATATTTCATATGTAATTAAAACAGCACTTATATTGCTTGGAAGCTGATACTGTCCCATTTTCTGGATGAGGCTACTGAGACCCAGAGAGGTTAAATAAATTACCCAGTACACAGAGCATTGATTTAGGATCAAACCTCTCTGACTCTTAAGACCAGAATGGAAAATTTCTTGGTCTTGGTAATCGTTAATGAATCTGTGCTTAGTCCTTTTTGAGTTTTTTTTTTTTTTTTTTTTTTTTTTTTTTTTTTTGATTCTAAAGATTGAACCAGGGGCACTTAACCACTGAGCCATATCAACAGCCCTTTTTTATATTTTATTTAGTGACAGGGTCTTGCTGAGTTGCTCGGGGCCTCACTAAGTTGCTGAGGCTGGCTTTGAACTATCAAGCTTCCTGCTTCAGCCTCCTGAGCTGCTGCTAGGTTTACAGGTGTGCACCACCAGGTCCCACTTGAGCCTTCTTTATGAGCTATAAAGATGTGTATCACAACATGTTACCACTGTGATGTGCTTGTTAAAAAATAAAATTACTTTAAGTCCTCTACAAAAAGTAGGGTTCTTTTCCATGTGTCTGTGACACATTTACAAAATATGTATTTTTTTGGTCAAATTATGAATGAGTGGTTGATAAAAACTTCCACCAAGAAGAAAAACAGGGAGTAGTAATTTGAGGAATTTAATAAAACTCCTATTTTTTTAATTTAAAAAAATAAATAAAATTACTTTGGTTTATGACTACAAAAGCTATTATATGTTCATTGTAGATTTGGAAAGTACAGATAGACAATGAAGAGTGTAAGTTGGCTTCCAGAGCTAACCACTATCAGTTGTAAATCACAACCAATTATTATGTTCAAAGGAACTACATTATCTATATAATTTAATTGTATCATAATTTAAGAAATGTGAAGAGTACATCTTTAGAAACTGAAAAATGTGTATATAGTACATATGTATATATTTTTAATTAAATTGAGATCATATTGTTTGTTACTTGCCCCCCAACCCCTTTTTCTATTTTGTTAAATATTCTCCAGCATTATTTTTATGGCTCGACTGTATTTATTATTTATAATTGTTATCAATTGTATTTAGCAGATCTCTGTTTTCTAAAATTTAGGTGAGTTTTACTGTTACTAGTAATACTGTAGCGAATTTCCTTTTACCTAAACCTTAGTGTATATTTGAAATCATTTTCTTAAGATAATTTCTTCAAAGTAGAGTTGTTTAACAAATGAATATTTTTAAAAATTTTTTTTTAGTTGTCAATGGACCTTTATTTTATTTATTTATAAGTCGTGCTGAGAATCGAACCCAGTACCTCACACATGCCAGGCAAGCACTCTTACCACTGAGCCACAACCAGAGCCCAAATATGAGTATTTTTAATTTCTTTTCTTAGTTGTCTTTTGTGATTTAAAAAAAAATCATAATCATAAAGTCTCTGCTTATCCTGGCATAATGGGCAACTTCCAATTCAGTTTATTTTTAAAGCTGTCATGCATCTTTTTATACATATGCCATGAAAGTCTTCTATGTATTACTTGTTTAAAGATTTGTGAAAATGGATTTCATGTACTTCCTTCGCAGAGCCAGGTCTTCTTGCCTGAAATGATAAGTTGTAGATAAAGTGCATAATGCAAATTAAGATAAATTATTATTACTTTTATTTATTCTTTAAACATCTTTTGAGTTCCTGCTGTGTACTTGGTAGTCCTATGTATTAGGGATACAACTGTGAAAAAAATGTCCCAAATCCCTGCCTTCTTTAAGCTTTCTATATTAGATGAGACAGACAATAAAAATAAAGAGGTTAGTGCTAACGAGGAAAAACCACAGGAGGATATTGTTATTGTTGTTGTTATTTTTTACAAAATCTGAGATAGAATGCCATGGAAGACATTATTGACTGTGTGAAGACCTGAAAGCAGTGAGGAACCAGCTCTTTGAACACATGAGGAAGAGCATTTTGGATACTTTTAGAGACTCTCCTGAAGAATAATGTGTGTTCTTTGTGTTGTGTTTTTAACAGAGGCCAGTATTACCAGCTTGAAACAGGCTGCCCTGGTCAAAGCCCCTCTCATTCCAACTCTTAATACAATTGTGCAGTATCTCGACCTAACACCAAATCAGGAATACTTGTTTGAGAGAATCAAAGGTAACTATTGACTTGAAGGGGAAAAAAAATGACAGCTTTTTCATGACATTGGGATTTTATAAATGAATAAAATGAGACATTTTTTGGAAAACATTAAGTATAACCATTTACTTATATTTTTGAATATATGTTTAATTAAGGCTTAATGAAGGTTTATACCTGAACAACTCTTAGATCCTTTATTTTATGTGCTAAGAAGTGTCAAAATAAAAACCTCGAATGTGTTAATTAATAATTTTATTTTGTAAGGAATCTTAAATATAAGCTAAATGGGGCTAAGTGGATATTTCACTTATTCTCTACTCTTGGATATCAAAAATGGATGCCATTACAACATTCTTTATATAATATCAACATCTGACCTTTGTCTTTCGTAATTTTTATCATTCCTGTTTAATTTGTTGCTTCCATGTTTTTGTTGTATTACGATTTAAGAGAGATGTCATCTCTGAGGAGGACTGACTTGGAATCAGGAAATTCAGCTATTCTGACATTCACACATACTCTCCTTATGAATTCTTTGTAATTTGAATAAACTTTATTAAGTTCTCATCCCTAAAACAAGTACTAAAAATAGCATTCCATTATTCATATTTATCATAAATCCTAAATTGAAAATGTTGCAGTATTTTCCCTTTCCCATAGGTTTGAATTGGGGTTCAGGAAAATAAGTATTTTTCATGACTTTCTAAGAACTTTTCACATAAGGAGAATTTCAAACATACAAAACTAGACAGACTAATCTGCACAACTCTTTTGTGTGCATCACCCCACCCTAACATCATCCGCAAGTCTCTGGGCAACTTTTACCTTACCCATACATATCCCCCCATCTGCTTTCTACCTTCTGTATTATTCGAAGCAAATCCTATATATCATTACCAGTTTATCTATAAATATTTCCTAATGTATCTCTAAAAGATGAAGACTTTCGAAATACCACCATTCAGTCAGGCATGGTGGCACAGCCTTACTCCCAGTTACTCCAGAGACTAAGGCAGAAGGATCACAAGTGCAAGGCCAGCCTGGGCAACTTAATAGCAAGATCCTGTCTCAGAATAAAAATAAGAAGGGATGGGCGTGTAGTTCAGTGGTAAAGTGCCCCTGGGTTCAATCCCCCCATATTATAAAAATTTTTTTGAATTAAAAAAAAAAAAAAACACCACACAGCTATACCTCACTACAACATAGTTATCACACCTAATATTTTTAACATTTCCTTTATTTCATGAAATACCCAGTCTATATAAGTTCAGATAAAGTTTTTTTTTTAAGCTTTAGGGTTCCTGTTCATCCTTTCCCTGCCCCCTCTTTGTGGTATTTTGTTGGAAGACTGGATTGTTTGCCCTGTAGAGTTTTCCATGGTCTGGGTTTTATTGAACATATTTGTGGTATAATTTAACATGACCCTCTGTTTTCTGTAGTTCCTGTCAACTCAGGTTCAAATTTTCTGGCAAGATTGCCTCATAGGTGGCAGGGTATTTGTATATCTAAAAACATCATGTAAATATAGTCATACAGACACACATATATACATATAAGTTAAATATACATGTATATATACAGTATGACATATCAAATATACTAAGAAGTTTAAAAGAATGTAATGAACACTGTACCACCAAGATTGAGCATTTGAAACATTTTGCCACATTTGATTGTCTTTCTCACCTGCATACACTTTCCTTTTTTCTATACCATTGGAAGTAACATTGTGGACATCATTACATTTACATTTTCAGCATGCATTTTGCTAAAAATAAGAAAAAGTTTTCAGGGCTATTATGTAGCTTCATGGTAGAGCACTTACCTATCATGTGTAAGGCCCTTTTCATTCCCAGCACCACAAAAAATAAATAGATAAAAGAACATACTTTTATATAGTTACAATACAGTTATCACACCTTAAAAACACAGTTCTACAATACCATCTAAAGTCCATATTCAGATTTCCCAGTTGTTCATTGACTTTTGTTCATTTTAGAACAGTAGTCTTATAACCACATTTTAGATTTAGCTAATTCTTCACAGTGATGTTTAATTTGATCTTTTATAGTCTTTATTTTGGATGTTTTGATCAGGTTTTTAAGATGATATGCTTTCCTTATTGTAATCCTTTAGCCTTTGTTTTTTTCTTTGTCTTTTTTTCGAATGTCTTTAGCTTTTTAATTTTATTTATTGTTTTTAAGTGTTGGGTGTGCTAGAAAAGCACTGTACCATTAAGTTACATCTCCATCCTCTTTACCTTTTTAAATTTTGTCTTTGTTTCACAGAACTTTCTCAGGGAGGCTGTATGAGCTCATTTCGATGGAACAGAGGTGGAGACTTCAAAGGACGAAAATGGGATACAGACCTGCCCACTGACTCTGCTGTAAGTCCTTAGTTGAATATTTTTTTTCAGCTTAATATTTTTGTTACTAGACTTGTAGTTTTGTCTTTCCATTGTAAAAGTAGATACTAAAAATAATTTTGAAACTAAGAAGTAATGACTTATAGTAGGATCAGTGTCTCAACCCAACCAGTTAATACTTCTGTACATTTTTTTCCCCATTTACTTAGGTACTTTTTAATGTTTTTAATCATACTGTAATCATCCTCTATGTAAAATTATGTGTTGATTTTTTTTTTTTTTTTTTTTTTAGTTTGTATAATATTTAAGTATTTTTCATTTTTACACAGTCATTTAACTGTTCTATTTTGGATATTGGATGTAGAAGACTGAAACTTGTGGTAGGGAAACAATTTTTGTTTTTCATATCTTAATGTAGCAAGGAATATTATCTTGTATATTTCTTTTTTCTTTTTTTTTTTTTTTTAAACAAATGGGATACATCTTGTTTCTCTGTACATGAAGTGGAGGCATACCATTTGTGTAATCATACATATACATAGGGTAATAGGTTTTGATTCATTCTGTTATTTTTTTCCTTCCCCCCACCCCTCCCACCCCCCTGTATATTTCTTTCTTGTCTGGGAAAATCCTTTTTCCTTTCCTTTTTATGTAATGATTATTATATGTGAACATTAAGTTTTAAATGGTAATATTCAAGTTGAGAATTGAATATATGTGCATTTTATCTTGATTTTGCTGCTAATTAACTATATGAGTATGAATGATCACTGAACAAAAAACAAAGAATATCCTGCTTTTTTGGGTGACTTTCATTTTGTTTTATTTTCTAGATGCTTTTTGGTTTTATGAAAAAACAAAAATGTATTAAATATTTATGGTAGAGAAGTTTGGTGTTTAAACTGTCCCTGCCCTATATGACCCCCATCCCACTAACACACAATAATGGTACCTTTGGAGGCTGGAATATTTAATGTTTTTTTAATTTGAAAAGGAAACCTTTCCATTAAAATATACACTTATTTGATGGTAAATATGTTTTTCTATTTTAAATTTTTAGTGGATTAGTTGAGCAAAGCCTTGCCTCTCTTCTTAAACATAGTGTATGATTAAAGAGGAAATGATTCCATTATTAGCAAATTCCTTATATGGGTTTTTCTTATCTTTCCATTTTATAAATTTCATCTTAAGCATAGCTTCTTCAAACAATTTTTGTTAATTCTCTCTTGAGGGAAAACTTTAAGGGATATATCTGTACTAGACTTCATGTTAACTTTGAACAATTGTTTCCTCATCTTCAGATCATCATGCATGTATTTTGCACCTACCTTGATTCCAGATTACCTCCACATCCCAAGTACCCTGATGGAAAAACATTTACTTCTCAGCACTTTGTTCAGACACCAAATAAACCAGGTATAAACCTCTCCTAAAAGAATGTGTTGAACCCCATTTGTGTACAATGAATCAAAATGCAGCCTATAAAAATAAAAAATAAATAAATAAAAATTTAAAAAGAATGTGTTGAGATTTTCACATGAAGTATGTCTAGTGGTTAGTTTTTTAATGTAACATTTTCTTTACAGATGTTACAAATGAGAATGTTTTTTGCATTTATCAGAGTGCTATCAACCCTCCACATTACGAGCTAATCTACCAGCGTCATGTCTACAACCTTCCAAAGGTATTTCTATATGTAGAGAATTCCATGTTAGAGAATGTCATGGGTGACTTATATTGATAATGTTTTAAAATTAGAACTTCTTGTTTGTAGAATAGTAAGTGTTTTAAATTAGAGGAAATGTGTTTCTTCTATATTCTCTTCTTTTGACTATAAAGGTAGTATGTGGGCTGGGGATGTGGCTCAATGGTAGAGTGTTTGCCTGGCATGCATGAGGCTCCAGGTTCAAATCCCAGCAGCACAGAAAAATAGAAGAAGAAAGAAAAATTATTCAGAGGCAGCTATAGTTACCATTTTAGTGTACTACCTTTTAGAAACTTTCATTTTGATCTTTTAGTGTATCTTCTACGGGTTAAAATCATTGTCTATAATCCTTTTAAAAATGAACTTTATATCATAATTTTCTGTTCCATAGAAATACTATTTAATGGCTATAAAAAGCTTCAGTCAGGCGTGGTGGCACACGCCTATAATGCCAGCGAGTCAGGAGTCTGAGGCAGGAGGATCACAAGTTCAAAACCAGCCCCACAACAGTGAGGCACTAAGCAACTCAGTGAGACCCTGTCTCTAAATACAATACAAAATAGGGCTAGGAATGTGGCTCAGTTTCAATCCCCAGTACCAAAAAAAAAGTCTGAGGATGTGTCTCAGTGGGTTAAATCCTCAGTACTTGAAAAAAAAAAAAAAAAAAATCACACATCCTCAGTTACTTGAATAAAAACAGCCTGAATCAGGGTAGCAGGTAAATCTGTAAATTGAAAATATAAATTAGCTATTTTTATAGATCAACAACTTACAAATTAATAGTTTGATTTTAGAGCTAGCGAAACAGCCTAGTAGTCCCTTTGTAGATAAAATAAATTTATATTTAACATGTGACTTGTATACTAAGGCATGATGGAGTGTTTGGTTTTTCTTGGGGGAGTACGGGGGATTGAACTCAGGGGCACTTGACCTCTGAGCCACATCCCCAGCCCTATTTTGTATTTGATTTAGAGATAGGCTCTCACTGAGTTGCTTAGCACCTGACTTTTGCTGAGGTGGCTTTAAACTCGCCATCCTCCTGCCTCAGCCTCCTGCACCGCTGGGAGTATGGTAGTGCAACACTGCACCTGGTGATACAGTGTGTTTAGAAGAATGACTGAGAGCTTTTTAAATTCTAACATTTGTTAACGTTTTAGTTTGGGGCATAGAGCACTTTTTGTGTGTAGTGTTCAAGGGCACCAACTTAAGAATAACTCTTTTCCAGGCCTTTATTAGTGCTGTTCTCATGCATGAAACCTCCAAAATGTTAATTTTTTGTTTGTGTATCAGGTCTCAGCTTTCACATGGTTCCCTCAGGGAGGTATTCGGTTCTCTGCCTTGCCAGTCTAGGGTAGATGCCTTCTACCCTAGAAGGCATCCTGCAGCCCTCATAACATTTCTCACACTCTATCTCTTCATTTTCTGTTTGCTTTTCCTACTTGACATTAAAGCTTCTGAATTATGTGAGTCCTTGTGTGTGTGTGTGTGTGTGTGTGTGTGTGTGTGTGTGTTGGTGCTGGGGATTGAGCCCAGGGCCTTGTGCATTCGAGGCAAGCACTCTACGAACTGAGCTATATCCCCAGCCCTCTTTCTGTCTTAACTTGCCGCAAATATTCCCATTTCCTCTCACAAAGTCTAAACATTTTGTTTAACGAAGGAAGGAAAATCTGAATTATGTGAAATTCTGAGTGGTAGAATACAAATTGATAAGATCTGCATTTTTCTTACCAGACTGAATCTTTTTAGATTAATTTAAATTTCGTCTTTTTTGTTTTGGTTCTAGGGCAGAAATAATATGTTTCATACCTTGTTGATGTTCCTCTACATCATAAAGACCAAAGAGTCAGGAATGCTTGGGTAGGTATTTAAAACATAAGTACTTAATTTATTTACTGTTTTTCTTCTTATGTTAAGATTCTGCAGAAGGCAACATCACATAACAAATGATTAGTGGCCTGAACCTTCAATGCAGCTTCTGGTACTAGCTCAGCCCTGTCATTCACAGACTCACCCATATTGGGCAAGTCCATTAACTCTTGAGAACCTCCATTTCTTAATTGGTGAACTGGACCACATCATTAGCTTTAACTTGTGTCCCCTAGAGTTGCAGCTCTGAGATAGATAAAAATCAGGCTCATAGCCAGCACAGTGACTATTAAGGAGGCAGGTTCACAGTTTCAAGGCCACAGTGGGCAACTTAGTGAGATTCTGTCTCAGAATTTAAAACATTAAAAAATAAAAATTTAAAAAGCTGAGGGATTAGCTCTGTGGTAAAGCACCCCAGGGTTCATTCCCCAGTATAGGGATTAGGAGGTAGAATTAGGCTCTTACCACTTGAAAACTTAAAAAAAAAAAAAAAAAAAAAAAACTTGGAAGTCCATTATTTCCAAGCCATTTTATCTCACACACCAAGTATTCTGTAAAATGTTTTTACTTGCAGAGAGACTAAGTTGGTACCCATTCCAAAATATTGTTAACTGGGATAGACAAACCAGTCCGCTGAAGTTTTTAACTTGAAATGGAGCTCACATAGTATTACAGTTGTGGTATTGTCGTTTTAACGATTCAGAATTTTAGTATATCCAACAGTATTTGAAATAAGTGGACCCCTGCTGAAGCTAAAGGTAATACCTGATCCCAGAGTCCAAAGATTGAGTCTGAAGACCTGGATTCTGGGCCTAGCTCTGCCATTCTATCTAAGGCTGGTAAAATGTAAAGGGAAGGGCTCCAAGTAAAAGGAATTGGGCCAACTCCACTTTTGGTAGGCATGCCTCTGTTGAAAAGATTTTGTTTAGGCATCCTGTCATAATTTAGAGATTTCTTATGTTCCAGAACTACACTGTTCAGTAGAGTAGCCACCAGCCACACATGCCATTGAGTACTTGGAACGTAGCTAATTTGGATTGAGATGCCCTCAAGTGTAAAACGTGTACCCAATTTCAAAGACTACCAAAAAAAGTGTCATCTTAATGATTTTGAATATTGGTTAAATACTAAAATACAACTTTGTATATATTGAGTTAAATGAAATCTAGTCTTAAAATTATGCCAGGTACAGAAGTAGATGCCTATAATTCCAGTTAGGAGGCTGAGGCAGAAGGATTACAAGTTTGGGGCCAACCTGGACAACTTAGCAATACCCCGACCCAAAATAAAGTAAAAAGAGTTGGGGATACAGCTCAGTGATAGCGCCCTTCCCTAGCATGCATGAACCTAGTGGGTTCAGTTCCCACTACCACAGTAATAAGAATTTCTTCTTACTTAGGTTTCTACTAGAGAATTTCAGATTATTTATGTGGCCTGCATTTGAAGCTTATATCATATTTCATTTCTGTTGAACAACAATACTCTAGAGAAAGCAAAGCTCTTGTCCTTAAATATATTAGATGCAAAAGAGTAAAACAGATATGTAAATTTATAAACAAATATAAACATTTATCATCTTCTTTCATCATATATATTTTTAGTATAAGATTAAATGGGAAAATCACTTTTGTGGGGCACCTAAACTAATACAGCTCTTCATTATTTTTCATTTTTATTATTATTTTTTCGGTACCAGGGATCAAAGAACATTTAACCACTGAACCACATTCCCAGCCCTTTTTATTTTATTTTTTAATAAAGCCTCTCTTGGCAGCTGGGATTATAGGCATGGGCCACCATGCCTGGCCATTCCTTATTTTTTAATTTATAACACATCCTCAGTAGAGAAATATTTAAACAGTACAGCAATGTACAAACTAGAAAGTGAAAATACTCCTCTCTTAGCCTCTTTCTCTCCACCTCTTACAAGGTACCTAGTGTTAACAGTGTTGAATTTCCTCCTTCAGACTACTTTCTGGAAATGGGTTTGTTTTGTCTTTTTGTTTCACTTTCCTTAAAATGTATTATATCCAAACTTAATACTCTGTGACCCTTTCTCTCTGATCTACACCCCCATCTCTTTTTATTTTTTATTTTGAGACTGAGTCTTAAGTTGCCTTGAACTTTAGATCCTCCTGCCTCAGCCTCCTGAGTAGTTTGAATTACAGGAATGAGACACTGTGCCCAGCTGTGACCTGATTTTTAATCTTATGGTATATCTTGGAAATGTCCATGTCAGTAAATACATATTTTTAAGATTTCTGGAAATATTTAGTTACAAATATGTGTATACATGTATACTGGGTGGAATATGGAATTTGCTACAAATATATTAGTTTCTAAAAGGTTATTTTGAAGTGAATTAATTTTGAAACTTTTTTTGTGTGTGTGTGGTGCTGGGGATTGATCCCATTAAAACATTTTTTGAAACAAAGAATTTTTTGTTGTTGAGTTTTGAGGGGTTTTTGTTTTTCTTTCAGTTCTAGGCATCAAACCCAGTACACCCAGGGCCTCAAGAGCAGGTTAGGCAAGCTTTCTGCCTCTGAGCTACATCCCAGCCTGAATGTTAGGTCTTTTTTATTTTCCTCCTCCCGTTACAGCACCAGAGATTGAACCCAGGGCCTTGTGCATGCAAGGCAGATGTTCCACCGCTAAGCTTCGTGCTCAGCGCTTTTGTCATTTTGAGACAGGGTCTCTGAAAGCACCCAGCTAACCTCTAACTTAGAATCTTTTTGATTCAGCCTCTTGAGCTGGGATTACAAGCATGCACCACCATGCCCAGCTGAATTTTTGGTTTTAATTTAAAATTTGTTTTTCTTTCCATAGATCCAAATTAATACTTTGATGGATAAATGATTTATTTATTTATTTTATGTTTTTATTAGTTGTTGATGGACCTTTATTTTATTTACTTACTTATATGTGGTGCTGAGTATCGAACCCAGTGCCTCACACATTCTAGGCAAGCACTCTGCCACTGAGCCACAACCCCAGCCCGGATAAATGATTTATAATGATAGCATTAAGTTTGTGTTGAGTACTAGATACGATATATCACATACATAAAAATGAAAGAAACTTTAAAAGTTCTTAGGGGAGCAATAATTTACTCAAAGACTAAAAAGAATTGATACAATTTTTGGTTTTTGTGTTTGCTTTGAGACTGAATCCAGGGATTCTCTGTCCCTGAGTTACATCCTTAGCCCCTTTTATTTTCTATTTTGAGATCGGGACTTACAAAGTTGCCCAGGCTGGCCTTGAACCTGGAAACCTCTTTGCTTGGTGCTCTGAATTGGTGCTTGGTGCTTGGTATTCTAGGCATGTACCACCATGCCCAGCTTGAAAGTGTTCATCTTAATGAGCAACTTATATGTGTAAAATAAGACATTTTAGACTCAAAATTATGTGTTTATTTTTTATATTTTTGGGTACCATGGATTGAACCCAGGGGTACTTAGCCAGTGAGCCACATCCCCAACCCTTTTTATATTTTATTTTAAGACAGGATCTCACTAAATTGCTTATTAAGACCTTGCTAAGTTGCAGAGACTGGCTTTGAACTCACAATCCTCCTGCCTCAGCTTCCCTAGCTGCTGGGATTATACACGTATGCCACTGTGCCTGGCTGTTTTTAATTTATTGGTTTTTTTTTTAACCAAGAGGAAAAAACTTTGAAATTAACAACCTTTTAAATGTGATTGACAAATCTTTTATTATACTTTCTAAATCATTTAAATAGTTAAAAACTACCATCCTATAACTTAAAGGAAACTGAATAGCTCAAATAAAGTCTATTTTTAATCATGACCCTAAAACTGCAGATTGATCCAAATACATTATCAGTTCAGTGCCAAATATTTGTGCTTTTACTGGAAATAGATAAATATTTTACTTCCAAAAGGAAAAAAAAACAATTGTACCATGACTTAAATGTTCTGTTCAGCAAAAGACCCCATAAATAAAGTTCAGTGCTAAATGACAACCTGAGACAAGGCATTATACTGTGATACCTATAGCAAACTCAAGTTAATATCCATCACATATAAAGAATGCATATAATTAAGTAGAAACTTAAAATATAGAAAAATAGGCAACAGTATCAGACATTTTTATAGAAAAATGTTGTGCAAATGCCTAACAACCACCAAAAGATGCTTTGACTTCATAAAAAATCAAGCCTAAATTAGAACATTTTTTCCTAGCAAATGAAGTTTAATTTCCCACATTATCAGTGAGGTTATGAAAAAGTAGGGCATCATAGTTGACAAATACCTGTTTTGAAGGATTTTTTTATTTTGTTTTGTTTTGTTTTGCTGTACAGGAGATTGAAGCCAGGGGTGTACTGCTAGTAAGCTTACATCCTCAATCCTTTTTTTTAGCCAGTGGAGTCGGGCTAGGGAGACTAGGGATTGAACCCAGGGGTGCTTTACCACTGAGCTACAATCCTAAGCCAATTTTTAATTTTGATATAATTTATTTATTGGTACTGGGACTTGAACTCAATATTGCTGTACCACCGAGCTAAATCTTCAGTTCTTTGTTAATTTTTATTTTGAGACAGGGTGGCCTCAAACTTGCAATCCTTCTACCTCAGCTTCCTAAGTAGTTTGGATTACAGGTGTGCCCCACCATGCCCTGCTTGAAGGGTATTTTTGGTAATATAGCTGTGTTTTTAATTTTATCAATTTAATACATTTTCATAATTTTAAAAGTCATGTAGGACTAAAAGTTCATGACTCTCATCGTTCCAGATAATAGAGCTATACAGCCCTTTCTTGGGTCTTCAGTTTTAGACACTCTCTGTTGATTTCTTGTTAGATGAATAATTTGTCTCTTTTGTAGTCCTTTTCTATTCACCTCATACTTTGAATACATTTATATCACTCCCTAGAGTAGATTTGTCTTTTCATCCTATGAAATATGGTTTAGTTTAAGATCTATTCATAATATACAATATGCAAACTTACCAAAGCATTCCTCCCTAATAATTAGTAAATTCCTAATTAGCAAATAAAATTCTCTAAGAGGACTACTATCTCTCTAGTCTCCACTTTTTAAAATTTAATTGACTCTTTAATCTTATTTACTAAAGTTATTTTGTTAGCTCTCTTTATTATCTGGTGTAATAGTTCTCAGAGTCCACTGAAAAATTAATTTTCAATGCTCCATAAGTCTTATTTATTCTAAACTTGGGTTTTAAGCACAGTTAAGAAAGTAATTACTATTACTAGAATTCACCTGATAAACCATGCGTAACATGGTTCATTGCAGTATAGCTTTAAATGTCATCAATTAAACATATATTCCTTATAAGGATTCTTGTTTTTGTCGTTAGTAAAAGACCTCAAATGCTTGGCAAGTAGTTGTACTAAAACTTGTTCTGTTTTTTTTTTTTTTTTTCTTTTTATAGGAGAGTTAATCTTGGTCTATCTGGTGTGAATATCTTATGGATTTTTGGCGAGTAGTTGGTTATTTAATTCCAAACATTTGGACTTTAATTTTATTCAACCAGCGCAAGTTGAATCTAAGCATCTTTGAGTCACTGCCTCTCCTGAAATAAGATACATATGTGTATATGTTACAGATTCCTTAGATTTAGCAAAAAATTAGCTATTGTGAAACTTCCTTGTGAAAATATGCTCTGTATCTTCTACTCTAAGAAGCATTACCTTTGATATTGTATTTCAGAAATTTTAATTGGCTATAAAACTGCAACCTTTTGGATTTTTGTTAACACAAAGTAGTGCTGTTCCCTTAATTAAATACATTTACGAGCCCTTCTTCTTTGTAATAAGAATGATCCACCTCGTTCTCCCACCACAGAAATGTTTTCAGTTATGTTATTTAGTAGTAGTATAAGTACTTAAAAAAGAAAATTGCTAATTTAGTTTGTTTTATCTTTTATCCCAGTGTTCTGCAAGTACGCATCTAAAGCCCATTTTCAAAGAAATGAAATTAGCTTCTAAGTTATGTTTGATTAGTCCATGTATATTTTTAAAATATTATTAGAAGAGGCTTGACAGTATTGGCATTTTAAAATGTCAGCACTAAGATTAAATTTAGTTGGTAGAATTAAACTATTTGGATTTTAGTTAGAGTTTGAGACATCAAGAAAACTGTTGACTGCTTTGGTTTTAGCAACTCAATTTTATAATATAATATAAATATTATTATAATATTTTGCTATTTTTAAAGTTCTCTTCTTTAAGATTATAGTGATAGCCTGTTCACTCAAGGCTTTTAGGTACAGTATTTTCAAAATATCCAGAATGAGAAGATACCAAGCTTTAAGTTTTGCTTGACTCTCCATCTTTCTTTTCTGTGTGTATATGGTGTTGCCGGCACTGGCATGTACTTTTCTTGATTGACATTTTCTTAGAGACTGCTGCTTCCTTCACCTTTCTACAAACCTGAAAGTGGCCAAAACCAGTATCTTCTAAAATATTATATATGTATAATTTGTAAATTGTTTTTCAAAAAGTTGCTCCTGTTTTTTTTTAAAGTTGATGCCCAAAAGAAAGGAGATTTTAAGTATTTTTAATGTGTTAAATATATTTGGTATAACATCTTAAAGGAAAATATCATTTAAGCATATTAAATACAAGGACATGTTAAAATTTAAATCTGTGGTTTCAAAAGTTATTGAGGATGTCCTGGAATAACATCTGTTATTCCATTTTGTTAATCTATACAGTTGTGTAAAACTACAGTAGTGTATACTTTATTAAAAGCAGTCAAGAAAAAAATTTCTTAAATGGGTATTTTTTAGTTGTAGGTGGACATAATACCCTTATTTAATTTTTTGTGGCGCTGAGGATGGAACCCAGTGCCTCTTGCATTCCAGGCGAGTGTTCTACCACTGAGCCACAACTGCAACCCCAGGAAAAAAATTTTTAATAATACATAAGACTAGAGATACACACTTTAAAAAAAGGTGTTTTGTCTGCCTACTAAGTGCAGTGTGGCTAGACTCTAAGTATAGCTTTCTTACATTAACTTTTCTTTGCAAATGTTTGAGCCAATTTACTTTTCTTTTTCTTTTTTTTTTGGTTGTTGCTGCCGCTGAGGATTGAATCCAGGGCTTCATGCATGCTCAACACACACTGTTCTCCTGAACTACAACCCCAGCCCCAAAGACAGCAAATGTTTTATCTTTCTCTTCTTCTGTCAGTACCAGCCTTTACTTAAAACCACATTTGTTCTAGAGCATACTTCATTTATAATTCAGTTCCTACTGAGCCATAAAAATACTATGTTGCTTTGCTTTCTCAAGCTCATAAATACTTAAACTGATATTTTGATGGTGAAAATGTGTAGCATGTAAGGGGACATTTTCTAAACTTAGCCTCGTAATATAAATCATTTACACATGGGGATTGCTCAAAGGGCAGTCTTTGGTCCTGTGTTTCACTATATATGCTTTTCCTTAGCGATCTCATTCATTCCACAGCTTCATTTATCACTTCTCTACCTGATTCCTGAGTTCCTCACCAAGCTCCACATCTCTCCTGAGCTCTAGTGTTACATTTCTAGTTACCTGTCAGACATTTCCAACTGGGGATCCTGTAGACCCCCTACATCTGAAACTGATACCACATCTGCTAAAACTAGCTCCCTCATCTATCCTCCCTTTCTCTGCTCTTTGTACTACCAGTTGCCCATGCTCAAAACTCTGGTGTCATCTTTGATTCCTTGAGCTCCCTGGGTCCCCAATCCAATCAGGCAGCAAACCTCATCCATTCTTTCTTAACAATGTCTCTTGCAGCTGTCCCTTTCCATTTCTGCCACCACTCTGCTCATTTACACCCTTATCAACTCACACAGGACTACTGCAACAGCCTAATTAATCTCACAGCCTCCTAATTGTTGCCATGCTTCCAGATTTTCCAATTCATCCTACACATTCTCTTCAAATTTATCTTCCTGAAACACCTGTTTGATCATTTCATTCCCCTGATAAATTCCTTAGCTTGACATTTAAAGCCCTCCACAATCTGGCCCCAAACTGGCCTTCAGCAACCACATCCTTGGCTCCAGCCAGTGCAGGCTGCTCCCTGCTTGCTGGGTTCTCTGCCTGCTCCCTCCTCCTCATCCTCGTCAGTTCTCTGGGGGTGCCCCTCCCATTGCACACTCTCCCCCTGCCTTGAGACTCACTCTGATTAAACCTGCTGTTTGGACCTCGTCCTAACCACACCAGCTGGCAGGCATTCTCCCCAAGGGCAGAATCTGTGCCCCTTCTTTGGCACTCAGCAGCCATATGAATGGACTTGAAAATGACTTTTAGTGCAACAGTAGGCCTCAGATCATGTCTCCTCATATAGAACAAAGATTTTACTAGTTGGAGCTGTAAATGCTGCTGTCCAGGAATACTTGATGGCTAAACCTACCTTTGGGAAAAGGTGTACATCCTCCCTTCTGAAGTACACCTTTTGAGCCAGCCAAGCCTGCTAGCTTTCCTTTTGTGGTGAGGCAAGGCCTGAGGAGAAGGAAGCATTCCCAGCCTGGCCAGGAGAAGCAGCAGCACTGCTTGGAAAGTAAAGTGTTAGGTCATTGATGCCACTGAGCCATGTCTGCCTCATTGATGGGGGTGAGGTCCCTGCACCTATTCACAAGCAGTACATCGTTCCAGATACTACAGGGATTGCTGTGAGGACCCAGGAGAGGCCTCTGGCCTGCCCATCCCTCTAGCTGTCTCTAATCACTGCTGGACTGTGAGTTAGGGCAAGAAATATTAGAGCATAAGCAGGCTCTGGGAGGAAGGCTTCTGGAAAGGATTCATAAAGGGTCTTGTCTGCCCACTAGAATGAGAGTGGTTTACACAGCCAGCACCTGCTGTTCTTGGTCCCCAGCTACACTGCCTAAGTCACTGGTTCTGCCAGCAGCTTTCTGCCATGTTTGCAGGATTTTAGGCATCAGCCCTTTGCCCCCTCCCTCATTCGATCCCTGGACAGTCATTAGTCATTTAGTTTCCACATTGAATGAGCTTCAGTGACCTGGGGTGGGACAGATTATGACTTCCACAGAAAGGGCACTCTGACAGGGTTAGGAAGAAGAGGTGCATCACAGAGGACAGCAGTGATCCCAAAGGTATTTCTTAACTGTCCACATGCAAACTGTACTAGACACTGCTGTGGGTGAAATTTTAAGATAGAAGTAAATCATTTCCTACCCCCCAAACCAAAGTGCTTATTCCTAAATTATTCTGCCTGGAAGAGCTACTGGCCTGCATGGACACATGTAGGGACCAAATTCTGTCACTAACTGGGGCAAGGCAACTAATCTTTCACATGGGAATTTCTGATTATGAGATACAAATACTCTTCATACCTCAGAGACAATTGGGAAGCTAAAAGTGAAAATAATGAATGACTGCCTAAAAGCAGGTGAAGAAAATGACTTTAAGACGTTTTTCAAAAATAACAAATCAACGTAAATCTAGGAAATGGCCCCTTTCACGTTGAAAAGCCACTCTCATTCTTGGATCATGCTAGGATGAAGACCTTTATGAGTTGGCTCAACCCAGCTATATCTCCCTCCTGCTCCCTCTCTGCCTCCCCACCTCAGACTTGGCCAGTCACAGACAAAACCACCCTTGTGTCCTGAAGGCTGGGCTTTCTGGTATACCAAGAAAATGCCTCCTTCCTATCCCACTTCTAAACTAGAAGGAAAAAATAACAACTCAGAATCAGACTCTGCTTTCATGAACTGCATCCCATAGGAGGAAAGTCAGAAGGTGACAAGCTGCTCTAGTGGGGGCAAAACTTGTTTTTCCAGGAGCAGCAGCCGGGCGTGACTCTTCCTCAAACACATGGCGTGTAGACTGGAATCAGGCAACCCTGTGATGGTTTTGGCCCAGAATATAGGCACCAGCTTACTGAACTCCAGCTCTGAAGAAAGGCCCCTGTGTTTCTGACAGGGAGGGGTGTCGTGGCAGGATAGCCTGCGACTAGAGGAGTCCTACTACCTCCTGTAAGAGATACAGAAATCATCAGCCCTGAAACCTGTGGCTGGAGGTGTTACAAGGCTTCCCTCGCAAGTTAGCTGACCACCCTTAAAAATAAATTCAGTTCAATGTTCTGCTGTCAGTTCAGTGTACTGTGTGAGTTCTTCATGCTCTTTTTATGCCCGTCTTGGAAATTCCTGGAGTAAGGACCTTAAAGTAGTGGTTAAGACTCCGCTTAGGCCAAGTGGCTTGGGTCAAACTTGGAGGTAAATCCACTTCCTACAATATGATGTCTCTTAAGTAAGTTACTAGATATTTTCTGTGTGGATAGAAAAATTATCTTTCATTTAAACCGCTTGCTGTTTCTGAGGAGTTGCTACTCCCCCACCGCCATCTTTATTTACCCACTCGCCCACTCCCAGTAGTTCGTGTTAGTAAGGATGTACAGGCATTGCTGATGCCCCTCCCCTGGCAGGTGTGGTATTGGAGCACTGAGTTTTCTTCTCAGAAGAAAATGCAGGTCTCTGCAACCGCAACTCCTGCCAGACTGAGGGTTCCTTGAGGCCTTTGAGGGTAAGTGCATGCAAGGTGCTCAGTATTTGTTGAGTTAATTATTGGGCAAAGTAAACAATTCACTTGAAAAGCAGCCCTTTCCTTTTCTTGAACTGGAATTTTGGTGACTGTGCCTTCTCTACTGAAGACCATAGGGAGTTTCGTGGCTGATAGGTAGAAGGGTGAAGAAAAAAGAAGCCAGGAGCTAACAGTTGGCGGTTGGATCTAAACTTGTGCAAGGGAAAGCCAAAGGGCCCACTCCAGTTCCATGCCCTCCTGTTGATGAGGCTATATTGAAATTGATTCAGAAGTAAAGGGTCTATAAATGTGGCTGGGGTTGTGGCTCAGTGGTAGAGTGCTTGCCTGGCATGTGTGAGGCAATCCTTAACACCACATAAAAGTAAATACAGTAATTTTTTTAAAAAAGGATCTATAAATGACTGGAAAGAAAAAGGCATTTTGAGACATATCTACTGGTAGTTTCTTTGCAGGATGCAAAATTGGTGACATCTTACAAACCCTGTCAGTGAGAGCTGGATTGGGTTGAGATGCAGTGCCTAATGACTGTTCTGACCCAGGCCTAGGATACCCTGATTCTTTTTCTTGAAACACTGGAGAATTTCCTCCAAGTATGTATCTAATTGGACTAGAGGGTGTTATTTTTGGTTTTTTGTTGTTGTTGTTGTTGTTTTTGTTGTTTTTTAGCTATTTATCTGGAATGTGCTCTCTGTGATTAGGAGACCAAGATAGCCTCAGTCCAATCCAGTTGTAGCCTGGGTCCCCTGGTCAGGACAGTCTCAAAAATGCTTATACCTATGCTTTGAATAGATGTACAACATGTACCAACTGCCAACTGTGAACTCCACCAAGGACTGTAAGCAAGAATGCAGTGATGTATCCCCTCAAGGAACTGACAGTTTAGAAGTAAAGATGAGACCTGGAGAGAGAAGTGTCCCCAGAGAAACCAAGGTGATGAATGAGGTTGTGGTGAATCTGCCACATCCATCTTCTGTAGGCAATGCAAACCAGTACAACCCTTCAGGAATGTAATGTGAAACTACATGTGTGTTCCAGTTACTTCCATAACAGATTATCCCAAAACAACAATAAAATAGCCATAGAGTATCTTCCCATGGGTCAGGAATTCAGACAGGCTACAAAAGGGGTTGGCTCCTCTCTGCTCCATAATGTCTTTGGCTAGAAGAGTAAATCATCTTAAGGCTCCTATATTCAGTATCTGGCAGTCACTACTCTAGTTTTGAGTGTCCTAATAGGATATAAACCACCTTGGCCTCCATGTGTGACCTAGGCTTCCTCATAACATGGCGACTGGGTTCCCAGAGCAAATGTCCTAAGAAAGAGAAAAAGGAACGGGAGGGAGGAGCTAATAATATCCTTAGAAGTTCCACAGTGTTTCTTCTGCTTCTGTCAATCAATGCAGCTACAAAGAACTGCCTGATTTTAAGGGGAGGAAGCATAAACTCCCATCAGCACCATCACTACTCAACAGAGAAATGCCTTGTGACACACGGGGTAGCATGGGAGATACATACACGTATATGTGGCTGGTTTTAGTGTCATAATGTGAAATGCAAAAAATGTATATATTTGTATTCTTTAATTCATTGACCCAAGAAAAACTTATTCTATGAAAAGATTCAATAGAAAAAATAGTTATGCCTAAAGGTGTTAATTATGTGTATTCATTATCCATCTATCCAATAAATACTGATTGAAGTACTTTGCCGGGTGCTAGGAATACAAAGAGAATGTAAGATACCCTTCTTTCCCTCAAATAGCTTCTAGTGTGTAATAAGTTAATTCAACCCATCCTAATGCCCAGTGATAAAATGATTTAATAAATCATAGTACACAGGGCTGGGGCTATAGCCCAGTGGTAGAGTGCTTGCCTTGCATGTGTGAGGCACTGGGTTCAAACCTCAGCACCACATAAAAATAAATATGGAAAAAAAAAGAAAATGTGTCCATTTACAACTAAGAAAAATTGTTTTTAAAATATTACACAATTCTATGAGAAACAAGCTTGAGACAACATAATGAAACACTAATAGACTTTTTATTTTGATCTTTAAAAAAAATAAACCTCCTACAACTTTGAAAGACTATGTAGACTGATGGGAGAAATGTTGGATAGAAATGAAAACAAATCAAAGTTGTGTGTCTGCTGTGATAACAATTATGTAAAAATATGCATGCATATCGCCAAGGACTAGAAGAGAATATCCAAATGTGAACTCACTTGTTGAAGTGGGAATATGGATGATTGTTTTTCTTTTTTCAGGGTTTTTTTTTTTCCCCCTAAAGTACTTTTCAATGTAATGTTTCTTTTAAAATTGAAAAAAAAAAAATTCTAGAAAAAAAAAGTGGTACAAATAAAACTTCATAGATCAAAAGAAGAGAAAGTTCTGCTAAGTAAGAAGCTAATGGGAGAGATTTCATGCAGGAGGTGGCATCTGGATTTCAGTAGAAGAAGCAGGAGTCAAGATGTGAAGACAGGAAAGGAAGAGATGTCTCTGGGAAACTATGGAGAAACCAACCAGAGCTGGCTTAGAGTAACATGGGAGGATGGGACTGAATGGAAAGTGGGGTCTGAGGTGCTACAGTAAGGATGGCAATTGTTATTGGGAGATACCCTGAAGCTTGCGGAGCAGAGAATTAAAGCAGTGCTGAAGGAGGATGGCTGTGCCTGCAGTCCTACAGAGGACAAGATCTACAGCAGCTGAAGGTGGGGGTGGGGGCGTTCTTTCTTTGAGGAGGCCACTGTAGTCATCCAGGACCTGGCTTCCTGAGATGGCAAAAAAGACAAGAGCGCATTAGAGGAAGAATGATCACAACCAGTGCACACGACTTGAGGTTTCAGTCCCAGTGATTGGGAAGATGGTGGCACAGATAACAGCAGTGAGGAAGCAACAGGTGTAGAGCAGAAGAGAAATGTTAACCATGGTGACCTTGACTGGTAGTGAAACATCCACATGAGGACTGTTGGAAATAGAAATCTGAATCTTAAGTAGAAGATCCTACCTTAGGCAGAACACCTTGAATGTAACCCTCCTCAGAATGTTCTTCCTTGGCTATCTGTACCAACTCCTTTCCTATCTTCATTAAGAAGATAATTAATAGAGATCAAAACAAACAAACAAACAAACAAACCCAAGTAAAAGAATTACGAAGCTTTAAACACTTAAAAACAGAAAAAGAAAAATCTCTGCTGCGAGTGTGATTCTGTGGTAGGGCACTTGCCAAGCAAGCAGAAGGGGAAAAAAAGACCTGACGGAATATCAGGTCTGCATACCTTTTCATGGCATGTCACATGCCTTCACCTCACCCTGCTCAGCTCTTCATTGCACATATGGAAGATTCAACTTATTTTGTTTTGGGGATCAAACTCAGGACCTTGTGCTTACAAGGCAAGCACTCTACCAACAGAGCCCAGATTCAACTTATTATTGCTGCCCTAACTAACATCCCCTGTAGAGATGGAACCCTGACTTCATCTTCCTGTCAGAGGAACTAAACATTAACTATGTAGACAGACACAATGATGGATGCTTGTAATCCCAGCAATTCGGGAGGCTGAGGCAGGAGGATCACAAATTCAAAGCCATCTTGGTCAACTAATTTTGTCTCAAAATTGAAAGGGCTGGGGATATGGTTCAGTGGTAGAGTGCCCTGGGTTCAATCCCCAGGACCACACACACAAAGGCAACTCCACAAATTTTTACTGTGTGAAATTATACAACAAATTTAACTCCTTTAGTTCAAGGGTTTAACATTTTCCTGCTATGTTATTGATCAAAATTACAACCATCTGGGCACAGTGACAAACACCTGTAAACCCAGTGGCTCAGAAGGCTAAGGCAGAAGGATCATAAGTTCAAGGCCAGCCTCATCAATTTAGCAAGACCCTGTCTCAAAAAACAAAAAAGGGAAAGGGCTTAGGGTATAACTCAGTGGTAAAAGCCCTCTGGGTTCAACCCCCATATCAAAAATAGAGAAAAAAAAATTAACAACCTAGCAGAAAGGATATACTCCAGGGGTTTGTGAAGGAAGTTTGAATGGAGGCAGACACTTCTGCACACATCCTATTGGTCAGCGCATCATCACATGGACATACCTACCTGCAAGGGAGTCTGGGAAGTTAGTTGTTTGTTCTCCGTGACCATCATTATCTCTGGCTCATAATCCTAGCACTAGAAGAGGATGGATGTCATGACTCTGCCATTGTGGGACATATCCAAATGTGCCACAGAGTCTTGGTTATGCTGACTCCAGGGACAGTGTGCTGTGGAAGTCAGACTCATCAGTCCCTTTGAAAAATGTCAGTCTCATCAAGCCCTTCCTTAATTGACTCACCTTTTCTCCCTTACCTGGGTACTGAAAACAATAATCCAGAACCAAAAAGTCCTTTAGTTCAAAGGAATTGGTTAAATTCCTTTAACCAATGTTCTAAGTGTTTCAGCCATATTGGCTACATACTTTGTAGGACTCAGAGCAAAAATAAAACAAAGGCCCTCTGTTCTAGAATTTTAAGACAGCTACAGCACAGCATTAAACCAAACACAGGCCCTTCCTAGGGCAGGGTCTTGTGAGGCAGGTTGCGGGATTGGGTAGCCAGTTGTGTCTGTCCCAACGAAAGAGACATTGCTCATTCTTATAAGATAACCCATGCAGGTAGTGTTGGCTTTTCTGGCTGCTTCAGCTTTTAAGTGAGATGTTTTGCATCTTGTCATAGCTCAGGAAAACTTAGAAGTGGTCTTAAAGATCAAGCAGTTGGACTGTCGTTTTACAGACGGCCTGGAGTGCCACGAGCCGACTTGGTGCTGGCATCAGAGGAACCAACCAACCTGTTGCACTGTTTCCTCCTCTCCTTTCCCTTCCCCATCATGCCCACTCTGGTGCCAGGTCACCAGCCTTGTCTGACTCCCAGGACCTCCCACTGCTTCCTTGGGTTAGACTGTTCTTTCAGCTTCTGGTCAAAGTAGAGACCAGAGGCTGTCGGGTCCTTGCCTCCCTTGAGGGAAAGTCATGGGAAGACCTCATGGTGGCTGAGAAAGAAGAGTTGACCACTGTACTGATCCTTGCTCCTTGAACACCTCCAGGCTTGCAGCCTTCCCTCCCCCGAGGTGACCGGAGAGGCTGCAGGGGCCTTCCTGGATGGACCCAGCCTGCCTTCTGGGTGCACAGCTAACCAGGACGGGGCTGGGGGCAGGCAACAGACCATCCTGGAGGAGGCAGGAGCAGGAGCGAACAGACTGGGCCTGGGGTGAGTATAGAGCAGACACAGCGACGGGGACAGATGAATGTGCCACAGGGAGCCAGGGGCAGGCGGGTGAGGTGTCAGATGGGCACGCTTTCCTCCAGGGGCAGGCAGGTTGTGGAGAAGTGCGGCGAAGGAGAAGGGAGTGATTAGCAAGTGGGGAGTGAGTCACGCATCCAGTCCCCTGGCAGCCCCGTGCACTGTGCGCCCTCCTGGGAGTGGCTCCATGCCAAGCTGCACAGCTGGTACCAGAAAGGGACCGGGGCTCCCGTGGGGCCTGCAGAGGATGAGCCTGGAACCTGGCTTCTCATGGCCACCTGCTCCTGGCTTGAATTCAGAGTCGCCCGGGAGCTCTGCCCCTGGCCCTTGTTTGCCTCTCATGGCTCTGATGAGACTCTGAGCTGGCCGGCCAAGCTGCTCCCCGCTACCCTGCCCACCTCCATATCCTGAAGGTGCTTCGAGCTGTGAGGGCAGCAGGAGCAGCCACCGTTCCCTCAGCTCCGCTTCCACCTGAGGCAGCCCCGAGGAGGGCAAGGCCCAGGCCCTACTACTGCCCCAGGGAGAATCTGGCAGGACAGAAACCAGATAGAAGGACAGGGTAGTCCTCCCTCTGGAGGGAAAAGGCACTCTGGTGACTCATACAGAGGAGCTGTAACTCTGTGGCCCTGGCCAGGGAAGCCCAAGGCAACCTTGGCTCCCCCAGCACAGCCATGCTGCCTCTCTGATGACATTTAGGTCACTAGTTTTCCATGACATGGTGAGTTGTGGGCAAAAGGAGCTCAGCTGGTTTTCATTCCCTATCATGGGCCAAGAGCTGCAGTGGTTCAAAGGTGGCCGGGTCCCTTCATCCTGCGGCTGAACTCCTGGCCGGTGTATTCCAGAGCTGACTGCCCTCTCTTCCTCACCCACAGGAAACCCAGGTTGACATTTCACTGAATTCTAGTCAAAGGTCCCTGAAAGCGTGGGAGTGGGGACAGGATGCCCATGGACAGAGAGGCCCACAGTGGTAGTGATGAATCCTGCCACAAAGGGCCCCTGGAACACCCAGCACTCCCCTGGAGTGGTAGGAGACCTGCCGGCATCTTGGGGGGAGCTTCTGCTCCTGATTCTACCCTCTCCGTGGGCCAAGTTGACCCGCTAGACCTGAGTAGGGAGAGGGAGGGAGGGCCACAGTGGCCATGCTGTCCTGACCCTTGTGGCTCTTCAGGCAAGCTGCTGCTAGCTCTTCTGAGCTACCCTTTGGATGTGGGCAATTACTCAGATGCCACATGCCAGGTGTAGCCTTTCCAGTTGTGCCAACAGCCCCAAAGGACCAGGAAGTTTTTCGTGTCCGTATGGTGGTCACTTATATTTGCTCTCTCCTGCCAGAAACAGGAGCGGGGAGTGGGGTGGGGAAGCTGGAGGCCAGCCTTCTCCTCAGCTAGCTCCAGAAGGGCAGGAGCCATGGCGGCCGCACTCCCCTTCTTTCCTGACACTGCAGGGGGGATCTGGCCTCCGGCACTGGCACTTCGCAGCCTTTCGTTGCCTTCCGAGTCAGTCTGCGGATTTATTGAACACTTAATCTGCTCAGGGCCCTGGCTGCTTTCACCTTTGGCTGATCACTTTCCTCCCCTGTATCCATTTTCTCTGTCTGCAAAATGAGATCAATAAATCTCAGTGCTGAGGTACGAGGCCCTTTAACAGCAGAGCTGGTAAAGGAACAATAGCCAGGGGCCTTCACTCTTCTGCGCAGCCTGAGCCAGTGGGAGGAAATGACGCAGTTTGTCTTTAATGGCAAAGACGTGCCAAGTGAGTCATGGTCAGGACCCTAGTCTCCTTGCTGGTCATGGCGTGCATGGCAAACTTGGCCTGCCTCGAGTCACAGATTCACTGGAGGCCAGGGGTGAATGGCTCCTGATAGATTTGGGGTATGTGGGTACAGTTTCTGTGGTATGTGGTATGTATGTGGTTTGTGGGGGCATGGAGGGGTGTGGGAGTACGTGTGTGATACGTATGGTGTGTGTGTGTGTCTAGTTTGTGGTGTGAGGTGTATGTGGAGTGGGGGGGGACGGAGAGTTTGTGGTGTGCATGGTGGGTTGTGAGGGTGTGGTATGTGCGGTAGGAAGTATGTGTGTGTGGTACTGAGCTGTGGAGGGTGCTGCCTGGTAGCAGGAGTCACACCACAGGGACTCTCCCCATTTATTTCACCCCCTGGGACTGCTCCAGGGAAAGGCCTTGGTCTGAGTTCCTGATTGTGGTCTCAAAGTGTGGCTCAGAGCAGAAGCCATCTGTGGACCTTATGTAAAGTGCAGGCTCACCCTAACTTGGTTCACTGACAGAACCTCTAGGGTTGGCTTGCCACCTGCACCTTTCCACAAGATCCCGAGTAGCTCTCCAGCACACGCAGCCGGAGCGCCATGGCTGCAGCTGGTTCACACAGACCCCTGCCTGCTCTGCGGGGCTCACCACTTGCTGGTGTGTGTTTTCAGGGGTGGGGCCACCTTCACACTTGGCAGCAGTCATTTCCATGGGTCACTGGCATCCTTTTGTGTATACGTTCTTGAACTTTTAACATCTCCTCTGATTAGCCCCCATCACACTGCACCATTTTGTGAGTAGATTTGTTTCATCATTTTATATCCTTTAGAGTAAACCCATTTCTGTTTTTTCTTGTTTCCTTCCTTTTTTGTGTGGGGTAGGCGGGTACTGGAGATTGAACTCAGGGGCACTTGGCCACTGAGCCAAATCCCCAGCCCTATTTTGTATTTTATTTAGAGACAGGGTCTCACTGAGCTGCTTAGCACCTCACTTTTGCTGAGGCTGGCTTTGAACTCGAGATCCTCCTGCCTCAGCCTCCCAAGCTGCTAGGATTACAGGCATGCATCACCACACCTGGCTCATTTTCTTTTTGCTCCCCAGCATCTAATGTGGGTTCGTGTGTGTGTGTGTGTGTGTGTGTGTGTATGTGTGTGTGTGCGTATGCATGCGTGCTGGGCCAGGCTTCGTGTGTGCTAAGCACATGCAGTAGCACCGTGCCACAACCCCAGCCCCTGATGTGGGAGCTCTGCCCACAGCCTGTGCTAAGCTACTTGCTGAAATAAAATGGCGACAAGTTAGAGAGGGTCTTGAGGACCCTTAGAGCCATGCGTGGAGGGACCCCTCTTGCAATGACCACATACCTTTAGCTGCCTGTTCAGCACCCACCCCTGCCTGGGGTGACTTGCCATTTCTGGCCCACCTGCCCTCCCCATGTGAGAATAAGGACCAGGCTCCTTCTGGCAGATCCAGAGCAAAAGAAAATACAGCTGAGGCCAGTGGCAGGTGGTACCCTGCCTACATCTGCCAGGCAAGGTGACAGGGCTCATGAGCCTGGTCACCTTACCTGGTTTCAGTGCTCAGCCCTCCCAGCCCTTACCCCACTGCTTCCTCTTCCAGCCCAGCAGCAGTGAGCACCCTTCTGCAGGGAGAGACCCTGGTGCTGCACCTCACCGTGAGACCTCGAGAGCAGGATCTGGGAGAGGGACAGCATGTCTTCAATGCCAGGCAGCCCCTGGTGGGAACAAGAGGTCTTGGGGGCTTTCAGGATCAAATGTCTCCACAAGCCTTTCACCACCCGCTGCCCCCATGTTAAGTAAGAGTTTAATTGAAGCCTGTAAAGTGCAGAATTCTGCAGAAATCATTACAAGAATCTTCTGGGGGGGGGGGTCTTCTGGAAAATAGGGACTGATAACACTCCCTGTAGGGACGAGTATGAAAGTAATTCAGGGCTTACCAAGCCCTCTGGGCAACAAATCCCAGGGCACCCAGCAGTCATCTTTGCCATCGCGGTCCTATCCCATTTATGGTCTTATTAAAACCAAAAGGACCATATTGGAGCTGGGGGTGTTGCTCAGCGGTAGAGCATGTGTGAGACCCTGGGTTCCATCTTCAGAGCTGAAAAACAAAACAAAACAGGCCATATTATTTGGCTCCCATCTGGCCTTTTGAAATGTAAGAAGGACTTTAATCTGTAGAACATAAAAGAATTAAATCACTTTGCAATAACAAGGAAGCCACCAGCTGGCCCTTACAAAGTGACCTTGCAGAGTGGGTGGGGAATGAACGCTCCACGTGGGGCTGTGTTCCCGCTTGGGGGGGCAGTGAAGGAGGACACCACTCAGGATCCGCCTTCACAAAAATGAAGAAAATGTAGGCCTCTGAACAACTTATATCTAAAATGTCACTGGCTTCCGGCATGCCGCAGTCCCCACCCTAAGCCAGCCCCCTTCAGTTTCTTATTCCAGGTCAAAAATTCCAACACGGACTCTTTAGGAAGTGTTGGCATTTCTAGGCCCTCACAGAAGGTCCCCAGTGGAACAATATGGGAAAGTCTCAACGGAGGAAGGAAATTACTTTCTAAACAAGAACGTTCATCTCATTCTTCCTTCAAGCCGCAGTCTAGGATTTACCAGCGCTCTTCCTGGAGCCACCCGCTTCTCAAGGGGGAGAACCCGAAGCTAAATCCGTGAAAGATGAAGAGGCCAACTGCCCCCTGGTCCACAGTTAGCACTCCAGGGGTGCAAGCCAGCCTCCCCCCTCTCTAGGAGCCACAGAGAGGGAGCCGAATCGTCTAGACCTGGGAGTGAAGATCCCCACACATGCTCCTCTGGCAATGGCGGACTAGACCCTGTCCTAAGTGTTGTGTCACCAGGAAAAAAAAAAAAAAAAAAAAAAAAAAAAGAGAGAGAGAGAGAGAGAGAGAATGGAGAATCTTTGGGAGGCAGGATGGAAACTGGAGCCAGGCCTGGAAGCACCGTGAGGAGGCAGCTTGGGCTCTGCTTCCCCAAAAGGGCTGTTGAGGAAGTAGGTTGAGGTCCGTCTCCACACTAAAGGGTACTCTTGCAGACTTGAGCCACTTGGCTGGCTCCCCTTTCATCCTGCTGCCCCACGCCAGGCTCCTCACAAGCTGTGGAAACTGCGCCCTGGCACTGGCTGAGTACCAAGGCCTCTAGGCCAATGGTCCCCTTCTGGAGGAACTGGCCACTATCGCCCTGGGTAACACTCTGGCCCACTCAGGCTGGGGAGGCCCATCTGAGGTGTGAGGTGGCGAGGAAGAACATTTCCCTGAAGGTGCACAGTAATCCTGGGCAGCGCATAGCTCAAGACGTGAGTGTGCCGGGCGACTCGTGTGGCCGGAACCACACATTCCACAGGCTCTTAAACGTGGCTCCGTGGTCCTAGGAATGTCTCACCAGACACCTACCTTTGGCCACTTTTCTGGTACCTCTTTTTTAATCTTGTGCCTGATCTTCACAACCTTTTCAGGGAGGATTTTCTCATATTACAGAGGAAGAAGGCCAGGTCCAGAAGAACCCATCCTAACAGAACTGCTGAGATCCAAACCCACATATTGTTCAAAGTCAAAGAGGCTTTCTTGTAGTGGCTCCATGCACCTGACCAGCTGGGCCCAGCTGGCTTGTTCTCCTCAGGGCAGGCTGTCCCCAAGCAGAGGTCACATGGCCCCCCAAGCGCCAGGCTCAGAGCCTGTGAGTTCCGCAACCCTAGTAGAAAGCTCTTTTTTGACTTAATTCTTTAAAAGAAAACCTAGAGAACAAGGTGCTATGGTTTCTGTTTTGGAAGGGATGCCATTCAGCCCACCACACACTAAGGACATACCTTTCCCGGATACGTGGCAGCCATGGAACCTTGAGGAGACGTTTATAACTAGCACAGGCAGTGCTGACTGTATTCCATCTTGGAACACTCAGGTAATTTCACAAGCCAGATGCAATTCACACCTGGACCTTCCATCACAGCAACCTGTCAACACGCCGCTCGACTTGGTTAGACACAATTTCCAGGTGTTGCAGGACAATTCAACATGTGGCAGGTCAGCCTTCCCTCAGCAGCAGGGACAAGCCTCCTGCAGTCACACACCGAGGTGTCCTGTGCCAGGGCACCCACGCCAGACCCTCTGCCAAGGAGGTAATTCCAGCAAGAGTTTTTTCAAGATCTATTGCCCAAAACATACTTACATCTGGCACAGCCATTTGTATTCCTTCTAAGTCCATTTTTGCATTGCTGACTTCAAGAAAGCTAATTAATTATTTTAGACACCACTATTAAATTGACATAGTGATTAATCTGATAATCCTTTTTATGAAATTACCTCTGAAATGCTAACTTTTCATCTTTTGAAACTTACTGTGTAAATTACTCTGAAGATTACACTCTACCAGCTTCAGGCTCTGTAAATCTTAATGGCAGTTTTTTGCCAAAAGCAATAAAAGCTATCCTGGATTTATCAGGTCAATCAGGAAAGAAGCAGGCAGGCAGGAAATTGAAGGTGACTCATGCTCCAAGTGGAAGTTTCAACTGAAGAAACTATTAGAACCTGCTGTTACTGGTTAGGCGGGAGCCTCGAGAAACAGAGGGGCACGTGCAGTCCCTGGTTGCACATGTCAAGGCCTGAGAGCAGAGCCAGGGTGGTTCTGAGAGGTGGTCCCTTCCCCTCCTCCCTCACCCCTGCATCTCTATCCAATGCACAGGGACGGGTCTTTCTCACCACCACTAACTGGGCACAATCCCCAAAAGTCCTTGGCATGGGGCAGAAGCATACCTGAGCTATTGTCTTCCCTGCTGTACCCAATGGGCAGGGCCCTGGCACTCCAGTTGTGCTAGAGATACTGCTGCATAGGACTCGAGTCTGGCTGGAGCTACCAAGCTTGGTAGAAGTAGCAGCATCTAAAGCCACTTTGCTGCTTATTTAGTTAGTAGTAACCCCTGTGCAAGCCTGTGTGTGCCTCATCAGAAGCATGTTGTCACTCTGCAGCCTGTCTTAAGGCAGCAGTGCAAATCTCATTGTTTGGAGGACACAACTGACTGAACCTATGGTCCATTTATGTGCTACCGTTTGGATGTGAAGTGTCCCTCCAAAGCTCCTGTTACTGCAGGAAGGTTTGGAGGTGGAATGGTTGAGACCTGGGACTGGATCAGTCCTGGTCTCAATGTACTGACTGGGTGGTAAATGTAGGCAGGTGGGGCACGGGTGGAGGAGGGGGTCACTGGGGGCGTGTCCTGCCACCCCTTCTTTTCTCTGCTTCCCAGCTGCCATGCGGTGAGCAGTGCTCCTTGCCAGGCCCTTCCAGCATGATGTTCTGCCCCACGTTGGTCCCAGAGCAATGGAGTCGGCCCCCTATGGACTAAATCTCTGAAACTGTCTGCTCAAAATAATCTTTTTCTCCTCCAAGTTGTTCTTGTCAGGTATTTTGGTCACAGTAAGGAAAAGCTGACTAACACATCATCCATCCATCCAAGAGCGTATATGTGGCTCTGGGGAACATGACAGCAGAACAGGCAAGCAGTTCCTGTCCTCACAGCACTTCCATTTTACAGTGGGAGTCAGACAATGAACAAGATGATCACGAAGGGAGAAGGGAAGAGGACTGGGCTAGGGGAGGGGAGGGCACCAAAGTCTGGTGGCCTCACTGGTGGTACCCAGCCATGGCTCTGCCTCACTGAGATGACATTTGAATAAAGAACTGATGGTGTAGGTATGGAGGACAGCATTCTAGGCAGAGTCAAGGACCCAAGAGGGAGCTACTAAGGAGCATCAGGGAGGCCTTTGTGGCTGGCGTGAGCCAAGGGACAGAGGCAGGTGTCAAGGTTAAGGAAGTTCGGAATCTGCAGGCCATGGAGAGAGCAGAGAAGAAGTGGCATTTCTGGAATTTTGCAAGGAAAAGCAGGTCGCTCTGCCTTGTTCTCGTCCTTGCCCTCAGTCCTATCCTGAAGATATTTCCGGGGTAGACCACAAGCAACTGAGGTCTCATAAGAGAGGAGGCCTAAGGCCTGGTTTTCCTGGACCTAGAAGCCTCACTGCCAGAAGGATTTGTTGTCTAGCCTGGGGAAACTGAGCTAGAAGGATCCAGCTTCCTGCCAGTGTCCTGCTGCTGCTTCAGGAGCTGAAGCTACCCAGGTTCACTCAGCTTTGCTGGGGCGGGAGGCTTACCCACCCATAGTGCCCTCCCTCAAACATAGGCGAGAGCTGAAGGATAAAGCCAGCCACTCACACCCCAGGAGTGGAATGAGTTCCAGCAGAATCTGACAAGAAGCCTAGAGAGGTTTCTGACCCCCTCAGGTTGCTCCTGAGAGAAGGGCTTTGATCAGTCGGGACTTAATTCAACTACTGGAGAGTAACATGGGGACAGTCCTTGGCCTTCAGGAGGGGTAGGGAGTAACCCTGTGACCCACACCACATTTCCAAGCAGGAGTTATTCTGTTTTTCCCTGAGGCTCCACTCTTGCTGCAGCCATTGATCCCACACTGAGCTATCAGGCTCCAGGGGAGCAGGAGGAAGACAGGGCCAGCCAGGGGCTCCTAGGGGAGTAGTGTCCTCCCAGCTCATCCCAGTTGGGAAACTAGGAATCTCTGTTTCACACAGAATCTTGTACAGGCCTGTGTCCCTGGGGCTTTTGATCCCAGCTCTGTGGCTGCCCCTTGGCTGAGTTAACCCATGGAAGGGCTTTGGGAAAAGGGCAGTCAGGTGGGCGTGGGAAGGCCTGGGAGCTATGGTATCTGTTTTCTGTTTCCTGGGTTAATGATTGAGTTTTTGATGCAATCGCACTCTGTCCCCAGGCCCCAGCTCATATGCCACTCCACTGAGGGTGCCCAACGGCCCCCTCCTTCCAACACCAGGTCCACGTAGTGTTCCTGAATGACTCCCACCACGAGCATGCAAGGGCTTTTCCAGTGAGTCTTTTTCTTCAATCCGAAGTCACACTCACACATCCGAGAACCATGTCGACCGCCCTCTGGGTTGCCATGGAAACAGGGCGTTCTTTCCTCCCCCACCCGCCTGTTTACCTTGGTCAGGGACTGCGGCAGAAATAAGCCTGTCGCGGGAGAAGGGGTGGGCGGGAAAGAGGAGGAGGGAGACAGCCAGCCCTAAACCAGATCATTCCGGTTCGGAACGGCTCCCCCTCCCGCGCTGGGAGCCGCCCTCTGCTGTCTGGCGGCGTGGGGGCTGCGCAGGCGCCGGAGAGTGGCTCTGGGCCCTGAGCAGCTTCAATGGGGAGGGTCCGAGACTCGGTGACGCACGCCCCTGCCCCATTTCCACGTAGGGTCCTTGTCTCACTTCCTGCCAGGGCTAGGCATCTGGGCAGCCTCTAGAGGAGCTGCCCCAGGTTGCGGGTGGCTGTGTCCTGAAGGTTGTCACGACACAAGGGGCCCTGCTCAGGGTGGGGTGACAGGAGCTGAAAGCCCGTGCGCCCCGGGTGCCCAGGCCTGAAGTGGCCAAGACCACTGCTGTGTCTGCGAGTGGAGGGCCTGCCTCCTGCGGGCACGCTCCCTGTGGCACCAGAGGGGTGTGGCTGCTAGGCGAGGCGACCACTTGGCCCGCTCTTCCCGAGCTGCCCGCTGGTCTCGCCTTCCTCATTTCCCACGCCCTTTCCTGGGCTTCTCCTGGCATCTGGCACCTGGCTTCCTCCCACTTCCCGAAGGCACTGGAAGCAGGGTATTGTGTCTGGAAATTGGTGTAGGTGCCACTTTCTAGCCCCCGCCCCCAAGCACGCTGGGTCGGTCCTTGGAGGCTTTCGCGAACTTTCTACACCGTAAATCTCCCGGTCAGTCTCCTCGCCTCCTCCCGATGGAAGCTCCCTGAAGGCAGCGCGGTGTCCCGGGTGCATCCAACCCCGCCCGGTGCGGGGCGGTATCCTGTGCTCAATTAGCGGTGGCCCAAACCAGCGCCACTGCTTGGCCTCCCCCAGGCGGGGGCCACCTCCTGGTGGAGCGCCGCCGGGCTGCGCTGCTCGCTAGGGGGCGGCAGAGAAGCCACCCGGGAAGGCTTTTTGGAGACGCCTTAGCGAGAACACGAGGCCATCTTGTTGCGACCTGAAAGCCACGACTTTGCTCCCCAGCGTTGTGCGCGGCGGGCGTCCTGCCCCAGTCGGCAGGGATCGGGGCAGGCGGGCGGCTGTGGACAAGGTAGCTCTTTGCGGACTCCCGGGCCCGCTTGCAGCGCAGCCTCCCGGGTCATCCGGGGCTTCGCCGTGCTGCTAGGCTGCTCCGCCCCGAGCTCCACCCACCCGGGGAAATGTCCCATTTTGAGAGACCTGTCGGTGGCGATCCAGGATCATCAGCCACTGGGCCGAGGGAGGGTGCTTGGAGGATCAGAGCTCTTGGGAATGTGCTTTTGCAGGATCACTGACTGGGCATCCTTACTCTAGGCTTTGAGGGCCAGGGAACTGCCTTGGCAAACCACTTACCTTGGCTTGCGTTGGCCTACCAGTCTGTGAAATGGGGCTAGGATCGCCAGGCTTACGTTCCTGTGTAGGTTGGCTGAGAAAAAATGCTGGGCTACCATGGCAGAGTTTGCAGGTGTGGTGGGGTGCAGAGCAGATGGAAAATTGGCGATCTAGGCCTGACACACGCCATTGTGCAGGCAGCTCTAAGCAGCCTTATGGTCATCGTTCTTAGGGTTTCATATCTTTGTGGGTAGTGCAGGTGAGCAAGGGATAGATGCTGACATCCTGAACCATATTCTGATCTTGGCCGTCTTCAGGAAGATGTTCTGGTTCTGGTGATACATAAGAGCCAGATGCATGCTGGGCATGGTGCTGACCCCCTGTAATCCCAGAGACTCAAAAACTGAGGCAGGAGATTAGCAAAATTGAGGCCAGTCTTCAGCCTCAGCCTCAGCAACTGAGCAAGACCGTGTCTCAAATTTTTAAGAAAAACGGGTTGGGGGTTGGGATGTAGCTCAGTGGTAAAGTGCAGTAGGGTTCAATCCCCAGTACCAAAAACCACAAACACAAAACCCACAAAAAACAAACTCCAGGTACCGCAGATGCCTGGTCTGAATATATTTCTTTGGGGTTGTGCAGTAGGCAAGTCTGCTTCCTTACAAGGGGCTGGGGAGACTGGGGGACACGGCCGTGGCAGTCATGGTGAGAATCTCCTCAGCTCCAGAAGCCAAGAGGCTTTAGGTTTAAGAAGGATAAACTGACCTGTCTCTGGCCTCTGAGGTGACAAACTGAATAACAGCTGCTTTCTCTCTTGACAGATGCCATTTGCAATACTGTTCTAAAGCTCCTGGCCTGGTATGGGGTCCCAAAATAGTAAGTGGCCAGAGTCTCCGGTCATCTCAAGCCTGCTCTCTTCACTGATGCTGGAGCTGGGCAGGGTGCTTGCTGCCCTATGACTGAAGAGGCCTTGCCCTTCCTTCCTGCAGGGCTGCCAAGGCCCTCCAGTTGAGCTGTCTCACCTTGGCATTCAAGGCTGCATGGCTGGACCCTAAGTCCTGTAGGAGCACACAGGACTCACCTGGCTCCTCTCACCTGGCTGTGGAGTGTATCAAAGGAGAACAAAAACCCCACCTTTGTTCTTACTTGACTTTATGAATGGACAGGATGGTAGGGAACAGACTTTGGGCAACAGGATAGAACCACACTTGACAGGCTGTGATTTTTTTTGTTTTTGGTACCAGGGATTGAACCCAGGGGCACTTGACCACTGAGCCACATCCCCAGTCCTTTTTTATATTTTATTTAGAGACAGGGTCTCACTGAGTTGCTTAGTGCCTCGATAAGTCACTGAGGTTGGCTTTGAACTCGAGATCCTCCTGCCTCAGCCTCCTGAGCCGCTGGGATCACAGGCATGCACCACTGCTAAAGATTTAACCCAGGTGTGCTCTACCGCTAAGCTACATCCCCAACCCATTTGCTTTTTAATTTTGAGACAGGCTTTTGCTGAGGTGCTGGGGCTGGCCTCCAACTTGTGATTCTCCTGCCTCAGCCTCCCGAGTCACTGGAATTACAGGCTTGTGCCATGGTGCCCCTAATTATTTATTTTTAAAAGCCCCTTCCCTCTCCCTAACCTCCAGGACTGGCTGTTAAGTCAAAGATTCTCAAATGCCAGCCAAGCTGAATCTGAATAATGAGAAACTAATACTCTTTGAATCACCCAATCTGAAATAGTCTTACTTAGAAGAAACCCCCATTCATAAGACTGTATAGAGCTAATTTTTCTTTCTTTCTTTTCTTTTCATTTCTTTATTTCTCTCTCTCTTTTTTGAAGTACCAGGGACTTAACCCAGTGACATCTTCCACTAATTACACCCCTAGCCCTTTTTTTAAAAATTAAAAAAAATTTGAGACCGCATCTCACTAAGTTTGCTAGCTGGCCTCAAACTTGCAATCCTCCTGCCTCAGCCTCCCCAAGTCACTGGGATTATAGGCTTGTGCCACCATGTCCTGCTCATTGCTTCAAATTGAGACATTCTAGGTATCACCTTCTGCTGTGGAGTGGAGGATTCAACTCCTTTATGTCACCACCTCCCCTCCTCATCCTCGTATGTTTAGTTCCTTTATTGGTTAATTTTCTACTTTATAGTAAATATTTCACTTTCATCAGCTACCAAGAGCAATAGGTGAATAATCATATAATGTGTACACAGCTACTCATTTAAGTCACACAAAAATGTCAAGAGATAGGATATTATTATTAGCTCCATTGTAGAAGGAAACTAAGGCCATTTCAGTGGTTCTCCAAGAAGGGGAAGAGAGAAACAAGTGGTCAGTCTATCATCTTGCTACTGAGTCTGACAGGACAAGGGCTGGTAATGTTCATTCTTGGCACTAGAGTTCCATGCTAGACAATTATGACAGTAACAAGGTAACAAGGGTCTCATCTCACCCAGCACTAGCCAGGCAGCTCAGCTGTGGGACAGTGTCTTAAGCCAGATGAATCGAAACCAACTGAGTGTGTTTAAACAACACATCTACTAAACTGAACCTTTGGGATTCGGGCCCAGGAATCTGTAATTTTAACAACCACGCATCACAGTTTGGAAACAGCGGGTCACGTTGGGCCTGGCAGCTGGCCTTGTCCTACTTCCTACTCCATCTGTAGCACTCATTCTCAGAGCCCACACCTCAGGAGTGGGGATCCAGACTGTGGCACTCACTAAGGAACTGCCTGGCTGGTGCAGTAGGCCTCCAAGCGTCACAGTGGGACCAGCTATCCTGGTATCAAATCAAGGTGCAGAAGTAACTCTAGTCCAGGTCTCATGTTGTGCATAGACCTTTGGTCAAGCATCCTAATGGCAGAATATTTAATCTGAAAGGGATCTGGGAGATTATCTAGCCAACCTTCTCTTAGACCAATGAGTAAACCAAGGCCCAAAGAAAAATGAATTGCATACAAAACAGGACTGTTATGAACTGGGCCAAGAGCAGAGCCCTGGCCTCCCAATCCCTGGGTCATCTCTTTCTAGAACTGCCCTAATAAGTGGCCATATGTGGTTATTTACATTTAAATAAATTAAAATCATATTTGAAATTCAGTTTCTCAGCCACAATAGCCACAGATGGCTAGTGGGCTCCACCCTAGTGGACAGTGCAGATACTGAACATTTCCTTCATTACAGAAAGTACTATTGGTCTGGAACCTAGCTAGGCCTTTCATCTGAAGGTAGTACGGAAACTGGGTGGTTTTGCCAATGACCTCTCCCCTCAAGCAACAACTGAGGAAGATTAGCTGCAGGTGAATGTGTTCAATCATGATAGCTAACAGCATTCTGACAAACAAGAACCATAAATATAACTGGAAGAGAAAAAAACCACCCAACTAAGCCACTGAAACTCCTTCCCCTGGGCCAAGATAGGGCTAGATGACCATCTAAGAACCCAGTCAGAAGCAAACAAGAGTTCATTTCAAAGCTCTGACTGCTTGAAATTCTAAAGATATAGTGGGGCTCACTTTTTATTTCTGTTAGGTCTGAGGGGAGTATACTTTTGAAGAGGTAAGAGAAAAAAAAAAGACTACTCATGATACATGTCAAATATTAACTGTAAGGAGGGTGAATGGGTAGAAATTGTTTTTCTTTTTCCTTGTAGATTTACATTGTAATATTTAAGTTTATTTGTCTTTGGAAGGTATGTTAGATCCATATTTTAGCCAATGGAAACACTGAAAAGTAAGAAGTACATGTGCAAGTCCAGAAGGGAGACCTTAAAAGTGACCAGACTTGGAATGTCCTCCCCTACTCTGCAGTTAGCAGATTTGGGGAGACATATTGCTGGGAGAAGGGTTAGAGGGTGAAGTGTCACAAAGCAGAAGTTTTAGAGATGGAAGAATCTGGAAGACTAAGGTCAGAAGTAGGAACTATGGTTTCATCCCCCAAAAACCCCCTGCACAGGCCTTTCCTCCTATGGTGGCTTTTCCCTTGGATTGTAAAGTCCTATGGCTCTGTATATACAGATTCATATTTTCCTTTCAAATTCCCTGTAGCTTCTCCAACCCTTCAGAAAACTCTAGATGCACCTACACAAACTTGCCCAGTAGTTGTTTGGGAAATATAGGATAGGGCAGCAAAAGGGAGTAGGGCCTGCCTGGCAGCTGTTCCCTTGCTGAGGGCCTGTGGAGGGACCAGCTTTCTACTGCGGGAACTACTGCATGTCCAGGAATTCCAGATGATAAACAGAAGGACCCCCCAGGGGGCGGATGACTCTCAGATATTACAGAAAAAGGCTGACCTACAGGGAGATGGTAAAGGTGGTGATAGAAATGGGGGGGACTGGTGCTTATGTCAAACAGGTGAGTCCATATATGTACGACGACTGTCAGACAATCAAGGTGGCCTTGAAACAAATAGATTTGGATAAGATTTATTGATCAGATTGTTTTAGAAAACCAACAGCAAAACACTGACAAGGTACATAAATACAGATTGGACATTTCAGGGTAAATTCACTATATTTCCCACTTGATTGTAGGAAACCAGGGAAGGTGGAAAAGCTGTCCTGGTCATATGGCATGCACACCAGACTGCAAAAGGACTTCCACACTATTTAACAGGACTGTGGCAAAAGCATTAAAGTAAGGCAAGCATTGTGTGTGGCCTAAGCATAACCTGCAAGGAAGAGCTCAGCCTAGGCTCACCCCTCAGAGACAGTTTCAGAAACAGGCTTTCCTTTCTTGCCTGGGTTCTTCCAGGGACTTGTCCCTGGCAGGTATCTTTACCGGGAGATGCCTGTGCTCTCCCTGCACAGACTATACCAGGAGGTGGCTTTAGAGAGAGTCAAGTGTGTTTCCTGATACTTCCTTTGTACTCTATATGTGTAACTAGTAAAAGAGCAATTACTACCACTTGGTGAAACTGGCTTTTTTCCTCTGAAAACTGTCTCTGACTCACCCTGTACACTGACTAAGCAGGGCCTTTAAAAAACTTCTCAAAAATTAAAAATTAAAAATTGAAAACATGAAAATTACACCAAAAAGATGGTACCACTTTTGAAGCACAACTCAGAACTTCTGTTTATAACACCAGACAAGGGAAGAGGTCACTTTCCACCAAATTTCACGACGTTAGAAGGGAAATGTCATTGCTGGGTATAATCTGGTGGTAACATATGGAGGTTCCAGAACTCTACTGAGCCTACTGCAGGCCCTGCCAATGCTCCTAGAGTTCCAAGGTATTTGAAGAACCAGAGCAATTTAAACTAACGGTGACCAGTTTTTGAAACTTATGGTCATAAGACCATAAACCCTCTTCTACCCTGGAGCTCAATGCCAGAAAAATGGGACAAGATTAAAAAAAAAAGAAAAATGGCTTTTTGTGCTACATCAGAATGCTGGCTGATAAACAAGTTGTAACCTGTGCTACTTTCTAAACATCTGTAAGACCACATAAAAATAAACTGGTTTTATAGGATATAAAGACCAACATAGCTGGAAAGGATAGTCCAACCTTTCCTAAATGCCAGGCAATCAGGCCATATAACTGGAGAAGGAATCTCCAAAGGAAAACAAAAACGAACAAAAAAGCAAGGACTTGTCAAGGGTCAAATGTGTTCAAATGATGGGATTTCCTGTGTCATACACAGCTTTTTCCTTCCCACAGGTGCCGAGTTCTTTGGTAGTTTAAGAGAGACAGCCTAGAACTCAGGGCAGGAGATCATGCTGAAGAGCGACAGCTAAGCTCAGGACTGCACCTGCGGCTCTCCTCTGTTTCAGCAGTTGTCAGACTGACCCAGGGGAGCTAATCAGGCTGCTCTGCGTTCACTGCTTGCCAGCCCCTCTGGGAGTCTTCCTTTTCCTTTTCTAACTACTCATTCCATTGAAAAGGAGGTGCTCGTGGCACAGGGACAGGGAGGGAGAAGAAATACAATGAACCGACTGTTTGATAGAAAAGTTAAAACACTGATTATTATCTATGGATTTCAATTATCTGTGCTTTACTCTTGCTACTGTGGGTAACCAAAGGTCACTGTCAATATACCTTTTGCTTAGAAATGTTAATATGTTTATTATTATACTTTTAAATCTAGTTATGTAATGGACAGGAATAGTATAGAGCAAATTTTTACATCATGGTCATTAGGACCCTGAAAAAGGAAGAATCTGTCAATGGAAAGGGTTTCATTTGGCCCCTGAAGAACAGTTAACATTTCATTCTAACCTTTATCAGTCTGTCATTTCTCCAGGGTGTGGAAAATACTTTATTAAATGAAGAAAGCATACTTTTCATCATTTAATAAGGTATTACATTCCCAGATAAATTATGTATACATGGGAGAACTATTAGTGCCAAATATTAGGTTTTGATTCTCCATGTAGGAAACACCTTTCCAGTGACTTCCTTGTTCCTGGGCAAGACATGCAAATGTAGTAGAGTGTACAGAGGTGACCGGGGGGAAAAAATTCTCAACTCTAACAAACCCAGGGAACAATATGTCTCTATGACCTGGAGTAAGAAAATATGGACTTGAAAATCCAGCTTTACCAAGATTTAGCTCAAGCCAGCTGATCACATCAAAAATTCTAGGCATAATTTTACTCTAAAGCAATGAGCTGGCTTTCCCAAGACAGATACAAAAAAGTAGTGTAGCTGCTTTATAGTCACATCCTCTATATAATCTGTATATATCCATATGTGTTTCTATATATTGCACTTCAACTTCCAGGACTGTCAGAAGCTGACTGGGAATGCCTCAAAGAGGCAGAGGAGCATCAGGCATCACCTTTCCCACATCAAGTAATGGCAGCGGGAATTCTAAGTGCTGGTTATAGGTATACTAAAATGCCTGGTGACCCTTATATAAAAGTCCAGTCATCTACATTTAAATCATCATACACACAGTCTCATTTGGCATTCAGAACTTGTGCATGTGAATAGCACTCAGAGCTGGTCATACTACATAATTTTCACTAGTGTTATGTTGAAAGAAGACACTGTAGACCGAGGATGTGCTCTTTCAAGAAAATGTCACACACAAGGTCTTCAATGTCAGGCCTCCAAAATCTACCTCAAAGAAGACTGTCCTCAGAAGGCTTTAAAAGGATGCTGGCAAGTGTGGATTGACTCAGATGCCCTCTCTCTCCAGCTTTCTGGTGCAGCAAAGCCAGAGACCTGCTAATGTTCCAAGGACCAGGGAAATCTAAGCATAGAGGCTAAGTATTCTATCTTTGGTCCCCGTATAAATCAATGGCAAAATTTCTTCTGCCACCCTAGACAGCATGACTTGGTTAGTTTCGGATGTAATCCCACCAAATGCCCAGAGGCAAGTTGAAGTCATGCAGCAAAGTTCTGGAGAGAGCTCCTCTGAGGAGCAAGCCTCACTGATTGGGAATGGCAAGAGGTGGGGGTAGGGGACCCCGAGAGGAACTGTTCCTTTTCCTGCTTCTCCCTCAATCCTCACATGGATGGGACATAATAAGGCCTAGAAGTTAGGAGTCCAAGTCTAGAGTCCACAGTTTTCTCTTTCCCAGAACTGAACACTAGATGGTAACTTTTTAGCCATAAGTCAAAGGTGATTTTTAAATCCACACATAAGCTAAAGAGATCCCTTCTGGGGTAAAAGGGAGGAAAAAAAAAAAAAGAATCACTTTAAAAGCTAGGTGAAAAAGAGGCACTTAAAGAAAAATGTGTCCCAGATCTCCCACATGAATCTCCTCTGTGAGGGGACTGTGGGAGGGTCAGCACTGTGCCTTCTTGCGTGCCCTCAGCACCTTGAGTACACCTGTGCACATCCAAATGCTCATGGCAAGTGACTGCTCAACCTCTCTAGCAGCCTGATGGCAAAACAAGTGAAAACTCAAGTCATTTTTCTTTCTAAAATTAACAAAGCAAGTCAGAACTAAAATTTCACACACAAAAAAGCAAATGATACTCAGTTTCATTCCTTCCTTGTGCTAATGTTTAAATGATACTTGGGTTTCAGGAAGGATGACCTGTGGCTTTTCCCTCAAGACCATTTATCCAATTATTACAATTTCAGCACCATGCACATTAAAGCAGACAGAAAAGGAGGCATCAAGCTTCGGGGAAAATTGAGGACCAACTGCCTAAGAAAATGGCAGGTACATGGTCCAGAGATTAGAAAAGAAGCAAGTTTTGAAAAGGAAATGGCCAGTGTGACAGTCAAAGGCCATCATTCCGAGCAGAATCCAAGTTATCAAATCTGATGGCATTCTCTGCCTGCTCTCCTGTCCTGTGGCATTTACCCCACACATTACTTCCCATGAAGAAGTCAGAGAGATAAGCACAGGAGAATTTCAAAACTGCCCAGAAAGAACTTGGACAACTTTAGATTTCTCAGTTTAAAATATTCCTGGTGCCATAATTTCTAAGAGCAACAACAAAGACCATGACTCACACATAAGTCTCCTGGACAAACCAACTCCAACAACTGCTGGCACCATAGGATGAGAAAAGATATCACTAACCAGGAGTTGCTGAGCTGCTTAACTTTCCTCCAAAGTCAAAGGTTAAGCTTAGGTGTCCATGCAGCAAGAGGCCAACCACTGCTGCCATGCAATCCAACTACTCAGACACACCTTGAAAATACCAAGTTAAACATCCTGGTTTAAGAATAACCTTCAAGATTCTCAAGGTAGTTTTCTCAATCTATCCCCCAAACTACTTTTTGTTGCTGTTGCTACATTTTTATTTTTGTTTTTATTGGTGATGTTTTAATCTGTAGAGCATTGGTTGACGTGGTCATTGTGCTCAGAATTCCTTTTAAAAAACTTATCTTATCTTGATCAATAACATTATTAAAGTACTTTCAGACTTTCCCTCAACTCCATCAAAAAAGAGAAAGTATGTGAGTATGTGGGTGCATATTGGGGCAGGAGGAAGAGAAGCAAAGAAGAAAGCACATGGAAAAGTGAGATGTCCATAAACTTAAAAACCAATTTACAGAAAGGCATCTGATGTATTTTCTGAATAAGGCCTTGATCAGGGTAACCAATTCTCTTTGTAGCACATCCTACACTGCCCATAAATAAAGGAGTCTCTTTAAATTAACATTTCCAGCATCAATGAACAGTCCAGATATCCTCATTTCAAGCGCTCGATGAGTCCCTGTGTTAGTCCAAGGTGCAGAAGCTGTGTTCGGGAGAGGTTTGCTAGGTTGGGGAAGGCCGCGAGCAGCTTCTCCCATGCCAGTTCCAGCAGGCTAGGTACCACCAGCCAGATCTTAAACAATGACCCAGTCCGTTTGTTTTCGTGGATGTTCACCACTCCTCCATGAATGTACATGCAACCAGCCTATGAACAAATGGCAGTCAAAAGAGGACACATTCAAATGGAAGAGAAATAGATACCAATGCTGAAGACTCAGCAAGAAAAAAAATAACAAAACAAGTAAACCATAGCAGATTGAATCCAGATGATATGATATGAAATAGAATTTCTCAGGCTGGGCATGTAGCTCTATGGTAGAGCATTTGCCTAGCATGTAAGAGGCCCTGGGTTTGATCCCCAGGGTCTAAGGAGAAAAAAAAAAAAAAAAAAAAAAAAAGAAATGGAAAGAATTTCTCATTAATCCCAGCATATGCAGAAATTAGGCGGTTTAAAAAATGAATGGGTTACTAAGAGAAAAATTACAGGTGTGTGTATGTGCGTGTGTGTGTTTTACTTCAACAATAAACAACTTTACTGTCCATTAACTAACATTAAATTTTGACTAATATTAAGTACTCAAAGTGCTATATGTTGGGAGTTCAAAAATGAAAATAAAGGTCTTTGCAGTAATATCTTCAATAACATGGTGTCAGAGGATAAAGTTATTTTATCCTCCCAGGGAACACCTTTGATACCTCTGTCAGGGCCTAAAACGCCACATGTAGTGTTTCTTTTACATTTATGTTGTTTATTTAAACTTGGATATGTTGGTACTTTCCTCCCCTTTTCTCTGAGGAAGGGTTAGCATCAAAAGGAAGTTTTAAAAACCCATTCTTAATCCAAGGTTTGCCAATATCAGAATCTTTTTTTCTAAAAGATTTTCTAAAAGATTTCCTTATCATCTTCAACTACGTAAGGAAGATACAAAAATAAAAACTTACCGGTGTAACAGCTGCACAGTGAAAATAAACTGGTTCTGGCATGGTAGCAGGAAGCTTCACCCATTGAAAAGTTTGCAGATTCAACTTCCAGATATCTCCCAGGATCACTTCTCCATTATAGCCCCCACAAATAAATACATCTATCAAAAAAGAGAAGGCCAAGATCACACAAAGGAAAAGAGCCAAAGCTACAGCATGATTTATAATAGATCACAGGCTGGCTGACAGTTAAGTGGATTGCACCAGAAGAGAGACGATTTCAGCTGTGTGGTCTGTCATGCGCTGGTTTGGCTGGTTTGTCCTTCAACAGAATTGAGACACTGTTGGGATCTTCACTGGGGCTAAAGCTTCTTAGGAGGTTTCATGTCAGGCCTTTCAAATTCAAATACCTCCAGGCAAGGGGGTCCAGGGGAAATAAACGATAGGAAATCTCAGGAAAATAAACAGTAGTGCTCATGCTTTAAAAGAGAGCCAGCTATGAAGCTCGAGCATATCAGCGACATGTGGAGGGATTCAGGTGAGTAACTGCCAGGTCTTCCATTTTTTCAAGAGAAGTAGAAAATCTGGATTTTTTTTTTAAATGAACCATTTTAAGTATTGGCCACTAATTCAAAAAAATTTTAAAATGCATGTAGGAGTCAAACAAAACACATCTGCAGACCACCAGCTGCAAGTTCTTCTTTTATATAATGCCCTGGAAAGAACATATATTTATTTGTCCATAGAGACTAATATCCTCCATGTGGATCTCCCTTTCTCATACTGGGGATTAATGCAGGGGCGATTTACCACTGAGCCCTATCCCTAGTCCTTTTTATTTTTTGAGATGGGGTCTCACAAAGTTGTTGTGGGTGTCTCTAAGTTGCTGAGCCTGGCCTGGAACTTGCAATCTTCTTCACTCAGCCTCTGTAATCACTGGGATTAAGGTGAGCGCTGCGGTGCCCAGTTTCCATGTGGACATTTAACCTGAGAAGCACTCACTGCAATGTGCAGCTTGGGGACACAAAAGAAATTCTTCTAGGCTTTCTTTAGTTGAAAGAAGATATTCTGACACTCCATTTGATCTGTACAGCTCTTTGTCAGGAACACAATTTTCCCAAAAGAAAACATGGAATTTTATTTTTGTTTTGTAAAATCAGTTAGTTCGAACTAATCAGTCAACTTGTAATAAAAGTTATGTGAACATTCTGACTAAATGCCCAGAACTAAGGCTGAATTCCATTTGTATGGTGCTTGGCTTCAAAGAATCAAATGAATAAATATCTTATTTCAGGTTTAAATCAAGTTTAAGTCAATAATTAATTAAACTACAAAATACATCACAAACTTTTTTGGTTAGGATTCAGGGAAAACGTTTAAGTATAGCTCCATTCTCAGAGAGGCAAAGCTGAACAATGCTAGTATCTGTAAATCCTATTCAAAAAGCACAGATAATAAAAAGCCCCTCTGTACTAGAGATGGTAGAATAATCCTGGTTAAATCTGAACGAGGCTGCTGAAAAGATATAGTCCATGGAGCTCATGTATACACACCTGCAGGGCAGGAAGGGAAAGCACTTGAGGAGGTATATCAAAGAATAAAATAAACCGTAAATGAAAAGACAGGAAGTACCTAAAGAAGAGTCATTATCACACTCAGATAAAGAAGCTGCTACTGCTTTTTGAAGCCATACAATGCCTTTGTTGTCATATGGCCAAAGAATGAACTGAGTTCTATTTGACATTAGTCAGAGAACAGGCTAAACTTTATGAAATAATACTCTGAAGGAGTTACTATCATTTTAATACAATGTCCACTGAGGTCTCCACTGTATACACAATCACCATTATTTGTGTTACAAACCTTAAAATAGACATCTATTGAGGTCGGGTGCTAAAAGACTAGGTACAAAATAAAAGCTTATTTATTGCCAGTTTTTGAGTTCTCTGATAACTGAAGGAATCCAGACACTAGTTTACAATATAACAAACAATTGCTAAGAGGCGTAACTCTCCAGTTTTCCCTTTCAGTTTAAACTATCAGAAATAGATTCTTCCCAAAGTTATGAACCTATTTTGAGAAATTATCATTAGGAAATAAGTTATTCTCAGTAGATACAATTACAGAAATGGAATCAAAATGTTACTTAGAATCCTTACCATTTTTTATTTGAACGCAACTGTGACATCTTCGAGCTGCTGGAAAACCTGCCAAACACATGTAAAAACAGAAATTCCATTACATCCAGAAAGACAAGGAATGACGTTGATGTGACATGGTGAAAGACGGATTGTAAGTAACTCAAAACGATTCCTTTGTTGCATTAAGCAAACATTGACTAGTCCTCCCAACCTTCCTTATTTTAAAAGCATCAGAACTTATCTCATTACAGAAGCACAATGCTAAGGTACCAGGGGAACAAAGTGGGGTGCAGGGGTTACTAGTGGCTTTTCCTAGCCCTTTTACCCATGAAGATACAGGGAGATCTTGATTTCTCTTCCCACCTATGTTTCCCGCTTCTGCCACAGAATTCAATAACCCCTGTTGAAATTCTCCTTGCTCATTTGCTAAGGAAGAATAACTGTGTTAAGGAAGAAGTGATTTCTAATACCAGTTCAACAGATGTAACTCAAGAAAATTATCTGCCCCCAAAAAACAAGTAAAAGTATAAAATACATTTGTTAAATGAATCAATATTTTTCATTTACCTATTTTTTCATGGGGTTTTGTTGCAATTTCCTCCCATGCATTGGTTTCAAGGTTGTAAGCGTGGATCTTGGGGTGAGGGGAAGAACATATACACAGATAAATAACTAATTTTAATTAGCCTGAAAATGAATCTTTAAAAAAAAATTGACATTATTTTTTAGAGGAGTTTTAGAAAAACTGAGTACAAGGAACAGGTAATTTCCCATATAGAAAACTGAATTTTTAACATCAGCCTGGGCAAACATTCTTGGTTGGAAAAAACCCTTCTTTTCCTTTGCTTTTCTTTAATCTTTCCTTTTTTTTTTTTTCCCCCTGTAGTACTGAAGATTAAACCCAGGGTACTTTACCACTGAGCTACACTCCCACCACCTTTTATTTTTTATTTTGAGATAGGGTCTTGCTAAATTGCGCAGGGTAGCCTTGAACTTGGGATCCTCCTGACTCAGTTTTCCTAGTAACTGGGATTACTGGCGTGTGCCACTACACCCAGCTTCTGATCTTTCCATATTAAATTAGATAGGGCAGTTGAAAATTAAGCACATCTATGCTACCAATTTTTTAAATTTACGAAAAGAGAATGAAAAGTAGAAGTGCACGTAATACTTGATTTTCTTCTGTGTGCTCTCTGCTCTTAACTTCCACATTTGCTACAGTGAACCTGCATCATTTTAAAGCAAGCACTGGTAAGGAAATATAGGAATACAGCTTTGACAAAACTTGAAAAGTTCATTAATGTTTCAAAGCGTACCAGGAACTCTATTGCCCAATCAAGACTTCCCTTGGGATATGTAACCATGACATTTTAGAAATGCCACAGGGATGGGTGAATAAAAGCGCTTCAAAACTCAGCTTTCTAAAATTAGTCACGTGCATCCCTAAAAATGCCTATTCTTCTTAGCACTGATGATGACAGGGATATGACATTCTGAGAATCCTGATTCTGATTCTAATTTGTTGTCCCATTCAAGCTACTATACTTCCCTTCTAGTCACCTTCCTCATCATGAGGGGATAATTTTCATAATATACTTTCAGTATGTGACCAATGCAATTGTCAGTCTATTAGGGGCAGAGTTCAGCCTATATTATAAAAAGCATCTACTGCAAAGCAGGTATTGATAAGGAAGGGGCTCTAAAATAAAATACCTAAAGTATAGAATTATTTTGCTTAGTAAGATACATGCCTCTGCCTATCTTTTACCTATCCCTTTTTTTTTCTTTTTTTAAAAAATGTACCTTGTTCAAGGAATAAGCTGTCCAGGAAGTACCACCTCCCAAGATGTAAATCCTCTGCCCATCATGAGCAATTTCATGTCTGTATCTGAAAAGGTACCAAAAAATTTACAATTAAGTGAAAAATGATCAACCTAAGGTTTAACTATAATATTTTTATTGCATCATTATTTATAATAAAAATTATTGGAAATAACCTAAGTGTTTAAACATAGTGAGAATTGATTAAATGATTTACAGAATACACAGAAATGAGTTAATTTACAATCAATAAGAATGTACGCACTGCAGATGATTAATATATTGAGAACCTCTTTTCGTGATATTAACTAAAAAACAAAGCAGTTACACCAAAGTAGAAAGGCCATAATCTCATTAAAAAATGCAGATATACAAATATACACAGAAAATGACTATAAGGATATAATCTAAAATGTTAATCCTAGTTATCTCTGAGTTTAGATGTTATTTTTTTCATTTTGCTTATTTGTATTTTCTATCCCCTTTTTATGATAACTTTGCATAAGGGGGAAATCATTACAGTTTTCTTTTTGCAGTGCTGGGGATTGAACTCAGGGTCTTATATATGCTAGGCAAGCACTCTACCACTATAGGTCTTTAAAGTTTGAGACCTATGTTTTCGATCTTTTTATAGAGCTTTAAAAAGTGATCTACCTTGGGCTAGGATTGTGGCACAGTGGTGGAGCGTTTGCTTAGCATGCATGAGGCACTGGGTTTGATCCTCAGCATCTCATACAAAACTAAACAAAATAAAGTAAAAAAAAAAAAAAAAAAAAAAAAGCTGAAATTCTTTAAAAAAAAAAAAGTGATCTACCTATATTTAATTAGACTGTGAATTTTCAAATTATAGCACTTATTTGGTAGAAAACTATGCTATATAGAACTGGACTTTTATCCAGGCAGTCTAGCTAAAAGCTGAAATAATTTATAATATGTCCATGAAATGATTCAAAGAAGGCAACCATGTAAAAATACTTTGAAATCTCTTTTCTTCTTTCCCTAAAGAACCTAGTGCAGATAAAATAAATTTCACTGAAATCATTTCAGGAATGGGCTGTCTCCCAAGTCTTCCTGCAGTAGTTCTGTAATAATCTGACCACTAATATACCACACAAAAGATAAAGACTATAGGTGAATCCTTAGCACCTACAGTCATTTTGTTTAAAGGTAAAGATGAGACATTGGATTAAACAGTGAATAAAAAAATTACTTGCTGTCTTTGCTTTTAAACCCAAGGGGAAATAATTTGAAGTTTTTAAAGGAATTTAATTCTAAGAAAAGACAACTACTATTAAGAATGGAAAGTGAAAGGTCTAGGACTGCTAGTGGAAAGTGACTATAGAGAACAATGTGATGTTGGAATGTTTTAACACACCACTCAAAACATCTTTTTCACCCAACCACCCATCTATCCATCCATCTAATCAACATTCATTGATTGCCAATATGAACTTTAGTTGTAATTGTTACCATGGGTTTCTTCTTTAAAGTATTACAGAGAGACTAAAAAGTTTAAGAGGAAATAACATGAATAAATTCTATAGTTCAGGGGGAAATCTCATTTTCTCACCAGAATACCTTTCTTTACTACTGACTAGGATCTAACAGCCAATTAGCTATTGTAATCATGGTTAATGAATTTTCTTCACATTACCAATATTCTGAAAGAGATCCAATTTTAGTATGCTTTAATATTAGAAGCTTACCTCTCTTCTGGCAGGTCACAGGACAGGTTGTTTGGTTTCAGTTGTGTCCACTCTCTGGTATTGAGATCTAACTTGTGCAGGTCTGTGCTGTAAATATAGCCAGTTGTCCCTCCAAAGACATAAAGGGAGCCATTGATGATGGCCATTGCCTAGGTAAGAAGGAAAGGTAAACAAGAATCACTTGTTAACACTTGATTATAGAATGTAAACTTGTTAAATGCCCCCAAATCAGGTTTTATAAAATTCTCTTATACTTTTTAACCATTAAAAATATTAGATCCTCTACCAGAAAACTTCTAAAATTCATAAATGAATTCAATAAAATAGCAGGTTATAAAATCAACACCCATAAATCAAACACGTTCCTATACATCAGTGACAAAATCTACTAAAAGAGAAATTAGGAAAACAACCCCATTCACAATAGCCTAAAAAAAACACTTGGGAATTAATCTAACAAAAGAGGTAAAAGACCTCTATGATGAAAATTACAGAACACTAAAGAAAGAAATTGAAGACCTTAGAAGATGGAAAGACCTGCCATGCTCCTGAATAGGCAGAATTAATATCATCAAAATGGCCATACTACCAAAAGCATTACATAGATTGAATGCAATTCCGATTAAAATTCCAATAACATTCTTCATAGAACTAGAAAAAGCAATCATGAAATTCATTTGGAAAAATAAAATACCCAGAATAGCAAAAGCAACCCTTAGCAAGAAGAATGAAGCAGGAGGCATCACGATACTAGAACTTAAACCATACCATTGAGTCACAGTAACAAAAAAGGCATGGTATTGGCACCAAAACAGACATGTAGACCAATGGTACAAAACAGAAAACACAGAGATATACACAGTTATCTCATACTAGACAAAGGTGCCAAAAATATTCACTGGAGAAAGGATAGCCTCTTCAATAAATGATGCTAGGAAAATTGGAAACCCACATGTAACAAAATGAAATTAAACCCCTATCTCTCACCCTGCACGAAACTCAACTCAAAGTGGATCAAAGACTTAGGCACTAGACCAGAGACCCTGCACCTACTAGAAGAAAAAGTAGGCCCAAATCTTCACTAAGTCAGCTTAGAATCTGACTTCCTTAACAAGACTCCTAAAGTACAAGAAGTAAAATAAAGAATCAATAAGTGGGACTGATTCAAACTAAAAAGTTTCTTCTCAGCAAAGGAAATAATCAATAATGTGAAGAGTCTACAGAATGGGAGAAAATCTTTACCAGATACACTTCAGATACAGCATTAATCTCCCAGAATATATAAAGAACCCAAAAACTTAACATAAAAAAAAAAAAAAGAAAAGAAACAAACAAACCAATCTATAATTGGGCTAAGGAACTGAACAGACACTTCACAAAAGAAGAAACACAATCCATCAACAAATATAAGAAAAAATGTTCAACATCTTTAGCAATTAGAGAAATGCAAATCAAAACTACTCTAAGATTTCATTTTACTCCAGCCAGAAAGGCAATTATCAAGAATACAAATAGCAATAAATGTTGGTGAAGATGTGGGAGAAAAGGTACATTGCTGTTGGGACTGCATATTGGTGCAACCACTAGGAAAAGCAGTGTGGAGATTCCTCATAAAACCTGGAATGGAACCACTATTTGACCCAGCTATCCCACTTCTCAGTTTACACCAAAGGACCTAAAATCAGCATATTAAAGTGATACACATCAATGTTTATAGCAGCTCAAGTCACAATAGCTAAATTATGGAACCAACCTAGGGGCCCTTCAACAGATGAATTGATTAAAAAAATGTGGTATATATACACAATGGAATATTATTCAGTCTTAAAGAAGAATAAAATTATGGCATTTGCTGGTAAATGGATGGAGCTGGAGAGTATCATGCTCAAAAAAACAAGCAAATCCCAAAAAACCAAAAGTCGAATGTTTTCTCTGATATGTGAATGCTAATTCACAATGGGGTGGGGAGGCTAGGGAAGAATAGAGTTACTTTACATTAGGAAGAAGTGAGTGAAGAGAGGGGAGGGGATATGGGGATAGGAAGGGTAGTAGGATGAATGAAACATTATTACCCTACCAGGGGACTGGTGGGATTCTACCTCATATATAACGAGAAGAATGAGAAATTACACTCCATTACATATGATGTATCAAAGTGTATTCTACTGTCATATATAACTAATTAAAACAAATTTAAAAAATTAATTAAAAAATATATATTGGACCCTAAAGCTGGGTCTGGTGGTACATGTCTATAGTCCCAGCTACTTAGAAGGCTGAGGCAGGATGATTGCTTGAGTTTAAGAAATACAGGCCAGCCTGGGCAACACAGCAAGACACCCTGTCTCAAAATAATAAAAAATAAAATATCAGACCCTCAAAGGATTAAAGATTTTCGAGAACCTAGGGAATGTTTTTAGAACCTGGAGATTACCTTTAAAAAGGTAAAGTTTTGTGAATTCTACCTAGAAAGGCAAAGAGTAGATGATTCTTAAGAGGTCCTAGTCAAGAAAGTACAGATCATGGACATGAGCATTTCCACTCAAAGCTGCTTCTCTTTCTAAGCAGTCCGAAGAAAATGCTCTCAAGAAGCAACAGGAGATATGAAAATAAGCCATGAGAATTCTAAAGGTAGGAAGACTAGAGTTGGCAGCCTCAGGAACATAATAGCTTCCATCAATCTCTTCTTCAATATAAATTCAGCTATTATTATCACTGTGGTAGGATTGAGAGTATGGTCCAGTATGTACCCCTTTCAAAGTTAAAGTTCACAAGCGTTTATCAGTACCAGTGCCAGCTAGTCAATACAAAAACCTTGGTATTTTAAACTAAGTCCATTATTCTCAACGAGTCTCTAGTGTATGATGGGCAGCTCCCTATCTTTCTGCATATACCTTTGCAAATCTAAGGTTGAAGAACTGGAACCTAAACTAACCTGTACATAATGTAAAAGCCTCTTAACCGAGTGTAGGGATCATCTATTCTACTACTTAGGATTGTACGAAGAGCTTTCTCTTCTATCACTCTAAAAATGACAGGATGCAGACCATACTAAAGCCCAGCCTCTCATTTGGTGTGGAGGTAGAGGTGAGGTTCTAACACTTAAAGAAACTTTCAAACAGGCCTGGATGATGGCCCCTAAACTGGTTTAGAAACAAAGAGTGGAGGTAAAAGGAGGGAAATGGCAAAATTATAGCTTCACCTGAGAACTGAAAAAGCAAATATTCAGCACCCTGAACCCACTCTCCATTTTTTAAAAAAGTCAAGCAGCATGTTGGTGCATGCCTGTAATCTCATAAACTCAGGAGTCTGAAGCAGAAGGATTGCAAGTTCAAGGCCGGCCTCAACAACTTAGCAAGACCCTGTCTCAAAATTTAAAATTAAAAACAAAACAAAACAAAACAAAAAAGGACTATGTAGCTTAGTGGTAGAGCACGCTAGGTTCAATCCCCAATGACCACCCCCCCACACACAAAAAAGCAGGAATATAAATATCCTGACACTGCTAGAAAAATGTGAACAAATACAACCACCATATCTGGCCACAGATTGGTACCTGTCCGTATATACGACTGGGTTTCTTCCCCCGACAGCTGAGTAAAGCCCATCTCTTGTACTTCACATTACAGACATGGACATCATTGCCGTTGCTCTCACCAAATGGAATGCCCGTACCTCCAAACACTAACAGGTTGTTTCCATGCAGCACAACTGAGAAAGAAGTAGAAATTCCATTTATGTACTGGCTACCTGCAATATGTTCCCACATAAACTCAAAACAGCTGAAAAACTAAAAATGTCTAGTGATCTCATAAGATAGCCCAACCATTGGCTATATTTCATTAGCAAGCTAACATCTCACTTCTATAAAGCTCTGTAGAAAAAGGTATGATTCATACTGTGTGGACTATATCATACATTAGGAGTTCGACACAAGATCAATACGTATTTATGAAATCCATTAAATACCAAGTATAAGCAATGCTGAGTTCTATGAACTACACATGCCACTGCTGCTCAAAACGGTTCAAGTATGCAATGAAGTAGAGGAAAATAAAATATCATAAACCCCAGGGCACTTGGGATGAAGGGATTACAGGATCATTCAGTGTGTGTCAGAGGAATGATCTCTACATTTAAATTGTGGGTTCTGACATTTTAATCCCTTATCAAATACCAATATCCTGCAGGGAACTCTCTTCTGTTCCTGCCATCCCTGCCCCCCAACACACACACATATTCTCTCCCCTATCTCCCCCTTTTCTTTCTCTCTCATGCATGTTTTCTCTGTCTCTCAAAATAGTACCACTGTATTATTTCAGTGGCTTTTTTTAAAAGCAGTTTTTAAACTGATACACTGTATACACTGTAGTGGTCAACAGCCCAGGCTCTAGAGCCAGCAAGAATTGGCAGTGACCTTCAGAAGCTATTTAACCTCCTAACTTAACTTTATTTTCACAGCAACTTTACAAGGCAGGAACTATTATTATCTTCCCCATTTTTATAGATGATAATACAGAGGTAAAGAGCAGCTTAAATAACTTGCTGAGGGTTTCCTAAAAAGAACCTTGCCAAGCTAGGATTTAATCCCAGGTGGTCTGGCTCCAGAACCTACACTCTTAGCCCTTAGGGACTCTCTAAAGTCTCAATTTCTTCATTTGTACAAATGGAAATCACTGCAGTAACTGCATCACAGGAATGTTGTGAGGAGTAAATAGATAATGTGTGTTAAGTATTTCAATAGCTGTTAACTCTCTTTATAACCCCATTTACTGATCTCTGAAAACATTTTGCCTAGCATATTATGATGTTTTTTATTAAACCCTTTGAGATATTATTAATCCAATTTCACAGTAAGGAAATTAAAGCTAAAACATCTGGCAGTAAAATGATATACGGTTGGATTCAAACTCAGGATTTAAGTAATCCTGAATCACCATGCTATATTATTACCAAGTAAAATTCCCATTAAACAAGGTTTAACATATTACAATGTTATACATTATTAACAAGGAACATGTGGATATTGAACGTAGCCTCTTGGATATTTCATAAATTAAAAATTCAGAACTGTTTGCACTCACGTGACATAGATGCCAACTCCCGGGGCATGTAGCCATCTGTGCCCATCTGGTGCCATACTCCTGTTGCAAAATGATACCTCCACAGCTCCCTGAAGAGAGGATAGTCTTCATTGTCTGGCCCTCCTGATTCATCATAGTCTGGGTTATAACCTCCAAACACATATAGATTGGTGTTATCTGCCACACAACGATGTCCACTGCGTGCTGGTGGAGGTCTGTGGCCTAGGAGAGAAGAAGACAGTTTTCCACAAGTGGCCCTCCAGATAAAAAAACACAAAATTGGATAACAACCATTTGAGCTTTAAAAGGGAATCAGGTAAGATTTATAACAAGGATGTACTTTTCATTTGTTTAGGTTATTTTATACATTCACACATACTACTTAAGATTTAAAGGAGCTAGTCTCCATTTTTATTTCACATGACTACTTTTAAAAAATTTTGGTAACTGTAAAAAGATTTTTCCCAAGGAAGGTTGCAGAACATGATAAACTCAAGAAAATGGCTGACAACTTGGAATTTTCAAGAAAAGAAGAAAATGAGGCTTAATAATTAAAAAACTGACAGGATAAATTTTCTTATTTCCTTAGAGGAAAAAAAAAACACAGGCAAACTAAACTGTGACTATTAGAGAATTATAACAATATAACCACAAATGTGAATGAGTCATGTATAAATAAAAATACACACACATAAAACCTATGATTTTTCTACAATATATATTTATACAATTTAAAAGAAAACTGGCTTTCAAGGGATCAAAGAAAAAATTTAAATACAATGCCAGATATTTAACAAAGAATATCCTTACGTGTATCTCAATAATATTTTTATGACTAAGAAAAACTATTCTATAATTTATATTTGAAAGCTCTCTGAGGTTTAAATTATATCAACTAGTTCACTAAAATGTACCTCAAAGTTATTTTAGAGTTTAAAAAAATGAAACTTTATATTATTTCTATTATCCTTACAATTTTTTATATCAGTCCACATAAACCCTTACATACCTATAGAACTAAAGATCCTTAAATATATATGGGATGGAATAAGACACTACTATAGCTATCTGTTATCCTAAAGATTAATCTACTTTCACATGTTAGTAATAGATTCTACTATAACGTTAATTAATATTTAGGGCAATGTTAGACGTTTGATAAATATCTGTTATACCAATGAACATTTATTACCAACCTAATACAGGCCTTACATTATTTTTTAAAATTAAACTCTCAATTTCTAGGGTATGCTTTTAAACAAGAACTAAAAAGAAGTTTTGCACGAATCTAGAGCAACTAAAAATCAAAACAACAGTAAATCAGCTGAGTCACTCTGGTCCACGCCAGTCCTGTTTGAGTCTCTGATGGTTCCTTACTGCTCAAAGACCAAGTCCTTCACTTATACTCGGCCTGACCCTTCAAGTCCCTAGTAGGTAAACTGGCTCCAAATACCCCATGCATCCTTTCTTATTAAGACCGTGGGGTGCTTCTGGTTTGGGATCATACTCTTCTTATTCTAAGGTAGATGTATTCTATTAAGAAGATGACTGTACCATAACTACGTAAACACATTAATATAATATCCAGCAAACTAAAATCAGTTGATATATTTACGGATGAGTCATGATTTATCTTAAATGAAGAACTCAGTTTCTCTTTCTAGGGCTCTGGAAATAGAATGTGGTGTGGAAGAAACAGCAAGTACCCCCATAATATCCAGGTTTGAATCCAGGTTCTTTCTATCTGCTACCTTAAGCAAGTCACTGACCTCCTCATCTCAGCCTCCTCATCTATATGTGGGGATATTATTACGGTACCTCACAGATTTTATTTATGTTAAAAATGTTTATTGGTTTAAATATGTATCTTTCTTGGAGCCTTCAAACTACTTGAAGGAAGAGGAATGTATTTGTATTCACCTTTCTATAACCAAGCCTAGGGCACAAGAAAACACTGAACAAAGTTGGGAATCAACTAATTTGTACTTAATTCTACTCTACTCATTTAATCAGCTTGTTTTTCCTCTCCAAAGAGAGTATAAGCTTAAGGGGCAAAGATCATGTGTAATAGTTATCCTGTATCACCCACAACACCTGAAACAGTTGGAGATGTATTAAGAGTTCAAAGTTTGACTTCAATTCTGGTCAAAAGTGACAGGGATCATCAAAACAGTGTCCCATTCTCTGTGGACTTTGATACTATTATACTTAAGAGACAGATGATGGGACTGGAAGTGTGGCTCAGTGGTAGAGTATGTGCTTAGTATGTGTGAGGCTCTGGGGTCAATCTCCTGCACCAAACCTAAAAGGAAGAGAGGAAGAAAGAGAGGGTGGGAAGGAGGGAGGTAGAGAAAGAGGGAGAAAGAAATATATGATCTAGGGGTTAGGTACTGGATTATAAAATGGTCTTCTCAAGACACAGGTATGGTGGCACATGCCTACAATCGGGAGGCTGAGGCAAGAGGATGGCAAGTTTGAGGCGAGCTTCGGCAATTTAGTGAGACCCTGTCTCAAAATAAAATTTTAAAATGGGCTGGGAATGTAGCTCAGTGGTAAAGTGTTTGCCTAGCATACATAAGACCCTGAGTCCAATACCCAGTACCACAGAAAAAATAAGATACCAATGCTTCCAAGAATTAATATCAAGACAAATTACACAGACAGGAACTCAAAGAACTCTGTTATTTGTTGGATTATCTGCAGCCAGTAGGTAATTTTTAAAGCTATTTTTGAGCAAATATGAAAAGAAATACAACATATTCTAGATTTTTCTCTAAATGACCATACAGCAAGAAAGGTGTTCTAAGTTTACTACCAACTATTTCCGTGACAAATACAACTCGGTCACGTAGATTACATGTTAAGTCAATGAGAAGATGATTTTATGTTCATTCACTGAGTCAAAAATATTATTGGATATCAGCTATGTATTATGTTACTGTGCCAACTGCTGGGGATATGATGATAAGCCAATTACTATCTCTGTCCTCTGGAGCTCACAGTCTGGCCCTTCCATGTTCGATGCCATAGCCACTGGCCACAAATGGCTATTGGACACTTGAAATGTGGCTAGTCCAAACTGAGACATATGTTATGCCCAATGGATTTCAAAAACCCCAAAAGGAATATAAAATTTCAGTTTTTATGTTGATTGCATGTTGAAATAATATTTCAAATAATACTGGGTTAAATAAAAATATTAAAATCAATATCACTTTTTTTTTACTGTTAAGGAGGCTACTTACAAAACTTTAAATTTTTTGACCCACATAATATTCCTATCATGCAGTACTAGTCTAACTCAATGATTGGCTTCTGTTAATAATTTCATGATCTATGCAAATTAAATTACTGGGTAAAGAGCATCTGATCTATGTTTGATAAATATCAAAAATCCTGTCAAGGAGTTTCATAGCTGGGAGTACAGAAGTAATTCACTCCTCTTCCTCTCTAGTCAGGAACTAGATTTCTTTCTTATATTTATAGCCCAACAGTGATTAACATATTAGAGAGCCACTTCATTTTGAATAAATCAGGGGAATTTGAGTGAATACCATGGATACTAAGCATTAATTTTCATTATATGGAATATAGCATAAGCTCCTCAACATTGACAAAAATGAAACTGGGTTTTAGAGTCTTAAAATAGCTCTTTGAATGCTCTCCCAAATTCTCCAGGTACAAATTTCCCTCTTAAAAACTACCTTGCTGCTAATAAAATCACCCGTACAATTGGGTTATCTGGTTTGGGAACGCCTATTAGAAAATGCAGAAGTAAAAAACGTGGGGCTGGAACCCTGTGTGGTGGCAGTAACTCAGGAGACTGAGGCAGGAGGATCACCAGTTTAAAGCCAGCTTCAGCAACTTAGACCCTGTTTCAAAATAAAAATATGAAAATGCTGGGTAGAGCACCCCTGGGTTCAATCCAGGGGACTGCTGGGGGATGTGCTGGGGATATGGTTTAGTGGTAGAGTACTTGCATGGAATGTGTGAGGCCCTGGGTTCCATCCCCAGTACCAACAAAATGAAAAGAAAAACAATCTATACACAGAGATAAACATTTGTGGGAGAGGGGGCGGGATGACTGGGGATTGAACTCAGGGGTGCTTTACCACTGAGCTACATCCCTAGCCTTTTTATTTTTCATTTTGAGACAGGGTTGTCATTAAGTTGTTGAAGCTGGCCTGGAACTTTATATCCTCCTGCCTCAGCCTCCTGAGTTGCTGGGATTACAGGCATGTGACACCAACCAAGGTTCCAGAGGTAATTCATTGGCCAGAGGAGACCAAGCTGCAGGGTTGCTGGGTTATCTGAATCATCTTCTCTTTCAAATCGCACAAACTCCTCTTAACCCCAGGGAGCAAGCAGAAGCTTAAGGTAGCCAGGGAAATAGGTTTTAATTTCTAGCCCAGAAGCAGGATGAAGCTAGCTGTCTGAGATAATGTGACAGATGATTAGGTTGTTCTCAATGTTTCCATTATTACAAATATTGTAACAAAGCTTTCTCAAAATATTCATATGCATATGTATGAGTATTTCTGGAAGTAGAATTTCTGGATCAAGGGAATAGCCATTTGAAGTTGTTACATACACAATATTGTTATAGAGTCACATCACTCTCTAAAAAGATGACCAATTTATACTCCCAGCAATGTGTATGGAAATGTCTATTTATTCATGTCCTCTTTAACCTTTTCATTTGTGCCGATCTGATGAGTACAAATTGGTGCATGGTTAATTTGCATTTCCCTGATTTTACTAGTTCACATGTTTATTGGCCCGTTTATATTTCTTCTTTTTTCTGGGGGGGTACCAGGGATTGAACTCAGGGGTGCTAAATCACTGAGCCACATCCCCAGGCCTATTTTGTATTTTATTTAGACACAGGGTCTGAGTTGCTTGGTGCCTCACTTTTGCAGAGGCTGGCTTTGAACTCATGATCCTCCTGCCTTAGTCTCCCAAACTGCTGGGATTACAGGCATGTGCCACCGCACCTGGCTTATATTCTTCTTTTAGGAACTGCCAGATCACATCTTTCACCTACTTTTTCTATTAGGTCATTTTTTCACAGGTTTTAAGAAATTGTTTTTTCTCTTCCAGCTTACTTCTTATCTTTTAATTTTGTTTATAGTATCTTAACATACAGAGGTTCTGTGTAATTGAATCTCTCATTTTTTATGGATTCCTTGCTTTAATATCTTACTTACATATGCACCATTATAAAAGTTACTTATTTCTAGTTATTTCATAGTTTTGATTTTATATTCAGAATTTAAATATACTCAGAACATATCTTAGTATCATATGAGGTAGAGCCCTATCCAAAAAATGGATAGGCGATTGTCAACAAACCACTTAAAGATAGCCATCTCTACTATATTCACTTGAGATGCCATCCCTATCATATATGAATTGACATGTTGTAGAATTAGAAAATTCCCAATATTCAAGTCTAATCAGCATGGACACAAAATTTACTGCTCTTTAAGAATATATATGTATATATAATCTAAATTATATATAAACATATATATAATAAGTATAATGCAACAATCTAAAATGTAGAAGCATACAGATATAGTAGCATATAACACTTATTGCTTAATAATTCTGTTACTTAAAAGATATAACCACCTTCAGATGTGCCACTGAACATTTGTGCTGAGGTTACTTTAAAAAAATGATCTTTATTGCTAAAAGTATTAACTAGTTATAAGTACAAAACAACCTAAAGGATAAATAATATGTCACTTCTTTCCAAATACAAAGATCACCATTCTCTCTGCAAAGAAAGACGTTTCCTCCATTGTACACCTGAAAGCCTGGTCTAGCTGACTCCTGCCCTCAATCAGTAGGCAGAACCTTTTAATGCTCCCATAGCCCAAGCAGTTCAAGGCCAAAGCAATCCATTCATGCTAGCCCACGATGTTACTTGTTGGTTACATAAGCGTCTCCTACCACAGGGCTCCATGTCCAGTATGAGATGTATATGCAAAGAGCTCTTGGCTTCTTAGGATATGGTTATCTTATTGTCTATGACAGCAGCAATAAAAGAAACTTGCTTTGACAGCCATAGTGTTGACAAGAATTAGTTTCAAGTGCTGAGCAAAGCATACTTAAGATAGCTGTCACACTGCAGGGTGCACCTTTACTAAAATATTGCATATATACATGGGTTTCTGGGTTCCATTCAGTTTCATTGTCTGTTTATCTATTCCTAGAGCATTAAACTACTGTTCTAATTATTATAGCTTTGAAGTATCTTTCAATATTGAGTAGGACAAAATTTCCTCTGTATCACTTTTTTCAAAAACTTCTTGGCATTTTTCTCTATTTACTCATGCAATGAATTTCATAATTTGATAAATCTATAAAAAGTAACTTGTCAGACAGCATCTTATCCAGGTGATCAAAGTAATGGGGCAAATCAATCAACATCACCTGCAATGAGATGAACATAGTATTGCTTCAGTGGTAGTCCTGCCCAAAATGCATGAGGTGAATGTAATCATGATAAAACATCAGATCAGCCCAAACTAAGGAACATTCTATAACCAGTCTATAGACTATTCTATAACTATTAAAAAATATCAAAGTCAAAAAACACTAAGACTGAGCCAAGTACAGTGTCCACACCTGTAATCCTAGCTCCTTAATGAGGTGAGGCAGGACTATGGCAAGTTTGAGGCCATTTGGGGAAGTTATCAAGAACCTGTCTCAAAAAAAAAAAAAAAAAAAAAGAAAGAAATAGAAAAGACTGGAGATACAGCTCAGTGGTAGAGTGCTTGCCTAGCATGCTTGAGATCCTGGGTTCAACCCCCACTAACACACACACACACACACACACACACACACACACACACACATACAAAGCCTGAGAAATTGCAACTTACTTTCAAATAGGTGAAACAGAAAAACAATACATATAGGCTATGTTTGTTCATATGTATTATGTATAGGGGGAAAGGAGAAGAGTCAAGATAAAGCAAATGAGATAAAATGTTAACATTTGGGAAGTCTGGGTGAAGGGTACAGAAATTTTTATGATTCTTAGTTTTTTTAATTGGTTATTTTTAGTTATATATAACATTAGGATTTTGACATAATTATAAAAGCATGGAATATAATTTGCTCTAATTCAGTTCCTAGTACTTCTTCCCCCCCTCCTGCCCCATTCCCTTCTCTCTACTGATCCTTCTGCTATTTATTTTTTTTTTTAATTAGTGCCTAGAAGGTATACATAATGGTGAGATTCGCTGGTATATTCATTTACACACATAGGCAAGTTAGGTCAGATTCATTCCACTCTTCTTCCCATATTCCGTTCAGCCTCCCTCCCCCTCCACCACCTTTCTCTCTACTCCACTGATCTTTCTTCCATTTTGAAATTCTTATAATTTTTATGAACTAAAAATTAAGCCAAAAAAAAATGTCCCTGGGGGATTTTATTTGGGGCAATTCATAAAGGAACATAATCTTGAACAATTTATTCTTGCCTATTTTGCCATTCATCAGTATAGACTCATTGTTTTCTTCCTGTTTTTTTTATTTCTAAGTACTTTGTAAATTACCATAAATGGAGATTTTTTATTTTCTGAACTCTAGTAGCAATCATTAATTATCTCAAATTTTATAGGTAGACAATCAGATCAGATTACTATTAATCACAATTTTCAGTCCTTTCTTTCCAATATATGTACTTTTTTCCTTTCCCTCCCTGCCGTCCCTTTTGGTTTCTTCTGTTATTTTAGCTGAAACCTGCAGACCAGGGCTGAAAGTGGGCATCTTTGTCTCTTTTTTTAAATGAAGATACTGGTAGGTTTCACTATTAGATATGATGTTGGCTATTGGTTTCTTATAAAAACATTACCAATAAAATAATTTTTTTTCAATCCCCAGATGACTACAATTTTTTTCCTTTTTAGAAAAGGGTATGTTTGGGCTGGGGATATAGCTCAGTTGGTAGAATGCTTGCCTCACAAGCATAAGGCCCTGGGTTCGATCCCCAACACCAAAAAAAAAAAAAAAAGAAAAGGGTATGTTTGGTTTTTCACTGTTGTTAGTATCTGCAGTACTGGGGATTGAACCCAGGACCTCATGTATGCTGGGACAAGCGGTCTATCACTGAACTATATCCCCAGCACTTTTTATCAATTTATATTTATATGTATAAGTTAATTTATACATAAAATTTATAATTATCAATTTATAAATACACACACACACACACACACACACACACACCCATATACATGGGATTGAATTGAATCTAGAGGCACTTTACCACTGAGTTACACCCCCACTTCTTTTTGTTTTGAGACAGGATCTCACATTGCTGAGGCTGGTCTTGAGCTTGTGATCCTCCTGCCTCAGTCTCCCCAGTAGTTAGATTACTGTTGTGTTCCACCATGCCAGACCAAGGGTGTTGTTACTTAAAAAATAAAACTTGGGGCTGTGATTGTAGCTTGGTGGTAGAGCATTTGCCTAGCACATGTGAGGCATTGAGTTTGATCCTCAGCACCACCTAATAGTAAATAAATAAATAAAAGGTATTGTGTCTACAACTAAAAATATATACATATATAAATAAAATTTGTATTGAAACATTAACATATAGGAGAGTGCATAAGGACCTAGCTTTATTTCAACAATGAACACAGAATATCAAACTTTATTAAATGCTTTTTTGATTTCAGAAAAATCACACTTTTTCCTTTAACTTAAAGTAGTAAACTAAATATATTCCACAGATAAACTCCATCTGATTTTTTAAAAATGTTTTCAGCTGTTGATAGACCTTTATTTTATTCATTTATTTATACGTGGTGCTGAAAATTGAATCCAGTGCCTCACAAATGCTAGGCAAGTGCTCTACCACTGAGCCATAACCCCAGTCCTCCATTTGATTTTTATTTATTTTCTTTTTATTTAAGTGTATCCTTGACATCTTATACACATACTTACTGCTTTCTGGAAAACATAATTTTTATTTTTCTATTAACTTAAGAATAAACCATGTCTGCAAAGAAACCTGCCTATTAATGGTGGTTACCTCTGAAAAGGGGAGTAAATTGTGTGAACAGAAAAAGGACCGTGCTTTTATTATTTATCTCCTTTTTATCGTGAACTATATATAACACATGCATAGGAATGTACATAAGTACAAATGTAGAATTTAACATTATTTAAAAAGGAACATGTAACCATCACTTAGGTCAAGAAATAGAATAACATATAAATACAAATGTAGAGTTTAACAAATAACTAAAAAGGGAACATGTAAACATCCTTGAAATCAAGATCGAACACTGACAGCACCTGGAAGCCCCCTGCCTGCCCTTCTTGATCACGACATCCTCTGACTGACCACCCTCACTTCTAGAGGTAACTTTTAAAGGTGGTTTTTATCATAAAACTTTTTGTTGTTGTTGTTGTTGTATGTATGTGGTTGATGGGGTACTGGTGATTGAACCTAGGGGCATTCTACCACTAAACTACATCCCAACCCCTTTTGTCTTCCACTTTGATACAGGATCTTAATAAGTTGCTAAGACAGGCCCTGAACTTGCAATCTTCCTCAGCGGCCTGAGTAGCTGGAATTATAGGCATATATCACTATGTCAAGCTCTTTATAGCTTTATTAAACCTAGGTATGCATTCCTAAAAAATATTTTTATTTTGGCCTTGAAGTGTATTTGAACATTATGATAGAATATGTATTCTTTTGTGGTTTTTAAACTCATAATTATGGGGTTTTCGGGGGGCTGGGTACTGGGGATTGAACCCAGGGATGCTTTACCGAGCTACATCCCTGGACCTTTTTTTTCTTATTTTGAAGTTGGATCTCACTAAGTTGTTGGGGCTGGCCTGAAATTTTTAATCCTCCTGCCTCAGTCTCCTGAGTTGCTGGAATTATAAGGTGAGTATCACCATGCCCAGTCCATAATTGTTTTTGAGATTCATCAATGTTGGAAATAGTATAGGTGGTCTGTTCATTTCCACTGCAAATATTATTTCTTTATATGAATATCTATTATAATTTACTTTTTCAGTCTAAGTTTTGTGAATGGACATTTGGATGATTTCAATTTTGTGGCTTATAATGTTGCTATAAAACATTTTTGTACATGTTTCAGGTACACAGGCCCACATTTTTGTTAGCTATAAATCTAGAAATGGAATTTCTGAGTCTTAATGGAAATCTCTGTTTTACTTGAAAAGGTCAAAATGTTTTCAAAATGGTTGTACCAATTTATACACCCACCAGTAATATGAGAATTCCTGCTGTTCTATACCATGCTAACACTTGGTATTGTCATTGCAGTCTTTTTATTGGCCATTTACATTTTTCCTTTTGGGAGTTGACTGCTCAAATCTCAGATATTCTTCTACTGAGACAGTTTTTTTTAATTAATTTGTACAAGCTCATTATACACACACACACACACACACACACACACACATACACACACATACTTGCAATAAGGGTGCTTTCACCCTATTTCCATATTATTTGAAATTTTAATGAGTAGATCTTGTGTGTGTGTGTCGTGCTGGGGATTGAATCCAGGGCCTTGTGTGTATGAGGCAAGCACTCTACCAACTGGCTATATCCCTAGCCCCTAATAAGTAGATCTTACACTAGTATATTTTAAAACCAAAAAAGTGTCAGGCGTGGTGGCACATACTTATAATCCCAGAGGTTTGGAAGGCTGAGGCAGGAGGATCGAGAGTTCAAAGCCAGCCTTAGTAACAGCAATGCACTAAGCAACTCAATGAGATCCTGTCTCTAAATAAAATACAAAATAGGGCTGGGGATGCCGCTCAGTGGTTTAGTGCCTCTGAGTTCAATCCCTGGTACCCCCACCAAAAAAAAAAAAAAAAGAGTGTAAGATCTTTAGTACTAATACTCCAAATTTGTTTTAGTTATAAAATGTCATACACACACACACACACACACACACACACAAACAGCTTTACATTATTCCTCTATATTCTCAGACTTTATTGTACTAGGCTTCATGGTTTCTTTACTTAGATGCGATTCTAAATTGTACACTATTTGCACACTATTGCTACTTATATCCAATTTTTTTTTTTTTTTCACTTTACTGGGAGTACCTCTTCAAATATTTTTTGGCCAAATGGGTATAGGTCATAAACTTTCAGAGTTCTTATTTACTTTGACCACTCTGACCCATACTTAAACATTAGTGAAACTAGGTACAGAATTTATCTCCTAAATCATTTCCACTAGAACACCTAAGGTACTTATGTTTTTAGTAGTTGATACTGAAGGTAAGAAAACCAATGCCAGTCTGATAATCTTTCTGTGTAACTTGTTTTCTACCTCTGGAATCAGAACTAGTTCAGTAACACAGAAAGGTGCTTTTTGTTGGTTTGTTCTTGCATTTTCCAGCTTGGACCTTGGTACAACCCTCATATTTGAAAACCCAGAATCTTTCTTTAGTATTGGAAAATATTTTTTCTGTATTTTCTCCCTTCAAGAGCCTGATCTTTCTATTTGTTATGAAATGAATCCGTATCACTTACATCTATTCTTAAAGCATGAATTTTCCTTATGTAGTTCTGTTATAGTCTGCATATTTCTTTTAATTTCATGAAAGTAGACAGACTTAAGCCTATTTTTTTTTTTTCTTTTTTTTGCAGTGCTAGGGATTGAACCCAGGACCTCTTGCTTGTGAGGCAAGCACTCTACCAACTGAGCTATATCCCCAGCCCTAAGCCTGACTATTATTTAACTAATTTGTTCTATTTTGTTTGAGGTGAGGACTGTTGCTCAGCTAGGCCTTGAACTATGGGGCTCCAGTGATCCTCCTGCCTCAGTCTTCCAAGTAGCTAGGACCATAGGCACACAAAGTGCATCCAGTTTTTACTTCTTATCTATGACAGCTGACTTTTTATTTATGGATCCAATTCACTTCTTGGCTCTGTGAGGATATTTTTTGTGATTAGAATTTCCTAAAGTTCCATTCTGCTATCACATTAGCACAGTACTTCAGGCAATTGTATTTGTTCATCTTAGCCACCCTCTTCCAAATCTAGTTTTCCGCCAATGTTCTGGTGGGCCTTGATCACCTATTCATATTTTAATAAATGAAAGACTACATTGGTTAGTACTTGTAAGAAATCAGCATTCTTCTCAATAGCTATGTTAATCTGTCTCTAAAACATGCAAATGGAATTTTTGCCTGTGGGTCTCTGCAGGTAAGTAGTACATGGACAGACAGGTTTCCATTTAGAAGCAAAGAAAAAGAAAGCAGCCAAAATAACGTACTGCATTTTGATTATAGGGTCCTTTAATGTAAGTACCACAGGTCAATCCTTGATGGAGCACTCTTTCCTTTCTTCCTCCCATTCCACCCTTCTCACCCAATCTATGGTGGAAGTTCATTACCTACACATTCTTTTTCTAGTTCCTGCTTAGAAGGCCTGCCCCAACCCATCTCAAGGTAAACCCCCTTCTTTGCTTGAAAAGTTGTTCTTATGCTTCACCTCAGGAACCAGTGTCATCCCTAAGAGCTCTTTACAGGAAAGAAGGGAGAAAGGAAGCAGGAGAAGCAGCTGTTTTATAGGCAGTTCATTTACCCTGATGTTTCATCATCTCCAAGCCTGCTCCCTCTTCCTAAACTAGTTGACTTTACGTTTAGAGTTTGGGGAAAGAGACCTACTAAGAGATTCTCTGACTTCCATCATGCAGCAGGAGACCTATTCTGGATTGCATCTTATTTGGTGCTGGCTTCCCAATTAATATAATTCTAATTGCTTTTGATTACACTGAAATTCCTTAAAATTCCTGGTATTATAACAACAGTAATGATAGCAGCTAACATTCATTCTGCATTTGCTCAATGTAAAAAACTCCACGTATTTTACACATATTATCTCTTGATTTTCATAATAATTTTAGTATATATAAACTATTGTCATCTATCATCACCCTAATTTTATAGATAAGGAAACTGAGGCAATTGAAAAAAAAAAAAAAATAAGCAACTTGCCCAAGGTCACACAAATGGCAAATAGCAGAGCCTGGATTCAGACACAGATAATCTGGCTTTAAAGCCTCCCGTTTTTTGCTGTTTAATACGATTATGATTTATTCATTGTCTTATATTTGTTTTGCCAATTTTAGTGAGAGCTGAGAAGTACCTGAGAAGGTAAATGGGTACTTTCAGTTCATTATTTCATGATAGAAACCCACTATCTTTCTACATCAGAACTGTTTTCACTTTTAGTGGACAGAAATATCTTTTGAGAAGATGTAGGATCTAGAGAAGAAAACTAGTGACAGAAAACATGCCAAATGAAACTTTTCAATCACCAAAAGGGGTAATATAAGGGATTCCCAAAGGCTTGAAAGTGGCTATTTCCAAGGTGTAGTAAGTTGAAAAAAAAATCTAATGAAAAACAATAGTATTTTCATGTTCTCAACAATCCATTAGTTCACTGTCACAACCACGAGAGAGAGAGGCTGAGAATATACTAAAATTTTAGACCCATTCTTTCCCTGACAGCAGCCTTTTAAATAATTCAACTTAACTCAAACACACATGCACTGTACTACAAACTAGAAATAAAGAAATGAGAGGCACTATCCCACTGTCCCTGCCCTTGCAGAGCTTACAGTCTAATGGGAGGCACAGACAAGAAACAACCATAATTCCATGAGATGAGTGTTAACACAGGTAGGTACAAAGGGTACCAAAAGAACAAAGAGGAGACAGGCCTGCCAAGGAAGTTTCCCTGGAAATAATTGTTAGACTGAGTGTTAGAGATCAAAGTAGAAATGGGCCTAACAAAGAGGGTTTTCTAGGAAAAACAAAAAACTTTAAGGCTAAAGGTTTAAATAATGCACTACTATTAGTTTGCAGAAATGAAACTGAATTTACCATCTGTTTTCTAAACCCTCCCTCTCTATCTACATAACACCTAGGGAAGAGCACTATGGTCCACGCAGAAAGCTGGAAGGCATTTTTGATTCTTCCCTTCTCTTCTTCAATTAGTCACCAAATCTCATCTAATTCAGCACCCTCATATTTGAAATGGATCCCCTAGCCTCCATTCCTACTATAACTACCTTAAATCACGCTCTGTCATTTCTCACCTTGATAATTGTGACAATTTTGTAACTGGTCTTTCAATTAAATCTCTTCTGTGGCTAAAAAACCAAATCTGATCCTGAAAACTTTCCTTGACTGGTGTCCACTTGAGCCAGGCCCTCTCCAACTTCTGCCCACCTCTTTCCCAGTGTGCTAAATTTCCCACAGATCTCTGAAAGCACCATGCCTAGTTTTGCCTAAATGCCTTTACTCAAGCAACTTGTTGGTCCCAGTGGTTTAGAACATTCCAACCTCCCTTGTTAACATCCAGTCTTTAAGCACATCCCTTCTGAAAAGTCATCCTGAGGGCCACTCCTTTCTCTCCTTACTCCCCAGAAGCTGAGCCAGGAACCTCTTCTGGGTGTCCTTATGCCACAATGCTTCACTGGAACTCTTATCACAAAGAATTATGATCAAATTCCTTTGTAATTGTCTTTTTACCTGATTCTCTATGTTCTACATCATCAAGCTAGGACAGTGCCTGACTTATAGGAAGCAACTGAGAAAGAACGAAAGAATGAGTAAATGAACAAATGAAGATAGTTAAACCTAAGGAAGTTGATGAGACAACCAAAGGAGATAATGGAGAGGACAGAACACGGGCAATGCCCACCTTCAGTGGGTAGGAAGAAAGAAGCTAGTGAAAGAAACAGAATAAATAACCAAAGGGGAGAAGAAAACATCTAGGATCGTACAGCAATGCAACCCAAAAGAAGAGAAAATTTTAAGAGGGTGCAGGTGGTCCACAGCATCAAACACTACAAACAGGTCAAAGGTGAGAACTAAGACAAGGCCACTGACTTAAAGGAGGTCCTTGAGGATCCTGACTTCCGGTAATGCTCCATTTCCTACCTCCTCACTCTTCTCAGAACTGTCTAAGACCAGCTTTCTCAGCCATTGTCTGCATTTAGGGCTTATAAATAACCGATGATATGAAACTTACCTGTGCAATCTTTTTTTCTATGATTAAAAAATTGAAAAAACAGAGACTATGCAAAATAAAATCCCACCAACCAGATATAACCAGTGATTTCACTATTTCCTTTTTTCATATTTATATTTTTATATTATTGTACTGAATTCTCTATCCTAATTAAACTAATTATGCTTATATTTAGTAAGCATAACTAATTATAATAAAATTAAATAACATAATTATATTTAAGTAATAAAGCTTAATCTATGCTTCACTCAGCCCAAGTTAGATTTCTCATTGCGAATCAATAAATTAGTATTCTAATTTATAAATAGAAAAAAGAAAAAATATTATAGAATTAGACACCTACTTGGCCACATGTATACAAAGGTTTTTCTGCCACATGCTACTAAAATTACCTCTTAATTTTTATCAGTAACATTATTTTATTCTAAAAGGTGGTATACTATACTAATTATCTTATCTTGACCCATTTAGGTCTGGTTTTATCTTATCTTGTTCTAGAGCTTGGCTACTAAAAACAGGTTAGGCACCAGATATACAAACATCTATAGCAGGATTTTTAATTAGATTTTTGTTTTAATCTCTTCAGTTAAAATTAGACACACTGGTTTATAAATAATTTAATGAAGTCTAAGTTACAACATTAACCATGCTTGCCTGACAATATATCTAGAAAAATAGTGTGAACCTGAGTTTTCAATCCTCTTCTGAGATTTTCTTTTTTTCACTATGGATACGTTTTGGTGGAAAAAATAAAAAGCAGAAGGAATATGACATTTGTAAAAGTAAGAATTGCATGTCAAAGGGTATAAACATTTTTAAGGTTTCTGATACATTGGCCAAACTGAATCCAGAAAGGTTACATAAAATTTATACTTTCTTCCATCTGAGCTTTGTTTCCCATATGCTTGCCTTAAATTAGTGTATGCCAACCCAAGCAAATGAAAATATCTTAGTTTTTTAGTCATCATGTTTACAACAGTGAAAATAAATATTTGTTTATATATATATATGCATTTCTTCTTTACTAATTAATTATTCACATCCCTTTACCTATTTTTCTTGTGGGCTTTGCTTTTAACCTATTGATTTATAAGAGTTCTTTATATACTCATGATATTAACCATTTGTTATTACAAATATTTCCCTTTTTATCTTTTTATTGATGGCATTTAGTATGAGATTTTTTGTTTTATACTATCACATAAATTAATCTTTATTTTTTCATTGGAATCATATCTTGAAAATTGTTCCCACATTCATATTTTATGAATTATTTACTCAAAGTTCTAATATAGTTACAGTGGAGTACCACTGATATCAGTGAGATGATTTATTTCTACCACCTAATATACATTAAAAGATTCTAACTTCCCAAAACTTATAATTACAGTTCCAACAGTGGACAATATGAAGCACATGTTAAAACTAAGTTCTAGACTTTTCTTACTTCAAATTTAGCTATTAAAGACAATTTAAAAAAAAACAGTTTTGAATTTAGAAAATTCATTCAGAGTCCCCTTTAACCCATATGAAGCACAGATCTCTTGCTAGTTATCACCCACCTCTCAAAAACCTGTTAGGGATCCTTATGATGGGACAGGACTGAATGAAGCGCCTCCTAACTGGGTCCCATCGTATTTTCTTCTTACCTGTTACCACAATTATCAGCAATAAGTCAGACACATACAACACATGGCAAATAATACAGTTACTGTAGTTATAAAGACAGAAAAACAGGAAACAAAACAATACTTGAATACAGAAAGAAAGTGATGCAAAGTAGCATTTAACTCTGATTTGGAAGTCAAAATTAAATTAATACATAAGCAGTGATGAAAATTTTAAACTTTTATCCCCATAAGAATATAAACAACTGTGTGCACCTTTCTGGGGGATTGGTTCAATAACATGTGCACTCAATAATCACCAATGCCATCTTGTGGCAAAAATTTACCAGAAGCTTTGCAAACAGATTAGAAATGACACATTTTTCTTAGGTCAGTGAATGTCAAAAAAGGAGCCCTACCCCATACTAACTAGACATAACCCAGGCTCCTGTTCTCCTTAAGGTTTGGTACCCTTCTTTTATTAGTTATAAATCAAAGGTCACCATCTTTTAAGTATGAAGTAAGATGGTCTTATGAGTGAAATTATATGATAGCAACCAAATAGAACAAATGTTTACTCTCTTGGCATTTCCAGGGGGTGGGAGGAAGTTCATCTGCCTTCCCAGGAAACACATTAGCTCCTTATTAACCCCAATTAAAACTTGTTTTTTTATAAAATAGGAAAAATGTAATGCACTTATGAAACTATTAAGTGAGATTATTTTCTCTCTTCCTAAAGTTTTGAGAGCTCCCAAAGATAGCTCTTATTGACAATAAAAACAATGTTTGTATAGTGTATAAAGCTTACAAAGAACTTTCATATATATTTCTTCATATAATTCTCACAACAATCCTGCACTGATTCAACAGTCATTTTATCAAGCACCTGCTATGTCTAGATCCCTGTGCTATGACCTAGGGTTGCAAAAGATGGATATGACCCCTACCCTTAAGAGCTCAGGCTCTGGTGAGGAAGGCAGATGTGCAAGCAAATAATTACATTACAGTCAAATAAGTAACAGGAACTACAAAAACACTCTGAACAAGATATTATCATCATTTGTTGTTTTTGTTTTTGTTTTTGTGGTGCTGGGGATCAAACCCTGGGCCTTGTGCTTACAAGGCAAGCACTCTACCAACTGAGCTATCTCCCCAGCCTTTATCATCATTTTATAAGTAAGAAAGTCAAAGGAAAATTAAGTGAACAAATGCCAGAGTCATGACTCAAGCCTAGGCATTCCAAGTCTAAAACCTTCTTGTACTATACCACACTTACCCTGTCTCAAATTCCCTAGAAAAAGAATAGTCTTTATTTTTGGCAACTGAAAATATATTCCAGTGTCTATCAGTGAAGTTTAGTTTGCTTACTAAAGAACTTGTACATGGAGATACACAAATTCTGTGTAATGAAGTGACACTACCTACATTCATGCCCTTAATATTGTGGAGAAATGGACTTGTAGGTAAAGGGGAGATTTATTTATCTTACAAAGGGTTTATCTTTTAATTCTCTAAATCTTTAAATCAATGGTTCCCAAATTGGAACTAGAGTCTACTGCTAGGCTAAGATGAAGATCCCCAACCCAACTCAAAATGAGAAAATATGGATAAAGGAGTACGTTTTTCAAAAAGCAAAAATGTTGCTTCAAAGGCCTATCCATTTTTCAAAGATTAGAAAATTTTTCTTATTACATATTCTTTATTTTATGGGATGATGGTGATATAAAATGGTAATTGGTTTTGTTTTTTAATACCCTTTCTTAGAAAAATAGAATACTTGCAAGGTTATGTCTACTCTAAAATAAATAAATAAATAAATAAATAAATGTTTTGATTTATAGGTTTATGACATCCAAAAGTCTGGAAAACCACTGCTTTCAATCAATAAGATATATGTTGATGGCTCCTGAATCCAACACTGGAAGCCATACTGCCAAAAGATATATAAGATGCATAAGAAACTTCCCTTACCCTCATGAAGTTTATATTCTAATCAGGGAGACAAGACACACATAAAACAATTAGATAGCAAAACAAGACAGATTATAACAAGTAATCAGCTTTAAATTTGACATTTTCATGTATCAAAAGTGTTAAAATGTACATACCCTTTGACCCAGCTATTCCACTTCTAGGAATCTATTCCTAAAGAAACAATCATAGATGCATGGAAAGATGTATGGACAAAGATATTAACTAGGTATTACTTATAATGGTAAAAAAATTAGAAACACTTTCAATGTCCAATGATAGGGAAATGGTTAAGTAAGTATGCTAAGTAAACATACTTAAATATGTTCATATTCTACACAACACTTAAAAATAGTTTATATTTCTATTTATTAACATGACAAAACATTCACAGTACATTGCAATGAACAAGTTGTAATATTGTATTGGAGTATGATATTTTAGTAAAGAAAAAAGTGTATATATATTCATGAAAAAATACTGGAAGGATATACATCAAATTTTAATTGTAGTTTATCCTTGGGAAGTTTATTATGAGTGATTTTGATTTTTTTCCCTTTTGTGCTGGTCTTTATTTTCTAAGCTCTCTCACTGAATAGGCATTACTTTGGACTAGGAGAAAAACAGTACCATACTACTTAATTTTTTTAAAGTATAAAAAATACTGGAAAGAAACATACAAAAGAGTTAATAGTGGTTATGATTGGGTTGGGATAATCACCCTCTTATGTGTTATCTGAAAACTTTATAACATATTACTTTATATGCCATTTGAAATCTAAAACTACTTTAGAATACCACTGAGGAAATAGCACTGAAAATTACTGAACCAAAGCTGTAATCAAAGATCCTTTTTTGGGCTGGGGTGTAGCTCAGTGGTAGAACTCTTGCCCAGCACGTGCAAGACCCTAAGTTCAGTCTCCAGCACTGCAAAGAAAAAAAAGATCCTTTTTAAAAATGTTTTCTGAGCTTCTTTCAAACATTTTTGGCATATTTCTCTCTTACAACCAACATAACTGTCATGGTCAAGGGCTAATGTTGACTCTATGCAGGTTATTCAGGCAAGGTGTACACTGAATTTGGAACCCACATTTTTTCTTTCTCAAAGAGCAGGGAAAAAGGTAAACCAACAAAGAGCAGGGTAGCACTAACACCATGTGTTTACTCTTCTTTTTATTTTTTCAGAAACACATCTTTTCAATTTCATATATATTCCTAGTCTGAACTTTTTGTTCATTAATGTCTTCATTCTTAGGCATTCAAACTGCCAATCTTCATTAGTTATTGCTTGCAATCTTCATCAGAATGAAAAACACAATTTCTTCAATGATTTCATGAATATTTTATTTTTTGCTAGTTTTAAATTGTTTTTCTTCTTTTAGTAAGTTTACTTCACCATAAAGACAACATACAGAATCAGTGAGTGGATCAAAATGGTAATTGAGCACATGCAAGCAAACTCAGCTTCCCCCAATCTCATAAATAACACAAAAGCCATTTAAAAAATCCATAATCAAAAGAAAGCAAGAAATGCCCTTGTTAGACTAATACTAGGAGGAATCACTAAAAGATGAAAAGCTGATAGAATCAGACCAAAGGAGGAAACTACAGTACAACACAACCAGAGTAAAAGGTTAGGACAAGTGGTAGAAGTCCCAGGGTAAACTAAGCCCAGAGGTGGAAGAGATAGGAAAAGGCAGGAAAAATTGAAACAATTTACAAAATTTACAGCACAACTAGTTGAGGGTAACACAGAAGTTACACAGCAGATTAATCCCTCCCACCATTTACCTGTTTGAGCCAAGAGATGTAGAATAGAGGTATTTGCTCCCAGATGGGAACAGTGGCAACAGACAACAGGAGTACTCTCTGGGTAAGAACAAGGAGTATGAACACTTGGATCAGAGACAGAACAGAGCCCTATGTGAATATTAACAATCAGGCAGAATAAAGGACAGCTATGCTAAAGAAGACTGGCAGTTGGTACCCTTCATCTCATCAGATATTCAGTGTGCCCTCTCATCCCTTCCTACAATCAGTGAGGACTGATTACAATAGATAGATGTGACATTCACAGGAGGGCTAACAAGGCTAATAAGGATGAGTGAGCGTAAACCCAAAATCCAAGTGTGAAAAAGTAGAAAGTATTTAAAAAGTAAAGATACCAAAGAGAACAGAGCACTCTATCAAAATTTCCAAGTGCTTTTTTTTTTTTTTTTTTTTGGTACCAGGGATTGAACTCAGGGATATTCAACCACTGAATCACATCCTCAGCCCTTTTATGTATTTTATTTAGAGACAGGGGCTCACTAAATTGCTCAAGCTGGCCTCAAACTTGCAATAATTCTGCCTCAGTCTCTCAAGTCACTGGAATTACAGGTGAGTGCCACGGGCACTGGGCGTAGTCCACTGTTTTTTTGGGAGGTTTGTTTGTTTGTTTGTTTGTTACTGAGGTTTCAACCCAGGGGTGCTTAACCACTGAACTACATCCCCAGCCCTTTTTATTTTGAGACAGGGTCTCACTTAATTGCTTAGGGCCTTGCTAAATTGCTGAGGCTGGCTTTGAATTTGCAATCCTTCTGCCTCAGCTTCCTGAGCCGCTGAGATTACAGGTGTGGCCATCATGCCCGACTTATCTATTGTTTTTTGACAAGGGTGACAAGATTATTCATTGGGGAATTAATCATCTTTTCAACAAATGATCCTGGACAACGAGATATACTTTTAAATCCAGAATTCTAAACCTATCCAAACTCTTGTTCACCAATTGGAGAAAAAGGCCTTTCGGATGTGCAAGGACACAGAAGTTTGTTTCCCTCAGAATTACTCAAAAATTACACAATGGTACACACTTGTAACCCCAACTACATGGCGGGGTTGGCGGGGAGCACTAAGGCAGAAGGATCACAAGTTCAATACCAGGCTGGGTAACTTAGTGAGACCTTGTCTTAAAATACAATAAAGGGCTGGGGATGTAGTTCAGAGGCTGAAGGCTCCTAGGTTCAGTCCCCAGTACTATGGTGGGGGTTGGGAGAGTTCAAAGATATCTATATCTATATGGACAGATATAGATATACAGGTATAGATATACAGATATGTATGAAATTAAAAAAATAATCCAAGAATAACAAGGCACAAGGAAAGAGTAAGCAGAAAAACCTTCAAGTCTAAATAAGCACAGATAAGGTGAGGCAGGGAGAAAGACAAAACTTTGTATTAAAATTCAAAACTCTGATTCAGAGGATATCAACAGAAATAATTGTAGGATTATAAAGAGGGGTTTTGAGATGGGAAAGCAGAAGAATGTTAAAGACTTTGCATTCAGAAAAGGATACAGATAGTGATGATACAGGCTTTAGTAGAAAAATATAAATTTTATTTTTTTATTTTTATTTAATTTTTTTAGTTGTAGATGGACACCTTTGTTTTATTTATTTATTTTTATGTGATGCCAAGGATTGAACCCAGTGCTTCACATGTGCCAGACAATGCTCCACCACTGAGTTACAACTCCAGACCCAGAAAAACATAAATTTTAGAATTGTGTAAAACATTTCAGTGGTGAGCTCCTCAAAGTATTTAAGGAAGATACAATACATATCTTACACAAACATTTTCAAGGAATAAATAAAGTCATTTACAAGACTAGTATATTCCTGATATAAGAACATTAAAAATTATAGGTAATATCCTTTATAAACATTTGCACAAAAATTCTAAACAAAATATTAGTAGATCAAAGTGAAGTTACATAAAAAGGTTAGTATGTCATGAGCAAATAAAATTTATTCCAAGAATGTAAGACTGATTTAACACTCAAAAATTAATCAACGTAATTCAACGCATTAAGAGAATAAGGAGGAAAACCATACGATAATCTCAATGGATATAGAAAATGCTTCTGATAAAATTCAATACTAAGTAAACTAAGAAAAAAATTTCTTCAACCTGGTGAAAAAACATCATTAACCTATAGCAGACATTATAAAGTAAATACTGAACACTTTCATCACTGGAGATCAGAAATCAGGCAAGAATGTTCACTTCTCTCCAAAAAAAGTACTGAAAATTCAGGCTAGGGTTATAAGGCAAGAAAAGAAAAAACAGAAAGACCAAAGATTAGAAAGAAGGAAGTAAAATTATTATTTATAGATGACATGATTTCTTAAGTAGAAAATCCAAAAGAATCTACAATTAGAACCAAGAAGTAAATTTAGAAGGTTTCTGGATACAAAGTTAATATCCAAAGATAAAAGTATATTCCTCTAAACTATCAACAAATAATTATGAAATGAAAATTTTAAAGTGTTATTTATAATACCATCAAAAGTTACAAACAGTAAAAAGTATCATGCCTATGAATAAATTTAACAAATAATGTGTAAGATCTCTACACTGAAAATTACAAAATCTTTTTTTTTTTTTTTTTTTTTTTTTTGTACCAGGGATTGAACCTAGGGGCACTTAACCACTTAGCCACATCCCTTTTTATCTTTTTTTTTTTGAGACAAGGTCTCCCATAGTTGCTTAGAGGCTTGCTTAGTTGCTGAGGTTGGCCTTGAACCTGCAATCCTCCTGCCTCAGCCTCCCAAAGTCACTGGGATTAAAGGTATGCCCCACTGCACCTGACTGAAAATTATAAAATCTTGCTCAGAGAAATTGAAGATTTAAGTAAATGGTGCCTATACACAGAGAAGGAAAAATTTTTATTTCTTTTTGCCTTATAAGGCCCATTCTCTCAGTCTCTAAAATCCTGTAACTAGTTGATGTGGTAACCATCCTCCTACATAGTTAGACTTCATTACATCCTTATAGTAACTGCTATGTTCACAGATGAGTCTATCCATTCCTCAATATAAATTCATTCTATAAATGTATATTGAGTGCCTATTATATGCAAAACAAAACAGTGCCTTTGGACACAATAATGTGAAAATGAATATGGTTTATGGATGATAGTGATGCTAGTATTCAAAAGGACTACACTATTGAGGGCCAATTTCTAAATCAATTGACCTGAGTCACTAAATGTCATTCTATGGGGACATGAAGGAACATGCAAAAGTCAGCTAATTCTGAGTTTAAAAAACCAGAAAAATTACTTTTTGCCAAATACAGTTTCATCAGAACTAATTAGGTACCATATATTCATCAGAATGGGTAAAATTTTAAAATAGTGGTAACATTAAATGTTGGTGAGCAAAAAGAAACCGGATGGGTTAACATTGCTGGTAGAAACATAACATGGCATACAGCTACTCTGAAAAAGGGTATGGCAGTTTCCTACAAAACTAAATGTGTGCTTACCACACAACTCGGGGATTACATACTTGGGCTTATCCCAGAGAAGTGAAAATTTATGTTCACACAAAACTCTGCACACAAATGTTCACAACAGCATTATTCCTAACAGCCAAAACATGAAAAGAGCCCCAACAACCTTCCATGAATGAATAGTTAAGCAAACTGTGTTAACTCTATAAACTACTGACATCTGAACAACTTGGATGGCTCTTAAGCAAATTACACTGAATGAAAAAAGTCAATGTGAAAAGGATACACATGATTTTATTTATATAACATTCTTGAAATAACACAATTATACAGACGGAGAACAAGATCAATAGTCACCAAGAGTTTGCCAAGAGAAGTGGCTATGGCTATAAAAGGATAACACGAGGGAGCCTTGTGATGGAACTGCTCTATGTGGTGATCACACAAATACACAGGAAAAAAATGTACAGAACTCAACACAAACACACACAAAGATGTGCATATAAACCTGATGAAATCTGAGTTAGGTCAGTAGACTGTATCAATGTCAACTTACTAGTTGTGTTAATGTATAATGTTAACAAGATGATATTATTCCGGGAAACTGGATGAAGGATATAAGGATCTCTCAGTATTATTCCTTAAAACTTCATGAGAACCTGTATTATCTTAAAATAAAATGTATAAAAATCAAGTAGAAACCAAAATGAATTTAAAAGGCAATGATGTGGATATAAGATAGATTACATTTAAAATGATTTATCTAAAACAAACATTATGATAACTGCACTATTGATAGAGAACATGATCAAAGAATTCTCACTTAGGAGGCTAGCCATGTGGTATGTCTATACAATCCAGCATCTATGAAGAATTTCAAAAGGGAAGTAAATTAAGAACATATTCAGAATTTCTGCAGAGTTGCACTGATTGCTCCCTGTATAAGAGCTCCAGGCTAAGTGTCTAAGTGGGGCTAAAATCCAGCCTTCACTTTACTCCCCAATGTACCCATGGAACAATGTCTACTGAGAAGAGGCATTTTTTTAAAGTTTTACAATGGCAGATTTTGGGTAAGCATGACCCACTTGTTAAATAAATAGTATAAATAAATAAATAAATTTTAGAAGAATCAACATTTATTGAGTATCTATGCCTAACACATATACTCATTTTTAAATTTCTACCTTTCACCTTTCAACACAAGAAAATCTGAACCCATATCTTAGTTCTGTTGAGCTTCTTTCAAGTAGAGTCTTCCTTAGAAGGCCACAGTTCCATCTGAAGTCCTTTTTAAAACAAAATCCTACCCAAAAAAGTGCAAACTGAAATACAAATTATAAAGCTAAATCGCCCTGTGTTCTGATTTGATTAGTCTCAAGTGCATAATTTTATAGTACTGTTAGAAGTACTGTTAGTTTTATGAGAAAGACACTGTTAGGAAACTAAGGCAAAATGAGATTAAAATATTTTGCACACTTAAGTAGCAAATGAAAAATTTGGAATTCAAACCCATGCATTTTGAACTCTTAACTACTATACAATAACACTCTTAGTCAATGCAATTTAGGGCACTGAAAAGATGTCTAATAGAGGCACTTAATACTTATTAAATGAATGAATGAATGAATGAATGAATATATGTTAAGGCAGAGAGTCTCAATAATAAAGGTGTAGTCTCAACACCCCAAAGAAGTTGCTCTTCCGTTCTAAAATTCTAGTATTATCCCCATTATACTATATCACTGCCTCATTAAAAACCAAAACCATAATAAATCATTGTAACTAATAGAATAATGGTAATATTTCCCATCCCTTGGGTTTTTAGGAGTTAAGAAATGGATTAAGAACAACTGTGGTGGTAGCTTGAACATGAATTCTAATGCCTTTATAAATCTTCTAGCTAGGATATGAATAGCTGTTGACTACTAACTCTTTTCTCTGGTACCTCCCTAACACAAACACAGGAAATAGAACTTTCAGAAGTTACTGAGTAAAGGGACTATTTATTTGTTTGCCCCTAGACATCAGACATGCTCTCCTATCTTTAGCCACACACTACAGATATTTATTTTAAACATTCTATTTTATGCATCTATTTATAAACTACCTCAAATAATTTTATTAAGAGAGGAATAAATGGATAAACGAATGGAAACTGCTGGTTCTCCCTTTCTCTGTTGCTTGTTATCTCTGTTGTTCATGAACATTCTCAGTCACAGCTGACTGAACCTTTCCCCTGCTATGCTGCAGTCTTGCTTTCTTCACTTCATTCTCTCGCCTCCTCCAACACTACTTGATTTTTGTGGAAAAATGTAGGCCTGTCATAGGACTTCTTTCCTTCTACACATATGAAGCAATCATAGCATATTGAGAGATATCTTTGAATCTTAAATTATTCTTTATCATTTTGATTTATATTTGTTATTCAAATATCCCTTTACTAAAAAATTAGTCTCATTAGTTGAGGAGTTTTTATCTTTGGGGGAGCGAAGAGGCACAGGCAGATGTGATATTCAAACTACTCATCTCTACAAATGCCTGAATTCTCAGCTAGACTCTTCTGTAGAAATAAGCTGAACCTTTACATATTTATATATATTAATCAGAAAGTATTATAATTCATAAACCTGTGCTAGATTAAAATATTAAATCTGAATCTAATAAACATTAAATTCCTCAGAGCACTCTGATTTAAAATAGTGTCATCACATTCTTAATGTTTATGAATGACTGCCAAGGCTTTGAAATACATTTTGAAATAAAAACTCCACCCTTTGGCCCGGTTTAATCTTTTGTTAGGAAGAATTAACTGTATATGGTTCATGAACTGTATATGTACTAGATAGTTGCCAAAGCTCTAAAAATTCTACAATCCTTAAAGGAATCACAAATATGCCAAGATCCTTATAACTACCTATTTGCAATGGCTTCGAAGACATGAGATTAGCTAACTTGTTGAGAGCTTATTTTAAAAAATAAATAAAATAAAAACAAAAACAAAAAACAGTTTGCCAGGTCCACCCCATAGGACTGGCATATTAACTTTTGGGAGGGTAGTATTAGTCTCTATTGAAACTGGGGAAAAAAAAAAAAAAAAATATATATATATATACATATATATATCACATATATACATCTATCATTGTCTCTGTAGAAAAATGCATATATATTCACAAATTTTTACATATGCTACAATGAGTTTATGAAGAACATCATGAACTCACTGAACTCTTTGAACTGATAGACCTCAGGTTTAAAAAAACAAAAAGATGGCACAGTGGCTCACACCAGTAATCCTACCAGCTTGGGAGGCTGAGGCAGGAGGATTGCAAGTTCAAGGCCAGCCTCAGCAACTCAGCAAGACCCTGTCTCAAAATCTAAACAGGGCTAGGGATGTGGCTCAGTGATTAAGTGTCCCTGGGTTCAATCCCTGGTACAAAGTAGTAGTAGTAGTAGTAGTAGTAGTAGTAGTAGTAGTAGTAAGAGAATTTAGACTCTCAGTGTTACTGTGGAAGTAGGAATAGACATTTCATTGTACATGAGAAAATACAATGAGGAGGAACATATATAAGTTAGAGTTGAATTTAGGGCGACCCTTTGTAATAATTAGAGCCTACGAAAAATCTGACAGCCCTCTCTACAAAATAGTGGGTAGCTGTTATTCTTAAAGGTTGAAATAAGTAAACCTCTTTAAAATAGAAGTTAAAAAAAAGATTAGGGCTTTTATAGAAAGATTTATCACACTGGATAGAAGATCTGACAAAATTACTTCTAAGATCTTTTACAATTTTAACACTTTATGACTCAAAAAAGGTTTAGAAAAGGGGAAAATAAAAGATAACAGTTTATTCTAAAACATTTTTACTGTATTTGTAAGATTTTAAAATAAAACATATGCCTGCATTTGTACTCTATATGCATCTGTGAAAATGTGCTTACCTTGAAATATAAACTTTAGCCATAGAATCCATTTTGGTTTGGGTTGTTTTCAGTCCTCGAGCCCTGTACATAATAAGCACATGCTCTACCACTGAGCTACATCCCCAGTCTCTGATTTTCTTACCTTTTTATCTCCAGCAAAACTTCATTTAAAAAAATGAGTACAGAGTAAACCTGCTAGAAAATTACCCAGTCTCTTTAGTAATGACTATATATTTGGTACTCATATGGAAACAAAAACTTATACTAATAACCCACTCAAGCGTTCAGAATACATTATCTGGTCTTTTGTTGCTTCTGGGTACTTGAGTATCCAGAGGATCACCTTTCTCTCTGAAAACAACCTTGAAAAAAAGACTATGTGCTAAGTGAGTATAGGTGTAAGATACTAAATAGGAAATCCATATTTTTAAATTTATATATTATGACAATATATATAAATTTTTTGAACCAAAATTGTGCAACCTCTCTCCTTTAAAGAATAGCAGACATGCCTACCTCTCTAGAGCCCCTGGATCCAACTCCCTATTTCTGCAAGTGCACTACTAAATAGAAGAAAATCTGCAAATTCCAACTGATAAATGATTGTATCTAGAAGTGTTATTTATTACTTATGCAGCTATTAAAATTGAAACTAGAAAAGTAACTAATGTTGAAAGTGAAGTCACAAATGTTCTTTATGAACTCACTTTCTCTTCTTTCAGGTCACCATTTTCTGCTGGGAAATGCAATACTTTACAAGAGAATACCCTAGACCTGACCAAAGGCAACGAGAACTTGTCCAGGATTAAATCCTGTAAAAAGCAATTAAATAATCACTATTTAATAGCAATTTTTTTTTTTTTTTTTTTTTTTTTTTTTTTTTTTTTTTTTTTTTTGGTGCTGGGGATTGAACCCAGGGCCTTGTGCTTGGCGAAGCAAGCACTTTACCAGCTGAGCTATCTCCCCAGCCCAAAAACAAATTTTTAACTTCTGATATTTTAAAAACTTTAAAAGGTATAATTATTGAAAAAATAAGCAGGATTCATAATAATTGTTATGAAAAAAGCAAAGAGTCAGTAAGAATATCTTCAATATAAAACTAAAAATATGTCAAATATGATGCCGTGCACTGTAATACACAACTGTAATTCCAGCTACTTCAGCGAGGAGGTCAATCTGGGCAACTCAGTGAAACCCTCAAAGAATAAATAAATAAAAAGGATTGTAGATGGTCAGTGGTACAGTGACCTGGGTTCAATCCCCAGTACTGCAAAAAAGAAAAAAATACATGAAAACCACCAAAGTAGACGTGATTTCTAGGAAGTCATCCAAATGGAGTATTACATTCAGGTAATACTATTTTTCAGTTGGGGGCGGTGGCCTATACCTGTAATCCTAGCTACACAGGAGGTTGAGGCAGGAGGATCTCACGTTCTAGGCCACTCTGGGCAACATATTAACACTCTATTCCCACCCACTATGAAAAGAAGAAGAAGAAAGAAGAAAGAAGGAGAAGAAGGAGAAGAAGAAGGAGAAGAAGGAAAAGAAGAAGAAGAAGAAGGAAGAGAAGGAGGAGGAGGAGGAGAAATATCTATCATTTACTCTCAAGTAAGAATTTCAAAAGATAACATTTCATACTTACATTGCAGCATTAAAGTGTTTTTTCTATAAATTCACAGGCAAGTTTGACTTAAAATCACAATTTATGTCCAAAAAATTTTTGCCACCATTTCCAGCAACTCCAAAAAGATTTTTTTGTTTTTGGTACAGGGTATTGAACCTAGTGGTGCTTAACCACTGAGCCACATCTCCAACCCATTTTATTTTTTGAGACAGAGTATCACTAAGTTGCAAGGCTGGCTTCAAACTTTAGTCCTCCCGGCTCTAACTCTCAGGTCACTAAGATTGCAGGTTGTGTGCCACCATGCCTGGAACCCCCCATATTTTTAATGTAATTTTAATAAGCTACATTCCTGAATTATTTTCTATGTTTCCTATATGTGTGTGTAAAAGCTAAATATACTTTATCTCACCCTAACATATCAAGTTCAGTATATACATTCAAAATTTCATATTCAAGTTTATACATGTTTTTAAGTAATTTGTTTTATGTGACACCAAGATATTTGTGGTTAGCATTTGATCAATTACATATCTGGTTCAAATTAATTGAGCTGACAGTTTGTTAATGAAACCATATGGCAAGGAGCTACTGTGTGTAAAAAGGGAAACAACTCAAGAAATAGCATCATTCAACTCCAAAGATTATTTATAATCTCATGCTTCTCTTTCTTTACTCTGTAGTCTTACAGACAATTCGATGTTCATATCTTAGATAAAGCCTGAAGCAAATTTAATGAGGAATACAGAATACAAAAGGAAAGAAGCTGGGCTCAGTAGTCCATACCTGTAATCCCAGTTACTGGGGGAGGCTAAGGCAGGAAGATCCTGAGTTCAAAGCCACCCTCAACAACTTAGTAATGTCCTAAGCAACTCAACAAGACCCTGTCTCTAAGTTCAAGGCCAGCCTCAACAACTTGGTGAGACTCCCATCAACTTAATGAGAACTTATTTCAAAACAAAAGAAAGACTGGGCATGTAGCTCAGTGGTAAAGGGCCCTGTTCAATCCCAGGCATCAAAAAAGAAAAGAATAAGAAAAAAGAAAAGGGAACAGAGAAGAGGGCAGCAGAGTGCAACTACTGCACAAGGACTTTAGAACCACACTCTGCCTGGTTTCTGTCCCTTGATAGCTACATGTCATTGGACAAAGTCTTATCCTTTGCCTGGACTTCCTTATCTGTAAACAACAGGAACAAAAGTAGTATCTAACCATTAACAGGTTATATGTAAATATGAAAGTGCCTAACTAATATTATTAGGGGAAATAAACATAAGAACTAAAAGACAAGCTGGATGAGAAAGTTGAATAAAACAAAGAGATAAATATGTTTTAAAGTTCTATAATCTGAAATACACTTTTAAAACACAGATATTAAAGGGCAAGTTGTCAATATTTATCACCATGCATTGCAGTGATATTTTTAAATAGCAGAAACAAGAAATAATCTAAATATCTATCAACTGAGTGGCTGGTAAATTATAGTACATCCATATAACACAATACTTTCAGCCATGAAGAATGAGATAATTATAAATGTGCTAATGCAGAACAATTCCCAAAATACATTTTTAAGTTTAAAATAAGGATATAGAAAGAATACCTAAAGTACTCTAATTTGTTTAAAAATAAAGGTAACACATGCATATGAATACATATATAAATTATAGTTTTGGAAAGATAGACCAGAAACTCTAACAGATGATACTTCTGGGGACAAAGACTAGAGAACAAGGGATCTCAGATGGAACAGATGCATCCCCCCTTACATACTATATGATTTTATCATGTTTACATAATGTCTTTCAGTTTTAAAAAACTGATGAAAAAAATTTTAGGGGGTAAACAGGATGAGTTCAATAACAGGAAGTCATATTTACATATTTAAAAGAACATTACCTTTAAGTTTTACAAGTTGCCCAGTGTAAAAGGTAAAGACTAAAGATACTAAGGTTTTAAAACCACTAAAGTCATTTTTTAAAAGGAGGGGAGGCGGTCTTAAAAATAGATGAAGGAGGCTGGGCACAGAGGCACACATCTGGAATACCAGTGGCCCAGGAGGCTGAGGCAGGAGAAGCAAGTTCAAAGTCAGCCTCAGCAACTTAGCAAATCCCTAAGCATCTTAGCAAGACCCTGTCTCAAAGTAAAAAATAAAAAGGGCTGGGGATGTTGCTCAGAGGTTAATGCCTTTGGGTTCAAAATGCCCTGGTACCAAAAAAAATAAAAAAAATAAAAAAAAAAAAAAAGAAGAGGGAGGCCAGGCATGCAGGGGGTCAGCCTGGGCAATTTAGCAAGACCCTGTCTCAAAATAAAAATTTAAAAGAGCTGGGGATGTGGCTCAGTAGTAGAGGGCATGCATGAAGCCCTGGGTTCAATTCCCAATGCCAACAAAAACAAGGTATACAGGCTATTAAAAATTAGGCTGCATTTCTAAATTCAAAATTATTTTGTCAGTTGTCATTCTGAAAATCTGAATATATTTTCCCATGCTGTAAATAGTTAATATATCTGAGTCAATCTATAAAAGCCTACAATACTCGTAGTGATAACCTACAGTACTGTACTATTAGTAATAGAGTCCACCATTTTAGAACTTTATCTTCCTCAAGTTTTCAGGCATATCTGACAAAGTGACCTCTCCATCTTTCCTGAAATACTTTCTTCTCTCAGCATCTATGAAACCAAGGAGTCCGAGCCTTTCTCCTGTCTTACTCAAGTCTTTTGCTTGCTTCTCATTTCCTTCTCAATTTCAAGAGTTATAGTTTTATGCACAATTTTTAAAAAATCACCCTTGATGATCTCATCCAGTCCAATGGTTTAAAATATCATCTGTATGCTAATAATATCAGATTTTATATTCAAGCTTCCACATTTCCCTTGAGTCTGGGTTATATGAAAATTGCTACTGGTATCCTCTACTTGGAGGTCAAGTAAGCATCTCAAGCTTAACAAAACTAAAACAAAAATCTTGACTTACTCCCATAATCCTGTTCTATTCAGTCATTGCAATCTCATATGAGGACACTATCACCCATCTAATTGCTCAAGACAAACCTTGGGAGTCATTGTGATTCTTCTCATTCATATTTCACAGAAAATTCTGCTAATGTTACTTTCAAAATATATTTCATATCCAACCACTTTTTTCACCACCTATACAATGTATCTTAGTCCAAACCACCACCATCTTTTTAGAATCCCACAAGTCTCCTAAATGGCCTCCATGCTTCATCTTCATCATTTGCTACAATCCATTCACCATCTAGCAGCCAGAGGAAGTTTTTAAAAATGTAAATCAGGGCTGGAGATATAGCTCAGTTGGTAGAGTACTTGCCTTGCAAGTACCAGGCCCTGGATCAAGAAAAGCAAGAGAGATATCAATGGACCACACACCTTTACAATAAAGAAATATCACAATAAATATCACAATAAATATTACAGTAAAGAAAGATCACAAATTTCAGTTTCAGACCAACTGAACACAAGGGATATAAGTACATGGCACTTAAGAGATTTTGGCAGAAGTTAAAAAGGGACATGGTATATGAATGAAATTTTAAATTATGGATTTAGAAGAGAACACCTCAAATAAGCTGTAAAGAGAACAGTAGGGACATAGGTCCAAGATTTGAGAACTCTTAATGCATAAAAGTCTTGTAGAAGAGCAAGAGCTAAAAGAAGACCAAAGATGTAAGGTCAGACGCATAAAAAGAAAACCAGACCTGATACCAGGGAAACCAGGGGGAAAGGATGTTACATAGTAAAAAGAGATCAAGTCAGATGGCGATATTAAAACATCCACTTGATTTGTCACACATAAGTTATCTGTGACACACACAAGTAATGCAGAGGGTATGACAAATGAAGACAGCAATTCTAGGCAATGCTTTCATGAATTTAGCTGTACAAAAGAGATCAGAGGAGAGAAAACTTAAGCTTGGATGCTACAGGAAAAATTCAGTGGAGAGAAAGAGGTTGAAAAATATTGAACAAAAAAGTAATTATAATGTAAATTTTCTGAAAAAGCAGGAGGAAATGAAATCAAGGCAAGATGGAAGGATGGCACAACAATTTATGATAATATGCAACATAAAATTGTACTTTTATTTTTCTTAGTGCTAGAGATTGAACTCAGGGCCTCACACACTCTAAGCACAAGCTCTATCTACCACTGAGTAATACCCTCAGTCCCTAAAATTGCACTTCAAAAATTTTGAGAGTATTTGAAAAGCCATGTAAACACTGTATGTACTAAATTCCAAGGTAAGAAATAAAATAGATTTACATAATGTAAAATAACCTAAGCTGCATTCTCTTTCAAGGATAACTGTAGAAATTGACAATTACTAACTTATCCAATTAATATTTAATAAAAGTTTGCTACAAGTTAGGTGGTATTCACAGAAAGGAAGACATTATTTTTTGCTTTAAGGATCCTATAACTAGTAAGCAGATAAGCCCCCTAAAAATAATTATAACTCAGGGTAAGTACCATAATCTTTTTGCGGTGCTGGGGATTGAACCTAGGGCCTTGTGCTTCGAGGCAAGCACTCCACCAACTAAGCTATAGCCCCAGCTCCATACTATGATCCTTTTTATAAACAAAACAAAGTGATGGCCTAAAGAAGAGGCAGAATACTGTGGGTTTTCTTTCTTTCTTTTTCTTTTTGCAGTGGCAGGAATTGAACCCAGGGCCTTGTGCATGCTAGGCAAGTGCTCTACCACTAAGCTACTCCCCAGCTCCTAGCATGGGCTTTAACGGCTAGTGGACTGGGTGTGAATCCTAAATCTGACATCTATTAGCTACAAAGCTAACTTTGAGCAAGTTAGGGAGCTTCTCTAAGTCTCAGTTTCCTCTTCATAAAAAGGTAAAAGTTGTTTACCTCACAAAATAATGTGGATTAAATAAGTTAATGCTTATAAAATACCTCAAAATAGAGCTTCAGTAACTACTCAATAAACTACTTGTATTAAAAGAGAAATGACAAAATATGCTGTATAAATTGAAAGGACTTGTGGGTGAATCTTGGAAGACAATTAGGAGGATGGCACTCTAATTGCAAATTCTTCTATGTAGATCAAATATAAAATGAAAGACATAAGCCAGTTATAGTGGCACACCTGTAACTCCAACTAATTGGAAGGATTCCAAGTTTAAGGCCAACCTTGGAAATAGCTGGATCCTGTCTCCGGGTAAAATAAAAGGGCTGGGGATGTAGCTCAGTGGTAAGTGCTTGTCTAGTATGTGCAAGATCCTGGGCTCAATCCCCAGTATTGCAGGAAACAAAAACATAAATGATAAGATTGGAAAGATAGAAAGGGACAAAGGAAAGAGTTAGGGTAGGGAGGAAAAAATCAACAAATCTTTTTGACTAAGCTGGATAAGAGGTGAGTAAAAGAAAGGAATCTAATATGATTCCCAGGTTTCTGGTTTGACTCACTAAATTGATGATGTAGCTATTAAAACATTAGTCAGGATAAGAAGCAGAGGAAGAACAGGTTTGACAGGAAACACAAAATTGTTTTCTGGACATGCTGGATTTAAGTACTTATTAGTCTTTTGGTGGAAATGTGTAATGGCCATTCATTGGCCAACAGCCAGAAGAGAAATATGAGTTGGAAACACATTTGGGCATTATCAGGGTATTAATGATTCATTCAGGGAAAATAAAAGAGTAAGAATGGAAAACAAACAAATGAAAAAGATATACTGTTGGATTCCATTATGAAGGGGCAGATAAAGGAAAACGAATGGGAAGTTGAAGAGATAAAAAGATAACTAAGAAGCTAGGTGCAGGGTTGGGGTTGTGGCTCGGTGGTAGAGCGCTTGCCTGGCATGTGTGGGGCACTGGGTTTGATCCTCAGCACCACACAAATAAATAAAGGTACTGTGTTCATCTACAACTAAAAAAAATTTTTTTTAAAGTTAAAAAAAAAGAAGCAGCAGCTAGGAGCAGTGATGCAAGACTGTAATCCCAGCAGCTCAGGAGGCTGAGGCAGGCGGATCACAAGTTTAACATAGTGAGGCCCTCAGCAACTTAATGAGATCCTGTGTCAAAATAAAAATAAAAAGGGCTGGGGATATGGTTCAATGGTTGAGCACTCCCGGGTTCAATCCCCAGTACCAAAATAATAATAACAATAATAATAATAATTAATGTAATTAAATTAAACTCACACAATTAACAAAAAGATACCTAAGAGCTCTTTATGAGTGGGAATTTTGTCTAATTACAGTGTGATCCCAGGGTCCAGAAAAGGAAGTAGATAAAATCAAATTCTAGAGAAATTGGTTGGGATGAAGACAAGAGGCATCTACTGGATTAAAGAAGAGCACCTAAGTGGAAAGATGAGACTTCAAGTAAGCCTATGATCTTCTTTGTTGAAGAGAAGATATCAAAGAAATTGAAGCAATCGACAAAGTCTGTTCTGTCTGAAAGCTTGTCTATGAAGAGAGAAGTAAAATAGGTTATCAACTAGAAGAAAAAACAAAAGGTCATTCATACTGAAAACTTGAGGAGAAAGATTCCATCAATAAAATAACAGAAAACATAAACAAGCCTCATTATGTATTGAACAGTTTTAAGAGAATCTCAAGCACCTATTGTGATATGCAATTATTTATATAGTATTCAGTAATTCACTAGTAAAGAACTAAAAGGAAAATAAAATATCAACATGTTGATATACTATGGATAATTTCCCCTGGTTTCAGTTTTTCTATATTTTTCATATTTAGTAATGAGTTTGTATTCCTTTTATAATAGTGGTGGTAGGAAGTGGGAGACAGTAAGCTTTACCAAAATTAATAACACCTCAAGTGCAGAAATTACTTAAAGAGATTCTAACGCAAGGAAGATAGACAAGAGAAAGAAATTAGGCATGCCTGTAATCCCAGAAACCCAGGCTAAGGAAGGAGGATCACAAGTTCGAGGCTAGTCTCAGCAACTTAATGAGACCCTAAGCAACTTAGTGAGATCCTGTCTCAAAATAAAAGGGGTTTGGGGGTGTAGCTCAGAGGTAAGGCACAACAGGGTTCATTCCCAGGCTTCCCTGCCAAAAGAAAAAAAAAAGGGGGGGGGGGTGAATATAAGCAGTCAGAGAGCAGAAAGGAAAAGGAAGAGAAAAATTCAATCAATACAGAAATGAAATCTTTATTGGAAGTAACACAAAAGAAGTGCATACACTTTCGAAAACAGTAAGGGACATGGACAGTAGGATTGAAAAAAGCAAGCAAAATATCAACAGACTCTGAAAATAGAAAATGCTGTTGAAAGAAATTAAAGAATATCTTAATAAATGGAGAAATATCTCATGTTCATGATCAAAATGGCAATATTTTCCAAATATATCTAAAGATCCAATGCAATTCCTATCAGAATCTCAACTGATTTCTTTGTATAATATAACAAGATGATTCTTAAATTTATGGGGAATTGAAAAGTATCCATAATAGCTAAAATGATGCTTTAAAAGAAGGATAAAATAGTAAGACTCATAATTCCTAATTTTAAAACTTACTACAAAGCAACAATAATTGAGGCAGCATGGTACAGGCACACAAGTACACATATAGAACAATGGAATACAATCAAGAGTCCAGAAGTAAACTCATGCTTTTAAGGTCAACTGATTTTTCACAAGGGTGGCAAGACCATTAGAAGGGGAAAGAAAGAAGATCTTTTGCTGGAACAATTAGATAGGCAATTGGGATAAACTTACACATCATGCCAAATATAAAAGCTAATTCAAAATGGATCAAAGACATAAATGTAACAGCAAAACTATAAAACTCTTAGAGAAAAACATAGGGATAAGTCTTTGTGACCTTGTATTTGGCAAAAGACTCCTAGGACACCAAAAATATGAGCAACAAAAAAATGCAATACTATACTAGACTTCATCAAAATTAAACTCCTTTGTGCTTCAAAGGACACAATTAAGAAAAAGAACTGCAGAATGGGAGAAAATATTTACATATTATATATATGACAAGGGTCCTGTACCTGAATATATAAAGAACTCTTGTAACAACAAAACAACCTAATTAAAAATTGACATAGGATCTGAATGGACATTTTTCCAACAAGGAAATCAACCACACAAACAGCTAGCAAGTGGTCAATATCAAGATGCTTAATATCATTAGCCACAAGAAAAATACAAATCAAAAACCACTATGAGGACTGGGGATACAGTTTGGTGGTAGAGCACTTGCCTCATGTGCATGAGACCCTGGTTAGATCCCTAGTACCACAAAGGAAAACCACCACAAAATAAACCTATAAAAAACTAAAGGAAGGATTTAAAACAATGAAAGAAAGTGTTAATAAGAGAAAAAATAGAACTAAATTTTAAAAATCTAAAATCTGGTTATAAAAATGTTAAGCCTCATAATCAGACATATGAAATTTTTTTTTAGTTGTCAATGAACCTTTATTTTTTATTTACATGCAGTGCTGAGAATCAAACCCAGTGCCTCACACATGCTAGGCAAGTGCTCTCCCACTGAGCCACAACCCCAGCCCTGCAATTTTTTTAAAATCATAAAAGAATACCTTGCTCAACTTCACACAGTTTTGAAAATTTGGATGAAATGGATAATTTTCTAGGATACTATGAATTATCAAAGACTCTCCCAAACTTAAAAATTGTAAGCAGCTACATTATCATAGAAGTAGATATAATTATCCAACAGCTACTACTGCCTCCCACAAAAAACACAAGGGTCAAATGATTACAAAGAGACTTTAACCAAACCTTTAACTTTAATAACATTTAAACGGGGGGGGGGGGGGGGGGGGGGGGGACACAGAAAAAGAAAGCGCTGAGATAATTTCCATGAAAACAGCATAATCCAACAAAAATAAAACTAAAAATAGCAATTCAGGTTATAAGGAGTGACGTAAAATTTCTCAGTTTAGCAAAGGAAACCCAGCAGCACATTTAAAATAGTAATACACTGTGACAATGCAGTTCATTCAGGAATGCAAGGATATAGTTCAGTAACAATAAATCCCTTAGAACAATTCAATGCAAAAAAAAGGGAAAAAATTACACAATAATTCCCATAAATTGTGAAAAGGCATTGGAAAAATTTATTCCATTTAAAAAAAGAAAACTTTTAAAATAACGGTTGAGGGGCTAGGGAGATAGCTCAGTTGGTAGAGTGCTTGCCTCATAAGCACAAGGCCCTGCAAAAATAAATAAATAAATAAAATAAAATAATGGTTGAATACTTTTTTGTGTGTGTGTGGTGGTGCTGGGGATTGAACCCACGTTCTTGTGCATGCTAAGCAATCACTCTACCACCTGAGCTATGTCCCTAGCCCCCGATGAATACTTTTAACATGATAAAAATACATGCACTTCAATTCAAAGGTAGATCTAGATCTAATCTTAATATGAAAGCAATAAAAGCATCCTACAGAAGTCAGGAAAAAAGTCTACTAGTATCTTATTTAATATTTTTGAAATGAAATAGCCAAATCAATTTGACAAAAGAAGGAAATAAATATAAAAATTGGAAAGATTAATTATTATTTGATATGATATGATTATTTAACTGCCACTGTTTTTATTTTGAAAAACAGCTTGGAAACCGTTACACATAATATCAGAATTCCAACAGTATAAAATTAATACTTAGACATTGATAGCCTTGAAAAAAAAGATAAAAAAAGAAATTGGTAGCTTTCCCATATTCCAACAATCATATAAACGGTAACAGAAATAGAAACTCCACTTACAATAACAACAACGAAAAGGCTGGGTGTGGTACCATGCCTGTAATCCCAGTGATTCCCTAGACCTGAGGATCGCTAGTTCAAGGCCATCCTCAGCAACTCTCTCTCTCTCTCTCTCTCTCACACATACACACTCACACACACACACACAAGTACTGGGAGGGTAGCTTGGGGCTGCAGCCCCCCTAAATTCAATGCCAACTACCAAAAAAAAAAAAAAAAAAAAAAAGACAAAAAAACAAATAAGAAGAACAAAAAGGATCAAGTACCAAAGAATACATGTATAAATATGTGAAGAAAACTCACAAAACCTTAAATGTTACTGAGGAAAGAGGGATAGTGGCACATGGCTGTACTGCCAGCACTCGGGAGGCTGAAGCAAAAGGAACACTTGAGTCCGGGGGTTTCAGACCAGCCTGGGCAACCTAACAAGATGCCTCATTAAAAAAAAAAGTTATTAAGGGATGCAAAAGAAGACTTAAAGAAATGAACTTGAACCTCAAAACAATATTAACTATTTCTGAATCAATCTATAAACATAATGCACTATCAACAAAATACCCACAGAGTTACCAGTATAGTGACTTATGCCTATGGTTCCAGTACTTGGGAAGCTAAGGCAGGAGGATTATTTAAGCCCAAGAACAAGACCAGTCCAGCCTGAGCAACATAATGAGACACCATCTCAAGGAAAAAGAGAAAAATCAGGATGTGGGGGGCATAATTACCTAAGTCTAAGTTTTACTGGAAAATAAGAAAAACTATTCAATCCCCCACACGGCAAAAAAAAAAAAAAAAAGGAAAATAAGAAAAACTTCTAGAACTAGAACTCTGAGAAGTAGAATAAAGTTCAATAATAGGAATAAAGTCTCCCTATAGACAAGATTTCAAATGAGTAGGAAAAAGTGAGGTCATTTAATATAGGATACTGTGATAACTGGGTAGATATCTGAAAAAAAAGATTGGATTCCTATTCCTAATACTTAACTTATATTTGTACATTTTCTAACTTAAAAATAAAATTATCTAAGTGTCAAGAAAAAAACAAGAATATTCATTTTAATTTTTAGAAATAATATTGAAATGGGGAAGATCTTTCTTATGATGCAACACTTTAAAAAGTGAAAAACATTGATAAATTTAATTACATTCTCAAGTTTCTGCTGAAAATATACACAAACAGGGTTAAAAGACAAATGAAAAACTCATGTAAAATATCTGCAACACATATTAAAAACTAAGAAGATTTAATTTCCTTAAAACATAAGAGTTCCTATAAACAACAGAAAGCATTTCAGGAAAAAAAAAAAAAAAAAAAAAAAAAAAGAACAGAAAGCTAGACACGGTGGCACATGGCTGCAGTACCAACTATTCAGGAAGCTAAGGCAGAAGAACACCTGAGCCCATGAGTTGAAGACCAGCCTGGTCAACACAGCAAGACCTCATTTCAATCCATCAATAAGTAAAATTTCCATTTAAAATAAAAAAAGAAAAATGGACAAGAAAATATAAAGAGACATTATAAATAAAGGCAAATATGGCTTTTATACTCATTGAAAAGATGGATAAGAAAACTATTAAACTGGTTATTTAAAAAAAAAAAAAGAAAGAAAGAAAGAAAAGGTTCAACAACCACTCCATTATCAAAGGAACAAGGAAGCCACCAATGTTCTTAAAACTGACTGTGGAACACAAACTGGCACAGCTTCTATGGAGGGCAATTTGATGGTATCTTATCAAAGTACACTCTTCTGACCCAGCAATTGTACTTCTAGGAATTTATCCTAAAGATAGACTCAGGGCTGGGTTTGTAGCTCAGTGGTAGAGCGCTTGCCTAGCAAGTATAAGGCACTGGGTTCTGTCCTCAGCACCACATAAAAATAAAGAAATACATAAAATAAAGGTATCATGTCCATCTACAACTAAAAAAGACAGACTAAGACTAACATGCAAAATTCTATACATGCAGGCACATTCATTGTATCACTGTCTGTATTGGCAAGACTGTTAATATTTTAAATGCCCATCCAAACAAAGAAATCTTAGTCTTTCTACCTAGACCCGTGTGTGTGTGTGTGTGTGCGCGCGCGTACACACACACACCCATTCCGGAAAATACACAGGAAATTTATCATTGCTTATTTCTAGGGAAGGAAGCCAATTAGCTAAGGTCAAATGTAGAAAGAAAACTTGCCTTTTACCATATGCTATTTTGTACCATTTGAATCTTATACATTACTTATTACTTCGGTATTATTATATTTTCACAGCTTTACAAATTGTTATATTTTTCCTCCTCTTTGCTAGTATTCCAGTTCTTATGTTGGCCATGATGTTTTAACTGTTTTCTCAACTAATACATTTCATTTAATCAAACTCACACAATTAAATTATAATAGGAACATGGATTCAAGTGCCCCATGATTTCCTTGCTCCTGAGCTTCCTCACTCTCTGCATACTATTCTACAAAAAGCACTGTTCCCTGTTCTTTACTGAGTACATAGAGATTTTAATTATCCAGGACTAAGAAGCTATGAATTTCCTAGTCTATGGGGCAAATACATAATCACCACCGTATTTTATATAGGAGCAGAAAGGCAAGGAGGGTGCTCAGTTTCACAAAATATTATTTGTGCTTTCACAACGGATGCAGCGTCTACACAACTTTACGTGTTAAAGAATTCGATTTTATCTGCTTGTCCAGTTAGTGGGGCTATAGGAACTAAACCTTCAAATGAATTGGTCAAATTCACTAGACACCAGCATCTTATACATAACGCCAACATACTTGGAATTTTCAATTATACATGTATATGAGTGTGAGGTATTCGTATGTGTATAACTGTATATACACATAAATAATACATATGTATGTATGTATGTGTATAAATATGTATATATATTTATCCCTCTCAAGATACTGGTGTGCTATATGAATTGGAAGGCAAGAGTAGAAGCCAAGAGTAGAAGCAGGGAGATTGCTTAGAAATCCACTGTGGGAGACTTAAAATGAAGGATGACGGCAACATGGCACTTGAGAAATTACACCTGAAATGCAAGGGAAAGGAAAATCTTAGCAAGGGTGCCCAAGTTTCAGGTTTGCATAATTTGATGCATAAAGATGTTATCACGGAAAAGGAGTTAGTACACTCCAAGAAGAACATGTTTTGTTTCCTGGAGAGCTGGATATAGGGTAGAGATGCAGAAAGGAAGAAAATGGGTTCTTCCAATGCGTAGAAGTCTTGGTAGAAAAGGATGAGAAATGGAAAATGGGACTAAAAATTAAAGGAGACTGAAAGTTACCTACAGTAACTTAAAGCAAAAAGCTATATACCTCCAGGGTCCTCCATAAAACAGGCCTAGATATTCCTACTTTCCCCCACCACCTAAAATGTTTAGAAATCCCTCAAAATAGAATACAAAGAAAAAATAAGAAGGTTGAAAATGTAATACCTTGGAGAATAAAGTATTAGTATGAAAGAATTTCAAATTATATATTGAAATATCAGGTATTTCCCAATTTTGAGAATGAAGAAAAAACAGCCATCGGGAAGGAGGAATGAGGTGTCAGCTAGGGTAAAGCAAGCAGAAAGAAGAGACTGATGACCCCACTTCACTAATTTTCACAGTTTAGGCACGTTTTACCTTTACCTCTGGACAAATAGCTGTTCTTGGCCTTGTGTGCTAAGGGAATGCAGAAATAGCTCCACACCTAAGGCCTTATCTGAAATCATGGCTTCCACTGCCCTCAGGTGGTGGCAGTGGGGAAGTGCATCAACCATGTTCTAAGAGACCTGATGCCCACTTTAAATAAACTGTATAATAATTAATCCATGACTGTAGAACTACAGATTGCAGTAGTAGAGGGCAAACTGGTAATAGTCCTTGCCCTGAGAAGATATTGATCTTCTAAGCTAAAACGCTCAAAATCCAGGTTTTGTTATTAATTTGAAATAAGTCAAAAGATTTCTCCTTTTTTCTTTTCCACGTTAAAGATTACATATGTGGCAATTCTGGATGCCCAATCTGATACGTCACTTCAAGTTCAACTCCTGCTATATTATATATTTGACTATTAACAAGTGCCTCAATTTAATTTTAATGGCACAGAGAAATGGAATAATGTACATTTCTAGCACACATCAACAACACTATCACAAACATAGGCAACTGTCTCTTGAAATGTGTGAAATTCCCTTTGTTATCTTCGAATTAGTTAAATAATTTTTGACTACACCGAAGTACATGGCACAGTAAGTAACAAACAACTGAAAAACCACCATGTTCTCAAAACCCATCAGCAAAAGAAACACATCATAGATATAATAAACTTCAACATGATTCACAAAAAACATGGTGAATGATTAAAGACAACATTATTCCTAACAGTTCTCTTCATGGTAAAAATAAGCTTGCCCAATATAACATTTGACGTTTTGTGCTTATTTAATTCCCTACCTTCCTACTATTATGCTGAATATTCACTTACAAATATACCTCTTTAAACCTATCTACACACATGCAATAACTTGATCTGGTTTTGTTTTTTTAAAACGTTTCAATTCAAAGTAGGGTACTGCAGGCCAGAATGAGAAATTATTACATTGGGTACATTTTTCCAATTCTCAGTTGTTCTTATGGCATAGACAAAGCAAAATTTTGTCACTATGTATACTCTTGATTGTCGTTTTCCTCCTTTAAAATCTACACACTATTATTCGTTCTATCACTGGACATTCCAAAATATTAAGAATTCAACTAGTTTTCCCTAATCCTCTTGGTTCTTTCCCATACGCTCCCTAGAGAACAACCCCCCAACACCCCATACACACACATACTCCTTTCTTCCGTTTCAGAATACCTAACTCTTACATGGGTGCTTTTCTGTTTTGTGTGTGTGTGTGTGTGTGTGTGTGTGTGTGTGTGTGTGTGTGTGTGTGAGACAAAGTCACTCCTTGTAATGCTCTTCCGTCTTTTCCCCTTAATTTAACACTCTTTTTGACATCATTTTCCACGGCTAGGCGCCAAAGTCTTTCTTCCACAAGATCGAACTGCGGAAAGGGAAGAGACTGGGAAGCGAGTAAGCGAAACATTTGGGAATGTCAACGAGACAGTGGTCTCTCTTTTGGAAGGAAGCATAACTGTCCGCAGAAAGCTTTCAACAGAGCAAAAATACTTTTCTTCGTTGTGCTCCGGTTCCCTCCCTGACCTCAAAGACACCTTCCCTTTTCTTTGATTCCCAGTCTCTCTGCTATGCGTGGGGCCTCCTTTTCCTTCTCCCAAGGAAAAGAAAGCCAGGGAGAAAAGACAAGGCAGCAGTCACCTTCCCGCCGCACCCGCAAGCTGTCACGACCCAGTCCCACAACTCACCTGGCAGGTGCGGCCGCCCGGAGAGTTGCACGAAGCGGTTGAGCTGTCCAGTCCCCCGACCCCCGCTGCCCCCACTGCCCCCGCCGGCCCCGCTACCTCCGCCGCCACCGCCAGCCGCTCCTCCTCCCCTCCGGCGGTTCCTGTCCCATCCCTGGGCGGCCGACATGACCCGCTAACGACTGCCGCAGCCTGGTCCCGGCAGTCCCTGACCCGGCGGCACCAGCGGAGCCTTCTTCCTGGGCTCCTCAAGAGACCCGGGAGACAGGGAAAGGGGGAGCGCCCGGTCTCACCAGCGGCCAATGACTAACAACCTTGGTGACAGAGAGCCAATGGGAAGCCGCCTTCTTGGTAGGTGGAGGGAGGCGGAGAGAGACGTGGTAACCATAGCTATGGCTAAAAAAAAAGTGTGGAGAGAGAAAGGCAGAAGCAGCCACTCATCAATCGCATCCACCGCGCTGAGCAAGCCCGCGTCGCCGCGACTCCTGCGGGATCAGGCGAGCCAATCGAAGCCCGAATGAACGAGGCCACGCCTGCCGAAAGGCTCCGAGAGACCGCCAGTACCCCAGACATGTTTAGGACGCAGGAACTCTGCCGTAATCATTGCATTCAGAAGCAGGCTATGCACATGACACACATATTTGTGGGCGACACAGTTTGCTGCCAGCTTTACAGAAGAAGAGCCCATTCCTTGACTGTTGGCACACACAAAGGGCTTGCTGGCGGAGGGCGGAAAACTCAGGGGCGGAGTCAAAGCTTGAATGTAAAAAGGAGATATTCCTGGGTTTCATCGTTTCTCTTGTCTTTCTGTGGGACTAGCTGAACTAATCCCGATATAAGATACACCCCAGGCAAGAAGCTTTTAAACCTTTTAACAAATATGGGAAAATGTTCAATCTTAGCAGTAATGACAGAAACAATTAAAACCCCGATGAGAAACCTTTTCTGGTTTATCGCATTGGGAAGGATTTTTTAAATGACACCCATGTATGTAGAGTGCCAAGAAAAAAACATCCTCATAGATGACTGATGGCCATGTAAGTGTTTTTGTTCAATCAACCCCTTTTTGCTCGCAGAAAATGTTAATCAGCTTAGAATGTGTACAATGAAAAGGAAGTGTGAAGTAAATGACAGGAATAGGTATGGATGATCGAGGTGAAAAAAAGATGTAGATGTGCAGAACGGAAATTCCTATTGTTCCAAAATTAAACAGAAAATTTGGCTTTGAATTTAGGGGGCGCATTCCAAGTGGGAAAACGCAGAGCGATGTTTCAAATAAGGAAAAAGCATGTAAATTAATAAGGCAAACAAAACTTTTCGAGGTTCTTGGATCTGATGGATTTTTTTCTCCCATGGTATTTCATATCAGAGAACCTTACGTGTTGCAGAGAAAAAGAGAGAAACTCTGCTGAAGCAGAGAACAAATATCCTTCAACCCTGACGTGCAAGTTTTAGATCGCCACCTTCAGGCGCCGCGTGGTTATTTTCCTATGTTCGATTTCTGCAGGAAAAGAGGTATTGTAGCCATTAAGTTAAAATGAACATTTCCCCGTAAACACTGGTTATGGAAATGTATGAGACCTGAAAGAAAAAAATCTATGACTAAAATATGAAAACCAAAATTAAGAAATTATACCACTGAATAACCAAATTATAACTGAAGAAAAAAAATTCTCTTTATAGGAATATTCCAAGTAATAAATAAACAAGGATTGATAGAATACCACCATTTTGCAGCCCCTAATAAATTGAGATCTACTCATTGAGTTTCAACCACTGCTAGCCTCACATGAGAGGTGAGACAGTATGTGCCTGAAGAACACAAACACAGCAGGACTCAGTGGTGTTCAATCCCCGGTACCAAAAAACAAAACGAAAAACACAAACGCGACTATGAAAATCTTGCAGAAAAGAATTAAACCTGAGTCTCATGAAACATCTATATCCAACACCGATTTATAGGAAATACAAAAGAATGTTTAAAGATACTACAGCAAAGTTGACTACAGAAATTCAACAATAAGCAAGTTTCTTCAACAAATAAATTGAAGGGAAAAAAAAGAAATTTAGAGGAGGAAATCTACAAATTAAAGAGACCTCTGATGGGTGTTCAACCCTGTGAATATGCTAAAAATTGCTGAATAATAATGATGCACAACTCTGTAAATATATCAATAACCACCAAATAATTGTACACTTTAAAAAGATGAATTTTTATTGTATATGAATTATAGCTTAAAGAAATTTTAAGTAATATGGGAAGGCAGGAGTGGATGGTGAGATAAATGAAACAACTTGATTTCACTTTAAATCAGTGAATTATATATGTGAGTTGTATCTCAATGAGGCTGTCAAAATTTTGTGATCATATATGAATACATGACCAGTGCAACTCTACATCATGTTCAACCATAAGAATGGGATCCTAATTAGAATAAGTTATGCTCCGTGTACGTATAATTTGTCAAAATACATTCTGCTGTCATGTGTATCTACAAACAACAAATAAAAATAAAGTTGTCAAAAGAGAGAGAGAGACTTAAAAGACTTAACAACCAAGTGCTATAGTGGGCTTTCTAGGAATCCTGATTCATATTGACTGAGGAAAAAGCATTAATGACAGTATTGGAAATTCCAACACCAAATTTCTTTCTTGGGTGCTCTATCACTTCACTATATCCCTCTTCCCACATTTTTTTATTGGTGCACTGTAGTTATACATAGTGGTGGGATTTGTTGTTATATATTTGTACATATACACCATACACAATATAACAATATAATTTGGTCAATATCACTCCCCAGCAGTTTCCCCCCTCCCTCCCCCCCCTTCACTTGGTCCCTTCCCTCTACTGATCTCCCTTTGATTTTCAGGAGATGCCCCCTCCCCAGGTTTCTTTTCCATTTTCCTCTCTAGCTTCCACATATGAGAGAAAACATGGGACCCTTAACCTTCTGAATCTGACTTATTTTGCTTAACATAATGGTCTCTAGTTCCATTCATTTTCCTGCAAATGACATAATTGTATTTTTCTTTATGGCTAAATAAAACTCCATTGTGTATGTATACCACGTTTTCTTTATCCATTCATCCATTGATGAAACTTTGACTAGTTCCATAATTTGGCTATTGCGAATTGTGTTGCTATAAACATGGACATGCATATATCACTGTAGTATGATGACTTTTAATTATTCAGGATAAATATTGAGGAGTGAAATAGCTGGTCATTTGGTGGTTTCATGCTTAGACTTGTGAGGAACCTCCATACAGATTTCCAGAGTGTTTGAACTAATTTACAATCCAACCAAGAGTTTAAAAGTGTTCTTTTTTCCACACATCCTCTCCAGTATTTATCTTTATTTCTATTCCCGATGACTGTCATTCTGACTAGTGTGAGATGAAATCTCAGTGTAGTTTTGATTTGCCATTTCCCAATTGCTAATGAGGTTGAACATTATTATTTCATACATTTGTTGGTCATTTGTATTTCTTCTTTTGTAAAGGGTCTGTTTAATTCACTTGCCTATTTACTAATTGGGTTATTTGATTTCTTTGGTGTAAAGTTTTCTGAGTTCTCTATATATTGTAGATATTAATCATCTGTCAGAAGAGTAGCTAGAAAAGATTTTCTTCCATTCTGAAGGTTCTCTGTTCACATTCCTAATTGTTTCCTTTGCTGTGCAGAAGCTTTTTAATTTGGTGCCATCCCATTTGTTAACTGTTGGCATTATTTCCTGAGCTTTTGGGGTCCTATTGAGAAAGTCGTTGCCTGTGCCTGTATGTTGGAGTGTTGACCCTACATTTTCTTCTAGAAGTTGCATAGTTTCTGGTCTAATTCCTAGGTCTTTGGTCCTTTTTTTTTTTTTTTTTCTTTTTTTTTTTTTTTTTTTTTTTTTTTTTTTTTGCGGTGCTGGGGATTGAACCCAGGGCCTTGTGCTTGCAAGGCAAGCACTCTACCAACTGAGCTACCTCGCCAGCCCTCTTTGGTCCATTTTGAGTTGATTTTTTGTAGGGTGACAGATAAAGGTCTAGTTTCATTCTTCTACATATGAAAACCAGTTTTCCCAGCACCTTTTGTTAAAAAGGCTGTCCTTTCTCTGATGTATGTTTTGGGATCTTTGTCAAGGATCAGAGACTGTAGATATAGATGTGTGGTTTGTCTCTGGGTCTTCTATTCTGTATCATTGGTCTATGTGTCTGTAAGCTAGTACCATGCAGTTTTTGTTACTATAGCTCTGTAGTATAATTTGTAGGTTTTGTTTGTTTGTTGTTTGTTTGTTTTGGTACTATAGCTCTGTAGTATAATTTGAAGTCAGGTATTGTATGTCCCCAGCATTTTTTTGGCTTAGCATTGTCTTGGCTATTCTGGAACTTTTATTCTTCCAAATGAATTTTACGACTGCTTTTTATAGTTCTGTGAAGAATTTCATTGGTATTTTGATGGGGATTGCAATAGGATGGCATCAAATTAAAAAGCTTATGCTTTTGGTAGTACTGTCATTTTAACAATATCAATTCTGCATATCCATGAACATAGGAAGTCTTCTATCTTCTGAGGTCTTCAATTTCTTTCTTCAACATTCTATAGTTTTCATTGTTGAGGTCTTTTGTGTCCTTGGTTGGATTTATTCCTAGGTTTCCCTGATTTCTTTTCTTCCTCAGCACATTTGTCATTGGTATATATAGAAAAGCTATTAATTTTTGTATGCTAATTCTGTAACCTGCTACTTTGCCATATTTGTTTATTAGCTCTAGCAGATTTTTGGTGCTAGGCATAGGATCATATTATCTGTAAACAGTGATAATTTAACTTCTTCCTTTCCTATTTTTATCCCTTATATATCCATCTCTTGCCTAATTGTTCTTGCTAGAATTTGTAGCACAGTATTAAATAGAATTGGTCAGAGTTGACACCCTCATCTTGTCCCCAATTTTAAAGGGCATGCTTTCAGTTTTTCCCAATTTACTATGAGGTTGTCTTTGAGTTTTTCATACATAGCCTCAATAATGTAGAGATAAGTTTCTTCTATCCCTAGTTTCTTCAATTTTTTTTTTTTTTTTTTTTTTTTTTTTTTTTTTTTGGTACTGGGGATTGAACCCAGGGCCTTGTGATGAATTACATTTGTTGATTTTCAAATGTTAAACCATCCTCGCATCTCTGGAATAAAATCAACTTGGTCATGGTGTATGATCTTCTTAATATGTTGTTGAACATGATTTGCTAAGATTCTACTAAGAATTTTTGCATCTATGGGCTGGGGTTGTAGCTCAGTGGTAGAGCACTTGCCTAATGTGTGAGACACTGGGTTCGATCCTCAGCACTACATATACATACATACATAAATAAATAAATAAATAATAAAGGTTCATCCACAACTTAAAAAATGTATTAAAAAATTTTGAATCTAAGTTCATCATGGATATTGATCTGTAGTTTTCTTTCCTCAATGTGTCCTCATGTGGTTTTGGTATGAGTGAGCTACTGGCTTTATAGAATGAATTTGGAAGTGTTCATCCCTTTCTATTTCATGGAATAATTTGAGGAGTTTTAGCATTAGTTCTTCTTTAAAGGTTTGGTATAATTCATCTAACAACTTATTAGTCCTGGACTTTTATTTGTTGGAAGGTGTTTTATTACTGTTTCTATCTCATTGCTAATTATTAGTCTAGGTTTTCTATTTCCTCTTGATTCAATTTTGGCAGATTATATTTGACTAGAAATGTATACATGTTTTCTAGGTTTTCCAATTTATTGGAGTACAAATTTTCAAAATAGTTTCTAATGATCCACTGGATTTTTGTGATGTCTGTGGTGAATTTTCCTTTTTCATATCTATTTTAATAATTTGGGTTTTCTTTTCTTTTTTTTTCTTTTGGTTAGTTTGACTAAGGGCTTATCAATATTGTTTATATTTTCCAAAAACCAACTCTTTGTTTCATGAGTCCTTTGTATTATTTTTATTGTAAATTTCATTGATTTGTCTTTGATCATAATTATTTCCTTCCTTCCACTGGTTTTAGAATTAATTTGTTCTTCTTTTTCAAGGGCCTTGAGATGCATCCTTAGGTTATTTATTTAGGCTTTTTCTGATTTTCTTATGCAGTCACTCATAGCTATAAACTTTCCTCTTAGAGCTGCCTTCATAGTATCCCAGATGTTCTGATATGCTGTGTTCTCATTTGAGTCTAAGAATTTTTAAATTTCTCCCCTGATTTCTTTTATTACCCATTCATCATTCAGAAGTATATTATTCAATCTCCATATATTTATACAGTTTTTGTAGGGTTTTGTCATGTTGATTTCTAATTTTGCACCATTATGATCTGATAAGATGCAAATAATTATATCAATTTTTTTTGTATTTGCTAAGAGTTGATTTGTGGTAATGTTAACAAGACTCTATCTTTTAGAGATATATACTGAAATATACATGGATGAAATTATTTGAGTCAGTCATTTACTTTTTTTTTTCATGATTTTTTTATTGTAAACAAATGGGCTACATGTTGTTTCTCTGTTTGTACATGAAGTAGAGGCATACCATTTGTGTAATCATAAATTTACATAGGGTATTGTTTGATTCCTTCTGTTATTTTTTTCCCTTCCCCCCACCCCTCCCCAGTCATTTACTTTGAAATAACATAAAACCCAGTAATTCCATTTGTATATAAAAAAGAAATTAAAACATATTTACATACAAAAATATGTACATTAACATTTATAGCAGTGTTATTCATAATAGCTAAAAGTGGAAACAACCCAAATGTCCATCAACTGTTGAATGAATAAATGAATGTGGCATATCCTTTTTTTGTAATTAAATTTTTTTTTATTTTTACCGACACATTTTGATTCATTGTACACAAATGGGGTACAACTTTTCATTTCTATGGTTGTATACAATGTATATTCACACCATTCATGTAGTCATACATATATATAGGGTAATACTGTCTGTTTCATTCTACTGTTTTTTCATCCCCACCCCTTCCCACCCCTTTTTCCTCTACACCATCCAAAGTTCCTTCATTCTTCTCTTCCCCCTCTACTCCCCCATCATTATATATTGTCATGCACTTATCAAAGAAAACATTTGGCCTTTGGTTTTTCTGGGCTTATTTCACTTAGCATGATATTTTCCAACTTCATCCATTTACCAGCAAATGCCATAATTTTATTCTTCTTTATGGCAGAGTAATATTCCACTGTGTATCTATACCACATTTTCTTTATCCATTCATCTGTTGAAGGGCATCTAGGTTGGTTCCATAGCTTAGTTACTATGAATTGAGCTGCTGTAAACATTGATGTGGCCGCATCACTGTAGTATGCTGATTTTAAGTCCTTTGGGTATAAACCGAGGAGTGGGATAGCTGGGTCAAATTGGGGGTCCATTCCGAGCTTTCTGAGGAATCTCCATACGTGGTATAGCCTTAAAGTGGAATAATGTTCAGCAATAAAAAGAAATGAAATGCTGATGGATGGATGAGCCTGGAAAACAGTATGCTAAGTGAACAAAACCAGTCACAGAAGACCATGTATTATTTCATTCTGTTTATGTGAAAATGTTCAGAATAGACAATCCATAGATACAGAAGAATTTTAGAGGGTTCTAGGAGCTGGTAGAGGAGAGAAATTGGAAGTGACTCTTAGGGTATAGGGTTTCTTTTGGGGATGATGAAAATGTTCTACAATTAGATAGTGGTGATGGTTGTTCAACCTTGCAAATATATAGTAACCACTGAAATGCATATTTTAAAAGGGGAAATTTTATCTGACTATAGTGGTGCTCACCTGTAATCCCAGCACTGCAGAAGGCTTAGGCAGGAAAATCACAAGTTCAAAGCCAGCCAGCAAGGCCCTAAGCAACTTAGAGAGACCCTGTCTCAAAATTAAAACTAAAAAGGGCTGGGGGTGTGGCTCAGTGGTTGAGCACCCCTAGGTTAAATCCCCAGTACAAAAAATAAAAAGGGGGGGATAAATTTTATGGCATATGAATTATATATCAAGAACAAAATCATAAATGACACAGATGTGAAAAGTGGATGAAGCATCAGATTAAACACCATTGACCTAAACTGAAGCTAGGTGATGACGACGTGAGGATTCATTATACTGTTCTGCTTAGTTTGTATATGTTAGAAAATCTTCATAATGAAAACAGGGAGTGGGGAAAGAATCTACAAAAAATAAGATCATCATTGGGGCTGGAGTTGTGGCTCAGTGGTAGTGCTTGCCTGGCGTGTGTGAGATTCTGGGTTCAATACTCAGCACCACATATAAATAAATAAAAGAAAAGATTCATTAACAACTAAAAAAAAATTTTTTAAAGTTATACAGGACTATGAAATTTAAAAAAAATAAGATCATCATTATGGTTTGCATGTGAGTTGTCCCCAAAAGCTCATGTTTGAAACAATGCAAGAATTTTCAGAGGTAAAAAGATTAGGTTACAATGTATAACTTAATCAGTGGATAAATCCACTTATAAGGATAAACTGGGCAGTCACTATAGGCAGGTAACTATGTGGCAATGAAGTGCAAAAGGAACCTGGAAGACCTTGAAAAACCTTGCCTATAGATATTCGGGTTGGACAGCCGTGCTCTGGAGGACACGATGGATATTCTAGTCAGGTTTTCCACCACTGTGACCAAAAAGGCTTGACAAGAACAATTTCAGGAGGAAAAGTTTATGTGGGAACTTCAGAAGTCTAAGTCCATCCTTGGTCAACTCCATTGCTCTGGGCTGGAGAACAAGCAGGACATCATGGCAGAAGGGTATGAAGGAGGAAAGCAGTCGGGAACTTGACACCAGGAAGCAGAGAGAGCTCCACTCAACAAGGACAAAATATATACCTCAAAGGCACCCTTGACCCACCTCCTCCAACCGCACCCTATCTGCCTACAGTTACACGTCAATCCCTGTTGGGGGATTAATGCACCGCTGAGGTTAAAACTCTCATAATGTAATCATTTCACCTCTGAACTCTTGCATTTTTCACACATGACCTTTTGGGGGACTCCTGATACCTAAACCATAACAATGGACTATAGTGTCTTTCATCTCCCCTCTCCTGGTGCTCAGGCAGGTGTTTGATCAATACTCAAGTAGGTAATGATTGTGTTTAGCAAAGTTTTACATTCCCAGAAGCTGGAAAACTTAAGCCCTGTTTAAGAAAAGAATCTGAAAATTTTTAAAAGGAATTCCTTGTCCTTTCCACATCCCCACTTGAAATCAACAACAACAAAAACTAATTTGAAAGCTTCCACTATTTTTTTGTTTTGCTTCTTTTGGCACCAGAGATTGAACCAGGGGTGTTTAACCACTGAACCACTTCTCCATTCCTTTTTTTTTTTTTTTAATACTTTATCTTGAGATAGGGTCTCACTAGGTTGCTTAGGGGTTTCACTAAGTTGCTGAGGCTGGCTGTGATCCTCCTGCCTCAGCCTCCGGAGCCACTGGGATTACAGGCATGAGCCACCAGGTCAAGTTACTTCCATATTTTTTTGTGTGTAGCTCTGGACAGGAAGGACTGAATTTGTCTTCCTAAAAAAAAAATTGACACATATTTATGGGGTATAGTGTGATAATTCAATACACATATACATATGTAATAATCAAATCAGAGGAATTAGCATTTTTTTCTTCTGAAACATGTATCATTTCTTATCATTTCTTTGTGTAGGTGTTGCTGAAAGCTCGGTTCTTATCCTGGATGTCAATCCAATAACAAGGACACAGTTTTGAGAAAAAGGAAAAATAAGTTTATGGCTTTGCTAGCAAAGGGGACTCCTATCACAAAGGCTGATTCTGCCCATCAGCAGGTAAGGGGGACTTTTAAAGAGGTGTTTCAAAGGCCACATTCACGTGTTCTCTGTTGGAGTTGTCATTCACTTGTTAATTTAGGGGATAGTCCTCTCTGAGGTCTTCTGGTGCCATCCCAGAGTCTGGATCACTTCATCCCTATGGTGGGTAAACTCAAGGACTGATAGCCCTGCCTAGGACGGTCTAGGATGGGGGAGAAAGGTGAGCCTGTTTCCCCTGAGATTAGGGAAGGGGAGAGATGAGGGGAAAGCAGAGAGAGGAAGAGAAAGAAACATGTCCATTTAAAAAATAAATAGCAGGGGCTGGGGAGATAGCTCAGTTGGTAGAGTGCTGGCCTTGCAAGCACGAGTTCCTGGGTTCGATCCCCAGCACTGAAGAAAATAAATAAAAATAAATTGCAGTAGCAGAGCAGCAAGGGCTACAGTCAGAGCTGGGAGTGCTTCAAACTCTTCTCTTCTCATCTAGTTCTTTATAAAATAGATAATAAACTGGGCTCAGTGGGTCAGGCCTGTAATCCCAGCGACTCAGGGTGAGGCATGAGGATTATGAGTTCAAAACCAGCCTCAGCAATTTAGCAAGGCTCTAAGCAACTCAGAGAGACCCTGCCTCTAATAAAATATTTTTTAAAAGGATTGGAGATGTGGCTAAGTGGTTAACAGCCCCTGGGTTCAATTCCTGGTAAAAAAAAAAAAAAAGTCATAAATTGTTGCAAACTGTAGTTACCCTACTGTATTATAGAACATGAGAACTTATTTTTCCTAATTGTATTTTGGGCTGAGGATATGGCTCTGTAGTAGAGCACTTGCCTCACATGTGTAAGTCCCTGTGTTTGATTCTCCAGTACCCAAAAATGGAATGAGTAGATATTTTGGGACCCATTATCCAACCTCCCTGTATTCTCCTTTTCACTAAATTTGCCTTTGAGGTTTGGGGGAAAAGAGCTTGGGCTTTGCTACACAAAGGTAAAACAAAGATTTCATTCTGGAGTGGGAAATGAGTTAAGTAACTCTGCTTAAGATGACATTGAAAAGGTAATCCTCATCTAGGAGCTTTGATTCAATCTTAATGGAGCAAGAAGCCATTGAAGGCTTTAGGTAGGAAGGTGACATGATCAGATTTATGTTTTCAAAGATCACTTAAACTCAATGAACTGGTTGAGAATTTATATGGGAGCCTCTCCATTGCCATGGGTCAGGGAGTGCCTATAGGCAGCAGCCTCAAGAATAAAACCTCTTCCCAAATATCTTCCACCTGCCACACTGAAGATCTATCAGGTGACATGATGTGTGAATGAAACTAGAGACTGGAACTTCTGTTTAGACTATGATTTATATGCAGTACAGATCTAATACTAAGTCACATGGTTTTGTAACCATCAGTTATATAGATAATTCTCAGGTCTGGGGATGTGACTCAGTAGTAGAATATTTGCCTAACATGCCCAATACCTTGGGTTCAATCCCTGGTACTGCGCAAAGAAAACAAGCAAAAAAAATAAACAAAAACAATGCTCATTTGGGGTTGCAGTTCAGTGGTAGAGCACTTGCCTCCCATGTGTGAGGCACTGGGTTCAATTCCCAGCATCATATATAAATAAATAAAATGAAGGTCCATCAACAACTAAAAAAATATTTTTAAAAGATGCTTATGTAGGGGTGCTTTGTAACTGAAAAACTAAAGCAGAATTAAATTCTTTAAGTTATTTTATTAGTTTTTTTTTAACTTGGCATCATGAAAATGATACAATGTGATGAAGAAATTTATCACGTTAGGTGTTGCGGGCTAATAACAAGAGGAGGAAGGCTACCATGTAACTTAAAATATGCTCCCATGTCAAATGAAGCTAGAATTACAATAGAGCAGACAGTCCAAGAGAAGGTTCACCGTGCTCTAGTGTTTCAAGTACAATAAAAACCAGATGATGTTTAAGTTGTGTGAATGAGACTTTTGAGTATTTACTTCCTTCCTTCAACAATCCTAATAGAAAGTTCTAGACTAAAACAGGGCCGTTTTATTCAACATCTTCAATAATTGAACTTGAAATCCAGATATTATTTACAGTTCCCAGTTTCAGCAATAATTGGCTTAGATACTTATTTAATGCAGATTTCAATGGGAACAAGACAATTTTATTAAAATACCAAGTCACATCTCATTAAATTGACCTTAGAAGAATGCCCTGTGGAAAAGTTTTGTGAACTATGAAGTCCAATTATCTTTAAAAAGTAAACAAAGCCTTGAAGTAGATTCTTCAGAAAAGTTTTTAAATTAATCAACTAGGAGAAATGAAATAAGATACATAATGTTTTAGCAGTCCCCATAATTGGCCAATAGCTGTATGGGTGTCTTAGTCTATTTTTTGTTGCCATCAATGAATCCCACAGACTGAAAAACTTATAAGAGTTGAGGTTTAGTCACATATAACTAACAATAACCAATAAAAAAGCATAATTGACGTTTATTTAGCTCATAGTTCTGAAGACTGGGAAGTTCAAGGTCATGGCACTGGTCTCTGGTGAGGGTCTTCTTGTTGTATCATAACATGATGGGGACACACTATAAAACCGCAAGCAGGCCAGCTCAGGTCTCTCTTCCTCTTCTTACAAAGCCATTAATGCCATCAAATTCACCCCTCATTATCTCACTTAATACTAATTGCCTTCCTAAAGCCCCACCTCCAAATATCATTAACATATGAGTTTGGAGATTAAGTTTCCAACACATAAGGTTGTACCGCCCCCAAACTTTGGGGGTGGGTACATATTTAAACCATAGCATTGGGTAACTCTACTGTCTTTAAATTAAATTTTAATTCTAAAAATAATGAATGCAGGGCTTGTGATGTGGTTCAGTGGCAAAGCAATTTATACCATGCACAAAAATTAGGAGACTGACAAGGTATCTGTAAATGGGAAAGATTTTTTTTCAAGATCTGAGCTGAACTGGGACTGTACTGGTCACACTGCACAGTAGACTCAAAAAGTTCCACTGAGTTTCACCTCTCCTCTGTAACTGGTCACAGGACAGTGTTCTGGTTTCTCCTTATAAATATCACTACTTAAATCAGAATTTTTGGCCTGTATCTGTAAGAGGGGGTTCATGCTTTGAACATAGCCCTTGTGACTTATTTTAAAACTGACTTTTTTTTTTTTTTTAACCTTTCTCTTCGTCCTCTCTCCCTGGGGGAGCAAGATAAACCGTTTTCCTACCCTAGGTGGAGTTACCCTAGGTGTTCTTAAGCACGCACATCACAGGAACGAAGTAATTCAGAATTTGGGGAAGGTGCCAGAAGACCTAAAAGAGGGCCATCTTTTAAGGCTACCAGTGAATTATGACCCCTTAAGGGCCTGGAATGTAGTCTTTGAATCACCTCTCTAAAGTCCTTTGTTCCCTCTGATGATCAGAATCACAGCTTCTGAGACAGGAGTCCTGTGTTTCTCCTTTAGAAGTAATAAAACTTTTTTTTTCCTTTTTCTCAAGACCAGTCCTCATTATTGGTTGGCATTGGGTACAAGAACTGAGCTTTTGGCAACATATCAGCCTGGTGAAGTCAATGAACACTTTCAAAATAGTGATTTAATACATATAATAGAGCTGGGGTTGTGGCTCAGTGGTAAAGTACTTTCCTAGCATGTGTGAGACACTGGGTTTGATCCTCAACACCACATAAAAAAATAAATAAACAAAATAAAGGTATTGTGTCCATCTACGACTAACAAAAGTTTTTAAAAATACATATAATAAAATACATAGGATTGCAAAAGCAACAAATGATACTGCTTTCATCAATTTATAACTGTAGTCCCAGCTACTTGGGAGGTTGAAGCAAGAGAATTGCAAGCTTGAGACCAGTTTGGGCAACTTAGAGAAACCCTGCTTCAAAATAAAATTTTAAAAAGGGCTGGGGATGTAGTTCAATGGTATAGGGCATGTGTAAGACTGTGTTCCATCCCCAGTTCTATGAAAAAAGAAAGAAAGAAAAACAAAGGGCCCATTTTTTCTTTACTTTCACCCCAAAATCAACAAGAGACTTCTGTGACATCAAAAACTATGGCAAGTCAGGTGTGGTGGCACAGGTCTGCAATTCCAGTTACTCAGGAGACTGAGGCAGGAGGATGGAAGGTTTGAGACCAGGCTGGACAACTTGGTGAAACCCTGTCTCAAAATTTAAAAAAATAAAAATTAAAAATAAAGTATGGGGGATGAGGCTCAGTGGTAAAGTCTTTGCCTCTGAGTTAAATCCCCTGTACTGCAAAACAAAAAAAAGCACAGCGGAACTTCACTTGATAACACTTGCCTAAGCTGCTCCACAACATGGAGCAAGATCCTTGGCTCTCTGTGCCGCTTGTGAACCGAGAGGGTGGAACTCAGTTCCTTTTCTTGTCTTTGGCCGGCCTTCCTTCCTTCCTTCCTTCCTTCCTTCCTTCCTTCCTTCCTTCCTTCCTTCCTTCCTCCCTCCCTCACTCCCTCCCTTCCTTCCTTCCTTCCTTCCTTCCTTCCCTCTCTCTCTCTCTCTCTTTCTTTCTATTTTAGAGTCTATGTTATTCAAAGGCTCATTTTTTTTTTTTCTGGACCAAATATAACTTTAGAGTACATAGGACTTGAAATGAGGACAAAAAGAACCAAAAGTTCATATTTTTCCATTTGTAGCACCTATAACTTTTTGAATTCTTGTTTATTATCTGTACCATCCATTAGAAGATATGCTCCTTACTGTGTCCCCAGCACCTAGAACTGTACCTGGCACACCAGCATCTAGAACTGTACCTGGCACATAGTAGATATTCAATAAACATTTTTCATATGAATAAGTAAACGATTCTACACTAAGTGCTAACTTAGACCAGAGTTTCTTCCTTATTCTGATTGCCTTGTATGTATTGAACCCTGCTCTGCATTAAAATTATTTGAGGTTTTTGTCCTACTTCCATAACCAGCCCTATTCTTTCTGATCCTCTGTACCACTGACAACTCCCACCCTGCCCCTTTGGCGATCTCTCCCAACACCTTACCACTACATTACAAACTATTACGAAGCAGGGATTGTGATGTTCTCTGCAGTGCCCAACCTAATGCCTTCCACAGGGTTGTTCAGTACATTTTGTTAAGTAGAAGGGAACCTGGAGCAAGGAGGAAAGGACAGTGAGAAGACACTGTACTGTGTGTTCTGAATATTCCTGTACTCACTCCAAAGCACAGAAAAGATAGAGTATTCCGTACAAAGAGCCAGAATTCTCTCCCACACTTCTCAACCGTTCAAGCTCTGCTTATACAACAGGGGCAAGAGAAAGGGTCAGACAGAGCATCTTCAGGCACAGATCTCTTGGTATCTGTAATGGGATGATACTATACCTGAGGATAAGCAGGCCTTCCCCATAGAGTGTTTCAGGTAAATCAGAATGCTTCACAAATGTACTGAGAGGGATTGTGTGGGAATGATGAAGATGGAATCTAGTACCCTGTAACTCCTGAAAACTGTAGTGGCATGGACTGTACACCTATTTTCTAGACTTCTTCCTACCACGGAATCAGTTTGTGATTGGGCATAATTATAACCATTAAAACACACTCACACACAATCTGAGTGCCTCCTGAATTTACAGATCTGGGCAAAAGTGCTGAGGCTACAAAAAGGTATGATAATCTGGCTCAGTGATGCACACCAGTAATCCTGCGACTCAGGCGGCTGAGGCAGGAGGATCACAAATTGCAGGCCAGGCTCAGCAATTTATCGAGAACTCAAAATAAAAATGAAAAGGGATGGAGATGTCGCTCAGTGGTAAAGCACCTCTGGGCTTAATCCCCAGTACCCACCTACCCCCCAAAAAAGGAAAGAAAAGGAAACAAAACAAAACAAAACAAAAAGGGCCTAGAGTAAAGTGCTTCCCTAACATGCTCAAGGCCCTGGGTTCAATCACCACTGCAAACAACAATAACAACAAAACCAAGAGAGCTGCAAGGAAATTGAGAGGGTATACAAGAGAATGTATTTTTAGCTTATTTATTTTATTTTGCTTTTTATTACAACATTGTCAAATATATTCTATAAAAGAAAGAATAATATAATGAACCCCATAACTCTATCACCCAAATCCAACAGTTAAAAATATTTTGCAGTCTTCACTCATCTATTCTTTCATGTTTTTTCTTTTCTTTCTTTTTTTTTTTTTTTTTTTTTTTTTTTTTTTTTTTTTTTTGATGAATTTAACATGGCTAAGGAGAGAAGAAACAAGAGGTGTTGGAAAATGGGAAACATTTTTGGAGTCAGGAGCCCATAAAAGTGAACTGGAAGAGTAGAGGTAATCCCACTTTCCTCTTTGCCCATTGTTCAGTCACACCAGTCTTCCAAACTGAAGTGTTGGAAGATTCTATTAATTCCTTTTCTACAATCTCATCTCAGCTCCAGTGCTTGATTCTCTCAGAAGAATTTGCAAATCAAATTAGATCTTCCTATTAAACCCTAGGTGGGTCTTCTTTGGAGCATTTATAATCACAATTTTAAAACTGTAGGAGGAGCAGGGCATGGTGGCACATGCCTGTAATCCTAGTAATTAGGAGGCTGAGGCAAAAGGACCGCAAGTTCAAAGCCAGCCTCAGCAACTTGGCAAGGCCCTGAGCAAATCACTGAGACCCTATCTCTAATAAAAATTAAAAAAAGGGCTGGGAATGTGACTTGGTGGGTAAGCACCCTTGGGTTCAAACCCTGGTACCAAAAACAAAACAAAAATCCATAGGAGGGGGTCCAGGAATCTAGGTCAGTAATAAAGCACTAGTGTGAGGTCCTGGGTAACAATCCTGAACACTGTGAAGAAAAACACACAAACCACAACAATAACAAAACACTATAGAAAAAATATTTGATGTCTAACTCCACTAAGAACCTATGTCTCCTCTGTTCACTAAGGTCATTGCCAGTGCTTAGTACAGTGTCAACAGGGCATGTTCAATAAATATGTTAGACAAGGGCAGGGGTGTGCAGTAGCATCACATGCAAAGACCTCTATATCCACCCACAACATGATTTATTTATTTCCTTCTTTTCTTCTTTTTTTCTTTCTTTTCCTTCCTTCTTGTACAAAGGATTGAACCCAAGGGTGCTTAACCACTGAGCCACATCCCCAGTCCTCTTTATTTTTTATATTGAGACAAGGCCTCCCTAAATTGTGAGGCTGGCATTGAACTTGTGATCCTCCTGCCTCAGCCTCCCGAGTTGCTGGGATTACAGTAGTATGCACCACGGCGCCAGGTCACAACATGATTTCTAAGAATTCTAAATTATTTGTTTTCAAGTGAGGGTAGCCATTTCCTCACTTACAAAAACATTCAATTTAGGATGGCCAGTGTGAGTTAATTATTTGACAGGTTACCATATTTCACCACATAATCGTGGTCACCCTGTTGTTTTAGTCCAAAAATTGGTTCATAACTTTTTATCGCATAATCGTCTCACAGTATAATTGAGTTCATCACGCTGCTTAAAAGGTAAACAGAGCACCAGTGTATCCAGCAGTGGCACACGGATGGATGTGCGTTTGTCTTCTCCCGCACTGTCAGCCTCCGGCCTAGAATCCTCAGCGCACACGCGCCGTCAGGACAGTGTCAGTACAGACGCGCGGGTTGTTCAGTGCGCTGCTGGGCTGACCCTAAGTCACTCAACCCAACGGAGGGCGGCGGGTGCCAGGCCAGCAGGCCCAGGAAGCTGCCCGCAGACAGTCACGTGGAATGGACAGAGGCGACAATAAACTACAGTTCCTCTGTCTGCGACACACTAAAGTACGAAGCATTTATTTCTGGTTATGGGTAGAGAGAAAAACTATTCGGTGGGCTTCAAGCTGAAAGTGATTAAGTTCGCTGAACAGCATGGAAACCGAGCTGCAGAGTTTTCAGTGAATGAAAAGTTGGTTAGAGACTGGCAGAAATTCAAAGACTAGCTGAAAACCACAAACCTTTCCAGACGTGTGGTTCAAGGTCCTAAACCTGGCAAGTTTCTACAAATTGAAGTATTTGTGCAAGTCAACGAAAGGCCTAACTGTGGCTGCAGTGTATCGAATGAAAGGTTGCAGTTGAAGACACCGGAGGTAGCCGGCAGAAACAACTTTCTTAAAACTCAGTTTAAGGTGAGTCGTGGCTGGGTTACGAGATTCTTGCGACAATGCAATCTATCTGTGCGGAGGAGAACCACCATATGACCCAAATTGACTGATGATTACAGTGAAAAGATTGTAGCCCTGAACAATCTTCAGACACATTAAATTTTGTAAGTCTATATTTTGCAACACGAGTAAATTTCCTCCATTGTAATATTTCAACTATGATGCACAAATGAATAACAACTCTGTTAACTTTTTTTCTTTTCTTTTCCAAGCCAGAAAAATGTTCACTAAACTGTTAGGAAGAAATGATGCACATCGATTTGGATTATTCAGCTTTAACATATATTCACGAGTATTTTTGTGCACTCTAATCCTGCTCCAAAGACAGTTCAGTAATAAGTGAATTTTAATATTTTTACCTTGTTTTTTGCGGTACAGGAGATGGAGGCCAGGGCCTTGCATATGCTAGGCAAGCTCACCACCAGTGACACCCCTAGCCCTGTAATAAATGCTTTTTTTTTTTTTTTTTTTTTTTTTGAGGGAGTACATTGGGGTGGGGCGATTGAACCCAGGGGCACTTAACCACTGAGCCACATTCCCAGCCCTTTTATGTATTTTATTTAGAGACAGGGTCCCACTAAGTTGCTGAGTCTGGCTTTGAATTCTCGATTCTCCTGCCTCAGCCTCCCCTGCCACTGGGATTACAGGCGTGTACCATCACGCCCGGCCAATAAATGATTTTTAAGTAATACCAACACAATTGTTTTTTTCTAAAAAAGCCTCACATAATTCTCGCAGCCCGCTTTTTTGCTTTAAGAAAAAAAAAGGCATAAAATCTGCGATGATTATGTGGCGAAATACGATACATTGGGTCCTAGCTCTAAAGATTCCTCACTTCTCCAGCACCACCAAAAAACAAACAAAAAAAAAAACCAAAAAAAAAAAAAATTCCTCACCAACCTAAATAAGTTGGTTAATAAAGGAACAGATCAACCTAAATTTGGTCTCAAATACTGCGGCCGTCCTTTTTCCCTTTTCCTAAAGGCACCAGGAAGGGGTGTGTCCTGCGATTCGACTCTGGCTGCGGGAGACTCCTTCGAGAAGCGGATCTTAACCGCCCAGAACGGAAGTTCCTGAACCTTCAAACCCGCGGGGAAGCAACTCCGCAACGGACCAAGATGGCGGCGTCCAGTGAGGGGCAGGCGTTTGCTTCAGGGGTTGAAAAGAACTGGGGTACAGTAGTCCGTTCCCCCGAAGGGACCCCCCAGAAGGTCCGGCAGCTAATAGATGAAGGGATTGCCCCGGAAGAGGGAGGCACAGAAGCGTGAGTTCTCGAGTCAAACGTGGGTCAGGCACTGGGAGAATGGAGATGGCTTGGGGAAGATAGCCCTGGAGCAGGGGCGGGTGGTATTGGGGCCCCCTCGGTTGGCTACTTGTTCAGGGGTGATGAATTGTTCTTGGGACCAGAAAGAGACTGAGGCCTCTGTGGTTGGTCGACTTAGATTTTCTCAGGATGTTCTGATTTCGCACCACGGAAGGAATTTTGCCATCCAGTTGTTTTGGGAAGGAAATATAAAAGGGACCGTTAGTTGAGCTCACCAGACTTCTTTTAGTTGGGGTTCTTAATCTTTTTTGTTATTAGAGTTAAGTGGTATCTATATCTACTATAAAACAGTTTTGAAGTAGTAAAGAGCATCAACTGTATTTCAAATTATAGCCAACAACCATAATGTGAGAAAAGTATTTTCACTGGTGACAAAAGTTATTGCTTTTGGGGACCAATTTATAAGTACTTCTTATACTGTGGGGTTTTTTGTTGTTTTGTTTTTCCTTCATAACTGAAGAAAATGCCGAATCTTAAAGGTTAGTGAACTAAGTGCCACTTTATTCCCACCCAACGTTATGGGTCTTTTGAATTTTTTCCAAGAGACTCTCAAAAACTTTGAGGAAGATTCTTTGAAAAATTTTGTTTCTTCGAAGCCATAATTGTTAGTGTAACCCAATTTTTATTAAAATGATACTTGTCTCAGCAATTCCAACACTATCTGTATCCTCAGGCACTGCTGAAATTGCCTTTCATTGAAAATAAGCGTATTACCTGGCTTTTTTTTTTTTTCCTTCCTGAAAATTTTTCATGAAATCTCTTAAAGAGCCTTACTTTGATTTGAACTTTTTATTTGGTTCTTTTTGGGACAGAGTGGTTCTCAAGAGTCTATTCAGCTAGCAATATCAAAGTTATTTTTTCTCCTGTTACAACAATTGCATTTCTGCAATGGTTCAAATTGTATGGTGACTACCTGAGGACTTGAATCTTATTTTGTGTGTTTTAAAATTGTGCCAGGGGCTGGGGATATAGCTCAGTTGGTAGAGTGCTTGCCTCACAAGCACAAGGCCCTGGGTTGTTCTAATCCCCAGCAAAAAAAAAAAAAAAAAAAAAAAAGAATGAAAATTGTGCCAAATACTGTTGGAGAACAGTGAGTGAGCTAGCTTGCTGGTACTAGCAGAGCTCTATAGAAGTAAAAATTTACTGAAATCTAGATATGGCTAAAATGTAAAGAATTTTCAATACTAAGTTAAAGAATTTGGAATATAGTATTATAAAATGATTGGAAAAACATTTTTTTTTAAAACCAGGGATTGGACCCAGGAGTGCCTAACCACTGAGCACATCCCCAACCCTATTTATTTTTTATTTTGAGACAGGGTCTTGCTGAGTTTAGCATAGGGCCTCACTAAGTTGCTGAGGCTGGCTTTGACCTTGCAGTTCTCCTGCCTCAGCCTGCTGCGCCACTGGGATTACAGGCTTGTGCCCCTGTGCGCAGCTTGAAATAATTGAAAATATTAAGCAGAGAAATGACGTCTCTGAAATTCTTTTTTAGAAAGCTTAAAATCCAGTGTTGGTATATTTGATGGTATGATTTCCAGAGAAGCTAGATATGAGATGTTTAAGTGGAGTGGTACCATGAAAGGATTACTAACAGTTCTACCACTTTATTTTAGGAGGGATACATCTGCCACATTCCAGTCAGTTAATGGATCACCTCAAGTAGAACAACCTCCCTTGGAGTCTACAAGCAAAGAAGCCTTCTTTAGCAGAGTAGAAACATTTTCTATATCCTTTTTCAGTTCATGTAGTTGTACTTTCTACCTGTTCCTTAAATTATTATTACTTCAGGCCATTACACCACTTACTCTGATATTTTAACTTGGTAACAACTTTTATAGGAAAATTAAGATCATAACATGCTGTCAATCAAAAGGAGTATTTGAGATTATCTAACCTGCTCTTTTTACAGAAGACCTGTAAAAAAATTGAAGACCTGAGAAAAGGAAGAATAATAACAAATATTTGTATAGTGTGCTGTCAATAAATTACTACATTTGCTCTTCACCTTAAGTCTGTGAAAATAGTTATTATGATTATTATACATTTTACAGAGGCAGACACAGTCATAATAGGTTATATGACTTGCTCAAAACAGCCTTCTAGCAAATGGCAGAGCCAAGACTATAGTTTAATTTTTAAAAGACTATACTACTACTATCTCTTTCTAGATTTTCCTTTGTGTCTTAGTTCTCTGTGGTTGCATAACAAATTGCTTTAAAACTTAGTGGATTAAAACAACAAACATCTCACAACTTCTGTGGATTCCTAGTCTAGGCAAGGCTTAGTTGAGTCTCTAGCTCAGGTTCTTAGTGAGAGTGCAGGCAAGGTCACCTGGGTACAGTCATCTCAAGGCTAAGCTAGGAAAGGATCCATTTTCACCTTTTCTCATGATTGTTAGCAGGGTTCATATTCTTTTGGCTATGCTGCCTGTCAACTAGAGACCTCCTCTTGATTCCTTGCTATGTGGTCCTCTCAATAGGAACCGTTAGGGCTGGGGTGTAGTTCGGTTGGTAGAGTGCTTGCCTCCCATGTGCAGGACCCTGGGTTCAATCCCCAGCACCAAGAAAATAAATAAATTAAGAAAAATAGGAACAGTTCATGATTTGGTACCTGGTCTCCATCAAAATGAGCAAGCAGGAGAGCAAAATGGAAGCCACACTTGTTTTCATAAACTCATCTAAGAAATGGATATTATGTCTTTACTTAACTGTTGGTCACTCCACAGGAATCATAGAGACAGAATATGGAAGAGATGGTGGTCCACTTCAAGTACTCCTTTTTTTGATGACTTTGTTGCCCCATATGCAAGAACCAAAAAGCCCAGCTGGTAGTTTTTAGAATTTTTATTTTTAAAATTTTTAAATAGTTAAATTTGTCCTTAAATTTCTTGGGGGATTCTTTCCAGGACCCCCTCAGATACCAAAATTCAGTGAAGCTTAAGTCCCTCATACAGAATGGCACAGTATTTGCATATGTTCTATGCAACTTTAAATCATCTTTAGATTATCTATAATATCTAATAAAAAAAAATTTAAGTGCTATGTAAATAGTTGTTACACTTTATTGTGTGGGGAATAATGACTAGGAAAAAGGTTGTGCATGTTCTATACAAATGCCTTTTCTATTTTTTTTTAGTACTGGGAATTGAAGGCAGGGGCATTTTACCACTGAGCTACTTCCTTAACCCCTTTTTATATTTTATTTTGAGACAGGTTCTCACTGAGTTGCTGAGGCTGACATTAAACTTGAAATCTTCCTGCCTCACCCTGCTAAGTAGCTGTGATTGTAGCATTTGCCACTTCACCTGGTTCAAATGCCATTTATGTATGTATGTACTGGGGATCGAACCCAGGGGCACTTACCCACTGAGCAACATCCCCAGCCCTTTTTACTTTTTGTTTTGAGACAGTTTCTCACTAAGTTGCTTAGGGCCTTGTTACGTTGCTAAGGCCGGCCTTAAACTTGAGATCCTCCTACCTCAGTCTCCTGAGTCACTGGGATTATAAGCATGCACTACCATGCTCAGCTCAGATGCCATATTTTTTAAAAAAGAATGTTTTTCATCCTCAGTTGATTGACTATATGGATATAGAACTTGAAAATATCAGGGGCTGACTTTACAGACTTACAGAAAGTTTGCGGAGGTTATAAAGAATATTTTTGATAAAATTTTTAAAAATAATTTGTGAGTTGTTTGCAAATAATTTGTTAAAGGGATGCCTCATTACTCCCAAATAATTCCTACAAACAAGGACTTTCTCCTACATAACCAGAATATAACAACCAAAAGCAGGAAATTGGTAAGTTACTACCATCTATTCCTTAGACCCTAGGTTTATTTGTTTGTTTGTTTGTTTTCTTGATTGTGTCTCAATGAGTTGCCCAGGCTCACCTTGGACTTTGGATCCTCCTGCTTCAGCTAACTGCATTATTGGGATTTTAGGTGTGTAGTCACTACACCGAGCATCCCAGTTTTTTTTTTTTTTTAAAGTCAATTATACTAATAAGCAACAATAGGTGTTGGCGAGGATGTGGGGAAAAAGGAACCTACTCACCTTACCATATTACATTTGTCTGTCATATCTTCTTAGATTGTGACTGTTCTTGTTTCCCTGTTTTTGATGACCTCAGCAGTTTTGCCAAGCGCTGGTCAGGTATTCTGTAATGTCCTTCTAATGGGAATTTGTTGATGTTTACCTCATGATTAGACTGGGGTTATGGTTGAAGAGATAAGCTAATCTTCTGTGTATCATTCCAATTTTAGTATAGGTACTGCCAAAAAGTGAGCAGGGGTTATGGATTATGGGGAGGAAGACCATAGAAATAAAAATTCATTTTCATTATAACATATCATATGAAGATCAACATGATATTCATTTTAATGTTGACCTTGATAATGTGGCTGAGGTAGTATTTGTCAGTTTTCTCCACTGTGCAGTTACTTTCCCTACATCCCCACTCTTTTTATGCTATATGCTTCACTATAATAAAGGAAATCACTTTACTCAGACCACACCTAACGAGTTTAGAGTCATGATCTATCTCTTTGAGAGCAAATTATTACATTAGATATTTGCAATTCTGTTACACAAATTTGACTCTTTCCTAATTACTTAAGTCATTTACTTATGTCTTTATGGACTTGTGAATTTTTTTATACTTTGGGTATAGTTCGACATTACTTTATTAATTTTGTTGCTCAAATTATCCCAGCTTTGGCCATGAGAACTTTCAGTTGGCTTCTGTGTCCCTTCTGACATACCACCATCTTTGTGAATTAATATTTTTCTCTTCAAACACTTTTTAAATTTTTGACATCATAAAATACTTCAGGTTTATGTTATTTACTTTCTGCCCCAGAATCCTAGAATCAGCCAGTTCTGTTTGTAGAGAATGGTAGATTAGAAACCAAAATGTGAGCACTAGTTGTACTCATTGCTAAAAGGGTATTGTTGTTTCTAGGCCCTCTCAGTTGACATACAAAGAAAATATATGTGTACTGCTTATTTTTTACACTAAAACTGTTGATTCATTGTACATTTATTTTGATGTAATTGTGAAGTAGGAATTCAACTTTCTTCTCCTTATGTTGAGACTTCAACTTGCCATTCTTAGATGTCTAGCCTCAGACAGAACTTTCATTTTATGTTTCTCCATTGGTAAAGTAGGAGAATAATACCAATCCTATCCATCATTCAGAGCTGTACTGAGAATGAGATGGAAGTCTGAAAAGTTCATTGTGAATTTAAAACACTCTACAAATGTATGTAATAATATTAAAATCACTGTTGTACTAAAAGGTACTCTCATTAGCATTTCTTCAGGGAGCAAAAAACTAACCTTCTTTCATTGAGACTTCTTTTGTTCACATTACTTTTAATAAACAGTCTTTTCCAACTGAATATCAAGGATTTTGTTCTTTCCACTGGTTTCTATCATTTTCTGTAGAAGAAATAGAATAAACATTATCAAAAAAAATTATACTAATAATGTTTTTGGTAGCAAAAAGATCCAGTTGAGAATCACACATTGCATTTAGTTGCTGTTAGTTTCCTTTAACCTGGAATATTTCCAGTGTTCCCTTGAATTTCTTGATTTCAATACTTTTGAAGATTTCAGCCAGTTATTTTATAGAGTATATCTCAGTTCACATGTGTCTGATATTTGTGATTGTGTTGAATTATTTTGGAGAGTCATGAAGTGATGGTCCTTTTTCATTGCAACCTATCAGTTGGCACATGATGAAGGTTTATCCCTTTAGGTGGTGATCACTTTGATCACTTGATTAAAGGAGTGCTTGTGATACTTTTCCATTGTCAAGTAACTCCTCCTTTGTAATTGAAAAATGTTTCATGGAGAGGTTCTCTAAAACTGTGTAAATATCCCATTCCTCATCAAACTTTTTATTTGGAGTCATGGTTTCTTTTTTTATTCCGTGGGTTGTAATCTATTACAATCATTATATATTTTGATGCTCTAGTTGTCTTATATTTAGTCAGTGGTATCCCCTGCAAAATGACTTTTGTGCCTTTGAAATGTCCTCTGTAATTGTTTGATCTCTTTATTGCTTTCTGGGATATGAAATGGTTTAAAAATTTTTTTTTCCTATAGTGCTGAGAATTAAACCCAGGGCCTTGCAAATGCAAGGAAGTACTCTACCAGGGAGACAACTTTTTTTTAGTGGTACTGGGAATTGAATTCAGGGGCTCTTGACCACTGAGCCACATCCCCAACCCTCGTTTGTATTTTATTTAGAGACAGGGTCTCACTGAGTTGCTTAGTGCCTCAATTTTACTGAGGCTGACTTTGAACTTGCAATCCTCCTGCCTCAGCCTCCTGAGCCATTGGAATTACAAGTGTGCACCACCATGCCCAGTGAGACCACATATTTTTTGCTGCTATATTTGGTGATCCTGGAGATCAAAATCAGGAGTGCATTACCACTGAGCTACATCTCCAGACCTTTTTTTAAATTTTGAGACAATTTTGCATTTAGTTATTGCTAAATAGATGAGAGTTGTTGACTCAAAATTGGAATCCTCCTGCCTTGGCCTCCCCAGCTGCACAGTGAACTCTCTCTTTTTTTTCGTGGTACTGGGAATTTCTTTTCTTTTCTTTTTATTTTTGGTGGGGCTGAGGACTGAACCCAAGGGTGATCTACCACTGAGCCACCTCTTCAACCCTTTTTATTTATTTATTTATTATTTTATTTTATGTCATGTTATATTACATTATGTTATGTTATGTACCAGAGATTGAACCCAGGTACACTTAACCATTGAGCCACATCCCTAGCCTTTTTGTTTTTTATTCCGAGACAGGGTCTTGCTAAGTTGCTTAGAGCCTTGCTGAATTGCTGATTGTGGCTTTGAGTTGGCGATCCTTCTGCCTCAGTTTCCCAAGTCACTAGGATTACAGGCACGTGCCACCATACCCAGCTCCCTTTTTAGTTTTTACTTTGAAACAGGGTCTCACTAAATTGCTGAGTCTGGCCTCAAACTTGAAATCCTTCTGCCTCAGCCTCCCAAGTGTGTACCACTCTACCTGGCTGCACAATGAACATTCTAAAATGTAACACATTTACAAATGTGTAATGTTTCATTTTGATTTTGATTGTTGTTTTGAGGCTTTTTGGTTTTTTGGTACTGGGTATTGAACCCAGGGGCACTTTACCACTGAGCTACATCCCCAGCCCTCTTTATTTTTCATTTTGAGACAGGGTCTTTCTGAGTTGTTGATGGTCTTTTAAATTGCCAAGGCTGCCCTTGAGTTTATAATCCTCCTGCCTCAGCCTCCTGTGTCACTGGGATTACAGGTATGCACCATCATCCCCAGCCTGGGATGAGAAATTCTACGTTCATCTTGTATTTTTCTTGCCCCATTCCCAGAATCCACCATTTCTCCAAGGATACTTGTTCTTTTTCAGTGGAGAATATTATTTAAAAACCAAGCTCTGGGGTATGCAATGTGCACTGGTAGCTACTGTGTGCCACTGTTCTGAGGCCCTATCAGAGAAAAAAAAAAAACTAAGAAATTCTTTCTGTCTCTCTCTGTCTTCCCCATATACATGTATATTCACAAATACACAGTTGACCCTCAGTGTCTATGGGGGATTGGTTCTAGAAGTCCCCCCTTGTACACCAGAATCCTTGGATGCTCAAGTACCTTATATAAAATGGCTTGTGCTTGCACATGACCTGTATATATCTTCCATGTACTTTAAATCATCCCTAGATTTCTTAAAATACCTCATGCAATGCAAATACTATGTAGACAGTTGTTATGTTCCATTGTTTAGGGAATATTTTGATAAGAAAAAGTCTATACATGTTCAGTATAGATAACTTTTTCTTTTTCTTTTTTTTTCTTTTTTGGTGTTCTGGAATGAAACCCAGGGCCTCCTGTGTACTAGGCAAGCACTTTACCACTGAACTATAGTCCCAGTCCCCAAATGCAGTTTTTTGTTTTTAAATATTTTTTTCAGTTGTAAATGGACACAATACCTTTATTTTATTTATTTTTATGTGGTGCAGAAGATTGAACCCAGTGCCTCACACGTGCTAGGCAAGTGCTCTACCACTGAGCTACAACCAAAGTCCCCCAGAGGCAGTTTTTTAAAATATATATTTTAAATCCACAGTTGGTTGAATTTGCAGATGTAGATCCTGCTGAGAGGGACAGCTGAGTGTACACCTCCTACTTAAATTCCATACCATAGGATTTATTCTAATTTCCCTTTCCACATTTGTCCCTTCCTTATTCAACCTTTGTGAAACCTAATTCCTTTTTTACCTAATTCCTTTTATCCTGATTATATTTACTACTTTGATCAGTCTTCCTGTGTGCACCTAACTGGTATACTACTGTCTCCTTCCTGCATGAGTGCCCTTTTTAGCTCATTCAGGTTCTAGCTCTCTGTAGTAAGCTCCCCATGTGAATGCCTTTTTTACCCTGCTTGGTTTCAGCATCTCAACGTGGGCTATCCATCTTTGTCGACACCCTTTTCACCCCAGTTGGGTTCTGACCCCTGGTACTGAGCTGCCTCTCTACATTGTGGCTCATACATCTTCCTTATTCCCCACCTAATGCTTTACAATGAAATTGCTCAGGAAAGGGAAGGTATTTTTAATTATTTTTATAGTTGTTTCTTGCATTCAATTCTGATTTTGATATAGTAGTTAGATCTATTTGTTTGTTTTCATAGACTATAAATTGATCACCATTTCATTACAATAATCATTTATCTAACTTAATCAACTTAAGTGATTTTTATAACTAGATAATCCCAGCTCCTTTAACATTTACATCTAAATCCTGTTTTCTAGCCTTCATTCATTCTTTTACTGATATTGAAGTGTTTTCAAGTGCCCAGATCATGCCAGGCATGGTGATGCATGCTAATACCAGTTACTAAGAAAACTGAAGCGAGAAGATCAAAAGTTAGAGGCCAGACTGGACACTGTGGTACTTGCCTGTGATCCCAGGGACTGTGGAGCTGAGGCCAGGGAATCATAAGTTTGAGGTCAATCTCAGCAACTTAGTGATCCTGCTAATAGAAAATTGAAAAGGGCTGGGGTATAGCTTAGTGGTAAGGTGCCTCTGGATTCAATCCCTAGTACAAAAAAAAAAAAGGAAGACAGTTGAAGACCAGCCTGGGCAACATAGCAAGACCCTATCTTAAAAAAAAAAAAAAAAAATCCCAAATTCCTTATAAAAATATAGAACTTTCCTACATCATTTTTATGTTTTATCCTTTTTTTTTTTTTTTTCCTTTCCTATTACTCTATAAAATAAGGGCTGTCTAGAAAAGATCCATAAAGCTGAGTGTTGACTATTAAGGATCAATAAATGTTTAAGGACTTATAGATGCTTGACTATTTAAAACACATACTTGGAATAAAATGAATTTGCTAACCCTCAAAACACATATGCTCTACCTGTTTAGTACACAACAATAAAATTTGGAGGGGATAATGAGAATTTTTTTTTTTTTAACACCTTTGTTCTTTGGAAAGTAAGGGCAGATGTGCATAGGGAGAGCATAGACAAGTTGCAGAAGATATTTCTGCCTTTTGACTTTGCCCGTCCCTTATTGCTTGGGCATGTCCTAATGCTTTCACTAGTGTTTGTAAGTTCCCAGTATTCAGATTAAATAAAAAGGAATGGCTTCTATAGTCCACCTCACAACCAGTAATAAACATTTTTATAAATTTTTTTTTTTTTTTTTTTTTTTTTGAGACACTATCTTGGCTATGTTTGTTCCCCAGGATAGTCTCAGTCTCCTGAGAAGTAAGGACTTACTATAGATAAGCTATAAAACATGTGAATCATATAAAATATAGAGGCTTCCTACAGAAGAAGAACTTTTTCCCCCTTTGTTTATTACTCAAATGACCATCATTTTGCAAAGCATGTACCTGCTTTAAAAATAGTCTTTACCTGCTTTTAAAATAGTCTTTAAAAATAGTTTCTTTTTTAAAAAAAGGAAGGAGAAAATAACAATGAATCAAACACCATTACCCTTTGTAAATGTATGATTACACAAATGGTATGCCTTTACTTCATATACAAACAGAAACAACATGTATCCCATTTGTTTATAATAAAAATAAATTTAAAAAAAATATTCTTTACCATTTGTATTACTGCTTTTCTCCTTAATATGATGTGCTTATTCTTGTATGAATTAAGAATGAGGTAGTTTTCCTTTTGATTTATTCATTTTAATATGCTTGCAATGTTGCTTTTCTTAATATGAATACTCCTTGAAATGGGCAGGGAAGCCCTCTGAGTTGTCTCCACTTGTCTGTGCAAAATATGGTTGGGTCACAGTTGAGTGTGATATGCTCAAGTGTTCCAGCTGTCAGGCTTTTCTCTGTGCCAGTTTACAACCAGCTTTTGATTTTGACAGATGTAAGTATAAAGCATAGATTACATTTTCCTCTACTTTTAAAGATATACTAGCTTTTCCCTGGGGTGGGGAGTGGGGAGTCACTTTGAACAAAGATTGTGCTTCACCATATATAATAAGGTGAATTTGCAGTTGCCTTCACCCTAATTGTTAGTGTCATTCATTACTTTCTTTTAAACTAAGCTACTCTAGAGTAGGTCTTGAATTCATGTTTCTAGGTAGCTGACAGCAGTATGTTTACTTTTTGATTTGAAAATTTATACTTTTAGACAAAGAGTATAAATATTTTCTGAAGTCCCACACTTTGGAATGCCTAGCCTTATAAGTTAAATGTTACATCTTCCTTGTTGATTTTAGGATATGTTTAGAACTCATTTCATGGAAAATGTTAAGATGAAATATTACTACTTCTTTGTGTATTTTTAAATTATTTTAGTTATTTTTATTTGTAGTTGTATTTGTACTCTTTAAGTCTATTGGGTTTTGAATCTTTATAGTGTTTTTTTAAGGCATTGCTACCTGTGTGGATTTCAGATAAGGAACGATGTGCTGAGCTGAAGAAATCCTTGTGTACTGCCCATGAGAAGTTCTGTTTTTGGCCAGACAGCCCCTCTCCAGGTACTTATTTCTGAGAATTCTCATTTACCATGTCTTCAGAGACATTGCATTTCTAGTGTTGTTTTGTGTGTGTGTGTGTGTGTGTGTGTGTGAGAGAGAGAGAGAGACCTAATCTTTGAACTTTCTTTTTCTTCTATTTGTTCTTTTTAAGACCTTGCATATTCATTTATATTATTACTTATTTTATAAGTGTACCTGTTGTGCCAGTGGCTTAGCCATGTTTATACATTATCTCATTTAATCTTCACAGAGCCTAGGATGTAGATATCATCAACTCAGCTTTTTTAGTTGAGGAAACAAAGAATCAGAGGTCCTAAAACAAACTAAAGTGAACCATAACTGATTTTATGATTCTAAACTCTGCTTTTCCCACATGCTGAGTAGCTCCAGGTTTCTCAAGACTTCTTTAGAGGTAAATACGTTTTGGTTGTTACAGAAGGCTCACAGGACCCCAAGTGAGAGTGGTACAAGTCTACAGTTTATGACATGAAAGCAGTACACATAACAGCAGCACTGAAGAAAGGACAGCCTCGCAGCTAAGGCTGCCTCAGCAAGGGGTGCGTGATGGCCAGGTCCTATCCTCTTTCCTCTTTGTGTAAGGGCCATGGCGGGAGACAGTCTCTTTTAAATCAGGAACTGATTTGCACGGAGTGCTTCATAATAAGCCAAACATGCAGTATCAACTGGGATTTTGGAATATTTTGTTGTTTATGCAGGCATGTTTCTGCTAAGTAAATAGCTTCAACAGCAGAGCCCTCTGGTGGGGAATCTCACCAAGAGCAGAACAAAATTTTTCAGACCCATGTTTACAAAGCAACACTGTTCATCCATATTTGTTATTCCTTGACCACAGAACGGTGCAGTGTAGGTGTATTTTTGTATTAGGAAGACAGCTTAGGGTAATTCCAGGCTCACTAATGGCCATGAATATTCTGTGAATGATTACTAAGGATAAAATAGATTGAAAGTGACTATGGATTGCTATCTACCTCTGATGAAATTTTCTAAATGAAGTTGACATACAACAAAGATTTCCTACTGTTGGCCTAAATTATATCATTGCATACCACAGCCAGCCCTGGAGGAGTTGAGTCCATCCTTGTCCAATGCAGGGCTCTGTTGATGGTTCCCAACTCTTGTAACTACACATTGCCTTCTTGACCCCATTTACAACTTGACTACCTTGAAGACCTGTAATTCCTATCTAGACCTCTCTTTTGAACCGAACTCATATTTTCAAGTATCCTCTAAATATTTCCACTTTTTATTATAGGTACCTGGAACTCAACTTACGCAAAGCTGAACTGTTCTTGTCTACCTAAAGCTTTGCCCAGCTCAGTAAATACACCAGCCTCTCCATCCATTTGTCCTAAACCCAGAAATCATTTGTAGCCACCCTTTCCTATCATCACCCACTGTGCCCTATCGATTCTTCCTCCTAAGTAGGTCTCAGATAAAACTTTTCAATTATACCATTCTTTATTTTGGTTCTTTAACATTAAAGGGATTTTTATGTGGAGAAAGGAGTATGCACAATTATTTGTGTTGTAATTCCTAAATTTATTAAGCATGTCTGTAAATTTTTAAGATAATTTTTTCCTAATAATTACATAGTTGCTTTAAACATTTAAATGACAGTTACTAACTTACTAGGCCTGATTATTTTGGGCATGTTCAAATACTTTATACACAAATGATACAAATATATCAATTATGAAACACATTTAAGCTTATGTTAAGACATTTTCATGATGGATTTCATTTCTTCTCTATTTGTTCTTTTACCTTTATAATGGTTTGGTTTTGTTTTGGTACCAGGGATTGAACTCAGGGTCACTCAACCACTGAGCCACATCCCCAGCCCTATTTTGTATTTTATTTAGAGACAGGGTCTCACTGAGTTGCCTAGTGCCTTGTGGTTGCTGAGGCTGCCTTTGAACTCCTGATCTTCCTGCCTTAGCCTTTCGCGCTACCAGCCTGGCCTTTCATAAGGTTTTGCAGTTACTTTCTTAGTATTGTAGCAATCATGCCAAACACTACATTAGAAATTGATCAGAAAGGCCTTGGGACCTGCTTTCTTCTCCCAAATTTTGCCAAACCTAAACCACTGGTCATCAAAACATGTGCCTTTTTATTGTTAAACCTTACTTGATTTTTTAAAGTCCATACTTTTCCTTGATTTTAATTTTAATTTTTGGTAGTGCTAGAGATCAACCACAGGGTCTCAAACATGCTAGGTAAGCACTCTCTGAGCCACTCTCCAGCCTGTAATCTGATGTTCTTAATAAAATGATGCTTTTTAAGTTGATGGTGCTGGGTACGATGGCACACGCCTATAATCCCAGCTACTCAGGAGCCTAAGTCAGGGGATTACAAATTCCAGGTCAGTCAGAGCAATTTTTGCAAGACCCTGTCCCAAAACAAAATAAAATGAACTGGGGATATAGCTCAGTGGTAGAGCATTTGCCTAGTATATGGGAAACCCTGAGTTTAATCCCCAGTATCACAAAATGAATAAATAATAAATTAATGAATAAATAAATAAATTGCATGTATTTTGACATATATGGTTATGTTATAATTGTCCATAAGTATCCATGAAGGATTGGTTCTAAAACTCCCTTTGATTCCAAAACCTGCAGATCCTTAAGGCCTTTATATAAGATGGCATAGTATTTATATATAATGTACATACATCTTCCTATATAGTTTAAATCATCTCTAGATTACTTATGGTATCTTTGTAATCCTATATCAAGTAGTTGTCATAAAAAGTTTGTACCTGTTCAAATATTTTTTTTTTTTTCAGATTTTTTTTTTTGTAATTGGTTGAATCTTGGATGCAGAACCCATGGATTTTGAGGACTAACTCTGTTTGCAACAACTTTAAATAATTTGATTTTGTCATCCCTGAATATAGAAAGTACTGCTTTCAGTAACTCGGCATAGAATGTTTGCCTAGCACATGCAAGACCCTAGGTTCAATCCCCAGTATGGGGAGGTGGGAAAAAAGTATTCCTTTGTTTTCACTTTTTAACTTTTAAAATAATTCTAAAATTTTGGAATCTTTCAAATGTAGACAAAAATTTCTATCACCCAGTCCCACATAATGCCAACATTTTGCCTTTTTTGCTTCAAACCATTCCACCTTACTTTGTGTGTGCAGTGTGTGTGTGTGTGTGTGTGTTTGCTTGCCAGGGTTGGGGGGGTTGTATTTGTTTTTGTGATACTGGAGATTGAACCCAAGGGCACTCTGCCACAGAGCTATACTCCTGGCCCTTTTTATTTTTTCTTTTGAGACTGGTCCTCATAAAGTTGCCTAGGCTGGCCTCAAACTCGTGATTGTCCTTATTATCCTCCCAAGTCATTAGGATTACAGGCATGTGCCACCACATTCACAGTCCTTCTAGTGAATGCTTTATCTCAGTTATTACACTTTCCAACTTCACAGTTTCTATTTTTTCTCTTTATTCATATTCTCTATTTAGTAAGATATCCTTCTTATACTTTCCTTTAGTTTTTTTAACATTTTAACTTTTTCCAGTAAATCCTGTGTCTAGGCTTTCTCAGTGGTAGGATTTTTTAGTTACTTTTTTTTTTTTTTTTTTTTTTTGCAGTGCTGGGGATTGAACCCAGGGCCTTGTACTTGTGAGGCAAGCACTCTACCAACTGAGCTATATCCAGAGCCCTATCTTGTTTCTTTCTATGTTTCCTAATAATGTGTCAGCTCTGGAAATCCACCCCACCTCCACCAGCACTTTTTGTTATTATTTATTGATTGTTTAGTAACTTTGCCTGAACTGATTCTGTAAAACCATCTTCTTTGTTACATGTGGTTGCTGAAGTCTCTGCTTTCTTAGATAATAATTTGTACAGAGATTTCTTTAAACACCTAAGAATAAGAAGTCTGCCAGTCTTTGCCAAGGAACTCTGTGCACTGGGCACCAGTGGTCAAGCAAGCAATTTGCAAGTCTTCTTTAGCTTTCACTTCCTGCTTGCACAGAGCCTCCAAGTCAGCCAAAGATGAGAACTTAGAGCTTTCTCAGCTCTTTCCTGAGCTTGTGTACAGCCCTACACATTCACATATCCCAGATTCTAAGGAATGTGTCGGAACTTTGCAAACCCTCCTGTGGACATCTCAGTTCCTAACTTTTCATTTTAAGGTTTATGGTCCATTTGTTGCTTGCCCCCAACTGTTTTAGCTGCCTCAGTTTAACTGTGATGCTAAATAGTTGCTTAAAACAACTATTCTTGAAATCTCTTCTCAGGAAAAGAAGGCTTCCCATATGCTAGACAAGTGCACTATTCACTGATCTCACTGAACTAATATGATTTTCCATGCACTGCCAGACAGATCAAATAATCTCACAGTTCTCTAGGATAGGGCTTTGGAGGAGCCCAGCTCCCCAGTGTCCTCCTCCACGGCCATTGGGCTGCTGGTTTCCACCATGATCGTGGTTTTCAGGGCTATATGGAGGATCTAAGCTGGGGAAAGGAAGATGGAAACAACACAAGGTAAAATGCCACAAAGTTCATTTCCCAAGCTGACTGGAGTCTTTATTCTTACCAAGATTCAGCCATTTTTCTTGACTAAATGCTTCCCAGATTATTGCCAGCTTTTGGTTAAATTTGAGAATGCTAAGAAGTTGATTTTTATAATTTTTGCCAACATTCTTAGTGTTTTTATAGAAGACAGGATTTTCAGAGATTCTCAGTCCACCTTCCCACAAACAACATCCTACACAGAAGCAAGAGACATGTATGACAGAAAAAAATACTTAATATATAAGTGCTCTCCTACTTACTAAAATTAATTTTAAAAAATAACAGCTAGGTACAGTGGTCATTCCAGCTACTAGGAGGATCACATATTCAAGGCCAGCCCAGGTTACTTTGTTAGACCCTCTCTCCAAATCAAAAGGGCTTTAGATGTGGCTCAGTGATAGACCCATTTGCCTGCCTTGTGCAGTGCCCTTACTTCAGTCCCAGTACTGCAAAAAAATTATTTTTTCTTTTGTATGCATGGTTGTATTATGTTTGTGTGCATATCATTAAGAATTCATAGCTTTGCAAAAGCATTTTATTCTTTCTAATTATGTTATTTTCTTATTTGAGTTTCAAAGTATTCACAGCTGGACTAATGAATTGATTTCCTTTAAACTGACTCTTCTGTACTTTCAACATTGTCTCTAGCATTCTTGAAAGCATTCTTGCTTGGCAGCAACACGCTACTATTCTGAATACAACTTGATTTATTTTCCCTACCCGACAATGTGAAATCAGCAACTCTCCCAAGAGCCAGATCCTTTTAATAGTATTAGAATAATATTAGAGACCAAAATCTGATTGCTAACGATGCACATAATGGATGGGCAAAAGTGCTACTGTTTCTGCTCTTGAGTTCCTTCTAGTAACAACTAGAAAAGAGCATTATTGAGATAGAATTGACACAAAATAAACTAAAATATTTAGAGATACAATTTGATAAGTTTTGACAAGTGATATATGTACACCCTTGAAAATATCACTGCTAAATATTTTTATTTCTTTTTTTGATGGTGCTGGAGATTAAACCCAAGGCCTTGTAAATTCTTGGCAGGTGCTTTACTATAGAACTACATCCCTAGCTATTCTATACTTTTTAAATAGTCAGGTTAGGATGACCTGTTCTCTTTTCATTTTTCCTATGAAATCTCTTGGGTTTTTTGTTTGTCTGTTTGTTTGTTTTTTTGTGGTGGTGGTGATGGTGGTGGTACTTGGGATTGAACCCCAGGGTTACTACCACTGAGCTACATCCCCAGCCCTTTTTATTTTTCATTTAGAGAAAGATCACACTAAGTTTTCTGGGTTTACCTCAAACTTGTGATCCTCCTGACTTGGCCTTCCTAGTTGCTGGGCATGGCCACCAGGACTGGTTCAAAATGTGTTTTTATTCTTCATCAGAGCTGATCATTGTGGTTTCTACTAATCGTTATAGGCCAAATAGACTAGCAAGGCTCTTTTGCCCTCAACATTTGCTTTTGCCAGTGTACCAGATGTCCATAGATGAAGATGGCAATACCAAAGATAGGGTGTACCTGCAGGTTCTTTTCCTTCCTGGCTCACAATGAGTTATCTATCTAACAGCTTGGCAGCTGTTATAAAATGCTGGTTCTCTAAGCTGTGTCACCTATTCAAAGCCTTTGTGTTTTTTATTTCGTATACCAATATCATCTTCCTATTTACCTTTTCCACAGATCGATTTGGTATGTTACCATTGGATGAGCCTGCTGTTCTTATTAGTGAATTCCTAGATCGTTTTCAAAACCTTTGTCACTTGGACCTCCAGCTTCCTTCCCTGAGGCCGGAGGATTTGAAAACTATGGTGAGTTTTTCTTGGCTAGGTTGTAGTGACCTCCAGTTGTCACCAGCACTTGCACATGAAGTGTTTCTTTTAATGACAAGAGGATGCAGATTAGGAAGAGAACTACTCACTTGTCTCTCATCTGGACTTTCCAGTTTCAACCAGAAAGGTGACTATTGAGGGTTAAAGTAAATAGATTCCATTTAAATGTTTAGGTATGAGTCTTCAAATGGCATAATTAATTTTATCTTGATTTAATTTGAATTCTTCAAGTGAAAAATTTAATTTTATCTTGATTAGTTACTTATATTGTTTAATAGAAGACACTGACATGTGACTGCATGTCATTATTGTGTGAAGTTTTCCATAGTGCTAGAGGAAACTAAATTATAAACTCTCCCTGTGAATAGAACTGTTAAAATACTCTGGCCCATCTGTACTTTGAAATTCTACACTTACTGTCCCATTTCATCAGCCTATTAGTACTGTGAGGGAAAGCTGTATAATAGGAAATAGCAGCTTCTTTTAGTCAGCTCTTTTGCTGCTGTGACTAAAGGACCTGACCAGAACAATTGTAAAGAAGGAAAAGTTTATTTGAGACCCACGATTTCAGAGGTTTTAGCCTATAGAAGGCCGGCTCCATTCCTTGGGGCTTGAGGTAAGACTGAACATCAGGGCAGAAGAATGTGACACAGGGAACCAGCTCACATGATAATCAGAGAGAGACTCCACTCTCCAGACACAAAATATATACCCCATAGCCACGCCCCCAAGGAATCACCTCCTCCAGCCCCACCCTACCTGCCTCCAGTCACTGCTCAGTTAATCCCATGGGGGGGGGGGGTTAATTCACTGATTAGGTTAGGGCTATAGCCCAATCATTTCTCCTCAAAACTGTTTCGCATGTAAGCTTTTAGGAGACACCTCACTTCCAAACCATAACACAGTTAATTATTTCGCTTCTTCAAGTTAAGAGGCTGTTACAGCTTTTAGCACCGATCTGTGGATTTCCTGAAGCCTATTAGAAAGTCACCCTGTCCCTGGCCAAGGCAAATTTTTTCTATACCCTGTCATAATTCTTTATTATTCTTAGAGTAAAAATCAAGGCTTGCAAAATCTATTGTTCTGTCAAAAAGTACACTGTCAAACTGAGACATAAACAGTAATCTGTTTTCATTATTTAGGTTTGAATTTCACAAGTTTTATAGAAAAATCTATGGTTGGTAAATTAAAAACAATTTAATAAACGAATTAAGAGTTCTAAGAAAATTGCCACTGCGGGCAATTTTTTTCTTTGTATAATAGTTTAAACTCGAAGGTTTTTTATCTTGGTTACTTTGTAGTGCTTGACAGAAGACAAGATCAGTCTTCTGCTACACCTGCTTGAAGATGAACTTGATCACGGAACTGAAGAGAGAAAAACTCCAAGCAAATTAGGCTCCGACATCCAAGTCCACATCACTGCCTGTGTTCTTGCTGTGTGTGGCTGGGCGTGTAGGTCAGTCAGCAAATTTTGCCTGAGGGCATAAGCTGTGGCAGTGGCATTTACTCATATATACAGCATTCACTAAGTAGTATTTGGAAATCACATGAGAAAACAGAAACAAAGAGAAAATTGAGGAGAGGAATAGGCAGGACAGATAGATAACAAGAATTAGTAACAAAACCAGAATTAGAACTTGGGAATTCTTGGTGTTCACACCTGAACTTTGTTTCTTGTATTGTAACTATCCAGGTGCATTCCTCCAAGCAGTGAAACTCCTTTTTATGAAAATAGAAAACAAGCCATTTTTAGAAAGAAAGAACAATCAGTGTAATTGATGGAAACTAACCAGAGATGGGGGCTGGGGATGTAACTCAATAGAGCACTTGCCTAGCCTGTGCAAAACCCTGGATGCAGTCCCTAGCACCCTCCCCCCCAAATTTAAAAAAGGAAACACTAGTTGGAATCATGTGGCTCCATGTTGATGTTTTTAACATTCTAACTGCTCAGTTTGGCAAAGACTCCCTCTGAGATAGAAGATTGTCAAAACCAAACTTTTTTTTGCCCCCCCAGTGGGGACTGAAGCTAGCAGGGCCTTACACATGCTAGGTGAGTGCCCTTCCATTGAACTACATCCCTTTTATTTTTGAGACAGGGTCTTAAGTTGCTGAGACTGGCCTGGAATTTGCAAGCTTCCTGCCTCAGCCTCTCACATTGCTGGGATTACCGGCATGCACCACCATGCCTGGCTTGATTTACCTTTGTTACGCTTTCTTTGGTAGATGAAGGAAAGAGTTTGAAGAGGGACCAGGAGAATTTTATAAAACATAACTTCCAACATAGCCTTGCCATAGAGAGTACACCAAGATCCATAGACCTTTCTATAGGAAAAATTGTGAGAGATGACGGGGAGACATGGAAAGATGATTGTCCTCAGATCAGAGGATGGGGCTCTGAAAGGACATGGTTTCCAGGTCCCTGGACCACTGCAGAGATTCATTCGATAGATGAACCATACTCACAGGTCATTACACTTGCTCACATAGAAGTGTTATCCTTCAGAAAGACCCACTTTTGTTTTCCATTCCTTCCTAGCTCTGCTTTGGAACCCATGCAGCTCTCCCTGATAACATGTTCACAGTGTATGCGGAAGGTGGGGCTCTGGGGCTTCCAGCAGATTGAATCATCCATGACCGACCTGGACACATCATTTGGCCTAACCAACTCCCCAGTCTCAGGCCCTGAGGGTCGTCCAGAACGCTTCCCTCTGGTGCCTGAATCACCTCGGAGGATGATGACCCGGAGCCAGGATGCCACGTTTTCCCCAGGCTTAGAGCAGGTATTGACTTAGCTTGTTTGAGGTGGACGTTTTAATGACATTTTTGCCAAATTATTGGTGGTGGAAAGTGGGAAATTGGTGGGTAGATTTCACTTTTGGCCATATTGATCAGACCATCATGTCATTTTTCTGTTCACCAATTGAGAAGCTAAATTCTTTATAGGAATTCAGTAAAGAAATACAGTATTCTTAGAAGAGTGCAGCTATATAGGCAATTCAGAAACTTAAAAAAAAAATTTTTGGTGGTACTTTGGATTGAACCCAGAATGTACCATTGAGCTTTATCCCTAACCCTTTTTAAATTTTGAGACAGAGACTTGCTAAGTTGTTGAGGCTGGCCTTTAACTTAGAATCCTCCTGCCTCAATCTCCTAAGTACCTGGGATTACAGGGGTACACCACTATGCCTGGCAGAAACTAAATTTTTATTCATTTATTTGTAGTTCCAGGATTTGAACCTAGGGGCACTCTACTACCAAGCTGCATTCCCTTTTATTGATTTTTTTTTGGGGGGTGTGGGGAGATAGGATTTGGCTAAATTGCTGAAACTGACCTTGAACTTGTGATTCTCCTGCCTCAGCTTCCCAAGTCACTGGGATTATAGGCCTGTGTCACCACACTCTGCTCCAGATCTGTTTTTTAGTAATATTTTCTTTTCTTTGTACTGGGACATTGAACCCAGGGACTCTTTACCACTGAGCTACATCCCCAGCCCCTCTCCCCCTTTTTTTGAGACAGGATCTCAGTTGCTTAGGGCCTTGCTAAGTTGCTAAGGCTGTCCTCCTGCCTCAGCCTCCCGAGTCACTCACTGGTATTACAGTCATGTGTAACCATCCTAAATTATTTTCAGTGTACCAATTAAAGATTTTCTCTGAAACCTGTGCCCAGCTCACACCTAACTAAATATAGTTTAAACTATAAAATACTTGCTTTCATATGCCTTAAGAAATACTCTGCCCATAATCATCAACATGATAGGTGGACTTTCCATTATTTCCTCTTCAGGTTGAAAAGAGCCCTAGTCCCATTGTCTCCCGAACCCGGAGCTGGGACTCTTCTAGTCCTGTTGATCGGCCTGAGCCGGAGGCAGCCAGCCCCACTACCAGAAGCCGCCCAGTGACCCGAAGCATGGGAACAGGAGACTCTTCTGGCCTGGAAGTACCCTCTAGCCCTCTCCGGAAAGCCAAACGAGCTCGCCTCTGCTCTTCCAGCAGCTCAGTGAGTCCACCTTCTCATGTAGCCATCACTGAGCATAAACAGCAGGCTATGCTCTCACCACACAGCACTGAGACACAGGGGTGAGCCATGCTGGGTCCTCTGGTTAAAGGTAGTCTGTGTGAATAAGTTTAAAGATGAGACATTTAAGTGACCAAAAGGAAAAAAATGAAGGGTTTTGTCATGTGTTCCTTTGGGTAGATTCTGGAGAGGTAATAAATACTTCAGGCTAGTGGGACAGCAGTGAGATAGGGGACAAAGCTGAGACGGTACAGTTTGTTTAACACAAAAGGACTAAAGGAAAATGAAAAGGCAATTTAAAAGAGCATTAAAACTAGAAGTGAGGACAGTTATGAGATTCTGGACTTTATGATTAATAGTATGCCTACAATAATATGTCTCCCTGAATAGATACAGCATCTGCCCTTCATTAACACTGTCTCTCTTCCTCCTCCTCAGGACACATCATCTCGGAGCTTCTTTGATCCCACCTCTCAGCACAGAGACTGGTGCCCTTGGGTGAATATCACACTTGGTAAAGAATCCAGGGAGAATGGTGGAACAGAGCTTGATGCCAGCACCCCAGCAGAGCCGGGCTGGAAGGCAGTGCTGACCATCCTTTTGGCCCATAAACAGTCTAACCAGCCAGCTGAAACAGACTCCATGGTGAGATAAGCTGCTGCCCTGCTTGTGTACAGCACTTGCTGTTTATGGGATAAGCGGCAGTGTCTAGTCCTATAATTAGCACCCTGCCTGCCTTCGGCTTTCCTAAGTCATGTGGACTCATTCTGATTTATCCTAAAGAAAGGTGTGGAAGTGGCCAGTCTTTCTGCATATAGCATTCCATCAAATTCTGTTAAATTCTTTGTTCTCCCAAATAAAATGACTCAAAGTGGAAAACTAATACAGAAACAGAAATAGATGAATAAGCAGCTGCTCTGGCCTCATGTTGCAGGGCAGCTGCTTTCTCCATCAGTTGCTGTCACTTGCCTTTGGAGCCTGACCAGTCAACTTAGCCTTTGGATCTCTGTACTCCAACACCAGGGTAGTGATTTCACTCCCCGTGTCACGCATGTGCACTGTTTCATCATCGGCCATCATAGTCATGACGACTGTGGTTAACAAATGCTGCTACAGGCAAAGCCATCATGACCACTGTGAAAACAAGTCAAATGTTTGTTCTATGTCAAGAATGAGAGTGCTAGTTTGTCCTTAATGTCCACCATGATTCTCTCATGGAATGGTAAAAACTGGGGTTTTTTCCCTTTTGTGTGTTCACTTCCAGATTTACCTTGCAGCCTAGTATAAATATAACAATTTCTGACCTCTATACCCTCCAAGAACAAACTAATACTTGCCAGACAGTGTTCCTGAATTCATGGTTTTGTACTGTCTTAGGAAGCCACTGGAGGGAGCTGTACTGATGCCTTTTTTTTTTTTTTTTTTTTGGTACTGGAGATTGAACCCAGGGTCACTTTACCGCTGAGCTACATCCCCAACCCTTTTTATTTTTGAGACAGGGTCTCACTAAGCTGCAGAGTCTGGCTACCAAGTTGCTGGAATTACAGGAATGTGTGGCCACTCCCAGCTTGTACTGATGCATTAGTGCCTTTAGTAAATTTGTAGATGAATGTTTCCAAGTTTTTGCAGGAAAAAAAAATCTGCTTCTTTTCAATTTATAAACTTTTGGAAATGTGTAAAGCTATTTAAAGACAAATATTTGCCCCACTTTTCAATTTGGAGATATTAAATCTGTATTTGCACATAAATTCTCTCTGCCTAGGCCTTTAGGAAGTAATAATATTTTGGCAGTTTTTACTAAGAGTTCCCTCTGTTACTGTTATACTAAAAAAACAAAACAAAACAAAACAAAAACCACACTGGGTTAGGTTTTTTGTTAGTTTGTTCGTGGAAAAAGTTGGTCTCATAATTGGCCCTGGATTCTGGGGCTTTTAGGATCTTTTTTCATAACTTGTCTTTTAACCTTCCCACCAGCTGCTATGACTGGGTGATACACAGCTTAACAGGGTTGCGGCAAAGGATCTTGATGTTGGAAAAAACTTTATATTTTTCTTAAAATATTTTTTTAGTTGTCAATGGGTCTTTTTATTTTATTTATTTATGTATGGTGCTGAGTATCAAACCCAGGGCTTCGCACACGCCAGGTAAGCACTCTACCACTGAGCAATAACTCCAGCCCCTATATTTTTTTTTCAACTTTGTTACTAAACTAAATTCCCCTTAGTTCCTTGAGTCAGAGCTCAAACTTTTCCTCCTGGGTCCTTATGTTATTGAAACACTCATCCCACAAGGAGGATAGGAAAACAGTGGAAATCCATCTTATATGAGAAACTTGAGGTTATTTTATGGATTGTTTTACTAAATATTCTTTTGTTCTCTCACTGAAGACCTTGCTGTGTGAAATATCTGCTCTTTATTATCTCAAAGTCAGAGAGAACTAAGGGTTCTGATTTACCAAGAACTTTTATCTGCTACTGAATTGCTTTGTCTCCTTGTAAGACTATTTCTTCAAATCTCAGAGCACTTTTATAGGTATGATCTAGTGGCAATGAGAGTCTTCCTATTTTTAGCTCTGCTGGCTAAAAATGAAGCTGAGAAAGTCAAGGTCATAGTTTAGACTCTTAGGGGTCATTCAACATTTCTTTCTTGGTCTTGGATTATACTGTTAACCCCAGGTAGGTAGTTCCAGGTAAATTTGAATCCTGTTCACAAAAAATAATGAACTCAGGCCAATTGAACATTATGGATTTTATTTTAAAAAATGCAAAATGAGTATGTGCTCTACTAATGGTCGGTCAGAAGTGTCATCATCACATAGGAAGATTAAGATGGCTGCAGACACAGAAAAGATAATGAGCCATGTTTTGGTGCCTCAGTGTGTTAATAGCAGTCTGACAGTAGAACAAAGCCTTCTTGATTTTATTTTATTTTAACTGTACATTATGTGTAGCATAATATAAAATGAGTTTTTATTCAGTTCCAGATACATTTTGATCATTGTAGAAGAAATTTACAGATTCTGATGCTGTAGAGTCTGAAAAAAATATTATAAACTTTTTTCCAACATCAAACTCATTCACCACAGCCCCCTTCAGCTTTGTACCATCCAGTCAGGAAAAAAAACTCTTATCTGTTATTTGTTATTTGTCTCTATAAAATAATTTAATCCTAATAGTAAGCTTTTCTACCAATAGAGTCTCTCTGAAAAATCAAGAAAAGTATTCCGAATATTCCGGCAGTGGGAATCTTTATGCTCATCCTGAAGATATTCCAGCCCATTCCTGGAGAGAACTGAAATGAGAGTGACTTTTTGAAAAATAAAGCCTGAATTCTCTTTGGGTCAGCCGATGCTGTTTTTCTCCATTCTGATTTAATCATAAGGAGCCCCTGCCATTGTAAAGGCAGTAAGTGTCAACAATCTGCAAGATTAAGAGGAGACCCATCTCCCTGTGGGGATGTGGACAGGGTAAGGTACTGCAAACCCAGTTCTATTAAAAGACTGTGGGACTTTAAAACTAGAGGAAAGACCCAGGAACACTCATTTCAGCAGCTTTAGCATGGGCAGTGTCTCAAGAACTGTATCCCAGGAATTTGAGAGCGTGTGTTATTAAAGTATTTGTCAAGATGCTTCGGTGCTTGAGAATTGTTTTCCCCCTTGCCTGGTAGGCTGGAGAAAGCTTCAGTGATATTATCAAGAGTTAAACTGTGGGCCGGGCATGGTGGCCCACCCCTTTACTCCCAGCTGCACAGGATATTGAGGCAGAAGGATTTCAAGTTCAAGGCTAGTCTGGGCATCATAGCAAGACCCTCTACAACTTGGAACTTGTCTCAATATAAAAAGGGCTAGGAACATAGCTCTGTGTTAGAGCATCCTTAGATACAATGCCCAGTACTGTCCCTGCCCCCCAAACAAAGTCAAACTGGGTTTTCAGTGTGGACTTAAAACCTGAAATGTATTTGTAATTCCAAAGACGTGTAGTCTTCCTTAAACTAGAAGCAAGGTGGTGTCATTATGTCAACAGGTCTCTTGGTGTGATGCAGTATAAGGTGAGCTGATTATTTTCTCCTCACTTTGATGCTAACAGAGTAAGAGAATGGAAGGAGGATATAAGAAAATACCCACAAGAGGCCCCTCATGTGCTTTCTAATGCCTGGCTCCCTTGACTGAGTGCCCCAAGCCTTTTTTCCTGCTTGTGAGGCTCATCCATCTCTGTGGTAGAGAAGATTGACCTGAACCTGACCCATCTAAGTACATGTGTCTACTGGTAAAGTGACCATGAGCTACTAGAGTCATTTAAGTCACTGGTTGATTTAGTTTATGGCTCACTTTTTTTTGTCGGGGGTACGGGGGCTTGCTGGGGATTTAACTCAGGTGCTCAAGCCCTAAACATATTTCCAGCCCTTTTTATTTTATTTATTTTTTATTGTAAACAAATGGGATGCATGTTGTTTCTCTGTTTGTACATGGCGTAAAGGCATACCATTTGTGTAATCATAAATTTACATAGGATAATGTTGTTTGATTCATTCTGTTATTTTTCCCTTCCCCCCACCCCTCCCACCCCTCTTTTCCCTCTATACAGTTCTTCTTTCCTCCATTCTTGCCCCACTCCCTAACCCTAACACTAACCCCTCCCATCCCCCATTATGTGTCATCATCCACTTATTAGCGATATCATTCGTCCTTTGATTTTTTGAGATTGGCTTATCTCACTTAGCATGATATTCTCCAATTTCATCCATTTGCCTGCAAATGCCATAAATTTATCATTCTTTATGGCTGAGTAATATTCCATTGTATATATATATACCACAGTTTCTTTATCCATTCATCAATTGAAGGACATCTAGGTTGGTTCCACAATCTGGCTATTGTGAATTGAGCAGCTATGAACATTGATGTGCCTGTATCTCTGTAGTATGCTGATTTTAAGTCCTTTGGGTATAGGCCAAGGAGTGGGATAGCTGGGTCAAATGGTGGTTCCATTCTAAGTTTTCTAAGGAATCTCCACACTGCTTTCCAGAGTGGCTGCACTAATTTGCAGCCCCACCAGCAATGTATGAGTGTACCTTTCTCCCCACATCCTCGCCAATACCTGTTGTTGCTTGTATTCTTGATAATCGCCATTCTAATTGGGGTGAGATGGAATCTTAGGGTGGTTTTGATTTGCATTTCTCTTATTACTAGAGATGTTGAACATTTTTCCATATGTTTGTTGATTGCTTGTAGATCTTCTGTGAAGTGTCTATTCATTTCCTTAGCCCATTTGTCGATTGGATTATTTGCATTCTTGGTGTAGAGTTTTTTGAGTTCTTTATAGATTCTGGAGATTAGTGCTTTATCTGAAGTATGATTGGCAAAGATTTTCTCCCACTCTGTAGGCTCTTTCTTCGCATTGCTGATAGTTTCCTTTGCTGATAGAAAGCTTTTTAGTTTGAATCTATCCCAGTTATTGATTCTTACTTTTATTTCTTGTACTATGGGAGTCCTGTTGAGGAAGTCTGGTCCTAAGCCGACATGTTGAAGATCTGGACCTACTTTTTCTTCTATAATCTGCAGGGGTCTCTGGTCTGATTCCGAGGTCCTTGATCCATTTTGAGTTGATTTTTGTGCAGGGTGAGAGATAGGGGTTTAGTTTCATTCTGTTGCATATGGATTTCCAATTCTCCCAGCACCATTTGTTGAAGAGGCTATCTTTTCTCCATTGCATATTTTTGGCCCCTTTGTCTAGTATGAGAAAATTGCATTTATTTGGGTTTGTGTCTTTGTCCTCTATTCTGTACCATTGATCTACCTTTCTATTTTGGTACCAATACCATGCCGTTTTTGTTACTATTGCTTTGTAGTAGAGTTGAAGATCTGGTATTGCAATACCCCCTGCTTCACTCTTTCTGCTAAGGATTGCTTTAGCTATTCTGGGTTTCTTATTCTTCCAGATGAATTTCATAATTGCTTGCTCTATTTCTGTAAGGTACATCATTGGGATTTTAATTGGAATTGCATTGAATCTGTATAGCACTTTAGGTAGTATGGCCATTTTGACAATATTAATTCTGCCTATCCAAGAACATGGGAGATCTTTCCATCTTCTAAGGTTTTCTTTAATTTCTTTCTTTAGTGTTCTGTAGTTCTCATTGTAGAGGTCTTTCACCTCTTTTGTGAGATTGATTCCCAAGTATTTTATTTTTTTCGAGGCTATTGTGAATGGGGTAGTTTTCCTAATTTTCTTTCCAAAGATTCATCACTTATGTATAAAAATGCATTAGATTTATGTGCATTGATCTTATATCCCACTACTTTACTGAATTCACTTATGAGTTCTAAAATTTTTTTGGTGGAATTTCCTGGTTCCTCTAAGTATATAATCATATCATCAGCAAATAGGAATAGTTTGAGTTCTTCTTTTCCTATTCATATCCCTTTAATTTCTTTGGTCTGTCTAATTGCTCTGGCTAGAGTTTCAAGGACAATATTGAATAGAAGTGGTGAAAGAGGGCATCCCTGCCTTGTTCCAGTTTTTCGGGGGAATGCTTTCAGTTTTTCACCATTTAGAACGATATTAGCCATGGGCTTAGCATAGATGGCCTTTACAATGTTAAGGAATGTTCCCACTATCCCTATTTTTTTCTAGTGTTTTGAGCATGAAGGGGTGCTGTATTTTATCAAATGCTTTTTCTACATCTATTGAAATAATCATGTGATTCTTGACTTTAAGTCTATTGATATGGTGAATTACACATATTGATTTCCTGATGTTGAACCAACCTTGCATCCCTGGGATGGTGCACTATCTTTTTAATATGTTTTTGTATGCGATTTGCTAAAATTTTGTTGAGAAATTTTGCGTCAATGTTCATTAAGGATATTGGTCTGAAATTTTCTTTCCTCGATGTGTCTCTGTCTGGTTTAGTTATCAGGGTGATATTGGCTTCATAGAATGAGTTTGGGAGGGTTCTCTCCTCTTCTATTTTATGGAATACTTTGAGAAGTATTGGAATGAGCTCTTCTTTTTTTTTTTTTTTTTTTTGCTTTCTAAAATAACAGCTTTATTCAGGTATAATTCACAATACCACACAATTTATCCTTTCAAGGTGTACAATTTAATGGCTTTTAATATAGCCACAGAATTCTGTAACTATTAATACAATCAATTTTAGAACATTTTCATCACCCACAAAAGAAACCCTGTATTCTTTAGTCTTCGCCTCCCAACTTCCCTATACCCCCAGCTTTTAATTATTTGTTATTTATTTATTGGTACTGGCGATTGAACCCAGAGGTGCTTTACCACTGAGCTATATTCTCAGTTCTTTTTTTTTTTTTTTTAATTTATTTTTATTGTAAACATGGGATACATGCTGTTTCAGTTTGTACATGGAGTAACAGCATACCATTTGCATATTCATTTATTTACATAGAGTAATGATGTTTGATTCATTATGTTATTTTTTTCCTCCCGCCTACCCCTCCCACCTCTCTTTTCCCTCTATACAGTCCCTCCTTCCTCGGAATGAGCTCTTCTTTAAAGGTTTTGTAGAACTCGGCTGAGAACCCTTCTGGTCCCGGACTTTTCTTTGTTGGTAGGCTTTTGATGACTTCTATTTCATTACTTGAAATTGGTCTATTTAAATTGTGTATGTCCTCCTCGTTCAGTTTAGGCAATTCATATGTTTCTAGAAACCTGTTGATGTCTTCGAAATTTTCTATTTTGTTGGAGTATAGATTTTCAAAATAGATTCTAATTATGTTTTGTATTTCACTCGTGTCTGTTGTGATATTTCTTTGTTCATTCCGAATTTTAGTGATTTGGGTTTTCTCTCGTCTTCTCTTTGTTAGTGTGGCTAAAAGTTTATCAATTTTGTTTATTTTTTCGAAGAACCAACTTGTTTATTTTGTCAATTTTTTGTATTGTTTCTTTTGTTTCAATTTTGTTGATTTCAGCTCTGAATTTAACTATTTCCTGTCTTCTACTACTTTTGGTGCTGGTCTGTTCTTCTTTTTCTAGGGCTTTGAGCTGGAGTGTTAGATCGTTTATTTGTTGAGTTTTACTTCTTTTATTAAATGCGCTCCATGAAATAAATTTTCCTCTAAGTACTGCTTTCATAGTGTCCCAGAGATTTTGATATGATGTTTCTTTGTTCTTATTTACCTCCTAAGAATTACCTACCTAAGAATTTTTTAATTTCCTTCCTAATATCTTCTGTTATCCATTCATCATATAATAGCATATTATTTAATCTCCAGGTGTTGGAGTAGTTTCCGTTTTTTACTCTTTCATTTATTTTTAACTTCAATCCATTATGATCTAATAGAATACAAGGTAGTGTCTCTATCTTCTTGTATTTGCTAACATTAGCTTTGTGGCATAATATATGGTCTGTTTTAGAGAAGGATCCATGTGCTGCTGAGAAGAAAGTGTATTTGCTCTTGGTTGGATGGTATACTCTATAAATGTCTATTAAGTCTAAATTATTGATTGTGTTATTGAGATCTATGGTTTCTTTGTTCAATTTTTGTTTGGAAGATCTGTCCAGTGGTAAGAGAGGCGTGTTAAAATCACTTAGTATTATTGTGTTATGGTCTGTTTGGTTTCTGAAATTGAGAAGGATTTGTTTGACATACATGGATGAGCCACTGTTTGGGGCATAGATGTTTATGATTGTTATATCCTGCTGATTTATGCTTCCCCTAAGCAGTATGAAATGTCCTTCCTTATCCCTTCTGACTTTGGCTTGAAGTCCACATTATCTGAAATGAGGATGGATACTCCAGCTTTTTTGCTGAGTCCATGTGCATGGTATGTTTTTCCCCATCCTTTCACCTTTAGTCTATGGGTATCTTTTTCTATGAGGTGAGTCTCTTGCAGGCAACATATTGTTGGATCTTTCTTTTTAATCCAATCTGCCAGTCTGTGTCTTTTGATTGATGAATTCAGGCCATTAACATTCAAGGTTATTATTGAGATATGATTTGTATTCCCGGTCATTTGGTTCATTTTTTAAACTTTATTTATTTATTTATTTGACACAACTTGGTTCCTCCTTTATTTGACAATTCCTTTAGGATAATTCCTCCCTTTGCTGATTGGCTTCTTTGTTTTTCATCTCTTTCTCATGGAATATTTTGCTGAGAATGTTCTGTAATGCTGGCTTTCTTTTTGTAAATTCTTTTAGCTTTTGTTTATCATGGAAGGATTTTATTTCATCGTCAAATTTGAAGGTAAGTTTTGCTGGGTGTAAGATTTTTGGTTGGCATCCATTTTCTTTCAGGGCTTGAAAAATGTTGTTCCAGGCCCTTCTAGCTTTTAGGGTCTGGATTAAAAAATCTGCTGATATCCATATTGGTTTCCCCCTGAATGTAATTTGGTTCTTTTCTCTCACAGCCTTTAAAATTCTGTCTTTATTTTGTATGTTAGGTAGTTTCATTATAATGTGCCTTGGTGTGGGTCTGTTGTAATTTTGTGTATTTGGAGTCCTATAAGCCTCTTGAACTTGATTTTCCATTTAATTCTTCAGATTTGGGAAATTTTCTGACATTATTTCATTGAATAGATTGTTCATTCCTTTTGTTTGTTTCTCTAAGCCTTCCTCAATCCCAATAATTCTTAAATTTGGCCTTTTCATGATATCCCATAGTTCTTGTAGATTCTGTTCATGATTTCTTACCATCTTCTCTGTTTGTTCAACTTTGTTTTCAAGGTTAAATATTTTGTCTTTAATGTCTGAGGTTCTGTCTTCCAGGTATTCTATGCTATTGGAAATGCTTTCTATGGATTTCTTAATTTGGTTTATTGTTTCCTTCATTTCAAGGATTTCTGTTTGTTTTTTTTTCAATATCTAACTCTTTATTGAAATGATCTTTTGCTTCCTGTATTTGCTCTTTTAACTGTTGATTGGTGCAATCATTCAGTGCCTGCGTTTGCTCTTTCATCATTCAGTGCCTGCATTTGCTCTTTCATCTCATCGTTTGCTTCCTTGATCATTTTAATTATGTACATTCTGAACTCCTTTTCTGTCATTTCTTCTGCCATGCTGTCATTGGGTTTTATTGATGTAACATCTAGATTTGTTTGAGGCATTTTCTTCCCTTGTTTTTTCATATTTTTCAGGTATCAGTGAACCGCTGAGATATTGCAGATTTCCTCTATTGACTTATAATGTCCCTGAAGATTTCTAGTATATCCCCTCTTAGCCTTCAGTAGGCTGAAGTCTTAGAGGAAGTTGATAGTGCAGTGCTCCGCAAGGATGCTGCCTCTCTAGGAGTGGTGGCCTTCAGGTGGGGTATATTCCCTGCTAGTGGGCAGAGGTGCCTCCACTTGTTGACCAATGGTCATCCAAAGGGGAACTAGGCTGCAGGCTGAGGCAAGGCCTGTTTGGGCCTGTGTCTCTGGTTTTACCGTCCTTTTGGGAAAACCTCACCCGGCAGGGAAAACTCACCCGGTGGGGAGGTCTCGCTGGTCAGTTCCCCTCCTAGAGGTTCCCCTCAATCTACAACTACCGCCTGAGCTGGGCTGCCTTCCTCTGCAACGTTCCCAGGGGCCCAGACCTACCTCCTGGGCCTGGGAGCCTCATCCTTCGCAGATGAGTCTCCTTAGGCTGCCTCTCCTCAGAGAATCTGCCCGCAGTCTTGGAACCTTCGTTCCGTCCCTAAATGTGTCTCTGTGGGGCTCTTCCACCAAGAAGCCTCCTAGGTCCTGGGACCCTGCTCTGCACCTAATCGCCTGGCTATGCGGCCCCTCCTCTGAGCAGCCACCTGGAGTCCTGTACAATCGCTCCGAGTCCCAGCGACCTGCCGCACACCTCTTCCCCTGGACAGCCGCCCGGTGTTCAGGTGCGGTCACAAGGAGTCCAAGCAACTCACTGCGTGCCTCCTCCACCTGCCAACCGCTCGTAGCCCTGGGCAGTCACTCCAAGTCCATGTGACCCGCCCCATTCCTCCTCCTCCTCCGGGTAGCCTCCCGGGTGTTCAGGAGCGGTCATTCTGAGTCCAAGCGACCCGCTGCACACCTCCTCCAGGCAGCTGCCCAGAGCTCTGGTGCGGCCACTTCGAGACCAAGTGACCCACCACGCTTCTCCTCCAGGCAGCCCCCTGGTGTTCAGGAGCGGTCGCTTTGAGTCCAAACAACTCACCACTCACCTCCTCCTCTGAGCAGCCGCCTGTAGCTCTGGTGCAGTCACTCCGAGTCCAAGCGACCTGCCGCACTCCTCCTCCTCCGGGCAGGCCCCGTTGTTCAGGAGTGGTCGCTCTGAGTCCAAACAGCTCTCCACGCAGCTCCTCCTCTGGGCGCCGCCCGGAGCCCCAGTGGTTACTCCAAGTCCAAGCACTGTGCTGAGCGGCCTCCTCTACGATGCTCCCAGTTGTCCAAGTTCACTGCTCCAGCAGGGGGAGGGGTGTCTCGCCGGGCAGCTCTACTTCACAAAGTTCCCTGCGTTCCGGGACTACCGCCCCATCTGGGACGCCTCCCCAATGGGAGAGACTCACCGGCTGCTTTGAGTTGGTCCCAAGTCTCTCAATATCTCCTCTTATGAATCCTGAGTCCTGGAGCAACATGAAATGCAGCCACCCTCTAGTCTGCCATCTTGAAACCCCCCCCCCTTTTTATTTTTTATTTTGAGGCAGGGTCTTGTTGAGTTATTAGGGCCTTGCTAAGTTTTGAGACTGGTCTTTAACTTGTGATTCTCCTGTCTCAGCCTCCTGAGTCAGTAGGATTACAGATGTGCACCACCATGCTTGGCCTTTTTTATTTTTATTTTTTTAAATGGTTACTGGGGATTGAACCTAGGGGCACTCTACCTCTGATCTATATCCTCAGCCCTTTTTAATTTTTTGAGATTGAGCCTCACTGAGTTGCCCAGGCTGACCTCAGACCCATGATCCTCCTGCCTGAGCTTCCTAAATGGTTGGGATTACAGGCATGCGCCACCAAACCTGGTTTATATCTTTATTTTTAAACTGAAGTGATTTAAAGAAAATAACAATCATAATAGTTTACCCATAGTATACATTGGCTTACATCTCTAAAAAACAGACCTTTTTCCTTACATGTTACATCCAATAAAAATTAATAATCCCTGGGAACTGGTCACAGTGGTTGAATGTAGAGGTTGAGGCAGAAGGATTGCAAGTTCCAGCAATTTAGCAAGACCCTGTTTCAAATTAAAATAAAAAGGACTGGGGATATAGCTGAGTGTTAAAGCACCCCCAGGTTTATCCCCAGTACCACAAGGAAAAAAAGTAATTATCCATGAATATCATGTAATACCAATCTATATTCAAAATTCCTAATTGTGGGACTGAGGTGTAGCTCAGTGGCAGAGCACATGCCTAGTAAATGTGAAACCCTGAGTTCAATCTCCAGCACCACCAGAATGTTCTTCATTCTTCTAAACATGTTCTTTATATATCTAATTTGTCCAAATCAAGATTGTGTATCGCATAACTCTTAAACTCCTTCCTAAGCTGTCAAATTTAAAATTCATCATTTCTAATCCTGATTTTTAAAATGGTAAACAGTTGTTGATATCTCTCCTAATCAAACTTCTCCCACTGGAGGAGGTCAGGTGGAGGCTGACAGGTTATTTTTCTAATGCTGTGCTACTTTTGATGTTGATAAATGGCTTGACTGTTCACTGTCAGTCTGCATGGTCCTCCTTAGAAACTAATGGGCAGTTCTCTGATGTTTATAGAAATGAGACTTCTGGTCCAGGTTGGGAATCATATGCTGGCTGTTGATGAAGTTAACTAGAAATCTACCCAAGAAGATCTGAGCCTCTAGGTCATGTCATAGTACCCTTTTTTCTTTTCTTTTTCCTTTTTTCTTTCTTTTTCTTTCTTTCTTTTTTTTAATACTGGGAATTAATCCAGGGCCTCATGCATGCTAAGCAAGGGCTCTACCATTGAGCTACATTCCCAGCCCTTTTTATATTATTTTGAATGCAGGGTCTCACTAAGTTGCCCTCAGACTTGCAGTCCTCTTGCCTCAGCCTCCCAGGTAGCTGGAATTACAGTCATGTGCCACAGTGCCTGGCTTCTAGGTAATAGTTTCTTAAGGAGTGGTATAAAATCATTAATATAAGGTAACCATGTGGACTCTAAGCCTTAGATTCAGGTTCTAATAATGTGAGTAGTTTTTAATTCTTTCCACTATAAATTTTTAATTTATACTCCCTCCATAAAGTATTTACATTTCTTTAAAATCAGCAAAACTTCACATTTTTGTGTTTATTTTTATCATAAATGAAGCAGATTGAGATAGTCTTGCTGTAATTTAAGAAACATTAGGTTTCCTGTGTGAGGCACCATGGGATCTGACATACATGAATAACTACCTAGTTTCTACCTTCAAGAAGTTTGTAATCCAGGCCAGAATATACAAATATTGTTTGGTTATAGAGATGTTACACAAGATAAACTGCCAAATGCTCTGGAAGTATAAAAGACAAGGAAGTTAGTGTTCGTTATAGAATTGCAAAGAATTTCAAAGGAAGTATAGATTTGACCTGCGCCTGGGGGAGGAGAGAGAAGTGGAAGGCTCCATGAGAACAGGGGCCTTGGCCATCATGGTTTGAATCTCAGCATGTAGAACAATATCTGGCATGTGGTGGACACTCAATGATAAAGGACATTTGAGGTTGAAGGAACACTGAGCAAATAAGCAGAGTGTAGGATATGTTCCAGGAAGAGCAGGTGTCCTGTTCTGACTAGAGCCTTGCACTGAATAGAGGAAAGAGGCAAAGAGAGTGACAGTTGGGCCAGATTGGAGTCTTGTATGTTGTACAAGGAAGTTTGGGCTTGATTCTGTAGGGAAAGAGGTCTTAAAGAATTTTTGAGCAGAGGAATGACATTCGTTCTTTGAAAGCTAATTCTGGTCCTTCTGAATAGCCTATATTAGGGGAGACAGGAAGGATTAAGGGAGGTGTGTAGGCAGTGGCCATAGTGATGATAGTGGGACATGATTTGATAAAAATGTCAGCAGTGCCTTCAGCGTGATTGGGCATGAGGAAAAGGGGAAAAATCAAAGGTGGTCTTAAAGTCATGGCCTAACCAATCACAATAGAGAACTAGATGGGAAGGGATCAAGGGACATGCCGGGTGGTGATACACACCTGTAATCCTAGCAGCTCAGGAGGCCCTACACAACTCAGTGAAACCGTGTCTCAAAAAAAATACAAAAAGGGTCTGGGGATGTGACTCTGGTTGAATTCCCCTGGCTTCAATCCCCAGTACCAAAAAAAAAAAAAAAAAGAAAAGAAAAGAAAAAAGAAATCAAGGAACATTAGTCCAAAGGTTCAGCATCTATAGGGCTGTGCAGAGTGAAGCTCTCAACCTTGTCTTCTCTCAGGAGATCTTAAATCCAGCCTCTCTTGGTCCCCAGTGTGACAGTGTTGGCTTGTGGTACCTTTGAGAGGTATTGGGGCCTATAAGAGGAATTGATGCTTTCCTCATGGAGTGAGTTCACACTGTCCTGGGACTGGCTTGGTTACTAAGAGAATGGGTGGTTATGATGTAAGTTTAGCTTCTTTGGTGGTTCTCTTTCTTGCTGCTTCTCTCACTGTGTATCCCTTCCACATGTTCCCTCCATGTGATTCTGTCCATCATGAGGCCCTCACCAGAATCTGATGTTGTGCTGTGTCCTTGGACCTCTAGAACTATGAGCTAAATAAACTTTTATTTATTTATTTATTTGCAGCCCTGGGAATTGAATCCAGGACCTTGACCTTTGCAAATGCATGACCTCTAAGTTATATCTCCAGCCCATTTTTATTTTATTTTGAAATAGTGTCATTCTCATCAAGTTGCCCCGACTCGTCCTGAACTTGTGATTCTCCTGCCTCAGCCTCCCAAATAATAAACCACTTTTCTTTATGAAGTTCCCAATCTCCAGTATTTTGTTATAGCAACACACACCAACACATTTATTATCCACAAAGGTATTGTAAGTCAATGTGCTAAAAAGTATAGTCAACTTGTATTATCTGCATTAAGTACATTATGGGATACTGTGTAATCTGTGTTAATTTGTCTCCTCCTGGTAAACAGAATTTCAAAACCTTCCTCTTTGCCTTCCATCCAGCACCTTCTTTTGCAGCATGGTCTCAGTGATCAGGGAAGGTGGTGGCATCTTGAAGACCCCTTGATATTCAAGGTTATTCATGCCCTTTGTTTGCCCAGTTATCCCAGCCTTCAAAAAAATCTCCTTTCATTATTTTTTTTCCACTGGGCCTCTAGAATTGTTTCATTTTAACAAAGGTTGGATGTCTCGTCCAAATTCACTTTGTTTTTTTCAGAGAGGAAGACTGAATCTCAAATATATTTAATAACTAGCTCTGCTGTAGCTAGAATATGGCAGAGCTGCACTTCAGTTGCTCTTTCCAGCCTCGTGTTCTTTCTGTTACAGTACAGCTGGGAATATCTTTCAAGCACTATGATTCTGATTTTCCTTTCTCAAGCTCAACGTTGAATTCTTCCTCTCACAGTAGAAATCCTCGTAGCTACTCATGGGATACGAGCATCCTGGCTCTTTTTAGATGTTAACTAACTTTAATAGACTTTGCAAGTGGGGCATTCTTTTGGGGGACCTCCTGTGCTCACAACTCTCAGATCAGTTGGGGCTGCCTCCAAACCAGCTTTCTATCCCTTCAGCCCTGTCCCATCTTAGGCACCAAAAGAGCTGCATGTACAGCTTGACCAACAACAAAAGTGCAGATGCTTCCTCCTCCAGTATGCCTTTCTATTTTTAGTTATATTCCTATTCCTATTCTCAGTTTTCTTTGGCTTTATATAGCTGTCATCTGGGTCAGTTGACCCGTGCTCTCAGAAGAGAGTGTTGCACTTGAGCCCTTTAATGAGACACCATTCATTCCATCTTTAGCCATGTTCTCTTTTCTCCCGTAGCTCCCTGGCTACAATTATAGCGGTTACTACTTTTCTATCCACAGTGCCTCTGGTTGAATTGACTTTTGTATAGCTGAAGCTGAAAAAGAAAAAAAGGAAATATGCAAAGGCCTCTGGGTAGGACAGGTAGGTCATGGAAATTTGGTCTTTTATCGAAGATTCCAATCATTCTAAGAATATACTTGTCAGCTTTCTGTGCTCACTTCTATCTGCTAGCTACTGATATCCCAGAAGCCAGATAGAGGGAAATTGACTATTTCCCTTGGTGGGTCAGCAAACCTCTCAATGGTATCAAAATAGGAGCCTAAAATGGGAGGCCTAGAAGGGACTCAAGATTCACCTCCAAGCCAGGCACAGAGGCACATTCCTGTAATCCCAGCTACTCTGGAGGTAGATAATTCTGAGGCCAGTCTGGGCAACTTAGCAAGACCCCAACCTCAAAATAAAATTTTGTTTATTTTTATTTCTTATTGAGGTACTGGAAATTGAATCCAGGAGTGCTCTACCACTGAGCTACATTCCCAGCCCTTTAATTTGTGATAGGGTCTCACTAAGTTCCTCAGGGCCTTGTTGAGTTACTGAGACTGATCTGGAATTTGTGGTCCTCCTACCTTAACCTCCCGTTTCTAGGGCATTTGCCACCATCTCAGCAGCCTTGTAGTAATCCTATGAAGTGGGTACAATTACTATTCCTGTTTTACAAATGAGGAAGCTAAAGTATAAATTAATTACTTTTTTTTAAAATTAATTACTTAGCTCAAGGTCACCTAGTCAGTAGGCAAGGACTAAGATTCAAACTCAAGCCATCTTCCCCCAAAGCCTGTGTTGCTAACACTATTCTGGCTGCCTCCTAAACAAGGATATATGTCAAAAGAAGAAAAGGCATATATATGATGATCTTTAATACACTATTACTGGTAATAATTTGAAAATAACCTAAACATCTAAAACAGTGGATTACTAGAAATATGTGTGTGGAATATAACTCAAACCATTAAAATGATCATTGTAATTGATCATGCAGCAATGTGGACAATTTTTTGTGATATATGTAAAACAACCATGACAAAAATATACAGGCTGAGATTGTAGTTTGGTAGATCTTTTGCCTATCATACATGAGAATTTCAGTTTTGCAAGATGAAAAAATTCTAGAAATCTGTTGCACAATTCATATATATATAGTTAGCACTACTGAACTAGACACTTAACAAACAGCTAAGATGGGGACCAGGGATGTAACTCAGTGGTAGAGTGTTTCCCTAGAATATGCAAAGTCTGGGAGAAGAAAAAAAAAAAAGATTATTTTAGCTTTTTTTTTTTTTGGCAATACTGAGGATTGGACCCAGGTCCTTACACAATGTGAGGCAAGCGATCTACCACTGAGTTACATCCCCAGTTTTTAAAATTTTATTTATGAGACAGGATCTTGGTAAGGTGCCCAGGCTGGCCTCCTGCCTGAGCCTCCAGAGCAGCTGGGATTATAGGTGTGCACTACCATGCCCAGGTTACAATGGTAAATTTTTTTGTGTTCTTTACCATAATAAGGAAAATAGAAATGGCCTTTTCTGCTGTCACCAACCTGTTATACACATGGAACAAGTTTATTTCTTGTATTCTGCCCCCTTAATCCTTCCAGTCTAGACTTGGGCAGCATAATTCATCATCCCTTTTTTCTGTTGACATGTCTGATTATGTCTGCTCTGACACCCAGCTGTGGTCATGTTCTTGGTTTTCTATTTACATTGCACCTTCTCTGGTGGGGGAAGAAAATGAATGAAATCAAAAGTGAGACTCTATTTATAGAGCCAGAGAAGTTATATGTCAAGGGAAATGTGACTTACCAAATATTAAATGGCTAGGAAATTTTTACTTCTTACTGATCATGCCATCTCCCAAAACTCTAAGAGCTGAGGCAAGTCTCAGCAGCGTACTTGAGATTCAAGGTCAGGTATGGGGCTTTAGTGTCAAGCACTAATGCTAGAAGTACCAGCCGCAGCCACTAGATGCCCCCAGTGCTCCATGTCTGACTTAATAGCTTGAATTGCTCAGGCAAAACAAACCTGACCTCCCCACTTCATACCAATCACCATCAACAGTGGTGAGCAACACAGCACTGACTTTTCAAATGATTTATCTTCATTTCTGCATCATTCTTACTTTGTCCTTATTTTTGTTACAGGTCTTCCTAGGCCAGCTTAAACTACTTGAGTCTGAAGCTGCCTGCTTTCAACTATAGGCTAGTCCAGTGGTGGAAAAAGAGATTGATGGGCAGGGGTTGTGGCTCAGTGGGAGAGCGCTTGCCTAGCGTAGGTTCAATTCTCAGCACCGCATATAAATAAATAAAGGTCCATCAACCACTTAAAAAAAAAAAGAGAGAGAGAGATTGAAAGCATTGAAATAGTCCATATGGAGAGAATGGATACTTATTGAAGAATAAGAGAAGTGGGACAAAATATTCAAGGTTGGGGTTAGGACCCTGCATCCAGGATATAGGGACATGAATAGCAAGGGTAAGGACCAAGTTCACTGGGAAGTCAGCTGAAAAAGCAAACCCAGGGGAAGATAAGCCATTGGCAGCCACCAGCACACGTGAAAGTGCTGAGGCAGCCCTCTCAAGATGTCATCCTTGCCCCCAGTCTCAGCACCAGCACTCAAGGCTGGGTCACCCCACAGCCAGGTCACCTCAGGGCCAATTCACAAAGTTCAACAAGCCAGTAATGAAGTTTTAAGGACATATTCACAGGGGCACAGGCCAGCATGGTGTGTCATCATGGCCACAGGGCTGCTTAGACTCGGCAGGTGACCCTTTGCTCATAAGGATTCCAAAGTCTGTGACTAATGCTAATTAACCCTGACTCATGGTAGCACTGAGTACAGCAAGGTCATTATCTCCCTAGATTGAGTGGGGAAACTGAGGTATGGAGTCGGGAAGCAGCTTTGCTCCATTAGTCAGTGGCACCAGGTCACAAGTTTATCACCATCCTGCTCCAGGGCCCATGAAGCTGCCCTTGATTGTCAGGAGTAAAGAATTCCAGTGGGGCTGTGCAGGGGAAGAGGGAGGGACTTTTCCTCAGTGTCCTTTCCAGGCCAGTAGAGCCATAGATCTGGAAACAGTTGGAAAGGCTATTGGCCTAACTCCCCCAAGTTCCACGATGAAGAATCCGAAGGCCAGAGTGGGCAGAAGCAGCCACGATCACACAGTGGGTGTGGCTGAGTCAGGCCTAGAGTCCTGGGATTCCATGTTCAGTCCCCTTCCTGCTCTACAGTAATCATGACAGAGCAGAAAAAAGGCAATATCCTGTGAGAGGTAAGAGTGCTAGCCTTAGGTCAGGTGATTTGGCAGGTGGAGTGAGCAGGCACTAGATCCGGTATTCTGGGTTCAAATCTTGGACCTGATGGGCACCAGCATGTACTTCTGAGCCAACTACTCAGCACCTTGGTTTCTTCATCTGTAAAGTGAAGATAATACTAGTAGCTATGTCATAGGGGTATTTGAAAACTAAATGAAAGCTGGACACAGTGGCTCATGTCTGTAATTCCAGCCACTTAGGAGGCTGAGGAGAGAGGATCACCAATTTGAGGCCAGGCCTCAGGAACTTAGCAAGACTGTCTCAAAAGAAAAAAGACTGGAGATGTAGCTCCATGATAGAATGCCTTTGGGTTCAAGCCTCAGTACTGCAAAAAAGAAAGGAAAGAAAGAGAGAGAGAGAATGAAAAGAAAGAGAAAACTAAATGAGATATTGAAGTGCTTCGAACAGTAGCTCAGTAAGCTGTTTGGTATTATTTATATGAGGCAGGCATGGCACACCTGCCTTAGTGGCACAGCCAGCCGCCCTGTTGTCTCTGACCAAATGTCTCCAATTTGCCTGGACTTTGGGGTCTTCTGAGAGAAGGAAGTTCTGAAATGATAGATATTGGGATCAGGAAAAATGATATCTTAGAATTTCCTCAACAGATCAGCCTTGAGAAGGGCTCTTTTAGCTCAGCAGCTTCCACGCCATCAGACCATGTGGTTGCTGGTAGTTCAGCTCCAAGCCCAGCTTTAGAAGCACCTTGGGCAACAAAACACAAACCAAGATAACCACATTCCTGCCAGTCTCCTTGGGTCCTGGCTCTGTGCCATCAAGGCCACCGTCAGGAGGTGGTGGTACAATGACAACAGGAGGGCTAATTACAGGATCATCCTGCTGGGGTGAGAATACTGGTTTGTTTGTCCAGCACAGCTTACCTGAGTCATCCATCCTGAAGCTTGCAGCCACCTGGGCCTGGAGCTAGACCAGCAGGCTGCCAGGAGCCGGAACGCCTTCTGTGTGCTGCACCCGACTGGTGCCAGCACTTCCTGCCTGCTCTTCCCTCCCAGAGCCAGTCAAGGCAGTTTGGCTTCACAAACATGACTCCAAACAGCGAAGAACTGGGCAGGGGCCTGACAACAAGCCAGAAACCCCAGCGCCCGTTGTTGGGTGAGCAGACAAGAGCCAAGGTCTAAGAGTATTTGGAAAATGCCCTCACAGATCAGAGCTACATCTAAGAGGTAGAGAACAGGGCAGCAGCTTCTCCCACCCCTCCGTCCCACCTCCAGGCCCCACTTCCCGGGGGCCCTGGGCTTTCTTGCTAAGCCCCAGCTCTGTCCAGGCCCACCCTACTGGTCAGCCATGACCTGGGTTCCACTCCCACAGCTCCACCTTGGGGTTTCCCAAAATAAGATGAAGAGCAAGATAGGTCCTATGTGTCACAAGAAACGTCTCCAAAATAATAACAAAATACTTTTTCAAAAGGTATAAAAAATGAGAATCTATGTCCCCTGTTCCTTCTGACTTACTGGGTTAGGGGAACAAGGACATAGCAGAGGAGAAAAGATGTGGAACTGGGAGGAAGACATTTGTTTCCTGAAGGGATTTTCCACAGAGGTCCATCTGCAATATGGCTGGCAGGGCGAAAATGAGAAGGCCCCAGTGGGACAGTTGTGGGTGGGACAGGAAATATAGGAAGCCATCTTTTGAGGCACTGATCCCATAGGCCTAGGAATGAGGCTCTCTCTTCTAAGAAAGACAGCCAAAGAACCCCATAAAACCAAGTCCTGCTGAGAGGCGGATTGTGTCAGGCCTGCCTCCCTCCGGCTGATGTCCCACTTGACTGCTTCTCCCCCTACAGCTTCCACATCATTAGACATGGGTGTGGCACCCACTGCCATTTAAGCCTCTGCACACTCCTGTTTCCACCCACAGCCCCTCACGTTTTCTAGATTGTCATGAAGTAAGCCTGACAACAGACTATCCCCTGAGGGGAGGGAGAGGCAGGAGGGTGGAGGAAGACCTAGTTCTGGCCTTGCTGACTAAAACATGACCTCAGTGTCATAATGACTGACTTTCTGCCAACCAATGGCCTCCCCGCCCTGGCCTTCTAGATGGCCTCATGCAGGATATTGTGCCTCTTGGTGTTCAGGGAGCAGCTGGGCTTCCTGTGGCAGAGGTCAGTCAAGGATGGCCACAGCGCTTGTTAGTTAGGTCCTTGTGTTGTGACTCCCCAGAACAAGACCTGGAGCCTGGAATTTGAGACAACTTTCATCACTACATATTCTGAGAGAAAAATGAGGACATGGGGTCTAAGTAGGACCAACTTTGGCTCTCATCAGTGACTCCCCATACCCCTACACCCCTTGAAGTAACCAAAACTGCTATATTTCTGGGCATTCCAGGAAGCTGGGTGTCCTGTCTATGTGAAGGTAACCCCTCTGGTTCAGTGCCTAACACTGCAGTGCAACCCAAACCACAGTGTGTGGCCTCCAAAGCTATTTGTGCACTGTTGGGAAGGCTTCTGACCTTTCCCCTCGGACTATGAGGACATGAACCGAGATCAAAGATTAGACAGGGGACAGCTACCTGATCAATCCTCCTTCTCTCCACCAAGATCCTCCTTCTACCCTTACTTTTTGCCACCTTGAGGCAGTTTTGGATCCTTGGAACAAGGACAAGTGCAAATCTCCATCTCAGAAGGAGCTGTTCCTTCACGTTTGCTTATCTGCAAGATCAATTTTAGTGCTTTTTCCTGATACAAAGGAACTGGGTGTCCTAAAGGTATACGGAAGTTTGGACAGGAACAGGATTCCAGTGAGAAACTGGCTTTGATTGTTCTCAGGCTCATTGAAAATCTTAGGACTGAGATTTTGTGGAGCACAACAATACTTACGGGTACGAGTAATAAGCAAGGCAAATTGAGCGTTGAAAGATGTGAAATCATGTGTAAGATGACCTTTGATCTCTCAGAAATTCTAGATGACTTCACCCACCTGCACGCCTGTCTCTTTGCCATGACTATTCACAGTACCCAGCACAGGTTCTGGCCCAGAGAAACGCTCAGGAAAAATCTTTGCATATGTAAACAAACACATGTTTGTAGTTAAGTGTAAAGGTTGGAGGCAGAGCTAACTTTGACTTTCCATCCTATGCAAGATGAGGGACTGCATTCTGGGTCCTTCAAAGAGCCTACATTGGGCTGGGGATGTGCCTCTGTGGTCGAGTGCCTGCCTACATGTGCCAGGCCCTGGGTTCAATCTCCAGTACTAAAAACAAAACAAAACAAAACAAAACAAAACAAAAAACCTACCTTAGGGGATTGCCAGATGGAACTCAGTATTACAGCATGTGCTTAGCATGCATGAGGCCCTATGTTTAATCCCCAGCATCAAAAAAGAAAAGAACGTACTTTGAAAGGGTGTGGAAGACATGATTGTCCACCCCTTAGTGAAATTCAGAACAATGATGAGGAAGTAGAAGGGGAGACTAATGGAGTCCTGGAGAGGGGAAATTTGAGACAAAGAAATGAAGAGGAGGACCGCATGTCCCAGTATGTGGCCTGACTTTGATAATATTAGGAAAATTTTGACATAATATACACTTTTATGGGGGTGGGGGGTATCAGGGATTGAACTCAGGGGCACTCCACCACTGAGCCATATCCCCAGCCCTATTTTGTATTTTTTTAGAGACAGGATCTCACTGAGTTGCTTAGTGCCTCGCTTTTGCTGAGGCTGGCTTTGAACTTCCATCCTCTTGTCTCAGCCTCTTGAGTCACTGAGATTACAGGCATGTGCCACCCCACCCAGCTGACATAATGTATACTTCTATAGCTCTTCCCCTTCTCATTTGACATTTTCAACTTTGGTCATATAAAGGAGAGAACTATGTGCAAACGCTTGGGCTTTTTTTTTTTTTTTTTTTTTAAATAAGGGTAAAGTTTTTAAAATAAAAACTAAAAAATAAAGGAAACAAAATAAAAAAAAGAAATATAAAAAGGAAAAAACAACACCTCAGTTTATACCCAAAGGACTTAAAATCAGCATACTACAGTGATGCAGTCACATCAATGTTTACAGCAGCTCAATTCACAATAGCTAGATTGTGGAACCAACCTAGATGCCCTTAAACAGATGAATGGATAAAGAAACTGTGGTATATATACACAATGGAATATTATTCAGCCATAAAGAGTAATAATATTATGGCATCTGCAGATAAATGGATGGAATTGGAGAATATCATGCTAAGTGAAATAAATCAAATTCAAAAAACCAAAGGCCGAATGTTTTCCCTGATAAGTGAATGATGATACATAATGAGGGGGGCGTTTAAGAGAAGAATGGAGGAACTTTAGATAACATAGAGGGAAATGAGAGGGAGGAGGGGGCGGGGGTATGAAAGATGGTGGAATGAGACAAACATCATTACCCTATGTACAAGTATGATTACACAAATGGTATGAATCTACATTGTGCACAATCATAGAAATGAAAAGTTGTATCCCATTTGTGTACAATGAATCAAAATGCAGTCTGTAAAAATAAAAATAAATAAATAAATGATAAAAACAACAACAAAAGAAAAGGGGTAAGCCAGGTGTGGTAGTGCATACCTGTAATCCTAGCAACTTGGAAAGAGGCAGGAGGATCACAAGTTCCAGGTCAGCCTCAGCAAGTTAGTGAGATCCTCAGTAACTTTAGTGAAACCCAGTCTCAAAAAGATCTGGGGAACCAAGTGTCGTGGTACAAGAGTGTAATCCCAGTGACTCGGGAGGCTAAGGCAGGATGATCACAAATTTGAGGCCAGGCTCAGCAACTTAGCAAAATCGTTTCTCAAAAATAAAAAGGGCTGGGGATGTAGTTCAGTAGCAGAGTACCCTTTGGTTCAATACCCAGTACTGCAATAAGTAAATAATAAATAAGGGTAACTAACCTTATGTGGGACTTTATCATAAGGAAATCATATCCTATCATAACTGAAATAATTTTACAGAAAAGTTTCAAGAATAGTAAAGAGAATACTGATATCCTTTACCCTGTGTCACCAATTTATGACATTTTGCCACAAATGTTTTGTAGTTCTTTTTATACACACATACACATACTTTTTTCTGAACAATTGGAGAGTGGACTACTTATCTCAGGCCCTTTTTACTTTATACCCCTCAATTCTTCATGTATTTTTCCTATTTTAATTATCACATATTTCCTAAGAATAAGAATATTCTCAGCTGTGTGCAGTGGTACACAGCTGTGGTCCCAGCCACTTGGGAGGCTGAGGCAGGAGGATCTTTTGAGACCAAGATTTTAAAACCAGAAAGCAGCATAGTGACATTCTGTCTCAAAAAAACAAAAACAAAAAAAACCTTTTTTTTTTTTTTTTTTTTGGTGCTAGAAATCAGCCTTTGTTAGATTTTAATGTCATAGTTCTATTTGTATTTATATATGTAAGTTTAGGTAAATTGTTATTTTTTATTATCTTTTTATTTAGCTTTTAATTTTTTACAGACTGCATTTTAATTCATTGTACACAAATGGGATACATCATTTCATTTCCATGGTTGCACACGATGTAGATTCATACCATTTGTGTAATCACACATGTACATAGGGTAATGATGTCTGTCTCATTCCACCATTTTTCATACCCCCCTCCCTCTCATTTTCTTCTACATATTCTAAAGTTCCCCCATTATTCTCTCATTCCCCCCCTCCTTATATCATCCTCCACTTATCAGGGAAAACATTCGGCCTTTGGAAAAAAACCTTCTTAACCATAATTCAGTTATCAAATCTAGAAAAGTTTACACTGATATACTTTTTCTAACTATATAGTGTAATCCCAGTGACGTGGGAGGCTAAGGTAGGAGGGTCATGAATAGTTCATATTCTAATTTCATCAGTAGTCTCAATGATGTCTGTTAAAAGTATTTTTCCCCTAGCACAGGATCTAATCCAAGATGACATATCCCAGTAAGTTGGACCTATTTAGTTTTCTCTAAGCTATAACCCTTATTAATTCCTTGGCTTCTCCTCTCCTTCATTTTTTGTCTTTCATGACTTTTTTTCCCCACTTCGGTATGAGGGATCGAACCAGGGTTGCTGTACCACTGCGCTATGTCCTCAGCCCTTAGCCCTTTTTACTTTATTTTGTGACAGGGTCTTGATAAGTTGCTGTAGTCAACCTCAAACTTGCAATCCTCTTGCCTCAGCCTGCCTATTTGATAAGGTTATAGGCAAATACACTGCACCCAGTGACCTAATGATCTTTTTAAAAAGACCAGTTATTTTATAGAATGTCCCCTAATTTGGGTTTGTCCAATATTCCCTGATGATTAGGTTCAGGTTACCTATTTTCGACTAGAATATTACAAAAGTACATGGTATCCTCAGCATATCGCAACTGGAGACACATATAATATCTTTAGTGAGATGTTATTTCTGGTTAAGATGTTTCAGGTTTCTCTTCTGTGTGGTTTTTATTTCTCCTTTTGTAATTAATGAGTAATTTGTGGCCAAATAGCTTGAGACTACATAAATGTCCCATCCCTTATCAAACTATTCTCTGCGATTCAGCATCCACTGACCATTTGTTGTTATGGTTGTTTGTTTTGAGTGCTGGGGATCAAACCTAGGCCTTTGCTTGTGCTAAGCAGGTCCTCTACCACTTAGCTGCACCCACAGTCTTTTTTTTTTTTTAATGGGGGATATTTGAGATGGAACCCAGAAGCACTCTACCACTCAGCTACATCCTTGGCCCCTTTTTTACATTTTATTTTGAGATGAAATCCTTATTAAATTGCCCAGGCTAGCTCAAATTTGTGATCTCCCTGCCTCAGCCTCTTGAGTTGCTGGGATTACAGGGTCTGCCATCATGCCCAGCCTTGTCCTTGTTTTTTTTTTTTTTTTTTTTTTTGGTACTGGGGATTGAACTCAGGGACACTTAACCACTGGGGCCACATCCCCAGCCCTTTTTTGTATTTTATTTAGAGACGAGATCTCACTGAGTTGCTTAGGGCCTCACTAAGTTGCTGAGTCTGGCTTTGAACTCTCGATCCTCCGCTTCAGCCTCCCATACTGGTGGGATTACAGGCGTGCAACACTTCACCCAGTGCTTTGTCCTTTCAAGCTGAAGAAAAAGGAATCCTAAATCAGGCTAGAAAGGGACTCAGCTCTCCACCTTAGTGGCAGCACACAAGTGTGAATTTCCCTAAGCTGAGGGTCCAGGACCTTCTGGCAGATATGACCAGAAAACCCTGGAGCCGAGTGGACACCCCGGGTGCCACCCTTTGGCAAGCCCTCTTTTGTTTTCTTAGAAGATTTCTTTCCACTTTCCTTTCTCTAGCCCAGACTTGTCGCCTAACTCTCCACCTACATCACTAATACCCTCCTGAATGTTTGCATCTGGATGTCCTATTGTCACCTCAAACTCAACAGAGGTCCCCTCCTGTTTTCTGTCAGTATTATTGTTATTGCAGTCACTCAGCCCGGAGGCCTCAGTGTCACCTTTGATATTTGATGTTCCCTCTCCTTCACCACCATTCATCAGTCTCTGGAGCCTGCTGCCCCTTCCTCCTGTCTCTCCCAGCCTTGAGTTGCCTTCCCCACTTGTACTACACCCAGCCCAGGGTCCAGGCCTCTCGGTATCCTGTCTAGACAGCTGCCTGCCAGAATGAATCTGCCTCCACACTTTATCCCAGCCCCTCATGCCCCCTCCGACCAGTAGAATCACTCCCAAACTCTGCTTTTACCAAGTACTGCCTTCCAAATCCTTCAGCAAATCCCCATTTGTATGGAACTAGGGCTTTCCCAGTCTGATTTCAAAAACCTTTGTACATTTTTCATTTTTCTTTTTTCTTTTTCTTTTTTGTAGTCCTAGATGGACAGCTGGCCTTTATTTGTTTATTTTTAGGTGGTGCTGAGGATTGAATCCAGCCCCTCACAGTTGCTAGGCAAGCGCTCTGCCACTGCGCTCTGCTACAACCCCAGACCCAGCCTTTGTACACTGTAGTTCCATAAGAAGAGTCTGCTCTACAAACCACACTCGGTCAAGCCTCCATCCCATGCCTTTCTCCCTGGTTTCAAATGCCCCTCCTGTGACCCTCTCCCTATCTCAATAGGATCCCCCACTTTAGAACTAAGCTGTACTCCAGCTTCACACCAGCTCTCGGAATTCATTGCTCTGAACTCTAGAATTCACTGATTGCACATACACGTTTATTTCTTGCTTATGCATCGTTTTGTTTTCTTAACATATCTGCTGTCTACCATAGTGGTTAAAAATATCAACTCCATGGGCTGGGTTGTGGCTCAGTGCTAGTGCACTTGCCTAGCACATTTGAGACACTGGGTTTGATCCTCAGCACCACATAAAAATAAATAAAATAAAGGTATTGTGTTCATTTAAAACTAAAAAAATATTTTTTTAAAAAATGTTGACTCCAAAGTCAGATTCCATGAGTTCAAATCCTGACTTTGCTATTTGTTAGCTGTGTGACCTTGAGTGAATTACCTAACTCTGTGCTTCATCCATAAGATGAGAATACTAATACTGTTGGCCTTCTAGGATTTGCTGTGATGATTAAATTACTTACTACACAAAAGTTACTTATAAACATGCAATTACCACATGACCCAGCATTCCATTTCTAAGTATAGGCCCAAAAGGACTGAAAGCAGGGGCATATATAGTAATATATAGATATAGTACATGAAAGAGGCCAAACAGGGTGTAGCACACACCTGTGAGCCCAGTGATTCAGGAGCCTGAGGAATGGAGCATAGAAGCACTTTACCTCTGAGCCACATCCCAGTTCTTTCTTTTCTTTTTTAAGACAGGGTCTTGCTAATTTCTGAAACTGGCCTTGAATTTGAGATCCTCCTGCCTGAGCCTCCCAAATTACTGGGATTACAGTCGTGTACTACCATGTCCAGCTCTGTAGGGACTCAGATCTTATTATATACCAATATTCATAACAGCACTATTCATAAGAGCCAAAGGGTGGGCACAACCTAAAAGTCTATCAATATCATCTAAATGACAAAAATGTACATATACACAACGTAATACTATTTAGCCTTCAGAAGGAATGCAGTTGCATGATGCATATGAACCTTGAAAACATGGTACATGAAAGAAGCTAAGCAGGGTGTAGCACACACCTGTGATCCCAGTGATTTGGGAGTCTGAGGCAGGAGAATCTCAAGCTCAAGGCCAACCTAGAAAACTTAGCAAGACCCTGTCTCAAAATAAAAAAAAAACTTTGAAAGAGCTGCGAATGTGTCTTAGTGGTAGAGCACTTACCTCACATGTTTGAGGCCCCTGGGTTCAATTCCCAGTAACAGAAAAGAAAAAAAGAAAAAGAAAAATTAGAATGGAGCTTATGAGGGTCTAGGGGAAGGTGGGAATGAAGAATTATTTAACGAAAACAGTTTGTGTTTGGGATGATGAAAAATTTTTGGAAATAGGTAGTAATGATAATTCTATAACATTGTGAATGTACTTAACCACTGAATTGTATATTTAAAAATGATTAAATTGGCAATTTTATGTTATGTTTATTTTACCAGGTTTAACCAACCCACCCTCAAGAAAGAAAGTGCTTAGAACAATACCTGGCACATGGTAGGCATTGTTAGCTCTTTGTTACCTTCTCTCACATTATGGTGCTATCTTTTTTAGAGGTTAATACATGTCAAAGGGAGGAGGCCACAGTCGTTTGGCTGGCACCTTGGTCTAAGGCCTGGACCACACAGGTTCAGAGCATGATCCTGTCAGTGTTTCTGGAGTCGACCAGCCTCGTGGGAACTGATTCATAAATCAAACTCCCTGCACACCAGCCAGCCAGCTCTCCAAATGCACATTCTTGGAAAGACTCGTGGAAAACCCAACTGTTGTCTAAATATTCCTTAGAGAGTGTCAGAGTCCAGGGGTCAGGGGACATTAACCACTTGTGGCATTAGGAACTAGCAACAGGGCTCCTACTCATCTGCAGGGATGACTTTTGTGGCTGGTTGTCTTGTTCAGGGTTCTCCCCGGGTGTCTACACCTGGAAATGGTGTTGACTCGCCTTTGCTCTTTCAACTTCCTCTTTTGCAAATTGTAGGTAGACTTCCCCCACCCCACGCCCTGATAAGGCATTCTTTCTTTGGCCAAGTTCCCAAACCATTAATTCCCCTCTAAGCTCTCTTTGTTCTAGATCCGACTGTCCTTTGAATGGTCTTGAGAGTTTCCCAAGTCCTCTGGCTCCACATTGACAAGCCTGTTTCAGGGGAAATATGTGTGTATCTGGCTGAGTGTGTTCATTTTCATTTCTCTGGGAAAGTAATCATCTCAAGTTATGAGAATACACCTTCAGCACCTCCAGTGTATGCTTTCTGCTATTGTTTTCAGGGTGGAGGATGGAAGCCAGCACCTTGCAGATTCTAGGCAAGCATTCTACCACTGAGCCACACCCCCAGCCCTACAGCTTTCCATTACTGGTTGTAGCTTCTCACAGCACTTAGTGTATGTCATGTCGTTCATTCATTCACCACGAATTTCTTGAGCACCTACTGCTGGGGATACAACAGTGGGCAAAGTAGACACCTGCCCTCCAGAGAGTGCAACCTAGAGGACAAAGATGGTCATAGGGCTGGGGACATAGCTCAGTTGGTAGAGTGCTTGCCTCGCAAACACAAGACACTGGGTTCAAATCCCCAGCACCACTAAATAAATAAACAAATAAATGTTCCTAACAAACCTGCAGAGTGGAATCGTGCCAAGGGAAACTCCCCTCCAGAGTTACAACATGAGATGAAATCTCCTGGCCTGCTTCTAACAAAGCTGCCCCTGCTCAGGTTTTTGTGTTTTGTTCATTTTGTTTGGTAAGCTTTTCTCCTGAAATAGCTTCAAGAGCCTCTGGCACCTTCTTTTGAATAACCTCAGTGGCAGCAAAGCCATGAATGGTTTATGGCAGATCTAACATTTAGAAATACCTTGGCAAATAAGTCCTGTGATAAAGCTAGGTAACAGCATCGAGGGCAAATAAATAATAAATAAATGTGCCTCTCTGGAGGCTGATTCTTGTCTTGTTCAAAAACTGTCTCTGGAAGCAATTGCGACCCTGCAGGCCAAGAATGTTTGGAGGCACAGCAGCATCCCTGTGCAGCCTTCCACAGTTGGAAAGGGCTGGACTGTGTGGCTCCAGAGCGAGGCAGGGCGTACACACAACCTTGGAGTTCCTTTGAACTTGAGAGCTTGGAGTTCTATTTTCAACTAAGAGACAGCCTCAATCCTTCCTGGTTATGAATTCCCGGGAGGAGGAAAAGCTCCAGGAAATATCTTCTTGGTCCCCAGTCTGTGACAATCACATTTAAGGGCAGTGTAGTGCCAGGGTGATTGACCCCATTTTGGGTACCAGTGTCTGGATTCAGACTGCAGTTCTGTCCCTCACAAGCTGTGACCAAAGACAAATGACTTAGCCCTTCTATGCCTCAGTGTCCTTGTTATGGTTTAGATATGAGGTGTCCCCCCAAAGCTCATGTGACACAATGTAAGTTTAGAGGTAAATGACTGAGCTATGAATTTTATCCTAATCAGCACGTTAATCCACTGATATGGATTAACTGGGTGGTAACTGTTAGCAGGTAGAGTGTAGCTGAAGGAGGTGGGTCTTTGGGGACCTGCCTTTGGGTTGATGTTTTTTACGTGGTGAGTAGAGACTCTCTGCTTCCTGGTGCCATGTCCCCAGTTGTTTTCCTCTGCCACATTCTTCCGCCATGATGTTCTGCCTCATCTAGACTCCAAGGAATGGAGTCGGCCATCTGTGGACTGAAACCTCTGATACCACAAGCCCCCAAATAAACTTTTCCTCCACTAATTGTTTTTGTCAGGTCTTTTGGTCATAGCGAAAAAAAGCTGACTGAAACAGTCTTCATCTTCAGAAGAGGGATAATAATAATTGTGACTTCCTTGAAACTTCTCCATAAGATAGCTATGAAAATTCAGTGAGTGAGGACTTTTTGAGTCATTGAGACTAGTGCCTGGTCCCACAGTCATGCTTGGTGAGTGAGTAATTTTCCAAGTATGATTTTGGTCCTCCAGGGACAGGGACCATGGATGTACTTCTGTTTGTCTGTTATGTGGCATGGAGCTATCAATGTGATACATGCTCAAAAAACATTTATCCCAGAATCAAGCAAGCAAGTGCACAAACACAAAGAGATCTGTGCCCAATAAACACATCTGCTTAAACAGATGCCAGCCCTTTGCCCTGGCCCTTCCTCATGGGTATGTTCACTGTGATAATGTCTGACCTTCCGCCTTGTTCCCGGCAGTACAGAAACTCAGAAGAGTTCCCCACTCTCTGGCAGGCAGACAGTAGGGGGTTGGAAGCTGGGTGAGAGAGGGGAGGGATGGGCACAGGAAACAGAGGGCCCTCTATTTTAAGCACTTGCTTCAGCTGTTCTGTGGGGACTGTACTCTCAGGATTTAAAATAGATAGAGCCCTACTGGTGGCGAGGGCAAGTTAGCAAGGCCTACTGGGGCCTGGCTGACCCAACATGGCAGAAGGTTGACTCTCTTGCGGCCTGCCTGCAAGAGCGGCATTATTTTGGGGTCCCAAGGGAGTTGCCTGACCTTGTAGGAGCCGCAGGAGCTATGCTGAGATGGCTGTGGTTCCCTGAGGACAGCAACAGCTCCGGGGCCTCGCCATCACTGGGGAGAACCTCAGAATTTAACTAGCTGACTTCTGGCTGGCTTGGTTTTATTTTTAGACACTGTGGTAGGTTGGATTGTCTCCAGTCCCGAACATACTCCCAAGTCACCAGCAAAACTTTCAGCAACGCAGGCCATGTCTGTCTCCTCCTCTCAACTGACCGAAAAGCAGAAAACAAAAGTCACAGTAAATAGAAGGGCAGCTAGTCTGTGGTGGCTGCTGGCTCTTCATGCATGATCTCATCCAAACAGATCCACCGCCCAACCGTGCCTGCAGAGAGGCAGTCGTAGCCCTCCCAAACCTTCTGCCCCCCAGGTCCCCAACAACAGCTTGTCTAAAGCCCAGGACTTATAACAGCTGAATCCTTCCCTTTTCTAACCTTCCTCAGTTCAGATTCCTCAGCTGGCCCTAGTTATGTTGTTCTCAAAACACACATGGTGGGCTGGGTTGTGGTTCAGTGACAGAGCGCTTGCCTAGCACGTATGAGGCACTGGGTTCGATCCTCAGCACCACTTTAAGAGCAACAACAACAGAGGTGTTATCTCCATCTACAACTTTAAAACAACATATTTAAGAGGTGGGGAAAAACCCACAAATGGTCATCAAAACCACTTGGATGGCTTGTTAAAAACACAGATGCCTGGGCCCCATTTTAAACCCATTAACTCAGAGTCTATGGTGTGGGTCCAGGCGTCTGAATTTTTTTTAACGAGGTTCCGGGTGGTTCTGATTCACACCAAACTCATAGTCAATGCCCTAATCAGTCATGGTCTCTTTGATCCTCACATACTTGTTTGATTGAAACTGGAAACCTCTGAGGCTCAGATTGGAACTAACATATCTGCCTCTCTCTAAAGCAATGTTAAGATCATGCAACCTCCCAAATGAAGGACTGACTTCCTATTTGCCTAGGGATTATAATTTCTTACATATCAGATTCTGCTTCTTAAATATAAAATATGAGTATTAGCAAGAATAACGGTCAGGACTGGGCTGTAGCACACGCCTGTAATCCCAGCGACTTGGGAGGCTGAGACAGGAGGAGGATTGCAAGTTTGAGGCCAGCCTCAGCAATTTAGCAGGGCCCTAAGCAACTTAGCAAGAACCTGTCTCAAAATAAAAGATTATAAAGGTTGGGGATGTGGCTCGGTAGGTAAGCATCCCTGAGTTAAATCCCTGATCTGTAACAAACAAACAAACAAACAAAAAACAGGATCAGGAGCAGCAGTTTGGCATAGTTTGTTTATTCAAGAACCATTTATTAGCCAGACACTGTTCTAGGGATACAGCAAGGAACAGGCCAGGTAGGGTCCCTCATCATTTCATCAGATAATTGAGTCAGAATATTCTTCTCAATCAGAAGTAACAGAAACTCTCAACTGACTTGGCTTAAGTTACATGGGTGATTTCTTACCCCACTGTTAAGACTGAACTGTATCTGCTCAATATTAATATATTGAAGTCTTAATTCTCCATACCTAGAATATGGCTACGGAGACAAAAGCTTTAAAGACATAAGTTAAAATGAGGTCTTATGGGCAGGTCCTAGTCCGATATGACTGGGGTTCTTATAAGAAGAAGAGATTAGAACACAGAAATGGACAGAGGGAAGGTCATGTGAAGACAGGGAGTAGTCGAGCATGGTGGTACACACCTGTAACCCCAACAAGTTGGGAGTCTAAGGCAGGAGGATTGCAAGTTCGAGTCCAGCCTCAGCAATTTAGCAAGACCCTCAGCAACTTAGTGAGATCTTGTCTCGAAATAAAAAATAAAAAGGACTGGGTATGTAACTCAGTTGCAGGAAGGGTGTGTCCCAGGTTCAATCCCCACTACAAAAAAAAAAAAAAAAAAAAAAGACCCAGGGAGAAGAAACCGAGGAGAGAGGCCACAGAAGATACCAAAACCTTGTTCTCAGACTCCCAGACTCCAGGACTGTGATATAATACATTTTTATTGTTTAAACCATCCAATCTGTGTACTATGTTATGGGAAGAAAAGCAAGGTTCCCATGCAATTCCTGGCAGACAGAGCCAGGTTTGATTAATTCAGCGACTGCTTCATCTACAACCTATGCTTCTTTCATCCTGCTCTGTGTCCACCTGGTCCTCGGGGTGTCACAAGGCTGTCAGCTGACTCTTGAAGTTCCAGGCATCACTCTTAGACAGGAAACATTCCCTGAGGGGAAAGAGGGACTCTTTCATGCCATGTGTCTCCTTTTCAGAAAAGTAAAATTTTCCCCAGAGGCCCCACCAGTAAGATCCCCTCACATTTCATTGGGAATAATGTCCTCACATACCCAAACCCAAACCAAGCACTGATAAAGGGGCTGGTGGCACCATAGTGGGCTTAGACTAACTAGGATTTCCTCCTAGGATGAGCAGGGCTAGGGAGAGTCACTTGAACGGGACTAGAGTTGCATCAGCAGGAGGAAGGGGAAATGGCCAGCTGGGAAGGCGGCCAACAGTGTCTGCTATGAAATGCTCTCAGAGAACAAAAATAAGCTGATGTGACAGGGACGGGCCAGGGGAAAGGGCCAGCTCTGAGAAAGTGATACCTGACAGATGGAAGGAACCTGCAGGCCAAAATTAGGGAGGAAAGCATGGAGGTAGTGGAGCCCCAAAGGCTGTGGGATGCAAGAGAGCTGTACTCCAGCCTCAAGGAACAGCACCCGTCCTACCTCTACCAAAACCGTCTCTTCCCTCCTCTCTTCCACCCCTTCTCCGCCTCAGCCTTCCCGCCTACAAATGGGGCTGAGTGGAGACTGTCAGTCACCTCCATGTTTCTGACTCATTACTAGGGCGGATGCCAGTCTGGCTCCCACCATGAGGATATTAACAAGAGCAGGAAGCCCTGGAATGATGAGGGAGGTATTCTCCTCCCAGAACGATGAGGAATCTCCAAGTTGAAGTCTGGCCAAGTGTCCTGGTGGAATTTTGGACTTTCCTTCTGATGGAAGAGATTTACAGAGCTCGAAGGAGAGGAGGCTACAAAGAAGTCAGATGCCTTGGGGACTTGGAGAAGCTCATGTCCAAGTCCTCTAGAAAGGTACATTTCACATGCCAGCTGTCCACGTCTCCCTCACTTCATTCACATAATTTCTGTCTGGACAGAGAAGGTGGGAGAGTGGGGGGTACAGAACTGAGGAGTATGAGTTCAGTACCAGGGAAGAGAGGCGGCCTCCTTGGATGCCAGGCTGGAGGGGATATCAGAAGTCAGCCGACCACCTGCTACATCTATTGTTTTTCTTTTATTTTACATAAAAATATTTGTGTCCAGGCACAGTGGCACATGCCTGAGATTCTAGTGACTCAGGAGGCTGAGGAAGGAGGATCACAGGTTTGAGGCCAGTCTGGGCAAACTTAGTGAGACCCTGTCTTAAAACAATAAATAAAAAGGGCTGAGGATCTGGCTCATTGGGTTCGATACCCAGTACCTCAAAAAAATTCTTTATATAGTTGTCCCCTTTTTTTTCTTGGGGAATACATTACAAGATTCCTACCAGATGCCTGAAACACTGAGATAGTACTAAACCCCACATATATTGTGTCTTTTCCCTTTACATACCTACTTATGATAAAGTGTGGCAAGTGTTTTTTGTTTGGGTTTTTAAAAATTATTTATTTCTTTACTTACTTTTTTATTTTGTGGAGCAAGCAATCAAACCCAGGGTCTTGCACATGGGACAAACACTCTACCACTGAGCTATAGCCCCAGCCTCAGATGGTTTGATTACTTGATTGTTTGTTTTGCAATACTGCATTTGAATCCAGGGGTTCTCTATCACTGAGTTACATCCCCAGCCCTTTTTATTTTTTATTTTGAGACAGAGTCTCACTAAGTGGTGAAGCCTGGCCTCAAACTTGTGATCCTCCTACCTCAGCCTCCAAAGTGGCTGGAATTACAGACATGTGCCACCATGCCCCACTTAAAGTTTTAATTTATAAATTGGGCATAGGAGTCAGGCATTATGACCCATGTCTGTAATCCCAGCAATCAGGAGGCTGAGGCAATAGGATCACAAGTTAAGTCAGCTTTAGCAACTCAGTGAAGCCTTCAGCAACTTAGTGAGACCCTGTCTCAAAATTAAAAAATAAAAAGGACTGGGGATGTAGTTCAGTGATAAAGTACCCTGAGTTAAATCCCCAGTGTAAATAAATAAATAAATAAATATAGTAAAATATTGATAACTAAAATAGATATTAAAAGAACATACTGTAATGAACATTATATGAATATGTTCTCTTATTGTACTTTTCCCTTTTCAGTTAAAAGAAGTACTTCATGGTTTTTCTGTGGTATATCCAATTGCCAGCATCTACTACGCTGGTGCTTTAAGGTAGTTATTAAGCAATATGAGGTACTTGAACATAAGCACCGTGATACTGAGACAGTTGCCCTGAAAACCAAGATAGCTCCTAAGTTACTACTGGGAGGGTAGCATATGCAGCACAGATACACTGGGCAAAGGGATGATTCGTGTCCTGGGTGGGGTGGATAGATTTCATCACAGGACTCAGAATGGTGTAAATTTTAAACCTATGCATAGTTGGTGTTTTGAATTTCCTGTTGAATATCTTTGGACCACAGCTGATCATAGGTAACTGAAACTGCAAAAAATGAAACCATGGATCAGGGGAGTGGGACACTGCTATATTTTCATTATTTAAGCAGTCATAAATAAAGTAAAAGTTAAAATCCCATTGGCAAATAGGTATAACCACTTTGGGCAATAACTGAACTGAATTAACTTGAATAAGTCCATGTCCTGAGGCCCAGCAATTCCTCTCCTAGGTGTATACCCAGAGAAACTCAGACACTTGTACCAGAAGATGTTCATAAGAACGGTCATGGTAGCATGACTCTTGGGAGCACAAAACTGCCAATAATCTAAATTCTATCAAAACAATATCTACATAAATCATAGTACATTCACACTATGGGTTACTATATGTAAATGAAATCATTTAAATCATTTATATATCACATCATTGAATTTTGCAAATTAATATTGAGTGAGAAAAGCTAGCCAGAGCCTGGCATGGTGGTACAGGCCTATATCTCAACTACTCTGGAGGCTACGGCAGAGGATCACAAATTTGAGACCAGCCTAGGCAACTTAGCAAGTCCCTGGCTCAAAATTTAAAAAAATTTAAAAGGTCTGGGGACATAATTCAGAGGTAGAGCACTTGCCCAGCATGTGCAAGACACCCATAATACAAAAAGAGAAAAAAGAAACCCCAATCAGAAAATACAGTATGGTTCCAAAAAAGTTGAAAACAATAAAATATTGTGTAGGGATACATGCATATGGGGCAAACGATAAAGAAAGTGGAGGAAAAAAGTTGCCACAGCGTGGATAAAGAAAAGGGATGCAGGTGGGAAGAGAACAGAGGGCATGAGATGTATGGGTTTGTGCTCTCTCAGCCTACCAAGGTGGAAGGTACGTTGATCGTTGTCACACTGTTTCGTGCTGCCAGAACAAAATACCAGAAACTGGGTAATTTGCAAATAACAGATATTTATTTCTCATAGTTCTAGAGGCTGGGAAGTTCAAGGTCAAGGTGCTGGCATCTGGTATCTGCTGAAGAACTTCTTGTATCATCACATGATAGAAGGCAGAAGGGCAGGAAGGGACAAATGTAAAATCCTCACATAGCAGAAGAGCAAAAGTGCGCACCTGCTTCTGAAAACCTTTATTTTATCCATGCATTCACCAGGACAGAACCCTCGTGACCTAAACACCTCCCAGCAGGGCTCCCCTCCCAACACTGCTGCATCAGGGATTAAGTTTCAGCATGGGTTTCTGAGGAAACGAAAACATTCAAACCATCGCAGTGGTATTATATAAAATTATTCTCTAAAGACCTGCTTCTAGAGCTGAACACAGTGGCTCATGCCGGTAATCCCAGCTATTGCAGAGGCCGAGGCAAGGATCACAAGTTCAAGGCCAGCCTGGGCAACTTAGAGAGACCCCATTTCAAAATAAACCCCTTAGGTTCAATCTTCAGTACCAGTAACGGTGGAGGGCTGCTTCTGGGAAGATGGAGAAATACTTGTCCCTAAAACTTCCACTAATATCACTAAAAACCCTGGACATTACATATGAAACAAAATAAGAAGACTCTGAAAGGTGGAGAGAAGAAGGCAAGGGAGCCTGGACCCCAACATGGTGGTGCCTTCCCTAGATTGTCTTTTTTCTCCTCTACCTCAGAGGTGGGGCTGAGGAAGCCAGCAACCAGGAAACATGAACGGGCACAAGCCAAAAGAGTCCCAACAAAAGCCTGCTCTCTTTAGCCAAAACACCAGGAAAGGGATGGCCTAGCAAGGAAACAGTGTTCTTGCACAACCTGACCTTGAACATGACCCTAGCAATTCTCCCAGTTCACAACTTTCTCCCTGGTGGCAACCATCTGCTGGTTGGTTTTGTTTTTGAAGTTCTGAGGACTGAACTCAAGGCCTCAGGAACACTGGGCAACTGCTCTGCTACTGAGCCACATCCTCAGCCCCTCTAGGTTTTTATTTGTTTGTTTGTTTTTCAAGTCAGGGTCTTGCTAAATTGCTCAATCTGGCCTCAGACTTGCGATCCTGCCTCTGCCTCCTGACTAGCTGGAATTACAGGCATGAGCCACCAAGCCTGGCCATGATGCAATTCTTGAGGCTGTCCTTTAGCTTCTGTCCCTGCTACTAACTGGCTCAGTCCCTCAATTGTCCAATTTCAAATTCCCAAAATAGAAATTTGATCCGCTCAATTCACCATCTTGACACACTTGCAAGTCACCAATTGCTAGGCAGCCTATGGTGGCTATATTGATCCAGTATTCAGTTCTAGCACAATTAACTGTGGGCAGGGAGGTAGTAGAGTCTTGTCCAAAAGAATTGCTCCTTGAGTATCTGCGAGGGCAGGCAATTCCCCAGAAGGGGACAGGGAAAGGTGGGTCCTTAAACAATACTGAGTAGAGAGGTAAACAAGTACACATCCATTTCAGTAGGCTGCAGCTAGTGCCAGGCAATGCCAAGGCCATGGTGAGTCCAGGCCTGGAGGAGTCAGGGACAGCTTCCTAGAGAGAAGGTAACCTGAAGGAGGAGCAGGTGTCTGCCAGGGAAACTTAGATGGGAGGGCAGTCGAGGAGCAGGAATAGTGAGAGCAAATTCCAGCTGTCGTAACAGGTCATGGCTGGTTCAGAGCAAAGAAGTTCAAGAAGCTTGGAGCCAGAATGCATGGGTGGTCCGGAGGGGAGGCTGCTGGAAGGTAAGGTGAGATCAGATTGCAAATGGCTCTGCATGCTGAGCTAGGGAGTTGAGGTTTTATCCCATAGGCAATGAGGAGCCAGCCTGCATTATTAAGCAGGGAGACCACATGATCTGAGGTTTTCTGGAAGCAGACTCTACATTGCACATAGAATCACCACTTTCTGCCATGTTTGGATTCTGCTACTGTGTCAGGGATACTGCACTGGGTTTTTAAAAAATCCCATGAGGGTATGACCTTTGTTTTGGGATAGGGTTTTTCTGCTCCCATCTCAAAGTCATCAAAATATCCCACCCCAAACCCATCAAAAATATCTATACTTATTCCCAGCACAAGCATATATGAATTCAAGAACAGATGCAGGAGGACAGTTTTGCATGAGTTTTGATCTGGGAGATGGGTACCCAATGTCAGGGAAGACAGTAAGCTCAGTAGCAGGGTGAAGGTGATCTGAAGAAGAGGGGTCATTTAGGCAGTTGCTAAACAGATGAGACCCAAACAAAGGTAAATATGATCTGAACCAAGTCAGTAAGAGAGGTCAGTGACATTCTCCAGGTGGAATCCGTGGTACTTGAGAACTAGTTAGGGTGAGGGTGAGGCAGAGGAAGAGGCTTGTAATCCCACGATTGGGAAGGTAAAATGTCAAGAAGGCACTCAGGGGACCCAATGGAGAAGGAGCTGACTTGGCAGGAAATCGTGGGTGGAGGTTTTTAGCTTGCTTTCTTTTTTCTTTTTCTTTTTGATATAGGGGATTGAACTCAAGGGCACTCAACCGCTGAGCCACATCCCAGGCCTATTTTTTGTATTTTATTTTGAAACAGGGTCTCACTGAGTTGCTTAGGGGCTCGCTAAATTGCTGAGGCTGGCTTTGAACTCAGGATTCTCCTGTCTCAGCCTCCTGAGCCGCTGGGATTACAGACATAAGCTGCCACAACTGGCAGTTTTTAGCTCTTTAACAGGCACTCGGAAGGGTGGACCTAGAGCTCAGGAGACATCTTCTCCTCCACCACCCCTTCCGATCTCTTCCACATGTGCAGAAAAGCTACTAAAATTCATTTCCTCCCTCAGTGTAACCATGGCTGGCTGCTCCAACATGTGTGTGTTTGTGTATTTTACTGGCGATTGAACCTAGGACTGCTCAACCACCGATCTATTTTTATTTTTAGACAGTGTCTCACGAAGTTGCCCAGTATGGCCTCAAACTTTTGATCCTTCAGGGCTGGGGATGCGGCTCAGAGGTAAAGCATCTGCCTAGAATGCACAAGGCCCTGGATTTGATCCCCAGCCTTGCAAAGAGCAAACAAAAAAATCTTATGATCCTTCTGCCTCAGCCTCCCTAGTAGCTGGGATTACAGGTGTGTGCCATTGCACCCAGCCCACAAAACTGGATCTGAGGAAACTTGGGCTGTCAGATTGAGCTTGGGAGAACAGCAAGTTTACCAACACTGGTGCTCTAATGTTTTTGACCTTGTCACATTCTATTTCAGAATTTTATGTTATCTCTGCAGAGTATTTCAAAAAACCATTTAGGGACCTACTTTTGTTTTTTTCCATTACTAGATTAAAAACTTTTTGAGCACCCATAATATGTCTAAATTAAATACATTTCAAGAAGTTAGTCTATAGTCATCTTTCTCTGGGAATCTTGACATTCAAGTGGACGGAGGGATAGTGATGGCCTCACTGGCCCTTGTGGAAATCAGGGGAACCTGATGGGGCAGACTGGAGTGAGAAGAGCAAGGGTCCCATGAATCACAACAGGTGGTGGCAACCCACTGTCTCTCCTTGAGAACATTAGGATGAACAGCACCTGTCCTGTCTTTTTCACAGGATTCCTGTGAAAATTAAATATGGAAGCATTTGTAAAAGCCCCTTTTTAAAGTGTAAAGTTCTATACAAATGTGAGAGATTGTGATCACTATCTAGGGCACACCAGCATTAGAAAGTAAGAATGCTACTGTCTCCTATCCATTTAGGATTATGAGTTTATGTGACTTGGCTACCTGACCATGTCCAGAGTGTGTACTTGCTGATTTTCTCAACTTGTTAATGATCCAAAGCAGTGCCAGCTTGGCTAGTGTTAGAGAAGGAGGGAGGGAAGGAGGGGGAAGGAGGGAGGGAGGAAGGGAGAGAGGGAGGGAGGGAGAGAGAGAGAGAGAGAGAGAGAGAGAGAGAGAGAGAGAGAGAGAGAGAGAGAGAGAGAGATGAATACTGCGGACTTATAAACTCATTAACAAATATCTGAATGGCTCTCAGGTTCAGGTCAAAGAACTGACCTGCCAGCGTAGCTACTACCTCTGCTATGGTCACAATGACAACATATATTTGAGTTCAAGACTATATCAGAAAAGGGCTGGGGTTGTGGCTCAGTGGTAGAGCACTTGACTGGCATGTGCGAAGCACTGGGTTCAATCCTTGGTACTACATAAAACTAAATTTTAAAAATGTAAAGGTAGGGCTGGGGATATAGCTCAGTTGGTAGAGTGCTTGCCTTGCAAGCATGAGGCCCTGGGTTCAATTCCCAGCACCATGCCAAAAAAAAAAAAAAAAAAGAAAAGAAAAAAGAAGGTATTATATCCATCTAAACTGGGTGCTGGGGATCGAACCCAGGGCCTTGTGCTTGTAAGGCAAGCACTCTACCGACTAAGCTATCTCCCCAGCCCCTAAAAATATTTTTTTTAAAAAAGAATATATCATATAGGGCTGTGGTTGTGGTTCAGTGGTAGAGCACTTGCCTAGCATGTGTGAGGCACTGGGTTCCATCCTCAGCACCACATAAAAATAAATAAGTAAAAATAAAGATATTGTGTCCATCTACAACCAAAAATTTTTTTGAATTTAAAAAAAAGACTATATCATATAGTTTCCCTGCTTCCCATCTGTCGTGAACTGAGCAGCTTTCTTCCACCATGTCTTTCCGCCCTGATGTTCTTGCATCACCTTAGGCCCAAAGCAATGGAGTTGGCTGACCATAGGCTGCAACTCTGAAACTGAGTGAGCCAAAATTAACTTTTCCTCTTCTGAAAAGAGGAATAATATATCATATAGTTAAACAAAGATGGCTTTATATATATATAGGCATGAGTTCACAGCTAGGTTCTGAGGCTTTCTGGCTGAGTCCCCAGGCATTGGGTAGCAGAGACAAGTCATTCCCACTAGGAACTGTCTGAACTCTCTCTCTCTCTCTCTCTCTCTGTTTTTAATATTTTTTAGTTGTGGATGGATGCAATACCTTTATTTATTTATTTTTATGTGATGCTGAGGATCGAATCCAGTGCCTCACACGTGCTAGGCAAGTGGTCTACCACTGAGCCATGACTCCAGCTCCGACTTGGTGGTTTTAAGTTTGGGGTGGATAAGTTACATAGCAATGGTAGCCATGAAAGAGAGCATGGCAAGATTTTAGGAGGGAACTGGAGCGTAAATATAAGACCTGGGTAGTATTGATGGTCCACTGAAATCCTTGATAAAAGAAATTTAAGGTGAAGCTAATTGGAATGGATCTGTGTTTCCATTAGACAACAACTGATTAAGAAAAACAGTCATTGAGCAGTGACATATTCGTTTCCTGAGGCTACCATAACCAATTAGCACAAACTGGATGACTTAAAAGAACAGAAATGTAAGCAGGGTGTGGTGGCACATGACTGTAATCCCCATAACTCTGGAGGCTGTGGCCAGAGGATCACAAGTTGGAGGCCAGCCTGGGCAACTGAACTAGACCCTGTGTCAAAATAAAATAAGAAGGGCTAGGGACGTGACTCAATGGGAGAGTGCCTGCATAGTATGCTTAAGGCCCTGGGTTCCATCCCCAATACCATACACACAACTCAGAAAATTATTCTCCCACAGTTCTAGACACTGAAAGTCCCAGATCCTCCAAATCAAGGTGTTGGCAGGGTTAGGGTCTTTCTGAAGGCTCCAGGGGAGGGTCCTTCCTTGACTTCCAGCTCCTGGTGGTTACTGGTATTTCTCATCTTGGAGACATCCACTCTAACCTCTGCTTCTCCTGTTCCAGGGTTTCTTCCCATTGTGTGTCTGTATCTCTAGGTCCCCCTTCCTCTTTCTTGTTATTGTTCTTGTTTTTTGCAGTACAAAACTCAACCATGCTAGGCAAATTCTCTACCTCTGAGCTGCACCCCCACTCACCAAAGTGCTTCTTTCTAAGAGTAGAGATGCCAGAAGGCCTGCCGTAGCCTTCCTTTGCATCTCAGATGTCAGAAATTACACAGGAGAAAAGAGAGCCATGACAGGTAGATTTCCCAAACAAAATTGAAGTTATTCTAGCCAGAAAGAAGGGGAGGCTGTGTGCTTAATACTTTCTGCTACCAAGGGCTGGCAGCTGCCAGAGGCTGATGGTGTACCCTTTGAAGAGCTGGGCGTTCTGAGAAAGTGGGGAAAGAGGCCATCTGGGAGTGGCCCAGGGTTACCTGATCTAATTCCAGGCCCTGACGTTTATGGACAGGGAACGTCTCCTCACTTCCTGTGCTCTGCCTCACTCAACGACCAGCAATGTATCCATCTCCTTATGCTGTGCTCTCTCCAAGCACACTAGTGTCTCCTTCCCTGACTTTACTTACTTATTTATACTGGGGGTTGAACCCAGTGGTGCTCTACCACTGAGCTACATCCCAGCCCTTTTTTGGTATGTTTTTGGTGATGGGACTTGAACCCAGGGCGCTTTACCACTGATTTAAGCCCCCAGCCCTTTTAATTAATTAATTAATTAATTAATTTAGAGACAGGGTCTTACCCAGTTGCTTAGGACCTGGCTAAGTTGCTGAGGCTGCCCTCGAACCTGTTATCCTCCTGCCTGAGCATCTGGAGTCACTGAGGATTACAGGCATGTACTACTGCCTCTCCTCTCCCCAGACTTTTAATTGTACTGCTGTTTCTTCCTCCCCAAATACCTCTTCCCAGACTCCCTATCCAGCCTTAACTGGCTAACTTCCTACTCCTAGGTCAAGGTTCCCAACCTCCTGCAGACATCCCCCATAATTCCTTGAGAGTAGGTGTCTAACAGGGTGTGGTGGCACACACCTGTAATTTCAGTGAACTCAGACTAAGGCAGAAACTCAGTTCAAGGCCAGCCTCTGCAACTAAGTAAGACTGCAATTTAGCAAGACTGTCTCAAAAAAAAAAAAAAAAAAAAAAAAAAAAAAAAAAAAACCTGTGTTCAATCCTCAATACCACAAAAATAAGTAAGTAAATAAATAAATGTTGGATGAATGAAGGAATTGCCTGCCAGTGGAACTCAGAACTCTTAGTACACTATTGTACTTGCCAGCAGTTATCACAAGGCTTAAATACCAAGGCCCTTGTCTTCTTCTTCTTCTTTTTTTTTTTTTTTTTTAATCTTTTTAATTGTGTGGATCCAATGCCTTTATTTATTTATATGTGGTGCTGAGAATCGAACCCAGTGCTCACACATGCTAGGCAAGTGCTCTACCACTGAGCCACAACCCCAGGCCCTTGCCTTCTTTTAATAGCAGAGAACTCCTAATTTTCAAAGCATGATAGCGTCTCATCCTCCTAGACTTTTATATGAGGGACAAGTTTGTAGGGGGCAGAATGTTTGAATTAGAAATTTCTAGCATATGTGGCCAAGTCTGTCAGTTGTGAAGATCAGTTCCATGGTTCACAGGCACTGATTGACCCTCCTGATTCCAGGCACTTAGGAATCAAAGTGTTAATAATTTAGCAAATACAGACTTATTCACCCAAGACAAACATTGGAAGACTATCTGTGTGATTGGGTAGGATTTGTTTGTTGGTTTATTTTCTTATGAGTGTGTGAGTGCTTCTATTTGGTTTTTGCTTTATTTTGTGTTTGCTCCATTAAAACCTTGCCTTCAGGGTATTAATAAAACTAACCAAATAATAAGCTGCTGAATCGGTCCTGTTCCAGAAACCCAGGTACCCTGGGATGCCATGTTTCTACCTGTGCTGAAAATAAGCGTTGGTAGCAAAACTGACCCGTACAATAAGGATTATTCTATCCCAGAAGGGCATGGAACCAAAGAAGATCTCCTTGGGACAATCTTCTTAGCATTTGTGATTCAAGATCTCCTTCCCTTCTCCCTAGAAATAAGGAGGGCCTGGAAATGCACTCAGTTAGCTCAATAGCAGACAACTTGTTATCCCTCAGTGAGAGAAATTTAATTCCAGTAGTCTGTGTGTGAACTCGAGGGATACTGATCAAAACCCCAGCAGGGTTTGAGAGAAAGTATATAATAACCAACACACACTCATTTCTACAAAACAAGTCATACCAAACAAATTTATGGATTCTTTTTGATTCTCCTTGACTTAATTATCTATCTGGTAGAGAGCTGCAATGCAGTAAGAAGCAAACCCTTGAACTATAATCAGAAATATCCCCCTCTCAATGCTAAATCAGCCACACAAAGTTGAGCACAGGTTAGACTTGAGGTTGTCCTACCTGGATGTCTTGGGAGAGAATCAGCACTGAGCCATCACAGAAGAGGATGTGTAAAGGAAATCCATTCTTGGTGGAGATGCTGTATCTGTCAGACAGAATCTAATGGTGAAAGAACAGAGCTGAAGGGATGGGGTCTAATATTGTTGGATTGATGCTTCAGTAGCACAGGAATCCTCAGGGCTCCTTAGAGCATAAGGAAGACAGGGAGAAAAATTCTCCACAAAAACTTGGACAATGGCCACCAGAGACAGAACTGGAAAATGAGGGATTTCAATACCATGAAAAAGGAGGCAAGGGACCCTCTCTAATTTGTGCATTCATTCAGAAATCGTTATTGAGAACTTGGCTATATATGCTAGTGACTCTGATTGGCACTAGGACTATATTGTATGAGAGATTTGGTTTCCATCCTCATGGAGTTTCTAGTACTGTGAGAGAGAGTGTGACATTAATCAATTAATCACATGAATATAGCCATGAACTTCAAGAGTCCACAAGTATTTTAGTCTCCCAGTATTGGCCAGGGCTTTGCTTCAGCCACACAGTGTTCTTGGGTTACAGCCAAAGATGGATTTAGCTCCAACACAACTTTCTAAAGATCTCAGAGGACATCCCCTTTCCTCCCTTAACAGCTCAGAGATGAAATCTATTGCTAATAAACAAAATTTACAGGACTGGGGGTGGAGGTAACTCAGTGGAAGAGAGATTATATAGTATGCATGAGGCCCTGGGTTCAATCCCCAATATCACCTCCCCAGAATTAGGTTAATATTTTGGGGGGGGGATATCAATGTTTTACTTAAAAATCTTCAGACTGACATTTTCAAATATGATGGCTGTACAACCTTTCTAAATATCATTCCTGACCTAAGAGTCCAACTTTATTTGTAACAATGCCTAAGAAGATGGTGATGATTATTTTGCAGAACCCTGGGCTTCAGGCATGCTAGGCAAATACTCTACTACTGAGCTACACCTCCAGCCTTCTTTATTTTATTTTGAGACAGGGTCTCACTGAGTTGCCCAGGCTGGCCCAAACTTTCTATCCTCCTGCCTAAGCCCCCCAAGTAACTGGGATTACAGACCTGCCCACCACATCCAGCAGGGAGACCCTGCCTTAAAAAAGAAGATGGAGGGGCTGGGGAGATAGCTCAGTCGGTAGAGTGCTTGCCTTGTAAGCACAAGGCCCTGGGTTCGATCCCCAGCACCCCAAAAAAAAAAAAAAAAAAGAAGAAGAAGAAGAAGGAGAGGGAGAAAGAGAAAGGAAGAGGAGGGGGGGAGAAACAGAGGGGGGGAGGAAGAGGAGATAGAGGAGGAGGAGGGAACAATCCAGTACATTATGATATATTCACATGATAGAATAGTTTGCAACAACCAAAAATACTGATGGGGCAGATGCTCATGGAATAGTAAGCAGAAAAAAGTTGATACAAACTCATATATACAATACAATTTAACAATGTAAAAACATGAACATAAAAATGTAAGTGTGCCAAATGTTAAAAAAGTTTTCTCTGGGAGGTGGGGTGATTTTGGATGAATATTACTTTCTTTTTTTTTAGTACTGGAACTTGAACTCAGAGGTACTTTACCATTAAGCCACATCCCCATCCTTTTTCATTTTTTATTTTGAGATGGGGCCTCTTGAAGTTACTTCGGGCCTTGCTAAATTGCTGAGTCTAGCCTTGAACTTGCTATCTTCCTGCCTCAGCCTCCCAAGCAGCTGGGATTATAGACATGTGCCACCATATCCGGCTCTTTACATGTTCTAGATTTTTCCCCATTAGAAAGACATTACTTTTAAAATCAGAAAAGAGGCATTAAAAATGAAAAATGCTAATTTCAGAGTCATAAGCAGTTGTAGTTACTTTCGTTTTTAATTCTAAATTTTTCCTGCTGGTCTCTTCTTTGTTTCCAGTTCAGGAACCAAGGGCCTGTGAGTTAGAGGCTAGCAGTTGGTCTCATGGGCTTGGAAGAGCATTCTGGCTGGCTTCCCTTCTGAAATTACTTCTGCCCAAACCACGCCACCTCCCCTAGCCTTGGCCACCCTCCGAGGGTGTGGTAGGTAGGCAGGCAGGTGAACTTCACACACCACTGAGGCCTGGCAGGAGGCATGTCATTGCAGGGCCTCAGGAAGGAGCCAATAGCTCTGAGACTAGTGGGGGAGGGAAGCAGAGCTGGGGAGTTGCCAGTCTGGGGCCAGAGCCAGCAGAGACACCCATGGGGACTTCACTTCACCTTTCCTGCACTGTAGACCAACAGCCACTGCACCCTTCTCCCTTCCCCTCAAGGTGAGGGAGAAAGTTGAGAATTTGGGGCAACCTAAAAGTCAGGAGTTTAACAAGGAACCACTGGGGTGATAGACAAGTCCTGGCTGGGTGTGAGGTGGGCAGAAGTGCCAGCCTAACTGGTAATCATGGGAACTGGTACCAGCTGTATTGGGAAGAGGCCAGGCCAGGGGTTTTGAGCTCCTGAGCATGTTTCCAAAGCTCCTGAGTGCAGAATGTTGGAAGTTTATCTCCTTGTTCACTGGACAGAAATCCTGGGCACAGTGTGTATTGGAATTCTTCCTGCTGTAAGACTGTTTCCTGTCTTTCTTCAGTGCCAATGAATACCAGAAAGTTTCCTTTTCAGGAGTTCAAAACACAAGCAGGGAAGAGGTGAACAGAGCAGAAAACAAAGGCACATACACATGTGTGAATCACAGGAGGGTTACAAGCCAACATCCCAGGGGAGGGCAAGGGAGGAGGCCCAGGTGGGGCCTCCTTCAGGAAAACAAGGACTGTCTATTTAGAGGTGGGAAGAAGGGAGAGAGCCCGAGGGGATCAGAAAGTCAACCACGATCTTCAGAAAGAGCCAAGTGACACAAATAATGAAGGAAAGGAGAAAGACATTTTTAATTGACACATAATATTTGCACATTTTTGAAGGAGATAGAAGCATAATTGTACACATGCTTACAATGAGTAATGACCAAATCAAGGTAATTAGCATTTCCATGTCCTCCAACATGGATTGTTTATAGTAAGAAGCTTCAAACTTTCCTAGTTATTTTGAAATATCTAATAAAGTGTGGACTATAGTTACCCCACTGTACTAGAGAGCACTAAAATTGATTCCTCCTAACTACATTTTGGTAATATCCACATATCTAACCTCTCCCTGTCCCCTTTTCTTCCTCACTAACCTCTAGTGAGCACTGTCCCATCTTCTAAGAGATCTGCTTCTTCAGCTTCCAAAAATGAATGAGAACCTGCAGTATTTGGCTTCCTGTGTATGGCTTATTTCACTTAACATGATGTCTCCAGTTCCATTCATGTTGCCACAAATGACAAGATTTCATTGTTATGGCTGAATAGTATTCCCTTGTGTATATATAGCACATTTTCTTTATCCAGCCATCCACCAGTGGACATCTTAGTTGATTCTATTTCTTGGCTATTGCAAATAGTTCTGCAATGATTATGGGAGTCCAAATATCTTTTAGATATATTGATTTCATTTTCTTGGATATATACCCAGCAGTGAGCTGGTTGGATTATGTGGTAGTTCTATTTTTAGTTTTTTGAGGACCTTCCATGCTTTTTTTCCACAATGGTTGTACTAATTTATACTCCCTCCAGTAGTGTATGAGTGTCCCTGTCCCTACATCCTTGCTAACATTTGTTATTTTTTTTTTTTATACCAGTCATTCAGCTGGGATGGGATGATATTTCAGTGTGGTTTTGATTTGTATCTCCCTGATGAAGAGAGATAGAGGAAAGATCTTTTAGGAGTGGAAGGACCTAAGGAGAACAGTCTCAGGAGTTTCTGTTGTCCTTCCTCTAGCACATCTGCTCCTTTCTTGTATTATCCTATTCTAGGTGATCCCTCCTCTCAGACAAATTGGGTTTATTTTTCTGCCTTTTTCTCTGTAAGATACCAGAGGAAAATATAGGTTGTCTTCATTTCATTTCATTTCACTTTCAGTCATATAAACTGAAAGGCATTTGGATCCTTTTGTTAAATTTATGAGTACTTATTTATCTATAAGCCAATTTTGATACCAGGTACATGATATAGACACAAACACATACATAGACACAGGACATACAATACACAGATTAAAATAGAGCCTGTCACAGATTTTTACAGTATGACCCAGACATGAAAAGGGCCTGTGTAGTTGGGAATAGTAGGAATAGAATCTGCCAGTCTTGGTGGCTGCTGAAGTTCAGGTGACCACTCATCCTTCACAGGGCGTATTTTATTTTCACTATCACCTCTATTTATTTTCTTGCTCAGAATTCTTTAAAGGAAAATATTTGTATATATGGCCTATTTCCATTGCTCTTATCCGTTCCTAGCCCTAGAAATTTTATTTCCCATTTTTGGTAGGTTTCTGCAATTGAATTTCTGCTTGTCATTTACCGCCCCCCCCACCATGTGTTCAGTGCCCCTTACTGGGGACTTCTTACACACCTGGGGCCTCACCATATGCTCAATCCTCCCTTCTGGGGAGTTCTTGCATATCTTAGATCCCCGTATGTGCAATCTCATTCAGAGATTTCCCGAATATGCTTCCATCCTGTTTTTCTGGGTGTGATCTTGTGTTTCTGAGTCACACGCACACAACCCTCTGGGGATGGGCTGACCACCAAGGAGCACTTCTCCCTGGAGCCCAAGAACAGATTTTCCTACCTTGGCCTATGCATAGAATTACTTGGTTGCCATAGTACTTGCCTGGGCCTTTTCCCTGCCATTGCCAATCCACTTTCAATCCTCTTCAGATTTGGGATTCTTTGCTGGCCTCAGGAATGGCAGTTTCCTCCCCTGCTCTGGAGGGCATGGCAACAAGGCAGTGGGACATGTCTCCTTTGCAGGGGAATTCCCTGTGATGCATGGAGCCCCATGTTGGGCACCAAAATTGTTAGAAATAACTGAGGTGCTGCAAGAAACCAAACACATTCTCGAGAGCAGGCGGGCAAGGCAAAGCTTTGCTCCTGGCAGAAGGGTGTGCTACCAACCTGGTTAGCAAGCAGTCTGGGAAGGCAGTCCACCCTCTTATATCTCCAGCCTAATGCACTGTTGCCCTTTACTCTTTCACTCTGATGGGAGGAGTCTGGCATTATAATCTATGGGAGTGGCTAATTTTAGAATTGGGGCGGGCAAAAGGGAAGGGCTACCATTAGATCCAATGAAGGCTGAATACTAGATTTTGAAAAGGAACCACTGGACTTTCTATTTCTTACACAATGAGCACCAATCCATTCAACCAATATTCCTCTGACCCTCATTTTTATATCCCAAAATCCAAAACATTTCAAATAGCAGTTCACTTCGGGGGAAACAAAAGATCCCTTATTAAGAATATGAGCTGCCTCATTGCTTCCCAGACTTTTTTCATGTCATGGCACAAGGTCAGTGGTAATATCTGTATGGCATGCAGGGTAAATAGACTGGAAGCAGTCTCCCAGCGACAGCTGTTTGAGAGCTTTGGGGGTCCATCTCTCCCCACAAATCTGTAACCCACATCTTGGCACACCATTAAGAACCCTAATCTCACACTAGAAGCCTAGCCACTGGGGGGTGGGAGCGCAGCAAAACAACCACTTAGAATTAATACACAGGCAGTACATCTTTCAGTGACACAGTGATGATGAAATTAACGTCCTAAATATCAGCTGGCCACGGTGAGGGACATCTGTAATTCCAGGAACTCGGGAGGCTGAGACAGGAAGATCATGAGTTCAAGGCCAGCCTCAGCAATTTAGTGTAGAGAGCTCTAAGATGGTGGCTGGCGTTGGGCCAAGAGGTGGCCCTTGATTAGTGTTAACATGGCGTGATCTCTCATGACCTTTTGCCTGATTGGTTGATGTCTCTTCCGTGCTCAAGGTCTACACGTGTTCCTCATTCTTTCTCCATTGGTACGGAGGTGCATGCTCCAATCGTCCTACTTAATCCTAAGCTAATTGGCTGCCTTAGTGTATTTAAGACATTCTCTTCCCCTGGGAGAAAATCACAGAATGCAGGACTAAGAACACACCTTTAGATTGCAGAATGAAGGACGCAGTACACAGGCTGCCGGCCGTAGTCCGCATGCAGCTGGCCAGCGCACACCGCACCCTGCACCTCCAAGAAGCGACCCACCTCTAAGAAGCAGTAGACCTCTGAAAGCGTAGCCTCTCTGAAAGCGTAACACCTCTAAAATTAAGCGAGCCTCTCTTCCTCTAAGCAAAGCCTCTCTTCCTCTATAAACTAGTGAATAAGCAAGCAAACAAGAAAGCCGCCCAATAAAGAAAGATATTAGAAGAAGTTCATTCCCAGTCCACCTCCAATTCCTTCTGGCGGGATTGTTGCTGTGGGCGGCAACAATTTAGCAAGGACCTAAGCAACTTAGGGAGACCCTGTCTCAAAATGAGAAATAAAAACAGGACTGGGGTGTGGCTCCATGGTGCCACTGGGTTTAATCCCCAGTTCCAAATAAATAACAAAAAGTCTTAAATACGACAGATACATTTGTGCCCAAAGCAAAATACAGACATTTTATTATGATGCCCTTATCTCTTTACTAGCATTATTCCCCTCAAGTTCCTACCTGCCAATCATGCCTGGGCTACCTTTGGAGAGCCACTGGCCAGTGGCAGCCTCCTCTAGAACCATGGGGTGTCTGGTGGTCTCTAGCTTTCTATTGTAGCCTGGGGAGGGTACGTGGGCTCACTATCATTACTGTAATAATCATAACACATTTCCCCACCACCACAGACAGGTTCTGAACCAAATGAGAACAAGGCCTAGGAACAGATACATTCACATAAAAATGTAGCTTTATTACTGATAAAGCTGGGTTGGAAAACCTGTGACTGGTACCTACATCCAAGTGGGTTTCTTAGCTTTTCCTTCCCAAATTAACCTTACTCCCAAGACACAGGCAAAGCTACTGCATAACTGCAGGGCAACCACCCCCAGCCATATGATTGCTCTCAGAGAGGAGAGCAGAAGTTTTTACTTTAGGGGCAAAGCAGAAAGGCAGGGTGATCTAGACAGCAAAGAAAGCCTCTGGGGGTTTGCAAAGTAAATGTAGTTTGCTCGACTTTCTAGAGAACAACTTGAGTCAAAGTCCCAGCATTCACGTTTTTCTGGGGAAGCTGGAAGTGGAAAGCAGCAAGCGTGAGCAAAGAGGGAAGGGACCTGAGGCCGGAGGAAAGGAAAGCAATCTAAGGGCGTGTACTATCACGAGGATGCTGTGTGACTGCTTGTTCACTCATGTGGATGTCACTCAGTACTGGAACCACTAGGAAGAGACCACAGCAGCAGGGTGAGCCCTTGCCAGCTCCTTCCAGTCTTCTCTCTTTCTGCTGCACGTTTACCCCAAGGTGTTAGCTCTGTCCCAACCCCCATGGGGTTGTTACTGGGCCCCTCTAAGCAGCTGCTGGAAAGCTTGAAGATCCTGAGTCCAGGTGGGCTTATACACTGGAGCTGCTGCCCTTGGCCTTGTCCCCCTGGGGGAGGCTGAAGTAGTGGCTGCCTGCAGGGATTAAGCGATGGCAGAGACAGCCACACAGAAGGATACAAGCTGGGGCTGTTGCCTCTAGCCAGGAAGTAGGGCAAAAGCAAGGCAGGATGGAGGCCTGGGAAGGAGTGGGTTTAACAAACGTGGGGAAATGTATAAGCTGGGTCCAGAGACTGACTTAGAATAAAAGATGTTTTGATTCCAAATTTGTTCAGGCCCCTGATACTCGGATATATTGTGATTGCAAATTTGGTATGCCCTGGTTTAAAAATAAATAAATAAAAGGATGTGGGACGTGAATTGAGTGGTTTCTTGGGCTCTGTTCTTATGCTGTAATGATGCAACTGTTTGCAAGGGCCCAAAGGCCTGCAAGCTGGAACTGGGCCTGCAACTCTGCAGAAGGCTTGAATCATTGGCTCAACCACTGACCAGGAAACCAAAAACAGTGTTGGGGTAGCATTGTTTGTAACCAGGTTATAAACCAGGTTTAGAATTGGGGTGGACAAAAGGAAAGGGCTACCATTAGATCCAATTAAGGCTGAATACTAGATTTTGAGGAAAATGAACCACCAGACTTTTTATTTCTTACACATTGATTCACCAATCCATTCAACTTCTCATACCAGGCAGAGTATGATAGGAATCAAATCAATCATCATACAATACAGTTTGGTAACTGTATTGTAATCATAAACCTTTTCCCTTCCCCCTTCTGCCATTAGGGACCCTCAGGACAGATTTGGATCCTTTGCTGTGTCCCCACTAGTCTGGGGCCAAAGGCCTTCATATACTAAGACCACCAGAGGACCCTGGGGAAAATCACACAGGATCTGTAGACAATGGGAGAAAGTCAGGTGAGAGAGACTAGGAAAGGAAAGGGACCTGAAGTCCTGGTTTCTCACTTCAGCTTTCTTGTCCTTTGATAACTGAGCAGAGGAATATATCTCACTTTTCCCTAATGCAACCCCATTCCCCCTCAAAAAACAAACAAACAAACAAAGAACAGAAAAGTCCTGGCTGGCTAAAACTTAACCTATTTTGTTTTAAAAAGGTTCTGATTCTATTACATGTGTAACCTTCCTGGTAATTACTCAATCTTTCCCACAGTCTACTTGCGGGGGGCGAGGAGGTGAATTCCCTGCAAGCCCTGGGAGAGCCAGGATTGGCATTTGAAATCCCCAGATCCTGAGCTTTATCCCTGAGGGCCCTCATTTCTCTTCAGAGAGAGTGGCCAAATCAGAGCCCTAGAGGTGGAAGCCCTGGATCCACATATTCTGCCTTCTAAGTGCAGATGGCTGTTTTAGATACAGAAAAGACAGAGATGAACAAAACGATTCCTGCGCACAGTGCAGTAGGGGAGCTGGACCGGAAACGAGCAGCCACTCCAACCACACAACACCCGTAAAAGAGAACTACTGTGGACACATGGAGCCTGGCAAGGTACCCTTGACTGCAGATGGGCAGCTGTGTTTGCTCTTGGGGAACCTTGACCTCCAACAGCCTCGCAGGCTGGGAGCAAGGACCAGTCACACATTTGATAGGATAAAATAGGCTACTGCCTCAGAGAGCGCAAGGCAGTAGCTCGTTGAGAAGAAAAGCTGTAGTTCTTAGCAGACAAGATGATCCGGGGCCTCTCCAGGAGAGCAGTGGAGCACAGCCCTGCGCCCTGCGGAGCTTCCCCGTTTCCAGCCCACACCGCTCTGCAGGAGGAGGACTCAAAGCAGGAGGCGAGGCAGAGAGGGGAGAAGGAGGAGAGGGCATTGTGTGGGATGCTCTGTCAACATTTGTCCCTGCTGGGACCTGGAGCAACAAGGAAAAGGAAGACACTCTATTCTTGCTTTCTGTTTGTTTTTGTGGTCCTGGGGACCCAGGACTTTGCACATGCCAGGAAAAATGCTCTATCTCTGAGCTCTTTATAAAAAAAAAAATAATAATAATAAGGACTTTAAGCAAGGCGTGGTGTTGTGCACTGCATTCCCAGCTACTTGGGAGGCTGAGGTGGGAGGGTCGCTTGAGCTCAGGAGTTCCAGGACAGCCCGGCAACACAGTGAGACCCTGCCTTAAAAAACTTATAGGGACTGGGTTTGTCGCTCAGTGGTAAAGCTCTTGCCTAGCACGCATGAGGCATTGGGTTCGATCCTCACCATCCCATGAAGCAAATAAATAAAATAAAGCTATCGTGTCCATCTACAATTAAATAAAAATTTTGTTTTTAAAACCAAACAAATGGGGCTGGGGTCGTAGCTCAGTGCGAAGCACTTGCCTCACACGTATGAGGCACTGGGTTTGATCCTCAGCTCCACATAAAAATGAATAAAAAATAAAGGTGTTGTGTCCATCTACAACTAAAAATATTTTAAAAACAAACAAACAAATACACCTTGATTGAGCTGTAATTCACATAGCATACAATTCACTCACGTGATGTGTACAATTCAGTGGTTTCTAGTATTTTCACAGATTTGTGCAGCCATCACCATTACCAATTTTAGATCATTTTCATTACCTGAAAAAGAACTCCCTCACCCCTGACCTGTCATCTCTTCCCACTGTTCCCGACCAGTCAGCCCTAGGTCACTATCAGTCTGCTTTCTCACTCTATAGATAGTTCCACTCTGGACTTTTCATAGAAACGGAATCACACAATATGACTGCTTATGACTGGTTTCTTTCATTTGGCATCATGTTGCAAGGTGCAGTGCCACATACTGGTCATCCCAGTGACTCGGGAGGCTGAGGCAGGAGGATCGCAGGTTCCAGGCCAGTCTCTGCAACTTAGTGAGGCCCTAAGTAACTTAGTGAGACCCTGTCTCAAAAGAAAAAAATAAAAAGAGCTGGGGGTGGGGCTGGGGCTGTGGCTCAGTGGTAGAGCGCTTGCCTAGCATGTGTGAGGCACTGGGCTGGATTCTCAGCACCACATATAAATAAATGGATGAAATAAAGGTCTCTCAACATCTGAAAAAATATTTTTTAAAAAATGGGCTGGGGGGTATAGGTCAGTGGTAAAGCACCATAGGTTGAACCCCCAAGCCCCAGTACCCCTCCCAAATCATTTGGCATAATGTTTTCAGTGGCATCTATGTTGTAGCGCTCATTTGTACTTTTTTCTTTTTATTACTGAGTAATATTCCATTGCATAGACATACCACATTTTTTAATCCATTCATCAGTTAATGGACAGTTGGATTATTTCCACTTCTTGCCTGTTAAGAATAAAGCTGCTTTATAAACACCTGTGTACAAGTTTTTGTGTGGCAGAGTTGAACTTATCAGTTAATCACTAGCAAGCATTTATTAATTGCCTATTGTACACATAGCATGGGGGTGGGGCAGAGACCCAAGCTAATGATAAATATAAAATGCAATTTTATAATCTCTGTTCCCCAACTAGTTGGAGAAACCAGAGTATGCTTTAAAGAGATATTTAAATAACTAATGATACTTATGCACGTTTGAGTACTAACTTAAAATCAGGCCAGAGTGGGTCAGCTCTGTTTGGCAGAGGAAATTGAAGCACAGAGATGTTCAGCAATTTGCCCAAGGTCACAAAGCTAATGAGACAGAAGCCATTATTCAAGCAGATCATCTTGTTTCCAGAGCCTCATTCTTTACTTTTTTTTTTTTTTTTTTTTTGAGATGGCCCCATGAGGAATCTGTCTTAGATTATAGCAGACTACCACAGAGGCAGAAAATCAAACACATTATGTGAACCTTCAGTGGATTCTGTTTTATTGAGATGGGGTCTTGCAATGTTGCCCAGGCTAGTTTCAAACTCATAAGTTCACGCAATCCTCTTACCTCAGCCTTCCTAGTGCCGGGACTACAGGTATGCCTGCGACGCCCAACTTATTCTTTCTCATTATTTATTTATTTAGGTACTGGAAATTGAACCCAGGGTGCTTCATCACTGAGCTACATCCCCAGCCTTTTTCTTTTTTCTTTTGATACAGGGTCTCATTAGACTGCTTAGGGCCTCACTAAATTGCTGAAGCTGTCCTCAAACTTGTGATCCTTCTGCCTCAGCCTCCTGAGTCACTGGGATTACAGGTGTGTACCATTGTGCTCAGCTCAACTCATTCTTTTTAAAAAGAGAATAATGGAAATTTTCAAACACAAAAAAATTAGAGAAGTCAGTACAATAAACTTTGTATATCTATCATGCAACTTTATTTTATTTTTTGGTACTGGGGATTGAACCCAGAGGTACTCTGCCACTGAGTAGCAGTCCCAGACCTTTTGATTAATTTTTAAAAACTTTGAGACAGGGTCTCATTAAATTGACAAGGCTGACCTCAAACTTGTGATCCTCCTGTCTCAGCCTCCTGAGTCACTTTGATTCCAGGTATGTGCTACCATGCCCAGTTTTAATGATTATCAACTTATGGTCAATCAGAGAGTCAAAACTGTCATTCTATATCACCTCTGTAAGCAACCAAATGCCAAAGTGAACAGAGGCAGGCACAGTTCTGGTTATTTGTTCAATATATATTTGTTGAGTACCAGCTCTGTGCCAAGTTTGCTGCAGGTGCTCTGGATTCATAAAATCCAGAACAAAAGTGACCAGTAGATAGGGACTAGCAACCAACCATGTAATGCAATTAAGAGGCAAGTACTAGGATGAGAACTGACTGCAAAGGGAAAACACACCGCTGCATCGATAGAGAGACAAGGTAGTTGGTCACCACCCTGATCAGGTGCTTCACCTGACAGGTTGTACGTCCAGTGAAGTGATACAATCTGAAGCACAAACCATGACCTATCAAGCACCTTCATTTTGCCCAAAATATTCATCCTGAGTATACTGAGGGCTTTAGATCTGGCTTCTTGTATGTGTGTGTGTGTATGTCAGAACTGGTGATCCTCCTGCCTCAGCCTCCTGAGCTCTGGGATTACAGGCATGGATCACCATGCCCAGGTGAGATCTGGTTTCTTACATAGGAAATATGAGAGAGAGAGAGGAAGTTATATGACTACCAAGAAACCATGGTTAATATTATAAGAGGTTCCTTGAGACAATTGGCATTTTTTTTTTTTTTTTTTTTTTTTTTTCCCGGTGCTGGGGATCGAACCCAGGGCCTTAATGCTTACAAGGCAAGCACTCTACTAACTGAGCTATCTCCCCAGCCCGGACAATTGGCTTTTTCACTTCAAAGCCTCAATGCCACAGCACGGTGAAATGCAGGTGGGGGTGGGCACTGTTTTAGATCATAGTAGATCAAAGAGATAGAAATCCAAACACATTATGTAAACCTTTGATGGATTCTGGTTTAAAAAAAAAGCGCTATAAAAGAGGTTATTAAGAACTGATTGTGGCGGGGATGCCGTGGCCCTCATCTGTAATCCCAGGGACTTGGAAAGCTGAGGCAGGTGTATTGCAAGCTCAAGGCCAGCCTGGGCAACTTAGCAAGACCCTGCCTCAAAATAAAAAATAGGAAGTGTTGGGGATGTAGCTCAGTTGTGGAGGTTTTGTGCCATGCCACCACCAAGCCCAGTTAAAAATGTCCTTATTTTTAGGATGTGTGTGTTAAGGCAGATAAAGCTGAAACAACTTGATATTTGCAACTTATCTTGCAAAGGTTTAGCAAAAAATAAACACACACACACACACACACACACGCCTACATGTAAATAATGCAAATAATGCAGAATATTTACAGTTGTTAATACCTGGATGACAGGTATTTAATATGGGTGATCAGTGTATTATTCTCTCAATATTAAAATATATTTGAATATTTTCAAAATAAAAATTTAAGAAAAATTGCCAGCCCAGTGTGATAGTGATACCTCTAAGTCCAGCTACTGGAGAGACTGAAGCAGGATGATGGCAAATTCAAGGCCACCATGGGCAACTTAACAAGATCCTGTCTCAAAATAAAAAAGAAAAGGAGCCTGGTGTGGTGGCACATGCCTGTAATCCCAGCGGCCTGGGAGGCTGAGGCAGGAGGATTATAAATTCTAAATCAGCCTCAGCAAAAGTGAGGCACTAAGCAACTCATTGAGACCCTGTCTCTAAATAAAATACAAAATAGGGCTGGGAATGTGGCTCAGTGGTCAAGTGATCCTGAGTTCAATCCCAGGTACCCACCCCCCAAAAAGAAAAAGGGCTGGGATGTAGTTCACTGGTAGAGCACCCCTGGGTTCAGTTCCTAGTCCTGGAAGAAAAAAAAATTTTTAAGCAAATAAATTATTAAAAATTACCAAAAAGTAATCAAAACCAAAAGCACCAACAAAACAAAAATTAAACCAAATCAAAAGTATTCAGGAGGACCTGAGTTTGAGCCTCAGTGTCACCCCTAAAAAATAAAATAAGGCAGAAAGGGGGAACAGCAAGCACAGAGGTCCTGAGGTAGCACTAGCTGTAGGTGGAGAATGATTTGAAATCTATCATCTATCTTATCTATTTATCTACACACACACACACACACACACACACACACACACACACACATTTTCTTCTATTTACAGTACTAAGGACTGAACCAAAATCTTGCTAAATTCCTCAGGCTGACTTCCAATTTGCCATCCTCCTGCCTCAACCTCCTGAGTAGTTGGATTTACAGGCATGCACTACCATGTCTGGTTTGTCAACTATACCTTAATAAAAAGAAATAGTTAATAGCAAAACTGGATATATGCAATCAACACATGTGTACATTATATGCACATAAACATAGATATATAATAGAATTTCCATATCCATGCGTTCTGCATCTGTGAATTTAACAATCATGGATTGAGTCGGGTGTGGTTGTACGCGCCTGTAATCCCAACTACTCAGGAGGCTGAGGCAGGAGAATTCCAAATTTGAGTCCAGTCTTATCAATCCTGTCTCAAACTAAAAAATGAAAAGGACTAGGGATGTAGCTCAGTGGTAACTATGACCAAAGGAAAAAAGAATCATGAACTGAAAATTCATGTCTTTTAAAAAGTCTTGTCTAGGGGGAAGGAAAGATAGTGAACTGAGACATCATTACCCTATGTACATGTATGATTACATGAATGATGTGGATCTACATAGTGTACAATCATAGAAATAAAAAGTTGTACCCCATTTGTGTACAATGAATCAAAATGCAGTCTGTAAAAAAGAAAAAGATAGTATGTATGGGGATGGCTATATTTTTATAAGCAAAGTAAATGAGAAATGACTGTTTTCATGTTGCAGAAGTAGAACTTCCTCTTCTGTATGTATGGTTCAGAGTTGGATGATCGTAAAATGATCTCATTGATAGGATAATATTCACATTAATTAAAATGCTTCTTTATAGCAGAATGCTGCTATATTAATTTATAATAAAAATATGTCCCTCAAGCTAATTTTAAAAAGTCATGTCTATGTCGAACGTGTACATAGACTTTTTTTCCTCATCATTATTCCTTAAACAGCTATTTATAACATTTACATTGTATTAGGTATTGTACGTAATTTAGAAATGGCTTCAAGTTTTGGGAAGGCTGAATGTGGTGACATGCCTGTAGTCCTAGCTCCTGGGGAAGCTGAAGAGAGAAGATCCCTTAAACTCAGGAGTTTGAGACCATCCTGGGCAACAGAGTAAGTCTGCATCTCAAAATACATACATACATACATACATAAGATGTGGGGGAGGATGTATGTAAGCTATACGCAAACCCTGTGCCATTTTATAGAAAGGACTTGAGCATCTGCAAGTGCCGAAGTCCCACAGGGGTCCTGCAACCGCTTATATCTAGAACTTACACCTAGAAAGTTAAAAAAAAAAAAAAAAAAAAATTCTCTGTCTACTGGGTAAAGATAGGACAATGGGGGTTGGGGCTGTGGTTCAGTGGTAGAGTGCTTGCCTGGCATGTGCGAGGCACTGGGTTTGATTCTCAGCACCGCATATAAATAAATGGATGAAATAAAGGTCCATCAACAATTAAAAAAATAAATAAATAAAAAATATTGAACTGTGGGGTGAGGGTGGGGGTTGTGGTGGGCAAGAGTGGGACTAGAGAGGCCAGTTGGGATTTACTGCAAAGAGGGAGGTAACAGATTAGGTGATGATGTGGGGAGAGGGCTCAGATTTGGCAATATGAGTAAGGGGGGGTCTCATGGGTTTTGCTGGTAGACAAGGGAGACTAAGGAATTAGGCTGAGCAACTGTCCCAATGGTCACTTTGCTGAGACAGGGAACACCAGAGGGAGGCATAGACTTGTTCTTTTCCGAGGAAACTTAATTTGATTTGGAATGGCCTGGAAGTCTTTATGATCATGAAGGAGCTGGAATTTGGATGGGGAACTAGACATAATAAGTTTAACATCAACTACAGATTAAGTTTTTCATTTGAGTTAACAAATATGGTGGCATAGAAGATTGTAAGAAGCATGGGCCAGGAGGTTGGGGACCTGAATTCAAATCATGATGCTTCCATTTACTATCTGGATGACCCTCGACAAGTTACTTTGACTTCTTTGAATTTGAGGGTTTTTTTGTCTGTACTACAGGCAAAATAACAGCTGTCTTGCCAGGCTGTTAGGAAATAACACATGTTGGTACGGTGCCTGGAACAGAGTGGGCGCTCATTATACAAGGTTTCCTGCCACTCCAGAAAACCCTTAGGAAGTCTGGCATAGTGGTGCTGTAATCCCACCCACTCTGGAGGCTGAGGAATGAGGATCACAAGCTCAAGGACAGCCTCAGCAATGTAGTGAGACCCTGTCTTAAAAATAAACAAATACAAATGGCTGGGGATGTCACCACTACTGCAAAAAAATAACATTAACTATAACAACAACAATTAGGTGTGTGTGTGTGTGTGTGTGTGTGTGTGTGTGTGTGTCTGTGTATATATATATATATTTATATGTGTGTATATATATGTATTAGATAGATAGTAGATGGTAGCTAGCTAGGCCTGGTGGCACATGCCTATAATCCCAGCTACTCATGAGGCCGAAGCAGTAGGATTGCAAGTTTAAGGTCAGCCTTGGTAACTTAGTGAGATTTTCTCAAAACAAAAAATAAAAAGGGCTGGGTTTGGTGGTACACACCTACAATCCCGGTAACTTGGGAGGCTGAGGCAGGAGGATCAAATGTTCAAGGCCAGCCTAGGCAACTTTGTGAGACTGTCTCAAAATTTTAAAAAAGTGTACATATGTATATATATGTATATATATGTATATACACATGTATATATTAGATGGTAGCAAGTCAAGAGAAGGGGAGGTTCTGGGATAGACTGGGTACTGCAATTTCAAATAAGGTGCTCAGGGAAGACTACTGAGAGGGTGACATGTTAGCAAGACGTACAGGAGGTTAGAGAGTCAGGTGTGCTTATTATTTTATTATTTGGGGGAGCAGTGCTTCAGGCTGGGAAGGTAGCAAGTGTGAAGCCCTGGGACAGGAGCATGCTTGGTGTATTGAGGACCAGCCAGAAGGCCAGTGTGTCTAGAAAGGAGAGAGTGAGGGAAAGGGCAGGGCAGCTCCTGTCAGTCCTTGAAGACTGTGATGGGTTTGACTTTGCACAGCCTGGAATGGGAAGTCCGGGGGGTGGGGGGTCTGAACAATGTGGGGGAGTAGAATCTGACTTATGATTTTTTGGAGGGGAGGTACTGGGGATTAAACTCAGGGGCACTCCATCACTGAGCCACCTCTCCAGCCCGGTTTTGTGTTTTATTTAGAGACAGGTTCTCACTGAGTTGCTTAGTGCCTTGTTTTGCTGAGGCTGGCTTTGAACTCACGATCTTCCTGCCTCAGCCTCCCGAGCCGCTGGGATTACAGGTGTGTGCCACAGCGCCCAGCTCTGATTTATGATTTTTAAAGATAGCTGGCTACTATCTGAGTCAATACAGGCATTGAAGGGAGGAGGCTGGCTGGGAAGTGATCATAGTAATCCAGGTGAAAGATGATAGCAGCTTGATGGGGGATGGGAAAAAGATCTTGGATATATTTTGATGTAGCGCCTACAGCGTTTCCTGATGATTGGATGTAGGAGGTTAGAGGAAGAGAAGGGTCAAGCATCATAGTCTGAGGCCCTTGATTTATCAGTAGAAAGATGCATTAGGTTGAACCAAACAAAATGGTCAACACTTGGCAGTTCTTAACATTAAGAGGCGATTTCATGCCAGACATGGTGGCACATGCCTGTAATCCTAGCAGCGGGAAGGCAGAGGCAGGAGGATGGCGAGTTCTAAGCCAGCCTCAGCAATTTAGCAAGACCCTGTCTCAAAAAATATATTTAAAAAGGGACATATATATATATATGTCCCTTTTAAAATATATATATTAAATATATATATTAAAAAATATATATATTTTAAAAATATATATATTAAAATATATAATATATATTTTAAAATATAAAATATATATAATATATATATTTTAAAATATATATATTTAAATATATATTAAAAAGGGATGTATATATATCTATATATATATATATAGAAAGAGAGAGAGAGAGAGAGGCGATTTCACATACTTCAGCTTAATAGTTGCCATTTACTGAAATAAAGAAAACTATGTGAGGAAGAGGTGGGAAGCCGGTTTTTGAAGTTTTTTTGGGATCATGAGCAGATGCTGCAGGAGCAGCTGTATATATGTGTCTGGAATTCAGCTGTATATATGTGTCTGTTAGAAACACTGGTCAGGCAGGCAGTAGACAACTGCAGTTAAAGCTGAGACTGAGGAGGTCACCTGGGAATTACCCATAGAAAAAGAGCAGAGGCCTCAGGCCTCTGAATGTCCAGATGGGGGTGAGACAGCAACAGAGGAAAGGCTGGAGGCCACAAGTGGCAAAGGAAGGGCTCCAACCAGGGCAAGCTGACACAATGAGAGAGCTCTCTAGATGTAGGTGTGCGATTATTTCCAAGCTCACTGCTTCTTTGAGGTTTAGTGTTAGTTGTGGTGGGGGGAGAGGATAGGACAATATCTTACATCTACTAGCACTGTAGGGGTTGCAACATCTCCTTTTGGATCCAGACCAAGGAAATACAGAAGCTGTCATTGTTTATAGATGAGGAAACTGAGGCATAAGGGTTCGGTGACCCAGCCTGAGATTCTATCGGTAACAAGTAGAACCAGGACTAGGGGGGTTCTCTGTCTCCAAGCTATCACTGAATTATGCTGCACATTCCTAAGCTCTCCTGACTGCTTCTCTGGGGACACACTGTGACAAGGTTACATGGAGAAGAGTTGAAATGAGTCTTGAGCTTTTGTTTCCACAGCAGCAAAGAAACTGCTGATATGATGACCTTCTAGAGGGATCCGAACCTGTGATCCCAGATGTGAGTGGGTCAACTTAACCTGCTTTTCCAATAAGAAATCATCGAATGGAATGAGGAGGCTGTGTCTGGGGATTTCATGCTGGTCAGGGACAGTGATAAATTCATTTTGGTTCCAGAGGGGTTAACAGGTAATTTTGGAGACAGCCGATTCTGAGCTGGGCTCTTCCACTCACTCCACCAAATGACCTGTGTCATCTTATTCCATCTTAGGGTTTTGCTCAAAGCATTACACACTATCCAGGCCTATTTTCTTGCTTTGGAGAAGCTGCTGCTGAGATCAGAGGCCCCTTGGGTCAAGCTTGGCCCTGCCTTGGGCAGAGATAAACAGGCCTGGAATATATTTCCCAGATTGCAACATTAGTGAGTCAGGCAGGGTCGGACAGCTGCTGCCTTGCAGGCACCCCTGGGCTGCACCTGATAAGGAAGAACATCGCTCATTCCAGTGCACCGTCTTGTGAGCACACACATAAACAGACACTCCCAGGCCCGGTGTTGTCTTAGAGTAAATTATTGACATTCTGAATGGCTGAAACACCAGGGAAAAGAGAGAGAGCAAACCTACCTCTGTTAAAGGGGAGGGCCACTTTTCCTAAGCTAAACCCCCTAAAAGGAGGGTTGCCATTAGGCTCTGCTTTAGGGCCAGCTTTTTCAACCTAGCTGGTCAAGGGCAGGCGTAGGAGTCCTCTGTAGTTCTGGAAAGAGGAAAGAAGGGTCACAGAAGGAGAGGGAGGAGGAAGTTGGAATAGGGGAGGTAGATTTATGAGGGAATAAATGGCAAAATGCCCAGAGAGAAAAGGTGTATCATAAAAATGTGAATATACCTTGGTCACAAAGAGAGGGAACTGATGTTAAGACATCTGCAAAAAGACAAAACAAACAGAAACAACATGTATCCCATTTGTTTACAATAAAAATAAATTTAAAAAAATAAAAGAGAAGCATTAAAAAAAAAAAAAAGATAAAACAAAAGCCCCCCCCCCCCCCCCATGAATGAATACCTTTCTTCTTAAATGACATAAGGGGACAAATGGGGTATTGATTGTATGGTAATAGTTACACAATAATACCGGCATCATTGCCACATCACACCTTGCAATCAACACTTCACATTAACTTTATGAAAGCAGTTTATAGTTTATAAGGGGCTTTCACATTCATCTTTTCCATTTATTCCATCAACCCACTTGAGTGGGTAGGGCATTATGAGGCACATTTTACAGATGAGAAGACTGAGGCTCAGGGAGGATATATGCAATTAACTGAGGCATAATTAAGAGCAGGGAGAGGCAGTTTTGTCCCAAGTAGTCCAGAGCTAAGTTGCTTCCTAAAGACATAGTAACTCTTCTTTCAGATGATTCCTTTCCCATGACTACTCCATTTCCACAAGCTTGGAGACCACACCTCCACTGCATTTCTAGATAGAGCAGCCCCACTTTTCCAGCGTTGTCCATGCGTTTCTATCACTGGCACTCCTCTGATTATTTTTGCCTAGTACTGGATCACAGCAGATACCTTATCAGTGAAAAATAAAGAGCCAGGGAACATGTCTAGGTCCCACTCCATCATCTCCTTCTTCAAATATCCCCTCCTTGACCCCTTCTTTCTGTCTGTTTTGGACTCCATACTCTGTGCATCTAGAAACAACAGCTTTGGACCCTCTAAACTTGCCACAGTGTTCCTCTCAGGTGAGAATGAGGAATGGAGAGTACACAGACCCTACCATATTTGTATAGGACACCGTCAGGCAGGTGTCCTCAAAGTGTGATGTCTATTGGAGTCTTAAAGGCAGTAGTTCTCAAACTTTGGTTTGCATTAGAACCATCTGAAAAGCTTGTTAAAGACAATGATGTTCAGGTCCCACCTCAAATCTTCTGAATCAGAATTCCCAGGGAAGGCACCACCTGGATATTTGTGAGCTTAACAAAATCCCCAGGTGATTGTGGAGTACTCTCAAACTTGAGAACCAATGTTTTAGCCTTGGAGTGGGAGTTTAAAAGGTGAAGGAGGGTGGGAAAGAGGAGGTAGCAGCAACAGCTTAGAGAAGACACAGTGAAGAAAACATCTCCGCTCCATCTTTATTTCCCTTTAATAAGGTAGTCAAATAATGGGGGTTGGAAGTCTCTTCGTGCGGACATGTCCTACTTCTGACAGATTGGCCATGTGCAATAAGGAAGAGCAATAAACTCCTTTTATTTTTTAAAAATATTTTTAGTTGTAAGATGGAGTCAATATCTTTATTTATGTGGTGCTGAGAATCAAACCCAGTGCCTCACAAATGCTAGGCAAGTGCTCTATCACTGAGCCACAATCTCAGGCCTGAACCCCTCCTTTTAGAAGCAGTTAATATAGCCCATCTCTTTCAGAACACAGAGTAGAGATTACCAAGGGCTGGGAGGAATTGGGAATGAGGAGTAAATTGTTTAATGTGTACAGAGTTTCTGTTTTGATTGATAAAAATGTTTTGGAAATGTATAGAAGAGATGACTGAGCAACATTGAATGCATTCAATGCTGTTGCTTTGTACACTTAAGTATGGTTAAAATGTTAAATTTTATGTTACATATGAGTTATTTAAAAAGTTCTTTTGGGGAGATGGAATGACAGGAGCAAATGATCTACAATTTTAGCAGATTGCTGTTGCCCCAGGTGTGTGTGTGTGTGTGTGTGTGTGTGTGTGTGTTTACATAATGGGACCCAACTCATGGCACCTGGTCTGACAAAGTACAAGCATATTCACGGGAGCAAGGAAATAAAACTTTTGAAAACAGAGGGCAGTGAGAATCTGATATAAATATGGGAGGCACCTGAACACACTTTTCTGCTCCCTTTGTCTGGTTGGTTTCTGGGTTCAGTATGACTCCTCTGTGCCTTGTACAGCAATATCTCTAATTTCACTGTATTTTGGAGTCACCTGGGGACCACATTCAAACAGCAAATTCTAACTCAGTAGATTCTGCATTTCCAACAAGTTCCCAGATAATGCTTACGCTATAGATCCATACTGCGAGTGGGTCATGTAAATTTAATCTTGGTTCACCATTACAGTATGTTCCGCTAAGTGATGGCACACAGAAGATGCTTAATAAATATTTATTGAATGAATGAAGGAATATATTAGCTTGGCACAGAAGTTCACAGGGCAGAATAGTCTTTGTTCTGAGCTAGAGCATAGGTGAATATTTCTATCAGTCACTCATTTTGTGAAATTATCTCAAACTGCAGAATGAGGATGTTGGTACTTAATTATTTCTAGCCTTTGCACCTTGCAACCTCAACTCTAGTCCTTGAAATAGTGGTCCTATCTACACACGTGTAAGGTAACGAACCCTATTTTGCAAGTTCCGAGAAAGACTTGCTATAGTCTACAATTTCTGCAAACAAATTCTCTCCACCCTACGAACGAGTAAAGTGCAGGGAACATGCCCGTGTGGGATTTTCCAGGTTTTGGCACCTGAGTAATTGACACCTTGGCCTCCTCCAGATCCAAACAGCTTTTTTAACAGTATGTGGGAAGGAGGATCGTAAAACAGGTGAATGTAATAATATTGCCATTATTTACTATCATCGTTTATGATGATGGTAACGACAGTTAAGCGATGAAGTGTGTGGGGAAGTTGGGGGAGGGGGCAGAGTCCTGAGAGGACAAGAGAAAGAGGAACTACATCTCCCAGAATGCTATGGGAAAGTACACGCCTCGGCGGCGCCCCACCCCTTTCGCGACCGGACCCGCCCATCTGGTGACGTCACAGAGGTGACGTCACGGCGACCAGAGCGAGGCTGGGGTAGAGAGGCCGACCGAGCAGGAGTAGTCCGCTTGTCGTGGAGGCTGCTAGGAGCCGGCGAGAGGGTGAGCGGGCGGGCAGGCGAGCGAGCTAGAGCAGGCAGAAGGGAGCGTCGCGCCGCGCGGAGGAAAGCCGGGACCCGGCCGCGGAGGAACCACAGCCGGAGAGGGCAGCCCGAGCCGGGCGCCGCGGGGTCCCCACCCCCACTCGGCCGGACAGTGCCCGGTGTTTCCCCGTGCGGGGGGCGGCGGCGGCGGCGGCTGACGGGACCCGACAGGACCGCGGGGGTGTTGCCACCTCCGCCGAGGAGCCGGCGCGGCCGCGGGCTCCTCAGAGCCGGGGCCCGGGGCCCGTGACAGACGGGCCGAGGAAGGGAGAGAGGCGGCGGCGGCTCAGGCGACGGGGAGGCAGCGGCGGCGACACCATGTCATCCCCCAGTCCGGGCAAGAGGCGGATGGACACGGACGTGGTCAAGCTGTATCCTTCGTGGAGGGGAAATCGGCCTGCGTGTGGGGGCGGTGTGGGGATGCCCAGGGCACCCCTGAAACCCAAGAAAGGGCTCTGGGGCACTCCAGGCCACTGTCCGAGACGCCCTCCCTCCCCCAGTGCCTACGGCGGCTCCTTGGCACCTCCCAGGAGTCCAGGGCCTTTTCAGCTCCTCTTTATCTGCAGCACCCCGAAATATGCGTTGCTCCTCGCTCTCCCTGCATCCCCAGAGCCCGTGACTTTTCCTCTACAACGTTTGGACTCCCCAAACGGCCTTTTCTTTCTCTCTCTTTTTTTTGGGGCGGGGGCAGGACTAGCCACCTCTCTTTTCACCACCGAACCCATCTTCAGGGTTTTTCTTTCCTGTTTGTTCACCCTGGATTTAGGGACTCAGGGTAGAAATTCCCAAGAGGAAACCTTTCTCTCTTGAGATGCCCCCATTCCTTCTACTCAGTGCTTCTTGAACTGGGGTAACTCAGACGACCTCCTTTATCCCTAATTCCTTTCTATATTAGGAAGAGAGTAGTCTGCTCAGGGCCCCTATTCTAATAAAGAGCTCTGTGTGTTTTAAATCAGAGACTCCTGTTAAGCTTTCGGGTCTCCAGGAGAACCTTCCTGTTTTCTTTCCACTGACAAAGCCTATCCCACCCATACTTGTATGCGGTGAGGACCCCCAGGCCCTCCAGCAAGCCACCCTCCATATTGTGGATCTGACAGCTGGGAGGAAGGAGAGAAAGAGGAACGCTTGGACAAAATAGCCCCTATGCTAGCCTTTCGAGTAAAACTCCCTCTGTGAGGGTCAGGTTCTTGGGGACTGCTTGCCCTGATCTTGCCAAGTGACACCCTTTATTTCCTGTCCCCCTCCCCCAACTTATACACTCCAGGTTGCAGTGGGAAAGCTGTAACTGATAAGAGTCCTTCAGGCAGTGGTTTTGGTTGGAGGCCAGACTGATTATTTCATGACCGGCTAGAGAAATTCGCGAAGGTTCCTGAGACAAATCGAGGGATTCTTTTTTTTTTTTTTTTTTTTTTTTTTGAGGGAGAATTTAGAGGGTGGGGTGAGCCACGGTTCTGAATAGCTAATCCCTAGGGAGAGGGGAAAAGGGAATGGGGGGCGGTAGCGTGTGAAAGGCAGTTAAAAAGTCCTGTCTCCTATTTCTCTTTCTGCTTCACCCCCATCCCCCCACCATTTCCCCCTGTTGCAGGGTTTTGTTTATATAACTCAAGTTGTTTGGTTAGATTCTTCAGGTGAATTCCTTCTTTTATTTGTTACTGTTTTTGACTGACTATTACCTCGTTGTAGAGATCAGTGATGATTGTCAAATGCTCAGTATGGAATTTAGTAAAGTTTTTAAAAAGTAGTTTTTGTATATGGTTTGAAAGTGGGGGATGGGACTGAAGTTGCCTGGGCTCTTAATAAGAGACTTTTTAAAATAATCTTTTCAGAAAAAGAAGGTGTTTTCTCCTTGCTAGGGGTAGAAATTGGCTAGAAATTAGGAATATCAGATGAACTTCTGAATTTAGGGTTTGGAGTTTAGAATTTTTTTGGGGGGAGTAGTAGTAGGGAATAGGAAGCAGCAAGTGATAATGTACCAAAGTGAAATCAGCTGAGCTGTGATTGTTTTGTAAATGCAAATGATACCAGTAATGTTGGCTTTTCATAAGGTTGCAGGAAAACTTCTAACTATGACTGTGTGTACATATTTCACAAAGCAGTTTTGGGTTTTATTTTTGTTTAGAAACTAGGAAATGACATGGTGGCAGACTCGAGTTATTTTTATCTTCAGAGTTACTGTCACACCTAATGCAAATTTCTACCTAAGGGGTAATTGGAATGGAGTGGGGGAGAGAATTCCAGCTGTTTTTGATAGATGTCACAGCCTCAAATTATGTACATATAGAGATTTAAAAAAAAAATTGAGGATAAAGAGTGAGGCCTAACTTGACCTGATGCCTTTTCCATACAGTGCCTTTTGTTCATTTAGTAGTTGTGGCATCTAGAATGATTACGGCATTTAGGAGCTGGGGTGTGGGGGGTGGAGAGAGAGAGGAAAACAGACAAAGAACAGCAGGGTGTCTTTTTTTTCCCTCCCCCTAAGTGGCTTATTTCATAGCTTATTTTTAGTAGAAGATGAAGAAAGGCAAAGATGCATTGGCCTTCTGTTCTTTCCCCACCTTCCTTCTTGCTGACAAAAGAAAGCAGAGGCGCTTTAAAATTGTAGATCTCTGAGATAGGATAATAGTCTCAGTATTTAAAAGCCAGAGGTTATCTTTATTTTGTGTTTATTTTCTGGTGTAATGTAGTTTGTAAGTTAAAATTTTTCTGCTTTCCTTTTGTGTGTGTGTGTGTGTTGTGCAGGGTGAATGATTTTGGGGCCTCCTTTCTCTGGAATTCATATCAGTAGGCCCAAATGGGGCCCACAATTTTTTAGTAAGATATATTTAGTAAAAAAAAAAAAAAGTGAAGGGAAAATTCCCCATTACCAAAACGAATATAATTGTGTGAAAGGGCTGAGGGTTGAAAATGAAAGATGGTGGAGAGGAAGAGGAAAGAAAAGGTCTGAAGGAATGTACTTACTCCTTGGCCCTCACTGCCCCTCGATGATTTCCTTGGTGTGGAGGCTGATAACTGGTTTCATTGCAATCTCCTGTTTCAGCCCATTTTTGTCTGTCTCCTGAGCATAATTATACCACCACAATTTACAGCCTGGCAGGGAACCTATATAGTATGAAAGTAGCGGTGTGGGGGTAGGGAGAGAAGAGGATGTGTAACTAATTGGCTGCTGCTTTCCGCCACCTTGCTAGGTTCTTTCCAGATACAGTCTCTGGTTGTTATTTAGAGTCAGTGATACTTCTTTTGTGACGGGTTGGTAGGAGGAGAGCTGACTCCCAAGTTATGCAGGGAGTGAGTGTGTTTTGCACCAATGCACTTAATAATCTGCTGGGCGATTATGCTCTGAAACTCTGACTCATTCATTGTTTCTTTTCTGATCCTCTGCTAAAGGTTGTGCAAACTTCCTTAGGAGCCTAGAAACTGATTTACATGACTTTTGGGTGCTGTAGTAATGTGTTCCAATCAAAGAACTTGCGGCTAGCCCAAATCCTGTGGAGTGGTGCGGCCATTTGTTTGCAAAGTCAGGTAGATTGGTGATCTTGTGCTGTTCTCAACCTGGCAACCTCCGAGGTTTTCCATCTCCAACTCTCTGGTTATTTAGATTGTATGAGAGCTGTGACTCCGGTGACTTTAAAGCGGTGATTTGCCCTAAAGGAATATCGGTTTAAGTTCTCCCCAGTGGAGGAACAAACAGCTCAGATTACATGGGTTTCCTTGTTGGTGGGGGTTACTCGTCTCACCCTGTTGCACAGCCCTGGTGATCCTTTTATCTGTGAACCAGTGGCCCCTGCTGAAGGCTAGAGCTGCTTGTTTTGGAAAAGCGTATGCAGGCAAAAGGCCGCAGGCACAGCTCCTTGCAGCTCATTGGTTGCTCTGTTACTACCCGGAAAAGGAGGAGGGGTGGAGCTACCAAACAGCTGATGGAGTGTGTGACAAGAGTGTGTTTACATACAAAAGAGGTGGGGGCTGGGGACACTTTGAGGGGTGTTACTGGACCAAAGTGTGTTTTTGAGAGGTAATAATAGGAAAACCTGACTTGTGAGAGTATAAGAAATGTTCAGAGATATTAAGATTAAACCAGAAAAGCAGATCTGATTATAATGGGGACTTGGCATACACTACATTTGTTACTGTTGTAAGATTTGGAAACTTAGAATATCAAGAGTTTTCAAAGATACCTTTTTCAGAGAGAGCTTAGTAACAAAATAGGATATGCTACTTTAAGTGTACCTAACTGACTCATAGGGAGGAATTCAAAAGTATGTTAGAAATGTAAGCTTTCCTCTCAAAACCTTCAACAGTGATGAAAGGGGCAGTGTACACTGTACTTGGAATGGCATGAGTTTTACAGAATTGCTAGTGATGGCTTTAAGGTTTAACAAGTTTAATCTCTCAACTGTTTGAACACCACTTTTGTGCCAGCTCAGGCATGGTGCTGGGCGGTGGAGGTGGTGGTTAGGAGTGAAAAATTCAGTGGGAGTGGTCATGGTGCTTAGGGAATTAAAACAACAGCAATTTTTGTTTTTTTTTTTTAATCAGAACAGTCTGTGTAAGGTCAACTGTGTGCACCACCTCACTGTTTGAGTAACTTGAATTTACTTTCAGAATTTTAATTACATAGAAAGGTTAAGGGGTTGGGGATGTAGCTTAGTGGTACTTGCCCACCATGCTCAAGAAAAAAGTAAAGGTGTGCAATGGAGTCTGTACTTCTGGTATTTAAAATATATTTTGAAAACCTGAAACAAAACCAAACGTTAAACTGTGTAGCGATTTGTCTTTGACTTCAACTTTGGGATTTTGCTGTTAATGGGTAGTTGTCCTGTCCCTAAGTTGTCTTTGTTACTCTTTAATTTATGTTCAAAGTATAGTCGATTCTGTAATCTTTTAACTAGCTCCAGTGTCAATTGGGAACCTGTGGTTTGCCTTTTATTTCCTGTGGCCTCTCATTTAGTGAGATGGTGAGATGAAAGTTGAAATAGTCTTATGGTCTTCAAGCTAAAAGTTAAAAGATTTGGCAACTCCCAGTGTTTTGAATTTCTTTCCTGCCTAGATTTTGGTGACAAATATAACATACTGGTACTATTTTGGTTAAGCAGTAACCTACATGAGTAAGCATTGACAACTTCAGAACATCTGATTTTTGCAGTACAGTTCTAGTAAATTACACACAAGCAAATTCAGCTTCTGGGGGGAAATAATCTTTTGCAGATGTGACCCATGAAAGTCCCTTTCACTGTTTGTGTTCATGCATTAAAGCTGTCTACCTTTGTTGGTTTTTCTAATGTTGTGATTTTTCCAGCACCTTGACCTGTATTTTTCACATATAAACATACATACATACACACACAGACACATACTTGTTACTTTGGTTAGCGTTAACAGATTTGATGGTTCTAAGAGCTTTTGAATATTTTAGGCTTATAATTCAGACCTTGCATTACAGTGGCTACAGTGTAATAGCATTTTACCTGTAGACTCAGAGCGTATATTTTAATAAAATAATAAAAAGACTTAGTGGGATTATAAAAGTAATAAGGTAATTGAGGAAAATACAGGTTACCAAAAGAGAAAACAGTCACCTGTTAAACAATAGTTCTTAAACTTCAGTGTGATCTTAATCACCTGGAGGGTTTGTTAAAACAGGTTACTGGGTCCCACGCCTAAAGTTTTCTGATTCAGTAGGTCTAAGAAGTACCCAGGTGATACTGATGCGACTGTTCTCAGCACCATTTCAATAACCATTATTAAAATGTTAACTTTTTTTTTTTAAATGTTAACATTTTGATATTCTTTCATGTCAGTCTTTTTACTCTCCCTAGGATATATTGTTTTCAACCTGTTGGTCATACTGTATATGCCTGCTGTTTTTGTTCAATATTTTTGCAACTGTTATTCCCAGTTAAAAATATTAGATATAATGAATAGTTCATGTAATATGTCCTTCCACAGCTGTGCCATTGATTTGTCTTTTCTTTGAGTAAGACTGAAATGAATTTCTCTGGCCTGGGATGCAGCTGTGGTTGAGCACTTGTCTATAATCCATGAGGTCCTGGGTTCCATCCTCAGCACCACTGGGGTATGGTGTGGGGGGAGGAAAAAAATTAATATCTTTGCTCATAAGGCTTTTTCTTAAGATTATTTTTTTCCAGCAATGGGATTCCAGATTTTGAAAAGTAGACATTTGAATTAAAATATTTAATTAAAAAAATGGGTCCTACACTCAGTGCCTCCTTGATTTTGTTGCCTTTTAGTTGGTGTCATTTGTTACAGAAACAGAAACAGCCTGGCTTAGTGATTAAAGATGAGTTCTGATTTCTTTATTTAAATGTTCTTGTTTTTTGTGATAATGATTATTCTCAAATTAGGTATACTTTGGTACCTACTATGAGTTGGTAAGTTAGATACATTACATTCATGAACACAGCTCTGAATGGCAAGAGCTATAAAATTGAAATTAGTTTTGGTATCTTGATTTTTTTTTTTCCTTTTCTAGTGAGATTTAATCGACATAATCTTGTACGTTTTTAAAATGATAAACTTGGTAAATTTTAATGTTAGGTATCATACATGAAGTCTGTCACCATAATCAAAATAGGTAACACATTTATCTTCCCCCCAAACTTCTTGTATCCCTTTGTAATCCTTTGTTCCCTCCTTCCATCCCTTGATCTGATTTCTGTTTACTGCAGATGATTTTGCATCTTCTAGAATTACATATAAATGGAATCATAGAGTTTGTACTTTTTTGTGTATGAATTCTTTACTCGATTTTGAGATTCAGCTGTATAGTTGATACCCTTTTTTTTTTTTTTTTTGTTTTGGTACTGGGGATTGAACTGCAGGGTGCTCTATCACTAAGCTACATATTCGTCTTTGTTTTGTTTTGAGATGGTATCTTGCTGAGTTGCCCAGTCTGTCCTCCAACTTGTGATCATCTTGCCTCAACCTCCCCATTTTCGGAGTTGGGATTATAGGTGTGTGCCACTGTGTCCAGCCTTGAATTTTTTTCTTTCTTTTTTCTGTATTGGGGCTTGAACCCAGGGGAGCTTACCACTTAGCTACATACCTTTTTTATTTTTTATTGAGACGGGGCCTCCTACAATTTCCTAATTTGGGCTTGAATCCTATTTATTTTCTGGGCCTTTAAAATGGCACTTTTTTGTGGTACTAGGAATTGAACCTAGGGCCTTGAGCATGCCAAGCAAGCGCTCTTCCACTGACCTACATTCCCAACCTGAAATAACACTTCAGAAATATGGTCACAAATACCTATTTATTTTTGCATTTGCTAGTAAGACTCTTTGTAAAGATAAATGCTTTTTGATGATGGTACCTATATTGACAATTTTTTTGTGTGTAGTACTGGATTGAACCCAGAATGGTTGTACCACTGAGCTACACCCACTTCCCTTTTTCATTTTATTTTTTGTTGTACTTGGGATTGAACCTGAGGTACTCTACCATTGAACTATATCCTTAGCCCCTCTCATTTTTTGAGACAGGGTCTCACTGAGTTGCCCAGGCTGCCTTGAACTTGGAATCTCTGTCCTCAGCCTTATCAGTAGCTGGGTTACACGGTGTGCCATTGTACCTGGCAGAATTTGTTTTCAACATGACATTTCTTTAACACCTGCAGTAAAATTTGTATCTGTTTATGGATACTTGCCTAGAACTCTGAAGTCTGAATAGTTTTCAGTTTCATGTAGAATGAACTAAGGTAAAAGGAACCAGTATAACTCAGTGGCTGAACCTGAAACAGATTTAAGAGGTTATTCCTTAGCCACACGTTTCTGGAATTTTTAAAAAAGTTTTTAATAATATGGTGTTTAAAAAGTTTTTGACCTCATATGAGTTATTTAGTAGAGTAATTCATAAACATTGTCATAATAAAAAAGCTGCTTTGAAATTGTTGGTATTACGTTATCTGGTAAATTATGAACACTTGAGTTTGTAGTACTTAACATTACTGACAGCTGTAACTTTTACTTTGGCCAACAAAAAGAACTTGGTTTAAGTCTATTTGGGGTTGGATTTAATGATAGTATGTCAGTGAGTACTGTTTCACTGGTCAGACACAAGGATGGTGCTCTGAGCATGTAAATTAGAATATATTTTCTAATTGCCAAAGTGGATCTCAGGCGCAGTATAGAAACCTATGCAGAGAATTCAGTTTATGCTTTCTGAGAGGCTGTTGTTGGCATTAGTGGTTCACCTCAGTATCAAATTTGAGAGTTTTTTTTTTTTTTTAACCTTATATATTGGGGATTGAACCCATAGATGCTTTACCACTGAGCTACATCCCCAGCCTTTTTAAATTTTGAGATAGGGTTTCGCTAAGTTGTTGAGATTACTCTCAAACTTGTGATTCTCCTGCCTCAGACTCCTCAGTTGCTGGAATTATAGGTGGATGCCTGGCAGCTGAAGTGTGTGTGTGTGTGTTTCTTTTTAGTCTGAATTACATTTTTATGGGTAGGTTCTATGGTTTGTGTAATTCTCCAGTGTACCTTACTAGATTTTTTTTTTTTTTTTCCCTTTTGGTATCAGGGATTGAACTCGGGGACACTTGACCACCGAGCCACATCCTGAGCCCTATTTTGTATTTTAATTAGAGACAGAGTCTCACTGAGTCGCTTAGCACCTCACTTTTGCTGAGGCTGGCTTTGAATTCTCGATCCTCCTGCCTCAGCCTTCTGAACCGCTGGGATTACAGGTGTGTACCACCTCACCTGGCTATTTTTATTTATTTTTTAAATGTGATACTGAGGATGGAACCCAGTGCCTCTCATGCTAGGCAATAGCTCTACACTGAGCTACAACCCAGCCCCCTATATGCTCACCAAGAAACAAACTGGCTTTTTATTTCACTCACCAAGAAACAAACTGGCTTGGTTGGTTGGGTTTTTGTTTATTTTTTATACCAAATGGTCCTTTCATAAGGCCTTAGGTTCTTATAGCTGTGAATTGGTAATTGGTCAGATCACTAATCCAAACTGAATCTATCAAGAAATCATCCCAATATGAAAATCCAACTGTCTTCTATTAAGCTGGACATTAAAATGTCCAGAAGTCATCCCATGAAGTTGATCATGGGCAGTTTGGGTTATATTCAAATTATATTCAAGTGGATGAGAAGAGGAAAATGTATTTTAAGTGCTTGTATTTTTTGACAGGAGTTTAACCTTTATTGTAATTTGTCAGTGTTGCTGTAATAAGTATACTTAGTATACTAAAATATAGAACACCGTGTTTGATAGCAAATCATCAGGTGAATTGAAAAAGCAAGCACTGATCTTGGCAACATGGACATTATTAGCATCTGTTAACGTTACACACTGAAGCGATTAAATTCTCCCTAGATTCCATCTTGATAATAAAGGGGGAAAAAACTCCTGCTTTTGCCCCTGTTGTATTCTAAAAGGTGCTTTTGTTTTTTGTAGTGCTGTGGCTGGAGCCCAGGGCTTTGCACAAACCAGTGCTCTCCTATTGAGCTAAACCCCCAGCTCTATATCCTTAAAAGATTTTTAGAAAAAATACCTTTCTTTGTTAGATTTGTCTATAGTTGGAAGTAGTAGGCCTATGAGTATGTTCTTTAGTCAGATTATCTGAATTGTTTAGCATTTTTTCTGGCAGTAAAGAAAAAAAAGTAGCTCTTAAATACTATCTTGATTATCCAGTGACATATATTTGTTTGTGTTATCAGTCATGCCTTTATATACACTTAATTTTACTTATATAGACTCAATTAGAATAGTTAGAAACCATATTCTTTCTAACTTTTGAATAATAAATTTGACTTTTCCCTTGTTTGAGATTTAGCTAAGAGCTATATTGGGGAGGACCACAGGTTGGTTTAAAAAGAGTACTATTTTGCTTTTTTTTGGTATGGGGGATTGAATGCACTTACTACATTCCCAGCCCTTTTTTTATTTTTTATTTTGAGACATGGTCTTGCTGTGTTGTTGGGTCTGACCTTGAACTTGGATCCTCCTGCTAAGAGCCTCCAAATTGCTGGGGATCATAGGCATGAGCCACTTGTGCCTGGGCCATGAGTACCACTTCATTCTCGTTTCATATATTGTTTCAAATCTATGTCTGTTTTAATATTAGTGTTCTTAGCTTATATTTGTTTTATTTATTTATTTTACTGTGCTGGGGATCAAATTTGGGGCCTTGTGGGTGCTACTAAGCATGTATTCTACCCACTGAGTACACCCACAGTCTCTTAGCTTCTACTTTTGATTTCTAAGAATCAAGCAAGACAGTTAAACTCTTCTTGGCAGGAAAGTAACTTTAATGTCTTTCCCTCTCCATCCCTCTCTTGGAGGGAAGATACTTACAGATAACTTCTCAGTATCTTACATTTAAGCTTAATTAAAAAGTAATCCAAGCTGGACACGGTACTCTATGCTTGTAATTCTAGTGACTACAGAGTCTGAGGTAGGAGGATTGCAAGTTTGAGGCCAGCCTCAACAATTTAGTGAAGACCCTGTCTGAAAAAAATAAAAAGAACTGTGGATGTAGATCAGTGATAAGTGCCTCTGGGCTCAATCCCCAGTATCTAAGTAAACAAACAAACAAACAAAGCAAGGTCAGATCCTTTTTTCTAGGAGTTGGGAGGGGGGTGGAAACTTGATCTATTTTACTTTGTGCAGTTTGACAGTAATACATCAAACTTGTATTTGCTTATGCTAAAATATATAATAGTTTACGATTTTGATGTGTATCCTCTGAATGTCAAAATAACAAGCTGAAGTTTATCTTAACTATGTCACTGAAATCAGACATCAAGGAATTTGGCTGTCACCTGAATTTTGTGTTCTTTAGTGGTCCTTGGCTCTCCCTGCCACTGGTGGATTTTTTGTTTTCTTAAGCTACTTTTATGTAGTGTGATCAATGTGTTTAAGGCTCAGAAGCCGCCTACTGTGTTTTTTTTTTTTTCCCCTACTGTGTTTTCATAAAGTCCTCTAGGAAGGAAGTCTAGATGTCTCCATCACACAGTGTCATCCTGTTGTCTTCTGCAGGCAAGGCAAAGGGGAGTGGTCCTCTGTCCCTGAGGAAGTTTATTGCCAGGATTCAGTTTTAGTCCTGTTGCATCTTACAGTTGAAAGAATGGATGATGAATACCATGTCTACTTGTGCTTGTTTTCCTTTTCTCCCCATGCTGGGGATTAAACCCAGAGCTTTGCCTCTTGCTAGGCAAGCATTCTGCCACTGAGCAAACAACCCATCCTTATTCTCCATTTTTTTTGGTGACCTGATGTATATGTTCAGGCCTTTGAATTAGATTATCTTAATTGACAGATACACCTGTCTTTCTCTTCCCTAAATGGGAAACAGAATTCGAAATCCTGCTTTTTTTATAGAATCAGAAAATAGTGTATGACTTATATGCTTTTAAATTGGGGCTTATTACTCATTTAAATGAATTGGATAAAACGTAATGGTTTCAGTCTGCCAGTTCTGCTGTTTTATTTCTTAAATGTCATTCTTAAAGTGTTTGTCAGCTTAGATGAAGTTCTGATGACATCTTATTATTTAAAGTTAAATTTTAGTACTTATTATACTTACATAGATTTTTAGCATGTGTTTTATACTTGTAAAAAACCTGGATTGCAAATAGTAGTATTGCAAAGAAGTGGTTGCTTTCTGACTGTAAGGGCTTTTTGAGTTGGAAATTAATAATTGTGCTCTTTCTAGACAATATTATTTTGTTCTTCAGTAGCAGCAGTTTCAGAAGTACTAATGCTTAGCTGTATTTCTCAACTTGACAGAATAAATTCTGGTAACTTGTTTTTATTGATAGGAAAAAGAGAGAGGTCAAGGTTGAAATAAGGAAACTACTTTTCATCTGTGACTTTATAAATGTTTTACTAGTTAGTAATCATATTTGTTATGTGAAAAGCAAATTAAAACAGCTTAATGATCCCTCAGTTAATTATATTTATGAATATAAGATTTCACAAGGAAAAAAATGACAGGATGTGTTTTGGTGTCTCATTACAACAATGGAATAGATGGCACGTTGCCCTGTGTGTGTGTGTGGTGTGTGTGTGTGTGTGTGTGTGTGTATTTTATTTCCTCAGTATTGGGAATTGAACCCCAGGATGCTGTACTACTATGCTGCATTCTTAGCCCTTGTTTATGTATTTTTATTTTTGAGACAGGTTCTAAGTTGCTGAAGTTGGCCTTGAACTTGCAGTCTTTCTTCCTCAGCCTCCTAAATCCTGGAATTACAAGTGTATGCCACCATGTGTGGCCATGTCTTATATTCTTAAGATAATCTGAATTCTCGGTGCCCTGTCAATCATTTTAAAAAGTAAAATAAGCCCTGTAAAAGTACCTGATTTGTGAAAGCTTCTGTTGGATAGAATGGCAATATGTTGTTCCTTTCAAAATTATATGTATTTAATCACCAGAATTATTTCATTTTTTAGAATGAAATAATTCATTCATTGGGTATAGGGCAGTACTTGAGTAAAAGAATATGCCAGTGTCCAGGTAGAATCCTGTTAAGAGTTTGCAATAGTTCAGTATTTGAGCATTTAGGTGTTTTATTCTTACAACTTTCAGTACTCTGCTGATATTTTAAATACATCTTTTGCAGGAAATGTAATTGCTAGTATTTTTCTTGATGTTTAGCAGTAATTTTTTTTTAGTTTCAAGACAGTTAAGCATATGTAAAAACTACCTACCTCCTGGTACTGAGGATTGAACCCAAGGGTACTCTACCTCTGAGCTACATCCCTTTTTATTATTTTGAGATGGGGCCTTGCTAAGTTGCTGAGACTGATTTTGAACTTGTGATTCTCTTGCCTCATCACTGGGATTATAGGCATGTGCCACCATTCCTGGTTGATTTTTGATTTTTTTATATAAAGCATTTTAGATTTATAGAAAAGTTGCAAGTGTATACCAGAGAGTTCCTGTACCTCAGCCAGTTTCTTTTATGTTATCATTTTATATGATTGTGGTACATTTGTCAAAACTAAGAAACATTGGCATGTTATTGCAACTCAGAATTTATTGCTCAGGATACCTGGGTTTTTGTACAATCTTTAAGTCAAAAGTATATATAACCAGATATTTAAATTGGTTCAGTAACCCTGGTGATGCATTTTTAGACCTCTGGCTTTAAATATAATACTAGTGCTCAGATATCATGTAGGTGCTAAGTGTCAGCTGTGTGGCACTTAAGGCCATCCTCCTGACTTGATGATTCTGGGCAGGCAATCAGCTGGTTCTTTTGTCCCTTTGGTTCCTTTGCTCACCTTCTTAAATTTAGTGCTCTGTGGGTCACATTTAGTGAACAGAGCTTTAGTACCACTGAGCCACATCCCCAGCCCTTTTTTGTATTTTATTTAGAGACTGGGTCTCGCTGAGTTGCTTAGGACTTTGCTAAGTTGCTGAGGCTGACTTTGAACTTGAAATCCTTCTGCCACAGTCTACCAAGCTATTGGGATTACAGTCTTGCGACCACTATGCCCAGCTATTATTAACTTTTAAAATAAAAAAAAAATTTTATATGTAAGAATGCTATTTTTATAGTATAAAAAGTTTTATATATATTTAAAAAAATTTTTTGGGGGGCTGGGGATTGAACAAAAATGTTTTTAATATAAAAACACCTAACTTTTTCCGGATCCACCTTTTTACTTTCTTCAAAAAAATCTTAGGTAGTGAGTAGCTAAATTCTGTACTGCTGACCCATTCTGTCCTCAATTTGGCCTTTGTTATCCTTGTTGTTTGATGTGTACTTTTCATTCTAATGTATTTTATATTTATTCTTGCAGTATTCTTGCTTTGAGATGTTATGGCTCACTTTTTATGGATTAAAAGCCTGGGCCATGTAGGCCTGTTCAAAATACTGAGATCATAGAGTAAGTCTTTGTGGTGGTGGATTTGGGGCTGATGAGGTTTCCCTTGTAGCACACAGTTTACGTATATCATAGGTGCCCAGACGTACCTGTTAAATGATAGGATAAATAATTACTTAAGAGATTTCCTCAAGTCCTTGGGTTGGTTTTTAGACTGAATTTTGGCACTTGTAATAGAAACAGTTGGAAGTCATGCTGGAGAGGGCAGCACTTACACAAATGATAGGAAGTGAAGTTCTCTCTCTTTTTTTTTTTTTTTTTTTTTTTTTTGTGGTGCTGGGGATTGACACCAGGGCCTGTACTTGCAAGGCAAGCACTCTACCAACTGAGCTATATCCCCAAGCCCCTTTTTTTAAATTTTGATATAGAGTCTTGGTAAGTTGGCCAGGCTGGTTTTGAACTTGTAATCCTCTGCCTCAGCCTCCTAGTAGCTGGGATTACAGGTGTGGTGCCATCATGCCCTGCTCTTATCACTTTTAAATGAATTATTGTTAATTTCTAGAATGGTCAATACTGATAAGTATCACTCATATTTTAAAAAAGTCCTTTGGAGTCCTAAAAGATACTCTTAAAAACTAAGGACCCTCAAATTACTTTCACCAAAAGGTTTGAGAACCACTGCTCTAACAAGGTAGGTGTTGAAGGAAGTTGTCTCAGGTGTGGGGCACATGCCTGTAATTTCAGCAACTTGGGGAGAATTGCAAGTTTGTTAGTTGTATGTAATAAGGTTTCAGACATGCTTTAATTTGTACCCAGCATAATGTCGTCATATTAGTAGGTTCTATAATAAAATATTTGAATCAGATTGAGTTAATTACATAGTAAATCATTGAAAATACACATTGAGCACCGAAGGAAAATTGTTGAATAAAGATAGCAAATATTTTGTTAGTAAATAATATCAAGTTTATACACCATATTTTCTAAATTCTAAGACTTTTTCCATATTTAACATCTTTGAAATTGAGATTTCTTAAAATTGTGAGTGAGTCCCTTTAGCAGCTTTTTTTGTGTTGTCATAAAGGTGAAGGTAGGGGTGTTGTTTATCATGTGATGATATATAGTGCTGACTATGGAGAGAAGGAAACATTCTGGATTGCAATTCAGTTCTGAATTACAGATCTTTCCCCTTCTCCACTGTCCTGGTACTGGGGATTGAACCCAGGGGCACTTCACTCCAGCTACATCCCGGCCCTTGTTACTTTGTATTTTGAGACAGGATCTCACTAAGTTGCTTAGGGCCCTCAAAATTGCTGTGACACGCTTGGATTTTATGATCCTCCGCCTCAGCCTTATGAGTTGCTGGAATTACAGGCATGTGCCACCTTGCCCAGCCATTAGATGTTTTTCTTATTGAGCACTGGGCAGTTGACAGTGGACCCATTGTTGGAATATTCTATTCATAAAGCAATTATCTTTATTAAAAGCCGAAGACGTACTAAATGCTACAATACAGGTTATTACATATAAAGCTCATACAAATCTCGTGTTTTTTTTTTTTTTTTTTTTAATACAAAGCCATTTGCTTTCTATTTAATCATGTTGATATTTTTTCAAAAATTTTTTTTTTTTCCCCATCTCCGGTAGTCCATTTAAAGATAGTACTGAATCTGTTATTAACCTTGGGCCTCTTGTTTATTATTGTATAAAAAAATAGGGACCATAACTTGGAGACATAGATACTATATGATAATAGCACAGGATCTTTAAGTTTAAACAGGCATAGGGCCTTAAGAAAATATGGAGTTAGTTTATCAGAGATGGCTTCCTAGAGGAAGCTGAATGTCATGGAGACAGGAGGCTTAGTTTGATTAAAGGATCCAAGGATGTAAAACATTCACTGCAGGCAGGTGTTGTGACCAAGATTATGTGGGTTGCTTAAGGTTGAACAGTCTGAGCTTTTGTCTTTTTCTGCAACCTAAGGAACATCCTGCAACCCAGGGCCACACCTGATACTTTTCTAGAGGTGTGAGCCCTCATCCATCAACCAAAGGAAGACTCTTGGAAAAGATTATGTCCACCGAGGTGGTTGAAATCTGATCATGGGTTGCAGGTTCCTAATGGATAGGAAGAATACATGGAATTGTGGCACATTCTATGAGAATGATTAACATTTTGAAAGTACATATAGTTTTTCAGTTCTGTGATAACACTTGAAGTAAAATATACTGGAATGATCTCAGGCTGGATGTAAATTTGGATTTGCATCTGTCATTGCCTTTGTTTCCTTCCTCATCCAAAAAAATGAAAATACCTACAGTTTATTTTGAGGTTTATGTGAGATATATGTATAAGAATGCATTAGTGAATAGCTCAGTTAGGAACTGTAGTGCTGCTAGCTACAAGTCTGAACAATGTAGCATTGATGGGAAAGTTAGCAGGCAGAAAAGAGAAAGGCAGGGTCCTAGGACTTGGATTCCTCCCATCTACTCAAGTGGATACTGTATGACTTATCCTGCCTTCACATTAGTGTTTCTTGGTGGGTTCGGGTGGGGAGGGGAGAAAGGGGATGAGGAAGCAAAGGGATAAGAACTAGCAGACTGCTCCCGCCTCATATCCACCTTTTAAGGAGCTGAGTGTCCTTTCCCATAAATTGCACTGGTAATCCTGGGCAATAAATGTCAGTTTACCAAATCTAGCTGCAAGAGAGGTAGGGAAATTTGACTTTTTGACTGTGCCAAATTAAATTGAGGTCTTATTAATAAGAAAGAGGGGAGAAATAAACATGGGGTTGAGGAACATGCAAGGTCTGTCAGTGATTATTTTTTTTTTTTAAGTTTTATTTTTTCTTTCATTTACATTTTTGAGGGCATTATGTAGGTCTGGGTTTTATGAAATGTCCCATGTCTTAGATTTTTGTTTACGAAATTTATCTTTCACCTTTATCCCATATCTTCTAGGTTCTGATTTGCTGGGAGACTGGGTTTATGTGATAAAATTGCTTATACTCAAGCATTAAGGAAGAAGGGGGGAAAAAATTAACCTGCTCTTTCATTTATAGTTTACTATCTTCATGCTCAGAGGACCTAATGTGGGAGCTTCGTTGCTGTTGGAGATTGATAGAAGAGAGGCAGTGGGAGACGACTTGATTTTGAACTGTGATTTTGCCCTTGGCTTTGTGTTCAGTGACCCAGAGGCTTTGGGACTTTTACTTCCTTCTTGAGATCTGTGTCCTTATATATCAAATGAGGAGTTGGTTTAGATCATTTTAAATCTTTGTAATTTTGAAATGTTTTACCAGACATTTTTCATGTAACTTATTTTTTGTGTGTGTATGTATCGGTGCAGAAGACCTTCATAGCCTATATGCATGAGTACCTGGTATTGCCTTCTAGGGAAGAGAGAATTTTTTAAAAGTTATAAATTTAAAATCTTATTTTGAATCTTCACAGATAAATATGGGCCTTAAAAATAGATAAATTCTTTTGGTGTATTTTTATTTTATTTTTTGTAGTAGGAATTTTACCTGGGGGTGCTTTAACCACTGAGTTATATCCCTAGCCTTTATTTTTGAGAGAGTCTTCCTTAGTTGCTGAGGCTGGCCTTGAAATTGTGATCCTCCTGTCAGCTTCCTGAATCACAAGGATTACAGGTATATACCACTGTACCAGGTTTCATAGTATGAATTTTTACTAGGGCTTTTAATTTATTTTTATTTTTAATTGGTTCTTTTTAGTTTTACATGACAGTAGAATCTATTTGGTATAATCAAACACACATGGAATATATCTTAGAGTCCTGTTCTTTTTTTTTTTTAATTTATTTTGATTCATTGTAAATGGGGTAAAACTTATTTTTCTTGTTGTACATGAAGTAGTCATACCATTTGTGTAATCATACATGTACATAGGGTAATGATGTTTGTCTCAATTTTTCCCTCCCCCAACCCCTTCCACCCCTTTTTCCTCTATACAATCCATCCTTCCTCCATTCTTGCCTCCCTCCCACCCCCCATTATGTGTCATCATCCACTTATTAGAGAGATCATTCGTCCTTTGGTTTTTTGGGATTGGCTTATCTCACTTAGCATGATATTCTTCAACTTCATCCATTTGCCTGCAGATGCTATAATTTTATTCATCTTTATGACTGAGTTATATTCCATTGTGTATATATGCCACAGTTTCTTTATCCATTTATCAATTGAAGGGCAGCTAGATTGGTTCTGCAATCTAGCTATTGTGAATTAAGCAGCTATGAACATTGATGTGACTGCATGCTGATTTTAAGTCCTTTGGGTATAGGCCAAGGAGTGGGATAGCTGGGTCAGATGGCGGTTCCATTCCAAGTTTTCTAAGGAATCTCCACACTGCTTTCCAGAGTGGCTGCACTAATTTGCATCCCCACCAGCAATGTATGGGTGCGCCCTTTTCCCCACATCCTCGCCAACACCTATTGTGGCTTGTTTTTTTTTTTTTGTTTTTTTTTTTGGGGGGGTGCTGGGGATCGAACCCAGGGCCTTGTGCTTACAAGGCAAGCACTCTACTGACTGAGCTATCTCCCCAGCCCCTGTGGCTTGTATTCTTGATGATAGCCATCCTAATTGGGATAAGATGAAATCTTAGGGTAGTTTCGATTTGCATTTTTCTTATTACTAGAGATGTTGAACATTTTTTTCATGTATCTGTTGATTGCTTGTAGATCTTCTGTGAAGTGTCTGTTCATTTCCTTAGCCCATTTATTGACTGGGTTATTTGTATTTTTGGTGTAAAGTTTTTTGAGTTCTTTATAGATTCTGGAGATTAGCGCTCTATCTGAAGTATGTGTGGCAAAGATTTCAGAGTCCTGTTCTTATGGATGTACATGATGGTGGGATCCACTGAGTTGTTTTCATATATGTACATGGAAGAACTCTCAGATTCATTCCACTGTCTTTGCTTATACCCCTGCATATCCCCATTGTTTAATCTTCACTTTTATTCTTCCCGTCACCCCTACCCCCCCTACCCCACTTATCACGGGTTGGCTTCCACCTATCAGAAAAAAAAAAAAAAAAAATTTGACCTTTGGTTTTTGGGACTGCCTTACTTCACATCATAATAGTCTCCAGATCCATCCATTTGCTGGCAAATGTCATAAAGCATTCTTTATGACTGAGTAATACTCCATTGTGTAGATACACCACATTTCTTTATCCATTCATCTATTGAAGGGCACCTTTTATTAGGGCTTTTTTAAAGTCCAAAGTAGAAAACCTTTGGCATCTTATTTCTGATTTTAAAAATACAGCAATGAAATGTTTCATATTTAGAAACCTGTGTCACTTAGTCGAGTAGGAAAAGCCTCTCTATGCCAGTAATGAGTTTCTAGAAATGGATCCTTGGAGTTAGGTCAAGTATTGTGAAAGTGTAATTATTAAAATGCTAGCCAGTGTTAACTCATCACCTGCTTACCTAAGAATTCAAATGCTGTGCTTTCCATGTTTAGGTCCTACTTTGGCCAGTGTCCGAATGAGTCATTATTACAAATGGTAGGATCAAGGTGGTCCTTGTCTGGTGTGGGAAACAGCCAAAGTAAGAACTTATGATTCTGTCCATTGCGGCAAGTGTATCTGTTACTTTATGTTCCAGGACAGGGAGACTTGTGGTTCTGTCGTGTCTTGTTTCAGTTTTGATTTTCATGTAGAATACATCTGGAGAGGCGGTATGATTTAGTAGATGGGACAAGGCCCTTGTTAGAATTTTTTCAAATAATTGTATAATTTTTAGTCATAAATTTCTTTTCACTTTTGTCTCTAATCCCTGGTGTTAGGAACAATAGATTTTGGACTGCTTTTGTGTTTTAGAATATCACTCCTCTCTAATACCAGTCACCACAGATACTGCAGTTGGTTACTGGGGTATTTTAATTATTAGGTAAGAGCCAGGTATTAAATTATAGATCCTTCAGACTGAATTTAGTTTATTTCGAATTGGAGTTGTCTCTTATCTGAAATGCTTGGAATTGGAAGTGTTTGGGATTTGGGATTTTTCCAGATTTTGGAATATTTGCATATTCAGAATGAGATATCTTGGAGATGGGACCCAGGTCTAAATACAAAATGTATTTGTATTTTATATATACCATGTACACATAGACTGAAGATAATTTATACATTATTTTAAAATTTGTGTATGAAACAAAAGTTTCATGATATGAAGTTTTCTACTTTTTCTACTTGTGGCATTATGTTGAAGCTCAATGTTTTGGAGTTTGGAGCATTTCGTATTTCAGATTTTGGGATCAGGGATGTTCACTCGGTATTGGAATGTGATTGGAAGAAATGAGTGATCAGTTTTATGATTTTTCCAAATTACAATGTATCTTTATAATCACATAAAGAGTGTCTCAGTTTGTCCAGCAACAAGAAAGGGCTGCTATAAATTATGATTAATACTGTAGAACCAATTCTAGGTTGGAGGTAATATTCATTAGTTAAAATATCATGGTAGACCTTTAACATGGCCACATTGTAGATCTTTTCCTATAAGTTGCCATATTCTTATGAGTAAAACTAAACTTAGAAGCGAGTAAAACTTCATTTTATTCTGAAATTAGTTGATAAGGGTAAGTCAAATTGAATTGTGTAATGACAGCAATGTTAAGTTTTATGCTCAACAGATTATTAACTGTAAACTTTTCTTTCCATCTTACTATGAAAAAATGTCAGATATGTGGAAGTGGAAAGTTTAGTATAAATGCATACCTGTATACTACCTCATATAGACTCAATATCTTTGGTATATTTGCTTTATCTCATATTTTCAGTTGAATCATATGAGTAAATTTCATATATCATGGCACTTTAGTCTTCTTACTTTAACATGCATCTTCAAAGAATTTCCTAAATAAGCACCATATTTGCCATTATCACACCAATAAATAGGAACAGTAAATCCCTTTATATCATGTAATATCTATAGAGGAAATATTCAAATGGTGAGATTTTTAGTTTAGTCATTTCACAGGAAGAAAGTATATAGTCGTCTTACTATTTAAAAGATTTAACACATTATTCAGAAGAGGTTAATACAAAAAAAGATTGCTTTAAACACCTGCTATCCCAGTGGGGATAATAGTTTTTATACACTCTAATTTATAAAGTCAGATTTTAAATTGGAGTTTAAATTTACTGTTGTAGCTGCATGTTTTTAAAAAATTAGCCATTTCTGTAAGGGTGTACTTGATGAGTGTACTCCCCCGACCCCTGTCCCAGCAGAGAGCAAGCCAGGGCCTCACAAATGCTAGGCAAGTGCTCTACACACTGAGCTGCGCCCCTGGACCTTGATGAGTGCACTTTAAAGCAAAATGACCAAATGGAGCCTACATAGTCATTTAGTTATTTGGTATGTGTGTGTTTATTTAACACAGACTGCAGTGATAGGACAAATTATAGCACAATTAAAATTGTGGCTGGGCATGGTGGAGCATACCTATAATCCCAGCGGCTCAGAAGGCTGAGGCAGGAGGATCTCAAGTTCTCATCCCTAAGTAACTCAGTGAACCCTGTCTCTAAATAAAATACAAAAAGGGCTGGGAATGTAGCTCAGTGGTTAATCGCCTCTCTGGTTTAGTCCCCAGTACCAAAAAAATTTGTGTGTCATTCTTGGAATAGATTCTTTATGAATTAACTGAGGGATGAGCAAAAGAAATCTTTTTGATTTAAATCCATCTTAAAATCTTCTGGAGTAGAATAGTCTCTCTGCTTTTAGAAAATGAATCATGAATGAAATAGAACCTTCAATATTGAAACCAGAAACTGTGATGCAGTCAAATAGAAAAATAATACTCTCCATGGAGGATCTTCCAAGTTAAGTGAATTTGTGTACCTGGTCATTAGTACAGTATTCGGCACATAAGCACTTCAATGTTAGCTTTTTCTCCCCCTTGAATTGAATATAGGTGGAATATATGTTGATTTGGAACTGAAAGCTAAAAATGCTAGAACATTTTAAAGTTTTTTTTTTTGTTTGTTTTTTACATTTTTTAGCCATTTGCTCATTAAAAAAATTTTTTAAATGGTAAAAATATTTACAGCACCACAATAAACATGAGGAATAAAAATAAAATAATGAGCCTGGCATGTTGGCACATGCCTGTAATCCCAGCAGCTCAGGAGGCTAAGACAGGAGGATCACGGAGTTCAAAGTCAGCCTCAGCAACTTAGTGAGGCTCTAAGCAATTTAGTGAGACCCTGTCTCTAAATAAAATACAAAAAATAGGCTGGGATGTGGCTCAGTGGTTGAGTGCCCCTGAGTTCAATTCCCGGTACCAAAAAAAAATTAGAACAGCATCCAATACCCAGTTCTGTCAGATTTCAATGTTCTGCCTTATTTTGCTTCAGAATTTCTTTCTTTCTTTATAAGGCCTTGAAGTTACATTGAAGCCTCTGTGAAATCTTCTCTTATTTTCCCTTCACTTTGTGATTTTTTTTTTCCTTTCTAATTTTAACTTTTGTTACCATGAGTAATGTGTGCATTCATATTACATAAACAATATCATACATTTTGGTTCTATATTCCTTTTTTTTTTTTTTTTTTTTGAGGTGCTGGGGATTGAACCCAGGACCTTGTGCATGCAAAGCAAGCACTCTACCAACTGAGCAACATCCCCAGCCCCTCAATATTACTTTGAAGTTTATTGAGATTGATAGGAGTAACTCTACTTTGTTTTAAATTAATTTATAATAAATTACATGTGTGTGCCAAGTTTTACTTTTTAATGCATTTTAGGCTACTTCCAGTTTTTCACCATTATAGACAGTACTATAATCAACATTTGGATTGTCTTTTTGAGCACATGTGTTTCTAGTCTAGGTCAGTGTTTTCTAACCCTTTTTGTTCGCTGGACACAAAAACATAAATGTACTTTATATTTCCATATGTGGTGTATATGCAGAATGGAAACTGTAGTTTTATGAAATATCTACCCTGAAAATAATATTTACCCACATAGTGTGAGAGATGCATCTTTGAGAAATAAGTATCCCATCGTTTAAAAATGATCAGGACTATAACTTGACAAATAATGTACATAATCTGAAGCAGAATTGCTATTTTTCCCCCCCTTTCGGGGAAATCAAATATAAGGCTTCATGCATACTAATCAAGTGCTCTTTCATTGAACTACATCTCCAACCTGGAATTGCTAGTCTTAATGATGTACATCTTGAGCTCGGCTCCATGGAGTTGGGGGGTGGGAGGAGATCACTTTTACTTTTTTTTTTTTTTTTTTTGTGGTGCTGGGGATTGAACCCAGGGCCTTGTACATGTGAGGCAAGCACTCTGCCAACTGAGCTGTATCCCCAGCCCCCCCAAAAATCACTCTTATTGGTTGTGTGAGACTTCAAATTCCCATAAGCAGCCACATGGAACTTTATTCATACACCAAACTTGTCCAACTTTCTAATATTACCCATCTGATTCACGTGAAATGACTTCCCAATATTTTGTTCTCTCATCAAATATTTTTTAATCCCTTCTCTGTCAGACCCTTGGCAAAAAAGTGAAGATGCTGCCAAGATAAGTGAGACATGACTTTCTATTATAGAAAGCTTGCATTCTAGGAGAGAGATGTGCTTTGTCAACCTGTGAGTGGCCAAGGAGTAGAAAGAAGAGAGTGACATTCAGCTCATTTGAAACAGGGCTGTTGGGAAAGATGAAGCTTGACCTTGGTCTTAAAAGATGAGGAGGCATTTTCAGAGAGCAGTGGAGTTGAAGGAAATTGCATGTGGAGAGGAGAGGACTAAGCAGAGGAATAGAACTATAAAACCTCATCACTCACACAATGAATTTTAATGACTATACAGGATCCCAGGATTGGTGAGGCCAGGGGATAAGCAGAGAAAACCCATTTAGGCAGGGTGGAGGAGTTTTGTATCGCAGGCAACCAGAGCCATAGATGAAGGTTTTTGTTTTTTTGTGGTGCTGGGGCATAGTTGAAGGTTTTAAGCAGGGTGCACATAATAATATCTCTCTCTTTCTATATATATATATATTTTTTTTTCTTTTTCTTTTTTTTTTTTGTTTTTTTTGTTTTTTTGTTTTTTTGGTGGTGCTGGGAATTGAACCCAAGGCCTTGTGCATGTGAGACGAAACACTACCAACTGAATTGTATCCCCTCCCTTGTTCCTTTTTTTGATGGTCAAGTTTTAAATTTTAGTTTCAAGCTTGTTGGCTTGGCTATGGTTTATTACCACCTTTTGAAACAAGTAAATAATAGAAATTCTTACTTTTCCTTTAATTGGAGTTGGTAACTTTCTATCCCAGTGGGAAAATAGAATGAATTGTAGCTTTGCACCAGATATATTTGGTTTCTTTCTTGCTCCTTGGTTTTAGGTGGAACAACAGATGGTCTACGCAGGTGTTTTCTGTTGTCAAATAAGACTAGGTATAACTTGAATTGGGGTTGTAATTTTAAGAATTTGTATTTTGGAAAGTTGTCTCTTGTGAGGATATTTTCAATCTTTATCTCTTATTCTTGCTACATCATAGCAAATATGAAAACAGAACCTTCTTTAGAACACCAGTTCTCATTAATCAGCTGTGGTGTGTGTGTGTGTGTGTGTTGCGGGTGTGTGTGTGTAGATGGTGATATGGAGATCTCCTTGGGCTCCTTGCCACTTGGGCATTTCTGAACTGCTGGTCCTTTTTAATAGGAGTGTTTGTCTTGCTTTAAGGCATGAATGTTGAAGCCTGCCAGCACCTTATTTAATAGGAGCAATTTTTAGGAGACCAAATTGGGGAGAGTTGTATTTTGAAATTCTCAGTGTTCCCCCACCCCCACCCCCTGCCCCAGCACTGGGAATTGAATGCAGGAGCACTCTATCACTGAACTATATCCTCAGCCATTTTTTAAAGTTTTATTTTGAGACAGGGACTTGCTAAAATGACCAGGCAGACCTCAAGCTTGTGATCTTCCTGCCTCAGCTTCCTAAGTAGCTGGAATCTTGCTTAAAAGTTTTAAGTAGCTGTTCAAAGATTTGTTCACTGATAGGCTGAGGCAATCCTGAGTGTTGCATGTTATTAAATATATATGTATATCATCTCCATTTTGTGGTAGATCAAGCTCAAGGCCTTGCACACACTCTACCCACTCAGCTATACCTTCAGTTCTGGTGCTGTTTTCTTTTTTCTGATATTGGTGATTGAACCCAGGGGTGCTCTGTCATTGAAGTATATACATTCCTGCCCTTCTTAAAAATTTTTAAATTTAGGAACAGGGTCTTGCTAAAAGTTACCAGGGCTGGCTTTGAATTTGCCATCTTTCTGTCTGGAGTGCTTTACCAGTGAGTTACATCCCCATCCCTTTATTTTTCATTTTTTATTTTGAAACTTGGTTTTGCCAGGTTGCTGAGGCTGGCCTTGCACTTGCAGTCTTCCTGCCTCAGCCTCCTGAGTCACTGGGATGACAGGTGTAAGCTACCACATCTAGCTCTTTGTGCTGTTTTTAATTGAAGAGAGTCCTGTGTAGGTAGGTTAGCTTTTCTATACATTTCAAAGTTTTATCTTAGCTAAAAAGATAAAAATCATACTCTTTAAAGTTACACTCTTCCCTCTTTGATCTTTCTCTCTCTATTTTTTTGGGTGGTGGTAACTGGGGAGTGAATCCAGGGGTACTTAACCACTGAGCCACATCTTCAGCCCTTTTTAAAATATTTTATTTAGAGACAGGGTCTCACTGAGTTACTTAGAGCCTTGCTAAATTGCTGAGTCTGGCTTTGAACTTGTGGTCCTGCCTCAGTCTCCTGAGCCACTGAGATTACAGGTGTGTGCCACCATGCCTGGCCCTCCATGCTATCTCTAAGACAAAGTTGTTTTTTTTGTTGTTGTTGTTGTTTGTTTCAGATGTAATCCAGGTAGAGTGTTCACTGAGAGAACCATGTTGGAGATTAAGAAAACTATAGACAAAAGTGCATGTTGCCCAATATCCTTGCCTGGGCCTCTCAGAAACTCCCTGGGGCATGTTGATTCTCTTACCCTCATCCTTTCCTTTCACCTGCCCCAATTGCAAAGTGTACAAGCTTAACCACAAATACATATATGCATACATTTAACAGGTGGAAAGGGAGTAGGAATGTGAACGTATGTCCTCAGGGTAGGGACTGGGACTTTTTGATTTACTTCCTGCCTTTTGCAAATGTAATGCAAGTTAACACCTTTGCAGGAAAGTGGGCTGGATCAATTGGATATAGGGTGCCTGTTCTAAGATAAACAAAATGAAACAGCATAATCTTGAATTTGTAGGCAACACGTGAGACTCAGCAAATGGGACTTTTGCAGGTGGTTTGGCCATTAGCTACGAGCATGCTCAGAGTGTATTTAGGCAAGTGGACAGGATGTTCTTTGTGTGTACTGTGTGACCTTGAAGCCTTGCTTCTACTTCCATTTCCAGAAAAGAAATCTAAAACAGAAAAGCTGTTTTCCTTCCTTTCAAGCCTCAGATTTCTCATCTGTAAAATAGGAAAATAGTACCTACCTCTCAGGGTCATTCTGAGGAAGTCATGAAAGTGCTAACAAGCACATTGCCCAGCACAGGGTACATACACTCCAGTGTCAGCTGTTATTACTGTTAATAATGTGCCTGACTCAGGAGGCATTCAGAGATGCTTTTATCAATTTAAGCTATAGGCTAACTGACAACTTCCAGCCCTCCTAAGTCTGGTCTTTAGGGGAAGCTACATCTTTGCCTGAGGCTGTGAAAGTAACTTTCCTAGCTTTAAAGGAGTGGTGGAAGCACGTTTCTGAGGCTGAAACTGCTAGTTTGACTCTTGTTCAATGGGGAGAAGGGTTCTTCATCTGCTGCTTCAGTCTTAAAATACATACTACTACTGCTGCAGCTTTCAGTCAGACAACACCCTTAACCTCTAAACAAAACAGACCATTTTCCCAACATGCAGTTTTCCAAGCACCAAAATGAAACACCAAGACAGAAAGGCATCTGTTTAGCAGAATTTGAACTCTTTTGTAAAACAGCCTGCCTACACCTATAGCCAAAGCAGAAAAAAAGTATTTTCATTGTTTGACAGGAGGCTTAGGCCCCAGTCTTACGGGAAGTAAGTTGTAGCAGTGGTTGATAAACTTAGGCTCTCTGCCTTGGAAGCTTTGACTCTGAATTATTAAACTCTACATCATAGTACTGATGATAGTTCCCTTGGACTGGGTAGCAAGGAAGTTGTCCTTATTTCATAGAAGTGGGTTCAGTAAAGATGACCTCTTAGAATGCATTACTGTAACATCTGATTTACAAAGATCTTTTTATTTCTCATGCAAGCTTTCTTTTTATGAAGGGGGTTGTTCAGAAAGTTGATTTGTGGCTGGGTGCAGTGGTACACACCTGTAATATCAGTGACTTGGGGGAATTGGGGGTTCAAAGCTGGCCTCAGCAACTTAGACCCTATCTGAATATAAAAAATAAAAAGGGCTGGAATGTGGCTCAGTTGTTAAGTGCCGCTAGGTTCAATCCCCAGTACCAAAACAAAAACAAACAAAAAAAGGAAAGAAAGAAAGTTAGTTGATTTGTGCATTGGTGTTTGGCTCACAGAATTCATTGTCTTGGTAGCATCAGTGCTGTACCCCATGATGGTTCCAAGACTGGCTGGCCAGAGCCCATTGGTACAGTTGATGGCTTTTCTTCCTTAGGCCAGTGATACCAACCTGGCTTCTAAGTCCTGCAGGGAGTTCCAGGGGAGGAAAAGAAGCAGATATATGTTTTTAATGTTTCAGATTCTAGTCATTCCTTTATTGACATTCTCAGCATAGGTAAATGTGATTAAGTAGAATTACTGAGTTCAGACCTGGTTCTCACACTCACTCCCTAGGGGTTGTGAGGTGAGGTTCTTGGTCTTTTTAAGGCTTATTTTCCTCATCTGTAAAATGGATGTGTGTCCTCAAGGGCTGTTGCGGGGCTTAAATAAAACAGAGGGGCATTGGCTGTTCAGAATGGTATTGAACATGTTAGGCATGCAGGTATATGTGGTGACTTACTCTGTGTGGTTCATCTCTTCTATTACCAGCACTCTATTTTCATGGAGCTGAATGCTTTCTGAAGTAGACTGTGTGACACTCGAATCGGCTATAAGATAAAGTTGGAGATTCCCTTTATTGTAGTCATGTGTAAGTCAGTAAATTGCCCTGTAACTTAAGTACTATATTCTCAAATTCTGTGCAAAAAATTTTAAATTGTAAGACCTCGACTTTAATTGGAAATGACACTTGGTGTAGTGAAACAGAATTATTAAGGATTAAGCAAATGTTTCATGAATGGCCTTATTTATCTAGTGTACTGGAGGTTGAATTCAGGGATGCTCTACCACTGAGCTACGTTCCTAGCCCTTTTTATTTTTATTTTGAGACAGGGTCTTGCTAAGTTGCCCATCCTGGCCTGGAAATTGGGATCCTCCTGTCTCAACATCTTTTGTGGCTAGGTTATAGGTGTGTACTCTAAGCACATGGGTGGAAGACTGGAAGCAAACCTCTGATCAGCAAGCTTCCCTTTATTCTGCAGCAGAGTCAGTCCATCAGGCACTGGAAGGCTCATTTTCTGGGTGTGGAAATGACCCTCAGGTTATAGAAGGAGTCTGGGTTTTATAATCATTGGAGATGTGGAGGCCCTCTTCAGTCAGGGACCAAACTGTGCAGGTTAAAATTTTAACTTGGAAAGGAAGGCAGTTGTAAAAATTTTGAAACTCATTGTCACTGGGAGAAACTCACAACTCCGTGTTCACTGCTTGTCTTCTTCCTCTGGGACCCATTGTTACCTAGAGCTTCAGGGTTTTTCTCTTTCCTGGACTCATCTGCAGTGGGAAAGGGTAGAAGTCCAGGGCCCAGGTTTCAGTATTTGCTTCCTCCCTTCTGGACCCACTGTGGTTAGGAAGGGGTAAATGTTTGCTTTTGGTGGAGATGCTGGGGATGAACCTGAGAAGGGATTAATGTCTGCTTGCTCCCTCAGGGCCCATTGTTACTGGGAAAGGATGTGCTGGGAGAGGTTTAATGTTCGGCTAATTTCCCCTCCCTACTCCCAAGTCACACTGTTCCTTTTTTTTTCCCGGGGAGCTGTCTTGTAGGAATATTATTTTTCATAACCCTTCATGTACCACTATGCCCAGCTGACAAATGGCTTTGATAATTTTAAATTAACACTTTCATGAACCTTTTAAGTTCTTGTTGAACTTAAACACAATACATTTTTTTTTCTTGATTGGAGAAACTGAAGTAGGATGTAGGGATAGGCTTTTTCTCTACCTCAAGTACTATTGATTAGAGCAGGGTGGGCAAACTTTAAAGAAGGATCTGTGGACCTCATGATCTTCGCTATGGCAGATCTTTGCTATAAGCATCCATTGACATATAAATGTATAGGCAGCATGTTTCAGTAAAACTATTTTTAGAAACAAAAGATGGGCCATAGTTTAAGGATCCCTGGACTAAAGGAATATTCTGAATTTTGTCTCATTGTGAATCCCTACCTTGGTCCTACATCTCTCTATACATTTATCAATGGGTTTTCTTATGAGTCTTCACACAACATGTCCTTTGCTATAAAATGGTTTGTCTTGTTTCCCAAACTCCAGAGTAGTATAATTTCCCACCTTCTAAATATTTTTCCTAGAATATTCCAACAGCTGTGCCTAAAAATTTTTACACGTATAATACTGATTTCAGTGCTGTATTCTTCAAACTCATACTACAGTTTTTTTTTTTTTTTTTTTAAATGATGTTTTACAGTGGTGGGGTGTGAATGCAGGGCGAGCTACATCCCCAGCTCTGCAGTCTGTTTTTGTTTGTGTGTTCACTCCTCCCGTGGCCTGAAGTGGGAAGCCTGTATGTCTTAACCCCTCCCTCATCCTGTTTATTCTACCTTCTGTATTCACCAGCACCACTGTTAGGTTCAGACCCTGCAGTCTCACCTGGACTGTTGCAAATCATCTCATAGGTTCAGGGCTCCTTGCATTTCATCTCGTTCTCCTTCCAATCTGCCTTTCATTTTGCTGCAGAGCAGTCCTGTTTTTAGTACATCTGATATTGCCACTTCCTGCTTATAACCCTTCAGTTGTTCTTCAGTGCCCATGAAAGCCTAACTTGGTATAATAGTCTGTTTGATAGAGAGGCTGATAGAGAGGTTAGCCTTGGTACAAAAATCAGTGCCAAAGAGAGGCAGTACCTCCTAGGTATAGGTGCAAGTATGGTGCTGTTGAGCTGTGTGCACACATGTGTGACAGTCACTCGCCTCTTAAGCGGGAGTTCCTAACTACACAGCTCCTTTCACTTCTGGCTAATTTTTATTCTTCAATATCCATCTCAAGCCTTGCATCTTCCTCCTCCTGCCCCCAATAGTTGATTTATATGCATCTCCTGCCTGCTGTATGCTTTAATAGTGCTCTTTGTTTCTCCCTCAGATAAGCAGTTAGTTACCACTTTCTATAATTGAGCTGTTCACTTTTTGGCTCTAATTCTTGTCTCCTTTGAATTACTCTCTAGATGATTGGTCCTGTGTCTTATTTCTTTGCCACCAGCTCCTAGAACTGTACATTATACATCTGGGCCTGAGCATTTTGCAGATGGAGAGAGGGAAGAGTGGGACCACATGTACCCCTTTGGCTTTTCTTATTGAACGTTGCTTATTTCTACTTTTTGGGGGAATTAGAAGCCTAAGGAGAGGGGTGAAAGAAAAATACCCATGGGCATGAGTCTGTGGTACAAAGAACGCTCAGTGGAGAGGCCTGGGGCTCAGAACTATCCCCTTATATCCTCTTTGTGGAATTGGCAGCTCACTTCCTAGAGCAGCAGTTCTTTGGGGTATAGATGAGAAACTTGGGCGGGGGGGGCACGTTCAGTCAAGTATACATGTCCAGTTAGTATCTTCTCCCCATCTCATCCTACAAGTTTTCAGTGGGGCAAGGAATAGCAATGCCCTGGTGATCCTCATATACACATACTTCACATTTTCATGCATTTTCTCCAGCTGACATTTTCTCCTTGTTCCTTACATTACATAGTTCTTTTGATCTTTTTTCCTTTATATTTCCCTTTCTCTAAGACATAAAGGCTTCAGCTGAAGTGAGTTTAAACTGATGAAGGTGTTAGTGTCTCAATTAGGAACTCTGAGGTGCATTTACATTTTTAGCAAAAACAAACCTTGTTATAGGTGAAGGTTAATATTGTAGAGTAAAATAGTGTACTTCAGATGCAAGCAAGTAAAATTGATTTATTCCTGAGAAATTACATTTCGATTTATGAGTGATGGACTTAAGAACTTTTGAAACAAAACATGAATCTGTTTAGTGAAGGGCTTATGGATTCAGACCTGCTATAAAGAACATCATTCTGTACCTCTTGTATACCCTCGTCGTCTTACCTGTTTCTCACTTTTATATCTAGGGTCTCAACAACTCTTTAAAGACAAACTTTTCTTAGGTGTTGCTCTAGATTGGCTTCTGGAAAGAGGTGCTCATTTGTTCCCTGCAGCTAAATCAGAAGCCTCATACGCAATTCTTTGCTGTTGTATTTGGAAGTCTTCTTTGCTGGTTTTGAGATTGAACTTATGCAGATAGTTAGCTGGAGCCTCTAAAGAAGAAACCTCTTTATTCTTAAGTGATTGCTTTGTAATCTACATAACAAATGAGCCATTTTGCTTCAGAGATGTGAAATAGGCATCTATAAATGAATAGTTTTTGAAACTAAAGTTGTTAAGACAAAGTTCATCTTTTCACAGTAGGGATTCTCCAGAAAACCCTCTTTACTCTATTGAAATGCAGCTAGTTTGAATTAGGAAAGCATATTCCAATAATAGGACCATGCAATTAGCCTTTAGTATAATGGAATGAATGCTGGAATTTTTTGTACATTATCATCAGTTGGTGTTAGTCCAAGGCAAATCACATAATGGCTAGAAACCTCGATTGAGAGACAAACAAAGGTTTGTCTTATTCATAAGCACTCTTTAGTTCTAGAGACTAGTAAAACATTAGACTCCTACATCTTACACTTTTTTGATAACTAATGGTAAGATTAAGAAATGACTTTTTAGAATTGTTATTTCCAGTTAGAAGAAAACATCAAGGAACTCTTCATTTAGTGCCATATTCAGACTAGACCTTGTGTAGAAATAACACAGGGTGTGCTGCTGAATAATGAACAACTGCCCTTGCAGGGATAAAGCCCTGTTTACTGAAGTATAAACACTCCACCAGGGCTGGTTTCAGTCTACCAATGTGATGTCACTGAACTCGAAGTTGGGAAGAGATGCATGTAATCGGCTGGCTTGAATTAACCTCAGATATCAAATGTTCAGCATTTTCAACCTGTTTTTGGTTATTGTTGTTGAGACCAGGAAAGGGTGGCAGGTGTGTGGGGGGGGTCCTCATATTTCCCAGTCTGGCTTCAAATTTATGATCTTCCTTTCTGTCTCCTGAATAGCTGGGTTATAAATTATTATGCCACTGTGTGGCTAGCATCAGCCTGCCCCCCAACCCCCACACACACTGGGAATTGAATCCAGGGGCACCTTACCACTGAACTACATCCCTGACCCTTTTTGTTTGCTGAGCTGGCCTTGTATTTGCGATCCTCCTGTCTCAGCCTCCTGAGTCCCTAGGATTAAAGGCAAGCACCACCACCACCTGCTCTCACATTCCTTTTTGTCTTGCCTGTCTTACCTTTCTTTAGAAGTCTGACTCAAGCCCATTTTTAAATACAGTTCAGTCCTTAAAGATTACACTCTCATGTGATCTTACCACTTACTTGGCACTTAATTTTGCACCTTGTATTGAAATCCCAGGTTTTTATGGTGTTGTTTGGTCTTCCCCAAGAAAATTAAAAAACAATTGGCTAGAAATGTTATGCAAACCAAGTTTTAGCACTTAGCTGTGCTAATCAACAGCAAAACCAGTAAATTGCCAGGCACAGTGGCACATGCCTGCCTGTAATCTCAGCAGCTTGGGAGGCTGAGGCAGGAGGTTGATTAGCCTGGGCCATTTAGCAAGACCCTGTCTCAAAATAAAACTCGAAAGGAGCTGGAGATGAAGCCAGTAGAGTACCCTTGAGTTCAACCCCCAATAAAATACACACATTCAAAAGATAAATGACTTTTTTTTTTTTTTTTTTTTAAGTGATACTGGGAACTGAATCCAGGGGTGCTCTACCACTGAGGTACATCCCCAGCCCCTTTTTTACTTTGAGACATGGTTGTCTTTAGTTGCCCAGCTCAGGCTGACCTTGAATTTGAGCTCCTCCTACCTCAGCCTCCTGAGTGGCTGGGATTATAGGCATGTGTCACCATGCCCAGCAATAAATGGCGCTTGATGACAGTAAACCTTTAAGCAGTTCTTGCAATTCAGTGACACCTCTTGGAGACTAGTACTGTGCTAGATCTCTCAGAGCCTTAAGATTGGTTTCTCAGGAGTATAAATGTGTAGTAATGTCTCTTAAAACCAGTGTTGGTCATTAAGATGCACATTGCAGATTTCATCTCTGCTTTGAAAATTATCCAAAGGTATTTAACATCATGAGTTTTAGACTTTTGGTGAGGTGTAGACATTTAAAAGTAGATCTTAAAAGCAACTTCTTTGTTTCTCTCAAACAGCTTTATTGCATGTTTTGAAGTACTGGTGAGAAAGCAGGAGGGTGTATCTCACTGGTTTCCTTCCTGTCCTAGGAAATCATAATATGGTATTCTGAAAGAACTTTTGTGTCTCTTTCAGTAAATTTACTATATGCATATTGGTTTTCTTTCTTTTTTTTTTTTTTTTCTCATTTTAAAACTTGTATTTTCTCTGTAGAAATTGCAGGTGTTCTTTTTGAAAACTATCATTGATAATCTTACAAATTCTTAAAAAATTTTTTATATGCCTATTTTTCAGTATCCTTTGCAGGTTCCTCTTTTATCCTTTAATTCCTGGATATATTCAGAGTTCCACATTTGATCCTTGGGTCTTGTTAATTGACATACTTTCCTTGGGCGATTTCATCTATGATTGCCTGAATGCTCTTGAGCTCCAGAGATGGCCAAATGCCTACTGGGCATCTTCATGTAGTTGCTCTTCAGGGGTCTCAGATTCAGTATGTCCTAAGTGAAACTGTTGGGCTGAACACTAATTAGAGCTTCCAAAGCTTGCAGTAAGATAAAGTCTCTAAAGAATGTGATAACGAAGGAAATGGAGAGGGAGGTCTGGCCACTTCCCCTATCTCCAGTCTTTAGAAGGGACTCTGAACACAGTGATGCTGATTGTAAAGTAAATGTGTTCATGAAACATCTGAGGGATTCAACCTGCACAGTGCACATATCACACACACAGACATGTTCCCCACCCCCCTTCTAGATGTAGCCTTTTGTTGTATCCCAGCCTGCCACCACCAAGGAATGAATAATAAAATGTCCAAAACCTATGTTGAATCTTCCAAGTTCTTTCCTTGGGATGGGTAAACTAAATACACAGGGGTGTTTGCAGCCCTCAGGTTGAACAGGAATGTGTCTCCATAGACTTACGTCTCTCTTCTTCAGTTGCTGAATGATACTATCATTCCCAAATAAGTCAAGCCCAAATTTTTGAATAATATCCTTGGTTTGTCCCTCTGCCTACTCCTTTTTTGCTTTTGTCTACTGGGGATTGGACCCAGGTATCCTCTGTCACTGAGCTACATTCCCAACTCTTTTCATCTTTAGAGACGGGGTCTAAGTTACTGACACGCACCTTGAATTTTTGAGGCTTCTGCATCAGCTCCCTGAATAACTGGGTGTACAGGTGTGTGCCACCATGCCTGGCTTCCCTCCTACATTTGTCAGGTCCACCTGAAATAATTTTCTTAAATCCTTTTCCCTCTTACTGAGTTCATGATAGTCTTATCCTTTGTTGTCCCTATCTCTTGGCCTCCAAAGGTGTGTTTAATGAACTAAGAGCAAGTTCATTTTCCTGACCTCAGATTAACTAGACTTTTAAATCTGAAAGCCAGCATAGAGTTGTCAGTGTGAACCACTGTGTACTGTCCTGTAGGTAGACATAGTGGAGACTGTTTCATAATTGGAAGGTTGTTTGAGCAGGAATCAGAACAGAAGTGAGATAAATCAAGTATATAATGACCTGACATAATCTGTTGATGCCGCCTTCTCTTGGGAGTAATCTGTTGCGACCAGCAGACTTAGTTCTCTGAGTAGTCTCCTTTTTCTCCCCTCCCCAGTGGCTTCAAAGGCCCCTGCTAACCTTTCCCTTTTTAATTCTTCAGTGCTTACAGAGTTGTCCCATTCTATCAGATACCTTATTTCTTTACGTGTATAAATATACTCAGTATGGCTATATTTGGATTTTTTAAAAAATATTTTTTCTAGTTGTCAGTGGACCTTTATTTATATGTGGTGCTGAGAATCAAACCCAACACCTCACACATGCTGGACAAGTGCTCTACCACTGAACCACAACCCCAGCCCTCTATTTGAATCTTGCTCTATGAGAAACCAAGCTTTCTCTTTCAGGTGGTTGGCAGTCCCTCTGCTAGTCTTTGTATGTTGATCTCAGTTTAAACTATGAGGAAGCCATGCATAGTGGCTCAGGAGGCTGAGACAGGAGGATCACAAGTTCAAACTCAGCCTTAGCAAAAGCGAGGCACTAAGCAACTCAGTGAGACCCTGTCTCTAAGTAAAATACAAAATAGGGCTTGGGGATGTGGCTCAGTGGCTGAGTTCCCCTGAGTTCAATCCCTGGCAACCCCTCCTCCCCCTGCCCACCAAAAAATAAAAACCTACGAAGAACCATCTTATTTCACGTGTTCGGGAAAACTTCATTGTAGCTACCATGTAAGAAAATGCCAGTCTCCCCTTGGGTTTAGAGAGCCTCACCATCTGCTGAAAATTCCTTTGCTTCCCAACCCTTAGATTACAATAGGAGCACCTTGATGCCTCCCTACCATCTCTGGGTAACCCTTATCACTTCACTTGTATCTTCCTGCCTGGTAACTGATGGCTTGTCCGTTTCCTCACGGAACTTTGAGCTGTCTAAAGGCAGGTGATCTGTCTCCAGATCCTACTCTAGTGGAGTGCCTGGCATCTCTTATCATGCATTTAACCAGCTTTTGTTGAACTCCGACTGTAGGCCAGGCACTCGGGTTGGTGTCAGGAACAAAATATTTGACAAGTCAAATAAGGTTCTTGCCTTTTGGAACTTGAATTTTGTTGGAGGTGAGAAGTAAACAGACAAAATAGTACTCATGGTAAGACCTACAAGGTAACAAAAGAGGCTCAAATAGAAAATAACTGGGTGGTTATGTATATTCTACTACAGAAAAAATTAGAATTTTTAAAAGGTGGGGGTATCTTTGGGTGTATACTTCAGGTGATCAAAAGGGTCTTTGAGGAAGAGGCATTTAAACCACATCATAAAGGATAAGCCACTATTCATGGCTTCCTCATAGAAAAGCAAGTTAGCTGTAGAAACAGGGAAATCGGTACCAGCAAAGGCCCCAAGGAAGAAGACAGCTTGTATTTCAAGAAGTGAAGATGACTAGTGAGGCTAGAAAGGCAGAGAGGGAGAGGTGGCCTACTCTGTCAGCCATGTTGTGGGCATGGGTGAGTGGGGTTAGTAATTCACATAGGTTAAGGTTTGTTTGGAACTAGTAATATTAGAACTCGTGATTTTAGGTTTTTATTTTTTATTTTATTAGATGGGCTTTGCTATGCTGCTCAGACTGGTCTCAAAATCACAATCCTTGGCGCTGGAGATGTAGCTCAGTAGTGGAATGCTTTCCTAGCATACATGAAAGCCCAGGTTCAAATCCTAGCACCAAAAAACAAACAAACAAACAAAAAACCAGAAAATGACAATCTGCTTGCCACTTGTCCATTTAGAATTTGTGATTCTAATTGTTTATTTTGCATATTCTTTGCTGGAGTGTTAATAAGTGACAAATAATGATTGAAAACCTAGAATTCTTAGTGTAACATGTATCCCACAATTGCAGACACTTGTGTGTGTGTGTGTGTGTGTGTGTGTGCGCGCGCGCGGTGAAAATTAAATCCAGGGGCACTTTGTCTCTGAGCTATGTCCTCAGTCCTTTTAACTTTTTCTTTTGAGACAGTGTCTGTCTCGGTTATTCAGACTAACCTTGAACTTGCTTCTCCTGCTACAGCCTCCTGAGTTGCTTAGATTATAGGTGTGTGTTGCCACACCCGGCTGAGGATACTTCTTTTTTTTTTCTTTCCCAACCAGGGATTGAACCCAGGGGTGCTTAACCACTGGGCCACATCCCAACCCTTTTTTATGTTTTATTGTGAGACAGCCTCACTAAGTTGCTCTGGGCCTAGCTTAAGTTACTAAGGCTGACTTTGAACTCATCTTCCTCCTGCCTCAGCCACCCAAGTCACTGGGATTACAGGCATGCGCCACCATGCCTGGCTTGCAGATACTCGCAAGATGCTCCTTTTCCTTGTCTGAATTTCTGTCCCAAGTGAACCTAGAATGTAGACATCAAGAATTTTCTGTATCATTGAGAATTTTAACATAATCCTATTGACCACTGATAATCTCTGCTATTGATCTATTTTAGTATAACTATTGAAATAAATATTGGTAATTTAGTGCCACATCCTTATCTGAAAACCAATTCAGGATAAGCCCATCCTAGACATTTCAGTGTGCCTGAGTACAGTTTTTGAATTATGTTTGCTATTTTAGATTGTTTCATTCCCCATGAGTGCAAGACTTCTCTCCTTCCCAGCTCTTATGCCACTTTGTGCCCTTCACTGCTCTAGGTTGCATGTGCTTGTTGGGGTTAATGGGAAGCAAAAGACAGGGTAGAGAGCCCCCACTGAGGAGGAGTTGTACCACTCATCAACACTTTGACCCTGCATAGTGCTGCAGCCCAGCACTGCCTTCGTCTTTATAGTAGAAAATGTACTTGCATGATAGGATGGTTGAGAGAATTAAATGAAAATAGCATTTGGATGACATTAATTTCTTTTTGTAGAGCCTTGGTAAATATTTGGCACTTGTTAATTCTCAGTTACCATTATCTGTAAATATGATTGTCTTCATTTTTGTCAGTGGTGGAGGGGGAGAAGGGGAGTAGTCAAGGCTTAGAGAACATTTCAACTTGTCCTGGGCTAGTGTTTCTTTGTGCATGCTTAATCACTGGGGAATCTTGCTAAAATGAAGATGATGATCCAATTAGTCTGCAGTTCAACCCATTTTCTGTATTTCTCGCAAGTCTTCCCACTTGAATAGGTAGACTCTGTCTGTGCTACTTACCTAGGAAATGATGGAGTTGGGCCTCAAATCCAGGTTTGCTCTACTCCACAGCCTTCATCTATCACATAGAGCCTCTTTATGTTCACTACTAGAATAGGGATTTATTGAAAGATCTAAGTTTGTAAGACTCTGAAGCTATATTTTATTCATTTGTTTAGCATTTACATAGAAACTTCCATGTGCTCAATTCCTGTGTGTGTGTGTTTTGGGGGGATGGTGCTGTGGATTAAACCTGGGTCCTCATGCTTGTGCTAGGCAAACACTCTGCTACTGCTATGTCTCTGGCCCTCAATTCCCTTTTTAAAGATCTACTCTTTTTGTGTGTGTGTGTGTGTGTGTGTGTGTGTGTGTGTGAGATATTGGGATAGAACTCAGGTGCACTCTACCACCAAGCTACATCTCCAACCTTTTATTTTGAGACAGGATCTCAGATAACTCTTGCCCAGTTTGGTCTTGAACTAGTGATCCTCCTACCTCAGCCTTTTGAGTAGTGTAATTGGGATAACAAGTGTGCACCACCATGCCCGGCCACATGTTGTTCTTTTCTCTCTCCTGCTCCATACTTGTTTCTCCTCCTGCCTTCCCTTTTATTTTTGTTGGAAGAGTTGTCATCTACCTTCTCTGCCAGATTGGAAGCATCAGATATTCTTTCGGTCTTCCCTCTGCGTACGTAGAATTAGTCATCAAGTTCTTTCAGTTCTTAGAAAACTCATTGCAATGTGACTTCCTTTCAAGTCCTGCCTGTCAGTTATTACCTGTCTGTGCATCAAGCCCCCACTGGCTTCTCTTCCACCCCGTGGTACTCTGCAGTCTGGCTAGAGTTGATCTTCGTAGTCAGAACCAATCTGAGTATGCTACCCTTCTCTTTAAAAGCTGTGATAAGAAGCTTTGTAGAAAGAGAAAGCATAGGATGAGATAGGGCCCATACTTGAACTAGACTACCTGAGTTCTTACACTAGCTCCACAGCTCACTGGCTCCTTAACCTGTCTTTGTAATAACAACTTACCTCCTAAGCTGTTGCAAGGGTTATGATTCAGTACAAAAGACTTAAAATGGTGCTCAGTGCACTTTGAGTGTTAAAAGGACTTGCTGTTGTGACTGAAAAGGAAAGTAGCAATTTAAAGAGTTAAAGAGACTGTACTAGCAGGAAATTGGGCCATCTTTGGGACAAGTTATACATTAATCTCCTCACTAGCAAGTGCTAATAACATCAATATAATGACCTAACCAAATTAAAGGTAAAAAGTTGAAGATGTATTAACTTTTCTCACAATTAAAAGATGTAATTGCAGCTTCGTAAGTTAGAAACTAAGGTCGAGGAGACTAATAGATGTACTTGTTAAATCTGAGGAGTAGTGATAATAGAGTGAACACTGACCCTTTCCTTAATCCTCTGATATAGTTACTGTTACTCCCTTTGTACATTGAGGACACCAAGGCACAGAGAGGTTAAGTGACCTGCCCAAGACCATATGGCAAGTAAATTATTAAGTCGAGATTCAGACTTGTAAGCCATTCTCTGATCATTAGGATTCAGGACTTACTTTATTATGAAACCTTAATTTTTTAGAAAAGAGCCCTTTTCCTTTGGAGAAGGGAACTCTGTCACTGAGTGACTCAGTGAAACTGAGTGATAGAAAGGTAGTTTGGTATTAGGAGTTGCTGTCTTCTGTCAGTCTCCAACAAATGACTCTTTAGTCCTGGTTTTTACAGTTCAGATAATGCTGCTGTTGTATACATTCAGTTTATTTTAAAGTGATGTTAGTGGTTCCTTCTGACTAGTGAAATGAATTCTTAATTACCCTTTGGTGGATTGGAATCAGATATTGATCCTTGTGTGGCTTCTACTGTAAAGTAGCATATTTATGGGTCACCTTCCTTTGCTATCCAGCTAGTGTATGCCCAGGGAATGCATATTGCTTGATCAAAACCAAAGAAGTGAAAAAGGTAAATTTGTTGGGAAAACAGTCAGATACAAATACTTACCTTGATTCGTTTAACCATGTTGAGACAGTTCTGTCAGTTGAGAGGGGGCAAAATTAAAGATAAGTATATTGGCTTCTTTTTAGCTTAATTTTTTTTTTTTAAAGTAGTAATTAGTTCCTTGTGAAAAAGCTGAAAAAAATTTAGTCATAAACTATAAGGCTTAGAATTGAATAATGTTTTTATGGTCATAATGTAATCTCTGTATATGAATTTAACAACTGATACATAACTGTTCCATGGATAGAATATGGAGGTGAGAAAAATACATTCTGTCATGACAAAGTCATTGGATATTTGAAACTAGAAAATCAAATAGTATATCAGGATGTTATTTAGATAAAAGTATATTGAATTATCTTCCATATGTTTCAGTTATCTTCTGTGAAATCTCTCAGTTATTTTAAGTGTCAAAGATAAATTGGCTTTTAGTAAATTGGAGAGTAACATCATATGCTTCTATAAAATGTTGACTATGGTTTTTGTTATGTTTTGGGATGGGATCTTGCTCTGTCCTTGAACTTCCAGGTTTAAGCCATTTTCCTGCCTTGGTCTTCAGGTAAGTTTGGACTATAGGCTCATGACACTACACCCAGTGAAGAAATTAAATCTGTGTAATTCTTTTGTGAAAGCTGATTATTTTTTGTGTGGTATAATAGCAAAAGTAGTTTGGAGTAAGGAGTTATTTAAAATGTCAGATCCACCAAAGAGATAAACTCACCTAACATCCTATTTGGGGCATAGGTTTAGATGTAAAAGTACTTTTCAGTATTTAGAAAAGTAGATGAGTTACTACTTGTCATTTGATTAGACTATGTGATGCCATGTTAAATTAATTCTTATTTTTAAGCTTTTGCTGTCCAGGTTCTAGAGTTAACCTATCTTGTGGGTTACTTTGAGATTTAATTGGTTAGTCTTTGAGAGAGTTGATGAAAGGTACTTTATCTCTCAGTGTGTTTTTCTACATTAATCCTGATCACATGTAGTGTTGTGTTAGGGAAGGACAGTAGAGTGGATCGTGTGAAAGGCATGTGTCTTGCCTTTCCCTGGGGTGACCTCACCAGTGCTGCTGTTGGACTGGTGAACAGCATGGGAGAGAAAGGGCACTGGGCAATTTGATGTGCAGGTGGCAATGAGGGTAGTGTTTCAAGATGAACTTTGTTTCACTTCAAAAACTTTAACACCAGTATTGGTGAGAGTAAGAGGAAAAAGTTCTGTTCATATATGATGGTAGTTAGAAATTAGCTAGACACAAACACCCTTTCTGGAGAATATTTATGCTCTAGATATCAAAACTGGGTATGTGTCCTTTTGAATCAGAACTTGAACTTCTAGAAATTGCAGATACTTGAAAAAGTGTACCAAGAGAGATGTTCTGGGCTGTTCTTTGTAACATTGTAATGGGGGTATGTCTGACAATCAGCCTATTCACTAATGGATGCTTAAATTGTGGTATATTGATATTATTGCAGATATCATAAGACATGGGGATCTTAAGTCTCTTTGTACTCATAGATATCCTGTTGTTGGATTGCATCGACAAAGGTATTTGCAGAACATTTTACACCTGGTCTGTGATGCCATGAACATGTGCATATGTGAACATTTCTATGTAAAATATGTTGGCAGTGATAGTGTCTGGATAGTGGGACTTCAGGATAAGGGGATGAGAAGTCTGCTTACTCCCCACACAATAAGAAGAGGCCTGAAACTCAGCACTGGATCTGATGTGGTTATTTTGTTCTATTGAAATGTGTCTTTCAAAGGGGACTGCCCACTGTGCTCTGTCCTGATCTGCAGCACCAACTCGGTAGCACCTGAGCCTATCAGTTCTACTTGTCCCTGTGGTACAAACACGAGAGAGAGAAATCCAATAGTTTTGTCACCTTTTCAATGCCAAATTTTCTTACTATATATACACCCATCCTTGTGTATATGTATAGGTTTGTTTACTCCTGTTTTGATAAATAACTGATTTTTTTTCCACACTGTCCAGTTATTCCGGAAATACTCCATGTGAGAAACTTGATTTTTAATTTACTTCCTGTACCTCCTGACAATCTAGCCTTTATTCGCTTGTGTTTGTGCATATTTAATTCTCCTGCTTCTGTTTACTCCTAATTATTAGGTTAGCTTCATAAAACTTATTTATCACTTTCCTATCTCTTCATTGGACCTGACAATGAATTTCTTACTCTGTTAATCATTTCTGCTGGGCTTGAGCTAGCAGTCTTAGTAGTGGGGCAAGCCAGCTTCCTCTTGAGCTGTATACCTGTTACTTCTATTAAACTGAAAATAGCTCTGTCATCCTTGTTGTGTCACATGGCACACCTTGTTACAGTCTTCTTTCACCTCTCTGCTCTTGACTTTCCAGGGTTTTCTGCTCATTTACTTATACTGGAATGATTTTCTTATATTAATATGTGTTTCTTTAAAAGTAGTGTCTTTCCATTTAAAAATTTCATTTCTAGACTGAGGATGTAGCTCAGTGTTAGAACGCTTACCTTGCATGTGTGAGGCCCTGGGTTTGATCCCCAGCACCACAAAAATTAAGATAAAAAAAATTTTCCCCCATTTTATTTGCTATTTTCTCTATGGACTTTTAAATTAAAGTAACATTATAGCTTCTGTTGTAATTTTTCATCCCAGTTCTTCTAATGACTCATAAAGACAATAAATGAGAAAAAGTAAAATAAGGGTTACCTGAACCCAGAACTGTAATACAATCATTAAAAATAAATAAATAAATGAATAAATAAGGCAGCTTCTTATATCTATTTGAACATATTATCAAATAGGGTATTTTGCCTATCAACTAATCTTTCATTTAGATTTTAAGCAGAACTTCAATACAGAAGCTATTTTCCATATCACTTCATATTACTTTCTGATGCTTTTTAAAATCTATTTATCCAGACCTTTATTAACTTCCAACAGACCATTGCTTACTGCCTCTCAAAAGTCTTCCAAATGGGCAATAGAAATTGAATCCAGTTGAATTCCGTTTCAACAAATCTATTGTTTTGGAACATATATTTCTTTTTTACTTGATAAATCAAATGTAGATTTTATTTAGTGTTCTATCTAGTGTATTCATATAGTTTTGCTTTCTTCAGTATAAAATCTTGATAGTGATCTTGAATCTGTTATCCATTTGTTGCATGCAATGCTTTAAAAAGACTTAAGTCTGTGTTCTCTGCACTCTTAATTTTTATGAAATCAAAGTTGAGTTGTAATTACTGCCACTTAATATTTGATACCTGCTATGCTTAGTGAACATGGAAATAGTATTAAAGAGAATAGCAGGTATCAGCTATTCATGTTCTGGAAAAAAGATGAGTCCTTGTGATCAGAGCTTCAGAGCAGGGATTTCTAACCTGTTTATAAAGGAAAAGTAATTTTATGTGCATGTGTACTATCTTTTCCTTTTTCTATGGACTTACAGGCATTTGTATTTGAATTTTGAAGAGGTTATTTTAAGAAATCTTCCTTGAGATGATTTAAATAATAAAATTTAATATAGTTTGGAAAATTGTTGCTCTCTAAAGATCCAAACTAGTAATTTGGCCAGTCTTGGGAAGTGAAAGAAGAGCCACGGTCTGGGTTGGGGACATGGGTCTTTTACTACATAGTTCATCACTTCAGGGTAGTTCATCACTTCGGGGTATGTTGAATGTCCTATAAGAGGAAGAGGATTATAGCATATCTAAGATGCCTTTCTGCTTATTTTCTGAGATCCATTGTTTACACTTTGATAATCCTAATCTGCTAACTAGGTACCATGCTTGATATTTGTTAATTCTTATCCATCACTTTGTAAATGTCATGTACTATATATGTCATCATGAAGAAAGCCAAAGAAAATATTTCCTTATAAAATGCCTCTGCTTACTGTGAATGATTCACATATGTGTTGATTTGACTGTCTATGAGTGGGGATTTTTGAACACTTGCTTAATTCTGTCCTCATTGATAGAACTGGCATTGCAGTTTGTGTCTGGTGTTATCATAAAAACTTGTCTGTCTCCTAAGGCAAAAGTGATGTATAGTCTTCTGGGTGGTAATTTAAAATGAAAAAAAGTAATGGGGCTGGGGCTCAGTGGTAGAGCACTTGCCTACCACGTGAGGCATTGGGTTAGATCCTCAGCACCACATGATAAAGTTTTTTTTTTTTTTTTTTTAAGTAAGGTTCTTTAAAAAATTTTTTCGGAGAACAACATTGGAAATATGAATACCAAATGCACTGCAAAGATATTCCATCAAGCTGTATTAAGTTTAGCTTAGTTAATATTGAGAAGCAGTTTTGTGATGAGCTTTGTTCTAAGCACTGTGGGTGGTGCAGCAAAGAGCACGCGGCCCTAAAGGAGAAGTGGGATGTTTACAACATGTTTCCATTAGAATTTTGCAGAGGGCCACCAATTATTTGCATGTTTCAGTATCATTTATGGGGAAATTGAACGTCGCCTATGACTTGGAAGTTTGCAAGGTTAAATGTCATTCTTAAAAGTGGAATTCCTTTGCCCTTGTTGTCTTCTACCTTACCAGCCTCCTGTGATTAGATATAGTAGGATTTTGGAATGACAGGGTTCTCTCTGTCTCTGCTGGCTTCTCTCATGCAGAATGATTTCATCTACCTCCACACTGAAGATTCACAGGTCTAGAGCTCCACATATGTCTCCTGTCTACCGCGGCTCCTATCTGACAGGTTCTAGGGGCTGTGACAACCCTAGCTAAATGCAGTTAAGCAGGAAAGACTTTTGTTGTCTAAGAACTAATTTTTATAATCCTCTGAGATCAGGAAAGGAAAACTAAATGTTTAATCAAGTACATTTAATCAAGTATACTTCTTGAGGTCCTGCCTTCTAAAATATTTCAGAAAAGTTTTTTTTAAATGTTTTTTTATTCTTTTTAGATTCAGAAAAGTTTTAAAAAATAATTTTCCTAGGTCATTTGTTTGGATCTGCATTGTGAATTATTGATGTCTTTTGTCTTAATCTTGCAGGCCTATATTTTTCTGCTACAGTTCAAAGTTATATTCTAAGTTTGTTGATTTTAAACTGGATTCTTGACTAACTGATAGTTCTTTAACAGTGTCATCTTTCTATAGAAGTAGGATGTAGTCAGATACGTACAGTCTTATGGAAAAAAAAGTGGGAAAAGGGAATTAGAAATGAAACAAAAGCAAAATCTATTTGTTGTGAAAATTTTCAAACATACATAAAATTAGAGAGTAGTATAATGAATTCCTATCACCCGATTAACATTTCATAGTTACCAGTTTTTTCCTCATACATCCTTTTCTTCTCAAGTATTTGGGGCAAATCCCACACATTGTCATTTACTGCCTAATATATTAATAATTCTCTTAAAAATATGAATATTAATAACCATAATGCTATTATCATACTTAAGAAAATAATCATTGTGCCACATGTGGTGGCATGTGCTCCCAGGTACTAGGGAGGCTGAGGCAGGAGCATCACAAATGTAAGGCCAACTTGACAATTTAGGTACCTGTATTTAGTCCCCCAGCACTGCAAAAAAAGAAGAGAGCCAGGTGTGATGGTATATGCTTGTGATCCCAGCAGCTCAGGAGGATCATGAATTCAAACTCAGTAAGACCCTGTCTCTAATAAAAATTAAGGAAAAAAAAAAGGGCTGGGGATGTGGCTCAGTGGTTAAGCACCCTGGCTCATTCCCAGTACATACCCCCCCCCCCCCCATAAAAAATAAAAAGAAAACAGCAGTGCCTTGGGAAAATGATGCTTTTAAGGTATCCCCTGACTGCTATACTGGAGGTTAAGCCCAGGGGCTCACATATGCTAGGCAAGCACTGATTGTGTTATGAGACAGCCTCTTGCTAGGTTGTTCAGGCTGGCTTCAAATTGGTATCCTTCTACCTTCTCTTGGCTTGCTGGGTTTACAGGGTTGTGCCACTGTTCCACAGATGGTTTTTTGTTACTGCTTTTGTGATGATGTGGATCCAACCCAGGGCCTTGCACATGCCAGGCAGGTGCTCTACCACTGAGCTATATACCCCAGCCCAAGATGATGGGTTTTTAATATGCTTGCAGTTTCACCTAGAATCCAGTTATATCAAGGAAACCAAATTGTGAAAGTAAATTTAGGATTAACCTTTTGTAAATTATTTAAGAGTAATACACTGCTGAACTGGTATTCTGCTAATTTATGTACATTTATGTATTACATAAATGTGTGATTTTCAGTTAGAAGTAAACAAAATGTACTGTTATAAAATTGCAAAGTAGTGAAGTTTGTTAAGGAGTTATTTGTATTTTATGGATAGCCTTCTGGCTTCTAAGTCTTTTTAAGGGATTTGTATTTCTTTGAAAATATAAACCTTATTTCTGTTTAGAATGTATAGCCTGTTCATCTCAAGATGACATCATTGTTCCCTATTTCCCTGTACCTTTCTCTCTCCATCTGCTTTTGTGCAACTGGGTCATTTGGGTATTTATAAATCTACTTTTAGATATATTTTATTGGGAATGAGGGCAGAGATGAGTTTTCTCATATATCTAATAAAATTCTAAAACTTGTTTTAAAAATTATTTTCTGTAACTTCCAATTTTTCTTTTTGGAATTTTCACTTTATTATTTGAAAGTCTAAACAAAATAATACATTCAGGAGAAAGCTAAGTTATAGTGTTGATTTTTTTCCACTTTTAAAAATAACGTTTTCTTGAATCTTGCCAGTGTTTACTTAGGTTTCTGATATAAAAGGTCTAAATGAAGTGAAAAACTTGAGCTTTTTATTAACAATCTCTCTGAAGGCTAGAATGATTTATAGTCTGCTGGGAGGTAATAAACATGCTTGCTATTTAACTTCACTCCTGTCTTGTGCTAGTTTGTATTTTGTTTGTAATTTTGTTACTATAACAAAATACCTAATGCTGGGTTATTTTTATAAAGAGAAGAGGTTTATGTAGCACACAGTTTGGGATGCTGAAGGTTCCAGATTGGGCAGGCATATTGGTTCATCCTCTGGTAAGGGCCTAATCGTTGGTGGCACCATGGCAGAAGAGAGTTCTTTTGGCCAGACAAAGCCAGAGTGAGGCCAGGGGCCAGGTTTGACCTTTTTATAGCAACGCTCTCTCCAGAACTAATTCAGGGTCCTACTGAAACTGTCTTAATCTCTTCCAATAGTATCGCTCTCAGTGACTTCCCAGTAGGCTCTACCTCTTAACCAGGTTTCCAACACAAAAATAGGACAGGCCCACATAAACCATATCCGTACCATGGCAAACCTATTCAAATGTTTTGACTATGTAAAATTCTAAAAATACATGCTTCTCATTATACAGTGATGTCTTTAAGATATTATAGTAAGGTGTCAAATTTTTTTGCTTTTGAACAATGCGTACTTACCATGTATTTTTTTGGTTTGGTTTTGTTTTTTTGTATCAGGGATTGCATTCAGGGGCGCTTAACTACTGAACCACATTCCCAGCCCTTTTTTTTTTTTTTTTTTTTTTTAATTTGACCCAGGGTTTTGCTAAATTGCTTAGGTCCTCACTAAGTTCCTGAGACTGACTTTGAACTTGTGATTCTCCTACCTCAGCCTCCTGAGCCACTGGGAATACAGGCATGTACCACTGTGCCTGGTAATTTTCTTGAAGTAACAATTTTTGATAAGTGCTACCTTTCTTAGTCAGAGGGAACTTAGTTTACTTAGTTGTAAACCTGCTAAGAGTTATGTATTTTACTCATTGGAGATTCATCCTTAGAATATATTTACCCTTTTTTTTTAAAAGGCAGTTTTGAGCTGGGATTGTGAATCAGTGGTAGAGCAGTTGCCTGGCATGTGTGAGGCACTGGGATCTAATCTCAGCACCACATAAAAAAATGAATAAAATAAAGGTCTGTCAACAACTAATATATGCATATTTTAAATGCACTTTCATGAATTTGATTGTTTAATCTTTCTAGCCTAACTGTAGATTTTTTTTTTTTGTAGATATTTTTAAAAAGATAGTAGCCCACTGACAGCTCACAAATCTAACTAAAGAAGGTTAAAAACAGAAACTAAAAGTAATCTTAAAAAAAAGAGAGGGCTGGGGAGATAGCTCAGTTGGTAGAGTGCTCGCCTCGCAAGCACAAGGCCCTGGGTTCAATCCCCAGCACCGCAAAAAAAAAAAGAAACTAAGAACATCTTAATGCAAGAACTTTAGCATAACAGTTTAAGGAGTATCTACCTGATTAGTTCTTAAGGGCATCATATTTTATAGTACAATATATCAACTATTAATATTAACCCAGCATGAGGAAAGGTTTCTCCTTTTTTTGAGTATTCTGATTAAAATATAGAAGAAAATAGAACTTTTAGATACTGCTTTATGAAAGTTTGTTGCTTAAGTAAATTTTAATTACATGGGAGTTAATTTAGGTTGAGTGTTCTTTTACAATTTTAAATATTGAGGAATTGAGTAGGGGTGAGTTGCATAGCACTTGCCTAGGGTGCATGAGGCCCTCCTGGGCCAGATACCTGAGTATGTTTCATGTAATCTTCAGTGATCCTGTAAGTGAGGTTTTCCCAACCATCCCCCAACTCCCACCCCTCTTCTAGAGTGTAGAAGACAAGTTCAGAGTTAAGTGATTTACAAGGTGACTTCTTTTAAGTCTTGAGTCATCCAACTGTTTATAATACATCACCACTTGGCTTATCTGATTATACTTCGTTTGGCAGATACAAAAGTGAATTAAGATTCTTCTATTAAAAACAAAATAAAAACCTGTTTCTTCTCTCTTTCATTGTGCTATTGATGGTATCACCTCACCTATCTGTCTTGCCTGGAACTAGACACAGATCTCGGACTGGCAGCAGCAGGCCATGGCCATCTTGCAACTTCATTCATGTGTTCTTTTTATAAATATTGACTGAATACCTACTGTTTGCTGGGAGCTTTTCCAGGCTCCAGAAATACAGCCGTGAACAAAACAGACAACCTCTACCCTTGTGGAGTTTGTCTCCTATTAGGAGATAGGGAATACACTATATAAAATAAAATACGTAGTATATCACATTGCAAGAGTGTGATTGTAAATGGAGTTGTCCGGCAGGCCTCACTGAGTGATGCTGGAACATCTATGCATTGTGTACATTTAGAAATTAGATTCATGAAGAAATCTGTTTTTTGATTACTCGTGAGACATAGCAACACTGGAACTTTCTACTGGCTGTGCCATGTCTTGTCAATTGCAAAGGCCCGCGAAGTCTCCGTTTAATCTCTCCCCTCATTCCTGTAACTGTTCTCTTTGTTGAGGTCTTGAACATTTCTTTTCTGCTCTTTTGCTTTAACTCTGTTTATTCCTCTCTTTTACCTGTTGGGCACACCACATCTGGCTTATCTGTGTAGAACACACTTCTCTATACTGTGTGTAGAACTACTGTTCACTAGACAAATCCATGCTTCAGGTTGCTTCATAATCTGATCTTGGCCTGCTTTCTGTTAGAACTCTCTGGGGTCCACTCATAAAATAAAAATTCAGTGTTAGCCATCTCTGGACCAGTCCTACATTGTCTTTGTTTTAAATGACTCCTGCTACCTCTGTGTGTCCAAATTACATTCTTAAAGTACTGTATAAGTTTTTGCTTCCTGTAACTGACTTGGGCTGTCAGACCAGAGGAAATCTCTTCCTACTCCAAATTCTGATAGCTTTTTATGCAAACCCTTTCTTGCTTACTACTTAATGACCAAGTCTTGTGTACCTATGCTAGACTTCAATTTTATTGAAGGCAGGCTCTGTTTAAGAATATTTGAGCTGGGTGTGGTGGCACACTCCTGTAATCCCAGTGGCTTAGGAGGCTGAGGCAGGAGGATCGCAAGTTCAAAGCCATCGTCAGCAAAAGCGAGGTGCTAAGCAACTCGGTGAGACCCTGTCTTGAAATAAAATACAAAATAGGGCCAGGGATGTGGCTCAGTGGTTGAGTGCCCCTGAGTTCAATCCCCAGTACCAAAAAAAAAAAAAAAAAAATCATTTTTGTTTGCTTTATGGTGTGTATGTGGAAGGTGTGTAAAATATTTAGTGACCCTATTCTGATTAGAAATAAAGCCTTTTTGATCTTTTGTGGATTTAATAGATCCACTCTACATTCTCCATAGCTCAGCTTATACTACGTTCCTGTTAATTTGTGTGGAAAGCTAAAAGAACAGTTTTGGGGTGGGGGGGAACAGACAAAATGTTTAGCTTAAAAGATAATAACACTTGAAAGCACAAAGCCCTGGGTTCGATCCCCAACACTGAAAAAAAAAAAAAAAAGTGTGTGTGTGTGTGTGTGTGTGTGTGTGTGTGTGTGTATATATATATATATATTCATGTGTTGATTACCCTTGACACTGTAGTATTGCTTTCAAGATAGAGATAAATGAGCAAATTTTGTTTTAATGCTTTATATAAGGTACACACTTAGACTTAATTACTCATAGAAGACTCACTCCTTATTAAGCCTTTATTCTTTTCTCTGCTTATTTTTTCAGTAGCTTATTTCTATTTCTATTTCTGTGAAATAGATGTTTCCCCTTCTAATATGAAGAACACAAGCCTTTAAACACTCCTTCTCTTCTATATTTAAACTCATTTCAACTAGAGGCCTTCCTAATAAATACGACTCTTTCCTTTACTTGTAATTTAAACAAAGGCACTTCTTTGGTGGTTATTTTGTCCAGAGGCTGTTTGTCATGGGTACACAAAAGCCATACTAGTCTTCCTTCTCTGTGGTTGGATCACTTCCCCAACCCAGTAGTGAATATTGAACTCAGGGCCTCCTGCATGCCAGGCAAGCACTCTATCACAGAACTGCATCCCCAGCCCTTTTCTGAATTGTACTTTGAGGTAGGGCTTCAATAAGTTGCCCAGGCTGGCCTGGAATTGGTAATCCTCATGCCTCAATCTCCTGAGTAGCTGGGATTACAGGTGTGAACCACTATGCCCAGCCGTGGTTGGAGTTTTTATAGACATTTTTGTGCAGCCACCTAAAATTTTATTCCTTTAGAATGTTAACTGTTTTTTACTTTCTTTGGCAAAGTATTTTTCAATATGAAGTCTTTGGTGTTTTTTCTTTTTTCTTTTTTTTTTTTTTTTTTTGAGCCCACGGGTGCTCAACCCCTGAGCCACATCCTCAGCCCTTTTTATTTTGATACAGGGCCTCAATAAGTTGCTGAGGCTGACTTTGAACTTGTGACCTTACTGCCTCAGCCTCCTGAGCAGCTGGGATTACAGGTGTGCACCACCTTGCCCAGCAATGTTAAGTATTTGGATCACTTGCTAGCTTTTTCTTCCTCAGATTAAATATTGTCCTTAGGAAAATGTTGGATCATTTTATGAATTCTTAAGAGAGCTGTAGTAACAGACTTTCGAAAATGCCTATTCAAAGCTAGAGTTCTGGGCCTAGGAATGTAGCTCAGTGGTAGAGCGCTTGCCTGTCATGCATGGGTTCCATCCCCAGCTCTGCAAAAAACAATAAAGAGTTCCGTTTATAACTGACTATTATTTTTAGAGCTTTTATTAGAATTTCCAAATACAAACAAAAATGATTATTGCAAACTGCCATGTAGCCATCACTCAGGTTTAGTAATTATGAACTCGGGGCCGATACCATTTCTTAAGTACCTCTCATACCTGCTACACAAACTGTATTTTTTCACAACAAACCCTAGATGTCATACATTCTAAATAGGAAATATTTCAGTTTATATTTCTAAAAGAGAATTCTTTATAAACTTAACCCCCCAAGTATTTTTGTGATAGTTCGTATGTAAATGGATAGTTTGCCTATTAATGGATAAGCAGATTTCCATCTTTTACCAAGGAAGCTAGGTGGTAAAGATTGCTCAGTTTCTTTAACTTTCCTTTGTGATTACTCTAAAGAGCCTGGTTTGAATCTTGAGAGGAAAAAGCTGTACAGCTTGCTGCCTCTGTACAGAAGCATGTCCTTTATCCAGTCTTTCCCTAAAACACTGCTCTGGAGTTTATTTTATAAACTCATTATTGGTAAGTTTAGGATATGATGTCTGAGATCTGAGTCTTTGGCCTGTTAATGTCAATCCTGTGGCATAGGCTTAGCTCTTGGTTCCCTTTCTGGAAATTTTCAGAAGTATATGAAAATTACTTCTGAAATTCTGATAGACAAATTTTGCCAAGAATGTCAGTTCTCTTGACACTTTGGCATTCACCCTTACATTGTGTAATCATAATGCCATTCAGGAGAAATAAGGTGGTGGGTGGCTGGCATTTTAAAAGTGAAATGGACTTGGGTTCCTGGGAATGTTAATCACTATTCTGCTGAAAATAGTGATAATCCTTGATAGTGAAATGCTAAGTGGATAAAAACTAATATTTTGTGAATAACTTAGGTCAGAGGTAAGTAAAATGTGATTTATGGCTTATATAGCAAAATTTTACCAGACTAGCATCTGAGGAATTCTTATATTTTCAAGTTTTACAACTGAGAATGCGTTGAAGGAATCTTCTAATGAGTTTCCACCAGTCTACTGGCCTGACTGGCCCATCTCAGATCATTATTTTTGTCATTTTAACCAGGCTTCTCGTTGCCTTTTTTTTGCCCTTGATTTTGTAGCAGAAGAATAAAGAAACGTGTGGCCTCTACCATAAATACTCATGGTAACAGTAGTCAAGTAATTTTATATTTCTTGTGGCAAGTCATTCAGTGGTGATGGAATGGCTTATTTTTAATGCAGTGTTATTCTTTTGACTAAACCTGAATATTTTTTCCCTGTCTGATTTCGTGTCTGTATCATTCCAAGGCAGCCTAAACTTAGCACAGTGTCTCATTTACCAAGTTGGTAAAAGTTTTAAAAGTTTGATTTGGTTTGCTTTCTCATATTAAATGGACTGTATGGGCATGTGTAGCACAAGAGAGACGTATTGTATCTAGTATGTGGGTTGTATTGGGGATCAAGGGGAAAAGGGAGCATTGATTTCTAATTAACATGATTTAAGAAAGGAGAGTCATCTTTGTCAAGTAGAAGTAAGTGTGGAAGTAGAGCCTAAACAAATCACAAAATGGAAGAAACCCAGTTTTATTGCATTCTTTAGGTAAAGGATAGGAAAGATATCTAGTTTTCCAGAAGTGACATCCATGAGGATAACTCATAATTTTAAATGATTGAATAATTGCTTATGGATTAGTGTCATTCATACAAATTATTTCTGATTGATGGAGAGCACTGCTTCTGTAGATTTTTATATTATAAAATTAGTTTGAGTTCTTTTTAAAACTCATTTGATCTTTTACCCTATTCTCATTCTTTTCTTTCATTATCTTTGCCACTTTTGCTTAGTGACTAGGATATCGTCACCTGCGCCACTATATTTATTTTAACTTCTAGAAACCCACAGTTGAGCAGAAACATAACATTAGTAGAGCTCTCTTAGGCCAGGGGTGCTAGAAGACCATCCTAGTAGCCTGTGTAAGATGACTTATAATTCATTTAGTCAGTTTCCTATTGGTAGAAATTTAGGTTGTTTCCATCTTTAAATCTTAGTTTTGCTATAAACATTTATTTGTGTATTAAAAACACATTTTAAAAAAATTGTACTGGGGATTGAACCTAAGGATGCTTTAACATGAGCTACATCCCCAGCCCTTTTTATTTTGAGACAAGACAACATTCGTTATTTTCATTTAACTTTTACTAAAGAATAACATAAGCCAGATGTGGTGGCACATACCTCTAATCCCTGTGATTTGGGAGGCTGAGGCGGGAGGATTGCAGGTTCAGGGTCAGCATCAGCAACTTACTGGGGCCCTAAACAATTTAGTGAGACCCTGTCTCAAAATAATAAAAAGATCTGGGGAAGTAATTCAGTGGCAGAGAATCTCTGGGTTCAGTCTCTGGTACTGAAAAAATAAAGAATAACATACATCCAAAAAGTATGCAAATCATATTTGTAGCTCAGGGGTAAAGGGAACAAAGGCATAATAAATAGCCCAGAAGCCTCCTCGTCTCTTGCTCTGATTCTCACAGTCCCTACCAGAGTAACCACTGTCCTAATTTGTAATACTACTGATTGATTTAGCTTGATTGAAGTGTGTAAACGGACTCATACCTACTCTTTTGTGTTTTTTCACGTTTGTGTATCAAGTCATTCTCTTTGTTGATTTGTGGTGTAATATTCCGTTGGGTAACTGTACTGTAGTTTCCTGTTTACTCTTGATATGAACCCTTAGTTGTCTGTAATATTTAGATTTAACAAATAGTGTTGTGCACTTTCTTAAACATGTATTTTGGAGGACATAGCGGTACATATCTATTAATACATACCCAGGGATAGCACTGAGGGGCATAGGACATATCTGTGTACAGGTTCAGTGCTGCCAGCAATTTCTCAAAGCAGATGAAACCATATGACATGCCCTGCTGGCTATTTAAAAAATTAGCTTCAAAGAAGTGAAATTTGAATAAAAGAGTAAATATATTTGAAGTTTTGGAATATGGTGCTAGAGTTGTCCTCAGAAGTACAAATTGATATTTCACTGAACACTAGGTTTTATATAGTTCTTAATCTTTATCAATTTTATAATGAAAAAAATCTTTTTATAACTTGAGTTGAACTTCTTATACCTTGATTTTTTTTTTTTTTTTTTTTTTTAATTTTGATTTTCTTTTCTTGGTTGTTTTGACCTTTTTTGGATGTTCTCTCCTTCCCTATTGCTTTATAATAATTCCTTGTATTAAAAATTCTTATTTATGCTGAGAATTGAACCCAGGGCCTCATGCATACTAACACCCATGCTCCACCTCTGAATTATACCCCTAGCAAAATCTACATTTTTTTGGTTGTATGCTTTATATTTTTTTCTCCCTAGCCTTTCCTTTGTCATTTTTGTCTTTTATAGTACAAAAGTTTTAAATACGTATATGCTTGTATCTGCTAATCTTTTCCTTTGTGGTTTCTGGCCTTGGTCTCATTCTTAGGAAGGCCTTTTCCATGGAAAAATATTTTCTTTCAGGGCTTCTTGTTTGTATTGTTACCTTATAGCTAGAGTTGATCCCCCACCCCCGAGACAGACACAGACACACACACACGACACAGAGGTGCTTTTTAAAAACTTTTAAAACATTTTAAACATGTTGTACTCTTTAAAAAATATATATTGCATTAACATTGGGATATTTTGTGAGTGTCAAGAGGGTGACTTTTTGGTCAGGAAAAATTAAGTACACCACAGCAGGCATTTATTTGTGTGTCATTAGATCAGCGAAAATGATTCCAATTTTCCTATGTGAATACTGTTTGAGTATGCTTGTTATTAGAATAATTCAGTTAGAAAAGTATGAGACCAAATTGGTACAGTCTGAATTATGTAATTTAAATATTCTCTTGTGGATACTACGCAAGGCTCTCAAGCAAGGACTTTACCCAAAATATACCTGATCTCTTGCAGTTTGTATTGTGGCCTGTAGGACAAGGACTTGGGGAGCAAAATATTTAATTTCAAACCTTTAAAAATTTCATTTTATCTGTTATTTAAGAGATCATTTAAAAATTTTTGATTTATCTCTTTTGTACATTAGTGTGTTAATTAAAATGTAGTTGGCACTGCTGGTTGAGAAAGATGATACCAGTTCTGTCATTTCTGGCTTTCTTTTATATTGTTACATTGAGATTTGAAAATTTTCCAAAACCATACCATGTAAAATTCCTATCATAGTGTCACAGTTGAGTTAGACCACAAATCAGACTTTGAACAGGTTTTAGATCAGTAGCACTCTCTTCTACTAAGATGGATTAATTAATTTTCTGTAACTGAGTCAGTAAAAGGATAAGAGCCTGAGGGCCAGATAAGTGTTTTAGGAAGAGAACTTAGAAGAGTTACCCCTGAACTACACCAGAATCTAGAGGCAGATCTAAAGGGGATGGAGTTTGGGGAGGAAAGGAAAGAGTAGGTGAAAATAAATACAACAGATAAGATTTTTTAAATTTTTTGTTGGTTTGCTTTATAGCAGAGTTGTATCATTAACTAATTTGAGCATTCCCATAGGCCAAGGAGAAAGTTGTGAAGAACTTTCCTTAGTGAAATCTTTAATTTTAGGATCCAAGCAAATTCTAGTTTAGGAGAATTTTTAGTGATTTGCCAGACATTCGAATTTGACTAAAGGGAGTACTGAATTTATGTTAAGGGCTTATTGGGGAATAGAAGGTACAGAAAGAGAAAATACTATAAGTGCCCATTTTTTATTTAAATATAGGGAAATGTAATCTTACACATTTTCCGTGTTTAATCTTCACAGAAATCCTATGAAATACTATTTTCCCAATTTTCAGGGTGAGAACAAAAGGCATTATTTTGTCTAGGCTCACTAACGAAATAATTGACAGTCCTGGGATTTGAACATCAATCAGTCTCTCTGAATCCAGAGTTCGTTCATATTCTTTTTTTTGAGTCAGATGACTCCTAAACTAGAGTTGTGTATTGTATCAGTATCACATCAAGTTTCGGAAACACTTGAGCTGGCACATCCCAAGGATGTCATCAGTAGTTTTTCCCTAATTTAAAGCCTGTGTACTTTCCTTTACCCTCCACCTTAGCATTGAGAGTAAGCATGAGGTTACAATCCTGGGAGGACTCAATGAATTTGTAGTGAAGTTTTATGGACCACAAGGAAGTAAGTATATGTGTTGGTATGTGTTCTTCTTTTACAGTTTTTTACTCTTTTCCTTAAAGACAAACATCAAGGACAAGTGGTAGCATACATAGTTTTTGAAAAGTAAATTCAATTAAACTATAGACCCAATGAGAAAATCAATTTCTTATCATAATTACTTTATACACTTTTCTCTCTAATGAGCTGTGAATTCTGGGTGGCTGCATGAGTAGTTTCTGAGAAGTACATTTTGTTTTGTTTTTGGGAATTGAACCCAATGGTGCTTAAACGCAGAGCCATATCCCCCAGCCCTTTTTTGTACTTGATTTTGAGACAGGGTCTTACTGAATTGCAGGACCTCCTGCCTCAGCCTCTGGAAGTGCTGGGATTACAGGCGTGTGCCACTGTGCCCAGCTATTGTTTTTTTGTTTGTTTGTTTGTTTTTTGTCTTTTTTTGGGAGGTGGGGGGAGGGGGTTGACTGAGGAGAAAAGGGGATGTGGTTGGTAGTTACTAGATGATAGCATTTATCAGAATCAAATTTGAAAGGGACAATCTTTGCTGATTTTCCAGCTTTGGATGTTTTAAAATAAAGTACATTAATCTGAATGTAGAGTAGCTACTGGATGTAGTAGGTTTCTGACTCTTGAAGGAATTAATTTGAGGGTTTTCAGAAGAGATTAGGGTTTAACATTTAACTTACACTCAGATTTATTTTCTAATTTAGAGACAGAATTCTAATGTTTAACCTTTTTTACTTTTATTCTAGCACCGTATGAAGGTGGAGTATGGAAAGTTAGAGTGGATCTTCCTGATAAATACCCTTTCAAATCTCCATCTATAGGTATGTGAGTACTTGGTTTGGTTTCTCTCCTTAGAGACTTTGAAATCTAAGAGGAAATAATATCCTACATTTTGTGTGAGACAATTCTAGAAATGATTTAACTGAATGTTTCAGTTTTTGGCTTTGGTTGGTTAATCAGTGACTTGGGGAGACTTCCATAGGGTGATAGAGGACATTTACATATACCTTTGCATGATTGTAATGACTTACAGTGTAGATTTTTCTCTTTGGGTGTCATTGAATATTTACATAATATCTGTTCTAATTCTGTCATCTAAAAATCTAGCTTAGATCTTACTTTGCTTTCGTTAACCCCCCAGTTCTGGGTACCAAGCCATGAAACAACTCTTTTACTCTCTCCAATCTTTTTAGCCTTGTAAACAGTAGACAAAAGAACAGCAACCTCAGTGGGGTTGTACAAGAAGTGCCGTTTCCTCGCCTTCATCTTCCTTCTACCTTAATTTGTGATGTTATTAACTTGCCTCCTCCATTAAGGTGCTCAGTGTTAATTAAGGTGTATTAGTGTCAGTTGTTATAAAGGTACTTCTGATTAGAGGTTGACATCTTTAAATATTTTGATTATAGAATGGTAGTTCTTCAATTAACTTCCATCAACTTTTTGGGAGGCTTCAGTTTATACATAACTTAAAATATTGTAAAATATTGATCAATTTTAAGTAAAATGGGAATATATTAGAAATGTTGTGATGGGCAGACTGAACCTTGTACTGAAAATAGCCAGAGTTCAAATATCTTGGCATCACTGTAACTGTCTTCAGAGCTAAAGTCAGATTTCTTGGCAGCAAACAACAACAACAACAACAACAAAAGGACCAAAGCTTTCTGAAGCTTTGCTTTAATTTCATGCTTCTGCCTTTCTCTGTAGGGCAAATAATACAGAAGCGTTAGGATAGTCACAGACTTAAGTCCAAAAGTGGTAATAACCTCTCACCAATAGCTAACCAATTTACATACTTTAGAGTTCTGTGCTTTAAAAATAGAGCATCCAAAAATTTATTCTTAGACTGGGAAACTTTTGTGCTCATTTGAACAATAGACTGGTAATTTCCTTGAGTTTCTTAGGTGAGTTTTCAAAACCAGCAATCAAGAAGATACTTGATGGATAAATGAATCTGAATATTTTTCATCGCTAGGGGCCTCTCAGTTTAGAGTTAGGGATGGTGAAGTGGCACGGGAGGTGTGGAGTCTGAAAGAACTCGAGAGCACATCTGACTTACTAGCCATGTGGTTGAGGCCATGAGCCTTTCTCTGCCTTCTATCTGTGGCAGCATGTTATAGTTCCCTGCCCTCAGTTTATTCATCTCTTAACTTGACAGTGTTTCTATTCGGACATTTTTAGGATGTAGTAGAGTGATATGATCCTAAAGCCTTTACAGATTGTACAAACCATATAAATTCAATTTAGACACATCTCATAAATACATTTACTGAAAGACTAAAAGTTGGCCTTATGAATCCAGTTTTATTACACCACATTCCTAGTCAGAGAGGAGACAATAGAGCTTATTGAAACTGTCAGTAAACCTATAGAAATGTAGTTATTTCCCAAATGTTGTCTTAACATATCATTTCAGATAAACATTATTGATTTCATTTTGCTTTCTAAGTAAAAATATTTAAAATATCTAAAACTTTATCCAGTATAGCTTTTTTTCTCCTTGTGCTAAGTTAGAACCAGGGCCTTATACATGCCAGGCAGGTACTGCACTTCTGAACTACACCCCCTTCCCTAGAATATCGAAATTTTAGACATTGCTTATTTACTAACAAGCAGTGTCCTTGTATAAAATTGATTGGGACAAATGAACAGACCATTTTAACTTCATTAGTTTTCCTTTCCCTTTCTGTGTGCTTTCTGAACTTGGTAGAGTCTACAAATATGTATCATCATCTCTTAAGGAAGTAGATCTAGTTGAAATATTTGTACAAGCTGTCCTTGTTTCCTCCAAAGGAAGATTGCATAAGAGCGTTTTAATCAGTTGTGTGGGGTGACCCATTTTCAAGTCGTCAACAATGTAATTACTGTTGATGTGCTTTAAGCATTTGGAAAAGCTGTGGCTCACTTAGAAAAGGCAAGTTTTCCTTTTTGAGTTGTATAGATGTAAAATTATACAGAAGGGAAAGGAAATAAGGTAACATATTCTTTTAAACCTTGTTTCCATTGTATGTGGCAGATGTACATTCCTTCTGAGCCAAATTTTAAGCTCTTAGATACTAAGGTGTATCTGGAGTGGGGGCTATAGCTCAGTGGTACAGCACTTGTCTAGCATTCATAAGGCCCTGAGTTCAATTCCCAGTGTAGTCTCAATAAAAACCAGAAAACCAACAAGTTGAGATTCATTTTTAAGTATATACCTGGGTATACTTCTCTGTTTGAGTATGTGTTTATGTGTATATTTTCTAATTATAAAAATGATCCATATCCATTAAAGGAATGTAAGAAAGTCAAGGTGAGCAAAAATAAAAGAAAAAGATTAAAAACATTTCATAATTCTATGCCTTAAATTGGTATCATTATATTCTTGTCTCATTTAAAACATTTCTCTGTGCATATTGAATATACAATATAATTTGACATACTTATCTTTGGGATACTTTTTGCAAATTTAATTTGAGAAGATTTTCAGTAGTTGCATGATTACATGAGTTATTCTTTTAAACAATTTACATCTATAAATGAGTTCTTATTTCCCCCTAAATAGTGATATAGCTACCCTAAATCCTCTTAAGAAAAGGAATATAAATGAGCACCTTGGGAGGTTATGGACTCTTTTTCAACCACTTAAAGCTCATCTTTACATTCTCTTTGAATACATAAGTAATGGCAAATCTTGGTGCTTTGAAGCTACATATGAATTTTTGAAATGGCTAAAGGTGATTTAAGCCCAGAGAGTAAGATGAATGGAAAAACTGAGTAATATCAGTTGGCATAAAACTGGCCTTCTGGGTACTTCCAAAGAGAAATTATAAAACTCCTTTAATCAACTATAACATCATTGAAATATTTACATAGTTTTCCAGAGAGACTGTTTTGAAAGGAATCATATTTGAGTCTTTAAATTCTGATTTATTTGAGAAGTCAGACTAATTTATCTTTTTATTCAAAAATATTTCCTAGAGTACTTAGCAATGCTGCTGGGGGTTAGCGACCATGTAGAGTTAAGAGCGAGTGATTAGATAGTTGTCACTGGTCATCAGGAAAGAGAAGTTCTGGACTCAGTTCTCCTGAAAACCATTTTACTCTTCTAGAAAATAAGATATTCTCTGGGTACAGTGGTGCATGCCTGTAATCCCAGCTACTCAGACGGCTGAGGCAGGAAGATTACTTAAGCCAAGGAGTTCAAGGCTAGCCTGGGCAACAGTAATGAGATCCATCTCTTTTTTTTTTTTTTTAAAGTCAGTGCGAGGAGGCTGAGACAGGAGGATCAAAGTTAAAAGCCAACCTCAGCAATAGCGAGGTGCTAAGCAACTCAGTGAGACCCTATCTCTAAGTAAAATACAGAATAGGGCTAGGGATGTGGCTTAGTGGTTAAGTGCCCCTGGGTTTAATCCTCAGTACCACCCCCCCACCCCAAAAAAAAAAAGAAAAAGAAAAGAAAAAAAATGTGATATTGGAATTAAGTGAATTTTGTATACTTAATATTGACCAGAGCATTAAATACTCAGTGTATGTGGTCCTTCTGGACATGAGGAAAACTGTAGAAGGTCTTTACTAGCCAGAAGATGAACATACATAAAACAGCATGTACTACTTTTGTGTTGGGGGTCGTACTAGGGACTGAAACCAGGAGCACACTGTCCCTGAGCTATATCCCCATCCCCTGTTTTTTGAGACAGGGTCTTGATAAGTTGCCCAGGCTGTCCTTGAATTTGAGAGCCTCCTGCCTTGGCCTAAAGTGTCACTGGGGTTATAGGTATGTGCCACCCCATTACTACTACATATTCTTTAGTGGCACTGTTTTATTTTGTTTTGTTTTTGTGGTGCTGGGGTTGGATCCATGGGGCCTTGCATGTGCTAGGCAAGTGCTCTACCACTGAGCTATGCCCATAACCCTTCATTGTATTTTTAGATTGGGTGTGAGTAAGTCAGTGCCTGTTTAGAAAAGAGTACAAGAAGGAAATAGGTTTTTTTTTAAAAATTTTGTGTGTGTGTGTGTGTGTGTGTGTGTAAGGGGATACCAGGGATTGAACTCGGGGGCACTCAACCACTGAGCCACATCCCCAACCCTTTTCTGTTTAGAGACAGGGTCTCACCGAGTTGCTTAGCACCTCGCTTTTGCTGAGTCTTATTTTGAACTCTTGATCCTCCTGCCTCAGCCTCATGAGCCACTGGAATTACAGGCATGTGCCTGACTAAAAAAACTGTTTTATATGTTGAAAATAGTCTTTAAAAGCTTTGAAGGTGTGAAAGGTACATCCGAGAACTTTGGAAGTATCCTTTGAGAACCTCAAGTAATCCAGGCCATGAAGAGTTTATTTTATGCAAAGTTGTTGCAGAGACTGTATTATTTATTCCCTACTTCTCCAGGCTCAGTTTTTACCCATTACATGTATGCTCAGCTTAAACTAAGGAGAAAGCTCTCACCAAAGAAGACATAGACTTGCAGTGTCTGTGGGGGAGAAATAAAGATGAGTGATCTCATATAAAAAGAGGGCAACATATATCAATTTTTAATAAAATAGAAAATAACCAGTAAGCATAGTATATGAATTGGTTTCATTTTACTGAAAAGGATATAGATTTAAAACAATAAGTAATAATAAAGTAATTTATCAAATTGCATGTTTTAAACAATGTGGCAAAAGTTTTAGATAACCAGGCCAGCAGTATATACTATAATTTTATCTTTTGAAAAATTTTTAAAAATGCCTAGAGAAGTACTCAGATGTGTATTATGATTACTGTACAAGAATATGCAAATTTTAGTGTTAAAATTTATTATTCTTAAAAATAGGAAATAACCTGAATAGCCCATTGGTGGTAAACTAGTTAAATTATAATATGTCTTAATGGACAAAATATTTTACAGCCATTACTCATGTTTTAACACCATCTTTGAGAGAGACAGAGGAAAATGCTAATATTTTACATGCAAATTTCAATTATTAATGTCAGAATATGGCTATAATTATCAGTGACTCTTGAGTTAGAGGCTAAAAGCATCTCTGTGATTTCTAAATAGTCTGCACTATGTGCTTTTATTACAAAAGTAAATATTTTTAAAGATATTACAAGGCATGACCTTTGAATGTCCTGTCCACATCATTGTCTGCACTTCTTTCATTCTAGAAAGCCACCAAGCTATCCTTGACCAGAATTCCCACCTGCTACCTTGCTAAAACCTGTCTAACCTGCAGGTTTCCTACCAACCTCCTCTTCTCCTTTAAATTTTAATTATGTGTGCATGTAAGTGTGCGTGCTCTTCTCTTCCTTTTTTTTTTTTTTTTGGCTGATAGTCTAGTTTATCTTGTGTACTACTTTTATACACTTCATTCCTTTTCTCCCATTTTCCCCATCTCTTGGCTTCTCTAGCAGTTCTCACCATCTTTTCCTTTGACTCTTACACTCTGCTCCGCCAGCCTTGTTTCTCTTCAAAAGGGGCCCAGTTTAGAACTAATAATAATGTTAACACTTTTGATAAGCCTGAGGCAAGGAGAAAGAAAATTCCAAATCTTCTAATAAAGATACAAAACATTAGATTCAGGGCTTTTAGCCTGTGAAGGTCCTAAAAAGTACCACGAAGTCCTCTTTAGAAGTATGTAGTAGTTGCCCTCAAATCATATCTACTTAAGTGCTAACATTAAGATAAAATTAAATTGTTGTTTTATCATATTTAATTAATCACTGCTGGCCAGTGTATTAATAGAATTGCATTTTGCTAATTTCATATAGAAATGTAGACTGTTTTAGAATCTTTTGTAAATACTATTAAGACCAGCATGGGCCCACGTCACCATTTACTTTTGTTTTAGAAATAGAAAACTGTTGTAAGATCTGGTTAACAGGTTTAGAAACTAGCTTTTGAAATGCTACCAATGTGTATCTACATGTTCTCAGTAAAGAAGGTCCTTTCCTAGGAGCAAGCTGTGTGCAGTCTGACTGGATTGCAATTTAATTCCAAAGTGAAATATGCAGAAGTGGGAGCTTAAGAGCACTGTTCTGGAGAGACTGCATAATGGTGAGCTGAATGTTGATAGAATGGCTGGGAAAAAACCAGCAAGCCCATTCTGCATGGAATTTGATATCCTATACTCCAAATCCATGCGAGTAAATGGAAATGAAAGTCATGGGCAATAATAAGATAGTTAAAATGTTATACCGAGCTGTGTCAGTGGTCTTTAAAAGTTGGTCAGGCTGTTATCTAAGTAGGATGGTTTAGTTGTCCTTTCCACTGGACTAGATAATTTGTCAAAATCCCTTTTAAATCTCCCGGTCTGTCATAGGTTTTTTTGTTTTTGTTTTGTGGTACTGGGGATTGGACCTCAGGGTCTCCCGCATGCTATGCAAGTGACTCTACCACTGAGCTACATTCCTTTTGAGACCAGATCTCACTAAGTTGTCCAGTTTGGCCTCCCAACATGTGAGTCTCCTGCCTCAGCCTCTCAAGGATCTGGGATTATAGGTGTGAGACACCCTGACTAGCTATTATAGTTTCTTTATTGAAAAATACTTTGATAAGCGGTGAGCCATATATATATTTTTTTTATTTTTGCCACTAATTATGGAAAATGATATAATATTTTTGTTAGAATAGTAGATTCTTCTGGAATAATTTTTTTTTTTATTTGACTATGGCCAGAAGTTACCTCACACTATTTTTGGGGTATAGTTTTATAATATGGTATATGACTAAGCTAACTATAGAACTTATAATACCATTTATTTTGTGTGTTCCTAGGTGCAAACATTCTACAGTTACTTAGGAACTAGTGTAACTTAAGTGAGCAGTGTTTAGTCAAGCTGGAGAGGAGTATGTCATTCATGAGAGGTGTTGCTTAGTCATTTAACAAAGGCCTACTTGGGCCACTGTATTTCCACAAATAAAATAAATTCTTGGACTAAAGAAATAAAATTTCATTAAGATCCTCTGTATACTTCTTTATTTTCATGACCTTGGGTTTGAATTAGTTCCTATCTGAATTACTTGTATAACTGCTACTGCGTAGTGATCCTGTCTTTTGAATTCCGTTAAACAGAAGCAAAGTTCTAGGAGGAAAGTTTTGTAAATGTTCTTTGAGATAAGGCTCTGAGAATGTAGCCATAATTAAAAGTTTTCTGTTTACTGAGATTTTTCAGGATGAATTTCTAAAAATTTGTGTAGTGATTCAACTGACATGATTTCTTCTAATTCCACAAATCTTTGGACTCCTGCTGTGTGCTGAGCATCATTCTAGGTGCTGAGGATTCAGAAGTGAGCAAATTGATCTCAACATTCACTTCCTTTAGACAGAAGAAGATAAAGCAAAATATAAAATTTTGATAGCTGTAAACAGAATTGATGTATAGAATAGATACCTAGAATTACATATTTAGGAAACCCTCTCTGGAGAAAATTTAAGCAGAAACTAAAATGAAAACATAAGCCAACCCTGATCTCCCAAGACCAGGGAAAGAGCATCCAGGTAGAAGAAATCACAAGTGCTAGTGCCGTAGGCTGAGGGATCTGGGTAGATAGTGAGGTGTAATATAGAGTCCAAACACAGGCAGGGGCTTTGTAAGCTAGGTTCAAGGTGTGAATTTTATTTTACTTAATGGGAAGATTGTGAAAAGGTTTTAAACAGAGTGAAAGTTTTTTTTTTTTTTTTTTTTTTTTTTTTTTTGCAATACTGGAGACTGAACCCCCAGGCATGCTCTACCACTGAGTTACATCCCAAGCCCTTTTTATTTTATTTTGGGACAGGGTCTTACTAAGTTGCCCAGGCTGGCCTTGAACTTGCAGTTCTCCTGCTTCAGCCTCCTGAGTTGCTGCGATTATAGGTGTGCACCACTGTGCCCAGTAGATTTGCATTTTTCTATTGCTATGGGAAAAGTCAGGGTGACACGGTAGAAGTGAAATTATGTAAGATATTATCAGCAAAAGATTCCTTTCTGATTCTTTCATTCTTCCCCACCAGCCTTGCTCCATGTTTCTTTTCACAAAGGGGCCCAGTTTAGAGGTAATAATAATAGTAGTAATATTGAGAAACTGTGATCTAGATCTTTGTGACTTCGTGAACATTTGGCTATATTAAGGAAATCATCCAAATTGAGGAGAGGGGTACCTAAAGGAAGATAAAGGGTAGCTTCTGTTTTTTAAATTTTTAAATGGAAGATTTGGAAGGATATTTCAGTGTTCTTTATCTAGAAAAGAGGGAAGCTTGGTGATGCTGGGAATTGGGAGGAGGCTTGGAGGAGCCATGCCTTTGGAAAGGAAGGAGCAAGGTCAGAGCACAGTACTGGTGTTGGCAGGAGCATGAGCATTGGTGTGAGCTATTGAGGAAAGAGATTAAATGCGATGCAGAGAAGGTTGTAGAAGTGGAAAGTGGGGGGTTCTTCCAGTTGGCTCCCATCTTAAAATGGGCAGGGAGAGAGGGATGAAGGAGCAAAGGGAGGAAAAGGAAGTAGGAGATTTGCAGAATGAGGTAAATGAAAAATTCATTGGGAAATGGGGGAGCAAGCTGCTAGAGAAAGGAAGAGGAAAGTTGTAGGTGATGTGGAGTCCATGAACGTAATTGTTGAGCCTGTCTTGACAAGCTGGTATGTATTTGTTCACTTAAACCTCTTCTCCCTGGCAGTTCAGTAGATGTAAAATTGATGAAGGCAGTCCTGGCTCTGTTTTACTATTAGCACTCACCCCAGCAAATGCTTAGGGTCTGATAGCATGCCTGTTCCACAGAATATTTGAATGAGTGAGTGAATGAATATCTACTTAGTGGCAGGCACCCTCATATCCAAGTATAGTTGACTCTCCAGATCCACAGTTTCTGCATCCACTGCTTCAACCAACAACCATGGATCAAAAATATTCTGGAAAAATATTTGCATCTGTACTGAACATTTTTTTCCTGTTATTCTCTGAAAAATACAGTATAACAGTGTAGCATATACATTATATTAGGGATTATGAGTAATCCAGAGATGACATAAAGAATATGGGAGAGGAGTGTGCTGAGGTTATATGCAAATACTATGATGCCATTTTAGAGTAGGGACTTGAACATCTGCAGATTTTGGTATCTTGGGGGAGAAGGTGAGAACCAATCCCCCTCGGACACTGAGGAATGAGCATATAGTGAGTGTGCATGATTGACTTTGCTTTGGTTATAGATAGGTAGGTGGGCATTTTGGAGGGGAGAGAGCAAGGGATTTTCAGAGGATTGCTAGAGCATGGTAATAGTGATGGTTCTTTTTCTTTTTCCTTTTTAAAATTTTTTTTAGATGTTTTAGATGTTGTTTATATGTGGTGCTGAGAATTGAACCCAGTGCCTCACACATGCTAGGTAAGTGCTCCACCACTGAGCCACAATCCCAGTCCCAGTGATAGTTCTTAAATCTTAAGAAGAGGATGAAGTTTAGAGTGCTGGCAGGTAGAAAATGGATCAATAAGTTGGAGTTCACAGGTGAAAGACTAGTTCATGGATTGAGAAGCTCCTTTGAAAGAACAGGAGACTGTGGTAGGGGAGGGGATGTCTGAATTTGTGATATGGGAGGTAGAACTATTGTTAGGGATAACAGTTCAAGGTATGTTGTGGGAAATGTGAAGTGGAATGAGAGGAAAAGTCATTGAGAAGTATAAGGAACTGATGTGCTAGCGTGTCGGGTGAGTGAAAAGGACAGGACTTGGGTAAAGAGACTCAGGGACCAGGTGCTGAAGTTCTTAGGGAAGAAGCCAGTGGTCAAATTGACCTTATTGATAAGAAAACCTGCTGTAAGTGATCTGTATTATCTAAATCCATCTCCTTTCATCTTACTGTTAGAGTACAAACAGTATAGTAGCTTTCCCTCTCCTCCTCTGAGGGTAATTTTGCCTTTGCATATGCTTGTTAGTATCAGAGGACTTGTTCATTTCCTTCTGGAAGTTGGCTTATGTCTGTTTGAATTCTGCCTTTGACAGTTCATTATTATATAATCTTTCCATTTACTATATAAAAATTCCATCTTACTTGCTGCCTGGGCGTAAGCTTTAAAGTGGGTGACCTCTAGCTTTTGAGCTGGTTATTCTGACATCTTCTTGGCATTAAGTCCATTTCTTTCCTTTTAGGATTTGATATCAGAATGGAAACATGTATTCTTGACTTCCTTTTTCTTTAGTGAAACAATTTCTATTAAAAACAACAAGAGTAATGTCTTATCTCCTTTTGAAAAACTTGTTCACACAGTTTAAGATTTGTTTATATTCCTGGTGGTGATAAAAATCATATTGTTAAAAGGAACTTTAGAGATTAGGTCATCTAGTTGCCACATTTGAAGGATGGAATAAATAAGGTTGAGGTACATCACTACTTACTAGTTGCAGAATCTGCCTTCCATTCTAGTGTCATTTTGTTCATTTTTTCACCATGCCAAATGCAGTCAGAATGGTCTTTTAACAAACCATTAGAGTAACTGTATTTTCAATTTCCAGTGTGATAAGATTATAAGTAGCATATCTCTGAATCAAAATATCTTCTGATATTTTTAACAGTACCTAAAAGCTTAAGAGATAAATGTATAGGGCAGATAGTTTCATTTTTAGGATGAGGAAATTGAGGTGGAATTACTTGCCACAACTCATTAAACCGAAACTAACATTGAATGCTTAGTATGCCAGTTACTGTACAAATGCTTTACATATATTAACTCATTTAATTTTCATGACAGTCCTATAATATGTAGATAACATTATTTAACCTGGTTTTAGAAATAAGGGAACAAAAAGGCAAAGAAGTTGTCAGTTGCTGAAGGTTCACACGGTGGGACTTAAGCAATCTGACTAGAGCCTGACCTTTAAATACAGCTTTGTTTAGTAAGAGTGGTAGAGGCTTGAAATTGGGTCTTACGATTTCAAATCCAGTGTGTTCTATACTGTTCGGCCTCTGGCCATGAAAATTCTGTTGGATTCCAACAGTGTGGTTATATGAAAGATCAAGAGACATGAAAGATAAACTGTGGAGATGGGAAAGAGGTTACAGTCTTCCAAAAATGAAACTCTAGGCCAGTAGGCTGAGGTTTTGATGATCTGCTAGGTTGGTAGAAGGGTTATGCTGTTGAAGGATAACACTTCACCTTTTCTTAGTTATAAATGAACTTTTCTTATCCATCCAGCCCATTCCTCAGACTCCATATTATCAGAGAGAAAGGAAGAAACAGAAAAGAGGACCCCTTGTTGAGTTTAGATCTCCTGAACACACACAGGATCAGTTCAGAAGTTCCCATGACACAGGGCATTGAGAGTGAGCTTCTTGCTTGGTTCCTCACCCAAGAAGAGACCAGCCCAGGTCCATCTCTCCTGAGTAGGAAAGGCCCACCTCTCTGAAGAGACTTCTGCCCGGGTGCAGGCTGGGCCTGGCTGTCTGAGGTAAGACGAAAAATTTGTTAGAGTGTGCACTAATGCACACTAAGGGACACAGCATCTGGCTGTCACAGGTGAGGCTGGCAGCATCCCTGCCCCTTAATTCAGCTGCAGTACTCTTACTCAGGTCACCTCTGAGTTAGGAACTGAGATCCAAGTTACTCCCCTTCAAAAATGTATAGTCTGAGATATTGCACGGGGAGATAAAGATCTGATCTTTAATAAATAAACACACAGACACACACAGATTTTTTTTCTTTTTGGTGTTGGGAATTGAACACAGGAACCTTGTGCTTAGTAAGCACATGCTCTACCACTCAATTACACCCCAGCCCCTGAACATATTTTAAATAGTCATACCTACTTAAATGGAATTAGTCATTTGGGTTGTGAATAGTCTACTTTATGTGGACATTTGTCCTAAAAGTAAAAATATGAGAATGATTTAAACGTTTTCACTTACTGTTTTCTCACAGTAATCATAAACTATCATTAAGTCGCAACAGGCTACAAATGCCTTAACCATCTCAGTACAGGTCCGCTTAATCCCTGGGAAGGAGCTACCATTTTTGCCTCTGGCGCTTTGCATTGGCTTGCACTAGGGTGGACTTACCATGTTTCCTTTGTCACTTGTCTAACTTCTCATTTTCTTAAAGGTAATTCTGAGTGAAGTTCCTGGATAGATGATTGGCCCAAGAAATTTCATCACCCACAAATTTGGTCACTAATATCCCTTCCAATAAAGAAAATGAAAGCAGAAAATAAGATTAATTTTCATCTCAATTATTCACATATTTGCCACAACGTTAAAAGTTACTGTATACAGCTTTGTAGAGAGCCCTTCTGGGATTGGACATAGAAATAAGCTGAAATAAAAAACAGTTCTCAGCATGACTGACTCCACGATGTTTACCTTCTCTTCTGGAGCAGTTAAGTTTTGGAGTGGAATAAGCAAAAACATGGCATAGTTTTCTTTTATAACAATTAGCGTGTGTGTGTTTTTAAGATAGTTTTGCATCAACTAAGCGTGGTTTGGATTTCTTCTCCAGAATTATAAATCACCTGATGCCCTTCTGCTATAGGATGCAGAACAGAAGTGGCAAATTTTTAGCTAGATGTTCATTCCTATTGTCACCCTCCCACCACCTTCTAATAAGTAGCTAGAGCAGTACCTGAGAATAATTATCCAGAAGAAGATTTAAAGGAGTTCTCAGTTTTATCTGGTGGAGATAACTGAAATACATAGAAATTGGAGTGAATAAAATCTCATATCATACAGAGTAAAAATTTTTTGAGGCACTGGTGTTGTGGCTCAGTGGTAGAACACTTGCCTGGCATGTGTGAGGCACTGGGTACGATTCTCAGCACCACATATGAATAAATGAATAAAATAAAGGTCTGTCAATATCTAAAAAATATTTTAAATTAGTTGATGGGCTCGGGGTATTGCTCAGGTAGAATGTTGCCTAACAAGCTTGAGGCTTTTGGTTTGATCCGCAGCACTGGGGGGGAAAAAAAAAAGACTTGCTGTTTCCTTTTATCGTGTTTTAAAAAAAAAAAAAAAAAAATTTTTTTTTTTTTTTTTCAAAATATGTTCTCTTAAAACATCTTCAAAATAGTTCCTGGTTGAATGGGAACAAGTGTTGGGAAATTTTTCTTTTTGCAGACATATTCATTAGTGTGGTGATAGTCTTGCCAAAAGGAAGGAGAACATGCCAGGGCAAACACTGGGTCCTGAGAATGTTCCTTCTCTGAATTCCTAGCCTGTTCTTTCCCAGTCTCCTCCCCTCCTGGTCCAGAAGTTCCATTGTTGGCATCGTTGTCCAGAATGCAAATGACTGCCAGAAATAGTGCCCACAGCTTGTTCAAGAACAAATGTAAAGGAGACATGCTCCTTTCCATGGACTGACTTTGGATATATATATTTTTTTAACAATTAAAAAAAAATTTGGAATAAGGAGAGAGATCATTTTAGTTTAGAAAAGCTTTTTTGATAGCATTGGTCTGGCAGTGTCTTCCTCAAAGGCAAACTTAAAACTCTGATTCCACTTAGTTTGAAAGAGTCAGTAGGTTTTATGGCTCTTTGTGGCATTTTAGCATGTGGTACTTTTTTGTATTGTATTCTCCCAAATACTTGCATAACTAAAAATGCTGCCTTACAGAAAAGTTTTCTTTAAGGACTTTAGCATGAACACTGCCTTAAGCTCCAGTCTCAGAGTTCTGTTCATTATAGTTAACTCCTAGATTTTTGGTGTCAATAGGGCCTTTAGAAATAGAATAAGAGTGGAATTGTGGAAATCCAGCTATTTTTCTTTATAGGTAAAGAAACATACCCCAGAAATGATGTGACTGACCCAGGGTCTACAGTTGAGAGCAGAATTTGGGTTAGAACCCTTGTTTAGTACTTTGCTGTCTGCTTCTGCCCTGTGTTCCAGAGCTCATATGGTATTTTAGTCTTAGGGCACTGGGGACTGGGCCCAAATTCACTTATTACTAAAGCATGTGTTTACTAAGTCCTTTTTGGCCCTTTTTATTATGTACTCCTAGATTCTACCAAGCCAATTCTAGATTTAATTGAAAACAGTATAGAAACTATATTGATTCCAAATGTACTCTCCAGGCCATGGTCAACAAGGGAAGCACTTTAGTCTTTTAGAGAGAGTTTTGATAAACATTTACTACAGCTGTTTTCTTGATTTACACCTTTAAGGTGCCCTGTGGCATCAAACTGTTGAAGCTTAATTCCCTTCTAGGATTCTCATTCCATTTTATGTAAGATCTGCCATTCCTCATCTTCCTTCCCTGCCACTGAGCTGATTGAGCTCTTCTCCAATTAGCCTTTTTTTTTTTTTTTAAAGGATATGAATACCATATTAGTAGTCAGACACTAGCCTCAGTGACTTTCCATCTCCCTTAGAATGAAAGCATCCTTAAAAGAGCCCTCAGTGCTGATCACCTCTCTAGCCCATTTCTGATCTTGTATCCCTTACTCCATTTCAGTGTCACTAATGCCTTTGCTGTTCTTCAAATGCATTAAGGAAACTCCTGATGTGCTTTGCACTTGACCGTTTGAGCTGAGTAGATGCTCTTCCCCTTAGAACCAAATGTTGCTCTTGCCTCTCCTTGAGAATAAAGTACCTTCTCAGAAAGGCCTTCCTTTACCATCTTCTTTGAAATTGCAACCCCACCCCAACCTTCCAATTTTTTTTTTTTTTTTTCTCTCTGTAACACTAGCAGCCTTATAACCTAGCACTTACTTTGTTTCTGCAGGTGATTCTCATCTGTAGCCAGCTCTGGGAACTTTTGCCATAAATACTGCTTCACTAGGTATTAATTTTGAGGGTTCTAGCAGAGGCAGAATTTTAAGTACCAAGAACATACTACTTTTCCCAGAGTAGAACCAAATACTTTTCCCATAATAGACCACATAGTGGCTCAACATTGTTTCCCACTCATCAGAAAGTTTCTTGGGCTGGGGAGGTAACTCATGAGTGAGGTTTCATCTCTGGCATTGAAAAAAAAAAAAAAAACCTTGCATTTGGATTAGCAGCATATTCCTAATATATAACTGATCTTGAAGATGACATGCCTTATAACCCAAGGGTTTTCTGATTAGTGCTGTGTTATACACTTGTAATCCCAGAAACCAAGGCAGGAGGGTCACAGATTTGAGGCTGCCCTTGACAACTTGGCAAGACCGTGCCTCAAAATGAAAAGGGCTAGAGAGGTAACTCAATAATAGAAGACCCCTGGGTTCTATCCCCAGTACCACCCCTCCCTGTAAAAAATCGTTTTAAACAAGAGGAATTGAGATGTGAACAGGTAACATATCTCTTAAAAGGGTTCAGCACTGGTTAACTCGTGTATCATTAGGTCTACTTTAGAAGACTTGAATATTGTTCATGATCTTTTTATTTGAAAGGGTTTTTTTTTTTTTTTTTTTTTTTAATATTAGGGATTAAACCCAGGGCTTCACTCAGGGTAGGTAAGCACTCCACCACTGAGCTACATCCACAGCCTTTTTTTGAGACAGGGTTACACTAAATTGCCCTTGCTGAACTTGAACTTGGGATCCACCCACCTCAACCTCCCAAATCATTGACATTAAAAACCTGCACCTCTGTGCCCACACTGAAAGTGTATTTTGTTTAACCATTGATGTTACACTTGTAGAAATTTAGGAGAGTCAGAAGAGAGAGATGGTGGGGGAGTCTCTCAAAAACAGCTACTATTGACACACTCCTTTCACATCTCCACAATCCCATTTCTGGTTCAGGGGTGGCAGAGGGAGTGATAGGACATGAAAAGTACAGTGGAGAAAATGTCTGCACCATCATGAATTGGACACCGCTAGTCTTTTGTCCATATTTGCTTCCAGTTTTTTATCTGTGTGTATGGTTGTATTGGAAAAAAAAAGTAAATAATATACAAGCACTTTGTCCCTTTTTAAAAGGAATATGGTGTCAGTTAAATCATTTTTAACCACCACTTCCTCTTTTGTTCCCTGTTGCCACCATGACTATGGCCCTGTACCCTACATGAAATATTTTTCCAAGTTTGATATGTTTTTCCATGGAGAATGAGTTATTGCTTTATTTTATTATGCTGTAAATATATCATTGTTATCTGGCTTTTTTTTTAAACTCAGCTTTAGATCTAAGTTGGTACATATTGATCTAAGTTGGTACATATGTTTGGCTGTATAGGACTCCCAAGTATATATGGGTGTTCTGTAGTTCATCTCGTGTTCATGGGGTTGACTTTCATTCTAGGGTTTTATAAACAATGCTGCTGTGAATACCCTTATGGGTCATCTGGAACTTTTCCCCCTGCTTTTTAATATTTAGGCATGACCATGTCTATCAGCTTATTATGAGTTCTTCATAAACTATATACCTGTTAAGTATAGATTTTAAAACATCTTTAATTTCCTTAATGAAAAATTAATATTGAACATGGCTTTTTGTGTGGGGGGAATCCAAGTAATTTAAACATTGCAGGACCCTCTTCATTATAGTAGATAAAACTGTTGCAGTACAGAGTACAAAAGGATATAAAAACAAATTGAAGCAGGATTAGTATTTGAGTAGCTAGAGCAACCAAAGACTATATTCTTTTCCCCCAATTGTTAATTTGAAGAAAGTTTCTAAGATTTTTGGAGGTAATGTCAATAGCAACTGACTTGTGGCTCCTCCTGCAATGCAGTGCTGCCTCTGTATCTTTAAGACTTTCCCCTCTCCACATGAGTTCCCCTTGTCCATACCTTGTATGCATTGCACTTATTTCTTCCTGGCTCTTGTCCTCTTTAGTGATCTCTTGAAGAATAGTGTATCGTTTTATTTTTTTTATCCTAAACAAGCACAATGACTGCCATGTAGGTGCTTCTGGTAGGTTTTGAATGAGAGCGTGAACCTGTGGGGATGGGTGAAGGAAGGTGGGGTTGGGACATGCCAATGGCAAAAAGTGCCTCAGTAAGGAACTTGAATTTACTACAAGTTTAGAATGGAATCCTAAATAAGGAAACGAAGTGGAAAGAATGACAAAATGACAACTTTGACAGTAGATCTCTGCTGTAGAATATTGTCATTTGCATATACAAATATTGATTAAATCATTTATTCTAAATTAGAAAATTATTTCTCCTTGCAATTTAAATAGCAATGCATTAAAGTCTGTACTTGTTTTTTAGCAATATATTTTAAAAACTTAAATCCCTGACAGATACAGCCATCTTTGAGAATTTTTTTAAACTCCTTGTCTCATTTCTTAGTTGCCTCAATTTTAATCAAGATTAGGTTTCCTTGAATGAGTAGACAAAAATTAAAGGAAATATCTTGGTCACTTCTTGTGAAATCCTTTTAGTTTGCAAGTGGTGTTCCTCCAGCGTTTCAACAGCTTCATTCGTGTTCTGCACATGGTGTAGCCTAATAATGATGGTAAATGAGCCTCAGAAGGAGAAGTTCAAGTGCAGAACCTCCAGATTGGAGCCTGAATAGTAAAACTGTGTGTGGGGGTGGGAGGTTGTCAGTGAAGTTTCTTAACATTTATCACAACACTAGTTATAAATCAGTATTAAAAATTCTTCTTTGGAGAGTTCTTTCATAGCTCAGGAAACAATTGCTTTTAAGATTATTTTGTATAAAACTGCATTGTTCCCCCAAATTTGCTTGTTTGTTAATAGAACTCTCATATATTTTAGTTAATTGGAGCCAACAGGAGAATACAATCTTATCAATAGCCAGTGATCTGAGGTTAAAAGTATTGGTTTATGAGTATTGTCACCTTTTTCCTTATCATACTGAAGTTGTTTCTAGTGCTGACAAACTTTAAAATGCATCATTCTCTGAATATTTTTTGCTGCTAATTAACATCTCTTTTTACAGGATTCATGAATAAAATTTTCCATCCCAACATTGATGAAGCGTAAGTAACTATTTAAAAATGTTTACATTTTAGCAGCAACTGCTCTTGATTAGAGTTCCTCTTTCTCTCCTGGTTATGAAAGAATCCATAGTTATCATTTTGGGTTTTATGGGGGAGGTGGACTATGAATTGGTCATTTAAACTGTAGAATTCTAGTGATATGCTATTCTAAACCACTGAGCTGTGGTTCACCTGTTGTATTGTTTTTTTCATTGTCATGCCTGGGTCCTTCGCTTCCCTTGATATCCAGCTAACATTTATAATATTCCACGTCTCAGTTCTCATTGTATAGACACAGGTCAGAGATCTGTTTTCAGCATATAGATTTGCTATATTTTAGCCCTTAAAAGTATTTCTTAGTTCTTTAGAGAAAGGCAAATATGAATGACTAGTTTCATTTCAGTTATGAATCTTAATTTTCCTTTTCTTGTATTAGTGGTATTTTAAAATGATTCCAGTGTAGCCTGTTTTGTCCCTCCAGTGCTGCTTAGGATACGTGATCATTTGGACTGCAGTTTTGCTTTTCACAGCATTCCATTTTGCCCTCATACCGCTTACCTGTGAGCTTTTTCTGAACTTAGCGTGAGTAGGTTGTATAAGTACATTGTGTCCGTTTGTGCTTTAATATTTCAGCATATCAGTCATCCTAACAAGAATATTTTCCTACATAATCAAAGTAGTTTCCAGATTCAGGAACTTAATGTAATACTTTATTGCCATATTGTGGTAATGTACTTTTTAGTACTCTTTCCCCCTTTTAGTAAAAGATTTAGTTCAGAACCACATATTGCCTATGTTTGTTATGTTTCTTTAAAATTACTTTCATCTAGAATATAGGCAGTTTATTTTATAAGTTGTCCCTCAGTTGTCTGTTTCCTTATTGGTTTCAGGGTATACGCTTACTTCACCACATAGTGAAAATCTGTTTCTCAGGGTGTCACAACTCTGTCTGCCCCTGTTCCCAATGTTAATTCTGACCACCTGGTTCAGGTGTTTATTGGTTTCTTTGTTGTATAATTATTTTTCCTTTTCAGTCTGTAAGGAGACACCTATGACCTTGTAAATATTTTACTGCTCATCATACTTTGCCCCATTTGTTTTTTTTTTTTTTTTAATTTAAGGACCTATTAAAAGTATTATTCTTGATAAATAAAATTAGTTGCCAGATACATGCAACTAACTTTCTGGTTTTTTTTTTTTTTAAATGCCATTCTTTCCATCTGTTTCAGGTCAGGAACTGTGTGTCTAGATGTAATTAATCAAACTTGGACAGCTCTCTATGGTGAGTTTGGCCATGGAATACCTTTTGGAGATGTTGAGACACTGCTTAAGAAAATGTTTGGTTTTTCTTCTCTGGTTTAAGATGCTTTGTTGGGGATGGGAAGGAATTTTGAGGGACTGAATGATAAAGTGTGTTCAGTGAAAAAATATATTCTCTAAAATACAAGCTTCTGTTTAGCAGTGCAAGTTTAAAATAATTTTGAGAGATTCTGAACTTAAGGCATACGTATAATAGGCACACAAGTACATATGTGGACATTTTAAATATGTGTATATTCAGAAGCACATTGTATATCCATGTTTATATGTAATATGGTTTAGTTTTAGAAAAACTCTTAGGAATGTCCCTCTGAAATGAGATGAATGGTGTAGTAAGTGGTTTCCAGGAATCATCTCTTTCAAAGGCCACAAGCTCTTATAACCCATCTCTTGCAGTGAATCAACAAATGAATGGACCATTTGCAAAACACTAAACTGAAAATCAGAGATATGAGATGTATCAAGCCTTTTCTCCTTGAGCTTGTGACCTGGTTGGGGAGCTGAAAATATTTTGGAGTATATTTGAAGTTAGAGATAAATCTGTTTGTTCTACGCATATGTCAAAAATTCTCAGGCCAGACATCCCTTGCTCTGGAGGTTCCCATGAGATTCCTCTGATTGTTGGCAGTCATCATAGATACCCTCATATTTTGTAGTTCTTTCTGGCCCAGTTTTATTTTGCACCCTGTATTTGTTGGTTTTACCTTCATTTTTTGGTGCTGCTAGCTTGTGTCCTACCTTAAAGATTGTCAGGTGCATGTGTTGTCTTAAAAGTCCTGGGACTCTTAGTGCAGTCCATTATGGTTTGCAAGCGTGAGTGGTAGAACAGTTGCTGAAGGGCACAAGACAGCTTCCTTTAGTTGAAGAGTCGGGAGACATTTTAATGGTCTAAGGTAGGTAAGGCATCTCCCAGATATCTTTGTGCTAGTTAGTGAATAAGAATCATAGAGGAGGGTTGGTGGTCAGCACGCACTTAACCCTCCAACCCCATTCTGCTGGTCAGGAATTATTTCCTCTATTTGCAGTTCTCTTCCCTGATCTTTGTGTGATTTGTACCTTCTTTTCTCACCTCAACCATGACTTCTTCAGAGAAGCCTCCTTTCCTAACCACTCCATTGTACAGTACCTTACTTTAAGTTTTTAAAACTCACTTATAGTTTCTTCTGTCCTGTTGTGTTAAAAACTCCACAAGAATAAGGTCTTTGTCTTGCTGCTTGTCTGCACATAGACACATTCACACACCTAAAACCATGCCTCGTGTACAGTACAGGTTCAACTCTTTGCTAACTTAAATTAATCACGCCCACTACTGTTTTGAGAGTTTTAGGGAGATGATGGCTTAAGGAGATGAGGCAACAAGAGAGAACATATACTGTGAGTTGATTAAATGGATTCTTTTTAAGATTTTTGGAGGTTTAAAGAAAAATGTCTCATGGCAGGCTCCCTGGACTATCTGAAGTAATGATGTATTTTCTTAAACTACTTTCACATTTTAGAAATGTGTACATATCAAAATACTGCAAGCTGGTTTCAATTACAATGACTTTAGATTGACTAAGATCTTTTTTTCTAGAAGAGGTTTGCTGATTGTCAAATACCTCATGTCTCAGGACAAATTTTTTAATAACTGCTTTATTGAATCACCCACTGAAAATGTGTAATTCAGTAGTATATTCAGCTACGAACAGCCATCACCAGACAATTCAGAACATTTTCTTAAAAGAAACTCATGCTGGGCACAGTGACACATACCTGTAATCCAAGTTCCTTGGTAGACTGAGGCAGGCAGATTACAGGTTTGAGGCCTGGCTTGGCACTTTAGTGAGGCTGGGGATGCAGCTCAGTTGCACAGTGCCCCTGGGTTCAATCCCTGATACTGCAAAGGGAATGAGGGAAGGTCGTGTCTTTAGTCATTCCCTCCCCGACCCTCCACCCCAGCCAGCCCTAGGCAACCACTAATCTACTTTTTATTTCTATAGATTTGTCTGTCTTGAACATTACTTATCAGTGGAATTATATAATATGTCTTCTTTTTTGACTGATTCTTTTAATTTTGCATAATGTTTTCAAGGCCCATCCCTGACATAGCATATATCAGAATTTCCTTTTTATGGGCAAATAATATTCCATTGTTACCACATTTTGTTCATGTGTTTATCAGATGATGGACATTCAGATTATTTCCACTTTGGGCTATTGTGAATAATCCCTTGGTAAATATTTGTGCATAAATCTCATCGTGGACATAGGTTTTCGTTTCTCTTGAGTATGTACTTCGGAGTAAGTTTGGTAGGTGATATGGTAACTGTTTTCCTGTTTGAGGAATGACGGTCTATTTTCCAAAGTTGCTACACCATTTTCACGTTTCTATCAGCTATATGAGTGTCAGAACAGATTTTAAAGCAGAAGCCAACGTAACTAAGGTTTTATTACATTTATAAAATGTTAGGTATGTTCTTGCATTTGCAAAACATTTAATAAGCAGCAGGAATTAAACCACAGGCCAGGTGTGGTGGCCTTTACCTGTAATCCCAGCAACTCAGGAGACAGAAGGATTGCAAGTTTGAGGCCAGCCTCATGAATTTAGCAAGACCCTGTCCCAAAATAAAAAGGGCTGGGGATGCTGCTCAGTGGCAGAGAGCCCCTAGAGTCAATCCCCAGTACCACAAAAGAAAAAAAGTTAATAGAAACAGAAAGCAGATTTCCACATTGCATCTGTATGAGTTATTCTAACTGTTCCATAACAAGAGTATGGGTACACTAACATTACAGGTAAGTGCTGGAAAACACAAATATTTCCAGTTTGAACAAAAGCATACTGAGTAGCTGGGTACAGTGGCACATGCCTGTAATCCCGCAGCTCAGGAGGCTGAAGCAGGAGGATCACAAGTTCAAAGCCAGCCTCAGCAACTTAGCTAGGCATTTAGCAACTCAGCAAGACCCTGTCTCTACATAAAATACAAAATAGGGCTGGGGATGTGGCTCAGTGGTTAAGTGCCCCTGGGTTCAATCCTTGGTTCAAAAAAAAAAAGTATACCGACTATGGGAAAACTGATGACATTTTACTCAATACAGTTTCTCAAGAAAATTCAACATTTCTTCCATGGGACATTTTAGAAGCAGGCTAATATAACATATATAAAAGTACTGGTAGAAGCTGGTAGAAGTGATGTAGACCTGAAATCTTAGCTGCTCAGGAGGCTGAGGTAGGAGGAAGATTGCAAGTTTGAGGCTAAACTGGGCAACTCAGTGACTCAAAATACAACATAACAATGGCGAAGGATGTAGCCCTGGGCTCAATTCCCAGTCACACGTACAGTACTAGTAAGAAGAGTTGGTTCAAATGACCTTGAAGGTTTTTTTTTTTTTTTTTTTTTAAGACTTATCTTTTCTTGATTTGAACTGAATTTTTATTACAAACTGCTGAAGCTCTGGCATTGAAAGTTAGAACATAATTAATGAATTCTGAATCACTCATTTCCTACAGTGATTCTTAAGAGAATCTTAGTACAAAGGACGAAAAACAATCTAATACTAAATAACAGGAGAAAGTTGGCATGTTAGCGTAATTATTCAACTGAAAAGCAAAAGGCTTAGCCTGGCACCTGAAACTTGTTTCAACACCTACCCCTACTATATAATATGGTGAGTAGCAGGGAGTTGGTTGTGAAATTTCCTGCAGTTCACTTTGCTCCAGGCGTGTGCTTTGCAATGGGTATACATATGTGTAGTATAAAGTTTAGATTATACTTATTATAACCTGATATTAAAAATGTTTATCTTTATGGTAAATTTAGTCCTCTATCTCCCCAGAGAAAATTGATTGCTGGCAGCCCATTTGACATATGGCTTCTGTTTTCATCCTGTTTTCCTGTTTACCAAGTGTATGTGCAGCTTGTTCATTCAGAAGTTCAAAATTGGCATAATCATAGTTTAATTACCCAGTAATTTTTTATTTTATTTAACTCTGCAAGAGAACTAATTATAGTGGGTAATACAGTTAATTTTATAAAGGTGCTTGTCATCAGTTTGAAGTTATCTATTGCTACTCTTGTGACTTTAAAAGGAAAGTAGCAGGTGACAAAATTATTTATTTTGGCTTCTTGCATGATAGCATCTTTTCTTACCATCCTTTCTGTTATTCCAGACAGTTGTGATAAAAGCACGGGGAAACTTAAAATGCAGCCAAGGGGATCTTGGATTTCAATTTCAAAAACAAATGTAATTTTAAGAACTGACGGAAAGAGTTTGTTAAGCCGTGGGTAGCTTTTTAAACCCTCCTTTGATTTTGTCATTTTCTGATTTTCTCCAAAATGTATTTTATCCTCAGTCGTAACTCCTGGGGCTGCGGCACCGTCGCTGCAGTACCGTGTGATATCATGCATGCTGACATCTGCACTTACATTTCTCTCTCCAGCCTCCATTGTGATCATCCCCATTTGACTGGCAAATTACTTGTGTTGTGGATTCTACAAATAAAGTGGAAGACTATTTTCTTATAAAATAAGTTTAAGCTTGTTAACCAGTAAATACTACACTCCCACTGTTTCTTTGCTGAGGAGAAAAATAACATTTAGAATATTACTTCATTAGTAATGTAGGGTATTCTTAACAGACAAATGAAATTGACTACCACAGAAGGAATGTGTCAGGAACTGGGAGATTAGGCAAGAGAAACAAAGTGGTTAGGAAAAACTTAAGACATAGATTTATTAGTTATCTCACTTTTTCAGCCAAGCAACCTGTGCATCTTCCCTAATAATTCAGATTTGGCTCAAGGTAGTTGTTTCTTTAAATAATGATTTGTGTTGCATTAGTACATGCTGTTTCTAGACATTGTAATGTTATCACACTGATAAGAAATCTTTGTGCTCTTGGATGATTGATTGGCTAACAGCTACACTATTGAATAGGTTCCAGAACTCAGTATTCGGTATTGATCCATCCATGTTGGAATCACAGACATCATCCTGCCTTTGGAGTGGCTGGGTGTCATTCTGAGTCAGATAGGGGTCAGGTAGAGCCGTTTCTTTTCAGTACTTAGGAGTAATGTCACCTATCATAAATAAAGAAATATGAATATGCTGAGTTTTGGATTTGTTGACTTCAGCAATACAAATTACCTCCTTGACCAACCTCCTTTATCTGCTTGGAAATCTTCAGAGGTGGTGTAAATATGGGGTTCAGGAATTCAGTTAGTTATCCCAGGAAAATGGAGTCTTTGTGGGTTGAACACTTAGTCGAAATTCAGCAGAAATACCAAGTTCAGCCTGGTGTGGTGGTGCACACCTTTAATCCCAGGAACTTGGGAGGCTGAAGCAGAAGAATATCAAAGTTCAGGACCAGCCTGGGCAACTTAGTGGTACCATGTCTCAAAATAAAAAGGACCAGGGATATATCTCAGTGGTAGAGTGCCCCTAAGTTAAGTCCCTAGTACCATTCAAAAACCATTCAAAAAAAAAGGAAGCAGAAGGAAGACATACCATATTTGGTGGTCAGCATTATAATGGAGTGGTCCAGGCTTTGTGGATCACGGAACATGATGGTTCTGAAAGACAGTCACAGCTGTGTTCTGCTTTCTTGGGAGCTGTAGTTTTCAGGGCTCAAGTTTCATTCTTGATGATATGGATAAGTAATTTTGATTTGTTTTCCTTTGCTTGTGATTACAACATGTGAGTAAAGTCTTCCCCATACATGAACACTTATGATTGCATGACATTGTCTCTTGTTATTCTTTTCTGGCATTAACAACAACTAAATTATTACCTAGTAATTAAAAGCTTTAATAAGGAGTTTTAGTGTAACTGCAAGAATACCTAGCTAGCTAATTACACATTAACTACTTTCATTTCAGAAAAGTTAATAACAAATCCTATTACTGTATTTTAGCTTGCAATCTCTTAAGGTAAGCAAGGGCACATAAGGTTCGAACTAGAATGACCTCTAAAAAATACCTCAGTAAGGTGAGAAATGTTTTGAGATTGGCAAAGCAATGAACAGTGGTTTCAGTGAACAAGAGCTGTTTGATCTATTCTGATCTATGTAGGAACATTCATTTTCTTCTGTAGACTGTGCAACTTAAATATATTGGGTGGGGATGTTGCTGTTGGGCAACGAATAGGAAATGATTTGGTAACTGGGTTTGGAATGCTTTAAAGTCATCCATGTTACATAACTACACACCTCATCTTGGTGACTTGGTACTTCAGAAATATCCGCTCTTCTCTAGGTTTTAGTACCCTGCATCTTTGACATTGCCCTTTTCCCACATACAACAGAACCATTTCTAAGCTTAGAATATTTAAAAGCCAAAATGCTACCACCAAGTGACATTAAATATATCATTGTAAAAAATTTCTTTTGAGTTTTTAAATAATCCTTAATCCCTGATAATAGCAGAAGAGTTATGAGGAGGAAGGTATTATGATTTGTTTTGGGTTTTGCCTGCATCGAGACCTTTAAAAAGATCCACGAACTAGCATGGATTAAGAGTTCAGACCTTTGTATAGTTTATCCACACATAAGACCCTCTCAGTTCAGTAGTTATGTACACTCTTTAATTTACCTTTTAGCAAATTGGTGGTGGTATGTACCGTTGTATTTGTTGCTTGGTAGCATTCAGCAAACTATATCTGGCATGACAGATTGTGGCCAATGGGGCCTGTAACCGTGGCACCACAGGAGGTCATTGTGGGTGGACTGTTCCAGCTTGCACCTGTGTGCCCTCGAAACAGAGGAGTAGGCTCTTGTTTGTTGAATTTGGATTCAAAATAATCATTTTAGAGAATCTTACTCTAAATCTTAAAACCCTTTCTCTTTTGAAGTCTGCCTGCCTATCTGAGGGTATTCCTGATAGGCTTTAATGAAGTTTTAAAGCCCCTTTGGGTGTTGGTCATCTGCTTACCCCAAGATATATTTTCCCCCAGTGTGTAACAACTGCCCAGTTGTGGACAATGCAGGATTCTCTGGTTGATGAGGTACATAGGTTTTTAACTTTTTTTTTTTTTAAATACTTGGAATTGAACCTGGGGGTACTTTACCACTGAGCTCTGTCCCCATCAACCCTTTCTTTGTTTTCAGTACCAGCGATTGAACCCAGAGGCACTTAACTACTAAGCCACATCCCCAGCCTTTTTAAATATTTTATTTAGAAACAGGGTCTTGCTGAGTTGCTTAGGGCCTCGCCAAGTAGCGAGGCTTTGAACTTGTGATCCTCCTGCCTCAGCCTCGCCACCATGCCCACTCCTTTCTATTTTTTGATACAAGGTCTCACTAAGTTACTAAAGCTGGCCTCCAACTAGTGATCCTCCTGCCTCAGCCTTTAGTCACTAGGATTATAAGAATTTCGGTTTTTTAATGTTCATGGATGTAAGCAAGAAAGTAAAAGGGGAGGGAGGCAAGAATGGAGGAAGGATGGAATGTATAGAGGAAAATAAGAGGTGGGGAGGGGGCCGGGGGATGGAAAGATAATGGAATGTACATGTATGATTACACAAACAGTGTGACACTACTTTGTGTACAACCAGAGAAATGATAGTTGTACCCCATTTGTGTACAATGAATCAAATAAAACAAATACATTATTATTGCAACTTCTTAGGAATGGCCAAAAGAGCAAAAGATGACAATGTGTTAATTAACCCAAGATTATTACATATAAAGGTAATCTGGAAATCTTATTTACTCTAATTCCAAACTTTCCTCTCCCCTTGGTATGAGAAGAAAAGGTAAGCTAGACCAACGCTTGACCCCTGAGCTACAGCCCCAGCCCTCAATCTTACCATCCAAAAATTGGTTACCTGGGTTTTATACATACAGTAGATACCCTCTCCCCACCAAAAAAATAAACTTGTCTAAAGAAAGAAATTACATTTTTATGGTTGGCTTTGTTCCTTTATCAATTGATGACTTGCTTGGCAGTTGATGGTGATGAATTCAACAGTTTCTTATAAGATGGGCAGAAGTCAGCCTAGGGGATTTGGAAAGGCCAGCAGCTGATTTTCCCTAGTAATAAGAATATGAATAACATGGTTGAAATTCCCAGGTGGCCACAGCTTATTTAGCCATTAGTTTCAGCTGTACTGGCCAGAAACCCAGGGAATGAGATCTGTGTAAATCACAGAGGGAATCCTCAGTTCTAGAACATGAGAATTGACCCGTTGTGGGTTTTGTGCACTGTTCCCTTTCTAATTGTGAGCAGGATGTATTATTTTCTTCCCCTTCTTTCAACCCTTCTCCTTAATAAATTACAGAACGGGTAGATACCTTAGAGACAGACCGCTCTTGGTTTTCATCTTGGGCAGCAAGAAGTCCTCCACCAGAGGGAAGAGAGACAGAATTGTAAGTTTGGTAGCATGCTTCTAAAGTAGGAAGAGGTTTGAACATGAGCAAGGGGAACTTGGCCTTGATGAGAAATTACCTGATTGTTTTAAGGAAGTTTTTTTCTGATTACAAAAGGAAGAGTTTGGAACCCTGAGGCCATCCAGAAGATGGCTGCCTTGATCCAGGGCTGGAATATAGATGGGGCTTGACGAGACATGCTGAGGAGAAGAGGAACTAGAGGTGTTTTGTCAGCTCTTGGCAAGTCTGGGGAAACTGAGTGTTGTATAAGAAGAAAGCCTAACTACCTTTCCTCTGGAGATTTGGAGCCCACGGGTGAGGGTGTTGCAGTTAATCTACTCTCTTAAGAGGAGGGAATGGTTTTCCGAGAGGTAATTTTAATGTCAAGTCTGATAAAACTGGAAATGTGAAGGACAGGTTATAAAGGTTTGGTAATCATCAACATAATTGCTAATCATAACATCATTCTTTAAAATTATATGACTTGATCCCCCCCAAAATAAGTAAAATAAACTTTTAAGAATAGGCTTCTCAAGGTGAGAGGATACAAAACTAATTTTTAAAAATACCTCAGAATTTACACTGCTGTACAGGGGACTGCTATCTTTTCAAATAAGTTTTTTTAAGTTACCTTTTTGTATGTAAAAAGGAGCCTAACCATGGGCATCCAGGGGACAGGGAGAAGTAGAATGGGGAGTGAGTGAGGTGACTTTTGAGAAAGTAGGAATGGCTTCAATTATTCTTGACACCTAGTTGTAAATATTATTTGATAGTGGTATTTTCTGAGTTATAGCTTTTTTTTTTTTTTTAGTATTAAATCTGAAAAACAGAGCCAGGCACAGTGGCACACGCTTGTAATCCCATCAGCTCTGGAGGCTGAGGCAGGAGGATCACATAGTCTCATCAACTTAGCAAGGCCATAAGCAACTTAGTGAGACTCTGTCTCAAAACAAAAAGGGCTGTGGATGTGGCACAGTAGTTAAGTATATTGGGGTTCAATCCCTGGTACCTTTAAAAAAAAAAAAAAAAAAAAAAAAAAACCTAAAAAACAAATGAAGATCCTGCAAATACTAGACCCTAAGATGACTGCCTGCTTGCTAAGTGAGGCCTGCTTTCCTGGTGGAGCAGACCAGGTCCTGCTTTGAACATCCACAGCAGTTTAACCTGAAGAAAGCAATTTTTTTTTTTTGTGACTCATTTAAATTAGCATGTAATCCTTAAGAGTTACAGGTAGCTGAAATTTTTACTCCTAAGAGATGTTATATCCCAGCAGCTCAGGAGGCTGAGACAGGAAGATAGAGAGTTCAAAGCCAACCTCAGCAATGGTGAGGCACTAAGCAACTCAGTGAGACCTGTCTCTAAATAAAATACAAAATAGGGCTGAGGATGTGGCTCAGTGGCTGAGTGCCCCTGAGTTCAATCCCTGATTCCTCCCCCCACCCCACCCCCGCCAAAAAAAGAGATTACATTTGCATTAATAGTGTAGTCCTTTGGTGCAGTTTGAAGCAGATCTTAGAGTCATTTTTAGCAATGTGTACTACTTCCTGATAAGGAACCAGCAGTATTATACTTCTCTTTTGCAGAAGTTGAGATGCAGAGAGGAAGAGACCTGCCCAGGGTCAAAGAGCAAGTCAGGGAAGGCCTGAGATTAGACTAGGTTTTCGTTCATTGCTCACCACTGAGGACCCAGCTTGCATTTTGCTGAAATCTCCATCCTAATGGAATTTGCTCTGCTAGATACCCACATTGTGTTCGGCAACGTGTGCCCTGCCATTCTCTAAAGCAGCCTTTTAATGCCTCTGGAATGGATCCGCCTTTTCCTGCCTGTGGTTTGGCATACCTCCACCTGAAGAAGGTGGTTGTGACTTCATTGTGCATAAAGAAGGAAGACTCAGGGAAGGCTGCGCAGCCAGAGCCTCTTCCGCTCAGCTGCCAAACCTGTGTTTTCTTGCCAAAGAACCCACAAGCAAATAGCCATACCCTTCTCGTTTGGTCTTTGGGGATAGGGGCCACATGGGCTAGTGTCCCCGGCTGCTCATTTAGGCTCAGATATTTGTATCATGTACGTGCAAAGGCCAGCTTGTCACTAAGTTGGAAGCCCTGGGGTAAGTATGACGCCTCAGCAAGTACATCTTGAAAGAGCTTTTTGGGTGATTTTAATAAACAGCCAAGACTTAACTCACCCAGCAGCCACTGCTCCAGATTAAGTGAGGTAAATGATGCTGCTTTTAATGAGAAATCATTATTTGAGTCTTTAAAAAATATGAACATAAATCATTAGTTCTTATGCCTTAACTGAGGCAAGAGTGTCACAGTCGCACGAATGCTGTAGAACTGCTCTTTAGTACCTGCGGATTTAGTCTAAGGCTTATCAAAAACCATGCCTCACAGGGATCTTGGGTCGGCCAGAAGTGGAGGTAGCTGACTGTAATCGCTAGATTGGGTGTACTGACCTACATACCAAGCTCTTTTATTAAATTTGAGACAGGGTGTCACAAGCTGGGGATGTAGCTCCAATGGTAGAGCACTTGCCTAGCATGTACAGCGCTCTGGGTTCATCTCCAGTACCACACACAAGAAAGAGAGACAGCCTCTTGGTGAGTCTGGCCTCAAACTTGCCATCCTTCTGCCCTCAGCCTCCCAATTTGCTGACATTTTAGGCATGTGCCACTGTGCCATTCCAACATCTTTATCTTAAAAGCAGGTTATCTGCATATTTAAGAGATATCCTTTTTGGGAGGATTCTGGCTGCTTAGCACCCTTATTAGCCACTTTGAGGAAGTTCACACTGTTTTATAGCAGCCAGAACCAGAACATCTAAGCCTGCAGAAGCTATTGTCTTCACCCAGAGCCAGGCTGTGGGCTTTCCTTTTCTGCTCTTCTGTTTTGTAGGTGTGACTCAGTATGTCTGTAAAAATGGATCAGAAGTGTGTTAACACAGGAAGGAAGAACTAATAATTAAGGGCTCTTTTACTTGTTTGGAACAAACACGTAGGCACAACCACTTATTGGTAGCTTGAAGAAACTTAAAGGTAGTAGGGAAGGGTATAAAATCTCTTCCTGGGACCCAGGAAACCCCTGGTTATATAATATGTTGTTTGCAATATCTCTAGCCCTGAAGCACTTCTCAGTGTTACAGAGAACAGAACCTGTACTTTGTAAAGGTTTCTGTTGTTTGGTAGGTGTGGTCGGCAGCTAATCCTTCTGAGTGGCACCTGTAACAACATGGCAGAAACAAGCATATTGCTTCTGAGAAAGAGCTTAGAGCTTGTCCTGCTGGACCTGAACTTGTAGAAAGGGATGGGCTTGTCTTTAAGCCCATGGACTTTGGCTCCCCTGCCCGAGAAGGCATGTAGTTTTGCTGCAGAGCTATTGGGAGCTTGTGCCACAGTGAAAGTTGAGACATTCCCCTCTCCTTTTTTTAATCCATTAACAGTGGTAGCATAGTGGATACTCCCAGGTTTGAACTCCAGCCTTTTAGACAAGTTACTTAACTTCTGTGTGCCTGGGTTTCTTTACATGTAAAATGGAGAGTTTGTAAATCTTAGTTTGCTCACTTCTTGGTATTTTCTGTCGTTACCTTAAAAAACTCACCTACCAACCCAGGGATTAAGAGAGGAAAGGATGCAAATCAAAACCACCCTAAGATTCCATCTCACCCCAATTAGAATGGCGATTATCAAGAATACGAGCAACAACAGGTGTTGGCGAGGATGTGGGGAGAAAGGTACACTCATACATTGCTGGTGGGGCTGCAAATTAGTGCAGCCACTCTGGAAAGCAGTGTGGAGATTCCTTAGAAAACTTGGAATGGACCCGCCATTTGACCCAGCTATCCCACTCCTTGGCCTATACCCAAAGGACTTAAAATCAGCATACTACAGAGACACAGCCACATCAATGTTCATAGCTGCTCAATTCACAATAGCCAGACTGTGGAACCAACCTAGATGCCCTTCAATTGATGAGTGGATAAAGAAACTGTGGTATATATATACAATGGAATATTACTCAGCCATAAAGAATGATAAAATTATGGCATTTGCAGGCAAATGGATGAAATTGGAGAATATCATGCTAAGTGAGATAAGCCAATCTCAAAAAGCCAAAGGACGAATGATATCGCTAATAAGTGGAGGATGACACATAATGGGGGGGAGGGAAGGGTTAGTGTTAGGGTTAGAGTTAGGGTTAGGGAGGGGGGCAAGTATGGAGGAAGGAAGTACTGTATAGAGGGTAAAGAGGGGTGGGAGGGGTGGGGGGAAGGGAAAAATAACAGAATGAATCAAACAACATTATCCTATGTAAATTTATGATTACACAAATGGTATGCCTTTACGCCATGTACAAACAGAGAAACAACATGTATCCCATTTGTTTACAATAAAAAAAAAAAAAAATGAAAAAAAAGAGGAAAGGCTGGGTATGATGGTGCACAACTGTTATCCCAGAGACTGAGGCAAGAGGATTGCAAGTTCAAAGCCAGTCTCAGTAATTTAGTGAGACCCTAAGCACTTAACAAGACCTTGTCTCGAAAAGATATTTTTTAAAAGGACTGGGAATGTGGCTCAGTGGTTAACATGCCTTTGGGTTCAATCCCTGGTATCCAAAAAAAAAGATGGGTGTGGTGGCGCACACCTATAATCCCAGTGGCTCAGGAGGCTGAGGCAGGAGGATGGAGAGTTCAAAGCCAGCCTCAGCAAAAGTGAGGTGCTAAGCAACTCAGGGAGACCCTGTCTTTAAATAAAATACAAAATAGGACTGGGGATATGGCTCAGCGGTCAAGTGTTCCTGAGTTCAATCGCCAGTACCCTCCCAAAAAAGGAGAGCTGCTTGGTTTCAGTATCTAGCTGTTAAGGGCCTCTGTACATCATTCTCTAGACCTGTGTCTCCTAATACAGCATCTTCCAGCCATTAGTGGTCATTAAAATTTAACTTGGATTTAAATAAAGTGAAAATTTTATTCACATAGTCATTCTAGCCATGTGACTAGTGGCTGCTGTTTTGGACGGTGCAGGTAGAGAACATTTTCATAACTGCAGAAAGTTCTGTTGAATGGTGCAGCTCTAGAGTATTCTAACAGCTCAGTTTCTTAAACTTACAGTGGTCAGGAAGAGTCACTTCTTAACTGGAGGGTTTTCTAGAGCAGAGTGTAACAAACAGTCTGCTAGTTTTTCTAGGTAGTTTTATTGGCATACAACCACATCCATTGGTTTAGCTGTTATCTTTGACTGCTTATGCGCTATAGTAGCAGAGCTGATGGTTGAATACAGATGTAAGGGGCCCACAGAGCCTAAGGTACTTACTGATACTTTGCAAAAAGCTTTGCTCACCCCTTCTCAAGAGCCGAGTTCCTCAGCCTCAGCACTATAGCTCTGGTCCAGAATATTGTTTGTTATAGGGGGCTGTCCTGTGCACTGTGGGATGCTTCAGCATCCCTGGACTCTACCCACTAGATTCCAGTAGCAGCCTCTAGTTATGATAACAGAAATGTCTCCAGTCATTGCCAGATTCCCCTGGGGAGCAAAACCCCTGGTTAAAAACCGTGACTCTCAAGTGATGTGACTTGGCAACATTCACATGTAACTCTGCATAGAAGGCTCATTGTAAAAACAAAAATACAGCTGAGTGCAGTGGCGCATACCTATAATCGCAGGGAATCAGGAGGCTGAGGCAGGAAAGTCTCGAGTTTGAGGCCAGTCTCAGCAATGTAGTGAGGCCCTATCTCAAAATTAAAAAGTACTGGGAATGCTGGTCAGTGGTAAAGTGCCCTTGGGTTCAATCCTTAGTACCAAAGAAAAGAAGTCAATGAGAATTAAAATGTCAAATCCTGTGCAATTTTGTTCAGTTCTTAGAAGAGCTGACACTTGAATACTTTTTAGAGGATTTTAAAAGTTGTAGAAGATGGCTATTTTAAGAAACTGCTCATTTTGTAAGAATACAGGGTGCTGTAGAGTATTGGCACAAGTTTTAATAATATATGCAGTGTTTCTAAATTTTCATTTTGGAAAATAGAGTGACTTAGAATTGGAAAGTTGGGACTGGGGAAGTGGCTTAGTGAAGAGTGTTTGCTGAGCATTTCGAAGCCCTGGGTTCCATCCCAGCACCACAAAATTAAATTAATAATTAAAAAAAAAATTTTTTTTTTAAAGCATTGCCTTTCAAAGCAAATATCAGGTATATCTGAATCTGGTTCTTCAAGTTAAAATGAAATTGGGCATGGTGGCATATCCCAGTGACTCAGGAGGCTGAGGCAGGAGGATTGCAAGATCGAGGGCAGCCTGGTCAACTTAGACCCTGCCTCGAAATTTAAAAATAAAAGGACTGTAATAAAAGGACCTATGTGTAATGTAGGCCACTTATAGTGGAACACACTTTTATGGAAAGTCATCCTCATGTAGTTTAAGAAAAAAATCTGAGAAGGTAAGCAGGTTTGACTACTGAATTCAGCTGAGGATTAGGTGAACTTGCATGTTCCTGTTCCCATGCATGAAGTGCTTGTTTGTTTGTCTGTTTCAGATCTTACCAATATATTTGAATCCTTCCTGCCCCAGTTGTTGGCCTATCCTAACCCCATAGATCCTCTCAATGGTGATGCTGCAGCCATGTACCTCCATCGACCAGAAGAATACAAGCAGAAAATTAAAGGTAAGAAGGTACATAGTTTAAACTCTAGTCAAAAGAACTTAAGTCATTTAAAGTCTTAAGTTGCTTAGTTCCTCAGTTTTTCTCAGACCTAAAAAGTGACAGCTATAGTAGCACTTGCCAGCCTCTAGTTGCTAGTTGGCTTGCCCTTAGGATTTAGAATCCTTTTTCCTCCCAAGATTAAAACAGTTTGCATACTAGTGGGGCTGAAATTTCATTAAAAGGAAAATGTGTGAAAGAAGGCTAAAGCTCCAGTGGTTTACTGATGTTCATTGACTTTTCCACCTCTGGTGTTTGAGCACTTTCACACTGGAAAGTCTGGATATATAGCGCGCCATTAAAAAAGAGAAGAAATTCAGTTGGTGAAAGTGCACCTGCTCTTAATGAATGGCGGGCACTGGCCCCGTCCCAGTTTTAATACAGCTTTTCCATCTGCATAGGCTCCACAATGTCGGCTTCCTCAAAATGTGTGGTCCTCTGAGGTACATTTGTAAGAGACTACAGTAGTTTTATGAGAGCTTGAATATATAGGTCTTATTTGTAGTTCTTAAGCCTTAACTGTGTTAGGCATAAGACTAACAGGAGCATTGGGGGTATTTATTGAACAGTGATTTTTTTTTTCCTCTATTTGTTTCCTCATTTTCTGTAGGTCTCGGGTATTGTTCGGTGCTTTTGTTTAGATAAAGTAGAAATAAATCTAGTGTAATTAATTTACTCAGGTCGCAAATGCTTCACAAATTAATATTTAATGTATGTAGCACAGTATCTGCATATCCAAGTGAACAGGTATTCCAAAAAAAGGCAATTTCAAAAAAGTTCTGTTATGAGAAACATATTAAAATTTTGACTTAGGAATCACTTAACAGTGTCTGCAAAACAGATATCTCAGTGCAGAATGTATTTCTGTGGTTCTTGTATTCATTATGCCTCAGCAGTTTAACATGAGCCCAGTTTTCATGCATATCTGCTCTGGTCCCAGTTACAGAAGGAGCCCATTGCTAATTGGTGATCATTTTATCTTTCTGATGCCCTGAGGACTCAGGCCTTCAGACCTCAGTGATCCCTGCCTCCTGCTGAGCCTTTGTTGTATAGCCCTCCCACCTTCTTTGTCCACACAGGAATAAGAGGTGTCCCACTTTATTTCTTAAACTCACTCCCCTCACCAACCTGTGTTTTATTCCCCCAGCTGTCCCTTCCTCCTCTAACCCTGACTGTCACAGCTGCCTTGTTTCAAAGCCTTTATCTGCTCCTGTGGGCTCCGTCAGGACTCTTGCTGCCTGTTTCATTTTCAAACTTCCTGCTTCCTTGCCTTAAACTCCACAGTTGTTTCTCCATTTCTGCTGAATCTGTGACCTCATTTCCTGATCTGTGGACCCTTCTCAAGTTCCATTTTCTTGAACCTCTGTGCAACTTTGATCTTTTACTCCTTTCCTTTCTGAAAATTTCTCATTTCCTAAACGTGACCATTCCCTTGTGTACTAGTCCTTAGAGCCCCTCTGTTCCCCACTGGGGAGCTGTCCACTCTCTCAGCTTCAGGTGCCCCTGCAGGTCGAAGCTTTCCAAATGTGTGTGTCCCAGCCTGACCCTTTCCCAGGCTGCCTGCTGGACATGGCCATTGTGTGGCAGTCACCACAAACGCAGCACATTTACCTCACGGCAAAGCGTACGTACCCTTTTCCTATCCTGGACGTTGGTCACTGCCATTTTAGAGTGCACATTTGAAATACAACCTGAAAACAAGTTTAAATGTTGAACAGCCTGAAGAACTGGGCATCCTTGGAGCTGTCTAAAGATATGTCACTTTCTGCTCAAAAATCTTTGCTGAGTGGCATGAAGTCTACCATTGCAGGCTCTCTGGTACTGAGGTGATCAACATCTTCGCCTTTACTTCTCTAAATGTATCACTGTATGACAATCCAGTTGGATGAGTTTCAGGTACCCAGGTATATTCTTTTGTTAATCATGGATAGTTCCAAACCTATATAAAAATAATTGCCATGAGCCACTATTAACCTGTATGTCAATGAAGCAAAACCTCACTATTCTGCCTTATGTGCTTCAGATTTCTTTCAAGAAAGAAGACACATAGTTCTCTTTTGATACTGTACTCTCACATCCCAAGCCTGTCCCCTAGAATGGCCTGTCCTATGCTGTGGCTGGCAGAGCTTGGGATCTGTGTGGCTGTGACCCCCTCCCAGGGCCTGCTGATTCCTTCCCAAGCTGCTTCCCTGCTAGTGCTTGAGCTGCCTCCCAAGTGCCAGGATTATAGGCCACCTCACCTCACCCAGCTGCTGTCCCTTGACTATACTAAAGAAAGCTAATAGGATCAAACTACAGTGTCAAAAAACAGTGTCAAAGTGTACCAACTTCTATGAAGGAAGAAGCAAAGAGCCAGGCACAAATAAAATTTCTAAGGCTTTAATATTCCTCACTTCAAAAAGTAAAACTCTTACATAGATAAGGGCTAGTTAAACTTCATGATCTCAGTATAAATTTTTGTTATAATGGGGTTGGGGTTGTGGCTCAGTGGTAGAACACCTATCTAGCATGTGTGAAGCACTGGGTTCTATCCTCAACACCACAAAAAAATAAAACAAAGGTATTGTGTCCATCTACAACTAAAAAAAGCATATGGTTGAGAATTTTAAAAAGTTTTTAATGAACTAAAGTCTTAAGTCTGCAAACTTTCTAAATAAAATATGGAAAATAGTCTAGCTAGACCCCTGTGGTTTCCTTGAAGTTGGCAAGTCCATGTAGCCATCTACCTATCCCTATCCCTGCAACAGCATAGTAGGAAAGACAATTATGTGTGTGTCCTGCTTATATTTGTGTTGCGGGGTGGGGTAGTGGAAATTGAATCCAGGTTTGCTCTACCCCCCACTTTTTTCAAGGCCTTGCTAAGTTGCTGAGGCTGGCCTCAAATTTGTGGTCCTCCTGCCTCAACCTCCCAAGTTGCTGGGATTACAGGAGTGCACCACCATGCCTGACCAGCTTGCGTTCTTTTTGGGGGGGTGGGGGGCGGTACTGGGGATTGAACCCAGAAGTACTGTGTACCACTGAGCTACATTTACAGCTCATGTGGTTTTTGGTTGTTTTTTTGGTTTTTTGGGTTTTTTTTGTTTTTGTTTTGTTTTTTGTTTTTTTTTTTGAGACAGGCTCTTGCCAAGTTGCTGGGGCTGGGCCTTGAACTTGCAATCCTCCTGCCTCTGCCTCCCAAGTTGCTGGGATTACAGGCGTATGCCACTGGCACCATCTTTCATTCTTGATGTGATTCACACTGTCTCTTCATATTGTGTGTAGGCAATTTACTTGAAAACAGTGTGCAATTTTAGGAACAAGTTTATTGTTTATTCAGCAGTTCTTAAATTCCTTTTTAGTCAGTAGATTGAGCCTAGGCCCTAGCAGTGTAAACCTTCAGGTGAATAATGCGTGGTAAAATCATGCAGAGGCTCCTGTGCCTCCAGATTGCAGCTCATTCTGGGAGATGATTTTTGCTGGCTGCTTCCAAAACCTGACAGGATCTGTGTAGACTAAATAGTAGATCCTAAAATAATAGATCTGGGCTAACTGTAATTATACAACTGCAAATCTGAAAATGATGGGGATTTTCTGATGTGGAATCCTAACTAGTCCTGTTGTATCTAGGATGTAAGTTGTTTTATTAACAAAAGTAAAAAATACAAAGTGTGGGGTGCCCATTTCTCCCATCCCTTAAGCATTTCAGGATGGTGATGAAAGGTACTTATCCTTCTGCAAAACCAGCATTCTGGGCTGCCCCTGCTTTTTACCATCTCCCCTGTAGGATCCCCCTTAGCTGTAGTGACCATACCAACTGTCATCTGGTCACCCCTGCTATTGAAAGGGAATTGGAACCTCCATGGGGCTTGGCAGCGTTGGGGTCACTGAAGCACGTCTGCCCACTCACCCCTGGTGTTTTCTCTCCCACACCCCGTGCAGAGTACATCCAAAAATATGCAACGGAGGAGGCCCTGAAGGAGCAGGAAGAGGGCACTGGTGACAGCTCATCGGAGAGTTCTATGTCTGACTTTTCGGAAGATGAGGCCCAGGACATGGAGTTGTAGTAGAAAAAGCACCTGCTTTTCAGAAAGACTATTATTTCCTAACCATGAGAAGCAGACTATAATATTCATATTTAAACAAAGCAATTTTTTTTATTACTAAACAAGGTTTTTATGAATAATAGCATTGATATATATATATTATATATCACCCTTTAGATCTTGATTTCTTGGTCATTTCTCAACCTGAGGTGCATAGCATATTCCCACATTCCATTTTGGTAGCAATATGCGGTCCGAATGCATGCATTCATAAGTCCATTTGGCCAAGTCAGCCTGTGTGCTACTGAACTGTCAAAAGAAATAGCCGCTCGATAGGTAGACACGAGTAAAACAGGAAAAAGTTGCTTCTTTTATTGATGGTTCCAAAGAAACAAACCAAACCAACCAGCTCTTGGATATGAAGATAGAATAGTGCTTTTTCAAAGTGGAAAGGAAAAAATTGGGGAGGAAGAGGCCTGCTTTGGGAGCATGTAGAGCCAGCCGTGCGTGAATCAGCTGCTCCTTCCCGTGAGTCCTCAGTGGGCCCGTCTCTGTGGAGTAACAGTGTAAAACAGGGAGCTAATTGGAGAATTGAAACTTAAAACAATTTTTTGACTCTGATTTTAAGTACGTTTTTATACGTAGATTCCTGCCCTTCACGCTACCAGACCTGCGGCCACAGCGTTTTGCTTTGGAGAAGCTTTTGGAAGTGTTTTCTGAATTCAATTATTTTTCTTGGGGTACAGCTTGTAATCCAGACCTTTTTTGAGTGGACAGGAGGAGAAAAGTGACTGGAAGATGCTTCCTCTCATCCAACAGTGAAAAGTCACATCCTAGTGTTGGGCCAGCCTGAGACCGCTGCCCTGGACTTAAGAGCTTTAAACTGGAGGGGGCTTTTTGTTTGTTCTTGGTTTTTTTTTTTTTTTTTTTTTAATTTGTGTGAATTGTGCTTAGACAGGTAACAAACTTAAACTTCACCTACCAAGAGATGGTCTCCTCGCTGGACAAGCCGCTCAGTGGACTCTTAGACCTGGGAAAGAAGATCTGCCTGGTGGCTGCAAGGCCCTGGGCGCTCTTTAATGCTTGGGTTTTGTTTTCTCTCCTGCTGCTACTCCTGGCAGCAGCCTGGTCACCATATGCTTGTGGGAGTGGGAAATGAGTATTTCAGACCCAATACACATTCTAAATTTAAGATGATTAATAATTGGAACAAATAAAGTTTCTTGTACCCAAAGTGGCTCTACATGGGAAAAACCGCTGTCTTCGGAGTGACTGACTAGGAAGAAGGGATCCAGAAACACGTGGTGGTAGGGCGGGTTGTGAAGGAAGGTTGGTTTCTTTCCTGGGTGGGTTCAGAGCAAGTCAGTTTAAGGTGTGTACTAGTTCACTGTTTGCTCACCTAACCCTACGTCCAGGTTGTGGTGGAATTTCTTTCAAATCTGAGTGTTGCCTGCTGAATCTGGAGGGGATTTCGGAGATGTTTTAGACAGCAGCTCTCCACCCCCGCCCTGAAACCAGTAGGACAGTAGCAGAATTAGTTAATCCTAAAAGCCTCTAATGACAACTTTTGAATGTCCCTGGGATAATTTTTCTTTCTGATGTGTGTCTTTAGTTTAGAAGTGCTGTATTTTGACAAGGTTTAAGTCAGTGAGGTTGGAAGATACCCTTTTTTTTTTTAATTCAAGAAGCACAATCAGTCTTTTCTTTGAAAATCTATAAAGTACAACTTGATTTTAGCATGATTATTTTCCTAAATAAAAAAACAAAGAATTTACTAATTTTATGTTGATTACGGGCATGAAGCAAAAGTTATTCTTTTTGAAAAATGCAGTTTGTAGGGCTGTGGATAGTTAACTATACTGAGTTATCGCTAGCATTTGTGGCTTGTTGGAAGGGTAGTATTAACTATTTAACATGTGATGGTGTACTTGACCTGGCTCTCTGTCTTCTCATGACCTTGGGGGAGGAGGGTCTCTGCCAGCACTGTGGGACCTGCTTCCCTGCACTTTAGCAGTTTGCTTGTTCTGTAGCCTTTACTGTAGGTGCTACTTAGGGTAGGCTTGAAGTGCTGGGTGGTGATTTGAGTTCAAACAATAAATTGTATTTTTTCAATATCGTACAAACAATAGTGTTCTAATTACCTTTCAAAAAAAAAAAATAACTGTTTTGATCTTGTCAAAAAAAAAAAAAAAAAAAAACTAATAGAACCAAGTTTAGGGAAGGCCTATGAGCCCCTCACTGGAAAATCATCTCCACTTTGCTCCAGGGAAAAGCCATCAGCTGGTCTGGCTTAGAGAGGCAGCCCAGGCAATGGTGCCGAATGAATTTCCACATGAAGGCTGGGGCGGAGGCCGCAAGGGCTGAGCAGCATGTCTGAGTGTGGCTACAGCGTGTGTGTGTCGTGTGTGTGGCAAAGGTGTAATTGGGCTTCTTTTGGCAGTGGAAGCTCCTGATTCCCACCAAGATCGCACTACCCTGGTTCTGTGCACTAACCCATCTCGGCACTAACCCTGGTCGCTGGCGTGTTTTGGTGCGCTCAGCCTTTTCCTCTGCACTGGGAAATCGGCTTTCGGTTGGTTGGACAGATCTCTTCTTAGGCTAATTCTGCCCTTTCCCAACTCCAGAGCAAGGTGGAATAGGAGCTCATACTCGCAGGTGGTGCAAAGGAGAAGAGAGCCTGGCTGGGTCTCTAAGCTCCTGTGAAAGGTGGGGGACTAAGTCTGCAGTAGAGGGTGTTGTGACACCAAAAGCCTTTCCGAGCTGAGCCATCCAAGAGTGTCCCTTACACTCGGACTTCCAGAGATGGGACGGGTGGGGGGTTGTCCTTGCTGAAATGCTTGGCTTTAGAGGCAGTGACAGTAGGTCAAAGCTGTATCTGACAATTTCTTTACCCTTAGTACCCATAATTTTTGAAATCCTACCTTGTGGTTTACCAGCACAAGCCACCCTTTGCCCCTATCAAATGACAGCTCAAGCTCTCACCAAGCACCAACAAACCAGGTGACTGCAGCCCAGCAGCACGGAACCCAGTGCCCTCCAGAAGCCCAGCATGGTGACTAATGGACCATGCTCAGTGGTAGCCAATCAGACACTTGCATTTGGGTTTGTCTTCAGTCTCGCCACCCTCCTGGAGGTTACTGTGCATTTTCAACCAGCATTTTCTAGTGAGATAATTATCAAAGTTGCCATATAAACTCTACAATCTTCATCCACTTCAAAACTGTTCTGATTGCCAACTGGCTGGTCTAGTATGCTGAGCAGTGACTCCTGTGAAGGAGTTTTGCCCTCAAAAAGGCTCCCCGAAGCCCTCGTTGGCCTTGGCTTAACACTTGCTTTTTCCTAGGCCTCCTGTTGGGATGGCTGAGAATCATGACAGGTCCTCTGCTAACCTCTGTGGGTCAAGTTCCTAGGCACACGTTTCCGGGAATATGTTTGATTTTAAATGGCATGTGGCCCTTTAATGTTTTAGTGACTCAATTAGAAAAGTGAAGCCATTTACAAAAGTGAGCAAGAGTTTTACTTCATCAGTTTCCTAACGGGGTTCACAGCCTTGTTGCGTGAAATCAAATCATTTCTGATGGGGCACAAAGAACTGCATTTCTCTGGACTTCTGAATCCATATTCACACTTCCTCTGGCCACTGAAGACCTTGGTGATCCCATCAGAGACTGGATGGAGTGGAGGCCCTCTGGGAAAGGAGGGTTAACAGCTCTCAGGTGCAGGTTTCTGCTCACCTGAGGAAGGGCCAGGGCTCTTAATTTAGCAAATACTCGTCTTGTCTGTGGGCTTGGGAAGAAATGGCCATTATTTACTGATTGTATTTGGTACATATTGTGTGATACTTGAAGAGATAAAAGGGACTTACCAGCCCTTCATTGAAATCTAAGCTTTTTATCGCTTATTTTTTCCTTGCCCCATCTCCTTCCTTCCACCTTTTTCCTTGCATTGTGATGATCTTGTGGCATGTCTGTCACCAAGACAAATGCCTCCTCTGACTATAACCTCTTAATAGTTGTGTATAATGAAAACTGTAAACTTTTTTAAATAAAATGTGTATATACCTTGCCAAATGGCTGGACCTTGATCAATAAGATAACAGCCCCCATGATGTCTCTTAGCCCATTCCACTTTTCACAAAAAACCCTGATGTTCCTGTGGTTCCTCTGAACAACTTTTGTAAGATGGTTGACCAGATTAGTGTGGGAAGAGAATGCATCGCCTGCAGGTCGTAATAACCAGGATGCCCTGCCCACAGTTCTGTCCCCAGATATGGATGGCTGCTGGCTAGAAATGGAGCTGTAAAGACTCTCCACTGGCACCTTGAAAAGCCATCTCTTCTGGAAAGTTATAGTCTGGAGGTCCCCAACCACGCGGTTCCTAAACCTGCAGCCTGATGACTGAGGGTAACCGCTCAGCCTGGAGCCAGCAGAAATGCACCCTTCTGCTGGGACTGATCTGCCAGAACAGGAGCCCCTCTGTCCTGGGCCAGCTTCCACCCTGCCTCAGATGGGGCAGCAGTGGATTTCCCCACCAAGCCATCACTGCCCTAGACCAATGTGGAGATTCCTTCCTAGTACTCATGCCCTCTCTGACCACCAGGTGGCGATGCTGCCCAGGCAGTCTGACCAGGACTGCTGATAGCTTTGTTAAAAAGCTCTAACACAAAGGGAAAAGTTTTCCTCTGGTCTCTACTCTCTTCTCAGCCTCTCTCCGATTTTTTTTCCTCATTAATTCCCCAAAGTTTCCTCCTCCCTGCATTGTGTTGTTGCAGGTGGTCCTCACCAAACCCCCAGCCAGAGGGCTGAACACCAGAGCTGGGACCATTAGCCAGCTGTGTGACCTTGAGCTCTTGGATGGCCTGTGAGCCTCAGGCACTCAGCTGTACAGGGAGGTGTCTATACTAGTGGCTTCTGACACCTGTGACTCCATGCAGCCCCAAAGCACTATATTTCAGTCTCCAGAGGACACCCTACATGAATCCCCAGGATACAAGTGTTAAGGCTGGCTGCATTAGACCCCAAGAGCTTTGGAAGTTTTGAACATCCACATGTGAACCTACAAGGGAAGAAGAGAGGCCTGGTCACGTGACCCATCAGTCTGTTTATCTCATAGGCAGCTCCTCGGAAAACTGCCCCAGGAGTCTCTGCATTCACTGGAGCTTTGGTGCCCTTTCCCTCTGCATGCAGTGGTAGCCCCGCATCACTCACCCCTCACTTCCTCCCTGGGTCTCAGGAGGCATTGCCCCTTTCCTGGGAAGCAGGAGCCTAAGTTTCTGAGGTAGGTTGTCGAGGGCCCAGAGCCCCAGAAGTTGAATTCATTCTAACTTCACTTGCTGTCTCTGAAGGCTGATGTTGCCAGGGAGTATGTTGCTGTGACACTGGATCCTGGGATGTCCTGTTCCCCACCTAGAAACAGGGCAGACAAGATATTTAGGAAGCCCACATCCCTGGACCTGCAGATGCCCTGGAGCCACCAGACAGACTGAGCCACCTTGTTTATAAAGAGTGCAGGGTAGCCTGCCTTAAGCCAAGGCCTGCTCTCCAGCCCACCACCTCTTGGAAGAAAAGTGTTACCTGCTTCAAGGATTTAACGTTAGAAGGTGGAAAAGGAGCATTTTCCCTCTGGCTGTGCATTGGAGTGTGTGTGTGTCTGTAATGAAGGTTTTTTTTTTTTTTTTTTTTTTTTTTTTTTGTACTAGGGATTGAACCCAGGAGCAACCTTACCACTGAGCTGCATCCCCAGCCCTTTTTATTTTGAGACAAGTTCTAAATTGCCAGGCTGGCCTCAAACTTGGAATCCTTCAAGCCTCAGCCTCTGGAGTTGCTGGCATTACAACCTATGCCACTGTGCCCACGAGATATTTATTTTGGTCAAAGCTGGGCGCTTCTGTGTCCTGCACTCCTCTGAGCTCTTTGGAGGACTTGGCTCCCAGGACCTGGAGTCAAGTAGTCAGAAGTGGCAGGAACAGACTTGGGCTCCCTAACAGAAAAAAATCAACCCTTCTGGGTACCCCATAGACAATGAACCAAAGAGGGGGTGTCAGATGGCAGATGCAGTTTGGCCTTTGGGTCTCCTTCAGCTTGTCCTCCTGGGCCAGGTATGGGCCACTTGTGTTCATTTAAAAGTATGAAATAACCCATTTATTCATGCATTCATTTTTGGTACTGGGAATTGAACTCGTCTCCAAGCCCCTTTTTTATTTCAAGACAGCGTGTCACTTAAGTTGCTTAGGACCTCACTAGATTGTTGAGACTGACATTGAATTTGCAATCTTCCTTCCTCAACCTCCCAAGTCACTGGGATTACAGGTACCATGCCTGGCTGAAATGACCCTTTTAAAAAAATAATTTCTATAAATTTCAAAAAATATTTGTGCTGGTAACAAATCATTCCAGAAACAAGTAGACTGTCCCACAATGCCCTCCTCCAGTGATGCCCACTTCAACCATGACTCACTGTGAGTACCCTGATAAGCAGACCAGGCTTTGACCCTGCTTGCCCATTAACTTCTTGTGAGATGCCAAGCAGTGTGGACTCCAACACAGAGAGGGACCACTGAGGCCAGAACCTGGGGCCTCAGGTCCTGCATGAGTGCTTTCTCAAGAACTTATGCTGCGACAAGCCCAGGGCCCATCTCCAGCCTCCACTCGCTGTGGGCACCTGTTATCTGTTAGCCTCCTGTCATTTGGGACCCAACCAACCAGATGCCACCTACCTGAGCTGTCCATGGGGACCCTCTCCTGGCCCTGTGCTACATCTAAAGATCAGGGCTTGTCCCCACATACATTCCCAGTTCCACTGATACCAGTGTCCCCAACCTCTGGGGCCTGCAGAGGAGTCAGAAAATAAAACCCAGATTTATTGGGAACCTGCTCCCTCGGCAGAAATATAAAAATAGAATGCTATCTGCATGAGTAACCAATAACTTTCTGGTGCCCACATTTTTTGTTGTTGTTAAGATAAAATGAAGCCAGGCACAGTGGCACAGAGGCTGACATGGGAGGATAGCAAGTTCAAGGCCAACCTGAGCAACCTAGCAAAACCCTGTCTCAAAATGAAAAGAAAAGGAAAAATAAAAATAACTGTGGAAGTAGTTTGGTGGTAGAGTGTGCCTGGTTTCACTCCCCAGGACCAACAAAAAGTAAAATTAATGTTATTTAATATGCCCAAAATATTTCAATGTTTAGTTAATATTAAAAATTAATCAGCTATTTTAAAATCTTATCTTTGGGTTACCTGTTTGAAATTCAGTGTGTATTTCACATAACACATCTCAATTTGGACATTAAATCTTCAAATCACTGTTTAAAGTGATACCTAGGCGTACCAAAACAAAGTTGTTTTGCAGAAAAACACTGCTTGTTTTCATATTTAAATTTATTTAAAATTACATACCATGAAAAATCCGGTGCTCACCCTGTGCTGCAAAAAATAAAACATTCTGTGCTCCATAGCCACCTGACTGCCTGTTGCACAGGGCAGGCCAAGAAGCATCACCCCCTGCAGCAAGAACTTTAAGTGAGAAAAACTCACAAGAGTGGAAACGCTGCTTTTCTTGTGGGGGTTTGGAGTCAACGCAGGACCTCACGCCCCACAGACTGATCAGGGTCTGGAAGGGTAAAATAGCCAGTCTCTCCCGGGGGATGTCCCTGCAGCTGGGACCTAGTGGACCAGCGGTCTTTATCCTGACCTTGTCGGGGGAGTGGGGGGGCAAAAGGCTCGCAGGGACTCCTGGGGAGCACCGCCAACCCGTGGGGTGACTTCCAGAACTGGAAGGCCCTATCTGGAGTCACTCTATGGGTACATTTCTCCACGGAACCCGTGTCCCCCAACTGTCCCCTCTGGTCGGGCACCTTTCCCTGGTGGGTCTCAGAGACTGGCGGACAGCTCTGCCACCTGCGCCAAGGAGCTCATTCTGTCCCCTCCCTGGCCACCAGGAGGAGCCCGAGCCTCGCGTTGAGCCTCGACTCTGGCTGGGATCGGAGGCCCAGGTGCCAGCCCGGCCCAGGTGGGCAAGTACGGAATCCACGCCCGGGAGGGGACAAGCCCCCAACAGAAAGGGGAGAGGCCCTGCGTTCAGTGCCTCCGAGGCGCCCCTGCCAGCCCTCCCCGCAGGGGCCGAGGCTGCTCTACCTTCCTCCTGCCACCTCCCCTCCGACTCCCCGACCTTGGCGAAGGGAAGTCAAAGGGTGGCCACGCCATGAGGGGAGGTGCTCTCGAGAGGAGGGGCCTGGCCTTGGGAAGGGCTGGGTGACGGGAGCATGCGGGGAGTGCAGGGAGGTAGGGCTGGTCAGGACGACGTGGGAAGGGAGGTGGAGCGGTGGCTTGGGACCGGGTCTGCATCAGAGGGACAGGAATGGACAGAACAGAGAGACGTGGGCCAGCACCTGAAGTGTCCCCTGGAGGCAAGAGGGTGAGGCCAGGCGGGAGGGCCTGGGCAGGGCTGCGGGGCAAGGACCCGAATCCAGGCCGTTGGGCCAGAGGAAGGGCCAGGAGGCAGAAAGGGGGCTTCAGGGCGTTCGCCTGGGAGGCCGAGCGGAAGATGTGCCCGCACCGAGGCTGCCCCTCGCTCCTATTTCTGTTCTGCATCCCCAGCTCTGGGGAAGCCTGCTGATGCGTTTTGCGCTGACAGATCTCTGGAGAGCCCCCACGTGTCCGGGATCTAAAGCTTTGCAAAAGCAGTTGGCAAGAGCTGAGGGCCGCCAGCACCCATAGGAGTGAGCTGGAAGTGAGTCCCCCAGACCAGTGGAGCGATGACTCAAGGAACCTCTGTAGCCAGACCTCAGAGGAGACCCTGGGCCTTTGAACCTGAGCGCAGCTTCCAGCTGGACTCCTGACTCTCAGAAACTAGGCATTGGATAGGAAGCCGTGTTTGTTGCTTTAAGCCTGGAAGCTTTGTAATTCCTTATGCAGCAATAGATACCCAATACCCCATGCCTTTGTGGAAGCACTGTTTTAGCCCTAAACTGCATATCCCTAGACTTATAGAGAAGTAATTTGTCATATTTAAGTCATGGCGTTTACATTTTTATTTTTTTTTTCTATTCATTACAACTGAACCTAACCTTATATTTGATGAAGTCTGGAAATGGGTTGGAGATGTAGTTTAGCAGTAGCAGTACACTTGCCTAGCATGCCTGAGGTCCTGCGTTTGATCTTGGCACCACACACACACACATACACAAAAAGACTGCAAACAACAGTAGAACAAGAGTAGTTTCCTACTCTCTGTCTGCCATCCTAGCTCTGGCTTCCATTTGCAAGGCCACCTCCTTGTCCAAGATAGCTGCTAGAGTTCCAGAAATCATATCACAAAATTCCAGGTAGAAGGAGGAAGGGGAGAATAAGAGGTACTCATCTCCCAGCTGATGGCTCCTTATAAAAAGTCTTCTTGGAAGCTTCCTCCAAACTTCCACTTACATCTCCAAGGCCAACTGAGCCACATGGCCACACCCTGCTTCAGAGAAGTTGGGAAATTTACTTCTTCAGCACAGCATATTGTCCTCTTGAATAAAATTGGGATTCTACCAATGCAACATTTAGATATTTTATTTTTGGAACCTGTTGGAACAAGTCAGCTTTTTTTTTAAAAAAATGACACACCACATATATGTTCAAAAACACACTGAATTTGTGGATGAAACAATGTGCTGTCTGGACTTCTTTCAAAATAATACAATGGTGGGAGGGGGTGGAATAAGCTGAGGAAAACAGAAGACCCACGTGCAGACAGTTGCTGAAGTGACAGTTACTTGCGAGCTCCTTATGCCATTCTCTCTGCTTTAGAATAGGTGATAACATTTTTCATAAGTTTCTTTAAAGTTCTGTTTTTAAGTAAAAGTACTAAGTTCTATATTTGAAAAATTGAAGTTCTAAAAAAATGGGATCCTATTTCTAAGAAATAGGGAAGTTGGCTTGGGGGACATGCAGAGCAGCCTCTGTCATAGTTACTAGAAGCTGATGTCCTATGATCCGGTGTCCTCCAACTGTCCTGGGCCCTGCCCTCCATGCCAGGCCACCAGCCAGACACTTGACTTGCCTTCATGTGCCCAGATTTGCACTGTGGGCCTGTGAGGAAGAGAAGGGTGGAACTAGAGGCACAGGAGACCCCAGCCCTGGCCCTAGCACTTTCTAATTCATTTGCACAGGACCCGTGCAACAAGCCCAGGCTCCAAGTGATCACTCCAAGATAGGCACTGAGTCCGGCCGTGCATACAGTCAGGGAGAAGGGCGAGGCCTGGACACGGGATGCACTGGGTCCTGACTTGACTGGATAAGCAGAGGAGCCTGAGATCAGGAGGCGCTGCCCAGCTTCCCTGCTCACTGTGTGACCTGGGCCACAGGAAACCGCACCTCTGTGTCTGTGTCCCGACTGCCACAAGGTTCAGCATGAAGAGTTGGACCTCGAAGTCTCCCATCAATGATGACAGCAGCTCCGTGGTCCTGTCCCAGCCACCAGCCAAGGGCTTCTTACATCAGGGTTGCCAGGCTGCGCCTCACCCTGCAGAGGACACCTGTTCTCCTGCCTGCCCAGCATCTGTTCCCTCCTCTGCTGCTGCGGGACTACAAGGCCATATGGGTTCGGGGGGTCCTCTCCCCCTCCCTCACAGGCAGGTGACTTACTCGGAGTTCAGAGAGGGGCCGAGGCTGGGACTTCTGTTGGAACCGCTGGGAAAGAGAAGAGACGTTTCCCCTCAGTCGGCTAATGGGAGCCTGGAGCCAGGCCAGGAGAGCCTGCCTGTATTAAGCCAGGTCGCATTGCCTCCCTGTCACCTGCTGTCAAGAATCCTGACTGACTGGCATTTTTATTACTCAGACAAGAAAACCCAAAGGTGCTCCACAAAGTCCAAGGTCACTATGGCCTCTTACAGTCAGGCACTGTGGCACAGGCCTGTCATCCCAGAGATTCCAGAGGCTGAGGCAGGAGGATCCCAAGTTGGAGGTCAGCCTTGCAACTTAGTGAGACTTTATCTCAAAGTGAAAAATAAAAAGGGCTCAGTTGTGGGCTGGGGTTGTGGCTCAGTGGCAAGAGCGCTTGCCTGGCATGTGTGAGGCACTGGGTTCCATCCTCAGCGCTGCATATAAATAAATAAAATAAAGGTCTATGGACAATGAAAAAGCATATATATATTTAAAAAGGGAGGGAGGCTCTCAGTGATAAAGCACTTGCTAGCAGGTGTGAGGCCCTCGGTTCTAATACCAGCACTGACCAAAGAAAAGAGATGGATGCCTGGCCTTCCTCCCCAGTTCTGAGCACCCAGTCTCTGATCCTCTTCCAACTGAGAAGACCAGAGGATTTGCTAAGGGAGCAGTAAACCCGAGGGATGGGAGCACATCAGGGCAAACTACTATCTGGAAGTTTCACTTTCCAAAGTGAAAAGTTAACACTCTGCACAGTAGGACCTAAACTTCCTTCTCAAAAAGTGGCTGCTGCCAGATTCATCCACCTGGGCAGGAAATGCAAGTGGTCCTTTTTGGGCACTTTGACCAACTCAAGAGGAGAGACCAAAGAGCTAACATTGGTAGGTTGTGAACTGAATCACAACCTACCAATGTCACCGGGACGATCTCGCCCACACACACAGAGCGTCTGATCAGCTTTTTAGTATCCCTCTTCTAAATATGAGGGGGGAAGTGCCAATATTATGCCATCTACAGGTGACACACATTAGATTCAAAGATACAAACAGGTAGGAAAAGACACATCCTGCAAATGGCAGCCATAAGAAAGCGAGAGTGACAACACTAAAATCAGACCAAACAGACCTGAAAACAAAATATGTAGCTTGTGGTGGCTCGCACCCAGTCGTCACCCAGCAGGCACAACGAGAGGGCATCTTGAACCCAGGAGTTTAAGATCAGCCTGGCCAACACAGTAACAAAAAAATACGTTACTCGCCGGGAGCAGTGGTTCAAGCCTGTAATCCCAGCGGCTCAGGAGGCTGAGGCAGGAGGATTGTGAGTTCAGAGCCAGCCTCAGCAAAAGCAAGGCCCTAAGCCACTCACTGAGACCCTGTCTCTAAATAAAATACAAACAAGGGCTGGGCATGTGGCTCAGTGGTGGAGTGCCCCTGAGTTCAGTCCTCGGTACCCCCCAAAAAATGTTACTAGAGGTAATGAGGGAAGTTTTATATTGATTCAAGGGTCACTCCATCAGGAACATACAATTACAAACATCCAGGTACCTTACAACGGAACCACAAAACAGAGGAAGCAAAAAACAGTCGAAGAAGGAAACAGACCCTGCAAGGATAGTAGTTGGAAACTTCAGTGGCCCACTTTCAATAAGAGATAGAAAAACTAGATAGAAGAGCAACAAGGAAATAGAACTGAAATGAAATAAACAAGGAATTACAACACTGTAAAGCAAGCAGACCTAACAGTTATCCACAGAACACACCACCTGACTTTTTTTTTTTTTTTGTACTAGGAATTGAACCCAGGGGTACACTACCATTGAGCCACATCCCCAGCCCTTTATGTTTTTTATTTTGAGACAGGGTCTCACTAAGTAGCTTAGAGCCTCTCTAAATTGCTTAGGCTGGCCTTGATCTCGCAATCCTCCTGCCTCAACCTCCCAAGTCACTGGGATTTCAGGAACCACTGTGCCTGCCACATGGAACATTCTCTAGGGTAGTACATCTGCTCAGCCATAAAAACAAACCTCAATACATTTAAAGGAACAGAAGTCAACCCAACGACTACAGAGACTGAGGTGGAAGGATCATAAGTTTGGGGTTAGTTTCAAAGTCTTAGCAAGACTCTCAAAAATAAAAAGGGGTGCAGGAGTGTAGAGCACCCCTGAGCTCCACCTCCAGACAAGGCTGGGGTAAGTGGGGATCTCAAAGAAAAACAAAACTCAAACAAGAAGGGACATTATTACTGACCTTACAGAAAAAAGAAAAGGGAAATTAAAAGGGATACCATGAGCAACAACCATCAAGGGAGATAACTTAGATGATACGACTTTCAGAAAGACAAACTAATGACTGGAGAAATTCAAAGTTTGAACTTATAATTATAAAACCACCCACAAAGGAAAACTCAGACTTCATAAGCCTCATTGATGAACTCCACAGGGAATGTTAAGAGGAATTGATATCAACGTTGGACACATATAAAAATTTTTTAATTAAAAATAAAAGAAGGGCACACTTCCCAACTCATCCTATGAAGCTGATATGATTACGATACTGAAGCCAACGACCTCTTGAGAACACTGTGGGCTGGGATTTGTCCCACAATTGCCAGGTTGTTTTAACATGTAATCCCAGAGATAATCCCAGAGACTCCGGAAGCTGAAGCAGGAGGATCACAAGTTCAAGGCCATCCTCAGCAATTTAGCAAGACCCTGTCTCAAAATAAAAAATAAAAAGAGCTGGAGATATAGCTGAGTGGCTAAGTCCCTCTGGGTTCCAACCCCAGTACCAGAGTAAAAAAAATAAAATAAAATACTGGGAAGTATCTTCTTTAAAAAGAAAAAAAAATTAATGTAATATACCATACTAATAGAATATAGGGTCAGGAATACATTTCTTTAATCCCAGCCACTGGGGAAACTGAGGCAGGAGGATCACATGTTTGAGGCCAATCTGGGCAACACAGTGAGACACTGTCATAAAATAAAAATGCTGAGGATGTAACTCAGGGGTAAAGTGCCCCTGGGTTCAATTCCCAATTCAACCAGTAGTGCTGGGACAAATGGCTAGGCACATGCAAACAAATGAAGCCAGATATCTCACATTATATATAAAAATTAACTCAAAGTTAATCTAAGTAGAAGAGACAAAACTATAGAACTTTCAGAAGAAGACATAGGTGTAAAAAAAATTTTTTTTTGGTGGTACTGAGATATGAACCCAAGGGCCTCACATATGCTAGGCAATTGCTGAGCTACATCTCCAGCAATTGTTCTACTTTTAGGCAGACTCTCACTAAGTTGCCCAGGCCGGCCTTGAACTTTCTATCCTCCTGCCTCAGCCTCCTGAGTAACTGGAATTATAGGTGTGCCCCACCACATCCTCTGAAGATTAGGTAACAGGTTCTTAGATATGATACCAAAAGAATATGCAAGTAGAAAAACAGCAATCTTGAAACAAATTGAAAAAATAATATTAACTTCAATTTAAAAAGTCAAAAACTTTTATTCTTCAAAAGACACTATAAAAAGGTGAGAAAATATTTGTAAGTCATTTTAAAACAAAAACACAAAGCCATCCTTTCACCAGTTTCCATGTTTGGATCATTTGTTTTTCCACTCATTATTTAAGGTATAGCAATGCAACTTAATGTATTACCAAATAACAAATTTGATGATTACTAAAATCATAAATTGTTATTTATAATTTAGAGTATATCATAAGTAGGCATAAAATTCCTCCAACAGATGTGTGGCTCTGCCTGTTTCAATGTGGTGATAGGCCAGATGTGCTGGTGCGTGCTTGTGATCCCGGATGCCTGGGGGGAGACTGAGGCGGGAGGATGGCAAGTTCGAGGCCAGCCGGGGCACTTAGGGAGGTGTGCTGTAGTTCAGTGTCCAGTACTTGCCTAACACGTGCAAGACCCAAGGTTCAGTCCCCAGGATTGAATAAAAACAAAAAACAACCTCTGGCATTCGGTTTTGGGGGGAAATTAATAAGGAATTTTTTTTTTTTTTTTTAACCCAGGGGCACTGCCACACTGAGCCACATCCCCAGCCCTTTTTTATATTTTATTTAGAGCCAGGGTCTCACCAAGTTAATTGGGACCTCCCTAAATTGCTGAGGCTGGCTTTGAACTCGAGATCCTCCTGCCTCAGCCTCCCAAGATGCTGGGATTACAGGCATGTGCCACCACACCCAGCCAAGAATCTCATATTTGGAAATCAAAATAATGCCACCAATTTTGTTACACATATATTTAAATTCTTCCAGTAATTCCAAAAGAGAAGCGCATAAGAAGTAATCAGTCTGTCAACTGGCATATGATTTTATTTTTTTCTAATAGAAAGGGAAAACTTTAAAAAATATTAGTAGATAAAATAAACATTAATTAGAATTGGAACTTTGTATTAAAGTAATATTGTATGGGCTGGGAATATTTCTCAGTGGCAGAGTACTTGCTTAGCATACATGAGGAACCTGTGTTCAATCCCCAGGACCACAAAATAATATTTAATAATAGAAATAATAATAATAGTTTATGGTGAAACTTAAGAGAAATTTTAAACACCTTAGTATATAAAACACATTTTAATTTGAAAAAAAAAACATAAGGGAGGTGGAGGAGGAACATGGCTTGTACACCCCAGCTGCTATGTGGATATAGGTTGAGGCCATGAACGGAAGCCAGAGGCCAGTGCCCTAGTCCAGGCTGGAGAGAGAGTGGCCCCGGCGGGACTGGGGGACGGTTTGTCCGTGCGCTGGCGGGAGAGGCAGGTGAGTTGAAGAGGACCCCTCAGAAAGTGGAAGTGTCCAGCAAGAAACGGAACAGAGGAGCCTGGGGAGAGAGGGATATTCTCCTTCCTACCTCCTTGCTTCTGTGAGTTTGGTTTATGTTAAATATTCATGCTCATTAGATCAATTTCTAAATGCTTTGTGTTTCATTTCATTTATTAATGTCTCCATTTTCTGCTGAGCACCATATTGTTGAAGATACTGTTGCTGGGCCGGGGCGGAGGCCTGTAATCCCAGTGGCTGGGGAGGCCAAGGCAGGAAGATGGAGAGTTCAAAGCCAGCCTCAGCATCTCAACGGCAACTAGTACAACAGAATACTGCTGCTTATCCCAAACGAGTGCCCGACCCACCAAAAAAAAAAAAATAGACTATTGCTTCCTAACACATTCTGATGACCTAGGGCTAGACCACCATGGGTCATAGCATTTGAAATGAACGCCTGTTTCTAGTCCCAGACGAATCGTACAAGCATTTTGTCAAGACTCAAACGACTTATTTGAGATCTTCATAAGGATTGCAAAGCAACGTAAATGTATTCAAGGGCAACAGATACCAACACGATGTTTAGCCTTTTCCTTCAGGAATAAGAAAATCGTATTCATTTATTTTTGGTGCTGGGATTGACCCCAGGGCTTCTTGCACTAAGCAGGTGCTCTACCACTGAGCTACACCCTTGGCCCTGGGAATATTATTTTTAAACAATGTTTTTGAATAGGATACACAAACAGAGCATAAAATTTCAGAAAGTTCCAAAAATATATGTGGTGAAAAATAACTCTGCCCCCACTCTCCTTCACTCATTCCTTTTCCAGAACAACCAACATTCAGAGTCACAGGAGCTTCCTGGAAATGCGCCATGTATATACTAGCCGGCAGCAACACATTTTTTTGTACCAAGGATTGAACCCAGGGGTGCTTAACCACTGAGTCATATCCTCAACCCTTTTTATTTATTTATTTATTTATTTATTTATTTCCTTTTTTGTATTTTATTTAGAGACAGGGTCTCACTGAGTTGTTAGCTCCTCACTTTTGCTGAGGCTGGCTTTGAACTCGAGATCCTCCTGCCTCAGCTTCCTGAGCTGCTGGGAGTACAGGCATGCACTAAACCACACCTGGCTTCTTCATTTTTTTATTTTGAGCCAGTGTCTTGCTAAGTTGCTGAAGGCCTCACTGAGTTGCTGAGGCTGGCTTTGAACTTGAAATCCTCCTGCCTCAGCTTCCCAAGCCGCTGGGATTACAGGCATGCATGGTGACCTGAAGCAACAGATCCTTTATATGCAAATGAAAGAAATCACACATACTGCTATGCATCTTGCTTTGTTTCATATAGCAATAATTCTATATCAGCACACAGAGAGCTGCTTTGTTTTTTAATAGCTGTGTATTATTCCATCATCTTAAGATATATCTTAACAACTCTGTTGTATTAGTCTACTCTATTAAGATTATTTTAAAAATCCTTTATTGATAGATGCTTTTTTTCCATCATAAAGAACACAGGGGGTGGGGATGTAGCTCAATGATAGAGCACTTATCCAGCATGCATGAGGCGTGGGATTCAACCCCCAGGACCACAAAAACAGTACAAAAGGCATGTCACACATTTCAGTGTATGTATGCTCACAGTCCTCCTGCTTCAGCCTCCCGAGCCGCTGGAATTACAGGCATGCACCACTGTGCCCAGCAGGAAATAATTAAATATATATATATATATATAATTAATTAATTAATTAATTTATTTATTTATTTATTTTTATGTGGAGCTGAGGATCAAACCCAATGCTTCACGCATGCTAGGCAAGTGCTCTACACTGAGCCTCAATCCCAGCGCAGGACATAATTTTTCAAAAGTGAGATAGTTGATATGAAAAGGAATCAATCAGAACTCCTAAGACTTAAAAACACTATAACCAAAATTAAGAACTCAGTGAGAACTCCAAAAACTTAACACCAAAAAACCAAAAAACCCAATCAATAAATGGGCTAAGGAACTGAACAGATACTTCACAGAAGAAAAATAATTGATCAACAAACATATGAAAAACTGTTCAACATCTCTAGCAATTAGAGAAATGCAAATCAAAACTACTCTAAGATTTCCTCTCACTCCAGTCAGAATGGCAATTATCAAGAATACAAGCAACAAGTGTTGGCAAGGACATGGGGAAAAAGGTACACTCACATGTTGCTGGTCAGACTCCAAATTGGTGCAACCACTCTAGAAAGCAGTACAGAGATTCCTCAGAAAACTTGGAATGGAACCACCATTTGACCCTCAGTTTATACCCAAAGGAGTTAAAATCAGCATACTACAGTGATGCAGCCACATCAATGTTTATAGCAGCTCAATTCAGAATAGCTAAACTGTGGAACCAGACGAGGTGCCCGTTAACAGATGGATGGATAAAGAAAATGTGGTACATATACACAGTGGAATATTACTCAGCCTTAAAGAAGAATGAAATTATGGCATTTGCAGGTAAACAGATGGAACTAGAAAATATCATGCTAAGTGAAATAAGCCAGTCCCAAAAAAACCAAAGACCAAATATTTTCTCTGATAAGCAGATGCTGTTCATAATGTGTGTGGGGTGTGGGGAAGAATGAAAGAACTTTGGATCATACAAAGGGGAGTGAGGGGAGGGGTGAGGTGCTGGGGATAGGAAGGATGGTAGAATGAGACAGATATTATTACCCTATATACATGTATGATTACACTACTGGTGTGACTCTGCACCATGCACAGCCAGAGGATGAGAAATTATCCTCCATTTGTGTACAATGTGTCAAAATGCATTCTACTGCCAATTAGAACAAATTTTTAAAAGTTTTTCTTAAAAATTTAAAAAGAGAACTCAGTAGATAGGTTAACAGCAGATTATACACAGCTGAAGAAAAAATTAGTGACCCAGTGGAAATTTTCTGTAGGACAGTAGAGAGAGACAAAAGGGTAGAAAACAGAGGAGGCCAGGGAAGAGACTCAGGCTCGGGAAGAGTCCAAAATGCAGGAGGGAGACAACGCAGCAAAAGGAATCTCTGGAGTGAGGCAGGCCCAAGAAGTTTCCTGCACAGTGAATAATACCATGCAGACCCACGGGGCCTAACAAATCCCAAGAAGAATGAATAAAAAGAAATTCACACTTAAATACGTTGCATTGAAACTATAGGAAAAAGAAAGAAAGAAAAACTTACAAAGCAGCCAGAAAAAAGAAAAAGAAAAAAACATGTGCAGAGTGACTGGGCAGCTATCCTGTGGACAGGAAGCTCTGCGGGGCCTCTGACACAGTCCTGGAGAGGACAGTGGAGTGCTGGCCTGGACCGTGGTAGTCAGGCCAATGGATCAAAGGGCTGTGGTAGAACTGCAAAGGCTGGGCGGCCAGGACCAGGGAGAGGCGGGAAAGATGGTTCTGGACTATCTCAGCTACGGGGAATGCATGGCTGGGGAGCAGATTTGGCCTAGGAGAGGGAGGGGTCCAGGTAGCCGCCCAGGTGGGAGGGCCGTGGGGGCAGCGTTGGCTTCCCTGAGGACGCCCTGCTCAGAGATTCACGGCTGCCTCTCAGCTGCCGCTGCCTTAGCAGGGCAGGGCGGGTGCTAGAGATGGAGGCTGCTCCTGCTGATTGCCCAGGATGCAGTGCACAGAGGGCCCCTGAGTCTCCCCAGATCGCCCCCACTTGCTTCAGGGCCTGGATTGGGTTGGGGGGCATCTGCTCTGACACCCTCCCCTCTGAGGCTTTGCTTGGGTGGGCTGCCGAAAAGGAAACTTCAAAGGCAAGTCGTGTCCTCGCTCTGGCCCAGGGTCTCAGTTCCCATCACCCGACAGCTTGTCCACTCTGCAACTCATTTCTTACACCAGGCTTTTTGGTAATTCTGGGCAGCCCTAGTTTGGGGGAAGGTGGGCCAGGCCAGCCAGCTGCAGCAGGACTCTCGTTCTGACCTCTGGGCACTTGTGTTGGGCAATGTGTGGGAACTCTAGGCCTGTGTGAAAATCTCAACCTGAAAAGCCACCCTGGTCATCCTGCCCTGAAACCATGGCCCTTGGCCCACACCATGTCTCAGTCTCCTTTCTATTGCCATGACAGAATACCTGAGCCTAGGTAATTTATAAATAACAGAGGTCTATCTTAACTCACAGTTCTGGAGGCTAGAAGTCCAAGGTCAGGTAGCCAACATCTAGTGAGCCCCTTTTGCTGTGTCATAACATGGCAGAAGTAGAAAGGCAAGCAGGCTTGGGAAGCAGGAAAGCCAGGAGGGGCAGCCTCACCTTGTAACGAGCTGCTGTCCGGGCTGGAGACGCAGGCATTTATCCTTCTTAATGACCTAATCACCTCATGAAGCCCCACCTCCCAACACCGCATGATGGCAATCAAATTTTGGCACCTGTAGCTCAGTGGTAGAGCACCTGCCTAGCATGCACGAGGCCCTCGGTTCAATCCCCAAAGTCACAGAAACAATAACGTCAAGCTGGTATGGTGGTGCACACCTATAATCCCAACTGTATAGAAGGTTGAGGCAGAAGGATCACAAGTTCAAGGCCAGCCTCTACAATTTAGCAAAACCTGTCTCAAAATTAAATAAATAAATACATAAAAATTTCAGTATGGGCTTCAGAGGGAACTAGCCATAGCAACCTACCATAGGCCTGAGAAGAGAGGCAGCCTCCACAGGGTTGGCAGCTCTGTTCAGAGCACTCTTGGGGTACACTCAGGGCCACAGGTGGGCAGAAATCAAGTGGACTGAGCAGTGCTCCTTTCCGAGAGTCATGGTTTCTCCAAGGTCACACCTCCAGAGCCTTGACTGGTCCCCCTCCATGAGGAGTTGAGTCTTCCCCACTTCCCCTTTAGTACCCCCTATTTTTCTTTTCTTTTTTCCTTTTGCTACTGGGGATTGAACCCAAGAGCGCTGTACCACTGAGCCACATTCCCTAGCCCTTTTATTTTGAGACAGTGTCTTGCTATGTTGCTGAGGCTGGCCTCAAACGTGTGCTCCTCCTGCCTCAGCCTCCGAGTGGCTGGGAGTATGGTGTGTGCCACCATGCCTGGCTGTAGTACCCGCTTTCTCAGTTCTCTGAGGCTCTCCCAAACCCTCGCTTGCCCCACGTAGGAGGTGGCCCTCCCCGCCAGCTTCCTTCTGACACAGTCTCTCAACCCCCTCACAGATGGCCTAATTCCTGGAGCGTTGCCTTCCTCCAGATACGTGGTCACATAACGCCTTATCTCTCTCGGGGAGAATCCAGGTTCCCAGGCGTGTTTGGCAGCCAGGACCTTCTCACCCAAGGAAAGCTGCTGGAGGCTGGCCTAGTATAGAGTCTGGGACCCTCAGGGGACATCCCAGAGCTACTCTGGGACTGGGAACCGCCAGGTGGGTCCAGGGGAAGAGGCAGGGCCCAAACCCCTGCCCGGGAAAGGGAAGGAGCTGCCTCTGGCCCCAGGCTGGACAGCTTCCCTCCACTAGGCCTGAGGATGGGCGGGGTGAGAGCGGAGCCCTCTGTGCCCTGGCCTCAGGCCCTCCCCCGCTGTCCCTGATGCCCCCCATCCTCCTGGTTGGTTAGGATGCCCCAACAGGAACACCCCACCCCCGAGCCTCCAATAGGGCGGGGATCAGATCCCAGATTCCAAGGGGCCTCAGAACAGACCCAACCACCGCCCAAGGGGAAACTGAGGCTCAGCCCAGGGGCCTTGAACCCCAGCAAAGTTGTCCTAAGAGGCTCCCAGATCGTGTCCTCACTCTCCTGATGAGGGGACCTCTGTAAGAACGGCCACACGAACACCCAGTGATCAGGAGAGTGGAGGAGACACAACCTGTGTGCCTTTCCCTTCATTTCAGTGCAGAGGCTGAGGACAAGAGGAGATGTCCAATGGCCCCACCGATCAGGGTGGAGTCTGGGGAGCAGGGGCGCCCAGGCTTGGGTTACTATCCTATTCTGGAAACAGGGCGCAGGGCCAACAGGATCGGTTGCCATTACTAATGCATGTGCTGGCTGCACCTGACCAGCCCTCTCAGCCTCCCCAGATGGCCCCAGGAGGGGACTGGAGGCACTTGGGCCTAAGGCCCATGTCACCTCTGGCCCCAGCAACAGCCCTGGGGAAATACCAAGAATGACCCTGGGCCACAATTAGTCCTCCCAGCCTGAGATCTCGGGCCAGCGAAAAGGAAGGCCAAGCAGAATTGGGCTCAGCGTTCTTGTGTGGCATGACCCCACCCCTCAGAGCCTCCTAGAGCCATCTGTGCCTCTGTGCCCAGCCGCCTCCCCTGGAGCTGATGCCTCCTAGGATTTGAATTTCATTTTTGCAAGGGAAATGGCCTGCATTCCTTCCCGGCCTCCACCCGGATGGCCTCCTCAATCATCCCAAGGTGCCGGGCACCCCAGGGCCTGTTCTCCTCTGACCAGCCCCCAGATGGCAGCCTGCTGCTCTTGAGGCAGGACCTGGGCACTTCCTGCATTCCTGGGCACAGGGCTTTCCTGGGCTGGGCCTCAGTTCCTCCCCTGGGCCTCGGATGCCTTTGGGTTTATTGATCTGTCTGTCCAGCTGTTTGTCTATTCCTTGTCTTACTGCTGCAAGGACTAAAATTCATACCTAGGGACCCATTCTGTCCTGGAAGGTGACGAGGACAGGCTTATTGCCCTGGGTCACTTGTGCATTGATATGTGCTCAGAGAACTGAAGCAACTCATTCAAGGTCAAACAGAACTCACCCAAGGGCACACACCCATCTCGTCGCCAGCCCAGGGATCTTTCCACTGTGCTCATGTGCGCCCCATGAATAATCTGCACCCAGCTGGCAGGGCGGTCACCGACCACATCCCTCGTCTCACCTTTCTGGAACGTTGACACCGGCCTCTCTGCCCTCCCTCGGGCTGCCGCGGCCCACACTCCTGTGAGCTGGAAGACTGTGTCTTCAAAATGCTCTGTCAGTGTCTTCCCCTCCTGGTGGGAACAGGGTCCAATAAAGTTTCTGTCCTCAGGCACAGGGTTGTCCTCTCCCTCAAGTTGCCTTGTGTTATGCTGACTAGAGTCTCATTCTCAAAATCATTCAGGTCTGGCCCAAATGCAAATTTGAGACTTTTACCACATATGCACATGCATGTGTGCACATACACACACTGTGCACACACACACACAGAGTTCACATTGCAAGAACATGTGCAATAGCTTTTTTTTTTTTCCAGTGGTGAGGACCAGACCCAGGTCCTCGTGTATGCTACGCAAGCACTTTACCACTGAACTACACTCCAGTCCCTGAAAACCTCTTTAGCCTGTAATCCCAGCAGCTCAGGAGGCTGAGACAGGAGAATCAAGAGTTCAAAGCCAGCCTCAGCAAAAAATGAGGTTCTAAGCAACTCAATGAGACCCTGTCTCTAAATAAAATATAAAATAGGGCTGGGGATGTGACTCAGTGGTTGAGTGGCCCTGAGTTCAATCCCCAGTACACACACACACACACACACACACACACACACACACACCCTCTTTAATTCATAATTTGACATTTGTAACAAGAGTAGGAAGTGCACCTTTGCATCCTATATGCAAAACTTAATCTTGAGTAAATAAATAACACAATTGAGAACAAGACTTAATATTCTACAAGAGTCCAGTTCACTGAGTTCAAGGTTGCCTTCCAGAGCTGTGGCAGGAAGACCCAAGGCCCAGGCAACTATCTCCTCAATGGTGCCCTGGCTGTTTCCCGAAACCCTTCTTAGGGAACAGATCTCAGCCTATCTGGAACAGTCAGGGTACTTGTGACCTCCTTCTCTATACACTGCAGGAAGTCACTCTTCCTAAAACAGAGACCCTAATTGGGTTCTTTATCAACTTCCAATATGGAACCCCCCCAGTTGGGCTCCTCAGCTCCCCCAGGGCTGTTGGCCTCCCTGAAGTCCAGTCTCTGGCTGAATGTTGGCTCCAGCATCAGTTCTTGGTGCAGTTAATCGCGGCAGGCTGAAATCCGGGGAAAGTTCTGAAAGAAGTACCCGGGCAGCTCACGCAGGACCGTGGCACAAAACCTTTACGATACCGGTTTCGTCAGAAAGACCTGGCAACCCAAATGCCCACTAAAAGCAAGGACTGGAGTAAACTACGAAGCAGCAGTAGAAAAAGGTCATTTCTAAATACCTTCTTCCACCGAAAGGACCCAGGGCTCCTTGGAGCGATGGTGGATTCCAGCAAGAAATGTTCAGACGAGGGCCAGGGGTGGCTTCTTGGTAGCACCCTGGCCTAGCATGCAAGAGGCTCTTCAAAATCAGCAGCACCTCAAAAAAAAAATAAAATAAAATAAAATAAAAATTAAAAAAATATATATATATATATAAATGATAAATGTAAAAATAAGCCTTGGGACATCTGGAGCCAACAAGTAAGGATGTGTTCAAAGAAATATAGGGACACATCAAAAGGTCACAGGAGCCACTTGAGTGGACTCCCTCCCACTGGCCAAATCAAGGTGAATTAGCATCAAATGCATATGATGATATTAACGAATGAGGATCCATTGAATAAAATCTGAATCCAGATTAGACTGCTGTAAATAAACAAATTAGGGTGGGGTATGACTCAGTTGTAGAGAGAGCGCTCCCTGGGCGTGCATGCAGCCTCGGTTGGATCCTCAGCACTGAAAAATAAATAATGCATTCACGTACAGACTAATTGAAAGCAGGATGTTTACACAGTCTCAAAGCATTTCCTCACAAAATATGTGGCATTAACAAAGCAAAAGAGTCATTTCATCTGCAGACACCATCATGTCGGTAGGATAGAGTGGGAACGTGGCATTCATGCGGAGGATGCTCATCCCGAGGACCCCAATCATGAGGAGCCACCAGGTATCCCCCAAACAAGTCCCATTCTGCAAAATAATTGGCCTGGTGGGGGGGGGGGGGGGGGGGGGGAGGGCGCACCGGTGATCCCAGGCGCTCCAGAGGCGGAGGCAGGAGGACTGCAAGTTCGCAGCCAGCCTCAGGAACTCAGCAAGGCCCTAGCAATTTAGTGAGACCCTCTCTCAAAATAAAAAATAAAAAGGACTGGGGATGGATCTCAGTGGTAAAGCACCCTGGGTTCAATGCCCAGTACCACAAAATAAAAGATAAGAAGAAAGTTAAATGAATATTACAACATGAAACATGGAAGAAGCCAGTTTGAAGGCTGCCTACTGTGCGAGTGTGAGAAATAAACGTTGATTGTCTATAGAGCATTTTGTTACAGTAGCCCAGACTATTTTTATTTATTTTATTTTATTTTTTACTTTTGAGGTACTGGGGGTTGACCCCAGAGGTTTTCTACCAGTTTTACCTCCATTCATTTTTATTTTTTATTTTTATTTTTATTTATTAAATTGCCCAGGCTGGTTAGAAAAGACGCACCCCAAGGAGAGGCACGTCCCGCCAGCATCTGGCAGGCGCCATCTTAGCTCAACATGTGGCCAGGCGGGGGCATGGCCTGCCGGCTCCGGACAAGTAGGTATTGCTAAATTGCCTTGGAAGTGTTTCTACCAACTTACATTTTTATCAGCTGCTAAGCATCTGTTAGGAGCTGAGAAGGTTTCCCTCCTATGCCGCACAATTTGGTCATGATGTTCTGCTTCACATTGGGCCCAGAGCAATAGAGTCAGCAGACCACGGACTGAAACACTGAAATTTTGAGCCCGAAGTAAATTTTTCCCCTTTAAAAAAAAAAAAAAGAAAAGACGCACCCCTAGGTTGGGGTCGTGGCTCAGTGGTAGAGCACGTGGTGAGGCCCTGGGTTCGAACCTCCGCACAGCATGTTAAGAAAAAAAAAAAGTATTGCATCCACCGACAACTAAAACAAAGTGTTTTTTAAAAAAAAGAAAGGATGCACCCCTAGCGCCCTGACAGTTGACAACTGTCATGAGATAACCAGGAAAAAAAAAAAAAAAAGTAAAAGGAGCAGAAAAGCGGTGTCGGCTTCCTCCCCTTCATTGGCCTGTGTGTCCCTGGCTGATTTCCTTTGCCCTGTGGCTATGACCTCGCAGCTGGTGGAGAGATGGGTCTGCCTCCCACTTCTATTCTCAGCTAAGGACAAAAGACTCAGTCCCCGTTCTGGGACTTATGATTGATTCCACGATTCCAAGAGGGAAGAAGGACCCAGTTTGGGGTCAAAAATGGCAACAGTGCCTGTGCCCGTGGGAAGGCACGCTGCTCGCTTACACTCACACACACCGCTGACGCCGGACGTGGACTCCCAGCGGCCTCCCACCCAGGGACACCGAGGGGGAGCCCCATAAGTCACTTCCATTCTGCCACCATCTACCTGCAGAGGGTCAGTTCCACAGAATGACCACAATTCAGATGCCAATCGCAAGTCCCAGGGGGTCGACAGTACTTCTGACCCACCTGCTGTCCGTGGGGGTTCCCACGCCTCCCTCCCTCTTGGGTTCAGATAACTTGCTAGGGTGACCAGAGCCCAGGGAGCTGCTCTGTTAGTGATTTATTATAAAGGACACAGAAATCGCTTGGTGAAGAGACGCCTAGGGCAACGTGTCAGGAAAGGGCTCAGAACTTTATCCTCTCTCCAGGCATGTCGCCCTCCCAGCACCTCCACGTGGTCAGGCAGGATTCTTATCAAGTCTTCATGCTCAAGAGGGGCTAAGCACAACCCCTGCCTGCCTGTCATCCCAGAAATGGGAGGCCGAGGCCGGAGGACTGCAAGTTTTTCTTTCTTTCTTAGTTACTGGAGATTGACCCCAGGGATGTGCTATCACTGAGCCACATGCCCAGCCCTTTTTAATTTTTATTTTGATACAGGTCTCACTAAATTGCTGAGGCTAACCTCAAATTTGTGATTCTCCAGGCTCAGCCTCCCAAATCATTGGGATTACAGACACGCACCAACATGCCCAGCAAGATGACAAGCCTGAGGCCAGCCTAGCAACTTAGTGAGATCCTGTCTCAAAAACCTTTTTGTTGGGGGGATTGAACCCAGAGGCACTTAAACCATGGATCCCCAGCCTTTTTTTTTTTTTTTTTTTTTTTTAAGACATTGTCTTAAAAAAAAAAATTAAATATCTTATTTAAAAACAGGGTCTCCCTGAGTTGCTTAGGGCCTCACTACATTGCTGAGGCTGGCTTTAAACTCTCAATCCTTCTGCCCCAGCCTTCCATGCTGCTGGGATTACAGATGCTCTCAAACATTTTTTTAAAGGGTCTGGGCAGATAGCTCAGGGGTCGAGCCCCTGGGTTCAATCCTGAGCATGGCATTTTTTTACAGGGGGATTTTGTTTTCGCAGTGCTGGGGACTGAACCCGGAGCTTAGAGTGATAGGCAAGTGCTTCACCACTGAACTGTGTCTGCTCTAGCGGGTTCAAGAGTCTATAGAGTTTAATTGCATTTCATCTCCAGCACCTGTTCCCTCTTCCAGAGGTGTGTGGGGCTGAAGGTCCCAACCCTCTAATCACTTGGTTTCTGGTGACCAGCCTTATCCTCAGGCTATCAGAGGCCCTCACTTGCTACCTCATTAGTATAAATTCAGGTGCTGTGGAAAGGGGCCCAATGAGAATAATAAAGGTCACTTCTATAGCTCAGGAAGGGACAAAGACCAAATATGACAGAGACAGAGCTCTCTAGGAGGCCACAGAGAATGGAGATCTGAAACTCAGCGGGGAGTTCTACCTGGAGAGACAGACCTGGCTGTCAGTAGCAGGTGGCAGAGGTTGAAGTGGGGGGCATTGGTGACACCCCAGAATACCAGTGTCCCAGTTCCCTGAGGCTGCTGTCACAGATGATCACAATGGGGTCATTTGGAATAACATGAAGTTATCCTCTCACAGTCCTGAAGGTCAGAAGTCCATAATCAAGGTGTCAGCAGTGGCTGGTGGCTCCTGGTCTCTGGAAGGGATTCTGCTGTGTGACTCGACCAGTTCCGTGGCTGCCAGCAGCCGTCAGGGTTCCTTGGCTCATAGACGGTCACTCCAAGCTCTGCCTCCTCCTCTGCTGGGTCTGTGTCCTCTGTGTGACTTGGACTTAGGGCACCTGGATGATCCGAGATCATCTCATCTCCAGCTCGTCAACTCGATCACATCTGCAAAGACCCTTTCTCCAAATAAGGTCACAATCACAGGTTCCAGAGACTAGGCCGTGGATGTCCCTCTTCTGGAGCCACCATTGAACCCACTATGTCCATCTTAAAGAGAAGAAAACAACAAGAACCCTGAGAATCATCGCTGATGCCGCAGGACTCTAGGGGACCCTCTGGGGTCGGGAGAGGTGGGAACAGACGTCCTTGCTTTCCCTTGATGCCACTCCTGTTTCCTTCGGGACTTGGCAGAGTCTGTTTTGAAAGCTGCGTCGCAGGCTGGGAACCCGGTGGTGGAGCCCTTGCAGCTTCCTCCAGTGAGGCGGCACTACCTGCCTCCCGGGCCACCGTTTGGCGAGTACGATGGGGGCGTGCGGTGGTCGCCAACGGCAGCGACTGTTAGGGCCCCCGCTCTGGAGGTGGAAGTAGACGGGTCCGGGGTGACTAGAGCAAGGGAGTGGGAGGGGGTGCTGAGCGCACTGGGACACTGACCCATCTCTTGAGGTCCTCCCACCTTGGGAAGCGGGAACCCAGGAGCCCAAAGCAGAGAATTCCCACGAGGCAGGAATGGCGTCATGGACCGCACCACGCCCATCACAGGAGGCAGCAGGGCTCCCGATCCTTGTCGCCCAGGCCCGAGAGCGCTTTCTCAAAGGACTGTGGAGAAAGAGATCCCACGCTCTGCCTCGTGCTCAAGAACCTGTCACCAGGAAGTCCTGCTTAGTATCTCTCCTCTTGCCCTAATGCTGGAGTCCTGCCACATGGCCCCAGGTTGGGGCTGACACACGGAGAAGGGTCTTTTGGGGAAAAGTATACACGAGGATGGAGGCTTCTTCCCTGCTCCCCAGTGACAACCACACACCCTCTGCTTTGGGGGACAGGTGGAGAGGGAGGGACCCAACTGCCAGCGGCAGAGGCCGGGCCTGTCCCGGGAGCTCCCCTCAACTTCAGAAGCCATCTCCTTTGTTGCCGGCACCCCTGGCTGAACTCTGGAGGAGCAAATGAATGTGGGGCGCAGGTGGGCACAGTCCGTACCTGCGCAGGGCTTTCCGCCCCTCGGTGGTAAACAGAGATAACCTGGACACCCGGTCACTGCCAGGCGCCCCGCCGTCCCCGGGCGCAGACCCTGGGCTTCTCTGTGCCAAAGGCCTGGGAGCCCTTCCTCCACCCGCTGGGGCCCGGGCAGGACGGACGGGATTCCTGGGTGAGGGGCCCACTCCACACCCGCAGGCAGCTGCTGGCCAGGATCCTCCTGCCACCCCGTCATCCCCCGGCTCCAGCCTCCCAGGGCCCCGCCCGCAGGAAGTCCTGTCTCGCTGTGATTATCCGGGGCCTCCAGGCTGGTTGTCGAGGGGGCGAGGCGAGGCGCCTGGCTTCCCCATAGCCACACCCACCTCTGCTTCCTGCTGGGGCGGGGACAGCTCTCCGGCTGGTTGGGCTCCCTCCACGCCTTTGAGGGCAGGAGCCTGTCAGCCCCTTCCTGGGCTGCAAGCAGAGGCCCTCGTGGGGCGACCACGTGGGGGTCCCAGAGCCGGTCCCCTGGAGCCAGGAGTGAAACCACGAGTCACTACAGCTTTTTGACACTGACGGGGAGGTGCTGACCACCTGGCTACTTGGGCTATCTTACCCTCCCACCAACAGCCCCGTGAGCCCGGCCCATGGCGCTCACTTACCTGGCCCAGGGGGATGAGACTCAGGGACAGATGGCGCCGGTGCACAGCCTGAGTGGCCCCCACACTGTCCACCCATTGCCTCCTTTGACCCCCTCACAATCCCTGGAGGCAGGTGCTCTGATTACGGCCCTCGCGAAGGTCAGGGAACGGGGCCTCTGGGTGAGGTCAGCCAGCTGCCGGGCTCTCAGATGCTCACTGAAGAAGCCAGGGGGCCTGAACACAGGACCCGTGCCCTCTGTGGTGCCAGTGGGCACGGTTAGCACCTGATTGTGTTCAGGCCCTCATACACGCGAGGCAAGCGCTCTACTGCTGGGAGCCTAAGGGTCCGTTCTGGAAACCTTTCTCCATCGGCCTGCATGCCCCTGCCGAGGTGCCCACAGCCAGCATCCTTGGGGACCCTGGGAACCTGGTCATGCCAGGCGACGGGGTTTCCAGAGCTGCCTCTCTTCCTGCTCTCTCCGCTCCAGTTTGCCCTCTGCTTTGTCACCAGGCCATTTTCTTCATGTCCAAGCCCCTGCTCACACACACAGAATCACATGGAAAACGCTCAGCTTCCAGTCCCCCAGCCTTATTCCCCAGGCTTCCTGCCCAGACAAGCAGGGCTCCTACCCAACCAGGCCACCCTAGGAAGGAAGGCCTCCTCCACCTTCTGGAAAGGAGGGATCTGTCCCAGGCAGCACCGGAGGGCAGTGGCTGGGGTCAGGGAAGCTTTCAGTAGGAAGCAGCTTTTAAGGCGGATGGTAAAGGATGCGGCTGAAAGCGGGTCAGGAGGGCCCGGTGGAGGTGTGGGCATGGGCCAAGCTCAGGCAGGAAAGCTGGGTTCAGATGTCATCCAGAGCAGCCCCAGAACGCAGGAGGGGACACTGCTGTCCCTAAGACTTCCAGGAGGGGCCTGGGAGCCCCAAGCGGCAGATGGGAGGTGCTGGGTCCTGAAGGGCAACCTTCGCACAGGTGGGAGGCACCGGGCTCTGGTTCCATCTCTGTCCATCACTGGTGACCTTGGCCAAGTCATCCTGACCCTCAGGTTCAGTGTCCTCCTCTGTAAAGTGGGGGTATGGAGGACAAAGTAAACCAGTAGTCCTGTTTCAAAATGGTTTTAGCTTTGGAATCTGGGAGGACATCGTTGTTTGTTTTGGCTGCGGAGCTGGGATTGAACTCGGGGCCCCATGCATGGTAGGCAGCTTCTCTACCACTGAGCTGCATCCCCACCACTGAGCTGCATCCCCAGACCTTTTTTAAATTTTCTTTTGAGACGTGGTCTCTCTACATTGCCCAGGTTGGTCTCTATTTTGCGAGCCTCCTACCTCAGCCTCCCGAGCTGCTGAGATTGCAGGGGTCACCGTGTCCAGCTGAAGCTTTTTCTCCTTCTGGACTGAGAGGGAACCAGGGCTTTGAGGAACCTAGGCAGGAGCTCTAGCACGAGCTACACCCTCAGCCTGGGTGCTTCTCCTCAAGCAGATCTTTTTTGGAAGCCTTAAGGACGGTGGATGTGATGCTAAGTGAATAAGCCAGTTCCCCCAAACCAAAAGCCGAATGTTCTCTCTGATGTGAGGAGCTACACACAAGGAGGCGGGATAGAAGTTCATCCGAGTAGACAAAGGTAGATGAAGGGAGGGGCGGGGGTGAGGGGAGGTAAGAAGAGGAAAGGCCGCAGAATGAACCGGACACAGCTCTCCTCTGCTGCATGTGAACACACAACCAGCGCAACGCCACATCAGGTATGAGCACCAGAGTGGGAAGTTATACTCCATGTACGTATAATGTGTCGTGTATAACTAAAAAAAATGTTAAAAAAGACCAGCAGATATGAATGGAGCAGGAGGAATAAACAGAGAGCAGGAGCCCGGGGCTGTGGCTCCCCTCCTGCCTTGCGTCTGCCGAGGAAGCAGTTTGACGACCCCTGGGTTTGGGAATCCGTCACGTGACAGCCTGGCTCCACCCCGAGACGGCCCTTCCATCTGCACTGTCCATCCCCAGCTCAGGCCAGGCTGAGGCCCTGCTTTCCCCCTGACCCTCCAGGGCTGTGGATGATGTGGAAGGAGCACCAACATGGAACCGTGCCCTGGAGGAGGAGGGGCCCAGGTGCCCAGGCCTCAGGATCAGTACTGAATTGTCTGAATTTCTGTGGGTGCTGGGAGGAGGGACTGCCTGCCAAGGACCAGAAAGTGGGACTAGACCCTGCCTCTCCCAGTGTGGAATGTTCTAGGCCCCCTTGGCCTGCAGACTAAGATCAGCCCTGCCATGCTTCTGGTCTCCAATCAGTGGTGGCTGCTGGAATTTGCAACCCTGGGCCACCCTCCCAGAGCCAGGGTGCCTACTGTGCACCCGCCCTGCTTGATGGAATTTAGGATAGCAAGCGTGTTCAGCTTCTGCAATATGAACCCCAATGCTTCCCATTTGCACCATCTTTGACCTAGAGATACGACTCATTGGAATGGATATGAAAGAAATCCACTATTTTCTGATAACAAGGAATTGGAAACAGCCCACCTGACCTTGAGATGGGCTGGATAGATGAAGTAATAGCCATACCGTGTAGCCGTTTACTATCATAGAACATAATTTTCCCAAATGGGAAAAGGAGCCAAGCATGATGGCACATGTATGTGATCCCAATGACTTGGGAGGCTGAGGCAGGAGGATCCAAAGTTAGAGGCCAACCTCTCAGCAATTTAGCAAGACCCTGTCTCAAAATAAGAATAAAAAAGGGGGGCTGGGGAGATAGCTCAGTTGGTAGAGTGCTTGCCTTGCAAACACAATGCTCTGGGTTCGATCCCCAGTACCCCCCCCCCAAAAAAAAAAAGAATAAAAAAGGGTTGGGGATGTGACTTGGTGGTAGAGCACACTGGGTTCAACCTCCAGAACAGGAGAACAAAAAGAAAGAAACCAAATGGGAAAAGGTTACTTTGTAAGAGAAGTCAGACACTGGATGAAACAATGTACAAAAAGGTCTCTTTTTTTGTTAAAAACAACATGCACATAGAACAGACAGGAAGAGGGTGCTGCTGAATCCAGGTTCGCATTATCTGCCGCGGTCTCCTCTTTGTGATGGGGACACCAAAGCTTAGTTTTAAAAGAAATGAGAGAAAAGGGAAAACTCAAAGTCCAGCGCACTCAAAAGAGTCCTGCTGGGTTGGCACCTGTGTCACACGCGCGGGGGGCCCCTGCTCCCCTTTTCCATTTTTCTCTCAAACTCAGTCCTGTGCTTCTCTCCATGAGGAGGGTCCATACCCCTGGGCTCCTCCACCTATGGCGGGCTGGGTTTCGTGGGACACCTGGAACACCCGGTGCTCAGACTGAGCCCCACTCCAGGGTGCCAGCCTGCAGCCCTGAGGCTGAGGGGAGAATGGGAGAGGGAGGCCTTGCTCCCCTCAAAGTGAGGAAGACCCCAGGGCTCCAAGCCACAGCGTCTTCCCTTCAGCCCGCTTCACCAAGGAGCAGGTGGATGCCCATCCAGCTGGAAGTTTGTCCCTTCTGCCCGAGGGCCTGAGGAGGCAGCCCGCCCTTGTCCGGACTCCTGGGCCCCACCCTGTGTGGCAGGGCTGAGTGGAACAAGGAGAGGGCCCTACCAGACCTGTCCCACCCGCAGCCCCAGCAGGGTGGCAAAAGGGCCCCCTCGCTCCTTCACAGCCTGGGAAAGGGCGAAGGCCTGGCACTGTTGGAACAGGCCCAGGAAACTAGAGCTGGTGTCACCGTGAACAATGACCTCATCTCTCTGAGCCCCAGTTTCCTCATCTTCGAGGCGGACTGAAAACACCTCTCCTCAGGGCAACGCGAGGCTTACATTTGGCAGCCTATGGAAGGCAGGTGCACAGAAAGGGGGGGCCGGGAGCCATCGTGAGTATCTTATGACATGATGGCTCATGGAGGAGGGGAAGCCCCAGCAGAGGACCACCGCCCAACCTCAAAGGGCCTGCACACTCGCCCGACCACTGGTAGCACCCTGTGTGGGGAGGCCTGAGGATTCGCCACCCTGGAGGGCAGCAGGGTACAAGGGAGGGAGGCTGAGGGGGACGGTCCAAGATGGACAGTGTCGAACAGAAGGGCAGAGTCAGGCAGACTGAGACAAAGAGCCAGCAAGAGCAGACCAGAGAGATCCAGACTCCCAGAGGCGACTCATGTCAGCCATCTCGGCCGGCTGGCAGCAGGGATGAGGTGGGGGTGGGACGTGGTTTGGGATCCCAAGTAGAGGTGCCGGATTTAGAAATAAAAATATAAGATTCCAGGCTGGGGAGAGGTCGACTGGTAGAGAGTTTGCCTCACAAGCACAACGCCCTGAGTTTGATCCCCAATACCGCAAAAAAACAAAAAAACAAAAACAAGATTCCCAGTTGAATTTTAATTGCGGGTGAACGACACTTAATTTCAGTATTCCTATGTCCTGTCGTTATTTAGCACCACACTAAAATGTGTTCACTGTTTATCTGAGATTCCGATCTGACGGGTGTTTTGGATCTTCCGGGGCCTATACTTTCCTCAGCTACAGATGGAACTCAGTGGGCACATAACTGCCTCCTCTGGCCACCGATGCCCACGGGGGCCCTGCCTGTCCTGGTTCATGCACACATTTTGTCTCCTCACACAGGGAGGCCAGGCCTTGCCCCCGTGCAGGGAAAAGCTGACCTACGTCAGGGCCCCTCCGTCCAGGGCCAGAACAGGTCTAGAAGCCATTCTGTCCTACCTGTGCCACAATGTCCTGTGTTCCCAGAAGCCTGCCAAGGGGCTCAGGTGGGCTGAGGGGCTGAGCCCTGAGTTCCTCAAGGACTGGGGGCAGCAGCGGATCTGGCACCACTGCCCTGAGCAGGCCCAGCCTCTGCCGAGGGCCTGTGGGAGCCCAGGATGGGGACACGACCAGGGAACTATGTCCCGGCCACCCAGACAGCTCTTGGAAGAGGGTAGAAAGCCACTGCCGGGAGAGCGCTCTGGCACCCCTCCTGTTGCTTTGAGCCGGCATCTCAGGGTCTCGCTGTGTTGCCCGGGTGGCCTGGAACTTGGGATCCTCCAGCCTCAGCCTCTGCTGGCTTAACCCTTATTTTAATAGAGTCTCTTGAGGCCCAGAGAGGCAGTTCTGGGCCCTGCACCTGCCCCTGGGCCCTGGGGTGCTGCCTCGCAGCTTGGCCTTCGTCTTTCCTGGGGATCTGGCATTTTCTGCCTTGCGACGTTACTGCTCCTCCTCTCCTTGAAGACTGCAAGGTCCAGCATCGCCCCTGGTTTCCTAGTTGAGCAACAGCACACCACAGCCTCGCCCAACGGCTCGCGGAGATGGCGGTAGAGCGCCAACCAGAGCCAGAGTCCATCTTGGGTGGAGGCAGAAGAAAGAAGCCCCAGCAACTGGTTGCTCATTCTTCAGCCAGTCTGGGGCGGGACCCGGAGAAGACGCGAGCTTCTGCAGAAACCCCGGCTTGTGGGCTCGCTCAGAGGATGACTTCGAGATGCGTGAATTCGCTACTAAACCCCCCTAATTGGCAGATGCCACTTCATGCTTGGAAGGACTGGAAGCTCATCAAAAACAACAGCCACAGGCGGCAAAGTCCCCTGACCCCAGGGGGAGCCCCTACCCTGCTCTCTGCAAAGGCACGGCTGCTCTGGGCCCAGAGCTGGGTCCTCCACGCCTGCTTGGCTCAGATGGGTGACTTCTGTCCTATCCCTCGCCTCGGTTTCCCTACCCGTGAAGTGGGTGGAACTGCGCTGTCCTCTCAAGCCCCCACTGGGGGGCCCCAGTGATGCCCTGTTTAATTACAAAGTGGATTAAAAGTCGTTGTGCACTTGATACAAGTAACTCTATCAGGTACACAGATAGTTTCGTTGACAAGCAGCCTCAGGTGGCCTTTCGCCTGCCCCTCCCTAAGAGCCCCCCTGGAATGGGCCTGGAAGGAAAGAGACAAGATCATAGGCTCCTGCTGATACCCCGAGTCCTACCGAAGGCCCCAGGAAGGCGCAGCGGGACGGCTCCTGGGCTGGCCGCACTTGCCCTCCGAGATCCTCCCCAGGCTGGGAGCTGCTTCCCGTAGAAAAGGGTCACAGTGGTCAGGACCTCAGGACCCCAGACTGGAGAGACAGGGTTCATGAGAGCAATGGAGGTGCCCAGGTGCCCAAGTAGCTGGCCGCCGTGTCCCACCCCAAACGTAGCCCACACGGGCTGCCTTTGGAGGAGCCCATGTTTCTGAATGCAAGAGAATCTCATGTGACTCAAACTCAGGATCTGGCCTCTGGCCAAGACTTGGACCCCTCACGTCCCCTGGACATTCAGGTGGGGGGAAAGATGCAGTGACCCCGGGGAAGCAACGGCAAAGGCCACTGTTGGTCTGTTCCCCACCACGCGTCCTAAGGGGTCACTGGGACCCTGAGGTCAGCACGTAGAAAGCATTTAGCCACCACAGCTACGTGAGCCCGTGGGGCCCAGGGGTTTTGTCCCCTGCCTTTTTGGGAGGCGGGGCTGCTGCTCCTTTAGTGTGAAGGCTCTTTGCAAGGTCTTCCACGTCAACCTCAGGCTTCTTCTAGAAGCAGACCTCACGCAAACAAGTACATAAAGGAAGCATGTCCTGCTGGCTTTCAGAAGGCTTTTGTGACCAGCACATGTGGGTACAGTTGGCCAGATGGGGCCACGCCCTGCGCAGGACCCAGGGTCTCCAGCTGCTCAGGGCCACTGGCAGCCACACCGCCTTCCTGGGGACCCTGCTTCCTCTCCTCATGTACGACAGAGGGTCACCCTGGCACTGCAGCAGACTCAATCTGAGTCCTGGCTCCACCCGTGCTCATGGAGTGACCAGACACTCAGAGCTCTGAAGCCTCCATCTTCTCATCCCTAAAGTGGGTGTAAAAGCACTGACCTCACACGCCAGTGGGGAGGAGGCGAACCCCACCTGGTAAATGTGATCCCCCTCCTCCTGGGTTTTTAAATTAATTACAGTTCAGAAAAATAAACTGTGCCCAGGAGCAAATGCCACTGTTCATTTATTCAATAAAAAAATAAGTGCCCTTAGGAGTCCAAACAGGTGTGGTTAACACCTGGGCTCCTGGGCCGCCAGGGACGGGTCTGGGTTGCAGGTAGGAGGACAAAGCACACTCTCGGCCAGCCAGGCACCGAGGCCCTGTGCAGATTTGTGTCACAAAAACAGGGTGCAGTGATTGAGGGCCGCCTGAGGCTGGGGATGCAGAGGCCTGCCAGGCAAGGACAGCACCACGGGGGAGCGTCACTCTCCAAGGGGGCTCAGCCAGAACTCACTGGGACTAGCTTGAAACCTGAAGCTCCAAGTAGGACCCAGCCAGGCAGGTGGGGTGGGGCTCCTTCAAGTCCCTCTAGAAGACTGGAAATCAGAAGGACCTCCCCAGGGACAAAGGATGGAGCCAGACAATCAAGATACTCCGACTGCCAGGTGCAGAGGCACACGCCTGTCATCCCAGCGGCTTGGGAGGCTGAGGAGGATCGTGAGTTCAAAGCCAGTCTCAGCAATTAGCGAGGCCCTAAGCAACTCAGGGAGACCCTGTATCTAATAAAATATAAAAAGGGCTGGGGATGTGGCTCAGTGGTCAAGTGCCCCTGGGTTCAATCCCTGGTACAAAAAAGAAAAGAAAAGAAACTCTGCTTCCAGTCTCAGCTCTGCCACTCCCTAGCTGTGTGACCTGAACGAGTCACTTGCTCTCCCTGAGCCTCGGTTTTCACCTGTACTGAGTTTTCCTGAGACGCAGATGAGATGTTGTGTGGGAAACCTCTTTGGAACAGCACAGGAGCTTCATGGGGCGGAACTTCCCCTACCCAGTACCTTCTCAGGCTTCACATCTTCCTACCCTGCTGAGATGTGAGGGGAAATGAGTTCCATCCATCCAGCCTCAGCGACAGCTTCCTGCTTCCTCACCCGTCCTTCACTAAGGGCCTCGGGTTTCCGAGCACCTCCAAGAGCCCTGCACAGGGCACCTGCTTCTAACGTTGCCTTCCCACACTCCTTCCCACCCCCTCACACCTACCCTCCCAGGCACAGGAGCACCCAAAAAGATGTTCAGCATCACAGTCACTGGGAAAGGCAAATCGAAACCACATGAGATATCGCCACACCTCACCAGAACCCTAGCATGGTGAGAAGGCAGCGCCACCAGACCCCTCAATTCTCTTGTGAGCCAAGGGAAACGAGAATCAGCGGTATTGTCCATAACTGCAAATTGGCATACTGGGAATATTTATACCCCAGAAATCAGAAAATACTACAAATTAGAGCTTCCCCCCACCAGACAGCCAGCTGTTAAACACCCATCACAGCAAACTCTGATGAAGTTATATGTACACAGAGACCTGTACATGAGTGTTCATAGTAACTTTATTCATAATAACCCAAAATTGGAAACAACCCAAATGTTGGTCGAATGAGGAATGATTAAAGAAACTTTGGTATTTTCACATGATGGAATATTACCAAGCAACGAAAAAGGAAAGGATTAGTTGAACACAGTGGCACATACCTGTAAACCCAGAGTCTTGGGAGGACGAGGCAGGGAGATTGCAAGTTTGAGGTCAGCCTCAGCAATTTATCAAGACCTTCAGCAACTTAGTGAGACCCTATCTCAGAAAAAAAAAAAAAGAAAAAAAGAAAAAAAAAAGACTGGAGGTGTGATTCACTGGTAGGGTGCCCCTGAGTTCAGTCCCCAGTACCAATAAAACAAATAAATAAATAAAATAAAAAATCAAGGGCTGGGGATGTAGCTCAGCTGGTAGAGTGCCTGCCTTGCAAGCACAAGGCCCTGGGTTTGATCCCCAGCACCGCAAAAAAAAAAAAAAAAAAAAAAAAAATCAATAAAAGGAGCCGGACTCAAAGGTTTACATGCTCCCTGCTTGTGTATAAATGGAATTCTGGAAAAGGCCAGACTACAGTAATTGAAGGCAGGTTAGTAGTTGCCCAGGGTTTGAGTGGCAGTGGGTTGTGGAAGGGGAAGGAGGCCTTGGAGGCAGGGGAAGCGTTCTATTTCCTGACTGCAGCACTGGTTACCCGGATGTACAAACACAAGCATACACAACGCGCATTTACTTGTGTTTAAGTCATTGTATTCTATGTAAAACACAACTCAACAAAGCCGTCCAGACAAAACGGAAGGCAAACCTTACCCAACCTGGGTTCCCCTCCCTGTGGTGGACGCACACCTGGCTCACCCAGAACAGTCAGAGAACTCCTTCGCCCAGCGGCTGTCTCCGGAGGAGAGATGGATGGGGAAGCTGTTCTGAAGCAGGACCTTCATCCTCTCCTGGGTCAGGGATGGAGGCCGACAGAGGCCTCTCCCCCTTTGGATGGTCCATTGAAGAAGTCTGTGACCTCAGGATGCTGACGGGCAAATCCTTGTCTTTTTCCTAAAAGGGACTTGAGGTCATTAAAGCTCAGAGGGAAGATGATGGGGTGGGGGAGGATCTGAAGACAGGGAGGGACCAAGACCCAGTCATCATTCCCATGTGTGCTTGGAGGGTTAGCATATGGCTGGTAATGACCAGCTGTTCTCTGTCAGTTCCAAATGGATTCTGAGAAAAATGGGCTTTCTGTGTAGCAGGAAAGATTATGGTGGGATATAATGATGAACTTCCTGAGAAGGTTTTTGATGAAAGTGAACATGTGTTCACACCCACAAGGTACATGTGTGTATGTTTGTGTGTGTTGTAACCAGAGCAAGGGAAGATTGGTAAAATTCCTTTCTCTGAAGCACTTTAGGGATTGGAAAGACAAGCTTTGCCCTGAAACAAGCCTGGGTCCCTCTGGGCTGAGGACAAAGGGATAGACTCAGGCTCTTTCTCTAGGTACCTCTGAGGGCAATTAGTTAGCCCGGCCTCAGGAAGACCCCCAAACCAGAAGTCTGGAGCCAGATGGGTACTTACTTTCATGGCCGGATCCCCGCCCAGACAGCCCTGCACTCTTCCCCCCATTAGGCAGAAGAGCATCCATCAGCCTGGGGAGGGCTGGTGCCTTCACAGCTGCCCGGGAAGATGGTTCCCATCCCTCTGAGGTGCTAAATCATTCATGGAGCCCAGAGCCTGGGTGGCAGGAGATTTACTGCTGAGGAAACACTTCAGGGACCTGTAGAATCAATTCCTTAAAGAGACCCCATCCGCTGGCAGGTGGCCTAGGGTCGGGGCTCACGTGTGTTGATGGAACGCGGCAGGAGATGGAGGGGACCCAAGGCCAGGGCCCAGGGAGGTCCCCGGTGAAGGAAGATCCCCACACCCTGTGAGGGGGAAGCGGGAGAGGGGTCCCCAGGCCCGTGGCAGCTCACCCACCCCTCCGGCCACCTGCGTGGGGTGTCTGTGTCCATACCCAGCAGGGTCCTGCAGGTGATTAGGACTCGGTGAGAGGACTTGCCACCCAGCTCTGCTGGAGACGGGGTTTCTGGCCGGTTGGCTCCTGACACACTTCAGACACATCTTCGCATCTCCAGGACAGTGTAAGTCCCTCGAGGCTGCGGGCAGTCTCCACTTCACCTCCCCGTTCTAAGACTGGCCCGTGTGGCTTCTGGGGCATGATCCTGAGCCGATTTAACCAGCAGGAGTCTGCCAGCCCACGCCGGTGGGCACACGGTGGACGCCCAGGTCTGGCACAGCTGGGCTTGAGGGTAGGATCCAAGCATGGCCAGCTTCCCTGCCTCCCTTCCTAGGGCCACAGCGCCCGTCCCCAGCGTATCTGGAAAAGAGGAGAGCATCTGAGAGCAGTGCTGCCAGCACGCCTCACCTCGGCCTTCCGGTTCTCACCCACCACACCCAGAGGTCCACCGAAGAGCGCCAGGTTCCCTGGAAATGGCCGACTGGGCAGGCTAAGAGGCGTCAAGGCAGGAGCTGTGGTGAGACACCGTCAGAGGCCGCTGGCCCTTTCCTGCCTCTAACTTGGGCCTCCTCAGTGCTGCAGGGAGAACCTGCCTCACTCCTCTGTGGCTCCTCAGTGTGACCCTGGCATTCCTTCCTAGAGGCAGGTTGGGGTACAGTGAGGGGGACAGAGAGGGCCCTTGCCCCTCTGGGGCATCGCTGGGCGGGTGTTTTCTCCCCAAGCCGCCCACCCTGGAGGCCAGGGCCCGGCTCCCCCCAGCCTCTACACGGAAGGGCTGGCAGCTCAGCATCCTTGGCTCAGACGGAACTGATGCTGTGAGCTTCCCACCTGCTTCAGTCGCTTTGCAGCCCCTGGCGGGAACTGCGTGCGATTACCAAACTGCTGATTCCGATTATTGATGGAGGTTCCAGAAGAGATCAAAGGGTTTCAGAAATTCTTGATCGCTCTCGATCACACGCTACAAACACACGCCCGCCCCCGTCCCGGCCCACCCTGCGGTGGTCCTCCCGCTCCCGACCTCTCTTCTGTGCAGGCTATTTCCCCCCACAAGGACGCACCATCTCCGGGCAGGAGAACCCCCAGGATAATCCTCCTTCTGGGCAATCCGCCCCTCAGGTGTTTCCCAAGAACTTTTCGACCGTTTCCAAAGGTCCTCTCGCCCCACTTGGCTACGGGCCGAGGCTGCCCAGGGAACTTGTAGGCCTCCACGCCAGCGTGTCCCGAAGCATTTTTAATTAAAAAAAAAAAAAAAAAAAATGGTACTGGGGATAGAACCCAATAGCGTCGCACCACTGAGCTACATCTCCAGCCCTTTTTAATTTTTATTTTGAGGCAGGGCCTCACTACCTGGCTGAGGCTGGCTTTGAACTTGCCATCCTCTTGCCTCAGCCTCCGAGTCCCTGGGATTTCTGGCGTGCGCACCACGCTGCAGTGTTTGTTAATCTCCGGCTCCCCGAGTTCTCTCTGGATCTGTGGAGACCCCAGAGTTGACATCCAGAGAACTGCGCTCTGGTGCCGGCTGTGCCCGGAATTGGGGGCCTAGCTGGGCTTCGAATCTGTCATCTAAGATGAGAGGTTGGCCCTCTTGACTCTCGGGCAGCGCCCACCACGAATGAGCGAGCTGTTTCCGCCCAGCGCGGGGCTCCGGGAGGGTCTGAGGGTCTAGGGGCAACCGGGAGGGATGCCAAGGCAGTCAGCAAGAACCAAACCGCGAAGACTTCGGGCAGCCGGCTGCAGGGCACCGAGGATGTGTCCAGCGGGAAGCGCGGCGACGACGCTGGGTACAGGGGATGCGCAAGCGCAAGCGCCGGGTGTGAGGCGGGGAGGAAAGGACTCCACGGCCCTGGACAGAACGCATGGTGCTCTCCACCCAACGCTTCGCGCCGGGAAAAGACGCTCCATTTCCACGCAGGAGCACGTCCTCGTCCTAGAAAGGCGCACAACGTCATCCCGGCAAATTTAGGTGGCCCCTGCAAGACTGAAAAGAACTGTCCCCTGAAGGAGCGCTTTGCTGTTCCAATGCGCTTGCAAGAACACAACTTCGACTGATCTCCCAACAGTGCTCTGATCTGGGTGAGATCCCAACTCACAGAAGAAACTAAGGCTCAGGCAGGCACCGGACAAATACTTGTTAGACGGTTAATAATGAAGATTATTCTAATTTGAAACGTTTAAGACCTAACTCCCCAAAGCAGCCCCAGACCGAAAAAGCATTTGCCTGGTGCGGGGCAGAATTATTCAGTTAGATTCTGCTTTGGACACAGGGAGTGAAACATGGCCTGTGGCCAGAACCATATTTGGGTCACCGACCTTTGGATAATCTGCTGAAGGCTGAGGGGGCCACTCCCCCAACTGCAGACACAATCTGGTTAGAACCTCGGTGTTTCTGATCCCTGACGCCATTCCCGGGCCCCAGAGCTGACAGGAGGGCTCTTGAGTCTGGGTACAGTGACTGCGGGAGGGTGGGGGCCACTTCACGGATCCCTGCTGGTTGCGGGTTGCGGTTTCTAGCACTGGAGGGACCCAAGCAGAAGCCGAGCAACGGAGCAACGCGGTGGGCACGCCAGGCTCCTAGCGCACCGTCTCTCGCGCATCCTCTCCAACTTCTCCGGAAAAAAGCGCGGGGGGTGTTTTCAGCTTATTTTAGAAATGAGGCAACTGGGGTTGGACGCGGTCCTCTAACTTGTCAGTCCTGCACAGGATCACACTCAGCCTGGGAGTCCCCAGATAGGGAAAGGCAGAAGACCGAGAGCTGAGAAACCAGGAGGGTCGCGTCCCCTCCCGCTTCGCGCTTTTACTGGGCTCGGGTTCTGGAATCAAACCCCCAAGAACCAGAGCCCCAGCGGCGCCCCCCTCCTGCCGCCCCAGTCCCTTCGCTCTGCAGCGCGCCCTCGGGTTCCACACCTCCAGGCTTCAACATCCCGAAACGGTTTAAAAATTTTTTTTTCTTCTTAAATCGAAAATTTAATACAAGCATATAATAAACACACATTCGCTTAGAACAGTCCAGAAGGATATAAAACTGTCCTTTTTTTTTTTTTTCTTTAAGTCTTCAATCCTTGGGCGGAGTCCTTTTGTGCATAACCTCCCGCTTAAACCCTTGCCCATTTATATCTGTGCTCAAGCTGGAGCCCACGTGTCCTGTGCGTTTTCCACTAAACGCCCAGGATCTATAACGATCGTTTATATTTTCCTCATTCTTCTGAAGAGCTGGGCCGATTCCTGGAGAATCGCCTGTCTTTTGTCGGCCTTTCTGTTTTCTCATTCTTTCCCTAACTCCCCTACACCCTCTTGCAGCCAGTACAGTACCTCCCGGGCTCAGGCGAACAGAATCCTACAGGGCCCTTCGCCGCCGGGAGGAAAACGCACAGACACACAGACTCCCCGTCTTTCGAAAATGCCAGGAAATTAGTTGGGTTTCAAACATCCCTGGAAGTGTCGACCCACAAGCATCTAGATTCTAGAGCAAAGTCCCAAGGGCTGGGGCTCGGCCAAGATCGAAAGGCCAGCATCCTCAGCTCGTCGTCCTGGTCACTAAAGTGGGCGACCTCTAGAAGGGGCAGCTCCAGGGGCCTGGGATACGTGGCGGGGGCGGGCGGGCACCCGCAGGCAGCCGCGGGGCGAGGCTGCAGGGATCTCCGGGTCACCCAGTACTGGCATGTTCACGCGTGCATTTTCTTTGTCTCTCTGAGACGTCGGGGTTCTTCTACCCATTTTGCAAATGGAGAAACTGAGGCTCAGAGAGGTGAAGTGAATCACTCAAAATGGCACGTAAGTGAAAAACACATTCACTTCAAATGGTTCAGAAAGACTAAACAAAAACGTGACTAGAGAAAAGGACCAAATTCGGGACTCTTTTCACTGGGGGTATGTTACTAGTGCAATAGGGCCCCGAGCTCGGGTTAGCACGAGGACCTCACCATTCCGAGAGGCCAATGGCAGCACTACTTGACTTTTTCGTGGGTGTGGAGCGGTACTGGGGATTGAATCCAGGGCCTCGCGCGAGCTCGGCAAGCGTTCTACCACTGAGATACACCCGCAGACTCCACAACTACCTCTCGAGGCCTGAGAGGGAGGCTTGTATCCCAGACACCCTTCTGCCCGGTTCTGATGCACGTTGAGCAGAAAATGGGGCCCGAGATTTGGTTACTTCTTCGTCCAACATCTTCAACACAACGGGGACTGCCACGGAAAAGGCGAGGCGCTGGGGTTGGGAATTAGGAACGATTGGTAGAGAGACAGGAAAAGACACTTGAGCAAGAAAGAGGGGCCGCGTTTGAGGTCCCAGGGCAAGGCACTGAGTCCTCTACGCGAAGAAAGGAAAGGCAGACAACAGACCTTTCCTAAACCTGGCGAGAGGGTCAGGAAACCCAAAACGACGCATCTCGGGAGCGCGACTCCAGGAGAGTGGGTCTAGGGCGAGAGGGACAGGGATCTCTTTAGGAGGAGGGAAACGCCGCAGCTGGCAGGCAGGCATCGGACTGCAGCAGGAGGGTAGGTTGCCTGCGGGCGTTGGGTGTGCTCCACAGGCCAAGAAAGTGAGGACCCAAGGTCGGCCAGAGCCACCTCTTCCCCTACTTGAGCCCTGAGCCGTAAGAGATCCCGGGTATCTGGTCCCCAGGGGCCGTCCCCTCACCGTCCGGGTCCAGCTCCAGTTACCCGCCGAGCCTGCTCCCTAAAATATGCATGAGACCCTTGCGGGTGCAGTTTCCCGGCCCCTCCCGGAGTGAGGCTGGGGGACTCGGGGTGCGCAGAGAGCTGCGGGGGTGGGAAGCGTCGCTGGCTCCTGGGCTGAGGCCGTCTCGACTTTCAGCCCCGCATTTAAGAAAAGGTGGAAATCAGATCCGTCTCGGCTGTGCCCCCGCCCAGGCAGCCTCGACGGCCGGACCGCGCGGCCCAGAGGCTAGCTTTCCGCTGTGCGGTGTCTGGTTCTCAACAGCAGGTGAATGAGCCAGGGTGGGGCGCCGAGGGCGGGGCCCACGCTATAAAGCGGCTCAGCCGGCCGCCGAGGCCACCCGCAGCCTGTGTGGCCTGTGTTCTCGGGCATACAGAGCCCAGGCCGCCCAGTACCCTAAGGGCCTGGGGATCAGGTAGGGCGCGGGTGGGGTCTCGGCTAGGGAGGCGCAGGGCGATGGGAGGGGAGAGGGTGTAGTGGGCCACGGAGGGGTTAATATGGCACCACCCCCTCTTTTGGTCTGTCGGGCTGTGCCTTGTTCATTATCTCACCTGCATCACCTCTCGTTCCCCGCTGTGTGGGGAGAGGGACACCTAGGTCCCGAGACTCGCCTGGCCGTCCCACCTCGGGTGGGTCTTGCCTCCCGAACCATCTATCTGCAACATCGATGGCGGGGGCAGGCCCTGCCCAGGGATCGGGAGTACAGAAGGGTCAGTATCTGCGCGGTCACTCTCGGCGGGGGGGCGGGTGACTCCCCTCCACTTAACCCCTTCCTCCGCGCGAGCCCGAGCCAGGTGCTAACGGTTTTCAATCTCCGCGCTCGGGCCTGTAGGCTCGGCGGAGGAATCCGCTAAGCCCCCCGCCTCTGCCGCGCCTTTTTAGAGGTTTCTAGGCCAACAGACTTGCCGGGGTCCATTGGAAGAACTAGGAGCTAAAAGGGAGGAAGGCGGATTAGCGTTTTATTTTAATCTGGTTTTGAACTGTCGTCTGGGGCAGCCTGGAGGCAGCGACTGGGAAGGACGCCCAAAGCAGCGGCGAGGGGCGGGGCGCCCGGGTGATCGGATGCTGGGGAAGAAGGAAGAGGCCACTCCAATGCCGACAGTTGGGAGCATCCGACCCCTGCTCCTCTCCAAAAGCTTTGGGTGGTAACCGAGCAACGGTGGTCGAGAAGGATCTCATCGGTGTCCGCGCCCCAGGCCGGTCGGCCCCGCCCCCTCCCGGGGGAGCCATTGCCGCAGTGAGGGGGGGAGAAAGGGAGATGGGAAAGGGTCTGGGGGCGGCTTCCCCTCCCCTCCCCCTCCCGGATCAAGCAGCCTTTGTTCCCGCCAGCGGCGGTAGCCAGACACCTGTGAGGCCGCAGAGCTGGGCAGAGGTGGGTGAGGACGTAGTAGAGAACCTCTAGTTCCCACTCCAGTCCTGCCCTCCAGGTCTGGGTGCGCCTTCTGGGATCGGTCAGCCTTGCGCCTCTTTCTGCTGGAAGACCTTGGAGATCCGTCTAGTGGCCCCACAGTGGCCCCGCCGCCAAACGCACTTCCCCTCCCCCAGCCCAGAATCGGATTTCCAAGCATGCTAAATTACACACACCTCGGCTAGCTTCGGGCTCGGAGGGTGGTGGGGTAGCAGGGCGTCGGGGCGCACCTCGGTCAGTGGGACCCCAGCCCCGAGGTAGGAGGCGGGGATAGAAGTGGGCGATGGGACCCCTTGAGGCCAGACCCAGAAGGGTTGGACGGGCAGGCGGGGCTCGCTGCGTCTCTGCAGTCCCCGTCGGGCGTGCCCTGCGTGGCGCACCAACCCAAGCCACATTCAAGGTGAATCATCCCCGGCCCGCCTCCTGTCCCTCCCCCGCCTCTCGGCACCTGAGCCAATGGCGCGGCGCGGGGGGCGGGCGGGGCACAGGGGGCGGTAAAACCCTCGCGGAGTCATTATCTTTGCACTCGGTCGAGTCCCAGCGCCTCCGCGCCGAAGTCCACAGGCCTCCCTCCCTCTGCGCGGTCGGAGGGAGCCGGTGCACCCTGTTCAACGGCCTCTGGGGCCCTATCGCCAGGGTGTCCTCTGCCTGCCGCGCGAAGGCGGCTCCTCCTCAGGTGGCCCGGCCGGGGCCTTCCCCAGCAGACCTGTCATCCGACACCCAGGAAGCGCGCGGCCCCATCCCGGCTCCTCTTTGTTCCCCTACGGGCTCCGCGCTGGGGCGCCGCCTCCTCCTGCCGGGGCAGTGGAGATTAGGGGCGCCGCCCTGGCCCAGCCCGGGCGCGCCTCAAGTTCCGTCCATCCGGCCCGCTCCAAACGAGGGCCCTTTTTGCCTAGTTCTTCCCGTGTGGACTCCGCGCGGAGCTGGGAGGCGGCAGTGCGCCCAGCTCCGAGCCGGCGCAGGTGAGTGTTCGGGGCGGGGCCGGGCGGAGCCTGCTCCAGGGGAGGAAGAGAGGTGGAGGCGGATGCCCCGGGGCCCGCAGTGCCAGAACCTGGGTTGGGGGCGGACGGCCGGGCAAGAGGAGGCTGCTCGTGCGGCCAGCCTTCGGGGATGACGCGGCAGTGCGGACTCCTAGCCCTTTCGGGCCTCACGGCGGAGGTGTCCACGGGACGGAGATCTAAGGTTCAGGTTTCCCAGTTGCCTATGCCCTGAGCTCAGCCTTGTTACCCAGGAGCCGGGCGGCGACAGTTTGGGGGTGCGGATTGTGTTTGGCGACGTGCGTCTGGGCGCGGGCCCAAGCGCCGCCTCCCTGAGGAATCCGACTGGGGTCGCGCTGGCGTTTCGCCGCCCTGGTGGGCCCGGGTGGAAGCGCAGGGCTGGGAGGTGGGCCGCGACGCAGGCTGCGGGGAGCGTTCGGGCACGGAGGACTCATTTCTTCGGCCCGTTTTCGGGGTTTCGTGGCGGTTTGGTTACTGCTTCCGTGGCTCCGGGCCGGCCCCGCCCTGTCCCTGGGGAAAGCAGGTCTCTGACCTCCAACTCGCTTCCACTTGTCGGCCATCAGTCCTGGGAACCTGGGAGCGCACGGCAGAGACACCCCTTCCTGCTCCCGCCCCCATTCCTGTTAGGGCAGGCCAGCACCTGGGGTCCCTAAATCCCGCTCGGAGGTCCACGGCCGCCCGCGCGCCTGGGGCGCCTCACGGGCCAGAGCATCCTAGGGGTCAGGGCAGTGAAGGTGTGGCCCCACAGTCAGGGATCGCCCAGTTCCGTCGAGCCCTCCAGCCTGAGTCATGCGCTTTCCCTTTCTCCAGTCTTGGTGTCCCTACACTGTACTTAGAAATACCTGCGGTGGCCGAACGGGTAATGCGGGCTCCGAGATTAGGGGCCGAGAGAGGGCGGTGCCCTAATCAACCTCCCCACCCTCACCCCGTTGTCTCTGCAAAACTCCTGAGGAGTAAAAGAACCCGATTTCCCTTCTGCGGGGTGGGTAGAGGATGCCCGCTCGAAGACGCTGGCCCTCGCTCTGGTCACTCAGCTCTTCGGAGAGTGCTGCACCTTCCACTGTCCCTCAGGAAGCCAGTTGGGCTGGAGTCGAGACTTCTAATAAATCTGCCCATGTGGCCTCACTGTGAACTGAACCCGCTTCTCAGCCTCACGCGGGTGCACTGGAGGCTCTTGGTTTGGACTCGGGCGGTGAAATTTCAACCACCACTTTCTTCACAGCTCATGGCCGCCCCTTCAAGCTCCTGGGGGTGGCATAGAGGAACTTCTGGAGTCCGACTTACGCAGAGAAGAAAAAATTCCAGTATGCCAGTCCATTGTGAGAATTTCGTTTGTTCCTTTTCTCCACAAGGCGGGTTATCGCGGCCCACTAGCTCCTGACGCGAGCTCGCGCAACTCCAAAAATCGGGGTTATTAGTGGGTGCGCTGGTGGTCTGAGCTGCTTTGAAAGCAGTTTGGGGCACCGCCCGGGACCTCGTGGGAAGACAGGTTGGCTGGGGCCGCGCCCTGGGCTTGTCGGAAGGCCAGGCTTCCCACAGCCCTTTGGGCCCCAGGGCATTCGATAGAGACCCAGGGTTGCAGGCCCCGATTGGGGCTTCATATTCGTTATGTGGAAGTGGAGCAGAGAGCTGGCTAGGTGCAGAGCTGCGTGATGGAGAAGGAGACCTGAATCCCCGCTGCCCTGTGACTCTTGAGTCTGGGGAGCCCTAGCACAGAGAGCGCGCGCAAGAGGCCTGTCCTTTGCGCCTGGGTGTGGGTGCCTGGGGAGAGAGACCTCTAGGGAAAGGGGGACTCAAAAGTGTCACGAGGTCCAAGTAGAGTTCAGGAGGGTGGGGCTGAGCCCAGCTGAAGTGGGCTGAGGGTGTGCTAGCAGAGACTTGGTAGGGTGTTGAGAGTACACACCCTGGACAGACCACGGCCTTCCCACCTGACCTGCAGGTCTCCCTAGCACACCAACTCTGACGTTATTTTCATTGTCAGGAGCTCCCGCCCTCCAGAACTGGGAGACTATACTGTCTTCCACCACCAGAAGTGAATTTCTGTCTCTTTGATCTCAAGGTCAGGGGTGTGACCTGCAAGGAGGACAGAAGAGGCTGCTCTAAGGACGGTCCCAAATCTTGGGGCTGTTTTTCCTTTCGAGATTTCTAGTGGGCTTTTGTTGCTTATGTCGGTGAGCTCTCCTTGCCCCCTGTTTCCGGAGAGCTATGAGACTCTGCTTCGCTAGGGCCCGAGCCCACCCCAACCGAGGTCCAAGAGTTACTGCTTGCCTCTTGGGTGGACTGGGCCGTGGAAGCGGGTGTGGCCCTGCCGGTGCACTGCGGCACTGGTCTCTGCGGCATTGCCTTCGGAGGGGCGAGGCCGCGCAGGGGAGGAGCCTCGTTCTGCTGATTAGAACTGGAGGCTGAAGGGGATTTGGCTTTGTAAACTGTTCGCTGCCCCTCCACCCTCGTCAGGTTGGAAAGATGGGGGGTGGGGGGTGGGGGAGAACGAGGTTCTCCAGAGAGATGACACAGTGGGTCAGAGAGAGCAGGCCTGCCGGTCCACTTGGTTTGATACAGTGGTCTTCCTTCCAATGGTCTCTATGGGGGCGCGGGGCGGGCAGCCAGGACAGCAGAATCCCTAAGTCCAGCCCTCTGTTTTCAGGCAGAGACCTTGATTACAAAGCACCTCTATTTTTCCTTCCTCAAATCACCACTCCCAACCTCGGCACCCCCCAAAAGAAAAATCAATTCAGGATTCTGTTTCCTTAGGTCCGGGGTTTGAGTCTTCCTGGGAGTTCCCCGACATTGCTCAAAGTCGATCCTCATTCCCTTGTAGCAGTATTGTTTGGGTTTCTATTGAAATGCAGATTTCTGTGTGTGCCCATGAATCTACATTTCAAGGGGTCCCTTGGGTGATTCCCAGGGTTATACACTAAGCAATGTTGATAACTACCCACCTCCACTTAATCCATATCCTTTGCTACGCCCCCCCCCCCCCCCAGGTTGGCAGGTCATGTCCCTTTTTTCTTTAGCGGAGTTCACAGATTTTTAGTGGGGAAAACTGGGGCAGAAGATCAGGAAGTGACTTCCTGGGACCCCCACCCTATCAAGCCAGATTGGCCCCTGGGGAGATGACTGGGCTGGAGGATCCGGGGCCTGCAGTGGACATGTGTTGAAGCAGGACCAGGAGGCCCTGGAGGTGGGAGGGTGGAGTACTGAGCTGAGGGCTGCAGGTGAGGGTTTTGCCTAAAGGCAGCCTGAGGTCATTGGGAGAATGTTCCTGGAGTAGTGTCACCAAGAAGTTTACATAATTTCTGGACCAGGGAACTTGCCCTCTGACCCTTCCAAGGTGTTTTTCTAGCCACTCTGCCCCTGGGCTCCAGGCTGGCCTGGAACAGGCTGAGACCATAGTGGTTGCTCTATAGAATACCTAGCCCTCCTGTCCTGGGCACCTGCTCCCCAAAGACCCACCCTCCCTCTCCCTCCTTCCCCAGGGTGCCTGGCACCAGAGGCAGGAGCCTTCACAGTGACTTCTCTGGAGGCAGCCGCTCTGGCAACCACTGATGCAACCTCTCTCGCCCCTCCCCTGGCTCCCCGGCCTCTGCCTTCCTCTGCAGTCCCCTCAGCCAGCAGAAACTGCTCCCCTTGCCAGAGGGCAGCAAGTCTCCAGCTCCTCCAGGCTGCCTCCTTGACTGAGGCCTCCCACCCTCCTGCCCTCTGTCCTGGCCTTCTGCTGTGATGCCCAGCCCAGCCAGTTCACAGTCTGGTTTGGAATGTGGGTGGGAGTGAGCAGCAGGTTGGATTGACCCCCAGGGCTTTGCCTGCGCCGCAGGGCAGGCTGAGGATGGGGGCTGCTGGAGACCAACATTTTGGAGCTGGGGCTGCTGGTGTCTGGCCTCAGAGGAGAGGCCAGGAGAGGCATCTTAGATGTCATTTCGGAACGGGCGGGGCATGTATGATGGGTAGAGAGGAGATCTGGCACCTGCTTGCCACTCCGGGCTGGACTGACTGACAAAAAGATGAACCGTCCGGATCCACCTCCGCCCCTGCCTAGGTGAGGGTGGCTGGTCCCAGCCTGTGGGTTGAGCTAGGAATGCCTTTGATACAGCTTGCTTTCTTGCTGCGCCCTTTGTGAAGCTAGATCTGCCCTTCTCCTCCTCTGTCTCTGTGTCCTTGAAGGTCACCTTGGGCCGAGAAGGCACGTCAACCTGGTGGTAAAGAAGCTGGTGAGGAGGGCTGCTGAGCTGTGGCTGGTGACAGGGGCAGGGGCACAGTTGCAGAGCGGTGGGGGTCCAAGTGGGTGGGCAGGCTGGGAGGCCTGAAGCTGGACCTTGTGCTTTGGGCTGCTGGGAACTGGGAGGTGGAGTTGGGGGCAGCTGGCCTCTCCTCAGGGTCAGCGGGCTGGAGAGTGTGACTCCTGTTCTGTGTATGGCACTGGTAGAATTCACTGTGAACAGTCTCGGTCAGTGAATTACCGAAGGGCCATAAACAGAGCAGAGACAGATCCGCGAGTGCCTCACCTTCTGCTTCCAAGAGGGCCTGGACGTCACTGATGCAAGGCGTGCAGGGATGCAGAGACCTGGTGCAGTGTGTCCCCAGAGGGCTTGCACCATCCCATCTGCTTGGCCGATTTTGGCACTAGCACATTTTTGCTTGTGTCTCTCCGCTCTGAGCAATCATGTGCAGTGCCAATATGGGAAAAGCAGGTGTTGCAGCGGCCGCCTCCCTCTGCACCCTTGTCTGGGCTGGGTCTGGGCTGGGTCTCTGCCTCACAGCGTCCCTAGCCCATCTGGTCCTGCCACTGGGTGATGCAGTCCCAGCTCGGTGGGCAGCCAGATCGCCTTACACTGCCTGGGGCCACAGCGGAGTGGGAGCTGGGCAATCTGAGCTAGGCCAGCAGATGGAGTCGCTCAGGCTAGGTGGGGGTGGGGGTCGCCATCTGTAGGGTCGGCCTGAGTGGTGCTGTGGCTTGGAGAGGCCCAGCGTGGCTCCCAGAACACCCCTGGGGTGAGACCTTGGCTGGCAGCGCAGGGGCCTGGCCTTCTGCTACAAGTTCTGAGGGAGGCAACTCTAGGCAGTGGGGTGCACTAAAGGGTCAGCCTGGGTGTTTTGTGGGGGCTGCTGTCCCTGGGCCTGCCGTGGAATGGACTATCTCTAGGCAGTTCTGAGAGAGGGGGGGTACTTGATGGGGCTGGAGTTGAAGTGCTCTGGGGCAGGGGTCAGTGTTCCCCCACATCCACACACTAGATGCTTTCCTGTCCCCTGGACCTGGGTTATGGCTTTCTGAGCCTGCACTGCCATTCGTGTACCAGGTGACATTACATATGTAATCTTGGACCTTTACTACAACCAGATGGGGTGTGCAGTTGTAAAACATCTTAGAGATGGAGAGACCCATGCTCTGAGAAGAGAACCTGGCTGAAGAGTTCTGAGAGACGTGGATCAGGGACAGGTGACTCTTCCTTCAGTCACCACAGCATGCCTTGTATAGAGTGGGCTTTCGTGCTTGGCTTTGTGCTGCGAGCACCCACTGCCCCCCTTAGGGCTGATGTGGGTTGCCAAGGATACCCCAGATGGCAGAGGTAGAGGCTGGGAGACCTGGACCTGGTGCATCAAAGCTAGAGGGTGCCTGCCAGCCTGGCTATCCCATGTGAAGCCCTGGTGACCAGCAGCAAGAGGTCAGCTGGCTGACCTGGGACACTGAAGTCACTGGGCCAGCCCCTGATGGACCTGCTGAGCTAGGGAGTGCTGGTGGGGGTGGGGGCGCGGGGATGGTGTGGTTGAGCCTGGAAATTGGAGGACACCAGGATCCAATTGGCTGCTCAGCAGGAACATGGTTGAGTTACCAGTATTATCTGCTGGGTGCTCTAGACAACGCCTTAGATGGATCAGGCCATTTTATTTCTGCTGTTTCCAAACAAGGAGAAGACCCCTCACCCCAATCTTCTAGGGTGTCTTCTGGTGTCCCTGTGCAGAAGTACCTTCAGGAAAAAGGAGCTGCTTGCTTAATTCAGAATGGGAAGAGAAGTGGGCTGCACCTTGGCAGCTGGGTCTCCCTTCTGGCCCAGCACCCCCTTTGCCCCCGTCTGGTTCTTCTCCTCCTGCTCCTACCTAGGTGGCTGGTGTGGACAGACTGCTGCCCCTGGGAGGAGGCCCTGGCAGTTTCTGGAGCATCCCTAGAACTTCTGAAAGGTCTGGCTGCATTTCTGATCCTGCCTGACTGGGAAGGGCACTTTTTCCAGGGGCTCCAGGCTTGGACCACAGCCCCCTGAGCCCCTGATGGTCTGCCACAGGCTCCCGTGTTCCATTCCCCCACCCGCTGGCTTTGTGGGCACCTCTGTGGAGTCCTGACTAGCTGGTGCTGGTGTGGTCTCCACCGAGCCAGTTCTGCGCCTCCTCCGGCAGCCTCCAGGCCCTTCTGCCTCTGGGGCCTGCCCAGCACTCGGGAGCACCCCAGTCCTTAACTACTTTCTGGTTCTTTTCTTTGTGCCGATTTCAGGCCAGGCCTGTGTGAAGCCTCACCTATAGTAGTGACGTCTGGTGAGTGGAGGCCAGCCCTCCGCAGCTGGCTGCTCTCCCCAGAGGCACCTTCCTGTCAACCAGCCAGGGCGTTGGGATGGGAGGGGGCCTGAGTCCTCCCTTGCAGTTTGTGATATGGCTGAAGAATTTACCCGCCCAGCCACATCAGGGCTTGTTGGACAGGCTTAATCTACCTGGGAAGCACTTTGCTCTGTTTTTCCATATTTTTCCAGAGCAGTGGCTCCCAGGTGCCTGAGTTAAGGCTTCCCCCCTGGGCCCCCTACTCTGCTGCTGGGTGTTGGAGCTGCTGTGGCTGGCGGCTCCCCAGGGCCCCAGGCAAAGTGGATTTTCCGGACTCCTGCCCCTCCCCCACCGCTCCATTTGCTTATTCAATCCAGGCCATTATCCTGGTCCCTGCCCCAGCTCTGCAGGCCTCAGGCTCTTGGAAATGTGATCTGGCTCCATTGATCACCAGCGGGCGGGGTTGCCTGCCTGAGGCTGGCTGGTGAGGCCCAAGACAGAGAGGCCGCTGGTGGGGACAAGGGGTAGGAGGTGTGCACACACTCTGAGGTGGGGAAGCAGCATCCTGACCATGTCTCCAGGCTTTGGGGATAGTATGGGACCAAGAAAGCCCATTTCCTGCTGGTACCCCCAAACATGCCTGCCTGCTATTGGGAGAGGCTTCAGGGCCTTGACCCTTCCCCACCAAACAGATCTCTTTCTGGGCAGAGCAGTCGCCTCAGCTCTCATGACCAGGCAGCTGGTCCTGCCCAGCCCAGGGACAACCTGGATCTGTTTGCAGCTCTGCTGCTTACAAGCCTTCTCCCCTTAGCCTCTCTCTACCTCACAGGGCAGGAAGGACCAAAGGGGTCCTTCATGGCATTGCTGTCTCAGGGTCCCTGTGGGTCAGCTGTTCCCCCAACTTGGGCTTCTGCTTCACGAGAGTCCATTTTTTATTTGGGGATGCAGAAGTGTACTGTCCTTGGAGTAAGTTCCTAGAGGCCTGAGGAGGTTCCTCTCTGGGAATCAGATTGCAGCCCACCCTGGGAGGGGCGTGTGGGGGATACATGGTGCTGGGGGCCATGGGGCTGGGTGGTCTCTGCTGTTTGGAGCACAATGTGTGGGTGGGATGTGCAGCTAGTTTTAGCTTGGTCCTTTCCTGCCATGCCCAGTCCCACTTGGCTGCCCAAGCCCCTCCCTGGTGGAAGGCCCTGGCCCAGGACTTCCTCCACCATCCCCAGCGGGAAGACTCCAGGCAGCGGAATGGTTTCCCTTGGGCTTGATATACAAGAGCGAAGTTCTGTGCAGAAACTACCTGCTCCTCCCCTGTGGGGTGGGGCAGCTGGGGAGTTTCAGGAGGGTCTTCCTGGATTAAATGGGGCAGTGCCATAGGGTGCTTGGTGCCCAGGTGGAGGAGTCCCTGGCCTCGGATGCACCTGTTCCCTGGCACCGGTCATCAGGAGCCTGGAGAGTGGAGATGCTCTCTGGAAAGGTGGATGACTGTGGGGATGGATTTCTACACCAACAGCTGAGCAGGAAGAACCACAGATGTGACCTTGTCCTAGCTGTGGCAGTGGGACACCTCCTGGTCCCACCTTGTCTCTCCTAACCCCATCTCTTCTTCAGCACAGGCTGTGGCCACCCAAGCTTCCCAATCTGGTCCTGCTGTCACTTGCCTCCCACCATTTTTGGCAATGGTAGAACTCACACTGGTGAGGTAATGGGATCCGGTGGTTCTAGACTTGCCAACTATGGTGGAGGGTTCACCGCATTCTGGAACCTGCTGCTTACCAGGAAGGGAAGGAGAGGACTGTGATCCCCAGACCACTGGGCAGTGGCAGAGGGCAGGTGCAGCTGGAAGTGACACTCAGTGTTTCCCTGCATCCCCCTGAGGTCACAGGTCCTGAGTCAGCTGGGATGCCATTCTTTTGACCTGTAGGGAGTGCTACCAAGAAGGGTTGAGGTCCAGCCCTGATCCAGGCTGCCCTCAAATCTGAAGGAATCCGAAGGCCAGGCAGGTGAGGTAACTGGGGTAGGGGAGCCTGGGCTTGGAGAGGTGGGAGTGTGGAGTTCAAGTGTGCTCGCCCAGGCCTTGGGTCACCTCTGCCTGGGAAGGCTGTTCGAGGTGGGCTCTGAGGCCACGAAGAGGGTCTCCTGTCCCACACTGAGAGTAGACCCCTTCCGTGGACGCTGACTAGGAGGATAAAGGCAGAAGAGAGGACACTGTATGCCCACACACACTGAGTAGTTTGCTGAGACTAGAGAGACAGATGGAACGAAGGCTCCAGGGATGTGATGGAACATGTATTAAAGTCACTTGTATAAACGCAGGACTGGCACTGGGGCACTGGTGGCCCATGGGCTGGACCTCTGTGCCACTCACTCCAGCTCTGCTGCCTGGACAGGCTGCTGATCCTCTGCACCCAGTGAGCCTCCCACCTTTTCAGAGTCTGTGTTCGCAGTGGGGACTCGGTCACACTGGAAGTTCCTGGGACCCAGCTCTCATGTGAGCATGAGTGAGCAGAGTCCAGCTTGGGGACACTATTGTGGAATCGGGGCCCTGAGGTCTCTTTCCTGTGCCTACAGCAGGCTCAGAGACAGCCAGATTGGGAGCCGTGTGTGTGTGTGTGTGTGTGTGTGTGTGTGTGTGTGTGTGTGTGTGTGTGGTTTGACCCACAGTGAACAGTACAAGTGCAAGAGCCTTTCCCCTGCTCCCCAGAACCAATCAGCTTTTCTCCAGGGAGACTCTGTCCCCCAACTCTTGCTCTCTGCTTCCCCCACTTCCTCCCTCCCCTACCCTTAGAGGGTCATCAGTGGTTCCAGCAGCTGAGCTGGGTGGATGGGACAGATGCCCATCACTGTTCCAGGTAGGCCTAGCCCTGTGCAGCTCAGAAGCACCTTCCAGGAAGAGCGGGCTGGGTGAGGAGACAGAAGCATCCCAGAGGAGAAGGGGACCATCCTCCAGGACACATTGGGGATGCAGCCAGGCACATATGGGCGTTGTGTGGACAGGCAGGTTTTGCTTAGGACAAGAGAAGAGGGCTGTGTGTGTCCAGGGCATGGAAGGCCAATTTTTAGGCCATATTTGTTCTTGAACCCTAAAGAAGTGTGAGCAGGGTAGAGGGGGCCATGATCAGGTGTGTGTGGCGAGACTCACACTACTGTGGTTAAGTGGAGAATGAAAGGAGGGATAAGACGGACAGTAGGGGGCATGGTGGGGATGCTGAGGGTTAATCCAAGGGAGTGGTGGGGGCAGTGGACAGATGGGGCAAGGGCAGTAGGGACAGCAGCTAGATTGGAGAAAGTCCTTGGAAACACTTCCCAGGAAGGAGACCAGAGACTAATCCCTTAAAGGTCTCTGGTCTTAAACCTGGAGGCTTGGGCTGCAGGGTTCAGTGTGGTAATAAACCACAGGAGACGTGATTGTTAATGAGGTGCCAATCACAGTGCTGAGGACTCTGTGCAAGCAAACGAGGGGTGAGGCGGACAAGGTCATGAGAAGACCTTTCACAGTCAAAGGTGAGGCCGGCCCCCTACTCCAGCCCTCTGGTCTCACCTTACTTTCTGGTACAGCTGTGGCACTCTAGGCAGGCTGGTTGGGACCTGGAGGAGCAGGCAGGGATGAGAGTATTCTGAAGTCTTCCCAGGTTGGCCGTAAAGAACCCAGGGGACAGGGTTTTGGATAGATTCAGTTTTGGAGAACTTGGGTATGCTGTATTTTCATGATTTCAACTAATCCTCACAATATGGACACAGCACAGGCAAGCAGACAAGATCCGGAAACTGAAGCACTCTAGCCAAGGAGGGTGGTAGGCAGGGCCCTGAGCCCTGAGCTGCCCGAGGCTGTGAGTTCTGTGCCACACAGCCAGGAGTGGGGGCACTGTGGCCTGTAGTCACTGGCTTTCTTGGGGCCTGCCCTTTTGCCCCTCAAGGGGCTCCTGCCTCCCCCTGCCCCCCGGAGTCATGGTTGCTGGGTGGGGCAAGTGTAGAGCCAGGGTGGTGGGAAGGCAGGACTGTCAAGTGGGGTGGCCCCATGGGGATAGGGTGATGCCTGTCACCATCACCTCCCCTCTGGGCCTCCTGTCCTGCTCCACTGACTGTCCTCCAAGCTAATCTGCCACAGTCCCCCACCCCTACCCCAGGGATAAGCCCAAGCTCCTTACCTGGGTTGTGAACTGGTGTGACCTGCCCTGCCTTGCAGGCTGGCGCTCCCCACCCGCTGCCCTTCAGGCTGGCCAGGAGGAAGCGCGAGTGTCTTGCCTCCCCTGCTCATGCCTCAGTCCTCCCCGCTGCAGTCAGGCCGCATCTCCCTCACCCTGACCTTGTCGAAGTCACCTGCAGAGGGTTCTGCACCTCACCGGGGCTTTCAGGGCCACGTGAGCTCACATCCATTTTCATGCCTGGTATGATGCAGGCCCTGCAGCAGGAAGGGCTTGGGTCCCTCCTACCTGGGAACTGGTCCCAACTTCTCATACTCTATGATCTTGGACCAAAGACACCTCTAGGAGGCTGGCTCTCACAGTGCAAGGGACCCTCATGTGCAGGTGGTCCACAGGTCCCTGAAGTCATGGCATGGCCTTTCTGGCTTTGACCTGGACAAAGGGAGGTGCTGTCCTGGGGTCAGTGCTGGTAGCTGGCTCCAGCCGGAGGGCTGAGGAGACAGAGCTCCACACAGCAGCCTTCCAGGGCAGGCAGCTGGAGATCTGGGCACCTTTTGGACACAGAGCGTGTCCTTGAAAATGTCTTCCCAACCACCTGTGAGAGGCTCCTGTGAGGCCCAGCCTTCAGGCAGCTGCAGTGAGTCCACAGACAGGCTGCTGGAGGCATACCGCCAACAGAGGAGCTGGCCTTTGCTACAGCCAGCAGGGCTGGGGAGGTGGGCCTGCGTGGTGACAACCCTGCTGAGCAGTGAGGACAGAGGCAGGTGAGTGGTACAGACAGGTGCTGGCACTGGGGATAGGAATGGGCCCAGGACTGGGTTGGACCAGGGGGCTTTGAGGGCAGGTAGCACCAGGAGGAGGAACCAGTTGCCAAGTATGGTGCTTGGAAGGAACAAGCCATAACCACATGATGGCAGGAGATCACAGGAGGGTATCATGGGATGAAGTTTGGGAAGCCTTGGACCCTGTCCCTTAGGCTGTGGGCTTAGTCTGCACATCAATGCTGCAATATATCCTTTCCTTACCTCAGTCATTTGCCACCAGTGTAGCAGAGATTGTGGTAAACAACCAGGACAACGCAGAACACTGGATCTCCATGGGAGGGATTATTTTGCCCCTTCTGGGGATGACTGGCAATGTCTGGAGACATTTTTGACCGTCACAGCTAGAGAGAAGGTGCTGCAGCCATCTGGTGGATGAAGGCCACTCAACATCCTACAGTGCACAGGATGACCCTTCTCAACAATGAACTATCTGGCTCCAAGTGTCAGTAGAGTTGAGGGTGGGAAACCTGGCACAGCGATAGGTTAGAACCAGCAAGTTGACATTCAAGAAGAACAAGTGTGACATCCTGTTTAGGTTAGAAGAAAATCAAAGGTACGAGGGCAAGAACAGGAGACCAGGATGAATTGAAATGAAGGCAGAAGGAAAGATTTGGTGACTTGAGTTGAGCAACTATTCATCTGGGATGGAACCTGGAGGAGGGACAGCTTGCGGGTCACAGGAGGTGAAAAGACAATCCCTGTGCTTTGGTCAGCTCCTGAACTGGACCAGATCATTGGCAGCCTAGGTACCCAGGGTCCTTTTGTGGATTACTTTATTACTGTACATCTAAAGAGATATTTAAAAATATATCTTTTATGGGGCTCAGTGACACATGCCTGCCATCTCAGAGGCTTGTGAGGCTGAGGCAGGAGGATTGCAAGTTCAGAGCCAGCCTCAGCAGCTAAGGCCCTAAGCAACTTAGTGAGACTCAGTCTCAAAATAAAAAAATAAAAAGGGTTGGGGATGTGGCTCAGTGGTTAAGCACCCCTGGGTTCAATCCCTGGTACCACCTGGCTACATTCACTGGCTGGGGGTGTAGCTCGGTAGTAGAGTGCAAGAAAAAATTTGGTCCAGTTGATTTGGTTTTTGTGGGGGAAACATTCAGGAAATCTAGTCCATTCCATTACTGGAAACAATTCACCATCTCCAAGAAAAGCTGAAACTGGTGAGTTTACCTAGGAAGGTTTGGGTGGGAGTGAGGCTGTCAGCATCTGGAGGAAGTGAGGACGTTGCAGTTCTCTGGGCCTCGACATAGCTAGAGCTGAGACAATGGGCAGAGACTAGAAAAGCTGGCCGTCGGCCTCCCTCGCTGGTGGGAGGGCCTTGGTGGCTTAAGGGTGAGTTCTCCATCTCTGGAGATGATCAGGCAAGGTGTTGGGGTCTGTGTGGATCAGATGGGGCCTTAGATGGGGGACTGGAACAGATGCCTCGGCGCCATAACAACCACAGTTTGCGTTTTGGCTAGTTCCTCACCCAAGTGGGGGGAGGGCTCTCCCTTGGCCCTCAGCTGTGTGCTGGGCATCATTCAGCTGTCACGAATCACCCAGCTCTTTGTGTGTGGGTGCCAGCGTGAGGGAAAAATTGCACAGAATCTTCCACTCATTGCCCCTGTGTCTTTTCTGGGTCTGCAGATGCTGCCGAGCTGATCCCGAGTTGGGCTCGTCCTGGATACAGGTTCTTGAGGCTCTGGAGTCAGCCCAGGCATGAGCAGGGACTTCGAGGGATGGAGGCTCCCCCTGCACTGGCTCTGCTGGGGTTTCCTAGGTGAGAGGCCCGTTGGCAAAGCAGGCGGCAGGCTGCGCGGATGGCAGTGAGACGGCAGTTGAGGCTTCCTCTTCCCAGCCAGCGCCTCTGCCCAGGTCCACCAAATGATGTTTCTGGAGGGTCTCCAGGTCATCCTCCCTGCCCTGTCCCGCAGGTCCCTATCATCTGAGCCAAACTGCTTCCTCCTATGCATGTCTGGGCAGGTGGCATGGGGTGGGGTGGGGGCAGAACCCCTTGAAGACCTGTAGAGAAAGGACAGCTTCCCTTGGAGCGGCATGTGGAGGTTGCTGCAGGCAGAGGTGCCCATTCCCCACATTCTCAAGGGCAGCGGGTGGGTAGTCTCAAACCTCTATGGGGACAGATTGGTTGTGAGCAAATGGAACCCCTTGTTGCAACTGATCAGTCTACAAGTCTGTGGTGTCTTATGTTTATGGAACCAAAGGCATCTTGAGTTGGCAGTTCTTAACACAAAATGGTTTTATTTTTTACAGTCACTGTCTTTACCATGTTCTGTTGACTTCTTGCTGGATCCTTAAGGACATTTTGGGTGAATTCCACAATTCTGTGAACACATTCCATCATTAAGTCCATCTACTTGGAAGCTTCAGTCTCCCAGGAAGGCAGGTCTGGGGAAATTGGGTGTTAGGGTGTCTGCCTCATGGACACTTTCCTTCTTTTTTGTGGTCCAGATCCTCTGGGATTGGGGATCTGGGAGCATGGTGGGCACATCTTGGAGGACAGGGAAGGGAAGGCAGAAATTCTCAAGTGCTTCCCCACCACAAAGTGCCCCAACGGCCCCTCCCATTTCCTTGCAGTTTCAAATGGACGGGGAGCTCCCCAGCAGCAGACCCATTTTGCAGCTTCATGCTCCTATGGTTGGTGCTTTTCTGGAGCATGAAGTGTTCCAATGTCAGCCGTGGCTGTGGTCACCAACCCCAGGGAAGGAAAAAGCCCATGCAATTTCTTGCTACACCGTTTGACTTGCTTACCACCCTTTCCATAGATGAATGACATGTACACAAACATTTAGATGTCTTCTTAGTCTAACTCCTCCCAGAATATCTTTGCAATTGAGGTGTTTCAAAGTAATACAAGGTTAAAAAAAAGGGGGGGGGGGATACTTGGGCTGGGACTGTGGCTCAGTGGCAGAGTGCTTGCCTAGCATGTAAGGCACTGGGTTCCATGCTCAGCACCACATAAAAATAAATAAGTGAAATAAAGGTATTGTGTCCATCTACAACTAAAAATTTAAAAAAGGGTAAAGAAGACATTTTTTAAAAATTTAAAAAAGGAATATTTAAGGCTTTCAAAGCCTAAGGAAATAATCAGTTATATCTTTAGTTATAAAGTTTAGTTTAGTGGAAGATGGTGAATATAAAACAACTTAGAATTCTCTTAAACTTTTAAAAAAGTACTTGGTGCTTTGTCCTTCATTCCTTTCTAGGGATGCAGCCACCTTGCCTAGACCAGAGCTAAATGGGAACCTTCATCATTCTCATCCGTGTTGACCTCAAGTTGGCAATGTGTGACTTCCTTTGGTCTTTGACTTCTCAGTCCTGTTTTTTTTTTTTTTTTTAACTTCATTGTATAAATCTTTTTTGTAACCTGCTTCAATTGTTTTTTGAAAAATAGTTTAAAATACCTGTTCCTTTTGAGAGAATAAAAATGTTCTAAAATTAGATTATGGTGATTGTTGAACAATTTTGTAAATACACTAAAGACCATTGAATGGCACACTTAAAATGGATTAACTTAATGGTATGCAAATTGTGTCAATAAAACTTGAAAACAAACGAGGTTATTAGGGATGGTGGACGTGGAGAGATGGTGCAGTTACTCTAATGACCCCCTGATTTACCAACTTGGACCTTCACAGACCCAGGAGGGATCTTGGCCACTACACAAAGACAGGGTGCCCCACTGGGGCAGCCCTTAGGATCTCTGCTCCAGCGTTGCAACGTCGGTGAACACATCCCAACTTCTTTTCTGAGACCTCCGGGCCTGGGGTTTGGATCTAGCGGCTCTGTCCGCTAGTCACCGCTGAGTGGACTGCGGAAGGACATGTGACCTTGGCCGGCCAATCGGCTGTGCTCTGCCGAGACAGCGGCCCCGAGACTGGCAGCGTATTACTAGGAGACGCAGATGCCAGCCCTGCGGGTGGCCAGCAGAACCGTATGTGTCCAGCCAACGTGCGGGGGTTCTGCTGCGCCCATCCCGGAAGGTTTCGGTGGTCCTGGCATCCTTTCATTTAGTCTCCACTACTCGGTGGACCTGCGGGAGGTGTTGGGTCAGGTGTGGACAAAGGGAAACTGAGGCCAGGAACTCACACACGGCGAAAAACCTAACCCAGGCCACCCACATAGGTAGCACCCCACGAACTGTCCTTGTGGCGAAACTGCTTCTGTACAGATGCACACCTGAGGCCCCTGGTGGAGAATTCTATAATGTGATAGGGTCCCTTTACTTTTGTGAATTTTATTTTTTGTCTAAAAAGCGGGGTGGATGGTGAGAAAGGAGGGTCTTGGGGTGTAGATCTGTGTTAGAACACTTGCCCTTCGTGCCTGAGGCCCTGGCACGGACTGTGTGTGCATGCGTGTATGGGTGGGGGGTTGTTTCTGCTCTCTGCACCGATTTCAGAAAATTCTGACAAATTATAGATTAATTTCTTTGGCTTAAACATTGGTATCTACAAAAATAGCTCTGGTAAGAAACACTTAAGGTATAAGTTAAAATATTCAGGCCAGGGGAGGAGACCAGTAGTTGAGAGAGCAGAGCCATGTGACCCTGGGCCTATCCCTGCCTCCGTTTTAACCTTCACAGTCTGAATGAGAGGTGCGGGCTAACATCCTTCAAGCTTTAAAGTTTTGTTTTTTTCCCAACTGGACATCACTTTTTTTGGGTTAAACTTTTTTTTTTTTTTTAATTTGTTCTAATTAGTTATACATGACAGTTGAATAGACTTTGATACATCATACATAAAAAGAGTATAATTTCTCATTCTTTTGGTTGTACATGATGTAGAATCACACTGGTCGTGTAGTCATATATGCATATAGGGTAATGATGTCTGATTCACTCTACTACCTTTCCTACACCCATTACCCACTCCCCTCCCTTCACTCCCTTTACCTAAAGTACCTCTATTCTTCCCTAGTTGCCTCCTACCTTATTGTTATTAGCATCTTCCTATCAGAGAACACATCCAGCCTTTAGCTTTTTGGGATTGGCTTATTTCACTTAGCACGATATTCTCCAGCTCCATCCATTTACTGGCAAATGCCATCATTTCATTCTTGTTGTCCAGCTTTAAAGTTGTCTTCCATAAAAGGGCACAAGAAAGCAGCAAGGCTGTTTGGGGCTGAGACCTAACTGACCATTTCACAATCCAATGACTTTGCCCAGTACTTCTTATCATTAACCAATCTCTTATTTGGGTCCTGGGGCTTTTAAAGAAGACCAACTGATCAGGCATCAACATCTTTACTACCTTTTCACCTCTGACAGGACAGCTCCTGGCCAGTTTATTGGAGTTGGGGGTGTAGCTCAGTGGTGGTATGCACACCTGGCATGCCCAAGACCCTGGATTCCATCTTGGCAGTCAAAAAACAAGTAAACTAACATTAGTTTTTACATCAAATTAATGATTGATAACAATGGATTTTTGTGGAAGTCTTTAGTAATGAAAATGTGTGGGCATGTAAGTTTTGGGCTCCCTGAATTTTCTGATTAAGGAACCACCAGCAGACTAGGTTTACTCATCCATGTGTTGAGCTCCTGCTACATTACATGCAAGTCTGTGCGTGTATTGGTCCTAGGGAGTGAACCCAGGGCTGCTCTACCATTGAGCTACATCCCTTGCCTTTTTTTTTAAGATTTAATTTTTAAAAATATTTTTTAGTTATAGATATACCTTTACTGTATTTATTTTTATGTGGTGCTGATGAATGAAACCAGGGCCTCACATGTGCTAGGCAAACACTCTACCACTGAGCTACAACCCCAGTCCCATCTTCAGCTTTTTTTATTTTGTATTTGGAGACAGGGTCTTACTAAGTTGCTGAGGCTGACTTTGAACTTGCAGTCCTCCCATCTCAGCCTCCCAAGTCACTGGGATTTCAGGTGTGTGCCACCACGACTGCCCTGGGCAAGGACCGTGGTACAACCCTAGGACTGCCCCAGAACACAATGACCCGGGAGGGGCTGCACCCGGGCTGAGCTCAAGACATACCTGGAGGCCTACTTAGAATCTTGATGTGCAGTTTGTTTTCTGTGATCTGCCTGAGTGGTTGGCACAAAGAGCAGAGCTGCCAGGGCCAGGCACCTGAGGTTGTGACTCCAGTCCTCCGTTTGCTAGTTGTGCGTACTTGGGGATGAGTCCGAGTGTCAATTCCCACATCTGTAAAATGGAATCTCTCTCTTTACAGGATTATGGAAAGGATTAGAAAAAAGGGTATAAAGCATTTTGCATAGTAAAAGGCAGAGCATCATTTAGTAATTGGAAGCTATAACTACTAGTTTCTAAATCAATTCAGAAGAGATTTCAGTTGAGAGTCAGTTAATTTAAATTTTGTTAACTTTTGGGGGGTGCTGGGATGGGACCCAGGGCCTTGCACATGCTAGGCCACTGAGCCACAGCCTTACCCCTGCTAACAATTTTACTTGAAAGTATATTAAATTTGGGGGGGAACTTCTAGCTTTTTCTCCCACGTATTAGTTAAACTACTTTAAAAATGTAACTGAGTGCTGGGGAGAGATGTTGGCCAAATTATATTGTTATATTGTGTGCATGTATGAATATGTAACAAATCCCACCATTATGTATAACTATAATGCACCAATAAAGAGTGTAAATGAAAAGAAATATAACTGAATGCTCTTATGCCTCTGCTCTCATTCATTTCAGGCCATAAGAAAAGCGTATCAAGTGGCGCAGTGTTGGAACCAGACTGTCCAAGATTGTACCTTGGCTTTGTCCCTCACTAGCAGAGTGAACTTGGCCAGGTTATATAAATTTAACCTCTTGTACTTCACTGCTTATCTGTAAAAGAGGGATAACAGTACTTTGTAAAGATTAAATCAGTTAATACAGTAAGTATAAAACATACTGTTAGGGTTAACTATCATTGTAGTTACCACAGAAATCTAGTTGTGGACAAGCTACAGTTCTCAGAAGCGAGAGCGAGGAGTACCTGTGGACAGGCTCAGGACCCAGGCCTGACCTGCTTCCTAAAGTGGCCCTAAATCAGCCCCATGCCCTGGTTCCCCATTTGCAGATGACTGTTCCTCCTATTCCTTCCTCCTTTTCCCACCCTGCAGAAACACACTACAGGCCACCAGTGTTTAAAAAATATTTGCTAAAGCTGAGCAGTTTTTAGGAGGGAGAAACTCGAATTCACAGTGGATTGGTGAGTCCTTCATGGCGCTGCAACCTTGGGGGTGGAAAAGCAGGTTGAGCCAAGCCTCTGCTTTGAAGCTACTTGTCTGTCTGGTCCAGAGGTCCTGGCTCTCTTTGTCATCCTACCTCTTTCCTTTGTGCCATCTCCACCATCCTGAGAGGGTCTTTTCACAGAGCTGTCCTCTTGTAGTAAAAGCAGAGGCCAGATAAGGATGCGCCAGTGGTGACCTTCAACTGTGGCATCTGAGCATTAGCTGTGCTGAGGCCACAGGCTAGCCTGGTATAGTGACCTGGGTGGCAAATGGCCTGCTGAGTTGGAGGTAGGAGGCAGTATGTGGGTTCTGCTCCAAGTGTTTTATTTTCAGTCCTGGAAATGGAACCCAGGTCCTAATACATGTTGGGTAAGCACTCTATCACTGAGCTACACCCCAGCCATTTTTTAAAAAAATTGAGACAGGGTCTCTCTAGGTTGCCCTTGAACTTGTGATCCTCCTGCCTCAGCCTTTTGAATAGCTGGGATGACAGGTGTGCATCATATGCTTGGCTCAATTTATGTTTTGATGAGTTTTGGTACTAACGCCAAAGGGCCCACCATGAGCCTGATCCACTCTGCCATGCTCACAGCTGAGGCTTCAGGGGCCTTACAGGGACAGAGCACTCTGCTGGACCTGAGTGAAGCAGCTTGAGCTCTTCTTCTCAGCATGGGACCCTTCCTCTCCCCATTCTGGTTCTCCTCAGATCATTCATTCAAGTTTGGACGACTGCAGTGGGCACCACCATCACCAGTGGGTTCTTAGCTATAGGACTTAAGAGTCAAGGATTCTTACACAAGCCCTGTGGTTTCTATGAGCACCAGGTCTGTGCTTGCAGCCTGGGTGATTACTTTACCCAGAGGGCCCTGAGGGAGATACCAGGTAACAGAACTCTTTCTGCTGTGGCATCCTGTCCAGATGGCCCCTCATCTCACTGGTCTGCAGCAATTTGTTCATATGGATGTCTCCTCATCTTGTCTCTCACGGGCCACTGCCATGCCTCATTCGCCTGGCACATGCTAGGCATTCATGACATTAAGCAAACTGGCCCTCAGGCTAGATCTGATCTCCAGATGGGTTTTATCTTGCCTGCAGAACATGTAAAGAATTTTTGATTTGTTGATTAAATCAGATTTCATATAAAAATCTTGGTTCCTCAGATTCTCTGGAAAATTGTGAAGACTTGTGGGCAGCAGGTCCCACCTTCAGGTGAGGTGACGATCTGCCAGCACTTAGGAGACTCTGCCCCTCTAGACAGATGCTTCCAGGCTGGGGATGAGGCTCAGTGGTACAGTGCTCATCTTGCATATGCAGGGCCTTGGGCTCAATCTCAGCACTGCCAAATGAAACAGAAGATGGCTGCTGTCCACTCTGCCTGTGTCACCGCTCCTTCGCCACCTGAACTGCTGCTGCATCATCCATTGCACTTACCTGACTGTGCTGAGCAGCAGTTTGTAGCACCAGTAGGTGACTTAGCCACTAGCGGGAGAGGAGATCTTCATCAGACCCACCAAAGACAGTTGTCAATAATGCTTGTGACAAATGCAGTGCCTGAGTCTGGCAGAATAGGAGAGGCTCATCCTGACTGGGAGGGTCTCTAGGTAACCTCACTGTTCCCTGGGTGGCTGCCATCACTCTTTCTTCTGGTCCGTCCTCTCCAGTGAAAATAGGTGGCACCATGACATTTGTGCAAGAAGATGGTGAGGAGGGCTACCATCAGGTATCAGGAAAATACTTCTTGACCTTCCCATTCAATCATTCTAATCATTATCATCAAGTACCAGACCAAGATATCCAACAACAAAAAGGGGTGGTGGCACAGGGGACAGGACATTCCAGGCTGAGGCACAGTGAGCACAGTCAAGGAGGTGTAGAGACGAGGGTGTCTGGGGTGGGCCTGAGCTGGGGGTGTGGCAGGACACACAACTGGAAAGGTGGCAGTTGCCAAATTAAGACAGTCAGTGGTGTGAGAAATGGAGGAGAGAGGCTATAAGGAGACACTTCATGCCCTGGGCTTCTGCTGGGGAAGATGATCCACTCAGGTATTAGAGCTCAGGTGGGAGAGCCTCCCAAGATGGAGACACCTTCATCCACCTTGGTTTTTAAGTAGGATATCAAAATAACCCCTAAAAAAAGAACTCCAGAGTACAGACTTTCAAACCATCTTTAGTATTTTTCAAATTAATATTTCTTCCAGAACATCATTATGTAGAAAACGCATTAAATGAAATGGAGCTGGGCGGGGGCTGGGGCTGGCAGGAGCCCCCGATCCAGCCTTGACCAGCGCCTAGAGCTCTAGTGCCATGTGGAACCAGGACCACGGACTCTGAGTACAAGCACCTTTTGAGATGCACAGCCACCTTCACAAAGAGTCCTTTGCCCAAGAGGCCAAAGGCTCCTACAGAGATGAACAGTTCCACTTCCTGTTGCCACATTTTTAACTATTTATTGAATGAGGCAGTATAGACAGAATGGAAAACAACACAGAATCCATGCTCTGCTACTGGGATTTTGCTTTTATCTTCTTCTTGGCAATTTTTCAAACTATTAGGAGATTATTTCACCACAAAGGAACACGGACTTTAAAGCCCCTGGACAGCTTCACAATGATGATAAAAAATAATAATTAAAAAAATAACAAATTGTAGAACTAGGACTGTTCATATGTAAATTTCCCTTCCCTCCCTCCCACCCATTACGTACAGAAAAGAACATACAAAGAACATTGGATAGTTTTATATAAAACAAGCAAATACAAGAATCTGAAACTTTTCTCAAAGGCTGAGCAAGACATGAAGAATCTTTTAATGTCGCATTAAAAAAAAAAAAAACATTAAATACACTATCACGCATGGGGGACATGGGAGGAGGAAGGAAGAGTTGTCCCTACACTCAAGGAGCAGGGATTAGGCCTGTCGAAAAGTCAGGTAAATTTAGCCACAGGAGACTCAGGGCTTGCAGCTAGGGAAGCACAGAATTTAACTTACAAATATCACCCAGGCCAATCGACACCTGTGAGCAGGGAAGCCACGCAGGGCCTGGGCCACTAGGACACACCAGGAAAATGGGTCTCACAAAGCCATCCTGAAGCGGGGCCGGATCCAGGTGTGAGGCCCTCTCTCTTCTGACAGGTCCCATTGTCATCCTTCCGGAGCCAGGTGTCCCTTTTCATTGCAGAATCTCCTCTGTTAAGCTCTAGCTACGGACAGCTGGAGGAAAGGAAATGGCTCCCACTGGTGGACCTTGGTCTATGAAGACTTTCTCTCTTCTTCCTTTCCCCTCCAACTCCTCCACCTCTTCCCATTCTCTCCCCCACCATGCACGCGCACACTCACAAGCAGGCTTAGCACGCACACTCCTCAGACCCTTAATACTTCTGTTACCTTCAGTTCACAAACATGACCAATTCAGGACTGACCTTAAGACCAAAGCAACTCTTTAATGGTCATAAGATCAAGAAGGATTCCTGGGATGTGGAGGAGATGGGAAGCTGAGGAAAACCCTTATGTCCCTGGTGGGAACTTCAGGACATTCACCGGGCTGTGGCAAGGTCAGCACCTGGGCCAGCCCGAGGAGTGTCTCAGCTGGCAGACCATGAGATCCCTGGATCTTGCAAGCACTTTCTGGATCCTACTGCATCCTGGAACCTCCTTCCTCAGGTGAGTCCAGCAGGGAGAGTTCTCGGTGGCCACTGGGAGGCAGCTTTGGTGAAGGGCATGGTCACCTCTGCCTGAGTTTGTCAGTAGCTCAACGCATAACCCTGGTATGAACAAAAACCAGGTGACTGTGTCTGGCCACGTACCCTACCACCCACTAAACTGGGTGGATAATTGTTTCCACAGCTCACCTTGATTTCATACAGATAATTCCATGCGGTTTCATACATATATATACATATATATATGTATGTATATATAGACTTTATATATATATATATGTAAATGTGTATGTCCATATGTACACATATACATATATTCACACTCACACATACACACACATAAGTATACACACGTTTCCGCAGAAAGAAGTCCTGCCACAATTTGGCTTTTTTGGGACAGTGAAATTGACAATGCAGTTTCTTACTCCACCAATCCCAGAAAATCAAGAGTGGTGCTTTAAAAAAACGCAATTCCAAAATCTGCTGCCTTTCTTCCTTTTAAAAAAAAAGGTTAACAAAACTTTTCTTCCAAAGTCGAGAGACTTAATTCCATTTGATTGCACCTCTGCAAACGTGTAAAAAATTTTGAAGTAGACTAGAAAACGATGCCATGATACGGCTGCATGTCACTGTTCCAATGTCACCACCTCCACAGCCTGGCCATCCATGGTGACTGTGCTGTCCGATATCCTGGTGGTCACAGGGGCCATCGCCACCTGCACCGGCCCGTTGCCCTGGGCGAGGCTGGTTACCACAGTCTGGTACATGCTCACAGGGATCTGGACCAGGCCTGGAGAGACAAAGGCAAAACCGTTGGTGGGGCTCATGCTCAGGTTCCCAGATGCTGGCTGGCTGGATGGGCAACTGGCCTAGTCCTTCAGGGTGTCACTGTCTGCTGGCTTCAGGAAATCACTCATTTTCCAGGCATGGATAATCTCTTTCCTCATTTCATTTTAATATATCAAAACAGACTCTCAGGAAAGAAAAGTCTGGAGAAATTGTGGAAACATGCCTCAGAGCGGGGCCTCCACGACTTGCCAGGAGAACTGTGCCTGCTCTGTCTTTAGGCAGTACAGGGCCATCAGGGGTACATCCTCCCCGACTGTCAGCCCCTGCTCCCCCACTGCCTTCTTCCTCTGCCAACAGGCCACCATTACTCTAAGCTGATGTTCTGCTATACTGCCTGCCTAATCCAACCCGCTTTCTGCCTGATCTCAAGTTTCTATGACCTTGATAAGAGGAAAACCAAAAAAACAAACTTTTCCCTCTCCTACTATGTCATCTGGCCTCTGTCCCATCTATGTCCTGCCCTTCAGAGTCAAGCTTATATATATATGAACAAACAAACAAACAAACAAACAAGCACTGCTTGATTTCATTTACTTGTCTATCTGTCTGTTTGGTGGCACTGGGGATGGACATAGGGCCTTATGCACGCTGGGCAAGCACTCTACCACTGAGCTACATCCCCAGCCTCCGTTGCCAATTTTTAAATTTCACACACCAATAAAATTTTTAAGCACATTGTGGTCAACTCAACCAAAACCCGAACAAAAACCAAAACCTCAACTATCACCCTATTACTTAGAGCTGAAAGGACAGTTTATAAAGAAAGAAAACAGTGCCCAGGTGTGGTGATGAATGCATTAACTCCAGTGACTCAGGAGGCTGAGGTGGGAGGATCACAAGTTCGAGGCCAGCCTCAGCAACTTATTAGCAATTCAGAGAACCTGTCTCAAAATTAAAAAAAAAAAAAAAAAAAAAAAGGGTGGGGAGGGTTGGGGATGTAGGTCAGTGGTAAAGTACCCCTGAGTTCAATTCCTACTACGAAAAAAAAAAGGAAGCACCATGCAATGTAAGAGAAGGCAGTCCATTTCCAGTTAACTAAGGCTGATAAGGCCGAGTACGTGCACAGGCAGACCTTCCTTTCTTCTGAAACTAGAATCACAGTAAATGAGGTAAGCATGTAAGAGGAATATTAACACAGTTTTCAAGATGCAGAGCGTATGTGAAGTGGCTCTAGTTTCTTCTGGAAGTGGAAGCTGCACCCTCATGGGGTTGGGGTGGGGGCTCAGGACCTGGAGGCAGGCTCCTGCAGAAAGAGTGGAGTAGGCTGAAAACAGGAATTGGTGCAAAGTTGTATCTGACTGGACCAGTAAAATACCCCCAACACTAATGCTCAGGCCTTTGTCACAGACACCTGAGGTTCAACCACTGAATTGAGGAACTAACCTGGGAGGACCCAAGAAAAGACCTATATTTGGTGGGTAGGGTGAGGCCTGCTGTCCTATATTATTAGTAGGTTACTTCACTCTACCCCTGTAAACCATGACAGATGGCATTTCAGTGTGTCACTATTAAGTGACATGGAAGTATACAGGAGTAGCAGAGACAATGTGGGGAGCAGGAGAAAGCAAAATGTGCCCCCAAACTACTATCCTCAGAGATAAGAGATTTGTATCATAAAAAAATAGGATGCTAGAGGTTGAGGGTATAGCTCAGTGGTAGAGCACTTGCCTACACATGCAAAGCCCTGGGATCAATCCCAGCACTGTGAACAAAGAAAAAAAAGGATGCTATAAAAAATGATAGGAGAATTTGTGTGTGTGTGTGTGTGTGTGGTGCTGGGATTGAATCCAGGCCTTGTGCATGTGAGGCAAGCACTCTACCAACTGAGCCAGCCCAGGAGAAAATTTTTGAAATAAAAAATTCAACAGACCTTCAAAAGAAGATTAAAAAAATAAATCAAGGAAATCTTACAAAGAGTAGAAAAGATTATAAGATGGAAAATAGGAGAGAAAACATGAGACTTAAGAGATCAAGCTTCTAAGAAAACAGAAAAAATAGAAGGTAGGAAATTACTAGACACATAAGGAAACTTCTAGAACTGAAAAAACAGGCATTCACATTGAAAAGGCCCACTTGATGCCCAACACGATAAAAAAAAAAAAAAAAAAAGGTTCAAACACTAAGACACACCAGGGATATAGTAAAGCTCCTGACAGATTCTAGAAAGGCGAGGGGAAAGTCATATGTGAAGAACTGTGAATGGGAACATGGTGGACTTCTCAAGCAATGTCTCCAAGTGTCAGAAAGAAAATGCTTTCAGCCTAGAATTTCACATCCAGCACATGAAACAATACCTGTATCAGTTAAGCATGGGGGCTGATACATAAAGACTGGCAAACCCGGTCTTCCATGCACTTTCTCTGGAAGCTCAAGGATGTGCTCCATGAAAGTGAGAGAACTCAGAGGCAGCCACCATGGGACGCAGGAGTCCATAGCAGAATGGGGAGGGGAGGGAGGAATGGATGCAGCAGCCTAGGGAGCATAGAGTGCTCTGGGGGATAGAGGAGACCGAGTGACCCTGGAAAGAACACCCAGGGATCTTCCACAGCAGAGCTGGATACAACTGGTGATAACTGGTTAGAGAGGAAAACCCTCCTCCATACCTTGCCCAAACAAGTATTAACTTGAAAATAAAAGTTATACAAAAAGGGAAATGTAATCATCTTGGTAATGAACTATTTTTATGTTCATTATAATGAACATATAATATAGATAATACGGATGTCAAGTCATCCCCAGATTGTGAAAATGTCTCACCTAAAAAAATTATAAGACTATTATTTAGAGTAGAAAGATACACACCAGGAAAAAAGAACATAAAATGTTATCTCTGGCCTACATTTTTTAAAAAATAAAAGTCTTTTAGTCCTTTTTTTGAGGGAGTGTGCCAATCTAAAATAGTTTCAAGATGATGCATCTTCCATTTACAATATAGTGCTAATAAGGTGTGATGGTATTTCCATTCCCTGCGTACATGTTCCATGTTTGATTACCGAGAATGCCCAGGAATTTACTATACAGTAGCCAGCAACTTGACTTTAAATCTGCCACAGAATTTGTTACAAATTTGAGTTCTTTAGTGTTTTGCTGTGTGGAACCCATGCTACACCTGTACTCAGGTGGCATAATCACTTTTTAATAGTGGATCAGGGGAGCAATTGCTGGATAGAGGTACTCCATCCACTACCAGGGACTCTATTTCTAGTGTTTTTGACATTTAAACCACATGCTACTTTGATGAAAATGTTTTTCTTAGTTCTGGGGATTGAACCCAGGGGTACTTTACTGCTCAGTCACATCCTCAGGCCTTTAAAAGATATTTTATTTGGGCTGGGGAGATAGCTCAGTTGGTAGAGTGCTTGCCTTGCAGGCACAAGGCCCTGAGTTCGATCCCCAGTACTGAAAAAAAAAAAAAAAAAAAAAGAGATTTTATTTAGAGACAGGGTCTTGCTAAGTTGCTGAGACTGGCCTTGAACTTGTAATCCTCCTGCCTCCAGCCTCCAAGCCACTGGGATTACATGTGCGTGCCACTGTACCTGGCATCTTTAAATTTTATTTTGAAACAAGTCTTTCTTGCTAAGTTACCTAGGCTGGCCTAAACCTTGCAATCCTCCTGCTTCAGCCTCCAGAGTGGCTGGGATTATAGGTTTGCACGACTGCACCCAACTAAAAATGAGTTTTAAAAAGGGATATTAGAATATATTGTAAAAAAATATTATTTTACAATGTTAAATTGTGTGTGACTTTTCTAGGAGTAAGTTTTGCCAGTTTAGGAGGAAATATTTGATGATGCAATACTAAACAGGACTTGATGTTTTATTTTGATGACAGTCATCTGTAGAAACCCTGCTTATGCTGGCGTGTGTTAATAGAGAAATGAAGGTATGGATAGTAGCTTCCGAGAGGTTGGCACAGAGTGGAGAAGGACGGCATGGCTGTTCACAGATTGAGAGGGTGGAAGCCCAAAAGGCAGGCATTGGCTGCAGAAGCCTGACCAGTTCAATTTCTTTCATCTAAACCCTTGCAGATGGCTCCCAGATTGGTCTCTGACCAATCCCCCTTTGAGTTTACCCTTCTCAGCCAAATTCTCTTCCAACTACACATCACTCCCCCAGTCTCAACCTTTTGAGCTCTGTGATGTTAATGAAATTTCCAAAGTTTAAAATATTCTGTTCAAATGCTTTGGCATACTGTTTAAGGCTGCTCATGACTTGCCTTGGTCTTCCTGTTGTTTGAAAGTCTCACTATGTTGCCCAGGCTGGTTTTGAACTTCTGAGCTCAAGTGATCCTTCCGCCTCCAGCCTCCCAAGTGCTGGGGCTACAGGTATGCTGGGACAAGAGCCTTGGCCTATCCTACTGTCTCTGCTGTTCACTTCCCTACCGTTTCACAGGTATCCTGTGAGACACTCAGGGCATTTCCCAGCCCTGGGACTATTCTCAGTCCCTCTGTGTTAGCCATGTCCTTTCTCTGGGTCTTGGCTCAAGTTGTTCACTATATGGAATTCTCTTACCCCTAATTCCTTCCCCTTTATTTACTATTTTTGCGGTACTAGGAATCAAATCCAGGGCCTCATGCATGCTAGGCAAATATCCTACCATTGAGCTACAACCCCAGATTAAAACTCAGTTCGGTTATCCTTCGTCTTGGAAGCCAGCCCCACCACAGCCTGTCAATACGCCTAATGGACACCTTAGTAAGCACCAGGATGGTAAGGTGGACAGTCTGGCTTGGGCCACTGACTGCATGTACATGGGCCTTCCCACCTGGCAGGGGTCCAGTCAAGCCCAGGCCTGGCTCTGGTTTATTCCACATTCCCCACAGTATGAAGTACAAAGTGTGCCCCAAGTTGGCCACAAGATAGCCTTGAGGGCCACAGACAAAGGAAGCCCATTGCTGGCCTCAACCAACGGGCGGCTAGGCCCCAGTCCCTAATCACATGGGCCTAAGTATATGTGAGGACCACATGGCTCCTCGGTCCCCCACCTCATCCCAGTGTATCTTTACCATCATCATTTTTAAACCCTCCTCTGATCAAAACAGGCAGTCAATGAAATAACCCCAAATACCCAGCGGCAAATCCAGGACACCTGTGTCATTCCCCAAAGAACTCAAATGCTGGCAAACAGCAACCAAAAAAGAGAAGCAAACATGTCTCCTGTCATTGTTCTTGCCACTGGGCTCGATTCAGTTCCGAAAGCTCCTAACTTGATGCAGTGAGCAGGGAGATCTTTTCTATGAGCAACCATCTGTGTTAGAGCTGAGATGGTTTGAAATGTAAAGCACTGTTGAAGTTAAAGCTCCTTCACCCTGGCTTTGGATGTGTGTGTGGATATAGGTTCATGCTGTTGTTAAGACAGTTTTTAGTGTCATGAAAGATTTGCTTCAGAAAAGATGTTTCAAAAGGTTCAAGAGCAAAAATAGATATCGGCCGGCACTGCTGTAACTAGAATGGTCTTCCACACACAACACACTGATTCTGTTGCTACCCTTTACAATTCTTTAGTGGTTTCTAACGACCCACAGGTTCTAAGTCCAAACCCTTTGTCGGGCTGCATTCAACTCTTCATGTTCGCTCCTCCTGCTCAGTTAGGCCCGGTGATCCACGAATCCCCACCTGCTTCACACACCAACCAGCTGAATGAGCTGAAGTCCTCCAAACACTGGCCTCCAGGTTTGTGTTCACCATGGCTTCTGCCTGGAGCGACTGTCCCTGGCTTGTTCTTGAGAGGGCTCCTACTCTTCCTCCAGTAGGTCAGCTCTAGTCTCTGCCTTCCTCTGGCCTGTGTCCTCTTCTCCTGTGGCCCCGTGGCACTTGGTACAGACCTCCATGGAGGCAATGGTCACGTTATCACTGTTTGCATTTCTTGTTGCCAAGCAGACTAAATTCCTTAAGGAAGGGATTGATCTCTGAGTCCCTAACAGTTAGCAGATGCTCAATAAATGTCCCCTACGCTCATGAATGAAACCTGCCTTCTACAATTTAATATGTTCCCTTCTAGGGACTGGGTAATTAGGGTAGGAGCGTTTTAAGGGGATGAGGTTGTGTTACAATAAGAGACCCCAACTCAGAAAAAAAATGTAAAACACAAGTGGAAAAAATACTATGTTCATGACTCATTCACATAAAATCATTTCTCATAGATTCCATTTTCTGTATTCCATACATCAGGGAGGGGAAAATCTGGCCTCCGTGACTGAGTGATAATATGACTCCCACACAGAACTATCTCGGGGCGAAAACCTGATGACAGCATTACACATCCTAAGAAGCGTTTCGAGCATTTTCAGAAATTCCGTACACAGGGGTCACTGCACAGCCTGGAATGCCTTGAAGTGCCATTCCACCGTGCTCCACGGGCAGTTTCAGTTCCCCTCCACCTTAAACAACACACCACCATCCCGCTGCGGGGACGCTAAGATCTCTCTCCCTCTCACACAGAGGCATTTTGACATGGGATTAGATTAAATCGCCTCAGTGTCTCTGACCTAGCAGCCTTTATGGCCACGGCAAGGGAAAGGGGGTGGGACTGGAGGCTTTGAAACCCAGTATGCACTAAGTCGGGTGGCTGCCCTTGGAAGAGAGATGATTAAATGCTGAGGTACAGTAATCAGGCTGGGATTGTCCCTGCATCTGCTCAGCCTGTCCCTGATTAGCCCTAATCTAGAGGCGCATGTTAATCCAAGCTTGTATTCTGGGTCATTTCAATTGATAATGCAACAGGAAGCTCTTCACGTTCCACTTTTAAGAGCTTGGAGTTATCCTTTTTCCTTTCTGGGGAGACCTCGTACAATTCTAGAAATGACTCCTTTAGCATGTGTGTCGTACTTCTCAAGGCCCCCTCACACAGCTGCTTATTTCCTGACTTCTGCTAGGACCCTGGAGCAGGTTGGATGTCCTTCCCTTTTACAAATCAGAAGCAAGCTCCTTTGGCAGAACCCTGGTTCATCATGAAGATTTATAATGTCCTTAAGATTATTTTTTTGGTACTGGGAATTGAACTCAGGGGCACTTGGCCACTGAGCCACATCCCACTCCCTAATTTGTATTTTATTTAGAGACAGGTCTCACTGAGTTACTTAATGCCTCGCTTTTGCTGAGGCTGGCTTTGAACTTGAGATCCTCCTGTCTCAGCCTCCCAAGACACTGGGATTAAAGGTGAGCACCACTGTATCCAGCAAGACTTAGCACCCTAATACTTACTTACTTACTTTTTCTTCTTCTTCTTCTTCTTTTTTTTTTTTTTTGGTGCTGGGAATTGAACTCAGGGCCTCACGCATGTTAGGCAAATGTTATACCACTGAGCTACATCAATAGCCCCAGCACCCCAGTATTTCAAAGCCACACGGAACCTTAGCATTCCTTCAGTTTAAAGTAAATCCATCCTTTTTTTTTTTTTTTTTTTTAATTCAAAAAGTAAACATATAAGGTTTGTTTTTGTTTTGTTTTGTTTTGTTTTTTAAATTAGCTGGGCTGGGTGTGGTGGTGCATGCCTATATTCCCAGTGACTTGGGAGGCTGAGACCAGAGGATCATAATTTCAAGACCAGCCTTGGCAACTTAGCAAGGCCCAAAGCAACTTAGTGAGACTCTGTTTCGAAATAAAAAATAAAAGAGCTTGGGATATAGTTCAGTGGAAAAGTCCCTCTGCATTCAATCTCCAGTACCAAAAATAAAACAAACAAATAAAAGTAGCTGGGTGCAGTGGCATATGCCTATAGTCTCAGCTACTTGGGAGGCTGAGGCAGGGTCACCTGAGCCCAGGAATTAGAAGCCAGTTCAGGAGATATAACAAGTCTCTTTCTCAAACGACAATAACAAAAACTAAATTTATGGTAAATCTAGGTGTCCAGCCTTTGGATCTGGGAGCCTCTCTATGCCCCAGAGTGCCCCTGACATCTAACACTCAGGCCAGTGGGCCCAGAAGGGAGAGAACCATTGTCTTTGGGCTCATGGCTGCCTCTCCTCTCAGGCTTCATGGTGGGGCATGTGGAATTGGCCAAAATGGAAAAAGTGGTGAAAGATGACTTAGAAACTTCAGGTCCCAGTACAAGAATTTTCTTGTCAAATAGCAGCCATTCCAAACTCTCTGGAAGAACTTCTGGTTCCAGAACCATGTTTCCCTGCAAAGGACAATGAGACCTGACCCTTATTGATTTTTTTTTAAAAACCTGTTGGGTGTCATTCTTGAGCCCAAATGGTGAAAGACACTCCTCCCAGTCCTCCCTTATCTCCTTACCTCAGTAAATGGCAATTATATCCTTCCTGTTGCTTGAGAAACTCAGAAGTCATCCTCAACTTCACATTCAAAACAGCAGTAAATCCTTCATTTCTCCCTTCAAATGTTAAGCTCAGAATTCAACACATGTGCTGCTGCCTCCCTGGACAGGCACTATCACCTGGATTGCAATTTTGCTTCCTTTTGTGATTGCCCTGGTTCAGCCCCTATGCAGGGATCTTCCAAAACTTCCGTACAAAGTGGTAGATATTGGATTGTGGGTGTGTGTGTGTGTGTGTGTGTGTGTGTGTGTGTGTGTGTGTCATTATCTGGAAATTCAGATTCCCAGGCCAGACCAGCTCTGGACACAGCTCCCACACTGTGTGTGTAACACCTTTCCTCCTTTCAAGTCCAGTGCATTTCAGGGGAGGACCTACAGGCAGACTGATAGCAAGACAGGTTTCTGCTTGGTCTGCTGGCTCTTCTCATGAAGGTGATCATTCCTTATGAGGTGCTGGTCAGTTTCCTTAAAGTTTAAAACCTGTCAGGAAAATCTATTTTTGGGGGGTGGCCAGGAGGGACTGGGGGATTGAACCCAGGGCCTCACAGAAACTAGGCAAAGTGATCTATCACTGAGCTACATCACCAGCCTTTTCAAGACCCAGGACAATCTATCTCTAACAGTGGGACTTAAGACTTAGAGCATTTTAAGTGACAAGGAATTTATTTTTGGACATGGGTAATCTTTGGATTTCTCTAGTCATATTACATGGGCCTGGTCTTGTCTTCTAAGATAAGTGATCATTTGCTCACCTTAAGGGGCTTGGGCCTTGTGTTCTGCAAAACAGGGTTGGGAGGTTTTACTGTGGTCTAGGATGGTGGCACCAGGGGAGTATTGTGGTACACCATAGATGCCAATGTGCATCACTGTAAAGGTTAGGGTCACAGCCTTGCACACTCTGTGAATTTATCATTCATGAGCTAATCTACTCTGTTTCTGACCTCTCCTGAGATGATGAGAGTTTCATCACCTGCCTGCTGTGTAATGGAATCTGTGTGTGTGTGAGGTGTTATTTGGGGGAACTTATTTTCCCAATACTAATCCTTTTAGTATTCTGATTTGATTAAGAAACCTACAAATAACAATTGGTTTAATCTTGAAACATGGTTTAGTTGAGCAAATTAACGTAAGTCCTTCCCACAAATATCCTCCATTTCTCTTCATTACAATCATTATTTGTCCCCTCAATGTACCCTGAATACCACTTGTACTTGGGCAGTACCTAGCACCTCAGTCTAGAATTCTCCCCTGCCAAAATAAGTCCTACTTTTGTGACAGTTTCCACATCTTTCCATGGCCCTGCCAGGTCTTCTCCTTCCTGTGATTTTACTGCTTCTACCATTCACTGGCACCAGCTCTGTACTGATTGGCTTCCAAGTAGTTACTGCTTTTCTCTTTAACTCTGCTTACTTAAGCTGCCAGTAGGCCTATGTTGTTAAATACTGAGCAATTCTGGCATTGTTTAGGTCCTGATATAACATACAACAAGTGATCACAGTCTTCACAATTTTCAGTAACTGGACTACATTCCCTCTGGCCTGGCCCTCCACAAACTGAAGAGCCTTGAAGCCTTTCAGTCTGTTTCAGAATGTGACTTCTCCATAAGAACTTTTCTATTTTTTGTAGTATTGGGAATCAAACCCAGGGCTTCACACATACATGTTAGGCAAGCACTCTATAACTAAGCTATACCCCTTGCCTTTTAAAAAATGTTTGTTTTTGAGACAGTCTCACTAAATTGTGAAGGCTGGCCTTGAACTTGTGATCCTCCTATCTCAGCATCCCAAGCAGTTGGGATCATATCAGTGTGCCACTGTGCCTGGCTCCATGACATTTCTTAAGGTGCTGTAGTCAAATTTTGTATGGAAGTTCTTTTTGTGGTAGGGTAAAATAGACTATTTTATTTCCATCAAAGGCTTCCCAGTCAGAAAGACCTACATGTGAGTCTTGATTTTGCCATTTAATGCCAGGTGAGCCTCTGTTTTCTGATGTGTAAAATAGTAATTACAAATCTCACGGGGCTGTTGAACCAGATTTGCCAACACAGGTAAAGTCTGGTACAGTGCCTGGAACACAGTAGGTCTACAGTAAGTATCAGCTGCTTTTCAAAGATGACTTTGAATGAGAGGTGTGAGGAAGTCTAGCTGAGGTTGTGGATGTTCTCTCAGGAGCCAGAAGAGAAGCAGAGGCAGCACACATCTCGCAGCAGGGATTTGCAGAGGAATCACATCATTCATCAAAGAGGCCTTCGTAGATGTAAAGATTAGAGATAAAACCAAGGAATCGGGCAGATCGACCAGCAGGCAGCTTCTCCTCTGAAATGAAGCCAGTGGTCACAACTGACACTGGAACTGCATCATGATGGAGACGAAGTAGTTGCTAATCAGTGCACTGGGAAATGAGCAATCCAGGCTAAAGCACTCACCAATATTAAGAATGTTAAAAATATAATCAGGGGGTTGGGAGTATAGCTCAGTGGTAGAGTGCTTGTCTCTCTCTCTCTCTCTCTCTCTCTCACACACACACAATACCAGGGGCAATACGATACAACGTCATCACAGTGACAAATTCCTAAACTCCAGAAACTAACAGCACAGGTGTAAGCCAAATGGTACAGGCTGCAGGTCTGGTGGCTCCCCACGCCACGGCACACCCTCCTCCCATCCTATGACAAGACAGGGTAGGACAGACAGCCCATGGAAGAATGGACCTTTCATTTGTTCTTCCACGCTGGGGAACCTCTGGGAATTGTTTGCTGTTAACTGAATCTTTCAGTCAGAAGGACTTCCATGTTGGTCATGGAAATATTTTTACTTGCAAGAAAACTATTGATGGTTGTGAGACACAAAAAGAAAGCTAAACAAATAATATACACAACTGTTGGTGGAACAGAAATAATTCTTAAAACCCAAAGGAAAATTTATGGTACAATGCCTCCTGTAGTTTATTGAGATGAAAGCTAACTATGTACATTAGAAAAACTGATTTAAATGGGGAACTAGAGGATGATGATTGGAAAGGATAAGAATAAACAAGCAAGAAATGATACCAACAACTATATTAAGTAACTTCTAAAGTTTTTAAGAGCCATCAAGGATAGTTACAAGTGTTTTCCAGGGGTGACAGGCAAGAGGGAAGTCCTTTGAAAACCTTTCATTTGCAGGCTTGGGAAATATTTACATCAGTGGCTGATCTCTAAGGAAAACCACTGGAATGGTGATATTGGTACAAAATGGAAGAAGAGAGAAGGAAAACAGGTACAGAAACTAGTCCAGGAGGCAGGTAGCAGACAAGCCAAGAGTAACGAATGAATCCAGGATTAAAAGGAAAGAAGACAAATGTTAAGGCAAGAACAGGAAGGAAAGAAAGAGTGTTAATATCAAACCAGAAGGAGGTTCAGGTAACCCTTATCACAGTAAGAAAAGAGGGAAAAAGAGAGAAAGCATTTCCTCCCTGTGTTTCTGTTATATCAGCTGTTTCTGGGACATTTAATCTTCCTTTTCCGTGCTTTCTAAGTCCAAGGCTTTTGGCTGCATTTGGGGGATTTATGGATTAAAATATGCCTTACATCTGGCAATACTGAATATTCTCATGAAACCAAGAGCAGCCTCACAGGTGCCCTGGCATGCTGGGCACTTCTCAGCACCTGATCTTGATAGATAATTTAGAGACTCACTTAGAAAAACTGTTGGGGGCAGAGTGGGGGAGGTGTTGGTAATATCCATAGTAGTGCCTCTGTCTGCTTGGGACAGCGTCGCCCTGTCCTTTGCCTGGTTTTTGCAGACTACCAGGAAACTCCTCAGCCCCTTCCCCATCCTACAAGTCAAATGTCAAAATTAAATTCATTTTTACTTTAGTGGTAAATGTATCTCAAAACACATTTGTAAGATATCATTTTTTAAAATTTCCTCTTGAAATTACTGGAGGTGCCCAGGAACATTATGAAATCACAGTTTTGTCCTTTAGTATTCAAAACCACTGTGGTTTATTTTCCTGGATGCTGAGTTCTCAGTGTGGGGGTTGAATGAGCTAACTCCTAGGCCAACTGACCTGACCAGGAAGGCTTTAAACTGAAAATGGTGGGAAAAGCATTCCATTAAAGCCTGTGGAATATGCAGGTGCTCAGGACATCTGATCTGACTGTACAGAGAAGGGCAGGGTGTGCCCAGTAAATTCAGCAAGCAATCACTGGGAGGATAGGTAAGATCAGCATCTGAGGCCTCCAAAGCCCATGTACAGTGATTGTATGTGGGCAATTCTTAGCGTGAACCAGGACTTTCAAACAGATGTGGGGGGACTTCAGAAGAAAGTCTTCACACTATATAAGGGTTTGTAACAGGTACAAAAATGAATAGTAGGCCCACACAAGAGTTACCCAGAAGTTAGGGATGGAGATTTATTTTTCTGTTATTATTTTCAAACTTTTTATTATGAAAAATTTCAAATAGGCATGAGCAAGAATGATACAACGAACTCGCCTGTGCCCATCACACAGCCCTGCCTCTTCTATCTGACCAGGGACCGACAAAGCAAGGAAGCTTCCAATGATGTGCTCTTGGTTTTCAATACCTTCACTTGGCATAATCTGCAAAGCATTATTTAAGAAAACAGGAAAACCCCCGAATGTGAAACTTTCTAAGAGCATACCTAGGGCAGAATTACATTAAAGGCAACACCTGAGGACAGATAGCAAAGTGGAAACACAGGGATAGTTATGGGGTTTGAGAGTCACACGGAAGGAGCCTATCCCAGTACGCTGCTGCTTCCTCTTCTTTTTTCAAACCAGTCACGTTTCATTGGGTGTTGATTCTCAGGATATGAAAAGACACGGCAACAATCAAGTTCTCAGAAAGGGACCTGGAGCAAGGCAGTCATGGTTGGGAGTCCAGAGCACCCTGCCACTGGCCCCTCTTTAGTGGTATCTGAGTCACTGCTCACATTTGTGCTCCTTGTAAGAAAGGCAGTAGTTGAAGAGCATGTAAGCTGCCAACACCATGCTAATTTCAGCGATGCTGTCTTTCTTCATGCTGACGTATCTTTCTGACACGGTAGTAACCTCTTTGAACGGCTCCAACCACGTCTCTAGAGGTGAAATCCCACATCAATGTCCAGCTTGGCAGCTGCCCTAGTTTGACATCCATGAGTTTCTTCTTTGCTATTACGACTGATGCCATCTTGGAATTCAGGTATCCACTGAGCCCAGTAAATTCATCTTGCTCAAGTACTTATTCCCTCTCTCCTATCTGAACTGTACTTGGCATAGCCAAATTGTTACTGGGGACACGTCCTTTATGAAAGAATCCCAGCTAATCAGTGAAAAAGGAATAACATTAGAAATATCCAATTATCAATGGTCACTAAAGCTAGGTGACCGGACGACGGGGACTGCATCGTAGAGGAATTACACCATCCATGTAGGAAGCAGAGCCTGGAATGGCAGCCTTGAAGTTACTCCACCCTCAGCTGCTTCCTCTTTTCCCCAAAGATGAACCCACCTGCGGCCTTCTTGTCAGGATCCACTTGCAACCTCCACAGTCTGCCATAAAGAGGCCTGACAAGAACACAGAACTGTTAAAAAGCACTGGGCAAGTTGGGCTATCAGAACCTGCTGCAGCTCTGCAGCCTCCCACATACCCCATCGCACAGGGCACACGCGTGGCATGTCCGATGCCCACCCGTGGGGTGTTGCACAAATCCTTTGGTAAACATGTCAGCTTGCTGAGTGCTTACAGTGCACATGTTTATAAAAACATACCTCACAGTTAGCTTAGATGAGCTGAAGGTCAGTTCCCCCCGTCTCTCCCTCTAAACTTGTATTTATGATGTGGTTTTCTTGTCGCAGACTTACCTTCCTAATTATGCCTTCCCTAAGCTAATATGAAAACTAATTTGTATTCCCTAAGTACCCAGCAGCTGGGTTGGGGGTGGAGGAAAATGGTCCTGGCTTACACTGGCTTGCTTAGAGAAACTGTCCAAGGATTTAAAATGTGTCACGAGTAATCTGCATGACAGATAATCTGTATGTGACTACTAAGGTTTGACTATATTTACAGTTATAAAACCCACAGGCCACTTAGGTCTTCCTTTTTCTTCTTGTGGTACCTGGGGATTTGTGGTACCGGGTTAGATACCAGGGCATCTACCACTGAATTACATTCCCAGTCCTTTTAATTCTATTTTTAAAATTTGAGACAGGGTCTTGCTACATTGTCCAAGCTGGCCTTGAACTTGCAATCTTCCTGCCTCAACCTCCCAAGAAGCTAGTATTACTGGTATATACCACACTCTTTGACTTCTTAGGGCTCCTATGAGCTTATGTAACATTATGTTTACAAGATTTAAGCTACCGGGAGAAAAAATCCTGTCTAAATTTGAGGTAATATTGTTATTTCATGTGAACTTTCTCCCAGGAGTCAAAGCAATTGTAATGGCTTACTGGAGGCAGACCTAAGGAGGAAGCAAGAATAAAGGCACACTTGGTCCCAAGGGCTGTTGAGAAGGGCAGGTGCTAGCAGCCCAGTACTCTACTCCTAGGAGTGTGTCCACACACCATTTTGTCCACACAGTGAACAACTCATATACGTAGTGTTTACATGTCCTATTGTTAGAGGCTGTTTAATGAGAAAAAAAAAACACTCTGATCCAAAAGCACAGTGATGAGTCATGAAAACTTAAGGAAGAGAAGGCCAGGGAGAAAGTTCAAAGTGGACATTCCTAAAATTAGATTCTTTTCCCATTTGCTATATAATTTAGCATTTCTTTTTGTGAGATGTAGGATAGGGAAAGAATGTGAGGTTTTTTTTTTTGTTTTTTTTTTTTTTTTTTTTTGTGGTGCTAGGGATTGAACTCAGAGCCTGATGCATGTTAGGCAAAATCTGTACCACTGACTTATATCCTAGTTCTTTTTATTATTATTATTTAAATATTTTTGTTTGGAGACAGGAGCTCCCTAAATTGCCAAGTCTGGCCCAGAACTTTTGATTTTTCTGTTTAAGTCTCCCAAGTAGCTGGGATTATAGGTGTTTGTCATTGAACTCAGCTAATGATGAGATTCTTGGATGAAAAACATTTTAAAACATGAAAATAAATAAATAAAAGAACAGTTTAGGTAACATGGCTAAAAGGAGTTGTCCAGAAACATTTAAATTTCTTTTCCTTGCTCCACCAAGACAAATAGAAATTCCAAGGTCTCCTGAAGCACTCAAGATATTTCAAGAGGTTTAGACCAATCTCTAAAACAGCGCTGTCCACTAGAATTCCCTGTAACAATGAACATATCCCATTTGTGTGCCATGGCAGATACACAGCAACTGAAAGATGACTGATGTGACTGAGGAACTAACTTTTAAATTTTATTTCATCTTAATTAACTTAAGTTTAAATAATTAGAATGATGCTCTAAATCTGAGCTTCCAGTGTGCCAGACTCCACATCATAAATGTGCATCAGACACACACACACAGTGTAACACTTTAAGAGTTGCCTTTGTTTAGACAGAAATTCAATCTGAAATTGGATGCTTTGTATTTTTGTATTTCCTGGACTTTCCCTTATTTGTGCCATGGTTCTTTCCTACATTGTTCACTCCCTCAATGCTCTCCAGCCCTTAGGCTCCTATGTGAGAAACTCCACCAGCATTTAAAAACAACTCGGTATAGCTGTACATTATAGTGCTATGAGCAGTAAGGAGATGCTGAACCAGGCGAAGTCAAAAGAATTGCTGGATACCTCTTTAGTGAGCCAATCTGATAGCAATGCCTTTGTAATCTTTCTCAGAGCAGTGTCTCAGTTTCCACATTGAGACTCCTGCAATGATTCTCAGATCTAATTGCTGGCTTTACAACGGCAAAGATATTTTTATCAATTTCACTTAAACCCCACTTAGACTCTGAAAATCTCTAAATTGGGGTCTTACTAATAATGAAGATTTGGTGTAATTATAATGTCATAGGCAATTGTGCTGACAAAGCAAAATATGTCTCCTCGCTGGGCCTTTGCTCTCAGTCTGACCAACAGGAGGAGAAAAGAGGCTTTGTCAGGAGCAGATGTGCAGTGGGAGGCCCCGGGAAAGATCTGTTGAATGAAGCAGGTGCCATTTAGACATTCACTTTACTGACTCCAACCACAACCCCCTTCATTTGATATCCTGCTCCTGGTAGGAGGATGGAGAGAGAGCATCACACAAAGAGGAAGCGTGTTTATCCTGTTCAGATTACTGCTTCTGCCAGAATGCTGTTGCTGGGTTCTGGGAAGTGAATCCCTGTATTTATACAGGTAACCTGAGAGCCAGAGGGCCTCAAACCATCCTGGCTGCGATGTGCAAGCTATTAGAGTTAATAACAGTGCACTGACATTCCTTCAAAATCCTAATGGAAATGAAAATAAAAAGAGGAAAGACCCTCTACTCAAGAACCTTAAAAACTTTATTCTGTAAGAATGTCCTATTATGATATTCTAGTTCCTATGTGAACAGCAACTAATGCCCCTTTTACACACTCAATTAAAATCTACTTTTTCATTCATGTATTGCATAAAAATGACTCCAATTAAACTTGTCCAATTATGGCTCTGGATTCAGTGTACATATATGCACACACACAAAGTTCCTTTAGAGAATAACTGCCTTTGATGACAGGCACTGAGATTCTGTTTTGGTTACAAGGAGCTGGAATCATCCTAGACTTTTATACACTGAGTCTCAGAAAGTTCTGAAGATAGAAGAGGAAGGTGAATGAGATAAAGAAAAATTCAACTTGAACACATGCAGGTGGAGAGGAGACTGTGGTCAGTGGTGTCCAAGTGCCAGATGGCAGAGACTTTCCAGGAAACCCTGCCTTGCAGCCCTGATCCAAATCTTTTGCTCAGAATATCCCTGGCTCAGATTGGTGTCCTGTTCATAGAAGGTTCCCCAAGCTGGAAATACATGATAGTCAGACTATAGAGCAGATGAAGGCATGCCAGGCTGGCCTGACAGCATCTCCTTCTGAGATCCTGAGGAGTCAACTAGAGTCATCCGGCCTTTAATACAGACAGTATCTCAGAGCTACATCTGAAGGCCATGGCCATGGCTCAGATGAATACTCAGAATAGGATTAAGGTCTAGTGGCCTACCATTTCATTGTGAAGGCCCTCTATGCCCCTTTTGTTCTATGGTCTTTAAATCTTTGAGCAGTGGAGCCTAGATTAGCAGTTCCTGGTGTACAATGAGTGTTTGAGACCACACTAGTTTATAAAAACAGAGGGAGAATGACACATCCCCTTGGGACAGGCATACTCTGTAAGGAGAAGATGGGCTAAGCGTACGCTGAAGGACAGGAGACCTCTCACAAGCAGTGCTGCTCCTCTGAAGGTTCACAATGTAGCACCTTTGCGGGAAGAGAAGCAAAGAAGCAAAGAATCCTCCAATTGGAAACCCCTTTAGCTGTGGGCTCATGCCTGCAGAGTGATAGGAAAGGCCTGGTAATTATAGAGAACTAAGTCTCACATGCCTGAGAGATACACTATACTTTTCATCAGAGGATTCCTGAAGTAGAGATTCTTGGTGTGAAATTCATTATTTCCTTCCCACAAACAAAGACTTACTAGCCCAGGTCCTAAGAAATGTTCCCTAGAAATGTGAAGAGTGAACCCTGAGGATTGATTCCCTTTTCACTCAGTGTGAGTTTTTAATAATAATGAAAATGGCAGCAATAACAACAGTAATAACAATAGGGGTGATAGTCAATAGTTATTACATGCTCAGGATGCCCCAGGCACTAAAGAGAGTAGCAACAAATATTCTGTTACCCCCCAAATCAGTGCCACTATTACATTTCCCTGAGTGGGGGAGACTGGGGAGTCAGGAAAACTATCACTTCCTTTAAGACCTATTCTGGAAGGCACTTTGGATTTCAAGTCATTATGAAGGGACTAATGGAAGGAAGACGTTTCAGGAGTGAAAAATGACCACCACTTGTCCCTTCCTCCTTGAGTGCTGTGAAAAGGGTAAGCTCCTTGAGTGTTCTAGAACAGAGAACACCATTATACATCTCTGTGTTCCCATTTCTCAGCAGCAGAAGCAGCAGCTGTGTTTCACTGGGAAATCTGGAATTCAATAGTAATGGCTCCTTTCAGCCTGTGACCCAGCAGACATTAGATATTTGTTTCTTTGGGGGCCACTATAAATCCATTAAAGCACCTAGCTACAGACACCTATAACTATAAAGAGAAACTTGAATTTGTGAGGAATCTGAAGTGGAAATATGCAAGTGGCCTAAGTCATGAATAAAAGAACTAGAGAATGAGTCTAGGTGTCACCACTGCCTCCTGTCTCCGGTTTTCTTGCTCAGGACTCTGCAGGGCATAAAAATAGTCCAGTTCTTCTTGTAACCCTTCTGCTTACTGTTTACTGGCTGCGGATTACTGCAGTCACATGAATAGCTTCCCCCGCCTCCAAAGCAAAGCCATGCTGTCTATGAGCTGAGAAGGTCACCAGGAGACAAGGCTCATGAAGGATTCATGTGGCCCTAGCCCACACTGAAGGAATACAACTTTTCAGAAGGCTACCTGCTGTAGCCATTAGATCAGCACTATCCAAAAGAACTTTCTGCAATGATGGAAATGTTCTGTAGTTGCATAGTCTACTACAGTAGCCACTAGGTACATATACCTATTTACATTTAAATGTGAATAAATCATACCCAGGCATGGTCATGTACACCTATAATCCTAGTCAGTGATTTTGGAGGCTAAGGCAGGGGATTGCAAGTCTGAGGCCAGCTTGGTAAAGTTAGCCAGGCCCTGTATTAAAACAAAAGGGCTAGGGATGTAGCTCAGTGGTAGAACATCCCTGGATTCAGTCTCCAATACCAAAAAAAGAAAAAGTGTGTGTGTATAAATTTAAAAAAAAGTTAGCACCTCAGGTCATATGTGACTGTTTACTCCTTGAAATATGATTAATGTAACTAAATAACTGCCTTTTACATTTTATTTAATTTTAATTTACTTGTATTAAGTTCAAATAGCCACATGTAGCTAGTATGTAGCTAGTACTAGTACCTAACATACTATACAGTGCAGTTCTTTTTTTTTTTTTTTTTTTGGACAGGGTCTTGCTAAGTTGTAGAGGTTGACCTTGAACTTGGAAATTCTCCTGCCTCAGCCTCCCAAGTTGCTGGGATCACAGATGTGTACTACCACACCTGGCTAGATTTTATTTTATTTTAATACCACTGAGCCATATTCCCAGCCCTCTTTGTTTGTTTATTTTTTTGAGACAGGGTCTCCCTAAATTGCTTAGGGTTTCACTAAGTTGCTGAAGCTGGCCTAGAACTTGTGATCTTACTGCCTCAGCCTTCCAAATCACTGGGATTACCAGCGTGCACCATCATACCCGGCTAAATCTTAGGGTTGGATATCACATATTTATTTGCCTCTGCTAACATTTAGCATGACTCTGACTTCTAAATTGAATAAGGGTATAGTTCATAAAATAATCTTGCAAAATAGCCACCATACCAAGTACCAGTTTAGATGAATAACGAATATCATGATTTTCATTTGTTTTCCATCTTCCTAGGTTGGATAGGTTGGCAAGAAGCAGTGAAGGAGAGCGAAGGCAGCTCTATTGGGCAGTGGAAAGAGCACTAGAGATCAGGGTTTGCTTTCCAGTTCCACCATTTATGAGCTGCCTGAGCTGCCAGGCAATTCCACTTTAGCTGCCTCTGCACATGGGGCTGGCAAAGACTTGTCCACCTGCCTTACTGGGGAAGGTAGCACAATGAAGTTCATGCTGTGTCATCTGCAAGAAGATGACAGTGATGGTAGTAACAGCAGGAAAAGAAATGAAGGGACAGAGAAATAAGATGGAGATCCTAAATCGTTATGTTCACAGTGTAGTCATGTAAAATGGAGCAAAATAGAAAGTTATTTTCCTGGTATGGCATCTACCAACACATTTCCCAGAATGGAAATTACTCATTGTAAGAGAAAAGTTAGCTGACTCAAATGGGGTAAACCCTGTCTGCAAGAAAGCCTGTCTGCTTGCAGAGCTGTGAGGACAATAAGCAGCATCACTGTCCCACACTGCTGCACCACACTGCTGAGTTCCCAGGGCAGCGGCCAGCTCCAGGCTCAGCTCAAATTGCAGAACCTGTTCACTCTGCCTCCCTAGCTCCTCCTCCTGAGCCATGGCTTACAGCTCTCCTCTTCTCATTTCTTATAAGAAGTAATCTTTTCAGATCTGTGAGTATTTTCCCTTCCTCTTCCTTTTTAAAAAAGGTCTATGATTCCAAAGGGGAAGTGACTGCATTACAAATGAATCTTCACTTGCTTTTTCCTGCAGATAGGCAATGTCTCAGCTTGACTTGATTGAGACCACCCTAGTGTCTTCATTTTCTTTCAAGTCACCTACCACCAAGGGGGTCAGTGGAAAAGGGGAGTTAAGAGTCCATAGCTACCACATATGCTGCTCTTTGAGGACTTTCAAGAAGGGGAGAGCATATCCTGGGACTCACAGCTCATGCAAAAAACAGATGGTCAGAGGCTGCATGCTTTAAGCTTTGGAGGCACCAAATGTAACACCTTTGGATTAAAGGCACAAACACAGTACCACAGAATGCAACAGCACTTTTAAAGCTGTTATGGACCGAAATGTACTCTTACAATAAAAACTTTATTTAATACATTTATTTAAAGTTTTATTAAAATAGCAAGGCAAAAAGTGATGCAGTGCACATTGGAAATTCAGCACATCAGCACTCTGTTGGTGAACAACATTAATGGATATATTTCCTAAATTAAAACATCTCCACTGACTCTTTTGGAAATGAGTTCATATGCTCATATGTCTTGAGAAGGAGGAGCAGAAAAGATAGAATGAGAGATGTATTTTATAGTTTATCAAGATAAGGGTTGGCATTTTATTTTTTATTGTTAGAGAAAAGCTGGGGCCGAGAACATGTGATACTAATGGATGGTGGTGGTGGTAGCAAGAAAAAAGTAAAACAAAACAAAACAAAACAAAACAAAACAAAAACAGTCTTCCCAAAGGAAGGTGGAATTCAATGTAGTCACTGAGATCTACAGAGAGATAGCACCACTTTAGGAGCAAAAAAGGCCAACTAACTAAAAGAAACTATGTACTGGAGGAGAAACAGCAGTCCTAGACCAAGGACTGTGATAGAACATGAAGCTGGAGCCTTTAATAATGTCACCTTGTATTTCCTTCAGTCAAGGTTGCAGAAAAAGCTTCTGTCCTATTCCCACACTATCTATCTCTGGAGCACAGATCCTTCAGTTGCATAGACAAGCATCTGGATCTGTCTTAAAGATGGAAAAGTGGGGCCTACAACAATACTGTGCACTCTTCACAACTTAACCTACTGCAAAGAATGATGGAGAAATTGACAAGGATAGCCAATGAGAATTTCCTGTTTGTAATGTATCTATGGACCAGGCACTATGCTAAGCCCCTGACAGCAATCATTTTGGTCAATGCTCACCACCACCTTATGGTTAAAGAATTATCATTATCCTAATTTTATAGCCAAGGCTCAAAAAGGCTAATTTGCTTTCCCATTATCAGAGTTTGTTAGGGGTGTGGGATTAAGAGCACCCAGCTCTAACAGACCCTTCCATCTCCTTTGCCCCTCCTATTCTCAACACCTTGCCAGGCATACACAAAGTTAAGAACTTCACCACCTCTTTTTTTCTTCTTTTTGCAGCACAGGGACTGAACCAAGGGCCTGGTACATCAGAGCACATGCTCTGCTGCTGAGCTACATCCCTAGCCCCCTATTAAAAATTTGACAGAGGTTCTTAGCCTTTTTTGTGTGTGTAAAGTGTCTTTGATCACTTAACATGTGATCAAAGTTATGGATCCTACTTTTGAAATCTGTATGTGAAACTATAGAGACACTCTTTTTTTTCCTTTTATAATCTGTATGGTTTATATTTCAATTATAATGCTATCACACTGACTAAGACTGCCACTACAATATTGAACTAGGACAGTGAAAGCAGAAATCATTGTCTTTGCGATCATATGGGGGAAAGCATTTGGTATTTCAACAACTATTTCCTGTAGTCTTAATAGATGCCCTTGATCAGGTTAGGGACATCTCATTCCTAATTTGCTCAGACTTTCTAGCATGAATGAACATTTCGTATTTCATCACATGCTTTTTCTGCATCTATTAAGAAGATCATATAGTTTTTCTTTTTATTGATATTTTATATTACAATGGTTGATTTCTCCAAATGTATCACTTTTTGTTCCCTGGATTAACTTTATTTGGTCATCTTATATTATTCTTTCTATAAAAATTGCTATATTCAAAAAAAAAAAAAAAAGTTATGGATCCTAGAGAAATAAATAGAAATGTATATTCTACTCTCTTATGCATGGACCCAACCCAAAAATCCTGCTCCCTTCTATGAACCTCATGTTTGTCTTGACCCATCTTCTCTGTTACCTCTCTTGCTAAAAAGATAACATTTAAAAAAGGTATTCTATGGCACATGTTTGAGATTAAATTCAACTTGAGAAATATACACATTTAAAAGTTTTAATAAGATCAAAGAAAAACAGAGATGGGAAAAGGTAAAGACATGTTTAGTGTGAAGAAGAGACGGTATGTTTTCTAAAGAAGTTCTAAATTGATTTAGTTTGATTTGGCAGTGGGGTGGGTAGTAAAATGTACATTTGTTTTGCAGTACAGGAAGACTAGTTGGGCCTCTAGGTCGTAGGAAATTCTGTGTTGAAGAGTTAAGGGAGAACCCTAGCAGAAGACTTGCTGGGGTCAGGCCTGAACAAAGGGGGAACCTGCTGCTTGGAAGATGAATGAGAAGGGCTGTCCTTTCTGTAGGTGTGGTGTTAATGCCTTGTCATCGGTTTCGATTTTTAAATAGCCCTCCAATCCATTTCCCTTCCTTCAGGGCATGAGGACAGGCTGAGACTCCAGATCAAAACCAGGACAGCATAGGTGGAGCTGCTAAAAGGCTTGTGAGGATTAAAATGGTTAAATAGGGCTTTACTCCTCTAAATGAACTTCCAAATTAGTGTGAAGTTGACTCCTCCAAAACACCTTTGAAATTTTGAATAATTTTTTCCCTCCAAATTTAAAGATGCATCTGTCACTAATCGCTAATACTAACATCACAATGATAAAATATTATGGTATAAAGAACAGACAAATAGATAAATGAAAATAGAAGTGCCCCTCCACAATTTAAGAATTCTGCATAGAGTTGGGCACAGTGATGTGTGCCTGCAATCCCAGCAACTCTGGAAACTGAGGTGGGAGGATCACAAGTTGGAGGCTGGGCTTACCAGCTTAGCAAAACCGTTTCTCAAAATCAAAATCAAGTATAAGAACTGGGGGTGTGTTTAGTGGTAGAGGGCTTCTAGGTTTAATTCTTAGTGTGTGTGAGGATTTTGCATAAGATGATGATATTTCAAGTCAGTGTAAAAAGGATGAATTTTGACTTTCTTTTTATGGGGTGGGGGAGGCTACTGGGAGGTATTTTACCACTGAGCTATATTCCCAGTCCTTTTAAAAGAATTTTTAATTTTAAAACAATCTCACTAAGTTGCTTAGGGCCATGCTAAATTGCTGAGGCTGGCCTTATTTGTGATCCTCCTGCCTTAGCCTCCTGAGCTGCTAGGATTACAGGAGTGTCCCACAGTGCCCCAATTGATTTCAACCTTCTTAATGGAGACTAAATAGTGCTGGAAAAACTGAGCTATGTAGGGAAAAAATGCCAACTTAGATTTCTACCTAATGCCATATACTAAAATAAAATGCAGATATTTTGTAGTATTCAAAATAAAAATTAAAATCATACTAGAACTGATAGAAAATAGAGTTAGTCACTTAACTTTGAGGTTAGGAAAGATGTAACATAATGTAAAAGCAAAAGACAAATAATTAGAGAAATAACAAGGAAAGTAACAAGTAAAATAAAAATAAACTGGGAGGGGCTGGAGTTTTGGCTCAGTGGTAGAGGGCCTGCCTAGCATGTGTGAGGTACTAGGTTCAATTCTTAGTACTGCATATAAATAAATAAAAAAAATTTAAAAAAAGGTCCATCCACAACTAAGATACACAAGATATAAGATTCCCAACAGAAAAATAGGTGAGGAACATCAGCGGGTAAATACTAAAACATATAAGTGTAGACAAAAACATAAAAATAGTGAAAACACAGATCGCTAATATAAAAAAAATGCAAATTAAACAAGACACAACTTATTGCCTACCTTAAAGTAGGCAAAATTATGCTAATGTCCAATGCTGGTGTGTAGAGAAGCAGGTTCTGAATAGCACTGTGGGAGATGTAAGCAAGCACGGGAGTGGGAGAGATCAAATAATCACAGGAGCAAGACTATGTACAAAGATCAACAGTATTATTTTTATTGTAAAAAATATTTGCTAATTGTGGGCAATATATTGAGCTGTTACTAAGAACTATAAAATGATCCTTTAAAAAATATTATTATGAAAATGGCTGAGATACTTCAAAATGAGTTACAAAAAATTACTGAAAACATGATCCTATTTAAAAATTTTTCTTAATAGGAAAAAGAGGCCAGATTAAAAATAAAATAAAACAAAATATTAACATTATATTAGGTGAAATTATGAATGATTCTTATAATTGAGACCAAAAAATAAAAAGCCCAAAGCAAATGCTATCCATGTTCCTCCTTTCTTCTTATACCATCATTAGAAAGAATATCAGCTGCTTTAGAAAATGCTGAGGCTCTTTTTAGCAGCTTTGGTAAGAGATTTGATTACCTATGAACTTCAGTCATCTTTTTTGTTTTGCCTCATCTCATTTTTAGGAAGAAAAGACAGTCAGATGAATCTGCTAAGATCTCAGACATAAGAGCAGCTTTCTGAGGCAACCAAGGACAAATATTACTTTTAATTTATAGCTGCTGCAATAGGAGGGAGAATAGGTCTGGAGGCCTGTTCCCTGATGCTCGCTCACAGTGGGTGGCCCAGTCTGGGTGAGTGGTGAAAGGCACCCCCAGTCAGCACCTACATTTGCTGATGAGTCCTGGGAGTACAGGGGACCTGAGGTCCTGCAGAGAGGATGGTAGAGTGAAAGGGATAAATAGGCCAAAGTGTCTAACCTCTTATATTAAGGTGTGTTTGGGGAAGAAAAGTATGGAGATAATTATGTTGAAAAAATAAAGAAGTAAAGGAAGGAACCCACACAGTGGTCTTTCCTATTGTTTCCTACTCTCCAACAATTCAATCTCCATTTCAAAGAAAGGACTCTTAGAAAAATTTAAATTGAACCAAACCTAGCCAAGAAACTCCATCCTAAGAGACCAAAGACTTATTTATCTCTACTGAAAAAGACAAAGAACATAAACAAAATGAAGTAATATTAGTGCTTGAATTAAGTAGTTTCTTCAGTGGTGGGGTAGGCTGGTACCCAGAAAAAAGGATGTCTTCAGGTACAGAGTGCAGTTTTTGTCAGGTCTGCCTTGGTGACCAGGAATTTAAATCTCCATCATACGAGTTATTTTATTTTTTTCCTTTCCTTTTGTGTGTATGTGTGTGTGTGGTACTGGGGATCAAACCCAGGGCCTCATCCACGCTGAGTCATTTTCTTTTAACACTGCCCTATAGGATACCATTTCATACCCTTGCCCACCACCCTCTATTTACCAGACTCTATCCAGCTCCACAAGCATCTGTCCTCCATTCCTGCTAGTTCTACCCCGCAAAACCTTTCTGCTTCAGGTCCAAATCATGCTCAAATTGCTCTTAAAAGAGCCATCGGCTAATAGGTTTGTTGTTTAACCATACTCTGGAATCTGTGGTGTATTTTTTTCCAGGTATGCCCTTTTCAAAGATAGTTCTATGTCTACAAGTACCTTATTCTTTCATCATCTCATTCTTCCTGATAAGGAAAAACCGTTTGGACAGATAACCTAAGTTTGTTATTACAGAAGTGACAAAGATGGGCCACAGGACACATATGAAAAAAACAATGAAAAGACAACCTATAACAGTCTAGCCAGATAACAAATTAAGTAGGAAAAACCTGCTTCTAGGCCCAGAGTAAATACTGTAGCACTCTGGGTGAAAATGTTAGAAGACAGAGGAATTTCAGAATTATCTGGCTCATCTCCAATATTGTATTAATTCTCTGGATTCCCACAGGCATATGAAATGATTGGCCTTTGTCTAACACTGCTGGGAGAAGGCACGAGGTAGCAATCTGATTTGATTCAGAGAAGCTATGTTAAGAAAGGGATAAGTCCAACTCTTAAGGTCTGAATTCAGTGAGTATTGTCAGTCACAAGCAGTTTAGCCTGCTTCAGGGGAACTACTGGTCTCTCTTTTGGAGTTTGGGGATGTCTCACTATGTTGCCCAGGCTGGTCTTGAGCTCAACTGATCCTCCAGCATCAGCCTCCTGAGTAGCTGGGAGTCCAGGCATGTGCCACCATGCCTGACTGGAACTTCTCCTGGCACTTAGGACATAGAACAGAATTTTCTCCTATCACAAATTCAGCCAACAACATGAAATCAACACTAATAGATTCACACAACCCAGTGCTACTAAAAAGAGACAGCTTCCAGTAATCAATGATAGTAGGTGTGGTTTAATTTCACTGTATGGCTGAACAGGTCTACTTGGCTGGAGCCCCAGAAGATCTTTAGATTTACCCATAAATTCATATATCAGCAAGGGTGAGGCTGGGGAGCAGCTAGAACTATTAAGTAGTGTGTTCTCTCCCAGACAGGTCAAGTCCATTAGAATGGATCACAAAGTCTCCTACCAAACCCACACAGTGAAGTGTTTTTAGCAGTTCTATTGTGAATGACAACTGCAGAAGGATGCACATAGCTAGTTGTCCTACCTTTGATCATGGTAGATTAGGACTCAGATGAGGAACAGAAAAGGTGAGAATATAGGTGTAGGATTCTAGCTACAGAGGGAGGTTTTCCTCAGTTCCATCTAGGGTCTATTTCATCCTGAACACTTAAACTTGAAGTATTTTGACTAAGATCAGTCCCATCTCCATTTAGGTCAGTTCAGGAAAGCCCTTAGGCCCCTGGAAAAAGAAAGTTGTAGTTGCAGTATTGGATTTTCTTTCTTTTTTTTTAAAAAATGATTCTCAGAAGCCAAAAGGCCCTGCCTTTCCTCTGTTATTCTTCTACAGGGGGACAGAGTACTTTTTCTTCCCAGTTCTAAAGGAGGATACAGCATTGTCTTTCTTCAAAGACTTTCCCAAAAACTAATGGGGTATTCAGATCTTAGGGACCCATCATAAAAAAGGGGCCAGGAACTTCTCTTTCAGCCACTGATGACATTAAAGAACTTTCTGCCTAAATAAAAGTACATTAATTATCTATTTTATTTCCAGGATGTAAAGTAACATTTCCCCAAACCAACGAGTACTTAATTTCCTGCTTCATTATATATTTTTAAAGTTTAAGAAACAAGCACAGAGTCTCACAGATTGGGGCTGGTCCTCCTCTTTGATCCAGACTTCTGAGGCACTTCCCTGGGCAGCCCAAGTCTTGGCCACTGACTCCCAGAGCCTGCTGAAGTGGATCCAAAGAGCTGGATTGGAGCTGTAAGATTTTGCCACCATATTTCTATGAACTTTATCCCTTTTGTTTATTCGGGATATTCACCAATATCCAGGAAGTCAAAGAGCTGGGGAAGAAGGGCAGGGTGGTGGCATGTTACTGGCTAAATCCAGACATCCTTGGTGAGGCCACATATAACAGGAAGCAGAACCCACAGTACCAACCAGAAATATGAATTCATCACAGCCTGCTGCCTGACCCTGGGGTAGGTGAAATGATGGCACCTTTCTGGAGGGAGTCAGAACATTCCACCTGCCCACAGGAGAGTCTCTACTACAGTACAGGATGCTGATCTACTCTACTCCACAGGAGAGTAAAGGACAAATTGTGCCCCACAGCAAATTCTAAAGTACCTCCCAGCAAGTCTTGTCATAGCGAAACAGTCACTTTTAAATACGTAGTTCAAATAGGTAGCCATTACCATGGTGTTTTCCTTCAGGAAACCCTCTCTTACTCATAAAGGAATCATGGGCTCCTAGAAATTTCCTAGGTATTGAATAGCTACCCATAAAGAAAAAAATTAAACCAAGCTCAACCTCTTTCTGAAGGGTTTGTTGCCAGCCATGTCAGGAAGGTTAAAGTGGAAACAGGGAAGAAATTCAATAAAATATTTATGCTTGCTTACCATTAGCATCTTGGACTCCAGTAAGTGCTCCAACGGCTGCTGCGGTTTCCCCAGACAGGACGATCTGTCCCCCGCCTTGTAAGGTGGCTTCAGCCAGGGTGGCGACAGCATGGGCGGCAGCTTCACTGAGAGTACAGGAACAGGAGAGAGAGGGATATGCAAGCAGATAAAAGTATAGCTCTGCAGCAAGACAAACCATCCCACTGAGGGTTCTCTACACTGACTTCATGATTGCAAGCCTAGAAAATCCTTGATGCCAGTGCCAACAGACAGAGCCAGCTGTAATTTTAAAATGATAATAAAAAATTAGAAAAATCTCAAGTCATATATTTTATAAAGCTAATTTGAGATATTCTTTTTTTTTTTTTGCGGTGCTGGGGATTAGAACTCAGGGCCTTGTGCTTGCGAGGCAAGCACTCTACCGACTGAGCTATCTCCCCAGCCCTGAGATATTCTTTAAACCTAGGGAAGGAGTGTTTGAGGACAGAGGTGTTCATTATCCGTCCTTATCAATATCAATCAATATCAACTGAGTGCTTGCAAGCTACAGTGGAAGGTGTGATCCATATTCACAATGAAAAACCATTATGATTGCCAATCACAGGTTTTCTCTTCCTCTTTATGAAAGGCAGATCATCTGAGACCATCTTTTAAGGCAAGAATGGGAGATAATATAAGGAATTGGCAACCTCCACTTGCTATTTAACCAAATAAAAACACTTTAGTTTATATCCATACTATTTTATTTTTAGCTGAGGACTGAAGCCCGGGCCTTGCACAAAGTAGGCAAGCTCCATCACTGAACTACATCTCCAGCCCTTTTATTTTTTATTTTTGAGATGAAGTCTCATTAAGTTGCTGAGGCTGGCTTTAAACTTGTGATCCTCCTGTCTCAGCCTCTGGGGTAGCTGGATTACAGGTATATGCTATAACACCCGGCTATATCCATTCATTTTAGTTATTTTTTATTATTAGTTTTTTTTTGGAATTGGGGATTGATTCCAGGGGTGCTTAACCACTGAGCCACATCCCCAGCCCTTGTTATTTTTAATTCGGAGACAGGGTCTCACTAAATTGTTGAGACTGGCTTTGAACTTTCAATCCTCCTGCTTCAGCCTCCCAAATCACTGGGATTACAGGTGTGTGCCACCGCACCCGGATCTCCATGCTTTTAAAAAATTCATTCATTTCATTCATTCATTCATTTACACATACATTCATTCATTTATACATATCCAGGGGCATTTAACCACAGAGCCACATCCCTAGTCCTTTTTATTTTTTATTTGGAGACAGGGTCTTGCTTTTACCTAGGACTTCAATAAATTGCTAGGATTACAGGTGTGTGCCACTGTATAGTTGACTGATACCCTGAAAAGCCCAACTCTTTTTTTTGCCTCTCTGTATAAATAGGTAGGGCTAAAAATGGAGACTTAACATTTAAAATTATCACTATATGCCTCAATTTCTTGCCTCAATAAATGCAATAAAACCATAAACTCCCCTTTATTGCAAAGCAAACCCTGTGTAGAATAGAAAGACATTAGCCATCTGTTTAGAGAGAGCAGTATTATATCCTATTTCCCATTTTTCTTTCTTTTCCTTCTTGTATGCTTTTACAAAGTACAGTATGTTTTTTAGTTGTTGACTGGACCTTTATTTATTTATTTGTGGTGCTGAGAATCGAACCCAGAGCCTCACATATGCTAGGCAAGCGCTCTACCACTAGCTACGACCCCAGCCCTTATGCTTTTACTATGTGCATAAGTACTCATTTTTCCTGATTCTATAATGCTACAAACTATAAGATGTACTATTGTTTTATGTGCCAGTAAAGAATAAAAGAAAAATTGGGGGCAATTGTAAGACTAAAATTTGTCATCCAAAATTTGGAGATATTGGGCTGGGGCTGGGACTCAGTGGTACAGCGCTTGCCTAGCAAGTGTGAGGCACTGGGTTCAATCCCCAGCATCGCATTAAACAAACAAACAAACAAAACTAAACAAATTTTGGAGATGTTAAAATATGAAAAAAAACCATAAATTCAGTATTCCTCTTGGTAAAATAGCAGATATCAATTTGTAGTTACTAAGGGAATATCAGAAGTGGGCATGTAGCAGAGAAGGTGGTGTCATTTAGTTTTGCAGAGGTGGGCAAAGACCTGGGTTTGATTCCCAAACAAGTCAGAGGACTCAGCTTTGCTCTGAAGCCATGGGCTCTCCTGCCACAGAGGCGGACATGCTGTAATTACAGGCTCTAGATGTAGAGGTGTGAGGGGACAGGGATTTGTTAGTATAAACATGTCATGACTGTACAGAATACCAAATTCAATTGTCTCTCTTTGTCCTAAGAAACTCAACAGACAAATAAGGCAACAGACATAGTAATTCCCCTAGGAAAGGGTGACTACAGGATTCTAGGAAGCAGTAAAAGAATCTTGGTGGGCAGAAAAGAGTCTCACTGAATAGAAAATTCTCTCTTACTAACTTAACTTGCCTTTCTTTTTTTAAAAAAAATATTTTTAGTTGTAGATGGACACAATACCTTTATTTATTTATTTTTATGTGGTGCTGAGGATCGAACCTAGTGCCTCACACATGCTAAGCACTCTACCACTGAGTCACAACCCACAGACCTTGCTTTTTAATTTGTATGTCTCTATTTAATTTTTCTCTGATAATAAAAGTAATACATATGCAAAACTTTGAAAAATTTTAGTAAGTATAAAAGTTTAAGTCTCATAGATGACAATTATTTTTTTCTAATCTTAATCAGATAATCAGGATCATACTGTACATAGTGTTATTTATACATTTGTTATATTGTAGATTAAACTCAGAGGTACCCCACTACTGAGTTTATAACTCTACACCTTTTTATTTTTTTAAATTTCACAACAAGGTCTCATTAAGTTGCCCAGGCTAGTCTTGAATTTGTGATCCTCCTGATTCAGCCATCCTAGTGGCTGGGATTACAGATCAGTACCACCAGGCCCAGCCAGACTCCCTCTTCCACCACCAGTAATGGGCATTGAACCCAAGGCCTTGCCTATGCTAGGTAAACATGCTACCACTGAGCTACACCCTCAGCCCTCATATATTTTTAAACATTTTTTGTTTTGAGGTACTGGGGATTGAACCCAGGACCTTGCATGTGTTATGTACATGCCCGACCACTGAGCTACATCTCCAGCTCTTTTTAAATTTTATTTTGATAGTGTTTGCTAAATTGCCCAGGTTGGCCTTGTATTTGTGATCCTCCTGAGTCTCTGGGATTACAGGCATTTGCCACCTGTAATTGACTAGGGTTCCAATTTCTGTATGTCTTCACCAATGTATTATTATTTTCAGTTTTTGCATAGTGCCATTGTAAAAGGTATAAGGTGGTATCCTATACCTTCAATTTGTATTTCTCTAATAGTGAGTGATGTTGAACATCTTTTCATGTGCTTATTGGCCATCTGTATGAAGGGGACCCTTACTCTGAATTGCTACTGAGGCCGTTCTCCCTATTTTTCATGATAGAGTTTAATTATAAAGTACTTCATAAGCATTCACTAGACAGTGTAATGAATAAACTGTTTAGTGCCTAGGTCCTTAAATTTTTTTTAAAGAAATTTAAATTAATAAATAATTTTACTTGCCAATTTCATAGTATCTAGTTATCATGGTTTAATGATAAAAATATTTATATTCAGCCTGGGTGCAGCAGCACATACCTATAATCCCAGGTACTCTGGAGGCTGAGGCATGGAGGATGGCAAATTTGAGACCAGCCTCAGCAATTTAGTAAGACCCCATCTCAAAATAAAACAAAACAAAACAGGGCTAGGGAAGGAGCTTAATGCTTGTCTAACATGTGCTTAACCCTAGTACTAGTTCCTAGTACTGCAAAAAACAAAAACAAAAACTTACACTCTGACCTGAGACTTTATGGAAAGTAGCCAACCTAAGCACATGCTGCAGGCGAGTAGTCCCGGCAGTGAAGGCAGGCAGCTCCCAGGCCTGACTTGGCATGCCTGTACCTAAACATGCCCTTTAGTCTTCCTAAAGCTCTAAGTATTTGAATTTATTTATTTTTCTAAAATATGGTATGGGAGAAGGCTAAAACCAGGAACAAAACAAACACAAAAAACAAAAACTCAGCAACAGCCTGAAACAATTTGTAATAACTAGGGATAAGCAGTCTGATGGGGGTGATACACTGACAGGTGGTGGTCAGAAGCCAGAGAAAAAGCAAAGATGGGAGGGTCTTTTACATGAGACATAAAGACAGTAATGGCTCCTTGTGGTTAGCTTGCCTATCATTTCCACACTAGTTCTACTCAATTATATTAGACCTAATGGAAATGATCAAACACAAGTAGAAGAAAAAGATTACCTTTACTTAAAAGGGTGAAAAGGGATTAATATTTCCCTGAGCTACCACTTTACAGTTTTTAGACAAAAGTCATTTCCAAAACAAAGCCACTGATGAAAGGTTTCCATCAACTTCTCTTTTCTTTTTCTTTCTTTTTTTTTTTGAGGCAGTGGGATTGAACCCAGGGTCGTGCACACGGTAGGCCAGCACTCTACCTCTGAGCTACATTCCCAGTCCTTTTATTTGGAGACAAGATCTCACTGAATTGCTAAGATTGGACTTAAACTTTCGATCCTCCTGCCTCTGCCTCCAAAGTGACTGAGATCACCGGTGTGTACCATTAGGCCTAGCTCAATCATCTTTCTACTTTTAAGTATCCAACCTTATTTACATGAAAGAAAAATAGCAGCATAGTCTTTGCCCACTGTCTCCAGAGAGAACTTGTAATCTATATTGTCCATTCCATTTTATGGAGTAAAAGCAGTCTATATGTTAGACATATTTTAATAATGTCTTAAGTCAAAATTTTCATCTTGACAAAGAGTAAGAGTGTACACATGTATTGAAATATCAGAGTACCCCATAGATAGTATAATTTTTATGTATCAATCAAAAATGAGAGTTAATTTTTATTTAAAAATATAGTTCACTTCTTTTTTAAGTCAAGTCTCCATAGCTAAAGAAGGGCAAGTTCTAAATTCCTTGAGAAGTGTAGTGGGCTAAGCATCTATTTCCCTATAGCCCTGAGTCTCAGGCACTACATACAGTAGACATACAATAAATACTTCCTCAGTGTTGACAACATGTCTACCAGAGTAAATGTAGGCTCAGTCTATGAATCTATATCATGTATCTATACATGCAAGGGCTGTACTGGGCATACACAAGAACCGACTTTGCAGGAGGTCTTGTTTAAGAGGGAGTATAAATCAGGTATGGTGATACAGCTACTCAGGAGGTTGAAGCAGAAGGAGTACCATAAGTTCAAGGCCAATCTGAGCAACTTAGTGAGACCCTGTTTCAAAATAGTACTTTAGAAAGTGCTGGAAGGATGTAGCTTAGAGGTAGAATGCTCCTGGGTTCAATACCCAGTGTGCGTGCACACACGTGACACACAAACACACACACACAAAAGAAGAGAAGAAGGCGGCGGCTCATGAGTGTAGGACAGCTTATGCAAAGCAATGAAACTTCAAATTTATCACTGTACAGCAATAACTAAAAGATAAATCACTTCTTTCTTCTGTTGTTTGGGCTGTGATGTTCTGCTTTTCATTTGTTCACCTTGATTCCCTCCCTATCTCCTTCCTAAAAGTGCTATTTCATTCTTTATTTTGAAATTTTAAATTAATATAGTCTTTAGTTTTTGTGATAATTTTTCTACAGTCCCTTTGAATTGTGATGAAGCCAGGGTGGGCTACAGCTGTGGAGCCCCAGGCCCTTGTTCTGACTTGCTGCACAAAACTATTTTAACACGTGGTTGAAAAACAGGTCTGTCCTGCATCTGTCCTGATCCCCTTCCCCTCTAACGGATGAAGGAGTCCTTCTGCCTTCTTAGTCTGCCACCTGCCATTACATGCAGCTTGCCTCTCCCTTCTCACTCTGCACTCACATCTGCTGTTTACAGTGCAGCAGAGGTGCAGGTGGTTATTAGAGAACCATGCTTGTTCCATCTGCACCTGAAATCAAGACAGGCTGGAAGGGGGCAGATTATGAAATCACTTTGTAACCATAGGAACAAAGACCAGATTCTCTGTGTGTTTTTCACTAAGATGACTTCCAACAACAAACTATGGAGAGGCTACAAGTGCAGATCATAAACGATTCCACTGTGTCTCATCCACACAGAAGCAATCACTAAGAGCCTGTCTTAAATCCAACCAAGCTAAGACATTAGACCATGGATCATAGTCCTGGCTGCCAGGTTTAGTTACTTCACTCTCAGCAGAAGCTGCAAACCCGCAACCCCTTCCTCCCCGCCACCCACTGGGGCTTTGGACTATCTGATTGCAAACAGATTTCAACATCTCTCAACTCCTCCTTCATGCCACAGCGAACCACATTCTCCTTCCTTTGGAGTAAACACTGTAGCCACCTCAGCTGCATCCTAGTTTGTTAACAAGCCCTCAGGGGATACCATTACCCTTGCAGCCTTTAGAAATAAGCCCTGGTCCTTCACAGCAAAGGGAGCCAGAACATACCTCAGGTTTTCCACTATGAATAGAGTTCCCAGGATGCTACAGTGGAATACCCAGGGTGTGACTGGAAGGCTCAGGTTTTGCTGGTCTTTAATGATACCCTGTTAGACCCAAAGTTGCAGTGAGGGGTTACTGGACTAAAGGGAGGATGGTTCTCACTCTGGCTGTGCCTTTTAGGAAGTTTACCTGGGTGAACTCTTTCAAAGGAAGGAGTGAGATTGAGTCCATGTGTAAGGAACCAAAGAAGACTTTCATGTTCCTGGCAAGTGATATGGTTCAAGGGCTGAGAAAAAAGCTTAAATTCCAGGTCACTGAGGGACTCACTGGGTAACACTGAGAGGGAGGGAGGGGGAGAAGGGGAAAGGGGGAGAGAGAGAGAGAGAGAGAGAGAGAGAAAGAGAGAGAGAGAGAGAGAGAGAGAGAGAGAGAGAGAGAGAGAGAGGGGGGGGGGGGGGAGAGTGTGTGTTTTAGTCTTCTATTCCTGATCCACCTGGCCATTACTTCCTTAAAAATCAGTCACTTCAGCTCCATTCTTACTATTCCAGCTTCCCAGATTTAACAAGGCACATCTAGACTGCCTCTTCCTAACTGATCTTCTAACCACCATAACCAATTCTGAACAGAACAAATCTTAAAATACATTTTAAATGTTAATAGCTAATAATTCGTCACCCTGATGGACACCCTGATGAGAGTTTTATATATATATTCTCATTGAATCATTGAGTCTATTTTGTGAATATTATCCTCCTGATAATGAGAAGGAAACCAAGGCTCAGGGGTGACATTTCTCAAAAGCTTATGACTAGTAAATGGAGGAGCTGGGATCTGGATCAGAATCTATGTGACCTGGGAACCCTCTTCTCAGCCACCACCCTGAACAAGCTTATACAATATATTGTTTACACACAAACCCATCAAGGCTCTCCATCTATCCCAACCAATCTAAACTGCAGCTGATTTTCATATTTTGGGGGAGGTGATCCCTCCTCTGAATTTTTACAATGTGCATAGTCTGTACTACCCAATTCAACAGTGAATTACTGTCTAATAGTGTTTGCTAGGTGTTTGTTTTACTGAAATTGGTTTCTTCAAGAGTAGAGATTATGTGCTGGAGCACCCTATTTCCAACGTTATCTAGCAGAGTGCTGGCAGGGTGGAATCCGATGACTATGTGAGACTAACTGCTGCTGCACATAATGACAACAGTTGCAGCCCTTACTACACACCAGGCACTGATCCGAGAATTTTACTGGCAGTAACTTCTTTCAGTTCTCATAACACTGCCATAGGCAGGTACAGTTACTACCCTCATTTTACAGAAGAGAAGAGCCTGAGAACTGAGAGTTCAGTTAAACTGTTCTAGGACAACCAGCTAGTTAAGTGACAGGGCTGGGCTTCAAACCCAGGTAGTTTGGCTCCAAGACCATATCCGTAACCATTAATTAAAATGCCCGAGTCTGTTGAAATTAAAATTGTGTCAGGAATGAAAAAGAAGAATGATACAGGGATGATCTTTCCTTTTAATAACCCGTAGAAAGAACCAAGCAGGGAACAACACAATTCAGTTTTGGAAACTACCTCTTACTAGAGTCTCATTCCACAGCATCCTTCCTAAACATTCCTGAAGAAAAAAAGTTCAATTTTTCTTGGTGAGGGCTTACTAGAAATCCACCTGGTTGAAAGTGTTAGGTCCGCCTGCCAATTCTGACCAAGGGAGGTATAGTACTTCTCTTTAAAGACAGCCCTGCCACTCTCACTTATTCCCCTACCCCTGCCTCCACCTGTTGAGTGCCATGGTGACGGTAGCTCCCTGCTGCATTTCCTGCGAAGCTGCCACTGCGGCCTCTGCCAATGATGCTACCGCCTGGGTTGCCTCTGATGCTTGCGTCGTCTGGATGGTCATCTCTCCTCCCTGTAATGTGGCCCAATTTTGTTCCACCTGAGGCAAAAAGGACAAGACAATCAAAAATCAAAGCCATGAAATGGTTATAATTTTAAAAAGTAATTTTTATAATTAATTGCTATGTTTAGCCAAATACATATTTTTAAAGCAAAGGACCTATTAATGTATAGATAGGGTTTTTTAGTATGCTATCTTTTGTGTAAAAAATGGGGGTTTCAGAATAAATATTTGAATTTTCTTGTATTTGCATAAAGAAATTCTAGAGAACGTACATATTCTCAATGTGGAGGATCATACTGAGAATACTTCTTCAGGGTTGGTTGGGAGATAGAAAGCAAGACTTTCTGTTGCTTACTTTTAAATATTGTTTTAAAAATATGGATCATATTGACATATTATCTATTCAAAAATCAAGGTAAAGTTTATGAAAAACATTGTATTATTTTTTTTAATTAAATTTTTTTTATTTTTACAGACTGTATTTTGATTCATTATACATAAATGGGGTACCTCTTTTCGTTTCTATGTATTGAATTCTTAAAAATTGCTAAGAGAGATTTTATATGTTCTTACTATGCCCCATGATGTATACATATTTAAAAACATCATGCTATACATGATAAATTAAAACTGCATCAGAGGAAATGCCAGTACTCTAGGCATTTATTACTGTTACCTGTTTTCTTATGTATCTTTGAAGAGGTATTCTCTCTATATGCAAGCACATTCTCTCACTCTCATACACACATCTGTTGCCTACTTCCTGTGCTGAACTACATCTCTAGCCCCTATTCCTTCTTATTTATTTATTTATACATACATACATACATACATACTTACACACATGGATTGAACCTAGGGGTGCTTAATCACTGAGCCGCATCCCCAGCCCTTTTAATATTTTGTTTTACAGGCTTTAAACTCGCCATCCTCCTGCCTCAGTCTCCCAAGTCACTGGGATTACAGGAGTGTGCCACCATGCCCAGTCCCTGTTCCTTCTTTGTTAAAAATGAATATGACAGAATATTTTACATACCCTCTACACTTTGCTTTTTTCCCCACAAACAATACATCTCTGAAATGATTCTACTTTAGAACACAGAAAACAGCTTCATTCACTTATGATTCATAATTCATAATAATGGTTGCAGAAATGTACTAGATAGAGAAACATTGTGACTGACATAGCAGTCATTTTTTAATGGGCATTTAGGTAGTTTCTAGTCATTTGCTATTACCAACAGTGCTATGGACTGTCCTTAAATAAAATTACTTTGTATATCACATGTGAGTCTACTTATTTATATGGCAAATTCCTAGAGGTGGAATTACAGATCAAGATATTTTTATTTTTGATGGAAACTGCCAAACTCAGTTAAAAAATATATATACACATATATAAAACATACACATATGTGTATGTGTATTTTTGGTTAATGTTGAAAAAAAAATGCTCTCTTTCTAGTGGGGGAGGAATTATGAAGAAATCAAAACTAAACAAAAACCCTTGAAACAAAAAGCCACACTCTCTGTGACAGAGTAGATGAACATCCAGCATTACCAAAACTTGCACACGGTTCTCAATCTTATTAGCAGATTGGGTCTGACCATCTTTTGTTGTGGGGGTACAATCTGTGCATTATGAGATGTCTAGTAGCAAGCCGGGCTTTTACCCACCAGACACCCACCAGTATCATTACCAGTCATGACAATCAGAAATGTCATTGTCAAATGTCCCTTTGGGTTCTGGGTTAAGAACCACCCATGCCTTGCATGCTTGCATGGAGAGACTTCTCAGTTCTGGGTATCAGTATCTATTTCAATCCATTTGGCTCAATAAAATACTGGTTGGTTAATTATCATCCCCCAAAACAAAACAAAACAAAACAAACAAACAAACAAACAAAAAACAGCAGGGCAGTGATATGGGGTGGTGGTGATATATCAGGATGTTAGCTGTGCTTGAAGGGGCTCTTATTGTCCTTGCTTCACATTGCCGGGCCCAGTAAGTGAACATGTTGTACTTGCCTATTACTGTGTCCCATAGAAAGTGCCACAGCTCTAGTAGAAATGTTTAAAATAGCACAGGTTTGGTCCTGTGTATCATAAGAATACCATCCTAAAATTATGAGAGTGCTTCTCAGCATGCTTCTCAAAAGCCTCCCAGAGGAGACATTCCTGAGCTCCTTAGTATGTGCTCTTGGCTCTCCTGGGCAGAGGGCTATGCCAGCAAGCCTTCATGGCTCCTCACTACAAAGGCAGAGATGTCCTAGAGCTGCAAAGTTGCCCAGTCAGAAACTTATAAAACTATTGCTTCCCAAGGTAGGATCACTTTGATCTCATTTCTCCAATGAGTACTGCTATAAACAATGTCACTTCAGGTGGCAGCTACACTGTCAATTCTCAGATGGTCCACGATTCCAATCAAAATAGCTGCTGAAGCTGGCAGCACTGTCACCTACTGCCCTTAGACAGTCTTCCTTTATCCTGATCCGGCCCTATCTTTTAGTGATTCTACTGCTGCTGCTCTCACCTGAGCTCTACCCAGGGCAATTTCCAAATCCCCATACTCCAGCAGCAGCAATTTGGCATAGACACATTCAGTTACAACTGCATTTGTGGTGAAAATAGTTTTAGGATGTAGCAATAGACAACATAATTTAAAGAAGTTAAATTATATGGCACAAGATTAATGGGGATGACAGCAAAAGGTGGAAAGAAAATAGAAGAAATAGAAGAGGGGTTTTCTAATCAGAAATGAGGCAGGTGCTATATCATCTCTTTGGAACTTCCTATCCTGGAGTCTAAGTATCTTGGTTGTATTTATTTCAACTCTCGTTGCTCTCTGTTCTCATCTGTTGGGAGCCAGTATATGGTAATCTATGTCTAGATGTCACCATGACTAAAGAAAGGGCTACAAGCCTGAAGACAGGAAGATATTCAGAGAAGGCCTATTGGTTTCTATGCCTGAAAGATTCACTGCACTGGGGCCCTTTGAACTTTGGCTCCTCCATGCTTTCACAATGCGGTGCACAGAATGTGTGGCTGCCTTTGATAGCAACACTACTCCCATCCCTCCTTCTTTTGTTTTGCCAGTTATGCTCCTAGCCTGAGCTCAGGTGCTACTCCCCAGGGAAGTATTTCCTGAGACAACCCCACCAGCCTATAGTCTAAGATTGGGGTCTCTCTCCTCTGAGTTCCATAGCATCTTGGGCTTGCTTGACCTAAGTAAGACCCTTAGCTTGCTGCCATGGACTTTCTGCATGAACTTTCCCTATCACCTGCCTAAGCAAGTGCTCCTTACCAGCAAGGACAGTCTTTACCATCCTGCATCTAGGGTATCTATAATGCCTGGCACAGGGTGCCAAAAGTGTTTACTGAATGTAGAGATGGAGAATACATTCCTTTATGTACATTTTCCTACTTGTTATCCAGCTTATCCCTACTTTAGTTAAATTGATATTCATTAAAAACCCACTAAAATGAGTTGTGCAGTTTCAAAACCAATGCATGTGTTGATTGTTCTATTTAAAATTCACGTCTCTTAATGTCTTTGAACTTCGGTATTTTTTCCCTCTTCCAGCAGAATCACATAGATCATTATCATTGGATATTCTATTTTGATTTTTCTTACACCTAATGCTGTTAATATCACCAATACCAACTGTTGGTCCCATCACACAACAGAATAAATTCTTAAAAGCATTTGCATTTTTATAAATGCCATCAGTATCAACTTATTTATTTCATTTTATTTTTCTGCAATATTAGAGATTAAACCCATGGCCTTACAGATGCTAGATAAGTGCTCTACCACTGAGGTACATTCCCAGGTCAATTTGTTTTGTTTTTGTCTTTTGAGATAGGATTCTCACTGTGTTGCCCAAGTTGGTCTGGAACTCAAGTTCAACTAATCCTCCTGCCTCAGCTTCCCAAGTAGCTGCGACTACAGGAATGGAATACCACACCTAGTTAGTATATATTTTAAAATCAACATGCATATCTGTATGCAACATTCATATTTTTAAAAATTCTTTCTTTATTCCATTCTAAATGTCTATGTAATTTGTACCTGTCCCTAATTAATTTTATATTGCTTCAAGCTATAGAATTTTTATTTCTTCATAACTGTTCAGATTATTGCATACTCTTGGTATACCAGGCCCCAAATGGTCCTTCTCATGAAAATATTAAAGACACAATCCCTTTTACTATGTATTATACAAAATGCTATACTGCAAATGCAAAATTACATGTTTCTAACAGCTAGGTTTGGTTCATAGTGATCCATGAATTTTCACTTCTGTATTCTGTGGTGCTGTGGATTGAACCCAGGACTTCATGTATGCTACAGACAAGTGGTCCATGCTGAGTCTATCCCCAGCCCTGTGAATTGTTATAATTAAAACTGTCATAGCAGGATGTTACAAATGTTTAATATAATGTTACAGATGTAGAGGCTACTTAATCACTTTCTGAACCCTCAGCTCTCCCTCACATATTCATCTAGGTACTTAAATAGATGAAGAGAGAATCCTTTTTCTTACCTCTCCATCAGCCACAGCAGAATAATTCACTTGGGCAACAGTGACTGTGGTTGGCAGTTCTGAAGCATCAGCCAAGGTGGCCACTGTTGCCCCTGTACCAACCTAAAGAAAAACACAGGATGTGATATTAGTGGATAGACCTTTCTGCCTTATTTTTCCTTAGGAACTAAGATTCACTGGTACCCCAAATTCAGCAGATAATGATTAGTATGCCCTGTGATGTGAAATCAGTTATTAAATTATCTCTGAGAGCTAATATGAGTTTCAGAATTTTACTTCAAATATGTCAGTATGAGAAGAGGTGTTGTTTTCTAATCAGTGGCTGTTAGTCAACTGATTTCCTACTCTCACCCCAACCTGAAGTTTAGAAGTTTCCCTCCTGTCAATAAATTGGGTTTTGCCACAGATAAGGTAATTCAGAAGGAATATTCCCTGGCCACTGAAAGTGAAACAGTAAAAAAGAAGTCATTTCAAGGGTTTTATTTTGGAAATGTTCAGGAAAGCTACTCATAGCTCTGAACTGAGTAAAATGCAAACAATTTAAAATACTATTTAGAAGACAATTTTAGTCAGACATCTAGGGGAGGTGTATGAAGCTTACACAAGAGTTTGCACAAGGAAACTTCTTGCAACCTGAGGAAGGTGTCCACTGAAGGTGTCCCTCTCTGGTAACATCAGGATTACTCACCTGGATGAGCGAGACAGTGCCATCAGGGTTGCTAAAGGTCTGCACTACAGTCTGTGACGGTACAAGATGGGCTATACTGTGTGTGGTGGTAGCCTGTGTTTGTTGATCTTCAAAAGCATATAAAAGATCCTCCCGCCCATGCTGTTTGTAACAGTTTTTAACTATGGTCCGTAATGCCTGTGTCCATGAAACCTGTCACCAAAAGACCAGAAAAGCACTTTAAGCCACAAAGTACCATGGTATCTAAATCCAATAATGCAGCAGCTTATATATCAAACCAAATCAAACCTCATATGGAGTAAACTGTCTTAGGATAATTTCTCACAGATTGGTTCTGGAACAAAGAAACTGAGAACCAAGTATTAAAGATTTCCCAATGATTTCCTTCCTGATGCAAGTCTGGTTTAGCTTTGGGGTTTTATACCCTATTCCAATCTAAGACCAAACTCTTATTAAACTTTTGACAAAGGAACATTATTCTAGTCAAAAATTATACTCAGATTCTCAGTAAACTTCAAAATTAAGTAAAGAAACAACATGCAGGAAAAGTAGGGATGTTATCTATTATCTAGTTTAGTCTTTCTTTTCAAAGTTTTGTTATTAGCAGGCTCATTTCTTTCTAATTCATACTTATATTTTCAACAGTGATTCTTACTAATCAGAAATGAGGATATTTCTAAGTCTTCAAGTGATTAATATTCTCACCTCGAGTTCCTTTGGTTTTCTCAAGCATCTCATAAAATTTAAGCTGCTCCAAAAGGCAACTCTGAAGACAGTATAAATTCATGGACCAATTACTGGTCTTTTTTCAGGGAAGGAGTGACAAATGAGAAACGTTATAAAATCAGTGACCAGCAAACTTCCTTGGAGGGACAGGTCTAACTATTACACTAATGTTTTTAGATGTTTTAGAAACAGAAATGACAAAATTTGAGGTGATTAATTCAGAATGGAAAAGCAATGGGTAACTCAGGCCAATGAACTCTCACCCTCTGCTTTTGCTCTTCTGTGCGGACATCGCTCCGGACATTTGCCCACGGGATATCTTCGGGCCACCAGATAGGCTTGCAGCTTTCTTTCCCCCAGCCTGGTTTTCCCCGACCCGTGGAGTACTTGAGCATCTCTGGGATAAATGCCCGAAGCTGGGCCTGGAAGAGAAGAGTGTGAGTGTATTAATGAAAGACATCTCAGATATGTCCATGTCCCCTGCCAAATTCTAAGATTGTGAAACGGAGCACCTTCCTCCAAGGTCCCAGAGAATTTCTAATGTTAGTGCTGAGAACACTGTTTTCCACAGGTTACTACATTTACATGGAAGACGGAGAAGTATGTTTGCTGGTAGAGGGCACCTTTTCTTTTTGTAGACCTGTTTCTAAAAGAATCCAAGTTTGATTTCTGCCTCCTAGGATACTACTGGCACTAGAGCTTATTTCCCTTCTGTAGTTTCCATGTACTTAAGGTGTCTAAGTCAAGGTGTTTTAAACATTGTTCTGGAGGTGGTAATTAATGCAGTTAGAGAAGAGAGGAGTCAGAGGTGAGGAACAGATCAAATCATCATTATTTGTAAATGAAGTGACAGTATTTGAAACACTCCAGAGAATCAAATGAAAACCTGCTACAAATATCAGAGAATTCAGTTTGGTGGATGATTAAAGCACATGAAAATAAATAGACTTTCTACTTAATAAAAGGGGAAAAATACCCTAAAACTCTTCTAAAAATCTAGGCCTCATCTGTGAGTCTCATCTATAGATACTGTGAAGCTTGTATATTTTTTTCTTTCCTTTGTTTTTGTGGTACTAGGGATTGAACCCAGAGGTGCTCTATCACTGAGATCTATCCCCAGTCCTTTTAATTTTTTTTTTCATTTTGAGACAGGGTCTTGCTAAGTTGCACAGGCCAGCCTTGCACTTGCCATTCTCCTGCCTCAGCCTCTGAATCCCTGGGATTATATATGTGTGCCACCACACTCAATTGCTTGTATGATTTTTAAATACATATGGACATCATCCGTATTTAAAAAAAAATTTTTTTTCAGTGCTGGGGACTGAACCCAGGGTCTTGTGTATTCTAGGCAAGTGATCTACCATCGAACTCTACCTCCAGACCCATTCATATTTATTTTAACAAATTGAATCCAAACCAAACAGGTTTTAAACCACAGAGACAACTGCCATTCTTCTTTATTTCTTGGCATAGTGAACACACTCTAGGTGTGTGCTGGGGAATGTTGGAGGTCTACTTTGCAAATATTCTTCATCACTGATAGTGAGTTTTGACAAGAAAAGCAGTTCAAGTTATGATTTTAGAATTCCTTCAAGACCTACTGCTCTCCTTTTGACCTGGTGGTCTACAGCACTGCACAGAGAAGCAGCATCTTGCATCTGCCAAAGACATGTGTGCACTATCTCTGCAGCACAGAACCAAAGAGAAAGGACATTCTGAACAATGAGTCAGACTCAAGGACCTGATTATAGTTATAAAACCAATAAACAAACAAATGCAAAAAAAGTATTAATGAGAGAGGAGTATGATAGCCTATTAAAGGCTATTGAAGATCTTATCTAACATGTTCTTATATTAAACACCATGCATGATACAAATTGTTATGTAATAGGGAATGAACCATGAACCCAAATCAGTAATATTTATCTAATAAAGACAGGTCTGGTGGGCAGTATTTACACTATAAATTCCTGTTGGAGTTTGCCATTTCATCCTCTCCCAGACAGTCTCCTGCCTACAGGATATGATATCATACACTCCATATATATTTGGCTCTGCGGCATCAAGCAGCAGGCTAATAGAAAAGTATCCATTTGCAAACCCCTGCTATCAGCTGGCTCATGAGGTCATTTACCCAGTTATTTTAAGAAAGTGCATCTCAAAGTCATTTTCCCCCTTATTCTGATTTCTTGGGAGTGTGTCTTTTTTAGCCTTAGATACACAGTGCATTAAAAGTCTTAGTCCTTATAATACCATAGTTTCGATTTCTTCATATACCAAACAATAGCTTTCTCAAATGCATAAATTAAATAAACCGATCAAACAGATTTTTAAAGTTCCCCCTTATTTTAATCTCATTAATAGACTTCAAAAAGGAGAATCCTTTATATCCATACACAGGAAAGTCTGGAAAAAATGAAATGTGAATACTAACTATTTCTAAATTAACAAAATTCTGAAGTGTTTAGAAAGAATCCATTGTGGGGCTGGGGTGGTGGCTCAGTGATAGAGTACTTGTCTCGCACGTGTGAGGCACTGGGTTTGATCCTCAGCACCACATAAAAATAAGCGGATAAAATAAAGGCACTGCATCCATCTACAACTAAAATTTTTTTTTTTTTTTTAAAAAAAGAATGCATTGTGGAGAACACAATGCAACTGCTCCAATACAACTGGAGCCCACATAGTCTCTATTCTGACGATCTCTCTGCTCTTGATCCCTCACATTACTTGCACCAATAATTCCCTATCCTCTGAAGATCTTAGTGACTTTGACACCTGGCTGTGAACACCTTCATTCTCAGTCTTGCTTTGATCCTCCTACCAGGCTTTCCACAGAATTCTGGTAACACACTGGTTCCTTGACATATGTGCACAACATCAGCTTCCTCACTTAAACCCTTCCCTACCTTTTCTCCAACCACTTGTCTTCTCAACCTCTCTGTCTTTGCCAGTAGAAACCTGCCTTTACCCAGCCACCCAAGCTCAAAACCTGAAGGTTATCTTTACTGTTATCTCATCTTTAACACTCACTTAGCCACCCAGTGCAAGTTCAAGTCTTTCTTTTTTGAAATGTCTGTGGTGCCCATTCCTTCTTCCCTGGTTCCATCTTCACTACCCAATTCCTACCCCAAGGATAATGTAATCAGAAAGTTGACTTTCTTGGGTAACTCAAGTTCTCCCATGTCTTTCTCATCCCACATATCCTTGCCAGACAGGTTTTCCTTAATGCTACATAAACACCCAAAAAAAAATATTTTCATATGGCTTTTAAGTACTAGCCACTAATCTAGACCCCTCTGTTCAGCTTCTCATGCCCACCACAATATGGCCTCACATTACACATATTCCCACAGTAGCTCTGGTCCTCTAGGCAAGTCTCCACCCTGTTTATGAACTGCTGAGCTCATTCCTGCTCCTATGCCTTTTGCTTTGTCCCCTTCCCGGACTACTTTCTCATGCTACTTTTCTAATGCCAGCACTCAGTTTTTTTTTTTTTTTTTTGTTTTGTTTTGTTTTTTTTGGGTGCTGGGGATCGAACCCAGGGCCTTCTGCTTGCAAGGCAAGCACTCTACCAACTGAGCTATCTCCCCAGCCCCCCAGCACTCAGTTTTTAATGTACAACAGGTCCTACATTCTTTGTGAGATATATACAAATCCTCAAATCAGCTCCTTCTATCAGCACAAACTCAGAGAATTGGCTCTGAATCCCAACTCTCTCTAAATCTTAATGTTCTCATCTGAAAAACAGTAATGACAGTGGCAAACATACAGGGTCAATTGTGAGGGTTAATGATAACAGGTATGTAGATAAAGTTGCACTGAATTAACAGCAGTTTTATTATCCCTTCAGTCATCAGTCTTTGTTCTCAGCAACTCTTACAACAATCATAACTTCTGTCATAAAATTTAGAACTTGACATATAAAGTCTTATAGAGACCATTTATCTTCCACATAGGTAGATCATAGCTATTTGGCAACAGACTAATAATAATTCTAGTTTTATGATGAGGAAAAAAAAAAACTTCTTTTTTTAAACTAAAGATGTTTTAAACAGCAACTCTTCAAATTTATTAAATAAAATATAGCTATTCTATATGCAGAACATATAAAGTCAAGAAACATCATGGTTCCAATCCAACACAATTTTCTTTTTCCACCAGTACTGGGGTTCAAACCCAGGGCCTTGAACATGCTAGGCAAGCACTCTATCACTGAGTTATATCCCCAGTCCTCTTTTTTTTTTTTTTTTTTTTAAACTGGGGATAAACCCAGGGGGTGTTAAAACACTGAGCCATATCCTTAACTTAACTCTTTTTAGTTTTTATTTTGAGATAAGGTCTTGCTAACTTGCTCAACACCTCACTAAACTGCTGAGGCTAGACTTAAACTTGTAATCCTTCTGCCTCAATCTCCTGAGTTGCTAGGATTACAGGCATGCACCACCATGCCCAGCACCAACAGTTTTAACCCTACATCTAGTAGTATGTTGCTCTCTAAGGTCATAAGTGACCATTGGCCAAAAAGAACTTCCCGAGTTGCTGGGATCACAGGTGTGGGCCACCTGGCCTGGTGAAATTTCGCTTTTAATTTAGGGAAATTAAGGAGTTTTGTCTACCAATTTAAAGAAACAGCCAGCTTTCTGAAATGGTTTTCTAACACTGAAAATAATGTAATGTATACAAAGACATGCATCCTTGGTTTTTCAAGATGGGTTAAATAGAAAAAAGGAGAGGCAGGAGAAGAATGAGTTTATATGGATCTATGTAAACAGGTTTGACAATAAGGAATAATGAATGCTAGAATCAAGACTGGGGGAATAGCATGCATGAGGCCTTTGCTTCAATTGCTACCACCACAAGATAAAAGAAAGAATGATAGAATCAAGAAGGTACCAAACTGACCAACTGGACAAGTTCTTTGCATTTGTGAAACAAGCTGTCACCAACCTACTCTCGATACATAGGTAGTTTAGGTGACTTGTTCTGCTGGATCCTTGAGCATTAAAAATGTACAAGATTACTACTGGAAATTTTAGAAAATGTGACTTGAGGGTAATTAAAGGAAAGACAAAACTAGAAAACTTCTCAAAAACGTTTTATGTGCCATAAATTCCTGAATAAGAAATGTTTCAAACTCCTAAGAAGAAGCTAATATGAAAGGCAGGAGAAATGGAACAGCATGAAGGGAAGGTGACTTCCTCAGGCAGAACCCTAGCAAGTAAAACAAGGAACTAGAGTTAAATTATCTGCTGGTGTACAAGTTCTAATTCGGAGGCAGAATTTAACTTTTCCAAGCATACCAAACATACAAATTTTGTCCCTATTATAAAGCATTTTTCACATAGAATTTCATTTTTCAAGTTATGCCTTTTGGGAATGGAGGATTCTTTCATCTTTTTTGGTTATTGTTTCAGTACCAGGGATGGAACACAGGGGTAACTCTACCACTGAGTTACATCCCCTGCCTTTTTTGTTTATTTTGACAATTCCACCAAATTGCTTAGGCTGACCTCAAGCCTGGAATCCTCCTGCCATAGCCTCCCCAGTAGCTGAGAATACAGATGTACATCAACATGTCTGGTGGATTCTTTTACTTTTAAATGCATAAAGATAATCTGACTTCATTGGAAAAGACTATTTTCCACTAGATTTTTTTTTTCTTCTGATACTGGGGATTGAACACAGGGGTACTTTACCACTGAGCCACATGCCCAACCCTTTTTTATTTGAGACAAATGAGTTTATTTGAGACAGCTGAGTTGTTGAAACTGACCTTGAACTTGTGATCCTTCTGCCTTCTGAGTCTCTGGGGTTATAGGTATGTGTCACCGTGTGCCTGGCTCTAATAGATCATTTTTACACTATCCCGAATAAATACTGTTAAGTTTAAAAAGACTATTATACAAGGCCCTGGGTTCGATCCCCAGCACCAAAAAAAAAATAAAAATAAAAAAATAAAAATAAAAAGACTATTATAAGGGGAAAATGAACTGTCTAGTATAGAAAGAGTTAAATGGTTTCTTTCTAGAATTCAGCACTATGTCCTCATTACCAGTTGGATTAATTACTGGTCCTAGCGTTTTTGGAAACGAAAGCTCCTCAATGTGCTTGTTAAGGAAGGGTTGTCTTTAATCCACCGGGAGACAATCAACAGGATCAGCCAAGGTAAAGCCTAACCTCTCCCACTGTCCTTTAATTGGGCTGGAATAAGCCTTTCTGGGTGCTTTCACTCAGATTTAGAGTTCTATGTAGGCCTAAAGTACTCAGTATGGTTAATAAATCAGCCCAAACCAGCAAAGAATAGAAAATACTACTCCTTCTAGGGCACAATCAGAAAAGAAAAGGATATCAAATTCATGTGAATGGCAATCAACAGCAAAGATTATGTGGAGACCATAAATGGTTTTAAAATTAAAAATTTTCTAAAACTCTAAAAGTTTGGAGGTATAGCTTGCCCTAGCATGTGATAGGCCCTAGGTTACATACCCACAACCAAAAAAAAAAAAAAAAAAAAAGCCTAACAATAATTCTTACTGTGTTAGAAAGCTGTCACTTGCAAATTCACTTAATTCTTTGTTCCTCCTCTCATACCCTCTATCTTTGCTCTATGTACCCCCAAGTTCTGGAATTTCAAAGTTCTTCAGAGTTGTGTCCCAACTCTTCCTCTATTGAAGAGGTCTGAGAATAAGCTGGTCCTCCACATCTGTGAGTTAAATATCCATGGATTCAACCAATTATGGAACAAAAATATTCGGGAAGAAAATTTCATCTTTGTGTACTGACATTTTTTCTTATCATTATTCAGACTATAATATAAATATAATACAAACTATTTATATAGCACTTGCATTGTACTGGTCATTACAAATAATCAAGAGAGGATTTAAAGTACATGGGAGAGTGCGCGTAGGTTCTATACAAATACTATACCATTTTATAAAAGAGATTGAACGTTTGTGAACTTTGGTAACCATCTGTGAATTCTGGATCCTGGAATAACTCCCACAAGGATATCAAAGGACAAATGTATAATAAATTTAAAGAGAACACAGTGCAAATCCATCAAAGTTGAAAAGTTAACTTTTCTATAGCTTACAGGAAAATAGGAATGTGAAGAAGGAAAACAAAATATTTCAAACTGTATTGCTATTATTTTAATTTAAAATTATGAACTTCCAGATTGATAGACCTAATTATATTCAAATAGGTATTTTAAAGGCATTAGAGAGCTAAAGCAAAATAATTCTTAACTCACTCTCTGGACTTATTTGTACTATTGATCTCTGTTCATAGAAAGGACAAAGGTGGATATCCTTCTCAGATGCACTGTTTCTCTAGATTTGCCAACAGACACATTGGTTTCTCTCAATGTCATTGTCCCACAAAACACATTCCCATAGAAAATACAGGAAGAGCCAGTTTGGAAAGAAAGAGAAGTGTAACTTCAGAATGAGTGAATTCAAGGGCCAGCTGAAGGAGACACTCTCATTTAGAGACTTCAGACTCTTCTGTCAGGCCAAAATGTCTGCTTCTTATCTTCGAACCTTATCCACCTATTAAGTACAGCCCTCTTGGTAATCAAAACGTTCTTAAAGTCCTACCTTCTCTTTCAAAAAGAGTCTCAGATTGGATAGTTTCTGTTATCATGTGCTGGAGTAGCATAAGCTTTTGTACAAAAATGATACAGATGAAGGCACAGGCACCATGCTGTCCGCCCTCCCCCAGTCCAGTCTCCTGTCCAGAGGCATTCTTAGGTTGATCAACAGCCTTCCTGATAGGCCAAACTCTATACATTTACATAAGTATATGCTGAAAAGGCAGAGTATTATGTGATTGAAGAAAAATACAATTTTAAAATTGCTTTTCCACTCAAGATCTTCTCTCAGTAGTACTATAATAATCTTTTTTTCTTCAAAATTTTTTTAGTTATACATGACAGTAGAATGCATTTTGACATCATACATACATGGAGCATAAACTCCTATTCTTGTAGTCGTCTACGATGTGAAGTTACACTGGTTGTGTATTCATACAAAAATGTAGGAAAGTTCTATCAGATTCATTCTACTCTTTCCTTATTTCCATCCTCCCTCCCTTTCCTTCATTCCCCTTTGTCTAATCCAGTGAACTTCTATTCTTCTTCTGCCCCCACTTATTGTGTATTAGCACCCACATATCAGAGGGAACATTTGATCTTTGTTTTTTTGGGATTGGCTTATTTTACTTGGCATGATAGTCTCCAGTTCCATCTATTTACTGGCAAATGCCATGATTTCATCCTTCTTTATAGCTGAGTAATATTCCATTGTGTATACATAGCACATTTTCTTTATCCATTCACCTAAGTTGGTTCCATAGCTTACTTATTGTGAATTGAGCGGCTATGAACATTGATGTGGCTGTGTCAATTTAGTACGCTGATTTTAAGTCCTTTGGATATATGTAGAGGGGTGGGATAACTGGGTCCAATGGTTTTTCTTTCTAACAGTTGTGTAGTACTCATGGTACAGATTTTCCATTTTATTTAATCATTCTTCTACTGACATTTATGGTGTTTGCTCTTATAAATAGTGCTGTACATGCTTCTTTGTGCACATATACATTTCCTGAGGAGAAATTCAGAAACTGGACTTACTGGTTAAAGGACAGGTCCATTTAACATTTAATAGTTACTGTCAGGGTGTCCTCCAGAAATACTTTGCCAATCCCATTCCCACCATGCCAGTGTTTCACACCCTCCATCCCATTTTTTTTCCCATTACCTAGATCCCCCTTCTCCCGCCCAGTACTGGGGATTGAACCTAGGACCTTGTGCAAGTGCTCCTATAACCAAGCTATATTCTCAGTTCTTTTAAGTTTGTATTTTGAGACAGGGTCTCGTTAAGTTGTCCTGGCTAACCTGGGACTTGTGATCCTCCTGCCTCAGTCGCCTGAATACCTAGGATTATAGGCAGGTGCCCTATACCTGGCTATTACTGAGCTTTCTTATTTTGGTTCATCTGATGTAGGGGAAATGGTTTTTTTTTTTTGGTTTTTTTTTTTTTTTTTTTTTTTTTAGTGGTAGATGGACATAATACCTTTATTTTATTTATTTATGTGGTGCTGAGGATCGAACCCAGTGCCCCACGCATGCAAGGCAAGCACCCTACCACTGAGCCACAACCCCAGCCCTGGGAAATGTATTTTTTAAATTTTAATTTCCATTGCTAGTGAATTGAGAATCTTTTTATATGCTCACTATTTTTTCTTTCTGTGCACTACTTATAGTGCTTTGCATATTTTTCTAATTATATTTTTATTAATTTGAAGGAAATATTAATCGATTATGGATATTAATTCTTTGCCATATAAGCTGTAAATATATCCCTAGTCTGATTATATCCTGAATATGTAATCTATATGACTATTATCATCTCTTAGTATTACTGAATATAGTTTAGTTTTTCTCTGTTTAAAATATTCTATGTTCTATTTAAGAATACAACCTCTGTTTTCATTTGTTACTATACATTTTAAATCTCATCCTGCTTACCTAATGTTGTATAAAATGTGGTGTAGCGTCATGTACAAAAACACTTTCTGACAATTCCAGACAGTAAAAAAAACCCCGTCCTTTCATATAGGTTCTGACACTGCAGCACAGAGAGGTGATTTGGCATTGTTATTCACAACAACAGATAATATGAAACCTGAAGAGTTTAAACATCAGAGCTACCTGTATCCCATCTTCAAAGGTTCTGATTTAACAGTCTGGAGTATGATCTAGGCATGAGAACCTTAAATTCACAGGTGATTCTATTGTGCAACCAGCTTTGAGGGTAACTAAACTCAAATACTTCTTATCTAGCTCTTCTTTTAATGAATTCTTTTTAATTGTGGTAAAATGCACATAACAGAAACATAAAATTTACTATTATAATACATTCAATTCAGTGACATTAAGTGCAATCACTGTTGTAGAACCATCCTCATTACCTACTTCCAGGTTTTTTTATTATCATCCCAAACTAGTCCATTAAAATATTAACTCCCCATTTTTACTCACCCCAGTCCCTGTAACCACTATTCTACTTTCTTTGTCTACAATTTGCTCATTCTAGATAACCCCATCCACGTGGAATCAGACTGCATATTCTTTTTGTGTCTCATTTATTTCACTTAGCATAATGTTTTCTACTCTTTTGTTAGAAGAGTTATGCCAGATCTATGCTTTTTCAAAACTAAACCAAACCCTCAGTGAAACAGGTCAAGTCTGGTGAATAACTTTTTCCTAATGAAGAGCATCGCTGTGCTGTTTCTGAAGGTTTCTCTGAAACTGGTGAAGAATTACTATCCTGTTGCATCATCACTCCAAGGAATATTAAAGCAACAGACTGTCCCAGTGAGAGTAAGAGGACAGAAAGTTCACAGGGCATAGGGAAGGGAGAAGGGATAGAGAAATGGATTTTACCCAGCAATACCAAGCAGGTCTTTCCAGAGATGATTCTTCTATAAAATAATCTTTGCCTGGATCTCTTCTAATACAGATCCCAAGATTTATGGACTCCCAAGAACAAAAGAATCCTATAGTATTCAAGTGTGGTAAAGAGAAAAACTGATTTTTCATTAGCAAATCATAATTATTGTAATACTCTTAAAAAAATCTCATCCAATTCCTTGAATTCAAAACACAGCCTGAGAATCAGCACTGTTGGCATCACCAGGGAGCTTATTGTGACAGCAGAATGTCAGGTCCCACTCCACACCTACAACTCATGGTCTGCTTTTGTTTATTTATTTAGGTACTGGGACTTGAACCCAGGGGAACTTTACCACTGAATTACATCCACAACCATTTTTTTATTTTTTGTTTTGAGACAGCATCTCACTGAGTTGCTGAGGGTGGTCTCAAACTTGTCATCCTCCTGCCTCAGCCTCCTGAGTCACTGGGATTACAAGCATGTGCATATGTCATCATCTGCCTGGCCAATCTGCATTTAAATAAGACTTTCAGGTGATTCCTCTGCACAATGACATCTGAGAAGCACCAATTTAGCCCAAACTCTAGGCTTTGATATGGATTATCTTAGAAAAATTTGTTAACCTGACTTTTAGAATCTCTGAAAAAGGTGATTTCATTATTTCATTGTTGATGAATCTGGAGTTATAGGATCTACCCCACACTAATGTTTTTTTTTCTGCTAAGCTTTATCTCAACTTCTTCCAGTTCTTCTGCAGGATGATCAGAAAGATAGGAGATAGGGACTAAGTTTCCAGTCACTTTTCTTGAAGGTGCCTAAAATTTTTGTTTTATCACAAAGAATATTACAAAACTCTGTATGTGTGTGTGTGTGTATTAACCACAAGAAAAGACTATTATCAGAATCAAGGTATAAGAGTAAAGCTTTTCAAGTAACACGTCCTATTCACTAATGAAGAATCATACTTTTTTCAAAAAAGAAAAAAGAAAGAAAAAAGGACACCCCCCCAACCATATGGAGCTGCTCCTAAAAGAAAAGGGCAGTTAGTTCTGACAGCAGTTCTGATACTCTGTTCTATGTAATTTCTATCCATGTAGGAGATGGTTTTCAGAGGCTTTGAAGCAAGTCTAGGAATTCTTTTAAAAGAATAAATGTTGGGCTGGGATTGTGGCTCAGTGGCCTAGCATGTGGGAGGCACTGGGTTCGATTCTCAGCACCACATATAAATAAATAAAATAAAGGTCCATTGCCAACTTAAAAAAAAAAAAAAAAAAAAAAAAAAAAACAGTAAATGTTTACAGCAGATTAGCTGAAAGTTTCAACCTGGGCAATGATCAATATAGTTTTATAGAGCAATAGAGAAAAGCATTAGAATATGAACTCTAGTTCTATTCCTGTTTGTCTTAGTTTGTTTCATAAATTGCTTTTTCTATTTATGCCTCAATTTTCAACTGGCAATGTAGGTTGTCACCTATAACTGATCAACTTCATTGCTCAGAAAAATAAAAATTCTTAGTTCCTTAACTTGCCCCAATAAAGCATGAGTGAGAGATGGTTCAGATTATCCAAAAGTTAATAATAATTGTGTGATGTATTAATTTTCAAAGCATTTTTTCCTTACAAAAATCTCACTTTTTTCTTCCATTGACTTCGTGAAGGCAGGATGGTATGTATTATTTCTCAGAAGAAGAAAGTGAGAATCAGGGCTAGCACACAGTACAGCTGGGACTGTAGACTAGATCTTCTGAATCTACATTAGTATAGCATACTTTCCAATAAAACATGCAAACTTTCTAATCTGTAAAGAATTGGTGAATCACCTAATATCAGAACAGTATCAACTATAATTTATTCTCTTTGGATGATTCAGAACATATCACAAGATCATGTACAGAATTATATATTTTTTTCAAGTTTATTTTCTTTCTTTCTTTTTCTTTTTTCTTTTTTCCTTTTTCTTTTTCGGTGTTGGGGATTGAACCCAGGGCCTTGTGAATGTGAATAGCTACCAACTGAGCTATATCCCCACCCCTAGAATTATATTTGTAAGTTAGGGTTATCAATATAAACATCAGTCATCTCCATAGCATTAAGTGCAGATAAGATAAGTAAAAGAGCTGTCTGGTTAACCCAAGTCTACCTCTATTACAGTCCAATTTGACAATTCTAGAATTTGGTCACATTAAGGAAATCATGAATTACCTAAATGGTCTAGAATTAAATTCTAGTTACAGTTATTTTGTTCTTTATGGTTATAGATTATACCTGAGTTCTACTTCCTTGAAAATACACACACACACAGATCCCCTGGAGTAGATTAAATGATATGCTCCATAAAAAAATTTAGAAATGCGTCTTCAAACACATGGCAGCTATTTAAGAGAAAAACAAGGTGGGAAAAGAGTTGTTGGCATTTTCACCCTAATATAAAGAAAATTAATCTTTGGATAAAAGAAAATAGAAATATCATCAGACTTACACTTTTAAAAAATGCAAATTAAATACAAAATATTAAAATGCTGTTTTTGCATTTCTGTGATTATAAAAGTAATTTATGCTCATTAAAGAAGGGAAAATCATCCATAACACCACCAAGCATAAATAATCACTATTAATACTTTGGTGTACACCTCTTCAAAACTTAAATACATACACATACCTGAGTACATTTTATGTACATATTTTAGAAAATGAAATCAAATCAGTTTAATTCTGGGTTCCCTAAGCTTAAAAAAAAAAAACAATGGCCCCTCAAAAAATAAAAAATAAAAATAGAGCCTTAACCCCCTAAAATTGCAGTAAGAAATGCTATTTTATAGCCAGTTTGTTAACATAAGGTAGTACAAGTATTATTCTACTGTAACAGACAGCAAATCATCATTTTCAGTATCTAATAATCTGTTGAACGGTAAACTTATAGTTTTTTGAGCTGTGCTTTTCCTCCACATAAATACTGAACACCACTATTATAATTCAACTAAACACATTGCTCCTAAATTTGTAATAATTGTAATAATTAATGTAAATAATTGCTGTGAAAAACAGAGAACATGAATCTTTGTTTAACTGGAGGGCACAACATGCGTATATGAAACTTTGCTATGCAATGCCAACCTGACCTCTAGAAAGTATACCCGTTTACAATGGTATAGACAGTGTGGTAAAGCGCTTGCTTCCCCATACCCTTGCCTATCCAGGTTCACTACTATTAATAGTAAGGCTTTGGGATTAATTAGAATAGAGAGGTATTTGGCTTAGGTTAAGAAGAAGTATTTTAGGAAAACAAAGCAAACAACGACAACAAAAGGCTGAGGAGGAAAATGTCAGAGTCCAAATACACAGGTTTAAAATTTTTTCTGCTCACTCCAGTTTGTTTTATTTCTTGGTCATCGCATATGGTGAGAAGAGAAAGGAGAATGTGTGATGACAAAGAACCTGCATGTCTCCAACAGTGTCCCTCTGTTGTGACTGATGACCAAGTACCAGAGCCCCTTGGATCCACCAGAGCACCATGCTGTACTAAGTACAGTTCACACAAATGGAAAACAATCGAGATTCCAATGCTTTATCTACAAAATGAAAACTAAACTGAATGCTCTGACTTCTGTGCCATCAACCAATTTTCATAAAAATCAGTATCTGTAATGATTTCGTATAATCAAAACTACAGACTTCTTCAACCTTAAATAAACATCAAATGTGACAATGGGGGAAAAAGCACCCTCACAGAGAAGAGCGTACCTAACGATATTCTAAACCAGAGGCTCAGTCAGATTGAAAGTTAGCTAAATTTATATCTGAGGTACAGTGAAGATTCTTTACATCAGGCAAAATAAAATTTTCCTTTGGTGTTCTTTAACCTGTCAGAATGGCCCTTGGATAGAGTTAACAGCAACAATTAAAAAAAAAAAAAAAAAATATAGCTTTCCTTTTCAAACCACTATCTAGAGATCCTTCAAGTGTCCATAGAAAGGTCTATGAATACAATAATCAAAAATACAATTTAGCTTCATATTCATAAAATGTAGCATTACTTCAGAGTTGTTGTTTCAGACCTAAGGAAGCAAAGTGCCACCTTGTGAGCAACACCACCAGCATCTGTACTGAGTGAACACCTCTGCACAGGGGTCCTGCAATCCAGTTACTCATCACTGCATTGAATACGTTTTTGCTCTGATCCTTAGGTCATTTACTAAACAGATACTAGTGTTTAGATGGTGTGTTATTTAAAGGATTTGACAGCTGTGCTGAAGAGCAGCAAAGAACAGGAATTAAGTCCCCACTGTAATATTTTAACTTGAGAGACAAACCACAAGCTAGTGTGAAAGTTCATGAGTAAGATCATTTCAGGCAGTGATAACTGCTACTGAGACAACACCAGGGATGTGTTTGCCAATGACTTGGAGGGAAGAGAAACTTTTTGATTAGATGGGATAATCAAGAAATGTTTGTGTCAGGGATTTGCATAAGAAAAAGTCAATGTACAGTGATCTAGGAGAACAATGTTTCAGGCAAAGGGAATAAAGCAAAAGCAAAAGTCGGGCTTTCGAGTGTCTGAGGAAGAGAACTACTGTGACCGTAGCCTTGACTGAGGAGGTAGGGACAGTTTGGAAGAGGTAATTTGACTCTAGGAACAGTGGAAAACCACTAAAGGATCGAAACAAGTTTAAAAACAAAATCTCTATGTTACCTACATGAGAATGAATTGTAGCAGAACAAAGGTAGCAGTAGGATCAGGGACAACCAAAATAGCTGATGTGAGGGATGCTAAAGGCTTGGCCTGGGTGCTGAAGGGAACTGAGAAACATGATCAGGTTTGGGGTGCAGTTCAGAAGTGAACTGAGCTGGGCATGGTGGTACATGCCTGAAATCCCAGCAATTTGGGAGGCTAAGACAAGAGGATCACAAATTTGAGGCTAGCCTCGGCAATTCAGCAAGGCCCTAACCAACTAAGTGAGACCCTGCCTTAAAATAAAAAATAAAAAGGACTGGGGATGTAGCTCAGTGAGAAAGTACCTCTGGGTTCAGTCTGTAATACAAAAAGAAAAAAGAAGTGAATTGACATTTGCCCATAAATTAAGAAGGTAGGGAGAAGAAGCAGAATGGAAAAATAAGGATTATTCTCTCTTTTTCTTTTTTAAATAGATGGACACAATATCTTTATTTTACTTTTTTATTTTAATGTGGTGCTAAGGATCAAACCCAGTGTCTCACATGTGCTAGGCGAGCACTCTTATCACTGAGCTACAACCCAAGCCCAAAGAATTATTCTTATCCTGGACTTCAGCGACCAGATGGATGGTAGTGCTATTAACTGATAGAGGTAACACAGGGACAGAACAGGGAGTGGAGAGTGGGGGCAACCAAAGATCCTGTCTGGGCATATTACGTACTGGACATTTCAGTGATTATAAGCTGGTGTGTACACAGGCCTGAGCTCTGGGACACAACAACAGTGATCAGGAGATAAGAGGAAGAATAGCCAGCAAAAGAGCCGTAGGTAGTAGCTCGTGAGGCAGGAAGATATTCAGGAGAGTAAGGGGTCACAGAGACTGAGAGAAGCAACTGTTTTAAGAAAGAAGGAGAAATCAACTCAGTTAAACACTGCTGGGAGACTCAGCAAGCCATGGAAAGAAAACTGACAACTAGATTTAGCAAGACAGAAATACATTAGTTAAGAAATAGATTGGAAAATGTTATAAAAATGTTGATCTTAACCTATCACTTTTAAAGTTAAAAAAAACCCATAAAAGGGACAATCTTTAGACAAAGTTAATGAGGTATGCTGATTTCTCAAGCTAAGTATATTTTGACTTCCCATCTCAGAGGAAGAGGGAGAGAATGAGTAACTCAGGTAGGTGTCCTTCTAAGTTTTATAGTTTTTTGTTTTTTTTTTTTTTTTGGGCAATAGTGGGGATTGAAACCAAGGCCTCAAATGCTCTACCACTGGACTGAACTATATCTCTAGTCCTTTTTATTTTGAGACAGGATCTCCCTAAGTCACGCAGACTGGCCTTAAACTTTGCAGTCCTCCTGCCTCAGCCTCCTGAATAGCTGGGATTACAGGTGTGTGACAGTCTGCCTGGCAGTTTTATGTTCTAATTCTCTGGGGAGGGGAGCTTTACTTGGAAATAATGTGGTGGTTCTCAGAATTTCCATGGAAAGAAGGAACAGCTCAACCTGAGACTAAACTTGTCCCACTTGACTGTGATCGAACTCCTAACAATCTCACATTCACCTGTTAAACCAACTTCGAGTTAAGTTTCTTTATCAACCTAAATAAAGGTCCCAGTGAAAGGACAGAACTGCCAACAGAAGGAGAGCACATGATGCTCTCCTTTGGGAGCATACTTTTGGCACTACCATGTCTTCTCCAAGGTTGCTACTGCCTCACCATCCCACACCAGTCTGTACCTCATTCTCTCTCTGAAACACCAAGGACAAAACTAGGAAAGGTGATCAGAGGCCCGCCCACACCAGTGCCTCTTGCCTTTGTGTCTCCTCTTCACTTCCCGCCCCTTACCTGGGTCATTTTGTCCACAGAGACAGGAATCCCATCGATGGTGAGAGGTGGCAATTCTGAGTTAACCTCCTGTGGTGCAGGGGCGTGTTCTGCTAGAGCAGACTCCAAGTCTTCCAGGATCATGCTCTTGTATTTTCGCACCTGCAGGGAATTAAGGGCAGAAGTAAACAAGATGCCCAACAACCACGGAGGACTGGTGCCAAGCAACAAGCAAGAGGGTGGGGCAGGCCTCCCCGAGCCACTTCAGAGCCCTAAAAACAAACACGCCTGCAACTAGTTTGCTGACCCCAAAGACATCACACTAAACAGAATTAAATGAAAAGGTGATGAAATTACGGGTAACAACAGTGGAAAGGAACCAATGGGAAAAGTTTTATGAAAATACTGCTTCTCAGAGAAAATCATGTTTTCACAGTCAACACAGGCCAGATCTAACTCTAAGTAACCTGCTAAGAAACTGCTGCTATTTTTCTGCAAAGCTAGACTACCACAAAGGAGACTCTCAAGTGCACAACAGGATGACTAAAGAGAATCGGGAGGAAAAAACAAAAAAAACCAGAGGCATATATTGTAGCAGAGTGTCAAAAGTGTCATTACAAATAAGGCTCAGGACCAAAGAGAGCCCCAGTGGTCAAACCCTCCTCCCTTTCTGAGCATGAACTTCAAAACCATGCAGCTGTAGCACGGGTCTGAACCAGTATTGTTCTTTCTTCCATTTCTCACCATTGCCAGTGAACATCTCTCACAAGACAGAGAACCTTGCAACAGCACAATGTACATGAACACATTCTTCTGTCATGAGCAGGAAGGGCAGACAGACACTGGATCCTATAACCACCTCTGATTGGTTCATTCACTTAGAAGAATACACAAGGGGTCTGGGGGACAACTCTGGGGATAACAAAGAAGCAAAGGAATTATGGAAATGTGACAAGATGGGAGAGGAAATTGACTTAACTTGCTTTCAAGCCTCAAGATATTATCTTGGGATATAAAAGAAAGAAAAAGAGAAAATGAGATTTGCCCAGAAGTTCTGATGTTTGAGTTCTGGGTTTTTTGCTAAGTAAACTGTACTCTGAGGACATACTTTCCTATTGATATCTCATTATGAGGATTAAAAAAGAAAGATTTCCATACTCTATCCCAAGTATCTGAAAAAGTAAATATTATTGGCTATGTGATTCAACTTCTGCAGTAAAAGGATCCTGCAAATAGGCCTATAAGGAAGAAGGTGAAAGAAAACAATACAAACTTACAACTCAAAAGTTTTATCCTGATTAGTAACACAAAAAATTTCAAAAATCACTGCCATTATTATTTTTTGTAACATAAGCAGCTGTGTTGCCACAGCAACTAAACAGGGTTATATTTTCTATTTTCAATATTTCTGTATTTTATGTTGTTTTTATACTACCAACCCACAAAAACATCCAACAAACAAACAAACCTTGAATCTTATAAGGCTGGGTTCTGGTTTTTGAATTTTAATGGAGCATCAGATTATAGCCTCATAGTACACATAGGCCCATAGTAAGAATGAATGATAATAGTATAAAAAACAGATTTCATTATGCTGGTAACACCTCACATTCAAAGATGGGAAATCATTCGGTTTTACACTAGCCAGGATCAAACAATTTCAGCTCTTTTTATAGGTCACTAGAATCCTAGGAGTTCATATCCCAATAATTTGCAAAAGTATCAGTGTTATACAATTCCTTAAAAACAACTTGATTTTTAAAATAATGCTGGTAGAGCATGCCTCAGAGTAATTTGCAACAAAACACAGCACTAAGCTAAGCTTGCTTAGTAAACTAAATTTCCCAGGATTATAAAGCTAGTGTTTCAATCCTATCTGATTTCTCAATTCTGAGATCTTTCTTTCTTTCTTTTCCTCTCTTTTTTATTCCTTTCTCTCTTTTTGCAGTGCTGGGAATTAAGCCCAGGACTTCAGTTAGACAAACACTCTACCACTAGGCTACATTCCCAGTCCTTTTTATTTTTGAGGCAGGGTTTCAGAAGTTGACCAGAGAGCCTCAAACTTGTGATCCTCCTGCCTCAGCCTCCCCAGGACTGTGTCACCATTCCTGGCCTGAGATGCATTTCTCCTCCCACATTTATCTGTCCTCTGATATTAGATATATCTTGACACTACAGGCAATAAGGAAGCACAGTTATCAGTCCTACACATACATAACTGTTATATCTGGTCACACACTGCAACCCCATACCTTTTTAGCCAGCAAGTCATTTAGCACCACCTGAGAAAGGAATGTGAATTCAGACTGTGATATGATAACCTTCCCAATGACAATTTCTGCAAAGATCAAGAAGTACCTGCTTCTTACTTATGGTGGCTTGGGAAAACAAAATTGCATGAAAAAACATAGAAAACAATGACTAAAGTAAGAAACAATTCAAGAGATGACCTCAGTGTGAAGAAATTTCAGAAATATTTTATTTCACTAACACTTTCTTCTTATGTTTATGCATAAGTGATACATGATTAAAAGCTATGGCTAAGGCCTTAAAAGAACTCTTCCAGTAAGTACACAACAAACATTCTAGGTGATTAAACATTGTATCAGAATTTGTCAATGCTTTTTCTTTCTTTGTGATACATAAATGGTGCATCTTATAACTAAAGATGTCACATACAGGATGATTTGCATTCATTTGTGTTCTAAATTGTGCCTTCTATTCCAAGTATCACAGATCAAGTCTTTGTCACTTTACAACATGTCAACTGATTTCATAATTAAAATAAAAATCACTTAAAATCAAAATCAGCTAACAATCTTTCTCCAATTCATCTTATATACTAATGATATTTTAAATTTCCTAAACATTTATCAAGTACATCTACTGAACACTTACTATGTCCCAAGCACTGTATATGTTGTCTCAATCCTCACAATAATTCTGGAAGGAAAATACTGTTATACCCACTTTACAGATAATACAATTGAGGCTTAATAAACTAAGTAACTTTCCCCATATCATGCAGTTAGTAAGGAGTATTGCTGGAAATCAAACTGTTTATCTAGCTCCAATACCTGAATATTCAGCTACTTCACTATCAATTATCTTTTTTTCTCAAAAAAAAAAAAAACCTCCTATAAATCCCTGTTTATTATAGGATGAAGTTTAAGCTTCTCAGTCTAGTATTTCAACCTTTTCAATCATTTTCTACTTTTCCAATACTCCTTTGCTACCGAATCCAGCTGTGCCTATCCACCTATGTAGACTATGTGAATAGCACCCCTGAGTTCCCAGTTCAATAGTCCCCTTAACTGTGGTTTCAGTTCCCAATGGTCAAATGTGTTCCAAAAATACTAATATTTCTCTTGTTTCTTGCAAGAGAGAAAGATCATATTCACATAATTTTATTACAGTATATTGTTAAAATTTTAAGTTTTTATTTTTGGTATTGAGCTCTTACTGTGCCTAATTTATAAATTAAACTTTATCACAGGTGCATATGTATAGGAAAAGACATAGTATACACAGTGTTCGATTCTATCTGGGGTTCAGGCACCCACTGAGGATCTTGGAATGGACCTCCCACCCCATGGATGCCTGGGATCTATTGTATACAACTCACTTGCCTTTTCCCCTCTTTGGCTGGTCAGCCTCCTCACTAACCTTTGCATCTAGCAAGTTCTTTTCTACCTCTGGGTCTTTAATTATGCTTTTTATCCAAATATTACCCATTTTCAAGGCCCAACTTTATTCCCAAGTTCTCTGAAAAGGATTCCAAAGTGTTCCTGCCATAATTCTCTTCCTCCTTTAAATTTGCAGTCTTAAATAATCATGTGTTACTTATATTGTTGTTTACAGAATATATTATATACAGCCGGTGCATGACATTACTAAGCCCAGGGATTAGGTCTTTTTGCATATTTTTAACATAGATCATGAAATATTTCACATAGTTAGACAAATACAGTAGTATATTAGCAAACATTCTCATGAATACCAGAGGTACAGGGTGTTCAGGATGTTTAGTAGACTCATTAGAGTTCTGGGAACAAAATGTGCTTATGGAAACTGGCTGGTACAACTATAGGATCAATGGGCCTCTAGTCAGGTTACAAAAACAGACACACACAAGATACCAAAATTCTTTTGTATTTCTGAAGCTTTTCTGGATACAAGAGGAATCTTAAAGAAGATCCATAAATTATTTTTAAAAATATTTGTAGCTGTAAATGGATATAACATCTTTATTTATTTATATGGGGTACTGAGGATCAAACCCAGGGCCTTACACATGCCAGGCAAGCGATCTACCACTGAACCACAACTCCAGTCCCATAAAAAAAATTTTTTTAATAAAAAGTTTATCTACAAGCTCCTATGACATTAAAAATACATTGTCATTGGGGTTATATAACTAAGAGCTGCCCTACCACAAAGCTGTCCTCAAACTAGTGATTTTGGAGCATAGCTGGTCTCAAGCCAGGCCCAGGTTGTAGCCTAGGCCAGCTTCCTCCTGTTTTCTCTCTAGCCCCAGGGCCAGACTCCTTTCCTCTCCTGCTTCAGTCCTCCTCTCCAGTTTTCTCCTAGACCCACGGGTTCTTAGTTTTGAACCTTGAAACTTCAAAGGATTTAGATGGACTCCTTATCTCATACTTTGTATCTAACAGCGTTAAATAGTTATTTGTTGAGTAAGTAAATAGATGAGCAATGGGATGTTACTGTTTTTAAAAATATGCTTCTACATTTTATGTAAATAAAATCATTTTAAAGGTTATATAACAACAAGATTAATTAGAGAAATACAAATTAAAACTACACTGAGATTTCATCTCACTCTTGTCAGAATGGCAATTAACAAGACTATAAGTAACAATAAATGTTGGCTAAGATGTGGTGGGACTGCAAATTGGTACAACCACTCTAGAAGGCAATACGTAGATTCCTAAGAAAACCTGGAGTGGAACCACCATTTGACCCAGTTATCCCACTCCTCAGCATATACCCAAAGGACTTAAAATCGGCGTACTACAGTGACACAGCCACATCAATGTTTAGAGCAGCTCAATTCACAATAGTTAAGCTATGGGACCAACCTAGGTGTCCTTCAACAGAAAATGATACATAAACACAAATGGAAAATGTGGTAGATATACACAATGGAATATTATTCAGCTATAAATAAGAATGAATTATGGCATTGTCGGATGGATGGAACTAGAGACTATCATGCTAAGTGAAATAAGCCAATTCCCAAAAAGCAAAGGCTGATCTCTCTGATATGAAGATACTAAACGACAATAAGGGGTAAGGGAGGGAAGAACAGAAGTTCATTGGATTAGACAAAGGGGAATGAAGGGAAGGGAGGGGGAATAGAAATAGGAAAGAGTAGAATGAATCTGATATAACTTTCCTATGTTCTCCTATGAATACACAACCAGTATAACTTCACATCATGTACAACCACAAGAATGGAAGTTATACTTCATATATGAATACATCAAAATACATTGTACTGTCATATATAACTAAAAAGAATTTTAAAAATTTTTAAAAAGGAAACAGTTAAAAAGTGAGCATTTTGGGTACTTTAACTTTTATCTTGTCAACCTGCCCTCTAAAAAAATTTTAACAATGTAAACTCTTTGACATGTCCATATTGTAGGTTAAATGTCTTTTCCATATTTGGTAACAACATGAGTCAATCAAGATGGCTTTTTTTTTTAAAGATGGCGTTTTGTTTTAACTCACATTTCTTTAAAATTCTCTGTTTTGTCATTTGTATTTTTCCTTTTGTAGTTGCTAGCACTGTGTGGGGGCGGTACGCAGCACCGCCACCTTGACATTCCCCCACACCCATACTGAAGATTGAGACCAGCGACACTCTACCACTAAGCTATATTTTCAGCCCCTTTTTAGATTTTATCTTGCTAAACTGCCTAAGCTGGCCTGGAACTTCTGATCCTCCTGCCTCAGCCCCGACGAGTAGCTGGGATTATGGTTATGTACCACCATGCCCAGCATTCTTGTTTTTTAAAATAATTTTTAAATGAAAATTTGTAAGCATAAAGGTGGAAAGAATGGTAAAAATAAGTGCCTCTGCATCTACTACTTAGACTCAATAATTGTCCATAATTATTTCATCTACCATCTACATGCATATATACAATTACTTCTGGCACACAATGCTTCTTTGACCATTTAAGGTGCATTTTACAGACACTGTAATGAAAAATAATATTATCATATATAAATACAATGATTATATCCTACAAAAATAATAATTTATTAATATCATCTAATACCTAATCTATATTCAAAGTTATATCTTTGGGTCTTCATTATTACTCTGTTAGTATTTTATTGATTTTGGTGGGGGGGATGTACTGGGGGTTGAACCCAGGGGCACTTAACCACTGAGCCACATCTCCAACATGTGCACCTGTGTTCTCTCTCTCTCTCTCTCTCTCTCTCTCTCTCTCTCTCTCTCTCTCTCTATATATATATATATATATATATGTACTTTAAATATATATATTTTAAAATATATATATATATATATTTTGGGGGGGGTACTGGGGATTGAACTCAGGGGCACTTGACCACTGAGCCACATCCCCAGCCCTATTTTGTATTTTATTTAGACACAGGGTCTCACTGAGTTGCTTACCACACTCACTTTTGCTGAAGTTGGTTTTGAACTCAAGATCCTCCTGCCTCAGCCTCCCAAACTGCTAGGATTACAGGTGTGTGCTACTGTGCCTGGCTTCTTTTTATATTTTATTTTGAGACAGGGTGTTGCTAAGTTCCATAGAGCCTCCCTAAGTTGTTCAGTCTGGCTTTGAACTTGCAATCCTCGTGCCTCAGACTCCCAAGCCACTGGGATTACAGGTATGCACAACCGCGCCAGCTCTTTTATTGATTATTGAGAGCTCTTTTTATATTAAGAATATTAACCATTAGCTTGGCCAAAATATTTAAGGTATCAAACCCTCAGTTTCCACATCTGTAAAGCACAGATGTCAGATATATACATCATATAGTTATGACTTAAAAAGTGCTCAGAAGAAAATAGGCATGTTATAAACAATAAATTATAATTGCTGTTATTATTTTGAAAAAAACGTTTCCAGTTGTTGTGAGCCATTTAACTTTGTTCACAGTGGCTTGCTACACACTTAATTGTGGGCAAGGAAGTAATATGGGCAAAGTACAATATGTAGAAATAAACAACACTCTAGAAATTATAAAAATCCAACACTATTATAAGGCTCAGTACATCTTTTAATCTCTTTTTAACAAATACTTAAAACAAACTTGAATCTGAAGTCTATATTCCAAAAATAAACAGGTCTATTGCATTTTAATTATTCTATAACTTTGATTAGCCTCCAGCTAGAAGAGCAAAAGAAAAATTTATGATGGGTTCAGGCAGGAGAACGAAATGCAAATAACACAGTTTTCAAATTATAAATGAATAATACAAAGTGTTCGTAACTATACCTTGAACATAACAAGCACTCAATAATTGCTAGATATTAATATTATAAAATATAAAATGTAACTAATTTCTTTATTATTAATGTGGAATGATGTGATAAAATATGCTGCATAACTGATTATGGTGAATAATGGGCTCTAGTTCTTTAATACCATTAAGAATATCAGGACCACTGAACAGAGCAGGGAATTGCTCATAACTTCAGAGTTTAACAGAAATCTTCTGATGTGGTGCTGCACACCTGTAATCCCAGTGACTCAAGAGGCTGGGGTAAAAGAATTGCATGTTAGAGGCCAGCCTTGGCAACTTAGTGAGGCCCTAAGCAACTTAGCAAGACCCCGTTTCCAAATAAAAAGCACCAGGAATGTGGCTCAATGGTTAAGTGCTCCTGGGTTCAATCCCTGATATGAGGAGGGGAAAAAAGGTTTAACAGAAGTCAACAAAAATAATTAGGGCCTAGTGGTTCTTTGAGGAGTTTAGTTCTTTAATCACTTTTCTAATTTTATATGTTTATTGCTCTATTGAAGTTTTTAGTTAATATATTTATTGTTCTACTGAGGTCTGTTCTACTGGCCCATGTTTTGGCTCTTTTTTCTTATTACATTTTGCCACTTAGCTGGGTTTTTTAATTTATAAAAACAGGATTAAAATACAGAACTTTCTTACTGCATATTACTTATATTACTTCATTAGTTTTTATCTTTCTGATCAGTATTTACTGATTAAGTTTTTAGTGATTTACTGATTTAAGTTCCTTGACTTAACAATGAAGTTACATTCCAATAAGTCATCATAAGTTGAACAGTGTCTAAAAGAAAGACAGAATGGTTGTGTGAGTATGCTTTTGCACCATCAGTAAAGCCAAAACACTGGTAAAAACCAACCATCTTACATGGGGGACTACCTGTATAACTGTTCAACCGTATTTCATGTCTAAGGCTGTATATTTTTCTTCCTTAGTATGCAAGGCTTCCTATTTTATTAGACCTTTCAAAGAACCAATTCTTGAATTTAACAACTACTTTTTCTGTTTACTAACTCATTAATTTTTTCCATGTGTTTGTTTCTTCTTATATGTATTATTTATAACAACCTTATGAATTCTATTGTTCTAATTTTTATATTCTCATTTATATTTTGTGTCTCTGTTCAGGCAAAGATAATAAAGGCTCTTACTACCATTTTGGAAGTTTTCCTTTTTCTTTTATTACATTTTAACTTTTCAATTTACATGTTTTGCTCTAATGTTACCTGTGGCATAAAAAGTTCATTATAATTTTATACTGCTTATCAATACTAAATGACCTCTGGTTCCCAGTTAATACATTTTTGCCTTGAGAATCTGGCTTCATCTGATTATTAGTACTGTGATCCATGATTGATTGATTGATTGACTGATTGATTGATTTTTGGCACCAGGGATTGAACACCGAGGTGCTCAACCACTGAGCCACATCCCCAGGTCTTTTTTGTATTTTATTTAGAGACAAGAGTCTCACTGAATTGCTAAGGGCCATCCCTAAGTTGGGGAGGCTAGCTATGAACTCAAGATCCTCCTACCTCAGTCTCCCCAGCCACTGGGATGTTAGGCATTTTCCACTTCACCTGGCCATGATTTATTTTTGCAGATGTTTGCCTGACATATTTTTGCCTGGTTTTACTTTTAACATTTATAACAGCTTTACTGAGATATAATTCACACCATATGTATTTGTTTCCTGGCTGCCACAAATTACCACAAACTCAATGGCTTAAAACCACACAAATTTATTTTCCTGGCCTCTCTGGGATAAAGTCAAGGTTGTTGGCAGGCTGGATCCTCTATTTCTTTGCCTTATCTAGCTTATGCCTAGTCTATATTCCCTGGTTCCTGGGCCCTTCCCTGTACCTACCCAACCTCTTGGCTTCCACCAACATATCTACTTCTATATCAATTTCCTTTTGTCTCCCTCTTTTTTTCTTAATATTTTTAAGTTGTTGATGGACCTTTATTTTTAAATTTATTCATATGCGGTGCTGAGGATTGAACCCAGTACCTCACACATGCTAGGCAAGTTCTCTACCACTGAGTTACAGCCCCAGCCCCTGTATCCCTCTTATAAAGATATGTGATTACATTTAGGGTCTACTTGCATAATTCAGGGTAACTTCCCCAGTTCCAGATCCTTAATTTAACCATGTCTGCAAAGTCTTTTTTTTTTTTTAACCAAAGTAACACAAGTTCAGGGATTAAGACCTGGATATCTATGTGAGACATTATTCATCTTACTATACCATACAATTCAGTCCATTAAAGTGTACAATTCAATATATCCTAGGGTCCTACAATCATCATCACAATTTAACTTAACCACTTTCATATTCCTGTTCCAAAACCCTGTGCCCACTGGCTGTCACTCCCATTCCCCCTCCCCTTTCCCAAGTTCCAGGCAAACATGAATCTACTTTCTTTATATTTAGATTAGTCAATTCTGGACAATGCGTAACAATGAAATCATATGATACGTGGCCTTTTGTGACTGGGTTCTTTGACTTAGCAGTGTTTTCAAAGTGCTGTAGTATATATGAGTACTTCATTCCTTTTTCTTATTGAATACTATTCTACTGTATAGATATACCAATTTTATTTATTCATTCATCAGTTGATAAATATTTGGGTTATTACCACTTTTTGGCTACTAAGAATAATGCTGTTATGAACATTGTTTATTAGTTTGTTTCTGAACATGTTTTCAGTTCTCCTGGGTATAATTTGGGAGTAGAATTTCCAGGGCACATGGTAATTCTGCTTTCAACATTTTGACAAACTGTAAAACTGATTTCCACATCAACTGTACCATTTTACATTCTAACTATTTCTATCTTCTCTGGAGAAATTCTGTACAGAACTTTTGCCCATTTATTGTTGAGTTTTTCTTTATTCTTGACACAAATTTTTTGATATATGATTTCCAAGTATTTTCTCCCATTCCATGGGTTGTCTTTTACTTTCCTGGTAGTACCATTTACAGCTACTTTTAATATTTTAAAAAAATATGTATTTTTTAGATGTTGATGGACCTTTATTTTATTCACTTATTTACATGTGGTACTGAGAATCAAACCCAGTGCCTCACATATGCTAGGCAAGTACTCTACCACTGAGCCACAACCCCAGTCCTACTTTTAATATTTTTGATTGGCTGTAAGTATGTCATATAAATTGATTAGTTAGGTTTCAATTTGGATTGTTGTTCCAATCTGAAGGAAAATCTTTGTCTTTAACAAAGCAGTTTAAATCATTCATATTTATGGCTTACAACAGAATTAGCTGGCCTCACTAGTATTACCTTGTTTTATATTTTGTGTTTTTATCTTTCTTATTTTAAATTTCTTCCCTTGTTTTTGATCTTTCACATACTGTCTTGGCTTTTTGTTTTTATTTTCTTTAATGGTCTGGAAGACTAGGTGCACAGATAAACCTCATTTTATTAATTCTTGTATTGTGCTTCTAATTTTGCTGGTATTTACATTTTTAACCTACATTTATCAAATACTGCTTATTATCTCAGTCAGTCTGGTCTATGCTGTTTTACAGACTGTATCTTTTTGTATTCTATCAAGGATGCCAACAATTTCCCAAAACTTTCTTTTGGATTTTTCAGTGAGTAATTTTCAGAAGTATTGGTCTGAGTCTTCTAGATGCCTTTTCCATACATCACATTATTACTCTTATTAGTAGTATCTTTGTTTTAGATTTTCAGTACTGAAGAGGAAAAGTTATGTCCAAATTTCTTATTTATCAACAGTGTGATGGTAAGGAATACTTGTCAGGCACCATTTTGAATTAGACACCTTCTATCATATTCTTCTAAGGAAAGGTCCTAATATGCATCTTAATTCTAGGGTCACAGAAACAAAATGCAATTTAAATCCTGACAGATGATTACTAATGACTCAAGACCAGAGAAAGAGTAGTTTATGTTGTGTAAGTATGCAAAAGTAAAATACTATTTTTTTAGAAAATTAACTATGGATAGTTATAAAATCAAAATACTCAAGGTGGGTGAGTTGGCACATGCCTCCAGTCTCAGAATTGCCAGCCTGAAGCAGAACGATTGCTTGAGGCCACGAGTTTGAGACCAGCTTGGGCAACATATTTTTCAAATGTATTTCTCAATTGAAGTAGAGTATTAAATTAATCTTTGAAGAAATGCAAAAAAGATTCTAAATATATAACTCAACTATTTGGTCAATCAAATGTTCCCTCAAAAATTGATACCTTAGAATTATCTAGCATTGGTTTCAGACATAATTCTTACAAAATCTTGCATTGGTTTCTTAACAAACAAAACATTTGTTTTTTTTCCCCTGCATCTGATGAGGTAAAATACCTTGTTATAAAAAGCAGAAACACTTGTAAACTATAATCCTTCAATTTTTAAGAAATACATATCTAAAGAGAAAAAAAAAAAAAGAAAGCAGAAACGCTAATAATGTGTATTAAATCGTTTGAAAATCAGTGTCCCCTGGATGAGGGGAATACAAAAGTGCTAACTATTGTACTGGAAAGAAGATCAAAAGACAACACCCACACAAAGCAAAGGGCATCTGAACACACAGCTTAGTTCGAACTTACCACATTCTCCAAAGGTGCTGCACCAAACACTTTAAAAACAGGGTTGGGTTTGGAGGGTGAGATACAAAGTACAATAGCTTGCTGTCCCACTCTAGTAGTATATTCATCTAATGTGGCTCGAAGTTTCCTGAATCAGAATGGTAAGAGAAGAAAAGCAGTTAAAGAAGAAAAATTATAGTGACACAAAGGTCAAACTTAAATTGGCAAGAATTCTGATCAGATATTTATTGTTTTACCCAAACATGAAAGGAGTGTGAGGTGTGATATCCTCTTACGGAACAAAAAGTAGCCCACTGATACAAGAGTTTTGCCTTGGACAATTTTGAACACAGCAATATCCTTCCTAATCTTAACCAACACCACCTACTGCTACTTTCAAGGATTGTGGCTGAGATCTCTTACAGACTTCATTGTATCGTCTTCAAGCTTAGTGAAGGGGTTTAAATGACTTGCTTTTAATTTCTTTTATTGATAGTCACTATTTCTCACTGACATAATTTTTTTTTATATTTTTAGTTGTACTTGGACACAATACCTTTATTTTATTTATTTATTTTTATGTGGTGCTGAGGATCGAACCCAGTGCCTCACACATGATGCAAGCACTCTACCACTGAGCCACAACCCCAGCCCTCTCACTGACATAATTTTATCCAAAAATACTATTTTAAAAACACTGTAGCATCAAATTTCCATTGTGATATAAACAATAACACTTAGTCCTACCAGATTTTACAAACTCATGGAGTAAGAACTTTTACAAATACAGTAGTTCCCCTCCTTCTCTTTGCAAATATAGTATTCCCCACTTCTCTGTGGGGGATATGTTCCATAACCCCCACAGGATATCTGAAATCAGATAGTATCAAATCCTATATATATTGTTTTTTAATATATTTTTGTATACATACATACCTACAATAAAGTTTAATTTATAAATTAAGCACAGTTGAGATTAACAGCAGTCATCATAAAATAAAATGATTATAAAAATACACTGTAAAATAAAATTTATTTCCAACTTATTGACTATTTATTTATTTTCAATTTTTTTTTTTAGTTGTAGGTGGACATAATACCTTTATTTTTTATTTTTATGTGGTGCTGAGGATTGAACCCAGGGCCTCACACATGCTAGGTAAATGCTCTACCACTGAGCCACAACCCCAGCCCTTACTGATTATTTATTCGATAATTTTCCACTTACTATTTTTGGATCATGGCTAATTGCAGGTAGCTGAAACCTTAGAAAGGAAACCCACAAATAAGGAAAGAATACTGTATAGCGACAATGGATGAAACAGAAGTCTGGGGAGATTATTCTAAAGTCCTACATTTCATAATTCTTCTGGGTTCTAGTCTACTCTTTCAAGGTAGTAGTTAGCAAAGGACCAGATACCCAACAAGAAACTTGGCAGTGCTCCTTGAAGGAATGGTTGACATTCACTATCTTCAATTCTCTCTCTGTTCTCCCCAATCCTATAAAGACTCATTAAGTTTAATCATGACATCCATGCTGCTCAATCTAATGGTCAATTTGCATCTTATTCAGCCTGTAAGCCATATCTGACAGGGCTGATATACATCATCCTTTTGAAACAATTTTTGCACTTTGGTTTTTCTCCTGAGTTGCTGATTGCTTCTTAGACTTCTTTGCTGATTCCTTTTATCTCTACAACCCTGAAAGGGTAGAGTGGGCCAGGTCTCAGTACACACTACTCCCTAAGTGACCTCACCTACTCTCATTGTTTTAAACACTACGTGTATGTACATAATGCTCTCAGTCAAGAACTCTCTTTAAATTCTAGACCCATATCCGACTGCTTATTCTATATCACCGCTTAAGGGTTAAGAGGCATACAAGTGTAACACACTACAAACCAGAGGACTGATTCTACCTGCTCCTCCTCCAGCAAATGCCATCTCTATTGGTTCTAGTAATCAGACCAAAAATCTTGAGGTTACTCTTCACTCCTTTTTTTCCTCACTCTCCACATCCAATTCATCAAGGAATCATGCTGAGCTGACTACTGAAATACATCCAGAAACTGGCCACTTCTTACAACTTCTGCTGCTGCAACATTGGGTTGTCTTTGTGGGTTTTTTGTTGTTGTTGTTGTTTGTGTGTTTGTTTGTTATTTGTTTTTGGTTCTAGGCATTGAACCCAGGGGTCCTCTACCACTGAGCTACATCTCCAAGCCCTTTTAAAAATTTAAATAATTTTTTGAAATTTTGAGGCAGTGTCTAACTAAGCTGCTGAGGCCGGCCTCAAACTGGTAATCCTCCTGCTCAACCTGCAGAGTGTCTGGAATTGCAGGTATGCGCTCTTGTGCCCAGCTTGCACCACTAGTTTCAAGACTATCATTTCTGACCTGTATTACTACCATAACCTCATGATTGCTCTGTTTCCATTCTTGCAACCCAGAGTCTATTTTCAGTCTATTCCATATACTGAATGTAGTTTGAGTGATTTTTTAAGCACTTACATCAGATTGTATCCTTGCTCTGGTCAAAAACCTTCTCCTTGCTCTGGTCAAAAACCTTCACTGACTTCCCACCTCACTCCAAGTTAAGAGTTAAAATCCTGATACAGAAGGATAAGACCTCTTGATGGGGCTCTCCTCTAGACTCTACCATCATTCCTCTCTTGTTCTCCCCAGCTGGCCCTCTAACATGACTGCCATGTTCCCCACCTCAGAGTCTTGGATCCTGATATTTCTTCTGCCTGAAATGCTCGTCCCCTGTACATCAACATGGTTGCTCTTTCAGTTCCTTCAGGTCTTTGTTCAAAGTGTGACTTATCAAAAAAGATTTCTCAGACCATCCCTATAAGAGAAAAGTGACTACATCTCCCCACCTACTTTCTTACATTTTCCTTACTCTATTTTTTTCCACTACGCTTATAGTCAATCCAACAAGGCATGTTTCTCTTCTTCTATTCTTTCCCCCTCTATCAGAATATAGGCTCTTAAAGGGAATTTGTTATTCACTGATATAGTCTCAATGCCTAGAATAATGCTGGCACATGGAAAGCAAAATTTCTCTGAATTAATGGAATATAATACACCCTTTAAATCATATTTCTAGATTTTTATCCGTTTAATTTTATAAGTGTAATTTAGAGTATATCTATCATCAAGGACTCCAGTTTGGAATCTAATAATGCATGTTCTAACTCTGTCATCTATGCATGAAGCATTTGAGGGAGTGTAATGATAGGGATAAGGGAGACCTCACCGAAGCAAACGTGTTTGTTGTCTCTTCCGGATAGATGGATTAGACTCAAACACATGAGGCCGTTTCCGTTTCTTCCCTGTTGCCACAGCAGCAGCAGCAGCCATTCCCACAGGACCTGAAATAATAAGTATGTGCTGAGATTAGGCAGAAACCTGCAACTGTATAAGACAGAAAGCAATTAAAGATATACAAAAAAAAGTAGCATTTCTTTCTTAGAATACAGTCAAGGAAAATGGAATGTTTCTGATATTAACAATATACTTCACTATTGTTTTACATGAATTATATTGTGATTTACTAATAAAACTTACAATGAATCTTTTTACAGCACAAATGACTTACACCTCCCCACCACAAACCAGCTTGAAGTTTTATAAAGCTGTTTTGCCAGCATGTTTGGTCTGTTATGGCAATAATCTCAGAGGTGCCAGGACAAACTGCATTAAGAGGGAAGTTTGCCAAAACTGAGACAAGTTACTTTCATCTTCATTCCTGTGCCCTCTTCCCATTACTCCAAGACGCAGTCAAGTTAAGGTACTAAGAGAAATCACTCACACCTGGAACTCCAACATCACCTATAAGAGGAATATGTGGAAGAATATCATCTTAATTGAAAACTTTTCTTGTATATTTGGGAATTTTGCCAAAAATGGGAGATAATGACCACAAGGTCAAGTTGATGAAAGCATCCTGGAGGAAAGGAGATTAAGTATTAATAAAATTTGATCTAGCTTGCCCTAAAACTCATATAGTCTCTCTCTCTCTCTGTGTGTGTGTGTGTGTGTGTGTGTGTGTGTGTGTGTGTGTGTGTGTGTTTTGATGGGTAGATGAAGGGTAACCATAAAGAACAATGACAGTCTCTGATACCTGCAATCTCAACATATCAAAGACAACATTTCCTTTTCTTTTTAAAAAGATATTCTACTTTTATCTTTATTAGTGAACCCTATAAAAGGGTTAAATGAATATAAATTTAATTGCCCACATTGATACCAGCATGTATATTCTAAGTGACTGAATTAAAATAAGCTTTTGGGAATACCCAGATGAGCTTCTGTACATGTTGTTTAGAAGTATAATCGGTCAAACTTGAATAAATGTCTCTAAAGATTCCCAAAGCAAGTTGAAAATATATGACTGCTTTCCTTCCATCTTAAACACCTGGTAGGGAAAAAAAAAATCTTATTGCTGCATTCTTTTCCAATGTTTTATTTCATAAAATTGTAGTAAGCATATTTAATATTATTGAAATCTACCTTAACAAACTTATAAATGTGGACAGTATTACACATTAACTATAAGCATAATTTTGAGCCAGTGGATATCAAGAACATATTCATCTTGCATGTATGAAGCTACCTTGTGTGTGTGTGTGTATGTGTGCACGTGCATGCACACATGTGGTGCTAAGGATTGAAACTAGGGCCTCGCACACCCTAGGCAAAAATTCTACCACTAGGTTACATTCTTCAGCCCTGAAACTCTGCTGGACATAAACTCCCCAGATCTCCTTCCCCCTAGTCCTTGGCAGCCACCATCCTACTCGCCACTTCTATGAGTTTGATTAATTAGATACCTCATCTAAGTAGAATCAGTCAGTATTTGTCCTTTTGTGACTGGCTTATTTCAATTAGCACAATGTCCTCAAGGTTCATCCATTTGTCACACATGAGGGTTTCCTTCTTTTGTAAGGCCGAATATTCCATTTTGTGTATATATATGCTGTATCTTCTTTAGCCATTCATCTATCAATGGACGTGTAGCTTGTTTTCACATTAAGGTTACTGTGTACAAGGCATCAATGAACATGGGAGTGTAATTATCTCTTTGGGATCCTGATTTCAAGTCTTTTGATCCAGTAGAACTGCTGGATCCTATGATATTTCTACTTTTAACTTTTTGAGGAAACTCCGATTGCTCCATAACCTTGTCAAAACTAGTTATCTTTCATAGTTCTGATAACAGCTATCCTAACAAGTTTTGATTTACAGCTCTTGATGTTCTGTGATGTTAAGCATCTTTTCATATACCTGTTGGTTATCTATTAACTCTTTAGAGAAACATCTAATTCAAGTCCTTTGCCCATTTTAAAATTGGGTTATTTATTTTGCTATTGAGTTGTAGTAATCCAACATTTTAGCTTGAATACTTTCACATATTAAGCAAAAATTAAAAGAATTTTAATATTTCACTACACACATCTACCCATTCATTGATCCAGACTCTTTCAATGCACGAAATAAAATGCAAATATCAATGATAGCCTTAAATACTTCAGCAGGCATAACATTATTTAGAGTTCAATATTGTTTTGTGATTTTTTCCTGAGGTAAAATTTACATATAATGAAATACACAAATCCAAGTGTACAGTCAATAAATAAATAAATATATATCAAAATATATATACAGAAAGTTGTTTCATGCCCCTTCCTAACCCTTACCTCTCAAGGGTACTACTATTTTCTGATTTTTTCACCCTACTTTGGTGTTGCTTATTCTAGAACTTTAAATAAAATATATAGTATAAACAGAATGGTATATATTCTCTTGAGTAAAGTTCTTTTGCATAGAAAAATGTTTTTAGATTCATCCATGTTGCTATATATACCAGTAGTTTGTTTCTTTTTTTATTACTGAGTAATATTCCAGTGTAAGAATAAACCAGTTTACTTATCCATGGACACTTGGGTTATTTCCAGTTTTATGCTATTATTAATAAAGTTGCTTAATTTGATCAATTTATAAATTCAACACAATTCAAATGAAAATCCCAGTAAGGGTTTCAGTGGAACTTGATAATTGAGTCTATTATTTAAATGGAAGTACAATGGCCAAGAATAGGCAATTTAAAAGATATTAAGAAGGAAGGGCACTCACTCTACCACATATCAAATAATCACTGTAATTAAATAGTCACTATAAAGCTACAGTTATTAAGTGCAGAACTGGCTCAGGGATAGACAAACCAATAAAACTGAATTGCAAAGTTCATAAACATTCTACCATGTGAGCAGACAGGTAAGAAAAGACTATCAAAAATATGGTGCTGAGGGCTGGGATATAGCTCAGTTGGTAGAGTGCCTGCCTTGCAAGCACAAGGCCCTGGGTTTAATCCCCAGCACCACACACACACACACACACACACAAAATATTTTGTATGTGTGTATGTGTGTGTGTGTGTGTGTGTATTGTCTATGTAGAAAAACAGACTACATCTTGGAGAAATGAAAATTAAACCAACACTGAGGCCTGAGGATGCAGCTCTGTGGTAGAGAGGTTGCCTTGTGAGCTGTAGGCCCTGGGGTTCAATCCCCAGCACTGCAAAAAGTTAAAAAAAAAAAAAAAAAAAAAAAATCATTGGGATATTATTTTATATCTTCCAGATTGACAACAATGAAAAAGACTAATAATACCAAATGTGAGGATGAAAAGCAACAGGCAGTCTAGTCTAGTGTAGTGGGAAATGAGGGTCAGGACACTGAGATCTGGAAGCAACACATTAATAGTGGTGCCACAGCCCAGAGGGATAATTCCCAAAGTCTGAACCTTGAGAAAAGCAGAGCTTTTACTTTTAAACTTAAGCAAGTTTTGGGTGCATCAAGGCAAGAGAGTTGGTGTACTTTTTTGGAGGGTGCATTCTACATTCCTTATATGGGTACAAACTTGTCAACAGCCCAGGAACTCTTAGCTCATATAGCTTAGGGACTTTTATTGCACTAAGCCTAAAGGTGGGTTGTTCTGTCCCTGTTACTTGTTTACTGATTCTGCTACTGCTGTTAACTGTAGGATACCTGTTAGCTGCTGCAAGCCCCTATGGTTAAATGTCAGCTGCAGAACATCAGCATGCAAAACCACAGCCTGTCAGCTCTTAAACTGCTAACATTCCCATTTTGCTCTACCACACTAGTATACTGTTTGTGGAAATTTAAGTTAACACACTGATTTGGAAAGACAATATTTAGTAAAGTTGAAAATGTGCCTATTTTTGGCCCTCTAATTTCCTTCCTATTGTATACCCTCCTCAAGTAGTATTTTATAAATTGCAGATTATGACCCTTTCATGACTAGTGAGCAGGGTTTTTTTCCACTAAAATACTGTTAAATAGAATAGACCAAAACATAGTCTAGTATATCACTTGTAATAGGGGTAAGTATTATTTCACAAAAAATTGTTATTTCTGTTACACGTCCATTTATTTATTCTGGATCATAATGTAAAATATATTACTGTGGGACATTATAAAAATTTGAAAGCCATATCCACAGACACTATCACACATATGCACAAGAATGTATATAAAATTATTTTCATTTGCAGCAACTATGATGGCAAAAAATTATAAATTACCTAAGTGTCTATCAATGAGATGTTCAGATAATGAGTTCAATCCCAAAAAAAAGCAGAAATGAAAAGACATAGTCACATTATTGTCATGAATGAATCTTGGAGATTAATGCTAAATTAAATAAACATAGTACTCCAGAAATACAGGATAAGAGTAATATCATTAATAAAAAATTTTAAAATATGCAAAACAATGCTAAATATTGTTTAATGGACAAAAATATAAAGAAATGCAAGAGAATGAGAAAGACCAAATCCAGAATAATGGTTCCTTAGGGAGAGGAACAAGATTAGAAAGAGGTAGACTGGAAGTTTCAACCACATCTGAAATTCTTATTTCTTTAAAAAAAAAAACAAAACCAAAACTGAAGTAAACATGTCAAAATAGCAGTAATAATTGACAAAAATGCGTAAGTGGGTGCATGTGTTTATCATATCAATCTTGAATGTTTCTATATTTAAATATTCAAGTATTTTATACTTTAATATGTGGCAATTTTTCAAAACATCACATTCAAGGTACTAATTATGTCTACAGACCACATGACATAATTTGTTACCCTATCCCTTTCACTTTGAAGAAAATAAAAGAATAAATTTAATATTTCTTAAAAAGAAATCTAAAATTCATATTGGTGACTGACACCAAAACATCTGACTATCTTGAGATATTATTGTTTTTATTATCTATTGACTTCATTTTGTTGTACTACTTCTGAACATTTTGCCTTGAAAATCAACACTAATTATGGGTTGTCTGGGTTGATGGGAATTAGAAGCATTTTTGAGGTACAATGTGGTAAGATGGATGGATGGTCATTCTTCTTTTCTGGGTTACTTTCAGATATGATGAATGCTACAGACCCACACCTCAGAAAAATCCTCTAGCTAGCATTAAGTGGAGTCAGGATTCAAATGCAAGTCCAGACAATTAACCATGGCCTCTGTAGCTCTGCAAATTCTTTAACCCGCACAGCTCTTAAACCCTGCACGGTTTGACTCACACCTGCCATCTTGCACCATTTGCTCTGCTTACAAGGTTCCAACCACACTGACCTCCTTCCCATTTCCCATCAGTGAGTCCTTGCTCTGGTTATTTCCTCATTCTGAAATGTTCTTTCTTTTGCTGATATCTAACTGCCTGTTTATCACAACTATCTCCAGAGAAGCTTCTCAAACCACTCACTGTGCCACCCTTCTCTCACCATTACTTTACCTTATTACTTTCTTCAGAGCATTCAGTGTCTTCTGAAATTATATCATTTTACCATTTTGTATCCCTCTTCCACCACTAGATTGAGAGCTTCCTCGGGAGCAAGTTCTTGACTGTCTTCTAGTAACAGTTCCTCAATAATTACTGTTGAAACACTAAGTCGTTTCTCCCTCAGTTTCCACATATGCCATATGAAAGGATTAAACTACTTTCTTAATTTTTTGAGCGGGGGCAGTGCTAGGAATTGAACATAGGGACTATGCATGCTAGAAAAGCATTCTACCACTGAGCTACATGCCAGCCACCTTTCCTGATCGTAACTATGACAATGCAGTATAGTAATATGGCAATGCCATGTCTGAAAAGCATCTTCCTTTATAGGAGAGTCATTGACTTAAATTCATTGTGTTAGGATGCCCTCTTCTGGGAAGTGTATGAATTTCACAAAACAGATGTTAAACATCATTTCATCTGGTTTGTCACTAAGCCTTTTGTTTTTTTTTTTTTTTTTTTTTTGGTGGTGATGTTAGGGATCAAATCCAGGGAATTAACACAGTAGATATAACTGATAGTATAAGATTACTTATTCTTCATTGCATCCATCTTCTTCCCCTTAAATACAGCATACATTTTTTAAATGTAGTAGTATTTTTGCCACTCCTGATCACTGATTTCTGTCCAGCTTTTCCTAAATATCTTCTAAGATACTTATTCCTTACACAACACTAGGCCCATCCAGGTATAGTGGTGCTAAATATACAATGTAAATAGAATAATAGAAAATACAGCCCAGATTTAAGTCATTTATTACTCCAGAAAGTCTCAAAACTTAAATTGGATTACGATGAGCCAGGATTCCTAGTGCCCTCAAACACCTGGCAGAAGCAAACAAAAATCATCGTAAGATAGGTGCAGTGGTGCACACCTCTAATCCCAGAGACTTGGGAGGCTGAGGCAGGAGTATTGCAAGTTCCAGGTTAGCCTCAGCAATTTAGCAAGGCCCTAAGCAACTTAATGATGCCTGTCTCAAAAGAAAAAATTCAAAGGGCTAAAACTGTGGCTTAGTGGTAAAGTGTCCTGGGGTTCAATCCCCAGTACCTGGGGAAAAACAAAACAAAACCATCTCAAGAGGAAAATAACATTATCCTAGACCCAAAATTTTTTTCTAAAAATATTTTCCAAACACATCATCCAGTATGCATTCAAATATAACCTGTATATGAAGAGACAAGCCAACACGAACAAGAAATGGCATTAAGTAGCATATAACAGAGATCCATAGGTACTTCAGGGGTTGAATTACCAAATAAATTATAAAATCATGTTTACTTTACTCAGGGAGATTTAAGGGGTTTTTTGTTTGTTTGTTTTGTTTTGTTTTGTTTTGTTTTGTTTTCCCTTTACAACTGGAAACTAACAGTGTAGATCTGTGAGAAAAATAACACTAGAAATTCCAGGGCTGGGGGTGTAACTCAGTGGAACAGCATTTGCCTATGATGCACAAAGCCCTGGGTTTAATCCCTAGCACTGTGAATAAATAAATATCTAAAACTAGGGAGGGGGGGGGAACAGCCCATAACACTAACAATTACCCAAATGAGTAATTCAGTGAACAGATTTAAAAGCACCTTAGCCCTCCATACAACAGAGCTAGCGGCCCACAGGGAATCACAGAGTCCAGAAAGTTTCTCCGAACTCTCTCCATTAACAACTTCAGAAGTGTACAAGATCAATTTTATATTTCCTAATGGAGACAAATATGATGGTGAATGTATAAGAACATCTTCTGGAATTTATGAAAGAAATGGAATAGGTATTCATACCACTCCTAATGGGATTGTCTACACAGGAAACTGGAAAGATGACAAGATGAATGGTTTTGGAAAACTTGAGCATTTTTCAGGAGCAGTATATGAGGGACAATTTAAGGACAATATGTTTCATGGATTGGGAACTTACACATTCTCAACTGGGGCAAGATACACTGGAAATTTCAATGAAAACAGGGTAAAAGGTGAAGGGGAATATACTGATATCTATGGATTAGAATGGAGTGGTAACTTCCATTTCACAGCCGCTCCAGGCCTGAGACTCAAGTTCAAAATGTAGATGTTCCACATTGAAGTTTAAATGTGGTGACTGAAGCTTTTACTTGTAAGCAGAGCAACTGAATTTGTCATCTGAAATGACTTCATACACTACCTGTATGAATTTGCCAATAAAACTATCACTCACTTAAAAAAATAAATAAATAAATAAATAAAAGCACCTTAGACACAGCTAAGAAAAAAAAATTAATAAATGAGAAGAAAGAACAAACTACACAGAATGAAACATAAAGAGACAAAAGAATGGTAAAGACAGAACAAAAGGCAAGAGACATAAAGGATTCAGTGAGGAATACTAACACATGTAGTTGGAGTCATAAAAGAAAAAGAAATGGAATGAACCATAAGCAAAATGTAATGACTCAGATTTCCCAGAATTGATGAAAGAATAATTTACAGATTCAAGACATCCAAAGAATCCTAAAAAGAAGAAATAAGAAATCAGAGCCAGAGACATCACAAAACTAAAGACAGAAAATCTTAAAAACAGTTAGTAGGGAAGGGCTTAACATGGGAGATAACCTTCAAAGAAGTAGCTATTAGAAACAGTTGGATTCTCAATAGCAACAACGGGACCCAGAAGACAGTGGAACGGCAAGTTCAATATGAGGAAAACTGTAATCACCAATCTAGAATTTCATACCTAGGAAAAATAGCCTTTAAAGTTGAAGGATAAATAAAAGCATTCCCAGACAAGCAAAAGCAGAATTTGCTACTAGCATATCATGCTAAATGAAATACTAAATGGTGTCTTTGGGGTAGAAGAAAAATGATCTTATAAGGCAAGCTGGAGATACAGAAAAAGTGATCATCAACTATGAATAAAACAAAAAATATCTTGTGGGGCTCAAAATACTCAGTGAATGAATACACAGGATAACAACAGCATATAGGACGGAAACACAGGAATGAAATTATATCCCCATGAAGGATAAAAGTACCAGTATACAAGACTTTGATAAATGAATGATGTAATGATTTAATTTCAAGGAGAACCATCAATAGGAAAAGTATAGATACCTTCCAAACTAACAAGAAAAATAAAGAAAAACTTTTCAATCACTCAAAATACAAAAAGAAGGCCATACAGAAAAGTAAATAGAACAGGTGAACAAAGATAAAATGGTGGTAAAGATGGCAATAAATAGGTAAATTATGTAATTTATAAAAGTTTAAGTATAGACAAATTATTAAAGATTTGATGTTAAATAATAATAATTTTACTTATTTATTTGGTATTGGGGATTGAACCTAGGACCTCATGCATGTTAAGCACACACTACCAACTGAGCTACATCCCTTACCCCAAGATGACAAATTTAACTCTAAATATATCAGTTCTTACATTTAATATAAATGGAATAAATACTTCAGTTAAAAGCCAAAAGAGAGTTGGGTACGTTGGCACACGCCTATAATCTCTGCAGCTCTGGAAGCTGAGGCAGGAGGATCACGAGTTCAAAGCCAGTCTCAGCAACTTAGCAAGGCCCTAAGTAACTCGGTGAGCCAAGGGATGTGGCTCAGTGGTTAGGTGCCCCTGGGTTCAATATGCAGTACCAAAAAAAAAAAAAAAAAAACCCAAAAGACTGTCAGAATGGATAATAAAACCAAAGTCATAACATTCATAGTAAATGACTGTAGATCAAGTCCCAGTAATTATATGGAAGACTTAAAAAATTGTGGTAGAGTACTTACCTAGCCTGCGTGAAGCCCTGGGTTTGATCCCCAGCACCGCTAAAAAAAAAAATTGTGATGGAAGATAAATGTGAGAGTGCCTGCCTTGATCCTAAACTCTTTCAGATAAGAATGGTACCACAAAGTTAAACAACAACAACAAAATTCCCAGTCCAAATATTACCTGCAGCAGCTAGATGGGCCGTAACCTCATCGGCCGCTGTGGAGTTGAGGATATCTGAATCGTCATAAGAGGTGTCCTCAGGAGAAGAAGGGGAGTCTTCATCAGCACTTAACATACTGTGTTCAGTGTAAGTGGCCACATGGACCTGTTGTACTTGTTGGGCCACTGCATGGGCTTCTATGGTAGCCATGTGTTCAGTTTGGGTTACTCCGTGTTCCTCCATGAAGATCTACTGCCAGAAGAAAAAGAAAAGAACAGAATTCAGTGTGTAATGTAACATGATGCTTAAAACTAAGAGATATAGTCTTCAAGAACAGAGGGACTTCGACAATCCTGATTTTTACTACTTACCCCACCACGCCAAGTCATGGGAAACAGAAAGCACTATTCAAATATGACATAAAAATGCAAGAACATTTTCCTTATGTGAAACCATTTTGATGAAAATTCACTGTGATAATTTTATATCTCAGGTCACAAACCAATAAATATCCTTGACACAAATAACAATAAAAAGACTTTAAATGTAAGACAACAACAAAAAGTGCCAGGCATAATAGTATCAGCCTGTAATCCCAGCTATTCAGGAGGCTGAGGCAGGAAGATCACAAGTTCAAGGCCATCATGGACAACTTAGTGAAATCTTGTCTCAAAGTAAAAATAAAAAGGGCGAGGGATGTAGCTCAGTGACAGAGCATTTGCCTAACAAGTATGAGGTTCTGGGTCCAGCGCCCAGTAATGCAAAAGGTAAAACAAAAATAAAATATCCCAGTGACTAGCATTTGACATTATAGACATAAAAACTGTAAATAAGTGAAATACTTAACATTTTCTTTGTATTTCAAAGACAAATGGGAGTTAAATGCCACTCTATATAATTATTCAAATTGATTTCTCTCCTTACAAAGCTACATTTCTTATAAACCATAAACTGAAGCAGTAAATTATAATGCAGTAAAAGTTTGCTCTCCTACTGTTCTTATACTCCTTTTCCTCTCCAGTTCACTATTCTTGAAAAAAAAAATTGGAGCATATGATATATGCATATAGATTTAAAATAAAAATAAGTGTAAGACATTTTGACATGTTAAAACTATATAGACCTATCATACCATTTTTAAATAGCTACAGAATACATCACTATATGATGTGCCATAATTTATGTAACCAATCACCTACTGATGAAGCAAGGCTGCTTCCAAATTTTTGATGTTATTAACATCAGTATAGCAAATTCTTACATATAATACTTTGTATATTGGTCCCTCAAAAATTTTAAAATAGAACTACCATACAATCCAGCAATTCCACTTCTGGTACTTACCCAGAAGAATTGAAAGCAGGGTCTCAAAGAGATATTTGTATACCCATGTTCATAGCAGCATTATTCACAATAGCCAAAAGGTGGAAGCTACCCAAGTGTCCATCAACGGGTGATTGGGGAACAAAATGTGGTACATACACACCACATATTATTCAGCCTTAAAAAGGAAAAAAAATGCAAATTAGGAATAAAGGGGAACTTCCTCAACTTGATATAAGACATCTACAAAAAAACCTACAGCTAACATTATATTTAATGGGGAGAAACTAGAAGCTTTCCCACTGAAATCAGAGACAAGAGAAGAATGTCTCCTCTCACCACTTCTTTTCAACACTGTACTGGAAATGCTAGTTAATACAGTAAGACAATACATGATAAACAGTAGGGTGATTGGATTGGGAAGGAAGAAACAGAACTGTTTCTGTTAACAGATGGTATGACTGTCTATGTAGAAAATCTAAAACAATCAACAAAAATCTCCTACTAATAGTATTATAGCAAGGTTGCAGGATACAAAATGAATATACAAAAGTCAATGTTTCCCTATACATCAGCAATGAACAAGTGGAATTTGAAGTTAAAACATAAGATTGTTTATATTAGCACCTCAAAAAAGTGAAATACAAAATTATAAATCTAACAAAATAGGTGCAAAATCTACATAGGAAAAATTACAAAACTAACGAAAGAAGTCAAAGAACTAAATAAATAGATATTCCATGTTCATGGATAGAAAGACTCAATACCATCAACTATCAGGAACAACAAATGAATTATGGATCTCTGAACTCCAAAAGATAAAGGGGACACTTCCCAATGACACCTCCCTTGGGAATTTCTCAGTGCAAAGGCACCCATTGAAAACTACCCAATTGTATGGTGATGCCCTGTTCAAAGGGAAGAAATTCTTTGCTAGCCAAGGAATTTTTTGTTAGTTCACAACTTTGAGCTCAAATATCTGCTGCCTGGAGGTAGAGAATTACAGGCACAAGCTGATAAGTGTTGGGGGCTGTGCCATGTTGGCGGCGCCGGGATGGCGCCTGATCACATGGGCAGTGAGGAGGTTAATTGACATAAGCACACTCAGGTGATTTTCTCGTCCATGCACACAATGTATGCGCATGTGTTCTCGAGCACTAATTGCCTGCTCAGAGCGTCTGGCCTAATCTTTGCATGGGAGGCGTGGCCCTGCTCTCCGCCTCCTGGAGGTGATATAAGCGTAGGCGGAGCGAGACAGAGACACAGCAGCCATTAGCACACAGAGAAGCAGAAGAACACGCGCGCGGCAGCAGTCAGAGGGAAAAACACGTGGCAGTAGCTAGTAGGGACATACACAACAGCAGCCAGAAGAAAGGAAAAACACGCGCGACAGCAGCGAGTAGGGGCAGCGGTGGAAGGCAGATCGCGGAATGGAGAACTGAGATGCATCACTAGGGCACAGGGTGGACGTACCCTTAGTTCACAGGATGCAGGACTTTAAGGTGTAGCAAGTCTCTTCCTCTAAGCTCTAAGCAAAGCCTGTCTTTCTCTCAAAGTTTCTCTCTTAAGCAAAGTCTCTCTCCTCTCAAAGCAAGTAAACCTCATTTCCTCTATCCTCTATAAACAAACAAGCAAGAAAGCAGTGCACTAAAGAGAAAGATAGAAGTGCCTCAGTTTCCACTCCACCACCCATAAGACCCGTGCAAGTTGCTGCTGCAGGCGGTGACAAATATCCACGGATTTTGGAACCGCAAAGAGCCAGTGACAGATAAGTTCTAATTGGGCTGCTTTTACCCTCAGCTTTGGTTTTGTTTATCTTGAAGAAGATGTCTCACAATAAATCCTTCTGATGTTTAAACCTATATAATAAACATGCTGAGCTTGCTCATGGTCAGTCTTCCTCCACCAGAGGCAGGGTGAACCACCAAGTCCTGGCCTTTTCTCTAATTTTGTGTCTGTTTGTCTTTTTCCTAATTCCCTCATTGACTGGTTCCATTATCCCTTAATAAATTGTGCAGGATAATGAACATGTCAGTTCTTCCAACCTGATCTCTAAATTCAACATAATCCCCAACAAAAATGTCAGCAAGCTATTTTGTGGATATTGACAAACTCTTACTGAGAGGCTGGGCACAGTGGTGTACACCCCTGGGTTCAATTCCTATTGTTCCCCCCAAAAAAATGTTTATCGGGAGAGGCCGGAGACCCAGAATAGCCAACAGAATACTGAAGAACAAGAAAGTTAGAAGATTGATGCAATCTGACTTCAAGACAGTAATCAGGACAGTGTGGTACTGGCAAAATAATAATTAGCAGAGGGGTGGGAGGGGTGGGGGGAAGGGAAAAAATAACAGAATGAATCAAACAACATTACTCTATGTAAATTTATGATTACACAAATGGTATGCCTTTACGCCATGTACAACAGAGAAACAACATGTATCCCATTTGTTTACAATAAAAAAAAAAGGAAAAAAAAAATAATTAGCAGAACAAAAACAGAGAGACCAGAAATAGATCCACATTAATACAGTCAACTGATTTTTTTTAATATTTGTTTTTAGTTGCTGATGGACATTTATTTTTTATTTATTTATATTTGTTGCTGAGCATCAAATCCAGTGCCTCACATATGCTAAGCAAACACCCCACCACTGAGCTACAACCCAAGCCCAGTCAACTAATTTTTTTAAAAGAGAGGCAAAGTCAACATGAAGTTTTAACAAAGTTAGTCTTTTCAATGAATGGGTACTAGAACACACATATATCCACATATCAAAAAATGAATCAAGCTGGGTGTGGTGGCACACACCTATAATCCCAGTGGCTCCAGAGCCTGAGGCAGGAGGATCATTAGGTCAAAGTCAGCCTCAGCAACAGTGAGGTGCTAATCAACTCAGTGAGACCCTGTGTCTAAATAAAATACAAAATAGGGCTAGGGATGTGGCTCAGTGGTCGAGTGCCCCTGAGTTCAATTCTGGGTACCCAAAGCAAACAAACAACTATCTAATGAATCAAGACACAGACCTTACTTCTAATTTATTCATTTATTTATTTATTTAAGATGGATGCTATATTTGCCCACGTTGCCTTGAACTTCTGTGTAAGCAATTCCCCTGCTTTAGACTCCAAGTAGCTGGGACTATCAGCACATACTACTATGCCCAACCAGATCTTATATTCTTCACAAAGATGAACTCAAAATGGATCACAGACCTAAATGTAAAGAATAAAACTCCTAGAAGATAACATGGAAGAAAATCTAGATAAGCTATGGCACTGACTTCTTAAATAATGCCAAACTCAGGATTCATAAAAGAAAGAATTGATAAACTGGACTTTATAACAAAAACTAACACTGGACACGCACAGTGGCATATGCCTGTAAACCCAGTGGCTTGCGAGGCCAAGGCAAGAGGATTACAAGTTCGAAGTCAGCCTCAGCAACTTAGCAAGGCCCTCAGCAACTTAGTGAGACCCTGTCTCAAAATAAAAAATAAAAAGGGTTGGGGATGTGTCTCAGTGTTCAAGCACCAAAACAAACAAACAAAAACCCAGAAAACAAAACACCTTAATTTTGTGTAAGACACTATTAAAGAATGAGAGAACAAGTTTATATATTAGAGGAAAATATTTGCAAAAAGACATATCTAATAAAGGACTGTTATCCAAAATAAACAAAGAATTCTTAAAACTCAACAATAACAAGCATAGGAAAACAATTTCAACATCATATGCCAATAGGGAATTGGATATTAAAACAGGACACCACTACATGCCTATTAGAATGGGTAAAATCCAAAACACTATGCTGTCAAGAATGTGAATCAGGAATTGTCACTCACTGCTGGGTACAGTCACTTCAAAGAAAGTTTGGCCATTTCTTATAAAACTGAATACACTCTTACCATATGATTCAGCAATATACTTCTTGGTATTTACCCAAAGGAACTGAAAACTTAAGTTCACACAAAAATCTGTACATGGATGTTTACAGCAGCTTTATTTGCAATTGCCAAAACTTGGAAGCAACCAAGATGTCCTTTGATAAATGAACAAGAAAAAAAATGTTGTTTATCCATCTATGCCTAATGTTACTAGGCACTAACAAGAAATGAACTATCAGGCCATGAAAAGTCATGGAAGAACCTTAAATTAAAATTACCAGGTACAAGAAGTCAATCTGAAAAAGTTATATAACATACCATTTCAATTATATGACTTCTAGAAAAGGTAAAATTATGCAGATAGTAAAAGGTTCAGTGATTTCCAGGTATGGGGCAGAGGGAGAGGGGGAAGAGGGATGAACAGGCAAAGCACTGAGGATTTTCAGGGCAGTAAAACTACTCTATATGATATCATAGTGGTGGATACATGTCATTACACATTTGTTCAAAGCCATAGAATGTACAATACCAATGTAAATACCTACTGTAAACTTCTGGAATTTGGTGACAATGATGTGTAAATGCAGGCTCACTGACCAGAACCACTGCACCTCCTTGGTGCAGTATGTTGGTAGTGGGGAAAGCAGTGTATAAGGGCCAGGGTTATATGAGAAGTCTCTGTACCATCCATTCAATTTTGCTGTAAATTTGAAGACTGGAAAAAAAAAAGTCTATTTGAAAGTAATTTAAAAAAAAATTTTTTTTAAGTTGTTGATGGGCCTTTATCTTTATTTATTTACATGTGATGCTGAGAATCAAACCTAGTGCCTTACACATGCCAGGCAAGTGCTCCACCACAGCCCCAGCCCCTGAAACTAAGTTTTTAAAAAAGGGAATTCTGACATGTGCTACAACATGGATGAGTCTTGAGGAAAATATATTTTGCTCAGTGAAATAAGCCAGTGGCAAAGACAAATACTGTATGATTTAACTTAGTTGAGGTAGTTAGCGAAAATCACAGCTACACAAAGTGGAAAAGTAGAAAAGTAGTTGCCAGAGACTGAGGGGAAGAGGCAGTGAGGAGATGCTTCATGGGTTTGGTTTCAGGTTTGTAAGCTGAAAGGAGCTCTAGAGCTTGGATGCACAATGTGAATGTACCCAACATTACTGAACTAAACTCCTAAAAATGGGTAAGCTGGTAAGTTTATTGTGTATAATTTACCACAATTTGAAATTTTAAAAATCCTTATACAAGTTTAACTTCTGTACATAGAATACAAGATTACTCAAAGAACAGAATAAAAAAACTAGCCCTTTATTATCTTTATTAAAAAACTGTGCACACTATTCGATAAATTGTTTTTAGGAATAAATGCTTGAATTGGGGATGTGGCTCAGTGGTAGAATGCTGGCCTCACATTCATGAGGCTCTGGGTTTGATCCCTGGTACCACAAAAACAAAACCAAACAAAAATAATCAATTCTTGAAGGTAAATTTGCTGGGTCAAAGGACATATACTTTAAATTTTGACCCACCCATATTGAAAAGTTGAGTGTATAACTTGTACACTATCTCTACCTATATAAACCCAACAAACACATACACAAATTTGAAATTTGACTATTGTAATAATATGCATCACTGTATATCTAGAACTTACCAAGAGAAATACAGATATATGACCTTTATGGCTACATCTAAAAGAACATAATAACCTATTTAAATTCTTCTCACTTTTACTCTGCTCTATTATATGTCTCATTTTCCATCTTTGGGGACTTCTAAAATCCTTTGTTCCTCTCAGCAATCACTTTAAGCTTCATCCTGCTGTCTTTCTTCTTCAGATCAACTGTTTCCCTGTAATGACCAGATTCTTATTTTTTTCTGCTCTTGATCCTGTTTTAATTCTTGTGTTACTCCTAACATTTCTTTTGCTCTTCATTGCCTCTTTTCACTGTCATACCATTCTACATATATGACAATTCATCCTTCTAATCTAGTAATTATTCACTTTGAAACTATTTAATTATCTCAAGGAGTATTCTGTATTTCAACATAAAGTTCACTATAATTACAAAATAAAACAACCACAGGGTGCCACAAATCCAAAAAGATTAGAAAGCACTTGGCTATCATGCCAACCCCCTTTTCACTCTTACTTTCCTGTTGAGGTCATCTCCCCATTACACCCTCCTTTTTCCAAATGAAGCTTTTTAAGAGGAACATGGTAAAATAATATTTATTTAATAGATAAAAGGAAGAAAAACAGGATAAAATGTTAACATTTGGAAAATCTGGGTAAGGAGAATATGAGAATTCTTTGTACCATACTTGGAATGTTTCTAAAAGTCTGAAATTATGGCCGATTAAAACTTTTTTTTTTTTTTTTTTTGAAGAGTGATACCTGATAAGCTGCCCTAAGGTTTCCCTTCCATATCCTGTGTTTGGTGCAAGATTCAGAAAACCAAAGGGAATATGTATTAGCCCCCAGATTTGTACTTATCTAAAATGTAATTTAACACACTAAGTCACACAAACACAATATATGAGAACAAGATACCAGTAAAGTGCTATTTTTTCCATCCATTTCTCTGTTCTTCTAATCTAAGAAAAAAACTGCTCAGGGCATTTTAGAATTCTGGGTACTTCAAAATTGTTTTTAAATGATTTGGGATTAGATGGCATCTAACTGCTTTTCAAAGGGATTTGTACGCTATGTGCTTGGCATAATGGATTTCAATTCTTTGCTCCAGAATGCAGTTCACAGCATAAATCAATAGGGCTGTCTGCTTCACAGGCTTGTCACTTCTGCCTAGTGTCGCATCTCTTTCCACCTCCCTCCCCCATCCTATCCCCCAGTCTAACCATTTGTATTATGCACACTCTAAAATGCAAAAGCAAGGGTGTTTCTTTGAACCAGTGGGATACCTGTAAATGTTGCTTTCAATGTTTTCATAAAACCATAAATTAAATAGTTTGTCTAAAGCCAGATATGACTGACAACACATATTGCGTGAGATCATCAGGCCCCATCCAGTTAAGTCAATTTTAGTGATGCAATTTAGCTTTATTCATGAGGAGTCAGATTCTCTGGCTGGCAAAACTGATGGGAATTATTAAAAGGCAAAACATATTAGATAATATGAATTTTAAAAAACCAATATAGAACCCCTGGACAAGTGACTTAATAATCTTTAAGCCTCAATTCTGTCATTTTTTTTTCCATTAAAAAAAAAAATGACAGTACCTATCCTCAAAAAGATCATGTGAGGATTAAATAAGATGATCCAGATAAAGTCAGGAACACAGTGCCTGGCACACAAGTACTCAACATTAATTGTGATGATTCCAGAATCCACATGACTTTAAGACTCTATCCTTCCTGACTGATGACCTTGGCAAGTCTCCTAAGCACCAGGTCTCAATTTTTCATCTCCAAATTAGATACCCATCTCTGAGGATTGTTTTCTTAATTGCATGCAAGATATTTGAACCAAAAGGCCCTATATTATACTCCAGCAACTGAAACACTGTTCTCTTAGATATAAAATAAAGGATCTACAGGAAACCAATAACCCTAGCATAATTTTGTGACAACTCACAAAATGCAGAGGACAGTGGCAGAGTGCTTGCCTAGCACGTACCAGGCCCTGGGTGAGATCTCCAATGCTGACCCCAGCCGCCACCACCCCGCTCTCACACACACAAAATGGAGAGACTCCGATGGACCTGTAAGTGATTCTTCTGAACCAATGTGAAAAGATGAAAGTACTGGCAATACATATAAATTCAAATAAAAGGGCATAACAAATTTATTAAAACCTCTTCCTTAGCCTGAGGTACAATCACCTGGGGTGCAATATGTGCTTCATCTAAAGGTTCTTTTTTATTATATGAACGACAGAGGGCTCTACGGGGGCGACAGGTAGAGATGAGTATCTACCTTTGCCTTCTGAGCCAATTAGGGTTAGGACTGACAATAATGGAAGAGAGCACAGAAGAGAACTGTCTTAATCCAGAGCACCCTGGTACTTGGTGGCCAATGATATCTAGGGAGCTGCTGGAACCTGGAGAAATGTTCAAGGGAGCTAAATTTAGTCTAATCCATACATAATAGATAACATTATATGTAGAGTATTTTAAAAAATCAAAGTGCAATGAACAGGTTAGGAAATCTAATCAAAGTATAATTAAATATAAAAGAAAGCATTAGTCTAATCAATAGCATTATCATATCAAAAGAAAAACTGTAAGAACTGCCTAAGGGAAAATCTCAGACCAAGACTGTGCCTACAGGAAAACCCAGAGAGGCTCAATTTACATTCTTGGACACATCTAGAATCAAAACTATCACAGGATAGAAATTACACTCAACAGAACAAAAAAGCCTGAAGTCAACTATAGGACTCGCTTCTTGTAGGACATAAAGTAATGGATCAAACTAACAACACAGCAGAAAAAATAAACTGCACAAAAAAAGTCAGAGTGAAAACAGAAGGTGAAATGAGTAGAAATGGAGTTTGAGACTAGAAGAATCCACCTGAGCAGGAATATCCTCTTTCAATTAAATTAAGGGGGAGGGGGAAACAAAATCAACCTCCTATATGACTAGGCACTATCAAAAAAAAGTCACAGTTATGTGTATAGTTATTGTTTTCCATTTCCAAATTTCAACTATGGACCAAAATACAATTAAATATGATACCAAACAATGTAAAAGTTATGACATCATAAAAGCAAATATAAGGCTGACAGAATTAGGAGGTAGGATGGGGCAGAAAGGTGGAGCAATGTCCAGGAGTATTAATGTCTTTTCCTTCATAGTCAAGGAGGCAGCAGATCCTACCATAACAGAAAAATTTAATTTACAATGTAACTATCAAAAATAGAAGGGAAGGGCACTGGGTTCCATTCTCAGCACTACACATAAATAAATAAAATAAAGGTCCATCAGCAAATAAAAAAATTTTTTTTTAAATAGAAGGGAAAGAAAGGAAATACTGTAAAGCAATTCTTATATTTTATACGAGGAAATCAATAATGCCCAAGTATGATACATCAAGAAAAAATGGTATAGACGTTTTAGAGTTATGGAGGTATTCCTGTTTGATAATACTAAAAATGAAATAGTTAAAAACCATAAATAATTGCCACTGAAATAGGGACTGGGGGTAGGAAGAGTGTGGGAAAAGCTCCTTGATTTTTATAATCTTCTATCTGATCTTTTATCATATGAATTATTATTATGACTTTTAACAAAATGAGCTTTAAAAACTATAATATAGCTTCCTAAACTGATTCTTTTGAAAATTAAAATCAAATGATTTGCTAGGGAAAACTGTCACGAGAAAAATCAAACCCCTCTCATGCTACCAAGAAAACAGCCCCATTTGAGTTTAGAAATTGCCTTGTCTCAAGTAAGACTAACTTGAGTATCTGAAACTAAAAGAATTTTATATGACTATAATCACATTTGTTTCATACCAATGTTGATTAAATTTGTAAACAGTCACTAATTAACGATAACCCTCAGTCAATCATGACGCTTTTATAGAACATGTAACGAGATTTACCATACGACTTCATGATGACCTCAGGATGGGTGCGTGGTTTTATTAAAACAACACTGTGGGCTGGGGTCGTGGCTCAGTGGTAGAGCGCTTACCTAGCATGTGTGAGGCACTGGGTTCAAACCTCAGCACCACATAAAAATAAATAAATAAATGTATTGTGTCCATCTACAACTAAAAATATTTTTTAAAAAACAATATTGTAAGCTCACTGAAGGTACAGTTTGGGTCCATAGGTCTCTATGAATAGTATTTATCATAATTTGTCCCTTAATAAATGATAGGGAAGTAACTGGTTTCACACATTAATTACTAAAGCTAACCCCAATTACAGTTTCTCTAATTTCCCTATACAGATATAATTTTATTAATTATATATAACTATATAATTGATGTGTGTATATGTGTGTGTGTGTTGTGTGTGTGTGTATGTGTGTGTATATATATCCTATTTCCAAGACTTCTAACAATTATCCTTCAGTATTCATGAAGGAGCTGGGTTTGTAGCTCAATGCTGGAGCACTTACTTTGCACATACGAGGAACTGGGTTCAACCCTCAGCACCACATAAAACTAAACAAAATAAAGGTAATGTGTCCCTCTACAACAAAAAACATTTTTAAAAATATTCATGAAGGATTGGTTCCAGGGCTCTGCATGGATACCAAAATACATGAATGCTCAAGTTCCTTATATGAAATGATGTATTATTTGCATAGAACCTGTACATTCTCCCACATACTTTAAATCATCTTAAGGTTACTTATAATATTTAACATAATGTAAATGATATGCAAACAATTGTTACATATTGTTTAGAGAATAATGATGAGGGAAAAGTATGCATTTTTCAGTACAATTTTTTTTTCTGAATATTTTTGATCCATTGTTGGGTGAATCCATGGAGGTGGAACCCCTGCGAGTAGAAGGCCAACTGTATTTGTTCTGAGTGGCTCTATACCCAGCTGGGGGATGGGTCAGTTTTCCAGACTTGCCAGTCAGCTTCCTTCTTAAAGTTTTGCATAGAAGAGACTGGAAGAGAAGAGAAGGGATCTCATTGCTGTTTTCATTCACATCAGCATTGCTCCAGTGAGGACACTGCACCTCCCAACTCCAGCTGTGCCCTTCCTTTGCCCCTGGTGGCTGAGCACACCAGCTGGAAGGCACCCCACCCAGAGGTCAGATTGCCAGACATGTGGGGTGCCCTCTGAGCTCCTCAGGTTCTTCTCTTTTGATTCCCCTACCCCTAAGGGTGGTAGTAGTGCTTTCTGTGTAGATTATCCCAGTGTATAATTTACTCTTCTTTCAGTTTTCCAACACCTGGAATTAAGTTTTCTGAAATACCCCACACATATTGTAAGCACTGATTGATACAAAAGAAAAAGAATATGTAGCCTCATCAGAAATTACTCATAGAGCACTGCTAAACAACAATCTGGACTTCTAAGCCCTGTTTTAGAAAACCACCATTAGGATTTCTATTTCTATACACTGATTCAGTTTAGTACAAAATTTTCAGTTTCAAATCATTAAAAAATTAAAGAGTATAAAATCACTCACAAAGAGAGAAATGGGACACCTACAAATGAGAAGGGTACAGACAAAAAAGGAAGGAGATACAAACTTTTATCCAAAAATTTTAAACAGTTATGGATAAATATAAAACCCTTAAAACCTATAGACTGCTTATTTATGGAATTTTCCACTTAGTATTTTCAGACTAGAACTGAAACCCTGGAACATAAAATTGTGAATAAGGGGTGACTACTGTATGTAGGTCTTTGTTCATTGCACTGAAAATCAGGAGTGGATACTGACTATAATTTCCAGCACTGGCTAGCAGGGATTTACAGTTATTTCTTAATATACATGGGACCCATTGTGTACAAGGGTCTGTCCCACCTCATACCTGCAATACTGATCCTCGCTGCTAAAGCAAGATGGTTAAGAATAGACTGTAGAGTCACAATACAGAATATGAATCCCAGTTCTGCCACTTACTGGCACCTTTTCGTTGGACTTCTGTGCCTTAGTTAAAACAGGGGAGAATAAAAGCATGCACTTCATAGAATTATTGTGAAGGTCAAATGAGCTACTATTTGTAAAAGTGCTTAAAATGGAACATGGTACACAGTGAGTGCTGTATAAGTGTAATTTATCATTATACTTTTTCACATATAAAGACAGGGAAAGTATGGAAATGCCAAAAGTTATATGATTTTTTTTTTTTAATACAGGAAGAAAAAACGCTTACAGATCACACTGAGAGTTTTGACTATACAAAATGTCTATCAGAGAACAGTTCTTGATCTTTTCTGAATCATAGACCCTTTTGAGGATGGGTAAAAGCTATGCAACTTTTCCCTAGAAAAATACATATATATAATGAGTTTTCCAAAATATTTCAATGTTCTTTAACTCAAATCAAATGACACATGACCATGTCATGATGGTATTGTTATAACAAAGATGAAACACAAGAGGGTGCCAGAACCAAAGCAAAAAAATGTAAAGACAGCATAAGGAATTTAAGGTTGCCTCACATTCGTCAACTGGAACAAATAAAAAAGTTAGGTGAATCTAACTTTCATGGAAATTGAGGCAGCTTTAAAATGTCAACTCTTTTATAGTTTCTAGATTAGAAACATCCAACAGAACCTTCTGCAATAATGGAAACATTATAAATTTGCACAGTCTAAAACAGTAGACAATGAAAATGCTGAAATGTGACTACTGTGACTAAAGAATTATATTTTCAATTCTATTTAATTTTAATTTTAAGTTTAATTAATTTACATGTAGCTTGTGGCTAGTACCATACTCAGTGCAGTTCTATACTGTTTTTGTTTTGAAATGACTTCTAATCACAGGCCACTACATATGGTTGTTAATAGGAATTTCTAAAAAAGGGGGTTCACTGAATATTTCAGGTCAATCTGTCTTTATGATAATTCAATATTTCAGAGATAAAGATTATCTGTACCTCCTTCCCACCTTGTAGGTGTACAGAATCAAAAGTTAAGCTTTCTTCTACTCTTCATAGATACTCTACCTACTGAATTCCCTGTTATTTTATTCAAACATATTCTCAAGCCCCTGGGTTATAAAAGCTTTTGAAAAAAGTACATCCTGAAAGACTGAATCAATAAATTAAATGGGCTTTGCTATATAAAAAAGAACAAATGCTATTCTAGTGAGAGCAAACTGCCAAGGGCTAAGGGAGCACTATGAAGACTGCCAGGATGTGGGGTGGATCCTGAAAGAGAAAGCAAGAGTCTTCAGGCTCCTGAATGAAAGAAGGGGACTGCAGGCAGAGGCTAGAGCTGTGAAAGCACATGGCTTGGCAAGGGGGCATCAATAAGCACTCGGACTGCAGACACAGGGAGAATCTGGGAGCAAAGGAACACAGCTCTCAGCTGCCTCTGCATCAGATTCTTTCTTTACACTGCAACTCTGTCTGCTAAAAACAAAGGTAACACTGCCCCACCTATCAAAGAGGAAAGCACATGGAACAGCACGTTGTGGTTTATAATCCAGTGTCTGGCACAGTGCCTTGGAGTAGGTACCTAATAAATGTTGATGACTATGATAAAAAGGATTTGAATTGCATTCTCAAACATTTAGGTGCTTATTAAGCAGCTACAAATACCAATTAAAAAGCAGGTGACTTGCAGAAATTATACCTGGTTTAGAAACATGGCAGATAGGAAGTCTAGTATGCCCAGTCTGTTTCGATTGGGTCAGAATGCAGCTGGCCTGGCCCTTTTTGCAGAATAATCGTTTGTCCACAGCTGCTCCCAAATTACTAAAAATCAAATAAGTAGTTGTCATGTGATAGCAGGATTAGAGGCTGCCTCAATTTCCATTAAGGAGAAATAACATAATTTGCCACAAATCCCGCCCCTCAGTCTGAGACCAGCACAAAGGACACTTTTATTCAGACTCTGCATACTGTGAAGCACAGCATTGTTGCCTGGCTGCTTCTGTGGTGGGCCTCAATTCTGCTGGTTCTGTCACTACATAACTGACATTTAGTGAAAGCTGTTTCCTAGCTTCTGCAGAACAGTTCAATGCATGATTTTTCTTTTGAGATAACTGAACTAAGGACTTGCTTCTGCATAAAATTATGAAAGTGTTAAGTGATAATGACACAGATTTAGGAATCTCTAAAATTCAATCTTATTCATTCAACAAATCTTTACTGAATTCTTATCAGGTATTCCTCTATTATTCTAGCATGCGTTTCTAACTCTCACTTTGTATCTTACGTTTAAAAAACATTCATTCTTAAAGAAGTGACACGTGCTTTTTTATGGGGGAGGCAGAAAATACAGGTGGGAGAAAACAGAAACTCAAACCAGAACACCCAAGATAGATGTTACCAGGTTAACAATGTGGTGTGTAAGACTCTAGCATCCACCCACCCCCTACTCCAGTTTCTTATACAGTTGGTTTTGTTTTGATGCCTTTAAACAAAAGACAGCTTACATTGTACAAACTGTTTCATAAGTATTTCTTCACTTAAAATAGAGTAAAATTTACCATTACTTTAAAAATGTTTACAGAGCATTCTCTGTAAAAATGTATAGTAGTTACTTTTCTAATTCTCTAAAGTCAGTCATTTAGGTTGTTTCCAATTTTTCACCATTTTAAAAAACACTGCTATGATAATTCTGGTATTTGATAAATATCTATTAGATAAATGAGTAAACAAAGGTTTATTAAGCTGTTTTAAGCACATAATCTATTTTTTTAACTTTTAAAGTACATTAAAAATGTTGCATAATCATACAGTTATCATTCTGGACATGCTCTTAGAGCAGGTATAGAAAGGTCATGGAGTGAAAACAATAACCCAAACATAATGATATGTAGAGAGTACCTGATGTTAGAGAAAAGAATAAAAAATATTAACTGATTAGCCTTGATTTTATATTTAAATTTATATTTAAAAGCAAAGTATGGATAGGTGCTACCGTCCCAGTAGCACAGGAGAATCCCTTGAGCACAGAAGATTGAGGCCATCCTGGGCAACATAGCAAGACCCCCCCCTTTCAATTAAAAATAAACAAAAAAAACTATAACTATTAGAAGGTGGAATATAGAAAGAGGGAAGTGTTGAAGCATGAAACCCTGTTTTCCAGAATGGTAAGCTAAGAAACCCTGCAAAAAGTGATGGATAAAATAAAGCTTATCTTTTGAAATTATAAAGATAATTAACAAGTAACTTTCAAAATACTGAGAGATGAAGAGAAGATCATTCTTATTTTTCATGTTAAAGCAGGCCCACATCTTCACCATGTCAGCCTAGGATCTGACTTCTTTAACAAGACCTCTAAAGTGCAAGAAGTTAAATCAAGAATCAATAAATGGGATGGATTCAAACTATAAAGCTTCTTCTCAGCAAAAGAAACAAATGTGAAGAGAGAGCCTACAGAGTGGGAGAAAATCTTTACCACATGCACCTCAGATAAAGCATTAATCACTAGGATACATAAAGAACTCAAAAAACTTAACACACACACACACCAAAAAACCCAGTCAATAAATGGGCTAAGGAAGTGAATAGAGACTTCACAGAATATATAAAATCCATCAACAAATATATGAAAATATGTTCAACATCTCTAGCAATTAGAGAAATACAAACCAGAACTACTCTAAGATTTCATCTCACTCCAAAAAGAATGGCAATTATGAAGAATACAAGCAACAATAAATGTTGGCAAGGATGTGGGGAGAAAAGTACACTCATACATTGCTGGTGGGAATGCAAAATGATGCAACCATTATGGAAAGCAGTATGGAGATTCCTCAGAAAACTTGGAATGGAATCACCATTTGATCCAGGTATTCCACTCCTCCATTTATACCCAAAGGACTTAAAATTAGCATACCACAATGACACAGTCACATCAATGTTTATAGCAGCTCAACTTACAATAGCTAAACTATGAAACCAACCTAGGTGCCCTTCAACAGATGAATGGATAAAGAAAATGTGGTATATATTCACAATGGAATATCACTCAGTCATAAAGGAGAATGGAGATCACTTCCTCTGATCTTCTCATTTTATAGATTAAATTATGATCCAAAAGGCCAAGTTGAATTATTCAAAGTCATATTTTTAGTTGGTGGTAAAATTCAAACCCATATTTCCTGCTTCCAATCCAGTGCTCCACCTGTTCCATCAGACTCACCCTTTGTAATTGGAATATAGTCTCTAAGCTTCATTTGCTTGGGCTCCTTTACTGCTACTGTACATTATCACGTATTATATTTGAGCCAAATTCTGGTTTTACTGGAGGGCCTACTGAATTTGTGTTATAAAATGCTAGGCATACGGAATTGAAGGGATTGTTCCAACTGCACCTACGGTCACCCACTGTGGTACCTCTAACACACCTGCTCCTCTCACCTTCAACCTCTCCACCACCACTTTAAGGGACAGAGCTTCTTTGAGGATTGGTGCCTGCAAACTGAGAGGCCTGACAGCATGCTTCTAAACCACAGAAATAAATGCAATTCATAAAGTTTCCAAAGAAATCCTCTGTGAGCACCCTCTCAACTGATTTCATATTCTTCTTCACAAATTAAATGATTTCACTATGTACCCACTCCCATTTTCAGTAGATGGCAAGGGAACAAAACTGTTCAAATAAAAAAATGATTAAGTGGGCACAAGGGGCTGGCTTTTTAAGGAAAAGGGAATTGGGCATACAATTTTTGTTTATAATCAGTACACTACTTTATAAAAATTATTTTTTTAATTTTTAAAGTGTGGAATTTCCTACAGATTATTATTTATATAAATTTAGGGGCAAAGAAACACAAATTAACATGTAAAAATGGGGCCAGGTCAATCACGGGAAATCAAGTACATATAAAAGTACAAAAAGCTAATAACAAGAACCCCAGCATCTACTGTATTTTCCACAAATTGTACACAACTTATGCACAGAGCACTTATTGTTTCACCAATCTAAAATAAACATACTGAATGTTTTAGAGCATGCTTTCTCACACGAGCTGGGCCTAAAAAGGTCTGTAGGGCAACAGTAGCATTACTTGATGTGAGGCAGCCTGAGCAGCCAGCCTATCACTCATTTCTTGGTTTACTGCCAGTGTCTTACCCTCTCTGATCCACTGTGAAACTGAAGGTCAAGAATCCATTTAAGTTTGGTGGTGACAGTACCAACTGAGGCTTTTTTAAAAAGTCAAAAAACATACATAAAAGCACTTTGTAATGGAAACATGCTGCAGAAACATAAAGCAATATTTTGTCTCATAGTAGAGCAAGCAAAAGAAGCAAAGGAACAAACGACTGCTGCATGCATTCATTGCAATCATCCGTCTAGCTTCAAAGCGCCGATCCGTGGGCAGTGTAAAGGTCAATTTGAATTGTCAACTTGATTGGATTAAGAGATGTTGAAGATCAAGAGGCTTCTGGGTGTGTTGATGAGTGTGTGTAGGAATGACTGGCGTGTGGGACAGTGAACTGAAGTGGAGACCCTCCCTAAGCTTGGGTTAATAGGTCGGAGGCTTGGCTGGAATAAAAGCTGGAAGAACAAGGAAGCAGCAGCAGATGAAAAGCTCTGCTCTTCTTGAATGGGTTCTTGATTGCTGCTTCAATCGTCTGAGGATATCAGACTCTTGCTCTTTCACTCTTCCCAAGAGGACTCTGCCAGTGATTCTCCAGGGAGTTTCCAGAGCCTTAGGTCTCAGACTAGGGTAGCATTGTTGATCCCTCTGGTTCTGAGGTGTCAGCCTCTTGGACTACATAACTACTGGTTCCTCCAGCACTGCAGTTGCAGATGGCCATTGTGGACTATCCAGCTTTTGGTCATGTAAGTCAATCTAATAAGTCCCCTTTTAATAATCATACTTCCCATTGATTCTGTTCCTTTAGAGAACCCTGACTAATATAGGCAGGAAGCTCCTGGTCTGGTCAGACATATACCGTGTGAACTAAAGCAGCAAAATGGCAGCCTGCAGGGTGCAGAAGGCCCTCATACGTGTTTTGGTTGGTCAGCAGTAGTTCTTGTTTGGTCACTGTTTAGGTGAATGAATGGTCAAAATTTAAAAATCAGAAGAAAGCATAAAATTCCAGGTTTCTGGCTTTTTCAAAAAATTGGGAAGGGTGGGAACATCAGGAAGTAATACTGTATATAAAGCTCTGCTCTGAAGACTTCTTGGATTCAAAAAAAAAATACATATATGTGTATATATATATATATACACACACACATATATATATATATATATTTCCCCCCCCCGGGGGCTGAGGATAAGGCTCAGTGGTAGGGTGTTTGCCTAGCATGTGCGTTTGACCCGGAGCACTACAAAAAAAAAAGAGAGAGTGAGAAACGACTCTGCCATTTGCTAGCTGTGTCACTTAACCTCCCTGTGTACCTCACTCTCCCTATTTGTAAAATGGTAATAATGTACTAATACCTTACTTACAATATATTAAATGGAATGAAGTTAAGCACTCAGCACAGTGCCCCCAATTAATGCTAACTGTTATTATTATCATTTCAGCCTGGCAAAACAAACTACAAAAGGGAGCAGACCGTGCTTGCTCCTTATCAACCAACAAGTTCTCTTCAGGATGTTCACTCCTGGGCTGCCCTACTCATTTACAATGCCTGCCTGTCCACCCAACATCAGAGATTGTAACCCTAACAAAGATTTTGTAACACAATGTATAAATGCTAAGGAAGATAATGGTGGGAAGTGCAAGGCTCAAAGGAGAGGCCAGGTAAACAAATCGGTCAACAAAATTTATTGAGGACCAGGTTCTAGGAGAGAGAAACAAAGATGAACAAGAAGGCAGAGTCCCTAACCTCAAGGAACTTAAAATCTTTGTTGTTGTTGTTGTTGTTGTTGTTGTTTGGCAGTGCTGAGAATCAAACCCAGGGCTCACACATGTTTCACAAACTCTACCACCGAACTTACATTCTGATGGAGGGAGCCCATAACAATAAAAATACAAAAGAATAAATAAGAATTTCAGGAAGTGGTACGTGTTATGCATAAGGCACCACAGAGCAATGTGATTAAAAAAAAAAAACCGCAGGACGGGGGGAATCTGATGAGGCACATTTGATTTGCAACCTGAATCATGAAAGGCAGCCTTGTGAAGGGCTTGGGAGAAATGTTCTCCAGGCTAAAGGGGCCACAAGACTGTCTGGAGCACAGTGAAAGGGGGAGGAAGAGGGAGATGAGGGAAGACAGCCCTGGAAAGACGATGAAAGGCTGTGGGAAGGAGTTTGGATTTAACACTGGTCAGAAAGATCTCCAGAGTAGCCAAGTGAGAGATACTGGGGGCTGACAAGTGGCAGCATTCTGAGCAGAAGAAACAGGACAACAGAAGCACAAAAAGCAGCAGCTGGCAGGGGCTTATGTGCTCAGCAAAGTAATACGTAGTTCCTCCTATGACTCAGTGGCATCCAATATTATGAAGATCCCTTCCTAATGACACAAAAAGAACGAAAGTCAAAAAACAAAACAAAACATAAAACTTTATATTGCCAGAAAGGTTTCAAGACTGCTTGTAATAGGTGGACACAGTGGTGCCAGCCTGCAATCCCAGCCACTTGGGAAGCCGAAACAGAAGGATCACAAGTTCAAGACCAGCCTCAGCAACTTGGTGAGACCCTGTCTTTAATTAAAAAAAAAAAAAAAAAAAAAAAAAAAAAACTGGGTTTATGGCTTTGTGGTTAAGCATCCCAGTATCCACAAACCCTGCAAAAGACTGCTTGTAACCCTATAAGACAGTTGTACTTATTAAGAAAAAGAAATAATGAGAAGAGGATATTAAAAATTACTTAACTGAAACCTAGCAAGCAGTGCTTTTGAGAGACAGCACCACCTATTCCACCTATAGGCAACCCCAGTTCACAAAAACCCTCTGAATAACTCCCAGCCACCTTCATGGTTCTAGGCTACAGGGTGGAAGCATTGCTAAGGATGAGTGGCTGCCTGGAGTTCTGCAAACATGCGGGCTGTGTGAAGAATGGCTTGGGCATTGATCTTGTAACCTGCTACTTTACTGAATTCACTTATGAGTTCTAAGAGTTTTCTGGTGGAATTTCCAGGTTCCTCTAAATATATAATCATGTCATCAGCGAACAGGGATAGTTTGAGTTCTTCTTTTCCAATTCGTATCCCTTTAATTTCTTTGGTTTGTCTAATTGCTCTGGCCAGAGTCTCAAGAACGATGTTGAATAGAAGTGGTGAGATCAATGCCCATAAATCCAACGCATTTTTATACATAAGTGATGAATCTTCAGAAAGAGAAATTAGGAAAACTACCCCATTCACAATAGCCTCGAAAAAAATAAAATACTTGGGAATCAATCTCACAAAAGAGGTGAAAGACCTCTACAATGAGAACTATACAACACTAAAGAAAGAAATTAAAGAACACCTTAGAAGAAGGAAAGATCTTCCATGTTCTTGGATAGGAAGAATTAATATTGTCAAAATGGCCATACTACCTAAAGTGCTATACAAATTCAATGCAATTCCAATTAAAATCCCAATAACGTACCTTACAGAAATAGAGCAAGCAATTATGAAATTCATCTGGAAGAATAAGAAACCCAGAATAGCTAAAGCAATCCTTAGCAGGAAGAGTGAAACAGGGGGTATTGCAATACCAGATCTTCAACTCTACTACAAAGCAATAGTAACAAAAACGGCATGGTATTGGTACCAAAATAGAAAGGTAGATCAGTGGTACAGAATAGAGGACACGGACACAAACCCAAATAAATACAATTTTCTCATACTAGACAAAGGTGCCAAAAATATGCAATGGAGAAAAGATAGCCTCTTCAACAAATGGTGCTGGGAGAATTGGAAATCCATATGCAACAGAATGAAACTAAACCCATATCTCTCACCATGCATGAAACTAAACTCAAAATGGATTAAGGACCGCGGAATCAGACCAGAGACCCTGCAGATTATAGAAGAAAAAGTAGGTCCAAATCTTCACCTTGTTGGTCTAGGATCAGACTTCCTTAACAGGACTCCCATAGCACAAGAAATAAAAGTAGAATCAACCACTGGGATAGATTCAAACTAAAAAGCTTTCTCTCAGCAAAGGAAACTATCAGCAATGCGAAGAAAGAGCCTACAGAGTGGGAGAATATCTTTGCCAATTATACTTCAGTTAGAGCACTAATCTCCAGAATCTATAAAGAACTCAAAAAACTCTACTCCAAGAATTCAAATAATCCAGTGGACAAATGGGCTAAGGAAATGAATAGACACTTCACAGAAGAAGATCTACAAGCAATCAACAAACATATGGAAAAATGTTCAACATCTCTAGTAATAAGAGAAATGCAAATCAAAACCACCTTAAGATTCCATCTCACCCCAATTAGAATGGCGATTATCAAGAATACGAGCAACAACAGGTGTTGGCGAGGATGTGGGGAGAAAGGTACACTCATACATTGCTGGTGGGGCTGCAAATTAGTGCAGCCACTATGGAAAGCAGTGTAGAGATTCCTTAGAAAACTTGGAATGGACCCTCCATTTGACCCAGCTATCCCACTCCTTGGCCTATACCCAAAGGACTTAAAATCAGCATACTACAGAGATACAGCCACATCAATGTTCATAGCTGCTCAATTCACAATAGCCAGACTGTGGAACCAACCTAGATGCCCTTCAATTGATGAGTGGATAAAGAAACTGTGGTATATATATACAATGGAATATTACTCAGCCATAAAGAATGATAAAATTATAGCATTTGCAGGCAAATGGATGAAATTGGAGAATATCATGCTAAGTGAGATAAGCCAATCTCAAAAAGCCAAAGGACGAATGATATCGCTAATAAGTGGAGGATGACACATAATGGGGGGGAGGGAAGGGTTAGTGTTAGGGTTAGAGTTAGGGTTAGGGAGGGGGGCAAGTATGGAGGAAGGAAGTACTGTATAGAGGATAAAGAGGGGTTGGAGGGGTGGGGGGAAGGGAAAAATAACAGAATGAATCAAACAACATTACTCTATGTAAATTTATGATTACACAAATGGTATGCCTTTACGCCATGTACAAACAGAGAAACAACATGTATCCCATTTGTTTACAATAAAAAAAAATATTTACCAAAGTAAATAAAAAAAAAAAAAAAGAATGGCTTGGGAAGGACTGAGGCTAGAGGCAGTCAAACTCAGGTGACTAATTCAATGGTCCATGAGAAAAACTAATGGGGACCTGAAAAAGCACAATGAAACTGAAAGTACTAGTGAAATGTTTATTTAGATGCTGAAAACCCAAAAGGACTTGGTGAACTGTTTGTGAACAGTAAGGAAAGGTTAAGTTCAGAATGACTCCTACCTTCTGGACTTTGGTTCATTAACGAGCCTGGGGATAAGAAAAGTGCAGATTTGCTTTGGAAGACAGTGCCTGAGGGTTCTTTCCATAAGTTGCCCAAATAGATACCCAGATCTGGAGCTTAGAGGGAAGTCTGTGATACAGGTGTTAAGTACAGGACTCATCAACAGGAGCAGGTAATGAAAGCAGAGAACATGAATAAAATTGACCAGAACAGGGTTGGGTTGTAGCTCAGTGGTAAAGCACTTGCCTAGAGTGCATGAGGCACTGGGTTCGATTCTCAGCACCACATAAACAAATAAAGATATTGTGTCCATCTAAAACTAAAAACTACATATTTTTTTTTAATTGACCAGAATAATATGTGCAGTGTGACAATAACAGAAACTTGGGGAATATTCAAAGGGGTATATAGAAGGCAGGGGTATGAAGAGGAGGAGATGAAGGAGGAGAAGAAGGAAAAATGAGAAGCAGGATACAGTAGTGTCATGAAGCCAAAAGAAGAGAGAGGTCAATAAGATCAAATGCAGTGAAAGAAGAAAAAGAGTTGAAATGACTTGCCAAGAGGTTCAATACATTCATTCACACAACGCACACATTAGGGTCACTTACTGTGTGTCAAACATTGATGCAGTGAACAAAAATCACCCCTGACTTCTTGTATTTTACATCTGCCAGGAGGGAAATAAATCACAAACGCACACACACATCGTCTTTTAGGAGCAATAAGTGCCAAGGGAAAAAAAATAAAGAAGCCGAATTAGGGAGACAGGGAGGTGAGGGCAGGGGAGTGTGCGGGTCAGAGAATGCCTTTTTGACAAGCCATCTGAGCTCCACTCTTCAGGAAGTGAGGAAGACAGCAAGGAATACTAGGCAAAATGTTCTTGCAGGAAGCAAGAGCATCATCACATGCTGAGGCAGGAGCATACTTACAGTGACAGAGGAACAACAAAACAGACCTTGTGCCTGAAGGCACTAAGCTCTGAGAAGAGTGACAGGTGAGGTCAGAGACGTTACCTGGGGTCAGGTTTGTAGGACCTTGAGGGTCACTTAAGGTTGTTGGATTTTTACCCAGAATGAGATGGGAAGTCTTCAGAAAGTTTTGAGCAAGGGAGAGATATGATCTGATTTACATGCTTTAAAGGGTCACTTAGGGTGGTAAGTAAGAACAAACTAAAGGAGGGTGGGGAGTGGAAGCAAACACAAATTATAAAGCTATTGAAAGATGATTGTGGCTTGGACCACAGAGTAGTAGAAGTGGTAGAAAACACATATTTTGCATGTTTGGAGGATAGAGATGCCAAGATTTCCTAATGATTTGAATGAAGGGCTGAATGAAAAAGAGGAGTCAAGAATGACTCCAAGAGTTTTTTATTTGAGCAACTGGAAGATTATCCATCATTTTCTGAGATGGGAATGACTATCAGAGGAACATCTGAGATGCCTATTAGATGACTGTATCTAAATGGAAATGCAGAGCAGGTTGTGAATTGGTGGCTTATTTTTGTACTGTTTTCCTAGCTCTTTTAGGGAAAATTAATTTTTGGTCCACAATTACAAATAATACTTGTATTTTTAAAAGTGTTAAGTTCAACATTATCTAGGATCATTTAAGTTCTCAAATCAATTATAGAAATATCACTGTTGCCAGATACAGTAGCGCACACCTGTAAACCCAGTAACTCTGGAGGCTGAGGCAGGAGGATTATAAGTTTGAAGCCAGGCTCAGCAACTTAGATTCTGTCTCAAAAAATAAGGTCTGGGGATGCAGCTTGGTGGTAAGGCACCCTGGGTTCGATGCCTAGTACCAGAATGCAGGGGCACTGTTAACTTTTTTTAAGATCACAATTATTTATTGTATGTTTACTATTTTTGTCATTTTTCTTTAAGGATGTCAAGACGGTCCACGAAAACAAGGGTGCTACACAAATGTTGGAAATATTAAAGAATGTGCTCTGTAAATTATCATAAAAATCTTCCTCCCTCCCTCCTTTCTTCTTTTATTCAGGGGTGGGGAGGAGGTGTACTGGAGATTGAACCCACAGGCACTTTACCACTGAACCACATCCACATCCTTAGTCCTTTTTATTTTTTATTTGACACAGGGCCTCACTAAGTTGCTGAAACTGGTCTTAAACTTGCAATCCTCCTAACCTAGCTTCCGGAGTTGCTGAGATTACAGGAGTGCACCAATGTGCCTGGTGTTCCCTTCCTTCTTTTTAAGAAAAAGCTGTAGTGTAAGCAAAGGGCGGGGAGGGGGAAATGCCACAACTTGGAGCTAGCAATGCCTGCTTTTGATTTCTCATTGTAAAAGCTTGAGAAAATTCATAAAATCTCTCTGAGTTTGTTTCATCTGTGAAACTGAGAATGATAATGCCTATCTTGCAGGGTAGTAATAGTAATAACAGCTTACATTTATTGAGTCCTTACTATGCTAGGCACCTAAGTACTTTTACATATACTATCTCATATAATCTTTGCAACTCTGAGGTATTATGATGGTGACATACGACATGACAGCAAAGTTAAGTAACTTTTATGACAAACAGGAAGTGAATGCAAAAACAAAGTCTTGGCAATGTACACAGTGCTTTATATTTTATAAGATATTTTCACATTTTATTTTTCAAAGCTGGTATAGCACAGAATTAGACTAAACAATGTGAAACTGCTTTTTGTAGGTCCAAAGTAAACATCAGCTATTTCAAATGGTTCAACCTTGACTATTATGCTATACCATTTTAAATAAATGAAATGAGAGGGCTGGGGATGTAGCTCAATGGTAAAGCACCTGCTTAGCATGTGAAAAGCCCTGAGTTTGATCCCCAGGACTGTATAAAAATTTTTAAAATTAAAAAAAAAAAAAAGGAAAGAAAGAAGTGCAAAAATGTTCAACTGTAAAGTACTATGGAAGGTATTAGTTTATGTAATAACGAATGGAACTAGACTAGGAGGTACAAACACAATTGTGAAATGAAGTGTTAAAGAGAACAGACAATAAGTACAGAAATCCATTCAAATTACATATCAATTGATAATGAAGTCAATCAAAAATTCCATTATACATTCAGCCCAGGTTTCCATCTGTAGCCCTGGTACTTTAGGGGTTTAATCGTCTGATCAGTATGGAAACAATCTCAAGTTGACATCATTTTCCCTATGGCACTCATTACTTATCACAAGTATAAGTTTGTTTATTATCTTCTTTCTCACCCCACTAGAAAGTAGGCTCATGATAGTGAAGATTTTTCTGTTTTATTCAGTGCTTTATCCCTAGTACCTAGAACTGTTTAAGGCTCACAATAATCACTCATATACAAGTGTTGAATGAACAAGAAATTAGAATGTCTTAAACTACTTGGACAAGAAAACAAATATATGAAATACATGTGAAGTCAAAGATAAGTAGTACCCAAATACTTTTTTTTTTTTTTTTTTTTTTAGTTTTTTTGGTAGTTGTAGACGGACAGAATGCCTTTATTTATTTTTATGTGCTGCTAAGGATCGAACCCAGTGCCTCGCACATGCTAGGTAAGTACTCTACCACTGAGCCACAGCCACAGCCCCTAAATACTTTTATGTAAATAACAAAACCTTTCTAAATGATTTAAGATATAAATGGTTCCTACCCATAACATAAACATTCCAAAAAGTATCAAACATCTAAATTTGAACTGCACCCTTTCAAAAAAATTAAAATCTCCATATCTACTTGTAACTCATTAATTTTGAATTAAACAATATTAAATTTAGGATAGTGCGTGCGTGTGTGCACGCACACATATAAACATTCGTATGTACACTTTAAAAGAATTTTTTCTTTTTGGGAAAAAAATCACACTAGAATTCCAGATAAGGTAAGGAAGAGAAAAGTAAAAAAGCCCACATTTCAAGACTGAAAGGAATGAAATTTAGGAAAGTAAAACTAAACCAACTTCACTAAAAATTAGGAGCAACATCTCCATTTTAGAATTTGTTTAACCTATAAAAGATATCCCTAAACTCAAAGAGGCAAAGGTTGCTAAAATGTTACGCTAGGTTTCTAAAGAAACTAAAACTACCTAAATTCATTTACAACACTGTATTTCCTGTTTTTAAAAACTGCCATGACAACTAAATGTTGTGTCTGTTTAGAATAAGTATTTTAAAAAGTGTAGAACACTGCACAAGGGAAAGAAGATGATAATTATCCTATGAGAATAAAAAATATTTTTCTTACTACCATTTTCTCAATGTGATCTTTGATGAAATTCTTAAAAACAGAAGGGAAAAAAGAGGCTATCAAATATAATTTACCATATACATTTATCAGCAGCCGCTTGGTCCTGGCCACAATGGGCATCCTGCAGCTGGCTGTCAAAAGACCAAAAGCTGCTTGTCACCCACCTTCCTGGTCTCTTAGAACTAAGCTCATTTGGGTCAAAACAAATCAACTGCCTTTCTCACCAGCAGTAATATGCTAGAATAAAAGTGTCACGGATAATTCCGGCTGCCAAGATTTTGTTCTTTAGAAAAGACTTGTAACCATTAAAGGGGACATTAAATTAGAGCTATTGCCTAAAAGAAAAAGGCTATCTGCATCTGTAGCTTGACTGAGATAACATTTACTGGGGTCGTGGTGTGTAGTAAAACCAGAGGAAAGGGAAGAAACCGGAAAAAGCAATACGTATCACAATCCCCCCAAAGAGTGAACATCTGAAAAACACAATGAGTGTGCCAGTACTGATGCATAAGTACAACTAGGGTTATGCTTTATAACAGAGTCCCTGTGTTGTGCACAACAGAATACAGGCTCTGTCTTGGTAAAGTTATAAGTCATTAGAACAGCGGAAGACTACAGAAGTCTTAAAGAATAAAGTTGATTTGTTTGTAGTGACACAGAAAAATATCCATGATGTTAGAAAATGGAAAACCTATGATAAAATCTGCTAGAATGAGTACGGTCTTCTTTGAAGTATGTATATCATTATGAACAAAGATAATCTAGAAAGATACACGGAAACTGTTAAGAATGCTTTTCTTCTATGCAGAATAGAATTATGGATTACGAAGAGGCTTTTGCTATTTCATAAATTTCTCACTTCAAAATAGTAAGTATGTAATTACTTTCCTAGTAGTGGCTATTTCCAGGCTTAGGAAAGGAAAAAAAAATGATAAACCCATCTCTTCATCTAGTGAAAAATCTGAGGCCTCCAAAATCAGGGCATCAGAGACATACTGATCTTTGATATGGCCCAATGCCCTTTGGGAACCAATTTCTTTCCCTTTTTTTTTTTTTCTTTTCTTTTTAAACACAGTTCTTTTAAAAATAGAATCCTCTATGGAACCTCAAAAGTGTAAAAGTGGAACTTCTATAAGCGGGGTATGGGGACTACAGAGAGTAATGACCATTCTTCCTCCTTACCTCCTGCGATACTGCTGAGGATCCCTAGAAGCCTATAGAGCATACCTGAAACTATTAAGTACTTTGTGCAGTTGTGAAACTGAGTCTCAGCCTGTTACATCTCTGTTTTATTGATTGGCCTAAGGTCATTTTACCTTAGGAATTATAAATAATTGGGGCCTTGGAGCTTTTCATACATATGCAAAAAGTTCAGAGAAAATTGAAAGCACACATGAATTGGCTCAAAAATATCAAAAGAATACTGAATAGTTAAAACTAATAAATGTATATTAAATGTTAAAAAAAGAATCATAATGGTTTTTTAATATTAACATGATTCAAGCATATCACATTCCCTGGTGGCTTTGCAGATGTAAACTCAGACAACTTCTATTGTCTGAGTTCATGTTTAGCCAAACGTAGCCATCAAAGTAATGAACTTAGCCACAGAGAAAAGCAAATGGAAGAAAAACAGTTACCAAGGGGCAGTTTGTGAAGATATGTTGACCAAGTAGACAGGTAACTAGAGATTCCTGGAGTAGTAAAGTCCACCCTTGTGGATAAAATCAAATTCCAAAAAGGCTCCAATAGCCTAGAATAATATGAATATCTAACATGATTGGGGAGAAGGGGGATTGAACCCAGGGTTGCTTAACCACTGAGCCACATCCCCAGCCCTTTTTTTATTTTTAGATAGGGTCTTGCTAAGTTGCTGAGGTTGGCCTCAAAGTTGTGATCCTCCTGCCTCAGCCTCCTGAGTTGCTGGGACTACATGTGTGTGATATTGTGCCCGGCTCATAATTTTTTTCCCCTGGTGCTGGGGATCAAATCCAGGTCCTTAGGCATACTGGGCAAGTGTTTTACCACTGAGTCCCTGGATAAATTTTAATAGACATGAACAATATCATTCTGAACTTTGGTCTCTGCAGAAAAACGTAGATGATGACACATCATCATCATAGGAGGAAAAAAATCAGGGGCACTGATTCACGCTAAGTATACAAAGCAGCATTACAAGCAACATACATAAAATGTGGATAATAAGCAACCCTTATTTAGTGCTGAGTACTATAACTTTTTAAAGATGTAGAAAAACCCCATTACATTTCATTGGTACTATGAAAAGACCCAAGTTTATAAGGAAAAGTTGGAAAAATAGAGATGTTTAAGTGTAGATAAGACTTTAGGAAAAGAATCACTCTCATTAAGTACTACTACTACAAGGAAGAGGTAGCTTGGGACCCTAATAAAAAGAAACAGGTGAGAAGTTAAGGTGGGGCAGAGTTCTGACCAACAGACTATTTTTCTAACAGGAGTGCGAAGATACAGTGAGTTGTTAGGAAGCAGCGAATTAGTTCTCCCACACCTAGATTCTTCGTGTAAATACCAGACAACCACTTGGGGGCACTGGAGATGTGGTTCATGCATGCATCCCAGCTCCAATTAGCACACACAAAGTAAGGTAGCAAAAATAGATTTCATTCCAGGGGATTCTGAACCATGGAATCCATGAGCATATAACAGAAAGAAAAACTGGCTCAGGTCATTTGGCCACAATTCTACAACAGTTAGTAGTATGGACAAATACACACATAAAAGGAATTACACAAATAGTATAAAACTAACCTTAAGTAAAGGCTTGGTCCTTTTTGAGAACTATAACGGAAGCTGAAGGGTTAGAGAAATGTAGGGAAAAAACCTCATCATAGTCTTAAACATTTTATACAGTTTCCCTATTATTAACAAATTAAAAAGGAAAGCAGGTTTTATTAACATGCCACTCCCTATTTCTATCTCTGAACATTATATAAACCAATAATCCAACAATGTGTTACTTAATGCTGCAATCTCAACCATAGCTACAACACAGCCAACAGAACCTTGGAAAGGACTTCAGTTTTGTCTCACTTTGACTTTTAAATTTATACACTATTCTAACTAGTCCTCTGATTTCCTGTTCCAAAGCAAGAGAAACAGAATAGTAAAGAGAGCAGGAGCAATATGGAAGGAAAAGATAGACAAATACAAGATAAAGCAGACAAGAACAAAGAACAACCAACCAGTATTATTTATGTAGGGAATACCAGTCCTACAAACCAATTGCTTGGAAGGACAACATCCTATCACAAGGCAAGCATTCCTTTATGTACTTGAAAAATGAGTTTTTGAAAAGCATGAGCAAGCTAAAAGTGCACGTCAGCCATTTTGAAAGGCAGTTTGGCAATTTCTTACAAAACTAGATAAACTCTTATCAAATGATCCAGCAACTGCACTCCTTGGTATTCACCCAAGATGAGCTGAAACCTCATGTCCATACAAAAACCAGCACACAAATATTCAAAGCAACTTTATTCATAATTGCAAAAAATAAAACAAACAAAAAACTTGGAAGCAACCAAGATATCCTTCAGTAGGTGAATGGATAAACTATAGTACATCCATATAATGGAATGTTACATTCAGCACTAAAAAGAATTAAGCTATAAAGCCATGAAAAGACATGGAAGAATCTTACATGCATATTACTAAGAGAAAGAAGTCAATCTGAAATGGCTACATATGTATGATTCCAACTATATGACATTTAAAAAAGGCAAAACTATGGAGACAGTAACAAGATCAGTGGTTGTCAGGGGTTTGCCAGTAAGGAGGGAAGGAGAGTACAGGAGATTTTTAGGGTAGTGAAACCATTCTGTACAATACTATAACAGAGGATATATCAATATACATTTGTCAAAACCCATGGTTAGCAACACAAAGAAAGAACCCCAATGGAAGATATGAATTTTAGTTAATATTGGCTGATCAACTCTAACAAATATATATTAAAGCAAGATGTTACGGGAAACTAGGGATAGGAAATATACAGGAACTCTCCATATCTTCCATTCAAATTTTTCTAAATATCCAAAACTGCTTTAAAAAATAAAGTATATTAAGTTTAAAAAAGGTTTAAAATGTTCCCATTAGAAATCATAGTAAAGATGGAGTACAGGGATTTTCAAATGCAGTCAGAAATTCTTCCAATAATTTCACCATAGTCTACACTTACATGGTGCTGAATATTTTTATATAGTGTTATCATTTATATATAATAGTTTACACATAAGTATACACTTAAATTACAGTTTACATATAATGTGTACATTTTTTATAGTTAATAATTATATAGTGTTGAACAAATGTGCACATAAGGGATGTGCTGGCAGGAAGAGACTGAAGAGATCAGAAGGGTGGGTCAGCTTCATCCAATGAAGAGACAAGGTTGCTGGTGGCCTTTCCCACTACTGTCACTGGTGAGAGAACTGCCTTTAGATTTTGTATCATGCTCTTCCAACTCCCTCCTTGCAGTGGCATGGAATGCTGTTAAAGATCTAACTAAATGTGCACAAGAGGCTAAAAGAAGTCCCAATACAGTTCAGTCATCAGTGCCTTCATGGTGAGGTCGAGTTGCCAAGGAAAGATAACATTATAGGTAGTACATAGTATTATGGTTTAAACAGCATAGTGATACTCATTGTAGGCTTCTTTTCCAATTTTTTTCCATTAAAAAAATGATTAAAAATGAAAGAGTTCTTAATGTTTAAAGAGGTAAGTATCACCGACCTGGTAAATATGCTTACCCGAAAAATCTCTAATTTTTATGACACAATGAAAAATATGAACCAACTCTTCCCAAATGACACCTATATAAATGCTTCTATACCAAGAGATAAACCATCAATATCGGTATAGACAAAGTCACTGAGTATATGTGATATGCAGTACCCGTCTTTTCTTTCCTTTTTCAACTAGGAATCAACTAAACTGGGATTATGTGGCTATTTTACAATTTTATGTAATCCATAAAATAGGATTCCTTTTATCATAAAAGGTACCAAAAATATACACACATAAGTGGGAAATGGGGACGTGAAGGGGAAAAAATAAAAATATCAAGTGTGGTATTTCTGGTTGGTGGGTTTATAAATTATCACCTTCCTACTTTATTTTTAAGATTCCCTACAAAAATATTATTTTCACATCCCATTATTAGATATTAACAGCATTTAAAATGAGTGTACTATATTTAATGTTTAACCACTTACACAAAGTTTTAAAGATAAAAACAATATCATTTTTTCTATGGATATAGACGTACATAGGAAAAGTTTATAAAAAATGCTGGGGAATAAAATACAGGTTAAGTACTTCTTGTCTAAAATGCTTGAGACCAGAAATGCTTTGGATTTTGAAATATTTGCGACACCTTGGAATGGGACCAAAGTCTAAATATGAAATCGTTTCACATTACATTACACAAATAGCTAGAAGTTAATTTTATACAATATTTTTGTACTGTGCCTGGTTTTGATGGTGACATGAGATCAGATGTGGAATTTTTTCCACTTATGGCATCACATTGGTACTCAAAGTTACAGATTTTGGAGAATTTCACATTTTAGATTTTGAATTAGGGATCTTTAATCTGTAACAAATTCAGGATAATGGTCACAGCTGGGAAGGGAGAGGGACACCAGCAGACTTCCATGATAATATCTGTGATATTTTCTAAGCTGGGTAGTGGTATGTGGTATTTATTATATTGTTCTATGTCCTTTTTTTATTCCTGAAGAATTTAAAAAAAAATTTTAAAGCAGTAACTACTAGAGACATACCAAAGTAGTAAGACTTAACCCTAGGGCTGGGGAGATAGCTCAAGTCAGAAGAGTGCTTGCCCTGCAGGCACAAAGCCCTGGGTTCGATCCCCAGCACCGCAAAAAAAAAAAAAAAAAAAAAAAAAAAAAAGCTAGGCAAATGCTCTACCACTGAGCCACAATCCCAGTCCTAAAATTTTTATTTAACAAAATAATCTATAGCAAACATTCCAATTTGTGACTTACACACAGAGCTCAAAATTAATCTGGTAAATTTAATACAATTTTGAATATGACTTTATCTTAAACTTCCACTTATAACTATTTGAAAGCAGACTTTTTACTTTGGTCAGTTTAAAATGATATGTAGGCTTTTTAAGGATATTGTAAAAATAAAATTAATTTTTAAAAAAGTTTTTTAGTTGTATAGATGGACACAATACCTTTATTTCATTTTATTTTTATGTGATGCTGAGGATCGAACCCAGTGCCTCATACATGCTAGGCAAGCACTCTACCACTGAGTCACAATCCCAGCTCCAAGATTAATTTTTGACTAGTAGTTTACAGTTTGGTGATTTAAAATGGGTTCTAACCAGCACGTGGCCCATGACAAGTGGCGGTTCTTTGCACATAAACACAGCCCCAGTAACAACTGCATCTCCTCACAGTTGTTACTTAGATATATAATGACCAAAGTTCAGGTAATGCCTGTTCTATCCAACTTTACCACAACATCCCTTGTGATCTGAGCATGCACTCCAGGGACAAAAGGTAAATTCACAAGATGTTTGAAGCATTCCTTAAATTAGATACAAAGACTTTCAATAATGAACAAACAATAAGTGTGAGATTTTGATTGTTAGAAATGCCTTCACTCAATATCCTTGCTGACCTTTCTTGAGCTAAGAGTAAAGTTTTTAAAAAGTAGGGAAGGGGTTGGAGACCTGGATGCTTTACATCTAGTATTATTCTTCCCCATTTCCATCTTCAGTTTTATTGCCCATTCCTCTGCATCCTAGCTCCAACCAGAAATAGACTATAACAAGTCACCTGGAAAAAAAAACAAGGAGGAATATGCACCATTTAGCTGACTTTGTCATTATTGTGTATACAAGTATAGCTCCCTAAAAGGAGAGGACTACCTTACCACTATTCTCTGCCAAAAAAGGAAAAGAAAAAAAGAACAATTCATAACCACATAATGGTATTCCATAGGACAGGCTTCCTTGAATGGGATATTACTCATTTAAAACTATCTACCAGTACCTACAGCTTATACAGACACAGGATTTTTATTTGCTTTTTTTTTTTTAAAAAGTACATTGAAGATGTCTCAGAGAAATTAATTTACCTTAATAATAAACTAATGCTATTAAAGAATTATTTTTCTGGTTATCAGACAGTTTATCATCTTGTGGTATGCTATGACAACTAAGTAGGTAGAAGTGCAAGGAAACACTAAACAGGTTTCTCCCTTAAAATCTAGTTTCTGAGAAACATTCAGATACATTCCAGGATATACCTGAGTTTGCTACAGTGTCACTCAACTTTATTAAAAAAACTATTAGAAAAAAATCAAAAAGCTTACAAAAATGTCTCACATGAAGGCAGAAACTTCAGTTCAAATACTGTCTCAATTTCAAGTTATAATATTTTAGTGTAAAAAATATGTTCAACATAAAATGAGTAATTTGTTGCTCCTCAGCAGTTGACATTATTGATTGATGGATTGATTTCTTCAGTACTCAGAATTGATCCCAGGGCCACTCTACCACTGCGCTATCCCAGCTCTTTTAAAAAATTTTTGAGATGGGCGTCTCTTTAAATTGCCCAGTCTAGCCTGAAATTTGGAGATCCTCCGTCTCAGACTTCCCAAATAGCTGGGATAGATGTGTGCCCCCTGCTGGCCTGATAATGATTTAAAATTCATTAAGGACAAAAATGGGGTCAAAGTTCAAAATTCCTACAACACAGTTTAACACAAAACTATTTTAAAGGTATTCTAAGTATTTGAAGTGACCAATCTCTTTTTCATTTAAAAGAAGAGAAAACCAATAACTCCTGTTTTAAAGCAATGCCCTCACCTAATCTTATACTTCAAGTCCCATGAGAATAGACAATACACCCTGTGTGGTCACTTTCTTATTTGGGAAGCAACCTTTTCAAGTTCAAAAAATATGAAAAGTTATAAAAAACAAAGGTTTAGTTGAACCAACTTCCCCCAATAGGAAAAATAAAAGAAAAAAGAGAGGAAGGAAGAAAGGAAGCCCAACATATTGAATATGAATCAGAAGAGCAAAAACAAAATGTATTTAACTCACAAGGGAAAATGAAATTATTTGTTCACATTTCACCTTCTGTAGTCCATTTTGAAGAAAAAAAATCAAGCACAGCAGTGACCTATTGAAATTTAAATTTGTTTGATTTCAGGTTAGATCCATCCTACTTAGAATTCTCTCTTTTACACCACTACAAATTTAAAGACAAAAAGCAGAGGCCTCATTAAGAGAAACTTAACAAGGCTTAAAGTGTTAGTTCTGTAGGTACTATCACCTTATGTTGAGTTATTTCATCACTTGCATTGCTAACACATATCATCTACATTCCATTTATTCACTCTATTCTTACAATGTTCGTGGAAAAGTTGCCTGATCAAACTTCCTAGATGAACATCAATCTACATAATTTCATTCACCAAGTTTGTCATGTTTAGATGCCAGTATATCACATGAAGTAAACATTCTTTGAGCACTTTTTCCATGTCAAGTTCTGGATCAGGAACTGCCAGAGAACATCAACAGCAGTTCTCAAAAGACAACCATGGGACCCTGGCTCAGACTCTCAAGGGATCCATGAGCTCTCAATCATTTTCATTATAATTAAAAGCTACTTGCCTTTTTCCCACCAGAGTTTATATTTAATTTATGATACAAAAGCAATGGTGGGGTAAAACTACTGACATAGCACAATTTAAGACAACACTATAGTAGCCACAATATAGTAGCTATTATACTTGTCACCATCACATGTTCACAAAAAAAGGCTGCGTAAGGCAATTTATTGTATTGATGAATGGGCTTAATAAATGAGTGATAATTAGTAATTTTATTAAATATTCACTCTTGAGTTCATGTGTCTTATTCTGTTCAACAAATGGAAATATGCACAAGGTATTTCTGTTGCATGTGGAAGTATGATGACGGTCATAAAAACATAAGCACCATTCTCTCAATCAAACTAAATTAGCTACTTTTTCTTAAAGGAATATTATTTTTACTTGCAAGAGTGGCTGTCACACAAATTATAAGGTCAGACCTAAGTATTTGACATTTTCTCAAAAATTAAAAGTAAGCCTGTCACTAGCAATATTTGTTGTCAATGATGAAATTTGATATTTCAAGTGATAATTAGAATTTTGGAAAACTTTTATCTGCCATGGTGAGCTTGATAGCTTTTTCATTACTTAAAAGACTTTTCTGATGAGACGAGTAGTAATTTTAATGAATGATTGGGGGGGTTACTGGGGATTTAACTCAGGAACACATTTTTATGTGATGCTAAGGATGGAACCCAGTGTCTCACACATGCTAGGCAAGCTCTCTGCCACTGAGTCACATCCCCAGCCCTATTTTGTATTTTATTTAGAGACAGGGTCTCACTGAGTTGCTTAGTGCCTCACTGTTGCTGAGGCTGGTTTTGAACTCTCCCTCCTCCTGTCTCAGCCTCCCAAGCCGCTGCAATTATAGGCATGGTCCATCATTTTTGCATCAACATTTAGAAGATCTGTACAACTCAGTAATACTTTTCAATGACCAATGTTACAATATTACAAAATCATGTGTAGGTTAAAAGAGCCATTCAAAGTGCATAATAAACCAGTAAGTTTGGACATTAGAGTACAGTTATGGTTTCATATTCCACATTACAACTCACCTTTAAAGAAATTACTGCTGGGTCTGGGGCTGTTGCTCAGTGGCAGAGTGCTTGCCTAGCATGTGTGAGAAACTGGGTTCCATCCTTAGCATCACATAAAAATAAACAAAATAAAGGCATTTTGTCCATCTACAACTACATTTTTTTTTTAAAAGAAAGTACTGCTCTATCTGAAGTATGAGTGGCAAAGATATTCTCCCACTCTGTAGGCTCTCTCTTCACATTACTGGTAGTTTCCTTTGCTGAGAGAAAGCTTTTTAGTTTGAATCTATCCCAGTGGTTGATTCTAGCTTTTATTTCTTGTGCTATGGGAGTCCTGTTAAGGAAGTCTGATCCTAAGCCAACAAGTTGAAGATTTGGACCTACTTTTTCTTCTATAAGATGCAGGGTCTCTGGTCTGATTCCGAGGTCCTTGATCCATTTTGAGTTGAGTTTTGTGCAGGGTGAGAGATAGGGATTTAGTTTCATTCTGTTGCATATGGATTTCCAGTTTTCCCAGCACCATTTGTTGAACAGGCTATCTTTTCTCCATTGCATATTTTTGGAACCTTTGTCTAGTATGAGAAAATTGTATTTATTTGGGTTTGTGTCCATGTCCTCTATTCTGTACCATTTCTACCTTTCTATTTTGGTACCAATACCATGCCGTTTTTGTTACTATTGCTTTGTAATAGAGTTGAAGATCTGGTATTGCGATACCCCCTGCTTCGCTCTTTCTACTGAGGATTGCTTTAGCTATTCTGGGTTTCTTATTCTTCCAGATGAATTTCATAATTGCTTGCTCTATTTCTGTAAGGTACACCATTGGGATTTTAAGAATGGAGGAAGGAAGGACTGTATAGAGGGAAAAGAGGGGTGGGAGGGGTGGGAGGGGAGGGAAAAAAAAACAGAATGAATCAAACAACATTGCCCTATGTAAATTTATGATTTTTAATTAAAATAAATAAATAAATAAAATAAAGTAAAAAAAAAAAAAAAAAAAGAAAGAAAGAAAGAAAGTACTGCTGATGAGTATCAAAGAAGAACAAAAATCCAAAAAGGCCCTTAAGATGCTCCTCTCTTCCAACTACGTATTTAGTATGAGAAGATCTTGTTTTACTTAACCAAAGCAACACCTGCAGCAAAATGAGTGCAAAAGCAGGTATGAGAATTCAGCTGTTTCCTCTCAAACCAGACATTAAAGAGATGTGTTAAACTGCAAACAAAATCTCACTAAATTGTTTCAGCAAAATGATTCTTTATTAAAAAAAACTTTTTTTTTTTTTTTGTACCCAGGATTGAACTCAGGGGTGCTCCACCACTGAGTCACATTCCAAGTCTTTTTTTTTTTTTTTGTATTTTACTTAGAGACAGGGTCTCACAGAGTTGCTAGAGGCCTCGCTAATTGCTGAAGCTGGCTTTGAAATAGCAATCCTCCTGCCCTTCTCTCTGGAGAGAGGCCCTGGGATTACAGGCGTATGCCATCAACCTGGCTATAGAAATACCTTTTAACATACAGTGAATTTACTATTACCTTAAAATCAATTAATAAACATTTTTAAATTTCTTAGTTTTAACATCTAATATGGTAAGTATCAAAAATTGTAACCAAAACATACAAAAGCTCTTTGAAGTTCTCAATAATTTTTAAGAGAATAAAAGGGTTTTGAGAGCTGGGTTTGTGGCTCAGTGGTGGAGGACTTGCCTAGCATGTGCTCAATTCTATGTTCAATTCTCAGCACTGCACAAAAGTAAATAAAGGTCTATCGACAACTAAAAAAATATTTTTTAAAAAAAAGGTTTTGAGACCAAAGATTAAGAATTACTGGATTGGGCGGGGGTTGTGGCTCGGTGGTACAGCACTTGCCTGGCATGTGGTGGGGCACTGGGTTTGATTCTTGGCACCACATATAAATAAAAAAATAAAGGTTGACAACTAAAAAATAAAAAAATAATTTAAAAGAACACAAATATCCCAAGGTGGAATGTGATGATGATGACTGCCATTGCCCTTCTGTTCCTGAATATTTTAGCTATTCCTAGACAAACTAGTCCTATGTTACCTTAATTTATTTAGCACTGATGTCAATATGATAAAAATGAGGGGTTGGGGATTTAACTCAGTTGGTAGAGTGCTTGCCTCACAAGCACAAGGCCCTGGGTTCAATCCTCAGCACTGCAAAAAAAAAAAAAAAAAAAAAAAAAAAAAAAAAAAAAAGAGCAATTCATTTAGCAAGCATGAAAAAGGCCCAAGCAATAACAAGATAATGTATTAAGCCAATTTGAATTGATGAGTTTTTATTTTCTAAATAAATGACTTGAGTTAAAATTGGTTCTATTTCCCTGATATAAACTGAGTTAGCCTTTACAGGAATTCTTTCACAGGGGTTATCTCATTCACAACTCTCTAGGAAATGGATTCCACACAATGTAGGTTGTATTGTAAACAGAGAAGTTGGTTCCCTGATACTCAATAAAAGGGCAAAAACTTGAAATCCTACATTAGTCCTACATCATTTTTTTTAAAAGCACTTGTTTATGCATATATGCTATCATTTGTTTCATTTTTGTTTTATGGTAGTATTGGGAATTGAACCCAGAAGTGCTTTAACACTGAGCTATATCCCCAACCCTTTTTATTTTTTAAATATTGAGACAGGATCTCACTAAGTTGCCAACACTACTCTTGAACTTGCAAAATAGCTGGGATTACAGGTATGCGCCACCATGCCCACCTTCATTTGTGTTTTGAAAAAGTGAAGGATATGTACGTTTTTGTATAGCCTACCTGAAAGGATATACAAAGCAGGGGTGGAGGCTTCCAGAAAGGGAAACTATGGGAGAGAAAGTAACTTTGTTGTTGTTTAATTTTTTAAATATTTTTTTTAGATGTTGTTGGCCCTTTATTTTATTCATTTATTTACATGTGGTAGAGGATGGAACCCAGTGCCTCACACATGCCAAGCAAGCACTCTACCCCAAGCCACAACCCCAGCCCCAAGAGAAAGTCACTTTGCACTTTTTAATTTTTTTTATTTTTACAGACTGCATTTTGATTCATGTACACAAATGGGGTACAACTTTTCATTTCTATGGTTGCACTGTATTCCTTTTTATATTGTCTTAACTACATGTATATAATACTTACTCAAAACTTGGTATTTTTAGCCAGGTACAGTGGCTCACAACTGTAATCCCAGAGACTCCAGAGGCTGAGGAAGGAGGATCAAAAGTTCAAGGCCAGCCTCAAAAAGTTAGAAAGATCCTGTCTCAAAACAAACAAACAAAAAAAAGGGCTGGAGATGTTAACTCAGCAGTAAAGTACCTCTGGGCTCAATCCCCAGTGCCAAGGCAGTGGTGGTAGATATTTTTAAAAGTCCATCTCTACATCATTGATTACTCTAGTCTTTTATCTCAAATTCAAATACCAAAATATGCTAGTATGAAAATACTAGATAAGAAAATCACTGGATATGCATTTGTCACACATATCTCACATCTGATGAAAGTATCAAGGACAAACTGTCCATCAACTTGGAAGTTGTGATTACCTGAAGGAGCACCTGGTCACAGGAGAATCTAGTGATGCCATTCATCTGACCAACATTAACTGATACAGATGCTACTCCATTGGTAACGTTTTCCTTTTTACATTATTCGCAGCATTTGTTTTAAAAAATGTTCTGAATAGCACAAAGGAGCTAAACTTAAATATTCCTTAAATCACAAAGCAACATTAAATTCAGCATTCATGGGCTGGGGCTGGGGTTGAGTGGTAGAGTGCTTGCCTAGGACGTGTGAGGCACTGGGTTCAATACTCAGCACAATATAAAAAATAAAAATAAATAAAATAAAGGTTGTGTCCATCTACAACTAAAAAATATATTTTTAAAAATTCAGCATTCACTTAGCTCCTAATATGCACCAGGTACTATGACTTGATAACATTGACTCGTAATATACAATGTAATCTGTGACAATGTGAATTGAACCTAAATATTTCACTACACAATACAGATTTAATCATCAATGAAAAGAGACATGGGGCACTGAGGTTGCGACTCAGTGTACAGCACTTGCCTAGCATGTATGAGACACTGGGTTCAATCCTCAGCACCACATTAAAATAAACAAAACAAAGGTATTATTCCATCTACAACTAAAAAAAATAATAATAATAAATTTTTAAAAAAGAAAAGAAAGAAAAAGACTTGGGGATTTTAACCAATTCTAAGTTCAATAAAGACAACCCTATGATGCAACTACAGATAAAACTAAATTTAAATTTGGGCGACATCATAGTTGGCTAAACTGTGTCCATAACATAAGAAAATCTGCATTTATCAGACCTGTCCTGCAACTCATGTGACATTCTAGGACACACATGATGTCCAGGGATGCAGACCATGGAAGGTAATGTTTAATGTGTTAGCTACTATGTGCTAAGTAGTACTTCACAGGAATTTTCTTTACATCTTCACAAATCATTAAGGAGATTCATACTCAAAGGTTAAGCAACATGCTCAAGGTTGCAAAGTTAGAAGGTGGTATTATAATTTAAGCCTGTAGTCTGGTAGTGGCTTGAATGGTGCCTCCCAAAAAGGTATGTTCATGTTCTAAATCATTGAAATTCAGGAATGTTTCCTTATTTGGGAAAAGTATCATTGTAGATGTAACCAAATTAAGGATCCTGCAATAATATCACAAGATGATACTAAGCAAGTACAACCATCCTTATACAAGTCAGAGAGATGGATATTACAAAGAGTAGAAAACAACGGAACCATGGAGGCAGACACCCGACTGAAGTGCCACAAGTGAAGGCATGCCACTAAAACAAAACAAAGCATAAAAAACAGATTCTCCCCCTAGAGCTTCCAGAGGAAGCACAACCCTGCAAACACCTTGATTCTGAAAAAAGGGTCTCTGGATCTGTGAGATAATACATTTTTGTTTTAAGCCAGTAAGTTTGTAGTAATTTGTTATGGCAGCCCTAGATAATTATATTCATCCCTCAAACTTCATATTTCAAGCACACTCTATCCCAGAAAGCTGAAGGATGTAAGGATACTTACACTAAAACAGAAAGAGTTTAGAAGACTTTACAATGAAAATGAAAACTGTTTTTGGAAGCACCCCACCCCATCCAACTCCCCAAAAAGAAATAAGATCAGTAGATAAAAGTTCCAGGGAGAAATTTCAGTTGAAATTACTTTCTAACCACCTAAATGTCTTAAATCCAGACTGATGTGTTCAAGGAGTGACTGAAGACTTTACCTCTAAGGAATACAGTTGGCTTAGAATCTTTTTCCACCATGAGTTCCTAAAATTATTAAATGTTAGATGGTACCACAAAAGCCTAACAATGAGGTATGATATTACAAATTAGTTTTCTGAGGATTCTACAATCAAATAATTCTGACAGCTTATTTTGTGTCAGGCACTATCTCCTGGTAAGTCTGGTGCCTGAAGATGAACACAAACACATTATCTACTCTTCTGAAGCTTATAATCTGGTGGGTAATATGCAATAAAGGTAAAATTGCATAAATGAATGAGTATAGTGAAGAAAAAGCTCAAAAATGAGGGGAACCAAGTATAACTTGCTTGAGCAGAGACTCAAAGAACTTATAAGATTTTAATAAACAGAGAGGGAAGGAAAAGCTGTCCAGTCAAAAAGGAACAGCCACAGGAAAAATCTAATGGTTAGGGGAAATGTACAAAATGAGTCCAAAAGGTCAGAACAGCCACATTAAGCAACTTTATCTTCATCCTAAATTCCAAGGGAGCATGATCAGACCTATATATTAAGAAAAATCAATTCATTCTGGCTGCACTAATGGACTAGTGCTAGGCCAGAGTGGATGCAAGTGACCACCTGTATCTGTCCAGGAAAGCCAACAAGCAGCTTAGACAAAAGTGTAGTGGTAGAAATGAAGAAGACAGACTGAGTTTATTTCGAAGAGTAAACAGGATTAGATGATATGGAAAGACAAGGGGTCTGGTGTGAGAAACCAGATGAAGTGGCACTATTGACTGAGGTAATCAAGAAAGAAACAGGGCCAAGTTTGAAAAGGGAAGTTCATTTTGTGATGCAGTGTATTCCAGGTATCTGAAAATTAGGCAATGGACATAGAATTCTGAACCTCAACTGGTTGACCAAATCAGAGTTACACATATTGACACAGAACACCTGCACAATCTTTTATCTTTAAAGGAAAGAAGTTATAAGAGCATCATTATTCTTAATTAAAAAGTTCAAAACAGTGCAAACCTAAAAGAATCACTACTGTTCCACAAGCCCTAAATTAATATTAAACAAAGACTACCTATCTAAAGGGCATCGAGTATCATTTGGTCACAAAACTTCATAATGAAAACAACCATCCTGGTGGACTCTTAAGTGAAAATTGGCTACTGCTCTTACCCTTTCAGATATAAAAACTAAAAACAAAAGTTCAAGACAAAACATTTGTGCTTTTTATTTATTCCGAGATTCTCTTCCTCCCACTACATCTAGAAGACACTGAGTTGATATCTTGTCAAGCGTAAATAAGGAACAGGAATACATTGTTGAAGAAGAGACAAGAGAAAAGGAAACTGCAGAAAACACACACACATCAAGGGTTTAAAGCTTTTGCAGACCTCAAACAGTTCCCTAAAGGGCAAAACATGAACACCAAAACCAAAAGGTTTTTATTAATAGAAAGGAATGCTCATGGTACAGTATCTGCTAACGAGCAAATCTATGATGAATATAAGAAACAAACCAAGCAAGTCCTTTGGACTTATTTCAGAAGAATGACAACTCCTCAAGCCTCAGACAAGTCTTGAAAGAGGCACTTCAGAAGGCAGCACTGTTATCATAAGAGATGGCAGGTCCACATGTGTTCTTGCACCTGGAGACCTACCAGTGGGAAAAAATGTAGAAGCAGAGGACAATAATATTGATGGTCCTGACTCTCTGTAGGCCTAGATTAACATGTGTGTTTGTGACTTAGTTTTTAACAAAAAGTTTAAAAAGTAAAAAATTAAATTAAAAATTTTAAAATTTAAATAGCTGGGTGCCATGGTGCATGCCTATAATCCTACCAACTTGGGAGGCTGACACAGGAGGATCCCAAGTTCTAGGCCAGCCTGGGAAATTAAGTAAGATCATGTCTCAAAACCAAAAAGGGCTGGGGGTGTAGCTCAATTGAGCACTCCCCGGTTCAATCCCTAGTATCTCCCCATCCTACCAAAAGAAACATAGAGAAAAAGTATTTTTGTTACAGCTGTACAGTTTAAGTTGTCAAGAAGTTAAAATGTAAAAAGTTCATTATAAAGTTACAGAAAGATATGATGAATTTATTACTGAAGAAAAAATTTATAAATTTTGTGTGCTTAAATACAGTGTTTATAAAATAGTCTACAGTAATGAACAGTAATGTCCTAGGACTCCACATGCTCTCACCACTCAGACTCACCCACAGCAACTTCCAGTCTTGAAAGCTCCATTCAGGATAGTGCTTGACACAGATGTACCCTGTATCTTTTAAGTAGTATTTTCACAATACTTTTCTGTTTAGATATATAAGTATTCACCATTGTGTTACAACTGACTACTGGTGTTCTGTACACTAACATGGTGTACATGCTTGTTGCCCAGGATCAATTCACTACACCATATAGCCTAGGTGTGAAGTAGGTTATACCATTGAGGTTTATGTAAGTACACTCTATGGTATTCGTAAACTACAAGATCACCTACCAAAGCATTTTTCTGAGATTAAACAAAGTATGACTGCACTTAGATGAAAAATGTTACCCAAGATTTGCTTAACACTTTGTACAAAAAATAAAAATAAACCAGCTATCAGAGGGATTAAAGACAGAATTAAATGAGCAGGCAGGAAAATTGGGTTACATTACTAGTTCTAAAGAGGACTCTACTGTATAAAAATCCTTAAGGAAGCTTTAAGAAAAACCAGTTACTTTATATATAAAATTAGAATTTTATATAAACACAAACACATTTCATTGGGCAAGGTATGAATCAGAATACATATTCTATAGAAATAAAAATGTTTATTTTTTTTTTCAGCAGCTAAGGCATAGTTTTATCTGAAAATAAAATACATTTATCTGGCTCAACTCAGGAGTTAAGAATTTTTTTAAGTGTGTATAAGAATGAAATTCATGTTTTTTTTTAATACATGAAGATGTATTATCTTTATTCTTTTTTCCTACATGTTATTTCAAAGTAATACTTAGATTGGTTCTAGAATGTTTAATAAAGAGAAAAGAAAATTAGAAAAAATCTACAATGGATGTAGAATTCTCATTTGTATTATTAAAGACAACTTAAAAATGAATACTGTAGCATCTTTAAAATCTTTTAAGAACAAAATTTCAAAATATTGCAATAAAAGAACATGCTATCATAACCAAATATATGACTTTTGGAAAAAATAATTAAAACTAAGGCTTTTTCAATAAAGGGGAGAACTAATAAGAGATCAATTGTACCCTAATCACGTGTTAACTACCATATTTGTACAAAGTGGAAGTGCTTACGATGTAATAATGAACATTTGTGATCTTAAAATCCCAAATCACTTGCCAATGTTGTAAATCCATAAATGTTGAAATAAATAGCTGGAAGTAAGTATATTTCCAAAACTGTAGTCTCTGACAGTTTATATTGTTCAACCAATTACATACATATAGTACAGCAAATAAAATGACATTATTGCTAGTTTCCACTTTGTTTCTTCATAATATGGCTATCTGGTGTTGCATTAGTAAAGATACTTCCTACAACCACATGGGTACCCCAGACTATGACAGATCACTTTACAGCAGCCAAGATCATCAACAGTAAATCCTAAATATCGATAGAATTCATCTGTTTCAAAAAGAGTGTTATTTGTATATGATCCAAAAAATGCCAACCAGATGATGGTCGATAAAGTCAGACCAAGAGCCTTCAGCTCAAAGAGCATAGCAGATTTCCTTAGCACCCTTAGTGAACTTTTCTAAGAGCATTTCTTTTTCAAGTTCTATTTCTTCACTTGTCATATCATTCCTAGTTTTCTGTGTTATGGTCAGAATCATTAGTTCACTACCAGCTATTTCTGGAAATAGTGGCTCAAAATCTCTTCGCAGCAATTCTGGATGTTTGGATTGCACACTCTACTCTGGCACTTTCAAAATAAGTTTCTGCACTGTTAACTTCTTGTTCAACAGGTCCATCTTTACTCTGAAATTCATTCACATATTGCACCATCACAAATTCATGTCTTTCAGTTGGCAAAAGTTCTCCTAGAACATCAGGCAAAGTTTTCTGAACCTGATTTTTCTTCTGTGATGCAGTCCCACTGAGGTGACAATCAAAACCTATGTTCCCAAGAAGCTGGACTCTCTGATCCTGAGGTCCAAATGGTCCCATAGTTTCATCAGGCCACACGGTTTAAGAGCATATATGTGGAGGGGCAGTGGCCACATGAGATTCATCTAAATCTGACAATCCTGCAGTTGAAAAGGATTTTGAGTTGACAACTCTTTTAACTAAAGAGTAAAATCCTTTGACGTAGGAAACCAGTCTGGCTCTGTTACAGAGCACATTGGCCATATCCAGTGGAGAAGAAAGACGCAAAAATCTTCTCTTTTGCAAAGTATTCCAATCACCATGGTTGGCTCCAGCTCTCCCAGCTTCATGCTGTCAAAATGGCTGCCAAATATTTATATTTTATAGATTTAAAATCTTTTGAACTTCCAGAGATCTTTTCCAAAAAAGGTATTTTTAAAACAAATATATTACACTATTGCTACTAATAATACTTAATTTATTAACAATGGGAATAACAACTCAGAGGGTCTCAGGGTAACATAAAAGATTAATATACTGAAAAAAGATTGCTCACTTCAGAAATTACCCTGCAAATAGGAATCTTTGCTTAGGAAGTATGATGCCAGAGTGGAGAAGCAGCAAGTTAATATGTGAATGAAAATGAGGATAACCCAGGATTTAGCTTTCAGTCTTCATTAAGTAAGCTCTCACTGGCAAGCCTTCACACCCTTACTCCAAAGTTACCCTTACCTCAGCAGAACCACAAAGCACAGAAGAAACAGTAGGCATTTCTGAAGTAAATGTGTATTTGAGAAATTTTTAAATTTCACCAAATAGATTTATAACTGCCCCACTAAGAATGTTTCAGGACAAAAAAAAAGATTGTGGGCCAGAGACTGTAGTTCACACTTGTAATCCCAGTGAACTGGGAGACTGAGGCAAGGGTATCAAAGTTCAAAGTCAGCCTCAGCAATGTAGCAAGATCCTCAGGAACTTAGTAAGACCTTCTCAAAATAAAAAGGACAGGGGATGTAGCTCAGTAGTAAAGTATTCCTGGGTTCAATCCCCAGTACAAAAAAAGGCTGATAATATCAAATGTGCTTAGACATTTTTGGCCCAAGACAGTATACATTGTATTATTCTGTTTTATATATATACACACACATATACACACACACATATATATACATATATACATACACATATATATGGTATATAATCATATAAATAATTAAAATATTTTTGTAGAACCATGATTACTTCACTCTTCCCCTTTTTACAATGAACACATTATATGCCTTTCTACATTAAGAAAAAGAATAAAGTCTAACATTTTATATATATGTAATATAGTCTATATAAAATATATGTATATAGCCTTACAACACAGACTTAAATTAAGGAATTTAAGAGAAATTTTAGAACCAAAAATTAAAGGCAAAAAGAAGTCACACAATTGGTGATATATCAGGATTATTTTTTTTGTCCAGACTTATTACCTGAAGCTAGTTTGAGTCAATATGCTAGTTCTATGATGATTTTCCTACTTAGCAAACCTTGGCTGGTTCTATGACTTCTGGGTTATTTTTATGTGGAAGATACTTTTACCAAAAATTTTGTCATAATTGTTTAATGAAAGACAAAACAAAAACAAGTGCCCAAAGGAAAAGACAAATATTATAGTTCTCTTTGTAGATTAAGTGAATGTAAAGATAATCCATTTTGTAGCACTATGGATGAACCTGGAGGACTTTATGTTAAATGAAATAAGCCAGGCACAAATACCCAATGTTCTCACTCATATGTGAAAGTTAAAGTTGATCTCATAGAAGTTGGTAATAGAGGGCTGGGGAGATAGCTCAGTTGGTAGAGTGTTTGTCTTGCAAGCACAAGGCCCTGGGTTTGATCCCCAGCACTGCAAAAAAAAGAAGCTGGTAATAGAATAGTGGTTACCTGAGGCTAGGAAGGGTAGTGGGAAGAAAGAGATAAAAAAAGGTTGATTAATGGGTACATAAATACAGTTAGTATGGAAGGACTGAGTTTTTGTGTTCTATAGCAGAGTAAGGTAACTGTAGTTATTTATTGATTGCATATTTTAAAATAGCTAGAAGAGGTATTTTACAGCACAAAGAAATGATAAATGAGGTAACAGATATGCTAATTACTGATTTTATTATTGTACATTGTATATAAGTCAAAATATTACATTGTAGCACAAGTATACAATTATTGTGTCAAAACTGTTAATCCAACAAGCTAATTACAAATTATATAACAAGTTTTTAGTTTAAGATTACCCAATACATTTATTCATATCATTCTTGTTTTTACTAATGCTTTCACAGGGTATCCTATAAAATAATGCTAACTGGTATTAATTGTTTTAATTATAAATATGGCAATGAAAAGTGTGGAGATTGGGCCAATGGTGTAGCTCAGAAAAGAAAAAAGTTTGAAGATCACTGCCCTGGCAACTAGGGACTAGCTGACAAAACCATTTCCCAAATCTAATTTCAAAGACCCAAAGTCTTCAGGAAGAAACTAAAAATGACCAATTATCTAAAGTTTCAGAAATATTTTTAAATATCTAAATTTTATTCATGACTTTTTAGAAATGTGAACACTAGCACTGTGTTAGCATTAAATCACCTTAGATCTCAAAGTACTCTATAACTATATTTCAGAAAGACCTTACAAAACAGTTCAACAGTACTTTGATTTCATGGTCAGAAAAACTAAACAAGAGAACGTCTTTTCTTTTTCTTTATCTTGTTCCATATTACTGAAACATTTGTACACCTTTGAAATTTTCCTAACTTAAAAATAAATTTTGTCTGAGTATAATCGATGAAGCAACTTGTTCTCTTTCAAAACACACTTTTCCTTTAAAACAGTAGTAATTTGATCCTTTCCCCAAAGCCTACTGATCAATAGTGCATAAATAGTCATTTTTAGTATGAGTTCTAGTGTATTAAAAAACAAGCAAAAAAACCAAGGCATCTAAAATGCTTTGCAAAATTCTGAAATTGGTTAAACTGTTTTGGCACTCCCCTTGTCTTCCTTCTGATGGTCCTACTCCATCTCTAAGAGGTGCCTCATGTCTTCCCCAAGTTTCCCACCTGCGACACTCAAAATTTCTTTCCCCTGATATATCCCAGTAGTAAAAATAACTGACTTCAGTCAGCTAACACAATCAACACTTTATTTAATCATTAACATTACTGAAAAGGCACTTGACTTTTCTTTGTGTCAAAAGCTCCTTGAAAATCCTTTTCCTTTTTTTTTTTTGCACCAGGGATTGAACCCAGGGACACTCAATCACTGAGCCACCCCTTACCCTTTTTGTTTTATTTTTGAGACAGGGTCTCCCTAAGTTGCTTAGGGCCTTGATAAGTTCCTGAGGCACCTGCCTCAGTCTCCCATTATCATGGGATTACAGGCATGCACACCAGGCCCTTGAGAATCTGGTGAAAGTGAGACTGGACCCTTACTCCCAAATTATCACACAGGCATTCACACAAATTTTTTCATGCAATTTCAAGAGGTTCAGGGCCACACAGTCAAAATATACTCCTGAACCCCAGAACCATAAACCTTAGGTTTAAAATCCCTATATTTAACATATTAATATCATAAAGTCTCAACATCAAAGAGGAATTTGAATTTTAAGAGACTAGCAACTCAAATGGATTCTAATTCTCAGAATTAGAAACAGACTTTCAAGATGGTATTAAAAAAAAAAAAAAAAAAGTCCAATAACTGGGGGTCATCTAAAACTTTTAAGCTACCATTCCCATGAGAGATAGGGAAAAATAAAACCTATTTCTAAGCATGGATCATCTATTAAATTGGGTTTCAAAGGCTCTCTACCCAAATTTAGTAATGCTCTAGAGTAATCTACTGTTTAAACTATCTTGATGCCAGGCAAAACAATACATATGTATTGTATATATGTATGTATAAACAATATATATGTATGTACAATACATACATATAGGGACATTTTGAAAATTTCTTTTACCTCTTAAACGCCAAATCCAGTTTTTGTACCAGTTAAGCTCTCTGTAGTATTTCACACGACTAACTTTCCTCTTAAAATTCTCTTAATCCCTCTCCTCAGCTTCTCCAACCCTACACCAGTCTATTAATTATCCACAATTACATCAACTTCCCTCTAGGACCCTCTTCTACTTGACCCTCAAATGTTGATGTTCCCAAGGTTGCCCTTAGTTTTTTTTCTCACTTCTAATATTACACTATTTTTTACAGTTTCCATATGACATTATGCTGATGAATGTGAATCTCTTAATTAATCCCTACATCCCCTTCAGTCCAGTTCATTCCCTCAGCAAACTAAACACATCTGGAATGATGCCCTATTACCTTCCTCCTCAAATCCTGTTCTTTCTACATATTCTCTAACTTAAACGCATCTTCATCCATTAACCAGACTATATATAATCTTTAACTCCCCATACTCAAAAACCACCAAACCCTGACAATTGTAAAAATAATCTCTAGAATTTATCTCCTGTTAAATCACAACTCGGTAGTCTCAAAGGTATTCAATACAATCTTCATATGTCATCTTTTTAAAAACCAGAGTAAGTGTTGGGGATGTAGCTCAAAGTAAGAGCATTTGCCTAGCATGGGCAAGACCCCAGGTTCAATCCGTAGCACAAAAAAAAAAAAAAAAAAAAAAAAAAAAATAGTTATTATTACTTTAAAAATTTCAAAACCAGAGATTTCCTACTCAAACCTCGTATAGTCCCCAAATACCTACAGAATAAATCCCATGCTTGTGAACATGGGATAACAAACTCTTCTTATCAAGCCATAACTTCATTAGTTCCATTTTCTAGTACTCCACAACTACAGTAAACCTCACTTGGCATACCTCAATTTATATTGCCGATGCCCTTATTCTAGCCTCCTCTATCAGTAAAATGGTTACTTATCGTTCACAGGCCTTCTCAAACCTTTCCTACATGAAAAGTGATCCCTAACCACACTGTCCCCTTCCCAAAAGGAATCCCTCCCTCTCTTCCTTATCCCACATCACTTTTTCTTTACTCTATTTTGATTTTCAACAAGTCAGATGAGCCCTTTATCTTCCTCCCTTCCTTAGATAAGGCCCACAGTTTATTTGTGACTCTAGCACCCAGCACATGCCTAGAATGTTCAATGTCTTCAATTACTGTGAATGAATGGCAAAACTCCAAGGAGAGGACACACTTAAAGAGGTAATTTCTCAATGGAGAGTATGCCTCACCCTCTTCTGAACATAAAACAAGAATTAGGTCTCCTGGTCCCTAGCTCCCCATTTCTAGTCCACTGCTTTAATAGCTTTAAGCAATGTTTCATGGGGGAAATTTCCTTACTTCCTCTTGTTCTTTGTAGGTTCAGCTGCCAGCCTAACCACATTAGCATTCAGTAGCAGCAACAAAACAGACCAAGTTCTAAAAAGCAAAGACTTTACAACTACCAACAGTAAAATACAAGCTCTTTAATAAAAAAAAAAAAAAAGGTCTTAACATAATGCATTCAAAGATCATCCTTCACAAAGATGTCTTTAAAAGGCCCACAGAGTTTATCCAACAGGCACCACTTAAAGAGATCTTAAGATGTCCCCTTCAATTATCAAACTTTTCACATATCTACACAGAAACCAACATGCCCCAATTAAAAACTATGCTCATATACTAAACAATGCAACTACCATAAACAGTAGATACTCTAAATCACCAATTGTATGATAACCTATACAAAAGTAGGTTTAAAAATATCCCCACCATGGGCTGGAGCTATAGCTTTGTGGCAGAGCACTTGCCTAGCATGTGTGAGGCACTGGGTTCAATCCTTTGCACCACATAAAAATAAACAAAATAAATAAAGGCATTCTGTCCATCTACAAAAAAATAAAATAAAAAAAATATATATATATATATATATTTTTAAATATCCCCACCAATTTTTTTTAATCAGTTAACATTTTCCCTTTCCCTCATCTCCCACCAGCAGCCCTTCCTCAATATACCCATCTCTTCCTTACTCTTAAAAAAAATATCTGATGGTTTGGTGCAGGTGAGCTATTAACCATTTGTGGTCGGCCAAAGCAGATGTCAGTCTGGGATTCAGAAGATCCCTTATGGTCAAATTATCTTTTAAGTGACAGCGAATAGTGACGATATAGATTTGCCTCAAGGGATCACAAATGTAGTAGGCCTGACACAACGGCAACTAATTTTGTTCTTTAATATACTCAACCATCTTAAAAAGTTGTATTTCTGGCACTTCTTCTGTTCATAGGTTTAATGTGATATCATATAAATGACATTTTTTTTTGGACATTTTAGGCAAAAGAATACAGGATGAAGTCTTTTTAATTCTCAGCAGCTAAATTGCATCGAATGAGGTTGAAAACATTATCTTAATTCTGAAGTGCACTTTAGAAAAAAAATATATTCCAAGGTATAAATAATCAAGTTATTTTCATTGAGCAGTCTAAAATTCATTATTCAAGTTTTGTCCATGCTACATAAAAATAACCTCAAAGTGTTCTTGTTGCTCTGAGCTTAAAAGTTTCCAATAACTCAATATGGTTGTAGTCTGCAAACACCTGAAAATGATTTACCTTTACTACTTCTCTTCTAGCCTGTTCACCTTAGACTAGTGATGGAAAAAGTACTAACTGAACATGGAAGAAAATGGATAATCCACCTGGTAGTTAATAAGGAAGCAACTATGAGATACATAACATAAAAATTAACATGTATCCAGAAACTCAAAAAACACTGGACTTGGTCTAAATAAAATGTTTCTAAAAGAAATTTAACAAGTGGGTTTCCTTTTCATGGCTATTTTACTAAACATTCATGGGAAGCTATATTAGGGTAAGCTTAGGCTGAAAACTAGCCTTAAACCTCAAGGAAAACATGAAAGAACAGGAAAAAAACGTCCTTGGCATAGAACATTTTCTGAAATGTTTTTTACAAAAGCAAAGATTGATATTTATTTTGTAAAACTGATTTTCCAAATACTACTTCTATGTGTTAATAAGCATCAAACACAGTCACACATAAACATCTCAATTCTCAAATATCCCATTTCCTGGACTGGCCTTGATTACAGACCCAAAAGGATGCATATAAACTCTTGAGGTTAGAGTAGGTATTTGTGAAACTCAACAACTCACAGTTTCCCCTCACCCTCCAACCTTGAGTGGATGAATAAGCCTGCTTCAGCATCAAGCACTCCACTTGTCTAAAGACATCCGACAGAAGTTGACACACACATTAACTTCCTGAAGAGTATGCTTCTAAAGGCTGAGGTTCATAGTACTTCTCCCACCAAACCAAAAATTAAGCATACCTTTCCAAATACTCATGGAAAAAGGCTTAATTTCAATAATTGCCATTCATCATCATCATTCCCCAACATTTACTCAATGCGTTATTAACACATAAGTTGTAAAAAATTAATCCTAGACAAAAAGCTTTATTTCCCCAAGTCACCCATTTATGGGTATTTCACTTAAAAATGCTGCTTGAAGACAACCCAGAAGTCTGGTTAAATCTACGTATGGTATATAGACAATGTAAACTCATATTTAAATCATAGGAAGTTTGTTTTCAGCACCCTAACTAAAATAGCAATGGTTGCTTAATTATACTTTAATAAAACAAAAGACCAAATCCTTTTCCTTTAATTCCCTCTATATCTGGACAAGGGCCCTCATTATCTCCTATAGCACCTTCTCTAACTCCAGAAGCTAAATTTCCTTAAAACACCGTAAGAAATTATTTGCATGAGAATTTTCCTTTCTCTTGTTTTTCCCCTTAAATGAGAATATGGATCACTCACTACTAAGCCACAGGTCATTTTCCCTCCTTTATGCTGAGTGTTGAGATTGTGATGAAATCAAAGGATTTCAAATAAGGTGAGCCAAAGGATTAAGTAAACAGTTATTCTAATCATATTTTTGTTTTGTTTTCATTTTGGTCAAAGACCCTGTTGAAAGAAACAGTTTAACTACTATCAGAAGAAAAAAAGGGCTGGGGAGTGCAGCTCAGTGTGCAGAGCATCAGCAAGCCCCAAGGCTCTGAGTATGATCCCCAGCACCAAAAGGAAAAAAAAAGTCCCCTGACACGAAAAATTCTGCCCACAATTCAGGAGTCATGAGTAAATACACTGTGTTACATGTAATTGTATGTTTCCTTTTGCACTCACAAGGAACTACAGATAAAACAAGTCGTATTTTCACTAATTTATAGTATAACTTGTCAGGAACTTTCAAACATTTCTAGGGAGTCAGGATATTACCGAATTAAAAAACCAAAACACACACACAAAGCATCTCCAAAGGCTTCCCTTGAGCGAAGAACAATCCAACAACTTACTCTTCAAGGCCAACGGGGGGGGGGGGGGGGGGAGATTTCTTAAGAGGCAGGGCTGAGATAGAATGGGAAAAGGACCACTGTGAGCACAGAAGATGCCCTGGTAGAAGTTGTACCAACACTACTAACACTGTCCAAGTTGACAGGCTCACTCACACTACCTTTCTCCCAATACATGCGTCTTTTAAACGCTTTTTTTAATATGTGAATTTTGCTATGACCATAGAAAGAATTCAGCACAACTGACACCAGCTCTAGAGCAAACAATTAATATACAGTATTCTAACTTAATGATTGGAAGAAGGGACGGTAAACAGGCAACAGCTCCTCCAACTGGTTGGCACAGATATCATTTGAAGCCCTAAAAATATTAAGATTTTAAAATAACTTCAAGTTCTGGTGGGCAGTTAGATGCACAGTAGAAACTTTGGGACCAGAAGCAACAACACAACAGGTGAAAGAAGCGGAGGACATCACGGCACAGTGAAGTGCACAACATGCAATGGCAAACCCTCAAGTTCCCCCAAAAGGCTGGGAATACGGTATAATACCATGCACAAGACCATCTCAGAGCCCCGTCTTTCCAGTGGCAAAGGCTCCTTCGGAGGGGCGCGCCACTCCCACCTCCCTTACCCAAGGGACCACCACCCCAAGCACAGGAAGAACCCAGGCCCCGCCGTGGTCACATCTCCGCTGGGGAAGAAAACACAATGTCGCTCCTTATTTCTGCGTACAAAAGGACTTTGCGCCCTCCTCCTCGAACTGCCGCCCGGCCGCCTCCTAACAACTTGCAAGAAGGTGGGCAACGCGCCATATTCCGGCGTCCCCCAGTCCACCTGGGTAACAAGCCCACGCCACCCCGGCGGGAGAGAAGCTTGGGAGGTCGTCAGCACAGCCAGCCTCCTCTCCCGCAGGAGACAGCAGCTCCCGCGCCCCGCCCGGTCCCGCCGGGCCGCGCCGCCTGCGGACCAGACCCGGGAAGGGCCCAGGGGGCGAGCGCCGAGCCGCGGCTCTGGTCCCGCGCAGCCCGCCCACCTCCCGCTCCCAGGCCCGGCGCGCTCTCCCGGGCCGCCTGCTCCCGAGCCGCGGGAAGGCCGGGCTCCGGGTTCCACCACCGGGAGGAGGCCGCGGCCCCGAGAGCCTCGGGCGGCGGCAGGGCAGGCCGGAACCCTGGAGCTATCGGGAGGGCAGCGCCTCCCTCCCGAGCCCGCCAGGACGCCTGGGGCCTAGTGCGGCCTGCGCATCCTCGGGGTGGCGGTTTGACTGGGCCGGGCCGGGGCCCCCCGCCCCAGGCGGGCCGAATCCAGCGGGGGCCCAGGCCCGGAGCCGGGGGCGGCAGGGTGCCGGCTGCGGGGCGGGCCGGCCGGCCGGCGGGCGGGCGGCGTGTTGCGGCTGCGCCGGGGCTGAAATAGCTGGAGATTGCGCGGTAGGGCACTCACCTCAGAGCGGCTGCGCTACCGTGGGCCTGCGCCGTGGAGACTGCGACCGCGCCGGCTCCTCGCAGCCTCCTGCCACCAGCGGCAATGGCGAGCGCTGCCGCCTCTGCCGCCGCGGCCGCCGCCGAGGAGGGGGAGGGGAGGGAGGAGGCACGCACGCGACGCACGGCTCGGCTTCCCCGCCCGCGGCCGCCATGATGGGGAGGTCGGTGCTGCTTCTCCGCGGCGGGCTGGGGAGGGGGTTCTCGACTAGGCTCCTGGCGTACCCCCGCCTACTCCTCCAAGTCTCCTGTCGCTACATAGGTTTGACTGGAGCCGGAATCATGAAGGCAACTGGATAAACAAAACGTGGTCGCTGTGGAGAAGTGGTGCATGCAGCTAAAATGGTTGCTGATCTGAAAAGAGTGTCATCTCTCGCCCCCAGCCCGGGGAATTAGGACCTCCGGAGTGTGCCAGGATGGTCCGAAAGGCACTCCCGCACTATTCTCCGTCTTGCCGGACCATTTCCGTCCTCACCCCTCCCTTCGCAATGACCTTTACTTCCCTGTTCAAACCCAACCCAGATATTTAAAAGCAAAAGTTTTCGTGCAAAGCAAGTTAATAATTTATTAACCCATTCGTTCAGCAGACATTTCTAGGGGTCCCTTTATGTGCAGAATGTTGTTCTGGTTTAATGTTGGTCTTCAGGCGCTTAAGATGCACCTGTTACAACGCAAAATCCGAAAAATAAATAAATAAATAAATAATGTCATCACTCTTGCTCTCATGTAGCTTTCTACGCAGCAATTGGGACCCCTAACTAGGTTGCCTGACAAATGAGTGGACAGTGGGCACCAACCTGATTTGGGGGATATGAGGGGTAGTTTTGTTGTTTGTTTTAAAAAAGTGATCAGGAAACCACTCCATCAGAATCCTCAATTCACTTCTGTAGAATATTGGCTTGTTAGCCTACTAACCTGCTTTTTCCCCCTCCTTTTTCCCCGGATTTTGGAAATTGAACCCAGGGAAGCTCTACCACTGAGTTACATCCCCAGTCCTTTATTTATTTATTTATTTATTTATTTACTTATTTACTTATTTATTTTTTAAACAAGGTCTCTATAAATTTCTCAGGCTGGCCTAGAACTTGTATCCTCCTGCCTCAGCCTCCTGAGTAACTGGGATTACAGGCAAGCGCCAGCCACTGCGCCAAGAACCCACATTTTTAAGACCCCTACCCCCATCCATGCCTAGTGATTTTTATGCACATCATAGTGTAAGAACCATAGTATTAGGGACTTAATATCCTACAGGTATCAGAAAACAGCTTAACAAAATTAGGAAGCATACATTTCCAAGAAGGTTCCAATTCCTCAAAGTCTAACATATAAAAATTAAATGGCTTGGGCTGAGGATATAGCTCCGTGGTAGAGTTCTAGGAAGTGCAAGTCCCAGGGTTCACCCCAGCACAGAAAATTTAAAAAATTGATGTGTTTTTCTCTTGGGTTTTCTAAGACAGTGAGGGTCACCATCAACTATCCAGGTGTTTAAACCAGAAACCTGGGAATGATCCATTACCCTTTCCTCTCTTCCTCAGGTCCTCCCATTCAATTAGAGCTTTTAAACTTTCTCCCTGTCACTTCTTACCATGGTTCAGGTTGCTGTCTTCTCCAGATGAGATAACTGGAATATACTCTTCTTAGTCCCCCTGCCTCTGGAATTGCCCTCTTCAGTCCATTCTCCACATAATCACTTGAATGGTCTTTCAAAATAGTAAATCAAAGGCTGGGATAGAGCTCAGCAGTAGAGCCCTTGCCTAGTATGCAGAAGACCCCATGCAAACAAAACAAAAAAACATAAAAGATCAAAAAAGTAAATCATGTTATTTCCCGGTTTAAAATGCTTAATGAGATCCCATTATACTTAAATTACCCTCTAGAATTCTTTTGAGGTGACTTTGGGGCCTTCAGTGACCTCATCTGCTACAGACCTCTCTCACTAAACTGGAATGTTCTCAGGTCATATGAGTCAAAGAATTCTGCCACTTTGCAACTTTTGCAAGAACTGCTCCCTCTACCCACAACTTTCTGCACTTCTTTCTTCTCACATACTAGAACCTTCATCTGAATAATTCCTAGTACTCTTTTAGGTCTCAACATTAATTGCATTTCTCTCAGGAAGCATTCCCTCTTTGGCCCTTTCCTGATCTCACCCACCCAATATTGCAGTAACAGGCATGTTATCACCCTCCTCACTTCATTCTCACATGGAACCCAGAAGGTAAGTTACTCTATGCTACAGGGAGAGAAACAAGGACATGTAGAGGTTACTTGTCCAACCCCAGACAGTAAGAGATGGAGCCATTCTGAAAGCCATCAACCTGACCTCAGAGCTACACTTTTAACCATCACCAGGGGCTTTGAGATTGTAGATCAGTACCCACTCATAAAGCACAAAAGTAACTTAGTTAGTCATGACCGTTTCATAAAAGAAAACGGAAAAATAACAGAAAACATTAAACTCCACAGGGCTTTTGTGAAACTTTGGTCAGATTCTGTAATATGATAAATTCTCCAAATAGTACAAACATTGAAAATACCAAATTGCACAAAATATGACCAAGGTTAACACAAGAAGAGTATGCATACTGTGGACTTGATTTATTTCTCCATCCTTATATTTAATTCTGAACCTCCTTAAAATTAAATGATGTTTATCCTCCCAGGCAAATTGAGGTCACTGACTGCAAGCTGACCAGGCTAACCTTTGCAGGAGAGTGGGGATTCTTAACTCATCAGACTGAGGCTGCCTTTTGACCAGAGGTTTTTGGCTCAAATGCATCAGAGGGAGCCTAGCACTGTTGTAAAGACAAGTCTCCTGTATTATAGATGATGTGTCAACAGGATTCTTCCAGATCCTGCCCTACAATTAGATCCCCATGGTTACTTACCTAGTTCTTTCTGGACCTACTGACTAGGTTATGAGGTTGATGAAATTCTGATAACCTGCACCCAGGTTCCCTCTTACTTAAGATTCCACTGATCTGTTCATTGGATGATTAATTTGACATTCTTTTTGTACCTATTCTCCATCTGTCACAGTCCTAAAACCATACTAATGACAAAAAAGGGACATGGGTCCTAATGACCTCCTTGGAAAATGGTACTTAACTCAGTCCAATAAATAGTTTTTGACAATTTTGAGCAAAGACTAAGATCATGATGATGTAGACTCACCAGGGAATCCAAACCTGAGTTGAGCCCCTGGTATCTAGAGGGCTTCTGGCTTCTGTGCCTTCTTACTCCCCCTAATGTGGAGACAGGATGCAAATGGGATGATAAGCAAGAAGCTTTCCTCCTTACCCCACTATACACGCATGCATGCATGCAAGCACGCGTGAAGAAAATCTTGCTGAAATTGGAGAACACAGAGTAAGTGCCGTTTTCCTGGGGTAGCACCTTTAAAAGAAAAGGCTCCCTATAGATGCATGGGTTTCCTTGTCACTCTTTGGCATATCCTGTATCTGGCAGGACTGGAGCATTCCCAGATACTCAGCCAAATATTGTTTCCATATCAAGGTCATATCAGTTCTTGAAAGATATTTTGAGGGCATAGGAATGTATCTCAGTGGTAGAGCACTTGCCTAGCATATGCAATGCCTTAGGTTCAGTTCTCAGCACCACCAAAAAAAAAAAAAAAAAAAAAAAAAAAAAAAAGATGCTAAATTCCCTAACAGACTAGAATTAATCCAGAGATGCATGTGAAAAGGACCAACCAAGGAGCTAAACAAAGGAAAATTCAACAGTGCTTGGTAACTAATGAGAAAGTTGAGGGACTAGGAGGGCAGAAGGTCAGAGGTAATTCTGAGAGGATTTGTTTGTTTGTTTGTATTGGGGATTGAACTCAGGGGTGCTTTATCACTGAGCTACACTAAGGTGCTTAGGGCCTCACTAAATTTCTGAGGCTGGCCTCAAACTTGCCATCCTCCTGCTTCAGCCTTCCAAGTCTCTGGGATTACAGACTTAAACCACCATGCCCAGCAATTCTAAGGTTTTAAGGACTAAATGATGGAAAGAAATGGGAGTGCTTTTGACAGTCCTCTAAATGAAAGTCTGTTTATTTATTTGGTACCCAGGTTTGCTTTACCACTGAGATACATCCATCCCCAGCTCTACTTACTTTTTTAAAAAATTTATTATTTATTGTACATGAAGTAGAGGCATACCATTTTTGTAATCATACATTTACATAGGGTAATGGTGTTTGATTCAGGGTGTTGCTAAATTGCCCAGGTTGACCTTGATCTTCAATTCTCCTTCCTCCACTTCTGTAGTAACGGGATCATAGGTGTGGGCCTCCACATCCTGCTTAAAGGAAAGTCAATCTAAATAAAGGATGTGTTTGGTTTCAGACAAATTGAATGATAGTTGGCAACAGGAAAGCCTTGTGTTGGGGGAAGTTTACTCTGGCACTGTCAGCAGCAAGGCATAGTAGGGAAGGCAGCAGAGCAACCAGGCCCAAGTGCAAACAGTTTAGAGTAATGGAATAGAGGGGAGGGAAGGTTTGAGCAATGTTGGGAAGCAAGTTTCATCAGGGCTTGGAAACAGATTGTATATTGAGAGTGGTGGAATGAATGAGCTTTCCAATAACTCCATAATTCTTAGCTGATAGCTTTGGACAGTTTGGGGGGATGTGTGTATGTGTGTGTGTGTGTGTGTGTGTGTGTGTGTGTGTGTGCATGTGTGTGCTGGGGATCAAAACCAGGACCTTGCACATGCTCTGCAAGCACTCTACCATTGAAGTACCAGCCCCAGTTGTTCTTTTTAAAATGAGGTCATTCCATCATTCCATTTATTTATCGAACAAATATGTTTGTAACAGTCACTTTTAGGTGTGACTCACCAACTCAACAAAGTCTCCCTTCTCTAGAAACTGCCCCCACTCACAGAGGCAGCCCCCACTCACAGAGGCGGCCCCCACCATTCATGCCTGTACTTCAGAGCTTCTCTCCCCATAGCCGGGTACTGGTGGTCACCTAACCGGAGCTATGCTCAGTGTGTTCTCTGTCCCAGGAATTTAGAATGTTTGGCAGAGAGACACAGAGACTAGAAGCTGAGCTCCATGATGGAGCTATGATGATAAGGGTGTGAACACCATTGAGGTCCCCCTGTTTGCCCTATTCCTTCAGTGCTTCTGGCCACAGATGATTGGTCCAGAAGCAGGGTCCTGGCTCAAGCTGGACCAACCAGAATCCTCACATGGTTATTTTGAAATTGAAATTGGAAGTGTCCCCCCAATGCACAACACACACACACACACACACACACACACACACACACACACACACTTGAGCTACAACTTAGGTGACTTTGCAAGCTGCAGGCAGACAGGCAGAGGTCATTTTCCACCAAACTGGGAGACAGAGATGTCAGTAGTGAGAGAGGAAGAAGGCAGATGCACACAGACTGTGGGTGAGGGGTGGGGACTAGTTCTCAGGGTTCCCACGGAACTCTAGCTCTGCCTTTAGGTTTTATAATCTCCTGGGTAGTCCCTAATAAATTGCCTTATTTTTGCTGGAAGAACTTCGAGCAGGATTTCTGATAGGCAGGTCCTTTCAACCTAAAGAATTCTCATAAATCCCAATCTGCAGTCATGGGACACCAGGGAGTCAACAAGGGCCAGGGGTGCTGCTGTCCTCAGGGAACTCTGAGCAGTAGTGAGAAGATCAACATCATACTTCAATAGCCATGAAGGAGGTAGGAACAGAACTCTCATCAGAGATACACCAGTCAAGCTCTCAAGATTTAGAGGAAGCCTGGGTTTGTGATGGCAAGGTTGGGATTAGGGAAATGCAAACGAGGAACTGAGAGTGCAGAATTTAGGGAGATGGCCACACTCGGTGGCGGTGAATGCAGGGTTCACAGTGCAGGAACCTGAGTGTGAGTGCCTCCTTCAATTTTGCAGGTGTCTTGCTAGGCTCACTATGAGCTTGCTGAGCTAACAGTGGGGTTCAGGAGGACTTCACAGAGAAGTTAGTAATTTGAATTGAACCAAGAAAGGAGCAGGAAGATTTGGATTTCATGGCCTGGTTGCATACCTCAAGGTAAAGGGCCATAGCTCTAAAAGATTTTATATATTATAAAATAGTATATAAGCCTAAGATTTCATTATTTTTGTTAATGCGGTTATAGTTTAGACTTACTCATTTTAACTTGTTCTTAAGACAGTTGAATGTGTATAGTGCAGTAGTTCAGTTAATCTATCATGTCATGAATATATTTGAATTTGGGTCCCCTGGATGTACTTTTCTATACGTTATTTTCCATTAAGAATTTTTCAAATGAAATGTTGATTTATTTTCTGCCCTTTAATTAATGTTATATTTGATGCTTATTTTTTTCCTAATGTTGTTCGAGGACAGTTAGATAAGATAATGTCTTAGAGAAAAGAATAAAGGACCACAATTGTTGACATAGATTTTTAAAGTGCTTCTATGCACATGAATTGAATGATCTTAGTATATTTACTAAGGGGAAATTGTGAAATTGAATGGTGCCCTTGGACATAACCCAAACCAGATGCAAACTCCATTTTGTTATTGTAGTTAGATTTAAAGGAAAGAAATGTATCAAACCAGACATGAAAAGAATTGGCTTTTAAACTGAGTGTTGCATTTATTTTCATTCTATTATTTTATTAAAAAGTTCTGTATTTTACCATTACTTTATTTAGAAATTATTAAAGTAATACATGAGAAATTTATTAAGTTTTATTATGATTCATAATCCACTTTTTTGGTAGGTAGGAACTCTTATTTTCTCAACATTTAATGATAATGAGATTTGACCAATTGCATATTTATGCTTGTAACATTACCTGGACTAGTACCTTTTTTTCCCCTCTAAATTCATAGCATCTTTATTCCCTGGGGAATGACAGCAATTTTTCAAAAACATTATCTCCTTAGCATCTCAATTTCATCATTTTCAATTTTCTCTCTTAAAATAATGGCTTCTATTATTTTTGTGAGAGGACCAAAGGAGTGAAGAGAAGATCCAACTTTTTTAATATCCTTATCCATTCTTCTGCTGTTCCTCCATTTTTAAAACCATCATTCCTGTTATCCAAATTACTTTTTCACTTATGGTCTAGAATTAATTTGTATCATTTTCATAACCAGCTCCTATATTTTATCTTTTTTCTTTAATATTTTTAATTATTTTTTTTCTCCCTGGTTCCTTTCCTACAGCTTTGAAACTGGTCTTTGAGAGGGATGGGGCATGTAGATTCAGTATGGAGTTGAGATGTGGGGGCCAAGAGTGCTTGGGCTCAGCTTGGATGGTCCTTTGTTTTGAGAGAGACCCAAAGTGCCATGCCAGAGTCTCAGAGTGACTGGCCCAAAGGATTCCAGAGCATTGAACCTAATAGAGAAGTTACTAAATTTATTATAACCAATAAGGCTCAGTGTTCAGAAGTTAAAAGCAGGTAAAAATGTCTAGTTTGAAATAGACCAAACTAAAAATCTAACCATTTCAAACCTGTGGGGTAGGGAAAACAGAAGCTAAGATCCAAAATAGGTCAGCATGTAAAAGGTTATTGGAAATAATATTCAAAACTTAAGAAAAATGGGTCTAGATGACCAGGTATAATTGCACTAGAGAAACAGGCCTTTAGAGACAAGAAACAGGGCAGGAGTTTAGAGACAAAGCCTTAGTTTACAAGTGATGAAACACCAGATGGTGGCTTTCAAAGATTCAGTACTGACCAGGCAGCATTGCCAGACACAAACCCAAAGTAGCTGGTCTGCAAGGACCTGAATCCCTATCAGGCTCATTGTGTGCAGAGGATCAAAGCCCAGAAACAAATGATTAGGAAGTGATTGTCATATGGCACTTGGTTTATTAATCTACTCATTCATTCAATATGCACTCAGTGTTTACTTGGTGGCACTCTGTAATAGGTCCTGGGACCATAGCAGTTCATAAGATTAGGTCCCCCAGCATTCATTATACACAAAGTATGAGGATGAGCACATAAATATACAACTTTACACTAGTAGGAAAAGACTGAACACACTGTGGTCGCTTCTAAACATAATGCCCTTCTATCAGCTTCTACACATTGTTATTTACTCTTGAGATATGGTGACTATTCATCCACGAAGTGTAATTTTTTTTGATCTCATGTTATCTGTTTATGGTAAAAGCCATATTTTGTATTATTCACTCCTGTTCTCAGGTACTGGGATCTCCAAGAATTTAATGCAAAGGTTTGATGTGACCATTTACTTTCGACTTGTATTGTTCCTTGGAATCTTATTTTGGGGAAGTAATGAATGGGTAGATGATCTTTATTGTGATTCTCTTTATTATTGTGAAGATAATTAATTCTTTGAGTTACTGGTGGTAATTTTTCCAAAAGATTTTCCAAACCTGCCCATTTCAATTTTTATAATGTTTTCATGCTTATTAACAATATTCATTTAAAATTCATTCTCAGAAATATTATAAATCTGTATTGTTATTTGGTAAAATTGGAAGTTTGTTTCTTTTTAGATTTTGATATATTTCCCCCACTGATGTTACATTGAAATAAATGGGATAATTATGAAAAATGGAAAAAAAAAAAGGAAGGACAGAATATAGAGCCAGATTTTGCAAATATTGAGAAAATCGTGATCCAAGATACATGTGTGAAAAACACTAGTGAAAGATGTGTATGTGGTATCCTTTGCTTTTTTTTTTTTTGCTTTTTTTTTTTTCTGTAGTAATAAGGACTAAACCCAGGGGTGCTCTATCAGTAAACCCCAATCCTTTCTTGCGGGGAGGTACAAGGGATTGAACTCAGGGATACTCAACCACTGAGCCATATCTCCAGCCCTGTTTTGTATTTTATTTAGAGATAGGCTCTCACTGAGTTGCTTAGTGCCTTACTGTTTCTGAGGCTGGCTTTGAATTCACCATCCTCCTGCCTCAGATTCTCACTCCTTTTTCAAAATGTTTTAAAATTTTGAGACAGGGTCCAAGTCCTGAAGCTGGCCTTCAATTTGTGATCCTCCTGCCTCAGCCTCCCCAATAACTGGGATTACAGGCCTTGGCCATCATGCCCAACTATCACTTGCATCTTTAAAAGGCAAAATGGAGGGGCTGGGGAGATAGCCGGGGCTGGGGAGATAGCTCAGTCGGTAGAGTGCTTGCCTTGCAAGCACAAGGCCCTGGGTTCAATCCCCAGCACCGTAAAAAAATTAATTAATTAATTAAAAGGCAAAATGGAAATATATAAACAAACATATTCATACATACATATACACACATATGTACACATATATACAATATATACATATATATACACATTTTGCAGTCATGTACTACATAATGAATGTTTCTGTCAATGATAAACCACATACGCAGCAGTGGCCCCCTAAGATTACATTGCCTAGTGGTGTTGTAACCATCTTAATTGGTGTTAAGTACATTCTGTGATGCTCACGCAACCATGAAATCACCTAACGATGCATTTCTGAGAAGCTGTCTCTGTCATTAAGGGCTGTACAACTATATATATCCCTAGAGTAATATACATGAAATTGATGACATTAGTGATCTGTTGAAAGGGGAAATGGGTGACTAGAGGACATTAGTGGGAGAGCACCTTTTCAGTGTTGATTGTTTTTTTGTACTGAGGATTGAACCCAGGGGTGCTTTACCACTGAGCCACATCCCCAGCCCTTTTTATTTTTCAATTTGAGACTGAGTCTTGTTAAATTGCTTAAGGTCTCACTAATATTGCTGATCTGCCTTTGAACTTGTGCTCCCCCTTCCTCAGTCTCCTAGGATTACAGGCATGCACCACCATGCCCGGGTTTTTTCAGTGTTTATAATCTGAATGTTTTGAATCTTGAAACTTTTGAATGTATTACCCAATGAAAACGACTACTTAAAATTGCTAAACAGACAACAACAAAACCCCAAACCCAAAGATGATACTGAATCATGTAACTGAGTGACAGTAGCTCTGTTAACAAAAGTAAAGAATTCAGGAAGAAAATCTCATTTGAGAAAAAGAACGATGTGTGTGGGCTGGGGCTGGGGTTCAGTGGTAGAGCACTTGCCTAGCATGTGTGATACACTGGATTTGATCCTCAGCACCACATAAAAATAAACCAAATAAGGTATCATGTCCACCTACAACAAAAAATATTAAAAAAAAGAACAGGGATGGGTCTATAGCCCAGTGACAGAGTGCTTGCTGGGTACATGTGAGACACTGGGTCCAATCCTCAGAACCACATAAAATAAATAAATAAGCAAATAAACAAAATACATCCCTAGTAATGAGAGAAATGCAAATTAAAACCACCCTAAGATTTCATCTAACTCCAATTAGAACGGCTACTATCAAGAACACAAGTAATAATAAGTGTTGGTGTGGATGTGCGGAAAAAAACACACTCATACATTGCTGGTGGAGTTGCAAATTGGCGCAGCCACTCTGGAAAGCAGTATGGAGATTCCTCAGAAAACTTGGAATGGACGCACCAATCCCATACACAATGGAATATTACTCCACCATAAAGAAGAATAAAATGATGGCATTTGCTGGTAAATGGATGAAGCTGGAAAATATCATACTAAGTGAAATAGGCCAAGCCCCAAAAAACCAAAGACCAAATGTTTTCTCTGATAAGTACATGAAAATATATAATGAGGTGGAGTGATGGGGGGAAGAGAAGAATGAAGGAACTTTGGAAGGTGTAGAGGAAAATGGAGCAGAAGAGGGTGGAGGACAGAAAGATAGTAGAATGAAACAGACAGTATTACCCTATGTATATGTATGATTACATGAATGGTGTGGGTCTACATTGTGTACAACCATAGAAATGAAAAGTTGTACCTCATTTGTGTACAATGAATGAAAATGCAGTCTGCAAAAATAAAATACTTTAATAAAAAAATAAATAAAGGCATGCTGTCCATCTACAACTACAAAAAAAAATTTTTTTTTTAAAAGAACAGTGTGTGTGAGTTGAACCTTTAGATGACAGTTGTCGATGAATACAGGTAGAAAAGGCCCCACCATGGAGAAGGGAGCCAACCAGCAGTTCATAAAAGATCTCGAATGGTCTTTTGCCAGGATGGTTTCTGTGCAATGATGGGAGCAGAAACCTGAATTCAAGGGGTAGCTGAGTGAAAAGGAAATGGGAGAGTAACTGGAGTAGAAGATTCCATTAAGAATGGTGGGCCAGGCATGGTGGCACATGCCTGTAATACCAGCAGCTTGGGAGACTGAGGCAGGAGGATGTCGTGTTCAAAGCCAGCCTCAGCAAAATCGAACTAAGCAACTCAGTGAGACCCTAAATAAAATACAAAATAGGACTGGGAAGAATGTGACTCAGTGGTCGAGTGCCCCTGAGTTCAATCCCCAGTACCAAAAAAAAAAAAAAAAAAAAAAAGAAAAAAGAATGGTGGATAAAAAGGAAATAATGGAGAGGTTGTGGTAGCTAGAGAAAGCTTAGGGTCAAGGTAGAGTGAATTAGGCATTAGGAAGATTTGAACTTAAGAAGCCCTTAAAGAGAGGGTAAAGTTATGATAAAAAGAGAGAAAGATGGAGAAAGCATCCTAAGGAGGTTAGGAAGCCACAAAGAATAAGGCTCTGCATAGTGGGGCACAAGGCCCTGGGTTTGATCCCCAGCAACACACATACCCACACAGTGTTGGAGGGAAAGAGAGAGAAGCTAGAGGGAAAGAAAGATAGGAAAGGGTATGGAAGTGAGTGTTTGTAGAGAGCCCAGAGGGGAAGAAGAATGCAAATTGGTTGGTCCCCATTTTCTCCACTAAGTTGTCTGCTGAAAGGAAGCCCCAGCAGTCCACAGAGCTCAGTGGACTCAGTCAGGTGAAGGCTTGGTCAGGGAGAGAGCCCCAAACAAGGATAGCCAAAAGGACTGCCCACCAGTGTTGAGGGCCCAGTCAACCCACTTGGATACGCTGGTAAGCTGTAGACATGCCTTACACTTTCTATCACTTTCCACTGTTAGCTTGTGACGAGCTCTCTTTTTTATTTATTTATTGTGGTGCTGGGGATTGAACCCTGGGTCTTGTACATGCAAGGCAAGCACTCTACCAACTGAGCTATATCCCCAGCCCACTCCCTCTTCTTTAAAAGAGTCAAATTGGGGTTTTTTTGTGTTTGTTTTTGATATTGTGATAAAAATGCACTGTATTAATTTGTTGGGGCTGCCATAATAAAATACCACAAACTAGGTGGCTTACATAACAGAAATTTATTTTCTCCTCATTCTGGAGGCTGAAAGTCTTAAGATCAAGGTACTCAAGGTATCAACATCAACAGGTTTGGTTCCTCCTCATCCTTCTCCTCTTCGTCTTGCTAGGTTGCTGAAGCTGTTCTGAAGCTTCAGTCCTCCCATTTCAACCTTCTGAATTGCTGGCATTAGAGTCATGTGCCACGGGGCCAAGAAGGTTTGTTTCTTCTAAGGTTTCTCTCTTTGGTTTACAGACACAATCTTGTGTATGCGCCTGGGTTGTGACATGCCTCTGCACAAGCATGTCTGGTTCTCTCCCTATCTGTCTGTGTCCACCTTTCCTCTTTTTGTAAGGACACCAATCAAATTGGATTATGGCTCACCCTAATGACGCCACTGTAAGTTAGTTACCTCAGTAAAGGCCCTATCTCTGAATAGTTACAATCTGAGAGGAATTAGGGTTTCAACGGAGGAATTTGAGGGGGACACCATTCCGCCTGTAACATACACATAACATAAATTCACCATCTTAACCATTTTAAAGTGTATAGTTCATTGGATTTTTTGGTTTTATATGTCTTCATTATGGCTCATGTGTCTTGTTCACTTTCTTGCTTTCTCTAACAAGAAAATAAGTTGTCTCAGGTTCACTCCTACCACATACTAACAATCAGCATCCTTTAAAAAGTTTCCTTTTGTGGGGGGTGGTATTTATAGACCACAATCAAGAGACTAGCAGTGATCATTACTACTGGGTTGTCATATGAATAGTCATTGCCACAACATAAGTATTTTTGAAAAAAAAAGTTTATACTAATATTTCCAATTCAAATTTAACCTCACAATTATTTACTTAAACTTACTGATTTTATACTTACTTTACTTTTCTCTTACACTGAAAATATTAGTTTATAACATTAAGACAATTACCTGTTTGCTCTATTATATGATGTATGTAAAATAATTCCAATTAATAATGCCAATATTACTATTTACAGTAAGATTTTAATAAAATTTAAGATTTCCAGCCAGGTGTGGTGGTGCAAGCTTGAAATCACAGAGACTGGGGAGGCTGAGGCAGGAGGATTGCAAGTTCAGGGTCAGTCTCAGCAACTTAGGGAGACCTTGTCTCAAAATAAAAAATAAAAAGGACTGGGGATGTAGCTCAGTGGTACAGCACCTCAGGGCCCAATTCCCAGTACCAAAAGAAAAAAGGAAGAAAGGAAGGAAGGGAGGAGGGTGAGAAAGAAAAAAAAGAGAAAAGGAAAAAAAAACCCATTTCTTTGCACTGAGAATGTAGACTAAAGAAAATACCATAATGTAAGGTCACTTGGAATATTTTTTCCTCTCTTATTATGACACTAAGTTGATATACACTTAGGCTCGTTCATGCCTGTTGTGTTTAAAGCTGTGTATTAAGTGTCCGCATACTGTTGTGGAAAGCCTTGGGGTTTTATTTAATTTTATTTGCATTCACATTGCAAAATTGAAAAATAAAACACAGTGTATTCAGAGAAGTAATTATTCCAATTGGGTCCCTTCCCCTCGTCCTCTTGCATGGGTAATTGTTTTATTATATTAGTGTTTATTTCTCCTTCTGATATTTCTTTTTGCAAAATAAGCACATGCAAACACATAGGCAAACATTTGCTTCCACACACATTCACATTTCTTGAACAAAAATTAATATTTTATAGTGAGTGTTTGGATGAAATATCATTTTCTAGCCTTTCACTACACAACTATGTGTGTGTTTATATTTAAAAGGTGTCTCTTCTAGTTGAGGCTTCATTTTTTATCTAGTCTGATAATTTGTCTTTTTTTTCCAGTACTGAGGATTGAACCCAGGGTGCCTTACCACCAAACAAGTTGTTTTCTATTTGTTTCATGTGTTTCTTGTTCCTTTTTCTTACTTGCCTATCTTCTTTTAAATTGAGAATTTATTTTTCTTTTATTACACTTTATTTCTTTATTTCTACTTTATTTCTACTACTTTATTTCTACTTTACACTTTATTTCTACTACTGACTTATCAGGAAGACCTCTTGTTTATTCATTTATTTATTTTTTAGTAGTAACTCTGGATTTTACCAATGTATATTTTAAATTTATCACTCTATCTTCAGATGCTATTATATCACTTCATATTTAATATAAGAACTTGATTGTAATATAAACCAATTTCTTCCTACCCATCTTTTCAAATGTTAATTTTTCATAGTTTTTTCCTATATATGTTATAAACTTCAGAAACATTAACCCTATTTTCTTTCTTGGTGATCATATTTACAATGAATTTAGAGAACAAGGTCAAGCATATGAAAATGCCGTTTGACATTATTTGTCATTAAGGAATTGCAAATTTAAAATGACAATGAGGGTGGGGCATGTAGCTCAGTGATACTGCACTTGCCTAACATGCATAAGGCTCTGAGTTCAATCCCCAGCACCACCACCAAATCGAATAAATGAAATACAGTAACAATGAGATACCACTACATATACCACTACATACTTAGAATGGGTAAAACCCCCAAAACCTAATAATACCAATTTCTGACAAGGATGAGGAACAACAGATATTCTCATTCACTGCTCACATAAAATGATACAGACACCTAGGAAGACAGTTTTATAGTTTCTTACAAAGCTAAACTGTTATGGTTTGGATATTAGGTGTTCCGCAAAGGCTCACATATGAGACAATGCAAGAAAGCTTAGAGGTGAGATGATTGGGTTATGAGAGCCTTAACCCAATCAGTAATGGGGATTAATTGAATGGTAACTAAAGGCTGGCAGGGTGTGGCTGGAGAAGGTGGGTAATTGAGGGTGTGACTTTTGGGGTATATATTTTGTATCTGGAGAGTGGCATCTCCCTACTTCCTGGTGTGATGTCTTGAGCTGCTTTATCATATTCTTCTGCCATGATGTTCTGCCTTACCTCAAGCACTGAGGAATGGAGCTTGCTGTGTATGGACTGAGACCTCTGAAACTGTGAGCCCCTTTTCCTCCACTAATTGTTCTTGTCAGATCTTTTGGTCACAGCAGCAAAGAATCTGACTAAAACAGAAATGCAGTTTTAACATTTGCTCCAGCAATCACACTCTTAAGTATTTACCCGACTGACATGAGCATTTAAGTCCACCCAAAAACCTACAGGTAATTTTTTATAGCTGTTTTATTTATGATCTTCCAAACTGAAAGCAACCAATGCTTCCTACAACAGGTGAATGGATAAACAAACTGTGATCTATTCATACAATGAAATGTTATTTAGCAATAAAAATAAACAAACTATTAAACCGCAAAAAGGCATAGATGAATCTTTAAAGCATATTAACAAGTAAAAGAAGCCAGTCAGAAAGCCTACATACATACTGAATAATTTCAATTACATGACGTCTGGGAAAAGTAAAACTGGAGTAACAGTCAAAAGATCAGTGGTTCATGAGGAGGGTTAAGAATAGGGGATAGCTGGGCACACTCCTATAATCCCAGCAGCTCGGGAGGCTGAGGCAGGAGGACTGCAAGTTCAAAGTCAGCTTCAGCAAAAGTGAGGCACTAAGCAACTCAGTGAGACCCTGTGTCTAAGTAAAATACAAAATAGGGCTGGGGATGTGGCTTAGTTGTCGAGTGTCCCTGAGTTCAATCCTCCCTACCAAAAAGAGAGAGAGAGAAAGAGAGAGAGTGTAGGGGATATTTGGGCTAGGATTGTAGGCCAGTGGTAGAGCACTTGCCTAGCACATATGAGGCACTGGGTTCAATCCTCAGCACCACACAAAAATAAATAAATAAAAATAAAAGTATTGTGTCCATCTATAAATAAAAATATTTTTTAAAGAATAGGGGATATTTTAGGGAAGTAAAGTTGTCTATGTGATATTATAATGGTGGATATGTGATACTAGACATTTATCAAAACCCCTAGAAGTTTTCAGCACAAAGAATAAACCTTAATTTGTACACATGAAGAACATTTCTAGGGTTCCTTGAAGAAATGGCTAATTTAGTGCTGGAGGGGAAGTGCACTAGGTGATCCTAAAACATCTGATAGTGCTAGAAAGGACTATACACACAAACACATACATACTATGAGGAAGTACAACCAAGAGACACAGGATAGCCACCAAGGTTGGAATGAATTGGGCAGCAAAATAGATGAAATAGTATTCAATTATAGTCCAAAGTATAAAGCAAATGTCCATAAATACATAGCAATACAAATGACCAAATAAATAAATCAATAGGGCAAAGCCCCTCCTCAGGATTCCAAATGATATGTAACTCCCTACTCTTTAAGTGTGGGCAGAGTATAGTGACTTCTTTCCAAAGTATAAAGTTTGGAAAATAAGGGAGTGAACGAATACTTTTGTGAACTATGTCAACATGATAATTCATGTTTATTGTCTGTATTCTTGATATGATGTGTTGTGAATGGTACTTTTGACTTCAGTGATCTTTCTCTCACAAACCAAATCTAATCCTCATTTTCTCTAAGACAAAACCACATTGAGAAAACTTCTATAGAATAGCTCACCAGTACCCTCTTCAAAACTGTCAAGGTCTTCAAAACCCAGGCAAGTTCGAGAAACTGTCACAGGTAAAAAAAAAAAAAAAGTAAGGAGATATGATGACCAAATATAATATGGTGTTCTGAATGGGATCCTGGAACTGAAGAAGATATTTGGCAAAAACCAATGAATTCTGAATGAAGTGTCAAGTTTAGTCACTAATAATGTATCAAGGGCTTGGGATAGAGCACTTGCCTAGCATGTGCAAGGCCCTGTGTTCAATCCCCAGCACCAAGAAAGGAAAGAAACAGAGAGAGGAAAGGGGGCAGGGAGAGAGAAAGAAAGATAACAGCAACAACAATATAATAATAATGTATTGAGACTTCTGGTTTTCAGTATGGCATTCAGGAAGTCATCCACAGTATAAGAAATAAGCTGAAAAAACTAATAATTTCTCTGCACTCCATCAAAGAACTGAGTCCACAGGGCAAAACACTGCCAGAGGTAGACCAGCAGAGAATCAGAGCTTTTCTAAGAAGAGACCCAGGAGCAGAAACCTAGGCAGGGACCATCTGGGGTAGGAGAAACTAAATTGTAATTGGCCAATTTCAGGAGGCTCAGTGTGGACAAGTTTGAGGGTTCCAAACCCCAAAGGGACCTGGTCCAGGGGATAGCCCACACTTCTGTGAGTTTTACTTCTACAAAATTCTCACAGTGAAAATGTGAGAGAAATCCTCTCATGCTTCCACTACAGAATAGAAAAGTAGCCATTTTGAACAGTATGCCCAGAATATTCTGTTCTTCCTGAAGACAAATTACCCTAAAGAGAAACCACTTAACTAAAAATGTAACTGGGTGGAGGAAAATACCTCCTGTCTCTCTCCCTCCTATCTCACCTAAGGGGGTAGTGGAAATAGAGAATCACTTTTTAAAGTCATGACCCAGGGGTACAGGGGTCCCCAAAAGACTGAGATCTAATTATAGGACTCAGCATACTTCTCCTCCTCCAGCCATCTTAGCCTCAGAACCAGACTCAGATGCTGGAATGATCAGAATAGGAATTTAAAAAAACTATGATGATGAGAAGAATCTAATGAAAAAGTAAGCAACATGTAAGAGCAGGTGGGTAATGTAAGCAGAGAAATGGAAATTCTAAAAATGAATAAAAAATAAATGGTAGTTGGGGCTGGGGTTGTGGCTCAGTGGTAGAGTGCCTGCCTAGCATGTATGAGGCCCTGGGTTCGATCCTCAGCACCACATTAAAAAATAAAATAAAATAAAGGTATTTAAAAAATGGTAGAAATCAATGTTGCTAATACTGATAATGCAGAGTAACTTTGATGGGCTTGTTAGTAGACTGGACACGACTAAGGAAAGACTCAGTGAGCTTGAAGACATGTTAACAAACTTCCAAAACTGAAATGCAAAGAGAAAAAAGAGAGAGAGAGGTGGGGGCGGGGGAGGGAGAGAGGGAGAATAGAATATTCAAGAATTGTGGGACAATTACAAAAGGTACAGATGTGCAGAATGGGAATACCAGAAGAAAAAAAAGGAAGAGAAAAAATATTCAAAGCAATAATGACCAGGAATTTCCCAAGATAAATAATAACATATCAGTATTGGCTTCCTCTTGGCCCTGCTCCAACTAAGGAAGGGACTTACACACTTAAGAGTAGCCCTCAGTCAACCAACAGGGAGTTGGAGAATTACAGCCCTAGCTTCCTGAATGGTCCCTGACTGGGACCATGAGAGGCATATTCTTGCACTGTCTTCCCAGAGTTCTTCAGCAAAATACACCCTCAAAGCCCACAACAGAACCCTCTTCTTTATCACATCCTTTGTTAGCCTCTTTCCCTCACCTGTCTCATTTCCCCTTTCCCAATAGGGTCTGTTTCCTAGGATCACTCCCAAATAAAATATTGTGCTTAAATCCCTGCCCACTAATATTTGTTATAAATAGAGGAAAATGGAAAAGAATCATCAAACCTACATTTTTTTCAGTACTAAGAATGGAACCAAGGAGTGCTCTACCACTGAGCTACATCCAGCTCTTTTAATTTTTTATTTTGAGACAAAAATCTCACTAAGTTGCCAAGGCTGATCCTCCTGCCTCGGCCTCTCAAGTATTTGGGATTACAGGGACGTGCCACCATGCCCAGCTAAATATATAAAATATTTTCAAGCATGAACCTGAAGACATTTTATAAAATCAAAATGGTCAGTCACTTATGAATTTGGAGAGCAGGGAATGGAAGAGAAGCATCATTAAGTATTTCTTAGATGAGGTAGAGTTCTTTAAGTTGGGCATTTGATATTTGTTTTATTCAGCATTTTTGCCACTGTGACTAAAAGATCTGACCAGAACAATTGTAGAGGAGGAAAAGTTTATTTGGGGGCTTATGGTTTCAGAGGTCTCAGTCTATAGACAGACAGCCAGGTCCATTCTGCTTGAAGTAAGGCAGAACATCATGGTGGAAGAGTGTGGCAGAGTGAACCAGCCCACATGATGATCAGAAAGCAGAGAGAGAGAGTCTCCACTCTCCAGATACAAAATACATACCCCAAAGCCACGCCCCCAATGAACCACTTCCTCCAGCCACACCCCACCTGCCTCCAGTTAACTCAGTTAATCCCATCAGGGATTAATTCACTGATTAGGTTAAAGCAGCTATCACCCAATCATTTCTCTTCCAAACATCCTTGCATTGTCTCACACATGACCTTTTGGGGGACACCACATATAAACCATAACAATATTCTAGTGACCAGGTTCACTGTGATGTAGACGCTGGATAGGAAAGCTTGCAACCTAGTTGTAGTCCCATGATCAATCAACCATCTGCCATGTTTTCCTTACTGAAAGAGTAGAGAAAATAGAACACTGTCCTTTTATGTAAATTAGGCTATCAAGAGAGTGTAAATGGCTCGGAGGTACTTAGAATTCAAGATATATTATTATGCTATTTTAAACAGCTAGGTGAAGTTTACTTTGTATTTCTATGTGGCATATATTCATAGTACTAAGTGTTTTAGAGATGACCTTAAAAACGGGGTAAATATTAAATTTAAAAAACAATTTTTAAGTGGTACACTTGAACCCAGTACCTTACATGTACAAGGCAAGTGCTCTATCACTGAGCTACAGTCCCAGCTCCTAAATCTAAATATATCTTAAAATTATGAACAAAGTGACTAAAACTTTGAGAGAAAAAAAAACTATTTTATTTATATATAATGTATATCATATATATATATTATCTAAATTTAAAACCATCTAAATGTGAAGGAAGGAAAATAAAGAAATGTATAAAAATTATAAAGCAATTTGTGTTTAAATTGTTGGGAGTGGATAGTAGTTTTGTTTCTTTCTGGTTTCCAAAATTGTGTATATGATTACATTATTTTCATAAGGAATGCAATGTTTTAGAAGAATGATTTACAGAAACAAATGACACCAGATTTAATAAATTAGCTACTCTAATATTCTGCTGTCTTCTTGTTTACATTTGAAATTTTTACAATAGTAAAAGAAGATTTAGGAAAATAGCTGTGCGTGATTTTGCCAATCACTCAATTATTAATTAAATAGGATCTCCTTGCTGATTTAAACAAATGTCTTACACTACATTTAGCACAAAAAGAAAAGAATGAATACAAATTGGTGGAACTGTAGCACTCAATGAAATTTTGAAATTGATACACCTGGGTAATTGCCACCTAGATGGAGAAGCAGAATGTCACCAGCACACCAGAGTCCCTGCTCAGGTCCCCTTCCAGTCATTACTACCCAATTCTCCCCAAAGGCAACTATCACCATAGATTAGTTTTGCCTGGTTTTAAAGCTTATATAAATGAAAATTTATAGTATGAATTCTTTTATGTCCTGTTTCTTTTGTTTGATGCAGAGTAACCATATTATGTGTAACTGCTGGTCATTCCTGCAGCTTACACATGTACCACAATCCATCTCTTCTTCTATTCTGAACATGGAGAAGTGTCCAGTTTGGCATGCATATGAAGGATGCTCGCATGCTTTCATGCATCCCTCTGAATGCTCACAAACATGCAATCCTGTTAGGTAAACACCCAGCAGTAGAAGTACTTGATCATCAGGCATGCCTATGTTCAGTTTTAGTGTTTCCAGTTTCTAAGAAGTTGGAACATTTGTCAACATTTGGTATTTTCATACCTTTACTCATAGCCATTCTGGGGTGTGTGTGGTGTCTTGTCTTTGCAATTTACATGTGCATGTTGACTAAAGAGGTTAACTTCTTTTATGAAGTGTCTGTTCAAGTCTTGCTCAGTTTTCTACTGTTTCTTTTTCTTATTGATTTGCAGGAGTTATTTATACATCTCAGATACAAGTCTTGTGTGGGTTATATGTAGTATAAGTGCATTCTCTCGTTTCAGTTTCTTCATGGTGAATTCTGAGACAAAAAATCAATTTTTTTCTTAATGGTGAGTACTTTGTGTCTCCTGTTTAAGAGATCTTTGCTTACTTCAAAATGATGAAGATAGCCGGGCATGGTGGCACACACCTGTAATCCCAGTGACTCAGGAGGCTGAGTCAGGAGGATCACAAGTTCAAGGCCAGCCTCAGCAACTTAGTGAGACTCTCAGCAACCTACTGAGACCCTGTCTCAAAAAATGAATAAAAAACACAAAACTCAGCTCAAAATGGATTAAGGATCTAGGAATTAGACCAGAGACCCTGAACCTAATAGAAGAAAAAGTAAGTCCAAATCTTCATTCTGTCAGTTTAAGACCAGACTTCCTTAACATGACTCCCAAAGCACAAGAAATAAAAGCAGGAATCAATAAATGGAATAGATTCAAATTATAAAGCTTTTTCTCAGCAAAGGAAACAATCAACATTGTGAAGAGAGAGCCTACAGAGTGGGAGAAAATCTTTGCCACATACACTTCAGATAGAGCACTAATCTCCAGAATTTATAAAGAACTCAAAAAATTCTACACCAAGAATAAAAACAACCCAGTCGATAAATGGGCTAAGAAACTGAGCAGACACTTCACAGAAGATCTACAAGCAATCAACAGATATATGGAAAAAAACATCTCTAGTAATAAGAGAAATGCAAATCAGAATTACCCTAAGATTTCATCTTACCCCAATTAGAATGTCTATTATCAAGAATACAAGCAACAATAGGTGTTGGTGAAATGTGGGGAAAAAGGTACACTCATACATTGCTGGTGGGGTTGCAAACTGGTGCAGCCACTCTAGAAAGCAGTATGGAGAGTCCTTAGAAAACTCGACCCAGCTATCCCATTCCTTGGCCTATACCCAGAGGACTTAAAATCAGCATACTACAGTGATGCAGCCACATCAATGTTTATAGCAGCTCAATTCACAATAGCTAGATTATGGAACCAACCTAGATGTCCTTCAATAGATGAATGAATAAAGAAACTATGGCATATATACACATGGAATATTACTCAGCCATAAAGAAGAATAAAATTATGGCATTTGCAGGTAAATGGATGGAGTTGGAGAATATCATGCTAAGTGAAATAAGCCAATCCCCAAAAACTAAAGGCCAAATATTTTCTCTGATAAGTGGATGATGATACATAAAGGGAAGTAGGGAAGCAAGAACGGAGGAAGGATGGATTGTATAGAGGAAAATGAGGGGTGGGGAGGGGGCAGGGGTAAGGAAAGATAGTAGAATGAGACAAACATCATTACCCTATATACATGTATCATCACACAAACGGTGTGACTCTACTTCATATGCAACCAGAGAAATGAAAGTTGTACCCCATGTGTATACAATGAATCAAAATAAATAAATAAATAAATAAATAAAAAGGGCTGAGGATGGAGCTCAGGGGTAGAGCACCCCTGGGTTCAATCACCAGTACCAAGCCAGAATGAAAAAAGAAAGCAAAAAAAAAATCTTTATAAAACTTTAATTCTTTATGCTACATATATTTTGTATTTGATAAATACTTATTAGATTAGTTGCTTTCAGTTACCATTGGTGACATAAACTTTTTTGTCTGCCCTATTTGCCTCCTTTGAAGGTATCACTGGATGCCCCTCTCCTGGACTTCTGGTTTAGTTGGGTCAGGTCTCTTCCCCAAATTCACAGTTCTAAGACTTGGTGCTTGACTTAATCAGAGTCCTTCCTCTTTGATCACACTGACACCAGGAAGAAATCGAAGCTGTGTCAATGGACAGCAACAATGGGCTTTGTCCTAGTGAGTAGAAAGGGAGTGTCTGTGGGTTCTGTGTCCTCCAATTAAACCAATGGTAGGTAAAAGATATTCAGAAAAACAAAAGTTACCTGCTAAAAAATTGAATGGGTACAGACCTTTTTCTTGTCATTATTCCCCAAACAATACAGTATAACAACCATTTGCATATCCTTTACATTGTATTTGATGTTATAAGCAATATAGAGATGATTCAAAGGACATAGGAAGAGGTGTAGGTTCTATGAAAATACTACATTATTTTATATAAAAGACTTGAGCATCCACAGATTTCAGGATCCACAGGGGGTCCTGGAAACAATCCCCTACAGATGCTGAGGGACAGTTCTATTCATGGTTGTTCATGTCATTATTGTTTAGGAATACCAACTGCCCCAGGGACCCAGCCATTGTAAAACATTTCCTCGCTCAGAGCTGTACTTTCATCCACAGCTTTAGTCATTAAAGTGCACCCCCAAAAGCAATGGCCCCATAAGAAAGGCACTAAATCCTACCAAGCTACATTTGAAGATAAAATGTACAACTGACCTTGCAAATACCTAAAGCTGGAGGAAGGTGGGAAAGCTTGCATGGGGCCAGTGGTGAGTATAGGAGGTGTTACCTGTGCCCAAGGTAGGAATAGTTGTCTCTGCTGCAGAGATGAGCCTGAGAAAGATGAAATAACCAACTCAAGATCACAGGGCATGTGACTGACCTGGGTTCTAAGCCAGTTATCCTTGGTTGATGGTCCCTCTACAAAGTTCCCATCTACACCAACCATGTCTGAATCCATAGCCAAAGCTTTACTCATGATGACAAGAACCCACAAAACCAGATAGGTCTCTGTTGGCAAGATTCTCAGGCAGAAGATAAGATTTCTTAGAATTACTTCAGAAGATTTTTGATACTAATTCACAGCTATTTTCACCAATCAAGAGCATTTTCTCACTGTGAGTAAAATGGAAGATGATTAAATGCAATTTTCATTGTAGCATCAAGTAGGAGGCCAAGAGAATAGTAGAGCCACAGCTCTTCTGGTAATTTCCCAAGTACAGCTACCAAACCTGGGCTTTACCCATACAATCTCATTTTCAAATTTTGTCTGGTTAGATCAGTTATGTTGATTTTTTGTTCTGGAAAATGCAGCCACGATGAAAAAAAAAATGGAATTCAGGAAATATTTGCCAAGCGCCTAGTAGGTAGCAGGCATTTTCCTAACTGCTGTAGATGCCAAGTTGAACAAGATAGATCAGTGGCAGAAACAAAAATGTCAGTTCCCTCGGTATCAGCCACAAGTTCTGCCTCTCTTCTAATATCTAACAACTGCGTTTTCCCCAGCATCTCATCATCCCCACCACCAGTCATTATCTCTCACCTGGTGACTGTAACTTCTATCTCTTTCCCCCCTTGCCCCACTCCAATCCGTTTCCTAACGACAACCACAGTAGCTCCCTTTCAATGCCTCCAGGAGCTTTCCAAGATCCACTCTCACCTCTGTTTGCTCAGGCACCTGCCAACCAGTTCCCTGTTTCATCCCTCTACCACCTCATTCTAAATTCTAGAGGAGATTAAAAAAAATTTTTTTAGTTGTAAATGGACACAATGTCTTTTTATTTTACTTATTTATATTTTTATGTAGTGCTGAGGATCGAATCCAGTGCCTCACACATGCTAAGCAAGTGCTCTACCACTGAGCTGCAGCCCCAGCCCCTAGAGGAATCCTGAGGTTCCCTAAAGCATCTTTCTTTATCCAGCTTCATAGATCACTGCCTCAACTTTCATCTCTTACACCCCTTCCCATCCCGACCTTCCTTGAGTTGCAATACCAAAGTGTCATTGCGAGTCCTAGTTTTCTTCTCTAAACTTCTATGTGATGATGGAGACAGAATCCTGTTCTCCTTTGTACCCCTGAACCCTGCATGGTGCCAGGAGTACCAGAGGTGCCCAAATAATGCTTTTGTTGGTTGCACATATTAGAGAATGGATGTAGTGAGGCTGCTAAGGGCATAAAGTAGAGGAAGCCAGGTTGAAATCTCAAGAGGAGGGAACATTCCCCCAAAGTGGCTGTTCCTTGAATGAGTCCTAAGGGACCATCAACTTTCAGCCAGGAAGAATGGAAAGAAGGGCATGCTAAACAGAGCAGCAGTTGCGAGGGGATGCTAACTTTGCTCAGCAAGGAAGTGAGAACTGTGGGTGCCATGGTGAGTGGGAGTAGTATGGGAGGAAGGAGGCAGGAGAGAAAGGCAGAAGCTGGATGTGTGGGTGGGGAGTGGTTAAAGGATGAGTTTGCAATGTCTGGTGGAACATCCACATGGGGAAATCCTAAAAGCAGATGATTAAATGGATCAGGGGTCAAGAGAGTGGTCTGGGATGAAGATCCAAGCTTGGGTAGAGGTATATATGGATATTGAGGGAATGGATTGAATTATCCAAAGACATGGTACTTCATTGAGAAGAGAAGGAGCAGGACTGAATTCTGAACTGTTCTGACATGTAAGGGACAGGTAGAGGAAGGAATTGCCATAAAGACTGAGAAGTACCAAGAGAAAGAAGGAAAAAAAGAAATATATGGATCTAAAAAAAATGCTACAGGTCAAAAAGTGCCTTTGGGGCTGGAGATGTGGCTCAGTGGTAGAGTGCTTGCCTGGCATGTGTGAGTCCTTGGGTTTAATCCTCAGCACTGTGTATAAATAAATAAATAAATAAATAAATAATAGAAGATCCATTGACAACTAAAAAAAATATTTTTTTAAAAAAAGTGCCTATTGGGTTCTTTGTCTCTGTGACAGAAGTGGGATGATGAAGGAAACGTCATCATTTGGAAAGTGTCATAATAAGATGCACATATTGTGCCACCATTGTGACTCTAAGGTCTACCACCTTCAGAAGTCGACCTGTGGCAAATGTGGCTACTGCCAAGCGCAAGAGAAAGTATAACTGGAGGGCCAAGGCTAAAAGATGAAACACCACTGGGACTGGTCTAATGAGGCACCTAAAAATCGTATACCGCAGATTCAGGCATGGATTCTGTGAAGGAACAACTCCTAAACCCAAGAGGGCAGCTGTTGCAGCATTCAGCTCCTCTTGATAGTTTCAACAATTAGCCACCCAATAAACATTCTGGCTTTCAAAAATGGGGAAAAAAAGTGTCTATTGGTATCCTTTGGCACTTGTGCTAGATTTCTTTTTTTTACATAACAAATTTGGTTCACCCTCTAGCCACCAAAGATTCACTTCTGACCCATCTGCAAGATACTCATTTCCCAGGTCCCAAAAGCCTCAACTAATACCACACCAGCTAAAGTCCACATGTCATCTAAGCATTATCAACTCAGAAATTAAAAAATAGCATCATCTATATTAAATATGGGTGAAACTATAGGTCTAGTCCATCTAGGGGAAAAATTCCTTTCCACATGTGGATGTTTGAAGCTAGAAAACAAGTTATCCGTGCCCAAAATATGGAGACACACTCCACACTGCACTGAAGATGGGGAGAAAATGGAAGGAACTGAGGAATCACTGGTCACACACAATTTCAAAATCTACACAAGTGAACAAAATTCAGTTTTCAGACTTGGGAATAATCTGTAGTTCAAGGCTCCACTCTTGGGACTTAAAGCTCAGTCCTCTGAGTTATCTTTCCTATTTCTTGAAATGTAGTTAGTATTTGTAGCTGAGTAGTTTTATCAGCCTGTTTCTTACCAGTGAATTTTTGGGATCCACTAACCTTCTTACATTTCATCCTCTCTCTCCTTTTCAGTCCAAGCTGACCGTATTTCTGCTAGAATAATATTCTCAAAAACCTACTGTCATGGGGACTCACTCTATCAGGCAAGAGGCTGATTCACAGGTCCTTCCTTGATCTTTCCTCCACATTTAATATTTGAAGAAATGGCTGAGAGGACTTATGTATGAATCACATACTCTTTTGTTGTTGTTGTTTTCAAATTACATACTCTTTATTTTATTATTTTATTATGGTACTGGGGATTGAACCCAGGAACGCTGAACCACTGAGCCACATCCCCAGTCCTTTTTATATTTTTATTTAAAAATGGGGTCTTGCTTAATTGCTTAGGGCCTCCCTACGTTGCTGAGGCTAGCTTTGAACTTCCCATCCTCCTGCATCAGCCTCCTGAGCTGCTTGGATTACAGGCATGTACCACCATGCCTGGCTCATGTACTCTTTAAAATGCTTTCTGTGGATGAAGTACTCCAACTTTTTGATTTTTCTGAGGTGTTCGCAAAAGGTTGTCCAGCCATACCTTTTGATTTTTCTCTGGAACACTTTGCTGAGAGTGGATTTCTCCATTTTAGCATTTTTGCAGTGTGGATAGGTTAAGAAATTCCCAAATAACCCAAGTTCTCATTCCTCTTTGTTTAAAAAGTCTTCCCTCAATTGATTTCTTTCTTCTTGCACTTTCCTAGAAACAGCAAGAAGATTGGAAACCTCATCTAAGTGGCCAATTATATCACTTCCAAATTCTGTTCTCCACATGAGTACAGAACACAGCTCTGCCCAGCTTTCTGCCATCATATAACAAGGATTTCCTTATTTTCAGTTTCCAATAACATGTTCCTCATTTCCTTCCAAGCCCTCATTGATAATGTTCTTAACATCCATATCTTCACACCTTGTTCATGATGACTGACTTGTTCTCTGAGGTAATATGTGTTTTCTCCTCACTTCTTTTAGGTTCCTCACTGGCAATTGTGATGGGCTGACAGATCTGGCTCCATGAAGATGTTACAGGCCAGACTATAAGGGATATGACTAAACAGACTCCATTTTGCTCTGAGACTACATGTTATGTAGGAAATAAGCTTCTCCCTGCATCCGTACCCATCCTCAGTTACTTAGCGTGACATGTTTAGCAATACATAATGACAATTCTTATGTAATAAAAAATTGCTGTCTTTTGATCCCTATTGCTCCTAACCAATGTACCATGTAAATGATAATTGTGTGGTTATTACTAACCATTCTTTAGTTTGTACCTAGGTGACCCACTTCCCTCTCTGTCAATGATCTCATGATGTTAGTTTGTAATTTCGAATCATAGCAACAGACACTTATGATTGACGGGATTTTTGGTATAAGAACCCCTACAACCCTGTGTTCCAAGCTCTTCTCTCAATAGCCATTTTTTGGGGCATTGTGTGAGACGGTCAGCGGCCAGCTTAATAAAGACTCTCAAATTTGGACTTCTCAGTGGTGATCGGTCTGTTCTTAAGTTGCACCCCATAACAGCAATCATTACTACTTCTACTAAAGGTCTGCTTAAGCTAATCCACCTTAAGCGCCTCACAATTCTTCCAGCCTCTTCCCACTGTCCAATTCCACATTTCAAGCATTCATTACAGCAGAATCCCTCTTTCAGGTATCAAAATCTGTATCAATTGCTTTTACTACCGTGACAACTTATGCCTAATGGATTAACTCAACACAAATTTATTATCTTAGATATATTTATTTATTGCCATATTGGGGATTGAACCCAGTCCTTGTGCATGCTAGGCAAGCCCTCTACCACTGAGCTACACCCCAACTGATTTATTATCTTATAATGCTTAAGGTCAGAAGTCTGAAATGGGTCCGATGGACTAAAATTAAGCCATCAGCAGAACTATGTTCCTGCTAGAAGCTGTAAGAAAGAAACCATCTTCTGGCCCTCTCCACCCTCTGTTGGCCTCCCATATTCCCTGGCTTATAGTCCTGTTGCTCTGTCCTTGAAGCCAACAATATTAGGCTTGAGTCCTTCTCACACTTTCATCTCTCTGATTCACCTCTTCTGCTTCCCTCTTCCACTTACAGGCACTCTTGTGATTTTATTGGGCCTGCCTAAATAACTCCCTGACACAAGAATATTAACACTGATACAATAGTGTTGATTAATCTATAAACCTTAATTCATTTTTGTCACATTTTAATACCTAGCATCCTTAATCAATTTGTGCCCTTAATTCCCCTTTGCTGTGGAACTCAGCATATTTACAGTTTCCAGGGATTTGGATGAGAACAGTGACACACACCTGTAATCCAGTGACTCAGGGGCCTGAGGCAAGAGGATTGCAAGTTCAAGGCTGATTTGGACAACTTAGTGAGATACTGTCTCAAAATGAAAAATAAAAAGGACTAGGGATATGGCACAGTGGTAGATCATGCCAGGGTTCAATTCCCCATCTCCCTTCCCCCACAAAAGGCATTATCCTTCCTACCACAGTACATTAATTTAATTGTGGATAATTCAGAAAACTCAAATTGAGGGACATTCAACAACACAACTGGGCAGTATCCTTCAAAAGTTTTCAAATCAAATCAAACAAACTTAAAGAATGAATGCTGGGAAACTATTGCAGACAGAAAGAACCTAAGGAGACTTGACAATTTGCCACCATGGGTGATCTTAGACTGGATTCTGTTCCATTGGCGAGCCCATTGACAAAATTTGAATTAAGATTTATAGATTAGTCAACACTATTGTATCAATGTTAATATTCTGGTTTTGTCCATTACATCCATTACATCATGTGTCCATTACATCTGGTTATGAATAATGTGATTTGGGGCAAGTGTATACAGAAATTCTTTATACTATTTTTTTTGGGGGGGTGCTGGGGATCAAACCCAGAGCCTTGTGCTTACAAAGCAAGCACTCTACCGACTGAGCTATCTCCCCAGCCCCCTTTGTACTATTTTTCCAACTTTTTTTGGAAATCTGAAATGATTTCAAAATGAAGCTTAAAAATTTAAAGAGTATCTATGGGTGACCTGGTAGTTTCTTTGGTGTGGTGGGGTCAAAAGCCAGATTACAGCAAGTTGAGAAATGCACAAGAGCCAAAACAATGGAGAAGACACCTGTCTTCAATGTGACTGTGAAGTGAAGCACTACAAAGACAGCAACCGGAAACTGAAGGAAGGATTGTAACTGCACATCGTCTCTTGGGAATTATCCATGTTCTAAAATCTCCACAATTAAACTCTTCCTTCCCTCCACCCTGCTCAACCTTTTAGAAGTTAATCTAAAAGCAACAGAGAACTCTTGGTGACTTTAAACAGAAGACATAATATAAACAGGTTTTCACATTTTAATACCAGTCCTCCTGCCAGATAAGGAATCAGAAGATGAACTGGGCAAACCATTTAGAAGATTCTTGTAATTATCCAGAGAAAGGGATGACAGCCTACCAAGACAACAGAAGCAGAGAGAGAGAAAAAGACTAGAGGCCGTGAAAGCTTATTGTTCAGATTCAACATGGCAGATTAAACACATATTTCTGTTCCCACCTCAAATCCCACTAAGTTACATGGGATAATAAACTTATGTAGATAGGGGACAGGAGCTATTCACATTGCTGCTTAAAAAACTGAAGTGTGATGTAGACACTCTTATCAGGTTTGGTGAAAACTTTTATGAATGGGGTTTTGATTTTACCACATGTTCTTTCTGCATGTATTGTGATTATCATGTGGTTTTTCTTTTCTATTCTGTTAGTATGGTAAATTACATTGGTTTTCTAATGTTAAACTTACCTTGTATTCCTGGGGAAAGGCTCATATAATACTGATATAGTATTTATATATTGTTGGGTTTGATTTGTTGATATTTGGCTAAGTATTTTTATGTCTATGTCCATGAGGGATATTAATCTTTAATGTTTTCTTTTAAATTCTTTGTGTGGCTTTGGTTTCAGGGTAATGTTGACCTCATAAAATGAATTATAAAATGTTCTATTTTCTGGAAGAGCTTGTATAAACTTGCTATTATTATTTATTTCTTAAATCTTTGACAGAGGGGTTGTGGATCAGTGGCAGAGCACTTGCCTAGCATGTGTGAGGCACTGGGTTCGATCCTTAGCACCACATAAAAAAATAAACAAAGAAAATAAAGTTATTATTTAAAAAAATCTTTGATGGAATTTACCAGTAGGCCATCTTAAATGGAGAAGACTGGCATTTTCCTTATGGAAAGGGTTTAAGCTGGGAATTCAATTTCTTTTAATAGAAATAAGTATAATAGAAATAGAAATAGTTTTTCAGGTTATCAGTTTCTTCTTAAGTTTTAATATTTGTATCTCTCAAGAAATTGGTCCATTTCCTCTAAGTTGTGCAACTTATTGAATTAAGTGGTTTATAATATTTTATTATCTTTTCAATGTCTATCATATGTGTAGTGACACCCCTTCTTTCATAACTGATACTCACTTTTCCTTAACATTATTGCTTTTGCACTCAGAAGAGAATTCTAACCATAGCAGATCATCCGATAAGTTTATATGAAAATATTGTCTTGCAAGGCTGTCAAAGGCTATGCTACATAGAAGATAAAGTAAATGAAAAACCAAGATAAATATTAACTTGGGGGTGGATAGAGTAGGGAATTATTCGAACAATAAAATTAAGGTACAAGGGCTAGGGATATATAGTTCAGTGGTAGAGTGCTTGCCTAGCAATGCATGAGCCCCTGGTTTTGATCCCCAGCACAGTGAAAATACAAAATTAAAATTAAAGCATAGTAAATCAATAGACTCAGTATGCATTCATGCCATGATGTCTATTGATAGCCTTCGATTTAGCCTCCAGAGAAGAACCTGGCTGAGTGAGAAAAGAACGGAGACTGTTTATTGTTATAAGAATTTCAGTATAATTTATTTTTAAGTTGTATTTTATATTGCTTTGACTACACCAAAATTTAAAAGAAGAAACAAGAAAGCATTTAAAAAAAATGAGTGACCTCGCATGTCATATGTTCACAGTTAATGACAGAACTAACCTCCTACTAAGTTGAAATCTGACTGACTCTCTAATTTTCACCCCTTGGCCTAGTTCAGCTGTTTGGAAAGCCCCAGATATGACTGCTGCCTTCTCCCCATGAGAACAATGGGTATTTGAAGGCGGATCTCTCAGGAAACAGGTTTCCTGAGCTTGCCAGCCCCTTTGCCTCTCTTCCCACATAGAACCAACTCTGTGATAAGCACAACCACAGATGTGGCAGACCAGGGCTATGATAAGGCACACGAGGAGAGTTTGAACTTAAACCCGAAACTGACCAAGGCATTTTTGCTCATTTCCACAATCCTGTGGAGTATGATCAGTGGAAGAAATCATGAGAAGAGTGAACTACGTTCATTAATTATGCACAATGCTCTAGTTTATGTACTAGAGGTTTTACACACATTATTTCATTCAATCCTCGAAACAACCCTGTGTGTTTAGTGCCACTGAACTGAACACTTAAAAATGGTGAAGGTAGTATATTTCACATCTTATGTGTTTTACCACAATTTGAAACAAAAACACCTTGTGTGGTAAGGATTGTCCCCATTTTCCTGAAGTGGAAACTCATGGAAGTTAAGTAACTTGCCCAAACTACCCAGCTAATCAGTAGGTGTCTGGGCCAGGTGTGAGCTCAGGTTTGTCTGGCTTCGAAGACTGTGGCTTTCTGCCCTGTTGAGATGTCCCCAGTGATAACAAGCAAAGGGAAACTGAAGGAATCAGTCATAGGAGAGGATTGTGGTCTTTTTTTAGTTTCACAATTTTGCTCAGTGCCAGCCTGACACTCCTCCCTGGAGCAAGGCATAAATGCTCTGGGAGAAGCATCAGACTTTCTCAGGCACAAAGACTACATCAATGACAGGTGTAAATGTTGTGGCAGAAATAGAGCTCAGGTTGAATGTGCAGCTCTAAGACTTCTTAAGTACTCTGTGGGAGGATGCTTTCTCTTGTCCAAATTAGCTAAAGGGTTTTCTTTCTTTCTTTCTTTCTTTCTTTCTTTCTTTCTTTCTTTCTTTCTTTCTTTCTTTCTTTCTTTCTTTCTTTCTTTCTTTCTCTCTCTCTCCCTCCCCCCCCCCCTCTCCCTCTCTCCCTCCCTCCCTTTCTTCCTTCCTTTCTTCCTTCCTTCCTTCCTTCCTGCAGTACCAGGGATCAAACCCAGGATCTTGAGAATGCTAGGCAAGCACTCTACCACTGATCTACATTCCAAGCCCTTAACCAAAGTTTTGGATGATGTAAAATCAATTCTTCCCCTGAAGGATTTGGGGGAAGGGACACTTGACAGAGACAGTGAGATCATGAGCATTTCATTGAAATCCAATCAAGAGGGCACCGTAGTTGGGGGGAAGGGTAGGAAGACCAGTGGAAGAATAATCACAAAAATAACACTGCCTAACACTTTTATAAAGTGTGTCATGTGGCAGGACTCCTCTAAGCACATTATATGTACTAATTCATTTAACTCTCATAACCACACCAACAGGCATGTGACTATTATCAGTTAGCTAAAGGGTACAAATTTAAAAAATAACCCAAAGTACTGAATTATCCTATGTGCCAATCTCTACTTAACAAAGTGAGTTATTATCTATATTTGACCAAAACTAGAAACTATCTAAATGTCTAACACATTTAGAATATTAAATATTAAAGCCATGGAATGTAGGCAGACAGAATAAAAATAATAATATTATTTGCTGAATGCTTATATTGTCCATGTATGCTTTACATGGATCACCTCCTTTTTTCTTTGCTCTATGAGGCAAGTTCTAGAAGCCTGTTAGTTTTGTTACTAGAATGAAATACCTGAAATAATCAACTTAAATGGAGAAAAGGTTTGTTTTAGCTCATGGTTTCAGAGGCTTCAGTCCATGGTCACTTATCTCTGTTGCTTTGGGTCTATGGCAGCACAGTATACCATAGCAGGAACACATGGCAAAAGAGCTCTGTTCATTCATGGTGGCTGAGAAGCAAAGAGAGAGGAAGGTGCCAGGGTCCCAATATCCCCCTCAAGGGCATGCTCCCAATGACCTAAATTCTTCCAACTAGGTGGCACCTCTTAAGGGTTCAACCATCTCCCAGTAGTGCCATGGGCAGAGGATCAAGCCTTTGACACCTGGTTGCTGGGGGACACTTCAGATTCAACTATTGCAGAGCCCATTTTATAAGTCTGGAGCAGAGGCTCAGAAGGTTTAGAAGGTTAGCTAGAGTAGATTTGAAACCAATACCACCTAACTTCAGGACTCAAGCTCTTACCTACTTTGTTATTTTGCCTCTGAAGACTGGAAGATAAAAAGTATTGCATAAAACCGACCAGTATTATACAATAGAACCCGAGGCCATGGGAACATGCCAATCATGACTATAACAGATGAACCAAGCAAGGCGGTAATTTGAGTGGATGGAGTGGAAGCTGTTCTCTCTAAATATAGCTGTCAAAGGAAGCTTGGAACAAAGCATTCTTTTCCTCAATTCCAGGGTGACTCTTTCCCCATATCATTGTACTTCATGCCACTTGAGCATCTCAACCTTCATACTGAGGGATCAAGAAGGGAGAAAGATGACAGAAAGTAGTACTTTTCCTTTCCTTGGTTCCCCTAGGGCCTGCAGACATGCACTGATGCATTCCTTACCAGAGTTACACCTGCAGGGAACAGATGATGGTCAGGCCATGTCTGCCTTCTACATCCACTGAGTCCCCAGCCTTCTGGGACCTGCTCACACACTGCCTCTGTCCTTAGATCCCGAAACCTCATCTGCATTCCAGTTGCACAGCGTATCTCAGAGGGGACACCTTCTTTGTCTTTCGCACACATAACGGCTGCTGTTAGTATAGCTGAGTTCACTGGTATCTGTGGAGGGGAGACGAGAGGTTTCTGTGGAAGCCACACAATATCATCCAATTTCTAATGTCTTTTGCCCTTTCTCAGCAGCCCCAGCTTCTCCCCAGCACTCTGGCTCTTCTGCGTATCTTTGGCTTCTCCTTTGCCCTCCTCTTTCTCCTTAGTAGTCTCTGCCCTAGTCCAAAGCAAAACCAGTAATTCTCCCTTTGCTTTAAGCAGGGTGGCTTCCCCCATCCTACCTGCTAACTCCCTTCCCATGAGTCACACATCTTACCTCAGGAGACTTGTCAAGGTTCTTTTCCTCAAAGATATGTTCTTTTCCCAAAAAGAAATAAGAAATTCTGGTAATAGATGTTAACAAAAAAGATTAAAACAAACAAATAAACAAGTAAAACAACTTAGATCAAATTACTCAGAAAACAGACTCAAGAGACAGAGACTTGTATGCAGAGATTTATTGGGAAATGCTGTCAGTACCTAGAAGGGGGACTGAACACTAGAAGTTAAGCTGTGAAGCACTTGCAATGAGAGTCTTTTACCCAATCTCATGGAAAGTTCTGGAATTCCAATGTCCCTTTGGAATCTTGCCATTGAAGCAAGGGGGTCAAGCATTTGAACTTCCCACTCCGCACACACACACTAATGGGGTCAGTCATTGGATACCAGGCAGCCTACCTAGCTGAGGACAATTCCAGATAGGGACATCAGCAGACAAACTGCTGGCAGCTGGGTAATGAGTGCCTCATTAAAGGGAAATGAGGTGGGTGTGGATGGCATCCACTATAGTCAAAATAATTCTTAAAAAGTATGAAATAACTTAAATATCCATTAAAGCCACCTGAGCAACATGGCAAGATTTTTTTTTTTTTTTTTTTTTTTTTTAAGACTCAATCTCTTAGAACAGAAGAGCAACAACAAAAATATACATAATCTAAAAATACCTACTGTGGTCTAAATTTTTATTTATTTTGGCATTTATATTTTTAATTGACATAATAATTGTGTATTTTTCTAGGGTCCAGTTTTTTATTTTTTATTTTTGGTGCCAGGGATCGAACACAGAGGCACTTAACCCCTTGAGCCATATCCCTGGCCCTTTTTTATTTTTTATTGAGACAGGGTCTCACTAAGGTGCTGAAGCTGACTTTAAGTTTGTGATCCTCCTGCCTCAGCCTCCTGAGCTACTGGGATTACAGGTGTGCACCACCGCACCTGGTATGCAGTAGTCTGATGCTTCAATACGTGTATTCATTATTTAGGGTAACTAGTGTATCTATCACCTCAAATATTTAGGATGTTTTTGTGGTGAGGACATTCAAAATCTCTTCTAAACTTGTCATATTACCTCTGGGGAGAGGACTGTACTAAAACATTAATAATAGATATTATTGTTATAATAATATTGAAAATCTTTTCTTGGGCAGGAGGATTCCCAAGAGACCAGGTAGCTGTTGATCAAATCTGTGTGAAGGGAATTACTTTGTTTTGCTGCTGACTTGAATTGCTTTCCACAGGAATTTTCTGTAAGAAATGGTATTTCTCTCTACTTCCTGCCTTAAATTGTACTGCAGCCTGAGCAACTGTTGAGCAGCTGTCATGTCCCACTGCTATCCAGGGATGGCTGTGAGCACCTCAAGGGCAGGCTGTGGCTTCAGGTGGTGTGGGAGGAACAGGAGGAGTTGGGGTAGCTCCCATTCCTCAAGACATGTAGCAGACTCCCAGACAGTGACCACTGCTCTGCGTCCCCTAAACATCCTAAATATTTGAGGTGATAGATATACTAGTTACCCTAAATAACGAATACACGTATTGAAGCATCAAACTACCGCACAGCACATGGTAAATAGTCATTATCTAATTTCTCTCTCACAACAATCATATGAGGTTATATATAATTATTTTCATTTGACAAGAAACTGAAGTTTTTGTATGACTTTGCAAATATACTAGAAAACACTGAAACGTACACTTTAAATGGGTGAATTGTATGGTGTGTAGATAAAGATCACAAGGGTTGCCCAAGATCAGAGTCATGAGGTGGTGGATTTTTTCAGCAAGAAACCATCAGGGAAGGGATCCATCACCATAGGGGTGTCCTGACAGAGGGCCACATAAGCCACAGTGCTCAGTCTCACTGGAGCCCTTGAAGATGATGGGGTCTCAAGGTGAGCAAACCCTTCAGGCAGACACTTCTAGTTTTGCAACCAGCATCTGGGTTTCTCAGAGAGCGGCCCTGTCAGGATGGGGATAGAGAGGGGATGGCATGAGAGTGAGAAAAATGGGTGAAACCTAGCACTGGAAGCCCTGTGCCAAAATACTCCACCACCTGAATGTTCACATTAGGAACTGCTGCAAATTGGCTACATGCAAGGTGGAAACGAAGAGGCTTGAGGAGCTGCTGGGGTGTATGTTCCAAGTACTCTGGTAGCTGGCACACAGCTAGGTGATGGAAAGTCAGGGGCACAGGCTTGGGGGCAGCAGCAGGCTGTGGTTCCAAATATCTGTCTTTGTCCATGCTGGACTTTGTCCTTCTGCAAATGTGTGCCCTTTGTGTGGTATCCAAGTCAGCCATGGAGTGATTGCTCCAATAGCATGAGCCAGTGCTACTAATCAGAGTGCCAGCATTATCAAAAGAGTAGGCATGAAAAACTTTAATGGGCTTGAAAACCTTGATCTTATCACAAGAAATTTCTAAAAGAGCAGTTAAGGGGCTGGGGTTGTGGCTCAGTGACAGAGCACTCACCTAGCAAGTGTGAGGCCCTGGATTCCATTCTCAGCAGCACAAAAAAATAAAGGTATTGTGTCCACCTGCAATTAAAATATCTATCTATCTATCTATTATATATATATATTATATATATATTATATATATATATTATATATATATATATATTATATATATATATTATATATATATATATATATATATATATGAAGCTCTTAAACCCTTTAAAGATAGTTTCAACTATGGTACAATTTTAAATGGGGGTAAAAATTCTTTGGAATTTTTTAACCCCTCCTTGGGCAAAATTTCTCATTGATGAGCAATTACCGATAACTTGAATAGATCATTTAAAAAATCTTTACTGATAACTATTTATAGCCATTCCAAGCATATAAAAGAAGAATGCTTAAAAAATTATGGTCAGGGGCTTGTGTTGTAGCTCAGGGGTGGAGCACTTACCTGGCATGTGTAAGGCACTGGGTTCAAGTCTCAGCACTGCATGTAAATAAATAAATAAAAATAAATGTCCATCAACAACTAAAAAAATACTTCAAAAAATATAGTCAGGCTGAGTTTGTGGCTCAGTGCTAGAGTGCTTGCCTAGCACATGTGAGGCACTGGATTCGATCCCCAATATCACATTAAAAAAAAAAAAACTAAATAAAATAAAGGTATTGTGTCCATCTACAACTAAATATTTTTTTAAAAATTATGAGGACTGGGTTGTGGCTCAGTGGTACAGCACTTGCCTAGGGAAGTGTGAGGCACTGGGTTCAAGCCTCAGCACCACATAAAAATAAATAAAATAAAGCTATTGTGTCCACTTACAACAAAAATATATATATATATATATATATATATATATATATATATAAATTTATGATCCTGCTATATTTGCCATCCTCATTGAACAGTGGTGCTGTCCTATCAGGCAACCAATGCCACATGTGGCCACCAAGTACTTGAACTATGACTGGTCCAAATTGGTATGCACTGTCAAAGACTTAGTAAGAAAACAAGAATATAAAATATCCCATTGGTAATTTTTATATTGATGACATGTTGAAGTCATAATAGTGGGGATATATTAGGTTAAATAAAACACATCATGAATTTTTTTAAAAGTTGTGTTCATGGAAGCAAGCTCAGGTTTCTCATTAAAAATGTGAAAATATTTTCTTTGAAATTTTTCATACAAATGCAGTATTTAATATGTTCTATAATTACTTTATCTTTATTTTTATACTTTAATAAAAAGAAAACATAATTACTTTTTCCATCAAGCTCCACATTGATATCCCCAAAACCTTTCTAGCTTATTCAAATATGCTATAAAAATACAGAAATTTCCTATGATTGAGTACAATGACATGAAATAGTTTCAGAGCAGGAATTTTTGAGTATCATTAAAGTTTGGAAAAAAGCATTTGTGAGCATATGCCATGCCAGGTGCCCCACTGAATTCCAGTGATGTAGAGTGATGCATATTGTATATTTCATGGTGTATCTATCAATAATTATGCAAGAAACCCTTGGGCATCATAGGGAGACCTGATCAAGTCACTGAACAGTGAGTGGGGCAATGGGATGGAGGTGTCAAGCTGAATGAATGATGGAGAGAGGTGGGGCCCTTTGCCTTTTTGAGCTATAGGTTAAGTACAGCCCTGGCCTGGCTCCTTATTAAATGTTTCCAGTACATGAGAATTTCTCCTATCCTGTAAAGTCTCAAAGCCCTTGCTCAGCCACCAAGCATCTGTGTGCAGGTTTCCTATAACCCATATGCCTGAGGCGAGGCACACCAGAAATCAGAGGCCAGGTTACCCATGTGCTTGTAAACTGGGTTATTTTTTACACATGTGACTTTGGCAATCCATTTAGTCCTCATTACAGGACAGCCCAATGCCAAGGCTGACTTTCTGTTTCCAATCTCACACCTCTGAGCTGAATCCTGAACACTCCATAAAGAGCCTCTGCAATGCAGGAAGCCACCTGTGTGCCACTCACTCTTGTTATTCAAGAGTTGTTGGCACTTTCTCAGCTCTTCTAAGGTTAGGAACTCAGACTGGTGGAGCCCAGGAGAATGGCCTTTTGGAAAAGCATCAGGGAGGTCTGAAGAGACCAGAAGTCAATGTTAGGTCCCAGACTATTAGGTTGCCTTCTGGAAATGCAAAGAAACAATATGGAATCTGTTCAGGTTAATATTGCCTTTTCAATTCTGTGTGGCCTTGGGCCTGCTCTGTGATGTAATTGTCATAACTTTCTCCATCTTTGCCCCAAAATACCTATGCAATTGTGCCTGAAGCAATGTATATACAAGTGTATGTGGCTATTTTGCTATAAAAACTGTCTGTGTGTAGATGTACTCAAAGGGCGTGCTTAGTTATAAAAAGTGCTGTATTAACATGACTGAGGTCATGAGTGTTATTTACTGTTAATTGTTTAAGTATCAAATAAAGAGTCAAACTTTAAAAAACTATTCAATTATTTTCAATGTATGCTTAAAATGTCTAAAGGATAGACTGTCTGAAGAAAGTCTGTTAAAAGAATTTTCACTATTTAAATAGCCAACAATAGGGGAATGATTTAGTAAATTACAGTAATAATGAATTATCACTTCCTTTATGCCAGGTATTAGGCTAAGTGTTTTATATGCATTATTTAATTTAAAAAATTTTTTTGTAGTTGTAGCAGGAGAAAATGCCTTTATTTAATTTATTTATTTATTTATGTGGTGCTTAGGTTCGAACTCAGTGCCTCACACAAGCTAGGCAAGCAACTGGTCACTGAGCCACAAACCTAGCTCAAGCATTATTTCATTTTTTAAAAATTTTCAAGATAGCAGAAAAGGACTATGATCATTATCATTTTATAGAGAGAAAATCAGGACATAAACACACTAAGTAACTCAAAAAAGACAATAACTAGCCAGGCCAGGCATGGTGGCATGATTGTAATCCCAGTGAGTCAGGAGGCTAAGACAGGAGGATCACAAATTTGTGGCCAACCTAGGCAACTTAGTGAAACCATATCTCAAAATAAAAAAATGAAAAAAGGGCTGGGGATGTAGCTTAGTGGCAGAGTGCCCCTGGGTTCAATCCTCAGTACCATCAAAAAAGGGGAACAGGGAAGAGGAGGAAGAAGAGGAGAAGGAAGAATAGGAAAATAAGGAAGAGGCACAGCTAGTCAATGGCAGAGTTGGGATTTGAACCTGACTGAGTCAGGTTCTGTTGTCTACACTCAAGTTTTAACCACCAGGTTATCAAGTAACACACCAGCACACAACCACGGTAGGTTCCCATAGCAAGTCACATTATTGGTGTGGCTATAACTGTTAGAACCCTTAAGAAAAATAAGGCAAATTTGGGGCTAAAGTTGGAACTAAGTGGTAGAACACTTGACTAGTGTATGTGAGGCCCTGGATTCCATCCCAGCATTATTTTTTTAAAAAGGCAATTTTGTAGCATTTATTACAATTTTAAGATGCACACATTATTTGTCTCACAATTACCATTTCTAGGACATTGTGAAGGTTAATTTTATGGGCTAAGGAATACCCAAGTACCTGGCTAAATTTATTTTGGGATATGTCTGTGAGGGTGTTCCTGCAAGAGATGGAATTTAAATCAGTAAACTAAGTAAAGAAAATCTACCCTCACAAAGGTGTGTGGGCATCATCCAATTCACTGAGGGCACAGATAAGACAGAAAGATACAGAAGAGATAACTTCACTCTCTCTTGGAGCTGAGACATCCATCTTCTCCTGCCCTTGGACATCAGAGCACCTGGGTCTTGAGCCTTCAGGCTTTGGGACTTACATCAGAAGGCTCCCCTCTTACCCGCTTCTTCAATTTTTGGCTTTGGACTGGGAGTCACGCCGTCATTTCCCCAGGTTTGTAGGCCTTCACACTTAGACTGAATTATACCACTGGCTTTCCTGGGTCTTCAGCTTTCAAAAGGGAGATGGTGGGACTTCCTGGCTTCCATTATTGTGTAAGCCAATTCCCATATATCTTCTTTCATATATATCTATATCTATCCTATTGGTTTTATTTCTTTGGAAAATCCAACTAATTCAATGGCACCCACAAAAAATGCTTCTGCAGGTACAAACAGACAGAGGTACAAATGGTTAGAAATACCCTAAATGCCCATTAGCAGGGGAATACATATAGACAGAGGTACAAATGGTTAGAAATACCCTAAATGCCCATTAGCAGGGGAATAGCAAAACCTATAGATGGAATATTTGGAGCTTTCTTGAAATGCAGTGAATCCCTATATACTGATAAGTGATCCCTATGTACTGTCTCCAACATGAAAAAGCTAGTCATACAGCCATTTTTTTAAAAAAACTGTTTTGTATGAGGAAGAGGGCTCACACAAAATAGTATGAAGGCTGCAAGGATAAAAGCTAAACTGTTAAAAGTGGTTTCCTCTGAGCTGTAAGAGGAAGAAGGAAGAGTATGGGGAAATTTTTGGTTTTTCCTTTATATATTTTTGAATTGTTTTAATTCTTTACAATGTGTATGTACTGCTTTTGTTAAAAAAAAAAAAAACTAATATGGAAAAAATATAATGTTTTCAACCAATTTGAAATTGATATGGGAAAATACTGTAACAAGTGAAAAAAATTAGAACATGAAATTATGTATACAGTATGATTTCAGCTACAGAAAAATGCCTTTAAAATCCAGGAAGGAAATATATCAAAATGTTAATAAGGACTGCCTCTGGGTGGCAGGATTATAGGATTATAGGTGTTGGTATGCTTTTTCTTTTTTCTTTTTCTTTTTTTCTCCTGCTTTTGCTTTTCTATACTTTCCAAATATGCCATATTATTTTTATAATTAGAAAAAAAATCAGGTTGGTCTGCCAAAGGTTCATGGCAGGTTATAAAACAAAAGCAGCTGAGGCCAGCAAATAACTTCTCCACCCGTACTGGGTGGTGTGACAGTCCACTACTCTTGGACACCAAAGGGAAGAGGACAGATGAGTTGAAAAGATTGTTTCTCCCTGTCTTGTTTTTCTGGTAAGTTTGCAAGAGGAAAAAGGAGAGAGTGACATCAAAGGAAGGGTGGCAAAGTGAAGGAGACCACAAATGAAGCTTGATTTAGTTTGGGAAGGAGAGAGCTGCAGGCCCTCAGGGAAGGCGTCCAATCCTGAGGGATTGCCAGTGAGGAGCTTTTAGGGTAACTTGGGGGATGACTGTGACTTTAACATTTTATGATTTCTACAGCTGAGTGACTGGGTCCCAAGGTCACAGCAGAGCACAGGCCAGGATGGAAGGGAAGACGGGTACCATAGCATTGGGGGTGGGCTACCATCTGAAGGGCCTTGTGTGGTCCCCACAATCTGACTGCAATGATGTCAAGACACAGTGCAGGCAGTCGCTTGTTGTCTTATGCAGGACATCTGGGATCTGGTACCTGGCACTGGAATTAAACAGTCACCATATCAAGCAAAAAGGCAAAGACCAAGACCACCAAAAAGCACCCTCAGCGCGCAACATTGAGTGTGTTTGCCATGTTTGATCAATCGCAGATTCAGGAGTTCAAAGAGGCCTTCAACATGATTGACCAGAACAGAGACGGTTTCACTGACAAGGAAGATTTACATGATATGCTTGCCTCATTGGGGAAGAATCCCATGGATGCTTACCTTGATGCCATGATGAATGAGGCTCCAGGACCCATCAATTTCACCATGTTCCTCACCATGTTTGGTGAGAAGTTAAATGGCACAGATCCCCAAGATGTCATCAGAAATGCTTTTGCTTGCTCTGATGAAGAAGCCACAGGCACCATTCAGGAGGATTACCTGAGAGAGCTGCTGACCACCATGCGTGATCAGTTTACAGACGAGGAAATGGATGAGCTGTACAGAGAAGAGCCTATTGACAAAAAGGGGAATTTCAATTACATCGAGTTCACACGTGTCCTTAAACATGGAGCAAAAGACAAAGATGATTGAAAGAACTATAGCTAAAATCTTCCAATTACATTATCTTTCTCTATTTTATTTCTCACTTTCCCTACCCTCATACAACCTGTTGCATGCAACTTAGTTTCACAGCTTTGCTTTTTTTTTTTTAATGTATTTATTCCAGACCTTTCTGCCACTTAGCACTTGTATAATCAGACTGGAAATGGGGCTGAGGTTGTAAATTATATTGAAAAAGAAATTGCTAGTAAAAATCAACAAATGTGAAAGCCCAGGGTGAAAAAAAAAAAGATACAGTGCAGTGGCCACAGTCACTGAGGTGGTGATGTTGGGAAGTTGGGTCATCCCTGCTTTTTCTTGATTTAATAGCCAAACACTAGTCTGAGGGATAAGGCACCTAAAAGATTCATTTTGCAAGCGTTTTGGGGAAACTTTGAAAATCATTCCTTTTTCTCTTCACTCAGCCATTTTTCATTTGGAGGGCTCTTCTCTCAGCCTCTTCCTGAGTCTCCCTTGAAAACTGAGAACTGCTCCTTCCCTAATGAGGTCATTCCTGCCTTCCTTGAACCCCAGAAATAGCCTCTTAGCGGGAGTTAGTTGCTGTTATAAACAGCATTCACACCTGGTAAATGATTATGTCTTCCAAAATTCACACATTGAAACCCTTAATCCCAGTTTGGAGGTGGAGTCCTCATGAATGGATTAGGGCCCTTATCAGAAGAAACCATCAAAACTTACTACCAGGATACAGTGATCAAAACAATGCAGAATATAGACCAATGGAATAAAATTGAGAGCCCAGAAATAAACCTTCACATATATAGCCAGGAGATTTTTCTTTCCTTTAGAATATTTTTTAGATGTTGATGGACTTTTATTTTATTCATTTATATGCAATGCTGAGAATTGAACACAGCACCTGGCACGTGCTAGGCAAGCGCTCTACCACTGAGCCATAACCCCAGTCCTGAGATTTTTTGACTAAGGTGCCAAGACCACTCAATGGGGAAAGAGTAGTCTTTAAGATATGGTGCTGGGAAAACTGGATATGCATATGCAAAAGAATGAAATTGAGCCCCTAATTAATACCATATATAAAAATTAACTCAAAATGGATCAAAAACCTAAATGTAAGACCAAAGGCTATAAAACTCTTAGAAGAAAACAAAGCAGGGTTTGGTGGCATACACCAGTAATCCCAGTGATGGGAGGTTGACACAGGAGGATCACAAGTTGAGACCAGTCTCAGCAAATTAGCAAGACCCTTAGCAACTTTGTGAGACTCAAATAAAAAATAAAAAGGACTGGGGATATAGCTCAGTGGTAAAGCACCCCAGATTAAATTACCAGTTTAAAAAAAAAAAAAGCTATTTAAAGAAAAAGAAAACACAACACAGATCATGACATTGGATTTGGCAAAGATTTCATGGATATGATACCAAAGGTACAGGCAACAAAAGAAAAAACAGACAAATTGGAATTTATAAAACTAGAGTTTTTGTGCATAAAAAGACCCTATAAATAGAGTTAAAAGGAAACCCACAGAATGGAAAAATACTTGCAAATCATTTTATCTGATAAGGAATTAATAACTAAAATATGCAGAGAACTCCTAAAACTTAACACAAATGAACAAATAACCTGATTCAAAAGTGGGAAAGGAATTGAATAGACATCCCTCTAAAGAAGACATATGTTATGATTTAGACATGAGGTGTTCCCTGAAAACTCATGTGTGAAGTGATAGAAGAAAATTTTGAGGTAAAATGATTGGGTTACAAGAGTCTTAATCTAATCAGTACATCTATCCATTTGAATGGATTAACTGGGTGTAGCTGTAGGCAGGTAGGGTATGGCTGGAAGAGTAGGTCATAGAAGTTTGCCTTTGGGGTATATATATTGTCCCTGGTGAGTGGTGTCTCTTTATGCTTCCTGATTGTCATGTCCTGAGCTGCTTTCCTTTGCCAAGATGTTCTGCGTCATCTTGGGCCCAGATGGAGTTGGCCATCTGTGAACTAGACTTCTGAAACCATGAGACCCAAATAAACTTTTCCTTCTCTAAAACTGTTCTTGTCAGACTTTTGGTCATAGTGATGAAAAAGCTGACTAAAACCACATGAAATAGCCAATAAACATAAAAAGATTCACAACATCACTAATCATTAAGAAAGAACAAATCAAGGCTGGGGATATAGCTAAGTTGGTAGAGTGCTTGCTTTGCATGCACAAGGCCCTGGGTTCAATCCCCAGCACCATTAAAAAAAAAAAAAGTACAAAGAAAAAATAAAGAGATACCACCTCAGATATATTAGATGCTGGTGTCCAAAAATAGACAATAATAAGTGTAGATGAGGAGGTGGAGGAACTGGAATTCTTGTGTTCTCTGGTAGAAATGTAAAATGGAACAGATACTGTGGAAAAGACTGGTGGTTCTTTAAAAAAAATGTAAACTAGACTTACCTTATGATCCAGCAACCTCACTTCAGGTATATAGAATTGGAAACAGGGTCACTAAAAGATATTTGCATGCCCAAATTCAGAGCAGTATTATTCATAAGAGCTAAAACATGAAAGCAACCCACATGAGCACTGACAGATGAACAGTTAAGCAAAATGTGGCCTGCACATACAATGGGATATTATTCAGCATCGAAGAGAAGACAGCTCATGGTCTCGGGTTGTGGCTCAGTGGTGGAGTGCTTACCTGGCATGTGTGAGACACTGGGTTCAATCCTCAGCACTACATATAAATAAATGAATAAAATAAAGGTCTATCAACATCTAAAAATATGTTTTTATTAAAAAAGAAATACATTCAGAAAGAGAACCCCGAGGATATTTTGCTAATGAAGGAATCGATTCTGAGAGGAGAGAGAGGAGCATTATTTTAGAACAGCTGATAGTACAAATGCTGATGCACTTAACCAGCGATCCTGTTTTCAGTTTGCCAATACAGCATCTGCAAGTGGTGATGACTGCTTGCTCACTGGTGGGCTAAAACCTAGACTCTGAGTGGCCTGTGCTAAGTAAAGCATTGCTTGGAGTGATATAGAGGGGACCTGTAGACTTTTATGGGGGTGAGAAATAGAAGCAGATTTGTTAAAGGTAGCTCATTTCTAGAACCCAACTTCTAATCTTGGCCCTCCAGACTACACAGAGAAACCTCCCTTCACAAACACTGTGTGTGTGTGTGTGTGTGTGTGTGTGATTTTTTGGTGCTTCTTTGTTCATTTGATTTGTTTCTGCAGTGCTGAGAACTGAACCCAGGGCCTCCTTCATGCTAGGCAAGTGCTCTGCCACCAAGTTACATCCCCGGCCCCTACTTCAGAAGAGAGAGGAGCATTTTTTAGAACTGACCTGGTTGGGGGAGTGTGGTATCCTGCACTGGAAATGCAGTATCAATTCAAACAAGCTTCTTGACTTAACAGATGCCCTGGGATTCCATGTGGCAGAGAACAAAGTATTGGCATTTTACTACCTGGAAAGGTAAAATGAGTTACCACATATGTAGCAAGAAATGCATACTAATCAGACTGGTCTAAACTTCTAGGATTTTTGCTGGTTTATGATTGATCTTGAAATGCCTAGTATGTAAAGGGAGAGACAGTTTATTAAGATCTCACCTTACTGGTGCAAACATAATTTAAAAAATTACAGTGTTAAAACATTAAGATTGAAACAAGATTGACTAGAACCATCATGACAGAAAGTCAAAGCCAATTGCCAGTCTTGAGTCAATTTAGAGATCATGATAGTGACCTCAAAAATACATTCTGTGAATCGTTCTTTTAACCTTTTCTGAGGGACCAATGACCATTCACCAAGATAACTGCCCTGGGAAAGGTAAATATCCAAACTTCTCAGCAATTCAACTAGCTGTGGGTGACACTAATTCCTGACCACAATGCTTCCTTGGTCCACAAGTCAGAGTGAGGGGTTTGCGAGTATGGCAGGCACAGTTAGCCACATAAGAGTCATGACCTGCTCTCCTATCTTGCCAACAGAACACTGATTTTATTTAGGTATTGGGGGAAATAATATGTTCACCCTTCTTGACCTCAAAAGGTGAACACTAATTAATCTAATCTGCCATGGTTGAGTCTATCCCACTGGCCATAGATTGCTTTACAAGAGAGTATGAGATAAGGGCTGGGTCCAAGAGATGTACAAGGACTTTTGGAGAAGTTTTCCTCACTCTTTGTAGTTCAAAAGGCAGAACTGGCCCAGGAGCTCACTCTAGATGGTCTGGATAACAAGGAAGCTGAAATCAGGTGTTCCTCCTTCTCCCAGCAGGAGGGCTGCACCCAGGTACAGTGGAGCCCTTCCCCTGCTTGGAAGCACTAGTGGCGTGGCCTGTGACCTCAGTTCTTTAAGTGCTGTGCAACTGGCATTCTCAGAGAACTATAACTGCCACACTGCAGTCCAGACAGTCTGGCAACAAGCAGTCTTTGGATTTCTCTACTGAGCTGGAGAAGTTGAATTTGGGTATAGCTCTTCCTACTGGGGGAAGGAGGAATATTAATGACCACAGTTTCCTCGAAGTACTAATCACCTCTACTTCAAGAAGTGCTGGATCCTCTGGGTCATATGAGTCAAATGACAGAGCTATTTTCCCTGAATTCTGGACCAGCTAGAGGACTTCTCATGATCTGGGCTTTCTTACTTTCTAATACAGAGATACTCACAGGCTTAAAGGACCCTTCAGTGCGATATAGACTTATACTGTAGGCCCAGCAGCACCTTGGTTCAAGCACATCTCTGTGAGGTTATGGGTCTCTCTTGGCCTTGTAAGCACCCCTTTCCCTAATAAAACCTATTCCTTAACCCAGAACAGGTGGACATTGAAGATTCTGAGCATGACAAGTGGACATCCACATGAGCCCATCTTGTAAGACATTGTTAGAAAGGGACACCAGATACTGACTTGACTTTTTTTTTTTTTTTTTTTTTTTGGTCACTGGATATAGATGGTGAGGAGGCAATTCCTGTAGCTATAGAAACTACCTTGAAAAATGAGTGGAGTTACTGATATTTTGAGAAAAGCAGAGCAGAATGATTGAAGGAATCTGAGAAGACAACAAAGATGTGTCCTGTAGAATAAAAATGGGTTATTATAAGCTTAAGGTGGTGATTTCATTTACACCTGGTATTTGGAATCTGGTCTCTTTTCTTGATCAAATAAACACCAGCTCTTACATTTACTTGCAATTACTTATTTAGTCATTCTTTTTCTCTCTCTCTTTTTTTTTTTTTTTTTTTGCAGTGCTGGGGATCAAACCCAGGGCCTTGTGCATGCAAGGCAAGCACTCTACTGACTGAGCTATCTCCCCAGCCCTAGTCATTCTCTTTTTCTAATCAGATGAGTAGAGAACGTGGAGCATTGTTTTATTTTACACGATAAGGAAAGCAGTATATCTTCACAATCTAACTCAGGGTTATGTCAATTTTCTGTCTGAGCTACAATGTCATTTTCAGGGACCTTGTATATCTCCTTGTATATCTCACTATTTCACAAGAACTATACTTTACTGCTTCATTCAGTGCTGATCAGACCTAAAGATAGGGAAGCAGCAGCTATCCTAGATGTTTTGGTAAAATAAATGCATGATGGAGAGTAGAGATAATTTCACAAAAATTAGGGGACTACTATCTCAGTAAAATATGGGGGCATGGAGGGATGGGAATATAACTCAGTGGTAGAGCACTTGGCTACCACATGGGAGGTCCTGGGTTTGGTCCTCAGCATCATACATGAAAATTTTAAAATTGGGGGAATAAAAGAAAGTAGTCTGAGGCAGATTATGACAACTCCTCCAAAGTAAAAGATGAGTCATTTGCTTTACCTTTCAGAGGCATGATGCTTATGAGCCTTTGGGAGTTTTTAAGGAAATACATAGCAGAGTTGAGTAAGCTACTCTACTCACTCACTGAGCAACCCAAAAACTCAGTAGGTCAAGTTCAGGGCCTGAGAGTGCATTTCTTTTTTTCTTAACATTATTTGTAATTGACATATCATAATTATATACATTTACGGGATATAATATGATGTTCTGGTGTGTCTGTAAAATAAATAATTATTAAATTAAGCTAATTAGCATATTCATAATCTCATTTATTTTTTGCCAGCCTTGAGTGGGATCCAATGCAAGCGAAGCCCTCTACCTAACCCAGCTCATGGAAAGCAGCTCTGTCACATGGCCCATATGACCCAGATGATCTAACACTTCTTGAAGGGGCTAAGACTACCTGGGATACTTCATGGAGCCCATAACAATCAGAGTAGCAAGCTTTAGGATTCAGGAAAAGGTACATTTTTTAAAACTATGTAATCAACCTATTTAATTATTAATTACTAATTATTCTCCTTCTGAGGAACAGCTCTTGCACCAATTCTGGGTCTGTTTGTCTTAAAATGCCCATCATGTTCTTCTTCTGCTCTGCAATACAGAAGGGCTCATCCCTCTGACCTTGTTGGCTAACTTCCTGTGTTAGCTGAATTCTGACTGGTTTTAATCAATAAGAAACACCACTGAGGGATTGAAAGGCAGGAGGTAGGGAGAAGTCTTTCTCCTCCTCCCTCTCTGACTTCGATGATGTCTCTGGCAGCAGATGGATTTGCTCCTTGGAGTCAGCCTCCAGTGAGCGGGTAATCTTTTTGTTCCTCTAGCCAAGGGGCAGTAGTGGCTTCATGTTACTGCAAGTCTCTGGATTGATTTACCAACATTTCCTTCACACAAGTAATCAACTCCCTGTATTCAATTCTCTGCATTGGAAGTACTTGAAGTGTTTTTTGTTTTCCTGCTTAGATCCTGAACTGATACCTTCTTGGTCTAGGAAAATCCCAGTAAACAGAACCTCAGGATGGACATAACAAAGATTTATTTTGTGTAATTGATTTACCTTCTCCTGTACTATGTCCCCCCAGGAGTGCTGAGTGCTTCTATGTCTCTAATTTATATACAGATAACCTGGGGATCTTATGAAAATGTAGATTTTAGTTCAGTAGGTCTGAGTTAGGGGACTGAGAGTGCATTTCTTTTTTTCTTAACATTATTTGTAATTGACATATCATAATTATATACGTTTATGGGGTATAATATGATGTTTTGACGTGTCTGTAAAATAAATAATTATTAAATTAAGCTAATTAACATATTCATAATCTCACTTATTTTTTGGTGGTGAGACATTTGAAATGAACTCTCTTAGTTATTTTGAAATATACATTTTTATTGTCAATACTCACCTTGCTGTGCAATAGATATTTAAAATTCCTGTCTAACTGAAATTTTGTACCCTTTGACCAACAACTTTCTTCCCTTCCTCCTTCCTAGCCTCTGACAACTGCTATTTTACTGTTTGCTTTCATGAGTTTGACTTTTTTAGATTCCAAAGTAAGAGAGATCTCTTTGTTCCTGGCTTATTTCACTTAGAATAATGTCCTCCAACTTCATGCATGTTATCACAAATTCCAGGATTTTCTCATTTTTTAAAGGCAAATGATATTCCATTATGTATTGTACCCATACTTTTTTATCCATTGGTTTTATTAAGCTTCTCATCTCTGTGATCAAAAGGCCTAACAGGAACAACTCAGAGGAGGAAAAGTTTATTTTGGCGTATGGTTTCAGAGGTTCAGTCCATGGTTGGTCATCTCCCATAGTTCTGAACCTTAGGTGATGTAGAAAATCATGGTAAAGCTGGGCATGGTGGTACACACCTATAATCCCAGTGATTCAGGAAGCTGAGGCAGGAGGATTGCAAATTCAAGGCCAGACTCAGCAACTTAGGGAGACCCTTCTCAAAATAAAACATAAAACAAAGGGGGCTGGGGATATGGCTTGGTGGTTAAGTGGCTCTGAGTTCACTCCCTGGCACCAAAAAACATCATGGTGAAAGGGTATGGTGAGGAAAGCTGTTGAGTTCATGCCACCAGGAAGCAGAAAGAAAGCTCCACTTGCCAGGGACAAAATATAAACCCCAAAGGCACTCCCCTAGTGACCTACTTCCTCTAACCACACCCGGCCTGCCTATAGTTACCACCCAGTTAATCCAATCAGGTAGATTAATCTGTGGCTAGGTCACAGCTCTCATAATCTAATCAGTTCACACTGAACCTTCTTGCATTGTCTCACACATGAACTTTTGAGGACACCTCATATCCAAACCATAGCAGCATTGATCTGTTGATGGACACTGAGGTTGATTCCATATCTTGGCTATTGTGAATAATGCTATAAAGAACATGGGGGTGCAAATATCCCTTTGTCATATGGATTTCAATTCCCCACTGTTAAGAAAGACTAAATATACCTCTATGGTTCTTCAATGCAACATAATTCCACATTTGAGTACACTGTTCTGACACATTTAGTGAATGGGGATGAGGGTGGATGCCAGTTGCCTGGTGGTAGAGAGATCAATACACTGATTAGGATCCATTCATGTAGTTGGAAGCATTAATATTATGATATCAAGAGTTTTGCCTGAGGTTTACTGATTTTAATAAATTTATATTTATTGTTTTATAAATTATTTCCCCTTTATTGTACACTTGTAATTATAGATTGATTGGTTTTTTAAATTATGTATCTAGTTAGAATATTGTATCTCGGAATTTCATTTTCAGTGTAATAAAGGGGATGATGTGAAAAAATACTTGATTTATAAAGAAAGAAGCTTTGGGGTGGAGGGGAGTTGTGATCCACTGGGTTAGAAGATCTAAGCTAGGATCCACAGGAGGGTAGACACTACGCAGAAATCCTGGGCCAGCATGCATGTGGTAGTAAGACTCAGGATTGTTTCCCTTTATGGGGGGATGTACAAATCTCTCTCTCTCTGTATGTGTGTGTGTGTGTGTGTGTGTGTGTGTGTGTGTGTGTGTGTGGTACTGGGGACTGAACTCAGGGACACTCTACCACTGAGCTATAGTCCCAGCCCCCTTTTAAAAAATTTTATTTTGAGACAGGGTCTCACTAAGTCACCAAGGCTAGCCTGGAACTTCTGATCTCCTGCCTCAGCCTCCAGAGTAGCTGGGATCGCAGGCATGTGCCATGACATCCAGTTGGAGTGCACATACTCTTGATTACACAAAGGAGACTATCATTGTGTTAGTGACAACATGACCATTTTGTAAGTGCAGCAGCGGGGAGATTGGCTTACATTGCTGCCAAGTACACTGAGATGTGGGCTGTAGTGGGCATGGGCCATTCTCAGCTCTCTAGCTCCTAAATGCCTTGCCTCTGGCTTGGGGGCCATGCTCACCTATGGGTCTCAACAGCAGGCAGAGTGCACACCTTTCACTACAGAAGCCATCAAGTCTGCATACTTACTCTCCAGCTACCCTGCAGCCGGGGTGTGGACTTCTGTCCTAGGCACACATGGAGCAGATGCATCTCCCCTGGACTTCGAATGAAGGCACAGTTGCTCATCCTGAGTAAGGAGGGAAGGGGTGATAATTAAGCTGAGCTTTGAAGAATAAATTAAATTTCAACAAGTTGGGACATTGGAGGAGGGAGCAATAGGTAGGTTAGGGGGTTGGGTGGACGGGCAGGGTTCCAAATATGGCAAAGACCTACATTTACCCATGGATGTTGAAGTCACAGGACACTGGAAAGGGTCAGAAGATTTACTTTTAAATATAGATCCTGGGCTGGGGAGATAGCTCAGTTGGTAGAGTGCTTGCTTTGCAAGCACAAGGCCCTGGGTTCAATCCCCAGCACTGCAAATGAATTCTGTGACCTTGGGCAAGTCCTTAAACCTCTGGTTTTAGGACTCTTTTCTGTAAAAAGAGCCTCTACTAGTGATCTGCCAGCCTCACATGGTGCTTCTGGGATCAAATGAAAATGAAGGTAAAAATGTTTTAAATAGCCAGGTGCAATGGCATGCCCCTATAATCTAAGCAACTGGGAGGGCTGGGGAAGGAGGATCATAAGTTCAAGGCTAGCCTCAGCATCTTTGGAAGAACCTCAGCAACTTCGTGAGAACCTGTCTCAAAATAAAAAGGTTTTAAATGAAAAAGTCTAAATAAGAATTAATAATTATGAATAATGGTGGGGAGGGGGAGGAGGGGGGTGAGAGGAGAAGAGACATAAATAGATGACAGAGCTAAGTCCAGGCTGAGAGAAGATGGAAAACGATGAAGAGTCTGGAAAGGAATTGGTCTGATCAAAGGCCAATTCTTCCTGAAGGTACAGGCCCTGGGTGTCAGGGTAGGTTGTTTGGGCCGGAAGTTGGCAGGAAGCTTTTCACACCTAGACAGCTGGCAGTGGCAGAAGGCTCTCAGATATCCAGATGGAAAAGGGGGAGCCTCCTGCTTCTCCTCTTCTGAGGCAGAACTCATCCTCCATGTTCCTCCAGATTCTTGTTGGTCACCTCACTGCTTAGTGGGTATCTCTTCTTCTACGAATGTGGTGCATTATGTGCTTTCTCTTATTGATCAATATCTTCTACCACATTTTGATTTTTAATTTTCATCTCGGAAAGTATGAGGGAGCTCTGCCAACTCCCCCATATTTCTTCATGTACAATACAACGTATGGGAGAAACTGGCCTATCAATCCCGGGCAGAAGAGGAACAGAGAGGCTCTTATGCCCAGGGGCGTCTTCTCAACTCCATTCATGCAAGTATGAATGATTGAATGATTCTTAGAACCTCAAGACCATCATGTCCAAGCAGAATTCTGTACTTTTCTTTACAAACCCTCCCCCTTCTCCTTTGTCCCTTGGTCTTGACCTCCACTTTCCTAGTACCTGGGCTCAATATCAGCAAAAATATTGGACATGACCTTCCTGTTTACATCACTAAATGCTCACAATGCAGAAGGCCTTTAGGCAGTCACAAATGATACAGTTCAAGTTGTGACTATTTGCAAGCAACCTCAAAGCCTGACTGCCAGCTACTTTGAAGGGGATCACCGCCCCCCACCATGCAAGGTTGTTTATCAGGAGTACAACAGAAGGTGCTGCAAAATCCTAACAAGAACCTGAACCACAGCCTTCCATGTTGCTTGCTGAGTGCGGAATGACTCATTTAGCCTAGAAGCCCTGCATTCTCAACCCAATGAGTGATGCCCTCAACTTCTGGAAAATGCACCCCTTATGGATGACAACCCATCTACAGTGCTAGGGTCCCTCTCCTTTCAGTTCTCCAGACCTTAGGCTAATGTGCACTTGGTTTCCTTCTGTCCTTGCACAGACAGCCTACATGGTGAAGTCGTCAAACGCACACCTAACCATGACACTTCGCAGACCTTTGGGAGCAGCCAGTCCTGCAGAAGTGCTCCAGGCACTCACAGTCAGGCCTGTAGTTCTTTCTTTTCCTTCTCTTTTCAGCCTTTTCCTCAACAGTGCTGCCTCCTCTGTGCTAATTAAATCCATCTGCAAGGTGAGTTGCAGTGGTGCATGCCTGTAATCCCAGTGAGGCACTGAAGCCAGCCTCAGCAACTTAGCAAGGCCCTAAACAACTTAGCAAGATCCTATATCAAAATAAAAATAAAAAAGATTGGGAATGGAGTTTGGTGGTAAAGCACCTCTGGATTCAATCCCCAGTATCAAAGAAAAAAAAAGAAAGCCAGAAAAGAAAAAGAAAAAACAAACATCTGCATAGCTACCCTGTGATAAAAATATCAGCCCATGTCACATGCTCTGTCAATTTGGTCAGTGTGCCCAGTGTCCTGCATCATTATATTGTTACTATACATCATTATGTTGTTACTATACTACATATTGTTACTAACCTTCCAAACTATAAATGGTCAACTAAGAGCAAGACTACACAAATGCCCAAACTCAGCAGCTGATTCACAAGGCATAAATCCATGGTATAGCTGAGAGAAAGAAGAAGACAGGGATCTGGTCCTGAGAGCCCCTCTGGCTGAGAGGCTCATCCACAGAGGCTGGGAATTTGGAAGATGTGACCATGGAGGAGCAGTGCAGCCTCCTCTGCACTCCCAGGCCTCATCAATGGAATCAATCTGCTGAGTCTGCCAGACTCCCAATGTCACAGTCAGCTTCATATGGAGTTTTCACATCCCATGGCTAGGAAAGTTCTGGAGGCAACTGTGTTCTCCCTAGAGTGCTGGTGGACTGGAGCAGGCACCCATGTGAGTGGAGAGGAAGTAGAGGAAATGAAATGACCTTCCCATGAACTCAGACCTGGTCTTCAGATTTTAGGAGAAGAGAAGAAAAAATAGGAAGTAAAGAAGAGCAGAAACACCAAAAAATAAGAGGAAGGTAAGTGAGAGCAGAGGACTAAAAGGGTGAAGTATCGCAGAAAGTCTTACTGAATGTGGGAGACAGCTGGGCTTCGACAATAGCAGCCCATGTTGGCCCTCCTCTTTCTGCTTTCCTCCTTCCTCTCTCCTGTGTTAAATGGATTCAGGTATGGTGAGGCCCACAGATTAGGAGACTGCCTTTTAAAAATAGCTTTTTACTCACAGTTTCTAAGAGGAAAGTGGGTGCTCTGCATCATACAACAGAGTATGTCAGAAGGCAGGAGGAGAGAGGGGAAAACAGGAGCCAAAGCCTTTATTGCAGTTTTTGAGGGAAGGAACAAGAAAGGTAGGCTAAATGAGCTGAGCAGTTTTGTGTTGGACAGTAGGTATAATTTCAGTGGGCTCTGGCTTCTGGGTTGGTCCCTAGCTGTCTAGGTCTCTGCCTCTGGATGATTTAGGGCAGAGAGATAGTAACCAAACCTGATAAAAGGAGATGGGGTACTGTGGACTCGGGACTAGATGGTTCACATACGAAAGGTGAGCTTGCAAGCAAGTAATTTGCTGTCTCTAGGGATTAGTTAACCCTGCCACAGGGGTAGTCAGGAAATAAATAATATGCATCATACATCTATAAAATGTGCCACAGTATCAGGAAGTATTTGCAGGGCCCTAACCTCTCCATAAGATTCTCCTGATGAGTTAGAGCACAAGAGTCAAAATGGCAGTAAGAGTCAGACATTGCCAAGTCCCTCAACAACCCTATTCTGACATCAACCCTCTCTAGGCTTCAATTTCATTTCATCAGTTCCTGCTGTGTGACCTTGGACAAGTGACTTCTCTCTAAGCCTGAGAGGACTATTGGGAGAATGAAATGAATCTCTGGACAGAAGCTTCTCTACTTAGGTTTGTCTCTCAGACTATACAACTCCGCCTCTGAGAACGCCCTGGAGCCAGTGGGACAGGTCCTGGCTCTGCCACATACTATCACCTGCAGGTGCCTGGGCCCCTCAGTAAAGTATAGATAGCAAGACCAAGAGAAGTGACTGTCTTAAGGAGACATTTCAATTAACAGTAGAGAAATCTGCATACTACAGAAATACAGCCACATCAATGTTCATAGCTGCTCAATTCACAATAGCCAGACTGTGGAACCAACCTAGATGCCCTTCAATTGATGAGTGGATAAAGAAACTGTGGTATATATATACTATGGAATATTACTCAGCCATAAAGAATGATAAAATTATGACATTTGCAGGCAAATGGATGAAATTGGAGAATATCATGCTAAGTGAGATAAGCCAATCTCAAAAAGCCAAAGGACGAATGATATCGCTAATAAGTGGAGGTTGACACATAATGGGGGGGAGGGAAGGGTTAGAGTTAGGGTTAGGGAGGGGGGCAAGTATGGAGGAAGGAACTACTGTATAGAGGGTAAAGAGGGGTGGGAGGGGTGGGGGGAAGGGAAAAAATAACAGAATGAATCAAACAACATTGCTCTATGTAAATTTATGATTACACAAATGGTATGCCTTTACGCCATGTACAAACAGAGAAACAACATGTATCCCATTTGTTTAAAAAAAAAAAAAAAAAAAAAAAAAAAAAAAAACAGTAGAGAGACACTGGGGCAATGTCACATCACTTCAGGCAGGCAGAGACCAACACCATTAATTTGGGAGGGCTGGTTGGTCCAGTGCAGATAGTCATCAAGCAGCTGAAGTGGACTATGAGGACCCAGGACAGAGTCACCCCAAAGTGTGAGAAGTTCTTGCTAGTTTCACACACAGAAGGACTATACCCCTCGGCCTGTCCACAGACTTGCTAAATAGCCCTAATATTGAAATCAGGGGTGTTCAGTAAACACAAGACTGCAAAAACTGTTTTCAGCTCTGTTGGGTCCAATGAAAAATAAATTCACAACCTCAAAGGAAAATGTCCTATCCTTTTCAAGTTGCTGTAGTCCCCCTATGTTCCAAACTAGAGAATGGACTATTTATAAAGTGAACATTTTTAAAAGTAAACTTGTTTCTCCTGTTTACCTTCTAACTAAAGATTCCATAAAGGCTAAAAATCTAGAGTTCCTCTCTGCTAATACTCACTCCTCAATTCTGTCTACTCCCCACAGAAAGATATCTTTGTATAATTTCTGTTAAGAAAGCAACATTCCACTGAAGTGATGTCACAGAATTCTGTGGCCAACACTCTTGTCACCCCAACTCAGCCAGCACTGTGACTGTGTGAGCTCCAATCTAGGACCTGGTGGTACCATTTCTAAAATTCTTGACTCATCCTACCCAGGCTTTCTTAAAGAACGTGAAATTCAACCCTCCCACGTGCCTTTAAAAATGTATACTCTCCATTCCAGTTGTCGTAGTAACATCTTCATCCTGCCTTCCTGCCTTTTTTATATTTTGGTACTGATGGACCATGAGTTACCATGAGAACAGGAGTGGCTTTAAACAAAGAGAATTTCATTGCTTATCTTTGTGTCCTGTGAAAAACAAAACCCACACCCATAGGGACAGCCTTAGCAGAGATGAGAGAGCCTAACTACAGAATGATGAAAAGCCCTGTTTTGTGGGTCCCAGAATCCAGTAGGGATCATTTCATTTGTTCTTTGAGTTCAGTTTTGGAGAAAATATGTTTTATGTATTAACTTTTTTAAAGATTCAGTTGTTCTAGTAATTATGACTCTTCAGTGATTAGTTTTAAATGCATATTCCTACCTTCAGCTTTGAGGACACTTGTCACTCCTCCACAAAATTGTAATCATTTCCTGTGCTAGGCTCAGCTAAACTCCCCTATCCCAACCTCACAACCCACTTATGACAGGGTGGCATCAACTGACCTGGTGTTCCTCACTGTTTCAGACCCAAGTTTTGTGCATCTCTTCTCTCTTTCAAAGCTGAATGATTAAAAAATGTAAGCTCTCTGAGTTCAAGGACATTATGTGCTTCTTTAGAACTCTCTGCATAGTCCTACTTGTTTTGACTTCAAGCTTTCCATTCTGATGTACAGAATATTAAGTTTCAACTGCCAATTTTAAATAGTTAACTTCACAGGATTTGTGTGTGGGAACAAACTTGAAGGTAGGAAGAAATTAAATTCACAGTCTGACTAGCAGCCTGTGTCAATGACACATTCTTTAATTAGTCATATTGATGGAATTAACATGTGTGTTTACCACGTGCTAGGCACTGGGCTAAACACCTGATATGTATTATCTCATTTAATCCCCACCATATCCTATGGAGTTAAGGTCTATTTTTACTCTTCCATTTCATGATTGAGAAAACAGAGCCACAGATAAGTTAGGCAACTTGCCCCAGGGTCCCACATCTATGTATCCAATGCAACACAGATTTGATATAAGTATCTTGTTCTGAAACCCTGGAGTTACCCCATAAGCCAAGGGAACCTACAGTATACAAAGACATCCTAAATCAAAGGCCAATTGAATGGGTTTTGTATATCTGTGCAAACTCAAGCCACAGGTGGCCACCAGGGATCTTGTTTTAGCTGCTCATTCTCTGCATAATATCTTTCTGCATTACCTCTTTGCACACCTGTCCAGGCAGAAGCAAACACCTAGACTCAACTACAAGTGTGAGAATCAAATCATTTTCCTGTAACTCTATTCCTGGTCCTCTGGAAAACAACATGCCCCATAAAAATCGAGGTCCTATAAAAAGGATGTTTTAAAAAAATTGTGGCTTTTTAAAAGGAATTTTACTCTTTGACATACTAGTCCCACTTATGAGTATTCTGTACAATTAAAAACAATAAATCTATACACAAAAAGGCTTTCATTCAGCAGTATATTTAAAAACAGCAAAAATTGGAAGGAATATAAATGTTCCACTATAATGGATTGTTAGGTAAATTCCAACATATCAACTGAATGGAATACCACATAACCATTAACACACAGCTATGAAGATTAAAAACAAAACAACAACAACAACCCCCGCATACACACACACAAGAAAAACCATGCACACATTCAGTCCAGCATCTGAAACTACTTTTCACCTAAGTCCATGAAAATGCTTTTAAAAAAATGTTTAGGGCCTGGGGTTCAGTGGTAGAGGTCTTGATTAGTAGGCATGAGGCTCTGGCTTTGAGCCCCAGTATTGAAAAAAATTTTTGATGTTAAGCAAAAAAGAGGACACAAAATTTTGGAGCTATTTTAATAATAAATACATAAATAATACATGATTATGTTTATAAATGGCCTGGAGATGGAAAGTGGTAAAAAGAACATGAATCAAGTGATTCCTAGACAATGCCTAACATAAAAGATTCAATCAATATTTTTGGATGACTTTTTTAAATGAAAAAAAATCAATTGCTGTATTAGTTTGGGTGAATCCAAGTTACTAACTTCAATAATTTATTTAATGCTGTTGTAATAATGTTAGTACAATTTTTAAGAGCCCCAAGAGCCCTCTAGATTTGGAGGTTGAGCAGTACATAGTCAGCTCAGACTAACATAACAAAATACCACTGATGGGGTGGCTTAAACAACAGAGATTGACTTCTCAGATATGGAGGTTGGGAAGTCCAAGATCAAGGTGCCAGCAAGTAGCTTTCAAGCTGAGACCTCTTCTCTTGGCTTATAGGCAGCCACATTCCTTCTGTGTGCCCATACGACTTTGTGTAAGCATGAGGTGAGAGACATGTCATTCGAAAGAAGGATCTATCAGCAGTCCACTTCATTTTGATCAGATTCTGAAACTAAAAGGGAAACTTAAGCTAATCCATCAAAGCAGAGATGGGTGAATGGATTCTTCTTCTCATAACTCTTTCCTCCTATGCCCTGAGTGACCTTCATTCTCTCTCAAGGTTAACATTATCACATCTTCAAACTCTTCCTCTGTCCTAATTGGACAGTGGTTTTCATCCATGTCCATTTGGTGGCATTGTGTATACATGCACACATACACTCTCACGTACAAGCACACAAAGAGCCTGATCACACCTCAGCACAGGTTTCCATTGCTGCCATGTTGAGTTCTTGGAGGCTGACACTGGCAGTACACGTACAGCTCAGCCATCTTACAGAAAAACAGAAGCCCACTGGCTTTACACACCCAAAACCAGGCTGCTGAAGAAATCAAGGGTGAAGGACACAGAGAGAGAGAAAGAGGAGAGATCAAGTGATGCTAACGATTCAAATCACAAGACCATCTTTGGCTGGGAAGGATGGGTAAGACACTGCTGTTGATAGCTCTGTTGGTGACATATTTATGGCAAATGTGACTATGGTCTATACAACAGTTAACTGGTGCTCCAGAAGCCACAGATCAGAAGGCCTGAGAAGAAGCAGTTTGAGGGACACTGGTGTGGGCAGTGGTTCTGAACTCATGAGCTTATAAGCCTCTGCATAGTCTCCCCAAGTCTGCTCTTTGTCCTTGCACTGAGGCTGTCAGGAGCCTGACCTCTCATTTATCATTTGCATATTTCATATCCTGGTGGGAAGAGGAAAACACCAAGCTAAAATAACTAGGGAAGGCTGTTCACAGAGTAGTGGGTCTAAGGTGCAAATCAGTGGGTTGCAAATGCAGATGCAGAACTAGAGGTGTCAGGAGTGGTGAAGGGCAGCAAGGTCACTGTGAACTGTAGGAAGTGGGTCTGGGTCCACCAATGAGGAAGCCTTGGGGCATTTCCCCTGCATTTGATGTCCCTCCCCTTTCCACCTCTGCTAGAGATAAAGAACAAAGAGAGAAAAGCCTTGATTTAAAAAAATTGCATTGTGGTAAAATATACATAAAATTTACCATTTCAATCGTTTTAGTATACCATTTAGTGCCCTTAAATACACTCACATTGTGTGTAACCATCCATCTGAACTTTTTCATCTCCTAAACTGGAACTCTGTACCCATCAGACAGTAACTTCCCATTCCACCCTCGCTTCAGCCCCTGGTGACCACCATTGTACATTCTATCTCTATGAATTTACCTATTTTAGATTACTTACATAAGTGAATCTGCAATACTTATTCTTTTGAGGTATGTATTATTTCATTTAGCATACTTTTAAGGCTCACCCATGATGTAGCATATACCAGAATTTTCATACTTTTTATTTTATTTTATTTTTTTTGTACCAGGGAATGAATCCAGTGATGCTTATACTGAGTCACTCCATTTTTATTTTTTGAGACAGGGTCTTGCTAAGTTGCTGAGGCTGGCTTTGAATTTGCAATCTTCCTGCCTCAGGCTTCCAAGCCACTGGGATTATAGGGGTGCACTGTGCCTGGCTAGAATTTCATTCTTTTGTTGTTGTTGTTGTGGGGGGGGGGGTAGGTACCAGGGATTGAACTCAGGGGCACTCAACCACTGAGCCACATCCCCAGTCCTATTTTGGGGCACTCAACAACTGGGTCACATCCCCAGCCCTGTTTTGTATTTTATTTAGAGACAGGGTCTCGCTGAGTTGCTTGGCACCTCGCTTTTGCTGCTTTGAACCCGTGATCCTCCTGTCTCAGCCTCCCAAGCTGCTGGGATTATAGGTGTGCACCAATTTCATTTATTTTTAAGACCAAATAATATTCTACTGTATCGATACACCACCTTTTGTTTATCTTTTCATCCACTGATAGTCACTTGGGTTGTTTCCACATTTTGACCATTGTAAGTAATGATAGTATGAACATGGATGTACAAGTATGTTTGGCTCCCTATTTTCAGTCCTCTGGTATATACCTAGAAATGGACTCATTGAATCTTATAGCATCTTTTTCCTCTTTTTTAATGGGTGCGTTTTTTCATCTTTTTTGTTCTCTCTAGACATATGTGACAGTAGAGTGTATTTTGACATATTATACATACATGGATATAGCATCTTTTTGGTTGTTGTTTTGTGGTGCTGGAAATCAAACCCAGAGCCCTGTGCATGTGAGGCAAGTGATCTACCATTGAGTTACATCCTCAGCTCCCTCATAAAGCATCTTGATCCATTTTGTGTATCACAGACTGGGTTCTTTATAGAAGAATAGAAAATTATTTCTCATAGTTCTAGAGGTTGGAAGGTCCAAGATCAAGGCACTGGCATTTGGTTCCTGGTGAGGGCCTCCTTGGTGAGTTCTCCCCTCCCAGGCAGAAAGGGGATAAAGTCCCTCTCTTGTGCCCTTTTATAACAGCTTTACTGTTATAAGTCCAAACATCTTCTAACACTTCTAATAGGCTCCAATTCCTAACACTGTTACATTAGGAATTAAGTTTCTAAAACATGAATTTGGAGGCAGATATTCAGACCATAGAATATAGTACTTCCACGTTTAACTTTTTAAAAGAATGCCCAACTGTTTTCCACAGTGACTATACCATGTCCTCATCTATTTAATTTTTTAAAAAATTTCTTTGAAGTTCTATGAATTGATTCAGGGGCCTTGACCATGCCAGGGAAGCATGTTACCAGTGAGCTAGATATTCCCTGGCCCACCTTGACCTATTTTAAATGAAGACCGAATTTATTGCATAGGCCTCATGTCAATGAGTCTGGAAAGTTAGTCTAAAATCCAAGTTCAGGAGGCAGGAGAAGTCATGTGGCCACCTTGGATTTAGGTGCCCCACCTAAGCTTCAGGGACAATGAAAAACTTGTGAAATTCAAGATGGCAGATTAGAGGAAGGCTGCATTTGCAGTGGTCCTGGGGCTTGGGCTTCAAATAGTAGGAATACTGCTTCTCAGAGAGGTGGGAGAAGAGGGAATTCACTGAAAGTCAATATTGGACAGTCAGAGTCTCTTAGAGACGCATAAATTTAGGTGCCTTGAACAAAGAACAAGAAAGAGTACATTGAAGCCAACCAGTTGCAGCAGTGACAGTGGCACTGGTTCACCAAAGAGGGGAGGAATGACATAAAGAAATCCAACAGGCACATTTGACATGGAAAAGCTGGTGGAATAGAAAAATGGCCAGAACTTAGCTGATCCAGAGGCTGCACAGTGAACTGGTATTTGAAAAGTGTTCTGTGTTTCTCAAGTGGCAAGTGGAGAGCTGAGGCAGGAGTCATCTTGAGGAAGCCATGCTGCAGCTTCCTACTGCATGAATCTGGGAAATCATAGCAAATATTGCTTTCCTGTCACAGAATGCACCTACTGTGTGGTCTATGGTGTACTTAGCAGAATGCGAGTGAAATAGGTACAGAGAAGATTGTTCTCAAGAATTCAAGTCAGAGATGTGGAGGGAAGTTCAACTCATTTTCCCTTTAGTCTGGTGGCTCAGGTGACTAGCTGAAGTGGGGTGGGAAATGGAACAGGAAGGTGTGATTAGACTTGGTGACTGAGCCTGGCAAGACTATTCATGGGCAGTGGCGTGTGAGAGACAAGTGTGCAGGGTCAGCTCCATAACCTACAAGTAGAATTCTCAGGAGGCTCCTGAGATCCAGACTCCCAGCTGAGATCTGTACTTGCCTAGTCCTACGGTGTGTTGATCTAATCTCTCCAGAGCAGACACCACCTAACAAAGTACCAAGGGCCTGATAAGAGCTAAGCTGCAGCTGCTGGAACTCTCCACATAAAACTCTGCAGCAGCCCCACCCTGGGAGGGCATCCTTATGGTTTCTCTGAAGAAAACTCCAATGGACAGTACTTCCCATTCTGACTTACCTGATAACTGGTGAGAAAGAAAATTGAAAGCTATTTCAACCAGCTTCAGTTTTAGGCCACTCCAGCAGTCAGCCTGGTGAGCAATACAAAAGGAAGGAGGAATTAACAACCCCCAGCCCTTGATCTAAGAGGTACATAGCTCAGTCAGCCATAAGCAGTGATCATCCAACCTCATGGATAATTTTGACCACCTCAGTGGAGATAATTCTTTTTCTTTTCCTTCCTTCCTTCCTTCCTTTCTTCCTTCCTTCCTTCCTTCCTTCCTTTCTTCCTTTCTTTCTTTCTTTCTTCCTTTCTTTCTTTCTTCCTTCCTTTCTCTCTCTCTCTCTCTCTCTCTCTTTCTCTCTCTCTCTCTCTCTCTCTCTCTTTTTGGTTTGGGTTTTTGGTAGCAGGGATTGAATCCAGAGGTGTTTAGCCATTGAGCCACATCCCCAGCCTGTTTTGTTTTTCATTTTGAGACAGGGTTTCACCAAGTTGCTTAGGGCCTCACAAAGTTGCTGAGGTTGGCTTCAAACTTGTGATCCTCCAGCCTCAACCTCCTGAGCTAATAGGATTACAGGCATGTACCACCATACCCAGATCATTTTCATTAATAATTTTTTTCTTCCCCCTCCATGTCCTCTAATGTTCTTACTGAGCTTATTATCTCATGAAAATATATTCAGACAGTATTAAAGAAAATAAGTAACAAAGACCAGAGTATACAAGAATTCTGGGACAACATTAAAAGACCAAATTTAAGAATCATTGGAATTAAAGAGGATTATGAGGATTAGGCTAATGGCATGGATAAACTCTTCAGAGAAATAATAACAGACAAAAGTTCAACCCTCAAGAATGAGATGGACATTCAGAGACAAAAAGAACTCAAAATGCAAAATAGACAAGTTCAAAAAAGAATCTTCCTACAATACATTATAATCCAAATGCCTAACATATTGAACAAGGACAGAATTTTAAAAGACTCAAGAAAAACATCAGGTCACATTTACAGGCAAGCCAATCTGAATGATTTCTGCTTTCTCAGCATGGTCTCTAAGACTCTAAAATCCAGGTTTGGAACAATGTGTTCCAAGTCCTGAAAGAGAATAACTGTCAACCAAGATTGTTATATTCAGCAAAACCATTCTTCAGAATCGAGGCAGAAATAAAAACCTTCCAAGATAAGCAATAACTAAAAGAATTTGTGACTACTAAGCTGGCACTACAGAAAATACTCAGAGAAATACTACACAGAGAGGAACTCAAAAACAAACCCCAGAATTCACAAATGGACAAATCTCATTTAAGGAATATCTAAGCAAATGAGAAACAGGGCCAAATTAAATGTTAAAAATAATAAATAAAAAAAATAAATCAAAATGACAGGAATTAATAAATCTCTCTCTAGAATAACATTGAATGTAAATGTCTCAACTCTATAATTAAGACACATAGGCTGGGCTGGGGAGATAGCTCAGTAGGTAGAGTGCTTGCCTTGTAAGCACGAGGCCCTGGGTTCAATCCCCAGCACCGCAAAAAAAAAAGAAAAAAAAAAAAAAAAGACACATAGGCTGACATTAGCCAGGCTGAAAGTGAAAGGATGAAAATTAATATACCACACAAATAGAGTCCCCAAAACAAGCAGGAGTAGCTACTTTCATATCAAAAAAAGTAGACTTCAAGCCAAAATTAATGAGAAGAGACAAAGAAGGTAATTTTGTATTGGTAAAGGAATAGTCCAGCAAGAAGATATAACAATGGCAAATAGTTATGCTCCAAATTTTGATGCATCTAATTACATAAAGCAGACACAACTCAAAAGATTTAGACAGATCTCAGTTTAATAATACTGGGTAATTTCAACATTCCTCTCCTACCAATAGATAGTTCATCCAGACATATATCAGCAAAGACTCTTAAGACTTAAAAAAAAGTATTACAGATCAAAATGACTTAATAGACATCTATAAAATATTTCATCTGGCAAGAGTCAAATTCACTTTATTCACACTCATGGACCTCCAACATAGACCATATTTTAAGGCACAAAGTGACTTTTAGCAAGTACAAAAAAAAAGGCTATAATTCCTTACATCTTTCCAAATCTAATGGAATGAAATTAGAAATTTACACATACAAAAAAGAAAAATAAAAGAAAGAGAGACACCATGTAAACACATGAAATTAAACAATACACTTTGAATGATGAATGGGGAAAGTGTGATAGGTTAGGGGAGAAATTTAAAAACTCTTAGAATCAAATGATGATAGTGATACAACATACTAGAAACTCTGGGACATTATGAAGGCAGTTCTAAGAGGAAAGTTCATATCCATGAGTGCCTATGTAAGAAAATCTGAAAGATTCCAAATAAGCAACCATGTGATGCATCTTGAGACCCTTGATAAATGACAACAAACCAATTCTAAAACCAGAAAGGAAATGATTATGATGAGAGCCAAAATCAATGAAATGGAAAATAAAAAACAAAACAAAGGATCAATGAAACGAGGAGTTGGTTCTTTGAAAAGATAAGACTAATAACTGTTAGCCAAACTAACCAAAAGAAAAAGACATAATTAATAAAATCAGAAATGAAAAAGGAGAAATCACCACAGACAACACAGAAATCCAAAGGATCATTAAAGACTTCTTTGAAAACTTAAGACTCCAATAAACTGGAAAACCTAGAAGAAATGGACATATTATTAGATATATGTGATCTGCCAAAATTGAATTAGAACATTAAAAAAACCAACAGACCAATAACTAGTAGTGAGAGAAGCAGTAACAAAAAGCCTTCCAATAAAGAAAAGCCCAGGTCTAGAGGTATTCTCAGCTGAATTCTACCAGACCTTCAAAGATACACTAATGGCAATGCTCCCAAAGTAATTCATGAAATAGAAAGGGATGAAACTCTTCCAAATTCATCCTATGAAACTAGTATCAGGCTCATACCAAAACCAGATAAGGACACATCAAGAAAACTACAGACCAATATCCCTGATGGGCACCGTGTGCCTGCAGATGGCATCACCTGGAAATTGAGCAGCTGCATGCGGGTATCAAGGATCTGATGAGAGATGATGGCCAAGAATAAATTAAGAGGGCAGAAATCCAGGAATGTATTTCACATAGCCAGCGAAAGAAACTTAAGGCTAAAAACAAAGCAAAACCAGTTACTACTAATCTTAAGAAGATAAACATTGTGAATGATGAAAAGGTTAACCGAGTGAATAAAGCTTTTGTGAACATACAGAAGGAACTTGCACACTTCTCAAAAGGCCTTTCTCTGGAACCTCTGCAGAAAGAACTGAGTTCTCAGCATCATGAAAATGAACCAGTTAATGTTGATGAAGCTACAAGATTGATGGCTCAGTTGTAATACAATGGAGATGCATCGAATTCCCCCAAAAAGATCAATAAATTAAATGTTTTATACAAAAAATCCCTGATGAACTCAGATGCAAAAATCCTCAATTAAATATTAGCAAATCATATTCAACAATATATAAGAGTTTAATAAGTTGGGCATGGTGGTGCATGCCATAATCCAAGCAGCTTGGAAGGCTGAGGCAGGAGGACCATGAGTTCACCGTCAGCCTCAGCAACAGTGGCGAGGTACTAAGCAACTCAGGGTAGGACTGGGGATGTGGTTTAGTGGTTGAGTGCCCCTGAGTTTAATCCCTGGTATAAAAAAAAAAAAAGGAAGAAAGAAAAGAAAAAAGTATTATATATCATATGACCAAGTTGCCTTACTCCAGAGTTGCAAGGATGGTTTAACATACATAAATCAATAAATACAACTGATCATATAAATAGAAGCAAGGACAGATATCATGGAGTCATTTCAATAGATATAGAGAAAGCCGTCAACAAAATTCAAGCACCATGATAATAACACTAAAGAAATTAGGGAGAGAAGTTTACTTCAACGACATAAAATCTATATATGACAACCCAAAACCAAGATCATAGAGAATGGGGAAAAACTGAAAGCATTTCCTTTAAAATCTGCAAGAAGGGGCTGGGGCTGTAGCTCAGTGACAGAGTGCTTGCCTGGCACATGTGAGGCACTGGGTTCGATCCTTAGCACCACATATAAATAAACAAATAAAATAAAGGCATTCTGTCCATTTACAACTACAAAAAATTTTTCAAAAATCTGCAACAGGACAAGGATGTCCACTTTCACCACTCCCATTCAATATAGTGCTAGTAATTCTAGTCAAAACAATTATGCAAAAGAAGAAAATAAAAGGGATAAAAATAGGAAAGGAAGAAGTCAAATTATCATTTTTTTGTAGATGACATGATCCCATACTTAGAAGATCCAAAAAATTCTACCAAAATACTGTTAGAGCTAACAAATAAATTCATCATATACTGAATATACTGAGTTGAAAAGGCAGAAGACTACTCCAAAAAAACAACCTGACCTGGACTTCTCAAAAATGTCAATGCCATAAAAGATCAGTATAAAGAGAGAGAGAGAGAGAATAATTTTAGATTAACAAATTCTAAAGAGAGATGATAGCTAAATGCACCATGTGATTCATGGTTGAATCATTACAAAAAAATATGTACTACTACACTATTATATCAATATAATATTGATATAACAAATTCTTAATATAAATGCTTTATGTGCAATATATATTGTACTTGTATTATTAATACATGTAAAAGATGTGCAGGAACAATTTTGACAAAAAGTTAATTCATGAATCGAGGTCAATGGTTCTCCAAGCACAGGTGATTTTGTCTTCTGTAACATCTGGCAATCTATGGAGACATTTGGTTGTCAGAGTTAAAGTGTGCTACCAGGATCAAGTGAGCAGAGAGTTGGCAGTAGCATAGCATAGCTGCTAAACTCCCAGAATGCACAATATGGCCCCACAATAAAGAATGAGAGTACCATGAGAGTACTAAAATGTTGAGGGTAGGTAACAAGGTTGAAAACCCTGGTCTAGGTAAAGGGTTATACTTTTTCTTTTTTTCAGTCTTTCTGTAGGTTTAAATTTTTTAAAAATATAAGGGTGGCCCCAAAAAAAATGAAAGAGGAAAAATGTGTGAGAGAAAGATTAGAATGTGAAGAAGAAAGCGTTAAGTGAATTCTTTCTAGGTTCTTGGCTGTAAAGGAAGATGTAAAGGGGAGGGGGAAGCAAACACTCATGGCCGCACAGTCCCAATACTTCCAGCCTCACGTAAGAATCATCCTGGGTGTCTTTGTTTAGTAATGACTGACCCCACCCCCAACCATCACTACTGAGGGGCCAGTGAGAGGTCCTGATCCTGACAGTTTATCCATCATTGCTACAACAGAGTCTAGCTCCACAAAGGTATGCGGGGGTTGTCTATGAGCCATGTAGGAGGGGATGCTGAAGTTCAAAGCAAGCATAAAAGAAACACACATTTGAGCTGGAGTCACAAGGGAATACAACAAGCTGAAGTTGTGGAAATCAAAAAGCAGAAATTACAAAGCAAAGAAAAGATGTGGAGAGCAGAGAGAAGATTAAGCGTCCCAGTCAGCAGGACCCATAGTCTCACTATTATGGCATAAGAGGGGAGAACTGCCATCCTGATACTGAGGTCCTTGGCACTGTCTTGGATACTAAAGCCTAAAACACCTGGTCCCAGAGGTCCATTTGGATCTTATGGAAGCATCACCTCATTCCTTACCCTCTTCTCTGCTCTCAGTTCTTTGGACCTGCCATATTCCTTCTGCCACCCACCTAACTTAGCTAATGCCTTCCAGGGGCAGATATAGGTCCTGTGAGGTCTAAAGCTTGGAGACAACCTTTAAGAATCCAGAGCCAGGCATGGTGGTGTACACTTGTAATCCCAGCAATCTGGGAGACTGAGGCAGGAGGATCATAAGTTTAAGGACAGCCTCAGCAATTTATTGAGACTCCGTCTCAAAAAAGAAAAGAAAAAAGGCTAAGAATGTGGCTCAGTGGTAAAGTCCCTCTGGGTTCAATACCTAGTACCCACAAAAAAAAAAAAAAAAAAAAAAAAAAAGAATCCAGGGCTGGGGATATAGCTAGCTCACTGGTAGAGTGTTTACTTAGCACATGTGAGACTCCGGGATTGATACTGAGCAAGGGGTAGGGGTAAGAATCCAACAGCAGGAATGCAAAATTGCTGACACTTCTCTAGCTTCACAGATAATCTGTTTCTGAGGTCTACTCCTCTCCAGGTCTCAATTCCATCACTTCCTTAGTGACATCTACTTACCTCTTTTCCCTCCTCAACTAGGTCCAATCCTGTAACTCAGTGCTAATACAATAACCAATAGCTGTATGTGGCTACTTAGATTTAAATTAATTATAAGGAAATCAGATCAGATATCCAATTCTTAAGTTGAGTAAGACTCCCTGTGTTCAATAGCCACATGGGGACTCATGCCTAGTGTGTTGGATGGTACAGGTAGGTATATCACATTTCCATCATTACAGAAGATTCTATTAGAGTGCTAGTGAAGGCATAATCAGTAATGTAGTATCCCCATCCTGAAATAGAGAAGGAATTTCAATTCAAGTAAGTTCAAAAACAGATTTCCCCCCGAAGACTTTGAGCATGGATGGGGGCAAATTTCAGGAGATCTATTCAGTCCTGAGGGGAAGAGGAGAGTGACATATGAAGTTGAAACAGTGGCCAGAGACTAAAGTTGTTTCTCTCTTCCCACCTTCAGCCCAATGCCTGTCAGATGGGAGGTTTTGGAAATATGTTAATTGAAAGATGAAACAAAGGATGAGAAAAAGGCCGCTGTACTAGGAACCAAGGAGTCACTGATGAGAAAAGTTTTGAAGTGAAAAGGAACAGAATTACAGATAAGGGATCTGGGGTGGTTCACAGGACGGTGGATGCTTATGGTTTCAAAGTTTTTCCTCCAAAATTCAGGTGCTGTCAGTGATAATGGGACTTTTAGGAAGTGATTAGGTCATAAGGGTTCCCCTGTGGTAAATGGGATTAAGATCTTTATAAGAGGCTTCATGCAGCACTTGGTCAACTTGCCCTTCTGCTATTTGCCATGTGAGGATACAATGTACCTCCCTTGGACATGAAAAGCAGCCCTTGCTAGACAACTGAATAGGCCAGCGTCTTGATTATGAACTTCCAAGGCCCCAGAACTGAGAAATAAATTTCTGTTCTTTATAAATTTACCTAGTCTTAGGCATTTTGCTATAGTAGTGTGAACTTGACCATAGTTCAGGAAAAATGGCAAATAAGGGAAACGGAAAAAATGGTAATGGAGAGGAATAAAATGAGAGCTGAATGGGGTCATTCCAAGCTTTAAAACTGATGGTCACTAAACAGTATTCAAAGATGGGAGAGAGGTGAAACAACCATGGAAAATTCATAGTATGGTGGGTACTTAACAACTGTCCACTGAGTAACAAAAAATTACAGTAGGATCACATCTGGAGTTAGAATATAAAAATACCTGTTTAAAATATCAGGGATGCTTAAGTATTCAGAAATTAAATGACACATTTAAATTTTTTATTTATTTAAAATGTACCTAATGAACAAACTAAATAATAAGGGATAAGCAAAATGAGTATGACAAAACATTATAAGTTACTGGATATGGGGTTTATTGCACTTCTTTTGTGTAGGCTTATAAATTTTCAAAATAAAAAGCATTTGCTTGTGTGTGCCACCTGGGATTGAACCCAGGGTTGTTCTACCACTGAGCTACTTCCCCAGCCCTTTTTATTATTTTTTGGTTGCTCAGGGTGGCCTTGAACTTCCAACCCTCCTGCCTCAGCCTTTTGAGTTGCTGTGATTACAGGTACGCACTACCATGCATGACCATACAAGTTAATTTTTAAATGTAAAATAAAAATATCTAGATCCCATCTATTTTTGCTTTCTTGAGTATGCCTCACTTCCCCTGGTGTGGTGGAGGCTTAAAGAGTTGGGGGAGATGAATCAGGAGACATATTCGTGTGAATGTCTGGGCTTGCAGAATGGGCCACATGGTTGAATTCTCATAGGTTAACCCTCCAGAGGGTTGGAGTAAAGAAGGTACAGGATCATGGAAAGTGATCCTGGGAGCCTTACAGGGCTGCAGGAAATAACAAAGCTGGGAAGATCTTCAGATATAAGTTTGGACTATTTCAATAAGAAATTGTTTTGGGGCCATTGCTTTGGGACTGGATGGGATTCCCAGGGAGGGGAGGGAGGAGGGAATGCAGATCGAGAGGGGGTTGGGCCAGAAGCTCAAAATCCTCAGGAGAAGGGGAGGGACCGAGGAAGAGATGAGGAGTCAAGTGCCGTGGTTAAGACCCTCTCCACCTTTGTTCACCCGGGCAGTGCTCCGGGCGGGATTCCTTCCCAGGTAGAGACTGCTGCACAGTAGACCACGTCCTGCTCTGCAAAACTGGTCTGTTCCTGGCAGAGGCGCGAAGTGGATGAGATTTTTTTAAGATTTTATATTTATGGAGAATAGCCAGTTTGCAAGAACAGAAATTACTCTTCAAGAAGGGAAAACAGTACGATCTTGACAACATAGCCACAATGTCCACTGTACAATCAAAAATGTCTAGACTTGCAAAGGAACAGGAAAAAACCAGCTGTGTCAAAAGAAAGCAGCTAATAGGGACTGATGAGGAGATAGCACCAGCGTTAGATTTCAAGTACAAAGACGATATTATCAACAGCTATCATGAAGAAGTTTAAGGTCTTGATGGAAATGCAGGACCTGATGTTTGAAGAGATGAGGGAAACCCTTAAAAGTGACCTAAAGGAAATGTTAGCAGTCAAAAGCACAGTATCTGAAACAAATGATTCAAAGAACTCTGGTAGCAGGAAAGAGTGGCAAAAAGTAAAAGATTTAGGCTCAACAAAAAACAGAGTTGGTGGGGGGAAAAGAGGAGAAAGATTCTAAAATGGCTGAGTGTATTGAAAACTTATCTTTTAAAAGCAAGGAAATCGACAAACTGAGTTGTAAATTGGACAAAACTAGGAAGTACACTGGCAATCAAGGGAAGAAATTATCCCAGAATGAGCCACAAAATTGCAGAGCCGGGGAAGGGACAGCAGAAGCCTCGTATATTGAAGATGACACGTATGGGAATTGCAATGACCACTTACAAGTTCTAGACGAAGAGAAGAGAAAGGTAGGGAGGATGGACTAGTGAAAGAACTGGGAGAAGAAAAGCTCGAGAGCTTCAGTAACGAAGAAAAGGCTGAAAAAGCCTCCAGAGAAGAAGTGCTGGCAGATGAAGGAGCCATCCTTACCCTGGCTGCAGCCCTAGTCAGCAACCCTGGATGTCAGTAAACGGAGGGGTGACGTCTTCAGCATCCTGAGAGAAAATGGTTTTGAACCGGAATTTCTATGTGAGGTAAAATTGGCATTTAAATGTGATGAAGTAAAGACATTTGCAGACCTGTAAAGCTTACGGAAATTTATCAGCCAAAAACCTTTTGTGAAAGAATTACTGAAAGATGTGCTCCCCCAGGATGAAGAAATAAATCAAGGAGGAAGAAGATGTGGGATGCCAGTAAAGGGGGTAAAGCTCTAGTAAACTCAAAACATGAAGCTGGAGGAGCAGCAAGTGATGGCTTACATTTCCTATTTATCCAAGAGGTAAAAGTTGCTAGGCCAGAGGTGAAGTGCTTAGAGACTCGGGAGGAAGAGTTTTCAGATTGGAAGGAAAAAGGAACCCCTAAGTTTGAAGAGGAAGGAGAAGACTCAGAGACAGAGGAAGAGGAAGTCTCTGGGATGGAGGAGGAAGAAGAAGAGGAGGAAGAAGAGGAGGGGGAAGAGACCTCCGAGAAGGAAGAGGAGGGAGACGATAACTCAATATTATGTGAGGAACAGTACTCAACTTTTCAGGGCCTTACTGTGGTAGATAAAAAGAATGGAGTTGAGGAAATAACCATAGATGATGCAGAGATTGTTTTAATAGATTTGATAGTGGATTCTGAGTCAGAGGAGGAAGAGGAACAAGGAAAGTCTTCTCAAGTAAAGGTAAAGACTACCTCCCAGATTGAGAAAAAAAGAGACCTTATATGGACTTAAGGATATTGCCTTTGGTTACTTTGTTTGGGACTCTGAGAAGAAAAAGCTGGTGAAACCCCAGATGGTATACAAAACTCAGAATGGAAGGGAAGCAGCTATGCTCAAAGTCAAGGAAGTGGGACATGCTGTTCAACCTTACATTTGACCTCTCCCACAAAATCAGGAGCGATCAGTCATGAGGATCGTAAAAGACTCCTGTACAAATTTGAATGGCCCATTAGGAGTTACTAAGTATTTAGGGAAAACAGAGAAAGCTTCATGTAAGACTCTTTAGATACAAGCGTTAACACCCAAAGAAGCAGACCTCCTCAAGGAAACAGAAGAAAACTTTAGAAGAACTGTGATCAGTACCTTCAGAGAGATACAAGAGGAGATTAGAAATATAAAAAAATGCCTTCCAGATATCTTGGAAACTAACAATTCAATAGATGATCTGAGTAGTAGAATGGACATACTGGAAGAAAGAATGAACAATCTATATGATCAAATGGAAGAATTCTCTAAGGATATAATACAGATGGCCAAGAAGACAATTACTAAAGAAAGGCTAAGAGATAGAGAGGAGAGATTCAGAAGTGCCAACATATGCTTGATAGGAATTCCAGAAAAAGATAGTAAAGAGAATGGAGCAGAGGACATAATTAAGGAAATAATTGAAGAAAACTTTCCAGAGCTACAAGATTCTAGTCTTGGGATAGTCAGTGCTCACCGAATACCCAGCATGATTGATGAAAACAGACTTGCCCCTAGACACATCTTGATGAAGTTTTTAAATTCCAGTGATAAGGAGAAAATCATAAAGGCTTCTAGAGAGAGAAAAGAAATAACCTACAGAGGAACAAGAATCAGATTGACAGCAGACTTGTCACTGGGCACCCTAGATGCTGGAAGTCAATGGAGCAATATCATAAAAGTTCTTCAGGAGGAAGGCTTTCAACCTAGAATCCTGTATCCAGCCAAATTGGCATTTGATTTTCAGGGTAAAACAAAGGTATTTTTTGATATTGAAGAATTCAGAAAGTTTATTTCTTGTGTACCCTCTTTGAAAGAATTACTAGAAAATATACTTTAATGATATATAGGTGACTGCAAGCCACACTTTCCTCACATTCATATATATCTAGAAAATCAACAAATATAACGTTGCATCTCCATCCAGAAGGGCAGGTAGCTAACTGCTTATTTGGGGATCACGGGAAAGGGAGTGCTATTACCCAAATGTTAGGAAGATTAAAGGGTATATTTTAAAAATTCAGTGGTAGTTTTCCTACCTTGTGTACGGGTAAAGTTTGTGTATTACTGAGCAAGAGGACGGAATCTGTCCATGTGACAGATAGGAAAAGTAATAGAAAAGCACAGGGGAAAGGTGGCAAGGTAAATTAGAATAGAAAAATGCAAACGCTGGATGTATCAAGAAAAGAATATTTCATAATTTTTATCATTTATCAGTGTGAATCTATATTAAAGCTTTTTTCATTTGAGAAAAAAAAAAAAATTGTTTTGGAGGGTGAGGGGTACCAGGCATTGAACTCAGAAGCACTTGACCACCGAGCCACATCCCCAACCCTATTTTGTACTTTATTTAGACACAGGGTCTGGTTGCTTAGTGCCTTGTTGTTGCTGAAGCTGGCTTTGAACACATGATCCTCCTGCCTAAGCCTCCTGAGCCACTGAGATTGTAGGCATGTGCCACCGCACCTGGCAAGAAATTGGTTTTGTGTTGACTTGTTCTGCTTTGGTTTGGTTGAGTCACCCAAAGGCCCATATATAATGGCTTGATTCCCAGGGTTGTGACTTTGGGATGTACTATGGACCTTTCAAAGGTGGAGCTAATAGGAGGTCCTTAGGTCATTGTAGGCGTGCCTTCAAAAGGGATCGTGGGTACATTAAGGTCCTCCATCTGTCCCACTTTCCTGTCACCTCTCTTCTTCCTGGCTCAAGATGTGTTTTCCTCCAATATGTACCTCCCACCATTGTCATCTGCACCATGGGTGATGTAATCAAGGGGCAACCATCACCAAGCCCACTCTACATCATCTGGACTCTGAAATAAACCTTTATTTTTATAAAGTTAATTTTATCAGGTGTTTCATGGTAGTAATATAATGCTAATGAATACACCTTCCTGTGCCCTTGTAGAGGGTTCAGTCTCAGAATAAAATATGTGTGGGGTGGGGACATTTCCCCTTAACAGAGAGATCCTGTTGCCAGCTGAGGGTAAGGTCTATAGATGGGTGGGTAGAAAAAGCAATGGGAATTGGAACTTAAAAAAATATGCGAAGTTCTGGCTCTGGTTGACTCTTCCTGTGATGAAAGGAGATAAAAACTGCAGGTCAGAAGTCCCTACTTCTGCTATGGCTCCTGGCTTTACTTGACCCAGGCATCTAGCTGAAGGGGTCTGACAAGAAAATGGTCTTTCTTCCTCTGCCTAATCTGTTTTAGCCACCTACCTTGGCACTGGGACTCATTCCTTTATTTCCCAGTCTTTTGGGACCTTCTCAAGTGCTATCAATTTGAGACATGATTTATATACCATAAAAGCTACCTTTCAAAATGTTCAAATTTGGTGAATTTCAGTACATTCACAAGATTAGGTGAACATCACCACTATTCAATTCCAGGGCATTTTCACCACCCCTACCCATTAGCGGTCACTTTCTATTTTTCCCTGGTGAACACTAATCTACTTTCTGTCTCTGTGGACTAGACTATTTGAGACATTTCATACACAAGGATTTACACAATATATGGCCTTTGTGTCTGGCTTTCTTCACTTACACTTTCAAGGTTTATTCATGCTCTAACATGTTTTTTTATGCTCAAATAATATTCCATAAATAATAATGTATGTTCAAATTTTTTTAATGTTTTTTTTTGTTGTCAATGGACCTTTATTTATTTATATGTGGTGCTGAGACTTGAACCCAGTGCCTCACATATGCTAGGCAAGTGCTCTACCACCTCAGCCCTCAAATATATGTTGAATATAGATATACAACATACACTTGGGTTGTTTTCACTTTGGGGCTGTTAAGAATGCTGTTCTGAACATTCAACTATAAGCTTTTGAGTGCATGTGCTTTCAGATTCTTACCCATATAATCAGGAGTGAAGCTGCTGTGTCATATGGTAACTCTACTTACATACTGAAGAACTGCCAAACTTCTACACAGTACCATCCTTCACATTCCCACAGTGATATATGCAGGTTGCAATTTCTCCACATCCTCACTGCATCACCTTGTTATTCTCTCTCTTTTATACATCATCAGTTTTAGAGGAGGCACTTCCATTTTAAAGTATGTCCTCCATTCACATGCTATTACCCGAACTTCCTTCCTCCTCAGTGGTCTCTGCCTACTCCTACAGCTGCTGATCCCTCTTTCTCTCTTTTAAACTCTATCCTCATCCTTGAATAGAGCCTTTCTCACAGAAAGCCCTCAGAGAGCCTTCATTTCAACCCTTGCCACTTCCAGGCAGAACTCTGGACCTGCACGTGGACTTTTCTTAACACTGCTGCTTTCACAAGTTTCTGAATTCTCAACTGTAGGATGATTCGGAATCCCTGCTAATTTGGGTTTAGGGGAAATAACAACAGAAGGGTCCATTCTCTCATCAGATGCCCTTCAGCTGTCCTATAAAGATCTTAATTCCACTCACCTCTTAAACACCTTCATAAATTGTATAATGCATTGTTAAATGAAAGTGGAAACAGAAACCTAACAGCCCTCCACTGTGATGGAACAAGCCTTCTTCACAGCTCCTTATGAGCAGGTACCCTGTCCTATTCTTGTGCCAAACACAACAGATGATCAAAGAATGTGCTGAAATGAGATATTTTTTGTTGAAAAGCATTATAAAGTATTGTGTAGTGTTTCACACATGCAAAAATTCTCAAAAAATAAAATGTATTTTACCTTGCATACCTCTTTTTTAAAATTTTCTTTTAGTTGTAGATGGACACAATACCTTTATTTATTTTTATGTGGTGCTGAGGATCAAATCCAGTGCCTCACAAGGGCAAGGCAAGCACTCTACCACTGAGCTACACCCCCATCCCCTACAGCATACCTCTTTGAATCCAAAAGTCCTACTGGCTTCTCTCAGAATCCAGGGTTCCAAAGAGCACAGCAATAAGGCAGCTTTTAGCATTTGCTAAAAACTGGGTATAGACCCTAAGTACAGAATCCATCCAATCAGATCATTATTTTCTCTATTCCAATGTCTACAGCCCTGTGATTCATCATTTAACCATCAAAAATGTCTCCAAGTGACTGTAGTACCCTGTAAATAACCGCTGACTGGTATGTTTCTGCATTCCCCTCATCAATGTTGTGCATGCTGTAGATGAGATCAGATTGAAGCTCTGCAAATGACATCTCCCCAACATTCCAACAAACACAACAGCTCAAATACAAGCTCCTGAGCCCAAGCTCAGCAGGGAAGAACATTATGCATCCTGTAAGTTCAAAGTCTCAACAAGCTTTTTAGTATCCACTTAGGCAGCATTAACTGGAGCAGTGGTTCTGCGGGTGTGGAGTCCAGCAGCATCAGCATAACCTGGAAGGCAGTCAAATATACAAATTCTTGCCAGTTACAGTGGCACACGCCAGTAATCCCAATGGCTTGCGAGGCTGAGGCAGAAGGACTGCAAGTTCAAAGTTAGCCTCAGCATTCAAATACAAGTCTAGGAAAGTTATGTTCAATTAATTCTACTGTTCTTCCTATACCCACAAGAATAAGTTATATTCCATGTATGCATAATATGCCAAATACATTCTGTCATATATAACTAAAAAGAACAAAGAAAAGTTAGCCTTAGAAACTTAGCAAGGCCCTGAGCAACTTAGCAAGACTCCATCTCAAAATAAAAAATAAAACAGGCCAGGGATGTGGTTCCCCCTTGGTACCCAAAGCGGGGAGGGAAAGCAAATTCTTTAACTCCACCTTTCCTGCTGGGGTAGGGTCCAATTACCTGTACTTTTTTTGGGGGGGAGGGGGTTTACCAGGGATTGAATCCAAGGGTGCTTAACCACTGAGCCACAGCCCAGTTCTTTTTATATTTTATTTTGAGACAGGTCTTGCTACTAAGTTGCTGAGGTTGGCTCTGAACTCATGATCCTCCTGCCTCAGCCTCCTGAGCCAGGAGGATTACAGGTATGCACCATCACGCCCAGCTGCAATCTGTACTTTTGACAAAATATTCCAGATGATTCAGAGGCACTGAACTAGAGTTAATGAGTTCAGCAGTTTCTAATTGGTGCAAGGTTCTAAAGCCTATAGTCACAGGAAAGGCAAGATTTCTCTATAATTCTCCAAAAGGAGGGCTCCTCTGGCAACTGGCCAAGAACTTACACTGCATTAGCACCAGATAGTACTGGTATACAAATGGCACTTCCAACAAGTTCATGTGGGTTATAAGTACCCCAGTTCTTTAGTACGATGATTCATGAATTTCCTTTTTCTGATATTTGTGAAATCCTGAATCCTAGGTTGCAGCCTTCCTGTAAAAACACTGTGAATCTCTGAAGTCACCACAAGGTAAACTGATCGTAACTATAAGTAATTCAGCCAAACTAGAACATTCCTAGAATGGTGGTCAATAAACTTTAAGGTTAAAACTATGAAAGGAGCCAATGCAGGTGTCAGAGTGGTAGGATCAGGGAAATGAGTGAGTTGGAACAGAAAGTCAGAGCAAGAGGCAAGGACAAAATGCTGACTCAGAGATGGCATTTAAACTTGAAAAAATGCCTCTGAAGTTCACATTTGAGGGCACTGGGGCCTTTGGGGAGAAGGAAAAAAATGCAGTTCTCTTTTTTTTTTTTTTGTGGATGAGACTGAAACCAGAGCCGCACACATATCAGGCAAGTGTTCTACCACTGAGCTACAGCCCAAGTCCTTTTCCATTTTTATTATTTGGGTTTTCCCCCTTAAACTTCTGAAAATCCAAAGTGGCTAACCATTCTTAGCTTAGCTGAGTAAGCTGAGAAAGTAAAGGCATTTCTTCATCATTATTTCATTTTTATTATTATTTTTGTCATGGTCTCACTAAGTTGCCAAGGCTGGCATTAAATCTGCAATTCTACCTCCATCTCTGGCATGCACCACAGCACCCAGCCAGTATTCTCTCTTAAAGTCTCCTCACAAGGCTGGAGAGATCTGGGAAAGTCAGCCAAATGGCCAAAGTTAGTTTCAGGTCACCAATTCCATGATTCAGGATCATTCAAGTTGAAAAGAAAGTTGGAAGAAAGTGGGAAGGAAACTAAGGGTGCAGGAAAAGTGAAGAGAAGTCAGGTGATACAAAAGAGCAAAGGCCTGAGTCAGGGATTTGTTCTTTCTCCCTGTACCCCACCCACCACACACTGTCCGATACTTTTAATCATCAGCTTACATGCCCAGCAAGGACAGAGCACTAGTGACAATCTTAGTGTCAACCAGGCTCTGTGGCTAGTTCAAACCAGAGTCATACTACTGAGAAAAAAATTACAGAAATATTTATTTTTCAAAAAGAAAAAAAAAAAAAGGAAGGGCTGTGGATGTAGCTCAGTAGTAGAGGTCCTGCCAAGCATGTGCCAGGCCCTGGGTTCACCCTTAGCACCACACGAAAAACTACAGAAAAAAGAAACACGGCCCAAGCAGAGGAAGAGCATAAGCAAAGCCTGTGCTTTTTTGCCGTGTCTTCTTTAAAAAACAAACCCCTTTTGGCAAAAGAAAATAACTCGTGCAAACTGGAACTGCCTTTTGAGAGCAAGGTTTAATTTGTAGCCCGGAATTATGATAATTTTTTTAAAAGTACTATCAATCCCACCACGCTCTGTAAGAATTATTCAGGCTGTCCCCCTTAACTTCTGAAAATCCAAAGTGGCTAACCATGCCTAGCTTAGCTGAGGAAGTTAAAGGCATTTCTTCCTCATTATTTACCACAGAAAAGCACACTGAGCTTGCATTTCAAGTTGTTTTCGGTAAAGTCTATTTTGCCTGCCGTTGTCGCATTATCCTGATTTCTCTTGCCCAAGTTGTTCTCTGTGACGGAGATGTGTTGGGAACTGTCTCCTAAGTCTTGTTCTTCCCTTTTTTCCCTTTGGGAGCACCCGGCCAGCGGAAGCCTCGCAGCTGCAGGCAGTCGGCCACGTTGTGGGCGATGTAGTAGAGGTTCAGCATGGCGGCCGGGCTGAAGATGTCCACTTCCGGCTTCCTCGGCTTCTTCCCGCGAGACTTGCTCTGGCCTTTCCCTTTCTTCCCTTTACCTGGCTTTTGAAGACAGATACAAATACAAGGCGGAAGTTAGTTTCTACCAACTTGGCACGACTTTCAACACTTCCTTGTTGAATTTAAGGAAAAAAAAAAAAAAAAAAAAATCCAAACAGCAGAAAGTTTTCATGGAGTGGGCGATGTCACAAGCCATCTACCGTGACAAATGTTTAGTAAGCACCCCACATTAAAAGAGACCCAGCCCAACACAATGTGTGACCCTTGTTTGAATTCTGATTTGAACAGCTGAAAAAGGCATTTTTTTAAGAAATAAGGGAAATTTGATAATATCAGAATAATGGATTCTGTTAGATATGATAATGGCATTGGGTCATAGAAGAAAGTGTTCACATGTCTCAGAGATGCCCACTGAAATCTTCAGGGATGAAATCAAAGAAGGCCTGAGATTTGCCCTCCTTCCCAGTAAAGGACAGATGAAGTAAATGTGGCAAAATCTTTAAAATTTGAATCTGAGAAATGGATCCAGGGGGATTCATTTTACTATTCTATTTTTGTGTATGATTAAATTTTTCATAATAAAAATTAAAAACAAATTAGATAATTCAGAATGTATTTCATTTCACCTAGCAAAATGATAGCTAATACATATTTTGACACTTGTTTTGCAAGTAGTCTCTACTTGCTTCAACAGTGATGAGATATAAGTGAGACATGACTATAAGATACTTAGCATGATGTCTGATATGAAGCAAGAACTCAATAAATGATTGCCATCATCTTTATCACCACTAATTCTTGGAGCTGTGTTTCAAGGTAGGCATTATTATTTGTGTCTTTAAAAATGATAAAACAGCAGGGCTGGGGTTGTGGCTCAGTGGCAGAGCACTGGCCTAGCATGTGTGAGGTACTAGGTTTGATCCTCAGCACCACATAAAAATAAATAAATAAAACAAAGATACTGTGGCCATCTATAAAAAAATTTTTTTAAATGATAAAGCAGAGGTTAAACAAGGTCACTTGTCAAGTGCACACATTCATGAGGCTCAGCACCTGAGCTCTTTCTAATACATTGAGGCCAACATTGTCCAGGAAAAAATGAATGCATACTATCTTGCTATGGAATTAAACTGTTTCCAAAGTTTTGCTAGAGCTACACAAAGCTGAATTGAACCTCTCTATTACCCTTTACCTGTACATACAGGAAAATAACAGATGGAAGGTTAATATTAAAAAGTATCTTTGGGTTGGGGTTGTTGCTCAGTGGTAGAGTGCTTGCCTGGCATGCATAAGGCACTGGGTTTGATCCCCAGCACCACATAAAAATAAACAAATAAAAGGTACTGTGTCCATCTACAACTAAAAAAAAAAGTTTCTTCTGAGGCAGGAAAAAGTCAAGAATATGTAAATTATCAAGGTCACCTGCAAAGGTTAAATATTTATTTATATAAAATAGATGTTGTGTTCATAGCATTTACTTTAAAAATGTCCTGAGCTAAACAAAGAGAATGTAGTTAATGTGTCTAAAACACTAAAATACATTTTTCCTAGGTGAAATAGGGTACATTCCTAAGTACAAAACTCAGGAATCAAGATAAGCAGTATCTTATAACACAGGGGCTGGCTTCTCTGAGAAAATACAAGTGAAAAGAAACAATATGAAGCCCTATATAACTTCTTTTGATAAAACATCCCTGTGGGATACACTTTCCCATAAGCTCTTAAAGATTTGGGATCTTGGCTTTCTTTTATGACTTTATACTTTCTTCTATGTCAACCATTCACCTATCTGGAATAACTGCAACAAATGTGTGTGTGTGTGTGTGTGTGTGTGTGTGTGTGTATTTTAATCTCTAAAATTGCTTGAGAACTAAAAGTCACATAAAAGTTTGACATTTTTATTCAAAGTTTTTATCTTTTTATAGGAGTTTCTAAAATTTATATAGAAATGCAAAGGACTTTGAAGCAGAAGGACAATGTTGGAGGACTAATACAACCTTTTAAAAAGGATTTTTATAAAGATACAATATCAAGATGGTGTGGTAGTGGTGTCAAGATAGACAAATAGATCAATGGAACTGAAAGTGTGTCTAGAAATAGATTCACACATATGAACAACTAATTTCCAACAGAAGTGTCAAAGCAGTTCATGGAGCAAAGGATAATCTTTTCAACAGATGGTACTGGAATAATGAATATCCATTTACAAAAAATGAACCACAATGAGTACTTGTGCCACAGTTAAAAAACACCTCAAAACAGATCATAGGCTTAAATATAAAGCCCAATACTATAGAACTTCTAGAAGAAAATACAGTAGAAGACCTTTGTGACAGGCAAAGATTTCTTGGATATGACACCAGAAGTGAAATCCTTGAAAAACAAGTTGATAAACTTACCATCAAAATTAAAAGCTTTTGCTTTAAAATATATTAACTCATGTCCCAGCAACCTATATACTGGACACATGTAAAAACTTAAATTAAGGTGTTCTATAAACAGGATGCCAGGACATAATTTAAGAGAATGAAAAGCCAAATCGCAGACTGGAAAAAATATTTGTAAGTCATATACCTGATAAAGGCCTATATCCAGAATAAAGAGCTCTAAAAACACAATATTAAGAAAATACAAATTCCCAATAAAAATGGGCAAAAGATTTGAATAGACTCTTTCCAAAAAAAGATACATGGCAAATAGGTGCATGAAAGGATATTCAACATCATTAAATAAGTAGACACAAAAATTAAAACCAGAAAATAATACTGAACGCCTATTAGAATGGCTCAAGTTGAAAAGACTGACCATACTAAGTGTTGGTGAAGATGTGAAGGAAATGGAACTCACACACACTGCAGGTGGAAATCTAAAATGACAGAACCATTTTGGAAAACAGTTTGGCAGTTTCTTTTTAAGTTAAACACACTCCTACCTTATGACCCAGCTCTTTCACTCCCAAGATATTTACTCAAGAGGAGTGAAAGTATATTTAATTTAAAGACTTGTACATGACTGCTCATAGTAGCTTTACTTGTAACAGCAAAAATCTGGAAAACATCCCAAATGTCCATCAGATGATACATGGATAAATTTCGGTACAACCATACAATGGAACACTACTGAGCAGTAAAAAGGAATAACTATGGTAAAGGCTCTGAGGTGGCAGAGAATATGCAAAATTGAAGTCCCCCCAAAAAACAAACAAACAGTTAATGCAGTCAGTCTACAGGCAACCCCGGGGGCACAGCTGCCTCTAGAAAGGTAGGCAGGGCATAGCTGTGGTCTGAAGGCTCTGTCAACTAATTTGTTTGACCTTTATCCAAGGAGCAGGGGAAGTCATTAGCTTTGTAAACCATCCTGCTTCGGTTCCCTGGCCCCCAAAAGAAACTGGCAGTATCAACCATATTCGATAACTCAGGAATGACTTCATTTAAACCAAGAGATATTTACATACTGCCTTTACACTCAAGGAACTGGGAGACCCATAAAGACTTACCAAACACATTTCTGCACTACAATCTAATAGAGATAAGGAATAAGGCTTTCCAAGGCAAAACAGGCAAAGCACCTTAAGTGAGATGCAAAGGGCTATGGATGCATAAGGAGCAATAGGAAACAGGAGGCACTTTGGGCTGAAGCACGTGGGTCTACTGTGGGGTGTGGGTTGTTTTGTTTTGCTCAAGCAGAGAATGTGGTAGATACAGCCGAAGAGGTTGTGGCTACTTTACCAAAGGCTCTGCGCTGCAAGCTGAAGCAATGCAGTAGTTTAGCAGGCATCGGTGCCCCCTGAGGACATGGGATGGGGGGCTACAAGGTCACGGACGTGGTGGAAAGAACAGACGAAGGTGAAGGAGGCCTAAGGAGCAGGAATGCTTGTGACAGCTGGCAGTGCGGTGGTGAGCCCAGGGCTCGCCTTTTCCCAGAGTCTACAGCGCATCCCGCAGAGGGACTATGGGCAGCAGCGGCCGCAGCCAAGTGCCTGGGCCAGTCGCTGTTGGCATCTACCGGCGTTCCTCACCACGTTGCCGACCTCCCTCACCCGCTGCCAAAGCATCTTCTGGGTATGTCAATTTCTCAACAGAACCAAGGAACGGAAACCATACGCTTCACAGAAGAAGATCTCAACCTGATTTTTCGGCTGCCGCCCCCCTGGGCAGGCTCAGCCCACCGGAGTCACTCTCCCACTCATCTTGACAGCGCGAGTTCAGACCGCTGGGTCGGACACCACCCACCCAGGGGACAGGAGCTGATCTCGGCGAAAGCATTCCCTCCAGCGCAGGCGGGATGAAAGCGGAGGAGCGAGCGCCCGGGAATCTCTCCCACTTCAACAAGGCGGTATTACCATGGTCATCTCTCAGCTGAGCAGGTGAGTATGACGTAGGATTCCCGGTCGCGAAAAGGAGAAGGCAGCCCAAATTCTTCGCATACCCCGCCTCCTCCTGCCCACTCGCCAGCGAACCGCCGCCCTCCCGGGCCTTGGCGGCGCCTCCCAGGAACCCGCCCGGCGGCGCGCAGCGACGCCGAGGGGCTCGGGGCAGCCCAGCGCGCTCAGGGGACACCTAACCACCGAGTCGCCCGCGCACCCGGCACCTGCTTGGCCACGCCGGGTACTCGCAGCCCGCCCGCTCCAGGCGCGGGGCGCGCCCCTGGGGGGCGGGGCTCGCGTGCACAAACGCCACGGGCGCGCGCCGCGGGGCGGGGCGGGGCGGGCCGCGAGGTGTTTACCTGTTGCCGGGGCACCGAGGCCCGGAGCGCGGCGGTGGAGCCCAGCCTGGCACGACCCGCCTCCGCTCTGGCTCTCGCCGACCTTGGAGCGTCTGCTTTGCCCGGCTGACCGCGCCGTGCTGGCTGAGCCATCACCTCCCACGATGGCGATGGTGGCCACGAACTCCCTGACACCGCTGGGTTCCGGGGCGTCTGGTTTGGGCTGTGAGAGCCGGCTGGGCGCTCCGCGAGGGGGCGGGCGGCGGGCGGTGCTCGGGCGTGGGCGGTACTGGGCTTGGAGTGGACCGACTAGGGTGAGTGCGAGCCCCAGCACTCTCTGGGCTGACCGTGGAGACACACGGTGACCTCTTCTGGAAAATGAGAATAAGAACTTTGAGGGTGGAAGTGAAGATAACGTGGAGGAAATGTTTGTAAGAGTCCGGTACAGGCCCCAAGAGAAAAGGGGGGAGCAGAATTCTTGTAGTCCTGCTTTCCCCGAGTTTCAGAGCCCTGCTGTAAATTTTTAAATTCAGTTGTCTTGAAGGGACAACTGTGGTTGGGGTTTGCCACTATGGACAGTTGACTCCATTCAGGGCCAAGAAGAAAATTGGGAGTGATGGTAATATTCTTCATCCTAATGGTGGTGGTAATTACACAGGTGCAGGGCGAACTACATAATTTGCAAGTTTCAGTGCAAAATAAAAATAAAGGGAAGCAAGAAAGGACGCTACTAAAGTTAATTATAAAACTCTTTTTCTCTTTAAAGTTACTTAATTATAAAACTTTTTTTCTTTCTGTGTTCTGTATCAACCTATCGGGCTGGTTTAATTTGCTCTTAATTTTGTGTTTCCTTATGTACTGGAACACTCCCCTTCCTAGGGTGTGACCGATGGGTGAGCCTCAAGGGATTGCAGCCTGTGTACCAGGATGTGCTTGATACTAGGATCATGTTAGGGAAGATGCTCACGTGTCTTTGAACGTGCTGGGGTGCAGCGTGCTGGGGTGCCCTGCTCTGAGGTGGGGCTGAGGTAGGGTAAAGATTGGGGGTCATGGAGGGTCATAGGAAAGAGACTCAGCAAAGCTAAGGCTCTAAACCCCTCCCTCAACACACTTCATTGTCCCAGTGGATTTCATTTACAAAACACAAATTCAGAGAAAACTTCTGCATCGTGAACTCAAGAGTATTAAACCCAAAGCAAAAGGCCCTTCTGAAAATAGGACCTAGCATGAATACTTAGTCTCACATACCCATGAAGCTGGCTTTGCACAGGTATTTAAATTTCTCAGATTCCTTGAACTACACATGTCAAATGAGTGAGTGCATTTTATGTAAATTACACCTTGATAAATTTGATTTTAAAACTTTAGCTTTTAGGAACTTCATCCTACTGTATCTGAAACACTTCTCATAGGCAATGTGCATTCCTCTATTTTGGATGATGACATCAATAGCTCTCTAGGCACCCAGGTTGTGAACTAGTCATCTTTGATCCTTCCCTTTCTCCTTTATCCCTCCATTGAGGGATATCCCCTCTCTCGCTGGCACCTGAGTCATCTCCAGTCTTTCTTAGGTCTAGGGATGGCGCTACCCGATCCCAATGCCCAGTCTCAAACCCCTCAATGTACCCTTCATCACTTCTTGTTAGGCTCTTACTCAGGGGAACTTCCCTTCTCCCCACTCCCTCTGCCTCTCCCTCAGATCACCACCTTGTTCAAACCTGTACTGTCATTGTCTGGGCTGCTGCAGAGGTCTCTTGACCTATGCTTCTGCCCCTTAGGTTTCTGCATTCCATCTTGGTATTCTAAAGCACAGATTTAATAATGTCTCACCAATTTTCAAAAACTGTTGACAACTGTTTCCTGATACCTAAGACTGGATAGTTTATAAAGAAAAAGTTTCGAACTCTTCAGCATAGTATCTATGACCTTTCTTAATCTTGCTTCAATCTGCTTTTCTAGCTTTATTCTCACTGACCCCACATGTTTTACATTTTGTGGCACTCCTCTGTCTCTGGAAATTGTTGTGCTGTCACATTCCCCAAGCTCTGCTTATGTGGTCCCCTTTTACCTAGAATGCCCTCTCCTCACTACCTATCAGAGCCTATTCAACCTTCAACTATCTCTGGGAGCTTTTAATCACTAACAACACTTTTTGCCAATTAAACTTGGCCTAGACCTCTGGCAATGCAATTATTTATACATAGATATGCTATTAACTTGCATCCTTCACAATGAACAACTTCTTTAGGCTCCTCATTGTATGCCACTGTAGTTATGACAAATGGAACAACTTTCATGATTCAGTAGGGAAAGTATTGTACTCTTTATTCTGTCAAACCCAGTAACTACTTCATTCTCATTGATCGGTGAGCATAAGTTAATGGTCATACCCTTTTTTTATTTTTATTTTTATTTTTTCATTTTTAAAATAGTGATACCCTTCTATCATACTCTGTTTTCCATTGCTATAATGAGATACCTGAGACTGGATAGTTTATTTTAAAAAAAGGTTTACCCCTTATATTTACATATTGATAGAAGACATTTTAAAAATATTTATTTAGTTCAGCATTTTGAAGACTGAAAGATCAGACATGCCCATTGATTTGGCCTCTGGTGAGGGCCTAATGGCAGATGGCATCATAGTGGGAGTATATGTAGGAGGGAGAGATCACATGGTAAGACAGGAAGCCAGAGAAGGATTCAAGGTTTGATCTTCTGTAGTAACTCACTCTTGTGAGAACTAACTCGGGGTCTCATGAGTTAATTGCCCTTAATTCCTTCTAAGGGCAATGCCCCCAATCCAACTTCACTAGTCCCCACCTCTTAAAGGTTCCACCACCTCTTAGTATGGTCACACTGGGCACCTATCTTCTCACACATGAACTCTTGGGGGACCATTCCACACCACAGTCTCCTTCAGGTCTCCCCAATTGCTTCTGGGATATCATTATGCTCCTGGCTCAACAGACCTCACTTGGCCATTACCTGCCTATGCTTCCTGCTGCACTCCTAGTGGGAACTAATCCCAAAGTCCAGTCCTTTAGCCCCATGTCCATCCTCCCCCAGTGACCCTAATATGAGAGCTCATCTAGTAACATTCGTGACTACCTCACTGGGAATGACCATCTCTATGGCGAAGAATTGCCTCCACTGGAGCTTGGTTCTCAGCCCCCCTCATTCCCTCCACTTAGGGCATCTCCCCCTCATTCCACTTGTCCACCTCCAAGTCTCCAACACCTGTGGCACCACTGCCTCCCCAGTCTTAATGCCCTTCATCTTCTCTGCTTGCTTCCGTCCATCTCAGATGATGAGTGCATCAGCGAGGCCCAAGTGACCTTTGGAGATTCCCTTGTATCAACCCTTGTCCTGTTGGGCCAGACGCTCCCCCTTCTGGCACTGCAAATAGTACTTAACATGAAGGCAGCTTGCGGAGCACTTTGCACATCCTCTGGTGGTGTTACTTCACCAAAACCAGTATGTTCATTTCCGTTATGTTCTCTGGTTGGCACATAGGGTCTGAGAATGAGTAACAGCCAGGTTCACTCTGGCAGGGTGAAAGCTCCCTCTGCCTCCAGCCTGTGCTTTTAAACACAAATTATTCAGGAAGGTGCCCTGAACCTAAGGCCACATGTGGATGTAAGTCTTGACCTCATTACTTATTAGGTGTGCAATTTGGGGCAATTCTCTGAGCTTGGCTTTTTTCCTTTGGTTTGCTCAGAAGGTGATGTCTTAGAATGAAAGTGAAAGTACTTTGTAAATTTAATGTTTTCCCAGTAGACCTCAGTTTAAAAGATAGAAAGAACAAGAAAGCTTGCTTTGCCAGTGAATAGACAAGATGTTAAATGGCCTACTGATAACAAGATAACATCAAAGGCAGGATTGTTCTCCATTGACTGAATTGACTGTCACACTTTACACTGGGGAAGTCTCTATCATTGACCTGCAGGAGGTCAAGGGGGTACTGCTGAGGTGTGCAGCTGAAAGGCAGATTTTGTTATAACACACATTGGGTTATGGGTAGAATCAAAAGATGATGTCATTGACCATATTTGCATTTTTCTTAGATATCAGTGCATGTAAGAATCACTTAGGGCTATGGCTGTAGCTCGGGGTAGAGCCCTTGCCTGGCAAGCATAAACTGGTTCAAAGTTTACGACTTAAGTTCAATCTTTTCATTCCCTAAGAACTGTATAAATCTTCCGTGAAAATGGGAAGACGTTAAATTTAGATAACTATTTGACCTCACTTCAGAAAAGCACTAGTTAATTTTATCTATTTATGAATACATATCCTTATGTCGCCTTCATAAATAGTAAAGCTAACTGTGCTGTTTTTAAAAACATTACCAAAATTGAAGTATGCATTCTTAGAATATCCAAATTTAGAATATTCTATCACTATCTTTCTTAGGAGTTACACTTAAAAAAAATCACATTTCTTCCTTTCTGCTCTAGACTGGCTTTCCTTTCCCTCCCTCCCTCCCTCCCTCCCTCCCTCCCTTCCTTCCTTCCTTCGTTCCTTCGTTCCTTCCTTCCTTCCTGTCTCCTTCCCTTTACTCTCTCCCTGCCTCCTTCCTCCCTCTCCTCCTTTCTTAGTACAACCCTGCTTTCACTTCTCATATGACCCCCAACTCGTTATAGCCCTAATATCAAAAAGGAAGATACAGAAAAAATGAAATTGTTCTTTGTAGATTCTTACCTCTGGTCAGCCACTAGAGTACCAGCTGTGGGAACTCTGGGGAGCAGTAAGACCAGCTGAGGCAGGCCTTGAAGAAGAATCATCAAGATTCAAACTCTGTGGAGGGACAGAGAGTACATATTTTAGACTTCAGGACCTTATATCCTCTTTTGTGACTACTAAACTCTGCTGACACAGCATGAAAGCAGTTGCAGACAACACTTAAATGAGTGTGGCTGTGTCCTAGGAAAACCATCAGAAACTAAAATTTGAATTTCATAGAATTTTCATGTATCAGAAAATATTTTTCTCCTTTGGATTTTTTTTTTCTCAACCATTTAAAAATATAAAAGCCATTCTCAGCTCATGGGCTGTATAAAACTAGAGATGAGCAGGAATTCCCCATAGCATGTAATTTACTGATTCCTGGTCTGGAGAATTGAAGTGCTGTTTGTAATTCTTGCTGGGCAGTTCTTTGAGAGGGAAGTAATAGTAATGTTTAGCAAGCATTATTTTAAACACTATACACACATTGACCCATTTCATCTTCACAACCATAGAAGGTAAGTAGCATTATATTAGATTTCCACTGATGTGGACAATACTTGACATAACCAATTCAAAAGGAGGAAATGCTTTATTCTAGCTCATGCCCTGTTACACTGGGTTGTGTGGCAAGGCCATGCATCATGGTTGGAGGGAGTGACAGAAGAAGCTACAGTTGCCAGGAAGCAAAGAGAGAAGAGAGGAGGAGAGGGGTTGCGGAGGTAGCTCAGTGATACTCTAGTAGAGTACTTGCCCTGCATGAGGTCCTGGATTCAATTCCCAGTACTGAAAAGAAAAAACAATGGAAGAGAACAGCAACCCCAATATACCCTTCAAGAGCAATGGCCCTCATGACCTAACTTCCTTCTACCAGGCCCACCTTCTAAAGATTTCAACACTTCCCAATGGTGCCTGAGGCTGATATCTAAGCCTTTAACACATGGCCTTTGGGAGACAAAGATCCACAAGTATAGCAAATAGTATTATCCCCATTTTGCAGTTGGGTGATCTCAGGCACAGATAATTTGTTGCATATCACGCAGCTCATAGAAGCAGAGCATGCTAATAGCTCACCAAGTTGGGTCTAGTATCAGTTTACGCCATGATGCTGTATTTCATTTCTGGGTAAAATATCTTGTGGCAAAGACATATTTCACAGCCGTCCACATGGAGGAACTTTGTCTTGCCAACTCCGTTAAGCATTTGAACAAAAGTTACAGAATGTTCAAAGTCATATTTCCATTTGGAAGCAAGGGGACAGATGGCACTGTCTTATTTAGTAAGGAAGTCACTGTCACTGAAGGTGTTTGAGCAGAGGTGGGATGACTTTTGTACTCTTTCAGTTCCTTAGAAAGATTTTAGTTATTTTTTATAAGATAAAAAATGTAAATCCTTGTTTTTTGAAATTTAAATCTGATTACTAAAGGAGCAAACAACCTTAACACTCCCCATAGCATCCTTAGACACAATCTTATTACACTTGCAAGACTCAGGAGTCTGAATATCCAGAAGAACTGCTTGGAGGAAATTATATTTCAAACTGCTTTGACCTATTGCTATGGGAACTTAGTGAATCTCCCATAACCCCATTTCCACAATAACGGACAGACACACTGTTCTTCCCATCTACACTATGTGTTAGTTAGTTTTCCATCACTATAACAAACTACATGAGGCAATTAACTTATATAAAGAAAAGTTTCATTTTTGTCCATCTTATGAGCTATGATGCAAATCCCCATGATCCCATAATTTCTTTGAGGTATTTTCCCCATCCCCACGTGACCAAAAGGACTCCTACTAGGCCCCACCTCTAAAAGGTTCTACCACTTCCCAACACCACCACCCTGTGGAGCAAGCCTTTAACACATGTGTCTTTGAGGGACACTCATCCAAACTACACCAGGTTTTAGGACAACTCCTGTATTTTCCAAAAATTATTTAGAATTTGCGCATGCCAACATTTCCAGAAGTATTTTCATGTTGTTACAATGTTTTGCCAATGTGGACAGAGCTTTGATGTTCTTTCTGGTATCCTAGTTTAGAGGTCATACATTTCCTTATATTGTTAAACCGCCTCCAGGGCCTTGTGCATACTAAGCAGGCACTTTACCACTGAGCTACTCTCCTGGTTCTTTCTTTTTTTTTTTTTTTTTTTTGGTCTGGAAAAATGAGAAAGTAGGTAGAATCTCAGAAGTAGGCAAAAGTTTTATTTCATGTATAGATAGATAATTATGCTGTAGTCCTTTTTTTTTTTTGTGGTACCAGAGACTGAATTCAGGGGCACTCAACCACTGAGCCACACCCCCAGCCCTATTTTGTATTTTATTTAGAGACAGGGTCTCACCGAGTTGCTTAGTGCCTTGCTGTTGCTGAGGCTGACTTTGAACTTGTGATCCACCTGCTCAGTATCTAGAGCCGCTGGCCTGTGCCACCAAGCCTGGCATGCTATAGTCCTTTTTACTCTGAAATGTACTTTTGGTTTCTCAGATTATAAATCATATAAAGTAAATATTAAAATATGGATTAGTAGTAACCACATGTAAGAATGTACTAACTGCTATTGATCCTACTGAGTGTTTCACAAATGTTGATTATAGCTTTTTTTTTTTTCTGTGCTAGGAATCAAATCCGAGGCCTTACACACATGCTAGGCAAGTGCTCTACCCTTGGGATACATCCCCAGCTCAATTATAGCTAAATTCTATAAGTTATAAAATATTCTTTTAGCACAGTATCATATAAATGTCTGGCCTGGAACTATATTGTAAGTAGCTGTGCCCAGTATTTCTGAAATCATGGGAAGACTTTCTTTGCCTTTGCAAAGCACCCAAAACACACACTTAGCACCTACCTTCTCAGAGTGTCAAAAGAGTGGCACCCCTTGATCCAGCCTGACTATTAGGGTTGTGATTTAGCTAGTATGATGTCAATAAGATTAAGGTCTTAAGCCTAATTACTATATGAACCAGTATCATTTTTTGCTTAAGAACCACAACTGCATTTTTTTAATAAAAGTTTTTTTAGTTGTAGAGTACACAATACCTTTATTTATTTATTTATTTGGGGTATGGAGGATGGAACCCAGTGCCTCACAGGTGCTAGGCAAGCACTCTACCACTGAGGATAACCACAGCTCCACAACTGCACTCAGCTGCATCTCAGCTTGTTTTGTTTTAAATATGGGTTGCCTACAAAAGAACTAAAAGGAAAGAATTCAAACCTACCACAAGTATTTGATGGAGAAACAAAAACCATGAAAATATGGGTGTATAGCATTGTCTTTATATAACAATGATAATTATTAGATGGAAGAACTGGGGGAGCTATGGACAAAGAAGGTCATCAAGGCCACTGTGAACACCTCATAATAATGTACTTAAATATATGATTCACAAAAGCTCACTGGGAAGCTGATGAAATTCTCAAGAATCTCTGAGGAAGTCCCACCACAAATCTCAAGAACTTACTGGAAATCTGCTATGACTCATGTTTGTCCATATGTCTGGTTATAACTGTTTCCAGAGGATAATGGCTTCTTTTCCCCTTTCCACAAAATTTAAGTACCTTCTGTTAATAAATTATAACTTGGAATCATGCAGGGTAGGAGATTTCGAGAAATGTTGTTCCAGGTTTTTCTTTTGCAATACAGAGACCCCAGAAGAGAATGGTGATTCAGGATTGCTAACCCACATCTATATTTAACTTCTTCACCCATATTTAGCTTCTGACTAAAGACAACATTAAACAACTGTGGTAGGTGTTGTGCTTGTTCTTAATTATATACTTCCTCCTCTGCAAGAGTATAACACAGGCTTGCCTTCCTGTAGGTGGAGTCACCTTCCCTGCACCAACATCAGGCTTGGCCATGTGAATTGCTTTGGCCAATTACATGTGAGTCGTTGTGAGTTATAACATATCTGAGCAGCAGCTGTAAATTCATTTGTATGATTTAGTCCTGTTGCTCCTGTTTTCACTATGATAACTAAGACTACTCCATCAGCCAGTGTAAAGGCCAGAATGAGAAGACACATGGAGTAATCAGGGCTAAACTCAGATCCACAAATGAGAAGGAAAAGTTTGTTTGGGTTGTTTGGTGATAGAGTATAAGTACACTGAAGTTAGTACCAACAGTGGGGTATTACCATTAAAAAGCCTGAAAATATGTGGTTTTGGTTTAAAACCAAATGCCTAAGTGAGAAAATGTAAAAGGTTGCTGGAAATTTGTCAACCCTTGTTAAAAACAATAGCACACATTTGGTAAAATCATTGTCTTCAATAACTTACATGAAAAGTGAGATGGGTAAAGAGGTTTTAAGACAATGTTGACAGCATGGGTTGGTTAGTTTCAGCTGCATTTGTTAAAATACTACAAGCAAGGGATGCTCATAAAATTGGCTTATTTTCAAGCAAGGATAGAAGGGAAAAGATACAGAAATTTCAAGACTTACAAGGTTGAAAGTTGCAACTGTTTCAACTTATGAGAAAATTTTAAAATGCTTTGAATCAAAAAGGATGTTTAAGACAACGCTGAATTGAGGGTGTGATATTCAGACCTTCTAGTAAGATCTCTGATTTGATTATGTGGACCGTAGTAAAATCTTTAAGTGAACAAAAAAAACTCAAGGAAAAGTGACTGAGGGTCCCAATGAAGCCTGACAAGATGTACTTGCAACCAAGTCTAGAGAGGCTTCAAAGAGTATTGGCAAACTGACTGGAATTAGATTTAATTTTTTTTTTATTATTATTGATTGTAGTACTGGGGATTAAACCCAGGGGTGCTCTACCACGAAGATAGATCTCAAGTCCTTTTTATTTTGAACTTGTGATCCTTCAGCCTCAGCCTCCTGAGTAGCTGGGATTACAAATATGTGTCATAGCACCTGGATGAAACAAATTTTTAAAAGCTCTTGAAAGTTACATTGCTAAGTGCCAGTCCAACTAAGGACAATGACTATTCAAAATATAAAATGATTTCTTGGTCCCAACATTCCTTAAACTGGAGGCTATGATACCAAGAACTCAGTGGAAGTTTTTTCCAATACCTTCTTCAGATGTGGCTAAGGTTATAAGGAAGGCCTTACCTAACCCCAGAGAATAATGAATGGTGGGGAGCTACTTCTGAAGAGCAGAGTGAAGACTTTTCCTGTCCTCAGATTAAGAAGACCCCACATTTGCTCTGTAGGTTTACAGAAGTGCAATGGATCAGTGGTTGCTGTGTGCCTTCTATTTTTCCCCTTAGCGGAGGAGTGTTTATTGGAACTATATCAGTTTTTTAGATGTGAACATGCATGGGGGGGAGGTGAAGCGATAACTTGTTTTTATTTACCTTTACTTCTTTAAAAAAACAGCTCTACTGAGTTATTCACACAAAAATTGTTTAAGATGTACTACTTAATGTTTGGTATATGTATACATTTGAAATGATCACTGTAATTCACGTAACCTATTCGTCTGCTCTTTTTAAATTCACAAGTTTCAGGATAAAGAGGCACTGTATATCTGATGAGAGCCTGGACTTTAGGCCTTAAATAATGACTAGATTAAGACTTTTAGAGTCTTCCTTAAGGAAGGATTCTGTATATTTTGTGTATAGAATAGGAGCAGATATTCATGACCATGATTGTAAGGGATACTGCCTCTCCCTTGTCACCTGAGGTACAGTATGCTTCTCTGGCCCAATGTTAGGGTTGTCCTTGTTGAGTTGCTTTTGGTCAATGGAATGTGAACAATCTGACTTATGCTATATCTAGGCAGGAACTTTAAACATGCTTGTATGGTATGGTTTATTTCTTGCTCTTGACCTTCATTGTGAAAAGAGTATATAATAGGTATGGAATATTCCATTAGCCTAGAACTAGAATAAGAAGACTTATGGAAATAAGTCAATTTAACAAACCATGCAGAGCTGTAGTTGACTCTCCAAACCCATGATGAAGAAATAAATATTTCTCATAAGTCATTAAAATTTGGAGTTCTATATTAACCTTCAATTATATCCTTCCTTTCTACATCTAATTTGAATTTAAGATTCCATTTATGTTGAAGAATTTAAAGATCAAATTTCTAATTCCAGCTTCTTTTTCTTTTTATTATAGTGCTTAACAAGGTGAACAGTATTTTCAACAATCAACACAAACTTTACTGAAATATTCACAAATAAAACTCCTCTACTTTAAAAATAACTCAAATAGTGTTCTGTGTAGAAACAGTAATCACCATTAGAGGGTGGTTGTTTGGAATTCATTACTTAACCACACACTCAGATTCTCAAATTGAGAGCATATAGGGCTGACTGTCAACACCTGAAAGCTAGTCCTAGCAAGTCAGTGGGGAAAAAATGATGTGATTTAAAACCAATTATTTATCATTGGTACTTCAGTTTCTCTACCCACATTGAGAATTAATCTTCCCTTAAAGAAGAATTATCAAGTATGAAATGTTAAATCTTGGCATACTCCTGTGCCTCAGAAAGCATTAGTGTGCATATTTTTAAAGGGCAACTTATTTGTTCTTGACACAAATTGAGCATTATATGACTTTAAAAGAAATAGATTGATGATTGCTCTTTCCTTGAAAATTATCTTTTTACTCAAATAATATTAAAAATCATACTAGCTGGACCCCAGGTTAAATAAAATTTATAGAAGAAATACTCAATAAATTATCTGATTGCAGTGAGGACAGTTGTCCTACTTATAAAAAATTTTAAATATTTAAATGTGTCATTCATTATATATTTAAAGTCTTCATGATTTTTTCCATAAAGACTGAAATCCTGCTACCCTAAAGGAAAAAGAGGTACTTATTAGATTCTGGTATAGTTCCTTTGGATACTGTTAAGTACTTCTATCAAGACCTTCAAATGAGACCTCTAAAAGGTTGACAAAGAGTAAATAAGCCAATTTGAACAAGACCTTTTGGCATAGTGTCATAGTGCCATCTTAAAAAGAATCAGTAGTGTCTGTTGGAGGGGTGGAATTTAAAGTGAAAAAGCTAGAAGCTATGGATGACATAATTGGGGAACACAAGAGAAAGTGATCCTGAATGAATTAGAAACCTTTCTAAAAACCTTGTTTCTTTTGGGAAGTAATGTAATTCTGCTGCAAAAAAGTATAAAGAGGTTGATATATCAACCCTTTTATTTTCTATGAAACATGTAACTTTTAGGTAGAAACAGCATTGCTAAATCTCCACAGGACACTTTTCTAGCAGTAAAAAGAAAATAAATCAATCAACATTTCAGAAGAAAAAATGGTAAGCTGTGATGCTCTTGCTGTTCTTTTCAATTAAAAAATAAATTAATCAACACAAATGGACATGCCATCTCAATAAATAAAACCTCCTGTAGTTAACTTGTCATTTAAAAAATAAATTGAATGAATAGGATAATTTTCTGCCCTGTACCCAACCATTTAAAGACTAAGTAATTTCAGAAAAACATGAAACATCCTTAAAGAAGGCCTGATCGTTTCATATTGACTATGGCTCTTTACAAATGGCAAAGCACTCCATGCCCTATACAGACTATACAAGGAAATAATTTTCACATTGAACATAGCTTTCTTAGAAAATAAAGAAACCACTCTACACAATACACTTTTCTATAACATGCGGTGTTTAGGGAATAGTAAATCATCATCCTTCATGAAAAGGTGCAGGTGCTCTAAAATCATCTTAGAACTAAGATTTTAGAAAGAGGTGAGTGTCAAAATTTTAAATGTAAAATGCAGTCTTAATTTTAAAGTTGGTTTTACCCAACTTCTTTTTTTTTTTTTTTTTGTTTTTGTTTTACTAGGGATTGATTGAACCCAGGGCTTTGTGCTTACTAGGTAAGGCTGTACCGCTAAGCCCTTTTTTAAAATTTTGAGACAGGGTTTCACTAAATTGCCCAGGCTGGTTTAACATGCTTCAGCTTTCTGAGCAGCTGGGATTTCAGGCCTATGCTTCTGCACCCAGCACTTTCTATCTATTTGTGATCTGCACCTGTCCCACTACCTGTGATAAATGCCATGGATCAAATGCCATAACAAATTTCCTCTCACTGTTAGGGTCAGCAAGAGTTAGCCTGGTTCTAGGCAAGGCTAAAGCAGGTCTTAAGAAAAATCCTGTCCAGGACAGATTCACCAAGAGATTTACAAGGCCAACTAGGCACCCAGCTAATGTTAGGGCAAGCAAATTAGTTTGTGACTCAGGCGCCATCTCCAGGCACAACTGCCTCCAGAATAGCCCTGAACTGTGCTGGCTGCCTCAGGTCGGGCCAGATGCTCCCTTGAAAAGAATCCTAAAGCCAGAAACAAAGTCTGAATGGGCAGAGTAGGCGGAGCACCACTTATTGGAGCCAACCTCCATCTTATCAGATGCTTTGTCAGGAGCTCAGTGATTCTGGAGCAGTTCCTCCCAACAGATGGGCTGTGAAAACACCTCTCGCTCCAGCCACAGCTCATAGGAATAGTGGAAATCTTCAGGCAGATCCAACCTCTGCCCCAGCACACTCTGCAAGCAGTTATCGACAGGTGAAAATTCAGAGTCCTGGGATTTGTCGTATCGTCGGCTGTTAAAAGCCTCAATGTTGGCTCTCAAGGTGCATTCTTCTGCTTGGAAGTCCCATGGCCTGGCATCAATGTCTATATTGAGAAGAAAGGAATAAAAAGAACTATATCACCAGGATACCACTCCCTTTCTATTGAGCATGGTCTATGGGATTCCATCAGTGAAACTGCTCAGAATTTTGTTTTTTATAAGAACAGTGTACATTGCTGAAATTTAGAATATATACATATTCCTACCAACATAAATTTATATATACAGAAACTTTTTGGAAGGGTAGTCTAGAAATTGGGTACAGTAGTTACCTCTGAAAAAGAAAATGAGGGCTCTGAGGGAGGTGGACTCCTCTCCATTCCCCTCTTTTTTTTTTTTTTCGGTAATGGGGATTGAACCTAGGGTTTCATGTGTACTATAGGGGCTCTGACACTGAGCTACATCTCTAGCCCTTTTTAAGAATTTTATTTTGAGACAGGTCTCGCTAAATTGCCAAGTTCTCAAACTTGCAATCCTTCTGCTTCAATCTTTCAAGTAGTTGGGATTATAAGCTTGGCTTATATTTCCTTTTCCTTATTCTACTTTCTTACTAGTTCGTTATCTACTATCTTTTCCAAAAGGATAATTCAATTTCTTTTATTGAGCTTTCCCTAGCTAGAATAGGGGATGGAAATTTCCCAGTTGAATGCAGTCACCAGTTCTCAAGAGAAGGAGTAAGAGGGGTACACATGAAGAATGAGAATGGGCTGGGGTGTAGTTCAGTGGTAGAGCACATTTTTAGCATGTATGAGACCTTGTGTTCAATCCCTAGCATCACCCCCGACCCCCAAAAAAGAAATGGACTAAAATGAAGACTTTCTCAATTCCTTGGAATCTCCCCTAGCACATGACAAATAGGTGTCATCTTATTTTAAGATTATAAAGACTTCCATGGAAGTAAAAGCAGAAAACACAATCTGCTTTGCTTCTATTTTTCAGGGCTAGAGATACAAATTTCCCAAATCTCTTATGTACTACATTCAGTAGCTTTTGTTTTGTCTTTCCAAGTACTAGGGATTAAACCCAGGGGTACTTCACCACTGAGTTATATCCCCAGCCCTTTTTATTTTTTATTTTGGGACAGGGTCTCACTAAATTGCTGAGGCTAGCCTCAAACTTGGAATCCGTGGGATTATAGTTGTGCACTACCCCAAACAGCCTATTCAATGATTTATAATTAAAAAGTATAGTTTTTGTTTGGGCTCACAATAGCAGCAACCAGAGGTGTGTCATATTTAGGATAAAAGATTTTTATATCTTGGGCTGGGGTTTTAGCTCAGTGGTAGAGCACTTGTCTTGACATGTGTGAGGCACCTTGCTAAAAACTTTTTTTGGTGTGTGGTACTGGGATGTGAAGTCAAGGGTGCTTTACTACTGCTGCACACCCTCTTTTTTAATTTTTTAATTTTGAAACAGGGTGGCCTTGAACTTGTGACTCTTCTGCCTTGTCCTACAGAGTATCTGAGATTATAGGTGTGCAAAGCTGTGCCTGGTATAAAAATTCTTTAATACAATTATGGAAATAATGGTCATATCCCATAAATGTAATACCATGGAAAGAAAAAAACTCTTCAAAATAAAAATTTTCCAAACTCCATTCAATCTTAGTGTAAGTTCTCGTTGCTCAATCAGATATTATATCTCCTGATAATAGGCTGTATGTTAGTTTCCAACATCAGCGAGAAGGCATGATACTCACATTTAAATTGAATTTATTAGACCTTAAGAGCTAACTTTCAGCATATAGGTATTATCATGGATAGAGAAATAAGGAAAATGACACTCCAAGACAACTGGCCGAGTTAATATTATAGGGGAAAGAAGATTACTATATTCAAAATGAATTAACATAACTGCCGGATGCAATCTGAGATCATGAATTGGATTTTGACTTGGAAAAAATAGCTATAAAGAACACTTTGAAGCGGGGCTGGGGTAGTGGCTCAGTGGTGGAGCACTTGCCTAGCATGTGTGAGGCACTGAGTTCAATTCTCAGCACCACATAAAAAAATTAAAGAAATGTATTGTGTCCACTTACAACTAAAATATTTTTTAAAAAAGAAAATTTTGGGACAATGGAAGAATTCTGAATATGGACTTGATTATTGGAAAAAAATGAAAATGTACTGATGTGAAAAGACAGAGCTGGGGTTGGGGTTGTAGCTCAGTGGTAGAGCACTTGCCCTATCACATATGAGGCACTGAGTTTGAGCTTTAGCCCACATAAAATAAACAAAGAGATTTTAAGAAAAAGAAAGAGAGGTAATGTTATCTAAAATAAGATTATAAAGTAGCATATACTATTTGCTTTTTTATAAAAAATATGTATAGAAAAAGATCTTAAAGAACATACACTGTCAACAGTGGCATTCTATTGGTACAAATATGTACATCCAATGATATAGTAAAATGTTATCTTGTATTTTATCATTTTTTTTCTGACTACTTTATAATCATAAGTTATTTTAAGCCAGATATGATGGTGTATACCTGTATTCCCAGGTACTTGGAGGGTGAGGCCAGCCTGAACAGCTAAGTGAGACTCTGTCTCAAAATAAAATATAAAAAGGGTTGGGGATGTAGTTGGGTGTTATAGCACTCTGAGTTCAATCCCCAGTACTTAAAAAAAAAAAAGTTTAACTTAAAAATTTTTTCGAAGAAAAGATCATTGAAAGGAATGTTTTATAAAGGAGTGGTTCTCTCTCATTTACTTTTTTTTTTCTTTTTTTTTCACTTTGAAAGACGATTTGAGACATAAAAAAATGAGGTAGAACACTTCAAAGGCCACTTTATACAATAAAATTTTCAGTAACACATGTTTGCAAGCATAAACACTCAGGTACACTAACAAGTCACAAGAATTCAACAATTATGAGTGTGGTCAACAGTAAGAACCATATTCATAAATAAAAAGGTCAAAAAGCAAAAGGTATAAATATCACTATAGTTGGGGATTGTGTGGACCAGCTTTATAACTGGTCATCTGAAATACCAAGACAGACAAGTCTTTTGATGAGATGATCAAAAACTGAACAATTTACTTGCTTTTTTTTCAAATTGATACATAAAAATTGTGCATGTTTATGTGGTACCATATGATAGCTCAATACATGAACATGTTATATACTTTTCAGTTCAGGGAAAGCATATCTTCTCAAACATTTATTACTTCTTATTTTTTTGTGGTAAAAATATTCAATATTCTTTCATCTGTCCTTCCTTTACTCTTTCTTTCCTTCCTTCTTTATTTTTTCTTTTATCTTTTTCCTTTTTTCTTATTTTTTTTGCAGTGTTGGGAATTGAACCTAGGGCCTTATATATGCTAAGCAAATGCCCTACCACTGAGCTACATCCCTAACTCTCCTCTAGTTTTTTTGAAATATCAATTTACTTCTTGTATCAAGTAGGTTTACACAGTTTACAAAGAACAAGGTACAAACTAGAGTGGGGGGCATTAAAAAGCTTGGTGTAGCACCCGGCACAGTGGTGCAAGTCTGTAATCCCAGCAGCTGGGGGAGGCTGAGGCAAGAGGATTGTGAGTTTAAAGCCAGCCTCAGCAAAATCGAGACATTAAGCAATTCAGTGAGACTCTGTCTCTAAATAAAATACAAAATAGGGCTGGGGATGTGGCTCCGTGGCTAAGTGCACTTGAGTTTAATCCCTGGTACCCAAAAAAAAAAAAAAAAAAAAAAAAAAAAAAAAAAATTTTGGTGTATCAGCCTCTGACCTATTTTCTCATCTAAAATATGTAACAATTCATGCCAAAAGAGTAGAGACAAATGTTTATTTAGTTTTGTTTAGACACTGGACATCTCCTTGAAATCAAGAACTCTGAAACTAAATAAAGTTAAAACTGAAATTATTTACAAAAAAAAGGGGCTGGGATTGTGGTTCAGTGGTGGAGCACTTGTCTAGCATGCATGAGGCACTGGGTTTGATTCTCAGCACCACATACAAAACTAAATAGTTTTTAAAAAGCTGCAATTCTTTATATATATATGTGTGTGTGTATATATATATATATATATATAAAGAACTCTGAGATACTCACCGTTCCCATACGCCCAGTCATCGTTCATGCGGTGGCGTACTTTCTGGTAAATGGCTGACATGGTTTTCATGTTGCTTTTCCTCCACTGGCGCCCCAGGTACTTGGTCTGTATCTTTAGAAGCTTCAAGACATAAAGCTGCAGCATGGCCTGTTTGACTTTGAGGGCCCGTTTTAAGATTGGTGCTGATTTAAACACGACCAGCATCTGTCCAATGAAAGGGGGTGGGAGTAAAGAAAAACCCAGAAAGATATAGTTTCTTGGAATTTCTAACTGACAGACAAATTAAGACAAATCTAAGAAATCCCTGGGGAGCTTTTGAGGATCTAAGATCTAGACCCTACTTAGATTTAGTCTTCAAGAGTATAGAGGAATCATTCTAAAGTTTCCAATATTCAAAGGGCATGGCAAGGGGTCTGGGGTTGTGGCTCAGTGGTAGAGCACTTGCCTAGTGTTTGTGGGGTACTGGGTTCAATTCTCAGCACCACATAGAAATAAATGAATAAAAAACAAAGGTATTATGTCCATTTTTTAAAAAAAAAATCTTTTTAAAAGGGCATGGCAAAAGAAATTTTGTCTGCTATAAATACCATTTCCACTGTTACCAGTTTCTTATATATCTTCTGACAATAATTCTATGTTTACACATTACTTTTGTTTTTCTAATACTAGTGAGAGCCAACTACATACCCTGTCTTGGTTTTTATTTAACAAAACAGCTTAAAAATTATTTTATACCAGTATAACACTGCCTCATTCCTTTTACCGGTTATATAAAGACTTACCATCATTTCAGTTGATCCTACATTAATGGGCATTTAGATTGTTTCTGAGACAGCTAAGTTAGTTCTCAGTTGTATGGGGTTAACAAACACACCACAGTATTGGGAGTTAAAAAACAGATCAGTAGTCAATGCTATAAAATTAAGATAACACACCAGGAGATAGGAGGTTGGGAAGTCATTTCAGCCTTCAAAGACTATATGATCAGCAGATGTACCAAAAATACAGAGTCAAGAAAAACAAGATGTTTAAAGTCAAATCTCTATTTTTTCAAGAGTTTTGAGTATGAAGGGATGCTGTATTTTATCAAATGCTTTCTCAGCATCTATTAGTCTATTAATGTGATGGATTACATTTGCTGATTTCCAGATGTTGAACCAACCTTGCATCTTTGGGATAAACCTCACTTGATCATGGTGCACTATCTTTTTAATATGTTTTGTATGCAATTTACCAGAATTTTGTTAAGGATTTTTACATCTATGTTCTTCAGGGATATTGGTCTACAGTTTATAGCAGCTCAATTCACAGTAGCTAGATTGTGGAACCAACCTAGATGCGCTTGAATAGTTTCTTTATCCAAAGAAACTGTGGTATATATACACCATGGAATATTACTCAGCCATAAAGAATAAAATTATGGCATTTGCAGGTAAATGGATGGAGTTGGAGAATATCATGCTAAGTGAAATAAGCCAATCCCAAAAAACCAAAGGCTGAATGTTTTCTCTGATAAGTGGATGCTGATACATAAGCAGGGGGAAGGGGGCAAGGGAAGAATAGAAGAATGTTGGATTGTGTAGAGGGAAATGAGGGGAGGGGAAAGAGGGGAATGAAGGAAAGATGGTGGAATGAGACAAACTTTATTATCCTATATACATGTATGATTATACAAATGGTGTGACTCTACATTGTGTACAACCATAGAAATGAAAAATTGTACTCCATTTGTGTACAATGAATAAAAAAATAAAAAATAAAAAATAAAATAAAATCCACTGAGGCAGGCAAATAATCTCCAAAAACCAACTAGAAACTTTCCCAGGTGGGATGGAAAAAATTCTAGTTGGTAAGAGACAAAGGTATGTGTTAAGTAGTCACTAAAGTAACATATGTTGCCTTTGCTTTATTAGCATAGTAAAACTCAAACGAAAGTGGAGGCTTAAGATGGGAATGAGACATCACATCAAGATTACATTAAGGGGTCCCTGCCTATCCCTTCCTTTGTTGGAGGTTAGCCTGGGATTTGTGTCTCCCATGTGTTATTTTCCTTGTGCTCAAGCATAAGAATAAAAAGCCTTGTTCTGGTGCCAATATGCTCTTATTTGATTCTTCTGATAAAGAGCACAAAAACCCAAGGAGTCAGTAATATTTCCAATCTGGTTTTTACCAGCAATGCCTCAATGAGTAATTTTAAATTTGTATCATTTGGAATGTGTATCTGAAATCCAAACGTGGATAACTTCATTCTACTAGAACTACCTACGAAAGGGTAGGAAGGGAGTATCCATATTCAGTTCCCTGGTGAACAATCATTTGATTTAGAGTAGTGCCCAGAATTAGGAGATGATGAAACTTACATAGCATCCAGTGTCCAAGATCTCATAAAGCAGGCTGTCCATAGATACTTACTATTGATTAAAAAAATTCAGTCAGATGGATACCTCCATGATCTAAAGCCCCACTCACCATGGTCCTGGAATGTTTCCACTTGGTCAGTTTATTGAGCAGCCTCAGGAGGTTGATGCAAGAAAAGAGATTTCTCCAGCAGAACTGGCTGTTATCTCCAGCTTCCTGAAATAAAGAACATCCATCATTATTTCAACACCTGCAAGGCTTGTAGCCTGCAGAAGCCTGCAAATCACTGTTGATTGACTTAGGTGGACGTTTCTGGTGTAGAATGCTACCTCCTTATCTTCATGCTTTTTACACACTTAAAATCTCAGAGCACGTAATATCCTTCACTTGGAAACCCACTGGGATGGGGTGTAGCTCAGAGGTAAGGAACTTGCCTATTATGTGCAAAACCCTGGGTCTGGTCCCGAGCATCAATGAACATGCACAATGGCCAAACCAACATCTTGGAAATTCCTCAAGTCTACAATGTGATAGAATGCTGGAGAAGGGAGGTGTATATATGTAGAAGTGAGCTGTTGTCTGGTGAATAGAAAATTACCTTCTCCCCCAGATTAATTTGACGTCAACAAGATAGGCATACGTCTAATGTAGAATGGGACATCCAAGAGTTTTGAGGGTATTAGGCTCTCCTAATTCCTAATATTGAGGGTCAAAAAGTTTCTTAAAAACTTTAGAAATAGTACTTAGAAATAATATTCTTCCTGTAATGAATGTTCAATATCGTGCTTATAACTAGTCCCAGAAGCTGGGCACGGTGGTACATGCCTATAATCCCAGCTACTCAGAAGGCAGGAAGATCACAGGTTTGAGACCAGCCTCAGCAATTTAGCAAGACCCTGTCTCAAAATAAAAAATACAAAGGGTTGGGGATGTAACTCAGTGGTAGAGAGTCCCTGAGTTTGGTTCCCAGCCCTAACAAACAAACAAAAACATTTGCCCATGTTCCACAATCACAAATAAGTTACTTGTTTGGTAATACACTTTGAGTCCAAAGATTCATTTTGGAGACCACATCACATCCTGCCTTATCAGAAGATCTTCAAGGTGCACTACCATGGTTCTGTTCTCAAAGATCCATTCATAGCCCAGCTGAATGAACCAAGTCAAATAAAATCTCTGGTGACACCAATTATGTAGATAGCTGAGACAGATCACTAGGAACAAAGTGTTTCCTTCCTTTTGGACTGAAGAAGTCAGTTTGGTCAGAATCTGAACACTAGAAGGGACTTAGCTATTTTAGTCCAATTCTGTCATTCATAGAAGCAAAACTAAGGCCAAGGGAAGGGGAAGGGTCACACTTAAGTGCTCAATCATAAGTGCCCAATCTCCACTGAATCTGAAGACTGTTTACTATTCAACTTCTAGTTACATTGCTTTCTGGGCTTCCTGAAGACCTGAGGGTAGAGAAACCCTCCTGATATCCTGCTACAATTCCAGCAGAAGATAACTGTGTCCATGAAAAACAACAATAACAGGGGCTGGGGTGTAGCTCACTGGTAGAGTACTGGTTTAGTATGTATGAGGTTCTGGGTTCAATCCACAGCACTTCAAAAAAACAAACCAAACCAAAAAAACCCCAGGAAAAAAAATCCATAGCAAACAGTAAGGTTTCCTGCTTAAAAAGTATAACATCTGATTGAGTTCAGTCAGCCTATGATGAGACTTTCAAAGCAGGGCTCTGAGTATAAAATCTGATATATCTCAAACTCCTCAATAGCTTACTGAAGTCCCTAAGTGATGATTCTTATTTTCTGATCACAAACCAGCTCTGTGTTGAGAAAATAAAGTTACTGATATTAATTTGTTTTTCTAATGAATCTAGGAGAATTGTATAGCCCCAGGAAAGTCAAATGTTCATCTAATGATCCAGTCCCTCCCCTTTTACTGAGGAAAATCCTATAGTCTACAGGAAATCTGCTCAAGATTCCTTCTTGGCAAAAACAGGTCTGTCTGTCTTTTATATATTGCCAGCTATTAATTCTTTGCTTTGTGCTTCAGGTTTTCCATGTCTGTCAGCCCTGCATTTATTTGAAACTATTATTTAAAAACTGCTAGATTTAATACTTAATGATTGCAAATTCACAACAGCTTTGCTCAGCAAATGATTCTTAGATCAATTTCTTTATTATGGCTCACATAACTGAAAACAAAGTCATATTTTTATTTTAGATTTTCTTTTCCCACATCATTATAGAATAATTCCCTTATCATATGGGCTTCTGACAAGTTACTGCTAGATTTAAGGACCTAAAACTAGATATCATAAAAGAGAGTAATGTTTCTTAAGCAGAGTGAATGTAAGGAAGAAGAAAATTTCAAGATAATTCTGTGCACTTTGGTGAACTACATATGCCTTGGGGAGGGATGTGTGCATGTGAGTTTGGAAAATCACCCCAGAGATTCTAATCTACTCAAGAATACATTAAGGAAATAGTGACAAACAGGAAAATTGATAAGATGCTAATTTTAAAAATCCATGGTTCTTTCTCTGTATAAATACTTCATGGAAAATTGCTATATACTTTGGGGTGTGTTCTCATTCATCTGTGATAGAAAAACAATAATGCTAAAGGTATCATTGGCTTTAAATAGTGATGGTGAATATTAGAACATAGACTTTATTTCAAATAAAGGTCATAAGTCATTAGTTAAATAATGCCTGAAAGGATTGTTACAGAACTTAGTGTTTGAACATAATGATTACATTCCTAAAACCCAAACAACAGAAATCTGGGATGTTTGGAAATATCTGGATTAGGAAGTTATAAAAACTAAAGTGGCTCAGTGGTAGAGCGCTTGCCTAGTATGTTAGGCACTGGGTTCGATTCCCAGTACCACATATAAATAAATGAAAAAAATAAAGGTCCATCAACAACTAAAAAAAAATTTAAAAACTAAATTCAATAAGGTTGCTGAAAGGATTCAGCATATAATTTTAAGTGATAACATTATTTTTATAAGTTTTTCTGAAAAGATATCAAATCTAAATTTGAACAATTTTGCAATGATATTTTTAAAATTAACTCAATATTTTCACTTGCTTAGATCTGAAAGGAAATGTCAAATATTTCTTTGCAAATGATGGTCATGCAATTTCTGATCCACTGTTGACTGACCCTAAGTAGCCCTTTATAAGGCTTTTGACATCACTTCAGCTCTGTGTTTCCTCATCACTAACAGGTGGCATTGGGCAAAATAGGGATCAACACACTTCTAGCTCTGGTTCTCCATGATTCCATAAACACTAATTTTCCTTTTTCCTTCTCCTTAATCTACACATGGACAGCCTGAACACTCACACTGTTCAAATTATGTCCTCTTCTGTATGTGATACTGATATTATTAAATGACATTCTATAGTAGGAGAGGGAATAAGCATTTGGAACTTCAGGTTAGCTTTGTAGCAGTGACAATAGATTCACACAGAATTTTTCACATTTTCTTTGCCCAAATCTGTTAGAAAGAAGGAGAACAAAACCAGGTATGGTGGTACATGCTTATGATCCCAATTACTTAGCATACTGAGGCAGGAGGATTGCTGAGCTACATCTCCAGCCCTTTTTTATTTTTTGAGACAGGGTCTCACTAAGTTGCTTAGGGCCTCACTAAATTGCTGAAGCTGGCCTCAAATTTGCAATCCTCCTGACTCAGCCTACTGAGTCACTGGAATTACAGGCGCAAACCACCATGCCTGGCTGTATGATTTCTCTTTAGGACTTACAGATCCACAAAGAAAATAGACCTACAAACTTGCCCACTTTTCACTATACTCTAAAGCGGTGGTCATACCTACCAGAAAATAATCTTTGTGTACTCTCAAATACTTGTACGTTGGCTTATGTATTATAAATACATCATTGTAATAACATTACATTATAATGTACATAAAAAGAAAAAACATTAATACATATAAAAGATCTACTATGCCCCAAAGCATCAATTTGCATTCTGTACATTTTGTGCCATTGCTCTAAACAACAACCCAGATGCTGAGCATTTGAGAGGCTTGGCTATATCTGCTGCCTTTTCCAGTCACACCTAACTTCCACACAATCTTATGTTCACCATCCTTTGTTTAAGTTTAGAATTGAAATTTAATTTTGTCCTAGCTTAGCAGATTAAATTTGAATACAGACAATGGAGATTCAGAAATCTTAATCCTTCCTATAGTAGGTGGGAGGGGAAACTGCTCAGTACACGGGTGAGGATCACCTATTCTAAAGCTAACCATTTTGACAGAATGGAAAGAATTCAGAAATAATATGCCATTAACTTTATTTCATGTCCACCATGCTATGCAGCTGGAGTTCCAAATGAAATTGAACTGAATTCAGTGAAAATTCAGAAAACATAAAACTACGAACCAAGACTACCTCAGTCCAGTAACTATTTCTAGGAGTCTATCTTAAGGAAATCATTAGAAAAATATGAAAGGATATTTGTTTGGGGTTATACGGGGAAAATTGAGATAAATGTGCAATAGTAAAAGAGAATCATTTAAAAAAATAAGTAGTGGAGTATAATTAGTAATTATGTTCTAAAGAATGTTTAAGATAGAATTTAGTTGTACAGCACCTGTTTAGCATGCATGAAAGCCCTGGGTTTGAGCCCCAGTACCACCAAAAAAATATTTAATAAAGCCATATTGTGAACACAAATTTTACTATGACAAGTGAAACACAAATATATAAAAATCCTTATTTTTAAAAATAATGCATTTATAAAGCTTGACATGTTATTTAAAATAAATTCTATTCTTAAATAGTACATCCTCTGTGTTTCCAATTTGTTAAGACTGCAAAAGAGATAAAATATTAATCTTATAAACATTAGCATTTTTCTGAGTACAGAAGTCATCAGTTTAGTTAAATCCTTATATTGAGAACCCATATGGGGAAAACTAGGTAGTGAAAGCCAAGACTGGGCTCAGGGGAAGCACTTACAACATATATTCAAGAGAAAAAAAGAAAATAAAAAGTCTGTGGTTACTAAACAAAACCACCAGGTGCCACTATTGTTCCACAGGAAGGACTAAAATACCTAGCATGACATTTTTTTTTTTTTTTTTAATTAAGGATAAATGGCCAGATGTGGTGATGCAGGCCTATAACCCCAGCTACTTGGGAGGCTGAGGCAGGGGGATTACAAGTTTGAGACCAGTTTGGGCAACTTAGCAAGTCCCCATCTCAAAATTAAAAATTAAAAAATTAAAAGGGCTGGGGATGTAGCTTAGTGGTAGAGCGCCTATGGGTTCAATCCCTAATACTGCCAAAAAAAAAAGAAGAATACATGCTTTCACTCTCTTGGATAATAATAAGGTCTTTTCAGAAGGCATAATAATCATTTCAGAAATTTTATACTCATGTTCCAAAAGGTCAGTTGGAAGAGATGTGAAAATATAGTTCTCATCAATTTCTGTATATGAATCAATGCAGTTGAAATGGTGTCAAAGAATAAATTCAAGCCTAAAAACTGGCTTTTTGTTTTGAATACTCTACTAATAGTAGAATTTTAATGCTACTGTGATCCACTGTTATTGTGTAAATGTATTCTTCATTCAACTATAAATGGCAGGGATGCATGTCTTTATCCTGACTCTGCTATGTCCCACTATAATATCTTGGCAGTCAGTTCTCCATCTATAAAATAGTTAAAACCAACCTCAGAGAGTTGTTTTAAAGATTGAATATAATATTTAAATAAGCAGGGTTAGACAATTTGTTATTTCTCTGTAGGAGTAAAAGTTTCCAATTTCTTCTGAGACCACATCTAAATAAGACAGGCAGCAAAAATACGGTAGATTTGGTATCCTCAGGGTCTTTTGTCTTAGGTCTAATTTGGGGTCTGTTACCTGTGAGGAGTATACTCTATGAGCAGACAGTTTCATCTACTGGGAACTCAGTTTTCTCATCTTCTAAAGATAAGGGAATTGGGTCAAGTGGCTCTTAAATTCCCTCCAGGCAAGATTCCTATGGGTCATAAAACCTGTACCACAGAAATATATTTTTGCATAATATACTTTTTTGACTCATTTTTCAGGTATTAAAGCTGGGGGAGAAAGGGTTGTAGCACCCATGCATTTATTGAAGTCTTCAATGTACCAGATATAGTGCTAGATTCTAGGGACATAAAAATAGAAATGGTTCTATCCCTTCCATCAAGAAGCTTATCATCAAATTGAAAAAGTTGCAGATAAGTAATTACAATGCAACAGGATAAGGTTATGGGCTGTAGTATATCTAAAGAGCTGTGACAATGAATGATGAGGTAGAGAACTTAACTTTAAATATACTTTTGGTCAGTTTCAGGGAATTCAGAATAACTCAGAGGAACTTTTATGATTAGCCTAGAGCTCTTTTCAGAATGAGGACCTTTCTGGGATATCCATCTGTGGCTGTTTTGCCTCAGAGAGGCAAAGTATTTTCTGAAGACCGTAAATACCCCTTGTTTTTATAACCAATATGAAAATGAGAAGCAAATGGCCTATAGCATATCAGAAAGAAGATAATTGAGCTACATCAGTAGAAATTCTGCCATTTAGCATAAATGTTCACGTTGAATTTCAATACCATTATCTTTCTAAATTCCTTCTTCTCCTCAGCATTTTTCACTGGCTCTTTTGTCTTCTCTAAAAAAATGCTAAGCTCAGTTTTTCCAAATCATTCTCAACTGGGTCAGCAACTCTGAAACCCCTACAGACTCTACACATTTGCCAATATGCCTTCATTGATCTGAGACTCCCAAACTAGGATATTATGGGACTAGAGAAGAAATGAAAGAACAAATGCCAGCTTCTGCACCTGGCAATTTCAAAGGCTACTAAATCCCCATCTGCTTACCAGACTTTCGGTAGTGAGCTCTGGCAAATCCTGGATGGTACAGCAAGGGTAATCCAGGACTGAGATGCTGCAAGATACAGAGATAAGGACAGGATTTAGGTAAATGGCAACAGCAGGAAATGGCTACACTTGCAAAGGGCAGGAGTTATTTCTCTCCAATAGCCATTCATTTTCCAAATTATTTAGTGACCTTAGGTAAAACTGAGGGCACTGGTACCTTAGTCTTCTCTCCTTAGTCATGAAAATAACCAAGGCGTTCTTTCAGGCTGGCCCTATCTAGCAGATGCAGAGTTAAAGCAGAAAGAGCCTCTTTTCTTCTTAGCTCTCTTTGCTTCTTTGAGGAATAAGTAAACTTGAGTGTACTTGTGTCTTCAGCATTTAAATGCATGCATGAATATAATAGTTCCCAGAGATGCTGCCCAAACCCATCTCATAATCTGAGCGTGTGAGGATGAAATTAAAATTTCTCCAGTGTCTCTCACCAGATCTTTCTGAAAGCCAGGAGCTCTGGGGAATGACTATAGAAGTCACTCTAAAGGAAGATTGAGGCAGGGGCAACTTCCTGCAGCAGGGCCAATCTAATAGATCAAGAGTGGTAAGAGCATCTGTTCCCAAAATCAACAGTGGGGAACTGCAAGACAGTGGCAGGCTCCGTGGTGAGCTCAGGGAAGCAGGCATGAGGCAGGAATGAAAATAAGTCACCATATGATGACAGGAGCATAGTCACTCAGCAAATGACAGTTCTATTTCTTTCCTCTTCTCCTTCTTTCACTGTACAATGCAGAATTTGTGTTAGTTAATCTCTGATGCTCCTTTTTTTTTGGTATTGGGGATTGAACCCAAGGGCGCTTAACCACTGAGTCACATCTCCAGGCCTTTTTGTATTTTGTTTAGGGGCAGGGTTTTGCTAAGTTGCTTAGGGTCTCACTAAATTTCTGAGGCTTATCTTGAACTCATAATCCTCCTGCCTCGGCCTCCCAAGTCACTGAGATTACAGGCGTGCACCATCACGCCTGGCTCTGATGCTTCTTCTTGTTCTGATACTCAATCTGATATTCAAGGAGGTTTAAACACCAATCTATCTGAATAAGTGCAGACCAAAATAGGTAATGGATTTTGGCAAAGCAGGGGCTAAAAATATAAATATGGGGTTTCTTAGGCCTGCCTCTACACATCAAAAGTCAAATCTACATAAAAAAAGGAAACAAAGGGACTGGGTTGTAGCTCAGTGGTAGAGCGTTTGCCTGGTATATGTGAGGCTCAGGGTTCAATACTCAGCACCACATATAAATAAATAAAAGATCCACTGACAACTAATATATATATATTTTTTTTAAAAGAAAAGGAAACAATTTATTTGGTTAGAAATGTTACCATTATCTTAAAAATCTAGGCCAAAATAACCTAGGAGAAACAAGGTAGGAGAGGGGAGGGTTCAGCTTGGAAGAGGGCAGTGAATCTATCTGTTATATAGCTCATCATCTTGATTGACTCTTCTGAATTCTCCCAGGGTTTCTATTTATATTGTCCCATTAGGATAAACATTCTTGGCTGGTTCATCCACCTATCTAACCACTTCCATTGACAGTCCCATGGCAGAATAGGTGCTGGTGACTAAGAAATGGGGGTAAGAAATCAAAGATGGAATTTGTTTCTAATTTCTCATTGAACTGAATTCTAGCCTAAGGGAGCATCAAAGAAACTTACAAGTATCTAGAATATCTAGAATGTAAGAGCCATAAGGGAACTGTTCAATGTGGGTTCTCCAAGTTCTTATGGATCATTTAAAATAAAACTTACAGGTTTTACACAAGAGGACCATTTTGTCCAGGGTAACCTAAGCAAAAGTTGTAGGCTGTGACTGCCATTCTTTCATCTCCAGAAGAACCTGATTGGACACCTTGTAGATTGTCTAACCCTTCTTTTCAAGGCCCATGGGCATGAGGAGGGGACATTCAGTTTCTGTACCCCACTTCCCCAGTCATAGTTAGATCTCTAACCCTGGGAATCTGGAACAAGAATTGAGAGTCCATTCAGTCTCTGAGATGGCATTGTGACATGTTCAGCTCATGTGGGCATATTTCACCAAGTGGCCTGAGAAGCAAATAGACAAATCTATCAGTGAGAGAGAAAGTCTGAGTGGAAGATAGACCTCATGTCCACAGATGGAGGTGTAAGTTTTCTTGGGTTCGCCACACTATAGACCAAACCAGAGCCCCAAAGCTCCATCCCTACCTTAGGCACTCAACCACTGAGCCACATCTCCAGCCCTATTTTGTACTGTATTTAGAGACAGGGTCTCACTGAGTTGCTTAGCATCTTCCTGTTGCTGAAGCTGGCTTTGAACTTGCAATCCTCCCGACTCAGCCTTCTGAGGGGCAGGGATTTATAGGTGTGTGCCACCACACCCAGCTTTAAGTACCATTTTTAAGGAGAAAGTGAACAGGTCTCCATGTAATTAGGACAAAACTCACTCTCCAGTGTTTCCTCCCAGAGTGACAATATTTAAAACATTCTCACATGCAGGAAACTTAATGATTATTAAAGCTCCATTGGCCTAGGATGTAGCTTAGTGGTGGAGCACTTGCATAGCTTGTATGAAGTTCTAGGTTTATCCCTGGTAGTGCAAAAGGAGAAAAAGAAAAAAGTTCCATGATATAGTTAGAGGAGGTGTTCTCATTTTAAAGATGCAAATACTGTGACTCTGAGAAAGTGTCTTGCTTAAGATTATATAGCTAGCAAATGGCATATCCAGGTCAGGAATCCAGGACTCATGGCTTCAGGCTCTGTGGTGGAGTGTGTGTGTGTGTTTTAAACTACAAACGAGGCCTGCCTCTGGTGGGATTCAGGCAGTATGACAGACTGGTGAGACATATCCTTGTCACCCCAAATATGATAGCAGCCCCCCTACTTCTACTTTAAGAATTTAGATTCTAGTAGAGGAATTCTGGTAACTTCTACTAACATGCTTCCAGTTTTTGTGAAAGTAGCAAACTAAGGGTACAATTCCCCAATTCTAGCTTGACTAGAGGGGTGAAAAGCAATCTGCATTCACAGAAAAGTCTGTGTTCTGATTCTGCCTACTTACTTTAAGGGAAGTCATTAGCATTTTAATCTTAAGCAAGTCAATTAACCTGTCCGAATTTGGCTCCTAATCAGCATTAGTTTCAAGCAGACCTTGAAATATCTCTCAGCACTACTAAGGAGATTAAATAATGAACATAAAAAAATCTTATTTTTTAAAACTACAAATTGATCTACCTAAATAAAAGCCTATTGTTTAATATTTTGTGGTTTACAAAGCAGTGTGATTGCTCCAGTTGCTTCAACTTATGATTTATACAAAGATCAGAAATGGCCAGACTGCTTGTTGTGCTGAAGGAAAAAAAATCTCCTAAGTCTTTTGCCACAGGTCCTTCATCATTGCAGCTTCATTTCTATAATTCATAGCATTTTCAGTTTTCAAAACTGTTAAAAGAAAAGAAGCCAAACCACACATCAGCTAACACTTCAGGGAAATTAAATTTAACAGGGACAGCTCTAAGACAGGAGGGACTAGGTCATCAGGAGAACTGAACAGCACAGAGATGATACAGTTTTTCCAACCACCCCAAGATAGCCCCTTGAAATAAACCTGTTCAGAATCCATACCTGTTTTTGGCAGTGATGTAGGATAAGATATTTTGATTGAAGAACTTCAGGATCAAAGGGATGCAGTTGGCAAATACCAAATGTTGTGATACATATTCAAACTGAATTAAAAGATCAAAGCAGAAAGAGCTACTGACATTAGGGAAAATAGAAGGTATGTATGAAAAAAAGAAAGGGAAGTACAAATTTAGTATCCATTCCTAAGAACATTGGGGTTAGGGTATAGCTCAGTGGTAGAGCATGTGTGAGGGCCTGGGTTCAATCCCCAGCACCACAAACAAAACAGAACAAAATGAAATCAAAGAAAAAATATCAAAGAAAAATATCCACTGTCCACTTGTGTTATCAGTTTTCCTGTCTCTGAAATGATGACATTCATTTTCTGTTAGCCCATCTGACATGGAGGGAGCCAACCTGCAGTATATTGTTGTAAGCTCCTGACCAAAATCAAAAGTAAACAAGCCAGAATGAAAAACACTCCAAATAAATAGAATTGCTTGAGATTTGTTCCTAAGCTCAACAGGAAAAGAAGGCTCCCTGAGAGAGCTGTTTTCCATACCAAACCTCTGGCTCATAATGTTTCAACTGTGATTGATATAGCAGGGACAGGTGCAGCTTACTCCTGGCAACTGCTGGCATCACTCCATCAGGATGGAGACAGCACATAGTAAGCAAATGAACCAGTGGAATGTGGTTCCAGCTGCAGTCTGTCTGGTACACTACATTATCCCTAGTACTTAGAATATCAGTTAAGAATTTTAATGAATGAATGAACAAGAGCCCTTTAGCCAACAGACATTGCACTGAGAAATCCAAGATGTCTTTGAGGGGATAAACACCAGAACACGAGGGCTCCATTTGGCTTTCTTGAATTCAGATAGGGTTTGTGTCCAGGCAGACCTAGTGGGATAAAGCTGTCAAAAGAGAAGGGTTATGGACTAGTCGCCCTGGGTTTTGCCTAAGATATACTGAGGAGCACCAGAAACAAATTTTCTTCAGATCAAGAAGCTAGAATGCGGGCTGGGTATATAGCTCAGTTGGTAGAGTTCTTGCCTTGCAAGCACAAGCCCTGGGTTCAATCCCCAGTACTGAAAAAAAAAAAAAAAAAAAGAAGCTAGAATGCTGGAACAGTACAGAAACAGGGTTGGGAACTATGAGATATGAAAAATGAAAAAACCCCAAAACAGTGAGGACTGAGAAAAAGGAATAAAAAAGGAAGCCATACATTGATAGCTTTCCCAGTGCATTCTTTCCCAATGATAGAACAATCCTTAGAAAGAAAGCCAAAGCATTGATCCTTCCCCAAATAAGTCCTTTCCTAGGGGCAGTACAATGGGACCCTGAAGGAAAGAGATAAACACTGAATGCTGACCCTCCATTCTTCTCCAAGTAAAAATATTGCCCAGTAAAAACAAATTTTCAAATTCTCACAAACCTGTTTCCTGAGTGACCAAGCTGATATGCTCATTAAATCACCTCTCAAAATAACCTATATAAACCCAGTCCCTTTCTTTGTCCAGTGGCTCATTTTCCACAAGAAAAGTGCATCCACTGATGCCATTTCATCCTTGCATCCCCTATTCCTGTGTGAAACTTCGTTCCTGAATAAACAGCTAAGATCTAAGATGATTCGTAAGGTTTGCATCCTGACCAATCTTTTTTTTTTTTTTTAATACTTTTTTAATTGTGGATGGGTACAATACCTTTATTTTATTTATTTTTATGTGGGTGCTGAGGATTGAACCCAGTGCCTCACACATGCCAGACAAGCACTCCACCACTGAGCCACAACACCAGGCCCCTGCCTGGTCTTTTTGTGCTAACAAGAACTGTGGTGTTTTCAATCCCCTAGCTCTGCCTGATCAGCAAAAAGTAACAATGGCAGCAAGCTAAGCTGTTCTCTGTCCCTGCATATGTGGTCAGAAGTGGGGAGTAAGCTAGTGTAATAACTACTTCTCTTTTTTGCTCAATATTTTCTTCCTAAAAGTGGACCCAGGTATTTTCCAAAGTCCCAGAGGAACCAATACATATCCATTATCAAATAATGAAATGTTTTTTCAGTTTGAGCCATGTCCAGGCCCTGTAAGGATTCACCCACACTGATACACACTGGCAAGGCCCATCAAGCTAGGCACCTGTCTGGCTATTGATCTACATACTGCCCACCAAGAGAAGCAGACATAAACACACATCTATAATTCTCTGTTCTCTTTCCTGGGAATACTGTCCCTTACCTACTCTTATTCCTCCCAACCCTATTGCTACTCAGCAAACATCAACTAAGGTATGAACACCCAAAACAAAGATGTCTTGGAGTATTTCTCCACTTTAACTTTATAGGGCCATGGTCACAAAGTATGCAGGGGCCTACTTGCACTCTGAGGACCTACTCTTCTATGAGCAAGTTTGGTTCTGACTTCTTAAGAGAAAAATGGAAAAAGCCTCTGGGCAAGAATGTGTCTTCCTCTCCTCCCTATAGCTCCCATGTGGGATACATCCTTTCACTGCCCCCATCTTAACATTAATCTTGGTAATGTACTCAGGACCAAGTCCAAACTCCTTAGCAAGGCAAACAATGCCTCCATGGGAAAACAAAGCAGGGTCTTAACTTTTTTTAACTTTGGCTTTTTCACCCATAAAACAGGAATAAAATAAGACCTTCCTCACCTTCCTCATAGGGGTGAGAGAATTAAGTGAGGCCCTATACACATTTAAGAGTGCCAGGCACATTATAGGTACCCAGTAATTGTGTGCAATCTACTTATTACAATCTGCTCCCTGCCAACTCCTATGGTTCGTGTATCATCAGGCCATCCTCATCTCCCCTTATTTCAGGCAGAACTTTAACAACATTTAATTAGTTTCCACAAGAACTTTGCTCTCTCCCCTCTGGATCTATTAGTTTTTCTACCTGAATTGCTTCCTGTCCTCCTTCCCTGACAACTCCCTATACTGGCTAACATCTGGTTCAGGACTCAGGTTAGAAGTCACCTCTTCTTTGTCTCAAGTTGATTAGGTGTTTCCATAGCAGTCAATGCTTACGTGCATCACAGTATTTATCACTCTACAATTGGCTATTTATATCTGTATCCTTTTTTTTTTTTTTTTTTTGTGGTGCTGGGGATTGAACCCAGGGCCTTGTGCTTGTGAGGCAAGCACTCTACCAACAGCTATCTCCCCAGCCCTATATCTGTATCCTTTATAAGACTTCAAGGTCTTTAAGAATCAGAACTGTGCCTTATTCAAAAGTACTTCACATACAGAAAAGTATAGTCAACTTACTGCCCCCGGCTTTTTGTAGAAAGTTTGAATTCTGACTTACTTTGTTTCAAAAACTGGCTGGGCATATTCCTAAGAACTCCTACCCATGACCATGAGCTAATTTGCCAAGGTCGTAGACATCCCCACCTTTCTAAGACAGTTCCCCACATCCCACTCCATATCCCTACTCCAAGCTCACACAGGACCAAGTCCAAACTCCTCTGTCCTCTCAGTGAGGACAAAGAAAAGGTTAAAAGATGCTCTGTGGGACTAAAAGGGCCCTATGTCCCCCACCAGGGCCAGGAAAACACTCAAAGGGCTATGGAGAAATGTTCCTCCTGCTCACCTGGTAGATATGGTTGAGTTTGAAGTGTTTCAGGAGTAGTAGGAGCAGGGCAGCAATACTTTTTACGATGATCTCCTTGTGCCTATTCACATCAATACCTAGTTTCATGCTCTGGAGAACAGTGATTCTACAATGGAGAAAGAAGTCAGTGCAGAGGGTAGCCCCAGTTGGAGGCAGGCCTATAAGGACACATATTTGGGTCAGATACAATATATACAAGAGAGTTAGAACCTGGGAAACCTGAACTTCTATGCTAGGAAAAACCTCAGAGGTCCCACTTATAAACCTGTCTGAAGAAAAGCTCCTCTGATCTCTTCGTTGCCATCTCTCTCTTTGGCAAACTCATTCCTCAAAATGTCCACCCACATACACGGGCAGCCAATCACTGGTACTGAAGTCACTCTTCAGACCCCCAGTGCTGAGCTAAATGGAGCACAGTATGAAGTCCTGCAGGGAGAAGGGGATACTGGTGGGAAAGGAGAGACCTCTTTAAAGACAATCCCTGTGTTAACAAGGTGGGGTGGGGGCTGGGGAGATAGCTCAGTTGGTAGAGTGTTTGCCTTGCAAGCATAAGGCCCTGGGTTCGATCCCCAGTACTGCAAAAAAACAAAAACAAAAAAACAAGGTGGGGTGGGACAGATAGGCCCTGCAAACAAGACACAATATCTAGCAATTGCCCCAGTGGGAGTACTCACGGCATCTCTTCAGGCAAGACATCTGCCAAGATATTGATAGAATCTGTCTTAGCCTTGGAGGTCGGGGCTGCAGCCAGGAGAATCTTAAGCAGAGCAATCTAGGAAGTAGAAAAGGAGAAAAGTCACTCTTTCTTCTACCCTCGCCAGCCCAATGAAAAGTGTTTCAAAGCACTTCTCTAAGTTCTTCCTTCAGTGACCAAATCTCCCCAGCATCCAGAAGTGCAAAGAGGTGACCAGTCCTGAGAGTCCTGCCTGTGGGACTAAGGAAGAAGCTAGAAGAGAGCTTATAGACTGTTTTGCTCCAAGATTTCTTGTTCCAAAGGGGAGAATGGGTGCTGGAGATATAGCCCATCACGTAGAGTGCCTGCCTCGCATGCTCGATGCCCGGGTTCGAGTCCCCAGCACTGTGGGATTGCTGAAATAACAAAGGAAACCAATTCTGAGCCTCCCAACCTTCCAAAGGGGAGAATGGAAGGAACAAAGTGGGAGGGGCAGTGTACAGAAATAAGCTGGGAGAGGGATAAGCCCAACTTTTCTTATTTTTTGCCTTCTTGAACCCTGAAAACCATCAGCATTGTCACCGTTCCTAGCCTGAGGATCTCTAAGACATGACAGAGAATGGCAGATCTTAGGATTCTGGTACTTACCTAGGATGATGGCCCCTCAATACATTCTATACAGAACCCATCTTACTCTCCACTCCTCCCAAAGAAGGACTAGGGGAGAATGACAACTTCAGAGGAGCCCTGAGGCAGGCTCAGAATTTTAAGGTGCTAGAGAATGCTTTGTATGTGGGGCAAAGGGTCAGGAAACAAGCTCAAACAATTGACAGCTCAGTCTGAAATGGGTGTCAACTCTGTTTCTAGCAGTAGAAAAGGGCAGTTCTCCCGGCCCAGCCCTCTCCTTACCATGTATTGGGGGAGGCTGTACAGCATGCCCTGGTAAAGGATTTCACATGGTGTTTCTGGTACCACCTCTTCTCCCTACGGCAGGAAACACACAGTTTATCCAGGCCACTTTCTGGGTAACTGAAGGCTACATTTTCTTGGTTGTAAGTGACGGCATGAAAAGCACATTAAGCTGCAAGTCAGATCTAGTTTGCTATCCTAGCTGTGCTAATGACTTGCTATATGACCATGGATAAATTACCTTTCCTTGCTGAGCCCTAGTTTCCTCTTCAATTGGATCAGTGGGTTGATCTGGATGCCTTCTGAGGCCCCTTCCCATTCCAACAATATAAAAATCTCATTTTCTCATTAGTTGCAATTAATCTAGAATTTTTCTTTCCATGTCACATGACAGATCAGGACTCACTTAGGAGTTGGCTCAGACCACTGGTTGGCTGGACACACACAGAACCACCTGGATAAACATGAGTTTAACTTGGGCTATTGGTACACCTGAGAAAAGACACCCCACACAGCGGCACTTTCCACAGTATCATTCTGAGGTCAATGGAGAGCTCTAGAATGCTCTGTGAGGCAGGAAGGAGAGGTAGATGCCTCAATATGGAAGATTAGTAAGGGAGTTAAGTAACCTATGGCCAAAGGGCCAGAAAAGAAACAAGAGCTTTTTTAGGTGGTTGGAAACTGTTTTTCCCTCTCCATTAGCCTTGCCAACATCACTTTTTCCTTTCTGACCAGAACCTTCATGCATGTCTGTCTTCTTGATGACCCTAATTAAACTTTTATCAGAATAGGGAGGCAAGGGCTGTAGGTATTCAAAAGGCTGCTCAGACCTCAGTATTATCTTTGGCAAATTTAAGTCTCTCCTCCATGAAGGCCCCTCTGTTATAGGGCAAGGATCAATGCCATGATATCCTGAATCAGGGAGGAGTGACTAGGCCCCTTCTCCCCTACACTACTCAACTACTGCTTACATGGACATAAGTCTTAAATGGGCATTTGACACAAGTCTGGAAATCCTGGCAGGTGTGCCTTTCTTTTCCCCAAAAGGCCTATTTTGTAAGTTCTTCCCTCTCCTCAAACCTTCTTGCCCACAATCTCTCAATGGCTGCTAAACCTACTTCATGCTTCATGAAGAAAACAGAAGTGAACAGAAAGGCACACCCCCATCTTTTCAACACCAGATCTGCCAGAGTCTCTGCCTACATTCTTTTATTCTACTTACCCTGACTCCCCAGTCTAAAGTAGTCTACTGGGCTGGGGATGTAGCCTAGTGGTAGAGGGTCTGCTTTGTGTACACAAGGCCCTGGGTTCAATCCCAGTACCAAAAAAAAAAAAAAAGCTACAAAATATAGCTGTATATTAAAGTAGTCTACTGTAGATGCTTCTATCATGTTATTCTATTCAAATTTTCTCCATTGTATCTACCATTCTCTGATAGCCTCGTTTACTTATTTATTATCTATTCTTCTTCTTCTTTTTTTTTTTTTTTTGTGGTGCTGGGAATTAAACCCAAGGACTCCTATACACTAGATAAGCACTCTACCACTGAACTATATATCCCCAGCCCTGTTCTTTACTTTCTTCCCCAAATTTAAAATGGCATAGAAAAAGCAAGGTGCAGTGGCGCATGCCTATAATCTCAGTGGCTTGGGAGGCTAAGACAGAAAGATCATGAGTTCAAAGTCAGCCTCAGCAAAAGCGAGGTACTAAGCAACTCAGTGAGACCCTGTCTCTAAATAAATACAAAAATAGGGCTGGGGATGTAGCTCAGTGGTCAAGTGCCCCTGAGTTCAATCCCTGCTACCCACCCGCAACCCCCCCCCCAAAAAAAGAGGAGAAAAAAAAAAAAAAAAGGGGGCATGAAAGCAGAGACTTGGTCTTGCCTGACATTCAGGAAGAGCCCAACAAGTTGAATCGATGCATGCAGACATGCTCTGTAAGAGTACTAAAGACAGAGTCCCTTCTTCCCTCCTACTGTGTAGGACCCCCTTGGCTCACCAAAGACATGGGGCATTTCTCCAGCTCTTCTTCATTTTTGATCTGCACATCTGCGATGGAGACATACTTGTGCTGGTGAAGATAAGAAGACAACAAGGACTACAGGCCTCAATCACATGAATATCAGTCTTTTACTTAACTTCTTCACTGACAAGGAAATGTTCTACTATGAACCTGTTACTCCAAACAGACGTGAACTCTTTGAAGGCAGAAGTCTTATTAACCTTGGCATCATTAGCACTGGCTGAAGTGCTTCACAGTGTTTTTGTGTATGACATGTTTCCACCTTTGTTGAACAGCAGCAAACACCTAAACATTTACCATCAAACAAAGTGCTAGGGGAAGCCAAGGACAGGTCCTGGTCCCTAGACCACTGCTCTGAGTCCTGATGGCCATGCATGTGTGTATAGAATGTGACTCCATACTCTATGCTGACACCCACAATGGATGTGGAGCAGATTTCTACTCAATCTTGGGCCTTGGAAAGTAAGTGGGCCTATGGGGAGAGAGAAGTGAAAGGAAAGGAAAGGAAGCAAGGAATGGGAAGAAAGAAAGGAGAATGGAAACAGGGAAAAGGAATGAGAGGAAGAAAAGAAAACTTTTTCATCTATCTGAATGTAGGAAACTGGGTAAACAGAGAAGGATTTGGTTTTTCCTATTTGGCCAAAAGACCTGCAGGAAAAACGCAGAAGGTTCTGAATGTGTCTGGTAGAGGAGCTCCTCCCAGTACCCAAGACCCTGGTAATTCAACTTGCCTTGATGGCTCCCTATCTCTGAAGACTGAGAGCCCACCCTGGTCACCTGCTTTAGGGTCTTCACACTCTCATGGATAGGTCTGGGTAATCCAACCAAGGTATCTGTGTCCCTATAAAAGGCCGGAAACACCAAACCATAAGCTTCAAAAAGAAAAGAAAACTACTCATGCATCCTGGAGTCACAGGGACCATGCCAATTTCAGCATCTACCCTTGGTACCCTAAACCTTCTTCTGCAAGCATCCCCCACCTTGCTTCAGAACACAAAGATAACAATGGCATAAAGAAGTGTTCCTGAAAATTAGGATATTTCTTGGGGGACTCACTTGGTCTGGGAGTGACATGTTCCTACTTAAAAGGGTATATAGCCCAATGACACTTTGGACAGGGAAATCCCAGTAACAAAGCCTTCTAGGTTTTGCAGAGGCAAGTGGGAGGGATTCGTAAGGGTGAGGAAACATGGGAAGACTGGGTCTGTTAGGACCATAATCTCTTCTTCATCTAATCTAACACCCTCATGAGGAAACTGGTTCCCAGTTGAGAAATGACTTGTTAGTTGAACATCCTATGCCTGTCTCAGAACACAAGAGTTCTTTGAGGAAACTGGAAGGAACCCGAGGATAAAAGAACACAAAATAGTAACTGGGGCCTGGTGGCTCTAGGTTGCACTATGACTATTTGAAACACCCCGCATTGCAAGACACCTGTTCCTCTGGTCCCCTAGGAATCATTTTACAGCCAGTTTTGACCATAGAATCACTTACTGCCCCAGGGTGAATCCGATGAACTTGTTCCTGCTCATCTCCAAGAAGTGCTCAATGTCCTTTTGTCTGAGAGGATGGTGGAAAGACCAACCCCAGAGAAGGGAAAAAAAGCAAACCTTGAGAGAAAGAAATTTTCTGGGCTCCTGCCCCTCCAATTGGAAGACTAGAGCAGCAGGGGGACAACAGCAGTCAATAGAGGGAACTTCAAATCCAGAAGTTCTGACTGTCAGGCCATATTAATAAGCATTGAAAATTGAGTATTCTACCTTAGGACTTTGGTCATTGAAACCCCATAGCTCAGGGTCCCTGGTGTTATTTAACCTACCTGACCTTTGGGGCCCAGGGCAAGCCCTTGGGAAAGGCCACTCTCTCAGCAGAGAGGGGTGCCTGTGAAGGTGGAGGTGGCACCAGAGGGTCCTGCTCTAGCAGGTCTAACTCTCCATCTAAAGTTCGTTCTCCATCACCAGCAGATTCCTCTTCCTCCTCTGTGGCTGGATCCTCAGTCTTGAAAAGATCTCTTTCATTGTAGATATCCAGGCTGTCCTGCTTAGTGAGGAGTTGCTGGGGGTTGGGGGAGGAAAGCACATTAAGATCACACCCTGGGCATCCTTGTCTAAAGCCACCCTCCTCCCATAGGCTTCTGAACTTCAGGGAACATGGAGTTGGAACCCAGCTCATGTGAGAACATTCTGTTTCTTATCTCAAGCTTATAACCTACAGTGCCCAACCCCAGGACAAGCAGCCCTCTGGCAACCATGGCTAGGGACAGAGCATAGATACTCCCAAAGTCATAGTTCCTTAGCTTTCAGATAGCATTGATGCCTTTTTAACATTTTTTTTTTTTTTTGCCACAATTTTCCTTCCTAATTATGATCTGTTTAGGTGAACGTTCAATTAGTTAGCCTTATGTAAGCATACACCAGCTGGCTGACTGAGGAAGAGGAGCACAGAAGTTTGCTGCTAGGCAGAGGGAAGCAAGTTTTGAATTTCAAATTTTGTTGTAGAAAGAAAAACAGATTGGACAGAAATAGGCCAAAAAGTTAACAGTCACTGCCTCTTGTTGTTAAGTTGTGGGTGATTTTTCTTTCCTCCCTTTGTCACATTTTTATATTTGTTCCAACTTTCTGCAATGAGTAAGCATTACTTTATAAAATAAAAAACAAAGGTTAAAAAAATCCTACTGCATATAATGCAAACTGGATTGCTAAGCATGACTGTCTTGCTCCGTTACCTTTAGTTGGTGAACTCAGATAGGTCAGGCAGATTAAGTTCATGGGAACATGGCCAGGTGTCAGTGTAACTTACTCTGACTTTTTCAGGAGTGCACACTATACATAGAATCTTAAATAGTCATCTCTCGACTGTAAATTTGTGGTTTTATGGTCAGACAAGAGTATGACTGACTCAGAGTGAATCTTTCTGCTACCAAGAAAATGGTAGTACTTAACCTCAAACAAATGAATTTGCTGGGAGCCCTTTTTAGGTTCCATAGCCCCAGGACTCTACTCCAACTGGTGCTAAGGAACTCCATTCACTGAGATCCAGGCCAATGATCCTGAAGAACTCATGGCCACGATATGATATCACAGAGTTCCATCAGGACGGCCCAGAGGCCTGTCAGAGCTGGGGACAGAGGACAAAGTATAGATTCTAAAGTTTCCTGTTGCGGTTTCAGGTTGCTCACAGGGTCCACCTGGAGCAGGATGAGCCAGGTAACTTACTACCCTTTCCTATCATACCCAGAGTGGTTTAAAATGTTGATTCTTGGCCAGCCAGTGTTGCAGTGCTACTGTCTGCTTTGGTCCATACCCTTCGAGAACCGCGACGGCCTCGCAGCTTAGAAGGTGGTGGTGCCAGTTGAGATTCCCCCAGGTCAAGAGTGTAAGAGGGTGGGGAGGCAGCACGCATGCTCTTCACCACCTGGATACTGTCCTCGGCCAGTGGAGGCAGGCCCAATTCTGCCCGCTTCTGTATTTTGAGAGCCTGCAGATGCTCAAATCCACCAAGGGTAAACTAAAGAGTAACATGAAGGAAGGGGCAGAGAAGAGGGAAGAAGGGAGGGAAGTCAGAGATAGCAAGGTCAGGGAAACATGGATAGAAATAAAGAGTCAAAATCTCCAGTCTCTTCAGATCTCCTCCTGAATAAGGAAGTAGTAAAACCGGAAGGGGCAAACATGGTTCCCACCTCAGTCTAAGGAGATCAGAGGACATGATAAAACATTATTTACTGATCCAGGGCTGGAAACAGAATTTAGAAAGGGAATTCTTTGGAGCCTCCCCTGAAAAAAACAGAAAATGATTGTGCTTTTTAAAAAGTTCCCACTTGATCTTGCTTTTGTTAAAATTATTATTATTATTTTTTTTTTTTGGTACCAGGGATAGAATCCAGGGGCACTTAACCACTATCACATTCTCAGTTCTTTTTATTTTTTATTTTGAGATAGGGTCTCACTAAGTTACTTAGGGCCTTGCTAAGTTGCTTGAGGCTGGCTTTGAACTTGTAATATTCCTGCCTCAGCCCCCAGAGCTGCTGGGATTATAGGTGTGTGCCACCACGGCCAGCTGTTTTTTCTTTTTTAATCTCACTTTTTAAGGGGCACATTTAGATGTTATAAGCCCACAGAGTTAATTTCCTCTGCAGTCAAAAGACAATTCCCACTATGAGGCCTGCGTGAAGGGTATGTTGATTAGGTAGTACTGTGGATGGGAGCCAGAGATGAAGATCAGTTGAATATGAGAAACAAAATTGCAATCATATACTTACAAGGACTTCATTTTTTAAAAAACAAATCCTTTGTTTATCTGTAGGGAATACAGGCACTAGCCCCAACCTTTTATAGCTAAAGAAACTGAGAAACAGAGTTGCCCAAGGTTCCTTAGAATCAGTAGAGCCAGATCTCCTAATTTTCAGCCAGTATTCATTCCATGGAACATTAGCTCTATGAGTGGAAGATGCCATTAACACCCCAGCTCATGAAGTGGCATCTCTCATTTGTCCAATAGAAACAGTAACCTGCTCTTATATAGAATATCTGATGTCTTTGGGATGGCTTTATTGCCCCATCTTCTTGGCTGTTGGCTAACAGCTGCCCATTCTGCTGCCTCGCTCTAGCTCCTGGAATCAGACTAGAAGAAACTGAGGTAAGGTATTGCTGGTCTGATGAGATGGAATGGGAAGGACTGGCAACTCACCATGACCACTTTCCAGAGCAGAAGGAGGACCTTTTTTATGGGAAAGTGGGGGGCCAGGCCACTGCAGAACTTGGTAACCATGGAGAACAGCAGAAGAGCAAAAGGTTCCTCATTATGCATGGAGAAGCCTGGAGGTGTAAAGAAAGGCAACTGAGAAAGTGAGGATGAAGTAGCTGAAACCCTGCCCCTGTACCTCTGATTTTGGACCCACTAAGTAAAGTGCTCATCTACCCTGAAGAATTCCACAGTGCTTGGTCCCGAAGGAGTCTTAGTGAGCCCCAGAGGGAAAGCCCTCAAGAGCAGAAAGGGAGGTTGTGGTGGTAAAATGGCTTGGCCCCAAGAGCTTAGGGTGATGCTTTGAGGATGAATGCCAAAGTAGAAATAATAGTAATGAAGATGCTGCTTTTTGGATGAAGGACTTGAGGTATTTCATGGACCACATTTCACTTTCCCACATCAATAAATGTATTTTTAAAATCTCATATGCCTTCACAGCCTGTCCCTGTCAGATGACCACACCAACTTACATTTGAAAAGAGCTCAGTTTTTAAAGAGGTTCAACTCATTTTTTATGTGGGATTCATGGAACGGGAAAGGGTTAGCTATCTCCACTTCTAAGCAAGTAAAACAAGGCATAGAGAGAGAAGTTATATGACTAGTCCTAGCTCATAGACACAGGGGAATGGACAATTGAGCCCAGTCCCTATGCCTGCCATGTAGTATCTCTGTCTCCAAAGAAAGGATGTTAATTTTAAAAACAAAAAGAAAATATGAAAGGACTATGTTCTGCTTCCCCTCCATCATTATCACTCCATCCCATCCAGTTCTTGAGTGCAACCACTTCTTACTCAATTCAGTGCGGAAGGTCTCCCGTGCTGTCCTCCACCCATAGGGGTCTGTCTCTCGCTCCAGGCGGATATTTTCCACCATTAGGTACATGACACTCAGCAGCACCCTGGTGTTACAGAAGGATCACATTAAGGTTCCAAGACAGTTCCCAGCTTGTAGGCAGATACCCCAGAGATGATCTCAGTGGGAGCCCAACCCAAGAAGACTAGTGAAAGGGCAACTTCCTAGTGCACTAGGATTTTGGGAAAAGGTAACCCAGTGTTAAACATGTCCCTGTTCCAAGCTCAGTCAGTCTCACTCACCGGAGCTCTGTGCTATCAGCAATGGAGACAGCTGGTTTCCGAAGGGCACTGCTACAGGCCTGGCTGTTACTGCCAGGGAGAGGAGGAAGAGAACAGGATCCATAGGGCCTACTTCTCCCGATGCTCCCACTTATCATGCACATAAACAAGAACACCTGCCATTCCCTGGATATGTAGCTGCTAATGAACCTGGCCCATGGTAAAGGAGCCCATGGTATTTCCTTGCCACCTCAGCAAACCTTCATCTATGGTGAAGACAGGCAAGGAGGGTTCTGTGATATCTATTCCTCTTGTGATCCCCACTATGCCTTGAACTGTGCTGGGAACAAAACAGATGCTAAACAATTCCTGATTAATAATAAGTAGATTTTACCCTGTCTAAAATTCGTGGGTGACAGACATGAGACAAAATGAGGGGTGACTGTGGTAGCAGCAGATAAAGTCACCTCTAGTGCTATAAACCATGAAGGAAGAATTGGGCACAATGACAGGAATTGGTCCTATTCCTCTTGAATTGTGCTCAAGAAGGTAGAACAGCTTCCTTCATGGATTCCAAAATTTGGCTGCATGGAGAAGGTGTTTAGATAAAAAGGGAGCCTGACCAGGTGTCCCTGAAGCCCAGGTTGAAGGTATAGTTTGGGCAAAAGCTGCTGCTAAACACAACTTCAATAATGGAGGACAGAATATTAGGAAATGGCTAGATGGAAAGGAACTTTCAGTGAGCTTTGAGCTGAATAGACCCAACTCCTGCAGGTGTCTCTGCTAAGGAAATCAGCATAGGACATGAGTCCCATCAAAGAAGAGGGTTTTCTAGACCAGCCCTCCCCTAAGGCTTCTCACTCGATTTCCATGTGGAGTAGCTCCAGGAAGGCCGAGAAGGTCCCCATCTGATAGAGCAGGAAGCAGTTGTACCTGGACCAGTGTAGCACATCAACCTCTGAATCACATTCCCCAAAAGTGCCTAAAGGACCAGACAGTTGCCATAGGGGTTGAGGGGGCACAGGTATCCCAGTTCTTTCCACCCTGCCCCATGATCTTAAGGCTTTTCTCTAATACCCTGCCCAATAAATAGGCTAACAGAGGGTAAGGCAGGGTCCCCCTAGAACTTCATCAAATGAGTAAGGGGAGAAGAAAGGTAGTTTCCAGGGTTAGGTTCAATGTACTCAACAAGGGAGTCTTAAGTTTGGGTTCCCCCAGATGCAGATCATAAGATAAATAAGGATTGAAATGCAAGTAGTTTATCTGGGAATCATCAGTAGAGGAGTAAGGAAATGAGGTAGAGAAGGCAGACAAAAATGTTCAACCCCAGAGAAAGCTCTGGAAACTATATAAACAACTCAGAGTTATCTGTCCAAGAGGGATGAGATAATCAGGCTTTTCATCTACTCACTACTGTCAGTCATTTTATGAGGTCTGTTGGACTCAGGAAGCATATTAATTACCCACACTTCCTGGCTGCCTTGTGTGGGCTACAGAGAATGCCCCTAGGCAAAAAGACTTCCCTATTGGCCACTAGCCAGAGCATCAAACCCAAGAGATGGAGGTGGCACCACCTTATTTGTTATAGTCTTCCCTTTACTCAATGTCCATCCTCTTTCTTCTCCATTTATTTTTTCTTTTACAATTTTTTTAGTTCCCAACTAGTTGGTTTGCCAGCAATCCTCATATTTATGATCTCAGGGCTTATTTTCACTACTCCAGCTAGGCTATCTCATTTCCCTTTCCAACACCTGGCTAACAGGTCTCTTCTGGGAAGCATTCCCCAATTAATCTCATTTAGTTCTGATCATCACCAAATTACTCACAGCATCCCTTCCTGCTGCTATGTTGGCTTGGATCTTCAAAATGCCAATGAGAAACCATGCAGAGGGTCCATGTGTGAGTCTGTGACATACCCCTGTCTCCCTTCAGTATTGGGGTCAGGACACAACTGAAAGAAGTCTCCAAGCTTAGCTGGTGGTACATTGTCAGCTTTGGCCACACTCTCTTGCTAATCTTTACATACACTTACAGTCCAAATTAGGAACAAAGAACTTTATAAGAAATCCTGACATGCCTGATAAGGGCAAATCCCAAGGAATCCAGAATAGTACCCAACACCATCATTTTATCTTCCTCATAAGTGTGGGTTATTCCTGGCCCAAGGCAAGATGTGTCCTTGAGAGGCAGGCGGAACTTGCTTTCCTAGCACAGCCTGCCTCATCCCACTTCCCTCCTCAGCCTCTACTTGTCTCTAGCTAGAAAGGGTGGGCACTCACCTTGGGCCAGATAGAGAACAGCCCTAGCCACCTTCAGCCGCCGTTCCCTACTGACTACTTCCAGCCGGTCCAGAAGACCCATCACGTAGGTCTTTTGGGCATCTTCTTCCAATTCAAGCCATTCCTTCCCTTGCACTGGGAATAAAAGACCATATACATCAGTATGGGGAACTGCCAACCCTTCCCAGAATGGCTCCTGAAAGCTCCTCTGATCTCAGCCCCCAACAAATTCTTTTCTCTAAAAGTTTTCCTTATTTTTTTTATGCTTTGTAGCGCTGGGATCAAACCCAGGGCCTCGCACATGCTAGGCAAGTGCTCTACCACCAAGCTATATTCCTAACCCAAAGCTTTCCTTATTTAGCTAAGAAAGAAAAATGAATGGGAAAAGGTCCCAAAATGTTCTGTGCTGAACCCATTCTGTAGGGTCATCTTCAAAATTGTCTTAGTCTTCCACACACACAGCCTATTCTGTCCTATCTTTCTGCCTTTCCTCAAGGAGTTCCCGCTACGTCCATCCATACCCAACTCCTAATCATCCTTAAAGGCCAGTACAAGATGATCTCTTTTACACTAATGCTCCAGTCAAAGATTCTTCTCCTGAGATATTTTATTTTTCTATGCATTTAGTAATTTTCTCTTGGCCTCAGCTAGTTTTGTATACACCTTCCCATTGCTACCAAACCATAACCTGTTTATAGAAGCTGCAAATTTACCTTTGCCCTGATTCCTACATCTAATACAACAGATACTCACCATGTATTTGTTGAATCGACAATTAAATTGCCTTTTACCAAGTAAGGAAACGGAGATCTGAAGGTATCACAGTGTGGGCACATAAAATTGCTATTGAGAGTGGGGCAAAGTTAGGCAAAGGTTAAACATTAATGTCAAACACTAAGCTAGGCATAAGGTTCCATCAGGCAAAAGGGCACTAGTCCAGCCTTGCCTTACCATCCCTCTGTTCTCTTGGACCCTTATGCCAGGGAAAGAAGCCCAGCTCAGGATTCTCTTGCTTCTACCCCATTACCTCTCTATTTGAGACACAGAGAATCCTAGATCCCATGTGCAGGAGTGAAGGGTATGTGACTATGGGGGAGGGAGATGAAGAATTATATTTTGCTATAGACTTTTACTAGATCAGACTGGGATATCATGGAGGGAAAAAAACATGTTTCTATGAGTATGGGTCTGGGATCACCTTGAGTCTTGAAATCTTCTTCAAAGCATCTCCTGTTAGTGGTGAATTCCAGGTTCTCAGTGTAGCTATACAATTCTGGAAAGACAGAACAGAATCACATTTGGGAGACCCTAAAGAAGGGGACTGAGGCCAGGTACAGTGGTGTACACCTATAATCCCAGTGCTGGTGAGGTTGAGGTGAGGATTGCAAATTCAAAGCCAGTTGAAGCCAGCCTCAGCAACTCAGAAAGGCCCTAAGCAACTCAGTGAGATCCTGTCTCAAAATTAAAAAAAATAAAAAGGTTTAGGGATGTGGCTCAGTGGGTTCAATTCCCAGTACCAGTGGAGAGGGTGGCATGAAAGAGTTTAACTACCAACACATTCCTGTGTCCAATTCAATCTAGAGCCAGCTTCCTCCCTTTCTGAGCAGTTAAAAATAGCCACTTGTGTCCCTGGGTGATTAAACCATCAAACCTGTCCTCCTCCTGCCAGCTGGCTGCTGCAGTAGAGAAGGCAGCCTTCGACATTTGGTGAGGGCCAGGAGGAGGGCTGGAGCACAGAAGGTTTAATGTCATCCTTCGTGTTTCTTAGGGTTGTAACCCATTCTATTTTGTCAACCCAGAGTGGACCTATCTTATCCCTAGCGAAGAAAAGGCAACACAACTCCTGAAATTTAGTGGCAAGATCCTTGTGTTGTTCAGGAAGCCAGGACAAGGGATGAAAAAAATATGTGCTGATTGCTCTTCAGGGTTGGAGCCATTTCACTCTCTCCCTGCTGTGTTTCCTTGAAAGGTATAAAATTTGGGTTTCTGTCCATGGCCACCTGGGCAGCAAACCATAGAGAAAGCAGTTATGGTTGCCAAAGGGCTGACTGTGTCCAGGAAAATTCAATTTCACTGACAGTAGCCTCTAATATAAAATGCAGACGGCTCGAGAATAAAAACATTCATTCCTACGAACAAACTCTAGAACATTCTACCTGTACCCTTGTCTTATAGAAGATAAAGAACTGAAATTTTAAAAAAAATCAATAAGTGACTGACCAGAGTTCCTTAAAATCTCTATTTCCCACCCTGCTATCAGAGAGAATTCACAAAAGAAGAGATATTCACTTATGTTTCAGTCACTATCTAACGGTTGAGAAACACTTTGTCTGGGAGTCAGAGCTTTTGAGTCCTGAGTTCCAGAATCTGGCAGTGACCAGAAGCAAATCTCATCTCTGAATCTTAAATACTACAGTCATTAGTGGAGAATGTGGAGATTATATATATATATATATATATATATATATATATATATATATATGTGTGTGTGTGTGTGTGTGTATACATATATATTTTATAAAATATAAAATATATTAGTATACTTTATAGATTATATATTCTATAAAATATATATTTATCTCATATATATAATTTATTTTTTTATTTTTTTATTTTTTTGGTGCTGGGGATCGAACCCAGGGCCTTGTGCTTGCGAGTCAAGCACTCTACCAACTGAGCTATCTCCCCAGCCCCTTATCTTACATATTTTTTGAACCAGGGTCTCACTAAGTTGCTCAGGCTCATCTTGAACTTCTAGGTTCAAATGATCCCCCTGCTTCAGCTTTCCAAGTAGTTGGACTACAGGCTCGTGCAGGCAGGCAAAGATTTTACTGTGATTTACTTTTTTCCCCCTTTTTTTAGGTGCTGGGGATTGAATTTACACAAGTGCTCTACTGTTGAGCTACACCCCAGTCATTGTTTTCTAAGAGTAGAGAACACAAGCCCAGTCAGAAATGTGAAGAAGGCTTGTCCATGGCCATACCACCCTGAATGTGCCAAATCTCATCTGATTTTGGAAGTTAAGGAGGGTTGGACCTAGTTAGTACTTGAATGGGAAAAAAGTGAGCAAGGCTCTTAGGTACAGGGCTTTGATTTTGAAAGTTCTTATTTTTTAAATTTAGATAATAGAATTTCATATAAGATAAGTAAAAACAATTTAGACACCTATGTATATTTTACTCAGATTAAACAAATGTTAACATTTGCTCTATTTGCTTCAGACTGCTCCCCAGTCTTTTATTCCCTTCTCTAGAAGTAATCACTATAATGAAATTGGTATGTATCCTTCACATGTCCACTTTTATACTTTTACTACATATATGTAAACCTGTAAACATCATATGATATTGTTTTGTTTTAAAAGATTTTGTCCACTGTAATACCAGTAACTCAAGAGGTTGAGACAGGAGGATAGTAAGTTTAAGTCTAGTCTATGCAACATAGTGAGACCCTGTCTCAAAATAAAAAATACAAAAGGTTGGGGATGTAGGTTAGTGGTAGAGTGCCCCTGAGTTAAATCCCAGTACCAAAGTCGTTATTTAAAACAGTATCATATTGCAAAAATTATGTTGTCACTGCTTCTTTCCATCAACTTTTGTTTTTAGCACTTACTGATACAGAAGCATGTTGATACAGATCAATTGTATTAATGGCTACAGTGCAGACTACTACATTGATATGCTACAGTTTATCCATTCCCCTAGTGATGGGCATTTTAGATTGATTTCAATTTTTCACAATTATAAACAAGACTATAATAAACATCTTTGTACATTTTCTTGTGCCCAAGTATAAGGGTCTTTAAAATATACATCTATTAGAATTACTGGGTCATAATAGATCTATACTTTCAACTTTATTAGACATGAGCTGTATGTACCTGTAAAAAATACATTATATTATTCTGTTTGAAAATATTTTATCTAGGCAGGAATGGTGGTACATGCCTGTAATCCCAGTGATTCAGGAGGCTGAGACAGGAGAATAGTAAGCTCAAATCCAATTGCCTTCCAATTTTACATTCAACTTCCTCATACTGCTATACATAGCAGTGCAGAAAAGCGCTCATTTCTTTGAATCCTCAACAACCCCAGGCTTTTAAGTTTTGCAATCTGAATACTGAGAAATAATATCTCATTATTTTGCCTTTCCCTATTTGCTAATGAAGCTGAATGTCTTTTCATATGTTTATTTATTTTTGTGGTACCAGGGATTGATTGCATGTGACACAAGCACTCGACCACTGAATTACACCCCACTCATAATTACTGGCCATTTAGTTTTATCTTCTATGAATTCATATTAACATTCTTTGTTCACTTCTGTACTGGGTTGTTCATCTTTTCTTTGGCCACCCCCTCTCTCTGTATAAACATACATATTCTGGATTCTAAATCCATTGTTCATTATTAAACTTAGCTCTCTATTTCTGTCACTCATCATGAAATTTATTCCCTATGCTTATTCATAGTAACTTCTTTTAAAATGCTTTTCTTTTTCCTCTGAAAAAGTATGTTTCAAAGTGTCACTTCTATGTGACAGAATATTTAACTTTCATACCATCTCCACTGAAAGCTAAAAATCCAGAGAAGCAGTCCAAAGTGAAAGAAGAATGGGATCACTTAACTAACTCACAAACATTCAAAGGCAGAGCTCTGCTATGATGGATACTGGTGACATGCCCAGTCTTGCTCAGGTGGCCAGTTGTCTAGAGTTTTCCTTAGACATTTCTGAGATTTTCATAAGGGGCAGGTATTAGTGGAAGGGAGAAAGATGGAGGTAGAGAAGACAAGATGGAGAAAGAGAGAGATGGAAGAATAAAGAAAGGGTAGAAGAAAGAATGGGCATGCAAAGACAAGAAGAGAGTATTGATGGGAAGAAAGTGGAGAAAAAATGATTTGAGAGTATACCAAAACAAAATAAATAAGGGTGAGCAGAATGAAGAATACTATAGCCAAGGAGAATTCACAAAAGGAAATATGAAAGCAAACAAAGAGATAATTACCACTAGAGAATGGAGAGAAAAAGTAATGTGGAGAAGAGCCTTTGTTCAACAGCCACTTGCTGAGACCAGAGAAGCTGCCAGAGATCACAGGCCCCTTCCTCTCCTCCTGGTTATTATTCCACTTGCTAGTGACCCATATATTTCATACCTGACAACTCTGCAGCATGCCCATCTGCATCTCCATACTCAAACTCCAGAGTGGGGCAGTCCACAGAGCCCTGTAATGGAAAATTTTTTCTGGTAACTGAGGTAACTTGGGGAAAGGTTTTGTAAAGGGAAATTTATACCTTCATTTCAACTTCTTCCCCTGTTGGGAGGCCAAGGTTAGATCAGGGAATCAATTACAAAGTCCCATTTGGCTCTTTCACCTGAGAAGTACATTTTTCCAAGTTAAAACTTGAGGCTTGGTATAAAAAGGGACCAAGGATTCCTATACAAAATCAGAAAGTCTGGGTAAAGGACATGATTGCAAACAGATATGAAAGCTACAACTTGTACCCATATCTAATCTACATAAACATGGACCAGAGGCACATGTAAATAATATCTAGAAAAATAAGATGAACAAAAACAAGAGAATAAGAAGAGAAATGGATTCTAGCCTTAGATCTGTCATTAACCCACTGTAGGCTTTGGGGAATGTCTCATGCTGTGGATCACAGTTCCTCATTTACAAAGAGGGGTTCTTCAGCCCTAATATTCCATAATTTTGGACTGTCAAATAAGGTAGAATTTCCACTCCAAGTTGCATTCATGGCTAGATTTCCTATGATGTTTGCATATATAATCCTATTAAACATACTTTTAATATAATCCTACCTCTTTAAGTATTTTGGGGGTATTTTTTTTCCAGTATACTTTTACATGACTAAATTTTTGAATCTTAGCTGCCACATACTATGTGATCATGGGCAAGTTAATCTCTCTGTGCCTCAGTGTTGTATAAAAAATGTGTTTTGTCTTTGCCCTTGGTTCCTGGCACAGAGCTCCTAAAACCCTTAGAGCTTCCTGATAGGACTGTCTGTTATTCATAATGAGCCCCTGTCAACCATATCAGAAGTTATGCTAATGAGATCATTCAAGGAAGGTCCTTAGATAGTTTCAAGGGAGGAATTGGCCCTGTTGGAAAAACCAAGTGTGTGCTTTGAAGGTAAAACTCGGCATCACCCCTACCTGAGTTGTGGTGACTACAGACTGATTTCAGTCACATTGTCAATGGTTTATCATGCCTAAGAAATGAAAGTCCACATGAAAACCATGAAACAACTACTTGGGTGGCTTTTGGGTTGGTGAACAAACAGATGTGCTAGGAGGGTGGTTCCCTTATAGAGGACATAGATGCTCTGTATTACCTCAGTCCCATACTTTTCATTTGGCTGTTTCTGAGTTGTATCTTTTGTTAAAAAATTAAAACCATAAGTATGTGCATTCCTGAGTTCTGGGAGGTCATAGAAACACTTGAATTTGTAGTTGGCCAGGTGAAATTGCAATATAACCACTTGGGGCTGGTATCTAAAGTGGGGGTGGCTTTGTGAGACTGAGAATTTAACATGTAGGTGTATGCTAACTCTGGGTAGTATCAGAATTGAAATGTAGGATATCCAGTTTGTGTCAGGGAATTGTTGGAAAATGATATGCTCAGTTTTCTCATCTGTAAAATGAGAATAATAGGACTTACTTCACAGGGTTGATATAAGGACTAAATGAGTTAATAGAAAAGGCACTTAGCATACCACCTAGCACTTGGCAGCACCATGTGGTTAGTTACTCTACTTATAATTTTAATGTTTTATTGTAATAACATTCTTCTCATATTATTATGATAATTACTTTAAATAGTTATATACATGGATAGCTATCTATTGGTTTATTTAACCAAAACCAATTCTACAATTCCAAACACGAAGCTATAATACTCTTACACTTTTTTTTAATACTTAGGATCTTTTCTAAGATTCTTATAAAGGGAATTGTCAAATCTTATGAGTATTTTTGTGGTTGTCTGTATACAACAAGATGTTTATTTACACTTCCAACAAGGCAAATAATGTTTAAATCTACTATAACAAAGATTTTCAAATTTTGTATTATGGTACCAAAAAAAAAAAAGGTAGAAGGTAGGAAATGATTTAGGGTTGTTAATGTTTTATTCTGGTAAGGAGGAACTTAAAAAACTTAATAATCCAAAAATGGGAAGAACACAATCTCAGAATAAAGTATAGTCATTAAAAACAGTGTTTTCAAATATTTCTGAAAAATGATAAATACATTTTATATCATGTCCTAACATACACAAACTGGAACAAATATTTACCCTTACTATATGTGATGCACTGATATTTTCTATTACCCTATTCCTCCAAAAAATAATAATAAAAAGTAGGTCCCATTATAGGTTGCCCACTACAGTTTGAAAAACACTGTTTTAAATTGCATACATCCTTTGAATTCAGTATAGTGAGGTAAATTTTTTTAAAACTCACTTTAATGTCCTTAATTTCCCTCATTTTCCCACAGACTAGTTACGACTTTGTCAAGGACCTTGGGAACCAATAAACAAGGAGATCTGGATAAAAGAGATGTAAGAGTGAATCCTTTTTCTTTTTTCCTTCCTTTCTTTTCTTCTCTTCTTTTTTTTCTTCATGGTGCTAGGGATAGGGGTGAAACATTTTATTATGAATCTTCATAAGCAAAAAAATTATTCTCTAACTTCCTTTTTTAGTGCATGGGATATTCACATACTAAGCCTTTGGAAAAGGGTAGGTCAACAGCGCCCCTATAAACACAGTGACTTCCTGAATGAGCCAACAGTAATTCTCTTCTAGCAATTCTCTAGAAGCCCTAGAGAAAAAAGAAAATCATCTCTTCTAAGGATTATCTTCCAAGGAAAGCAAAAAGAGAGAAGGAAAAAAAAAGAAGAAGCAGATCTGGCTTCTGGGTACTGTAGTGATAGGGGATGTACTGACAGGTACATCCTGCTGCAGTGGAAGGTGGAAGAAAGCTAATCTTTCCAGCCAGGCTTTTGGCAGGAATTGAGTCCAGTAGAGATGATCACTGCAGTTGTTCATTTCCAAGCATGAAGAGTGCAGCTGCAGATAATCAGCAGGTAAACTGGAGTGCAAGTGGAAGGCTCTGAGTCTCCAGACACTGAGCTCATTGTCAAAAGCAAAGTACTATCAGAGCCTTTTCCTGAGGGATGATAGTTGGGGAACATGCCTCCAACTTCAGAAAGGATTATGGGTAGGGGCTGTTTTTTAATTCTCTCACATACTATATCACTCTGAAATGATTATATTTGTTGATTGTCTGCCTCCCTGCCCCCATTTTCTAGTTAACTGCACAGGGGCAAAGACCTTTTTTGTTCACTGATGTATCCCTAGCACCTAAAACAGTGCCTTACATATAAAAAGGCCTCAATAACTTTGTGAGACTGAGAACTTAATATGTAGGTTCTAAATTAACATGTATTGCTGAATTAATAAATAATTCATTCTTTGCCAAAAAAATTTTGAGCACTTCTGTAGGGGAAGGAAGCACACCAGTTCTGTAGGGAGGGAGGGAAATCATGTAGATATAATCCAGAAGACAGGAGGGCTGAGCTCTGCCTGTTGGAGATGGTGACTTTGAGCCAGTCTTTTCACCTCCTCTACCTCTTTCTTTTAGAAAGCAGGGGCTGGAAGTTTACATGGTAGAGCACATACTTAGCATTTGCCAGGCTCTGAGTTCAACTGCTGGGGAAGGAAAGGGAAAAGGAATGAAAAGGAAGAAGACAATTCCTATTCAGCTTGTGTCTGAATGGGAAGCTTACCTGAAGTCACTTGGGAAGCTGTGCAATGCTATCTAAGTGGTAAACTGTGGACTGGTACACCAAGACCTGGCTTTTAGTACTAGCTCTGCCACTTGATGATGATGATGATGATGATGATGATGATGATAGTAATATAATAAGAGGTACTATGTAGTGACCAATTAATTAATGAATTATGTGGAACATTTTTAGATTCAATTATCTCATTTTGACTTTATCACAACCTTCTGAGGTAGGCAGTGCTAACCCCATTTTACAGATGAAGAAATTGGAGCTCAGAGAGGTTTGGTAATTTGCCAAAAGTCACATAGATAGTAAATGATAGTACAGGATTCAAAACCTGGTCTGACCAACCAAGAAGCTTGGTGTTCTTAACCACTCACTATGCCAGATGTCTGATCTTGGACGAATTAGTTCTGTCTCTTTTACTGTGTAAATGAAAGGAATAGAGCAGATGATACCAAAAGACTCTTCCCTTTGACAGTTTCTGATCTATTCGCCTGATCACTGCTCAGATCAATTCTACTCTTGGATAGTCGATGGAAACTGGCTGGGTAAGGGTGTGGAGGAGTGATAATAATTCAGTCCTTTCGTCGTCCTAGTTAGGATTTCTTTTTTAGAAGAGGAGCAAGAGACCCAAATATTCATACTCCTGGCTGTATCTTGGGACAGTTCCATTCAAACAGCCCCAACCTGAATTCTGTCTCATTTAACCCTTGCAGGCAGGGGCCTGATGTCCGCAGGTGCTCCCTAGACCGCTACCACCACCCAGTGGGTAGGGGATGGCAGAAGGGCAGGAGCCCCGCGGCCAATGTGGGCCAGCCCGGGGGCCCGCAGTACACACCCGAGTGGGAGGGAGGCACCCATTCGTCGATCTTCCCTCCACGGCCAGCTCCCGCCTCCCACCCCTCAGGTCAGTCTCTTAACTTCTCTGCATCTGTCCCTCCCCTGTAAATCCGGATCCGAATTCCTGATTCGAGGGGCTGCGACCGTATGAGATTAATGTTTGAAAAGTATGTTAGCCCACGGGGCATCTTGGTGCCAGAGGCGGCAGGAGAGGCCAGAGGGCTTGGAAGCAAGACCCACAGCAAGACGTGCGAAGGGTCGTGCTGCAGAACCAAGTCCCGCTGCGGCGGACCCTGCAGGCACCAGCTCCGCAGGGCCGCCCGCGAGCACCGGGGGCTGCTCCGCCCAGGCCGAATCATCTCAGCCGCCGCTTCCCGCCCGCAGGCGTCTCCCAGCCCCAACCAAGGCTCTCCGGACTCCTCACCTCCGACTCCCGCCGCTGGCTGCGGAACGCCTCCCGGCCCTTAGGTGCCGCCTGCTTCCCTTTGCCGCCGCCGTTGCCGTTGCCGTTGTCATTGCCATTGCCATTGCCATTGCCATTGGTGGGCAGTCCCCCGGCCCCGGGCGCCCCGGGGTCCTCCATGCCGCTGGCCAGTGACGCGCCTCAGCGATCTCTGCCCGGGGCGACCCCGCCGCCGCGCGCCCGGAGTCAGGCCCCTCCCCTCTACCACTATTGGCTGGGGTCGCTCCCAGAGGCCCCACCCCGCTTCGGGATTGGCTGCTGGACCGGTCGGAGCGGGACAGGGAGGGGGTGGGGGCTCTTTCAAGGAATATTTCTACCCTCCCCACCATCTTTTCTTATCTTTTTAAAAAAATTTCCTGCGGCGTTGCTGGTAGCTAGACACTTAGGTGGCTTCCCGCTCCACCTCCCTCCACCAGTACCTGGACCTTAAGGCAGTTTATGTCTTCGCTTCTCGCTTGGTGTCTCTCAGCACTCTCCCAATTCCAAACAGAGACATTTTCTAGGAGCTCTAGTCACCGCCCCCTGCCCCACTGCGTCTGCATTTCCCCATCATCACAACACGGACCCCCAAATCCCGGCTGCTGCGCACGTCCCACATTCTGCTTAGTCGCAGGGGAAGGATGGCACCGCCGGGCAGAGGGATCGCTCTCTCGGGAAGCTTTCTGAAGAGAACGCATCCCTCCCAGAGTGACGGCTGGCTGGGAGACTGAGGGTTGAGGGGTAGGATTGGTGCTTTGAGGGCTGCTCCTGGCTATCTTCCCTTCTCTGCTGTACCGGCACCTTACTCATGGTGTAAGCGGACAGCAAGTCCTACTTCTCCCTCCCCTTTCCTTCCTTTGCTTTCTGAGATCTTTCCTAGGGGCTCGGTGTTACTAGGGGCAATGAAGGCTGTGTGGTCTGCCCGCTCCTGAATTTACCCAAAAAGCAGCTTGCGGCACCTTTTTTTTTTTTTTTTTTTTTTTTTTGGCAGTTCTGACTTGGTAATGGAAGCCCCAAACAAATCGACTAAGGGAATGGGGGAACCAAATCACTATCCACAGCCCAGTTGCTGTAGGGAAGGATTTGGGGACTTGTTGGACTGTGCTGGTGCCAGGCGGGCATTATACTAGGCACTTCACAGGCACCGGTCACGCCTCTCTCAGACAGGTTATGCTCACGAGTCAATTATTATTGATGAGAAACAGGTACTCACAGAGTACTCCTTGCAGGCAGTTCCCAAGGTATATTGTATCTTGTCTGTGTCCTGCCTATGTTGTTCTCTGGAGGTAACTTGTTTTCTTTGTTGACTTCGGTTCTTCCTTAAACATTCTAGTTAGTTATCACCCTTTCTTCCTTCAGAAAGTCTTTTTGACACCCCCCCTTTGCCTTGATCCAAATCTTAGCATTTCCCAAAGGAATTATTCCCCGTTTCCATCTTAGGGATAACTCCATCCCTTTCTTGCGTATCTCTCACTCTTCCTTTTGCTGGTTGGTAGGCGACAGATCAAAGCAGGCATGAGAAAAACGTCCCTTAGAGATTTCTGGGTTCCTTTCTCTCCATGGTCCCCTACGTCTCCTTACTGACCCCACCCATCTTCCCATTCTGCTCCCATTCCCAAGGCTACCTCAACGTGAATATAAGCTTGGGAGAAGGTTCAAGTTTCAAGTTTCATTCATTTTTGTACACTTCATTTATGTAGGTTTAACACAGGGTTTCACAACCTCTGTCCTACTGACATTTGGGGCTGAAAAAAATATTGAGAGATTGTCCCCATGCACTGTAGGATGCATGACCTCCCCTCAGTAGATGCCAGTAGCAGTCTCTTAGTTGTGAGAACCAAAAATGTCTCTAGATATTGCAGATGTCCTGGGGAGGAAAAACGCCTATTGAGATCCCCTGGTTTTCAGAATTGAGCTGATGTGAATTTCCAGGAAATTCACTGGCTCGAGGCCTAAATTATTTGATTTTGAATTTTTTTCAGAGAATAATTTGTTAAACTCTTAAAAATTTATAGCTGCATTTAAATTCCCAGCCCACGCCTATCCACTAAAGTGTGATAAACCTGCCACAGCACAGCCCATTGAGTTTCTTACTAAAAAGAATTCATTATCTACTGTTCTTCCCAATCTCTCTAAGCAGTCATACTCCAGGAGTGATAGTCCCAGAACTTTATATTCTTTTGAGAGCCTACTAAATCAGTAGTATCCCCACCAGAGGCAGAAATCCCCACCAGTGGTCCGTTTTGAGGTTTTGTTCCTTTTCCAGCCTATCCCTCAGGCATAGGGTGGCGATGAATCCATTGGAAGCAGAACTGAGGACAGTTCTTCTGTACCCTCTGGCCTCTAAAGCCAGTTGCTGAACCAAGAGCTCTACCCGGATTTATTTTCAGAGAAGGGATTTGAAAAAATTGGTGCTGTGGAGATTGCAAAGAATCAAAAGGTATGACAGAACTGGTCATAAAGAAGAAGATATTCAGAAAAAAAACAAAAACAAAAACTGGAAGGAGTAACCAGAAGCCACAGATTAACTGAAAATGAAACTATTGGCCATGGAATTGGCACATAAATTTTTTTATAGCTTATTTGTCAATGAAAGAATGACAATCATCAATACCATTGATCAGAATGTACCTGGGTGCTAATTAGTCAGGTCTGGTCTACATGGCTTTTCATGTTGTAAAGATGGCGCCAGTGTTGGGTAATTTTAAAGTTATTTTAAAACCTACACTACTAGGTGGGTGCAGTAGTGCATGCCTGTGATCCATACAACTTGGGAAGCTGAGGCAGGATGATCACAAGTTCAAGACGAGTCTCAGCAACTTAGTGAGACCCTGTCTCAAAATAAAAAATAAAATGGACTGGGGATGTAGCTTGGTGGTAAAGCACCTTTGGGTTCAATCCCTAGAACCAAAAGAACAAAAAAACAACCCCCCCAAAATCCCACAGTACCTGAAACTCAGGTTTTATTCCCAAACTCAGGCTGCTGGCAGAGGGTTAAAGGTATAGATTAGGTATAGTTACCAGTCACAAGGATCAAACATATCTCCTTCCCATTTAAGCACTCCCATGGAGGTCAAATATTAAGCAGATAGCACCTGGAACTGAGACAAAATAAAAATAAGATGCAGGATGATTTAAACTACCTTGTTTTTGAGGGTATTAGGCAGCCAGGATAATATAGTAGAAAAAGGATAGAACACCCTCTTTTCCCCATAAAGGGCATATGTGGGTATAATAATTCAGTGGAGGCTATAGGGCCCTAGAATGAGAAAAGGAATTAATGTTTATGCAGTATGTGCCAGGTTTTGTAAGCAGTACTTTTTACACAACAGGTCATTAAATCTTTACCATAAGAGATATGTATTATCTATTTCACAGGCAAGAAAACTAGGGCATTGATTGGGGATATAATTTGGCCAAGTTACACAACCTGTAAAAAACAGAGCTGGAATTCAAACCCAAATTAACCTGATTCTAAGTCCAAGCTCTTTCCACAATACTGTGAGTTGAAGAAACTTGCACAGCAGTGGGCAGCCAGGCTGACCCTGTGAGTCTGAACCTAAGACCCAAGTACCTAAGTTTCCATTCTTCGAAAAAGAGGAGTCAGGCCTTGCTGGAAGGGAACAAATCCTGTCAGTTGACTCACAGGCCTCATTACTAGCTGCTAGTAGCATTCTCCTCTTTACTGGAATGGCACCAGCTTTGAGCCACTACCAACTGCCCAAACTATTCTAATCCAGGGCCCTTAGTTTAAATAAATGGAAGTCGAAGTGGCAGAAGATTCTAATAGGGAAGAAAACACTTTGCATATAGTATGTAGAACTAGTCTAGGTTGTCAATTAAAGGAGATGCTATCAGAAAGCAACCCAAAGATGGCTGCCCTGGAAGTTGAGAAAGATCAGGCGATTGGATTCATCCTCCAGATAACCCAAGTTAGAATAAAACCTCCATGATTCATTTCTCTCTTACTTTCGGCTGGTTGTAATTACGTCCTGGGTATCTGGGTCCTTTGGTCCCTAACTATGGGGTTATTAACCTCCTGTACTCACCAGCTAAGGGCAGGGCATAGAGAGCTTGAGGGGCCTAGAACCATCCTTTAGTTTCTGTACCTTAATAAGCCTATAGCCTCAACTCCCCAGAGTAGTGGTTCGGAGAAGGCACATTCTTTACAAACATAGCCAGGATGTGGTGGTGGGGGAGAGGACAAGCTATTAGTGGACTGACCCAGCATGGAATAAGGGTTTCAAGGTATAGTTCACTCTAACATGCCTGTGGTACTGCTTTGGCATTTCACATCCTTGCCCTATAGCAGGCTCACTAGCTCGTTACCCAGAGGCTTCATTTCTGGATTCCTACTTCATAGAAGGAATACTCTCAAGACAAGAATCCATTTTAAGAATATTTTATTTGTCTTTTGAGATTACATAATCATTATTGCTGATCTAATACAATCACTTAGACATAAAGATTTCCAAGAGCTTCTCAGAAATGGCAATCCTTAGAGGTTTTTGTTCCTTTTAGTAAGATGATAGTGAGAACTAGATGATTATTTTTATATATATGTATATATAGTTTAGGACTTGTCCACATATAATTTGCTGGTGTTGCCTAGTTTCTTTCCATAATTTTCCTTTATTAAAAAAGCTTAATGCAACAATGCATTTTGATTTTTTTTAAACCATGACAAAGTTAATTTGAGATAACCACAGGAGCAGCAATTTCAAGATCTGTTCAGATAAAAGCCAAGCAGCAAAAAAGCTTTGCAGGAGTGTGTGGCCATAGATAGCCATGCTCACGTGGGAAGGTAGGATGGGGAGTTGGGAGGGCAGAGAGAAGGTAGAATAGATGCATTTTTTTTCTTAATGGGAAAAAGGAAACTGAATATTTCCATTAAGAAGGCAAAAAGACCTTGAAACTAGCATGAATTCATTGTAGATAAAATGGTATGTATCCCCACAGGCCAGGGTCACATACATAGAGATAATTAGCCTTCTTTCCCATGCCTCCTGATAGCAAGGATGCATCTAAGGTGAGAGGCTAGAGGAAAGAAGACACATTTGCTCTGATTCCAAGGGTAGAGGGAATAATGATCAGACTCCAACACTAATAATAATAAAAATAGGAGGCCCAGGCCTCCTTCTTAATGGTTGATGACACAGGGTCCCCAGAGAGGTAGGGAAGTCATCTGAAACTCAGAGGCAAATACCTCACCATGGGCAGCAACACTGGCAACCTAGAAGCCTATGTGGCTCCTTTTCTATTTGGAGTGAGTCTCTTCACTATCGTGAGGCAGAGTATTAAAAGTACCAGCACATGGTAAGCTCCACAGAGAGCAAGGCTTTGCTGAGAAACAGCAGGTTATGATTTTTGGTCTAAGAACATAATAGGCAAGAGTCCAGATATCTGTCTAATGGAATCTGCTGGATATAAGATGAGGTAAGATCTGAATCTTTTGATAAAGAGATCTAATTAATTAATACAACCATCAGAAGTGGGCAGGCAAAAGAACCTAGTAGTCTAATAGAATTTTCAGCATTTATAGTCTTTCTTATAAATAAGAATATAGTCACATATGTGGCACTTTTCCAACCAGACTCAATGGGCTGAGTCTATATTCTATTTAGTGGTGCAAATAGCCATCTACCAAGTTCTACTTCCATATTTCCACAAGAAAGGACATTTCCAGACTAGCTCCAAGGGTATATGTGAAGACCAGGGAAAGTTGAAGAGGGCAGAGGTAGAGGAGGATCAGGACAGGAAGGTTATAGTGACTCTGGGTGGTCTGGTATTTCCTTGAGTCACCTTGGTCTTGAGACTTTTGAGGCAGATCATCATAAGGAAAAACTGGGAAGCAAACATGAGAGCATTAAATAGGGTTGGCTGAGGGGCTGGGGAGATAGCTCAGTCAGTAAAGTGCTTGCCTTACAAGCACAAGGCCCTGGGTTTGATTCCCAGTACCAAAAAAAAAAAAAAAAAAAAAAAACACACAAACAAAAAAAACCACATAAGGTTGACTGAGGAAAGAAAGACTCATTTAATTCAAGATTCCTAGGGTCATTCCAGACTTCAATTCTTAGAACCAATGTGGTCCCAATGAAAACCTTGAAGTCAGCAAGTTAGTCTCTAACAGGAATTCAACTTTTGGGTGGGATATAAAATTTCATACTGCTTGCATTACTAATTTTTAAAATAATGTTGGAGTTACTTAAGAAACAAACTATGAAACAGAATTCTTAAGTGGAAGAGGTCAGAACACAAAGATATGCCAGCAGAAGACCAGATTGCAGTTGGTTTCACCATGGCAATGGTCAAAGAGATGAATGAATGATGGGGGTCAAGCGAGTCAAACTAGCTTTGATCATCTGGATACAGTTTACAGTGTCATCTCTACCCCTCAGCCAGTCAAGCTGCCAAGTCTTTTCTGGGAACAGACACACCTGCTTCTTAAGGGTGTCAAGCAATAGGCCTAAAAGACCTGTCCCATTTCCAAAGACTTAAACCTCTAAATACTTGGGAAAGCATGCCTTTCCTTACTCAGTTTCAAAAGTAGTTTTAGACGGTAACAAAAGTTTAATGAAGCATTGTTTCACAATAAACCCTCCTTTTCTGAGACAGTGCTAATGTGGAGGGATCTTCCTGGGAAACTATCCAGTTAAATGACAAGAAAGCAAAACTATGGGTCCCAGTGGAGCTGGCTCTCACTTCCTGAGTAGAGTTTATGGGGCTGGAAATATGGTTAAAAAAAAAAAAAAATGTCTGACAAACATCAGAGCTGGTGGCATATCCCTCTTGGAACCAGAAAGCATTAAAATGGATATAAATATTCAAGAAGAAAGGAATGCTGGGTAAGGAAGGACACCCCAGTAGGCACAGTCATAGGCACAGCTGAGTTCTTACTGCAGCTTGCCAAGCCTTAACACTCCTTCCTGACTAGCCTTTTTATAAAGAAGGCAGTGATAGTGATGGTCAAGGCTGGGAACCCAGGCCATGTTAATTCAGTGGCTCCCAAAGGCCTCACCTGGGGAAGGGCCAAAGGTAAGAAAGGCAGATGCTAAAAATTTATTCCAGAAAACCCAGGGAACAGGAAGCCTGGAATCCCTGGACTAACTCCTGAGCCTAAACATGAGAAAAATGGCCTTTGCTGAGGATTCAGAGTCAATGGGAAATGATATATAAGATGTGCTAGGAATGGGTCCCCAATTTCTTTCCTTCCTCAGTCTGTTCTCTGCAGCTCTCATGGCCCTCGGAGCAGTAACCACACTCTGGGCCAAGGCTACAGGCACAGGATTTTAGATTTTAATAAATAAATAACCTAACACACAGGGTGAGCACGGCGGGCAGCTGATTGAAGGAGCAGCTTGCTGGGTCTTTCTTGGATAGTAGTAAGAGAAAAGGCATGGAGTTCTATTCCTTATGATGTCTTCTGGCTTGAGTTACAGGCACTTAATACCTGGAGGGAAAAAGAAAGGCAAGACTGATTTTATCAGCTAGTGGGGATGCTGGAGCATGAAGAGTCTACTTAAAGGTGTAACAGGGAGGCAGGGGCTTTTCTGGAGTGTACGGTGAGTGTAGATGACTATAGTTTTTCTGCACATCAATGAAAAAAGGACAGTATTTCTTGCGAAAAGGGAACACTAATGTTGGCAAAAGGTCTCAAAGAGTCCTTTGCAGGTGGCACTGAGCAGGTGGTGGGTTTATTCTGTGTTCATGTAGATGTATGTGGTAGGGGCTAAGAAGACCAATTCCAGAGCAGGAAATTCTTAACTACCCGGATTCCCTGGTTTCTGGGGAGCCCAAGCACCTGTAGTAATTAGGCTTGAAGGGCCCATTCTTGTTGAGTCCCAGATACTTGGCCTGTTCATCTGTCAGTTCTGTCAGGTGGGCGTCAAAGGTGGGCAGGTGTAGGCTTGCCACGTACTCATCTGGAACAGACCACACAAGTCCTGGTATGAGCATTCATGTCTCCTATCTGGCTGTTCTCCCCAAACTGGGCCTGAAAATGTTGTGAGATACCTTCTAATTCCTGGAGCTAAGTGATAAAAATTTAACTTTTGCTCACTGACCCACAATTCTAAGGAATGCTTGCTTTCAGCTTCAAACCCAGTGCCTTTCAAAGCCATAACATTTCCTCCTTACTCTTTCAGCCTTGAACCTTTCCTTCTTCCCAGAGGGGTGAGACAGAGAGATGAAACAAGGAACAGGCCTTAGGGTCTAAAAGAAAAAAAATGGGATAGTAGGGGGACTAAATAATGGGAGGCTACAACTTTAGTTCTGCCTTGGACTCTATACTTTGGGTCATTCAGGCAAACTGGAAAGAAATAATTCAGAATACTACTATGCTGTTTGCTTTACTTTCAGTACTCTTCCTTCTTATGGGTTTTGGCTTCTATTTTATTATTTGAATACACTGTACAATAAGTAAATATTCATAAATTATGAATAACATGGTTTTGTCATTTCCTAAGTATCTGTTTGGTCTACCCAACTTCATTATATATTCAGTCAGAACATGAACTGCTGTATTTCCTTTATATTCTTTCAACTATCTATTAAAGGGAAAGTATCCCATTTGTTTCAGATGCTAAAACAAAACCAGAAGTCAATATATTCTCTGATTGTTGACTGAGGTATTTGTAAACACATTGGGTCAATCCCAGTGTTTAAGGCAGGCTCTTTAAAAATTTAGTAGAGTTTAATGTTACTCTTGTACTGAACACCCACCTAACTACACTCTTAACAAGAACCACTTAGTCTCTTTGGCCTGAGGCAAGGGGGCTAGCCATTAGAAGGTGTAGTATGAAAAGCAGGGGCTGTTAAGCAGCCTAAAATGGAATAAATCAGATGTCACATGGTAGAGATGATTTCTCTTTTGGAGGGGGATATTTTTCTTTCTCTGAGATTTGTACATACAAGATACTTTGAGAGAAAAATCCTTAAAATTCATAGGCAGGTAAGCTAAATCACAACAAAATGTCAGAACTTCATTAGGGCAACCCATGTGGGAAATGGGATAAATCATCTGGAAATGGAACCTAGGACTCCTAGCTACTACTTTATAAGATAAAGATGTCTTTTTTTCCCCTACCCATAAGAAATTAATGCCCCCAGCTTCCTTTAACCTCTGACTCTGAACTACTTTGGTAAGAATGGGGAAGGAAGAGCATGTGCTTACCCATTTTCTTAGGCAATAGGTAGACATCCTGCTTGTAGCGACCCTCAGGAGCATTGTAAAGCTCTATCAAGGCGAGAGCCTAGAAAAGCAAAGAGAGGGATGCTGACATGCCATTCACAGTCATCTACCCTGTATTGAGTAAACCCAGCTGGTCTGAGCACCCTCTCCAGCCCATTGTTGTTCTACTCTGAAGGTCTCACCTGAGTAGTAGCAGTGATTGAGAGCACAAATGTAGGCACTGTGGAGCAGCTTAGGTTCAGCAGACGACCCTAGTGATCAAAGGTAAAGACACAAAGGGGTTAGGAGTGTCACTGGCCTTTGAAGAGTGAGATAAGAGCATGACTGCCATTTCCCAAACCCTTCCCTACTAACACTGATAGACAAAAAGTAGGTGTTTAATACATAGGAGTTAACTGACATCTACTTTATTTTTTAAGTGCTTTAAAAAAAATTTTTTTTTTTTTTTTGGGTGCTGGGGATTAAACCCAGGGCCTTGTGCTTACAAGGCAAGCACTCTACCGACAGAGCTATCTCCCCAGCCCCCAAATTTTTTATTTTTAACTGGTACATAAAAATTAAAATTGGTCAGGTGCAGTGTGCATGCATGTGATCCCAGTGGTTAGGGAGGCTGAGGCTGGAGGATCATGAGTTCAAAGCCAGCTTCAGCAACTTGGCAAGGCTTTAAGCAACTTAGCAAGACCCTGTCTTTAAAGAAAATACAAAAAAAGGGCTGGGAATGTGGCTCAGTGGTTAAGCAACCCTGGGTTTGATCCCCAGTACAAAAAAAAAAAAAAGTCTTTCTTCTAGCTTTTGAAATACATACTACATAATTGTAATCTGTAATCATCTTACTGTACAATAAAATACCAGAACTTCTTATTCCTATCTAACTATGACTTAGTACCCACTGACCACCCTTTCTCTATCCCTCCCTCCCTGCTACTCTCCCCATCCTCTGGTAACCACCATTTTACTCTCGACTTTTATGAGATCACGTTCCATATCTGAGTTCATGTAGTATTTGCCTTTCTGTGCCTAACAAAATGATTTCCAATTCATAAACTGACAGGATTTCATACTTTTTATGGCTAAATAGTATTGTATTGTGTATATGTATAACATTTTCTTTATTCATTAATTAGTTAACGGACATTTTGGTTATTTCCATTTTCTGACCATCATGAACAGTGCTGCAATGGAGTGCAGATGTCTCTTTGACAAACTTATTTAATTCCTTTGGATATACACCACATCGTGGGATTGCTGGATAATAGTTCTGTTTTTAATTTTCGAGGAAACTCTATACTGTTTTTCATAATGGCTGTACAAATTTACATTCTCATCGATAGCGTTCAAGGGTCTCCATTTCTCTACATCCTCACCAGCATTTGTTATCTTTCATCTTTTTTTTCGGTGCTAGGGATTAAACCAAGGAACACTTTAATATGAGCTACATCCCCAGTTTTTAGTTTGAGACAGAATCTCACTAAGTTGCTTGAGATCTTGCTAAATTCCTGAGACTAGCCTTGACCTTATGATCTTCCTGTCTCGGCCTCCTGTGTTGCTGGGATTACAAGTGTGTATCACTGTACCAGGTAATAATGGTCATTCTAAACTAGAGTTAGATGATATCTCCTTGAAGTTTACCCTGGGCTGGGGACGTGGTTCAGTGGTAGACTACTTGCCTAGTGTGCACAAGACTCTGGGTTCAATCACTAGCACTGAAAAAAACAAAACAAAACAAAACCCAAAAAACCAAAAACATTTCCCTGATGATCACTGATATTGACCTTTTGTATGTCTTTGGAATTAAAATCTAAATAAAATCACTAAAAAAGGGCTGGGGAGATAGCTCAGTTGGTAGAGTGCTTGTCTTGCAAGCACAAGACCCTGGGTTTGATCCCCAGCATTGCAAAAGAAAAAAAAAAAAAAATCACTAAAAAATTTTGGAAAATTTGATGAAGGTATAGCTAAATAATTTTTGGGATTATGTAAAAAGGAGTAGGCATAGTCACATAATACTGCCAAGGAAAGGAATATTTCTCTTGAATTTTCTACACTCTATAGCAAAATATGCTCCTTCTGAGGACTAACATCCCTTTGAAAGACTGTTCTAGGCAATGATCTTGTCGGGTGGGGGGTCTCTCCAGGTTGTGAGGAGAGATATCCATGAACTTAAGAAACTGACGATTTTTTGCTTCTTCCTCAGATTATTTCTTCTGAATTCAAGGCAGCCTTGATTCTTTGTGTGTGTGTGTGTGTGTGTGTGGTGCTAGTGATGGAACCCATGGTGTCATGCATGATGGACAAGTGCTCTACTATTGAGCTACATCTCTAGCTTATAACTTTGACTTTTGAGTGTGTAGCTCAGATAGAAGACCTAGAAACTGCCTCCATGCCACACTTTCCTATTTTGTTTTCTAGGGAGCCTGAGCACTCTTTTTGCCTAACCATATAGCAAAAAACACCTGTCTGCTTGATTTTGACACCAAAATTACTATGTGGAACCTCTCAGGGAAACTAGAAATAAGTTACCAGACTGTGGGCTAGTAATGCCCATTTAAACAACCTGCCCATCCCTTCTCCATACCCACCCAGTCTTTCCTTGTGAAGAAACAATTCAGTCCTTGTACAAATGTCCTAAAGTATTTGAGAAAGTGAGATGATTTAGGAAAAGAAGAAGATGCTCAAACCTAACTTATGGGCCCCTAGGTAAAAATAGGCTATCAGTTACATTTTAAAATTCAGTTTCTTTAATACAAAAAAGAAAATAACTGAAAATCAAAACCCAAGGAAAGCATTATTATCCTCCTTGTTATTTTGGTGTCTTTCCCTGAAGAGAAAGCAATAAGAACAGGGCTTATCCATTATAGCAATCAGGATTTCAGGACTGGGGAAGAGAAGCCTTCAAGGAAGGAGGAGTAGCCAAATACTGACATGACAGGAAGGCTACATGGAATGAAACTCAAGAAGAAACCAGGATGGGGAAATATCAAGAACCAGTATAGAGCTGAGTACCTACTACACATCTGGCTCAATTCAGGGGAGTGGACACTCAAAAAACAGGGACTTTGTCAGCACAGACTTAGCTTTCCCAGAGCCTACCTAAGAGTCTGATTTAGTCAGGAATACCTACTTTGTGCTTACTGATTAAATCATCCCACAAATGCCATTATCTCTTTGTAAGCATCACTCAAAGTGGCACTGGTTCTATCTGTTAATTCCTTCCACAGTAATAGTCATTATCTGACTCATCCTGGAGAGTGACATGGAAAGACAGGATAATTGGTGAAAAGTGGGGAACTAAAATAGTTTCTTAATTGCTGAATGAAAAGACCTTTCACAATGAGAAGAAAAATCCATTGGTAAAGTAGTTAAACTTGTGTTTGAGAGAAGGGATTGAAAAGATAAGGGAACATGAGGAGGAAGGAAACTGGGTACTGTAGTCTCCCCTGACAGCGGGGAGTATATCTGCCAGCCTCAGTCTTACCTCTGCCAGCAGTACTATCCTCTTGCCATCAGGCCATATCACATGGTCAACTTGGGATCTCACTCGCTCCCAGGTCAGTTCTGGTGTCCGCAGACTCGCCTAGAACACATACAGCAAGATCATTAGCCATGGCAAGTCCCATGTTGGGGACAGAAAGAGGTTGAAGAAAACCATTTCAAATAGCAAGTTGAAAGGAGCACCCAACATGCCACATGGAGAATACCTGTCCTGGGTTGGTTAGGACTGTTCCATTTCAGGGAATTTAATCTTAGGCCCAGGGAGGGATCACTCAGGATGTCATTCCACAACACATATTGTACGCCCACTCTCTGCTGAGCACAGTAAAAGGTGCTACGGGAAATACAAAAGAAACCAAAGGCGTGGTTTCTGCCTTCAAAAAGCTTGCACTTAGTTGGGGACACAGAACAATACATATGTGAGAGGAAAATACTTACAAAGCAACATGCAAACTAGTGCAAACTAATATAGTGCAAACTGAATACATAAGTGCTGAGAGACGCAGACAAAAAAGAGGATCAGAGCTGAGTGGGATTAGCTAAAGGCTGAACGTCCTAGACACAGCATGCTGGCGCCAATGTTCTGCCCTCATGTCCCAATGTCCCAAGTTCCACCTCATTAATGATGGTGGTTCACCCTAAAGTTACAGAAGCTTTGTGACCTAAGTGCGAATGTGAGGTAGCCTTTAAAGAAATGCTGTATGGTAGAGTAAAGCTCCCAACGGCTCACCCTCCTTCCATTTCTGTATATTGTATATTCAGAGAACAAGAGAAAAAATGTTAAGTTTATTAACAGCAGCAAATAACAGTCACAGGGTGTACACTTAAGACAACTGCTTCCTTCTTTCAACAAGCAATGCCTAAAATAGAAAGGGAGTTCATATTTTAAAACCACTGTTGGTTCACTTGATAAAATTGAAAATTTCTGCCAAATACTAGTTTTCAAAGAGAAATACTTTTAGTTATACAATAATCATTTATTAAGCACATGTCATATTCTAAGTATTGGAGTAAAGGACAGAAATATAGGTAAGACTGGATTCCTTTACTAGAATGTGATTTATGGATAGGGACAATATCTTCTTTTCATTTTTATACCCCTAAGTTCCATCTAAACATACAATGGGGTTATCGATTAATTTTGGAAATTCACAGCCCTCTCCCTGAAGAAGTACCAATCTAGTGGGAAAACGGACATAATTATATTTCGGTGTATTCAGAACCATATTAATGGTCTGAGGCATTTCTTTATTAGATAAAAAACATATATAAAATTTCTTGAAACATCGAGTATTATAAATTGGTTCAGTCTTTCTAGAGAGCAATTTAGCAGCAGTTAGCAAAATTTTGTAGGTACCTAATCTTTTACCAATTAATTTTCCTTTTAGGATTCCTATAGAAACATTTGCTCAAGTCAGAAATATGAGTGCCCAAGAATGTTCAATCTAGCATTATTTAATAATAGAAAAAAAAAAAAGGAAATCAGCAAAGCAATGGCTAAGCAAATCAGGATAGTTCTATACAGCAGACTATTATTCAAGTCTTAAAAAAACAAAGTAGGGGTTTTGGGATGTAGCTCAGTGGTACAGCCCTAGCCTATCATTAATGAGGCCCTAGGTTTAATCCATAGCACTGCTAAAAGAATTAAAAAAGTAGATATGTATGTGTTAATGTGAAAACCATTAAGTGAAAGAAATCAAGCTGTTACAATATAGCATAATGTTAATTTTGTCTGACTTTAAACATATTAATGTTATTTGAAATTTTGAACTAAACAAGTATTACTTTAAAATTAGAATTTTAAGGGCTGGAGGTATAGCTCAGTGCTAGAGTGCTTGCCTAGAATGTACAAAGGCATGGGTTTGATCCCTAGCGCGCGCACACACACACACACAAAATATAAGGAAATACTGTGAATATAGTTAGAAAGAATTTAAGCAAATAGATCATTCTGGAAGTTAAGGATATATAAAGGTAAATCCTTTTGCCTTTGGAAATCTCACATGGAGGATAATAAGCAGGTGAAGACAAGAGCTATTTCCTGGTGACACTAGAGGCTATGTGCTAAAGCACTAGAATGGCTCTGATTCAGGGAAAAGAACTCAAAGGTTAGTTTTAAAAAGAGGTGTAAAGGGACACTTGGTTGTCCAGGGAGCTCCAATGACCTGACTAGTAAGGTCTAGGTGGTAGTCACACTGCTAAAGTGTTCCTAACCTATGACTGACACAGCTATATGAATCTCTCTTAAAGGCATAAAAATGGGGGCTGGGGGTGAAGCTCAGTTGTACAGCACGTGCTTATTAGCATGTTTGAAACCCCAGTACCACCCCCACAAAAAACAATGAAAGAAAAGAAAAAGACACCCAGTGGCTTCACTCTGAATTTATAATCTCTAAGCAATCTACCAGGAAAAGTTTTCTCTATGCATACTGCTATTCCAAACTAGGCATACATCCTGCTATAAATTAGCCAGTTATTATGCTTGCATGAACTGATATTATATGATTTTGAACAGTGCACATCAGTTTTTTTTTTTTTTTTTTTTTTTTTTTCAGGGAGAACAACTGTGGTTGTAGTTCTATAAAGCATATAATGAATGGTTAGTCTTGGGCTAAATCATTCTTTGCCTGGAAGAAAAATTTTAAAGTTTCTGAGTTTAATTTTTTTAAAACACAAGTCAGATTTGTCACTAATTTGTTTGAAACCATCCAATGGTTTCCTTCCTATTCAGAATAAAGTCCTTATCATAGCCTAAAAACCCTGCACAGCCCACGACCTCCTTGAGCTGCCTGTCTTCACCCCTTTGCCCATTTTGTTCCTGCCACCACAGCTTCTTTTCTGTTCCTCAGATACCAAGCAGGTTTCTACCTGTTTTATTTGCCATTCTTTTTGCTTTGGTGGTGCTGGGGATGGAACCCCAGGGCTTTACTCATGCTAAGCAAGTGCTCTACCACTGAGCTATACTCCCACCTTGCCATTCTCTGAACAGAATGTTCAGATCATTTATTTTATTCATGTTTCTTCCCAAGTCATATCCTAAAAGAGACCTTTCTTGACCACCCCAACTAAAATAGTATCTTCAATGTCCTCACCTTGCTTTTTTCAATACTATGCACTGACAACAACTATTTCTTATTTGTCTCCCACACTAAAATATAAGGTCTGTGAGAAGCAGGATGTTGCTCACTGTTATATCTTCAACCAATTAATACTTGAAACAGAACAGAATGAGTATTCAGTATATATTTGCTAAACGGTGAATAAACATTCTGGTTTCAGTTATTAATTGTTTGCTATTTCCTTAAATTTCACTTTATATGCCCTGAAACACTACTACCAAAAATTGGCAATTTAACTTTTCAAAAGTCCTTCTGAGCATCTTTCTTTCTGGACCATATAATTTAGTCTTCTGCCAGAAGAACACAAAAAGAAGTGAGAGATGGTATTTGGTTCATGTCATGGCAAAGATGGAGGTCTACCTAGCAATATGAGCAAAACTAGTTTAGTCTCAACACAGCAGTTATGGTGATCCTTTTCAAATGAAAGTCATCCTATTAATACTAAGATGAACTGTTCTAAGCCCTAAAACAGTTCCCTGTTTCTCCCAGAGTATAATCAGGAATTCTTAGGATGCACTATGAAATCTGGCCTGATCTCATCTTTTGCTCTTCCCTGCCCTGTGCTCATCCTGGGCCAAGCACCCTGGCCTTGTTGTTCCTCAAATAGACTAGGCACACTCTCTCTTTAGGGCGTGTATACTGGCTATTTTCTCTGCTTGAAATGCTCCTTAGCAAAAAATCCACATGGCTAATTCCTTCAAGTCTGCTCAAACAGGCCAGGTATAACTGTGCACACCTGTAATCCCAGCTACAGGGGAAACCAAGGCAGGAGGATTGCAAGTTCAAGATCAGTCTTGGTAACTTAAGTGAGACCATGTCTCAAAATAAAAAATAAAAAGGTCTGGAAATGTAGTTCAGCGATAAAGTGTCCCTGAGTTCAATCTCCAGTACCACCAAAATATAAATAAATAAAGTCTGCTCAAATATCACCTTCTTGTGGAAATTGAACCAAAGGGCATTCTACCACTGAGCTACATCCCTTGTCATTTTTATTTTATTTTGACACAGGGTCTCAGTAAGTTGTTAAGTCTGACCTTGAACTTGGGGTCCTCCTGCCTCACTTTCTGAGTTGCTGGGATTATCATGCCTCGATAACTAAATTTTTAATAAGTAAACTATCATGGTAAGACACAGTAATGAGGCTATTCCACTGACAACCCAAGGTAGAAATAGGCTTTGATAGATTGTGTTGCCAGATTTTTTTAGTTTGTTTGTTTGTTTATTCATTTATTTATTTCTGTGACACTAGGAATTAAACCCAGGGCCATGAGCATACTAGGCAAGTGGTCTACCACTAAGGTTCCCAAGCCCCTGCCAGCTATTTTTAATACAAGAATAGAGAACAGCGTTTAAAGAAAGAACCATGTAAAACAGATATTATCCAACAGGCTCTCTGATCCTTACCTGGAAATGCTGAAGCTCAATCAGAGCAGCCCTCAGTGCACATGAAGGATGCTATGGTTAAGCCATATACTCAGAGAGAAATACAGTTGTGCCATAAAGATGTCATAAAAATGTAAAACCAGGGTGAAAGAGAGATACTACGATATGCCTGAAAAGGAATAACACCTTCTATTAACTATGACTTGGAACCAAGTATTATCAGGACCAAGTGCTGTTAGATTGAAAAATTTTAGGATGAATATAATCAAATTAGAGAACTACAGTGATAAATTTACCAGGTTTGAGGAACACATGCTATTACACAATGGCACTGGATTGACTGTGACTCCCACAGACTCAATTACTGTGGTTCAGAAAATATGTTAAGGGGAGACCAGCCCAGTGAAAGAGGAAGAGAAAAGAAGAAACCACAGTATTTGGCAGGCACAGTCAATCCTAAGCAAGGTATTCCTCCCAGTCCACAGGTTTCTCTCCCTTGACTTGATTGTATGGACCAACCTACTTATCTCATCTTTATGGTAAAATCAAACACCACAATACTATCATTCTGACTCACACTCATTTTATCTTGTAGTGTTGGGTTTCCCCAGCTCTCAATCCCAAAATAAGAGAGAAAATGATTTATAGTATAATAGGTAATAAGCTTAGATGGAAGAAGACAATCACTTAAAATTGATTAAGATGAAGAATCTTCATAGCATCCACAAGCACATAGGGTTAGATAAAGTGAACAGCTGTGGACAACTCTGCCAATTCTGTTTAGGATGGTTGATGACCCTGCTCTTCCAGTTTGTTTCTTGGGAAGGAAAAAAAGAAAAAAAAAAAAAAAAAAAAGGCCCCAATAATAAACCACTTGATCTTACCACATCAATCTCCGTGTTGGAATGTCCCATGTTACAAACGATGCAACTATTCTTCATACGATCCAAGTGTTCTCTGGTTACCACATTCTTGTTACCTTAAAAACAGAAGACATCTATATGAAAAGAAATGAAGTTGAGCCCCTACTTTATATGATATGTAAATATTAACTCCAAATGCATCAAGACCTGCCAGAACTAAAACTATAAAACACTTAGCAGAACACACAAATAAATCATTTAGAAATAACATCTTAAGAACATCAAGAAATCAAGGAAAAAACAGGTATATTGGACTACATTTAAATTAAAATTAAAAACTTTTGTATTGCAAACGACACCACTAAGAAAGTGCAAAGACATCCAGTATCACAAACAAGAGAAAACAAAACAATAAACAAACCAAGCCCCCTCCCCAACAAACAAGTGAAAGTGACAACCCACAGAAGGAAACAAAATACCTGCAAATCATATACTGAAAAGGGATTTGTATCCATAATATGTAAGAAACTCACAATTCAATAATCAAAAAACAACCCTATGTGAAAAACAAAGGATATGAATAGATATTTCTCCAAAGAAGATATGCAAACAGTCCATAAATATGTGAAAAAAAATGCTCAACATAATGAGGGAAATACAAATTAGTCATTAGGGCAATACAAATCCAACCCATGATAAGAGATCACTTTACACCCAATGGGATGGCAATAATAAAAAGACAAATGATAATAAGTACTGGTGAGGATAGAGAGAAATCAGAACCACCACGCATTGCTGGTGGGACTATAAAATGGTTCAGTCACTTTGAAAAAAAGTGTGGCAATTCCTCAAAATGTTAAAAGTAGAACTGCTATATGGCCTAGCTATTCTATTTCTAAGTATACATCTAAGAAAATGAAAAATATATGTTCACATAAAAACTTATATATGATGTTCACAGTATTTATTCATGAGTGCTTCAAGGTGAAACCAACCCAAATGTTCACATAAATTAATGAATGGATAAATAAAATGTGGTATATCCAAACAATGGAATATTAGTCAACAACAAAGGAATGAAGAACTGATACATATTATCATATGGATGGACCTTGAAAACATGCTAAAAAAAAAAGTCAGTCACAAAAGGTCACATATTATATGATTCCATTTACATGAAATTTCCAGACAGGCAAATCTATAGAGACAGAAAGATTAGTTGTTGTACAGCTAGAAAAGGTAAAGGATTGAACAGAGAGTAATGGTTATGGTGTAGGGTTTCTTTTCTCTTTATTTTCTGTACTGGAGATCAAACCTGACAGAAAGATTAGTAGTTGTACAGGGCTAGAAGAGGGTGAAGGATTGAACAGGGAGTGATGGTTATGGTGTAGGGTTTCTTTTCTCTTTATTTTCTGTACTGGAGATTGAACCCAGGACTGCTCCACCACTGAGCTACATCCCCACACCTTTTTATTTTTTATATTGAGACAGGGTCTCACTAAGTTGCTCAGGCTGGCCTTGAACTTGAGATTCTCCTGCCTCAGTCTCCTGAGTTGCTAAGGTTACAGGCATGTGCCATTATGCACAGCTAAGGTTTCCTTTAGGAACGTGGAAAATATTCTGCAATTAAATAATGGAATTGTCGTGGTTTGGATGGGAGGTGTCCCCCCAAAAGCTCTTGTGTTAATGCAAGAACGGTCAGAGCTAAAATGATAGATTATGAGTGCTATAACCTAATCTGTCCATCCTTGTTTGAATGGACTAACTTAGAAGTGGAAAAGTTTATTTGGGGCTCACAGTTTTAGAGGTCTCAGTCTATATACTGCCAACAGTCTGACCATGTAGTTCAGAAGCCTTTGGAACTGATTAGTGGTAATTTTGAAAAGTTTAGAGATGCAAGATGGAAAAATTTTAGAATATTGTAAGTGGAGTTTAATGAGCGATTCTGGTGGGAGCTCAGAAGATCAGAATGGTGATGTTAATGAGGATTCTGAGAGAAATGAGAACTCTATGGGGAAATGGACTACGGGTTGCTCATGTTATATTCTGACAAAGACCTTGGTTACATTTTGCCCATGTCCTGTTACTTTGTGTAAGGCTGAATTTAAAGGTCATGGGCTAATTAATATGGTGGGGGAAATTTCAGACAGCACTGTATTCAATTAGTGCCATGGATATTTCTGGCAGCTATTAGTCAGGTTTATGTGAGAATGAGGAATAAAAAACAGAGTTAAAGGATTTTGAAAACTTGTAGTTTGGCCAGAAAAGGCTTGTAAAGCTGGGATCTCTAGTGTGCTTATTGAAGAGAAATGTTAAATACTTTGTATGAGACAACAGAAAAGATGCTTTGAAGGCATCTCAGGAATTTGGAAGACCACACTCACTGCAGGTTCCAGGGTACAGAAGAGAAAATTCCTTTGAGAAGAGATCATAGGGTACCCTGCTTGCACAGGGAGCCCTAGAAAGTTGTTTCACCATGCTGAGCCACACAGCCGCCCCCAGAGGCCACTGCAGCCCTGATTCCAGGGGGCCCAAGTTGCACAAGTTAGCAGCAGACTTTGGCATCATCCATGTGGTGCTGGTTCTGCAGGAATGCAGGATGTTAACGTTAAGGAATCATGGAAGCTATCACTGAGATTTCAAAGGAAGGCCTGTGACTCCAGGTGAAGTGTAGCAGGTTGGAGTCCCTGTAGGCTGCCCTTGAGAGGGTGAAGCTGTGAAAGTGAAGCCAAAGTTGGAATGGAGATCCCAGGAATTAAGAGATGCCAGTAATATAGACTGTCTACCAAGAAAAGCTGCTGGTTGTGAGAAAGCTGGGCTAAAAGAGAGCCCATGTACACTGCAGCCAGCAAGGCCAAAGGGGCAGGGTTGCCTAACCTCTTTGTAATTAACATCTCACAGTCACATGCCCTGGATGCTATACAAAAAGTTAGAAAGAGGCAGAGGTCTTGCTTTGACCCTATTCTTTCTTTCTGTGCCACTACTCCTCCCTTTTAGAATCAAAATATTTATTCTGTGCCACTGTATATTGGATATATGTAACTGGCTTTTTATTTTTATAGGGGCTCACAGATAAGAGTTTACCTTAAGTCTCAGAGGAGACTTTAAACTTGAACTTTTGGGCAACGCTAAAACTGTTGAGATGATGGGACTCTTGGAGCTGTACTAAATGCATTTGCATTGTGATATGGACATGAGCTTTTGGGGACCAGAGGTGCAATGTCATTGTTTGCATATGAGATTCCCTCAGAAACTCCTGTGTTGATGAAGAAATGTCCACAGGCGTAATGATTAGATTATGAGAGCTGTAACCTAATCTGTCCATCCTAGTTTGATTGGATTGACCAAGTGATAAACAGGTGATAAATAGGCAGGTGGGGCACGGCTAGAGGAGGTAGGTGTGCCATGAAAGGGTGTATCATCTCTGTGGTCCTGCCCCTGCTTCCTGATTCTACTATGAGCTGAGCAGCTTTCCTCTGCTGAGCCCTTCCCTATGATATGCTGGGCCATTCCTATAATATGCTGCCTCACCTTGGGCTCAGAGCAATGAAGCTGGTGGTCTATGGACTGAGACTTCTGAAACTGTGAGCCCCAAATAAACTTCCTCCTCTAAGTTGTTCTCATTGGGTATTTTGGTCACAGCAACACAACAATCTGACTAAAATAGGGACAATGTACAACTTTACTAAAAACTACTGAATTGTACATAAGGATGAATTTATGCTTTGTGAAGAATATCTTAAAAAATTAGATTATGGTGATGGTTATACAATCCTGTGAAATTGTTAGAAAATACTGAATTATATATTTTGTTTATTTTGGTGTTGGGGACTGAACCCAGAATCTCTGAGCCCCTAGCCCAAATTGTACACTTTAAAGTAATGAAATATATGGTATGGAAATTACATTTCTAATACAGTATTAAAAAAAAAAAGATCCAGAGGATTGACATAAAGCAAGACCAATCTTTTGGGGTCCCTTTTTCCTGTGCCAGCTCTTTTTGAGGCTATAAATACACTTTTATTCTTAAATATTCTGAGTTTCCCTCTCTTAAAGTAGAATTATAAAAGAAAGCCAGTGTCTCTATGATTTATAAAAATAAAATAAGCTTCTCAATATAAGGAATATAGCTCTCTGTGCATATTCCTCTCTCAAATTAAAAATCTACTCAGTTGGGAATTAACACAATAACCTCTCTCATTTTCTCTAACTATGAAGAATTTTGCTCTAGCTTTGCCTTAATTATAGGGACTACAGAAATACTTCAATTTGGAGGTAAAACTAATAACTAAGGAACTGGGGGTACAGTTCAATGGTAGAATGTATGCACAGCATGCTTAAGACCTGGGTTTAATCCCTAGCACACACACAAAAAAAATAAAATGTATACATTTAAGATCTGGCTTCCCAAATACACCTCTACAAATGAATCTCATCCTAGGCTGTATCCTACACAGCTAAGGATGGATGGAAATATAACAGTAATAAAGGGTATGCAGAAACTTTCCTACAAGGAAGACCTAATGGTATACCTTTGGTCAGAGTTCTTAAGAGACAGGAAGAATGTGAAAAAGATTGACTGGTTTTGTGGACTAATAGCTCTGGCTTTTGTGTTTGATTTTCAGAACATTTCCAATCTTATTTCACTTGCTCCATCAAAGTATTCCCAAGTGCCATCCCATTTAATATGTCATAATCATACCTGTACAGGTAATAACAATGTCCACTTGTCGGATGACCTCATTCAATTTTACCAGTCGAAATCCATCCATACTGTAGAAATAAAGCATGATTAATGCACCTAAACAGGCAGCTGGACAGCCTTTTGCCATTGAACCTCAAAAGCTATTAACACATTCCTTTGGTACCTAAAGTGTCACTTCTTGAGATGGGGGGACTATTTTTATCAGTGAAAAATCCAAATCATTTCCTTAGCTTATACATAAGAGAAATAAAAGGTTCCTTTGCATCATTGGAACTTATTTCATTCTGGTAACAGGAATCCAGTGGTTAGCATGAGTTCCCAATCAAGTTTCTAGAAAGTGCCACTTAGACACTGAATCTACTACCCCCTGAAACTGCTCTCTCAAGATCATCAATGATCATTTGAATGCTAAAAACAAAAGCATGTTTCACCCTTTCACTACTTGATTTCTTCTGTGACATTAAACATTATTATCTTCTTAAAACTCAATACTCTTTGCACTCCTTGATACTTTTATCTCCTGTTTTTTTTCCTCCCACTTTTCTAATTGTCTCTTATCAACCTCAGCTAACCTTTAAATATTGGCTCTATTGGGTTCTGCCCTAGACTCTTAATTATTCCTTCAGTACTCATTCATAACCTGCCTTTGGCTGCAAATGAGCACTTTTAGGTAGCTGATTTGTACATATGTATCTCTAACTCTTCTCTAAAGCTTCACAGCAGAGGATCAAATTGTCCACTGGATAGTTCCTCACAGGTGTCCCAGAAGAATCTCAAGCTTACTATGTTTGAAAATAAACTCATTATCTTCTCCATATTCCCATCCTCATCTACTCATCCTCTATATATCTTGATCAATAACACTACTGTTCACCAAACTGAATTAACAAAATAAACTAGAACATGGCTAGCCTACTGACTCTCCATAACTGAAACTGTCATCAAATCTGGTTGATTCTATTTTCTTAATTCCTTCAGTCTCTTGAATCTACCTGTTCCCTTCTCTCCCTGCTTGCTGGCCTTGCCTAAGTTCATGTCTTATTACTTCCTGTCTTAATTACTGCAGTAACCCTTGGCCAAATCTCATTACCTTTAGCCTTATGTCTCAAAATCATTTTGCAGAGTGACATCCCTAAATGCAATAGAAACTTGTCACATCTTTGCTTAAAATACTTCAGTGAGATTGACTGTCTTCAGAATAAGACCTAAATATTTCCACCTAAATAAATATTCATGTATCAGTTCATATCTATAAGCTAATTTGAACTATACTGCAATCATTATCATGTTCAGGTTTTTATAATGAACATGAGAGTACTAGAAAGGTGAGGGTTCACCTCCTGTGCTAGAGTCTTGAATGTTAGCAACTCTGTTGGGGAAATGTGTGGGTTTAGGGTTAGGATGTATGAGGAGGGGTTGGACACAGGGAAATGGCTTTATGCCGTGCTTTATTTCATCCTGGATACCTTCCCTTAGAGAATTACTGGTTAAGACTGTGGGGTATAATTTGAAACTTAATAATTATAAGAGTACAAACAAGTTCCCATAAACTATTCATTCAGAGTTAGTAGATTTTACCCTTAATTTGGATTTGTCTCTCAAAAGCTAATATGTGAGAACAATGCAAGAAGGTTCAGAGGAGAAATTATTGGGTTGCAAAAGTCTTAACCCAATCAGTGAATTAATCCCCTACATGGAATTAACTGAGTGGTAACTGAAGTGGTAGGGTGTGGCTGGAGGAGGTGGGAATAGGGGCATGGCTTGGGGATATATATTTGTAACTGGCCAGTGGAGTCTCTCTCTCTGCTTTCTGATCACCATTTGAACTGCTTCCCTCTGTCACTCTCTACCACCATGATGTTCAGTCTCACCTTAAGCCCTGAGGAATGGAGCCAGCCTTCTATGCACTAAGACCTCTAAAACCATGAGCCCTTAAATAAACAGTTCCTCCTGTCATCAGGTCTTGTAGTCACAACAGCAAAATAACTGACTAAAACAATTAGGTTCAAGTAATATATTTTTGGGAAGAATGCCATAGAATGCCCTTTTAGTGTATCACATCAGAAAGCATCTGATGCCAGCCTATTTCCTTCCTCCCTCCCTCTCTTCTTCTTCCTTCTTTTGTGTGTGTGTGTGTGTGTGTGTGTGTGTGTGTGTGTGTGTTGGGAATTGAACTCTGGGCCTTGCACATGCTAATAAGCACATGCCATGCTCTACCACTGAGTTATATACCCTTGGTCTTGCTAATTATTTTGTTCCTTGTTCTCAAAGGGGTACCAATTACATATGGAGAAGATAAAAAGCTACTTGTTCTTTGGCTCCAATTCTAAAGATTAGAGCCTAGCTCTTTGATCCTTCAAAGTCAGAGCTTACTTTTTGGCAGCCTTTCTCAGGATCTGGACTTCTCTAAGGTGAGATGTGGTACTACCCAGGCCCTTTCTTAGAGGTATCTCTTATGAGATTTCAGTGTGGAGGAGGAAGTAGATCTCCCTTGCATGCTTACCAGGCTTGCAGGGCACAGATGGGGTCAATCTCAGTAACATACACAATGGAGCCCATGGCTTTCAGAGCAGCACAGCACCCCTTCCCCACCTGAAGTGGGGAGAGAGCACACATAAAAGAAAAGTCAGTGAGAAAATAGTTTCTCAAAGCTTCTGGTAAAGTGTACCTTTCTTCCCACCCTCAGATGGAATTTTGCTGAATAGATTCATGCTTGAGAAAAAACAAGAAAAATAAATAAATGCAGATCATAAACAAACTCCGGGGGCACCTGCTTAAGAACACCCACACTCACGATTTATAATCAAAACACAAGCTAAAGGAACATCACAAACATTGGTGCTGGAACAAGTCAGAAAATCAACCTAAAAAAAATGGCAAAAATGCAAAGGGAAAAAGAAAGATTGTACTTTAACCAGAGGGCCTCTAATTTTTTTTCTCTCCATATAAAGTGGTAAATGAATATAATCTATGTCCGTATGTATTGGAAATAATTCTAGGATATTATAATCTATGTCCATATGTATTGGAAATAATTCTAGGATATGTCAGCAAAATACATTTTTAACACCTAATAAGAAGTGCAAGGTTAAACTTTACCTCTCCGTAGCCACAGACCACCACTTGCTTTCCACCAAACATCATGTCTGTTGTCCTTTTAAGTCTAGGGGAAAAAAAATTTAAGTAAGTTTATTTGTTTTTCACTTTGATAAAAAGCTTGGTTTCTACCCTAGAGAAACTAATAACCAGAAAGAAAGGTTGACTAAAATACATATTTTCTCACTCCTTGACATCCAACCAATTCTGTGTATATGAGAGATTTTTTTTTTTTCTTTTTTCTTGATAGTGGTGGAGAAGAGAAGATGAGGGTTATATAGTAATTTTTTTTTCTTCAGTTATATCTCCAGTTCTTTCAGTTTTTTGTTTTGAGACAGGGTCTCACTAAGTTATTGAGGCTTGTAATTCTGCCTCAGTCTTTCGACTCAGTGGGATTACGGTTGTGTGCCCAGTTACACCAGAATAACTTTCAAACATTAATAGCAATATACACACTTATTATATAATATTTTGAATATATAATATTTTGAAACAAAAGAAAAGACATAAATATTAAAGTAATTTTAATTTAGGAGCTCTGTTTTAATGGAAACATTATTCTAGCTTATTGATTTAGATAATATAAAATATAACAATGGCACATGAGTAATACAGTTAGTGGTTTCAGAATGGCCAGTGAGAGCAATGGGTGAAGGAGAGCTTTGATACGAGCTGACACTGACACTGACCACAGGAGTAGTCAGTGAGTTTTCTGGGGGTTGATCCCTTCTCAGACATGTTCTCCCTCTGTCTCTGATTCTCTATAAAGTTGATCCTGTTTCTAGGGTTTCTCAAAAAAACTTGTAGGAGTGATTTCTGGCTCCTCTTGGTATGCAATGAGACTCCTTTTTTTAGGAATCCTGGACTAGGCAAAAGAAAGTTTTAAATTAAAAAGCAGACTATGTTGCAATAGACAATTTCTACAAGTATTTATAGGTCTTTTTTACTCATTTATCTATCTGCTTACATCTTCTGTTGAATAGAATCTATAAATGTTCCAAAGGCAAAGTAGTAATACTTTTTCAATGATTTGGCAACTCCAGCTAATATAACTGCACACATCCAAGTTAAGCTCATCAAATACCAGTAAGTGCAGAGGCAATTCTTTTTGAGTGAAGAGATAAGTCTGGCCGGGTTACTCTATACTTATAAGTTGTGACTTAGGGGAGTAGTAGCTGGAATGGCTAGCACAGCAAGGACAATCAAAAGATCATATTTCTGGGCCTCCTTTGCTTTGGCTACCCTCCACCTTCCTCAAGCCTTTTCTCTTTCTTCCCAAGGAAGATACTCTCTCATTGTGACTACAGAGGGCTGTGGAGGAATGGAAATGTCATCAACACTACTGCTTTGCAAACAACAGCTAGGTTACTTATGTAGAGGAATTCCAGTTAGGCAGCGATTTCTCTGTGATCTTAGGATCCACATCTGCCTCAAGGTTCATTGATAAAAAAATGGAAGAGATCTAAGTCAAGAAAGGATTTAAAAAAAAATTCTTTAGTTGTACACAGACACACTACTTTTGTTTTTATTTATTTGTATGTAGTGCTAAGAATCCAGTGCCTTATACATGCTAGGCAAGTGCTCTGCTACTGAGCTACAACCCCACCATTCCCAAGAAATGATTTTTGAGGGCTGGGGGCAGTAAGATGTGTGGTGTTGTATTAGAATGATGCCAAGTTTCTATTTCTCTCTAATTCTAGCTCCAGGGTCTCTAGAGGAGCTCTTATGTGATCTAAAAATCCTACCTGGAAAGTGTGACCTCTGAAGCACTAGGACATCCTTAGTTTCCTACCAGGTGGAACCTCAGTCTCCAGAAGGCTGCCCTTGCTGCATCTGCACCACAGCCTGAGACAGTAGGACTTCCCTCAGTGTGGTGGGGAACCAGCCTAGAAACCCAGGGCTGTCACCAACACCATTCTCACAGATGCTTTGCAGGAGTGAGTGTTTTCCCCTTTCCGTTGCACCTCTCCCTGGAGCACAGTTTACCTCTCCTTTCATTTCTCTGGCTCTCAGCTCGGCTGAGAGGAACAACTGTTCTTGACCCAGTTGGAAAGTTTTTCACCATTGGCAAGTTCCAACGATCTCTTAGAGCTCAGAGAGTTTCTAGAGAATAGTTGATGTTTTCCTGTTTCTTTGCTGTGGAATCTAGCCTTACTCCTGCTCCACTGCTTCTAGCTTTCTCGCTTCATACATTTCTGACTTTAAAGAACCTTTCTTACCTACATGATAAACCCTGATTGGGAAGGATTCTGTTCATTTTTATGAACTGGTGCAGGTATCTTTATGAATCTTTTACTGAAACTAGCATAGGTTGATTTTAGGTTCACAGATTTAGGACTTGAAAAGTCAAAAAGACATTTAGTTGTGTGGATAAACAAATGGTTTAAGGAAAATACCCTGATTTGATCAGGTTCAAGGTATTCACAATAACCCTTTATCTGCACAGAACTAGGTGCAGAACTACAACAAACTAATGGACTAAAAATCTACTGAACTGTTCAATCTATCAGATAATACTGTTGATCCTATAATTAACAATAGTTGGAATTAGTATTGGATAGCCCCCAAATCAAAAAAATTTCAAAGCAAAAAGCTTCCCTTAAGGTCTAATTCAACCCTAGAACTTATTGTACAGAGTCCTAGAAAGAAGGGCAAGGGAGAAAGCGTGGAGTAAACTTCTCATTTAATCCTCACAATAATTCTGTGAGGTAGGTCTTACTGTCACCATTTCACAGATAAGGAAATACGTACAGAGGAATTAAGTAACAAGTCCAAGGAATTAAAGTTAATAAATAAACAACAGAGCCAACCATAATAGTATATGCCTATAATTCCAGTTACTTGGGAGGCTGAGGCAGGAGGATTGTAAGTTCAAGGCCGAACTCAGCAACTTAGTGAGACCCCTGTCTCAAAATAAAATAAAATAGGATAGGGAAGAGCTCAACAGTAGAGTGACCTTGGGTTCAATCTCCAGTACTATTAAATAAACAAATAACAGTGTTCATTCTAGCTCCAATGCCCTGAGATTCAAACTAGTTATCAATGTGGTTCATAGAACCTTTCTTCATTTTTCCATTAACATTTGCATGATGATAACCATCTGACTTGGCAATATTCTCAACCATCTTCATGGCTTCACTTAGGAAATTACGGAGTACTATAGTTTGGATCTGGAATATACCCTAAAGCCCAGGTGTTAAAGGCTTGGTCCCCAGATTGGTGCTATTTAGAGAGGTAATGGAAACTAAGAGGAGGGGCCTAGTGAGAGGTCTTCTGTCATTGTGGGCATATCCTTGAAAAAGAAAGTGGGACCCCATCCCCTTCCTCTTCTTCTCTTTCCATGTCCTGGCTGTGAAGTGAGCAGCTTTGCTTCACCATACTTCCCCTGCCAGAATGTGCTGCTTCGCCACAGGTTCAAAAGCAACAGGGTCAACTGACCAGGGACTGAAACCTCTAAAACTGCACACCAAAATAAATCCTTCCTAAGTTGATTGTCTCAGTTATTTGTTATAGTAACAGAGCTGATTGAGAAGTGGGATCTTCCTAGCAACAATGAATGAATGTCAGAACACAAGTGTAGAAACAAACAGTATTAGAAGAACACAGGATTTGGTATATAATGAGTAGATTTTGTCAGACTTACAGTACCTACAGATCTGAAAAGTTAGAAATTCTGGGAAATCGTCTGTTCACCACAAGTTTCCAAATGGCCATAGGATTACATGATAGTTAGAATTTAACAATTATATGACAGAGCATGAGATATGACCTGGAATTGGATGACCAGGAACTGTTTTCTAAACTATCAAAAATATTTGTTTGTTTATACTGACTTTAGTTAATGATTCACAGGTCTGATAGGGTCACAAAGTAAGAATTCTGCCTATTAACAGATAAGAATTAGTCTCATTACTTAAGTGAAATAGATTTTCTTATAATAGTGGTACCAATGTAGCTCTGGGTTATAAAATACTGGGTGTGATGTGGTGACAGATCCAGAGGTGCCATATGAATCATTTCTAGAAATAACCAAAGTCAAAAAGAAATTAGAAACCTAACTCAATACTCAAATTCATCTCAAAGATAATAAACATTACCCATCAAGAATTGATTCACGGCAACAGTAGAGGTTGTCAAATTTCTGTTTGGTGACTGAGTCATTGACATTCATGGCTGGAACACAGAGCTTCCCAGCTTTGGACAGTTGGTATAGCCTGGGGATAAGGAAAGTCAGGAAGAATATACAATAATGAGATGTTACAATCTATTGTTGGTTTCATACCAAATCCTAAAAATGTGTAGAGGAAGTGGGCATGAGAGCATGAGACATGACAAGTTTCATCCTATTAGTGGATATTGAGAAACAAAGAATGTGTTTTTAGAGGCTAAATACAACTTAGGGATAAAGACTTTATTTACAAGTCATGTGAAAAAAATCCTTGACCTAACATTAAATTTTAAGACCTTAAATGTAAAAATTCAAATTTCATATTAATTTTACCTTACTCCCACCCCTGCCAGCTTTTTTTATGGTGCTAGGGATTGAATCCAGGGCCTTGCACATGCTAGGCAAGTGCTCTATCACTGAGCTAAATCCCCAGTCATTATTTCCCTTTTTAATTATACAAGGAGTAACTTTAAGTACAGTCTTAAAAATCATGTATCACTATTCTAAGGCAACAATTTAAACTTTCAAATAGTCTCAAACTTATAATCTGAATATACATATACCTATAAATAAGCATATATATGAGTCAACTAAAGTTAGGCCTATTTGTTTTATTCAAAATTCATACCTTCTAAGAGACTATAGGTTATATTATAACCCATGAAGTATATTCAAAAAGCTCATGATACACCAAAGTAGTCATGGTGGCCTATTCAAAATTTTCTTCCCCCAAATATTATTTCATACTTTCAGTTCTTTATGGGTGAATAATTGCAAACAGAAATGATTCCAATTTTACTCAGAGAATCACTGTTCCTTTGGGAACAGAACTTCTTAAGTCCTTGCTTTCTACATAAGCAAGTAAGTACTGTGAAGGTACAGGTTTTTGTCTGTTTTGTCCACTGTTAGATCCCTAACACCTAGAGCAGGTCACTGCAGAAATTCAATAAATATTTGTTGAGTAAATGAATTTGTCCAAAAAGGACAAGCACTCACTGTATCACATGGACTAGAAAACATGAACACCCCTTGTTTTCCTTTCACTATTGTGTTATTTGTGTTATTAATTTTCAAAAGAGTATATAATCTTGGATCTCACAGCAAGTTCCAATTTTTAATATAATGTGTTTTATAAGTATGTGATTATAAGATTATATATCTAGGCTGCATGAAGCCAGGAATGCTTATGTTGAATCTTACCTATGGACTCCAGTAACGCTCTCTTCGACTATGCCCTTGATTTTCTTAAACATGTTGGGGTACTTTTTATAAATCCAATGAGTAAGATCCCCTCCGTCATCCAAGATCTGCAACAGTAAGTATCAGTAATGTCATTCATTTTGCTGAAGGCAAAATTCATTTTGCTCAAGGGTCTTGTATCCCAATTTCTAATTACCTATTTGATAACATTTTAAATTTCTCATAAGGTTATGCAAAGTAACTTAAAGCCAGAGCTAATATAATAATATACCAGTCATTACACTCAAGTAAAAGACAATGAGGGGGTAAAAGGCCATTTGTAATTTTCACAGCCAAATGACCTTCCCACATGATGCATCTACTATATTACAATACCCTGCAATAAGGTGAGGATTCGTGTGTGTGTGTGTGTGTGTGTGTGTATTGATAGCTTAAATGGTTATCTAGCCCACTAGTTCTTAAATATATGCAGATATTCACAAAACCTAAACTTGATCATAGCCAATTTCTATAGGCTAAATTCAGGACTTTAAATATATTCAATCAAAGCTTAGTTTAAATAAAAGGATGAATTATTAGTCTCCCTCTCAGAACAATGGTTTATAAAACTTCATTTGTTAATCCTTTACTCCTCCCAAAGTAGAGGCACTCTCCCACCCAATATATCAGGCAGCACTGTTGGGTTTTGCCTAGCACAACCTCACACTCTGTATAAACCAAATTAAAAATAACTAGGGAGCCGTGCAGCATGTAGGTGTGCAAGCATGCCTCTGAACAGCTCATCACTATTTCAGGTCGGGATTAAAGATAAACACAATGCTGTGCCCACTGGAGCTTTCATCAGCAGAGGACAGCTACTGAATTATAAATAAACTGAAGAAAGATCAGCTTAGAATACTATTAGGCACTAGGCTGTGGAACTTCAGCCCTTCACTGGGCTGTCAGAAGTGCTTGGCAGAACTTTCTAAATTGTTATGCCCATCTGCCTGGAAATCCCCAGAGCTGCCCTCTGCTGGCATGTACCCATTTTACAGTTCCATTATATCAACCCTACTACAAGTACCAAAAATGTCATCCTGGACCCCAAAGTATACAAACTCCCCAACTTCACACCTGCCATCTGATCTCTTTCACTTTTGCTCCTACTACTATTTTCTCTGACTTAATCAAATCTTGCTTGAGAGGAGAAACCAATTTAGGGTTCACTTTAGAACTCTTATCCTCATTCTATACTACAGACAGAAGCCCTCAGAACCGAAGCCCTAAGAAACCCAAAGTATTTTCTGAGTTTCTCTCTCCTTTTCTGCATGATGGAATCCCATGAGGTTTTCCCTTGTAGCCCTTAATCCCACAAAAAAGATCAGAGACAAAAAGGACTGAATAACTGTAAACTCTAGTCAGTCCCTCCATTCTGATCTATTTCCCTTTTTAACAAAGGTATGTGATACAGACTATCCTGACATTTATATAATGAATGTAGCTCATAATTTTCCCCATGCAATTCTATTATAGAAAATTCTGGTCATCATGGAATCTTCCTGAAGTTGGAAAGCAAGGAAAAATATTAGATCTTGACAGGATCCAAAGAGGTACAGATCCTATTTTTCTGGGGTGACAACTATTTTTGTTCTTATCTAATTCTCTTTATTAACCTTTCCAGCTATTTGTGCTGGCTCCACAGTTTATAAAAGCTCTCTGGGTTATCTACCATATCCTCCCTGTGTTCATGACTATAAAATTAGTATTTTATTCCCAAGAGAAACCCCCTGGCATATCTTCTCTAGTGTCTGTCAGTCATTACACTCTTCTGTCACTGTTAAAATTGCTAGAATGAGCTGACTCATCTTAGAGCCACTGTATCATATCCCTCTGGGATATGAAAGCTTTAACCCAGCTTCCTCAAAGCAGCACCCTATGCCATGTGACCTGGACTACAGAATTCAGAAAAGGCTGTTTTCTCTGTCTGGTACCAGGTGAAGCCTGTTCTGTGGTCTTTAGTAACAAGCAATTGTTTCTTTTTCAGTTGATTCCCTAATTTCTTCTCTTACTAATATGCAGACATGTTTGCAGAGCAGGAGTGCCTCATACTCGGTAGTTTTTTGCCTGCATGTGAATCAAATGTGCTATCAGCCTTCAAGACTTATTCTTTTTTAAATAAAATGAAACAAAAATAAAAATGAAGCAAAAATTTTTAAAAATCCCAAACTTTGCCTGGTCATCTTTTTTAGGTGGGGAATGAATAAAGATAAGAAATTTGAACTTGGAAGATCTTTGGGCGTACTATAAATTCAGTACATGAATTCTTAAAAAAAAGCTCAGTACATCAGGACCTGTGGGGTTTTTGGTTGGTGTTTTTGTGATTGTTACAGGTGGGGAGGGGAGTAGGGAGTTGTAGGGGTAGGCAGTCGCCGGAGATGGAAATGCATTACCCTTGCTTTTAAAGCCAACCATGTGTGAATCCTGGGCAGCATTTTAATACTGCTGACAAAAACAAATGTTTCCAAATGATCACTACCAACAATTAAGTCCCTGAAGTTTCAGGAGGTTCAATACTCTTGGAGTACCCTAAAAGCAGAAAAGCACTTCTGAAGTGCACTGAGCAATTCTGAAAACCCAGGTACCTCAGATAGAAATGGAGCCATTTTCCTTCCTTCTTGTTGGGAATCCCTCTCCCAGGTCACAAAGCCCTCCCCACCATCACCCCATCATACACAGAGAAGTGGGTTAGCAGAAATCTGACCCACCATGTTTGGCTGCCAGCCCTCCACATTTACACATCTGTCAATGCACCACCAAAAGTCATCTTCTGACTCTCCTTTCCAGGCAAAGACAGGAAATCCTATGAAAAAGGAACAAAGAGAAACCAGTAAAAGCTACAAAAAGAGCTGACTCCCAAATTCTGGCAAGCAGGTAATGGTTTTCCCCAGTAATGAACTCTCCCAATTTTGCTATAGTCCTTGGATTAACCTTCTTTAATGATTAGTATTGCCTTCAGCCCTTTTACTCATTCCCTTATCTTGATGGTTATTCTGTTCTTGTTAGCCCAAAGAGGTTAAGTGTAACAGGAGTATAATGGTTGCTAAAAATATGACTAAAGGGAAAAAAGAAGAAACCAGAAATAAATCCTCCTTGATCCAGTCAAACTGGTGCTCTTACCCTTTCCCCAACTGCACTTGGATCTTTCTTGCGTCTATACTTTAGTCATCCCGCCCTCTTCATCAGGAAAATTCTCATACTTTCCTCCATCTGCCAAAATGTTTGCTTCATGTCATAGCCCAGTTAAGTGTCATATTCCCAATGAAGACTAATTAACCCAGTTGGAAGCAGGTGCTCAAGAAATCCAAACTTAAGTCTGTTGTTCAGACTTATGAATTTATGCTCTGTCATATATTTATCACATATGTCCTTTTACTATAATTATTTATACAAATGTATTATCTCTTCTAATACAGTATAAGAGTCTAAGGGGGCTGGCAATAAAGGTACTGTGTCCATCTACAACTAAAAAAATATTTTTCTTTATGATTTTTTTTTTTTTTTTTTTGCGGTGCTGGGGATTGAACCCAGGGCCTTGGGCTTGCGAGGCAAGCACTCTACCAACTGAGCTATCTCCCCAGCCCCTAAAAAATACTTTTAAAAAAAGATTCTAAGGGCAAAGATATTCTCTCTCTCTCTCTCTCTCTCTCTTTCTCTTTCTTTTTTTTTGCAAGGGAGGGAGCAGTACTGGGGATTTAAATTAAAGGGCCTCTATCACTGAGCTACATCCCCAGCCCTTTTAATTTTTTAAATTTTGAGATAAGGTCTCCCAAAGTTGCTGAGGCTGGCCTTGAATCTGAGATCCTTCTGCCTCAGCCTCCTAAGTCACTGTGATTTCAGGCACAGGACCTCATCTGTCTTTTATCTCTTAAAATAAGTCAATAAACATTTCTTGGGAAAGAAAAGAAATAATACATACGTTACAAATTCATTGGGCTATACATTTAATATTTGTGTCTATCATATGTACATCAATAACATTTTATAAATAAATGAATATAAATGAAAGAACAAATGAAATGCCTAAAGTACTAGCAAAAGGAGAGACATGAATGCTGTGTAGGGTTTTCTCAGGGGCTCTGATGTAAGTGCTTGGTTCCCTGATGTATGCCTTGCATCCAGAAAGTGAAGGCAGGAAGCTGACAAGGTCCAAATTTCCCGATTTCTTTTGTCCTTCAAGTGTCAGTGGATGTCTTGATCAAAATTAATCTGCCGGGTCAAGTCGTCTTTAATGCTGAGGCAGAAATACCAAGCATCAAACTAGAAAAAACTACTGGCTACAAAACCTGCAGGGCCACAAAACTATAGCTGAAGCATTCTTTTCTCTAATCCACATTATTTTAGACAGTGGGTAGCATTCACTAGGGTTCTATTTGTCAAAGTCAAGCATGAATAACAGAATATTACATATAGGTAGATATATGCCAACTACAAAAGAACAAAGTTAACTAGATTGTGTTTGACAAAGACAAGCCTAGAAAAAGAGCAAACTTATCAAGAATAGGGATCCATTTCTTGACAAGCAGATGCTTCACTGTCAACCTTCCTTAAACATTAATATAGAGACAATGGAACCTCTTGGAGACTTATTTTAACCAAAGACATTAGAGAATAATCAAAAGATCTTACCACTTTCTGCTAGAGCAGCAGCCACTTCATTGAGAGTGGAATAGATGTTGCAGGCAGCCCACCGGCACTGAGCCCCCAGAGCACCCAGAGTTTCCATAAGCACCTATATTAAAGAGAAGGCAGGAGATGAACAAGCCTATACCAAACAACTGATCAAGGAGATTAAGTTTATATGTATATATAGTTATATATATATATTTAGTTGTGGAAGGATATAATACCTTATTTTATTTTTTTATGTGGTGCTGAGAGTTGAACCCAGTGTATCACACATGCTAGACAAGTGCTCTCTCATTGAGCTACAACCCCAGCCCAAGTTTATATATTTGACGATGAAAAAGTACATCAGGAAAAAGAGTCCAATAATTTTCAAACTGTGCTCTATATTACCTTTCCAGGAGCTGGGGATGTGGCTTAGTGGGAGAGCACTTGCCTAGCATATGTGAGACTATGGGTTTGATTCCCAGCACTGTCAAGAAGAAAGGCAGGAAGGAAGGAAGCGGGGAAGAAATGAATTAACAGAACCTCTTCAGTGTTCTGAACACAGGGCAAAGCAAGAGGCTCCAGCTGAACGCTATGCTTTACCCTAATTGTATACTGAATCTCCAAAATATTTCATAAAACTAAGGACTTTGGAGCCCCCCTTTTTTAAACAAAACATACACTTACAGTTCTGCTTCTGCTTAGGATGCAGAAGGTAAGAAATTTCCACCCTAACAAGAAAAAGAAAAATCTGGATAATCTACAAAGTCATATTTCAGCCCACCAAAGAGCCAAGGTCATAAAATGACCAAGTAAACTGAACTCCCAAGAGTGATAAATCTTTTTAAGCAGAAGGGAAGATTGTTTTGCCTTTGGCAGAGCATGGGAGGAAAACGTATCTGCTATACTTGAGATAAGAAAAATTAGCTAAAATTTTAATTAAAGGCTAAGCATTGGAAAATTTGTCATCTGGATTTCTGGAGCCCCAGCCAGACACTTACATGCAAGCTCTTTTCCATGGGCTTCTACTCAGTGCTCACAAGAAAGACTAGAGGCAGTGAGTGGATGGTTGGGCTCAGAGACAGGCTATGAAATGTGGGCACGTTGCTATATTTTTCTCACAGGGGATGCAAAAGCTTTAAGCTGTAGAAATAAGATTAGGATTCATGCCTGTCTTCAGGCACCAGTAAAGATTCACTACTCCTGGGGGAGGGCAGGAACAAAAACTCTCTGCTCCTGGGAGAGTAGCAGGGAACACTCTTGAGCACAGGAAGTTCTCGGATCTGCTACCTCTCCAAGGAGAGCAAAAAAAAAGTCTCGTGCCTAAGACTCCCAGTACAAGGCGAAATCTGGCTGCTACACACAGGAGAGGCAGGAATGCTGCCTGCCTAACACTGACAGGACTCCACTAGCAATCACCATGAGGCTGGCCCTGGGAAACAAGAAGCAACCATTTATGCTATAGTGGGGGCATGTATTTGAAGACAGAGGCCCCTGCGGAATGCATATGCTGAAGCAGCTGAATGCTGAGGGTGATTGCAGAAACACTAGAAAAGCCCTCTGGGACTAAAATCAAATCACAAGGTAACAGTATCCCAATGCTAAAGGAATGTGAAGCCTTTGGTGCACAACAATCAAATCTAAATCTAGCTCATGACTATAACAAAAACTAATATGCTATCACTCACAAAATTTCAAGAAACACAACAACCAAGTGAAAAAAAAGAAAACCCAGTGTCAAGAAATAGAGCCAGAAGCTAGGAGTGGTGCCTGAAGTAGGAGAATCACAAGTTCAAGCCAGACTCAACAACTCTGTGGGACCCTTCTCAAAAAATAGAAAGGATAGCTGGGCATGGTGGTATACACCTACAATCCCAGTGACTCAGGAGGCTGAGACTAGAGGGTTCCAGGTTCAAGATCAGTCTCAAAAAAAAAGCAAGCACAGGGAATATAGCTCAGTGGCAAAGCACCTCCCCACACCCCAGGATCAATCTCAGTACCAAAAAAATAAAAAAAAAGTAAAAGGGTTAGGGTGTAGCTCAGGGATAGAGCACCCTTGGATTTAATCCTGTACAGTTTTAAAAAAGTAATGGGAGAAAAAAAGAAGAGCTAATGAGCAATTATTTTCCAAAATTAATAAAAGAGATTCAGAAACAATGACATTACAATAGTAAAGATTACATTAATGCCCAGATCATCCTAAAGGAGTCAGGGCTCCTTGGAGAAATGGCTGATTCCAAGGCTACAGTAGAGCTTAGATCATCTTCCACTGGTAGCAAGAAAATATTCAAAGAACAAAAGTGACATATGGAAATACAAGCCATGGAAGCCACACCCAAGGGGCTCCTCCTGGCCAAACTAGGGACAACACAAGCATCAAAATAATGATGGTAATGCCTATAACCCACTAAGTAATAAGAAACAATTTCATACAAATAAAAATAAATAAAAAGTTTGATAAGAATAGGATAGTTACAAAAATGTGTTAATTACAAAGAGAAAAAAGTAACTTTTATGGAGGAAAAGGCTGGGATCAAACTGGACATCATCAATATGGGACAAACTGAATCATGACCACCTGATTAGATTCAGTGGGAAAAATGCAGCATCATTTCTGTGATATTTCTGCCACAGACACATAGTCTCAATCTAATAATGAGGAAGCAGCAGAAAAATATAAACTGAGGACATTATAAAATAATTAATCTGTAATCTTCAAGAGTATCAAGCTCATGAAAGATTAAGAAAGAAAGAGTAACTGTTCTGGACTAAAGGAGACTAAAGGAACATGATTATCACGTGTGACACAGGTATGGACTGGATTATTCTGTTATAAAAAGTACTACTGAAACAACTAGTGAAACCCGAATTGGATCTGAGGATTAAGTGGTAGTAATCAATGTTAATTTCCTAATTTTGGTGACTGCACTAATTGTATAAGAGAATGTCCTTGTTCATGGAAAATATATACTAAATATTTGGGGATTGCTATGTTCTGAATGTTACGTGTCCCTCTAAATGTCTTATGTTGAAACCTAACCCCCAAGATAATGGTATTGAGAGGTGTGCTACCTATGAGGAATAGGCCTCAATAGACACTGAATCTGTTGGTCCTTGCCCAGCCTCTAGAACTGTAAATAATACATTTCTTTTGTTTATAAAATACTACAGATAACAAATTTATGTTGTTTATAAATTACTCACTCTCACGTATTTTATTATAGCAGCTCAGAGGTGAAGGAATATTAAGTTTGCAACTTACTCTTTAATGGTTCGGAAAATAAATTTATTTGTGCTGAACTTCCAATTTTTCTGTATATCTGTATTTATTTCAAATTAAAAAAAAATTATTAGAGTCAGGCACATTCCTGTAATCCTAGTGACTCCGGAGGCTGAGGCAGGAGTGTTGCAAGTCTGAGGCCAGCTTCAGCAACTTACTGAAACCCTGTCTCAAAACAAACAAAAGATGGTGTGTGTGTGTGTGTGTGTGTGTGTGTGTGTGTGTGTGTGTGTGTGCGCGCGCGCGCGCTGTAGCTCAGTGATAGAGCAACCCTGGATTCAAGCCCCAATACTGAAAATAGAAAGAACCCATGAGTCAAGACAGTTGGCTATTTGGGTTCAAATAGGAGTGAAGGTAGGTGAGGAAACAGAGGAGGAAGAGAGAGCTTAGAAACTGTTTTAACATAACTTCAAAAATCATTATCATTTAGAAGGAACAGTAATGGAATCATTAGAAGAACTATGGGAACACACCTAAAAGATATAAATAGATTCAAATCTATTAGAAATACGAACAGGAAACCATTAACTATGGGAGTTATTTGTGGAGACTGGGTTATAGGAGACTTTTTTTGTGTGCATATGTGTGGTTTTTTAAAAAAAATTATTTTAAAAAATTTGTTGTTTTTAGACATATATGATAATAGGGTGTATTTTGACATACTATACATACACAGGGTGCAACCCATTACAATGTTGATCCCATTTTTGTGGTTGAACATGATGTGGAGTCACACTGGTCATGTACTCATACATGAACATAGGAAAGTTATGTCCCATTCATCGTACTATCTTTCCTAGTCCCATCCCTCCACCCTTCTGTTCCCTTCATTCTCCTTTGTCTAATCCAATGAACTTCTATACTTCCCTGCCTTATGCTCCCTTGTTATAGGTTGGCATCCACATATAAGAGAGAACATTTGACCTTTGGTTTTTTGAGACTAGCTTATTTCACTTAACTGGATATTCTAGAGTACCATCCATTTACTGGCAAATGCCATAATTTCATTCTTCTTTATAGTTGATAAATTTTCCAGTGTGTATGCACACCACATTTTCCTTATCCATCATTTGTTCAAGAGCACCTAAGTTGGTTCCACAGCTTGGCTATTGTGGATTGAGCTGCTATAGACATTGATGTGCCTGTATCACTGTAGTATGCTAGTTTTAAGTTCTTTGAGTATAAGCTGAAGAGTGGGATCACTGGGTCAAATGGTGGTTCCATTCCACCATTCTAGGGAATTGCCATACTGCTTTCCAGAGTGGTTTCACCAGTTTGCAGTCTCACCAGCAATGTATGAGTGAACCTTTTACCCCACATCCTCACCAACATTTATTGTCACTTGTATTCTTGATTATTGCCATTCTGAATGAGTGAAATGGAATCTCAGTGTAGATTTAATTTGCATTTCTCTAATGCTAGAGATGTTGAACATTTTTTCATATATTTTTTGACCATTCATATTTCTTCTTCTGTGAAGTGCCTGTTCAGTTCCTTTGCCCATTTATTGATTGGATTATTTGTTATTTGTTTTGGGGTTATTTGTTATTGAGACTTTGTTTTCTACATTATATCTTGTGGTAATGTTTGGAGACTGTTAAATGAACATGTGCTCAGGAATATAAAAGAGATTAAAAACAAAAGAAAGAAAAACACTTGTAATTTTACAGAAAAAGGAAAAAACATATGGTGGAAACAATAAAATAATATTAAAATTGATAAACTAACAGTGATTAAATACTAAGGAAAAAATAGAAAGGGAACCCTGAAGAATGGTAATGTTCAGCAAGCCTGGGGGTAAAAAACAAACAAGACATAACATAGCAACATGAGACAGTAAGAGAAGTACTTACTATTTTAAGTCACCATGTCTCATGTCCCTGACTGAGGAGGCCCAAAAAAGGTTTCAGAAGTATTTCTGCCTCAATCATTAGTCTGTAGCTTCAAAAAGAGTTAGCTTTCAATTTATTATATTAATTTTGGTCAGTCAGGGCGCTCTATTCCTCAGAGAACACATAACCCAGAAAAGTCTCAGAGTGAAGACAGAAGCCCTCTGTCTTGAGGAATCTCTACTGTCCTTAATCAGGAATGTGACCACGTAAGTGTGTGCTGCAGGAGAGACAATCTTTTGAAAGTCAATCTAGCCATACAGATGACTCAGACCTTATCGATTCCATAACAGGCAGACCATTTTCTCAATACACCTATCTCCCTGTAGGGGTCTCAATATGGTTGTATCACATCTTTATTTTACTTGTTTACTTGTGGTGCTGTCTTTTATATCTTTGATGATGACTCAAAAGAAGAGATTTAGAACACTGGAGGAGCATTTCTGGTTGTCACAGGGATTGGTAGGGAAGTGCTACTAGCATTTACTGAGAAGAGCCGGGACATGCTGAAAGTGTGGGACAGCCACTTAGAACAAAAAATCTGTGCCAGTCTGGTATAATTTTCAAAATGTCCCATTCAAAGTTCACAGGCGAAAACCCCATTTGTAATTTTCAGAGTTTAGAACCCAATTCCATGTTACACATTAACAAAGAATATTTTAATAGTTTTAGTACAACACAGAATAGTTTTTCCAGGAAAGCAACAATTGTGTAAATCAAGAGAAAACTCATATTTCATTGTGGTTGTTGCTCAGAAATTTATAGAGTTGTTTACTATTTCAGAAAATCATATAATTTTGTCATGCTGCTCTGATGCTGTGGAACCAGTAACACACTTGTATTTATCTTCATTTGTAGCATTCTCATTAAAATAATGCTGTGAGTAACTACAAATATTTGGCTAGTCTACAGTGCCCAAGAATCTATATACTAAATTTTAAAAAAATTATAAATTACTTTCCTCTTATTCTTCTTTAATAAATAAATTTTTTTCCCTAGCAGGAGGACAATGGGGATTGAACTCAGGGATGTTTTACCATGGAGCTACACCTCTAGCCCATTTTTTAAAAAACATTTAATTAAATTAATTTATTTATTTACTTATTTTTTTGAGACAAGACTCACTAAATTGCTAGGATTACAGATGTGTGCACTGTACCTGGCTTACTTTAAGATTTTTTTTTTAATATTAAATTTTTGTGTGTACTTAGATATGCTATATCTGAATTGCATTTCAAGATAACTCATGGAGGAGGCAGCCCTACGTGAATTATGGAGAGGTGCAATGAAAACCCTGAGATCCTGCATCTGAAGTCAGTCTTCCCACTGGACTCTCTTCCCCCGATGATGCCAAAGGGTGCTCTATCACTGTGCTACATCCCCAGCCTTTTTCATTTTTTATTTTGACACAGAGTCTTGACAAATTGCTGAGGGCTTCATTAAGTTGCCCAGGCTGGCCTCAAACTTGTGATCCTCCTTCCTCAGCCTCCAGAATCACTGGGATTATGAGTGTACCACCCCAGCTCCCACTGGACTTTAAGCTATGTAATAATAAATAAATAATAAATAATAATAATAAAATAATAAATAATAAATTCCTTTATGTATAAGTCAAGTGGAATCAGGTTTTCTCTTTTCTGCCGCTGAAAGCAGGCTAATACATAAAGTTGCATTGTAGAAATGACAGTGGAAGGGACGGTAAGAGGAAGGAGTATAGTACAGTAGAGAAAGTCTGAGTTTGCTTATATTGATATACTGTTGTTCAAATCTTGACTTTGTGATGGCTGTATAACTTTGGGCAAATTACTAAGCCCTCAAGAGCTTCATTCCTTGTTTACAAAATGAAAGGAGGAATCTCTGCTTTACATGGTGTTATGAGAATTAATGAACTCCATGTCCAGCTGTTAACTTGGTGCTGGCATGCTATTAGCACTCATGACTGGTAGCATTATTAACTACTTTTGTTAAGAGGAGAAGGAACAGGACTCACAGCAGTCTGTGCAGTGATATGTGTGCAACCCACGATTTTGGCTCCAGCCAGAGGTTTTTCTCCTTGAGCTCTCTTCCTCAAAGCCATCAGTGCAGGCATTTCTGAAAAGGCCCAATAAAAACAGCAATATTAGAAAGGAGAAAACGAGATAAAGAATTAAACAGAAAAACTCATTCTCTTAGATTCTTCAGAACACGTGTAATGGAACCACCATTCGACCCAAGTATCCCACTCCTTGGTCTATACACAAAGGACTTAAAATCAGCATACTACTGTGATGCAGCCACATTAATGTTTATAGCAGCTCAATGCACAATAGCTAAGCTAAGGAACCAAACTAGGGGCCCTTCAACAGATGAATGGATAAAGAAAATGTGGTATATATACATGATGGAATATTAGCCATAAAGAAGAATGAAATTATGGCATTTTTTGGTAAATGGATGGAACTAGAGACTATTATGCTAAGTGAAATAAACCAATTCCCCAAAACCAAAGGCTGATGTTCTCTCTGATATGTGGATGTTAACACAGAATAAGGGGGACAGGTAGGGAAGTATAGATGTTCATTGGATTAGACAAAGGGAATGTCTAATGAAGGGAATTAATGAATGTCTAATGAATGAAGGGAAGTGGGGGGATGGTAATAGGAAAGACAGTGGAATGAATCAGACATAACTTCCCTGTGTTCATATATGAATACATGACCAGTGTAACTCCACATCATGTCCAACAAGAAGAATGGGAAGTTATACTCCACGTGTGTATAATATGTCAAAATACACTCTACTGTCCTATATATTTAAAAAGAATTCATTTTTAAAAGGGGAAAAACTTATTCTCTTAGATTAAGATCCTTCTGCTGATCAGGTTCTCTGTTAAATTAGGTTTCTCAAGGGATCAAGACATTAAACCAGAATGCAAATGCTGCAGTGTTCCAACTCTCTATATTGCCAGTCCTTATCTAGTCCCTTCTATACCCACCAGAGTCTCATTTCCCATAGTATTTTCTGAGCTTAGAATCTTTCATTATAAGTATCCTTGAATATCCCACTGAAATCTCAAAAGCTACTAGACCCCAGGATGAACTGAGAGATTAACACAGACAAAAAGATACAGACAGGTGGAAAAGGACAAGGTGCTCACTTTCTTTACCTTGTTCAGCAATTTCAATTTCTCTTCGTCCAAATTCTGCCTGTTTGATGTTCTTGACACAGAAGTCACTGCTTCCCTTAGAGTTCTTTTGCTGCTTGTCCCTGGGGGATGTCTCATCATCGGAGCTATCTGTATATGAAGCCGCTGGAATGACAGAAACAAAAACCCTCAGGGAAAAAAACTGCTTCCTCTAAAATTCCCAACCATGGAGGAAACTGAGGTTTCTCTAGCCCTTAGCGCCATACAAATTTACACCTCTGGTAAGCACCTAATTGGAACCATGGTGCTGTCCCAATCATCTGTGGGAAGCCCTATCCACACATCAAACAGGGGAAGCTGAGAGGTTGTCAAAAACATTCTCCCTGGATGACATTAATTTACAATCTAGGACTAACTTTCTTTTGATACTGGGGATGGAGATTGAACCCAGGGGCACTTTATTACTAAGCTACACCCTCAACCTTTTTCACTTTTCATTTTGAGACAGGGTCTCAGTTAAGTTGCTTAATGCCTTGCTAAACTGCTGGACTCGAACTTGCAATCTTCCTGTCTCATTCTCCCAAGTCACTGGGATTATAGGTGTGCCACCGTGTCCTGCAAGGGCTAACTTTATCTTCAGAACATGCAGTGGTTCATGATATGCAAAAAGAGGGAGGTTACACCATGGTAGCAATAGGTTAACGTTCCTGATGCAAGACTATGGTCACTAACTTATGGGTTTCTGGGATCCCAGCTACCCTTCTCTGTCTGCTGCTTAAATGCCTGATGTAATTTGTGTTTTAGTACAATAACTGAACAGATAAGACCTAGAAAATAAGGAACCCATGAGAAAGTAATTAAAAACCACAAAAAGTGTTTGTCTGACATAACAGAGCTTTCTTTTTCAAGTCTGGCTCTGATGGGGCTGAACCATGTCTGCAGACCCAATTAGATACTGACAATGAAGTATTCAACGTGCTCTTCCTTCTTCCTAGCCTCAGAGGGTCCTGTATTAGGCATTTTAGATTCCCAAAGCACTGAATAAATTCTTTTTTGGTACAATAAATGCTCTCATAACTAATCCATTTAGCAATACACACTAGCAGGGGAAAGGTCTAAGAATTGATTGTGACCAACAGGCAGCTGCTGCTACTGCTATTCACATGCTTAGCTGAAGTCTTCTTAGTCTTCATGATTTTGTAGTTGCTAATGAGTTGTTGAATGATTTGAAGCAATTTCCTTCTTTAATTTATGTTCAAGTTTCGAAGGATAGCTCTTCCTAATTCAGTTTTTTGGGGGAGTAGGAAACATATGGCATTTCTATAAAGTATATTACATCAATAGAATAAAATGTCTGCCATCACTTTTAAGAACAGAAAGCTGCAAAAGCACAGAGCTCCTAGGGTCTATGGTGCTCTGATCTGCTTATATACACAGAATTAAGGCATTGCTGGGATTTCTTAGCAGAGGGTCTATCTCTGGGGGTGCTGTAAAAGGCAAGTCTGACCTTGCCCAGTTAATCAGGCATGGTGCTACAACACTGTTGGGGCAGCAGGCACTTGAGGATCTCTCTTGAGCTGGAAAACTGCCCTGGAGCAAAGTCCTAACACGAGGCCACAGGAATGAACATGGGCACTAGGGGAGGTGAAGGAATTAGTAAATCCCCAAAGGGACTTTTGTTCTTTAAAGGAGCTAATCTGTACAAAAAGTTTCTGGTTCCCTCTCCTAAAGTGAGTGAGAGCTCAAAGTACTTTTGGCAACAGAGCCCAGAAACACCTTTCTGGGCAGTCAACTGTTTCACTAGTCAATATTCTGATATAACTTAGGAGTTAGAGGCTTAGGGGAACCATCTTTCTTCAAACCTGAGAGAAGAAAGAGAATAGCCTCCCCCAATCCTGATCCAAATTTACAAGGAAATTACTTTTGAAAAAAGACTCTATATTCAGAACAACTTGAAATTTCAAATGTTTTCCCAGAACCATGATGATTTTTATGCTTTCCAGTGGCCATTTAAATATAGTAGTCACATGTTCTGGAGTCAGACAGACTTAGGTTGAAGTCTCAGTCTCTATTTCTGGGTGTATAAAGTAGAGGTGATATCAGAGCCTATTCAGTAGAGTTGTGAACCTCTTCATGTATTCAGTCATTCACACTTTCATTTGTTTATTCAACAAATTTTAATTGTGCATCTACAACATACCAGGCATAGTCTAGGTGCTGGGAATATAAGACAGGAATAAATGGTCCTTATCTTCATGGAGTTTTCAGTCTAGCAGGTGAGTCAGACATGAAAGAACTAATTACAAAATTATTTAGAGTTGTTTCTTTTCTTTTCTTTCTTTTTTTTTTTTTTTTTTTATTTTCCAGTACAGCTGTAATGTGTGCTATGAAGGCAGAAATCAGAATGCCCTAAGACTGCATAATGATCTGTCAGGGCTGGGCATGTAGCTCAGTCAAAGAATGCTCACCTACCATGAGCAAGGCTTGGGTTTGATGCCCAGTTTGATCGCCAGGCAGTAAGCGTTGGGGGTGTTGTTCAATAATAGAAAGTAAGCTTACACTGTACAAGGCCCTGGATTTGATCCCCCGCACCCCCATAAAACAGAAAACAAAAACAAAACCTTGTCAGAGTCAAGTTGTTAAGAAGATTTTTTAAAAAGACATTAAGTGCTTAGTACAATGCTTGGCATATAGTAATTCAGGTTTCAATAAATGATACCTGATATTATTACTTCCTTTTGCACAAAATTTAAACAATACCAGATATAAAATCTTCAAGCATTCTTACTCAGCTTTAGAACTTTGAATGAGAAAAGAATGACAACATACAAAATTATTTAGCAGTTTCTTTTTTCCTTACTTCCGTCATCTCCTACTAATCTACCAAGGCAGCAGGTGTTTGGTTGGCACTGATTAAAAGGTTGAGACAGGAGTCCTAACTACCCAGAATAGCTCTCCCCTCCTATGTCTCTTTAGCTTCTAAGGATGAGTCAGGGGAAAAAAACAATACAAAACTGAAATTAAACTAAAAAACTTCCTCTTAAGAGAAGCACTCTAATTTTTGGCTGGAGACTGCACCCCCCCAAATTCATTCCTCCCTCCCTATCTTTCTTTCTTGTGCCAGGGATTGAACCCAGGGGCATTTGACCATTGAGCCACATCCCCAGCCCTTTTTATTTTATTTTTTATTTTGAGACAGGGTCTTGCTAAGTTGCTCAGGGCCTTGTTAAATTGCTGAGGCTGGGTTTGAACTAGTGGTCCTCCTGCCTCAGCCTCCTAAGTCACTGGGATTACAGGTATATGCTACTGTGCCCGGCTCTCCCTAACTCTAAAAACAAAATTGTTTATATCACTTCTCTATTCTAGAACCTGGGCAGGGGGAAAAGGGAGTATTTTACTTTCTTAACAACTGATTATAATTGATTGAACCAATATTTTTTTTGAGCCAAAATGAATTTTTCAGAGTACTTTATACAGAACTGCTGTCAGGTAAAAAACCCAAAATAGTAGTTGTCTAGGCTGCACTAATGTGTGAACACAACCTGGCTGATAGACCCAGACCAAGAGAATGTGTTATTTTGCAAACATGGTGGAAAGATTATTCTTGAACTAGAGTGACACTTACATGCATTTATTTTTTAAACCCACATTTCCTGCCACTATATTTAAAGTGGCACTTTCAGGGGCTTAGTACAGCTCCGTGGTACAGTACTTGCCTACCATGTGCAAGGCCCTGTGGTTCAACCCCCAGCACTGTGAAAAGTAAATAAATTATTTAAATCAAATAGAAATCAAGTTGCAGATGATTTCAATGTGGCCAGTGAAGTCTAACTAGCTCAGCCCCTAAGATCATGAGCTGGAGGTTTGGTTCAGTGACAGAGCACGTGCCTAGCATGCTAAAGGCCCTGGGTTTGGTTTAAGAACCAAAAAAAAAAAAAAAAAAAAGTAGCACATTTATGAAAATAGCTAAGGTAACATTAAACTAGGATTCTTTCTAGAAAAATTTAGAGAAAGCCAACACCTTAAGCCTGCATAAAGTTTCTAAAGTATTCATAATTGTCAACATACTCTGAAGTCAAAATTTCATTTAAAAACAAATAATCAGCTGGTTGCAGTGGCATAGATTTGGAATCCCAGCTACTCAGAAGCCTGAGACAGGAGAATTGCAAGTTCAAGGTAGGCCTGGAGAACTCAGAGAGACCCTGTCTCAAAATAAAAAGTAAAAAGGGTTGGGTATATAGCTGAGAAATAGAGTACCCTCTGGGTTCAATTCCCGGTACCAGGGAAATTACAACAACAACAAAAATGGATTAATAAACTATGAGAGTATAAGATCCTAGACCTAACTTTACCCAATTGGTTAAGCAACCAATTTTTGATTTATCCAAATGTAAAATGGGGAGTATTACAGAAACTCCTTCTCCCCTCACACTTTCCCCTAACTACCACTAGAAAAATCCTATCAGGACGTGAGATAATACCCCTCAGTTTCTAGAAAAGCAATATAAAAGTGTAAGTACAATGTACGTTTACTATTACATGTGTTTGTTTCATGAGTTCCCAGAATCTAAACTACTTGATGAATCACTAACCCACAATCTAAGCCACAGAACACACAGAACATGCATACATGTGTTCTACAGCTTACACCTGATCTAGCCTTACTTCCTAGAAGCTGTAATACTATGGGTTATTGCTAGAAGAGCAGTCAGAATTCTGGCTGAACTAATCCTATTACACTACTTTAGGGCTGGGGATATAGCTCAATTGGTAGAGTGCTTGCCTTGTAAGCACAAGGCCCTGGGTTCAGTCCCCAGCACTGCAAAAAAAAAAAAAAAAAAAGCTATTTTAAATCAAGCAATTCTTCTTGGGCCCTGTCTATTCATTTGGTAATGGAAGTAACAGTTGGGACCCCAGTTTAAGTTAGGGTACAGCAGATTTCACCTATGTGTAATAACTCTAGCAATATGTAAAAAGCTATGATAGCAACCCAAACACAAATAAATAAATAAATAAATTTTGTTGTTTGGAAAAATCTGAAGATATCTCAAACTTTATAAGCACCAATCATGAATAAGTGACTTCTTATCCTTTACCAAAGTAACTCAGTGCAGAAACAGTTTTTTTTCCCCCAGAAATTTGTCAGAACACCGTGACTTTGCAGGATTGTGTGTGTGTGTTACTGGCAACTTTACCACACCACAAAGGGTGCTTGACTACTGAGACACACCTCATGAAATTTTTATTTTCATGCTGGATCTCACGAGGTTACTGAGTCTGGCCTCAAAGCTGTGATCCTCCTGTCTGTCTCCCGAGTCTCTGGGATTATAAGTGTGTACTACTGTGTATGGCAAGAATGCTGACTGTGAGGAAGACTCTTGTTCTTTAGCTTTTATGAGACTTTTTGCTTAGGTGAAGAGTTTTTAGAGGTTTCTTTCTTATAAAAGAATTTCAGGGATTAACACAGCCTCTTCCAACCTAGTTCCCCTAGAATTAAGTCCTAATGCTTTGAAGCACCCATTGTATATATTGAATTAACTTCTCTCCCACACATCTAGAAAGGTACGAGTTATATACCATCTTTTGGAGAATTAAGAGAACAGCATATCAAATAATTTTCTGTGTTCTATAATCAGATGAGGAACTTTGGTTGAGAAAGGCTGGTAGCAATTCTTAAAAGAAAGCATGGCAAAACTTGGTGCGAGGATGGTCAGAAAAGGAGAGAAGGTCACTGCTTGTTTAAACCTCTAAGTATCTTCAGCAAGACAAGAGCTTTGGACAGGAAGGTATCTTATTTTGATATGTTATAAACCTTCTTTTAGCTGTTTACATATACACAGTATATCATTTTACACCTAAAGAAAGGTGTAAATTATAATGCTTCTGGGGCTAGGGGTGCAGCTCAATCGCACAGTGCGTGCTTAGCATGCATAAGACTGAGTTTGACCTCCAGCAGAGGGGGAAAAATAAAAAAAAAAAACAAAAAACAAAACTCTCTGAATGTCTTTTAACAATATTTATTTATTGCATGCCTTTTATGTATTAAACATAGTTCTAAATGCTGGGACTGTAACAGCATAAAATAGATAAAAATTCCTGCACCCATAGATCCATGATCAAGTAGGGGGGAAAAAATAAAGTAAATTAGTAAAATATATAGTATGTCATATAAGTGCTATGGAGAAAAAGGAAGAAAATTTGATGGTAGGTGAGGTATTTGTATAACATTTATATATAATTAATTTTAATTGACAAAATCGTATATATTGCGTTTATTGTATACATGATGTTCTGAAAAAGCATATACTGTGGAATACCTCAACAGAACTAATTAACATATGCCTCACTTCACAAGCTTTCTTTATAGTAAGAAAACTTAAAATTTACTTTCTTACCAATTTTGAAGAACATAAGGTAGGCTGAAGATGCACACCTATAATCCCAGTGATTCAGGAAGCTGAGACAGGAGGATCGTAAGTTCGAGGCCAGCCTCAGCAACTTAGCAAGGCCCTAAACAATTTAGAGAGACCCTGTCTCAAAATAAAAATTAAAAAGGCTGCGGATGTGACTCAGTGGTTAAATGCCTTTGGGTTCAATTCCTGGTACTTCATCTTTCCTCCTCACCAAAAAAGAACATAAAATAATATATTGTTATTAACCATAGTTAACTATGATGTATACAATTTTAAAAGAACAGCCAGGATAGGCCTGAATGTGAAGGTGATATTTGGTGAAGAACTGAAGGAGGTAAGATAACCAGTCACTCATGTAGCTGGGAAAAGAACTTTTCAGGCAGAGGAAACAAGTGCAAAGGTCTTGAAGCAGGAGAGTGCCTGGCATTTTTCAAAATAATAGTAAGGAGGCTACTGTGGTTGGGAGGACTGAACCACTATGGGAGGAGTTTTGGGGAAATAGATATGATCAGAAATAAAATAGGGGTTTCAAGATGGCGGCCTAGAGGGTGGCTGCATTTCATGTTGCTCCAGGACTCAGGATTCAAAAGAGGAGAAATTGAGAGACTTGGGACCAACTCAAAGCAGCCGGGTGAGTCTCTCCCATTGGGGAGGCGTCCTGGATGGGACAGTAGTCCCGGAACGCAGGGAACTTTGTGAAGTAGAGCTGCCGGCGAGACGCCCCTCCCCCTGCTGGAGCAGTGAACTCGGACAACTGGGAGCGTCGTAAAGGAGGCCGCTCACACAGCGCTGGGACTCGGAGCAACCACTGGGGCTCCAGCGGCTGCCCAGGGGAGGAGTGGCGAGGAGAGCTGTGTGGACTCAGAACACCGGGGCCTGCCCTGGGGAGGAGGAGGAGGAGCGTGGCCACTTGGATTCGGAGTGACTGCACCAGAGCTACAGGCGGTTGCCAGAGGAGGGGCTGCGTGGCGAGTTGTTTGGACTCAGACCGCTTCTGAACACCGGGGCCTGCCCGGAGGAGTAGGAGGAGGAGGAGGAGGAGCGCGGCGGGTCGTTTGGACTTGCAGTGACTGCATTAGCGCTCCAGGCGGCTGCTCAGAGGAGAAGGTGAGTGGTGAGTTGTTTGGACTTAAAGCGACCGCTCCTGAACACAGGGGGGCTGCCTGGAGGAGGAGCGCGGTGGGTCGCTTGGTCTCGAGTGGCCGCACCAGAGCTCCGGGCGGTTGCCCAGAGGACGCGTGCAGCGGGTCACGTGGATTCAGAGCCACTCAGAGTGACCGCTCCTGAACACCCGGGGGGTTACCTGGAGGAGGAGGAGGAACAGGGAGGGTCATTTCGACTCGGAGTGATTGATTGCCCCGGGCTACGGGTGGTTGGTGGGAGGAGGCACGCAGTGAGTTCCTTGGACTCCCAGTGAATACACCAGAATACTGGGCGGCTGTCTGGAGGAAGAGGCGTGTGGCAAGTCTCTGGGACTCAGAGCGATTGTACGGGGCCCCAGGTGGCTGCTCAGAGGAGGGGCCGCATAGCCAGGCGATTAGGTGCAGAGCAGGGTCCCAGGATCTAGGAGGCTTCTTGGTGGAAGAGCCGCACAGAGGCACCTTAGGGGCAGAGCGAAGGACTATGGGCAGATTCTCTGAGGACGGGCAGCCTAAGGAGATTCATCTGCGAAGGGTGAGGCTCCCAGGCCCAGGAGGTAGGGCTGGGCCCCTGGGATCTTTGCAGAGGAAGGCAGCCCAGTCCAGGCGGTAGCTGTAAATTGAGGGGAACCTCCAGGAGGGAACTGACCAGCGAGACCTCCCCACAGGGTGAGTCTTCCCTGCCGGGTGAGGTTTCCCCACAAGGACGGTAAAACCAGAGACACAGGCCCAAACAGGCCTTGCCTCAGCCCGCAGCCTAGTTCCCCTTTGGATGATCATTAGTCAACAAGTGGAGGCACCTCTGCCCACTAGCAGGGAACACACCCCACCTGAAGGCCACCACTCCTAGAGAGGCAGATTCCTTGTGGAGCACCACATTATCAACTTCCTCCAAGACTTCAGCCTACTGAAGGCTAAGAGGGGATATATATTGAAATCTTCAGGGACATTGTAAGTCAATAGAGGAAATCTGCAATATCTCAGCGGTCCACTGATACCTGAACAATATGAAAAAACAAGGAAAGAAAATGCCGCAAACAAATCTAGATGTTACATCAATAAAACCCAATGACAGCATGGCAGAAGAAATGACAGAAAAGGAGTTCAGATTGTACATAATTAAAATGATCAGGGAAGCAAACGATGAGATGAAAGAGCAAATGCAGGCATTGAATGATCGCACCAATCGACAGTTAAAAGAGCAAATACAGGAAGCAAAAGATCATTTCAATAAAGAGTTAGAGATATTGAAAAAAAAACAAACAGAAATCCTTGACATGAAGGAAACAATAAACCAAATTAAGAACTCCATAGAAAGCATATCCAGTAGGATAGAACACCTGGAAGACAGAACCTCAGACATTGAAGACAAAATATCTAACCTTGAAAACAAAGTTGAACAAACAGAGAAGATGGTAAGAAATCATGAACAGAATCTACAAGAACTATGGGATATCATGAAAAGGCCAAATTTAAGAATTATTGGGATTGAGGAAGGCTTAGAGAAACAAACCAAAGGAATGAACAATCTATTCAATGAAATAATATCAGAAAATTTCCCAAATCTGAAGAATGAAATGGAAAATCAAGTTCAGGAGGCTTATAGGACTCCAAATACACAAAATTACAACAGACTCACACCAAGGCACATTATAATGAAAATGCCAAACATACAAAATAAAGACAGAATTTTAAAGGCTGTGAGAGAAAAGAACCAAATTACATTCAGGGGGAAACCAATACGGATATCAGCAGATTTTTCAATCCAGACCCTAAAAGCTAGAAGGGCCTGGAACAACATTTTTCAAGCCCTGAAAGAAAATGGATGCCAACCAAGAATCTTATACCCAGCAAAACTTACCTTCAAATTTGACGATGAAATAAAATCCTTCCATGATAAACAAAAGCTAAAAGAATTTACAAAAAGGAAGCCAGCATTACAGAACATTCTCAGCAAAATATTCCATGAGGAAGAGATGAAAAACAAAGAAGCAAATCAGCAAAGGGAGGAATTATCCTAAAGGAATTGTCAAATAAAGGAAGAGCCAAGTTGTGTCAAACAAATAAGCAAAATTTAAAAAATGAACCAAATGACTGGGAAACCAAATCATATCTCAATAATAACCCTGAATGTTAATGGCCTGAATTCATCAATCAAAAGACATAGACTGGCAGATTGGATTAAAAAGAAAAATCCAACAATATGTTGCCTGCAAGAGACTCACCTCATAGAAAAAGATACCCATAGACTAAAGGTGAAAGGATGGGGAAAAACATACCATGCACATGGACTCAGCAAAAAAGCTGGAGTATCCATCCTCATTTCAGATAATGTGGACTTCAAGCCAAAGTTAGTCAGAAGGGATAAAGAAGGTCATTTCATACTGCTTAAGGGAAGCATAAATCAGCAAGATGTAACAATCATAAACATCTATGCCCCAAACAGTGGCTCATCCATGTATGTCAAACAAATCCTTCTCAATTTCAGAAACCAAATAGACCATAACACAACAATACTAGGTGATTTTAACACGCCTCTCTCACCACTGGACAGATCTTCCAGACAAAAATTGAACAAAGAAACCATAGATCTCAATGGCACAATCAATAATTTAGACATAACGGACATTTATAGAATATACCATCCATCCAAGAGTGAATACACTTTCTTCTCAGCAGCACATGGATCCTTCTCTAAAATAGACCATATATTATGCCACAAAGCTAATGTTAGCAAATACAAGAAGATAGAGACAATACCATGTATTCTATCAGATCATAATGGATTGAAGTTAGAAATAAATGAAAGAGTAAAACACAGAAACTATTCCAACATCTGGAGATTAAACAATATGCTATTATATGATGAATGGATAACAGAAGATATTAGGAAAGAAATTAAAAAATTCTTAGAGGTAAATGAGAACAAAGAAACATCATATCAAAATCTCTGGGACACTATGAAAGCAGTACTTAGAGGGAAATTTATTTCATGGAGCGCATTTAATAAAAGAAGTAAAACTCAACAAATAAATGACCTAACACTACAGCTCAAAGCCCTAGAAAAAGAAGAACAGACCAGCACCAAAAGTAGTAGACAGGAAATAGTTAAACTCAGAGCTGAAATCAATGAAATTGAAACAAAAGAAACAATACAAAAAATTGACAAAATAAATAGTTGGTTCTTCGAAAAAATAAACAAAATTGATAAACCTTTAGCCACACTAACAAAGAGAAGACGAGAGAAAACCCAAATCACTAAAATTCGGAATGAACAAGGAAATATCACAACAGACAGGATTGAAATACAAAACATAATTAGAAGCTATTTTGAAAATCTATACTCCAACAAAATAGAAAATTTCGAAGACATCAACAGGTTTCTAGAGACATATGAATTGCCTAAACTGAACGAGGAGGACATAAACAATTTAAATAGACCAATTTCAAGTACTGAAATAGAAGAAGTCATCAAAAGCCTACCAACAAAGAAAAGTCCGGGACCAGATGGGTTCTCAGCCGAGTTCTACAAAACCTTTAAAGAAGAGCTCATTCCAATACTTCTCAAAGTATTCCATAAAATAGAAGAGGAGGGAACCCTCCCAAACTCATTCTATGAAGCCAATATCACACTGATACCTAAACCAGACAGAGACTCATCAAGGAAAGAAAATTTCAGACCAATATCCTTAATGAACATTGACGCAAAAATTCTCAACAAAATTTTAGCAAATCGCATACAAAAACATATTAAAAAGATAGTGCACCACGATCAAGTGGGTTTCATCCCAGGTTCAACATCAGGAAATCAATAAAGGTAATTCACCATATTAATAGACTTAAAGTCAAGAATCACATGATTATTTCAATAGATGCAGAAAAAGCATTTGATAAAATACAGCACCCCTTCATGCTCAAAACACTAGAAAAAATAGGGATAGTGGGAACATTCCTTAACATTGTAAAGGCCATTTATGCTAAGCACACGGCTAATATCATTCTAAATGGTGAAAAACTGAAAGCATTCCCCCTAAAAACTGGAACAAGGCAGGGATGCCCTCTTTCACCACTTCTATTCAACATCGTTCTTGAGACTCTAGCCAGAGCAATTAGACAAACCAAAGAAATTAAAGGAATACGAATTGGAAAAGAAGAACTCAAACTATCCCTGTTCGCTGATGACATGATTATATATTTAGAGGAACCTGGAAATTCCACCAGAAAACTCTTGGAACTCATAATTGAATTCAGTAAAGTAGCAGGTTACAAGATCAATGCTCATAAATCCAATGCATTTTTATACATAAGTGATGAATCTTCAGAAAGAGAAATTAGGAAAACTACCCCATTCACAATAGCATCGAAAAAAATAAAATACTTGGGAATCAATCTCACAAAAGAGGTGAAAGACCTCTACAATGAGAACTATACAACACTAAAGAAAGAAATTAAAGAACACCTTAGAAGATGGAAAGATCTTCCATGTTCTTGGATAGGAAGAATTAATATTGTCAAAATGGCCATACTACCTAAAGTGCTATACAAATTCAATGCAATTCCAATTAAAATCCCAATGAAGTACCTTACAGAAATAGAGCAAGCAATTATGAAATTCATCTGGAAGAATAAGAAACTGAGAATAGCTAAAGCAATCCTTAGCAGGAAGAGTGAAACAGGGGGTATTGCAATACCAGATCTTCAACTCTACTACAAAGCAATAGTAACAAAAACAGCATGGTATTGGTACCAAAATAGAAAGGTAGATCAATGGTACAGAATAGAGGACACGGACACAAACCCAAATAAACACAATTTTCTCATACTAGACAAAGGGGCCAAAAATATGCAATGGAGAAAAGATAGCCTCTTCAACAAATGGTGCTGGGAGAATTGGAAATCCATATGCAACAGAATGAAAATAAACCCATATCTCTCACCATGCACGAAACTAAACTCAAAATGGATTAAGGACCTTGGAATCAGACCAGAGACCCTGCAGATTATAGAAGAAAAAGTAGGTCCAGATCTTCAACATGTCGGCTTAGGACCAGACTTCCTTAACAGGACTCCCATAGCACAAGAAATAAAAGCAAGAATCAATAAGTGGAATAGATTCAAACTAAAAAGCTTTCTCTCAGCAAAGGAAACTATCAGCAATGCGAAGGAAGAGCCTACAGAGTGGGAGAATATCTTTGCCAATCATACTTCAGATAGAGCACTAATCTCCAGAATCTATAAAGAACTCAAAAAACTCTACTCCAAGAATTCAAATAATCCAGTCGACAAATGGGCTAAGGAAATGAATAGACACTTTGCAGAAGAAGATCTACAAGCAATCAACAAACATATGGAAAAATGTTCAACATCTCTAGTAATAAGAGAAATGCAAATCAAAACCACCCTAAGATTCCATCTCACCCCAATTAGAATGGCGATTATCACGAATACGAGCAACAACAGGTGTTGGCGAGGATATGGGGAAAAAGGTACACTCATACATTGCTGGTGGGACTGCAAATTAGTCCAGCCTCTCTGGAAAGCAGTGTGGAGATTCCTTAGAAAACTTGGAATGGACCCTCCATTTGACCCAGCTATCCCACTCCTTGGCCTATACCCAAAGGACTTAAAATCAGCATACTACAGAGATACAGCCACATCAATGTTCATAGCTGCTCAATTCACAATAGCCAGACTGTGGAACCAACCTAGATGCCCTTCAATTGATGAATGGATAAAGAAACTGTGGTATATATATATACAATGGAATATTACTCAGCCATAAAGAATGATAAAATTATGGCATTTGCAGGCAAATGGATGAAATTGGAGAATACCATGCTAAGTGAGATAAGCCAATCTCAAAAAGCCAAAGGAAGAATGATATCGCTAATAAGTGGATGATGACACATAATGGGGGGAGGGAAGGGTTAGTGTTAGGGTTAGAGTTAGGGTTAGGGAGGGGGGCATGTATGAAGGAAGGAAGCACTGTATAGAGGGAAAAGAGGGGTGGGAGGGGTGGGGGGAAGGGGAAAAATAACAGAATGAATCAAACAACATTACTCTATGTAAATTTATGATTACACAAATGGTATGCCTTTACGCCATGTACAAACAGAGAAACAACATGAATCCCATTTGTTTACAATAAAATAGAAAAAAAAATACAATAGGAGGCTGAACGGTATGGGACCTTTTAGGCTATTTTAAGAACTTAGGCCTTTTATTTTATTTTATTGTTGTTCTGGGGATTGAACCTAGAGATTTGTGTCTGCTGGGCAAGAGCTCTACCACCGAGTTAAACTCCCAGCCCCTGACATATTTTAAAAAAATAAATTTGGCTCCATGTCAAATAGACTGAAAATGGGTAAAGAAGAAACTAAGAAGCTCTCATTTTAAGATATGGGAGGTTTAAGATGTTTATAAAACATCCAAGTGAAAGGCTGTGAGGGCAGGTGAATATACAGTTCTAGTGTGTAGAGGGTGGATCTGAGTAGAGATAAAATAGGAGGATCAAACACCAATATATGGTATTTAAAACTACAAGACTGAATTCACTTAGGGTGAGAATATAAACAAAGAAAGAAAGAAGTCCAAGGATTAGTTTTGGGGGCTCTCCAATGTTGATTTCTGTAGTCATTTAAATTATAATGCATGCTGAAAATGGGCCTCAAGTTCTTATTGACATGCATTTGCATATCTTCTCAAATTTAGAAAGCTGTGAGTCAATTCTATTATTGTTGGCTCACTTGATGGGCACAGAGCTCTTTCTGTACCATCTCATCTGTACCACTGGCTCAGTTATGACTGTGGCAGGATGTGTGAGTTTTCCAAGATCACATTAACAGGCAAACATGGATCAAAAACTAGAAACTAGGTCTTTCCTAATTCCCAGTACAAGAATCAAGCTGTAAACCTCTTCCTTCGGATTTTGTTTACAAGAGCTTGACAATTGTTCGTGTGAAGAAAACAAAAACAAAAACAAAAATGAGACAACAATGTGTGTGATGTAGCTGCTAAAATAAAACATAACCTTAGATTTCATTTTTTCCACACTTTTTATTGTTGCATTGCAGTGTACATAATGATGGGATTTGCTGTTACATATTCATACATGCATACAATATAATAGCATAATTTGGTCAATATTATTCCCCATTAAGTTTCATTTTTTTTAAAAAAAAGTTTTGTAGTTGTGGATGAACAGAAGCCCTTTATTATATTTATTTATTTTTATGTGTGGCTAAGGGTCAAACCCAGTGCCTCACATGTGCTAAGCAAGCACTATGCCACTGAGCTACAGACCCATCCCTCGGTTTCATTTTTAAAACACTAAGTTTATGGAGCTAATACTTCCTGTAGGTTAGGTCAAATCGTATCTGGAATATTATATGTATAGATTCACTTTTACAAATAAACCTAATCTAGAACACATCCAGATGAGCACGTTAGCAGGATGCCCCCTAACACAGGCAATTAAAAAATGGTGATTTTTTTTTTTCTTTTCTACTAGGGATTTAATTCAGGAGCACTCGACCACTGAGTCACATCCCCAGCCCTACTTTGTATTTTATTTAGAAACAGGGTCTCATGAGTTGCTTAGTGTCTCACTTTTACTGAAGTTGGCTTTGAACTCTCAATCCTCCTGCCTCAGCCTTCAGAGCTGCTGGGATTACAGGTGTTTGCCAGGGCACCCAACCATGAATTATTTCTAATTAAAATCTTTAAATTCCAGAATTACATAAGAGCTGATCAGACAATAAATAACTAAATGAAGCAAGGAGACACCCTATCATCTAAAATGCTCCCATAGAGGCCAGATGGACATTTGACAGAGATGCCACAGAAGCAATTTCAGCATCCAGTGAATTTTATCTTTAAAATGTTTTTCATCTCCAGGATGTTTTGACTCCCTGCTCCTGAATTTAATATTCTTAAATGGGAATATTAGGTTGACAACTCTTGAGCTATAAATATGGCAGTTTCATATAATTCAATCCAAAAGGTCCAAGTTTATCAGGATGACACCAGTTTAATATCATTCACCAATGATATCAGAAAGCAAGGGTATCACCTACATTCTTTTAGGTACAGAGATATTTGGTAAGTATTCTCTCTGCATATGGGAGTTAGATGAGAAGGCAGGCATTGGTTGCCTCTGCAGGAACACAGTTGGAAATGTGGACCTAGTTGTGCAGGGAAGAGACTAAGCTGGAGTTAATGATAGCATTATTATTTAGCATCAATCTTTTGCATGTGTGTGTGGGGGGGGTGCATTACTGGGAATTGAACTGACAGGTACTCTACTACTGAGCTATATCCCAGCCCTTTTTATTTTGAGACAGGTTCTCACTAAATTGCCCAGGCTGCCCTTGAACTTGAAATCCTTCTGTCTCAGCCTGCTGAGTAGCTAGGATAACAGGTGTGTGCCATCTTGCACCACAACACCCAGCTTTAGCATTGATCTTTAGATAACATGCAGAAACCCACACCCTAAAATATTATATATTATTTTATAATTCCCATTTTCACAATTATTATGGCTTCCAAAGTTATATTAACCAGTTCATGAATTTTCAACTGTTTATTTCAGCACAATAAGATGAATATTTTGTACCTTTAGACAAAAAGTCAAAGGAATTTATGTCACAGTTATTGGGGGGATACAGTAAAAAGAGAAAAATTAAAAGTGTGTAAATAACAATCTACCGAACCTTAAAGCTACAGCTTCCCAAACAATCTTTCTTCAACTTCATGTAACAAGTATTACTTTCCTATATGTATGAAGACTAGATACAATTTCAGGTCATGATAAAATTTTTCTAATGAATATTATTACTTATAACGTGAAGAGGTAACTAGGGCAAACTCTCAGCTCCCTGCCACACTCTACCAAAAAGCAAAATAAAAGAGCCCCATGCTAGATCAGACTCACATTGGGGACTGCTACACGAAGGGCCATTACCTTCCAGGGGTCTACGTATAGTAAGAGCTCATCAGGCATTAAATCATAACTTGGCCCCAGGGAACATATACTTGAATTAATGCTATTGCAAAGGAAGGAAGGAGTAACAAGAACTACAATGTCACAGCTTTGGAGACGAGACAAAGGGCCCACTTGCCTGAAATAGTGACAATGTTTTCATCGTTTCTTGGGGTAATTGAGGTTTCCCCATTAACTTGCAAGTACCAGATGGAAGGTTGGGAAACTTTTTTTTTTTTAATTATTTTCAAAGGGTGGAAAAAAACACAGGTCTTTATACATGCTATTCTGTGAAGGTCATCACTGATGAACTGCATACTCCCATCCCTCTGAGTGGATCAAAGAACTGCATTTCCTTAGTTACCCTCTTCTGTCTCTACTGGAAGAGGGGCCTCCATGAATTTCCACCCTGAATTCCCAAGAAAAATTCAAAGATTCTGTCCCAAATTTTGGCTTAAATTCTGATGCAAAGTCTTCATTCAAGGCACAGGCATCAGCAAGCATAGTTAGCCTTGAAGAGAGGGGAAGGTCTGTTGATTACACCTGTTAGCCTTGACAGGTGGGTTCATGGCGGCTCAGTACTTACCTGAGCTATAGCTGTCAGTAGATGACTGAGAAATGGAACGAGACAGAGAGCGACGTCCAATTTTGGTGGGACGCTTGTTGAATTCTTGCTTCTGGTCAGCAAACTGGATCTGCTAAGAAGAAGAACCCTAGTTATATAAAGAAAAAGAACCTCCATAATAATAAACAATTCAAAGTTGTGTTTATTATTATTATTATTTTACCTTCCTTGCACTTGATCTGAATATTTCATAACATTCAGAATATTTCATTATGCTGACTAGTCCATACTTGGAATATTAAGACTCTTTGGAGACAAGAATAATTTTTCATTCTTCACCTACTATGCTTCTATCAAATTTAAAACTTTGATCCACTCTCTAACTATAAACTCTTCAATGAAATTGTGACCAAAAATTAAAAAAACAAGAGAGAAATGTTTTGTTTAAAATAAGTTTTTAGTAAGTTGAGTCATATTCAGAAATCCCTCCTATGATTTCACTGAAAATTAAAGCTGACAAGAATCTTAGAGACTATTCATACATCTAAACCCTTCCATATTTCTAGATGAGAAAATTGCCAAGATACAAAAAGCTGACTTTTCTTTAGGTTTCAGGATTCTCGAGAAATTAATGGTACATAAACTTTGAAAAAGATTTTTCATTCAAACAGAACATTCTGGAATTGCATTGAAATCCTAACCATGCCACTCATTAAGCTGTGTGATGTTGGCCAAGATGTTTTTCTCTTTTTCCCATATATACAACTGAAATAAAAGTACTCACCTCACAGGTTTTAGACAAAAATCTGAGACAATGCATGTAAACTGAAACACAGCAAGAGATTCAATAAATTCACTCCATACCCCAACACCTACGTTTCAGTATTCTTTTTATTCTCTTGCAGGTAGGTGCTTTAGACTTTCTAAAATATTAACTAGTAAATAAACATTTATTATTTTTAATATTTGTTATAATAAAATACCTAAAAGTAACAAACTTGGTCATTTATTAACTATGACATAATAGATGTAAAAACAGTGGATAATTGAGCTGAATATAAACAAACCTCAGATCATAATCTGTAGGTTGCAATTGGAAAATATCTGCAAAAATTTTTCTTGCAAAAATTTTGAACTCTATCTCCCACAGTTAAGCTGATACTTTATAATACTTCACAAATCAAAGCTACATCATTTATTCATTTAATAATCTTTTCTTTTTCCCTCCTAAATGTTTGTACAATTACTTAGATTCTTCTGGATCAAAGGTGGCACAGAGGAAGGTCTACTGAAAAGGATCAAAGACCTGACAATGGATTCTACCTTTAATGATAAAAAGATGGATCCTTGATTAGCAGAACAGATACAGTGTAACAGAATGAAAGCAGCAACTGATGGCTATACTTCCTGTAGTTAGAGGTAACTACTGAGTCATTTAAGTATTGAGACACAGGGGGCCAGTGCCAAATTTAATTAGCTTAGCATTCATTCACTCTTAGGGGGAATTCATAGCATTTCCATAGCTATAACAACAAATAAAGCCTGCAAATTGTTTTTAGCAATAGGAAAATTCATTGTATTAGAGGCTTGTTATAATGAAAAATGTCAAATTTGATTATTTTGCTAAAGTAGCAATTTATTCTCAAAGGACAAAGTACTCTGTGTACTCCCAAGGGACATACATGAATTTCATGTACTTCTAGCACAGCACTCAGAACACTGAATGTAATTATCTATCTACCTACCTGTGTTCTTTATAAATTATGGGTTCCACAAAGGGAGGGGCTGGGTATCTTATTCACACTTACATCCTCTGGCACAAATGCCTGGCGTTTCCCAGCACTCAATCATGTGCTGAATCAATGAACCTGAAGCAGCCTTTTCTATCTTCACTGTCTGTACTTGGTTGAATATTGAGTAAACATAACAAGCAAAGGCCAAGTCTAGAGTTAAAGTAATTTTTAAGGGCAAAAGCTGGGAAGGGGAAGAGGGAGGGTGGAAAGCTGAGGAGGTGGACAGCAGTCAGGTTCAAAACTCTAGCACCCATTTCACCAATCTTGTTCAAGACAGTTACATGTCTTTATTCATTTTTAGAGGCCCATCTAGGGCAAGGATTAATAAATAATTGATTTTGCAAAGCCCAGGCTAAGTCACTAACTTTAGCTGTGCCCTTAAAAAAAAAAAAATGAGGAACAGCCAGTGCACTCCTGTAATCCCCAGCAACACGGGAGGCTGAGGCAGGAGGATTTAAAGTTCAAGGCCAGCCTTGGGCAACTGTCTCAAAAAATTAAAAGACCTGGAGATGTAGTTCAGTGGTAGAGCACCCCTGGGTTCAATCCCCAGTACAACAACAAAAAAGAATAATAGCAGACAAACCAAGCCCAGACATGCAACACGATACCCCCCCAACCACATACCTGCACACATGCCTAAGATCGAGTGCTCACTAGAGGGGGCCAGTCGCTTTCATTCTCTAGGTTTGTAGGACTGGGGTAAGTACACAACTGTTTACCCCAGTAACACTAAGCCACATAGATGCCTAGATATATTGCCATCTCATAACTGTTTCCCTGAGTTCCCTTCTCTAGTCTTTCCATTCACAGTAATCCCTTCACCCAACAACAAGTTTAGGATGTCTTTTGCACTGAAGAATAGGCTGTGTAGGCTTTATGTATTTAGAACACAGGTTTCTTGCTTACTAGCTAGATACTGAATTCAGATTTCTTCAAAGACAGAACATTAGAAACTAACCACTTACATATTGTTAAGTTATACAATTTTCCCAAGAAATATTTATCTTTCTCTGATAAAATGAGTTCAGTGGGTACCCCTGGTACCCGCCCCTCTTCAATGGTTAAGAACAATTATATTCTTCACTCAACAATCCATTTTGTTATATAATGATCTACCCACCCCAGCTGTAGTACTTTGGTAGATTCTACCCTTGACTTTCCTACCTCATCTGAAACCAAGGTCCTTTCAGGTAAGCCTCCTTTTTCATCTTGGAGAACACTGCCTAATTCCAACAGGCAGCAAGGCAAGGGAAGGAAAGAGGCTTTTAAGAGAGAGGTAGCTCACTGTGCATCCGAGGGAGGGACAAAAGCAGGACAGGAGGAGAAGGAGAGTAGAAGCAGCTGACCTTAGACAATAATAGCTTCAGGAGCAGTAAAACTGGTAAATAAAAGCTTAGCCTCACCTGGGCTTTAATCCCAGAGTTGCCATTGACAATGTATTTCTTCTTGCTGCCCAGCATAGTGAAATTACCAGTCCCACTGCCACCTCTTTGGTTCAGGGACCCTTGTGGTCAGGCCTTTAAACTTCCTCATCAGCAATTCTGTTGGCTCTGGTTCCTGCGAGCTTTTTTTTTTTTTTCTTTTGGTGTGAGCTTTTGTGTGTGTGTGTGTGTGTGTGTGTGTGTGTGTGTGTGTGTTGGGGTGCTAACCTTCCTTGGAATCCCTGAAGCAGCTCCAGTACCCCCTCAGTATTACAGCCCCAATTTAAGAAGGCAGTTATGTTAGTGGCTCATCAGCAATTCCTAATTCTGTTAGCCTTTTTAGCTGTTTCGCTTTTGTTATTATTTTTTTCCTGAACACCTAATTACAAGGATCCTCTGACCTCTAAACCCTAACAAGTTCTTTGACAAGGTCCAATTTGCATACGTATAACAATAGCTTATTTATATAACCTGTGTGCTTTTTTGCCTGCTATAATTAACTTGCTAATTAGGTTCTTTTTTAACCTTACCTCCTCCTTTTCCATGTCAGATGATTTTAGTTAACCTAGTCTCATTAGAAAAAAATTAACTACAGAGACACCAAAACAATGAAGAAATTTATTGAGAGAAGGGAAAAAAAAAAAAAAAAAAATTAATGGTGCCAAGTGCTCAGCAGCCCCTATTCTGCTCTCTGTCCTTGGGTTAGCCAAACAAGGGACACTGGCTTCAGCTCCGTCACCAAGGAAATCAACCTTCTCATTTGGTTTCTTTCTTTTTAAAAAATATTTTTAGTTGTAGATGGATACAATGCCTTTATTTTATTCATGTATTTATATGTGGTACTGAGGATCAAACCCAGTGTCTCACACGTGCTGGGCAAGCACTCTGACCCTGAGCTAGAGCCCCAGCCCTCTCATTCTGTTTCTTTACATTTAGTTGTGTATCTTGTATACAAGTTTTGACATTTACTTTCTAGTCCCATCTCAAGATTGTTGCTGATTTGGCACTGGGTGGCCTAGTTCACTTTTTTCCAAAAAATGTGTGTTTCCTGGAAGGTGTGGCTACAAAGGAGAATTTCTGATCTCAAAGTCCCCAGAATCACAACCACTTGTTATTACATGCCAAATATAGATTCCAATAAGGAAAAGAAGCACATTGTTTATTTGTGATTCTGAATGGGACCCAGTGAACAGGAAAGCTACACTGCTGCAGAGATGTGGGTGAGGAGAAGGGGAGAGGGAGAGCTTCAACTTCAGGAGACCCTGTCTCAAAACAAAAAATAAGGAGCCAGGGAGGTTGCTTGTGCCTGTAATCCCAAAACTCAGGAGACTGAGGCAGGAGAATCGCAAGTTGCAGGCCAGCCTCAGCAAATAAGAACCTGTCTCAAAATAAAAAATAAAAAGGGCTAGGAACGCAGCTCAGTGGGTAAAGCACCCTTGGATTCAATCCCCAGCACCAAAAGAAAAACCAAAAGGAAAACCAGATTCCTGGGGAAGAAAGAAGATCTATTTACCCTGCAGAGGATCAGGCTGGGAGAAACCAATTAGTTCCTTTTCAAGTACATAGCTGTATCTTCATTTCTTTTTCTTTTCTTTTTTTTTTTTTTTTAGGGCCATACAGAGGTGTGGACTGGGTTTGATCTGCTCACCTATAGATATGCATGGTTCTGAACAGGAACCAGTGGGAGACTCCCTCCTGTGTGATCCTCTTACAACACCCTAAAAGTGTACACAACCACATTGGGTGCAAGGAGCCCTACTAGGCTTTGTCTAGTGTCATTACAGCAAAGCAACTGCTCTTTCCTGTATAGGTGTTTCCCAGATCTGGCCTTCTGCAAGTCTCACTCAGGCAGTGTTTCTTTCTTTTTTTCCCCCGGGTTCTTTTTTTTTTAAATTCATTTTTATTATTCATTATTCATTTTTTAATTCATTTTTATTTTAAACAAATGGGATACATCTTGTTTCTCAGTTCGTACATGAAGCAGAGGCATACCGTTTTTATAATCATACATTTACCTAGGGTAATAGTTTTTGATTCATTCTGTTATTTTTTTTTTCTTTCCCCACCCCTCCCACCCCTTTTATCTCTCTATACAGTCCTCCATTCTTGCCCCCCTCCCACTGCCCATTATGTGTCATCATCTGCTTATCAGCGAGATCATTCGTCCTTTAGTTTTTTGAGATTGGCTTATCTCACTTAGCATGATATTCTCTAATTTCATCCATTTGCCTGTAAATGCCATAATTTTATTATTTTTTATGGCTGAGTAATATTCCATTGTGTGTATATATATATATATATATATATATATATATATACTATAGTTTCTTTATCCATTCATCCTCTTCATTTCTTAATGTCTGTAATGCTCATTTATAAAATGGGGAAATATCTACTTTGTCTACCTCAAATGTATGCTGACACACAATAAGAGAAGATAATGTAAGAAGGTTTTGAAGATCACATGATATCTAAGTCTAAAACAAATATTTCTATTCTTTTACGACCAAGGTTTTTAACCTAGAATTCATAGATGTCTAGAATCCCCTAAAAGAGTATGCACAATTTTGTGTGTTTCCTGGGGAGAGAGCCTGGAACTTTCATCAGTTTCTCAAATAGGTCCCTCCTAAGTGCTGAGCCTGACCTAGAACTATAGTCAAGCTACCACTACCGCCGATTACCAGATACCTGAAAGGTTTTTGTCTCACCTCCTAAGTAGAGATGGTTCAAATATTCATCAAGACATCTTTCCTTTCCAAGTCAAATGAGCAGCCTGAAAACACTCTACCTACAAAAGGGATTCCTTCTAGCCGAAAGAATACGGGGTAGGAAGTTGGCTCTGTGCTCAAGAAAGTCTCAACCAGATTTCACATGGAAAATTACCAGACAGACTCAGTGGGAGGAGAAAATATTAAAATGTAAACACATTAAAAAAAAAAAAAAAAAGTGGTTGCTGATCTCTGTGCACATAAGACGAAGTATTTTACCTGACAGAAGGGTCTAAAGATTCCTCAGGGAAGTCAAACATTAATAAAGACAATGTTTAAAAAGGACTATGTTTCCTAACCTCTCAGGAGTAAAATTGCCTGAACAAGGCTAAGAAAATCCTTCACGTGAAAACAGCTGGGAAGCAGAGACGCTCCAGGTTTTCCAGTGACTGACAGAACATCACCTCGAAGGTCTACTTTGTCAATTCTTAAGTTTGGGGTTCTTCACACTTCATCCTGCTTATATTCCTGCTGGGAATCAGATGTGAGTACCGTCAGCTGCTGTGTGTGTGGTCTTGAGCCTGCAAGTCCCTTTTTGTTGGTGATTATAATCAAAGGGAGGTGCTGAGATTCACATCTCTTGAATGCTTCTCCTGAAAGGTTCTGGAGGCTTCTATGTTTCCTCTGGTGGCAGGGATAATAGCCTCAGTGGGAAGTGTATTAGACCAATGTGTGGACTGGCATGTGAGACACATTAAAACTTTCTTAACTTGAAGTTTTGGCCAAACAAGGGAGCTGCCTCCAGAGTTTTCTCTTGGGGATTAAAAGACATGAGGACAGTTCACATATAAGGTCTGGAATCTACAGGTAATGAATGCACTCAAGGGCGTTCTGCCAGGTAAGGCGCTATCAGTGGCAGCCCAATGAAGCACTTTCAGACCAGGTCAGAAGTTAATGACTTATGTGATACCTGAAAAAAAGCCTCAAAAGGCTTTGGCAAAGAAAAGAGAGCAAATGAAACAACTGCATTATTGATGACAAGCCCCTCCCTAATGCTGCTCATTGTTGTTCAAAAACTACTGATCAAAGGTATCTTCCTGGTTTTGAGAGAAGGACCAAGAAATTGATAAATGAGAGAAATGCCATAGTTAAGAAAAAACAGAGTAAAGCAATGCTTTATTTTAAAATGTTCTCTAAAAACTTGGAAGGCCTACGTCATATTCCTTAGGCAACAGTCATAATTCTTTTAGGGCAGTGTCCTGTTCCTGTAAATAGAATGGTAAACGGACAAAAGTGCAGGAGAAAATCCTCTCGGGGAAAGTGTCAGCAGGTAAATCGGTGCGGACTATCTTTACAGCCAAATGAATTAAGATAAAACTTTTATTGATTCTGAATTGGCACACTTATGTTCAGTAGAATTCTTCTGTAATATTCTTTTATAGAAACAGCAAAGTTTAATATCTTATTGTGGTCCCTCCTTTAAGAAAACCAAATTTCTTGCTCCCCCATCTGGTTATTAATAATAGTCTAAAGATTAAAAAAATGAACAAAACCCAAACAAACAAAACAATAAAAAACAAACAAAAAAACCAGTTACCAGAACTGGGCACCATACAGCATACCTGTAATCCCAAACATCTGGGAGGCTGAGGCAGGAGGATCACAAGATCGAAGCCAGCCTCAGCAACTTAGAGAGGTCCTGAGCAACTTAGTGAGACCGTCTTAAAATAAAAAATAAAGAACTGGGGAGGTAGCTCAATGGTAAAGTGCCCCAGGGTTCAATCCCCAGGAAAAAAAAAAAAAAAAAAAAAAAAAAAGTATAACAGTAGCAATAACCTCTACCAAAGTAATAAACAGCAGTTGTAACAACTAGAGTTGAAATGCAGGTTCCCCTGTTGGCCTTTGTTAGGTTTACTACATATTCAGTCTCATTGTCAATGGTTATTTTTTCAAGTCCATAAATCCATAAGCACTAAAAAGAACTCAGAATATGTTATAGAGTCTAACCATTTACTACAGAGAAGTACACAGATAGGATGCAAGAAATCAGACTAAATCTAGAGGAAACCAGTTAGGAACACATAAAGTTTTTAGAAAAAGTTGTAACTGGATTCAAAATGTTAGGTTTTATGTGCGAGTTCTTATCAACAAGTAAGTCTCTATAACCATTCTATTTAAACTACCAGGGAAATATAATATTTTGAAGAACTGTACCAAAAGATAAAAATCTCCTTGTAGAAATATACATATAAAAATAGTTAGAGAAGGGTTTTGACTGGAAAAAAAATGGGCAGGAAGGGGAGAAATGTTTTAAATCTTTTCAGAGACTTGAGCGAGCACCATTTTTATAAGTACTGCATTTTTTTCCCTCTCTCCCTACTCATTTTCTTTATCCCCATGAGAAATTAAGCATCAGAAGCAATCACAGAACAATATGATCCATGCAGTAGGTCAGCAGCAACAGCAGGCCAGCCCCCGCCCACCACAGAGACAGGCGGCCATCCTTGGAACCTCTGGCCAGAAGGCTCTCAACCTTCCTTCCCTAGCTGGAGAGTGCACAGGAACTAATTACAAGTTAGAGCAATAATTGTTTTCCCAACCACAGGTCTTGACAGAGCTTCTTACAAGTGTTCCTGTCACCTGCTCGAAAAGGCTGTCTTTCATTATCAAAAAACAGAAGGAAAAACAAAGTGACCAAACTCACCATCCACTCGGGCATGTGAAAAGCTGAGGTACCCTCATTACCGTCCCACTTCTCCATTGTGCAGGCTTGGGTAAGATATGTCCTGAAGCAAAAGGGAAAGCTGGTTTGGAAATGCCAGGGTTATCTGAGGGCCCCAAAGCAGACCCAAACCTGGTGATTCAGAAGGCCACTGGCCAGGAGAAACTGCATCCCTTTTCACAGAAGCCTCCTATTCAAATCAAGATCGTTAGTCAATTGCCTGACAAATCCCTTACCAGTCAGCTTCAAAGACTTCTGCTTCAGATTCAAAATCAGAGCAGATGCAAAGTACTGCACCCTGGCATTGTACTTCCTACAGGGCACTCTGTTTAGTGCTACCCAAACACTCTACCCCCACTCCCCAGTGGAGACTTTCTGCAGTAACATACTGGCTTCCTTCTTCCCTGTGTATAAGGCACTGGTTAATTTTCTCCCGCCCCTAAGAACACGTCACCAGAGGTGCTGATACCAAGATCAATAGAGATCGAGGTCAAGAAGGCACTCCCATTTCTTAAGAGCTGCTTGATTTGAATCAGTACAATAAACAGGCGTTTCCTTGAAATCAGAGTTCCTTATGGCTTTCAAGTTCAAACAGCTATGCAGAAGCGCCCCATCTGCTCCCACCAGGGGTCTGGCACCCAGCTCTGGCATATCTCAAGTTCAATTCTTACTGCATAGGAAATTCAGATGGAGCCAGAGAAGATATTTTTGCAAATTCAAAACTTCTTCGAGGCCCTGAAGAAAGTTCTGGGGCCACAACTCCCTCTGCTGGTTCCATGTGCAATGTACACAAAGGTCTAAGGCCTTGGGCTATGGAAACAGCATGATGCTGACTGTAAAGCTTCTTCACCAAGGGTATTCAGGAGCCACTACAGCATCCCAGCCAAGATTATGCAGCCTCAAAGTCCATTGCTGGTTCTTATTCACAGTTCTGGTTTCAGGAAGAAACAGGATGCCACCACAGTAGCCCTATACAACTATCACTTTAAAGGATCTCAGAAGCTTCTTCTTTGTGTCCCCACACCAGCTTCCTCCTTTCTAAATACCTCAGAAGTTTGGAAGTAAGGCATAACTAGTAAAAAAGTGATTTGACTTTATTCCCAAGTATATTATCCAATAAGAGTACCATAGAGGCTCTAAGTATAGCCCAGTGGAAGAGCACTTGCCTTGCATGCTCAAGGCCCTGAGTTCAATCTCCAGCGCCACAAGCATACATACGTGGGGCAGGGGGTAAATCCTACCATAGACTTCAGACACAAAGGGAGCCCAAGACAGGCCTGCTTTGGTTCCCTATGAGCATCAGGGACTCTTATGTTAATTCTCAATGCAGATGACAATTTCTTTGGAGCTGAAAATCATAATGCTATAATTATGATTTTAGCTTTTATTCGCCTTCAGGGCCGTCACTGGTTGAGAGACTAGCTCTCTGGATATGGAATGGAAGGGAGGATAGCAATATCTAGGCTCTGAAGAGGTATTATAAGACATCAGAGAGGGAAGAATTTAAATGACTGACCAGACGTGTAGACTAGAGAGAAAGGCAAGTGAAAACAGAGTGGAACTGTTGGACAGGTGCACACAGAGGTGTCAGAGCTTAGAGAGTACAGGGAGGATGGAGAGCAGGTGCAGGAGGAAGGGAAAACAGCACAGGTGGAAGGTAAGGAAGCTATGATCTTGAGTGAAGCAACCAGAGTCATGTCAAGATACGGAGACTGAAGAGAGCCAGGTGCAGTGGCATACAACTGTAAATCCCAGTGAATTGGGAGGCTAAGGCAGGAGAATTGCCAAGTTTGAGGCCAGCCTGGGCAATTTAGTGAGATCCTGTCTCAAAATAAAAACTAAAAAGAGCTAGAGATCTAGTTTAGTGGTAGAACACCTCTGGGTTCAATCCCAAGTACAAAGAAAAACCAAACAAAAACAATTAAAAAAAAAAAAAGAAAGAAAGAAAACGGCAGGCCAATGAGATGCAGAGGAGATAAAGCCTGCTGAGTTCAGGGTGTCAACTTTGATAATCTTAGCTCTCAGCAACTTCCAGTTATTGTTCTCCAATCTTCCTTTAAATCCAAACTTCTTCAAGTGAGAAGTCACATCTGATACCTAATTTCCAATGGTGTACTTCATCTGTGCTTTAAATGCAACATGTCTAAAATAAAAATTATTCTTCCATCTTTCCTTTCCTTCCACTTCTGCCTTTTCTATTTATGTTAATGATGCCATTGCTCCCTCAGTCAGATATGAAACCTCAGTCATCTTTGATTTTCCTCTCTCCCCAAAACCCTAATTGCCAATTATTTCTGACCCTTTCTCCTCCAAGACTTTCCTCTATCCCTCTCTGTTCATTTTCACTGTCTCCTAAGAAGGATTCTACAAATCCTTTCCAAGATGATCTTTTACTACATACCTCTCTAAATATACTCTATCCTCCAGATTACTTGCTATTTCCTGAGTGTGAAGACTACACAGTATGACAGCCATGAGCACAGGTTCTGGAACGACATACTTGGGTTAGAATCCTGTGCTGCTGCTTATTTAACGTCTCTATCCCTTGGGCTTTCTAAACTGTATGGTGGAAATAATAATAGTCATCTCACAGGATTGATGCAATTGATACATACATTAAGGACTTAATGGTATCGCTTAATTTTATCATTCCTATGCTGTCCTTCACCACCTCAGTGGCTGTTCTAATGCCACTTTCTCAAATAAAAATGCATTCATTTCTGTCTTCATATCCATCATCTTTGGTTATTCATATTCTCCAAGGTTCAGCTGAAATGACAGTTCTAATATGAAAACTGACCTTAAAAATAGGATAACAGGAAACAACCTTCTGTATCTTGACATGACTGGTTGCTTCGCTCAAGAGCTCCCTTGTGACCACAGCTTCCTTACTTCCACATCTGCTCTTTTCTCTTCCTGCCACACCTCTAACATTGTTCTTTGGCTACATCATTATTCTTACCCTTCCTTGTGTCACAGTCACTGTGAACATGTATTTATTCCTCACCTGACTCCAGGCTCTTCAGAGGCTTAGCTAACTTCACTTTACCTACAGTGCCAGACACAATAAATGATCAATCAAGTTTTAAAGTTTTGTATACTGTACTCTGGGGCAACTTGCATACCCCAACATATTCAATATGTTTATTTTATAGGCTCTGGAATGTACTTTTAATTTATATAGTAGTTACATTACTGACCACAAGTATGACTTATTTGATGGTTAGCCTAGAGTAGGTTTTAATTCTTAATTATAAAACTATCTGCAGTAATAAATAATCCACTTTCCATTGCTTAATCTACAACAAAATGCTTCTAGGATCATATCAAAGTCAAAATTTATGTTATTGCTAATGTGGACCCAATCCTTAAAATATTTCAGTAATCAGCAAATTACTACATTATTGGCAATCTCATTTATATTCTCTATATACTGATTTGTAAAGTAAATAGAAGATGGCTGCCTTCATGGTAGTATTAAACCCTGGAAGAAAATGAACTCTAAAGAAATCAGAATTAGGAGTTAAAGAATAAACACAATTAATGTATATCACATTGGTAGGCTAAGCTAAATGTTAATTTAATTATGATATTTTTCTTTTTTTTTAGTATAGGTTTCAACTAATATAGACTTCATCTGAAAGTCAACCTCACTACATCTTTCTGTACTGATTCTGAGATGAATATAAAATATCAGCTGTTACATTTGAGAACTGAAGGTCCATTAACTGCCTAAGACATAAGGGCTAGATGTAAGTAATAGTTATAAACTTGTTTCCAATACAGTTGGTTGGTTGGTTTGTTTTTGTGATGCTGGGGATCAAACCCAGGGCTTTATGCAGGCTAGACAAGCACTCTACCACTGGGGGCTCCCAGCTCCTAATATAACTGCATTTACCATAATGTGCCCTGCAAGATACACCCACAGTCAGAGCACAAGTGAGACTAGCACACAAGATTATAACACCTTACCTGATTAATTGAGAAGGTAGTAACTTCAACAAAAAAGTTATACTAACTGTACCAGCTCCTGCAGCCTTTGGCTTTACAAAAATTGTCTGAGTTGCATGAGCAGCTCAGAAGAATCTCATTTTAACTCCAAAACCAGCTCAAAGTCCTGTATGCCAGCTGTGTTTCTACCAATGGTGACCTGATAGTAGTAACATCATCACCACGGAGAGCATGCCAAATGATCTAAAGTCAGAGCAAGTACATGCTTAGGACTGAAGAAGAAAGGATGAAAAACTACTATTTCCAGAGGTGAAATATATAAAAAGAACCAGGCAGTGAAGTGGTTACTACTGTGGCAGAACAGTTTTAAATGAAAGGTTATGAATCTGGAACCTACGGAGTCATAAGGCACAATGCAAAGAATATAAGAATGTAACCCTGTCCTCTATTCCTGGTTTGTCACTACTGGTTTTATTAGACTTTGGCAAGTCATCTGATCCCTCTCTTCTTCAGTTTCCTTATTATAACTGAGAGGGAGGGCAGAGGGTGGACAGGAAGGTTAGAACTGGTTCTTTCCAGTCCTGACATTCAGTATTTCTAATCCATCTGTTTTCTCTGAGGCCACAAGAAAAGAGAGTAATCATTCTTTAGTCGCCCAAGTTACAGCTTATTACAGAGACTAAAGTTTCTAACCAGCTGGGTTCCAAGCTCAGTGTGGTCAGTTGTAAGCTGGCTGGAAATGCCAGCTAGGCCTCAAGTCTCCCTTGCCCCTGCAACTCAGTATCTTACCACTCAGTTCCTCAATGATGGAAAGACTCATACGCCACAGGCACGTCAGACTCAGTTGAGCATGGACCTTTACCAGTCAAGACCACAAGTTTAAAGTTGGATAGACTGGTTTGAAGGTGAGCTCTAGCACTCACAGCTGTGCATCCTCAAGTAAACTACACAACTTTTTTGAGCCTTTGTTTCCTCATTTGTAAAACAGGATGAAAATATCTTCCTCACATTGTTTCTATAAAGACCCACACACACACAGGGAAGGGGGAAGGGGAAGGACCAAACGACACAATGATGATGGGGGGAAAGAGGTAGGTAGGAAAAGAAAAATAGAGTGTAAGAAAAAGGGGGTGTAAGAGGAAAACAAATACTAAAGAGGGGAACTGAGGAAAGGGGGAAAGGAAGGAGAGGAAAAAGCAGGAGGGGAGAAAGAACTTTATAAAGATTAAATAAGAAACGTGTCTATCTGGGAGTGATGCACACACCTGTAATCCCAGCACCTTGGGAGGTTAAGGCAGGAAGAAGGATTGAAAGTTCAAGGCCAGCCTGGACAATTTAGTGAGACCCTGCCTCAAAATAAATAAATAAAAGGCTGGTGTGAGGAAGTTATCCAAAACTAGATACAGCAGAGTACTACACAAGACTACCTGGTTGAATTTCACCACTTACTAATTGGGTAACCCTGTGCCTCTGTTTTTGCATCTGTAAAATGAAGAAAATTAAGAGTATTGACCTTCTAGGATTACTGAGAGGAGAAATAATACGCAAAAAGCACTTGGAATAGTGTCTGGAACTTTGCCCGTTCTACTTAAAATTTACTATTATTGTTAATAATTATAATATGTTCATTTTTCTTCCCAATATAACCAAATTCATCTTTTCTTCTCTACATGGTGAATTCATTCATTAATAAAACCATAAACAGTGCCTACTATGTCCCAGGTACTTTACAGTCTCTGCTTTTATGGTGTTTAAAGTCTAGAGAGATGTAATTAAGTAAGTAATTACAAGTGCGAAAATGATAATGTGATTACAGGGTACTAAGGGAGTGCATATGGCAAGGGAACCAATCACATGTAATAGGGGCACAGCGCCAGAGAAGTTCCATTTAAGTGAAAAGGTAAAGGAAGTGTAGGAATTACTGGTATGTGGTGAGGAGGGGGAGTGAAGAGTACTTCAAATAGAGAGCAGAATGTATACTACAAAATGTCTTTTACCATTTCTCCTTTCTTCCTAATACCAGATATCTAAAGCCTAGCTATCATGATGTCCACTCATGTTCATCTAAATCAGTGCTTTCCAAACTTGAATGTGCATATAAATTATTTGAAATCTTATTAAAATTCTCATTTTAATTTAGTAAGTCTGGATAAGTCTTAGTAGGTCCTCAAATTTCACTTTTTTTTTTCTTTCTGTGCTGGGGATTAAACTCAGGGCACTGCACATGCTAGGCAAGCACTTTACCAGAGCTGCACTTTTAGCAGCTCTCACAGGATGACATTATTGCTGAGACTACTTTGAGGAATATCGGCCTAAATATTTCCATCCCTGTAATGGCCTGCATTGATTTGTTAAATTCAATTCATTTACATGTGATTATCAACATGGTGATCATTTTGAAATCTGATCATATCACTTCTTTTGTCCCTAAAGCTCTGAAAAAAAGTATAAACTCCTAAGACCCTTTGAGTTGGCCTCTGAATACCTCTAGAACCAGCCCTCTGTATTCCACTCTGAATGAATGCTTGCTAGACTGTAGATTCCTTCCATACATATTTCTAGCCCCAAGACTATTAAAAATCAATTCTATAATTACTAATTCCCCAGAGTGATCTATATCATAGCACATATCAGTATGGATACTAAATCAACCATTTGTCTATTTCCACACAGGAACTGTAAGCAATTTGAGGGCAGATATTATGCACTTTATCACTGTATTCCAAATGCCTAGTGTATGGTAAAGAACAATGAATAAGTGATGAATGAAAAAAATAATCAGGGGTTGAGGAGATACCTCTCAGCTGTGTGGCATACGTGAGGCCCTAGGTTTGATCCACAGCACTGAAAAAAGGGGGAAAAAAGACTTAAAGAATAAATAGCTAGCTCAGAAGAAAGCCCAAAAGAATAAAATACAGAACAGGTACCTAAGAGTAAAGGGAAGAAAAAGGAAACCAGGTACAAGTAAGAATTGACCAAACCATAAACAAAAACATAATTATGATAAAACTGCATGCCTACAATCCCAGCAACTCAGGAGGAGTATTGCAAGTTCAAGGCCAGCCTCAGCAACTTAGTGAGGCCCTAAGAAACTTAGCAAGACTCTATTTCAAAATTTAAAATAAAGTAGATTAGGTAGAGGGGTGTGGCGTGAAGGGAGGGGAGGGAGTAAGGGGTAGAAAGGGTAGTAGAATGAATCAGACATATTACCCTATGTACATATATAACTATATGACCAGTGGGATTCTATATCATGTACAAACAGAAGAATGAGAAATTATACTCCATCTATATATGATGTATCAAAGTGCATTCTACTGTCACATAGAGCTAAATAGAATTTTTAAAATATGCATTTAAAAAAATAAAAACAAAAAAGGGCTGGGGATGTAGCTCAGTGGTTGAATGCCACTGGTTTCAATCCCTGGTATGTCTGAATAAATAAAATGCCTAGTGTAGCTAAACTGACTTCCTAACCACTGACCAGCGCAATCAGTATTTCTCAGATAAGGAATTAAGCAATACAGAGACTGTAGTATATTGAAGTATGTACCAAGTCACCTTCTTCACTCCCTGTTAAGTCCTTCAGAACCTGGGAGTGGAGTGTGGACTTAAATCTTCAATTCCCCTGACGCAGCAAATACAGCTCCATTTGGGTCAGGGTTCAGTTTGTTGCATGGTTAACACGTCCAGCTAAAACTGACCTCAAAGAGAAATCAAACTTAAACTTGAAAACAACCAGAATAAAAGTCAGAAGGAATTTTCATTCAGGCCCCTCAATTTCTGGGAATGACTTGGGCATAGTGGGAAATGCATATAATTCCAAAGACTCAGGAGTCTGAGGCAAGAGGATCACAAGTTCAAGACCAGCCTCTGCAATTTAGCAAGACTCTATTTCAAAATAAAAAAATTAAAAATAGGGCTGGGGATGTAGTTTCAGTACCACCAAAACAACAATAATAACAAATTGGGAATGGAGGATGAGGGCTAAAATAATGAAGTATGATGTCATTAAATAAACATTGAATGTGGATTTCTCACAATTTTGTGTGTGTGTGTGTGTGACTGAGTCCAGGGGTGCTCTACCACTGAGCTGTATCTCCAGTGCTTTTTATTTTTTTATTTTGAAGTGGGGTCTCACTAAATTACTGAGCCATGAACTTGTGATCCTCCTGCCTTAGCCTCCCAAGTTGCTGGGATCATCCCAAGTGTGTCTCACCACACCCGGCTTCACTATTTTCTTCTTCTTTTTTGGTACTGCAGATGAAACCTCCGGGGACTTTACCACTGAGGTACATCCCCAGCCCTTTAAAATTTGTTTTAAAAAATTTATGACAGAGTCTTCTAAGTTGCTGAAGCCTCAAATTTGCCATCCTTCCCTCAGCCTCCCCAGTTGCTGGGATTACAGGTCAGCAGTACCAGGCCCAGCATGTATATTCTTTTTTAAAATAAACTTTTTATTGAAGCATAACTTATCTACAAAAAGTACACAAATCAAGAAGTTACAGCTTGATAACATTTCAAAAGTCAACACACCTAAGTAACCACTTGCAAATAAGGAAATAGAACATTCCCAATAAACTAGAGCCTTCCCTCATGTCCCCTGTCAGTAATTGCCCTCCCTGCTAAGGGTAACCCCTATCCTTATTCGTACCATTGATCAATTTTGCCTATTTCGAACCAGTATATCACAAAATGTGTCCACTTAAGTGTCTGTATTGTTCTGCTCAATCTGTTTTATAGTCATTCAAGTCTGTCACACTTAGTAGTAGTTTTTTTTTACTGAGGAAAAGTATCCCATTGCATGAATATTCACAGTTTATTGAATTCATTCACTTGTTGATGGGCCTTCTGGTTGTTTTTAGTGTGGGGGCTATAAAAATAATGTTGCTATGAAGATTCTTGTATATGTCTTTTAGTACCCTTATGAAAACATTTCTGTTGAATACATATCTAGGAACAGAACTGCTGGGTTATAAGGTATGCATGTTTGGCTAGATAGTTAATGCCAAACAATTTTTCAAAGTACTTTTGCTAATTTATACAGCTTCATATCCTTGTTCTTTTTTCACTTTAGCAGAGACTGAGGCATGTACCACTGTGTCCAGTTGATTGCTTTTTCTTTTGTTTTGTTTTGTTTTTTGGTACTGGGCATTGAACCTAGGGGTGCTTTATCACTGAGCTACAGCCCCAGTCCTTTTTATTTTTTATTTTGAGAGAGGGTCTTGCTAAATTGCTTATGACCTCGCTAAGTGCTGAGGCTGGTCTTAAACTTGACATCCTCTTTCCGAGGTCTCCTGAGTCACTTGGATTACAGGGGTGCATTACTGTGAATTGCTGGCTTGTTGTTTTTAATTATTTGGAAATAATTCTAGAAACAAGTTGCAAAAATTGTATAGAATAGTTCCCATGTAAACTTCATCTAACTTTTAATGTTGATATATTATAAAATCATGGTAATTATCAAAACTAAGAAAGTGACATTGGGACAATACTATTAACTACAGATTCTAGTTGGAATTCACCAGTTTTCCCACTAATGTCTGTTTTCAGTTTCCAGATCCAGTCCAGGCTCCCATATTGCATTTGGTTGTCCTGCTGTCACTTTCAACTTGTAACAGTTCCGCGGTTTTTCCTTGTCTTTCATGACCTTGACAACATAACCCAACAGAATTCTGGAATATGGCTATACATTAACTGCACTAAAAAACAAACAAGCTAGTCAGGTGTGGTAGCACACAACTGTAATCCCATGGACTGCAAGTTCAAAGTCAGTCTCAGCAACTTAGCAAGACCCTAAGCAACTGAGTGAGACCCTGTATCAAAATAAAAAATAAAAAGAACTGGGGATGTGGCTCAGTGGTTGAGCACCCCTGGGTTCAATCTCTAGTCCCCCCAAAACAAACAAACTTGTATGTTAGTTACTGCTCTTTTTTGATAGTTTTTAATAAAATGAAGATAGCAGCCTTTATTTTTCATTTTTTGGCACTGGGAATCGAATCCAGGGCTGCTTTACCACTGAGCCACATCCTCAGCACTTCTTACTTTTTATTTTGAGACAAGGTCTTGCTAAATTGCTGAGTTGGCCTTGAACTTGCTTCCTCCTGCCTCAGCCTCCCAAGTTGCTGGGGAGGTACAGGTATGCAACACTGAGCCTGGTTTGTCTGTGACTTTTGATAAACTAAAATGTTTAAATTTTTGACACCTTAAATGTTCAGAATCCCTCCCTTCTTAATCAACATGAGCTAAGTACAGTTTTCTATTAGTATGCATGGGAGACTGGTTCCAAGACACCCCTTTGTTCCATACCAAAACATGTGGACACTCAAGTCCCTCATATAAAATGGCATGGTACTTGCATAGAACCTGCACATAACCTCCAGTACGCACTAAATAAATAGTTGTTCTACTGCATTTTTGGGAATAATGACAAAGTCTGTAAGTATTCAGATACAATTTTTCCAAATATTTTCAACCCATGGTCAGTTGACTCCAAAACATGGAACCAGAGGACACAGAGGGCTAAATATATAGTATCTCTATTTCCATTAAGAGATTAACAGAGCCTAAACAGTTCCAGAATTGTGGATCTCTTTTCTGATTTTTCTGGAATAAGGGTTACTATATTGTTCTTCTATTAAGAGGGGGGGGGGGAAGAAATGTATGGTAGACAGAATAATTCTGGGTCCTAATACTTCTTCCTTTGTTACAGAAGAAAAAAAGGAAGAATAGATGCAGGCAGTTTTATATGTTTGATAATAATAAGATAAGGGAATTCACATCTTACAGATACCCCACACACAGTGAACTTGGGACAATGACATCAATTATGGGGTTCAGGAAAAGGGCTGTAGGAGAATCAAGGAGCATCAAGAGACAACTGGTTTACAGTGATTTAAAAATAGATAACTAGCAGCTACAGAAAGTTTCTAAGTAGGGCAATAATATTTCTGCAGAATGATGTGATAAAAATATTTTCAGGAGAGATGCTTACTTTGTGTAATTGATAAAGTCAAAGGATAATGTAGCTGGAAGAAAAAGGAGCAGTTTAAGGTCAACCTTGAAGAGACTACCAGGTACAGTGGCACATGACTGTACTTCCAGCTACTCAGGAGGTTGAGGCAGGAGGACCATAAGTTCAAAGCCAGCTATATTAAGGAGACCCTCAGAAATTTAGTGAGACCCTGTCTCAAAATAAAAATTAAAAAGGCTGGGGATATAGCTTAGTGGTAAAGTACCTGTGGGTTCAATCCCCAGTACCACAAAGAAACAAAAACAACAGCAAAAAAAACTATAACCTTAAAGAGGTTAAAGTCTGGATTTCCAGATTATAATCATGTGAAAGAAAAGAATGGAGAAAGTTGAGAAATCACATAAATGAAGAACTGGCAGAATCTAGACAAAAGTTTGGATTGGGCTGGGGAGACAGTTCAGTTGGTAGAGTGCTTGCCTTGCAAGCACAGGGCCCTAGGTTCAATCCCCAGCACTGCAAAAAGAGACAGAGAGAGAGAGAGAGGAAAAAAAAAAAAAAAAAAAAGTCTGGATTAAGAGTCCAAGGAGAAAAAAGTTCAACTCTGGGGTATCAGTTTTCAACATAATGCATTCAAATTCCATGTGTCCAGAAATTATGTCATTACTAATGTTATGTTTGTGATAATAACCTCTACCTAACACTTTTCTGCCAAAAAATTCTGACTTCTTTCAAAATCCTTTGGCATTTCATCTTTCCCATGACAGTCAAATAGAGAATATTCCAATGAGTTCCAAAGCAAATCAATTGGGCATAACCAAGATTAGCAGCTAGCAGATCTTTTTACAGTCACAGATAGGATACTGTATATTTAAGAAACAAAAAACAAGAAGCAAAAATATAAATAAAATATAAACCTTAAAGAAGAACTACTGAGTGAATTTTCTTCCCATCCCCTCAAATAACCTACCAACTAGTAGTCAATTTCTGGAACTTGTGTTAATGAATGAGCAAAGTACCTATATGGTACTTTAAAGTACTTGGAGACAAATATACATAATACACTGATTCTTTTTATTTGAGGTACTTATATTTTATTTTATTTTTTTAAGTTTTTAAAAATTATTTATTTTTTAATTTCTTACAGACTGCATTTTGATTCATTGTACACAAATGGGGTACATCATTTTCTTCTATGGTTATACACAATGTAGATTCATACCATTCGTGTAATCATACATGTATATAGGGTAATGATGTCTGTCTCATTCCACGATTTTTCATATCCCCCCATTTCCTTCTACATAATCTAAAGTTCCTGCATTCTTCTCTCACTCCCCACCCCACTGCCCCCATTATATATCATTCTCCACTTATCAGGGAAAACATTTGGCCTTTGGTTTTTGGGGATTGGCTTATTTCATTTAGCATGATATTCTCCAATTCTATCCATTTATTTGCAAATGCCATAATATTATTATTCTTTATTGCTGAATAATGTTCCATTGTACATATACACCACAGTTTCTTTATCCATTCATCTGTTGAAGGGCATCTAGGTTGATTCCACAATCTAGCTATTGTAAATTGAGCTGCTATAAACATTGATGTGGCTGCATTACTGTAGAATGCTAATTTTAAGTCCTTTGGGTAGAAACACTAGCCAGAGCAATTAGACAGACCAAAGAAATTAAAGGGATACAAATAGGAAAAAAAAATAACTCAAGCTGTCATTATTTGCCAGTAACATGATTCTATATTTAGAGGATCCAAAGAACTCCACTAGAAAACTTCTAGAACTAATAAATGAATTCATCAAAGTAGCAGGATATAAAATCAATACACATAAATCTAATGCATTTCTATTCATAAGTGATGAATCCTCTGAAAGAGAAATTAGGAGAACCACTCCATTCACAATAGCCTCAAACAATAAAAATAAAAAACTTGGGAATCGATCTAACAAAAGAGGTGAAAGACCTCTACAATGAAAACTACAGAACACTAAAGAAAGAAATTTAAGAAAACCTTAGAAGATGGAAAGATCTCCCATGTTCTTGGATAGGCAGAATTAATATTGTCAAAATGGCCATTCTTGCAAAGGCGCTATACAGATTCAATGCAACTCCAGTTAAACTCCCAATGATATTCCTCATAGAAATAGAGAAAGCAATCATGAACTTCATCTGGAAGAACAAGAGACCTCAAATAGCCAAAACAATCCTGAGCAGCAAAAGTGAAGCAGGAGGTATTACAATACCAGATCTTAAACTATACTACAGAGCAATAGTAACAAAACAGCATGGTATTGGCACCAAAGCAGACAGGCAGACAAATGGTACATTTTATTGTCGCTGGCTCTTTGCGGTTCCAAAATCCATGGATATTTGTCACCGCCTGCAGCAACAACTTGCACGGGTCTTATGGGTGGTGGAGTGGAAACTGAGGCACTTCTATCTTTCTCTTTGGTGCACTGCTTTCTTGCTTGTTTATAGAGAATAGAGGAAATGAGGTTTACTTGCTTTGAGAGGAGAGAGAGAGACCCCACTTATCAAAGAGAAAGAAACTTAAGAGAGAAACTTTGAAAGAAAGACAGGCTTTTCTTAGAGCTTAGAAGGAGAGAGGCCTGCCACGCCTTAAAGTCCTGCATCCTGTGAACTAAGGGTGTGTCTACCTAAGGTTCCCTAGTGATGCGTCTCAGTTCTCCGTTCCGCAATCTGCCTTCCACAGCTGCCCCTACTCGCTGCTGTGTTTTTCCCTCTGGCTGCTTCTAATGGCTGCTGTGGCGTGTCTTCTCTGGCTACTGCTGCGCCGCGTGTCTTTTCCTCTGGTTGCTTCTAATGGCTGCTACATCTCTGTCTCCGCTGCCTATACTTATATCACCTCCAGGACGCGGAGAGCAGGGCCACGCCTCTTACGCAAAGATTAAGCGAGACCGTTGAGCAGGCAATTAGTGCTGGAGAACACATGTGCATACATTGTGTGCGTGGACGAGAAAATCACCTGAGTGTGATTATGTCAATTAACCTCCTCGCTGCCAATGTGATCAGGCGCCATCCTGGCGCTGCCAACATGGCACAGCCCCCAACATTTTATAAGGTTGCAAAGAACACTACATTTGCCTATACTGAACCACTGCTCCTAGGGGAAATACAGGTTTTGGTTCATGTGATCTCTGCATTTTTGTTAATCAATGGATAGCCTAATTTCTATATATTTCTGAGGGTTTTGTTTTTTGCAATGCTATAGGGATTGAACCCTTTCCCTCACACATGCTAAGTACATACTTTATCACTAGCTACATCACCCGTCCTATTTCTGTTAGGATGTCTTATTTAACATATATAGTTGATTTACTTAAATCAAACCCACAACCAACAGCACCATAACTCTACTCGAACCAAGCTTTTCTAACATGTTTTAGCTCTAAGACACATTACAGACTTTTTGTGCTTACAAACACACAGTACTCTGGCATTACACTCAAGGGTCATTTTATTTTTTGGGTACTGGGGATTGAACCCAGGGGCACTTTATTACAAGCTACATCCCCACCTTTTTATTTTTTGTTTTGAGACAGAGTCTTGCTAAGTTGCTGGGGCAGGCTTTGAACCTGTGATCCTACTGCCTCAGCTTCCCGAGTTGCTGGAATTATAGGTGTGTACCACCATGCCTGGCTTGAGAGCCATTTTAAATGGTAAAATCACCAAAAAAGAAGGAAAGGAAAAAATTTAAAATACACATGCACAATTTTTTTCTTAAAGTGACACTAAATTGATCACAAAAAGGAAGCTCGTCATCTATGTGAGAGATGAAGCAATAAGATAGAGCACTGTTTTGTTTACTGGGAACATGCTACTCTGCATGGTGTCCACAAAGAATACCAAAAAGGACCACGGGTATTGATTTTAGAGTCACAAATAAATTTCAGTAAGTGCACAAACAAGGTGTCTACAAATAGTGAGGAGTGACTGTGTTGTTGGGTTCATTTGCTCTGGATAATTCCAAGGCAAATTTACTCTGATTTTAAAGATTCTGAGTAAAGTCCTGCTTCAGGTGCTACAAGTACCTCTTGTGAGGTTCATAAATCATCTCAACTTTGTTTCTAAGCACACGTGCCAGTCAAAATCTGCCAAATTTAACAGTGACAGAGAAAATGGAAGAGAATTTTATCTATTTTCTTTTCTTTTTTGGCAGTACTGAGGATTAAATCCAGGGTTTCATGTATGCTAGGCTACCAATCCATAGCCTGTCAATTCCCTCCCAGCCTGTCCCTATCTTCTTAAAGCGACACTGACACTGTAGTTTTAACTGGAGTCTAGGACTGGATCCAAGAGCAGGTCTTAAACAATGTTACCCATCTAAGTGTAGGCTTATAAAGGGACATATTCAGACATGTGAGACTATTGCTACCCAAATAGGCATACCCATGCTTGGGCTGTCTGGCTGTTGAAAACAACCCTGGCACACATATTGGTCAATACAAGTTGGTAATTCTTTTTTCTTCTTCCTCTTTTTTTTTTTTTTTTTTTGGTAGTGCTGGAGATCAAACCCAGAGGCTTGTACATGTGAGATGTGAGGCAAGCACTCCACCAACTGAGCTATATCCCCAGCCCTCTTCTTTTTTTTGTACTAAGGATTGAGCCCAGGGTCACTTTACTACTGAGCAACATTCCCAACCTTTGTATTTTGAGACAGGATTTCTCTAAATTACTGAGGCTTCTAAATTACTTGAACTTGCAATCCTCCTGCCTCAGCCTCCTAACTCGCTTCAATTGCAGGTGTGCACCAGTTACAACCTAGTAATCTGCCATGCTTCCTTACCCAGTCTCTTCCATCTGTCTCCATAGCAGCAGTCAAATGTTCTCTGTTCTTCTCAAATATCCAACTATGATATCTATCCTTTACTCTCATTACTTCCACTCCTAATTTCACAGAAAGAAACTAGAATTATTGGATAAAAAACGTGTTTTCAACCACTTGACAATAAAACCTATAAACTTACCCATATCCATCCTCCCCTATCTTCTTCCTATTTTAACAGGAGTCTCTCTCTTCCTATCTAAATCTAATCCCACCAGTGCACAAGATCAAACTCTCTCACCCTCCTGGGGACTACTGGCCATCATTTATCCCTTCTCACTCCTCTTCCTTCAACTGTTCACCCACTATTGGCTTCTTCCCATCAGCAAAGAATGTGTTCAGGTTTTCCCCATCCCTCCAAAATACCTTCCTTTCAGGTACTGCTCTCTGCACTTACCTTCAGAGTCAACTCCTTGGATTTCTAAACTCACTATGTTGCAATTTTATTTTTTAACCTTCCATTCAGTCCTCAATCTTTTATGGTCTGTCTTCTGTTTCTGCCAACCCAGTGAAACTGTTTGTGCCATCCATGGTTTCTGTATCCTTGCTGCTAAATCTTTTTCTTTTTTTGGTATGGGGGCTACTGGGGACTGAGCTCAGGGATGCTCTACCACTGAGATACATTCCTACCCCTTTTTATTTTTCATTTTGAGATAGGGTCTTGCTAAGTTGTTCGGAGCTTTACTAAATTTCTAAGGCTGGCATGGAAATTGCAATCCTCCTGTCTCAGCTTCCTGAGTTGCTGGGATTAAAGGTGTGCACCATCACAGCCAGTCCTTATAAATCTAATGGATATGTCTCAGGATTTTGATATTCATAAGACTCTTTCCTCAGCTTTTCTAACCATCTTTCCTTTTATACCCACCTTCCCCTTGATATCCAAGATACCTTCATTCAGTCTCCTTTGTAGCTTCTTTTTCTCTTCTGATCTCTTAAATGTATTAGTTCTTGAAGATTTTATCTAGTCTCATTTCCTGTTCATGCAAAACATTCTCTTCCTCACATACATGGCTTCAGTTACTAGGTGTTTTTTGGGTTTTTTTTTTTTTTTTTTTTTTTTTGTTTTGTTTTGTTTTGTTTTTAATACTGGGGATTGAACCCAGGGGCAATCCTTTTTATTTTTGAGACAGGGTCTAACTAAGTTGCTGAGGCCAACCTTAAACTTTCAATCCTCCTGCCTCAGCCTCTGGAGTCACTGGAATTACAGGCATGCACCACTGTGCCTGGTTCGTTTACTCTTTTGTTTTCCAGTGTGCCCGGCTCTCATCATTTACTTTTAATGTGCAAGCAATTTCCAAAACTCTGGACCTAACACCTCTGAGCTTCAGTTTAGACAATGGTCTACTAGATGCTTCCCTGTCTGATGTTCCCAAAGTCACCTCCAGTAAAATATATTTAAAATTATTAGATTATTTTGTCTAATTAGGGAGAATAAATAATTAAATTTATGCTAGGTGCTACAAAAGAAATGATCAACAGGTTAAAGTATGAAACCTTAGAGTGATCAAGAGGGTATTTGATAAGACTATAAGGATGAGAGAAAGCTTGCTTATGAAAGGAATGAAATAGTAATTGCAAAGACCTGATGTAAGAAAGAATTTGACATGTTTAAGAAATGGAGAGATGACATATATGGCTGGAACTTAATGAATGAGAGGGAGAATGAGGTTGAAAAAATAGGCAAAGATCCAACCATGAAGGACCTCATAAAACCTAAGATAAAGATTTTGGAGTTTATTCTAAATATAATAGATGTGATTAAAGAATTTTAAGCAAGGAAGCAACATGAACCAATTTATATTTATGCTGCTGCTGTGTGAAAAATGGATTATAGAAGGTGGGAAGGGAAGATTAATCAGAAAGCTGATAAAGTGGATCAAGTGTAAGTCATACCCTGAGCAGGCTGGCAGCAATAAGATGGCATAAAGCAGACAGTTTTGAGGTGATTTTAAAGGTAGAACTCATAAGACTTGCTAATGCATGGGATGTAGGAGGTGAGAAAAAAGAAAGAATGATTTCCAATTTTAGTTTGAACTGGGTTAAAGGTGATTTACTGAGAAAAACCTGGGTGGTGTGAAAGAAAAAGTTTTATGAGAGAAATCAAAAGTTCCATCATGAACGTGTTGAGCTCAGAAAATCTCTGAAATGTGTATTGGACACAGAATGTATGCTGATAGGCACGCAGGAGTCTGGAGCTCAAGTAAGAGAGGTATACTAGAGGCAGTGTGACTGGAAGCTGCCAGGTTCATAGTGGCAGATTTAAGTTTTTAAAATTCTGATTTTTACTTGAAAGTCTGAATTTTATCACTGAAAATAATACTATCAATTAATTCTTTCTCCCTCTCTCTCTCTCTCTCTCTCTTTCTCTCTTTCCTATTATCAGTTTTCCTCAAGGTGACAGGCTTACTTTGTTCAAAAAAATGTCTGCCAAATACTCAAGTATGAATAATTAAGGTCTGTCAGCTGTTCTTTTGAGTTAAAGTGGTATTCTATGTATGAGGGGGGATTGTTCAGTTTGCAACTCAATCATGAGTGCTTTCCCTTCAAGACACTCACTATACTCCACCAAGAAGCAGAAATGCTTTATATGCACTTCCCATTTCACAAAAAAGTGTGTGTGGGGGGGAGACTGGCACACCAGAGTTGGTATTTAATAAAACTAATAATTTAACGGCTTTATCACAGGCATTCCTAAGTAAAACTGTAAAAAGAAATTAATCACAAATGCATGGCAATGGACAAAACGATCACAACTCGTAGTTGGGTGCCACCGCCTTGGTAAGGCTCAAGAAGTTTTATTTTCCACTGGGTAAGTACCATTAGTGCAAATATTGACTTGATAGACAAGGCAAACAACGTATCTTAGCATTATTATCAAAGTGGTTTTGACCCCACAGTCCCTGTGTGAAGGGTATCAGGGACACCCAAAGGACATATTCTGAGAACCACTGCCAGGTGTGGAGGTTAACAAAGGCTGCTTGGAAGAAGAGGACACAAATGTTTTTAGCTGATAGTCGGTATCTCAGAAGTCTTCTCTTCATTCTTACAAACTTGCAAGACTTTACTTGCACTGCCAATGGGGATTTCCTTTTCATCTTCCCCTTTTAATTCAGGGGTTTTTCAAGGTCAAAAGTATTTTCATAAAAATGCTGAAATGTCTTTTTTTTTAACTTTTCATTCTCTTACTAGTACAAAGAGGTGTTTTCCAGAAGCTCCATGATGTGGGATGACATCATCACTGTGCTCCCTAATGGAATGTGCCCCTGTGTATGTTCATGTTTGCTAAAAATTTCCAAGAAGATTGGTTGAATATAAATAAAAGTATTTCTGTCTCACTACTTCTACTGTGTTCCTCCTACCTTCAGCTTACCTGCTAGATTCTCTGTAACTTCGCATAATAAATTATTTTTAAAATCCAAAGGTGTGCCAAGCATCATGATGGGTGCCTGTAATCCCAGGGACTCAGGAGGCTGAGGTAAGAAGATTCTAAGTTTGAGGACAGCCAGAACAAATTAGTAAGACCCTGTCTCAAAATAAAACAATAGGGTTGTGGCTCAGTAGTAGAGCGCTTGCCTAGCATGTGTGAGGCACTTGGTTCAAGTCTCAGCATCACATAAAAATAAATAAATAAAATAAGCTACTGTGTCTATCTACAACTAAAACAATTTTTAAATAAATAAATAATAAAAATAAAAAGGAAGAAAAACGAAAACAAAACTCTAAATTAGGGACTGGGGATGTAGCTAGAGTGGTTAAACACTTGCCTAGCAGGTTTGAAGACCTAAATTCAGTCTCCAGCAAATCAAAAAAATAGAACAAAATATACTGGAAGTCTCATTTTTATTCCAACCCATGGCTATATCATCTATGTCTAACTAGATTTAACAGATAATAAAATATCTAAGACATTATTTTTTAACAGTACGATGGTGCCAAATTAAGTCACCACATTGTTTTGAGACTAAATCACTTATAGTTTAATGAAAAAGGAATTAAATATTATCAACAGAAGCAAATGAGCTCTTTAAAATGTGTCACATGATGTTTAGACTGACTCAACACAAATATGAAATGAGCCAGGAGTGGTGGCCCATACCTGCAACTCCAGTGATTTAGGAGGCTGGGGCAGGAGAATACCAAGTTTGAGGTCAGTCTCAGCAATTTAGCAAGGCCCTAAGCAACTTACATGTCAGGCAGTCTCAAAAAATTTTTTTAAAAAGTGTGGGGATACAGCTCAGTGGTAAAAGGGCCCTAGGTCCAATGTCCAGTACCCACACACAAAATGAACAAAGATGACATGACCCAAAATCACCACTTAAAATGCAGTCATCCTAAACTCTTGAAGAAAAACTGCCAATAAAAAAACTGAAAAAACTCTACTTAGGGGTTTTTTATGTTGCTAAAATAATCAGTTGACAGTAAAGGGGTCTGTACTTCTAATGATAAGAATCTCTTTTCTGTAGTGCTGGGGAGAGGACCCAGGGCCTCACACATTCTAGGCATGCACTTTATCACTGAGCTACATCCCTAGCCCAAGAATCTCCTTCAGTTCTGTTTCAGGTTGGCACCTCACAAGGGTAGGGGGGAAAAAAAATCCACAGAACCCTTCTCTGTAGAAATCCCAAATCTCAGCAAAACAATGCAGCCAGCGCAGTCTTCAGTCCAGAAATCCAATAGCTCAGAGTTTGGGTTGACTGCTTTCCGATCTTTCTCTTTTCTTTACTATCAAGAAAACAATGCAGGGGCTGGGGATATAGCACAGATGGTAGAGTGCTTGACTATCAAGCACAAGGCCCTGGGTTCAATCCCCAGCATGACAAAACGAACAAACAAACATGGAGCAAGGGGACTAGCTTTATCAAAGAAATCATTACTATAGGAGTTATGCAACAAAGTGGTCTTGGGGAAGAACTGGTCCTTAATCTTGATAAATCAACTAGCCAAATATAACAAAGTGACATTTCTTAAAGCAGTCACCAAAATTATCGAGAGTACTCTGCCTAAGTGGTAACAGAACGGGTGAGCTCCCAGAAGAGTCATTTGAAGATCACCATGCTGCCACCAAAAACATGAACAAAAAAGAAGAGAACATGTTGCTTCCAGACTCAAACTAGTTTTTTAAAAAATTTTTAGTTGTTGATGGGCCTTTATTTATTTATTTTTTTACTTATATGTGGTGCTGAGAATCAAACCCTGTGCCTCACGTGTGAGGCAAGCACTTTGCCACTGAGCCACAACCCCAGCCCTTAAGCTAGTTTTGAAGGCCTCGATTTCTGTGCAGTAAAAAGTTACCAGGTAATCTCTGAATTAACTACTATTTACAATTCCCAAATCGCCTATATTTATAATGCACTAACATATCTCTAGAGCCTACCATGAATTTATTAGGTACTGAGAGAATTTAATGAAATAATAAAACAGCATAAATACAGAAGGTAACAGTTCTCTGCCTACAGAACCATGGGGACGAAAAACAGACTCAAACAACTCAGCTCAAGAGCTCACTCGTGTGGAGAGAAAGAGAAAGCAGGAATAAATAGAGATTAGGAATACATATGGAAACTAAAATCCAGCAATCAGCATTCTAAGATAACCCTGAAGGAAATGATCATGAACACAATCAAAATTGTATATGCATGATGTGGAGGAACAAAATAAAACATTGGTACATGCAATCCAAGGAACTGAGATTTACAGGTGAGTCACTGGGATCACAGGTGTAAGCCACCATGTCCAGTATGTACAGTCTTTTTTGTGTACATGGGTATAGTCCAAGATCCCTCTCATTTATTCATAAATTGGAATCTACAGGGGAAGTAGGCCCTGGTACTCAACATACATTATTTATTACATTATTATCTATGTGAAAAGCTTTCAAGTTAGTACTTGAGTACTACTCATAAGTGGTAAGTAAAGAATAGAAGCGAAAGGAAACTGAAATCTTCCTTAGAACAGTGAAATAAATGCCTTTTAATTACTGGGGATGAATATTTGTCCTCATCATTTCTCCCCATCAATATAAAAATCCAGATATTATCTGTTCACTCATTAGGTTATAATTCTATCTTTCCAAAGATCATAATTGCACACTATCACTGTAAAAAAACAAGTGACAGAAGTTGTAAAATTGAGAAAAGGAACCAAAATCTTCCCATTAAGCAAATTTAGACCAATAGTCCTGAGTTATTGACCTGTCTCCACGCTATTTCTTTTTATTTCATTTTACTTTTGTACTGTACCGGGGATTGAACTCAGGGGTACTCTACTACTGAGCTGTATCCCCAGCCCTTTTTATTTATTTACTTAAGTTTGAAACAGGGTCTCACTATGTTGCTGAGGCAAGAGGATCACAATTCTGAGGCCAGTCTCCATGGAGTTAGAATACAGCATGTAATCTTCTTTTAAAAAAATATTTTTAGTTGTAATGCTGGGGTTGTGGCTCAGTGGTACAGCACTTGCTAGCATGCGTGATGCACTGGGTTCAATTCTCAGTACCACATAAAAACGAATAAATAAAGGTATTGTGTTCATCAGCAACTAAAAAAATTTTTAAATGTCCATCAACTACTAAAAAATACTTTTTAAAAATATATTTTTACCTGTAGATGGATAAAATGCTTTTATTTATTTTTATGTGGCACTGAGGATCAAACCTAGTGCCTCATGCATGCTAGGCAAGTGGTCTACCACTGAGCCATAATCCCAGCCCCAGCATGTAATCTTTTGAGATTGGCTTTTCTTCATTTAGCAAAATTCATTTAAGTTTCTTTCATAATTTTTCATGGTTTGATAGCTCATTTCATTTTAATGTTGAATAAAATTCCACTGTCTGCTGGGCATAGTGTTGCACACCTGTAATCCCAGCAACCTGGGAGGCTGACCTGGGAGGCTGAGGTAGGAGTATTCCAAGTTTGACACCAGCTTGGGTAAGTTAGCAACCTTGTCTTAAAATAAAAAAATAAAAAGGGCTGGGGATATAGCTCTGTGGTAGAGTGCCCCTGGGTCTGAGTTCAATCCCCAGTAGTGGGTGGGATTTGTCAGGAGGTTGGTGGGGAGTTTACATTGTTTAGGTGTAACAGTTTATTTACCCTTTTATGTTCTGAAACATATCTTGGTTACTTCCCAGTTTGAGAAATTATGAATAACGTTTCTGTAAATACCTATGTACAAGTTATTTTGGTGGATATAACTTTTCAACTCCTTTGGGTACATACCAAGGAGTGCAACTGCTGGATCATGCAGTTTAGAATATATTTAGTTTATTTATGTGAAGAATTGTGGGTTGAACCCAGGGCATGCTGCCCCTGAGCTAAATCCCCAGTACTTTTTTTTTTTTTCCTTTTGGTACCAAGGGTTGAACCCAGGGGTACTTAACCACTGAGTCACATCCCCAGCCCTTTTTATATTTTTATTTTGAGACAGGGTCTCACTAAGTTGCTTAGGGTCTTGCTAAATTGCTGAGGCTGACTTTGAACTTGCAGGCCTCCTGCCTCAGCCTCCTGAGCCATGAACCAAAATACATCATTTCTCCTGTAAGTTGAATTTCCCAGGTATTTTGTAGCAGTGATGGACAGCTGCCTAACCCTCCTCCTAATTATTAATTCTGTGTTTGGGCCCAAATGGTTAAATACTGTAAGACAAAAACCATGTTATGAAGCTGTCAGGTTTTGCTTTTTAAACTAATCTTCCCAAACTCAAATAAGCATCATCTGGATCATGAATGTCCCCCAGAGGCCTAAATGTTAAAGATTTGATTGCCAGGGTGATGCTATTGGAAGGTGGAAGAATCTTCAAGAAGAGGAGTTGAGTAGGAAGTATTTAGGTCATTGGGAGCATGCCCTTGAAGGGGGTTTTGGGATGGTGGCCCTTGTTGCTTATTTTCTGCTTTCTGGCAGTGAGGTGAGCAGTTTTGCTCCACTATGCACTCCCAGCATGATGTATTACCTCACACAGGCCCAAAAACAAAGGGGTCAGTTTGCTGTGAACTGAAGCCTCCAATAACTATAAGCCAAAATAAACCTTTTCTCTTTAGAAGGTGACTACCTCAAGTACTTGTGAGAGCAACGGAAAGCTAACTAAAACAATACCTCAGTCATCTTAAAAAGCTTCTTTTTAGTAGATACATACTACTCTGTCCTCTCTTGGGAAGAATATTGCATGTTTACCCCCTCAAACATTTTCTTTCCTCATCTTACCTTACATAGAACAAAAGGCAATAGGAAAGTATCTCTTACACTCACAACTATGGATATACCTCATCTGCTCAGATCCTCCTTCCACATCCTCTCATGGAAGGGCCTTGATTTGTGTTCTAGAGTTCATTCCCTCAAGTTCTCATGGACCCCATTCATTTCTGGTCCTTGTGTAGCTCTCCAACTCCACTTTGCACCACTTGACCCTTGCTAACTATGCTCCACCAATGGCCTTCTAATTTAAGAACTTTGTATATACCATGGTGTGCCATGTTGCCTTTTAACACAATTTACAATTTTTTGGTTACCACAGCTGTTTATCCGTTTCTCCTTTGCAGCTGACTCCCTCTGCCCCACAAGTAGGCAACCTTCTTTACTACATTCCTTCTGTGGAATATAAACAAAACCATGAAACATATATCCTTTTATATCTAGCCCTTTCACATAGCATAGTAATTGAGATTCATCTATATTGTTTCATGTGTAGTTTACTCATTTTTCTGCTGAGTTGTTCTTTATACAACTGCTCTATATTTATTTATTCATTTACTTGTTGATGGGCATTTGGTGTTGTTTTTACTTTAAGGTCATTATGAAGTAAAGTGCCATGAACATCAGAGCATTAAGGTTTCCATTTTCTCAGATACATATTAAGGATGGAAGTGCTGTGTCACAGGGTAAGTATACATTAAGGTGCTAACAAACTGGCTATTTCCCACCAGCAATGGGTAAGCATTACAGCTGCTCCACATCCTCCTCAGTACTAACTATTGTCATTCTTTTAAAATTTAGCCATTTTAGTAGGTGTACAATACTTTGTTGTATAATTTGCACTCCCCCAGGGACGCATGAAACTTGGTATCTTTTATGTGCTCATTTGCATTTCATGTAGCATCTGAAGTATGGGTGTTCAAATCATTTGTTCACTTAAAAAAACTAGATTGTATATCTTATTCAGGTGTAAAATCTCTTTATGTATTATGGATACCAGTTCTTGCTTATGTGTATTACAAATATTTTCTCTTAGACAGTGGCTTGTCTTTTTATTTACTTAACTGTGTCTTTTAAAAAGAAGTTTTCAGACTGGGGATGAAGTTCAGGGATATACAGCACTTGCCTAGCATGTGCAAGGCCCTGGGTAAGAGCTCAGGTACTGCAAAAGGAAAGTAGTTTTTAATTTTGGCAAACATCTATCTTTGAGATTTTTTTTTTTTTTTTTTTTTGTCTGTCTACTAAGAAATTTTTGCCTATCTCAAGGTCATGAAGATTTTCTCTTTTGTTTTCATCTATAGTCTGTAATCTATTTTTAGTTAATTCTTGTATGGGGAATAAGATAAGGATCAAAGTTCATTTTTCTGTCAAATGGGTATTTAAATTTTATTGTTACAGTACCATTTGTTGAAAAATAATAATAATAATAGGCTACTTTGTCAAAACTCAATCACTGCATAGGTGTGGGTCTATTTCTGGATTCTGTGTTTCCTTCCAATGACCTATATACCTATTCTTTTCCCTACTGTGGCATGAGCGGAAGGTAATAACTGGGGTCCAAAAAATTACAAATTCTTTTCTATTGCCCCAGGACTTCCCTCTCTTTTTCTGTTTGCTTTTACACAAAACCATTTTCAAAGTCAAAATTACTAGCAGGGAAGGTAACTTAATTATCTACATATTCCAAACAGAATAAGTTCAGGATGAATATTTTATTAATACTATTATACAGAACAAATAAAAATTAAGAAAGTTAATTCTAAATTCACTATAAACTTTACTAAAAACAAATTATCCTAGTGCCCTCTAGTGGGGAAAACTGTAGGGATATGCCAAGCAAGGAAAAATGTGATTAATATTTCCATGTACTCTCTTCATTCCTCGTAAGACAAAAAATTTTAATGAAAAGGAAAATATTTTGCTATTCTAATCGATGTGAATACAATCAAATAGAAAACTGGCTTAAATGAAACAAAGCAGGTGTTTGGAATTGGTATTCCCATGGTATACATTCTTATACAAAAGAAATGAGGCCAAAGTTCAAGGAAATAAATTATTTTACATAATGTGTTAAGCAAAGATGTAAATGAAATGGTTTCAAGATATGTTGTGTGAATACACTGTTGATATATATGTATGTAATGTAACATCTAATAATGTATTATATACACAACACCTAATTTTTCTGGAATAGAGTACAAGCTATCAACAACAATTACTTCTGGGGAGCAGAGGGGAGTGGGGAGAAAGGGAGGATTTATGTATCTCTAAATTTTAAAAATATGTAATAAATGCTCTTTTAAAAATGTACACCAATCATTTTGAAACAAATGGTAATTTAATGTGCTTACACATGAACCCCTAAATAGGTGACAAGTGACATTCAGAACAGTGTGTTCTAACAGTTGGTTATAATTAACTAACCTTTTATGTCCCTCAGGGAACACAGCTACAGAGCAACATTCTCAAATACACAGAAGGGAAAAAAAGAACAATTAAAAGTACATTTTGTTATCAATTTTACTCAACATTTTAATCCTTTAAATATTCCCTTATAATCCCAAAACCTCCATTTGAAGGAGAAAATGCGAAATGTCTATTTTCTGAATAACTGACTCTTGATCAAGCTCTTATGCTGTTAGCTCTAACTTTGGTATACAGTAAGTTTCCATCTGATCTTGAAGACTCACCCTACCCCACCCTGCTCAGTTTCTAATTCAACATGTACTTCCACCTCTCAAGAGTCTCAGTCTTACTGAGGCAATGACTTTTTTTCTACTAGAAGACTGGGATTACTATACATTTGCTCATCTTTTCATCAAAAAGTGGAAAAGTCCCCTAGATTCAATCCTTAGTACTAAAAAACAAAAGAAAGAAACTTTGTAAGGAGTGGACATGGGAAGATATGTGCGAATGGGGTCAATTAAGCAATCCAAGACATTTACTCCTCTTCAGGATCTTTGGGTTGACGGTGTGCCCTCTATCTGGTTAACAGAAAATGTTGAGAATATGCCCATATTAAAGGTTTCTTACACTACATCTTCTTTGTCTATGCACAGTGGCACCTGCCTGTAATCTCAGCAACTCCGGAAGTTGAGGCAGGAAAACTGTAAGTTCAAGGTCAGCCTGAACAGCTTAGTGAGATCCTATCTTAAAATACAACAAAACAAAATAAAATAAAAAGAACTGGGGCTGTATCTCAGTGGTAGCGCACCCCTGGGTTCAATCCCCAGTACCAAAAAACAACAAAAAATAACTCCCTTTGTTTTATCTAACCTAAAAATACATTGTGTAAGTTAATAGTGCAAATCAAAATAGGGTAATAAGATTTATAGATTTCTCAGGAATTTGGAAGTGATAGGTCTGGAAAAAAACAGATCCTGGGAGTAAAGGTGTGACTGATTATGGGGTTTTGTCTTTTTCCTTCCTTTTTCTCTCCCTTTCTACCCTTCTTTGTTTCTTCTATTCTACCTCACCTTGAAGTACTTGCTAAGCCTTCCCCAATGTTAGTAAATTCTCAAGATTATGAGCAGATTGTTTCTTTTTATTTCTACTATCATACCTAAAATAAATTTATATGGTAATAATTATGTGTCATTTCCACTGTAAAAATTAACAAGAATTCCACAGAAAAGCTTTGGGGACAATAGTCACGTTTACCGTTATCAACGACTTACACATACTGGGTCTGCCCCCTCTCTCTTCCATGCTCCACCCCAGCACCACTGCCACCCACCTCCCCAGCTCCCTTCACTCCTACACCTTTACTCTTACCTCTCTAGTAGGTGATACCAAAGAATTATATGTTATCCTTTTAGTAAATTCTAACAAAGGGGTTCGGAGTGTGCCACCATAAAATTTGGAACTCTGTCATGAGGATTATTTTGAGCTGAAAGCAACTGAGAAAACGCAGACCCTGGGTGATTCCTCTGTTTCCCTTTCCACTAACTACCTGAAAACAAGATAAATTTCCTTTGTGAAAGCGACCCACCTGGACACCAGGCACCACTTCCCCTACAAGGAAGGGGATAAAAACCTCATCACTGGAGACAAAAATGACACTGACAAAGAGGCAATGCAAACAAGCCTGACCAACTAGCCCTTAGCTGCCATCAGGGGGTTTCCCCACGTATTTGTCTTCTCCTGATTTGCCACCCCTGGACGCACAAAGTCCTTTTCCTTTATCTTGCCACTTCTCTACAAAATTACTTTTATTAAGATGCTAGATAGGACCAAATTCAAACTATCCTATTGTATTACTCATCAGTGAGTTCTCCTGCATGTATCATGTACATATTAATAAACTTCTACATGTTTCTTTCTTGTATTTGTCTTTTGTCAGTCTAATTTGTGGACCTAGACAATGAACCGAAGATGGGTACAGAATGTTTCTTCTTCCCTCCTCTATCACATATAGACCTGACTTGTATTTCCAACAGTGTAAAGTATGGAATCCAATGAATTATCGTCCTACTGGAAACAACTTGCTTAAGTCCATTCTTTGGTTGGCCAAATATTGTGAATGGATAGGGTCAAACAATGAAATGAAAGTAGTAGGCAAGAGATGAAGCATGCTTCTCTTTATCTCCTAAATCTTGGAACCTTGGGCTTTCACTTTTATGACACACGGGATAGGAGATAAAATCTAGTATATACACAAGGTGAAGAATCTAACAGAGCACTATCCCACATAAAGTTAGGACTTGTCTCAAACTTTGGGCTGAGTGAGGTTAGGGGACAGGGATTTAATTTCCCTACAAGCTGTCACCATAATTTTCAGTTGAATTCATGATACTAGGTGTTTTAGAAAACGTCAAAAGAAACTTTTTTAAGTTGCTGAGGCTGGTCTCAAACTTGAAATTCTCTTGGCTCAGCTTCCTGAGTCACTGGGATTATAGAAAAAAAAAATTTTAAAGCAGCATAGTGAATAAACATGATTACCAATGAAGAAATGACAATTAGACTGATAACTGACTTCTCAACAGTAATATTAGAAGTTAAAAAAAAAAAAGAATGAATAATATCTTTGGTATCCTGAAAGAAAGTAACTGTCAACCTAAATTTTATATCTAGTGAAACTGCTTTTCAAGGACACAGGGATAAGGGCTAGGCAGTAAGGCTCAGTGGCAGAACACCCAGCTTGCACAAAGCCCGGGGCTCTATCTCTAGCACCTGGAGGGAGTGAAGGAGGAATAAAAAGACTTTATAGGGGAAAAAAAGTGTTTACAACCAATAGATCTTCAACAAAGGAAACTTCAAAGAATATCCTTCAGAGGAAAGAAAATAATCCTAGATAGAATATCTGACATGCAAGAAGGAAAGGTAAAATATTGATAATTATGAGTTACTGTAAATAAACAATGACTATATAAGACAATAATGTCACTTGGTGAGGTTAAAAAAATAAAGGCACAGCACTAAAATGTAGAAGAAAGGCGTTTGAATTTTTTCAACATAAACCAACAATAAACAGGCTGAGGCTGAGGATCACAAGTTTGAGGCCATGCTGGGCAACTTAGTGAACTCTGTCTCAAAATTTTTAGGACTGGGGATGTAGCTCAGTGGTAGCACCTGTAGGTTCAGTTCCCAGTACTACTAAAAAATAAAAATTAAAAAATAGAGAGCTCATGAAGAAAATATCAGTGAACTAATACAATGCAAAAAAAAAAAAAAAAAAAAAACTTCCCATGATCACATAAATTTATTCCACAAATATAGGAGTGATTAAACATTTAAAAATTGCTTAATAGAATTACCACAATAAGTCAGCTGTCGTGGTGCACACCTGTAAACTGCAGTGACTTGGGAGCTAAAGGAGGAGGATTCCAAGTTCAAGGCCAGCCTGGGCAACTTAGCAAAACCCTGTCTCAAAATAAAAAGAGCTGGTGACGTAGCTCAGTGATAGAGTACCCCAGGTTCAATCCCCAGTACTGTCCCAGCCCCACAAAGGGATCTCATTTAAAAGGAAGAAGCTGTCTTTGTACTCAGATGGGAAAAAAGCTAGATTCATATTATACTACCTTTTTGTGTAAGCAAGGGAGGGGGGGGACAGGAATAAATAAATGTATTGTTCATATTTATATAAAGAATAAGAAATGAAAAAAATGTTTTTAGATATTTATAATTAAGTTCATTATCAATCTTACTGCCCAGTGAGAGACCTAGGGTCATCAAAATAGCACTTCTTATTTAACTTTTGTTCTTTCCTATCTTAAGGATGAACAGGGCCATGGGAATGAGAAAGTTAATTTAGTCTTGGATGGCACAATAGGGTCTGAAAATTATGTTTCTGCAGCTGACGGATTTCCAAAGCCTCACCAGATCAGGTAAGAGATGACTTTTCTCCCACGACTGGACTAAGTGAGAAAATGCCACACTCACTCTTTCTCTTCCCACAATAATATTTCTGTTTATGTCTGCTAGCTCCTAATCAAAACTTATAAGTTAAATAAATGACTTATGATCTTTTCATTAATGATTTAAAATATAAATTTGTGTCATGTGTATTAGGTTACAGCTGTCTTTGTTCACCTAGTTGTGACTATAAATGCTTATAAGTTCCTGACTAGCTATATGTAGTCTCTGTTCAGCATCTCCAGTACACAGTTAGACACCCTAAAACTACTTTTAATGCCAATACCTAAAGTGTAACCCTCTGAAACCAAAAATTATAAACTCATCCCCTGGTTTTCTAGTCCTGAAATATAGCTCTGAATTTGTTAATTCCAAACCAAATAGTGACAGGTTCCAACTTACTGAGAAATAGATACTAATTAATTGTATCTTTCAGCTGCTGGGAAGAATGACTAAGAACCAACACAAACATATGCATCATATTCTAAATAGTTAATTAAGAATAAGAATCAATTCCAGAAATATAAGTACAATACTCTTATCTCAGTTTCTACCCTTTTAAAGTCCTCCCCAATTACCTTCCCCACCCCTTCCCTTCCTCTAGAGAGGGAGGAAACAGACAGCAGCTGGTTTATTCATAGCTACTTTATTTGGTTGACATGGCAACAGAAATGCAAGAAGAGTCAGGTACAAAAGAGATTGCCATTTGTTTATGATTGGTTCCAATTCTTTTCACCAGGTAAAAAGACCCTAAAACTAACAAAAAAAGAATTGGGAGAAAGTAAAGGTAAAGCAGAATTTTCTAGTGAAAAGTTAAGGGAAAACTCTGGAGGATTGCTCACTGTACAGTACATTCTGGTTTCTGAATCCTGTTTTTAGTGGCCATGGTCCCAGATCTAGGGAACTGAATAATGGTTACAATTATATTATTTAAAGATTTTTCATCAGTTCACAGCTTCAGATCTCAGAATAACATGACTGTTTCAACCTTCTAGTTTCTAGAAACTAGTGCCAAGAGGAAATTTCAGGCATTAAGAGTGAGTACACCCAAACTCAGAAATGTCTTAGAAACACACCCAAAAACAGAGGGGAAGAAAGAATAATTATTTTTTTTAATCCACCCCATCCCTCTGCTATGAAATGAATATCTTTTAAAAACTTCAATTATAAAAGTTATTCATGTTCACTGTGGAAAACAGTAAGAAGAAGAAACAAAATCTACCTTGCTGACATTTAATAATATATTCTTCTGATAATTTTTGTTTCAGTTACAGTGGGATTGAACCCAGGGGTACTCTATCACTGAGCTACACCTCAGTCCTTTTTAAAATTTTTTTTTACTTTGATACAGGGTACTGCTAAATTGCCAAGGCTGGTGTCAAACTTTCAATCCTTAGGCCTCAGCTTCCTGAGTTTTCGGGATTATAGGCATGGGCCACTGCACCTGGCCCTTTTGATCTATTTTTAAATGCAAAAACCATGGAATCATGTTATTACCCTTTTCCATGTCAACATTATGACATACTTTCAGATCTATAAAGTAATTAAATATATTAACTGAGTATGAATTAAAGTCTGACAGATGAAAAAGTCCTAGCTCTCCCACTTACTGTGTGATTTAGACAAGTTATTTAAAATCTGTCGGTGTCAAAATTTCTTTTTATGGAAATAAGAAGTATTTAGGGGGCTGGGGAGATAGCTCAGTCAGTAGAGTGCTTGCCTTGTAAGCACAAGGCCCTGGGTTCGATCCCCAGCACCCAAATAAAAAAAGAAGTATTTAACCCACTGAATTATTCTAAGGATTAAGTAAGGTAATAGAAGATGGGTGCAGTGGTACACGCCTGTAATCCCAGCAGCTCGGGAGGCTTAGGCAGGAGAACTGGAAGTTCAAAGCCAGTCTCATCATTTTAGCAAGGCACTAAACAACTTAGCAAGACCTTGTCTCTAAATAAAATATAAAACAGGGCTGAGGATGTGGCTCAGTGGTTAAGCATGCCTGCATTCAATCCCCAGTATAATAATAATAATAATATAATAGGTAATAATGTACTTAGAACAAACCTGGTACTTGGTATTTGACAACGTAACAGTATTCCTCTGAATAAATGTATCCTAATTTATTAAAAATTCTCTATTGTCAGAGATTTAGATGTTTCTAAAGTCATGATATTATAAGTACCAGTGAATTGAACACTAAATCTAAATCTGTGATTTGTTTTCTTTAAAATAAATTTAGTGAAGTAGAATTCTGAGTCAAGACGAATAATATTCTCTATTGCCAAAGAGTCTTGCAGAAAAGTACCAATTTATATTCCCATCAGAATGTATAAAAATGTTTACCTCCTCATCCCTGCATCCTCATAGGATTTTATGTATGTTAAAAATATGCATATCTCTTAATAATCTGTTTTAGAATTATAAAATATAGGTCACTTTCCACCACATCCCCAGAACTGGGGATTGAACCTGGGTTTGCTCTACTACTAAGCTATATCCCCAACTCCTTTTTAATTTTATTTTGAGATAGAGTCTTGCTAAGTTGCTGAGGTTGGCCTCAAACTTGCCATTCTCTTGCCTCAGCCTCCTAAATTGCTGGGATTACAGGTATATAACACCATGCCCCATGAAAACACAGGATTCTAACAGAAAACTCAATGAAGCAAAAGTTTCTCCTGTTCTACTTATTCCCGTTTTGATGGTTAATTCTTACATAAAATCACTATTAAGAATTCTGGGTTTTATGCCAGCACTGATGACTTCCTTTCAGATCGTTTATGGTCTAAAAAGTATAGAAATTTATTATTTTATTTATCCATGCTGAAAATATAGAAGTTATTCATTAATGTTTATTTAAACTCTAAAAATACATAAATACAAAGAATGAAAAGTGAAATAACTCTTCATGCTTCCCTAGCAGTGACTGCTATTAACAATTTGTAGTTGAGCCTTTCAGACTTTTACCTATGAATTTACACATTCATATGTAATTTTATAATTAAAAATTTTTAAGTTGACAAAAATTATACATAGTTATGAGGTCATACATCATTTTTTAAAAATAAAAATATGGGTTCTAATAAGTCTTAAAACAAAAATAAATAAAAATATGGTCATATATCATCGAACAACAAAAGTGGTTTTCTAACCTGCCCTCTTTTTAATTTTAATTTACCAGAATATCCTGGAAACCTGTCCACATCCACGTATATATCTCCATCATTCTTTAAGACTGGATAATATTTCATTGAGTATATTACTGTTCACTTAATCATTCCTCTGTTACTCTGTTTCCAATTCTCACTATTAGAAACAATACTGCATCAAAAAATTCTTATACCAGCTCCTTTATGGACTGTGTGACTATTTCTCTAGGATAAATATGTAAAAATAAAATTGGTGAGTCAGAGTATGAGTATTTTTAATTTTAATAGCTACTGTCAAATGTCTTGAAAATGGATATAAAAATTTATTCTCTCAACTTTATATAACTGTACTAATTTCCTTGCCAACACTGAATATTATTAATCTTTTTAATTTTTATAATATCATGGGTAGAAATGGTCTCCTAGTTTAATTTGTGTTTCTCTGATTACTAGCAAAGGAAGGCATAGCCATAATTTAAGCAGCCATTTGTAACTTCTCGTTTGTGTAACTCTAGTTTGTATCTTCTGCACATATTTCTATTGGATTGTGAATTTCTTATTGATTTAGATTAATAACATTTACAATGTGGACATTTTTAAAATATATTAATTTTATATATATTAGAAACATCTCAAGAATTTATCATTTCTTTATGATAAAAATATTCAAATTCTTTCTTCCAGCTTTTTGAAATGTACAGTACATGTTAACTGCAGGTCACACTAGTGTGCAATAGCACACTAAATCCCCCACTAGGAATTGAACCCAAGGATCCTCTACTACTAAGCTGTATCTCCAGACTTTTTTTTTTTTTTTTTTTTTTTGAGACAGGAAGTCATGAAATTGCCCAGGTGAACTTCAAACTAAGCAATTTGCCTGCCTTGCATCCCAAGGAGCTGGGATTACATGAGTATGCCACCATACCCAACCTAGAACTTCCCACTCCATATTGATCAACCTTTCCTCCATCTTCCCCCTGCCTGCTACTTTCCCTGGCTTCTGGTAACCACCATTCTACTCTCCACTTCTGTGAGGTAACTTTTAGATTCTAAGAGTGAAAATATCCAGTACTTGACTTTTTCTGCCTGGCTTATTTCACTTATCATGATATCCAGTTCTGTTCATGTTGTCAGAAATGACGAAATTTCATTCATTTTCAAGGTCCAATAGTATTCTGCTCTGTGTATGTACCACATTTTCTTTATCCTTTTATCACTGATGAACACTTAAGTTGTTTTAATTTCTTGGTTATTGTGAATACTATTGCAATACACATGGGAGTACAAATGTGTCCCCAACATACTGATTTCATTTCCTTTAGATACATATACCCAGTAGTAGGATTTCTGGATCATATGATAGTTCCACTTTTAACTTTTTGAGGAACCTCCATACTGTTTTTCATAATGGCTGTACTAATTTACATTTCCCCCAATAGTGTGAAAGGGTTCCCTTTTCTCCAAATCCTTGCCTACACTTGTTCGCTTTCATCTTTTGAATAACAGCCATTCTTACTGGAGTAAGGTGTATAATAGGCTTTTAATTGGATATTTGGACTCTTGTTTAAAAGAGCCTACAGACATTTAAGTAAAACACATGTACAACCTCATGTTGTACTTATATTTATTCAGAACCATCCTGATTAAATTTCCTTCTATTTGTTTTGTGCCCTTCCAACTTACTAACATTACAACAAATTCAGGCCTACAATTCAAAATGGTACAGAAAAACAAAATGTGGGTAAAGAAGTTTGTACCTTATATATATTTACTGCTCACAAAAAACATACAAGGACCTGGGCATAGTGGCACACACCTGTAATCCCAGTGGCTCTGGAGACTGAGGCAAGAGGATCGAGAGATCAAAGCTGGCCTTAGCAACAGCGAGGCATTAAGCAACTCAGTGGGACCTGCCTCTAAATAAAATACAAAAAAAGGGTTGGGGATGTGGCTCAGTGGTTGAATTTGCCAAAGGTTATTCAGCCTCAGGAAGGCTAAAACTAGGATTTTAATCTATAGATTCCAAAGACCTGTTCTCCACTAAACCAGGATTTGCCTTCATTCATGCCCTATTGTAATATTATATCCATTTATATATATAACATTATCTAAGCAACTGATCTATAAAACGTTAATTACTAGTCCAGGACCAACTTCTACAAAATATTCTCTACTGGACTGACTACAAGTCTCTGATAATCACTGGAACCCAATCCTCTGGCCTACCTTTTTCAAAAGGTATTCCAGGTAGATATTTCATTTAAAAAGATTAAAAGTCCACATTCAAATCAGTTTGAGAAACACTGCATTAGAAGCACAATAAAACATGCTTGTTAATTCCAGCAACTCAGGAGGCTGAGGCTGGAGGATTGCAAGTTCAAGGCCAGCCTGGACAACTCAGCAAGAACCAGTCTCAAAATAAAAATGTTTTATAAAGGGCTGGGGATATATTTCAGTGGCAGAGGGCCCCCAGGATGAATCCCCAGTACTGCCAAAAAATAAAAATTAAAAAAAGACTGCCTCCATGTAGTAAAAAAGATAACTTAAAAGAAAAATGAATTATTTAAGCAAAACAGGAGGATAAAGAGTCAAAGCTGAAATATTAACTAAGGATGTAACAAAAATAGAAGAAAAATAATGAGCATGCAGTACTAGGATTAGGGCAGTTTCTCATTACTTTTAAAACATTTTTCTTCCTATCACTTCCTAGGTGTTTCAATCTGCTCAGGCTGTTATAACAAAATATCATAGACTAGGTGGCTTAAACAATGGACATTTACTTCTTACAGTTCTTCAGGCTGAGAAATCCAAGATCAGTGAGTCAGCAGATTCAGTTCTTATCAAGGACCCAATTTCAAGCCCATTTCCTGACTTGATGATGGTTGCTGCCTTCCTGTATCCTCACAGGGTGGAGAAAGGAAGCTGTGGTGTTTCTTCCTCTTCTTATAAAGGTACTAATTCCATCTTTAGTGCTTTACCCTGAGGTCCTCATCTAAACGTAATCAAAATTGCCTTCATTCATGCCCACTGTAATATTATATCTGTATATACAATATTATCTAAGAAATCGATCTATAAAACATTAATTACAACTCCAGGGCCAACTCCTGTTATCACTCTTCCTGATCGCTAAACCTTCCACACAGCACCAGGAACTTCCCCCAGCTTAAAAACTCTCAATGGTTTATCACTGCATTTAGAATAAAATTCAAAGTAACTTCCTTCACCTTCAGGCCCTATATGATCTAGTCCATGCCTCTATATATCTCCTCTCACAGCGCAGACTGTTTGTCACTACACTCTAGCTATTCTAGGTCTCTCTCCATTCCTCCAATATGGCAACTGCCTTGGGGCTTTGTACCGCAGTTCATGGTTCTTGGAACACCTTTTTCCTTACTTTCTTTGTATTCTTCAAGCTTCACTTTAAAATTCTGATATACTGGTACCAAGCATGTGATCCTGGCCCTCATGAAGAATAGGAATTCAAGGAGTTGAATCCTTCCACCATTAGAACTAGCAGTCTTTCAAGGACTTGGGTTCAATCTCCAGTACTTTAAAAAACAAAACAACATAAAACAAAACAGCAGTCTTACTAGTTTTTTAAAAGTAATACTAACACAGGGGTTGGGGTTGTGGCTCAGTGTAGAGCACTTGCCTAGCATGTATGAAGCACTGGGTTTGATTCTCAGCAAAACATATGGAGAGCACTGCACAACATGTATCAAAATCCTTATAGAGAAATTTATCCTAAGAAAATGATTACAGATGTATATAAGATTTTTGAATACAAATGTTTATCAGTTTTTAATCTCACCTAGAGTACCAAAACATAAAATAAGAACAAAAATAAGAAACAAGTGTTTATCACACTATTATTTCTACTAACAAATGTTAAAAATTCAGCATAGGGGAACATTTTGAAATATTCAATAACATGGAAAGATGATTGAAGTATAACATTAAGTGGGAAAAAAGCCATATATATATATATATATATTATTGCATATATATATATATGTATTACTGCAAATAGTAAATATCCCTAAGATACACCACTGAATATAAACAGCAACTTACAAATGACACATATATAGTGTGAAGCCAGGTATATTTAAACAGTGCCCAATACTTTTTTTAAAAATTTCTTTAGTTGCAGATGGACACAATACCTTTATTTTACTTATTTATGTTTATGTGGTGCTGACAATCGAACCCAGTGCCTCACACATGCTAGGCAAGCGCTCTACCACTGAACCACAACCCTAACCCCAATAGTTTTTATTTATAAACATAGATGTTTCTTCAAGGGTATAAATATACAGGAAAAGTCTAGAAGGACACATATCAAACTGATGATAATAGTGGTTATCTTGGAGGAGGGAAGTGGAAATAGAGAATTTCAGCTTTTTGAGTATACTTGTTGAGTGAATTTGTTCATTCACAGCATTTTAAATTAAATTATATAATAATAATGATAAAGATAATAACAGTAATAATGGAACCCAATACTTAACTAACCCATAATACTTACCATATACCTGGCTCTATTCTAAATACTTTATCTACATTAGTTCATTAAATGTCACAACAATTCTATTTAGGCCAGGCACAGTGAGCGGCACACTCCTGTAATCAAGTTTGAGATTAGCCTGGGCAACTTAGCAAAACCCTGTCTCGAAATTTTTAAAAAATTAAAAGGCCTGGGGATGTAGTTCAGTGGTAGAGCAGACCTGGGTTAAATTGCCAGTACAAAAAAAAAAAAAAAAAAAAAAAATCTCATTTATGAGGAGACTAAGGACAAGATAAGAAACTTTATCTAGGATCATACTGCTGATAAGTTATAGAGCTCAGATGAAAACCCAAGTGTTGCTCTGTATGTTAAGACAACTAGACAAACTTCTTGAGCTTCTGGAGCATACATTCTAGTCACTAGATATAGAATTTAGTGAGATGAAAAGACAGTATAAAATTTTGTGCTATAAAAACGAAAAGTAGGGCTAGGAATACAGCTTGGTGATAGAGTGCTTGCCTAGCATGTTAGATCTCCAGCACCAGGGGGGGGGGGAAAGTCTTAAGAGTTCAATTCCAAAGTATGTGTATTCATTCGCATGATATATCTCCTTTATACCATTCGTTAGACAGATGTGCAATTTTCCATTTTTTCTCAATGAACACGGTAGTTATTTTTTTAAATTTATTTTTATTGTAAACAAATGGGATACATGTTGTTTCTGTTTGTACATGGAGTAACAGCATACCATTTGCGTAATCATACATTTACATAGGGTAATGATGTTTGATTCATTGTTACTTTTTCCTTCCCCCCACCACTCCCACCCCTCTTTTCCTTCTATACAGTCCCTCTTTCCTCCATTCTTGCCCCCCTCCCACCCCCCATTATGTATCATCATTCACTTATCAGCGAGATCATTCGTCCTTTGGTTTTTTGAGATTGACTTATCTCACTTAGCATGATATTCTCCAATTTCATCCATTTGCCTGCAAATGCCATAATTTAATTATTCTTTATAGCTGAGTAATATTCCATTGTATATATATACCACAGTTTCTTTATCCATTCATCCACTGAAGGGTATCTAGGTTGGTTCCACAATCTGGCTATTGTGAATTGAGCAGCTATGAACATTGATGTGGCTGTATCTCTGTAGTATGCTGATTTTAAGTCCTTTGGGTATAGGCTGAGGAGTGGGATAGCTGGGTCAAATGGTGGGTCCATTCCAAGTTTTCTAAGGAATCTCCACACTGCTTTCCAGAGTGGCTGCACTAATTTGCAGCCCCACCAGCAATGTATGAGTGTACCTTTTTCCCCACATCCTCTCCAATACCTATTGTTGCTTGTATTCTTGATAATCGCCATTCTAATTGGGGTGAGATGGAATCTTAGTGTAGTTTTGATCTACATTTCTCTTATTACTAAAGATGGTGAACATTTTTTCATGTTTGTTGACTGCTTATAGATCTTCTTCTGTGAAGCGTCTGTTCATTTCCTTAGCCCATTTGTTGACTGGGTTATTTGTATTCTTTGTGTAGAGTTTTTTGAGTTCTTTACATATTCTGGACATTAGTGCTCTATCTGAAGTATGAGTGGCAAAGATATTCTCCCACTCTGTAGGTTCTCTCTTCGCATTGCTGATAGTTTCCTTTGCTGAGAGAAAGCTATTTAGTTTGAATCTGTCCCAGTTATTGATTCTTGATTTTATTTCTTGTGCTATGGGAGTCCTGTTAAGGAAGTCTGATCCTAAGCCAACAATGTGAAGATTTGGACCTACTTTTTCTTCTATAAGATGCAGGGTCTCTGATCTGATTTCAAGGTCCTTGATCCATTGTGCATTGATTTTTGTGCAGGGTGATAGGGATTTAGTTTCATTCTGTTGCATATGGATTTCCAATTTTCCCAGCACCATTTGTTGAAGAGGCTGTCTTTTCTCCATTGCATATTTTTGGCCCCTTTGTCTAGTATGAGAAAATTGTATTTATTTGGGTTTGTGTCCGTGTCCTCTACTCTGTACCATTGATCTACTTGTCTATTTTGGTGCCAATACCATGCCATTTTTGTTACTATTGCTTTGTAGTATAGTTGAAGTTCTGGTACTGCAATACCCCATTTCATTCTTCCTGCTAAGGCTTGCTTTAGCTATTCTGAGTTTCTTATTCTTCCAGAAGAATTTCATGATTGCTTGCTCTATTTCTGTAAGGTACGTCATTGGGATGTTAATTGGAATTGCATTGAATCTGTATAGCACTTTTGGTAGTATGGCCATTTTGACAATATTAATTCTGCCTATCCAAGAACATGGGAGATCTTTCCATCTTCTAAGGTCTTCCTCAATTTCTTTCTTCAATGTTTTGTAGTTTTCATTGTAGAGATCTTTAACCTCTTTGGTTAGATTGATTCCCAAGTATTTTATTGTTTTTTTGAGGCTATTGCAAATGGAGTTATTTTCCTCATTTCCCTTTCAGATGTTTCGTCGCTTGCATATAAAAATGCTTTAGATTATGCATGTTGATTTTATAGCCTGCTATTTTGCTGAGTTCATTGATGAGGTCTAGATGAACATGGTAGTTATAATCAGAAAAAAATCTTATGTTAATTTTGAAACAAAGATCTACAAGACACTATTACCAAAATGATGTATTTTCTTTAAGAATAAGATGATTAAAATACTCTAAAACTCTTGGTGGATATAATAAAGAATAAATGCAGCTTTTGAATAAGCCTTTTTAAAAGCATTTTAAAGATAAAAAATATTAGCTTGTTATTAAAACACTCATTTATATATTAAATCACTAATAACTTTGGAATTTGATACTGTTGTTATTATTGTCATTTTACAGATAAGAAAGTGAAGACTTATGTTGAAAAAAATCTACTTTTGAAACATAACTAATATGTGGTACAACTGGGATTTGTAGCTAGATTAACACTATTACCTGAATTCCCAAGTAGTATGCTTTTTTTTTTTGCAGGGGGGATAATATTTTTCTTTCCATATTTTCTTTTATCAGCTATTATGCTTTATATCTTCTCTAAAATGTGATTTCTGTGCTTAAAAAGAAATAATCTTACTTTTAAACTGTTTCTCATAATTATTAGTCATTCCTCTGAAAACCAATTTTTATGATATTCTAAATGTGGACAAAGGTTACAAATAAACAGAGTATATGGAAGTAATTGAATGTTATCCTAAGAAAGATCCACATTTCCTTTAAATATCCCCAAATGAAATACTAAGACTTGTGGGATTTCCTTCAAAATAATAAGGGGGGAAAGACAGTAGGAGTACAAATGAAGCAAGACTAGCTATGGGTTATAAATGCTGCAGCTGGCAGGTGGGCATGTGAGGGTTAATTATATTTTTCTGTGTATTTAAAATATTTAAAATATTCAAAACACTTCCAGTTCCAGCCAAAAAAAAGGGGGGGACAGATTACACTCTTGGCTGAAATAACAGAGAAATAAAATACACCCAACAACAGCTTTCAGACCTTGGACAGAGAAATGGGACAATATTCTCTCAAAGAGGAGAGAAGAGTATTATAAGATCTAAAATCACCCCAGTTTACTTCTGGAGAGTTTCCAGAATGCAGCACAGGAAGGGAAAACCCAGGTGGAGTACAGCAATGCCCTGTGTAAAGGAGATAAGAGTTGGAAATTCAGGGAGGCAAAGAAAATTTCTCAGGAAAGAAGATAGGTACACGCAGGGAGAGCTCCAGAGACTGTGCAAATCACATCTAGGCTTCAGGTGAGTACTGGTTAGAATGGGAAAACCTAGCTTCACAGGGCATGATTCCGTGCATAGAGTACTCATAAAGGTACTGTCTCAGTACTAGGGAAAATTGGTTTTAGACTTCATGCAGCTCTGACAGGGCCTCACCAAAAAATAAATAAATAAATAAAAATTTAAAAAATAAAAAATAAAAAGGGCTAGGGCTGTAGCTCAGTGGTAAAGCACCTCTGGGTTTAAGTCTCAGTATTAAAAAAAAAAAAGTGGTATATTTGTACAATGGAATATTATTATTAGGCCATAAAAAGAAGTACTGATACATGGTACAACATGGATAAACCTGGAAAACATCATGCTTAATGAAAAAGCCAGTCACACAGAAGACTGTATATTGTGTGATTGCATATGATGGCATGTCTATGAAATGGCCAGTCATGGGGGGGATGGGGGGGTGGGGAGAAAATTGATTTTAGACTTAATGCAGCTCTGACAGGGCCTCATCAAGTTCGAAAGGAAGCCTCTAAAAGGTCAAATTGTTTCCAGCAGTATTCTCGCTGAAAAGATTGCAGGACCCAAAAGAATACAGCAACGTCTTTAAAGTAATGAAAGAAAAATGCTATTAACCTAAAATTCTACACCCTAAAAATATTCCTTCAAAAAGAAATCATAAACAAATCTGTATTACCAGGAATCATTAAAGGAAGTTCTTCAGGAAAAAGAAAAATGTTACCAGGAGTAAATGGCAATTAAACATTACAGAAACAAAACAAAACCAAACCTAAAAATAAAGTAGATAAAAAGGACTTTAAAAAATTAACAGGCTGGGGATATAGCTCAGTTGGTAGAGTGCTTGCCTCATAAGCACAAGGCCCTGGGTTCAATCCCAGCACAGTAAAAAGAAAGAAAGAAAAAATTAACAGAACATTAGTGAGCTTTAGTGCAATTTCAAGTATTTAGAGTACATATAAATGGAGTCCCCAAAGGAGAGGAAAGGGGTAGAGAAAACAATAGAATAACTGAAATATTTCTAAATTTGATGAAAACTATAAATTCACTCATCCAAGAGTCTCAACAAAGCTCAAACACAGAAGGTGTAAGAGGTTAAATCTTACCAAGGAACATCATAATTAAATTGTTCAAAAATTATGATAAAGAATAAAACTGAAAAAACAACCAAAGGGGGAAAATAGATTTATGTACACAGGAAGAAAAGCACGGATGACAATAAACTTCTCATGGAAAACCAGGCAAGTGAGAAGACTGTGGAGAAAGTCTTAAAAGTGCTGAAATAAACAAACAAACAAAAAAAAACCTGTAAACTGACTGAGTATTGTGTATCTAGTGAAGATGTCATTTAAAAAATAAATAAATAAATAAAAATAAAACCTTTCTAGATGTATAAAAACTGAAAGAAAGCATCAACAGCAAGCATACAGTACAAAGTGCTAAAGGAAGTTGTTCAGGCACAAGATAATACTACCACATGGAAAGATCGATCTACACTAAAGAACAGTGAGCACCAAAAATGGCAGCAACATGGGAAAATACAAGACTTTTTTTTCTAATTGTAGTTTATAATCTATTTAAAGAAATAAAACAATAAGGTACTAGGGTATTATAGGAAGAAGTAAATTATATGACAGTGGTTGCTAAAACTGGGGGGGAGGGGATGGGGATGTGACTTTTTAGTAGAATGCTTGCCTAGCATGCAAAAGGCCCTGGGTTCAAACCAAAGGAGGTGGGGAACAAGGTTGGGAGAGGAGAAAGAACGTATATATTTATACTATTCTAACATGATGTGATGTACTATATGTGAAATGATATATCATCATATAAATGTAGTTTCTCATAAAAGATGTACACTCTAAACTCTAAAACAACATTAAAAAGCAAAAAAGAAAATTACAGCTAATAAGTCAGTAGGGAGATAAAAGTGAATAAATAAAATATACTTAATTAATCTAAAATAAACAAAAAAGGAGAAAAGAACAAGTAGAAACAAATAGAAATTTACACCTGTTCATACAAATAATCATATTGAATGTAAATGGTCTAAACCATTAAAAGACAAGAGATAGTTACTCATCTATATCTATCTAAATGAAATGCATTTTAAATATAAAGACAAAAAAAATGTTTAAAAAATGGAAAAAAAGGGGTTGGGAATATGGTTCAGTGATATAGAGTGCTTGCCTAGTATGGCATGAGGCCCTGGATTCAATAACCAGCACCTAAAAAGAAAAAAAGATGGAAAAAGATATACAATGCTAATACTAATCAAAGCAAGCTAAAATGGTCACACTGATATCAAATTATATATATTTCAGAACAAAAAATATTACCAATGAAGGATATCATTTTATAATCATAAAGGGGTCAATTAATCAAACGGACATAGCACTGGTAAAATTGCCAAGAGAAACAGATAAATCTGAAATTCTGGCTATAGATTTTCAATAGCTTTCTCTTATTAATTGTAGAACAAATAGAAGGATCAGAAAAGATACAGAAAACTTGAACAAACTTGATGTCCCCTGAAAAACTCATGTGCCTATGCAGGTGAAACAATTAGATGAAGGAGGCGAAATGATTAGATTACAAAAGCTATACCAAATCAGTGGATTAATCCACTTGATTGGTTAGTAATTTGAATAGATTTCTAGATGATAATTGTAGGCAGGTGGGGCATGGCTGGAGGAAGTAGGTCATTGGGGGGTGTCCCCTTGGGGATTATATTTTGTCTCTCTTGTCTTCTCTCTCTCTCTCTCTCTCTCTGCTTCCTGGCTGCCATGAACTCATCAGCTTTTCTCCACCATTCCCTTCTGAAACATCTTGGGCCCTGAGCAATGGATCTGGCTGACCATTACACACTTCTGAAAACATGAGCCCCAAATAAACTTTTTGTTCTCTAAATTGTTCTTGTCAGGTTCTTGAGCACAGTGATAAAAGTCTGACTAATGCAAAAACTATCAACCCAATTTGACCTAAGTGACATTTATAGAACACTCAATCCAATAAGAGCAAAAAGCACATTCTTTCCAAGGCTAACAAAAAATTGAAAAAAATAAAACATTCTGGGCCACAGACAACTCTAAATGAATCTAAAAGAATTCAAGTTATACTATAAAAAATGTTCTCTGAACACAAGGAATTAAACTAGAAAACAGTAGAAAGATGTCTGGAAAAATCACCAAGTATTTGAAAATAAAATTTAATACTTCAAAAATAACTCACAAGTAAAAGAAAAAAACAAAAAGGGCATCAGAAACTTTTAAATAGACTGAAAACAGCATATAAAAATTTGTGGGATGCTACTAAAGCAGCAGAGGGAAATTTATAGCACTAACTGTTTTTGAGACTGTTCTCCTGAAAAGTCTCAAACAAAAATTTAGCTTCCACCCTAAAAAACTAGAAAAAGAAAAAGCCAATAAAAAAAAAGAGTAAATAGAAGGAAAAAATAAAAATTACAAAAGAAATTTTAAAAGTTAAAAATAGGAGGAATGGAGAAAAATCACTGAAAACAAAAACTTTTAATCAGCCTAATCAGGAGAACAAAAGAGAAGATCCAAATTACCAATATCAGAAATAATCATAATACTATTACAATCTACACATATTAAAAGGAAAATAAAAATATGAAGTTTTTGCCAATAAATTCAACGATGTCCTTAAAAGACACAGAGCTCGCTCAAAAATAAATTTGAGGGGCTGGAGATATAGCTCAGTTGGTAGAGTGCTTGCCTCACAAACACAAAGCCCTGGGTTCAATCCCCAGCACCGCAAAAAAAAAATAATATTAATTAAACAAAGAAATAAATAAATTGGAATAGTCCTATAATCACTAAACAAATTGAGTTTGAGGTTAAAAACCTTCTGCCCCACACAAAAATTAAGGCCCAAATGGCTTAATTGGTGAATTCCACCAAATATTTAAAGAAAAAAATAATACAAACTTCATACAAACTCTTCCAGAGAATCAAAGAAACACTTTCCAAATCATTCTATGAGGTTTACATTACCCAGATACCAAAACCAAATGTAGTAAGAGAAGAAATCTACAAACTAATGTTTGTCCCAACAAAGATGTACAAATTCTTTTTTTTTTTTTTCCAGTGCTGGGAAGATGTACAAATTTTTAACAAATGATTAGAAAATTTATTCCAAAGGTAGACAAGAAAATAATGCATCACAACCAAGTGGAATTTATCCCATGATACAAGATTGATCTGAGATATGAAAATCAATCATATTCACCATATCAAAAACTTAAAAAGGAGGCTGGGGTTGTGGCTCAGTGGTAGAGTGCTTGCCTAGCACGTGTGAGGCACTGGGTTCAATTCTCAGCACCACATAAAAATAAAAATATGAAGATATTGTGTGCATCTGGCATAAAATGCAAGGTATGGATACAACTTTACTTCCTACAGAGATACCAGAATTTCTTGACATCACTTATTAGATATTCATTCTCTCACACCATGCCACCCACCACCATCAATTTGAAATGTCACCTTTATCTTATGTTACAAAACTTTGGGGTTTGTTGTTAGTCTTTTTATTTTAAGAAATATAATTCTGAATAGTTTGCTATTTCAAACTTTTTATCAAAACTCTATAAAAGATTATTTAAATGCTGTTCAGGCTGGGTACTCTCTGCTTGGCTGAGATTTTCCCAGTGACTTCAGAGGTTGAGGCAGAAAGACTGCAAATTTGAGGCCAGCCTTGGCAATTTAAGAGACCCTCAGCAACTCAGCAAGACAGTTTCAAAATAGAAAATAACTTAAAATCTATTCAGTGTATTTCCTTCTTTGAGAATTCAGAGTCCTAATCTTAGCTCCAACAATACAGATCATCAGCAACATGACTCCTCTATATAATCTTGGCTTTCACATTATCTTCAAAGAGTTGTACTTTATGCTAAACCCTTAGGTTTCCTCAAAACACACTATATAAAAAGTCATAAGAAAATAAAAGAAGCATATTTGCTGCAGGAATACTGTGGACAATGAATCACTTTCACACAATACTTCCAATGTGAATCCTTCTTGAGAAATATCTTTCAGAATTTAATGACAGAAGACTTTTGTTTACCCTGAGAAACTAATGAAAGTTCTTTGAATTTTTGCTTTTACTTATATTTATCTTAATATTTATCACAGAAATTCTCCATTTTCCAGTTTCACTTTCCATGGTTTCAGTTACCTGTGGTCAACTATAATCCAAAAATATTAAATGGAAAATTCCATAAACAAACAATTCATAGCTTTAAACTGCACACCATTCTGAGTGGTGTGATGATACCTCATGCAGTCCTGTTCCATTCCACCTAAAATGTGAAACATACCTTTGTCCAGCATATCCACATTATATGCTCCATCCACCTGTAAGTTAGTAGCCATTTCTCTTGGTTATCAAACCAACTGTCACAGTGTGTGTGTGTGTTCAAATAAACCTTGCTTTACTTAATAATGGTCTCAATAATAAAGCAAGAGTAGGATGCTGGAAATTCAGATAAGTCAAAGGGAAGTCATAAAATGCTTCCTTTAAGTGAGATGTACTCAACTTAAGGAAAGAAAAACACATCATAAGCTGAAGTTACTAAGATCTACCTTGAAAATCAATCTTCCATCTATGAAGTTATAAACAAGGAAAAAAAAAATTGTGCCAGTTTTGCTGTCATGCCTCAAACTGAAAAAATTATGGCCAGAATGTATGATATATCTTAGTTAAGATGAAAAGGGCATTAAATTTGTGTATCTAAGTGTAGGAAAACACATAGTGCTCTCTGGATTCTGGGCTACCCACAGTTTCAGGCATCCACTGACAATCTTGAAATGTATCCCAAACAGATAAGAGGAGACTACTGTATTCTACTGTAAACATTTACGTGGCAGCACATATTAAACTTTATGAATCTTGTTACAAAATGAATAAACTTGTTGGCAGGTGAGGCAGAAATCATGATGTGTCACTCAGATCTCCTTCAAGAAAACCTATTGTAAGGAGCATAGTTCAGCCTCCAGCCGTCCACCCCCATGAACACCGAAAGCATTCTTTGCCGAAGCTGATCCCGGTCAGTCCAAGAGTTTAGCAGTGGTGGAAGTGCCTGCCCATTCCTGCTTCCTATAAGATTCCAATACCCAGCAACTTGTATTTGTAGATTCCACATCTGCTTGGCTGAGATTTTCTCAACTCGCTACGGTGTGAGGCATTTCTACCTAAGTTTTCCTTCCCTGTCTTCTTCCTTTACAGGAAACAAACTTAAATTCATTCTAAAAGTACTCCCTACCTACCTCTGCTTCCCTTCCCCCTCATTGTTCACAGGTTCTCCATCCAATAAATCTTGCACCTCTAAGTTTGTCTTGACATTCGCCTGTTGTAGGATCTACACTGATGCAGGGAGAAAAGACTCACGTGCTTGTTCAAGTGGGACCTGCCTTCACAGTCTTCATTCCCAACATTATCTTTAAAGGTGCACTAAGGCTTCTATAGACAAACAACTGGAAGCCATGAAGCCCAGAAATAAGGGAAGACATCCAAAATTGTTGGTTGATTTGTTGTTTAATCTCAATATACTATAGGTTGTTTTGGCTATTTCACTTTAAAATTCAAGAACATTTGCTTCAGGAAACAGAGTTGTCTCTAAGTGAATCACCATATTGTTCCTTGACCTATTTATCTTGAATTGAGAAATATCTCAGAGATTGGGCCAGCAACAAAAGCAACAGCACCCTCTCTGGCATTTAAAACATCCTGAAGAACAAATATGTTATCAGCTCAAGGTTTCTTCATCCCTATCACCAAGGAAAATCTTGACCCGCAAATACATTAAAACGTATTTGGCAACGCTGAAAGGCAACATTCCTTAAATAGGACCCATAAGAAAAAGAAAAAAGTTTCCATCTGGCCTATTTCTAACCATTATTCTGTTCCAAAGGGATAGTCTTATGAAATCTAACAGTTTCTAAACTACTGAAACAAACTGAGAATGCATAAAGCCTATAATAACCCAACTACTGTTTTTACTTTAGAACCTGAAGAATCATGTGCCGTGTTGTGTATCCCTAATCTAGTCACAGACAGCCTCATTTTATTTTTTAATTCATTTATTTATACACTTCTAATAATATTAAACCAATCCTCCATAACTTGCCTTTCATGACAGAAAACGCTATTGACAATACCAAAATATTTCTCAACCATTTCTCCAGGGAAAGAGCTGCTTAAATCTTATATTTTGGTTTTACAGTTTCACACTATAAAAAAGTCCTGAGGTATGAAGGCAATACCCTGACCCCAAATGACATCAGGGCATTCCTTTCAGAGAGGAATACATTCACCTGCCGTTAGTTTCACCCACAGTTTCAGGCATCCACTGACAATCTTGAAATGTATCCCGAACAGATAAGAGGAGACTACTGTATTCTACAAAGTTCCTTAGTCCAGGATGAATAATTCCTCTCTTGCTCTAATGTGAACACTTCAGATATTTGGGAGTGGACTTTCCAGTTGCCAGAGTTCAGTCAACCCTGCACGCTTAAATTTCTAACCTTTCCAAAATTCATCTACACATCCCTCGCAGCCCTTCAGTTGCTCTCAGAGCTTACCACCTTCTGCTTCTATCATGCTGACACTCTGCTAAATGTAATACTCCCAGTGGGCTCTTGCCGACTCCCTGCACTGTGGCACAATTCTTCTCTGTTAGCTGCCTAGAATAGCACTAGCTTTCCTTGGACTGCCAGATCACATTTCAAGCCCAAACTAGTGTATTATCTGCCATTACTGTCAAGTCTCTCTTGTTCTCTGGGGTTTCATTTATTTATTTATTTTTCTCTGACGGACCTCTCCTATCTCCCCTTCAGCCTTTGAAAGAGTAGAATTATGTCCTAATGCTAATTTCCTGGATAAATGAATATTATTCATTTTCTGGCCTGATATCAGTACTTAAATTACTTACAGATAATTTTCATAACTGACAGAGATTTTCCCCCCTTTATCATCTACCTAAGTTTTTTCCTCATTCAAACTTTACTCAAACCTATCTCCTCCTCTGAGTAACTTTTATAGGCAAAACAAAATGGGCTATATACTCTCTACAGTCACTTCAGTTTACTAAACTTTTAATTTTCTTTTATTTTTAAATTTTTTTGATATTAGGAATTGAACTCAAGTGTATTCTACCTATGAGCTACATCCCCAGTCCTTTTTATAAATTTTATTTTGAAACCAGGTCTCACTAAATTGCCAAGGCTGGCCTTGAACTTGGGATCTTTCTGCCTCAGAGGGAGGGAGGGAGGGAGGGAGGGAGGGAGGGAGGGAGGACAGGCTGTGATAGCTAAGGGCAGAGCACCCCTGGGTTCAATTCCCAGTATGGCAAAAAAGAAAAGAAAAGAAAAGAAAGAAAGAAAGAGAGAGAGAGAGAGAGAGAGAGAAAGAGAGAGAGAGAGAGAGAAAGAGAGAGAGAGAGAGAGAGAGAGAGAGAGAGAGAGAAAGAAAGAAAGAAAGAAAGAAAGAAAGAAAGAAAGAAAGAAAGAAAGAAAGAAAGAAAGAAAGAAAGAAAGAAAATATGTTAAGATGGCGACTTTAAGAATGAATAGGAATCCAGAAGTAGGAGGAAAACATTCCAGTCAGAGAGGAATTCCAGAGCAAAGGCAAAGAATGTTGAACAGTGTGGAATGCTTGGGAGACAAGTAACATGATGTCCTCGGAGTATAATGGACAGGGCAGGGGAGAAATGGCAGAACATGAAAGGGAATTAGTGGGAAAAAAAACAAGGCATTAGACCCAGAAGTACCTTGAATCCTAAGCTAAGGAATCTGAATGCAAACATGTAAATAATGAGCAGAGGTTAAAGGAATAGATAAAAGGAAATGACATGACCCGTGTTTTAGAAGAAACAGTCAACATAAATACAAAAAAGGAACAGGAAGGAGGGACAAAAGCAAAAAATATTAGTAAGCTGCAAAAGCCCAAGTGAGCCATAAAGGCTTTTACAAGGTTGTTTTTCAGCCTATCGCTTACTGAGCACCAACTGTGTGGCAAGTACAGTTCAATATACTTTCCATGTTTAACCTCATTTATTGGTTATCATAGCCCTGTCAGGTAAGTACTAGTATCCTAATCTAACACACAGAATAGGTTCAGAAAAACAAATACGCCAACCACCAAAATAGAGTCAAATTTAGTAAAATGTCCTGATTACTGTCACTGTAGCTTTTAGAACCCATTCCAGGGTACATCCCTAATCTAGTCACAGGCAGCCCCATTTTCTTTTTCAGCAAATATGAACTAAGCACCTACAACTTGTGCTCTAGATTGAACGTTTGTGACTCCCCCCCAAAAATTCATGTGAAATCTAATCTCTAATGTGATGCTATTTGAATGTGGGGTCTTTGAGAGATTATATTAGATCATGAGGGTTGAATGAAATCAGTACCCTTATAAAAGAAACTTCAAAGAGCTCCCTCACCCTTTCTGATCAGCTAAAAACCAGGTAACAGGTACTCATCAGTCATCAAATCTTGATTCCTTCATCGTGGCCTTCCTAGTCTTCAAAACTATGAAAAATAAACTTGTTTATTAGCTACCCATTCTATGGTAGTTTGTTATAAGATTACAAAAAATGTACTATAAACTATATAAAAACTCATAATTCGTACAGTCAATGAGTTTACTATTTCATGGAAGAGAGACATGATATAACCACATGACAAAATGTTAACCAGAAATTAACAAAAGAAGCCAGGCATGGTGGCGCACGCCTATAATCCCAGTGCCTCAGGAGGCTGAGGCAGGAGGATGGCAGCCTCAGCAATTTAGTGAGACTGTAAGTAACCTGGTGAGACCCTGTCTCAAAGAATTTTTAAAAAAGGGCTGGGAATGTGGCTCAGTGTTTAAGTACTCCTGGGTTCAATCCCTGGTACAAAAAAACCCCCTAACGAATATAAAAGAAAAAGTGCTGAATATTATAAGACAATGTAAGAAAATAAACTAACTTAGGGGGAAAGAGATGTAAGGAAAGAGCTCCTGAGGAAGTGGCATTTGATACCTGAAGGAAGGACTGCTTGAAGGGGAAGCTGTTCCTATCTATTTCTACACAGTCATCTGCTACCTCTAGATACTCCATCTCGGTTGCTGAAAATTTTACCATTAGCTCATAACTCTGGGTCTTCAAACTCCATGGGCATAATGTAACTAATCCGACATTTTACCTCTATTTTTTTTTTGTTTTGGGACCAGGGTCTGGACCCAGCTATGCTTAACCACTGAGCCACATCCCCAGGCTTTTTATTTTTTATTTTGAGACAGGGTGTCACTAAGTTGCTTAGGGCCTCCCTAAATTGCTGAGGCTGGTATTAACTTGTGACCTTCCTGCCTCAGCCTCCTGAATTGCTGGGATTATAGGTGTGTGCCACAGTGCCTATTTCACCTCTACTTTTTAGTTACAACTAACTTCAATGACCACACACTGGTAACCTAGTCAGTACCAATAACTGCTATACTTCTGGAACCTGAAATTCAAATACCATGTTTTATGGTATTTAAGATCCCATCAATTGGGAGATTCACCATTAATTCACATAACAATAAGAAAAAAGTGTTAACCTAAATTGACATCTCAATCTCAAGAAATATTAAAATGGGGGGGGGGGGAAGCAGTATGCCTTAAAAATCAATAACTTTGATGACAACTGCTATTCCTTTTGTCAATATCCTACTCTTTCCCATTATATATGAATGTGTGTATATGTATATATATGTATATAAAAATATGTGTATATATTTTTTTATTACCCCAAACCTCAGTTATACTTCTGGAAATTTGCTCCTTTTATACTATTCCAAAACTATTTGTCTCGCTTGTTACTTCCTTCACATGCTAGCCAAAATTCAAGGTACATATAACTGATATGTCAAACAGTATGCTGCCAACTCCTTGTCTCTCTGGCTTTCCATTGTACCTACAGAGCAAAAACAAACAACAACAAAAACAAAACAAAAAAAAAAAAACACTGTCAACTTTCTCTGCTTCTACACCTGAGCTAAGTTCTAAAATAAATCATTTAACCACAATGATTAGTGTCATACAAACTCATCACCTTCAACAACATGCAACAAATCTACGCTGCCCAAGTCCTCATTCTCCCATTCCCTAATATTTCAAGTGAAAAAAAAAAAAAAAACAAAAAAAAACAACTGCCTTCAAGATCTCAATCCGGGGGTGGGGATGTAGCTCAGTGGTAGAATAAATGCTTATTAGCATGTGCAAGGCCCAGGGTTTGTTCCCTAGTCCCCCAACCCCCTAAAAATAAATCCAAATCCCATCATCTCTCCTACAACTCTCAAAATATAATTTTAATGTCTTATTTCTTAAGAACATTAAAAAAATAGTATGAGAACATGGCACAATGCTGCACACCTGTAATCCCAGCAATTTGAGAGGCTGAGGCATGAGGATGCAAGTTTGAGGCCAGCCTTTGCAACTTAACAAGACCCTGTCTCAAAATAAAAAAATAAAAAGGGCTGGGGATGTAACTCTGTGGTAAAGCATCCCTAGGTTCAATCCCCATTACCACATACACAAAGAAAATATAACATGGGAATTCCTCAATTTCTTAATCCTCTCATCCAAACTACCTATGAATTCACATATGTCCATCTGTCCTCATTTATTAATTTCACACTAAGCTCTTATCATGTATTAGGCACTTCTCTAGGTGACTGGGTCATAGCAGAAAAAAAAAATCACTGCCCTTGTGAACTTAAATTCTAGGAAGGAGACAGACAATAATAAAGAACGTAATAAATTACTTATTAGAGGGTAAGTGCTATAGAAAAAAGAAAAAGTCAAATAAGGAATAGGGAGTGTAGAAGCAAGGGTTGGTGGAGGGCCACGTTATCCCATGATGGTCAATAGTATTATATAGGTAAAACTCTTTGGCTTTTATTCCCAGTAAAATGAAGAGCCACTCCTAGGTTCTGAGCACAACAGTGACATGATCTGACTTAGGATTTAACAAGCTCTCTGTGGCTGTATAATGAAGACAGACTATAAAAAGAGCAAGAGAGACCCGTTATGAAGCTTCACTATAATCCAGGCAAGGCGTGATAGTGTGGCTTAAACCAAAGTGGTAAGAAGAGGTTAAATTATGAACATACTGAAAGCAGACACAAAAGGATTTGCTGAAGGATTGATATTAGAGAGAGGGGTCCTGGATAAAGGAGCTGGGAGTATAGCTCAGTGGTAGACTGCATATCTAGCAAGCACAAGGCCCTAGATTCAATCTCCAGCACAAATACATACACATACACAGCATAGGTAAGGTTAGCAAGGCACAGAAAGGAGAGGGCTTATCCAAGGACTAGCCCTGGGATACCCTATATTAATAATTCTCTAACTGTGTAAGATATTTTATTTATATGTAAATAAGGCTAAATAATCTATTTATACTTTTAATTATATTTCTTCCTTTATTTTCCAAGTACCTCAGTCCATTTTTATTCCCTCTTTCCACCCATGCTTTCTTCCTCACCATACTCCTTCCTATAGGCACCAAAACATATTCAAGTCTGTCACATATTTAAAAACACAGAAAACTGGGCTGGGGATGTATGGCTCAGTAGCAGAGCACTTGCCTAGTAGTACACACAAGGCCCTATTCAACCCCAGCACAGAAAAAAACAAAACAGAAAAAACAAAACCTATAAAACACAAAAAGCATTCTCACTAGGTCCTGCATCTAGCATTTCTCTCTAGCATTTCTACCTCTCTTATCCTTCACAGTTAATATTTTCAAAAGTTTTTTTAACCCTGCTTTCTTTCTTCCCTACCAATAATGTCTCCTAACCAGTACAATCTGGCTTTACTATTGATTAAAACCTTGAAATAATTGTTTTGCTACTAAATCCAGTGAATTATTTTTAGTACAGATTTACTTGTATACATACTTTACATATATTTATAATTTATTTATAATTTTTAATTCTTCTCCTCCTTAAAAATTCTCTTCTTTCTGGAACACCACATTCTCCTGATTTTTTCCCTTCCACTCTGCCTTCTAATTTCCTTATCTTTTTTTTTTTTAATTTTTTTTTAATTGTAAACAAATGGGATACATGTTGTTTCTCTGTTTGTACATGGCATAAAGGCATACCATTTGTGTAATCATAAATTTACAAAGGGCAATGTTGTTTGATTTCCTTCATTATCTTTTCCTTAACTGACTCCCTTAAATATTGGTATTTACTGGGGTCCATTCTCAGCCTTCTTCAGTCACTTTATAATAATTTCCCTGGTGATTCCACTAAGAGAATGAATGACAGTTAAGACATTCTTGGTGATCTTAGCAAACACAGTTTCAGAGAAAAGGAAAAGAAAAATGAATAGGAAATGGAATAAATCCAAAGGAATATGTATAGATAGGACTAGGGAATTATGGAGTTTATTTTATCTTTTTTTTTTTTTTTTTTTAAAGACAGGGGGCTGGTATTGGGACTCAGTGGTAGAGCGCTTGACTTGCAAGTGTGAGGCACTGGGTTAGATCCTCAGTGCCACATAAAATAAACAGATAAAATAAAGGCACTGTGTCATCTACAACTAAAAAAAAATTTTTAAAAAGAAAAGATGGGAAAGGAGCCAATAGAGTTGAAAAGATTGAGGATGAAATAAATGATGCTAAGCCACTGAAGAGATGGATGACATGGTATCAAGAACTATATATTTAGATAGGGCTGGGGTTGTGGCTCAGTGATAGCACTTGCCTAGCACATGAGAGGCATTAGGTTCAATTCTAGGCACTGAATACAAATAAAAAAAAATAAAGGTACAGTAGCAATTACAAAAATATTTTTTAAAAAGAACTATATATTTAGATATTATAACTATTTGAAATGGGAAAAGCAAACTTTGTACACTGGGGTAAGAAGAAAAAAGTTAAGGATGAGTTAGGACAGAGACAAGATGAGAAAGTAAGGAGGAAGCTGAAAGAGTTCATAAGCAGAAGTCTTGACCTTTTTTCGTGGCCCAGATCAGATGTTGACAATAAGACAGAGATGAGGCAGAAGAAGAGGGGAGGTCTTTAAGAGCTCCTAAAGAAAATGGCAGCCAAACTAAACAAGTTAAAGTAAAAAATTTTGATAACTTAAAATGAGAACCCAAATAAGACTATAGAGAAGCAGCAATGCCATAACTTTTTAGCATTCAGTTATAAAGGCATAGACAGAAATAGAGAAGGCAGAATGCAAAATTAATCCAGTAATCTGAGGATGAGTAGAGGATAAAAATCAAGGGGGTTGAAGGTGTTTGTATGGGACAAACTAAAAAGAATTACCTTCATACCATCAATATTTTAACCCAATACTTTAAAATAGTTATTTCCCAAAACGAATAGACTGAGAATCACATGACCACAATGACATCACTGAAACTGTAATAAACAATCTGCCTCACCCTACCCATGTGCCATGACCCAACTGCCCCGTACCAATACCACATGCCCTTACCATAGAAAACACTTCTTTAGCCTTAATGATGGCTTCTGTTTTAAAATAATCCCATAATCTTTGCCTTTATGTATAATTATGTGCATAAACACTCTTGTAAAAAGTCATTCTAGTGTCTTGTATTTAAATGATCTACACTGTGGATATGCAATAAAACCATTACAAATCAGATCCCACGTGTGTGGACCACATACACAAAGTTCTGTAATCCTATACCATATGATTGTTGATGGTGGTGAGCAGGTACAATTCTTCTGAAGAGTTCTTGTCATGGAAGTACTCCTAAAAGTTGGAAAATCCTCTTCTAGACTTTCACCTGTACTAAGAGAATGTATTAACAGATTTTATAAATGTTTCTGAACATAAACCAGGGGTCAACAACTATGGCTTGCAGACTAAACTTGACAAGCTGCCTATTTTTGTATAGCTTGTGAACCAAAAAGGCTTCTACATTTTTTAATTTTTTTTATTTTTTGCTGTGCTGGGGATCGAACCCAGGGCCTTGTGCTTGCAAGGCAAGCACTCTACAGACTGAGCTATCTCCCAGCCTCTACATTTTTAATAGTTGAAAAATGTTAAAGAACAGTATATCACAGTACATAGAAATCACACTAAATTCAAACTTCAGATTTCATAACTAATGGTTGTTTTTGGAACACAACAACACCTATCCATTTACATATGGACTATGGCTACTTTTGTGTGACAAAAGCTGAGTTGAACAGCTGCAACAAAGTCAATATGACATGAAAATCTTATAACTTATTGACACTGCAGAAAAAACTTGCTGATCCTTGACCCCCAAAAAGTCTAATTTCATTGTATAATTTAGTAACGACAATGACAATTATTTCCAACTGGGCATAAGACCTTGGAACAATAGTGATCTGGGAAATAAAGACCTTAGTCAATTAGAAGTAACAAAGCTTAAACAGTTTAATGCATACATTAAACTTAATTCACCTGATAGAATGGCAGATATGGAACTGCCAATGGGCCACTTACAGAAGTTCAATCTTTTTGGTTTAGTTCTTGACACCCTTACATGGTCTTTCGTCAATTATTCCAGGACAACTGTACCAAGAACTCTCCAAAGCTCTTTTAGCAATTTTAGGAAAAGACACATAGAAGTATAGTATTTATTCACTGCAACCTTACCAGGTAACTTCCATAACTATCATACATTACAGGAAAGCAAACCAAATCAGAAAAGCAGGTATCCTCAAGAAACATCAAGTGAACTGTGGCCAGTAGGTGGAGACAGTTTCTAACCAAACCAGAGTGATAACTAGTGAAAATTTAACCAATCTTCAGATCCTTACCTTGAAATATTTAGTTAACTAGATAGGACAAAGTGATTTGTTTCCCCCTAGTTTAAAAATAAACCCAGGATACTTTGTTTTTCTTAAATCATACTTCACTAAGGAACCTGAAATAGGCTTGATTGGTGAATACTTCATTCCCTACAAAAATATGACCCTAAAGCACATATTAAACTAAATAAAGCAAGGTTTTTCTTCCATTGCCATTAGAATAAGAGTATTTTCCGATTACTTTCTCTACATGAGGTTAGCATCTTTCCTATTAAATCAAACCTCAGGCTTTCTTCTCTACTACTTTCTAGCTTTGATTATATAAGCTGGGAATAACTGACTATTCAGTAAGTTATGACTGTGATAATAGCTCTGAACCACCTTATTGAATACCATATACTTTTAGTCATAAAAATACCTTCCTCAAAGATATTTCTCATATTATAAACAAAATCAGAAGTGGTAGCACACAACTCAAAAGTGGAGTGCAGTCCCACCACTCAAAAGGCCGAGTGAGGCAGGAGGATCACTTGATCCCAGGAGTTTGAGATTAACCTGAGCAATATAGCAAGACCTAGTCTCAAAATAAGTAAATAGATAAATATTTTAAAATCAAGAAAAAAAAATTCTTTAACATACTGTCAATGATAGGGACATGTTTCCAACTTCTGAGCCTCTAGAATAGAACCATATGACAATTGCTAGCAGTATGTAGAAGGATGCTATTTCTATTAGGTCTCCGGCAAAAGCATTCTCAACTTCCTTTCTCAATTTCTGAGGTTTCTGTCACCCAAGCACACAGAGCTCAGTGTTCTTGGCCAGTTGTCCAAAGTCCACAACAGGTGCCGCTGTTTGGGGCTGTCCACCCCACACTTTTCTCAGTATATCTAATTTCCATGGTATACACAATTCAGTCAGGTTCTAAAATGCAGCCTATCTCAAAGTAAAGCATACTAAGTGCAAAGGACTCACAGGCAACCCTTGCTACCAGGAAACATACGCACTTAGAAAAATGTTTATTGGAATAAATGAAAGTGAGGAGGGGGAGATCTTTCTGAGAGGACCAGGACCAGACGTCTTTGTGCAGTACAATCCTCTTTATGAAATGCAGTTAACACATCAGCTGGACATATTTTCTGAATGCAGGGTGATCCTTCTATTATTGAAAGATTTAAAAGTACTGGAGACTTGAGAAAAAAGGCCACGGAAGGCACCATTGATAGTGCACTGAAAATTCCTACAGTGATTGCTGACCCTGTTCAGATACCTATGGCAGCAAGCAAAGCAGTTCACCTCTACAAAGTGGGGAAAATGAAGATGAGAACTCTATCTACTGAAATTATTTTCAACCTTTCCCCAAATGACATTTCAGAGGCTTTGAAAAAATTTGGTATCTCAGCAGATGATTCTTCAATTTTAACTGTTTACAAAAGAGGAATAGAAGTAAATAAAAACATCTAAAATCTCAAGTAGAAGGTCACGAGAATTCTCTGAAAAATCTTCCTGAAATAACGAATATTTCTGAAGTCAAAAATATATATAAAGTGTCTTCACAAGAAGAAAAAATTGGGACATTACTGCATGGTATCGTTAGTAGAAAGTCAACAAAAAATGTTTCTATAAAATATTAGAAATACTAACAGAAATTTTCAACTTTAAAGAAAAAATTGACTTTTCTTTCCTGATCATAAAATCAATATGTTCATTATAGAAAAATAATTTTTTTCATGAGACAAGGGATTGAACCCAGGGTCTTGTGCATGCTAAGCAAATGCTATACACCTGAGCTACACTTCTGGCCCTATTAAAAAAAAAAATTAAATCACAGAATCAGATGGAAAAAAAAAAAAAAAAGAACTACTGTTTTTACTAATACTATTATTGTCACTATTTTTGTTGTCTTCTAGTCTTCTATTGGTATTTGAATTTTTTTTAAATAATTGAAATAAAAACTGCTAACACTTATTGGGGAAAAAAAAAGAGTAAATGAAAAGTGATAACTTCCAGAAGTTGCCTCTCTTGGAAACCGCCACCCTTTACTGTCTGCGTCTCTGTCTCTCTGTCTCTCTCTCTCTCTTTTTTCCCCACCTTTACTATCTCTACAATCTTTTTTCCTTTCATGTTCCCAACATACTTATGGTCACATTTTGAGCTCCAGATACAAAAGGCAAGTGCAGGTGAGTAAGTGGGCATGTGGAACACAAACACACACACACTCACAAAGTTTTAACAAGTTGCTACCCACTTCAGAAAGGTTGACATATACTGAATTTTAGATCATAAACTAATACCTCCAAAAACTTTAACTCACTGGACAAGGGTAAGGATTTAGCAAGTTTAGTCTAATATAAAAATATGTTTTTATCTCTTTTCAGGAACCATTTTGAATGTTGTTCTAAACTACTTGGTATCAGAATGTCCTGAAATTTTTATTCTACCTTCCAGATTATGTGAAATATAATGATAAGCATCCCAGTACTTCCATGCTAATAAACCCCAGGAATTTACCCACTATCAATTGCATGGATTACTAGAGGAAGTCAAAATATTAAAATCCAATGAGCCAAGCACAGGGGAACATGCCTGAATCCAGGCAACTTCAGAGGCTGAGGCAGGAGAATCACAAATTAGAGACAAGCTACAGCAACTTAGCAAGGCCCTATGCAACTCAATGAGAATCTGTCTCAAAATTAAAAATTTAAAAAAGGGCTGGGGATTTAGCTTAATGGTAAATTGACTTGGGGTAAATCCCCACTACCCAAGAAAAGAAAATTCCAATAAAAGTCAATATGACACCAGAAAAAAATATATCTCTCTTCCCTTTATGTTTCTAATTTTTTGAGAAGGTACTTAATTGGAAGGAAAAGTTGGTGGCTTATGGAACATTAAGGGTATTAAGTGATACAGTGGTTTCTCCTTGGCTCCCTTCATGCAGTCTCTCTTCTATTACCATATTCTTGAATTTCTACTCTCAAACAAATATCTGTTTTTTCGTAAATACAGTTATAGAATTTTAAGTAACTATTATAGGAGTAATCATGAATTATTTCCCCAAAATGAACCCTATCTAACTACATTTTCAAAAGTCTCTAATTAGTTGCTCTAAGTAATACATAGTGGGGGAGGGCAGTATTAAAGCAGAATTAGGATTTGATTTATCCAAAATCAATTTAGTAAACAAAGGTAACAGTAACAATGTAGACAACTTTTATAGAAACTAATTAATGTATTTTTATCCTGACTTTTGCCAAATTACTTAAATAAGTGGCTTTCATTCTTCATACATACACACACACACACACACACGCACACGCACACGCACACACAAACCCCCAGCAAAGCCAGCAACTGTTGGAAGAGTAAAGGATTAAGTAAGATCAAACTAATTAGAGACAGTATGAGTTCCACCAGAGCATGCAGTAACCCTCCAGGGATGCATGCAGTTACAGAAACTCATTTCAAGTAGTTTATCTGGCTACATACTGCCTTCATCTTAAAGACGATAATTATGCAACATTCTCTAATCTTTTTTTTAATCAAACATTCATACACATATTGAATGTCTACTATGTGTTGTATACTGAGCTTTAGTTATCTTTTTCTATATTAAAGAACAAAGCATTTCAGTCAGCTCACTAACAAAGATCTGGAAAAATACTAAATAATGCCTAAATGGGAACTCAGGTCTACAGTCTATACAATATGTCCCCTACTGCCTATTCTTTAGCTTCAGAGTCTAGGCTTCTCTTTAAGATACTATGGAACTGTTGAGGACTATTCCCTGAATTTAATCTGGTCGCAGTGTTCTGTTTTCAATCTAGAGAGACAGACTGACTCATATGTAACATTTTTTAAAGCTGCTGCTCTGCAATGAGCATCCCTCATAAAATCTTAATCCTAATGAATTTAAATTCTTTAAAACCAGATTGCTCTGGCTTCATAGAACAAGTGTGACTGCTCAGCTTCAATTCCCCAGGGAGAAGAGAGAAGCTCTACTCTATTATGAAACCAGCTTGCCTAATCAAATTTCCTTTCAGAGAAAGAGGTCAAGGAGAATAACTGCTGTGCCATTTTTCAATTCTTCCTTCCAAGAAATGACTGTGATTGACAGATGTTATTTCTTTGAGTTCCAATAACCTCCTGCCAAGATCAACTAATTGTTCCCTGGTTTAAAAAAAAAAAAAAAATAGTAACAAACCACCAAGCCACATAACTCTCCATAATCACAATACATAATACTTTACATTAGTAAATTTTACAGTTTTCAAATATTTCACATGAATAAACACAAACACACTGAGGAATGTAGAACAAATACTATTATCATTTTACAGACTTGGAAACTATAACAATGGCAATATATGATTTATCCAAGGCAAACATATCCATAGCAGATCTAAACACTAATTTATATTGTTATTTTAGAGTCCTGTAATGTGTGATCTCCTTAGTATGTCTACTAATGCCATTATCTGCCCCCTCTTACTGAAATATTTACTAACTAAAGATAGTCTGCTCAGATGAACAGCTATGGTGGTAACGTAGGTATATATTCATGTGGTGTAGTAAAAAGAAGATAATTAAGAGACTGAGATAGCTTCAAATCATAGTCCTTGCCACTTAGGCTAAGGGACAGGGTAAATGATAACTGGCCTCAATATTCTCCTGTAAAACTGATATACCATTTACCTCACAGAATTCTAAGAACTAAATGAGCTAACATATATTAAAAGCCTAATACATAAAAACCACCTGAGTGTTTTTTCCCTGGAACAGTCCTGAACAGATTATCAGCCTCAAGGGAGAGTATAACTTATCATATTTCAGTGACCCCTAAAAACTAAGGGAAGAGGATTCGGAAAATTGGAGCACTAACATTTTCCTGGCATTCCCCTCAGATGTGGGATTTTTTGGCTGTCAGATTAAAGAGCAGCTTTTAGAGATGCAGAGAAACTAATTAAGAAAAAAATAGGAAAAAGCAAATGTGTCCAGATAAATAACATCAATCATGGTCACACAAAGTAATTGTTCTACCAACTAAACATCTATTTGAAGGCCAAGTAGAACATACCATTCAGTACCCACTAAAAAAGAGTTGAATTAATATTACTTTTGGGGGGCTGGGGAGATAGCTCAGTCGGTAAAGTGCTTACCTTGTAAGGCCCTGGGTTCGATCCCCAGCACCCCCCCCCAAATATATTACTTTTGTTACAAAGTGACCAGTTAGATCCATTCAAAGAGAGATACTATGAGTGTTAATCTAAATTATCCTTCTCCATTACTACCAAACATGAGAAAGAGATATTTTTCACAACCAGAAAGTGTTCACTTATCATGTTAACCATGACATAAATTCCTAAAATGGAACAGTCTCTAAATTATTTAGTTTAGAACAAATCACATCTGGGACTTAATCTAAATACTACATAAAAATTAAACTAAATAACCCCTTTCCTGGAATTATTTGAGATCAGAAATGCTCTGAGATCCAAAACTTTATGAGTATGTACATGATGCTCAAAGTTTCAGATTTTGGAGCATTTCAGATTTGGAATTTTCAGATTAGGCATGTTATTTTAGGCAGTTTTCTGTTACTGTAGCAAAATAACAGATAAACTACTTTACAGGAAGAAAGGTTTATTTTAACTCAGTTTTGGACATTTCACTCAATGGTTAATTGGCCCTGTTGCTTCTGGACCTCAGCAAGATGGTACATGATAGAGGAAGCATGTAGCAGAGGAAGCTGTCTATTTCATGGCAGTCAAGAAGCAGAGCAGAAGGGGGCAAGGGTATCAACAGCCCCTTCAAGAGCACTCTTCCCAAAGACCTAATTTTCTTCAAGAAGGTTCCATTGCTTAAAGGTTCTATCACCTCCCAAAATAATGCCACAGTCTGGATACCAAACATTTAGCATAAGGCCTTAGGGAGACATTTCTAATCCAAGTATAGTAGATGTCCAACCAGTAAAGTCTACACAAATATTCCCAAATCTGAAAAACTCAGAAATTTTATATACTTCTAGTCTTAAGCATTTTGAATAAGGGGCACTCAACCTGTATTTCAACAGAGAGTTAAGAAATAATTGCTGTAAATATTTAAATAATTTCAACAAGAACTGACATATAAGAATTTACCCTTGTAGCTGGGCATGGTGGCACATGCCTGTAATCCCAGTGGCTTGAGAGATTGAGCCAGGAGGATCACAAGTTCAAAGCTGGCCTCAGCAACTTAGCAAGGTCCTAAGCAACTGAGTGAGACCTTGTCCCTAAATAAAGTATTTAAGAAGGACTAGGGATGTGGCTCAGAGGTTAAGTACCCCTGGGTTCAATTCCTAGTACCCAAAAAACAATTTTTTTTTTCCCCTTGTAGTTACTGTTTTGTTTTCTGTTTGAAAAAAGTTTTGTGTGTGTGCTGGACTGCCTAATTTTATTCTGTGGTTACACTTAATCCATGATTTGTATTAGAACATTTTCAAGGCACTATCCAGACCGGTCTTTGTTGCAGGGGTAGATATATTTAAATAACTTGTATGTGCTTTAATAGTATTTTTAACTTCTCAATTTTGAGATACCAGCAAAATATTACTTATTATAATAAAGTTTAGTACTGTTATTTCTTGGTTTCCTGTTTTTAAAAATCCTTTTCCTCAATCATTAAAACTGAACTTCCCAGTTGGGCACAATGGCACATACCTGTAATCCCAGTGACATGGCAGGCTGAAACAGGAGGATTTCAAGTCCAAGGCAAGCCTTAGTAAGACGATGAGCAACTTAGTGAGACCCTCTTTCAAAAATAAAAAGGGATAGGGGTATATAGCTTAGTAGTAAAGTGACCTTGGGTTTAATCCCTACTATCTAAAAACAAAAACTGAGCTCCCCAATGCTAAAGGTTGAAAGATACAAAGAAAAGAATGCTGTAGATCTCGTTGCTGTTATCACTTTAAAGAAAAGTGGTAAAGAAATATGCCTTTTTAGAGTAATGTTTCTCTTGAACCAGAGATGTAGATGTAGTTCAGTGCTACAGTGCTTGCCTAACATGCATGAGGCCCTGCATTCAATACCCAACACCACATACACACAAAAAATGTAACATTTGTCAATCTAGAAGTCACGTTGTAAAACTGTGTCCTAAGTAATATATTTCCAATTATATCAAAGCACCCTTTTATGAATAAATTAAATTGGAGACAAAGTTTTCCCTATTAATGTCACTTTCGTTCTAATTTTACATTCAGCTTTATTAAATGAATAACAACTGACATATGACAAGGAATTTTGGACAACCAATGGCTCTATTAGATATGCTACAATCACTGAGTATTATAGTGCTTTGAGTTATTTTCTCTCTATCCATGCATAAATTATGATAATTATCATAAATAATAATTTAATAATAATTATCATAAATTATTATGATAATGAAGGAAGCAAGACAGATAAAGAAACCGGGATGATTGCCTCTTCAGGGCTCATGTATGAGAATACTCTTGACTTGTTAATAACGACACAAAATGAGTTACAATTACTTAAAACAAAGGGAAAATGATGGTAAGCAAATTATAATGTTATAAGCAATATTCCAGCTAAAAATGTTTGATTTGCAAATTCTATGAATTTCAAATTTTTTACAAAGAAATTACATAGAATTTTTTTACATAGATTTATAAATTCTATGAGTTTCAATTATTTTAAGACAAATAATAAGAACTTATTCTTTAAGAATTCCTACTTGTTTGCCTGACTATTACCTAAGAAATGATGACCTAGGAAAAATATTCAGGGACTTGGAATGTAGCTCAGTGGTAGAGTACTGGCCTAACATGTGCAAGGGCCTGGGCTTGATCCTCAGCACCACACTAAATAAACAAACAAGCCAGGTTGTCACTATAAAACAACAGATTTTGTGACAATAAATATTACTTGCATGATTGTAAAATCCTTTTAAAAACACTATCATATCCTGCCAAAAAATCTATGGTAAAGTCATTATAGTTAGTTTAACGGCACAAGCTCTGGAGAACAAATGCATGATTTAAATCTTAGCTCTAATATTTGCTAGTTAGGTGACCTTGGAAAAGTCCCTTAATGTCTGTGTCTTAATTATTTCATCTATACCATGGAGATGATGATAAATAACTCTATCTAATTCATAAGGCTGTGGTGAGAAAAATGAGTTGTATAATCCATGCCAAAGTGTTCATCACAGTGCCTTGCGTATTGTTAATTAACATTAGTTTTGCTTTACTTCCCTGCAAAATTTGGAGGGTATAAAATAAATGTATAAAATAATGGGGAATATTTTGTGTCATAAATGTGAATGCTATTTGCCATTCAGATTCAGGGAGAAAAAAAACTGAGAAAAGAAAAAGGAAGTTTTGTGTCTTTTATCTTACAGCAAGAGAAATAAAAACAAGGACTCTGATTTACTTTACTGGACAAAAATATAATGAAAGATACACTGGGAAAATCTTCATGTCTGTTTATAAGCAGCAATAAATTATACCTTTTTTTTTTTTAAAGACAGGGTCTGGGTCTGTTGCCCAGACTGGTGTTGAATCCTAACCTCAAGTCATCTTCCCACATTAGCCTCCTGAATAGCTGGGATTACAGGTTTGTCCCACCATACCCAGTTAATATTCATTCTTCTCCCCCTGCCCCAGTACTGGGGATTAAACCCCAGGGGCACTCTCCCACTGAACTACATCTCTAGCCCCTTATGATATTTGAGACAGGGTCTTGATAAGCTGCCAAAGCTGGCCTAGAACTTGCTATCCTCCTGTGCCAAGCCTCCTGAATCGCTGGGATTACAGGCTAACATTCATTTTTTTTTAAAGTGCCTTTTTCATTTATAGTCACGCAGGATATTTTTCACTGTTTCATTGCTTTTTTTCAGAACAAGGAAGTAAAGCCATCCTTAACAGTGTTCCTTTGTTATGCCTCCAAAATGAACTTACATTTTAAAATGCTGCTCAGAATATCAGTTAATTCAGTCAACAAGCATTCATTGGAAGCCATGAGCTAGGTAGACTCAAGCTCACTAAGAAATGTCCTCATCTTCAAGCCTAGTCTATTAGAAGAAACAAATATGTAAAAATTATTAGAAAAGAATTGTAAAAATAATATCAGTGAACTGATGCATACTCAAAATGTTTAAATCTAGGAGTTCATTACGATACCTATCCCCAAAAAACAAAGAAACAAACAAATCTCAACCACTAATTGGTTACCATTAGAGAATGCTAGTGAACATTTCATCCTGATTTTCCTATACAAACTATACTTCTGGATATTCAAATAGTAGATAAAGGGAAGTTTCTCTTTAAGAAGTATTCCAGCTAATAAATGAAGAAAGAAAGATAGAATTGGAATATTCACCATTTGTAGTCTTTAATGATTTAATGGATGTAAGTAAAGATCAATAGCTACTCATCACAAAAAGGCAGACAAGCAGATATTATGTACCTCCTAATGGAAGAAACCACTCATGAGAAATCTGAGCAAACTTCTAAATATAAGTACCAACTTACAGGAAATGCAGAGGACAAAAGAGGATTTAAAAAAAAAATATTATGGAGGGGCTGGAATGTAGCTCAATGGTAAAGCACTTGCCTAGTATGTGCAAGGCACTGGGTTCAATTTCTAATACCAGAAAATAGAAATTAAAAATTAAAAAAAAAAAAAAAAAAAAAAAACACTATGGAGAAACGAGTAAAATTCAAACTCCGGGAAACTACCAGGCAAATGATAGTTTGTATGACAAAAATTGTACAAAATGCCAGGCATGGCATTCCACACCTGTAATCCCAGCAATTTGGGAGGCTGAGGCAGGACTGCAAGTTCAAAGCCAGTCTGGGCAACCTGGTGGAAACCCCATCTCAAAATAAAACAACAAAAGGACTGGGGATATAATTGTGATCAGAGGTAGAGTGCCCCTGGGTTTAATCCCCTCTACCACACACACCCCAAAATAAATAAATAACTGTATGAGAGAGACAGACAGGGAGAGAGGGTAGGGCAGAGAGGGAGACAGAAATGCGGGGGGGTGGAAAATGTTAAGAGACAAATCAATCAAATTCTCTGTATGAAATTTACTTGCATCCTGACTCAAACACACTGAAAAAAATAAATAAATTTATGAATGACACAATTAGGAAAATGTGAACATTGTTTTTTATATTATTAAAGAATTATTGTTAATTTTTTAGTGTAATAATGGAATTGAGGCTATTTTAAATCCTCATCTTTTAGCCATATTTGGTGGTGTTTTTAGATGACATTATAAAATTCCTGAATTTGTATCCAATAATCTAGTGAATGGGGTAGTATGGGTTGTATACATAAAACAAGTAGCCATGAATTCACAATTGCTGAAGGTAGGTAATGGGGTACACAGCTGACAATTTCTACTATTAAAAAAAATTAAAAATAAACAGTAAAGGTCAAAACAACAAGAGAAAGAAAGAGTCAGAGACAGACTATGTAAACCTATGCTTTACAAGTACTAGTTATAATTATTACAAAGTTTAGGAGTTAGATGGGATGATCTCTCAAAATCTCAATTTTTTGACTCAATTATCTTCTAAGGTCACTTATGTCTCTAATTCCTTGGTACTTCTTAGGGATCTGGCTCAATTTTCCTCTCCCACAGGTTAGCAATGGCCTACAAAAACACTGAACAGCAACTACTTTTAAAAAGCACATGTACCAGAACTAACTCCCACTTCAGTGCTTGGAAATTTCAACCAAACCACCCACTTTAATTCTGGAGTCTGGATGTTATACTGCCTAATTAGGTTAAACAGCCTGTACTGATTAAACACATGAAAAAATGTGCTGTACAGAATGGTGACAACTCTTGCTTTTCTCTTTTCCCACATACAAATAGTTTGGGAATACTAGTCTCAAAATGTGGTCCAAAAACCACTGGCATATCCTTTCAGGGGGGTGCTTGAGATCATAGTTCCTTCATGATACAAACTGAACATTCCTTATCCAAAAATCCAAAATCTGAAACTTTTTCAGCACTGACTTGACACCAAAAATGAAAAATTTCACACTGTGAAACTTTGTTTCATACACAAAATTATTTAAAATATCATATCGACTTATAGGTTATATATATAAGGTGTGTATGAAACAGGAATAAATTTTGTTTTTTTGTCTTAGGCCTCATCACTTTTTCATCTTGTATCTCATCATTAGATACAGATACAAATATTTCAAAATCAGAAAAACTCCAAAATCCAATTCTAGTCCCAAGCATTCCTGATAATGAATATTCAACTTATAGTACTAAGACATCTGCCTTTTTTACTCTCATTATCACAGGAGTATACTATGGAGTTTTTCAGAGGGTACATGATATATGGCAAGGCACCAAATTATTATGACTGCAAAAGTCATCATGAGAATCCAGTTGTTTTTTATGAAGCTAGATATCAAAGAAATTTGCAAAAATGTTATTTATGTTAACAAGTAATGGGGCTTATTTTCAGTAAGTTTATAGTCTTTGAGTTTTTTATTTTTTAAGTTAATATTCTTAATTTGCTAAGTTTATTAAATAATACATTGTTTAGTTATTTAAAAATCAACCAATCAGTTATTTTTTATTCTCAGGTTTAATTCCTAACATAGTAAATATTTATAGATATAACCCACATAGACAAAAGCTCTTTGGGATCCTCAGTTTTAGAGTATAAAGGAAACCTGAGACCAAAAAGTTCGAGAATGACTAAAACACACACAACTGATTATGTCTTAATTTAATTTAATTATGTCTTAAATTACCATTACATTTTATATACTGTAGCCTCAATTGTTTCCTTTTTACCCTACAAAGAAGAACACTGTGATCTAAAACTAGTTGGTTTAATATACCTTACATTTATATTTTGTGGGGTTGGGGAGAAGGTGATCCTGGCTTAAAAAGAGTAGTCTATATCTATATTACTGCTCAGAATTCTAATTGGGATTTGAAGAACTTTCATCACATGGATTCTACAGGGAGAGAACACTTCTCTCTGAAGGAGGCTGGCACGAACCAAGGACCTAAGTTCTTTCTTTTGTGATATTTTTTCCTTTTTATTAAGACTTGCCCAAACTGGAACTTTGAGTCCTCAATTCCCATTCCCTGACACCATGGGAAGACTCTGGCAAAACAATCCTTCCTGCTTTGGGCAGGAGAAGCTGGTCAATTCAGGACACACATAGTTGTTCATTTCCTTGCCTGGTGGATTCTTCATTAAGAATGAATCCATATGCTCATATTCCTGCCCAGTTCTTTTAAGAAAAACCTGAAGTTTAATTCAGTTCACAAACTTGGGTGAGCTCTCACAAGAATGATTCAGGGAGGTCTGAGGAGAAAATGAAAATAATGATATAGTCCTAGGGCTGGGGGTGCTGCACAAAGGTACAGCATTTGCCTCTTACATGTAAGAGGCCTAGGTTTGATTCCCAACACTGCAAAGGAAAAAAGAATGAATGCAGTCCTACACATAGTGCACGCTAGCACACTTTCATCATGGAGGCTACATACACAAATGTATCAAGAAGGCCACAACAGGAGAGAAAGAAAAGACTGGTTCTAAACAGCTGGTAGCCTACACACATATGTACACAAGTACATACATACACACTCACATGCTAACAACTTGAGGTGACTACCAAGCCATCTTCATTAACCTCTGAATAGCACTATATTCTTCTCTTTCTTTATACTCTATAAAAATACTGTAGCAGAAATTTGAAACTTCCCCACCTTCCTAAGCTATAATTCTGTAAATTGGCACAATAAAAACTGAAATATTCCAGTTTACAAAGAATACAGCTCTAGAAATGAATGATTTAAATTTCTATTTCTTGGGAGGGAAAACTTCATTTTCATTCCTTTTAAATTAATCACCAATTGTGTATTGCACAAGATTCTTCATCCTCATCCTCTTAAAGGTGAGACTCACACTATCTCAGAGTATCTCTTCTAAGCTTTCCCCATCCCATCCAGAGGTCAGTTTTTCCTATTTCTCACTCTTATCAGATGAACCTACTTCCTTTTTTTGGGTACTCGGGATTGAACCCCGGGTACTTTACCAGGAAGCTACATCTCCAGCCCTTTTTATTTTTTATTTAGAGACAAGGTCTCACTAAATTGCTGAGGTTAGTCTTGAACCTACACTCCTCCTGCCTCATTTTCCCAAGTTTGCTGGGATTAAACGGCAAGTACCACCACCCACAGCGGTGGATGATCCTACTACCTGAGAAGACCAACAAACTCCCTCCTCTAACTACAAAAATCACCCTACTTAAAACCAACCTAATATCTTTCTTTCCTTTATTACTCCCACCAACAGAATTCATGGGCCTATCACTTCCTTTAAATTATTCAGTTAGAACATAGTCTTCCTACCTCAGGAAATCTTAAAAATCAATTATTTATAATAAAATAGTACTCAAATTATTCATTAACTAGAGTAAGGGAAAGTGCTTTCTTTCTTTCTTTCTTTTTTTTTTTAAAGGTTCCATGGTAGAAATGTTTAAAGATACTGGATTTTGTTTTTTAAAGACTCAGGATGTAAAAAGGTTAATTTTTTTTCTACTTCTGGGAGGTCACAAGATCAAATCAAACCAGATGGATGGACTGCTTTTAAAGTTTAAAAAAAAAAAAAAAAAAAAACACTGACCACCTGATGCTATCTGGATGCTCATATGAAACAAGATAGTGATACTGAGTTCAAATTTCAGGGCCTGTAGGAAGAGAAGAGTTGCTCTAGTCATACAATCATAGGACATATTAGATCTTTCTTCTAGATAAAAATCAAACCAAAAGGAATTACTAAAAACACTTAAAACCTAAAATATCAGTTTCTCAAAATGATTGCAAACAAGAAGGTGAAGTTAAACCCAAGTCTTGGAAAATTCAATTAATATACCTACCTTTAACAAATATACCCATTTAATGTACATGTTCAACATGAAACATTTTAAGCACACACAAAAGAAGTATAGGAAACAGTGTATATCCATTTCTAGACAATATGGAGTAACAAAGGATTTATACACCCGCCTGAAACAAACAAACAAGACAAAATATAAGAAATGATGGCTTTAAAGGCACATCAGGCAATGAAGAATGGTGGGCCCTAAGACAGAAAACAGGTGAAGTGAGTTCTGTGAATGTCTCTGCTAGGTGAACATCTGCAGGGTAGAGCTGAGGCAGGAAGAGCCCAGGAAAGCTCAGGGGCAAATCTTAGTTAAGATTTGGAGTGAAGAGCCTGGGGGAGACCAAGGCAGTGAGTTTGCAAGACAAGACGGAGAAGAAGGGGCTGCATGCACACTGAAAGCACCTTGAGTTCTGGAGTGAGTACCCCTAGTACCCAGCAAGATACAGAAGCACTCAGGATTAGAGGGAACACTAACTGGCACGCAAACAGAATAGAACAATGTCCCTTCCCACCAACCAGAACAGAAAACCTGACAATTTACATGTCAGTAGGTGAAGTAATTCCAATGGATCTGGGCAATAACTATCTTAGATGGAAAACTGCTCTGGCCACACCTAACGAATCTTAAGGAAACAATCAAACTGTATTAACAACTTCACTGTGACACAGAACAAATAAAAATAAAACTGATCTAGTACCCAACTAGGGAAAATTCATGTTGGGTATCCACACAAATTAACAGACATGCAAAGAGGCAGGAAAATATGACCCATACAGAGAACAATCAATCCATAAAACCAACACAGAATTGATACAAATATTAAAATTAGATAAGGGTATTAAAACATAACTAAGTGGAAACATGAAAGATATTTTTTAAAGACCTAAATCAGACTTCTAGGGATAAAAATTAGAACAACCACATGAAAACTACAGTAGATGGGATTAATGACAGATTAGACAAACCACAAATTTAAAAATGAGTAAATGTGAAGACCCATGGAAATAATCCAAAATGAACAGAAAGCCAGGCCCAGTGACTTGAGAGGCTAAGGTAGAAGGATCACAAGCTTAAGGTTAGCCTCAGCAACTTAGCGAGAACCTGTCTTAAATTATAAAATAAAAAGATCTGGGGATATAGCTCAGTGGTAGAGTACCCTGGGTTAAAAAAAAAAAAAAAAAGAAAGAAAGAAAGAAAGAAACCAGAGAAGAAAAAAACCATCAGTGAGTGCTGGAAACACTTTAAGCAGTCTATTCTACATGTAATTGGAGTCCCTTAAAAGAGTAGGTAGGAGAAACAAAAACAGTTGAAGAAATAATGGCTATTTTTTTTCAAATTTGATAAGAATAATAAACTCACTGATTCAAGATGCTCATGAAACATAAGAACAAGAAACACAAGGAAACCTATACTGATAATAGAAAATACACACTCCTTTCAAATGAATGCAAAAAACTAACAAGATAAGCCATATTCCAAGCATGACTCTAAGACTAATAAATTTATTGAAAGAATTCAAGTCATAAAAGTATCTTCTCTGACTACAAAGGAATTACATTAAAAATCAACAGAAAAAAACATACCTGCAAGACTCTCAAATATTAGGAAACTAAAAAGCATACACCTAAGTAACTCATAGGTCAAGAAAAAAAATCAAAAGGGAAATTAGAGTTTTGAACTGCATTATAATAAAACTGCCACATATGGAAATGTATAGAATGCTACTGAAGCAGCACTTATGGAAACTGCAGCTCTAAACATCCCAGCCTGGATATATGCTCTTCCTTAAGATCAGGAACAAGACTTACCTACTCTTACCACTTCTATTCAATAGAGTAGGAGGCTCTAGATCACAAGAAAAATACTCAAAAGACATCCAGATTGGAAAGAAAGAAGTAAAACTGTCTTTATTCACAGATGACACGACTGCCTCAACCTAAAATCCAACAGAATCTACAAAAAAGTTACCAGAACTAACACAAGACTTCATCAAGGTTAAAGAATTAAAGACTGAGCCTAGCCCTATGGCACATATGCCTGTGATCCCAGTGATTCCAGAGGCTGAGGCAGGAGGATTACAAGGTCAGCCTCAGCTACCTAACAAGCCCCATCCCAAAATAAAAAATAAAAAGGACCTGGAATGTGGAAAGAGAAAAAAAAAAGAAAAAAAGACTGGGGATATAACTCAGGGATAAAGTATCCCTGGGTTCAATCCCCAATACTGGGAAAACAAAAAAAAACCCCAATGCATAAAAATCAATTTGTACTTCTTCTACAGACTAACAAAGACAAATCATAGTGTCATTTCATTTATGATATAAAAATATGAAATGTTCAGCAATAAATTGAAAAAAGATATACAAGACTTATACACTAAACACTTCTGAGAGAAATTAAAGATGTTCACAATAAACGTAGATATTCATGGACAAAAATATTCAATACTAAGCCATGAACTCTCCCCAAATGCAAATTCGACACAATTCCCATAAAAATTCTAGAAGCTTTTGTTTGTAGAAATTGACAAATTAATTCTAAATTCACAGGAAAGTATGAGGAACTCAGAAGAGCAAAAACAAATCTAAAACAAAACTAAAAAGGAAAAATTAAGCTTAAAAACTGATACCACCAGTTTTTAAGACAAAAACTAACGCTATGAAGATCTGGGTGCAGCGGCACACAAACTTGTAATTCCAGTGACTCGGGAGGTTGAGAGAGGAGAATCACAAGTTGAAGGCCAGCCTCAGCAACCTAGCAAGGTCCTAAGCAACTTAGCAAGAACCTGTCCCAAAATAAAAAATAAAAAGAACTGGGAACATGGCTCTGGGTTCAATCCCCAGCACCAAAAATTTTTAAAAATTAAAAAACAAAAAAACAAAAAAACAAGGGCTGGGGATGTAGCTCAGTGATAAAGCACCCCTGGGTTCAATTCCCAATACAAAAATAAAACAAAGAAAACAAAACAAAACAAAAAATCCAAAAACAAAAAAAACATACATCACATACAGTTATCAAAAGACTCTGGTAGTGGTAATCAAGTTAGACAAACAGATCAAGGGAATGGAATAGAAAGTCCCAAATAGTCCAAGTATCTTTAGAAAACTTATTTTCAACAGTGGGAAAAGGTCAATCTTTAAACAAATGCAGCTATAACAGTTAGATGACCACATGAAAGGGCGGATGCCAAAAAAACCAAACAAACAAACAAAAAAATGGGAGAAAACTTTTTTTGACCCAGGATTGGGCATAGATTTCTTAGCTATGACAACAAAAATAGAAGCCATTTATAAAAGAGCAAATTGATAAACTGGATTTCATCAAAATGAATAGCTTCTGTTCTTCAAAAAGCACTGTGAAGAGAAAATAGAAACAAACCACAGACTGGGAGGGAATATTTGCAAATCATATATCTGATAAAGGACTTGAATCCAGAATATGTAAAGAACTCACAAAATTCAGTAATTAGAAGACAAACCCAATTAAACATGGTCAGGGTTTGGTAGAACACTTCCTAGTATGTGTGTGGCCCTAGGTTCAGTTCCTGGCACTGCAAAAAAAAAAAAAAAAAAAAAAAAAGGGCTATTGGTTGTGGTGGCACAAACCAGTAATCCCAATGACTCAGGAAGTTGAGGCAGGGGAATAGCAAATTCAAGGCCAGTCTCAGCAATTTAGCAAGGCCCTAAGCAATTTAGTGAGACCTTGTCTAAAAATAAAAAATAAGGGCACTAATGGGTTCAATCACCAATACCAAAAACAAAAACAAAATGGGCACTTGCCTAGCATGTATGAGGCTCTGGTTTGATCCCCAGCACTGAAAAACCAAATAAACAAAAATGGTGCAATGGTACGTGCCTGTAACCCATTGACTCAAAAGGCTGAGGCTGAGGAGGACCACAAGTTCGAGGCCAGCATCAGCAACTTGATGAGGCTCTAAGGCAACTTAGCAAAACCTGTCTCAAAAAAAAAAATTTTTTTAAAGGGTTGGAGATATAGCTCAGTGGTCAAACAACCCCAGGTTCAATCACAAATAGCAAAAAAAGATTTGCACAGACACTTAACACCACAGGAAACATACAAATGGCAAATAAGCACATGAAAAGATGCTCAGAAATAGTCATTAAAGAAAAGGAAATTAAAGCCATAATGAAATACTACTCTACACTTATCAAAATGGTTAAAAATAAAGACACACCATATCAAATGTTGATGAGGATATAGCAAAATTCAAGCCTGGTGGGAATGTAAATTAGTAAAACCACTTTGCAAAACTGTATGGTAGTTTCTTAAAAGTAATGTTTATATAATTCAACCATTACATCCCCAGATATTTAACAAAGAGGAATAGAAACATATGTCTATGAACACTCCTACTTAATATTCACAGCAGCATTATTTGTAACAGCCCCAAACTGGAAATAAACCAGCTGCCTGTCAACTGATGTGGTCTAGCCACAAAATGGAATACTATTAAGTAATGAAAAGGAATGATCTTTTAATCACAGAGCATGGATAAATCTCAAAACAATAATACTAAGTGAAAGTCAAAATGGCCCTGTTCCTTCCCCCTTAAAAAGCATATATACTGCATGATTCCATTTATATGAAAGACTAGAAAATGCAAATTCATTTATTATAATATAAAGCAGATCAGTGGCTGCCTGGAGATGAGGTTGGGGTTAGAAATGAGCAGCAGAGACTTCAAAGGTAGTGAATACATTCTTTATCTTAATCGTATGATAGTTTCACAACTTTCACAACTGTATACTTTTTTCCTATATTGTACACATTAAATGTAAAGTTTTTAATGTATCAATTATAACTTTATAAAACTTTTGAAGCTCCCACTGGTGCTTCTTTCCTATTGGGTCAATGTTTACTTATTAATTCACTATATTTAGTCTTACATAGAACACTATATATAGATTATAGGTCTTTGGGTCTTCATTCCTTCTTTCTGTGTGTGTCTCTTTCTCTTTTCTTTCCAGTGCTGGGAACCTAACCTGGCACCTCACACATGCAAGGCAAAGGATATACCACTGAGCTCCAGTTCTACTGTTCCTTCTTGAGTTAAATTATATATTTTTTTCACAAAGTTGTTCATCTTATTAAATTTTCCAATTTAACTGAACACATTTGTTATTTCATAATTTATGCTGTATTTGTATCCTCTTGTTCAATTTTAGTAGCGTTTGTAAAGCCTTCACTAATTTTTTTCTCCCCACAGAAAATCAACTTTCAATTTAGTTGATCCTATTACATCTTTGTTTTCAATTTCACTATTTGTTCCTTCTATTTTATTTTTTTGGTACCAGGGATTGAATTTAGGCGCACTCAACCACGGAGTCACATTCCCAGCTCTATTGTGTATTTTATTTAGAGACAGGGTCTCACTGAGTTGCTTGGTGCCTCACTTTTGCTGAGGCTGGCTTTGAACTCAAAATCCTCCTCCCTCAGCCTCCCGAGCAGTTGGGATTACAGGTGTGTGCCTTGTGCCCAGCTGTTCCTTCTACTTTTCTTGGTTTTCCTCATAACTTTTTATAACTTTTTCAGTTGAATACTTACACTAAAACTTAGTAAGCTTCTTTTTTTTCTAGTATAAATACTAAAGTATGTAAATTTCTTCTAACAACTGTTTTGGCTTGTAACCTATGGTTTTTGGATAGTATTTATATTATTCAGCTTTACTTCTAATTTCCATTATTTCTTCTTTGACCTCTGACTTAGATATGTGATTTTTAAATTTCCAAATACTGTTATTATTTATTTATTTACTTATTTATTTGCCATGGTACAGGGGTTTGAATCCAGGGACGTTCTACCACTGAGTCACATCCCTACCCTTTTTTAGCTTTTGAGACAGGGTCTTGATAAATTGCTAAGGCTGGCCTCAAATTTGTGATCCTCCTGCCTCAGCCTCCCAAGTCGCTGGGATTACAGGTGTGCACCATCACACCCAGCTATTGTTATTTTAGTTATCTTTTCTTCTGTGCAATGCTGGGGAAAGAACCTAAGACTCTGACTGTTAGACAAGCATTCTACCAATAAGCTATATCCCCAGTCACTGTTCAACTTTAATCTTAACTAAATTAAGAAAACATAGCCTGCATCATACCCCTTTACTAGTTTGTTGAGACTTACTATGAACTCAGCATCTGTTCATAATTTTTGAGCTGCCTAAAGCCAGGTGTGGTGGCACATGCCTGTAATTCCAGCAACTCAGAAGGCTGAGGCAGGAGGATGAAAAGTTCAAGGCCAGCCTCAGCAAAACTTAGCAAGACCCTGTCTCAAAATCAATAGAAAGGGCTGGGGATATGGCTTAGTGGTAGAGTATTCCTGGGTTCAATCCCCAGTGCCACAAATGAATAAATAAATAAATAAACTAACTGCCTAAAAAGGAAGAACATTCTCATCTATTATGTGCCACACTGTACATGCCCACACCAAATGAAGCCTTTTGGGCTATTCAAATCTTCTCAAACTTTGACAATTACTGAAAAAGATATGTTAAAATATCCCACTTCATAGATTTATTGATCTATTCCTAAATTTCTTTGTATGTGTGAGTACATGTGTGTCTATATGTATACACATACACACACAATTGGTTTGAGGTTTTTGTTTGTTTTTTGAGAGGTGGTCTTGCTATGCCGCCCAGGCTGGCCTCAAGCAATCCTCTACTTGGACTTCCAAGCAGCTGGGACTACTGATATACATCACCATGCCCAGTTAATGTGGTTAATTATATATTTTGAATTCTGTCTGTATTTCTTTCTATCTAGTTGGGGTTTTTTGTTTTACTGTAGTACTAGGGATTGAACCCAGGGTTTTGTGCACACTGGACAAGCATTCTACTAAGCTACTCCCAACCCTTTTTATTTTATTTTTGGTTTCACTAAATTGCCCAGGCTGGCTTGAAACCTGTGATTATCCTAAGCATTTCAAGTACCTGGAGATTATGGGCATGAGCACCACTGTGCCCAGTTCTCTATATAAAATTTAAGGCCATACTATTAAGATGCATATTGATTTGGAATTAGAGCTTCTTGCTTCACTATTTCCTTTATAATCTCTCCCTCCCCTTGTTTAACTCTAATGATTTTTGCCTCCAAATGAACTTTCTTTTGTGGTGCTGAGAAGTGAACCCAAGTCCTCGCACAGGCTAGGTGAGTGCTCTGCCAGCTGAGCTACACTACAGCCCAATTTTTCCTACTATTAACCTACCATACTGGCTTTCTCTTAGAGTAGGTTTCTTCCACACCTTTACTTCCAATTTCACTGATCCTTTATGTCTTAGATATGTCTCTTATACTGCATATAGTTGAATTATTCTCTATTCAATGGCCAATGTTCCAGTTATTTATTGCCAGATAAAAAACTACCCCAAAACTTAGTGGTGTGAAAAAACATCATTTTATTATTCTCATTGTTCTACAGGCCAGAAATGCTGGCAGGACACAGCAGAGACAGCTTGTCTCTGATCCACAATGTCCAGAACCTCAATGTGTAGTGACTTGAATGGATTAAGATGGCTGGGATATCTTATCAGGGACCATACATTTGGAACCCTTGTACTTGTCCAACTGGTGTCTGCTAGGGCTGGACTGTCCAACGTAGCTCCTTCACTTACTCATATGGTTAACAGTTGATGCTTGCTGTTTGCCAGTAGCTCACTGGGGCTTTTAATGAATGCCTACATGTATCCTCTTCATCTGGCTTGCGCTTCTCACAGAATGGTGGCTGGGTTCTGAGAGTGAATTCCAAAAGCCACAAGAGAAGCTGCAAGGCTTCTTATGACCTAGCCTTACAAGTCCCAGAAAATCACGTTCTATTAGTTAAGTAAGTTTTTACTAAAGCCAGCCCACATTCAAGAGGAGGAGAGAAATAGACTCCACCTGTGAACGGTAAGAAGGGAAGAAACTGATGGTAGCCACTTTGGAGACAAGCTACCATAGACCACCCTCTAGCCCCAAGTCCCTCCCACATGCAAAAATACACTCACCCTCTCCTAAGACCTTCAAAATTCTCATCTCATTTATGGCATCAGCTTGATGTTCAGAATCTCCATATCTAAATCAGGTCCAGGTGTGGTTGAGGCTCCTCAGATGCAGTTCCTCAGGTACAGCTACTGGAGTATAGTTCCTCTTGATCTGAATTAAAGAGACAAATTATCTGCTCCCACACACCCAACATACAAACACACAACACTAAGACTGACTCAGGAAAACAATATGGACAGTCCCATTCAAAATATGAAGAAAAGGGGGAAGGAACAAGAGATACAGAGCAGTTACTGGCCCATTCAATTCTGAAATTTAATCATAAACACAACACCATTTCCTCCATTACAGTCAAGGTCTACTCCTGAGAGTGATTCTTCACAGTTCTTCTCCATCCTTTGAGTAATCCTTCCTTTTATAGAGATAGTTAATGAACAATTTCTTAAAAAGCCTTGTGAATTTCTGATGAATCTTATTTGGGACACAGATCCAGTATACAAAAACTATACCCACTTTCTCCATCGCAAGTCTTGTGTAAACTTGTACTATAAAACAATATTTTAAGATCCTTACAAGCCATACTGTTTGAGTGAGTTGAATATTCCCTTAAGATCTTTATTTTTTTTAATGAACAATAACACTTTTATTGTTTGTACTATTTGACATGATATGACATGTCAGCAGAATGCATTTTGATTAATTGTATAAAAATGGATTACATTTGAATTGTAATACAATGAATTGTATTTTCATTTCTCTGGTCATACAACATATAGATAGACTCACACCATTCGTGTAATCATACACGTACATAGGGTAATGATGTCTGTCTCATTCCACCACCTTTCCTACCCCTCCCTTGAGATCTTCAGACATTCTTTTAACTGACTTGAGGCAAAGCCTCAAATCTTTCTGAAATCTTAGCAAAGGAATTTATAGTTGCACCCTTGAGATCTTTACTTAAGGCCACATTTTATTCTCAGCATCTTGAATTTTATGTTTCCTCTGAAACCATTTCTTTAAAAGTCATCCTCATCTGGAGCAATTGGGAACAAGAAAAAGTTTTATTTTCTAATGTAATCAATACTGGGATAAAAATATTTCCTCTTAATAGTTTATTTTTTGCTCATTTACCTCTCTGTATCTTATCAAAGCCAGTTAAAAGAAGCAAGGTAGCACTTTTCAACATTTTACCTAGAAATTTACTTTGATCAATTTCATATCTTCCATGTTACCACATAACAGTGCCAATAAATCATGTACCATTATATAATAAACACTTTCTCTTTTCCTGGTCTCCAAAAACACCTTTCTCACTGTGTTTCAAACCTTCACTAACACGCTTCTCAAGGTTCCTCCATCTTCAGTCTACCATCAAATCTCAAAGCCAATACAGACTTTAGATTATGGAAGCACTCATTTCCAGGTTCCAAGTTTTGTTTCAGTTATATATTATTACAAACAAACTACCCAAAAGCTGCATGGCATAAAACTACAACCATCTTCTTATGCAAACAGTTCCAAGGGCAGGAATTTAGAGAGGATACAGCAAAGTCAGCTTTTGTCAGCTCTGTGATATCCGAAACCTCAGGTAAGGTGACTCTAATGGTTAAAATGGCTAGACTGGGACCACATGCCTGGGGCCTGTGTTCTTCTCTGTATGATTTCTCCTGTAACTGGAATGTGGAAGACAGTTCCTCCATTCACTCATATGGCTGGCATTTGATGCTGGCTGTTCAGCTGGCTCTCCATTTGGTTTGGGCTCCTCACAGCATGGTAGATAGGTCCCCAGATTGAGAGTTCCATGGGAGAGCATTTCAAAAGAAAATGTTCAAAGAAGCCTAGATGGAAGCTATCCTAGGTGGTTAAGTTCTCTTGCCTTAGCCCCGAAAATTCCTGAATGTCATTTCTGCCATGTTTTATTCATCAGTCACTAAAGTCAGCCCAGATTCAAGATGAATGGAGGAATAAACTCTGCCCCTAGATGGAGGGATGGTATATACACAGAGCAAATGAACTAATGTCAATCATCTTGGAAAAATGCTACAAAAGACAATCTGTCTTTTTAAAAAATAATTGTTAGTTGTTGCTAGACCTTTATTTTTATTTATTTATATGAGGTGCTGAGAATTGAACCCAGTGGCCTCAGACATGCTAGGCAAGTGCTCTACCACTGAGCCACAACCCCAGTCTGGTAATCTGTCTTCTAACTGGTAAGTGTAATTCATTTGCATTTAGTATGATACTAATATATTTGGATTTATTTCTACCATATTTTGTTGTACTATTTATCCAATCTTTTCTATGACATCATATTTTATTTTCCTGCTTTCTATTAGCAAGCAAGCATACCAATTATAAGCTCAAAGAATTTTCATAAAGTGAAACAGTCAAGCAACTATCACCCAGGTCAAGAATGCAATGTTACCAGCGCCACAGAAACCTCCTCCATTCCCCTTCCTAATCAATATGCCTTCCCTCTTCCTCAAAGATGACTTCTAACACCATATATTAGGATTTCTAGCCTTATATAACTAAAATCACCAAGTAGTTTTATTTTGTGTCTGGTTTTCTTCCTTCAGTAATACTGAACCACAATATTGTGCATAGCAGCAATTTATTCATTTCCACACTTTTAACAGTATTCCATTGTACGAATGCACCACAATTTATCCATTTTACCAATGATGTTGTACATTGAGTTTTTTAAAGGTCAATGACTGCATTTTTTCTTTTTCTTTTTTTAAGCAGTGATAAGGATTGAAACCAGGGCACTTTAGTACTGAGCTGTATCCCCAGCCCTTTTTATTTTTTGTTTTGAGACAAGGTCTCACTAAGTTGCTGAGGCTGGCCTCAAACTTGCAATCCTCCTGTTTCGGCCTCCTAAGTTGCTGGGGGAGGTCAATGACTCTATTTTTTTTTTTTTTTTTAAGGTCAATTAAAAACAAAACAACAACAAAACCTTAGAGCACATTTTAACTGTGGAAATCTTTTATGGTCTAGATTGAAGATATCCCTATAGAGAAGTTTAGCATTTGCTTCAGCCTGATTCCATAAGACGGTCACTGAGCCAAGACTACCTTCTGTGTTAATTTCCTGGCTTTGGGTTTCCTGGACCCAAACAGAGGATGGACATTCTAAACCAAACTTACATGTAGACAAGTTCAGGAAAAAAATTCTCAGAGAAAACCTTCCCAACCAAAAGCCATACAGAGTAGACAAACTTCCTTGACATCTCTGTGCCACTGGGCAGATGTTTTTCTACATCATCTTATCAATGATATAGTAACCTTTCAAGGAACTGAGCTTTATGGATGGGGAAAAAAATTGAAAGTGTCCTATTCCCACGTGGCTGTTGAAACTGAAGTCTCTTAGTAACTCAGAACTTTAGTTTATGAACTGGGTTTTCAATTCCCTGTTCATTTTTCACCCCTGAGGATTTTCCTTACTTTTCACAAGTTCAGCTATGGGACTTAAAATAATGTTTATTACACAGTTATGTTGCATTTGCCTAGGAATCATGAGTATCCTTCCCCCATTTGTCAAATGTAAAGCCTATGACAAGGGGGAGAAAGGTCACATGAAGAGAAACTTGAAAAAATAATGAAGTAAACATTTTTCTGCCTTTTTTCATGGATTGAACAGAATACCCAAAGATCCAAAAGGTTACTATTTGCACTAAGAAGATTCTAACTAAAGGAATGTACACTATTTTACCCTCCTGCTGAGTATCTTTGTGTTCTGGCAAATAATAGAAGGAATATATATCAAAGAAGATATATAGAAATAGAAGGAATATATACCAAAGAAGTTTTAAACACAACTGACATTATGTTTGCAAGGTAGAATCCCTCAACTACAGTGTTTCACATTATATAATGAGGAAAGATCTAAAGGAATTGAGAAATGAAATATTACAATATGCTGACAGTCTCCTAGTGGGCTTAATTTTCTTTTCAGTAAACTTTTGACCTCTCTCCTACCAAATAATGTATAATTAAATAAATCTGCAGGAATAAAGAGGGCTTAAGTAACAAACTTTCCATCAGCAGTGTAAGTATAAACATTACTCAGCTAAAAATTGAATACATAAGAGCAAAAATGGGAACAAAAGAAATTCAGACACAGAAACATCAACAAAAATACGTGCCTCCCCCGACCTCCCCCCCCCCCGGGCCTGGACTGGGGATTTAACATGGGCTCTCTACTAATGAGCTACAACCCCAGCATGCCTCGCCATTTTTTTTTTTTTTTTTTGAGAGTGAGGCTGGTCTCACACTTGTGATTCTCCTGCTTCAGCCTCCCAAATAGCTGGGATTACAGGATTGTGTCACTGTGCCTGGCTAAAAACAAACTCATTTAATGTCCATTAAAAACCTATGAAATAGTACAAATTGTTTGGCATATACTATATATATATATATGTATATATATATTAAATGAAAAGATATAAATATGAAGTAAGAAGCAAATTTATCAGACAAGATAGGTACAGACACTATAAACTTGAAAGTGCATTCTAAAAATATGGAACACAAAAAGAAAAAATTTAGAAAGAAACACACTTTAAAAGTCAAGTGGTCTACACATTGTTATGATTTCATTTATATAAAATGTTTGGAATAGGTAATCTAGAGACAGAAAACAGACTAGTGGTAGTGTGAGAAATGACTATCACAAGGTTTCTTTCCGGAATGATGAAAATGTTCTAAAATTAACTTCTGGTGACAGTTGTATGACTCTGTATATACCTCTCCCCCCCCAAAAAAATCACTCACTGAATTGTATGTTTTAAGTGAGTGAACTTTATAGTATGAAATTTTATCTCAGCAAAGCTATTTGTAAATAGTAAAGAAGTCTGTATGTTTGGGGGTTTTAGTACTAGGGATTGAATCCAGGGGTGCTTTATCACTGAGCTACAGTCCCATCCCTTATTTTATTTTGAGACAGGGTTGCGCTAAGTTATAGCATCTATGGTATTTATTATACTCTAATTTTAATAAATTACACACTATTAATTCTACTCTAATATAACCTCCAAATTTATGTACTATATTTTATTCACCTTTGAATTGTCCTCATACCCTGACAACCAGCATCTAACTCAATATCATTATGAAATTAGATACAATGATTAAAGTGGTTTATCCAGATGGGATAATCCTGATTTAAAACATTATTTCCATTACTCCAATGAGAAGATACTAGTTCAGAGCTCTTCCCAAGGTGATTCTTTAGCACTTGTTTTGATTCTGTAAGCTACCCCTACTATTCATATAGCTTCCCCTCCCTTTTCTACCCTACCCCATTCCTTTTTCCATTTAAGTCAATTAAGCAGAGTCTAATGTGATTTGCTTTGCAACTAAAGAAATCTGATAAAGGCTGCAACACTTTGTAATTGTTCAATAGTAATTTGTTTGTGAGTGAATGAATGTATGAAAGCCAGTTAAATGTGTACTGAGAGAAAAAGAAAAAGATTCAGAGGCGAAAAAAAGGATTTATTTATTTTAATTTTTTTGCAGTACTGGGGATTGAACTTAGGCCGTTGTATATGCCAGGCAAGCACTCTACCACTGAGCTATATTCCCAGCAAGAAACAGGAATATACTGAAACAGAAAGATACTGATATATCTTCAGCACATAACTGTACCAATACAACTGTCCCCATTTTGGATAACCTTTCCCTATTGCTCTTATCCTTCCAGTTGTTCTGGTCAAAGACTCTGAGCCAAAATTGTTCTTTTTCTTTCAAACACTGGAAGAATACATCAACATGCCCTGTTTGCTCTACTTTCAAGGTACACACAGGTCTTCACTGCTGTCATATGGTCCAAACTACTATCATCTCTTCTCTGATTATTACAGTAAGCTCCTGAAATAAGAACTTAGACTCTATTTTTGCCTGCCAATGTCCAATGTGTGACTAAAAGCAGGATGAAAGACCTGAAATCTTTGCCTCCATTTTGCATCTGTTTCCTTTGCTCTGAGTCACTTTGGATTCCAGGAACAACAGGTCTGATCAATAAACATCTTATGGTGAGTAGAAGTTACCCAACCCAGGCAAGAGCAACTTTCTTATCTCAGACAAGTCCCCACTGGATGGATCCTGAGGCAGTGATGGACCACACCACACCTGATCAAGATCACTTGCTATGGCAGCTGTGAAAAGTCTGCAGCTATGCAAACTCCCTACCCTTGCCCTCATTCCCCTTTTTATAAAACTTACAATCACTGTCAGTTTCTCAAAGACAGAGTTAAGGATGTGGGTCCCCTTGATTACTGGAGTAGTTACACCGATTAAACTGCTTTTCACGCTTTTCACCACTACCTTTTCTGTTTGTTTTTTGCAGTGGGTGGCTGACCTGATTTGTTGGATCCTCAGAGTCAGGCCTCTGGTAACACTTCTACCTAGTCTCCTGACTACCACTCTTGACCCCTAAGTCTATTCTCAAACTCACAGAGTGGGCTTGTTAAAACTTAAATCAGATCATGTTGTCCTCTGCTCAAAATCTTTCAGAAGTTTCCTATATCATTTAAAGCAAAAGTCGAAGACTAAAATCTTTAATATGACCTATTAAGATTGTATGTGATATCTCGTTCCATGCTACCTGGTGGCCTCATCTCTACAAATCTCCCTCCCATTTACTCTACTCCAGACACACCTGCCTCCTTGCTGGTCCTTAAGAATGCCTGGTGTAGTGCCTCATACACACCCTGTAAACCTTTCACCTACCACACTCCCCCGAAACACTACTTCACTCTCATAAAAAAGCAGCTCCCTTAAGGTTATGCGTTCACCTAGTCACCTCTTCCCCTCCTAGTTACTACCATCTATTAAACTCCTCTCAGATTCTAGTCATTCGAAATTCCACTATCAACCTGTGTTTACCAAATGATAAAGCGGAGGCTGCTTGGTGGGGCTTCTGGGAAAGCCCTTTTTGCCTTTTGTCCTTCCTCCTTCTTGCAGCCTATAAGAGCAATATTGCCTTAGGCTCCAGAAGTCATCTTGAACCATGAAAGAGTTCCCAAAAATGGAAAAAACGCACTAGGAATATGTAGCAAAATGACAGAAATCTGAAAGGTGAGGTGGTGAATGTTGTAATCTCAACAATTTAGGAGGCTGAGGCAGAAAGATCGCAAGTTCGAGGCCAATTTAGCAAGACCTTATCTCAAAATAAATTTTAAAAAGGGTTGGGGGTATACCTCAGTGGTCTAGCATCCAAGGGTTAAACTCCCAGAACCACAAACATAATTTCTAAAAAAATTTATTTTTGAAAAAGACAAGCATACGGGCCTCTCATTTTTGTGGAGCCACCGTACCATTCTTATGTTTATCTGTGTATTTCTTTACAAATAAAATACCACATAGATGTTCTAAGGCTTACAAATGAGTCGAATTAATAAACTGACTTACTAAAATTAGAATGTAATAAATACCATAAATGCAGTAAAACATGTGAAACATGATTTTACATAAACAAAGATAGCATATTTTATGACAAAAAAAAAACCATGTACAGATATAAATCATTGCTATTGGGGGTTACTGTCATATGCAATTGAATTTAATTCTAAGTATCATTTTTTTAGTGCATATTGCCCAGGGTTCTGCTAATAAGGAAGAAGAGAAACAGGTTACATATTGAGCAGATAATTAGGAGTTTCTCCTATTGGCATAAGATCTGCTATCTTGCTACCGCCATTATTCTCCCTCCCTCACACCACTTTACAACCCAGATTGTTAGCCTGTGAACCTCCTCCTCAGCCACTGGTCCGTTGTTATTAGCCCGTGAAATTCCACTACTTAAGAATAGCTCCACTGCCTCTCTCTCTCTCTCTCTCCCGCTCCCTCGGTCTCACTCCTCCTCCATTCTCTATCCTCATTCTTCCTTCCCCCTCTCCCCTCCTCCTCACCCTGTGGGTAGACACTCTGCCTGTCTGCTTAACAAAATCTCCTGCATGAGTTCCCACGTCCAGAGTGGTTTGTCTGGGCACCTTTTCACTTTTCATCTCCTATATTGGATGATTTCAACAATCCATGTGGGTGGCCCATGAAGACCTTAACTAAGTACCTCAATCTCATCTCCAATAATGTTCTCTACTCCATCTCAGCTAACCACTACCAAAATCATACTCCAGATCTTTAGTCACTAATCCTTTTACTTTCAGATTCTTGTCTTTAGCCATCTCCCTTTATTCCTTTCCTTCATATCTATGACTTCTTACCCTCAATTTTCATGGCTTTTGTGTTTGTTTTTTGAGATGCTGGGGATTGAACCCCGCGCTTTATACATGCTAGACAAGTGCTCTACCACTGAGTTGTGTCCCCAGCCCTATGAACTGATCATTTTAATAATATTCTTCACATTCTGTAAGACTATTAACCAATGTTTACGAGTTATCTCCATTTAGATGTTCCACAGATAACTCAACATGTCTAAAATTAAGATATCTTTTACCACTACTTGTTTTACCTTTTTTGTTGATCAATCAATGCAAATCTGAAGAAATGAGCATAGCTGTCTTCCCTTTCACTCCTCCACCTGGTAACCAGGACCTGATTCAACGTATGGAGTAACTCTAAAAGATTCATCTACATCTTTCCATTCCCACAGGCAGGCCCCGAGTTCATGCTTCTGTATCTGAAACACACTACCAATCATTCTTTCTGCACAAAGTTCTAACTTCTTCCTGCATCTACTCTGATGTGATGTCCCCATGCTCCATACTGCATCCAAAGCAATATTTCTAAAATGTAAATCTGACCATGGCACTTTTATATTAGTACACAGACACAAAGGAAAGCTTCAGGAACCAGAGCAGCATTAGGGAGTGCAGAAAACTAAAGTTGCTAGGATATTTTTTGGTCTCTCATTTCTCTGTCCACTAATAGTTTTACTGCCTCAGGCTACTACAATTCACTAGGAACATGGCCACCAGCAGCACCAGGGTAATCCCAGAAAATAAATAAAATTTGATTTATAAATAGATTACATTATTATTCAAAATATTCACTGTTCCTCCCTGGTGGATGATTGGCATCCCTGAATATCTGATGTCAGCTTAGCCATGTGCCTTGTTTAACCAATGAAACCTTAGGAAATGACATTCCACTTCTAAACACATTTCAGATCAACTATGTAATTCTACTATGCCTCATTTCCCTCTTGGATAGGAGATGCATCTCTTGTCTGAGTTTTGGAACAGAGATACAAATAGATATGCACCATGAGAAAAAAAAATAATCTTTATTATTGTAAACCACTGAAATTTGAGGATTGTTTGTTACCACAACATACCTAGCCTAAACTAGCACATAGTATGGCATAAGGAAGGACTCTGGCTTGGTACTGATCACACTTCCTGCCTAAAACCCTTCAATGATGCTCTTGTACCTCTTAGAGTTCAAATTCTAGGACAGTATATAAGATCCTTTTTTATACGGTTCTACTATTCTCTGCAGCCTCACTTCTTGGGACTCCCCTTTATATACCACTTCATCCATACCAGATTTTAATGTATTTCAACATAGCATGTTGGCCTCTACCATTCATCATTCATTTCCATTTATTACATGCTGGTCATCCCTTCTTTCCTTTTTTTTTTTGTATACTGGGTATTAAACCCAGGGGCCCTTAACCACTGAACTACATCTCCAATCCTTTTTTTATTTTGAGACAGGGTCTCCATCTCACTGAATTGTGAGGTTTGCCTTAAACTTCTGATCCTTCTGCCTCAGCTTCGTGAGTCACTGGGATGACAAGCAACACCACTACACCCAGCTACGTGCTGTTCTTCATTAAAAAAAACTGTTATTCTTCCAGTCCCACCCCAATCCATCTCAAATGTCTGTTCTTCCTTTATACCAAAAGGAATTTCATCTTTATGTGTATATACAAAATATCCTCAAAAATAAATAAATGAGTGAAAAGAAGATCAGTAGGAGGAGGAGAGGGGGTGGGAGGAAGGGAGGAAAAGTGGGGAGAAAGGAAACCAAATCCCGTACATGTATGATTTTGTCAAGTGAATTGAACTACTATGTATAACTATAATAATCTAACAAAAAATATATTAAAAAAAATTTTAAAGCCAGGAATGATGGTACACACCTCTAATTCCAACAACTCCAGAGACTAAAGCAGGAGGATTCCAAGTTTGGGGGAAAAAAAAAAAAAATAGGACTGAGGATATCGCTCAGTTGTAAAGCACCCCTGGGCCAATCCCAAGTACAAATAAAACAAAACAAAACCAAGAATCCACTTTAAACAGAGCTTCCTCTGTGGAGGCTTATATAAACCTGCCCTATTATTCATAATTGGTTGCTTTTACTCAGTATCACCACAGGATTTTCAACATCTTCTAACAGTCCTTATCATGACACATAATAAATATTTATATAGTTTATACAGTTGGAGTATCTCTCCAACTATACTTGTGACCTCCTTGAGAGCACAGATCGTGTTTTATTCATCTTTGGAGCACAAATATCTAATGCTGTGCCTGGCATATAATAGAAGATCAACAGAAGCTTATGAAAAGTGCTCACATAAATCTTTTTTCAAACAAAATTCTATACAAAAATATAAAAGGCCCTTCTATCATGTTAAAAGATATTATAGAAAATCTCATCTATTCAACTCTTATCTTGCTTGTGTTTTCTTTGTCAAGAATAATTCTACGTACTAGAAAGAACAGAACACAGAAGATTACAGGGAACTGATGCCTGAGAAGGAGAAATAATAAAAGAGCATCCAGTTGGGTATGGTTTCAAATCTCTGGTACTAGATAAATTAGAGTCTAAGACATCAAGATCTCCATGATATGAAGAATAGAAGAGAAGCTAGAAGACTAAACACAAGAAAATTCAATTAATTTTCTCAATTTCAAAGGGGGAAGGGGAGACCCAAACTAAATTCTTGAATATTCAAAGCTTAACAAGGATTCCAAGAAAATTTCTATATTTGCCTACAGTGGGGCAAAAAGAGGCACAGAGAACACCAAAAGTCAGAACAGATTCACCAAGAAAAAAAATCATACTAACCTAATTTTACTGATGACAAAATTACTAGACAGATATTAGAGAAATAAAGTATGTCAAACACATACAGTTGGTGAAGTTAAGATAAAGTTTCTTATGCTAGCTAGGTGAGCGATACAATTAGTTGAACAACCATCCTCAGATTATTAACCCATGTCTTAATATCTTTCTAGAAGAAAATATCTAATGGTTGCTAAAAGGGTTCTGTATTTGGGTTAACTTTAGTAATGTTCATTAACCTTGAAAATTTAAATGTAGCTCATAAATTTTCCAGTTATATAAACCTATCTATAAGCCTAGATATTTTTACATATTTCATGTTTATTCCTTATACACAGTTTCAAATTTTGCATATAACAAATGCTCAAATATTTGAGGTTAAGGATCATCTGTGTATGACTAAGCCAACAAAGTAAGTTGTTATACTGGAGTTATGATCTGAATGACAACAAAACAAAAAAGGAGAAAGGAAAAGCAAAACCAAAATAAAAAATGTAAAAGCTTTAACTGGAGCAAGCTAACTAGGGCATCTGAGGTATATCACCTTAAAATTTAAAATCTCTGTCTTAGGATATTCTTGACCATACCACTAGTTATATTTTAGTTTCTTTTGTAAATATTGCCCCACAACAGTCAGTGTTTTTATTGTTACTTTACCAAAAGAAAAGCTGAGGCTCAGGGAAGCCATTTACCTAGTACATCGTAACAGTGGTTAACAGGAACCTTAAACTTTTCACCTACAAGTCCCCTGTTAAAACCACTGGACTCTTTAGGGAGGTAGTAAACAAACAGAGTGCTTAATTTTGCAACTCAACTTCAGTTGTAATTACTTTGGTTTCATTTTTATGACTAGATCCACAAAGAGTAAACCAGCACTAAAACTTTAAAGAGTCTAGAAACTTTTTTGGAAGTTGAAAAGCTAAAACAAAACATAAAAATTTGAGGCCAAAGATTTCTCTCTCTCATGTTGCTTAAGGAGAAGCCTTAGTAGTACTAGTTCCACATAAACGAAATTTTGGCCACCACAATAGACTAGGTACACACCACACTATTTCTCTGGAAACCTAAGCGGCTTCCTTTGTGTATTAGAGATTTGGTGCACAGCTGCAACAACATCAGTGCCAGAAGGCAGTGTGAAAAAGATAGTAACAGAAAAAAAGAGGTCTTAAAGTGTATGAAGGAGAGGCACACCAAAGATAAATTTTTTACTTCATATACATATCATAATATGACATTAGCTTCTCAAAAACTAAAATAAGGTTGGAATAGCACAGGACTCAAAAATGTCCTAAGGGCAGTTTACACCAGTATTTTAAAACAGTAAAATGCTTATCTGCTCCAGTTGTAAATGTAATAAAGGAATACCCTAACAAGTGCCCACGCTCCCAACTTCCTTTCCAAGGATGCTCATTTACATTATAATGGTTGCCAAGGTTACTTTAATTCCGTCACAGCTTCTTTCTCCAATTGCTAATCTGGAGCTTGGGTGGTACAAGTTAACAACCAGAAACCTTAATTGAGACTAACTCAAAACTCAGCCTACTAAAAAGTTCATGACCTACAAAAGGATTTTAGTTCTAATGACAAAAATTGCTGAAAGGTAGGGACTGTTTGTTTCCTACACTCCATTTTGCCCAAGATTTTACTGTTAACTGAGGGAACTCTCTGGGAGTCAATTGTTTTTAATCTGACTTAAACAGAACTTCTTATAAAGGAAGATAAATACCATTAATTTGATTAAGGGTAATGGATCAAAGGAGTGACTGCTATATTCTAAGTATTTCGTATTTCAAGCTTTAATAAGAAAAGACCATTATGTAAAAGGACATTTAAAAAATAAATAAAATAAAGATATGTGTCCATCTACAACTAAAAAATATTAAAAAAAAAAAAAAAAAGAATAGGTTAACAGGAAATGTGGCTCAGTGGTTAAGCATCCCTGGGTTCAAGTACTGGTACCCAAAAAAAAAAAAAAAAAAAAAAAATAGATTATACACACACAACACAAACACATATGAACACAGATATAGATATATAAGTATATATTCCAATGTTATCAGAAATTTTACTCCCAAAATGATGAGAGACAGAGGTACTAGTATATAGATGTCCTACTAGTCACCCAACAGATGCTTCAAAATTCACTTCAGCAGAGAAGTTTCACATTTATGTATTTGTATTGGTTGTTCTTTAATTCCTATTTCCATCGTCTTCAAAGGAGACAACCACTGTAATGTATGTAATGTGTTGACAAGTATTCTTGCAAATTGTATGTGTTTTACTTACATTTTAAAATTTACATAAATTCTACTGTGTTATGTATCTCATATAAGCTTCATCATGTGGCCACGTGCACACCTAACACCTAGCCCGTTACTTCACATTGCCTGGTGCCTGGTGGTATTCTGTGGTATAAATCTATCATATTTTACTCATCACTGTGGAAAGGGTATGGACAACAAAACTGCTTTCCACAAGCACAAATACCATAATAAACAACCCATGATGGACCAGTGTGAGAATTTTTTTTCAGATATATTCTCAGGGGAAAAAAACTGCTGGATCATGGAGTACACGTAAAGCATAAACTTACTACCCTCCAAAATGGTCAGAATAGCAATACACTCCCATGGGTAAGGAACTAGCATTACTGAGCAACGGCTAAGAACTGAGTTAGGCACTCCAGATCCTTTTTATCCTATACCTCCTCATTCTCTTCAGCTGGTCCACTCATTTGGCTCTTCATAACAGCTGCCAGAATGTCAGAAATACATTAGAACTTCCTCTCTTACTTTTCCCTGACCCCCCTAAATTCCCTATTACACTCAAAGATGCCTCCAGCTCCCAAAGCTGCTACTAACCATGACAGTTACAAAAACAAAATGAAACAACAAATGGTATTTTAAAAAGGTTTAATTTTGAAAATGTCATTACACAAAACAGTTTTATACATTTCAGAGTCATTCCCATTCTTCTCTAAGGATTCTACATTTCATCTTTTTCTATTTTTTCCATGACCTTGAAGGAATAACTACACCTCTTCATAACTCTCTTCTTTATATATAAAACAAAGGAAGCTAGATTAAAATCAGTATTTTAAATCTATCCTCTGGAACCTTAGGGTTTTTGCTAAGGTGGCTCAAAAGAATCACATCCAGGCAAAAAAGGAGAGTACCTGTACTCCTTAGTTCAATTATTTATAAACTGTTTTCTCCTGTGATTCTGTTTGGAGACTCAATACTATTTGAGAAAAACATTATTTGTTAGGAGTGTCAACTCTTACCACATACACATTCAAAACATATACAGAGATGGTCATTACTGCACTCACTAAGGGCAAAATATTTGAAAACAACCATAATAGTTTGTTCTATAAATTTTGACATACCCATACAATGGGACATAATAGACTTTTTTAAAACACCCAAAGCAGCTCCAAAATACAGTAAATGAGAAAATAAGATGTGCAGGGTGTATGTAATCTGCTACCTTTTGCATATTTTTAAAGTGATATACACACTTGAACATGCATAGGTTACTACTGAACAATTTGTAAAAAACTAAATATTCTGGATGTCTCTAAGGAGGGCTAAAGGATAAGAGTTTTATTTTTGCTATATAACCTTTTTATGTCTTTTGAATTTTGTACTATTACATGTACTATTAAAAATTTTAACGTTTTTAACATTCTAAATAAACCATTATACTATTTTCTAAAACTTTTTCTAGTTCTCACATTCTGATTGTAACATCCTAACTTCCAATTAGATAGTATTTCTCTTAAGTAATTATAAGGTAGTTGATGGGCCATAAGAAGCCAGCTTTTATTCAGTAAGTGAATGTGTCTACACAGAATGGAGGTATTAAGTTTAATCTTAGTACTGTCTCTTCTTTTGCAATGAATTTCCTCTTAACCAGATTTCACCTTCTTTTTTATTCACATCAATTTCCCTGAGTTCATCAAGCCAGGTCTATCAAATGAATTGTCTTATCCATTAAGAATTGTGTGAAAAAATAATATATTCATGTAAATAACAGATGACAATGTCTATCAGCTCCAAATTTATTACTTTTCAACAACAGTATCCAATAGGTAGTCACTAACTGCATGTACCTGAGCACTTGAAGTTTGGCTAGTTCAAATTCAGACTTGTTGTCAGTATATAACATGCCAAGTATGAAGACTCACTTCAAAATAAAAAGCAAAGTATCTTGATTTTATACTGATTATGTGTTAAAATAAAAATCTTTTGTATATAGTAGGTTAAATACAATATTATTAAAACTAATTTCTCTTGCTTATTTGCTTTAATGTGGCTATTAGAAAATTCAATTCTACTTTATTTTCTGATTAATTCAGAAATCCTACTACATTTCTGATTCATTCACTTGCTCATACTACACAAAAAAGCTATTACAAATCTTCACTATCTCTGGACCCTTTTCTTCCACACCTCAACCTATAGGAACTGGTCTTAGAGAAAACAGAAGAATAGTTATAAAGTTGTCTTCAGGTTATTTACAAAGTTATATCTTCTTTGAAATAAAACAATAGACTTTGAACTAGGGTTGTAGCTCAGTGGTAGAGCGCTTGCCTAGCATGTATGAAGCATTGGGTTCCAATTCTCAGCACCATATACAGTTGTTCCTCTACAATTAAAAAAAAAAATTATTTTTTTTAACTTGCAGATGTCATTGCATTGGATGGGTTTAAAAAAAAGAAAAAAGAAAGAAAAAAGAACCCACATCTTTTTTATTTTTTTGGTGCTGGGGATTGAACCCAGGGCCTTGTGCTTGCAAAGCAAGCACTGTACCTACTGAGCTATTCCCAGCACCCAAGGACCCACATCTTAATGAACACTAATGTATGAGTACATTGCCACAAAGAAGCCCAGACAGATAATTAAGATAACTTAGTAAGACCCCATCTCAAAAAACAAAAAGGGCTTGGCCTATGGCTCAGTGGTTAAACACCCTTGGGTTCAATGACAGGAATATTAAAAAAAAAAAAAAAAAAAAAAAAAAAAAAAGTTGGTTCTAGTTTCAACAAAATTACTTTCTTTGAAAAACATTAACAATGTACCAGTCAAGTATAAAATAACTCAGTGTAAAGTACCTAGGTTTTATTTATCACAGTTTTTAGAGAAAAAAATAATAGCTTCTCTGAAATTAACAAATTATAGTAGGTAGTTACCTATTTTATTTCAAATTATTTCAGTATCAATGAAGATAATAGATTTAACTAGACTGAAAGGAATAAAGAATTATACAAAGGCAAAATTGTTATTATTGTAATTTTGCCAATACTTTTCTTCTTTCTGTCCATTAATGATACCTCTGTACACAAGGTTCTCTCATTAGCTACCTTGGTCTTCCATATATTCTTTTTTTTTTTTTTTTTTTTTTGTGGTACTGGGGATCGAACTCAGGGCCTTGGGCTTGCAAGGCAAGCACTCTACCAGCTGAGCTATCTCCCCAGCCCCCATATAATCTTTCTAAGTATAGTTACTACTATGACTGGGACCTTCAGAATACCTTCCAAAGCTATTTCTTAGATCCCCTCTCCAATTTCACTATGAATCCAGTTTCAACAATATAAGACATCTTCATATAGATGTTATACTAACATTTCAAACATGAGGTAAAAAACTAAACTTGAGTTCTTATGCTGTCATATTTTAACCAAGAGCTCTTACCATGAGTCAAACAAGCTTATGATTCAAGTACCATAGAATAAGAACACAAGTTCAGTAGATTGCCTTGTGTTGGTACCACAAAAAAGAGTGTTTATTGCAAGGCGCAGTGGCACAGGTCTGTAATCCCAGTGGCTTGGGAAGCTGAGGCAGGAGGATTTCAAGTTTAAAGCTAGCATCAGCAAGTGAGGTCCTAAGCAACTAAGGGAGACCCTGTCTCAAAATCAAAATTAAAAGGGTTGGGAATGTAGCTCAGTGGTTAAGCATCCCTTGGTTCAATCCCTGGTACCTTAAAAAAAAAAAAAAAAAAAAGTGTTTAATATAATTTTGTAACTCAGGAATCATTAATTTTTATAGTGAAACAAATGCTGTCTTGACGAAATTCAATGTTTGTTTTTTGCATTTACAACTGTCTGTTCTGAAGTCTTACACCAGCACTACATAGAGTGCTTAAGGGCGTTACCGACATTAATTTAATTTCATTTTATTCAGCCTTTCCATTAGTAAACTATAATTGCTTACCACAGTGCTAGTGTAAGAACTAATTCATATTTGTAAGTGCTCTAAAAAGAGTATTCTTTGATAATGTTATACCTTGACAAGGTACCTACCTTCTTAGTGTACCTTTTTTTCTCAAGATTAGAACAGAGACTTCAGGAATCTGACCATGAGTCCTAAAATACTACCCACCCATTTTTGCTCTTTTTTTTTCTTAATGGGGGGTGGGCTATTAGGGATTAAACTTTGGGGTGCTTTACCACCCCCAGTCCTTTTTATTTTTTATCAGGGTCTCATAAAGCTGTCCAGGATGGCCTCAAACTTGCCAAGGCTGGCCTTGAAATTGCAATCCTCCTGCTGTAGCCTCCCCAATAGCTGGGATTACAGGTATATGCTACCATGTCAGGCCCTCTGCCTCCTTTTCAAGTCAGTAGTCCTCCTGCTGAGTCTCTTAGTCTTCAAGTAGAGATGCAGTGTGCATCTCAGGAGACAGGAAATGAATTTAGAATTAACTATGTAGATTAATAGGTATTATTTGCCATGATCTCTGCTATATGTTCAAAGAACAATTCTGGAGAAAGTGAGTACATCAAATGGTAAAATGTACAAAGTAGGTTTTAAGTCAAAGGAGTCTTAGTTTAATCTGATGCTCTTAAATAAAACCAGTACAGCTACAGAATTGCCAAATATCATGTCAAAATATACTATACACTGTTCCTATTGTTATTGTCTAGCCATGTACCATCAGTACCATCTGACACAGAATCTACCAAAAAATGTTATATATAAGAACTGAAAAATTAATACTAAAGTCTCCATGGATGTGACTTAATCACAGGATTATGTTCAAGAGACAGAGGTAATAAGGATGCTAAGGGGAAGGAAGTATAATTAATGGTTTATGTCTGAGGCTTGGCCTAATAATCATTAAGATTTATTAAGCCCTTATTATGTGAAGCATTACTGTACAAGATCCATCAAAAGCAGGCCCCATAACTAATGAACAAATCTAGCAGCGTGGCCAGGCAAACAAATGAGATTAAAATATACTATCCCAAGTCAAGGAGAAAAACATTCCCACTCAATGACTTCTGGGATACCCCAAAAGATCCCAAGGACCATAAAATTTATAAGTTACTACAATAACTCAGAAGACAGTAGACAGGAAAAAATTTAGAATTAGTTGTGTAGATTAGTGAGTATATTCAAACTGGAAATAACTATTTTTGGTTACTATTAAACTATGTAAAACTGGTATTAAGCAGTTGGAAAACAGACGAAAAAATTATGGACTAATAAGTTCACTGAAGCATCACTGAAGTGTACAAGGACTGAGAAGAAGGCAGGGAGCCAAACCTTTAGCTCAGCTCCTGAAGAGCAAGTTCTAACAGTCTTCCATGTTATATTGAGGTCCTAGTGAAAAAAGCAGAGAGAAATGGACAACAGGTCTCAAATGTCAAATGTGAGCTCTTCATTCAAAGCAACCAAGTGAGCTGTAAAATTAGAATGTATTTACTAATCCATCACACCCACACCAAAAAAACCCTAACCAATGCTGACCCCTCTTCCAAAGAAATGCCATTTTATAGTCAGGAAGGGTAAGCACACACCTGTCACCCCAGCTACTTGGAATGCTGAGGCAGGAGTATCACAAGTTCAAGGTCAGCCTGGGCAATTTAAGGAGACTCTGTCCCAAAATTTTAAAAGGGCTGGAAATATATCTGTGGTAGAGTGCTGACTTAGCATGCACCAGGTCCAGGGTTCAATCCCAAAAATACAGCAAAAACAAAACATTTTACTAAAAAGATGTCAACTTTCTATATTACACTCATAATCATCCCTTTCTGATAACTGGTTATCTCAAAGGTTTGTAGCTGATTATTAAAGCAGATTCCTTATAAAATTAGTCATGACAGTCTAGGTCTAAAAACAAGAAAATAATTTGATTAACTGGCAGAAAAAGCATAGATTTACTTCAATTCTATCAAAATATAAAGGAGATATGTGTTTTAAATTTTTTAAAGACACATATGAATAGGGCTGGGGGTGTAGCTCAGTGGTATGTTGCTTGCATAGCCCGTTCAAGGCCTTGGGTTCAATCCCTAGCACAGGTCAAAAAAAAAAAAAAAGCATATAAGACAATTATAAACTTGGTAATATTTACTTTAATTACTAAGAAGAAACTGGGGGGAAAATCCTATTTAAGCTAAATACATAATAATCTCTACTGTGGAATGATTTGAGTATTTAATGAATGAAACCCAGGCTGGAGAGATAGCTCAGTTGGTAGCGTGCTTGCCTGGAAAGCACAAGGCACTGGGTTGGATCCCCAGCACAGCAAAAAAAAAAAAAAAAAAAAAAAGAATGAAACCCAATAGTAAAGTCAATTTATGCTAATCACTCCTCTTCATACAAGTACCATAAGACAAACTGATTCCCCCTCTCCCTCCACTCCAGTACTGGGGAATGAACCCAGACCCTTGCATACTCTAGGCAAGCACTCTGCTACTAAGAGACGTCCCCAGTCCTTCATTTTCTTAGTTTTTACTTTGGGACAGGGTCTCGCTAATTTGCCCAGACTGGTCTCAAACTTATAAGTGATCCTCCTGCTTCAACCTCCCTGGGCAGCTGGGATTATAAGCGAAACCCACCCCCATCCAGTGCCTTAATCATTCTTTCACTTAAAGTCCTTACTACCTGCCAGATGCTAACAATACAATGAACAAAACAGACATGGTCTTGAGTCCTTGTGGAGTTTACAGTCTAAGGGATAAAGGCAAGTATTCAAAATATCAAACACAAACTTACCAATCAAGGTATGTAAACTTCACTGTTCCCATCAAAAGGGAGAAGGATGTGGCCTGTGCACAATAAGCCCTACAACAGTTTTGGACATCTATTAAAACATATAACCACATAATTTTACACTAAGAAAAAACCTGATAGACTCTCCACATAGAAGGGAAAATTATAGTGAACTTTTAAAGACAGCATCAAGGAATACAAAGGCTTCAATGTTTTTGGTCACAACATACATACTCTAGACTTATATGAACAGGCAGACTATGAACTGCCAATTTAGATTACTAATTCAAAAACCGAAAGATTCAGAGTACTTATATGGTACCAAAAAGGTTCCCATTGTACAAGGAAAAAATGGAGTACTAATCTTATAGCTAAAAGAAGTATAAATGTCAAGAGCTGATATTCACTAGTATGTCAACTTATTCAGTCTCTTAAGCAGCTAAATTAAGACATTATAAAGATTAGGAGAAATCTGTCCTACAACTATCAGCTAATATTATATATAATGATGAAAAACTGAACACTTTTCCTTTAAAATCAGGAACAAGGCAATAATATGTGCACTCACCACTTCTATTTAACATTATACTAAAGATTCTAAACAGTGCAATATGGAAAGGAAAACTAAAGGCATACATATTGAAAAAGAAGTAAAACTGTTATTTATAGATAACAAGATCGTGCAATTAGAAATCCTAAAGAACTCCCCTCAAAAACACCAGAGTAATAAACAGGTTCTGCAAAGTTGCAGAATATATGACTGATATGTACTAATTATCTGTAACCAAGCAACACCACTCCCAGATATATATTCAAAAGAAATGAGAACAGGAATTCAAGCAAATATTAGTACACCAATGTTCACAGCAGCATGATTCACAATAGCCAAAATGCAGAAACAACTAAAATGTCCACCAACAGATAAACTGATAAACAAAATGTGATATACACATACAAAGGAATATGACTCAACCCTTAAAAAGAGTGAACTTTTGATATATGCTACAACATGAATTGACCAACACAAAAGGACTAATAAATGATTTTGCTTTACCTAAAACAGGCAAATTCAGAGACTGAAAGTTGAAGTTTTCAGAAGCTGAGGAAGTAGAAAAAATGTTCAATGGGAACGAAGTTTTTGTTGGGCATGATGAAAGTGTTTTGGATATAGATAGTGGTGATGGTTCCACAACACTGTGAACATACTTAATGCCAATGAATGTTCCTTTAAAATGGTTAAAATGATAAATATTCTGCTATATATACTTTACTGCAGTAAAAAATCAATTGTATTTCTATATACCAGCAAATTATCTGAAAGCAAAATCAAGTAACAATTCTGTTCACACTAGTATAAAAATAATAAATTTAAGAAAGAAATGCTAGATCTGCACATTATGAAGTACAAGGCATTACTAAAAAACATTTAGAGAAGATCTTTATTTAGTTATTTAGATTGAGAAATGTTCCATACTCAGAACCAGTATGGGATCCCAACAGAAAAATTGGAAAGGATATTATGGACACATTACAGAGAAAGGAAATACAAATGGACTATGAGCATATGAAAAAAGATGCCATGAAAATGCAAATACAAAAAACAGAGATACTATTTCATGACTACCTGACTGACAAAAGTTTAATGTCTGGTGAAGCTACATCTTAGTAAGTATTCAGAAAACAGAAATTAATAAAACCACTTTAAAAAGGAATTTGAGATTACTATGTCTAGTAAAATTGCTGAAACAACTTTCCTTCTAAAATACAGCCAAGAGAAACTCACACATATACATTTAAAAACATGATTAAGGGTGCTGACTTCAGTGGGAGGAAAAAAATGGAAATGAACTAATGGGCATTAATAGGGGAATGGGTAATATTCATACAGTGAAGTACTACACAGAAGTTAAATCAACCAGAAAATCTTAGTGTGGGCTGAGGTTGTAGCTCAGTGGTAGAGGACTTGCCTAGGAGGTGTGAGGCACTGGGTTCGATTCTCAGCAGCACATTTAAATAAAATAAAGGTCCACTGACAACTAAAAATTTTTTTAAAAAAAGAAAAGAAAATCTTTGTGTATCAAACATATTAAAACAACATAAGTTTTTATAATTCTTTTTAACTGACACATAATTGTACATATTAATGGGATGCAGTGTGTAATATTTCAGTACATTTACACAATGTCTAATAATCAGAGCAGGGTAACTTGGTATATTCATCACCTCAAATATTTATCATGTCTTTGCGCTGGGAATATTCAAAGTGCTACTCTGAAAGTCTACTAGGTACTTTTACAACATACAATTAATTGTTGTCTACCATAATTACTCTATTGTTCTAAACATTATAAGTTATTCCTCTTATCCAACTATATCCTGTACCCATTAATTGTTCTCTCTCCAACGCCCCTCCCAGACTCTGGTAATGAGTTTTCTTTCTACTACTGAGATCAACTATTCTAGCTTCCACACATTAACAACACACAGGGTCTTTCTGTGCCATAATATCTCCTCCAGTTCTATGCATGTTGCTGCAAACGACAGGATTTCATTCTTTTTATGGCTAATATTCCACTGTGTTTATGTACCACAATTTTTAATGGACACCTTGATGGATATTCCATATCCTGGAACAGTGCTGCTATAAACACAGGAGTATAGGTATTGCTTCAACATTTTATTTAACTTCCTTTAGATTTATACCTAATAGTGGGATTACTGCATCAAATGTAGTTCTACTTATAGTTTTTTTTGAGGAAACTCTATATTATTTTCCATGATGGCTGTATTAATGCACATCGCCACCAGTGTATAAGAATTCCCTTTCTCCACATCTTTGCCAACATGTTATACTTTTCTTTTGTGGGGGTTGGGGAGTGATGGGGATTGAAACCAGGGGTACTTTATCATTAAGCTACATCCCAGTTCTTTATATTTTTTATTATGAGATAGGGTCTTTTGCTAACTTGCATAGGGCCATGCTAAATTGCTAAGGCTGGCCTTGAATGTACAATCCGTGTGCCTCAGACTCCACTGTTACAGGGATTAAAGGTGTGTGCTATTACAACTGGCCAGCATTTGCTATTCTTTGTTTTTGGTAATAGTCATTCCAACTGAGGTAAAATGGTATCTCATAATTTGCATTTCTTTGATTAGTGATGTTGAGCATTTTTTTCAAATACTTTTTGATCATTTGTGTATCTTCTTTTGAGATCATTGAGATCATTTGCCCATTTGTTAACTGGGTGATTTATTTTGATTGTTGTTTATATATTCTGGATATTAATTCCTTCTTGGATGAATCATTTGCAGTATTTTCACTGCAAATATTTTCTCCTGTAGGCTCTATTGCCTTGTTGTTCCTTTGCTGTGCAGAAACTTCAATGCGATGTAATCTCATTTGTCAATTTCTGCCTTTGTTGAATGTGCTTTTGTTGAATGTGCAAAAAAATCTGTCCAACTCAAGGTCTTTTTTATTTTCTTCTATTTGATTCAGTTTCAGTTCTAATATATTTGATTAAGTTTCAGTTATAAATATATTTTAAAGTCTTTGATTATTGAGTTGATTTTTTGATTTTTTTAATACAGTTGAGAGATATGTTCATTTCATTCTGCATGTGGATATCCAGTTTTCCCAGCACCGTTTATTGAAGAGACTGTTCTTTCTCTAATGTATGGTTGGTTTTTTTTGTTTTGTTTTGTTCGGAGGGGGTACCAGGAATTGAACTCATGGGTACTCAACCACTGAGCCACATCCCCAGCCCTATTTTGTATTTTATTTAGAGACAGGGTCTCACTGAGTTGCTTAGTGCCTCACCTTGCTGAGGCGGGCTTTGAACTTAAGATCCTCCTATCTCAGCTGGGATTACAGGTGTGTGCCAACACGCCTGACTTCAACAAGTGTTCTTTGTGCCTTTGTTGAAAATTAGCTGGCTATAAATATGTGGATGGATTGATTGATTACTACCATTGATTTTTGGTAGTACTTGGGATTGAACACAGGGGCACTTTACCACCAAGTTACATCCCCAGACCCTTTTTTTGAAATTTTAAGACAAGGACTCACTAAGTTGACTAGACTGGTCTCGAACTTGCAATCCTCCTGCCTCAGTCTCCCAAGGCCCAAGTTGCTGGAATTACAGGTGTGCACCAGCATGTCTGTTTTTATGTCAGTACCATACTGTTTTGGTTACTATAGATTTGTAGTATGTGTTAAAAATCTGAAACTGATGCTTTCAGCTGTGGTTTCTTTGTTCAGAATTGCTTTGTCTATTCAGAGTCTTTTGTAGTTCCATATTTTAGAAGCATATTTTTCTACTTCCATAATAAACATCACTGATTTTACAGAGATTACATTAATCTGTCCATCACCTCGGGTAGTATACACATTTTAAGAATATTAATTCTTCCAGTCCATGGACATGAGAAGCCTTCCCATTTTTTGTGTCCTCTTTTAATTTCTTTCATCAGTTGCTCTTTCACCTCCTTAAATTTATTTCTAGGTAAATCTTATAGCTTATAAATGGAATGACTTTCTTGATTTCTTTTTCAGCTAGGTCATTACTGGTATATAGAAACTCTACTGGATTTTTTTTTTTTTTAATGTTGATCCTGATTCCTGAAACTTTCCTAAAAGCACTTATCAGTATTTTTTGTTGTTGCTTGTTTTTTTTTTTTTTTTTTTTTTTTTTTTTTTTTTTTTTTAGCACAGGAAGCCACTAATTAAAGATGTTATATAGAAAACTACATGTAAAAAAAAAAAAAAAAAAAAGAAAAAAAAAAAAGAAAAAAAAAAAAAAAGAAATACAAAACCCAAACCAACCAAATAAATTAAAAGCAGGCAGGAAAATGGTCAGGGGGTTGAGTTACACACAATTCAGTGCTTCAGGAGCCCCCTCCCACTCCATGCCTGAGCTGGATCTTTTTTCTAGAAGTGAGAGTGAGAAGATTGGAAGTCTTTTTGTACAGTTTTCTTTTCCTCTTTTTTTTGGCCTTTCCTCTCCTTTCCTTCCTTTTTTGTGGTCTTGGGTGCTCTTGGCTCCCCAGGGGGATGAGTGTTCAGTTGGCCAACACAACAGGCTGGAATGGCTGACTGGGGTATTGCATGGTGTTGAGGTTGTAGCTCAGGCCTTCCACAAAGGGTGTCTTCTCCAGGAAAAGGCTATTGGTGCCACCTCCAAATACCTGGGCCACATCGAAGCTGCTGCTGTTACAGGTGCTGGCCCCACCACCCCCAAAGGGTGCTGAGGTGCCACTGCCCTGGCCATCAGCTCCATCAAAGAAGAGGCTAGGTGAGCCACCACCGTTGTACACGAACTCCTTGGCATTAGGTGAGAGCTGAGACTGAGGGGCCGGGCTGGCCGTGATGAAGTTCAGTGAATGCATAGACAGAGAGAGGCTCTTGTGCTTCAGCAGGTTGTTGGTGGGCGAGCGGACCATGCGAGGCTGTTGTTGCGGTGGCTGCTGGCCACTTGCCCCACTACTGGCCACGCCCCCACCACTAGATGCCCCACCACCCTTCTTCATCTTGGTAGAGCCAAATTTGGTGGCAGCGAAAGAAGCGGTGGTGAAAGTGATGGGCTGGGCAGAGCGAGGGATAAAGGTGGGGCTGGGCGACTGGCCGAAGGATGGTGATGGGGAGTTGGACAGGGAGCTGTCCTGGCTGCCAATGGGCACAAATACCTGAGCGTCAGGGTTGAAGCTGCTCTTGATCTCCTTGTCCAGCTCTGGGACACCACTGCCCTCACTATCATCCAGATACAGCACTTTCACAGCCCCCTTCTCACCAATCTGGTAGGACACCTCGAAAGGGTCAATCCAGACACTCAGCTCCTCAGGCACATTAGCCCGCACATCCTCTACCGCCAGGCCGCTCCGCTTGGCGGCCAGCTCTACCACAGGGTCCACCATCTCCCCAATGTGGACGCAGCGGAAGCCAGAGCCCTTGAGTGGCTTATCAGGGTACCAGTGGCCTTCATATTTCTTTTTCAAAAGTCGCTCGAGCTCCTCTCCAAACAGGTCTGCACGGCGCCGGGGCAGCTTGTTGTACAAATAGGAGATGATGAAGTTCAGGGCCACTTTGATCTCTAGCTGCATGGTCTTTTCCTAGGTAGAGGATCACTGCAGGTCACGTACACAGGCCAAGGGAAGTGGTTGCAGATGTAAGATGGGCAGACTTGGGCTCCAGATGGTTTCGGGTCTCCGCGCGGCGGGATGGGTAGCCGGTCGCCGGGTGTCTTCTCCTGCCAGGGTGGTCCTGGGCGCGGGGCGGAGGGCGCTCTCCTTGCTCTTCCCGGGGCTGCGAGGCCGGGGCCGATGTGTCCTTTTCGTCGTTGAGGGCTGGGGCTGGGCACGCGTCCCGGCCCTCTGCCCGGATCTTGGCGGTGCAGACCACTCTGCTTCTTTGTGACAGTAGGGGACACAGAGTCGGGGGGTAAGGAGGTCTTTGGGGTCAGACGGACAGGACTGCTGGACGGCGAGGCCCGGAGCCCTGGGGGGCTTGCGCAGACATCTCTGATGGCCCACTCCCCCGCTTGTTTTCCTTTGAAGGACTCTAGGTTTTTCTACAAGATCATGTCACCTGCAAACAGGGATAATTTGACTTCCCATTTGCCAGTTTGGATGCCTTTTATTTCTCTGTCTTACCTAACTTCTCTAGCTAGGAAAATCATCTAAAGTTGACTTAAAAAAGCAACCTACAGCTGGATGTGGTAGTGCACCCTTGTAATCCCACTGACTCAGACTGAGGCAGGAGGATCCCAAGTTCAAGGCCAGTCTCAGCAATTTATTGATGCCCTAAGCAACTTAGCAAAACCTTGTCTCAAAATAAAAATAAAAAGAGCTAGGGATATGGTTCAGGAGTAAAGCACCCCTGGGTTAATCCCCAGTACCAAAAAATATTTTTTACAAAAGTAGGCTACAGAATATCTTTAAAACCATTTATGTAAAGTTTGTAAATAAAACAGTGTTATATATTGTTTACTGAATTAAAATTGGATGTTTGTGTTTTTGGTTTTTTTTTTTTTTTTTTGGTACTAGGAAATGAATCCAGGGGTACTTAACCACTGAGCCACATCCCCGGCCCTTTTATGTTTTGTATTTAGAGACAGGATCTCACTGAGTTACTTAGGGCCTCACTAGGTTGCTGAGGCTAATTTTGAACTCAAGACACTCCTGCCTCCTGCCTCAGCCTCTCAAGTCACAGGAATCACAGGCATGCGCCACCATGCCCAATTAATTAAAAGTTGATCTTGATAAACAATATATAGTAAAAGAACTATAAACAGCAAAATTTGACCAGTTAACTTTGTGTGGTGATGGAAAGGAGAGAACAAAGGGGAATTAACAGGGAAGGGATATAAAGGAGTCCTTAATCTTACCTACAATGTTTCGTATCTTTAAAAAATATCTAGAACCACAGTAGCACATACCTGTAATCCCTGCAAATCAGGTGGTTGAGGCAGAGGATGGCAAATTCAAGGTCACACTCAGCAACTCAGCAGGAATCTGTCTCAAATTTTTAAAAACTTTAAAGAATATTTTTTTTTAAAAGAGCTGGGGATGTAGCTCAGTGGTAAAGTGCCCCTGGGTTCAATTCTGAGTACAAAACAAAACAAAACTAGGAGACAGGGGTTTGGTTTCAATGGTTGAGTACTAATTGAGCATACACAAAACCCTCGGTTCAATTCCCACCACCCCCAAAAAAATTTAAAAATTTAAAAACGCAAGAAAATTTTATAAAATAACATTTGCTAAATTGGATAGTGTGTACAAGTCTGTCAATATTGTTTGAAATGTTTTAAACAAGTTTTTGGTCAAATGAGTACACATACATGCTCAAGCAGCAAGAGAAAACAATCTCAACACAAACAGACCATGAATGATCCCAACAGGTTTAAAAAAATAAAAGCCATGTCTTCTACTTTTTTTTTTGGTACCAGGGTTTGAACCCAGGGGCACTTAACCACTGAACCACATCCCCAGCTCTTTTTATTTTTTATTTTGAGACAGAGTCTGGCTAAATTGCTTAGGGCCTCAGTAAATTGCTGAGGCTGACCTCAAACTTGCATTCCTCCCACCTCAACCTCATGCTGGGATTATAGGCATGCACCACCATGCCCTGTTCTTTCTACTTTTAACATTATCTTCCTTTTAGAGGACTCAGTGCAAGTTCTTGCACATAGGTGCAATGTTTCTGGAGTTTCTAATCCTGAACAGATTTATGTGATTCAGATAGCACCATGGGAGTGTGTTAATTAGCACCAAGGGAAAATGAGTATGGGACTCTGTTTAACCACCAATCTAGGATGCAAGCTCCTAAGAGAGTAAGAGAGTGACTTCCCATCCAAGCATGATTAGTACATCAAACTGAAAAAAAGGTGTCCAGGAACAAGCAGTTCTAGAAACAGGAATTCAAATAAAACTGGCTCTGTGGCAATGAGTGCTCTGCAGACCCAATGGCAGACCTGGTTTTGCTTCATTTCCTGGCCCAGTTAAAAGTACCTTAGAATACTTGTCCCTTTTTCTCAAAATAACCTCAGAGAACACTAAAGTTTCATGAAAGTCTGTTTTAAGCAGTATTTGCTGGGTGTCTGTGTGTGTATGTATGAGTCTGAACTTCTTCATTTGTATGGGCCACAATGGGTGTGGGTCTGTGTGGGGTTGTATCTGTGTGTAGGGGGCTCTCTGTGGAGACACATGGGGGGTTTTCTCATAGGTGTGGAGTTCCCCATGTGTGGTAAGGGACTGGGAAGAGAGTTACTGGGGAGTTCTCTGTGTGCAGACAGTCCTTGTGTCTCTCTGGATCTCTCTTTGTATATCTGCCTATGTTTCTAGGTCTCTAAAGTGTTTTATTACAAATTTGAAACAAGTTTTATAAGTTTCTACCCTTCCACAAAGCCCTAAAAAGATTTTCTTGCCTCTCTCCTATTAAGTTTCATAAAAAAGAAACATGAAATGAGACCAACAGCTAAGGCAACTTCTACTCTACTCAACAATGAACTAAAAATTGAGGTTTCGCAGGTTTACACTAATACCAAACCAGAGGCGTTTGTTTCTAATAAACCCCCAGGAACAATGCCTCTGGTTTAAGCAGCAAAGATTGGAATTATTCCTAACTTAATAAATTACAATTAGACCTCCTGTGTAGATTTTACAGCATGTCCTCTGACTGATCTATACATGGATCAGATCATTTTGATACCTGATCATAAACAGGAGTTACCAGTTTGTTTTAAATATGATCGCTTGTGAGTTTGGTTTGCATGAGTCAGTCCTATGAGGTAAAAAAGACTTGCAAGTGTACTAATGTCAATTTCTGGATTTTTAAAGCTGGAACAGGGAAAACTTCACAAAGGTTTTGCTACATTGTGAAATCTTTTGAGTAGACAACCAACTGGTTTTCCTAAGGTGGTACACCTCAATTTCAATGCTGTTTTCTTCAAACTACAATTTCTTCTTTCAATATTACTCACATCAAACTAGATTATATTCATTTACATATACCTACATTTCCTATCCTCTCCTCAAGGGCAAGAATGGTATCCTGTTGATTTTATAACTCTACCATTTAGTAGTGTTTGGCACACACAAATAAATAGTTTTTGCACAAAAGAAGCTCACAGTGTATTAGGGGAGATTACTAGACAGGTATGCCTAATTCTTATACTTGGTCTATGCAGTAAACTTACAAGTTCTCCACTTCTATAATACACCCCTGCATAGACCCTGAAAAGGACAGCATGAGAGTCATCTTCTTTTCTCCCTTATCATTATAAAGAACACATAGTTCTTTATATAATTAGTAAAAATTCCTATCTCATTTCTGTGTCTCAAAGCACAGCATAATCTAAGACTAGACTCAGTTGAGCTTTAACAATAAAGATTTGTTGAAGAAGAGTCTTTACTTACCTTCCAAGAAAAGAAGTTCTTCTTCACCCTGGAGCAAATAATGTCAACCTTGAAAGCTACTGCACGTACCACTATCTAACCAGGACAAAAATTTTTCTTCATACATTCTAATCATACATACTCAATTCCTGACAATGCCTTTAAAAAAAAATGTACACACACATATCAGGTGTCATTTTGGAAAAGAACCGCAAAGTATTATAATTTTCCAACTTAACAGAACTGCAGAAGATAAATTCCTCTGTGGACCACTGCTACATAGGATTTGTTTTTGAAATGCCACATAGGTTCCAATTTCTGTCAAAACAAACTACCAATAGTAAGAAAAATCTGCTAAAACAGCAAGTGCTCCTATGAATAACTCATTATAAGCACTAAATTAGTTGTACTAAAATGGTAATTTTTAGCATCATTCTTGAGTTAATAAGGACATTTCAATCAAAAGTTACTTGTAACAGGTAAAAGTTAAGGGGACAAAAGTTAAAAAGGACCATTTAAAGCAAAAGAAACAATCAGACAAACCAGAAAAAGGTAAAACATTAGATTTTATTTGAGGACCAATAGAGCTATCTTATATTACAAATATAATACATAATATAGTCCCTATCCTTTACATTAAAAACAAAAATTTCTGATGGAATGAAGATATAATAAACATAACCATAAAGACAGTTGAAGAAAATATAGAAGAATTTGTTTATAAACTTCAAGTAGAAAAGACCATTCCAGACACACAAAATGTTAACATCAAAAAGGGAAAAAATGGTAAATCTGACTACATAAAAACTTAATAAATCCTGAAGTTACAAGTAAAGAAAAAATAGAGTAAGAGAAAATAGTGCACTATATACACAAAGAATTAATAGGCAGAATATTTAAAGATTTTCTACAAACCAACATGAAAAAGTCCACTAGAAGTACAGAAATTTGTATCTGTTTTTCTTTTTTTTAATTTTTTACACCTTTATTTATTTTTATGTGGTGCTGAGGACAGAACGCAGCACCTCACACATGCTAGGCAAGTGCTCTACCACTGAGCTAGAACCCCAGCCCCTCGTATCTGTTTTGTTCACTGTTGTATCCTCAGGACCTGGCCCACAGCCGCCACTCCATAAATAATTTCTGAATGGATATGAAGAGGCAATTACAAGAATAAAACTATAAAGTGCCAAATTCTGCATGAAAATATTCTCAGCATCCTTATAAGCAGAGAATGCAAATCAAAAGAACAGTAAAAGATTTCACCCAAGGATGTAAACAATATACTACTGGTAAAGATGTGAGGAAAGTGTTGTCTTGTATATAGTTAGCTCATATATAAAATGATACTACATTTACGGCAACATAGCGTTATAAGTTTAAAATATAAATATCTTTTAACCCCAAAATTCTACTTCTAGATATCTACCTTTAAAAAAAAAAAAAAAAAAAAAAAAAACACTTTACAAGAACACAAAATGCATGCTGATAAGTACTTTAGCACTTTTATCAAGAAAGAAAAAAGGTTAGGTATGCATCACAGAAGAATAAACAATGGTAAAAACTTAGGAAATCAATTCAGCAATTGGAAATAATGAGACAACCATATGTATTGATAAAGAACTCCAAGACGTTCTATTCAGTTAAAAAGGAACCTGCCAAACAATGTACATATGATATGCTCTTACTTATGCATGTTATTATAAAACCATAAACTTCTCTATATATAAATCTGAATGTAAATTCATAGGGAAAAATAAGAAAGATAATCTGAAGTAAAGATCACCTCAGAAAAAGGGAATGAGACACTGGCTTAAGGCCAAGGAAAGATTTCTGCCTTATCTGAATTATTTTACAAGAATATAGTCAAGTACTACTTGCATAATTAAAAAATTTTTTAGGGGCTGGGGATGTGGCTCAATGGTAGAGTAAAGGCCCCGAGTTTAATCTCTAGCACCCCCCCAAAAAAAGAAAACAATAATAATGGAAGTGCCATTTAACTGATATGAAGAAAACAAGAACAACATATTTTGGGAATTAGATAAAAAAATTCAGTGAAGTTCTACCGCAAGTAGGCAGATGTGCATACATAAGACTGGCACTCAGAAGAGCAGTCTCTCAGCTAAAGGAATTAATTTTAGAAGCTACATGCATGTAGATGACTCTTAAAGACAAGAATGGTGTGAGTGATTTGGGGAGAAAACAATGAAAAGAACAGAGGGCCCAAGACCAAGGATAAACAGTCAACAAAGAAGAATAAGGAGTAGAAGTCAGATGAAAACTAATGAAGTGCAATGTCACAAATGCCAAGGGAAGAGACAACGTTTCATAAGGAGTTGGCAACAAATGCTGCTAAAAGGTCTAAAAAGATGAGGACTGAAGCGGGGCACAATGGTGCACACCCGTAAATCCCAGAGACTTGGGAGGCTGAGGCAGGAGGATCACCAGTTCAAAGCCTCAGCAACCTAGCGAGGCCCTAAGCAGTTCAGTAACCTGGTACCAAAAAAAAAAAAAAAAAAGAAAGAAAGAAAGAAAAGAAAATGAGGACTGAAAAAAACAGATCATATTTCCCAATCTTATGGACATTAGAGCAACTTTAGCAAGAGGGTTTTACTTTGGTCAGAATATTAAAGTAGGAGTGGGTTAAGGAGTTCATGAGAGGGGAAAAAAAGTATACATACATAGAAAACTCCTTTTTCTGGCTGTGAAAGACTACAGAGACAGGACAGTAACAGAAAGGAAAAAGGTAGGTAGGATAGGGTTATTAAAATAGAAGGTAGCAGGGACGGGGTTGTGGCTCAGTAGCAGAGCACTTGTCTAGCACGTGTGAGGCACTGGGTTCGATTCTCAGCACTGCATACAGATAAATTTTTAAAAATCAAGATCTACTGAAAACTAAAAAAAATTCTTAAAAAATGGGAGATAGCACAGCAGGTCTGAATACTGAAGGAAAGAATGCAGCAGAAAGACAAAATAACTAAAGAATTCATTAAGAAGACAGAAGAACTAGATGTGGTGGTACATGACTGTAATCCCAGCTATTAAGGAGGCTGAGGCAGGAGTAAAGGTTCGAGGCCAGCCTAAGCAGTTTAGCAAGACCTGTCTCAAAAAAATGAACAGGGCTGGGGATGTAGCTCAGTGCTAGAACATCTCTGGGTTAAAACCCCAGTATCTCAAAAAAAAAAAAAAAAAAAAAAAGCGGGGGAGGGCAGGAAAGAATTGATTAGGGCATCTGTGGAGGGACTAGTCTAGATACTTCCTCTATCCAAATAATCCAAATAGGAAGGAAAGAGAAAAAGATGAGCCCCAAATACATAAGTTTGTAGATTTGGGAGAGAGAAAGATGAAGTTTCCATTTGGTGGTTTCTGAATTTTAAAAAAAGGTGAGAGATTAGAAATAAAAGAGTATAAAATAGTCATTTGCAATGATTGGGAAAGTGAACTTACTAGAGAGATGTACAACACTGCTAGGCAAATGCTGATTACATATGAGGTTGATGATTATGGATATATAGTAACATTGATCTGCCTGGCTTTCTGATTTTTCTCTATCAACTCTCAGTTCCACAGGTGCAAGCAAATTCAGAAGGTAAATGGTTAGGATCAACCAGTGCATCACTAAGAGTTCTATGACCAGCAAAAGTCACTTCTGACAAGTAAACAAGAATTTACACAAAGGATATGAGGTAGCTTCCAGGGTGGAGAACCCACTTCAGGGATACAGCTAAAAACACTGCCCCTAGGTTCGATCCCCAGCACCCAAAAAAAAAAAAAAAAAAAAAAAATACACTGCCCCAAATTACAGAGTTGGTTTGGCAAATATGTTATGATTAGTAGTGCTAAACAAGAGATGTGGTTTGCACCATTACAGTTCTAGATACCAGGTGCCAACCTTAACAACACTGCTATTGTCACACCTGTCTTAATCTTGTTGCTAGGGGCTGATACTACATGGGGATTTGTTGATAATGGAAGGGGACGTTGTAAAGAATATTGTGGAAGGGTTTTGGGAGTAGAAACAGCTGAAAAGATGAAGAGAGTGGTAAAGGAAATGAGTATAAGGAAAATAATGGATGACAGGACGTCAGGCAGTAACTGAATTAGACAAGGATGTGAGGCATGATGGTTCAAACCTCTGGAAAAGGGTAGATCCTGAGACTTGAAGAGAGAGGTCTTAGCAGCAGCTGAAACAGACTTCACATGGGAATTTGGTCAGAGCAGCAGAGGTTTGGCAATGTGACAAAGTCTCCCCCTGCTGCTATGGGCAATACTGCATCTTACTGATCCCAAAGGCATCACAAACTGGCAAAGCGTTAGGCAAGTTAATTACTCTATTTAAGCCCATATTCTCTCAACTGTAAAGAATAATACCACTCATCTGATAAAGCTGTTATGATGATTAACAGATGAGGTAGATTTCTAGCACAAAGTTAAGTATTCAGTAAATGGTAGTCATTATAAGTGTCACCAAAGCCAAGAGGAAGTTTTCCAAGAACAGGTAGTTAACATTATCAAATCTATTTAAATGAACACTGCAGGAGATAAGACTGTGAAAAAGCTAAAGTTGGTTTTAGTCTTGGGTTTGCAATATTCAGAAAGGCTTTTAGGAGCTGGCAGCAGTGGCACATACACCTGTAATCCCAGCAATTCCCAGAGACTCTGAAGGCTCTCACAAATTTGAGGCCAAACTCAGCAATGTAGCAAGACCTGTTTCAAAATAAAAAATAAAAACGACTTGGGAGGTAGCTCAGGGGAAAAACACTCCCTGGTTTAATTCCCAGTATCAGAAAGAAAGAAGGGAGGGAGGGACGCAGGCTTTAAGCCTTCCAGTCAGCAATTCAACCAACAGCCCTAGTGCCCATTTAATATAGGTACTAAGCTAAGAGCTAGGTGCTCCAAACTGATACACTCTACTGATGGACCCTTGAAAACACCACCTATGAATGTGAATGCCAGTGTCCAAGAGAGAAAAAAGCTAATTGAATTGTTGCAGACAATTGTTGGCGAGGACGGAGAATGAAAGTTAAACACACCTTAATATTTACTTTAATCAAAAATAGCTGTAGATTTAAGAACTGTTATAGAAGAAACTTTCCTTTGTTCTTTACAAATCTCTGGTCATAAATCATAAAGACTATAAAATGCTCCTATAAATTTCAAGCTTACTAAACCTCTCATTGGGTGAAAGAATTTTAGCTCCTCTAATTGTGCCTTCTACTCGGACACCATAGCAGAGCTGGGGTCAGACCAATTGCCAAGACAGTTCTCCTCCCATGTACCTCAGAGGTTTGGCTCTGAATATTAAACAAGAACTACCATGAAAGAAACAGTATATTCTTTATAAACTCAACTTGACAAAGGGTCTGAATAAAGATTACAACAAATCTTTCATTTTTTTCCCCTCTCTCTCATTCACTGAGAGAAAGAGAATAGTTTTCAAGGAAATGATACAATAAACTCACTCTCCCTTTTCCATGAACTATACATTTCTTAACTGAACACTAAGAGTAAGTAGTTTCTCTCAAGAAATCAAACACAACTGCAACCTCCTAAAACAGCTCTAAAATAATGTTTAATCATTCCCAAGCTCAAGGAGAACAGCATTCACAAATAATACCAGTTCAGTAAATAAGAAACTATTATAGAACAAAAAAATTCACACCAAAAAATCAGAATAAGATTTAGCTGGGCACTGAAGCACTTGCCTGTAAACCCAGTCATTTGGGAAGCTGAGGCAAGAGGATCAAAAGTTCAAGGTCAACTTTGACAACATAGGGAGATCCTGGGGGTATCCCTGGGGTACCATCCCCAGTACTGGTTGGGAATGGATATGAATTAAAAGGTCAAGTCCCGGAGTTTGAGCAGAGAAATAATTTGAATTGAAAAGCTACAGAATCTGGCTTTGGAGTCAGAGTAGGATTGTTAGCTCCATCACATTACTGCACATCCTTAAGCCAAACTCCTTAACCTCTCCAACGTCAGTTTCCTCAATAAATCAAACATTACCTTTAAGAGTTCTTAAAAGTATTAAATAAAATAGTAGCTAGGCATGGTAAATCCTGACAGCAACAAAACCAGTGCAAGGTGTATACCTGTAATCCCAAAGGCTGAGGCAGGATGATAGGAAGTACAAGGTCAGTCTCAGCAACTTAACAAGGCACTAAGCAACTTAGTGAGACTCTTCCTCAAAAAATACAAAGGGCTGGGGATGTGGCTCAGTGGTTAAGCACTCCTTGGTTCAATTCCCAAAATAAAATAGTATATCTAAGGCTCTAAGTACCATGTCTGGCATACAGCAGGAATACATAACATTATCATTTTCTAATATTCAAAAGGTTTAATCAAGTTTGATTCAGAGAGAAGGTAAAACAAACAACAGGGGAAAATCATTAGCTAAACAGAAAGTAGGAATATATTCCTCACAATTACCAGATTTATAATTTTAAAATTAAGGATAAATTTCTCATGTTAACATTTAATCACAAATGTAAGGCTGCCTCACTGATCTTGAAATGCTTTTCTGTATGAGATTTCTTCCCTTCTAATTTGACAATGCTTCGAGGTGTACATTTGTACAATTTTTTCCTGTCCTCTTCCTAAAGCCCTGACTCACACACTCCTTACTTTAGTCCTGGGATGACCTAAGCCTTAGCCAGACAGACACACCTTAGAGTTCACTGACTATTCTAAAGATTTCAGGGAGTCTGAGCATGGTGGCACATGTCTGTAATCACAGCAACTCAGGAGGCTGAGGCAGCCTTAGCAATTTAGCAAGATCCTGTCTCAGAATAAGAAGGGCTGGGGATGTAGCTTAGTCATAAAACATCCCGGTTCAATCCCCAGGACTGTTAAAAAAAAAGAAAAGAAAAAAAAGTTCAGGGAGAAGGCCAGAGCCAGGAACTAAGACCTATGAGATCAGGAACAATCTATGTGACATAATGAAAAAGACATGGGCTATGGAAAAAGACGGATGTGAATTTAAGTCCCACCTCTGCCACTTCCTAAACATATAACCTTGAGCAAGGCACTTACTCTCTCTGGACCACATTTCCTTATCTGTAAAACAGAGATAATGCCACCTATATCTCATAGTATTCTTGTCAGGATTACAGAAAACACCTAGGACAATTCCTGGCACATTAAAGGCCAATAATGGTAACTACTATTAGGGTCCAACTGCCAACTGACTCACTGAACATTTGGCCAGGCTGTACTTTTCTAACTGGCAAAGGAGTCACACTGTTCCCACATTCCCATGCCTATATCCAAAACATTCCATTTCTGTAATCTATAATTACCAAATCAAAAGCTTAAACAATTCAGGGCAAGAAAGCACTAAATCCTGGCAGCAACAAAACCAGTGCAAGGTAGATAAGTCTGCCAAGAGAAATATAGAATCTGTTTCAACATGGTCATTACTGATAATGATGTGAGCACAAGTCAGTTGAGGTTCCTGAGCTTGCAGTCTTATTGTCAAAAAGTTGTTTTTTAACTTTTCTGAAACAAATCTTTTTTGCCTTGTTTTTGCTGCTGTACTCCAATGTTCCAAGAACACACTGAAGAAATAGCACCCATTTCCAAGCACAGAGAAGAAATCCTCTCAACTGTTACCTCATTTACTGCCGAACTTATCTTTCCATTTCATAAATTACTTTTTTTTAATTTATTTATTTTATTTATTTTTTTATTGTAAACAAATGGGATACATGTTGTTTCTCTATTTGTACATGGCGTAAAGGCATACCATTTGGGTAATCATAAATTTACATAGGGTAATATTGTTTGATTCATTCTGTTATTTTTTCCCTTCCCTCCACCCCTCCCACCCCTCTTTTCCCTCTATACAGTCTTTCCTTCCTCCATTCTTGCCCCCTCCCTAACCTTAACTCTAACCCTAACACTAACCCCTCCCTCCCTCCATTATGTGTCATCATCCACTTATTAGCGATATCATTCGTCCCATAAATTACTTCTTACAGAAATTTTTGGTTTGCTTAGGTTATTTAATGTGAGCTTATAAAAAACATGTACATATCATAACTACGATGACAAGATCTGGCCCCCAGAGCACCACAAGTTACAGGATGGAGGCAGGAGTCAAAGATAAAATGTGAGACTGAGTAACGTGCATCCTGTATGTTCATTCTTACTGACTACTGCACTTGGGAATTCTGCCTCTTGTAAAAAGTTTATTTCTGGGACTGAGAATGTGGCTCAGTGGTAGAGTGCTTGCCTAGCATACAGAAGGCCCTGGGCTCTAGCCCCAGCACCATCAAAAAAGAAAAAAAAAAAAAAAAAAAAAAAAAAAAAGTATTTCCCTTGTGTGGCTAGGCAGAGTAAAAGAGCTAAGAAACTGATGACAAATACATGAATGGAGTAAGAGAAATCATCAATGGAAATGTGATTTAACATAAACAAGTTTGTACATGAGTTACAAAATAAAAGCAACAGTCACCAGTTACATAGTCTAGAGGCAGCTTTTTCAATCCTAATGTTCCCAGTCCCTTCATACACGAAATTTCATAAAAGCAGGAGGGAGTCAAGGTCAGAATTATTATTTAAATAGACAATCTAAGAATCAAGAAAGACTCAATAAGTCCAAATGTCACACTGCAGTTCCTTGATGAGGTGACTTTCCACTTGGGGAAAGAAGGGCAGACTCATACACTCATTTTCATTTAACCAATCTGATATCAAAAAAGTTCAAGATTCTGTCTCTAAAAAGCAACTCAGCAGTGCCCTTACTTATGTTAAACATGTGCATCCTTGCCCAAAACTTCACCTGCTTAACTTTCAGCAGAAAAGTTTTTTTTAGTGCAATTAACATTGTCTAGGACAAGCTCAGCCCTGTCTTCCATAGCCTTGAGGCTGCTGAGTAAATCTAGAATCATGGAACATACATTTTGATACTGAAAAACAATAGGAAGAAAGTGGTTTAGTGACAAAGAAAATGGCCAAGAAGCACATCTAGAATTAAGAAAAACAGACTCTGGTAGGTATGCTGCCTTGTTATTTTTTGAACTTCTTTATATAGAATCTATTGAACTGTTGTGTACCTTTCAGAGGAGGTGGAGGGAGCATGCACTTAAGCCATCATGGAAGGAATAAAAATCAATTCTTCATAATAATAGCTATAATTTTTTAAGCCCATACTAGATGTGCCAAGTTCAATGCTAAGACCTTTGCAAATATTTCTAATTCTCAATTATGATTAGTATCGTTATTTTATAGGAGAAGCTGATTTGTAGAATTTGGAAATTACCTGAAAGCTAGTAGTAGGGGTACTGGAACTCAGACCCAGGACTGCCTGACTAAACTCCATGCTCTAAAAGCAATTTGTTAAGTACTTTTACCCTTTAAAAAAATCTTAACTGTATAACAGATTTTAGACAAAAAGAATCTTAATCCTAAGAAAGTGACTGGCCAAAGTTCTAAAGCATTCAAACCAGTCAGAAATGTTTCAGAATTCCCAACTCTCAAGTAGGTACTTGCAGCACTGCTGTCCATGCTTCCTCTTTTACTATAATTCCTCCTAGAAGACTGATAATACAAATGACAAAGATACTGTCCTAAAGAAGTATTAAACAAATTCCTTCAGTCCTGTGCCTGATGTCATTTATCACTATATTTGGGTAGTCAGATTGAAAAGGTTACCTGCTATACCTTAATCTTAAAAGCAATCACAACAAAATGTTTGGCTGATCCAAGGTTCCAATTCAGCTGAGTCCTACACTGTAAAACCAGTGCAGATTTCATATCCCTTTATTGCTGTTCTGATAAAACAATTAAAAATCCTTCAGTACAATTAAAAAAATGAATTGCAGTGTTTGGATTGTGCCTAGGAAATTAAAGCCATAATCCCTTTTTACATGACCCACATCTCTGTATTTTCCAATATTTATCTTCCCCCCCTCGCCGTGCTGATTTAGTATTGAGAGAACGGTATCACCGATAGCCAATATTCAGGTAATATTCTACAAATAGGCTTGCTTACTCTTTGGTGTTCTGAGGCCTCCCCACAACTATGTATGAGAGAAGCTGACAGCTGAGATAGAAAGCCACAATGATAGCTTTCCCAAAAGTGAGTATGTCTTCCTATCGCTTTCTCATCACAATAAAGGAACTGATACAACCACCATTCTCTTCGTATACGATCTAATAATTCTGGTGACCAACTACTGAGTAGGTTACAAACCTCTTAAAAGAGTGAAGAATCTCTCCATTACCCTTCTACCATCAAAGAAAATGCAAGGGTATTACAGTAGCTGAGAAGGAAGGGCACAGCATCTGTAGAGCTCTGGGGAAGCGGTTGGCCACAGAAAGGCAGAAAGTCATCATCTGTACAGAAGCCAGACAACTCAGAGGATTTCAATGCGGGCTAACTACTGCTTACTCGATCTCCAAGTAGAAAAGATTTTTTCCACTTTTACCGGTTCCCGAAAGCGGCAAGGGTTTTCTACACTACCCAGATCTCCTCCTCGGATAGTCCGGAAAATAACATGTGGGAGTGCTGGGGCGCGGGGGGCGTAGCATAAGGTGCCTCTCTTCTCGGTGCTTATTCCAAGTAGTAGGGGAGAGCGCTACCTCCATGTTACTCCTAGAGAAGTACGGCCGTGCCACCTGGAGCCCCGCTTCCCAGCCCTGGGGGCCGGGTGGAGGCAGCTCCAAGAGGGTGGGTTTAAGGGGGAAGGGGTCTCACTGCTCCCACGATGAGAAGTGAGAGCGTGGAGGGTGGTGCCGCCGTGCCGAGACGATCTGCGGTTCCCCTCGCTCCCCTCCCTCCCGCCCTCTCCGAGCCAGGCAGCCCGGCCCCAATACCTTCTTGACTGTGCGCGGCGCCTCGGTGACTGTGCCGTCGGGGCTGACCAGGGCCTCGCCGCCGTCGCGGTGCCGCTGGTGCTGGTGATGCGGGTCGCTCCGCTTCATGGCCGACGCCTGAGGCACCTTCCCGGCGGCAGGGCTGAGAGCGGCGGCGGGCCCCGAGCCCGGGCCAGGGGCCGGGGGCCGCTCCGCGGCAGGAGCCGGGGCTTCGGGGTCCCCGCCGCCTGCCGGGGGGGCCATGGCGCCCACGGCGGCCGTGCTCAGTCCTAGTTGTGGCTCCGCCTCGGAGGGGCTCAAGTCCTTCAGGTCCACCTCAGGCACCTTGGCGGCAGCCGCTGCTGACACAACCTGCACCGACATCACCGCCTCCGCTGCAACCGCCGGCTCAGACTCCAGCTCCAGCTCCAGCTCCGGCTCGGCCCCGCCTCCCGCCTCCCTTCCCCTTCCCTCCCCCATTCCCCCACTCCTCCCCTCCATCGCCTCCGCTCCCACCCTCTTCCTCCGCCCGCCAGTCCGCCTGCCAACCTCGGCCCCTCCAGCCCCTCCCAGCCCCGGTCCGGCTAGCGCGCGAGGCGCCACGGAACCTGTAGTGCGCTTGCTCCTGGCAGCACGCGGAGAAAAGACCGTGGGACCTCAGCCCCCGACCTACCCTGCGCGTGGGGGGGAACCGCGAGGCCTCCTGGGAGTTGTAGTCCCCTTGGCCTTCCAAAGTGGGGCTCTGGGGTGGAGAGGGAGCTCCAGGGCCAGCGACTAACGGAAAGGAGGACTGGTGACGCGACGGAGGGGATGAGGAAGAGAAAGCCTCCAGAGGACTTGTGGCTTCCGGGGAGGGAAAGCCAGAAACCCTAGAGAAAGCGGGGGAGGAATGACTCGCTCTCCTGACAGTGTGGATTTCCTCTGTGTGCAATCACGTGGCCTGCCTTTAAAGGAAAAGCGGTGGCGTCACGTGAGGAGACCGCCTGCCCCAAGCTTGAAGACTTGGGTTTTTTTCGCTGTGAAACTGGGACCTTAACACCTTTCCGAACTTAAGTACCTTGGTTTTTAGAAAGAATGAAGTAGGACTTTGCCTGCTGTGGCGGTTTCTAGCACATTCTGGGTTTCTAGCACATTCTAGAATCAATCCCAAAAGACATTAGTTTCCACTAGGTCAAAATTTCACTGCTGAAGAATTAACACCTTGCTTTAAATAAGGCTTTCCCAAAAAAAAATTGTTTGGGGTTTTTGTTGTTGTTTGGTACTGGGGAGTGAACACAGGTGTGTTCCACCACTGAACTACATCCCCAGCCCCCTTTATTTTTTATTTTGAGGCAGGGTCTCGCAGAGTTGCCGAGGGCCTCCCTAAGTTGGCCAGATCTTTTCACCTATTAATTCTTCTGGGGAAATGATCTGAAATTCAGATACCTACGTAGCATAGAGCAATAGTAACTAAACCCCCAAGAGTATTTCCCTACGTGATGCGACTTTTTATGATATTTATTTTCTTTGTACCTCCGTATTCTTTTGAATTTTACATTATTTTAGAGGGTGCAAGCTCAAAGACATGTATAGCAATTTTTTTTTTTTTTTAATAACGAAAGGTATCTGAAACTAATGTTCCCAACAAGAGGGGAATGGTTTCAGCCTTTAAGAAGTGTTTTCCAGCCGGGCATGGTGACTGTAATTCCAGTGACTCCGTAGGCTGAAGCAAGAGAATCCCAAATTCAGGCCAGTCTCAGGATGTAGCTTAGTGGTAAAAGTACCTTGGGTTTAATCCCCAGTACCAAAAAAATTGTTTTCCAGGTGGGCCCAGCCACTTAGGAGGTTAGGCTGGACACCAGCCTGGGAAATAGACCCCCTGGCTCAAAAAAAAAAAAAAAAAAAGAAAAGAAAAGAAAAACTTTCCAATAACTTTTTTTAATGATGGGAGGAATAAATACCTATGATTTTAAAAATATATTAAGCTAATATGCAGGAGATAAAATTGCAAATCCATTTGATCTTATGTAAAGAAGGAAAAAATAAGAAAATCCCTTAAAATGCAATTGGTAACCAATTGTGAGAAACTAAAGCAATGGATATCTCAGTTTGTAACTGTTCAAAGGGTGACAACTCTGACAACCCAGGTGAATGGACTTCTGAACATCTGGTCTATTTTTTCCTGGCAAGAAGGAGAAAAAGGGAGAAATCACCTGCCCTGATGTCCTTTTCTGTACTACTACCAACTTGCGAATGTGATCAGTTGGTGGAGTAGTCCTGCATTAAATGGAAGCTTTCATTTCCTGGTCTTCAAATTTGTGCCTCATGCTATGTCTTGGAAGACCCCTGAGCGCAGCTGTTTCTACGGTCCACAAGTCTACCAGACACAAGAACTTCTTGAGCTTTCTCTTCACATTCCTGGTGTTCAGAATTTCCTTCCTATTATACAGAACTAGCCCAGAGCTTCATCCTCCAGCTGTCCAGGCAGAGTTTAACAGCTCTATAACTGATTTCTTTCTTCCCCCTAATGCACAAGGGAGCTGCAGTACAGCCACCTGGCATGTGTAGAAACTCATAGGCAGCAGCTGCCCACCTGGACTGCCTCTAGAGTTAATTACTGAGGGAACAAATTAATTCTTCAGTGGGATGTGGTTATAAAACATGAAGAGTTAGAACATTGGAAAAGAGACAGATACTCATCATTTATTCAGGTACCACCACATTTCAGGACAATGGTCAGGTGATACTCTTTCCCCCATTTCAGCTCCATCCTACATACCTGCTACTTTTGCTGTTTTTGTTCCTGAGGGACAACAGGCATAACTGAAGATGAAATTGCTATACCAGAAACAGGATGATTAAGCACAAATTTATAAACTTCTTAATGAAATATCTAGGTCTTCTTCCTTCACCTGTCTCGTTCAGTTTCCAGAACCCTGACACATACACAAATATATCTTCTATGCAAGGCACGTGAAAGAATTTCTCTTGAGGTATCTGGGCCGTCCAGGAAAGAAAGATAATAATACTGAGAGTTCCCCAAGGTGATAAGCTAGCCAGACCACGGGGTGAAGACCTTGGCCAGGTTTGCAGAGCTTCTATGAACCATCTAATTCACACTCCTGTGTTTGAGCAGTCAAAGCCACCAAACATATGAAGAAAACCTCTAACATGAAAGAGACCATCATAGGCAAGCAGAACAAATAAATTGAGGAAACAGGGGCTATATATTAAGTAGAAAGATAAAGGGCTGGGGGTGTAACTTAGCCACACACACACACACACAAAGAAAAGAAAGCAAAATTCAAAAAAGAAAAAAAATCACTAATATCCTTGGAGCTTACAATATTATATTTGTGAAAGAACATACTGTTTCAAAGAGTGAACATTCAGAAAATGAACACAGCCTTGAAAATAACATACTGGCAGAATTTTTTAAATTCAAAAAATATTAAAATTAAAAATATTAAAAGGAAAAATGCATTTTTTGCTCCGATTCTTGGAGTGGGGGCCTGTTTCATAATTTTTATTACTCATATATACATTTTGACTTGATGTAATACATTGAATAGCTAGTTTTCTGGAAAAGGTTATCGTTTATGAACTGTTTTTCAGATCTTCAATAAATTTTTTTCTTTAAATTTCAAAAAATTGGGGGTACACTCAGTGGTAGAGAGCTCTGAGAACCTAGCATATTCTCAAAGCCTTGAGTTTGACCCCCAACACCACAATACATAAATAAATTTCAAAAAAAATGGTAAAGAGAGTAAATTAGAATGCCAGTCCTGGAAGTCCAATATCTAAATAATGTAAGTGTCAGAGCTTAGGCAACCTAGGGAGACCCTGTCTCAAAGAGTTGGGGATATAGTTTAGAGGTAGAGTGCCCATGGGTTCAATCCCATATGTTAATATACATAATTGTACAATTTCAAAATTCTGGGAACAAAGAGAAGATCTTTCAAAAGTCTGGAGTGAAACGGGATAAAAATTTTTTAAAAGGTAGAATCAGAAATATTGAATTTCTTCAGGTTCTGGAAGCTATAAGATTATGACTCCAAATACTACAGACCCTATGCCTTCTTAAAAGAATAACGGTTTCAATCATCCAAGGTTGGCAAGGGTGGTCATCTAACTGTGTGGTTAGGTAGGGGATCAATCCCGTTTCAGGCGCCATCTTCTCAAGTTCCTGCGCCTCCAATACAGAGCCCTTTGGGGATCCTACAATAGAAGCTTTTCCCTGCTACTAGCTAAAACAAAGGATTTGTTTGTTTTGGACAGTACTGGGCATTCAATCCAGGGCTGGGGCATGGAAGGAAGGAGACAGTCCACTACTGAGCCATATTCTCAGCCTTTTTAAAAATTTTATTTTTAGGCATAGTATCACTAAGTTGCTAAGACTGTCCTCAAACTTGTGATCCTCCTAAGTAGCTGGGATTTTAGGCATGCACCACTGTGCCTGGCAGACTTCAGTTTTTTCAAGTCTGCTAAATGAACACTCATTTGCTTTCCAGTTTTCAAAACTGTTCTTATTGGCTCCTCCCCTAACCTCCTCCTCTCTTTTTCCTCCTATAGGCAAAGAGTGAGAAAGAGCTATATCCTTAACTCTATATTAGGAACTCAAATGATAATGCCTAAAACACTCAAGAGGTAGCATTATAATCATGTTATTTGGACAGACTGAAATGAACACCATAAAGATCATCTAAAATAAAGTAATTGATTCTCAGGACAGGAAATGAGGAGGTAGGTGATGGGATGGCATAACAAAACAGCTGTTTTAAGTAACAACACTTGTAAAGCAATGCTGGGGGTGTAGCTCAGTAGAAAAGTACCCCTGGGTTCAAACCCCAGAACGGGGGGAGAGGGAGACTTGTACAACTATTTGATTTTCCCAAGTATATCTTGTGTAAATTAGATGAAAATAAATTTTTTAACAGCAGACCAAACACCTGGTATGGTGGAATACACCTGTAATCCCAGCAACTCAGGAGGCTAAGGCAGGAGGGTCACAAGCTTGAGGCCAGCCTCAGCAACTTAGCAAGACCCTGTTTCAAAATAAAAAGGTCTGGAGGTGTGACTCAGTGGTAGAACGCCCCTGGGTTCAATCCACATCACCACACACACACACACACACACACACACAGAGGAAAAAAAAGCAGTATGTAAATTGTTTATAGGTACATAGCTTCATATACGTGTAAGAAAGTATAAAAATGGATTAGAAGGAAACCCAGGAAACACAAATAGTTGATTTCCTTTCAAGAAGTGGGAAAGCGGGCAGTTGGCGGGGGGGTAGTTAAAAGGGATTTTACCGAATCTGTTACACTTTATTTCTTTTTTTAAAAACTACCTTTGTTTTACTTATTTATTTTTATGTGGTGCTGAGGATTGAACCCAGTGCCTCACCTGTGCTAGGCAAGCGCTTTACCACTGAGCTACAACCCCAGCCCCATGTTATACTTTATTTCTTAAAAAAAAAAAAAAAAAAGTTGAAAGCAAATTTGATAAAATAATAAAAATACTTGTTAATTTTGAGTCTCAGAAATAAAATATAAATAGGGATGTAGCTCAGTGGTAGAGTGCTTGCTGGGACCATGGGACTGACAGAGGCAGGCCTCAGTACCTAGGGGACTGAGGTTTGAGAGAGTGGCAAAGAAGTCCAAGGGAGCAGCAAGGGCTGAAGGTGAATCTCAGGGCTGCAGCCACTGAGTCCCCAAATCAGGCTCTTCTTGGATTCTGTGGGGTTTCTTCAAGAATCTAATTGTGGAGTTTGGTGGAAGGGTGGCAGTCTATTACTCAGTTCTGCCAACTGGTGCTCCTATAAAAGTCCTGCAGGATTTCTTGGTTGTCGGGGTGGGTATTCATGGTCCTGGACATCCAGCTGCAGCCTAATGCCTGCATTCACAAAAGGCGAGCTCACGCTGACCCCTAGTGGTCACAGTCTGCCTTTGCAGCCACAATGAGAACATTTCTCAGCTTTTAAGACCCAGATTGAACTCCCTCCCCCACCTTTTACCCAAGTAATCTTTCTAAAGAAGGGACAGAGGAATGGAAACAAGTATTTGAATGTGCATGGAGACAAAAAAAAAAAAAAAAAAAAAAAAAATCAGCACTTTCATTTACTTCAGAAAAGACAAGTAAGCAACACTGATGTTTTATTTTTGTAATACTTGATAAAGGCTGAAAAATAGCTATAATGCTGCTGAGAGAAGCAGTAGCAGCAAGAATGAGGAAGCTCAAGGGGGTGTGGATAGCTAGAGGGAACACAAAGTAGGAAATCTGAATGGGAAGAAAGATCAAAGGTCAGGACTGAGAGTGAAAAGAGCCTGGGTCTTACTAGCTACCAGATGCCTGGCACTTAATAGCTACAAGGTTGTGTGTACGTTATTTTGTTTCACTGAGATTTTTTTCCTATATAAAACTAGCTCTTCTGATTGGATCATTACCACAGTGGTCAAGAGCCCACTGGATCCAGAGGACCCGCTTGGATCCCAGCATTACCAATCACTGGGTGGCCTGGGGTAAGCTATTGGACCTTCCTGTGCCTCAGTATCTTGACGGTTATGATGGAGCCCCACAGGTCTTTGGAGATTCACTGAGTTAATGCTTATAAATTGCTTGGAAGAGCACCTAGCCAGCATTCAGTAAGAGTCAGCTATTATTGGTATAATACACATATATACAGTGCTTAGGATAGAGCTGGGTGCTGTGAGGAACCCCTGTAATCCTAGCTACTCAGGCTGAGGCAAGAGATCACATATTCAAGGCCAACCTGGGCATTTGGCAAGACCCTGCCTCAAAATAAAAATGAAAACAGTTGGGGATATAGCCCAGTGGCAGAGCATCCCTGAGTTCAATCTCTGGTACTGCAAAAAATGAAGTACCTAGGGTAAAATCAGTATGTTGGTAGTACCCTTTCCTCCCCCCGCTAGAATCCAATTCTGGTCAAAATACACGTCCCTGTCACAGGAGTGGCAGTAGAAAAGGGTACTCCACAAAATACACTTGGTCAACACTCCACAATACCCTTCCAAGTCTATAGATCCTCTACATAGTTCCATAACACAATCCTTGTAACTCAGTTGACAGCCTTTGTATTTGGAGGAAGCGAGACTAACGGGCTTCCCTTGATTTTGAATCCCTTTGACTGGCCCAGGGAGGCATCTTGGATCAGAATGCACCTGGCAAAACAGACATTCCTGGCAGACGGCAGGAAGTCCTGAGGTGGACCCCAGGAGATGCTTGCTTCTGATCATCATTCCAGGGGCGAGCCGCATGCTTGTGCTCTATTATCTTGTGCTTAGTACTCCATGAAGCCACTTGGACACAGAGGATGCACAACCAAAACAATAAGCTGACATCAGCCCAACCTCTAGCTGTCAGGCAGGATCTCATCAGCCCCAAGCGCTTGGCCTTTCAGAAGAGCCTTAGGAGGGTGTGGAAGACAAGAGATCAGAACCAGGTAAATAGGACAAAACTAGCGTTAAGAAAAAGAAACACACTGGCGTTTATACAAAAACATTTTATTTACTGTTCATATTTCTTCTTCCCATCTCTATCCCCCAACCTAAACCCAGACAGCTTCTAAGACTTCCAGCTATCTGGGTCTTGAATGTGGGGTGCTAGGGACATGGTTGGAGGTTGTGAAAGGTGGGAATCTCCTAACCCACCAGTTGTGGAAGTTGAAAGAAGCTTTCCTGTCTGGCTGAAGCTACAGCAGCTTCCCAGGATAGCCCCTCAAGTCAGAGGATCAATCCCCACTGGACGGTCATGAAGAAGACACAACATGTCTCTCAGGGGCCCAGAGGCTCCCAGTTACTCCTTACCAAGCCAAGGCTTTACAGCTGAACCAATCTCTCACCAAGAGATGGAGCCCAGTGGCAATGTGTGTGTGTGTGTGTGTGTGTGTTTTGTGTGTGTGTGTGTGTCGCGCGCTGCAGTTCTGAGTTGTCATCAACAAACAGGAAGCAGGAAGAGGCTGGCCTGGTGGAAATGAGATGGGAAAGGGAACAAAGGGTGCAAAACAGGTGTGTCTGGGGTAGGACTACCTGTTAAGAGAGGTTATGGTCCCTGTGGCAGGAGGCACTTCTGGCCCCACGACCACTAAAGATGAAGCAGGGGGCCCTGTTCCCTCTTAGACAAAGGACAAATGACACAATAAACACTTTTGGTCTGAGAGTGCCAGGAAAGGGCACCTGTTGGCACAGAAAAGGGCAGCCAGCCCCATCTGGAAGACATGGGCATAGCTGCCTCTCTGGCCACCACAATCTACTCTGAGAACTGTCACCCCTGCCTCTGCCACTATTGCCCCATCACAAGCTCTGCTGGAGACTATTGCTGCCTGTCAGACTCCAGCTGGTGGGACAGAAATAAAGACCCTGAGCTCCAGGGCCCTGCCCTTGGGGTGAGACCTACCCATGGAGAAGTCTGGCTCTTTCCCACAGTCCTGCTGCTTTAAGCCAAACCTACAGAACTCTCCTGGGAGGGCACTTGGCCCACAGGTTCTCTGGAAGACGAGATTCTGGGAAAGCGCTCTCAGAGCAAGAAGAGCCTTGGAATAGTATTTGTTCTGTTTTCATGTTCCAGGTCCTGCTTTGCAGGCTCAGAAATCTGAGTCTGCATCCATGAGCTCTGCCTCCATCAGGTTGGTGCGGGAGTGAATGGGCCCCAGACCCTGGCGGCGGCCCTGAGCCCAGGCCATGGGGGCTGGGACACTGGAGAGAAATGGATCCTGATGGGGACTGGGCTCTGGGCAGAAGGGGTTGGAGACCAGGGTCCAGGCTCCCTGTCGGCAGGATTCCCCAGACCCCCAGGCCCCTGCAGCCACCAGGCATTTCTGCCGGGGTAGCTGAGGTAGCCGAGGAACAGCACTGGCAGCAGGGACAGGGGCAGGGGCAGGATGGTGAAGCTCAGGGGCTGGTGTCAGGGGGCACACCTCCTTCTTCCTCTTTCTTCGCTTCTTCTTCCGGCCCAGGCGCTTCTCTAGCTCTGGGGAGATCTCTGCCTCAACTAGCCACAGGTTGGCTTGTTCTTCTGGGGGTACTGTCAGAGGAGAGAGAACACAGCCTGGGGCTCTGCCTCTGTCCTCAACACCCTTCCCTCCCCAGCATCCCTATTATTCGTGTGTGTGTGTGTGTGTGTGTGTGTGTGTGTGTGTGTGTGTGGTGCCTGGGATTGATCCAGGGCCTTGCATATGTTAGGCAAGCACTTTATCACTGAGCTACACCCTGAGGCCTGCAGCACCCCTATTCTTGAGCTCTGGACTCCCATTACCTTGACCCCACACTTCAGATCTTCTGGGGCCTTTTCTTCCTCTTCCCCCTCTGGTAGTCCCTGGTATACCAGGCCCAGGAATCCCCAGCCTCTGTGCCTATCACCTTCCTACAGAAGCCTAAATTTTCATACCTGGAGTTGCCACAGGAGTGACAGACACATCCTGGGGCAGTATGGCTCCTCTCCGAGCCACCATCTTGGTGACATGCTGGGCCCAGGCAGAGGAGACATCAGCTGAGGGTTCGTTGAGGTCAAAAGCCAAACCGGCTTTGGAGATGGAAAGAAAGATGGAATAGTAACTTCCCTCTCGGTGACTCCTTCCTTATCTACACCATTCCCCTGAGCCATTCCCTCCCACTCCGGTGGTCAGAGAAAGGCCAGCCTGTAACTGCAGAGATCTCTACCCTTTCAGAATCTGAGGGGGGAGCAGCTTCAGGTCCCCAAAGGGCCTAAACAGAGGTCAGAAACCCAATCTTGAAACCCTGGCTTACTCTATCCCAGAGAGCAAGTGGAAAACGCAGAGAAGGGGAGGGGGGAACCCTCACAGACCATGAACAGGAAAGAGGGGGAAGAGAGGCCCCCAGAGGGGGTAAGGCAGACTGGAAAAGAATGAGCACGTGTGAAGGGATCACAGTCTGTCAAACAATCCAGTGTCCTGGGAGGGAGGGGCTGAGCACTCGGGAGTTAAGTGGCTTGAGGGAGGACAGGGCCAACTCACCCACAGGCCCGTCGTGGGAGACGGTGTGCATGCTGAAGGACAGCTCCTGGCCTGGGTTCTGCAGCAGCTCTCGCCGCTTGGAGAAGGCCTTGGCAATCATCTTGCTCTTCTTGATCCGTTTGGGCTCGTCATCACTCTGCCCAGTCAACCTGAGAGCAGAAAGCATGGAGAGGGAAGCGAGGAGCAGTTACTTGTCATCAAATCTTGTGAAAGACAGTGTCCAATTCCCTCTAGGTTAGGAAGTTCTGAGGGTCTTAAGTGCCTCCAGGACTCTAAGGAATAGAGACCTTCCCTGCAAAGAAGTGAATCTAGAACAAAGGGCTCCTGTGTACTCTGCTGTCAAGTCACCAACTTTCACCAGATACTGCCCACTAGCTCAGCATGTGGCCCAGGCTTATGCCTCAGGTTGCCTAAGGACAGGTGACACCACCAGGGGGCGGTGGTTAGCCACAGAGAAGGCGTCCTCAGGCTGCTCAGTGCAGTGCTCTGGAAAACAGCAGCCCAGGACAGAGAACTGGACAAAGTCTAAAGGTGGGGACTTGAGGCTGCAAGTAAGACAGGAGGAACAGGATGAGCTAGCTGCTGATCCCACCTGCACCAGGTGCGCCTCCAGATGAGCAGCGTGGCCTTGGTCCAGACCCAGGTGCTCATGGCGATGCCAGTGCCAAACATGGCAAACAGGTTGATCTTCTCCACCAGGAGGCTGGGGCGATTCTTGATCTCACAGTCTGGGATGGGCTTCTTGGTGGGCAGCCCAATGGTCACATTGGCCTGGCACCTGTGGTGAGGGATGGTTGACAGGTGAGTCTGAATCTAATGGGAAGGGATTGAGACTATCAATCCAAAGACTTTGGAAACAGTACAGGTCTCATGGTACTCTTGGGTTGTTTTGTTTGCTTTGGGCTGGGATCAAACCCAGGGCCTCACATGAGTGCTCCATTGCTGAGCTACATCCCCAGTCCCTCACAGTTAAAACTTCCCAGGCTGGAAGCTGGAACCTTTAAGAATGAGCCTCAAGCAGTTCGGCCACGTGTCCACATTAATGGACATTTTAACTCTTGCTCCTTGAAAATAGCAGGTGCTGCACTTCAGGAAGTTGAGATGACTAACTCTCTCCTAATTCATCGTCACTGGTCCACAAAAAATGCACAGGCAAAACTAGCAGGTCATTAACCTGTCTGAGAGAGGTATCCACTGCAGTGCAGGGATCTATGGAGAATGCCGTACAAGGTACAGAGAAATGGGACCAACCTTGAGTTGATCAGAGGAGGCAAAGGATGAAAATGTTTCTTAGCAATTACAAACACACCAACCCGTCAGCCAGCCAAGGGGTATGTATAGAAGGGCAGAGTTGAACAGGCACTCAAAGGCTCTTTGCCAGGCCTGGCACCGCACAGAGCAGCTGGTATCTTGGGCACTCAGACACCATCAGCCTCATCTGAGGCAGGGACCTGGCAGACTCCTGCTGCACAGCAGAAGGGCTGCTGTCCTTACAGCCAGGGCTCCGGCTCCCACCACAGCCACCTCTAAACCCAGTCCCCACACTCACAGCACGTAGTCCCGGAAGCTGCGTTCCCACTCAGCCTGGTTAAAGAAGTCATAGAAGTGGCAGCTGAAGGTGATGAGCACAAAGCCAAAGGCCAGGAAACCAAAAATGCCTGTGGAGGACAGAGGTATGATGGGATGGTACCAAACAGACGCCGGAGCAGTGTGGAGCAGTGTGTGTGTGGGGGGGGTGTCTGCCCTACTGAGGACTGAAAGGCAAAAGCCTAGGGTGGGTTCATGCTGGGCTCGGGTCAAGAACTATATTCTCCAAAACAAAGCGGGAAGGCCCTTGAGGCAAAGGTAGGAGGGCTCACATGGGAGGGAAGTGGGCACACGGAGCAGTCCTGGCTCAACTTGCTTCTCCCTTCTGAGAAGCACTTCTTTTGAGCTGCCACCACTACTACCACCTACACACATACACCTTGTCCTTGTCCCATGGTTTCTAACTCGTCCCACTGAATTATTGCACCCTGGAGGTTCCCAAGCCCCAGGAGGGTATAGTGTTGGGCTGGCCAGGACTTCAGACCTAAGGCCCCTGGGGGCCACTCACCCAGGCGGAGCATGGTCTCGTTGATCTTGCTGGCAGCCTTCTCACTCAGCAGCCCTGGGTGGTTGCTCTTGATGGAGAACAGAGTCATGACTCCTGAACAGAAGGGGGACCTCACAAGTTAGCAGGGGTGAGGCCACGTTCCTGAGAGGGATGGGTATGTAGGGGAGGGTCCCAGGGCCTTGGAGTCCTGGGTCGAATTACACCTGTGCGACTTAAGCTTGGAGGACTGGAGACACTGAAGAATGGGAGAACAGCGAGTAGCAATTCTGCCACGGGCTGGAATGACTGGGGCAGCATCCAGACAGCAGAGGGGAGAAAGAGGGACTACCGATCCTGACCCAAATGCCAGGTCAAAGTTTTCTGATGGAAAAGGCATAAAACAAACTCAAGAACAGCACTGTTCAAGAGAAATATGCTGTGGACACACATATAATCTTAAAAATTCTAGTCAGTATATTTTAAAAAAACAACTAATTTCAATGTAGTTTATAAATATAATCTACCCAAAATATAACCACTCCAACATATAATCCATATAACAAATCATTAACAGTTATTTTCCTTTTTTTGGTGCTTTTTCTTTGAAATGGAGCGTGTATTTTACACTGATAACACGTCTCAATCTGGACTAGCTGCCATGCAGGTGGCTAGGGGCTACTGTACAGGATGGCACAGAGATGAGACATAAATCAGAGGCACAAACACTGCCAGAAAGGGAGGAAAGAAGGCGGAACAGAAGGCTGATGGTTCAGTGGGAGGAAACTGAAACTGACAAAACCCAACAAAAATAAGCTAGATACAGAGGCTTGCTGTGGGGTAGCAGATTGAGACAGGGAAGTTAGGGACGAGTAAATCTGTGCATGTTGTGAAAACTATGTGTGTGTTGGGGGTAGGAAGACGATGGAAACCAAACTCCAAAAGGCTGGCAGTATAAAATTAAAGACAGCACACACAACCAATGGCCACAAGTGGATCCACGTGGACAGAGTGGATTACCCAGGCTGGTCATCAGACAGATGTACCCTGCCAAGGGGAGACAGGGGCTGGACTCCAGCCCAAGTTCCACTCAATAAGCCATGAGCCCTGGTCAGGGCTCTGGAGGAAGGCGTACATTTTTCTGGCCAACACAAAGGCGCTGTCCCATAACAAGAGCTCATGGTACTGCACCTGCCTAAAGGTCACCTTTTTCTACACTGTGCCAAGAACTGGTATGAGTTAGCTGCAGCCTTAGTGTGCAGGTAGCAGAGCTGGTGGCCCTTGTTCCTACTTCCACAAAGCAGGCATTCAGCACACGTGTTGCCCCATGGGTCCTGGCCTGGTCCTCACTCACCTCGGATGAGGAAGTAGCCTCCCACAATGAGCACCAAGCCAATTGGGGCCAGGACAAAGCCAGCGCGGTATCGGTAGTTCTTGTAGCCCACAAAACAGATGCCGCTCACGGAGTCCCCATCCACCTGCAGCAGGAAAGTCGGGGAGGGACGGTTGGTTACTGGTTGCCTCTCCCAAGACTAACCCACTCAGGTTGCCAGCCCCCACCAGTCACTATACCTGGGCCACAGCGAGGATTGCCACGGTGAGGACAAAGGGGAGTGACCACGTGAGCAGGTGGAAGTAGGAGGTCTTGCCTGAGAGTGGTTGGTAGGTGGTGCCCAGGGCTTTGAAGGAGGTGTGCCAGGCATAGGTGAGGACCACAAACCAGACCACGCCAGCCATCAGGGCATAGTATACAATGACGAAAATGATGACGCAGGACAGGGTCTCGTTGGAGCTGTGCAGATATGTGGGTGTCACTTGGGAAGGTCAGTTTGTACTCCCTCTACCACTTCTCCACCCTGTCCCCAATTCCTGGGCTGCTAAGGTCTAGAGGGCTCTTGGAGCATGAGGACAAGACCCCAGTCACATATGAAGAGGTTCCAGAAGATGCCACTTTGAACAGATGCCAACAATCCAGGTTCTGAGGCAGAAGCCAAGGTCAACATAGAGACCAAGGGTGAATCTAGTGAGCTGAATCCTTCCCTGAAATCCCACTTTCAGTACAACCTGTCCCTTTTGTGGGAAGTGCTCACTACAGTTTTCCTCCACTGCCCTGCCCTCTGGGTCCTTAAGACACTTACGTGGGCTCCCCAAGTCTCATGGTGCCATCTGCTCGGCACACGATCTCCCGGCGGGCACCGTCCATGAACTGGGCCAGCCAGCCAATGCTGCCCACAAAAAAACACGCATTGACGTAGAAGAGAATAACCGCAGGGTAGCGATTGGAGTTCCGCCAGTCAGCCACAAAGGTGGCCTAAAAGAGAGAGTGGCCGTTCTACCAGTGAGAGTTATTCTGCTGCCACAGACGCCCTTATCTGAACCCCATCATGACCCTTCCTGGGAGTGCCCCTCCCCCAGAGCCCAGCCCTGCAATGACAATAGGGCTCTTTCCCTGTTTTCTAGGAGGTGCAACCACCTGCACTCAAAGAGTGTCCTGTCCACCCTCGTGACTGACCAGGGTGAAGAGCGTGCAGAGCCCGGTGACAGCCCCGAAGGCCGCGATGTAGCTGTGCATGTCCTGGTGCTCAGCCTCGGTGAACAGCGGATTCTGGCACTGGATCCCGCAGCCCTCCACGTCCTCGTACCAGCTTTTGGGGTTGTCTGTCCGCACCAAGGGTGCTTCACACTGACCAGAACTGTTGAACTTGATGTTCTGCACCTCATTCTGGCACCAGGGAAGGGGAGAAGGCAGTGACGAGGGGAGAGCAGGTCAGGGAGGAGCCTCTTCTTTAGAAGAAGGCATCAGGGGCAGAGTGCATGGCGTCTGGAGACCCATTTCCAGGACTCAAACAGCCACTCTGTGCCTCAGCTTCCCCATCTCTAAGAGAGTAGTACCTACCCTATGGTAGAGTTTAGGGGTTAAATTAATAGATGTAACATGCTTATCATGGTATTTGGCATGTACTAAATAATAACTAGTATTATTACTATCAAATTCTTACTATTGTTATCATTTCAAATCTCTGCTTTCCCAAACTTGATCTTACCCCCTTGTCTTGGTGTCTCCAGCTGTATGATCAGCTCCCTAAAGACAGTCTCCTCTCATCCATGACTCATGTAAAATCCCTACACCTAACAGAATGGGTGCTCAAGAAAAAAAAAAAAAATTTGCTAAACTTGTTATCTTGGATCCGTAGAGAAACCCTGATAGATTGGTCCAGCCAGTGAGTCACAGTTTGGGTTTGTGGCTCATGGCTCCCATGGCTGTAGACTTGAGGTCCCCCAGGGAAAAAGACTGTGGCTTCCCTGCATCCTGCTGGACCCTTTCCTATGTTAGGTCAGCCATTGCAGATCCTGCCCCCTAGGCAACTCACCGGGCAGCCTTCAGGGAAGTGGTCAGGGGTACAGCGCAGGAAGTCAGGCCAGCCCCGCTCCCGCTCCACAATGGCACAGGGGCCTCGAGTGGCTTGGCAGAGGGTGCGGCTGGGCAGCTCCACACGGTCATTCTCACACTTGGGCATGTACACCGCACACAGCAGGGGCTGGATCACTGCCCAGCACCGAGGGGCGTTCCGGAGGCCTGGGGAGTGGTGACAGTGTGGGCACACTGCAGTGAAGACCCCTCTTCATGCAGATCCACGGACACAGCTGCACCCCCTGGTCCCCAGGCCTTTGCCACACTGCAGGCCATTACTGCTCAACCTGTCAGGCATGACATACCTCAACAGGACATCAAGACAGGACAATTCTTTGTGCCTCAGGACAGTACCATATATTGCAAGACATTTAGCATCCCTAGACCTTGCCCACTAAATGCCAGCAGAATCCTTAAGTCATTGTGACAACCAAAAGATGCCCCCACTCACTCATTACACTCACTCACTCCAGGGGTAGCAACTAGTAGAGCACCTGAGAGGAGCTTCTGGGACACTGTTAATAATCTAGTTCTTGATCTCATATTGGTTACATGAGAATATTCACCTTGTGAAAATCATGCAGGATCTATGCACTAATCTGTACGTACACTGTAATTCAATTAAAATTTTAAAAACAGCTGCCATTTCCAAATTCCCTGCTAGGGAGTGGCAGTGCCTCTGGTTGAGAACCCCGGAGGGACTACCTTTTCAGGGTGTTTTTGAGCCCTTCCACAGAATTCTTCCAGGGCAGGAGGCTGTGGGACTCAATCTCATCCCTCCCAGGGCCCATTCACCAGAACCCAGAATGGTTTTCCCTTACCCAGCCCCGAGAACACTTGTTCTTACCAAGCTGAGGTGAGAGAGAGAAGAGGTGGGGGCTTAAGAAGAGGTAGTCAGAGGAGCCAGGAACTCCAGAGCCAGAGGAGGAAACAGGAGATCAGACGGAGAGAAACAGAGGAGGCTCCATCCAGTGCAGAGGGAGGAAAGATGTCAGCACACAGAATCAGACAGTGGTCTCCTGACAGCCCAGCCCAGCCCAGCCCAGGCTCTTCCCTGCTTTCCCCAGTAGCTGGCCTCACTCTGCTTTCTGTCCCCTTAGTCGCTCCTGAATCCTCCCTGCTCCAAGAGCTCCAACAAACCAAGCAAGAAATTGTATTAGGAGAATCTTCTGAGGACATGAGAGCCAGCACGGGCGACTGTCACCCTGTCAGGCTGGGGATGGTGGGGACAGGTAACTACCCTTATTAGAGAGAGGTGATAGAGTTGAAGGGTAAGGAGCACTGGCATTGCAAATTAGCCTGGCTCCAAATCTTGGTTCCATCATTTCCCAGCTGTGTGAGGCTGGGCAAAGTACTTAATCTCCATCTCCAGCCTCAGGCTCCTCATCTATAAAATGGGGATGATAGATTTACCTCACAGAACTGTTGTTAAGAGTGAGAGAAAGCATGTTAAATGTGCTTGACACAGTGCCTGTCAGGTAGTAAGCACTCAGGAAGGGCTGTTTTTACTAGTCTGAGGCCTCTGACTGCTCACAGGTCAGTCTATAAGCAAGTTCCTGCCAGTTATGAAGCAATATCCTACGGCAAATGTTCCCAACTGATTCAAATCAGAATCACCTGCAGAACCTTGTCACCTAGACGGAGACCCAGTCCCAGAAATTCTGAATAGGTGGGTCTGGGTCGAAAACAGAGCAATGAGTACCAGGGACAGGGTGCGGGGAGGGAGTAGCAGGAGAAAACACAGATGTTCAAGGTATGAGGGGGCTACATGCTCACCATCCCACCATGAGGTGAAAATATAAATGGAAAACGCATTTTTCTTTTCTTCCCACTTCCCCTTTCTTTCTTTCTTTCTTTCTTTCTTTCTTTCTTTCTTTCTTTCTTTCTTTTTTTTTTCAGTGCTAGGATATTATCACTGAGCTACATCACCAACTCCTTTTATTTTTATTCTAAAATAGGGTCTCACTCAAACTCATGACCCTCCTGCCTCCACCTCCTGAGTAGCCAGGATCATAGGTGTGGGCCACCACTCTGGGCTGGAAAATGCATCTAAAACACCTAAACAACGAGCAACCCAGTTTAGTAACACAGTGCACCATGGAGCATCAGGGGTTTCCTTCATGATCACACAGCTGACCAGGAGCTGCATTCTACCCAGCATCTGGAGAGAGGATAGGGCTGCACGTCGCAAGCCCAGGAAAAGATCTAATTCAAAATTCCAGGTATGGGGCTGGGGAGATAGCTCAGCTGGTAGAGTGCTTGCCCTGCAAGCATGAGGCCCTGAGTTCAATCCCCAGCACCACCAAAAAAAAAAAATTCCAGATACAATTTCTACTGAATGTCATTGCTTTGCACCATTCTGAAAATGAAAAACTGTAAGTCGAACCACTGTAAATCAGGGTGATGGAACTGTTCTCTATCTTAAATATAGTGACTAAGATTATACAACTCTGCATTTGTCTAAACTCATAGAACTGCACCAAAAAAACAGCTAGTTTTATTGACTGCTAATTAAACAATACATTTAAGCTGGTTGCAGTGGCACATGCCTATAAACTCAGCTAGTCCAGAGGCTAAGGAAGGAGGAAGGATCCAAAGTTCAAGCCCATTGTATGAATTCATTACATGTCAAGTTTGAATACCCGGTTTTCTCCCTGTTGTGGCTGCCTATTTAATCAGTGTTATAAAGATTGAATTATAAATTAAAAAAAAAAATAAAGTTCAAGCCAGCCTAGGCAGCTTAGTGAGACTCTGTCTCAAAATGAACTTCCAAATAAATTTTAAAAAGGGTTGAAAATGTAGCTACCTGGAAAGTGCAAAGCCCTGAGTTCAATACCCTGTACTAAAAAAAAACAAAAACAAAACAAATAATACATTTAAGATGACGGAGCCAGGCACAGTGGCGCATGCTCATAATTCTATTGACTCAGAAGGATAAGGAAGGAGGCTCACAAGTTCAAAACCAGCCTAAACAACTTAGGGAGACCCTGTCTCAAAATAAAAAATAAAAAGAGCTGGGGCTGTAGCTCAATGGTAAAGTGCCCCTGGGTTCAATCCCCAGTACCAAAAAAAGAAAACAAACAAACAAAAAAAAAAGCCAAGGAAAAGGCTCTCTGGAGTAAAATGTATTCTAGAGGAGCAACAGGCAGTTAATTAATAAAAATGCTATGTTACTTTTCTGGGTTTTATAATATCATTTTTCCTTCCCCCCCCCCCCCTTTCATTGTCTCTTACTTTAAAAATAAACTCTCTAGGGAAAAGATAGATTATTAATCTTAAAGGACAATTGAGGAGTCATCTAGGGAAAAATAGATTCTTATTCCCATTTCTTGCATCAAAGAAAGTTCCAGATAGATCAAAAATACATTTAAAATAAATTGAAGTACTAGAAGAGGAGATGGGAAATGTTTTTGTAAGCCTTAGAGTGAGGAAGGCCTTTTGAAGTATGACACAAAACCCAGAAGCCATGAAATAAGTTTAAAGAAAAGAGCTTCAGAAAAATAGGTACATTCAGTAGGATAAAACACAAATAAAATCAAAAGAAGAGCCACACGCTGAAAAAATATATTTCTAGTACATATCACAGGTAACGAGTTAATCTCCTTACATGCATACAGAGCTTCCAAATCAGTAAGAAATGCATACTCCTATAGAATTATGGGCAAAAGACAAATAAAATAGATCATACAGAGAAAACACAAATGGCCTTCAAAAACATAAAGAGATGCTCAGCCTCTTAATAAAATAAATGCAAAATAAAACCACAGTAAGATGTAACATTTTAACCTTTAGATTAATAAAACTTAAAACATTTGAAAATACTGTATTGTCAAGAGTATGGGGGACACTGGCACTTCTATATGTTGTTGATAGGAATAAAAATTAGTAAACCCCTGTGGAGACCATTTAGCATTATCTATCAAGATTTTATACTACCAATTCTACTTCACATTTTCCCAAAGATAATATATGATTATTCATTACAGCATTGTTTATAATAGCAGAAGAGTAGAAACAGCTTGCCTCCATACCCATAAACAGAAGATCAGCTAAATAAAATAACACATCAGGGACTGAGGGTGTAACCAGTGATAGAGCAAATGTTTAGCATGTGTGAAGGTTCAAGCCCAGGAACCAAAAAATCCCCAAAATACCAAAAAATAAATCAATGTAATAGAACACTATTCAGGGTTGAATTACATGCATTGAAAAGGAATGATATCCAATATACTGTTTTTTTTAGAGTGACTTTATTTTGTATTAAAAAAAAAAAAAGTTTGTAGTTATATATGGACACATGTCTTTATTATTTATGTGGTGCTGATGATCAAACCCAGTGCCCCATGCATGCGAGGCAAGCGCTGTACACAGCCTCTCCAATATGCTTTTAATTTCTGTATTTTTGGGCAATGCTAAGGTGTCTACAGGGCCTGGTGCATGCTAGGCCAGCATTCTACCATCTGAGCTATATCCCCCCATCCATAGATCTTATAAAGCAATTAGCATAGATCCTCGAAAACAGCACTTAACAAATGGTAAATCTTTTTTTTTTTTTCGCAGGGCTAGGGCTCGGACACCAGGCCTGGTCTGGAGCATGCTAGGCAAGCACTCTACCACTGAGCTGTATCCACAGCTCCAATATGATTGTTAAATGGACAGTTGAGTGGAGAACAGTCCCCACAGCATGATACCTGTTGGGACTGAAGAGACTAAGGCCACATCTACATCTGGACATACATTAGACGTGAGGACATACAAAGAGGACATACAAAAAACTAGTGTTGGGGTTTGTCTGTGGGAAAGGAAAATGGGTAACTAGAAGCAAAAATGGGACTTAACTTTTGTTCTTTTTGAATTTGTACCATATGCATGTGCTACCTATTCTTTAAAAGCAATTAAGCGTAAAAGAAAAGAAAGAAATATAGAGGGCTGGGTGTGTAGCTCAGCAGTAGAGCACTTGCCTAGCATGCGCCAGCTCCTGGGTTAGGTCTCTAGCACTGCAAAAAATAAAGATAATAAACAAACAAACATATGTGTATATATACATGTATACTTACATATAAACACATGTACACACACACACACACACACACACACACACACATGTAACTAGAATGAGGGGAAGCTGTCCAGAGGAGGGGAGGTATTAAAACTGTAAAGAGGACAAATGGGGACATCAGCTTTGTCTGTCTGTATTGTTTTCTTTCTTTAATTTTTATTTTATTTTATTCTTTTTGGTAGTGGGGGTTGAACCCAGGAATGCTTTACCACTGAGCTACATGCCAATCCTTTTTATTTTTTATTTTGAGACAGGGTCCTGCCAAGTTGCCTAGGTTGAACTTGAAATTGGAATTGTTGTGCCTCAGCCTACTGAGTAGCTTAGAACCGAAGTGCACCACTGCACCTGATTTATTTCTTTTATCTTACTAAAACATGAAAAAAAAACAGAAGAAAAATAAAAACACAAGTGTCATAACACTAGTCTTTGTACATTTTTATGGTCATAGCCTTTAAAAATAGCATTTACCACAAATGGAACTAGACTTTTAAAGACTTTTTATGTGATTTCAGATTATCAAAGTTGAGAACCATGGCTCTAAGTTTGGTTTAACATTAGAAAATTCAATCGATGCAATTTACTACATTAACGGTTAAAGGAGAAAAAATTATATGATAATCTTCATTAACAGAAGATAGAAAAGATAATAAAATTCAACATGATAAAGTAACTGGCAAATTAGGATAAAAGATAGAAGCTATCTTTTTGTTTGTTTGTTGTTATACTAGGGATTGAACTATGGAGCTACACCTCCAGCCTCTTTTATTTTTTATTTTGAGACAGGGTCTTGCTAAGTTGCTGAGGCTGGTCTCAAACTTGTGATCCTCCTGCCTCAGCCTTCTGCGTTGCTGGGATTACAGGCATGGGCCACTGTGCCTGGCTAGAAGAAAGCTTTCTTAATTTGATTAAGTGTAATGATTTGTAAGAAACTGACACCAAACATCAAACTTATTGGTGAAAGGTGGAAAATCTTTCTCTTTGGAAATAAAAAATGCGAATAATGAAGGATGCTGTTACTATTACCATTTCTATGTAACAATGTACTGGAGGTCTGGAGTAGAGCAATGGGGAGAAATAAAAGATATACATCTTGAAAAAGAAGAAACAAAAGTCATTCACAAATGATTTGACTACATGTGTGAAAAAATTCAGCAAGTTTGCTGGATTCAAAAACAAGGGTGTTTCTTTTTTTTAAAGTGTTTTTCTTTATGTCAATAACAAACACAAATAAATGTTAAATGAATACATGAATAATTAAATAAATGAACAAATAAATAAATGCAATAAATGTTAAATGCATCATTTACAATAGCATAAAAAATAGCAAGTATCTAGGAATAAATCTAATGAATGATATTTAAGAACTCTACAGAAAACTATAAAAATATTAAGAAAATGAAATATTAAATAGAAATACAAATATTCAAAGATTGGAAGACACTAAAGTAAATAGATCTATTTAAAAGAATTTCAAATTAATCTACACATTCAATGCAATCTCAATCAAAATCACCAACCTGTATTTATACATTACAACACAAAGCACCAAGAACAGCCCAGACTCTCCACTAGACACAGGTATATTATAAAATAGAGGTTCTTAGCTTGTGGTTCACCAAGAATTCTTGGAACAAATTCAGGAGTCCATGAACTTGGATGGGAAAAAAATACACCTAACTAAAATTCAGCCCTGCCTCTTCTATGAATATAAGCAATATACCACAATAATGTTCAGCACTACTGCAGCTTTATCAAAATGGCATCAGATATTTTCATCACAGATATCTCTAAATCTTGTCAATTCCATCACCATTTGGACATTATGGTGAGAATTATACTTGTACTATTTCTTATTTAGCTAATAAAGAAGCACACATGTGTTAGACCATAAACTTATTTCTTTATATTCGATTCTTTTTTCTTTTTGGTGCTGGGAATTGAACCCAGGGCCTCACACACGGGGCATGCATTCTACCACCAAGCTACACCTCCATCCTGTACTTCGGTATAATTCCTTTCCTTTATGACCCTATAGACTTTTAAAATTTATTTTTAAAATTGTAACTGATACACAGAAACATGAAAGTTGTACCTATTAATGGGGTATCATGTAATGTTTGACACATGTACACACTGCATCATGTTTAAATCAGGTTGAAACATTTATCTCCTCAAACATTCACCATTTCTTTGTGGTAAAAGCTTTCAAAATCCTTTCTTCTAGCTTCTTGAGATACACAGTACCTAAGTGTGACCTGTAGTCACCACACTGTGCAATAGATAGCACCCCAGAGCTTCTTGCTCCTGTCTTAACTGTAGTGTCTGTTCATCAACCTTTCCTCCTCCTGACCTTCCTCCCTACTACTGTCCCCAGCACCTCTTGTAACCACCATCCTACTCTTTTAACCTCTAGGAGATGAACCATTTTTAGGCTTCACAAATGAGTGAGATCATGCACACTTGACTTATTTTACTTAACATGTGATCTCTAGTTCCCTCCACGTTGTCTCAAGTGACAGGGTTTTATTATTTTTCATAGCTGAAGAGTAGTCCACTGTGCATATGTACCACATTCTCTTTATTCATCAGTCTCTTTTTTAAAAATATTTTTTATTTACACGCAGTGCTGAGGATCAAACCCAGGGCCTCACACATGCCAGGCAGGCACTCTACCACTGATTCACAACTCCAGCCCCATATCCATCCATCTCTTAAAGGACACTTACATTATTTCCATTTCTTGGCTATTGTGAACAGTACTGTAATAAAACAGGGAAGTGCAGAAGTCTCTTTAACACACTGACTTCATTTCCTTTGGATATATACCCAGTAATGGGATTGCTAGGTCACACGGCAATTCTATTTTTAATTGTTGGAGGCACTTCCATATGTTCCATAGTAGCTATGTTAACTGCATTCCCATCAACAGTGTGTGAGTGCTCCCTTTCCTCCGTATCCTCTTCAGCATCTGCTCTCTTTGGCATTTTTGATATTAGCCATTCTTACTGGGGTGAGGTGATATCTCATTGGGATTTTGACTTGCATTTCCCTGACAGTGTTGAACATTTTATGTACCTGTTGGCCATTTATGTGACGTCTTAAAAAAAAAAAAAAAAAAAAAAAAAAAGTCTGTTTGAATCTTTTGCTTGCTTTTCAACTGGGATTTTTTTTTTTTTTCTATTGAGCTTGAGCTTTTGAAGTTCCTTATATATTCTACATATATGATCCTATATACTTTTTTAATCCAATGTCTTTTACTTTATGAATTTAAAAATACTATGTTAAGAAGGAGTGTTTAAGTTTTACCAGACTGCCAAAGAAGTCTATGCCTCAAAGAAGGTGAAGAACCATGATATAAAGATAAGGTAATTAAGATACTATGATACGGGCAAGTAATAGACAGACAGACATATGGAACACAATAAAGACCCCAGGAAAAAAGTGTGTGTGTGTGTGTGTGTGTGTGTGTGTGTGTGTGAGATTTGTGGCAGAGTAGGGGAAAAGAGAGATTCCTTTTTTAAAATTTTTATCTATGTATTTATTTATTACAGCACTGGGGATTGAATCAAGGGTCTTGCACATGCTAGGCAAGTGCTCTACCACTGTGCTACATCCCCAGTCCTTTTTTCATTTTTTAATTCTCAGACAGATCAACTATCTAGGCTGGTCTCAAACTTGTAGTCCTCCTGCCCCTTCCAAGTAACTGGGATTACAGATGTTCACCGGCACATCTAGCTAAAAGATATCTTTTTAAGAAATGCTGTTGTGGGCTGGGGAGATAGCTCAGTTGGTAGAGTGCCTGCCTTGCAAGCACAAGGCCCTGGGTTCAATCCCCAGCACTGCAAAAAAAAAAAAAAAAAAAAAAAAAAAAATGCTGTTGAAATAATAAATATAAAACTCCAGGTGAGTTATATACCTAAAATGACAGGAAAATCTATTTCTAGAAGATAACGTCATAGAATAAATTTATGACTTGGCAGGAAAATATTTTTCTAAAAAAGCACTAATTATAAAAGTTTGATGAATGATACACTAAAGAACTTCTATTCAACAGAAGATGCAAAGAAAACAAGAAGGCAAACCACAGGAGAGCTTTTTAACACGTATAACCAGAAAAGGGCTTATATCTAGTATATATAAAGAACTCCCACAAATCTTGCAAAAACGGCAGCCCTGTAGAAAACAGGCCAAAGATTTAAACAGATTCTTCACAAAAGAAGAAATCCAAAAGCTGGGCATGGTGACAAACATCTGTAATCCCAGCTACTCAAGAGGCTGAGACAGGAGGATCACAAGTTTGAGGCCAGCCTCAGCAACTTAGTGAAAACCTGTCTCAATAGAAAGAATGTAGCTCAGTGGTAGAACATTACTTGGTTCAATCTCCAGTACCACAAAAATAAACAAATAAGTAAATAAAATAAGAAGAAATCCAAATGGAGGATAAACATTTGCAAAGATGCTTAACCTTACTAGTAATCAGAGAAATGCAAATTAAAACCACAGGGTTGGGGACATAGTGCTTACCTAGCATGTGCAAGACCCTGGGTTTGATACCCAGCACCACCGCCACAAAAAAATTAACATAATAAATATATACCACATTATGTACACTAGACTGGGAAAAATTTAAAAGACTGATAATACCAAGTGTTGGTTAATGATGACATTTTACATGGCTAGCAAGAGTATAAATTGGTACAAGGACTTTGAAAAACATTTTAGTACAAGATGAAGGTACGTATGCTTTATTATCCAGTAATTCCACTTGTTAAGAATGTACTTGGAAAAAAAAAAAAAAAAGAATGTACTTGGCACACGGAAAACAAAAGGAAATTGGGGCAGGATGATTTTTCCCTGTTAGTTTTAAAATTTTACTTTTTGGCAACCACACACACACACACAAAGAATGTACGTGGAGGGTTGGGATTGAGGTTCAGTGGTAGAGCATTTGCCTAGCATGTGTGAGGCACTGGGTTCAATACTCAGCATTGCATATAAATAAATAAAATAAAGGTCTGTTGACAACTAAAAAAAAAAAATGTACTTGGAAAAAAATCGTGCCAAGGTACATTAGGATATACATGAGAATACCCACAGCAATATTATTCCCAGTGGGCAAAAACTGGCAACAACTTAAATACTTAACAACAAAAAAATGGATAAACAAATTGTAGTGTTTCATATGATGGACTACTACTCAGCAATGAAAAAAGCTGCAATAACACGGATACCTTTTACCAAATAAAGGACTATAAAGGAAGTGAGACAGAAAAGAATACTTGCAATATAACTGTATGTATTCAAGCACATGCAAAACTGTTTAAGGATTCCAAAACTAGGGGTAAAACTGTACAGGAAAAAAAAAAAAAGAATGATTATCAAAAACATAAAGATAGTGGATCCCTCTGGAGGAGGGGGAAAGGGATGTGACTGGACAAAGTTCTCTACCCAGGTGTCAATTTATAACTGGTATTCAGGTCCTTTGTGTTTTATGCTCCTTTCTTTGGACCAAGTATATTCCACATTTAAGAAGTTAAATGTAAACCAAAGATGAAAACTTGGGCCTGTCTTTTTGTATTTTTATGTGTGTGTGTGTGTGTGTGTGTGTGTGTGTGTGTGTGTGTATAGATACAAACATACATATACACACATACATATATATTTGGGAAAGTATATGCATTTATTTATTTATAAATAATTTATTACCTGCAATTTATTTATTTTGTTTATAAACTGATTCTGATCATCAACTGGGTTCGGGAACAGCTCTAAGGAAATCCTTCCTGATCTGCCCCTGTAAATTACCTTGCAAGCACAAGGCCCTGGGTTCAATTCCCAGCACCGCAAAAAAAAAAAAAAAAAAAAAAAAAAATTTACCAACCATCACCAACAACATCCATTCACTCCCCTCTCAACTTGAGGTCTGGGAGGCAAATAAGAAATTTCTCCCAGCTTCTCTATTTCTTTCCTGCTGGTTGTGTCCAGATGGGCCACAACCCATGTACACACACAGAGGCAGTCAAGGCAGCTACGTGCTAGCTCTCAGGGACCGACTCCCTTGCCAGCTTCAGGCCTCTCTTTCTTACCCCATTTGCTAAGCAAGATTTGGCCTAAGGTGGACCATGGCCTGGACATTATGTTTGTCTGGTCAGCCTGGAATGCCTGGAAGGAGGTATTTCCAGCTGTAATGGGGAGAGATGCTAAGTGACAGAAGAAGCCCAATTCTGGAGAGATGAGAGACACAGGAGAGACCTGTACTACATACAGACCTAGAAATTAGACCAATCTGAGCTATAAACTTCTCACTCATGGTATCCTTCCAAAGTCCCAGCAGTGTGGTCAAGGAAGCACATGGTATTCCCCTCTCCACAGCAACTTCTTTCTCCACACCTGCTGGGAATCTCCACGTGGACAGCCAGTGAGCATCCATAATTCCTAAACCAAACGCACATTTTCCTCCTAAACCTACCACTCCACTACTGTTCTCTATCTTAGTGAAAAGGAATGACTTCATTTTCCATCTAAGCCTGAAACCTGAGTCCTCCTACTCATTCATGGACCACATCCAACTCATCAGCATGTCCTGTTGGTTCCAACTCTGACACTCTGGGATCTCCCCACCCCTCCATCCTGTTACTCCAGCCCTGACCACCCTCATCTCCCACCAGGAGTGCTTCACCTATGCCCCGATCAAGCAGCCAAGCTCCAGGCTTTCCCTACTCTGGTGGCTTCTTCATATGGCACCCAAACAGATCTTTCTAAAATGCAAATATGGTTGCACCTCTCCCTTGCTTAAAAGCCTTCAATGATTCCTTATCATCCTCTGATAACATCCAAACTTAATAAGGTATATGAACCCCTTTGCTGTCTAATTCTCTGGGTGTTATTTCTTACAATTCTGTCCCTCACCTCTCACCCACTTTGATCCTCCACTTTGATCCTCCACTTCTACTGCAATTATTATACTTCTTTGTAAATATAAGCCCTCTTACCTCTAAATCTTTGTACATGCTATTTCCTCTTCCTATCCCTTCCTACCCCAACTCAACCCTCCCTTGGTAATCCTAGATTCTTTTTTTCTCTCCCTCTTTCTCTCTTTCTCGTACTGGTGACTGACCTAGGAATGCTCCACAACTGATTTACATCACCAGTGCTTTTTTTTTTTTGGTACCAGGGATTGAACCCAGGGGCGCTTAAACACTGAGTCACATCCCCAGTCCTTTTAAAATATTTTATTTAGAGATAGGGTCCCGATGAGTTGCTTGGAACCTAAGCTGCCAAGGCTGGCTTTGAACTCGAGATCCTCCCGCCTCAGCCTCCTGAGTCACTGGGATTACAGGTGTGCACTACTGTGCCCAGGTCCTGCTTATATAAGTCATGGGTTAAATATCAGTTCCTCTGGATCTTCCCTTGCTCCCTAAAGTCCTTTATATTTCTTCAGCACCTACAATGTCACAGTACTTTACACATGTATTGCTGAAACCTGTTTAATTATCTATCCTCCCTTTTCTTAATTCGTACATTCACTTTATTTTAGATCATATCCCTTTTCACATAAATTACAAAAACACAATCCCTCCCTCATCTGCTCTTATTTGTCCTAATGAGAGAAATGTAATTTTATTTACACAAAACTAAAAATAGCTGCATTTACTTGTTTGTCCAAATTTTCAAATAGACTTCTCTTTTAGCACTTGCCTTGAATGAAGCATGATCTCTCTGTAAGAGCCAGATAACACTGACCATGTTTAACACCAAATCAAGACCACTAACTCAGGGCAGGACAAACCACTAGCCAGGGGCTCCCAGCTAAGGACCTGGCTATGATTTTCATACATGGCTCGGGTTCACCCTCCCCATACATGGACCCAGCTTGCACCAATACTTGCTTGTGGTCCTTCTTCACAGAACACAAAGTAGCAAGACCAAAGCAGAAAGAGTGCAACCAAACACACAAGGAACAGGACTGAGCTGAAGGATGGGGGAAGGCAGAAAGAAGAGTAGTAGCCTTGGGCTCAGTGCTTATGCCTCTGCAGGACCCTGCCTGGCCAGTTACTGAGGTTTGAACCTTCACAACAAGCAGATGGTTTTAACTCATGCACTCTCCTATCAAAACTACTTCTGCTAGCCCAGCAGCTGCTCTCAGGAGTATAGGCTAGAAAGAGGTCCATTCCCTTCCTCCTTGATCAGATGGTAGGCAGTTTTATACATGCATTTAACTTAGGAGATTTTAATCATGGGCCTCTGCAAAATAGAGAAGAGAGAATATTCTTCCGTGGTGTTAGTAAATCAGAACAGGATAAGATTCTAGTGCCAAGAGATTTGGATTTTCCATATAGCTGGCTCCTAAACTTAAGTCTTATTTCAGGTAGTGCTCAAAAACACCGTGTTGATCTTTTTGTTACTGTTCCTTTTATTATTCTTTCAGTCTTTTGCACGTATCTAACTTTAAAGACAGTTATATTTCCTATTAAACCCATTCTTACACAGTGTACCTATATCTATATCTTACATATTTGTGCAAACATATCATAAAAAGTGTATATGTAAAATTACATGGATTTTACACTACAGTATTTTTTTTTTCAAAGCTCCAGTGGTTACATATGGCTTCTGCCTTATAAGCTGATTTTAGAACCTGACCTCCACACAGGACATAGCTCCACTGTGGGTACTATTCTCCATGTTCTTCCAGCATCTGCACCAAGCCAGAAACTTTGTGGCCTTGTCCAACATTCAACAAAAGCTGAGAACTCTAGTGGCCAAATTAACAATGGCTGGCAGTCTACATATACTACTTCCATTAGTATCCTCACCAGATTTGGGGGTCAAGTTAAGACATGGTACACTCAGGCCTATCAAAAAAGAAGGTTCTCAGGTCTGCTCCTGGTTCCTTTTTTTTTTTTTTTTTTTTTTTTTCTTTCAGTCATAGACAGTTTTTAAATCAAACTGGCTAGAAACAGGCATGACAAGGCCAGTTCCTTCCCCAGGGCCCTCTGGACACCAAGTCCAGAAAAGGAACAGGTGAGGAGATAATCCACTCTACATTGCTAACCATCTGTATGGTTTGGTATGCAGTTTTCAGGCTCTGCCATGATCCCAACCCAAGAAGGCTCTGGGGCTTCAAGTGTCAGTGAAAGTATCCCAGACTTAAGCCTTGATGAGTCTGAGGATCTAAATTTCTAAAATACACACATACAACTGTTGGAATTGTCTCTTCCTTCTTAGGCCTAGCATGGATCGGAGTTCCCATTTTTCGGATGAGGAAACTTAAATGTCCTGTGAAAGCACGTCAAAATCACAGTCCTCTAGATTTCCTATCTCTTGAATCAAAATCTCCAGATAGTTTGATTACCACTCAATGATTTATCACCAGGGTGCTTCTTTTCCTTCACACATTTCACAAATTTACACCCACCCCTCCCCTCCAAAAGCCTAAATCCCTTTCACTTCCAACCTTTCTTTTTTCTCTCCAATTCCGATTTCTCAGAGGTCTGAACGCCGCCTTCAATCTCCAAGGACCCTGCTTCTAAAGTAGATGGAGCATCTCCTCTCTCTAAAAAACGTTCTTTCCTGTGGCTCAGAGCCCCCTCCTCACGGGCCTCTCATCGCTCACCCCCAGTTCTTTGCTCGCCCACTCTGCCTTTTATGATCATTTTCCTCAATTTCCTCGCTTTTCCTTCCCCAGCATTTAAGGTCCCCTCTTGCAACGTAACCTGCCCCCCAAAGTTCCAGACTCACTCCTCCAACTCTCCCGAGTGCGGCCCCCGCCCTCTCAGCAGCTCAGGCCGGAGCCTAGTCTTTCCGCCAGTGCCCCCACCCCACCACCTCAGCCCCAGACCCAGCCCGGCGTGCTTACCCGACCAGAGCACGAGCTTGCCGTGCGCTTCCTCCTGGGAGTCCGAGTCCCCGGCCAGCAGCGTGGAGGTGGCCCCGTAAGGCAGAGCCGAGCCTAGGCACACGTTGAAGCGCAGCGGCTCGCAGTGGGCGGCCCGGCCGCAGTGGCTAAGCAGCGGCGGAGGGCCGGTCACCGCAGCGCTCCTTCTTGCGCTCCCGCCAGCGCTCCGCGGCCCAGGCCCGGTCGCGTTCCCGCTCAAGGCCGCCCCCCGGCCCGGGCCCCCCAGCAGCAAGAGCAGCAGCCCCAGGAGCGGCAGCTCGGGCCCCCGCGCAGGACGGGCAGCGGCCATGGCCAGACCCGCCAACTCAGCAGAAGCCCCGGCGCTCCCGCCCGCTCCCCAGAGCCCCCCGGCCACACACACAACCCTGGGGGCCGCGGAGGAGGCTCAAGCGACCTGGGCACCCCGTGAGTTCGGGGCCGGCTCCCCCCAGACGCTCAGCGCGCCCCGGCCCCTCGGCGCCCAACTTCGCAAACTTTGGAACCCGGGGCCCATGTTGGGCGGCAGAGGCCCGGGCCGGGATGCTCGACTCCCTACTCCCTCGGCTTGCAATCCAAGTTGTCTTCACCCCCGGGAGCCCTCTGGGCCCCCAATTCTCAGCCCCATTCCCTCTCCCACCATTAAAACCAACTCTCGGCCCCACGATGGAGGCCAGGCGCCCGCTGGGGTGCGGGACTACGGCCCTAACTCTATCCCGGGCTCCGCCCCCGCGCCAGCCCGCGGCCCGGCCGCCACTTCTGCCCAGCGCGCCGCAGCCCCCTGAGTTCTCCCCGCCGACTACCCGGCTCCTTTGTTGCTCTAGCTGGCCCCGCTCTCTGGAATGCACGGGCCTCGCGGAGCCAAGCCCGGCCCCCCTCCGCTGAGGCTGGGGGAGGGACTGGGCGAGGGAGAGAAAGGAGGGGAGGAGAGGCTGGAGAGGAGGAGCGCGAGCTCCGGCGTCCCGGGGGCCGCGGCTGGGGAAACTGGTGAACCCCCTATCCCGCCGCCGCGAGCCAGAGTTGGGTGCAAGTCGTGGCCCAGAGCTTCAATAAGAGACCTAACGGCACCTCGATTGGCCTGAGGATCGTTTGACTTGATCATTGGCAGAAGAGGACTTTTCTCCTGGCTTACTGTGGATAGAGATGCAGGAGATGCCTGAAGTCAGCGAGAGCTTCCTTTCCAACCTGCTCAATACCCCAGCACCGCCAGTCTTTCAGGCTTTGATTAGAGCTTTCTATTTATCCCAGAGTCCCATGGAGAGGAAACTGGGTTTGGGGCTTCCCGCTCCTCCAAATCTATCTTGAGACCTGTGTGTGAGAGCACCCAGCAACTCACAGCAACTGCCTCGGATACCGTTACCTGTGGGCAGGTGTCTGAAACCCAAAAGTGCCTTGTGAAGTTTGAACTGTGATTTCCACCGAATGGCCGAGACGTTTCTTTGGTTATGTCTAAAGGAAGCCAGTCAACCTTTGATAACTCTTGCTGTTCATCTGCCAGAGGAAGTTTCTGCAGCTCCCTTTCCCACCCAGCTCTTTTTGCTTTCCTCACTCATTCATGCGCCTGGTTTTCAACCACAGCACCGGATTTCACCCTGCGCAGTTTACATCCATAACCAAGGGTCCAGCCAGGAGAACCGACTTACCTTGAGCAACTTTTTCCGTGTCACTGATTGGGCAGCTCACTAGGGAGATTTCTCTTACCTCTGGAAGCCTAGCTCATGGTCTGGCTGAAGTGGACTATTTCTGTTACCTTTGATCCTTTAAAACCAAATTAGCTAATACACTTAAGCTACCATCTTTAATTGGTACCCGAGTTCCAGAGGGAGGAGCAATTTAATTCAATTTAGACAGTCTTCTTGAAATCCTAGTATGTACATAATATAGTTATATCCTTGAAAAACTTGAGAATTTGCATTTTACTGTGGAGACAAAGCTGACACTCTAGAAACACACAGAATCATGGACAAAAGGCAAAAGGCAGGAACCTTCTCTTACTCTCTCTGTATCCACAAAACATCTAGTTCAATTGAATATACCTATTAGTCATTCAGTTAGCTGCCAAAATGGGGTCTACAGTGAGTATGCTATAGGAACTTAGAGCAGATAGATCAGGGGATAGAAATGGAGTAGGGATTTAAGTGTAACTAGGAGGAGGAGACCTGGGTACTATATGTGGGGGAAACTTTGACCACAGATCAGACCATAGCTGGCCTGGCAATCTGGACATAATAGTAGATAAGATATGTAGGAGAAGTTATCAGGTGAGAAGCCTCAAATGATACAACATGATATTAAAACCCAATTCTATTGGCAACAAAGGAGCAGTGCAAATTTTTTGATCAAGAGAGTGAAATTAATCATAACTAATAAGGTGATGTGAGGATGGTATGAAGGATAAGAGGCTGGAGGCAAGGGACAATTTTGAAGGAAATCACTAGTGATTTATGAAACATGTGGAAATAGACTGTGTCATTAGGGGAGAATATTCCTACTGGAAAAATAATTTAAAACATTATGACCTACTTCAGTTATTTTTTTCTGTAATAGAAACAAAAGGGCTGTCATAAGATGTCCTCATCTGCATCACAGAGAAAGCAGCCTTGAAACCTGAAATCACACTAATGCTTTACTTTGTGAACTTTCTCTGCTTATTTTCTTTCTAGTTGTTACTGTGGCAGCTTTGAGGCCCTGTGACATTTTCTTATGCAGTACTCAGTATTCCATTTATTCAGAAGAAACATATACATGTGCTCAGGCAGCCCCTTTTCTCTGCTTAAAAACATCAGCAGGTAACTTTTCAAGTAGAAGGCTCTGCCATTCCTTGCCTGGGATTTCTTGGGAGGTATGAGGAAGATCCGCATAGTTGTGATATACTGTGCTCCTTTGCATTGGAGATAGAAGAGAGGAATTGAGAAGATCCTAAAACGTTTCTTCTAGCCAAAGTGCTCTTCCCTTCAGGGGGAGGGAGAAGATATTTTAATTTCTCTGTTACACCTGCACACACCTCTGTGTCTGTGTGTGTGTATGCGCGCCCATGCACATGGACATGTGGTCCTATTCACTAAGCTTCAGTGTTCCTTTTGGGAATTCTGTTGGCCCAGCAAAGGGCAGCAGGAAGGCAGACTGATGAATGCGTTTGTGCTGACCACACCTACTGGACCAGGTTCCCCCATCAGTGGCAGATGCACCAATGAGATATTCCTAAAATACAGAAGGAAGTAGATGAAGGTTCAGGAATCCTGTCAAACAGTAGTTTGGGAGGAGACTGTTCAGTGAGGACTGTAGAAAGGAAAATTTCCTGGTGTTCTCTGAGCTGCATTCAGGGTCCTAGACAAATCTTGCCCACTCCCTCCTTCAGACACACCAAGACTGCCTATGTCTGTTAGAGACTTCTCAGTGTGACATGCACTTCTGGTCTCCAACCTGGTGGCAGCTTGCATAGCGTTCCTTTCCTTGAGCCAGAGCCTCCACCACCCCCACACAGTGCCTCAAGAGTCTTAACCTTATCTGCATGTCATAACACAGTCTTTTGTCAGGGCCATGAGAAGCTGTCCTATGTTGACAAAGCATTACAGTACTTGATTTGCTACAAGTAGTTTCTTGATTTCTGAGTCATTCTCATCAAATATCTTGGCATTTTGAGGTCACACATTTATTAATGACTTTTTGTTATTTGCCTGTTATTTCCCTTCAAAGAGGATTGATGTGAAAGTACCTGTGAGATATCCCTGGGTGTCCCAGAGGGCTTGGTGCCTTCTTATGGTTCGGTTGTTACACTGACCAGAATCTGCAGCATAATTGTAGCAGGGCTCCAGTTCTTTCCTTTTCCAGCGTTTCCTATTTTGCAACTAAGAACATTCGAGTCAAAAGGAAAGGGGCAAGTGGGAAAGAACTAGATAAACAACCTCCAGGGTAGCATGATAGATTTGGAGTTAAAGCCCTGAGTTAGTGCTTACTAGTTAAGCACCACTCAGTAACTCATTCTGAGCCTCTTTTTCTTCTTTTCCTCAAATCAGGAAATTACCAGTTGTATTCCTATGCACCTACAAATTAAGATACTTATTCCATTTACAACTGTAAAAGAATTAAATACTTCAGAACAAATATAATCATGGAAAACAAAAGACTTGTACTCTGAAACTACAAAATGTTACTGAAAGAAATTAAAGGAGACCTAAGTCAATGGAAAGACATCAAAAATAGGAAGACTTAACATTGTGAAGATGTTGGTGCTACACAAATTGAACTACAGATTCCATATAATCCCTATAAAAATTCTAAATGCTTTTTTCATGGAAATGAAAAAAAGTCAATCCTCGAATTGATGCAGAATTACAAGGGGCCTCCAATTGCCAAAACAGTCTTGAAAAGGAAAATAAAATTGGAGGACTCTAATTTCAAAATGTACTACAAAGCTACAGTAATTAAAACACTATGGATGGGCTGGGAGAGTAGCTCAGTGGTAGAGTGCTTGCCTAGCATGTGTGAGGCACTGGGTTCAATTCTCAGCACCACATAGAAATAAATGAATAAAATAAAGGTCCATCTACATCTAAAACAAACGAACAAAAAACCACTATGGTACCGGTGGAGCACAGCTGCACACACCTATAATCCCTGGGACTCAGGAGCCTGAGACAGGAGGATCTCAAGTTCAAGGCCAGCCTTGGCAAGTTAATGAGACCCTGTCTCAAAGTAAAAAGGGCTGGGAATGTAGTTCAATTGTAGAAGACCTGTGGCTTCAATCCACAGTACCACCAAGAGGAAAAAAGAATAGCAAACAAAAACACCATGGTACCAGCATGAGGAAAATATATAGGAAAATAGAACAGAACAGAAAAAGTTTAGAAAGGAATCCTCACATATATGGCCAATAGGTTTTCAGTAAAGGTGCCCAATACTACTTAATGGAAAATCGAAATTTTGACAAATAGTGCTGGGTAAACTGAATATCCACATGCAAAAGGACAAAGTTGGAACCTTGCTTTATGTGATGCTATGATTTGAATGTGGTTTTTCCATGCTGACTCATGTTGAGGTTTAATTCCCCATTTTAACAGTATTGAGGTGGTGGGGTCCTTAAGAGGCCTTTGGGGTCATGAGGGGGAACCCTCATGAATGGATTAATGTTTTTCTTGAGAGATTGGGTTAGTTTTCTGAGACTGGATTAGATCTCATGGGACTGCACTGAGCAGGTTGTTTAAGGGTTTGTTTGTTTATTTTTCCAGTAGTAGGGATTAAATATAGTACCTCATGCATGCTAAAGCAAGCACTCTCCATTCCCAACCCTCTAAGAATTGGTTTTTTTTTTTTCTAAATTTTGAGACAGAGTCTTGCTAAGTTGCCCAAGCTGGTCTTGAACTTGCAATCCTCTTGCCTCTGCCTCCTGAATAGGTGTGCATCGCCTTGCCCTACTTGAGCAGTGCCCTTATAACGTCAGTTCAGTTTCCTCAGCATGCTCTTTTACTTCCTCTAATCATGTGACCCCCCCACCTCCATCTCCAGCCACGTGATTCCAGACACTGTATTATGATGCAGTGTGATGCACCTGCCCAATTTCAGACAGTACTGTGTGCCAAAATAAGCCTCTTTTCTTTATAACTTATCCAGGCTGGAGTGTTTTCATAGTAACCTAAAACAAATGAACACACATGGTATACACAAATTAACTCAAAATGGATTAAAGACCTAATTTTAAGAGCTGAAACTATAAAACCCTCAAACAAAAATATAGGGGAAAATCTGCCTGACATTGGATCTGGCAATGATTTCATGGATATGATATCAAAAGTATAGGCAGTAAAAGAAAAATAGATTGAATTTTGTCAAAATAAAGAATATTTAGGGCTGAGGATGTACTTAGTGGTACAGTGTTTGCCTGGCATGTTCATAGCCCTGGAATTCAATCCCCAGCACACCCACCCCTCCAAACAAAAAAGAAAGAAAAGGAAATGAAATTTCGATATGTGGTAGTATATGGACAAGAAGAAGATATTATGTTTAGTGAAATAAGACAGACAGAAAAGGGTCTGAAGCACCTAGAATTCAGCAAACCCATATAGATAGAAGCAGAATACAGATTTCCAGGGTTGGGAGTGGGGAGATAGAAAAAGGAGTTCTTGTCATTGGGTAGAGTTTTTTTTTTGTTTTGTTTTGTTTTTGTTTTTTTGGGTTTTTTTTAATGCCATTGTATTATAAACTTACAACCAATTAAAACAATAAATGCTACATATATTTCACCACAACTGAAAGAAATGAAAGAAAAAAATAATAAAGGTATCACTACTTAGAAGTCTGATGAACATTAACATGAAGGAACATAAAAAGCTTGGTTCTTAAGTGCTTGACACTCCTCTCCCCTTTCTTTCATGTCTTTCATCCCTTCATCTGGTGCCACCTCAGTGGTTCCCGAAAGTCCAGCTAGTTACCAACATTCTAGAAATGTGGCTGGTAGCAGAGAGGATAATCTTACCCCATACCAGTCTGTGACTGCACACTTCAATACTGGGTTTCACGACTTTTCTGAGTAGTGACAATTCTGTTTTTATAATGAAGTTCTCAGGTGGGGATGTAGCTCAGTGGTAGAGCACTTGCCTAGCATGCCAGTCCCTGAGTTTGGTCCCTTGCATTGCCCAAAACCAAACCAAAACACACACACACTCACACACACCACCACCACCACCAACACCACCCCTCTTCTTCTCAGCATCACTGTTTACCCAGATGCACAGACCAAGAACCTTGGCATCACCCTTGACTTCTCTTTCTCTAACATCCCACACCCAATCATCAGCGAATCCTAACAGGTATACCTTAGAATATGCCTGAATTTTAACTCCCCCTTCTCCCCTCCACAGATACCACCCCCATCTGAGCTACTATCATCTGTCACCTGAGTCACAGATTGCTGGACATCATGGTGCACACCTGTGATACCAGTGACTTGGGGGACTAAGGCAAAACTGTCTCAAAATAACAAATTAAAAAGAGCCGGGGAATGTAGCTCAGTGGTTCAATCCCCAGGACCAGAAAGAGGACATACGTCAGAGCCTTTCATTCTTGTGCTCAAAGCCCTCTGGTGACATCTCATCACACTTGGAGTAAAGTTTCAATTTCTCGTCAGAACTCCACCAAGGTGCTGCTGACTCCTGCTAGCCATTTGGATCTCATTCGCTGTCACTCTTAGTTCACACCACCTCACACGTGCTGTTCTGGTCCTTACAAGTCCCTGTCTCAAGACCTTTGAGCTCACGCTTACTCTTATCTTCTCACTTCACTCAGGGCCCTTCAAACATCCTTCCCCCAGAAGGCATTCCTTACAATTACACATCTAACAAGTCCGGTATGTTGGCCCACACCTGCAATTCCAGCTACTTGGGAGCCTGAGGCAGGAGGATCACAGGTTCAAGGCCAACCTAGGTGAATTAGCAAGACCTTGTCTCAAAATAAATTTTAAAATGGCTAGGGATATAACTAAGAGGTAGAGCACCTATGGGTTCCATTTGTAGTAACGCGCGCACACACACACACACACACACACACACTGGATCTATATGGTGAAAAATTTTAAATTCTGGTGAAAGAAATCAAAGGCAATCTAAATCCTTGGAGAGACATACTGTGTTCATGCATTGGAAGATTCGGTGTAGTAAAAAATGTAAATTTTCCCTAACTTGGTTTCCTGAACCTGTCATTTAAACATAGTTTTTATCAGAGTCTCAGCAAGGAGCTAACAGCTGAAAGGGTTGTTGAGCTTTTCATCTCTGGGCCTGATCATGGAGTGGGGATGGCAGGATTTCCACAGCACATCTAGCACTTTCCAGCCTGCCATCTGGCTTTAGCAGTCTCAGCTCCACTACCTGGAGAATAAATAGAATTTGAACCAATTCTAAACTGAACTGAAATGCTAACCTCAGTGTTAATAGCTGTTTTGGTTTAGATCTGGAATGTCCCCCAAAGGTTCAGTAGCAATGTTTGAAGGTAAGGCTTTTGGGAAGTGATTGGATAATAGAACTGTAATCTCATCAATGGATTAAACCATTGATAGATTTATAGATAAATGGAACACTAGGAAGTTGTGGAAACTATAGGAGGTGGGAGCTAATTGAAGGAAATAGGTCCTTGGGGGTGATATTTTGGGGACTATATTTTGTCCCCAGCTCTTCTCATACTCCCCGATTCTGGCTGCCATGAGGTGAATAGCTTTCCTCTGCTACCTGCTCCCCCCCATGATGTTCTCCTTCACTGCAGCCTAGAAAATATGGAACCAAGTAACCATGGACTGAAAACTCTGAAACTATGAGCCAAAATAAATCCTTTCTCCTTTAAGTTGTTTTTCTCAGGTATCTTGTTACAGGAATGAAAATCTGGCAAAAATAATATCCTTTCCTTCTAGTTGTTATTAATAGTTGCTCAGACAATTAACTGTCCCCATCAGAAGACCAACATGCTCAGGAGGATGAATTGTGGCCCTGGTGAGTATGGTAGAGATTTTAGAAAAGCAGAGTCTGTAGCTAGGAAAGGTGGTGCACACCTGTAATTTCAGCTATGGAGATTGGAAGAAGAGGCGGGAGGATTTCAAGTTCAAGGCTTAGGCAATTTAGTGAGACCTTGTCTCGAAATAAAATATATAAAGGGTTGGGGATGTAGCTAAGTGGTAGAGTGCCCGGTACTGCAAAATAAATAAATAAATAAATAAGCCAAAAACCAGTCTGTACAAGGTGGAGAAACTATTTAGATTTGCTACAAAATGTCAAGATATGTATGAGCAGATATGTATAATATTCTTATCAACAAGTTTTTATAAATATTGTTCTTTTTTTAAAAAAAATATTTTTAGTTGCAGATGAATACAATACCTTTATTTTATTTATTTATTTTTTATGTGGTGCTGTGGATCAAACCCAGTGCCTCACACATGATAGGCAAGCACTCTACCACTGAGCCACAACCTCAGCCCATAAATATTGTTCTTGATTTTAAAAAATTCCAGCAAGTTTTTCTGTAGATATTGAAAGTATATTCTAAAATGTGTATGGAAAAATAATGGCCGAGGGTAGCTAAATTAATTTTTAAAAAAGAATATAGTGGGAAGAATAATTTCTCATTTTCCAATATTAAAGCTGACCATGTAGACACAGTAATCAAGACAGTGTGGTACTGGCAGACCTCAATGAAACAAAATATAGAATCCAGAAATAGGTCACAAATATGCCCAATTGTGTTTTTTTTTTTTTTTTAGTTGTAGATGGACACAATACCCTTTATTTATTTATTTAATTAATTAATTTTAATTTTTTTGTAGTTGTAGATGAACTGCATGTTTTTATTTCATTTGCTTATTTTCATGTGGTGCTGAGGATCAAACCCAGGGCCTCACACATGCTGGACAAGATCTCTGCCACTGAGCCACAATCCCAGCCCCCCAATTGTTTTTTGATCAACATCAAAAGCAAAGGCAGACAAGAATCATATGATCATCTCAATAGATACAGAAAAGGCATTTGACAAAATACAACCCCCCTTCATGTTCAAAACACTAGAAACTAGTAGGAACATACCTTAACATTGTAAAAGCTATCTATACTAAACCCAAGGCCAACATCATTCTAAGTGGAGAAAAATTGAAATCATCCCCTCTAAAAACTAGAACAAGCCAAGGATGCCCTCTTTCACCACTTCTATTCAACATCATCCTGGAAACTCTAGCCAGAACAATTAGATGGACGAAAGAAATTAAAGGGATACAAATAGAAAAAGAAGAACTTAAATTATTACTATTTGTAAATGGTATGATTCTATCTTCAGAAGATTCAAAAAATTCCATTATAAAACTTGTAGAATTAATAAATGAATCCAGCAAAATAGCAGGGTATAAAATCAACATCTATAAATTGAATGTGTTCCTATAAATCAGTGATGAATCCACAGAAAGAGAACTTAGGAAAACTACCCCATTCACAATAGCCTTAAAAACAAAAAAACAAACAAACACCTTGGAAATCAATCTAACAAAAGAAAACTCGACAACACTAAACAAAGAAATTGAAGAAGACCTTAGAAGATGGAAAGATCTCCCATGCTTCTGGATAGGTGGAATTAATATTATTATAATGGTCATACTACCAGAAGCATTATACAGGTTTAATGCAATTTCTATTAAAATCCCAATGACATTCTTCATAGAACTATAAAAAGCAATCATGAAATTCATTTGGAAAAATAAGAGACCCAGATTAGCCAAAACAATCCTTAGCAAGAAGAGTAAGCAGGAGGCATTCACAATTCCAGAGCTTAAACTATACTAGAGCCATAGTAACAAAAATGGCATGGTATTGGCACCAAAACAGACACGTAGAGCAATGGTACAGAAGAGAAGACAGAGACAAACTCACATAAACACAATTATCTCATACTAGACAAAGGCGCCAAAAACATTCATTGGTGAAAAGATAGTCTCTTCAACAAATGGTGCTGGGAAAACTAGAAATTCAATGTAACAAAATGAAATTAAACCCCTATCTCTCACCCTACACAAAACTCAACTCAAAGTGGATCAACCCTGAACCTAACAGAAAAAAAAAAACTAGGCCCAAATCTTCATCATGTCAGCTTAGGAACTGACTTCCTTAACAAGACTCCTAAAGCACAAGAAGTAAAATCAAGAATTAATAAATGGGATGAATTCAAACTAAAAAGCTTCTTCTCAGAAAAGGTAACAATCATTAACACGAAGAGAGAGCCTACAGAATGGGAGAAAATCTTTACCACATGCACCTCAGATAGAGTATTAACCTCCAGGATATATAAGGAACTCAAAAAACTCAATACCATTTATGATTACACAAATGGTATGCCTTTACTCCCTGTACAAACAGAGAAACAACATGTATCCCATTTGTTTACGATTAAAAAAAAAAGAAAACTCAACACCAAAAAACCAAATAACCCAATCAAAAACTGGACTAAGGGACTGAACAGACATTTCACAGAAGAAGAAATACAACCAGTCAACAAATATGTGAAAAAATGTTCAACATATCTAGCAATTAGAGAAAAGAAAATCAAAACTAAGATTTCATCTCACTCCAATCAGAATGGCAATTATCAAGAATATAAGCAACAATAAGTGTTGGTGAGGATGTGGGGAAAAAGGTACACTCACACATTGCTGGTGGGATTGCAACTTGGTGCAACCATTATGGAAAGCAGTATAGAGATTCCACAGAAAACTTGAAATGGAATCACCATTTGACCCAGCTATCCTACTCCTAGGTTTATACCCAAAGGACTTAAAATCAGCATACTACAGTGACGCAGTCACATCAATGTTTATAGCAACTCAATTCATAATAGCCAAACTATGGAACCAACCTAGATGCCCTTCAACAGATGAATGGATAAATAAAATGTGTATGTATATATATATACACACAATGGAATATTACTCAGCCTTAAAGGAGAATGAGATATGGCATGTACAGGTAAATGGATGGAACTGGAGAACATCATGCTAAGTGAAATAAGTCAATCCCAAAATACCAAAGGCTGAATGTTTTCTGATATATAGATGCTAATTCACAATAAGAGGAGGTGGCTAGGTAAGAATAGAGTTAATTTGGATTAGGCAGAGGGGAACGAAGGGAGGGAAGGGGGTTTGGGGGCCTAAAAGATAGTAGAATAAATCGAACATTATCACCCTGTGTACATCTATGATTACATGACCAGTGTGATTCTACATCATATACCACTGGAAGAATGAGAAGTTACACTCCATTTATGTATGATGTGTCAAAGTGCATTCTACTGTCATGTCTTACTAATTAGAACAAATAAATTTTTTTTTAAAAAGCAATGACTGAAAAGGGAATCTTTTCAATAAATGGTGAGGGGCAATTAGATATTCTTAGGCCAAAAGAAAAAGAAACTCAACCTGAACATCATACCTTAAATAAAAACTAACTTAAAACAAATCATGGACAGGGCACAGTGGCACATGCCTGTAATCCCAGCAGCCCGGGAGGCTGAGGCAGGAGGATTGTGAGTTCAAAGCCAGCTTCAGCAAAAGCGAGGTGCAAAGCAACTCAGTGAGACCCTGTCTCTAAATACAGTACAAAATATGGCTGGGAATGTGGCTTGGTGGTTGAGTGCCCCTGAGTTCAATCGCTGGTACCCCAAAAAACAAAACAAAACAACAACAAAAAACAAATCATGGATGTAAATGCAAATTTAAAACTATAAAAAATTTAGAAAACAACATAGGAAGAAATCGTCTTAGACATGACACTGAAAGTACTTCCTAGAAGAGAGAATATTGATATATTGATGTGTTGGACCTCATCAGAATGAAAAGTTTTTGCTCTGAAAAAGATAATATTAAAAGAATGAAAAGAGGGGGGTGGGGTTGTAGCTCAGTGGTAGAGCGCTTGCCTAGCACGTGTAAGGTACTGGGTTCGATTCTCAACACTGCATATAAATAAATAAAATAAAGGTCCATTGACACCTAAAAAAAAAATTAAAAAAAAAAAAAAAAAGAATGAAAAGAGAGCTGGGTTTGTTGCCCAGTGGTAGAGCATTTGCTTAGCAAGTATGAGTCCTTGGGTTTTATCCCATCCCCATCCCCCAACCACACACAAATTAATTTTTTTAAAAAAATTGCATATTGGGAGAAGGTATTTGCAAACTGTATGTTCAACAAAGTCTCTTAAGATGCAAAACAGCATTTTAAAAAACAAACAATCCAATTAGAAAATGGGCAAAAGACAAGCACAGACATCTCATCAAAGAGTGTGTGCCTATAGTTCCAGCTACATGAGGGTCAGGTGGGAGGATCACTTGAGCCCATGAGCTTGAGACCAGCCTGGGCAATATAGTGAGACCACCCCCAATAGTTGAAAAAAAAAAAAGAAAGAAAGAAAGAAAGAAAGAAAGAAAGAAAGAAAGAAAGAAAGAAAGAAAGAAAGAAAGAAAGAAAGAAAGAAAGAAAGAAAGAAAGAAAGAAAGAAAGAAAGAAAGAAAGAAAGGAAGGCAGGAAGGAAGAAGAAAAAAAGGAAAAGAAGAATATATAGATGTCAAATGAACACATAAAAAGGTATTCAACGTAGTTAACCATTAGAGAAATGCAAATCAAGCCATAATGAGATAACACCATATATTTATCAAAATAGCTAAACTGGGTTGAGGGTATAGCTCAGCGGTGGAGTGCCTGCTTAGCATGCACGAGGCCCTGGCTTGAATCCCCAGCAACACACACGCACACACAAATGTTAGTGATTAATACCAAATGCCAGCAAGGCTGCAGAGAAACTGGATCAGTCAAACATTGCTGCAGAACATAAAATGATGCAGCCACTCTGGAAAAGAGTTTATCAGTTTCTGGGGTGTGGGAAACACCGAAAAACCAAAACATACATACACTTACCATATGACCCAGCAATCACACGCCTGGGCATTTATCCAAGAGAAATGAAGATTTATTTTCAGGCAGGAACTTGTACACAAATGTTCATAGTAGTTTTATTTGTAATAGCTCCAAACTAGAAACCAACCAAATGTTCTGTAATGGGTGAGTGGTTAAACAAACTATGGCTCATCCATACCATGAAATACGACTCAGAAAAAAAAGGTACTCACTATTGATACACGTAACGACTTGGATGGATCTCAAAGGAATTATGCTAGGTTGAAAAAAAAAAAGCTGGATGAAAAAGGGATACCAACTCCATGATTCCATCTCTGTAACATTTGTGAAATAACATAATTATAGAGATGAAGAACAGATTAGTGGTTGCCAGGGGTTAGTGATGGCGGGGAGGGATGGGTGTGGCTGTAGAGGGGTAACACCAGTATATCTTGTGATAACAGCACGATTGAGATTTTGATTATTTTTTTGTGTGTGTGTTTGGGGGGTTTTGTTTGTAGTGTTGGGGATCGAATCCATGGTCTCCTGCATGTAGGCAAGTGTTCTCCCACTGAGCTACATCTCCAGCCTGAGTATTTTTTTGAATACAGTTTTGTGGAGATATAATTCACTTACACAGTTGAGTACCTTGATTGTAGTCCTGATTATGCAAGACTTCCCACGTGATAAAATTACATGGAACAACATACTCATGCAAATAAAAGCATGTATAATTGGTAGAGTCTTAATAAACTCTGTGCATTTACCAAGTGAATTCCTTGATTTTGATATTGTACTATAATTGTATAAAATGCTAAAACTGGGAGAGAATGGTGAAAGATTTGTGGGACTTCTCTGGATATTTCTTTGCAATCCCCTGTGAATCTATAGTAATTTCAAAATAAAAATGACTTTCTTAAAAAAATACAGCATTTTTTGGAAATACCTCATTCAGAATAACATTCTACACTCTCTATCCTCTTAGTCGGCTTTATTTTTATTCATAGCCTACATCTCTAGCTGATTTTATAGTACACATAATGTATCAGATATAACATATTTGTATAAATCTGTCTCCTCCCCACAATGTGAAGTGGGAGGGCAGGAACTTGGTATATTCTTTCTCAGTGTAGGAATGTCACCTGACACATTGTATTCATTGAGAGAATGCAAAGGTTTACCTAGTTTCCTGTAGATGTCCATTTCACTTAAACTTTACAATCCCAGTCAGAAACAAAACCTTTACCAAGATATACATCCCATCCCAGCAACTTGGGAGGCTGAGGCAGGAGGATTGCAACTTTGAGGCCAGCCTCAGCTACTTAGTAAGGCCCTCAGCAACTCAGTGAAACCCTGTCTCAAAATAAAAAATAAAAAGGGCTGGGGATATTGCTCAGTGGTAATGTGCTCCTAGGTTAAATCCCCAGTACAAAAAAAAAAAAAAAAAAAAAAAATCCACTCCAGACTCTCAGTTCAGTGTAGATTTCAATTTCTTTTAAAATTGCTCTTTTTTGTGGCAATTACATTTTAGTAAATGCAATTCTTCAGTGGGGGATATGCATTTCACCCCATTTAGTTCACTCCTCTCTGGCTGCCATTAGGTCTTTCTGGAGTATGTCCTCATTTAGCACTTTCTAGGATAGTTAAAATTTCATATCTGAGAAGGCAGCTAAATAGTTTCTTGAATCAGACAGAGTTGACCCTGTGTTCCTCAAAAAGAACTTCAGTAAGACAGGACTTTAGCATGCATTGTTCAAATGAAGTGAAGCAATTTTGTAAGGAAATAAACAAAAACCATTAAATTTTCAGTCATCTATCTTACTACAAATGGTCATGATATATTTTATTGCACATTTGTGGTTGGCAAAATAATGGGTTTGAAAGATTTCCACATCCTATTTCCCAGAACCTGAGAACATGTTACCTCACATAGCAAAAGGGACTTTGCAGACAGATGTGATTAAATTTATGAAACTTGAGCCTGGCATGGTGGCACATACCTGTAATTCCAGCAATTTGGGAGGCTGAGGCAGGAGGATAGCAAGTTTCAGGCCATACTGAGCAACATAGTGACCCTATCTTAAATAAATAAATAAAGGGGGGTGACGCTCACCCCTGGGTTCAATCCCTAGTACCAAACAAATAAATGATGAGCCTAGTAGTCCTGTAATCCCAGTAACTCAGGAGGCTGAGGCAGGAGGATCGAAAATTCAAGGACAACCTTGGAAAGTTAGTGAGACTGTGCCTCGAAATTTTAAAAAAGGGCTGGAGATGTAGCTCAGAGATACAGCATTCCTGTGTTCAATTCCTACTGTTGCAAAACAACCACTCCCACCACCTTGAGATAGGGAAAGTAGCCTGGTTATGCAGATGGCCCCAGTGAATCACCTGAGTCCTTAAAAGTGGGAAAGCCTTTCCTGGTTGCAGAGAACCAGAGAGATGGTAGTGTGAGAAGGATCTGATCTGCCATTGCTGACTGTGAAGAAGGAGGAAGGGGGCCACCAACCAAGGAATGCAGGTGGTCTCAAGAAATTAAAACATAAGGAAATAGATTCTCCCCTGGAATCCACAGAAAGAAATGCAGACCTATCAACACCTTAATTTTTACCCAGTAAGCCCCTTATCAGACTTGTGACCTCTAGAACTATATATTTGGTTGTCTTATGCGTGAAATTTGTGGTTAAGTTTTTACAGCATCAACAGAAAACAAATATGGCATTCTACTCTGATTCTAGCTTTTCTGTTATCTTTGCTTATAAGCAAGAGAAACCAAGCTGAGCCTCCTTAAGCGAACCAAACAGGCTTACTGTGAGCACACAGGGTACCTCAGGGAAGCCGTGGCAGGAAAGCAGGGAAGTCACAGAAAGCCTTAGGATCATAGAGGAAAACTGCTTCCAGGAGGATTCTTCATCTGCCCCTTGGATTTCTGCCTCTCCACCTCACCTCCACTGTTTCATTCTTCTCCTTCTTTAAACTGGCCTTCTTCACTATTTAGTTCATGAAGTGAAAGAGGGCTAACTTCAGCTTCCCATGATGAATAAGATCTCATTTTCAATTCCAAGGTCCCAGGGAAGGAACTTGGGCACAATTCAGGCTGCATGCCTGTTACGGGTTGAACTGTGTCATTCCCCCAAAAGACAAAAAAGCCGTAACACCTTCCCCAGCTCAGAATGTAACCTTATTTGGAGATAGTGTTGTTGTAGCTGTAACCAGGCATGACAAGGACACACTGGAGTAGGGTGGTCCCTTAATCCAATGACAGGTGTCCATATAAGAAGAGGGAAACTGGAACACAGACATAGAAGGAAGATGACATGTGAACATGTGAAGACAGTTCACAATTACACTGCCACCATCCAGGGAACGCCTATGGCGACTGAAACCTGCATGAGGCAAAGGAGGTTCCTCCCCTCAAGGCTTCAGAGGGAACATGATCTGCCAACACCTTGATTTCAGATTTCTGGTCTCCAAAACTGGGAGGCAATGTGTTTCTCTTGTTTTAAGCCACCTGGTTTGTGGCACTTCGTTATGGCAGCCTTAGGAAACAAATAAGTGCCCTAGCCTGACCCAATCAGCTATGCCTCAGGGGACCAGGTTTATTGTACAAATGTGAATCCTTGCCATTTATCCCTATGACTTGGGGGTTGGGGGACTCATTTCTAAAGAAGGATCACTGTGAGTTGGGCAGACAGTCCAGAAAGCTGTCTACTCCCTCTCCTCAGAGCTATGACACAGTCTGATTTTTATTTTCCAAATGATAATCCATTTGCCTAATAATTTCTGTGATTACCCTTTACTCTTGTCACTGCTGCTTTCTATTAGACACTGATGTTCAAAAAAAGTATTTGTGGAATTTCTATACTCATCTATCTGATTGATTTACCAGGTTCCTGGCATGGAGTGAGAAGACTCTGGAGGCTTAATTTCTCATCTGAGTTCTAGAACATGGTTAATCCTTACTTTACGCAATCTGTGAAGTGCTTTATCTATGGCAATTTGGCCTATCTAATTATCATGAACTTATTTTGGAGGGAATGAAGGTATTTAGACAGTGTTTCTGATCTTTTTAGAATAAAAGACCAGGAGAATTCTTCTGCTGGAAGAAGCTGTACTGTCCCCTTTTTGCAACTGGTCCCTGGCCCAGTTAATACATCTGGTTTTCAGGATGAGGATGAGTCAGAAAATAATAAGGCTGCATATTAAACTTCATAGTGAACATGTGCATGGCAGATAGCAAGAAGTCAATACATGTCAGGTAATTATTAGCGATATGGCCAAAGAACACCTACCTCCCTCTTGGCCACAATTCAACATTTGCTCATTCTCAAGGTCCCTCATCTTAAGCATGAGACTGGAAAGAGGAAAATAATGAGTTAAATAATGGTTACTCCAAAAATGTCCATGTCCTGATCCCCAGAACCTGTGTATATCTTACATGGTAAAAAGGATTTTGAAGATGTGTCTAAATTAAGGATCTTAAAATGGGAAGATCATCCTGGATAATCCAGGTGGGCCTGTTATAATCACAAAGGTTTTATAAGGATGTGGTGCGAGAGTCAGGGGGAAAGGAGATATGACAAAAGAAACTGGAGTGATGTGTTCTGAAGATGGAGAAAGGGACCACACCAAGGAATGCAAATGGCCTCTGGAAGCTGGAAAAATGGATACTCCCCCGGAGCCTCCAAAAGGAAGGTAGCCCTAGTAACACCTTGATTTTAGCTCAGTGGGACCTATTTTGGACTTTTGACTTCCAGTACAGTAAGACAAGTATATGTTGTTTTAAGTGACTAAATTTGTGGTAATTTGTGATAGCAAACAACTACAGAGGGAATCAGAATGTCTGCAAAATTTGTTCTCCTGGACACAGGTCCCTGTTTAATTGGAGGATATGAGGCCCCTGCATCCACTGGTACCCTTCTTGCCATGCCATCTAGCCAGGTTTTCACACTTTGCCTTCTGCCTCTGCCCACCCAGGTTCATTTCTGTTATTCCCAAGAATCTCCTTCCATTTACCCACCTTTGGGGGCTTGGGATATAGCTCAGTTGGTAGAGCACTTGCTTTGCATGCACAAGGCCCTGGGTTCAATTCCCAGCACCATAAGAAAAAAAAATAAATAAATAAAAATAAACAAACATTTACCCACCTTTGGGGCCTGATTAGCTGTTCTAAAATTGGAGTCAAGTCCACCTGTTTGGGACTGGGATTACTAGAAACAGGTAAAAACTCAGGGTAAACTTCAATTGAACATGAAATAACAATGAGAAACCTTTTAAAAAACTGGGACACATTTGCTGGGCCTGCTGACCCACACCTGTAATCCCAGTTATTCGGGAGATTGAGACAGGAGGCTGGCACGAGGCCAGCTTCAGCAATTTAGTGAGACCCTATCTCAAACTAAAAAATAAAAAGGGATGGGGTGTAGCTCAGAGATAGAACTCTCCTAGGTTCAATTCCAAGTATTACAAAACAAAACTAAACTGGGACATTTTCTCCCTTAGCATCAGGCCAAAGACAAAGACAAGAGGATCTGGGAATCAGAGGTACTACAAACTGCAATCTAACTAGAAACAGTGAACTGCCCAACAAGTTCCTGGACTTCTGCTCAGGGAATTTTAAAGCCTGAGACACAGGCAGAAATTCTGGGCCTTTAGTCCAGGTCAGAAGGCTAGATACCGAGATAGAAGAGCGCCTGGTGAAGTAGAGCTTAAGAAACCTGGATTTGAACTGGTTTGGGGGAACCACTGTCTCTGGTCTCTCACTTCCTCCAAGAGACCCCAACGGAGCGTGCTTCAAGATGAGCTCCTCAAAACAGCTGAACCGGGAGGGCGCCCTACCGCAGTCCCTGATTCAAGACACCCACTTCTGGGTCCAGGTCACTGAAACAAGGAAATGTATAAAACGCATGTCTCAGGCACTAGGCAAGAAAGGCACGTAGCCAAGAAAGAGCGCTTTTTGCTCATCTCTCCCAGAATAAAAGGCCGTTACTTTTATATTCGTGATGATTTTATTTCTCCTTTCCGTTCTGTTACTAGCTGGGAGCTAAACATTGGCCAGGCCCCCGGCGGCTGCTGGAAAGGCGCCCTCCAGGAGCAGAAGGCTCGCTGAAGAAACACTGGGGGCGGGGGCGAGCTCGAGACTTCTCTGCCAGCATCGCATGATCCTTTCCAGGCTTTCCCTGGTCAGACCAAGCCCCTAGTCTGGACCCCCGATAGCAGGGGTCGGCGAAGGGACTTCGGGGACACTCTCTGCCTCGTCCACCCTAACAGCTCCAGCCGTCTCCCCGCGCCCCGCAGCCACTGGGTGGGGACCACCCACGGAGCCCCGCGCCCCGCCCCCGGACGTGCAGCCCCGCCCCGCACGCTGCTCCGGGCGGGAGAAAGCCCCCCCGCACAGTTCTGTGTGTGTGTGCTGAGTCCGTCCTAAGCCAGGGTGGGCTGCGGATCCCCAGCAACTTCAGATGAAGATGGAGAAGCTGGCCAGCGGGGCTCCACCAGGCGGAAGAGATGGCCTTCTTTCTCTTCATCTCACTCCCTGATCCAGCGGAGAGGGAGCTTTATCCTTCCCTCTCTACCGCAGCCTAAGTTTTGGGGAAAAACTAATAATAATAATACATAACGTCTGGTTTTAGGATGAAATTACACGTTCCCAAATCAGAACTGGGAATCTTTCGATCTTATTCAGATCCCAGAGGGCTAGGTTGAGGTAGATGGGGTGTGTGGGGCGAGGGAGGTACTGTGGCATTTAGGAGCGTCTCCGGTCTCCTCCTGGAGGCAGGGCCCACCGTCTGGACCCTTCAGCTTCTCCCCTTCTAGTTGCCAGAATGGAAAATTCATTGAGGCCAGCTCAGCCCACGTCAACAAACTTTTATTGCCACTTCTGGCTCCCCCAGCCCCAGCAAGATTCCTGCTTCTTACACTGTAGAAACACTAGGTTCTGGTGCAGGGGGAATAAGAATGGGGGATATTACCACTCCTCTGCATACTTCCAAGTTAAAGAAAACCCCACTTGCTGGAGAGGGTCAGACAGAAATTCAGGGGTATGTATGGCACTGTCCCACTCCTGCTGACTGCAGAGTATAGGGACCATGGTTCCGAATTTTTTCAGAGTGGGTGGAATGGGGTGGGGATAAACTTGGCAGCTGTTGTACCCCTTGCCTTTGCTGCCATGTTTCCACGGAAATGAGGGAGGGGCAGGATGTAGCTCACTCTACCTGGAAGGATGGCAGGGCAGGCATTTGGTAAACATATCCCCTCTCCACTCCTACCCAACACACACAGCTGTCCCCAATCGACCCCCGTGCTCACTCCCCACTGCCTGCTCCACTCCTTTACCTTCTGGAGCTGGTATCATGCCAACTGGACTCCAGGCAGGGCTGCTGGTGTCTACTCTCTGCAGCCAGGTCTCTTTGGCAACAGCATCTAAGTATGTGCACCAAGCTCAGTAGCAGCCCTAACAGAGCTGTCAGTTGTAGTACCTCAGTGAAAAGGCAGCAGCTAGTACCCCCCACAACTCTCTGTGCAACTTCTGTTTCCCAAACAAAACTTTAAAAACATAAGCCCAAATGCTTAAGGTTAGAAGCAATACAAAATAACTCTAACAATGCTGAAGACTAAGGGAGAGGAGAGGAGGCACATCCTTCCAAGACCTGAGCCACCTTTGTGCTCTGCCTTCTGCCCATCTGGAGTTTGCTTCCTCCTGCTGGGTCATCAATGGTGGGGGGCTGGAATCCAAATCTCCATTGGGTGCTGCTCTCAGCACCCGCTGCTATTGGTTGATGAGGCTTGCCTGTCGTTATGGTGAGGAGGTGCAGGATAGAGTCTCAGTACCATGGGTCTGCCCGATGCTGCTGGTTGTAGAGCTGTAGCTTAATCTGATCTTTGATCTGATTCACGAGAATCTGGGACAGCAGGATTCCCACCAGCTGGAGAAGCAAAAGGGAATTGGGTCCTCAGCAATGAATTATGCCCCTGTTTCCCTGACTCAGTCTTCCCAGTTCAATCAGCACAATCCCTTCGCCTGCCCCTCAGCAATTTCAGTGCCTGACACCCCAGCGGATCCCCAGGTGCACTCCCCAAAACAAAGGAGTCTTTGCAGAGTTTGTGGGACCTACAAGTCTTACAGGGTAAGTTACCTGGGGGATGGCTAGGCCCAGTGCCACACCACCAAGTAAGAATAGGTTGCTGTGTATCCAGTTGACCAACTTGTCAATACAGCCATTGGTGTAGATGACTTTACTAGCTTCCAAGTAGTCAAGAGCCTGCATACCTTGGCCACACATAGTGTTGATCACTGCCTGGGGAGAGAATTGAGAAGCCAAATGGGACTCCCATTCAAATACTTTTCGTCTTGGGCCCTAGGGCCTCTTACCCTTCCTAAACTCCTAAATTGTTAGAGAACATCTTTGAAGAATGCTGGGTTGGAAACTGCTAAGTACACCTCTCCTTTGAGAGGTCTGGTCTACTTCTTGCTTTAGATCTGCCTCTTCTGAGCCTCCATGTGGGCTACTAGAGTGAAGGGTGAACAGAGCCTCAGGTTGGAGAGAAGAAAAACACCTGACGAATGTCCTACAAAACTGATTTGTTAAGCTAGGGAATGGGGTATCCTAACAGCAGCTGCCCTTATCAGAAAGTAACCCAGATCACTACACAGGAGGAAATGAGGTGGGACATTTGCTCACCTGGTTGGGGGTAGGCAAACAACAGGAGTAAGGCACAGAACATCGCTCACGGCTAGGGTTGTCTTCTGAGCAGTTGAAATACATATTCTGGGACCAATCCTTGTAGGAAATCCCTCCACAACAGCTGAACTGCAAGAGAGCCCACTGTAGAGGTTAAAAGTCACCCACCCCTGACTGGGGTGGCCAAGAGAATTCTCAAAGCTTATGAGTTGGCCTGGGGGTATAGCTCAGTTGGTATGCCTTGCATGCACAAGGCCCTGGTTCAATCCCCAGCACCACAATTAAAAAAAAAAAAAAGCTTATGAGTCTATGGCAAGCTTTCATTTTTTGGTTTTTGTTTTGTTTTTATTTTTTTTGTACCAGGGATTGAACCTGGGGGCACTTAACCACTTAGCCAAGTGCCCAGACCCTTTTTATATTTTATTTAGAGTCGGGGTCTTGTAGGTTGCTTAGAGCCTTGCCAAGTTGCTGAGGTTGGCTTTGAACTCATGATTCTCCTGCCTCAGCCCATTGGGTCGCTGGGATTACAGGTGTGCACACCATGCCTAGCAAGCTTCCACTTTTTGTAACTTCTTGTAACTTGAATCTTAAGCCCAAGCCTTCTAGCTGCTTTCACCTGAAGAAATTTTCTTAATTTCTACTACTTTATGTATCTTGTTATAATTTACCACAGTGCTTCATACTACAGTTGTGAATATATATGTATTGTTTTACACATTCAACTATAAACTCCTTGAGAGAAAGTTCTGGCTTTGTAGTTCTGCACAGCGCAAAGTCTGGCAGAAGAAAATGTTCAAAAATACTGAGCTGGTGGTGTTGCCCAGTGTAGAGGATGTGCTCATCATCAACAAAACCCTGGGTTCAATCCCCAGTACCACTAAAAATCCCACCCAAAACAGTCAAAACTACTGGCTGAAATATGGGGATCAGTGCTTAAAAATTTATCTTAAGATACAGAAAACACAAGAAGGGAATCTTTAATATAGTGAGTTCATAATTCACGAAAGCAAATTGAATCCTGAAGTCAAGTGTCTGTTGTACCAGAGAATGGGGCACTGGTCTTAAAAGTAGTTATTCAAATTTTAACTTTTGATTCTCAGCAGCATTATTCACAATAGCCAAAAGGTGGAAGCAACCCAAGTGTCCGTCAATCAAATGGATAAATAATGTGTGGTATTTCACTCAAAAATTATTCAGTCTTAAAAAGGAAGGAAATTCTGACACATACTATAAATGTGGATGAAACCTGAAGATATGCCAAGTGAAATACACCTGTCACAAAAGGACAAATATTGTATGGTTCTATCCTTACGAGGTACCTAGAGTAGTCAAATTTATAGAGAAAGACAGTAGAATGGTGGTTACCAAGGTGAGGGGGAAATGTGGAGTAAGTATTTAAAGGGTACAGAATTTTAGCAGGGGAAGATGAAAAAGTTCTAGCGATGAATGGTGGTAATGCTTACAGACAAAGCAATTTGTGTGTGTGTGTGTGTGTGTGTGTGTGTGTGTGTGTGTGTGTGTTTTACTGGGGATTGAATCCAGGAGCACTCTTCCACTGAGTTACATATTCAGCCACTTTTTTTTCCCCCCTAATTTTACTTTGAGACAGGTTCTCACTAAGTTGCCAGGGCTGTCCTTAAACTTGGTGTCCTCTTGCTTCAGTCTCTCAAGTAGGTGGGATGATAGACATGTGCCACTGGCTGTGAATGTTCTTAATACTACAGATCTATAAATTCTGGGCTGGGGGTGTAGTTCAGTGTTGTAGCATTTGTCTATGGCATACAAGGTCCTGGATTCAACCCCAGCATGGCAAAAACAAAACATAACAAAACAATAAATTTTATGCCAGAAATACCTTACCACAATTTTTAAAAATGAACTTTTGAATAAGTAATCAAAAAGTCTGCCCAGTTCCTCATTCCCCTATAGGTAACTATTTATAATAGTTTTTTATAAATTCTTCCAGAATGCTTTTGCAAATATGAATACATATTCTCTCCTCCCCCCACTTTTTTTACACAAATGGTAGATTACTATATATACCATTCTGTGTCCTTAAAAGTACTTTTAAAGCACTGTGTGTGTGTGTGTGTGTGTGTGTGTGTGTGTGTATGTGTGTGCCAATGTCCTTTCCAGAATTCATTACCTAGCAGGTAACAAACAGGCCCATCAACCTTAAGGTTGAGGTATCACCTGGTATAATGCTTTTACTGGAAGCCCCTAGGTCAATAGCTGACCCCACCACCAAGCTTAGCCCATACCTTCTTCTGACCAAAATCAATGAGGTTCTGCAGATCCAAATCATCTCGGTAGTGCACAATGGCATTGTTGATGATCTCACTCACTTTCCCCCGAGCCTGCCAGAGACATGAATAGAATTAGGACATAGAACTAATACCTAATTTATTCCTTCCTGTAGAAGTAACAGTAGACAAGGGCCACCACCAACCCCATGATTTCTCTATAGTTTATCATCATAGAAGTTGTAGGAGGGCAGGGGGGCACCCTCCACATAGCATACAGTGTGGTCAGAGCCCCAGGGTAGTCCTTCCCTCCCTTATGCCAACCTCTAAGCAGCCAGGCACAAGCCTGGCTCCCTTTCCCATCCCATCCAGGTGTACATGACAGCTACCAAAGTTAGTGCAGTCAAATTGCCCCAGGCCCCTTTCTATCGCCCCAGCTCCAATCCTTCTGCCATCATGATTCACTGACCACCACCTCCCATTCCAATTTCCTTTACACACTGAATGTTTCTCTCAAATTATGAAGACCACTAACTCACCAGAAAGTCTCCCCTGAAACACATACGTTTAGGCCTATACCCTTCAGAGGCCAGAAGGGTTAATGAGAAGCCCTGTGAATAGAGGCCAGGCTCCAAATCACCTGCTTTTGCAAATATGGGATAAGTAGGGAGAGTCTAATGGACGACCATGACAAAACATGGCCTCTTGTCCCTCATCTGTGGACACCCAGATAGGAGAGAGAAGAAACATGTTCTCTCCTCCTTAATGCCAAAATGGGAGAGGTGGACAAATTTAGGGGCCTGGGTTCCTAAGATATATTAGGACATCTCTCAGGAGCTGGGAGGAATCACAGACTAAATTTAGGTCAAAGTTAGGGTGGCAATCAAGATCAAAGGTCTTCCCTCCTCAGATCATCCTTCTTTGAGTCAGCCTTGAAATCAGAACCAAGTCCTAAAGGGGGAGATGGCCAGTTCCCAAGACTTTTCATCCAAGGTCCTCAGGTGCCAGGGGGCAAGAGAAATTCTGGAGCTTCTGTAGTCATTTCTCAGAGCTACATATGAAAATAATCTAGTGTTTACCTACCTCTGTATACTGTTAACACAAGACATTTATTGGCAGAAAGATAATTACTGAGTAGAGGCACTGGCCTCTAGTGGACATAAGAGAATTGCATCTTTTTAGACTCAGCAGATCTGTATCATTTTAGGAGCTTTACTAAGCCAAAAGGACTAGAAAATTATGAACTAACTCAGTGGCTCTCAGTTTCACTATTGTCTACCATGGTCTTTTTCTGCTTCAATATTTTTCTCATAATTTCCTTCCACAGCCCTACGCTTTGTCCCTGGTAATCATTTGCCTTTTGGGAAAAGAATTCTGGTTTTGTTTGTTTGTTTTCTGTGTGGTACTGGGGACTGCAACCACATCCTAATGAATTCTAAAGCCTCGGGCATTCTAAGCAAGCACTCTACTACTGAGCTCCATACCAAGCCTGGAATTCTGGTTCTTAATAAAAAGCTCTATCCCTGCATGGCACACCACCTCCAGATATGGTAAGCACTGTTCAAAATTGTGAGTTTTTTCCCTCTTACCTTCCCTCTGTTTTCTCAACAAACTATTTTTTAAGGAAATAAAAATTTTTTTAAAGGAAATGTTGTCTGTGGTCCACTTGATCACTGAGTTTTACTTTGTCATTTACCATTAAAAGTTTACAGGTCATTTTAACTTCATGTTTATAGAATTTTCTTCCCTGCTGGCCTCTTAGGCTGTCTGAGGAAAACACTCTACGACTGTGAAATTCTCTTTACATACGGTGACTTTAAAAGCCATTTATTCATCCCTAAGGAGAACCTTTCAAAGGTGGATGTTTCTCAGGGGAAGGAACACTGTGGTTAATTAATTGGGCTAAACATCAGCAGACGTGTTCCCTTCCTCCCTATGGGTCACACCTGAAGAGGCCCCTGGGCTCCCAACCTTACCTTGTCTGAGAAGACGAAGCCCAGGACCCCAGCAGCCAGCTGTAGCAGGAACACAATGGTGAGGCAGAAGGAGAACTATGGGGAGAAGGCAGGAAAAGGGGGCCATCTGTTATTATACTGGGCAGAAGCCCATTCTGGGGTCATGGGGAGTGTTGGGGAGCCACCAGGCACTTCTCCCACATTCCACTAACATGGGAAAGGCTGCTGCCTCTGGGACACTGTCTGGGGGATGGCTACCCTGTGCTGGGTCACCTGGAGCTGAGTTCTAGTGAGGAGTGGACAGCACAGGCCTTTGGGAGGGACAGAGAAGCCAGAAACAGAAAAGCTATAGGAATGTTACCAGGAGAAATGTTGAGGAGGGAGCCAAGGTCTTTCCACCCAGCCCTTGACCACTTACCGTCTGAAGGAGGCAGATGTTTTCTCGGAGGGATCCAATGCAGCCACAGAAAGTGAGCAGGAACATGAGGACACCCACCACAATCAGCAGGATGGCAGGGTCTACCTCCAGGCAAGCCAAGGCTGCTTCTAGGAGAGAGGCTGACCCTCAGTCTGAGCCTGACCCTCAGTCTGAGCCTGGTGCCCACTGAAAAAGGCTCCCCAAACTGTGGTTCTTCCTCTGGTGAGGGAATCTCCAGTGTGGCTGGGTGAAGGTTATGAGGAGGAAATACCTTGTGCTACGCGGAGGACAAAAAATCCAAGAGGAGCTATAGCATTTAATTTGAGGAACTAATTTGAGGAAATAGGAGCCTTTATTCCTGGGCTTAAGACAGGAGTGGCCTCTTTCGCTCCAGAAGAGTTAGAATGGCCTTAGGCTCGCCGGCTTTACAGATTCCCTTTCCTGGAGACTTTGGGCAGAGAAAGAGGAATGGAGGTTGAGTTACTCCAGGACAAGCCTGGGAGGGGCAAAGCCCATGACTGTTCTGGTCCCGGAGGGCTCATTTCTCTCCCAGATGCCTCCTAAACCAAATGTAGGCATATCTTGGGGCAATCAGGGAAAGCCAGGTGAACTGGCACAGATGCACTGGCACTTTGAAGTAGACCACTAAGGTCTCACTGCAGGGAGCTGCCTCCTTCAGACCGGGTCCTACACATTTCTGCGGGAGCTTTGGGGCAGGACGAGGCAGAGGGGAAAGGGACATGGCCAGAGCCCTGGGGAGGTGGAGAGAGACCTGCAGCTCACCTGCATGCTTCATCAGCCGGGCATAGACGCCCACAGCCACCATCACCATGGAAATCACCTGTGGAGACAGGGAAGGAACCAGACCCTGAGATTTCGGAAACCAGAGAGCCGTGAACACTGTGAGTATCCTCTTAGGAGAGTAGAGGGTCAACTTTTCCAGGGCCCAAGGGGTGAGCATATTTCTCCTCTAGTGATACTGCTAATAGTATCTGCTAGGGCTCTACCTCCATGAGATATTTTCCCCAACATTATCTCATTCAATCCTCATAGCACAATTATCTTGTAGTATCCTCATTTTACAGATGAGGAGATTAGGCAATACAAGTTCAACACAGAACAGTGATTAAAGACATGGGCTTTCCCAGGGGGCTGAGGGGGTAGGCAATTGTAGAGCATATGCTAAGCACGCAGGAGGCCCTGAGCTAGATCCTTAGCACCTAAAATACCCCATCAAAACAGAACACAACAGAAAAAAAGGAAACACACACACACACACACACACACACACACACACACACACAGACTTTGGAGTGAGACAGATGACCCCATATGGGACAAATATCTGAGCCTCAATTTCTGTATCTGCAGATGTGAATTAAGAATGAGATTGCTAAGAGAATTAAGTAAAATAATGCATGGAAAACATTTAACACACGACCTGATTATAATTATTTATCTATCATTGATAATAGTTCACTTGGCCAATGTCACATAGGAATGGTGAAGTTTTGAATTCTGACCCATTCACATTAAGGGGCAGTTCTTACAGCTAAAGCAGGCTCAGGGGATGCAGACCCCTAGCTCTCTAACTCCCCTCGAGGTCAATACAGGGTCAAGGATGGAAGCAAAAAAAAAGTGCAATGTGAAAGAGTGTGCACGAATGCGAGTGGCAGTACTGGAACTGCATTTATAAATTCTGATTCCACTGTGGAGGAATACAGAAGTTTAGACCTTTCAAATTTCATGGGTCCTCCCTGAGAGAAGAAACCCATCAGAGACTACCAGGAGTTCCCAGAGGGGTCTGGGGCCTCAGTCCCTCAGGCCTCCAGGAGTGCTGAGAAGCCCCAGTGTGTACCCCCCTCGGCTACCCTTCCTTTCTTCACTGCCAGTCTCCAGGCTGGTGCTAAGCAGCAGCTGACTGTCACCATGGCAATAGATGAGGCCAACCTTTGGCAGGAGAGAGTTCTCAGCAGCAGGGACTTGACCAACTCAATAGGGAAGGAGATGGCTGGCTAGACTCACTGTCCTCCAAGACAGAAACCAGCTGGAAGGAGCCACCCTGGGGACTTTGGTGGGAGGAGAGCTGGGCCCCTAGAACAGGTAATAGCGTCAGACTAGTTTCTTGGGAGAAAGATATTTTTCCTCCTGGGCCTTGTTTATGAAGGCCCTCTGCCATCTGGCAGGGCAGGCAGGTGCACTCAGAGGTAAACGACAAATCCCTTCTGTGAAACCATGTCTTTCAGGACCCTCCTCTGTGTATCCACAGCCTTCTCTCCTTCCCCCATCATTTGGCTCTGGTTCTGACTCTGGGCCCATGTATTAGTAGCCAGCCCTCATACTCTGTCCAGGAGTAGCTTACAGAGCTGTGTGTGGGACTGGTGGTGCTAGTTGTCTTTTTGTCCTATGGCACCACCAGGCTTGGGGAGCATGGAGGAGGCAGGTAAACCCCAGGACAGAGATGCCAGGCAGCCCCAGGCCCGAAGGCCTCCTCTGCCAGTGTGAGAAAGCATCTCTGCTTGCCCGTTAAAGCTCACCATGCCCAACTACAATTCTGAATGTCATTTTACTGAATCATCTAAAAATATGTATCTATGTGCTTCTTATTGCTTTTTCACTTGTTACATTTTTACTAGAGCAGCTGGGTACGGTGCCACACATCTGCCATCTCAGTGGCTCTGGAGGCTGAGAAAGGAGGATCACAAGTTTCAGGCCAGCCTCAGCTACTTGGAAAAACACTATCTCAAAATAAAAAATATGAAGGACTAGGGATGTAGCTCAGTGTGCCCTGGTTTCAATCCCCAATGCCCCCTCCCCCATTTAATTTTTATTTTTTTTTAACTAGGCCTAATAACTTTCCACAGAGACGGTTTCTAATGTAATCCCAACACAGCTAAAAACAAGATATACAAAGTTAAGGGAAGTCATATATCACAGTAATTCTGTGTATCACTTAATTCTATTTATGGGCCTGTAATTACAGTAGTTGCTTTGTCTCTATTGGTGGTAGGTGAAATAATCCCCCCCCCCCCCCACCGCAAGATATTCAGGTCCTAATTCCTGAAACCTGTGAATATATTGCCTTACATGACCAAAGGGACTTTTAAAATGTGATTAAGAATGTGGAGATGGGAAGGTTTATCCCTGAGGGCCCAGTATAGTCATAAGCAGACCTTGTAAGAGGGAGTAAAGAGGTTCAGAGTCAGAGAAGGAGGTACAACAACAGAAACAAGGCTGAGGTGATATGATGCCATGAATCAAGGAATATGGGCAGCCTTAAGAGCTGGAGCAGGCGAGGACATGATTCTCCCCTAGAGGAAACTAGAAGGAGTGCTGTGTTGCTAACACCAGCGAGACCTGGTTTGGACCTCAGATCTCCAGAAATCTAAAAGTTTAAAGTTCTGTTGTTTTAAGCCATTGCATTTGGGTAATTTGTTACAGCAGCAATAGGAAACTAATACATCATCCAAATCCAATTCATCGGGGGCTATGTAGGAGGTATTCGGAGGACCTATAATCTATATGCTGTATCAGGGAGACCAAGAGCATTTATAATCTAAAGCAGTGTTTCTCAACCTTGGCTGCCATTAGAATCAGCTGGAGATTTAGGGGTGGGGGAGAAATTTTTAATGCCTAGGTTGGTTGCACCACAAACCAAGTAAATCATAATTTCTGGCATTGGGACTCAGGCAACAGTAATTCTGAATGCATTCCAGATGATTCCAAGGTGCAGCCAAGTTTCAGAGCCTACAAGCCTAAAATATAATCAGCCAGGGATCAAAAACAGAAAGAGAGGATACATCAAAATCAAGATTAAGACTTTAATATTATTAATATTTAATATGATCATTAATGATGCCTCTCTGAGCTCTCAACTCCTGCATTTCACAGCTTGACACTTCCATTCCTGTCCTTATTTCCCACCCTGGATTCCCCAAAGCTATTGCCATTCCAAAGTTAGTGCTGCTACTGTTAATAGCATCTAATTTTAGAGCTGAATAGAACTTTAGAAACGGGATCAGACACTCACCTCTTTATATAGATGAAGCCAAAAGAGCAGAAGGGACTCTTGACCAAGTTCATATAGGTGCAGTGGCAACATTTGAACTAAATGCAATTTTCCCAACTCATCCTGGTAATCAGTATCCATTTTGGTACAAAATCCTTATAATATCCACAATATCTCCAATGACCTCCTTTCATGGGGAGGATAGAGATAAAGACACTTCTTTTCTTAGGACAGCTTTTCACATGCAGGCCAGAGTGAAGCCTAGCTAGAAACTTTTAAAAGCTAGGCACAATTTTCAAAGTAGCTGAGTCTTAACTTTTAGCAAAATGTATGTTTCTGAAATGTCGTCTATCAAATTATATAAAATAATTTGCATACATCAGTTTCTTTATCCTTACATAAGGTGAGTAATCACTTTGTAATGAAAACACTCATTGCCTGGGCTCCTTGGAGAAATGGCTGCTTCTAGGACTAGGGCAGGAAACATATAAGATGAGCCTGGAGCATCTGCACCAGAAAGTAGAGAAGGGCTTAAAAACAAACAAGAACAAAACTCCACATCAGTGTGGGTATAGCAAAAGGACACAGAAAACTGAAAACGCTCCCAATAGTCAAAGATGGAACAATTTGAGCATCAAAATAAAGACATACTGAATTACTATGCATAGATAGGATAGATATCTGTGAGTTCATGATTATACAAATAAGTGAATTACTAAATAAATAAGCAGATAAATAGGATAGAAAAAAATATCTCCTACACAGAATAATTCCAAATAATTTGGATAAATACCCTCAAGGAGGTGGAGCATAACTCCTTACTTCTTATGTGTTAACTATACATTGTGACTTTCTTCAGAAGCCAATAGTAGGGAAAAAGGGAAAAAAGAGTAATGACACAATAGAGAAACCTGGCCAAGATGACCTCAGCCAGGTGATCAAGGTCAGTATTAACAATGATGATGTTGATAAATCATTGGTACGATGTGATGAAAATAGTACTTTATCTCTCTGTGTTCTCCTTTCCAGAACACATAACCTCAGTATAACCATGAGAAAAACATCAGGCAAATTGGATTCCAATAAAGGGGCATTCTATGTAATACTGAGCAGCACTCTTCAAAAATCTCAAGGTCATAAAAAACAAGGAAAGTCTAAGAAACTGTTACAGCCAAGAGGGACCTAAGGAGACATGACAGTTAAATGTAATGTATTATCGTGGATGGGATCTTGGAACAGAAAGACATCACATAAAAACTGAGGAAATCCAGATGAAGTATGGACCATAATGAAAATAACATTAATCAGCAGCTTGGGAGGCTGAGGCAGGAGGATCTAGAGTTCAAAGCCAGCCTTAGCAATTTAATGAGGCACTAAGTAACTCAGTGAGACCCTGTCTCCCAACAAAATACAAAAAATGGCTGGGATGTGGTTCTGTGGTGGAAACTGGTGTGAGGTATATGGGAACTCTCTGTACTATTTCCTCAAATTTTCTGTAAAACTAAAACTGTTTGCTGGAGTTGTGACTTGGTGGAGCCTAGCACTGTAAGGCACTGGGTTCAATCCTCAGCATCACATAAAAATAAATAAATAAAAATAATAGCAGATGAAGTAAAAAAAAATTTAAAAAAAACTAAAACTTCAAAAAAATTATCTTTTTTAAAAGTCACCCTCCATTTTTTGGTTTTATAGACCTGTATACAGTTTTACATACTTCAATCAGGGTGATTTCCCCCAGTAACACCAAAGAAGAAGGCAGGGGATCTTAAACTTATTCAGGTAACAGAACATTAGGAAGTCACAGTGATCAGTTGGTGGTATAAACTATAGATTTTGACAAATTAATTTTTAAAACTTTAAAATACAATTACTGGTTTCTAATTTACAGTCTCTATCTCATTATCCTCAATTATTTTCATAATGTTCTCTGTGATGGATATTTTTCTGATTCAGGATCAAACCAATGATCGTGTTTTTTGTTTGTTTGTTTTAAACTGGGGATTGAGCCCAGTGCACTCTACCTCTGAGATATACCCTCAGCCTTTTTTATTTTTTTAATTTTCAGACAAGGTCTTGCTAAGTTGTCAAAGCTGACATGAAACTTGTGGTCCTCAGCTGCCTGAGTTGATGGGATCTCTGCCTATTTTGAAGTATATAATTTAGTGGCCTTAACTAAATTAACATTACTGTGCAGCCAGAACCACTATCAGGTCACAGAGCTTTTTTATCACCGCAAGTGGAAACTCCATACCTATTCTGTCCATCTTCTTCCCTCTCCTGACCCTTGGAAATCACAAATATGCTTCTTTCTGTATGGATTTATCTATTCTGGATACTTCTTATAGATGGAATCACACACTATGTGGTCCTTGAGGTCTGGCTTCTTCCACTAGGCATGATTTCAAGGTTCACCCATGTTGTAGCATGGTTGAATAAGATTCCATTTTATGGATATAACACAATTTGTTCATGTATCCACCCACTGGTGGACATTGGGTTGTTTCCACCTTTCAAATACTGTGAATGGTAGTGTTGCTGTGAACACCTATGTTCAAGTTTTTGTTTTCAATCCTTTCTGGTATGTACTTAGGATTTGAATTGCTGGGCCATATGGTAATATGTTTAAATTTTGGAAAAGCCGTTGAACTGTTTCCCACAGTGGCTGCACCATTTTACCTTCCCACCAGGTATGTATGAGGGTTCCAGTTTCCTTCTGCCCTTGACAATGTTCATTCTGACATTTTTTTGACACTGAGATTTTGATGAGTCCAGACCCACTGTTTTACAGAATGTGTCTCAATTTGGATTTGTTTGTTTCCTAATAATTAAATGCAGATTACTCATTTTTGACAAAAATATTACACAGATACTGTTGTGTTCTCAGTGTATCATGTGAAGAGGCACAACAAATTAATTTCTATCACAGAAATAAGGGACAATTTTACTAACAGATGATGTAGCTGTTAGATTTGTGTCTCTGCATCTCATAAAACAATACAGGCAATACTCTAATTGTTTCTTAGTTTTCCACAATATTTGGTGGAAATACTGATCTTCTTCTCTTTACCTTTTGCTAGCACTTGCTGGCAGATAAGCAGCTGCAGGCAATAATAATGTTCATGGGAGAAAATAGAAAACAGAAAATTCTCTCCATTATCTTGACATTTTTCTTGCAAATTGGAAAAAGACAACCATGATTTGATGTTTGTGAAGATAAACCCTTATTCTAGACCCTAGGATACTACTTTAGGGTTATTAGTGCTAAGAGAGGAAAGGCTATAGGGCCCCAAGTTTAGGTCCTAAACAATGATGTCATCAAGTCCAATGTCCATAATTACAGGTAAATTGGTTCCTGGAGTCCATTTCCACTAGGTGCACCTTAAGACCAATATGGTGGGCCAAGCCCTGAGTAATGGACCTAGGGAAGACCCTGGGACACAAGTGTGGGCTCAGCTCTTACAATATGCATGAAACTTTGTTGGTGTTTTTGTTTGTTTGCTTTTTTTTTTTTTTTTTTTTTTTTTATAGTATTGTGGTACTGGGGATTGAACTCAGGGAGCTCTATCACTGAGTTATATCCCCAGCCTTCTCAATTTTTTATTTTGAGACAGGGTCTTGCTAAGTTGCTTAGGATCTCTCTAAGTTGTCCAGGTTGGCCTTGAAATTTCAATACTCCTGCCTCAGCCTCCCTGGGATTGCAGATGTGTGTCATCACACCTCCCCTGAAACTTCTTTGTAAACTAGAAAACAAAGGCCTTCATTAATTATCATCTCCCTCAGGCTAACAGTGGGAAAGTGAACAAAAGGGGTTCAGGTTCAAGGTTAGCTCTTACTTAGACTCAATCCCCATCTACTCACTACTCTTTTTCCTCCTCCCAGCTCTGCAAGTCCACCCCCCAGTTGGTGACTTCTAGGAGCGATTTCCAAGGACGTCCAGTAGTTGCCTTCTAGAGCGCTAAGGACCAGGCACTGGGCTGCACCTTCTAAGCCTTCTATCTCACTTCATTCCCACCACAACCTCAAGAGGGCGTCGGTATCTCCATTTTACAGAACAGAGGTTCACAGAACTCAAATAACTTTATCCAGTTCACTCAGTTGGTGAGTAGCCAAAGTGGGACTGGAACCTAGATCTGGATGTCCCCAAAGCATTATGACTTCAGCTACATGGCTGCTTTCCTGTCTTTGCCTCACAGTAATCTCAGGATCTCATGCATTCACCTGGGGCTACTATGTGAGGCAGAAAGAAACAGCTGCCTGCAGTTCTCTTGGGGAATAGCTGGCAATCTCTAAACTGGGAGGGGCTCAGGCAGGGGAAGGAAGATAGCATGGGGAGGTGACAGGGTACCAGCAGGGCCTAGAGGGTGGCTCAGAAGAAAGTCTCTAGAATGGCATCTTGAAAAGGAAAAACAGCATGGCCATGCAGGGCCCACCAACCTGAGCAGCCTCCAAGAGAAAGCACTGGCCTTCTTTACCTCCACAGTCCAAAGTCTAGTCTACAGGAAGCAGATGCAACAGTTTTGGAGTCCACTTCTCTTCCTTGGAATCTCTCTCCCTCTTCTTTTGAAGATAGTAGTGGAGGACAGCTGAGGGTACAGTGATTTTCTGCATGGGAATCAAAACCCTATACTGGGCTGGGGGTGTGGCTCAGTGGCAAAGTGCTTGCCTCGTATGATGGAGGCCCTGGGTTAAATCCCCAGCACAGGGAAAAAAAACCAAAAACCAAAAAAACCCCTGTCTACACAGAGGGAACTGAGAGAGAGAAAGAGCGCTTTCCATCTGTAGTTTCTTAGAACTTACTCTCCTTATTTCTGGGTGAAGTCACAGAAGTCACATCCTGCTAGACCTGAAAGCAGGGTCCTCCCTCACTGCCCAAGGCCTGCACATGCTGGTGATCTGGAATGGATAGCACTGATCCATTAGAGTGGAGAAATTCATAGCTCTTTCCTTGTCAATGCCTGAGGACAGCCCTTTAGCATCTTCCTTACGCCATGGATAGCTCTGGTTTTCCCAGGTTATGTATGAGGAAAGAAAGTCCACAGGGGATCACAGCAGTATAAACATTCAAACTCAAGGTCCTGAGTGACTGGCCTGACATACATTCTCTTATCAGGGCTCTCAGAGGCACTCTATATTTTCACTTATTCTTCTCAACAGTTGCTTGATGTTTTCAATTTTCTGCTTGGTAGAAGGCAAGCAGAGTAGCTAGGGGAGTTAAGAAGGTGTGCTTGTGACCTGCCCACCAAAGGGTATGGTTCTAGTCTTCATTTTTGGTGTTTTGGATTATTTTATTGGTGTTGTTTTTATAAACGAATCTGACCACTTTGCTTACTGAAGCCTCCTTAGCCTATGGGGAAGGAGGAGGAGAGGAGAGAGGAGGTGGATTCCGGAGGTATTTGGAAGTGTGTGTAGTTGGGGGAGGTTGGGTAGCAGAAAGGGCCTTTGCCACTCAATGGATTTTTTTCCAGGTTTGATGCAGAGTTACTCCCTCAAGGCTTCTGAGCAGGGTTATAAGAGAGTGTGTTTCAGATGTTCTGGGGAAATTCTGAGTGCCCTGGGAATTCCAATACAAAGGTCCTGGATGGAAGAGTGGGCTTCATGAAGAATACAACTCCCCAGTGACCTGGATTGGCCTAGGGAAGACCTGCGTGGGGGTCCATATGTGCTGCAGTGGAAGTGAAAAAATCCAGATGCTATAGAGTAATCATATGTGGCTCTGATGGTAATGCTGGAGGGGATGGATGGCTGCCATTTTTTCTCTGACCTGGCTTGAGGGAAGGATCCCAGGTCATAGGACCCATGGCAGAGAACACAATTACTACCTTGCCATCAAGAATGTTCAAGTACCTAAGGCTGTGCTTCATCCTAACAGACCAGTGTGCTGAGTGAGAGAGAGAGAGGAAGGGCATTAAGCCTCTAGCCACTGAGCTTTGCTCTCTCACTTACCATGCAAAAAATATTCAGTGAACATTCACTTTGGGCCAAAAACAACTGGGTACTGGGAATCAAGAAGTGAACAAAGCAGTCCCTAGTCTCAGAAACCTTAAGTCTAGAGATGGAGATAGAAAAATGAACACACAATTGCATTGCAGGTAGGGGGTATGGCAATCAGTATATACAAGGTACCACAGGAGCCCAAAGTTAAGGCTACCGAAGATGCATGGACTGAAGGTCTGAGCTCCTGGACTCTTCTTGACTCAAAAGCAACTCCAGCTGCTACCCTGAGTGGGAAAAAGCACCAGCAAGGGAGGAGTTGGGCAGCACTGATAATATTTCTGACAACATATGTCCAAGGCTGATAACACATGTACCATCCCTGTGTCTTAACTCTGCACAGAGATATCCAATAGAGGGAGGTGAAGAAAGGCAGCTTCTTCTCAGAGGTTTACATACAACGTTGAGGCTCTAGAAGCAACTACTCTAGGGCATGGAAATCCAACAGTCAGTCACACAGCAGCGTGAATCTGGAGAGAAAAATCAGAACTCCCAGACCAAAGGGGAAGTGAGATTTGAAAGATAAACAGGAGGAATTGGTCCTGGTTCCAAAGGAGTCAGCAGCTTCCTGAATTAGACTCCAAATGCCTCAAGATTTAGGGCTTCTAGAACAGCAGTAGAGATGTTGCTGCTCACTAAGTATGAGTCCAGGTGATGCTGGTCACTTTCTTAATATGTTCAGGCACAGACACAAAACCACCTTCACAAAGCACCCCAGCAGCTGTTCAGAAACACTCTGCCTACAATGGTGTAGGCCACCAGTCCCAGCCATGGGTGTTTCTAGGTAGAAGAGGGGTTTTTGGTAAGGATAGTGAAAGCTTGTAAAGAAGAAAGCATAGTAACCAGTCCCTGAAGTGGGATGGGAAGAAAGCTGACCCCTGATCTGGGGAAAGCAGCCTTTTAGCGCCAGTTGCATGGGTGTGCATTGTAACTGTGGCTCTGGGCCTGGGAGAGAAATGACACTCAGTTACCACTGAAAAGTACCATCCCCTAGGAAGGGCAATGTCCCAGGGATCCCAGGACACAGAAAGATTCATTCTTAGATCCAGCTCCAGGTCTTAAAGAAAGAAAACAGTACCAAAAGTGATTCATTCATCTTTAAATAGTTCACAAAGGCAGAGACACATTTCTCCTTTAGAAGAGAAAGATTAAGGACAGAGAGACAGATACATTGGCTTAGGGTCACACAGTAAGTTGTGCCAGAAAGAAGCTGTGCCTCTTGTCCTTTAGTGTGCTATTTCTAGAGTCTCTGACTTTTTGAGTTTACAGTGGGACCAAGAAGGGGCTCTACTCTAATTTGGGGGTGGTGCCAGCCTGGCTAGCCAGGTCCTCTGACCTTGAATGAAGCATTTCTTACCAGGGTAAATGGGTCTATGAAGCCAAACTCTCTCTTTTTAGCTGTGACTTTCCAAAGTCATTTGTCTGATAAAAGTGAGCAGAAGTTCAAGATAATGACCATAAACGTCAGGGTAAGAGATGCTGTTGCTGTGGTGCACAGATAAGAGCGCAGTGCCAAAGGAGCAGAACCTTGGCTAAGAGAGGAAACCCACATGAGAACCTGAGGTCCCTAGGATGCTAGTGCTGGCTCTGAAGATAGCATGTCCTGGCCTGGCACACTCAACGATATGAAGAAGCCTTTGATGGCACTTGTCCCTGTCGGGTAGTTCCTCTTAGCACATTCCCCCTGCTCTAGCAGAGGGTGATGAGGGATTTTCTTCTGTTTTTCCCTAACCTCCAGCAGAAGCAGAACCTAGGCCACAGGAAGTTGGGTTGACTGGTAAACTACTAATACCATCACTACCCCAGCTTTAGTAGCAGCCATCTGGGTCAAGGACTTTCCCTAGAGGCACCCTAGTTCAGTAGAAAAATCATCAGACCAAGCCTGCTAACCAGCTGTTGGACCTTGGATGAAACATTCAACATCACTATGACTTAGCTTTCTCATACATACAATGTGGATGCTGGACAAGAAGCCTGCTAAATTTTTTTGCCAGTTCTAGAACTGAGAATTTGATAGAAGCCCAAACTCCAATTTTCCCAAGAGTACAACGGCTGAGAATGAGCTGTCATCACCACCCTCTGGGATTTCTCTCATTTGTCCCAACAGGCTAGCACTTATGTACTTTGTGTCTGCACTTCACACCACCGCCCCTGTGAAACCTTTCCAGTAGCTGGCTCAAATGTCTGCTCTGCTCCTTCTCCTAGGAAATACATTTTAGACTCACAATTCTTCCCTCCTGCAAATCTGAACTATAGGTCTCAGGATGAGGTGGGCAAGGATGACACTCTGGTGTGACAGGAGCAGGCATAGAAATGGGGAAATGGGGAAGGACTTTTCTATGTTCTAAAATCCATAGGAGCCCATGGACTCTCTAGCCAGGAACCAGGATGGAGCCAGCATTTTGCTGTCTGGTTCAGCTGAATTCTCAGCTCTGGCAGAGTATTTCTGCCATCCCTAATCACACTGGGTTTGATTTTATAGCAGAGGGAACAAAGGCCTGCAAACTTGAACATATTTGCCCAGTTCAATCAACAATGATGGTACAATGGGGATGGAAACCCAGGAGTCTGGAGCCCCAATCCAGTAATTTTTCCACTTTTCCAACCCCAAGAAGGTTCTGAAAGGACCCCTGGCCTTCCAGTCAAAGAGAGTCCCATTTAGAGTCCAGGCTCCAAAAGGAGTCTGGTCCTGAGAGGTGTAGGGCAAAGTTTGGGGCTTTGCTGGGATGGGAAAGACATCAGACCTGGAGGCCATTCCTGTCTCTTCTCAGCCTTTGTTGGAGGGGGCATCTGAAGATGCATGAAAAAAGAAAAAGATGAAATCCCATGACCCATCCTCCCTGAGGTAAGGAGCGGAGGCTTGGGGTTTTCCTCCCTCTTTGGCAGTGGGGCCTCCTAGCCCCTTGGCCTGAAAGTCCCCAATCATGAATGTGCCAGTGGGGCTGCCCTGGCCCAACAGGAAAACACGCTCCTCCCCTAAACCCACCGTTTTGGCCTTCCATGGACCCCTCATCCTTACTGAACCCTCTGCACCCACCCGCAACGTCTTCTCCTGATGCGGCGCCACTGAAGTGTCCCTCCCCAGGAGAAATTCCCCCAAAGTGTCATTAGTCCAGCAAACTAGGCAATGCCACTCACCATGTTCGCTTGGCACCGGGCAGCCCCCTACGCCTCTGGGGGTACCCTGCCGCCCAGGTACCCCCAAGACTCACCCAGAAGAGCATGTTGAAGAAGAAGAGCAGGTATTTCACCAGCGGGCTGACGAAGGAGAACTCCTCCCCGTAGGCGGCCGGCGCCCCGGGTCTCCGCGCCATGGTCCGCCGCGGCCGCCCCCGGGGGCCTATCTCCCAGCGGCGGCCGGCCCACCTGCGAGCTCCGCGCCCCGGGGCATGAGCCGCGCCACCGCGGGAAACCGCGCGGCCGGAGAGCTGCGCCGCGGCGGGAGCCGCCCGAGCAGTGCGTCGGAGAGCCGCGCGGGCAGGGAACGGCGCCGCCGCCGGAGCCGCCGGGAGCCGCGGGAGCCGCCACCGGCAGCGTGAGCTACCGAGACTCCACCGCCGCCGCAGGACCAGCCCGGCCAGCCCGGCTCCCAGGAAACCGGGCCGGCCCCCGGCCGCCCATTGGTGAGGCTGCCAGAACCTGACTTCTCATTGGTCAGTGGCTGATGTCACTAAGTATCCAGCCATCCCTCTCCTCCGAGAGGCGGGGGAGACACCTGTTCTGTGAGGGACAACTTGTTAAAGGGTCAGCGGTTCTGCCTCTTCCCTGGAGAAGGAAAGCATCCAGCTGCAGCTGCTCACGGGAAAAAGAATGAGGAAAAGGAATGCACACTGCATTCCACACCCACGCCCTCCGCCCAGTTGCGGTGCACACATGCAAACACACACGTTAAAATCAACAAGTACGCACTCCGTGTGTTGAGCAATGCTCCAAAAGCTGTGGGAACGCAAGAGAATGGAGATAATCCTGGGAAGGATGAAAACAAAACCAGGGAGACACAACTAACCAACGGGTAATAATTGGAGACTACTTAAGAGCAGATGCAATCCTGTGCAACTGTATCTTTTAACTGCTTATTTCAAAAATTCTATAACCCAATAGTGGAGATTTGCAAACAACACCCTCAGTTTTGCCATCCTGATTTATTACTGTCACAACCCCCATTCCTGGTCCCCTTAGAATCCTGGTCTACATGCAGACACCGTTTTTAACATGCTGATAGGACATGCAACTATTGAATGTCGTGTAGGTGGTGGATGTTTTAAGTTGGCTACAATAAGTAATGCAAACATGAATTTCAGGGAGGGATCTGATTTCACTATCATTAGCATGATCACAGGTAGGGTAATCTCCCCAGGCTCATTTTATTTAATGTTAATTGGGGAGCATCCTGGCTGAAGCATTCAGATGTAAGGATTAAATGAGATAATTCATGTGGCTTACTTAGCACACACTTCACACATAGAAGAACTCACCAAATGCAGTATTTTGTTTTAACAGAATTTAGAATCCTGTATGGAAATATGACAACTGTGCAAATAATTATTTTATATTTTGTAGAAGGCTAGCAAAGATATGATAAGTGAAATTAGAATAGCAGAGTTGGAGGGAAAGTGTTATACATGTGAACAAAAAGATCCAACCGAAACTGGGAGGTCCGAAAGCACACCATCTACTGATTGAAAAATCAGCAGATCACTTTGGCCAGAGGATAGGGTATGCTCAGTGTAGCAGTGGAAGATAACACTGGCTGATGCCAATGCATGTCAACTTGAGTTAAAATTGTGGAAGGACTTGAATATCAGAGCAGGGAGTTAGTGCTTAATTGATTTGGAACTAAGGGTTTTGAAAAAGGGAATGATATATAATTGGCTGTTTTCAGTTAGAGTGGGAGAGAGACTGGAGAGACAAAGGTGGTGAGGAACCTACTATTAATAGTCCAGTTAATCAGAAATTAGGATCTGATTTAGGAGCAGTAGATAGAATATAGATGAGGATAGAAGTGAAACCATTGGAAAGATAAAACCTCTAGACTAGACTATGGTTGGGGGCAGGGATGGACATCAAAGAAGTGAGCTAGGACCAGGGTACTGGGGAAATATCCATGAACAGGTTGGATGATCAACTGGAGATTAGCTTTAGCATGAAGGTGGTAGGACAGGCAGAAGCTATTTTACAAGAGGTTAAGGCATGCATGGGTGTGCAAAGGGTAGGTATCCATTTTCGGACGTTAGAGGGATGAGAACAGAGAAATAGGTCAAGCCACTGAATGCTTCTATTAGACGACCTTCCAGAAATCAGTTTTAATAGTCAAGCTGAGGACAGATCACAAAGGGTTAAGAAAAGAAGATATGGTAAAAGGGAACCTGTGAATGGAGACTGCAGGCACTTCTGTGTAGAGGTTTGAGGTTAAGCAACCTCAGAGTAAAGGGAAAGTCTTCTTTAAACATATGAGAGCTCTGACATGTTTTTAAGTTAAAAAATTTTTGAAAAAGCCAAGATGGGAAATGTAGCTCAGTGGTGGAGTACTTGCCCATCATGCACAAGGCCCTGGGTTTGTACCCCAACAAAGGGGTGGGGGCAAGTAAAAAAGGACTGAGGTGGATAAAGAATGGGGCAAGGTTTTGGAGATAATAGGGATGGGATCAGTAGTCAAAGTGACGACCAAAACAATGTCCGTCATATGGAAGTTAAGGATGGCGCCCATACAGAAGGAAGCCAAGCAGCAGTAGAACAAAGAATGAGGAAACTCTAGGTACTGAGTTAGAACGATCTCCAAGATAAGTTACCAAGTGAAAAATGAGTAACAGTGTAAGTAATAGATTACATTCTGGTAAAAGAGAAAGACAAAAGTAAAAAATGACGTTTGCATTTGTTTGCATCTGCCTAAATAATCTGGAAGGACATATAAGATACTGAGAAAGGAGGTTAGATATTATTGTGGAGATCAGACTAAGAAGAAAGGAAAGAGTCTTTTCATTACATTCCATTTCATTTTTTTACTGATTTTTGCATTATGGAGCATATTAATTATTCAAAATGGAAAATTACAGTACCAAAATTTTTAAATGACAAAAATTACATCCTTATTATAAAATGCTATGTAGCTACTTAATATAATATAGAAAATATGTGCACTGAATTTAGAAAAGGTCTGTTATAGGAAGTACAAAAAGCAATTTACAAAATTATTGGAACTATTCAATAATCAGGGAATGGTTTCAGTTTTTTCAGGTCCTCGGAAGGTATTTCAATTCTTTCATGTGGCCATTTAAAATGGAACTAAAAATTATTTTGTAACAGTATGCAACATTTTAACAACATAAACATATTCACAGTAAGAACTATGTATAATTTCAACAGAGATGAAGAAAATGTAAGAGTAATATCAGATACATTGATGTACTGGTTGTATAGCAATTTATCACTGAAAGTGGATGTAATATTATTGTATGTGATTTTGAAAAGAGTTAAAACATTTCATATTTCTGTAAAGCAAAAAACAACAACAATAAGAAGTCAGTTGCTAGAACCAACACTGACTAGAAAGAAGGTGTTTGAAGAAAAGACAGTGATAAGATACGGACTGGAAGCTTTAGATAGAAGATAGAGAGTAGGTCCAGAGACTGGAGGCTCAGCTAGAGTGACCAATAACTAGTAGTTCCAGTGAGCAAGGCTAGTGATTTCCTCCAAAAATACATAATAGCCTGGGGTGAGAGCCACAAATACTCAAAACGGTAGGGGCAAGAGATTTGAGGATAGTTTGGTAGTGATTTTTTTGCAGAGGAGGTACTGGGAATTGAACCCAGGAGCACTTAACCATTGAGCCACATCCCCAGCCCTTTTTGTTATTTTTTTATATTTTGAGATAGGGTCTCTCTAAGTTGCTGAGGGTCTCACTAAATTGCTGAGGCTGGCTTTGAACTTTCGATCTTCCTACTTCAACCTCATGAGTTGTTGGGATTACAGGCATGTGCCACCATGCCTGGCCTGAGGATGGTTTGAAATGCATCCTGAAAAGCCCATTTGTAGAATCTAGAATTGTAAGAGAACTAACTCCTATGTGTGAATATGAGAGGATTAAAAGGTTTGTCTGCATCACTATCTCTGCTTAGTAGTGTCTTAATCCATTTTCAGTTGCTAAAATAAAATACCCAAGGTTGGATACTTTATAAAGAAAAGAAGTCTATTTAGCTCACCATTCTGAAGGTTTAAGGTCATGGCACCAGCATCTGTTCCGTTCTGGTGAGTTCCTTGTGGCAAATGGCATGGCAACGGTGGCAGTGAGTTTGAGAGTGGCAGTGGCATATGCAGAAGAAGAGAGGGAGGTGCCAGGCTCCCTCATGATAACCCATTCTCACAGGACTAATCTGGCCATGGGACCTTCATCAATCTCTTCCAGGGTTGTGCTCCAGGACCTAATTACCTTCCAATGGGTCCCTCTCTTAAAAGTTCATCACCTCAACTCCAGCACACTGGGGACCAAGCACGTGAACCCGTAAGGAACAAACCATCTCCTATCCATGGCACGTGGCTTTTCTTTCTCCTTTTCTTCCTTTCTTTACTGTATTCTAACTTTTTATTGGCATATGACATGCCAACAATATGAAGCATTCTTTTTGTGTGCGCTTCTTTCTACCTTTTGTATGTTTTTAAAATCTGAAATTATTGCAAAACTGTATGTACAAAGCAATTATAATTTTGTAAAATAAAAATGTTTATGTATTTTAAAATATCATGTGGTACACCATAAATATATACAATTTTTATTTGTCAATAAAAATAAATAACAGGGCTGCATATGTAGCTCAGTGGTAGAGCACTTGCCTAGCACGTGTGATGCTTGCCTAGCACTGGAATCAATTTTCAGCACCACACAGGGATAAATAAATAAAATAAAGGTATTGTGTCCATCTACAACTTAAAAATAAATAAATAAATAAATAATTGAATAATAGCAGAATTATTTTTAAGTATATAGAAGGAAATTCATCATAATGTAAGTAATGATTATTTCTGCTTGGTAGGAAAATGGTTGCTTTTTCTTTTCTTTTCTTTCTTTTTTTTTTTTTTTTTTGGTACTGGGGATTGAACTCAGGGGCACTCAACCACTGAGCCAACATCCCCAGCCCTATTTTGTACTTTATTTGGAGACAAGGTCTCACTGAGTTGCTTAGCCCCTCACTGTTGCTGAGGCTGGCTTTGAACTCTTGAACCCCCTGCTTCAGCCTCCAGAGCTGTGGGATTACAGGTGTGGGACACTGGTTGCTTTTTATTCATGTTACTTTTCTTCTTCCCCAGGTTGCTTTAGTGAATGTGTTTTACTTTTATTGCAGAAAATGTTTAAGGCCTCACTAAGTTGCTGAGGCTAGTTTTTAGTTTTTCATCCCCCTACCTCAGCCTCCTGAGCCACTGGGATCACAGGCCTGTGCCACCACATCCAGCTAATTAGAAGTATTTTCAAATGCACAGAAAGGTAGAAACAATTAAAAAACCCCTATATTTCCAATACCAAATTTTTTACATTTTGTCATGCTTCCTTTATCCATCTTTATGCTATCATATATTAGCCCCAATTATTTCAGTTTTCGTATCTAAAATAATGGCCTTTTTTTTTTTTTACATAGTTGTTTTTTACAACAACAATAATGAGACTTGGATAACCTACCTGAGGAAATGGCACAAGCAAAGATGAGGAGTCAGGAAGAAGTTGAGGTTAGTATAATGACTTGTGAGAATGTAGTTAGGAGATGCTTTGTGAAATGAGATTCCAAAAGATCGGGTCAGGATAGTTCAGGAGGTCTAATATGGGTCAATATATCTGATGTTACTCAATAGTGTTTAATTTAAAATTGTGTCTTACTATGCTTTTTCATATAAGAATAACTTCTTTTTTGCAGGGGGTACTGGGGTTTGAACCCAGGAGTGCTTAACCACTGAGCAACATTGCCAGCCCTTTTATTTTTTATTTTGAGACAGGGTCTTACTAAGTTTCTGAGGACCTCACTAAATTGCTGAGGGTCTTGCTAAGTTACTGAGGCTGGCTTTGAACTTGTGATCTTCCTGCCTTAACCTCCCAAACTGGTGGGATTATAGGTGTGCCCCCCACCCTGAGCTAAGAATAACTATTTTTTTTTTTTTTTTGCAGTGCTGGGGATTGAACCCAGGACCTTATGCTTTTGAGATAAGCACCCTACCAACTGAGCTATATCCCCAGCCCCAAGAATAACTTTTTATTCAATAAGAAAGCCAAAATTAAATGAGGTTACTCTGGGTCTGAAAACAAATAATAACTGAAGATAAACCTAAACTAAGTGAATATGAAGTCCAAATTTATTGGAATGTGTTCATTTCAAATGTATTATACAATTGGAATATAATACTAAGCACCATTGCATATATTAAATGGGAATATGATTGGCAAAGCTCAAAAAAAAAAGGGAGTAGGGATAATATGACATTTAGAGGAAGCTTAGCAAACTTAGTTAAAATAAACTTAATAAAGAAAGCAGAACATTTACTGGATCCACGTAGGAATTTGTGTGCTTTGTGTATGTGTGTGTGTGTGTGTGTGTGTGTGTGTGTGTGTGTGTGTGTGTGAAAGAGAGAGGGAGAGAGAGAGAGAGAGAGAAATAGACAGACAGACACTGGGGCTTGAGTTCAGGGGCACTTTGCCACTGAGTTGCATCCCCAGTCCCTTTTCGACTTTTTTAGTTTTGAGACGGAGTCTCATTAAATTGTAGAGGCTGGCCTAGAACTTGTGATCCTCCTGCTTCAACCTTCCAAGTTGCTGGGATTATAGGTGTGTGCCATGGTGCCTGGCATGTGTGCTAACATTGAAACATGACAGTTTATCCCCCTTCCTGAAGGAGGTTGGGCCCTCCTTGATGATAGTTCAAGTTATGGTCAGTAGTTGTGAGGACAGGTACAGAACTGAAGAACAAACAAACAAGCAAACAAAAAACTAGTTACCCAGCAAGTGATTCAAACTTGTTTGGTTTATTTGTCAGTGGTTCCTAAGGTTTTCTGAGCACTAGGATCACCTACACAGAGAGGCACATGCCTCTAATCTCAGCTACTCAGGAAACTGAGGCAGGGGGATTGCAAGTTTGAGGCCAGCCTGGGCAGCTTAATGAAAACCTGTCTCAAAATAAAATTTTATGAAGTGCTGGGAATGTAGGTCAGTGGTAGAGTGTTTACCTAGTATGTCCAAGGCTCTGGGTTCCATCCCCAGTACTGGGGGTGGGGGGATCCCCCCCACACACACACACAAAAGACAAAAAAGACAGATTCCCAGGCCCTAGCCCCAGTGATTCTGATTCTTTGTTGGGAGGTCAAGATGGGCATACAAGTACATTGGAAATTTATCTACTTAAACAAGCAATCTGTGTAAAGATGCAGATCACCATGGATGATACTTTGAGAACTTCTCTGAAGAATCCAGTATCTTTCTTGGTTAAGAATATGACTTGTAAAAAAAATTTAAAAAATAAAAAGAATGTGACTTGTACAGTTAAAAAATAAGTTTTAGCTTTTTAAAAATTGCTAGGGCTATGTTCAGCTTCAAGTAACAGGAAAATGCAACCAACAGTGGGCTTAAATGAATAGGTTTTGTTTTGTTTGCTTTTTAAAAAATTTTTTTGTAGTTGTAGATGAACAGCATGTCTTTATTTTATTTATTTTTATACAGGGCTAAGTATTAAGCCCAGAGCCTCACACATACTAGGCATGCACTCTGCCACTGGGCTATTGTCCCAGCCCCTTGTTTTGTTTACTTTTTGTCTCAGGTAACTAGAAGCCTGCAGGTAGACTGTTCAGGGCCAGTTCTTTACATTCAGAGATTTAATAATGTCTTCAAGGAGCCAGTTTCCTTCTGTTCTTCTGTTGCCCCATCTTTGCCACTTCATTCTCAAGATCATAAGATGACTGCTATATATCCAAGCACCACATCCACCCTCCAGGTAGGGACAGAGGGAATCAAAAGGTGCGAGTTAGATACATCCATCCCTTTTACGAAGTATACACAGATGCTTAATTAGCAGCTTGGGCTAATATCTCATTGGCCAGAACTGAGTCACACTGCCACTTCTGGGAAAGTAGTTAATGTTGTTAACTAAATATACTACTTCAGCTGGGTATGCACATATCTATAGTCACTCCCCAGCTACTCAGAGGCTGACACAGGAGGAACAATTGAGCCCATGAGTTCACAACCAGCCAGGGCAACATAGGAAGACCCTATCTCAAAAATAAATAAATAGGACTGGGAGTGTAGCTCACTGGTAGGAACCTCATGTGTAAGTTAAGGTCATAGAATTGATTAGAAATTCATTCAGTAAATGTTTGTTTCTTGGCAAGGACATGCAAACACGAATGAGTCACCATCATTGCCCCAACCACTGAGGCAGACATTCTGTGCAATGTGATCCTGTCCATCCACCATCCACCCATCCAGATGAATCCTGATTTACACTGGGCCAACTCATTCCTTCCCTCTCAAAACAGTCACTTTCTCTTCGTGTGGCCAAATTTCTAACATAAACCTGGTAGCTAAAGGACGCCCACATTTTTTGGCATGGGGACCAGAAAGCAAAAAAGTTTATTTTCATCAGGAGAATGAACCAGTCACCTGGAGAAGAGCAGGGAAGAGAAAAGGCTAGAGAAAAGAGTCTGTGTGCTTCCTGGATTAGTCCCTCTGGCTCAGCTGGCTAGTTGCACTTCAGTCCCAGGAGTTTCCTTATTATTCTTTTAGTACAGTTCCTGTTAAGCTAGTTTAAATTAATTTCTTTTTCTTTCAACCAAATAATCCTTATCAATACAACTGCAAACTACATAACTCAATAAATATAATGGAAATATGAGCCAAATTTTATTGGAGCAGGAGGAAAGGAGAACTTGACATTGCTAGAAGGGAGGTGGGGTGAAATGGAAAGAAGCAGTTTTAGTTAGCTTCTCCTCACTGTGACAAGAAGATCTGACAAGAACAACCTAGAGGAGGAAGTTTACTTTGGCTCACAGTTTCAGCGGTTGTGTCTATGGCTGGCCCACTCCATTGCTCTGGTCCTGAGGTGAGGCAGAACATCATGGTGGAAGGTCGTGGCAGAGGAAAGCTGTTTAGTTCATTACCATTGGGAGATAAAGAGAACTCTGTTTGCAGGGACAAAATATAAACTCCAAAGGCATGCCTCCGGTGACGTACTTCCTGTAATCACACCCTACCTACTTATAGTTACTATCCAGTCAATCCATTCGAATGGATCAATCCACTGATTAGGTTACAGTTCTTATGATTTGATCATTTTACCTCTGAACATTCTTACATTGTTTCACACATGAGTTTCTGGGGAATGCCATAGATGCAAACCATAACAGAAGGAAAGAGAGAAAAAAGAGAGGTGGCATTTGAGCTGGGCCAAGAGGAAGAAGGAAATGCATGATGGTGTGAGGGTGAAGGGTATGATCATTGGGGAGCATCCGGTGGTCCAGCATTTAGGGCATAGGAAAGGAGTGACAGGGGAGGCTGATGCAGGGGCTAGACCCAGGCTGGGCCTTAGGGGAAATCAATGAGCATGTCTGTTCTTGTCATCACTGCTATTTATACATGCTTAAGTATGTCTGTAGCAAAAGTTTTGCTAAAGGGTTGAGCTGTAGCTTAGTGGCAGAACACTTGCCTAGCGTGTGTGAGACACTGGGTTCGATCCTTAGCACTGCATACAAATAAATAGAACAAATTTTTTTTAAAAAAGTTATGTTAAAAAGAGAGCAAAGGGAAAGATCAGAGCAACTTGAAATAATAGGCAGAGGCAACTATTTAAGCAAAAAGATAGTTGTAAATAGGAAAAGAAAGATGTTTTTTAAAAATGCTATATTATGGAATCAAATATATGTAAAGGTAAAGAGACTAATAATACAATGATCTCCCATGAACCTGACACCCCTTCAACTTGTGACCCTTCTTATTTCGTTACCATTCCCACCTGCTGCCCCATCCCTGGGTTACTGGAAAGTGAAGCCAAGGCATCATGCCATTTCAAAATTGAGAATATTTTTGAATTACATGTTTACAGGTCATCTTAATACAATATCTTTACTTCTAGGCACAATTTCAAATGCTGCAAGCTTTCATAATACACATCATATATGATAGAAACAATTAACTGTTTTCATTACATTAATTGCTGTTGCCTATTACCTGATGTCTTTTAGGAGTAACTCTGCAGGCAGAAAAATAAGTTTGATTTTCAGCCCGTGGGTGCTTTGTTTTAGCAGCTAGGATTTCTTTTAATCATAACAATGGTGAAAAGGTCATGAGAACACATTTGAAGTTTGTGCTGATTATGTTGATGATAATAGGAAAAGAAAAGCAACTATAGAAGCAGTCCAACAGTGGATTTACTCAGAGATTTTAGCCTTTATAACTATATACATATGGCTATCAAAACATTTATTATGAAACTTCTGTAGGAAAACTCTTATTATGAGGTTGAAATAGTATGATTCCCAATTCCTTTTTTTCTCATTGAGTTTTTTTTTTTTTTATACTAGGGTTTGAACTGAGAAGCATTTTACCACTCAACTACATTCTAAGCCCTTTTTCTATTTGAGATAGGGTCTTGCTAAATTGCCTAGGTTCTCACTAAATTGCTGAGGCTGGTCTCAAATTTGAGATCCTCCTGCCTCATCCTCCCAAGTTGTTGGGATTACAGGTGTGCAACACTGCGCTCTGCTCCCAGATGTTCTTCTTGAAGAAATCATTTCATGGCTTTGATGAACCATTGAGAAGGGAGGAAAGTGTGTGTTTTGTGAGTGAGACCTGTGGCTGGCTCACCTGTCTCTCTGTCGCACTGGCATGTAGTAGCTACTTCACAAATATTGTTGAGTGGAGGACAGAGTGAGTCATTCAGTGATAGTTGAATAAATTATAATTGTGGTAACATTGGTCTCCAGCTGTTAATCATGGTAATAGAAGGTCAATTGATGTTTTTATTATATTTTTGGGTAAGTAATTTATTTACACAAAATAGAGCCATATGACCAAGTGACCTTTGTAATATTTAGACAACCCTCTGTATCCATCCATGAGTTCAACTAATAGCTGGTTGAAAAAAAATTGTGTGTTGATGAATCCCAGGGCCTTGTGACATATTGAAAATATCTGGAATGCCCAAGTGGCACACACTTGTAATCCCAGCTACTTGGGAGGCTGAGGCAGAAGGATCGTAAGTTAGAGCCAACTTAGTAACACCCTGTCTCAAAATAAAAAATAAAAAGGACTGGGGATATGTTCAGTGGTACAGCACCCCAGGGTTCAATCCTCAGTATCTCCCTCTCAACTACCATACACACACAAGAAAAAAGAAAAAGAAAGAAAAAAAATGGGGAAAAATTATGTCTATACTGAACATGCACAGAATTTTTTCTTGTCTATGTTCCCTAAGCAATATAGTACAACCACTATTTCCATAGTATTTACATTCTGTTAGGTATTATATGTAATCTAGAGATGACTTCAAGCGTACCAGAGGATGTACATAGGTTATGTGCAAATACTATGCCATCTTATTTAAGGATCTTGAGCATTTGTGGAGTTTGGTATCCTTGGCAGGGGTTGTCCTTGACCCAATCTTCTGTGGATACTGAGGGATGACCATATTTGACAGTACTTCTAAATAAGGGGTCGTATGTGTCACTCATTACCAAAGTCCACCCCTTGTCTACTTGGCATTCATATGTACCACTTTTTAAAATTTATTCAAATTAGTTATTCATGGTAGTAGAATGCACTTTGTTACAGCATACATAAATGGAGTATAATTTCTCATTCTTCTGGTTGTACATGACGTAGAATCCCACAGGTCATGTAGTTATGTATGTACATAGGGTAATAACATCTGATTATGACCCTTCCTACCCCCATACCCTTCCTCTCCCTTCACTCCCCACTACCTAATCTAAAGTACCTATATTCTTCCCTAGCTCTCCCAACTTTTAACCATACCTAACTTCCAGATAGAGACAAAAGCAGAATCATATTTCTACCTAACAAAAGATAACTATCCTTTGTCCAACAGAAAACATACTAACACTCTCTCCTCAAAAGGATACAAAGTCTCTTTATCCATCTTTGGGTAACATTCATTTGTTTTCTCCATAAGTCACATTCTTCCTTTCATTTTTTTTTTTTTTTTTTTTTTTTTTTGCGGTGCTGAGTTTTGAACCCAGGGCCTTGTGCTTGCGAGGCAAGCACTCTACCAACTGAGCTATCTCCCCAGCCCTTCCTTTCATATTAGTAACTTAAATTCTGAAATATAAGATTAAGTATGATTAACAAATTTTACATTACATAATAGAAGACTGGGAGAGGGGAAGGAAACATAGATTTCTCAACATATGCACAAATAAATTCATATCAAAATAAGAAAAAACACTCAGAACTACTACACCTTTTTCTGTAACCAGCTTCATGACTATAATTGTTATTCACAGTGCCCTCTTCCACCTCTGTATTTCCTCTCTCCCCTGAGTGCTCACCTCAGCTGGTTGTGACTTCGTGGAGATTCCCAAACCTTCATTCTTGAATGATCTCTCCCTTTAACAGTCCTACCCATACAGGTTATGGTAGTATTGCTGGCTGACAGCACATCTCATGATTAAGTATCCATTAAACTGCTTTCATTCTCCAAGATCATCTGTCTTCATAGGCCAAATGGGCAAGTTAAATGGGGATGTGTTAGGGATCATCTCTGTCTTAGTGGACTCCTAGTCTCAGGAATGAGGTATTGCCTTTAGTTTGCCGGTGATAGTACAGGAGTTCTAAGGGCTTGCACTTGGCCTTTCCTACCACGATAGCCCTCACTTTGTGAATAAAGAAAACAAAATGGAGATTCTGCACATTGCTGAACATACCTGTGCCAGTTATACATTACAGACCCAGGGAAATGACTAGAGGGTGATCGTGGGAACTCACTGGACCACTGCAAAAGAAACCTAAGAATTCCATGGATCTTCTGATTAGTGGGCCACAGTGTTCAGGAATTAGTATCAGTTTCAATTTTCCCTAAAATATTTATTTCCCCTTTTCCAATGCACAGTCATCCAGTAAGAGAGCTGTAATTTCTATTAGAGAAAGCTAGGAAGATTCATAATAGAAATGATTGACTGTGTAGCAAGTTTCTTTCCGAAGGAGACCCTGATCCTCTTTATGCAAGGGGCTCTTGATCTATGACCTTTTTTTCCAGTCTGGAAATTGGTTGAAGGGGTGATTCATTTGAGAATTCTGTTCAACAGGCCCAAAGCTTTTCCACTTACACAAATTAAGTAAAACTTTAGTGACAAGGGCATATCTTCATGGTAGAATGTATGCTTAGCATATGGAAAGCTCTGCATTCAATCCCCAGCACTGCAAAAGCAAACAAAACAAATGAAACGCAAGAAAAAAACAAAAAACCAACTTTGGTAGGCTGCCCATCTCTTCCAGTTCTAGAAACACCATGATTAGCTGGCCAGTTCCAAAGATCTCTGCAGGTCAGACTATTCTGATTATTCCTTTGGATCCACTGCCAATTATCCACATCCATATTTTCTTTGCTCATTAAGTGCTACCTCTTGGTTCTTGCCACCCTCAAATCCCTTGAACCATCTCCCCTGAGTTCAGGAAACCCACTTTAATGATAACATTTTCCACCATCTTTCCTGGCCTACATAGAATAGCCAACACAGAGTTCCTTAAGGAAAGTGGGGCTCTCCTTACAAATATATTTCTTTCTGCCTTGGAGACCCTCCAAGGGAGGGTCCCACAGGAAAATGTGGGTGAGAATGTCTTACATGACAAATCTACTCTTTCATTCCAATATCCATAAACCTTTGCAAACTTTCCTCTGTTACAGCAGTTCTCTTCTGGGGGTGATTTTACCCTCCAAAAACATTTGGCGTACAGACATTTTTGTAGACTCTCCTACAGCTAAGAGAGTGCTTCAGGTGGGTAGGGGTAGGGGTCCGGACAACAGCTAAATGGGGCAGGACTAGGAAGAGGTTAGTGAGTCACTCAGAGCAAAAACTAGATGTCTTACTCAGTGCTAGTCTTGGCTCAGATGCTAAACATCTTACAATGCACAAGGCAGCCCCCTCCTCTCAAGTATTACATGAATAATGCCCTGATTAAGTATTTCTGCTCCATATGTGCCAAGGAAACTCCAGTCTAGGCCACCTGGGGTCTGAGTTTCAGTTAACTAACCAACCAACCAATCAAAGTCATTTCTATCAACTTGAACTGACATTTAAATCCAGAATCTTTGCTTAGTATGCTCATATCAATATATTGAGCCTGTTCCAACTTCATATTTCTTTCACTCTTATCCCATACTCTTAGGATCAATTTTCACACATATTCCCAGGTTACTACAAGTTGGTTGCTATAAATTGTGAACTTGCTCCAGTCTGGGAATTGATTGATATAAAACTGGTAAAATAATACAATTCTTCATTGTGTAGCTTATCTCTTCACGGGTTCTACTTTGTACCTCATTCTCTAGGGCCTCCTTTAACTTGGATTTTACAGATCTAGGAACAATGAAAAGTAGTGAGGATGGGTCCTTCAGGGAATTTCAGCCCCTTTGCAAAGCATCTACCCCAGGGGAATGCCATTATGGCTTCTTGAGGCAAGGAGAGTCTTTCACAAATTCTTAATGGAATGGCAAGGGAAAATAAATGAAAATATTGATGCAAAATTAAATTTTACATTTCAAATATGATTATTTGTTTACAGACGTGGCTTCATTTTGCAAAAATAGATGAAATTTTTCTCCTTTTGAAAAAGAGGATGGATATAAATTGGGTTTCATAGACTACATTAATTCTACTTTGAAATGTATTTGTGATAGCAATTGCTGGAGTTGTGTCAGTTCATTATGGAATTGTGACTCACCTTTTCAAGGTGACGTATTTGTAATAGGACTCTGTTCTCTGTGATACTTTTTATGGGCACTCCCCATGATTGAAAACCTGTGATTAGAAGCTGGAGTTGCAGCTCAGTGGAAAGCGTTTGCCTAGCATGTGTGAGACACTGGGTTTGATCCTTAGCACCACATAAAAATAAAGGCATTGTGTCCATATACAACTAAAAATAAAAAATAAAACAAAAACCTGTGATTAAACTATTTAATCCATGAAAAGAATTTGAATCCTTGCATCCAGAATGGAGTTATGCTTATAAGAGTGTTCAAATGTTCAAACATGCTGTGAGCACCCTTTATATGTCAGGCACTGTGCTAAGTTCTGGAGCACAAACATGAACGAGACACAGTCTTAGCCACAAATTTAGGAGCACATAATCTAACTGCAAGCTTAGCTGAATTGTTTAGATAAGAAATAGGAATTAGGCCCTGTTTTACCAATGACAAAGAGGTTTAAATTTGAAAAGAATCAAGATAATTCTGTAAACATACCAGTTTTTTTTTTTTTTTTTTTTTTTTTTTAACCAGAGATTAAACCCAGGGGCACTTAAGTCACATCCCCAACCATTTTGATTTTTCATTTTTAGGATCTCTCAAAGTTGTTCAGGGCCTCACCAAAAGAGAGAGAGAGAGAGAGAAAAAAAGTCAAATGTTGTACAATTAGGCTACATTCATTAAAGATAATGCAAACAATAAAAAAGAATAAAACAAAGTCTTCTAGAAGTCTTCCAGAGTTTTCTCTGGGCACATACATAACACATATGTTACAAAATATGTCTGGTCTGATAACTTCATGAGCAATAGCTGAGATTTTTAAAGAACAAGGGGAAGTATTCCCTAATTGCTATTTACACTATCCTATGATCATCCTGCTAATTTTAATTAGGAAGTTTTTTTGAGATTAATTCTTAGTATGTGTTAAAATTTTAAGTATCTGCTTTGATGTAGAACATGATGCTTATCAGAATATGTTCTGCGTAATGATTTGAAAGAGAAGTCAAGTCTGAAAACCGAAGGAAAAGAAAGAATAAAGTGATTTTCAGGCAATCTTGATGGTAGGAAGCAGAAAAGGCAAAGACACTACTCATAAAAACTTGGTTAAATTTAAAAGTGGCCAAATGGGCCTGGTTTGCCTGGGACTGAGAGGGTTCCTGGCACAAGGAACTTAAATTGCCAAAGACCAGTCAGTGTGGGACAAACTGGAGTGTTATGGAACACACATGATACACATGTCATTATAGCCTCAATGCAAAACCTTCTGGATTCTGAAACCCATCTGCCCAAGGACCTGGGTACACACACACTATATCTGGAAGGAGACAAAAGCACCAGCTACCACCTCTGGGCAGTAAACAGGAAGCTAGAAAGCAGAGAGAGGAGAAGGAGCTTTCACTGCATATCCTTTTGCATGTTCTCACTGTGAACCATGAATTATTATCTATTCAGAAAATAAATGCAAAGACTCGGGGTGTTGCTCAGTGGTACAGTGCATCTCAGTGTGTATGAGGCACTGGGTTTGACCTCCAGCACCAAAATCAAACAAAAATCCAAAAATTATTAGGAAGGTTGGGCATGGTGGCACATATTTGTAATCCCAGCAGCTTGGGAGGCTGAGGCAGGAGGATCACAAGTTCAGATTCAGCCTCAGTGACTTAGTGAGGCACTAAGCAACTCAGTGAGACCCTGTCTCTAAATAAAATATAAAAAGGGCTGGGGATGTGGCTCAGTGGTTGAGCTCCCTATTTTCAATCTCTGATACCAAAAAAAAAAAAAAAAAAAAAATTATTAAGAAAAATGTGATCAGAATTAATTTGAGGTCTTATGCAACTGGTATATAATTAAGTTTCTCAGTAATTTATAAAATCAGTGGTTTCCAGTATCACTTGAATTTGATCCCTTTCTTTTTTTGGTCACGTATATAATATTGCTAGGACTGAATTACGGTCCCCTGTTCCAAATTCATATATTGAAGCACTAACTCCCTGTGATGGTATGTGGAGATGAGGCCTTGGAGAGATATTAGATTTAGAGGAGTTCATGAGGGAGGGACCCTCACGATGGGATTAGTGCCCTTCTAAGAAGGGACATCAAAGAGCTGGTCAATATTCTCTTTTTTCCCCTTGTTCTTTCGTGTGAGGACCTATGGAGAAGGCAGCAGTCTGCAAAACAGGAACAGAATCAGCAGCACATTGATCTTGGACTTCGCAACCCCACAAGTGGTGAGAGAGAATGTTGAAGCCGATGGTATTTTGTTTGGCAGCCTGAGCTAAGACAAATATTCCTTCTATACGTATGAGTTCAAACTCCAGGCACAGCAAGGAATACTCTAGGAAGATAAAGCTCTTTGGAAATATCTACTCTGATAGTCTCCAAAGTGGGGTATTGATTTAGCATGAGGGGGAACGCCTCCTCACAAAGGTGAAGGGATTTAACTGGCCATAGGAAAATCACTTTTGTAACAGCAAGTCTCTGTTCTAAGTGAAGGGTGCCTGAAAAGTTGGAAAACACTGTGTAAATAAATTTTTATTACTTAAAATAATAATAATAACAACAATAATAATTAATATAATATTATTATATTAATATTAATATTAACAATAATATTATTAATTATTAATTATTAATTAATAATTTAATGAATTATTATCTATTCAGAAAATAAATGCAAAGACTCGGGGTGTTGCTTAGTGGTACAGTGCATCTCAGTGTGTATGAGGCACTGGGTTTGATGTCCAGCACCAAAATCAAACAAAAATCCAAAAATTATTAGGAAGGTTGGGCATGGTGGCACATATTTGTAATCCCAGCAGCTTGGGAGGCTGATTAATAATTAATAATCATTAATTATTAATTATTAATATTAACAATAATATCGTTAATATTAATTAATATTAATATTAACAATGATTATTATTATTGTTATTATTATTATTATTGAGCCCAGGTGTGCTGTACTGCTGAACTATATTCCCAGCCCTTTTAAAAATTTGAAACAAGGTCTCTCTAAGTTGCTCAGGCTGGCCTTACACTTGTGATCCTCCTGTCTCAGTCTCTAACTGAAACCAATTTTTGTCTTCCTTTTTTTTTTTTTTAGTATTGAGAATGGAACCCAGGGGATCTACCACTGAGCTACATCCTCAGCTTATATTATTTTATTTTATTTTATTTTTTGCTTTGAGGCAGGGTGAGATTTTTAAGTCCTATGTTATTTAGTTTTTCAAATAATTTTTTAACCCCAAGACATCTTTTCAGGTGAAACATCTCTAAATTTGAAGCAATGGATCCATTTTTAATGTGAAAAAACTAATTTCAGATTAAATACATATTTATATTACATATAAATATTATATATAAACATAATTTATATATAAATATATAATTTTCTCTATATTTCTGAAATTTTTGGACACTCCCTCATGTTTTTATTGTATTTTTAAATATTAAAATTAGACTCATTGCTTTAAATTGTGAGTTGTCCAAGAGTTAAAGAGAAAGATATTGATCATATTATTTGAAAGGCTGACTACCATAGTTCTAAAGCAAGTTTGTCCCACGTTTCCCAACTTTTTAGACACATTGTACTTTATATATACGAATCCATTTAGTCCTTTCAAGGATGACCTGAGGCAGGTACCATTATGATCCTTACTTCACAAATGAGGAAACTAAGACAAAGGAGGTTGCCTAACTTTCCCAAGGTTATGAGGATAGACACAGCTAGGAAGCTACCGAATGTGGGTTTAAACCCAGCAACACAAGTTCTAGATGTGTGCTCATAACCCCTGCACCTTACTGCCTCCCAAAAGAAAAGTGTGTCTGAAGGAGTAGAGACTTGGAGCTGACCAAGTCTAGGAAGCATCCAGAGTCTGATTCTAGGGGAGAGAAGGAGGCTGATACTAAACATGCCCTGCTTCCAGATTATACTCAAGTGGTACTTAAGTCTTCATCTAGCTCACTTATGATTAAAGAACACATTGCTAATGAAAAATGTATTTTGATATTTGCACACACACCCCATCTCCACTTCTAATTACTGCCATTTTCTGGAGGAGTTTTTCCTTCTGTTTCTTTCTTTTGGTACTGGGGATTAAACCCAGGGATGCTCGATCATTGAACCACATCCCCAGTCCTTTTTACTTTTTATTTTGAGACAGGGTCTCACTAGACTGCTGACGCTTTCCTGGAATTTGTGATCCTCCTGCCTCAGTCTCCCATAGTGCTGGGATTACAGGTGTGCCCCACTGTGTCTGGCTAAACAGTAAGTCTTACTCCACCAGAGGAGAAAGAAATGTACCTTCCAGGAAGAGTCCTGCAAAACAGATAAACTTCAAAACAAGCCTAAATAATGTTGCAGACTTTCTTGCGTCTTCAGATGGACAGATTATTGAATTTTCTTTGTCCTACAATGTCTTAAAATTTTGAATTTGAGTACCTTTAACTTGGGCTTACACTCTCCAGTTAGCCATCCTTTCTACCACTCCTCGTTACAAACGTTACATTAGCTCCCTGGCCCTAGTAAGCACTAAAGATTACAGGCTCAGTGTGCAACTTTGCCTATAGGCTTATGAAAAACAGGACACACAGGGAAATAGGAATCATTTATGCTGCTAGAGTGATAGTACCATGACTGGCCAGAGAAGAATGGCTCAAAAGAGTTGGGGACATGTTCTCAGTGGGGATAGGACTGGCAAGAGGTAAAGTTTAAAGGACAGGAATATGTTGCATGGGAATCTGACACATGTTGTGGGAATGGTGAAAAGATGATCCTGACAACCATGTAAATTGTGGAAAAGGCCCTGGGATATTTTGAAAGATCTACAAGTCAGCAAGTGAGTGAAGTTCCAGGTTCTTCCATGCTGGCTCAAGAAGACAAAAGCAGCCTGGTCTGTTAGAATCCACTGGAAAATTCCACTTGTACTCGGTCTCCACCGACAGTGACGTTGTTCTAGATCACAGTGATAGAGGAGACTCAGCATGCTGAGTTGAGTGAGGCAGCAGGGAGGAACATCATGGGCAGAAGGGAGACTGTGTACCTTTCAGAAGGAGGAAGAGCCAGAGAAACAGCATGACCTTGAAATCCGGAACAGACTGAATCTAGGAGCAAGCAATAAGTTTGGGGCAAAAAAAAAAAAAAAAGTGAGGGGGAGCTGATTGGAAAGGTTTCAAAATGCTTCCAAAAGGTTCAGAGGGTGTGAAGTGGGACGCACACACACAAATGTGTTATCTGGATCCCTGGGGTGCCTTGGGGAGATGTTCTGTCTGTAGGGTATCCGGGACTGGAACATGGGTCAGAAGAGCAGCTGTAGATGCAGAGGGGGAGGAACGGATCCAGTGGAATCCAAGCAGCACCTATGGTTTGAGCGCATCCCCCAAAGTTCACGTGTTGGAAACTGGATCCCAAATGCAACAACGTTGGGACCTGGGGCCTAAGAGGGATTTAGGTAACGCGGGCTCTGCCCTCATGCATGAATTAAGGTCATCACTGAGGGAGTGGGTTGGTTATTGTGAGAGTGGGTTTGTTACAAGTTTGGCTTCCTCCTTCTCTCTCTCTCTCTCTCTCTCTCTCTCTCTCTCTCTCTCTCTCTCTCTCTCTCTCTCTCTCTCTCGCTCTGATTCATGCATTCCCGCTTGCCCTTTTGCATGTTATGACCCAGTAAGAAGGTCCTCAGCAGATGTGGTCCTTTAACCTTGGACATCCCGGTCTCCAAAACTATGAGCCAAATAAATTTCTATTGTTGATAATTCACTCAGACTGAGGTATTCTGTACAGCAGAAGAAAACAGACAGGGAGGGAGGTTGGTCTTTGTAGAATAGGGTCTGGTAGGAGAAGAAATTGGCCAATCCAATTGTAACCTCAGGGGTGGCATTTGAATTCAGTGGTGTATCAAGAGCACAGTCAAACACAAATGGGGTAGGCCAACTGTACACTTCTGTGTCACTCAAGGGATTCTATAAATTCTCACCATTGTCTAATCCCCATTACTGAAAGGTTGAGGTATGGAAACGCTTTGTTTTTATTTATTTGTTTTGTTTCGTTGCTGGGGATTGAATCTAGGTCCTTAGCTAAACATGCACTCCACCACGGGAACTACACCTCCAGCCCTCCTCAAATTACTTTTTTTTTTTTTTAAAAATGCACCTATTTCTGGGAGGGATACCCAGCCTGATATCTGCACTTCATAGTTTAGGAGTGATACATTAATCAAACCATTTATTCTGTATACACTCCTTTCAAGCCACCAGAAATCAAAGGATGACAGTTCACGTAGAATCTCATGTGTTTGAAATTTGGCTACTCTGATTTGGGGGTAAAATTGTTTCAAACTCTTACATCTGTGGAACTTAATCCTTGTGCGTTGTTTTTCCAGTCTCAGTATTCATTCTCCCTTCAGCACTAACATGCTAAATTTCCTTAGGGAAATACATTACCTATCATCTCAGGCTAAGCAGGGGGCAGATCTATCCTTAGGCCTGGGGTTTGAGAAGTGGACTGAAGGGAAGTCACTGAAAGAGAATCTCTCTCTCATTGCTGGGACTCCCAGCATTATTGGACTTGTTGTTGCAGGGAGCCACCCACAGGGATCCTGAAGGAAGAAGGTCACACTGGAAAGAGGCAGAGCTAAGAGATAGGATTAAGCCAAGTCCTGATGACATTGTTTGAGCCACAAGATCCAGTTGTGACTGAATCAGCCTCAGCCTTACATTTTTCAGTTATATGAGTTGATAAAATCATTGTTTTTCATTTATTGGTTCTTTTGTTCGTTTTTTGCTCATGTTGGATAAAATGGGCTTTCAGTCACCTTGCAGAGGAAAAAGCTCTGACCTGCATACGGCTCCTCCCACTGGGTACTGCAAACATCAAGAGGGTTCACCTTCTCTTAGTTCATCCCACATGCAAAACGGCCATGAAGTAGCCAGATCTAGGCCGCCTGTTTTTATAGCTTAGCTATTGACTTTTTCTTTACCTCTGGCAATTGCTGATGACCTCCTTTTAGCAGCTCCAGCAGGGAGAAGCACAGTGGGGCTTCTTTAAAGGTGAAGCCAGATGGCCCGTTATGTGGACAGCTAACCACGGTTAACTACACAACCACAGCTGGCCCAGGCAGTCCCCAGGCAGATGCCGTATGTGGAAAGCCCCTCCAGTAGCGCTTAACTCTAGAAAGAACCCACCACTATTTCCCTGCTGAGGTGGGAAATAACCCTAAGAAATGTGACTCTCTAAGCTCAGGACAACCAAGGAATGAGTCAGCCTTATGGAGAAAACCCCTGCTTCCTTTCTAGTGTGTGACTCACGATCTCTGTCAGGCAGCCACCCACAGTCTCCAAGCCAGTTAGGCCTCTGCATTTCTTTCAAGAGCATAATAATACCTTATATCTGAAAATCACTGTACCTCTTTCAAAGTACTTGTGCATTCATTATCTCATTAGGATAGCAGATTTGCTATTTTTTCTTCAGATTCATTTTTTTTAAAAGACTCAAATCCAGCAGAGAAATTTTTTATCTGGCTTTCAATGAGTTTTGAGAAGAGAAAATCAGAATTCATTCCAAGAGCGAAGCTTTTCTAGAGACACGAAGATAATCTTTCTCTCCTATGCCCAAAATAACAAGGGGGCAGAGGCTAGATTCTAGAGGAAAAACCTTGAGTGGCAGTTGAAACCTAGATTTTAGTTCTAAATCTGCCACTAAGTAGCTATGTGACTTGGACAAGCCCCTTAATCTCTTTGAACCAGTTTCTTCCTTGTAAAACACAGCGTCCAGACTTCCTGGGGATGTTGGCTTTGATATTTTCTGAAGGCCTCAAAGTTCTGAGATCTCATGGCTTGGGGAACTGTAGGGTTGGAAGGATCTGATTTGTAAGCAAGTGAGGATGTGTTTACATGAGCAGGTGCCACTGTGCGTGCAGGGAGAGCCCTGTCCTAGTGTCAGGAGGCTCAGTACAGTGGGACAAAAAGCTGAGCATTCAGTTCAGAGACCCAAAGCCCTCCTTAGACCCACCGCTGATGATGGTAGATGACTGATGGTAGTTTGTTGCTTAAAAAAAGGGTGAGTGCCCAACCACTGGCTGAAGTGTTGCCTCTTGACATGTTAGGATACTCTACTGTTTGTGGGAAGAGGCACGAGTGGATGTCAGATTTCTTGGAACAGAAGGTGAGTGGCACCCTGGCATTTTCCTGGAGACAAGACCTGTGTACAGTTTGGCAGACAGGGCAGTGGGCCCAATTTAGCAGTACAGAGACTGGTGCAAGACTTTTTGGGGTTTTTTTTGGTACTAGAGATTGAACCCTAGGGGTGCTTTACTACTGAGCTATATCCCAAGACTTTCTTATTTTTTATTTTGAGACAGGATTTCATTAAGTTGTGAGGGTCTCCTTAAGTTGCTGAGGCTGGCCTTGAACTTGTGATCCTCCTGCCTCAGTCTCCCAAATTGCTGGGATTATAAGCATGCACCATCATACCTGGACTTTTTATGTTTTATTTTTTCTGAGTTCAAATTTCTCTTTGTAATACTTTCCTCTGAAAAATGCCTTCTACCCGCTACCACCATGAATCCCTTTTTGTCTAACTATACTCCCCAATATATCCTGGCTCTTGCTTCCATTTCCAGTGAGAAACTAGGATGTCAGTGGTTCATCGTATCTCGCTAGTCACTGAATTATGTATTCTTTGAGAGCAGGAATTATGATAAATCAGTCCGCCCCCCCCCCCCCCCCCCCCCGCCATGCACACCTCATTCAGCATCGTTTTGGCTCTGGACCCTCCTTCAATCTATTTCCCAGCCCATGCATCACACAGAAAATAAAAACAATGTATTAGCCAGGCATTGTTGGCATGCCTATAATCCCAGCTACTTGGAAGGTTGAAGCAGGAGGATCCCAAGTTTGAGGCCAGCCTTGGCAACTTAGCAAGACTTTCTCAAAAACAAAATAAAAAGGGCTGAGGATGTAGCACTTGCCAAGAATGTACAAGGCTCTGGGTTCAACCCCCAGAATCATTAAAAGCACAACCAAAAAGCAAACAAACAAACAAAAAAATCCTAACAAATTACCACCACCACTAATAATAACAAACCCCATAACTATTCCATTGTGTATCCGGTCTCCTCAGGAAGTTTTTTTAAAATTTCTAAACAAATTCATTCCACAGAGTTGATAGTTGCTATGGCTTATTACTTGTCCACCCAACCTGCCACTACTCCAAATATTCATTTGCATTGACGAGGGATGTTGGATCCAGTTAGACAAAAAAATATCCCAATCAAGGAATGAACTTGTTTCAGAGTTCAGTGTCAGACCTATGCTGGGAGATATCTTTGTCTTAGTGCCTTTTATGGTTTGAATATGGTTTAAGTGTATACCCCAAAGGTTTATGTGTTGGATGTTGAAAAGTGGTGGCCCCTTTAAGAAGTGGGGCTTCATGGAAGTTAATTAAGTCATGGGAGTATTATCCTTGGAAGGGACTAATGCTGGTCTTCTGAAGCAAGTTCTCATGAGAGTGAGTTGTTATAAAAAGAGAAAAACTTAGGACTGGGGTTGTGGCTCAGTAGTGAGCACTTACCTGGCATGTGTTAGGTACTGGGTTCAATTCTCAGTACCACATATAAATAAATACATAAATAATATCCATCAACAACTAAAAATACATATATTTAAAAGAAGAGAGAGGAAAAACTGGTCCCTCCACAATCTCTGACTTCCTTTCTCTCCATGATAGCTTCTGCACACATTTTTACTATTGTGATGCCTCTGGCCATGAAATTGTCACCAGAGCCAAGTAGAAGCCTGCCATGCTCCTGAACTGTTACAACTGTTGATTACCTAAACCTCTTTTCTTTATAAAGTACCTCCCTCAGGGATTTTGTACAGCAACAGGAAAAGTCTAATGTATTATCTTATATTAACTAGAAAAAGTTGAGTACTGGTGAAGTCAGAGCTGTTGGTGGGTAGCCTGGCCAGGTAGGCCTTCCCCTGACCCAGAAGGGCCATCCTATTCACAATTAGGAATTTTAAAATCTGCAATTTTAGTCCAGGTGTGGTGATGCACACCTGTAATCCCAGTCACCCAGGAACTGAGACAGGAGGATCACAAGTTTGAGGCCAGACTCAGCAACTTAGCAATACCCTCAGCAACTTAGGAACACCCTATCTCAAAAATAAAAATAAAGCAGGGTACAGCCGCACTCACCTGTTATCCCAGCAGCTCTGGAGGCTGAGGCAGGAGGATCGTGAGTTCAAAGCCAGACTCAGCAACTTATCGAGGCCCTAAGTAACTCAATGAGATCCTGTCTCTAAATAAAAATACAAAAATGACTGGGCTGAGGTTGTGGCTCAATGGTAGAGTGCTTGCCTAGCACGAGCGAGGTACTGGGTTCCATCCTCAGCACCACATAAAAATAAATAAATAAAATAAAGGCATTGTGTCCAACTACAACTAAATATATATATATATATATATATATATATATACATAAATTTTTTTAAAAAATACAAAAAAGGGCTGGGAACTTAACTTAGTGGTTAAGTGCCCCTGGATTCAATCCCTGGTACCCCCAGAAATAAAAAATAAAAATAAAGGGATGGGGAAGTAGCTTAGTGGTAAAGAGTTCCTGGGTTTAATCCAAGTGAAAGGAAGGGAGAAAGGAAGAGAGGAAGGAAAGAAAATCAATCTGAAACTTTAGTAGCCAGAACAAAATCTGCCACATTGCATTTTCCAGTTTCCCTGCCTTCCATGATGTTGTTTTGTTATTTCTAGGATCCGCTCTCTTCCCTCTTAAGTCCTGGCCCAGCCTCAGATGCTGCAGTTCTGTATGGGCTTGACGCTGGGGTGCAGAATCTCGTGCCCTCTGAAAACTCCTCTAGATCTGCCTGCCATCCTGCATGCCATCCCTAGGCCTCTCAGAGAGCCCTGCAGTCCTCACCCTCTAGCCTCAGGACATCATGAAGGCTTAAAACAAGATCAGAAAAAGGGACCAGAATTCCATTAACTAAGACCAAATTCTATTTAGCAGGAGACCAGCTGAGTCCAGGAACTTCCAGATGTATGTTACAAAGGGCAAGTTTTTATTCTAGTAGTTTGCCAACTCTGAATGTTGGTCCAAGACCAGTATTCTCTGCCACCCACCTAGCCCTACACTATTCCTCAAAATAAAGTCGAGAATGTCCCTGTGAAAAGGAACATGACTTAGATCTCCCTCAATGTGGAGGTCAGCTCAATTCTTTCTTTTCTTTTTTTCCCTTGTGCTGCTGGGTTGGAACCCATGGCTTTACACATGCTAGGCAAGTGCCATACCACTGAGCCACATCCCCAACCCCAGCTTAATTCTCTGAAGGGAAGGATTATAAAGGTCATACCCAGCTCTGGAATGTCCTTTAATGGTGAGATGCTCTGGATTTCAATAGTCTGTACTGGTGTTAAAATGAAGCTGTTGTTACCAGAGTCCTAGGCCAGAGGCCTGACTCCAGGAGTTCCAACAAACCAGGTCTGGCCACTAGTTACAACAATCAAATAGAAAAGGTAATAGTGGAAAGCAGGAAAGAACTTTAATTAATGCAGCCATATTGAGCCAGGTGTGGTGATATACTCCTGTAATCTCAGTGACTCAGGAGGCTGAGGCAAGAGGATCAGTAGTTTGAGGCCAACCTCAGCATTCTAGCAAGGAACTCAGCAACTTTGTAAGACCCTGTCTCAACATAAAAATTAAAAAGGACTGGGGATATGGCTCAATAGTTAAGTGCCCTGGGTTCAATCCCTAGTACCAGGAAAAAAGAAAAAGAGGGGGAGGGGCATATTGGGAAGACAAATTGAGACCCAGCATTTCAACCTTGTCTCTGGGGTCCTGACAGGAGCTTTAGTATGAACAGAGGAAGAATTGGGGCAAGAGACAAGAATGGCATAATTAACTAGTCTTGGTCAAACTGTGATCTGGTCAAACATTATTTCAGTTTTTGGTTCTACAAGGTGGCTCCAGAGAAGACCTTGGCACTTGGGGGGGCGATGTCCACTTCCTGCTCAGTATGTTTAGCTATCAAACCTGTGATTTGATAGAAGGGGACAACCAATTTCTATGAAATAATTGCTCCCTCTAGTGGGGCAGGGGGCAGTCTCATCATGGGGTGATTTCCTGGAAGGTGCAGAATGACTGAAGACTTCTAGGTGCCACTCCCAGGGTCTGAAACAGGATGCTGTAATGCTGAGAATCAAATGTCCCTGCAAATCATGTCTGTCCTGAAGCGGGATGAGATAGGTTAGGTAAATTTAGGGCTAATTAACCTTGTCTTACTAGTTTTTAGATGAACACTCTTTAAATGATTAACATGCCTATGTGCAGAGCTGGGCAGGAATCTGAAGACAAATAGAAAATGAAGTCAGAGATGCCGAGCTTTATCCTGATTTTAGTTATCCATCAGGAACCTGCAGGCCTGAGTGCAGAGTCACAACTTTTAGCCAGCAACTGCTCTGAGTTCCTGTTATATGGTAATAGGCAGCTCAGAAGGTATTTGTGCTGGTGTCTGAAATAAAATAGCCAAGCTAAAGGAATAATGTGAATAAACAGATAACACGAAAAAGGGTAAAATCTCTCCTGTGTGTGAAATTCTTAGATATATAAAGGAGAGTCCCATGGGAAAACCAGTACCATTGCTCACTGTCCCTCTTACTACTCCCACAGCCCAGGGTTGAGTCTTAGTATTGGAAAGATGACAAAGCTGCTCCATTCTAGTCTCTGATTCACCCTGCCTGGCTCTGCCTGGTCCCCACCTCAACTCAGTGGTTACAAATGTGGTTCCTTTAGTCATCTTCTGCCTGGTCATCTTGACCCTTTGTGCTCCTTGACACTGATTTGGTGGCACAATAAACACCACAGTGAGTCCTCAGGAGAGGGAAGCACCAGAAACCTCAGGCAGGAATTTCGAGATTAATGATGAGCCTAAATGAGGCTGGGAGACTTGTGGGGACCATATGAAAGAAGAGATTAAAAAGAAAGAAGGAGAAAGAGGAATGAGAAGACTGAGGCTGAAGAAATCCTCTAACCAGTGAACCACAACCCAAGCTCATCCCCACAATCCAAAGTCATCCTCGCAGCTATTTCTGTGGCTGAGTAGATTCCTGCAGCTGCATGATCTAGGCAGACCCAGTTCAGCCACAAAACTAGAGCAGCCAGGAAGCCTTTGTTCCGAACCCCACTTCTCTAATCATAAGGAAGTTTTGTCATCACCTGTAAGCTTCCAGGTGATGTGTTTCCCAGTTTATTACCCTGGAACCAGACTTGGACTAATCTGGACTGTGGAGGAGGCTCTTTCCTCAATTCTCTGACTCACCTGCTTGCCACCAAAAGGACAAAGTGGGTCTGGGCCAGCCCTGCTATATGCAAAACTGAGTTATGCATATTTTCCCCCAGAATGATACCTTTGGGAAGTGATTATGTATTTGTTTTTTTATTTATCTTTTTGCTTTCCAAAGCCATCTCTGAAGGATTTATTCAGATTTTCTACAGTTCTATTTAAAAAAAAAAATATTTCCTTTGGTATAAAATGATATACTCACTTTAGAAAAACTGGGGGGCGGGGGGCAGGGATTGAAAAAAGAGAACTATCACAAGTGACTCTGTTGTCATTAATATACCTGTCACTTTGCTAGTGTTTGGAATATTTTTCCCCTTCTCTCCTATTTTATCATCTTTTCTCCTATGCACTCCTTTTCCTTTGAAATATTAAAGGTTCACTTCATTTTATATATTTTTTAAAGTAATTCATGCACATGATATAAAATATACAAAATAAAAATAGTCCCTCTCCTCCACCCTTATCCCTGGTGACCACTGTTAAGTCTTATTATATCTTTAGAGAAAACAGCTTTTCATATAATATATATGACTGAGGGAGTGGGGCTGGGGGTGGAGCTCAGTGGTAGGGTACTTCCCCAGCATGCATATGCCCTGATTCAATCTCCAGCACCACTAAAGAAAAAAAAAATGTAGTCATGTGCGGTGGCATATGCCTGCAATCTCAGCTATCTGGAAAGCCGAGGCAGAATGATTGCAAGTTCAAGGCCAGTCTTGGCAACTTAGTGAGATCTCAGCTGAAAATAAAAAATAAAAGGGTTGGGGTAAAGTGGTAAATCAGCCCTGGGTTTAATCCTTAATGCTGAAAAAAATAAAATACAGCTGGGGGTGGGGGTTGTCCTGGTGGGGCCAAGGCCAGATGGCAGATGTGTTTCTAGGAGAGTGTGTATGTGTGATCCACACGAGCATCTTCCCTGGTGTCAGGATTGCAAAATGTAAAACTTGGCATCAGAGGCAGGGTGTGCCTGGCCATGTAACTAAAATTAGTAAGAAGAAAACTGGAGATAGGGCTAATAGAGAGTATGAATCTAGCTCTTTCTGAAGTCGATCCATGCTGCTAGCTTTCCACGGGTTAGTTGTTTGAACTCCCCAGAGTTCATGACCAATAAATACCCTTTCTACTAAAATTTACTTGAATCAGATATATGTCATATTCTAACAAATTAGCCCATTTTTGACAAGCATTTTTCTTTCCCTGTACAGTCTTCCTATCTCTAATTTTTAAGACTAAAGCAACCCCAAATTAGATAAATTGAAAAATCATTAAAACTAAAAGCTTCTACATTTCAAAAGATACCATCAAGAAAGTGAAAAGATATTCCATAGAGTGAGAGAAATTTACGATCTGACAAGGGACTAGATACATGAAGTACTCTTACAGATAAGTAATAAGATGACAATTAGCTGGGATGCAGCAGATGACAATTGCTTCAGTGGTAAAACAATTTGCCTAGCATGCATGAGGCCCTGGGTTCCATTCTCAGCAAAGGGCAGGGGGACTTAACCCAAATAAAAAATGGGAAGATTTCAGCAGATATTTCTCCTAAGAAGATGTACAAATGTCCAATAAGCATATAAAAAGATGCTTCATATAATTAGCCTCCAGGGAAATGTAAATCAAGACCATAATGAGCTGGGTGCAGTGGTGTACACCTGTAATCCCAGCGCTTGGGAGACTGTGGCAGGAGGATCACGAGTTCAAAGCCAGCCTAAGCAACTTAACAAGGCACTAAGAAACCCAACGAGACCCTGTTTCTAAATAAAATATAAAAAGGGCTGGAGATGTGGCTCATTGGTTAAGTGCCCCTGGGTTAAATCCTTGGTATTTTTAAAAATATTATTTTTTAGTTGCCATTGGATCTTTTAGTTTATTTATTTATTTATATGTGGTGCTGAGGATTGAATCCAGGGCCTCACACGTGCCGGGCAAGTGCTCTAACACTGAGCCTCAACTCCAGCCCAATCCCTGGTACTTAAAAACACACACATACACATGCACACACACACACACACACACACACAGGCACACAAAATCCATATTGAACTTCACAGCCACCACGATGGCTATATGAAAAGACAAATAATAACACTTGTTAACGAGGATGTAGGGAAACTGGAATCTTTAAACACTATTGCTGGAAATGTTAAATGGTACTTTGGCAAACAGTCTGGCAGTTCCTCAGAAGGTTAAATATGGAGTTACAAATCTAGCGATTCCATCTCTGGGTGTATCTCCAAGAGGAATGAAAACAGGACCACAGAGGCACTTGTATACGAATGCTCACGGCAGCATCACTCATGATAGCCAACAGTGGCAACAACTCCAGTGTCTGTCAACTGATGAACAAATTTTAAAAATGGGCCTATACGATAAAATAATTTTTCAGCAATAAAAAGTACTGGAACATGCAATGACTTGGAGAAGCCTTGAATACAACATGCTAAGCCAGAAAAGCCAGTCACAGAAAGCCACATATTAGACAATTCCACTGTATGAAATGTCTAGAAAGGCAAATTCATAGAGTCAGAAGTAGATTCACCTATGAATGGGGGCAGGCAGGGAACTGGAAATGAATGACTGCTCATGGGTGCTGATGAAAACATTCTGAAGCTAGCTCTGGTGACGGTTGTGAAACTTTGTGAATGTTCTAAAACCACTGAAGTGTACACTTTAAATGGTCCAATTGAATAGTATATGAATTCCATCTCAATGAAGCTGTCATAAAAAAGAATGGCTTATTGAGTGGATGTATCAATGGGATTATTTGCATAGTTGTCAGGTGCAAACTTTCCCTCTATTATTATTTTTTAATAGACACCATACCTTTTTTATTTATTTATTTTTATGTGATGCTGAAGATTGAACCCAGTGCCTAACTGGTATTAGGCTAAGCACTATCACTGAGCTACAACCTAGCCCCTCCCTCTATTATTAATATTGCTTTGTGTTTCACATCATTTAATAAATATTTACATGGTATCAGGTGTGTTGGGAATATAAAAAAACCATAAAAGTGGGCTGGGGAGATAGCTCAGTTGGTAGAGTGCTTGCCTTGCAAGCACAAAGGCCCTGGGTTCAATCCCCAGCACGGCAAAAAAAAAAAAACAAAAAAAAAAAACCATAAAAGCATCTCAGGCACAAAATGTTGATAAGTGGACAAAGTAGATTGTAGTAAGTGCTACTGAGAAGCAGGCTTGCTATCAAGGGCTGTGCATCCTAAGGAGTCTTCACCGAGGAGGTAGAAACCTGTGCATCTTGAGGGAGAAACGAAAACAGAGCCCAGGTGAGCACTTACCATGACGGGCTCCATTCTAAATGCAGTACATCAAAGGCAGGACTTCCAGAATGGAGAGGAAAGAATCAGATAGATCCTCTTCCCAGCAAAACAACAACTTGACTGCAAAACTGATGAAATGCAACAAAATGCAATCATAGAAAATCCTTGGAAATGTTTCTAGGGACATAGAACAAATAAAGAAATATTATCCAACATAACTCCAATTCTTGGTAAGAACAACCAGTCTGTGGCATTTGAGCCGTGACCTGTTCCCTTGACCCGCCTTTCCTGGCTCCTTGTTAAGGAAGTACCCATCAACTCTATTCTCAACAAGAAGACTCCTCCCAGTTCCTCATTGTGCTGGGAAGTATTGAAAGTATCCTGTAGCCTCACAAGAAATTAACACAGGACGGGAGCCTCATGGGCACAAAGGCCTTAAACAGAACCTCTGACCAAACATCAGCTCAACAATAAATTACGCTAAACAAGGATGACTCCGAGGAGGACAGAATTGAAAATAAAATCACACTCATCCCTGATAACTGGGAAAACTGAGGGCATGCCCAAGGCTGTGCTCTGTCATGAGTGGTCAGAGGGGGAACTCCAAGCTACTAGGCCCTGGCTAGACATGGGACAAGAAAGTAAACTCCTTGAGCTGCAAAGTTTTGCCTCGGGTTGGACCATACTCAGCGTCTCATTCACAACTGTGGTGGCATACACCTGTCAACTTCTAGCAACTTGGGTAACAGAGGCATGAGGATCACAAGTTTGAGGTAAACCTCAACAACTTAGCAAGAACTTGTCTCAAAAAGGGCTGGGCATGGTAGTGCACCCCTGTAACCCTAGAGGCTTGGGAGGCTGAGGCAGGAGGATCGCAAGTTCAAAGCCAGCCTCAGCAAAAGTGAGATGCTAAGCAATTTAATGAGATCCTGTCTCTAAATAAAATACGAAATAGGACTGGAAATGTGTCAGTGGTTAAGTGCCCCTGGGTTCAATCCCAGTACCCCCCCCACAAAAAAATAAATAAAAAGGACTGGGGATGTAGCTCAGTGGCAAAGGGCCCCTGGATTTAATCCTTAGTACCAAAAATAAAGAAGAAGACATAAGATTATGATGGTTCCTAAATCCACTGACTGGTATCCTTACAAGGAGCTGGGCACGGGGATGCCTGCCTATAATCCCAGTGACTAGGGAGACTGAGGTTGGAGGAGGACTGGAGGCCAGCCTCAGCAATTTAGTGAGACCCTGTCTCAAAATTTAAAAAAATAAAAAAATAAAAAAGACTGGTGATGTAGCTTAGTGGTAAAGTGCCGCTGGGTTCAATCCCTATTACCTGACCTCCTGCTGCAGAAAGGAGAACACATAGAGACACAACACTCACAGGTACACAGGGAGAATGTAACCAGGAAGGTAGTTATTGGAGTGATACATCTACAAGCCAGGAACACCAAGGATCGCCAGTAGCTACCAGAAGCTAGAAAGGGATCTCCAGAAGGAATTAGTTTCACTGACACCTTTTTTTTTTTTTTTTTTAACCTTATTCCAAAATAAACTTTATTTTTTTTTATTTTTTTATTTTTATTTTTTTAAATTTTATTGTAAACAAATGGGATACATGTTGTTTCTCTGTTTGTACATGACGTAAAGGCATACCATTTGTGTAATCATAAATTTACATAGAGTAATGTTGTTTGATTCGTTCTGTTATTTTTTCCCTTCCCCCCACCACTTCACTGACACCTTGATTTTGGGCTTCTGGTCTCTTGAAATGTGAAAAAGAAAATATCCTGCAGTTTTAAACCACCCAGAATGTGGTCATTTGTTATAGCAACCTTGGGAAACAAACACAGTGCCAAAACCATTCAGCAGGGAAGGAATAGCCTTTTCAACAGAGTGCTGAGACAACCATCTGCATGCAAAAGAATGAGGTCCCATCCCTACCTCACACCACATACAAAAATTAACTCCAGGTGGATCCAAGGCCTAAATGGAAGTGCTGAAATGTCAGAACTCTTATAAGCAAATATAGGAGCTGATCTTCATGACTTTGGATAAGGCAGTGTTTTCTTAAATATGAAACCAAGAGCAAAAGCAACAAAAGAAAACAGAGAAATTGAAGTTATTAAAATTAATGCTGTTGTGCTTTAAGAAACACCATCAAAAGAGTGAAAAGACAACCCATAGAATGGAAGAAAATAGTCGCAAATCATGTTTTCAATAGAGGACTTGTATCTAGAATATATTTAAAAATTCCTATAACTCGACAATAAGAAGACAAATAACCCAATTTAAAAATAGACAAAGGAACTAAAGAAACATTTCCCCAATGGCATGTGCCAGGAAGCACATGAAAAAGTGCTCATTGTTGGTAATAAATTGTCATCAAAGGGTGAATTTTGTGGTACTGGGTTATATATTGTTAAAAAAGCAATTGCACAAAATAATATGTACGAAATTGTATTGTTGATCCTATACTGTGTAAAAATGCTATATATTGGACAATAACAGTGCAAAAGAGGCAGGTGAGAGCAAAGCTGTATTTGAGTAAGGAAATGAGACCAGATGGTAACTCAAATCCATAGGAAGAAATAGAGAGAAACGAGAAGGGTAAATAATAAGGTTCATATAAAAAGCTCTATAAATATATACACCTGCTCTTTCTCTCTGTTTTCTTAAAAGTGATCATTATAACAAAGAATGTTATAATTTGGTTGTGTGTATGTTGGATTTGTAACATAATAGAAGTAACATGCATATTGATATTATCACACACAAAAAAAGAGGGAACACAGCTACTTAGCAGTAAAGCTTATGTATTTCACTGGAACTATTTAAAATGTAAATGCATAGGTCTTCAGAATTTTAGAAGGATGGGCAGGACTTTCTTAGGCCAAAGAGTGCTTTTCTGTGCGTTTAAAAAGGCACTCCTTCCTCCTATCAAATGCAGCTCCAGCAGATCATGAATTGGATCAACTACCCATTTGCCCTGCGCACTGAATAAGCTGCAAATCTGTATGAGGTGGTGGCCCCAGGCATGACCCACATCTGTATTTAAAAATTGTTCCTCTAGGACTGTATAGAGAGAAAAGAGGGGTGGGAGGGGTGGGGGGGAAGGAAAAAAATAACAGAACGAATCAAACATCATTACCCTATGTAAATGTATGATTATGCAAATGGTATGCTGTCACTCCATGTACAAACAGAAACAACATGTATCCTATTTGTTTACAATAAAAATAAAAAATAAAAATTGTTCCTCTAATATTCTAATGTATAAGGACTGGGGGTATACCTCAGTTGTAGAACATTTGCTTAGCATATTTGAGGCCCTGGTTTGACCCTTAGCACTGTAGTAGTAGTAATAATAATAATAATAGTAACAATAGAAATAACAACAACAATAACAATAACAGCAATAATGTACAACTAGGGTTGAGAACTTCTGGGTTTGGGAAGCATTCAAAAAGATTCTGAAGTATCAAGTAACTGATTAAATATGAGAAATGATGGTTAAGGAAGATTTGGAGGGAAGATTCTTGGATTTTTTAGTTACAAATCTGAGAGACTGGAAACAAAAATAGAGAAGCCAAAAGGGAAAACCTGATTTGGAGGGAATGAGTTCAGTTTTAATTATGTTGAATGAGGTCATGGCAAAGCAATAAGGTAGAAGCATCTGACTGACAATTGGAAGAAAAACCATTTTCTGGGCTGGGACTCAGGCTCAGTGGTCAAGGGCCTGCCTGGCATGTTCTAGGCCCTGGGTTTCATCCCCAGCACTAAAAATAACAACAACAACAGCAGTTTTCAGAACTAAAAGCACTTTATTTAGGGCACATTATATAGCATAAGGATAATGAAAATAGATCCTGTTCATAAATGGCCTACTCAGAGCCTTGCCAGGTGCTGGGCATTGTATAGCATGTTCGCAGCAGTAGGCATGAGGCTGAGGGAAGACATCAGAGTTATTTACCCTCCAAAACACCTGTGTTTGGACAGTAGCCTGGGCTGGGTCAGATGAAGGCATGGATTAGAAAGTGAGGCATGCCCAAGAGGTTGGAGGTGGTCCTGCACCCAGTTATGAGGACTTAAGTAGTGCTGACAAATAGCAGATGGCTGAGAAGCATGTTGTCACCTGAGGTTCTAGGCACTGCCCTGAACCTTGAATTGTTATGGTACTCAATTCTTTCTGGATATTTGCACACAGATTAACTCCAGAGCCAGGATGCAGAATTCCATGAAAGAAAGAAAAACTCAGTCATCCTTCCTTAACTGAAGTGGCAGATGGCTGATGCCTGCCAAGGTCGGTCCTTCCTTCCCTCCCTCCCTCCCTCCCTCCTTCCTTCCTCCCTCCCTCCCTCCCTCCCTCCCTCCCTCCCTCCTTCCTTCCTTCCTTCCTTCCTTCCTTCCTCCCTCTCTCCCTCCCTCCCTCCCTCCCTCCCTCCCTCCTTTTCAGTTCCTAGTGGTCCCTGGGGAATCCAACAGAATGGATTCTGTGCAGCGTCTTTCAGGCCACATGAAAGGCACAAACCATTTCAGAATTTCCCAGTAGGGCAGGAAAACAAGTTGTTCTTTGATTTTTCTTGCCCCCAAAATATAAGGCTTGGATTATATTATGCAGGCAAATAGGTGACATGAAATTGCAGTGTCTTTGGTGTAGTGTTGGGGTTCAGGGGAGACACCCTGGATTTGGCTAATCCCGGGAATGGTGAAAATGGAGCTCACTGGTGAGCTTAGAACTATTGGAATTCACCTCTGGAAGGAGAGACTTTCTTTACAATGCCAAGTTAGCCAAGCAAGGCAAATGCTGAGTGCCTGTAAGCTCTTCCTTCTCGCCTGACTGGGAATCTCAGAGTTAGTTACCGAATAACTAACTCTGAAGCAACTGATGTGACCCTAAGACCTTTTATAGAATCAGCAATTTAAAAGTTGTAGCCAGACAGTGAGTCCAAGGTCAAAAGTTGGGAGAAACCAGATCCTGGGCTAAATTGCAGAACTGCAGGGCAGAGAGAAACCAGTTCAATGCATGTAATGTGGGGAGGCAAGTGAATTAAACAGAAGGCAAGAACCGAATCTCTGCCTTCAAGCAGGATTTCAATCAGATTGTCTTGATGTAATGGGGACTGAGCCACCAGTGACCCAACTGGGCAGGACATGATGAGTTTTGTGCCTTTAGATTATAAGTATAGACACTTAGAGTGGACTCTGAATTATCATTCCCAAGTTCCTCTTATCTTCTACTCCTGACACCCAGGTGTGTTACTAATTATAGACATCCTTTTCAAAACCTTCTTTTTTTTTTTTTTTTTGGTAATAGAGATTGAACCCAGGGGTACTTAACCACTGAGTCAGGTTGCCAGCCCTTCGTGTGTGTGTGCACGCACGCACGTGCGTGTTTATTTTATTTTATTTTTTTTTAGACAGAGTCCCACTAAGTTGCTTAGGGCCTCATTAAGTTGCTGAGGCTTGTGATCCTCCTGCCTCAGTCTCTTGAACTGCTTTGCAAAACCTTCTAAAGGGCTTCCCTTCTCTCACTATCCTCTGGTCAGAGTTCCTGGGTCTCTTGTTCAGTGCCTAAGCACATACCTCTTTTTGCCCCTATCTTGCTCTAATGGAAATATTCATTTGCACGACTCTTTCCACTACAATTTATTGAGGTAGAGCCATTTCTTACAGTTTTGTTCGTGTTGGCTGTACTTACCTTGACATTGGGTGCATAGGGAGTACTCAATAAATACTTACAAATGAGGGACTCGTGTGTGCCCAGATGGAAGACACACATAATTTAATCCTGTCCTCCTGCCTATCTGTACTCTTACTTCCCCTGGTTTTGTACTGTTTACACTTAGCTCCAGACACTTCAAGACACCAGACGCTTCAGCCAAGAACTCACCCTGTGAGTCCACATTTTTATACCTTTTCTACTGTTTTCCCTTTACTCTAAAATTCTCTTCCTCATTATTTTTTGCTTTTGGATATGTGACTTCACTCTGACCTCTCCATTCTCTGGTCTGGGAGCTCCTGGGAGGCAGGACTTATTTATATTTCTCTGATCCTTGCTTTGCAGCCAGCAGAGGTATCTACCAGGGTTTGCTTGTGGAAAATGAGTTTGGCTTTGACTAAAGTGACCTTCTGATCTCCATGATGCAGCTCCTCATTACGTCTTGGTTAACTGTCACTTGTCTAGATGGATTTGCTCAGGAGAGATGAGATGGATAACTGCAGGTATAGTTTAGAAATTATCATCTTAAGTGTGTCAGCAAGCTGGGAGCAGTGGCACATGCCTATAATTCCAGTGGCTCTGGAGACTGAGGCAGGAGGATTGCAAGTTCAAGGCCATCCTCAGCAACTTAGTGAGGCCCTAAGCAACTCAGTGAGATCCTGTCTCTAAATAAAATATAAAAAGAGCTGGGGATGTTGCTCAGTGGTTAAGCACCCCTGGGTTCAGTCCCTTTTACAAAAACAAAACAAACAAAAAAAAAAAAAAAAAAGGAAAGAATGGGTCAACTACTTTCCATTTCACTGTGAAAATTCAGTTAATAACATGAAGTCATCTTGGATTTGTGATTAGGAAGCTCTTGGCTCTCTCTTACTCCATGAAAGCCATGTGGGTTTGGAGAAGAGGGCAGTGTAGGCAGACAGCTCCATCCCACTTTATTGCTTTGCTTCCTGCCCCAGCCCTGGGACAATGCCAGGTCTACACAAAATTATAAAGTAGTTAAGGTTTGATTTTTTCTGTATGCCTTTTTTCCCTCTTTGTCTTCTCTGTCCCAGATTATGGATTAAATGCTTTGGCTCTTTTCCCATCCCTCCAGGATAGAAGTGAGGGAATTTGGTCAATCAGTAATCAGGGGTGGAAAATTCAAATGCATGCTGAGGCTAAAGGAAATAAGCCAAGTTGACTGGGTAGGGACAAAGTAACCTGATTAAAGAGACAGCTGCTTCCCTGCTTAGGTGGATGGTTGTTCACAGAGACCTGTGAACATAAGATAAGTCACTTTATCTTATTTTGTATAACCACCCTTGTTATGAATCTTGGCATTGTCGGGAAAGATTGTCCAAGACTCAGAAAAGGACGAAAGAGATTATTGGGTTTTATTTCAGTAAATTGTAGGGTACACTCTCATGGACTTCCCAGGGAGTTTTGGATCTATAGGAGTTTGCATCATCGATGAAAATCTCTCTGTCTGTAGATGGGAAACGACCCTGGATTATCCAGGTGGGCCCAATGTCATCATGAGGGTGCTAATAAATGGAAAAATGAGGCAGGAGACTTAGAGGAGGAGATGTGACAATGAGAGCAGAGAATCTGGGATGATGCTGAGTTAAAAAGACTCAACCCATCATTATTAGCTTTAAAGATGGAGGAATGGGCCATGAGCCAAGGAATGCAGGTGGCCTGCAGAAGGTGAAGAAAAGAGACGCATTCTCCCCCAGTGCGTCTGGAACAAGCAGATCTGAAATACAATGATTTTAGCAAACTCCTTTTGGACTTCTGACCTCCAGTTGTAAGAGAGTCCCAATGATGAACCATCTGATGATAAATCTGTATTGTTTTAAGCTACTGAGTTTTCGGTGACTTGTCACAATAGCAATAGGAAACTGATACTAGATTGTTTTACAACCTGTAGAAGTAGAGATTAAATTGTAGCAAATCGATAGCAATACAAATGCTTCTTGTCCTTAGTAATGCAAATGATTTCTGTTCACAGATCATTAAAAATACTTTGTCCATGTGTAAGGTCCTGGACTTGATGCCCAGCACCACAAAAAACAAATGAAATTTTGTTCAATGGAGAATATAAGTCTCCATAAGTCATATTCTCTTTTGGATTGATTTAATATCTTTTGATTCCTTTATTAATTAATGAATTTTATTAGAAATTTTGATGTATGTTAATTTGTGTTTTCATAAGTTCATGCTATTAACTTAAAAACTACATTAACAATGTTATGTTCATATTCTGCATTTTTGCGCCTTTCAATAAGAACTTTAGTCATAATTTCGAACCTACTTTGACATGGCTCACTAATTTGATTTCTATTTTTCAATTATCACAAATTTCAAAAAGGCATGTACTAGCAAGGCCTGAAGCTGGGATCCAATGGGAAGGTATTATAATTGCCAAGATTTTGGTCATGATGAAGTACTGCATTTGGATTTGAGAAACATCAAATAATATATATTTTTTTCAGTTACTAAGGCCTTAAGCATTTTTTACTGAGACAATATATATGCATTTTTGACATTTCTGATAGCTCATATTAATATGTGCCATGCTATCTACTACTGACCATATTTATTAGTAGGGAAGGGGAAGATCAAAAGAACCATGTGCAGGAGTAACTAACCGGTCAACCTGGCAAAGTGCTGCCAACATGGGGCAGGTCAGGATCGTGCATGGGCTGAGGGTCTGAGCGATGGAATGTGAGGGATGGAGACTCTCTCCCTACATTTTGCCACTACACAGTGAGAAAGTAACTGCTGTTTTTGCTATGAAATGCAGAGGCCAGTCTCATAGCTAGGGACCCTGAGGCTCAGAGATGTTCAGTGACTTGCTCAGGGTCTCACAGAAGGTGAAAGACTAAGTGTGAAACCCAAGTCTCTCCCAGTTCAAAGTGCAGCATTTTGGCTGCATTCCACATTTCAGCCAGGGACTCTGCTCTATAATGCATGCAGTACGGTATTGTTAGCACTGCTCCAATGACTTTTGGGTTGTTTCAATAATTGGAAGACACAACTGTCATTTAGAAGGCATAGGACCAGGGTTGCTAAGTTATTTTGCAATGAATGTCACATTCCTGCAAAATGAAGAATTGTCCCGTGTCCTTGTTATCAGAGTCCTGGGCCAGAGGCCTGACTCTGAGGATCCCAACAAACCAGATCTAGTCACTTGCTGCAAAAACCAAGTAGAAAAGGTAACAGTGAAAATAAGGAAAAGATTATTAATCTTTTAATTGATTATTTAATCAATATGGCCAAATTGGAGGCAAAGTGAAATTCAACATTGTCTCAGGGATCCTGGCAGGAGCTTTGGGTTTAAATAGAGGAAAAATTGGGGTAGGAGGCAAGAGGTATGCATAGTTCAACAGACTTGGTCAAACTGCGATTTGCTCAAATATTGTTTCAGTTCTTGTTCTGCAAGGTGACTCCAGAGAAATCTATCACTTAGCTGGGTGGCGGGAGGCGTGGGGGGGGCATGTGAATTTCCACTTGCTACTCAGTATGTTTATCACTCAGACCTGTAATTCTGGAAGGGGGCAATTCAGTCCTCATGAGATGATTGCTCCTGCTTGTAGGGGGGAGTGGTCACTTCCAGGGGTGATTTCTTGGAAGGTGTAGAACAATAACTGAAGACTTCTAGGTGCTACTCCAGGGAACTGAAAAAAATCAAATATCCCTGAAAATCATGTCTCAGTCCTAAAGGGGGACTAGATAGATACTTTAGGATTAATAAACCTTTTATTACGAGTTTGGAGATAAACACTTTTTAAAAGATTAACATGACCACAGAGTTGAGCAGGGACATGCCTCAAAGTTTAAGATATTAAAGGAGAAAGATACAAAATGAAGTCAGAGATGCCAAGCTTTATCCTGATTTTATCTACCCCTCAGGGATCTATAGGATTAGATGAAAAGTCACTGCTTTTAGCAAAAGCAGCTCCTCTAAGTCCCTATTATATCCTGTTCAACTTTGGAATATATCCACAGTGTGGATAGCAGGCTGTGCCCTGTTCTGAGTTATTCCATGTTATATAGAACAGCAATTTTTAGGTTTTGCCCTGCCCTGAGGTTCTCCATTTTATAAGCATCAGTTTGGCCTGAGTTACTCCATTTTGAGTGTAAGTGCTAAGGCAGAATAACTTGGAACTTGTCTGGGCAAATATGTAACCACCAGATGTTGGACATACAGAACTTAATAAAAAGAACACCCCCAGCTGCACAGCACAATCATAAAGCACGAACTGATAAATAAGTAAAATGTGCTAATAAAAATGAGCACCTGTGAACTTACATAATTAAATTAGAATCACACAGCATATCATACCCATATCAAAGAAATCAGGACCGTGAGCTTATCAAATACACCAGATGAAGGAAAGGTATGGCCCACTCACCTGAAACACATAGATGGAGGGCACCTGAGATGGGGGTGGTATGGTAGCCACACCAACCCATCATGCTGTCACACTAGCTGGTGATCTCCCCATGCGATTGAGGCAGGGAACTCAGGACTCTGACCTGGGGCTTCAGCCCAGCTCCATCTCCCTGCTTGAGGCATGCCATTTGAGACTGCCTGCTTTCAGGACCTGTGCTGAGGACAGCTTTGCACCTTGAACTATTTCAGTGGATGGTTTGTCAATCTCTTTTGTCCCTGTTGGGTGCTAGAGCTTAAACCCAGAGCTTCATGCATGTGTGGCAAGCACTCGAACCCTGAGCTATACCCCAAACCTTTTAAATTTTGAGACAAGTTCTCTCTAAATTTCCCAGTTCGGCCTTAAATTTGTGATCCTCCTACCTCAGCCTCCGGAGAAGCTAGGATTACAGGTATGGATTTCTTTGGGTTCACTAATCTTATTTAACCATCTGCAGTAACACCTTTATATCCTGTAGCCCCTGTTAACACTTTCTTAGCCTTTCTGTAATTTATATATCATTGCATGAAGTGTGATGTGACTTGAGTGTTATAGATATTTGTAATTAAGATTATAATGAAATAAAACGTGATTGCCACGGTCATGGCACCAAGTAAAATCAAAGAATACCCAGTGAATTAAAGCTGACATACTTGACAGAGCTTGTGAATTTATTGTTATCCAATAAATTCTGATATTGTGAAAAGATATAAATATGTTCAATCTATATTAATGGCATAGCTGTTTTTTAACACTCAGAAATTCATGTAGGCAAAAACTCTCCATAATTACCTAAGCCTAAACTGCAACTCCCTTTTGAATATAAGCACAAAATATTTTTACATGATTTAAAAACACAATTTTCCTGGAACTCAACTACCATGCAAGTTAAAAGATAATTGTACTTTGTTTTGTTCAAAAATTTACCAGAGCCAGGTGTGGGGTATACACCTGTAATCCCAGTGGCTAAGGAGACTGAGACAGGAGGGTGGCAAGTTTAAGGTTAGTCTCAGCAGCTCAGTGAGTCCCTAAGCAACTTAGTGAGAGCCTGTCTCAAAATTAAAAAAAAATAATAATAAAAAGGCTGGGAATGTGATTCAGTGGTCGAGTACCCCTGGGTTCAATCCCTGGTACCAAAAAACAAAAACAAAAACAAAAAGTTTACCCACAGTTGTTCACTAATTTGAAAAACTATGTCAGGGTCAGAAATGAGTAGGATTAGAGCTTGTCAGTACAACTATTTATAACTGTCTTTATTTGTGGCTGTTTGCATTTACAGTGACTGTGCATTTAGGGACAAATATCCATCATTTCACTTCATATTCTAATACAGTTATGCCCAGCACTTATTATTTTATTTACAATTATACTGTTATTATTTCATTTGTAATGATCAGTAATAATTGATGATTTTTTATTCTAAATCATGATCCTTTTATTGATTATTCTATCAAATTGATTATCTTTCCAAAAGATAAATTTTATTATAGGAAAGGGAGGTGACAAAACATAGGTTATGGGGACTGGGTATATAGTTCAGTTCATAGAGAGCTTGCCTATCAAGCACAAGGCCCTGGGTTCAATCCCCAGCACTGAAAAAAAAAAAAAAAATGGTTGTAAAAGGTAAGGGTGTCAAATGGGTTGAGAACCACTGTGTTGGAAGGAGCACTTGGGCAGGAGCCTGTAAAACCTTGATTGAGAGTCCTGGTTTTGCCACTTAATTTGAACACATAGAAACCTCTGGAAGGGCATAACTCAACAGTAGAGCACTTGCCTAGCATGTGTGAGGCCCTAGGTTCAATCCATCCTACTGCAAACAAGATAAAACCAAAACCTCCCCAAGACTATCTCCTCCTCTGTAAAATGAGCAATATTCCCACGTACTTTTTGGAGTAGACACTGTGTTAACTAAAGGAGATCAGGTAGATCAGTACATGTACCAATAGAGGGACTCTCTAAATAGACCATGAATAGAACTTGCTTATCTGGGATTAAACTGAATACTTAACAATGCTCTTATCATTCTCCCTGGATAAATTTAGGCTTGAACTTGTTTGCCTAAAAGCCTTGAATAGGCACGTGAATCTATCCAAGCCAAATGGATGATGAACTCATGAAATGGTGCTTTAGTCATCAGGGAAATGCAAATTAAAACTAGAAGGTAATGCCATTATCCACCTACCAGGCTGACTAAAATGAAAAATAACATGGATTGTTGTCAAGAACATGAAACAATAAATACACTGTGGATGGAAATGTCAATTGGTACAGCACTTCAGAAGCCTGGCAGTACCTTCATTTGTTTATTTTGGGGGGTGGGGAGTTGGGTACTGGGGATTTAACCCAGGGGCAATTTACCACTGAGCCACATCCCCAGCCCTTTTTTTGTTTTGTTTTGAGACAGGGTCTCACTAAGTTGCTTAGGGTCTCTGTAAGTTGCTGAAGTTGGTCTTGAACTTACCATCTTCCTGTCTTGGCCTCCAGATTCACTGATATTACAGGTATGCACCACTGCTCCCAGCTCTGGCAGTATCAATTAAAGCAATTCTATGACCCAGCAACTCCACTTACGGTTATAAAGCCAACCAAAATGTTTACATATATTTCCCAAAAGCTATATACATGAGTGTTCAGAGGAGTACTCTTGACAGGCACAGCAGTGCACACCTGTAATCCCAGTGACTTGGAAGGCTGAGGACTGCAAGTTCAAGGCCAGCCTGGGCAACTTAGCAAGACAGAGATAAGTGGGGGTAACATGATGGACAGTTTTATAAACTGGGCCTACTGTACTTACCTCCATATGCTTTCTTTAAAAAAGCAATTTATCTGTGATCCTGCCTGGCCTAAGTCCATAGGTTATGCTACATTCCTCAGCAAACAACCTGTTATCTGTAGGAGAAATTCAGGCCCAAGAGGCTCCTCCATGCTGATAAGGAGAATACAAGTTACGCTGAAGAAGGATTTTTATGACCTTTATGCAGACCAGATTCCAGAAATTGGGGAGAGATGATAATTAAAAGCAAAACTCCCTAACCATAAAATCTTCCATAACAAGTTCCAATTAGAACTGGTCAGTTTGGGCCAAAGTGACCCAGAGTTGCCTTGGATCTGTAGCATGTCATTGTAATAATAAGATCTTCCCCTTCATGGGGCTAGACCATGTGCAGTGGAGACAGAAGTCTGGTGAAATCCTGCTGTCAGGCAAAAGTCAAGAGGTAGACCTGGGCAGGACTCTTGGGAAGCTTCTCTGGGGCACCCAATAAAACTGGAGGGCAGGAGAGGCGAGCTCTCTCTCTCTTCTCTGAGAGGACCCACTCTCTCCATTGAGAGTGTCTCCTTTTTTCCCTTTTCCTATCTCTTCTAATAAACACCATGCCTGCTACTGTGGTTGATGCATCTGAAATCTTTCCAGCATGATCCCAAAACCAGTAACTGAGGACCACTGTGGCTACCCTGGTTCTGCAGCAGGCCCTTTCTCTGTAACACCTGTCTCAAAATAAAATGTATAAAGGGATGGGGATGGAGTTCAGTGGTAAAACAGCCCTGGCCTCAATCCCCAGAACCAATAACAAAGCAGGGGGCTACATTCATAAGAGTCCTAAACTAGAAATATCCTAATACCTTAAATGTTCACCAATAATAAATGGATAAACTGTGATAAATTTCTACAATAGTATATGCTCCAGCAGGCTCTGCCCTACTCTGAGTTATTTCATGATGAACAGAACAGCAGTAGTCAGGCTGTGCCCAGCTCTGAGCTACTCCTTTTATAAAGTAGTAGTTTGCCATGAGTTACTTCATATTTAGTACAAGTGCCAAGGTAGAATGACTTCATACCTTGTTCATACAAGTGAACAACATCCATCTGCCTAGTACAACTGTAAGGCACAAATAAATACATTAATCATGCTAATAAAAATGACCACCTGTAAACTTATCAAATTAAATCAGAAGCACATGGATGCGTGGGCGTATCAACTCCATCTCAGAAAAAACAGGCCCATGAGCTTATCAGTCTCAAGAGAAATAATGCCTCACCTGAAACCTATAAGAAGAGAAGAATCCCAAAACTGGGTACTATGGCACACACCAATCTGTCATCACACCATCTGGTGAATGTGTCATGAGGTGAATGCATTAAGAGGTTGACAAGGTATGAATCTCCAACTCTGTCCCCAGGTTCAGCTCAGTTCAATCTCCCTCCTTGACATGCCCCACCTCAAAATTGCCTGCCATCTGGTTGGGTATGATGGCACACACCTGTCACCCCAGCAGCTCTGGAGGCTGAGGCAGGAGGACAGAGAGTTCAAAGCCAGCCTCAGCAAAAGCGAGGCCCCACCTCAATTCTAACATTTGAATTTGGGAATTAAGTTCCCCACACACAAACTCTGAGGGGGACACATTTAAATCACAGTAGGTATTATAAGTCAGAACAGCAGTTACCTTGGGAATGAATTGTGAGTGGGAGGGGACCTGAGAGGGTGTTAGGGAATGGTGGCAATTTTGGGTTTCTTGATCTAGATACTGGTTACATGGGTATGTTTGTGAAAGCTATGATTCTGAATTTTTTCTCTTTATTATATATTTTTTTAATTTGGGGATTGAACCCAGGGGTACTTACCACTGAGCCACATCCCCAGCCCTTTTTTGTATTTTATTTAAAGGCAAGGTCTCACCCAGTTGCTTAGGGCCTGACTAAATTGCTGAGGCTGGCTTTGAACTGGTGATCCTCCCGCCTCAGCCTCCTGAACCTCTGGAATTACAGGTGAGTGCCACCAACAGGCCTTTTTAAAAATTGCTGAAACAAAAAATAATTGTTAGCTATGTGTGGTGGCACGTACCTATAATCTCAGTTACTTAGGAGGTTTGAGGAAGGAGAATTTCAAGTTTGAGGCCAGCCTGGGCAACTTAGCAGAAGCTGTTTCAAAATAAAATTTTTTAAAAAGGACTTGGGATATAGCTGTGTTGGTAGCTTGTGTGAGGTCCTGGGTTCAATCCCCATTACTGGAAGAAAAAAAAAAAAAAAAAAAAGCCGGGCTTGTAATGCTTCGGTCATATATTTTGCTTTCCCTTCTTGAGACCAAGCCCTGGCAAGTTTAAGCTCTATTTGTGACCACGGAGCAGAACAAAGCTAATGGGCTCCTGTAGGGGTCAAGGTCATAATCTCAGCTCCAAGACAGCTGATCCCAGAACCTAAGAACAAGGGTGGGGTCAGGCCAATCCTTATGCAAAATACTGGAAAGGCATTTACATAGGCTCTATTTTCCCATTTTTTCCTTCTCGTTCTGGTCATGTGAAAAGGGAGAGAGAACGGATCACATGAGGTAAAGTTTGTGCAAACACTTTGTAAGCTGTAAGTTTTCACATTACACAACAGAGAGCAAGTTTACATGGGAGGACCGGTTTTGGGGGACAGAAAACAAAGGTAAAAATAGAGGCGCATCTGGTGATGCCTTCATCTCCCCTGTTCTCCGCCTTGGATCCCTGAAGAGCTTTGGGTCTACGCCCAGGTTTCAGCAGCGGTGTTTGTTCTCCTTGCTAGGCGGAGTCCCTTTTTCTGCCACAAGAGGGCGGTATGTCCACACCAAGCCGGAGCCTCAACAGCGGAATTGGGAGGAATTGGAGAGCCTCAGGGGTGGGCTGGATTTCCTCTGCTTTGGAGGGCCAGGATCCTAGTCAACTGCTTTTCTGGTTTCTTCCTCCCCCAATCCAGGCTATGGAGAAGCAGGGCAGCGGGAAGGCAGGGGGGCTGCATAAGGAATTTCGCCTGTGGTGTATGGAAATCTGGGACACAGGAGTGGATGGGTGGGTCGGGGGAGTTTGGGAAAGCTTTGTTCTGTGCGCTCCAGGGCAGTAAAGTGTGCGTTGTCCACGGGGCCTTCAAAAGGGAAATATTGACACAACAGGCACTATCCAGGGATGATTTTCCTCTGCCTATGCTTCCAGCCCAGTGACCTCTTCACCAGCTCCAAGAGAGACAAAAGATCACTTACTCCTGTGCTTCTCAAATTCTGCTCAAATGACACCAGCTTCAGATCCAGCTGGGTGCTTGTTAAGACACAGCTACTAGACCCCCACCCCTACTCCAGACTGAGTTACAACCTCTGTGAGAGGGCTTGGAGCCTGTGTTTAAACAGGCTCTCCCCCCTTTCTCTATCCCCTTGTGGCTATTGATATACAATACATTTTGAGAAGTTTCTATTGACTTCAGTCTCCTCAATTTGGAGAGGAACAAATAAATCTCAGAGGTCAAGTGCAGGGCCCAAAATTACCCAACCTGTTGGCAGCATAACCTAGGAGGTGAATCAAGAGCCTGAACCCTGACCCCACAGCAGTAAATTTGTTCTCCATGTTTCTGAGAGCCATAGAGTTTTTCTTTTATTTTTCTTTTTTGTTGTTGTTTGGTCTTGGTACGATGGATTGAACCCATGGGTCCTCTACCTTTGAATTGCATCGCCATCCTTTTTATCTTTTACTTTGAGACAATGTCTTGCTAAGTTGCTGAGAGTCTCTAAATTGCTGAGACTAGCCTGGAACTTGGGATCTTCCTGCCTCAGGCTCCCAAATAGCTGGGATTTTAAGTATGTGCCACCTCACCTGGTTGTGAATCAGGATTTTTAAAAATATCATGCTTGCAGTTATCCTCTGTCTCTATTTAATATTATCAAGATAATTATAAAAGTCCCACCATCAGTATTGACTGACTTAAATAGAATAAACTATTAAAATACCACTTTATTTTTGAGACAAGGTCTCACTTTGTTGCTCAGGTTTGAACTCACAATACCCCCTGCTTTAACCTCCTGAATAGCTGGTATTATAAATATGTGTCACCACATCTGGCAAAATACCGCTTTTATCTGTTTTATATATTGGGATTCTGTAAAGTAAAATTTCACTTGACGAGCAATTCTACTTCTTCTATAAAACGTATCAGGCAATCATTAAACTGAAAACACTGTTCAGCACCGTGGGAATAAACAAAGACCACCCAAATGAGAAAAAACAGAAGCTTTTAATTCTGAGATTTCTGGAGCCAGGGAGTCAGCTACTGTCACTTGTGTTTGGCAGAGACTCAAAGGCAGGCAGGGGACTGGGAAAGCTTTATGTAACAGAAAAAAGGGAAGGCTTCAGATGTGTCCCGACTGGAGGCATGGGAAAGAGGGAGATGGGGTGCCTATGTGATTGGTTTGAAATCAGGTTGAAAGGGGAGCAAGAGCTGGGGAATTGGCACTTGCTGTCCTGGTCAAGTGCCGACTGTTCTGGACTGATTGCTACAGAGGCTGTGGTTTGGCTTCCTGGGCTGCATGCTGTGGAGGTTGCGGGTGAGAGATCTGTTGTCATATAGGTCAGGCCATTGTCTGTGTTTTTAGTCTCTCAGCATTTTCTGCATTATCTCCTTTAAGCCCCATCACAACCCCATGAGATTGGCATTATGGTTATCTCAGCTTTAGGAATGAGAAACGGAATTGCAGATAAGTAAGATAACTCACCCAAAGTCAAACAGCTATGCAGAAGAAAAACTAGGGCTTGAACCCAGGCAGACAGAATGACTTCAGAACCTTGGGTATTTCATTAATATGATGTGTGTGTGTGTGTGTGTGTGTAGATGTTTTGTTTTGCTTTTGGTGATGGTAGGGATTGAACCCAGGGCCTTGTGCATGCCAGGCAAGCACTGTACCAACTGAGCTATATCCCCAGCTCAATATACTATATTTCTATCACGGCTTTTCAGAAGACTAGAAGCTGACAAGTTGTCTAAAAATTCATAGGAAAAACGTAAAACAAGAGTCATCAAGATAATCTGCTATTGACATCAAGACAGGTAGATCAGTTCACTTGAAGAGAAAGTGTGTGAGCTCACACACACACACACACAAGCTTTTTGGAAAAGATTCAAAGGCAATTAAAAAGGATATATAGTTTCTGATGAAGAGTTTCAATGAATTGGGCTGAAACAATCAAATGGTCCTATAGGGAAAAAAATGAGCTTCAATCCGTACATTATCCCATATATAAAAATTAAGTGATATTTGATCATAGACCTAAGCGTGAAATCTAAAACTATAAAACCTCTAGAAGAAAACACAGAAAAAAAAGTTTGGTGCCCTTGTATTAGACAAGAGCTCTTAGATACGACACCAAAAATATAATCAATGATAAAAAGTTAATAAGTTGGACTTCATCAAAATTTTAAAAACTTCTGTTTCTGAAAGACATTATCATTATAAGAATGAAAGGAAAAGTTCCACATTAGGAGAAAATATTTGCAAATAGTATATCTAATAAAGGACTTGCATCTAGAATATGTAAAGAACTTTAGAAATCATATAAGAACAAATAATCCAGGGCTGGGATTGTGGTTCAGTGGAAGAGCACATGCCTAGCATGTGTGAGGTACTGGGTTCGATTCTCAGGAACACATGTAAATAAAAAATAAAGGTCCATTGACAGCTAAAAAATATTAAACAAAGAAGAACAAATAATCAAAAAAATTTAAGTAGGAAAAAATGAATAGATATATATTGATGGCAAAAAAAGCACATGAAAAGATGTCCAACATCATTACACATTAGGGAAATACAGATTAAAATCACACTGAGATGGTTACAACCACACACCTATTAAATGTCTAATTAAAAAGACTGATCATACCAAGTATTGGCAAGAATGTGGAGGAACCAGTTAGCGGGAACTGTTAGTGGAAATGTTAAATGATAAAACTACTTTGGAAAACAGTTTGGCAGTTTCTTTTCTGTTTTTCTTTTGTTTAGCAAGTTTTTGTTTTGTTTTGTTTTGTTGTTAAACCCACCTACCATAGGAAGTAACCAGTCCACCCTTGTATGTTCACCCAAGAGTAAAGAAAGCATAGGTCCATACAAAGACTTTTATATATATAAATATTCATAGCAGCTTTATTGTTTTTTTCTTCAGCTTTATTGAGGTATAATTAACAAAAGTCATATGAGGGACTGGGAGTGGCAAAGTGCTTGCCTTCCTTGGGTGAGACCCTGGTTGGATTCCAGGACTGGAAAGAAAAGAAAAGCCTCAGCATATCAACCTTGTTTGTAACAGCCAAAAGCTGGAAGCAATCAAATGCAATGGAATACTATTCTATAAAATGAACAAGCGCTTTTGTCAGTAACAGATGTATTGGGATATTATTCACATACCCAAAATGTAGTCATTTAAAGTGCACAATGGGACTGGGGTTGTGGCTCAGTGGTGGAGTTCGTGCCTGGCATATGTGAGGCACTGGGTTCAATCCTCAGTACCACATATAAATAAATAAACAAAAATAAATAAATAAAGTGCACAATGCACGACACTATATAATGAGAAGGGGTGCTAAGTGAAATAGGCCAAACCCAAAAAACCAAAGGCCAGATGTTTTCTCTGATAAGTGAATGAGGATACATAACGAGAGGGTGTAGCGGGGGGAAGAGAAGAATGAAGGAACGTCGGATGGTGTAGAGGAAAATGGGATGGAAGGGATGGGGGACAGAAAGTAGAATGAAACAGTATTACCCTATGTATATGGATGATTACAGGGATGGTGTGAATCCACATTGTGTACAACCATAGAAATGAAAAGTTGTACCCCATTTGTGTACAATGAATCAAAATGCAGTCTGTAAAAATAAAAAAGATTTTAATTTTAAAAAACACAGATAATTCCTAAATGAATAAATATGCATATATGAGAAATAAATACTTTTTACCTTTTTTTTTTTTTTTTTTTTTTGAGACCAGAAATCTCATAGAACGTTAGGCTAATGAATTGAGGTGCAAGAAGAAAAAAATTTTTTAATTATTTAAACTTAATTTTTACTTAAAAACAGGAAAGTTATTTAACAATATTCAATAAACAGAATAACACTGCTCCTCGATATGCATGTTGTATTGTCATGTATCAGATATAAAATATTGGTTCCTGGGTGTTCTGAAGGAAGGTTTGGGTCATTAGTCTACTTTTCTGTATACAGGTTAATTTTTTTTATTTATTTTTATTGTAAACAAATAGGATACATGTTGTTTCTGTTTGTACATGGAGTAACAGCATACCATTTGCGTAATCATACATTTACATAAGGGTAATGATGTTTGATTCATTCTGTTATTTTTTTCCTTCCATGCCACCCCTCCCACCCCTCTTTTCCCTCTATACAGTCCCTCCTTCCTCCATTCTTGCCCCCCTCCCACCCCCCATTATGTGTCATCATCCGCTTATCAGTGAGGTCATTCGTCTTTTGGATTTTTGAGATTGGCTTATCTCACTTGGCATGATATTCTCCAATTTCATCCATTTGCCTGCAAATGCCATAATTTTATTATTCTTTATAGCTGAGTAATAGTCCATTGTATATATATACCATAGTTTCTGTATCCATTCATCAATTGAAGGACATCTAGGTTGGTTCCACAATCTGGCTATTGTGAATTGAGCAGCTATGAACATTGATGTGGTTGTATCTCTGTAGTATGCTGATTTTAAGTCCTTTGGGTATAGGCTGAGGAGTGGGATAGCTGGGTCAAATGGCAGGTCCATTCCAAGTTTTCTGAGGAATCTCCACACTGATTTCCAGAGTGGCTGCACTAATTTGCAGCCCCACCAGCAATGTATGAGTGTACCTTTTTCCCCACATCCTCTCCAACACCTATTGTTGCTTGTATTCTTGATAATTGCCATTCTAATTGGGGTGAGATGGAATCTTAGTGTAGTTTTGATTTGCATTTCTCTTATTACTAGAGATGTTGAACATTTTTTCATATGTTTGTTGACTGCTTGTAGATCTTCTTCTGTGAAGTGTCTGTTCATATCCTTAGCCCATTTGTTGATTGGGTTATTTGTATTCTTGGTGTAGAGTTTTTTGAGTTCTTTATATATTCTGGAAATTAGTGCTCTATCTGAAGTATGAGTGGCAAAGATATTCTCCCACTCTGTAGGCTCTTTCTTCGCATTGCTGATAGTTTCCTTTGCTGAGAGAAAGCTATTTAGTTTGAATCTATCCCAGTTATTGATTCTTGCTTTTATTTCTTGTGCTATGGAAGTCCTGTTAAGGAAGTCTGATCCTAAGCCAACGATGTGAAGATTTGGACCTACTTTTTCTTTTATAAGATGCAGGGTCTCTGGTCTGATTTCAAGGTCCTTGATCCATTGTGAGTTGAGTTTTGTGCAGGGTGAGAGATAGGGTTTAGTTTCATTCTGTTGCATATGGATTTCCAGTTTTCCCAGCACCATTTGTTGAAGAGGCTGTCTTTTCTCCATTGCATATTTTTGCCCCTTTTGTCTAGTATTAGAAAATTGTATTTATTTGGGTTTGTGTCCGTGTCCTCTATTCTGTACCATTGATCAACCTGTCTATTTTGGTGCCAATACCATGCTGCTTTTGTTACTATTGCTTTGTAGTATAGTTGAAGTTCTGGTATTGCGATACCCCCTGTTTCATTCTTCCTGCTAAGGATTGCTTTAGCTATTCTGGGTTTCTTATTCTTCCAGATGAATTTCATAATTGCTTGCTCTATTTCTGTAAGGTACGTCATTGGGATTTTAATTGGAATTGCATTGAATCTGTATAGCACTTTTGGTAGTATGGCCATTTTGACAATATTAATTCTGCCTATCCAAGAACATGGGAGATTTTTCCATCTTCTAAGGTCTTCCTCAATTTCTTTCTTCAATGTTTTGTAGTTTTCATTGTAGAGATCTTTAACCTCTTTGGTTAGATTGATGCCCAAGTATTTTTTTTTTTTTGAGGCTATTGCAAATGGAGTTGTTTTCCTCATTTCCCTTTCAGCTGTTTTGTTGCTTGCATATAAAAATGCTGTAGATTTATGTGTGTTGATTTTATAGCCTGCTATTTTGCTGAATTCATTGATGAGGTCTAGAAGCTTTCTGGAGGAGGTTTTGGGATCCTCTAAATATAGAATCATGTCATCCGCAAATAGTGACAGCTTAAGTTCCTCTTTTCCTATTTGTATCCCTTTAATTTCTTTGGTCTGCCTAATTGCTCTGGCTAGAGTTTCTAGGACAATGTTGAATAGAAGTGGTAAAAGAGGACATCCCTGTCTTGTTCCCGTTTTTAAAGGGAATGGTTTCAGTTTTTCTCCATTAAGAATGACATTGGCCATGGGCTTAGCATAAATAGCCTTTACAATGTTCAGGTATGTTCCTATTATCCCTATTTTTTCTAGTGTTTTGAGCATGATGGGGTATTGTATTTTGTCAAAAGCTTTTTCTGCATCAACTGAAATAACTGTATGATTCTTATCCTTAAGTCTATTGACATGATGGATTACGTTTATTGATTTACGGGTGTTAAACCATCCTTGCATTCCAGGGATGAACCCCACTTGATCGTGGTGCACGATTTTCTTAATATGTTTTTGGATACAGTTTGCCAATATTTTGTTAAGGATCTTTGCATCTATATTCTTCAAGGATATTGGTCTAAAATTTTCTTTCCTAATGTGTCTTTGCCTGGTTTGGGTATGAGGGTGATATTAGTTTCATAGAATGAGTTCGGTAGGGAACCCTCCTTTTCTATTTCCTGGAATACTTTGAGAAGTACTGGAATGAGTTCTTCTTTGAAGGTCTTGTAGAACTCGGCTGAGAATCCGTCTGGTCCTGGGCTTTTCTTGGATGGTAGATTTTTAACGGCTTCTTCTATTCAATTGCTTGTTATTGATCTGTTTAAATTGTGTATGTCCTCCTGGTTCAGTTTGGGGGGAGCATATGTCTCTAGAAATTTGTCAATGTCTTCGGTAGTTTCTATTTTGTTGGAATACAGATTTTCAAAGTAGCTTCTCATTATGTTCTGTATCTCAGTGGTGTCTGTCGTGATATTTCCTTTTTCATCACGAATTTTAGTAATTTGAGTCTTCTCTCTCCTTCTCTTTGTTAGTGTGGCTAAGGGTTTGTCTATTTTGTTTACTTTCTCAAAGAACCAACTTTTTGTTTTGTCAATTTTTTGAATTGGTTCTTTTGTTTCAGTTTCATTGATTTCAGCTCTGATTTTAATTATTTCCTGTCTTCTACTACTTTTGCTGTTATTCTGTTCTTTTTCTAGGGCTTTGAGCTGTAATGTTAGGTCATTTAGTTGTTGACTTTTCATTCTTTTCTGGAATGTGCTCCATGCAATGAATTTTCCTCTTAGTACCGCTTTCATAGTGTCCCAGAGATTTTGATATGTTGTATCATCATTCTCATTGACCTCTAAGAATTTTTTTATCTCCTCCCGGTTTTTTTTTGTTATCCATGTTTTGTTCAATAGCATATTATTTAGTCTCCAGGTGTTGGAGTAATTTCTGTTTTTTATTTTGTCATTTATTTCTATTCTCAGACCAGTATGATCTGATAGAACACAAGGCAGTATCTCTATTTTTTTGCAATTCCTAAGGGCTGCTTTGTGGCATAACATATGGTCTATTTTCAAGAAGGTTCCATGTGCTGCTGAGAAGAAAGTGAATCTGCTCATTGATGGATGGGATATTCTATATATGTCTATTAAGTCTAGGTTATTGATTGTGTTATTGAGTTCTATGGTTTCTTTGGTTGGTTTTTGTTTGGAAGATCTATCTAGTGGTGACAGTGGTGTGTTAAAGTCACCCAGAATTATTGTGTTGCGGTCTATGTGATTCCTGAAATTGAGAAGGATTTGTTTGATGTAGAGGGATGCACCATTGTTTGGGGCATAAATATTTATTATCGTTATGTCTTCCTGATTTATGGTTCCTTAAGCAGTATGAAATGTCCTTCTTTATCTGTTATGACTAACTTTTCCTTGAAGTCCACTTTATCTGATATAAGGATAGAAACCCCCGCTTTTTTACTGAGTCCATGTGCGTGGTAGGTTTTTTCCCATCCTTTCACCTTTAGTCTGTGGATGTCTTTTTCTATGAGATGAGTCTCTTGCAGGCAGCATATTGTTGGGTCTTTCTTTTTAATCCATTCTGCCAGTCTATGTCTTTTGATTGATGAGTGTAGGCCATTAACGTTCAGGGTTATTATTGAGATATGATTTGTATTCCCAGTCATTTGGCTTATTTTTGGTTTTTAAGTTGGCTTGGTTTCTCCTTTGAGTGGTTTTTCTCTAAGGTAGTTCCTCCCTTTGCTGACCTCCATTGTTGTTTTTCATTTCCTCCTCATTGAATATTTTGTTGAGAACATTCTGTAGCGCAGGCTTTCTATTTGTAAATTCTTTTAACTTTTGTTTATCATGGAAGGATTTTATTTCATCTTCAAATCTGAAGGTTAGTTTTGGTTGGCAACCATGTTCTTTCAGAGCTTGAAGTACATTGTTCCAGGCCCTTCTAGCTTTTAGAGTCTGGGTTGAGAAGTCGGCTGCTATCTGTATTGGTCTCCCCCTATGTGTAATCTGATGCTTTTCTCTCTCGGCCTTCAAAATCCTATCTTTATTTTGAATGTTAGGCATTTTCATTATAATGTGCCTTGGTGTGGATCTGTTGTGATTCTGTGCATTTGGCATTCTGTAAGCCTCTTGTATTTGTTTTTCCATTTCATTCTTCATGCTTGGGAAATTTTCTGATATTATTTCATTGAATAGGTTGTTCATTCCTTTGGTTTGTATCTCTGTGCCTTCATCAATCCCAATAATTCTTAAATTTGGTTTTTTCATGATGTCCCATAGTTCTTGGAGATTCTGTTCATGGTTTCTTACCATCTTCTCTGTTTGGGCAACTTTATTTTCAAGATTAAATATTTTGTCTTCATTGTCTGAGGTTCTGTCTTCCAAGTGGTCTAGTCTTTTGGTGATGCTTTCCATTGAGTTTTTTATTTGGTTTATTGTTTCCTTCATTTCAAGGATTTCCATTTGTTTTTTTTTTTTTAAATCTCTATCTCTTTGTTGAAATGATGTTTTGCTTCCTGCAGTTGCTCTTTCAGCTTATTGGTATTATCATTCATTGCCTGCATTTGCTCTCTTATCTCATCCTTTGCTTCGTGAATCATCTTAATCATGTATAATCTGAAGTCCTTTTCTGACATTTCTTCTAACATACTGTCATTGGATTCTATTAATATAGAATCTAGATTTGTTTGGATCATTTTCTTCCCTTGTTTTTTCATGTTGTTCATGTATCTTCCCCTCTAGCAGTGCAGATCTGGGGTATTACAGATTTCCCCCTATAGGCTTATAGTGGCCCTATAAGTTTCCAAAACCTTTTCTTTAAGGGGAGATCAATATTAGCAGTGCCCAAATTAGACACTATGCAATCCTAGACCAAATAGCCCCTATGAGGACAATAACAAAATTGTCATAATGAACAGAATGAGTTCAAATATTATCTTCAGTAAAAAAAATTTGCAATAAGGTCTGCAGTTTCAAATGGAGAACAACGAGGATGCAGAGGGATGTAGAATGTAGCTGTTAAAGGGATAAGAAAAGAATATACAGAAGTTCTAGATAATAGAAAGGGTGAGAGTATAATCAAAAAAATTGGATGTTAGCATGCAAAAAAGGGAGAAAGAGACTCTGAGGGAATAGGTAAACAAAAGGAAAAGAGAGCAAGAAAAGTAAAGAAATAAAAAAAATTTTTCAATAGGAAGAAAAAAGAAAATCTACAGTATAACAGTCATATACTAATGAAACCTCCCAGTGTTCAGTAGCCTGATGCATGAGAGGTACCCGACAATGGGCTTCAAGCCTCCAGCAGGCGTCTCAGGATGGGATTTGCCCCACCTAAAGATCGGAGCTATGGCTTCCAGGATTATCCAAGATGGCCACTCTGGCTTCGAAATGTGTTGGCAAATGGGGAGCTGCAGCTCAGGGTGTGACTGTGGTCAGCAGGAGGTCCTGGAGGTGGGATGCGGTTGGTCAGGCAGGGGTCCTGGAGGTCGGGTGTGTTTGGTGTGGTTGTGGGATCCTGGAGGCTGGTTGCAATCAGTTGGTCTGGGGTCCTGGTGATAGGGTGCAGTCAGTTGGTCCGGGGATCCTGGAGGCAGGGAGCAGTCAGTCGATGTGAGGTCCCAGAAGCAGGGAGTGATCGGTCGGGCTGAGGGATCCTGGAGACAGGTCTCAGTCAGTCTGGCCAGGGGTCCTATGGGGCCTGGCTGTTGTCTCAAAATGGCGGCAGCCACGTGTTATCAAACCTGCAAGAACTGTGACAGTGAACTTCCAGGCGTCAGCAGGCAGCTGGTGCTCCACTGGCGGTCGGCGATCAGTTTGCTGACTGTTTTCAGAGGATTGGGAGGTGAATCTCGTGCGTTGGGTGATGGATAGGGGTAAGGCAGGTGATGGACAGGCGAGAGGCAGGCAAATGGCAGATGACAGGCGCCTGACAGTGAGCAATCTGCACTCAAAAAACATGTCGATATGCTGACAGACTGCAGGTGATCACAACAGACAAATGGGGTAAACAGCAGGGGATTGATAAGCAGCAAAAACTTCCTTACCAAGAAATAGATATCCTCTGCTTGAAACCAGAGTTACGGAGCCACAAGGAACACAGCCTCCCTCTAGTCCGCCATCTTGGATCTCACAGGTTAATTTTAAATTAAAATATATGTCCCATAAAAAAATAAAGTGTACAATGTTGTGAGTTTTAGTGTATTCAGGACTGTTTAACCACCACCACAATCAATTTGAGAATATTTTATCACCTCACAAAGAAACTCTACCCTTTAGCAGTCAATTCCATTGCCCTTAACTGTGCCCACCCCCAGCCCCAGGCAACCTCCTGTCTACTTTCTGTCTGTATATATTTGCCAATTCTGAACAGTTCCTATAAAAACAATATTTTATGGTATGTGTTTTTTGTGTTCATGTGTCTGGGTTCTTTCACTTAGCATGTTTTAGTTTCATTTGTGTTATAGCTTATATACTGCTTCATTCTTTTTTTATGGCTGTGTTAGTCTTTTCATCACTGTGACTAAAATATCTGATGGTAACAACTTGGAGGAAGAAAAGTTTATTTTGAGCTCACTGTTTCAGAGGTCTCAGTTCATAGGTGGCCAAATCCATTGCCCTGGGCCTGAGGTGAGGCAGAACATCATGGTGGAAGGGTGTGGTGGAGGAAAACTAATCAGACAAGAGAGATTGAGGAGCCAGGGACAAGATATAATCCTGAAGGGCACACTCTCAGTGACTCACCTTCTCCAGCTATACCCCACTTGCTTATAGTTTCCAACCAAAACAGTAGCCTTTTCAAATTACTGATCCATCAAATAGATTAATCCACTTATTAGATTATAGCTCTCATAATCAAATTGTTTCACTTCCAAACATTTCTTTGAACATAGGAGCTTTCAGGAAATACCTTGTATCCAAACCATAGCAATGATCAAATAATATTCTATTATTTGGAAATACCACATTTTGTTTATCCATTCATCAGTTGTTGGACATAGGGTTGTTTCTCACGTATTGGCTGTTGTGAGTAATGTGACTATAAGCATTCATGAACTAGTTGTTGTTTTGTTTTGTTTTGTACCAGACATGGAACCCATGAGCACTTAACCACTGAATCACATCCCCAGCCCTTTTTTATACTTTATTTAGAGATAGGGTCTCCCTAAATTGCTAAAGGCTTTGCTAAATTGCTGAGGCTGGCTTTGAATTCCTGATCCTCCTGCCCCAGCCTCCTGAGCCACTGGGATTACAGACAAACAACTGGCTCATGAACTAGTTTTTGTGTGGTCTTTCATCTCTCTAAAGTATAGACCTGGTAGTGGAATTGTTGAGTTAAAAGGTACTTCTATGCTTAACTTTTTAAAAAAATTTATTTTTTCTTTTAGTTTATTTATTTATTTTTATGTCGTGCTGAGGATCGAACCCAGTACCTCACAATGTACTGGGTGAGTGCTCTACTGCTGAGCCCCAACCCCAGCCCCTACTTTTTGAGGAACGTGGCTGCACTGTTACGTTTTACAGTGCTGGGAATTGAACCCAGGTCCTCATGTATGCTAGGCAAGCGCACTACTACTGAGCTACACCCCCAGCTGTCTTTTTTTTAGTCATCCTAATGAGTGCACAGTGGTATCTCACTGTAGTTTGTTTTTGGTGACAGCTTATTGAGACACAATTCACATAACATGTACAATTCACCTATTTAAAGTACATGCAATAATGTGGATGAATCTCAAAATACCAACTGAAATAAACCAGACAAAAAGTAAGCTGTATTATTGCATTCATGTAAAAGTCTAGAGAAGCTGGACCTGGTGGCATACTCAGCTCCTAGGGAGGCTGAGGCAGGAGGATCACAATTTCAAGGCCAACCTGGGCAACTTAGTGAGGCCCTGTCTCAAAATAAAACAAATTAAAAAGGTGGTAGGGACTTGGAATATAGCTCAGTGATAGAGCACTTTCCAACACAGCCAAAAAAAAAAAAGAGAGAGAGAGAGAGTTAATATATGTAAGATACTTAGATCAGTTCCTGGCACTTGGTAAGCATAGTTAAGTGTTTGCCATTATTTATTTTTGGAGCAAGAATGGGGATTTGCCAAAAACTGGGCAAACAGCTATTTCTGGGGATGAAAGAGCTTTCGAGCTGTTCAGGAAATGGCTTGATCATGTTTCCTCTTTGTAGTAGGACCTATTGCTCCTGGCCGTTGGGCCCTTCTCTTGCTACAATTCTGGTTGCTTATTTTCCTTCATTGTGTATTTCTTTCCATGGTACCTATAGATATTGGTGGCTTGACCAACCAGTTGTTAAGGTAGATTAAAAAAATAGTGCAGGGGCAAGATTGATTGCATGGAATTGAAATAAGCTCTGAGGCTTTGAACATTTATTATGTGGACCTGAGGAAGGAAATGGTTTTTCCAGCCATTGTCTGGTCAGAAATTTGTCAACTCACTTCTCCTTGAGTCACCAGTGATGTGAGCAGACTTGAAACCTGGGGTCTGAAGCACTGTAGGATCTTAAACTGTGGCCAAGAAGTAAAAAGTAAAGGGGAATAAATACCATGCATACTAGTTAGGATTGGGTTTGGGAGTAACTGAAAAATAACTGGAACCGTTAAGCAAGTCAGAGTGTATTGCTTTCTGTTACAAAATTCTAGAAACTGGTGGTTTCTGGTAGTAGGGTACCACACAGAATCAGGCACCCAGGCTGCCTCTAGGGCAAGGGGTCTTTTTTTGTTTTATTTTTTATTTGTTCTTTTTAGACACACATGATGGTAGAGTATATTTTGACTATTATACATACATGGAGGAGAACTTCCATTCCTGTGGTTGTACCTGATGTGGAGTTACACTGGTCATGTATTCACATATGAACAGAGGAAAGTTACGCCCCATTCATTCTACTGTCTTCCTTATTCCCATTCTGCCCCCTTCATTCCCCTTTATCTAATCCAGAGAGCTTCTATTCTTCCCTCCCCAGACCCCTTTTTGTGATATAGCATCCTCATATCAGAGAGCTCAGTCTTTCTTTTGGGGGGGAATTGGCTTATTTCACTTAGTGTGATAGTCCCTAGTTCCATCTATCCAACAAATTCCATAATTCATTCTTCTTTATAACTGAGTAATATTCTATTGTGTATATGTACCACATTTTCCTTTTATGTATATGTACCATTCATCTGTTGAAGGACACCTAGTTTGGTTCCATAGTTTAACTATTGTGAACTGAGCTGCTCTAAACATTGATGTGGCTGTGTTGCTGTAGTATGCTGAATTTAAGTCCTTTGGGTATGTGCTGAGAAGTGGGATAACTGGGCAAATATCCACTCCAGGTTTTCTGAGGAGTCTCCATACTGCTTTCTGGAGTGGTTGCACCAATTTGCAGTCCCACCAGTACCTTTTTCCAGGGCAAGGGGTCTAAACCTTGAGAGTGTCATGACTTGACACTTAAGGACGACTTTGGCAGTCTGGACCCTTTTTCAGAGTAATGGCTTAAAACACATAGCCTAAAAGATATGGGAATAAAAAGAAAGTCAATTATTTATTTTTAATAATGGTTTTTAAAGTATGATTTAAATTATGTTTTTTTTTTTCAATAGAGAGAACTGAACCCAGGGGTGCTTTACCACTGAATTATATTCCCAGTCATTTTTACTTTTTATCTTGAGAGGTCTTGATAAATTGCCAAGGCTGGCCTTGAATTTACAGTTCTCCTGCCATACCCCCCAAACAGCTGGGATCATAGGCCCAAGCCACCACGCCTGGCTGATTTTAAATTTTGATACAGTGCTTCGCTGTTAACATGTGAAATGAGTTCTGTAGCTGATCTAATAACTACCATATTTTCAAATAATGATGATCATTAGATATATCATGATAACTACAATTGTACTGTGATATGGAAATGTGAAATTTACTGGTAATACACCTTCAGTTTTTTTAATGTTGGGAAAAAAATGTGTATTTAGAATTAGCCAGATGGACTCAATTATCCCAATTTTGAGGGCAACATCCAAAGCATCATAATCAGAAGCCAGCAAAACATATGCTGCCTTCTCTCCATCAGGCCTGATCAATGTCATACAACTTCTTTACCACCTGTTCGATCTGGTATTTGTTGGCCTTGACATCCACAGCAAACACAAGTGTGCTATCATCCATCTTCCTGGCCCACTCAGTGATCAGGAGGAACTTGACAGTGTGGTGGTCAACTTGTTCCTCCTAGGAGCACTCTTCCCAGGATATCTGGGCTCCCTCTGGAGCCCCTATGTCTTGGGCCATGAGGAGGTGGGTGGCAGCATAGAGCTTCTTCTTTTTGTGACTGTGAACCCCTTTCAACACTTCCTTCTTTACTTTCAAAGTTTTTGCTTTGGCTTCAGCCTTGGGAAGGGGCAGGCACTTCCTTCTTTGCTTTTGGTGCCATCTTAGTGAAAGGCTACTCCTTGGTTTTTTGACGACATTCATAACTGAAGAGCACCAATTTCAGTTAAAAATTAGTGAAAGTAATACCATGTAAGTTCACAGACCTCTTTATTCTACCCAGAAGCTCCAGGGTTAGAATCCCTGTTCTAAATCATTGCTCTGCTAAGCAAACCTACATTTCTAATGATTTGAGATAGCCATCAAATCTGCTTTCTGGAAGCAAGATGGAAGAAGGCAGGAAGAAGGAAAGACGTGCACAAGCCAGATGTCTTTTTTTTTTTTTTGGTACCAGAGATTGAACCCAGGGGCACTTAATCACTGAGCCACATCCCAGGCCTTTAAATTTTTAAATTTGAGATATGTTCTTACTAAGTTGCTCAGGGCCTCACTGAGTTGCTGAGACTGGCCTTGAACTTGCAATCCTTTTGCCTCAGCCTCCCAAGCCAGTGAAATTACAGGTGTGCAACACCTCTCCCAGAAAGCCGCAAGCCAGATATCTTTTTTTTTTTTTTTTTTTAGGGTAATGCTGTCTGTTTCATTCTATTATCTTTCCGTCCCCCATTCCCTCCTATTCCATTTTCCTCTATACCATCCAAAGTTCCTTCATTCTTCTCTTTCCCCTGCCACTTATCGGACATATCGTCATCCATTTATCAAAGAAAACATTTGGCCTTTGGCTTTTTGGGCGTGGCCTATTTCACTTAGCATGGTATTTTCTAACTTCATCCATTTACCAGCAAATGCCATAATTTTATTCTTCTTTATGGCTGAGTGATATTCCATTGTGTGTATATTCCACAGTTTCTTTATTCACTCGTCAAATGAGGGGCTTCTAGTTTTGGTTCCACAATCTAGCTATTGTGAATTGAGCAGCTATGAACATTGATGTGATCAGCATCACTGTAGTATGCTGATTTTAAGTCCTTTGGGTATAAACTGAGGAGTGGGATAGCTGGGTCAAATGGTGATTCCAGTCCAAGTTTTCTGAGGAATCTCCACACTGCTTTCCAGAATGGCTGTACCAATTTGCAACTCCACCAGCAATGTATGAGTGTGCCTTTTTCCTCACATCCACGCAAACACTTATTATTGCTTGTGTTCTTGATAATAGCCATTCTAATTAGAGTTAGATGAAATCTTTAGGGTGGTTTTAATTTGCATTTCTCTAATTACTAGGGATGATGAGCCCTTTTTCATATATTTGTTGATCACCTGTATATCTTCTGTGAAGTGTCTGCCAGTTCCTTAGCCCATTTATTGATTGGGTTCTTTGTATTTTTGGTGTACAGTTTTTTAAGTTCTTTATAAACTTTGGGGATTAGTGCTCTGTCTGAAGTGTGTGTGGAAAAGATTTTCTCCTACTCTGTAGGCTCTCTTTTTACATTATTGATTGTTTTCTTTGCTGAAACAAAAGCTTTTTAGTTTGAATCTGTCCCATTCATTGATTCTTGCTTTTATTTCTTGCGCTATGAGTGTCTTGTTAAGGGAGTCTAAGCCAGATATCTTTAATGAAGGATTCTAGAAACTGCTGCAGAATACTTCCACTAACATCCCAGTGGCTAGAACTTACTTTACCTTGCTACACTCTGCTGCAAAGGAGACTAGGAGATGGTCTTAGTTGTGTTTGTTATAAAAATGCTAAAATTCTCTTACAGTTCTATATTAGAAAGGAGCGCATTGCATCATAGAACGGTTAGCAATCTCAACCACATAATTATAGAAAATTAAAACAGTAAGACTTAGTTAGGCACTATGGCACATGTCTGTAATCCCAGTGGCTAAGGAGGCTGAGGCCAGAAGATTGCAAATTCAAGGTCATACTCGGCAATTCAGCAAGACCCTTAGCAACTTGGTGAGACCCTGTCTTGAAAAGAAAAGGGCTGGGATGTAGGTCAATGGTTAAGTGTCCCTGGGTTCAATCCCTAGTACCAAAAAAAAAAAAAAAAAAAAAGAAAGAAAGAAAGAAAGAAAAGAAAAGAAAAAGAAAAAGAAAAACAAACAAAAAATCAGTAAGATCAATAATTATTGAAGCATAAAGGGGAAAAGACTGGCTCCTAGGATTTGATTGATTAATTAAAAGATCTAAATAAATATCTGCTTGTCAGAAGGAGCATTGCTTAGCCTGGATTCTAGGAAAAGAGCACTTCTAGGAATCAGACATAGGTAATACCCACCATATGCTCTCTAGGAGTAGGGAAAGCTCAGTCTTTGGTCCTGACAAATGTTCTCATAAGAACGTAGATGGGAAGCAGGGGGTATAACCAACAGACTGTGAGTAAACCAGGTCATGCTGGTAATACCACCTCTATTATTGGACGACAGCTGTCTTAGACTACTCTGTTGTCATTGGGCAGTGACTTCATCTAACTCCTCTGGTGCTTTCCATGGCCACTAGCAGGCAACCTGCCTGCCGGAGAGAGAGTGTTGAAAGACTTGGTGGGGAGGAGTAGCTGACCTTGCCACAGGTCCATTTCTCACTGACTGTGAGTGAATTGACAATCTGGTGCTGCTCTCTGCCTCTTGTGTTCTTTTCCTGGTGTGAGTCTGTCCTACCACTGGGCATTGCCAAGGGCAGGCCTCTGGTCCCTTAGAGTGGAAGTCCTGATCCTGGACTGGGGTCATTGTTCCCAAAGGGTCTTTCCCAGCTCCAGAACATTTTGCTGAGATGAGACTGCCATCAGCTCTCAGCATTTCTAGAATATATGGAAGACAGTGTTTCGTTACCCATATTTTATTTTTTATAATGATGTGAGAAATGGGAAGAGATACTGTGAGTCCTGGAACAGATACTAGGTTTCATATCAAGAGACTTAGGTCTAAATTGCACAACTGTCAGACTGTACCTCTCTGAACCTCATTTGTAAAGTGGGCATAGCAAGAGGTGTCTTGCCTACTGAAACCTTTGCTGCACAGAGTGAAGCTCCTCCCACAGGCAGATCGCCTCCATGAACACATATGGCATTCAGAGCTAAATATGCAGTAATGTACTGGCTACCCATCATAGTGCACCTTATCTGTAACTTTCAACCGTAATGTTTAATTCACTACACTCTCCCACACCTGTACTATGTCAGATAGTCTACTCTACCTCATTGCATAGAAAACAAGATCTTCATCCTCTGAACTTATGATTTTTCCCCCTAACATATTCTTCTTTCCAAAATGAAAACAACTTTTAAAAAATCTTAAATATAATATATACTTGCAGAGAAAATGCATGCAACACAGAAAAGTAAAAAGAGAATAAGAATCTCCCTAAATCCCATTACTCAAAGGTAATTACCAGGCACACCTGGGAGCTCTCCCTCTAGCTGGCTCTGCCTTTATTGACATCTTCAAATATAACAAAGGGCAGAAAATCATAATCATGGGAACACAAAAGGGCAAGTCCTATACTCCTTTGTGTATAGTATTTAAATATAATTTATTTTCTTTTTGCAGTAAGGAAAGGTAACATACGCATGATTAATAATTCAAACACTAAAAAGTATACAATACTGTAAAAGGTCATCTTTCTCCCATTCATTTTTCTTTCTTTCTTTTTTGCAATACTTGGGACCTTTTTATTTTCTAACTTGAACAAGGTCTTGCTAAATTGCCAGGTCTGGCCTTGAATTTGCAATCCTCCTGCCTCAGCCTCTCAAATCGTTGGGATTACAGGCTCTGTATGCCTTTCTGCCTTTCTTGATTTACATCATCATTCCCTAGAGGGGTCTATATTACTACGATCTTCTGTATCTTCCTGGAATTTTTATTTATTTATTTATTTATTTATTTATTTATTTATTTATTTATTTTTGTTGTTGTTGTTTAGCACCCTATGCCTTTGGAAGAACAATTTTTAAATTTTTGTTTTAGAGGTCAGTTGTGGTGGCTTATGGCTGAGGATTGCAAGACTGAGGTCAGCCTGGGCCAATTAGTGAGACCCTGCTCAAAATAAATAAAAAAAAAAGAAAAGAAAAAGAAAAAAAGGTCTGGGACATAGCTCAGTGGCAGAGAGTTTGCCTAGCATATGCAAGGTCCTGTGTTCAATTTCCACTACTGTAAAAAATTTTTTTTACAAACTAACAAACAGCAATATTGGTTTTTGTTTGTTTTGTCTTGTTCTACAAGTTTTTTTTTTGTTTTTTTTTTTTGTTTGTTTGTTTTTTTGTTCTACAAGTTTTAACACATGTACAGATTCCTGTAACCACCTCCCCCATCAGGATGTGGAACAGCTCCATAGCCCCCCAAAACCCCTCCAGGGCTATCCTTTCATAGTCACATTCTCTCTACCCCATGAAATCACTGGTATGTCCTTTGACAAGAGTTTGTCTTTTCAAGAATATCCTAAAATGGAATCAGCCACTATGTAACTCTTAAAACTGGCTCCTTACACTCAGTGTCATGCCTTTGGAAATCTACCAAGTTGTCACCAGAGTCAGTAGTTTGATTTTTTTCTGTCATTGGATAGATTTATCAGTTTGTTTATGGTTTTAGCCAGCGAACAGCATCTGGGTTGTTTCTAGTTTGAGACAATTATATCTTTTAACTTGTGTGTGTGTGTGTGTGTGTTGCTGGGGATTGAACCCAGGGCCTTGTGCTTTTGAGGCAAGCTCTCTACCAACTAAGCTATATCCCCAGCCCTTGAGACAATTATGAATAGAACTGCTGCAAACATCTGGGTGTGGGATTTTGTGTGCATGTTTTCATTTCTCTTGGTAAAATATCTACGAGTGGGTTTGCTGAGTCATGCGGCAGGTGGTAGCTTTAAGCTGCCAAACTCTTTTCCAAGTGGTTGTGCCATTTTGCATTCCTGCCAGCAATGTAAGGGAGTTCCAGTTGCTCCGTGTCCTTGTCAGCACTTGGTATAGCCAATATTTTGGTGTATCTGTGGTACTGGGAATTGAACCCAGAGGTGCTTTACCACCGAGTAACATCCCCAGCCCTTTTTATTATTTTTATTTTTTGAGACAGAGTCTCACTAAGTTGCTGAGGTTGGCCTTGAACTTGTGATCCTCTTGCCTCAGCCTCCTGAGTCACTGGGATTACAGGCATGCACCTACACCTGGTGGGATTGTTAATTTTTTTAAAAAAATTTTGCCATTCTGTGAAGTATGTAATGGTAACTCATCATGGTTTTAATGTCTATTTCCCTAATAGCAATGATGTTGAGCATCTTTTCATGTGTTTGCCTTCTATAGATCCTCTTTGAAGAATCATTTGTTCAAGAATTCTGTCCATTTTTAAATTGGATTGTCCATTTCTTACCTCTTTTGAGAGGTCATTATATATTTTAGCTGCAAATTCTTTGCCAGACATGTGATCATTTATCATTTTAACAGTTATCATTAACTGTTAACTGTTATCATTTTAACAGTTTTTGTAGAGTAAAAGTTTTAAGTTTGATTAAATCTGAAAGAAATATATATATATATATATTTAGGATTCTGGGGATCAAGCCCAGGTTCTTGTGTATACTAAGCAAGCACTTTACTGCAGAGCTATGCCCTCAGCCCTGGAAGAAATATTTTAGTATAAGTTTGGTTTAGAGGTAAAATCAATGTCCAGTGTAATATCCAGTGTCCCTGCTCTGTTGATTGGTGATAACCAGTGGGCACCTGCTATGGTTGGCATGTAGTTTGTCTTCCAAAGATTCCTGTGTTGGAAACTTGTTCCCCAGAATAGCAGTAGTGAGAGGTGGTGGACCTTTAAGACGTGGGGCCTACTGGGAGGTAATTAGTTCATTGCAGGCAGTGTCCCCAGGGGGAATTAATGATGTTATCACAGAGTGAGTGTTTGTGAGATGGGTTGTTTTAAAACAGGGAGCCTTACCTGCCAAAACTGTCTGACTTCCTCTTTTGCCATGTGATCTTTCCCTCTCACATGCTTCTGCCATGTTGCAATCCTCTATGATGTTATCATACAGGAAGAAGCTGACCAGAGTTGGCATCATGCTGTTTGGATTTTCAATCTCCAAAACTGTAAACTAAATAAACCTCTTTTCTTCATAAGTTACCCATCATCAGGTATTTTGTTATAGCAACATAAACTAACATAGCACCTAAAAAGACCCCTTTTAAGTGCCTTCTCTAGCTGTCTCAGTGTGTTACTTTTACACCATGCTGTGTCCCCCACAAAAGACATAGGTTGACACCTAATCACCAATGTGATCATATTAGGAGGTAGAACTTTTGGGGGGGTTATTAGGTCATGAGGGCAGAGGCTTAATGAATGGGGTTAGTATCTTCATAAAAGAGCCACCAAAGAACTGTGTTGCCCCTTCTACCATGTGAGGACACAACAGGATGGCATCATCTGTACATCAGGAAATAATCCCTCACCACATACCTAATCTGCCTGTATTTTAATTATGTACTTCTCAGGCTCTGAAACTGCAAGCAATAAAATTCTGTTGTGTGTAAGCCACCCAGTCTATGGTATTTTTTAATAGCAACTTAAACAGACTGACATACTACTTTATCAAACATTCTTTATCATGGTTTTAACAACAGTCATGTAACTTTTTGCCTTAAGACATGTTTCAAAGTTGACATTTTGGGGAATGTGCCCCAGACGAGCAAATGTTCCTGAAGCCAGGCTTATCTCCTGAAGCCTACAGGTGAGATGAAGAGAGGAAGCTCTACTCCTGTGAGGAAGGAGCGGAAGAAAGAAAGAGGAAGCTGGCGAAGGGAAAGTTCTGATCGTACCTGTGGCCATTCCAAATAGTCACCAAACATTTCCAGAAATAACTCATGAGTGCTGCGAGTGATTCTGTTGAGATGGTTCTAGTGATGGTGAATCCCACATGGAATTCCTTGAGAGCAGCTCCCAAGGCAGCCGTGAAGGAAATGAGAAAGGGAACTCTGGGAACTGGCAGAACCATGTAGGGATATTCTCAGATTTCAGTAGACTAGGACCTAGTCAGAGAATCTGTGGAAATTCTTCCAGATCCTAAGAAAGTGGGAAGTTCCTGCTATTTCTGGCCGGTACATACATGTGTAAATACCAACATATTATAAAATTCACAGCAACTGGAAGCACACTACATATAATTAGGTAACTCATTTTTCACACTCAACCATATATTAACAAATGTATAATATCTTATCGAACATAATATTCTATCAAGCTGGGTGTAGTGATGCATGCCTGTAATTCCAGCAACTTGGGAGGCTGAAGCAGGAGAATCACAAATTCAAGGCCATCCTCAGCAACTTAGTGAGTTCCTCAGCAACTTAGTGAGATCCTGTCTCTAAATTAAAAAACAAATAAATAAATAAAAATAGGGCTTGGATATTGCTCAGTGGTAAATCACTCCTGAGTTCAATTCCCAGTATCTGCCTCCCCACCAAAAAAAAAAAAAAAAGACATAATATATTATCACTTATAAATGTATTATACATTTATTTTATTTTGATTTTTTGTGATGCTAGGGATTAAACCTAGGACTTCAAGCTTGTAAAGTAAGTGCCCTACCACTGAGTCACCTCCCTTGCCTTATGTGCCATAATTTTAGATGTAAGAAAGTAATACGGTTTGGATCTGGAATGTTCCCTGAAAGTTCACATGTTGAAGACTTGGTCCCCATTGCAGCAATGTTCGGAGGTGGGGCTTTGGGAAGTTTTTGGCTCATGAGGGTTCAGACTTCATCAATGGACTAATCTATTGATACCTGAATGGACTCCAGGGAGGTGGTGGAAACTGCTGGTAGGTGGAGCATTTTTGGAAGAAGTAGGTCACTGGAGGCATGCCCTTGGGTACTATAACTGGTCCCTGCCCCACTCCCTGCCATGAATTGAGCTGCTTTTCTCTGCCACCCTCTTCTACCATGAGTTATGGTCATGACTACATGTAATTAGTTACCTATCAATAGGTGACTGTTTATGTGGGCAGTGTATTGTCAAAAAATTGCTCACTTGGATTATGTAGTTGCAATAAATTTCTAGGAATTTAATTTATTGGACAAGGGTTATAGATATTCAAAGTGTTGGTATATGTCACCAGAATGCCCTTCAGAACTGCAAGATGATGACCTTTCCCTCATGATCTTGACAATATAGAAAAATCCTTTCTAATATGTAAGACTTGGTCCACTTTACTGCTTTTATTTGCATTTCATTGACTACAGGTGAGGCATAACTATTTTCTTGTATTTATTAGTAATTTATGTTTTTGATAGCTTGTTCATATTCCTGTAAACCTGGTTTTCTAAAATGACACAAGACATAGACAGTTATAGTAGGTGAATTATTGATTCTTCAAGGAGAAAGGAGCAGAGAAATAGAAAAACATAACATTGCATAGTACAAAAGTGTCTTATATATTTATTTTTTAATTTGGAAACTGTGGTGAAATTAGCATAATTGCCCTGAAAAGTTTGTTCAAGGTTATTTGGACCAGCCAGCTGGAACTGTGCCGACTCTGGTAGAAGGATCTGTAGCAAGCTCCACCTCCCCAGGGCTTCCTCCTCCTACAGGGTGACTGCATCTTCCCACAGGTCTCAAAGTCTCCAAATACTGGGAACTGGAGTTGTTGACATCTCCCCTGAATACCAGAAACCCCCATCTGGACTGCCTCACACCCACACAACCCACATGTTCCCTAATCACAGATACTTTCTTACATTTGCTCCATAACAAAGTAGATCAGAGAGGGCCAATGTTCCTTCTGTAAAGGATAGATTTATCTTGTGCACCCAGCAGGGTACCTGACCCCCCTTACCTATTTGGGTAATGAAAGGGTGTGGTTTCCCCTGCTTTCTCTTGGCTTGTTGACCCAATGCTATCGTTTGGATAAGTGTCCCCTGAAGCCCATGTGTTAGGGGCTAGGTCACTGGCCTGTGATGCAACCAGGAAGTGGTAGAATCTTTAAGAGGTGGGGCCTAATTTGAGGGCGTTAAGTCACCATGCATGTGTTCTTAAAGAGGATTTGGGGACCACAGTCCTTCCCCTCTCTCTTTGCTTCCTGGCTGCTGTGAGGTGAGCAGCTTTCTTTGCCATATACCAGGCCAAGATGTACTGCCTTGCCATAGGCCCCGAAGTATGGAGCTAACAAACCATGGATTGAAACCTCTGAAAACATAAGCCCAAATAAATCATTCCTCCTTATAAGTTGATTCATCTGAGGTATTTATTATAGTGACAGAAAGCTGGCTAACATAACCAGCCTTGAAAGAGTTCCTCTTCTTTAATGAAGCTTAATCCATAACCCATGCCGAATGACATATTAGAAGTAATTCTAAATCCTGAACACACAGGCGATGACCCAGAAAGGCTCATATGCCATGACAGAAGCACAATGAGAGTCACATGATCTACTGAGCAGATTATTAAACAGAGATATATAAACATTTATATAAATTAAACCTAGGAGATGTATTAAACTCAGCTAAACCTAGATACCAATTGTTTCCTCTTTTTAAAAATCTATTCTAGTTTTCTCTCTTTGATTTCAAGCCACCACAAGATGAGCTGTTCTGCTCCCCACCATGATGTAAGTTTACAAAATAAATAGTAGGTTATCTACTGCTATGAGACAATATTTCTTTCCATGGACACTAAAGGAGTCCCTACAAAGATGTCTTCCCTTCCCATAAGCTCTAATTCTTTTTGTTGTTGTTTTTGTTGGGGACATTTCAGGTTAAGACACTAGAAATAACATTATTTCATGTTTTCCCACCAGGAAATCTAGGGCTGAGATGCCCAGTACTCATGCCCATTCATGCTGAAGGAAAAAGTCAAGCAAACATCCCAAATAAAACATTTTGGAAAGAGTTATATATTTATTACTTCCCCCCAAAGCATCAAAGTCATACTCATGGAAGGGGAAATATTAGAATTTGATTGAATTTCCTTACACTTATTTTACAGACTCTTTTTGTTGTTTAAAATTACCTCTAGTGGATTCTGCTTCCTTCTTGTCCTGAGCTCCTTTCCTCTGTCATGCTCTTCCACCTTGATTTTCTGCCTTATCTTGGGCCCAAAGCTATGGAGTTGACTGCCTATGGATTTAGACTTCTAAAATCATGATTCAAAATGAACTTTTCCTCTTTATGTTTTTCTTGTCAGGTCTTTTGGTCACAGCAATGCAAATCTAACTAAAACAGAGCAGTGGGGTCTTTTCTATGACTAACCTGACCATGTGGTTCAGAAGCCTTTGCAGCTGATTTTTGGGTTAGTGTCTGAGAAGTTTAAAGACACAAGATGGAAAAGCTTTAGATTGTTGTAAGAAAACTTAATGAGTGATTCTGGTGGGAGCTCAGAAGACCAGAATGCCAATAGAACTGTGGACAGTAAAAACTGGCTCATGAGATTTCAGAGGAGAAGGAAGATTCTATTGAAATGGGTCTAGAAGCCATTCATGTTATATCATGTCAAAGAACTTGTCTACATTTTGCCCAGGTCCTGAGACTTTTCGTGAGACTGAATTTAAAGGTTATAGACTAATCAATCTGATGAAGGAAATTTCAAGGCAGCACAGCATTCAGGGGGTTGCATGGATATTGCTTGTGGCTTTTAGTTAAGTTTACTGTGATAATCAGTAGCAGAAAGCAAAGCAGAAAAATTTGAAACACATGCAGTTTGACTTGAAAGTATGAGTAAAACTGACCTAAACAAGTTGTGGTTGATAAAGACATTACAGTCACTAAAGAGATGCTAAGTACTTTGCACAGAGATACTAGGAAATACAGCCTGAGGGCATCTCAGGAATTGGAAGATCACACCTGTCTCAGACTCAAGGCTGTAAAAGAAAAAATTCATTTGAGAAGAGACCAAAGGGGCACCCTGCTTGCACAGAGGTCCTAGGAAATTTTTTTCACCACGTTCAGACACTCAGGGACTCCAAGACTGCTACAACCATGGTCCCAGGAGACTTGGCTACTGCTTGAGATGGTAGCAGACCTTGGCATCAACCAAGTGGTGCTGGTTCTGTAGGAATGCAGGATGCCAGGGTTAGGAGATTATGGAGATTTCAAAGGAAGACCTGGGAGGCCAGGTAAAGTACAGCAGGTTCAGAGTCCCTGCAGGTTCTCCCTGAAAGGGTGATGCCTAAAGAGGTAAGGAGGCCAAAGCTTCAGTGGAGACCCCTGAGATTAAGAGATGCCAGTAACACAGGGCATCTGTGGGAGAAAGGATTCCAGCAGAAACAAGCCAAGAGAGGGCTGCAACCAGTAAGATCATAGAGGCAGAGCTACACAAACCCTTTGGAGGCACACAATGCCATGTGGCCCAGTTGCTGGATGTGAAGCTACAAGACTTGTTTGCTCAGCTGGATTTTGATCAGGATTTGGTCCTTTTCCTTCTTTCTATGTCCCTATATCTTCCTTTAGGAATAGAAATGTTTAATATATGCCATTTTTATATTGGATATATGTAACTTGCTTTTGAAAAGAGCTAAGAGTTTGTCTTGAGTCTCAAAAGAAATTTTGGACTTGGACTTTTGAGTAATGTTGGAACTATTAAGACTATGGGGACTCTTGAAAATAGATTAAATGCATTTTATTTTGGTTCCAGGGATTTAACCCAGGGTGCTAAAATGACTAATCCACATCCCCAGACCTTTTTCTTTTTCTTCTTCTTTTTTTTTTTCTTTGTTGGTACTGGGGATTGAACTCAGGGCCTTATGCTTGTAAGGCAAGCACTCTACCTACTGAGCTATATCCCCAGGCCCCTTTTTGTTTTTTACTTTGAGACAGGGTCTCACTAAGTTGCTTAGGGCTATACTAAGTTCTGAGGTTGGCTTTAACTCACAATTCTCCTGCCTCAGCCTCCGGAGTTACTGGGATTACAGGCATATGCCTTTGTATCTATACTAAATGTGTTTCAAATTGTGAGATGGGTTTGAATTTTAGGGGATCAAAGTGGAATGTTATAGTTTGGATACAAGGTGTTCCCAGAAGCTCATGTGTAAGACAATGCAAGAACACTCAGAGGAGACATTTAGATTATGAAAGCTTTAACCTAATCAATGAATTAATCCACTGATATGGATTGGGTGTTTCATGTAGGCAGATGGGGTGTGGATGGAAGAGGTGGGTCACTGGGGGCATGACTTTGGGGTTTATATTTTCTCCCTGGTGAGTGGAGCTCTCTCTGCTTCCTTGCTGTCATGTCCTGAGCTGCTTTCCTCCATCATACCCTTCTGCCATGGTGTTCTGCCTCACCTGGGGCCCAGAGCTATAGAGTTGGCCATCTGTGGACTAAGACTCCCAAAACTAAGCCAAAAATAACTTTTTTTCTGCTCTACGTTTTTCCTGTCAAGTCTTTTTGTCACAGTGATGCAAAGCTCACTAAAAAATTATGGTTCATTGGTACATTGTTCTGAGTAAAAAATTTAAGGTCAAATAAAGGAACAATAAAAATGTTGGTGTCTGATTGAAGAGAGAGATTGGTGGAGTAGAGGAAGTGGATAGATGGGGAAGGAGGAGCGCTGGGAAAAGGGAGGACTTGTGAATGAAACTGATCAAACTATCCCATGTACATGTATGACAATACTGCAGTGAATTTCACCTTTATGTGTATCTATAAGCCACTAATTTAAAAAGCTATAAATAAATAGAAGGAAAAGTAGTAGAGGAAGAAAACAGGGTGAGGGAAGAGGGGAGGGCAAAGGGTGTACTGGCGATTGAATTACAGTGGATTATGCTTTATGCTTATATGATTATGTCAAAATGAACCCCAATAATATGTATAACTATAATGTACTAATAAATTTAAGTAAAAACAAAACAAAAATTACCTCTAGTATGGGGCCAAAATACAGTGGGACATGGCATTTTTAGGTTAAAGTCCTATAGAAACAAAATATAAATAGGGCTGGGAATATAACTTAGTGCTAAAGGATCCTTGGGTTCAATCCCCAGTACTTCATTAACTAATTAAATTTTAAAATATTTTAAAATCTTAAATAACTTTTTACTGTGGTAATAATGCAAAACATGAAATTTAGTGACTTTTTCATGTCTAAGTATACAACTCAGTAGTGCTAAGTGTATTTATATTGTTGTGCAATGAATGTTCTGAACTTCTTCATCTTGTAAAACTAAAACTCTGCACCCATTAAACAATCCTCCATCCCTCATCCCCATCCACCCCAGTCCTGGCAACCATGGTTTACTTTCTGTTTTTGTGAATTTGACTACTCTAGATACCTCATATAATCTGAGTTATATAGTATTTGTCTTTTTGTAGTTGGCATATATTGGGTTGAACACTAATCAGTGTCTAGGGAAGCTTGCAGTGAGATAAGATCTAAACAATCTCATAAGGGAAGGAGTGGAGAGGGAGGGTTGGCTACTTTCCTTATCTCCAATGTTTTGTTTTGTTTTTTGATACCAGGGATTGAACCCATCCCCAGCCCTCCCCACTCTTTTTTTTTTTTTTTTTTTTGAGACTGGGTCTCGGTAAGTTGCTAAGAGCCTCGGTAAGTTACGGAGGCCAAATTCAAGCTTGTAATCCTCCTGCCTCAGCCTCTCCAGTCACTGAGATTACAGGCATGTATCACCATGCAAAAGCCCTTATCTCCAATATTTAGGTGAGGATCAAAGCAGAGTGACCCTGATTGAAAATGAAAAGAATGTGCTCATAAAACATCTGAAGGACTCCACCTGCACAGTGAACATGCAACCGGTCCTGTATATTTTCCCCCTGCTTATAGGTGTGAGGTGGTCCTCTTTGTATTCCCACCCACCATTGCTGAGGAGCATGTGAGTAATAAAATATCCAAAACCTCTCTGTTGAGTTGTCCTAGTTCTTTCTTTGGAATGAGTAAATAGTATTCTTGGAGCGTGTGCAGCCCTGGGGTTGCACAATTGGCTTGGTTGGCAGGATCCCAGAAGTTCACTCCAGAGTTGGGAAAGGGCATGGAGTCTGCAGGCGCAGATCCCAGTCTGGCCACAAGTGTCAGTGTGCCTTGAGATGGCGTCTCTGTTGGAGGAGTGGGAGCAGGGCGATGCCCTGAACATGCCAAGAGGGGTGCTGCAAGTGCTGGAAACCAAAAGTCACCACCTGGAAGTGAAAAACAAGTGAGAACAAACAATGTCACTGTGGTGGTGGATGACCCTACTAGGTGCCTTAAAGTTAGCCTCGACATGGAGTTAGCTCAGTGCCACAGAGAACAGGCAGAGTTCAAGCTAGAGAGGCCCGTTTTGCACAGGTTGACAGCAAGGGTGGGCTGTGGAGGCATTTGAAACTTACAGATGACCGCCTCCAGGTCGTGATCCATCGCCATGCTAAACCAAGGGAGCATCGCAGGTCCAGACCCCATGTTAAGGTGCAGGTAACCAGCGAAAACTCAGATGTGGGACCCACTCAGGGAGTCCACTATCTCCAGTGATTCAGAAGTCAAGGTAGAAGACAAAACCGTAGTGGAGGCAGGAACTATAATGGTCCAAAGGTTAAAAATGCTCCTGAGGGAGCCGATCCAGATCTGCTCCCTTGCCCAGAGAGAGATTTACATATTTACCACCATGAGACCATGAGATCATATATCCTAGGAGTTTGTGGAACTGGGGTCCAAGTTTGGGCAGAAAACAAAAGAGTACCTGAATGGCTGCTGTGCTTGTGGGAAACGGAGCAGATGGGATAACGGTGAATGGTGTAGAATTATCTAAAGTGGCTTCAGGAATCACTTACCTGCTTACATCAGCGGCTTTACACCAGTGCTGCCGATGAGAGTGTGGGGTCATTATGAGCTTGGATGCTCCTTTCCACTCACAACATGTGGCCAAATTCAGGAGATATTGCTATGCTCAGAGGTACCTGGGCCTCCATGGAAGCTATTTGCAGGAACTGGGAACAAAATATGCTATGTATGTGCAGCCTCTTTTTTAATTTTAACTTTTTTTATTTTTATAGACTGCATTTTGATTCATCGTACACAAATGGGGTACAACTTCTTCATTTCTATGATTGTATATGATGTAGATTCATACCATTTGTGTAATCATACATGTACATAGGGTAATGATATCTGTCTCATTCCATCATGTTTCACACCCCTGCCCTCTCCCCACCTCATTTCTTTCTGCATAATCCAAAGATCCTCCATTCTTCACTTACCCCCACCCCCAAGCCCCATTATGTATCATCATCCATTTATCAGGGAAAACATTCCGTCTTTGGTTTTTTGGGATTGGCTTATTTCACTTAACATGATATTCTTCAATTCCATCCATTTACCTGCAAATGCCATAATTTTATTCTTCTTTAGGGCTGAATAATATTCCATTGTGTATATATACCACAGTTTCTTTATCCATTCATCTGTCGAAGGGCATCTAGGTTGGTTCTACAATCTAGCTATTGTGAATTAAGCTACTGTAAACATTGATGTGGCTGCGTCACTGTAGTATGCTGATTTTAAGTTCTTTGGGTATAAACAGAGGAGGGGGACAACTGGGTCAAAAGGTGGATCCATTCCAAGTTTTCTGAGGAATCTTCATACTGCTTTCCAGAATGGCTGCACCAATTTGCAACTCTACCAGCAATGTAAAAGTGTGCCTTTTTCCCCACATCCACGCCAACACCTATTATTGCTTGTGTTCTTGATAATAGCCATTCTGATTAGAGTTAGATGAAATCTTAGGGTTGTTTTAATTTGTATTTCTCTAATTACTAGAGATATTGAACACTTTTTCATATATTTGTTAATTACCTGTATATCTTCTTCTGTAAAGTGTCTGTCTAGTTCCTTGGCCCATTTATTGATTGGGTTCTTTGTATTTTTAGTGTAAAGTTTTGTAAGTTCTCCATAAATTTTGGAGATTAGTGCTCTCTCTGAAGTGCATGTGGAAAAGATTTTCTCCCACTCTGTAGGCTCTCTTTTCACATTTTTTATTGTATTCTTTGTTAAGAAAAAGCTTTTTAGTTTGGCTCCATCCCGTTTATTGATTCTCGCTTTTATTTCTTACACTTTAGAAGTCTAGTTAAGGAAGTCTAGTCCTAAGCCAACATGATGAAGATTCCGGCCTACTTTGTCTTCCATTTAGTGCAGGGTCTCTGGTCTAATTCCTAGGTCCTTGATCCATTTTGAGTTGAAGTTTGAGCAGGGTGAGAGATAGGATTTTAATTTCATTTTGCTGCATGTGGATTTCCAGTTTTCCCAGTACCATTTGTTGAAGAGGCTATCTTTTCTCCATTGTATGTTTTTAGCTCCTTTGTCTAGTATGAGGTGACTGTATTTATGTGGGTTTGTCTCTGTGTTTTCTATACTGTACCATTGGTCTACCCGTCTGTTTTGGTGCCAACACCATGCTGTTTTGTTATTACTGCTCGGTAGTATAGTTTAAGTTCTGAAATTGTGACACTTTCTATTTTGCTCTTCCTGCTCAGGATTGCTTTGGTCTCTTATTCTTCCAGATGAATTTCATGACTGCTTTCTCTATTTCTATGAGGAACATCATTGGGATTTTAATTGGAATTGCATTGACTCTATATAGTGCCTTTGGTAGAATGGGCATTTTGACAATATTAATTCTGCCTATTCAAGAACATGGGAGATCTTTCCATCTTCTAAGATTATGTGCAGCCTTTCTGAGGACTGGACAGTATGGGATGAGAGATACAGTGTCATGAACAGTCTCTCTGTCCATTTATGGTGCCATGGTGTCAATATTATTCCCTCCAGTAAGCAGCACAAGTGATAGTGGATCTAGGGGAGATGGAAAGATTGTGGCAGAAAATATAAGTCTATAAAATCCAGCCAAAACTGGAAGGACTTCCTCAAGCCTCCTGTAAATAGATGTGGGTGGACTTAGCAGTGGCAGGGGTGGATAAAAGGAAAAGAGATAAATGGCACCCCAATACAATAATGGAAGTAATTGCCAAAGGACAAGAGATTTTAGCTATTATTTCTCAATAAGGAAAAATAAGGGAGACAATCAGAAAGGTAGAATGGACTCCTACTCCAAAAAGAGACAAAGACAAGTCTTTCCTCTTAGGAGATGTAAGGAAAGCAGAACCCTGGGCTCCTCCTGAGGAATCTTTGTGCCCTTAGGTGTGGGACACCTGGGAAAGGTCAAGGTCCAGGGATCTGAGCCATGTCTCTGGACCAGAGGCCTTATATAGAATTGGCAATATATTGGTCTTCCAAAAATATTCAGAGAGTAGCAGCATTTGTGGATGCAGGAGCTGAGTTTACGTGGATATATGGTAATCTGACATTCTCCGGCAGTTAACTGCTATCAATGCTATCAGGCGAAAACAGTGAGAATCTGGGCCACAACATTGACTCTGCTGCTTGGATGCCTTCCACCCACCCCCTACCTGAATATTTAGCAGGTGGTGATATCCTGTGGGGTTAATGCCTCAGACTACAGGAGGGGAGTTTTGTTTGAGTTGCTGGGAGATTGAGCATGTGTCAACTGTAAAGCCAATATTAAGTAGGCATGCTAGACACCCCCTGTTGTTTTGCCTGCACCCTGTGGAATTGTTGCCACTAAACAACATCAGCTCCCTGGTAGCCATCAAGAAATAATGGAGATCCTATGTGAACTGGCCAAAGTAAGCATAATTCATCCAACCCACGGTCCTTTTAACTCCCTTGTGTAACAAGTAAGAAGACCGAATGGAACTTGGTGCATGACACTGAATTATGGGAAATTGAACAAGGCGATCCCTCTGCTTTATGCAGCAGTTTCTAGCATAACCACTGTTCTAGCAGAGCTAAGTATGCAACTGGGAACATATGACTATTTGCTGGACCTTGTTAATGCCTTCTTTATCGTAGATAAAGCCCCTGAGAGTCAAGACCCATTGCTTCATGTGGGAAGGCCTACAGTGTATGTTATGGTGTTACCTTAAGGATATCTCCATCACCCCACTTTGTGCCATGGTATGGCAACAAACCTGGTGCTGACCTTCACTGGTAAAAACGTTCACATAACGATCACATCCGATTCTCTTGCAGTGCTCAGCAAGGCTACTGCCACACTTTTGACTCATTTGCAAAGGAGAACCTGGGCTGTAACCCCTGACAAAGTGCATGGCCCTGGCTTATGGTGAAACTCTTGAGTATTGTCTTATTGGGCAAGATAAAGCTCGCACCTCAGGCTATGATAAATAAGGTGCTTTTGTGTTCCCAACACAGTAAAACGAACGTGAAAACTTGTGGGACTATTGGGTTATTGGAGGGCTTTCTTCTCTCATCTGACCCTTACATAATTTGTGTTAAGAGTATGGAACTGGACTGACCAGCATGCTTTTAATCAGTCCTAACATTCAGTAAAACAGGTGCAAACTCTTGAGACACTAGACACATGGAAACCTGATGAGCTTACCATCCATGTTGCCCTGGATGACTTTGGATGGGGTTTATGGCAGCAGATTAAGAGACTTAAGACTCCCCCACTCCATCACATGGGGCCCTGGGTTTGGTACAAAGCACTGAAATAAAAAGTGGCAGGCATGGTGGTGTACACCTGTAATCCCAGTGACTCAGGAGGCTGAAGCAGAAGGATCACAAGTTTGAGGCCAGACTCAGCAAATTTAGCGAGTTCCTAAGCAATTTAGTGAGACCCTGTCTCAAAATAAAAAATAAAAAGATCTGGGGATGTGGCTCAATAGTTAAGTGCCCCTGGGTTCAATCCCTAGTACCTGCCCCACCCCACAAAAAAGATCATTTTATTCTATATGTATTTGTTGGATTACTTTCCTGAAAAGGGAGCTAAACCGCGGCCATGACAGGCTGCATTTAGGGCATGAAAGATTTCAGGCCTAGATAGCCGATACCAGGAAGGCTACTAGATTAGGACTGGCCTTTGGCAAACAACCAATCGGGAGCTAACAAGCCAATGCCTAACATTCCAAACCATATATGTCAATATGTTAAGACCTGGGTACCCTAAGCCAATGGAAACATGCCAAACCTCACATGTTGGAAGATCAGCCGACTGTGTACTTTGCTTTGTTCAAATTTCCCGCTCTACTGTGGAGCTCATAAAAATCCCACTGAATCGAGACTCTCAGCCAGTACCTGCTGTGTCAGTGAATGCTGTGAGTCGGAGCTCGAGCTTGCAATAAAGACCCTTTTGCTTTTGCATCGGAGAGGGCTCTCTGGTGGTCTTTGGGGTTCGCGATCTGGGCACAACATTCCTTTCTCTCTCTCCTTCTCTGCCCCTCTCTGTGACTGTGTGTGTGTGTGTGTGTGTGTGTGTGTGTGTCTGGGGATTGACACAGATCCTTTCCACTTGCCAGGCAAGTGCAAGTGCTCTACCACTGAGCTACATTCTCAGCCCTGAATTGCTTTATAGTTGTTTACCCTGAACCGATTCCCAGGCACATCCACTTTATCTTCACTGGTCTTCCTGTACATGGGGTGAGTAAATATTATGAACCTTTTTGCAAGGGAATGCAGCTGAGGAAGGTAGTTCCTTGGGTGGAGTCCCATGCAGAGGTCGGATGTTTGGGAGAACCCTGTTCCACCATGCCATCAGACAGAGAGAAGAAAGGTCATTTCTCTGCCAACAGCCCCAGTGGCGCCTTTTGCATCTTGTGAGGGAAGTGCACTCACTCACTTGTCTCGATTGTTGGGCAACAATTTGGCATTTATCACCCCAGCACCAAAGCAATGCTTCATAACCTGAAGTAAACTGGGGGAAGTGTCAGTAAACTGAATATAATATGAATTGCAAAAATTAATCGTGGGCTAGGTACGTGCATCTCAGTGGTACAGCATTTACCAAGCATGCTCGAGAGCCCTAGGTTCACAAACACACACAATTAATCTTGTTGGAAAAAAGTTGGTTTCCCCCTCCTCTACATCAGTCTTCTAAAGAGAAAGGCTCAACTGAAGAGGAAGAAGATCTAGAGTGAGAAACTTAGAAGGTCTAGGGAAGAAGATCTGTGAGTGACAAAGGAGGAGTCAGGGGCACGATGACTGAACTGTAGGAGTTCTTCTTCATTTTCCTTAGGTTCTCTGTATCATATATCCTTTTCTGTTAATGTTCTGAAAAATTCAAACCTACCCAGTGCTTTTCCACGAGCATTTCAGAACATCTTTGAGGAAGGCTGCTATTCTAGTCAGCTTTGGGGTAGCTGTGAACAAAAGACCTGACTAGAAACAATTCAGGAGGAAAAGTTCATTTTGGCTCATGGTTTCAGAGGTTCAGTCTGTGATCGGCTGACTCCATAACTCTGAGTCCCAGAGAAGCAGAATATCATGGTGGAAGGGTGTGGAAAAGGAAAGTTGCTCAGGACAGGCCAACCAGGAAAAAGAGAACTCTGATCACCAGAAACAAAATATAAACCCCCCCAAAGCCATGTTCCCCAGCGACCTCCTTCCTCTAGCTACCCCTATCTCCTTAGGGTTACCCCTCAGTTAATCCATATCAGTGGGTTAATCCACTGATTAGGTTGTAACTCTCATAATCTAATCATTTCTCCTCTGTACATTCTTGAATTTTCTCATATGTGAGTTTTTGGGGGATACCTCATATCTAAACCATATATGCTGCTTTTGACTGAAGGCAATTAATTCGTACTCTCATTATTCTACAGAAATTCACTGTTTCTATTCATCCTCCTCCACTCCCAGCCCCTCCCGCAGTTTGAATTTGCTTTGCAAATGAAATCTGGTGAAAACCTGGCTGTAACTCTGGGCAGCTCTGAGTTGGAGAGACAAAGGAGGATGCTATCCTGAACTTGAGAGTCTCAAGTGTGGGTTCAACTAAGGAAAAAAAGATTTGTTCCGTTCTGGGTTTACAGCTGTTTCAGGTTGTGCAGCTGGAGGAATTTGGTCCAAAGTATGTTCCCTAATTAGTCAGAAGAGGAGAGGTTGTGTCTGTGTGGTCTTTTCTTAGCCAACATCAACCAAGATTCAGTTAACACTGGCCCCTGACAGGTATGACTTCTTCAAGCATATACTGTATTGTTTAAAGGACAGAGGAAAAACAGCTATGTTGTTTTTATAAAATGTGCTTGTTGAAAATGTAAATAATCGTTATAAATAAAAATTCAAATCATATAAACATTATTAATGCATTCAAAAATATTTATGCCAGGTACCATTCAAAGCACTGGGCATATGGTAACAGCCAACACACTGCCTGGAGCTTACACTTTAATGGGGAAGTCACAAAAAATAAAAAAGGTATGAAATGTGTCATGTGGTAATAAGTGTGATGAAAAAAAAAATTGCAAGTATAAAATCCTATCACCAGAGATAACCATTGTTAATATTTTGTTGCCCATCCTCCCAGATACCTCTCCTTGCCTACATGCAAATATAGACATATTTTTATCCCAGTGGGTATTTTTACATGCTGATTCATAACCTGTGTCTTTTTTCCAATGGCCAGGCATCTTTTCATGACAATAAACAAAAAATTTTGTTTGTGTTTCCAGTTTTGAACTTTTTTAAACTTCGAAAATTTCAAACATACATAAAAGTAGCAATGATGGTAAACACTTACTTATCCCTTGTGTACATAAAAATTGTTAACATTTTGCTGTGTTTACTCTAATTAATTTATTTTTGCATATGTTAAACTCAATTACCTGTTCCATTTCCATCCCAACTGGGTGAATTGCAATTAAATTCTGACACTGTTTATCTGACTCCACTGGTTTAGGGCTCAGTCCTCCACAAGATTCTCCTAATTTCAGATATTGGGTGTCCCCAGACCATTTGCACTTTGACCAACTGACTGCAAATTCAGGGGTTTCCACAGCCCCTAATATCAGGTAAAATTTGCTAGAATGATTCAGAACTCTGGAAAGTACAATACTTATGGTTCAAGTTTTGTTATAGGGCTGGAGTCATGACTTAGTGGTAGAGTGCTTGCCTAGCATGTGTGAGGCACTGGGTTCAATCCTCAGCACCACATAAAAATAAATAAATAAGTAAAATAAAGGTATGGTGTCCATCTATAACTAAAAAAAATATTTTATAAAGGATTCACACTGCAAGGTGAAGCCCAGGAGGAAGGCAGTTTCTATGTCTTCTCAGGGAATCAATATGTTCGTCAACCAGGAAGTGCTATAGAGCTTTGATGTCCAGAGTTTCTGGGTCTCTCTCTTTTTTTTTTTTTTAAATCTGGGTGTGACTAGTGTTGGCATGATTGAAAAAATCAGTGTCAAGGGACTGAATCATCTCCATTTCCTCTCCCCTCTTGAAGTTCTTCCCAGAGTTCCCTTTGGAACTCTGGCTTAAAGTTCCAACCTTCTAGTCACATGACTGGTCTTTTGTGACCAACTTGAAGCTACTAGGGTCTCTCCAAGAGTTACTTTATCACCATAACAAAGACATTGCTATCACTTTGGAAATACTCAGAGAAGTTTTTTTTTTTTTTTGGTCTGTTTTTGTTTTGAGGTGGGATCTCCACCAGAGTCTAGTCATCCTGTTGCCCTGATCTTGGACTTACAGCTTCCAGAATTGTGAACAAATAAATTTCTGTTGTTTAAGCCACTAAGTTTATGGTATTTTGTCATGGCAGACTGAGCTAAGGCAGCAGAGTATTCATCAAAATTCTTTTTTTCTTTCTTTTTTTGTCAAAATTCTTGATGGCAGTAACAGGAATTCAATTGGAATTAGCTTAGGGGGAAAAAGTTCCTTCAAGAAACTCTAGAAAGTTTTTTGCTGTTGTTTTTTTATTTTTATTTTAGTACTGGGGATTGAACCAGGGTGCTTAACCACTGAGCCACATTCTCAGTCGTTTTTGTTATTTAGATACATGATCTTGCTAAGTTGCTGAGGCTGGCACTTTGATGCCTGGGCTGGTCTCAACCTCCTGGGCTAAAGCAACTCTCTTACCTCAGCCTCTCAAGCAGCTGGGACTTTAGGAATGTGCTATCATGCCTGGCTCATGGCAGTTTTGATTTGCACTTCTCAGGTAACCATCATTTTAGTGCAGTTGCCTATGTTTTCCAGAGAAATGCCTATCCAAATCCTTTGCTCATTTAAAAAAAAAACAACAAAAAAACTGTGTTATATTTGTCATTTTATTGTTGAATTGCAAGACTTCTTTATATATCCTGGATACTAATCCCTTAGAAGACATATGATTTTCAAATATTTTCTCCATTTTTATGGATTATCATTTCAATTCTTTGAGCATGTACTTTAACACATCATTTTTAGTTTTGATGAAATAAAATTTATCTATTCTTATGTTGATTGTGTTGGTGCCATATACAAGAAATTATTGCCTAACCCAAGGTTATGAAGATATACTCCTGTTTTCTTCCAGTTTTGTAGTTTTAGCTCTTACATTGAGGTTCTATGATCTTTTTAGAGTAGGGGTATGAAGTCCAACACCATTATTTTGTTTGTGGATATTCACAGAACTTTTTCACTACCTTGAATTTCTAGTTTCTGTTTTGCTTCTCCCATCCTGGAGCTGGGAATTGAACCCAGGGCCTTGGGCATGCAAGCCAAGTGCTCTACTACTGAGCTACATCCCCAGCCTTGAATTGCTTGTTTTTCTTTGCAATTAGATTGTAAATTCCATGAAGGCCAGACCAAGGTGGTCTTATTAAAGATTAAGGTAGATTAAGCATGAACCAAGTTTCTTTTCTTTGTCTGAAATTACATCAACTCTACAATAACAGTTTTATTTATCACGGTGTGGTTAAAATTCGTTGACAATAATTTGGAAGAAAACGACCACACAGAATGATAGGAATTGTACTACTTGACAGTATTTGAAGGGAAACTGATCTAGATTTGAATATTTTCACTTAAAAATGTGTGACCTTGGGCGAATTACATTACCCTCGTTCTCTTGGCCTTTAAATTCTCACTCTTTAAAATGGGGATTTGGCAAGGTTTTAGCTATCATAACGACAGTGTTTTACACATTGTAAGCATTTATCAAATAGTGCAAGGGAGTAGGAGCAGTGTTGGGGAACCCTTTACCATGCTATTATTTTTCGTGCCAAATTTCTCCATAGTGTGGGTTTTTATTTTCTTTTGTGAACTTGAGAATTATTAGACTACTGATTTTGGATTCAGAAAGAAAGGCATACACGTAAATACAACCCAATGTGATAATGGCCCTGCAGATGGTGCATATGCTCTGGAGTTTGGAGAGTCACGTTACAAGGAGTAGAATGAGACTCCTTTTGGGTTGAAGAACTTAGTTGAAAACGAAGGCTGAACATAGATTGTAGTCGTTTTGGATTTATCAATGTGGCACGTTTTAGGTTCGTAAATAATTATTGGGTTACAAGTCTCCACTAGGGTCTGAATAGGAATCGTGTTTTAAGTCATCTCAATCTCCGGTACAGTGGACACCACAGAGTTGAATTGACGCGCCTTGGTCACCGACCCGAAGGGATTCTCAAGAGAGGGATGAGGAAGTTGGGAGGGAGAGAGATGAGCTCGGACCCATGCCAAGGAGGAAAGAACGGCTGAGGTACGTGACACAAATCAATCCTAAAGCTCAAGGTGGACGTAGAAAACTACACTGTACCCCTTCTTCCCCACTCCTTGCCTGGCAGGATCACTTCCGGGAGGGGGCGGGGAGACAAGAGGAGGCGTGCCGGGAAGGAGGCCGTTTGTAGAGCACCAGACGGAAGTGTGCCAAAGGTACTGGGCTGTCGCTTCCGGTCCGGTTAAACGCGGCTTAGGTGCGCAGCGTGGCTGGTGTCGTGCGGAGATCGGCCTCTGAACGTAAATGAGCAGGTGAGGAATCAAGAATCAGCGTCCGGATTGAGGAGTCTGGATACCGGGGAAAAGACCCGAAAAAAGGCCAGGAACTTGAATACAGTCTGTCCGCTGTTTCCGAGGGGGCAACTTCCACGGTGAACCCCTCTGCCCTGGTAACGGCCAAAGAGGAGGAGATGGCGCCAGTCAGGGAGCGGCTGTGGCCAAGACAGTAAGGAAGCGCGAAGGCGGAGCAACCGGGAAGCCTCCTGAGAAGAATCAGAACCGTCGCTGTCACCACTGCCGCCACCACTATGGAAGGAGCAAAACCGACATTGCAGCTGGTGTACCAGGCAGTGCAGGCTCTTTACCACGACCCGGATCCCAGCGGAAAGGAGCGCGCCTCGTTTTGGCTTGGGGAGCTGCAGCGTTCGGTGAGGGGCCCATGGAGGCCGTTCTGCGTCGCGGGGCCCAGAGCGGGGTGGGACCTAGGCTCGAGGGGAGAGCCTGAGTCGGCGGTTGCCCTTGTGAGGTCCTCCTTGGGGAGGAGCTGCTGTTGTGGGGTGGGGCTGCGAAGCTACATCTCTGTCGCTTTTCGGAAACTAGTCGCAGCTGATCGGTCGCGAACTGGCCCTTTCCTCACCCCGTAGAATGTGGTTTGTAGGTCCTGAACTCGCTTGTGGCGTGGGTCCAGCCCTCTTTAAGTTCTGTCCTAGCTGTTGCTCCTTAGACCATGCTTTTCTGTTTTGTTTTCAACCAAATCAAACCTCACAGCTTCTCCACTTTCCACTTAAGGATGCTCTATCCGTCTCACCTCCACGTCCAAGTGTTGTATGTGGCAGTTCTTCCCAAACATGGTAAGGTAGCCACACACCTCACTACTCCTGCCAATTTTCATTCCAGTTCTGGTCCATTCTCGAAACTTCTCACGTTTCTGGATTCGAATACATGGGAATTTTCTCTTTGCTTTGGGGAGTGCAACATAATACAGAGAGAAAAATACCAATTTTGGTTTCAGAAAACCTTTGGAGTTCTCATTTTGCCTCATATTAGTCCTCTAACCTTATTTCTCTTTTAGTTTTTTTTTTTTTTTTTTTTTTTTAATTTTCATTAGTTGTTGTTGAACCTTTATTTATCTGTATGCGGTGCTGAGAATCGAACCCAGTGCCTCACACATGCAAGGCAAGCTCTCTACCACTGAGCCACAATCCCAGCCCCAGGTTTTTATTTATGAAATGGACATCGTAGCTATCTCTGTGTGAGCATCTGGTGGAGTGTTCATTTGTCTGTTACATCTATTATATTGCCTTGTTCTTCGACTCCCATATTTTATGCTTCATCCCCTAATTTTCAAACCCACTTGTACTGTGCTTTATTTCTATAAGTATGTATAATTGGTGATCTTGCTGACGTGGGATTTACTCTGAGTTGTGAAGTACCTTGAAAACTGATGAGGCTGAGAAAATGCTCACCGTTACTTTTTATGTTTGTGTGTTGCTGGGAATCAAATCCTAGGGCCTCACTGCGTGCTGAGCAAGCAAGTGTTCTACCACTGAGCTACATCCACAGCCTCCTTCATCTTTCCCTTTATTTTTGTGTTTTATACTCCCAAGCATATTTTTTCTCTTTACTATCTTCCTTTGTATATGTTTAACTCATAAATGATATTTAAAGGTGTCCTGCCCTATTATTAAGTAAGCCAGTAGGCCGGAAGTGCATACTACATATTTTTAAATTTGCAACTTTTACTTTGAATATGACACTTAAAATTTGGGGATTAAGTCCTTGTTTACTTTGTGGGAATACAAAGAAATAAGGCTTTACTGTAGACAGCATGCATAAGGAAGTTGTTCACATATGTGCACCTTTAGAGTTTAGTTTCTTTGATTTGGAAATTCACAATTCCTTAACATCCGTATAGTTTTCTAAAATATAAATAATAGAAAAGTTAAATAGTATTACAAAAGGGATACTAAATACTATCCCTGCCAAACTTGCATATTGTTGTGTGTATTTTAAATCAGTATTTGAGTCCTTATCTTGAACCAACAACTGTGCTGGGTATTTGTATTTTTAAACGAACCAGAAAATAATCAGTGCTTATCCCATAAGGGTAATTGTTATGATTAAACGAGGTTATATCTATAAAGAGCTTTGAAAAGTTCTTCAGTATTGCTGAGCACGGTGGTGCACCTCTGTAATCCCAGCAGCTAGGGAAGCTGAGACAGGAGGATGGCGAGTTCAAAGCAGCCTCAACAAAAGCAGTGCTAAGCAACTCAGTGAGACCCTCTCTCTAAATGAAATACAAAATAGAACGGGGGATGTGGCTCAGTGTTTCACGTGCCCCTGAGTTCAATCCCTGGCACACCCCCCCAACCAAAAAAAAAGTTTTTCAATATAGAGTTTAAATTATGTTAGCAGTTACTATTTAAATATTAGTAACTTTTCTTTCTGCTATTCTATTATCACCATCATTATCATTATTACTATTGTTATTACTTGGGTCTCAACAGGAACAGATGGCACACTTGACAAGATAATTGGAGGAGAGTTTACTTTGTAAAGGTACTATTTGTAATGTTGCAGGTATAATGATACCCAAGAAATAGTGTAATAATCTGTAGTCAAACTGTCAACATCACTTGACTGGAGTGATTACTTGGCTGCCTTGAGAGTAATGGTGGGTGATTTTCAGGTGAAGGGATATGACTAGTTTAATGTCCCTTCAGGGACAGAGTCGAAGGATTGAATTTCTTTACTTTATTCTTCTAATTTCCTACTGGGATTCCCTATTGGCCAAACACAACCAGAAACCAGGGGACCTGGCAACCTGTTGATAACATATATGTAGGTCAGCCGAGTGTAGCAGAAATGATGGTAGAGAAAGGGGGAAATACCAGCACAGTCACACACCAACATTTTTAGGTACCTTTAGCATCTAGATTGACAGTGCGGCTAATACTTGGGCCTTTTTTGATTCTTTCTTCATTTTTTTAGTGACCTTGTCACATAGTCAAACCCTGGATCTTGCCATTACTCAAAAGTCACCAACCCTCCAAATCACTTTATTCAGACGTTCTGCTCTGTTCACAATTCACTGATTTTCCAATTTTCTGGCTCAGGAATCTCAAATATTGGAATTATACAAAATTTTAACTTTTATCAAAATTTAAATTTTCTTTCTAAAAATTAAAAATTTTGCATAACTTTATTTTCGTGGTGATGAGTACCTTTTTTTCTTTTTCTTTTTTTTTTAACATTTGTTTTGCTTTCTGTATATCTAGAGTAGTTCATCTCCAAATCCCTGTCAGTAATGTAAATATCTTCTTTGTGTATTCAGGCTGGCAATCTGTTCTTTTTGGCTGAAGGAATCATCAAACCTGAGAACCCTCTGTCCCCCTGCTCCAGTAAGACTTGGTTTTTTTGTTGCATAACTATTGTCCTGGGATCCCTGCTTAATATTAGCCTAGGGAATTTCCTTCACTTTTTTTTTTTCTTTTGCCGTAGTGTTGATTGAACCCAGGTGTGCTCTACAACCGAGCTACATTCTCCATCCGTTTTTGTATTTGTTTTGGAGCATAGGTAGGCAAGTACTCTACCACTGAGCTCAGTGCCTCTAGTCCCTTTTACTTTTTTTTTTTTTTTTTTTTTTTCAAGATAGGGTCTTGCTAAGTGGGTCTGCAACTTGAGAATCCCTGCCTCAGCACCTTCAGTTGCTGGGATTTATAGGTACCACCACCCTCCTGTATACTTTTAAAAAATTAGTTCTTCCAGTCTTCTCATTCACTTTGCATCCCAAAGTCTATCATCATAGTCGCTTAATTAAATGTACCACCAGCCCTTTCTCTATGATTTGGTAAAACACTAGTGTGGGTGTATCTAGCTGCTTGTCCTGTCATATCTAGGTGCTTTGCACATCATTGTCTCAATTCTGCGGGACCTTGATTTTTTGGTTTATCTTGTGACTTACCTGCAGCTTCAGATTCCCCCTTTATTGAATCCTTTGCTATTCAAATAGTTGTAATATCTCTCATAGTAAGCACGTTTTTAGGGGGGGTTGGGATGTTAACTTTTGCCCAATTTTATTTTTTCTTTGATTTTTTTTTTCCTCTATGCTTTTACCCTTTCCCAATCCTATCATCAAATGTAAAATTCATCCATCTTTTCGAAGCCCACCTTCCAAAATTTGCTGTCTCCTTGAGGTCTTCACTAATTTTCTTCAACTGAAAGTCTCCCATGCCGCTTGTCTAGAGCACTTAATTTCATTTACCAGTTTTACCTTTTTAAAAATTTTCTCTTTCCCATTGGACTGTGGGATCCTTGTCACATTCATTTATATGTGGTCTAACATCCATAGTTGAATGAAATAACCATGTTTATTAAGAAAGAGGTGATTATGGGCTGGGGTTGTGGCTCAGTGGTAGAGCAATTGCCTGGCATGGTTCTATTCGGCTGAGAATAATTAAAATATAAATAAGACATGCGGCATGGGAGACTTTGAGTTAAAGAGAATCAGTGAAGACCTCAAGGAGACAGCAAATTTCAGAAGGTGGACTTTGAAAAGATGGATGAATTTTACATTCGATGATAGGATTGGGAAAGGGTAAATAAAACAGCGTACAAATAATTAAAATAAAGGTCCATCAACAATTAAGAAAAAGTATTTTTTTTTAAAAAAAAGAACATTATAATATCTCTTGCACAACTTCTTTTTAAAAAAATTTTTTTGTAGGTAGGTGAACAGAATGCCTTTTATTTTTATGCAGTGTCATGATGGAACCCAGTGCCTCACACATGGTAGCAAGTGCTCTGTCACTGAGCTACAGCCCCAGCCCCACACACAAGTTCTTTAAAATGTTTGTTGAATAAATCGTTGCTTTAAGCGTGTCTAAAAAACAGTTGGTAACTCAAATTTGTCTTTTTAAATTTTATTTGTTTTTGCTATCTCTTCATATCAGTGGTTAGTTGAAAATAAACAGCGTTTCGCTTTAAGGGTGCAATTTTCAGTATTTCCATTTTTTAAAAAAACAACAACAAAAACCAAAAACCTTTGTAAAAGCTGGGCTTGGTGGCACATACCTACAATCCCAGCTACTTAGAGGGATCTTTGTCTAATAGTAGCCAGCTTGTTCTGAACACCAAGGTTTGCTTTGTCTATCCTCTGTAACCAAAATTAGTAGACAAGTTAGGAAGTTACAAGAGGAAAGACTGTCTTTTATAGGGCTAGTAATTATGCTGCTTACTTGTTCTAAGTTTCTGCTTTTTGCAGAGATGATCTGTGGGTAGAGGTTATCTCAAAAGTTTCCTCATCCAGTCTGGAAACTGAAAAGGCATGATGAAAACCATAAATCAGCTGAAATAAAATCATACTTTGATGGACTCAGTTGACATCATCATGTAAGGATTTGTTATACATTCATGGAAAATTTTTCTTAACTATCATCTCAGCAAGATCTTGGGCTATGGGTATCAACTTCCAACTTCTTTCCTAAGTGCTTTTTCCTTTGGAATTTCTAGACTATTTAGTTCTAATACATGGGGTCTTTGGTTTTTCTCTAGCAGTTGTAGTTATCGATTTAATTTGTCTTTTTTGTGCTTGTACTCTCATCCTCTGGTCAAGCGACCCTAAAACAACTTGCTTTTGAAAGAAAAGTCTTCTAGAAAATAATTTCTGTTCACCTTCTGTGGGCCGGTTATTTCAGTGAACATAGGAATACTATATGCTTTGCATTGGTAGAAACTGGTAGTATATAAGCAAACAGTAAAAAGGAAAGACCTTGTACCTAAAGAGTTTCTTAATCTAGCTGGATCATTCAATATGGTGGACACTAACCAGGTATGACTGTTTAAATTTAAATTAAAGTTAAAATTATCCCCTGATGTTATCTGTGTTCTTGGTATTAAGTAGTGCAGATATTGGACATTTCATGTCTTTGGAATATTGCAGCCTTTATGTGTGGATTTGTGACAGTACTTCTATTGACATGTTGGTCTCTTACCTAATGGCATTCCTTCTTATATGGATTTATTTTATTTCTTTTTTTTACTGGACCGTGGGCCAGTTGATGGTTCGATTCAGGGCACTGTTAAATTTTCTAATTATAATAGAGTTTTTCCAAAAGACTTCCAAAAATTTCATCAACTTTCTTCATTGTGTTAATGATTATGTTACTGTTTATGGGGGAAATGGAAAATAGATTTTGTAGATTTTTAAAAAAAATTATAGTGAAATATTCAAAACACAAGTATTTACCATTTTAGCCATTTTAAGTGTATAGTTTGGTGGCATAAATTACTTTTACATTGTAATGTAACCATTAACACCATCCATCTCCAGAACATTTTCTTCTTGTAAAACTAAAGCTATGCTCATTAAACACAATAAGCCCGTTTCCCCCTTACCATAGCAACCACGATTCTGCTTTGTCTATTTGAATTTGACTACTCTAGGAATCTCATGTAAGTGGAATCATATATTATTTTTCCTTTCTTTTTGGTACTGGATTGAACCCAAGGATGCTTTATTACTGAGCTGCTTCTCCAGCTCTTTTTGTTTTTTGAGACAGGGTCTCTAAGTAGCTGAGACTGGCCTTGAACTTGCAGTCCTCCTGCCTAAGCCTCACTGGTCGCTGGGATTGCAGGTGTGCACCACCATGTCTGGCTGATATTTTTTTGTGACAGGTTTTTCTCACCAAACATGTCTGTTCATTCTTGTAGTATGAGTCAGAATTTCCTTTTTATGGCTGAATAATATTCCATTGTGTGTATATACCACATTTTGTTTATCCATTCGTCCATTGATGGATACTTGCTTCTAAGAACTTTGGCTGTTGTGAATAATGCTACTATGAACATGGTTGTACAATGTCTCTTGGATTCCCTGCTTTCAGTTCTTTTGGATGTATGCTCAGATGTGAAATTACTAGATCATATGGTAATTGTCTTTTTTTTTTTTTTTTTTTTGGAACTACCGTACTGATTCTCAAATTTTATAGAATATTAAGCTACGTCGAACTTTAAAACAAATTTAATTCATAGGAAGTTGTGATTACTCAGACTCCCTCTCCTGTGTTTCCCTAGCTTGCACTGTGGTACTAGGATGTTACCAGGGTGTCTTAGGCTTGTACAGGTGAAACCCTGAGAGAAGCCTTATTTTTATTTATTGGAAATTTACACTTATGCCAAAGGGGAATTTTGTAGTGTTCATCTTGCAGAAGCTCTTTTAAAGTACTGTCTTAATTTTTGGAAATATTAGTAAACAATTATTTTTTCCCCTTTTGGTGAGTTTTCTGTTAGCAAGTTTACATTACGATTTTTACTTATTTTTTTCTCATGCCCATAGCATAATTCTTTTAGCTTTTCAGTGTTTGTTACTTACTTGTATTTTCTATTTCAGTCATAGTATAATATCATTGAAACAGTTTTCCCCAAAGTAAGAGAATATATTTAGAATTGGACTTGAAAAGTAGACATTTTTATATGAGTATTCAGTCTTCTAAAACAATGTAATATGTTTTATAATTTAAATCTCTCGTTTTACATTTCTTATCAGTTTGAAAAATTTGATCCTTCAACATTGTGTTAGCATGTGCTTAATATGTACAATAAAATTTCCTCTGAAATCAGGCATGGTGGTACATGCCTGTAATCTCAGCTTTTGGGTGGGGAGCTGAGGGAGAATCAAAAGTTCAAGGCCAGTCTGGGCAATTTAGTGAGACCCTGTCTCAAAGTAAAAAAGGGCTAAGGATGTAGCTTTGTGACATCACCCAGTCCTTTTTAAATTTTGAGACAGGGTGTTACTAAGTTGTTTAGGGCCTAAGTTCTGAGGCTGATGTTGAACTTGTGATCCTCCTCCTGCCTTAGCCTCTCAAATACTGGAATTACAGGCGTGTGCCACTGCACTTGGTTGGTACTTTCTACTTTTAAGGCAGGGCTGCCTTAGTATAATTAATAAATCCCTCAGCAAAATGATCATCAGGGAATGCATGCTTCGTTACTTCCAAATGGAGTCAATTTTATGGATCCAAATTTATCTTTTTTTAGGGTCATTCTTGAGGTCAATTCACATACATAGGTGATTAAAGATTTTTAAGATAGGGATTCTTTAAACTTGTCATGAATATTTTGGGTAAAGTATTTAGTACCATTCCATGTGTGACTGATAGCTATAAATTCATTTGACAGAGGTCCTTGTGTTTAGAAGAACTGGGATTTTGTCAGAAACTAGGGATACTGTGGTGTACAGTGCTGTCATTTGGTTTGATTCCTTCCTTTGAGATCAGGATAGGACGGTGTATATGGTCTTAGAAACATTTGAAGAGTGTTCTGAGTCTTCTGAAATTTTAGTGGCCATGATTTAAATACTTGGTTTTAGCTAAGAATCTCTTACCTCATAAGAGAAATAATTTTTTTCAGTTGAATATTCAGTTATTATGGAAATGGTTGTGAATTGAAAGTTACCTAAATTTAGTGCTATAGAAGCTTTTTTGTTTATAGACAAAAATCATACAGGAGTATTTTGTGGGCCTGGAAGTTTGCCTTCATGGTTTTTTTCTTTTACAACTGCTTTTGGAAGTGGAAGTCTTTTATTTATTCATGATGAAGATATTACCTCTGTTTATTTCCCCATGGTTTCTGTATTTCAGGCTCTCTTGCAAAATTTGAAAAATATTTTTAGGTAGTGGTAGTTCAGCTCATCTGCCTTTTCTCAGATTATATTTTTCTTTTTCCTTTCCTTTTTGATAGTATTGGAGATTGAACCCAGGCCATACACAGGCTAGAAAAGCATTCCAACACTGAGCTGCAGATTCAGCTTTTTATTTAAATTTTACTTTGAGACAGGGTCTCATTAAGTTGCCCAGACTGGCTTCTAATTTTCAATCCTCCTGCCTCAGCCTTCTGAGCTGGGGATTACAGGCATGTGCCAAAATGCTTGGTGCTTATTATTTTTCTTAAATAATATCCCTTCAAAACCATTTTCTCTCCCATTATCCAAGATAAATGTCAGAAAATAATTCATTGTGACAAATTAACAATTTGTCTCATTTGTAAATTTCTCATAAAGGATTGTATATAATAAGACTTAAGATAGTTGACGGGTTGGGGATATGGCTCAGCGGTAGAGTACTTACATAGAATGGGCTTGATCTACAGCACTGCAAAACAAAGCGGGCGGGGGATAGTTGATCAGCTTTCACATTTTTTTCTGTTTCTAAATTAGAGTTGTTTTTTCTTCACCTATCTCATGAAAAAAAATTTTTTTTTTTTTTTTTGAGAAACCCATTTTCTAGCTCTATACCACATTGTTGCAGGGCAGCTATCTAAAATGTTGCTTTGTTGATGGATAGTTTTCTTTATATGATTTTTTTTCTTTCTTATAACATCACACCTTTATTTCAGATGTAACAGCAGTGTTAAAATTGACAAGTTTAATTCTTTAAAAAAATTTTTTTTGTAGTTGTAGATGGACAGTGTGTCTTTGTTTGTTTTTAATGCAGTGCTAAGGATGGAACCCAGTACCTCACACATGCTAGACAAATGCTCTGCCACTGAGCCACAGCCACAGCCCGACATGTGTATTCTTTTGTGTGTGTGTGTGTGTGTGTGTGTGTGTGTGTTGCTGGGGATTGAACCCAGGGCCTTGTGCTTAACAGGCAAGCCCTCTACGAACTGAGCTATATCCTCAGCCCCAGAAGTGTAATTCTTAACTTCACCATTATGAGTTCTTTTTATTCAGCACTGTGAGATAGTTCCCTCTTCCCTACAAACCTCCCTCAATATACTATAAATCTTTGAAAAATCTTCCTTTAATAAATATATCATTCATTGATTGATATGCTTAAAATTGTAGCAACTTGATACTTTTATGTTACTTTCAACAGACCTGTCTGTTGAAATTATCTGTATTTCCAGAATCTCATTTTCTGTTTTCCAGATCTCTTCTATTCTCCATTAAGTGTTTTAAAAGGTTTTTGTGTAGGATTAAGTAGCAGCCCAAATCTGCTTCCAATTCTTGGCAGCTAATGACTCCTTTGGCTCCTAACCGGGTGTGTGCTTGCATTGTTGAGGACTATGCAGTGATTTTGGTTGATTTGGCAGTTTTAGAAATGTTAGTGTAGACGTGAATCTTGGAGCAACAATGCACTATTAAAAAAGAAAAGGGGCAAGTACTTTTCAGATCCGCTGTGAAGTATAATGAACAACTTGGAACATATTAGTGAAAGGATTGCTGGGCCATAGCCTGCCCCATATTTATCACATAGTCATGGAAATATCTTTTGAAAAGACTGATATAAAGGCCTGTTCTGCTACTGCTTTGTGAAATGGAAGACTGGAATTAGATACTTAAATGGAAAATGTTCTCTTGTTGCAGCCTCTTTGAAATGTGCTGCTAGTGGGAGCTGCAGCTTCCTCCTGCTGACTCGGAGCCCCAGGCTTCGGTTGAGATGGTCCTTTCAGAAATGTGGAGCTTAGTCCAAGCCTGGATTTCAGTGGGTAGCACCTGGCATCTGTGGCTAGAAAGTCCTATGAAGTGTAAGTGCTTTATTCTCTCCTTGAAAAAAAATCTCTTTTCCTTTCTTGATTCTCTTCCTTCTCTTCCTTTCTGTAGCTTAGCAGAGGGGAAGAATGATGAGCAACGTACTATAGTGTCAAGGATATCAGAATTTGGTTGCCTTTTCTTTGATTCAGTGACCAGAATAAGATCACTTCATAAGTTTTAGATGTCAGTAATTTCTTAAACTCTCCTAGAATTAAAATAAATCAATAAGTGGTCTCTTTAACGTTTAGTATTGGCATTATCATGGGTAACTTTTTTACTAATGATTTACTTAATAACTTTAAAAAATTTTTTTTAGTTGTAGATGGACATGATTATTTATTTATTTAGTTTTATGTGGTGCTGAGGATTGAACCCAGTGCCATACACTTGCGAGGCAAGTACTCTACCACTGAGCTATAGGCCCAGTCTCCTTGGTAACTTTTGATACTCTTTTGCCTAGTTTCTTTAGGACTCACTCTGATAGTTAGTTCTTTTTCGAAAAAACAAGATATTTGATAGGAGGGCACTTTCGACTAGTGAATCAGCTTTAAGATTAAAAAGGCAGCTGGGGACATAGCTCAGTGGTACAACGCTTGCCTAAAGTATACAAGGAACCCAGGGTTTGATCCACAGCACTGTAAAGAACAAAAATTAAAAATAGTTTGTAAAAAACAACACCCGTCCCCACCTAGATAATAATACAGTGAGCATTAGAAGATAGACATTTTATGTTTGATTTATTTGCCTGGGCTGTTCTCCTTTTTTTCTATTTCAGAAATAATATATATAGTTTAAAGTAAGCCTTATTCTAGAAAGGTTGTCTCCACATTTTCTCCAGGTTTTTAAATCTTCAGGTTTTAGTTAAGAAAAACATCAAGTTTCTTCTTACTGCTAAAATAAGACAAAACCAAGTTTCTATCCTGGCATGGCCAGTGCAGTTTTACAAATGAGTACTCAAATTCTCATCTTCTGAGGGCTTTTGTGTTCCTTATCTGTAAAGAATTTACTGGCTTATTTCTGTTGCCTTGCCTTTTTTCTCTAAACATTTTATGTTCTGTTCTGATAGGTGTCCCCAATGAAGTATTTCACCTACCTGGTGAAAGGATGGGCTTCATGTTTGGGAGAACAAAGAGGTGTCAGAGACTTATGAGATGGTGTTATCATTTTGCTTCATATCTAACAATTTAATAAAAACTACTGCCGAGTGCAGTAGTCTCAGGAGGTTGGAGCAGGATGGTTGCAAGTTCAAGGTCAGACTCAGCAACTTAGTGAGATCCCCATCTTAAAATAAAAATAAAAAGGGCTGGGGATGTAGCTCTGGTGGTAAAGTGCCTCTGGGTGCAATCCCCAGTGCCACCCCAACCCCCCAAAAAAGTTAGTACGAACTTTATAAAGTGCTTTATATAGCATAAGGACTTATCTGTGGATTTTGGGAGTTGCAAAGATAATTAAGGTTGTTTCCTTACTTTTGAAAAGAATTTACGAGGAAAGATGAATAAGGCCCAAATAATTACAGCATAAAATTCTGTAGTTTAGCTGTGACCGTCAAGGATACCATGGTAATAAGTAAAGGATTCATTTATTCCTGCTAGAGACATCTTTTCTGAGTTTTGTTACATTAGATTTATTTAGAGAACAATTCAAATTAATATTAGATTTTTTTCTGTACCATGAAGTCAAAATAAATGTGATTCTGTTTGCTAACTTTTTTTTTTCTTATGTGTAGTTAGACATATCTGTGCATACCACATTAACTTTTCCCCCTACTTTGGTGCTGGGGATTGAATTAAGGGCTTTGTACATGTTAGGCAAGCACTCTACCTTTGTACTCTATCCCTGAGCCCCCATATTAGCTTTTTTAATTAGACTGGAATAATTTTGTGTCTTCCATAGTGTACAGATATTAACATGAGAAGTGTTAGGCTATGTAGAAATTATAACCTGTAGCTTCATCAATTTTTCACTTACAGAAAAACACTTTTTTATTTAAAAAATACTTTTATCAAAAGATAATTTACTTACATATACTGTAGTGTAAAGTGCACAGTTTCTGGGTTTTTTTTTTTGTTGTTGTTGTTGTTTTTTTACTTATGTTGACATATAATCACTAATAGCATCAAGGCATAAAACATTCCAATATCCTAACAGGCTCCTGAATGCTTCTTCCCAGTAAATCATTTCTCCCATTCCATAACAACCACTATCCTGACTTACATCATAAATTTTGTTTTTTGTTTTTTGTTTTTTTGGTACTGAGATTGAACCCAGGTGTACTTTACAACTGAGCTACATCCCTAGTCTTTTGTTTTGAGACAGGGTCTCACTAAGTTGCTGAGACCGTCTTTGAACTTGGGATCTTCCTGCCTGAGTCTCCAGAATTTCGGCTGGGATTATAGGCATGTGCCACCAAGCCTGGCTTGCCTGTTTTTTAAATAACAGCTTTTAGTGAAATTCAAAAAATTGTAACTCACCCACTTAACATGTAGACATTTTTAGTATATTCATGGAGTTGTACATCCATCACCACCATCAAGTTTAGAGAAGTTTTATCACCTTAAAAAGAAATCCATACCCCTTGGTTTACTCTCTCCTTCCACCCCATCCCAGCCTTAGGCAACCCACTTTTTGTCTATAAAGAGTTTCCTGTTCAAGACATTTCATATAAATGGGATTGTGCACTTCATAGTTCTCTGCAACTGACTTCTTTCACTTAGGATAACATTTTCAAGGTTTACCAATGCTGTAGCAGATATCATTATTTCCTCCCCTCCTTACTCGATTTTTGTTTCCCCCCTTAATTTAAAAAAAATATTTTTTTGTGTGGTGTTGAGAATTGAACTCATGTGCATGTTAGGCAAGTGCGGTACCACTAAGATGCATCACCAGCCCACTTCATTCTTTTTATGATTGAACAACATACACATAGGCATGCACACGCAGTGTGCGTACACACACACACACCACATTTTTATCCATTCATCAGTGAACCAACATTTGGGTTCCATCTTTTGACTGTTATAAGTAACATTGCAATGAATAATTATGTTCTAGTGTTTGTTGAATTTCTGAGTAATATAACTGTTTTTAACCTTTCAAGGAAGTACCATCTTGTTTTCCACATATTCACCTACACTTATGTCTTTTTGATTATAGCTATCCTGGTGGATGTGAAGGGATATCTAATTGTGATTTTGATTTATATTCCTGATGGTTAATCATGTAATCTTGGGTGGTTGTTTTTTGGGGGGATGGTTTTTTTTTTTGGGTGGTCCTGGGGATTGATCCAAGAGCCTCATGCATACTCTGCAAGTACTCTACCACTGAGTTACACCCCCAGACCCTTCACCACCTGTTTGTTAAATTTTGAGACATGATCTTTTTAGTATATATGTTTGGGAATGAGGGAGTGGGACAGGAACATTTTCTTTAGTCCTGATCTAAATCTTTTTAATATTCTGCTTTCTGCTAACTTTGGGTTTAGTTTGTTCTTTTTCTAGTTACTTAAGTTAAAATGTTAGGCTATTGATTTGAGATTTCTTTTTTTCTTTTAACACAAGCATATACAGTTGTAAATTTCTTTCTTAGCATAACTTTTGCTGCACCTCATAGGTTTTGGTATATTGTGCATTTGTCTTAAGATATTTCCTCATTTCCCTTCCTTGGCCTTTTTTCCCATTCTTAAACAAGAATGTGCTCTTTAATTTCTACATATTTGTAAATTTTCTGGTTTTTCTTCTGTTCATTAATTGTTATTAGAAAAGATGCTTTTTATGGTTTCAGGCTTTAACTTTATTAGGACTTGTTTTGTGGCACAACATATGGTCTATCTTGGAGAAGTTTCAGGCTTTTTGAGAACTGGTGTGTAGCTGTTTCCTGACACATAATGGAATTTGTGACTTGTGATTTATTATCTTTACCATGGTGTGAAAGCACACTCATGCAACTGTTCTATTTTTCACTTTCAGTGCAGTTTTCAATAAACTACATGAGATATTTGGTACTTTATTATAAAATAGACCTTGTGTTAGATGATCTTGTCTTACTATAGTCTAAAATGAGTATTCTGGGCATTAAAGGTATAGTACATGAAGTGTGATATTTGGAATGTTAACTGTATTAAACACGTTTTCAATCTGTGACCTTTTCAGTTTATGAAGGGTTATCTGGACATAACTCCATCATAAATTAAGTAGCATTTATATTTAGTCTTTCCTTCACTGGGTCCAGACTGCAAGCTTGGAGTGTTTATCAGGATTCCTCTTTCTTGGCATCTGAATTCCAATTTTCAATTCAGTTTCATATTTCAGTTTTATCATTGTTGTTTTGTACTGGAGTGCTTAACCACTGAGGCACATCCCTATGCCCAGCCCTTTTTATTTTTTATTTTGTGACAGGGTCTCCAAAGTTGCTGAGACTGGGCTTGAACTTGCCATCCTCCTGCCTCAGCCTCCCAAGCTACTGGGATTATAGGTATACACCACCACACCTGACCATATTCCAGTTTTCTGAAATCAGTTTTTTCCCAGTCTGTTGAAACCTCCCAGAGTTCTTCAGCATCTCATACTCTTGTCTTCCACTTTCAAATTGGATACCTTGAGGGAAAAAGTGGAACCAAATATTGGACTGAACCCTGTGTTCCATTCTCTCTGGGATCTGTGGCCTCATGTACAAGCTATTTTAGTGTCTACAGAAAGGGCCTTTTTTAAGTACCTAATTAATATTTTCTGGTTGTTTTTGGCTGGAAGATTGAAATAATACCAGGTATCCTGTTATAATCAAAGTTGAAATGTTTAGTAAATGCTATGAGAGAGATAACTTTAGGCCATTTAGGGAGCATATGGGGTACAAAACTTTTTTTGTTAAAAAGTTTCATGCCTTTTATAAAAAAATTTACAGGAAGAATCATACAGCAAGATTTATTTCACTTTATTCTCTTGCTGGATGCTTGGAGTATGTTTCCACTCTGTATGAGACAGTCAGTTATGGGGTATCAGGAAAGTTCTTATTTCTCGGATAGTAAAGAATGAGGCCCTCTTGACTTCCTTTTTGTTATTTAGTGTTTTAATATAAAAGAACCCAAATGCAGTGGGGCGCAGTGGAAAACATGTAATTCTGGTTACTCATCAGGCTGAGGCAGGAGGATTACAAATTTGAGGCCAGCCTCGACAACTTAGTGAGACCTGTCTCCTAATGAAAAATTAAAAGAGTTCAAATGTAACTCAGTAGTAGCAAACCCTTCAGTTCAGTCCCCAGTACTTGGGGAGTGACAGGGGAGAATGCAATTGCTTCTGTGCTTGACTTCTGTCTTGTCTACCAGATGGGATTAGGATGGGATAGGCTGGATAGGGCTCTAGCTGCTAGTGTCTCTGGAAACCTGAGGTTGGTGGTAGCCACTCAGATCAGGATGGGGCCTGGCATTGGCTTTCTTTGGACTGGCTGCCAGGCTGCTTTCTTGTGGCTTCCCAAGCCAGGCCACTAGTGGAAGTTTAGAGGGATTCCAAGTACACTGGGTTGGGCACCATGACCACAAATGGGAGAGTGAGCATCCCAAAAAAGACGCTTGCCCTTTAGTGATGCTGGTCAGTGGGGGGAATGACTAGTGTGCAGTACTTTCACAGAAGCCGTTCTTGACATGGAACCCAGGTGGAGTCAGTAGAAGTTGTGGGTGGCCTTGAGTGAGTCCCTGGAGGGGATGACTGCCATGCTCTTTGGGCTGGTGAAGACCTTCCTAGCCCCTCAAAAGGCTATAATCACATAGGGGGTTGGGGGCTAGGCCACAGAGCTTCTTTATAGAGGAGATCAGTGGATGTTCCACTTCCAAGACATGCACAGGATATATCACTATATATTTTTAAAAATACGTATCTTGGAGATTTTTCCATATTAAAAGTACAATTTTGAGGCTGTGGATATAGCTTAGTTGGTAGAGTGCTTGCCTCACATGCACAAGGTCCTGGGTTCTAATCCCCAGCACCACAAAAAAAAAAAAAAGTATAATTTTTTTTTTAAAGACAGTTCTAATCTAGGTGTGGTGGCACACCCCTGAAATCCCAGCGACTTGAGAGGCTGAGGCAAGAAGCTTGCAAGTTTGAGACCAGCCTGGTAATTTAGCAAGACCCTGTCTCAGAATCAAAAAGTATCAGAGATATAGCTCAGTGATAAAATGTCCCTGGGTTCCATCCCTGGTGCTAAATAAGTAAATAAATAAATAATTCAAAAGAAACATATTTGCTGGGCAAAGTAGAGGCAGGACCTTCACAAGTTCAAGACCAGCTTCAGTAACTTGGTAAGACCCTAAGCAACTTATTGAGACCCCTCTCAAAAATAAAATGGGCTGAGGATGTAGCTCAATGGTAAAGAGCCTTGCCTAGTAGGCTTTTGACCCTGGGTTTAATCCCCAGCACCACCCTTCCACCCCCCCCCCCCCCCCCCCCCCCCCAAAAAAAAAAGAAGAAAAAAAAAAAAAAAAAACCAGAGGAAAGGAAAGAAAACAAACAAAAAATTCAAATATCACTGGAGGTGCTTGAAAAGTATATCTCCTTTATATCTCTATTCCCCACATTTACCAATTCACACCTCTAACTTGTAAGTTTACCAGTTTGCCCAAGGTAAATAGTTTTAGTTTTGTCTTTTGATTCTGCCCTTGTTTTTTTTTTTTTTTGTTTTTTTTTTTTTTTGTAACTGGGATTGAATCCAGGGGTGCTTAACTACTGTGCTACATCCCTAGCCCTTTTTATTATTATTTTTGAGGCAGAGTCTCACAAAGTTCCTGAGGCTGGCCTTGAACTTGTGATTCTCCTATCTCAGCCTCTGGAGTCACTGGGATTATAGGGTTGTGCCAAAGTGCCTGGCAGTGAAATGTCAACTTTTAAGAAGATAGAAATGTTTAAGTCAAAAATACAGGTAACAGCTTGGTGCACCATCACATCCGTTTGATCCTATCAACTTAGGGTACTGAGGCAGGAGGATCTCAAGTTCAAGGTCAGCCTGGGCAATTTATTAGCAATATCCTATCTCAAAATGAAAAAGAATTATTTATATATATATGTATGTATGTACTGGGGATTGAACTCAGGGGTGCTTTACTAGTGAGCCACATCCCTAGCCCTTTTTAAATTTTATTTTTGAGATGTGGTTTTGTTAAGTTGTCAAGACTGACCTTGAACCTGTGATCCTCCTGTCTTAGCCTCTTAAGTAGCTGGGATTATAGGCATGCACCACTGTGCTGAGCTTGAAATAAAATTTTAAAAAAGGTCTAGGAATGTAGCCCAGAGGCAGAATACTCCTTGGTTTAATCCCTAGTACTGGGGGGCAAGAGGCAGAGTTAATTGTGGGTTGAGGGTATAACTGAGTGTAATTTCAACTTCTAAATAGCTGGAATTACAAGCATATACCATGGTGCCTGGCCCACAGTGAACTTTTTACAAGGGTCCTGACCTAGTGTCTTAACAGATTTTACTAGGGAGAAAGACTTCATACTAGTTTAATTTAATTGGCAATATATAGGGTTTGGTTTTGTTGTTATTTTGTTTTTTTAAACATAGATGCAGAAAATGACACAGTACAAATATACAGTTTGGTGAATTACTATATATGGATGTCCTTATAGCCACAACACAGGTCAAGAAATAGCACTTACTGGCCTTTCCTAAGGTCTTCCTTGTGCCCTATTTGACTTGACTTCTTTCTTCTTCTTAAAAGTAACTGTTGTTTTTTGTTTGTTTGTTGTCCTTCCTTCCTTCTTTCCTTCCTTCCTTCCTTCCTTCCTTCCAAGGGATTGAATCCAGGATTGCTTAATCACTGAGACACATCCCCAACCCTTATTTTTTATTTTGAAACAAGGTCTTGCTAGGTTGCCTAGGACCTTGCCTAAATTGCTGAGGCTGAGTTTGAACTTTCGATCCTCCTATCTTGGTCTCCTGATCTGCTGGGATTAGAGGTGTGCGCTTTTGTGCCTAGTCCATTCTTCTTTTATAGTAATGTTTTATTTTTGTTTCTTTATAGTTTTTTCAACAGGTAGACATTCTCACACTTTGTGGTAGAGTCTTGCCATTTTTATTATTACTTTAAATATGCTTTTTGAGTGTCTTTTAATCTGTAGATTCTCTTTGTAGATTGTTTTTCTGTTGAGGAGGCTGGCCCGTTTGACCTCTGCGGGTTTCCAGGTCTGGATTTTGTTGATTGTGTAATCATAATGCTAGATTAATCTACTGTGTAAATTGACCATTTATGTCCGTGGGTTTTTGCATCTGAGAATTCAACCAACAACAGATCAAAAATATTCGTAAAGAAATATTGTGTCTGTACTGAACGTGTATTGACTTTTTTCATGTCATTATGTCCTAAACAATACATTACAGCAGTTGTTTACATATCATTTATACTGTTACATGTTGCAAATAATCTATTGCCGATTATATGTGACTTATGAGTGACAAGTGTAGATATGTCTGTTATATGCAAGTTCTGTATCATTTTGTATCAGAGTCTTGAGCATCTGCAGATTTTGGTATCTGAGGGGTTCCTGAAACCAGTCCCCCAAGGGTACTAAAGGATATCTGTATACTGGCTGCTGGATCTAGAGGCTTGATGAGAGACAGTCAGATTTAATCTTGTCATTTTCATTAGGAGGCACATATCTGGTTGTCTGTTCTGATTATCTTCTACTGTGAAACACCCCCAAAATTTAGTGAGTTAAAAACCATTTTATTTTATCTCATAAGTTTGTAGGTCAGGAATTTGATCAAAGTTTAGTAGTTTATGATTATGCTCTTTGAGGCATCCATTTGGTGGTTGGCCTGGTCTATGAAGGTTCTACGACAGTTTCATACACATGTCTGACACTGTGATTGGAATTCCATAGGATGCTGAACCCAGCTGGTCCTCACTCACTTTCCAGGTAGTCTTTAGGGCCTTTTCATATTCTTTCCAGCAGGGTAGTAAGGAATTCTTATGTGGCAGTTCTCTCCTTAGAGTAATGTGGAGGATACCAAGGCAAAAGTCCCAAAGCTGCTTTTGATCTAACTTTGCAAGTCCCAGAATGTTGCTTCAGCCACTGTTTGTGGGTTGCAAAATAGTAACAGTATATTCTAAATATCTTTTCTTTTTTTCTTATTTGATAGACTACTTCTATAAAGTATTCCTTGTCTACCATTAGGTTATTAAAAGTATGGTTTATATAGGAAAGGCAGAATAAATGCTGGATTTCCCCCTTGTAAGATACTGAGTTTATATCTAATTATAATGGTCACCATGTCTCTCCATGTGATAATTTAAATCCCTTGCTGAAGCCTGTTGGTCCTGTTTGTTGGCCAGTTCCTCCTAAGTACTTTTGAAATGACTCTCAGTAGGTAGCTTCCTTGCTTTCTAGTGTCACAAATTGTATCATAGGCTCATTCTTTCTTGCTTCCTTCTTCAGACCTTGAATCTGCTATTCCTTCAAGAAGGAATAGTTTCTTTTAGTGGGAAATTGAATTTAAAGACCCCAACATGAGCACTAGGGATGCACTTGTGATTGGGTAGGATAGTATATTTAGGGTTTTCAGTGAATAGAGTAGGGAGTTTAATATATTGTATATATGAAATTAAAATACAGATTATATATATTGGCATGTACATGCATATGTGTGCATGTATCTGAATGGAAAAGTAGGTATATAAATAATAGGCATATAGATAATATTCATTTAAAGATAATACCTTATGAATTCATACAGATATTTCCTACCCCACCGCCATGCTTTTTTTTTTTTTTTTGGTGGGGCGTGCTAGGGATTGAACAACTAGGGTCTCATACCTGCTAAGCCCATATTCTACCACCAAGCAATACACCAAGTCCCATATAGATATTTCTGATTCAAATTCAGCATAACATGATTTTTATCTGAAAGCCCTTCTATATGACTTGTATATATTTTTCTTCCATTGTAAAATCCAGATTCTCAAAGACACAGAGGGTGGTAGAAATAGAATATCCCATAATTATTCAGTTACTTTATACCATTAGAATTCAATGCCTGATGCCTCAGATTAACCATACTAGTACTACTACCACCATCACCAGTCATCTACACACTGAAAACAGTTCTGTTTGTTTAATTTTGGTACTGGATATTGAACCTACGGTGCTTAAGCACTGAGCTACATCTCCAACCTTTTTTTATTTTCTATTTGGAGACAGGCTTTCACTAAGTTGCCAGAGATCCTTGCTATTTGCTGAGACTGGCCTTGAACTTGTGATCCTTGTGCCTCAGCCTTCTGAGTTGCTGGGATTGTAGGCATGTGCCACTGTGCCCAGCAGTTAAATTAATTTTTGCATCTACCCTCTTTTTCTCCTCATTCTCTTTTTAAAAATTTTTGTTGGTGTATTAAAATTGTACATCATAGTGGAATTCATTGCTGCATTTGTATATGCACACAACATGGTTTCATCAATCTCATTCCCCAGCACTTTCCTTTCCCCCTCATTCTTTAATAGTTATGCTATAAACTGTCAGGGCATGCCAACAATATATACCTCTTCTCTTCCGGTCCCATCCTGTCCTTTCTCTCTCCTCCCCTCCCCTCTTCTCCTTTCTCTTCTTTCTTTTTTTCCCTTAGCAGTGCTAGAGATTGTACCCAGCAACAGTAGGTAAACACTCTACCACTGAACTACATCCCCAGTCCCACCCACTTCTCTTTCTTTTGGGTCTTCATTTACTTTTAGTTGTCCTTAAACTCAATGTGTAATATTCACCATCAGTCCTTATGTTGATGACAAACTCTGTAGTTACTATGATTTTCTGAAGTTCTTTATTTTACAAGATTTTTTAAGAAGGACTCATGGGAATAATAATCTTTGAATTTTTGCATGTAAGAGTTTGTGACTTTCACCAGATTTTGACTGAACATCTTTGTCAGATTTTCTTAGTATCTTCAGTGCATTCTTCCATTTTCTTTTTTCAATTGGGAATTGAACCCAGGGGTGTTTCATCACTAAGCTATATTCCCAGCCCTTTTTGTTTTTTTTATTTTGAAGCAGGGTCTTGGCTAAGTTGCCCAGTGTGGCTCTGAACCTGGTATCTGAGGGGTTCCTGGAACCATTCCCCAAGTAACTGGGATTACAGACATGTACCACTAACTGTTCTTTTCTTCTCTTTTTGGTTAAACACAGCTTTGCTTTTTACTTATCTGCTGTGTTTGGTCATGCTTATAAAATTCCTCCTAATTTAGTTTTTATGTCTGAAGTGATTTTTTTCTTTAATTTCTCATTTTTTTCCCTGAGTGTTTATCTCATTTCTGAAAATTTCCTTTCCATTTGTGCTATTTTATATCTTATATCATTTTCTTAATGTCTTTTAGCGCATTTTGAAATAGTAACCTAGTTTTTCTGGTCTTCATTCCTTGTAGGAGTTGTTTTCTGCTCGTTTCTCCTTTTTGTTCCCACAGCAGTATATGTCATTTGACTTTTGTTGCTTATTTTTTGTGCAGTTAGTTTTTCTGAACATGTAGAATAATCTTGATTAAGTATAATATTTCCAACTTCATAGGGCTTCCTTTTCTGTTATTTTTAGGGTAGGAGTTAAAATATGGTGGCTTGATTTCTGAGATTTCCTTTGTTCCCCTTTGTTTTTCTTCCTTCATCTCAAACTTCTGTATAATTTTGATTATTCTCTTTACAGTAATTTCTTCTTGGTTTGGGTCACTTTCCTGACTCTTCAGTTTGTAGGTTTTATAAAGACTAGATTGTTCATTCCCTTTTAAATCTTTTCTAGGTCTCTTCCATTCACCTGCCATTGGATTTGGTAGAAACACTTTCATTTTCAACTGCAATGCTCAAATTGGCTCTCTGTACTTCCCAATGAATACCCTGTTGGCTCCTGAATCCAGTAGATACTCTGTTGTTTGACTCTGCTTCTGTTCTAACTGAAGCTGAAACTACAAAAGTCTTATAGATATCACTGGCTGGTTTCCATCCACTTAAATTTTGGGGTTCTTTAAGGTAACTTTGGAGATGACAGCTAGTACTTAGTTTTGAAATATTTTTTGCTGTCTAATTTGCTCTGTTTGAGAATATTTGTAGAGATTCCAAAGCTTCATAGACTCTTTTTGCTATTTAAAAAATGAGTTTGGGGGAAAATAAGTATATTTTGATGCATATTAAATCATAGATATGCTTGTGTTACTAGTTAGATAATGAATGGCTAAATATATTGTGGCTTGAAAAAGTTTTACCTGAGGAAGGACAATTGTTGTTAACAGTGAAATATCAATGCATTTAAACATTTGTTGAGTATTTTGTTCTAAGGGATTAAAAAAAAATGCCCCAAAATTAATAAAATAGCTGTGTCTTGAAGGAAGTTAATGCTTCATGTTTACTTTCCACCCGTTTATGTGATTAAAAGCTAAATTTTATGTTTGTAAACCTGGAGTTGTGGAATTCAGGGGCTGTTTTCAATTTACTTTAGGAATTTGCACTGCCTGTTTATTCTGCCCATTTCTGATTTTGACTTGCTTCTTATCTCTCTTTGGAAAGATCTTGAAGAATGTATTACTTGTGAAGTGCTCTATATTCATAAGAAATTGACTAGAAAAGCCATATGATCTTCATAGTTGGCTCTGTTCCCACGTTGAGATTGAAAATTTTTTCAGTCTATATTGTCAGTTGGTTTTAGCCCTCTCCTATGAAGAGGCATTTGTGTTGAATTTGGATTAGAATTTATCAGCCGGCAATTAATTGCCGCCTGTGCTGCATGATTTATTTCCTAAAGTTATCTTTAAAATAGGACTCCCTTTTATAATTTGTGAGTAGATATTAGAAACCAAATTCTTTACTTTTGTTCTTTATATTCTATAGATAAACTTATTTTATTCTGTGAGATAATTACTGAGCAACACATATAACATTTTGCCAAATGTAAATACACCAGAAAATAATTGAAGTGTATGAAATATTTACTTCGGGCAATATTTTTTTCTGCTGTTTTTCAGGCACTAAAGTTTGAAATGTAGGCATATTGAGACCAATAGGAAATATATTTCCTTTTTTATAGGTATACTAACAAAACAGCTTCCAGACTCATTTTTCAGAGTGAGCAAAACTTGTTTATGTGGAAAAAGAGAAGCAGCAGCCAACCTATAGGTAGGGTTAGAAGTTACATAGTGACATTTTAGTTGTAGTAGAAACTTTTAGGACATTTTCTTCATATGCTCCCCCCTGCACTGTTAATCTCATCAGCAAGATTATATTTGCTGATTCAGTTGATAGCTTTCATGTTTTAGAATTCAGAGATCTTAGACAATTTTTGTTGAATAGGGCCTACAACAATGTAGTTTGAAATATTGGCTGAATTAGTGGGTAATTAGTTTGTCAGATTTTTCTTTGGTTATACTTTTGTCTAAATATATTTACATATGTATTAAAGTTGTATGACATTAAAATTATTTAGAAAAGTAGTTTTCTTTTTTGTGGGAGTGGGTGGGTACTGGAGATATAACCCAGGGGCAATTTACCATTGAGTTACATCCCCAGCCTTTTTATTTTTGAGGTAGGGTCTCACTAAATTTCTTAGGGCCTTGCTAAGTTGCTGAGGCTGACCTTGAACTGGCTATTCTGAGCTGCTAGAATTACAGGCATGTGCAACCATACCTGACAGAAAAGTAATTTTCTTAAAGGTATCTTTATCTGATTTGCTTTCAGGTTCATGCCTGGGAGATTTCTGATCAGTTGTTACAGATCCGACAGGATGTGGAATCATGCTATTTTGCTGCACAGACCATGAAGATGAAGATTCAGACCTCATTTTATGAGCTCCCTACAGACTCTCATGCCTCCTTAAGGGACTCATTGCTAACCCATATCCAGAACTTGAAAGACTTATCACCTGTCATTGTAACACAGGTAAATCCTGTGATTCTCATTAGGGAAATTTGTAAAGCCATTTGGATTTATGAAGTTTATTTTGATTATCATTGTTGATCTGTGTGAGGTAATGTTAAATTTATTATAGAGGTATTGGTAAAGTCTTATAAAAATGACAGTTTCAGTCTTTTGCATTAGTCTTGGAGTTCATTAGGTTTCAAACTAACTTAAATACTCGAAGTGGGGAAGTTGAATGTGTTTTCATAGGTATTCATGTGCCCTGTGCTGTTAAAATTGCAGATGATAAAAAAAAAAATTCTGTACTATGCTGGTTCCGAGGTGTACAGAGTTATTACCTTTTTAAAGGATCCTTTCTGGGCTGGTTGGCTCATGCATAAATTGATTAACTTGAGCATTTGGTGTTGACCTGCATGTCTCCCAACCCTGCCCCCACCCCCTTTAGATAGGGAAATACATTAGGAAAGAAAACTAGAAGCTTCTGTGAATACATGCTCCCATGTTTTCTCTGCCTGATGTAAAAGTGCCCCTTAAGAGGAGGTTTTTTTGCCTAAGGCTTCAAGATGAGAAGTGGAAAAAGAAGGGAAATGGCAGGCTGTTACTTGAGGACTCAGTCAAATATCTGACTTTTTTCTATAGCTTTGGCCCTTTGGGAAAGTATAATTTATTTGCCCATGAAGTACTGTGGTATTGCCAAATAAAAGTAAGTATTGATATATTGTAAAGAAAATCTATAGTCTACATTTTTTACTTTTGTTGTTTTTGTGTAGTTTTGTTTTTAATTTTAAATTTTATTTATTGTGGTGTTAGGGATTGAACCCAGGGCCTCATACTTGGCAAGCATGGTACCTCAGAGCTACAGCTCCAGTTTTAAACTTTTAAAGACTAATCTTTAATTTCAAGAATTCGCAGCTAGGCTTAAGAAGTACTGTGTATATGTGTGTGTATATATGTGTACATATATATGTATATATACACACACACACATATCCATATATGTGTGTGTATATATGTATATTTATTTATTTGGGTTGGGGGAGAAGGAAGGTGTCAGCCTTGTCATATTATCTGGAAGAAATTTAATCAGTGTTTTCCAGTTAACATTAATGGTAATTCTGTTTCTATTCATTGTTCTTTAATCTCTCTTCTTCAGCTGGCTTTAGCAATAGCAGACCTTGCCCTACAGATGCCTTCTTGGAAGGGTTGTGTACAGACATTGGTGGAAAAGTAAGTAATTTGTATTGATAATATATTAGCATTAGGAATTATCATTAAGCTACACAAAGATATTTGTTGGCCGTAGCTAGACATTTGATTATTTCCCTGAACTGGTAACATAGTTATATATTATTAATCTTTGTTAAATTGAAGAAAATCATTTAAAATTTAAACTACAGAAATAGATCATGTAGGATATAAAAGACTCATAATTTACACTGACATTATCTTTTTCTCCTTGAATCAACTGTAGCAAAGTCTTTCATTGCCTTGTAGATTACTCCCACTAACAGACATATTAGCAGTTTTGTAAAAATAGTTCAGTGCTTTAGATTGTATTAAACTGAAGGTTGCCTTGAATATATATTATTACTAATTGAGGTTTGTTTCATGTTTGTCAAGAGAGACCTTGTTATTTTTAGACATTTGGAGCCTACTACTTTGTTTTGTTTTGTGTTTTTTTGGTACCAGGGATTGAACCCAGGGGCACTTAACCACTGAGCCACATCCCCAGCCCTTTTTATTTTTTATTTTAAGACAGGGTCTTGCTAAGTTGCTTAGGGCCTCACTAAGCCTACTATTTTGGGTAAAATATTTCCTCATGGATCTTGTCAAGATAATCTTTTTTTTTTTTTTTTTTTTTGGCAAGGCTCAAACTTATTCCGTGCAAATGCTAGGCAAGCACTCTTTATACTGAACTATATCCCCAGACACAGATAATCTTGATATCTGGTTGCATTTGATTGGGAAATTATTTGAACAAAGTGGATATCCTTTTTACCTCCAAATAGCGTATATCATGAAAGCCCTTACGTGGATAATTTATTTATTCAGGAAAATTTTTATAATGTGAAATAACACATGCTCCTTGATAAAAATTATAACAGTATAGAAATTTTCAAAGCACAAATAAACGCTGTCCTTTTATCCTATCCTATATTTTTTAAGTAACCATAGTTAATGATTGGCCACATAGGCCTTGGCATTTAAATATATATATATTTTAATATGTTCTTGTGTATTTGCTCAGCTGTATTTAATGTTTCATATGTTTTGTTTAATACATTGTGATCATCTTTTCATGGTATAATGTATATTACTTTCTTTGTTAATGGCTAAGTATGTTCTATTGTCTGATTATCAAAACCCTTTTTATTCTAATTATGGAGGACATTTGTATCCCCCCCCTTTTTTGCTATTATAAGTATGCTGCAGTGCACATCTTTACATACTTATCTTTGCCTGTATATGTGAATTTTTTCATGAAACATAAATCACTAAAAGTGAATATGCTGAGTCAAAGACTATGCAGCTTGAAATTTTGATTGGAAGGTCTTTCTAGATACCTTTCCAAAAGATTGTATCTTTTCCCCTTAACAGTAATAGGAATGCTGCTTTTCTTGGTATGGTCTATTCTGATGGCTATTATCTTTTATTTTCTGGCTTTCAATAACTTGTGATAAATCTTCCCCCTTTTCTTTTCTAGATATAGCAATGATGTAACTTCTCTGCCATTTTTGCTGGAGATCCTCACGGTGTTACCTGAAGAAGTACATAGTCGTTCCTTACGAATTGGAGCTAACAGGCGCACAGAAATTATAGAAGATTTGGCCTTCTACTCCAGTACAGTAGTATCTCTGTTGGTGAGTAAGTTTGGAATACTCATTTGCTGCCAAGGAACAGAAAATCATAAAGGTCATTTTGGAATCCAATCACATTTATTTATTTTGAAAAAAAATTTTTTTCTTTTGAAAATTTGATGGTAATAGTACTTTGGTGTTTATATAGCACTTTCAATTACAAAATACTTTCAGACGCTATGGTTCTTGCCAGGCATGGTGGTGCATGCCTATACTCCTAGTAACTTGGAGGCTAAGGCAGGAGGATCTCAAGTTTGAGGCTAGCCTCAGCAATTTAGTGAAAGCAACTTAGTGAGACCTTGTCTCAATATAAATTTTAAAAAGGACTGGGGATGTGACTCAGTGGTTAAGTGCCCCTGGTTACAATCCCCAGTATCAAACAACAACAAAAAAAACAAACAAAAATGAGAAACGATCTCTCTTGAGCTTCTACATAATCCTTTGAGGGTGATGTCTGTGTTCTATGAATGAGAATTGACTTTACAGTTATGCAGCTGTTAATTCAGAATTTTAACTCAGGCCTTCTGATTATATATCCCATGTTCTACTTTATGCTGCAAGTGGTGGGCTCTTGAAAAAGGACCATGCTTAGGAAGTATGCATAAACTTACTTTACTAAGGAAAAGTTTCTCTGATAAAGAAAAATTGAAATTTTGATAGGAAGGTAATTTTGATACCTTCAAATACCTTCAAATTTATCAAGATAAATTTTGATAGGAAGACTTTACTTGATCTTTGAGCAGTATTGCAATTATACATTAGATATTATCTCATTCTTTTTAATGGTATTAAATGTGATTATATCCCTTGTGATCATTTAGAATGTTAATGCTTTAGACCAGAGGTGGGTAAATTTAAGTTTCATGAGCTGACTGCCTGTTTTTGCAAATATTAGAACACAGCTAGGGCCATTTGGTTACATATTGTCAGTGTCCATTATTTTGGACTTTACCAGTAGAATTGAGCAGTTTTCAGAAACCATGTGACCTGCAAAGCCTAACATATTTATCCTTTGACCTTTTACTGGTTATCTAGCCCATATCTCATTTTTAGGTCTTTCTGATCCAATTTAATTTTCTCAATGATGTGGTTATAGGGGATTATTTTTCAGGGATTTGTTTCAGTGCTTCTGCAGCATTACAGATCTTTTTGTTTGAGAAAACAAAATTTTGTTAAAATTGTGGTCAGCTTGATGTTAGAAATTCATTGGGAAATTATTCTTTTAAGCTAAAAATGTGTAATTTTTCAGTTGACCATTTATTTTAAATAGCACTATAGAAAAAATTTAGAAAATATAGATAAGGCAATTACATTCAAATCATTTGGAGATCATAGCCTTCATTTTTGTTTATTTATTTATTTTGTGAACCCAGAACCTCATGCATATTCAGTCATATTTAGACAAGTGCTTTACCATTGAGCTGTTACTCCCAGCCCTCACAAGCCCCCCTTTCTTTTGAACTGTGTTCTCACTATGTTTCCCAAACTGTCCCTGAACTCCTGTGTTCAAACCAACCTCCTGTCTCCTTCTCCTCTTGAGGTATGCCACTGTGCCAACAACTGTTAACCCTTTAAAATGTTATTCTCTGGGCTGGGGTTGTGACTCAGTGGTAGAGAGCTTCCCTAGCATGTGTAGAGGCTCACTGGGTTAATTCTCAGCACCACATAAAACAATAAAGATATTGTGTCCACATACAACTAAAAATACTTTTTAAAAAAGTATCCCCTATGAACATTTGTATACATATAGTTTTTAACCCCAAATGAGGTTGTATTCTACCTGCTCTTCTATAACCTGGGTTTTTTTAGTCATCTAGCTTCAACTTTACATTTCAGTAAATTCTCATATCTAAATCTTTCAGACGATGCTCATATATCCTCAGTTGATTCTAAAATTTTCTTTACAGTGAAGATTTTGTAAATCAGTGTCTGGTATAGAAACGTCTTGTGAAGAAGACAGTCCCCCATCTTCTGCCTTTTTCAAAATAATATTATTTGTTGAAAAAATTGGAACAGTTTTTTAATAGTGTAACTTCTGCATTTTATGATTGCTTCGTTTGTTTTGTTTAGCTTCTTTTTCTACTACTTATTCCCTCGAATTCAAAATTAGATCTAAAGCAGCTCTTTTCAGTAAGGTTTCCTCAAAATAATTAATTCCTAATACCCTGAGTAATCCACTCTATGTAATGAGTTTTCTACTCTTCATTCATAATGGTACTGGCCATATACCATACTTAGGATAATTGAGGAAGTAGTCATTCTGATCCTTTTTTTAGGGTTTAATTCTTTCCCAGGATCCTAGCTGAGAAAAACAGAGAAGGTGTAATGGGTTAGTTTTAAGAAAGTTGAAACAGTTTTGGCTAGAATACATCATAGGTACTTTATTCTGCATCTTATTGACCACTGGATCAGGATGGTGACAGCCTGATTCTTCCACTTACAAAGTTTGCTTTCCTAGTCCAGGGTGGTGGCACAGGTCTATAATTCCAGTGACTTCAGAGGCAGAGGCAAGAGGATAAGTTTAAAGCCATCCTCAGCAACTTCACGAGGTCCTAAGCAACTTAGTGAGACCCTGTCTCAGAAACAAAAGGGCTGGGAATGTGACTTAGTGGTAAAACACTTGGGTTTAGTCCCTGGAACCAAAAAAAAAAAAAAAAAAAAAGGAAAGAAAAGTTTGCTTTCCCCACGTAATACGATTATAGCTTGTTATTTTATGAATGTCCAGCTTTTATCAGCCTTTTTTCCATTTTAAATTCCTGTTGGTGATCTTTAATCATTTTCATTATGGTTTACAAAATGATGTTTTGCTAATTCTTTCATTCCTTCTATTTGTATATAAGTTGACTTTCTTATGAATTTCTGCTAGAAAGATAGAATAAATCTTAATTTTAAAGTTTCCCACTTACAAAATAAGACTTTGTTTTCAAACTGCCTCAGATGTTACTTTTTTCCCTTGGACTTTTGTCAGGGTGGGGTGGAGTGCTGGGTTTGAACTGCAAGGTGCTGTACCACTGAGCTACATCCTGAGCCCTTTTATTAAATTTTTAAAAATTTTATGTATTAATTTTTTCTTGCTCGCACCTTTGGGGCTTAAACTTTGTCAAGGGACTCAATTGTCCTAGGCCTCACAATTGGTGCCTGACCTATAACAATCCAGCCCCAGGCCTTGTCCCCGTTGGTCCACTCCTTCCAGGCCTCTAGGATTCTTCGTGGCCCTACCTCTATGTGGAGGATTGAACTCCCAGCCTTGCCTTGCACATGGTGGGCAGGGGCTATACCCTGAACTAAACTTGTCCTCTCCTCCATCTGTGCTCTCCGGGCTTGGTTCTCTGCCATACTCCTTGGCCTTGGCTCCTCCCATGACCCACCTTTCGGGCTTGGTCATCATTCTCCAGCCATGCTTTCTGACCTGGCCTTGTGAGAGTAAGGGCATCCTCTCCTCCCCAAACTGTACCTTGGGTGCTTGGTTCTTATCCACCTTGCAGCCTTATCCTGCCCTAGCCACCCCATCCAGGAGGACTAATCCCTAGCAAGCCACCACCCTTCTCCAGATGATCCTGTTCCAGAACCCAGTCACATCCCTACCAAAGAAAAGTGGGATGTCTTGCTGCTAAGCTCCACAGGGAGTTAATTATTTTTATTTTTGAGCAGAGTCTCTCCAAGTTGCTGAGGTTATCCTTGAAATTACAATTCTCCTGCCTCAATCTCCCAAGTTGCTGGGTTTATAGGTGTGCACCACCATGCCCAGCTTGACTTTCTCTATGAAGTATTGTGGACTTATGGACTGTTGTTTATTTGAACAGGAATGCTTAATATAAAGAATTATTATTATTAATTTTAATGGGTTTACAGTAATGAGGAATTATTTAGTAAGAAGTAAAGTGAATTCTAAAGGATACAGAAATAAAGTATAGCTCTAGGGTTGAGATAGAGCTTCCAGATCAATAGAGATACCCTCTACTACCCAAAGCTGAGATCTAGACCTTCTTGGAGATGGCATGTGGTATAGAAGTCACTGGTGCTACATGCTCCTGGAAATCTGTTCTCTAGAATTTTCTGGTAATCTGCTTTCCAAAAAAGTTTTTCAGGTATTTTTTACTTTTGTTTTTCTTTGTTGTCTTTTGTGGTGTTGGGGATCAAACCCAGGACCTCACGTATGCTAGGCAAGCTCTCTACCACTGAGCAACATCCTACCCCTGTTTTCAGGTTTCTCATCAGATAGTTCTGCCATCTCACCGGAAGCACTCTGCTGCAAAAGTGTCTTCAGTGTGGGAAATCATGGGAAGCCCCTGGCCATTGTGCACTGAGGACACTGGAAAAACTGAGTGCTATAAGGATCTGGGACTGAAAAAGTTGTTCATTACTCTGGAGCCAGAGGGACTTTACTATAAAACCATTGGTAAGGCCAGGTATGGTGGCACATGCCTATAGTCCCCGCTACTCAGAAGGATGAGACAGGAGGATCACAAGTTCAAGGCCATACTGAATAACTTAGCAAGATTCTGTCTCAAAACACAATAAGAAGAGCTGGGGATATAACTCAGTGTAAAGTGGTCCTGGTTTCAAATCCCATATCAATAAGATAAAACAAAAAAACCAAAATGCATCGATGAGGATGAAGGGGAACCCTGGAGGAAGATACTGATCAATGTACTGCAAGAACTAAGTCCCAGGGAAGCTAGGAGTCTCACGCTGGAGAAGCTGCATATTGTGCAGAAGGTTATACATTTGGATCAGGAGCAAAACACTTTTTTCCTCCTGGTTTGTCTCTTCAATGTCCTCTACTAGCAAAACTTTAGTGCTGACACAGAAAAAAAAAAATATGTAAGATCCAGATCTATTTTCATAGGGAAGTCTAATAAGGTGAATTGGAGTTGGGAGGCACTAAATCTGTACCTGGCCACAGTTGTCCTCCATTTGACTAACTCAGCATCTATATGCACCCTTTTGTGCACATTTAATCTCCTGTAGAGTGACATAGTTCTTAGAAAAGGTGCAAAGCTACTCCATTGTTCATTTTATATAGCTATTCATAGGCTATAATTGATACATGGTTTCTTCTTCAGTGCTTTTTCTTTTTCATGCCTTGGTTAAAACCTCAGCTGGTTGGAATTCTTCACCTGCTGAAATAACTCAAACCTTCATTTCTGAAGGGTCTGCACCTCAAGTTATCCTGCTTTGTTGTTTTCCATTAACCTTTGCTGTTCGGCAGGGAAATTTGAGGAGTCCTGAAGAATTCCCTGGATTCCAGACTGAGTCTTTCTTGCTTCCATTATGTAGAAGCAACCCAATTTCTCTTTAGTACTTGGGATCAGTCAGTTCAACCTGTAGATTATCACCTTTTTCCCTTATAGCTTTAATGCCATAGGAAACCCATATTGTTTACTTGGTAGTCTCACCTTCCAGTTCATTGGGATCATTTTGGGTTTCCTGGTGAAAGCATTCCTTTCTTTACTAAGATCTCAAAATCACCAGTTTTTTGAGTTGCCCATTATTGTACTTCTTTGTTCTGATGTGAAGTCATTGATTAGCTATAATGCTTTGAGAAATATCATGACTGCTAGATAAGGCATTCTGTGAGACCATGGATGAAAAATGCTGACAGAAGCTTTTTTCGGCAGGGAAGGCAAATTCATATCCAGAATATGAGTCTACTTATGTGAGGACTGATCTCTGTTTCTTCCAGAATAGATGTTCCATATAATCAGTCTGGTCCCTGTGGGGGATGGTGCCATACTGGTCTCTCCTGTCAGCTGGTTAGATATTCAGTGGTAGTGTTAACCTTGGTAATTGGAAGTCCATGTTGTTGGTCCCATGCATGGTTTCTATCCCTGCCACTGTGGCTACTTTCTGTTCATAAGCCCATTGAGCAAGCCCTTGTCAGTTGGAACAGAGACTGACATCTGTAGAGTTGATTATTTTGTCCATCTAATCAGTGAGAGATTCTTCTATAGTAGATGGATACCTTTTGGAAAGATATATCTCTTCAATCTGTGCCAAGAGACATCAGTATGTTTCTTCCTCAGTCTTCTTGTTGCTAACCTACAATCCAGTTTCTTCCAAGTCCCTGACCATCTAACCCAACCATTGATGATTTTCCACGAGTAAGTATAAATTCATATTTCTGACTGTCGTTCACCCCAGACATGGTAGATAATCAACTGCTATACTCGAAGTTTACTAGAAGGATTTTTCTTTACCATTGCTTTTCACTAAAGCCCTTGAGTGACCTCTAATGCTATAGCTATCTACCTTCAGGTGATAACCAGCATATTATATGGATTCACCAATAAAAACAGGCTTGAGTAATTTTCTTCTTCAGGTATCTGGTCCTAAGTAACATGAATCAAGAGGCAAAAAGCAATAAAAGATGAATTGGTTTTAAAGGAGTTTCAGCCAACTGCCTGTGCATCTTACCTTTACCTTCCAGACCTTACTGAATTCAGTCTTTCATATGGTTAGGAGTTTGAGATTATCAGTTTCATTTGAGTCTAACCTTATGTCTCCATTTTGAGTTTCAGAATTGTATTCTTTACCAATCGTTTTCCTACCCTTGAGAGATTTGGCGAGACAGAATTCAACTGTTGTTGTAATGCAGTAAGCCACACAACTAAGTTTTATAGATGAGTTTCAGCGATATCAGCTCTGTAACTACAAGAAAAAAGAGCTGCTTTTAGATCTATCGTGGAAGCCTGCTCTTTTGGTTCTCAGACCGTGAGTTGAGCCGTGATTTAATGAACCTGACCTTGTCATTTTCTTTTTGTAAGCACTCAAGTGATCCTAAAAGAATCCAGGCCATCACAGTCCTTTATAATCAACCTTAGTTGAGGTGGTCTGAAAAATATATTGCTCTTGGTTATTGAGTTTTCAGATTCTGTCATGTAGCTTATCATATTATAGAACCCAGGGCATGAATTGTGTCCAAATTGCAAAGAAAAAATAGGTATTTGGCCTCTTAAAACCTTTCTCATTCAGTTTCCCCCATATTCTCCTTTAATGGTTATATTCTATCCTGTTTCTTAATAATAGTATATTTTTTATGATTTATGTGACCCATTTCTAAGCAGGGCGTTTTCTTCCTTTCTTTTTTTTTTTTTTTGAGGTGGGATTTTGCTGAGTTGCCCAAGCTGGCTCTGAACTCCTGGGTTTAAGTGAGCCTTTGGCCAAAGCTTCGTCAGTAGTTAGGACTACAGGCACATCCCGCCACACCAGGCAGTATTTAAGGTTTTCATAATACTCTTCTTGCTCTTACAGCTGAACTAAACCTGGCCTCAGTTTTTTCTCTCTCCATTCTCTATTTTCTTAATCCAAAATGTCAATTCTTACTTATCCTTGCTATATTTTTATTGATGAATTCTTCTGGGCTCTGTGTGGCATTTATCTTGCAGCTTTTGAGACCTCATTTTAAAAGACATGTATGTAGTAACATAGTACTCAAGAAAGTGAAAATACCTCTTAATTGGTATGTGGGTTTGATCTAATTAGCAGATTTTCTTTTTATACAAAGCAACTAGTCTTAGATGTAGGTATGGTTTTTTTTAATTGTTGTTGTTTCTTTTTTTTTTTTTTTTTTTTCCCAGAATTCATGTACAAGTAAGCCCTTGCATTTGTAAATAGGGTACCCTTGCATTTGTAAATAGGGTACCTTATTAAAACCTGAAGTCATTCAGGAAGAAGGCCTAGCAATTGTGTAATGAGTTTTCATCAAGGTCTTCAAAGATTCAAGAGGAAGAGACTGTGTGTATTGTTATATATCAGTGCTAAAAGAGGAACCACTCAGTGCCTCCAATTCATGTTAAGGAAATTTAATTACTCTTACTATTTGCTACTTTGGCAATATACTAGTTACTATCATTATATACTACTATATAATAATATTCTACCTAAGATCATTGCTGTATTCTGCCTACATTTTAGTTGTTTTTGAAATGTAGGAAGTTCTGGATTACTGATAGGATATTCTGTACATACAAGCAAATAGAGAAATTTGGGAGGTAGCAATAGTGTTGAAGTTAAAATCATAGGCTTTTGAAAGCAGACTTATTAACTTTGAGTCCTGCCTGTGCAGTATCATAATGAGCAAATTACTTATCTCCTCTGCCTCCATTTTCTCATCTATATAATTAGGATATAATACCTATTTCATTTTGTGGTGATTAAGCTAATAATATATGCAAAACTCTTAAAACTGCCTGGCACACAGTGAAGTCTCAGTAAATGTTATTATGATGGTCACTCTTTTTATTAGTTACTGTGTTCCTCTCCCCCTGAAATGTAACAGCAAGGAAGAGGCAGAAAAATAGAAGGAACCAAATATATTCATATCTTTATACTTCCTTTCTTTCTGTCTTCTTAGAAGAAAAGTTTGGTTAAAGAAAGTTTTTTAGCTCTCCAGACCTAAATCTCTTAAGTAGTATTATGTGGGAATGAAAGTGGTATATAGTCATATCCAAACCCCTCACTTCTCTTCATCTCTGCATACAACCTAGCACTTCTGGGAGGACAGTGATAAAAACAGTCATCTTTGGAGTATCTTGTGAGATAGATGAAACTCTGAATCTGGAGAATTTTCCTGTATAGTTTATATCTGCAATGTAAACATAAACACCAGAATCTTATTCTTTAGCTCATGGTTGTCATAGACTGAATTGAATCATTTCTTTCTTTTTTTTTTTTTTTCCTCCTTCAATTCAAACTAATAAGAAGCATGTAATCATTATTGCCTGATAATGCAAACAGGGCTATTTGGAAGTACATGCACCAGAATTGAGATCTGATTTGATAGCATGTTGTGGAATTCCACTGTCCCCTTATCCTGTGCCTCCTGAACCCCACTGCAGTTTTGATGTTTTTAACTCACTGCTTACCAGTTAATCTTGAAACATTCTTTATCTAGAAAAAGTTGCATTACACTTTACTTTGGTAGAAATATAACCCCAAGAACAGGTTGCTAAGAAAAAAATGGTGTTGAGTTTTGGTCTGACATCTGTGGCATCTGTTTTATGATATCCTACATATAGTAGTGTCACTTTCTGTGGAATGACATATTTACTAGAATATTCAGGTGCTGAAGCTGAAGCATTGGCTTTTCATGTAGGAATATATGTGGTATGTCTAGTTCACTTGTTCTATTAAAATCAGGTGTGTATATAGCTCAATCAGTGTTACTTTTAACACAATTATTAATAAAACTACATTAACAGGGAAGTAGGAACTAAGAAACCTAGTAAGTTATTTCTGAAAGAGCTCTGCTTTTGAAACATGTCTCTAATCTTTCTGTATCTCAGTTTCCCATTGAGAATTTAAATGGGGATTAAATGGCTTAGTGATGTTAAGAACAGTGGTACACACAACGCACTTTAAACTGTTAGCATTATTATTGTCCTCCCTCATTATGCTTGTAAGGTGATGGACATTATTTGTTTTAACTTTTTTTCCTTCTATTCAGATGACCTGTGTAGAAAAAGCCGGAACAGATGAGAAAATGCTTATGAAGGTCTTTCGCTGTTTGGGAAGTTGGTTTAACTTGGGAGTTTTGGACAGTAACTTCATGGCTAACAATAAGTTACTAGCACTGCTTTTTGAGGTTTTGGTAAGTAATAGCTCTATCATAGTGTTCCTACCACATTCACTTTTAGTCATCTGGGACATAACAGTGTTTCCAGATTTCTTCAAAGAGCCTGGAATGTATATTTTAGGAAAGTGGCAGTGTCCTTTCCTTGCTGTCAAGTACCAAATTGAAGGTATCGGTTTTAATACTCAGAATTTAGAATAGAATAAAGTAAGAGCAGTCTTAAATATAGATAAATTATTTGTATATTAAAATCCAAAAAAATTATTGGTCTCTTTTTTCTTACTACAGATATAATCATTAATGGTCATAGTGTTTTTGACATTATCATGACATAATTACCTGTATATCAAAAATTTAGGAAAAAAAAAAAACGGGAGAACCCAAAAATCATCCTTAGTGCATCCAGAGATAATTGTGGATCAGAGATTGACTTTGTAGTTTGAGGTAGTTTAGTTTTGTTTTAAAAGTTTCTAGTGGGGAAGGGAAGGGAGATGGGATTGGAAAAGACAGTATAATGAATCAGACATGACTTTTCTGTGTTCACATATGACTTCTTGACCAGTGTAACTCCACATCATGTACAACTACAAAAATAGGAAGTTATACTCCATGTATATATGATCTATGAAAATACAGTCTGTTGTCATGTATAGCTAAAAAGAACAAATTTAAAAATTTTTTCTAATTATAAATCCAGCATTGTGGCATCACCTGTAATCCCAGCTACTCAGGAAACTAAGGCAGGAGGATCATAATTTCAAGACAAACCTGGGCAACTTATTGAGGCTCGGTGTCTCGAAATAAAATGAAAAGGGCTGGAGATCTATTTTAGTGGTAGAGCACTTGCCTACTGTGTGAGACCCTGGGTTAAATCCCAAATACTCAAAACAAAAACAAAAAAACAAAGCAAAAAAATATGTAAGTTTGATTTCATACGAATGGAGGAAAGTCTAGAATATATATACTTCAGACTTAATAGTGGTGACTTCTGGGAATTGGGATATAGGTAAGGAAGATGCTCAGTAGTGTGCTAGGATTTTATTATCTACTCTACTGATCTCATGTCAGGACCCCACTGCCACTTAGAAATAGAATATTTCCATAGTCAGGGTCAAATATATTCTCATTTTTACGTATTATGTTGAGTGGTTGAAAATCATGCCACATTTTAGTTTGCTTTATAGTGAGACCAAACTTTCTTGTGTAACTTCCCCTCTATAGTTCTTCCTTTAAAAAACAAAAAACTTAAAGAAACAAACATGATATATACAAAAGAATAAATTTGAGTATTTACCTAACTTTTAATGCATGGTTATATAATGAATATCTTTGAACCATCATTCAATCTTAAGAATAAACTAATGAATAGTTTACATCTTAGTGCTCTCCTAACACTGCTTATTTAGCTTTTTCCCTCTTGGTGATTCTAAATGTCCTGGGTTTTTGTTATTAAAGAAAAACTAATATACCTTCACTAAATTTATCCAGCCTCTCATCTGTACTGTCTTAAATAGGAACCCTGCAGCTTCCCTTCTTGAACCTTCTGAACTGTTATAATTTGTATCAATTGTTCTTTAGATCAGCTTCCCAATGGTCACCTTTGGAGTTCCCTTTACTGTACTTTCTAGGTTGGATTAAATAATTTTTTAACTCCTCAAATAACTTCCTCAGAAAAGATGCACAGAAAGAAAGTAAAATCAGAGTTTTTGCATGCCCAAGAAATATTTTTGTTTTGTTTTCATACTTGATTGTATGTTTTGGCTAGGTATAGAATTCTAGATTCAGTATTATTTTCCTTCAGAATTTCAGCAACCTTGCTCTCGTTTTCTAGCATGCATCATTGTACAATGAATCAAAATGCAGTCTGTAAAATAAATAAATAAATAAATAGTTAAAAAAAAAATTGTTGGAGGACTCTTTTGATTTTTGCTCATAAGTTACCTCCTCCTTTCCTCCCAGTAAGTTTGAAGAACTGGTGTTTCATTTTGATATTCTGATTTCATAGTGATATGTTTGGAAGTTGTTGAGCCCTTTCACTTTTTGTAGTACTTGAATATCAGAAAGAATATGGAAAAGATTTCCAGAGATGATAATAGGGCAGAACACATGACATTCTGTTTGGAGGAACTGGAGACACATGGAGACTAGAAATTATGTGACTGTGACTGAGGTACAAAATGGCTGATTTGCTTGACATATAAGGAAATAGAAGCATTGAGAAGAGTGGTTGATGTTGTTTTATACAAGGCAACGACTACTAGGCTATTAGATATTTAAAGTACATTACATCTTTAGAAGGAAGCTATAATTGTTCTCCTGTTCCTTGTATTAAAACAATCATACTTCTTACTTTGCTGTTCCTGCTACCTTCTAGCAACAGGATAAGACCTCATCCAACCTACACGAAGCTGCTTCAGACTGTGTGTGCTCAGCTCTTTATGCCATTGAGAACGTGGAAACTAACTTGCCATTAGCCATGCAGCTTTTTCAGGGAGTCTTGACATTGGAGACTGCCTATCATATGGCTGTGGCACGTGAAGATTTAGACAAGTGAGTAATTATTGGAGCCCTGGATTTGCCTAAAGTTGGATGTTCTTTTATTTTTTACTTTTGTGGTGCTAAGGATTGAACCTGGAGCCTCACACATTAGGAGAGGAAGTACTGTATGATTAAACTTCATCCCTAGCACCACTGAGTCACTTTTCATTATTCATCTATCATTTGTGATTCTTAGTGGTTCTGTGTAAAAGCAGAGTATCCTAAAGATACTTTGATTCTCATACAAACTTAGAGTGGCAAGTTGGATGCAGAAGAGGTTGTAGAATTATTAGGTATGGAAAGTACTCATTTTTTTTGCACAAAGGTAAGCCTGTAAGAATTAGGGAAAAACTTTAAAATATCAAGTGTAATTTGATGATTTTTTTAAAAAAATGTTTTAGTAATTGAGAATTTGAACTGACTTATGAGTTCCTTGCATATCTGTGGAGAAGTAGAAAACCTAAGTAAAGGTAGCTACAATAGAGATTGTAATACAGCATAGCAAAGAATCACTACATGTGTCTTAAGCCGAGGAGTGAGTGTGTGTGTATATAAACCAATAACCAGATTTCTGACTTGCTACTCTCATTCTTCTTTTTTCTACAGAGTTCTGAATTACTGCCGTATTTTCACTGAACTATGTGAAACTTTTCTTGAAAAAATTGTTTGTACTCCAGGCCAAGGTCTTGGAGACCTACGAACTTTGGAACTGCTTCTTATATGTGCAGGGCATCCTCAATATGAGGTAATGTCTATAATGTGCTAAGACAATCATTCTTCAAGTTGTGTATTGCTTATTGTTTATATTCCATGGCCTCACCCCCACCTTATATTTTGAGAAAATATATTTTTATTTTTAATTTATGTGATATGGGAGTTTCCTCTATTGAAATTTTTCATTTGGATTTGGATTTGGATTTCTACTTTATATCCTTTTCTATTTTCTTACCTGGTTAGCTGTGTTGTCTATTGCAGGCCCCTCAAGAAACCTATTAGAAAGAAAGCTTATTGCCTTTCCACTGAGATTCCTTTTCAGCTGTGTTTATTCTCTAAAGCTTTACAGTTTAAAACTACATTGTTCATCAACTTTCCATTCCTGTAACAAAATACCTGAGATAATCAACTTTTACAAAAAGAAAAAGTTTACTTTAGCTCAGTTTTGGATGTTTTAGTCCATGTTTTGTTGGCCCTATTGCTTTGGGGGCCTGTAAATTATGACTGGTAGTATGAGTATGTGCAAAAGAGGGAGGAGGGCTGGGGGTCTCTACTTCTAGGGGCATGCCCTCAGTTACCCAGCTTTCTTTCATTGGACCCTTCCTCCTAAAGGTTCCACCACCTCCCAGTAGTGTCATGGAATGAATGGAGAACAAGCCTTCGTCTCTAAATCTTTGGGGGACATTCGAGATCCATACTATAACATACACTGAATCTTAACTGTATCTCTACATATCTTTGCACTTCAAATTTTTCTGCACATGAGGGATGTGAATGAGAAAAGGGATTGAAAAGATTAAAGAGTTTCCTTCATTTAAAAATCTTTAAGACATCTGCCTTGCCTTTTGGTGGGAATGGGGTGATACTAGAATTGAACCCAGGAACACAATGCCCCTGAGCTATATCCCCAACCCTTTTTATTTTATTTTGAAACAGGGTCTTTCCAAGTTGTCCAGGGTAGCCTTGAACTTGTGACCCTCCTGCCCTAGTCTCTTGAGCGACTGGAATTATAGCTGCTGCACCTGGCAAAACCCTGCTCTTCTAAGTTTGGAGTTTAAAAATGTTTTCATCCATTTATTTGAGAGGTTTTACCTCCTCTTTATAGTATAAGAAATGGGAAAGAAGTGCTTCCAAGTTGTTTATTGTTTTGAGTATTTCTATCTTGAATTCTTTTTATCTATTTATTTATTTTTACAGACTGCATTTTGATTCATTGTACACAAATGGGATTCATTGTACATCATTTTGTTTCTGTGGTTGTACACAATTTAGATTCATACCATTTGTGTAATCATACATGTACATAGGGTAATTATGTCTGTCTCATGCCACCATTATCTTGGATTCTTGATGAGAAAGGAACTGTAGGTCTGCCTCTTAACTATGATTACTCTTAGGCATAGTAGTTCTGCGAATCTCCACCCTTTTTCTTTCATCACATAAGAGATAATGTTTATTTGTTTAATATAATTGCATGAGGATATCTAGATTTAAATGAAACCCAGATCATTTTGGAGAGCAATGTAGCACTACACATATAATGACATTAGACAACTCAGTTATGTTCAGAGAATTACATGGTTTGACTGGTAAGAATTGCTCTAATCTCAAAAATATAATGAAGTAATTTTATAGTTTGGGAAAAATACTTTTAAAAGGACTTCATTTCTATTTCTATATCTCTTTCTCTAAATTCAGAATTCAGTTTAACTTTAAAAGCAGTTTTTCCAGGAGTAAATAGGAAAATATAAAGCCAGTCAGCCTAAATGGAGTTTTGGTCCTAGGGGGAGGTATTTGAGGGGATAATAGTCTAGAGAAAAGGGGACTTATTGACTGGTTCTCATATTAGGTAAATTTTCCTTCTACAAGAAGGAAGGCCATGTAATGGCCTTGGAAATAATAAAATAGTCTTAATTCATTTCTTTCCCATTCAAATAATCTTCTCTCTTTTAATCTGACAGGTAGTAGAAATTTCCTTTAACTTTTGGTACCGACTAGGGGAGCATTTGTACAAAACTAATGATGAAGTTATTCATGGCATCTTCAAAGCTTACATTCAGAGGCTGCTTCATGCCTTGGCTCGACACTGCCAGCTGGAACCAGACCATGTAAGCTTTCCTTCTCTACTTCTTTATATCTTAATTTTCTTCTCTTTTCAGTGCTAATTTGAAAAGGAACTGAAAAGATAAGAGAACAGAGCTGATGAAATCTTCTGATTTTTGTCACTTTAGGTTATAGTGACAAAGTCAATGGCAGTATTAATAAAGACAAATTAGGCTGATGTTCAAAAATGTTGCTCTTGCTGAGCCAGTAATTCTTTTCCAAGGACTTTATCTTTAAAAAAAGAAGAAAAAAATAGCTATTTGATGTACAAAGCATTATCTGTAAAAGTAGAAAATGATAAATCATGAATAACAGTATAAGAAGAGTGATATAAATTATAGCAACTTAATGGAACGTTATAAAATAATGACAACTGAAATAACAAATATGGTATGCTAAGTTACAAAAAATCAGAATGTAGAACTTTATACTTTTTTTTTTTGCTTTTTTCCTCCATCTCTTTATTTTTTAATTTGTTCTAATTAGTCACATGATAGTAGAATGCATTTATGCATTTTGATAAATCATACATAAATGGAGTATAATTTCTCAGCTTTAAAAAAGAATGAAATTATGGCATTTGCTGGTAAATGGATGGAGTTGGAGAATATCATGCTAAGCAAAATAAACCAAACCTAAAAAACCAAAGGCCAAATGTTTTCTCTGATAAGCAGATGCTAATTCACAATAGGGGCAGGCTGTGCTAGGGAAGAATAGAGTTACTTTAGGTAGAGGGGAGTGAAGTGGGGGAAGGAACCATGGCAGTAGGAAAGATAGTAGAGTGAAACAGACTTTATACTGTTTTTAATTGTGTAAACTGTATGCTTAGAGTAACACAAAAGGGAAATATTTGTGAAGGTATTAGAAATTTCATGACTTCTCCCCACATACATATTTTTATTTATATTATTTATACTGACTTATAATGTAAGAGAAAATATAGAAATAATAGCTTATAAGAAAACATACTAGAAATATTACCAGGTAGTACATTGGAAAACTCTTGAACCTTTATTCTTAGTCTCTCCTAAATTTTGCCTTATTTATTTCATTTGTTTGTTTGGTTGTTGATTATTTTAATCTAGGACCTGGAGCAAGTGTAATTGATTATCATTAAATCAGACATGCCTTTTTTTTTTCTTTTCTTTTCTGGTTTTGTGTGTTTGTTTGTGTGTGTGTGTGTGTGTGTGCGCGCGCGCGCGCGCGCATGTGTGTACATGCTAGGGATTGAACCCAGAGCCTTGCCCGTGCTAGGCAAATTTTCTGTCACTGACCTGCATCCCCAGCCTGAATTGTGGTATTTTGTATCTACATAGAACTTTACTGATGACCTTTTTGGTTTTCAGATTGTTTTTTTTTTTTTTAAACCAAGGAATCTTATCTTTACATCTTACTTGGAAGACTGACATGTAAATAAAAAGCAGGGCTGCTCTGGTTTGAATGGTCTCCTTACTTGATCCTCTTCCCTTTGCTAGTTCAGTGGCACCAATTCCCTTGCAAATATTTTCTCCTAGTTGTTACTATGTAGTGCCTTATAATGTTATCCAGTATTTCATCTGAGACAGTCATCATTTCTTCATCATTCCCAACCTTAATTTTTTTACATGAATGCAAGAAGGTTGAACAAGATCAACAATTCTTAATAGAACCAAGGAATTTTTCCAGGTATTCATGACCCAAGAGTCTTATACCATGCCCTTAACCATCTCAAAATTAATTGGTAACCCTTTATTTACTTATAGAAGTGTGTTGGGATAGGAAGAATTTAAAGTCTAAAATTCTGTTTTCTTTGGGAAGCTATTATGATAATGGTTGATTTTGGAAGATCTTGAACAATAAAGCTGCAGACAGTAGTTCAGTGCTTGAGAGCTGACATTCCCTGAGGCTTATAACTCTAAATTTACCACTTCTTCCAGGTCACTTCTGATTATCCCTACCCCCAACCCCTCCCACATGCAAAACAAAGTGTGTCTTAGGAGTACACATACGCGCACACATACATAAATGGAAGAATTTCTTCTTGTAGTAAGGGTAGAGGATAAGTTATGTTGTCTTACCATTCTTAACAATTTGGGAAACTATTAGTAAAATACCCTTGTGATTTAGGCAACTTTGGTTCGTTGGCACTTGACTACCTAATTACTTTTTCTTCTCTATTGATTTTATAGACATCATTGAAAGCCTCAGTGAGTTTAAAATAATGCTGCCTGATTTGAAATTTCAGGAGGGGGTTCCTGAAGAAACTGATGACTTTGGCGAGTTTCGGATGCGGGTATCAGACCTGGTGAAGGATTTGATTTTCTTGATTGGGTCTATGGAGTGTTTTGCTCAGGTAAGCCCATTTGGAGATTGTTGAGCCAGTTTTACTGATCTCCTTAGTTGTTTTCACTTTATCTTATTTCTTCAAGCTTAATGGCTAAACGAGATAATAGTTATACAGGTGCCTAGCACATTGCCTGGCATATAGTAGCTATGTTTATTTAGTGTCTAACAAGCCAGCTGCAGTCTGTGGATAATTCAGTTATGGATTATTCTATTACTTTGGCTAATAAGAGCTATTCCACTTGTGCAGCTAACATGGAAGATCACAGATAAGCATTAAAGCCTCTAGGATATGTATACAGAATTTGGACTATGGACCAACTCCTGGCAACTCTTTTAGTTATTTGGCGTTTCCTTTGTCCACACTTAAGGTTAGATTTCCTGTGCAGTTTCATCCCAGAGGATGACTTGTAGAGTAGAAGATTCTGTGGTTTTCCTGATAGTGAGTAACATTTTATCTCATAAGGTTGAAATCATCATCATTCCACATCACTTACCATTAGCATAATTTCAGCTGGTTCCCTTATGGCTGGATCATACTCTAATGAACTTTGAAGTACTAGTTTGGATGTTTGGCCACAGCAGTATCAAACTAACCTAAAGAAATTTTACAGGAAAGGTGTCTCAGTCATTTTGTGTATATTTGACCATAATCTAATCTAGGAAGTGTTAATAAACGTATAACTATTCTCATTACAAAGCATAGTTTTTGATTCAACTATGAAGGGTTGGAGATGCTTAGAAAGGAGATTTAGTGAGATCCCTAGACTGTAAGCAGATGACCTGTGTACAGATTTTGGCTCTTTCCTCACTGGCTGTGTGGCTGTAATCAGTTCCCTTGATTGTCTCCGGACTTAAGTTTTCAAATTTATATAAATTATCAATGTTGCCAGGATGTGCTCTGTGGAATACCAGCCCTATGAGATGTTGTGTGTGTGTTTGGTGGGGGAGGGAGGGAGTTAAATTATCAAGTAAAATTGGGAATTGATTTAATATAGTATATATTCCCATATATTCTTGGGGAGGGGAATATTGAGGATTGAACCCAGGGGGGCTGTACCACTGAGCCATATGCCTAACCCTCTGTATTTTTTGAGACAAGCCCTTGCTAAATTGCTGAGACTGGCTTTGAATCTCTGCCTCAGCCTGGGATTATAGGTGTGCACCACTATACCTGGCTAATATAATATATTAAAGGGTTTCTAAGGTCAGACAAGAGAATTGTTTAATTTTGTCTTTCCTAATAGTATCTGTTATTTGACCACAGAAATCTTACTTAGGCTAATATCTAGTCACATTTCACAGGTGCATATTACCTGGAAAATTCTGGACCAGAAGAACATCTCTGATTCCTTTTAAAAAAAAAAAAAAAATTCTTCTTGGATATGGTATTGCAATAGGTCCTTCTAAATAAATGCTTTCACAGGAATTTAGCCTCTATTATCAGTGTTGATGCCAGTAGTTAAAACAGTAGAAAGGTAAAGCCAATATATGTGCAGAAGATTTATATTGTATCTCCGTCTTGAGTTTGCTTATGTATGTATCAATTATCAAGAGCAAAAAATAGATGCTAACATATTATGTTTTGTTTTTCCCATTATACTCATTCTCTGGAGTCAGATGATTTTTTTTTTTTTTTTTTTTTGCAGTGCTGGGAATTGAACCTAGGGCCTTGTGCTTGCAAGGCAAGCACCCTAACAACTAAGCTATATCCCCAGCCCCAGATGATAATCTTGATAGATTCTTGTGGGGGGTCTAAACGAGTACATTTCAAATATTAAAATAATAGTTCTAATGGTGAGGATGTAGAAAATGAAAATATTCTTGCCTGGCTATGAGAAATAACTAGATTTAGAAACAAGGAGCTGGATTTCTTTTAACTAATAGTGTTTTTTGTTTTATTTGCTTTGGTATTCTGTTTTCCTTTTAATGGATCCATAATCCACCTCTTCTTCTCTAGTTGTATTCTACTCTGAAAGAAGGCAACCCACCCTGGGAGGTGACAGAAGCGGTTCTCTTTATCATGGCTGCTATAGCAAAGAGTGTTGATCCGTGAGTGTCTAATAAGTCTTTTGCTGGGAATTCTAAATATCAAGAGGAAGGAAAATTACACCATTTCTCTTTTATTTGGTATATGTTTGGAAACTCTTAGAACTTCTTACTTCTATAGTGTTGTCTAGTGTTCTGACTTGTAGAGCTAGTCCAAAATGGCCTGCATTGCTGCTGCCGTGTTTTAACCACATTTCCTAGAGGTGAAGTTATTTTACTCTTGATGCTAAGAATAGAATGCCAATTTATTTTTCCAACCAAGGCTCCCTTCTTGTGTAGATCTAGAATTCGTTAGACTGTTAAGTTGTTGGTATTTGCCTAAAGCAATTGAATAGGTGTTAATTTGGATCTCCTGCTTTTGTGATCTTGAGTAAATTATCCTTACAAATATTTAATTACATTGTATTCCTTTTTTGTCTTAGAGAATCATATGTGAGTTTCAGAGAGACAAGGCACTGGGTACCATTTCATCTAAAAGAACAGCTGTTGTTATTTTTATTATTGCCATTGAAAACTTAAATTATTTAAATTTGATTTCAAATTTCTTAGTATAGAAAATCTACTTATGATATAAATTTGTAAAGACAGTTTACTTAGTGCCATAAATTTACACATTGATGTTAGTATCTTTCAAGTTACCTTGTCTTTTGATCAGAGAACTGCACTCAAGCTCTTTATTCAGGGCCTTGATTAGAAAGATGGTTAAGGCAGATATTTATTAAAAGCCCAGTGCTTCTTTCTTAGTTGCCTTTCAGGACCTAGTCAATGATATCTTACATTGTTTCTGTACCATAAATATTCAGAGACATCAAATAGGTTTATTTTTCCATATTAAGAAGTTCTAGTCCATAATTATGTATTATACTGTTTGCTCTTAGAAATCTGTTTTGTTGTCTTTTGGTACGTTCTGTGATAATCTGAAGGTTTTAAAGTCATCAATTCTAACTGATAGATGTTTGTTTGAAAACGATAGATAGGTAATCATCAATAATTGGCTTAGTGTCCCTGGGAAAAATAATATGTAAATAAGAGATTTTTCTATTTGTTTACCTGCTTGTCAAGCCAACTGCATAATTATAATTTTTTAGTCCATTTAAAGGACCTAATAGACCAAATTGTCAGTAGGGGGTGCTCTTGGTCTAATCCAGAATATTATTTACATTTTAAACATCTTCATTTCTCGATTAAGTTCTGCCACATTGGGTCATCTTCCACTTTGTTTAAAAGAACTTTAGTCAGTAAAATTGGACAGGGGGTGAGGATAAATTCATGTAACTGTAGAAAGTGCCTGACTTTCATTTTCCCATGTGTTCCATATTGGAGCACCTTAACCTATTGCTGTGTCTTGTTTTCATGTTCTTTCAATTAGTGACCTGGTCTACCCATACTCTCCTGTTCATAAAGTTTCCAGTATTTTGAAGAATAGCAAGTAATAGAAAGTAGTCTATGAGAGTTATTTATTTAGCTATTCAGCAGTATTTATTGTGTGCCTACTATGTGCCAGGCACTGTTCTAGGTGCTGCAAATATAGAAATAAATGAAATAGATTCTTTAAGACATTCATCCCCAATGAAGGTCTGCCTCTCCCCCTGGAAGACAGCCTCTCTTTCATAGCATGATGAGGCCTTAAACACTTTCCTAACATTGAGAAGATGAAGGAGCAGTATGCTTTTCCTGAAACAGTTATCTTTTTATTTCTGAAATTTCATTTTATTTCTTTTGTGAGGATTTGAGAAACATGCATACCCAGTGTTAAAACACCTTTATTTGAATGGTTATTTATTTAGAAAGAAGCTCTTTAGCAATATGTTTCACTGCAGCCTATTATTTGGCCAGAACATAACCTATAGTCAGTAACTGAGTGTTTGTTTTCTGTATTCAGGGAGAATAATCCAACACTGGTGGAGGTCTTAGAAGGAGTCGTCCGTCTCCCAGAGACTGTCCATACAGCTGTGCGATACACTAGCATTGAATTGGTTGGCGAAATGAGCGAAGTGGTTGATCGAAATCCTCAGTTCCTTGGTATGTATGAACTCTCCCATGTGCTGCTGCTTCTGATTTTCTTTTCCTCACTTACTTTATTCTTTTCTTGCTTTCTTTTTTATTGATAAATAGAATGTAGACAGAATAAATATAAGTTGTGTAGTTGACACAATGTTTGTAATTTGATCTGGGCAAAGGACCTTTGAGAAATTAGATCTCTAGACAGGGAAAAGGTCTGGTACTCTGCTTAAGCATAAACATTTCTGTTTTTGCTAGTCTTTGGCAAAATGTATGAGCTAATCTGTCTGTAGTACTAACCTACTAATAGACTAAAAGAAAGGGATTTTCTGTGTTAAATACATGCTCCATTTAAAACTTAAGAATTATTCAAAACAAAATAAATACAAGTAAAAATGAAGAACATTTATTGATTGGATTATTTGTACTTTGGGTGTTGAGTTCTTTATAAATTCTGGAGATTAGTGGTTTAAATGAATTTATCTAGAAGTGCAAAAGTTTCATTTGCATAAATTTAAGACTTTTTATAACTAGAAATAAGCAAATATAAAAGTGTCAGCTTTAGACAACTATCATTGTCCTGATTAGTATAGGCTGTTTTACTATGTGTTTCGTCTTTTGGTATAATGGTAATTCTCTGAGCTTTGCATTCTTTCATACATTAACATATTTTAATAATTAAATGGCCATACATGCTCTGAAATCAGTGGTTTTCAAACTGTTCTTCACGAATCCAGAGGGTTAGAAGGAACATTCAACTAACATAAGGGAAGAAATGGAAGAAAATAGATAGGACTCAGGGCTTCCTGACACTGTGTCATATCACAGCTCTATTTTTATGCTTTTTAATTAATTTTCTTTTGATTGATTGATTGGTTATTTGATGCTGAGGACTAAACCCAGGGACACTTAACCACTGAGCCACATCCCCAACCCTTCTTAATTTTTATTTTGAGACAGGGTCTCACTAAATTGCTTAAGGCCTCGCTGTGTTGCTGAGTCTGCTCTTGGACTTGTAATTCTTCTGTTTCAGCATCCCAAGTCTCTGGGATTACAGGCATGCACCACTATGCCCAACTTCATGCTTTTTATATTGGGGATTCTGTACATACTCAGTTGTTTAAAAAGTATTCTTTTACTTAAAAAATTGTAAACCTATGCTCTATCTAGAAATTTTCCTTGAGTTTCAGATTTGTAATCTCTGCTTGGCTTTACTTTCCAGACCCTGTGTTGGGCTATTTGATGAAAGGCCTGTGTGAAAAGCCTCTGGCTTCTGCTGCAGCCAAAGCCATTCATAACATTTGCTCTGTCTGCCGAGATCACATGGCTCAGCACTTTAATGGACTCCTAGAGATTGCTCGTTCTCTTGACTCCTTCATGTTTTCTCCGGAAGCTGCTGTGGGCTTGCTAAAAGGTATTTATTTAATAAGGCTAACCAGTAAACCATCTCCTGTAAGCCTCTATTTGGGGTTATTTTACATCCACATTAAAATTGTTTCTCAGTTGTAATAAACTGTGATGGTGAAGGTAACTTTTCCATTCAGGAGAAGAGTGTACATGCATTGTTTTCTTAAGATAGTTTAAGACCATATAATTAAATCATACTAAGATTTTGGGTGGAGACAGCATATTTGAACTAACACAGTTACTTTTTAAATTGGAGAGACTAAATAAAGACACAGTGCTATTAAAAAGAGTTAAACAGATATTGAAAGTTAGTGTTCATGGATGAGTGCCATAAGTTGAAGCCAAGGGTTCTGGTCTCTTATTAGTCCCTATCATTACTGATCAACTTACACTGAATGTCTGCCTATCCAGAGTGGTTAGGAGGTTAGGCTAATAGAGTTAGAGTTATTAAGATTAGGGAAAACAGGGAACAGTGGCTCATACTTGTAATTCCAGAGGCTTGGGAGGCTGAAGCAGGAGGATTGCAAATTCAAGGCCAACCTCAGCAATTTAGAGAGACCCTCAACCACTTAGCAATACTCTGCCTCAATATAAAAAGAATTGGAGATAGTTGGGCGTGGTGGTACATGCCTGTAATCCCAGAGGCTTGGGAGACTGAGGCAGAAGGATCTTGAGTTCAAAACCATCCTCAGGAACTTAGCAAGACCCTGTCTCAAAGTAAAATTGACTGGAGATGTGACTCAGTGGTCAAGCATCACTGGGTTCAATCACTAGTACCAAAAAAAAAAAAAAAAAGATTAGGGAAAAATATAGCATAACTCAGGAGGCTGAGACAGGAGAATTGCAAATTTGAGGCCAGCATGAACAACTTAGTGAGACCCTAACTCAAAATATAAAAAGGGACTGGAGTTGTGACTCAGTGGTAGAGTGCTCGCCTAGCATGGGTGAGGTACTGGGGACCATCCTCAGCACCACATAAAAATAAATAAATAAAATAAAGGTATTATGTCCATCTACAACTAAAATAAATATTTAAAATAATAAAAAGGGTTGGGCATGTAAAGTGCCCTGAATTCAATACCCAATTAAAAAAAGAAAAAAGAAAAGAAAACATTAGGGGAAAAATATTTAGAATAGATTTTTAACAGGATGGTTATTTATAAACATTTGCAAGATTACTTTATAAAAAATGGATCATGTTTATTTTGAGGAATTATCAACTACTTCTGTATCAGCCAATACATACTGGCTCCTAGAAAGAAAATAGTTTCTAGCCATTCTTTCTGAAGATAGATCAGGTACCCTGTGGGGTAGTAAAATCATTATAATTGGTAAATTAGAGAGGGTTGGAGTATATTAAATAAAGAATTGGATAATACACCTATACAGTGTCTTCTGAGTTTCTGTGGGTGTCAAACAGCCTTTGCAGGGCTGTAGAAGACCTTATGCATGAACTAATTCTGTTCTATTATTTCTGTGACCACGTTCCTTACCAACTAGTATGACTACACATTTCCCACAGATTTTATTTTCATACTGTGGGTTTTGCCTTCATGGGCATAGATAATAAGGAATTGATTAAATCAGTCAGCGATTCTTTCTTCTTGTTTTCTAGTGAAATTTATGATACTGAAGAGATGTCTAACCTATAGTAGATATGGCCTCTAGTTGCAATATCTTCTAGATGTAGAGGAATTTTTATTTACATTCTTTTCTATAAAAATGAATTTAAAAGGAAGAAGCAGGCATGGTGATATGCACCTATTATCCAAGCAGCTCAGGAGACTGAGGCAGGAGGATCTCAAGTTTGAGGCCAGCCTCAGCAATTTAGTTAGACTCTGTCTCAAAAAATTAAAAAGGCTCAGTGGTAAAACATATTCAAGTTACACCTTCCCCAATACCTCCTCAATTTTAAAGAAATGTCTAACCCATCCATGGCTCATAGACTGCTAGGAACAATCACTCAGTTTTTAAATTCAGACTTGAGGATTTAGGGGTTATTGTTATATTGAATGAAACTTAAATGAAAAAAATACCAAAGGGTTTTTGACTTAACAGGGACTGGCTGATATGTAGTTCTTGGGATCTGGGGAGAATATTTCAGTGGTTCATGGGGTTAAAGAGGTGTTTGAATCAGAGGGAGGCTGACTGGGAAGGGACCAGTCTTCCTTCCAGCCCTACTGAATTTAAACATGGTTTCTTGTGGGTTTGTAAGGTTTTTTTTGTTGTTGTTTTGTTTTGTTTTGTACATTCAAAGGTATGATTTTATTTGGGGAGAAAATGTGAGAGGGAGGCTTTTGTAACTATTTTCTTAAAATAAAGGTAACTTGATTATTAATTTTCTGTTCAAATCACTTATTTCACACATAAAAGAAACAAGACTTAGAGATAATGTTTCACAAAGCTCACAGAATATATTATGGTGAAATGCAAATGAAATCTTTGACTTCAGCCCATCCTTCCTAAAAGCATTATGTCAGTATTTCTCAAACTTCTGTGATAGGTTTTGCCTGAGGTACTTAGGAAAAAATAAAGTCTCCGCTTAGCCCAATAAATCAAAATCTCTGTGAAGGATGAGAAACATTACATTATAGTGTATAAAAATAGCTTTGTCATTGGCTTTTTAAAGTCTTTGAATAATTGAACGAGAAGGCATATTTACACCTTCTTTAAACCAATACACTGCTAAAGAGAACATTAACAACTTTGGTTATAAAACTCAATGTGAAAGTTGGCTTGTGGTCTTCTAAGCCAAACAAAGAAAAACCAATCATAAATAGCAAAATGTTGCATCTTAAAAAACAGTGCTGATATTTTTAAAAGAATGAAACCAGTCCTTTTTTTCTGTTAGCCTATCTGATGTAGACTGATTGATTGAATTACTTCAATTGTTTTCATTTGCATCTTCCTTTGTTTTTCAGGGACAGCACTTGTCCTTGCCAGATTACCGTTGGATAAGATTACTGAATGTCTTAGTGAGCTGTGTTCTGTTCAGGTTATGGCATTGAAGAAGGTGAGTCCAATTAAGCAAGGGAAGAAACAAATATAAGATTTTAATATGTTAGAAAATAAGACAAAATCACCTACTTACAGATTGTCTTTCATCTACCTAGAAACACCAAGAGGATAAACTGAAAATTTATTAAAATTAGTATGTATCAAAGTAACTGCATATAGCAAAAAAGTACCATAGTGCATTCCTTTACAACATGGATATGTTCTGAGAAGTGTCCTGTATTTGTATGTACTAATGAGTGTACTTAATATAGACCTAGATGGTTTAGGTCAATCACTCATGTGGCCTCTTGATACAATCAAGAGATGGAGGCTGTTGATGGTATATCCATGGCATGCTATTTTAAGTAATTTTTTAAAAATAAGTAAGAGTACCCCTTTCTCTCTCTCTCTCTTTTTTAGCTGTTGTTTTGGGGGTTTTTTTTTGTTTGTTTGTTATACTGGAGAGTGAACCCAGGGGCATTCTACCACTGAGCTATATCCCCATCCCTTTTTATTTTCAGACAGAGTCTTGCTAAATTGTCAAGGCTGTCCTTGAACTTGAGACACTTCTGGCTCAGCGTCCTAAGTCACTGGGGTTATAGGCATGTGCAACAGTGCCCATCCAGGAGTAGTATACTTTAAAATAATGATAAAAAGTGTATTATAGCAAATACATAAACCAGCATTGGTCATTGTTATCAAGTTTTATGCATTATGCATAATTGTATGTGCTATACTTTTTGAGGGAGAAGGAGTAGTATTGGTGATTGAACCCAGGGACATTGTACTTCTGAGCTTACATCATAGCCCTTTTTATTTATTGAGATAGGGTCTCAATAAATTACCTAGTTACCAAGTTACCTAGGCTGGCCTTGAACTTGTGCTCCTCCTGCCTCAGCTTCCTGAGTAGCTGGGATTACAGGCATGTGCCTCCAAGCCCAACTGTTATGCTTTTATACAGTTAGTAGTACAATAGGTTTGTTTATACGAGTATCACCACAAAACCACATTAGTAATGTCTTGCACTCTGGTGTTAGGACAGCTAATGAAGTCACTAGACAAAAGATATGTTTCAACCCTATTACAATCTTACAGTATCACCATCATATATGTAGTCCCTCGTTAGCCAACACACTGGTTATATAGAACTGACTGTTTTTCAGAATCAAATAGATTCTTACTGTATCAGTATTAACCAGTTGGAAGATCAGTGGGTAACCATTCAAGTTAGCAGTGAAAGCCATAATCTACCAAAATTTCTTGAAGAATGTTCTTTTAAAGCTAGTATTAGGTATTTATTTAGTAAGTACTGGGCATTGAACTCAGAGCCTTGCACATGCTATGCAAATATTCTACCTCCAGGCTACGTTCCTAGTGCCCTTGAAGAATATTTTAAAGATATCTACTCTTAATTACATTTTTAGCACAGTAACTGTAGACGTACAGTGGAGTTTTTATAACTTGATGTAATGATCCTAGAATTCATCTCTAATGATATACTGGTAGAAGTATGTAAGAAATTTTAAGAGGACTGGGAATGTTGCTTGTTGTCAGAGTATGGCCCATCAAGTGTGAGGTCCTGGGTTTGATCCCTAGTGCTGAAAAAAGAAAAATAATAATAATTTTAGGAAAGAAGAATAAGAGGCAACTTGCTTTGAAGTTTGTTATAAAACTATAATAATTTAAAAACTCAAAACAAAATATAAATATATTATCTTACATATATTTAATCATAACAGTCTACATTATAACATATAATATGGATAATATCTTAACCATATATGGGAAGGGAAATCACATGATACTGTTTTCTGCTCCCTGTTATCTGAGAGTAAAATGTAATATGCAGTCTTAGGATACAGGATGATGAATAAAAATATTTGACAACATAAATTAAGTTGGCAGTATTTGAGTAATTTTTAAGACCCTGTTATAAGGAGATAAGCAGAAATTGAGACAGAAGTTGATGTTTAAGGGTTCATGGTGTTTGCTATAGGTTTGTACTTTTGACCACTGGATAATGTCTCTCTGTCTCTTCAGCTGTTGTCTCAGGAGCCCAGCAATGGCATATCCTCAGATCCCACTGTGTTCTTAGATCGCCTGGCAGTGATATTTAGGTAAGAAGGGAGACTGAATTTCTCACTTGGGTTAAAATTCCAGATGAAACCATTATATAAGATGAAGTAAGCAAACATTTTTTTCTTATACTTTGAAGTACTTCTATGATGCCCTCTGGCAGGAGACTAAGCCTGTTACTTAAGTTTTAGTACAAAGTCAAATTCTAAGAATTCATTCTTGGTTTAACTCTGTCAAAAGACCCTTTAAAAATATAATTGAACTAGTTATGGTGGTACACACCTGTAATTCCAACTTATTAGGAGGTGGAGACAGGAGGGTTGTAACCTCAGCAACTTAGCGAGACTATGTATCAAAAAATAAAAAGGGCTGGATATGAAATTCAGTGGTTAAGTGCCCCTGGGTTCAGTCCCCAATATTAGGGGTCTGGGGTGTTGGGGAGGAAAACACCCCACACACACATATACACACACAAATTATTTTATCATATTTTACATATATAAAATGTAATAATCATAATATAAATAATATATAATTATTATGTGATAATATGTATAGTGTACAATAATAGTTTGTGTGTATAATTACAATAATTTGTATATATGATTATGCAAATATATAATAATTTGTATGTATAATTGTATATAAATATGATTCTTTTAGTGAAAGAATACATTTTCAGTGATTCTTAAATTTTGGCATGTATCAGAATCAACTTAAAAGGTTTATCAAAACAAACAAATGTTAGATCCCATCCCCATAGTGTCTTTGATTTATTGGTTCTTGGGTAGTACTCCAAAATTTGTATTTCTGGTAAGTTCCTAGTGATGCTGCTTGCTATTCCAGAGCCCACACTTTCAGAACCATTGCTGTATAGTATATGGGTACAAAATAAATCAATAAATAAAATTGTCTTCAGTAGTCAGATGAAATTAATCCTTCTTTGAAGAGGAGCCCAGTGATTAAAAAGGCATTTGAATAACATTCAAAGTGTGATCTTGACTAAATTACACAGTTTATAAATTCACAGACCCCATAGATGTAAATGTAATGTCAGAGTAGTAGTTGCTTAGAAAAACCTATGTAGGATAAGTTAAAATAAAGACATTGTTTTTGCTTATTAGCTATTGTTAATGAATATCTTTCTCTGGGTTGGTACAGTGCTCTCCTTGTGTAATTAGGAAAGCCCTATTGCATGCCATTCTTGAGAACCTATTGATAATAACCATTATTTTACATTAAATGAAAGAAAATTTGTGATATAAATACTTGAGTTAAAGAAAATCAGATTTTTACCAAGTCATGGTTGAGCTTTTTAAAATGAAGAGTAGGGCCGAAGATGTACAGATACAAGGCCCTGGGTTCAATCACCCCACTACTGCAAAAAGAAAAGTATTTAAAATTAAAGAGTAGTGTAGAGTTAGTAATCATACCACTTTTCTATCTTACTTTTCTTGAAATTAGTGGACTCTAAAATAAGAAATAGAGGAGTTAGATTTGACTTATTATGGGTGGATCTATAATGTGTATCACTGGTTTCAGAATAGAACTACAAGGATGGGGAAACAAGAATGGAGGAAGGATGGATTATATAGAGGAAAGTGAGGGGTGGGGAAAGAAATATAATAGAATGAGACAAACATCATTACCATACGTACATGTGTGATTACACAAATGGTGTGACTCTACTTCATGTACAACCAGAGAAACAAAAGTTGTACCCCATTTGTGTACGATGAATCAAAAAAAAAAAAAAAAAAAAAACAGAACTATAAGAAACATCTCTGGCAGATGATCAGAAGGACTAAAGCTTTTTGTCTTTTAATGCTAGCAGCACCCAGTTTTTCATGATAGATTCAAACAGCTTGTGTATATTTTTTATTAATTTGGAAGAAACTACATAGTAATGTTTACAAAAGGGATGGAATATGGGAAAGGTAAAAGTAGTGCCCCATAGCCCTAGTGATCAGAGTTGAATAGAATTTGCAGTAGAAGTGACTTAGTGGTGCCAAAAAATGATAGGATGGTTTAAAGTATATGCTTTTTTGGTTTGAATGGAATAGGAGGAAGAGGTATTGTGGAAGAATCCTAAGTAAGCAAACAGGAATCAAGACTTTGGGTCCTCAGTGAAATTGCTCTTCTTTAACTATTTTGGGCCCTTTTCTTTTCTCAGACATACCAATCCCATTGTGGAAAATGGACAGACTCATCCATGCCAAAAAGTCATACAGGAAGTAAGTGTTAATGGATGCCTATAGAATCAAGACTTTCTTCTGTTCTTTCAAGGCTTTGGGTAACTGGGTTCAGAAGGTGCTATCATCTAGATTCATAAGGAGGTTAAATTTGTGTATATGGTTCCGATTTCAGTGAAATGAGGGACAGGGCCATCCAAATACTTTAAATTTTAGATTTGATAACAAAACCAGCTGTGGAGAAATACACTGAAAGGCCAGAGAAGAAGTAGAAAGAGATTAACTGTGTGACTCCTACAGTCACATCTTAGCACAATATTTTTGACAAAGCTAGAGGTTTTAGTTTCCCTTATACTTTTGTTCACTGAGGAAAATGTGAAAATCACGAGTCATAGTTGTAAGGAATGCTTTTTAGACTTGGGGAAATTGTATAAATCTTAAATATCCTTAATTGTTTATTCTATCAAATGATGTCATTTCTTTAACCCTACTCTTTTGTTCAGGGTCTTTGCCTTCCTGAAACTACTTAAGCATCTCTTCCTCTGTAATGCATTCTTTTCATTCTCATTCAAGAAGGTTGTAATTTAGGAAATTGTGACTGCATTTTAGTGAAGTTAGACATATTTTTGGGCTGGGGCTGTAGCTCAGTCTAAGAGCATTTGCCTAGCATGTACAAGGGCCTCTGTTCAATCCCTAGCACTACACACATACCAAAGGGAAAAAAAAGACATATTCTTCCTAAAGAATCACTGTAAGCTATAGTAGCGTACATCTATAATCCTAATGAGTGGGGAGGCTGAGGCAAAAAGAAAAAAAAGGTCTGCAAGTTCAAGGCCAACCTCAGCAACTCAGTGAGACCCTGTCTCTAAATAAAATATTTAAAAGGGCTGGGGACGTGGCTCACTGGTTAAGCACCCCTGAGTTCAATTCCTAGTTCCAAAAAAAATCCAGAATCACTGTGTTTCTCCTAAGAAGCATCAAGGGGGCTGGGGTTGTGGCTCAGTGGCAGAGCTCTCATAGCATTTGTGAGGCACTGTGTTCAGTTCTCAGCCCCGCATATAAATAAATTAATTAATTAATGTATAAATAAAGGTCCATTGACAACTAAAAATATTTTTAGAAAAAAGCAATCAAGAAAATGAAATGTGACTTAGTGGTAGAACACTTGACTAACATACATGACGTACTAGGTTCAGTCCTTAATACTGTTAAAAAACAAACAAAATTTAGCTGGGTGCAATGGCGTACACCTTGAAATCCCAGAGACTTGGGAGGCTCACTTAGGTGGGTTATAAATTTGAGGCCATCCTGGGCAACTTAGTGAGACTGCATCTTAAAATATGAAAAGAGCTAGGGATGTAGTTTAGTGGTAGAGGGCTTACCTAGCATGTGGTAGATCCTGATTTCAATTCCCAGTACCAGGAAAAAAAGAAATAGAAAAGACTGAGTTTTAGTGATGGGTATTGTGTTGAACCTGTGCATATGTGCACACTCTGGCTAAAATCAGGCCATGAATATTCCTATAAACGAAGTTTTATCCAAATTATTTAAAAACAAAATCAGATGTTACCATCTTAGGAGCACTTTTGAACTCTTAGATGTTGATTATTTTCTTTCCTGTATTCTTTTGATTCAGATATGGCCAGTTTTATCCGAGACTCTAAACAAACACCGGGCTGATAATCGGATTGTAGAGCGTTGTTGCAGGTGCCTGCGCTTTGCTGTTCGCTGTGTGGGCAAAGGATCTGCAGCCCTGCTACAGCCACTAGTCACACAGGTAAGTTTTCCACAAGAGCAGAATGTTAAGTGCACAAAATTCGAAATAGGAGCCTTTAGATCACAAACTTTTGCTGCCAAAATGCTTTTGATTTATTAAATGCAAACTGAAAAAATGTTTGAAAGAAATAAGTGCCTATGGTACATATGTTGGCTATAACAAAAACAACTTGTAATCTCTTCTGTGTAATTGTAGTCTGACTACATTCCAGTGTGAAATTATGTGAAGAGAATGACTCATGCTCAGCCCTTATATGCCAAAGCTAAGCACTTTTAGATATGGATTTTACTTTTTTAACCTTAAAATCAATATGATGTCATGACTTTCAGTATGAAGTACTCACATCTAGAGCTATTCTACATGAGATACCTGAGCTTAGATCACTCAGTAATTTGGGTTGATGTTAATCTCAAAGCAGGGCCATAAACTTTGCCAGTGTATCACATTTTAAGTATTATCTATTGACTTTTTTTGTGTGTGCTACACTGGCAAAGTTGTTAGAAGATGGGATAGCCTGTTAAGGCGTACACTTTTTACTATGTGGCCCTTTAAAATAAAAGTTGGGCAACCCTGATTTCAGTCATTCATTAGTAGTGCATGTAGTTTTGAGTTTATAACACTGAATAAATTCATAGCTCTTATCTTATGCTTGCTCATTCCATGGCATATGCTGATTGAAGAGCTGCTCACTCAATCCTTCAGCCCCCACCAAACTCATAGTTGAATTTATGTACTAAGATCAAATGGCATTTTAAATGATTGAATGTGCTGTTGCCTCTTAATTTTTGGAGGATAGTGGAGTAAAAAAATCCTAAACAAATATTTTAAATGTACATATTTATTAAGATTTTATTTTGTTGAGATCAAGATATCTTTATTGGAAATAGTTTTTACTTAAAGGTTAAAATAGATGAGTTTCAGATCACTCAAAATTTCAAACAGTTCTTGCTTCTTATGGATGTAGCTCAGTGGTAAAACACCCCTGGATTCAATCTCCAGTACAAAAAATAAATAAATTTAAAGAGTTCTTTTACTGTCTTCTCCAACATGAGGGCATTTGATATCTTTGTTACTACTGTGGCTATTTATGGTCTTAAAAAAATAAGACTTGTTGATATTACAAATAAAATTTGAGCACACTGTGCTATAGTTTTACAAATATTACATGAGTGCCCTCATAGCTTCCAGTTCTCTTATAACATTTTAACAAAATAAAAGGTCAGAGACTAGAAAGAACTCTAAATAGAGAACTTAAAAATGAACTTGAAAATTATGGAGAAATTGAGCCCTGTGTTTACTGTATTGTCTTAAAGAGACCAATCTACCTCTGAATTTCTTCCTGGAAAATAGCTACCTACGTTGGTGCTTTTTGAAGGGTAAAAATTTTAATCAATGGTTTTGTTTTAGCAATTCTGGGGGTTATATAGTACTCTGTGCTACTGAGTTACAATCCTTAGCCTTTTTTTTTTTTTTTTTTTTTTGGGGGGGGGGGGGGCGGTGCTGGGGATTGAACCCAGGGTCTTGTGCATGTGAGGCAAGCACTCTACCAACTGAATTATATTCCAGTCCCCCTCAGCCCTTTTGAATTTTTATTTTGAGACAAGGTCTTCTTAAGTTGCAGAGGATAGCCTCAAACTTGATATCTTCCTGCCTCAGTCTCTTGAATCACGGAGATTACAGGTGTGTGCCACCACCCTCTGCAAAACTGACTTTTCTCCCTTCACAGATGGTGAATGTATACCATGTACATCAGCATTCCTGTTTCCTGTACCTTGGCAGTATCCTTGTGGATGAGTATGGTATGGAAGAAGGCTGTCGGCAGGGACTTCTAGACATGCTCCAGGTATGTGTTTCCTTGGGACAATAGATGGCATCAGGTCTAAAGGACCTAAAGGCCTAGCATTGTATTCTTTACATGTCTTTATTTCTGTTGCTCTATGTTTTCCCCTCTATGCATGTTGATTTCCTGATAACAGGAATGTAGACATTTGCTATTTGTTTTCTGTACAGTCTTGCTGCAGGTGTGGGGAGAGCATTTGGCTACATGAGTATAGGAATCATTATAAATATTACTGCCTGATTTATGTTCTCATGTGATAGAATGGAGTTATTTTCAGGGGAGTATGGAGAGCATAGGCTCTCCAAACTCAAATATAATTGCATGTTTAATTTCTTATCTGGAATAGCCAATGAACTAGTTTAGCAACAGAGTTTTAGAGTTCATAGCAGGTGTTCAAAAAGGCTCCTAATATACTACTTTTTCCTCCTTTCTAGTCACCCTGGGGGCAATAGATAAGGGAATTAAAATGTGCTGCTCCTTTTCCCAAGATAGTATTTCATGTAAAATTGACATTTCAGTGTTACTATGAAAACTTCATCTACTCCCTTAGTGGACTGGACCACATCTATAAGTAGTGTCTTTGCTTTCAGAAATTTCTAAAACTTTGAGATGACATTTTTCTGGTTTCATCAACTGAAATCTACACCTTTAATCTCTTCCGAAATGTAGATTTCACATGTGAAAACTGTTTCAACCAGAAAAAAAAAAAATTTCTCTTGCTTTTATTGACTCATATTCCATCCACATACCTCTCTCTCTCTCCTTCCCTCTTCCTCCTTCCAAGTGAGCGCACGTGCTTGCTTTCTTGTGCTCTCTGTCTCTCTCTCTCTCTCCTCTCTCTCCTCTCCCCCCCACCCCCTCTCATCCCAGTACTGGGGATTGAACCCATCCAGGGCTTTACCACTAAACTACATGCCCATGGAGTCTTGCTAAATGCTGAGGCTGGCCTCAAACTTAGAATCCTCCTGCCTCAGTCTCCTAAGTCACTGGGATTAGAGGCATGCTTCACAGCACCTGGCTCCCGGATCTGATTCTCATGACAGTCTTTTCTTTTCTCCCTTGTGCTTCCCTTCTTTGTTCCCTTTGTATTTGTTGTGCATTTGGTAAGTCTGAATGCTGTAGCTTTTAAGTATAAGCATTTCTTTTAAAATCACTGTTCTGCTCTAGGCACTGTGCATACCCACCTTTCAACTCCTGGAACAGCAGAATGGTCTCCAGAACCACCCTGACACTGTAGATGACCTGTTCAGGCTAGCTACCAGGCAAGTCCTTCTGAAAAACAAACCAAAAAAAAATCTTTTTTTTTTTTTTTCATTGCTCATCTCCATCACTGCTTAATCTTGCCATCTGACACTTGGTTATTTCCTTCTCTATAAAATGAGATCAATGGAGAACAGAGATTAATGATTCATAACCCATAGGTAAATTGTGAGCTGGTATATCCCTAGAGGTTAGGAGGATATACCGGGTGGGAACAGGCAGATCTGAGTTCCTACCATGAAAAAAAAGAGAATGTGGACAAGGCAAAAATGTGGTTGGTATGGGTTGGGAGTGTAGCTCAGTGTAGGCCCTGGGTTCAATCCCTAGCACCAAAAAAAAAAAAAAAATGTCTGGTATGAACATTTGACTAGATAATCTCTACAACCCCCATAGTGCCTGTGCTGCTGTGATTATTTCATGCTTCATCCCAGCTTTTTCCTTGAGATGGTTAGCATCCTTCAGACTTAATCATATCTCAGAACAAAGAATTCCTAGGATTTTAAAATACCTTAGAAGTTATCTGGTACCACACCAGCTCTATCCTTACCAGCCTGCCATCTCATGTATTCATTAATTTCTTTTACTAGTAGCACTGACAAAATTGTTACTGACCTTCTGCTTGAATTCCTTCTTGGTCCCTTGTTAAGAAATTTGAACCAAATCAGTGAACAAATTTAAGTACATTATTTTTTTAAAAGAAACTTTTTGAGGTACTGGGGATTGAACCCAAGGCCTCATGCATGCTAAGCATGTACTCCACCACTCAGCCCCACTTTTGTCTTTATTTTAAATTATTGTACTGGTAAAAATTTGAAGTCTTATTGACTTGACTATTTCATCTTAGAATTGAATATAGAACACTGCTTTTGCTGGTTTTTGGACAGATTTTTTTAATAAAAACCTTTGTGTGAATTGATAAGAGAACTGTTGGACAGGCAGTCAGCCTAGGGTGTCGTCCTTGGAAAAAAACTGCACATGGTGAAATAAATTCAGAACATACTATATCCTTAAAAAATTATCTCTGTACAAGAAAGAATCTGAAACAACAGGAGATGAGGAGATGTAGCTCAGTGGTAGAACACTTGCCTAGCATGTACAAGACCCTGGGTTCAGTCCCCAGCATCAGAAAGAAAAAAAAAAAATCATTTCTACTTGATACTTTTCATCTTCTATTAGCTGGAGCAGGGAGGGGTGCTCACATGTAATCCTAGCTACTTGGGAGACTTAGGTAGGGGAATCTCAAGGTTAAGGTCAACCAGGGAAGTTTAGTGAGACCCCCATCTCAAAAACAATTGATGAAATCCTATAATAGTTTAAAATAAAAAAAAAAAAAAAAACAAGCAAAACTACTTTTAAAATTAAGCGTTTTACAAACTTAATTGAACACACAATTTGTTCTTTAAGGAATTCATGTTGACATCCTGGAAATTGGTGTTCTATGGAATGTAGTTTAGGAAATGCTATTCTAAAATGTTGAGGCTCTTTAGGGCTAATCTTTGAAGCTTCCTCACTTAATTTATAAAGTCTTAATTGGAAATTGAGTTTGGCAACATGTCTCTTCATTCGCTAATCTTAAAATATTGTACCTTTCTTGCCCTTTTGTTTAATTTTTTTTTAGATGTTGATAGACCTTTATTTTTATGTGGTGCTGAGAATCAAACCCAGTGCCTCACATGTGATAGGCAAGAGTTCTACCACTGAGCCACAACCCCAGCCCTGCTTTTTGTTTTTAATATTTTTTTAAGAGCAGTTTTAGGTGTACAGCAAAACAGAGTAAATAGTATAGAATTCCCATATTCCTCCTGTTCCCCTATCCCAAACAAGCATACACAGCCTCCTGTGTTATCTGCATTCCCCTCTAGATGGACCATTTGTTATGATAAGTAAACCTATATTCATGCATGATTGCCCAGAGTTCATAGTTTACAATAGGGTTTACTTTTGGTGTACACATTCTATGAATTTTAACAAATATATAATGACACTACCCACCATTATAGACAGTATTTTCACTGCCTAAAAATCCTCTATGCTGTATTTATCCCTTCCTCCCTATAATCATAGCAACCACTGATCTTTGTAGTAGAATCTTCATGGTTTTATCCTTTACCCTGCCTGCTTTTATAGTCTAATCTTGTCATTTATAGCTGGCCTCTCTTTCCATAACAGATTTATTCAGCGTAGCCCTGTCACCTTATTGAGGAGCCAAGTAGTAATTCCAATCTTACAATGGGCTATTGCCTCTACTACCCTGGATCACCGGGATGCCAATTGTAGTGTCATGAGGTTCCTACGAGACCTTATCCATACAGGGGTAGCCAATGATGTAAGTATAAACATTGTACCTTTCTTACTTAACCAATCGTTATCTCTTCCTCACTCTTTAGGAGGAAACCAGTATCCTAGTAGGTCCGTATTTGATCTGTATTACTAGATATATATCATAGACTATCATTCACCAACTGGATTATTAACTTGTAGTTCTAAGGCACATGTACTAAGTACCTGTAGGCATTTCGCAGACAAAGCAGTCTAAAACTGTCCCTACCGAAATATTTGGTGTCTAGTTGAAGAGATACATACACATAAAAATGAGTGATAAAAGTCATGGTTGCTGTTTGTCAGAATAGGGAAGGTTCTGGACAGAAATAATTGAGATAACTGTCTTAAAAAGGAGGAACTTGAAAATAGAGCCATAAGACAGAGGTAGAACTTTGATGGATTAGAGAGAGAAGGATGGTCTAATTGGTGTGTAAACCATGATCAGGGGAAGTCAGAATAGCATGAAGTATGTTAGTAGATGATTAAATAAACCTGTTTGTAGTAGTGAAGTAGTTCATAAGATTTTCAAGGGTAGATTTGTCTAGATGTATAGTAGAGAAGGTAAGGAAGGGCATTTGGAGAAATATGTGAATGAACTAATTATAAGAAAAAAGTAATCAAGGTCCATTTATATATATTAGTTGTAGATAAGCACAATATTTTTATTTTATTTATTTTTATGTGGTACTGAGGATCGAACCCAGTGCCTCACACATGATAGGCTCTACCACTGAGCTTCAACTCCAGCCCCTCAAGGCTGGTTTTGATTTTAAAAAGATACCTGGGGCTGGGGAGATAGCTCAGCTGGTAGAGCGCTTGCCTCGCAAGCACAAGGCCCTGAGTTTGATCCCCAGTACCGCAAAAAAAAAAAAAAAAAAAAAAAAGATACGTGATAAAAGTTTCAATTCTTATTTCATTTGGTTTTTAAAAAGGAAATAGGCAAGGAATGGGACAGGGAGGCAAGCATGGGAGGAGAAAACAAGGACACAAGTTATTTTTCACAGGGGAAAAAAATTCGAACCTTAATCCTTAACCATCATTTCTCTTCTGCCTTTTAATGAAAAATCAAATCATTAATATCAGTCTCATCAGATACCTCTGCCCCCATTTTCCTGATATTAAATTCATATTTTCTTCCTAATGACAAAACATTTAATGATCTTTATGAATTCAGCTGTGACATGATATATATACTTTTATCCCCAGGAATGGGGGTTGAGTTCTTTGTCCTTTGGAAAGTAGAGATTAGAATCACAGTCATCTGATGCTCTTGCTTTCTTGCAGCATGAAGAAGACTTTGAATTACGGAAAGAACTAATTGGACAGGTGATGAACCAGCTTGGACAACAACTTGTAAGCCAGCTGCTCCACACATGTTGCTTTTGTCTCCCTCCCTATACTTTACCAGACGTGGCTGAAGTGCTGTGGGAGATCATGCAGGTTGACAGGCCGGTAAGATTCTTTCATAAGTAACCTATTCTCATAGTCCTTAAACCTAATAGACTTTGGTTTCCTTAAAGCCTACCATAACTTTGAAACAAACTCTGTTGTATGTGTCTTTGGAACCAAATTTAGGCATATTGCTAAGTTTAATTGGTAGTTGAAAGGACTCAGAGAAGACCAATAATTTATGGCATTTTTATGTCACTCTCATGGGGTTTATACTGTGTATTACCAGAAGTTAAGTACAAAGCATTGAATTCAGCTGTGCTTAATACACTGATTAGGTTAAGATTCTCATAACCTAATCATTTCACGTCCACACTTTCTCACATTGTCTCACACATGAGCTTTTGGGGGACCTAATATCTAAACCATAACTATCATTAAATTTTTGTGTACATACTACCATAGCAATAATCTTTTTAAAAGAACATTTAAATTGACCTGGTATAAGCAAATAAAATTTAGTTGACTGTGTAGTTTTAGCATACTCCTAATTGTTTCAGTTAATGCTGATGGCAAAAATATACATGATGCATAGAGTTAACAGTCCATTTCCTCTCCAAATGTTAGGCCATGACACTATTATGAAGATTTCAGAAGGAAAAAAAAAGTTTTTTTTTTGTACTCAGGATTGAACCTAGGGGTGCTTAACCACTGAACCACATCCCAGTCCTTTTTACATTTTGTTTTGAGACTGTCTGGGTAAGTTGCTTAGGGCCTCGCTGACTTGCTGAGGCTGGCTTTGAACTTGTGATCCTTCCGTCTTCCCCCAGAGCTGCTGGGATTATAGGCATAACCACCATGTCCAATCAAAAGGAAAAATTTCTTACTTACTAAATTCTCAATTCCAGATTTTTCAGTCAGCTCTTTTGCTTTAGAAGTGTAGATACTTGGGTTGGGGATGTAACTCTTTGGTAGACCACTTACCTAGCATGGTACTAGGAGTTGATCACCAGTACCACAAAGAATAAAAGAAATAGCATCCTCCTTCAGCAGCCCTATTTGGAGGTTCCCAGCTTTTCACATGACCTTGCATTTTATATAGTGCTTTTGCTAGACATTTCTGTCAACATTTCCAATTATAGCTTGTTTGTAAAGCCCATAGAATTCTTTCAGTTCTTCATTAGTCTTGTTTTCAGCTTCCTCATGTCTTCTGCAACCCTGTCAAATTCAGCCTGCAATGACATGATGACACTGGCCTGACTGCTGCTGCTTTCCAGGCACTGTGTTCCCTGACTTACTTCATATACATTTTGTCCCTACCCTTTCATATATTTGAAAATTTATTTTGATTTATATATATATATATAATATATATAATATATATAATATATATATATAATATATATATATAGAGAGAGAGAGCATATATATATATATGCTCTAGAATTTTGTGACATCTGTTTAATTTTTAATGACAGGAACAGAACAATGGTTTCGTCCAGGAAAGACTTCACTTCTAAAGTGTAGAAGGACTTCATCTGAAATCATGCCTGCTCCCCACTGAAGGGAAGTTTAGGCCTACATTTGCAGACTACATCAACCCAGAGCAATTGAGGGCATAAAGATAGTGCTCAGTTAATTCCTTTACTTGTTCCAAGTCTAGGGGAAAAAGTGCTACAGAAAACTTGTGGGATTTTGCTAACACCTGTAAGTCCCAGACAAGTAAACCCTGGCTCCTTTTAAGATTCTTATCTTTCTTCCTTATACAGACCTTTTGTCGATGGTTAGAGAATTCCTTGAAAGGTTTGCCAAAGGAGACAACCGTGGGAGCTGTTACAGTGACACACAAACAACTTACAGACTTCCACAAGCAAGTCACTAGGTGAGTGATGCTAGAGTCTTTTGAAACGTGTGAATAGCCTGTGTTTCTTCTGTGCTATTTTAAATTCACAATTTAGTTTCTGTTTAGCCTGAAATTGCACAAATTGGCATTAAAAACCAATCTGGGGAGAATATCATCATACTATATACATCTACATCACTTACATCATATCAGCTAAACTGGTTTAAGAATAAGTGGAGCCAGGCACGATGGGGCTCGCCTATAATCCCAGTGACTGGGAAGCTGAGGCAGGAGGATGGCGAGTTCAAAGCCAGGCTCAGCAAAATTGAGGAACTAAGTAACTCAGTGAGACCCTGTTTCTAAATAAAATACAAAATAGAACTATAGAACTGGGGATGTGGCTCAGTGACTGAGTGCCCCTGAGTTCAATCTCCAGTACCCACCCCGCAACCGCCAAAAGAAAAAAATAAATAAATAAAGAATAAGTGGAGGCACTACCTCTCTCAAAAGAAAAATGCAATCAGGAGATCAGTATTAATCTTTCCAAGTCCCTTTTAGTTCTTATCTATGTTCAGGGATCAAGAATACTAATTTTGAGTTGGTGATGTAGCTCTGTGGTAGAGTGCTTGCCTAGCATGCCTAAGGCAACTGGGTTCAACTTATATGTTTAGAAAGAAAAATGCAGGGGCTGAGGAGATAGCTCAGTCGGTAGAGTGCTTGCCTTGCAAGCACAAGGCCCTGGGTTCGATCCCCAGCACCGCAAAAAAAAAAAAAAAAAAGAAAAAAGAAAAATGCAGATGCCTGAATAGGTGAAGCATTAATAAAGCATTAGCAGGTAATGTAGCCTGTGGTGAATCAGAATTTTTTCCATACCTAAAGATATTCAAATTCTAATTTCACATTTGTACACATAAAACATCTCTATGGGATGATGTTTAGGTCCCTGAGCCAGCGACTTGATCACAATTTCTGTATTATAGCTTAGTTAAAGTGTAAAGTTTGTGTGTGTGTTTTGATTGTGAATAGTAAGAATTTTAATAGTCTTCCTAATTACTGTCGTATTAAAAAAAAAAAAGCTGTAGCATTTTTCTTCCTTTGAATATTTTCAATAAAATGTAATCACTGAATCAAAGTCTATGAGAGTTTTTATGGTCTTCACTAATATTAATGGCAGCAATTTAAATTAGATTATAACTGTCTTATCTTGCCCTATACTTTTTTTTGTATCAAGAGTCTTTAGAATTTTTAATCAGGCAATGACACAGGTATGGAACGATAAGGTCAGAGAATAAGTTGCAGTGAGGTTGGTAATTGTGGGAAAAAAATTGGAAATATTCTGACTGCCATGTTTAATAATTAATGGTATGACTGTACTAGTAAATAGTCACTAAAAAGAATAAAAAGTACATGTGATGGTATAAAAAAGTATACACAATATTTAGTAAAGGAAGAAATAATAGTATCACATAACCTAACTTGAACTTCTGAAACAATTTTTGTAGTAAAATATACATAACTTAAAATTTACCATCTTAACCATTTTTAAATGTGTAGTTTACTATGTTCATATTGCCAAATGTGGTGGCACACACTTGTAATTCTAGCAGTTTAGGAAGCTGAAGCAAGAGGCTCACAAGGCCAGCCTGGGCAACTTAGTGAGACTCTGTCTCCAAATAAAAAACAAAAAGTACTGGGGATGTAGCTTAGTGATAACATTCCCCGGGGCTTAATCCTCAGTTGCCCTCCCCCAAAGAAGAAATATGTTTATATTATTGTGCAGCCTATCTCCAGTGTTGTTTGATCTTATAAAACTGAAACTCTTCCCTCTTCTCTGCTTCCCCCAGTCCCTAGCAACTACCACCCTATTTGATGTTACTTTGATTTTGACTACCCTAGATACCTCAGGTGGCTTATTATTTATGTCCTAGAGTTCAGCCATGTTGTATGTACTAGAATTTCCTTCCTTTTTTAAGGCTAAATAATATTCTTTTGTGTGTATGTATTTCATGATTCCATTCTTCTGTCAGTACACATTTATGTTGTTGTTTTGGGTGTATGAATAATCTTGCCATAAACAGGTGTAGAAATGTCTTTGAGACTCTGCTTTTATTTCTTTTGGATTTATGCCCAGAAATGGAATTGCTGTGTCCAATGATGAATTTATTTTTAATTTTTTGAAGACCCATTATATGTGTCATAGCAGCTGTGCCATTATTCATTCTTACCAGCAGTGCTTTCAGCTTCTCCACGTCCTTGTCAATGTTTGTTACTTTATTTTTTTGATAGCAGTCACCTTAGCACCTCACTTCTAGTATGACATAAATATCTCATTGTGGTTTTGGTTTACATTTCCATAATTATTAATGATGTTGAGCACCTTTTCATGCTTATTAGCCATCTGTATGTCTTCTTTGGAGAAATGTCTATTCAAGTTCCTGGACCACTTTTAAATTGGGTATCTTCTGTTGCTAAATTGTAGGAGTTCCTTATATATTAGGGACATTAACTCCTTATCAGATATATCAGATTTGCGTACATTCTGTTGTTTGTCTTTGCACCCTGCTGATTATGTCCTTTGATGCATGAAAGTTTTTAATTTTGATGTAGTGCAATTGATATATTTTAAGTTTTGTTGCCTGTGCTTTGTTGTCACCTCAAACTTGTGAGCCTCTTGCCTTAGCCTCCTGAGTTGTTACAAGCATGTGCCACCATGCCTGGCTAATGTTTTTAATTTCTTTCAGCAATGTTTTGTAGTTTTTTATTGTTGTGTGTGTGTGTGTGTGTGTGCGCGCGCGTGCAAGCGTGTGCATGCTATTTTATGCATAGTAAATTTCTGGGAAATTACACATGGGACCAGGATAGAAGGGAAGGAAGACTTTTATATGTGTGTGGTGCTAGGCATTGAACCCTGGGCCTCATACATGCTAGACAAGCACTCTACCACGGAGCTGTACACACTTGGTCCAAGAATTGGTTTCTTAATGTCATTTTCAAAATGGTTTGCTTTTTCATCCTTTGTTATAACTCAACAATTTTTGATAATGTTAAAATCCCAAACCCTGGAATGCTGTTGTTATTTGTAGCTTATTAAGTGGCTTAACTTCATGCCCTAGAAGTAAGTGATATTTAACTATGATCAAGTGACATGCATGACTGAAAAATAACATGACTGCCTTTGTGACACATTTTGCCAGAGTGGGGCTTTTCCCTTCACCAGATAGGCATGTATTGACTGGGATGACCTTACACAATTATTTGATTCTTTTTAACTCCAAGTCTTCCCAGTAAAAGTAGTATTCTACCTATAAGCTATTGCAGGTGAAAGTAGTATAACAACAGTTGCTTCTCTCTGCTTCTGTTTTGCTTTATTCCATGTAGTACTAGTCAGTAAAAGGGCACGATCATATTGGCTCTGATATCCAGGCAAATGAGAACCTGGGGGAAAGCCTCAAAGGATTGGGCTTAAGAGTCAAATATGTTGTTTTGGATTTTGCCACTACCCTGTTCTTCATAATTCAGTTAATTCTATAATATCAGGTTAGTACCACCTAGCACATAGGTTATTATGAAATAGCAAATGGAAAACTACAGAAGAGCCTGCACACAGTAGGTGATCAGTGACTTTTAACTCCTTTCTTCTTGAAAAAGAAACTGCCAGAATGCCATTATGTACTTGCAAAACTAGCTGAGGCATGTCTCTTGCCAGCTCTAAGACAGCCACCCACACATTCTGGAATAAGTCTCCACCAAACCCAAATTCTCTTGACAGCGCTAGTATGTGACAGAACAATAGTTTAAGTTTGAAATCAAGGTCATGGTTATCATTCCCTTGTTTAAAGAAAGGGGCAAGAAAAGTGCCTAAATAAAACAATGCTGTGAACAAAACAATCTGTAATCTTGGCCCTGTGATATGGGAAAATAAAATATACTACGAACCTAGCCTACCTGATCTTTCATTGCAAAACAAGTTTTACAGCTCCTGCTGTAGTAGACTGTGACATAATGGTGGGAAATGAAGAAAAGTAAGAGGTGATGTCGAGGTACTAGAAGGAGGGTTTGAGATGGCTCACCTCCTCTTAGTAATTCTCTTTCTCTGGTATGCCTGTTGCCCTTGAACCTATGCATGACTCAGTCTCCCTCTTGGTTTTAAGGTCCTGTAAGTCCTGCCTCAACATGCTGCTTTGTTTGCCATCCTAACAGGGAGGGTGAACTGGTTCAGTTTCATTTCAGCAAGTCCAAGCCTGCTTTTAAGTGTTACTGGTAATTACTTCCCTGGCTTTTTTAGTTGGTCAACCTGAAGAAAGATGGGACCTTTCATACTAGAATATTATCCTTGTTTTCCAAACACCAGATGAGCCTATCTCTAAGACTAATTGGGACTGAAAAAATCATGCCATCATTTCCTTTTATCTTAGTGTGACTATTTACCATTTACATGTAGGTCTTCAAAGCTAAAAGATGTTGAACATGGAAAGCATTGACAGTGTAATAAGAGGCCAGTATGAGGTGTCTCGCTGGTCAGGTCATCAGTGAGAGGTTGGTTGTTCTCCGTACCAGGACATCAGATCAAAAGGATTGTATTTCTTAGCACAGTCTTGAAGTGATGAGACTTGAGAAATAGTGATTTTGAAAAATGTTCAGAAGTATAGTAGAATGATTGGAATTGTGGGACTAGAAGCAAGAAAAAAGAACCTAGAAAAAATAAAGGCAGTTCAAAAAATAAATAAGATTAGAAACCAGGAACCTAGTCAGAAGGACTGAGGCAGGAACCAAAAAATAGTGCTAGCATTCAAGTTTTTTGGTCCATTTTTGTGGGTTTACTCACCAAGGACTCTTTAAGTTCAACATTTGGCTGAAGCTCTTGATATCCATATTGTCACTGATAGGGCCAGGAATAGAAGTAGAACTGATTTAAGACACTGCGACCCATCCCTCATTTTGCTCTGTCTTACTACAGTTCTCCTATACTTGTATTTTGGTTTCAATACTCTTTTTCATGTACCACAAAAGATGCTAATGAGAAGCCAGGCCTGGTGGCACATGCCTGTAATCCCAGCAACTCAGGAGGCTGAGGCAGGAGTATCACAAGTTCAAGGCTAGCCTCAGCAACTTAGTGAGACTCTGTCTCAAAATAAAAAGAAATAAAGACTAGGGGTGTGATTCAGTGGTTAAGCACCTCTGGGTTCTATCCCTGGTTTAAAAAAAAAAAAAAAGTGAATGATGGAGTTAAACTTTTCCAGATTAAACCAAGATTTTGGGTTGAAAAGGGGAAAATTTTTAAAACATGTAGGATATTTGGACAGCAAAAGAATACTGAGTCTCTAGCATGTCAGGGTTTCCTGTTGTCATAGCCCTGGGTAATAGGACATCACACAGCAGCCTCACTTGAGTTATAATTTCATTACATTCTTAGGATGGAGAGAGACTACAGGAAAGTTTCTAGAATATTATGTTGGATCAAGTCCTGAATATTAGATCTAAATCAAGGTTCTTAACCCATTAAGTCCCACTTTCTATATAGGATTGAAAACTTGGAACTTAATGGGTTATGTTTCAGACCAACCTACAGTTGGTGGGGAAATAGGATGGAGGCACTCAAGGGCATGTCTTGGATTTTGTCATCAGCTCTGTTGGATCACTATAAGCAGTTCTCCCCTCTGGTATTTAACCATTATGAGATAGAATTGAATCCCAGCTATAGACTCTGGTCCCTGAGCTTTCAGAACAGGGAATAGCTCCACAGAAGGATGGACATGTTAGAAAGCGCTGCCTTTTTCTTTTTTCACTGCTTTAGCTTAATCTGAGATTTAGTTAGCAAAAACTTATGAAAATATGTCACAGAAAAATAAAGCTGGCATCAGTGAGTTTCTTGGTGACAGCTTTGGACAAAGGGAAACTTTTGAATAAAAGTCAGATGGATATTAGGCTCTTCATACTGTTTGGCATCCCAGTGGTTGCCTGAGGACCAAGTCCTACTCCCTCCTTCTCCCTTTCTACATACCTTAAACCTTTCCACCCCCTCTCCCCCCAATAGGAGGAGAGACTGAGCGGCCTGTTCAACAAGAAAATCCATGACTGATAGAGACTTAGTTGCTGGACTGGTCTTTGTAAACAGAATCTGCCTTTGGGAGAGAATGAAGAAAGCAGGGTATCTAACAGTGTAGCTCAAAGTTCGGGTGACCAGAGCCTTAGTGAACATGCTTACTGTTTTATTTTGGGGGGGGGGGGGGGGGGGGGGGGGCTAACTTTCTTGTATGTCAGGGACTTCAATAAAGTATTGATGTAGCAGCCTATTATTGAATATTCTTTTTTTCACCATACTTTCATAATAAGTGCTTTACCTATGTGAACAGATTTAATCCTCTGGACAGCATGAGGTAGATGATAGATGAGAAGACCGAGACAAAGATTAGTAACTTGCCCAAGGATACAGCAAAACCAAGATTGAACCCCAGGCAGTTTGTCTCCAAAGTCTGCTCTTCAAGGACCACCAAGTTTTTAGTTGTTCTCATTTATAATATCTGTTTTTACCTTGAGTTACAGAAAGATCTGAAGCAGAGTCAAGAGATAGTATGGAACACTCCTCACAGAGTTGGGTCCATCCTCAGTGTTCCTCAGTGTCATGGTTAATTCTCATAGATTATGTCTTTCTCCTCAGTCAAAAAACACCTACCTTTTCTCTTCTAGTGCTGAGGAATGTAAGCAAGTTTGCTGGGCCTTGCGAGACTTCACCAGGTTGTTTCGATAGCTCACACTCCTGCACTGTGCCTGTCACCCAGGTGAGTAGTATGAGCTTCCAGCTTTTCCTGAGCTGTCAGGGAGCTTGGGGATGGGGAGAGATTTAATGCCCATCTTGGGACCAGTCCTGTAGCTAGAGTTAGAAAAGGACTTATAGTTTAACTGTGCCACACAGCTGGTAAATGCAGGGCTCTCATTTTTTGGACCTTGGCAGCTAGATAATTGCCAGTGTATTGGGATGACATTTTTACCTCTATAACAGAGTTACTACTGCAGAATGTAGCAAAAAGATTCCTTCCCTCTTCCCCTTAAGACACTTCTAAGTGTCTTATAATGATGAATGTGTGTGGTAATGAATAAATACTTTTAATGTGGCCGCTTTGATGGAAACAGTGCTGGCCTGAAGTTGACTGTGATATGTGACACCACCCTCCTAAGACTGATAAGACTGACCTTCCAGATATAATGAGCTCGGGTCTTGTTCTTAATGCTTGTTTTTGTTTTTTTTTTTGTTTTTTGTTTTTTTTTTTAATTGCTGAAATGCCATGCCTTGACCAGCAGGTGATATAGGAAAGAAGTAGCATCTTTGGTGGGCTCCTTGTTTTTCTCCCTGTGCTTCCTGTCTAAAGATTACAAAGCAAAGAAAGAAGCTTAGCTGAGGAAAGAAAGAACTTGGTAGTAGAATTTGGGTGCTAATTTCTTGACTGAGAGAAGAAAGGCAGTTCTCCTCTCAGTCCCCACCCTTTAGCTTTTTTTTTCTTTTCTTTTTCTTTTGGGGATTGAACGCAGAGGTGCTTAACCACTGAACTGCATCCCAGCCCTTTTTAAATTTTATTTTAAGACAGAGTCTTAAGTAAGTTGCTTAGGACCTCGCTAAATTGCTGAGGCTTGTACTCGTAATCCTTCTGCCTCATCCTCTCAAGTTGCTCGTATTATAGGGGTACGCCACCACAATGAGCACCCTTTGACATATTAAGGAGAATTTACTGTCCCAGAATGAATCTACATCTGTGGCACTGACCTGTAATTTCTGTGATAAATACATTAATAGGTCAAAGTGCCATTCAGCAGTGACTTGACACACTGATATTTATTCTAAACTTGGATTTTTTAGTGAGTAGGAATATCATCTGGGATCATCAGGTTTTACATGTGTCTGTGATAACACTGATGCACTTCCAGGTGTTCATGGGCAAATATAGATGTTCATAGCTGCATTCATTGAGCACTTCCTAGGTATCTCATATTACTCTTCATTCTTTATATGTATTAAATAAGAAATCCTCATTCAACCCCCTAGGTTAGTTACTATTATTCTTTTTTCATTTGAGGATCTGAAGTTCAGAGATGTTTAACAGTTTGCCTTTAATCAGTTGTTTAATCAGTTAGTAACTGGGGGAGCCAGAATTCAAGTGTAGACATTTTGGTGTTCAGAGTCCTCACTTTCAGTCATTTCATTTAATGCTTCCATAGAGTCTAAATCAGAGGTAGACAAAGCTACCTTTCAAAATAAATCTTACATGAAACCTCAATATTTAAAAGTGGAAGTTTTCTGGTTCATTTGAAATGGAAGGCCTGGGCCTTCTGGCTCACTCCTGACCCCCAACACATCCCTCATTTCCACAGTTCAGTCAGCATTGGAGATGTACTTAGGCAGCATTTCCTTAAAGTAAGTCACTCCCTTTAGATCATGGGTTTTAAAAAATTCAACTTTTTATTGTTGTTGCTGGTTTTTTCCTTAACAGTTCTCATGACAGAATCCAGAATGTGGTGCATGAGCAAGTATAGAAACCCTGCCTTGAGGTTTATTTTATAAAATGCTCACGATCTTCTTAAGCAAAGTTATTGACTATCTTCTCTCTTTTTGTCAGGAATGTCTTTTTTAATTAGAAGACAAGAAGAAAACAAAACCCAGACTGTGTCCCACAATCAGAAACCTTCGATGCGGCAGAGGGGCCTTCACTGCCCCCAGGGCATCCACCCAGACAGGGAGAGACTCCGGCCTTCCCAGGCGTCCTGAGGAGTTCCTGTTTGGGGGTGTGAGGGAAAATCAGCGCGGTTTAAAAAAGATGGCTGCAGCCTGTCCGGCGTGGTGGGAGGGGAGCTGGTTTCCTGGTGAACTTGTTTCTAAAAGGAAAAACAATTTTGAGGAAATAAAAAAGGAAAAAAAGAAAAACTAAACTGAAACCAGAACTGAAACATTCGCCTGGTAGCAAATGATATACACTAAGTGCAGTACACACAGAAAACAAAAGTGAGAACATGATGTGAAACAAAAGTATTCACTTAGGGAAAATGTGGGAATTCAAATGAATTTTAAATATTTACAGTTGGAAGTAAAGGGTCAGGGTCATCTCTGAGAGTTTTCTATTGTTTTATCTTCTTTTCCTCTCCTACTCCCCCCACCCTTTACCACAGTGAATAGAAATATCCCTCCCTGCAACTATTTCTTCCTGCCATGAGCTGTTATGACAAGAAGCCTATTCTGCTATAGGTCATGGTCATGTTGGTGATACTCAGGACCAGCCAGGGTCAAAATTCATATTTGTGTATAACTCAACTCTGACCCTATTCAGTCTCTAAATCCACTACCAATCCCTATGAGGTTGTTTTCAGCCTTGGGGAGAAGAGCCACATTGAGGTGGGTGGGGTAGGATATAAATGTGTATTTTTTTTTCCTTTCTTTTTCCCTTAGCGAACTATTTACCCACAGATGTGAGGAAAAAATGAGGGTGAGAGTATGGAGCAAGTGTTTACAGGGCTACTTGTATTTTACTAAAAAGTGTGGAAACTAATTGACTTTGTGGGGGTAAGGGCCAAAGTGGGGAGCCCAAAACAGATCTTAATGTTTCAAAGGAGTGCAGCCCTGCATAGTCATTAGATTTGAGGGCACTGTTCTGTCTGGTGTTGTAGCCATCTCAAGAACAAATCAACAGCAACAAAACAAACAAAAAATTTAAAAAAAAAAAAAAAAAAAACAGAAAAAAAAGACAATAAATTTTTAAAATGTAATCGGTGTTTCTTTGTTTTTACTTCCATTCACTACCTCCCAGTTCTGAAATGTTTTGGCCAGAGCAGCTAAGTAAGCAACTTTGGTTGGTACTCATAGACAGCTGGGGTGGAGTTGGAAGGTCTGGCCCTTGCCCCATACCAGAGACTCTTCAGTGAAGTCTCTCTTTCTGCAGCCTTTATTCTTGTAGTTTATCCTAAATCTCCCATTCCACCCCTTTCATGTCACCCAGTGGCAAAGAGTAGTCCCCTCCTTCATTTTGTACTAGAAGCAAGCTTTCCTTACTCCACCATAGCCCCCTAAGTAGGTTGTTTTTAACTACAGAGTTGCTGGTCCTTTAGATAGATAGATGATATTTTTGTTTATAATGATATGGCTTTATATATATATGCTTTATTGAAGTATAATCGACAATAAACCACACCTTTTTGGCAGGGAACTACTGTGGATTGAACACAGGGACACTTTGCACCAAGCTACATTTCCAACCTTTTTTTTTGGAGACAGGGTCTCACTGAGTTGCTGAAGCTGGCCTTGAACTTGTGATCCTCGTGCCTTAATATCCCGAGTCCCTGGGGTTATAGGTGTGTGCTGCTTGCTGTGCCTGGCCAAACTGCATATATTTAATGTATACAGTTTCATAAAGCTTTGCCATGATAGACCTATGAAACCATTGCCACAGTCAAGATAGTGAACATACCGGGCCAGGCATGGTGGTATATACCTATAATCCCAGTGACTCAGTAGGTTAAGACAAGAGGATCACAAGTTCCAGGCCAGCCTAGGCAACCTAGCAAGAGCCTGTCTCAAAATTAAAAAATATAAAGGGCTAGGAATGTAGCTCAGTAATAGAGTGCCTGGGTTCCATCCAGTACCCCACCCAAAATAGTTAACATATTCTTTACCCTCCAGATATCCCTTGAGTCCTGAGGAGATCTCTTCCTGCTACCTCCCACCCCAGCCCCCATCCTCAAGTAACCAGCAATCTGCCTTCTGCTACTGTAAAAGTTAGTTTATGTTTTCTTGAGTTTTATATATGTGGGATAAAACAGTACGTTACGGTAATTAGACTTTGGGCTAATATCCCTCACTACTGAACTGTCTGTAATTGGATAACATCTGGCAGTGTTTTGGAACTGAAATTTCTCTGCATTTTCCTTAACCTTGTCACTTTTAACTTTTTCACTCCCAGGCTTGACTCCTCAAGCTGCAGAGTGATATTTGGAATCAGTGAAACAGGCCTTCCTGCATAACTTGAATCTGGTATTTAGGGTCTTACTCTTACTTAAAGAGATGTTATTAAAAGGGTCTTACTTAAAGAGATGTTATTAAAAGGAGAGCAAAAAACTTAAACGTGAAAGAGTGGAGTGAGGTTGTCAGATCCTGGGGATCAGCACAGTTCCCTAGGCATCCCTATCATGTTCTGGTTAAACAATAAAACCTTTTAGACTAGTCCAACTGTATGTGCCTGAACAACCAGTTGACTTTGCTCTGTTTAAGGAATTTGGCTTTTTTCACAGAATTTGCATGTTGAATTAGAAAATGTGGAATGCTTAATTCAGCCCTCCCTAGCCACTGAAGAATAGCACGTGGAATGCATATTCTAGTTAATGTCAAGAATGTCTTCTTTACAGCTGTGACTTTGAAAACTGAACCCTGTCGCCAATGGCTCAGGGCCTCACAGAATACTTCCTTATGAGCCTTACAGATTTAAAAGAATTACTCTAATGTAGTCATTACTTTGTGTTCCTACATGGCATTGTCTAGAGGAAATAGAATGACTTCTTCCATATGTGCAGGTACAGTTAGGTACATAATTTTAGTTATGATTATGTGAAACACATATCACCCACTGGGACTATTTCCAACAAGACTACTAAAAAACAGCTTGCAATTTTTATGTACACGTTCAAAGGGAATGGTTATAAAGATCAATAACAATGTAAGATACATAGACATAAGGCACTTGTGCTTTTGAATGACATCAACACCTCTTGATTTAATGTGCATGTCCACCTTGTGTAGCCCTGGTTTAAGTGAATCATTTTACTAGAATGAGAACCAAGGTCTGGAGCGTGCAACAAAGGGCCTGATTTGGGGGTTGGGGAGTAATTTTATCAGCAAATTGGAAAGTGTCTCCTTCCAAGAACAGATCTTTAGCAAAAATAGGAAAAACCATCAGTATCCTCTCTACAAAGACTGAAAAGGCTGTGTTCTTGATGTCAACGAAGAGCTGGTAAGAGGAATGAGTCTTGAATCAAAGGAATATTTAGTTGCATACTAGGATGAACTTGGTGGAGAAGGAGGTACTGGAAGAAGGAAGAGAGACTCCTATGTATTAGGGACATGATCATTCCCAGGACCATGAGCATCAGTGTTCTCTGGATTCCAGCCTAAAACACCAGCACTGGGCACAAGAGCACTCAGGCCACTAACAAGAGGAACCCAAGAAGGGAATGGCAACATGTATGGACCTCCCTTTACCTCTGGAGCTCATTGTGTCTGTCTCATCTTTTAGATTTATCCAAAACTGACTACAACAGAAATCAACAAGTGATGGGTTTTGTGTTCTCATTTTTGTTTCAGGAAATTGAAAAGTAAGTAGAAAGCCAAGGAAAATTATAAGTAGTACTGTACCACCAGTGGTCATACAGTACATGGAGTTCCTCCAAGCTTCCTTGATTCATCTCTCAGTCTCCCTGCTCTGTGAGACACCAAGGGCTTCAAACTTAAATGCCTTCAAGGACAAGAACTACATTGAACTGGGAGAACATTCTCTGACTAAAGCTTAGCCGATTACTGCCATTGGGGATTGCGAGGCAGTATTTCCATATTTGCCAGTTGTTTGAGAGAGGCTGGCTTAAAGCTTGACAACTAATTTCAGTGTCAAGAGGAAATAGAGGGTTGGGGTTGCAGCTCGGTGGTGCTTGCCTGAAGTATGAGGCACTGGGTTTGATTCTCAGCACTGCATATAAATAAAGATCTATCAACAACTAAAAAATTTTTTTTGAAAAAAAAAAAAGGAAATGGAATTGTACAGAACAGTGGGCAGTAAAGATGCTAACCTTTGTAAATGAGATCCTAGTTGGTAAAGTTTCTTAAGGGGGTATAGGTTAATAATTCTGAAAATACTGTATATATGACAGTGTAGAAAAGCAGGGGTTGGGGATGGAGTTCATAGTGGTGGAACTGCTTCAGCCAGGTGGCCAAAGTCAACAAGCAGCAGTGTAAATCATGTTAGTAGTATGTACTCTTTTGAGCCACATCCGCAGCCGTGTACTCTTGATGTGATAAGGCGAGAATGACACTTCACCTGTGATCTTCCTTACAAAAACTGAAGAACACATCAGATAAATTGACATTGAGGGACATTGTACAAAATACCTGACCAGTACTCAAAACCATTAATATCAAAAACAAGAAAAGTCAAACTGTCACAGACCAGAGGAGGTGAATATGAGATAACTAAACAAGGTATCTTGGATGGAATCCTGGAACAAAAAAGGATATTAAAGAAAAACTGAAGAAATCTGAATAAGGTTTGGAGCATAGTTAATAATATATATCCATATTGTTTCTCTAATTGTGATACATGGACCACAGTAACATAAGATGTTAACAGTTGGGAATACAGCATGGGGGACACAGGAACTCTACTATCTTAGTATCTTTTCCATAAATTTAAAACTATTCTAAGATTGTTCTGTTTTCTAATATTTATTTACTCATTTAATGGTACTGGAGATCAAACCCAGGGCCTCATGCATGCAAAACCCTTGCTATACCGCTGGGCTATATACCAAGTCCTGTTTTTTGTTTTTTTGTTTCTAATCTACACAGTTTAATCATGTGAAAATCTACCCATCCTTGCTTATAACGGGGAATGGCACATGTCAGGTTGGCAGAAATCCAGTTAACATTACACTTTGTTGGGGAGACAAGACAGTTCTGTATATTTATGGAGGTTTTATCACCATCTAGCAAAATTACATAAATATTTATCCTTGGCCCAGAAATCCCATTTGTAGGGATCTATCCCAAAGATAATTGGCAAAAATATGAAATACAAAAAGCCTATTTATTCACTGCACTATTTACAATAACTAATGTAGACACTCAAATGCCCACTAAGAAGTATTCAAAACAAAAACCTACATCCAGTTAAACCTCTTAGAATCCAGAGATTTGACCTAAGTAATAATTTTATGGGAAAAATAGGAAATGAAATATGTTAACAGAATAGATGCAATCAGGAATGTGCAGTTTCATCAAACTGGAAGAGAATAAAATTTCTCCAATTAAAATTTTAAACACTGGATATCTGATAAAAAATGAATTTGTGCAAGGGCTAGGGATATAACTGGTAGAGCATGTGCTCAGTATTCATGAGGCCCTGAGCTCTATTTCCAGCACCATAAAAAATTAATTTTTTCATATTAAATATGAAAACAGTTTTGTGGCCTTTTTTTTTTTTTTTTTTTTTAAAGAATGTCTTGGCTGGGGGTGTAGCTCAATGGTAAAGTGCTTGCCTAGCACACATGAGGCCCTGGATTTGATCCCCAGCACTGACAAAAAAAGAAAAGGGGAAAAAAATGTTCTCATCTTTTAAAGACACATGCTGAATATTTACACATGGAATGTTATTTCCAGGATTTCCTTCAAAACAGGTTTTAGAGTAGGGTATGATTAATTATAAAGTGATATTCATTGAAACAGTTACATGGGAATTTTACCATCCTTCCATTTTCACAAATGTTTAGAATTTTCCATGATAAGATAAAACAACAAATTGTTCAGGCCAGGAAACTATACTCATGAGCCATATTCAAACAATGAACACTAATTTACATGCATTATTTTAATATATTTAATAGCATGTGAATATATATGAGGATAACAGACCGTAACTGGTCCCAAATGTAGCTAGAATCCCAGGTCTCCCTTTTTCACCACTTCTTAAGGGAAAGTTGGTTGGGACAGGTGTTTAGACTGCACATACTTGTCTCAGCAGCTTCCTCCTGGAAAGCAAAGCTAGTCCAATGAGTCTTAGTGGAGGCCCAGCTGACTCACTGGAAAGCAGACCATCCCATGCCAGCATGGGCCAAAGGGCAGGTGCTGGGGGGAGAAAGTCAGCTGGCATCCAAAGAACAGCATGGAAGTCAGACACTAGAAAAAGTAAAACATCTCAGTCTGTTTTTAACATTTTTTAATCCAAAAATACATAAAACTCTATTTTCTACCCCAGGTTCTTAGACTCTGAAAAAGGGGGTAGCTGCCAACATAAAGGCTCATCATATCCATCTCAGGAGAAAGAAGAGGAAGCAACAATCAAACTAAGGAACCCCAAATCAGGCCCATGCCCAGCAGAGGCCTTGCTGAGGGACTTGACCCACATTACTTCTTGGCTCTTTTCCAAAAAAGTGGAGTAGGGCAATCATAACTAGGCCCCAAGTTTGGATGTGTCCCCTTCCTGCTGTCTCAGCTGCTGGCTGAGTTTCTTCAAAACCAAGCAGACCAGAACAAACTCAGAGGTAGGCCCAAGAAGATGGAGCCCTTAAAGCAGAGCTTTGCAGGGAGAACCTGGTGCTTAGGCCTTTCTTTGTACTTGACTCAAATTCAGGAGACCCAGAGGTAGCACCCTACAGCCAGCCAGGCCTTCTGGGGCTACCACATTGCCTCATCAGTCCACGCAGCCACACAGGAAGCCTGGGCCAGCCAGGATTTGCAGCCTTGTTACTGCATGCCGACTGGGTGCATGGGCCAGGGCCCTTGGTCAGCACCAAGGCCTGCCACAGGAGGGGCCTGGGCCACAGGCTGCAGCCGTTGCTGGGACTGCCAGATGTGATGGAGCTCCTTGAACTGCTCCACCATGTGGTCTTTGAGGTCTGGGTTTGAGATCTGTAGGCGAATGCTGTCAGCTGACCAAGAAAGCTCTCCAGAGAACATCTCCAGCAGCAACCGGGCTGCGACGGGCACCACCTGGGGAACGAAGAAGAGAGAAAACAGTGGCAGGGCTGCCAGATTCTGCTGGGCATGAGAGTGGTAGACTGCCTCCTCCAGCCCTAAGCCGTGATTATCTCTTGACAACCAAGTTCTTCCCAGAGAGCCCTGACTGCCACCCTGGGTCAAGGGCCCAGCCCTGTCTCTGCCAGTTCTCAAGCCAAGGCAGTGGGGTGGAGGGCACACCTGTACAGTAATGAGCTTCTTCTCTCGGGGTTTTCGATCAGGCCACTCTTCCCCAAAACAGAAGAAGATCTCAAAGGGTGGTGGGGCATTGGTCTGGCCCTTCTGGAACAGGATCAGCTCTGCATTGAGATCGAGACCCCTAGTCAGTCAGAGGCTAGAACCATGGCCTGGGGGAGAGGCAGCCAGGAGGACACAGTGTGGGGTCTCACCGTTGAGAAACTGCTCCAGGCTGAAGAGCTTGGTCTTGACCTCCCGCTGGATGGGGTTGGGGCTTGAACCATGGGCTGTGGCACAGGGCCCGCTCCAGAACACCTTGCACTGGCAGAGGCGGATGGCATACAGGTCCTGTCCCTGCAACTGGAGGATGAGCCCGCGGTCTAGGACATCGAGCAGCTGGTTGGTGTAGAAGCGTTGCTTGTCACTGGGGATGTCCTCAGGGCTGGGGAATCGCACTTGCTCCAGGCTCACGGGGCCAAAGAGTTCCACCTGCTCTTGGGTGGCCTCCAGTTGGCTGTAGAAGAGCCGGCAGCCTTGTGGGTTGCTGATGGTAAGGGCACAGGGTGGCCGCCCCCGGTACTGGAACTTGATCTCCAGGTCTGTCACTGTGGGGCAGAGGGGAAGGCCACCCCAGCCATGAGCCCCACACCTCCTGTTCTGCAGTCAAGTAACAAGCCCAACCTCTTCAGCTCTCTCACTTTCTCCCTCCCCCATTCCAGGGGGTCTGGCATACAATTCTTCTGTTCTCTTTCCCACCATCCTCCACCTTCCTTGCCAACTGTGCCACAACTTCCAGCACTTACTCACCCACCCCGCACACCCAGTACACCCAGGCTCCTTACAAGGCAGCATGTGGGGGCTGATCAGCAGGTCAGGCAAGAGTTGCTCTCCTGCAGGGGGCAGGTTGGCATCCAGGGGCCCAGGATCCAGGTTTGGCAGGACCCCAGGGAGAAGATGCCCAAAGCCAGCAGAGTCGCCATGGGGAGGTGCCAGGAAGTTGGGGACTGGAGCTGGGGGACCCAGCCCCACAGGTGGCTGGAGAGTTGGTGGCCACTTGACATCTTCTTTGGGTAAAGAATAGGGTGCCATGGTGGAGCCAGGCTGCACTGTTTCTAAGGAGAGTGGGATGGACAGAAGAGCCATTAAAGCCACCTCTAGAAACCACTTCCCAGACCCTCCAGCTCCCACTCCTGCCAACCCCCAGCCTCCTTTCAGTCCCCTCCCAAGTACTGATGATACGTGTCGCTTCTCCTTACACTAGACCCCCAATCATACCACCTCCCAGGCCCACCTGTGATGCTCAGGCCTGGTAACATCTTCTGGAGCTAAAGGGAAGACATGGGCAAAATGGGGGCAGAGAGAAAGGAAAACAGGTTATTAGATTGTTCTGATGCTGAGAAAATAAGGCTGGAGAGGAACAAGGCCGTCCCCTCCTCTCTTCAGCTCAGTTAAGGCCAGACCCCTACCTCAAGAGAGTTCAACCTTCGTGAGGGTCAACTAGTCAATGCGACATGCTGTGTAACAACAAAGCCCAGAAAGGGACAAAGTAGGCACTCTGTTCCTATCCTTCAGATCCCCAAGAGGATAGAGAAGAGCTGCAGAGGGCCGTGGGCTCCAGAGGAAGGGACCACCCAACCCTGAAGCAGGGCAGGGCAGCAGAGCCTGTCTCATCCGTCTGTGGTCAGTGCAGGCAGCTGGATGCAGCCCCTCCCCACTACCCTGCCCCCACACACCTCTTCTTCCTCCTCTTCTTCTGTACACACATTATAATCCTCAGGGGGCTGGGACTCTGCACAGCAAGGGAGAGAAAAAGACAGGAGGGAAGTCAGTGGCAGTGCAGGAGTTGGGCCATCCAGGCTCCATTTGGGCAGCCTGAGAGGTTTCCTGAAAGTCCTGCTAAGCCCTCTGCCCTCCCCAAAGTTATCCAAACACCAGGTGAGGTGACCTGGTAGGGACCTCCTCCCCTGATGCCAAGAGCCCAGAACAAGGGCAGTGGTGAGGAAGAAGCATCCGGGGCCCTGACTCCATTCCAAGCTTGCAAAGCCCCGCAGCATGTCCTGGAAGGGCCCTGGGCCTTCGTACGCTCAAGAGGTCACTGCGCAGCCTCCCAGGTGGTCCATACAGGACCAGGCATGGTACCTGTCGGAGCAGAGCCATTGGAGCAGACCTCGTAGATCTTGTAGGGCTGAGGCGGCATGTCCCGGGGCCCATCATAGATGAGGCGGAAGTCACGGCTCTTGTTAAGGGCACAGCGCAGGTTGGCCTTCCACTTGGCTGGATCAGCCTCGTCCACCCCCTCAGTATACTTCCCCGTCTCCTTGGCCCAGGCCTGGGATAGGAAGAGAGGACAGCTGACTACAGAGAACCTCACCCCTCGAAGCCCCAGCTGTCCTTTTCTCGCCCCTGCTGTCCTATAGGAGTCATTGCTGAGACCTGCAGCCACAGGCTGAGCCTTGCTGAACAGAGGGTCTCATCTGCAAAAGGCGGATATGCAAAAGTCCTTCTCCAGCTCTTGGGGTTCCAACAAGCTCAACGAATCCCACAAGCTTTAAGAGGCATCCATGAGTCACTGCTCCTGGCAGGGCAAACAGGTACAGTCTCTACAGAGGACAAAGTTGCATGGTGGATATGGGCACATAACCTAGAGCCAGGCTGGCATTGAAACCAGAATGTGCCACCTGCCAGCTGCATGCCAGGCCATGTCACTCTGCCTCTTTGCTTCACCCTCCTTCTCACAATACCTACTCACGGGATGTCAGTGAAGGCTCCAGAGGTCAGTGCCCATAAAGTACTCAAAACCGTGCCTTGTATAGAATGGGAAGGGTGCGCTTCAGCTATTGGTATGCTGCTGCTGCTGAGGATGCTGCTGCTGCTGAGGATGCTGCTGCTGCTGAGGATGCTGCTGAGGAGGCTTGCTAAGGTCTATCACTGAACTACACCCCCAGCAGCCATTATTACTTCAGATGGCAATTTGGTGACATCAGGATTACAAATATTTCTACTCTAACCCAGCAACTGGGCTTCTACAGAATTATATAGACTAGATAGGCACAGGTGCATGCCTGTAATCCCAGGGGCTCAGGAGACTGAGACAGGAGGATCACAAGTTCAAAACCAGCCTCAGCAACTTAGCAAGGCTCTGTGCAATTTAACAAGACCCTGTCTCAAGAATAAATAAATAAATAAAAAGGGCTGAGGATGCAGCTCGGTGGCTAAGTGCCCCTGGGTTCAATCCCAGGTACAAAAAAAAAAAAAAAAAAAAAAAGAAAAAGAATTATAAAGACTATAAGAGATAAGAGGCATCCACACAAAATTTTATACATACAGCTTAGTCACTGTAGCACTATTTGTAAAAGCAAATGATCCATAATATACAATGTTCATAGCATAGCAAGGGACTGATTAATTATGAACAGCTCATAGAACTGAATATACAGGAGAAGAAAGAAGGGACCTTTTTATACACTAACTTGATCTTAAAGAAATATGAAGTGCAAACAGTATGAATACCTCTGGCATTTTTATGAAAATTTGGGGAAGGATAGGTGGTTTTTTGGCTTGTATATGCATAGAAATCTCTCAGGAAAGAAGAATCTGAGGCTGAAGCAGGAGGATCACAAGTTCAAAACCAGCCTCAGCATCTTAGCAGGTCCTAAGCAACTTATCGAGACCCAGTCTCTAAGTAAAATACAAAAAAAGGGCTGGGGATGTGGCTCAGCGGTTCAGCGCCCCTGGGTTCAATTCCTGGTGCGAAAAAACCAAACTAAACAAATCAACAATAGCAACAACAAAAAAACCCAAACAAGCAAACCGAAGAATCGATGACACTACGTTCTCTAGGGAGGTGAGTGGATAGCTGGGGATAGGGCTGCAAGGGAGACTTTGCTGTAAACCATTTTACACCATTTTCATTTTCTTGAATTATGTGAAAAATAAGAAATGGATTTGAAAAAGAACTCTGAAAAGATAAGATTTTGTGCAAATACTAAGAAACATGTACTCAAAGTTTTAAAAATAAGCATTCTCTTTGGCCCAGCTATTTTTAGCTCCAGGAACTATCCCCAGAGAAACCATTTAAAGGGTAGGACTTAAGAGAGTCTAAGTGACAATGTGGTTTTCAACACTGGAACACTCACGAAAAGCAGCCTGCAGAGTTCAAAAATTGGGGTTGTGTGCTAAATCCTTCCAGAGGAATATTCAATAGTCACTACAAGTGATGTGGGTATATTTTGGAAAGGAAAACTGGCTCTGATGTTGGGTGAAAATGGTCCAGGTACTGGGCGCTCTGACCCATGCCTATGATACCAGCTACTCCAGGGGCTGAATGAACATTGCAAGTCAAGGTCAGCCTTGGCAAAGGCCAAATCCTGTCTCAAAACAGAATTCTTTTGGGGGGATAGAGCTCAGTGGTAGAACACTTGCCTAGCACACCTGAAGCCTCGGTTAAATTCCCAATACCACCAAAGTAAAATAAAATAAAAAGAAAGAAAAAAAGATATGTAAGTGATAACACAATGTATGACTTGATTCTAATCTTGCATTCCAATACACACATAAAACTGAAAATATCAGCAATTATATTTTCTATTATAAAACTATGATAAAGGGGACTTCCTAGCATTAGGATTATGGCGGAATGGGAAACTTCCTTTATTCTATTTATTACCGAATGTGTGCTCCTGGGTAATGGGTATGAGGCAAGAACCAGGGGTAGGTAGAAGTCACTAGAGGATCTCCCAAGGACTTTTAGTTCCAATCTTGCTCTGGGGTGCAGGTTAAAAAAGGTAACCCTATGGCTATGTTCCCATGTGATCTCCTCTTTTTTTCTTGTGGTACTGGGGATTGGACCCAGGAGCACCCTCACACTGAGCTTCATCCCCAGCTCTTTTATATTTTTTATTTTGAGACAGGGTCTCCCTAGTTGCCCAGGCTGACCTCAGACTTGGGATTCTTCTGCCTCAGCCTCCCAAGTTGCTAGGATTACAGGCATGTGTCATTATGCCAGCTCCTGTGTCCTCTTAGTCTAGGCCTGATGTCAACTTGGCAAGGCAGCTGGGAGACTAGCCAGCCGTGTGTGTGTGTGTGTGTGTGTGTGTGTGTGTGTGTGTGTGTGTGCCCCTTTCCTAGGGGTTGTGGTGGCTTTGGAGGTCCAGGCAGCATCCTGTCCAACCCTTACCTTGAAGATGGTGTTGTCTCCGTCCTGGCTAGGGCCATGCCTTGTGGCATGGCGCCAGGGGATGTAGAAGAATTTCCTTTCCCCGTTGACCCATTGAAGCCCTGGGTACTGGCAACTGTTCACCTGGGCCACCAGCCAGGGCTTCAGCCTCACCCGGCGGGGCGGTGGGGGAGCCCCAGGGGCCGGCTGGTTCATGGCAAAGGGGTCTGCAGGAGAAAGCAAGGGGAGCTCAGCAGATCAGCAGCTGGACACTCCCTGCCCCAGGTGTGGGAAGCCTGGAGGAATAGTCTCTCCAGTCCATCTAGGTGTGTAAGGCCAATTCTCCTTTCCAACCCTCAGCTTTCTTGTCACAGGGTCACTGAGTCTGTGCTTTGTGTCGGGAGGGAAGGGAAGGAAGTGATTTCCATGCTAGGGGATGCTGTGGGCACCCTCACCAGACACTCTGTACCCAGCCGGGGCTTCCCTTCTCCAACTGCTAAGGGTACCTAGCTGCCCCTTGGCCGTCAGCCCACAGGTTAGGCCACCCCTCATTCCACAGTCAACAGCTGTCTGACACCTGGGGCAAAGCCTGGCTCCCTTGCTTCCAGGTGGGCCAACAGGTGTGAGTGCTCCCATAAGATCTAGCTGTTTCCACCATGACTGACCCATTCCACCCTGCCCAGCTGCTCCCCCTCCCTGTTCTCACCCTCTTTCCTCTAGGAAGCCCCTCAACCAATCCTCTAAACAAGAGTTCTGTCCCAGGTTTCTAGGAAATCTGGCCTTAGACAAAAGTAGAACATATGAATGGAAGAAAGATTTCCACACCTAGTTCTTAGAACATCTGTTCTCCCTTGGCTTTCCTCAGGGATGAAGGATCCCCTCACCCTGGTCTCTTCAGAGAAATCCCATCAACCTGCTCTATCTACCTCCAGAAAGGATGGTGGCCACAAAGCTTCCATCTTCCCCTCGAAAGTCATCCATTGCTGCTTCCTGCCCCTTCTTCCACTGGACACACATTTGTTCAGTATTTAGGAAGTCCCTTGGGTGTGCAGGCTTGTGCTGCACACAGATACAGGAAGTACAAAGTCAAGATCTCACAGTTCCCCACGGGGAGTGAATCTCTACCTGGGTCCCATCTTTGCCTCACTGGAGTCATGTCAGCAGGACACATGAGGCCCTACACCCTCCCCTCCACCTGCCCATACCTCTCCAAACCCAGAACCTGAAACTCTTCACAGTCTGGAGCCTCTTCCTGCCCCTCGCCACTCCTGGGCAGTTTTTTTCCTTCCCTGGCCCCCATTCCCTAACTCTGTAACCCTAGGGTCAGAAACCAAAAGGATAGAACCATCATATCAATGGGTCCTCAGAGGGGAACGCCGCTCAGCAAGTAAGAAATGAAGGGCTGAACTGGACCCTTTGGCATTCCAGGCTGCTTGGGCCTTGTGGTACAGAGCCTCAGTTTCCCCTGAAGTTCTCATCTGAGCACTGTTTTGGGTTGCAGCAGCTGCATGCTGTCTTGAGGCTGCCAGAGTGTCTTTCTGCAGGCTTCAGGGCAGTACCCAGCTCAGCTAGGAGGGACCCATGCAGAGTTAGGACAGACCAGGATAGGGAGGATAGGAAGGCTCCCAGCCCTTCCCCTAAGGCCTCAGAAGACTGTGGCTCAGTTCCTCTTTCTATATCAGCCTCCACCCAGCCCCAAGGGAAATGAAAGTGGTCTGATGGGACATCTCAGACACCTGACTCACTCTGCCCTGAGGGAGGGAGGGGATGCAGAGAAAACTTATAAGTGGGTCCCCAAGACCAAATTTCCAACCACCCCTCCCTAGCCTTTTCCCCACCTCCCAAGCCAGGAGACGATCACAGCATATTTGGTGTGATCCTCAGTGCAGGGTAGCTTCACTCGCCCCTGTTTTTATTGGTAGCCCCAGAGGCCCTGGTCCTAGAATGGAGGGGTAACTGTGACCAACAGCAGGCAATTCTGCTCTGATGCCAAGTTCGTGGGCAAGTTACCCTGTTGACCCCCACATGCATGGTCAGGTCTGCAGCTGGTCAGGAATGGTTTCGCTGGAAGACCAGAAAGACCACCTTTGCCCTCTGTTGCTGGGGCCAAGGAGCAGCCAGGGGTGAGTCCTGCCATCCGGCTCAACCCAACACTAATTCAGAGCAAGGTTTTGAAAGTATTAGTCTGGCCTCAGTGTCAGAAAGCTGCAGTCCCTTAAAGTGGTCTAGGCACAGGGTATGGAGAAAGGGCTTCCACAATAAGCTCCACCATAGCTAAGAAGGTCTGTCCATCAGAACTCAAGAGGTTCTGACAGCTGTCAGGTCCATGAGGTCCTTTTCCCTGAACTGGATCAGGCTCAGCATACATCTCCCCAGAAGTTTCCCCCTGCCCCACAGTGGGCTGAGATCTGATTCAGATCTTCCAATGCCTGTGAGCTCCGATTTCCAGTGTCTGAATACATCTGCCTTGTGGTGGGTCTGAAGGCTTGAGGTGAAATTTATGCAGCCCCCAGACCTATGTTTATGGATTTGAGCCTTGGAAAGGAGGGTAAACCAGAAAGTTCCTCCAATGTCTTCCAAGGAAATGTCCAAAGGGGTGTGGCTGCTGAAGTCCTGAGGAAGCCCCCAGAAGTAGGCAGCCCTGAAGACTCTGCTGGGGTGGAGAGACCCCACAGCCCACCCCAGGGCCCTGCTGAAGACCCAAGAGAGGCCACTTGAGCAGGGGGGTACACGCAGGCACCAGGGAGTTGCAGGGGAGGAAGCCAGCAGTCCTGGTTGTAGTAGTTGGCAGAACAGCTGGTCCCCCTGCTGCCTCCTGAGGTTGTCTGGTTCACATGCCTCCTTGCAAACTCCACACTCAACTCAGGGAGAAGGCAAAGGTTCCCTCAGCAGGGGGAACCCAGGAAGTCCGCTCTCTCCAGGTGAGCCCACACACCCTGGACCCGGCCCCCCTTCAAGTGCAAATAGGCTGAGACTCCGGGGCAGCAGGTGCGGCAGGAAGGGTTGGGGGAAGGCCAGGGTTCCAGGGGAAACCCCAATTTAAGGTCTTTGGGTTAGAAGGGGTGATTTCCCACCGATTCCCCAGTCACTAGCCGGGATCCTCCGGCTCCCAGAGCCCCAGGCCTGAGAGCTAAGGGGCGGGGACTGAGACTCTGCCTCTGCCCCAAGGCTCTCCCCTGCCGACCTCCAGCGTCCTTCGTCCGCCAAGACCACCTCCTTCCTGGTCTTGCTCACTTATGACCGCTCTGGAGTTCCAGCCAGGCCTGGCTCTCGCGACTTCCCCCGCAGACTGGGTGCAGGGCAGACCAGCTGCGCCCCCGGGGCAGCCCACAGCGCCGCTGTACACCAAAGTACCCGCTGTACCTCCTCCAGCCGGTGGTGCCCCCGCTCTTTCCACGCCCTGCGGTGCCAGGAAAGTCCCCTAGTCCCACCCCCCACTCCTGAGTACCCGCTCCGGCCCCTCCCGGAGATCAGGAGACTACCGCGGGGTTGGGGGGCCGGCTCAGGTCCTCGCCATCTCCTCCCCGTACCCCGGTCACACTTGTCTCACTTTCCCTCCACTTTTAGACTCGTTTCTTTCTTAAGTTCGGGACATGTCATAAAGAACTGCCCCGCTGCTAGAGGGGGTCAGAGTCTACTTTCTGAGCCTCAAGTCAAAGGACTGATGACAACTCCATCTGACACCATCTTCTCCCAAACTCTATACCGACAAATGCCTGTCATTGGTTTTAAGAGCCTGGGTGGGTGACTTTTTACCCGAAAGGGCGAGTGATGGCCGAGGAAGAGGGATGAGGAGCGCGCCGGAAGGGTTCATGGGGTGGGGCTTGGGGTCGGGGTGCCGCTCCACGGTGGCCCCTGTTACACTCCTGCCAGGCGCCAGGGTGCTCCCACTCCTTGGCAATGGCGAAACGAAGCGAGAGACGCCACAGAGCTGGCGCCCTCGAAAGCGGTGCCTACTTCTCCGCTCAAGCCTTGGGGCTCTCCCCGGGACAATGGCAGCCAGTGCCCAACACCCAAGCTGATCCAGACGTGGGAGGCACCTTGGAGGCCGACCGGGCGCGCCCTGCAGTAGGTGCCCACCCGAGCTCCGGCACCAGGAGGAGCTGGACGCGAACCTCACCCGCCCTCCCGGCAGGTGTCCCGGAGGTGCCAGCCATAGTTGAAGCCGGGGAAGTGGATTGGCAGCGACACGGTACCGCTCTCACTGCGCTCAGGGTGCGCGGGGCGGCGGCGCGTAGAGAGAGCGCTGCGGCCGAGACCTACCTGCCTGCGGTGAGCCGGCTCGGCTGTGCCCACGAGCACCGGCCGGGCGGCGGGGCCCAGCTGCGCGCTTCTGGAGCTGCGCCTCCCGCGGGTGGATGAGCCAGCCTGGCACTTCCGCATCGCGCCGCCCCCGCCCCTGGGCCGCCGCTGCAGAGCCTCGGTGAGCGGGCAGCGCCCCGCCCCCCGGAACCACCCCGAGCCCCCGCACTGACCCGGCGACCGCGGACCTGCGCCGAGCACCCGGCCAGGCCCAGCGCCGTGGGGGAAACTCCAGGCAGCGCGGTTCCCTGGATCAGCCACTGGGCTCCTTCAGGAATCTGGAACCGCAAGACAGTCAACCGACAGTCCCCGCACCTGCCGCAATGCTCGGGGACACAGGGCTTACCCGGCCCGCGCCCTCCAGGAGCCGGAGATCGGCTGCACACAGGTTGTCACTGGCGCCACATACCAGGGCGCCTGAGGCCGCAGATAGCCTCCCCAATGCCCGATGGCGCCCCTTGGTAGCGTGGCCCTAGCCCTGGACCCCGACCCCCAGGCTTGCAGGGGAGGATCCCTGGGCCATTCTCCGTTTCTCATCTTCAACCTACACCTCCCTCGCCCCAGCTCCTCTCTCTCCTGCTTTGGTCCTCCTAGTGTCAGTGCCACCAGCTCCAGACCCGCCTCTTCTTTCACTGCTACCTTTACCATTGGTTTGCCATTCTGAACGTTGTTTTGGTTCCATAAATGGGCCTCGCTGCCAGCCTCAACTTTCACATATTCTGTTCCTTCTGGAACATTCCTCGCTTGCTAAATCCCATTCTTCTTCAGATTTCCTGTCAGCATCTCCTTCCTTAGGAATTCCGCCTGATTTCCCCTCCTAGGCCGGGTTCCAGAACTTGGAAGGTCCTCCTCTGTCTGCTGGTGATTTTAATGTCTGATATCCACTCTAATCAGGGGTCACTCCTGTCTTTTCATTGTTGTTTTCTATAGTAGTTTTTATTTTTACTTTGATTAATTTTTGTACTTGGGATATGCATGCTAGGAAAGAGCTTTACCACTGATGAATACTTTCTCAACCCTGTAGTAATTTTAAACTTTTTTTTTTTTTTTTTTCTTAAAGTCTTGCTGTGTTGCCCAGGTTGGGTCCAGCTGGGCTCAAGAGATCCTCTACAGTCTCCCAAATAGCTAGGATTACAGGTAACACCACCACTCCCAGCTTAAAACTATTTTTAATGAAGGCAAGTTCAAAGTAAATTGTTTAATTTTTAGATAACAAATAAAATATGAAAGTTCTAGATAATACTTTTTGCCCTTTAAAATTTAGAGCCTTGTATTTGTAACAAATGAAGTAGTATAGCTGGAGAACTTTGACCTCCCCTCTCTGCTGGCTCTTGAGGAATACCTGGTTGGTCTTTAACAAGTAAAAAGACTCCATATCTTTTTACTTCTGTTCTGTATTTTTCTCCCTCTCCCCTTTTATAGCCTTGTCGGGGTAAAATGGAAATATATGTATATGTCTTTTTTTTTTTTTTTTTTTTTTTTTTTTTTTGCAAGGGGGATGGAATCCAGGAGCACTTAACCACTGAGCCACATTTCCAGACTTTTTTATATTTTATTTAGGGACAGGGTCTCGCTAAATTGCTTAGGGCTTTGCTAAGTTTCTGAGACTGGTTTTGAACTTGTGATCCTCCTGCCTCTGGCTCCTGAGCCCCTGGTATTACAAGTGTGTGCCACTGCACCCGGCTTGTATTTTATTATTTGTGTCTGCCTAGCATTTTCTCAAAATTTAAAGTGTGTAAAAAGATTTATGTATTTTTAAAAAGTTTAAAGTGTGGATGGGGAAAATGTGAATGGCTCCATCATTTTTTTTCTTTATAAAACAAAAATGCAATTTAATTGAAAATGTTCCTCCACAAAACAATAATCCTCTTCATTGAAGGTAAGCTATGCTTAGTAGAAAAATATTCTACATTGATCCAGAAAAACTATCTGAAACCATAATCAAGAAGAACCTTCTTTTGTTATCAAATACCAACTTCCCAACTTCCACATAGTCAGAGGATCATAAGACTGTAGAGTCCACACCTGGTGTCCCCTCCCATTGTCCACTTTGCTCAAGTGAGACCTCCACCCTAGAGTCTCTGAGCTCCATCCAGAACCAGCAGGGTCTGTGTGTGTCACCTTGCTTCCAGGTGTGCTGTGTTCAAACTACTTGACCTTAGGCAGGCCTTGATATCTCATTCCCTGTCTCTAAAAGGAAGATGGCATCAGTGGGCTGAGCATGGGCATGAGGTTAGGACCCTAACTTCCCTCCACAGGGAGATCCTGAGCCGAGAACCACCCTGGGCCAGAGATGGGCACAGGGAAGGAGCAAGGGCAGTCTTTGTGTAGACAACAGCACTCTGGCTCTTCCAAGAACTAGGGTCCCTGGTGGTCTTGTGGGTGGAAGCATGAGCAAAGGGGAAGTGTGGCTGCACCCAGCCCATAAGTGACCAATCTCAGTTCCCCCTGGTGGGACGGAGCACTCGGCCACAGGGAGGATGGTCTCACAGCCCCAGGAGCCTGAGCAGTTTTGTCCAGATGCCTAAGACAGCAAGATGACCCTGTGCCCACTTCCTCTGGCTGGGGCAGCACGTCACAGACTGAGCATGTGGTAAGAGGGTCCCTCCACTGCGTGGGTAGAAGCCATTGTGTGTGAGCAGAGGCAGGAAGGGGCAGGGGAAGCCACGTCACCAGAGGGAACTGAAAGAAACCCGCTGTGAATGGCAGGGAAGGAAGATAAAAGCCCAGAGGCAACTGGACAAGACTCCCCCCACCTCTGGGCCAGCCCCCTTCACACAGGCCTGCGTAAGTGGTAGCTGTCATTACTTCCCAATGCTTCCTTTCCAGGAAACCACATCCTCAGGCTTGGGCTCTCAGGGTTCCCCAGACTGGCCTGCTTCTAAGACACCCTGAATTTCTGAGAACTTATTGACTGGACATCAGGCTGAGCCCCACAGGGCTGAGTCAAACCCTGGCTCTACCACTCAGGAGCCTCGAGACCTGGAGTAAGCCTCCTCCTCTCCCCAAATCTCTCTTTCCCACCTGTTAAGTGTGTCACAGAGGGGCTTCCAGTTCTAAATTCAACGAAGCACCTTGTACCCGCCAGGATGAAGCTAGAAACCAATCTATTTTGTCCAAAACCCCCTGCCTTTCCAGAGCTTCCATTCTACAGGTCGAGAGACAACAAATCCTTAAATAACACACTTGAGTGGAGCTTCAGGAGTTGTAGGAGGGTTGAGGGCAGAGGCAGGACATAATCTGATGGAAGTTTTAACACAGTCCTCTGGTGCTTTCGTGAGTGGTGTGTGTGTGTGTGTGTGTTATACAGGATTGAAACCAGGGGTGCTCTACCATAAGCTACATCCCCAGCCCTTTTTATTTTTTATTTTGAGACAGGGTCTCCCTAAATTGCCCAGGCCGGCCTCAAATTTGCGATCCTCATGCCTCAGACTCTCACACAGCTGGGATTAGGCTGTGCCAACGCACCTGACTCTTGGCAAGCTCACCCTGTGGCTCCTGGTAGCTCTAGCCTGATCAAAACCTGGGACACCACAGCTGGGCCTTCCTCTCTCTTTCTTACTAGCTGCTGTCTGCTCAGAGCTTTCCGGGGTATGACCTGGAAGTCCTCTGCCTGGTCAGTACTGTCACTTGGACACCTCTGGACCTCAGGACTTCACCTCCCCAGTCTACCACTGTCTCCTGTTCCTTGGCCCGAGGTCTAGGAAGTCACCAAGTCACCTCCTCCAGGCAGGGACTGGCTCTTTGTTTTCATGCCCCCTTTCATCCCAATGCTACTTCCTTCCCCCGCGCCGACCTGGTCAAATCTGTCTCTGATGCCCTGAGACCTGGCTTCAGTTTCTTCTTCGTGGGCCCTATTCTGGCTTCACCCCCTCCTCTGGGCCTTGGTCTACACATCCTCAGAACTCCCTGACCCCAGTCTCTTTTGACCTCATGTGCCTCCCTCCCTTTCTCTTTTAAACCCTCAGATCTTGGGTTTCAGTAATGCCTGAATTTCTCACTACTGTAAACGAATGTGGTGAAGACCTTTCTTCCCTGGGCTTCCTCCTCTGTTCGGCATCCTGAGTCAGCACTGGCATCCTTCCCCACCCCTTGCCCTCGCCAGACACCCACCCAGACAGCACCCCCAGATGGCCTTACATCCTCCACCCGCTGCACTTGGTCTGCTTCAGATCCCCTACCATCTGCTTAGCATTGCCTCAAACCACTTCCCTCCAGCTCCTGAGCTCTGTCAAGGAGGGGCAGGGCCTCCCCCCTGCCTGCCTGTCTAGAGGACTGGACAGAGAGGAAATGGAAGAAGAAGAGGTCCAGTTGGAAACCTCAGCCTTCGGGCTCCTGCAGTGCGAACGACTGGCCTCTGCTTTGAAGGGACAGAGACTGACTGGCCCCACAGGAACTGACTGAGGTCCTACAGGGTCCTCTTTTGTTCCAAGATGTACCTGTTGAAGATCAGAGTCTGCTGGGGTCCCCACCAGGGAGAGGGGCTGTGCATCTGCAATGAGGGGAGCAGGGGCTCAGGACCCAGGCTCCTGAGTGCTTGTGAACTAGATCTACCCCAAGAGCTGCAGCCTAGAACTGAGGCCGGGGACCCTCCCAGGGCAGGATGCTTGTCCCTTGAGTGGGATAGGGGGAGAGACCATGGCAGCATGGCCCAATGGCATGGGGCTTGCCTCAGCCCACATCTAGGCCTCAGTGCTGGGAGATGACAGTCATGCTCGGAGGAGGCTCAAGGGATGGCTCTGAGGTTCCCGAGGAGGAGCCCTCTGGCCTGTAGTTGTTTAGGCGTGAGGTAATGGGAGGGGGTGAGGGGCACGGTGTCGTCCCCCCCACCTTTGGCCTCTCAAGACGTCACCGTGTCAGGGGCAATGTCCTGGCTGCTCCTCTTTGGCTTCCTGAGGGAGTTTTGGGTTGAACATTTTAAGTGTGTGGTGGGAGGAGAGGAGGTAGCTCTTGGGGGCCTGTAGCCAAACAGAGCTGTGGGGACAATTGCTATGACCCCATGCATTCAGACCCTGGGGACCCTGGTGGGACCCATGCACCCCAGGCTGGTTTCCTGCTTTTGTAGCCCCTGCTGCTGGGGGCAGAAAGGTAAGGAGGCTGAGAGTCTGGGGACTAAGGCTCTGTGGAGGATCACGGGCAAGGGCCCGCTCCTCTTTGGGGGCCACTGAGAAGGAGGGTGCTGGGCCTCTCCTTAGGGGACCTGGGTTGAATTCGTCCTGCCACCTCAGTGTTTAGCAATTCCCCAAGCCAGGAGCCATCTGAGGCCCTGATACCCACCCAGACCCCTGTGCCGGGCACACTGGAGCCATGAGGATGCTGGAGGTGCGTGTGGGATTCAGTAGCGCCTCTGCTGATGGCAGCCAGTCCTGAGTGCCTGGCCTCCTCTCCCTCCTAGGACATGCCCTGGCAGCCTGTCCAGGGGCCATTGCTAGGGGATGGACATGGAGGGAAGACAGCAAGAAGAAAGAGGCACCTGCTCAGGCAGAAAAGAGTTTACAAGGGGCTTCCTCACCAGCCGCTGAATCTGAGGCTTGGCTTCGCAGGAGTAGGTCCTAGGAGTGTCCAGAGGCCCCGCAGGAAGATAGCCATTCTAGGGATCCCAGGTCCCACTGGAACTCTGCCATGTAGAGAGCAAATATGCTCAATCCCGTGTGGTCACTGCAGATCTGAGGTCGAAGGTCAGGTAAGAGACAGTGGGGTGGGAGGGGCCCTTGCAGATGAGCAGCCCTCGGGGGCTGTTGATGAAATAAAGCGCTAGGTTCTGACATTGACTAATCCATGAGTGATATTTGATCACTTTGGAAGCAGATGAATAACAAGATAATACTAATGAGACCTTGACAGTGCCAGACACTACTTTCCATACACTATTGCATTTAATTGCCATAGTCAGCCACTAGGAGGTGGGTGTTATTTGTGTCCCCACTTACAAAGAGGTAAACCGAGGACCTTGCTGACCTTGTGCGTTTCAGCCAGGTTCTCAGGTTACTTCTTTGCATTCTTGGTATCATCTTTGGTGTCCCTCAGCTTGTAGAGGCATGGCCCAGATCTCTGCCGTCATCTTTTCATGTCTGCGGGCACACCTCTCTGTCCAGATGTGCCCTTTCATAAGAACACCGGTCCTTACCAGATGCAGTGATGCACACCTGTAATCCCAGTGGCTCAGCAGGCTGAGGCAGAAGGATCGTGAGTTCAAAGCCAGCCTCAACAACTTAGGGAGAACCTGTCTCAAAATAAAAAAATAAAAAGGGCTGGGGATGTGGCTCAGTGGTTTAGCACCCCTGGGTTTAATCCCTGATATCAAAACAAACAAACAAACAAACCTCCACCAGTCCTATTGATTTAGACCCTCCTTCAATTATCTCAATTTAATTAATTATATGTGCAGCAGCCCTATTTTCTCAAATAAAGTCACATTTCTGAGGTATTGGGGGTTAAAACTTCTACATATCAATTTGGGAGATGGGAACATCCCACTGACAGTATTTAACACATAACCTACTCTGCACCCTAAACACGGGGGTCATATTTGATTCTCACAACAACTTTGCAAAGCAGGGGTATGCTTTCTCTTAATCTGAAGACATCACTGTTCAGACAAGTGAACAATTTACCCAAAGGCACACAGCAATGAGTAAAATGAGGCACTTGGATTTGAAACAGAATAAACCATGAGTGACATTTTATCACTTTGAGCTCCAGTCTAGCTAAATGATCTTGGGCTTGTTCAACTCTCTGAGTCTCAGAGATGATATTCTGTCAGCAACAAAGATCTGCTGCTCAGTGGTGAGCGCCAGTCTAGTCCAGCACCTGGCGGAAGGTAGAGGTGATGGGAATAAATAAACTGCATCCCATTCTCTGTGGGTTCTGAGTGGCTGCCTCACCACGACAGCCATTCTGGCTGTCAGAGCGAGAGCAGCTTGTGGGTCCCCATACTCTGACAGTCCCGATCTTCCTGACCCCCACCCCAAACTGCCTGTGACAGGCCCTTCACTAGATCCTTCCATTCCCTCCACTGAGCCACACAATGAGGGCTCAGTGTCTCAGATGTTGGCTGTATACAAAAGGGGGCCCATGTTCCTGGGCAATGCTTGTGGCCTCTGAGAGGAATAATTTTAAATGTCAATCACTTTTAGGAAAACCTTACTAATTGGTTTGCATTTTCCTTCTTATGCAAACAAAAGACTGATATGTGATAAAAATATGTCTAATTGCTGCACATATTGGTACATACTTGTAATCCCAGTGACTCAGGAGGCTGAAAAAGGAGGATCACAAGTTTGAGGCCAGCCTCAGCAACTTTAGTGAGACCCTAAGCAATTTAGTGAGACTGTCTCAAAATGAAAAATAGAAAGATTTTACTTTAATGGTAAAGTGCCCAGGTTTCAGTAACAACAACAACAAAAATGTCTTAAAGGACTCCTTAAGTAAATCTAAAGTAAAATTTAAATAGTTTTAAAAAGAAAAGAAAAAGAACAGGTCTGACATGTCCTTCACAAAGGGGCAAGGGTGGTCCTGTTATGGTTGTCCTATCATGCCTCCCTACCCCGACCCCTAGCCTGGCCCCTGTGGGTCATCTCCCAACTGTCTGGCTGCTCTGGCTCTTGACTTCCTCCCTGGGGACTCTGCGGTCTCCCGACTGTCCTAGGATGCAGGCCTTTAGTGTGGGTGGCCGTGGCTAAGATGTCCTGGCTGGACACAGGTGGTGTTGATGGAAGGAAAGTTTAGCAAAGGGAGCATCTGCATAGGTGTGGACAGGGTTCTGAAGGCCACTCTGACAGTTCCAGGCACCCAGGGCCCAGCATCAGCTGGGAACCAGTTCCACCCTCAGAAGACCAGTCCTCCACAGGCTGTGGCCATGGCAAGGTCAGGGACAGAGGGAAGAAATCCCTCGTGTCTTCCATTCTCGTGTCTTCCTACCTCTTGCCAGTGCCTCCCATTAGCCAGATCCAACCAGAAGCCCAAACCCAGAGGGAGCTCAAGTCATGTAGGCCAAGGAGGTCAGCCATTTGGGGGGAAGAGTAAGGCAGAGAAAAGCAGAGGATGGAGTGGGGAAGAGGTGGCAAGTGGAAAGAGTCCAGAGCCACATGCGAACAGGCCTGGGGGCCCATGGTTACCCCGGGCTTCTCCCTGGGGACAACCAAGTGTACCAGCTCCTTTTCCAGGCTGGGAGTTCCTGAATGAATGAGTGATGAAGTTTTAAGTGGACAAATGATAAGATGAATGAGGAAGGACGAATTCCTGTCGGCACTAGGGACCAGGTGGGTAGCTCTCCCAGGAGTCCCATCCTTCCAGTCCTTTAAGGACTGTTTCTTGGGTACCCACTTCTGGACCCTATGTAGGATCCCGGGCACAAGAAGAAGAGGCATGAGGTGGGGGAATGGGGAGCAGGGTGCCTTACCCGGGATCAGGAAGCCTGCAGTCCTGCAGGGGAGAGGCCCTGCCCCTCTTCCCTGTCCCTGAATACCTACTCAAGAAATGGGTCCCTGAAAAGAAAAGCAACAGGAAGAGTCCCTGAGCTCCTGCCTTCTCCATCTTGGGCTGCTCAGCTATGTAGACCTGGTTCCTGGGTCTCAGTCAGGCTTTGTGCTGCAGGGGAGGAGCAGGAGAGGTAGGCAGAACCCTGATGGGTGCAGGTCTGCAGAGCAGGGAGTGCCCCCTGGTGGGAGGAGCGCAGCATGACTGCGCATGTGTGGTCAGAGTGTCCTGGGAGGAGGGCTAGTGGCAACTGGTGGGGCGGGGGGGATGGGCGGGGGGACTTCCCCTTTGCCCCTGGTAGGGCCTGGAGGGGTTCTGGCACAGAGCTGGGCACTTGCACACCTGTGAGTGTACGTTCTCTGTCTTGCGTACTTCACCTGAACAGGGGCCCTGGTCTGCGGGTAAATCACCCCTTCTGCACCTGGCGCATCTCCTAGATTCTCAGGGATTTGGCTGAGTCAATGTGGGTTCACCATACTTGACCATCCAGAGTGCAGAAGCAGAGAGGTGGTGAGGCTCAGATCTCATGGGGAAGACCTTAAGAGGGGCTCAGAACCTTGGGGTTCAGGAATTGGGATGAGGGTCACGATGGGAGGCCAGAGGCCTAGGGAAGCTCTCCTCCTCAGGGTCTTCCCCTGTGGGTCCCGAGACACTGCACTCACACCTCTACATGGAGCAAAACTCGGCAAGCAGCAATGCCTGCTGCTAGATGGGGGGTGTCAGAGAGCCGAGCATCATGAGGACGAGAGGCAGGGGCCTGGGGTGAGGGTTAAGGACAGAGCCATCTCCTGTTATACTTCAGCTCTGCCCCTACCTACAACCAGGAGCTGAACTCTATCCCCCAGAGCCTCAGTCCAGGTCGCTGTGGAAGTCCAAGTGAGTGGCAGGAGCCCCACCCTGCTGTGTGGACTGGTCCCTGGAATATAATGAACCTGGGTCTTTACCATGCTCTACCTGCTCCTTGCTCTCAGGCCGATTTCCAAACAATTCCATGTGTGCTGACAGAGCATTCCAATAGGAACCCGGTCCTTTCTCAGCAGGGCCACTGACTGAAGCCTTCAGGAGCCCTGGCCCTCCATTTTCAGCGTTCCTCACGTTTGGGTGCCCCATGCTGCCCTTCATCCCCTGTCTGTCCCCCAGCTCAGGCTATAATTTTAGGATGCTCAAGGAATGGGAGGCAGCCACCATTCCCTCTGAGCCCTGCCCCACAGCCTTGTTGGCAAATGTGGACAGCCTGGGGGCCCATCCTGGGAGGTATAGTACAGGAGGCAGCAGGGGCATTTGCCAGGAGAATGTGATAGCAGCCATGCCCAGACCTGAAGGCATTTATTTTCCTGGGCCTGGACTTCTTCCCTGACTCAAAAAATCTGGAGTGATTCCCTGGGCAGCACAGCCTCCCAAAAGATCAAAGCTCTGTATTGCCAACTGGAGCCACTGGCCATCTTGGTATCTTAATCCTCCTCACTGTCCTCCCCCGCCCCCATGCTGTCCAAGGCTGTCCTTGCTCAGGTAACTTTCCTGTTCATACCCCAGCCCAAGGCCTTTCCTGCAGACAACTTACCTGGATGGGACAGGAGGACAGTATATGCACTGTCCACGGGTAAGCCTTGGGCAACCACTAAGAAAAAAAACAAAAATATATAGCAAAAATATCATTAAGGGAATTAAAATGTTATACTATAAAATATTCATTTGATGCAAAAGAAAGCAGTGAAGGAAGACAAAAGGAACAAAAAGATATCGAAACAAGTTATGTTAGTCAGCTTTCCGTCTTTATGACAAAGTACCTGAGGCAATCAATTTAAAGGAGGAAAGATTTATTTTGGCTTCAGGTTTCAGTCTGTGGTCATGTGGGCCTTTGGTGAGGCAGAACATCATGGTGGGGAGCACATGGTGGGCCGGGAAGCAAAGAGAGAAAGTGAGGACGGGACTGGGAACAAAATATAACCCAGGGGGCTGGGGTTGTGGCTCAGTGGTAGAGCGCTTGCTTAGCATGTGTGGGACCCTGGGTTGGATCCTCAGCACCACACAAAAATAAATTTAAAAAAAGTATTGTGTCCATCTACAACTGAAAATACTTTAAAAAAACATAACCTAGGGTACGCGCCCCATGACCTATTTCCTCCAACTAGGCCTTGCATCCTATAGTCCACACCACCTCGTAGTGCATTCAGTTACCAACCCAGCTATGGTCCCAACCCCGACCATCCATCCCTTCCCCAAAGCCCAACCCTGACCTGCACTGGGGACCAGCCTGCAGCACAGGAGTCTTTGAGGGATATTCCAGGTCCAAATCATAACACAACCAAAACTGGAGATAGAAACCCAACTGTCTCAATAATGAGGATGGATTGAACAAGCAGATCAAAAGACAGATTGTCTGAGTGCATGGAAAAACAGGATTCACAGAAACAAAGCAAAACAAACGAACAAAAATAAAATAATATATAACAAGATCCTTCAGTTGGCTGTCTGTATAGGAAGCATGCTTTATATTTAAGGAAAAAAGTAGATTTAAATAAAAGAATATATATATATATATATATATATATATATAGTGTGTGTATATATATATATAGTATATATATATATAGTGTGTGTGTGTGTGTGTGTGTGAGTGTAGCACAAACAGCAACCATAAGAAAACTGGAAGGGCTACAGAATATATCAGACAAAACAGGCTTTTTGTGTGTGCTGTTAAGGATTGAACCTTGGACCTTGTGCTCTACCGCTGAGCTACACCCTCGGTCCTTTTCGTTTTTGTTCTTGTTGGGATTTTTTGGGATGGGTCTGTTGCTCAGGTGGCCTCAAACTTGCAATCCTACTGTCTCAGCCTCCCAAGGAGCTGGGATTACAGAAGTGCTCCACCACATCCAGCCAAAAAACATTTATTTATTTATTTATTTATTATGTGATACTAGGGTTTAACCCGGGGTACTCTACCACTGAGCTATGCTCCTGGTCCTTTTTATTTATTTACTTTTAAAATTTTTTAGATAGGGTCTCACTAAATTGCCACTGCTAGCCTCAAACTTGTGATCCTCCTACCTCACCTCCCCAAAATAGTTTTAAAAACAACAGTTGCTGAGGATAAAATTTTATAATGATAAATGGGTAATTCACCAGGAAACTGTGACAATTATAAACATAAATGTACCAAACAACAAAGCTATACTCACACAATAAATAATATTAACTCAAAATGGATCAATGATCTATATGTAAGAGCTAATACTATAAAACTTGTGTAAGTAAACATAGGGGTAAATCTTCCTACTCTTAGATTAGGCAGTTATTCTGTAAATATAAACCAAAGTACAAATAACAAAGAAAAAACAGATACATTGGAATCCATCAACATTATAAACTTTTGTGCTGCGAAGGACACCATCAAAAAAGTGGGAAAACAACCCACAGAATGGGTGGAAGTGTTCACTAACCATATGCCGGTAAGCAACTTGTCTCCAAAATATATCTAAAACTCGAGGGGCTGGAGGCGTAGCTCAGTGGTAGAGCATATCCTTAGCATATGCCAGGCCCTCTGTTCAATCCCCAGTACCACACACACACACACACAAGTCTTATTACTGAATAGTAAAAAGATAACCTAATATAAAAGTGGGCAAAGGACTAGGCATGGTGGCACATGCCTGTAATCCTACCTACTTGGGAGGCTGAGGCAGAAGGATGGCAGATTTGGGGCCAGCCTGGGCAACTTAGCAAGAACCTGTCTCGAAATAAAAATAGATAAATAAAAAGGACTAGGGAGGTAGCTCAGTGTTATAGCACCCCTGGGCTTTGTATGGCCGAATACATACATATATACATAAAATGAACAAAGGATTTGAATAGACAGTTCTCCAAAGAAGATATATAAATGGCCAATAAACACATGAAAAGATAGTATCATTAGGAAATGATATTGGAAATGTAAATCAAAACCATAATGACATATCACTCCACACAAACACCACGACAGCTAGCATCACAGAACAGAGATCATGAGAAATGTTGTCAAGGACATGGAGAACCTGGAACCCTATGCATTGCTGATGGAAGGGGAAATTGGTGCAGCCACCTTGGAGAAGAGTCTTGCAGTTCTGCCAAAGTTTAAGCATAGAGTTACCCTATAGTGCAACATTCTATTGATTTATGTACCCCAAAGAAATCCAAGCACCCGTCCACACAAAGACTTATACCTGAATGTTCACAGCACCATTCTTCATAATAGTCAAAAGCAGAAACAATCCTCACATCCATCAACTGATGAATGGATGTACAAAATATTGTATATACATACCATGAAATGTTATTTAGCAATAAACAGGACATGTGCATGCTATGATATGAATGAACCTTGAAAACATGCTAAGTGAAAGTAGTCAGACCATGGAGGACCACACATTGTATGATTTCGTTTATATGAAATGCTCAGAATAACAAATCCATAGGAAAAATAATGTAAATTCATTGTTTGCCTGGAGCCTGGGATGTGGTTGGAAATAGGATACAGAGTTTCTTTGTGAGGGTGATGAAATGTTCTAAAATCAATTGTGGTGAGGTTGTCCAACTCTGTGAATGTGGTCATCCAACAGTATCTGTGGGGGAAGGAATTGGTTTCAGGATCCCCTTGGATAGTAATATTAATGGATGTTCAAGTCCCTTTATAGCAGGTGGCATAGTATATGCATATAACCTGTGTATATACTTTAGTGCTCTCTTATTATTTAATAATATACTTTAAATAATCTCCAGATAGTGAGATTAAGCAATGATTCTGTATATATGTTTTATAAGATGTAACATACGGAATCATTGCCTTATACTTTAAATAAATTCTAAGTAACAACACCCAGTACAGTGTAGGTGCCATGAAAATAGAAGCTGGGTGCTGTGGTACAGCTCAGGAGCCTGGGGCAGGAGCATCACAAGTTCAAAACCAGCCTGTGCAACTTAGTGAGGCCCTAAGCAACTTAGTGGGACCCTGTCTCAAAATAAAATATAATAAAGGACTGGGGATGTAGCTCAGTTGTGAAGTGCCCTTGGGTTCAGTATGGAAGAAAAGAAAACAGTTATTACTCTATAGTGTTTAGGTAATAATGGCAAGAAAAAAATTTGGATGTTTGATACAGATGCAATTAATTTTTTTCAATCCATTACTGGTTGAATCTATGGATGCAGAAAACTTGGATAAGGAGGGTTGACTGTATAATAAACTATTGAATTGTGCATTTTATATTTTATTTTATTTTTGGTACCGGATTGAGCTCAGGGGCACTCAACCACTGAGCCACATCCCCAGCCCTATTTTGTATTTTATTTAGAGACAGGGTCTCACTGAGTTGCTTTTGCTGAGGCTGGGCTCGAACTTGCCATCCTCCTGCTTCAGCCTCTCAAGCTGGTGGAATTACAGGTGTGCACCACCACACTGGTAAACTGTGCATTTTAAATGGGTGAATGGTACAATATGTAAATTACATCTCAATACAGCTGTTACCAAAAAAAGGCAGAGGTCTGACACCACTGGGTGCCATGACATTCAGTGCTTTAATGACCAAACTATAGCTTTGATTCACTGGCCTCTACCCACTTCTCAGTGGACTCTCCCTCTTTATGTTAACTGAAAGGATCAGCTGACACCCCTTCAGTGCCTATCTAAGGTCCTGTTGGCTTCTAAACTGGGGTGTCGCTAGCAGTGCTAGGTGAGACCAGGTTTGGACCAGGGAAGCCCTTTGCCTAGTCTTATTTCAAACTCCTGATGGATGGTATCTCCTCTGGCCAGTCATCCCAGGAAGGATGGTAGTTCAGAGCTAAGGGGGTCAAGAGACAGAGTGGCCAAGGGGTGCTGGGCTAACCCAAAGCAGAGGGACCTGGGTGAGTTACTCATGGCCCTACTCAACCAACCCCAGTTGGAAGGTAGGCACTTCAACCGTGATGGGCATTGTCCTTGGCTGGAGTCTGAATTCTGGAGCCCCAAATCAGGATCAAGGGGTAGGGGCCATAGGAACTTCAGAGTCTCAGGATCCCCACCCAGTCCTTGGGCTTTGCATATGGACTTAGGCAATGAGAAGAAAGACCCCTGATCATGTCCATCCAGGAAAGGGCAGATGACAAAGACCTTGCCCTCACTCCCAGACCCTGCCTGAGGGAGGGTCAGCCTGAATCCTCTGCGGGTGGATGCCCAGTGCTGTGGGCAAGCTGGGGAGGGCTGTGGAGAACCAGCAGTGCTCAGTGTGCTGAGACGTCCTGCCACATGGGAGAGGAGCAAGCAGTTGGCGACAGAGTGGTCACAAGCCTGGATCAGCCAGAGTTGGGTGGACAGTTTCTCATCTGGATGAACTTCTGAAATTCCTGAGCCCCAGTTTCCTGGGAACTGTCACAACACTCACAGTCATTTGATTATCCTCGTAGCTCATGCAGCACATGTCTGGCTACCATCGAAGACTCCTGGCCCACCAGTCACAATCACTGCCGTGGGGGCCGGGAGGGGTATCCTGAACCAGGGGGATTCATTTACCCTGTAGCTGGGGCGGGGTCTACTGCAAACTTTCCCAGCCAATGGATGTGAACTGTCCTGAAAAGGGGTGACTTTTAACTAATTCACACAGTTGCCTTATATTCTAAAGGTGCTATTAGCTACCTATGACTCTTTATTTTGTCATTAAATTAGTAAGAATGAAAGATTCAGATGCTCAGTGGTATTACAGGCACCCCAGAACTTCACGTGGCCATCATCATGGACAGTCTAGATATAGAACACGTCCACCTCAACAAAAGTTCTATTGCACCACAGAGGAGGCACTGGTGAGACCTGAGGACATGGCCCTGAGGGTCAGAAAGGAAAGGGGGCGGTACGAAGAGGGAACTGGGCAGGCAGCCACACAATTCCTTCCCTCCTGTTCCCCTCCCCTCTTAGCTTTCCCAAGCCCTAATGGATCTCCAGGGGTCAGTCTTGGAGAAAAGAGTCAAGAGACAGGAGAAGATCCTAGTAGGGACAGACACAAGGCTGATTGGCCTCTTGGGTTGGTGAAGCTCCCCTCCAAGCAGGAAGCCATTGCTATCCCACTAGGAAGAAGAGAAAAACAGAAGGAACAGTGGTACCACAGGAGCCCAGGGAGAGCAGAAGGCGGTTGAGGAAGGAATATTCCCACCATTTTCCTCTCCTGCCCTCCAGTCTGTGCTAGTCTTGTTGGCTGAAACCCCAGAGAGACACGGTCCACAATGGCTGTAGGGATGGAGAATGAGCAGGGCAGGGAGAAATGGAGGGACACCACACAGTCAGTAAGTGGCAGAGCAGGAACTGAATTCACAACTCAACGGTCTCTACCCTCTGCCTCCCTCCACTGCCTTCCTTAGCAGCACATGCCTCTGTGCCCACACACCTCCCTTGGGGCCCACAGGTCACGGAAGGAAGCTATTAGTCTCGTACGGGGGTCATCGGTGTAGAGTAAGGACTCACATCCTTTCTCTAATCAAAATATTCCTCTTCCTAACCAGAAAGTCTGCATGTGCTTCCACTGGTCCAGCGGAGGAGCAGGAGCCCTTGATTCCAAGCCTGACCTGTGTGTGCACTGAGTCCTGTGCTCCGTCACTTCTTCTGCCAGGACTGTCTTCTGTTTGCCTGCCCTGGGGATTCTGGGCAGGGCCAAGTCTCATTCCTGGTTGTACCCCAGGTCTGGGTTAGTGCCTGCCACAGAAGAGGCTCTCAGTGGTCATTCAGTTGTGGAACTCATATGATCAGATGCTCAGGTGCCCGCAGCAGTGGCCAGCTCCTCGAAGCAATCTTGCAGCTTTTCCATCCCGTCCTGTTTCAGTTTTTCCATCTCTGGGATCACATTCCAAAATTAACCTGCACATAAGCCTTTGCCTCATGCTCTGCCTTCAGGAAACCCAGACAAAGACAATCTTTGAGACTATGATAGAAGTACTCTTATTATCCCAGCTTCACAGGGGAGGAACTTGAAACTGAGAAGATTTCAATAACTCGCCATACAGTGGGAAAGAGCTGAACCAGTGAAATGTAGGAAGTGCTCCTCCTAGGAGTGACAATGAATTTTTCAGAAAACCTGGCATTGAATTGGGCTCTGTGATTTATTCCCCGAGTGACTTTGAGTTGTTCACTTAGTATCTCTCAGATGACTTGTGTGCAAAATGGGGACAAAGGCACCTCTCACCCCCCATGGTCAGAGAACAGATTAGAGAAAGAAAAGAAAGAGGATCAATAAGACCTCATGTGCACACCAGGAACTATGCGAGACACATTTTTTAACCTTCATAAACATAAACAGTGTTGGTTGTTGTCAGAGCTCAGTGTTGCAGCTAAGAGAAAATAGCTGCTGAAAACGAATTGACTTGTTTGAGGTCACAGAGCAGTGGGTAACAGATCTACAATGTGTCCTGGCAGTCCCATGGGGGTCTGTGATCTTGGCTCCCCCCACCCACTCCCAGACGCCCCAAGGACGTGCCTCGTAAAAGGCAACCAGTCAGCAAAAGTAACTCCTTTCCTTAAGTCTGGTAGGAAGACAGCTGTCATTTCCTTGTTCCTTTTCCTGCTGGCTGACCCTGGCTTTTCTCTGCTCTGTGACCCCAACTCCAGGTCAGAGAGGCCAGGTTGAGTCACAGCCTCCCTTTCTCCAGCTGCAAACCTCTCAGGCCTCATTAGGGGCCCACAGGCCTGGGGAAGGGCCACCGCCCTCTCTTTACTGAAGCTTTCCAGTGAAGAGGACTGGGGAGATCTTTAGTTCTGCCTGGCTGGGGAGGGGGTGGCTTCTGATTCCTGGTCTACAAGGCACAGAGAGAGACTGCTTTGGCAGGATCCCCAGCTCCGCCCCTCTTTGCCTGCAGCTTGGGGCCCCATTCCCTGACCTCCCTCTGCTTCCCAGCTGCACTGAGGAGTTTCCCAGCCCTGGGCCCGTGTGGACAGCTTTCCTCACTTCCTCCCTTTGGCCTCCTCCCTGCGCTGAGTCCAGCCCTGCCCCCTACCCAGGCTTACTCTACAGGCCAGGCCTGAGTTCAGCAGCTGCAAAGTGGGGCTGGGACTCAATATTGAGGGGAGGCCTCAATATTTGGAGCCAAGCCTGGGGCTGCTGGGGTGGGTAGAGGTGGTGAGTGGAGTCCAGGAAAGAAATTCATGAGTGGAGAGTGGAGTAGATTGGGTGCTCTAGATTTCCGAGGTTGGGTAGAGCACCTATTATTATTTGTAACTTATTGACTACTTACCATGTGGTAACCGCTACCTAACTTCTTTCTCTTTCTCTCTCTCCCTCCCTCCCTGACCCCAGCTCTTTTTAATTTTTATTTGAAATGGATCTGGCCAAGTTGCCCAGGCTGAGCTCAAAATTTTGATCATCCTGCCTCAGCCTCCCTAGTAGCTGAAAATACAGGTAGGCCCCACCACTCCCGGCCCTCCTTAATTCTTTATCTACATATTCTTCCTTCATCCTCACTGCAAGTCTCTAAAACAGATATTGTGATCCGCAGTTTATGCACAGGGAAACTGAGGCCCTGAGAGAAATGAGGGATCAATGGAAAGTGGAATTGATAGCACAGGGATTTGAACTCAGGCCTCAATCTGTTTTCCTGTAAACTCCGGGAAAAGCTAAATTGGGCACCCCTGAAGGATGGACTAACCCACAGGCAGTCCCCGTCCACGGAGCAGTGACTGTGTTTGTGTCCAGGGTTTCCTTCTGGATCATATACAGGCTCCCACCCGACTGGGGGACTGGAGCTGCGGCGGCTCCCTGAGGTCAGGAAGGGGCTGGGGCCCCTGGGCGAGGAGCCCATCCGGGAAGCAGGCGCCACGGGGAAGGAATGATGGAAGCCAGGGGCCCTCCCTGAACAAAGACTGGGTGGGAGGCGGTCTGTGTCCCCACCCCGCCTCCCCCAGCGCCTGCTGAGCCGCGACCGCAGACCGCGAGCCGAGCCGCGCAGAGCGAGCATGGCCGTGGCGGTGGCCCGGGCCGCGCTGCTGCCCCTGGTCCTGCAGCTCGCGAGTCTGGCGCGCGCCGTCGCGGGAGGTGAGTAGAGAGCTGGGGTCGCGGCGGCGTGCCCCCGCCTCTGGCTCAGGCCAGCCTCAGGGACTCGCTGGGGCCCGCTCTGCTCCTCCGGGCCCCGCCTGGCTGCGCGCCCCTCGGGTCAGCCTGAGTCTGTCGATTCCCTCGTCGGTGGGGCGATCGGGGTGCGGAGACGGCGGCCAAGGCAGAGGAGAGGGAAGGGGCCTCCTGCTGTCCCCGCGGAGGGGTTCCTGCAGGCAGCGGTGGGGTGGGGGAGCGGCAGCCCTGCATCTGGGGAGCCTGAAGTTAATTATTTGTCATGAGGAGGGGGGTAAAAGGAGTCCGGCCATGGGAGTGACTCTGAGTCTGACTGGCCCTCCGCCAGGGGACAGGCAGGAATGCAGGACTCTCTGCCGGGACTGAACGGGGGAGGCTTGGAGGTGAGCGCAGGACCTTCTTTGGGGAGCAACCGGCTGTGCCACTCTCCGGGAGCCCTTTTGGAAGGTGTCTCAAGGGGAGGGACCCTGTCTTCACCTGGGGCTGCCAGAGGAGCCCTCTGACCCCCTTGTTGTGCCTGCTCCAGCAGAACTGGAGTGGCCTGGGATGCAGAGCCGCAGGGGGTCGGGTGAGGTCAGATAGCTCAAGCTCGGGTGGAAGGTTTCAGCTGCCAAGACCCCAGGGTGGGCAGCTTCCGGGTGAATGGAAGGAAGTTGGATGCAGGGGTTATGCCAAGACAAAGTGCTATTTCCAGTGACAAGATGCCCTGCACAGAAATGAGAACATGAGAGTTTCGGGTGCTGGTGGTGTAAGTTTGGGGGCTTACATGCCCCGATGGGGGTGGGTAGCAGGGCAGGCTGGAAAGATGAGCGGAGCTGGCGGGAGGTCACATTTGAGCTTGTGGCTGGGAACCTTCGGCTGTGTAATTCAGAAGGTCACCTGGGAGAGGGGAACAGCTGAAAGTTAGGGAGACTCTTTAGCCTCCTCAGTAGAGACAGAGGGAAGAGGAGAGGAAGGACCTGCTTTAGGGGACAACCGATGGGACTTGGGAGAGGTACAAAAGAGGGATGCTGAGCCCATATTTCTGGCTTAGGTACCTGGGTTGGCCAGTTGGCTTTAACCAAGCCAAGGAAATTGGGCAAAGGAGGTTTGGAAGAGGCAAGTTCACTTTAGGACTAGAATCCTCTCCCTGCTTGGTGGCTGTGGGGGAACACTGTACCCTTGCCTCACAGGCCTAGTGAGAAATCCTTTCAGCCACCCTAGGCTAATGTCACTAGTGAGCTGCCACTGTGAGGAACAGCCCCTCCTTCGGGCGCTTCCTCTCTCACCTCTTCCTGGGGACCCACCACTGTTCACCCCCCTTTCCCACCTGGATGTCTATAGGAAGCAGTCCCTAGATTGTTGTCCCCTCCCGCTCCTTACTTTCCTGACTCAGGAGAGGGATCAAGGTGAGAAGGTGAAGGCAGCCTTCCCCACACCAGGCCTGAATTTAGAGGCACTCCCCACGGCTCTGGCATAGCATCATCCAAAACCAGGGACGGTCTGTCTTCACTGGGCTGTGGTCTTGGAAGCTAGTGGAGGCCCTGCTGGCACTTCCCCAAATTCTTCAGGAAATGCAGCCAGGCCCTGCTTTTTGTGGGGCCACCAGATCCTCTGCCACAGGTCTGGGAAACAGTGGTCAGGCAGGGATTCCTGCAGTGGTGCCTTGGACAGGTGTAGATGGACGTGGAGGATGGGGCTACTCTCATGAAAAGACTCTCACTAGACCATGGCTACTTACTGCTCCCTTGCAGGAGTCTAGTACCCCAACCTGGATCTTTCCAGCATGACATGTCAGGTCCACGGGCCCTCCCTGGCCCAAGAAAGGATGGGTGATCCTGACAGCCCCACCCTGTGATAGGGTCATCACAGAGTCAGGGCAGGCTGCTGGAGGCCCAGGTCTAATGCTGCTCTGTGTTCCCAGTAGGTCAGTGTCCCTAGGTGCCACACCTAATTAGGAGGCAGTTGGTCTGGATGACTTTTATTCTCCCACCTTCTCCCACCCCAACTTTCACTACCACACCCCCATAGTCCCTGTCCCCTTCCCTAGATGATGGGATAGTCGGTCATAGTGGAACACAGGGTGACCTTCTTCCCCTGCATGGCTCAGAGGACAGAACTTGGGAAACCTTGCCAGCCCTCACCTGCAGGCCCACACTGGATTTTTGTGCCCTCAGGGGTGGTTGTCTCCAGGGAACCCTCTGGGCTTGCTGGCATCCATGACTACAGGCAGCCAGCACCCACCCACTCCCTGGCCCCTGCTGGGCAGCCCCTGGAGGAGCGGCTGGGGCAGCTAGAGGCTGAAGTGCTGGAGCTCAGAGAGCAGGTATGACAGAGGCAGGGCCACACCAAGGGGCAAGGTAGGCTTTTGCATAGTTGGGGGAGGAGAGGCGTGGGTGGCCTGGGGCCCCTAAAATGGAGTTTTGGCTTCAATGCACATGAAGTGGTTCTTATCCGAACAGTTCTTAGCATTGTTCCTTCATGAAGAACCTGCGGGATTTTGTTTTGTCCATCCAGATTTTCAGTCTCCCATGTATTTGGCAAACACGACAGAACCCCTACTATGTTTAAGGCATCACCAGGACAGATTCTGGGTGGACAAAGAAGTCTTTAACTACTGGGGTGGAGAGCAGGTCCCCTTTTGCCCAAGGAGGGACCTGGGGACACTGTGGTTCCTGAGAAGTATTTGAGCTGACTGCTGATGGAGGGGGACCCACCTCTGCTTTGAAATTGTCCATTTTCCTTCTCATCCTGCCTCAGTTTCTGTACCCCACAAATCCATGAGAAGTGGGGGAAGCTGAGCCAGTGCCTGCTACCCCTTCCCCTCTCTTCTCCCAGAACAGGGACCTGCAGGAGAGGGTGAGGCGGCTCGAGTCCTGTGAGTGTCACCTGGCCTCTACCCAGTGCTGGGGACTGGGGCGCACCTGGCCTGAGGGGGCTCGCTGGGAGCCAGACGCCTGCACGGCCTGCATCTGCCAGGATGGGGCTGCACACTGTGGTCCCCAGCCCAACCTGCCCCATTGCCGTGGTTAGTGCCACCCCGTCCACCCACTGGTGCTCCTCAGGACCTGGAGATGGCGTTGGGTACCTAAGTGATGGCACTGTCCCTTCCTCAGGCTGCAGCCGCAATGGTCAGGCCTACAGCAATGGGGAGACCTTCTCCCCAGATGCCTGCACCATCTGCCGCTGCCAGGTGAGTTCCTGTGACACAGCAGGATGTCCCCAACCTGACTCTCTCACCTGTTGCCAGCGTGGTAGCTGGATGTTGAGTGCCCAGTTCTGCCTGCCCCTTCCCCCTGCTGAGTGGTGCTGCTTTCTGGAATTCAATCCTCACACACTTTTTTTTGTATCAGGGATTGAACCAGGAGCATTCAACCCCACATCTCCATCCTGTTTTTGTATTTTATTTAGAGACAGGGTCTCACTGAGTTGCTTAGCACCTCTCTCTTACTGAGGCTGGCTTTGCATTTGCGATCCTCCTTGCCTCAGCCTCCAGAGTGGTTGCAATGACAAGCATGTGCCACTGCACCCGGCCAATCCTCACACACTTGGGGCCCCCAGACCCTTTGATCTGGACCTGTCAAACAGCACCATGGAGGACAGAGGATATAGTGGCTGTCTTCTTTCCTCACTTCATCCTCTGTGTGACCCTCCTTGTCCCCGCCTTTCCACTTGCCTGGTCTTCTATCAGAGCTCCCCTGCCTCCCTGTTCTTTCTCTCCCTGCTCCAGAGGCCGCCATCTTCTCGCCTGTCCTTCCTCACTCCTCCACTGAGAGCCCTTAGGCAGGCACGATGGTACACGCCTTTTAATCCCAGACACCTGGGAGACCAAGACTGGGTCTCAAAATAAAAAATAAGACCCTGTCTCAAAATAAAAAATAAAGGGCTGGGGATATAGCTCAGTGGTAGTGTGCCTCCGGGTTCAATTCCCAGTACTGGAAAGGGGCGGGGGGGAGGTTGTGCGGAGGCCCTTTGCTCCCTTTCTAGGATTTCTCCACTCCTGGGAAGTTGCTGGCACTTGAAGAGAGAGTTCCCAGGGGTCAAGGGCATCCAATGATGGGGGTGGGCTGAGGCATCTCTCTGCTTTTGAACTGAAGACAACCCACATTGTCCAAGCCAACTCATGCTCTTGCTCCTTGACAAGCCACGCCTGGGGTGAGGCTGAGGTTCTGAGGCCCTGCAGCCACTCTAGTCTGCTGCCCACAGGAAGGAGCCATAACCTGTACCCAGAAGCCGTGCCCAAGAGGACCTTGCCCTGAGCCAGGAGCTTGCTGCTCACACTGTGAACCAGGTCAGCCTGCTGCCAACCTCAGTTGTCTCTCCTGCACACATTCTAGGACCCCAGAGCTGTGGTCTGCCACCTGGACGTGTGTAAGCTGGCTCCCTCTCTCAGTGCTGGAGGATAAGTGGTCAGCGCTCAAGGTAGCAGACACTGACCCTGTCCCGGGACTGAGCCAGAGACCATAAGGGAGATGGGCACTGGACCTTTTTCCTGTCTTTAGGGAGCTTCTACTCTAGTTGAGAAGAGAAATGTATAGCTAATTTTACACAAGATTTAAGATCCAATGAATAGATGAGAGGCTGTGTAGAAGGTAGACTATGCTTTGCCGGAGGAAGGGATGGGTGGGGGGAGGGAGCTGGGGAAGACATTCAGACCAGTCAGTCAGGGTGCTTTATAGACAAGGGGTTTCTTGAGCTGGATCTTGGAGGGAAAGTGGGGTTACGCCAGAAGGAGGAGTGATTGAGGGCTCTTTGAGTGGGGAGCGGTCCAAGGCACAAATCAGACTGTGAAGGCTTGTGGGAACAGGCAGCTATAAGTCTTGCAGTTTGGGCATTTTTTTTGTGTGTGTGGGCAACGGGGAGCCATTGAAGGCCAAAAAGTGAGTGTGGCATGTTCAAAGGGGTGTTTGGGGAATATTAATTTGGTATTGACTGGATGCAGAGAGACCATTGGGGGCGGGGCAGAGGATGGCTCCGTGTGGCTTATGTTTATGAAGAATGGATGGGCAGGACCTGATGGCTGGTTGGACCCCAGGATTAGGAAGCTGAACTTGGGAAACAGGGAGAGCAATGGTCTAGTGATAGGAGGAGAGATGGGAGGAGGAGGCAGTAGCTCTGCAGGGGTTGACACTGGTTCCTGGCAGAGAGTGGGGGCAGGTTGTCAGACTCAGCAAATAAAAAATACAGGATGCGGGGCTGGAGATGTGGCTAGCATGTGTGAGGCACTGGGTTCCATTCTCAGCAAGCATATAAGTAAATAAAATAAAGGTCCATTGACAACTTAAAATATATAGGATGCCCTGTTAAACCTGCTTCACTGTGTGTGTGTGTGTGTGTGTGTGTGTGTGTGTTTTGTACTGCTCAATTTGAATTTAAAATAACACATAACTTTTAGCATAAGCATATCCCATGCAATATTTGAGACACTCTTATACTTTTTAGTTTTCATGTGTTATTTATCTGAAACTCAAATGCAATGGAGTGTCCTCTATATTACCTGTCAGCTCTACCTGAAGGCAAGTATCAGCTGGTAGTGAGAAAGGAAGGACAGGCTCAGGCCAGTGAGGGCTGGAAATGCAGCCTGGGAGTTTTGTCCATAGACGAGGACTGAAGCCTTGGGAGTTGATAGATCTCAAAGAAAAGGGACACTGGGTCTGGGGTATAGCTTGGAGGTAGAATGCTTACCTGGCATGCACAAGGCCCTAGGTTCCATCCCCAGCACCTCAAGAATAAAATTGTACAATTAAAAGAAAAGGACACACACACAGAGCTTTCAGGGCATGTGATGCCTCAGGGCCACTGTTAACCTATATGAGGCTTTTATTTTATTATATTTTTTTGGTACTGGGGATTGAGCTCAGGGGCACTCAACCACTGAGCCACATCCCCATCCTGTTTTTGTATTTTATTTAGAGACAGAGTCTCACTGTGTTGCTTAGTGCCTTGCTGTTGCTGAGGTTGGCTTTGAACTTGTGATCCTCCTGCCTCAGCCTCTTGAGCTGCTGGGATTACAGGCATGCGCCATGGTGCCCAACCTCTATGATGCTTTTGATGAAAGAAAAAAAAAGATGCCCCTTTCAAGATACTATTCCCTTCTGCTGTGAAATAAAAGAAATGTACCTATTGTGTTAGAGGCAGACCCTTCACTCTCTCTGCTGGAAAGGTGTCATAAATATAAAAATCTCTGATGTCTGGGCCCTGAATAGTACTCCCTTAGAATGGTGCCCAGTCCTCTGGGTCTCTTACTTGTGGGTCTGGACCTGGTTTTGCAGGCTGCCCTGAGGGCCACAGGGTTGGGGAAACATGGCATCCGGAGCCCTGCGTCACCTGCACCTGTCAGGTAAGAGAATTAGCATCTGGCCCCAGTCCCACCCACATCCCTGCTGCTCGGCACAAGCCAGGCCTGGCCATGTCAAGCCCATTTGTGGCCAGACAGGGCTGCTGCCTCTACCCAAGCATCAGGGCCTGAAGCCTACTAGGCCTGCGAGGCCAGCAGAGTAACACAGCTTGGCAGTGGAGAGGGAGTGGGGAGGGAGGGCTCAGTGTCTGCCCACAGGCAGGGACCGTGCGGTGCCAGGGGCCCTCGTGCTCTGAGCTCAACTGCCTGGAGAGCTACACCCCACCTGGGGAGTGCTGCCCTGTCTGCCGGCCAGGTGACCTGCCCTGCCTGCTTCACCCCCTCAGCCCCAGTGGTCCAGCACCTACCTGGGGTCATGCCTTCCCTTGGGGAATGTCCATCCACCCTGCTCCATAGTGACCCAACTCTCATACTGGCTACCCTCTTCAGGCTGTGAGTATGAGGGACAGCTGTATGAGGAGGGGGCCAGCTTCCTGCCCAACTCCAATCCTTGTCTCCAGTGCTCCTGCCTGGTGAGTCCCCTGTTACCTCTGCCAGGCCTGATCCTCCCTGGACAACCCTGCCTCACCTTGGACCATGCCGGTCATTCTGTCGGTCCCTCACATGCCTCCATCCCTGCCCCATGCCTGCCCACCACACCTGCTCTGGGAGCCAGGTGTGGGGAGTTACAGCCATTGGTATGTTACAGAGGAGCCTGGTTCGTTGTGTGCCCCTGACGTGCCCACCAAGTCCCTGCCCTGAGCCAGTCTTGAGGCCTGGGCACTGCTGCCCGACCTGCCAAGGTGAGAGCCCCTGACCCTGCCCTCGTGGAGCCCCCAGCTGGCTGTCACCATTTCTTCTGTGGTTTGACCAGTGAGGGAGCACTGGGAGTCTAAGCCTGCTCTGGAGCAACAATGCCTGAGCTCAAGTTCTGCCATTGTCACATAGTGGTTGTGTGACTCTAAGTCACTCTGAGCCTCAGTTTCCGTATTTATAAGATGTACATAATGATATTCTATATCTCGTAGTGCTGAGTAATAAATGATCACTACTTTCTACTTTGGGTGCCCCAAACACAGAAGACAAGGGGTCAGTCCTCTGGGATGACCACTTGAGGGTGACCCTGAGTTACACAGCAATATTGTAAAATAATGTCACTAAAGGCAGGCTTAGAAACCGGGGCCAGGTACTGAGGAAACTCAGGGAAGGAGACCTCCTCCAGCTGGGCACAGGGGGGAAAGCGTCCTGGAGACCACCAGGGCTGAGGCAACACTTATGGTTAAAGAGCAGTTAGTTGGGTGATGAGCTGAAGAAGACAGAGGACATTAGAACATTCCAGAAAGAGGGGACAGCATGAGCAAAGACTTGGACCTGACACTCAGGGTTGGGGGGATGTTAGTGGGACTGTGCAAGGAGGCACAAATGACCAAGGTCAAAGAGGTGAGCTGGGCAGGCAGGTGTGGCTGTGCTGTCCAAGGGCAGTTAAGGAGGGGGCCTTGCCTTGCCCTTCTAGGCCGAGGCATGGCCTGGTCTGGTGAAGGAATGCGAATGGAGGAGGGAGGGGAAGGCTGAGGCCAGACATCAGGCCAGCTCCCACCAAGTCTCTCTGTCCCCAGCCCTAGGCTGCACAGAAGGTGGCTCTCTCAGGGACCATGGCCAAGAGTGGACTGCACCTGGGGACCCCTGCCAGATCTGCCAGTGCCTCGTGAGTCCCAAGACTGCACCTGGGCTGTCCCTCACTCCACCTTGCCTTCATAACTTCATGCCTCGTAACATGTCCTATGGGCAGCGGGAGGGACAGGGATGGAGAAGACTGACTCGTAGGTGCTGTGAGCCCAGGGCTTGGCATGCACACTTGTGCACCGGCTGTAGGCCAGGCATCTGGCAGGGTTTGTGATCTGTCCTAACTCAAGGAGCTCATGATGGAAAAAGAGGAGAGAGGGGACAGGATCTGATAGGCAAAAACTCCAGGAGGGAGAAACACAGTTTTACTTGTGGCACTCAGTTCCATAGCCATTGCTGCATGTGGCCACTGAGCCCTTGAAATGCAGCTGGTCAGAACTGAGATGTGGTGTGTGATGCACACCAACTCCTAAGATGCAATAGGATAAAAAGAAATATAAAATATCTCGTTAACATACTATGTTGATTTTGTGTTGAAATCATGTTTTGAATATACTGGATAAATTGAATATATTATTAAAATTTAATTTCATCTGTTTCTTTTTTACTTTTTAAAAGTTGACCTTGAGAGAATTTAACACGACCTAAGTGGCTTGCATTATATTGTTCTTTGGCAGCACAGATCTAGAAGAAATTCATGGAAGGATGTCGTTTACTTAGACATTAGAGGATGAGTCAGATTTGAGGAGGGGGAAGTGGAATAGGGAATTAAGGACAGTCTGTAGCCGGAGGCTAGGGACCTGTAGGCACTAATGTCAGGCAGGCACATGGGGGAGGGCTGTCTCATGGGGGCTGAATCCAGGGCCACAGAGTTTCCTATGGTCTGTTAAAGACTAGGACTCCATTGTGAAGGCCACTGGGGTGCCCCACCCCACTGCAACCATGTCCTCCCCCTCCCCATTCACATGGGCCTTCCCATCAGTGAGAAGAGTCACTGACTGCCCATACCCTGGCGGGGCTGGAGGTAGTGTGCCCAGGTGAATTCAAGGGACAGTGTCTGTTGCAAACAGACCGCAGGAAGGTAGCAGCAGTAGACACTATGCCAACCTTTCTCATTTCATCCCATCACAAGGTATTGTTCATTTTTTCCATGCAGGTAAACCAAGTCACAGAGTACTTAAGTAACATACTAGGTTATACATCTGTATTAGTTTCCTAGGGCTGCTGTAACAGGACCCCAAACTGAGTGGCTCAAGCAATAGGAATTTATTCCCCCACAGTTCTGGAGGCCAGAAGTCCAAGATCAAGTTGTAGGCAGGGTTGGTTTCTTCAGAGGGCTATGAGGGAGGCTTGGCTCCATGCCTGTCTCCTAGCTTCTGGTGGTAGCTGGCAATCCTTGGCTTCTACAGTAGCCAAATCTCTGCCTTCATTTTGTCATGGCGTTCTCCTTGTGTGTGTGTGGGGGGAGGCCTAGACTCCCCCTTTTTATAAGGACACCAGCCATATTGGCTCACCTACTCCAGTATGATCTCATCTTTTTTTTTCCTTTTTTACAGTCCCAGGGATGGAACCCCAGGGCACTTTACCATGAACCACATCCCCAGTTCTTTTTATTTTTTATTTTGAGACAGGACTTCTCTAGGTTGTTGAAGGTCTTGCTAAGTTGCCAAGGCTGACGTTGAACTGCAATTCTCTTGCCTCAGCCTCCTTCCTGGATGTGTGCTACTGTGCCCAGCTACCTCTTCTTAACTAATTATATCTACAGCCCTCTTTCCACATAAAATCACATTCTGAGGTACCTGGGGCTAGGACTTAAACATATGCATTTTTGGGAGACACAATTCAACCCATAAGAACCTCCAATGAGCAGATGGTTGGAACTCCAGTGCTGTTTCTTCCCTGTGGCTGAACTTTGACAGCCTCTGCTCATCCTGTCCCCTATCAGGAGGGCCACATCCAGTGCCGCCAGCGAGAATGTGCAAGCCTGTGCCCGTACCCTGCCCGGCCCCTCCCAGGCACTTGCTGCCCGGTGTGTGATGGTGAGTTGATGGGTGGAACAGGGTGCTGAGCCCAGAGGGGCTCAGAAAGCTGAAGACTGGCCCAGCTTAGGTCTCCCATGAAGGCCAGGAGTGAGGCAGGGAGGGGATCCTGAACAGTCTGAGCACCTCTTCTTTTTTTTTTTTTTTTATGGGGGGGGGGTACCAGGGATTGAACCCAGGGGTGTTTAACCACTGAGCCACATCCTCAACCTTTTTTATATTTTATTTAGAGACAGGGTCTCGCTGAGTTGCTAAGTGCCTTGCTCATCTGCTGAGGCTGGCATTGAACTCATGATCCTCTTGCCTCAGCCTCCTGACTTGCTGGGATCACAGGCCTGCGCCACCGCACCCGGCTGAGCACCTCTTCTTTGCAGGCTGTTTCCTAAATGGGCGGGAGCACCGCAGCGGGGAGCCAGTGGGCTCCAGGGACCCCTGCTTGCAATGTCACTGCGCTGTGAGTGTGGCTGCCTTGCAGGGAGGGCCTGGCTTCCTGGCCTGCCGGCCACCTGCTGACCAGGCCCTGTTGGCAGAATGGGAGTGTCCAGTGTGAGCCTCGGCCCTGCCCGCCTGTGCCCTGCAGACACCCAGGCAGGACCCCTGGGCAGTGCTGCCCAGTCTGTGACAGTGAGTGGGGCCCTGGTTGGCTGTGGGAGGGGCAGGCACAGACTGCAAAGAAGCTCCCCGGGGAGTGGACTTTGCTTCCCTTGCACCTGAGCTCCTACCCTGTCAGGACAGTCCCCACCTCACCTTCTTAGGGCAGAGTGGTGCTGTGGGATGAAGCAGGGAGAGGCGGGGTCTCTGGGAGGACATGGCTGTGGGTCCGTTGTCAGGGGGGTGGCAGGGATGCCTTGGGGTAGTGTGAGGTTTCCTCTCAGCTGCCAGCCCTGTCCCTTTGGCCCCCTGTTCTTCCATCCAGGCTGTGAGTACCAGGGACACCAGTATCAGAGCCAGGAGACTTTCAGGCTCCAAGAGGGTGGCCGCTGCATCCGCTGCTCCTGCCAGGTGGGCAATCCCACCTTCTTCTGCCCAGGTCTGTCTCACTCCTTGGCCTCTCACATGGCCTTCCTCCTAGGCTGGCGAGGTGTCCTGTGAAGAGCAGGAGTGCCCGGTTGCTCCCTGTGGCCCACCTGCCTCTGGCCCCCAGCTCTGCCCAGGTGTGTGTGGGGGCGGGGCAACTGCCAAAGGTGCTGCTTCCAGGGGAGTGAGAGGGACCTTGCTCCTTCGCAGTACAGGGAGAGGGTCCACTAATCACGCCAGAGTGTGTTCAGAGCCTATGGGGTGGGGTCGTGATGAGCCAGGATCCCTGTGGGCTGGTGAGGACAGATGGGTGGGAGGTCTTCCGGTTGCCATGGTGACAGCCCCCCTTGCTGTAGCCTGTGTGCTTGATGGAGAAGAGTTTGCTGAGGGGGTCCAGTGGGAGCCTGATGGTCAGCCCTGCACTTCCTGCTCCTGCCAAGATGGCGTGCCTGTGTGCGGGGCTGTGCTCTGCCCCCCAGCTCCCTGCCAGCACCCCACCCAGCCCCCTGGTGAGTGCTCCTGCCCAGATCTCGGCTTTCTTCCCCTGCTGTACCCAGCCCACCCAGATCAGCCTGCCCTGCCCAGGTACTTGCTGCCCCAGCTGTGAGAGCTGCACCTACCATGGCCAAGTGTATGCCAATGGGCTGAACTTCACGGACGCAGACAGCCCTTGCCACGCCTGCCGCTGTGAGGTACCTGCCGAGGCTTGTGCTGCCTTGCTGAGCCCCTCCTGGGGCCCGCCCCCATGGCCCTCTCCCCTGCTCCCAGGATGGGACTGTGAGGTGCTCTTTGGTCGACTGCCCTCCCGTGACCTGTGCCAGGCCCCAGAGTGGACCCGGCCAGTGCTGCCCCAGGTGTCCAGGTATGTGCTTACTGCTCATGGCCCCATGAACCTGACAGATGTCTTTGAAAGCAATGACTCTGAACTGGTTTTGGTCCCACACAGCTAAGAACTCTCTGGAACTTATAGGGTGTGGGTGGGTGGAGAGTAGAGATTCATTATTCCTTTGTACACTTCCTCTTCCAATACCCACCTCTCGGATACACTCGTAAATCCACTCGTGTAATAGGGTCGGGCAACCAGTGTTTTCATCTGCCATGTAGGAAACTGGGTGCTGGGGTGCAGTGGGACATGACCCTCGAATGCATGGAGAGTTCTGTGCTAGGTTGTGTGTCAAAACCAGGCACACGTGTGTGAGCTCTTCACTTCTTCACCCTCAGACAAAACTGCCTGCAGGTAAACAGACTGGAATGCACACAAAACCAGCACACACTTGGAGCAATATACATGCGTGCACACAGCCCTCTTCCTTCTCTCCCTCCTCGGGGCGTCTCCCAGGCTGGCACTTCCCCAGTGGCTCTGGACTCCATGGGCAGAGGGGCTGTCTCTAGTGCTGTCAACCTTTGCCCTGTTCCTGTCCCCACTGTCCACTGCCCAGACTGCATCCTGGAGAAACAGGTGTTTGTGGATGGCGAGAGCTTCTCCCACCCTGGAGACCCCTGCCGGGAGTGCCAGTGTCAGGAAGGCCAGGCCCTCTGTCAGCCTCGAGCCTGCCCCAGGGCCCCCTGTGCCCATCCGCTGCCTGGTACCTGCTGCCAGAACAACTGCAGTGGTGAGGTGAATGGGAACCGGGAGGGGTACTTCTGGTAAGCCTTGGCCCCAGCGGACAGGCCGTTAGGCCTGGGGACAGCAGAGCCTCTCCCAGACCTGTAGCTGCTGGCTCCCCCAGGCTGCGCCTTTGGCGGGAAGGAGTACCCTAACGGAGCAGAGTTTCCCCACCCCTCTGACCCCTGCCGTCAGTGTCACTGTCTGGTGAGTGTGACCTGGAAAGGAGGAGCCCGAGACAGTGGAGGGGGGACTTGGGGAAGTCAGGGGAGGTCCACGAGATGGGTCGGAGAGCGGTGGAAGTCTCCCCGGGCATTATGCACCTACCCATCCCTAGGGTGGCAACGTGCAGTGCCTGGCCCGCCGCTGCCCGCCGCTGCCCTGTCCAGAGCCGGTCCTGCCGCCGGGAGACTGCTGCCCGCAGTGCCCGGGTAGGAACCGCACCCCTCGGCCCGCTGCTCGGCGTCCTCTCCCTGGATGCTCTTGATGATGCACGTTCTCGCCCCGCAGCCGCTCCCGCCGGCTGCCTGTGGCCCGGGATCGCCGTCCCTGCCCGCCACCAGGAACACTTCTCCCCGCCCGGTCACCCCTGCCGCCGCTGCCTCTGCCTCGACGGCTCGGTGTCCTGCCAACGTCTACCTTGCCCGCCGGCGCTCTGCGCCCATCCGCGCCAGGGATCCTGCTGCCCGTCTTGCGATGGTACCGCCCTGGCGTCCCCTCCGGGCTGGGCAGCAGCCTCCTCTCCAATCCACCGGCTGCACCGGCCCCGCCCGAGCCCTTGGCTCGGTCCCCGCAAAAGGAGCCCTTGATGTTATGCCCTCCTGATCTCCCTGCTCCACCGCACCCTCCACATTGGGGTTCTCAGCAGGAAGTAGAAGGGCTGGGGGTGTAACTGGGCGGCAGAGCGCTTGCCTAGCATGCGGGAGGCCCTAGGTTCCACCCCAACACACACACCCCGCACACTGAAAGGACCATCGCCCTTCAGCAGGGCCAGGGAACCAGCCTCCAGGCCCCCCAGCCCCGTCCCTGTCCTTCTCCCTAGGCTGCCTGTACCAGGGGAAGGAGTTTGCCAGCGGGGAGCGCTTCCCATCGCCCAACGTTGCTTGCCACGTGTGCCTTTGCTGGGAGGGCAGCGTCAGTTGCGAGCCCAGGGTTTGTGCCCCTGCACAGTGCCCCTTCCCTGCCAGGGGCGACTGCTGCCCTGCCTGTGACGGTAAGTGGCAGCGGGAAGGGACTGAGGGGGTCGAGGGAGGACGGGGGATCCAGGTCGGCACCCTCGGAAGGTCTAGCACACTTTTTTCAGTAAGGAAAAGACTCTGAGCCAGGCGCAGGGGTGCGGGGCTGTAGTCCAGGAGGATCGCTTGAACCCAGGAGTTTGAGACCTAGTATAAGGGAAGGTGGGAGAGCAGGTGCCTGAGAGCGGGGAAGACTGGACTACAGCCTGGGTTTTGTCTTGTCTTTGATAGTTTGTGTGACCTTGGGCGAGTTACGTACTGCTCTGGGCCTGATTTCTTTTCTTTCTTAAAAAATATTTTTATTTTTGTAAATGGACACAAAACACTTATTTTATTTATTTTTATGTGGTGCTGATGCTCAAACCCGGTGCCTCACAAGTACTAGGCAAGTGCTCTACCACTGAGCTACAACAATTAGGCCCCTCTGGGCCTAATTTTTAATTTCTGTAAAAAGGAGTTGAACCATTAGATCCAGTTCCCCCAATCTTTGGTCACTCTTGTATTAGCTTAGCAATTTTTGCTATACACCTCCTACCAATTTAATTAATACTTTCCTTCAAATGAACTCACTTATTAATTTAAATTTATTTAGAAAGGAGTTATATGGTAAATGAATATGATTAAAGTATAATATTGTTAGATTTTAGTCAGATACTTTTCTTGTCAAGGCACAGAGTCTGAGACTCACCCTCCTTTTTTTTTGTACCAGGGATTGAACCTAGGGTGCTTGAGCCACATCCCAGCCCTTTTTTATTTTTTTATTTTGAGACAGGGTCTTGCTAAGTTACTTAGGGCCTCACTAAGTTGCTGAGGCTGGCTTTGAACTTGCAATACTCCTGCCTCAGGCTCCAGAGCTACTGGAATTGCAGGCTTGAGCCACTGTGCCTGGTTCACCCTCTCCTTTTAAAAAGGGTTGTGAGCCAGCATCAGAGAGAGGCCCACAGCAGGCTGACCCCACCCTGGGACCCCGCTACCCTCCTTGAATAATGAGAGGGCTTCAAACAGCATTGGAGATGGAGCACGTTGGGCCCCTACCTCCTATACCCACTTGGGCTACTCCCAGCTCTGCCAGTGTCCTGCTGAGTGTTTACCCCAGGAACACACCCTCCTGGGTTTTCTCCTATAGATGGACCGGGAGCCTTGCAGGCTGCAGCGGGAGATGTTTGCCCTTTGGCTGGTCCAAACCTACCTGTCCCCTTGTGGTTCCTTTGCCCCCTGGCCTGGACTGTTCTGCCTTCCCCCAGCTGTCAGGTCTTCAAAGTCTTGGCCCCCTGCCATCCCCAAGATCAAAACCAAGTGACTGGCTTTCCTCTCATCCCTTTCTGCCTGTACCTGCCTGTACCTGTCCGTCTCCTTCTCCTCTCTGGAAGGCTGTGAGTACCTGGGGGAGTCCTACCTGAGCCACCAGGAGTTCCCGGATCCTCGAGAGCCCTGCAACCTGTGCACCTGCCTGGGAGGCTTTGTGACCTGCAGCCGCCGGCCCTGTGAGCCTCTGGGCTGCAGCCACCCACTAACTCTGCCGGGGCACTGCTGCCCGACCTGTCAGGGTAGGGCTGCCCCTGCCCTTCCATGCTCCCTGCTGGGGCTCCCCGGGGCCCTGGATGCCAGCAGTCTGGAGCTTTGCCACCCAGCTGAGCCTCATCAGCCTTCCCCTGAGACACACACACACACACACACACACATACACACACACACACGCTCACCAGGCCCCTCTCACACCATATCCACACTCACACCAGACTGTCATAACAAATACTTTGGTCCTTTGGCTTCCATACTTTCCTACTTTACAATTGTCTTGCTCTGTCCCTAAATTACCATGTCACCCTATTCAAAGCATTTGATGGTTCCCATCGCCCTGTTGTCACCAATCAGGAAAGATGGCTCCCTTAGCCTACCCTCCCTGGCCCAGTCCACCCAGTCCCATGTCTGGTGTGCCTGTGCCACATGTCCTCTTCGTGTGCAGAGAGGACGTTCTCAGCAGTCTCTCCCCTCTGCTGCTTCTGTCTCCGGGCCTGGAACATGCGGGAGCGTGCAAATCTTGCCATCGGCAGCCTGGCTGAAGGCTTTCCTCCCCACCCCTCACCTTCCTGCCTCTCCTGGCCATGTTGATCTTTCCCTAAGCTTTGAGGGAGGTCCCCAGGCATGGCTGTGTGTGTGTGTGTGTGTGTGTGTGTGTGTGTGTGTGTGCACGCGCGGGGTGGGGCAGTGGAGGGCTCCATTGACGGCAGCCTTCCCACTGTGTTGCCCACTCTGCCAGGATGCTTTTACCATGGGGTCACTGCTGCCCTCGGAGAGACCCTTCCTGACCCACTTGACCCCACCTGCTCCCTCTGCACCTGCCAGGTGAGGCAGTGCCTTTGGGGACTTGGTATTCTTTATCCCTCATGCTCTCTGGAAAGGGTTGTCTCCTCCTCCCAGGCCATAGGTGGGTCACTGCCTGTGATATCTTGGGGACATGGTTGGGCTCAGGTTTCCTGGGCTGGGGACACAGGGTGTGGGCCTGGCAGGTTTAGTAGGAGCACCTGCCAAGGGGCAGCACAGCCTCGTCTGGAGGTGCAATGGAGTGACATGGGGGTCAGAAGTGGCAGTGTGGCCTCTCCCAGGACGGTTCCATGCGCTGCAAGAAGAAGCCATGTCCCCCAGTTGTCTGCACACACCCCTCTCCAGGACCCTGCTCCTGCCCTGTTTGCCATAGTGAGTCCCCTTCCGTGTGTCCTGGTCCCCTCTTCCTTCCCTCCCTGTCTGCAGGCCAGGGTTGGGCAGGGCAGGGCAGGGTGGCACAGGCCCCCACCCAGGAAGTGTGTCCCCTACAGGCTGCCTCTCTCAAGGCCGGGAGCACCAGGACGGGGAGGAGTTTGAGGGGTCCTCGGGCAGCTGTGAGCGGTGTCGCTGTCAGGTACAGCAGGCTTGGGATGGTGCCGGGCGAGGCTGGGCCTGGGGTCTTGGCAGCAAGCCTCTGTCCCTGTATCCCTTGCAGGCTGGCCAGGTCAGCTGTGCGCGGCTGCGGTGCCCACCCCTGCCCTGCCGGCTACAGGTCACAGAGCCAGGGAGCTGCTGCCCTCGCTGCAGAGGTGTGCCTGGCCCTTGGGGCTGCCCTGTATCCCTCCGTCTGCCCCCACTCTGCCTCAGCTCTCCTGCTGCTTTCCCACCTCCCCATCCACCCTCAGCCCCTCTCTTACCTCTGTCCTGGACTATCATCCTCGTGCCCCTCAGCTCTTCCTCCCTGTCCTTGCCCAGCCCACCCTTCCAGGTGTTCATTAGACTCCTCTGAAGCTGCCCCTCTTCCTAGCCACACCCCCTTCAAAATAATCATCATGATAATGAACATTTATTGAACATATACCACGGGCCAGGCCCCGAGCTAAGCACTTTGCTATTATCTCATTTAATCAGCATGAAGATCTTTCCAGATTGTGCCATTACACCTATTTCACAGATAGGAAAACAGAGGTACAAAAAGCTAACACAACTTGCCTATGGTCACTGGGGTGAGTGGGTAGCAGAGTGGAGATGCACATCCTGGCTAAGAACATGAGCCTTTCTTAGCCTGCCTGCTGCCCCTCACTGCTCAGCACGGTGTAGCTCACACAAAAGCAGCACAGCATCTCAGTTGCCCCTGGAGAATGACAGGGCAGATGCACTCCCATTTAACAGAGGGGAGACTGAGGCCTGGAGTTATCTGGGGCCAATGATAGAGTTGTTCACTCATTCCACATGCATTTATTACACACCTGCTGTATGCCCGTGCTGCCCATGCTGGACAGTGTGTGCTGCTTGCAGCTTGGTCTAGCAGGCAGACATGGAGCAGGATTAGAACCCAGTGTTCCGACCCCTCCACAACAGACAGGAGTTCTGCCCCAGCCCACCTCCCTGCCACATCCCTGTAGAGCCCTTCCTGGTGTCCCCACGTCCTGCTGACCACAGGGATGGTGGGCAGGGGCTGTTGACCAGAGCTCAGACTCAAAGCTTATTTCTGTCCACCCGGGGCTGCAGGCTGCCTGGCTCATGGAGAGGAGCACCCTGAGGGCAGTAGCTGGGTGCCCCCCAACAGCCCCTGCTCCTCCTGCATGTGTCACGAGGGAGTCGCCACCTGTGCTGTTATCCAGTGTGTCAGCCCCTGCGCCCAGCCCCACCAGGGCCCCACTGACTGCTGCCCTCGTTGCTCTGGTACTGGAAGCCTGGGACAGGGAGGGATCACGGGGTCACACCTCCCTGTCCATGTGTGGGCTGGGCAGCAGAGGAGGTGGCTCCAGGAGAAGTGGCAAAGTGTCTCCACATTCACATGCACCCCAGTTCTGGGGCGGGGACCTGGAGGGAGGCTGACCCCATCCTGGCATGATGCCAGCCTGAGAGCTGCCTTCTCTGCTCTCACCCAAGACTGTGTGCATGACGGTCAGAAGTACGCGCCTGGGGAGAGCTTCCAGCCGGGGGCTGACCCCTGTGAAGTGTGCATCTGTGAGGTAGGACGGTGCACTTGAGGGCCAGGGGCATCGCGGGGAGGCCCAGCCAAGCCATACACTGCGTGGAGCAGGCACCTGGGAGTCCAAGACCCTGGGACCAGGGGCTGAGGCAGGGCTTGGACCAGTGGGACCAGAAGGTTTGGGCCTAGACACAGGGCACAGGGCCTGAGTGCGGACTGGGCAGTATGCAGGTGCTTCTGGCCAGACTGTGGGGCAGGGGTGTGTGGGGTGTGGCGGAGCCACCTGGGAAGTGTGCAATGCTATCCAAAGGTAATGGCAAGCCAGGGAAGGTGAGTGATGTCATAGGCCAGGAGAGAGGCAGTAGAATGGGGAGGGCAGCGTGAGAGCATAAGAGGGTCAAAAGTCACACGAGGGTTCAGGCCCAAGTGACTGAAGAGGGGAAGGGACATCATCTCTGGGAATTAGGGCATGGGGTGGGGGCTAGTCTAGGGAGACACTCTCTCTAGACTTGGAGCCTGGAGAAGGGCACAGCAGGCAGATGGGGTGCCCAGAGACCAGGGAAAGGGGTGGCTCTTGGCTTTCATGGCTGGGACCCACTTCCTGCTCATGTGTTCTTTTTTTTTTTGGGGGGGGGGGTGGGGTGCTGGGGATTGAACCCAGGGCCTTGTGCTTGCAAGGCAAGCACTCTACCGACTGAGCTATCTCCCGAGACCCTGCTCATGTGTTCTTGTTGTAGTCACAGCCTGAGGGGCCTCCCGGCCTTCACTGTCGCCGGCAACAGTGTCCCAGCCTGCTGGGCTGCCCACTCAGCCAGCTTCTGCCCCCTGACCCCCAGCACTGCTGCCCCACCTGTGCCGGTGAGTTGAGAGAGGGAGAAGCTGGCTGTGGCCCCTTGCCACTCTTAAGCTGGGTACAATTAGTGCAGCATCTTGCCCAGCAGGTGGCGCTGCAGGGTGGCAATTGGACCAGTTGCTGACTCCTTGGGTGTTGTGAGGTGACAGGGGTGGAGACAGCTGACGTTGAATGGCCCAACCTCAGAAGCAGAGAGAGCTATTCAGTTTTCTGTTCCGTCTCCCTCCCTCCCTCCCTCCCTCCCTCCCTTCCTTCCTTCCTTCCTTCCTTCCTTCCTTCCTTCCTTCCTTCCTTCCTTCCTTTCTTCCTTTCTTCCTTCCTTCTTTTCCTTTCTTTTTGGAATGAGGACTTAAACAAATTGGGAGGATGAATAAAGAAACATTATTCATTCAAATGCAAAAAGATAGTCAAATTGGTCTGGTGCAGTGTGGCACATGCCTGTAAAACCAGCAACTCAGGAGACTGAGATGGAAGGATCACAAGTTTTAGACCAGCCTCTGCAATTTAGTGAGACCCTCAGCAATTTAGTGAGGTCCTGTCTCAATATAAAAAATAAAAAGGACTGGAGATGTAACTTGGTACAGCGCTCCTGGGTTCAATCCCCAGTACCTCCCCCTAAAAGAAAAAAATAGTCAGATTATTTCCTGAATTTAATACAGTTTACCTGACACAGCCATTACGTATTTGTTGTGAAAGCAATTTTTTTTCAGCATCTGGTAGTATTCTCGCTTGGAAATGATATTCTATAAAAGATGTGCTTTCGAGGATAAGGATCACATTCTCCTCCCTTTTAAATAATTTCTTATTGTGGTAAAATACATGCAATGTACAATTTACCCTCTTAACCATATTTAAGTGTATAATTCAGTGGGTTTTTTTTTTTTTTTTTTTTTTCGGTGCTGGGGATCGAACCCAGGGCCTTGATGCTTGCAAGGCAAGCACTCTACCAACTGAGCTATCTCCCCAGCCCTTAATTCAGTGGTTTTAAAAACATTCATAATTATGCATCTATCACCACCATCCATGGGAGAACTATTCTTATAATGCTTGGATGGGAAGGGATAATACTTTAGGAGATGAGAAGAAGGTTCATTTATTAAGCACCTAAAGCATACCACACACTGCACTTGGTGCTTCTAATGAACACTATCTCATTTAATCTTCACAATTACCTTTTTACAGATGAAAAAACAGAGGCTTAGAGAAGTTGATTAACCTGCCCCCAAATGGCACAGGGATTGAGTGCTGGCGCCAGGATTAGAACCTGGGAAGCCTTGCTCTACATGCTTTGTTATGCTGTTTTAGCCAAATTGTATCAAAGGAAGTGACAGAGAGCAGGTCCAGCAGCCTGGTCATCTCTAGTGACCTCAGGCTGAAGGAGTCACACTTTATCAGTTTTCAGGGTCCCCATCTAGTAACCTGGAAAAATTCCTTGACAAAAACCAAGCTTTTATTTGCTGAACGAAAGGGAGGAATGCTTATCCTCCCTGGAGTGGAAGTGCTGATAGTATGCCCTGGGCCCAAGAACTCTGGAGACAGCTAGGGTCGCGTGCCTGCCCCCACCCGTCCCGCCCCCCACACTGGGTCTTGTCTTCACAGAGGCTCTGAGAAACTGCACAGAGGGCCTGCTGGGGTCTGAGCTGGCTCCCCCAGACCCCTGCTACACCTGCAAGTGCCAGGTGAGCCCTCCTGCCCTGGGGGCTGAGTCCCCTTCCTCCTCGGTGGGCTGTGTGCTCACTTGAACCTCGCCCATTGTCCCGAATGTCACATCTCACCCACGTCCCTACTCCTAATTACTTCCTGCCAACTCTGCCAACTCTGCTGTCTTCTACCTGTTGTGTTCACATGACAATGGGCAGGACCTGACATGGCTCTGCACTCGCCGGGACTGTCCTCAGCTCAGCTGTCCCTTGTTGGAGCATCATATTCCCCCTGGGAGTTGCTGCCCCGTGTGCCAGGGTAAGTGCTCAGCCTTAGCCTCACCCTCAGAAAGGAGCCCAGGAGGGACACAGGAGGTGGTGATATTCATGGGCCCAGTGGTGGTTTGGGGTCTGCACTCAGAATCAGGCTCCATTCTTTTGTAGAAATGGAGGGGTGGACAGGAGACCCATGAGGCAGAGGGAGGCAGGGGATGAATCCTGGATTCTCAAGGCCTGGCCTGAGGCTTTTCCAGGGGCTCAGGGACCCCAGGCGCTAATAGGGCATTACACTGTGGACCTGGCAGCTGGTCCAGAGAAGGATTCCTGGTTCTGGCATTTCGGACCTCTAGGACCCTAGTGACATCCTGGGCAAGGGCGCAGGGTCTAGCTCCTAGTAGGCTTTCTGGATATTGGTCGAAATCGACACCACCAGGGTGCTGGTAAAATGGGGTGGGTGCTTCCCTACCGAGAAGCTCAGAATGAGCTCCAGGGAGGCAGGGCCCAGATGGATGGCTCCCGTTCATTTCTCCTTAGAATGTGTGGTAGAGGCCAGTGGCCGGAGAGTGTCAGATGGAGAGAGCTGGCGGGACCCCAGCAACGCCTGCATTGCTTGCACCTGCCAAGTAATCTGGGAGAGGACAGGATGGGGGTGGGGTGGGCCATACAGATGGACACAGAAAGGAGCGCAGGGCATCCATCAGCAAATATAGGGTCTTTGTGGGCAGAGGCATCTGTAGGCTGGGGTAAGGAGTTGAGGGTGGGTTTATTCCCTGCTTGGATCAGATGTGGGTGTTCTTGTGGGGTAGGGGTGGGCAGACAGAAGGGGCTGCTGCCTAGGAGGCCCCCACAAATGTGAGACCAGGGACCCCAGGCCTTGCAGAAAATGCCGAGAGCAATGTTGTCTGCAGCGGGGCCACGTGGAATGCCACCTCGAGGGATGCCAGGCCCTTTCCTGTCCTCATGGCTGGCTGAAGGTGCCCAAGCCTGGCAGCTGCTGTGAGCAATGCCAAGGTGAGGGGCCTGAACCATGGGGAAGGGAGACCTGGTGTGTGTATGGGGGAGGAGCCAACCCTTCCGGTCTCCTGTCCCCGCAGCTCCCACCCAGTCGTGTGTGCACCAGGGCCGTCAGGTGGCCGTAGGGGAGCACTGGGCGGTGGACGCTTGCACCAGCTGCTCTTGCGTGGCCGGCACGGTGCGCTGCCAGAGCCAGCGCTGTCCACGGCTCTCTTGTGGCCAGGTGAGTGCCGCGGTTGAGGCAGTGGGGAAGGGCTGCACTGGGCACTGCCATCCCAGGGCGACAAGGCAGAGACCCGGAGGCTGGGCTTCTGCTGGGTCTGGGAGCCGTCAGGGAGGCGGGAAGTTGCTGTTCCCAGAGCGACCACCAGGTGGTGCCCTGAGTTGCTCGCAGTGAGCCGGAGAGGTCGCCCCGATGGTCTGGCTTCCAGAAGCGTTGGCTGGGGCACCCGGGGAGCTCCCGGGGTCTGATGGTGTCTGGGGCTGAGGCCAGGACGAGGCCCCTGCCCTGAGTCCCGGCAGCTGCTGCCCTCGCTGCCTGCCTCGGCCTGCTTCCTGCACGGCCTTCGGGGACCCCCACTACCGCACCTTCGACGGCCGCCTGCTGCACTTCCAGGGCAGCTGCAGCTATGTGCTGGCCAAGGACTGCCATGGCGGGGACTTTAGGTGAGCACCTCCTTTCCCTGCCCTGTACTCCCACACACGACCCAGCTGACCATTGGCACTCTGGCATCTGCTCCCCACAGTGTGCATGTGACCAATGATGACCGGGGCCGGAGAGGTGTGGCCTGGACCCAAGAGGTGGCAGTGCTGTTGGGAGATGTGGCTGTGCAGCTGCTGCAAGGCAAGACAGTCACGGTGAGCCAAAGACCCAGGGAAGGTTGGTCCCATGCTGTGCCCCTCTCTATTCCAGTATGGTCCCTACTACAGGTGGATGGCCGCCCAGTGGCCTTGCCCTTCCTGCAGGAGCCCCTGCTGTACGTGGAGCTGCGGGGACGTACTGTGATTCTGCACACCCAGCCTGGGCTCAAGGTGTGGTCAAAGGGAGAAAGCTGGTTGGGGCTGTTAAGGTTTCTGTATCTGTAGAGGAAGTGGGGATGCTGCTACATCCTGGGCCTAGGGAGGCAGTGGAGCCGAGAGAGCGCTACTGGATTCCCAGGAAAGGAATCAGGCTCAGAGACCTGTGGGGGCAGCCAGGGGAGTTCAGAGCCTGGTTTTAATCTTGACTTAGCCACTTGTACACTGGGGCTCCTGGGCTACTACCAACCTTCTCTGGGCCTCAGTTTTCTCATCTGTATGAGAATGGGGCTCATAGGGGTCAGGAGGATGTCACCTAAGTTCTCCTAGGTGGTGTCTGAGGTTCCTCCTGATTCCGACGTGGAAGAGAAACTTGTCCCCTACCCTTGACCTGAAGTACAACCTGTAAATTCATAAAATCAAGCTTGTGTGCACTTCTGATCCAGACTAATTGTGCTCTGTCTCCTGTAAGACCCCAGTGCCCACAGGACAGGAATTTCTGGAAGTGGGTTGCATTCCACCTTGGGCCCAATTAAGGGATGCAGATGGAAGCCATGGTGGTACTTCCTGTCATGTTTGCCCTGACTGCACCAAATCACCATCCTTTCCCCAGGGAGTCTGCACTTGTTTATCTTCCTCTGCTATGGCACAGGTGTGCCAACACAGTGTGTGGAACATGATGGACCTGGGTTTTTGGGGGTCCTCTTCTTCCCCATTTCCCAGACCCAGGCCTCTCTGCACAGGTGCTGTGGGATGGGCAGTCCCAGGTGGAGGTGAGCGTGCCAGGTTCCTACCGGGGCCAGACTTGTGGGCTTTGCGGGAACTTCAATGGCTTTGCCCAGGATGATCTGCAGGGCCCTGACAGGCTGCTCCTGCCTACAGAGGCTGCTTTTGGGAATAGCTGGCAGGTGAGTGGCACAGGAGCCGGAAGCTGGGGGCAGCTGGAGGAGTCACAGCCGGGCATGCATCCCAGAGCAGCTCTCTGGTATAGAAAGGGGGGACCACAATGGGCTTTTGAGCTTTTGGGGAGCTTTGGGTGCTTCGTGGCATGTGGGGAAGTGGGATGATCTCTTGAAAGATACCTTAGAATCCCTAAGCCCCGTTTTGCCATTCACTGATAGTGTGACCTTGAAAAAGTTGCTTACTTACTGTGGGCCTTGTTTTTTTCATTTATAAAATGAGGTCAAGGCGAAGGTAGATGGTGCTTCCTTTGCTTTTCTTGAAGGGAGATTTTTGAGGTTATAACAAATGACTGTGCGGAAAGAGCTTTGAAGACCCCACATGCAAAGATCAAGACTGTTACCTCAGGGTTGCTCTCCCCACCTAGGTTCCAGAAGGGCCAGGGCCTGCCCGGCCCTGTTCTGCTGGCCGGGAGGTGGATCCATGCCGGGCAGCAGGTTACCGTGCCAGGCGTGAGGCCAATGCCCGGTGCGGGCTGCTGAAGTCCTCCCCATTCTATCGCTGCCACGCTGTGGTGCCTCCGGAGCCCTTCTTTGCTGCCTGTGTGTATGACCTTTGTGCTTGTGGCCCTGGCTCCTCAGCTGACGCCTGCCTCTGTGATGCCTTGGAAGCCTATGCCAGCCATTGTCGCCAGGCAGGGGTGACACCTGCCTGGCGGGGCCCCACACTCTGTGGTGAGGGGGCAAGGCCCAGTGTTGGGGGAGGGGACAGTGCAGAGAAGAACTGTAGCCCAGAGTGCAGCCCGGATGGGGCGGGTACCTAGAGGCCAGCAAGGAGGGGGCATGCAACTGAAGCCATGGTGGGGGACCCCTGTGAACCTGCCCTTCACTCTGCCTGCAGTGGTAGGCTGCCCCCTGGACCGTGGCTTTGTGTTCGATGAGTGTGGTCCACCCTGTCCCCGCACCTGCTTCAATCAGCATGTTCCCCTTGGAGACCTGGAAGCCCACTGCGTGAGGCCCTGTGTTCCTGGCTGCCAATGCCCTGCAGGCCTGGTGGAGCACGAGGCCCACTGCATCCCGCCCGAGGCCTGCCCCCCAGTCCTGCTCACCCCGGACCAGCCACCAGTCAGGGGCAGCTCCTCTCTCCACCCTGAGCCAGGAAGATGATGACCAGGACTCATCAGACCAGAAGGTTCCCCTTGGCGAGCGGCAGCTGCCCTGGCCAGAACTGTGGAGGCAGTGCCCTGTTCAAGCATGGGAGCCTGAGCCAGCGTCCTGCCGAGCCCCTGGTGGTGTTGAAACACAAACAGTAAATTCTGGGCCTTCCGAAGGCTTCCGTGTGTGTGTGTTTCCTCCTGGTGCTGGGGAGGCTGCCAGGCTGCTTGGAATAGGGGGCCCAGTGGCCAGTGTCCTTCAAGTCAGAGGCCTTGCACATCGTCCCACCAGCATCCCTGGGCCGCTTCAACTGGTCACTGCTTGGTGCTATCTGAGAAACCTCGAAGTGGGCAGGACCCAGGTGTCCTATGCTCAGTGTGCGTAGCAGGCATGGCCCTCGGCCCCGTTAGGACCCTCTGTGATGTGTGCTTCTTGATCGACACTCGCCTCCTCTTTGTTTCGGTCTGGTTTAGCAGGTCCGTTCTGGGCCACTGTAAGAACTGACAGCACAGGAACCCCATGCCTGAGGAGAAGAGAGCACAGGCTGTGGTGAAGTATGGGCACACGTGCATCTGTGCACACTCTTCAGAAACACACTTCCGTGCACACTTGGGGAGACTCATCGTAGAGGGAGAATGTGGGTTTTGAAGCGGACAACGTCACCCGGCATGGTAGTGCATGCCTCTAATTCCAGCTATTGGTGAGGCTGAGACAGGAGAATTTCAAGTTCAAGGCTGACCAGGGCAACTTAGCAAGACCCTGTCTCAAAATTTAAAAAAGGGATAAGGATGTAGCCCAGCAGCAGAGCATCCCTGGGGTCAATTCCCAGTGTCAGGAAACAAACAGAAGACAAAGTCCAGAATTCGAGTCCTCTTTGCCATCTGGGACAACAGCCGGGGCCTTGGAGTTTTAGGGATCCTGGCTGTAGGATCAGGGGAACTCCACTGTCATTATAAGTCCCTAATATTCCAATGGGGAGTGAGGGTTCGGTGATCTATGACAGGACACGGCCAAGCCCCTATTGTTTACTTAAGTAAAAGAGAACTGAGTTGAAATTGGAGGTCACCTTCTTAGCCTCTACAGGGGAGGCTGTTACCAGACCCAGAGAGGAGAGTTTGGTTCACTTACTCCTAGAGCAGTGATAAGGATTCAGTCAGGTGAAGTTACTTGTGGCAGCATATCATGTAAGATTCCAGACCTTCTTAGTCAACTTTCTATTACTATAATGAAACACATGAGCAATTAAAAAGAGAAAAGGTTGCCAGACATAATGGTTCACATCTGTAATTCCAGCTTCTTAGGAGGCTGAGTCAGGATCACAAGTTCAAGGTCAGACTCAGCAACTTAGTGAGGACCTGACTTAAAATAAAACCTGTAGCTTGATGGCAGACCACCCCAGGTTCAATCTCCAGTACTGGGAGAAAGAAAGAAAGAAGAAAGAAAGAAAGAAAGAAAGAAAGAAAGAAAGAAAGAAAGAAAGAAAGAAAGAAAGAAAGAAAGAAAGAAAGAAAGAAAGGAGGGAGGGAGGGAGGGAGGGAGGGAGGGAGGGAGGGAGGGAGGGAGGGAGGGAGGAAGAGAGAGAGGAAAGAAGGGAAAGAAAGAAAGAAAAAGAAAATTGAAAAAATTTATTTTGGCACATAGTTCTGGGGTTCACATCTGAGACTGGGTAACCCCACGCTTTGAACTTCTGGTAAGAGCACTGGGTCTTAACGGTTGGGAGCATGTGTTAGCCAACTGCTCACAACATGAGCCAGGAAACAGAGAGCCCAGAGAAGGCAGAGTTCCCCACAACCCCGTCAAAGGTACACCCCAGTGACCAAAGGCCCTCCCACGGGGCCCCTACCTCCTAAAGGTCTCCAGCACGTCCCACTAGTGATCCTGAGGACTGAGCCTTTTACACATAGGCCTTTGGGGAACATTTAACATCCCAGCTATAGCCCAGATGGTCTCCTGTATTCAGTCCCTCTCCTTATAACTTATACACGGTTTCCTCATCTGTAACGTGAGGATAGCAATGTGTGCATCTGTGTGTTGGGAGGAGTCCATGGGGTGGCCTGTGGACAGCACTGAGCAGGTGATGATGGGCCACTTTGGCCATTGCTGGGCCTCTTACTGCTCATACCTCTTGGTGATTGTAATGCCCAAGTTGACAAATCCCCCAAAGACCACCAGGGAGCCAGAGTCCAATGCGAGCGCAAAAGGACCAGTTTACTCAATCAGCTGCTCGGGCACTTGACACAGACCTGCTCAGCAGTCCATGCCGAGTACCCCGAGCACAATTTTACAAGCTGTTTTATACACTTCAGACCAAGGGACTCAGTTTCTCTTTTACAATTGGAAGACTTGTGTCCTTGTTTGCATATCAGGATACATTTTGGCTGCCAAGTTTTAGTCATCATAGTAACCACTGGTCTATATGAGGTCAGCGGTGAGGTCAGCTTGACTGCAGTTGGGGGATCTCCTGTTACCCCTAGCAACAGCCTAAGTTAGCTGTCAAGGTCATCCTGCTATCTAGCTAGGCCGACTTCAGCTCATCTGCAGCTTTTCATTTTTAACCCCTTTTTAGCATCAGCAGCTCTGGCAACTTTTTAACTCATTGGGGCCTTACAGTGATGGACACTTTGCCTCCTGGTAGCTGTGTGCTCCCAGAGTGTTTGTCACTGTGGCTCTCCAGGTAGGGAAACATTACCATGTGTTAGAGCAAGTTACGCTCTTGAGTCGGTCTCCCCCGGACCCCAGTACTGGGGCTTGCTCTACCGAGGGCACTCTACCACTGAACCATACCCCAGCCCTTTTTGTTTTTATTTTGAGACAAGGTCTCACTACGTTGCTGAAGCTGGCTTCCATCTTGCTATCCTCCTGTTTCAGTCTCCCAAGTAGCTGGGATTATAGAGGTGTGCCACTGTTTCTGGCTGGAGTCAGACTTCTTATGTGTAAACTGGGACAACAGCACCTATTCATGGAGCTGCTGAGGAGTGTTTACATGTGGAGGTGTCCTGGGTCCTGGCACAATCCAAGCTGTTGAAAGCTGCCGCCAATGCCCGTCCTGGACACATTTATACCATATAACGCGGTTTGAAAGTTCATGTGATCTGGACCTGTGTATAAGAGAGCCTGATACTCACTGGGGGTTGCAGATGAGCACATGCGTGCACCTCTCTCTGACAGGGTCACTCTGCACTGCACACTGCTACCTCCAGGCGGTCTTGGTGTCAGGCCAGAGTCTCTTGTGAGGCTCCTGTGCCCAAGCCCTGCTCAGGTGTCAGGGTGGCCCTGAATTATTGAGATCAGAGCCTTTGTTTCTCCTTGCTCTTGGTCCTCGGTGCCCAGTCCTCCACCTCTTTCCAGGCTCTGATGGCAGCGGCAGAGGAAGGAGGGGACATCTGCCCTGAGCCCTTTCCCATGGCACAGGCAGCTACACCTGGGAGCCCAGGGCTCCCTTGTAGCCCCAAGCAGGCCTTGGCCCTGTACTGCCTCATCTTCAGGCACCCTGCAAGCCTGGGCCAACTCCAGACTGCACTTCGGCAGGTGAGGAGGTCAGGCAGTGCCTACAAGTGGGGCAGGCAGGGGCCTGATTCTATGTCCCTTCCATCCCCGCCAGGTGCAAGAGGGCCAGGGCTGTCCCCCAGGGCTGGAGCTAACCACAGTGCTGCTGGAGATGGAGCGGAGCCGGTGGGCCCAGGAGCAGGTAAGGGCTAGCCATTGGGGGTGGGGGAGGGCCACAGGGTGCCTCTTACACTCTGGCTCTCCACCTTCCTGCAGCAACTCTGGGACTTGAAGCTGCTGACTGCAGCAGGGTTGGGCCTCTTCAGGGCCCCTTGGATTCAGTTTGGTGGTCAGAGGGACCAGGCCCAGCATGCATGGAGCCAGCACAGCCAGCTGAGTGGTAGGATGGGCAGGGATGCGGAGCAGCAGGTGAGTGGAGACACTGTGTGACACTGGGGTGGCTGTGGAAGGTGCTTGGGCTTTAAAGACCCCCAGCCCAGATTCAGATGCTCTGCTCTGATGCTCCCTGTTACTGGGAGCCTCCGTTTCCTTGGCTGTATAATGTGAATGGTGGTCAATCTTTCTCTGAGGACCAGTGAACTCATCCAAACAAGGGATTTGAACTCTTGCTACTTGTGGGGACTAGTGTCATTCCATAGCTAACTACTGGTTTGTCAAATCTACTGTGTGGTCACACCAGGAAGCCTTTCCATGTGACTGTGTGAGGGAGGGCTATGCCTGGAAGGGTCCCAGAGAGCAGGGGCACTGGTGCCCAGCGTGGTGCTAAGACAGAGACACTGAGCAGCCCCTGCTGGGTGGGGGCTCCTTCCAGGGTTAGAGCTAGGCTGACCCTGCAGGAGGGGAATGCTTGGTGAGGACCCCAGAACACAGGTGAGGACTGGAGATGCACTTCCCAGTCCCTGTTCAGCCATCAGCTGCCCGAGTCACTTTGGGCCTGTTAGTAGCCTCTCTGCAGAGGATGGGAAGGGAAAGGGGACACATAAGGCCATAAGCCATGAACACCAGGAGACAGGAACTGGGAGGGGCATCTTAGAGGCTGACTACCACACTAAGGGACACTGCCCTGTGACCTGGGCTCCCCCAAACCTTCCAGAGTTCCAGGCTGTGCTCTCCACCCCAGACCAGGGATTCCCTGAGCCAGAAGCATCAGTTCCCAGAGAGGTAAATCTTTCTCCCAGGGACCCTGGCACTCCCTCTATGTTGCCATATAACCTGACCAAGAACCTGGCCTTTTCCCCTGTCTCCTCCCACAGTCCTGCTCCTCATGCCTCTGATTCCTCCCAGGTCTTCACTCAGTTACACCCATGGTTGCTCCGTAGCCCCTGGAAGGGTAACCTCTGAATTCCAGTTCCAAGATCCAGTGGGTTCAGGGATCAGGGGAGGCCACCTGCACTCAGAATTAGGGTATTGGGGTATTAGGGACTAGGAAGACTGGCAAGCAAACTCCCTCCCTTCTCCAGAGGCCAAGGGCTGCTGGAGGTGCCTCTGAGGTAGCCCCTGGATCCTGCAGGATGAAGACAGCAGACCTATCATCTACTGTGGGTCTGGGTGAAGCTGGGAGAGATGCAGAGCCTGGCACACCTACAGAGGCCACAGTTGGTATGTTGACAGGACGTGATGGGCAGCCAAGACAGCAGGGAGCCCCTGAAGTTGGAGAAACCAGATTAGATACAGAGGCAGAGATGTCCTCATCCCAAGTCCAAGGACTTCCATCATTTTTCACTTATTCTGCATCTTGCACCTTTTCACTGGGTGCCAAGGTCACCCAGGGATGGCAAGTTGGTTTTATGTGCCAATTCCCTGACTGGCACCAGTTGTCTCAGATGCTACGCCCAATAGGATTCTGAAGCTAAACTAGGACTCAGTTAAAGGGGCAGGGATGACCATCACTGACTGCTCAGGGAGAAGGAAGTAGAATAGCAATTCCAGGCCACCCATTTGCCACCCTTATACCAGGCACTGGGGACATATGGGAGACTAAGAGACACCTTGAGTCTTTGAGATCACAACCCAGTGAGACAGCATGACACTAAAAAGGCAATTGGGACTCGGTGGGATGGACCCTGTGGGCTTGAGTCTGTTAATTTAAAGGAAACAGACTCAAATTATTTGTTAAGCAATACACCAACAAAGTCATAAACTTTTAGTTGTTCAACATACACATGAAAGAAGAGGACTGTCAATGATTTTTTTTCTGATCGACAGATAGCTTCGTAAGTATTTTATCTCTTGGGAAAACAGAGATATCAATTACACTAGTACCTGGGAAATAAACTCTCTAGTAAGACAACAGATTGGCATCCCAGAGGTAGGGGTTGGGGCTGTTTTCACAGTTCTGAGGCAATCATTTCTAAAAGCTGGAACTCTCATGAGACTCTTGTTCACAAAACATTTTGAAATTCAGATCTATTTCCACAGAGACCACACCCATTTGGTTACTGTTATGAATATTCACAGGTCTCTGCATTGCATACCAGAGAAAACTGCAACATACTTGTGAAAGATTTTTAAGACCTTACGGAAGTAAGATCCTTTAACTAGTTTTACGGATGCAGAACATCTCTCCTTCCTCCACAGCTGCAGCAGCAGTGACAACACATCCCCTTTTTTTAGATTTCTTTTGTTAATTATGAAGACTTGCAGTTTTTTAGGCCAGGCTCTGGCTTAAAATTTCACTTCTTAAATTTCATTTGATTTTGTTGCCAGAAAGAAAAAAAGGCCTAAGGAGGATTTTCCTTAACAGGAAAAAATATGGCACACATACATACCAGTGGGTTTCTTCTGTGGGCCTTAACAGGCATGCCAGGGTCAATTGGGGGTATCCTTAAACAGAGGGAGCCCAGCAAACAGGCCTTTCGCACTCAGGCATTGCATGGTGGCCGGCCTTGGCTGGGAAGATGAGGGAGATGGAGTTGGCTATTGGCAGGCACACCTGACAAGCAGGTGCATGGCAGGTGATGGGAATAAATGTGGAATGATAAACTATGACAGCCATGAAGTCAAGCAGCACCCTCAGGGCTCCATTGTCCTCCATGCACTGGGGGCCCCTCGGGCTTCCTGGTTGCAGTTCAGGGGGGAATGTGTGCGAGAGGCTGGGATGTAAGCAGTGAACACTCTCAACGTGGGTCCTTCTTCCTCAGGTCACTTACGAGAGCTGAACCCTACCACCACTAGCTCTGGGGAGTCAGGAAACTCAGAGCTCAAAGTGAATGGGCAGAAATGTCCTGGACAAGGACCCTCTCAGGTTGGGACAGCAGGGATGGAGTTTGCCTGGGAGGAGGCTGCTGGGTGAAGTGGGGCTGCCTCTGCAGCCAAGTGAAAAAGGGAACCATTGCTGAAGCACCTCTTACACCACATAAATCGGGTTTAGTAAATTCAGCAATCAGGCAAGGACCAGCCACTGGGGTCTCCGGGCTCCCTTGGGGGAAGGGCCCTGGCTAGGGGATTCCCTCTCAAGCCTGGGCCCAAAGTGCTCTTCATTCCCAGGATCTGGCCCAGAGGGAAGAGAGAAGCCAAGAAGAGCCCCTGATGCAGAGGCCCCACCTACAGAGCTGGCAGGGGAGAAAGCTTACACAGGAAGCTCCAGAGCCCTCTGTCCTGACCTTGCAGTGCCTGCCAGCATCCCAAGAGACTCCCCAGGGGCTGAACTCTGGCCTGGGTCAGGAGACAGCAACTCAGAAACTGCTAAGTTTGGACCCTCTTCAGAGTCAGAGAAAGGAGGACCCTATGGGCCAGACAGAAAAGACCCCTCAGGGTCAGAGAGGAAATGCCTCCCAGGAGGAGAACACAGATGTATCTCAGAGTCAGAAAAGGAAGCCATTCCAGGGTCAGAGTCGGGAGGCACCCCAGGGTGAGAACAAAGGGACTCCTCAAAGAGGAAATAGTCCTAAGGGCTGGAGAAAGGAGATTGGGCAGGGTCAGGACATGAAAACCCTTCAGTCTTGGGAAGGCACTGTCTCACAAGCCTGGGAGGCGGCCGGGGGAGAAGCACCTGTAGGGGCTCAGTGCCATCGGCGGGACTCGTGCAAGTCCCTGGGAGAAGAGTCCCCCCAGTGTGAGGGAAGAGACAGCCTCGGCCGCCGAGGAAGGACCACTCAGCGGATCCAGGTGAAGTCCAAATGCCAGAGTCAGAAGGCGGCTGAGGCCACGGTAAAGCGGGGGGCCGCCCGGGATGGGGCGTGGGCTCCTCTCCCGGTCCCCAGGTCCCCGGCCTGGCTGCGACTCCCAGGCCCAGGAGCTGGGATGCTGGCGGCACTAAGCACCGAGGGCTGTGGGCAGCAGGGGCTCCCCGTGGCTCCCCTGGGAGGAGGCCACCGCCCGGCGGAGCAGGAGGTGGGCAAGGCCAGGCTCCCGGGCGCGCTCCGGGAGAGTAGGGGCGGCCCTGGGGGCCCCAGAGCCTCGAAGGCTGCGTGGCCGGCGCCCCCGGGCGGGGAGAAGGCGCCGGCCGGCGTGAGCGCGGCGGAGCGGGAGACGGCTCTGCAGCGGCTGCTGGAGCTGCACGGCGCGGCCCGGAGGCGGCGGCGGCGGGAGCGCGAGCAGCAGCGGCTCCGGGTGCGTTCGCTCGCGGGCCGACCTAGTCGCCTGCGGCCGGCGGGCGGGCGGACGGGCAGAGAGCCGGGCTGACTGCCGCCTCTCCAGGTCTTGGAACGGCTGCGCATGGCAAGCCACCGCCACTGCCGGGTTCACCCTCTGGGGCTCCCTCCCAGTTCCGCTCAGCTCCCGCCACAGGCAAGACCGCGGGGAGAAGGCAACGGTGTCTTCAGGACCCGGCCCGGGCAGGGCAGAGCGCGGGAGGGGTGATGACTTGCCACCCTGGCCGGGCGACGCCGGCTCAGCCATCTGCCTGCGTAGGAGGACGCAGCCGGACAGCGTCGCGCCCTGAGGGAGCAGCTAGAACAAGTGCACCTGGAGAGGACCCGGTGGCTGCGGGCCCTCAGGGCCAGGTGAGGGGTGGCAGGAAGCTTTGTGGGGAGTGATAACAGTCCCTTTCCCCTGGCATCTGGATGGCAAGCCACTCTCTCCCCAGGAACACCCAGAACTTCCAGGAGCTACTCTGGCCTCCTGGCGCTGAGAAGCCTGCACCTTTAAAATAGTGCCCACACCTGCGGATGGGCCCTGGGCATTGCTGAGTCCCTGAAGGGATGATTAAGGAGATGGGGATTAAGGAAAAGGCAAAGAAGGTGACCTCCAGGTCGGAGAGCCCGCAGCTTCAGGGCCTGGGAGAGCAGACCAGAAACACACAGCAGCTTGGCCCTACCAGGAGGCCTGTTATTTCTTCATGCCTCCCTCTGGCCAAAAGTCAGAGGGCCAGATCCCGGGGATCCAGCAATGCAAAGGCCCCATTCTTCCGGAAGAACGATTCTATGCGGCACATCTTGCAGGACACCAGTTCTTGCTTTGCTGGGGGACCTTGGGAAAAGATGTCAGAGGCCAGGAATGAGTTCCTGGGGAAGGGACTCAGCACAGAAGCTGTATCTGTCTGCATAGCACTAGGACTCTGCCTGTGTTAGATCCACTTTTTGTGAAGAAATAAAAACTTTCTGGGTAGAACTTCAGAAAAATATAGGCTGGATCCTGGACATAGCACCAATGGCAGCATGGCTGACTTGACAGCTTTCTGCCATGGTCATTCCCTGCATCAGGATCCCCCGCCAGCTCTGCTTGTCTGGGGACAGACTGCAGAGATGGGGCTTTCTACCTCTGCTCCCCTTACTTCCCTCTTAGGGCCCTAGGGAAATGTGGGAACTTTGAAGGTAAACTTCCAACTGTACTGATCCCCAGCCACCCACCTTTTCTGCACAGGTATTCAAAAAGACTCAGAATTGGGTGGTCTCCCTTGAGATTAGTGGCACTGATAGCAAAGGGCTCTCAGTACCACCCAGCAAGCCAGCGGCACTGGCTGCCATACTTCGTCCCCCCAACTTTCACTCTTTACTATTCCACCTGACCGAGCCAACCCCAGCTGATGACCTGCTCTCAGCCAGGAAAAACAAAACTGAGTGGGGGTTGGAGAGTGGACACCATTTCCACCTACCTCTGGCCCCACCCTCAAGTCAGATTCCAGCAACTCCAGCTCTCCAGGTGACCTCACCCATCTCTGGGCTTTAAATTACACTTACATTCCAATAAGGCCTGAATTTGCTTCTCCAGCTCTAACCTCCTCCATCCTGATGTTCAGACTTCCACATAGCAGCCTCATTGGCACCTCAAGCCTACCATGGCCAGGCCAGCTGTGTCTTCACCACCCTCGAGTCCTATCCTTTCCCAATCTGGTTTGCCATTGGTTTCTCTCTTCCTTTTCCTCCCACATTCAACCCATCCATGTCTCCCTCCCAGACATTCCAAACTGGCTTCAGCTCTACTGCTGATAATCTCCCTATCTGAAGCCACCATCATGTCTTGCCTAGATAACTCAAAACATATGCCTAATTCACTTTCCAGATCCTACAAATTCCCCTGAAAAGCCATTACCTACAGAACCTACAAAAAATTTTACTTTTTAAAAAGTAAATCTGTAGCACTGATTTGCTTAAAACCCTCCATGGGCTTTCTCTTATTCAATTAAAATAAAATCCAAACCCCTTTTTTGCCACATAGTGCTTAGCACTGAGGGCTTCAGAAAGGCCTTTCTGGAATATTCGATCTAAAGAAACACATGCCCCTCGCCACTCCTGAGTTCCATGGAACTTGTCCTCCTTAGACATTTCCTTGCTGTTTGCACTCTGGACCCTCCACTAGAATGACTGCTCCCTGGCCCGTGTTTGTAATTAATTTCTACATGGTTGGGGCTCACCCAGCTGCCAGCCATATGTGAAGTTGGTGGTGATGGGGAAGAGGTAGCGCTTCTCTGGCACGTCCAGTTTTCGGGTGTTGAGGTAGCGATAGCGCCCCTGGGAGTCATGGGAGATGCCTTCATACAGCAGAGCCCGAGTGGCAGGCAGTACAGGGTACATTTCTGTCTGAAAAGAAGCCTCAGAGACAGGGCTGGGGACCTTGGCAGGGGCTGCTTTGGGGACAGGTGGTGGTAAGATGGGGGCCTTGGGCTGCAGGGTGGGCAGTGTGAGGGGCAGGCGGGCTGCAGCCTTCGCCTTCTGCTTGGCCCGCACCAACAACCCATACTTGCGGTGCCATTCACAGCGCAACATCTTCTCCCTTAGATATTCCTCCTTCCAGAAATTTTGCCACACAGTGTCCAAGTTAAGCTGCCGTGCCATGGTGCAGGGGAATGAGCAGTGTCAGGGTGCTTGTAGCTAAAGGGTGAGCACAGCAAGCAGAGTTCTCCTCACAGCAGACAGCTCCCTGGGACAGTCGCCTGGCAACCAAGCCTCACCTCACACAGGGTCAGGATTCTACTTGCCCTGCCCGCAGACCTCACATGCTCCCTTCCAGGCAGCTTGGAAGGCTAAAAGCCTTCACCCCCAAACTCCTGCAGGTTCCAAGCTCAGTCTAGAATTGCAGGCTTCCAGGTTTCCTGTGCTTTCTGTTGCTGTCCCTTGGATCAGGCTCCCTCCTAACGCCATGCAGACCTAGGTGAGGGAGTCAGGGACTGGGCTCAAACATGCCCACCCCATCCCCAGAAGGTCCTCTTTGATCCAGACAGCCAGTCCTTGTTCTAGCCTCCTGGTCCAATCATCCCATCATCCTGGTCCAACTCCTCTGCCTGGCTCTTTGGCAGAACCTTTTCCATCCTTGCCAATCTAATCTCCCTTAGCACCCAACCCCATATGAAGAGAAGCAAGAATACTATTTTAATTTAACATCAACAGTGACACTATGTATCAGCACAGGGAAGAGGTAATGGAGAGAAGATGGTCGGGCTTCCCGTTCCCTAACCAGCCTGGATTTTAATGGCAGAGCCCCAGCCTCTCAGTGGCGTGGGGAAGGAGTGGGGATTGAAAACCAGAGGCTTGAAACAAAGGATGGCAAGCCTGGGAGAGGCCTGGCAACAAGCGAGGGGCTTAAGGGCCAAGGGAGTCCCCTAGCGCAGGTCTTCTGCAGTGAACATGCCCTTGGCCCTGCGCAGGATGGAGTCCTTGGCAGCATCATAGGGGTGCTCCTTGGATGGGATCTCCAGGACAGCTGGAATGGAGCGCTGGTGGGCGTCAAGGGCGTGCCGCACCATCTCTGCGATGTACTGATTGATGAGGATGATGCCAATGTCGTCCCGGTTTAGAAACTGCCTGTGGGGCGAGATAAGACAGTCGAGAGCAGCCCAGGGGACTGCTGTCTCCTCTGCTCAACAGCCCACTCTGGGTTGTGGGGGAAATAAGAGTGACTTAGAGGCACAGAGGATAAGGCGGAGAAAGGCTGCTACCCTAAACCCACTCTCAATCCTATCCTTCCTTGAATGAAGCAATTTCTTTCAAGAGCTCAGGGCTATGTTGGTCAGGGTTGGCTTCTACCTCCCTGCTTGGAGAGGTAACTGGTAATGAAGATTAGGGTGCATGCTAGTGTATTCCATATGCTGCCTTTATGTACAAAAGGGGGAGAATAAGAATATATGTGTATGTCCCTTTGGATCTGCATAGAGATTCCAGAAAAATAAAGAAGAAACTAAGTGGTTATCTACAGGGGTGGAGGAGGGAGACCAAGAAATATAAGGACTGTGGTGTGAGACTCCTTAATATAGACCTTTTAAATATTATTTTTTAAAAAATAGGGCTAATGAAGCTGGGCATGGTGGCACACACCTGTAATCCCAGCACCTCAGGAGGCTGAGAGAGATCTTGAGTTCAAAGCCAGCCTCAGCAACAGTAAGGTGCTAAGCAACTCAGTGAGACCCTGTCTTTAAATAAAATACAAAATAGGGCTGGGGATGTGGCTCAGTGGTTGAGTGCCCGAGTTCAATCTCTGGTACCCCAAAATAAATAAATAAATAAGTACATAGGCCTAATGAGACCACTGGCGGCCTAAAGGTCTATGCTGATGAGGGTGTGGGAGGAGCCAGAGGGAACATTTGTATTAGCCAAGTACACAAGATAGGAAAAAGTAAACTCAGCAATGAAGGAATCACACTTTTCAAAAATAAAACTTAACACTGCAGCCCTCCTTTCTTGTGACCACCCACCCATTCATTCACTTGTTTATTCATTAAAAACTACTAAGCATCTGCACTGGGCAAGGCACTGGGATTTCTTTGAGATCTCTTTTGCTGGGAACATGGAAAATTCTTTTTTGGGGGTGGTACCAGGGATTGAACCCAGGGGTGTTTAACCACTAACCCATATCCTCAGCTCTTTTAATTTTGATACAGGGTTTCAATAAATTGCTGAGGGCCTTGCTAAGTTAACGAGGCTGACCTTGAGCTTGTGATCCTCCTGCCTCAACCTCCCCAGTGGCTGGGATTACACACCCAGCTGGAAAATTCTTGAAGTGAAATTTGTTCTCCCATGACAACTTGAGTCACTTTACCAAAGTGCTTAGAGATCAGCAGACCGCAGTCTCCCAGGTCAGGGCCTATTATACCACACCCAGTGGGAACCAGTCTCAGCCAGAAGCTCTGGGTCAGGCTGTTTAGGGGAAACAGGTGAGTGGTTTCTTCCTGACTCTTGGCATGGAAGCCCTGAAGAAGGGGTGAAGGAGAGACAAGGAGGCCAGCATCCTCTATTCTAGCCCCGAGGGCACCTCCTGAATTAAAGGGCATGCCTGCACCCACACTTTGAAGCTATCATACTTGACCCAGGGCAGGAAGTGAGGACTTGAAGCATAAGGTCTTAGTAGAATCCAGATGTTCTGCCCACTGTGCTCAAGACAAAGGGAAATTCCAAGGCAGACTGAGGGCTGCATAGAGTGTGCATCGGTTTAAGAGAGGCAGAAAGGGTTGGCACTGGGTTCATATGCCAGCTCTGCTGCTTCCAACTGGTATTCCCTTGGGCATATGCCTTAACCTCTCTGAGCTGTAGTTTTCTCACTTGTCGGTGGAAATAATAACCCTACGCTACAGGGTGATTATAAGCCTCAAAGGGAGATGACTGTATGAGAAAGGCCGAGCCCACTCCCTAGGCTCACAGCGAGCGTGCGACTGGAGCACTTGCAAGGCCCTGCGTGGAAGTCAGAGACCCGGGAAGAGGCGCTGAGGCTGGCGGGGCAGGTCATAAACTGTTCCAGTCTTTCCTGACACACGGTCATGTGAGGGGGAGCTCAGTCACCTGACAGCCCCGCTCACACCAGTCCCAAAAGACGACTTGGGGCGCGGAGGCTTCTGCTCGGGAAGGGCTGACGGACTTCAGAACCGCCCCCACAGCCCAACGGGATCTGACACCTCAGTCCCTGGCCGCCTCCGCCCTCTCCCAGAGCCCGCACCCGCAGCAGCAGGGCCCACTCAGGCCGCGCAGGCTACCGTACCGGAAAGTGTCTTCGATCTCATTGATGGTCGTATCCTTCTCCACAACCAGGAAATTAGGATGGCGGTTCTTGTTAAGTTCCCCTATGCCGCCCAGCAGGAAACCAGTCACCGTGTCCTCGTCCCCGATCACCGCGATCAGTTTCCCTCTCCCCGCCATCCCCACAGGTAGGGAGAGCTCTCCTGGACTGCCTGAAGTCACCGCAGCCCCGCCCCCACAGCGCGACGCCGAGCCCGCCTCGGCCCCTCCTTTCAGACATGCGCAGTTCCTCCACACCGCCTCACGGACATGCGCGTTAGCAGTCACACGCCTCAACCTGAGTACGCCTGCGTTGTACTGCGAGACCCGCACCAGGGGACTACGATTCCCAGAAGGCTGTTCAGCCCACGGTTTTCAAGTTCGTTCATTCCTTCACCAGTTCATTCGTTCAACAAATGTTTTGAACCCAACCCAGTTAGACTCCGAAACCCCAGGGAGGAAAACACTCTGCCTGGTCTCAAGGGCAAGCTCCGAGTCTGGACCGTGTATGCAGGTAAGTAACACAATTAACAATTACTCAGTACATACTTGTTCTGTTAGCAAGGAAATGAACAAGTGGATGATGATACTGTCCGATGAGACAGAGAATCAAGAGAACAGATAATTACAAAACGTTGTGCTAATTGCTGAAATGTGAGAAATAAATAGAAAGCACACATCCGTGGTCACTAGCCCCCGGGAAGAGGGAGACCTCAAAGGACGTTTCCCTAAAATGCTGAGACCTCAAGGACCAGCACGGTGAAGGGGAATAGAGGACAAGAGGGTATTCTAAGCACAGGAACAGCATATGCAAAGGCTTGGTGGCTCAAGCGCAAGAAGGGCATACAAGAAAAGTTAAAGAATCTAGAAGTTTTCTGAAAACAGTTTCCTAAAGCCACTGTAGAGTTTTAATTAATGTCACCAAACTTATATGTTGGAACTGTGGATGGAACTGTGTTGTTGTTGCAGAAGCAAGTCTGAATGAGAAGAAACCAAACTGGGAGAAGGGGTGAGGGAGAGACTAGGAGGCCAGCATCCTCCATTCTAGCCCCCAGGGCACCTCCTGAATTAAAGGGCATGCCTGCACCCACACTTTAAAGCTATCATACTTGGCCCAGGGCAGGAAGTGAGGAATTGAAGTATAAGGTCTTAGTAGAATCCAAATGTTCTGCCCACTGTGCTGGAGGGAAATTCCAAGGCAGACTGAGAGATTAGGGTGGCTGAAACTCTGGTACTGGAAATGCAGAATGTGGAGAAGTAGATGGATAGAGAGATATTTAAAGTCAGCGTGGACAAAGTTGGTTTTTGGATTGGATGTTTGGGGAGCAAGGTAGAGAGACCAGGTGACTTCCAGGCTTCTGATTGTGCAAGGAGGTGGATAGGAGCAATATTCCTGAGGGAATAAATTTTGTGGGATTAACAAGGTGGAGAAAAGAGGGCCACTTTTTTTTTTAAAATACCCAGGATTGAACTTAGAAGTGATCTACCACTGATCTTCATCCCCTGACACACATTTGTTTGTTTATTGTTGAGATGGGGTCTTACTGTGTTGTCCAGGCTATCCTTGAACTTGAGATCCTTCTGCCTTGGCATCCCAGAGTAGCTAGGATTACAGGGTTACAGGTGTGCGTCACTGCACCTGACTGGGCCACTCTTTCTCCTCTCTTTCAACAAACCCCCACCCCTGGTGTCAAGCAGGTTTGTGAGTTTGGGGTACTTGAAACAAATACATGATCTAATACGGTGGTTGTATGTTCAACAGACCTGGGAATTGCGCACACCTGGATTCACTTCCTGCCTGCTACTTGGAGATTTGATTTTGGACTCCACTGAAATTCTTGGCCTTGGTTTCTTCGCATAATAGTAGATCCACTTAACAGGGCTATTTTGAGGATTCAGTGAGAAGAGGTCCACAAATGCTCAGCATCGAGTGCCTCACTGTGATTTGGTAAGAGCAGCTGGGCTGGGGATCTATAAAACATCAAGCCACAGGAGGAGGGCAGCACACCAGCTGGGAAGACCCTCAATCTGGGAGTGTGGGGAAACAGGGAGCAGAGAATGAGGAGGATGTAACAGAGGCTGTGTGTAAAGCAGTTAGTCCAGTGCCTTGGCACTGAACTGGCCCTCAACAAGTGGTTGGATATTTAAAAGAACAGATCTGTCTTCAATGGTCTTGACAGGTAATGGGGCAGCTCTGCATTCATTACAATTCACTCAATTCAGCCATCACTTATCACACATGACCACAGTTATGGGCTAAGGACCCAAGAATGATAAAACTGTCTTTAGGAGCTACTTGCAGGACTAAAGGGGAAGGTGGGAAATCTCAGGGGAGAGCAGGGACATGCAGTGAAGAGAAGCTCTGGAGGAACCTTTCAGGGCTTATCAGAATGAGGATGGGAAGGCACCTCCCCCGAGGAGCAGTAAGGAAAAGGATTAACAGTCGAGGCAGGAGGGCCCCTAAGTAGAGGAGGGGGAAGGAGCTGAGGCCACATAGCTGGGTAACCCCACTATCAAATTCCTGCAGACAGGTCTACTGTTGGGGAATCCATTGAGTAAAGCGTGTCTCTTCCCTCCTGTGATGCTGAGTTGCTCATTCATGTATTCATTCACACCTGAATTAGGCTTCTAAGGACCAGGGGCTTCAGGCTGGTGGGGAGGACTGGTCATGGACAGGGTAGTAAATGTAGCTAGAGATGTGCCCTAGGGCAGTGTGGAGCCCGGGGCATTGATTCAGGAAGGAGGGGCCCAGGAAAGCTTCCTATTGGCTAGGAAAATGAGGGTGTAGAGGCCAGGGTGTTTCTGAACAGAGGCCCAAACTGCAGCTGAGGTTCCCAGGAAACTAGAGGCTGTGAAGGGGGTTGGAGGTGGACGGTGCAGTGGGGGAGTGAGCACAGTGCCATACTTATGTGGCAGGGGTCTGCCAACTGAGTGGACATGGGGGAGGACCTTAGGGGCCTCCTTAGGAAGAGGAACTTTTAGCAGCACCCCTCTAGCTGCAGCATGGAGGGTGACTGGAAGGAACTGGCCAGGGCCACGAGACTGGTTCAGAGACTGGTGCAGGAGTCAAGGAGGAGTCCTGAGCCAGTCAGGGCTGGAGGTGTGGATGCCACAGGCCCAGGATGGACCCAGGACATGGAGTGAGGGTTCAGGGTTCCCAGGAGCACTGCCTGCCTGCTGGGGGAGGCATTTCTCCTATTTGACTCAGCACCCGCTGGTCCTAATGTGAATAACATTCATCAGGTCAGGCTGAACTGAAACTGGCCCTCCAGTAGCCCTAGGGCAGTCTTTCAGAACAGTGTCCACTCCCATCCACCAACCTTCCAGCTAGCTAAGGACAGCCCCACCCCCTCCCTGGTCCTTCAGGCTTCCTGCCAACATCCCAGACCTCACATCTGCCCCAGGCTCTTCACCTTGGCCTGGGTCAGTCCTCCAGGGGACAGCCAGCCAGCCTCTGCCTCCCTGGGGCCTGATTTAGTGTCAACGAGCTAGGAAACCAGCCTCAGAGAGCACACCCACAAGGAATAGTCGAGCCTCTGCGACAGCCGCGCTTTATTTGGAGTTTTCCACCTAAGTGGCTCCCAGCTGGGCCACATGATATGTGCAAAAGTCCCCCCAGAAAGCTGGGCCTCGCAATGGGTAAAAAAGGCCCCCATGGGGCAGAGCTGTGCAACCGTAAAAAAAAAAAAAAAAGAGAGAGACAGAGAGAGAAATCAGTTTCCCAGGAAGCCTGGCTTGGGTGAAGTACATATTGCTTGAAGCCAGTCCAACGTGCCACTTGTTCAGGGTCTGTTTTCTTCTCTGATTGTGCTTTCTTTTCCAAGTCCTTAACACTCTGGGGTTGTGGCCACCAGAGGGGCCAGACGCAGTCCTCAGGGGCTAGGGCGCCTGGCTGGCAGTGTGGATTGAGGGTGACCTCTCACACAAAGACACCCCTGACACAGTGTTCCCCCGGTCTTGGCCCACCAGGAAACTCAGGGCTTCCAGTCTGCTGCTGAACCACATTCCAGGGAGGGACACTGCCCCAAGACAGGCAAGGTCCTCCACCCCGCAAGGGCACAGTGGGGTGGGAGGCTGTGCCGTTCACATCACACCCAAGACAGGTGTTTGCAGTGTCTGACTCTGTGCGTGTGCATCTGGGTGTGGCACATTTGTGTGTGTGTGTCTGTGTGAGTGTGTTTGGCCAGAGGTGGGGGCCGAGGCTGGGGGAGGCACTTCTGGGATTCAGGGCACATTGACTTTGAAGGGGCTTCCAGGGACACTTTCGTCACCCCACTTGACAATGAGGATGTAGTCCCCTTTCTCCTTGACAGTGTAGGTGACGTTGTACACTCGGTTCCCCATGTGCTTCACATACACCTCCTCGCAGGGGGTCTTGGGTCCATGCACACCCACCATCATCATGTTGGTGCCTGGAGGAGGCAGAGAGGGAGGACTCACACCAGGGCCCCCAGGCCACAGCCCGCTCTCCCAGGACTCCTTGCTCCCACCCCACACGCCCAGGCAAGCCCGCCCTGAAGGGCAGCCTGCTGGAACCTGCCTGCTTTGCTGCAGTCCACTGTAAAGGAGTTCTTCTGGCCCACAAAGGCCTGGGACAGCCCTGGGCCCCGTGTCACCACTTTGCTGGCATCTGAGGCAAACTTGGGGATGGAACTATAGCTGGAGCCACGACTTGAAGATGACTTGGTCACAGTCTCCACCAGAACTGTGGATGTTTCATGAAGGCTGTGGCCTCCAGACAGCCGGGGACCTGAGGAGCAGAGTGGGTGGCCATGAACCTGGTCAGAAGGGGTCCCTAGGTTGTGAGCCCTCAGCCAGCACTGACAACCTTCTGGGCCTGTATCATGTGGCCCACCTCCTGTCCTATGGCATTTGAAGAGCACAGCCCCATTCCAAGTTAAGTTCCCATGCTACCAGTTCTAATTCCTGCTTTCCTCTAGGCCTCAGCCTCAGACAGGTACATCTCTCATCTTCCTAGCCTTGGTCTGGAAACCAAGTTAACTCACAGAGTAATAAGACTTTTATTGTTAAAAGGAACTATGTCCAATCAGCCATGGTGGCACACACCTGTGCTCCCAGCAACTTAGGAGGCTGAGGCAGGAGGATCCCAAATTCAAAGCCAGCCTCAGCAACTTAGCGAGGCCCTAAGCACCTTAGCAAGACTCTCTAAATATAAAAAATTAAAAGGGCTGGGGATTCTGCTCAGTGGTTAAGTGTCCCTGGGTTCAATTTCCAGCACCAAAAAAAAAAAAAGTCCAACAGTCCTTTATTTGATTGATTGATTGTGGTGCTGGGGTTTGAACCCAGGGCCTTGTGCATGCAGGCAAGCACTCTACCAACTGAACCATATCCCCAGCCCCCAACAAGCCCTTTAAACAGCTTCAGAAAGGGAAATTGGCTAAACTTACTAGCAGCAAGAAATAAGGGAAGCCAAGAGGGAGAAAGCTAAGCTAAAGCTTGGGGAGGTATTGCCGATAAAAGACTAATCACAATGAAGAATTGAAGTTTTAAGGATGATTATTTACAACTCCACAGAATGGAATGCTGTATAATCCAGGCCCGCCTCCAGTCCTGATAAATTGCCCATGATGTTTGGGGACAGACTATGACCAGATGTGAATGGCCACTGGAGCTGACCAGGCTGGGTTGGCCTGTGTGGACCTCCTATACCCAGGCACTCACCTGTCACCTTGGCTTTGAAGGGGCTGCCCACGATATGCTGGGGGCCACCATACTTGATGGCAATGAGGTAGTTGCCAGGAGCCATGGGAGTGTAAGTGACCACATGGCCCTCGGGACATTCCCGACAGTCTAACTGCACCTTGGAGGGGCCATCAATGGTGACGGACAAGGCCCCTGAACCCGCATTCAGGGTATTCACAATGAACTCTGATGACACACCTGGGGACCAGAGGGAACAAGGTCTTAGGCAGGAAGGGATAACAGCCCAAAGTAGATTTGACCCCAGGTCCCAGGCCCCCACAGTGAGGATTTGGGGGCACAGTGAGCATTGCCCCTGCCTCTATGGCAAGACAGTACTGATGGGTGTGTGAGTACCCCCCAATACACCCCTGTTCCCCAGCTCCAGGCACTACTCACCAGTAGTGCCTCCCTCGAGCCCAGGACCATAGGCTGACACCAAGCCTGGGTCCCCAGCCTGGCTCTGCTCCCCAACGCGGATCTTGAAGGGGCTTCCAGGAATGTGGGCACCATTAAACTTGACATCGATGGAGTGGATGCCATTCTCATGGGGGATGAAGTGGATGGTATGCTTATCTGTGGGGCAGAAGGTTGATGGATGAGCCTCCCTCCTTCCCCACCCCTTCCCAGGAGGGCCTGGCCTGGCAGGGGGTCACAGGGACAGGGCCAGCTCACCACTATCCAGCTCAGAGACATAGCACTCCTCCACAGCACCAGAGGGTGTGTGCACCCTAGCATCGATCACGCCCCGTGCACCGTTCAGCTGCACTGCGAACGACGCGGGCTGGTTCACCTTGAGTCCAGTTTCCTGCAAAGGCCACAGGGACGCTCAGTTCTGGGAGAATGGGGCTGGACTGGTCCTCTCAGCAGCCTGTCCCCTCCTGCCAGGCCAAATGGCAGGGAGGGACGGAGGAGGCAGGGGCTGGTCCCTAACTGCCTGCATCCAGCTGCTATGAGGTGGGCACCATTCTAGCCAGGCTGGGTACGTCAGTAGATAAGGGATGATGTGTCTCTGTCCTGGATGAGGAAGCAGAGGCCCAATACTATAAATCAGGCCTGGTGGCAGAGAAGAAAGTGTTTGACAGTGCTGCGTAGGCTGCAGGCACCCTGGAGCTCAGATGTGGAAAGTTAAATGTGCCTGGGCCGGCCTGGGGGCGCTTCTGGGAACAGGTGGGCCAAGAAGGAAGACTGGAGGGCGCATTGGAGGACTCGGGGAGGGGAAACTGGGCTGGAGATGGAGCCTGGTTCTAGGGTCGGGGAGATACATGAGGGCTTCTGTGGGCTGACAGGACTCCCCTGCAGGACAGCTGGAGAGGCGTGGAGGCTCAGCCTTCTCCCTGCCCCTTACTCAGTGAGCTGCCTGTGTGTCCCTGTACACTTGATAAGGGCCTGCCTGGCACATATTCCCACATGATAGAAGTGAAGGAAGTCGGGTTCTCTCTGTAGATCACAGCAGGACGAAGCAAACCGGGTTCCCAGCAGCCAGGAGAGGCTGTATCTTAGGCCCTGAGGCCACATGCATTTGCCTAGGAGTCCTCAGCCCTCTCTGCAACCAGCTTGCTCTGATTTTGTATTGATTTTATATATATATTTGTTTTTTGCTGATATTGAACCCAGGGCCTTGCACATGCTAGGCAAGCACTACCCTGAGCTACTTCCCCAGATCTACTGTATATTTTTATTCTCAAGAAGTCATTAGTTTATAACATTAAAAAAAAAGTGGAACAAGAAATTTCAGGTGGTAGTACCACAGGGAGACAAAACTTGTAAAAGGCAGAAATAAGGCACGAAGTGACACAGCAGGGGCACACCAACAGGGACCCAGACACTGTCCTTCAAGGGCCCCACCCTGTGCTGTACAGTGGAGAGAGGGGACTTCTGCTGGCCAGCTCTTCCAAGGTCACTGAGTCCCTGGCCATGCAGACTCCTGCCCATCTCTCAGGTGGCAGAGGAACCCCACCCCTGGCACATACCTGGAGGCTGGTAACTGTGAGACGGCGGGCATCATCTGAGAGGGAGGCCACAGGCACCACAAAGGGGCTGTCTGGGATGTGCTCATCATTGAACTTGATGGAAACCTCATAGTCACCTGGGGAGGGAGGCCAGTCAGCACAGGCCCCCGAAACTTTGACAGCAGGGATAGAACCACCCATCCCAGCATCATCCCAGGACAGACTCCTTAGGTTGGGGCTCAGCCCTTCAGACACACTCCCAGGGGTGGGTGGAAGACGACCAGGCAGGGAAAGAGCAGGAGCAAGTAAGGGGTGGGCTGCAGCCCCAGGCATTTTCTTTCTGGTCAGTGAGCAGAAACCCAGTCTGGAAGGTCAGGCTGGCTCAGCCCCCACCCCAGCATGGATGGCTACCTGGCTCCTGGACGACATAGGAGACCCCGCAGGAGCCATCTTTACGGTCCTCAAATGCAATCTCTGCCTTGCTGGGACCCTCCACAGCAATTGACAGGCCCCCCGCGCCTGCTTCTCGGGTCCAGATGCTGAACTCGGCTGCATTCAGGGAAGCAGAGCAAGGGTGGTACTTAAGCACCGTTACCCTTCACACTGGCTCAGCTGCTCTGCCCCCAACCACCCACCTGGGACCCTGTCCCTCACCTGGCACACCGGCCACACCTCGCTCCAGCCCTGTGCCTCCAGCGCGCACCTTGTGGGCACCACCTTCACCCAGTGGCCCCACAGTGAACTGAAAGGGGCTGCCGGGCACGTGCTGGCCACGGTACTTGACAGCGACCGTATGAGGCCCCATCTCCTGGGGCACAAAGCGCACGCTGTACGCACTGTCCTCCCCCTCAACGATCTCTGCAGCTTCCGTCTTGCCTGATGGGCTGGTCACCTGTGCGGTCATGTCCTGAGAGCTGGCCTCACCTGCAGGGTGGTGGGGGGATATCACGTAGCAAGGTGCTGCTGTTCCCGACCCTTCCCTCTCAGTGAAAGTCCCTCCTCTGCTCAGACCAGCCCTGGATGTCTAAGATGAGTCTGCCAGGGTCAGGGCTGGGCTGGCCTCACCCTCCCCTTCTGTCTCAGGGGATAGAAGGCCCCAGCCACCCTGTGGGGACCCTGACCCAGCCCAGCACTCTCTGCTTACCCTCCTGCTGCCGGGTGATGCTGCCGAAGGAGCCCAGGCGTTCCCGGCCCAGGAAGTCTCCGAAGACAGCAGGGAACGGGTCCCCACCGACCTGAGTGGACTCCTCCACCCGCACCTCGCGCTTGGTCTCCCCACCCCGTGTCTTGCTGATCTCTGTCCGCTCTGTGCGGGTGTACGTGTGGCTGCTGCGTGTGAAGGTGCGAGTCAGGCGCTCCTGGGCAGACACCATCTGGAACCAGTTTCCTGCGGGACACCAGGAAGCCAGGGTGAGTGCAAGAGGTAAAAAATGGGCAAGCAGGAAGGGGCCCCTGAGCGCAGCTCTGGGCCCAGCCGACCCTCTCCCCACCGCTCTGCCCACCCGGCTCTTCCCAGCTCTACCAGGGATCTTGAGGTTGAGGTCACAGGTACTGCCGATGGTGGCAATGGAAGGTGCCTGTCTACGCCGGGTGATGCTTTCCTTCATGCGGCCCTCGCCAGTCACCTTCACAGTGAAGGGGCTTCCTGTGGGGTGAAGGGTGGGTCAGATGAACAGACCACCCACCTCCCGCCTCCTGGTCTGTCCGTGCCCAGCCCTGGCAAGAGCCTCACCTGGGACGTGCTTGTCAGCAAATTTGATGTTAATGATGTAGGTGCCGGGCTCCGTGGGGCAGTAGGTGACTTTGCATGTGCCATCCTCCATGTCCTCACAGTTGATGTCCACCTTGCTAGGGCCTTCGATGCTCAGCCCCAGACCCCCATAACCTGGGGGGAATACAAGGTGCCTACCTCAGCCCTACGCCACCCACACCACAACTGCTCTCCCTGCCCCAAGCTGCAGAAGGAAAGGCCAGCTCCTACAGTAAGCTCCAAGGAAAATGGTGCCCTGGAAGGAGAGGGCTGAGCCAGGCACGGTTCCCAACAGCCCCAGGATAGGCAGTCTAGGAAATTCCCTTGGATTCCAGTGATTGAGGGACAAACTCAGGATGGTTGAACTTTCTCTTAAAAGTGAAAAAACTGACAGGGGATATTTACTTTCCCCCAAATGGGCCTCAGACTCTGAATCCCAACAGAGACTGGGCCATGAAGTTCAGTGAGGAGGGTATGGCCAAGGGGATGCTGGACAGAAAGAAGGACGAGTACCCTCTGGAGGGTTCAGCTGGAATGGGGGTCTCTGTGGCAAGAAGTACCTGCATTACGAGTGTCCACGATGAACTCTGCCACCTGGAAGGTGTGTCCTTCTGAAAGGCCCTTGCCCCAGACCCGAACCTTGCTGGCATCCCCGATTTCAGATGGCCCCACCAGGATCTTGAAGGGGCTGTTGGTGACATGCTTGCCACTCTTGCGCACGCTCACCACATGCTCCCCAACCTCTTTGGGGGTGAAGGAGATTCCTGTGGAGAGGGGGTTTGTCAGGCAGAGCCTCCCTCTGGGACCCCTCCCCCTAAGGTGCCTGTCAAGGACCCACACTCACCAATGTGCCGGTTGGGCAGGCGCTTCAGCAGGCAGGGCTCCTCATTACCCGACGGGGCACGGATGCTGGCAGTCAGCTGGCTCAGGTCACTCTCTGTGATCTTCAGTGACACATCCGTGGAGGTGCCAACATTCAGCTGTGAAGTCCTCATGGAGTCATCGCCTGTGGGGCAGATGGAGCATAGGGCCTTGCAGGACTCAGGAACCCCCACGGACAGACACTGCTGGGCTCAGCAGAGACCCAGGAACCACTCAGAGGCCCAAGGCCCGGAGAGTAAGGCATTCACATTAGCTGCCAACACCACAGAAGGGCCCTGCACCCCAATTCCCTGTGGTTGCCTCATTCCTGCAGGGGCTAATCCCTAAATGGACCTTTGTGTATTCAGTCAGGGAGTGCATTGGAAACAAGACCACAGAGACCCCTTCCTTGCTCTCTGTCTCTGATCAAAGTGCTTAGCTTCTTTGGGACAAGTTTCCTCACCTATCAAAAGGAATGTCAATACCCCAGCTTCTTAAGAGAAACTTGATAAACAAAATAAAATGTCTTTCAAAGCATGGGAAGGCTGAAAGTTTCTTGACTGCTGCACAGAATAGTATTCCTCCATTTATCCAAAAATGCCCTCCTCCACCTTGGCGGGAACCTGGGCTCAAATGCCCTGGGACAGGCTGGGCTTGCACATACACTGCATGCTATGTGTGTGGTAGGCTGTGTCCCCAGTGTCCACCCCACCTGTGATCTTGGCTGTGAAGGGGCTCCCTGGGATGTGCTTGTCATCAAAGCGCACAATGATGCTGTAGTCCCCAGGCGCCGTGGGCAGGTAGGACACTGTGCAGGTGCCATCCTTATTGTCCTTGCAGGTGATCTCTGCCTTTGATGGGCCCTCCACAGCCAGCGACAGACCTCCTGTAGGTGGTGATGGGACTGAGATCAGAGGTCCTGCCCTTGCCTCTGCACCTGGCCAGCCCCCACCCACGTCCCCTGCCTGCTGCTCTCCTCACCTTCTCCCGCGTCCTTGGTGACAATGGTGAAGGTGGCTGGCTTGTTGACCACGCCATGGCTCAAGCCTGGCCCATAGGCACTGACGTGGCGGCTGTTGATGGCGTCCACATAGAACTGCAGGGGGCTCCCTAGGGGGAGACGGAGACAGAGGCCGTGTCAGCACAGAGACAGAGGCAGCTTGTGCCCCCCTTGGCCGCCACACCTTCCAGCAGCCTCCCTGCTGGGCCCCACATCTCTGCCATAGAAACCTGGCTCATGGAAGCCTACCACCCACCAGGAACGAAAGATTCCTCAGAGACTCATGTGCACCTGCATGTGGCAGATTCTCAATATTTATTCAAGAAGAAAGGCAAGACTGACATGGATGCCAGCTTCTCTTGTCTGCGCACAGCACAGCCGACCCCAACTCACCGGGGATGTGGTTGCCGTCATACTTGATTCCCATCTGGTGCAGTCCCTTCTCAGTGGGCGCATACCTCACTGTGATGGTGCCGTCCTTGTTGTCTGTGATGTTGGGTCTCGCAGTCTTCCCGGAGGGCATCCGCACCTCCCCTGCAGGCCAGACACTGTTACATGGGGACCCTGGTGTCTCCCACTACAAGTCCCTGTTGTCCCAGGCCCTACTCCTGTATGGCTCTGTTTTCACTCCAGAAGTCAGTCACCCAGACACAGCCTGGAGTAGCGGATGAACCCTGAATCAGGAGATAGATGCCTTGAGGCTAAATTCTAGCTCTGCCCAACTGGCTGTGTGACCTTGAGGAGTTCACTTCTCCTCTCTGGGCCCAATTTTCATCTTTAAGACAAGTGGGTAGGTTTGGAGGAGGGTTGTCTCTGCCCTCTGAGCCCTCATCATGGGGGCCTCAGAAAGATACCTGTGAGCTCCCCTTTCTGCACGGTGAAGGGGATGACCAGGTTAAAGGGCCTCAACATGGACTCCAATGGCTCCACGGGCACCACTGGCTCCTCTGTGGCCTGTGGCAGATGAGAGAGGACAGTCAGTGGCTGGGAAAGGCCTGGGAGTGTGGCCTGCCACATGACTACCATTGGACAGAGCAAGGAAAGAACAAGATAGTTAATGATAAAACCTGAGTGAGAGGAAAATGTGCCAGCTGTAAGGAAAGAGTGCCATGCCCTTGTGGGGCTCCACCTGCCCAGCCTAATGCCCGCCTGCATTCCAAGAGGCCCCCAGATCATGCCCCAGCCCTGGCTGCAGAAGAACGGAAGGAAGAATTAAAGGAAGTGCGGAGGAGCAGGGTGAGGCTCGCCATGGGAGGTGGCAGTACCCAGTGTGTGGGGCAGGTGCCGGGCCGGGTAGGGACGTAGGGCTGGTGCAGCTGTGGCACTTCAGAGGGCTCCTCCACATGAGGCAAGGGGTCACACGCCTGGGGAGGCAAGGCATGGGGCACAGGATGTGGTGAGCCCATAGGACCAGAGCTGACTAAGAGAATTGCCCATGGACCTGAAGCCCTAAGGGGACGTCCTGGATGTTCTACCCTTGTCATCCACCGAGGTGGCCTGAGGGTCAGAGAGGAACACAGAGTTTCTCCAGAGAAGGCTGATGCCCCTGAAGCCTGAGGTAGTGCTGTGCTCCCTCCCACTTTGGGAGACCATGGGAACAGCAATGGCTTGATTCTGGAGCCCATCAGCCCTAGGATTCATCAGATGTGGGGACAGCTTCTGGGATCCCTTACTGCCGCTAAGAGGGTGTGGGCTGCCCGCCCCCGCACAGCAGCTGTCTAGCCCTGCCACGGCTGTGGAGCTTACCAGAACGTGGAAGGGGCTGTTGGGGATGTGCTCTCCTCCAAAGCGGATGGTGATGACGTACTTGCCCGGCTCGGGCGCTGTGTAGTAGATGTCGAAGGTACCATCGTGATTCTCAACCACGTCCACATCAAGCTCTGCCCCATCAGGCGTGGACACTGTGCAGGTCACCTTCCCCTTGCCTGCTGCCTTAGCATCCACTGTGATCACCGTCTCCTCTCCGATCTGGATTCGGGGACCCAGACAGGCACCTGCCACATGGAAAAGCCAGGTCAGGTCAGGAACTGTGGGGGCTGTGCCCAGTCCTCTCCCTTCCCAGATCCCCCCAGCCCCCAGCAGAAGAGGAAGGCACTCACCCAGGCCATGGCCTCCAATGGACACTGGAAAGAGAGCCAAGTGTTAGGCCCTGTGGCATTCAGTAGGGAACTGGGGGTGGGAGGGGGCTGGGGGACAGGATCTTTGGCCATGGGGACTGGGCTGCAGATCTGGATGTGCTTTGAGGAGGTTGGATGGTGAGAAGGGCAGGGATGTGGAGTGGGTGCCCACCTGTGACGAGGCACTTGCTGGCGTCCCCAGTGGGCAGAGCGTGGATGCGGAAGGGTGAGTAGGGAATCTCATCGCCTCCATACTTGATGGTGATGGTATATCGGCCGCTCATGTCTGGCAGGTAGGACACAGTGTATGTGCCATCCCCGTTGTCTCGGATATTGGCCTTTTTGGGCTTACCCTCAGGGTCCTGGAGGAGAAGCAGAAGTCAATGCCTGCCTGTGCCCACTGCCTGACCAGGAGAGATGAGCTGCACCTGGACTCACCAAGATCTGCACAGTGAGCAGCCCTTCCCCAGCATCCCGAGCATCGATGGTGAACTCCACAGGCAGGCTGGCAGGGATGCCGGAGGCATTGAGGCCAGGGCCACTGGCCCGCACCTTGCTAGCATCATGGGCCGGAAGCACTTTGATCTTGAAAGGGCTTGAGGGACAGAAAGGATAGACAGTTGGCTGGGGTCCCTTCTCATCTTATGCATTGAGTCCTCCCAACAAATGGCAGGAATGACTCTGATGCCAGTGACAGCACCAAAGTCCTCAGGGCTGTGCTGCCTCTGGGGCAGTGAACTCTGGGGAAGAGCAGGATGGGGCAACCAGACTGAATGAGGCTCAGGTGAATGAAGGAGGTTCTCCCCAAAGCCTGGCACTGGGCCTGCAGATGTGGCCCCAGAAGAAGCACTCAGAGCTCAGCATGGAGAGCCCAAGGCCGTTCCTTACCTGCGTGGCACCTCCTGGTCAGCATACTTGACAGCTACTGTGTAAGGCCCATCAGTGGCAGGGGTATAGTGGACAGTGTGGGTGCCATCTCCATTGTCACGCACTTCTACAGGCTCAGCCACACCTGGGCAAGGGATGTAGGGTCAGAAGGGCTTCCTGGGACCCCATCCTACTTCCCTCCCACCTTGGCCCAGACATTCTATACCTGTGGGGCCCAGCACAGCCACCTGCAGGGGGGCCCGCCCAGCTTGACTGCAGTCCACTGTGAAGGTCTGGGGTACCCGGGCCCTGACACCGGCCCCCAGTCCTGGCCCAGAGCACTTCACCTTCCCAGGATCGACCACATCCTTCACTGGCACCCGGAATGGACTCCCTAGGAGGAGGTGGACATTAGTCTTTACCTACCTGCCTGGGTGGATCTCCCTGATGCCCAGAACCAAGGAAGAGGCAGCCTCCCCTGCCTGCGAGATGCCCACAGGGAGGCCAGACACACAGGTGAAAATGCTTAGAAACTTGCAAAAAAAAAAAAAAAAAAAAAAAAAAAAAAAAAAAAAAAAAAACCATAAACCAGAATAAATGAACTGGGCTGCAGACTGAAGTTGGGTAAGACAGCAAGAGGGTGAAAGGTGAAAGTGGCCAGTGGAGCCAGTGACGGGGGCCTGGACTGAGTGGCTGAGCCCAGTGAGTGGACCTGCATAACCAGGCAAAGGCCTCTGGGAAATAACTGGAGCACATCTGCAGCACCCACTGCCCTGCCTCTTGGCCAGATTCAGCACCCAGGCTGCCTTCCTGCAATCTGGGCTCTTGCTCCAACATGCTTCGAGGTGCCTCCTCTGTAAAAATCCACACCCAACTTTCCTCCAGTTTCCCCCTCACAGAGCACACATCCTCATCCTCCCTTGCCTTCCCTCAGCCTGTGCCCATCCTCTTTGCACACCTGGGATGGGTCGCCCCCCAAAGGTGATGTTGACGTCATAGTCTCCAGGGGTGAAGGGGATGTACTCCACGGTGCAGCTACCATCTTTGTTGTCCTTGCAGGACATCTTAGCTTCTGAGGGGCCCTCGATGGCCAGGCCTAGGCCCCCAGTGCCAGCTCCCCTGCAAGATGATACCCGTATCAGCTCTGCTAGAATCAGTGAATAGGCCTGGAGGGGGCTGGGGACAGGGGTAGCTAAGGGGAGATGAGCTACAAGGGCTGACTGGGGATACTGGGGAGGTTTGCTCCTAGGTCACCCCAGAGAGGATGGGGTATGGTGAGGCTCAGATAGAGACTGGGAAGCACAAATGGTTCAGATCAAGGGGGCCACAGCCCCCTTGGGTAGGCAAAGGGAAGGATACCTGGTTTCCACCGTGAAGCGGTTGGCCTTGTTGACCAAGCCACCCTCCAGGCCTGGCCCAAAGGCTCGGACACGGGTGGGGTCACAGCCCTCGGTCACGCCCACTCTGAAGGGGCTCTTGGGTACAGCTACATCATCATACAGCACCTCCACCAAATGTACACCTAGAAGCCGGCCAGAGTCAGTAAGGGTCGCAGCCCCAACCACCCCTGCCCCAGGCACACCATGGTCAGCTCCCAGTCCCTCACCCTCTTCAAAGGCTGTGTACTGCACTCGGTAGGTGCCATCCCCATTGTCTGTCACGTAGGTGTCAGTCTTAGCGCCCGAGGGGTTGAGCACACGAGCTGTCACATGGTTGCCACCTGTGGCTGTTAAGGATCTTGCATCCACAGTGAACTCAGTAGTCACTTCTCGTAGGACACCTGGGTCCCAGAGAAGCACATTTAGAGTGGGGTCAGCCTTCATGTAGTCCCTCCTGACCTTCCTTCTTCCACACTGTTCCTCTAAGTACATCCTGCTCACCCTCTGCCACCCCTGTGAGCTCCATGCTGCCCCCATGCCACTCCATTCACCATTTGGTGACAATCTCCACCTATATCAGTTGCTCCACCTGCCCTGAAGGACAAATCTGAATCTCACATGCCTCTGCCTGGCCCATGCGCAGCCCAGGGTCTGGCCCCCTGTGGGCAGCCCAAGTGCACCACCACCTCCTGACTGCCATCATCTACCCCAAAGCTCTCCCTCTTGAGCAGGGTGCTTAACTTTCTTGGATCAAGCATTCCTTGAGCTGGTGAGTGCAAGGATCTCCCCAGAAAAATGTGCAGGGGCAGATGTGACAATAGCAGAGGTCAATCTCCATGCCCTGATTGTCCCCTTTGCTCCTTCTCTGAGCTCCTAACGAATTGGGAGCCACCTTCACCTCAGCTCTCAGCTTGGCTTCTCTCCCACCTGCTGATGACCCCACTCTTTGACCCACTGCGGGCTTTTCCTCGTACTCACCATGTGGCTCCACACCAGGCCCAGAGACCTTGACACCACTGGTGTCAACAGCTGGCTGCACATGGACACGGGTGGGGAATTTGGGGATGGGGTGGCCTCCATATTTGATGGTGATAGTGTAGGTGCCAGGGAAGGCGGGGCTGTAGGTGATGTGGTAGGTGCCATCGGCATTGTTGTGGATCAGCACCTCAGCCTTGACGCCTGCATCTGACAGAATCTCGATGGTCAGCTCAGCCTCACCCGCCTCCGAGCAGTCCACAGTGAAGGTGGCTGCCTCGCCAGCCTTGCCACGCTCCAGGCCTGGCCCGCTGGCCCGCACCTTGCTTGGGTCAAATACAGGCTGGATGGTGGCCTTGAAGGGCGAGCCTGGGATGTGGGCTTCAGCAAACAGGATGTTGATGGTGTATTCGCCTGGCTCTGTGGGCAGGTAGCTGACAGCACATGAGCCATCACCGTTGTCCTGGCACTCGATCTTGGCCTCGCAGGGACCCTCCACGGTCAGCCCCAGGCCGCCTGTGCCGGCCCCCTTGGTGTCGATGGAGAATGGCGCAGGGGTGCCTACCAGCCCACCCTTGAGACCAGGGCCATAAGCACAGACCTGGGGGAGGAGAGGCAGGTGAGTCCCCCACCCCTGGCCTCTCCAAGGCTGCTCTACCTCCATGGCTGCCCACCTCATTGAGCACCTTCCACTGTGGCAGTTACTGCAGTGACTACTTAGAACAATTCCAGGTGGGGACAAGGAGGTAGCAAGATGAAATCATTTGTCCTAGTTGGTGGACCTGGAATTCAACCCCAGGTCTAGTTCCCAGGCCAGGCTCTTACTAACTGTCTCCAAGACAGGTCCTGAGGCAAGGGATCGCCCTGGCCCTGGCCCTTGACTGTGCCCACTCCAGGTACATAAGTCCTTCTGGCCTCTATCCCTATGACTCATCTATCTTCCATACATGCCCCCAACTCCTGCCTCCCACCAACCCCTATCTCCTCACCTTGGAGGGGTCAGGGGGCAGCACACCTTCCACAGCAAAGGGGCTTCCAGGCACCGGGTGGCCATCGTAGGTGATGTCCACTTTGTAGGGCCCCTCCTCAGGAGGCATGTAGCGCACAGCCTGGGTGTCAGCTCCACCCCCAGGTTCCAGCTTGCAGGGGATAGGTCGTCTGGAGGGCGAGGTCATCCGCACATCCAGCTGGCCTTGACCACCAGCCCCTCGTGTGTTCACAGAGAATGCCTGTTCTTGCCCCACAGCCACCTCTGCATGGAGGGCAAGGGACACAGTGAAGTAGAGACTGCAGCCCATTCCACCCCCAAATCCCTCACTCCCAGGGAAGTTCTTGTCCCACTTACTGCTGTTGAGGCCTTGAACTTTGACTTTGCTGAGGTCCAGTGGGGGTGCCACATTCACCACAAAGGGGCTTTTAGGGACAGGGTCCCCACCATAGGTCACTGTGACTGCCATGTTGCCCTATTAGGTACAATAGAAAGTCAGAACCTGGTGGCTTAGATACCACCTGGCAACAGCCCATGGGCCTATGTGAACTCCGAGACTTATAGAACCCAGCAAGAGAGAGGACAGGAGGCAGGAAAAGGCCAAGGACCCAGAACTGGTCCTCTGAGATTAGAGGAGGGACACCCAAACCCCAGTCAGCAGGACAGGCAGGGCATGCAGGGGTGGGACACACCTGCTGGACAGCGGTATACTTGACAGTGTAGGAGTAGTCATGGTTGTCTATGATCTCAAAGTCCCGCACAGCCTCACCCTTGGCTGCCCCAGCAAAGTGCACATCCAGCTTGGCCTTGCCAGCTCCCTTGGTCAGCACTGTGAAGTGAGTGGGCTTCCCAACTTCCACACCTGGGAGCCCATCCAGAGATGGAAGTGAGGGCCTAGAAACCACTAACCCCAAACCCAACCTCACGCCAGCCCAATACCTGCCCAACACTTACCTGTGCGGTTCAGCCCAGGGCCCTCAGCCTTAACCTTGCTAGCATCATGGGACGGGTCCACCTTGATGTGGAAGGGGCTGGCAGGGATCTCCTGGATGTGGAAAAGGCTTCATCAGGACTTTACCCTGCGGACCATACCTCTGTGCCAGGCCAGATGCTGTCAGTAGGCCCCAGGGACCCAGTGTGGACAAGGGTGGCCTCTGAAGAAGCCCTCTGGTGTTCTGTGAGGCACACTGCTCTCACATAGGAGGGTTCTGGCAGCATCGGAGTAACTGTGCCTCCCCATCCCTGAGACCAGGTTTCCAGTTGTCCCCATAGACCTCCACTGTATAGGTTTTATGACTATTGATATCCACGGACTGGGGTACCTGGTTGGCAAACAGCACCATGATGGTGTAGTGGCCGGCCCCTGGGGGTGTGTACTTGACTGTGAAGGTGTCATTGTCATTCTTGATGATGTCAAAGTCAATGTCAGCCTCTGCAGGGCCCACCACGCCAGGAGCACACTTGATGCCAATGCTCACATCACCTGAGGGAAGACAGGCAGGCAGAGGCCGTGAGTGGGGCTCAACAGTCAACAGTCCCAGGAGCTGTGCACAGGGGAGACACTCCCTCCTGAACCCCACCCCTGGGCTGCACATACCTTGCCCTGCCTCACTGCAGTCCACTGTGAAGTAGGTGGGCTCGTTGGCCTTGAGGCCCGTCTTCTCCACACCAGGGCCATACACCTTCACCCGCTCAGGGTGACTGCCTTCTCCCACGTTAACCTGTGGGCAGGGGTCAATGCTCAGCTCAGTGCCCCTCCCTCAAGGCCCATTCCTCTCCCTGCACCACCCACTCCGGCCTCAGCTGGAACAGTCTTAGCCTCTTCATGGGAACTTTGATGTGGGAGGGATGGCAGAGGCCCAGGAATAGCCAAGGTCTCCTGCATGGGCCTGGCCACCTTCTAGGACCCTAGTGGCAGGCAGAAGGCAAACTTGGAGGACATACCCTGAAGGGGCTCTTGGGTACGTTGACACCTCCCCAGGAGATGATGATGGTGTGTTTAATCGGCTTGGTAGGCACATAGGAGCAGCGGAAGGTGCCGTCGCCATTGGGGATCACCTTGATGTCGATGGGGCAGCCGTCTGCATCCTGTGGGCATCACCCAGGCAAGGTTTGTAGTGGCGTGGCCAACTCAGAGCACTTCAGTGCACCCCCTGCTGGCCTCAGGCAGACTTGGCACCTCTTCTTTCCCATCTACTAACACCCACACACCCCAGCCACTGATGTCATATGAACCCAGTGCCACGTGCTCTGTTGGCTAGGGCCCATCTTAGGAGTCAGGAAACCAGCTTGAGGCCATCTGTGTGGCCTGCTCCCCCAGCCTAGGTTTCCTCGTCTCTAAAATGCGTTAGTTGGAGAAAGGCTGGACTAAATTGATATTCCTAGAATTGAATAACGAGCCTTGTAAAGAACTGACCACCTGGAGCCTCAGGAACATGCTCATTAACCTCTAGGGGTCAATGGACATCTTTCAGTTGCAGATTATTAGTATAAAAATGAGCAGTTTTATAAAATACGTTTTTAAGATTAGCATCAGTAAGAAAAGTTTTAAATTTCCCATAGTCCTTATGGGCCCACACGACTGTGTTCTCCTGACTTTCTGTGACTTTATAACCCGCTTTTGGGAGGCCCTGCCTGGGGTAGTGAGAGCAGGGGAGGCAGAGCAGTGCCCTACCTGGGCATAGAGCTTCAGGTCTCCTTTGCCAGCTGCACGAGCATCAATGGTGAACTCGGTGGGCTTGTCCACGATACAGCCAGTGGGCTCCAGGCCGGGCCCAAAGGCCTTCACCTGGGGCAAGAGAGGAGGGCTGGGTTGGGGACAGGAGGAGGGCCAGTGCACCCCTTCCCTGTCCTAACTGGTGTGCAGGAGCTGGGACACACCTTGTCTGGGAAGCAGTCTGGTGGGGCTGGCTGGATGTGAGCAATGAAGGGCGAGTCACGGATGTCCTCGTCGTCACAGATGACATGCACAGCGTACTCCCCTGGCTCTGTGGGCCAGTACCGCACGTCGCAGGAGCCATCTCCCTTATCATCACACTCGATCTTGGCCTGTGAGGGCCCCTCAATGGAGAAACCTGGAGCAAGGTGGGGAGGGTCAGAAGATACAAGGCAGCTTGGACTCTCAGGCAGGGACCCCACCACTTCCCCAACTCCCACCCCAGAAACCCTTCTCTCTCATCTCCCTGAGCATCCTGATGCTCCTCAGCATTCCTTCTCTGTCCCCAAATCAATCCCTTCCTTACCTCCCTATGCACACCCCTCCCCAGCATCCCTACCTTCTGCCACCCAATCACTTACTTACCCAGTGTCCCCACTTCTGTGCCAATGGCCTCCACCACAAAGTCAGCTGACTTGCCCACCTGGCCAGTCTCCAAACCAGGACCCCAGGCCCGCACCTTCTGTGCTCCTGCTTCTGGGCTCACCTGGACTTCAAAAGGACTGGGAGAAAGAGGAAGCTGGTGTCAACGCCAGGAAGTACACCTGCCAAACGCACCCCTCCTCTCTTCCTTCAAATCCCCATGCAGCCCACCTCCTTTCCTTTACCCCAAGATGGTCTATGCAGGGAGGTATGGGGGGCCATGGTGTTTACCTGCGGGGGATGGCATAGCCACCCCAAGTGATGGTCACCACGTACTTCCCAGGCACCACAGGGTAGTATTCGCACTCAAACACTCCATCCCCAGCCTCCCGCACCTTCACCGGCTCCTCTGTGCCCTCTGAAGAAGATGGGGGTAGGGGTGCAATCAACAATCTGTGAGGCCCAGTTTCTCAATCCCCTCAAAGAGCCCTTGGGACCCAGGCCAACCTGAGGGCAGTGCTACTAGTGGGCAGAGCTGAAACTCAGGGCGGGATCACATGCTGTCCCTGTGCATGAGAGCCCAGTATAGCACGTGTGGCAGGGAGAATTAGTCCCAGGTTGCAGCCTGGGAGGTAGAGAGGAGATGATGTACCTGAGATCCCATGGTACCTCTTTAGAGCCTCTCCTGGGTGTGTGTGCGGTGCTGGCTGTCACTGCCCTCAGGTTGTCAGAACTACAGGCCATATTTCCTCCCTGAGCCTCCACCCTCAGTTCCCCAGCCCTGGTCCCTGGTACTCACTTGGCCCCTTGACTGTGACCTTGAGTTCCCCGCTGCCAGCACCCTTGGTGAACACCTTGAAGTCAGCCACCTCTTTAACACGCACACCTTTGGGCTGTAGGCCTCGTCCAGAGGCCCGGCAGGCATTGGGGTTGCAGGCTGGGGAGAGGAAGAGAAGGGAGGTCAGGAGATACTAAGGGGCCCTGGATGGAGCCTAGTTCCTTGTTACTGTCCCCTGACTGTGCACAGTCCTCCTGACCCCCCTCACAGGCACAGGCCATGTGGCCTCAGGTAACCCTGCCCTATGCTCTCTTGTGTCTCCATCACAACTGGGGTTGCTGGGAGTCAGGCTGGGCAGCAGGCTGGCTGCAGGCCCCAGGTGAGGGAAGTTACAAGAAACCCTTTATGTGGGGTCCTCAGAGCTGGTGTCACTTGGGAGGAAGGCATGGTAGAGCCTCGGTTGAGAGTTGGCTAAGATAGGGAAGGGCCCTTTACACACACCCAAGGCCATCCACCTAGAGCCATCTGGGCCTTCTCAGAACCATCAGAGCAACCTCAGGAACTAAATCATGTCCCAAAACATCCAGCAATGCCATGGAACGAGAGCTGTTCCATGTGATGTAAAGCCTGCCATGGAGCATGGACAATGCATGGGAACCAGACTGCCACCAAACACTGGCAAGAGAAGGGAATCCCAGTCTGACACAGAATACACAAAATAGCATGGAACCCATGACACCACAAAATAGGCAGTGACATGTAATCCAGGCCTGTAGGCAACACCCAGGGCATGCCACAGGATATAGGCAATGGCACAGAACCTGGGGTCTGCCACAAAACACATGCCATGGCATACAGCCTAAATTTTATCATAGAAATCATCAGGCAAATGGCAGGGAAACTAGACCTTCCATGGAACACAGGCAGTAGCATGGAACCTGTGGCCTGTCACAGAATGCTACAGAATAGGGAAATGAATCCACACCATGTGGACCACGCCACACGGCATGGGTGAGGCCAGTCAGCTACGGCCATGCGGGGCCCAGCCTCTGCTGACAAGTACTAACATAGTGCCATTCTCTTAATCTGGTGTTCAATGGGCATTGAGGGGACAGGAGGCAGCCAGAGTGTTGAGTGCAGGGAGAGAATCAGCGGGGATCATCAACTAAGGGCCCGAAGAGTGGGTGGAGGCTAACTATGTGTGGTCCTGCTGCTGCCCCTCAACAGCTCCATAGGCCACCTGCTCTGGTATCTTTCCCTGGTCTCCTGACCAGGATGCTCAGGTTGGGGGGATGATAAGGGTAAGGTCACCCAGAGCTCTCCCCAGCTGCTCCTTCTGCCTAACTCAAGCCCTTGTCTACCTGCCCTGAGCCTGTGGATTAAGTGCCTCACTTTCCACCAATCGAGTGGAATTCAGTGGCAAGTCTGCATTCTGGCTTTGGTGAGGGTTATTGTGGAGATCAGTGAAGGGCCTTACCTTCTGCCACATGGACAGGGAAGGGACTGCGGGTGATGGGTGCACCAGCGAAGGCCACATGCACAGTGTGTGGCCCCTCCATCACAGGTCTGTAAGTGCAGCGGAATGTGCTGTCGCCCTTGTCCTCCAAGGCCACTTCTACTGTGTCCTGTCGGCCCTGTGGGTCCACGATCACCACAGCAACATCACCAGTGCCAGCCCCTGTGGTGACAAAGACCACCATCAGTGCCCTCTCTGGACACACACAGCTGATCCTCATTCTGAGACCACCCAGGCCCCCTTCATACATATACCCACATGCCATCAGGGCTACCTGCCTAATGTGCCCTTACCTGCAGTATAGATGTCAAAGTAGGTGGGTTTGTTGGCCACATTACCCACAGGTTCCAGGCCAGGGCCCCGGGCTGACACCTTGTTGGCATCCCCCAAGGCCATGCCCACGTTCACCTCAAAGGGGCTATGCTCAATGTTCTGGCCAGCAAAGAGCACAGTCACCTGGGGGTGAGGGGTCAGAGGTTAGCTCCTAGGGCAGACCAATTCTGAGAGGGGTTGGAGGGGCAGAAAAGAGCCAAGGAGGATAAGAGGTGGATGGCTGGTGCACTGGGCAGGGGTGGGGTGAGGGCTGAGGGGGTCCATTTAGTCATAGCCATGAGGGAGAGTGATGGGAGGGCCGGAGGGCACACTGGGAGATACCTTGTGCAACCCAGCAACCTTGGGCACATAGGAGACAGCATATGTGCGGTCTTTATCATTGTTGGGAACCACCTTGGCCTATCAGGAAGGAAAAAGATTGAAAACCACTGTGGTTATAGCCTCACCTGATCCCATGATGCCCAGGGCTCCCCAGCCCCAGGAAGTCCCCATGACGTTGCCTTCCCCAGCTTCCAAAGCACAATGGGTGGCTCTAGGCCATTCCTGTTGCTTGTCGCATGGTTTCTGGGTCCAACCCCATCATCCCCAGCACCTCTCCATACCTCCTCCGTGTGGCCCTCCGGGTCCTCAATGTAGACCAGCACTTCACCCACGCCTGCGTCCACTGTCTGCACGGTGAAGTGGGCAGGCTGCAGCACGGTGTTGCCCTGAGGCTCAATGCCTGAGGGGCAGAAGCAGAGCCCAGATTACTCAGGGGATCCTACTGTGCCCAGCTCCCAGGGAGGTTCTCAAGGCTCCACACTTACCAGGCCCATAGGCAATGGCTTTCTTGGGGTTCAGCTGCTTGGAGCGAACAGGGGCACCAGGTTTGAGTTTGGCCTTGGGGAACTGGGACAGATAGGTCATGACAGAATGCTCATCTACGTTGGGGTCCACGATCTCCTCAGGGGCAATCACCTGCCACAGAGAGGAACAATGTTTACAGGGGCCCTCTCTACCCAGCAGCCCCAGTTCTTACCTGCATCCTGGCCAGGTATCCTTACAGACCCAACCTCCGCCCCTGCCCTCTTGACCCTAAGTCCCACCCCACCCCATGGGCCAGTGTACCTGGGGCACCCCAAGCCAGTCGTCTGCCTGCTGCATGGCTTCTCGAGCATTCTGCACAGGCTGGTTGGGATCCCAGGCTTCCCAGTCAGGACAGAGGCCTGGAGAGATGGTGGAGGGAGACAACAGTTAGGGGAAACCAACCAGCCAGAGCACAGAGCACGTGTTCACCTAAGGTCCTCAGAGGCTGTGGCTTCACAACTCTTCTGGCCAGCTCTAGGTCCCTGACCAGCCAGGTTCAGCTGCCCCTGACATCCCAACTCATCAGCTGGGATGCCCATCACTGTAGAGGCACAGCAGCCCTCGCTAGCACCAACAATAAGGCCTTTCTGCCCTGGTTGACGCAGCCTGGCACCGGCCCTACCAGTCAGTCTCCTGCCTGCCCAGGACCCAGAAGAGACCCTGAACACAAACCCTCATGAAGGACCCTTTCTCAGGCCCCTTTTGCCTCATTCCAGTTTCCTCAGGGGTGGGTAAAGGAGGTGAGCCCCCTGTCCCATATGTGCCTCTGATCTATCCCCTCAAGCTGCGCTGAAGTTCCATCTCTTCCCACGCTTCCCACACCAGCCTGAGAGCATGAAAATCCCTCTCTCTTACTAACTGCCCGCTTGGGGAAACTGAGGCACTGAAAGGCTTGTAGGAAGAAAATGGTCTCCTTTATGGCCATCAAGAGCCCAGTCTCCTGTCAAAAAAAGTGCTGAGTCCACCTCAGAGCACCTTATGCAGGGGTGCAGGGTTGGGGGGTGGCTAGGTCCAGGACAAAGCTGGAGGGGGACAATGAGCAGTGGCAGGAAGGGGGCCAGCTCAAAGGCTGGAATCCATGACCTGCTGGAACAGCTGAGCTCACTGCTGGCAGCCACACCAGTGTGGGCAATGGCTCAGCAGCTGGGAATGTTTCCCAGGCAGCACCCCCGCCTCCCACTCCCTGCTCCCCAGCTGACCCCAGGGTGGGGGAGGATTCCCCAAGGGATTGTGGCTCCTTAGGCAGGGCCAGCAGACCCAGGGTAGAAGAAGACCTCTCTTGTGTGATGAGGGTCAGAAAGAAGCAGTCATGGGGTGGGGCTCTGGCTCATACTACCTCGATTTTCATAGGGCCCTGATCTTCTCCCACCTGACCAGGCCAGGGACTACCCTCAGAGGTAGAAGGTCACCTGCCACTGGACAGTACCATGCTGCCTCAGCCCACACCATCCTGGGCTTCAACTGCTTTTTCCAAAATTGATCTCACAAAGAAGAGGCTTCTCTGGTCTAATGGGGGCCTTCTTGCTGCAAACCCCACTCCATCTCCCTTCTCTCAGTTCAGTGGGAATGGCATCCATGTGGCAGAGAAGGCAGCTTATGGAACAGGGAGTCCAGGTACTTCTGCCATAGATAAACTGTATGATCATGGACAAGTCACTGGCCCTTTTTGGACCTGGCTGTCCTGACATGTAAATGGAGTTTTATCTCTGCAGAATCTAGCCCACCCATGGGGCAGGACCTAACTCCAGCAGTGATTCCTGGCTAGAGGAGTAATCCCCCAGGTGATCCTGATCCCCCAGGCCCTGGGGTGTACATCTGACAACCATAAGCCTCAGCATGCCCAGCTCATTCCCACTGTCCTTCTAGTCTAAGGGCTCCATGGTAAGCGCACTGCCTACTCACCAGGGGCACAGTTGTCCACAAGGGCACCCAGGGCCTTGCCATCCTGCCAGTCACGGTTAAAGTTGGTGATGGGCAGCTGGGGCACCTTGTTCTGGATCCAGCCGAGCAGACGCTGCTTGGGTGTCTGTTTGCGGGCATCCTCATCATCCTCATCCTCCCACATGGGCATGGAGATGGAGTAGTGCAGGATCAGCGTCCAGATCAGGCCCAGGATCAACTTCAGGTTCCCATCCACAATAGCCTTGCTGTCTGCAGAACAGAGGGAACAAGCCAAGTCAGGAGGGTCCTACCCTCCACTGTCACAACCCTTGGTTCAAGGGCCCAACCAGCTCCCGAGGCAGCTGCCAGCATCCTAAGGTTGTGCTTCTTCCTCAGGAACCCACCCCTTTCTCTGCCTACCAAATTCCCTCTAACAAGGCCTGGCCCAGATGACGAGCCCTCTCTGGGTCTCCCCTTCAGAACCAGACTGCACATCTCTGCTCCTATACAGGTGTTTCCACCTCCATGCCACACTCGAGTCTGCCTCCTGCCTAAGCAAACATCCTGTATCTGGCCCTATTGGACTGCAGTTCTCTTGGGAGTATACACTATTTCATTTTAGTTTTATAACCACCTAACTGACATACAACACTGCATATATTAAATGACTACAATTTGAAAAGCCTTGACAATAGGTATACACCCACAAAGCTATTGTCACAAATCAGAAATAACTGGCACAGCCATCACTGCCCAAATCTCCTTGCACATAACCGCTTGTGATCCCTTCTTCTCTCTTGCCCTTGTTCCATCCTCCCAGGCAACAACCAATCTACTCTCTGTCATATAGATTAGTGTATATTTTCTAGAATTGTATATAAATGGAATTGTGCAGTAAAAATACAAATTTATTGGTCTGGCCTAGAACTTAGGAGGGTCTCAACAAAAATGGTTGAATGAAATATTTTTAAATCTTAAATGAGAGAGGAATGGGATCCTTTCTATTCCTTCTACACTCTACCCCAAAGGTCATAGAGTTTTTGGAACAATGGGGTTCTGGGAAGAGGAAAAGGTATAGAGCATGCTCAGTAAGGCTTGAAAATTACGTTGCAAAATGCTGGGGGTCAGTCAGATCTCACAAGTGCCAGGGGAAATGTCACTCATGTGGGCTCAAGTGTTAGGCTCAGACATAGGCTACTAACTACCTTCTCTGAGGAATACTTGGGAACAGAGCTGGTTTGCCAAGATTTTAGAGACCCAACTCTCCTTTAATAGTCAAAGGGAAACGTCCAGGAGGAGAGGGGGCTAGAGTGTAGATTTTGGAATCCATTTTATCTGTACAGGGTAATGCAGGTCTGAAACCCATCAGCTTCCCTGAGCACTGCTCTTAGGAGGCAGGGAGCGAGTAGAAGACACAGTCTTGTTTATTGATGCTGCCTGATTAGAGAAGGTGGGGCTGGAGGCTCCCTCTTACACATCTTTTCTGGCTCCTCCTTTCCTAGATCTTGGAGGAGGGTGTTGGGAGACAGGGGCCTGGGGAACCCCTGGCATCCCCCCTCCATGCCACCTGGCCCTGGAGGGGGAATCTTGGCCTCCCTGGCCCTGGAGCTTGGCCCCTCAGCTCCCCCACCCTGTCACTGATTCATCCTTCCTTCCCCAGCAGCTCCCCAGCCCACCCCTTCTCCTGGCTTCCCTGCAGCACAATGGTTTGGCAGCTCTTGGGTTCCATGACACACTCACTACCGGTCTCCCGGTGCTTTCACTCTTTCAAACACACAGGCCCACAACACTTTCACATAGTCCGGACGCCCCCCGTGCCCTCAGCCTCTCATGGCCCTGACAGACTACGAAGCTAGGGGATCACACACCCAGAAGTGCTTCTTGCAAACTGGAGCCAGACCCTGGGAGGGAGGCCTTGAGGCTGCAGTTGCGGGTGGGAGGGGTGGAGAGGGGGTCATTCATGTTTGCTGGAGAGAGAGTTTCTCCCTAGCAACTGGCCCTGGGCCAGACAGCAAGTGGTCCATGGCTTAGGGCAGGAGGGAAGCAGCAGGGCCCAGAGTCCCACCCTGGGAGCAATGACCTTCCTCTCCCTCCTTCCTCTCTGAGGCCAGGCAGAGGGGAAGAAGCTATTCAACCCAGGCTTCTTCCTGTGCAGCACCCCGCTAAGCCACCATTCCCTCTGCCTGGGGATACCCCCAAAGGGGTGGGAGGAGCCAGACAACTAGTCCTGGACACCCCTGCCTCCAGTGGGGGGGTGGAGGGAGAAGAGAGAGGGCTGGGCCAAGGGAGGTACTGGGACAGCTGCTGCCCCCACCAGCCCCTCCTTCGGCTATTGGCTCCAGGAGAGGGAATAGCAACTGGGGAACAGCTGCGGGACAGAGCTGCCTCATAGGCCTCTTTGTTCGGAGGGGCTATGGGGGTGGGCCTTCACAGGGGTGCTGGGGAAGGAAGGGCACACAGACCCCTCAACCTGGCCAAGCATCTCACATCCAGGTGGACTCCTCAGCTCCAGCTCTCACTCCAGGACCTAACTTCTCTTATAGGAAGAGAAGGGGGCGACCTGCACCCCCTGAGGTACCCAAATGCTCAGTTTCAGTCCTGAGACAACACCCAGGAGAACACCCTAGATGGTCCCTTCCCACCACTAAATCGAATGGGGAGCCAGAGGAAGCAGGATGCCTCCCTCTCCCACTGTGGACAGTTCCTTTACATCTCCTGGGGTCAACCCGGCTGGTGTCTCGGCCCCTCCCTACAGCCTCACCCGGCCCAACAGCTGAATTGCTGACAGCTTATCTCATCAGCGCGAGTGAGCCACTTGGCCCAAACGAGGCACGGCTCCCCTTCCTCCCAGCAGGAACCCAGAGAGCTTCCCTCCCGCCCCCAAACCAGCACTGGCTTCTTCCCCTCTACTCAGAGCCGGCCCCTCCATAGCTGAGCCAAGGGGGCTGGAGCCAGGCACCGCCATGGGGGAGGGGAGAGGTGTGCTGGGGAAGGATGAGGCCGGGAGAGGGGCCCGCTGCCCCCGCAGCTGGGAGGGAGGGGAGGCGGAGTGGTTTCCCATAATGTTTTGCAGAGGCCTTAAGTCTTTTCCCTGGAGAACCACCTGGGACAGTCAGTCCTTCCTTTCAAATCCTAGCTCGGAGGGTGATGATGACCCCAGGGCTGGCTCGTCTCTGACCCACCCCCCTAATTCTTCTAGCCTACAGCCCCACTACACACACCAGGGTCCCCTCCCCCACCCCTTGCCCTCAGGCTTGTCCTTCTGGAAAGCTCAGAGACATCTGCTGTGTCACAGAGACAGGGCTATTTCCAGGCCACAGCAGGAGGGGTAAAGGGTGGCAGTATTGGGACAGGAGGAGGTAAAGCCTAGGGAGGAGACTGGACAGAGCAAAGGGCCCCAGACTGACCTCAGCTGCTAATTCAGGAGGCCTGGAGATGGCCCTGAGGGAGAATGGGGGTGTACAGGCAGCCAGTTATCTAGATAAGACTGTGGCAACCTGGGGGGGCACCTGATCCCATGTGCAACTTCCCTCCTGAAGGGCCTAGTGTGCACCCTCCAAGGGGGCCCTTTGTGAAAATCACAATAGAGCTCTCCTGAGCTCACCAGGGGTGGGGTGGGAGTCTGTCTCTGTCCCTGGCCTCCAGCCTGCAAGGAAGGGGCAAGCTGTGAGGGGAGAGGCAGCCTCTCGGCACTGGAAGCCCACCCTGGGCTTTTGAGCTCCCAGGGCTAGAATGCCTCCCCACCCCCACCCAGGACTGACACACCTTCCAAATCTGGTTACACTCAATGACTTCCTCCCCTCTGCAGGCCTTCCCCTCCCTCCCCACAGCCCAGACAGTTAGCTGCAGCCAATCCCAAGCATAGGGGGTGGGTTGGAGCTGGGCAAGGACAGGCAGGAGCCCCTTGCGGGGAAGGCTGAAGCAGGAGGGCAGGCAGGGGTTAAGGTTCCCTGCCACAGCTTAGTGCCTTTTTAGGTTTCTGAGGCTGGGCCCTGCCTGCCCCATCCCGGGACTGTACACAGCTGCAGAGCACATGCCTAGAGAGGGTCTCAGTGGAGCTGACACGCCACCAGCTTTCCCGGGGGTGGGCAGGACCTGTCTTCAGTCTGGTCTTCCCTTGTGGAGGGGCTGGGAAGCCATTTGCTTTTTTGGGATTCGGGGAATGCCCCCAAGAATCAGTAGTGGGTACTGGCCCTGTCCTCTCAAGCATGCATGGGTCTGTTCAATGGAAGGAAAGGGGACAGACAAGGAGGCAGGTTGGTGGGAGTGCTCATGGGGAGGTTGTAGTTGCAGGGCTCAGAAACGGGAAACTCTGAATTTCCCAAGCCGCCCAGGGGGTGCCCACTGTCTTGAGAGGGGTGTCAAGGTAGTGCCCAGGTGGCTTGCACTGGTTGGGGAGAGACCAGATCAAGGTCCTCCCTTCCCCTCATCCCCATTTCTGTTCCTTCTCTCAGATCCTGGTGGGCCCAACCCGCACCTATGTCCCCTACCCACATGGGACCACCTCTTCCCTTCTGTGACCATGCCCTCCTCGCCCGCACTGACCGATGGACACGAGCTTGATGTGCTCGCGCTCCAGGAACTCAAGGGCCACAGACACGTTCTCCAGCTTCATCTGGCGGAAGTTGGGACGCGGGTGGAACTTGCGGTACATGCGCTTCTGGCTGAGCACCTCGAGCAGCGCGATGAGGCGCAGCCCGTCACTGAGGTCTCGTTGCAGGTCGGTTAGGCGCTTGCCCACGCACTTGAGGTGCTCGTTGCACCAGCGCGTAAACGTGTTCTGCTGGATCTTCTTCCACGGAGCGTCCTCTGCTAGGTCCTTCTCTGTGGATGGCATCTCGTCCGCCTCGTCGCCCAGGCCGAGGCCGGCGGCGTCCGAGTAGCCACTGTTGTTCATCATGTTGTCGCGGGCGGGGACGGGGGCTGTGTGCGCTAGGGACTTGGGCTGCGGGTGCGGGCGGATGCTGTCGGGCGCTGTCGGGGCGCGACCGTAGGACTTGCTGGTTTGCGCTGCGCTCTCAACTTCTCTCGCGCTCTGGCTGGCCGGGCTCTGCGGGCCTCCTCGGCTCCTCGGCCGCTCTCTGGCTCTCTCTCTTCCTCCGGGGGCGGAGGGTGCTCGGGAAATGCGCGCCGGGCCGGGCCGGGGGGTTTAAGAAGCCCCTGGGCCGCTGCCCCCCCGCCGCGCCCGCGGCCCCCGGGTCCACGTCAGAGCGCCGGCCTCCCAGGAATGCCGCCCGGCCCGCGGGTGGGGGCCGCGCCGGCCCACGGCCCCGCCTCCGCCGCCCCTCCCCCACGCGGCCCGGGCCCGCGGCAGACGCGACGGGGTGGGGGCTCCCGCCCCCTCGGCCGGTGTCTCGGCGCAGGAAGCGGGGGTGAGGGAGGCAGTGCCCCCCACACACCCGGCACCCCAAAACTAAGTGTCAGTAGAGATGAAATATGCTTCCTCCACACCCAGCAGGGATTATAGACATAAATGGGGAAACTGAGGCCAGTGGTTAGAGTTAAACACACTGATCAGATGTTGACTAAAGTTCCTGGACATGGCGAAGCTGTTGACAGAGCCTGGGAGTCTTGGCTTTTAGCCCAGGGCATTGTCCACCTGCGGACAGGGAAGGGAAGTTTGTGTGCTTGCACAGAGATGGCCTGAGAGGAAGGAGACATTGCCCAGGCCAGTTAGGGAGAAGGCTTGAATGGGAGGGTGTTGGGGTCTTCCCTTATTGCCCCACTTTACATAGAAATAGCCTCATTTGGGGCCCAAATCCAGGGTCCCAGGGGAAAGACCAAGGATCCTGTCCCTGACTCAGTGTCCCTGTCACTAGTCCATTTGGCCTCATCCTCTTAGAATGAAACTGAGCTCAGGAAAAAGGTACCCAGTGAGTCAGGCTGTGTGCCCCCCCCCCACCCCAGTCTGACTCAACCAAGGTGATGAGAGGGAAGGGAGAGACTGCCCCAGTGGTGCCAGGGAGCCCCCTGGGCAGTGTGCCCATATGGGCCACAGAGCAGATCCTCCCAGGGAAAGGGCAAGTCAGCCAGACAGAAGCAGGGAGAGCCCTGATGGAGCAGCCAAGAGGAAACGTGACTGAGGCTGGTGGGCAGGGCCCAGGGGCACAGTGGGCAGGGAGAACCCAGGGAGCCAGGCAAGATGCCTAGGCAGGACAGGGCTCAGTGTGAGCCAAAGGCAGCTAGAGGCTTGGGGAGTGGTGATAGTGGGGAAAGTGAGGCACTCAGAGGCACTGGTGAGGGATGAGGAGAAAGCCACAGAACGTGTAAGAAGAAAGTGTATTTGGCAACTCCATAGCACACATGGACTCCATACTTCCTGGCCCCACTTTAAGCTCCCTCTGCTTTCCCATCCTTCTAGACTCAGTAAATTTAACTGGGGAGGAGGCCATGTCTAGGCCTGAGATGTTTCTTCAAGCCAGACAGTCTCCAACTCAAGACACATGGTGATCTGAGGATTGGGAAGGTTTGTGGACTTTGTAGGTGAATCATTTTTACATCTCTTCCCAAGCCTGGTGAAAAGGAAGGGGATAGTGGACATCTTGGGGAACTGTCCCAAAGGGCAGAGTGAGGGCAAGCCCTATTATGGACTAAGAAAGAAACTTAGGGCTTTGTGAGGGGCAGTGCTTATGGCTTATGGACAGGGTTCCATGAATCATTTATTTCCCTTCTCATGTAATGAGATTGCCTAGTCCTTAGGTAGAGAGGGTGAGTAGAGAAGGGACCAGAAACAGAAAAGGGACCTGCTTGCATAGCTGGAGGGGGGGTTGTCTGGGGGCCCTGATAGTGACAGGCGAGGTATAAATAGCTTGGGCCCTGCAGCTCATGTTCTGTCGGCTGCCTGTGACGAGGTGCTCAGGAATTCCACTCTCCTGTTGGCAGCCCTCTCTCCTTGTCTCCAGGGCTCTCATTCTCCAAAGCCACCTTCATCCCTTGGCCAAAACCACCCATCAGGCACCAGTGCTGTCCAGTTGAGAGGCTGAGCTCTCCTGTGGAGAGAGGCCCAGGTCAGAGTACATAGCTGGATCTCACAAGGGAAATGGTGGGGGATAGGGGGCGGGGGAAAAGTCAGACTTCTGACAGCCAACCCAAAGTGACAGGAGCTCAGGGTTCCAGTGTTGTCTCTGAAGCTGATGAAGAAACTGAGGTTCTGACCTGAGAAATGATGGATTCCTTTCTGAGATGCTGGGGAGGGGAGAAAGGGGTTATGTGGGGTGCTTGGGGTTCACAGCTCCTCTATGGAACCTAAATACTCATAGTCCTGTCTGGTGCGTGTCATTATTAGAGGCACCCAGTCAGTCAAGAGCCACTATTAAGGTGGAAAGTTTCTTTCAGACATGATGGCACACACCTGTAATCCCAGTGACTCAAAAGGCTGAGGCACCAAGATTGCAAGTTCGAGGCCACCTCAGCAACTTAGTGAAACTCTGTCTCAAAATAAAAAGGGCTGGGCATGTAGCTCAGTGGTAAAGCACCCCTGGGTTTAATTCCCAGTACCAGTAATAATAACAACAACAACAATGAATAAGGTGGGAGGGTTCAGGGCTAAGCCAGGGTGAACTCCCAAGGATAACTTGCCTTGCTCTCCTCTGACTCAATATCTCACTACCTCGCTTGGGAGAGATCAGTGTGTGGGCCCCAGGGGAGCAAGTAAATGGTCAGCAGAGCAGGGTACAAAGTGCCAAAGGATGATTCCCGCCACCCTCCCCAACCCCCGAAACCTGAGCCTGTTGCTCTCCAGGATAAATCCGGGCCTGACTCAAGCCCCAGCAGCCACTCACAGTCAGCCTACCCAGGCACAGGCTGGTGACTCAGCCCTCAATATAGCCCATGAGCCCAGGCCCCAGGCCTGGCCGCGCAGCCTGGAACAGACCGTGCACAATGCTGTCCTGGGACCTGCCAAGTGGGGCCCCCTCCCCAGGGAGAGCTAATGTGTCCCGCCCCATGCCAGGCAGGGATACCAAGAGGGGCTTACGAGGAGTTTCATTAGTTGAGTATGTGGGGCTTTGCTGGCTGGGACCACAGGCTGTTTATAGCCCCCTGACTCACCACCTGCTGACCTATCTCAGGAGACCAGGTTGCCTGGCCTTTGACCTGGGCCTGTCTCTCTCCTCCAGGGGCACTGACTGACAGTCACTGACACTGGCCACATTCAATTTGGGTTGAGCCAAATTTGCCTGAGTGGCTTTAGTGGGCCATGTTTAAATACCTTGTTTTCCTGGAATCAGGGACATTCCCACAGTCATTTGATGATTGCAGGCTGGCCAGGCCCACAGCAGGCACTTCAATAATCAGTGACACTGACTGTGGCTCTGACCCGGGTGGCAGGAAGAGTGAGGCAGAGTGGAAAGATCCACAGGCTGAATTCCAGCCTCTCCACTTCTGGCTTTGTAACCTTGGGCAGGTTACATAACTCTTTCTCATCTGTAAAATGGAATAACACCCTCAATAGTGGGCATGAAGATAAGAGGAAATAACATGAAAGATGACTAACATGACACCTGGCATCTAATAGGGGATCGAAAATAAGTTAGTTTGCTTCCTCTCCTGGTATCTAGGGGACTGTTCTGGGGAGAAAGGCCCTTCCCCACAGCTGTGTCCATAGCCCTGCAGATCCACTGCCTGGACCTCCACACTGCTCCCCGCAGCCCTTCCCTCCATCCTCACACTCCACCTGCCAGAATCAGAACCAGCACTATTGTACTTCAGAACCACCCACCCCTGCCGCCAATAGCAGCAGCTGGTCCTTGGCAGGAGTGGCACGGACAGCAGAGAGGCCCAGCCTACAGAGAGCAGGTAGAAAGCAGTTATACAGAGGGAAGAATCCAAGAGATGAAGGTGTTTGGGGTTCTTGGTTCTAGCTATATCAATAGCAGGGTGCATGTTTGCCTGTGGTTTCTAAGACATACCACTGGGGACTTAAGGTCAATCCTCCTCCCTCCACCTGTTTTTAAGTTAACTGGAACAAATGTTTCACTTTTAACAAGGAGACCGCTTTCACATTTTTGGTAGTACCGATCAACAAGATCAGGAGGCACCAAGTTCAAACAAAAGGAAGGGGAAGAGATTCTAAAGTGAGCAGAGGGGGGCTAGGGTCCTAAAGGGAAGAGCTCTGTATTCCAAGCAGAAAGGGTGGGGAAAGGCAAGCGCACATTTGTGCCAGGCTTTTGGTTCGGGTCCCTTGATGGGATGGACTGCCTACTAGAACCTGATCTCCATCGTGCTTTCTCATTCCAAGCAATCCTTGATTTCTCAGCTTATCTGAGCTGCTGTAGCAAAATATTGTAAATTGGACAGCTTATAAACCACAAAAATTTCTCATTGTTCTTCAGGCTGGAAAGCTCAAGGTAAGGCACCTGCAGATTCCTTGTCTGGTGAGATCCCCTTCCTCGTAGCCATCACTGTAACCTCACATGGCAGAAGGGGATGGGGATCTGGGTTCTCTTTCATAAGGAAACTAAATCCACTTGTGAGAGCTTTGCCCCACTTCCTAACAGCATCGCCTTGAGGGTTAGGATTTCAACATGAATTCTGGAGGGTCTCACTACCCTCAAAATCAAGTGACCAGAGTGGTACCAGGTAACTACAAAGGAATTTCTTGAATTAGGTAATGACTGAGTACATAAACTTTAACACAACTGGTGAGGGCAGTGTTTTGTTACTGGACATCCTGATCACCTGTGTGTCTGGTTAAAATACAGATTTTGTGTCAGGAGGTTCAGGGCAGGCCTGAGACTCTGCCTTTCTAATAAGCTCCCAGGTGATGCCAATGCTGCTGGTCCTGGGCCACTTGGAATAGAAAGGGACTAGACTACCCTAAATCAGGACAATCTTCAGAGAAGAGTCATTTGGAAAAAAAAAAAAAAAAGGACAAGTGGCACCACCCTCAGTTTGCCTGCTTGCAGCCGTGTTTATAAGCTGCTGGTCACAGTGTCACATTGGTTGTAGTCCTGCCAGAAGGAACTTCTAGTTCAGTCACTTCTCCAGGATGTGTAAAATGTGAAAATCTCATTCTACATGTTCTTGCTGTTGCCCCTAGGCAAGGGCTGGGGGTAGAAATGGACTCATCTAGAGCTCAGCGGCATCCACGCTGTACATACTGTGCCCATGCATCGCTCCACATGCTTGGTTGGATGGAACAAAGTCCGCTGGTGGTGGAAAGAAGGGTCCTTAGGCAACCAGTGGTCATGGGGGTTTAATACACTCAGGGTCTTTCATGGGGCAACACTCACAATGAGAACAACCAATCATAAAGGGCTCTGTTGGAATGAAGGTAAACAGGGACACACATAAATTATCTAGTCATTTGAATGTCCCCTTAGGTTGTTCTCAATATTCTGTCCTGCTCTAAGCTCCAGAAGGCTGACCTTGAAAGATCATATTACCTGGGCACCTCTGCTCTCAGGCTTCCTGCTGGGTCCAGTCAACCAGAGGAACCAAAAGGAAGCTGGCAGGAAAGGGCCAGGACTAAAATGTCTTGCCGCTTCCTTGGGGCTCTGGCTCGGCACTCCTGCCCGAGGTTCCTTTTTGGGGCTCCAGCTCTTGCTTCCTCCTCTTCCGCTCCAGCTGGGATGGCAACAGCTTCCCACTAGTGCTAGGGCCTGGCTACTTTACCATACCTTGTTGGTTCTCCTAACCCTGCCTTCTGTGCTTAGTTCCTTCATTGACCTTTCTACAGTAAAGCTTTGAGTGTCCTGTTTATGACCAGGATCTTGACTGATTAAAAGATCATCTGTGGCCTGGTGCAGTGGTGCACACCTGTACTTCCAGCAACTCAGGAGGCTAAGACAGGAGGATCGCAAGTTCAAAGCCAGACTCAGCAACAGCAAGGTGCTATGCAACTCAGTGAGACCCTGTCTTTAAATAAAATACAAAATAGGGCTGGGGATCTGGCTCAGTAATCAAGTGCCCCTGAGTTCAATCCCAAGTACCCACCTCCCCACACACAAAGTCATCTCTGAAGCATACCCCTTGAGTCACGAGGACTAAGCCATGAAGACTCCCACACAGATCTTCTTGGGGAATCCTCACATACAGGAAGGGGTGTGGGCACAGAACCTAAGGGGAGGTCTTTTGCACCCCCTTCATTTTTCCAAGCTCAGAGTTCCTTGAACTAAGTTAATAGTTATACCAACCCCTCTGTGATTTGGCTGGCAGCACAGGGAGCCAGCCTCATTCCTGAGGTCATCTGGAAGGTAAGAAATCATATTTAGGAGAAAGATCCTTATGTGAGGTACTTGATTGAAGGAGCTGCTTCATTCTGGTTGTGTGTGAAGCATTTAGTAAATAAAAAGCCACAGAGTCTCATGTAATTAGGTTGATATTTAATTACAAGGAACCCAGGATCTTATACAAGGCAGGAGATGGGAGCCAGCAGGAGCCAGCAGCCCCCATAAGCCTTTCCAGCTTCAGTGGCTGAGGCTAAGGAGATGGGTGGGGACACATGGGACACATGAGTGAGGTGGGAAAACTCTGGCATAGAGTGTCCTGCCCAAAGGTGAGGGTGGTGGCTGCTGGGGATCTGCCCTTTCGGCTGGCCCAGGTCTGCCATCACTCCATGAGGCAGAACTCTGTCTCCTGCGGTCGCATGCTGGGTAACACATACAGAGCCACAGCTGCAATAGCCAAGAATGCCATAGGCTTCCACATCCCAAACATGTTCTGTGGGGACCAAAGAAAAACGTGAGTTTCCAGCCTTCTGGACCCTTCCCGAAGCCAGAAATCACCTGCCTGCTTGTGCCAGAGAGGGACACCTCAGGAACATCATGGTTCAGCTTCTCTCACCTCCCGGGTAAGTGGTGGAGATCACATGGTCTCTTCTTCCTGGCACTAGATATGGGGTGCAACACTGCACATATCACCTCAGGTGACACTTGTGTGTGAGTCTCCATTTCTCCCCAAAGAGTGAGAATACTGGACCTTACATGTGGAGGCAAGCTCGTGGGCCAGATGGCAGATTCTCCACAAGGATGTCTGAGAAAGGGTAGATGCCATGGCAAGGAAGGAGAGGGTGAAGCTGGGTCTTCAGGGAAAGTGGCCATTCCTAGTGAACTTTGTGAAGGAGAAACAACTCAGAGTCAAGAGGAAGGAAGGGGCAGTGAAGGAGTGAAGGTGAACACACAGCTAGACCTTGTGCACAGAAGGATGTCAGTTCAAGGAAATTGAAGGGAAATGTTATTTAGCCCTGGGAGGCAAATGTCAGAGTCAAGGGTGTGGACTGGCTTCCTAGCACGTGTGCTGGATTGTGCTGAGCTTTCTACACACCGCTGACTGCTGGCAAACGCTGCTGATTCATGGACAACAAATCACACCATCAGATGATGTCCACAAAACAACCCTTAGGAAATGAAACCTCAGATGAGAAAATACAGACTTGGGGGAAATAGTTCCTATTTTTGTTACTATTTTTACTGATTACTTGAAAGATCGAATTTCAATGTTGAGTCAAGAACTATGGCATAAAGTAAAAGGATGTTTTTGGTAAAGATGGAGTAAAGACCATTAAGATTAAGAATACATTTGCTCAGAGAATAACTGATCTAAAACAAAGATTTTAAGACAACTATAAAAAACAAAATCTCCTAAATTTGTAGAAAGTTACATAGTAGAATAGGAGATATATAATAGAAAGCAATATATAACGTTAGAAGTGGATACACAGACTAATCCACAAAGAAAATAACCGAGAAGGGAGCTAGGAAAAATGTTTACATGCTCAGATGTTAATATCCTGATGTGCACTGCTAAAATGTCAGTCTGGTGTTCTTAAAGGAGAAAAGAGCTGAAATCCATAAATACAAACTGGTGCACTTTATACTGAGCAGAGACAAGATTCTGGACTACACACATAAAGGGATGGTTTGGGTTTTTCAAAGGAGGAAGTTATAAGTTTCAAGAAATCACAGGCTTCTATAAATAGCAGGCTGCTGGACTGCATTATCAAATTGATAGAACAAGGAAATCATGTTTTGAGGCTTAACCAAGGTGTCTGACAAAATTTTTCTTGAAATCCTTGCAGATAAGCAGAAAACATGAGGAAATAAGAGTAGGATGTCTACAATCTGTTGTATGACCATTTGTTAAGTGGTCAATGAGCTAAATAAAAGAGAACAGGGAAAATGGTACTCTAGAGGCTGGGTCCTCATTTGTTCTTCTCTTTTCTTTCTTTCTTTCTTTCTTTTTTTCTTTCTTTTCTTTTTTTTTTGGTACTAGGGATTGAATCCAGAGGCACTCTACCACTGACCTATATCCCCTGCCTTTACTTTTTATTTTGAGACAGGTTCTCACAAAGTTGCCCAGGCTGGCCTGAAACTTGTGATCCTCCAGCCTCAGTATTCAAGGGCTGGGATTACAGATGTGTACCAGCACTCCTGGCTTGCAACTTGAATGAAGTCATCAGGAGGATGAAGTCCTCCTGGTGGGCTTGCCACCCCTGAGGATGACATGGAGCTGACAGGAAAAGTTAATATTTTGAAAACAGAGGGTCAAGATAAAAACAAACAAACAAACAAACAGTACACTCCATAGGTTAGAACAATGGACTATATCTGATATGGAAAAATGGAAAATTCTGCCTTTGGACCCAAAACAATCAAATGCTAGTACAGAACTGGGAAGTGATGCTTAGCATAATGCAATGTACAAAGGGTTTTTATAAACAAGACATGAAGCAAATTCATGACATTAGTTACCAAAAGAGCTAATGAGATTTGAGGTTGTGTAACAGAAGTATATGGTATCTTCCTAACTACTTGGAGCCAACTAAGGAAAAGTGCTCAAAATGGGGAGAAATAATAGGGGAAATAGAATTTTTATCTATAGCTAGCATTAAGTCCGTAAAATCCAATTCACAATTTCCAGGCTGTAGTCACCTCTCCATGTCTCAGTTTTATGTTTAAAATGACAATAGTAGAACTTCCTTCCAGGGTTGCTGCAAGGATTAAACTAGTTAGTATATATAATGATAGAGGGGTATCTAGCATACAGTATGCGTTATGTAAGTGTATGGTTTTTGTTGTTGATACAGTACTTCATAATCTAGAAAGCACTTTCACATACATTCACTCATCTGATCCTCACAGAAGCCTAGTGAGGAAGGCAGAGCTTAGTCATGCTTTAACATATTTGAGAAAATTAAGTTCAGATGACATAGTTTGCTGAGACAAAGCCTGTAAGAAGAGATAGACTTGACCAAGTTCACCACTTGTCAGTCACATGTTCTACTACACTATGCCACCTCAAGTCAGAGCTTAATCAGAGCTCTGGGGATAAGAGGCTGCTGCAAGAGGAACTTTAGGCAACAATTCTTTCCTCTAATTCTGACAGAGTCTGGCAGAGTTGGAGCTGATGAAAGGCTATGACTGGGTGCTTTGGGTCTCACATCGTAGGGACTGAATACATCTGAGGGTGCAGTGGAGGAACAGGTGTAAGGAGAGACTGTAGTCACTAAAGGAGCTAAAGACTGTCAATGGAGTATAATAGGATGTCTGAAAGAAAGAAGTCCTGAAAAGAGGGAAATAGTTGGGGGTGGGCAAAAAGGAAGGGCAGAAAGGGAAATGGTGAGAGGTACCATCAAAAAAATGCTCTGGCTACCCTCTGAACCTGTGCATTAAGCCAACTATACCTCACTTACAGGGATGTGAGAAGAGAGGACAGGGGAGGAAAGGTGGCAAGGAGAACATGAGATTGGAGCCAAAACAGAATAAAAAGGAGTAGTGTATAGGTTCCAGAAAACAGGTGGAACTCCAGGGCTTTACCTTAGGCCATGAGACCACAATCTGCCTCATGAATTTGGTATTCCATTGACAGATAAGATTACATGAACTAGAGCCAACTGGGAGGTGCCCAGAATGTATCAGTCCTGATTTCTTAAGAACACTTACATCTCTAGCTAGTACAAACTTGTCACTAGTACTGTATTCTCTCCAGAAAACTTGGCTTGGGACATCAATTAGAATGGAATCTGGCCTCTAAAAGGGATAATGAGAGAACTAAAAAATATTTCCTGGTATTTTGTTCTAATTTTCCTGGAGACCAGAAGTCCCAAACCAGAGGACTTTTCAGGACAAAGTGCACAAAAGTAAGGGTTCAGTTCTACTTTCACCAAGGTTGAAGGATCAATTTAGGTTGCTCTCATTTGAATGACTCTGGGAGGATCAGAAGGATTGAAGCTCTTGAACCTCTTCTCTCACCCATGGGGAGAGGGAGTAATTCCTTAGTTTGTCATCCTGCATAGAAGCAGTGATGAGAGATTGGCTTGGGGGTTAAAAAAAAAAAAAGACAACCAAGGGCCCAGGCCAGCAGACAAACATCAGCTCATCAGAAGTAGTTGGGTGGCTTAACAGTAGCAATAGTGCTGGGTTAATCCAAGTTATTCCCAGCAAGGATAGAAACTCAAACCATGCCTCTAGTAAACATTCCAACTCCCTCTGCATTCCATGTTCCATGAAGACATGCTCGAGAAGTTACAAGCTTTGTGATAGCCAGAGGAAAAGCCAGGGCAAAACCCAGACCTGAGCATCACCTGTTGTATAGTGGCCAAAGCAAGAAGCAAGCAGCTAAGAGAGGAAAGAGGAGGAAGCAATACCAGTACCTGCGTTAGGATGATGTCTCAGCCCACCAGCACCAGAGCAGAGCCGATATGACCACCAGGCCTACAAGAGGCAAGGAGAAGATGGGGGGATCGGGGGCAGGGGATGGCTGCAACATGTCAAATGAGAGAAGCACAAGGAGAGACCAGGAAATGTGAGATGGTATGAAAAGACATAAACACACGAGTCCAACAGATAATGAAGATGAGAAAACAAAGGGGAAAGAGAAAAGAATCAAGAGGTTAAAAATCATGTAGGCTACAGCAGTAGCATTTCTTCTCTGCCCCTGGGCCTGGAGGAGAGCAGAGGAGTTCTTCCCACTGGCAGCCTGTAGAAGTCATGAAGCTGAATGGGAAGCAACAGCTAGATCCAAATCTGGGACAAGGCCAGTTTTCTGTCTTGTCATGCACTTTTCAGATCTTGTCAAGCAGGAGTTATCTCATCTAGACCTTTGTTGTGGACGGAACTCTGGAAAAGTGAAGCTCCAGAGTAAACTGGGCTTCCTTAGAGAAGCAGGGTGGACACCTTCCTAATCACTCTAGGAAAAGCCCATCTTTGGCCAGGCCACTTGTCTGGCTTGTTTTCCATCAAGTTTCTTAGAATTTTAAGCTCTTAGTTCCTATGATACCCTAGGAGTCTGATACATTTGTTGCGAGATAAAATGCACTAAGACAATGGAGAAGGGTCAGTTCTTTGACAAAACAGTCTTCTAGAGAAACTGAAATTGTAGGCAATAATAAGCATAACATCTGAGTGCCCCACAAAAAGAAAAGTGTAGTACCCACTGGGGCAAAGGGGCAACTCCATGTGTAGACATAAGGAATAGACTCGATTTTGAAGTACAAAAATCAGATCTGGCTTTAGAAATGTGGTCCCTCAAGAAATCTATGAGGCTTTGAACCACCATGTGGCAGAATATGAGGAGTTCAAAGAAATGTAGCAGTAGTTCCTACTGTTTACATCCTAAGTACTGGTCCTCTGCCACAAGGTTAATGGAGAACTGCACACTGAATCCTTAGCCAATGCTACAGAATGAATGACTGGAAAACTCCAGATATCCTTAGAATTGGCTGGGTAATCCTAGCACAAGAGATTTATTTTCTTTCCCTGTGTTTAGAGGGACAGAAAGGACCTATACTATAAACTGAAGACGTGCTCAGGAAGTACTCAAACCCCAAAGCCCCCAATAACCCCAGGGCAGGAATTCAGCCGGTATATACCTATACAGATGAACCATAAGATAGAAATACTTCTATACAGTTGGTGAATTATGCCTGTTATCCTGGCATGTCTCCCATGATACCTCTACCACAGTCTCTCAAAGATCCAGTAACCAAAGGGGTTAGGGCTGTTGACTGGTCATGGACCAGACAATGCCCCTGTTGTACAGATCAAAATTCTGATATCACTCCTATCATCCCCACCCCACCCTTGTGTCCTGCAGTATTTGGAACCCAGTGGGTAGCACAAGCCTACAAAAACAGATTATTACCTTCCCTGCACCCCTAACAGCAATGACAAAGGTTAAACCTAACACAGCACCAACAGAAAACAGGGTTGAGTGATTTGCCCAAGCTGACAGAAATGCTCTATAGAAGGCCTCATACTGTCAAGGTCCTTCAGGTAGTGCAAAGAGAGGGATGAGGGAACCCTCTTGACAGAGGACGATAACAAGGGCTACCATGCAAATGTAAGGACACAAGACTCCAAAGATCCCACCTTGGTCATCAGAAGAGGTGGTCATTGTGAGATGGTTCCACAGCAAGTTGTTCTAAGCCTGTCATTTCCCTTAGAGGAACTAATATCTCCAACCCTTCTCCATTCCCATTTTGATGAGTACTATCCCTTGCACTGGTTGGTCTCTGCTCTGATGGAAGCCCACCCTTGGCAGGGCCAGTCCTGAACACTGGGGTGCCTGAGCCCAAGGCCCATTTCCCACTTGATCCAGCCTTTGCTTGTGGTTACCTTTTTACTCTCAGAAAGTTTAAGAGGGTTTTCCTCAGCAGTCTCAGGGGAAGAGTCGTCATCATCCTCTTCTTCATTATCTTCTTCCTTATTCTGTTCACTGTACTCTTCAGTTTCTTCCTCGTGATCTTCTGTTGTCTTAGCTTCCTTAGCATCTGTTGGCTCAGTAGCTAGCTCATCTGAGTGCTGCTCCTTGGTTTCCTCTTTTGTTTCTTCCTTTTCTGCCTCTTCCACCTCCTCTTTCTTTTCCTCCTCTTTTGCTAGCTCATCTAATTCCCTCTGGCTAGCCGTGTAGTACAGCACCACCTCCAGAGTCTGCAGGGTGGAGGTAGGGCAGGATGAGGGCTGCTGTTTACCCATGAAGAATCCTACTCTCAAGACAGTGCTGTACTATCTTCAGAAAACTTTACTGCAGCACGTCACTGTGTCAGGATGCAGTGCTATGTTCTCAGACTGCAAGACAATCTGAGCACAATGTGGAGGGCAGTCACACCTAGCCTCTCGGGGCCAATACGTCTAACTGGCCATTAAGTCATTTCAAACAGCTCATGATTCTTGGGCTCTGCACCTCTTGCTCTTTCTTCCCACCCCTCAGGATAGTGCCCAATCCTTTCACTTATTAGTACACAACTACTCTGAATAAATCCCTTTCCCTGTATCTGGTTGTTCCTTCTCTTGTGCATGTAGCTCAGGAAGAATAGGGGCCCTGGAAATGGGGCTGGGTCACTGGGAGCAATTGTGAGGCTGAACAACTCCTGAGAAAAGGGAGTCCCAGCTACTGCTGACACTTAGGGATCCCAGAAGCCTTCCTACAAGAACCTCACCTGGCAGAAATGGCAGTGGAGATGATGTTTCCTCCCAGCGCCTCCTCCACCCTCCTACCAAATGGCTGCTAGAGCTGCGACTCACCTTTGTGTTCTCAAAGTTGCCCTCAGAATTATCAGAGGGTGACTTGGTCACCTTTCTCTTTTTAGCCCCGTTGGCATTCTTGTTCATGTTCTTATTGCCATTCCTTCCCCTGGCCTCTTTGCCAACAGAGGACTTTTTCTCTTTGAGCTGGTAGAGCTCTTCCTGGCAGCACTGCAGCTGCCCCTCCAGCTGCTCCTGCACTGCCAGGAGCCGCCCCTGTTCGTCCATGCTAGCCTGGTACTGCAGCTGCAGCTCCCGCAGCTTGGTCTGCAGTTCTTTGATCTGTTGGTAGTGGGGCCAGTTACCCAGAGCTGGGACCTTGCAATAAGCCAGGGCCCTGCTTGGGGGTCACTGCTTCAGATAGCTACCTGCTAAAGCCCATGGGGAAGTAGACAGTAAAGAAAACATTAAACTACAAAATAAGCCTTTTAAACAGTTATACAAATAGCTTTTCCCTAACTTGAGACACCTGAAAATTTACACCTAACACAATAAAAAAAAAAAAAAAGATTTAAATTATGGGTTTTTGTTTATATCATTCTTTTTATGGGAACTCCTACTTCACCCAACCCATTTCTCTAATAGTTATATTGACTTAAGGAGCTGTGTTGCACACACCTGAGAGTGTACTGGGATCCTGTACTTCCCCCCAGAAACAGGCAAATTAGAACCCTGTTCCCTAATCTCACATTTTGTCTTCCTTGGGTCATGGATCCACCTGGTGGGCACTACTTAGTGTAGAACCATGTGGTCTTTCCCAAATGCATACATAGAGACCCTTCCACTGGAATGTGAACAACTCATCAATGCCTCTTGCCCCATCCCAGTGAATGCAGAGTACTCTTTTTGACATTATTGAGAGATCCAAAAGAAGATGTGGCCCTGTCCTTAAAGTATTTATAATCTAGCTGGGGAAATAAAATAATTTAAAAAATTGTCAAGTGAAAAAAATATAGCTCTACAGAACTTCTCTAGGACAAGAGCAAAAGAGAGAAGTAGCAAAGGGAAAAAGAGAATAGTTCCAAGAGGTGTCTGGATGACCAGCTCAGTGGGCACTTGAGAAATGTCCTTCAGCCTGAGCAGTGTCCATCACATTCAGCAAACTGACTGGCCTGCTGGAATTTAGTGTCCCTGCTCTGCCATCTCTTTGTAGTCTCTCTGAAGTGGCAGCCCCTCCTCTGGCACTAGAGACTCCAAGGAGAAACCCTGACTCCCTGGCATCAGTTACCTCACTCTTGTCGTTCTGGGAGGCTGCAGGTCTCTCCAAGTTTTCCTTGCACTCCTTGAACTCCTTTTCGCAGCTCTCCAGCTCTTCCCTCAGCAATTTCTGTTGGTCCAGCAGCATGCTCATCTGCTCTTGCAGTCGGCAGTGTTCCTCTTGGCTCACCTGGTACAGGGCCTGCACTGCCTGCAGCTTGGTCAGCACCTTGGCCACCATTTCCTCAAAGTGCTGCAGGGGGTGGGGGAGCAATGACGGCACCCCAAGAAGTTCTGACCTCTGCCCCACACTTCGCTAGGCCCCTCCCTGCATACAAAACAGTGGCCACAAGGATCTGGCACTGCCCCGAGGAGTCACTGTATTTCTCCCCATAAAGAGTACCTGCCTGTGTTGATGAAAGTCCTCAGTCCTAGGACAGGATGGGGGCACCTCTGTAGGAGAGGGACTGAGGAGGCAGGGCCACCATGGGTGGAAGCCTTTGCTTCCAGGAGTTCCCCAGGTCAGCTCTGATCCCATCCCCATCTCACTTGTGCCATTCCCCTGTGACATTTCTCTTAAAAAGACAAGAACCCATCATCCCCTGCCTGACCTGTGCCCTGAGGATGGTTACCTCCATGTCTTCAGGCACAATTGGCTCCTCATCAGCGCTGCTGCTGACATAACTCTTGTGATAGCTGTTGGAACTACTGGCACTGCTGTAACTCTTCTTAGAGGTGATGCTGCCGCCGCTGGAGCGGTAACTCTTCGCAAAAGTCTCGCTGGCATTCATGGTACTGTCATAGCTCTTGAGGAAGCACTCACTGCTGGCCTGGCTGCTACCATAACTCTTATGATAGCTTTCATTACCATCAATGGTGCTGCCATAACTCCTGTGAAAGTTCTCATTGCTGGGAGTCACACTGCCCGAGTTCTTCCTGAAGGACTCGAGGCTCATTTTTATTGAGGGAGACTGCACTTGGAGCAGCTGCATTTCTTCCAGGCAGAGCTGCACTTCTTCCTGCAGCCTCCTCCGCTCCTCTAGGAGCCTCCCATGCTCCTGCTGCAGTAGCTCCTGATCCCTTTGACTGGACATATACAGTGCCTTCAGAGCCTGTAGCTCCTCCATGATCAACTTGGACTGCCAGGGGTGGGGGCAGGAGACATCACCATTACTCTAAAAGACATTTCAGTCCCCCCAGCTGCCCCTCTCTCAGGGCCAGTGTCTAATTGCACATCTGAGAGATGTGCACACCTAACCTTTGGTCTTCCCAGGACTATGTCTTTGACTTAAACCTCCAGGTGACTGGCATGTGTCAGCTTTCTACTCATTTGGGAAAATACTCCCAGGGCAGAAACTCCATGATTTTGGGGTTCCCATTTCTGCTGGTTTCTGCACTGGCACATCCTTCTCTCCTAGGAGCAGTATAGAGTGGGTGTCAAGGACACCCTGGTTTACTATCCCACCCTCTTCTTAGTCAGGTGTACCCATTATCCTGACCTTTAGGCTTGGTGTTCTCCCCAACCCTTAATGTTAAAACCAGCCCCAGATTCAAATGTGCATCTACAAATAACTCCTTCCTCAGAAGGTGCAGGCTTAGAATCAAGGTCTTATCACTGGTCCTTGTACTTCCTGCTCTGATTCTGAACCTGGCCTCTTGGGCATGTTTCCCAGGCCCTCTGGGCCTGCCTTCTTGGCTGCTGATGCCTAAGATGAGATCTGATCAGTTAAGGAAATACTTTATACCTGGTTACTTGTCTCTATGTTACCCAGGCTTTCAGTCTAGATATTTGATGCCCCTGGAATATGATCAAGTCTCACAGTTTGGACTTCTGCTATTCCCTGGTTCTCCTTGTTCAGTCTAATATTTGAATGAACAGATTCAGCCTAAATTAAAGCTATCTACCTGCTCTTCCTTGCTCATGCTGAGACCTCAAGACCAAATCTATCCCCCAAGTCTGAATAGACTTCCATGGTAATTTCTGCCCGTGTGACCTCATATGCATGACCTCTTGATAGAGCTTGAGGCACATCAATTTTCTGGTCTAACACTCCTGACCTGGCCCTATTATTGCCAACAAAGTCCTGATGAAGAGAGTACAGTCAGTATTGAGAACTCTGCATAGGAATGCTTCCCTTGGAGATAAATGGGCTCAGATTTGCCTCATAGAGAGCAGCAAAAGGTTATACAGATTTTGAAGATGGAGAAGTGTACTTTTGAACTCATAAGAAAAGGATGATGTGCTTAGAGTCAGTCCAAAGGAATCTAAACAAACACTGAATTGATATTATAAATCTTGAAAATGGCATGCTAATGGGACCACATCCAATGGTCAGATTATAGACCTCTGGGTCATCCCAGCTTTGTTCTAAGTCTTACAGGACTTCAGCTGGCATGCCTCTGGGTGAGGTCCCCAGTGCATCTAAGACCACATCTTAATGGAGCCTATGGTAGCTCTGGCTGGTGAAGGTCAAGGCTTCCATCTGCCTCCTGCCAAACAGGCCTTCCTGATTCTGACCCTTCTGGGGAGCTCCTTTCCCTGCAATGCCACTGTGTTTGGGAGATCCATCTCCCTTCCTCTTGCCATGGTTACCTTGTTCTGACCACAATTTGAGAACTTAGGCCTTTTGGTGTCCTCAGGATTCTCCAACACTTCCTGGAAATGAGACTCTTTGAGACTTCGTAGCTCTTCGTGTGCCTCTAACTGTTCCTTTAATACACACTCTTGGTTCTGTATCAGTTTTCTCTGTTCCTCCTGCATTCCTTGGTAGAGCAGCTGCAGCTCACATAGGTCTTGTAACTTTGCAAGCAGTTCCTGACTCTGAATAGAGCAGAGGAAGGAGGGAGGAAGAATGGCAGTTCAATGGCAAATCCTAAGCTCCTCCTGCTGGACACTGTCTCCCCCAGTCTTTGTGTTAGTGTCTTCATACAGTCCCCTGGGAACAGGGTTGGGGGAGGGGGCTTTCTATGAAGACCTGCTGGTTGAGTAGCAATGATCTCTTATATGTGGATGTTTTTTGTAGTAACAAAGTACTTTCAGGTTCCTTTTCTCTAGAGGGACTAAAAGTAAAATGCTGCAGATGTTGAAGCATAAAATGTATTTTTAAGATTTAAAGCCCTTATGAGAAAAAACCTGAATCAGCTCTGTGGAGCTGTTTGGTGTGTGGAGGTTGGTGAGAAAGGAAGGAGTGGTTGGCTAAGAAATGAAAAGGTTCACTCCCCACCCATTACGTTTCCCAGGGACGGTCACAGTTTTTCAACACAGACTCTTTGTGGTCAGCAGCCTTTCCCTGGCTGTGGATACCTTATGGAAGAGGCCACACTTGGGCATCGGGTACATGAGCCTGTGCAGCTCTTCCTGCAGCTGGCCCTGCTCTTCCTGCAGCCTTCTCTGATCCTCCAGGAGTTCGCCCTGATCCATCTGCAGCTGCCCCATCTCCTTCTGACTGACCTTGAACTTGTCCTGCAATTCGGTCAGCCTGGACAGCAGTGCGTCACACTGTGGGTGGGTGGGGCATGCAGGCATGGTTACTCTGTGAGGTATACTTCTGGGAGGCTGGCAGAGAACTTGTGTGCTTTCCTGACTCCTGTGATTTCCCAGGGTCTCCCTTCCTTCCAGTCACCTTGGACTGATCATCCCATGCAGACTGAGCTTCCATGCTAAGGGGGAGCCCCAGCAGTCACCAGGCTGCTCTGGACGGGCAGTGGCTTGTTCTAAGTTCCCTATGCCAGTCCCTTCAGAGGGCAGATTGAGATGGAATGCTATCAATATCCCTCCCTTCTTCCTTCCTGTCTTCCTGTCTCTGGCTCTTTCCTTCGGTGTACCTACCACCTTCTCATCCTGACAGGAACTCCAGTTCTGATTACTTTCATTATCACCAGTTGTTTTTGAACCTAAATATGCTCCTTATCAATAAGGACTTAATTTTACTCTAATTTTTCCTGTTTTTGTTTTCCTAAACATCCCTTAAAACCTTTAGAAAAGTATGCACCATTGCTAAATTTGGTTTAAGTCTTCTAATATCAAATGACTCTCAGTGCTGCTCTATGACTAAAGAACAGGTTGGCTTTGTATGCCACTATGCTTCTCCTTTCCCACAGACTTTCATGAGGAAAGCAGATGACAAGAGAACCGTGTGTCCTCTAAACTTCGTGGGAGTAGAGGCAGGGGAAATCTGAACCCGTTCACAGAAAGGCAAGTAGACTGTAACCTTCCCAGCCCCTTAGCTCCTAAAGGCCTTTCCCTAGGAACACCACTGTTGGCTATGGCAGGGGTCACTTTGTATTTTGGCAGAATGTGACCAGCTCTCCATCTCCCAAGATTCTTATGCCTTTTCTCCAACATGCTTCAATACCTTTCCACTTCTTATCAGTTATCAGGGGCTGAAAGCACTCAACTGAATAACCGGCATTGGTTTGCATTTTATATACCATGGAAAAAGAAAAAGTGAATAAGGTCTTATTTGTCCTACCAGAATTTATTACTAAAAGGAACTGAGATAAGAGTAGCATTCTAATCAATTTAAGGAGGGCAATGTCTAGTCTTGGGAATCTAACCATGCCAAGACACAGAATAAATCTTGGGAAAGTCTAGGTCCTTCTAATACTCAAGCAGCACTCTGGACATAGCCCATACCCCCCAAAAGAGCACTTGTAATATGCCTCAGAAACTGGCTCAGCTTTCTATTCTAATAGTAATAGTAGTATACATGAATCTATGTGTATGTTCTTCTCCACAAATGACCTAATATCACTGCAGTTGCTAAATCAATGTACAAACATCTACACACAGAAAATTTTGCATGAAAACAGCAAAACTGACTGGAATTCAGATGTACTGATCCCATTAAGCTCTGGCTCAAAATCAAGATCAAGGCAAACTGTTCTAAAGTTAGCAGCATATGTCTGCCTCTGTTTCCTGACTAGGAAGCCCATCAAGGCTCCTGGTTGAGGACTTCATCTCTTGCCTCTCTATAGCTCTTCTTTGCAAAGCAGGTGCCCAGGAGTGCTAACACTCTGCATTATAATTACCTTATTGGTACACTTTCCCTTGTCCTCAGGAATGTTCTGGGTGGACTTGAGCTCTTTTAGCTCCAGCTGGCAGAGCAGGAAGTCCTGCTCTAGCTGGTTGTACATGTGCTTCTGCTGCTGCAGCTCGTCCTTGCTGGCCTCGTACAGCAGCTTCATCTCCTGAAACTGGACTTGCATCTTTGTGTTCTGGTCAGGAGAGGCAGGTCCAACCATCATCCCAGGTGCCCTGCTGCTGCACTCTTGGATGGGGCTTGGGGTTCCATCCTCCTGTCCTTTCCAGCTCTGATTTCATTCTAGCCAGGGAGACCCCAGATGGACCCATCCCTAATAGGCTCAAAACCCAGACCTTGTAGGGCTTCCTTTTTTGGGAGTTGGAACAAGAAAGGGGATTTCTAGGGTGATTTTCTGATTTAAAATCAAAGGAGCTGTGAGCATTGTGACTCTGAGAGAAGGGATTTCTGGCATACCTCTCTGGCCCCCTCACCAGAAACTATTACACAGAGCTCCTACCACACCCATTTTTCTGTGCTCTCACCCTCCCCAAGGGTCCTGCCTGGCTATACTCTCCATCACCTGGCCCTCCTATTACCTTCTCATCACTCTCTTGCAAGGAGGCCACCAAATTCCGGAGGCACTGCAGCTCTGCCTCATGGCACCGCAGCTTCTCCTGCAACTGATGCTGCACTTCCAGTAGCTTTTCCTTCTCGCTTGAGATGTTCTGGTGCTGGACTTGCAGCTTCTGGAGCCGGCACAGTAACTCCTGCAGTGCAGGGGGCTCTGGGCAGCACCGCAGGGTCCATAACCTCCTGCCCTTCTGCCTGACTCTCTCAGCCACTGACAGACCGTGCACTTACTCCTCCCTCCCTTCACTTGCTGCTTGTCCTTTGACCTTAGGCAACGCTTGAAGGGGGTTGGGGATATTCACCTGTGGTGCTGCCTAGGCAGTGGCTGGACTTATTTTAAATTTCACTCTTATTTACCTTTCCCGAGACCTCAGACAAGTACTCTTAGCACCTGGGTCATCCCCTCACCTCTAGGTGCTGTTACCTTCTCGCTTTGGCTTTCTATGATTGTGGATTTCATGACTTTGAGCTGCCGGAGCTCAGTCTGAAGCTGCACCTGCACCTTCAAGAGCTCGCTGTGCTCATCCTGGCTGGCATCATACTTTTTCTGCAGGGCACAGAGCCTGGTCTTCAGCTCCTCATTCTGTGGTGGGGAGGGTGAGGGAGGAACAGTCACTCTCAGGAAATAGCAGACCCCTCTTCAGGTCACTATGGTCCTTTTCAGGTGCAGACAGCTGAAAAGCTCCCCAGGTCTATGGTTTGCTTTCTTCGGCAAGGCAGACACTCAACAATGACCACCATTTCTAGAATGCCGTGCTGTGTGGCTTCTATAACTGGCTTCTCCAGTAGCCTGGGCCCCTGATTGTAGGGTGAGCGTCAGCAGAGCTTGGCCTTGTTCCTTTTGTCTAGCCTTTGCTGAAGCAGTGACTCCATGCAGGCCCTCCTGCCCTCCCAAGTGCCTCCCCTGGCAGTGTTTACCTGGATGATGCCGTGGGAGGTCTGAAACCTAAGCACCTCATTCTGGGCACATTTGAGCTCCTTTTGCAGCCGCTTCTGCTCCTCCTCACTGACACGGTGATGATGCTGTAGGTCTTGCAACTCGCAACACAATTCCTTACACTGTGCGGGAAATGAAACAGGGAAGCTGATTTATGACAAGTGCTACATGTGCTACAGGAATAGGTCTGGGGAGAGTATGGCATTCCTTTGACTGAAATACAGTCATGTGTAATTTAACAACATGGACTCATCTGAGAAATGTGTCATTAGGTCATTGAATGACTGTGCAAACATCACAGAGTGTACTTACATAAACTGGTGGTACAGCCTATTACACACTTAGGCTATGTGGTACACATACATATGGCACAGGTATTGCTTCTAGGGCCACGATGAATAAAACATCACAAGATCAAATCAAGCCCAAGAGAAAATGATGTGGTTAAGAGGCTGCATAACATGGAATATATGGAAAACTGTTTTACAGTAAACTTTTTTGTTGTTTTTCCTAGTAGGAGGAATATACTCTAAAATAATAATAGTATAGTAAATACATAAACCAGTAGCATAGTCACTTATGATCATTATTAAGTACTGTATGTACCTAAACATGCTGTACTTTTATAGGACCAGCAGTGCAGGTTTGTTTACATCAGCATCACCATGAATATGAGTAGTGTCTTGCACTACCACATCACTAGGTGATAGGAATTTTTCAGCTCCATTACAATGTTATGGAACCACCATGGTTTATGCAGTCCATTATTGACCACAATGTCATTATGTGACATATGACTGTATTTACATCAGGCATGCTATCAAGACCCCAGAGTACTCTCTACTATCACAGTGCACACCTGCTCTGTTGGCCCTGTGCCTACCATTGGCCAGGAGAAGGTGAAACAGAAAGGGTGGAAAGGGCCTGCCTCCTCACTCTCAAGTAACCTACCTTACTCTGCATGTTATGCATCTGCTCCTCAGCACCGAGCAGCTGCTGGCGCAACAAGTGCATTTGAGGATCAGGTTCTAGGAAATCCACTTCTGAAGTCTGAGACTCTGTCGACATCACACTTCTTATTGTTTGACACTCCAGCCACTTCTCTGTTGCTTTTCGTGTCCTGGAAACCAGAACCCGGAGACATGTTGGGAGGATCCCTGCCTGGTATTACCATACAAGTGTGCTCAATCCTGAGGCCTTCAGTTTAGGCCAAAGATAGTCAGGGGCCTATTGTGATTTGCCCCTCAAACAAACATGTTTGAAAGATTACAGAAAGTCTCTAGCACCTCGTCTGCAGAGGCATGTTTGGCTCTGAGACATCATAAGAGTGCTGGTCCAGTTGATTTAAGGATGGGCCTGGTATCAAGCCAGCTACAGCCTGGAGGCTTTGTGCCATTAGACTGAATCATGTCTGTGGGGACAACAAAGGAATCTCTTCTGATATACTCTAGGGTAGAGCAATGCCGAAAATGGAAGAAAACCAATTCACTCAACTCTTGACCTGAGACAACTGGGTGGGATCCCATGTTTGCTTCTAAATGGTCTCTGTACTCTTGGGATACCACAGAAAGGTCTGGCTTTCTGGGAGGAACACTCAGGACCCTGCCCTATGCCTTCCAGGGAATGCCCAAGACAGCATCTCAGTGCCCCTGCCTCCTGGCTGTACCTCTCACTCTCCAGTTGGGCTAGCTGCCCTGTGAGGCTGCTGTTGCTCTCCTTCAGGGTCCGGTACTCCTCGTTCAGGGATTGGTAGCGGTCCCGCAGTTGCTGCAATTCTTCTGCAGAGGACAAAGCGGGGAGACGTAAAATCCTTAAGGGGTAAGGGGAGCACTGCTAATTAGCCCCAGCTTTTAGGAGCTCTTGAGAGTTTAAATAAGTTTTTTGTTTATCATACATAAAAGTTAGCTCTTAACTGTTTATGATTTTCTCCCTACTATGCTTTTAGCACAAAAAGTTGGGAGGTGTGAACTTTGAGATATCAGACTGCTGGTTCCTGCCTTTCTAACACAGCCAGGCATTCTGAATTTCCTTTACTTCTTTTATCACCACAGTGAAAACACTGGCCTAAATGTGATCAAGTAGACTTTCCAGTGGTCTTTTATCTGCTGACAGAAAAGCCCATTCCAACCAGACCCAATCTCATTCTCAAGCATTACAAGAGATCCTGCTGAAATGCCCCAGCACATGTCTCTAAGTACCAGTCATCAATACTTTTTAATGCTATGATGAACAAACACCACATTTTACCTATTCATAATTAAGAATCCTCTTAGAACACTAATTCTACTGACATTTAAGGAACAATAACAGATATAGTTGCACCTGTGGTACCTGCTGGACAATTCAACACCCTGAAAGTCACTTTTAATATTTCCTCTTTGTTCCAATCAGAAATCCTTACAATATTGCAGAATGAAAACTAATCATGCTAAGTATTAGATGTGATGGTTTTGGCCTTGAATGGGCATTTCATTTAATTCCTGAAATAGCCCTGTAAGTTTTTTTTTTCTTTAAATAAACTTTTTTTGTGTGTTGGGGGATACTGGGGAATGAACTCAGGGATACTTGACCCCAGTCCTATTTTGTATTTTATTTAGAGACAGGGTCTCTCTGAGTGGCTTAGCACCTTGCTTTTGCTGAAGCTGGCTTTGAACTTGTGATCCTCTTGCCTCAGTCTCTTGAGCCTCTGGGATTACAGGCGTGTGCCTCCGTGCCCAGCCTTAATAAACTTTTAATTTTAGAATAGTTTTAGATTTATAGAAAAGCTTAAGATAGTACCAAGTTCTCCTCAAATGTTAACATGTGACACTAGCATGGTACACTTGCCATGACTAAGGAATCAATACTGGTGTATTACTATTACCTGAATGCTATACTTCGTTCTCTGCATTTTCCCTAGGCTCTTTTTCTGTTTCAGAATCCCATCTACTTTTAAAGTTTTATTAACCAATTTGGGTTCCATATCCCAGATATGGAGACTAAGATTCCAGAAAGAGAGAAAATAACCGAAGTTCATCCTGCTGTTGGGTGAAGCTTTGTTTCTAAACTCTGGTTTGTTTCACTCCAGCAAAGGCCTTTCCCCTCTGCTAGCCTCCCTCTCCCAGCACTACCAGGCCAGAGGCTCTTCTGAGAAGCTTGATGTAGCTGAGAAAACTTGCAACTCTTTGATTTCTTGTTCATTGCCTCTGTTTGACCTGGCCAAATATAGGGCTTTCATTATGCCCAGATCACAAATCTAGCCTAGAATAAAGGCATACTCTGATGTCATGAATCCTAGCAACTAGCTGGAGACAACCTGAAAGCAGCACTGGAAGCTTTTGGGTACCTCATGCATTACTAGAAATAACCTCCCTTCCTTTCCAGCTGTCTTGTGCTCTGATTTGTTGCCCCCTAAAGATTCTACTTTGGGGAGAGCTAAATAAGCCTAAGAATCAGCATCCTGGGACCTGGAAAGCAGGACTAGAGGCCTCCCTAAAGTGGTTCAGGCAAACCACCAAGATGCCACACCAGCAGGAAGAGTTTCTCAAGGTGACAAGTCCTTCTACACTTATCCCAGACTGAATGCTTTCCCAGGAAGGACTTTTCCAGAGTCAAATCAACAAATATCCAATGGTTCTCTGGGGAAAAATTCCAGGGTACATCTCCATGGTACTATTTCTTACACCACCATGGACTGATGTTAATAGTTGAGTAAATTTTTCTCCACTACAGTCTTGAATGCAGTCTAGAGGATTTTTTTTTTCCTAGAGGTTTTCAACTTATGATGTAATACAACTCTTCCACCATCTTCCTATCTATGATCTCTCTTCTGCTTGACTTCGCTGACAGAACAGGAGAAGGGCTTGCACGCATACCTTGCAACCCAGGAATGTCCGAAGGACTACTGGATGATTCAGAGGTCTTCATTTCCATTTCTGCACGGAGCGAGGCAATCTCCATCTCATAGTCCCCCCGAATGCGTTCCATGTCCTCAAGTTCATTCTGCATTCGCAAGAGATCCTCCTGCAGGGATGCTATGTCGCTCTCATGTTCACTTGCAGAATCTGCTGCAGCTTGCCGCAGATTCTGGATCTCAGATTGGGCCAAATGTAACTCCTGTTCTATTTCTTTAAGTTCACTTTCTTTCTCACGCTCTAACAGGGAAATCTCCTCCCGCAGATGCCGTAGCTCACCTGCAAAGCCCAAAGGTTGAGATAAGTGAAATAATCTGCCATGTTCTAGAGGCAAAAATTTCTAGGCAGATTTATTTCTTGTCTGGAAAATCCTAACAACCTAGTCTCTACCTTATCAGAGAAGCAAAGCATCATATGGTATGGAATGAAAGGAATAACTGAGAAGGGAACAGAGTGACTCTGTGTGATAAGGCACAGCAGGAAGGCAGATCTTGAGGCCTCACACTGAAAGTAGCAACAAGTTGGATTACTATAAACAAGAAGTACTTCTAGGGAATTACCTGACAGTCAAAACCCAAACCTAATTGACAATATTCTACTGATAACCTGAGTCCTAAAAATTCTCTATCTAGAAAATTTTCACAGACTTTTCACCTCATCATCTCAGGGCTTAGACTTTACAGAACCCCAAAGCCCCCTTGGGCTGCTTGTGATAAGTTCTAGGCCCAAAAGAATATGTAGAATTCACATGATAACCTAACGTGGGATGCCTAAATGCTGATTGATAAGGGATTATTTAAATTGATGATATATAAACACGATATCATGCAGACATTTAAAAGAAAGTGGCAGATCTATAATGAAGATACAAAAAGATTCCCATAATATATTAACAGGAAAGGAAAATGAGCCAGAAAATGTTAAGGCATTATCTAATTTTTATAAAAAATATATTTATGTATAGTATAAAATTCACAAATGTACAAAGACACAGGAAAAGGCACAGAAAGATATATGCCCTAAAACCCTAAAAGCAATTGTTTCAGAGGAGTGGGAGATGTGACAAGGTATTTTACTTTCCATATCATATATAGCTATGCTGTTTGGTTTTTGCAACAAGTCTCTATGTTAAAATATATATATATTTTCAATTTACAAAAGCAATGTGTCTTGAATTCTGTGAATCTGTGTAGCATCTCATGATTTCTGAAAACACTCATCTGAGATCAGGAGAACCCAAAAGCAGAAGAAGAGTAAAAGACACTGACACCAGTAAGAATTCAGGATTTAGGGACCAGGATTAGGCAATTCACGAGGACTGGGCCAGAAGTGTCAGGGCCTTCCTACAAACCCTTTGCAGGACATATTCTCCCCATGCCCGATCTCCAACCCCTGTTCACTCTACTTACCATTCAGAGTTAACCTTTTCCTAGCCTCTCCCCCAACCTCCTCAAAAAGCTAAGAGAAGTTCTCTATTAAACGCTCTCAAAACACCTAGCACTTTGGAGTCTGTGTGTTGTCTCCACCTCATTTAAGTTTTATAGACAAAGAACATGTTGGGTGGGCTGGGAATATAGCTCAGTTGGTAGAGTGCTTGCCTTGCAAGCACAAGGCCCTGGGTTCAACCCCCCCCCCCCAAAAAAAAAAAAAAGAACATGTTGGCTTTCCTCACCATTATAGCTCCAGGATCTGGTATAGTACATGGCAAAATGCAGCTCAATAAATATTTGCCATATTCATGCATAAATGAGGCAGAGATTAACATATTAACATATTCATTGAACTTACTGAGTTTCCCCTATGTGTACAGAATTCTGTGTTTGGGTATTTTTTTTAAATGTGAAGAGAACCTAGACATTTTGTGGGGAGGGGAGCACTGGAGATTGAACCCAGGGAACCTCTACCACTGAGCCCCAAACCTTTTTATTTTAATTTTAAGATAGGGTCTAAGTTGTAGAGGCTGCCCTCAAATTTATAATCCCCTCTGCCTTAGTCTTAGCTGGGATTACATACATGCATGGCCCCTTCCAAGTGTGAGAACCTAGACATTTTAAAAGACAAATTTCGGGTGTGATGGCCCAGTTAGTCCAAGAATCAGGGAAGCTGAGGAGGGAAGATCACTTGAGCCCAGGAGTTCAAGACCAGCCTTGTCTTAAAAAAAAAAAAAAGGAGCGGACAGATAACTAAGAAGACGATGACAAATTTAGCCATATTGTAGCTGCTGTTTTTTTTTTTTTTTTTTTTGCCAATCTTTCTTGTTTTAGACTGTTCCTAGTGGCCTCCTCTTCGTGGTCTATTGAACAAGTATTAGTCAATGAACTGTACCAAGACCAAGCATGTGCACTTAAATTCTCTGACTTTCTACCTGACTTTTTTTTTTTTTTTTTTTTTTGCGGTGCTGGGGATTGAACCCAGGACCTTGTGCTTGCGAGGCAAGCATTCTACCAACTGAGCTATCTCCCCAGCCCTTTTTCTTTTGGAACTGGGGCTTGAACCCAGAGGCGCTCAACCACTGAGATACATTCCCAGTACTTTCTGTTTTGAGACAGGGTCCCCCTAAATTGCTTAGGGCCTTGCCAAGTTGGCAAGGCTGGCCTCGAATCTTTGAGCCTCTTGCCTCAGCCTATCGCTGAGATTACAGACTTGTGCCCAAGCCCCAGCTCTGACTTCCTATTTTATAGGAAGAAAGTCCTTCTTCCATCCCCACTACTGAACAGCACAGAGAGGTTCATCTTGGAGCTCAGCCTAGACGGGAAGATGCATGAGTATTTAGGATGCATGGTCATTAGGATAAAGGCTCTAGAGCCTGAGGTGGGCTTCCTGTAGGGGCAGACCAACCTCCACTCCCTAATATGCCCTTGACATCGGGGTTCAAATCTCCTCTCAGTACTCTTCTGCGATCTGCCTGTAAAACCGCCTTCCCAGCTCCTCTGCGGAATGAACGTGCAGAGCAGGGCAGGACGGGGCGGGGCGGGCGGGGGCGGGGCCGGCAGGCCCACGGGGCGGGGCCCATCCGAAAGCTGGACGGGGCGGCGCGGCCGGGAGTTGGAAAGGCCTGAGCCGGGTTCCAAAGTGCTGGCAGCAGTTGACTGTGGAGCTGTTACCGTCGGGGCGAGGCCGAGGGCCCAGGAGTCGGGCTGCAGGACAAACAAGTTGATTCTCACTCACTGGTTATGGCCTCCATCTCACGGCCCCCCCTCAAGCGGTCTCCCAGGGGGGCCTCCCGCCTCCGGCCGGCCGGTCCCGGCCCCCGAGGGGCAGTGGCGGCCGGAACGGCCTCTTAACACCAGCTACCTCTGAGGCCGCGCGCGCCCCCTCTCGGCGGAAACGGGTAACGCGCGTGCGCGAAGACTTCTCAGGTTCCCCCGGGGGCGGGGCTTGGGGCGGCCTAGCCAGACTGGGACCCCTCCCCTGGATGAGATCTTTGTGATCCTGTAAACCCTGGGAACCACCCTGCTAAGGACGGAAGCTCTCTAGAGTTTTATTTTCCCTGGTAGTTCAGATTCTTATAATTTCTCGTCTGTTGGAAAGGAAGAACGGTTCTTTCTGTCCAAGCAAAGGCTGCCACTTCTTTCGGCTCTAATGACTCTTTTCCTTCATACAAACATGATCTAGCGTTTCCAACCTTATAAAAATAGAACAAAACAACTCTCTCCTTTTACCCCATTTCTCTTTCCCTTACTTTTCTTCAAAATGACTATCAAAGTGATCTGGACTCACTTTCACTATTTGACCTCCTATTTTCTCTTCAACCCCAATCCAGTCAGCACTGAAATCTGCACTGAAATGTTTCAGGTTCTCCATCTCCCTAACTCCAACAGCCATCTCACTTGCCTTAGCAACTTTTGACAGGGTGGATCATTCTCTTTGAAGTACTTTCTGCTCTTGGCTTCAAGGGCATGAAAGTGCTTCAGGAATCCCTCCTGCCACAGTCTCTTGTTTATTTCTTCTTCTGTATTGGAGTCCTAAATACTGAATCGACTCTGGAACTGGACACTTTTATCTCCTTTTCTGATATCTCTCCATGTATGGTCATCTCCCATGGATTCTAATTGTATATGTTATTCTGATAATTGCCAAATCTCTATCTCCAGCCCCAATTTCTCTTCTGGTCTGGGATTCATATATCTAGCAGCCTCCTTAACATACTTGAATGTCCTTGGCCATTTCAAACTCTTCAGGTAGAAAAACTAAATGGTTCCCCTATTCCCCAATTCTGTTCCTTGCCAAGTTTTCCCTATCCCAATAAATGATGCCACCACTCATCCAGTTTATCCAGGTAAACTTATGTCTATTATCCTCCATCCAATTTATCAGCAAGTCCTAAGGACTCTACCTTTAAGATATACTCTGAATCATCTCCATTTCTAATGCCAAGCAACCATCATCTATTGTTGGACAATTGCAATAATTTCCTGATCAGACTCACTGTTTCAACACCCTCTCTTTCCATCCAGTTTCCACACAGTGGCCAAGTGCTCCTTAAAAAATGTACAGCAGATCATATCACCCCAGCCCCTGGCTAACATTCTCCCATGGCTTTCCAGTATAGTTAAAATGAAAGACAGACCCCTCTGCTAGTCCACAAGACTCACTGTAATCTGGTCTCCACCTGCCTCTCAGAACTTGTCTTACCAGGGTCCTCCACATATACTTCACTCCAGCCACTAGGACCTTTGTTCTATTCCTCAAACACGTGAAGCTCATTCTTACCTCTAGGCCTTTGCAGTTGTTTTTCCCTCAGATCTTGAATGGCTGGATCCTACTCATTATTCAGCTCAAATGCCAATTTCTCAAAGAGGACTTTTCAAATTACCGTAGCTAAAATAAACTTCTATCTCACCCCCTCTCTATGTAGCATATTGTTATGTTATTTTCATAGCATTATTGCCTCCAGAACTTGTGTTGCTTATTTATTTTGTTTTCTGACTTTTTCCATTAGAACCTACTCTTTAATAGGGATCTGGTCTGTCCTGTTCACAGCTGGCCCTTCAAATATAAAGGCTCTAAACAAATAATTGATAGGCAAATTAATTAGCCCCATTTTATAGACAAGAAACTGTATCTCAGTGACCTGCTCAAGATCACAAAATTTGTAAGTGGAAAAGCTGGGCCCAAGAATCCAGGTGATCCAAGACCACCTGTGTGACACATCTACCATTTTTCTTCTCTTTTTTACTCCATTTCCTGCATCTCCTTTTGCTTACATCTTCTGTCCCCTTCTCTTTCCCTCTCCTACACCTTTTTAATTAAAAAAAAATTTTTTTTGAGGCAGGGTCTCACTAAGTTGCCAAGGGTCTAGGTTGCTAAGGCTGGCCTCAAACTTGTGATCCTCCTGCCTTAGCCTCCCAGGTCACTGGGATTATAGGTGTGTGTCACCACTCCCAGCTTCTCTTATACCTTTGTTTGTTCCTCTCTAGACCAGCTCTCTGGCCTTTCTTTTTTCTCCATTTATACTTTCATTTGGCTTGATCTCAGTTCTCCCCAGAGAGTTCCTACTGTTTTCTAGGGCAGCTCCCCAAAACCTTCTGGAAGCCCAAAAAAAGTAACAAAAGCTGCCTCTTTATTTGGTAGTGCAGTGAAATATGGGACGCATGCCTTGCTGCTTTTCCAGAGACAAAAGGATGTGGGCGTTGGAAGAGAGGTTTGTTGGGCCATAAGCTTAGGTCCTAAGGAGCCAGAGAAACAATCTCATCTGCTTCCCTTAAAGATGCATAGTGTGCTGTCAGGTCACTTCATATTTGTTCCCTGCTCCTTCCCATGGTGCCCCTGAAGGGACCAGAAAAAGGCATTTGGTTTGGAATTCAACCTTGATCACTCACCCCTGCCACTGACCAGGAGAACAAAGGACAAGGGATGTGGTATGAGGGAAAAGACTGAGGAAAGAAAAGAGTGAACCTGAGAGAACATATGAGGTAGGATCACAAGGAAGCTAAGAGCTGGCACACACCTATAATCCCAGTGACTTGGGAGGCTGAGGCAGGAGGATAGTGAGTTCAAAGCCAGCCTTAGCAATTTAGCAAAGCCCTAAGTAACTCAGGGAGACCCTGCCTCGAAATAAAATATAAGAAAGGGGCTGAGGATGTGGCTCAGTGGTTAAGTGCCCCTGGGTTTGATCCCCACTAACCAAAAAAAAAAAAAAAAAGGAAGAGAAGCAGAGATTTAAAAAAATTCAGGAAAGATAAGAATGGAGAGAAAAAAAAGAGAAAAAGGTAAGGTAAAAAATAGTGGAGAAAAAATGGACTGAAAATATTGCCTTAGGTTATTTTTGTCTTCTATGCTTCAGCAAGCCCCTGGGAAAAAGGTACTTGGGTAGCAATTTAGATGGTCACCTCCCCACTGTCCCAATCAGGGGATTACCTTGGAGCTGTTGGATCTGCTTGGTGAACACCTCTGCCTGCTGGGCACTAGCCAGCCGTTCATCCTCCAGTAGCCCTGCAGTGAGGAGGGGTGTCAGCTGGAATCCAGGGAAGCACAGAGCCTTTGGGTTCAGCCACCCCGCCCTCCACCCTGCATCATGGTGCTTACCCTGCAGCTCCAGGGAATCGTCCTCATGCTGCCCTGCCAGCTCACGGGTCTCCTCCAGCTCTGCCACCAGCTGGAGCACCTGTGCCCTCAGCTCCTCCAGCTCTGTCTCCGTGAGGCTTAGGCCCCGGTGCTTGCCCAGTGACAGGGAGCCCACACTGCCACCTTTCTGTACTTGTTCTTCTTCTTCTACCTCTTCCTCCTCTTCCTCCTCCTCTTCCTCTTCCTCCTCATAGAGAGCTGGGAGTAACACCTCCCCTAGTAGAGACATCCATCCCACCAGGGAGTCAGTGGGACTTCCTGTCCACAGTCCTTTCAGGGCCCTCCACATCACTCCACCCAGGGCCAAGATGGTAGACTAGTGTCATCTGGTGTCTCCTGAGGAGCCTCTGGACAGGACCTGTATTCATGGTGAGGGTCAAGTTTGGAAGTACCCCCTCTCAAGTCTTTTCTGGTCCAAGATCACACTTGGTGAACCCCTTTCCACTGCCTTTGAGCAAATGGAGCAGCCTGGTGTTGGGTGAACTGAGATGTTTGCATAGGAATGCTTGGTTCTTCTAATTAGGTCTTCTGGTAGTGGGACAAGTACTCAAGAAGGGATTCTGACACTGGGTCTTTAGGCCAAACAGGCAAGAGTTAGTCTGAGGGTTTGTAGGTTAAAAAATTCCCAGGTGGTTTGCAAGACAGTAGCTTTTCCATAATAAGAAAGCATTGACTATTGGTGGGTAAAGAAAGAAAACATTGGAATGAAACAATTCTAGGTGTGTCTCTGGAAAAATATTGGACCTCTTTCAAATATATTTTAACAAATTTCTTTGGAAATTTCTAAAAGGTCCATCTAGCTTTTTCCTGCTGGGTATCATGAGGTCCCCTCTCCCCTGCTGACCCAGGAGGTTTTTAGGGAAACTCTTAAGGTTGCACTTCTATGTAAAAGAAAGTCTGTCATCTTAATGCATTATAAAACTGGAGTTTGGTGCTGGTCCCCAGCCTCTGGTTGGTGAGCACCCCCTCCTTTACTGCAATGCAGTTCCTGTCTATAGCAAAATCTTGTCTGGGTAGCAAATCTCTGCTTTGCTTTGAAATTCTGAATCTTTGGTCTTACTTTCTCTAATACCAGCTGCCTAAGCTTCATCTGGGACACTTGTGTCATCTGACCTCTTTAGCGGGAACAGGGTTGTCCACATTGAATGTGCAGAGAAGCCTGGGGACATTTCACAGGAAGTCCTGGGAAATGTGTTGGTGGTAACTGCCAATTCACAAGAGTGTGGTGGGGATGCATGCGTGTTGGGAGGTTGGCTTCACCCTTCTAGGCTCTGTCTTTCAGGCAGGAAGATATGCTATAGAGAACCAAAGCACAAGACTTCCATTAGAAGTTAATGGTGGTGGCCCCAGAAAGACAATTCACATGCCCATGTCCTTGCTTTTTAAAATAAGAGACAGCTTGGGATCTGGGTCGTCAGGCAGTGAGAACAAACCCCCTGCCGAAAGCCTGCTTCAAAGCTCTGTCCAACAAGGCCTCTTTCTCTATCTGGCCGCTCCCCCAGGACATACAACCTGGTTAGCCGAAGATTAGGGCCCCAAAGGGATGTACCCTGAACTTCCATCAAAGCCTGAACCCTGGGGAGGACTGGAGCTCAGTAGCCAAGGAGGAGGGGCCTGGGTGAGCTGAGGGAAGGGCTGGAGCTCTGGGGTCCTAGGGAGGAAGGGGGAGGGGTAGGAATTAGGGGAGGAGGGTAAAGGGACCGAAAGCCTTTTGGGAAAACTCACCCTCCATGGCTTGCATACCACGACGTTCCAGGGACCCCCAGCGTTGGCCTTTCTTCCTCTCGCAACCCTCAGATACCTCATAGGATCCTAAAGTGGTTACTGTGGGTCCTGTGAGCAGGGAGAGAGGAGGTACTGTGGGATGCAGTGGGGCTGGGGGCTGCGATGCAGAGGACAGAGAAGACATGACATGTAGCTCAGGGAGCCCTGGGACTTGTAATCCCAGTGGAGGTGCCAGACTCTGCCCTGCTCTCAGCCACCTCTCAACGCTCTAACTGGGGTGGGGAACCCAACCCCGTGCTGCCCAACCTCCTCAGCACCCCTGTTCCAGGCGGTTCCAGGCTCCTCTTCCTTGCAAAGACAGAAGGAGGGTGTGTGTCTATTTCCCCTGGGGGTCAGGGAGGAGCAGGACTAGAATGAGAAGGCTGGAGCCAGGGAGGAAGGGGCTGAAAGGGGGCGGTGGCACTTGGAAGGTGAGGGAGGTGGGGTGGCGTGCTGGAGGGGGCAAGGGCCGGGCGCTCCCCTCCCCTTCCATCCCACTGGCCCTCGCCCGCCCCACCCTCGCCGGGCTCTCAGGAACCTTCCGGCCCGAGGGGTATAGACTGGAGCCCCAGGGGGTTGAAGAGACGAGATGGGGAGCGCCTAGGAAGGAGCTGCCAGAGGGAGGGAGCCTCAGGCCGAAAGATGGAGACCGGGCCCGGGTGGAGGCCAGGATGAAGGGAGCAGACTTAGGGCGAGAGCTGGGGAGCATTGGCGGCAGGAGCACTAGGGGTCGGGTGGGAGGAGAGTGGGACAGGAAGCGGGGCGGTGGGAGATGAGGAGGGGCGGCTCTGACCTGGGCCCGGGCAGCTCCAGCCCGCGGCTCCCGCACCGGCCCCGGCGCCCGCCTCCATGGCCGCTCCCGCCGCCGCCGCCTCGCGGAGCAGAAACCGCAGCCGCCGGGCCCGGGACCGCGAGCCGGGTGCGCAGGGAGGGAGGGCGGGCCGAGGGGGCGGGGCCAGGCCCGGCCACCTGACGCGGGCCCCCGCCCCCGCCGCCCGGAAGCCCTCCCTGTCCCCAGCTTACGACCCCACGGCGGAGGGCGCGGGAGGACGAGCGCGTGCCCCGTGCGCCCCACTCTCGCCTGAAAGAGCGCAGGGAGCGGCCCGGTCCAGACTGTCGACGTGAGCTAGTCTAGGCTTAAGGCTGCCCCAAGAGGGAGCGACAGCATCCACTGGCTCTGGCGGCGGGTCCCGCACCGAGTCAGCTCGCATAGGGACCCTTCTGTACCTACCACATGTCAGGGCTTGGTCCTGTCAGGTGACCGGGTCAGAAAAAACAAGGATAGACTGTTTCCTCCAAACGCGCAGAGGGTCCCCTTCCCCTCCATGCCGAGCCGGAGCCCCACCTCCGCAGCCAACCGCGACCCCAATCCCGCCGAGTGCCCCTTGCGTCGCAGAGCAGTGACAGGACTGGAAGAGGAAAGAGGCCGAGATAGCTGGGCCCTGAAGTCTCTGCTTTCTCCGCACCCACCAAGCCAGAGACAGCCACCGGTTTAGAAGGGGAGGCCCCAAACAGCCTCTGTGCCTGGTGTCCGAAAGCCTCCTCTCTCCACTGGCCTACCAACCCGGTGGGCTTCAAACCACGCCTCCGCTGTGATCTGCTCGGAGTGGGCACTGCTAAGGTTCACTCGCATAACAGGGAGATGTGGGGTCTTATTTCATTTATTCAACCGTTCATTCACTCAAGAAACGACTACCCTTACTGCATCTTGCTCTCCAAGTTACACAGGAAAGTGCTTTCTTTGCACATCCCTTGTTTATTTTTCAACCCTCAGTTGGGTGTCACCTGTAGGCAGCCTTCCCTGTTGCTCAGGATAGAAGTGGTTATACTTGGGCACCAGGGCTTCCCAGCACATTGAGAAAATTGGTGGGAGATTCCTAAGACAGGGACCCACACGAATCCCTTCTCTTGCATAAAACACTCCCAAGATCTGGGCACACGTAGTGTAGCTTTAATCCCACAGGCTCCCAGGCTCACAAGCTCTCCATGTTCCACAGGAAAGAAGCACTTGTCTATGTATCCTTCATTCCTCCGTTGCGAGTCATCTCTAGGCTGCCTTCCTTGTTGCTCCATCTCCTCCCCATTAGATACTCCTACCTGTCTTCAGTCCCTCTGGGTGGCACTAGTCACTCTGGGTCTCTGTGAGCCAAATTCGTTAAAGTTTTCAAAGTATCTTAGTCATCCTTGTATCTCCAGCATCTAACAAAGTACGTGGCTTTCAGAAGAAATGGATAAACTTAAATCTCCAAACAACCCAGTTAATGCTGTGTTTTATTTAACACAAGATTTCATACTTGCAAAGTTAAATGTTTCCTATTAGCAACAATATCCAAAGATTCATCTCACTCTCCCTCCTCCTTTCTCTACCCATTTCTCCTCTTTCTCTCCCGAAAACTGGTGCTCTGAAAGATGAACAAAGGATGTGTCATTTACTCCCCAAAGGACAACATCCTTCTTCAGATCCCATAGCCATCTGTGGGTAAAGGCTGTTGAAGAAGCCCACCCAGACTCCTGTAGAGGGCCTGCCTAGACCCTAGGAGCAGAGCAGTTGTCAGGGATGATGGAAAAGGGCTGGCATGGGGGACTCAACTCCAAGCTCTGGGAACTGACAGAGACTAATTCTGGAAGCACAATGGCTGTTCATTCCACCCCAGCTTCTGGTACTGCCTCAACCAGCAAGGTCAGCTTAGTATCGGCCTTGACTGCTGACCTCTGGGCAGATGGAAGGAGGCATAGGGAAGAAATTGACAATTGTGACATCCAGGGTTCCAAGCTCTCTTAGGGAGCTCTGATCTTGAGTATTAGGACTAATCTCTCCTTGGCTGCAGGAGTGTGGGTCACCATTCACCCTTGATTTGGGAACATGAAGGGAGACCTGGAACTATGTATTCTCGGGAGCTAAATGGTCAAACCCTGTTCAGACCAGTGCTAGGTTGAGGATGAAGGTGAAATTAGGAGACAGGAGAAAAGAATTTGGAAGTAAGCAGGGAAGATGGGCTGTGGTCCAGGGATGCATCTCAGAAGGGCAGGAGTGGTGGGCATGTCAGCCAGGTGATCGGCTTAGGGGGATGATCTGAATTAATCCTCATAATCTCTGAATGCAGGACTCAGCCTCCCTCCTAATCCCATCCCAGGAGATCATCCTCTCTGAGGACTGATGTAGTCATTTATCTCCCTTACCCTTATTTCTAAATGCTTAGATCCTTTCATTAAAAAGAAAAAAAAAAAAAAAAAAAGAATATTTGAAACATGCAGAAAAACACAGAAAGAGAATAACATAGCAATTATCCGTGTACATAGACATAACAACCATTTCTGTTTTCCCACATTGTTCCCTATTTAAGATTTTATAGTTTTACTTGGGATGTATACATCTTCAAACAATCTAAAATTTTGTTTTGTGTTTTTGAAATCCACCTGAATGGGTGTTATATTGTACACTTTCTGCAGATATTTTTCTCAACTTTATTTATCCATGTTGTTTCATATAGCTCTAGTTCATGAAAACTATTTCATTGCTGAATAGACCACAATTTATTTATCTATGCTTATGCTAATGGGCATTTAGGCTATTTCCACTTGTGCATATTAAAAACAATGCTTGGATGGACAGTTTTGAGCATGCCTTCTTGTGTGAGCATTTCCCCAGGGCAGATAACTAGAAGTGGAATTTCTGGGTCACAGAGTAGGTGCATCTTAAACTGTACTAGTAGGTGCATCTTAAACTGTTGCCAAATTGTTCTATAAAGTAGCAATTTAAACATTAAAGAAGCAATTTAAACACCAGTAACAGTGGCTTTATTTATTTTACTTATCTTATTTATCCCCTGGCACCCACTGATTTGGAGATTACACATTCTATTTCTACTCTTTTACTTGATTACCTCTTTATATATTTTCTAAAAATTCTTACTAAAGTCTACAGTGAGTCAATGTCATACTTTTCGTGAATAATAGAAGAAACTTAGGATCTGTTAACTCTGATTTTCTTTCCCCACAATCTCATATTTCAATCTATTGTTTTAGTTTTACCTTATTTCTAACCCCCCTAAGTCTCACCACCAACACCTCCATGCTTGTCTAGATTTACTAACATATTAATAAATTTTCTGTTCATTTCTTCTTCCATTCTATTCTCATTCTCACTTCTGTTTGCCATTTCTTCTAGTGTTTCACTCTTTCCTTCTAATTTCAGTTTCCGTCTTATAAAGTATATTCAATTGTGACATTTCAGTGAAAGGCTTTGGTAAGAATTCTCGGTCTTTATCTTAAAATGTCATTATTTCACACCCTTCAGATGGAAATTTAGTGGGCATAGAATTCTGGATGACAGTTTCTCTTGACCTATTGAAGATATTTTTTTCCTATAATTTTTTGCTACTAATAAGTAGAAGTAAGATTTTTTCCTATAAATCTTTTGTATAATTTTATCTATAATCTTTTGTTGCTAAAAGAAGTCAGTTGCTAATACAATGTTATTTTTGCAGAGAAACAGCCATTTTTTCCTTTCTGATTGCTTTTAATATTTCTCATTGTCTGTCTAGTATTTTGCAGAGTTACCACTGTGTGTTTGAGTCAGGACTCTTCAACCTGAGAACTTACGTCTTTCTTCCATTATGAAAATTCTCAGCATTATTTATTGGAATATTTCCCCCATTCTCTCATCTCTTGCAGGAATTCCTGTTATATGTGTATATTAATCTGTCTCATTCTTTCCATATCTTTTAATTATTCTTCCATGTTTTCTTTCATTACTTTCCTATTTTTTCATATTTTTAAATGAATTTAAATGACTTTATCTGTTCTGTCAATTCAGTAAGTCTCCTTTTGTCTGAGTCTAACCTACTCTGTAATACATCACGGAGTCTTTAATTTTAATGGCTATGTCTTTCACTTCTTAATGTTTTATTCATTTTTTTTTTTCAGAAATCTGGATTTTGTTTCATTATGTCCTATTTTCACTACTTTATTTTCTTACTATTAATCTTATTTATTTATTTTTGTGTGGTGCTGAGAATTGAACCCAGTACCTCACACATACTGGGCAAATGCTCTACCACTGAGCTACAACCACAGCACCAATCTTTAAAAAAAAAAATTTTTTTTTTTTTTTTTCAATTTTGAGACAGGGTCTCGACTAAGTTGCCCAGGCTGACTACAAACTTGTGATCCTCCTGCTTAGTCTCCCAAGTAGCTGGGATTACAGGCATGCATCACCACATCCTGCTTGCCTTAATATTTAATACTTTAAAGTATACTTATTACATAGTGTTTTTCAAGTTGTATTATGTACGCTTCTTGGAGTGCTTTTTTGTGTGTTGTGTCTGTCAACTATCCCTTATGTTTTCGTTTTTTTTTTGTTGGTTTGTGTGTGTGTGTGTGTGTGTGTGTGTGTGTGTGTGTGTGTTGCTGGGGATTGAACCCAGGGCCTTGTGCTTGTGAGGTAAGCACTCTACCAACTGAGCTACATCCCCAGCCCTCAACTCTCCCTTATGATAGATTGCTTCTTTGTCTAGTTTTTTCATCTAGGCCAAACATGGGGCTGAAATCACCTCAAAAGTGGCATCAGGGGGGTTCCTACAAAAGTGTGCCCCAAACCATCCCAAGATGGGACTGGTTAGAACTCCAAAGAAAGAAGTTCTAAATGCCATGGTAGTCAATTCAAAGCATTTATTAGAGGAACATATATATAAAGTAGGCTGCTGAGTATCCTCAAGGCAGACCGCAAGATAAAGGTTATGCTACCTAGGTATTTCCACAATGAGGGGGTCAGAGTGTGCAATTTATATGAAGTTTTAGGGCATTTGGTTGGGGATGAGGCTAGATTCTATGTGTGCAGCAGCTTGGGTTGATCTTTCAGTGTTTTGAGCAAAAACCTAAGCACCTTTATCAGTGTCTGGAAATGTTCAAGGCCTCAGCTTGGTTCAAGCCTACAGGGGTAGCATGCAACTGACTGGCTGGCCACAGTGCTCAGTACATTCTGTATTTCTTGGTGAGGACAGAGGAAAAAGTGGGGGAAACTTGAGGACTCTATAAGTTTGTGATATTTTATTGTAAGTGCTCCTTCAGTTGATTCTCCTGTCCCAGGGGTGTTTTGTTTTGGAGAAAGTCCCATATGCCCCATCTTATGAAAACATTCTTACAGAACTTTCCTTGTTTCTTTGTAGTATTCCTAAGGATTTCAAAGGGTCTAAACCAGGTTTATATTTAATTTCTTTGCCGGAGTCCTGAACCATGTAAATAATATACTCTAGTTTCCCCTTATCCATGTTCCAGGACTCCCAAGGGATGCCTGAAACCATGGATAGTACCAAACCCTATTTAAACTATGGATTTTTTCCTATACCTATGATGAAGTTTAATTTTCAGTAGTCCCTCCTTATCCACAGTTTTGTTTTCCATAGTTTCTCTTACCCACGGTTAGCTGTGGTTTGGTAATATTAAATGGAAAATTCCAGTAATATGCAATTTATAAGTTTTAAATTGCATGCCACTTGGAGCAGCATGTTTTGCACCATCCAGGTCTGATTGGCTCAAGATGGGTTATCTGTCCACTAGTCACTTTGTAGCTGTCTTAGTTATCAGGTTGGCTTTTGCATTATCACAGTGCTGTGTTCAATTAGTCCTTACATAGTAGCCAAATGCTACATCACTATGCCTACATCAACCAACTCGCTTCATCTTATCACCTAGGCATTGTATCATCTCACATGATCACAAGAACAGTGAGTACAGTACAATAAGATATTTTGAGAATGCCACATTCACATAACATTTATTATAGTAAATTGTTATAGTTGTTCTATTTTATTATTATTAATGATCTCTTACTGTACCTAATTTATACAGTAAGTTCAGATATAATACAAGCACTTGGTGAGGTTTGGGACTTTCATTTCTCAGAGTCGACTTATATTTCTACCCCTTTTCTCTGTTTCCTTTAACTGGTGGATGTCATTTTTAGTCCTTTTTATACAGATAAGGTATATCTTTGATGTTTTAAGTTTTATGCAGGGAATTCAGCTCCAGCTTCTTGTCTCTGGTGAGATGAGACCATACATCCTGTAACTGGAAGTATTAAAACAGAGCTCCACATCCCTGGGCATTTAATTGTGTCTGACTCCTAGAGAGGGCCATTGTGACATCCTGGATGTTTTTTCTTTGGCTTTGCATTTCTTCTTTAATTATGATATGTGGGAATTTTCTTTTTCTAAAATGGTAAAATTTGTCTACATTTTAACTTTTCAATTTTGTTTTATCCAACATTTCTGTGTATGTTTTCAGGGGTGCTTGATGAAGGGATAGATACATTAGTCCAGTCTGTCATGGTGCCAGAATTTCCCCTGTAAATTCTCTTTATCCTTAGTGTTATTCCTAACAATCCCTATGTCCCTAAGGCACATTGCAGTTTCTGATTTAATCCTCCCAATGGCTCTGAAAAATAAGTATTATTGTTCCCATTTTACTGAGGGGAAAGCTGAGTCTCAGAATTGTAAACTTTAATCCTAGCTTTTGGACCTTGAGTCCTGTGTGTTTCACAGCTTGGATTTTACATGGAGAGATAGCCTGTTTTTGATCTTGATCCAGCTCAGTTCCAGTCCCCTCCTTGTTCCCATCACAAGCTTTTCATCCCAGGTCCTCTGAGAGGCTGTCCTGTCTAATAAAATGCAGCCCTTTGACTCTTATGTTCCCAGGCTTAGGCAGATGCTGTGCCAGCTCTCTCCTGCCCAATTTAGCTTCTGTGGAAGTAAGAGGGGTCCATGCACATCATGCTAACAGGGAGACTGACTGGTGGTTTGTCTTCAGGATCCTTTAACCACACATCACTAGGCCAAGGGGAAATAGAAAACAATAAATGGGGCTCGTCCGGGATTTGAACCCGGGACCTCTCGCACCCTAAGCGAGAATCATACCCCTAGACCAACGAGCCACTGGTAGTTGCATCTGACCAGATGTGTCTTCCCTGCCACATCATCATCATTATAACAGCCGTGATGGCTTGCGACTAGGAGTGGCCTCTTTCCTCCTTCCAAGCTGGCTCCCAGCCCAGGCCGGCAGCACTCCAGCAGGCTTTGCTCCTGAGTTCTCTTCTGCTCCTCCCTAGCCCACAGAAACCACACAACACACACACACACACACACACACACACACACACACACGCGCGCGCGCGCGCCTCTGCCCTGGGGCTCCAGGCATATCTGTTCTTCCATGAAGGATTGGTGGAAGAAAGGCCTGGAAGCAGCTGGGCCAGGGTAACTACCACTGTTCTGGACCACCCCAGGGCTGAGTGAGCCTGTCTGGGAGATTTCACAACAAATTAAGAACCATCCTTCTTTTTTATCTCATGATTAGACTACAGAAAAAATCTCCACACTCCGTAGACTCTTAGGTGAGGACCCAGAAGACTGTCCCAGCTCCCCCCACCATCTCCACCCCCGCCAACTGGGTGACAACTGCTAAATTACTCTCATTTCTGTATCTGTCTGCTGGGCAAGTCAACACCTGTCTACCTTACAAAATGATGGGAAGGATCAGGAGAGAGTATTATGTGAAAACACTCTGCAAACTGTAAAGTACAGTTTGGGTACAATAGCAATATCGGGTACGGGGACAGTACATCTAATGCCTACCAAAGGCCAGGCAGCTTATATTGTGATTTACACATCTTTTTGAACCCTGTTACAAACTGGTGAGAATGATGATTACCCTCACAGTAAGACAGAGAAGCTTGCCTAGTTTTAGCTTAGAATCTGAATTTATCTGTATTTATCTGAATGCTTAAACTTGCCTAAATTCAGCTTATTCACATTTATCTAAATCCGAAGGCCATTTTACATGCAGTACACACAGCTATCCAAACTTTCTAGAAAGACTGAAATAGGGACTACATCCTGAGTTAGCACTGCCCGCCACCTCCCAAGTCCAGCCATCCTGCTTATCCTGCAGATGGAAGATTTCTGGGAAGAACTTGCTCACTGCATAAGGGAGGCCTCGATGGGGGTCCTTTAGGTGGGGAGGACCCACTCCAAAAGAGGTTGAGAGGTGAGGTGAGGCCCTTACAGGAGACCCTGTGGGCTCAGCCAGGCTCTTTCTTGTCTTTCCACCGCCTGTACCACGTCCATCACACCTGGGACCCTTGTTTGCTTCCAGAGGGGCTGCCCTCTGTGAGTTGTGAGCTCCATCAGGGAAGAGAGCTGCCTTAGTGTGTCTTGGGTCTAATCCAGTGTCTGACCCTTGGCAATTCTAACGGTGCTGATCCTGTGTGCCTGGCCTGTGAAACTCTTAACCAGGTCAGTCTCATTTAACCCTCAGCACGACAGCTGTGATCATTGCTGTGATCATTCCCAAATATCTATGAAGAGAATGAATGTGTGAAGTGAATGAATGAAGAGTTACATGTGGGCATGAAAAAGTCACTAGTGGCCACAGACACTCAGGCGACCCCTCACCACTGGGCTGGGAGTGGAGACCATAAACTTGGAGAGACCCTCCAGCCCTCTCTCCTGTTGAGCAGGCTTCCTTATGAACCTATCCCTCTCTTGGATAAGTGGGAGGAAAGTCCTACTTCAGAGAATGGATTGGCCAGGGTTCCTTTGTCTCTAGGCCGTAAAGTTTTATTATTTCCACACAGGAATGTCTGAAGCATACAGTGGCTCTTCTCACTACTCATGGTCTGAGCGAGACACAACAGCTCATCTATTCTCAAACGAACGAGACTTTTTTGGGTAGCTGTTTCTGAACTTTAAACTGGCTTAAACATAAAAGCACACTTGACATGTCATCCCATGACCTCAGCACACAGTCCCTAAATTGTTCCTTTTGGCAGGTGTGCCAGGGAGTGATGTTGCTCAAAGATAGGGTTCCTGGGGGGACCTTGCTGAAAATGTTTCAGAGCTAAGTCCAGGGTTGGGTTGATGCTAGTGCTTCTCTTGGGGGTAGGGGATGGTGGTGCTGTTGAATTTGGGACAGGATTGTTCTTCTTTATGTTGCCTATCCCGAGCAGCATTCCGTCCACTAAATACCAATAATCCCTTCTCTGCTGTTACAACAGCCATGAAACACCCTGCACCCTCGCAAAAGCCTCCTGCATGGTGAGGTCAGGATGCGAGAAGAGCAATGCTCTGGTAGGAATCCATCAGCATCCACCTTCAATTTCTTTCTTTTTGGGCCTTGTGCTTGTGATGCAAGCACTACCAACTGAGCTATATCCCCAGCCCTCAATTTATTTCTAATATTACTATGCCCTTGCTCCTAGAAGTAGGACTTAGGACCTCCATTGCTTGTCTCTGCATTGAAGTAGCCACAGATGGAATTTTTTAGGCAGATTTGTGGCTCTACCTCCAAAGTTTCCTTATTCTCTTGCCAGGCATGAGGATGCTTTTTTTGCAGGACAAATTTAAGTGATTCCTCATTTTAATAAGAACCTGTCCACCCTTCCTTTATCTCATCACTTGTTGGGAAAAACTTATGGGTCAGGAGCCAAGAGACATCTCATCTTTTCAAGTTCACTCTTACCTCCTCTGCATCAAAATCAGCAGAAAGCTAATGCTATTGCCTAAGAAAAGGGTTACCAAGTAGCTGGAGACTGGATGGGAGAAAGAAACCTTTTTTACTGCATATTCTTTTGTGCTCTTTGAATTTTGAGCTCTCAATAAATCCATCATCCATCTATAGTCCACTCAAAATAAAAATTAAAATCATAAAATACTGAGAGAAGCAGTAAGTAGGAGAGGAAGAAGTGCATTCTAAGCTTCCAGACTGCCAAAATTCCCTCTGGATCAAAGAAGCAGAGCAGAGCCTGGGACTTTGCCTCATCTTAATGGTTCTGGCTCATGCACAGTTCTGAACTGTGCTTTGTGCTGTGTTGAGACCACATTGAGGGGTCAGTAATAGACCCAATCCTTTGAATCTGGTTGTCCTGTCTACTCTGGGATGCTGTCGAGGACATTGTTTACTATATCCCACCAATGTCTCCTTTGTGAAGTCCCCAGAGAGGCATTCTTGTCTGTCAATCCCAAGAACAGTTGGTTTTCATTGACTCTCTGGGCACTTTGAATTATGTAAATGAGTAACTTCTAGAAAGCATGGAGCTGAGTATGTGGCCTTACTCACTAGCAAGTTCACAGGGCAATTGTATTTCAATTTCATTCCTGACTCTTTAACTCTTCAATGTTGTTTCTCTCTCTTTCATTTGATTCATGGTTTCTTATGTCACATACTTCCTGCAAGACTCCTTTACTCGATGTCTGCATAAGGAGCAGGAACAAACAAATACGCTCCCAATGATAATGCAGGGGGAAAAACTCCTGAAGCTCTTCAGAAAATATCTACTTTCCCTTTTATCTGGGCAATTAGAATGACTGGAAAAACAAATTGTGTCTTGACTACTTTCCATTCAGTTCTGGGCAGTTAGAAGTCTAAATCTAAATCAGAGCAGGGCAGGGGTACAGTGGGGAGGAGGGATTGTATCTCGAGGGAGATTTTTGGTTAAAATGAATAGGTGGGTAGTGGTGGTTTGGGTAGATGCCAGGGATGCTGTTAAACATCTCTGAAGCACAGGACTGCCCCCACAACAAGGGATTATCTGGTGCAATATGTCAATAGTGCTGAGGATGAGAAACCTTGGTCAGAATATACATCACATGACCCTCCATAAAGCTGTAAAGCCTCCTCCGTGTGTTGTTCCTAAACTAATAAAGTAACTTTGGCCTGGAAAGGGCACAGGGTATATTACATGTACTTGAATGTTTCCAGTTTTTATGCCATTATCCACCGCTTCGCCTCCTGCCCTGCTCCTTAGTATCTCCCCTTCTCCTATTCCATGGCTTCAAGACCTCAGGAAAGTTTTGGTTCCTGGCATAGTGCCAGTGAGACCTCATGGCACTAAGGGTGATGCTCTTTTTGGCCCGAGCTCCTCAGGGGTGGGGGGCATCTGTCCCAGCTTACCTGAGGCTGGGTTGTCCCCAGCTTGGGCCAATTGTCCTCCCTCTGGTGCTGGATGGGCTAGAGTAGGAAGGGACAGTCTGGGGAGGTGTCAGGATAGGGCAGGAGAGGCCAAAGATATGGCCCTTTAGCCTGTACAGTGGGAGTAGAAGGTCCGCCCGTGTCTTGTACCTATGACAATTAGACTCTCAGTTGCAGAGGTGGATGCCTTGGCAGCATCCTGCACAGAACTGAGACAGATTTGCTCCCGTCAGGTTAGGCTAACTCACACTTCAGGTGCCCTGCCTAGGTATAGGTGCCTTAAAGTGGCCTCTGACCCTGGTCTTCAGGTCCTGCGCAGGCATTCTGGTGGACTTGAAGCAGCCTTGCAATTTCTGGATCCTTGGTTGGATCTCTTCAGTAATCTCCACAGGATCCTATCTAGGCAAGCGTTTGTGTGAGGTTGTGTTGTGCATATGCATGGGAATGTCAGTCTTTCAGAAATAACTGACTAGTCTCCATCCTATTCTTCTAGCTTAGTGGTCAGGGGAACTCAGTCTGTCTAGGATATGGCTTTTGGCTTTACTTTTTTTTTTCATACTGGGAATTTAACCCAGGGGTGTTTCACCACTGAGCCACATCCACAACCCTTTTTATTATTTTATTTTAAGACAGGGTCTCACTAAATTACTGAGGCTGGCCTCGAATTTGTGATCCTTCTATCTCAGCCTCCTGAGCTGTGGGGATTACAGGCATGCATCTCTGTGCCTCTCTGGCTTTGCTTTTATTAACCCTCATAGGTAGTGGAGAAGACTGTGACACTGGAGGAAGGCTGGAGGCTGGTCAATGCTGCAGGTCTCATCCAGACTGGATGATCAGTATATTCAAAGCCCTTGATAGCCAACCTACACAGAGACCAGTGGGCCTAGTGGCCACTATACTTATACTTCTGTAAGTGTGGAAAAAAGAAAATGGTAGAAATGGTAGGAAACTGATTGGAATCACTATGAGAAAGTCATACCAAACCCCTCTCATTTCCCTTTTAAGAATTTTGATAGGGTCAATAAGATGGTTTGTCAAGCAGGACCCTAAGGCAGAAAGTATCTAGATTTCTGGGAAACATGTGACACATTTGTTGACCAAAGAAAGAATATCAACTTAAAAATAGAAGGAAGATGAAGGAATGGCTGAAGAATGGCACCCAAAGTTGTGAACCAGGCATAAGGTCTTCAGTGAAATGCCACGGTGCTGACTCTGACTCTGTCTATGCCCTTTCTCCTAGCAAAGGGGCTTGGCAGGGGAAGGGAAGAGGAGTCTCCTTATGCAAATTGTTTTCTTCTGCATTAATATGTTCTTAGGGGGAAAGATCATTTCTATCTTCAACCTGGGTTGAGCCAATAAACCCTCGTGGTCAACCAAGCTTAGAGCTTTACCCTGTTCCCTGACCCAGAAGGAGTGAGGCCAAAAGGAGCAAGAGACAGGTGGGAAGAAGGTCTAAATCAGTGGCCCAGCTTCCCTTGCTTTCCAGTAAAGTACCTCTTGATAAATACCTGTGGCTGCGGCTGAGCAAGGCAAGGTAAGGGTTTCATTTTTGTCCCCACCTGGGCTAGGATGAAAAGGGGAGAGCAGAGCCTGACTGTTTGCTACGGGACCATGACAGAGACCAGGTTGGGAGAACAACCAGTGGCCAGGGTGAACAGGCCTTGGAGATGTGTGGGACCTTAGAGAGGCGGAGCCCCAGGACTTCCTCCTGAAACTACCGACGCCACGGCCCACACTCAGAGCTTTCCTTCTAGGGAGCTCTTCCTCCTTCTTGGGAGAATTTGTGTGCTGAGTACTTAGCAGGTGACTAGAGTTGAGACATGAAGCCAACACACTGTTGAAACTTCACAGGGGATTGGCCAAGGTGGAATAATGAACGACACATCCAACAAGATGAGATTTGGAGTGAACATAGGCCCAATCTACTGGCACACTTATGTGACCCCATGTGTGGAAAGGATTGCTTTTATTGACTGCAAGTTCACTGGGAGTCCATGATGCGCACAGCTGCCAAAGAGTCCAGTGCATGGCTCCAATAACAGCCATGACAAAAGGGAAAGCATCTTATCCCTGGTGCATTCCAGGTCCTCTGCAAGATAACCCCTAGATGGCCCTACAGAGGCCAAGGACCTTGGGGCCTGGGTCCTTCTCATGCTTAGCCTGAAGATAAGGAAGTTCATGTAGAGAATACAGTCTCTGGAGAGTGGTTAGTGATGGGGAAAAGGGATGAGGTGAACTGAGGAGAGTCCAGGAAAGGAGTTAGTGGGGAAGAGTGCTGGGAAGGGAGGTTTGGTATCAGTACCAAGAAGACTTTTCTATCTGTTGGAGCTGTCCAGAGACAGACCCAGTGGTCTCAGGAGGGAGGGAGGGTCCAACTTCTAGCAAGAAATATACGTTTTGCATGTAATATGTAGCTAGGCCCTGGCATAATGGCTTCATAGGGAATTTCTCATACAATCCTTCCAAAAAACTTGTGATGTAGCACTATTTTAAGTTGCAATTTGCAGATGAAGCATAGGCACAGGGAGACCAGGTCCCAAAGTCACATGGCTAATAAGTGATGGAGTAGTTTCCAGTCTGGGTAGTATGACTTTAGAGCCCCCATAATTCCTTACTATGGTATTCTGTCTCCTGTCCTGAAGAATCAGAGCATGGGCTGGAAAATGATGTTCAAAGATTCACTCACATATTCAACACAAATATTAAGTACCTACTATATGCCCCAGGCACTGTGCCTGAGCTTGTATAGAATGAATAAGACACAGATGCCAGCCTCAAGGAGTTTATTACCCAAATCAGCATCCCACTTTAACTTCTCTTCCTGCAGCTGGTCTGGTCTCTTTTAGTCCTATCCCAAACCCCAAATGCTGGGTGGCATTGCCTTCCTAAACCATGCTGTCCTTTTGGAAGCCTGAAAGAGGAGAGAACATACCAATCGATGGGACAGAAACTTGACATGGACCTTGACCTTTTGACGGTGTGGGTTAGAAATAACAAGGAGACCAGGGGTGCCATATAAATTTACTAGGTGACCATAAACACCTCCATGGAGTTCAATTTCCTCATTGGCAAATATCTGAGGCTCCTTACAAAGTCCAAAATGCTGATTAGTTTTGGAACATACTTGCCTCTTTTTTAGTATCTAGGAATTTTCAAAATGGTGACAGTGAGTGATCCAGCAATTGGATTATTGAATGTGTGTGTGTGTGTGTGTGTGTGTGTGTGTGTGTGTATATCTCCAAAAGAAATGAAATCACTATGTCAGAGAGATAACTGCACTACCATGTGTATGGCAGCACTATTCACAATAGCCTAAATAGGGGAGCAACCCTGGAGTTCACTGAGGGATGAATGGAAAAAGACAACATGATATACATATACAGTGGGATATTACTCATCTGTAAAACAGAATGGATGAGCCTGAAGAACATTGAGTGAACTAAACCAGGCACACAAAGACAAGTACTGCATGTTCTTGTTCATATGTGGAACAGTTGATCTGATATAAGTAGAGAGTAGAATGTTAATTATCAGAGGTCAGAAAAGGCAGGAAGCAGGCAGGGATAGAAAAATGTTGATTGGGCTGGGGCTGTTGCTCAGTGGCAGAGCGCTTGCCTAGCATGTGTGAGGCACTGGGTTCCATCCTCAGCACCACATTAAAAAAAAAAAAGGCATTCTTTACATCTACAACTACAAAAAAAATTTTTAAAAAGAAAAATGATAAATTATAAAAATACAATTAGATGGTGGGGAGTACAGTACAGAAAGGCGACTATAGTGAACAATGATTTATTGTAATTTCAAAATAGCTAGAAGAAAGGATTTTGAATATTTCTAATATGAAGATATGATAAATGGTCAGGATGACAGATTACCTAATTATCCCTGATTTCATCATTGCACATTGTATACATGTATTGGAATATTACTCTGTACCCATGAATATGTTTTATTATGACATGCCAATTAAAAGTTTTAAAACTTTTAAAAGGTGGGAGGGGTGGGGGAAGGAAAAAAAATAAGCTATAAGACCTTTGTCCTTCTGTTAATTTTATGTATATGTACACTGGTGTATTGACATGTCTACATATATGTGGTACCAAAATTGACATATGAGCCCATAAATTAAAATTTAAAAAATGGATCCAAATGCTTTTGATTTACATAATTTAAAAGGTTTTTAAATTGGGTAAACAAAAATATGGCTTTCAAGTTACTAACACAGTTTTGTTTCCAGGTGGTCAAAAAAAAAAAAAAGTTTTAAAAAGGGATCTGGAGGTATAGCTCAGTGGTAGAGCTGTTTGCCTAGCATGCCTGAGGACCTGGGTTTGACTGCCAGCAATTCACACACACAAAAGTTTACAAACTTTTAAATGGTGATGGTAGGTAAATTCCTGTCATAAGGGGGCTGAAAAACTCCTGTTTGCCTAGTTTTGTTGAGGAGTTGCTTGGAGACAGAAGAGAGCTCTATGTTCAGTTTTGTGTCAGATTTTGCTGATTTTTTCCTCTATTCTTTATTCATTTTCAGTTTCATTGCTTTCTGCTCTTACCTTTAGTATTTCCTTTCTATTTATTTTGGGTGTTTGTTTTTCTTGTTTGTTTGTTCATTCGTTCATTCATTCAGTCAGTCAGTCCTGGAGATCAAACCCAGGACCTCCCACATGCAAAGCACATGTTCTCCCACTGAGCTACATACACATCTAGCCATTATTTTGGGTTTAATTCTCTTTTCTTTTCCAGTTTCTTGAGGTGAAAGTTTAAATTTCTTCTTTCCTAATATGAACATTTAAAGGTATAGATTTCTCTTTAAACACTGTTTTAACAGCATCCCTCAATTTTTTTTTTTTTTTCATGTACAGGGGGTTGAACTCAGGGGCACTTTACCACTGAGCTACACCACAGCCCTTTCTATTTTTATTTTTTATTTTGAGACAGAGTCTTGCTAAGTTATAGAGACTGGCTCAAACATGATCCTTTGCCTTGGCTTCCTGAGTTTGGGGATTGTAGACCTGCCCCAAAACACCTGGCTCTCATTTTTTTTTTTTTTTTATTTTTTTTTTTTTTTTTTTTTTATTTTGGTACAGGGAATTGAACCCAGAGGCACTTAACCACTGAGCCACATCCCTGACCCTTTATTGTATTTTATTTAGAGACAGGGTCTCACTGAGTTGTTTAAGGCCTTGCTAAATTGCTGAGGTTGCCTTTGAACTCACAATCTTCCTGCCTCAGCCTCCCAAGTTGCTGGGATTATAGGCGTGTGCCATTACACCTGACTCAATTTTTGATTTATTGTTTTTATTGTCATTCACTCAAATTCTTTCAAATTTCTCTATAACCTTGACACATGGGGTATTTACATGTATATTGCTTTTGTGTAAGCATTTGGAGCTTGTCTAGGTGTCTTTTTGTTATTGTCCTATCTTCAAGTTCACCCATCCTTTCTTCCGCTGTCTAATCTACTGTTAATTCTTTCAGTGAATTTTCTATTGCATATACTGAACTTTTCAGTTCCACACTTTCCATTTGGTTCTTTTTCTTTCTTTTTTTTTTGGTGCAAGGTAAGCACTCTACCAACTGAGCCATATCCCCAGCCCCTCCATTTGGTTCTTTTTCATTCTTCCTATTCTTCTGTTGAGATTTGTTAACTCACAATGACCATTTTTCCCGTTCAGTCCTTTGGCATATTTATGACAGCTGTTTAAGTTCCTTTCAGATGGTGCCAACTTCTGAGTCATCCATGGGTCTGGTTCTATTGACTATTTTTTCTTTTGGCCATGGGTCACACACTTCCATAGGTGCTTTTTTTTTTCTTCCCCTGTCATTTGCCTTTGAATATTTTATTGAATCTTAGACATTGGAGATAGTACACTTTAGAGACTAGATTCTGTTATCTTCCAATGAGGAATGTTGAATTTCTATTTAATAGACAGTAGAATTACTGATGACCTAGAATTTGAGGCTTCAAGTGTTATCCTTTGCTAGTGTAAGTCAGCTTTGGTTTTGCCTTAGACTCAGGGCAAATCTTTAGTTCAGGAACATAGATTTTAGTCTTATGGCTTTAGTGAGTTTTACTTATTTTTAAATTAAATTTTTGTACTGGGGTTAAAACTCAGGGGCATTTTACCACTGAGCTACACCCCAGCCTTTTTTATCTTTTTTATTTTGAGATAGGGTCTCACTAATATGCCCAAGCTGGCCTTGAACTTTTAATCCTCTTGCCTTAGGCGCTCAGTCACTGAGATTGCATGTGGTGCCATCATGCACAGGTTTTTGGAAGTTTTAAATGGAAAGCCTGAAGTGTTTAGTTTACCCAATTCTTCGCTGACAGCTTTTTTTTTTTTTTTTTTTTGCAGTGCTAGGGATTGAACCTAGGGCCTAGTGCATTCCTAGGCAAACGTTCTACTACTGAGCCATGTCCCCAGTCCTCATGTCGGTAGGATTCTAACTCAGATTTGCTTTGCAGTGGGTAGTAGTCAAAATCTCTGTTCATCTCTTGTTGGGCTCCTTGAAGATTCCTCCATTCATAGTTTGGCAATTGGCTTTCGATTTGAGGAGGATTTAGATGCCAAGGCTTCCCCTTCTGTGGCCTTCTCACTCCAGGAAATTTATCTCGTTTTCAGCTTCTCTAGAGTCCCCAACTCTGTCCTCTGATTCTTCAAGCCATGAAAGGCTGGACTTTCTCCTAGAGTTCTAGTGGTCCTATACTATGGGAACTGGGAAGTGCCCCCAAGAAAAACCCCATTTAAGTGTAGATGATCCCTTTAAGAGTTGAGTCCCTTTGTTTCTGCCTGTTTTGTGATAGTTTAAGAGCTTTAATATAGTTGTTTTTCATGTTTTGTCGAGAGTTTATAATTTGCTCATTATTGGGGGGGGTTCATCTAATAAACGACTCTACCATTACTAAATCATTCTTTCACTTCGAAGTGTCCCTTTTAACTTATCTGTCTATATTCTACTGGGGTGGGGGAAGAAAACACAGTCATAAAAGATAAAGTGCAGTGTTGAGTCCAAATGCAGGTGGAGCTTAGAGGGGTCACTCAGGTAGGCTTCCCAGAAGTCTTTATGAGATAGACTGTCGGGGGCTGGGCAGGATTTGAAATAACAAAGAGGATGAGTGTGGCAACTTGGGTTCTGCTGAGGACAGGAGTTGGCAGGAATGTGATGTGAGGACAGTGAGAAAGAAGACCAACCTCAGCCTGGCTAGAGAGTGGGAGACACTGGATAGGTTCGGCATGAAGACATGGAAGAAGCCTGGCTCAGGGATGTCCTAGACCTCTAAGCATTGTCAAGTTGCCTCTGTTCTTCCATGACGGTTGTTTACAGGGTGCTCTCCACTCCCCACCCCTTCCTCTAGTTTGGGCCTGGTTCCCATCCTCTCTGGAGAGGGTGATTTAGATGGGTACCTTCCACAAAAGGGCAGATAAGGTGCAGAAATCTTTAGGGATGTAACTGTGCCAGAAGCCAAAAGAAGAGGAGTGACTTCTATTGCTCCACCCAAAGGCAGGCAGGTGGAAGCATCTTCATTGAATAGGGTCAGCACCTTCCAGGCCTTAGGGAGCCAGCATTGACTCATCCCAGCACCCAACATAGCATATTAGGTTCTTTGACCCTAATCTTTTGTCCTCTGAAGAACACACAATTGGCTTTAGGATCACAAAAGGAGGTTTAGGTGAGGGCTTAGAGATCTCTTAATCCCAGACTTTGTCTTTGGGAGGCTTAGGATCATTCACAGAGCCCAAAAGTGTCTTTAGAAGAGGGGTTTGATGGGGCTGGGGGCGGGGCAGACCATGGTGGAAGGATAATCTATAAGAGGGATCAGAGGGGGTGGGGTTCATCCCATGAACACAATGTCAGAAGAAGACGAGTTTTTTCTGTTCAAGAACATCTCATCGGTGGGGCCCTGGGATGGGCCTCAGTACCACATTGCCCCTGTCTGGGCCTTCCGCCTCCAGGCAGCTTTCTTGGGCTTTGTCTTCTTTGCAGGGACACCACTCAATGCCATAGTGCTGGTGGCCACGCTGCGCTACAAAAAGTTGCGGCAGCCACTCAACTACATTCTGGTCAATGTGTCCCTAGGGGGCTTCATCTACTGCATGTTCTCTGTCTTTGTTGTCTTCGTCAACAGCTGTCATGGATACTTCGTCTTTGGCCGCCATGTTTGTGCTCTGGAGGCCTTCCTGGGCTCTGCAGCAGGTACTAAAGGGGAAGTGGGGTCTGGGGAGGCAAAGGGCACTACTCCAGGAACTGGACTTTGGGATTGGAGAGGGCCCCTAAGTTGACTAGATGTCTGACTAAAATGTTTTGAGTGTTAAACTCTACTCCAAGGATATTGGTCAAATCCAATCTCTTCAGGCTTGCTCTACCCCATCTGTCTTCCATTCCACTTGCCAGGCTGGGTGGGGCTCTGTCTATCCTATTTTCACATTTTGTCACAGGTCTGGTGACAGGTTGGTCACTGGCCTTCCTGGCCTTTGAACGCTACATTGTCATCTGTAAGCCCTTCGGCAACTTCCGCTTCAGTTCCAAGCATGCAGTGGTGGTGGTTCTGGCTACCTGGATCATTGGTGTTGGCGTCTCCATTCCACCCTTCTTTGGCTGGAGCCGGTGAGAGCACAGGGCAGTGCCGCTGACTTACTCAGGGGCTCAGGTTAACATGAGTGGAAAGAGAGCTTGGGTATAACATTTTAGTCTTTGGTCTATATTTTCAGAGTTGGTGTAGTAGGTGAGGCAAAAGAGCTGTGGGAGATAAGCAGCAACACTGTGCAGTTGGAACCACTGTGGCCTCTACTGGCGATAACAGAAAATTCCTCTGCCACTAGGTAGTGTTGAGTGCCTACAATCACAGATTCAGGGAGCTAAGGTGGAGAATCTAGAGTTTGAGATCAGCTTGTATAACCTAAACCCCAGCTAAAAAGTAAAAAAAAAAAATTAAAAAGGAAGAAAATTCCTCTGCCTAAAATCTTCTGGCATTCTCTAGGTTCTAAGTGGAGAACACTCCACTTATTCTGGAGAATCCAGAGTAAATGAGTGCTTGTCCTGTGGGTAAGTGCTTGGTCCTTTACAGGTTCATCCCTGAGGGCCTTCAGTGCTCCTGTGGTCCAGACTGGTACACTGTGGGCACCAAATACCGCAGTGAGTACTACACCTGGTTCCTCTTCATCTTCTGCTTCATCATACCTCTCGGCCTCATCTGCTTCTCCTATGCTCAGCTGCTGAGGACCCTCAGAACTGTGAGTGGTTTTTGAGAATCTGATCAGGGGTCTCCAGGAGAGAGGAAGAGTAGGGACATGCACTAGAAAACAAGATATCTGGAAATGTTCATGGCCAGATAAGACAGATATCTAAAAGCAGTAAAGAAAGGAGCTGGGAGTCAGAGATGAAATGGAATGAAGAATAAGGTGGAGTCATCCCTGCTCAAATTGATGTAAAGAGATGTATGCACGTGATCCCTTCCAATGCTATAGACCAGAAATCTACTTCCACCTTGCTGTCCTCCAGGGAGGAAAGCCAACGGAACTCGAGCAGAAGCAAGGCAATCAGAGTGGATATTCCCAGTAGAAAAGGGTCCAGAGATCTATGATTTGAAGTCTGGGGGTAAGAGTGATGTGATGCTCTCTGTGCTCTGCCCCAGGTGGCAGCTCAGCAGCAAGAGTCAGCTACAACTCAGAAGGCCGAACGGGAGGTGAGCCGCATGGTGGTGGTGATGGTGGGATCCTTCTGTGTCTGCTATGTGCCCTATGCTGCCCTGGCTATGTACATGGTCAACAACCGCAACCATGGGCTTGACTTACGGCTTGTCACCATTCCTGCCTTCTTCTCGAAGAGCTCTTGTGTCTACAATCCCATTATCTACAGCTTCATGAATAAGCAGGTAAAGTTGTCTATCACATTCTCGTGAAGTCCTGGTCCATAAGTCATTGGTTATTTTTCTCAGAACACCCTAGATACTACTCAGAGGGTTTCTAGGAGTGGACAAGGGAAGCCCCGAGAACCTCAAGGAGGCTGAAAGTCCCTGGTAAGCATAGGGAGTAAGGTATGGTATTTAAGATAATAGATTCCAGTCAGGATAGAACTTGAGCCAAAAAAGAATCAAATTGCTCCAATGAGGGGCTATGAAAAGGTTTTGAAACCTTTCCCTTTCAAATTCTAGCCTGCAGAAACAAGTTATTTTAGACTGGAATTTAGCTAGATATCAGGATAAGGAAGCAATCAAAACCACCCGATATTGGGTATAAGGCACTGTGTGAAGCTGTTGGAATACAAAATAGAAAACTTTGCCCCATACTTCCTAATGTTATCTTCCCTTTATTCATCTGCCATGGGAACTATCTCCAATTCTGCCTTTCCCTCCAGTTCCGAGCTTGTATCATGGAGATGGTGTGTAGGAAGCCCATGACAGATGAATCTGAGGTATCCAGCTCCCAGAAAACAGAAGTTTCCACTGTCTCTTCTAGCAAAGTTGGTCCCAACTAGGAACCCCATGTTGACCTGTTTGCAGCAACTAGAACGTCATTTAAGTAAGTTTTCACGTTCTCCATCAAAAACCTAACTATTAACACAGTAAAGAGATGGGAAGGGGAGTGAGGGCAGTTTGTGAAGTCGATTTTTCATCTTTCTACTATTCCCTTCCTGCCTACAAAGCTGTTTCAGCAAGGTCTACTTCAGACTACCCAAAGTCATTTCAACAATCACTAGTTTCTACTCCTAACAGGCACCCTTCACAGCATTTGGAGAACCATAAAAGAGTACAGCTGATTTTTCAGATCGTAGATAACACTCCTTTTCCTTTTTAGTAACCTTTTTCCCCCTATTGGGGATCTGTTCTGAAGTGATGTATTCTGAATTAAAATACCTTAGAAATGGAAAGATGTAAAAACAAAAACAAAACAGCCCCTTGGTAGGCCCCAAATGAGTGTGAAAGAACTTCCTTATGCTATTTCTGCAAATAATTGCTACAGCTTTGGCAGAGATAGCTATGTCTAGAAGCCCCTGAACCAAGCTTATTCTTAGGTGTTTCCCCTCCCCCCACTTGGCTAAACCAATATATGTCTTAAGCTGTATTTATTAAAATAATTTAATTACTTTGATGTTCTCAAAATTAATTTGCATATCTTATTACCATTCATAAACTACACCAAAATGTTAAACATTTCACTTTATATCCTCCCTCCACTCCCTGCAGAACTTTTTTGAATAAAACCCAAGATAAACCTGTGTATATCTATCACAAAGAATGGTGTCTGTGGGTATCAGGTATGCAATGAGCAGCTGGGTTCCTCTCTAGTAACAAGGCCTACGAACAGCTCAGAAGGGTTATAGCTATGTGAGAGGATGCTAGGAGATTCCAGAAATAGGAGAAAAGCAGGAATAAGTTTGAGAGAAGGTAGTACTTTCTTTGGGATTGAGAGACGGGTGGGGTTAATCTTCTAGGAGGTCCTTTTCTGTGACATAGCACCCATAAGTCTAAGCCAGAGTTCCATTCCTACAAGAAAGAAGGACACACATCCACAATGAATGTAAACGGTTTTATTTAGAAACAGATAGGTACCTGTTTGCATTATAGAATATAAAACTTGGTTTACACTCTATAAAAAATAACCAATATCCAAATTTAAGAGAACTAGCACTCACAAAACACATACTGTGTGTGTGTAGCTACTGTTCACCAGCCTCAGGCTTGATTTAAACAAACAACCCCCCTAAAACAAAACAAAACAAAAAAACCCAAACTCCCCCCCAAACAAAAAAACACAAAACACTCCAAGGGGCTCACAGAGATGAGAGTACAATGCTTGCTGGCGAGTCCCCACATCCAAAAGCTGCCATCCTAGTAGTTTATGGTTTGCTAAGTGCATGATTTTCATGTCATGCCTGTGCTCTCTGCACCTAATAATCCTTGAGGCTCATTCAGTTCATGATGTGCCCTACCTAAGCTAGGGTGGTGGCATTATTTATTATCTCTGGTCTTAATAAAAAGGGGGAATCTGGAGGTGGAGAATGTTCATTATCCTATACTGGGGTTAAATGTAAAGAGTGTATCCTCTATCAAGAGCTTGATGCGAAGGCTGGGGTGAAATTACGTGACACCTGGCTCTTTGCCACACCAAGCAGCCCACCTCAACAGGATTGTGGAAGACCAAAGGATATACCTAGGTTCAGGTATAATCATCACCCAGCACCACCTGAATGTATTACCAGAAATATAGGAAATAATAAAGGTTATATATATATATATATTTATTTATTCATCTTAGTAACCTGAGGGTTAAAGATTTGGAATACAATAGTTCTTCTCAGAAGAGGTCCATCAGTAAGAAAGGGACTAAAATGGACAGTTTGTTACATAAAATATGGTTAAAATGGAGTTGGAAAGAGGGTGGTTTCTTCAGCTCCTTCTACAGTATTCTTCTCTTTGATAACAACAGAATACCTGCTGATCCAGGATAAATCTTTTTTGTTTTTTTGGCAGCAGAGAAGGAGGAAATGAGGGAATGGGGTGTGATGGTCAAAGGCAGGAAGAGTGAGCAATGGTCCTCAAACCAAAGAGTCCCCTATTTGTAGGTCCTCCTACCCTTGCATCTGAGCTCAAGCTCTAGGGTAGACACAGAGGCGCCTAGTAGTGAGTGGTTTGCATTCTGAGGTATGAGGATCCCTGGTAAAGTCAGCAGCACCTGGTTTTTGGAAACCAGCCCACAAGATAAGAACACTGCAACCAAGTTTATAACTAATACTGCTATTTAACTATCATCCCAAAGAGAAAAACGGGGGAAATCCCCACTATATTGGGAGGTTTTAAGCTTTCATATAAGATGGTCTAAATAATCTCTTCATTTGATCTTAGGGTTTCTTAAGCAGATTCTCATTCAGTAATCATACCTCTAGTTAAAGGCACTTTTGATGACATGATTGGAAAGGAGTGAATTTTTTTTTTTTTTTGGTACTGGGAATTGAACCTAGGATGCTCTGCCACTAAGTTATATTCAGCCCTTTTTGTTTTTTATTTTGAGACAGGGTCTTGCTAAGTTGCTGAGGCTGGCCTCAAACTTGAGATCTTCTTGCCTCAGCCTCCCAAGTTGCTGGGATTACAGGCATGTGCCACCATGCCGGCAAGGAGTGAATTTTAACTGCAGTGACATCAAGATTAATTCCTGGGAAAGAGGAGCCACATGGAGCACTTACAGTGATTTCAACAGGCAAATAATTATGTTGTAAGCATTTCAACAGATGCATACCCAGAAAAAAAAATGGATGCCCTGAACACACTTGTATTCTTCCTTTAGTTTTCCAGCTGTTTCTAGCTGGAAACTGGTCTATAAAAAGCTAGAAATAACTCTGTAAAGAGATCACACTCACTACTTGATTGATTTTCAAGACACTGGCCCTAGCTTCCTATCACAGCTGTGCTTGACAAAATTAACAAATAGCTAGTTCTACAGGGGAAAAAAGAATGAAGCCAAGTTGAGCCAAGCTTTCTTAGAGCACAGGGATTCTGTTCCTGACCAGATAATGGCAGGACCGGTTGCTGGACCCATACCAACTGAATGCAATCTGAAATGTCAGACTTTTCATAGGCAAGATTAAGTGTTATCTCTCAAAACATAAATCATGGAGCGTGTAATTTTCCTTTCTCTCAACATTTCTTATTGATCTCAGGCTTAAAATATTAGTTAAGTGAGAATTACAAAAATTATATAAGGGGTTGAGAAAGAGTAAAGGGCTAATTTTTGCCTACAAGTGTGGGTTGAGGATCTTGATCCTTCATATAATACTCCCAACTAGAAAACAAATACAAAAATAAACACACCATGTTATACATTATACAAAGTGTAAATCTACAAACACAAGTGTACTAATTAGAGTTGTTCCTCAGAAGCACAGTTCCCTCCAGTCCCTTAGAGAGGAGGAGGAATGGGGACGGGATGATTTTCATTATTTCATACGCCTTTTCATGTCTTAAAAAGTTTGTAATAACAGTCTCAGTAGCGCAAACAATTTCATGTGAAAACGAAAGCTGTAAAAATAAATTACTTTTGAAGAAACACGGGTTCCTCTGTCTGCAGCTCAGAATTCATCATGTCGTACTAAAGCCTCCCCAAAATCTGTGGCCTGGCTGCCCACAAACAAATCATACTTGTCGACGATCTCCTCCTTAGTAAGCTTGCCATCCTGAAATCAGAGAGAGTGGCGAGTTGAGGCAAAATATATTTCCTATTCTAAATTCAGAAACACTGTTAGAGAACAATGGGTTAATCAGGATTTAATTGTGAACTCCAACCTCAATCCCTCCCTTCTTCCATATACACAGAGAGAGAGAAAATAACAAAGAATATGCTTCTCTTATTAAGAATAAGTTAAAAACTGAAAGGATGGTCACTAATATGGCTCAACAGTTCCAGGACAGAGAGATAGGTTTGTTTCCTGAGGTTTGTAACAGGTTTGTTACTCTTCCTTTAGAGTAAAACATGGGACATCTATTAGATATGGGCTAGAGATGGCCAATAGCAACTGGAAAATACTTCAAAGTGAATCAATCAAGTTACTGTTTAATAGGAAAAACGAAATCTGCCAATATCAAGTCTAGTTTGCATCTCCCCTCTGGTCCTAGTCTCCAACCAGATTAGACACACCCAAACAAAGGCTCTGACACACACCTCAAACAGCATTAAGATTCCCAAGAGACAACTGCTCATATTTCCTTTTCTCATGAAGCTAAGGACAGGGCAGTTGGCAAATGAAGTGTCTGAGTAAGAACTCAAAATAGACTAACCTTAAAAGGTTTCTAAGATAAGTTTCTGCATCTGAAACTAAGGATTAGCCTAGATAATAGAATGTTCGAAATAACAGAAACCCCATCTTTAGACTTTCAGTTTATTCTAATAAGAAGACTCAAATCTTTGACAAAGGTGACAGAGTACAGTGATAACAATACTCTTGATAAAATGAATGTCTCAGATAATGCATCAAGGATGACTTTAATAGATTCCAAGGAAAAGCTGGCTTATAACCTTCTATAAAATATCTAATTTCTTAAAGTACATTTAAGAAAGAAATAACCAGTTTTGAGCAGGCAGAATGAGTCCATAATAGGTAAACTTTAAAAAAAAGTACAAAGGAAGTAACAAAGCAAAAAAAAGACAAGAAAATATCCTGAGTATCCAAAGATAATAAGTGATGCACGCTGCTGCATACAGGCTACACATAGAGGCGCTTTTATGCAGCCCAGGTTCCTTGAACACTGGGCAGAGATGAATAAAATGAAACCACAGAGCAAAGGTTGCCCTCAAAGTTTTCAATTGCCAAATTTAAATCCTTAGCAGACTTAAGATCTTAAATGCTCTATGTATCTTGATAAAATATTTTTAGATAATTCCTTAGAAACAGACTGATTACTGCCAGACTACTTTGGCTTATTCAGACTTACCTTGTTTTTTTTTTTTTTTTTTTGGCAGTACTGGGGATCGAACCCAGGGCCTCAAACACTCTACCAACTGAGTTATCTCCCCAGCCCACTTACCTTGTTTTGATCTGACTCATAGACTAGGTGCCTAGCTTCTGCCTCTGCATGGTCATAGTCTGAGGGAAGTATCCAGTCTTTGGTTTCTTCCTTGTCCATCTTCCCATCACGGTTCTTATCTCGAAACTCAACGAACTGCTCTCGCTCTGTCTTCACCCATTCTGGCTCATCTGCATTTCCATCATGGCTGTACATGTCACCTGTGTGCACAGAAATACATACCAAAGAAGAATTTGTCTTTTCCCAAAGACTGCCTCATGCTAATTTGGTCTAACCCTTCATGTTTTCAACCTAGTAGCAGTTTACATGGGTATCTCAGGCCAGAGCCCTTAAAAAAAGCAGTATATTTTCCTGAGACTTAATTACTGATCTTGCAACAAGTCTATTTCCAGCTACTGACTTTGAGTAAATGAAAGCAAAGAGAATTTTTATTACCTTGAAAACTATACAGACATAAGATGAGTTGACCAGCACCAGACAGGCTAGTTATTCCAGACATTTCATTTTGACCCATGGTAGCTACTTAAATTGGACCACTGGTTTAAAAAGTACAAATTCTCTGGGAAACTTAAGAAGTGTTATGTCATAAGCCAAAACTGCCTACTAACCAACTCCTATATAAAATGCATTGTGGTCTTTAGTCAGGGCAAAAATGCCCCTAGGTAATTAGGAACACTGTCAAGAAGTACACTGGGAAGGACCAGTCAGGAAAGAACCAAATTTCAGATCCTGAACTTACAGTTTTCCCTTAAAAGCTCATCTGCATGAGAACACAGTTCTGGCCTCCAAGGCTACTTTCCTGTCTCCCCTTTACCATCACCCTTTTTTCTACTGTATAGAAGAGAGGCCTACTCTCAGCCATTGTGAAACTTTAGAGTGTAAAACAGCTCCATGATGATGAAAAAACAATAAGAAAACATGAGTGTTTGTCTTGAGAAAGGAGGTGTTTGAAAAAATGCTAACAAATGCTTTCACGTGTTCAAGGCTTTGCTTTTAAAAAAACTAAAAAGAGGGTCTAATTGAGTTTTAGCCATGGGATCATTAAAAATAATTCTTGATGACAAATCATGTGATTTTTGTCATATAAGTCAAAAGGCGTTCCAAAAACTAAGTGATACTGCTATCACAAATCTTCCATTCCTATCAATTTATGTAAATAAGGTTTCTCAGTATTTCCTCTAAAAAAATAAAAATTAGGAGTTGGTGCTGAATTATTTTATTCTAATGGCAAGTAACTGCCATCCATGAATACAAAACCACTAGGAAAAAAGGTAGCACAGAGGTAATTTTTGTTTAATATGAACATGTTTACAGTAAATGTTATTTTGTCTGTCTATTAATGATTGTAACAGTAACTGAACCTGGAAAAGACTTGAAAACATTTTAAAACAACACTTAAACACAATTAAGGGATGGGATTGTGGCTCAGTGGTAAAGTGCTTGCCTGGCATGTGTGAGGCACTGGGCTTGAGTCTCAGCACCATAAATAAATAAATAAATAAATAATAAATAAATATCTTAAAAATTATTTAAAAAAACACAAGGGCTTTATCACAGAAAAAAAGTATTTTCATATTTCAATGTACACAAACAATACACTTGCAAATAACTATGTCAAGGTGATTTAAGGCTTTCAAGATAAAATATATTAGGATATACTTTTTTTTTTTTGGGTGGTGCTGGGGATTGAACCCAGGGCCTTGTGCCTATGAGGCAAGCACTCTACCAACTGAGCTATAACCCCAGCCCAAGAATATACTTTTATGGGGAAAATAAATTAAAAAGGAATTAAGAAACTAGACAATATAAAATTTCCAAATAGTAGAGAATTGCTAATTCAAGAAAATATTATTTTCAAGACAATACTATTTCGTGTCAGTTTTATCATCAGTAAGTGGGAAAAACATTCCTAAATTTCTACAAAATTAAACAAATAAATGTAATCAATCAATGATCACACTGTTGCCAACTGAAAGTTGTTATTTAAAACAATACGATAACAAAGAACTACTTCCTTTTTAATTGTTATTAAATGCAGACATAGCTGCTAACATTTATTGAGTGCTTATTGAATTCTAGGCATCATGATAAAGCATTTTACTTACACCATCACTTTATCCCCTCTTTTTCCCCCTGAATTATTTTAGGACAAGTCCCAGGTAATTTCTCATGCTTATGTACTTCAGAATATATCTGTCGTGGTCTATAAAATCAATTCCTTGGTATTGTCTAATGCCTAGTCCAAATTTGAACTTTCTGATTCTTTTTTTTTTCTTTTTCTGTTTTTGTTGTAGATAGACAGCATGCTTTTATTATATTTGTTTATTTTTTTAATGTGGTGCTGAGGATCAAACCCGGTGCCTCACAAGTGCTTGGCAAGTGCTCTGCCACTGAGCTACAGCCTCAACTCCCCTGATTCTCTTTGTAAAGTTGGTTTGTTCAAGCTGGCCATGATAACACATGCCTATAATCCCAGCGACTCAGGCTAAGGCAGGAGGATCGCCAAATTCAAGGCTAACCTCAACAATTCAGCAAGGCCTAAGCAACTTAGTGAGACTGCATCTCAAAATAAAAAATAAAGAGGGTGGGGATATAGCTTCGTGTTAAAAGTGCCCTTGAGTTCAATCCCCAGTAACAACAACAAAACCCCAAAAGAGCAAAAACAAAAATAAAGTTTGTTCAAATTATTCACATGAATGATGGGTAGGAAGTGGTTGTTTATTTTTAATTTATTAAATTTTATTTTTGACATTTAAATTTTAGAGATAAATTTCAGAATTAAGATACTTCATAATGTTAACCTATGCAACCAACAGTTTACTTTTTTTTTTTGGTGGACATAATACCTTTATTTTATTTTTATGCGGTGCTGAGGATCAAACCCAGGGTCAGACAGGGGCTAGGTGACGGCGCTACCACTGAGTCATAACCCCAGCCCCAACAGTTTACTCTTTATAACTAAAGTTCTAATTAATTATTTTAGATACCAATTTTAAAATATGTAAGAGAATGCTATTTGTCAAAATTCTTTTAGGAGTTAAGTGAGAAAAAAAGTCTGAAGACTCCTGAGCAATACCAAAACTAATTAAATGTACCTGCTCTCCTGTAAGGCATGGGAATATACCTAATAAGTCTAAATAGTTCTAGAAGCTCTAAGCAAAGGTAGTCAATATTGTCAATTTCCAGAACCTGAGGATTAAGAGCAGAATCACTCACACCCTCTGACTTTATCTCAAGAAGTTCTTCAGAATTTCAAACTTGCCAATTTCTCCAGCCTATAGTACACTGAGAAAAATGTATTTATATAAGGTCCATAGGCCAGGGTCCTATACCAATTACTCAAAGGTGAAGACTTATTTTTAGTAGGCAGATTGGAAAGTTGTTTTTTTTTTTTTTTAATTTGTTCTAATTTCTTGTACTGAATTAGAGAGGGAATGCAGGTAGGCTTAAAATACAGAGTTTTCATAGAAGCTAAAAAATACAATATAACGTAAGAGCATTTTAGGGGTAGATGAGTAAAGACATAAAAAATACTATTTGAATTCTACTTAAAAAGGATTAAATCCACTGGATAATATTAAGGAATTATCAATTTTTTGGTTCAGATTAAAAAGTTTTTAGAAATACGCATTTATCTTAGAGATGCATAATCAAATGTTTACAGATGAAATGAGATGATGATAGGATTTACTTCAAAATAAGAAAGGAAGCTGGTTGTGGCAGTGCACACCTGTAATCCCAGTGGCTTGGAGGTTGAGGCAGGAGGATTGTAGGTTCTAAGCCACTTTCAGTAATTTAGCAAGGCCCTAAGTAACTTTGTAAGACACTGGTTCTAAAAATAAAAAAGGCTGGAGATGTGACCAGTGGTTAAACAGCCCTGGTTCAATGCCCAGTACAAAAACAAAACAAAAAAAGGAAGAAGTGGATGTGGCCAAAGGTTAATGGTCGTTGAGGCACAGAGGTCATTATACTCTTTCAATTTTGTATAAGTTTACAATGCTCTGTAATAAATTTAAAAAGCAAAAAGAACTACACAGCATAACTCTGGGGTCTCTTATTAATGCTACATGTAAGAAGCAAAGAACTTTGCTTCTTTGTGATCTCTTTCCTCAACAGGGCAGAAATTGGCATATCACTAAAAACTGTAAACTCTATTCAAAAGACTTGAAGGTTTACAGAGACCAACATCCCAGACGTGAAAGTGTCTTCATGAGTTACTGACTTACAAAAGGAAGCAACACATAGACATGTGCACAAATACACTGGATAGCTTTGGTAGTTTCAAGATATAACTAACTCCTTTGCTTTTGAATCTATTATGATGCAGAAGACAGAAGTATCTTCTTATGTAGTCTCAATGCTTGGCAAATGGTGGTTCTTAACAGTGATACCTAAACAAGAGTGATAAAATGGCAAAAGCCAAGAAAAAAAAAAAAAAGTTAAAAGTACAAAAGCTTATAAATATCAACCTGGGTTCAGAAAACATACTCAGGCATCTACTGTCCTGATGAACTCCAATAAAAAGAAAAAAAAGTTCTTCTTTTTGGGCGGGAGCTATTTTCCATTGCTCATCCCTTTCTGTAGAAGGTATGACTAGACAATTATCTAAGTAAAGGAGAGATTCTTCACAGTTTAATGACAGGTAACAGAGATAGGTCTTTAGTTTCCCTTTCAGGCTTAAGAAAAGTATTTCAGGTAAAGATAAGAGATCTAAAAACAAACTGACTTATCTGAAACACAAAAGCGGTGGTTCACTAAAATAAGTTACTATAAGAAAAAAAACGTGAAATACCAATGGAACAAAACAGAGAACCCAGAAATCTATACATCTACAGTCAAATGATTTTTTGTTTCAGTGCTGGGGATCGAACCCAGGGCTTCATGCATACTATGTAAGTACTCTTCCACTGAGTTATATCCCCAGTCTGTACAGTCAAATGATTTTTGATAAAGGTCTCAAAAACGTACATTGGAGAAAGGACAGCCTCTATAATAAATGGTGCGGGGGGAACTGAATATCCATATTCAGGAGACTGAAACATGACACTATCTCTCACCACATAAAACAATCAACTCAAAATGGACTGAAGACCTAAACGTAAAACCTGAAACTTTAAAAATTACTAGATGAAAACAGAAACTTCTTTTTTTTGGGGGGGGTGCTGGGGATCGAACCCTGGGCCTTGTGCTTACAAGGCAAGCACTCTACCGACTGAGCTATCTCCCCAGCCCCAAACAGAAACATTTTTAAGACATCAATATAGGCAGTGATATTCTGGATAAGATCCCAAAAGCACAGGAAACAAAAGGTAAAAACAGACAAATGGGATTATATTAAACTAAGATGCTTCAGTACAGCAAAGGAAATAACAGAGTGAAGAGACAATGAGCAGAATGGGAAAATATATCTGCAACTGATCATCTGTTAAAGGATTAATATCTAGAATATATAAGAAACCCAACAGGGAAAAAAAAAAAAATCCCCAAATAACTTGATTAAACTATGGGCAAATGATCTAAATAGATGTTTCTCCAAAGACACACAAATGGCCAAGAGTGTGTTTCTATGTATATAAATAAAAAGCTCAATATCACTCACTAATCATCAGGGAAATGCAAACCAAAAATCATAATAAGGTACTACTCTAGTTAAAATGGCTATCAGAAAAAAGACAGGGCTGGGGATATAGCTCAGTTGCTAGAGTGCTTGCTTTGCATGCATAAGACCCTGGGTTCAATCCCTAGCACCACAAAAAAAAAAAAAAAAAAAAAAGACAATAACAAATGCTAGAGAGGATGTGGAGAAAGAGGAACTTTTATACACTGTTGATGAGAAAGTAAATTAGCATAGCCATTACAGAAAACAGTAGGAGATGTGGCTCAGGGTTAAGCACCCCTGGGTTCAATCCCTGGTACCATGGTACCAAAAAAACCCAAAAACAATATGGAGGCCCTCAAAACAACAAAACCTAACTAAAGATACATATGATCTAATTGTCCCACTACTGGTTATATGTCCCAAAAAAATGAAATCAGTATATCAAAGAGACAACTGTGGGCTGGGGTTGTAGCTCAGTGGTAGAGTACTTGCCGAGCACAGGTGAGAGGCACTGGGTTCAATCCTCAGCATCACATTAAAAAAAAAAAAATCGAATAAAGGTTAAAAAAAAAAGAAAAGACATCTGCATCCCCATATTTTTGCAGCACTATTCACAACAGCCAGAATAGTCAATAATCAACTGAAGTGTTCACTGATGGCTGAACAGATAAAGAAAATAGGGTGTACATATACACAATGGAAACTTATCTAGATAAATAAATAAATAAATAAATAAATAAATAAATAAAATCTCTCATATTCAGCAACATAGGTGAAATAAGTCAGGCATAGGAAGAGAAAAACAGCATGTTCTCTTTCATAGAAGGAAGTTGATTTCCTAGATGAAAACAGTGATCCCTAGAGGCTAGAAAGAGTAGGAGGAGGGGAGGTAAAGAGGGCTGGATAATGGGTACCAAAGATAAGTTAGACAGGGGGAATAAGTTATAGTGTTCTATAGCACTATAAGATAACTACAGTTTGTAACAATTTATTATATATTTTTAAAGAACTAGAAGAGAGGAATTCAATGGCGCCCAACACAAAGAAATAAATGTTTAAAGAAAGACTGATTTGCTTATTGTACTTTGTATACCTGAATTGTCATACTGTACCTCATCAATATGTATAATCATTATGTGTAAATTAAAATAAAAAGGATGTGGGGATTATAGCTCAGTGATAAGAGTACTTGCCTAGCCTAGGTGAGGCTCCCTGTGACTATTACCATCAATTCAACAGGGCATCTGGGATACACTATTTATCTGTGGTGCATAACACTGTAAGCACTAGCCAGCCATATGTGGCTATCAGATCCTTGAAATGTGGCTGGTCCAAACTGGGATATGCTACATATAAGTGTAAAAAATCTCAACAATTTATTTTATTATGTTTTTGTAATACCAGGGATTGAACCCAGGGGCACTCAACCACTGAGCCACATCTCCAGTCCTATTTTGTATTTTATTTAGAGACAGGGTCTTGCTGAGTTTCTTAGCATCTCACTTTTGCTGAGGCTGGCTTTGAACTCATGATCCTCCTGCCTTAGCCTCCCAAGCCACTGGGATTATAGGCTCAACAATTTATATTATTAATAAGGGGAAATTATAATATTTTGGAATATTAGATTAAAAATGCATTCTTGAAATTAATCTCACCTGCTTTTTACTTTTTTAATGTGGCTATCAAAAAAAAAATACATATGTGGGTCATACTTTCATTTTGACTGGATAGTGCTGCTATAGATAGTTTACCACTATTCATCACATTGGTATTGTTTAAGAGCTAAACCATGCAACAAATTGTTTCCATGGGTGATTACATCTTCCCAAATGTCTCAGCTTTTTCTAAGGTTAAAACACTTGAGAAAGAGACTTACCAATATACTCTTCTAGATCAATGAAACCATCAGCATTCTTATCTATATCCTCCATTGTTTCCTAAATAGAAAAGAAGAATGAATGAATTTGACAGAAGAGTATATGATGTGCCTATATGCTTAAAAGTGATGTTTTCCTAGCTAGAAAACGGTAGAATATTAATGTCACTCTGAGTTACATCCTCACGCCTTTTTTATTTTTTTAATTTTGAGACAGGATCTTGCTAAGTTGCTGAGCCTGGCCTCTACTTGAAATTCTCCTGCCTCAGCCTCCTCAGTAACTGGGATTACATGGTCATATATTGGCAATCTCTTATGCATCAACCTAAAATAACTATGAGTCTTCTTGGAGGAACACTGACATAGCTTAATGATGGTAGTCCTTGTTATTCTAAAAGGAGATGTGACCAGTAATTATGACTACAGCTATAAAAAGTCTATGTTATTAGTAACTGCATTCTGTGAAAATTCTTCAATATCACTGTTAGTTTCTGATCACTGATCATGGGATATTTTTTAAAACAGGATTTCCTCCCATTCTCACTTATGAAACTAACAATGAAATGGCAAAATACATCGTCTGATGTTAAGTATTATCATGCCAAATAGAAAGTCTAAGGCGCTTTGGAAAAACCATGATAGAGCCAGGCACTGTGGCACTTGCTACTCAGAAGGCTGAGGCAGGAGGATCACAACTGAGCAATACCCTGTCTCGAAATAAAAAACTAAAAGGGTTGGGAATGTGGCTCAGTTTAGAGTAACCCTGGGTTCAATCCCCAATATGGATGGATGGATGGATAGATGGATGGGTGGAAGGAAGGAAGGATGCACAGAAGACAGGCAGTGACAGCACTTGGACTCTGAATCTGGCAGCTATTTGAAAAACAAGTCATTCTGCCAAATATACAGGAAAGGCTAAAGAGGGGACACAGCATAAACAGCCAAAAGAGAAACTGAGTTCCTGTTTAGAACCCTGATCTCACCCACCTGCACTACTATGTCCTTCATATAGTCATATTCCTCAGGGTGCAGGAAAGCTGTGAATTCTTCCTTTGTGGCAATGAGATCTCCATCCTTGTCTGCCATCTTAAACCTCCGTTCATCTCTAACCATCATTTGTTTATAGTTAAATCCATCATCAGGGTCTGGATCATCTAGAAAACAAAAATTTAGGTCAAATCTGGAAAGAAAACACAAAAACATGGAGAATCATTTTCCAAGAAATAAAAACCAAGTGATGAAGAAATAATTCTTGAATACACAGGTAAAATTAAACCAAGCAATGAAAAAAATAACTTGATTACACAGGCAGCAGTCTAAAGACATTCAATTTTGGGATGAAACTCCAGTAATCAATCAGACCTCATTCAGGTCCAAGCTGAATATAAATGTTTGCCAATCAACATGAAACTCTGTCTCCTGGATTACTGAACAACAGTTCATGTTTTATTGTTTTTGGTGTTAAGGCTTGAATTTCCTAGTTATATCTGGGAAGCAGTGGTGGCTCTAATGCCATACTACCTGAGTTTGAATTCTACCATTCCTAGCTGTGTGTCCCTGGGTAAAAAACTTAACTGTGCCTCATTCTCATCTGTAAAATGAGAATAACAGTACCTGTCTCATAGGGTGTTATGAGGTTTAAGTGAGAAACAGTAACAACAAAACTAAGTCAAGCACTAAGAACAATGCCTGGCATATAGTTGGCATTCAGTAAATGTCAGTTATTGCTATTTTTATTAAACATTAAGAAAGCAGATATCAAGGACCTTCTGCCTCATTTTAGACATTTGGAGTCTTTTTTTTTTTTTTTTTTTTTTCAGTCGATCCAGAAACTGACCAAGAGTTATGTGTACTATTCTTCTTCCCCTTATACAAAATTCTAGAAAATACAAACTAACCTGGAGTTACAGACAGTAGGTCAGTGATTGCTTAGGGATAGGGATATAGGGAAGATGAGATATGAGGAAATTTGGGGGGGGGGGTGATAGATATGCTCATTATATTGATTGCACTGATGGTTTCACTGGTGTATACATATGTCAAAACTCATTAACTGTGCACTTAAATATGCAATTTACTGTATGTCAATTATACCTTGATAAAGCTGTTGTTTTAAAGAGATTAGATTACAACCAAATTGAATTTAGTCCTATCCATCTGTTATGATGTTTAACTGCACAAGCAGCAGTTAGATTCTATACAAGAATCTAGAAGAATAAAATTTAATTTCCATAAGCTGAAAAAATGTAAAGGAGTTAACCACAGAAAATAAAAGTTGAGTTACTGTGTAAACCAAATGAGATAACAGATATGAAAATACTTTGAAAAGTAATACAGCACATTAAAGGTAAGAAATTATCATTCCTACAATATATAGATTAAATATAAAGGGGACTTATTTTCTAAAAAGAGCCACAAGGCCCCTTTAATAGTAAGATCATACCACTGACCTCACCCATCTCTAATAGTGCAGCTCAATCTTTTCACATTTTAAGCACAGTTTAAAAAACTAAACCAAAAACTGCTGTATTTTAAGAGCTGAGCAGCTTGAAGCTTCTTTCTCTGTTGAGTGTCAAAACTATAGTGAGACAGTTTATTTCCTCATAAGGCTTTGAGACTCTAATAACGTACACTGAAAGTCAGAATGGGAGGGAGATGAAGAATTTAAGGAAAATACCATCTTTCTCAGACCCTAAGTCATCTCTTCTAAACAAATATCCAATTTCAGTACCAACTATGTAACAGAAGGTAACAGAAAAAGTCACTTTACATTTTCAGATTAGATTCTTAGCTAAAAGTCTTCCTCCCCTCCCTAGGATAAACATGGTGACTAGAATTGAGCAACCTAATAGCAAAATGTACATATTAAAGAATGGAAAAGGATGCAATGCTTTATTTTTAATGATGAAATTTATACCTACAGCTCTGCTCGGGGTGTTGTACTTATGCTAAGCACCATTTTATGGTCTTTTGGTGGCCTGCACACAGTCTCTGGTTGGCTCTTAATCTAGTTTTGGTATATAGGCAGGGAGGATTTTAGTATTTGTTATTCTATTTGTGGTAGAGACAGTATTGACATTCCTTTTGTGAAGAGTGGATTCACTGAAACAGATTTTAACCAAGAGCCAAGATAATTTATACCTGAATCAAAACTGAACTGAGAACACATTTTCACAAAAACTCCCCAGCACTTCTCTAATCCAACTCATTACCCCCTGAGGGCTATCTACCCGCAGGCCTCCAGAGAAAGATGCCTTATAAAGACATTGCTTCTCTAGTCAGTGCTTCAGTTTGTGCACAGTCTCAGGCAGTAGAAATACCCATTACATTGAATCATCTGCCCTGTGAGGCAACAGAGTTCTCAACAAATTTTTATGCACATAATCATACACAGCTGAAGCAGCATTCTGGGCAGCAAGTTAGTGTCTAGGTCTGAAGTGAGATTTATTAATGTACCATTTTGTTTAGATCACCAATAGCCTACCCTTTGCTTTATATTTATAATTAATTCTGAAAAAGTCAGGAGGGTGTTGGGTCTTAGCCAGAGAATAAGAAACACAGGATGCCTCTCCATCTGTGCTGGCTTTTTAATACACGTGTTCTTTATTGGGTGAATGATATGTTTGGTTCTTGGCTAAATGTCAAGCATTGAGAGAGAGATTGCCACTTTGGTCTTAGGAATGAGAACAAGCCCAACACAGAAATAAAAGTCTCTTCATCAGAAATGTATGCACTCTTGTAATTAACATGAACAGCTGGCTATCTTGTGGGGAAACAGATCTTTATATATACACTGTTAGTCAGTGGTGGAGAATGCTTCCTTTAACCTAATTTTGCCTAATTTCCAGGATAAAAATGCAAAAACACCATTTATGTATTTTTGTCACAAATGGTAACCATGTATAATAGAGGAATCTCATAAATAAAAACACCATAGATAATCAACTCCATAAGACCACCACCTAGTATTCCATAGTAGGCAAATGTAGAAGTGCCAAAGAAAATTATTAACAGGTGGCACAAATAAAAAAGCTACCGAATCAACAGAAAGCAATCAAAGTAACATTTATCTGCCTTGAAGCATTTGCAAAGCAGTCTGATAAACTCATGTGCCAGAGAAAACAAATGGGAAATCTTTATTTCTAAACTTCAGTAAGCAGACATAATGAAACAGTTAAAATTTTATCAAGGAAAACTATTTTATTTAAATTTTATTTTAAGGAAGGCAGTAATTTTCTTCCTCTTCTCTCCAGGAATCTAATTAGGTTTGAATTTCAGGTCTACCATCTTAGTGTGACCATATCAAGAGACATCCAAAGGTCTCTTGCTTTACATTGTTGGAACAATGCAGCCTTTTAAACAAGATGTACTCCAAAAATTTTCTACATGAGGGATGACAGAAAAAAAAAAAAAAAATGGTAAAATATATTTGCAAAGTTAATGATGTAGAAGATGCCAGACTTCAGAAAACCACAATTAAGCAAATTTAAAAATACATAATATACAAATTTAAAATTAATAAGATGCAGGGGAATCAGTTCAGCATTGAACTATTTAAGATAGGCACAATTTCTTCCTTTCCTTTACTGCGTGACCCATTTGTTTCTTTGACTCAAGACCATGGTCTCGGCCAAGCTGACATCTTGCCCCTTACCCAGGTAAGTGCCATAAGTCACGTTTCTGTACTCATCCCAGGAGATTAAGCCGTCTTGATTCATATCAAACTCCTGCCATTGGTTTTCAACATTGTCATATATGTATTTCTTCTGGGCGTGTTTAATCCAGGTTTTCAGCTCCCCCTCCGTCACAAACCCATCTTTATCCGCGTCTATTTTATCTACAATCATTCTACAAGACAAAATAGTTACGTTTCAAGGTGCCGGCTCCACAAGGCTTTTTCCCCCAGATAGTAGGGACCTACCTAAAACGTAGCCGTAGGTGGCATTTTTATACTCTTCCCAGGAAACGAGGCCGTCCTCATTGAGGTCATGCCCCTTCCACTGTCGCTCTACATCCTCGTAAATCCAGCGCTTTTGTGCAAATTTAATCCAGTCTTTGAGTTCATCCACAGTAACAAACCCGTCCTTGTCGCCATCTATTTTACTTACAATCTTTCTGTAGAAAATGCAGAGAAATCCAGCAAAAGGTTAAAAGGACACAAGGCTCTGGACGTAGCCAGGTGTGTGCTGTGACCATAGGTGTTATCCAGGGCTAACACAAAGAAATAAAAAAATTGTCTCTGAAACAAAACTGCCAGACAGGCAACTGAAATATTTTTCTCTTAAGTGGCCCATTTCTGCCTTATAGTGAGCCGTCTGGTTAAGGTAAACACAAGCTACAGCTGGTGTGCTAAGACCAAAAACAAACCCAGCCTATCTCTTTGGTTAGGTTTGAGATTATGGTCAGAATTCAGGAGTGAATATCCATGCCTATCTGGTTCTCATACTACATCAAACACATAAACCAAAATATTTTTCTTTATTGCATTTAGAGGAGAATCTCCATTTCTTTGTAAATAATCATAACCACTGACAATGGTTTTCTAAAAATTCAAAATATTTAAATCAAACTTTAAAAAATGTAGATGCTTTTAGAAAAAGATAATATCCTTGTTAAAAATATCACTTATATTTCAAAGTAAGTTTATCACTTTTTTGGTACCAAGGATTGAACCCAGGGGTGCTTTACCACTGAACTACATCCCCGGCCCTTTTGTTTTTCATTTTGAGACAGGGTCTCCCTAAGTTGCTTGGGCTGACTTCAGACTTGGTGCTCCTCCCGCCTCAGCCTCTTGAGCTGTTGGGATTAAATGCATGTACTACTACACCTGACCAAAGCAAGTTTATTTTTAAAAACACGTACATAGAAGGAACACTTATCTAAAACTCTGAGGAAATGTAGTAAGAACATATCTTTGATGAGACTGTTAATAAACTGAGAGAGTTAGTGTGAAGATTATAAAGCTAATCAATCTACTTCTCTACTCTACGAGCTTCTTTCTTCCAGATCTGAATATCTTAATTTAGGGATTTAAAAATGTTTACAATATGAAAATTCCTGTTTAAAGATTCAATCACCGGCCGGGTGCAGTGGCGCATGGCTGCAATCCCAGCAGCTCAGGAGGCTGAGAAAGGAGGATCCCATGTTCAAAGCCAGCCTCAGCAAAGGCAAGATGCTAAAAAGGAACTCATTGAGACCCTGCCTCTAATAAAACACAAAATAGGGCTGGGGATGGGGCTCAGTGGTTGAGTACCCCTGAGTTCAATCCCCAGTACCTCCCTCCAAAAAAATAGATGCAATCACCTACTTATAGAGACTCAGATAATCTACATAAAGTCATATAAATAAGTTTTGAACAGGAACTTTTAATCAAAACTTTCAACAGATGTGAATCTCAGCTTACTACTATGCTTGACTGAAAAAGACTACCACTTAGTAGTAAATAATGACTTTTCCAAGTCTGTGTTAATTCCATGAATATGGGGAAGTGATTACATCAAAGAGTACTGGTGACACTGTGAATACAGACTATTTTGATACTGACATGGCATTAGCCATAACTGCATATTACATAAACCCTATAAATAACCAGCACTTTCCTTCAGAGAATATGTAATCTTGTAGCCTTAGCCCTACAATGTTAATATACATCCTCCTTTAGTTACATGGAAATAACAACAGAACTTTTTAAAAACTCCACTCAATTTTTGCAGTAGTAGAGCTGGAACCGTGGGCTTCACACATGCTAGGTAAGTGCTCTACTACTGAGCTGCATCCCCAGTCCTTTTTAAATATTATTTTGAGACAGGATCTAAATTGCCCAGGCTTGCCTCAAATTTGTGATCCACCAGCCTCATCCCTCCCAGTAGCTGGAATTATAGGTATGTGCCACCATGCCTGGGGCTTTTTTTTTTTTTTTGCGGTGCTGGGGATTGAACCCAGGGCCTTGTGCACATGAGGTAAACACTCTACCAACTGAGCTATATCCCCAGCTGCCTGGGGCTTTTTACAATTTTAAATCTGTAGAGTTTAAATGATATTAACAGAATTAAGTTATACCAGTTTTGAAAATTTCTGCATTATCTACAATGGAATCCAATTTATGCTAAAATGACATTGGATACCAATAATGCTATTGTACTATTAAGAAAAAAAAGGGCAAGGTATCAAAACTTCTATCCCTAAATGATATTTTTAAACTACTATAAATAGCCTGAAGTGTATTGCCCAGATAAAAAAGACATATGACTATTCAAGATGGGCTTTTTTTTTTTTTTTTTTTTGTGGTGCTGGGGATTGAACCCAGGGCCTTGTGCATGTGAGGCAAGCCCTCTTCTCCACCAACTAAGCTATATCCCCAGTCTCTCAAAATGGGCTTTTTTAAAGATGAAAGTGGTTGAAAAGCATTCTAGTCACTGGAAATAGCCCAAATGGTTTAATGTAGGGGTTAGAATCTTGTTTTTAGAAAGGGATAGATAATAAATATTTCATACTTTGTGAGACACATGTGGTCTGGCATGAGAACACAAACGTATACACATGTATATATGACAACCCTCTAAAAATAAAAAAGCCATTCATGTCTTGCAGTCCATACAGGCTGCAGGCAGTTATGAAAATACACAGGGCACATCCTATTTAAAGCACGAAGCTTTAATTCTGATCTTTAAAAGCTTGTGTTAATTTATGAAGTGAATGGGGTAGTATACTATGACACTGGAGAACCCTATGGACGTAATTATGATGCCACTAAGCCAGCATTTAATCTAGGACAGATATAATGCACTTAGTGGACCTCCTTTTATTACTCTTATGAGGTAAAATATGTCTCTACATGTTCAAGTGGCATAAAAAGCTGACCTTTTTTTTTTTTTTTTTTTTTAAAGAATTTGGTCAGTAAATGGCTCTAGAAGGGTGCATAATAGTTCTGAAATTTTTGGCATGCAAAATTTTATATATATATATATATATATCCATACTTGTGTACTTTTCTAAAGAAGAATCTTTAGTTTTCATTAGACTTCCAAAGTGTTTGAGCCTGTGATTCCCCAAAAAGATAATGAGCTGCTCTAGTTCATTTCTGTAGAAAATATATCAAGGGTGAGAACTTTTTAATATTAAGGCACACCACCTCAAAACAAAAACCTTCATTTGAAGGATAAATATGTGAAAATTAGTGCTTTGGGGGAAGGAGGAGAATGATAATACACATGTAGAAAAAATTTCCTATTTGTCAAACCTTAATTAACAAGAAAAAGGTCCAAACAATTGTATGTTAGAATTACTTCTATGGTCTTCTAGGTACTACTGAATATTTCAAAAACAGTAACAAAATTTTGCAAATACAGATATAAACAATGACTTTTCTCTTAATTGCTTGCCTTATAAAGAGATGGAAAAAAAGGAGGAATCTGTGGTCTTCAAACTCTGGTATATAGTTACCTACCAAAACAATGTGTAGAAATGCCACAGTAAATAAGTTTTTTAAAGTAAGTTACCCTGGATTTGTGATTCCAACAGTATGTTACTGCATAAACTAGGGATATCTGGCACTATCTCCAAAATTTGGGAGAAGCAAAAAGTACTTAGTTCATTCACATTCTAATTAAATATAGTCCACTCGTGGTGAACTTTTGGTATTTGCTCATAACAAAAATCAACATTTTTTTTCTCCACTGAAAACTGCTAGCAGAACTGTTCTATTGCCTGCAAAGAGCCAGAACATCTACCTTAAATGACACCAAAACTAAGGGACCTTCATTATTTAAGAGTAATTCTGTGAAGAGATTTGTGCAGACTGAATGTAGGATGAACAGGTACAATATTAAGAGGCATGACAAAGACTGAGAACACCCTCATGCACCTCTATTTTCAGCCTGGAATGTTAGCACAGTTATAAGATTTAAACTGAAAATGAGCACCGTCTCTCAGTTAGAAAAGCAACCTAATAAGACTTTTTTTTTTTGGTGGTGCTGGGAATTGAACCCAGGGCCTTGTGTATTTGAGGCAAGCACTCTACCAACTGAGCTATATCCCCAGCCCAAGACTGACTTTTTGATATATGATTTTTATATCTACCTTCTTTCTTTCTTTTTTGGTGGTATTGGGGATTCAACTTGGGGGCACTCTACCATATTCAACCCTTTTTATTACCAGATAGGGTCTTGCTATATTGCCCAGCCTGGTCTTGAACAGGCAATCCTTCTGCCTCAGCTTCCTAAGCTGCTGGGATTAGAGGTGTGCACCACAGTACCCAATTATATCTATTTTCAAGTGTCTTGGGGTAGCTGGTTCATTGTATGTAGCAAAATCTTTTAACTACCTTCTGATAATGTTGAAGAATAAAATACTGTACCCTTTAGTCAGACAACACAAAGAAAGAATAAATTTGTACTGAAGTCTAAAGCAAACTCTTTAATAATGTCTTAAATCATACCACTATCTCTGATGGCAAAATATTTTTGGAAATTGCTAAGTAGTACAACTTGCCACACAAATCTCTTGAGTACAGCTCAGAAAGTTGTACTAACAGTGCTCACTGAAGAGCTATTTTTCACAAAATTGACTTTTTCTTCAAAAGCAAGGCTTTAGAAGAACCAAACGACATTCTCAGACCTTCAGTTAGAAATAATCGGCTGGGATTCTCCTAAATAAACTGTATGTAAAAGACTGCTCAGAGAGTTACAGAAGCTATGGCCCAGCCCTTACTGAAGCTCTGACAGTAAGACCATTATTTGTTATAATCTCTAAAGGACAAGATTGGTTTGGCTTGTGTTGAAGGACACCCTGAAAAATTATAAACTTTAGAGAAAGTGATAGTCCAAGGGTAAAAATCTGCAATTTTTTTTTTGCCACTCAAGGACTAGGCTTGGGCAATAATGAATGGCTAGATCACAGATCATTTTTCAAAATTAAAAGCAGCAGAGATAAGATGATCCATGTAATGTTCTGGGATCAAGACAATACAGTTCAAGCTGGATCTTGCAATACCTGGTACTTTTATGCAAAAATGATTTTGCTTTGTAGAATGAGATACAAATTGTTATTCAATGAAGAAAAGTAGGAAAGCAGGCACTTAATTAAATTTTAGTGGTAGCAATCCTGTGGTTAGCTTTCAGAAGTTTAGTGGTGACTAAATCAGAAAAGAAAAAAAGTATTCACTGATTTATAAAGAATGGTATTACCCTAAGTAGCCCCCTGAGAGCTAGCACCTTACCCAAGCCTTTCTTTGCTCTCTTCTGGTGTCAGCTGATCAAAGGTCTTTGCTTCTTCAGCACCCAAGAAGGCATCATGATCATAATCAAAACTCTGAGCATCATTGTGAACTTTATCGCTAAGTTGAGGCTCATGATGTACACGGTCCTTCTTTTCTGTGGGCTTGCTCAAGGCAAAGGCTGTGCACAGGGACAAGCACATAAGGAACTGTCGCAGGTCCATCATAATCAGATCTTAAAGAAAACAAGAGACAGTTGGTAAAGGAGGCAATAAGCTTAACAATTAAACAAGAAAACACTCGCGTTCCAGTTAAATTTTTTCATGTTCGTACAAGTCTATGCAAGTCATTTATATTACCCAAATAGTTTACTTAACCCATACAATAAACATGGAAGAGCATCAGAATCTCAAGATTATCATGGTGGGAAATTTTCACCAGTTTTCTTCATCTGACTGTAGGTTGATAAGGAATTTATAGCTAAAATCTCTACTTTGTAAGTAGTGTCTCTTTAAAAGACATCAAAGTAGAACTTTAATCCTTCTGTCCCAGTGGATAACATTTAAAAGTCAAAGGACCAAGATTTAAATCCTGATTCCAAATCATTTACTTTTTATACTGTATTAATGGTCTGGTCTTGAAATCTAGCTGGTTATTAGTCACCTAGGAATCATTTAAATAAGTTTCCCCACTGATTTAGAATCTCTGAAGTTGAGTCCAGGCATCTGTAGCTTTAAATGCTTCTCTCCTGTGATTCTGATGACTATCCCATTAGGAATCAATGAAATATCGAGCAGTTTCCTTGTTCTATAACACCAAGTTTCCCAAGTCCAGGTTCAACCCTGAATCATCACCAAAGACCAAGCCATTCATATGGTCCTGTCATAAGGACTTTATCCCTCTGCACAGTTGTGTTTCTCAAACGTGCCCAAGCCTAAGAACCACCTGGAGTACTATTCAAAGTATAGAATCCCAGGCTCTTCTCCAGGCCTTCACACTGCTGCTCTGCAGTCACAGATGAACTTCATGAACAAGCACAAGACTGGAACACTTTATTGAAAAATGGAATTAAAAAAACTACAGGAAAGTTTTGGGTTAAAGACCTGTTTAGCATACTCTATAGATATCCCATGGTACTGTCCAGAGATGTTAAGGCCATAGAGAAAAAAAAAAAAACAAAACAAACAAAAAATTAAAAATCAAAGGGAAAGGTTTTCTGAGGCTTTCATTTTAGAATTAATCTTTCATCAATGAAACATGGACTCTGAATGCCCCTGCCCCCAGTGAGAATAAATTTTTGCAATTTCACATTATCTCTCACTCATCTCCTGTTATGCCTAATCCCTTGTACCTTTGACTGTGACTTTATTTGGAAATAGAGGGATTTTGCAGATGTGATCAAGTTAAAATGAAGTCATACTGCTTTAGGGTGGGCTCTAATCCAAAGACTGGAGTCCTTATAAGACAAAAATTTGGACACAGACACACGAATGAGAGTGCCATATAATGAAAGAGGTAGAGATTGAAGTGATGCATCTACATGTCAGGGAATGCCAAGGACACTGACAAACACCAGAAGTTAGGAACAGCTATGAAAAGATCCTCCCCTAAAGTCTTCAGAGAGTATGGGCCTGCCTACACCTATGAGTTTGAACTTTTAGCCTCCAGAACCGAGCAACAATAAAATTCTATTTTTTTTTTAATTCATTCAAGTTTGTAGCAATTTGTTAACAGCCCTAGGAAACTACAGAAGGCTACAGTACAGAGGGATGCTGTACCACATGAGAATTAAATGAATTACACCCTGTCCTAATCTGCATATTAAACCACTCAGAGATTTCACCTTCCCCAGGATGTCACTATGGACCTAGCCAGTCTAAACATTCACATTTTATATGTAAATACTAACAAAAATAATTTCTACAAGTTCCCAACTTAGAATTCCTACAGAATTCCTAATCTTGATCTTGTCTCAAAGTTTTGGGAACCAGAATGAAGGAAGTGAACTGTGTCAGGGGATAAGGAGATTAAATATGCCAATATATTACACATCTTTCAATGTATTCATTTTTCTTATAAGCCCCAGTTAGTAGCTAAATGAAGTCAAGTTATATTCACTTGGATTTATACAGCTCTTTGGATTTGAAAAACTAAAATATGCCTAGTATAGCTAAAAGTGAACATGTTATATAAAGATCCCTTAAAAGTAAAACAAATAGAGAAATATGTTTAATTGCAACACAACTTAGAGAGCTGACTATAGAAAGGCACAATCTGAGGCCTCCATGAACAACTTTCAGGCTGTGAAAGAGCACAAAGGGCACGGGATGCAAAATTGGGAAAGCAGCTCAGTAGGGGAGTTGGGAGGTCCTGGACTGGTAGAGGATACAACACCAGAGCAGAAAGCATTACAAAACAAATAGGACAGTGCCAATAAAACAAAAGAAATGTAGCTAAGGAAGTAAGCAGGGGTGGTTACTCCCCAAGGGCCCATTCTCAAAAAAGATAATGTTACCTGATGATGTGGTAGTTAAGACTGATAAAAACCAATCAGGGGAAGCAAGGAGAAAGCAAGACCATGAGATCCACAGAGAAAGGGGGTAGTGGGTACTTTTCTTATACTGCTCCCACCAATGTTAGACTTGGTTATATTTCTGAAACTTCCTTAACACTTTCATTCCATTCCATCAAACACAAATTTGCATAAAAAGATGCCATATGAAGATGTTAAATGATGACAGCTTGTTTTTAATTTTGGGGTACTAGGGATTGAACCTCGGGTGCTTTACCACTCAATCATAGCTACTGACCTTTTAATTTATTTGGAGATGGGATCTTGCTATAAGTTTTCCAGGCTAGCATTGAACATGTGATCCTCCTGTCTCAGTCTCTCTGAATAGCTAGGTTACAGGTACGTACCACTGCAACCAGCATCAGAGTTTTTATTTATTAAGATAATTGGAAACAAGCTAAACCAGAGAACTGGTAAGACATTAAATCTGTATTAGGGAAAACTACAAGTTTGAAAAGAATGAGTGGATCTAACTTAAGTGAAATATAGCACTCACCAAGATATGTTAAGCACACTCCCACCCCCCAAAAAAAGGTCATTTTAAAAGATAATGTCAAGACCTCTTTTTTTTTTTTGGTACTGGGGATTGAACCCAAGGGCATTCAATAACTGAGCCACATCCCCAGAACTTTCTATATTTTATTTTGAGACAGGGTCTTGCTGAGTTGCTTAGGGGCTTGCTAAATTGCTGAGACTGGCTTTGAACTTGCAATCCTCCTGTCAGTCTCCTGAGCCACTGGGATTATAGGCGTGCACCACCACATCTGGCATATGATCTCATTTATATAAAAAGCAAATCAAAACTAAAGAGTCTCCCCAGGTTGTTTACATTTGTATAAAATATAACACATGCATGAAAATGGGGTGGACAGATAAATACCCATGTGTAAATAGTGGAACTCTCTAGGCTCAAGGGAAAAGACAGAGGGGTGCAGTGGGTCAGTAAGGCCAGTATGGAAGTGAACTTTAATGCAAATCTAACTTGTAAATAAGTATCCTCTCATATGTATTACCCGTTAATTTAAACATTACAAAAAAATGCTTTCAATAGTAGGTGGCAAAACAAGTATTTTCAAGCTATATCTCCAGTCTGGGGGGGAAAAAAAAGATCAAAGGAAAAAATGTGAATCTATTTTTAAGACATAAGATAAATATTTTTAAAAGTAAAACATTGCTCAAGGCAAATAACATTTCAGCTGACCCTTCAATAATTCAGTCTATCAGTCACATCAGTTGAACAGTACAGAGAAAATCAGAGACTTAGTGGCTCTCTTAAATTCAACATCCAAGTATACCTTTATTTCAAGGTAAAATGAAATTTCTACCTAAAACTAAATAATTCTTTAGATAAATAAAATTTTATGAAACAAGGAACAGAATATGTTGCTGATAATGGATAATATGATCAAGTAATAACTATGTCAGAAGCTTCTAGAAGCAAGTAAAAACAGGAGTCACTATGACAAGGGATTTTCCTTATGACTATCAATAAGGGAACTTCACATTTAGAAAAATTCTATAAGTGGTAAATCATATTCTCAGAATAAAAATACAGTATAATACCCTAACAACTCTTGCAAACCCCAAATATTACAAGATGGATAAATGGTCAAACACTTGGGGACCTGGAAAGGATAGAAACTGTATAGTTTTGAGACATGTGGCATAAAGAAATGTAACAAACTAAATCCCAATGACGTACCTTACAGAAATAGAGCAAGCAATCATGAAATTCATCTGGAAGAATAAGAAACCCAAAATAGCTAAAGCAATCCTTAGCAGGAAGAATGAAACAGGGGGTATCTCAATACCAGAACTTCAACCATACTACAAAGCGATAGTAACAAAAACGGCATGGTATTGGTACCAAAATAGAAAGGTAGATCAATGGTACAGAATAGAGGACACGGACACAAACCCAAATAAATACAATTTTCTCATACTAGACAAAGGTGCCAAAAATACGCAATGGAGAAAAGATAGCCTCTTCAACAAATGGTGCTGGGAAAACTGGAAATTCATATGCAACAGAATGAAACTAAACCCCTATCTCTCACCCTGCACAAAACTCAACTCACAATGGATCAAGGACCTTGAAATCAGACCAGAGACCCTGCATCTTATAGAAGAAAAAGTAGGTCCAAATCTTCACCTTGTTGGCTTAGGATCAGACTTCCTTAACAGGACTCCCATAGCACAAGAAATAAAAGCAAGAATCAATAACTGGGATAGATTCAAACTAAATAGCTTTCTCTCAGCAAAGGAAACTATCAGCAATGCGAAGAGAGAGCCTACAGAGTGGGAGAATATCTTTGCCACTCATACTTCAGATAGAGCACTAATTTCCAGAATATATAAAGAACTCAAAAAACTCTACACCAAGAATACAAATAACCCAATCAACAAATGGGCTATGGATATGAATAGACACTTCACAGAAGAAGATCTACAAGCAATCAACAAACATATGAAAACATGTTCACCATCTTTAGTAGTAAGAGAAATGCAAATAAAAACTACACTAAGATTCCATCTCACCCCAATTAGAATGGCGATTATCAAGAATACAAGCAACAATAGGTGTTGGAGAGGATGTGGGGAAAAAGGTACACTCATACATTGTTGGTGGGGCTGCAAATTAGTGCAGCCACTCTGGAAAGCAGTGTGGAGATTCCTCAGAAAACTTGGAATGGACCTACCATTTGACCCAGCTATCCCACTCCTAGGCCTATACCCAAAGGACTTAAAATCAGCACACTACAGAGATACAGCCACATCAATGTTCATAGCTGCTCAATTCACAATAGCCAGACTGTGGAACCAACCTAGATGCCCTTCAATTGATGAATGGATAAAGAAACTGTGGTATATATATATAATGGAATATTACGCAGCTATAAAGAATGATAAAATTATGGCATTTGCAGGCAAATGGAGGAAATTGCAGAATATCATGCTAAGTGAGATAAGCCAATCTCAAAAATCCAAGATGAATGATCTCACTGATAAGCAGATGATGACACATAATGGGGGTTGGGAGGGGGGCAAGAATGGAGGAAGGAGGGACTGTATAGAGGGAAAAGAGAGGTGGGAGGGGTGGGGGGAAGGAAAAAAATAACGGAATGAATCAAACATCATTACTCTATGTAAATGTATGAATATGCAAATGGTATGCTGTTACTCCATGTACAAACAGAAACAACATGTATCCCATTTGTTTACAATAAAAATTTTAAAAATTAATTAATTAAAAAAAGAAATGTAACAAACTGATTCATTTTGTGATTTAGAGGGAAAACTGCATTTATGTCTCAGACTTCATATTTTGATACAAGAATATAAGAAGAATCCAAAAGAATAAAGACCTGGCTTAATCACCCATTCATTTCTCTTTCCTTCCACTCTCTCAATCTTGCTGTGCCCATTCCTCTACTGGCTCCTCCATTTCATTAAACAATACTTCTCAAGTCTCCACTACCCCAAATCTTCTTTCCTAGACTGTTATTTCTTCTAGTTTGCTTTCCTATTCTTTCATGCACACAGGTGTGTACACTGCTGACTCTGCTTCAACATTCACTGTCACCTAAAATCTGGCTATCTTACCACTGATGAAACTGCCTAAAAAAGGTTATGAAGGACCACCTGGCGGGTGAGGCCAATGGTTCTACTAATCTTCATCCCTCTGCAGTAAGCACTGCAAAAATCTACACTTTAAATAACTTCTATTTTGGGGGAAAAAAAAGCTCTTTGTGCCCACATATACCAACTTCTGGCTATTAGAATCTCTAACAAAAGGCCTCTTGTTTTATGAATATAGACACACAACAAAAACAAAAACCCATCAAAACCCAACTGTACTAGAAAATCCATACTCAAAATTTCCAGTAGAAACAAAGAATATTCTTATAAGACAAAGGATATTTTATGTGGGAAAAATGAAAAGAAATGGTACAAAATAAGTTTTCATATGCCTCATACACACATGAAGAACTACATTAATAGAGTTCATTTCTGAACTCCAATCTGAATTCTATCATTCTCTTGTCAACCACAATGAAATCAAGTTAGAAAGCTACAAGCTAAAGGACCCGTCTTAGCTCTCTACCAGCTCCAGCACAGTTACACAATAGTTAACATATTAGGAAAATTTATGACATATACAAGTGAAAACTTAGCTGTCTAAGCTTTAACCATGTGATCTAGAAAGTAAACCAAGGGTTGTGAAAAATGCATCCCCCACTCCTTATATCAAATGTTTTTTAAGTTTATCTAAAATTCTGTTCCTCCTTTACCAAGGGTAGGATCTAATATTTTTTTTCTAAAAAAAAAAAAAAAAAAAAAAAAAGTGTCTAGCCATTACCCACATGTGACTCCTAAGTACTTAAAATATGGCTAATGCTAATTAAGATATACTATGTGTTATATTTTATATCAAAAGAATGCTATTTTGTTATATAAAATATCAAAATTAATTTCACCTGTTCAAAATTTTCATCCAAAAATTTAAAATGACATGTGGCTGGTATTATACTTATATTGCACAGTACCATATTAGTGAGTCACGAACTAAAGGACTAGAACAGGATAAAGGTACGAAGTAGCTATTATCCTTTTGCAGTACGTCACCAATAAAGGTCTTCTGCAAAGTTATTTTCATGAATTATTTCAGTAATCTGAAGGAGAAAAGATTAACGATCTAAGTTTGATTTTAATAATGAGTCATAAAAATCATTTTATTTTATACATTGAAAAAAAATTTCCTTGACAGCTCTAAATTCTTTCTTCTCCCCCCATTCCTTCCCAGCCACTTTTGATAAAAATCTATTGCTCACAGAAAGTAGAATGTTTTAGGAAACTCAGATGTCTAAATTAAATTCAACTTCTCAGGAATATTAACAATAAGTGATCCCACAATTGTGGTTGACCACAGGTCCATTACTCAACTTTAATGAGTGAGAGAAATGGGTGTGGTGGTAAAATTCCAGTTCTCTGAGCTGGATATTCAGCAAAAAAGACATTTCTCCATAATGTAGCCAAGATGGGATCTCACTGTTTAATGTCTACTTCAATTGGGGATTATGGGCAACAGTCTGACAGCAATTTAACTACACTCAACTGTGCCAAGGCCCAGGTTATAAAAGTGGGAAAAAGTAGTAATATCATACTTCATAATTTGATGAGATACAATGCTGACAAGCCACTTAGTTAACATTTCTCTCGTGACACATGAATTTATTAGTTAATACATTCTAATTAAATTAATTGTGACAGTGGGAATTCATTTACAAGACAGCTAAGTATATGAAAGTGCAAAATTTAGCTGTTGAAGGAAAATACCTGAGAATGAAACTAATACCTTAAGCTTCATTAGTTCCATCATCAAAGCAACTCGTCAGAATGAACCTGAAATTTTTCTGGCTACAAAATCAAAAACTTTCTTGTAAGAAAAAAGTTCTAGAAATGCTGAAAGAAAAAACATTTCCTTTTGGTTGATGGACTTTAAGTACTAATTATCATAGGAAAGAATGCAAAAACGTAGAGACGAGAGATTTGATGTTTGTTAATTCGTTAATTTTGTGTATAAGTAACATGCATGAAGTCTTGAGAACTTGGTAATTATTTTAGTACATTCCCTCAGGATCAAATGCCTGTAAATAATTTAAGACCCTAGATAAAAAGACCTATTTACTATGATCACTCAAGCTAGAAGTGATCAGTACCAATTCTCCCACATTTGTTTGTACTGCTCCATAATCTGATCAAAGGCTACTTTAAGTTGTCTCCTTTGCTCCCCTACAGATTCTACATATTTGGAAGAATTTCTTCACTTAGCTATTATAAATTATTTTTCCTCTATAGTTCCTAATATATTGTCTTGCACTTTTTAGATTACATTTTACCAGATTAACTGGGCAGTACTTGGCAGCAATGTGGTTCCTGCCTGTGTTCTCCAACCCCAAATCCCCTTACTGGATCTGGCTAACAGCCAGCTACATTCAAAAGTGTTATTTCAGCTGTCTTAACTCTAGTACATAAATTACAACATCAGCAACATCTATATTGAAAAGTTCAGAGAGAGGATCTATCTAGGGCCTTATGTTCTAACACGCATTTCCAATTGCTATCCCTCCAACATCCCCAGCATCTCCAGGTTACAGAAAATCTGTAATACCAATGTACTGACTGCCTATTCTGGTACAACGTATATACACGGCTATCATTAAGTATTTCTTGATACATTACCGGATGAATGGAAGTAAACATGATGAGACATTGGTTTCAAAGCTCTACTTGAGGCTGGGGATATAGCTCAGTTGGTAGAGGGCTTGTGTCCTAAGCACAAGGCCCTGGGTTCAATCCCCAGCACCGCCAAAAAAAAAAAAAAAAAAAAAAAAAAAAACTCTACTTGAGTACCATACACTCCAGAATACTCAGATTTTTGTGAGTTTATGGTTCTTCTAGTTGTGATTCTTAAAAAGAAAGAAAGAAAGAAAAAATCCCAAACCCTCTGGAGACCCTTGAATTACTGTAAACTCAGATCAGGCCTAGGAGGAAAACTCATCCTATCTACACAAATACAATTTATACGTTATTTCTGATCCCTCATTTGAACTGTTCCACAAATTCTTCAGTGATGACTATCATCTGGAACTTGGTTAACTCAATCTACTGAACGAGGTAAAGAAAAAATACATTTGTCTTAGGTTAAGCTCCATTCCATGGCAAACAGTAATTTATCAGAGATTCTGGGGTTCTCTACTTCCAAGCTCAACAAAATACTAGAACAAAAACAAACTAGATGCACCTATTCACAATTCATTAGCGTTGATTTCATGGTCCAAGTCAGGAAATGAATATACTTCAATTCTCAAAAAACACTTCTCTGGGACTTTGTATACTTAGGAATTCAAATGAAAAACCCAAAAGTTTTAGCAGGAACCCAGAGAGATTTTTCCTTGATACAAAAGTAGCTTTCCAAACTGCAAACCACTCAACGACTCTTAATCATAGCAGCTGTAGGGAATTAAGTTTACTTCCTAACACAGTATGCCAAAAATCAGAACCGGGATCTAGGGTTTGAAGCAACGAAACGAGGTTTTAAAAAAAAAAAAAAAGGAGCAATTCCTTAATAAAGTTTTGAAGACTGTTCTCACTGCTGACTTGGGTATGAACCAAACACCGGAGCTCGAAAATTTCGATTTTTCTTTGCATTTATAAATTTTTTTAAAAATCACATAGGTCTTCATTCGTACTTTCCGTCTTCTCCCTACACCCTTTAAGTCAGTGAACACGACTTTATTGGCAGATGCAACAACCCCCGGGATGTGGCCTTGGGGCGGGGCTGGCAGATTCAGGCAGGCGGGTGAGTGGGAGGTGGCAGGCAGCAGATTCAATAACCCTTCCCTCCTGCTCTCCGACCTTCAGGAGGCAAAAGTGACCCTCTAGTCTAGGTACACTGTGAATGGTGTAGATCAGAGATCCGAGAGAAAGGACGCGCGGCAAGCCAGGCATAAAACAGTAGCCAACAGAACGTGAGTTAGGGAGCCAAAGTTCGACGGAACGCAGCACTCTTCCCAGAGCGTGTGGGAATGCTAGTTGGGGGTTCCATCGCAGGCTGCGCGCCGCTGGCCCTGGGATCACGGAAATGCTCAGGCCCGGAACCCGCGCCAGCAGAGACACGAGCCACCAATGAAAAAAAGCCCACGCCGCTCCTGGAGAAAGGCTCCGGGACAGGGAGAAATCGAATAAAGACACGGCGGCGGCAGAAGGGCCGAGCACCACAGTACTTACCTTTTTCCGCAGCCTCACAGCCCAGGTTACAGTGGCCGCGGCTTACCCACCGGCTCCGCTCACACGCTCAAGCACCGCCCAACCGGAAGCGGGCCCGCGCCCCGCCCTCATCCTTCTCGCCGGCGTCTTCCCAACCAATCATCAACAAGCCCTCCGTCGACGCAGAGCTTCCCCGAGTAGCCATTGGCCCCACAATTGCGTAGCCCGGATAGGCTGGAAAGCGCCACGTCCCCGCGAGCGCGCCGAGTTGCGTGAACCAGATTCCCGCCCAACTCTAGTCCTTGGGCCCGCCGCAGGCCCCAGTCCTGTGCTCTGGCTCCGTGTGGGCGCGGCTGTCCGGACGCCACGTCCCCATTCATAGCGCGTGACTCTGCTTCCACAGGACTTCTAGAATTACCGTGCTAGTAATCTTAATGCCCACAAGACCGTAAATCCGACTTTATGTGTCACCGCCATTATAGCGGTGAACAATCCTAATCTCTTACCCTTAGGCGCTGCCTCCCGAACTTGGCATCTTCCTCTAGCTACCTTTCATCCTCTTTCAGCTTCGTCTTCCATCACGCCCCTTCACTTATAGTGATCTGGCTACCATCATCTAGGCATTTCTTAACAACTTGTCCTTTCACATCTCTACTCTTTGTCCACCAAGCGCCTTCCTTTGCCTGGAATAAATGCGTTTTCCTGATTTTCTGTTTGTGAAGGCCAATAGAAGTTTCAATTCAGATGTTAACTCTGGAAACCTTTTTTGAATCCACTAAGCATAATAACACTTCTTTTATTTGCCTTCATAGCACTTTGTATCTCCGGTACACTACCAAATTTTGCTGCACAACATTGCTTAACTATAACAATTTAGTTTGGGGAACAGACCAACTTCCAGAGCAGGGATCTGCCTATTTGTATTTGCAGCCCTGAGCTTACTGCCCAGGTCTAACTAATTGCTCAGTAATTTAAGTGAACTGAATAGGTGGACTTCATTGCATGACTCTGGTTTAAGAGAAACACAGGACATAACTCACCTGTTCCTTTTTTAGTGTCATGAAATTGAAACAAATACCGATGAGGGCTTCTCTTTTCAACACAACTGTGCTGTAAACCTGAGTTCTAGCATAAAGACTCTATAGTTTAAAATTCAGTTGAGACAAGTAGTAAGTTAATGAAAGAATTAAATGCAAAGCAAGTTAGTTTAAAGTACGAAGATGAAAGACTGGTATTAAAGGAATACCAGTGAACCATGGTGGTAGCCAGACAGGGATTCATAGGAAGGTGTGACTCAGGCCAGTCTAAGAAAGTCCCAAATGGACTATTCAACAAAAGGAGTAGCAGAATCAAGGGAAGCAGAGAGGAGGGTAAATCTTTAGGCCAGGTTGGGCCTGAGGAAGGTCAAGAAAGAAAGCCAAGCAGGAAAGACATAAATGGCAAGTTTAGATAGGGCGTGGAAGGTCTTGACAGTCTGAGGACCCTAAACTGAAGGCAATGGGAATTGTGAGTCTCCTTTTGGAAGTTTTCTAAACGTGCCTATGTGGGGCCCCCTGTGGAATAAGATTGAGAATGGTTCTCTCAGGATGGCACATCTTCAAATGGTGGACTTTAAAACAGGAGGCATTACTTCAATTCAAAACTCTTTTTAAGTGCCACCTTGAAGTCAGGTACTGTGCTAGGTACCAGTGAACCCATGATGAAGGGGACATCATCCCAGCCCTTCAGGAACTGCAGCCTAGTCGGAGAACCACTATTCTGGAAGTGTCATAGTGAAAACCACACAGGTAGTGAGATTCTGCTAGAGGTAGAGCTCTCAAATCCTGACATTCCCTGTGGATAGGGACCTGACCTAGCAAGGGAAGGGAAATAGAAATGAACCCTTTATGCAAGAGAGATTTTAAAAGTGGAAAAAAACTAGTATTTGTCAGTTAAAAACAAAAAAAAAATGTTAAAGATGAAAGTAAGTCCTGGATTTAGTGACCACTTGGATGAAAGAAATGAAGAAAGCACTCAAAACTTAAAAGTTTTAATCACAGGAGACTGGGAGAGTGAGCTAGATGCATGGAGAATGAGGGAATTGAGTGAAGTCCTGGACATGGTAGGTCTAGGCTGTGGAAGAACATCTAAAAAGAAAGAACTTGATCCTTTGGTTCATGAGCATCACATTCATGAGTGGGTGTTCACACTATTGTATGAGATGTGCCTCCCTCTAAACCTTGTTACTGCTTTGTCATATTACCCATCGGATGTTAAAAAAAAATAAAAGGAAGGAAGGAAGGGAGGGAGAAAGGAAGGCAGGCACGCAAGAAAGACCCCATAGGCTGGAAGAGATAAGTTAAGAGAGGGGTACTGGGCCAGGAGGCAGCTGACGGAGCCAAAAGAATGGATGAGCATTTGGAGGAGAAAGAAGCAGATTAGGCCTCATGGGAGCCCCAGAGTTAGAAAGTAGGTAGCAGAGGAAAAGGACCAGAGAGGTGACACACATAAGAAATGTCTCCATTAGCTGCACTGCCACATTTTGCTATATAATGCTGCTTATTCGTCTGTCCTCCTGTAGCCCTGGACTCCCTGAGAGCAGCACTGAAGGACTGCTGTGGAAGACTTGATGACATTGATTATGGAGGCTGATGTTCCCTGCCGAGCCACCCAGCTCTGCTTGCTGCTACTGAACCTGCACTCCTCAAATGGATGTATTAAGTGTTTCCTGTGTGTCAGATACTGTTCCAGGCACTAGCGATACAGCAGTGAACAAAAGGGATTAAACTCTTGTCACGGTGCTTATATTCTGGTCTGTAGGGGCAGGTGAAACAGATACTGAACAAGATTTAAAAAGAATTCGTGAGTGGTGGCACATATCTTAATCCCAGCTACTGCGAGGCTAAGGCAAGAGAACTGCAAGTTTGCGGCCAGCCTGGGCAACTTAAGAAGACTGCCTCAAAATAAATAAATAAATAAATAAAATCCAAAGGGCTGTTGATGTACCTCAGTAGTACAGCACCACTTGTTTAATCCCCAGTACCTTAAAAATATTTAAAAAGAAAAATATATAGGATAAGAGGTGGTGATAAGTGCTAAGGAGTAAATAAGGCAGAGGAGGAGAGTGCAGAGCTTTGGGACTATTGGGAGTGGTGTTACCATCTTAGAAAGGACAGCCAGGGAGGACTCATGAGAGGCTAACACCTGAGTGAACATCTGACAGTGGTAAAGAACATTCTGAGAAAAGCAAACAGCAAGGGCAAAGGCCTGGAGCTGGGAGCATGTTTGGAATGTTTGAGGAACTGCTGGAAGCCATGTGGCTCGAGTGCAGTAGGAGGAGAGGGTATGAGGTCAACCAGGTAGCAGGGATGGGGGGTGGGGGAGAGAGCCACATGTGGGGCTGTGAGGCCATTGCAAGGACTTCAGCTTTTATTCTGCGATGATGTGGCAGATCCTGGCTATTTACCAAACTCTCCTCTTGTCGTTCTGTGAATCCGACTTGACCACGTTTCCCAGCCTCCCTTCCCTGGTGGTTAAATGACTGATCACTGACCAAGGAAGGAGGACAGAACTGATGGTACACTATCTTCCACTACTAGCCATCAGAAAGCCATGTACAGTTCTCCAAGTCCTCTTTCTGTGACGACCTTATAAACCAGAGGATGGAAGGGATCCAAGTTCCTGTTCAAGAGCCACTCACTGACCAGGCCAACCATTTTGGACATTTTGAAGGTAAGAAATAAAACTTAGAAATTGTTTTATGCCCATATATATTTGTAAATAAATTCACATTATATTTGTTAATTCTATTAAATTATACTACATTAACAATGTTGATTAAATTTATAAATAAAAGTGTGAGTAAATAATACAATGAAATTAAATAAAGATATGGGGGAATTAACCTGTCATATAATAGAAAATAATAAGACATTCTTTTTGATTAAAAAAAATTGTTTTATGCCATTTATGTATGAGGTTTTTATCTCTTATGGAGCCAGTATTCCATTAATATAGATGGGATACATTGAAAGGTTTTGAGCAGAGAAGGGACATGATCTAAGATGCTAAAAGAATTACATTAGACTGGAAAGTCTAAGGTGAGACACAAGGAGGGCATTGAGGTGTTTGACAGTGCAGGTGATGGTGGTTTGGTCCGGGTGGTTCAGTGAAAGTAGTGAGAAGGGTCAGAGTCTGAATATATTTTGAAAGGATTTCCTGATGGGTTGGAAATGGGGGGTGGAGAGAAAGAAGTCAAGGATAGCTGAAATGTTTTGAGCAACTAGAAAAATGAAGCTGCCATTTACTAGGATGGAGAAAACTTTGGGGAGAGCAAGTTTGTGTGATAACATTGAAAGATTAGTTTGGACTTGTGGAGATGCTTGGTGGAGCAACAGGTTGTAGGACTGGTGGGGTTGAAGGAGAATCGGACTCAGGAAAAGATAGGAGGTGGCAGAGCCGGAGAGTGAGAATAATGGGGCAGGATGCAGTTACTAATGAAAAAATCTAGTTGAAATCAGAGGAGTCAGTGGCTGAGAAAGGTGGAGGATAGGAGCTCAAGGAACAGCAAGCAAAGTGTGGTCATCTATGTGGACATTGAAATCATCAAGGGTTAGGATGCAACTCATTCTTGGAACAACGGTGATTCAAGAGCTTCTGTTTTTAGTCCTCCAACCATTTCAGTCTAAAACCCCATTTAGTGAAGACAAAGACCCTTCTAGGTTATCTTGAAGGAGAGCAAAACATCCAAGAAACCTTCCAATTGGAAGTTAGTTGGCTGTTCTGAAATACTTATAGTCTGGATTTTATTGAATGCAAAATATTGCACAGATTAAAAAAATAGACCAGTCTGGACCATTGGACAGACCCTTCTTAGAAGCCTTCCTGCTCTGTAACTTATGAACCTGTTCTGTGAGCCTGCATTGTCTCTCTCTCTCTGAAATCATTAATTTAAGAAGCACTAGCACAGTATGTCAGCATTTCAAAGGAACATCATGCACAACAGAAATTAGCCAGTGTTGTAGGACTGACACAATAGCAAACCCAGGAAGCTTGAAAACGAAAGAGCAATTCCTTCTGCTTTACACACATCTTCCAACCTCCTGCAGGAAACATTCCTCAACCTCAAACCCAAGTCTGACACACCAGGGCTGTGCTAGCAAGGGCGGGTTAGAGAATAGGCTAAGGAAGCAGGCATCCAGTTTGAGTCAGAAGAGGAGGACCATCAAGCAAAACTGGTGAAAGGGGAAATTGAAAGAGAGTCCTCTCACCCTGTCCAGAGTGGTCTGAGCAGAGAAGGAAACACACTTTTTTTTTTTTTTTTTTTTTTTTTTGGTTTATGGCTTTACTTTCAAGTTTTAAATTAGATAAATAGAAGCTTGGTGAGGTATCTCTCAATGATGTATTTCTTCTCTTGTCCTCTTCATCTCTTCTCCCAAGTCTCTTCTGCTTCCTTTTGTTACCTCTTCTCTTTGTATCTCTTCTCTTTAACTCCCTCCTGCCACCTTTCTCTTCATCTCCACTGACTCTCTTCAGCCTCCCCTCTGCTTCTGCTCCTCACGATGCTTCTCCTTGGCTCCAGCCCACTCACAGCCTGTGGGATGGGGTTGGGCTGTGCTTGTGTGTGGTAGTGAGGATGCAGAGGTAAGCACAGCTGGAATGAGGAAAGGCTCTGCTGTCACCATGTGATGATGACTCTGGTTTTCTCTTGGTTGCTGTTTTCTCTTCCCCTCTATCCAGATAGAGTCCCCTGGAGCTGAATGCCGCCAGCAATGTTGGCCAGGGTTTCATAGACTTGCCCCAATGTGAGTCAAACAGAATTTCCTGTGAGTGAAGGAGAGAAAAGTGTTTGATAGCATATAAATCACCAGAAAGCTCTTTTGTGGGCATATAGAGACAGTAGTCTCCCCTTGTATCTGCAAGGCTTTGTTCCAAGACCCTCTGAGAATGACTGAAATGGCAGATAGTACCAAACCCTGCAGATACTCGATTTTACCCTTAGGTACATAGCTATGATAAAGCTTAATTTACAGGTTAGGCATGGTAAGAAATTAATAACAATAAATAATTAAAGAGGACAATTATAATAATAATCAAATGCAAATGGGATTGTTGGCTCGCTCTCTCAAAATATGGAATTTTCCATTTAATATTTTTGGATTGAAGTTGACTGGGTAACTGAAACCTCAGAAAGCAAAACTTTGGATAAGGGAGAGGGAACTACTGTACTTAGGTCAATTTTTTAAATTGTCAACTATTAATAATGGTCTTTTGTAAGCATTAGTGGTTCACATCAGGCATTATAGCACGAATCTGCCATCCCATCTACTTGGGAGATCGAGGCAGGAAGATAGCAAGTTAGAGGCCAGTCTCAGCAATTCAGTGAGATATTGTCTCAAAACAAAAAATGAGCAGGTCACAGTGATGCACACCTGTAATTCCAGCAGCTCGGGAGGCTGAGGCAGGAGGATAGCGAGTTCATAGCTAGCTTCAGCAACTTAGAGAGATGCTGATTCCAAATAAAATATACAAAAGGGTTGGGGAGCATATGGTTCAGTGGTTAAGTGCCCCTGGGTTCAATGACCAGTACCAAAAAAAAGAAGAAGAAAAGAAAAGGGCTAGAGATATAGCTACCTGGTAGAGTGTCCCTGGGGGGTTCAAGCCCTAGTCCGAGAGGGGGTGTTTGATTTTTACTTTAGAAAGCAAATCACCCCACCTTCTCTCCACTCTATTTCTGTCAGAGATACTCTGTAGGAGATACTTCACAGATGCTTATTAAATGAATGAAGGATGGATGGGGGACTCCTGGAGCAAGAAGAGAGGAAGGGTTGGGATCTCATGGAAGTTTGCCTGACCCAGGCCTCCCTCTCTGTACCCCAAACCTGGCAGTATAGAGACTACCGAAGCAAGGTGTGGTGGAGCAGGGCTGTAATCCTAGCTACTCAGGAGGCTGAAGCAGGAGGGTTGCAAGTTCAAGGCCAGCTTCAGCAACTTAGCAAGACCCTGTCTCAAATTTTTGAAAGGGTTGGGGGGCGTTGCTCAGAGGAAGAGCACTTGCCTAGCATATGCGAGGCCCTCAGTAGAAACCCCAGTACTGGGAAAAAGAAAAAGAAAACAAAAAACAGACAGTGCCAAGAGCTGTAGGGAAAGAGTCTGGATGAAGGGAAGGGTGGTCAGTGGCTCCGCAGAGGAAGCCCTCGCGCCTCCCCACACAAAAAGGAGACGGAGCTCACAGCACCATTGAACTCATGCCTGTCCCTTCAGTCACTCTGAGAACTCTGGGGGCGCTGGAGGTGCCACGCTGCAGGTTTTGCTCAGTCCCATTGGAGGCAGGGAAGTACATGGCAGAAAGACGGCTGGGGTCACTACAACCACACCCCTCACTCCCACCCCACTGTGTTTCTGAAATCCCCCTCAGCACCCGACCCAGTCCTGAGGCTGGGCTCCAGGGCTGTCCCATGAAGACCCCTGGACCAACTCCATCACCTTACCTATGGATGGGGCCAGCTGTGGCCAGGTGGAAGCCGCCAGAGTGCTGAGCAGCGAGAGGGGCTGCGGACCAGAGGGGTTCTCTCTTTCCCACTCCCCACAAGTGAACGATTCCCTCCAACTGAGGTCACGGGTACAAGGGATGCTGTCTTCCCGGGCAGAATCTTTCCCTAGGTTAAGAAAAGGAAAGTGTTTGCACTCTGGCTCACAGAACACTCTCGCAGCAAACGGCCAGTAGTCGGGGTGAGGTGGACTACTTATGCGCCAGGCAATGTTCCAGACAATTACACACATTCTTGCTCCTTTTAGCCTCATGACAACTTGGTGAGGGCAGTGCTACCATAATCCCAATTTTATGGAGGAGAATCTAAGGCCCAGAGAGGTTAAATAATTTACCAGTGGTCATATTATGAGGTGGCAGAGTCAGAATTCAAAGCCAGGCAACCTGGCTCCAGAGCCCACATTTTTACCACCACGCCATGTGAGCAAGACAGTCCCATTGAAAGAAGAAAACCAGTGTGGTTGGGACAGATTAACTGAGTACATTTCCCCCAGAAGATCAGCTAACTGAACTGGCGATGGCCTTGAACCCAGATCAAAGCCAGAACCTGTTCTTGGTCCTCTTAGCCCTGGTTACTTGAAGTGTGACTGAAATCTTGGCGTTACGTGGGAGCATGTTAGAAATGTACTGTCTCCAGTCACCCACCCATCCCTCAATCTAATGAATTAAAGTCTGCACTTCAACAAGACTCACATGGTCTGTTTGTGCTTTAAATTTTGGGAAACACTGCAGTCCCAGGTCATACCACCCATGACGGGGAGCCGAAAGTTTAGCCTTGCAGATGAACTTTAGGCCTCTGGTTTCTCTCTCTCTATCTATCCAAAAGTTCCAAGAGGCTGGAGTGTAACTGTCATTCCAAAATGTCTGTCCACCTCCTGGTCCAGTGACAAAAGAAGTCCAGAGGACATTTCAGGGTGGTTCATTGAAATTAGCCTAGGAGCATCTTCGAACATCGGGCCCCCATGACACCAGATATTCTGTGACCTTGAAGTTCTAGCTGTTCTCTTTAGTCCCAGAAACAAGTGAGAAACATTCTCTGTTTATGTTTTTTTCTGATCTAACTTTGTGGGTTATGTTTAAGTATGTCTGTACGTGTGTATGTTTGTGTTTGAATGTATGTGTAAAAATGGAATGTCACAGAACATGAGAAAGCAGTTATAGACCAGGAGGAAATGGGGTCAGCAGCAGCTCTGCTCACCGTTCAGGACAGGGGCTATGAGCCAGCAGCCTCCAGGCTGAATGTGGTCTGTGGTTATGTTATGTTTGCCCACTAGATGTTACCCTATACTGTGATTTAATTTTTTATGGAGTAGGGACATGCCATGTTTTTTTTTAAAAAAAAAGTTTGTATTTTGATTTCTCTCAAAAAATTAAACGATGTGGCATTAGCCTGTGTTCTAGAACATCAGCAATTACTTGAAGGTTTAATTGAAAACTTCCCTTTTTTTTTTTTTTTTTTTGGTCCTGTTGCCACTATCCCCATCACTCCCTATTGTCTCTTCCATGTCGAAACTCAGGTTCTGCTGCCAACAGTTGTTTTGATTATAACAGAGTTTAGAGAAAAGTCAACTACTTCTTCTATGTCCCCAGACTTCTACCCATTTATACCACCCATGTATAGGCCCTAATTTACAGCTCCCAAATGCAACCTCTTTTAAATTCCTAACTAGAACACAATGTTTTGTCTCCTGAGTCAACATGGAGAACTAATATGTTACTAGTGTGGCATATGGGTATTTATTGAACTCCTCTTGTATCCTCAGCCTGTGCTTGTTGCTGTGCATAACTCAGAGACATGAATATAGTTTAGTATTCATTGAAGAAATAAGCCTACAAAACAACTAGAGAATAATGTTAAGAAAGGCTGGGCAGGAAGATGGTATGTGGGTAGTGTTTAGAAGGACAGGTAGGATTTAAAAGGGGAGCCTTGAGGGGACAGGTGATCTGGGGGTAAGAATAGCTGAGGTTTGGCTGCAGGAGTTGTGGGCTAGAGCTGATGAGGAGGCAGAGGAGGAGAGAGACAGGATGGGGGACGTTTATGCAGGGCTGCAAATGGATTGGGGGCAAATGAAACCGGGAAATAGAGAATCAACTGCTGCTTCCAGAATGTGTCAAGATCGCCCACACAGATGGCCTGTTCTTTCTGGAATGCCCTCCCTGGTCTGCTCAGCCAGCTCACAGGAATTCAACGTCCCCTATGACTCTGTTCAGACCCGGAGCCTCCTGGGCCAATGTCCTGGGAGGCGTAAAAAACCTTCTTTGTGCTCCTTTGGCAAGAGAGGTTATTTGTAATTTTGGTATTTACCCATCTGACTCCACTCCAGTATAAATTCCTTGAAGAGGCCACTGTGTCTTTCTGCACAGTGACCCCAAAGCCTATCAACAGTGAGTGGCACTTAAAAAGCACTCAGTACATGCTTTTGAATGACTAAATGCATTAATGAACTAGTGGGAGATTACTGCAGGCTTGAGGAGAAGGGCTGGGTGAGGGCAAGGTCTGTGGTCATGGAAACAAAGTAAAGACTATAAGAAATATTTCAAACAATCGTTAGGACTTGGTGCCAAATTGACTATCGGGGCCAAATTGCCCAGAGGAATTGTACTGTGGCAGGGAAAGATGGCGGCCTTCACGGAAGCAGGAAGGCCAGGAGTGGGAGCATCAGAGGATCCGACTCCTCTGCCTGCAGTGGGGACAGTTCTCCCAGGCACAGTCTCCTGGCCCTCTCTTACCTGAGCAGACCTTGTGGATCTTCATCTTTTTGCAGCTCCTGGAACTCCAGTCATTTCAGGATCAAGGAAATGAAGGTTGAAAGTAAAAGAATAGAACATCAAACTCGTATTTCAAACTTATTCCTAGTTAGATTTTTCCTGATGCAGAAGCTTTAGAGATACATGTAAATATGAAAAAGACCAGCTGTGGCTATTTTGGGTGGGTGTAATGCATATTAAAATTTCCAGAAATTTCTAGAGATGGGAGAGGGGGGAGCAGAGCCCATGCTGCTGATTCTGCTGAGGAGAAGGGACTGTGACTCAGCCATTTATTTTATTTACTGTGACACTGCATGCTGTCACCAGTGTGCGAAAACTGATAATAATTGCTACCAGACTGGAATCTGCCTGAATGAGGAGAAAAATCACCACTCAGGGGTTTCTTCTGGTAAACCGAAGGAACCAAATGTCCTTTCAAAGTAAGTACTGAGATAACAGTGAAGCAAAACCCACCCCATCTCCCATTTTCTTGCACCCCTCTGACCCATTGTGTGTGTGCCAGGCCAGACTAGGTTGCCATAGCTTTCTAGCTGGTCTTTCCAAGTCTCTTCTCCCTCTCTTCAAATCAACTGTCACAGCAGCAGCTAGCATGACCTTTTCAAAATGTAAATTGGATCACGTCATTTGACTATTTAAAATGCTGCTAAGGCTCCCTCCCACTACACTTAAAGTCTAAATTCCTTTCTAGGCCCTGCCTAGCTGGGCCCCTGCCCACTTTTGCTTATTCTCGTCCACTGTCACCTGCTTGCGCACCCCCTGCCCCCAACTTCCTGTCCTTTCCCTAAGCTCACCAAGCTTCTTCCTCTTTTGTTCCCTTGCACCCGTTTGTTCCCTTTCCACCCTTTTTCTTTCTCTGGGTGGGTACTGGGGATTGAACTCAGTGGCGCTTAGCCGCTGGGCCACATCCCCAGCCCGCTGTGTTGCTGGGCCTCACTAAGTTGCTGAGGCTGGCTTTGAACTCGCTATCCTCCTGCTGCCTTAGCCTCCTGAGCTGCTGGGATTACAGACCCGCGCCACCACACCCACTTCCACCCTTTCTCTTGCTACTGGCTGTTTCTCCTTCAGGATTTAGCCTCCTGTGACCTTCCAGAAACATCAAAAACTGTCTAGGTCAGAGATTGCCAGTAGGCTCCCAGTAATTCTTTCCCCATCTCCCTCCAGGGCAAAGCACCTAATTTTGTTCAGGTATGCAGCTAGAGGAGAATGCATTTCCCAAACTCCCTTGCAGCTGGGTGTAGCCATAGGGACTCAGTTGTGGCCAATGAGATATGAGCAGAAAATGTCCCTTAAGTAGTAATTTAAAAAATCAGTGATTTAATAATTGGAGACAGTCAAAATTGTCCTTTTGAAATACCTTGTTCTATTAGAATCTAGCACTCGTTAGCTCAGCAATGTGACATCCATAAATTTCTTAATTACAGATCTCTGTATGATACATTCAGTAATGATCCCTGGTATATATTCTTTTTTTTAATTTTAATTTATTTTATTGTAAACAAATGGGATACATGTTGTTTCTGTTTGTACATGGAGTAACGGCATACCATTTGCATAATCGTACATTTACATAGGGTAATGATGTTTGATTCATTCTGTTATTTTTTCCTTCCCCCCACCCCTCCCACCCCTCTTTTCCCTCTATACAGTCCCTCCTTCCTCCATTCTTGCCCTGCTCCCACCAGGTATATATTCTTTAGCACTGGACGACTGTTAAGACTTTCTCTTGTTTTAATACTTTCCTGTCTCCAACCCAAGTTAGAGCTCATTATACATGTTAATAATTACTGAGAACTTATATCCACCTCTAAGCCTTCTCAGAAGCATGCTAAGCACTTGACACAGTATAAACTCATTTAATCCTGATAATATCTGGATGCAGTTTGCATTATTTTCATTTTACAGATTTGAAAACTGAGGCCCATAAGAGTTGAGCAGTGTGTTCACAGGTATACTTGGAGCAGGGACTTGGGCCCAGTTCTATATGAGCTCTTCACCACTGTAAGAGATGGCTTCATTGAGCTGGACAGGTTTTTAGTTTGCTACCAACACTCAGAAAAAAAAAAAAAAAAATGGTGGTTTGCTTTGCCTCTGAGCTTCTGGTCTAATTGGCTCCTGTTGTGCCAAAAATCTCTGTGGCATCTCATTTTTCTCTCCTGGTGATATTGACTAATCTATATCTATTCTTCTTTTAAGCCACAATGAGGTGGCACTCAACCACTGAGCCACATCCCCAGCCCTATTTAGTATTTTGTTAGAGACAGGCTCTCACTGAGTTGCTTAGCACCTTGTTATTGCTGAGATTGGCTTTCAACTTGAGATCCTCCTATCTCAGCCTCCCCAGCCGCTGGGATTACAGGCATGCACTACCACGTCTGGCTCCTGTCTTTCTTAATACATAAGATTCAACCCGAAGTCATCTGTACCTAAAGGGACATTTCCTTAAGCCAAGAAGATAGGCCTGTAACATAGAACTTTTCAGAACTGTAAGATATAGAAAAATGACAAACCCCAAAATAGAGTTGCCTGGGAAGAGGGAGTGAAGGAAGAGGCAGCACACTGATAATATCGATCCTTTCCCAATACATTCTTTCCCAGTGACAAGACAATTCTTAGAAAGGAAACAAACATCATCCAGTGGCAAGACAATCCCTGGGGAGGAGATATCCATCAAGCCTAGAATGGCAGTCTAGGAGGAAGCCAAAAACATTGATGCTTCCCAAAATAAATCCTTTCCCAGTGATAGTATAATGGGATACTGGAGGGAAAGGGAGAAATACTGAATGCTGACCCCAGACCCTTCATTCTTCTCCAAGTCAAAATATTGTCCAGTAAAAACAAATCTCAAATCTCAAATTCTCACAATATTGCTCAGAAAAACAAATTTCGTTCCTGAGTGCCCAAATTGACATGCTCTGTCAATAATTAAGTCCCCTCTGAGTGTACCCTATATAAGCACAGACTCCCCTGTTGGCCAGTGCTTCATTTTCCACCAGGAAAGTGGGTCCATCAGATGTGTGATTTCATTGCTGAATAAAGGCTGTGCTGAGCCATGAAGTTTGAACCCACTCAGTCATTTTGTGCTAACAAGAACAGGCTATGCATTTAGAAAACAGTCACAGAAACTCCACGTTGTCCAAGCAGAAGCCAAGTGAGTAGGTGAATGAACCCAATAGGTTGACAGTGTTTTTAACAGTATTTTGGATATTTCTGTATAGAACCAGGAATCGGATCAGAAATTAGGTTTAATTTTTCCACCTGCATTTCTTCTTCATTCTCATTGGAAGAATTAGTTTTCGTTTGGTATCAACTCCTCCTTGAAGTCAAGCCTACCATGCTTGCTCTGTTGAGAAGGGGACTAAGGGGGCACCCAGAAAAGGCTGAGCGAAGGATAAAGACCAAGTGCTGCATGACGGACTTTATGAGTCTCCGTGGGCTCATTAACCCAGGGACTTGGTTTCTGGATCTACAGCCCTGATCACCTGGGCTGCAGGAAGGGAGGTCACGGGCTGCTTGATTTAAGTCATGTACCTGAACTGCTTCTGCTGGTGCAAGTCGGCAAAGATCTGAGAGAGGGCCTCACTCTCCCCCTTGGCCATCAGCTGTAGGAGGCTCTCACTGGGGTGGGAGGCTTGGGGTTTCTTCTGTACTAACTGTATGAAGAACAAACAAAACGGTGGTTAAGGCCTCAGGACTTCTGTATTTTCTTAGTATCATGGTCCAAACTCTAAAGAGTTGGAACGCAAGCTCTCCCATTGGACAACTTGTAAGTATAGAAGCAATTCTGAGACCACGTCTGTTTCTTGTGGTGTATTGGTAAAATATCCTTTGGTGCCCCTAAAGTTAATGTCTTCATTGAATACTTGATAACAATTTAGTAGACAGTCTATTCCCATTAATACACCTTAACATAGTTTACTGAATAGCCTAGCAATGTAGACTTTAATAAAGTTTATGCTACTTGGTTTTATAATGAAATGTAGGAGATGATATATTTATTATAAGAATTTAATGAATTAAAAAATAATTTCTCTAAGAAAATCCTACACGAAGTTGCTTCTTCGCAACTGTCTAAAATTAATTTCTTTCCTGTTGCCTGTGATATTCCAAAGGTACTCCAGCTGCGCATGTTGCCCATATTAATTAATTCATTCACTGTTGAAAATTAACAATATGCAAGGTGATAAGGATATAACAGATAAAAATCTGTCTTCATGGGATTTATGTTGTAGCTCAAGTCAGGCTTACATTCTTTATACTCAAAAACGACCTGGGGCAAAATAGGGCCCAGGGGGCTTTACTGGTGAAGTCTATCAAATATTTTCAGAGGTAAAAAATTTTCACAGAATCTTCCAGAAAATAGAGGAGGAGGGAACACTTTTTAGCTCACTCAATGAGGCTAGAATTAATTTGATCCCAAAGCCAGAGTATCATAAAAATATCACAAGAAAACCATAACTCAGCATCTCCCAGGAACATAGGTATCTAAATCCTTAGCAGAATGATAGAAAACCAAATCTAGTAATACATAAAAAGGATTATATACAACACGAACATGTGGAATTTAGTGCAGAAATATACAGTTGATTTAATATCAAAAAATCAACTAATGTAATAGCATATATTGACAGAATAAAGGACAAACCGCATGATTGTCTTCATAGGTGCAGAGAAGCATTTTAACAAAAATCAATACCCATTTGTGATTTAAAAAAAAACTCTCAATAAACTAGAAATTAAAGTAACATCCTCAACTTGATAAAGAACATTTACATTTACAAAAATCCCAGGACTAGCATCATACTTAATGGCAAATGACTAACTGCGTTTCCCCTAAGATTGGGAACACAGCAAGGACACTTGCTTTGCTTCTTCTATTGAACATCTTACTAAATGTTCTAGCTGCTGTAATAAGGCCAAAAATAAACAAATAAATCCAGATTGGAAATAGAGAAACAAAACTGTCTCCTTTGCAAATAACATCAGTGTGTGTATTTTACAGGTTAAATAGTAATATTTGGGTAACATAAATGACTTGTGTAGAGTCAGGCGTGGTGGCGCACGCCTGTTAACCCCAGCAGCTCTGGGAGACTGAGGCAGGAGGATCTTGAGTGCAAAGTCAACCTCAGCAATTTAGTGAGGCCCTAAGCAACTCAGTGAGACCCTGACTCTAAATAAAATATAAACAGAGGTCTGGGGATGTGGCTCAGTGCTTAAGTACCCCCTGGGTTCAATCCCGAGTATAAATAAATAGATAGTGTGTGTAGATTTGTATGAAACAGTGAGAATCCTTAAGTTTTATGGTCAATTGATTTTCCTTTCCCATTTTGTACTGGGATCAATTGATTTTTTACAATGATGCCAAGGCAATTCAGGGGAAAGGACAAATCTTTTCAACAAATGGTGCTGGCACAATTGCATATCCCCATGCAAAAACAGACAAAAAACGCAAAGAAGAAAGAATTTAGTCTCTTACCTCATGCCACACACAAATATTAATTCAAAATGGATCACAGACCTAAGTGTCAGAGCTGAATCTACACTACTTCTGGAAGAAAACAGGATAAAAGATTTGTGGACTTAGGTTAAACAAAGAGCTAGATACCGAACCAAAACCTGACCCACAAAAAGTTGACAAACTGCACTTCATCAAAATCAAACATTTTCACTCTTCAAAAGATGTCATTAAGAGCATGGAACCAGGGCTGGGACTCAGTGGCAGAGTGCATGCCTATCAAGTGCAAGACCCTGGGTTCAATCCCTAGCACTGAAGGAATAAAAAAGAAGGAAGAAAGAAAGGAAGGAAGGAAGGAAGGAAGGAAGGAAGAGAGGGAGGGAGGGAGGGAGGAGACAGTGAAAAAGAAAAGAAAATGAAGACAAGTCATAGACTGGGAGAAAATATTTGTAGATTACATATCTGATGAAAGATTTGCTTCTAGAATATTTGAAGAATCCTCACACTCAGTAGGAAGATGAAACTCATTTTAAAAATGGCAAAATATTTGAATAGACATTTCATCAAAGATGATGTATGAATAACTAAAAAGCCTATGAAAAGTTGCTCAACATCCTTAATCATTAGGGAAATCCAAATTATAACCAACACTTATCTGCCAGATTGACTATATCAAAAGGATGAACAATGCCAGTGTTAGTAAGAATGTGGAGAAACTGAAAACCTCACATATTGTTGGTGGGAATGTAAAATGGTCACTTTAGCAAAATAGTTTTCTATTGTCTTTAAAAGTTAAACATAAACTTTCCATATAACTCAGCAATGTTATTCATTGGAATCTATTCAAGACAAATGAAAACACAACTATATAACAGTCAGTACACAAAGGTTCAAAGCAGCATTATTCATTAAAGTCCCAAACTGGAACAACCTAAGTGTCCATCAACTCATGAATGGATGAACAAAATGGAATATTACTCAGCAGTGAAAAAGAATGAACTACTGATAGTCAGTGACTCTGCCCTAGAGCTGGTTCCATGCTGTCATATGAATGAACCTGAAAAACACTGTGCTAAATGAAAACCAGACACAAGCAACTATAGATTATAGGATTCCATGTATATGAGTTCCTAAGAAAGATGACTTTATGGAGATTGAAAACAGATCGATGGTTCCCTGGAGCTTGGAGTAGGAACAGGGAATGATGTGAATGGCCAGAGGGACTTTTTTAAGGTGACATAAATGTTCTAAAACTGAATCATGGTGATGGGTAACGTTGCAAAACTATACATTTACCCAAAGTATTGAAGAAAACAGGATTTAAAAAAAGTATGTAGTACACTTACAATGGGTGGATTTTATGGTTATAAATAGTAACTGAATAAAACTGTCTGCAAAAGACCTCAAGCTGGGATTGTCTTCCCAGAATGCTCACCAACAGCTAGTCTAAGTTCTACCTCTGAAGTCTGCTGATGGTGCTCCCATCCCTTACCTTAGAGTTTCCAGATGGGCTGTAGCAATTCTTGGGTACCAGGCAGTGAGTGACAAGAATCCTAGGGTCTTTGGTGGTGATGGACAGGCCTGTCTGCAGAATTTGAACCAGTCGGATCCAGAAGTGGAAGACAGTCTTTGGATGGTCAGGGTGGAGTTTTAGGTAGTAGATCTTCTCAGTGACTGTCCTCAACCGCAGGATGCGTTGAAGGCGGTCACAGACCTGGAGCTCCACAAACTTCAATGGGAGGATCCTGAAGGCACAGGGGAAGACACTGACAACCCCATTGCTTCTCATGTGACCCTGTCTTCATTAAAACAAGGGGTATCTCCTTGTGGATGGAGGGGTTTTAGGGGTAGGACAGAGAACACTTAGCATAGTGCTGCTCAAACTTAGAGGAGACCAACCACATAGGGGAGCTAATGTAAAACACAGATGTCCATTAAAAAACAACAACAACAACAACAGATGCCTGAAGATATCGCCAAAGATTCAGATTCAGTAGGTCTGGACTGCAGCCCTGGAATCTGCATTTTAATCTCCACCCTCCCTGCCATAATGCTTATGCTGGTATTCCTTAGATCCAGCTTGAGAGGCGCAGCCTAGGAGTAGGATGACCAGGGCTTGGGGTTTTGCGAATTTTTCTTGACAGCAAGAAGTCCACATGTCCAATTTGTCCATCCATTGACCTTAGTGCCTCCATAAGTCTTCCCAAAGGAGCTGAAGTTCAAGGTGTTGACCTTGGATCTAAGGTTAGTTAACTGAATCTGGTTTGTACTTGCTATAAGTACACCAATAACATAACGGAGAGGTCTGTCATGAGGTAGCATGGAGAAATGAAGGGCTTTCTTGGAATTCTGGGACTATCTAGAGATTCATGAGGCAGACTACAAACTGTCTCAAGAGGCTTAAACATCAAGAAGGTCTGGTTTCAATCAAGAAATGGGCGAAGGAACTGAACAGACACTTCACAGAAGAAGAAATACAATTGATAAACAAACATGAAAAAATGTTCATTATGTCTTGCAATTAGAGAAATGCAAATCAAGATTTCATCTCACTCCAGTCAGAATGGCAATTATCAAGAATACAAGCAATAATACAAGGATGTGGGGGAAAAGCTACACTCATACATTTTTGGTAGGACATGCAGGTTAGTGAAACCACTCTGGAAAGCAGTGTGGCGATTCCTCAGAAAACTTGGAATGGAACCACCATTTGACCCAGCTATTCCACTCCTCAGTTTATACCCAAAGGACTTAAAATCATAATACTACAGTGACACTGCCACATCAATGTTCATAGCAGCTCAATTCACAATGGCTAGATTGTGCAATCAACCGAGATGCCCTTCAATTGATGAATGGATAAAGAAAATGTGGTATGTATACACAAGGGACTATTACTCATCCTTAAAGAAGAATGAAATTATGGCATTTGCAGGTAAATGGATGGAACTGGAGAGTATCATGCGATGTGAAATAAGCCAATCTCAAAAACCAAAGGCCGAATGTTTTCTCTGATAAGTGGATGCTGATCCACAGTTGGGGGTGGGTAGGGAAGAATGTAGGAACTTTGGATTGTACAGAGGGGAGCAAGTGGAGGGGGTGTGGGGAGGGGAAGGATGGTAGATTGTGAGACAGACATTATTACCCTATATACATGTAAAAATGAAATAAATAAAATGAAGTCTGTTCACTTAAAAAAAAAAAAAAGGAGGAGGCGGTCTGGTTTATTCCAGACAAACATGATGTGCCCATGTTAAATTCTGAATGGGACCCAATTCCAGGCATTTTATAGGTAGGAAAGCTGCGATGCAGCAAGTGACTTGTGATGCAAAAATAAACTGAAGTCCAGCTGGTTGTGTACCAAGGACTGGCAACAGCAGGCCTCTCCCCACCGGCACTGCACCTGCCAGACCTCACTGCCTCCTTGCTCCTTGGCCACAGCCTGACTTCAGGGCGCCTCTGCAGTCAGGGGTGCGTGCAGCAAGGAGGGAGTGGGCTTGTAGACCAGCCCCTGACCCTGTCCACGCCACCCCTCCTTACCCCACGTGGCCTTCCCTTTCGCCACCTCTCTGGGGTTACTGCTGTCTAAAAAAGGTAACATCACCAGTGCCTCTGCTGTCTCCCCACCTTTAGCCAACAAACAGCCTCCACCTTGGGTTCCCCTGCCCTGCTGTCGCCCCTCATTCCGCTGCTTACCTCCTCAGGATTATCTTTGGGGCTTTAGATGGTCTGTTCCATGTCTGGCTCTGCCCCGGATGCCATTTGACTCTGGCCATGAGGAGGACATTGGGAAGGGGCAGGCAGGGCACAGAGGAGGTCACCCCGAGGGCCACGGTGTTGGGGGCTTTGTTGATGTCTATCCAGTTTCTGCCCCTTTTGACCTGCAATGCAGCCCCCAGGCACAGCCTGAGTATTTGGCAGAAGTAGCAGTATGTTTTAGCCCAGGGTTTCTCAACTTGGCACTGTTAAGACGATTCTTTGTTAGAGAGAGAGGCTGTATGGTGCATTGTAGGTTATTTATCAGCATTCTTGACTTCTGCCCCCTAGATGCTTCTAGCAACCACTCACTCAAATTGTGAGAACCAAAAATGTCTCCAGACATTGCCAAATGTCCCCTGGCAGAGGGGCACAAAATCATGGCTTGTTGAGAACAAATGTTTTCCCTATATTAGCTAAAAAACAAACAGCAAAACCCCACAAACCTAGTGTTTAAATACTAGTGTTTAAATGTGCCACTATTAACAACTGTCCACAAGAACTATAACCTAAGCATCTATCACATTTCTGTGACTCCTGCTTGGTCTGTTTCCTGGCTTTCCTCTGAGAAACTCATCCTCCTGGCCCTCCTTAGAGGGGCCCTATCATCTCCTGAACCTTTGTTGACTGGGAAGGTCTCTTCCAACGCCACAGCCTATTTTCCTAAGGTTCTGTCTGGCCAAGGAGAGCCCAGGCAAGGAGACAAAAGTGCCTTGGGTGCCTGTTACATCAAGTCCCTTGCCTGCTGCATCTGCATTTAATCCTCAGGTCACCCCAACCTTATTAGGTTAGAATAAGTGCAATAAGGATGTGCAGGATTGGTGTCCAGTGACAACTCCCCATGGGAAAGCAGAGGGTTGGAATCTGAGCTCAGTCTTCCTGGGTCCCCAGCTCCCAGTCTTTCATCCAGCATCACTTCTGTCCTGAACCCTCAAAGGGCATCTCCTTTTCCTGCCTCCATGTTCATCTGACTTTGGGCCAAAGCCTGAAGGATGAAGTAAATTGGGGCTTCACATCTCAAGTCCTCCACTCTTCCCAGGTGACCACGCCTACAGGAGAAGCCCTTGCCTCGGTTCTCACTCTACTCTAGTTCCAGGGATGACTGTCCTATTCACATCTTGGCACCAGGTTTGAAAAAACATCAAGGAGCACTATTCCGGGCCACCCGAGAATACCTGGACAAAGTTGCTCTCGAACACCACTGAGTCAGGAAACAGGTTGAACTCTGGAGAATGAACCATTTGGCAGAGCAGTCCCTCCTCCACACCCAGGCCTACTCCAGGGTTCGGTTCCCCATCCACAGGCAAGAGGCCCCTGAATTCTTCCCAGGCATTCAGGGAAGGGAAGGTTGGAAAAGATCTTGTGACTTGTACTGTCTTCTTTGATTTCCACCAAGTCTTTCTATGTGGAACTGATGTCAACATTTCTGCACATGCTCAGGGGCCGGCTGCACATTTGTCCTGGGATCTCGCTCTTCCCTTCTGGCCTTGGGCAGCTGGCCAAACTCTGGGATGGCCAATCAGCTCACAATGATGAATGGATGACATCATGAAAAACCAGCAGGCCTGCAGGAAAGGGAAATGCAGAGGAACCTCCCTTTTCCTCCAGAATGCTGTTGGGACTTTATGCCCTATCAAGCCCCAGCCCTTCCCTGGACCCTAGGACGTGGCTCTCCCAGAACTTGCTGAGAAAGGAGTGAACCAGGCAGGAAGCAAAGGCTGTTGGGAAACTCCTACTGCTGCCAAGAGGAAATGACCTTGCTTTTCAACCCTCCCTTACTTTGCTTTTCAGTTTTTTTTCCTGGGATCCATCCCAGGATGTCATACATGTTAGGCAAACACTCTACCAATAAGCCACACACCCAACCCCACCCAACCCTCCCTTTGGATTATGCTTTATTATTTATATATTTTTTAAATTTTTTGGTACCAGGGAATTTGATTTTTTCAGTACCAGGGATTGAACACAGGGTGCTTAACCACTGAGCCACATCCCCAGCCCTTTTAAAAAATATTTTATTTAGAAACAGAGTGTCACTAAGTTGCTTAGGGCCTTGCTAAGTTGCTGAGGCATGTGCCACTGCACCTGGTTCCAACTCTTCCTTAGTCTTAGTGTAACATATCCCAAATAATGTTAAGGTCTGCCCATCTTCCCGAGCTCTGCATGATGTGGGTCCCTCACTCCCCAGGTTGAAGGGCCTCTTCTGCCTTTTCTGCTTCTAGGGGTTGCAGGGCTGCTGACACCTGTTCTGTGCTCTGCTATGGCTGGCTGGTTACTGCTGCAGGGTTTATTCCCTTAGGAGGCCAAACCGAAGGAACAGAAGTAATTAGTTTCTTACCCGGAGGCGGGCTTTGGAAGAGGGCCATGCGGGAGGAATGGCACCCCCATGAGCTGCTCTTCTGATCAACAAGCAGATCCTCCTTTTCTGAGAGTGACAGTTCCTACCCACCTCCGCTGAGCCCGAGGACGAGCCCAAATCCTGGGGCGGCTAGATCAAGGGCAAAGAACCAAGCAGGTGGACCACCGATCAAAGCCATTTCAAGGAGAAATCATATGCTAATTGGGGACAAAATTCCAGAACTTATAATGTATCACCATCAAGGTCAAATGTGCTAAGTGTAGAAAACGAGTCTGACAACAAATATATGCGAAGGACAAAGCCTGGAGATTTATCTGTGTATTTCATTGTAAAATCAGGGAGAGGGCTGAAGTTTCCCCACCCAATGCCACCAGCTGTCTCCCCTGGCCATCTAGGTTACACCCTGCCTGAGCCTGTTCAAGCTCCCTGGTCAGTGATGCAACTTCCAAGATCATGATTCTCATTTTCTTCTGTTTACTATGTGGGAAAAATATCCTCCATGGTAATATTCTCTAAGGAGGGGTCAGAGACCATATCCTGTGGTTTACTCTTCCCTAGAAACAGAACTTATGATACCATGGCAATGGTCACTAGTAAGCTGATATGTTGGAAGAAATGAAGATGAGGGAATGGGGTGTGCCTGGCCCTCTGGCTGTCTGTCCATCTGGCTGTCTGGCTGGCCTCTGGGCCTTCGGGGGGAGGCTGGGGAGACCAACTGCATCTGCTGGACCATGTGAAGATCTTTATCACACAGGAAGAACATTTTCCCGTCATTTAGGTACTTTTATATTCATCTCAAAACAAAATTCAGGATGTGGCATGTATTTCTGTGCTGTCGTCTAGAGCGGGGAGCCCTGCTTCTTATATCCAGCCACTTTTCCTATCAAAATATGGATACCTTTCTCCACATGACCTCCAGGGTTTGGAATGGAAAAGACTGCTTTTCTTTTGTTCCACCTTTCGGATTCCACACAGAAAGAAGCCCTTAGTATACAGTCATCCTGCTGAATTCTCCAGGAAGAAAAAATATAATCAAGGAAGATGGGTCTTTAGCTGCAATTTGCTTAATAATCAAGAAATTATTTTGCCAGATGAAAGCTGATGTTTAATTTGAAACAGGTGCTTAAGATGTAGTATTTTTGAATTCTTTGCCTTTTGCTCCAAAAAGAAGACGAAATAAATGGCCAGTATAGATGACTTCAGGGTTTTTAAAAAATGTCTTCCAGTCTTGTCCACTATTGTAATAAGCACACTTGAGATGCAGCAGTAACTTCCAAATATTTGTTGTAATTTGAAAGGAAAAGATGTTAAAAAGTTACATATATCTTCAATTTTTTTTAATACTAGGGATTGACCCCACGGATGCTTAACCACTGAGCCATGTCCCCAGCCCCCACTTTAAAAAAATAGATATTTTATTTAAATACAGGGTCTCACTAAGTTGCTTAGGGCCTTGCTAAGTTGCTGAGGCTGCTTTGAATTCAGGTTCCTCTTGCCTCAGCCTCCGGAGCTGCTGGAATTACTGGCATGTGCCACTGAGTCCGGCTCTAAATTCTCATTCGTCTTGTGATATAGATTTACTGGACAGAAAAAAAGTTCCACTTTTGCAGTTAACCCTTTGACGTGATAAAGAAGCATAAAGACAAGATATCAAGATTGATTTCATATCTGAATAAACCTTCAGAGCTTATGTACAAATACACATTTTTACCCGTGTAAATCCACATTTTTAATAAGAGGAGGGGTTTTAATTCTGGAGAAAGAAACTGTTGTTGACTTTTTCAAAGGTTTTGGGACATTTGCTATTTTTGAATGTTTTCATTCTCCTATGGAGGGACCAGATTATGTAGCAGCTAACCCGGTGAATGCAAGCTTACATTTAGTGGAAAGAATGGAAAAGCAAACAACACAGTTTGAGTCCAGTGATGGAACCCTATTCACCTCCCCAGGATGACAGCTGCTTAGTCCAGTTTTATTCACCCTGTTTTGTGGGGTCAGATAGCACATAAGCTTTAGTTTTCCATGTGACCACGGTTGGAAGAAAAGTAGCATGAGTGGTTTTTTTAGTTAAGATGTGATGGACCCTAAAGTATAATCTGCCTTCAACTTTGGACATAGAGGAGTGGAAGGAAAAAGAATGAGAAGTTTCTCTTAAGAAAAAGAATAAAAAATGTCCTATGTAGCACCATCTGCCTTTTTTGGAATTTTACATTACATATTTCAATTTTTTTATAAAATCATCAGTAACTCTTTTTCTTCTACCCAGATGGGTACTTGGGTTTGTTTCTCTAGGTGATAAGCATAATGTTAAGCTGAAAAGGCTGGGACTCAGGTAAATTTCCCCAGTTGGAACTGAACTTTCTCATCAGCAAACGGGTCTTTCTCAGAAGCAATGTTCCCAATCCTGCGGTTGGGTCATTGTAGGTTTAGAAGAAATTCAGGATCTGAAAAAACCTCAAATAAGAAAAAAGTTTCAATAAGAAAAAAAAGTTGATATGTTGCTTTTTGCGGTTAAAACTTACCCACTAGGATAAAGCTTACTAATTTAGAGATATGGGTTGGATATATTTGGCCACTGAGACATCCCAAAGTTGACAAGAAAGATGACCTTTGCTCTTTTCCTTACAGGTGTGCAATGTCCACTCCTAGGAAGTTCCTCAAGCTTCAGTGGAAGAAGGCTTTAGCACATCATCTAGAAAGCTAAGTGAGGAAGTGAACTTGTGAATCTAAACAAGATGGTAATTGTATGAATAGTACTTTAAGATGTCTACCTAGGCTTTAAGATGTCTAGCCAGACATGGTGGCACGTGCCTGTAATCCCAGGGACTTGGGAGGCTGAGGCAAGAGGATCAAAAGATTGAGGCCAGCCTTAAGAATATAGCAAGTGAGGACTTTTCTTTAATGAAAAAAAAATTTAAAAAGGGCTGAAGATTAGACTCAGGGGTGAAACACCCCTGGGTTCACCCCCCCAGTACCAAAACAAAAACAAAAATAAAAATGAACAAACAACGACAAAAAACCATCTACCCCTTCCTCCTGGCTCTCCTGAACCTCCAATACTAAAACACGGAGTTTTTAAAAACCATATGACAGATGCTTATTTGTGAATCCCAGCAGCCATTCTTTCCATCTCTTTAGTATAGAATAAGTGACATTTAGTTGGGCACAAGGTCTTCTGGAATAAAAAGAGTACATTGCCTGCCTGGCTTCCCTTGCTGCTAGATAAAGCCACATGACTGTTCTGGCAAAAGAAATGTAAGCTCAAGTATTCAGTGCAATTTCTGTGTGGAATCACTGCAGGAAGCAGGAATGCTTTCTTTTCATCCTTGTTTTTCCCTCTGACCAGAATAAGACGTGATGGCTGGTGTGGTGGTGCATGCCTAGTGGCTTAGGAGGCTGAGGCAGAGGATCGAGCCTCAACAGCTTAGTGAGGCCCTAAGTAAACTCAATGAGACCTTGTCTCTAAATAAAATACAAAACAGAGCAGGGTTTGTGCCTCAGTGGTTAAGCACCCCTAGGTTCACTCCTCTGTACCAAATAATAAAAAGAATAAAACCTGATGTCTGGAGCCCAAGCGTCCCTATTGGGTATGAAGTGACATGCCAGGAACAGTAGAATTGCAAGATAAAAGGGCTTTGGTTCTTTGATGATCATCAAACCACTGTAACATTCCTGAATTGTGTATTTCTAGGCTGTGTGTGTGTGTGTGTGTGTGTGTGTGTGTGTGTGTGTGAGAGAGAGAGAGAGAGAGATGGGGGTCTCACTTTGTTGCCCAGCTGGTCTCAAATTCCTGCTGTTTACCAAATTATAGTACTAATTACCAATAATTATAAGCAACAAGGAAAATAGGGTTGATTTACAGAAAATTAGAACCATAGAATGACAAACTTATAGCTTCTGGGGAAAATTATATAAATATATATTCCAATAATTTGAGAAAACATTGCTCTTGTCTTCCTTGTGTATTCAGTAATATTGATGTCATCATAATCACCATTTTTTGCATATTTGGTGATGAGAATTTTGGTGACTATCTCAACTATATTGACTATCCTTAGATTTAAGGCTTAAAACTATTTAAAAAAATATTTTTATTATTTGTTGATGAATGTTTATTTAATTTATTTATTTATATGTGGTGCTGAGGAGCGAACCTAGGGCCTCACAAACGCCAGGCAAGTGCTCTACGCTGAGCCACAACCCCAGTCCAATAAAGCCAAGTGCAAGTTGTTGTATAACTTGCACAGGGCTAACCAGGATATCTGGTTGTCAGCTGGGTTTCACGGAGTTAAAGCTTATGCAATTAGGTCCAGACATGGTGGCATACACCTGTAATCCCAGCGGCTCAGGAGGCTGAGGCAAGAGGAACACAAGTTTGAGACCAGCCTGGGAAACTTAGCAAGACCCTGACTCAAAATGACAAAAGAAAAAAAAGCTCAATGGTAGAGCACCCCTGGGTTCAATCCCCAGTATCACCAAAAAAAAAAAAAAAAAAAAAAAAAAAAAAAATCTATATATACAGTCTTGGAGACCCTCAAAGATAAGAAGACTGTGTAGGGGGGAAATAGCAAATCATCATTTAATGGGCATAGCATTTCAGTTTGGAAAAATGAAAAAGTCTGGCAGCGGATGGTGGTGATCTGCACGACAGTATGGAAGAACTTATGCCTCTGCACTATCCACTGAAAAGTAGTTAAAATGGTACATTTTATGTTATGTGTTTTAAAATTACAAATAGATGCCTGAACTTAACAAAATAAATTTAAAACCCCACAAAAGTAAGATACAAAATTGCATCAGATGAGGGACATCGTAGTTCATTGGTAGAGCACCCTGGGTTCAGCCCCCAGCACAGCAAATATATCTCTGTGTGTGTGTGTTTTAAAAACTCTAAAAAAAAAGTTAGAAGTCTTCCTACGGCCTTGGAAGGCTCATGTGTATAAGGGATCCTGAAGCTTAAGCTTATTCTCCTTGTGTAAATTCCATTTAAATCAACATCACTATTTAAATCACCTTTTTATTACACAAGCAGTAATACACTCTGGAGAACATTAGAAAATTCAGACAAGTTGCCTAAAAAAACAGGATATTCCTATTTCTTGGAGAACACCATTGTAATCACTGTGAGTATGGATGTACGTGTGAGTAAAACCAAAATAAGATCATACTTAAAATACTACTTTATAACCTTTTAATCATCTGTTTCATTTAGTCAATACTCTCTGCCTTTGTGTTTCAGAGTATTTTCTTCTTACCTAATTTCCATGCCATATTACAATTTCTCCAATTAACTAAAATTATTGCTAGAGCTGACTTATCCAAATCCAGGACTACATATTTTCCCTTACTTTCTTTTAATCTAGTGTAGTCTCTGTCTTAGGACACATACTTGTGAAAGAAGTTGAGTGAGTTGTGCATACACAATGTCTCACCTTTCTGGATTTGTCAGGTTGTTTCTTTGTGATGATACTTAGCTTGGTTCTCTAGCCACTAATAGCCCATGAACTAGAACTTATATCTAAAGGGTTTCTGGATTCAAGGTAAACATTTTAAAAAAATTTTTTTTAAAGTTCCTATTTCTTATTAAAGATCTACCATGAGATCTATGTAAGATACTACTCTCTTCTCCCACACAATGTCACAAAGAAAATACATAGAATTACTCCTTATCAGAAGAGAAATGATTCAGGAAATAAGAGGAAATATGTGATAATAATCTTCTCTACACTTTTAAGGACTTGATGAAATGAGAAATTAGAAGCACTAAAAATAAAATGAAAGGGAGGCTGAAAAAGATAAGGAAAAAACAAACAAACAAACAAAAAAAAAACAGAAGAAAAACTCCCCTAAATTCTGCAAGTCACATCAGAAGCCACAAGTAGCAGAACTGTCATGACAGAAATGTGAATTAGTGACACGGGGGACCAGTTGGAAGATATCCCATAGAACAAAACAGAGAAGGGAAAAGAGAGACAGTAACTGGAAAGAAATAATAGCTAGGAGAGACATTTATGTTGATCCAACATATGGAAAGAATCCCCGATGAAGAGGAAACTAATGGCATTGAAACAATTAGTCAAGAACATAACAGCAAAAGAGTTATTTCCGAAACAAACAAAAAAAGACTTAAATTGGCAAAAGGACAGGATGTACTATATTCCAAGTAAACTGAGTAAAGACACGATTGAGACAAAAATGGCATTTATGAAGTTCATAAATCTTGGCGTTAAAAAAAAATCCTACTGTAGATGTCCAGGTAGAAGAAGCAGACAATCTATCCAGCAGAGTAAACTGAGACTGGCCTCAGACTTTTCAGCAATTTTAGACAGCAAAGGACAATGGAACAATGTAGAAAGAATGTTGAGAGGAAAAGGATGTGACTCCATGATTCTATAAATGGCTTAAAATTCATTTAAGTGTAAAGGGAGCAAAAGTAATATTAAAGCACTAAAAATACTAAAATAAGTAAACCCACAAGCTGACTCTTTGAAAAATAAATAGCTGAATCGCTAGCTAGTAGTTTAATTTTAAAGCATGGGCATATAATATAAATTTTGAATTTAAAAAATTGTTCAAGGCCAGGCACAGTGGCGCATGCCTATAATCCCAGTGACTTGAGAGGCTGAGGCAGGAGGATCGTGAGTTCAAAGCCAGCCTCAGCAACAGCGAGGCCCTAAGCAACTCAGTGAGGCCCTATCTCTAAATAAAATACAAAATAGGGCTCAGTGATCGAGTGCCCCTGAGTTCAATCCCTGGTACCTACCCCCACCCCCAGCCCCCTAAAAAGAAAGTACGAATAAAGAGGAAGTACAGGTTTCTGGGTAAAGGTAGTGGCATAAAGTTATATTACTTAGGATATAATCAAAGGCCCCCAAATATAGTGATTAAACAAAATAGAACTTGTATTTTTCTCTTACACAGAAGTTCAGAAGCGGGCAGTCCAGAGCTGGTACACTATCTCTGCCATTCTTAACATGTGGCCTTCATCTCTGAAGCCCAAGATGGCTGCTCCAGCTCCTGCCATAGTGTTTGTATCCTGGTCAGTGAGAAAAGGGAAAGGAAAGGGGAGCTCACACATATTCCTTTTAAAGGCATGACCTAGAAATGACATAATCACTTCTGCTCACACCCCATTGGTTGGAACTCAGACACATGACCACACCCAGGTACAAGGGAAGCTGGGAAATGTAGCTTTTAGCTGGGTGGCCATCAGCCTACCTAGGAATGGGGATTTTATTATTTATTCTTTAAAGATGAAGGATATCTGTGGACAATTAGCAGCCTCTGTGAAGAAGCCATGTCACAGAACTACTCCCTCTGATATACACATTAAGTACATAATGAGTTTTTTGGTGTTTTTTGTTTGTTTGTTTGTTTGTTTTGTACCTGAGATTGAACCCAGGGATGCTTAGTCACTAAACCACACCCCCAGCCCTTTTAAAAATATTTTATTGAGAGACAGGGTTTTACTGAGTTGCTTAGGGCCTCACTAAGTTGCTGAGGCTGGCTTTGAATTTGAGATCCTCCTGCCTCAGCCTCCGGGGCTGCTGGGATTACAGGTATGCGCCACCGTGCCCAGTCATAATGTTTTTTAATAGCAAAAGATGAACTAGTGACAACCTAACAAGAAAGGAGGGTAAGGTGGGTGGCTTACACATACAGAGAACATAAAATCTGGGCATGGACTGATAATAGAGAAAGAAGTCTAGTTCGTATAATTGTGTGTGTTCTCACAAATTACCTTCCCCACTCCCACACAAAATGGAGTGTCTGAGGAAGTGAGTGATGAGCTCAGGGAAAACAATTCAAGACAAATCTTCAAGTGTAGAAGCCCCTACTGATCATAGCGGCTCTCAGCAGAGGCAAGAATGCTCTGCTGGGCTCATCGGTTGTCAGATTTTCAGGTTGAATTGATGGAGTGGGATACAGCCCTTGATAATGGGGTCCGTCCTCAACCAGAGAAGATGGTGTTTAACGGTTTTCAGGCGGGCAGTCCTGAGCTGGTACAGTGTCTCTGCCATTCTCAACACATGGCCTCCATCACTGAGCTACAGCTCCTGCCATCGTTCTTGGAGAAGGTATTGTGAACATGGGCAGTTCGGGAGCGCTAGAAATAACTGGAGTTAGGCATTGGGCTAAAATTGGAGAAATCAATATGAATCTGTTTTAAAAATACATACATTTACATGGGGAGAATCAATAGTTGAAGGGGCTAGTTCAATGGTAGACTGTGTGCTCAGCACGCGCAAGGCCCTGGGTTCAATCCCCAGTGTCAGAAAAAAGTAAATAGTTATAGATGCTTGAGTATGTGTGTCTATGAATGTGTGTGTGTGTGTGTGTGTGTGTGTGTGTGTGTGTAACTCTGTCCATCAGAGGACCTAGAAGAAGTGACACCATAGTAGCAAAGATCACACTAAGTGCCCCAGATTGGTTTTCTAAATACCATCTTTCCCTATAAGGAAATATTTTTTTCCTTGGAGAAATGACTGTGTCCTTTTTGGACAGGAAAAGTATAAGATAAGACTGGAACATCTTGTTAGTCAGAAAGGAAGGAAATACTCAGAGAAGGATAGGGACAAGTCTAAAAAGCTCAGAAGCTTGCATGGAGGGCTTGCTACTGGCCAGATCTGAGATAGTTTGAGTAGCAAAGCAAATAATGATAGTAGTGAATTGTAAACCTTTGAATTGAATAACATTGGAACGCATGAATCATACTGATAATAGATAGATGATTGATAGGTAATAGATGGACAGATAGATAAAAAGACAAAGCTTTTCCTTCCAGTAGAATGCTGACTACTAACTGTAGAAGGGATAATAGAAATAGAATTTGGCACCATCCATATTGTGGTTGATCCGGGCAGGAGTTTTCACTAGAGGCTAAAGCTGGTGACTAGAAGAGATTTCATGAAGAACCAAGTATGGATGTAATGCTGGACTATCATCCCAGAAAATCCAACTGAACATCCTACTGGAGGGGAGAAATAGTGATGTTACAGAGCAAAAATCTGGCAGACAATAAAATCATGCCCCCTCACGTCCAGCTTAGAATAGCACAGCACCATTCCCCAGGGATTCCTGCCAAGAGAACATGACCCAAGACTGATTGCGAGGAAAGTCCCAAAGACCCAGTGGAAATGCAAAATCTGTACTATCTACAACTGTTGAGAACTGGAAAAAGGAAAGGCCAAGAAACTTCCAGACTGGGGGTGGGGAAAGGTTACCAAAAAGACTTGAAAACTAAATTCCATGCATTTTAAATGTTTGTAGCAGCTTTATCACTCTAACTGGAAACAATGGGCAGGTTGACTGGATAAACAAACCCCTTCAGCCACACAATGGAATCCCTTTAGACAACAAAAAGAGTCAGCTATTATTGATTCATGCAACCACAAGGCTAAGCACAAGAAAACAGAAAGCTACATATTATCTGATATGTTTTTAACCTCTTTCTCTGACAGGGAAAGTTTGCTCTCATTATAAATATTTTCTCATTTGTGCAATGTAGTTTCAGAATTGCTAACCCATATCCTGTGAGAAACAAATTTGCTAACTTGACTGCTATGTTTCTAGACAGTTCTTCTGGTCTTTAATTAGCAACTGTTTCCCCAAGTTACTTCCCTGGATTCCTTCTTCTGCACTCCCTTCCGGGTAGCTGTGCCATTCATTTGTCATAGTCTGCATTCTACCCTGGGTCCCCCTGACATTCTGATTGATTTTTCCCCCTTTGCATATGGTGAAACTCACTTTAGTGATATATGTTCTATGGGTTTTCACAAATGCACAGGTATGTATCCACCAAGCTGGGGCCACCCCAAGAATTGCCTTTTGCTCCTTTGTAGTCAAACCTTCCTCTAGCCTCCACTTAGTGCCACTGAACTTTTTTATCTGGCAGGGAATGTGCCAGGGATTGAACCCAGGGATGCTTAACCACTGAGCCACATCTCCGGCCCTTTTTTATATTTTTAGAGACAGGGTCTCACTGATTTGCTTAGGGCCTCCCTAAGTTGCTGAGGCTGGCTTTGAACTTATGATCCTCCTGCCTTAGGCTCCGAAGCCACTGGGATGATAGGCATGTGCCACCATGCCTGGCTCCACTGAACTCTTCACTATCCTACTAAGCACTGCTATGACAACATTTTTGATATACTGTACTTTTATTTTCATTTAGTGCAGTTTAAGTTATTTAAAAATTTCCCTTGAGTCCTCTTTGACCCATAGGTTATTTAAGAAATGTGTTGTTTGATTTCCAAATACTTGGGAATTTCCTAGAAATCTTTCTGTTACTGATTTCGAATTTATTCTGTTGTGGTCTGATTACATGCTTATGATTCCTTTTAAAATTGTTGAGGTTTGTTTTAGACCCAAAGAGTAATCTATCTTAATTAACAGATGTTCTGTGTGTACTTGAAAAGAAAGTGCCTTATAATGTGATTGGATGTCAGTTTGGCCTAGTTGGTGGACAGCATTGTTCAGGATTTTTTTTTTCTTTTTTCTTTTTTTTTGGTACTGGGAATTGATCCCAGGGGTGCTTAACAAGTGAACCACATTCCTAGCCCTTTTTTCATATTTTTATTTGGAGACAGGATCTTGCTAAGTTGCTTAGGGCCTCACTAAATTGCTGAGGCTGGCTTTGAACTCACCATCTTCCTGCCTCAGCCTCCTGAGCCACTGGAATTACATGTACACCGCACCTGGCCAGGATTTTTTATATACTCACTGACTTTCTATTTTTATCAATTCACTGAGAGAAAAATGTTGAAATATTTACCTATAACAGTGGACTTGTCTGTATTTCTTCTTTTTCAGCTCTATTAGTTTTTGCCTTATGTATTTTGAAGTTCTTTTGTTACATTCATACACATTTAGAACTGTTTTATCTTTTTGGAGAATTTATCTCTGTTACTATGTACCACCCCCTTTATTTTTTATAGTATTCCTTGTTCTGAAATCTATGTTGACACTAAAATAGTCACTCTAGATTTCTTTTGGCTAGTGTGTGTGATTTCTCCATGTGTTTGTTCTTAACTTCTCCTTGTCTTTTTATTTTAAAGCAGAGTACTTGTAGAGAAAAAATAGTTGGTTCTGTTCTTTCAGTTCAGTCTGACAATTTCTAACTTTCAGCTGGTGCATTTAGAGGAATTGTCCACATGTAACATGATTATTTCTGCAGGTTGGATCAATGCATACCATGTTGATCCTGAGTACTGTGTGTTCCATTTGTCCTTTCTCTTTTTATTGCTCATTTTTATGATTTCATTTTATCACCACTATTATATTTTGAATGTTTTAGTCAGCTTTTTCACAGCCATGACTAAAGGACCCAACCAGAGGTTTCTGAGGTCTTAGTCCATAGAAGGCCAGTTTCACTCCTCAGGGGCTGGAGGTGAGGCAGAAACAACATCATGGTGGAAAAGCGTGGGAGAGGGAAGCAGCTCACAGGATGATCAGAAAGCAGAGAGAGAAACTCCACTTGCCAGATACAAATGTATAACCAAAGCCATGCCCCCAGTGAACCACTTCCTCCAGCCACACCCCACCTGCCTCCAGTTACGAGTTAATCCCATCAGGGATTAATTAACTGATTATGTTAAAGCTTTAACCCACTCATTTCTCCTCCAAACCTTCTTTCATTGTCTCACACATGAGCTTTTGGAAGACTCTACATCTAAACCATAAGGAGGACTATTTTGCATATTTAGAAATGTATTAGAACTTCAAGAAATTTTAGATTGTCTTAATATTTACAATTTGCCTCTTAAATTAACCAGACTCTATCTGCAGATAATATACTGCTTCCTGTGTAGTGTGACAACCTTACAAAAGCTCCTCCCAATTTTCCCCTCCTGATTTTTCTGCTATTACTATCACACATTTTCTTTTTATATATACTATAAACCCACATAGATTGCTACTATTTTTGCTTTAGGCAATCAGTTGTCTTTTAGAAAATTTAAAATCTTAAAAAATAAATTCCATCTTGCCTCCCTTTATTTCATTTCCAGTAGTCTCCATTTCTTGGTGTCGATCTAGGTTTCAGTCTCATACTGCTTAAAGGACTTTCAACGTTCATCAAAGTGTTTTTTGGAGGGATGGACAGATAGGCAGAGAAATGACTCTATTTCTTAATTGGACTCTATGAACATTAGTTTTGTAATACATATTTTTAAATTTTATAAGAAGCAAAACATTAAAATGTTCACTGAATTTAATACATTGGTGCTCAATGAAATATGAGAGGCAGAGATGACTAGGAGGACTTGAACCTGGTTGTCCTGGGCTTTTGTGGTGATAAAGACAGAAATTAAGACTTCAGGAGAAGAGCCCACAGGGGAAGATATTGATGATAGAGAATGTCTGCCAAGCTAAGTGACTACAGACACGACAGGACTGGGCTGGATAATGAGGGAGCTTTGGACCCATCACAGGAGAGGAGTGCAGATGGGGCCCCTCACCTCATGGACAGCCCAGAAGAGAACAGAGACGGGGATCCAGCTGGCATGAGTTGGGAAAGGCAGAACTTAGTTGCAGAGGAGGGCACCTCTGAGGAGGGGGCTGTGCCATGGCAGGGAGGGCACCTGGGTGTAGGTAAGGCTGACGGAGACTTGCTGCCCTGAGAGCAGGGAGAGGGTCTGGAGGGAATTGCGCAAAGGAACCCTGAGGGGCAGCCCCAGTGTGAGGTGGGAGTAGGAGGCCGTGGAGATAGTGAAGGAGCTAAGTCTCACCATAGTTTACGGAGTGTGAGGAGGGGGTCAGCGCCCCAGTAAAGTGGTTCAAACTCTGTCTGACCCAAGTTGCCATCTTCTTTTATGGCACTGGGGAATGAACTGAGGGGTGCTCAGCATCCCCAGCCCTTTTTTTCAATTTTGAGACAAGGTCTCACTAAATTGCCCAGACTGGCTTCAAACTTGAAATCCTCCTGCCTCAGCCCCCCAAATCGCTGGGATTAACAGGTGTGCACCACTGCATTCAACCCAAGTCTTTTTATGACAAATATTTTGTTACACCCTTTCACCATCCTGAAATAAAATTCACAGTGATTATAACCTACCTACACATACTAAGTTTTTCAAAACTAGAAACTGTAGTGTAAAAGAAAAAGGCATAAAACAACATAGATGCCAACATGTAAATAATTAGTTGTGACTCCATTAGAGATCATGAAATATAATCAGGAGCCTATATCCCAAATGCAGACGGAACAAAATGGACTTGTAAAAGTATATTGAACTGGTTACTCAAAAGCAGATAGGCTTCACTGCAGATTGATAGTGGGCTTTAAAATCGTGGAGATGGGGTAGCATTATTGTGAAGTTAATAAAATGCCTGGGTGGCCTGTTCTACTGGGGGCTGGGAGGGGCAGATGGGAGGGTCAGATCCCATCCACAAGGAGACGGTGCTGTATGTGGCGCCACCTAGTGGCAACTTTCATTCTGCTTACGTGACCTTGTGAAAAAGTCAGCATCTGAGGCCAGCGAGGATCTCCAGGAAGAGGCACCAATTCCAGTAGTCTCCTGTCGTTTGGCGCCCATTTCCTTTGCCTGATCTGGGGATGTGGGTGGGGAGAATACTGGACCCATAGAAGAGGAGAGGCCCTCCACCTGCAAGACTGACTGTCCTCCTTCCCTGGTAGGTTTCACCTTTCTCTCCAAGACCTGCTCGGTGAATCCCAACTAAGATGGGGGTTGGGGATCCAAATTTGCTTATTAGATAGATTAGACTGTACTAAAGACAACTTTGTTATGATTTTCTCAACTGTGAACAAACGTGTTCAAGCGCCAAAGAAAACAAAGTACCATTTTCCTTTAATGTACATGGTGGTTACATTTCTGGAAAAATTCAGTATATATTAAAACTGGGAGTGAGGAATGGCTGGGGGATCTCTGGCTTACTCTAGAGTTCCCCTCTAGACTCAAGTAGTTGTAAACAAGTTTTACACCTACCCGAATGCTCCCAGGGGCATAAGAAAATCACGCAGGGTGCTGGTCAACTTGTTCTCTGCAGAACTTCTAGCACCATGGTCCTGGCCTACTCAAGGATTTAGTGGCCTGCAACCATGGTGACTCTCCAAACACCCCTCACCAATTAAAAAGTTCCAATCACCTCCAATGGCAGAGTTATGCCCCACTAAAACTCATTGACTTAGGATCAGACTTGGAAAACATTAATAACCTGGTCAAACATCTCAGTCTACTGACAGAAATGTGAGTTGAGAGAGAGACTAGACAAAGTTGATACAGATGCATCTGAAGTAGCCAAGGGGACTCAGGGGACTGTAGGACAAATAGAACAAGAGAGGGAGAGAAGCAGTTTCAAAGCACAAAGGGAAAAAGGGGTGTGTAGAAATTCCTCACAGGCATTCAAACGTTCTTGGGGACACGTCTTAATAACTCAAAAGGGCTGGGTGTGGTGGTGCATGTTTGTAATCCCAGCTACTCAGGAGGCTGAAGCAGGAGGATTGCAAGTTTGAGAACAGTAGAGGTAAATTAGGAAGACCCTGTCTCAGAAATAAAAATAAGTAAATAAAAAGGGCTGGGGGTGTAGCTAAGTAATAGAGCATCCCTGGGTTCAATCCCCAGTACTGCAAACAAAACAAACTTGAAAAGTAATGTTGTGAAACATAATACTACTTTATACAACAGGTAGTATGTGTGTGGGATTTGTTCTAGTGGGAAAGATAAAGGCAATAAAAATAATGCAATATAAAAAGAAAATAAAAATGCTCAAGAAAGATATATGTTATTCTTCCAACTGCATTTTTCAGAATACCATTCTAAGGGGTGTTAATAGTAGTTTCAAGAGGGAAAAAGCACTCTCAGATCAAGTAGGTTTAGGCAGTACCGTGTGGGACCATGAAAATGCTCTGCTTAGCTATTGGGGACCTTACTGGCTGCCTCTCTGGACTCCCCACTGCATTGGGACCACTGAGACTCAAGTAACCACAGCTGCTCCCACCAGCCATTGAACACGATGGGCTGGGGGACACAGACGCCTCTAATGAGGAACTGGTTTGAGGGTTTCTCACCAGACTGGCCGAAACCTTCTTAGACCTCAAGCTGCAGCCTGAGACTCTTCCCATCTAGTCCTTCCTGCCTCCCCATTGACTAAGACCATTCAAAACCAGAGGAGATGCAGGCCTCAGTGATCAGCCCATAGAGATCTGCAAAGTTGTCAGAAAGGATGAAGGGTGATGGAATGCGATCTGGCCTGGCCTGGACAGTGAGAAACACACAGATATCCAGCAGAGCATCAAAGGACTTGGTTTGGCCTGAACACATGGTAACATGTTTACTTTGAAGGTTAGAAGCAGTGAACTCATGGCCTTCTCATTCACAGGCTCAGGAGAGTGAAGTGTTACTGGACTGTTGCTGAATGGGTTCTCCTTGTTTACAGCTGAACCTGAGAGTAACTAGCAGAGCCTAAAGCAGGAAGCAACTTCTGGTACAGACAGCGTGGATCATACAAAGAAGACTAACAGATCCAGGGACAAAGGCGTCCAAATAAGACTTGAGCAGAGCAGAAGGCTGAAAGTGCAGCCTTCAGAAGTCCAAGCGGAATATTCATAATTGGGTGAGCATGTTTATGCTTAAAGCATCTGCATTGCAAAATTCACCTTTATTTCAGGGTGTGAATGTGGTCATTCTCAACCAACCCATTTCCTGTGCTCATAACCTCCCAAAGAAAAGAGCCCTAATGTGTACTGATCTATAAAAATGTATGAAGTGGATGAACTAGGTTCTTACACTCAGAAAGGAAAAATACCTGTGACCAGTATCCCTTATAGAATTGTTTTAACTAAGTTTATTTATATTCTCATGGATTATATAGTATAATGCACAAAAGTCCATTCACCATTTCCTCATCCTTAGCTTACTTATTCCTGAGAAATAGACAAGAATAACTAGACCTCCTTTTTACCTTTAAAAAGTATTGGACTAGTGTTGGGCTCTCAGTGGTAGAGAACCCCTGGGTTCATCCCTAGTACCAGGAAGAAGAAAAAACCACAAAAGACAGTGAAGACATTTGGCACTGGAGGACAAAGTTAGGGAGTTGATGGGAAGTGTATACCTGCCTCTCTGAGGGGCAAGAGGCCCAGTTGCATTTGGATTACAGTACATGTTAAGAAACACTCATCTGTTTTCCTGGCTCCAGAGGATTCAATTAAGGGTATGAGGAGGACTTCTAATTAGGCCCAGAGAGTTCCTGTGAAGCTGCAGGAAGGAAGTGTGACATTCTCAGAAAGTGTCCAAGGAAAAGGTTAACTGTTATCTTTTAAAAAACGCTCAAGTGTAGCCAAGCTTGGTGGTATATGTCTGGAATCCTCACAACATGGGAGGCTGGGGCACGACGATCAAGGTTGGCCTCAGCAACCTAGCAAAAGGCTGTTTCAAAATTAAAAAAATAAAATGGGTTGGGGTGTATCTCTGGGGTAAGGTACCCTCCAGTCCAATCCTCAGTACCAAAAATAAAAAATAAATAAGTAATGCTCAAATGATAAGATTTAGTGGCTTGCTGTAAAAACAAACAAAACACACAAATTAGACAGTTGGAGAAATTTGAACACTGGATGTTTGTTGGTACCATGTGGGAAACAGGTCCTGCTTTACATGGAGGGCCCTGGAGAGTTAGTTGGGGCACCAGTATCAGGTCCTCAGTTGCAAGTGCTGGGTTCAGAGAAGGTCTTGAGTCCTGGAGGAAACTGAGCCCACTAGGTGAGGGGTCGGGACAATAAAAACATCCATGTACTCACCACAGGACCTTGGCTCATCTCAGACTGTGCCTGCTGAATGCTGAGCGTCTATGGTTCTCCCTTCCCTTGGGAGCATCAGCCAGAGGCCATCAGCCACCTTGAGACTCACAATAGGCTTATTAATCAGTTAAGCTGGTCCGGGCTTTGCTTTTCTCACCTGTGAAGTATAATTAATAACAGCTATCTTACACCATTATGAGAATCTCATTAGATCATGGATGTGGAGACACTTTTAAAAAATGCCAAGCATTTCCAAATGCAATGCCCTGAGTCTGAGAGTGTGAGAATCCCATATCACTAGGTGCCACATTCTTCTTGCTCTAGATCTGGTCCATGAATGGTAGCAAGGAGAGGGATGGATGTGAAGAAAATTCCTTTCCTTCTTTGTCCAGGGCAATGTGCTTAATTGGAGACTTTAGGGGGTTATAAAACCCAACTTAGGAAAAACCATCTGTGAATATTTCTTTGCATGTCATGGAATACATCATGTGCTTCTGCTTACTACTACAACAAAAATGTCCCTCAAACAGTATTTTGTTTGGGCATAATTCAAATTTTTAGTGATATTAATAAAAAATTATCCATATCTGTAGTAGAGAAATACACTTTCAGTCAGGTAGGAATCAGAGTGAAAAATAGAGTAGCGTTCTATGAGCATACCTTTAGATTTCTATATTTCTGGTATCTTCACTCGACTTATAGCTCCTGTAACTGGTCTTGGCTTTCATAAAACTATATGTTCACTTCAAATTCTGAAACTTTATCATTCACAGTGATTTGCCTTTTTGAACAATAATCTTGGATTTCTCAAGATTGACCCCTTGGGTTTTGTTTTTTCTCCAAGTGAACAGCCTACGGTTCTGAGGGTTGGGGTGAATTCCGTGGTACCCGAGTGCAGGTCAGAGCTGCTCGTTTCTATGTGCTCAGCGTTCCCAGAACCTCTCCTGCAGTCGCATCAGCACCAGTAGAGTCATCGTTGACCTTCCATGTACTATTTTTCTCAAGATTTCCAAGGGCAATTGTGAAGTTCTTATCTCATTCCCACCACATATTTTAAGTGGGTCTACCTTGTTATTATTCCTTGAGGGCATTTTCTCTAAATTCCACCTCAGAAACCTGAAGATGCATGTTTTTCATAGTTTTGGGGATTGTTTTTGCAAATGTCATGTCCTGGTGGATTTTAATTGACTCTGGATTACAATGCTTTGTTTCTTTTCTCTTTTCAGTGGTATGCTTATCAGCTATTAATAGCTTTACTAATCCCCTGAGTGATGTTATTTTTATCTAAGAAATAATCTCTGCAAAATCAATTTCCCTGAGAAGCCCACTCAGCAAGGGCTGTAGTCTCTTCCCTTGTTTGGGGGAAGAACAGCGTGGGGCAGCTAGTACTGGTGATGGCAGAAATGGATTATCTAACAACCTTTAATTGGGTGTCTGGCAGGGACCAGGCACTGGAGGATACATAAACCTATAAGCCACATGTGACTGGTATATGAATGCCTGCACAGCATCCCCTTTCTTGGGAAAGCACATCAATTAGACCTCATGGTTATGTGCATAGAAAGGGACAGGCCAACTTAAGACAAGGGGGATTTGTTGGAAGGCAGTTGGGGGCTCTTGACATCAACTGAAGACTAAGAGCTCCAGGTATCAAAAATAGGCTAGAACCAAAAGAGAAGCAGGAAACTGGAGAGAAGAGAAGCCTCTGGTTAGGATGCTGTCCCCACTGCCACACCTACGTGAAGATGAGTTCCATCCCTGTCCACATAAAACTCAGGAGGGGAGCATCCAGTTAGCCAAGTCTATGTCATGAACCTGAAGGACAGGGAAGGGAACAGTTGCTGGGCCAGGAAAGGAGGTTCTCCTAGAGGAGGTCCCATACAGGGGCAGTTTCCCCTGTTCCAAGGACAGAGCCAGCCTTATGTGACCACGAGAGAGGGAAGAGTTGTCCTGACTCACTCCTCCTCTCTCTTGTCTCTACCTGGACTTCCCACTGGCCAAACCCACAGGAAACCAGAGGCGATGAACCTGTTTGATTTCATTTGCACAGATCCACTGAGGGAATAGGCAGGAACCAAAGGAGCTCTGGGGCACAGAACTTCCGGTTATGGAGGATGGAATTTATCTTCACCTTTCTTCCCTCCCTTCACCCATCCTCCAAACAGTTCTCATCACCTTTGAGTAAATATTTCTTCAATTTTTACAGTATTAGGAGTTGCCGAGTCAGTACATACTTAAATAATATTTCTTTTTTGTACAATATTTTCTTCTTGGGGTTAATAATTATTTCATGTTTTTTGTTTGATTGGCTTAATTTCTCTGCTCCTTACATGCCCTTAACTCTGCCACCACTGCAAGTCTCCTCCCAGTGCACTCAACCCTGTCAGGCATTCCACCAACTCGATCGTGGGCACATTTAGCAGGGTCCTCCCTCCTGGTCAACAATAGCTGCCTGCCACCCCACTGTCCTTCTGGGCTCTCCCTTAAAGGTCATCCTGGATATTCCCTTCACTTCTTTCCTTGATGGAACCTACCCCTTTCCTGGGCCTATGCTTTCCTCTTTCTGGGTTGACTTTTTTTTTTTTTGGTTTTGTTTTGTTTTGTTTTATGTTTTTAATTTTTTTGTAGTTATAGATGGACAAAATGCCTTTATTTCATTTATTTATTTTTATGCAATGCTAAGGATTGAACCCAGTGCCTCACACATGGTAGGCAAGCGCTCTGCCACTGAGCTACAGCCCCAGCCCTTGACTTTGTTTTAATGGAATACATCCTCCAGGAGTTTCCCCAAAGAGTTGGGCTATAGTTTAGATCTGGAATGTCCCCCAAATTCCCCAGCTAGGCTCTATTGGGAGACTGTGGAAACTTTAAGAGATAAGGTCTTAGTGGGAGATCTTTTAGTCATTGGAAGTATGACTTTGAAGGGGATATTGGGACCACAGTTCCTTCTTCCTCCTTTCTTTCCCCATCATGTGATGAAGGGGCTTCTTCCACCAAATGCTCCCAGCATGTTATGCTGCCTTGCCACAGGCCCAAAAGCAACAGGACCAATAGACCATAGACGAAAACCTCCAAAACTGTAAGCCAAAATAAACCTTTCTTCTTTTCAAGTTTAGTATCTCAGTAACAGTAAGTTTCCACAGTAACAGAAAACTGACTAACACAAGTTGTTTGAAAAAATTTTTAAGTGTACATGTCTGAAATTGGGAGATTTTGGGATCCAAGATGGCAGACTAGAGGGAGGCTGCGTTCCTTGTAGCTCTGTAACTCGGGTTTGAAGCAGAGGATATCTGTTTCTCTGTGAGGCAGTCTTTGCTGCTTTTCAATCCCCTGCTGTTTACCCCATTTGTCCACTGTGATCACCTGTAGTCTGCTAGCATATCGATTACTTTTTGAGTGCACATTGCTCACTGACTGGTGCCTATCATCTGCCATTTGAAGTTGGGAGATTTTAATACCTAGAGGTAGAAGACTTTAATACCTAAGAGGCACAAAAATAATTCCAATGATTGAAAACTGAGGCAAATGTTGCCATTTTGGGCTTACCTTGCCTGTAGGTGAAAACAATGATTATATATATGGGGGATTCTGGAGTTGTTTGGAATGGAATGCATTTGGAGGCAAAAAGAGTGACTTCTGCAAAGTGGGTGCAGGGAGGAGAAGGGATGGCACCCAGATGGAACTGAGATGCATCTTCATGGCACCCCTGCTCAGCCAACAGGATTTTACAAACACTGCTTGAGCAAAACCATCAAAGGCTTGGGTTTTCAGGAGGGAAAGTATGTGGTTCCCCTACCAGAGAAAAGAACTCCAATCAGTACTAGTAGGGCAAAGCAAGAAGTACATGAGATGGGTAGTAAAAAAGAAAAATCATAATTACCAACTATTACTACTTTGGAACTAAGATACAGGAACAAGAACTAAAACTCCTTCCTGTATTTCTTTCTTTGCAGTGACATATATTACTTAAGTTATTCCTCCTCTCGTTATTGTACACAGGATGTGTTTGTGGCATTTAAATTTACCATTGGATCTAGAAATTTTGGAACACAAAGGTAAGACAGAAAAAAACCAGAGGAAGACGGGACATTACCCAGTGGATCTAGAGTCAAGGAGGGATTACAGTAACTCAGAGAGTTGCTACGGGTTGAATATTTGTGTCCCCCAGGATTCTGATGGGTCAGGGCATCAGGATTTTGAAAACTTAAATTTTGAAATTTTAGGATTTTGAAACCTAATCCCCAAGGTGATAGTGCTAAGAGGTGGGAGCCTTTGGGAGTGATTAGATGATGAGGGTAGGACCCTCATGAATGAGATTAAAGCCCTCATAGTAGAGGCCCATGAGAGGGTCTGTTTCTACCACAGTAAACAGCCTACTGAGGACACAGCAAGAAGGTGCCATCTATGAGGAATGTGTCCTCATCAGACACCAAATCTGCCCGTACCTTGTTCTTGGATTTCCCAGCCTCCAGAACTATGACAAATGTTTGTTATTTATAAGCCACCCAGTTTGATATTCTTGTTATAGTAACCCAAACAGACTTGAGACAGAGGCTTGCTTTGTGTGGCCTTTATAAAAGAAGTGTTTTCTTCAAAACTGAGGCGAAGCATGGTGGTGCAAGCTGTAATGCCAGCTACTCGGGAGGCTGAGGAGGAGGACCACGAGTTCGAAGGCACCCTGGTCAAACTAGTGAGTCCCTGTCTCAGAATTTTAAAGATACCACACAGAAAGAGAGAGAGAGAGAGAGAGAGAGAGAGAGAGAGAAACAGAGGCATTATTTCAGTTGAAGATTATCTTACTAGTGAATAAAATGATTGAATGAGAGTATTTGTGAATTTGGGGGATACTGCAAGGGAAGAAGCTAGGTCTCAGTGGATGGCAAAGAGTAACAATACTCTAAAAAAGTGGCTAACCAAGCAAGCAGTTTGACTTACCTTAATTGTCTGGTTCCCTAAGGTAGATGAAGGATGCAATGGTCAAAGCCAGATAGTTTATTATTACCAGCTCTGCAAACAGTAGGAGCATCCACAAGGCAGTCCCAGTTGCCTTGATCCAAGCAACATGGTGGACCCAGGCCAGGGCTACGCCAGCAATGTAGCAGTGCAGCTGAGAGCCCAGGGCTAAGCAAACAGTAGTCAAACCAGATCCCTCCCTGGAAGAGCAAGAAGTTAGCAGGTAACCCTTTTGTGGCCACTTCGACCTCTTTAATTGCCTATATGACTAGCTACAAAAATAGCTCAGTTAGGCCTTGGAATTCAGCATACTCAGCAAGGATGTGTAGAGATGTACACAAGACCATGGTAGTCTTTCATAACAGAGAATAAAGAGAGTGCAGTGGACCCTTGTTATTATCAGCTACCAGACATCCATTCCTGTTTGTTGTCTTATAACAATATTTTGAGGAAAACACTCAGCCGGCTGCAGCATTTGATGTGATGGTCAATTAGTCACCTCTCCCTGATTCTCAGAGCTGTTCTGTTGTCATTACATTCTAAGACCAGCTCTTCAGTTGTCCCTTTGGTTTTGTGAGTCAACCCACATCCTTCCAGTGAAATCCATTGGGTTTAAGTTACAGTCAGTTTCATTTACTGGCAACTAAAGAATCCTGATGTCAAATGGTATCTGTTCTCAAAGAGTTGTAGTTTCACCAAGGAAACAGGCATGTAAACAAATAACTACAATAAAGTGAGAAATGCTATAATACAAGGCACACACCGCACATTAAGTGGGCTGGGGATAGTTGGTAGAGTGCTTGCCTCACAAGCACAAGGCCCTGGGTTCAATCCCCAGCACTGGAAAAAAAAAAAGTACACAAAACACATAAGTAGTATAGAAAAATTCTGTCAATAAGGACAAGTATTTTGAGAGCAATAGACAGAAAAAGCAAGATGAAGTGTCTTGGGTAGAATGGAAGTAGGTGCAACATCCTTGCTGTATCCAGAAACATGGTGCACTTAGGAAATCACAAGAAATTTGGTTCCGTGGGAGCATAAAGTTCAAAGGAAACAGTGGCCAGTGGAGAGGCTGAAATATTGGCAGGGTCCTGGTCATTTCATATCAAAGAGTTCAGTTTTATTAAGGGGGAAGGATCTGGTTCTATATATGTTTCAGAAAGGTTGCTCTGTTACAGGCTTGGACAAGGAATGGATTGGGAAAAGACTAGAGCAATGTGGGCTTTGAAAACTGGAATCAAGACCTGCCTTTGCTGCTTACTACCTATAAGTAATCTCAAGCAAATTCCTGAGTCTCTCTGTGACCCACGTTCAACATCTATAAAATGTAATGAATAGCTACCTCCCAGTGGGTTGTGATGTGTACAGAGTGATCACTGTACAATGTTACCATGACATTAGGCACACAGCAAGTTTCTTATAATGTTAGCAATTCCTGTTATGGTGATTATGGAGCCTGGGAAATCAATTAGGATAATCACAATAGTCTAGCTGAGAGTCCACGGAGGCTTAAACTCAAGCCACAGAAATGGGGATGGAGACCCCTTAAATGTTCATAAACACACCATATTAGTAGGGTGGTCATACGATTTATCCATACAGGAACAATTAGGAGATAAATAGGTATATAGTAATAGTGCTTCTAGGACAACAGGCATGAATTGGGAATTATGGCCACCCTCCACATTAGTCCCTTCTAGGTTCAGCTTCTAGATGTCTCTCACCAGCACCAACAATGCTCAGTTATTTGATTATAATATGTCCCAAAGAAATTTGTTTTGTTTGTATTTTTAACAGAGGCAGAAAGAAACCTGCAAACATTAGGCATCCTCTCTCAGTTATCTTTTCTGATTCAGTCTAGCCTGGATTTACCACTCAACCCTGGATTTACCACTCAACCCAAATAAGTGAGCACAAGAGGGAGGGAAATCAAGTTATTTCTCTCTGCATCACTCAGGATGTGAACTACAGGAAGGCAGATCCTCCAGCCTTTAATTGCAGATCGAGTGTCTCAAACATCATGTCAACCTTAATGGCCTTGCTCTGTCTCCGAAACAGAGCTCAGTATTTCTCCCATACCTTTCCTGAAGACAGGTGGCTTGTCCATCTGTCTTGCTCTCTCTGATATAACACATTCAGCACCAGATGCAGTGTCTGACACCGACAGGAGCTTGATAAATACTTACTGAATAGTGTGCTGGCATTTTCTCTGTTGTTGATGTTTTGTTTTAACACTGTCACAGCTTTATTCAAAAACACAGTTGCACAAAAGTATTATCCTCAAAGTTTTAAAGGAGAGATTATTAAAGAACTTAACACACTCTATACATACTGCCATACAAAGACCATTAAAATAGGACCCAAAACTTTTACAAAATATCAACCTCCCGCTTACCACACACAAAGTTAAATAAGTTTTAAAAAGTTATCTGAAGGTTCACTAAGTGTTGTTTCCAAACCAAAGAACTCTAATTTTGATTGCACAATAAGATGATTGCTAAGAAAGTCAATATAAAAAAAAAAAAAAAGTTTTTGTCCTTTTAAAAAAAAAAAAAAAGAAAGTCAATATAGGGTTGGGGTTGTGGCTCAGTGGCAGAGCGCTCACCCAGCATGTGTGAGACCCTGGGTTCAATCCTTAGCACCACATAAAAATAAGTAAAATAAAGGTATTATGTCCACCTAAAACTAAAAAAATAAAAAGAAAGTAAATGTACAGATTTCATTTGAAAAATAAGTATTTTATAATCTGGCATAGTTTGTAATAAGTAGTCTTAGATACTAAAGCTGGGCATATCAATTGCTCAAATTAGGAGAAAAATGCTAATTTTTTGTACTTTCTGATCCCCAGTGTGCTGGCATTTTCTGAGAAAATATTTCTTACTTGTGCAGAGGGTGGCCAAAACTCCTGCCTTAATCCCAATATGCAAAGACACAATATCATCCAGTCTGTTTCATTAGGTCCTGGATAGAAATATGGTAGTCAAATTGATTGGGACTTTCAGTGATATGTAGTCATCATCTTCCTTCCCAGAAGCCATGTCTTCATTAGCAATCTAAGTCTGTATGGCCCAGGATGACCCTTTACAGCTTTTATATTAACACAGAGACAGGGGAGATGAAGACTCAATTTTTGACTTGAGATAACTAGGGTCACACAGAGATATCTCCCAGTTGGTCACCATCACCCTCTGGATTTCTTTAATTTTGAGCTTATAGCCAGGCCCTTCCTGTATCTACTTATCCCTTTGAGGAAGGAAGTTGGTTTCTTTCCAAAGGCCCTTTCCTCTGCACTGGCTTTCCTGGTTTTGTTCAGATGATTTGGGGTTTCAGCTGGGCAGATAGTAACTTTCTTCCCACTTATTTTCCCAAGGAGCAAGCTCCTGTTCCTTGGCCCAGAGCTTTCCCATGGAACCACCTACAAACAGTGAGGGACTCACATGGAGGTTTATTGTTGGAAGTACAGCAGCACATTGTTATAAACTCCATCTTACCCACCCATGTCACTTGGCATCGTGGTAAACAGCCTTAGTGGCTGCACAACACCAGGATTGATCATCCCATTTTAGCTAGATGTCAGGGCCCCAGAAAGTTCTCTCCTAGGGAACTGGCTACAGGAACCTGTAGGAAGTGCTCGTCTGGATCTTCTTGTTCCCAGAGGCTGTGGTTCAAGGTGGCTCTCATGGGTATATTCAAGTTGAGTGGAGATGTCACCAGCAAGGGTTTCTTGTAGCTGTGGCAACTGCCTACTTTCATGGCAGTATGGGTGTTTCTGTGGGAAACCAGAAATGTCAGGGTCAGTGAAAGCAGTAGAAGAAAAAGAAAACATTGTTAAAATCTACTTTAAAAACCATTTTATGCTGGGGTTGTAAGCCTGATGGCTCAGGAGGCTCAATCAAGAGTATTGGAAGTTCAAGTCCACCCTAGGCAATTTAGCAAGGCCCTGCCTCAGAAATAAATATAAAAAGAGTTGGGGGTGCCAGGCACTGTGGCATATACTTGTAATCCCAGTGACTTGAGAGACTGAGGCAGGAGGATTCCAGGTTCAAATTTAGCCTCAGCAATTTAGCAAGGCCCTCAGCAACTTAAGGGAGGACTTGTCTCAAAAAAAAAAAAAAAAAAAAGCTATGAATATTGGCTTAGTGGTGATATACATGATTAAGAGAAAATATATAAACTATATAAAAGAACACTAAAAAGAAAGTGAAAGTTGCTCACACTGTACCTATTCAGAAATAAATGCAATGAGTTCTTTAAGTGAAGATAATTCTAGAGTTTAGTTAAAAGCTAAAGACTGGCAATATGGCTAAAAAATCTAGAGGCCTCTTTGCTACAAAATGCCTTGAAATGCTGGATAAAAGACAAGAAATGTAATTTTTAAATGCATTATTGGGTTTACAAATTGAATAATCCCAGGAACCCCAAATCCCCAGAGAAGAGAGTATGAGCTGGGGCTGTCAGGGGGATTCTAATTTTGGGAATCAAGGGTTTGACCCATGCCCTTTACATAGAGTGACTGAGCAGAGAGAGGGCCTTCCTGAGGCCACCCAAAAGTTGGAGCTATGGTCCTAGGATCTGGAGGACCCAGTAGGTGGGGCACATTCCTGCCCAGGCAAAGGGAGGGCAGGAGAGATGAAACAGGGCCTTCTTTGTTGATGCAGTGACAAGTCGCTGCTATTCAGGAAGCAGGGTCCTCTTCCAAGTGGCTGGTCAAAGTACAAGAGGACACTTCCTGAGGACCAGATGTGAGCAGTGCCAGCCAGAGACAGACGGACAGACAGATGGTATACCAGCATGAAGCAATTGGAAGTCCTACCCAAGAGGGCAGCCTGACAACTACTGCCTGGAGGCAAGGACCCCTGCAGAGCCAGACCCTGAGGGCAAAGGGTGGCCAGTTACAAGGGAGATACTACAGCATTTCCAGAGTTGCAATTAAAGGGATGGGACTTCAAAGAACCCAAAAGTTGTAGGTGGTGTCTCACACCTATAATCCCAGTTACTAGGAAGGCTGACAGGAGAAACATAAGTTCAAGTCCAGTTAGGGCAACTTAGCCAGACCCTGTCTCCAAAATGAAAAATTTTCAAAAAGGGTTGGGGATGTGGCTCAGTGGTAGAGCACTTGCCTAGCATGCTCAAGGCCCTGGGTTTGATCCCCAGTACTGGGGAAAAGAAAGAGAAGAAAGGAAAGAAAAAGAGAAAAAGAGAAAGAAAAAAGAAAGGAAGAAAAAGAAAGAAAAAAGCTCTTAAGAGACAGTCACCTTAAAGCATTGGGAAGTGTGACAACTCAGTCTGTTAGTCTACCACTAGGAAAGGAGATCTTGACAAAGGGCCAAGTAGAGGGTAGTGAAGAGAAAGCGAGTGATAGATTCAGTGTTTTGAAATCTTCAGGCATTGGACATTTCAATTTCAGAATTGAGGCCACTTTTGCAATTTAAAGGAACCATGTACACACACACACACACACACACACACACACACTAAGAGGGAGCCATATGTCATGGGGACTACCAAGAAAAGCAGCTTTTATCCTGGTGCAAAAGGAAAACTTCTCCTGCTGAAAAAAATTAACATAAAAAATAAGTTTGTATCTTGATAATATCCTACAAATTGTACTTTGTTTTATTTGTTTTGTGGGACTGGGGATTGAACCCAGGGGCACTATACCCCTGAGCCACATCCCCAGCCCTTTTATTTTTAACTTTGAGACAGGGTCTTGGCTAAGCTGCCCAGGCTGGCCTCAAACTTGCCATCTTCCTGCCTCAGTCTCCCAAGTAGCTGGGATTACAGGTGTGGCCCACTGTGCCCGACTTCAAGCTGTACTCATTTAACATATTGGTTGCACTTGCTTTGGATTTCTTTTGTGTGTTACAGAAAGAATGTAATACAATTAGTAAATTAATAAAAGACTGGAGCTAGAGATCACTTCACCTCTGGGTTACTGTCTATTCTGTCCATCTGACAGAAGACAAAGATGAGGCGGAGAAGTAGTATCTTCTCAAATAACCCTTGTAAACTGAGATGGAGATCATCAATAGGTAACTCCATGAACCTGAATTATTAAGGATACTTCTTGAGCTTAATTTACTCATCCTTCATCCCTTTTATTAATAAGCACCTGCCATATGGAAACACTGGGGTTTGCCTGAGGAATGAACATTCAGATCAAAGAGACCTGAATACCATAGACCCTATTTTCAAGGATGGGCTTACAACAAAGTGGAGTCGTGGGCATGACTGTCTAGAATAAAAGGAAGGTTGGTAGAGGGTGTCAGTGACTCTGTGACTCCATACTGCAGGAAGGGATGATGGAGTTGACCGAACTGGACCTACCTGTTTGGTGTGAGCTGGGCCCTTGTGGAGAGTCCCAAGCAGCTGCCACTGTTCCGCTCAGCTGCCAGCAGCCGGAGGGTCTCGCTGGTCTGGGAGGATGTCGAGAGGCTGCCTTCAGACTGTGTGGAGAAATGTGTGTTAGATGGCCAGGCTGCTCCCTGAGAATCCCTGGACTCCCTCGGCATAACCTTGAAGGAATTTGTGGGCTTATACTTGAGTTTTACAGCCTAATCCTGGAAACCTGTTCCTTCAGCATTAAACCCCAGAATCATCAGACCAAAAACAGGATGCCTGGCAGGATTGTACACTTTCTCTGATGGGCTTCAGAGGTCACTTGGTCCAGAACACAAGATCTTGGCAGTGAAATGGCTGACTCTCAAAGTCTGTGATAACTCACCTAAAGTATACCACTTAATGAGAGGAGCCAAGTATTTAGGTTCTGAAATATCAAGGTCTGGGGCAATCCAGGCTATCAAGCTTTCTTGTGCTTCTATACTAGGCAGGTCCTAGAAAGGCCATGCAGATGTCAAAAAAATCACCCTAAGGTCTGGGGTGTAGCTCGGTAGTAGAGTGCTTGCCTGGCATGAGCAAGACCCTGGGTTTGATTCTCAGCACTGCTAAATAAATAAATAGGAACTCAACAGTTAATTCCAAAAGGAGTAAAATACACAAATATACATATTAACAATGTTCACACTCATTGAAAGACAAAGAGAAGCCACATTCTTACCCGCCATATGAGAAAATTTGTTAAAACTTATTATTACTCTGTTGTGATAAGGATACAGTACTTATATGAAATGGAAGAGTTCCTATTATATAAAGTGAAAAAAAATAGTATTCACCAGTATAAACGGTTATCCCTCAGTATGCATGGAGATTTGTTCCAGGGCCTCAAAACCAAAATCCACAGATGCTCAAGTCCCTTACATAAAATGACACAGTACTGTGTGTCACCTATGCACAACCTCCTACTTTAAATAATCAATAGATTACTTATAATACTTAATACAATGTAACTGCTATGTAAATAAACTATATTGTTTGGGAATAATGACAAAAAATGTCTGATATATTCACTACAGACATAATTTATTTCTTCTTCCTTCTTCCCTTTCTTCTTTTTCCCCACAGTACTAGGAATTGAGCTATATTCCCAGCCTTTTTTATTTTGAGACAGGGTCTTGCTAAGTTGCCCAAGTTGGCCTCAAACTTGAGACCCTCTTGCCTCAACCTCCCAAGTTGCTGGGATTAAAGACCTGCACCACAAAACCTGACCAGATGCAATTTTTTTTCCAAATATTTCTTTTTGTTTGTTTTTAATTCTTTTATTGGGTAAAAGACTTTTTAATTCTTTTATTGGGTAAAAGATTTGAGCAACACTGGACTTCAGTATACACAATCTCAAAAAATAATTAAGACTGCCCAATATAATAAATGTTTTCACAATTTTTGTATTTCTATATTTTTGTACTTGGAAATATTTTCACTTGGAAACATTATCTAAATTTAGCATTAACAGTAATTGAAAATAATGAACTACATATACACACACCATGGACAGGTGTTTACACTTATCATTGAGATACATGTAATATACATCTCAGATTACATAAAGCAGAAGAATAACATAATGGATCAGAAAGATAACATCAAACTCATGATGATAGGTTACCCATAAGGGGAGGAAAGGGAAATAGGACTAGAGGTGTTCAAAAAGGATTTCCATTTAACCTGCAACATTTTATTCATTAAAAAAAAGACTTGAAAAAATATTGCAAATTATTGCCTGTTTTATTTCTATGCTGTGGAAAAATATTCATTTGCTTTGTCATTCTTTTTACGTATCTACATTCTTTCATTTTTCTGAGCAAAATAATTTCAAATTGCTTACAAAGTTGTGTATGTGTGTGTACTCTATTACAGCATTAACAAAAAAAACAGCAAAAATATCACTGCATCCTAAAGAACTCTCAAGACATAATTAATCTCATGGTTTTGATTTGACAGTTCTCTAAAGTGTCTAAATGCAGTCACAGTGTTTTCCTCATTAGTACAAGTTCCTAAGTTGTCTGTGCCTTTTCAAACAATTACATTGAATTCCATTTTAGTTATTAGCTCAGTTCAAAAGAAAGAAAAAATACTGAGCACCAGTTGTTTACCTGGCATAGTTGTGGGCACTGAGGATAGAGCAATGAACACATTAGACCAAGGTTCATCACCTCTTAGGCTCTAGACCAAAATCTGCTCTACCACCTGTTTTTATAAAATTTTATTGGTGAACATTCATGCCCTTCTGCTTGCATTATATCCTTCAGTGCTATCAGTGGAGATGAATAGTTGTGCAAAGACTATATGATTCACAAAGTCTAAAATATTTACTATCTTACCCTTTATAGGAAAAGTTTCCCAACCTCTGCAATCAACAAAAAGAAATCTCTGACCTTGTGAACTCACATTCTATTACAGAGACAAACGGTAAAGTAATAAATAAGTTTTTTGTGTGGTCTATGTTAATGTGACCCACGTGGAAGAAAGCAGGGGAAAGGAATAAGGAGTATTGTCAGAGAAGGCTCACTGCCAAGATGACCTTGGAACAAAGATCTAATAGAGGTGAGAGAACAGACGGGTGGAAATCGGGGGAAACTTTCCAGGCAGGGGAAGTGGCAAGAGCAAAGTTCTGAGGGGAAAATTTCAAGGAGCTCCATGGACCAGTGTGGCTGGAATGGGATGAGAGGAAAGAGGAAGTCAGTCGATGGGCCAGGTTGAACACAGTCCAGCATCTTTTTAAAAAATATTTCTGATCCAAAGTTGGTTGAATCCATGGATTTGGAACCTGCAGATATGGAGGGCCAACTGTGCGTCTGTACATGTGTGTCTTATATATGTGTGTATACATACACATCTATATTTATTTCAGTGCAGACCTCGGAGGGATGCTCTACTTACTGTTGTTTCAGTGGAGGGGCTAGGCATCTTGGGCACCAGGCAGTGAGTGAATTGGATTCTTGGATCTTTGGTGGTGATGGATAGACCTTTCTGTAGAATTCTCACTAAGCGGATCCAAAATTGAAACACAGCCTCTGGATGTTTTTCATGGAGCCTCAGGTAGTAGATCTTTTCCGTCACTGTTCTAAGCCGCAGGATGCGTTGGGTCCGGTCATAGATTTGTAGCTCCACGTACTTCAGGGGGAGAATCCTGGGCATAATCAGGAAATTCCAATATAGGTGCCTCCCACCACTGCTTGGGAGTGCAAAGGGGAGAAAGCTTGTGTTCTGAGAATGGGAATGACCAAGATTGACTCTTCTTCGATTTCCAGGACTTTCGTTAACCAATCTGTCTGCCTCAATAACAGTGCTGCTATTGATGCATAATATCTCATTTAACTCCCACAACAACATTTTGATGGAGGAAAGATATTGTTACTTCCACTTTACAGATTTTCAAACTAAGACTTGGGAAATCTCATCAGTTTGCTCAAGTGGGAACTGGAACAAAGTCTTCCTGCCTCCATCTCCAGGCTTTCTCCCTACATCGTGATTATCTATGTTGAGGGGGTAAGGACCAGGATGTATGTCTCCTGTACAGTTGGTTTTTTTTTTTTCTATCTTCACATATCATAGTCATATTTCATATCTCTATCTTTTCTTATCTCTATCTTTTCTTGGGGAACCCCTACATCTATGCTGAAAAAAATTAAACTAAACAAAACAAAACCAAAATCCTCAACAACTGGTCTTGAGTCAGGAGCTGTGGACTGTGGACTGCTTCACCCCAGCACCATACACAATGCTTGGTATATATAGGTACTAAATAAATACTAGTTAAATGAATGAATGAATGAGTTTCACACTGAAAAACACTGCTCTTTCTGAAATCCAGCTGTAGAGCAGCTGTATTCTCCCACCCCTTGTGATCCCTCCCTCCAGCCTTTACCTGCTCAGTGTGATGACTGGGACACCACGAGTGGTCCAGGTAGAAAACTGACTCTGGGGCCAGGTGACATTGGCCATCAGGAGGACGTTGGGGAGTGGCAAGGAGGGCACTGAGGATGTCACCCCAAGAATCATGGTGGTAGATCCTTCCCAGACATTCATCCAGTCTGTGGGCTTAGTGACCTGGAAATCAGTCCCAGGTACACAGGTCAGGAAGGAGCAGAAGGGTGGGAGGATACAGAAAAGGGCATTTCAGCCTGGTGACAGGTGTACAGCATTCTGGGTTGGACCATGACCTGCTATAGTCCTTTTTATTGGTCTCCCCCAAATGGCCTGTGAGCTCACTGGCAATGAGAACTCTGTGTGGCATTTCCTAGCTGGAAAAAGATGTGAGAAAAAGCTGGGTGGCACTGAATTTTATCCACTCCTCCATGGGTAGCAGAAGCCAGTACTCCCTTCTACTGACTTGAAAGGGAGATAGTGTGAAGAAAGTCCCAGCAGAGGAGGAGAGTACAGGAAAAGCCGTCAAGGGGGAAGACCCAGACGACTCAAGCTGAGGGAGGTTCAGGAGCTTCCCTCGGGACAAGGAGCAGCTTGTTCCTAGGTCTTAAGTGCCGTAATGACCTGTTCTCCTAAAGCACCTGGGGTTGTGGCAGGACAGGAGTCTGGGATGCCTGGCCTTGGGCCAGTGTCTCAGCTTACTGACAGAAAGGCACCAGAGCTGTGGCCACCAAGGAGACACAGGGACCAAGGTGAGGTATGTTCCCAAGACACCATGCCTTCTCCCAATGTTCTAGACTTTATAAAGTCATCAGGACTGTTGTTCCGCTCCTGGTAGAACTGAGGTCAAGGAGAAGGCCCCAGAAATGACTGGAATTTATTTCCCAACAGCCTGACCAGATAGTGCTCCTAGAAAAATGAATTTTGACATTAGGGGGAAACAGTGACATTTCTTGGAGCCTATGTTGTAGAATGAAATTTATATCCCCTACAAAACACAGAAGACAGCACGTATTGAAAGTAAGTGTTCAATAAATGCTTAGGGCTGAAGCTGCTTGGAGGTGAAGGTGGCCATGCGGAGAGCAGGGAGAGAGGAAGCAGCGTCACTGCGTTATGACTCATCGCAGGCTCAGTCATGTCACGGAAACCAACTTCTGCTGTGGCTCCACCTTTCCTGGCACATTCTGAGTTTCCTACCGCCTATTAGGACCACCTGGTGTCCATTCAGAGATTCAAATGGTTTTAATATGAGACCAACTAGAAAATATTGAGGACAAATTTGCTGCAAAAACATCCCATCCAAAGAGAAATGACTAGAAATCGGCTCCCAAGTCTGCAGACCTTGTTAAAACTTCTCTTCAACAAGAGGGTTAGCAATGAGTTCTGCCCAGGCTTACCAGCTGACCCCAAGTACATGTTCCCAGGGGAACACCAGGAGCCATGAACACAGGTCCTCCACACTGGGACTGCAGTAGGGAATAGCTTGTTGCTTCCCGAACTAAGCTCCAGATGTACCTCCAGTGGTTACCCCCACCCTTCTCTCCTACAACTCCTTGCCCTTCATCTGGAGGGTTCTTGTCCTGCAGATCCTCTGTGAATTCAACCTCTCTGCCTTGACCCAGGTACTTTTAAGTCCTTCTGCCGAATACATCCCCCTCCTGCTATTTTGATCACCAAAGACTCAGCAATACCTCAAAGAATGGTTTCTGGAAAGTCTTTTCCAACTGTCAAAGTCCAAAGGGGGTACTCTGGATGTTCTAAACATGTGTTCTCTGGGCTCATGCCTTGGGGTCAGTTGTTCCAAACTATTCAACACAGAGCTCGATTAGATAGCATTTAAAATGGGTAGACCAAACTTACAAACTTACTCAGCCCAGGACACTACCTGGTATTCTGGGCATCTCCTGCCCAGGCATTAGAATGTGCCTCCTGGCTGACTAATTGCTTATATCACACTACAAAGGAGCACAGACACACAGGGTCAGACCAATGTCTGTGGGGGACGGGAAGGACCTGGTGATAAGTGATACCTATTCAGACAACTGCCACATACTCCCAGTGGCTCCATGCTCCCCTAGGCCATGAATGTACACTTCCACTGTCATATCACCTCTCTGTGGGGGCTTGGCAGAATCTGAGCAAGACCAATCTGCCAAGTGGCCTTGCTTTCAAATAGTTTAGTTTCTAAACTATCCTAGAGAGAGAAGGTTGGATCTCAGAGCAGGGTTTCCAATAGTGACCTTTGGTCCCTGAAACCATCCACTTCAGACAAATGGCCCAGAGAAGGTACCTGTGGTCCTACCTGAAGACAGCTCTGGCTTCCTTGTAAGGAGAGTCTAGTTCCTTAAAGCACATGGCCTGCAGGAAGCTCTCTCATGCTGTAGGCACAAACTGAAGTTGAACTTGGGACCCAGATCCTCTGCTTTGTTCTGGCTTTGATGGTTTCTTTCTCCACCCCAGGGCTTTCAAAGTCCACAGCATCTTGTGACCAACCCATAGGAACAGTTTCAGGAAGGGGAAGACAGGTGGCCCTGACAGGCATGGGGATACCTGGATAAAGTTGCTTTCAAACACCACTGAGTTGGAGAACAAGTTGAATTCTGGAGAATGAATCAGTCGACAAAGAAGGCCATTTTCCACCCCAAGTGCTACTCCAGGGCCTGGTTCCCTGACCTTAGGAGGGAGGCCCCTAATTTTACTCATTGGTTCTTGGGAAGAATGGGCTGGGGAACATCTCTGGGGCTCCTTGCAGACCCAGCCCAACTCCGAGGTGTTGTCGTTGTGACCACTGCTTCCCCCACCTCCGCAGCTCTACCTCCCTCCCTACTTATGGCTGTCCTCCAGGGCTGGGAGGGCCTGTCAGCTCACAATGGCAGGAATGACATCAGGGAATGTGATGGGCAACAAGAGGAAAGGGAAAAAGAAGAGGGCAGGAAGCATAAGGGATGTGCGGGACTCCTCTGTCCCTCTCTCTACTGGCTACAAACCACCAGTAACGGAGCCTCTTCCACTTTTCCAACATTCGATCTTACTCTAAGCAGGAGGAAAACGACCCTCCCAAGATTATATCAAGAGAGGAGTGAGTTGCCAGGACAGCCAGGAAGGTGCTGGGGAAACCCACAGGCTTTAAGCCTCTCTCCTCACAGTGAAACTGCTCACAAAAACTCTGACTGCTCACTTCAGATCAGGCTCTGACCTGCCCAGAAGAGTCTAAGGGTGGGAGATGAAATTCATGTTTCCTACCCCACCTCATGGGATAAAATGAGAATTATTTTTTAATCACCAGGCTATTAACAATGAGGCATATTTATTTAGAAACAGTAGACAAAGGAAGAAGTATTTGGCACAGTGTTTTGCTGGAGCCAACTCAAAACAGGTCATGAAGGAAGCTAGGTACACTGGCAAGTGCCTGTGGTCCTAGCCACTTGAGAAGCTGAGGCGGGAGGATCACTTAAGCCAGAGTTTGAGGCCAACCTAGCCAACACAGCAAGACCCCCCATGTCAAAAAAACTTTTGTTCTTTTTTAAATTTCAAAATATTTGCAAATAAAATAACACATACTAAATAATCCATCATCATAGAAGAAATGAGAAATCACTAGGGAAATTAAATATATATATATGAATGAATTACAACTCCAACAGAGAACATGTGGAATATAGTCTTTGAATCACCTCTTTAAAAGCCCCTTAGGGCTGGGGAGATAGCTCAGTTGGTAGAGGGCTTGCCTCACAAGCACGAGGCACTGGGTTCAATCCCCAGCACCAGAAAACAAAAACAAAAAAAATGAAAAGCCCCCTGTTCTTGATGATGGGCAGAATCACAGCCTTTGGGACAGGAGTTCCCTGTGTTTCTCTTTTGCTAGCAAAGCAATAAACTTTCTTTTTCCTTTTTCTCAAAAAAAAATTGAAAAACTTAGTGTGATCTAGAAAAGAGAGAAAATACAAATTACCAATTTCAAAGACAGAGGGAATATCACTATGGATATTATGAATTTTAACAGTATAAAAAGGAAATAGTTCTGGCAACTTTATGCCAAAAAAAGTTGACTACTTAGAATTTCCATACAGATGCCATGCCATAGAAATGATTAAAACTGACTTAAGAAAAGCATTCTAAGCCAGGTGCAATGGTGGACACCCATAATTCCAGCAATTCAGGAGGCCAAGGCAAGAGGATGGCAAGTTCAAAGCCAGCCTAAGCAACTTAGTGAGGGTCTAAGCAAACTAGGGAAACCCTGTCTCAAAAAATAAAAGGGCTGGGGATGTGGCTCAAGGGTAAAGCACCTCTGGGTTCAATCCCCAGTATCAAAATTATATATATTTAACTGAATTTTTTAACTAGCTTAGGAAAAAAATCAAATAAATATGTGTATTCATACAATACTTGTAATTTAATATCTCTCCACAAATGAAACTCTAGGTTCATATGGTCCCACTGGTAGGAATCCATCAAACATTTGAGGAACGAATAATATCAGTTTACACAAACTCAAGAAATGGAGTAGCAGTTATTTTATGAACCCAGCATTACCAAATCCAAATAAATACAATGCAAGAAAAAAAATCAAGCAGATCAGTACTACTCAGGGATGGACACAATAATTATTGACGGACAACCAAAAGAGAGATATACTCTATTCATGAATTGGAAGATTCAATATTAAAATGTCAATTCTCCCCTAAGTTGATCTATAGATTTAATAAAATCCCAATAAAAATGTCAGAAAATAGAAATTGGAAAAGATTGATTATAATTATTTTTGAAATAAAAATTTAAACAGATAACACATTCACAAGTTATAAACATCCAACAACAGCGTGAAAGGGAAGATAGAGTCTATCTCCCTCCCACCCCCGTCCTTGACCTAAGTCCCACTACCCTTCCCCCAAATAAAGCCACACTTGTCATTTTCTTGCTCATCCTTTTGGAAAACATTTATAACATGTATACCAATTCACATTTCCTCCATAATGTTTGACAGTTCATACTTACAGATCCATCATCTCTGTGGATCATCAAATTTTTGAACTCAGACCAGGCTGAAAGGCAAAAGAAATGTCTTCTTGGTGTGATTTTAATTGAGCATCTTTTCACTTGCTCTTTTTTCTTCCATGAATTTTTTTTTTCATGACATTTGCCAATTTTTCTATTATAGTACTGGTCTTTTTCTTCTCTGTTTACAGGTATCCTTTTTATATTGGAAACATTAGTCTTTTGTGTGTGTAAACTGAATTGCATTTTTTTAAATTTGTAATTTGTCTTTGAATTAGTTTACAGTGGTTTTTGCCCAGTGGAATTATTTTGGTAATTAAATGTATCAGTATTTTCATTTTTGCTATTATATTTCGAAGAAGTTTTCCCACTCCAAGGTTATACAATAATTTCCCCATGCTTTTTTGTGTTACTTTTATGTTCATTACCTTCCTGTATGTCTTTTCCTGTTGTGTCATGTGAAATTTACAACCAATGAATTTTTCTTCTGTTTCTCCGGGTGGCTGCCAATTGGCCACCACCACTTATTGTATTGTACGTTACATATTTTTGTCACTGATTTGAGATGCATTCACTCTTTGAGTTTACTGAGTAATTAACTACCATATGCTAGGCACCATCCTGAGTGCTTGAACAAAAGAAAACAAAACAAAAAGTTTACGTTTTTGCAAGGAGATTCAGACAATAAAAAATAAACAAAACAAATAATTACATAGTATGTTAGAAGGTAGGAGATGAAACTGGTAAAAAAGGGTGGAGATGGGCTGGGGAAGGAAAGGAGGATAAGGGGGACCAGAAAGGTTGGTGGAGGACGGAGTGAGCAGATTGTGGTTTAAATCTCACTGAGATTTATGAGAACAATGTCACTTTTGTCATAATCAAAAGTACTATTATTGACCCAATTTCAGAATTTATTTTATATCTCATTGATCTGTCTATTAATAGGATAGCTTAAATATTGAGGATTTATAGTATTTCCTAATCTGATCAGGTTAGTATGAAGGAAATAATTCCCCCTCCTTTCTTTTGCTGGGGTTTGAAATCAAGGTCCCTGGTATGCTGGATAAGTGCTCTGCCACTGACCTATCCCTATACCCCTCCAGCCCTAAATGGGATATTTCTACACATGAAATTTGAAAGAAAAATATTGAATAGTAAGGCATTTCATATTTGGCAGGTTTTTAAAATTTTCAGTATGACAAGCAATTGTCTCTGCCTGGATAAAATTTACAGCAGAGAAAAGACCTTCATAATAACAGCTCAAGGAAAGTTGGTCATAAATACATTACTAATGCTAGATTCATAAAAGAGGCACTCAAAGTCAGGCACAGTGGTGCATGCCTGTAATCTCAGAGACTTGTGAGGCTAAGACAGGAGTATCACAAGTTTGAGGCCAGCCTCAGCAACTTAACGAGATCCTCAGCAACTCAGTGTGACCCTGTTTCAGAATTAAAAATAAAAAGGGATGGGTATATAGCTCAGTGGTAAAGTGCACTTGTGTTCAATCTCCAGTATGAAAAAAAGAAGAACCCAACTATAATTGTCAAATGTGAAGGTGATACAGAGTTAGTAACAGTCTTTATAATATTACGTGCAACTGATCTGAATCCGAGTCCTCATTTTCAACAATAGGACTTTCCCAAATTTCTACAATTTCCAAATGCATTATCAATTTTGTCTTTTTTGAAATCAGAAAAATTTAACATGACTGAAATGATTTAAGAATATTTGTATATTGCCAGCAGTCAGTGCACACCTTGTAATCCCAGTGCCTTTGGAGGCTGAGGTAGGAAGATTGCACGTTCAAGGCCAACCTCAGCACCTTAGCAAGACCCTGTATCAAAATAAAAAATGAAAAGGGATGGGGTTGTAGCTCAGTGGGAGGGTGCCCCTGGGTTAAATGCCTAGAACCAAATAAAACAAAGAAAAAGAATATCTGTATCTTGAAATGGTATAAAAGTGATACATTTATTATTAAAAACCTATATATGAAAATATTTAAGGTAAAAAGGAAATGAGTAACATTTAGATTCAGTAGAATCTAACTATACAATATTATACGAATATCCTGTATAACAGAAAAATATAGCTACTGATTCACCATTTGCAGATTTGTCCCATAGTACCATACCCATTCAAAAAAGAACTTCAGTGTTCCCATGTCTACAGTAGTAAAAACCCAAATGGGAATACAGTTGGTTAAAAAAAAAAAATCAATCCTTTCTCCATTTTCTTTTAAAATTATAATCGGTATACTGAAAATATCTGCAAAAATTGGTAATTTTTAGACTCATTTATTTGCCAACTCAGTTTGTCAAGTTCTTATAACTATTAAGGCCCCAGAAATACTGTTTCAGGATTCTGTTAGATCTCTCAATCTGTCTAGACAATATTACTTTAGGAATATTTTCAGGTCACTTCTTTGCTCTCCCGAATGCACATTCATGTGTGTATACAGGTGGACTTTTGAGTGTCCTATCATATGACAGTTTAGTTTTCCCCTCCCTCAAGTCTACACTTTATAACTGTCTTGGCAATGATCTATTTATTGGTTCAATGCAGAGTTTTATGCAATAAAGGCCTGTACAACACGTACCCTTTGATAATACCCACAGCTACTTCTTTTTTTTTTTTTTTTGGCGGTGCTGGGGATTGAACCCAGGGTCTTATGCTTACGAGGCAAGCACTCTACCAACTGAGCTACATCCCCAGCCCCCACAGTTACTTCTGTGGTAACAAAGTTTTTGTAAGTGATCTGAAACGGAAAAGACGACTGTGATGGCCATTCTCCCAGAGGGGCTCAATGGTGTCACCTCCTGGTATCCAACTTTTGAGTGGTCCCCAAGATCCCACTTACAGGGTTGGTCTGTGTGACTGAAAAACTAAGACAGAAGTGGTAGGATGTTTCTTCCGAGATTAAGTAATAAAAGGCACTTCCATGAGGTGGCTTTCTCTCACTTTCTCTCTCCTTTCTCATCATTCACCTTGGAGGCCATCTGCCATGACTTGAACAGCCCTACAGAGAAGCCCACATAATGAAGAACTAAGGCCTTCAGGCAATAGCCATCCAGGACCTAAGGCCTACCAAGAGCCACGTGAATAGCCTTGGAAAGGAATCTTTTAGGGACCAATGAGACTTCAGATGACAGCCATCCTGACCAACAGTCTACTACAATGTCATGAGATATGCTGAGCCAGAACCACCCAGCTAAGCCAGATTCCCGACCCTCTGCAACTGTGTAAGAAAACAATTGTTTGAAGTTGCTAAGCTTAGGGGTAATTTGTTATGTGGCAACAGAAAACCGAAATACTAAAGGAAACAAATGGAATCAACCAACAAGAAGAAGGAAAAGAAAAGCCCTAAAGAGAAGAGAAAGCTTTACATAAGAAGGGAGAGGAACTCTGACTTCTTGGTTACTGGATAATAATTTTAGTTTTCTTCTGAAGCACTTTTAGCATATTTCTGATAGGTAATGTCTTGTCTTCTCTGGGTTCTTCCATCTGATTGTTAATCTCCTTCGCCTCTGGGCACCTAAAATCTAAAAACCTTTACATGGTATTAATTTATTTAACATTACATTTTGCTAATAAGTTTTAGGAATGTAATGCTCTTCAGTTTAGGATTCAGACTACATAAAATAAACTACCTTTAATCAATTATTTAGTCCTGCATTTTATGGTGTTAAATAAAAGAAAAAAGGAAAATGTCCAAATTGCACTCATACTACTACAGCAATATACGAACATAAAAAAATAGTATCCAAGTGATGAGTTATGATTTATAATTTGGCAAGCTTTTACTACACAAAACTAATCAAGTGTATAGGCATTATTGATTGCTGATGGGCAAAGCAGCACACAACATTCTAAGTTACATGTTTATAATTTTGAATTTATTTACAATAAAATTGTTTGATTGATTGATTGCAGTACTGGGGATTGAAACCAGGGGTGCTTTACCACTGAGCTACATTCTTAACCCTTTAAATTATTTTTTAACTTTTTTTTAGTAGTTGATGAACCTTTATTTTATTAATTTCTTTATATGTGGCGCTGAGAATTGAACCCAGTGCCTCACACGTGAGGCAAGTGCTTTACCACTGAGCCACAACCCCAGCCCCTAATTTTTTATTTTGAGACAAAGTATCCTCAGTGTTCACTAGATGGCACTAGACAAAAATTCAAAAAAATAAAAAATAAAAAGTTGATCTTGCAATCCTCCTGCCTCAGCTTCCAGAGTTGCTGGGATTACAGTGTGTGCCACCTCACCTGGCTTAGGTTTTATTTTTAAAAACCCCACACATTCTTCACATAAGAATTGCCTCAAGAGTGAAAAAGCTCATTATTATATTTAAAAAATATTTTTAGATGTTGATAGACCTTTATTTTATTCATTTATTTATATGTGCTACTGAGAATTGAACTCAATACTTCACACATGCTAGGCAAGCACTCTACCACTGAGCCACAACCCCAGCCCTTATTATTATTAATATGTTTTCCTATAATGTATTTTAAAGAGTCCTAGAAAAAGAAGCAAAGCATGATGAAGAGAATAGCTTCATACTGAGAATCTACCACCGATTAGCTCAGTAATACCATCTGATTCACCTGGTCTCTTCTGGTTGTTTCCTCAACAGTAAAATGAGAAGATTGGTTAGTCCTGCACTGTCCAATACAGTAGCCACATCTGTGACTACTGAGCACTTGCAATGAGGGTAGTCCTAAAGGAGATGTTGGGGGAATAAAATGCACATCAACACAGTACATGCTTAGTACACTAAAAATAATTTAAAATATTTCATTAATGATTTTTTACATTGAATATATATTGAAATGATAATATGTGGAATATATTAGGTTAAATCTTAAAAAATACATCTTTTCCTGTTTCTTTTTGCTTTCTAACGTGGTCACTACAAAAATTTAAATTATCCATGTGATTTGCATTTTTTTTTATTGAATGACACTGGGCTTGATCATATCTTTCAGCCTTCATATTCTGGCCTCAAAGTCTGTAGAGGAACCGCCTCTCAAATCCAGAAAGCATCTGCAGCATGTGTTTGAAGTAGTTCCTTCTTTCTCAGTGTCCACTAGGTGGCACTAGAGTTCCAACCTCCAGCTAATAATTCAGAAATTTTAAATCTGTACTTGCACTTTTCTAAAATGTGCGCTGCATAGTCTCCTCTGCTTGGCTTTGCTCACATTATTCCCTCTACTGGAAAACTGTTTCCTCACCTGGGCAGCAGGACCACAAGCTTACTCATTTTAAAATTTTCAGCTCCTCCAAGAAGCCCTTCTTTAACATCCTACTCCTGCCTGCAAATGACTTAATTGTACCCTTTGTCATATATATATATATACATATATATATATGTATATATATATGACATCAGCTTTTTTACCTGAATTTCCCTCTACTACCTTTTTTATGGGGGAGGGTGGCTAACTGGGAATTGAGCCAGGGCCTCACACATGCTAGAAAAGTACTCTACCACGAAGCTACATCCCTAGCCCTTTTTATTTTTTGAGACAGGGTTTCACTAAGTTGCCAAGGCTGGTCTTAAGACCCTCCTGCCTCGGCCCCTGCCCCATGACGCTGAGATGACAGGCATGTGCTACATCACCGGCACCTTTTACTTACTCTCTTGTGTACATTATCTGAGGAAGACAGAGGTGAAATCTTACTTGATGCCTGGCATCTGATTATGTTCTGTAAGCAGTGTATCAGCCCAGAGAGGCTGTTATACTGCAGCAACAAAACCCCCAAAACCTCAGTGACTTAACAAAAAAAAAAAGTAATCCTATTCAAGGATCCACTGAGGGTTCTTTTCTGTGGTATACCCACTCCAGGACCTACCCTAATGGAGCAGTTCCAGGTGGAGCAATTCTGGTCACTGAGGCAAAGGAAGAGGGCCTTGCCGGTTTGGGAATCAGCCCTTAAAAGGCTCTAACCTAGAACTGACAGTCACTTCCACTCACTGTCAGGAACTAATTACATGGCCCCATCCAACCAGAAAGGGGTCAGGAAGTACAATCTACCTAGTGCTTGAAATAGACATATTTGAATACCAAGGACTACTACTAAGGATTCTTGTTGATAATCATGCAGCTTGCTCTCTCTCCTGCAGGTGGCATACACTTTCTATCCTTCCCCCAAAGAAAACAACTTGAGACGTCTGTTTAGCTATAACATTAGATTTAAATTTAACAATCTCTGGGTGATGCACAAAAGTTTCTCTACCAGTTTCAGGTGTGGCTTGAGGTGGAGATCTATAAACTAAAAAGACAAGCTATGTGCCCCCCCCGCAATGCACAGTAATAGAATAAAGACACACTAAAGCAGTTAAGGAGGAAGAGGAAGAATGAGAGGCACCACAGTGTGGTGACGATATCCCACTAGACAGATGTGGTGGGACCCTTTGCCCTTGGCGGGAGGGAATAGCTTTGCTTAGGCTCCAATTGTGCCTCCTAGAAGGGGATCCCTTAGGTGATATTTTCTGTTTTAAGCCATTGAGATTTTAGTGTTCTTGCTACAGCATAATCTAACAATGTGTCCTTGGCTGATACAGAAACTGGAATCTAGAGAGGGGTATTGATATTTTAAAAATAAAACAGGTGGGGTGGCACATGCCTGTAATACTGGGTACTCAAGAGGTTGAGGCAGAACCATACAAGTTCAGGGCAACTTCAGTAACTTAGTGAAACTCTTGTCTCAAAATTAAAAAGGGTAGGGGACAGAGCTCAGTGGTAGAGAGTTTGCCTAGTATGCATGAGGTCCTGGGTTCTACTCCCAGAGTCAGAAAAAAAAACCAAAAAAACAAAACAACAACAACAAAAAAACCCTAATATGTATGACATTAACTTACACAGAGGGCACCAGAGATCTTACTGGAGGCTGGAAGGATGGCAAATTCTGTTATGCAATAATAAAATATGTGGTAGAACTGTTGCCTGCAGTGACTTTATCTAATAAGTTTGTAGATCTACGAAAGAACAGAATTTGAGCAGCATGAATACTGGTTACTGTTTGTTGCCATTGACAACAAACTGCTAGACAGAAGAGCTGTGTAAGACACCAACAGACTATAGACCAGGTGTGGTGGCGCATACCTGTAAACCCAGCACCTTGGGAGGCTGAGGCAGGATGATCACAAGTTCAAGGTCAGCCTAGGCAACTTGGTGAAACCTTGTCTCAAAATAAATAAATAAAAAGGGTTGGGGATGTAGCTTAGTGGTAGAATGCCACTGGATTCCATTACCAGTATCTCTCTCTCTCTCTCTCTAGCACATGAAACTGTCCTGAAATGAAGATAAAAGGCCAACTACATTTTTTACAGTACTACACTAACAAAATACATGTCACATAAGCCCAGCCAACCTCATAGGGACTAGTGTACTAGTTCCATATTGACTATCATAGTGTGATAAATAAAACTGATGCCTAAACCACTGGCTTCTTAGGTAGTGGCATTTAAATTTAAGAAAACTCAGGAAGAAAACTGGTTTAACAGAGGACACCATGTTCCATTCTGTTCTTTGGCAAAATTAAATTCATAAAACAATGCATATACCCAGATGGGACTGTAAATAGGTGTATTATGACAGGCAGAATGAATAGACTTATACATGGGACAGGTTATGGAGGAGCAATGGTGGATACAAGGGGGAAAAACAAAACAAAAACAAAAAAAACAAATCAAAATTTTCCACTTGTGTGTAAAGGTCTAGCCACTTGGATCTGGGTGAGAGAACAGAAACAATCATCTGTGAGACTGTGGACACTATCAGATGACCTGATCAGAATAAAGCAGTCACTTTGTTGGATAAAAGATATTGAAGGGTTGGGGATATAGCTCAGTTGGCAGGGTGCTTGCCTTACAAGCACAAGGCCCTGGGTTCAATCCCTAGCACTGGGGGGCAAAAAAAAAAAAAAAAAAAAAAAAGACATTGAAGAACACAGAAGAAAAAAGCCTTCTGGATTGGTAATTCTCCTTCCCCCAGAGACTAAAGGTGAGGGACTGGAAGAAGGGATCACTTTTCTTTTTTAGAAATAGAGGCTAGGCATGGTGGCACATTCCTATAATCTTAGTAACTTGGGAGACTGAGGCAGAAGGATCAAAAGTTCCAGGCCAGCCTCAGTACCTTAGTGAGACATTGCCTCAAAATAAAAAAATAAAATGGGTTGAGGATGTAACTTTATAACAGAGTTCTTGCCTAGCATGGCCAAGGCCCTGGGTTCATTCTCCAGTAGCACAATAAGAAAAAAAGGAAGAAATGGATAGTCCCAAAAGGACTGTGGTTGTCCTTTATCTTTTGGTGACTGGTTCCAGGGCTGCCCCCCCCCGCCCCCTTCATTTAGATGCTTAAGTCTGTTTTATTTAATGGCACGGTGTTTGCATATAATCTCTGCACATTGTCCCATGTAATTTAAATCTTCTCTAGGTGATTTACAATGCCATAGATGATGTAGTTATCCCATATTGTTGAGGAATGACAAGTCTGTTAAGTGTTCAGTACAGACTTTTTTTGGTAGTACTGGGGAATGAACCCAGGGGTGTTCTACCACCTAGCCACATCTCCATCCTTTTTTTGAGAGGGTCTACATTCCCCATCTAACTTCAAACTTGCAATCCTCCTGTCTCAGCTTCCCAAGTAACTAAGATTACAGGAGTGTACTACTGTGCTTGGTTCAGATGCAATATTTTAATTAAAAATATTTTCAGGGGCTGAGATACAGCTCAACAGAATGGGTTCAATTACTAGCAATGAAAAAATAAAAAATCTCAATCCACACCTGGCTGAATCCATGAATATAGAATCTGTGAATATGGAGAATCAACTCTAACAGTCATGGCCTAGGCTCAAATAACTGGTTGTTACTGTAAACTGCCCATGCCCCCAAATTCAGATGTTTATGATTAAACAAAGTGCTTTAAGCACTTTCCTGTTTCAAAGTTTTATGTTAATCCTTGGACTAGGAATTAAGACTCTTACCTATCACTAAGTCAAGGTCAGAAGTCAGAATAACACATAGTGGAAATATTCAACTTTATTGCATCAAAAAATCCATTTAAACCACGTAGTGGCCAAAACGCCCACATCCTAAGCAGGCTTTGTCATCCCATTGCCCCCTTCAGACCAACATACACAAACACGTACACACTATGTTGGAAGAAGAACTTAAAAATATAAGACAATGAGAATTAGGCACTGGATTTTCTATCATCTTCTTGCTTACAGCCCATACAAATACCAAATAAACTGACCATAAGACAGTCCTGTCCAAAGGAACCTCTGGCAGATGTTTAGGATGCTGGGTTGAAAACACCACCATCTCCCAACAGCTAAAAGTGCAGGACAGGTCCCCATCTCAGGTGTCAAGACTCACACTGTCAAAGACAGCAAAGCATACAGCAGATCCTGGGAAGAAGAGCAAGATCACTCCATCCCACAGCCACAGGCAACCCACTCACTCACATCTGTGCATCAAACAGGCTTTTTTTTTTTTTTCTGTTTTTTTTTTTTTTTTCCCCCTTCAGGGCAAGGAGCATCCAGTCAAACAGGTCTGTTCGTGCCTAGTAACAGTTCTCTGGAAACACTGGTGCTGTGAGCTTGCCTGCTAGTAAATGGGAAACTTGGCTGGAGTTGTTGAGGTCGATGTTCCAAGGTATGGCTGGTGCAGCAGAAGGTTTTACTGCACTCTGGATTGATGGTCTGGAAGGCCTTTGGGGGACTCTGTGTTGGTTAGTTGACCTCTCATGGTCCATGTGCTCTCAGGCAATGGGCTCTCCAGTAAGGCCCCCAGTGTCTCCATCAGTCTAACAAAGATGGAGAGCAGGGTCAACACCACGCCTAGCAGGTAAAGGTTCAACATATACTTCATGGCTGAAAGCACCCCTCTCCCGTGCAGAGTAGCAGCGCTGCCTTCTGCTTCTGGAGGGTCTCCGGATCCTGAGGAAAAATAGGAAGAGGTTAATCTTCAGCCTTTGGGGATATGAATGCATCATGCCCCAACATTTCTGTCCTCCCAGGAAGTGAGAGGCTTGGCCAGCCAGGGAGTCAATGGCCACCTGTACTCCCACAACAGAATCTCCAAGTACATTTACACTGCAAACTCCACCACTGTGGAGCCTCACTTGCTTCTCTAATTCAAGAGCTTAAAACTTTTACCTCTCTTGAAGTCTGTTCTTGGCAGTGGCAATGCAAAGACCTTGTGCTATAGTGCAGTTATCTATAGCAGAGGCAGAGCCTTTTTGCAGAAGGGAAAATATAAGAACATGAGCTAGACAAAGCAACTTACCAAGAAGTCTCTCCCATCTTATTGTTAAATTCCAGTTAACCATAATTTTTTGAAAGTTAAAATAACTTTGAGAGTCAAATCTATTAGTTCATTTACTCAACAAATATACCCTGAATCCCTAGTGTGTTACGCACCCTGGAAGGTACGAGGGTCGTAAGATAACCCCACAGACTCAAAACCTGCCCTCAAGGGACGCTCACCACACAACAAGCTACAAGCTATATGAAAGGAAGAAAATGCTGAGGGTGCTTTTGGGGGGTGTGGCAAGGACGCTCAACCCAGCACCTGCGAGCAAGAGATGGGCCGCAGGAATCCCAGTCCATTCTAGAGGAAAACGGAATGGAGTGACTGACGGGTGGGGACCAGGAGCCAAACTCCTGGTGGCCCAGTCTCAGCCCACGAGGCGGCCAGTCCCGCACGCAGCTCGGGGATGGGGGCGGGGAACCGGGAAAGCCACTCACCTCGAGAGGGAAGAGCCGGGAGTCCCCGCAATCTGTCGCAGCAGGCCACGCAGGAACCCGAAGGCAAATCCGCCAACCGGCAGCAGCTCGAGCGCTCCACGCACTAAACCCTAGGAAGAGATAAGGCCATCCCGCGGCGATACCAACAGCCAGCGTGCCCGGACCCCGCCTCTTATAGCCGCGGCCCCGCCCCCGGCAGCCGGCGCACGCGCACTGGGGCCCGCACGCACACGCCTGCACGCACGTCCGCGGCCCCGCCCCCGCGAGAAGCGGTCTGGGGTTGGAGGCTGTGCGGGTGTTACGGGCAGATCCGTTCTTAAAAGTATATGCTTGCTTCTGAGTCATTGCCGCAGGGAGTCAGAAAACACATTAACCCACCTCGGCGGGAAGGCACACCTCAGGTGACCCCCTCGAGGGCCTTCGTTAGCGATGAAATCCCGGCGGCGGCGGAGGGGTTCTTAATCGGAGACCTCCCCGAAGAAGGACTCGCCAGAGGGCATCAGACCCCCATGGCACCCCTTGTTCTCTTCGTTTCAGGGACTGAAGAAGAGCCAAGATTGAGACTCCATCCCCCATCCCCCATTCCAGAGAATGAGATTTAATTTGTCACGGATCTCTCTGGAATGATGCGGCCCTGTGCATCACGTTAACTTTGCTTTCCATAAAAGTTTGCCATGTTGTTTAAGAGACTGTGAGGTACTCCTGTCCGCGATGTGGCTCCTTAACTGCGTATGGGCAAGCCGCTTTGTCTTTAAGGGCCTCAGTCTCATCTACGTACTGACCGCTAAGTGATTTTTTTTATACCGGTTTTTTAAAAACATTTTTTATGGACACTATCTTTTATTTTATTTACTTTTAATGCGGTGCCGAGGATCGAACCCAGTGCCTCACACGTGCTAGGCAAGCACTCTACCACTGAGCTCCCACCGCAAGCCCTCACCCGTGTTTTTTATTTTGAGACAGGGTCTCACCAAACTGCCCAGGTTACCCTCGAATATAAATCTTCAGCCGATTGGCGGGGATTACAGGCGTGAGCCACGGCCCCCCCGCCCCTTGATAATTGTTTAGGGTGCTTTAACTTGAACTAAAGAGCTAAGGAGGTCGCAATTCAACTTTATGCCCAAATTTGGGGGCACCACCGGCTCAATCAAAACAATACGGACGTTCTGTCCTGAGAGCGCCAAAGATCTCAGAAAAAAGAGTCCTGGGGAGACCCTGGGAATGAAGAGGCCCCTTGGAATGAACATCCACTCCGTGGAAGGGAGCTTCAGGGTCTTCCTCCCGGGGAGGAGGAGGAGAGGAGTGGGTCAAAGCTCGCGAGCCGCGCAGATTCAAGGTAGGATGCAATGAGTTTTTATGTCCAAACCAAGTGCTCTGGCTGGGCAGAGAGGACGGGGAACTCCCCCAACTTGGTAGGCTCGACCCAAAAGGCGCTGAACTGATGGGAAGGGAGGAGCCAAATTCCTGCCTCAACCTTTCCCCTACTTTTCAGACTGTTTATTGTCTGTGAGGAAAGGGAGGGTGGGGAGGCTGGGAAAAGAGAAAGTTGGGGATGAAGACAGACGTGCTGACAGACAGGCACTTGAAAACCAACTTCCCTCCTCAACCCACAACAATTTTGTGGTCCTTCATTATACCAGAATGTCTGTACCCTTTAACCCAGAATTCCACTCCTAGGAATTATCCTTATGGACAACTTTCTACATGTGGAGAATGGAGTACGTAGAGGTAGTCATTGCAGCAACTGTTAGTAATAGCAAAAGACTGGGAAAAAGCGCATCCATAAGGAACTGGTTAAATTTTGCAAAAAAAAAAAAAAAAAAAGGCAGTTCTGTAAATACATCCCCACAGTATGTTGTTATGATAAGCATATAGTGCAAGTATAGTGTGTTTGTTTGTATGAAGTGAGATCCCTCCTCATACCCACTAGGATGACTGTAATAATCACAAAACCAGGAAAGAAGAAGTGTTGGTGAGAATGTGGAGAAAATAGATGTTTTTCTTGTGTGTTGCTGTTGGAAGTGTAAAATGGTGTAGCTGCTTTTGAAAACAGCTTGACATTCCCCTGAAAAGTTAAACAGTTTTACCATATGATCCAACAATTCCACTAAGTATATTCAAAATAATTGACTGATTCACAAAAACATGTTCACAAATGTTCATAGTAGAATTATTCACAATAGCCAAATGAGTGGAAACAACCCAAAATTCTATCACCTTGGGAAAGGATAGTTGAAAGGTGGAACAATGGAGTATTGTTCAACCATAAAAAAATGAAGTACTGATACATGCTGCAACATGGATGAGCCTTGAAACATTATGCTAATTGAAAGAAATAAGACACAAAAGGGCACGTATTGTATGGTTTCGTTTATGTGACATGTCAGAATATGCAAATTTAGAGGCAGAAAATAGGTTAATAGTTGTCAGGGGAATGGGGAATGATTGCTAATAGGTATGGGGTTTCTTTTGGGAGTGATGAAATGTTATAAAATTAGTGGTGATAATCGTACAAGTTGGTGAACATATTTAAAATGTGTGGATGCCTGGTGCAGTGTTGCATGCCTATAATCCCAACTCAGGAGAATGAGGCAGGGGATTGAAGGTTTGAGGCCAACCTGGGCAAATTAGCAAGACCCTGTCTCAAAATAAAAAGATAAAAAGGCCTAGGAATATTGCTCAGTGACAGAGCACCCTGGCTTTAATCCCTATTTCAAAAAGTGTGTGTGTGTGGGGGGGGATTGTACACCATAAATTATGTCTGAATAAAGTCATTTTTTAAAAAAATTTTTTAGTTGTTAATGAACCTTTATTTAACCTACTTATATGTGGTGCTGAGGATTGAACCCAGTGCCTCACACATGCTAGGCAAGCGCTCTACTACTGAGTCACTGAGCCCATAAAGTCATTTTTTTTTTTCTTTTTTCAGGTGCTGAATGTATGTGCTAGGCAAAAACTCTACCACTGAGCCACATCAGCCCAAATCATTACTGTTTTTAAATGAGAGCAAATTAAAAACCTCTTCAAGCCAGGTGCAGTGGTACACCCTGTAATCCCAGCGATTCGGGAGGCTGAGGCAGGAGGACAGTGAGTTCAAAGGCAGCCTCAGCAACTTAGCAAGGCCCTGTCTCTAAATAAAATATAAAAAAGGGGCTAGGGATGTGACCCAGTGGCCAAGTGCCCCTGACTTCAATCCTTGGTACCAAAAAAACAAACAAACAAACAAAAACCAAAGCAACAACAACAACAACAAAAAACCCAAAACAAAACAAAACAAAAACTCTCTTCAGATGACAAATAAAAACAGAGTTAGTCATCATAGACCCTTATTAAGGAAATTTCTGAAGTATGTACTTAAGAAAAAAGTGTAAAGTAGAAAAACGAACCCAAAAGAAATAATGAGATGTAAGAAGAAATGGTGAATATATATTTGGAAAACGTGTCTTTCTAAACAAACTTTATCTCTGGAAGCAGAGATAAAGTTGAACAAGTCCCTTTATTTGGGGGGAAAATAGATACTGATTAATTTTAGACTTTGAGTCTATCAGAATGTTAAGGGTAGGAATGGGGATGTGGCTCAGTGGTAGAGTGTTTGCCCAGTACACATGAGGCCCTGAGTTTGATTCCTGGCTCTACACCAAAGAATAAAAAATTAAGGGTAAGTTTTTTTCTTCCTTCCCTTCCAGAACATTTTAGTATTCAAACCATTAGGTAAAATAGAACAAGGTTTCTGCAGTGAAGAGGAGGATCTGTGACCTAGAATGGAATGTCTCCTGTTCACTGCTGTATCCTTAGTGTCTAGAAACATGTTTGATAAATATTTAATGAATGAATGAATGAATGGCTCACTCACTTCCTTCTGGACTCTGATCAAATGTCATTTCTCAGGACTTCTCATACTGGACACCTCCGTCTTCCTTACTCATAAGCTTCATTTTGAGTTCAAAATACTAATCCTTGTATTTATTTTTTATTATCTTCCCTCACTAGAAGATAGCTTCTTGAAAGTGAGGATTGGACAGTTTTTGAAATTACTATATCTGTAAACCCAGAACAGTGCCTGGCATATAGTAGGTGATCAACAAATATTTATTTGATGAATCAGTCATTTTTGAATAGCTATTTCACAAGTTTTGGGGGAAAAAAAAGAACAGAACAACTGCTCAATGACTATTGGTATTTATTGTGAAATAGCAGTTAACATTGATCATCTCTGGGTTATATTATGATAAATTCATTTTTCTCCCAAGGGCAACTGTTACTGTTAGAATCAGAGAAAAAAAAAACTAAAATTTACTCACACTTTGTAAATTCACTACTTGAGCAACATTGTGGCAACATGTATGCAATGAAGGACAAACAATCATGTGAATTGGATGGGGAAATTGGGTCAAGAGCTTGGGGCAGGGGTGGGCGTGTAGCTCAGCCAACAGTTGAGCGCTTGCCTAGCATGTCCAAGGCCCTGGGTTCAATCCCTAGCATGGCAAAACAAACAGATGAAGAGCAGTGGGGCAGCTGATGGGAGGTGAGAGTAAGTGGGAGGGCTATGCCAGTGTAGAGCACCAGGGGAAGAGCCCGTGGCCAGTGGGCAGCCCTGGAAGATGGCAGAGGGCACCCTGGGTTCAATTCCCAGCACCAAACTCAAACACAAAGACAACTGGTTGGTTCATCAGTGGTCTGCAAACTTTCATGCATGTCAATTAGACAATTGCAACTCAGTGCAGTCTTTTTTTTTAGTACTGGAAGTTGAACCCAGGGATGCTTTATCACTGAGCTACATTCACAGCACAGTACTATTTATTTGTTTATTTATTTATTTACTTTTTTTTTTTTTTTTTTTTTTTTTTGTACCAGGGATTGAACTCAGGGGCACTCCACTACTGAGCCACATTCCCAGCCCTTTTTAATATTTTATTTAGAGATAGGGTCTCACTGAGTTGCTTAGTGCCTCACTTTTGCTGAGGCTGGCTTTGAACTTGCGATCCTCCTGCCTCAGCCTCCCAAGTTGCTCAGAGTACAGGTGTGCCCAGCTTCAACAGAATAACTTTTTTTTGGTACTGGGGGTTGAACCCAGAGATGCATTTCCACTGAGCCACATCCCCAGTCCTTTTTATTTTTTGAGACAGGGCCTCACTAAATTGCTGAGGGAGGACTCAAACTTGTGATCCTCCTGCCTTAGCCTCCTGAGTTGCTGAGATTATGTATGCGCCATCACACCTGGCTTAGCACAGTAACTTCTAATGTGGGCTTTGTGTCCCTCTTAATGTAATGGGAACAACCTATAGTAGTATGCCTATGGTCTGTGGAAGTTTTTAAAGTGAGAATGGGTGGATTATGGAAGTTTTGTAGTTTCCTAAATTTTAAATTTTCAAATATGAGCATGTTCAGTTGTCCCTTAGTATCTGTGGGAAATTGGTTCCAGGACCCCCTCTATACACACACACACAGACATACAAACACTGTAGATATTAAAATCTGCTCAAGTTCGTTATATAAATGTGGTAGTATTTGCCAGGCACTGTGGCACATGCCTGTGATCTCACAAATTCGAGGTAAGCCTGGGCAATTTAGAAAGACTCTGTCTCAAAAAATAAAAAGGGCTGGGAAGGTAGCTCAGTGGTAAAGTGTCCCTGGGTTCAATCCCCAGTACCATAAAATAAAATGAAATCTAGAAAGAACCTTCCTCTTGGGTTGTCCCTGGGTTCTGAGTGTGGAAGCCCTGGGGCAACCTCAAGACCAGCCCTGGAGCTTCCTGGTGCTTGACAATTGGTGGCCAAAGTGCTAGAGAAGGCAGGGATTTGCTGTCCTGACAGGGAGGTGGAAGTCTGGGGTTCAGGTGTTGGAAACCAACAGGGTTCTCCTGGTTTCTGTGCTGTTTTCATTCATCATTACAACATTGACTTCCCCCTCACACACACGCCCTATATTTACACACGTGTGCGCGTGGGCACATTCTCCCTCTTCCTAGCTGGCTGGCACCTCTCCCCCAGACAGATGCCTAGACATTTCTGCTGCCAGCTGGATAACTCAATCTCTCTTCTCCAAGTTGGCTAGCGGAGACTGGGTGGCTGTCCTGCTGCCTCTTGTTCCAGCCAACAAGGACAGATGCTGCTGCTGGAAGAGGATGAAGAGGGAAAAAGTACACAGGCCTTGGAGGGGACCCCCACCCTTTTGTCCTTTTCCTGACTGATTCTTCCTAATCCTGGCTATAACTAGAGAACCAGAGGGCCTCAATGGACAGCCTCAATGAAGATGGGCCTGTCCCTCCTAAGCACACTACCTTCCTCAACACCATTCTGAAAGGCAACCTAAACTGCCTGGTGTGTCACACTCCCAACTCTCCTATTTGGTTCTAGAAATCTCACCCATCCCCATCCTGGTTCTTTTGCCTGCTGGGCTATCACTTGCGGGTGTCATTCAACGTGTATGCCTCCCAATTGATAAGCGTGTTTTCAATTGATAATAATGGACCTCTTTACTGCTCTGAAAAATTCTAATGGGTGTTCAGGGTGCAGCTCAGTGATAAAGTGCTTATGGCCCCGAGTCCCATCCCCAACACTGTGAATAACAATAATAATAGTAATAATTACAAACATCTTAGATAGTCACTTATCTCCATTAGATTTACTTAGAGAGGTTTTGGGGGTTTTTATTTGGAGTTCTTTGGTTGGGGTTGGGGTTTGTTGTATTGTTTTGTTTGGGGATGGAATGCAGGGACACTTGACCACTGAGTTGTACATCCTCAGTTTTTTTTTTTTCTTTTTTTAATCTTTGAGACATGGTCTCATTAAGTTGTTGAGGCTGGCCTTGAATTTGCCATTATTCTACCTCAGCCTACCAAACTACTGGGATTACAGATATGTACCTCCATGGTAGTAGGGTTTTGCGGTAGTGGGGATTGAACCCAGGGATGCTCTACATCCCCAGCCAATTTAGAACTTCATTTTATTTAAGACAGGTTGTCTATGGATAGCAGGCTATGTCCTGCTCCAAGCTACTCCATGATGAATAGAACAATAGTTTTCAGGCTGTGCCTTATCCCAATTTACTCCATTTTATAAAGCAGAACTTTGCCATAAGTTGCTCATTTTGAGTATAAGTGTTAAGTTAGAATAACTCTACACCTTGTTTGTACAAGTAAACAGCCACCATCTGCCCAGCACCACTATAAGGCACATACTGATACATTCATTTGCTAATAAAAAAGTGGCCACCAGTAAACCTGTTGAATTAAATTGGAAGCACATGGATGCATGAACTTATCAACCCTGTATCAGAAAAACCAGGCCCAAGGACTTACCAAACACACAGGACTACCAAATAAAACAATTCCCTCACCTTAGGTCCACAAAAACAGGAGTACCCCAAGATTGGTTGCGGCAGCACACGCTGACCTGAGTCATCAGACCTTCAGATAATCTAGTCACAAGACAGGTTACAAATCTCCAACCCTCTTTCCTCTGGCTTCAGTTCAGGTTGATCTCCCTGCTTAATGTGGCCCACTTCAAAACTGCCTGATGTCTGTCTGGACCCTGGCCTAGAATAAATTCCTCATTTTGACAGTTGTGTGCCCTAAACAAGTTCTATGGTTGGCTTGTTGGAATCTTATCTGACCACTGCAGTAACTCTTGCATTGGTATCTGCTCTCTACCTTTGTTCAATTCAGCCACCTGAACCCCCATGACTGCCTTAACCTTTTAAAAATCTGTAAAATAGGGCTGGGGAGATAGCTCAGTTGGCAGAGTGCTTGCCTGTCAAGCACGACGCCCTGGGTTCAATCCCCAGCACCACAAAAAAAAAAAAATCTGTAAAATATATAGATCAGTGTGATGTGTGACTTGAGTGTTATAGATAGTAATTAAGACTGGAGGGTGGAGGTTGTAGCTCAGTGGTTGAGTGCTTGCCTAGCGTGTGTGAGGCACTGGGTTTGATCCTCAGCACCACATATAAATAAATAAATTTGAAAAAAAAAAAAAAGATTGGAATAAAAGAACCTGTGATTGCCTGACATGACTACCAGGTGATCCACAAGAACTCAGTGAATAGCAACCATGTAACTTGTAAATTTATTGTAATTCAATAAATTCTGACACTATGGAAAGATACAAATGTGTTTGATCTCTGTTAATGGCATAGCATGCTCGTGACAGGGTTGCTAAACTGCCCAGGCTGTCCTTGAACTTGAGATCTACCTGCTTCATTCTCCTGAGAAGCTGGGATTAACAGGTGTGTACCACCTCCCCCAGCAAAAGGTTTAAGATTTTCTTTTTCCAGTGCTGGGGATACGCTGAGCAAACACTCTACCACTGAGGTACATCTCCAACTCTACATTATCTCTGTCCTCAGGAGTCTCAGGAGGATCACAAGTTTGAGGCCAGTCTTGGCAATTTAGTGAGACACGGTCTCAAAATAAAAAATAAAAAGCAATGGGGATGTGGCTCAGTGGTAAACCTCTCAGTACCACAGAAAATGAAATGAAATAAAATAAAACACAAGATCTCCTTTTAGTTTGTGTTTTGCAAAAACCAGGTACTCAGAGTTTCTGTTGATCAAACTCTTATCACTAACAAACACTAAAGATGAGTAAACCCACCCAAAGCTAACCAAACCCTTACTTCTAGTGAACCTGCCCATCCCACTTATATCACCAAATGTCAACCACACCTCAGCCTAGGGTACTGGGCAAATCTCTAGTCTTAAGACCCCATCATGAAAATAAGTTGACCAAGCTCCATAGGCTTTAACATTCTTCCTAACCGATGAGATTCTATAACCAAGTGCTTCTATGGCATCCTTGCAGCCTCCCTTCCTCTGGCTTCTGGAATATCATTGTTCCCTGCCTCCTCTCTCTCTGAAAAACAGGGAGAAGCCAAGAGGAAGGAGAGTAGAGGGATGTGAAGATTCTCCTCACATGGCAAAGAAAAAAAGCAGCTTTGGGATCTCCTCAAAATGAGGACTGTACCCAAAATAATGAGCTCAGTGTGTAATGGAATGTGTACAGCCCGCGAGGCTCTGGGTATGTACATCAGGACAAGTGTGCGGTGGTGTGTGGGCTAGGAACCTTTGCATCTGTCGGTGGCCCTGAATTGTTGATGTTCTGTCTGGTGACTCCTGGCACCCTGAAGTGCTTGGGCCAGCAAATGTGGCCTTCACAACCTCCTGGTATCAAGGGGCATGTGATTGTTGGTGGTTTTGTGTACCTGAGACCATGTGGCCTCATCCCAACAGGAAGTTCAGATTCTTTGGTTGGATTTAGTGAGTCATCCATGAAACAGTGGCGGGGGGATGTCTGAGCTCCCCTACTTTTTCTAAGTCAGAAGAGGAAGGAACTCCCCACCCTCCTCAGTCTTAAAGGCCAGCATACCTTCCCCAAAGGGAGGGCACTCTGAAAATCACTCTTTTTCTGATGAGGCTTTATTGATGAGGAAGGAAAGGCATAAAATCAAAGTCGTTCCAACATCTGGAGGAGATCAAGGGTCAGAAACCAAATGCAGTAACCAGTCCTGCAGTGGCCAACCCCTAAAGTCACATCACCCAGCTGACCAGGGTTCTGGGGATTGAACCCAGGGCCTCACACTTGCTAGTCTACTATACGACTGAGCTACATCCCAAGCCCCCCTTATTATTTTATTTTGAGAATAAGTCTCTCTAAGTTGCCCAGAATGAGCTAGGAAAAGATATTTGGGTGGGGGGGTATACTAGGTGTTAAACCCAAGTGCACTTTATCACTGAGTTATATCCCTAGCCCTTTTTATTTTTTATTTTGAGATATGGTCTAAGTTTCTTAGGGCCTCATAAGTTGCAGAGGCTGGCCTCAAACTTGTGATCCTCCTACCTTGCCCTCCTGTTGCTGGGATTATAGGTATATACCACCACACCCAGCAAGAAAAGACATTTTTTATGTGCCACACAGGATTGAGCAATTGTGCTGTCATCAGATCCCAGGTTGCCACTTACTCTGCTCTTGATGCCAGCCACTTTGACCTGTCAGAGCAGGGCAGAGAGATGGTCCTGCTGGAGGAGGATGTTAATCTTCTCTCCCCTCTCTCTCCCCAGGACTGCTGTCTACCTGCAAAGTTGGATTTCCTCCCCAGAGGGTGGGCTTGCCCTCCAATCAATCCCTTCACAGTGAAGCTACAATCCTACTTTCAATGCAGCTCATCTGTGTGTGCTTCTTGACTTTTCTGTTTACTTTTCCCAACTTGGGATGTCTGGTCATCCTGTCAGGCCATGCATCAATCCCTCTCCTGCACTCCTGCTCACTAGAAAAAGGTTTTGCTCAGTTCTGAAGCTGAGCTCTTCCACTTTCTAAGTACCTCTTCCTGTACCCAAGTTCCACTGTCATGGTCCCCAGTGCTCTTGTGTAAAATTGATGCCCTAAGTTCTTTGGAGAGGTATCTCTCCACTAGTCACCCTTCAACCATTCATTCTGCATTTATTTAACTGTCATTTTTATTAAATAAATCAGGCTTTTTAAATTAGTTTTACAAGCTCTTGATACAGTAAAGAGTTGAGCCCTTTCCTATTGTATTTATGAAAACATTTCCCTGCCTATTGCTTTTAGTTTTGTTTGTGATTGTTTTCTTCTTATGGCAATCATTTATTCAACAACTATATATTATATGCTAACTATGAAAGAGCTGGTATTTGAAAAACCTTGTCCTGGTACATGAGAATTGACCACCAAAGGCAGAAGTTACTGGGGTTCAAAGAAAAAGGTAGATCCACATTTGCATAAAGTATTATTTAATGGGGACTTAAGGACAGAAAGGTGTTTTGGGTGGCAGCAAGACAGGAGAATCCTCACACCTCAACACAGGAGGAACGGGTTTACATGCTAAATGAGACAAAGTTTAGCCCAATTTAAACTGGAATGCTCCTGGCCTTTCTCACATACTACTAAAATGTCCAACAGCAGTTAAGAAATAGTCCGAGCATCAGTGACTGGAACAACACATTGGGATGATTATCTTAACAACTAGGTTTGTTTTATAGGATTTGAGATGTGTGCCAAAGCCAGTGGGTGATCAGAATGGTGTTATGACCAAGAGGGCTGCAGTCATGTCACGGTGGATTCCTATAACTGGACAAAGATTTTGGAGACTGAATTAACGCCTCCTACCCCTCAATTATTTAACCCACAGGTCAAGAAACTTGATAGTATTGTCATACCCTCAGATGATAAGACTCTGGTCTTAGCCATCATTTAAATTTATATATAACTCATATTAAAATTTAAAAATAAATTATATAGTATATAGTCATTATAATAACTCAATATTAGTAAAACTCACATAAAATTGACATATGGAAAAATAAAACTTTCAGGTCCTGTGCTGATTGGTTAGTGAGTGTTTTCTTTCCTCAATGCAAAAAGCCAGCTTGGCTGGGAGTGTGACTCTGTGTAGAGCGTTTACCTAACACTCCTAAGGCTCTGGGTTTGATCCCCAACACTGTAAAAAACAAAAAAAAGAAAGTCCATTTAAGGACCCAAAAGAGGACAGAATGTAATGTGAGGCGCAGAATCAGAACTTGGGCAGCTGACTTCATGAGATCATGAAGGCAAGTGTCACCAAGCTCTATTAGCCTGCTGTCTTCACAAGAAAAGAGACATCAAGGGAACCAAACTTCTCACAGTGGCATTTCAGGACATACCAGTTAAGAGAAGTGGTTTCCAGGACAAATGGACTTGCGTCAAAGCCCAACTCCACACTTACTCACTAAAAGCAACCAGAAAAACCACTCCAGATGTGGGAACTCATGCAGGAGATTTTATTAAGCGGACAGGCAGAGTGTCTGACCTCAGGGTGAGAGAGAGAGAGAGAGAAAGAGAGAGAGGAAGAGTGAGGAGAGAGAATGGAGGAGGAGAGAGACAGAGCAAATGAGAGAGGGAGAGCGAGGGAGAGAGAGGCAGTGGAGCTATTCTTTTTTTTTTTTTTTATTGTAAACAAATGGGATACATGTTGTTTCTCTGTTTGTACATGGCGTAAAGGCATACCATTTGTGTAATCATAAATTTACATAGAGTAATGTTGTTTGATTCATTCTGTTATTTTTTCCCTTCCCCCCACCCCTCCCACCCCTCTTTACCCTCTATACAGTACTTCCTTCCTCCATACTTGCCCCCCTCCCTAACCCTAACTCTAACCCTAACACTAACCCGTCCCTCCCCGCCATTATGTGTCATCCTCCACTTATTACGATTAAGGACCTCGGAATCAGACCAGAGACCCTGCAGATTATAGAAGAAAAAGTAGGAGCTATTCTTAAGTAGTGGAATTTCGTGGGCTAATAACAAAGGACCAATGACTTACTAGAAAGTTGGAGGGCTGACAATGCGGGTTGTAAAGTGGCGTGGGGGAGGCAGAACAATGGTCACAGCAGAATAGCAGATCTGATGTCAATACTTACTGGGTGACTTTGGATAAGTTACCTCATTGTGTTGCATTATGTATGTTACCACAGCTTTTCATTGCTGTGACAAAATACTTAAGAATAACAACTTAAAGGAGGAAAGATTTACTTTGGCTGGTGTTTTCAGAGATTTCAGTCCATGATTGGCTGGCTACATTGCTATGGGCCTGTGATGAAGCAGAAAGTCATGGTGGAAAGTGGGTGAGGAGCAGAGCTGCTCACCTCAAGGTGGCCAGGAAGCAGAGAGAGAGAGAGAGAGAGAGAGAGAGGAAGGGACCAGGCACAAAACATGCCCCCAGTAAAAGAAAGAATCCACCATCAGCTGGGCACAGTGATGCTCATCTGTAATCTCAACAGGTCAGGAGGCTGAGGCAGGAGGATCACAAGTTCAAAGCCAACTTCAGCAACAATGAGGCACTAAGCAACTCAGTTAGACCTTGTCTCTAATAAAATTCGAAATAGGGCCCAGGATGTGGCTCAGTGGTTGAGTGCCCCTGAGTTCAATTCCCAGTACCCCTCAAAAATAGAATTCACCATCTCCCAATAATGCCATAGACTTATGAATCAATGGATTAATCCACCATGAACCCTCATGATCCAATTACCTCCCAAATGCCCCACCTCTGAACATGGTCACATTGGGGATCAAGCCCTCAACACATGAGCCTCTGGGGGACATTCCAAATCCAAACTACATTCATCTTTCTTGAGGCTCAACTTTCTCATGTTGAGCCATGAGCCATGTTGAGCCATGTTATGTGCCAATGACTGTGCTGGGTGTTGGGGATACAAAAGTGAAGGAGACAGCCAGAGTCTCTACCCACCCCCAGGGTTCTAATGACCTGATTAACTCCCCGCACCCACACTTGATCAAATAAGACTGAATTTTCCAGCACCAAACTCCAAGAGTCCCAATTGCACACATGGCCATTGTTGTATCCCTTCTTTCCCTATCTTTGATAAGTCATTTGATATCAATGGAAATCTTAGACTATGAACTCTTTCAGGGCAAAACTTTAATTCTTGTTCCACTAAAGAGTATAATGTGATACATAATGTAATACATGATTAATGAATCATAATAATCCCTTACATGTCTAGGTAGAGGATGGCTGTCATCAAAGCACGTTCATACTCATTTTATCCTGGACAACAATCCGGTAAGTTAGAGAAACTGATGATATTAACTGTCATTGGGCAGGGGTTCTCCAGCTTCTAGGGGTTGAGGCCATCTGGGGTCAGACCAGAGGTAAGGAGGGGAACAAGGCCTCAGTGTTGCTGAAAACTAGGTCCTTGTCCCTGATGCCAATCCAATAACAAGGACACAGTCCTGAGAAAAAGGAAAAAGGAAGGTTTATTGCTTTGCTAGCAAAGGAGAAACTCCTGTCCCAAAGACTGTGGTTCTGCCCATCAGCAGGAAGAGGGGGATTTTAAAGAGGTGTTTCAAAGGCTACATTCCACGTGTTCTCTGTTGGAGTTGTCATTCACTTGTTAATTTGGGAGATAGTTCTCTCTGAGGTCTTCTGGTACCAACACCATAATCTGAATTACTTCATTCTTGTGGTGGGTGAGTGCTCAAGGACTGATAACTCTGCCTAGGATTGGGGAGGAAGGTGATCCTGTTTCCCCTGAGATTAGGGAGGGGGAGAGATTAGGGAGGAGCAGGAAGAGGGGAAGGGAAAGAAACATGTTCACTTTAAAAATCAGTTGCAGTGGCAGAGCATCAAGGGCTACATTCAAAGCATAAAGTGGACCACTGGTACACAGGGAGGGACTGCGGGCCCATCCCAGCAGCTGCCTAAGCTGGGGGAACTTCCACCCTCCTCTGAATGGTACAGGTCACTCCATCCTGGTCCACTTTGAGAAAAAGGAAACTGAACTCAGTAAAATCAGAGACCCTTGACGATCTGCATGATCCCTGCCCTTTGTATACCTTGCCCAGTCTCCTGCCATCTGCCACTGTGGACCTCTGAACTGATGCTGAATACCCTTAACTGTCCGTTTTCCACCTGACAGAGAACAAGGATTTTGGATTACTTCAGCAGAAAATAGCTTGGAGATGTTGTCACCCATTTTCCCATAGAAATGGAATGCAGACATTGACAGTGGGGAAATATAACAGTGGTCTGGTGCAAAAAGTGAAAGAAGGAAGACTTGAAAACCTACACATTGCCTGGGCGTGGTGGCCCACGCCCGTAATCCCAGCGGCTCCAGGAGGCTGAGGCAGGAGGATTGTGAGTTTAAAGCCAGTCTCAGCAATTTAGTGAGGCACAGCAACTCAGCGAGACCGTGTGTCTAATAAAATATATATAAAAAAAGGACTGGGGATGTGGCTCAGTGGTTAAGTATCCCTGGGTTCAACCCCCAGCACCACACCCCCCAAAAAAGAAATGACCACCTTCCAAATTAACAAATGAATTACAACTCCAACAGAGAACTTGTGGAATGTAGCCTTTGAACCATCTCTTTAAAAAGCCCCCTGTTGGCAGAATCACAATCTCTGGAACAGGAATCCCCTGTGTTTCTCCTTTGGTAGTAAAGCAATAAAACTTCTTTCTTCCTTTTTCTCAAAAACAAAAACAGAAACAAAACATAATACAGAGCAAATCAGTTCATCTACAGCCCTGCCTCAGTGGCACTGCAAGGTATGAGAAGACAGCTATTTCAGGACCCTTGCCTGATCTCCGCCCTATGAATTATTCCTCTTGTAAAAGAAAGAAGATAGATAAATTCAGGGGGCAAGAACCAAGGGCAAGAATGTTAGCTCTGAGGGGCCTAATTGCTAGAACATCTTAAGCAAGACCCTGCACAAACAACACAGCCCAGAGATTCCCAGACCTAGGAAAGCAGGCTGATCAAGACCAGAGACCACCACAAATTCCATAAAACCAGTTCCAATTAGGGCCCAGCAGTAGGGGCCAAAATGGCCATGTTGCCCTAAGGGCTAATGTAGTCTGTCAAACCAGAGCCAAAACATGATACTTCTAAACAGTACCCCTCCCACCCCAATAAAAGCTGGGACACAAAGAAGTGTGTTGTCACTCTCCTCTCTGAGAGGACCCACTTTATCGCTTGAGAGTCTTTTTCCCATTCTTTTTTCCCTTCTAATAAACATTGCTGTACTTTCATTAAGTCTCTTGTTGTAACAGGGGTTCACGTGATGCTTTGACTATTCCCTGTGGCTTTGAAATTTACATGTTTTTTCTTTTCCCAAACTTCCCCCTGACCCTCTCCCTGATCTTCTTTTCCCTAACCTTCTCCTCCCTGATAGTCTTTTCCCTGATCCTCTCCTTCCTGATCTCTTCTCCCGAATCTCGAATCTCGTTTTCTCTGAATCACCTCTTTAAAAACTCCCCTGTTCCTGCTGATGGGCAGAATCATAACCTTTGGGACAGGAGTCCCCTGTTTCTCCTTGCTAGCAAAGCAATAAACCTTTCTTTTTCCTTTTTCTCAGAACTGTCCTCATTGTCAGATTGGCATCAGGGACAAGGACCGAGTTTTCAGCAACACATAGTCTTGCCTGAAATTTTCTCTGGCAATCTCTGGTATCCCAGATTTAGATTAATGAGTGAGTACTAGTATATGTTCCTTCACTCACTTCAGCATTTACCATATCCTGGGTTTGCACTACTAGGTGGTGATAAAACCTGAAAAATGCCTTTTCTGTTCTTAAGCAACCTAAACTTAATTTAAATAACTCTAGTCAAAATTAAATCACTGAGGACAGGGGTTGTTACCCAGTGGCAGAGTGCTTGCCTGGCATGTGTGAAGCACTGGTTCAATTCTCAGCACCACATATAAATAAAGGTTCAAAAAAAATTTTTTTTTAAATTAAATCACTGAAGCCTGATACAGTGGTTCACACCTGTGGCCCTAGCTACTCAGGAGGCTGAGGCAAGAGGATCTTTTCAGCCTGGGAGTTTAAGACCAACCTGAGTAACATAGCCAGACCAATCTAAAAAATATATATTATTTCACTTTTTGGTTAGTCTAGAACCCCTATTGAGAGGGAGCTATAGGTTATTAGACTTTTTGGAATACTGAAAATAGCTCTGGGAATATTTTGAGTCTGCACAGGCTGATTTCCTAATTCTGAAGGAGGAAGAGAGCAGTGGCTCTTGTTTTCCAACACTGTGAGCCCCATACAAAGATCAGATCACAACAGATGCAAGCAGAACCAAAGCAAGAGTAAATGTCACATCCCATTGATCTTCAAACCCAGAGGCAATTTTAAAAACAGGATAACAAGTGTTGATCAGGATGTTAAGAAACTGGAAACTTCCTAAATTGCTGGTGGAGATGTAAATGACTCAATTACTTTGGAAAAAAAAGTTTGCCAGTTCCTTAAAAGGTTAAACACAGAGCTACCATATGACCCAGCAATCATACATTAAAAGGGTGAATTATATTGTCTTTGAATTGAAGCTTAATAATAGCCATTTTTGTGTTCTAGGCAAGTTCTTATCAAAGGAAACTGCTTTTCTTTCTTTCTTTTTTCTTTTTTCTTTTTTTCTTTTCTTTTTTTTTTTTTTTTTTTTTTTTTTTTTTTTTTTTTTTTTTGGTGCTGGGGATGAACAGGGCCTTAGGAATGCTAGGCAAGTGCTCTACCACTGACCTGCACGCCCAACTAGCTGGAGTAACCACTTTTAACAGTTCCGCAGCATCCTAGGAGCAGGGGTATACAAACATACTCACATCTCAAACTAATGCATATATCCCTTTTCTGTACACTGTGTGGGTGTGTGTGTGTGGGTGTGATATTGGGGAACAAACTCAGTGCCTTGCACATGCTAGGCAAGCACTCTACCACTTAGTTACATCCTCAGCCCTGCTTTAGATTTTATTTTTGAGATAGGGTCTTGCTTAGTTGCCCAGACTGGCTTTAAACTTGCAATCCTCCTGCGTCAGCCTTAACATTTTATTGAGATTACAGGCATGTACCACCATGCCTGTCTGTCCCTCTTGCTTGTTACTTTTTTTTTTCTTTAACAATTTTTAATTTCCATAGGAAAGAATATTCTAGAAATGCCACAAGAATGAATTATTAACATATGGACTTCATTTCTTTTCATGTTCAAATAATATCCCATTATATGGACATACCACATTTTACTTATTCATTCATCAGTGGATGGACATTTGGGTTGTTTCCACTCTTTGGCTAGTATGGATACTACTGATATGAATATCATGGACATATTTTTGTTTAGACATGTATTTTCAGTTGTCTTGGGTGTACAGCTAGGAGTTGAATTGATGGATTATATGGCAGCTGTGTTTAATTTTTTTTCTGTTTTGCAGTACTGGAGATTGAAACCAGGGGTGCTCTACCACTGAACTGTATGTCTCCAGCCCTTTTTACTTTTTATTTTGAGACATGGTCATACTAAATTGCTCAGGTTGACCTCAAACCTTCAATCCTCCTGCCTCAGCCTCCCGAGTAGCTGGGACCATAGGCATGTGCCACTAGGCCTGGCTTCTGCTATGCTTTTAGGGGAATGTTTGGCACGGTTTAGGTGTTTGGTACTGGGAAGATTATCCTATATTGCCTGAAATGAAACTCCCATAGAAAACAAAGAAACATCTCAAGGTGACTCAGTGGTAGAGCACTTGCCTAGCATGAATGAGGTTCTGGGTTCATGCCCCAGAACTGCAAACACACACACACACACACACACACACACACACACACACACACACACACACACACACAGGTTGTTTCCACTGTTCACAGCCCTGCTAACACACTTTATGATTTTATGTACTTCAGAAGATGAGAATTGTGGAATTCCTATACTGCTAGATATCTGATTATAACTTCTTTGGGTAATTTAGAACCTTGATCCAAGCAGAATGTATCATCCTTCAGAGTCTTTTAAATATGGGAAATCAGTGTTTAATTTTTCAAGTAGTTAGAGAAATAGTAGAGACCTTCAATCAATCAATCAATCAATCTCCCTCTTGGGGAAGTCAATCAATCAATCTTCCTACATGGGGAAGTCCCATGGAACATGATGCCTGTCACATAGTAAGTGTTCAATAAACATTTGCTGAGTGAATGTTGAATGCATAATGAGTCATTGTGTCACAAGACAGCTCCTTGATTTTATATAGTAAACTTCCCTCTATGTTGGTGTGATAGAACTCCAGCAATTCCCAGAACTGGGGGAGAAAACATATTTACCATATAACCCATCAATTCAACACTTAGTTGTAGTCCCAAGACAATTGAAAATACATGTCTACACAAAAATTTGCACACAATATTCATATCAGTACCTTTCACAATAGCCAAAGAGTGGAAACAACCCAAATGTCCACATATTAAGGAATAAGTTCATAAAATCATTGATACAGAAAACTTAAAATAGGTGAGTACATTAGGGTGATGTGGAACCGAGAGCCATTTCAGATTAATCAAACAAAGCTCCCTTGCCATGCCTTTCATTGCAGTTAATTGGGAGGCTGAGACAGGAGGATCACAAGTACGAGGCGAGCCTCAGCAATTCAGGGAGATTTGCAGCGACCTGTCTAAAAATAAAAAATAAAAAGAACTGGGATTTTTCTCAGTGGTGAAGCACCCCTGGGTTCAATCCCCAGCACCTAAAGGGAAAAAAAAAAAAAAAAAAAAAAGCAAGGAAAAAGAAAAAAAAAAAGGGAGGGGGGGCGTGGATGGAGGCTGTTCCAGAGCTAACGTGTGAATTGGGAAGAGTAATATCCAACACCTCTGGGCACTTGTTGTGTATCAGTAATGTTTAAATTTTCTCCATATATTGATTCATTTAATCTTCCCAATAACCTTAGGGGTGGGGCACTATGATTCCGCTGAGGAACAGAGAAATAACTTGGTATTAAGTGATGGAGCTGGAGTTCAAGCCCAGGCAGTGTTGCCCTTGAGTGTGGGCACAGCTCGGACCTCCATCCCATACACAGAGCTGCATGTCCCACTGTGCCTTGCTTGTACTTGTCTCGAGACTTGAAGTGATTCTTCTTTCTTTATCTTGTAAACTCTTATTCATCTTTTCAGCCTCTGCTGAGATTTTTTAGTGACTCCAGAAGTTGACTCTAGTTTGGAAAAGGACAAGGACAGAGACAGAGAAGAAACTATGTTCTATGATTTTAAATCCATAGGCCTTGATGCTGTGGGGGAACAGGAGACATCTGGGTTGTCTCCTGGACTGTTGCTTTGGGCGATCTGGGGGGAGAGGGACCAGAAAGTTCTCATACTGAGGAGTTTTCAGAAGACTATCTGCATCCTAGTTGCCAGTTTGCCTTTAATTAGAAAGCTTTTATCCAGAAAGGAAGCACAAATGGTGGGTCAGAATTGTGCCGTAGTTTATTCAATTTGGTGGCAATGTAAAACCTGCCTGCCCAGACATATCTTCCTCTTTGTGTGACATCCCCACCCTTTGGAATTAAGTGCTGTTCCATGAAAGGCACATCCTCCCACCCCATCCCTACTGGGGATTAAACCCAGGGTATTTTATCACTGAACTACACCCGCAGCCCTTTTAATTTTTTTATTTTGAGACAGGGTCTCATTAATTGCCCAGGATAGCCTCAAACTTGCAGTCCTTCTGCTCAGCCTCCCAAGTTGCTAGGATTACAGGTGTGCACCACTGTGCCTGCAGAAAGCACGTTTTAAAACAATGAACTGAGCTCTTGCTGTATGCCCGGCACTATCAAAGCGCACTCTTTCTTTGGTTTCATTTACTTCACAGTAATTCTGAGAAACAGGTGCAATAACAATCATTATATATTTTGTACATGAGGAAACTGGCCTCCGAGAAACACACCTCTGGCAACACAAGTCCAAAAAAATGGGCAAAATCGGGGCTCCACAGTTAGAGTTCTGGAACCTCTACTTGTTTCTCCTCTTTTCTTCGGTAGTTTGGTTTACTCTGTATATGCTTTTTATCCCAGCAGATTTTTTTTTAATACTTTTTGTTGAAGATGGACACAGTATCTTTATTTTATGTGATGCTGAGGTTCGAACCCAGGGCCTCACACAAGCTAGGCAAGTGCTCTACCACTGAGCCACAGCCCCAGCCCTCCTATGGATTCTTGAGAGTGCAAGCCCTCACTGGAGAGGATTCAAAGCGGTAAGTAATTGCTTAACTAGGAAAGTCTGGTGTTTTGTTTTTTGTTTTGTTTTGGTTTGGTTTGGTTTGTTTCTGGAGACTGAACCCAGAGGTGCTTAACCACTGAGATCCCCAGCCCTTTAAAAATATTTTTTATTTAGAAATAGTCTCACTGAGTTGCTTAGGGCCTCACTAAGTTGCTTGAGGAAGGCTTTGAACTCGCCATCCTCCTGCCTCAGCCTCTTGAGTCGCTGGGAGCATTACTTTAAAAAAAAAAATTTTTTTTTTTAATTTTGTTCTAATTGGTTTCACATGACAGTAGAATGCATTTAGACACATGTACATAGCGCCCTGACTCCTGGGGCTGTGCGCACTCTTGCCGAGGGGCTGTCTGACACCAGGGAGGAAACGGACCTGTGGGTTCCCTGACATCAGGGCTCAGAGTCGGGCTCTTCCCTGGGGCCGATGTGGGCCGCCCATAGTGTGAAGGTGGTCTGTCCTCTGTATCTTGAAAATGAGACATCAAGGCAGGGAGAGGGCAGACCACTTTAGGAACCAGAATCTTGCTGTATCTGTAGGTGTTGGGGCTCTCTGGTTTTCCTGTCCCTTAGATAGGTACAGTCTCCCAGGTACTTCGGAAGGTAGCTTCTTCTCAAGTTTTTTGTTTTGTTTTGTTGTTTGCTTGCTTTGTGGAACTGACAATTGAATCCATGGGTGCCCTACAACTGAGCTACACCCCCAGACACTTTTTGTTTGCTTTTGAGACAGGGTCTCCACTAAGTTGCTGAGGCTGGCCTCAAACTTTCAATCCTCCTGCCTCAGACTCCTTAATCACTGGGATTAGAGACCTGCCCTCTTCTCAGGTCTTATTTGGAAGACAGAGCCTGTAAGTTCCTGTTTATGTAGTCCTAGGTGTGGAAAACTCAGGGAGGCAGCTGCTCTGCCTTCCAGAGAATGGCCACATCAAGCAATCTGTGGTTGCTGCTGAAAGCCCCAGGAAATCCCTGGGAGCCCCAAAACTGAACAGAACTGTAAACTCCCTACGATGGTAGAGCCCAGTTTGATTCCTCTGAGTCAGCCTAGCGGCCAGTCTCCTCTGCCGGCTAGTGCATGTGCCTACCTGTTCTCTGTGGGGATGAGTGGCAGCAACAGGACATGAGTGGACAGGAAGGAGGTGAAAGGTCCCTCCAGCTCAGCCTCTGCCACACCCATGAGGTGAGCAAACCTGGGCTAGGCAGGTAAGGCAATGGGGATGGAGTCTTTCCCCAAAAGCTGGGAAGGACAGAGTTCTTGCCCTAGTCACAAGCAGATCAGGAACTGAGTAGCCGTCTGAAGGCTTCTCTAAAGTTATGTCTCTGGTGGCAATTTCTCTCTTGACCAATTTTGCTTTAAATCAAGGTTTTAAAAGGTGGTAAGATTGCTGTTTTGTATTAGGCAATTCAGGGTTCCAGGGTTGGGGTGGGGAGGGGGGTATGTGCAAGGACTGGCCTGGGACATTATGCCCTGATGTTATGCCACCACATGTACATTAGATAAGCAATCATGTCGAGATTGGCTTTCTAACACCACCTACTCCAACCTCCTGTCTTGCACAATCTGGGGACCCCAAAGGTTTAAATAGAACAAACCACATCATGTCTTTTGATGTGATCAGAATTCAGGTGACCCACCCTCTGCTAAAAAGCAAATGTCAATTCCCACCTTTTCCTATGCATAAATTTCTGATGAGATCAGTGATATAGATGTCCCCAGGCCTCTCAGACTCAGAATAACACCACCTTGCTAAGTGGCCTCACCTCTGACCCACTGCCCTTGGTGGCTGAAGGGCTGATACAAGCCCCACCTAAAGCATGGACTTTCTCATCGTGCCTGCTGGAATCCAAAGCATGTCCATAGTCAGGATATTTGACAACCAGGATTCAAACCAGTGCTTCCATGTACATAGGACACTAGCCTGGGATCACTAGTGTGTTACGAAGGTGTGTCCTGGATGTGTCAAGATCAGAGAAGATTAGTGTGGGGCTCAGGCTGTCTTGGAGGGCAGGTGTCCTTATGCACATCCACCATATAACAGCAAAGGATCTTTACACATTGGGGGAGCTCAGTAAGTAGTTGTTAAATAAAAAATTGGCTAAACTTGGACTTGAAAATAGCAATGGTGACCATGCCCGACCCTTCGCAGATGTGAGGGGCATCCAAGACTCATCCACCATGTGATTTCCTCCCTGGACACTTCCTGTGCTGTCCTGATTTCAAAGAATGCTGTCAACCTCCTTTCAGGCCTAACTCTCCTCCTCTAAGTTTCAGTCTAGATGTCACTTCTTCCAGAAAGTCTTTCCTGTCCCTCTGAGTCTGGGTTCAGTGTCCCTCCGGTGTGCTCCCATAACACCTAGCCTTCCTTGGCATACCTCACATGGGACTTGTAACTGACATTTCCTAGCCTGAGTCCTTCCTTAGTCCTTCATTAATGAAGGATTTGAGCCTCCAGTGCAGGGATCAGCTCTTGTTCACGCCCACACCCCTGTGCCTAGCGCATAGTAGATGCTCACTAGATATTTCTGGGATGAATGTGTTAGGGACACTGCCTCTTCTTTCACTTCCTCTTTTGTAGCTGACCTGGGCTTCAACTACCTGCCAGGTTGAGCCAAAGTACCTCTTTGTTTGGTGGGAGCTTCTGTGGGTTGAACCCAGAGACACTTTCCCACTGAGCTACATCTCCAGGCCTTTTTATTTTTATTTTTTGAGACAGGAGCTCGGTAAATTGTTGAGGCTGTCGTTGAACTTACAGCCCTCCTGCCTCAGTCTCCAGAGTTGCCAGGATTATATGCTCGTATCCCCACACCCAGCTCCCCAGATTACCTCTTGCAGAGAAAGGTCTGTATTATGCCTTCGAGTCCAAAGAAATACTGTCTAACTGTGAAAGCTCAGGCACCCTGGCTGGTGTAGGGGTTTTACTCCTGCAAATGATCCCTGGAAGAGGATGACTTATTACAAGGCTGATACTGTCAGACCAGTGAGTGGCGGGGGGGTTCCATTCCACTGAGATGGAATGGAGGACATTTTAGGTCCCCGGTATCCCTTTGGTCCAGTGGAATTGAATAATAGGTAATGAAGAGGAGGCAAAGGTGAGACTTACTATGTCTGCATGACACAGTGTACCTCGGGGTCAGCCAGCAGAGAATATTTCCTTAGGAGGATTTGTGAAGAAAGGAGAGTGAGTTCATGAACTTCCTGTATTAACTTCATTGTTGTGTCAGTGTATTTCATGCTGAATCTATTACCTAAGATTCCACAATTATATGTATGCATTCTGTATTTCTAAATGTGTTTGAAGTTGATAGGGCATAAGACGGTTAGATGGTGTATGTTTCACAACTCTGTGGACAAAAAATGTGTGTGTCTTCGGGTGTCTGTCATGGAAGTGAGGAGGAAGAAACCCAAAATAATACTTTGATTTTTATCTCATTTGAGCTCCACAATAGCCCCATAGTGTCGATTTTTGTTTTATGGTCTCAGGGACTTGGCCATGGTAATGGCCTGGTTTTAGAGTGTAAGTCTTAAAGTTCTGTCTTCTGTCTGCTCCATCATTTCCACATCCAGGTTGACCCCTTGTTTAGGATCCAGCAGTAGGAGACTGAAGAAAAGCACAGATCAAACCAGTTCAGAGGGGTGGTTAAGAGTTCAGGCTTCCTTAGGGTCAGACTGATCAACTTCAGATCCTGCCTCTACTTTTTTATGTTTTGTTTATTTTTGACAATATTGGGAAATCAAACCCAGGGTCTCACACTTGCTAGGCAAGTGCACTAGTGCTGAGCTATATCCCCAGCCCTACCTCTGCCTTTTTATTGTGTAAATTTGGTATTTGGAAAGTGCCCTTAGTTGGCAATGCCTTTTTTCAAAAATACCATAAACAATTTTATTAAGTAATTAGGTCCAAATAACTTAGTAAATATTTATATCCTAACAACCTAGCTGTTTGAAAAAAATGCACATAAATTGAAAGGAAAAAATTTAATTTTCTTTTTTCTTTTCTTTTTTTTATTAATTTTTTTTTTGTTTTTACAGACTGCATTTTGATTCATTGTACACAAACACAAATGGGGTACAACTTTTAATTTCTATGGTTGTACACAATGTAGAGTCACACCATTCATGTAATCATACATACATACAGGGTAATACTGTCTGTTTCCTTCTACTATCTTTCCATCCCCTCCCACCCCATTTTCCTCCACACCTTCCAAAGTTCCTTCATTCTTCTCTTCTATTACCCGCCTCATTATATATTGTCATGCACTTACCAGAGAAAACATTCGACCTTTGTTTTTTTTTGGGCTTGGCCTATTTCACTTAGCATGATATTTTCCAATTTCATCCACTTACCAGCAAATGCCATAATTTTATTCTTCTTTATGACTGAGTAATATTCCATCGTGTATATATACCACAGTTTCTTTTTCCATTCGCCAATTGAAGGGCAATCTAGCTATTGTGAATTGAGCTGCTATAAACATTGATGTGGCTGCATTACTGTAGTATGCTGATTTTAAGACCTTTGGGTATAAACGGAGGAGTAGGATAGCTGAGTCAAATGATGGGTCCATTCCAAGTTTTCTGAGGATTTTCCACACTGCTTTCCAGAGTGGCTGCACCAATTTGCAACTCCACCAGCAATGTAAAAGTGTGCCTTTTCCCCACATCCACACCAACACTTATTATTGTTTGTGTTCTTGATTATAGTCATTCTAATTGGAGTTAGATGAAATCCTAGGGTGGTTTTAATTTGCATTTACTAGGGATGATGAGCACTTTTTCATATATTTGTTGATCACCTGTATATCTTCTTTTGTGAAGTGTCTGCCCAGTTCCTTAGCCCATTTATTGATTGGGTTCTTTGTATTTTTGGTGTAAAGTTTTTAAAGTTCTTTTTAGACTTTGAACATTAATGCTTTGTCTGAGATGTGTGTGGAAAAGATTTTCTCCTACTCTGTAGGTTCTCCTTTCACATTATTGATTGTTTCCTTTGCTGATAAAAAGCTTCTTAGTTTGAATCTATCCCACTTATAGATTATTGCTTTTATTTTTTGTGCTGTGGGGGTCTTGTTAAGGAAGTCTGGTCCTAAGCCAACGTGATGGAGATTTGGGTCTACTTGGAAAAATTTAATTAATTCTTAACTCACCACAGTGGCTTATCTATTTATTTATTTTGTACTTGGGATTGAACCCAAGAGTGCTGGGGTTGTGGTTCAGTGGTGGAGTGCTTGCCTAGCACGAGTGAGACACTGGGTTTGATCCTCAGCACCACATATAAAAATAAATGAATAAAATAAAGGTCTATCAGCATCTAAAATAAATATTTTTTAAAACAGAGTGCTTTGCCACTGAGCTACATTCCCAGTCCTTTTTGTTTTTTTAATTTTGAGATGGGGTCTCGGTAAATTGCTGAAGACCTCCCTAAGTTGCTGAAGCTGACCTTGAATTTGAGATCCTCCTGCCTCAGCCTCCTGAGTTGCTGGAATTACATGAGTGAGCCACCACTCCTGGCTCACAATGACTTATTAAGGAGATATCTGTGCCTTTTGGTTACTGTATTACTTCTCCAATTTGGGGATCAAATGGAACACGACTGCACTCGTTTCCTATCTCATCCTCCTTTTCATGCCAAAAAAAATCTAGTTTTGCAAAGATAAGGCGGTCATTGGAAGAAACGTCGCGCCATCTACTGTACAAATGTTGAACTAAACTAGATTACACAAGTCTGACAGACACCAAGAATTAACTGCATTTCCTTGAAATTTTTCAAATATTCTGCAGAATCCCTTTTAATTCATTGCAGGTGCCTGGAGCACCTTAGCAAACAGTTTGAAAATCATGATATTAGGGGCCACTTATCCTTTCTGTGTCTTGGTTTCCTCAGCTCTAACTCATGAATCACAATACCTAGCTGCCAGGATTGTGATGAGGTTTATTTTGTTTTATTTATTAATTTATTTTAAAATATTTTTTTAGATGTTGATAGGCCTTTATTTTTTTTACTCATTTTTTTTATGTGTGGTGCTGAGAATCGGACCCAGTGCCTCACACATGCTAGGCAAGTGCTCTACCACTGAGCCACAACCCCAGCTCCCAGCGAGGTTTATTTTAAAAGGTGCTTATAAAACACCAGAATCACTGGTGGAGGGTTGAGGGATGAAAACACAGCTCAAGCACCTTGGCTGGTATAGGAACCCCACCCAGCTATTCTGACCTAATTGGCTGGGGCTGAGCCCAGGTAGGAAGTTACCTTTTTAAGTATCCTAGGAGATTTTAATGTGCAGAGTTGAGAATCACTGACCTGGCACATAGTAAGTAGGATTTTTCTTTTCCCTGTGTTGGGGATTGAACCCAGGTCCTCCCATTTGACTGGCCAGGTCTCTACCACTGAGCTACGTCCCCAGTCCCTGTATATTTAAAAAATATATATTATTGAGAGGGAGACGGACGTTGAGAGAACGAGGAGGAAGGAGAGAAAATGGCGTCCACGGATTACAGTACCTACAGCCAAGCTGCAGCCCAGCAGGGCTACAGTGCTTACACTGCCCAGCCAACTCAAGGATATGCACAAACCACCCAGCAGGCATATGGGCAACAAAGCTATGGAACTTATGGACAGCCTACTGATGTCAGCTATACCCAGGCTCAGACCACTGCCACCTATGGGCAGACCGCATATGCAACTTCTTATGGACAGCCTCCCACTGGTTATACTACGCCAACTGCCCCCCAGGCATACAGCCAGCCTGTCCAAGGGTACGGCACTGGTGCTTATGACACCACCACTGCTACGGTCACCACCACCCAGGCCTCCTATGCAGCCCAGTCTGCATATGGCACTCAGCCTGCTTACCCTGGCTATGGGCAGCAGCCAGCAGCCACCGCACCTGCAAGACCGCAGGATGGTAACAAGCCCGCTGAGACTAGTCAACCTCAGTCTAGCACAGGGGGTTATAAGCAGCCCAGCCTAGGATACGGACAGAGTAACTACAGTTATCGCCAGGTTCCTGGGAGCTACCCCATGCAGCCAGTTACCGCGCCTCCATCCTATCCTCCTACCAGCTATTCCTCTACACAGCCGACTAGTTATGATCAGAGCAGTTACTCGCAGCAGAACACCTATGGGCAGCCAAGCAGCTATGGACAGCAGAGTAGCTATGGTCAACAAAGCAGCTATGGGCAGCAGCCTCCCACTAGTTACCCCCCCCCAGACTGGATCCTACAGCCAGGCTCCAAGTCAATATAGCCAACAGAGCAGCAGCTACGGGCAGCAGAGTTCATTCCGACAGGACCACCCCAGTAGCATGGGTGTTTATGGGCAGGAGTCTGGAGGATTTTCCGGACCAGGAGAGAACCGGAGCATGAGTGGCCCTGATAACCGGGGCAGGGGAAGAGGGGGATTTGATCGTGGAGGCATGAGCAGAGGTGGGCGGGGAGGAGGACGCGGTGGAATGGGCAGCGCTGGAGAGCGAGGTGGCTTCAATAAGCCTGGTGGACCCATGGATGAAGGACCAGATCTTGATCTAGGCCCTCCAGTAGATCCTGATGAAGATTCTGACAACAGTGCAGTTTATGTGCAAGGATTAAATGACAATGTGACCCTTGATGATCTGGCAGACTTCTTTAAGCAGTGTGGGGTTGTTAAGATGAACAAGAGAACTGGGCAACCCATGATCCACATCTATCTGGACAAGGAAACAGGCAAGCCCAAAGGTGATGCCACAGTGTCCTATGAAGACCCGCCGACTGCCAAGGCTGCCGTGGAGTGGTTTGATGGAAAAGATTTTCAAGGAAGCAAACTAAAAGTCTCTCTTGCTCGAAAGAAGCCGCCAATGAACAGCATGCGGGGTGGCATGCCACCCCGTGAGGGCAGAGGGATGCCACCACCACTTCGTGGAGGTCCAGGTGGCCCAGGAGGTCCTGGGGGACCCATGGGTCGCATGGGAGGCCGTGGAGGAGACAGAGGAGGCTTCCCCCCAAGAGGGCCACGGGGTTCCCGAGGGAATCCCTCTGGAGGAGGAAACGTCCAGCACCGAGCTGGGGACTGGCAATGTCCCAATCCGGGTTGTGGAAACCAGAACTTCGCCTGGAGAACAGAATGCAACCAGTGTAAGGCCCCGAAGCCTGAGGGCTTTCTCCCACCACCCTTCCCACCCCCGGGTGGTGATCGTGGCAGAGGTGGCCCTGGTGGCATGCGGGGAGGAAGAGGTGGCCTCATGGACCGTGGTGGTCCCGGGGGAATGTTTAGAGGTGGCCGTGGTGGAGACAGAGGTGGTTTCCGTGGTGGCCGTGGCATGGACCGAGGTGGCTTTGGCGGAGGAAGACGAGGTGGTCCAGGGGGGCCCCCTGGACCTTTGATGGAACAGATGGGAGGAAGAAGAGGTGGACGTGGAGGACCTGGAAAAATGGATAAAGGCGAGCACCGTCAGGAGCGCAGAGATCGGCCCTACTAGACACACAGACCCCGCAGAGCTGCATTGACTACCAGATTTATTTTTTAAACCAGAAAATGTTTTAAATTTATAATTCCATATTTATAATGTTGGCCACAACATTATGATTATTCCTTGTCTGTACTTTAGTATTTTTCACCATTTGTGAAGAAACATTAAAACAAATTAAATGGTAAAAAAAAAAAAATATATATATATATATATATATATATATATATTATTATACCTATAATAAAGCAGGTATCTGAAGGCCTAGGTTCTAAACTTCTTTCCCATTTATTGGCTGTGTGATTTGGGGCAAATTTTTTAATATCTCTAAACCTACATTCTTCCATATAAAATGAGGATAGTAATTTGTGTTCCAGCTTAATTCATATTGTCACCAGGGGAGGGGATGTTCCAAGGAGGTCCTGGAGAAGGGGACCTCAACTCAGGACGGTGGGTCCTTGACAGACGCCATAGAAAAGAATTTCTACCTGTGGCAGATACTGAGGGACAGAGATTTATTTAGGAAATGAAGAAATGCACATTCCTTGTGGGCAACCTCAAGAACTTGTGGGGTTCTCAGATTCTTCTTTTAAAGGAAATTTGGTGTCTGGCCAGCCTCAATGCTTAGCAAGACCCTGTCTCAGATAAAAAATGAAAAGGACTGGGGTTGTAGCTCAGTGGTAAGGTGCCCCTGGGTTCAATAATAATAATAATAAAATAAATAAAGGAAACTTGGTGAGGGTGGGTATTGAAAGGTATGTGAGGATGACATCAGTCTGGTGATTACAAGATGGTTTATAGTGATTTGGCAATTCTCAGTATCTTTAGGTCGATGTCTTTCCATTATCTGATCAATAGATAACATTGGGAAATACTCTGTCATTGGGAAACACTTTCTGGGAAAGTACCCTATGTTGTAGGTTTCTTATCTTCCTTTGCTTAATTTATTTTAAAAATACATGTAATAAAGACCTCATTTACAATTCGTAGCGGGTGAATTTCTAGTAACTTTAAGATTGTGCCTATGAGAGAAAAGTGGCTTGGGAAGGAAAGGTATGCGGAACTTCATTTAGCACAAAGCTTTCAGATTAAAATCATATTAAAGTTATATCTTTGTCCTTCCTTTTGTCTCCTTTCTACCTATTTTTTAAATATTTTTCTCCTTCCCTACCTCAATAGTATTATCATGGAATGTGACTACTGAGTGTGAAGCTTACTGGGCATCAAACCCTGGGCCTTGTACATGTTAGGCAAGTGTTCTACCACTAAGCTATGTCCCCGACCCTATTCAGTTTATTTTGAGACAGGGTCTCAGCAGTTGCCAGGCTGGTTTGAACTTAAGTCAGTCTTTTGAGTAACTGGGATTATAGACATGTGTCATTGTGTTAGGCAAGAATTCTTTAAACTGTATAGCACTTTATCGTTGTGAGGCATTGGTGGGAAATAGAAGATGTGGTCTCTGTCCTCAAAGAATCATCTGGAAGGGCTGGGGTTGTATCTCAGTGGTGGAGCTCTTGCCTCACATGTATGAGTTCAATCCTCAGCACAACATAAAGTACATAAATAAAAAATAAAAGTATTGTGTCTATCTATAATTAAAAAAATTTTTTTAAAAAGAATAATCTGGAAAGGCTTCCAAAAACCTAGCACATTTGAGGACCACTGCCCTTTGCTAATCTGTGTGCCATGGAGATACTGGCTCACTCAGTTGTAAAGAGGGATTAGGGGATGGTCTGGCTTCACCCAGGGCACCTTTCCAGAGGATAGATGAAGGCTGAAGTCCCTGTAGTACTGAAAGATCCCAGAAGGGGGCAACCTTGTCTCAGTCCCAGGCACCCGTTCAACTGTAATCATCAAAGCCAGTCTGGTTTTCTTTTTGAAAGCTAAAACATTGACAATTTTATTTTAAAACTTATTTTTCTATTTACGCTTTTAAATGGTACTGGGAATTAACCCAGCACTCTACCACTGATTACCCCATTTAAATTTGTGATTTATGTTATTAAAAATTTTAATTGACACATATTCATGGGTATAGTGTAATATTTGGACAGAGGTATACAATTTCCAAATCAGGGTAATTAGCATTACCTCAAACATTTATCATTTCCTTGTATTGGAAAAATTCAAAACCCTCTCTTTTAGTTATTGTGAAATATACAATAAATTATTGTTTACCATTATCACTCTATTGTGCTAGGACTTAATCATCCTAACTGTATTTTTTAAAATATATTTTTAGTTGTAGATGGATACAATATCTTTATTTTTTTAAAAATGTGGTGCTGAGGACCGAACCCAGTGCCCCACACATGCAAGGCAAGCTCTCTACCACTGAGCCCCAGCCCCAGCCCCCTTACTGTATTTTTATATCTGTTAACCAGCCCTTCTCTAGCCTAAACCTTCCCAAATTTGTTTTGAAAGAGTTTAAGTGAATGTGTACAGATTTAATTTATTTTGATTAGTCTATTAACCATAATGCATAAAGTAATTATAAACATAGGAATTAAAACCAGAACTCCAATATAAAAACTGTAAAAAGTTGAAAGTCATTTTTAATTAGCATAAGGATTTTGGCAGTAGATCTGAGCAAATTTTTCTCTAGATTTCTTTTTAATCACCATTTTGACTTTGATTATTACATCTATATTCATAATAGGCTTACATTTCATCCGTGCAAATTAACTGTATATATGTAATGAAAACAATACAATTAAGTCATTGCTTCAATAGCTAGGAGACAAGCACTAGTTTTAATCAATTAGCAATAATACATCGCCTTTCTTTTTGAACATAACCAAAAGCAAGTGGGCCTCCAGAACTCACTCCGCAGAGTCTATATAAAATGCACAGAACTTCTGTGTAGCTCCAGGTGTCATGATAATTGCTACCACTTATTAAGAAACTACTATGTGCCAGGTGCATCATTTAGAAGTCACCACCCCTCATAGCGTGTTGGAGAGGTTGCCATCATCCTCACTTTCCAGAAGAAACTAGTCAGAATTCCTGCCCACAGTCACACAGCTGACAGGGGGTGGGGAACCAAGGGCTTTAGCCAGGTTTCTGCCTCCCAGGTTCATGGGCATTTGCTGTGCTACTCAGCTGTTGACTTGGGGACTCTCTGAGGTCTAGTCCAGTGCAGAAGTGCTTTTTCCTGTGGTGCCTGCTCCATCACACATGATCTGCCTGTAGCTTCATGACCCCGAGGTTGACAGCGTGCCTGTGCCTTTCACCTACTTCCAGAATCAGAATTAGAATGGAATAAGAGCTTGAGTCCAAGGAATGGAGCAAGGGGCAGAAAGGTTGTATTTTCAGACTATTGCTGGATTAATGGGCACCACATTTACAAGCCACATGGGCTCTGCAGAATCTAAGAAAAAGGGCAGCTAGAGGGCCTGACTGGGTAGTTGCTGGGCCTCTGCACCCAGCCAAGGTTTTCTGTGGCGACCACCATGAGGGAGTTGAGAATCCTGCACAGAGGCAGGCATGGTGGCGCACTCCTGTCATCCCAGTGGTTCGGGAGGCTGAGGCAGGAGATCTGGAGTTCAAAGCCAGCCTCAGCAATTTAGTGAGGCCTTAAGTAATTCAGGTAGACGCTGCCTCTAAATAAAATATAAAACAGGGCCAGGGGTGTTGCTTAGTGGTTAGATACCCCTGCATTCCATCCCCAGTTCCAAATAAATAAATCCCAAACAGGATAAATGTGGGGAATAATGCAATCCTTACATGAACACTTTTTCACTGAGCATTGCCCTTCACCTTCTAAATAATCAACGACAATGTATATAATGTGCATGGTAGACATTTAAACTATTCACCAGTTTCCCACCCCTCTGCCTTCTGGTCCGTGATAGGATTGCTCTCCCTGTTTCCGTTCCCTTGTGACGGAGTGTGACCATGAACTGTTATGACTAATGAGAAGTAAGTGGAAGTGATACCATTTTCTCTCCTTTGTGAGACCTTCAGGGCACTCATCCCCTCTGTCACAGCAAGTGGTAATGTTCCAGATAGTGGCTGCCTGATCAGCCTGAGTTTTGGAGTGGCCCCGTCTGGCCCACAATGGACATGTGGAATAAATGAGAAATAAACCTTTGTTATGGTAAGCCACTGAGAGGTGGATGTTTTTGTTGTTCTTATGGCAACAAAATCCAGGCTATCCAACTGGTAGAATATATTTATCAGCTCCCAGCACTGTGCTCTGAGTTAAAGTGGAGTAAAGAAAGTGTTTAAGGACCAGTAGAAAGAGAATGGTTTTTGGAGAAAGATAACTTACAATTAAATATCAGTTCTGCCATTTACTGTATGTTTGAGTTTTAGTAATATTTAAAACCTTCATACACAACTATCAGAATGGTAAAAACAAACAAGAAAACTAACCATCCAAAATGCAGAACAACTGGTACTGGGGATGAAAAATGATACAGTTACTTTGGAAATAATTTTGATTTATTGTAAAATTAAACATACACTTACCATAAGTCCCATTAATGCCAGAGGGTTTTACCCAAGATAAGATTTCACTTTCACATATGCATCAAATAATATATGGATGTTTATAGTGATTTTATTCACAACTCTTCAAAATGGAAATCGCCCCAAATGTCCTTGGGTAAGGGATTAAACAACATGTGCACATCCATCTAAAGGACCACTACTTAGTAATGAAAAAGAGGCTCTGTGGAAAGCCATATGGATGCGTTGAAAGTGCTCTATGCTAAGTGAAAGAAATTTGGCTGAAAACATGAACAAAGGAAGGCTTGAAAACCTGCACATTGGCTCGGCCATTGTGGTGCATGCCTGTAATCTCAGCAGCTCAGGAGGCTGAGGCAAGAGGATCATGTGTTCAAAGCCAGCCTCAGCAACATAGTGAGGCCCTAAAGCAACTCAGTGAGAACCTATGTCTAAACAAAATATTTTAAAAAGGGCAGGTTAAGTGGTTAAGTGCCCCTGAGTTCAATCCCCAGTAGAAAGAAAGAAAGAATGAATGAATGAAAGAAAGAAAGAAAGAGAAAACCTATACATTTATAAGAATACCTGGAAAAAATAAAATTACCCCTAGGGATTAATGATGGTGAGTAGAGGGTTGGGGTGGGGGGCAGTGGACAGCAAGGGGACAGGATGGAGTAATGGAAAGTGTTCTGTATCTAGATTGTATTGATGGGTACATTGGTCTGTACACTGTTAAAATACAGAACTGTATATCAAAAGGAGTGAATTTTACTGTACGTAAATAAAGAATTTGGAGTAAATTTAAAGCCAGACATAAAGGCCACATTTTCTTTGATTCCATGCATATGAAAAATCCAGAATAGACAAATCCACAGAGACAGAAAGTAGATTAGTGGTTGCCAGGGGATGGGGGAGGGAAGAATGAGAAGTGACTGCTGGTGGATGTGAGGTTCCTTTGGGGTTGATGAGAACGTTTTAGACTTACTGGTGATAGTTATATAACTTTGTGAATATACTAAAACCCACTGAATTGCACACTTTAAAATGATGAATTTTGTGGTAGATGAATTATCTCAATTTAAAAAGTGGATTAGGGCTGGAGGTATAGTTCAGAGACATAGTATACACTTAGCGTGTGCAAGACCCTGCTGGGTTCAATGCCCAGCACTGGGCCAAAAATTTTTTTTTAATTAAAAACCTTTCTCAGTCAAGTTTCCTCATTTATAAGATTAATACTCCTGCTTCCTAGGATTGCTGTGTGGAATGGATTGATGGGAAAAGCAGAACACTGTGTCTAAAGTGAATGCTCAGTGAGTGCCTAGCTGCCTCTCAGGACTCCATTTCAGGCCTCAACACTCTGTGAGGCCCTGGGAAACTCCTTTACTCACTAAACCTTGTATTTCTCACCTGCAAAGTGAAGCGTCAGGTTAGATGAATTCTCAGATCCCTCCCATCAATTCCTGAGAATACTCACTTGCACTCATGCAGTTCTTGACGTTTTTCATAGCCCTTTCAAATCATTTCCCTCATTTGTTGTCTCATCTAGCATTTAATATGTTTCATCACAGTGGATAATCAGTCTTCAGAATAACAGATGATAAGCCATCAGGGAGACAAGGTCAAGGTGTGACATGGAGCTGACACAACTGTGCAGAGGGATCCAGTGTAGCCAGATGCTGCAGAAGCCCCCATTTGCTCATGAGCCCTGTGCCCTAAGTCAGGACTAGTCAGGTCCTTGCCCCCTTGCCTGTGTTCAGGCAGGCCATGGCAAGGTCACCAAGTTCTCTGTGGGTTTATCACAGAGATCCTACTCCAGATCCCTGCTCTAGCTGGCTCCAGATTCTAAGGACCACAGGACACCCCATTGCAGGTGAGGGGTGATGGAAGCTTTCCCAACTACTTCCTGACTTTGCTCTCAGTCTTGGGAGAATTCTTCTTGATTTAATTGGCTGGAAACTAAACAGGGCAGCATCTCACAGCATTTCCACACTGCAGATACAATGTCCTTTTTTCTTTTTTCCAGTGTGGTAGGGAGAGGGAGCCCTGGAGCATATTCCACCAGTCACCACACACACACTCTTAGGCCTACCTGAAAGGAAAGGGGGGTTGTCAAAGGCTCCAGGTGGGGTCATCAATCCTCCATCCATACTTTCAAGGTGGCAGAAGTGTTGCCAATCCCCATCCCCAGTGCTGACGATATAGCCCTATAGCCCGTCGTGTAGGGCGCAGGGCGCTTGACCCTCAGGCGGAAAGATGGGTGTTCCAATCCCCAGCACCGCGGGATGGGAAAAAAGGAAAAACAAGACAAAACACTTCTCAGGATGCCAATCCCCATCCCCAGACTGATGTTTTAGGAACTTTGGTGCCATAGTATAGTCCTCCCTGGAGGGTCTAGACTGAGATGCAGCCACACCCAGGGCAGGGAAGGCTCTGCCCTGGATACAGCTCTGGGGTGCAGGTAACTAGGTGAGTCCCTCCCATCCCCAGGCAGGAAACCCTGGGTGCCCACTCACACCCACCATGAGGATGAGCTGGGGTCTGAGCTAGACTACTTGGGGGAAGGGCTGGAAATAAAAGCACAGGTAATTCCTCTCCAGTTGCCCCTTTGGGGAGTGAGTGGATGGGGCAGGAGGAAGGTACAACAGCTGTGAGAAGCAAGAATCAAGGGGCTCTCAAGGCCTGGCAGCAGGGATGGGGTTGCTCCTGCCAGATGTTCAGAGGTGCCCTTGGACTGACCAGGCAAGTAGGGGGCAATGCCCCATGGGGCTGGGGTTGTGGCTCAGTGATAGAGCACTTGCCTAGCACATGTGAGGCACTGGGTTCAATCTTCAGCACCACATAAAAATAAGCAAATAAATATAAAGGTATTTTGTCCATCTATAACTAAAAATATTAGAGAGAGAGAGAGAGACAGAGAGAGAGAGAGAGAGAGAGAGAGAGAGAGAGAGAGAGAGAGAGAGAGAGAGAGAGAGGGATAGAGAGATGGGGGGAAGGGCAATACCCCAGCTAGAAGGAGGCTTGGGGATTTGAGTGAGCCCAGGTGGGTCTCCTGTGACTACAACCTACTCTTTCCCTCCCTGCCTCCCTGCCAAAGTCCAGGCCTCAGCCCCAGTTTAGCTCTCTGTCCCTGTCGTTTGTTCAAAAACAGCAGTCAACTTGCCCCCAATGCCTGACAGGAGGCAGGGAAGTCAGGAGCTTTGCAGGCCAGAGGAAGGGTGGGGCTCTTTTTGAACTTGGGGCCCAATTGCACTTCCAAACCTGGACCAGAACCTCTTCCGCTTCCTGCCCTCTGGCATCCTGGGGCCTGGAGACTGCCACAGCAGCAACATCCAGGCTTCCCTGCAGTGACTAGGGTGGAGCCCGCCCGCCCTGGCGTTCAGGGTCCACACCACAGTACCAGCACTCTGTGTCCCTCCGCTTTCAAGCCCTGGGCAAAAGGCAGGAGTGGGTTGGAGTGAAGGCCAGGGTTTGTTGTGGCTCTGATAATGCCAGGGCCTCCCAGGCAAGAGAAAAGTGCAGTTTGCACATTGCTTACATTTTTCTTATGAGGTCAGGCTGGGAAATGGTTGGAAATAAAAGCAAGAGAGACTGAGCAGATTGTCCTCAAAGAAAGGATCTTGGTCCCTTATGCCCTTGGGGTAAAGGAAAGGGTGCCTCATAGTGATCCAGTGCAGTGGATGCAGTAGCCAGAGGTGGAAGCAATTGTAGTCTTGGCCTAGATGATTCCTGGACCAGAGGCCCCTGACATTGCACCAACTCTGCACAATCCCAACAGCATTATCACTGGAGCTAGAAAAGTAGGCACAGCTGGGCAAAGCATGGCAGAGCTTTGTAATGATTTAAGCACTGAAGGTTGGGACAAGGTGGGGCCAGGGAGAAGAGTCATGGGGCCATGTTATGGTTCAGATATGAGGTGTCTCCCAAAAGCTCATGTGTGAGACAATGCAAGGAAGTTTAGATGTGAGATGATTGGGTTCGAGAGCCTTAACCTAATCAGTGGATTAATCCTCTGGTAGGGATTAACTGGGTGGTAACTGGAGGCCTACAGGATGTGACTGAAGGTGTGCCTGGGGGTTTATGCCACTGGGGGTGTGCCTTGAGGTTTATATTTTATCTGTGGTGAGAGCTCTCCCTGCTTCCCTGTTGCCATGTTCTGAGCTGCTCTCTTCTGTCACGCCCTTCTGTCATGATGTTCTGCCTCATCTTGGGCCCAGAGCAATGGACTGAGACCTCTGAAACTGTGATTCCCCAAATAAATTTTCCTCCTCTAAAATTGTTCTTGTCAGGTCTTTTGGTGAAAAGCTGACTAAAACAGGCTCCTAGTGCCTGGGTTTACATTACTCCCATCAACCCTGTCACTTGGACATGGGTGGCAGGCAGAGGGGAGAGGGAGACCCAGGTGTGGGGCTTTGCATCCTGTACAGATAGATCTTCTTGATCTGCTGCTGCTTCTCACCTGGCTTCTCCCACCTACTCCAGATCTGGCGCTAGATGCTGGGCATGGTGACGCATGCCTGTAATCCCAGCAACTCGGGAAGCTGAAGCAGAAGGATCACAAGTTCAAAGCCAGCCTCAGCAACTTAATGAGACCCTATCTCAAGATATAAAAATTTTTTTTTAAATGTCTGGGGTGTTGTTAGTGGTGAAGTGTCCTGAGTTCAATCCTCAACACAGAAAAAAAAAAAAAAAAAAAAAATCTGGCATGGGCAGATCTGGCCTCTGAGCTGTCAGGGGACAGCCCCTGCAATCCACCTGCTTCTTTCCCTCAGTTCCATCCTGGCACCATATCCTCGGGCCTAAACTCCTCCAGTTATTCTTTCTTAAGTCCACTCTTTTCTGATGTTGCTCTGGGTTGCCTCATTTCAGGGACCCTAAGAGTAGGATGGAACAGAGTAATACTAGTCAGCCAAACAGACCTTCATGAGCTGAACTTGTGTATGATTCTCCAGGGACCATGACTGCCCCCTGCTTCTCTGATCTGCATCAGCCTTTGCCCCCTCCCCAGTTCCTGCAATACTGAACACCACTTCCCATGCTGGCTGGTTTCCTCATTCATGCTGGCTCAGCCAGCCAGAAGCTCCTCTGTTCCTATTGCCCCAGCAGATTCTCTTCTCAACTGATGTTCCATATTAATTGTGCATCTGTGCTCTTCAGAACACAATTCCAGATGAGCATGGGTGTTACATGCCTGGAAGACTGAGGCAGGAGGATCACAAGTTAGAGGACTGCCCTGGCAATTTAGTGAGACCCTGTCTCAAAATTAAAAGGGCCAGGGGTGCAGGGGTGTGACTCAGGGATAAAGTGTCCCTGGGTTCAATTTCTAGTACCTCAAAAAAAAAAAAAAAAAAAAAAAGAAGAAAGAAAGAAAAGTCATTCCATTTTCTACAGTCTCTCCATTTCTTACTTGAGAGGTGTGTGTGTGTGTGTGTGTGTGTGTGTGTGTGTGTGTGTGTGTGTTTGTGGTGAGGGAGGCAGTGTTTCTATAGATTCTCCTTTCCCATAAAGAGATACTGATGTTCCAGAGTACGACTGCACTCAGGGCAGAAAGAAGCTTTGTTTTGGGTATGGCCCTGAAGGTTTCATTTGGCAATTGGTGACAGCAGCATAGGCAAGGCCATAGCTCAGCGGGAGGTAGATGATATTGGACCAAGGCCAGGGCCTAGGCAGCAGGTAGACTAGCTTCTAGTCTCAGCTCAGGATTGACCACAGGATCCTCTCTCAAGCTTTCTGTGCTTTGGTTACCTCATTTGTGACATGGTGACCAACAATAACTTCCTGACCCAACCCACCTGCTTTGGAGTAGAAACAATGCTCCACCGGGGATGACCTGCTCATTGCTCCCAGAAACTTGCTGGATTACTCCACATAGTACGCTCCCCACAGTCCTCCTGGGCCCCCTCTCTTCGGAATCCTTCTAAGACTCAGTCTAGTCCTTATTTCTCTATGAAAACTCCTCAGATCGATTATTCCAGGTGATAGTGTTAGGTCTCTTTTCCTAAAAATTTTTTTAAAAATATTGTTTTTTTTTTTTTTTTTTTTTTTTTTTAGTTTTGGGGGGACACAATGCCTTTATTTTGTTTTCATGTGATGCTGAGGATTGAACCCAGGGCCTGACGCGTGCTAGGCAAGCGCAGTGCCACTGAGCCACAACCCCAGCCCATGGTTGGGTCCCTTTTCGTAGGTTCTATAATGCCCATAGTTTGCATTACCCAGGGAACATGTAATTCTTTTATTAGGATTTCCAAGCCCTAGCACTAGTGATACCTTGAGCCAGATAATTCTTTGCAGTGTGTGTGGGGGTTACCCTCTACAGTTCAGAATGCTCTGCCGTGTCCTCACTAGATGCCAGAAGCACCCTGCAGCTGTGGCAACAAAAATGTCTTCATCCAGGCCAAAAAAACCCTGGAGGCAAAGTTGCCCCCAGTTGAGGATGACTACTTGACATGATTATTCAGCTTTTCTTTTCTTTGTCCTGGAGATTGAGTCCAGGACTTAACATGCTACACAAATGTTCTATCACTGAACTACACTCCCAGCTCTTTTTTTTTTTTTCCCCCTTTTGGTAGTGGGGTACTGGGGATTGAATCCAGAGGTGCTTAACCAATAAGCCACACCCCCAACCCTTTCTTATTTTTCATTTTGAGACAGGGTCTTGCTAAGTTGCTTAGGGCCTCACCAAGTTGCTGAGGCTAACCTCAAACTTGTAATCCTCCTGTCACTGCCTCCCAAGTCTCTGGGATTACAGGTGTGCCCTTTTTATTTTATTTTGAGACAGGGTATTGCTAAATTGTCTAGGCTGGTCTTGAACTTGTGAACTTACTGTCTGAGCTTCCTGAGTTACTGGGATTACAGGCATGCACCACTGTGACCAGCTTTTTAGTTAGCTTTTAGTGTTTCATTTCCTGGCAAATTCCTTTGGTGCCCTCCTGTGCCTAGCACACTATAATACATGTCATGTGCTCCGTAATTATCTGTTGGACAATCAATGCACTCTTTTCAAGCATTAAAAGAGCAGACAGAAGTTATTATAGCTACCTTTAGGCCTAAGTTACACATTTATACAGTAGAGATATTCAAATTTGCTCCTAAAAGGTCAATTCTCTTTTTCCACAATTAAATGATGAGCAATAATTGTTAGTCAGGGACTTTGCTATGTCTACAATAGAAATTTTGTGACAATAAATGTAATCTACACCCAACTCCAAAATCACTCATTCAAGGGATATTTACTCAGATCAAAATCTGAATCACAGCCCAGCATAGTGGTGCACACCTGTACTCCCAGCAGCTTGGGAGGCTGAGGCTCAGGAGGATGAGGAAGGAGGATCCAAAATTCAAAGCCATCCTCAGCAACTTATGAGACCTGGTTTCAAAATAAAAAATAAAAAGTGTTGTGGATGTGGCTCAGTGGTTAAGTGCTCCAGATTCAATCCCTGGTGTAAAAAAAAAAAAAAAAAAAAAAAAAAAAAAAAAAAAAAAAAAAAAAAATCAAATGAATCACAAAATAATCTTAATAATGTTTTGAAGGCCATGGCTATGACTTGAATCAGGCCCTCTGCTGATGGTGTCAGGTTCTATAGGAGGGAAGGGAGGAGGGGGGTTACTAGGAAGACATTTCAAAGAATGATCAGTGTCTCCCTTCAGAAACCTCTCTTGCTTGCCTTCCAGAATGGACTATCTCCCTCCTTTGCTCATCTCCCTGCCTTGGCAATGCCCAAGCAGCCCTGAGTTGTTAGAAAAGTCTCTAGAGTTGGAATAAAATGGTCACATGACTTGCCTGGGTTCCACCATTCATCATTCTGTGAATGATCTGCTGAACCTTCCTGAATCTCTGTTTTCCAGAGAAATAGGCATATAGACAGCAAGGATTAATGAGGAAAGTACATGAAGGACTTATCCTTGTGTCTGACACATTTAATTTAATGCTCAATTTAATGTTGGTCTTTACCCTTCCATTCCTTTCTGGCTTTTTTTCTGCTCTCCTACACTGTGGTTACTTCAAGATATTTTGTATCTAATTCTACTTAAATTGTATCTACTCAGAATTGTATCTAATTCCACTTGGTACCCCCAGGACACCTAGCTCAGTTCCTTACCTGTGGTAGCAAAAGGAAAGTGTTCCACATATTTTTGAAAAATGAACTCAGCAACTCCAGGAAGTCTGATAGGTGAGGGAGCCCATTCAGATGGGACCGATCACCACTCCTGAGTCTTACATTCTATGTAATCACATCCTATTCCTATATTTGATTCACATGCTTTTTTCAAGCTAGAAAGTGCTTTTTATACCATTTAATCACATACTTTAATTTCTCAGATAAGAAAACTGAGGCTTAGTGAAGATACCATAGCTCGTTCTTTCTTTCTTCCTTCCTTCCTTCCTTTCTTTGCACTAGGGATTGAACCCAGGGGCACTTTGCCACTGATTTACCCCACTAGCTCCTTTTATTTATTTATTTTTTATTTTGAGATAGTCTTGCTAAGTTGCTGAGGATCTCCCTCAAACTTGCAATCCTGCCTCAGCCTCTTGAGTTATTGGGATAATGGGGATGCATCACCATGCCTGGTCTCCATAGCTCTTTCTTGGATGAAAGATTGAAAAGTCGATTGTCCAGACATCTTTAGGAATATTAAGCAGTATAGCTTTGATTCTAGTTTCTTCCAATAGTTCCTCCAGAGCAGGATCTCTCAACCTCAACATTGGTGACATTTGGGCTGGTACTTTTTGGTTTTGAAGGGCCCTCCTGGGTCTTGTAGATGTCTAGCAGCATCCCTGGCCTCTACCCACTAGATAATAACATATCCTCTTCCTTCTTGATCATGGCCAACAGATAGGCTAGGGATGGAGCTCAGTGGTAGAGTGCATGCCTAGCAGGCACTAGACCCTGGATTTGATCCCTAGTACTGCAAAAACAAACAAAAACTTTGTGGTTAGCAAGGGAAATGAGGATAACCCCAAACTGAAAAAAAGCACTTGACTTTTAATATCAAACAGCAACTTCTGAGCTGGGTGCAGTGACACATATCTGTAATCCCAGTTACTTGGGAGCCTGAGGCAGGAGGATTGCAAGTTCAAGACAACTTAGTGAGACCCTGTATCTAAATCAAATAAATAGGGCCATATGTGTAGCTCAGTGTGGGAGATCCTGGGTTAAGTCCTCAGTACCAAAACTTTTCAGAATTGCTGAATGTCCTGCAGAGAACCACTTGTCTAGACATTATTGTAAGTAAAACTCCTTCCTATGAAATGTTGAGGCCCTCAGGCTATTCTATTTAATACGATTATTTTAATGAATAGTTTGCTAGCAAATCTCATTTGTAGCCAACAAGCTCTGGAGATAAGACAAAGCCACTCTGCAGTGAGTGCCAGTCTCAGTCACTACACCTGCCTGCTGACTTTTCATGTGCATGTCATTCATTCATTTATTTAGTATAGTCTGCCTACTTGCAGGAGCCTTAGAAGTGGTGTCAACTCATCTCTTTCTCAGAATATCTGGTAGTGTGCATTGCCCAGGCACATGGGCTGTGTGGAGGGTTGCCTTTCCTGTCAGAACCTTTCTATATTATATTCTAATTGCCTTTTCGTCTCTGCCCCACTGAACTTGAAGGGCCAAGACCGCAGAGACAATGACCATCTTGTTCACCATCATTCTCCCAGTCTCTAGTTGGCATATGCAAGGTGCTCAATACACACTTGTTGAATGAATATATAATAGAAAAGGTAACATATTGTATTTAAACTTTCTCTTCAACAGGAGAGAATTTAGGTACAGCTTACTTCATTTACAATAATCATTGCCTGACTGTCCATTTATTTCGAGTCATTTATGCAACAAGTAACTACATGTGCTAGTCCACTGATCACAAAACAACCTTATGAGAGAGTGTTAACAGAAATTGAAAGAAGGGGAAATTGAAGCTCAGAGTTTGTGACTTGGGTGTTCATTTAGTAAGAAGTCCAGATTTGAACCTATATCTACCTAACTGCAGAGACTGGTGTAGTCTGCTTAGTAGTGTCCTGTGTATGGTCATGAATCTGTGTATTGGCTTGTTTTGCATACAGAATGATTGTTTCATTAATTGGGACCAGAAAAGTGACTTTATTATTCTGTACAATTTAGATCAATCAGTTCTCCTTTGCCTCCTTGAGAGATCTGCAAGGACATGAAAATGACCTTGTTATACAAAATCTTGTCTATGATGGCATAAGTGGGGACAAGATTTCACATGTGACTGTGAATTACAGAAACTGTTTTAATCCTGATTTAGGGGGTGTGAATGTGTAGGAAAAGGTACTGAGAAGGATAAAGTCCAAATTTTAATAGTTGAATAAATTCACTTTTCTTTGTGAAAGTGCTGAAAAGTGAGTCACAATTCTGCTTTCTTGAAATGTATCTTATCATTTCCCCAGTGTTTAACATTTCTTTCCTCTCTGATTGTCAGATCTTTTTTTTAAAAATTTTTTTCTTTTCTTTTTAGTTGTAGATGGACACAATACTTTTATTTTGTTTATTTATGTGGTGCTGAGGACTGAACCCAGTGCCCCCACACATGCCAGGCAAGTTCTCTACCACTGAACCACAACCCCACTCCCTGATTGTCAGATCTTTAGAAAGTATACAGTATAAGACTTGTCAAGTTGGTTGCACACCTATAACTCCAGTGGCTAGGGAGGCTGAGGCAGGAGGATCACAAATTCAAATCCATACTCAGCAGCTTAGCGAGACCCTATCTAAAAATAAAAATATAAATATAAAAGGGTTGGGGATGTAGCTCAGTGGTTAAGTGCTCCTGGTGCACACACACAAAAAATCAACTGCTATATTTTCTATCTATTCTATCTAACTGATTGAGGGCAGACACTCTTACTTTTCTTGCTTTTCACCTCTCTGAGAGGTGCTCAATCATTGTTGACAATGGTAACAAAGAGTAATGGGGAAATGGGTGTATCCCACTCAGGAGATGAACAAATCTGAGCACCTTATGCTCTCAGCCCCACTCCCTTATTATGGGGTACCTCGACAAGATTAAGGTTTATCCGTTAAGGAGTTTGCAGCCTGTGTGTTCCTTCCTCAAGCAGTGGTAAACCTCTTTTGTGGAAAATCTCTTTTCTTCCCATCTAAGGTGGGGTCTGTTGAGTAGGCTAAGGGAAATGGGTATTGTCCCTACTTCTGCCTTAGCGTGGGACGTCTGCGGCCGGCCGGTAGAAGGCGCTCCAGAGAACATCGTCCTTAGAAAGCCAAAGAACCCGCAAAAGACTGCGGAGGACCCCTGCCTCTGCGCTTCTTTCCCCTACTGGTTTCCTTCAGAATGGGCCAAGAGAAACTGAGGGACCCAGACCGCCGGGAAGATGCGGGGTTCTTTTCAGTTCCGCCCTTGGAGGACAGCCGCCCACCTCCATCTCCCGATCCACCCTCACCTACTTAGGGATGGGAAACAGGCTGAGTTTGAGCAGCCGCCAGGAAGGGCGGAACCCCGCCCCCGGCGCTCAGGGCCCGCCCCGGGCACACACACCCCGCCCCGGCGGCCCCGCCCCCTCCCCGGGACCCGACTGGTGCTCTCACAGCCCAGCCGGGGCCGGGGAGCCTCCAGGCGGAGAGGCTCCCGCCGCCCTGAGCCGTGGCCTCCGCATGGAGGGGCCGCTTGGTCTACCACCGGAGTCGGGGCCGCTCCCTCAGCCGCTGCAGGGAGGCGGAGCCACCGCTGTTCTGGAGCCTGGAGCCCGGCAACACCCGGGACACGAGACAGCAGCGCAGCGGTACAGCGCCCGCCTGCTGCAGGCCGGCTACGAGCCCGAGAGGTGACGCCCAGGGCAGGGCGCGCGGGGCGCATCCGGGGCGGGGGCCTAGGAGGGCGCGGTGGCTCCGGGAACCCCGCGCGCTGCGGGGGAGGGGAGGGGCAGGCCCACACACCCTTCGCTCCACCGCCTCCACCCCTAACTTCCCGCGACGCGGTTCGGCAGCACCCGGCTCAGGCTGGGGGATGCAGGAAGGCACTGTGCAACGGGTTCGGTGCCGAGTTGTTCGAAGAAACAGGAGAGAGGGAGCAGGTCGTAAAAATGTTTCCCGAAATCTTAGCCCTGGATCAGACCTCAACTACACACCCGACGACAACCGGTCCAAGTGGTTCCAACTCCTGGGGTTCAAACCGTGGTTTGTTGGAGTCCCTGTCCAACTTTGCTTCCTCCACCTCAGCTGTTTGTTCCTAGAACTCTCTTCAGTAGTCTTACTGGCAGGTGTGCGTGTCCGCATGGAGCGCCTCCCCAGGGCTAGATGAAGACACTGGCCCCTCCTCGCCACGTCCTTTGAGGCTGCTGGTGCAGCTCATCTCCTAAGACTCAGGACCCCATACTGGAATCTGGAAGGGAATGAGGGTGACTGGAGGAAGAGTGGGGGCAATGAGCTGGGTCCCAATGGAACTGGCTGGAAAGGAGACAGCAGCTAATCTCTAGATTGTATCGCAGCTTGAAATGCAATCCCACTGTCCTTCCGGTCCAGAGGATTTGGACTTCTTTCTCTGCCCCATCTGCTGGTGTTCAGCAGCTTGGGGAGGTGACCTGGCAACTGGGTTTGGAGAGGAGGGGGTGGTCTGGGGAATTAGCCCGGTAGCTCTGCCCAGGGGCTGGCCGCTTATGTAAGAACTTTTAACGGCTTAAGGGGCTGTGAAGCCCGGTCCCACCTGTCCCTGCAGGGTGCCTCTCTAGAATTGACTCAGGCTTAGGCAAACCCTGTCCTTCCTCCTATGCTAGAAATCCAGCTGCTTGATGCTCAGGACTCAGGATGAGAGGGAGGGACCACAGTTGGGGAGGGAGCAGGCTAGGATGATTGGGGGCTTGATGAAGGCAGTATCTTGGTTAGAGCAGATATTGAAAAAAGCATAATTTCAGAGCCCAGGCTTGGAGCTACTCAGGAGCATCCCTTCTCTGGATTGTACTGCATGGAGGGGGCATGCCTGCCCTCCCCACCCCTTAGGCTCAGAAGAGCTGGTATAAAACCTGAGCCCCAGCCACGTGGTTTAATGAGATTCAAAACCTGCTGGTGTCTTAGACGGACATCTGCCTTCACCCACCTGGAGCTGTGAGAAGAGGTCAGGGTTCCGTGAGAAGTCCTGGGCTTGAATCCAGTGTTACTGCTCCCTGGCTGGAACTTGGGCAAGCCATGCCCCCTGTCCCAGCTCAACGGTACTAATGTTGTTGTCACCTTTTCTCCCCTAAAAGTGTTTTGAAATCTTGTTCCTTCAAATAGCCCCAAATCAGATAGAGATCTCTGGGCTCCCTGCCTGAACCTCAGTACCCTACTGGGTACTAATTCCCTACCCCTGAGGAAGGGGTTCAGATCTGCCCCCTTGACCTTGAAACTGCACATGGGAAGTCTCAGGGGACCAGCAGCCCTTCTTCAGGCTAAGGAGGCCCACTGGTTGCCTTGGTGTCTCCTCCCCATGGAGGAAGCAGCTGGGGAAGATCAGGAAGAGGGAGGAGTAAAGGAGGGGGGGGGGCAATGGATTAAGTCTCTGGAAAAGGACAGCCTAACCCAGGGCTGAGCCCAGCAGCTTAGAGTAATGAGGAGCCCTGACACAGGTCAGAGCAGGAGGGGTAAGGGTCCATGAAGTCTGTAATCACTGGGAAGGTGACCCCATACACACAACCCAGCCTGGCAGCCTCCTCCCCCGGGACCCTGAGTCTTAGACTGGGGTAGATGTCACATTAAGGTTGCCTGAGATAGCATAACCCAGCTGCTTTCCTGGGCCCCATCCCTGGTCAAACCCTGAATAGTACCCTAGCTATTCCTAGGGGACAGTGAGCCACAGCAGCTCCCTTAGAGACCCCTGTGCTCTGAACTACAGTTGGCATGATGGCCCAGTTCTGTGGCCAGAAAGGACTGCTCTGTATGGCCAGGGTGCTCTCTCTGGTTGGTCTCACTGCCTCTTGCCTCAGATAGCCAGTGAGAGGGCCTAGTGCTAGACCCCACAAGATCTCCTCTATATGGTCAAACTTCCCCCGACACACACACACCGCCCAGTTGATCCCTGGTGAAGATCTCAGTGAGGTGTCTTCTAGCCATCTCTGGTAAGCTGGCCCCAGCTCCCACTCAGCAAGAACCCCAGCAGTCCCTTCCTCCTTTTTGATGCCAGAGGCCCCCATCTGGAGCCCCAGTGAGGGAGGGAAACTTGAGGTCTGTGGTGTCCCTACCCCCCACAGGAGTCAAAGGACATCTGTGAGTCTCCTCCAGTGCTCTGAATTCCACAGGAAGCCTCCCCTCCCCTCTGTGCATGTATGGAACAGTTTGTTTTTCTGGCAGGGTTGGGAGGGGGGCATCACTGCGGAGGCTGGGCACCCAGGGAGCCTCATGGCTTGGAAGTCAAAACTCCCCTGGGCCTGGCTGCCACCACACAGCTGAGAGGTAAACAAACCCAGTCTCCAGGGCTGAGGAGATAGGGAGCTGATGCCATAGACAGCTCCCATGCTGGGGAAAGGATTGAGTCCAGTCTAACTCATTCTCTCATCTCATCAGAAGTGAGGTGTGGGAACCACAGGAGAGCAAAGGGAGGAGACAGTGGAGTGGACAGTAGCTTTATGTGAGGAAGTAGCATTAGCAGTTCTGGTCACCTGCCCCCACCTCCTGCCCTAGTCAATTTGCTACCTAATCTTACTGGTAGAAATCTTTGTCTTCCTGAGCACTTAGGGCCACCAAACTTCTGCTCTGGGATGTTTTCAAAAGTTCCCCAGCTGATGTCATGATTTGTATGTATACTTACTTGTCCAAGACAGGCCTGTGAACCTCCCCCCATCTTCCCACCACACTACCTTCCCCCCAAAATACAAACTGTCCTCTCTGGGGCCAAATGCCCTCGTTGATACACCATTTCCTGAGCCGAGGTAAGACAGCCAAACTGAAGCCTTGGAGCAGGATTCAGAAGCTGTACCCCTCCACTCCCCTCTTTCCAATCTGTAGGGTTTGCTTCTATAAATGGGGGTCTAATAATTGGCAATTAATAGGTTATGGAGTAAACGTGATGGTTTATGAAAAATGCTTTGTAGATTGCAGAGGGCTCTGAGGCCGCCAAAGGTCATAGTGTGTCATTAAATGCTTGCCCCCTAGGAATGATGTAGGGCTTGGGGTAGTGGTCCAACCAATACCTCCTGTGTCTTAGGGAGAGGTGAGCCCAGACGAGTTACTCAGGAATCCAGGCCTTGATCAGGGTGCGGGGATTAGTATTAGGGAAAAGGAGAACCATGTTAGAGGTTTCCCTGAGGCTGGCAAGTGGAGACAAGCGGGCCAGGGCCCAGTGGCCCCGGGGATCCAGGCCCGGTATGCTGCTGGGGTCCTGGGAAGAGCACGAAAGGGCGGCAAAGGGGGCGTGTCCTGGCCTGCCACGGTCTCTTTCCTGGCTGGTCCCACATCCCTCTGCCATCCCTCTGCCCTGCCTCTGCAGCCAGGGTCGCTGTACCACTGCAGGCGGCCGGGTCCTGCGCGTGGAGGTGGCGGCTGATGGGCCGGCTGGGCTTGGCCTTTGTGCTGCGCGGGGCGGAGGCAGAGGTCCCCGAGGGAGGGGCGGGAGGAGAGGGCGGCGCCCCGGGCCGCCCGCCGCAGCCGCAGCCCCCGCCCCCAGCTCCCCGGCTCGCGGCGGCAGCGTGGCCGCGGCGCGCGTCAGCAGTAACAGCAGTAGCGGCGGCAGCGGCAGTGGCGGCAGCGGCGGGGCGGCCCGCGCGGGTGTTTATGTCGGGTCGCGGTGTCTCCCGGCAGCATGGCGGACTACCTGATCAGCGGCGGCACCGGCTACGTGCCGGAGGATGGGCTCACCGCGCAGCAGCTCTTCGCCAACGCAGATGGCCTCACCTACAAGTAAGCGCGGGGCTCGGCCCCACCTGCGAGCACGCACCGCAGCACAGTGGTCCCCGGCCCCACACGTGCATGGCTGCCCCTTGCTGACGCCCGCGTGCCCCGACCCAATAAGAGTGACTTGGTGCCAGCTGTGGGGGCTGGGCTTGGGAAGGAAGGAGGCCCGCGCCGAGAGCAGACGGACGTGGCACAGCGACATCACGGCCCTCTGTGCCTTGACCCGTTTCTGGCCAGATGCGGGTGAATCCGGGCCCTCTTCCTCCTCTCCTGGGCATCGTGGCCGCTTGGAAGGGCCTTGGGAGGTGTTGGAAAGCTGGGTATGGGAGTTTTGGGGAGACTTCAACCAGACCTTGGTCCAGGACGCCCTTTCCCTCCTACACTCTCCTGTTTGGGCAGCTGCTTTGAGTGTTGCCCCCAGCAGAGGCCCCGGTGGGCTGGGGGATGACTCCTTTTTTCCACCATCTAGTCCAACCCTCCTTCCACTTGTGCCCCTGCCTGTCCACAGGTTGGCACTGGTGTCCCCTTGCATGAGTATCCAGTAACTACCACCCAAAACCCACCACACATGGGATTTTGGAGGAGGATGGAGATCTACTCTGTGGCTCTGGGCCAGTTGTCCTGCCAACTGCAGGCTTGGCACTAACCATGTCTCCTGGCTGCAGGATTATGTCCCTGCCAGGAAGGAGAATCAGAATCCAGGACTGGGGCAGAGTGGGAATGCTGGTGACCCAACAGCATCTTTGGACTGCCCCCTGCCATCCCTTACCTGGATTGTAAGCATTCCTACTTGGTAGGCAGTTTTTCCAAAAACCAGGATACCTTGTCACTCCTGGGGAGGGTCCCCTCTTGCCTGCCCATAGGTGACAGGGTGTATATAATGCGAAAAGGCCCAGGTTGTGTCTCACTTAAAGGGCTCATCATACAAAAGAAGGGGCAGGGGGCAGCAAAAATTCTGTTTCCGTGGTGTGGTTGGTGATAGGAGAGGGGGTATATCCTTGATATGTTTTTCACTGGAGTCTCCTAGGGGAGCTCCCTGGGGGAACTTCTAGGAGTTTCTTTAGGCCTTGGGGCACACTAACCACCCCACTCCCATCAGCCCTGGAACTTTTCCTTCCTGCAGTCGGGGCACCTGCTGCTTTGCTTAGCAGGGTTCAGAGTCTGAAGTGTGGGACATTTGTTTTTGGATATGTCTGTCAAGGCCTGCTGTGATTTCAGGCAGGGTGAGCCTATTGGGATCTGGGGCTGTGGCACTGCACCTAGACATACCCAGCAGGCCTGCAATCCCTCTCTGGACTTCTCTGTGACCATGGCCTACCCTAGAGTTGACAGCTGCCAACTTTGGTTGCTCCAGTCATGGCTCCTTGCTCCGCTTCCCAACCACAATCATGTCTGTTGGTCGCTCCTAGCCCAGCACCTGCTGTGTTAGAACATGCCCTGAACTCAATCCCCTGGGGTCCCTACATGCTGCTTTGAACCTTGTGTGACTCAGCAGCCCTGGCACTGGGGTGTGCGACTTGTCCTGTGCTGGGTTACGTTCATGCCATGTTGCACTACAAAATTGTTCTCAGGTTGTTTTCTTTTGTTGACTTATTATCTGCTCCATCAAGACTGAGAGGTTTTCAAGGGCAGGCACTGTAACTGCTTTGTGTGGCCATACGGGAACTTCTCTGTTCCTTGACATCCACTGCCTTCAGGAAGGCAGTGGATATTGGGGGCCATCCATTTTGGTGGCACCCAGCTCCATAGACCTGTCATCTTTGGCTCTACCTCTTGGAGTCAGCAAGACACTAGTGAGGGGATTAAGGAGGGTTTATAGCAGTGGGACAGCAGGATCAGAGGGCTCCAGCCTCAACTTCTCTGGCCTTTTCTCCATCCCCATGATGCCTCCCCTGGCATGTCAGGCCCTGCCACATTCGGGTACCCTGCCCACCAGTAACACTCATTTTCTGTCTTTGCAGCGACTTCTTGATCCTCCCAGGATTCATAGACTTCATAGCTGATGAGGTGGTGAGTCCCTCTTCATTTGGTTGGGGAGGGACTGGCTGTGTGATGGAGGATGCTGACTCCTTACTCAAGGGAAGGTGTGGGAGAGACGATTCTTGAGAATATGGTGGGTATAGCTTTTGTTGTTGCGAGAGGAACTGGCACAGGGCAAAGTGTTTTGCCTGGTGGGGCAGAAGCAGCTTGGGGGTTCTGGGGAATGCTGAGTGGGGGCCTTGCATGGGTCCAGAGGATGCTCTATCACTGACAGAGTTTGGGGAAAGGTTCAGAAAAGGTCCTGGGAGGGAAGGGCTTGGGTGTGGCAGCTTTATTCTATAGACCATAAGGACTGCCTGTTGTCTAAAATGCTGAGCAAGGACAGGGCGGAAGCCAGTAAAATTATGGACTCTTAAGAATATGGTGTTCGGTGATCATTCACCAACCTTACATTGAACAAGAACTGCCAAGAGGGTTTGAAGCATTAGGATTTGAGACAAATATGAGGAATAGTGACTTGCTTTCCACAAGGGGATCAGCAATGAGCCAAAACTATGAACAATTAGTATATGATAAACACATAGACACCAGGAGGGGTAGTGAGAATGATTATGTTAGTTCATGAAAAAGTTTGATGATTCTATGATGGATTCATGCACTTTTTAAAAAATTAATTAATTTATTTTTATTATATATTTAAAAATTTTTTTTAGTTGTAGATGGACATAATACCTTTATTTTATTCATTTTTATGTGGTGCTGAGGATGGAACCCAATACCTGATGCATGCCAGACAAGCACTCTACCACTGAGCCACAACCCCGGCCCTCATGCACCTTTTAAAAGAATCATTTCTGGGGGAAAAGGAGGGGCAGGAAAGGGAAGGTACTGGGAATGAGATTGATTAAATTATGTCACATACATGTATGAATAAGGCAAAATGAATTCCAGTGTTATATATAATTATAAGGCACCAATAAAAAAGCCATTTTTATTGATGTTGTTATTGCTATTTATTCGGGTCTGATTCTCATAAAAGGCCAGAGCACTTGAGCCTAGATCATTTATGTGTTGGGGAAGCTAATATCAAGCCTGTGGGTAGCCAGACCTGACCCAGACAGATTATTAGGGGGACATGTGGGTTATTTTGGATATTTCCCTTATGACAGCAACCAGGAAGCCTTCTTGGTTCAGCTGTTCAGTTCAACAGAGTTTACTGCTGGGTGTGGTGGTACGTGCCTGTAATCCTAGCAACTTGGAGCAGGAGGATTTCAAGTTTAAGGCCAGACAGGGCTTTTAGGGAGACTCTGTCTCAGAATTTAAAAATAAATAAATAAAGGACTGGGGGCGTAGCCCAGTGATAGAGTACTTCCGGGTTCAATCCCCAGTACCGCGGACACTGAGCTGGCTGTTAGGAAAAGAAAGACCAAAAAGATCCCCTTGCCTGGCTATCGAGGGTCTCCCTTTCCTTTGGCCTTTGTCAGGAAGGTTGTGGCTTTTCTCCTGTGGCATGATAAGAAAGGGGAAAGTGGCATTTTCTGGGCTGTGGGTCTGTGATGGGGTCTTCAGGGGTCTGTGAAGCTCATAAATGACTATCTGTGTCTGGGGGCCTGGGGAGCTGAGACTGTCAGCTGTTGACATGAATCTCAGAGTGGTCTATAATCTGGCCTTAATCATCCTTCATAGGCAGACAGTCTCCCAAATCTGCGCAAGTTGAGTGTCCCCTCCAAAATGATTGGGACCAGAAGTGTTTCAGATTTCAAATTTAAAAAAAAAATTTTTATAATATTTGCATATATGTAACAAGATATCTTGGGGTGGGACCCAAATCCAAATCAGAAATTCATGTTTCATATACACCTCATACAATATAGCCTGAAAGGTCATTTTATATGATATTTTTACCATGCCTGCGTTTTGACTGTGACTTGACCCATGATGTCAAGTGTGGAATTTTCTGCACGTGGTGTCATTTTGGTGCTCAGAAAGTTTTAGATTTTGGAGGATTTGGGATTTGGATCAGCGATGATATTTGCAATCCTGACTTCTTTCTTGAGCTCTAGACCCTTAACCATGCACTTCCTAATGCTAATAGATACCCTCCTGTGCTTCCCTCTGCCTCAACCCTTGTTACCTAGAGTCTACTCACCACATGCTTCCAGCGGTCACTTGGCTCCATTGCTTTTCTTCATAGCCTTCTTCCTGATTGCAGTCATCTCGTCCATGTGTCTCATGTCCGTTATCTTTCTTTCCAAGTAGAATGTCAGTTCCATGAGAGCTGCTTTGCCCGCTGCAGTGTCCCCAGCACCTGTCCTGACACAGGATACATGTAGGTGCTGGTGAGTGTCCATTGGCTGATAAAACCCTTCAATGGACTATGCCTCCATCCTCAGGACTTAACATCAGCCCTGACCAGGAAGATCACACTGAAGACTCCACTGATATCCTCGCCCATGGATACCGTGACAGAAGCCGACATGGCCATTGCGATGGCTGTGAGTCCCATGCCTGAATGGGGATGCCGAGGCAGAGGGGACTGAACAGGTGGGTGGTGCTGATGGGCAGGCCTGAGGAGGGTTAACCCTGGCTCTCACCATGCTTTTCTTCCATCCCAGCTGATGGGAGGAATTGGTTTCATTCACCACAACTGTACCCCAGAGTTCCAGGCCAATGAGGTGCGGAAGGTCAAGGCAAGTACCAGACCTCTCCCCAGAGAGATGCCACTTGGCCAGGTCCCACCCTGCAGGCCTTCCCACCCTCCTTTGCAGCCCTGCAGGCTGCTGTATTCCCTGATTGATTACTTTGGGTTCCTGGTGTTCCTTCCTCACAGTGGGTACAGCGGCGAGTCCTCATTTTCCCACTAGCCCCCCAACCCATTGAGGGCCATGGCTTCTCTGGGCACAGTCAAGGCTGCCTCACTCCCCCATGGTTAGGCTGCACACCACTCCTGGATTTTGTTCAGCCTTTTCCTTCCCCTTCTGCCCACAGAAGTTTGAGCAGGGCTTCATCACAGACCCTGTGGTACTGAGCCCCTCACACACTGTGGGTGATGTGCTGGAGGCCAAGGTCCGGCATGGCTTCTCTGGCATCCCCATCACTGCAACAGGCACCATGGGCAGCAAGCTGGTGGGCATCGTCACCTCCAGAGACATTGACTTCCTGGCTGAGAAGGACCACACCACCCTGCTCAGTGAGGTGCCAGCAGGGCAGGGCAGGCGGGGCTGGAGTGCAGACAGGATCCCACACCCGGGGCCCCAGGCTAGAGCCTGTGACCAGGGACCAGAGGGAGGCCTGGCTCCTTCTCTCACCTGCCAACCTGCAGGCAAATGTTCCTGGCCCCACAGGTGATGACACCACGGATTGAGCTGGTGGTAGCTCCAGCAGGTGTGACATTGAAAGAGGCAAATGAGATCCTGCAGCGCAGCAAGAAAGGTACTGGGGAGTGGGCAGGAAACTCCACACCCAGCCTGCCTGCCTGTGCCCTGGATCCCCTGTTCCTTTATAACCTCGCAGCAACCACACTGGGCCTTGGGGAAGGTTCGAATAGCCCCAGGCAGGCCGGAACATGAAACCTGATATCCTCCTGGCTTAGGGAAACCTGTTCTGAATTCAGCATCTTCACAGTATGTTTCTCAAAACTAGTCCTGTGAGTTGCTCATCACATGAAAAGGGCTCTGTGACCTCAGAAGTCTGAGAAACACTGCTTTCCATATCCTTCTTCTTGCATAAAGAATTGTACATTGGCTCATTAAAGGCTCTGAGAAGTCCTGCAGTTAAATTTGATATTGAAGCTGTTTATATAATGTTCACTAGATTCCAATAGGCTATTCTTTACTTGGTCCATGCTGGAGAGTTCTTTGGAGTTTCTATTTAGCAGGGCACATGCCCCCTCCAAAACAGCCTCATATTAATGCCCTGGCCTGTGACCACTGCTTAGGGGTTGTCCTTTCCACCCTTGTCAGACCACAGGACAGAAAAGAGCCCTAGGAACCTGCCTGCCTAGGTTTCTTTGCTTTCTGTTCCTTGGGAAAGAAATTCAGGTTCTTAGGACCACTTCCTGGGTGGGTGCTGTCACCTAGTGGCTGGTCTGAGTACTTCAGCAGAGTCTTTGGCACCGTCCATTTTTATCTTCACCCGAGTCCCTCTGCCCACTCCAAAGCCTGCTTCTTGACTCGCCTCTGCCTTCCTTGCCAGGGAAGCTGCCCATTGTTAATGATCGTGATGAGCTGGTGGCCATTATTGCCCGCACCGACCTGAAGAAGAACCGGGACTATCCTCTGGCCTCTAAAGACTCCCACAAGCAGCTGCTGTGTGGGGCAGCTGTGGGCACCCGTGAAGACGACAAATACCGCCTGGACCTGCTCACCCAGGCGGGCGCGGATGTCATAGTACTAGTAAGGAGGCTAGTGGCTCCCCAGAGTTGAGGCTTATGTGTCCCCACCTGTCATTTAGCCTTGACCCTCCCTCACTGTTCTTCCTCTTGGCTTCTCTGCACACTCTCTGGTGTCAGAATTCTGAGGGTCATGGGCCAGGTCTCAATATCCTTTCAAGGGCATGCCCCTGGTGGCCTAATTTCCCTCACTATGCCCCACCTCTTAACAGTTCTACCACCTCCCAATAGTGCCGTCGACTGGAGTTTAAGGCTTCAACATAGGGGCCTTTTGGGAATTCAAGATCCCAACTACAGCAGGCCCAGACGGTATCTCCTTGCCACGAGGGTGGACTTGTACAGGGGCCGGGGGGCACAGGAAAAGACTGTGTTTACTCTTTTAAGACTAACGTCAGTGTTTAACCTTCTGGCGAAGCAGGTCCCTTTAAGGATCAGCCAAAAGTTTTCAAGTGACTTTTCAGGAGAAAAAGTTAGAATAAGCACAGTTGAAACAGTTTTTATGATTTCAGGGGTTCATCCACTCTGTCTCCCCAGCAAGGGGCCTCAGCTCTCTAGCCCAAGCTTTCTGTCCCCCTTTTCACAGGACTCATCCCAAGGGAACTCAGTGTATCAGATTGCCATGGTGCACTACGTCAAGCAGAAGTACCCCCATCTCCAGGTGATTGGGGGGAATGGTGAGTGCAGGGTCCCCTCTCACCACCCTGCTCCACCTCCCTCATTCTATAACACTTCTCTGTCCTTTGCCACCCCCAGGGATCAGGATGGGCTTTGGTCAGGTGGTCAGGTTGGGGGGATGGATAGACTGAGGATCTGGGGAGCCCCTGGGCAGGGCAGGGGCATCCCATCCTCATACTGTTCCTCTGTCTGTCTCCTCCCCGCTCCCAGTGGTGACAGCAGCCCAGGCCAAGAACCTGATTGATGCTGGTGTGGATGGGCTACGTGTGGGCATGGGCTGTGGCTCCATCTGCATCACCCAAGAAGGTGGGTGTCCATAGTGGGAGGAGTAACTGCCAGGGCCTTGGTAGTTCTTGCTCCACAAGTTCCTGTGGAGTGCCCACCCTGCCAGGCTGTTCCTGGGATGGTGGGCTTAGGATGATTCATGCAGGACCAAGTAGGTGAGGGGACCTTGAGTTTTGAGTGTCTACCAACCTGCTACTTGGATCCTGGTCCAGGAGACTCCGTCTGTGACCCAGAACTGGTGTGCCTTCTTTTATAAGGTGCTTGTTGGAAGCCATCTGAGGGTTCAGACTGGACAAGGTAGATGCTTAGAGGCACGGAGACAACACGTCCCTCAACAACAGGGATAGTATAAACCACATAACCATGCAGTGATGATAGCGGGCTGGGGAGTTCTGCTCTATAGGCACTTGTGGAAAAAGCCTTTTTGCAGGGTAGGTTCCAGAACATGGACGGGGAAGAGGAGACCCTGACATGTGTTGCCCTTGTGGTTGACAGAGTCCTGCCTGGAGGCTGGTATCTGACTTGTGGGATGGCTGCCTGCAGGTGTTGGGTCTGGCTTGGTCAGAGAGAATGTATCTGGCCCCTCTTGTGAGGGTCATTTCTCCAAAACACTGCATGACCCACTCTGTCTTCCCTGCCATATCTCCCTGTTTTGGTCTTCAGAGCCTTTTCCTTTTAAGTATTTTATCCTTCACCTTTGTTGACCACCATGGTGAAACATGAACCCTTTCTCACTTGACAAATATTGATTGAGCACCTACTATGTGCCAGACACTGTGCCAAGCCCTGGGGTAGAGTAGGGACAAAATAAATGTAAGTCCCCTTTTCTAGTTTATCTAGCCTTTCACCTATGCCTTGCAAAGTACTGGTTCTTTAGAATTCCCACTTAAAACCTGAAGGACCTCAGACAATTAAAGGAATGATTGTGAACCAGAGTCCATAAGAATCTAACTCTAATAACAGCTTTTGCAAATGAAAGCTTCAGAGGGGACCTTGTGCCTCCAGAGCAGGTGATGCTGGGGACCACTAGTCTGAGGTGCTTATACTCTGAAGACCAGTACTGATCACCCCACCTGAATCCCCTATAGTGCTATTGTGGGTGGGTGGAAGTGACGTTCACCCTGATGTTGTCTCCTGGCACCTATCTTATGCTCAGAAATACCCTCTACTCCCGTCCCTTTCCCCAGAGTGGAGGGAGGCACAAGGAGAAAGGGCCGGTCCAGCCCTGTACTGCTGCTGACTCCTCTCTGTCCTGTGCACCCACCCTCTCCCAGTGATGGCCTGTGGCCGGCCCCAGGGCACTGCTGTGTACAAGGTGGCTGAGTATGCCCGGCGCTTTGGTGTGCCAGTCATAGCAGATGGTGGCATCCAGACTGTGGGACATGTGGTCAAGGCCCTAGCCCTTGGGGCCTCCACAGGTGAGAGAAGAGGCTTGGGACCAGGCAGGTAGGGCTGGGAGTGTGGGGCAGTAGGAGGGCTATGGGCGCAGGCAGCACAGATCCTTTCACTTACACAGTGATGATGGGCTCCCTGCTGGCTGCCACAACTGAGGCCCCCGGCGAGTACTTCTTCTCAGATGGGGTGAGGCTCAAGAAGTACCGGGGCATGGGCTCTCTGGATGCCATGGAGAAGAGCAGCAGCAGCCAGAAACGATACTTCAGGTATGTGCCCCCAGCCCCGGCCATGGCAGGTCAACCGGCAGTCCTTGGGCCCACACATGCCCCTGACCTCCCCAGATGCCACCTGTCTCCCTATTGTAGTTTTGGAAAACAGAGACACAGACATAAGTGGCAGATGCAGGACCAGGACCTGGGCCACCGACCTGGAGGGCTTGTTTGTCCCTGCTGTAGCCCAGTGAGGGGGGTACTATGGGACCCTTCTGGGTGACATCCCCTCTGCTCTGGAGAGTTAGGGTGGGGTCCTCTGGGCAGCAGCCTGCTGGGCTTAACCTCCGCACTCTCCCTGCAGTGAGGGGGATAAGGTGAAGATCGCACAGGGCGTCTCCGGCTCCATCCAGGACAAAGGCTCCATCCAGAAGTTTGTGCCCTACCTCATAGCAGGGATCCAGCATGGCTGCCAGGACATCGGGGCCCGGAGCCTGTCCGTGCTGCGGTGAGCATTGTAGCTAGAGGCCGGGAGGCTTCCCTCCCTCTTGTTCCTTTCTTTCTCTTTACCTGTGCACCCCTGACCTGCTTACCTGCCCGCCTGCCAGGTCCATGATGTACTCAGGAGAGCTCAAGTTTGAGAAGCGGACCATGTCAGCTCAGATCGAGGGTGGTGTGCACGGCCTACACTCGTAAGTGGGCGGCCTTCTTGCCCTTGCTGGCTGGCTCTGGGTTGGGCACATGGGGCCAGGGTTCAAAGGCCAAGTTGAGGTTCCAGGGGCCCCATGGACCACCCATACTGAGGATGACCCATCGCCCTGTCCTACAGGGCCCAGCCCACCCTGGAACCTTATCCTGTAGCCCCTATGCAGCCAGGCCCCTCCCCTCCCCTCGGGCATCTCCCCGAGCAGGGCACGGGAGGTATGGCTGCTAGCCCCACCTGGGCTCCCCAGCCCTTGCTTGCTCAGGAAGCTTGGTGGCTGGTGGCAGGGGGCTGGTGGTGCTGGGCTCTTGCTGGTGGTGGCCCCAGATAGGCAGGGGCAAAGGGGCAGAGAGACAGGTGCTAGGGCTGGCGCTGGGGCAACTGCGGGTGGAGGTAGAGCTGGTTGGCAGCAGTAGTTGCAGGCATGCGGCCCGCCCTGGTCAAGAGGGCCCACCTCCCCAGGCATCGGCGGGCATCTAATCTGTGTCTCTTTCTGCCCCACCCTCCCATAGCTATACCTTTCTGCCGTGTAAGTAACTGCGCTGCCCGGGCCAAGAGTAGAGTAGAGCAGGGGCAGTCTGGGTGGGACCTGGGCTGGGAGGATGGGCATTGGGCTGAGGGTGGTGCTGGGATAGGACCATGGGACATGGACTCAGGGATTGGGCCCTCCTGGCCCCTGACCCCAGCACCATGGTAGAGGAGGCCAGCCATGGCCCCTCATCCAGCAGCAGAAATACAAATCCCTTTTGGGGGTATAGAGAGATACCTGTGACCACAGGTCTGAGGCTGCTGGATCTAGTCACATCTTAGACTGGACCCAGTGATTAAAAAGAGCCTGAGCCACTGTGTGTGCAAGAGGGGGTTGCAGACAAGAAAGCAGAGATCAGCTTCTGTCCAGAACCTACTCTGTAAGGATGGCTGAGCTGCTTCTCCAACCCAAGCACTGAGGACAGGTCACTCAGATGTGGCAGTGGCTTGAAGGAGCGCGGCTCTCTCTGGACCTGGCAGAGTTCTTTGGGGAGCCCTTGTCTGGGGAGAACAGAGGCCCAGGGCTGCCTTCTGCCTCCTCCCACCCTCATGGCTGAGAGGCAGGGACTCTGCAGCAACCTGTCCTTTCCCAAATCTGGGGCTTCCTGGGTGAGGGGATTTTAGGAAAGGAACAGGGTCCACATACCCACTCTTTGTCCCCTCTTGCTTTATTCCCACAGTTACGAGAAGCGGCTGTACTGAGGACAGCAGTGGAGGCCGAGGTGGCGGAGGGGGCACATCCCAGGGTCTCCCTTCAGGCACAGCCTCCCTCCATAACTGAGTGGTCCATGGATTTGCACTACGGGTTCCCAGATCCTTTCCAGGGAGAGAGGTGGGGAGGCCCTGAGGGGACTGTGGCCCTTCCCTGGGCACCCCCCGCAGAGTCAGGATGCTCCCTGGACCAGGCTACCCTGGGAGCTTCCCTGGTTTCCCTTCTTCAGCCCTCTGAGCCCAGCCAGTCTGGACTCTCAGGCCCTGTGCCTGCCTCAGGTCTCTCTTGCTGCAGTCTGCTCTGGCTCGGCTCCCACCCATGGGGCAGGTGGCCCCTCCTGGCTTCTCCTGTAGGGCATCTCCCTCCTCCCCCCTCCCCCCAGAAATGGTGCTCTCCTGGCCTTGCCTCTGGCCCCTTCCCGGGCTGCTGCCCTCTCAGCCATGTGGCACTCTGGGCTCCTGACCAAGGCCAGGGGGAGGTCTCTGCCCCCTTCCCCTGGCCTGAGGCTACCCTAGGCCCTGCTCCTCAGGCCACTCCCCGCTCCCTGAACCTGGGGAAGAGACCTGCTGGACATTCCTGACTCTCCACTGTCCCCAGGTGTACCATTCCTGCCCTCTCCTCTCAGCTGCAGTTGAAGGCTTTAACTTTGCACACTTTGGGGTCACAGTTGCGTAATTATATATTAAATAATCTGAATAAATCAAGCAGGTCTTAATGCCTCTGAAATCCTTTCTCTGTCCCTTATCCACTGGGTGACTAGCTCCTGTCCTGATGGTGAACTGGAGCCTCGTCTGTGATGATCCTCCAGGAAGGAGAGGAGGGTGTTATGGTACTCAAGGGGATACTGGCAAAGCTGTTTTTTGTGGCAGGCCTGTGCCAGGTGACCAGCAGCTCTGGCAGCTGGGCAGTATTGCAGAGAAGGTCATCCTAGCTGTAGAAGACCAGCACTGGGCCTTATGGGTTGCTGCCAGCAAACACCATTGCAACCTGGTAATGCAGAGCAGTGCAGAATGGGCACAGGTGGAAGTACTGACTGGGTGGTGTGGCCCTGACCACGTGGCTCAGGGCTTGTGGTCTCATCAGCTGAGGCACACCTATGGGCACAAGGCAGCATGGGTGAATTTCAACTAGTCACATGCGCCTCAGGGCCTGTCCCCAGTCACCACCTCCCCCAGCCCCCAGCTAGGCAGACACACTGCCCCACAGGCTGCTGTCGTCTTCTAGAGGCGAGGGGTCTTGGGATATTCATTTTGCTTTCCTGTAGCTCTGATTGCAAAGCTGTTCCACCACAGCACGGAACACAGAAGTCGGCCCAGGAGTGCCCTGGTGGCAGAAGGTAGGGATTGTAAGTAATGACAATCTGGAAACGCTCCTGAGCTCAGGGGTGAGCTTTATGGATGAGAAGGGAAGAACTTGGTGGTTTCAGAGCTAGCTTAATAGCTGCTCCAGGACTAGTTACAAAGGGAATGAGTCATCAAGAGTCCCTGGAGGCCTCGTGCCCTGAAGTCTGTGGCCTTGGTGAGCACCTGAGAAAAGTGACCCAGCTGGCTGTGAGGAGGAGGACAGGATATGGACCAAAATGACCTGTCTTACACCATGGTTTACAAAAACTGTACAGGAGCTGGGCGTGGTAATCCCTGCAACTCAGGGAGCTGAGGCAGGAAGATCACAAGTTTGAGGCCAGCCTGGCCACCTTAGCAAGACCCTGTCTCAAAATAAAATGAGCTATGGGTATAACTTCATGGTAGAGGGCTTCCTAGCATGTGCAAGGCCCTGGTTCAAATCCCAGTTCTGCCAAAAAGAAAAAAAAAAGAAAAAAAAAAAAAAATGTAGGAAGCAATGTGACCAGCAATTGAAATGGGAAAGTTCTCAGGTTTTTAGATAAATGCCAAGTCACTCTGAATCAAATGTGAGTGAATCAAAGGGAGAGGTTTCTTTGATCTAGACCTGATTGGTCAGTAGAGCTAAGTAGAATGGTTACCTTGTAAGTCAGCACCTCCTCTTTCCTGTGGGTATCTTAGCATTAGTTTGATTCTTCTAGAGGAATTTCTAGCACAATGCTTCTTACATTTTGGTGTGTATTAGAATAATCTGGAGGGCCAATGAGGAACCCCGAAGTTCTCTGCAGAGAGCTGGAATATAGGCCTCTGAATGACAAATCGGCCCCAAGATTCTGATACATACCAAAGTTTGAGAATCATGTTGTAGAGGAAATCCATGCATCCAGTTTCACAATTTTTAGGGCTTTCCAAAGCATGTGTTCTGAAAAACAATTTCAGATGACATAGCACCTACCTCATGGTGTCATTACCTAAGGATTATGAGAGAACCCATAGAAGATTATTGGTGCGGCAAATTAGTCTTGTTCCTTATTTTCCCTTCCATGCCCTCAGATGAACTGGGGACAGTCCAGGCAACATAGCATGTTCTGGGCTGCAAGTTCAGGCACAGTGGCAAGGTCCAGGTGGGACAAAGGGACAAATAACCTGGATGGGAAAGCCACATCAGGTAGATATGCTGAAATAGCCTAGAACAACTTTTGGTACAGAACTTGGTCAGTGCAACTTCATGCCACCTGAGATTCAGCCTGGATTGTATGGCCCCTTCACCTTCTCCCTGCATACCCACCCATTGTCACATGGTCCAGGCTGCTCACTACCAGGCCGTTGGAGATGTGGCATTCCAAGTGCCATGCCATGCTGCTATGGCATCCCAGGTTCAGTTCATGGACAACAGCATCAGTGTGAGGGTGTAGCCACCCAGGGAGAAGGGTGTGCATTATCAGTGGGTAGTCAGTGGGTACCAGGTCTCTGTAGCAAAACCAGCACCTAAGCAGACTGAACAGTCCCCAGTGTAGGCACAGAAAGGGACAGGTCAGGTAGACCTGCAGATACTTGGCCTGGGCAAGGACAGGAGCAGGAGCAGTGGGCAGGGCAGGGGGCCCTGGGAGGCCTGGTGTGTAGTACAGGTAGATGGAGTGAGAGTCATGTCACCACCACTGCAGTGAAGAACAGTGGGGCCCTCTGGTGCAAGCTGGGGACAGATGGAGGAGGAGCAGTTTGCAGTCCTCATCTCTGGCCCCACCTTTTCTGCCACACAGGAGTGTTGAGAACAGGGACTTTCAGATGGCATGACCTGAGAGTCCAGAAGGGGCTAAACTAACCCTCTGAGGCCCATTTCAACTTCTGTGGCTCTACTGTCAATCAGGGAGTGGCAGCCATCCCAGAGGGGAGGAGGGGGGTCAGTACCTCTGTTGTGCCTGATCGGTTACCCTCAATCCCTCTCCCATTCCTGTCCCTGTTAGAGAAGAGGGTCCTAGCTATTGGAGAATGGGGGCTATGGAGAGGCAGATCCTCCCTCTGCCCTTACCCTGAGATTTTTATTGTTTCAGGGTCCTCTTTGACTTGTAAGGGACACACTCCAAAACCCAGCCTTTCACACACACACATGCCCCTTAACAGGGGTGGGGGGACCAGTTCTACCTATTTTCTCATGTCCACAGCAGTCCTGCCTCCTGCTGGAAAGACAGCACCAGCTTCACACCCATTGTCCTCGGGGCAGCACCCCTCACTGCACGTGTGGGACTCATGAGTCACCACTGCCAGCTTCCTCCTCAATTACCTTCTTTCTGGCTCAGCTCAGGAGGGAAGAGGAGTGGGGTCAAGGACCGGAGACCTTGGTCCCCAGCCTCTTGTTCCATGCCCTTGGCCCCATTGCCTTCTGGGCTGAGAGCCAGGATGTCTAGCTCCCTCTTCAGCTTTGCTCCCAGCCCAGGCACTCCCATGCTTTCTGTCTCTTGACCCCATGCCTCAGACATTCCACTTCCCCCTACGACTTCAAGGCAGGGGCTGCCTCAGGCGGGCATCACCACAGAAGCCCTGGTTTCCGAAGCAGTCATCTGTCTGCTTCTCTTTCTTCTGCAGGGGCACAATGATCTGAAGCTCCTAGTGGGTTATCTGACAACTGTCATGGTGGGTAAGGAAGGTTCTCCCCAGACAGAAAAAGGAAGTTGGGACTAGGGCATAAAGAGCTGAGTGACTGGGAAGGAGGGGGAATAGGAGAGGACGTTAGTAAGGACCTTACTGTGACCCCATTTGTCACTCTTGCACGCCTAACTCTAACCTCTTCATCCCCATTGCTCCCTTCTTGTGGGAGTGGCTGGTGGGAAGCAAAATGCATGTCTGCCTATGGATTCTGAACTTAGGAAATCAGTTAAGGGGAGGGACTTCCTCCAGACCCCACTCCCCTATCCTCTTCAATGGGGAAGGACATGGCTCCCACCCTCCCCGTTGTCTATGGTGTCCAAGTCCTTTTCATGCCTCCAGTCTCTGGGAATATATAGTGGCAAAGGAGCAAACAGCTTTTCTATGGAGATGTCTGGGAGAGATGGGTGCAGGCAAAGGGGTATTCCCCGCTCCCAGGCCCCAGGATTACTGGTTCTGGGTGCTCAGAAGCAATGTGGCACTGCATCCAGCAGATGGCGCCCGGATGCGTCAACCGCTGGAACCCCAGGGAACCAGGAGCGGGGCAGTTTCCTAGGCAACAGGCTGCAGTTTCTGAAAGACCTGCCAGTGGCAACCATTCCCTGGTTGCTCGCGTCCGAAGTAAATTTGCCTTCTGAAGGACAGGAGGGGCATGGGGGTAAAATAATCTCGCAGAAAGAAGCTGACCAGGGTGCAGAGAGGAGTGTAAGACTTGTTTTCTGCTGCCATTTATTACACTGCAGTGACCTGCTAGGTGCATCTTATCCTCAGAAACCCTATAAGGAAGTAATGCATAATCCTCCCTTCCTTCATTTTTTCAGTACTGGGATTGAACCCAGGAGCTTGCACATGCTAGGCAAGCACTCTGCCACTGAGCTACACCCCAGCCTTGGTGCTATTCCTCGCACCTGCCCCGGGGACTGGGTTGAATTCAAGGTTGCTCTACCACTGGGTTACATACCCCATCCTTTTATCTTTTATTTAGAGATGGGATCTCACTAAGTTGCCCAGGTTGGTTTCAAACTTGCCAACCTCCTGCCTCAACCTCCCAAGTAGCTGGTGTTATAGGAGTGTGCCACTAAACCTGGCTACGTATTCCTTTATTAATCATGGAGTTAGATGAGTCTCACAGAAAGTGACTTTCCTGAGTCTATTCCATTCTTCACCAGCTGGTAGGAACCTGGGTCTTCCCAGATGTCCTCTTGTCTGTTCCATTCTGCCTCGTGGTGTGTGTGTGTAATGTCCTATGAGGGAGCTGGCAGTGAGGTTTGCTGGGAAAGCAGGAGCAAAGCAGTGGGTAAGGAGAGGAGAGGTGAGATGTATCCATCCCCTTCCAGCCAAATTCTCTCCTTATCAGCTGGGGCCCCTCTGGTCAGGATCTCTGCTACCTTCTAGTGGGGCTTCCTTCTATACAAGGATCACAGAGGTGGAGGGAAAGGGACATAGGAATTCCAGAGGTTATGTGACCTCTCCCAAACAGGAGAGGTCTCCAAGAAGGACACAAAGCTGGAGCCATGACTGTTTTAGAGAGAAGAGAGGCAGAAAGTTTCAGTCTCAGCGATGGTGCAGAGGAGGAGAACAAACTCAAATGGGCCCAGGGGTAATTTTAGAGGATTAAAATTCAGTTCAATTTTCTAATATACACTCCCTCAAGATCTCATCTCCTTGCCTACTCCACATGTCACACTGATGGTAACCAGTACTGAACTTATGACTCCCTGAATTATTAGTCTGGGTTCTCTAGAGAAGCAGAATCAATCATCTATATCTATCTATCCATCCATTTCTCTACCTACCTATCTACCTACCTACCTATATACCTATCTACTTATCATCTATATTTCTATTTATCAATCTGTAGAGACAGAGACTTATTTTAGGGATTGGCTCATGTGATTATGGAGACTAGAAGTCCTAAGATCAGCAGTCAGCAATCTGAAAACCAGCAGAGCCAATCTGACTTTGAGTCTGAAGTCTGAGAGCTAGGAGATGATGATGTAAATTCAAAGTCCAAAGTCAGGATAAGATGATGTCCCAGGTCCAAGTCAGGCAGAGAAAATTGTCTCTCACCTTTTTTGTTCCATTCAGACCTCTGAGGGATCAGATGAGGCCCACCCACTCTATTGAGAGCAATCTGCCTTTATTCACTAAATGAATTCAAATGTTAATCTCATCCAGACACACCTCACGAACGCACCCAGAAATACTTTCACCCTATGTATGGGCACCCTGTGGCCCAGTAAGGGTGACATATATAATTAACCATCACACTCCCCCGCCACCATCCTAGACCTGTCCTCCTTAAATCTCCTCCATTGCAAAAAACAGCAATTCCTTTCCTCCAGTTGCTCAGATAAGACAAAACAAAACCAAAAGCTTGGAGAGATCCTTGACTCTTCTTTCTCTCACATAGATGTTTAACCCACCAGCAAACAAACCCCACGGCATTGCCTTCACAACACAGCCTTTCTGACTACCTCTTCTCTCTGTCACAATGTCACTCAGGCCATCACCATCTCTGGCCTGTATTATGGCAATGGGCCCTGATTCTCCAGCCCCCTCTGCTGCTTCTCTCTAGGGTCTTCTCAATGCAATAGCCAGGATAATTATTCTGAAATGTAACTTAGATCGTGCCATTCCTCTGTTGCACTTGGAGGGTTAACTGTATGCCAGACACTTTACATGCATTATGTCATTTAATACAGGTTTGTAATGCAGGGACTATTACCATTCTCATTTCCAGAGGAGAAAACAGGCTCAGAAAGGCAAAGTAATTTGCCAAATCTGCTCAGTCACTGAGTTGAGGGTGTGATCCCATCCTCCTGTAGCCCCAAAGTCTCTATTCTCCCAGGGAAGGTCAGGATGGAGAAGAGGAAAATACAAGGGTCATGGGGTGCCTCATGTCCATTGGGGTGGGGGAGAAGGACCAAGCTGTCAAGGGGCCCTGGACAACAAGGTACTTCTGCAGCCCCTGCCAGTCTCTTCCCTCTGCTCATATGTCCTCTGCAGTCTCAGGGCTGATTGAACTCCCTCCTCTGGCACAGGCCTGCTTTGCCACACCCCCACCCTTGCCTCAGGACTGGCTACACAGGGATCCCTTTCTGGCCCAGTCAGGCATGTAACCACGGGCTGACAGGCATCCGGGTGCCAGGGCAGCTGTCGCTGGCCAAGGGTGAGGTCACAGGCTGAGCACTCCATGCCCAGCCCTCCTCTCTCTCATCACAGGCTCAGTCCTTACCCAGCCTGGCTGCAAAATTCCTTTTTGACTCCTGTGTCCCCACAGCTTTGGTCCAGCTGACTCTGGTGTCTATTTGGCAAGCCCAAGAGTATTAGTTTCCTGTTGCTGCTATAACAAATTAAAAGAAACCCATAGCTTAAAATGACATAAATTTATTATCTTATTGTTCTGGAAGTCAGAAGTCTAGAATGGGTCCTCCAGGTTACATTCCTTCTGAAAGCTCCAGAGGAGAATCCATACCCTTGCCTTTGAAATCTTCTAGAGTCTGCCTGAATTCTTTGGCCCATGTCCTCTTCCTCTATCTTCAAAACCAGGTGTAGTATCTTCAAATCTCCTTGTGTTTCTGATCTGCTTCCATGTTCACATGTGCTTGGATTTTACTCTCCTGCCTCCCTTATAAGGGTTCTTGTGATGACATAGGGTCCACTGGATAACCCACTGTATAATCCTATCTGTTAAGGCTTTTATGCTACATATATACCATATTTAGAGGTTCCAGAGGACAGGACACAGACATTTTTGAAAGGCCTTTATTCAGCTTATCACACCTACCTAGGATGCTCACCTAGAGGGAGTGTTTATGGCATGCTTACCATAGGCCACTATCAACATCATGTCATCCTTACGAGATGGGCATTGGCCTCCACTGTACAGATGGAGAGCCTGGCAACTCCAAAGCCTGTGGGCTTGCCCCACTCCAAGGCTGTCTCCCCAGATTGGAAATAAATCTTTCCTTCTGGAAACTCCCCCAAGGCCCCGTTGGCTTCTTATCCCTTGGGTTTGCATTTTGGTCTGTCCTGCAGAGGCAGAGTTGGTATCTTAGTCCTGGAGGCCCTGGTATGGGGCACAAAGGGGTGGCACTTGGGCAACAGCAAATTTGAAGGAGATAGGGTTTTGTGGGCTCTGGAGGGCCTATGCCCCCTTTCCCCTGCTGTAAATGCAATATTACATGGCTGTCCATTTTTCTGGGCATAGTGAATGAAACTTCCACCAGTAGGAACTCCACCTCCAGCTCTCCAAAAGCCCCACCCCTGCTTCTGGGCTTCCTCCTCTGAACCAGCCCATTACCAAGTTTGCTCAGTGCAGGGGCAAAGGCCAGGGAAGGCGGTAGAGAGAGGTGGGATGAGGGCTGTTCCTGCTGCTTCCTGCTGCCCACCTGTTGTGCATTCTGGAAAGATTCACCAGACCTGCCTGGCCACAGAGCAGGGGAGCTTCCTGGGCCTGACTCAAGCCAGGGCTAGTCAAGGCAACTAGATGTCTATAAGAAGACACAGTTGGGTCCAGAACTGCCACTCTGCCCCCTCACATGTAACTGTGCAGCAGACTGGGCTTACTTGCTGGAGTGCAGATTGGGGTGGGCCTATGGTGCTTTTCTAATAAGCATTTGGGTGATCCTAAGAACACTGTTGGTCCAAGGACCACGCTTGGAATTCAAGGACCTAGAGGAACTGGGCCCACTGTTGTCCTCTCCTGCCTTTCAACATTCATTCAGTGATTCAATATTTCTGTCACTCTCACAGTACAGTATGTTGCTCTCCACCCTCCCCTGCTGCCTTCACCCTCTGATACTGGCTGGGAGGGCCTGGGTGGCAGCAGCTACCCCTTTCCTGGCAGAGCCTGGACCCTGGGACAAAAGCAGACTCTCCTCACCTCCGTAACTTCTCACACTCCTCCCTGCCCTGAATCTCCACAGTGGCCCCACCCTGCAAGCTTTTCCTGTCCTTGAACTTCCAGACGTGACTTCATCCTCCTATCAGCTGTGACTTGCCAGAAAGAAGTATGGAGTAGTTTGCCTGGCATTGCCAAAGCAGGACTGGAACACAGCTTTTCCAGTTCCCAGGGAAGGCTGATTCCAATTTCAGAATTTGGGATAGAGTGTAGTGAACAGTTTATTTCACCTTGTAAAATAACGGAGGTGTGTTTTGAGCCATCTAGAGATACTGTTGCTTCTGGTTTGACCTCTTCCCCAATCCTCAAGCCTAGGTTTTACAAAGGGCTCCCTCAGCACACCCTACAGGCCACCCAGTTGAGGGCTATACCTGTGGAGGGGGTAGGAAGCCAGTGAAGAAATAGAACACAAGCTGTTTGTACCATAGCCTGCACTGCAGATAGCAAGCTGCCCCCACCCCACAACCCAGGAGAGGGTCAGTGGGTGAGAGGGAGAGAAGAGGAGCTGAGGGCCCCGATGTTCACCCCCCATGGTCCCAGGCACAGAGCATGACCCCACTCCACCCTCTGCCTCAGTCTACCTCTAGGGAAGTAGCCAGGTTGGCCAGGCATCCATGTTGCTGCTTAGGAACCCTGCTGTTTATGTAATGAAGGCCTCAGTTCTCACGGGGAACAGAAAGGAGGGCTGAGATGAGGGACCAGAGATTTTCATGAGGCTCTTCCTCAGCTCTGGGCAGTAGGGAGGAGGGAGGTCTACAGAAGTGAGCTGGGGGGAGTGGGGTCTATGGCTCCAGGGGAGAGGAGGGTACCATCCCCCACCCATGGATACCCTGGCTAGGCCTCCTGTGAGTGCTGACCTGATGATTCTGCTGTTGTCCATTCTTTCTCTCTTGGATGCAAGCTCCTTGACTCCTCCTCTCTCTGTTCTTCTGAGGACCTGAGGGTCATACCCAGGAGGGGACGGGGTCACAGGCAGCAGGTCTGCACTCGCCTGCTGTGGGAAACAGCTGAGTTAACTGGGCACCTGTGAAAAGCCTTCAGGCTGTCAGGTGTCAAGGCTTGGGTGAGGTTTTCTCCCCCTGTTGGCCTGCCAGGGCTTCTTGGGAGGGAGGGGCTCACATTAGAGCCCCCAGAGCTCCCTTATCCCTGATTATTCTCTGCCTGTGTGGCCCATGGGTCTGTGGCAGGGTGGGAAGGTAGGAAGGAGTAGGACACCTCTGCTTCACATGGGCAAGTCATTTACTTTTTCAGTGACATGAGAACCAAGGCCTTTCCCCCTGGGGCCTATTCTGCCCTACAAAACCTAAACAATTCAGTGTTGCAGATGGAAGCACAGCTCCTACCAGGCACTAGCTTCTGCTCCTCCTGAAACTTATAACCCTTCCCCTGGTAGGAACCTTCCTCCCACCATGTCCATCTCTTACTTGTCCCCATCCACTCCTGGCATCCCCTGCCACTCTCTTCTGTTCACTAGCCCAAATTTTCCCACCTCTCCCCTCTTCTCCCCTTCTTTCTTTCTTTCTTTCTTTCTTTCTTTCTTTCTTTCTTTCTTTCTTTCTTTCTTTCTTTCTTTCTTTCTTTCTTTCTTTCTTTCTTTCTTTCTTTCTTTCTTTCTTTCTTTCTTTCTTTCTTTCTTTCTTCTTTCTTTCTTCGGTTCTGGAGATTGAACCCAGGGCTTCACAGATGCTGAGCATGCTCTGTACCCCTGAGCTTCACTTCCAGCTAAGGGCTTTGTCCTAACACTAGAGTAGTGATAGTAACAGACACCCACACAACATTTCCAGGTGTCAGCACTGTTCAAAGGCCTCTGTACATATTGACTAATTAATGGTCACAGTAATTCTATAAGAGAAGGACTGTTGTTGTCTCCTGCAAATGGGGCCTCTGATGCACTAAAAACAGTAAGGTTAAATCTGAGGACTGAAGACAGGAGATATTAACCCCCCAAAGCAGATATTTAGGAGCAGCTGTCCTTGTCAAAAATTTAAGGGACTTCTGTTTTTTAAATTACAAAGTAATGGATATAGCAGGCCTCCTGACCTTTGCCATCCCAAGTCCCCAAAAGTTAAACAGATGCAAAGCAGGAACTCCCTGGAAGGGAAGGAGGAGGCACCAGTTTGGGATAGGGGTCCTGTCCCAGACCCTCAGCCCCATTCCCAGCCTCACTTTGTTTCTCACCCATATTCCATTTTCTCCATCTCTTTTGTGGAGAATGGGCAGCCACCTGCAGGTGCTGGCCCACGGGTGCAGTGGAGGTGGTCCGACCTGCCTAGGGGAGGCAGCCCCACAGAGCTGGGCTGTGGAAACCCTGTCCAGACCTGCCTCTTGATATTCCTGCCAGTGACACTTCTACCTTCTCACCCGCTCCTCTGCCTTCCAGGACCAGGCCAAACTCCACTCTCAGGGGACTCTGTGCATGAGTCCCACCCAGTTCCTGAACCACTGTCCTCTCCCAGGGGGCACTTGGCCCTGGAGCATCCCTAGAAGGGGACTTCACTCTGCCCTGCAGAAAGGGTGGAAAGCCTTGAGGGTGGGTAGAGCCGGGGTAAGAGAACAGCTGAGCTCAGGAAGGCTAGACAGGGAAGTGACACTTAGGAAGATGTAAACCAGGGCCATGGGGAGTAGCGGGGGAGGGGATCCTCGTCTCAGAACCAGGAAGATCACAGGATTCTTGGATGATGGAGGTGTTTAAGTTGTTGAGACATACGACCGATTGATTTGTTTTATATTGAATCTGAATAGCACTTTTTTCCTGATTAAAAAGTAAACCATGGATACGTCAAAACTGAGAAAATATTGGCAAAGACATAGCTAATAAAGGATTGCTACCCAAAATATACAAAGAATTATTAAAACTCAGTAATAAGAGAATGAACGACCAATTTAAAAATGGGCAAAAGATACTTGGTATGCTGGTGCATGCCTGTAATCCCAGAGACTCGGGAGGCTGAAGCAGGAGGATTGTGAATTCAAAGCCAGCCTCACTCAGCAACTTGGTGAGGACCTCAGTGAAACCCTGTCTCTAAACAAAATATACAAAAAGACTGGGGATGCGGCTCAGTGGTTAAGCACCTCTGGGTTCAATCCCTGGTACCAAAAAAAAAAAAAAAAGCAAAAGACTTAAAAGGACAGTTCAACAAAGAAGATATACAAAGTGGATAAGCAGATGAAAGATGCACACCACCATATGTTATTAGGGAAATGCAAATTAAAACAATGAGATACACATCTATTAGAATGGCAAACCCCAAGCACCAAATACATACAGGATGTGGAGCCACAGTAGCTTTCGTTGAGAGCAGCAATGCAAACTGGTAAGGCCACTCTGGGAGACGATTTGGCAGTTTCTTATAAAGCGAAACACACTATTGCCACACAATCTAGCAATTTCACTCCATAGCATTTACCAAAATGATTTGAAAACTTACGTCCAAACACTTGCACCTGAATGTTAATAGTGCCTTTGTTCATAATTGTCAAAATGTGGAAATGACAAGATGTCCCTCATTGGTGAGTGGATAAAGTGTGGCACATCTAGACCATGGAGTATTATTCAGTGCTAAAAAGAAATGAGCTATCAAGACGTGAAAAGACATGGAAGTGAATATTATGAAATGAAAGAAGCCAATCTGAAAATACTACAACTATGTGATTTCAACTTTATGATATTCTGGAAAGGAAAAACTATGTAAACAAGAAAAGGATCGGTGGTTGTCAGAAACTGTGGAAGAAAGGAAGATGAAGAAGTGCCCAGAGGACGTTTAGGGAAGTGAGACTCCTCTGACCGATACTTTAATGGTGGAAACGTCATTGAACATTTGTCCAAACCCATAGGTTATACAGCGCCAAGAGTGAACCCTAATTTAAATGGACTCCAGGTGATACTGTATCAGTGTAGGTTCATTGATTGGTAACAAATGGACCACTCTCATGGAGGATATTCATAATGGGGGTGGCTGTGTGTATGTGGGGTCAGGAGGCTTATGGGAACTCTCTATACTTTCCACTCAATTTTGAAGTGAATGCAGATCTATTGTAAAAACAAAGTCTACTAAATTTTTTAAAAGTAGGGAGTGAAAAAGGAGAGAAACTGAATGAAGCCAATTTTCCAAAGCCATTCATGTAAACTAAAAGCACAAATGCAGATCAAACAGCATTTCATGGTGGAAAGAAAAGTAATCTATGTTCAAGTCAGAAAATTAGGAATAAGCGACACAAAAAATGTAAAGAAGATAAAAACCATCCATGGTCATAGCAACCTAAGATAACTACCATTAAAATTTTGATGTATTTCCTTTTTGTCCTATTTTTAGGCATATGTGTAAGTATGTAATATAGTATAATTGTGGTGCTATTGCATAAATGCTTTTATGTCCTGCTTTCATTTTCTCTCTCTCTTTTTCTGGTTGGTATTTCAGTTCCACTTGGTCTGAAAAAGTAACAATGTAACACAACAAATTTTTTTCCCATTTCATTACCATCTTTAATACTTTACTTATAACAGTTGCATAAGGGATCTACCATAATTTATTTAGTTATTTCCCTTTTGTTAGACCCACAATAGTGTCCAGATTCTGTTGCTATAGATAATGCTGTCATTAATATCCTTAAAAATACATTTTTCCTGTACAGCTTTTTTTTTTTTAATACTGGGAATTGAACCCAGAGGTGTTTTATCACTGAGTTATGTCCCCAGTCCTATGTTTTTATTTATTTACTCTTTTGAGACAAGATCTTGCTAAGTTGCTGAGGATCTCACTAAGTTGCTGAGACTGACCTCAAACTTATAATCTTTTGTCTCAGCCTCCCAAGTTGCTGAGATTGCTGGCATGTGCTACCATGACTAGCTGCATAGCTGATTTTTGACATGCAATCAACATCTAAAAGAGGAATAATTGCATCAAAACTTATGAACTTTTCTCCCTTTTTTAAATTGGTGCATTATATTTATACATAATGGTGATATTTGTTGTTATATATTTGTATAAGCACGTAATATAGCAATATAATTTGGCCAATATCATTCCCCAGTATTTCCCCTTTCCCTCCCCTCCCGTCTCCCCCTGGTCCCTCTTCTCTACTGATCTCTGTTCGATTTTCATGAGATCCCCCACCTTTTTTTTTTTTTTCCTTTTTCTAGCTTTCACATAGGAAAGAAAATACATGACCCTTGACCTTCTGAGTTTGATTTATTTCTCTTGACATAATGTTCTCAATTTCTATCCATTTTCCTGCAAATAACATAATTTCTTATTTATGATTGAATAAAACTCCACTGCGCGCGCACACACACACATACACACACACACACACACATCACAATGCTGAGGTTGATCTTGAACTTGCAATTCTCCTGTCTCATCCTCCCAAGTCACTGGCATTACAAGCATATACCACCATACCCAATTTCTTTTCCTAATTTCTTTCTCAGCAGATTCATTATTGGTATATAGGAAAACTACTGATCTTTTGTACCTTTATTTTATTTATTTATTTTTATGTGGTGCTGAGGATTGAACCCAGGACCTCACATGTGTTAGGCAAGTGTTCTCCCACTGAGCTACAACCCCAGCCTAGCTACTGATTTTTGTATGATTGTTTTTTAATTTATATATATATCACATTTTCCTAATTCTTTATTCATTCATCCATTGATGGACATGCAGGCCATAGTTTGGCTATTGTGAATTGTGGAGCTATAAACATGGGTATGCATGTATTGCTAGAGTGTGCTGACTTTAATTCTTTAGTATAAATACTGAAGAGTGGTATCGATGGGTTGTATAGTGGTTCTATTACTAGTCTTTTGAGGAAACTCTATACTGGTTTCCATAGTGGTTGTACTAATTTACAATCCCACTTTTACAACAGTGTAAAAGTGTTTCTTTTTCTCCACATCCTCTCCAGCATTTATTATTGTTCATTTATTATTGCTTATATTCTTCATGACTACCTTCTTACTGGTAGTGAGATGAAGTCTTGGTGTAATTTTGACTTGCCATTTCCCTAATTGCTAATGATGCTGAACATCATTTTTATTTATTTGTTAGCTATTGGCATTTCTTCTTTTGAGCAGTATCTTTTAAATTAATTTGCCCATTTATTAATTGAGTTTTTTATGTTAAGTTTTTTTGAGTGTTTTATGTGTTCTGGATATTACTCCTCTGTCAGAAAAGTAGTTAGCAAAGTTTTTCTCACAGTCTGTAGATTCTGTCTTTACATTCTTGTTTTCTTTGCTGTGCAGAAGCTTTTTAATTTGATAACTTCCCATTTATTAACTCTTGGCACTATTTCCTGAGTTTGAGAGGTTCTGTTGAGAAAGTCGTTGCCTGTGCTTATATGCTGTAGTGTTGACCCTACGTTTTCTTCTAGGAGTTGCATAGTTTTTGTTCTAATTCCTGGGTGTTTGATCCATTTTGAGTTGATTTTTGTGCAGGGTGAGAGATAAAGGTCTAGTTTCATTCTTCTAAATATGGATAACCAGTTTTTCTAGCTCCATTTGTTAAAAAGTTGTCCTTTCTTCAATGTGTTTTTGGCACATTTGTCAAAGATGTATGGCTTTGTCTCTGTGTCTTCTATTCTGTACCATTGGTCTAGGTATTTGTTTTTGTGCCAGTACCATGCAATTTTTTGTTACTACAGCTCTGTAGTACAATTTGAAGTCAGGTATTATTTTGCCTTCAGCATTGCTTTTGTGGCTTAGAATTACTTTGACTATCCTGGGTCTTTTATTCTTCCAAATGAGTTTTTGGACTTTTTTTTTTTCCCTAGTTCTGGGAAGAATGTCATTGGGATTTGGATGGAGATTGCACTGAATCTATATATTGCTTTTTTTTCTTTTTTAACTTGCTCCTTTGTTGAGTTTGTTCATTAGCTATAGTTTGTTCATTAGTCTTTGTGGGGAGATTTTTGGATCTTCTAAGTGTAGGATATCATCTGCAAACAGTGATGATTTAACTTCTCTCTTTCCTATTTTTATCCCTTTTATCTCCTTCTCTGGCCTAATTAGTCAGGCTAGAATTTCTAGGCCTATATTAAATAGGAGTGGTAAGAGTGGACATCCTTGTCTTCTTTCAAATTTTAAAGGAAATGCATTCAGCTTTTCCCCATTCACTATGAGGCTGGCTTTGGGTTTATCATATAGTCTTTATGATGTTGAGGTATGTTCCTTTTATCCCTAGATTTTTCAGTGTTTTTATCATGAATGGGTGCTGAATTTTGTCAAAGGCTTTCTCTTCATCCATTGAGATGACTAAGCGATTTGTGTCCTTAATCCTATTTATGTAATGGACTACATTTATTGATATGCATATGTTAAATCATTCTTGTGTCCTTGAGATACAACCAACTTGGTAATAATGTAAATCTTAATATTTTGTTGAATATGATTTGCTTATATTTTATTAAGGATTTTTGCATCTAAGTTCATCAGGGATATTGATCTGTAGTTTTCTTTCCTTAATGTATTCTTCTCTGCTTTTGGTATGAGGGCAATACAGGCTTCATAGAATGAATTTTGAAGGGTTCCATCCTTTTCTATTTAATGAAACAATTTGGGGAGCATTGGTATTAGTTCTTTTTTAAAGGTCTAGTAGAATTCAGTTAAGAATTCATCTGGTTCTGGGTTTTTTTTTTTTTTTTTTTTTTTTTTTTTTTTTGGTACCAGGGATTGAGCTCTAGGGCACTCAGCCAACTGAGCCACAGGCCCAGCCCTATTTTTTTTTTTTTTTTGTATTTTTATTTAGAGACAGAGTCTCACTGAGTTGCTTAGCACCTAACTTTTGCTGAGGCTGGCTTTGAACCTCCTGTCTCAGCCTCCCTAGCCACTGGGATTATAGGTATGCGCTACCACGCCCAGTGGAAGGCCTTTTTATTACTGCTTCTATCTCATGGCTAGCTGTTGGTCTGTTTAAGTTTTCTATGTCCTCTTGATTCAATTTTGGTAGGTTGTCTGTGTCTATAAATATGTCCATTTCTTCTAGGTTTTTCAATTTATTGGACTGTAGTTTTCAAAATGGTCCTTAATATTTCTATGGATTTCTGTGATGTCTGTAGTGATTTTTCCTTTCTCATCTCTAATTTTATTAATTTGGGTCTTTTTTCTTTTTCTTTTGAGTAGTTTGATTAAGGGTTATCACCATCTTGTTTATATTTTCAAAGAACCAACTCTTCATTTCATTCATTCTTTGCATTTTTTATTCTCAATTTCATTGATTTTGGCTCTGATCTTAATTATTTCCTTCTTTCTGTTGGTTTTGGAATTGGGTTGTTCTTCTTTTTCAAGGGTCTTGGGCTGCATCATTAGGTTGCTTTTTTGGGATCCTTCTGATTTCCGTAAGTAGGTAGTAATAGCTATAAACTTTCCTCTTAGAACTGCCTTCATAGTGTCACAGAGGTTTTTGCATGTTGTATCACTAGTCTCATTTGATTTTAAGAATTTTTAGTTTCTCTTCTGATTTCTTCTGTCACCCATTCACCATTCAAACGCGTATTGTTCAAGCTCTAGTTTTTATGTAGTTCTGTAGGGTGTTTTTGGTATTGATTTATAGTATCATTCCATTATGATCTGATAAGATGCAAGAAATTATATCAAATTTTTGTATTTGCTGAGAGTTTTTTGTGACTTAAAATATAGTATATTTTGGAGAGTGTTCTATGAGCTGCTGAAAAGAAAGTGTATCAGCTATTTTTGGGTAAAATATTCTATAAATGTCTATTAAGTCCATTTGATTTATAATATTTTTCAGGTTCAAAGAATTTAAGTCTGGATGATCTATCAATTGGTGAGAGAGGTATGTTGAAATCGTCCAGTATTATTGTACTGGGGTCTATCTGAGGCTTTAATTCAAATAGTGTCTTTTTAATGTAATTAGATGCACCCAGGTTTGGACCATAAATATTTACTTTGTCATATCTTCTTGTTGGATTTTTCCCTTTACCACTATGAAGTGGTCTCTCCTCTGATTAATTTTGTCTTAAAATCTCCTTTGTCAGATAGGACCATAGCTGCTTCTGCTTGTTTTCAGGCTCCATTTGTGTTGTGTATCAATTTCCTTTCTTTCACTTTCAGCCTGTGAATGTTTTTGACTGTAAGGTGAGTCTCTTTCAAACAACATTGTTTTTAATTCATTCTGTCAGCCTATATCTTTTAATTGGAGAGTTGAGATCATTTATGTTCAAGTTATTATACAGATTTTTAAAATTACTTCTTGTCATTTGGATTTGTTTCTAAAGTTTAATTTTGTCTTATTTCCCATTTGCTTAGCTACGCTTCAAATGAGATTTTTTTTTTTTCATTTGTGAGCTCCAGGATTTGAGTTTGATTTCTTTAAGTAAGTTCTGTAGTACCAGCTTAATAATCATGTATTTGCACCATTTTAAACTGCCCCAGTCACATATGGAAATGCACATTTCACCACACATTCACTAGCATTGAATACTATTGAAGCAGGAGGTAACCTGCCAATCTGGCAGGTGAAAATAATGTGTGGTTTAATGTCCATTCTTTAAGTACCATTGAAGTTGAATGGTCAGAGTTGCTATCTCCTAGGTGGACAAGATTACCAAGAAAGCTGGGTGTGGTGGTGCACACTTATAATCCCAGCAACTTGGGAGGTTGAGGCAGAAGGATCACAAATTCAAGGCCAGTCTCAGCAATTTAGGGAGGCCCTAGGAAACTTAGTGAGACTGTGTCTCAAAATAAAAATTAAAAAGAACTGGGGAACTCTGCATCGTGCACGACCAGAGAAATGAAAAGTTGTGCCCAAAAAAAAAAAAAAGTGGGGATGTTGCTAAGTGGTTAGTGCTCCTGGGTTCAATCCCTGGTAGCAAAAATAAATAAATAACTAAATAAATAAAAATAAAAATAAAAAAATCCAGCAAAGACTGAAGGTGGGGAAGGCAAGCAGTACAGGAGAGGAGCTTTTATCTTCTGCCCTTGGGCCCTTGGGCATTGGAGTTTCTCTTTTTTGGATAGGGACTTATATCTTCTTTTCCACCTCCTATTCTCTTTATCCTCCTCTTCCTTTTACTTCTGGTCTTATTGCATCAGCAACAATTTGCGAAACATACTCAAATGTCAGCCTTGATAACAGAAATGAAGAAATTTCCATTTATGTTAAATTTCCTCTTATATTCAACTGCTTAGAGTCTTTATGAATTAAGGAGATATTCCTCCATTATTAATTTTTGAATGTTTTCTGCATATCTATTAAAATTACTGTATGTTTTTAGTTGTCCTATTGATAGAGTAAATTATTTTAATGCATGTAACTTTTATTGAAAAATGAATCATATTCAGAAGAGTACATAAAATGTATACAAAGTAAAGGAAAAAGTATATACATTTTTTAAAAATAAGAAAATAAACAACCATGTTTCTATCTGCCACACAACTGGATTTTAGAAAGTAAAAGGTGACCAGTATCTTAGAAGCCCCTGGACTTTCCCTGCCCAGGCATAAACACTCTTCTTGTTTCCCTACCCCAGGGAATGATTCTCTTAACTTTTTAAATTCTGCCCTTTTTTTTTTTTTTTTTTAATGGCTTCACCACATATGTATGCATTCCTAAACAATACTGAGAAGGATGTAGGGAAGGAAAGCATTGTATTAGGAGATGCTGGACAGTGCGCAGGTCTTGATGCACTTTCTTTAGCTTCTCTGAGAATTTACAAGAAGGTTTTCTGGGAAGGTCAGTAGGCAAGGCCATGAGGAAGTCCTGGGAAGTAACACTCCCTGAAGTGAGTATATGTCGCAGGACTGTAGTGCCCACCAGACCTTGGATATCTGGTTGGAACTTGTCAGGACTGTGGACTGCTCTGTGTTTTCTGCTTCAGAGCTCACTCACTCAATCGCCTTCTCTCAGGAGCAGGTTACAGTGAAACCCTTCCTCATAAGACAAGAGGGTGCAGAGGGGAGAACCAGAGTTTTGTAACTCTTTTTTTTTTTTTTTTTTTTTTATTGTAAACAAATGGGATACATGTTGTTTCTCTGTTTGTACATGGCGTAAAGGCATACCATTTGTGTAATCATAAATTTACATAGAGTAATGTTGTTTGATTCATTCTGTTATTTTTCCCTTCCCCCCACCCCTCCCACCCCTCTTTACCCTCTATACAGTACTTCCTTCCTCCATACTTGCCCCCCTCCCTAACCCTAACTCTAACCCTAACACTAACCCTTCCCTCCCCCCATTATGTGTCATCCTCCACTTATTAGTGATATCATTCGTCCTTTGGCTTTTTGAGATTGGCTTATCTCACTTAGCATGATATTCTCCAATTTCATCCATTTGCCTGCAAATGCCATAATTTTATCATTCTTTATGGCTGAGTAATATTCCATTATATATATATATACCATAGTTTCTTTATCCACTCATCAATTGAAGGGCATCTAGGTTGGTTCCACTGTAACTCTTGATCGAGAGAAGGTTAGCACAAATAAGAACTGAGGCCAGGCTCTCCAGGCATTCTGTCCTGGGATTCCAAAGATTACCGGTACAGTGGCAGCAGTAAACATGAAATAAATGACACTGTCAAGGTGCCCACCTCCTGAGTTAGTCACACGGCTCCAATCTGAAGTGGTGTCCCTCTACATGTGATGCTCAGCTTGCATCCTGGGATTCCCCCTTCATAGTCTTCCAAGAAGCTCCCTCCTTTCCCTATCATCTCCAGTGGACCTCTGCCTCTTGTATTCTGCATCTTCTACTTTTCTTGGTTTGCATTCTGGTTTTGGGGGAAACTAGTAGCTTTTTCAGAAACTATGTGTTGGAGGTAAATGTTTTGAAGTGTCTGAAAAATATATTATGTATTTTAACTTCTTATCTAGTTTGATAGTTTGGGTGGGTATAAATTCTAGATTAAAAGTAATTTTTTCAAAACTTTGAAAGTATTGCTTTTAACTTCCAAGGTCATTATTGAGAAATTCAAAGCTTTCTGATACTTGGTACTTTGTACACAACATTTTTTTTTTCCTTTCTAGAAATTTCTAGACTCTTCAGTATGCCTTGGTATGGGTTTATTTTCATCCACAGTACTGGGGACTTGGTGGACCCATCCTTATGATCTGTCAACTCATGTCCTTCTGTTCTGCAAATTTTCCTTGAATTAGAATTAGTTAATTGATGTTTGATGATTTCCTTCTTTCCATTTTTCCTCTTCTAAAAAAATTCTATTATTTTGAAGTCGAACTTTTGATATTATCCTCAAGTGTTCTTATCTTTCCTCTTCTGTATTTTCTCTTAGTATGTTTGCTTTACTTCCTAGGGAGATTTAATTAACTTTATTTTCCAATCTTTCCATTAAAGCTTTTGTTTCTGATTTTATTTTCCAAGCCGTCACTGTTGCCATTGTTCTCTGAATGTTCAATCTCTTTGTACAGCATCTTATTCTAGTATCATGGATTCATTATCTTATCTCTCTGTGGATATTAACAACGGTATTTTTGTTGACATTTCTTTTTGCATAACCTGTTTCATCCAATTTATTTATTATAACTCTCTCTTCTGTGTTAGAATTTTTTCTGAATGTCTGGTAGTCTGTAGTCATTAAAGTTGCAATGTGGAGGCAAAAGACTGGTTAGAAACTCCAAGCTCACAGTTGAGTTTGGCACTATAGATGATCTGGGCTGTTTTGTCTTGTTTTTACAGTACTACTGATTGAACCCAGGGCCTCACACATGCAAGGTAAGCATTCTGAGCTGCACCCCAGCTAGCTAGGCTGTTTGTACAGAATGTCCTACGTCAGTTCATTGAGCCTTTCCTCTTGGGTTAGTGAAATGCCCCAGGTTAGAGTTTTCCAGTCTCCAGTTTGGAGAGCAAAGGTCCTGCTCCCACTACTTTGGAAATCTGGTTGTGGGAGAAGGCTCAGGTTTTCTGCATTCAGCATTCTGTGTGACATGTGTGACACAGTCACTTAATGCCCTTGCTTCCAGTGTGCTATCTCTGGGGTTCACAACTGTGCCTGAAGTTTCCCCAGTCCAGTTACCTTCTATCTTCCCTCCTTCAGAGGAAAATCTTCCAGACGTGGCTGAGATATGAGATAAACTATTGCTCAGTGTTTTGGAGTTCAGGAAGAGACCTAGGGACCTACTGCATTTCACCTTGGTCTTTACTTTAGTCACCTCTTCCACAGTTCCAGAGGTGCTTTAGAACTGCCAATTTCTGTGCCTTCAGAGAACCATGAAATGTAAGCCAAGTTGACTCTGTTTCCCCGCTGCTAGTTGGAGATATCTTTTTCCTCGGAACTGGTAAGTCAGTAACTGCGTGGCTGTCTTGCATCCTGCCTCGAAAATTCTGTTGCTGTTGTCTCTATTCTTGGTCTTTTCCTCCCTGCAGTTTATCTCTTGATTTTAAAATCTCTTTATTGAAGTTTTAGTGGAGTTTGGGGAGGGAGTGAAATTGGACATATGCATTCAATCACCATCTTAATCCAGAACCCTAACTTCCTTTTCCAATATCTTTAAAAAATATAATTCTTGGGAATAACCTTACTTGGTCATGGAGGATAGCTATTTTAATGAACTAGGGTATGTTTATTTCTGTCCTTCCATCTAGAAGTCTTTAAGTGAACATGATTAGCAGGAAATGAGCCTTTCTATGAGGAGGATTGAAAGAAAATGTCTCCAGCGGGAAACTTTTAGTATGTGTATGAAAGAAAACCAGAAAGTGAATCGCACTATGCTACCTCCAGGCAACTGCTAATGTACTGGGGGAGGGAAGGGGAACCGACTGACAACCCCTCCCCCAGGGTACATTAGGGGATACCCTTTGCCCCATGTTTTGTTTAGGAACTCAGAATAAATCCCCGACTTCATCATTGACTGGTCCTGAGAAGAACTCAGTTAGTGACCTATTCTGATTTTACATCAGTTGGGGAGCTTTGTGATCAGGAAGTGATTCCTGGATGCCTTTCTGAACTGTAGCCCATGGCTCGTTACTTACCAGATAGTTATTGAACATCTACCCTGGGTAAAGTGCTATGCTAGCTCTCTGAAGGAGAAACTGCCCTTGGTAGCATTTTCTTTTGTTGTTGTTGTTGTTCCTGAAATGGGGGATCTTGCTAAATTGTCCAGGTTAACTTCTAACTTGTCATTCTCCTGCCTCAGCCTCATCAGCAGCTGGAATTAGAGGTGTGCAGCTGTCTAGGTAATTCTCTAAGCATCTCTCACCTTAAAGAGCAGAAGAGGGGCTGTTGGAAAGAAGATTTGGGGTCACATCCAGGGCTGTAACATGGTGACAATAATTTTTCTCTTTCCGTTGCCTGTGATGAGGAATAAGGGGGGAGGCTCAGGAGCTTCTACCATGGTGCTCAGCACTCAGTAGGATGAATGTCTGAATTTTGAGAGCAAGTTTTGAATGGTGCAGAGAGCCTCAGGGGTTTTATGTTCTCCTGATACTTTGAAATGCTAGCATTTTTGGAAGAAAACATGAAGGGATATAGAGACTCAGAACAACATTAATGAGCGAGTACTGCTTAAATCAGTCACTACTGCAGCCTAGCAGGGTGCAGGAAGCATCCATAGTGGCTACTCAGTGCTGGGTCATCCTCAACACTGCCTCTGCCTGGGTCTCATATTCCCTGGAGGCTGGATGCACTTTGATTTTACCGTTCTCCTCTCACCTCCCATGGGAAACAAGTTGTAAAGCACTTCTCACAAGCGGTTCAGCTCACCATTCTTTCCCGCAGACATTTCTGAAACTCTACTCATTTTTGAGAGACCCGGTTTAGCAAAAAGAGATGTGCAGGGATTGACATTTGGCAGTTGGTCTGCCAAGTGTTGGAGAAGCTCCTCTGTAGCAGTAAGGGTGTTGCCAACCGTAAGATGGTGGAGAGGGCAGGCAGAGGGACCGAATTCAAGTCTCTGTGTAAGCTGTCTAATCTTGGGTAATTTGGTAATGGGACTTAATTTACCTGGCTGTAAAATGGGAACATAACAGGATTGTGGGGAGGATTTGTGAGGGTGTAGAAGTATACTTTTACTCACAGTAATGACGTAATAGAATGACTTTTAGTGCCTGAAGTGCCAACGTGGGGGCAGGCTGCTGCGTGCCGTGTGTGTGTGTGTGTGTGTGTGTGTGTGTGTGTGTGTGTTGTGTGTGCGCGCGCGCGCGCAAGTGTGCATGCCTGTGTGTGTGTGTGTGTGTGTGTGTGTGTGCGCGCGCGCGCGCGCCCTGGCCGGCGGGTGTGTTTCCCGGGAATGGTGGATGTGTGCGCTGGGCTGCCCTGGGAGTGTGTGACTGCCAGCTGCAGGCTGAGAACGAGGCGCCCGCGCTCACCGCGGTTGATTGGCAGCGCTGGGTGAATGAGCGCGCTTGGGGCCCCGGCCCCGACGCGGCCGCGGCGCTGCTCGGCTCTGCTGTGCGCGCCCGCCTGCCGGCCAGGGTGGGGGGTGGACCGCGGGTGGCGGGCCGGGTGGGAGGGGGAGAGGGGAGGGCGCGGGAGCCTGGAGGGAGGGCCGTCAGAGCGCGGCTGCCGCGGAGCCCGGCGCGGGCGGCTGGGCCGGGGACCCGGGCTCGCAGCCAGGAGGCGGTGCCGTGGGGAGGGAGCGCGGAGCGCGGAGTGTGGAGCCGGAGCTGGAGCCCGGCCGCCCGCCTGGTGAGAGCGCTGCGGGCCGGGCCGGGGGCAGACAGGGGGCAGCGGGTCGGCGAAGCTGCAGTCACCCGGAGGAGCCGAGGGGGCGTCGGGGAGCTGGGGACCCGATCTCCGGTCCTGGCGCCGGGCTCAACGGAGAGAAGGGGCGAGACTCCGCGGAGCGTTGCCCAGTAGGGTGCGCCGGGGTCGCGGCGACCGCCCCTTCTCGGGGTCTAGGCGGAGGAGACCGCCTGAGCGAGCGAGCGACAGGAGCAGGTCGGTCCAGACTCGGGGAGTGTGTACGTGTGTGCGCGCGCCGTGTGTGCACATGTGTGCCTGCGAGGGGTGGGTGGGTGTGTAGGGGCGTGGGGGAATGACGGCGTGTGATGTGGGTATGTACAGTGCGAATGTGTGTTAGGGGCGTGTGTGCCTCTGACCGTATGTGCTGTGTGTGAGGAGAGAGCGGACAGGGGAGGTGGGAGCTTACGGCGCTAGGGTCTGAACCCATGTAGGAGGGAGGGGGCTCAGCAGGATGGAATGTGTGTGCATGTGTGCAGGGCTGTGTGAAGGGTGAGTGGGTGAGTGTGTTGGGTGCTAGGTGTGGCTGTGCGTGTGTGATGGAAGGGTGCCGGGTGCACGTGTGTCCCTGGTTCACCCTCCCTCCCCCCACCAGATGTGTGTTCCGGGTGGGGAGAGTCCTGGGGAAGGAGTGGGAATCTACTGCTGCTGCCCCTTACCCAGCTTGCCTGCTAAGCCTTCTCCCCCAGGGAACCAGAAATGGCCAAGCTACCCCTCCCCCAAATACGTCTAGGGTCTTGGAGAAGGGAGCAAGCAAGCCCCAGGAAGGGGGAAGGGTTGAGAGGAGGGAGCTTCTGCCAGACTAGGGACTCTGCTTCTCAGGGTAGAGCCCGGCAGCCTTCCGCCTCTGCCAGATCCAGCAGGCCTGTGCTTTACCCCATTGGGGGCCCTGTGCTTCTGTGGTATCTCAGATCACACGAGGTGGGGGGCAGGACTAACCCAGAGTGAGGGTTTGCTTGTTCACAGCTGTATCACCAGCAGCGGGCCTGCGCACAGTAGGCCTCTGAATATTTGAGGGAGGAAGGAAGGCTGGGCAAAAAGGTGGGGGAAGTAGGGTAAGAGTCTGCATCTGGGAGCCCAAGTCCATCCTCTGGCTGTATTGAGGAACCCAATTCCCAATGAACAGGGTGGGTGGGATTGGGAGACTGCCAGGGGAGAGATTTGTGATGGGGTTTGAAGGTACAGGAAGGAGCTGGCAAGAAGAGCCACCGTGTCTCTCTACTTAGGCAGAACACTTCACATCCTGCCCCCCTCCCCACCTGCTTCTCTGTGATTAGAAGCCCCTGTCTGGGTCATCTGATCCTGGGAGAGGGAAGAGGGCATCCGCCAGGGCTCACAGGACCTCTCCTCCCTCCAGGACCTTCGTACTCAACAGGTGCTGAAGAACTGAGCCCCCTGCCCACTCAGGCCACCCCAGGGGGCCAGGTGGGGCCATGGCAGGGCGTAGCTGCCTGGGGCTGGGCCTCTTCTGCTGGGTCCTGCTTGCTGTTCCTGTGGGCCCCCAGCCTGCCTCCTCCGTCCCAGGTGCCCCTCTTACCACTTTGACCCCGCCACCTCAGAGCGAGGCCTCTATGCTATCTCTCAACCTGGGACTTAACTTCAAATTTCATCTTCGGGGACCTGCTGCTGTCTGGGGGAGCCCTGTCACAGAGACCCAGCCTCTCTCTCCTGGGCCAGGCCAGGAACCAGGGGAAGAGGTTGCCAGTGTGCTGAGGACTGACCCCCTTTGGGAACTGCTAGTGGGCTCCCCCAGGAACTCTCCCTCAGAGTGGGGCTCCGCTGAAGGCAGCTCTGTGCCCTGGTCCTCCTCCCTGCCTCTTGAGTCCACGTCCCCACTTTCTGGGCCCACCGACCGGCCCACTGCTCCCTACCAGCCCAGAATGGGCACTGTGACTTGGGCCACTGCTTTGACGGCGACAGCGCCTCCATCCAGTATTCCCAGGCCCCACCAGAGCGAGTTGGAGCTGAAGTTTGATGTGGCACTGAGAGCAGGTGCAGCCCCCACACTTGGGCATCGAACACTACCCCTGCTGCCTAGCCTTCGAGCCAGCCTGGCAGAGATTGCTGGGCGCCTGGGACCCTTTGGTAAGCACCCACCCCATCTAAGGAGAGCCTTTGCTGGGCCCTGCAGCAGTTAAGAGGCAGATTCAGCTCAGGCTCCTTTTGCAGGGTTTTTTGGCACTACTCTCTCCCCACTCCGGAACTTCTCTGGCTTGAGTCCCCCAGGCACAACAACATCCCCAAGCTCTGCCTCTGAAGTGTCAGATTCTCCAGGTGAGTGTTCATTTCTTTGCAACAAACATTGGTGGGACCCTCTACATGCCAGGTGCTGCGCTGGGGGCCTGGCCAATGTCTCCTTTTCTTTGCCTAGGGGAGGCCTGCAGTGCTTCTCCCAGGTCCTAGGACAAGGACTACTGCTCCATGAGGAAACATTCTCTTTGCCAGATTGACTCTACTTGGCACTTATACTTTAGTTCAAGTTGTACGTCAACTTAGATTACGGCTACAATTCCTAGGACAGTGACTTCCTTAGGGCAAGGTCCTCAGAAGGACAAATCCTCAAAGGCCACAGCCAGCTGGTAGGGTGGCTCATGTGCTCCTGTTGCAGGGTTCTTTGGCACTACTCTGTCCCCACCCCCACCTGCCCTGGAAAGGAAGCTCTCAACTCCACATCTGTTGGACCTAGCTCCTTCCCTAAGCTCTGCTTCAGTTGAGACAACACTGATGCAACGTGGTAAGTATACAATTCATTTGAACTTGACAATTATTTATTGAGCACTTACTACATGCTAGTCACTCATCAGTGCTCTCGGACCCTTTTATTTCATTGTCATAATAACCATAGTCATCATTCTTTTCATCATCATCACGGAGAAATCTACACAAATGGTCTGAGAACAAGTGTTGCAAGGGAAGATCCCACGTGGAGTTAAGTTATGATGTTCTGAAAGGTTTTCAGATAGAGTAGGATGGAAACAGATGAGTGAGGGCCAGACAGCACAGGAACTCCTTCATGATTTCCATGGCACTGCCACTCACCCCACCCTCTACTCTGGGTGGCCTGGCCTACCTCCCCATCCCCTCTCAACCCCAACTTTGGGCTCTCTCTTCTGCTGTCTGATCTGACATGACATGCTGTCAGATAGGAGCAGAGCTGGGCCCCTCATTGGGAGGACATTGAAGAGGAGACTGTGAGTACGCAGATGCCACCTTTGTTCAAGGGAGTCTTTCAGAATATGCATCTAGACAGGTGGGTGATGCTGAGGAAGGACCACAGACTCTGGCATCTTGAGATCTGGCTTTAAATCCCTTTACTTACTTAAAATTAGCTGAGTGGCCTTGGGCAGGTTATTTAACTTCTTGGATCCTAAATTCTGTCATTTATCTAAGGTTTAAAATAGCACTTATACTGCAAAGTTTCTGTAAACTCTTGGCATGCTGCTGGGCACAAAGTAGAAGCTCATATAGTTGTAGCTATTAACCTTGTTTCTATCCCCCCCAACCCCGTTCCCCCCATATACTTCCAGACCCTACCATGCAGAAGACCCTGCAGCCCTTGCCCTAGGCTACTGTGGAATCACACATAAACCCACTAGGCAGATGGCACAGGTGCTTGGTCACAGGAGCCCTGGGGAGAGCTTTGCAAAGGGTTACTTGTGCCCATGAAGCCTCTCAGCCACCACATACTAGGCTCAACCATGGAAACCCCAGTTTCTTCCATCCCCAAACTTAACACCAAACTCCAATTTCTAGTTCCCTTTAGTCACTGTCAGCACTCCCTAAGTGGTGGGTGAGGAGCTGACTGGCCCCTGTCTAGCTAGTGTACAGTAGCAGCAGGATCTGTTGTGGGTGGGGGGCAGCTCTGTGCCTCAGGGGAAGGATGCTGGCTGGCAGTCTGTCAGCCTGTGTGACAGCGCTGGCCAGGCAGGTTTAATGAGTCTGGACAGTATCAGAGGCAGCCTCACCCTGCAGGCTGGCAGCCCCACCCTCACCCCCCTCCTCACTAGTGGCTTCAGGAACTGGGCCTCTTCCTGGCTGCTGCTCCTCCTGGATAAACTCAGGAGGGCAACAGATCTCCTGGAGAGAAGACCAATGGGCCTTGCTCACATGGGAGTGTGTGTGTGTGTGTGTGTGTGTGTGTATAAATCCATGTGCATGTTAAACAGGGAACAAAAAGAATCTCTCTGTGATTCCTCTAAGATATTTCTAACCTAGGTGCCATCAACCTTGTACCTTGGACTCCTAGGTCTTCCTTGTACTAGATTCCCTTCACCTTGAACTGAGCTTATATTTAGCTCATACCCAACCCAACAGTTGTGTAGGTCCTAACATATGGAAGGACTTTCAGACTAGTTGATAAGCCCCTTCTGTCCTTAGTTCCTTGGGTGCTTGCCTTTACTCCCTGAGTACCCTGGCAGGTCCCTGTTCTGCCCAGTCAGCATTTGCTCCATCCAGTAGTTGAATCTTTTGAGTATCACTGCTATAAGTTTATCAGTTCTCTAGGATCCTGGAGGTGGGGGTGGGGAGAAGGATGGGGCAGGCCACTAAATGAGCTACAGCATTCAGAATGGAGATGCAATTCCCCAGCCCTTTGATCTGGGCAGCTGGTGGATAATCAGGCCTGATTCTTCCATGAATGAGCAGGTTCCTCCCCCTCCTTTTCCCCTTCCCCAGCCAGTTCCTATCTCACCAATTACTCACATTGACATCCAATCTCCTCTCTCACCCCTGAGGCCAAGAGGGGCCACAGACCAGAGTGGGGTCTCCCTGGAGAGATGCCCTGTTCAGGAGAAGGGATCCTGGGAAGTGGGGAATAAAGTTGCTGTCTTCTGGGGGAAACTGAAGACTCTTTCTGGGGAAGCCACAACTGGGGAGACAGGAGATGAGCTTAAGTGGACCCATCAAAAGTAGAAGTTGGACTTTCTCCTACCTGTCCTCATCCTTACCTGACCCATGCAGAATGTACTGAGTATGCTCTGATCCCTGGAAACAATGCTCCTAATTCAGAACTCACTTTCTGACACTTGAGCTGACCCTGTGCTTTGCCTATTTTCTGGCTTTTATTCCTTTCCTGGATTGTTACGAATGTCGAAATTTGCTCTAGTTGTCATAGTGCTTGAAGACAAAGATGAGAGATGGGGTTTCCTGTGGCCCATGGGGGTAAAAGGTGAAGATGGAAGAGTGTGAAGTGGAGCTGACCTCTGAGAGCTGCACTTATCTGTGTGTGAGCAATGAGGAGAGGGTGAGGGGTGAGAGGCTGGGGCAGACTGTGAGCTCCCAGGCAGAACCTCCCTGCCTCTTTATAGAGCCCCCTAAGGCAAGGCTACTGGCGCTGGCCTGACTGCTGCTGCAGGACCTCAGTCACTGCAAAGTGACTGAGACCAGAAGCAGTGCATTAGACCAGGACATCAGAGGGGACCAGGGAATGTTTATTTGATCCCACTAAGTCCAGATGGATGTCCTCTCCTGATCAGCAAGTTATCTGTTCCCAGGTGGGTAGTTTCTCATTTAACTGATGGCAGCTGTCTTCATGAATGTTTTGGAATGGGCAAGTCATAAACTCAGAGTTCATAAACTGAGACAGTTGATCTTCACTCACTTGACTAATTGTGGTCTTTCTAAGCAAGCTTAGGGTGTGCTAAGGATGTTTAATCCAGACAACAGTTTTTAGTTAGGTAAATCAAGAATTACTTTGAAGCCAAGAGTAGTCACATTCACACAAACACAAACTGCTGATCAATCAGTGATGAACAGTATCCAAAAACAATGATGCGGACCACCAGCATGTATTGAACATTATTTCATACCAGGTACCCTAAGAATTTTACATCCATCATCTCTTTTGTCATTGTAACTGTCCCATGTAGTAGGCACTCTTAACCATTTCAGATTTGAGGAATGTAATCAAATGGGATGCAGGGTGCCATTTGCTGTATTTAATTTGCTGGCTGTTCCCACTCTGTTCTCCCTAGTTGACCAATTCCATCTTCCCCTCTCCTCTCTAAAGAGCAGGTTTCTGGGCCCCTTGCTTCTTTTCCTTGTTCTCAGAACTTTTGTGTTTTTTCCTGTGTTGTCCAGCTGGGGCACGGTCAAGCAGTTGAGGCAGGAATGTGAACCATAGAAGATGCACCTCCCTCATTTCCCACCTGTGTCCTGTCTTCTTTCCCTTTGCTACCAGGCTGTCTCCATCCTTTACCACCACCCTCTCTTCCTCCATCTTAACCTGAATATGCAGTCCCATCAAGCCTGTGAGGTAGCGATAGGGAGAGGTCAGCTTCCAGCATCTTCTCTGTGACCTGGTCATGGCAAGAATCCCTGGGTCTAACTCTTTCGAACTCCTCTCTTGCTCTAAGAGAGTAGATCCAGGGTCTTACTCCTCCCTCCTCTTAGTTGACTTCTCTTTTGTCAAGAGATGTGGGAAGATGTTGGTCATAGAGGGGCTCACTTACTCAGATGGCATTTTATCCCATTATGATCTGCCCAGTTATTCCTTTCTGGGAGTTCAGGGGCAACCTTTGAAACTGAGGGCAGCCCATCTCAATGTTACGTCTATAAAAGGGGGAGAACCAAAGGGCCATCTATATCAAGAGTCTTAGACCAATGGCTTTGTGGGTAACAATGTAGGCCACAGCTATGGGTAGGTTGAGGATTGGGGTGTAGCTGGCAGGAAGGTGCTGGGGACAAGAGAGTCTTATATCTTCCCCTGTTCTGTGTGTGTATACATGTGAGTTCCTTGAAATGAGAACATGGGAGAATACCTGAAAATGTCAGAAGAAGTATCTCCTAGAATCAAGTTAGGAGTTAGGAGTCAGGGGCGCAGAACAAGAGATAAGCAGACGAGAATGACGAAGAGACTTTGGAGTGGACAAGGGCTCAGATTGGTGCTCAGTCTGGACTCTAGTAGCACTTTGCCACTTTGTGACAGTGGACAAGTCACTTTATCTCTCTGCAGAGCCTCAGGATCTTCATCTGGCAAATGAGAATTCATTTATTCAATGGATATCTGCCTAGTGCCAACTATATGCCACAAACCATTTAGGCATGGAGATTCAGATGTGAGCACAGGGAACAAAAATCTTTGGTCTCATAAAACTTCCTTTCTGGTGAGGGGTTTGAACTGGAGGAGGCATCCACAGTTCCTTCCAGTTGTAGTAAAGTTCTGTAACTTAAACAGACACTTTTTTCTCCCAGTAGGATCAGATTGTTGGAGGAAAATGAACAAAAGAGAGGGAGAGGGAAAAGGATGAGAGGTGAAGCTTCAGGCTGAGGGGTTGGAATGGGGGAGGGGAAGGTGGGAGACCAAGAGGTCCTAGAGTCTCCTCTGTAGGACAAGGGCCTTTTAGGTGGGTGTTTTGGTGGACTATTGGTATTCAGGCCTCTGGTTGAGGTCTGTGGGTGGAGGGTGGAGGGTGGGATTATATAATTGCCTCAGCTAAACGTTCTTTGCCTACAGACCCCACCATCCCTACCTCTGGTCCAGATGACCCCTCTCCTGCCAGCCTTGGGAACCCTTCAGTGCAGCCAGAATGTGGGCCAGAGTCCTGCAGTGTGGGAGAGCTACCTGACCACGAGGGGCAGCCCGCTGCCTCCCCGCTGCCCCTCTTCTTCCTGACCCTGGAGGCCGACTGGACAGAGGCCAGGGCTCACTGGGGGCTGGCCTGGGAGGCCCATGTATATGGGGCAGGCGCTCTCTTCGGCCTAGTGGCCCTACTGGCGCTGCTGGCTTTGGCCCTCTTGCCCTGGCGCTGCCCGCCCGGCGCCCCCTGCCTCGCACTGCTGGACCTGCTGCTGCTTTCGGCGGGGACCACACGAGCCTTTCCACTCTTCTACGACGCCTATGGGCACCGGGACCGGCTGCCGGCGCTGGCCTGGCTGCTGCTGCAGGATCTTCCTCTGCCCTGCCTGGCAGCCGGCTTGGGGCTGGCCTGCCTGCTGTTGGCTCGGCCGCGCCCGCCGCGGTGCCCCGCGGCATTGGCTGCGCTGTTGCTCTTAGGCCTGGGGCTGGCTGCCGCCGCCGCGCTGGGGAGCGCCGCGCATCGCCCGCTGAGGCCTCTGCGGCTCGCCTCACGCGGTCTGCATGCCTTCCTCGCCGCCCTCCTTTCCGGGCTCCTGCTGGCGCTCTCCTGTTGGCGGGGTCGGCGGCGGCGGGCTGGAGCGCCCCTGGGAGGGTCTGGTTTCAAGGGATCTACTCCTGTCCCGCAGGCGCGCAGCCCTTTCGCCCCGCGCGAGTCCTGGCGGCGCGCGGCGCGCACTGCCCCGGTGGCTGGCACTTTCGGGCTGTTGAGCGGAGCCCTGCAGGGCTACGAGGTTCTGCACGCCCTGGGCTACGGCGGCCAACCTGGCCTAGAGGGCCCCTGGCCCTGGTGGGCCTTCCAGCTAGGCCTGCGCCTGGGCGAGGTGGGTGTCGCACTCCCGCTGGCGCTGCTGGGCCTCTACCCGGCGCTATGCAGTCCCCGAGTGCCTCCACGCTGCTGGGCTAAGCTCTTCCGATTGTCCCCGGGTCATGCGGCTCCCCTCCTGCCGGGGGGCTGGGTCACTGGGCCCCCTGACAAGGAGCCTCTGGGTAGCGCCATCGCACGTGGCGACGCCGAGTTGCTTCAGCTGTGCGCCCTGGCAGGGCCAGGCCCGGATCTCCTACTCCAAGGAGGTGGCGGCCGGGGCTTCAAAGCTACGGCGGCCAACTCGGCCCAGTCCCCTGCCTCCTCTCCCTGCAGCGATTGCACCGTAGACTTCCGCCCGCCCTCCCCAATCAACCTGCGGCGCAGCATCGAGGAGGCCCTCTGCAGCGAGGCGCTGCTGGCTCCCGGTCTCTTCCAGGGCCCTGCCTTCGGGGAAGCCCTGTCTGGGCTCGGCCTCTACCGCACAGCCTCGCTGGGGACCAAGACGGGGACCAAGCCCTGTGGAAAGTCGGAGGAGACCCCCAGGTCCCCCCCGCCCCGGGAGCTCCCCTCTCCCGGGGCCTGGCCCACCGGCAGCAGCGCCTCCTCAGGTTCTCTCTGTGGACTCTCGCGGGACAGCTCGTCCATGCTGCTATGTTCCAGTCCCGATAGGCCCCTGCGCTGTCCACTGGTTTGCGTCCTCAGTCCTCCGAGACCCTCAGGAAGCAGCCCCAGCCTCCCGGCTTCAGGATCCTACCAGGCCTTGTCCCCACCCTCCCGCGACTCCCCGGAGCCTGCTCCTGAGCTGCAGGCCGAGGAGGCCTTACTGCAGGAGCAATTCCTGGATGCCTGCCGACAGATCGATGAGCTGAGTGTGGGGAGCGACACCATAGACCTGTGAAGGGGTGGCCACCTGGCTGCCCTGCCCATAGGCCCCTTTCTGGTGCCTGCTGTGGTCAAGACCTGTACACTGTAACCCTTTTCCAATCCTGCCTGGGTCAGATAGCTTCCCTGCTTCCTCCCTCCTCCAGGGGGTGGGTGGGTCAGCAGCCAGGCTCTGTTGATTGGGACTGAGTGCCACCTTCTCTGGAGCCCTGGGCTCAGATGCCCTCAGCTGTAATTTTAGGCCAACAGGAATCTCACTATCCTTGGCCTGTGCCAGCAATAAAGCTCCAAGGTGCTCCACCTCTGACCACTACTTCCCACTCTGGTGCTGAGTGAGAGGAACTGTCCTCAGAACACCTGGGGCCCTGCCTCTGCCCCATACCCACCTCTGCCATGCCCAGGAATCCCACCCCTGTGGTGAGTGAGACTCCCTGTTCTCCACCAGACCCCTCCTCACAGAATGGTCTCTGGCCGTTCCAGGAGACCTTATAGCAGTTGCGTGGGAGATGAATGCTTTCAGAGTTAATTTATCAATAAAATATTTTCAGAGGAGAAAGTTGTTACCTTCTTGGAAAAGCTTAGATGGCACCCCAGAAGCAGTAGTTCTAACAGAAGTGGAAGTGGGGTGTGTCTGCCTCAGACCCAGGGACCTTCACACAAGACCAAGGGGTCTTATCCTGTAGCTGGGATGAGTGTGGGGGGGTGTTGGGGGCTGCCCCTTGAAGCTCCTTCTGACTCCCTAAGAAGTGACTTTTCATAGGGATAAAAATGTAGTCTCAGAGGTGGGGGAAGAACTCTCAGTCCTTATTGGAAATGCCTGTCTTCCTAGGAGTCTGGCTTTGGGGCTTGGTGGACCACTGGCTAGGGACTATTTAGTGATAAAGTCCTTCATGGAAATATTGATACACATGTAAAAGGGCCTGATCACCTCCAGCTGGAATCCCCAATAGTCCCCCAACCACAGTTCAACAGTTTGGGATTCACAAAGAGAAAACTGCCTTCTTCACCCACCAACAGGGCCTTTTTGAAATTGGGCCCATAGACACCCTACCTACTCCCCTGCAGATCTCTCCTCTCTCATAGGCACAGATCCTCTCTGGAGAAAGCCTGTCTCCACTGCCTGCTCCTGCCCCTGCCTCAGCCCCAGCCAAGCTCCCAAAGCAGAATTCACAGTGCAGAGAGCCACAAACACATCCGCCACCAGGCCCTTGGTAATCCTTCCCTTGCCTGGAGCATTTGGCTGGGAGCTGTGTATAGTGTGCATTTGTCATTTGGCTAAAATGTAGTAGTTTAGAATGGCACAAAAGCTGAGTCTTGGATTAGGTTTCAAAGTGAAAATCTGACAGTGTTTTGGCAGATGTCCTGCACATCGCAGGGAGACCTGCAGGGGCACACACACTAGGCTCAAAGTGGTAAAACAGGAACTACAGTGGTTTTCCTTCCAATTCTTACCATTAGCTGGTGGGCCTTGGAGAAGGGAGGCGAGAAGCCAAGAGGGAAGCAGGCGGGGAAGCCTGGGTTGGGGGTGGGGGCTGGGGCCCTTGGCCAGACCAAGTCCCAGGCTCTAGTGGAGAATTCAAGTACTGCTCTCCTTGCAGATGAAGATCTGTCTTGGCTGAGAGGAGCACCCAGGGCCTCAGCCCTCAGAGGAGGGAAGGGAGCCAGTGATGTCTGGGAGGAGTGAGAGTCATAGTAGAGAAGAGAAATGGGAGGTGGGTGTGCAGGCAAAGCTGAGGGATGGGCCTGGAGTGGTTCAGACCATGTTTCCTCCATCATCTGGCTCAGCATGGCTCAGAAATTCTTGCTGCATCGTCACTCTGGGCTGTGGCCCAGAGAACTGCCAGCCTCCTAATTACAGGCATTTCTCACTGGTGTCATAGTGGCTGTAGCGGGCCCAGCATTGGTGCTGCATTGTGTCATGCAAGGAGTGCTTGCTGCTCTGAGCAATGGCTCCTTTTCTTCTCCACTTTCCTTTCCATCTGCCTCTGCTCACGCGCAGCTTCTCCTTGCCATCTCTTCCTCATTCTAATCCTTGCCAGCTGCTTTTTCTCCCCCTCCCTACCAAGGGCCCTTGGGTTCATGCACACACGTACCCAACAGAGCAGTCAAGCCCTGGATACCCCCAATCTCTCTGTATCCTTCCCCCCATATCACTCCTTTGCTGTCTAGAAACCAAACGGTGCTGATGGGAAAGGAGCCGGGGAGGGAGTACAGCTTGGCGCTCACCAGCTTCAACACTGTTGATTTTCCTCAGTAGGAATTACCCCAGCCCTTTGGCTTCATAAAGAGGCCAAGACTTTGGCTAAGCCGCTCTCCCCTTTCGTCTCGTGCCTTATCTCTTACCCAAAGCAGGTTTCTCAGGAGTCCAGGTAAATCCCAATGCATACACCAGCATACACAAATCTTGGCGCTGAGGAGAACCAAGAGACAAACTCACCTCTATTCATTCATTCATTCATTCATTCATTCATTCATTCATTCATTCATTCTCTTAAAAATCCGTATTGAATGCTTACAATATGTTAGATGCTGGGGATAGAGAGGTGAATGAGGAGGACACCAGCCCTGAATTTATGAAGTTGCCATTCTTTTGAAGAAAGACATTAAACAACTAATCACATAAATAATCACAATAACAACAGTAATTAATTACTGTTGTGAGAACTGTAAAGAACAAGAGCTACTTGGCATTACAGAAGGTTTAGTTTACAATGAGTAGCAGAACCAGAGGGATGGGGCTTGGGAGAGGCAGACTGAGGAGAGCCCAGCCTCTCTTACTTCCTTTCCAGGCTCCTGCATAGTGATGGATGAGGGGCAGGCCGGCAGTTTATTTCCCCTGGAAGCCACATTGCAGGGTTCCAAGATTCTTACTATTTAATAAAGAACGCTGCGTGTGTCCTGAGGAGATGGATGAGCAAATATTCCTGATTGAAGAACAACATGCCTCCCTGATCTGAATAGATACGTGGGAAGGGGGGGTGGGTGGGAACAGATGGGACCCAGTCTGAACTACTAGAAGGATAGAAAGGGTCAACTGTACAGTTGTCCTTCCTGAGGGGCACAGAACTGCACTGTGGGTAGCTGCTGCCCCCTGATGGGCGTAGGGACACAGTTTGGTTTAGTCCTTTAAGAAAAACTTGGAGGAGTGGGGTTGTGGTTCAGTGGTAGGGCGCTTGCCTGGCATGCATGAGGCACTGGGTTCAGTCCTCAGCATCACATAAATTAAAAAAATAAAAGTATTGTGTCCATCTACAACTAAAAAGAAAATAAAAATTTTTTTGAAAAGAAAGAAAAAAAGAAAAACAGACCCATGGTATTTGAAACAGCATTAATAGAGAGTGTTGCAGAGATGTTGGAACAACCTTCTCCCCTGTACATATCGTGGCCAAGACTGGGAAGTCCTCACCACAGCTGGGGCCCTGAAGCTTGCATTTTAGTTTTTGGGGATGGAATTGTGGTTCCTAAGGTGAAGGGTGCAGGAGGAAAAGAGAAAGAAGAGGTAGGAATGTGGAATCTCAAACCAACTTTGTGCAAGCAATCCTATTCATTTCCCTCGTCTGTTTGGCTCTCTTTATCCTGGATAGGATTAACCTAGTAACCTTAACAATCTGTTTTGTATTTCAGTGCTTCCCCTCCTGAGTTATGTGTCTGAAAAGAGCTGTGTTGTGTGTTTTTAAAACACATATTACTTACTTGGAGCCAGGGCTTCATAAATTCGATGCTCAGAATTCTTCTTTTCCCCTCATTACTACCAACCAGTCATCTATTCATCTAAATGTATTGGAAGTGGATGGGGTTTAAGGAGAAAAGGAAATTTACTTTTCATTCTACCTTTTGTCCTTTCTGCATTTTCCACCTACTAAGATACTATCATTTAAAAGCAACGATTTAGAAAGTGCTTTGGGGAGGGCTGCCATAGCATAATAGTTACCATAGAAAGTGCTTTGGTATTTTTTGCAGTGTTCTGTAGATGTCGAGGTCTTGCACATAGGTCAGTTTCTGAGCCTGGAGTGTGGCAAATACTCTTTGTTTCAGAACCCAGGAGCACCCAAGTCTTCTCCTGCTCAGTTAGACCTCTCAGTCTTAGATCTGTCTGATAAGCTGACCTGGGGGAAAATCCTCTGTCTCTGAAAGGACCTGGGTTGTAAATCTGTATGTATAAGTTGGGTACTTGGTTTGCTTTGGGTGTGTTCTGACGTGATCTTGCAGTGTTCGTGCTGTGATACATTTGTAAAATTTTTTGAATAATGTCTGTTTCTCTCACTAGACTATCTTCTATATGAGAGCAGGGACCTTGTCTTTTTTTTTACTCCCTGATTTTATCTCTAATGCCTGGCACATAGCAGGAGCTCAGTATTTATTGAAAGAATAATTGCAAACTGTTAGTTAGCTTTTCATCACTGTGACAGAGTACCTGAGAAAAACAACTTAGGGGAGAAAGATTTATTTTTGGCTCACAGTTTCAGAGATTTCAGTCAATGGTTGGTAGGCTTAATTGTTAGGGACTTCAGTTATATCAGAAAATCATGGCAGGAGGAAGAGAAGAGAAGAAAAAGGGAGGGGAGGGAAGGAGAGGGGAGGGAAGAGGAGGGAAGAAAAGAGAAGAGAATATGGGGACAAGATATAGTCCCCCAAGGGCTATATTCACTACTCCAACTAGATCCCACCTCTTATAGTTTCCACCACCTCCTCAAAGTCCATTCAAATTATGCATCCATCAATGCATTAATCCACTGATGAGTTTAGAGCCCACATGATCCAATTGCTTCCCCAAAGTCCCACGTCGGAACGTTGATGCATTGGCGACCAAGCCTTCATGCCTTCAACACATGAGCATTTGGGGGACATTCCAGATCCAAACCATAACATGTGCCTTCTGTATCTATGTATACTTTAGTAGCTACACTTTGTCAGTGAAGCCGAGGTGACATTAGTCTCATATTCTCTGAGGATTTGAGAATTGTCCGAATGGTGTACAACATCTGGGTGCGTCTGGCTGCAGTTTATGCACAAGATACGTACATACATATGTGGAGATACACACGTGGATACATACGTGGAGACACTTCAGAAAATATTTTTAAACATTCGTTATATGACAGATCCTGGGTAAGGCTTAGAGCAAAAGCGACCTCTCCTGCCTGTTCTGATGAATTGGGGTCAATCTCCGGGAGGCGAGAGTTCAAGAGAGGGTAAACTGTTGATGCTAATATTCCGAATAAAGGTGGAGCCTAGTTAAGAAACTCCGCCCCCGGGGAGTCACTATTTTTTCATTCCGGAACATTTCTTCCCCATCCAACTAGGTTTCCCCCCGGAGTCTTTTGAGTGAAGAGCACTTCCGGGATCGCTCGGCAAGTCGGCGTGGTTGTCCTACTTTAGCCCGTTTTAAAAGCGGTGTGCCGAGGCTGTGTTCGGTCTTGGCTTCACGAGCCTTGGTTTCCCGGTCTCATGGCTGGCTTGACCTTGTTTGTGGGCCGCCTCCCGCCTTCAGCCCGCAGTGAGCAGCTGGAAGAACTGTTCAGTCAGGTGGGGCCGGTGAAGCAGTGCTTCGTGGTCACTGAGAAAGGTAGGGGGCGGGACGGTGGAGGAGAGGGCTTGCGTTTTCCTGGGGCCGGGATCAGGGCGAGGACACCTTTCTGAACTTCAGGGAGCTAAATTATTCTTTATCTGCTCCTGAGAGAAGGGACTGGGAATTGAGTTTCTTTTCCAACTGAATTTGCTTTAGGTGGGCCTATAGGATCGGTTTATGAAAGTCAAAGCCTCATTTTAGGTTTCTGTAGCGCTTTATTTTATAATAGGTACATTTACATTTACGATCTTATTTGTTCATAATGAAAATAGCAAACTTTTTTTTTTTCTTTTGTTACTGGGAATTGAACCCAAGGACGCTTTACCACTGAGCTACATTCTCAGCTTTTCAATCTCCCGCTCCCCCACGGTCTCTTCAAGTTGCTGAGCCTAGCTTGGAACTTGCGATCTTATGCCTCAGCCTTCCGCGTCACTGTAATTACAGGTGTGCACCACCACACCCGGCGGCAAATCAGTCGACTCTAAGCCTTACCCTTGCTTTATTAAAAGTGCTGTTTTCACAGGGTTCAGTGGTGCAGGCACGTAATCCTAGCGACTGGGGAGCCCGAGGCAGGAGAATCGCCAGTTTGAGACCAGCCTCAGCAACATAGTGAGGCACAAAACAACTTAGTGAGACTCTGTCTCAAAATAAAATAAATAATTTAGAAGGCTGGGGTTGTGGCTCCGTGGTAAAATGCCCCTAGGTTCAGTCCCCAGTACAAAAAAAACAAACCCCCCGCCAAAAAAAAAAAAAAAAAAAAGGACTGATTGCTAAGGCACAGCGCTGAGTTTGATGCATAGTCTCATTTAATTTTCTCAAAAATCTTATTGGGTGAAGACTTTTATTCCCGTTTTATATACAGGAACTGGGACTTAGGAAAGGAAATATACTAAAATATACTAACTTTGGTTTAAATTCATACATCTAGTAAGTAGTAGACACAGAATTTGATCTGGAACTTTTAGTCAATATGAGTCATTTTTGTCTTTGTTCCTAAAGTACTTACTGAATAGCTACTGTGTTCTAGGGCAGTATTATAGGTCCTGAGGGTACAACAGTGCACAACAAATGAGAAATCCTTGTTCTTACGTCTTTACGGTGTGGAAGACAGCCAATAAACACATAATCCAATTATACACTGATAATGTATATGTTAAGGTAAATGTTAAGGAGAAAACTAAGAGAAGTGGGATAGGGAGTCTATGTATAATTGGGGGGCTTCAGGGGAGGAGAGCCCATATAGATAGGACAAAAGAGAGTGAGCTCTATGTCTTTTGGGGAAGAACATTCCAAAGGAGAAGAAACAGCAAGCTCAAGCATACTGAAGCAGGAGTGTTCCTGGTATATGGGAGAAGTAACAAGGAGGACAGGGTGACTGAAGTTGAAATGAATGAAGGCAAGGGGATTAGGAAATGTGATATAGAATACCAGTTCTTGTAGGACCTTCTAGGTCATTGCAAGTATTTTGGATTTTGGTGTGCTAAGGGAAGCCACTGGTTTTAAGCAGAGAGTGGAAACTCTGTTCTAGTTTTCATTTTGAAATATTCTCTCCGAATACTGTATTTCAAATAGACTATTGGAGAAAAGGAAAGAAGCATTAGTAAGCTCTTGCAATAATCTAGGTGAAAGACCATGATGTTGGACTAGGATGGTAACAGTGGAGTGGGAAAAGGTCATTGGAATATGGATATTTTTAAAGGTAAAACTGAGAGGATTTGCTGATAGATAAGATGTGGAGTATGAGAAAAAGGAGTGAGGGAGTTAGGTCTAACTCCAAGGTTTTTGGCTTGAGCCACTGAAGAGATTTCCTGACTTGTAGAGTGTTGCTGTATGCGGCACCTTCTGTTTGATGTCAAATAGGATGCACGGTTGGCAATGTACTAGAATAATTATGAGGGTTTTAATTATAGGAACATTCCTTTCTCTCACCTAGACTGACAAGGAACACTGAGATAGGCACCCAGTGTTACCCAAAGCATACATTTAACTTCCTGTCAAGTCACCAGGCTGTCTGCTTTTTTGCATTTTAGCAGAACAACTGGCAAGAACTAGCATCTCATGGGCTCCCTTTTCCCCTCCATGGTATCTGAATATGTGAGTAGGCAGCCTTACGTGTGTTAATAATGACCTCACTTGAACTTCTGTTCTGTTAATAACAGCAATTATAGTCAGGATTGTCAGCCTGGCTCTAATTGTTATACAAGTCATGGCACCTGCCTGATTCTTTGTCATTCTAAATATAGATATAAGTGAATGAGAGAGTGAGAGTGCTATACATTAATGTTTCTTAAACTGCAGATTATTACTCATTAGTGGATCTTGTGTAGGTTGTGACTAGATTTTTAAAAAAATAAAAGAATAAAAGGAATATATATATGGTAAAGGATGAATATTTGCAAAACTTTTATTTCAGTTTTGTATAAAGTGCCATGTGACTGTTTTCTAGGGAAGAACACGCCATTGACTGAGAATTCCCCTTCGAGTCTTCAGAATATAGGCTATATGTAACCTTATCTTAAATCTTTTGCACTTTGTCTAAATCATTAACAATTTCTCTTATTCTCCTTTTAAAAAAGTATGTACTTTCCTGTTCAGGCAGCTGGGAAATATTGGACAGAGTGATGTACTTAGTGGAATGGGAGGGGTGGGATGTGGGGTTAGGTTTTCCCCAATAGTAGTGTCATGTCTCTTAGCTTCTTTAAGATGGGGTAGTTTCACAGGGTTCTTAGGAGGATTCTGAATGTATTTGAGAATGCTTTATGTAGACATAATTATTGGGCACTGAACTCCTTCACATTTGAACTGCTTTATTTTTGGTTGTATTCATTAAGAAGGGCCCTCATTTTTCTTGTTCTTGCTCTTTGAAAGGTGAGCAGGCAGGCTTTTATGAGAGGGATTTCCAAGAGAAAAGAAATTGATCTCCTTGTTGGGGTGTGCTTTCTTGTTGCCAAATGTCAACTTTAATTGCATCCTGTGTTACATTGCATGTACTCTGGAGGAAATTCGAGTGTAGTTGGAAGGGAAGCAGAAAACACAGTTCTGTTTCTTCTGTAGTTAGTGGGCAGACTTCTTGGTCTGTCTTACTCCTTTTTGACACACTAAATTACTTAAAATTTTACTTCGCAAACTATGTTAAACCAAAATAAACATACCAAAAAAAGGGCAAGGTGGGTTACAGTTGATATTTGTAATTTTCCACCTGCTTGGTGCTAATATTGTTCTCTCTGGAATCCTGTGGAAGAACATGGGGCTGGTAGGGAGGCATTAATTGAACTACTAATGTCCTGTGTGATATTTACTCACTTTCCTATGTGTCAGATTATTCTTTGGGAAAAGGAACTTGCTTTTCCTAACTTGCATTATAGCTGCCTTATAAAGGTTTTATTTGATATCAAATAGCTAAGGCATTGGTAATAATGGTAATAATATCTGCAGGCTCCCAAAGCAGTGTTTATTCTTTGAGGTTCTTTTGTCAGGGCCTTAGGCATTTGTTGCTGACCTATTCTAGGTAAGCACTTTACCACTGAGCTACATCCCTGGCCTTGTTGCTGATCTATTCTAAAGAGGGACTGCAATATTACATTCTGATTTTCAAAGTTACTGTACTTACCTTTCCTGCTTTCCCTGATGATCTTGCCTCCTATTTGATGTAAGTTAGTTCTTCTTGGGGGCCTAATACATATCATGGGTCCTCCATACTTTTTTTTTTTTTTTTTTTTAAGTGATACTGGGGATTGAACCCAGGGGTCTTCTACACTAAGTTACATCTCTAGCCCTTTTTATTTTGTATTTTGATACAAGGTCTTGAATTTGTAATCATCCTGCCTCAGCCTCCCAAGTAGCTGGGATTACAGGCATGTGCCACCATGCCCAGCAGATCCTTCATATTCTTAAGATTATCAGGAAAGGGGAAAAACAGAAACTAACAGCAAGACACCAAATTAGAAGAGAGGAAGAAGCCTAATAGTTTCTGAGCAAAGTGGAGGGGGCATAGATGCCAGCCTATATCTTTCCTTCCTGAGACATTTGGTAAACTGATCACAGGGTATCTGCTAGCTTAAGCCTTTGAGTATTTACTTATTAGTGTTCTTGGCTTATGATTCTCTGTCCTTTTCACCCCACTCACTTATTCTTTTGTTCTAGGGAGTAAAGTGTGTCGAGGCTTTGGCTATGTCACTTTCTCCATGCCAGAAGATGTTCAGAAGGCCCTTAAGGAGATTACTACCTTTGAAGGTTGCAAGATCAGTGTGACTGTTGCCAAGAAAAAACTGAGGAATAAGTCCAAGGAAAAGAAGAAAAATGGTGAGTTTCTAGTAATCAAAGGGAGTCTTCCCCCAGGATGGAGAACAGCACTATGAAAATGAAAGAGGCTCAGCAGCCTTGGGTAGTCTCTAGAACTTAGAGCTCCCTGAATTTCTTTTTCATATCCAGAATCACCTGGTGTATTTTGATATTTATTTTAGTCCTTTGCTTCTCCCTCAATCTGGGAAATCTGGTGTTCCTGGATAATACCATGCTTAAAACTGTGGTAAATACCATCTGTTACTAGCAGCTTTTTCCCTGTGATGTCTAGCCTAGAAGTGAGCAGTTTTGGAGCATGGACTTATTCCATGCCTCTTCTTTTTTTAGAAAATTCAGAGTCCCCAAAGAAGGAACTGAAGCCTAAGAAAGCCAAAGTGGCAGATAAGAAAGCCAGATTAATTATTCGGAACCTGAGCTTTAAGGTAAGTGAGGAAGAACTTACCTCAGTGCATACACCTTCTTAAAATATAGAAAGTGGATTGCTGCATGTGTTTGGAAGGCAGTTGGAGCCAAGGCATGCTCATTGGTGGAGTGCATTACAGTATGGTATAATTGGCCTTAATTCCTCCTGGGAATGAACATAGCCTGCTAACTTGAGAAAATGGGCCTATATTAACAATAACTTTTAAGGACATTGAGTGGGGAGATGCCTTCCTTTTTGGGAAAGCTGCTATGAAGAAAGAGTGGAAAAGCTCTCTGATATCTGCCTTTTTGGCTTCTTGGATACAAAGTAATTTGTCATCAATTCAGAATTGTTTGATATCCTAGTTTCAGAAGTAAAAAAGAAATAAAAATATTCAGAGTATTCCTAATGAGTAAACTTTGTAATTGATGTTTCATGTTTATTTGATGAGATGATATTTCTTACTTTTCTTTCTTCACCTTTGGCTGTAGTGTTCAGAAGATGACTTGAAAACAATATTTGCTCAATTTGGAGCTGTCCTGGAAGTAAATATCCCAAGGAAGCCAGGTACTAATATCTCTTCATCTGGTGAAGGTTAGATTATTTAACGTGTCTTTCCATATTGCCCTTGAACCAGAAATACAAGCTCTGTGTCTTACTCTTTTTTTTTTTTTTATATTTTTTAGTTGTAGATGGTCACAATATCTTTATTTATTTATTTTTTTATGTGGTGCTGAGGATCAAACCCAGTGCCTCATGCATGTGAGGCAAGTTCTCTACCACTGGGCTACAACCCCAGCCCAAGTATGTGTGTCTTACTCTTTTTTTTTTTTTTTTAATATATATATTTTTTAGTTGTAAATGGAGAAAATACCTTTATTTTTATGTGGTAATGAAGATCAAACCCAGGGCCTCACGCATGCTAGGTGAGGGCTCTACCACAACCCCAGCCCTGTCTTACTCTTCATCACCTCTAGATGATATGATATTTATGAAGTATCTGGCACAGGGCTTGATGAGTAATGAAAACCCAAGTAATAGTTCTTGTCCCTTGATAGTATTTTTAGTTAGATTAGGATTAATTTTAGAAGATTAGTTGCCATTGCTTTTGACTTCTTGCTCTCCTCAAGCCGAGTCAGGATTCACTTAACAAGAGAATATAAACTATTGCCTTTGGGAAAGGACTACCTGACTGGTTGATGGGATTTGGGCCAAGTTGCTCTAATTTCCTTCTTAGTGTTCTGTGGCTCCCCACTGCTGCCTCTAACTTTTTGTACATTTTATGTAGATGGAAAGATGCGTGGTTTTGCTTTTGTTCAGTTCAAAAATCTCCTAGAAGCAGGAAAAGCTCTCAAAGGAATGAACATGAAAGAGATAAAAGGTAAGTTTTCTAAAACCAAACCATTGACCCAGATATTTCTGGTGTTTGGGCGAATTAGCACAGTAACCCACTTTCTGCGTTTTCAAAAGGCATTTGCACTGTAGAGAGTCACTGCTAGCTGTTGTGGCAAAATACTTCTAGTACTTGATCTTGGTACTTGAAAGTGTCCATGCCAGAATTGTTGTCTTTATTTGGTGATAGTGTCCTTTTAAATTTTTAATGAAGAGTGTCCTGGAAATAATCACTGATAGATGCAGGTTGGTATCTAGGTTCCTCCTTGTTGGTTGTGACCACTCTTCAGCATTCATGGGCTATTAAACTCACTGAGGCTATTTTTGGTATTGATTATCAGGTACTGTGCCTAAGGGTTTTTCTAGCTTCTGAGTAGGGTGCCCATTGGTCCAGAATGCCTGTTTTGCTACTTGCTAGTGTAACTGGAAACACTGTTATAATTCTTCATTTTTTTTCCCCTTCATCTTTACTAAGGTTGGTGCCCCTGTAAGGCAAAATTTGTTATTGTTAAAATGTTTAAGGATTAAAAAGAGCAGCTAAAGTTCTATAATTTCTGAATTGGTGTTTCTTTGTTTCCACTGGTTCCATAACTATGTTTCATGGGTTGAAAGTCACATACAGGAAGTAGGGATATTAAAAAGGAGGAAAACCTTTCTGATGCCACTTTCCTGTTTGATAGGTCGGACAGTGGCAGTAGACTGGGCTGTGGCAAAAGATAAATATAAAGATACAAAGACTGTTTCTGCCCCAGGTAAGGCATGGTAGAATTGGGTAGGAGGGTTGGATCTCCTGGATGAGAGCGTGAAAAAACGCTTGTGTGTTTTTGCTAAAAGTATGAAGGAAAATGCTTGTCAGAGTGGGAATATTAGGCTGGAGATATCAAAAGCACAAGTAGCCAAAAGAACAAAATAGCATTCAGGAAAAACTCTGAAATCCTTAGGCTCAGAAATGAGCCCAGGGTTTTGTGTCTCTTCATATCAGACCATCTGTGATCTGATACCAAAATAGAATCTTTTTAGTTCTAAGCCCACTCATAGAGTATGGACGTGAGGAAGGGCCTGAGTTCATTGTTCCCTCTACTTGCTCTCTTTTCCCAACTTTTCATAGGAATGATGAAGCATTAAGAATAGAGAAACTTAGAACTTGAGTTTCGTCTAGAGAATAGTTGGCTTTTAAGCCATTGGGATATCAGACTAGATCTCACTGAGATTAAAGTTGTGCCTGGGCCTCTGAGTTAGCATTGTGCTGGCTGTAGGTTACAAGTGGTGGGCTGTTTGGGGAGGCTTAGCTGCTTTTGTCTAATTCTGGGGCAGGTTAATCTTCAGGCTTCTCAAGATGAGAGAAAAACTGTAGGGGAATCTGAGTGATGAGAGTTTTATTTTTCATCCCCCCCCCCCCCCAATCCCAGTTGCACTTCTTATATATAATTGTCTCTTAGTATCTATGGGGGATTGGTTCCAGAATCCCCCTCAGATACCAAAATCCTGGTATGCTCAGGTTCCTTATAGAAAACGGTATAAGTTTGCATGGAATCTGCACTATTCTTCCATATATTATAATTTTCAGATTACTTATAATACCCAGTACAGTGTAATGTTATGTAAATAGATGTTATATTGAATTGTTTAGGGAATAATGACAAGGAAAAAAAGTGTAGTTTTGATCTATGTTTAGTTGAATCTAAGGATGTAGAACCAGTAGGTATGAGGTATACAGTCAAGAAAAATGTATGAAATTCTGAAACATCAAAGAACTATAAACTTGGAGTATTAGTTGCTCCAGTTAAAACAACCTTGTTTGGAATATTAGAGAAATTCCTAACTTTTTTTACCTTCCTCCATAGATGAGGAGAAGAGTCATAAACCTAAATGCCACAAATCAATTAAAAAGCATGGCAGGGTGGAAGAGGAAGAAGATGATGATGAAGATGATGATGATGAGGGTGATGATGATGATGATGAAGATGAAGAGGAGGAGGAGGCTAAAGAATCAAAAATGACCAATCATGTGCAAATTCAGAAGAGGTAAGCAGTGAGACAATAGAGGAAGGTACAGGAGGTCCCTGAGAGGAATTCTCATGTCTTCCTAGAATTGACATGCGTAATGAAGTTGAATAGCCATGAGTCAGCTCAGTTCCTTAGGTCTGAACTATGTCATTGCAGAGCAGTCAAGAGAGCAGCTCCTGAAGAAAGTAGTGAGGAAGACCACTCTGATGAGGACAGTGATCTGGAGGAAAGAGAGAGCATTGATGGTGGAGAGGGTTTGGCACAGAGTGATAGCAGTGCTGAAGAAAAAGAGGATGAAGGTTTGCTTGGATCTTCATAAATGCCTTTAAACCTTAAATAAGTTATGAGAAATGTTACATTATTTCTACCCTGGTCTCTCTTTAAATAGGACCCTAAGTTGTTCAACCACGTTTATGTTTAAATGCAGAAAAGGAAACCTCTTTATATTCCTTTCTTCTTAAGGTTTTTTGCTTAATATTTTATTATTGTTTACTTTGTTTTAAAAGTGAGTTTGAGGGCTGGGGATGTTGGCTCAGGTGGTAGAGCACTTGCTGGCATGAGTGAGGCACTGGGTTCAATCCTCAGCACCACATAAAAGTAAATAAATAAAACAAATATTGTATCCATCAACAACTAAAAAAAATTTAAAAAGATAATTTAAAAAAAAAAAGAATTTGAAGTGGTATTTGAGGAGTAAGATTCTTTCCTGGGCAGTTTAAAACCCAGCTTAATACTGAGGTTCTAATCTCATCATCATCCAAGTTAAATCAATAACGATAAATAGCATATATTGCATGTCAATACTGAAGTGGTGTCAGACAACTCTGAGTTGAGATAGGATAAAGGACTGAATAGTGAACTCAGGCTGCCTTGACAAAATACCATAAGACTGGGTGACTTAAACACAGAAATTTGTTTTCTCACAGTTCTGGAGGCCAGAAGTCCCAGACCAAGTGCCAACTGATTTAGTCCCTGGGGAGGTTTTGTTTTGGCTTGTAATCTGCTGCTATTTCACTGTGGTCTCATATAGCCTTTCCCTGTGTGCTTCAATGTGGGGAGAGAGAAAATGAGCTCTGGTCTTTCTTCCACTTATAAGGACACTAAACCTGTTGGATTACGACTTTCCCTTTATGTCCTCATTTAGCTTTAATTACTTCCTCAAAGTCCCTATTTCCCAAGGCAGTCATGTGGGGTATTAGGGCTTTAGTATACAAATTTTGGAGGAGCACTGTTGAGGTTAAGGACCTCTGCAAGCAATTTGTAAAATTGCTACAAATCCCCATTGCTACCTTGATTGAGAATTAACTCATTTATTGAGGACGGCAAGTCATTACAGTAAAAGAAGTGACCAATAACTGTACCTTTGGCTTGTCTAGTTGGACATTTTTATTCAACTCTTTGGCTTCCATTTCTGTAAGTCTGACTTTTTCGTTTGACCATATGGGAAATCTGAGGAAACAAGATTTTCCATGAGAATGGAATGGTAGACACCTCAGAATTGAAGCTTTTACACCGAAAGGACCATGAGACTCTGCATCCTGCAACCCAGATTCAGCTGTCTCTGACCATTTATTCACCTGAAAAACTTACAGGACTGATATATGATAATGGGAGCAAGCCAGAAAGTACAGTATAGAGGAGTATAATGTAGAAAGTAAAACTCATCACCATTCCTCCAATAATTCCCCAAAGTAACCACTGTTGTTTCTTGTATAATTATCTGGTAATTTCCTGTGTACACATAAGTGTATATATTTATTCTTCAGAATAAGTAGGGAATCTCCCTTATATCTAGATCCTCAGCGTCTTAGGGCACACCCCCCAGAGACAACCAGTATTATGTTTCTTATGTTTGTAGAGAACATTTTAACTTATTTATAAGCAAAAACACATACATTCATACCTACATAATGTAGCATATGTTTATGTGTATGAATCTATATGTGTGTTTTCTCCTCAAAGATCCTACATGTTTTATATTTCTGGAAAATGTCCATTATCACAGCTGTATATGGGAATGTATTTTTCTCACACCTGTACTACATTGGATTCCATGTCGTTTTGGTTTTGCCAATCTGTGGGTGAAAGTAGTCTTTTATTTCTTGTGCTGTTTCTCTTTTTTCATGGTGTTGGAGATTAAACCCAACTTTGTTCACTGTTAAATAATTTTTTACATTAATTTATGCAAGATCTTTACATACTTAAGAAGTTAGTCCTTTGTCATATGGCTTGCACTAGTCTTTGAGTTTATTTTTCTTTTCCTTAGATATACAAGTCTCAAAGAAAAAGAAGAGGAAATTACCCTCTGATGTGAGTGAAGGGAAAACTGTTTTTATCAGGTATGCCTTCTACCAAGAGAATTGCCATTTTCATTGCCTTGACAGGTCTCCTTTCTTCCTTTTTCTTTCCCTCTCTCTCCTTTTTTTTTTTTTTTTGCCTCACCTTCTTCCCCTCTCTCTTTTCCTCTCTTCTTTCTCCACCATCCTATCTTCCCCTCCCATTCTCCTCCCTCCTGTGTTTCCTTCCTTTTGGTACTATTTATGTTACCAAGCCCAGAAAGTTAGATGCTGTAAGACCATTAGCACATCACATCTTAACCTGGGAATGTACCAACAATGAGAAATATAGGAGGATCAGAACTGTAAAGCAGAAAACAAGGAGTAGCTAATATTTTGTCCTCTTTAGATTTCATTCTTTGTAATTTGGGTGTCATTATTTGGAATAAATCAGCACTTCAACTGTCAGGAACATCTTGGTTCTGACTTTTGTTTTAGAGGGAGTACTGGGGTGATACCACTTGTCACAAATGACTTTTTTCTCCATACTAACTTAACTTTTAAGTCAGTGTCCAGAATAACTAAGACATGCTGTTTCCAGGAAAACATGGTGGTAGGGGGATGAGGGCAGAGATGGCTTTTATTGCATGTTTGCTGTTACTGTTTCAGCCCTACCAACTATAGATTGACGTTTTTATAGGTCAGGGTATCATCACTTCAAGCATGTCTTCTTGTTCTTTCCTAGTACGCTAGGCTTATTTTGATCTGCTTTTAGAAGTATATATTTTATCCTCCCATATAGTCTTTTAAAATTGTTCTCGTTATATAGGTAACTTATGTTCATTGTAGAACATTTGGGAAATACTTGAGCAAATAGGAAAAAAAAAATTAAACCTTAATCACTGCTCAGAAATCATCCCCACACATGCCCACATAAATATTTTAATAAAGATGAGTTTGGCCAAAACAGGCTATGCCCATTTCTCACTTAATAGTAACTTGTGTTACTATTATATCTTTCCATAGTTTTTCTATTTGTTTTAAACTTCAAAACTTGAAACTTCCATGTAAATAATTTTGTATTACAGAAAGGAAGAAAAGTTACATTCAGAAGCCTGTGATCTGAATACCAATGATTCTATTACTTTTCTTTGTGTTTTAGCTAATAAAGAACTTAGGGAAATAAGGGGTGGCAGAGGATATAAAGGGGTGGAAGAGGATGTAAAGGATGAAGCAAATTAGAAGAAATAATATGGATATATCCTCTATATATCCTGTAGAAAACTTCTATTTGTCTGGAATATTCCATGAACTAGTATTAGTTACGGGGCTATTTATTGAGTATAAGAGAAGTAAAATTGTAGCTATTACTAGAAACTGTTTTTCTTAACTCTGGAAGGATGTGCATAGCTAGAAAAATGAGGAATCTTTGTACTACATCAAAATGTAGGAGAACAAAATCTTCCAAGATTTGTAATTCCATCAGAAGAAATAAGTACAGGTTGAGTATGCCTCATCTGAAATTCAAGGAACCAGATGTGTTACAAAAGATTTGAGTTTTTCAGATTTTGGAATATTTGCATACATTTTACCAGTTTAGTTTGTCTCTAATCCAGAAGTCCAAAATCCAGAGTCCAGAACTTTTTAAGCACCTTGTCAGTGCTCAGAAAGTTAATTGGTCTTTGGGTTAGTTAGAGATACTGAGAAACATGTAATTTATTTATTTATTTGCACTTAGCTAATATACTTTATCATGTAACACAAATGTTTGCATTTGTGTTATTTTGAAGGCTTTTCCGACTTTTTAAAATCTTAACAGAAACCTAGATTTCATAGTAACAGAGAAAAAAATGTCTAATCTGGAGGTGAACAGGACAGAAAAGGTGATTTTTCTCACTAGATTGCTGTGTGCCTTTTGGTATAGTAAGAAAACTCACGTTGGCCATCTTAAGTGAAAAAGAGAGTCTGTGGGATAAACATGGGGGTGGCTTATAAAATCAAAGTTGTTAAAAGAGTGGACCTCAAGAAGGTGAGGAGAATCTGGGTAATTCTGGGATCCTGCTGCTGGAGTCTGTGGGTCTTTTCGCTAGCAACACTGTGTTTTTTGTTGGTTTTTTTTTTGTGTGTGTGTGTGTGTGTGTGTGTTTTGTTTTAATAGGTATAATGTGTGTTCTGTAAAGTACATAACTCTTAAATGTACAGCTCAGTGAAAATTTTCACACGTATATATTTGTGTAACCACCATTCAGGTCATCATGTAGAAGATTTTTCTAGTGCCTTGGAAGTCTTACTTGGGTGGGGTACTGCTATTTTGAATTGAATTCAAGTCTTTGTATATGTCTACTTAAGTTTCAATCTCTGCTAGAGAATCTGATTGATCTAAGAAAGTCCCTTGGGACCAAGGGGCAGAGTCATATTGCAGAAGCCTGGTTATTAGAGGCCTCCCTTCTGTATTGGTGCTATTTCTGAACAAGAAAAGGTGGTCATGAGCAATCATGTTCATTTTTTTCATGGACAAAAGCAATTCTTGGAGCCTCTCATTCACACAAGTGAGGAAACTGCCAGAGAGGCACTAGAGGCAAGGACCCAGGCCTTCTCCCTCTCTCTACTTCTCCCTTCCTCTCCCTGCCTCCCTGCCTCTTCCCCTGTAAATGTCCAATTCATTTACTTTGTAGTGGAACACAAGATCTCACTTTGTAATTGATCTTTCTTATCACCTTCTTATTGTCTTCCATAGAAACCTGTCCTTTGACTCAGAGGAAGAAGAACTTGGAGAACTCCTCCAGCAATTTGGAGATCTTAAATATGTCCGAGTTGTCTTGCATCCAGACACAGAGCATTCTAAAGGTATTTGCCACCAGCTGGCCAGGCCCTAAAAGGGTTGCAGCCATTGCTATGGATGTTGACTGGTCACATGAAGGCATATTGTATGCCATTCTGAAGTGTCCAAAGTCTATCCTGCCCCTGGCTTCCTTAAGCCCAAGGATGTTCTGAAGTTATGATACCAAACAGTATCTTTAATGGTGCTGCCGTAATTTTGTACAGAGGTTTTAAGTGCTTGTTTATTTACTTTAGTGTAATGAATTCCATTTGTTGTTCTCCTTCGAATTTCAAATATGATAGCATCTCATGGATATTTATCATTCCACAGGCCACGCCCCCTCCCCCCCCTTTGTTAGAAATGGAAGCTGACAGAGAAACTTTGTTGCATAGCAAAAATCAGAAAGAAAACTATGTAGCAGGAGTGCTGCCTGAGCTATTTTTTCCCTGAAATTATTTTGTACTCCAAGGGTTAACCACTTCTTATTCTTGTACACTGCTGTTAGGTAAGCATTTTTCAACACATTCTAATCTTTGACTTCATGGATTTCATTCATTCTCCTAAAGCACTGAATTCTTAATTTATTCTGATTTTTGAGTCCTTTGAGATCTAGCAAAAGCTAGAAACTCTCCCCAGAAAAATGCTATTTCTGAGGGGTGTGGGCACAGGTTAGAAATTACCCATGGATTAAGAATACCCAGTCTAAACCTTATATTCTAAATTGATAAGATTTGATCACTTTTGATTTTTACTCAGCTAAAGAAATATAAATAAGACAGTACTAAACAGTTTCCTGGAGATTAGGAATGTAATCCCAACTATGCCAAAGACCAGCTGGGTAATTCCCTCCTCCCCACCCCCCAATCTGGGTGATTTGGGGCAAATCATTTAACCACTGTGGACTTTAGTTTTTTATCTGTAAAATGAATGGGTTCAACTAGAGTAACCACTTAGATACTTTCAGCCTCATATTCCGTTATACTTCTTGGACCTTCTTCATTTCCAGTATGTTTTTCTAAAAATGGGCAGCTAGAGTTACTTAGAACCTTCCAAGTATGGGTATGATATTGCTTTATTTTTATGATATCCAATATCTTTTATGCCTTCTCGAGTGCACTAGTATATTGGGTTGATATTTTCAGAATGTAGTTTACTACTGTTTACTAGATGTCTTTTGGGCTATTGTTAACAGAGTTAATGATCTTAAAAGCATAATTTTAATTTTTTTTCTTAATGTATTGTTTTTTCCTGACACATATTTTTCTGACACCTGTTCTGTCTACTCAGGCAACCTTGTGCTCCTCTTATGGTGTGTTCCTCTCAGCATGTCTCTAGCACTGCCTAGAAGGGCTAAAGATTATCTGTAGACTTTTAGGGAAATGTTAATACTGAGCCCAATACCTACCCTGGTTTCAATGATAAAATTCTTATTAAGAGAGATGTACTACTGGGAGCAGTAGTGCATGCCTGTAGTCCCAGTGGCTTGGGAGGCTAAGGCGGGAGGCTTGCAAGTTCAAAGCCAGCCTCAGCAACTTAGTGAGGCCTTGAGCAACTTAATGAAACCATGTCTCAAAATGAAAAATAAGGGAGTGGGTGGCTAGGGATGTAGCCCAGTGGTCAAGTGCTCCTGGGTTCAATCTCTAATACCAAAAAGAGAAAAAGAGAGAGAAAGACCCATTTTCTTCATATTAGATAATTAGGTTAATATGCCTGTTAGAAATCCTTCCCCCGTGTTCTTTTGTTACACTTGTTCTGTAGTACCTATAGGGGGATTAGTTCCAGGACCATTGCATATACCAGAATCTGTGAGTACTTAAGTTTCCTTAAAAAATGATGTTGTCTTTGCATTTGTGCATTCTCTCTATATTGTAAATGATCTGTAGTTTACTTATAATACCTAATATGTGAACAACTGTTAAACTGTATCATTTGGGGAATGACAAGCAAAAAATGTATGTGTTCAGTATAGACATTTTTTTCTCCAAATATTTTTATTTCTTGATCAGTTGACTCCACTAATGTGGAACTCAAGATACAGAGGTCCAACTGTATTTGTTTCTTTGTTGGTATTTATTAATGCTATACACTATGTTAGTGGTTCTTAGTCCTGAGATGTTCATTGTGTTTGGGAAGATACCACCTGACTAATGCTGTAAGAGAGATGTGAGTGGAGGCACACAGAAGTAGGAGCAATGAGCCCTGTCTGGAGGAGGCAGAGAAGGCCTCACTAAATGGTGACCATTAGGTTGACCTGCCAAGTTGTGTCCTTTTGGTTAGTCACTCCCATTTATTCCTATCAACAGGCAGAAGATAATGCCCCAGTAGCTCTAGGAAATATGGTAGTGTTTTCATATATGAGAGAATTTTAAAAGTTTTTAAAAGTCCTAACAAAATATGAAGCCTATAATTTTTTTTTTTTTTTTTGAGTTTACTTTTTTTTTCTTTGCTTATATTGTCAATAGTATATATTTGGGCTGATGGCCCTTCATCTAACCAATGAAAGGCATACCTTATGGAGATCATAGAGCATAAGCCAAGAATTGAGCTTACGGACTCTTGTTTCCTGGGATATTCATGTAATGGAGGCCTTTTTTACTCCAGGAGGTGGATCTGATGCCTGAGACAGTGAGATGTAATTTTCAGGGTTAAGTGGTTCCTACTTCATCTTTTAGATCTCTAATAGGCACTCAATAAGTGCTGCTGAGTTAAGTGTTTACCTGGAATTTCCCTACCATTTTATGTGGACATTATTAAGGAGAAAGATGTTGAGACTAAAGTTTCAAGATACATTAGAGAAGATGAAGGCAGTAATAAAATTTCACTGAGAATAGATGTGCTATCGTATTTCCTTTTGACCTTCACTGCCTAACTTAGTGTCCATCTCTGGTATTTAATAAATGGATGCTACTTTTCCTTCCCTTTCTGTGTTATACTGTGGCCATTAGAAGTATTGTCTTTGATTTACTGATGGGCCACAGGAGTTTGGGATGTGACTTAATTTTGTGTCTTTGTGCAGGTTGTGCATTTGCCCAGTTCATGACCCAAGAAGCAGCTCAGAAATGCCTTGCAGCAGCTTCTCCAGAGACTGAGGTAAGGAAGCCTTTTCTTTTGCTCTGTAATGTAGAAGATAGTGACTTCTAGGGACAATATCTGGTGTTCACACAAAGTTCCATTATTTTTGTTGATGATGATGATGATGAAGCTAGCACTTGTTGAACACTTTGTGTGTGTGTTAGGCACTGAACTTTACATGCATTACCTTATTTAATCATTGTATCAGCCCCATGAGGTAAGTAGAATTATTATCTCTGTTTCTTAGGAGAGGAGCAAGTAGAATAATTTCTCTGATGTTTATCAATTGCTTTATATGTGGCCTCTGTTGAAGGCTGATGACATGAAAGACTGTGACATGAAGGAATTAAGACAATCTATAAAGAGGAATACATGTTGGAGAAAGTGTGTGGATGATTCAGAATTTTTCTCTGTGTTATGTAACCAAGTATATATTGTTTTGAGATAAGTTATCCTGTATTGCCATTATCCCTTAAATTTTCTTGTTACTGTCATTTTACTAAACTTTCCTCAGAATATTAAAAATTTACCTGATTGAAGATCATTTTCCTCTGTTTTGGCTTACTTTTCAATTAATGAACTCCCCTAGAGTAAATCTTTACTGTTGACTATCCTCAGTACACACATGACCTTTTGCATAGCTACACTAAATATTGTGAGGGTCAGGGATCCACATGTGGACAGCTAGACTGAAACATCCTGGGATTTGGCTTCCATGACATAATTGGGGTTTGTGGATTCCCTTTCCTTGGTGTTCCTTGTCAGGTGCGCAGTTCCTGCTTATTGTGTATTTGAAGAGAGGGTTGCAATCTATTACAGGGTGGCGGCCTTAAATTGGATGGCCGGCAACTGAAGGTTGACTTGGCTGTGACCCGTGATGAGGCTGCAAAGCTTCAGACAAAGAAGGTGAAGAAGCCAACTGGAACCCGGAACCTCTACTTGGCTCGAGAAGGCTGTGAGTAGTGAAACGGAGATGTGAACCAGGTTTCTGAGTGACTCCATGCCATGACAGTGATCCAACATGGGGCACATTTAAAAAAAAAAAAATTCCTTCTTAATAGTATCATTATCATTCTACCTTGCTAGATGTGGCTTTCTGTTAGAAAAACTTCACCCATTTTGTGAATTAACTGATCCCATTCTGTTTTCTGCCTGGTTGCCTTTAGACTTTTTTGATGGAGGATTGGCAAGGCAAAGAGGGAGGAAAAATTTAAACCATTCTTGCTTCTTGACATCATTTCTTTTTTTTTTTTAAAGATGCTAGGGCCTTACACATGCTAGGCAAGCACCGTGCCACTGAGCTTTATCCCTAACCCCTTTTCATCATTTTTAATAAGAAGTGTTCTGAAGGCGTTGAAAATTATGACTAATTGTTACTCTTTTGGATTATTCATGGATTTAAAGTGGGCATCTAGTACCTTTCCTTTAACATCAGGAAGGTAACCTGAAATTAGCATTAAGTTAAAAAAAATCCTTTTTTCTAGGTCACACAGTGTTTATCAGCATAGTCCCAACTAATAATGTTAGGCTCTCAGCCTTTGATCCTAGGCCTCTATGACAATGGGTGTTTTCTAGGCTGGCTTATCTCACTGCTGAGTGATGGCCCCTCAGTACATGAGAGACAACTAAGTTTAAGGGGCAGGTTGTAGATGGAACATTTTGCATTCCTAATGCTTATGTTGTACTTATTTTCAGAACTTCCTCCAGGTTTTTCCAGGTACTATTATGCATGTATCTGAAACTTATTTGAAGGGAGAAAAGGAAAAGACCAAAATCACAGAATATTGAGAGTTTTAGCCCTTAAGAGCTCTAAGTCCAGAACTTAGCCCTGTAGCCTATTTTTGGACCTAACCAAATGATAACATGTTCTGGCCAACACAGTCCTCTGGGCCCTGTACAAAGAGTTTGCATCATTCAAATCACATTCCTCCTGTTGCTCCGTGAAAATTCCCTTGGTGATGTCTTGGCCTTTTTTCTTCTTTCTGCAGTGATCCGTGCTGGGACGAAGGCTGCTGAGGGTGTGAGTGCTGCTGATATGGCCAAACGAGAACGGGTGAGTAGATTAGGTACTGTCCTACTTATAAGACTCCATGGCTTAAAGTCAGTCAAAAACAATTATTAGATACAGTATTATATGGCATTATAATAACTGGATCTTAGTTTTGTTTTCCTGGTTTCTCATCAGTAAACATCTGCTGAGAAGCACACTGCTGGGTCATGTAGTAGACATGTGAAGGCTAGGGCTATGCATAATTGTCAGTGTAAATGTAGAATAGCATCAGAAAGGAAGAGGTGTATGGGTTAGAGTATTAGGATAGGGAGGAGATGTGGGTTTTGGAAGGAGCAGCTGAGATGTCAGTGGGGAGGGGTTGATAACTCCAGTTTGTAAAATTGTTGTAGGAAAATTCTGTATTATAGGAGTTTCCACTGTTAACTGGTACCATTATGTTCTTTGGCTACTTGGTAATGTTAGTTCCTCTTATACTGAAGGAAAGTAAACATTTTTACTATCATTCTATCCAGCCTAGAATTTTAGATAAAAATGCACAACCTTTAGCTGATTGTGATGGTGCATGCCTGTCATTCCAGCAACTTGGGAGGCTAAGGCAGGAGGATCAGAAGTTGAAGGTCAGCTTTGGCAATTTAGGAAGGCCACATCTCAAAATAGAAAATAAAAAAGGAGGGGGATGTGGCACAGTGGTTAAGCTCCCCTAGGTTTAATCCCCTGTAAACTCCTCCCCCCCCCAAAAAAAAAAGAAACAAGAGCAAAATCATTAACAGAATTAGCTGTGAAACCTTAAAGTTCAGGAGATAGTGAACAGAGGTGAGGATATAATAACAACTAGAAGCATTTTTTCTTTTTTCAATGTGCACAGGTCCTATATTAGTAGTGTTCAGTTTTTTTGGTAATGAACATCAAGAAATCTTGGTATTTGTGAGAGCACGGTGTGCCCTTTCTGATTACAGTGCAATAATGACATTGAATTTTAGAACTAATTTTGAAAATTAGCTCTAAATCCAGTGAAAAGTTCACTGGATTATATGTAGTCATCATAAATTCACAGCATCACAGCTTTTCCTGGGAGAAAAATAGTCCATTGAACTTAGGCATGATAGCCTCTTCAGATGTCCCTTTAATATTCATTTTCAGAGTATTTGTTTATTTTGCAGTTTGTACGTATCTTTACCAAACAAGAAACAGCAGAACTGAGAAGACTTGATAAAAGACAAAAAATTAACCGAGAGCTTTTTTCCTACTTAGTTTAAAAAAAAAAAAAAAAAATTAGTAGAAGAATGTCATTCTTCATTTTTTTCTTCAAAGACAGGTTACCCAGGGAACTGCTGTTCCTGGCAGTATAGTTGAGGGGGTTGCTGAACATGCTTTTGTGGTCATGGATGTGTCTTTGCCTCAGGGTGGCAGAGTTGAGACAAGACACCATTCTGTGCTTTAAATAAGTCCTATTTCTTTTGGGAAGGCAGCACTGAAAATTAATTTGAGTTAGTGGGTAGATGAGTACTGGGCATAGATATTAGCCACAGTATTCATCGGTTTTGCTCTGGGCAACATTTTGAACCAGGGATTTGTATGTGTCGGGGGCGGGGAGGGTGTAGTATGTGTAAGTAATCTAATTTTGGTCTCATGTTAGTGCTGAGAGATTCATACTGTATTTTATCTGCAGCTCTATTTTGTGAATGAAAAATTGAGTCTTGAAATTTTCATGTGATTTCTATAATTGGACAGCTTCCTAGTTCAGATCTGACTCCAGAGCCTATGATTTTACCACTACTTACCCATTGTCCAACCTCCTTAAACCTTTCTTTTCTTGTGCTGGTCAGTATAAGGCTATAGGGTTGTCAGTTTTCTTCCTTTTTTATATGTGATTATGGGATGAGGATTGTGGTTCTTTCCATCTATAGAATTTGCATCTGCCTTTTTACTTTTTATTTCTACTGTTAACAATTTGTCATTTTTTTAGTTCGAGCTATTAAAGCATCAGAAACTCAAGGACCAGAATATCTTTGTTTCCCGGACCAGGCTTTGCCTGCATAATCTCCCAAAGGCTGTGGATGACAAATGGCTTAGGAAGCTGCTGCTGAATGCCACTAAAGGGGAGAAGGGGGTGCGCATCAAGGAGGTGAGAATTGCCCTATTTATTCAGAACTTCCATTCTCATCCAGGGTTTATTGACTGTGTATTTCTGGCTAGGATGCTGGCATATCAACAGATTTTCTTTTGGACTCATTGTCAGCATGCAAGACTGGATTCAGCAGTCGTTTTTGTTTTGTTTGTCTTCAGAGGACTGTCTTTCACATCTGACCAAATTACAGCAGAATGTGAGGAAGTCTCTGTCCTTGGGAATTAATTTAGCAAGCATTTAAATGTCTGCTATGTGCTCAGGATTATACTGGGTGCTGCAATGTGCATTTTCTTGCAGAGAAAATAATTCGTGTACTTTGCTCTTTAGTAGAGCATTTTGTTACCAATTAGGGTCTTACTCAATGGTAAGAGTCCCCAGTACCCCATGGTGAGCACAGGGGGCCATGCATGTCTTTAGCTGTTCAAGTAGAAAACACTGGGTTCACACCAGGTCTTAGTTCACGCCACATGAGTACTGAATCCTCTCCTCTGTGTCTCTTTCATAGGACTTACTGTTAACACTGGCCTGAAAAGGCAGACTAAACTCTTCAAGGGATACTATTATATCCTCAGTCCTTGGTATAGCACATAATAATTTTTCATTAGTATTTATTTTAAAAGTGCTATGGCCAATATTTGGGGGTCTCCTTTGCTCCATTTTATCACCATAAACTGTTTTTCTAATCGCTGAAAGCCTCTTCAAAATGTACATGTTAGTACTGGGAAATGATGTGAGAAAATGTGACCATATCAGCATATATCTGACCAACATTGCTAAAACTTCTAAAAGTATTTCTGGCTTAGGGGTCCATGTGAGTAACCTCACATCCACTTTCATAATACTTAGTGTCTATATATTTAAAATCTTTGTATTCTATAATGTGTGTATTATATTGAATTTTTCTCTTAAATCTTTGGTTTATATAGGTATGGTGTCTTAGTAAGACAGAAGCATCTTGAGGACAGGAACTCACTGTGTGCTTCTCTTGATTCCCCTCTGGTGCACACAGTGATATCTAGGAACAGAATAGCTGCTGAACATAAATCAAATTTAGAATCCCATCTGTCCCCAGTACTTAGGCTTCTCCATTACAAGGGAGTGACAACTTTCAGGGGTAATTGTACATAAGTGGTCAGTTTTCTCATACCTCAGTGCCCCAGTTTCTACCACATTCTGCTTAAGAATTTAGGGGAAAAATCATGCCAGAGAGGATCTGACTCCAAGCAAAGAGCTGAAACTTCTTTCTGTATTTCTGAGTCTAGACTTTGGGGAGGCTCTTTCTCATACCAGAATCATCTTTCTCACCCAAAGCCACCAGGCTTTCTCTCCTTCCTTCAAATAAGTCCCTTTCTGGGACCTTTCTTTAGTAATGAGCTATATGGACAGTTTTCCATCTACAGTGATAAATTGTTATACAGTGTAGAGTGCCATATACCTCTCAGCTTGGGTATACTGTGAATAGTTAGCTACTATAAAAATTCCTCAGCAAGTTTTATTGTATTGATGTGCTTATTTGTGAGTCTGTGTTGTTGTCTGTAAACTCTTAGAAAATAATAAAATAATCTGTGCTCTTAGTGGGTGTATTCTAATTAGATGCACATTCAGAAGTATTTTTTCAGTATGTTTTTTATGATGGCAGCATAAATGAAGATTCTCTTTCCATAATTGATTTTCTTCTTTTTTGTGTGTTGCTGGGGATTGAACTAGGGCCTTCGTGTTAGACAAGCACTGTACTGATCCATATGCCCAGCATATAAGCTCATTTCTTATTGAATCTGTTAAAGCAGTTCATGTCTGACAAGATTTATCATTAAGTAATTATGCTTTGTTCTCTCATTTGACTTAGTGTAGGGTGATGCGAGACCTTAAAGGAGTTCATGGAAAAACAAAAGGCCAGTCCCTGGGCTATGCCTTTGCAGAGTTCCAGGAGCATGAGCATGCTCTGAGAGCCCTCCGTCACATCAACAACAATCCAGAAATTTTTGGGACTCAGAAGGTAAGCCTCATCCTCCAGGGAGACTTATTTTCCTCAGGGCCACCTATGGAAAAGAGTAGCAAGTGGATGGGGTGGAGGAGGAGGTATGAGTGGATTCCATATAAAATCATCATAAGGAGCTCTAAATTGAATAGACTGCTTGTAGAAATGGCCCCTTACCTTTTAAGTAGAGGAAATGAGTACTAACCTCTGGTTTGTGGGTGGATAATTCCACTTACAGATCAAAATCTAAATTTGCACTGGATTCAAGCCCCAGCACCAAAAAAAAAAAGTCTGACGAATATCATTGTCTCCTGACACAGAGACCAATAGTGGAGTTTTCTTTGGAAGATCGAAGGAAACTTAAAATGAAGGAGCTAAGGATCCAACGAAGTCTGGTAAAAAATACATATATTTTTTAATGTCATAGTTATTTAAACTTAAATTTTGTTCAGTTTGTGCTTCTCCTCCCTGAGAGCAATTCTCAGCCCAATTAAGGTTACTGACCCTTTATTTTCAGTTCCCTAAAGCTCTTTGGGCCATTTTCTCCTCTGTTGACATGTCCTGTGATAGCTCCATAGGAGAAGGGAAAGGATAGGGATCAGTTAATAGGGTTGTGCGGGACATGTCAAAACTAATGGATATTGTTAGGGTTTTATATTCATGTTGGTTTCAACTGTCCCTCCAGAATTCTTTTTTCTTAGATAGCATGATTCCTGATGGTTTTAGAATTGTTTTTAATCTAGCATGGTAGATGGAAGATCAGAGACTTTGGGAACAGGCACACTTGTGTTCAAACTTTAGTTTTGCCCCTTTTTTGCTATATATTCCTTGGTAAGTTATTATCCCTTAGAATCTCATTTTGTAATATGTGTTAACAATGTCTACCTCACTTGACTATGAGGATTAAATGAGATGACACATGTCATTGCCTACCTTACTGCATGGTCATTCTCTTGCCCATCTTCCCCAAGGACATACAGGGCCAGATTATTCGGGGTTCCATAACTCTTATAGCTCTTGTCAATATTAACCTTAAATTTTATATATAGTGAACAATCATAGTCTTTGTGGTGTGTACCAAGAGCATGATTAAGAGATGAGCATTTACAGTGGTTAAGACAATGGCTCTGGGTTGGAGAACTAGGGATCTGGTTATTGTTCAGGTTAACTTTGTTATTCCACATGATAGATTTATCTACTGTTTTTAGCCATTGCTTGAGAAGTGACTCTAAAGCTACTGGCTTTGTTTTTTCACATTACTCTTTGTCTACACTTATGTACATAAGCTCTTTCTATGTAAAAATGCCCCTTTCAACCCTAATTCAAAACAGATACTTATTTCCATATTCAGATCAAATGAGTAGTGTTCTCCCACCTCTCAGATAAGGCCTCATTACTTAGACTCTGATGAACTTTCTTAAATGGTTTCTTATTCTGTTATATCTATAGCCTCACTATTTAGAGATAGACTGGCATATAATCAATGTTGGTTATATTAGTGTATGTATCTGGATCTCTTACGGTGAAAGGGCATAACAGCAAACACTTATTGTTACATTAATTTCACTTGAATCATCTTTTTCTTTCACTTAATTACAAATAAATCTGTAACATCCCTTATGTCTTCTCTAATGCTCTTCCTTTATGTAGATCTGAGTTTCAGACCTGTGTCGTTTTCCTTCTCTCTGAAGATATTTGTTTAGCATTTCTTACAATATAGGTCTCTTGGTAACGGGAGAAAGTCTTTATTTCTCCTTCACTTTTAAAGATTATTTTGTTGGATATGTAATTCTAGTTGGTGATTATTTTCCTTCAGTATTTTAAATACCCCACTTTTTTCTTCCTTACATGATTTCTGGAGAGAAATTCAGTGTAATCTTACCCTTGTTCCTCTATAGATAAGATTTTTCCCCCTCTGACTTCTTTCAAGATCTTATCTTCCATTTTTTACAATTTGACTATGATATGCCTAGGTGTGGATTTGGGGTATTTATCTTTTTTTTTTTTTTTTTTTTTTTTTTTTCTCAGCTCCTGTATCTGTGGTTTGGTGTCTGTCATTAATTTTTAAAAATTCTTAGCCTTTACTACTTTAAATATTTCTCTTGTTGCTTTCTTTTTTCTCCTGGTATTCCTCTTCAAAGTGTGTTATCCCTTTTGTACGTGTCCCTCATCAGTGGCTTTTGAGTCTTGGGCAAGTTACTCTATGCCTATTTCTGTATTATGGGAAGGGTAATGGTTATTTTGTGTCCTCCACCCAGTAACTCTCTGTTACTATAGATAGTGCTTGTATTCACTTTTCTGTAGTTTCCAACAGTGTGGGGGAAGAATTCCCCTTCTTTCACCAAACTCACATAAAGTTCCGCTTCTGCTGGATATTTCCAGCAAACAAACCTCATCCAGAAACCAGATGGCAGTTTTTTTTGTTTTATGCAGCAAAAAATGAGCTTGAAGCCTACAACCAGTAAGCCCCAAAGGGAGCAAAAAGAGCCTGGAAAAGACAAGCAACAGAGTGCAGCTCAGACTCACACACAGGAACAAAGGAAGAAACCCCCAGCCCAGAAGGGAAAGTCAGACTCTACCTCATGGACAGGGTTCCAGACCAAGGCGGAAGTGGAGCAGGTGGAGCTGCCTGATGGAAAGAAAAGAAGAAAGGTCCTGGTGCTCCCCTCACACCGAGGACCCAAAATTAGGTAAGATGCAAGAAGGTGACATGGAACAGGGAATCTCTGGGCACATTTGTTTTTGTGTAGCTATTTTCCCTGTTGTGGCATTTGTTTGGATGAAAGGGATTCTTAGTGCTGTGCTGGTCCCACATGGGATTAACACACAAGTCTTTCTACACCAGCAGAGATGTTACTCTTGGATCAAAGGGCAGAGGGAGCCTCAGAGGAGCCTTCCAGGGCAGGCTTTCATGCCATTTTTCTCTTTTGAAGAGCTTCCTCTTGTCCAGATGGCCAGCTCTGTCGGCTGAAGCTACCTACTTGAAGTTCACCTGTAACTTCTGTTTGGGGTGCCAGATTTGTGCTATGTATAAAAATAGATCTTTATGAAATATTTGGTAAGTAAATGAAGGTCTTTGTGATTCCACCATGATTTAAACAACAACCACAAAAACCCAGTAAGTACAAAAATGTTGAGCCTTAGGATCATCTGTTCTAGGATCCCATTTTAGAGTGATTTAACTTATCCTGGGCCTAGAAAGAGTCAGTATAAAAAGGAATTTATCTCTGGAATTCAGAGAACTCAGGAATGTCAGTTAGAGGAAGGACTCAGAGTGACACTTGACCATCTACTTGACCATCTTATTTCAGATTGCGGGACAAAGGTAAAGTGAAGTCCCTCCCTCCCAAGAAGCCAAAGCCTCAGATAAACCAGTGGAAGCAAGAGAAAAAGAAATTATCTTCCAAGCAGGTGAGTTCTGTAGGGCACATGCCTTGGTATGGCGAGACTGCCGGGCTGGCAGCACTCATACCTGGGTTAGTTGCGCAAACGTGTTCTGGATTGCAGCTGCCTGCAGGACTACAGCACTGTCACATCTGCTGAAATTAATAAGAACTCTTAATACTATATTAGCCTATTAAAATTTTCCTAATTGTCTCAAAATGTTTTTTATGCTTGGAGAGTCTTAGTCAGGACCGACAAGGTTCATATATTACCTTCACGTTTTGTATTTTTTCAATCTTTTTTTATTTAAAGTAGCCTCTCTCTATTTCCATGCCCCCTTTTTTCTGTGCTGTTAATTTGTTGAAGAATCCAGATCATTTGCCCTAAAATGTAATTCATTTTGAGTTTAGCAGCTACCTTGTGGTGTCATTGAACTTGTCCCTTATCCTTTCAACTGATAGGTGTAGTGGCTGAAGTTCAGGGTTTTTTTTTTTTTGTTTATTTCTTTTTTTTTTTTTTTCCCTCCCCCATTTCTGAAAGCCAGAAAGTTTATTGGGTGGCTAATTGTTGAAACTGTCAAGAGGAGCTGGATGCTGCAACAGCCGCCCTCTTGGGTTTAGGAGTTGTTCCTTCACGGAATCCATGCCTGAATCTGCAGTATACAATTTTTAGGTGCCTCATTAGACCAGTCCCAGGGGTGTTTCATCTTTTAGCCTTGGCTCTCCAGTTATACTTTCTCTTGCATTTGGCACAGGTCGACTTCTGAAGGTGGTAGACCTTAGAGCCCCAGTGGTGACACAATGTGTTTGTGTTATTACGACATTTTCCAAACAAAGACATTCCCTTCATCATCTCCTTTCTGCCTCCAAGACCAAAGAGCTCAAGTTCAGTTTTCTTGACAAGTGTATTTCATGGGTGGTGCTGTGAGTTTCCTTGATTCACACACATGGTACTTGGTTGCCCCATTTTAGTGATGTGGAGATTGATCAGTAGATGCAAGAATTGTCTACCTCAATTTAGAAAGTCTCCCATCAACCTTTTTCCTATGATTTTAGTAACCATTGGTCAGTGTTGTATAGGCCCATTATTTACAGAAAAGTGATTTTCTAATTCATTCAACCCTTTTGCATTGCAAATTGAAGGCTTCTGCCTTCAATTTTGGGGCTACCACCAGTTACCATTTGTGTGAGAAAGGCAGGTTAAATGCTCACTTTTAAATTTTCTCTCTGTATTAGTGTGCAGAGTAATGAGCTATTACCCTACTAACCCTGTGGTGACCAATGAGATTTATTTAGTATTTTGGAATCTTGGTTTCCATATTTTTAAAAAAATGTTTTTTTGTTGTTGTAGATGAACACAATACTTTTGTTATTTATTTATTTATTTTTATGTGGTGCTGAGGATATGCTAGGCAGTGTTCTACCACTGAGCCACACCCCCAGTCCAGTTTCCATTTATTTGATGTGTTTTAGTCCAGTGCTTTTATTCTTGTCCTATCATAGGCCAGCAGAAGCCCCTTTAGATTGACTCCTGAATCCATCTGACTTGACCTTATCTGTCTTATATGCTTTTTTTCCAGTCCTGGCATTAGCCATTTTTCCAAGGAGCCCTAGTTTCTTTTAGTAGAAAATAATGATACTGTGTTCTTGAACATTTGAGATCAAGCTTTTTTCTACCTTCCCTACTCCATTTTTTTTTAAAGTTAAAGCAAGCATTAATTTCCCATCCTACTTAAGAAATATGTTTCTCGGAAATTTCTGGCTATATCACATGACATTTTAGAGATCTGTCTCTGAAATCCCTTAAGTGGTATTCTTGGTGAGGGCAGGAGCAAGCAAGAATGTCCATCCTCTAGGCTGTGTTGAGGTTGAAGTGAGTGAGTGGGAGCTAGAGAGGGAGAGGCTCCAAGACACCCAGATAAGTGCATTAGTTGAGCCCTGCTCCTGCATGCTCTTGGTCTGATGTCTGATCAATCAATGATTCCCTTTGAGCTTTTCTCTTTAAGGGTCTGTCTCTGAAAGTCTACCTCTTCCTGGTGGGGAGTGATCTCTGTACCTCCTTATTTTCTGTCTTTGGTGACCTAAGGGTAAGGTGACATTTAGTGTTTGAAACTGATTATCTTATGTCTTCTTTCCTTTACTTTATAGGTACCTAGGAAAAAAGCTAAGGAAAATAAGGCAGAAATCCGCTTCAACCAGTTGGTCGAACAATATAAGCAGAAATTATTGGGACCTTCTACAGGAGCACCTCTTGCAAAGAGGAGCAAATGGTTTGATAGTTGATGCTGCTATCAGACTGGGTAAGAAGTCAGGCATGTACTTTCTGGTAAAGCTCTTAATCCTAGGCCCATGCCCATGTCTTTCACTGAGGGAAAGAAGATCCCTGAGAGCACCAGCTCTGTTACGAGGCTTCCTGGACTGTGCATTTCTGAACTTTGGTTCCTCCTCCAGTATATGTATATGTAGCTAGTTAGCTACAGAGAAGTATCTGAAAAACATCATGATGGTTCTTGTATATTATCTGGAATATTATGTGAAGTTGTGTCTATTATTGCCCATTTTTATTCTGTTTCTCAAATGGAAGCAATTGTAAAAAGCATTCTGGAGCACTTTTTAAGATGTATGATTTGTTTTTACCCTTTTTATAATAGACTGTTTCATTTTTAATATTAAATCCTTTATTATTAACATCTTTTACACTCTTAACTAGTTCAGTTTTATAGATCTGTATGCTGTAGGAGCTGACTAAGTAAAAGCAGAGAAAAATGTTTGTCAAGGTAATCCATACAAGCTGGAAACCCTTGAGTGGGAAAGCAGTTGAGAGCAGTGGGCCAGGCACAGAGCAGCACCTGCTAAGTGTCTACTATTATGAGAGGGTAATGGCTGGTAGGCAATTAGAGATCAGTTTGCAGTGACCACAAACACTCACCTGGCTAGTGATGACCTGCATTTCTCTCATGGAGCACCTCTTGCTGGGAACTCAGAGCTAGTAGCTGTAGTAGAAAAAGCAGTGGATATGAGGCCCAGATCCCTCTACGCCTAAGTACCATCACCCTGTGGGTTCTTTCGAGGTCTTAGTTTCTTCACCTGTAGAATAAGGAGTTTTACTATTCTCTCTGATCCTTTGCAGTTCTAAGTTCTTTCTCTATTTCATTCTTATCATATTCGTATTCCTTCTCTCCCTTTTCTAAAGAAAAGGTGGAGTGGGGGACTTAAATATTAGAGTCAAGGTCCATAAGGATCCTGATGGCATGAGGAGTGGGCTGAGTCTGAAAGACGAAAATCACTGGAGGCAAACATAAATCCCTGTGCTGGACTCTAAAATCCCACTGCACAACTTCTGGTGAGAGTGTGGGAGTCAATTGACTTCATGTTACACAGCAGCAGTCTGGCCCTGACGTGTACAAAGGGACCATTGGGCTGTCTTAGTGGACATGTGAGGTCTCAGGTGAAGGAGCTGCTAGTACTCTGAGCTGGCCAGTTTACACCTGTAGGACAAATACAGTGACCAAATAGGTGAAGGAAACCAGAATTCCATGTGGAAGCAGAATTAGTCATGACTGTTGTTGAAGCTGGTCATAGGTAAATGGAGATTTGTTACACTATTCTCTCTGCTTCTGTGAACATTTGAAATTTTCCATAATAAAAAGTCGAAGAAAAGTTAGTTGAGAAGATGAAGGAAAGTATTTTGGCCTGCCTAAGAAGGAAATTCTTGGTGGGAACTAGCTATGGGGAAAACACATAAGGGTATATAGAAGCAGATGAGTGAAAGCCACAAGGAATCAGATTTTGACTCATCATGAGAAGGAACTTTTTAATGTAGCTGTCAGGTATAGATGTAGTATGTCTGTGATACTGTTGAGATATAGATGTGGTATGTCTATGATACTGTCCAGGAACTCCATTGCTAGAGTTATGCTAAAGGAGATGATAAGGACAGGTCAGATCATTAATATTTGGTCCCATGATGACCTGAAGATGTGTCTGTTTTCTTGCCCAAGTGCCTGAGGCCTGTTTCTAGAGACTATCTGGCCATTCCTCTCTGTCCAGTGTCCTGCATGTACTCAATCCTCATTAACTCTGGCCCTTGAAGTGGCTTAGTGCCTGCTTTCCAGTGGTTTCTTATCTTAGTTGATGGGAGTGATAACAGACAGTGCAGCCCTATCACCTCTCTTATCTTATCTTTGTTCACTCTCCTTTCTATTCATTTTTGGCCACAAAGGCCTGCCTTCAATTCTCTTTGACTCAACCACCTCAGCCTTTGTGTCTGTGTTCCCTCTAACTGGAAAACTTTGTGAGAGGGACTTTATCTGGTTTGCTTCTAGTGAGACAGCACCTGAAGAAACAGCACTTAGTCTTGACCCTGGCCCTTATTAGGTATCGAGTAAGTGTTTACTAAATGAAAAAAATCAGGGAAGAAGTAAATGGTACTTACAAAAGAAGAGAAAAAGTTGGGAACATAGCCCAGAATTCTTGATTCCCTAATCCATTCCAGTGCCATAAATGGTGCTTTCACAGAACCATTGCTGAGCTAGGGATAGAACAGTTTCATAGCAGTATTTTGGGAAACCAGTGGATGCTCTACATGCTTTTGATTGGTTTAGAGGTAGATGAAAAAGGCCTTGAAAAATATTTAGACCTTTTGGAGAGATCAGAACGACAGGTGCCATCTCTAGGGCTACCTTTAGACAATAGGACTCGGAGAGTTTTGAACATTCTTCGATCAGCCTGTCAACACACCTGTCCTACATGTGGGAGGAAGTAAGGTACTTTTATAAAGGCTGTCAGTATAGCCACAACCTGCCTATCATTTGATCTCTTTTCCCTTAGCTAACTCTCTCTGCTTGCCAGACACTTTCTCCTCACTGTACAAATATCCCTAACATTTAAATATAATATATCTTAACATTTAGAATAGATTTAAAAAGGGTGTTCTTTCAGGTAACATTGCCAGATTTTCTTAGATCCAGATATTTCTTCTAACAGCTTTAGCAACCCAGTGTGCTAAAGCATTAGTCAGTTGCTTGTTAAGTTATTATTGCACAGTTCTTTAAAAGAGTGATATGAGGACAAATCATCTGCTTTCTCAACAACTCCATATATGGTGTCCTCCTTTGGGATACCTTCCCATGGGTTCTTCAGTCAGCCATTGACCCCTTGAGAGTTGTATTCACTTCTACTTCACTTCAGAGCCTGATGTTTCAGAAAATGGGGTTTTCTGAATTAACATGAAGGTTGAGTTATAGACTACTTGGTTACTAACAAGAGTAAACATTTTTGTTAATACTGAAGGCCATCAGTCAAAATGATCAAGTTTCAGTGGCATTTCCCTGCTTAATTACACAGTAGCCTGACTCAAAGATAAGACATCCAATAAAGTATCTTAAGATGGTGCGCAGCTTTCTTTGCCTTGTCCTCTACCCTCCAACCTTGATTAGTTAGTGTTTTGAAAAATCTGCTCTACTTCAACTTGTACAATTTCTTCTTTTGGAGTTGAGCCTATGGCAAGGAATGTGCTTCAGCTGTTGTAGAAATGAGAATTGTGGCATCTTCTGTTACAAAGTTAGAGCATGTGATTGTTTCTTTGAAATACAGTCATGTGTCACTGAAAAACCAGGGCACATTCTGAGACCTGCTTTGTTAGTCAATTTTATCATTGTGCAAACCTCACAGAGTGTACTTAACAAACTAAGATGGCCATGATGTCATTAGATGATATAGTCTTATGCGGTATTATGGTATGTGGGGTTCATCATTATGCGGCATGTGGCTATACTTCGAAATATCCTTTGGTATGATTTTTGTCTTGAAAAGAAGAGTAATCCCAGCTACTTGGGAGACTGAGGCAGGAGGATTGTAAGTTCAGGACCAGCCTGGCAACTTAGAACCTGTAAAAAATAAAACGTACTGGGGATATAGCCAGTGGTAGATTACCCTTGGGTTTAATCCCCTAACCCCCTATAGTACTACAAAAAAAAGAAAAAAGAAAGGAACGAAGGAAGGAGGGAAGGACGAAGGGAAGGAGAGAGAAGAAAAGTTTTTCAACTAGAAATTCAGAGTGAAAAACTTCAAGGCATCCACTTTTCATTATGCATTTGGCCTTCCATTGCCTGAGGAGGCAAGGGGGTCACATGTACCACAGTGAGTACCCCAGAATCTTCAGTTTCAGCTCTCCAGCTGACCTAAGTAGCCAGTTCTCTGCTTAATACCCCACTGTTTGTGCAGTGATTGACAGAATCTCTCTAAGGAGCAACTCTTTCCAAGCAACTTTGAAAGTTCCTGTAACTTCTCTTAAGACTGCTCCTTCATGGAGACAGCCATGTTGTTGGACTTTGGGGTGCTGAGACAAGTTTGTATTTCATCTTTCTCTGGTGATGCTCACCTCTGGTTTTCAACTCACTTCTAGCTAGTACTTTAAGGGCCAGGATGAGATTTCTCTCTGACCACAATTGGTTCTGGACACAGCCTGGAACCAATTCTGAGAAGAAAACTGCTGAGTTACCAAAAGACCTATTGGATCACCCCCAAACAGAGGATGTGCCCAGAGCCTTTTATCAGACATGAGAGTTCACTGCTGCAAAGCTGCCTCAGAATCTCCTTCACTGGACAATTGATAGAGGGAAAGTCCTTTCTGTGTTTGAGGGCAGGATCTATATTTTATGCTTTGCTACATACCCTATAACACCCAACATTGATTTACCCATAGTAGGAGTTCATGTAATACTGTTGAACTCTCTAAAGGCTCTTCTAGGGCTTAGCTGGGCTTATGAAGGACAAGAGTCATTTCCTGAGATGATAAACAGTGAAGGCCAATAAAAAGTGAATAATAATAACAAACTGCTCTTTACAGTGCCCTGAATATAGACCTGTATCTTTTCTGCTGTGCCTTTTCTATGCCAGTCTTGATAATTTATTTGCCTCTTCTCTCTACTCAAACGCCATCTGTCATTCAAGTTCAGGCTTAAGGCCCAGCTCTTCCCTAGGGACCTCAAGCATCCCAGGGCATTGCGATCCCTTTGCTGGCGCACTTACTGGTTGACTTCCTCTCACTTAACAGTGCAGGGTACTGTGACTTACTTGTCATTTCTCTAGGTCTTGCCTTCCTAGGGAGACCATGAACCCCTTGATGGCAAGAACTTGCTCCCTGCGATTCTGGCCCCAGGGCCTGGCACATGGTCCTTAGAGATTGGATATTAAAGATGATAAAGGTAAAGAATGTCCCTAGGCATCTGTTGCAGTGATCTCTCCCCAACCTGTCCTTATTTTATGTATTTTCTCTTTCTCTTTTCTTTCTTGTTCAGTCTTGTATTAGGTACTTAAAATGGTTTTATGTTAGGTACATAAAAAAGTCAGTTCTTCTCACTCTACTCCATTTTCTCTCTCTCTTTTTTTTTTTTTTTTTCATTTTCTCTTTTCTGCACTATTATCTCGGCCTTAGTCTACCAGCAACTCCCTCACATGTTGTTTAATCTGCCTTGGTGACCAGAACTCCCATTCCTGTCCCTTTGCTCCCTGAGAGGTTCCCAGCCCTTATGCACAGGGAGGGATGGTGGAGGCCAAATGCAGGAAACAGCATAAGTGGTAAGAAACTGACTCAAGTGTCCCTCTCTGAGCCTGTCTTCCCAACTCTCCCTTCTCCTTTTCCTCCCCCCTGGGTCTTACACTTCATTGTCTGCATGTGCTTTACAACATAAAGAAACTCACAAGCCATATTTTTGATGAAGCTTTCCCTTTGGATGCTCCTGCAGGAAAATGTTAACTTTATATTCTGGTCCATCGTGGGGAAGACCCCATCTTGACTTTGTGCACCTGGGATGGAGCAGGAGGCCCAGAACATTGTTCCTTTGCTATTTACAAGAGAATGGGATTGAGATACACCTTTCTTATTAGAAACTTTGAAGAGCATTCTGAGAACATCCCTCCTCCAGCAGCACAGTAGCCATCAGTTGCTAGAGTAAGTGAGGTAGTCTAGCCCAAGAACACCACAGAAGGGTGTTGGCAACAGGGTTCTGAGGAACAGAGCAAGCTTGTGTTACTTCAGAGGTAGGCAACACAAATAAAATGAAGACCAGCTCTTGGAGGCAGAGTACTTTGGCCCCTTCCCAACCAGCAGCATCCTCTTGAAGTCCTAAAGTGACCTCCCTCACCAAATCAGTGAGAGGAGAGACCTCCCACTGTTAGCAAGGGGAGGCTCCCATCCCAGTGCCACCTCAGTCCACCTGGAATGGTACTCCTGATTCTGAGCCCATTGATGGATTGGAGACTTCTGTCAGTAGGTGAGTTGATCCAGACCATTCCACTGACGAACAATTCATGTCCATTTAATAACAAGTGAGTATAGAATCCTATAGTAATCTAAAATTTATCTGTCGTCTTTGTTAAGTCATGGTTGAATTGCAGCCACAGGCTCCCTACAGATAAAAGAGTTGGCATATAATCAACAAAAGCAATTTCAAAAAATTATGTGTATTGTAATTACAATAAAAAACATTACATATGTTATTTCTATGTATAATGTTTTGCACATAGTTTTAATTTTTAAAACTTTTCTGCATTTTCAGATTTTCTCAGTTGAGTATGTGTATATTTATTTTCAGTAAGTGGGGATTGAACCCAGGGACTCTCTACCATTGAACTCTACCCCTAGCCTTTTCCTATTTTGAGACAGGGTCTTGCTAAGTAGCTGAGGCTGGCCTCAAGCTTGCAATCCTCTTGCCTCAGCCTCACACATTCTTTTTATCAATTATGTGCATATATTTTTTATTCTAGAGAGCCCATTGTTAAATAGCACACTAATGCTATAAGACCTTTTTTTCTCCTGCTCACACTGATTCTGGGAATAACCAGCTCACTGCTTTGGGCTGTTCCTATTTCTTTTTTAAGTCTTCCAAGTAGTGTTCTGCTCAGCCTTCCAGACTTTCTTACTGTTCCTTCAAAACTGTTCTGTTGCTCAGTGTAGACAGGTTGCTTAGCATGTGTGAGGCCCTGGGTTCTATCCCCAGCACTGAAAAAGAACAAATTAAATAAATAAGCCCTTTCAATATATCCTGTCTCAGGTGAGCTTCACACCAAACCTGGCAAAAGTCATTGAGTGGCAAACATGACCTATCCATGTTATAGCCAATTAAATAGGATGCAGGGAAGATCCCTTGGCCTCCTAAACTAGGACTAGAACAGGGCTCCTCCTGCTTGGAGTTCTGTCCCCAAGGGCTATTTAAGGAACTAGTGGACAACACTTTTTGATAGGTACCCCAAATGTTTTTAGGGTAAAGAACTGATTTTTTCAAATTCAGAGAGGAAAAAAGAAAAGGGAATTTCATTCTCACATCTTTGGTGAAATCTTTGAAAATTTCCCTCATGTAATAAACAATGCAAATTTTTTTTTAAAGATGAGTTTCCTTTTTCTTTTCTTTCTTTTAAGACAGCATTCCTCTGTTTCATTTGTTTATTTTTATGTAGTGCTAAAGATTGAACCCAGTGCCTCACACGTGCTAGGCAAGTGTTCTGCCACTGAGCTACAGTCCCAGCCCCCACAGTGCAGTTTTTATGATAAATTATTAACTTAAAAATTAAACCCTTTGCTTGGCCAGCTCCTCTCCCCTCTCCCCGAGGGCAAACCAGTCACACATATTTTTGGAGCTTTTTCCCTCCCTCTTTGTTCTACCAGAAGCCAAATGCACTCATGTACATACAAATAGGTCAAAAGAGAATTTGAGCCCTGAATACATTTATTTTGTGATTTTCTTTGCGACAGACTTGCTAGTAGCACATGGCAGGGGTGAATTGGCCTCACTCACTTTTATAACTGCCTTTCCGGGAATTCAGAATCTGCAGACATCTCCATTCCCCTGGAGGTCATATAATGGCTGTTTTCCATAGTCATGAAAATCTCTGGGGAGAGCCATGGCAATTTGACAAGGGCTATTAAAGGGACATTAGGATTGAAGTGGCTGCTCAGGGAATCATACCCTTGATCCTGTCTGCAGGGACAGCTGCCAGCACTGACCAGTTGGAGTCTGGCCCTCCTGCCTGGCCCAGCTATATGTGGGTGCTGCTGGCAACCAGCCACTGGAGTAAGTCCCAAGGAAGGGGACAGGTTCTTGGAAAAACTGCTTGTCTCTGCTCTCTTTCCACACTCAAGAAGGTTGTTCTAAACTCAAATAATATGTAATAGTATCAATTAATTATATTACTCTGTGTGTCAGACATGTGCTAAGGATTATTTCAATAAGAAAATGCTTATCCCATCCTTATCCCATATCTGGAGGCCAGATGAAGAAGACAGAAGGAAATCTCTGAAAAGGCCAGAGGTTCCTTTCCCTGTTTGCAGACCTTCAGTGAGATGGGCAACTCACTGCCTGTCCTGCCCCAGCACGTCACCCATTTTCCCACATTTTGGAACATGGCCATGTCCAGGGCCTAAGGATAATAATAGGCTAAGTCCCTTCAGCAGAGCCATTTGAAGTCTTTTGTTTCTGTGCCTGTCCTCCCTGTAGGAGGTCTTCCCTTCACTCTGCCTCACCCCACCCTCCATCATACTTGGTTAGCCAGCAGGCACTTAAAACTAATGCAGTAAGAGTGGTCTCCAGGGGAGACCCCAGTAGGGGGCTGGGCACTCAGTAATTTCAGGAGGCCTAAGCGTTAAGGTTGGAGTGGCTGCACACTGGGCCAGGGTCGAGGTGGGGCCCCCATGGCTCCCAAGGACTGACTTTGGAGTTTCCAGCTTTTGAGTCATTTGGTGACACTGTCTTTTTTTTTTTTTTTTTTTTTTTCTGTCCTGTCCCAGGAATTGAACCCAGGAGCACTTAACCACTGAGCCTTATCTCCAGCCTTTTAAAAATATTTTATTTAGGGATAGGGTCTCACAGAGTTGCTTAGGGCCTTGCTAAGTTGCTGAGGCTAGCTCTGAACTCATGATCCTCCTGCCTCAGCCTCCTGAGCAGCTGGGATTACAGGAATGTGCCACTCTGCCTGGTTGACACTGGCTCTTGAGAGGGATTCGTGTCCTTTCCTAGGGGACAGTGAGTGTATCTGAGCTGCTTCTGAAGGGTAAGCAAGAAAAGCGGGAAAACAAGAGAAAGGCCAAGGCCCTCTGCAAGAGATCCCATGTTTTGTGGGGAAGAAGGGAGCCAGGCTATTTACAACTCATAGGATATGCAGGGAGGGGGCTGTCAGTGCGACTGAAACTCACCCTCTGTGCATCTTCACAGCCCACATCTCCAGGGACACAGGTAAAAGCCAAGAGACAGGGTGTAACCTTGGACCAATCACTCAGTGCTGACAGTTTTCTTCGTTCATCTGTGAAATAGAGGCCATCAATCCTATATCACAAAATTGTTAGCAAGCACCATGTGACATAGCCTCTGTAGAAAAAGCCTGGAAAACATGCTGTGGGGACCAGAGGATCTGGGGAGTATGGAAAGAAAGGTCTGATGACTTTTGCCCCCAGTTCCCACAGTGAATTAACAGGAAAGGGTAGAGAGAATGGCTGGCTACCGCATGGTAATTGGCTGATTTCCACCCACTTCTGCCCATGCTGTGAAAGCCCATCCTTGGGGAGGAACAGCCAGAGGGAAGGTTGGCTCCATCGCCAGCCTCCACAGTAGACCAGGACATGTCGCTTGGGGCTCTGCTCCTAGGGCCACTGCAGGGAGAGGAGAGCATGTCATCTCCACGTTCATTATTTCCTTGAGGAATGGCTGGGCTACTAGAGCAGGCCCTTGGGGTGAGGTGCTATAAGGGGCTGGCCCCCTAGTTACCCTCCTTTCTCCTTTGCCTGAGCAAACATTGCTAATTAATCATGACACTCTCTGCCACCCATCTCAGCCGGGACCTTGGCAGTCTTTCAACACAGCCAGAGTTGGCATGTGAGGTGAAGCCCACTTGCCAATTTTGCTGTAAGGAAACAGCCTTCTCTGCCAAAACAGGACACAGTATTAACCACTGCTCTTGGCAGATTTGTGCTGGGTTCTAGGCATCATAGAGGGGCTTACTACAAGGCAGAAGGCAGGTGCTGTCCATGTGCTTGTGCTCATTGAATGATTAGAAAGGTTAGGCTCAGACTGGGAGTGTAGCTCAGTGGTGAAGCATTGTCTAGCATGTGCAAGGCCCTGGGTTCATTCCCTAGCATTGTTAAAAAAAAAAAAAAGACTGCAGACAGACCACCCCTTTTATTCACTTGCTGGTATGAACCAAGCACCTCCTCATGTGCTCCTCTAGAAGCTGCAGAGCACAGAACAGACTCTGTCCTGCTGTCTTGGAGTTCACCTTCCAGTAACCAAGTGCCAGCTCACCTCTACGTTTGACCTATACCTAGGTTCTAACTCTGCCCTGCCCAGAGCCCTCGGAGGAGGGGTGGTGATGAACCCAAATCCTGGAGCTTCTAGTTGAAAGGGGCTGTGTGGTCCTTAGGGTTCATCAGTACAGTGTTTCCACCTTGAACTTCATTGTGAAAACCAGTCATGGAAGAGAGAAGGCACCAAATGTATTTCTGAAGCCTCTGACAGGGTTACAACAAGGAAACTAGGACTTGTAAGGAAAGCTGAGAAAGCACCTGTATTATTTTGTTAGGACATACATAGCAAAGTGGTCCTTCTGTGTTTTCTGTTTTTGGTTTGTTTTTTTTTTTTTTGAACCTGGGATTGAATCCAGGGATGCTCAATCACTGAGCCACATCCCCAGCCCTTTTTTATATATATTTCATTGAGAGACAGGGTCTCACTGAGTTGCTTAGGACCTCACTAAGTTGCTGAGGCTGGCTTCGAACTCAAGATCCTGCTGGGCTTACAGGCATACACCATGGCACCCAGCCACAAAGTGATCCTTCTGAGTGCTTTGAGGAAGAATCTATTATTTGCCTTTTCTGATGTCTGGGTTTTGCCAGCAATTTATGTATGTGTGTTTGTGTGTGTGTGTGTGACTGGCGATAAAACCCAGGGCCTCACACATGCTAAGCACATGCTTTTCCCTCCAGAAGTGCTCCCCTGCTGCCCCATTTTGAGATGGGGCCTTACTGAGTTGCCCAGGTTGACCCAAAGTCCTGGGCTCAGGTGATCCTTCTGCCTCGGCCTCTCAAGTACAGGACTACAGGACTACAGAAACATGATGCCACTCCCAGCCTCGGTTAGAAGTTCTTGCCATTGCTTGGCTCATGGATGCATCAGCCAGTCTCGACCTGATCTGACTGTCTTCTCTCTGTGTCTGTTTCACAAGGTGTTCTCCCTATGTCTATTTCCAATTACTCTCATAAGGTCACAAAGGTCATCCTAATGCTCTCATCTTGACTTGATTACACCTGAGAAGATCCTGTTTCCAAATAAGATCACACTCGTAGGTACCAAAAGTTAAGACTCAGTATGCGTCTTTGGAGGACACACTTCAACCCATAACAGGGCCTCTGATCTATTCGTTTTCCCTTTAAAAAAAAAATCTTAATAAAATTCTTTTTGAAATAGGCAATACATTTACATGGCACAAAATTGAAAAGATATAGTAATTATCTCCCTCCCAACCTGGGCTCCCTTCTCTGGAAGCATCCTATTAGGGTTACTTGTTTGTCCTTACAGAGGTAATCATTGCATTCACATACACATGAAGTGGAGGATATGTGACTTCGTGTTTTTCCCTTTTTGCAACATACCTTGGAGTTCACTCCATTCTTTTCCATGGCTGCATAACACTTGATTGTATCAACGTACCATCATTTACGTAACCAGCTCCTTACAAGGTAGAAATTCCACTCATTTCCAACCTTTGCTATTTACAAACTGCTGGAAAGCAAAATTGCATATGTGTCATTGTTCTAATCATGTATTGTTGTTTATGATGTTTTGACATCCTGAGACCTTCCTGATCCTGGGGAGACTGCCCCTTCCAGGACTAGTTAATTCCTAGAGATAGTGAACCACTTGCCAGTGAACTGTCTTCCATATGAAAACAATCAGTAGAGCCCATATCCTCAACTACCTCATTTATCCAACTCTCTTACACCAAGCCACTATTTTGCCTGCCCTAAATCACCCCAGGGATAGGTACTGGACAACAGGGACTACCTGGTAGCCCAGAGCCTGCTGAAATTATTCAAACTAGTCAATCTGCAGTCTTCTGACACTGGCTTGCCTTGCCTGTGGAAACCACAATAAACACTGGTTAGTGCTTTCCCCTCACTCCATCTGCCTTCAGACCAACCCAAGTGCCTCCAGGTATGACCCTGCCCGACATGGCACCTCCCCTCTTCTTGATCTGTAAGCAATAAATTCTTATTTCAAGAGATGCAGTTGTCTTGGTGTCTGCCATCTTACCAAACCTGATTAGAACAAATCCCAGGTAAATTTAAAAAAGTATGTGCAGCCTTGCTCTCAGCTAAATACAGAAAATACAGAGTGATCCTTTGTTTGGCTCTGAGGGAATACTGGTCTCTATGTAGAAAGATGAAAAAAAAAGCAATGGGAGGCCTTTGAAAATAAATATATATTTTTTTGTGATTATAAAAATAATAACTGGGCATATGATAGCATGTGCCTGTATTCTCAGCAACTCAGGAGATTGAGGCAGGAATATCTCAAGTTCAAGGCCAGACTGTCTCAAAAAGGGTTAGGGTGTAGCTCTGTAGGAGAGTGTCCCTGGCTTCAATCCCCAATACCACACACACAAAATTAATAATTATATATGCTCAATAGAGAAAATTTAAAAATGCAGAAGAAAATTTTTAAAAATTAAAACCGACCATTGTGCAAAGAGTTATAACATAGACTTACCATATGATCCAGCAATTCTCAACTTTATACCCCAAGGAACTGAAAGCAGGGATTTGAACATATACTTGTACACTAAGGTTTATGGCATGATTTATAGTAGCCAAAAAGTAGAAACAACCCAAATGTGCATCAGTGGATGAATGGATAAAATGTGGTATGTAATTATAACCAATGGAATATTCAGTCATAAAAAGTGAAATTCTGATACATGCCACAATATGGATGAATCTTGGAAATACTATGCTAAGTGAAGTAAGCCAGACACAAAAGGAAAATATTGGATCATTCTACTCATACAAAGTAGCTAGAGTAGGCAAATTCATAGTGACAGAAAGTATAACAGAGGTAACTAGGAATTGAGGATAAAGAGAAATGGGGAGCTATTGATTAATGAATACAAAGTTTCCTTATGGACAGATGAAAAATTTTGGAAGATTAAAAAATTCTGAAAAATCACTCTAGTGATGGTTTAACAATATTGTGAATGTACATATTACTATACTAAATTATACAATTAAATAATTGAAATGGCAAAATTTTTATATGTACTTTATCAGAATAAAAGCAATTAAAACCACTGCTATGCTTATAAATATCCCAGCTTATTTTAACCCTTCCTTCTCCTACAGGTATGTGTTTTATAAAAATTTTATAATAGTGTACATATAATAGTGAACTCTAATTATACATTTTAAAAAAACTATTGTTTAGTTGCAGATGGACACAATACTTTTATTTATTTATTTTTATGTGGTGCTGGGGATCAAACCCAGTGCCTCGCACATGCTAGGTGAGTACTCTACCATTGAAACACAACCCCAGCCCCTAATTTTACATTTTTATTGTGAATATTTTCCGTGTCATTAAATACATTGAAATCACTACCTTCAATGGTGGTGTAGTCTCACATTAGGTAAATATGCCATGATTCCTCTATTGCCAGGCATTGAACCTGTTTCTAATTTTTCAGTACATAAATAGTACAGTGAAGAACATCTTTGTAGATAAATATTTGCCTAAATTTCTCATTGTTTCCTTAAGATAGATTATTAGAAGGAGAATTATTGAGCCAAAGATTATGGATTAGTCTCTTTACAAAGTATCAGACTACATTCTTAAAAATGTATAAATTTATACTTTGAACAGCACCATGGGGGCAGTTTACAATCTTTACTGCATCCTGGTTAGGATTAAAAACTATAAAATATTCTCATTGGAAAGGTAAAAATTATCATCTTTTATTTATATGAATTTAATCACTAGTGAGGTTGAATACTTTTTATGTTTATCCTCATGTATATTCTGTGAATTGTCAGATTGTGTTCTTCACCAAATTTTCTGTTGGGGTTTTAAAGTTCTCCTTGTATAGGAATAGTGATGTGTTATTTTATGGCATTTAAACTTTCCAGTTTACTGTTTACCTTTTACGTTTGGTAAAGCAATTTTGAAATGTTTTTCATATAAAAAGTATTGATTTTTCCCTTTGAATTTCCCATTACTTTTATGCTTAGAAAACACTGCTTTTGAAAGTATATATATTTTTCACCTATATTTTCTTTAATTTTTAAGATGGTTCTAAAGTTATACATTTATATCAGTTTCCTAAGGCTGCTATAGTTAAATGCTACAAATTGAATGGCTTGCAACAACAGAAACTGTCTGCAGTTTGGAGACCAGAAGTCTGGTATGAGCAGGACCAGGTTTCTTCTGAAACCTGTAGGGAAGGATCCTTCCTTGCCTCATCCAGCTTCTCAGGGCCCCAGATGTTTCTCAGCTTATTTCTTGACAGAGGAAAATTCCAGTCTCTGCCTCTGTCTTAACACGTCATATTTTAAAAGACACTAGATATACTGGATTAGGGGCCTGCCATACTCCAGTATGACCTCATCTTAGCTAAACTAATTACTATTTCCAAGTTAGGTCACCTTCTGAGGTGCTGGGTTAGGACCTCAACATCTCTTTTTGTTTGTTTTTGGAGGGACCCAATCCAACCCATGACAACATTTATTTTTCCATCCACCTGGAATTTATGTATTCAGATCTGTTATGTGAGAGAAGGTATAATTCTCCATCCAAATTGTTAACCAAGTATCTCTACTTCATTTATTAAATAATGCCATTTCACCTCACAGGATTTTAATTCTCTCTTTATCAGCCACCAGTTGCTTGTGCACTAACTTCTGGTAAATATGATGATGTGTCTGCTAATTCCTGTTTCATGGCTCCACAATTTTCATTATTTTAGCCTCACTGTATATTTAATATCTGCTAAGGCAAAGTTCCTCCTTATTTATCTTCAAATTTGTTTTCACCTATTTTGGCCTATGTATTTCTTCTGAGTAAACTTTAAAATAACTGTGACATGCTTAATGACAACAAAACAACAAATCTCCTGTTCTTTTAATTGGACTGTGCTCAGTCTACAAGGACCTCTGCGGCCCATTCCATCTTCCCATTTAGGAATGTGGCATGCTTTTCCATCTAATTATTTCATGGGTTTTCAGCATTAAAACTTTTTTTAAGATACAGGTTTCCCACCTTGTCCGTACGATGAATCCTGGTATTTTTGTTGCTGTTGTTGCTATCTCTGGTCCTCCATCCACTCACCCCCATTATATTTTCTAATTGGTTATTGCTAGTTGATAAGGAAGCTATTGAATTTTGCATCCAGCCACTTTATTAAATTCGCCTGTTAGTTCTAATAGCTTTTCAATTTATTCTTGTAGGCTCTCTGGAGCCTTTTGCACAAACCAATTCAAATGAATAATTAACTCTCTGGCTGAATCAATGACCTTACCTAAATCAGGCCTCTTAGAAATTGAGGGAATTTGGCTGATGGAGAATGTTGTGTAACTGTGGCGTAAAATGGGGACTTGGAACGTTCTGATATCTTCAGGAATGGTCCTCTTCTTTAATTCATCATTTTACTGCTCAAACTCTGTCCTAAAAAAAAAGTAGTCAGAACTATGGTTAAAATAATTTAAGTGTCAAGACATGTATTGCAACATTTGTACTTATAACAATGAAAACTGGAGACAACCTCATGATTAACATTGGTGGACTGGTTAAGTAAATGTTCATGTGGGTGTCAGCTCAGTATCTTAACCCTCCCATTCTACCTGCCCCAATAAGGCCCAGACCTCTCCCTTGAACTTGAGCCTCACAAATCCCGCTGCCTGCAGAAGGCTCCCATTCTGTTTCTGATGCTACCTTAGCCTCTCCATGACCCATCAGAGCTCACTCGCTTGGCTGAAGTATTGTTCGGGGAAACATTTTGAGGCAGAGCTGGGAGTGCAGGTGAGTGGGGCAGGGGACTTTTGGGGACAGCATCTGCAAAGCAGCAGAAATTTCACTGCAATGCATCAGCCCAGCCTTCAGCCAACCCCAGAGCTCCAGAGCCGGGATGGCTCTTCAGAGTTGTCATAAATTGACATAAGGGCTATGGGCTCTGGAATGCTCCATGTTCATCAGTCATTGCATGGGGGCTGCCCTTAGAGAGGGGTCTTATCTTAGGGGAGAGAGACCCATCAGTGAGCTGCCAACACTGTCAGAGAAACAAATGCTTCCATCTTGAAAGGGACTCAAGATGGGTGGCACACCACAGCATTCACTGATTGCACCTGCTGTCTTGGTTTAGTTAAAGATGGCCACAATTCTTTGCTACTCTTTCCATTCAGAAATGGTGTCTGTTTCTCCTTTTCTCAAATATGGCTGACTCTGGGATTTCTTTTAGCCAAGAATGCGGCAGAAGTGACTTTGTGTAATTTCTGAAGCTGGAACTTGAAAGATAGAGCATTACCTTTGATTTTAGAATACATGCTCAAGGAGACCACCCCAATGAGGTTCAGCTATCATAAGACCGACATGGTGGGGGAATCAGAGCTAGCCACATGGAGAGAAGGGGCCATGTGGAGGAGTACCAAGGTGGTAGGCATATGAAACATGGACTTTCCAGCCCAGCCAATGACTGCAGCGTAACCAAGCAAATGACTCCCCCAGGCCAAGTCTTGTGGAGCGGAACCACCCAACTCAGCCCCCCCTCCCCGAGTTCTAGACCCATGGAATCATGAGAAATAATAAATTTTTGTTAAAGCCCATATTTTAGGGAGGGTTTTCGTGCAGGAATAGAGATAAGTGTAATACTTTCTTTTCCTGCATCATTGGTCCCAGTTTTGGGCACCATGATTCACCAAGTTATCCGATCTAGATACTACAAGGTCGTCATAGACTGCTCCTTTACCTTCACTTCTATAACATGTCACTTGCAAAGCCCTGACAAGTTTACCTCCTAAATAATTCCTGAGGACTATTAATAAATTAATACAAATGAATAATTTCCCTCTTCATCCTGCCTGTTGCCATTACCCATTTGCTCAGACCTGCAATCTCCTTGCCCTGGGCAGGTGCCATGGTCATCTATACTGGCTATCTCAAATTCCATCTATGGCCAAGATTATCTCCCTAATGCATGTCACCCTCTCCTAAAACCCTCTGGGTAGCTCCCATCTATGACAAGGCAAAGGCTCAGCTTTAACCCCACATATTCAGCTTTAGCCTCCTTTACCTCCATACTTGACCAAACTTTGCGAATTCTCTGACTCAAAACGTCAGCCCTCAGCAATTTTGCTACTCACATGTTGTTTCTCCCTTCCTTACCTTCTCTTCAGAATGCCTGCTTTCTTCCTCCTTCTCCTGGCTCATTCTTACCTTAGAAATCACCTCTTTCTGGAAGACTTCTCTTTTCTATCTCCAGTATCCTTCACCCATGCTGGACTAGTTGCCACCCTGGGGATCCACTGCTACTAGTTTTTGTAAGCCAAAGAAACAGCCAAATCAGAAAGTAATCCCTCCTCAAGAAAGACTGGTGTGGGGTCCAGCGCGGTGGCGCCTGCCTGTAATCCCAGTGGCTCATTATAGAGGATTTATGCTCAGAGGAAGTGTTACTGGACCTCCCTAGGCCCAGGAAGGAGGGAGGCTTCTGGTCTATCATGGAAGTGAAAATAATATTGCTCTCCTTTTCTCTTTCCTTCCAGCCCCAACTGGCCACCAGTGTCCTGCCATTCTACTTTAGATACCCAGACAATGGGCCCAAGAGGCAAATTCAGGGACCCAAGACTGTTATTCTGTTAATAAACATTATTGATTTTCCTTCGACATGGTCTATTGGAGTAATAATTCTAGTATTTTATGTCTGAGGGTTAGGGTTAAGTTGCTACAGTATTAATGGCTGTAGTACTTCCTGTCACTAGTGTTCAGTCCCTGTAGTATTTAGAATCTGTAGTATTTAGTGACCACAGTATTTAGTTGCAGTGGTGTTTAGTGCCATAGTGCTCAGTGGCTGTCATATTTGGAATCTGTCATATTTAGTGGTTGTATTATTTAGTGGCCGTAGAATTTAGTGACCTCCTGCAATTCAGTGATTAAGCATGTGCTCTGGTTTTCCTTTGCTGCCTCCGAACAAACTGTCCTCCCAGCAGTTCTTCTGTCTGCCCTGTCAGTACCCTGCTCCCTGAGCCGATGTCCTCCACTCATAAGCAATTTTTCAGTCCCTTGGCACAGCTTCATTTAAAAATGTGCTATTCTGCAGTGCCTGAGGAATTTTTCTTCCGTTTTTCAAAGTTCAGCTGTTTCTGAATCATTTCCTATACGTCTTTCCTTCCTCACCCCTCCTTTGCCCCCAAATTAAAGTTCTTTTCTCAAAGTGGAGTCTGGGATTTTTCCATGTCCCGCCTCTAGCTACAGAACAAGAAAGTGATTTGGCACCAATTTTGTGACCAGAGAGGGCAGGCGTTTGTCCAAAGGGATCCAGCAGATGAGATGAAGAGAATGATGCATTGTGAATGCAGTCCAGGCTTTGGGTGGGCAGCTATGAGGCAAAGGGCCCAGGTCCACCTCCAGTGGTCACCCTGAGGCTTCCCTGATTGCAAGAGTGGTGTTTTACACTGGACACGAGAGTCTCTACTTCCAAGGACTGTGTTGGTTAAAACAAAACAGCTTGTCAGAAAGTGCTGCACAGGGCCTGGCACTCATGAACTCCTGAGGCAATGGGAATGGCTGTACGCATGGTGCTGTACCCACCTGCCCAGCCAGGGTGAGGTGGGTGCTGGGGTCATATGAGGAGCAAAAGGAGGCTCTTCCCACCTATCCTCCACCAAGAGATCAGAACACCATCTACTGGGCGCAGGAAGCCCACTATTGTTTAATTGTACAAATATCCCTTCTTCTCTATCTTAAGTTTAAAATCTGGATTCAAGGAAAACATCAGGTTTCCAACCTATTGATTGAATTGAATTCATTCTTTTTCTTTTTCCTTCTCTCTTTCTCACTCACTTCCTGCCTCTTTTTCTCATCAATTCCATTTAATTCTACATTTACTGAGCATCTACTATATGTGATACACAGAGCAAATTCACACTGGAGTAAGAAAAGACCTGGTTTCTGCAACCTGAAAGAACTTCCACCATCCTTTTGCTCCCTGGGGGGTGAGAGAGGGAATTTCCTGGGTCCTTGGAGGAATCAGACTTTTCTGGTTGAGGTCTCATTCCCCCTGCTGCCTCCAGTTGAGACTCCCTTTGTGAAACCTCCTTCGTCTGACTAACCCAGGAACCAGCCACTAAGGTCTGGTAGCTGGGGAGGGCTGTCAGCAAGATTGGGCTCTGTGAACTGAGAGGACTGTCGTGGCCACTCTTTGTTTTCTTGGGCAACATTTATCCTGTGGTTTGGGATATATTCTTAAAACTTTGATAATTTTAGACTCTTTTGATAGTTTAAGAACTGCAAAGACAGTTTTTTGGTCTGGTCCCTGGGTTTTTTAAAGATTCTCAATTGAGTGTTTTAAGCCTTTTTGATTAAAATAGAGACATTTAATATCACCAGGTGATGACCCCAAACTCCCTCCAGTTTTATATATTAGTTTCTCTCTCTTGCCTTTGGAAAGAATAAATGCTTTTTAAACTTTCTTCCTGGGCCTCTCTCTCTCTCTCCTTCTTCCTTTCCCTCTCCCTCTCCCTCTCTCTCTCTCCCTCCCTCCCTCTCCCCCTCCTCCATTCTTTCTTTTCCAGTGGCTCCTCTACTCCAAGTCCTGACATAACATCCGCCTCCCTGGAGATGCCCCATATGCCTCCCGGCTTCTGACTAGCATCCTTGAATCTGCAACCTTAGGGCCCCTTTCTCACCTCCATTTCAGCCCATTTCCAAGGTCATCCTGGAGACTTGGATCAGCCCCGGAAGTGCACACCCCTCTCCGCCAAAATAACACATTTAGTGATGGTGCTCCTGATAGCATACCCTACCCTTTACCTTGCTGGCTCAATACCAATGACATACCATCCTCAAGCTCTTTGGGATTTCAACCCATGGACTCCTCCATATAGTCTCCATTCCTCAGACCCCACTGCCTCCATGTCCCTCCCAGTTGAAATTCTATGTTCCAGTTTTAAGCACTAATTCTTATATCCTAAGTTTTTCTTCCCCATTGGTCTTCCCTCATAGGGACCTGGAAAAATTCCAACCCTTGACAAACACATCAGTGGTTTTCCATAATACTAGGCAGACTAGATCACCATAAAGTCATGGTCTCCACCCCACGGAGTAATCCTACTACTTCTGCTTCAACTCTTGCTTCTGTCCTCAAAGACTCCATCTCGTCAGACTCTGACTAGTGGGCCAGTCAGTGGTGTGCTGGAAGATGATTAACAACAGGCTCTGGAGGAGATGAGGAAAGTTCTGATTTGTACTGTTTGTCCATTTTCATGATATAGATACTCCGTGGTCTACTTTACACTAACAAGATGATATCAGTTAATCACTTTTAGAGATTACAATAGCAGCCAACAAGCTCAAAAGAATAGGTAGGCCGGGGGCGGTGGTGCATGCCTGTAATCTCAGTGACTTGGGAGACTGAGGCAGGAGGATTGAAAGTTCAAGGCCAACCTCAGCAATTTAGCAAGACCTGCCTCAAAATGTAAAAAAATAATAATAAGGACTGGGGATGCGGCTCAGTGATAAAGTGCCTCTTGGTTAAATTTCCCAGAAAAAAAAAAAAAAAAAAAAGGATAGGATAGGTAGTAGTGAAACAATTAAGTTGGAAGCAATTATTTTTTAGTGTTAATTTAAAAAATATTTGCAATTTTATGTGATTTAGCTTTTAATTGTATATTCACATGCAGTTGTAAGAAATAATACAGAGATTCTTTATACCTTTCATCCAATTATTAAATCTTAGAATACCATGTCACAACCAGGAAACTGATGTTGATATGCTTAATCTGATTGCTCAGATTTCATCAGCTTTACATGTAGTCATTTGTGTATGTCTCTCTGTGTGTATAGATTTAAGTTCTAAGCATTCTTATCATATTCGTAGATTCATGTGACCATCACAGTCAAGCCACAGAATAGTTCCACCACAAGGCTCCCTCCTGCTGAACTTTTATAACTACAGCCACTACCCTCTACCTGTCTCCCACCTATTGATAGCCAGTAATCTGTTCACCTCTGTAATTTTGTCATTTTGAGTATGTTATGTAAATGGAACCACACAGTATAAAGACTCTTCTGAATTATATTTAAGCTTTCAATTTTGTGAAAATTGTCAATTTACATGGACTCTTAAGAAATACTACAGAGATACTTGTGTACCTCTGCCCAGTTTCTCCCAGTGATGTCTTGTACAACTGTAATACAGTACTGTAATCAAGCCATTGACACTGACATAGTCAAGACACAGAACATTGGGTGCTGGGGATGTAGCTCAGTGGTACAGTGCTTGCCTAGCATGCATAAGGCCCTGGGTTCAATACCTGTCTCAGGGAAAAAAAAAGATGCAGAACATTTCCATCACCACAGATTCCACCTGAGCACTTTCAAAGTCAGTCCTACCTTCTTTCCTCCTTTCATCCTTAATGCTTGGCAACCACTTAGCTGTTTTCCATTTCTATAATTGTGCTATTGCAAGAATGTTATATAAATGAAATCATACAGTATGTGATGTTGTGGGATTGATTTTTTTCACTCAGCATAATGCCTTGGAGATTCATCCAAATTAGTGCATGCATCAGTAGTTTATTTCTTCTCTTTTTTTACTGACTGAGTTGTTTTTCATAGTGTGGATGTATCACAATTTAACCATTCACCCATTGAAGGAGATTGGGTTGGCTCCAGTTTTTGACTTTTATAAATAAAGCTGCTATCACCACTCATGTATAGGTTGTTGTGTGAACATAGATTTTTTTACTCTCTTGGTTAAATATCTGGGTCATAAGCACATATTTTATTTTATTTTATTTTTTAGTTGTCAATGGACCTTTATATTATTTTTTTATATGTGGTGCGGAGAATCAAACTCAGTGCCTCACACATGCTAGGCAATCACTCTACCACTGAGCTACAACCCCAGCCTGGCACATGTTTGACTTTGTAAGAAAGGGCCAAACTTTTCTCCAGAATGACTCAACCATTTTGCATTGCTCATAGCAATGTGTGAGTGATCCAGTTTTTCTACATCCTCTCCAGTGTTTAGTGTTATCATTGCTTTTTATTTCAGCCATTCTGGTAGATGTGTGGTGCTACCTCGTGTTATTTTCCTAATGACTGAGGGTGCTGAATTTCTTTTTATGTGCATTTACCATCTATATATCTTCTTCAGTGAAAAGTCTACTCATGTCTTTTGCCCATATTCCAATTGGGCTGTTCATTTTTCACTGCTGGTTTTAGGAGTTCTTTATATATTCTTGATACTAGGCCTTTGTCAGATATGTAGTTTGCATATATTTTCTCCCAATCTGTAGCTTGTCCTCTTATTCTTTCAACAATGTCTTTCACAGAACAAATTTTTTTTTTTTTTAAATTTTGGTGATACCCAATTTCTCTACCACCATTTGTTAAAAAGGCCATTTTTTTTATTAAGTTGATATAATGTTTTTATATCATTGTCACAAATCAGTCAGACATGTTTGTATGGATCTATTATAACTTTTTTTTTTTTTTCTTCTGGTATTGGGGATTGAATCCAGGGAGGCTTTACCACTGAACTACATCTGCAACTCTTTCATTTTCTTTTTAATTTGTGGTAGAGTCTCACTAAATTGCCTCAGATAGCCTTGAACTTGTCTTAGCTTCCCAAGTAGCTGGGATTAAAGGCATGTGCCAACCCACCCAGCTAATTTAATTTTAATTATTATTTTTTTTTTCTTTTTGGTACTGGGAATTGAACTGAGGGGTACTGAGCTACATCCCCAGTTCCCTTTTTTTGTTTGTTTGTTTGTTTTTTTGTTTTGAGACAGGGTCTTTCTATATTGCTGAGGCTGGCCTCAAACTTGTGATCCTCCTGCCTTAGCCTCCCAAGTCAGTGGGATTACAGGTCACCATGCCTGGCACTAATTTAATTTTTAATAGCTATGTTTAATAACTGGTTCACAAAATCTAGAAAATGTAGCAACTGGTTTTCTGGGCAGGTTTTGACATTTGCTTGGTCAGTTCCTTTAGTTTTGCCTACAGCCTTAGTATCTGACCTTGTGCATGTTCAGTGACAAAATAGAAGCCACATGAGAATGCCTTTTCCTCATCTCTGAGTCTGCAAACCCAGCACCCACCGGCTTCAGATTTGTCCCTTCCTTTTCCTTCTGACTACAGAGGAAGACCCCCATCCCTTCTCCCACCCGAGGCCAGGCAAATGGTGCTCTGAATTCTGGCCCCACCCACTTCCTTAGAAGCCTTCTTCTCTCCAGGTTCTCAGAATTGGAACAAGTTTGCTTCCCTCCAGCCCTCAGTCCAACCTCCCTGTCGACTCTCCCCTGCCTCACTTCTCTCCTTTCACAGACTTGTTCCAAGAACCGATTTCCGCCTCTTCCTCCTCTACTTGCCCTCCTCAGTCCACTCCATCTCTCTGCAGTCCAGCGAGCAGCGCAGGAATTCCTCTTCAGGCTCTCCAGTGCCTCTCCTCTCCTGAATCCTACCTGTCTGATCCCCAGGGGTGCTCCACGTTGCTCTCCCTGCATGCTCTCCAGAAGTTCCCTCCTGGGGCTCCCCTTCTCTTCTGATTGGCTCCTGGTTTCTTATTCAGATTTCCTGTCTTTCACATACTCAGGTTCTCCTTTCCCCTCTCCTCTAGCTGTCTCCTCAGGGCCACTGTTCATTCCCAAGGCCCTGGTGACCAAGGCCTGCTGGTTCCTCCTGGATCTGGGTGCTATTACCTAGAGTCCAGGACCTTCTCCATAAGTCTCCTTGGGTCCCTCTGAGTAGTCTGAATTCCAGACCACTGTCCTGATGAAACTCAGTGTGGGGCCCACAGGGCTAGGATTGACAGATTTAGCAAATAAAGAGGTCACCAAGTTAAATTTGAATTTCAGGTAAAGGTAATACAAGTATGCCTTAGATAAATAACAAAATTTTAGTACAAGTATATCCCTAATATTGAGTGGTCACACTTTTATTTAAGTCCAGGCAGTTAGACTTATCTGTTCAAGTCTGACACAGGGCAGCAATTGTTATGGTTTGGATATGAGATGTCTCCCAAAAGCTCCTGTGTTAATGCAGGAATATTCAGAGGGAAAATGATTGGATTGCTGAAGCTGTAATCTAATCAGTTCATCCTAGTTTGCATGGCCTGACTGGGTGGTAACTGAAGGCAGATGCCACATGGCTAGAGGGGGTGGGTCATTGGGAGTGTTTCCTAGATGGGTGCATCTTCCCTTCGACCCATCCCCCTTTTCTGCTTCTTGGGTACCTTGAGGTGAGCAGCTTTTCTTCACTGACCCTATTCTGGTGATGTGATGCCTCACCTTGGGCCTAGAGCAATGGACTTGGCTATCTATAAACTGAAACCTCTGAAACTGTCAACCTCAAATTAACTTTTCCTCCTCTAAGTTGTTCTGGCCAGGTATTTTGGTCACAGGGATGCAAAGTTGACTGAAACAGCAATTAACTCAAAGGAAGGAATCATGACTGGTGGATTTTTAGACCTGAGCGTAGGGTAATATTTTCGTGGGCAGAGACCTTCCAAATATTCCCTTCAAACCTTAATGCTCAGTTAAAAAATTACTGGTTTTCTATACTTTTATTGTTATTATATTAGCATTGCTTGGTTTGACTGCTAATAATAGTGTAGGATAATAATAGGACCTACTCACAGAATGGTAGTGAGAATGAAATGAATTAAATGTATAGCACTTGTCAAAGGGGCCGCAGCCATCCGGGTACAGTAAGCTGCAGTTCTAGAAAGTTCTAGAAGGTTCTAGAAAGGCTGAAGGCAGCCGGGTAGGTCCCAGGTGACCACAACAGCCCAGCCCTCCCCTGCCAGTGCCCTTTCACCCCAACCTCTGGTGGACATTTATGTCGTTTGGCAGAGAAGAGACCCAGAAGTGGGGTCCCCACTGCTGGGCAACTTGGGACCCCAGGCAGTGAACCTGGGGATACATCTTCCTTTCGACCCCACCTGCTTCTCTGGGCTAGTATTGCTGACTTGGTGGAAGAAGAAGAGAAAGGGAGAAAAGGCCAATAACAATTAAGAGAAATTTGCTGAGTGGGTGGAATTGTCTCCCATTCCCAGCAAGGCAGCCGGGGGCTTGGCGCCAGCGGGGACCTGAAACAGACAACTGCTCTGCCTGCAGAAGCAGTGGGCAGGAATCCCCGGTGGACGATCGGTACCAGAGGAGGGGCGGCTGCGATGCGGGCTGCCGCCCAGCCCTTCAGCTAAGAAAGGGACACAAGGTAGAGGGCGGGGCGCAAAGGAATGCCCTTTATGGTAAATCCCTTCCAAGACAGAAAGAAGGGCCCAGGAGCCGCTCAGAGACTTCCTGATGATTTGGCGACAGGTGTCTCCTGCAGCTGGAATCTATTCTTGTGAGATTCCTATTTGCCTTTTCTGGAAGAAACTGGGTGGGCAGCTGGGATGATCCTTGGGCTCGGAGGAACAGTATAACCTGGATGGATAAGTCCTGGAGCTGGCCCTCCCAGCCCCGCCCCTCCCCAGTCAGCCCTGGCTACCCACCGCTCATCACAGAGGAGCTGACCATGCGCGGGGCAGGCCCGTGAGAGGTTTTTACATGCATTATCGCTTCCATTCCCACGACTAATCCCCGGCTGGGAGAGGTTCAGTCACTTGTCCAAGATCATACAGCTGTTAAGCAGATGAGCCGGCGGTGCTTGAGCCCAGGCGGCTGCTTCTGATACCAGCTTTTAACCCTTTACCATCTGGTCTCCTGCTGCATCGACAAGACTTCAGACTCAACACAGCACTCCCCAGAGCCACTACCGGTATAAATGAGTTGGCACATGAAATGAAACTTGCTTTCCAAACTCGTAACATTGGTACATGGGCTCAGAAGCAAATCATCGTGGCTGCTGGATAACTTGATCGGGTGATCTCCCTCTTGACACATCCATTTATGGAACCATAGAATAGTCGATCTAGAATAAGCCATGGAGTGCAGGATGTGGATTTTTCAGAGGAGAAATTAGAAACCCAAAGAAGCGAATGCATTTCATCAAGATCGTTAACCGGGTGTCTGGCATTCTTTTGGGGAGCTTGTTAACTCTCTCGCTGGCAGCGTTCCTCACCCAGGGCTCAGGCGGGAAAGACTTGACGCGAGATCGCCTCCTGAGCCCCAGACCTCGCTTGAGCCTCTCCGGCAGCCGCGCTGGGAGGGGGAACCCTCAGCTTGCCCCGAAGCCAATGCGGTCTATGGGCGGGACCGAGCGGCCACAGAGAAGGTGAAGTTCGCCGCATTTCCTACATTGGAAAATGAGGCGCCTCCTGGCGGTGGAAGCCCATGGGCGTCGTGAGGTTCCATGGCCCTACACATGTCCTGCTTGAGGGAGCCAAGGACGGGCACCCCTTGTAGGGTAGCCATCAGATGCTGGGCACATATCGAGGTTAAATCTGCTTAAAAGACTGGCAAACATGCACCAGAGACCCAGAGCCTCTCCTGCCCAAGTCCTGGGGACACCTGGTTCCCATCCAGCCATTTCACATGGCTCTGAAACTACCTTTTCAGAGCTTGACCCTTTGAGGCACAAGGTCAAAAAACGTGGGAGGCACAAAGGCACCCCCACTACCCCCCCTACATAAAAGACCCCTTTTCTTCTGTTTAATCTCATGAAATGTTATCTTATTTTAACAGTTGTTCCTACAGTGATCCTATCAACCTCAGCAGCAGGCACACACTAGGTATGGGAGGAGGGATGAAGGTAGAGAGGCCCACACTGAATGGGAATGGCCAGTCGTGACCTGGGGTCCACCCCTGGTTCACATCAACTCCTCTAGGCAGCACAGAAGCCCACCCTTGAGGGGAGCTGGGACAGCTAGATGACAACCACTCACAGGTATCCTGACCTCAGGACATCAGGTACCACCCTAAAGTTCCCCCCCCCCCCTAGATCTGTTAGGATGCCCAAAATTTTGCCTTGCTCAGCTTCTGGCATATAGTAGGTACTCAAGAAATTTTCTAATCAAGAATCTTTACCCCAGCTCCTCACATATGGTATTTTAATGGGCCCTACCCAGGACCTGCGAGGATTGGCCATAGGGCGTCTATTCTCCCCTTAAAGCCCCCCCTTCACACTCTGGCTGCCCAAGGATGAGCATAGTGGTGAGCGAGGCCTCAGGATTCCTCTAGAAGTGTTTCGGATAATCTAGGCCCCAGCAAGGGATCTGGGAATTCCTCGAACAGCCGGTGTGCATTTGGGTAAAAATACTTGGCCTGCCAGCCCCCAATACATCTCTTAGAGGTGTCTGTCAGCCAGCCCTCTTGGGCAGTCTGGGCTGGGCAGCCTTAGACCTCCAGGAGGCTGCACAGAACCCCTTGGGGCTGTCCATTCTGTGCCAGTGCCTCATTCCTCTCCCCAGGTCCCCCCCCCCCCCCCCGCCAGCTGCAGCTGGCCCTTGAGATAGCAGCTGCTTGTCCTCCCTCCTGGGCTGGGGACACAGCTGGATGTGGCAGCGCCCAGTTAATACCCGATTACCTTCCCCACTGACTGCACAAAAACGGAGCAATTTTTCCAGCCCCCACCCCACCCCCTGGGAAAACAAAGCTGTATGTTCCCGCAGCCAGTGTCCTTACTAGCCAAGAGATTATGGCTGCATCTGGTTCTAGGAAGAAGGAGGCCAGAGTGTGTTCTTAGGAGGGCAGAGAGGCACCAAGGGATCTTGTAGCTCCCCAAACAGGGCAAATGGAGCGGGGCCGTGAGACAGAGTGATGCAATTATGAGGCAGCGGAGACCAGGGAGAAAATTAGAGAGAAAAGAGGGTGAAGGAGGAGGAGAAAAGCTTCTTCTGCAAAGATTTTATTTATTTCTATTCTCTTTGAAGTTAGACTTCAAGTGGAATCAGGAGGGGAAAAAGCAGAAAAGAAGAAGGGAAGGAAAACACATCAGAGAATTTAGGCGGCTGGTGTATGCTTCAGACTTCTGCAGGGGAGCTTGCTTCATGCCCACCCCACGCCAGCGGCTGAAGGCCAGGACGCGCTCCACCCCTGGGGATGCACACTCATGACCAGCCGAGAGGGGCTTTCTGGGCAACATTTTTCTAGGAGATAATAACATGACTGTCCGAATTATTTCTGTTTTTTCTTTTTTAATTGACAGGGCATCTCTATGTTGCCCAGACTGGCCTTGATTGCTCAAGCAATCCTGCTTCAGCCTCCCCAGTAGCTGAGACTATAGGTGCAAGCCAACTGAATCATTTTTAAAAAAAGCTATGGTGTGTGCTACAGAGCCTGGTATACTTAAGTAGTTGCTTAATGAATAATAGCCATGTGTCAGGAACTATCCAATGTTCTTTTTTACATGTTAGTTTATCTTATCCTTCCACAAGGCTATGAGATAGATAATATGCTTTTTATGCTACAAAATAGAAAATGGAGGCAGAGAGGCCAAGTTACTGCTCAAGATTATGGGATTTAAAAGTGGCAGAGGTGAGATTCAAACCCATGCAGGCTGATTTGAAAGATCATGCTTTTAATCACCATGCTCTACAGACTCAAGACACCATGGATGTCATTTAAATCCAAGTCCCTGTTTTTATAAACTAAGAACTAGGACTAAAGAGAGGAAGGAACTTGTCTAAGACCCTGGGCACTAGCCAGCTACTAGCAGAGTAGAACCCAGACCTCCCTACATTCAGTCCCAGAGATTTTGACACCCCTCCTCCACCTGTTTTGGAATAGAAGAATCTACGCCCTCCAAGATTTGTAAACTGACTTTTCAGCAACAGTGGTGTCTGCCAGGCTTCAGAAACTGGTGGAATCTGGCCTATTCTCTGGCTCACCAATGCTCCACCCATGTGGCCAGGCTGGCTCCACAGGAAACACCCAAATTCTTCAGGTAGTGGCAACCAGGTCCAGCAGGAGGATGTCAAAGTTGCAGACCCCTGGAGGCAGACAGGGGTTGTCCCTGAGGGAAAGTGGCTGAGGCTGTCCTTCAGGAACCAGGGCTTTCTCTGAGGCACCAGGTCCTTCCGGGCCCAGTCAGGGACATGCAGTGTGCGGTGTGAACTTTCTGTGCTTGGATTGCCGCCCAAATTCCCAGTTCTTTGGTAACCTGAATACTTAACATTTTCAGGGTAATTTTTCTCCCAAGGCAATTGTTCTGGATCACTAATGTCTGGTACATAAGATATCATTTTTGATTCAACATATTTAAAACTCATTTTTCCCCTAGACAAGACAAATAGAATTTGTGGCTTCCCATATAGGGCTTTTCAAAAAGATTGGTGCTGGGATGCACTGGGTTCCCAGACTGATGTCATTTGATTAGTCTTGGCATTCCTCTCCCACTTCTGGGATGGGGGTAATTGTAGTTATTCCAACTGGGAGAAGGTATGATTGGGTTTTTCTCCTGTGGGGAGAAAACAAATCCTATCAGATGGATGAGTTTCTGGCATCTTCTGTTTTTCTCCACTGCCTGGAGACAACTTCCAGAATAGAAGCCTCCCAGCCACACACAATCTGACCATCTAGGGAGGCCTCTGCCTGGGCTGGGAAGGGCGGAGTTTAGCAGGCTGTCATTCACCTCAGATAATGCTGGGAGGGAGCGCTGGCCTGCTAAAATGCCAGTATGGAGGCTGGGGCCAACTCAGAGCTGGATTCCCAGAGTGCTCTGGGGCTGGGCCACTTCTCTGGACAACCCGTCCTGCTGAACCCAGGACTAACACAAAGAGTCCTAGGGACAGGGCTGGAAGAACAGGGGCAGTGTCCACGTCTCTGTGTGTGGGGTGACACTAACCTTATTAACTTAATTGTTCGGGATGCAGGCAGTGTCTGGATGAGAGAAGGCTGCCTGGAGGTTTCTGGGATGGTGAGGGAGGAGGGGCTTCCCAGTTTCCCAGAGAAGGGATGGTGGAGCTATTGTCTCCTCTGGTGACCATGGCTGTCTTGGTAACTGTAGATGATGAGTGGTGTGGAAACTAAGGAGGCCTCTAGTCATCTCCCTGAGCTGGCTTTTCAGTGTGGAAGCTGAACACAGAGGAAACAGACAAGGAGGTGGGCGGGAGAGGAGAGTCCCTGCGAGGGAAGCTGTGGTATACCATTCTGGACTTGAGATCTCCCCAGCCCTCCAGGTCTTAGGTTTGTCCCCTCCCTCTTGTGACAAAGCCCCAGCCCCACTGGGGGCCTTCTGTGCTACCCTTTGAGGAGAAGGAGCTGAGGAAGGATGAAGGAGGGCCACGGCAGAACTGGACCGGCAGTGTGGACTCCTGGGTGCTCGTCACAAGCTAGAACTGCTGTCCAGGGGGCCAGACTGGGACTGCAGCTCTTGGACCTGCTTGGGTTGAGCCCAAGTGCTGACATGCTGAGCTGGACTCTACTCATGGAGTTTGGGGTCCCAGTGTTTGTGTTTTTGTCTTTCTGGGCTATTGTAGCTTGTGTACCACAATAAGAAGTGGAACTAGGAGTTTTAATCAGTTTTGCAGTAAAGCCTAATCTTGATAAATAAATAAAGCTTTGAATAAATGCCTGCTTGTTACTTGTCAATATTTTTTTCCTGCTGCCCAAGGCAACATATCTCTGTGACCTTTAGCTAGTTGCTTAACCTCTCTGAGTCTATTCTCATATCTATAGAAAGTGAGTATAATACTATTTGTCATCCTCCACCCCGTCTGTTGTGGTGATCAAATATAGTAATGTAGTGAAAGTTCTTTATAGATGGCAAAGTGCTGTTCTTCTGTAAGGGATCATTATAATCACCGTGCCTATTGTAAAGCAACTAGAATAGCTGTCTCTGACAACATAAAGTGTCAGCAACACTAGCCCCATTATAAGGGAGGAAAAAAGAACCAATTTTCCTAGTGGAAAAGAGTGACCCTAGACAAAGCAGAAAGATCAATAAAATAACCCCAAGAACAATGGCAATTTGAACAATTTGATATCAGGGCCCACTCCAATGTAGCCAATAAAAAAGTGTTCTTCAGTCTCATCAGAAGCAGTTGTTGAAACCAAGGACAATCACTCCACCCTTTTCTAAGCCTAGGGTCAAACATTATTTTTATATTTAATGCTGTGTTGTTGAAGTTTAGAGCCAGTCAGAGCTGGTTCTCCTTGGTTCTCAGTATGATAGTAAAGAATTGAGACCAGGCTTCCCTTCATCTTGGTGAAAGAGGCATCTTTTCCTTGGGGAAACTACCTTATCTGTATTCTCATTACAAGTGGGACTGACATTTTCCCTGGTTTGACTCAAATCTGACCAACCAGAGTACTGCATTTTCCTGGACACAGTGATTCATTCAGCAATAGGTATGTGATCTGAACTAGGCCAATAAGAGGCTGCTCTGAGACTTTTGAGGGCACAATTAGGAAGGAGAGCTTCTCTTTCCTGATGAGTTGTCAAACTTGAAGTTATATGCCTGGAGTTTTTTGTGGTTACTTTTGCCACCACCTAAAAAGAAAACTAATGCTGAAAGGTGCAGAACTGAGAGGGTGATCCTAGTTGACATAGTTTGAGCACTGGATTAACCACATAGAAAAGACAAGGTGAGACAAGTCAGAGTGAGCCTGTCTGGGATGGGTTAGTTTGAATAATTTCAGTGGGCTCTGGCACATGGGAGCTGTCTCTTTTGGTACCTGGCCTGAAGTAATTAGGACAGGGGATAGTGGCCCTGTGTGTAAAAGCTCAATAGGGGAGGTAGTTGCATAGACTCTGGATTGATTGGTTTGCATTGAAAGGTGCGTTCCCTTTAAGTGGTTTGCTGTCTCTGGGAATTAGCTAACCTCTCCACAGCTGCCCCAGGATGCTCAATAGCTCAGGTGAAGCATCAGAAAATATGGGAACTAAAACATGATTAATCGAGCTGGGATGGTTAGGGCCTCTCTTCATGTGGCTGCTCAATCTCTTCCAGGCTACCCTGGGCTTGTTCACGTGGTGGCTGCAGGCTTCCCAGCAGCAAGAGAGGACAAACCTCCATGTGCAAGCACTTTTCTGGCCTTGGCTTGTGTGTTGTTTGCCATTGTCCCATTGGGTAAGGCTTCACAGAGCCAAGCCACAGTCAGAGTGGGAGGAGACGACCTGAAGTGGTGGGGTCCTGACTCAGGCGTGGGAGCCATCTCCGAGGCAGTCCGCCCCCCGCCCTTCCATTGTAGGGCAATTCCGATTGCGAAATGAAGCCAGAGTTTGCCTTCTGCTAAATTCTGCTGTTGATTCCCAAACTTCCTGCAGTCTTGTCCACAGACAAGGCTTTGACAAGTGTATCTGCCTTGGGATCATCTAAGTGGACAGCCCGTCTCCTCTCATGCTTTTGCTCCTAAACGTAACAGCTCCAATGCAGAGGGTACATAGGGATTCTGCACTTGAAGTCGGATATCCTCCAATCAATGGATATTTATTTATTGGCTACTGTGCACCAGGATCTGGTCTAGATGCTGTGGATCTACAGGAAAACAAAACAGGCCAAAAAGGCAATTGCTGCCTGCTGGGAGCCTACATGCTTGTGGGGGAGGGAAACATTAATAGACAGATGTGCAAGTAAAATGAATATGAGGGAGGGTGGATGGGGGAGGAGGCAGGTGATGACTGTTTGAAGAGTTTTTTGCCCTTGATGGGTAGTGGGTGGTGGGGGCTTAGGGCAATGCTGGTGGGGTGGTGGGGAGGGAGGCAGACCTGGGGTTGAGCCCTGGGGACAGTGGTGCAGGCAACCACCTACAGTGTGTGTTCCCAGCCCTCAACATTAGGACAGTGACATGGCCAGCGTGTGCTTTTCCTGATGACTGTGCCTCTATGGGAGAGGTGGATGGGCAAACAGAAGACAGCTGGAAATCAGTATGTGCACATTTGGGACCGGGATGGGTGGGTAAAAAATTGTATCATATAATATATGTACAGCATATGACAAGTCAGAGGGCTTGGGTTCTAATCCTCAGATGTGAGTTGGGGCAAGTCTTGAGACCTTTAAGTCTCTATTCCATTATCCAATAAATAGGATGAATAATATCATGCCTGCCATGCTCCACCAAGAGTAGGAAGGATTATAAATACTCCTTCCTGAAGTATGCAGGGGTCCCTGGACTGTTCTACAATTCCCAGATAATTGCTGGACTGTGCTGATCCATTCCAGACTTTGGCTCACACAAAGTCTAAGCCTGGAAGGGAGAGGGACATCCCCTCCTTTGACTGTCCAAGGCCTGTGGTAGGGAGGCTTCACAGCCCCAGGCCCGTGCTACACCTGCTAGTTCTCCCTCAGAGAAATACACACATTGCATACTCAGAAAAGGTGAAGCTGAGAGGGTTGGTGTGCCCTCAGGAATCATGAAAAAGAAACAAACAAACAAACAAAAAAAAGCGGAAGAAGGAAGGGAGGAAGGGGTAGGATAGTCATCGCAGCTTCAGGGTTGTTTTTCTCACCCGTGGTGTTTCTTGGGGACATTTGTCTGAGAAGACACACTGACCTTGAACAGGGAGGTCCCCACCTGTGACTCAGCAGCCTTCAGTATCAAGGGCCTGGCCTAGGCTGCCCGAGGGGAAGTCCAAGGGGATGTTTGGCATCCCTTCTTGTCAGGTCCCTTGGTCTGCTTCATTCTGCACTCTGAATTTCAGAGTGGAGTGGGGGAGGGTGGAGTGTGGGTGTATATAGGGGCCCACTTCCAGCACTGGGAGGGGGCTGAAGTAAGCAAGGGGAGGAATGGGGACCAGCTTGTCCCTGATTTCAGCCAGATTACTAGGGGCGAGGGTTTGCAGGTGGGGTGAAGTTGCCTCAATAACCTAAAAGGAAAGGAAACGAAAATCCCTTTTCCCTTCATAAATGGTCTGAGGGCTTCTTTCCCTGTGCAGTAGATATACTAGGGAGGGATTAACAGGGAGGCATGCTGTAAAGCAGGGGCCCCACCATCCTCTTGGGGTGGGTAGCTGGCTTCCATGGGCAGTGGGAGGAGGCCTGAGGCCCAGTGGGGTGGGGCAGAGCTCCAGGCCCTGGTAGTCTTCTACCCTTGGCCTTCTCCTAGGAGCTTCCGGATTGCTTCCCCAGCATCTTGCAGCTGGCTCTCACTGCTCTCTCTTGTTGTTTGGTTTGCTAAATCTCTGTTTTGGTTCACTGTTTCACACCCACACTGACAGTCTGCCGTCCCCCCAAGGCCCTGGGACATCTGCCAGGCAGTGAAATCAAATGTGAAGTTAAATACAACTCGGCTCCACATCATATTCCCATTCTCCCACTTCCCTCCACCACCCGCTTCCTTCCCAGGAATGCAGAAAGCCCAGGCAGAGGAGGAGCTGTATTGACCTGAGCCTTCCAAAAAATGTTTATTCTGAAAATTTTACACAAAAGTAGGACCTAGTATAATAGACTTCCAGGACCCATCGTCCAGCTTTAACAATTATCAATGTTTGTTATCTTGTTTTTCTAACTAACTAGCTAACTATATATGGTTAGAATATATATATATTTTGAATTTATATAAATTTAGAATATATACTTTTTTGAAGTATTTAAACCCCAGACATGATGCCATTCCACCCTAAATTATTTTAGTGTGCATCACTAATGAATAAGAAAAAATTTAAAAATAATTAACCACCATGCTATAATCATACCTAATAAAATGAACAATAATTCCCTATTGCTGGGTGTGGTGGTGCACACCTGTAATCCCAGCAGCACAGGAGGCTGAGGCAGGAGGATCTTGAGTTCAAAGCCAGCCTCAGCAACTTAGCAAGGCCCTAAGCAACTCAGTGAGACCTTGTCTCTAAATTTTATATATATACAAAAGGGCTGGGGATGTTGCTCAGTGGTTAAGCACCCCTGGGTTCAAGCCTAGTACCAAAAAATAATAATAGTAAAATAAAGTAATTCTTTATCTTCATCTAAAATGGAATTCACATCCAGAGTTCCCTCATTGGCTCGAAGTTGTCAACATTTTGCAGCTTGTTTGGACCTATACTTGTGATCTCAAAATGAGGAGGTTTGCTAAGGAAGTTAAGAGTGAGCAAAATTCAAATAAGAAATTTAACCTTTGGCCCATTCTCGAGCTTCTTGCAGAATTTGCTTTCATGCTAAATAATGGGACAATTCTCAATTCTTTTGGCCACCAAATCAAGATGGAGGGCAGGCCTGGGCTGTGCTGGACTCTACCCAGCCGATTGTCATGAGGTGTGTTTAACTCTCTGTGGAATCCTCTTTTCGTTCTCCTCCACCCCTCTTCCTTTATGAGACTTGAGCCTCTTCCTCTCTGTAGATCCTGTCCTTGGCCTTGCTTTCTCTCTGAGGTGGTGGGAGTCCCTTCTTCCTGAGGACCCTTCTTCCTTCTTTTCTTGGTCATGGCTCTGGGGATGGTCCAGGGGACTTTCACTGAGCTCGGTGTGAGGTTCCTGCATCTCTCTGGAGCCTTGCTTGGCAATTCTGTCAGCATCCACCTTCTTTGCAGTTGCCTAATTTTGGGCTCCTCCAAGAGCAGAGCCTGAAACTCCAGGTTCCAGGGTTCCTGGGAGGTGTCCCTGGGAAGCAGGAGTGAGAATCAGAAGAGGAAGGCAGGGAAGGGGGAGAGCCAGTAAAGAGTGCCTCTTTGATCTATCTCCTGCAGTGGGCACCTGGGCCTCAGTCCTATGCAGATGGTGCCCCCATACTTGCCCTGTGAAGAGTGGGATGCTGAGCATTTACCCACAGACCCCATTCCCCACTCAGTGATACTTGATCCCACCTTTCAGGCTGTGTGTGGATGGGGTGCTTCCTAGCACAGGCCGGTGGGGTCACAGCTGCCGGGCACCCAAAGCATCTGCTACAGCATCCCATGCCCTTTGCTTCCCCGACTTAATAATAAAAAACAATCACATGCTTTCTGGATAGTTTCTCGGTAGTTTCCCAAACATCATCTACTCTAGAGAGCTGTCCCAGTGTGCAGATGACAAACTGAGACCTGAGCATCAAGTACTCTGGTGAGAGCTGGGGAGCTGGGGTTGAGGTTAGGCCTGGGCCTGGGGGACTCTGTCACCTTTATTTGCACTCTTAATTCCACCATCCTGGGTCTGAAAGGGTGGTAGTGGCTCAGGGCTGGGACCTGGGGGGCTGATAATGACAATGTACCAGTGGACTTACCTCAGGACAATTTATGTGGGTCTGAGATCACTAGACTTGGGTTACGATGTTAAATGTCTGGAACAATTGCTCTAACCTCCTTTTGGAAAATAGGATGTACCTTTCTTGGTTGCGTGCTTTTATGCAGGAAGTTTCTGGGGTGGGGTCTCCTGAAAAGGTCCTGCTGTGTTGACTGACTTTTTTCTCACTAGACTTTGCAAAAGCAAAGTTATCCCTTTGAAGTTTAAACATGGCCAGGTGCTGCCTCCAGATTCTGTTGAGCTATTTGGCAGATGTGAGCTGCTGCCTGAGGGGAGACGGAGAGAATGTCCAAGGTTGGAAAAGGATCTGGAAGGAGAACTTGAAGAACAGGCTCTCCATTCTAAGCCTGGACAGTCACTGCCACAGAAGCGAGGACAATAGTCCCCGGTCTCTGCTCTGGGGGCCCCGGACTGTGGGTGGCTTTCTGAGTCATTCTTGTTGGGACCACTGAGGCTTGAGACTACTTAGAAAAAAGTTGGTTTGGCCTTTCCTAAGCAGTGTACCAAGGGCAGACACATGGTCCCCAGCCCCTGAATGTGTCTCAGATAGGCAGAGGCTGGGTGGATCGACACCTGCACCTTTCTAGGTGCCTGGAGATGATGAAGACTTAACTCAGCTCCTCACCCTTAGTGCCACTGCACTGCACACTTGGATATTTTGGCATCCAGACTCCTTTCTCCCTGAGATGTCACCTCTGGGACATCGCTTATCTCTTCACAGGATAGAAGAACTCTAAGAGCCCATTCTCCCGTGGACTTCCCCTCTAGGACAAGAACACAGACTCAGAGAGCTTGCTTGTGGCAGTGGCTCAGGACCTGGCTGTTGAACCACTCTACTACGGTGTGAGTCCTGGTGCCCCTTGAGCTAGCCTAGAGCACAGAGGGGACTAGCCTATGGCAGCAGCAACAGGGACTCCCAGGAATGAGAGGTGGGACTCAAGTTCTTCCCAAGCAATGTCATGGGGCTCCAGGGAACATGAGATATTGTGATAGGTATCTGTTTTTTGCAATTTTGTTTTATTTATGTATTTTTCTGGGTATCTCATGATGAGACCCTCGCTCCCCCATTCTCCCATGGGATTACCCTGTCCAGGACAATAGGGGTGGGCATGTGACACAGGTCTGGCCAGAAAGAACCCTCCTTACAATGTTCGCTGGCACTACTGACCAAGAAAGAGATGATTCTCTCTCACGATCCTGGGCACTGAGGACCCCCAAAACCTGGAGATGCTGGGGGCCATCTTTGCCACCACACAGGATGTGGGGGGTTGCTCCCTGAGGAAGAGCTTACAGAGGAAATGGCGGCAGAGATGTGCCACCCTTTTTATTTTTTATCAAGGTGGGCTGATAGTGTCTTTAGTTAGGTTGGTTTGCTGTGGGTTTCTGTCACTCAGAGTCCTGACTGGTACAGAAGCAGCTACTTCCTCTGCCAAGTGACCTCATATGATGATCTCCTTCTGTGTTCGCCCCTCTCTCAGGAGCTTGGGGTTCCCTTCCCTCTCTTCCCAATCAAATATAGGTGCCATGGACTGAACGTTTGTGTCCTCCCAAAACTCATATGTTGAGATCCTAACCTCACAGTGATGGCATTAGAAGTTTGGGGTCTTTGGGAGCGATTAGATCTTGTGTGGAACCCAATCAGTGGGATCATACCTTTATAATAGGGTATAACCCCCTCCACCACCCAGAAGCCCTTGCTCCTTCTTCTGTGGGGATTCAGACTGTGATCCAGCAGAGGGCCCTCACCAGAAGCCTGATCTTCGATTTCCAGCCTCCAGAGCTGTGAGGAATAAATGTCTGTTGTTCACACCACCTAGTCTGTGAACTTCGCTTCAGCAGCCTAAGCCAATGAAGACAGCTGTTGTCTGCTTCTGGCAGGGAAGTTGACATCCATGTTCTTCTTGGAGGATCACTGACAGTTAAGCCTGTTGCTAATTGTGATGGAAAGGGAAAGAAGTTTCACTTAAATTCAGACCCAGTGCTGGGTCATTATCTCATTTAAGCCCCAGAGAACCAGCAACATTTTCTGGCCTGGGGAGTGGTCTCGAAATTGCCCATGATGCCTTTGACAGGCCAGTGCTTCAAGTCCCCCACGACTTGGATGGAACCTATCGGGTCCTGGGGGAGTGGCAGGAATGACTGTTCTGTGTCTGCCACAAGTCATGTTCACCTTTTGTACTCCTGGCTGGGTCTGTCATTTGTCTGCTTTTTTTTTTTTTTTTTTTTTTTATTGTTTGCTTGGATTTTTGTTGTTCTGTTTTGTTTTTTAAACAATTAACTGTTTCCCGAGGGTGGTTGGGAGAACCACACTGCCTCTGGTGCAGAATGTGCTCACTTGCCAGCTCTGGACTTCGGGGTAATCCTTTCGCCTGAATAACTGGCGGCTGACTGTGGCCAAGCCCGGGTGGAGCTGACCCCAGTGATGGCTGGACGCCAGCCAGGCCTTGCCCTGTCACACACAAACAGCTCTCCCGAAGCCCCTCCATGACAGACAACTGAAAACACAGGCCAGGGGGCAAAGTTAATTTATTTGAAAAAAAAAATAATTTGAAACAAAACAAAAATTTTGTTGTTGTTACAAAAATAGGAAAAAAAAAAAAAAAAAAAAAAGACAACCATTTACATTTGAGAAGTTTCACATTCTGGGAGTGAGCCATAGTGCCAGATTTGTGAACAAGCCTCAAGACATCTCATTCTGATGAGGTGGGTCAGGTGACCTGTCACCGTCCCCAGAGCAGGACTGACCCTGGCCACCCACACAGCTTCTGCTCCAGAATATGGAACTCTTGGCTCCAATACCCAACTCCTATGCTCCTCAAGGTCCCTTCATCATGTCCTTTTCCTCTCATCTCTTCTTTCTCTGCCTTCTGCTTTCATTAATAGCTTACATTTTTACCTCCGCATCTCCACCCACCAAGTTTCCAACAAACAGCTTCCTCTGACAGGCGATTCACATCCCTCGCCTCCTTCAAAATCCACCTCCAAATCCCTCTCTTCCAGGAAGAACTAGGGTCTCCCTTGGTCCAGTCCCTCTCCACAGAGCATACCTGGCTTGAAGGACTGGTGGGGATCAGAGCATCTGGGTTCTAGGCCTGGTCCTTCTAACTGTTGGTTGTTATAGTCTTAGGTACAGGGTACATATCCCTTATCTGAAAATCCAAGAGCTGAAATGTTCCAAACTCCAAAATATTTTTGAATGATGACATGCTACCATGAGTGGAAAATCCCACACTGTGAAACTTCATATCATGTGCGCAATTATTAAAAATATTCTGTAAATCACCTTCAAGCTGTGTGTATAAGGTATATATGAAATATAAATGAATTAGATGTTTACACTTGGGTCTCATCCCCAAGATACCTCATTATGTATATGCTAATATTCCAAATACTGAAAAAATCCAAAATCCAAACACTCCTGGCACCAAGTATTTTGGATAAGGGATACTCAACCTGTATTTTATTATTTTTACAGTTTTAATTATCCTGCATTAACAAAATGTACTATGCAGCAATAGATGCTAACATGTCCTGAAAAGTATACAAATGCTATAGAGTGCAAGCAGGGTTCCCTGTAAGCCCCTGGGCATTGCCTCCCTCAGCTCATGCCACTTCGAGCTGTTTGATACCACCATGGTGAAGCATCCACCTTGGCACGTGGTAAGTGGGGTTTCAGCATGGGGATGCAAGTCCCTGATTTTCATGTTTATTTGGTGAGCTTCTCTAGCCCACAGCACCAGTCAGGGCTGAGCACCAACAGGCACTCAGTCTAAAATGTATTGCTTCGATTCAAGTTTCCTTGGGCAGAATCACTACTGACAATGTGATGGTGACACTGTGGCAGGATGGTGGAAAAACCCAAGCCTCCTGTTCTTCTGCCTGAACATGACCTCCAGCTGAAGGGCAACCCTGCAGGCTGGCCAGGGGCCCTGGCACTAACCCAGAAGTCCCAGGGCTCAGGACCATCTGCTAAAGGATTTCAGTTTCCCACTGGACTAAAACTCCCCACAGAATGGGCGGAAAACATGACCTGGCTTTGGATGAACCAATCAGATGAGAAGCACAATTTGACATGTAACACCCAACAAGGACACTGCCATGTTATAAACCCAGTGTGGGATCAACCCTGGACTACTCAGACAGCCACACCAGAAACCTCTGCCCCAGAGATCACTGTCTTAAGTGTGGGACCCTCACTCCCTGAGCTCAGCACTACCCCAACAGATAGCTTTCTCCTTCAGCACCCTCCCTCCGTGGGTGCCTGGAAAACCCCACAACACCCCTGCTGAAGTCATCTCCTTGGTTCTTTTCTTTGAAACCACCCTTGGTAATTGTAGAAAATAAGAAGATGACCTCACCCCTTCCAAAAGGCCTACCACACAAATGTTATTCAGAAAATACATTCTGGATCCTTCCCCTCCCTCTAACACATCCCCCATCCCAGGGTGCATACAACTACATATTACACTTGATGAAATTCATTTTCTTTTTAAAATAACCTAGCCCTTAGGTACCCGCTCAGGGCAATGTCTCTGCAAACACTGTACTGTAGAGTCAATAACAATAGAAACAAAACCAGTCATTAGAGAACTAACCTGAGAACCACCCTGGCTGGCTCTTGCGTGGACAATCCCAACCTTCTAGTCATTCAAAGTGGGTTTGCTGCAGCCAGACACATTAATAGGATTGGAAACAGTATCCCAAGGGCATCTGCAGCCCTGGCTGACCCCAAAGCCTGGAAAAGCTGGTGTTTTGCTTCACATCCATTCAGAGTAAAATACATAATCAATAAATAAGTGCTTCCAACTTGTGTTGCTCGGGAGTTCTAGCTGCGTGTGGAAGTAGCCTTCATGGTGCTCCCCAGAATTCTCAAACAGAGCCTTGCTCTGAGAGGTCCAGAGGCTCTGCCCACTCCCGCTCCTAAAAATCGCCCTGGGTCACACCGAAGCAAGCAGAGAGGGAGATGGAACAGAGAGAGGAGACTCTGGTTGATGGTTGAAGAATTTGGTGAGAATCACAGCAACAATTAACTCTGCTGGATGGACCCCCCTTCCAGTGAGCGTGGAATTGTGTGTATATCTTTGGTTTCAAGCAACGTGGAGTTTTCGCCTTTGGAAGGGTGGATTAGAGGAGAAATGGACAGGGCCCTGAATAAAGGATGTCCACACAAAGCTCTCTTCTCCTGCAGATGCCTGGAAGCCACGGTTTCTTCCTTCTACACGGTCCTCGGGGGAAGAGCAGCGCTCAAGGCCTCAGCACCTGGGGCTGAGGTCCAGCTGCTGCAGCATCCCCTGTAGAGACCCCTGCAGCCTGCTCAGAGCCACCACCTCCGTGGAGTAGAGAGAGGCTTCCAGGACACCATCCAGGCTCTCTAGAGTCTCCAGACCCCTGGTCTGGGGCAGAGGGCAGCTCTTGGAGGAGGCCAGGAGGCGGAGGAGGTCCCGGAGGTTCTCCAGGTCGTTAGATATTTGCATCACATTTTGGGAAGGCAGATTGGTGAGGATCTGTTGGTAGATTGCCAATGTCTGGTCCATCTTGGACAAACTCAGGACCGGGTGAAGCCCAGGAATGAAGTCCAAACCAGTGACCCTCTGTTTGGAGGACACCGACTGCTGTGTCGGAGGAAAAAGGAGGGCAAGAGTTCAGCAAGAGGGCAGAGCAACCATCTGCACCACCCTCCACCGCCCCAGAGTGGAGCTTCATTCTCTGGGTGGCTCCTTTCCCTTCCTCATCCTCTGGTCCAAGCTCTTATTTCCTGTGCCCAGGCTCCAAGCTGGTTTCCTGGACTCCGGTCCATATCCAATCACCCTACCTTCTACTTCTGACTTATCTTCTCAGACCACTCCTTTCTCCACTTGGGTTCTGTGAAGGACCAGCCGTGGCTTCCTAGTTCTCATTTAGTTGAGTTTCTCCCTAGACATCTTAGGTCCTCTATAAGCACCCCCTTTCTCCATCACCCTCATTCCATTTCACCCCAGCAGATTCCTCCTCTCATTCAGGTTCGCATGTACTTCCCCCCTCTTAGGGGTCAAGATTGCAACCCGGGGAGTGCCCCACTCCCCTCCTCTGTGCCAGTGACTCTAGTTACGAGGAGGCCACCCGGGTGGCCCACAACTTTGACTTGCTCTCGACACCACCCAAGTCGGGACACTCTGAATTTCTCATGTGCAGTCTTGCTGACTGACTATTTCATAAGAAGGAGACTTAAGGAATTTTCTCTATGAAATGCCCAAGACTCTGTCTAGTTTTGAGCTGTCTCTGTTTCTGGCCTGACTGCTGGAAGCCACTTCTCCCTGACTACCAAGGCTACTGTTAAACACCCACCATGGCTAGCAGATGTGGAAATCTCCAGATGGCTCCAGACAGGGGTGCTTGCACTTGCCTTAACTAGTTTAAGTCTTACAACAACCTGGTGGGGACTGCATGATGTTCTCATTGTCCAGATGATGAAAGACACCAAGGAACTCACTTAGGGTCTCGCAGATGGAGAGCAGATGTGTGAAGATTCACACTTAGTCTTCCTATTCCAAATACAGACTCATCTGGGAAACAGCTGAGGGACTAGTATGTTGGAACCCAGAGAAAAGACCAGGGTGGGCAGTGACAGCTGTTGACAAATACACAGAGGGCTGAGTGTGAACAACTGAAATCCCTCCTCTGTGTGGTCTTGAAAGCAGATGGGGAGAGGCTGCCACTGAATTCTAAGAACCCTGGTGACAAGCACATCTGGAGATGGGGCAGAGGCTCCGCAAGGATGCTGCTAGTGTCTGATCACCTGTCAACAAGACATAGGACCTTTATGGCTCCCTCTGGTTCTGGGCACTTGGATTCAAAGAAGGGGAGTCAAGGAAGAAGGAGAGGGAAGGAGGCAGAGGCCAATGCAGAGGGGAGAGGAAGAGACTGGGAGGGAGGAATTACACTATCACAGCCCTCAGGCCAACGTCTGAGGTCTGGGTTTCCCCGTGGTACAGTGAAAATGAACACAGGTGACATCTTAGTACCAGAGAATCCTATAATTTTTTAATGAAACCATAGGGCAAAGTTAAACGCTTTTAAAGTGGTTTAGAATTAGAATCACTCATCCCTGAATCCCAGCAGGCAAAAGGGCCAAGAGAAACAACCAGAAAGAATGGGAGTCCTGAGCTTTTAAACCTTCCTAAGCTTCTAGTAGGTGTCTGGCATTCAAAAGATGCTCAGGAAATGTTTCTTGGACTAGCTGGTTCCAGCTCCAGTAGGAGCCAGCTATGGGCTGTCCACCGTTCTTCTTTGTCCCCCCTACCCCACCCTACCGTGTGTGAAATGTCATGGATCCTGGTGACAATAGTCTTGATGAGGGTTTTGGTGTCATCCTGGACTTTTCGGATGGGCACAGCTTGAACATAGGACAGATAGGGCCAAAGCCACAGGAACTGGCACAGGCGTCCACAGTGCATTTTCCTCCCCAGGATGTGCTTCTTGGGCCTGCAAACAGAACCACACATTGCTACAGCTGGCGTCTCAGAACACATCACCTGCCCTGCCCCAGCCACATTGCCGGATGTGGGTGAAAATGAGATTTGCTTTCTGCCCTCGCTACCATCAAAGTCAAAGACAATTCATTATCTAGACCTCTATTAATGACATGCACCCCTTGGGAAGAGGATTATTGCCTAGTCAATAAAACCACAATGACGTGTCCTGAAGACCGCAAGCAGTGAGCCCGGGTGTGATCCAATGGATGTGGTGCTTCAAGGGAAAAAGAACAGACTGCTAAGGTCTGGTTTGAATCCAGTCACTTACTCGCTGCATAACTTCAGGCATATGGCATAACCACTCAAAACTCCACCTTCATCCCTATAATATACCTATCTCTAGGCTTTTATGAGGATCAAATTAGATAATGCATGTGAAAGAGCTGGAAGCGGTTGTGAAGTGTACTCTTCGCTACCCTATTATTAGAGATGATGGTACCTGCTTGTCCTCCCCATTACTCTCACAACAGCCTGCTGTCATCTGCGATGGCCTTTATTGCAAGCTTTATTACTTCCTTTCTCTCCCACTGGGAGCCTGGGAATCTACCCAGCACTCCTCAACCATGTACTAATAAGTCAGATGCAGGGTGAGGCACCAAGGATTCAGGTGCCTGAACCACAGATGCCCTCTGCCCTGCAGTGTTTCATAGTTTAACAGGAGAGACGAAGAACCTAGAGGCCATTGCAGTACAGGAAGACAGAGCTTTGCAAGGGGGGCCAGAAATGTCAGGATCCCAGGGTTCCTAGAAGGGGTTGGGCAGAGTAGAAAGTGGTGGCCACAGGTGGCGAGGAGCTCAGCTGTGTAAAGACAGGGGGCAGGAGAGAACATGACCCCTTCACCCAGAATACTTGAAACTTTCAAAGTCATGGAACTGTGAATTCTAAAATTAATAATACGCAGGTCCTTGAGCAAGCAGCAGAGTTTTAATGGGATACATGAGGCAAAACGTAATCAAGTTAAATGCATGCAAGTCTGTAGTCAATGACCCATGCTAAGTATGTGTGTATGAGCCTGAAATACTAATAAAATGTAAGTAAAAATTAGGATGAAGATTCTGGAAACATTAATCTCTGCTCTATGTATTCTTCTCTTCTGGGTCTTGATGAAAACAAGTAATGCATTTTCTGTCCATAGGTGGCAATATTAGTATAATTCATTTTCTAGCAATATAATAAAAACAGTCTTTATATATTATCTATAATGCTTAAAGATGTGTTTTTTTTAATCTGAATTTTTCAGAAGAGAAAAATATGAGGTTCAGGAAGACAAGCCAACTTGCCCAAAGTCACATCCGTAAGTGGCAGAGCCAGGATATTTATGGAACAGAGTTAAATACAGTAGTTCCTCTCCTTGTCCATGGTTTTGCCTTCCAAGGTTTTAGTTACCCATGGTCAACTATGGTCCAAAAGTATTAAATGGAAAATTCCAGAAATGAACAATTCATAGTTTGTTGGATTTTTTTTTTTTTTTTTTTTTTTGGTACTACGGAATGAATTGAGGGATGCTTAACCACTGAGCTACACCCCCAACCCCTTTTTTTTTTTTGTATTTTATTTAGATACAGGGTCTCTCTGAGTTACTTAGGGCCTCACTAAGTTGCTGAAGCTGGCTTTGAACTCATGATCCTCCTGCTTCAGCCTCCCGAGCCACAGGGATTACAGGCATGTGCCACCATGTCACAGGCTTTTAATTGTGCCATTCTGAGTAGTGTGGTAAAGTTTTGTATCACTTCAATCCAATCCACCTGGGATGTGAATCATCCCTTTGTCCAGTGTATCCATACTGTATATGTTACCCACCATTAGTCACTTAGTGGTGGTCTTAATTATCAGATCACCTGCCACAGTATCATAAATGTTTAATAACCATTATTTAATTTAATAACAACCCAAAGTGTAAAAGAGTATGCAAAGGGGGCAAAAAAAAATATGGAAGGACAGTTTAACTGTGGTACTGTGCAGCAGTGCTGCAGGGCATACTGAGAAAAACCTAGTATTGTCTGCAGTTTCAAGTAACTAATGGGAGGGAGACTTAGAACATACCCTCCACAGATAAGGGGGGACTATGTGCTAATCCCCAACACAATCCCCTAACACCCTAGCAAAGGAGGAAGATATAATGGAGCCAGGTCTCCAGGTTTCAACAGTGCACTCTGCCATCATTAGTCAAGTGTCAGACACGTAACTTCCCAAAACATCTGCTCCTAGCAGAAAATGGAGCTAACTCCACCACCTGGCTCAGAAGGGCAAAATAGATGAGCCAGTGACACTCCTGCACATGGTGCGTGTGTCTGGCTTGGGGTGAGGCAGAAAATGCCAGCTGCTTAAACATTACCGTAATTACTGGGCAGGGCTTGAAATGCTGGGGCAACTCCGCCTGTAGCCAACTCTGAATCAAGCAAGTGGCCCTTCCTCCAGGGCCCATCTCAACAGGGGACCTGCTATGTCTGGGTTTTCCCTCCTGCAGCACAAGACTGAGGTCCATTCTTTTCTAAAATTTGTGATGATGACGCCTTCCTTCCTGAGAAAATTTATTACCTGATTAACCATGGCCACATCACATCCGTTCTCACATCATGGCCACCCTCTTATACCTGAACGGAAAACAGGTTTACAAGCCTCCCCAATCACCATTGGTAATATGCTTCAGTGAATGTTGAAAATAAATTGCAGCTTTCCTTGAAAGCATGGTGATGAGGAGCTGTAGCTGAGGAGTCTGCCTAAGAGGTGGGGACAGGCTCAGGGGACAGCCAGGGGGGCTGCAGAGCAAGTGGGAACAAGTCATTCGAGATCAGAAAGGTGGCGAGCACTTGTACCCTGCACAGAGCACACAGCACACGGATCCTTGCAGTGGAGGCTGCTAGCTGTCCCCAGTGTCTAGTTTTCCTTCTTTGCCAGTTGTAGAATCTGGCAAGTCTTAGCAGGAGTGTGACCATAGGAACAGATCCTGTACTTCCCTGCTTCCCCCAGTAGGCACGGCTATGCAGCTAAATTCTGGCCAATCAAATGTAAGTAGAAGTGCCAGGTGGCAGCTCTCAGGATCCCATTGTGTCTTTGCCTCTTCCTTTTTCATTCCTTTTTGCGGGGTTGTGGGCCGAACCAGGGCCTCATCTATGTGAGGCAAGTGCTCCACCATTGAACCACATCCAAGCCCTCCTTCCTTTGTTCTGATCCCTGAAATGTAGATGAGGGAGCAGGCATTCCAGCACCATCTTGGACCATGAGGAAAAAGGTCTCCTTTATGAATGGCAAAGCAAGGTGCTGCAGGAGCCTTGGTTCCTGAGAACTTTGTGGAACTTTGTCCCTGCTGGCCTTGGACAACCTGTCTCTGGACTTGTGTACGTGAGAGACGTGACCTCTGCTATGTGTGAGCCACTATTCTTTTAAGTCTCTGCTGCATACACCCAAACTTCGTGGACATCATCAGGAAGGAGTGGACATTAAGTTTTCCTAGGTTCGCCAGAATCTCAGTACCTGGGAGGGGTCTGGGCAGGGCCCAGGGGAGGGCAGGGGCTGAGGAGAGGAGGGGCAATTCAAGACTGTGAATTCAGCTTCAATGAGCACAGAGCCTGAGGCACAATAATTACTCAAGATACATTTGATGGTTGGATGGTTGGCAGCTAACATGTATTGATTGCCCATTGTGGGCGTAGAGATGAAAACCGGACATTGACCACAGGAAGGCAGGAATCCGGAGATGGGAGGGCCACGCAGGGGCTGGGGGTTTCCCCAGGAAGCCCAGGCAAGCGTATCACACATAGGTAGTTATCACACTTGATTCTGCCCATTATTTTCATATATTATTTACTAAAAATCTTAAAAAACAAACTGTGCTCTTCTGGTTTGAGAATTTACATAATTAATTGCAATGCAAAGGAGAACAGACAAAATGCCTGTTAAATAGACAGACAAAATGCCTTGGGTGACTCGGGAAAAGAAATAATTGTGCTGAAATTTATGAATCTACCGTTCAGAACTACTTTCAGGTCAGAATATAGGATCTGCAGAAAGTTAGCACACCTCTCTGAGATTCAGTCTTTTTAGTTATAAAGTGGGGATGAATGACATCAATCATAATTCCCTCTGTGGCTGTTATGTAGCTGACATGAGACAATGCATATAAAGTACTAACTCTGTGCCTGGCATGTAGCCAAACCCAATATATGTGAGCTGGTATCATTGCTATTTCAGAAGGAATTAGGGAGACCTTGTGGAAGAGGTGGCATTTGCTAAGGGTCCTGAGAATCAGTAGCAAATGGATTTGTGAAGGTGGAAGAGAAAGACGGCCCTGGCAGAGACTGAAGAACACAGGTGGGTTTAGGAAATGGAGGCCCCCAGCTGCTCCAGAGGGTGACAGGGAGGAGGGGGCAGAATGAGCAGGGATTGGGGAAGGCGTGAGAACCAGGCAGGGAGGCCACACTTCCTGCTCCAGAACTGAGAAGCAAACGTTTCCACCCAGGTGACCAGAAAGATGGCACCAGATAGAAACTGGGAGAGACACATGGAGAAGTTTGGGAAAGAGGAGGTTGGGGATATACTGATCTGCTGATGCTGTTGGGCCATCAGGTGGCCCCCACAGCAGCCAGTTGGAATCCAGAATCTCATCTCAGAAGGGCTGTGGGTATAGTCACAGGAGCTGCACAGGAGTGAGTGAGTGGAGTCAGGGAGTTGAGGGATTCAGTGGGCAGGGTGAAAGGTCATCTGTGGGCTCTCCAGAATTTTCCACAGCAGGTTTGAACATTCTGGAGCTGTCACGTCCTAGAGCTGGAAGATGAACTGCTGAGATGCTGATAGAGCTCCCTGTCCTTTTTACTTCTGGGGACAGTTGAAGCAGGGCCTGGAGAGAAGAGGGGGCCGTACCTAGGAGGGCAGGGAGTGGATGGGCTTATGTGGGTGTTGAGTTTGCTCCCAGCTATGGTCCCCCACTCTGCATCTCCCTCACCACCCACTCCTCTGTCGTACCCAGGCATCTACTAGCTAGTTTTCCTGCAAATCGCCCTCCTTCTCCTTCCATTAAGGCCCTGCCACTCCTATCATCTCCACCATCATGCCCTCCATGAGCGCACTGGAGAAGAAAAGAGAAGAAAACAGAGTCCCAGGGACAGCACCAGAGGATGAAATATGAGCACAGTCAATAGGCTGGGGGCCAGAAGGAGGGGCTCGTGACCACGCCATCAGCCTGCCAGTCTCCCCTCTCTGACTTCCTTGGGGTCCTGGGTTGCCACTCCTCCTTGGGTGCCTTCCCCTCTCATCACCCCCACAGCAATTCTCCTGCAGGGCTCCAGCCACCCTCCAACCCACTGTCTGTAGATGAGCGGCTGGTGACTCCAGATGGTGTGAACTCCCTCATCTTCCCTCCATCCCAAGGGGCTGAGGCAGACCCGTGTTATGTGACTGACATGAGACAATGCATATGAAGTGCTAACTCTGTGCCTGGCATGTAGCCAAACCCAATATATGTGAGCTGGTAGCACCGCTATTTCAGAAGCAGATAACCCCATGTCAAGGTGGGATGAGGGTGGCATAGCTGGGCTGCTTCTCTAGATCCAGGCAGAAGGTCAGCTCTTCCCACCACCTTCTGATGACAGCAATAGGGAGAAGATTGGAGGGAAGGGGGAGTGCTGGGTCCCAGAGACATTTGATGGTGGAGGCTGCCAGTCTTGAGTTCTCCAAATTCTTCTGCCTGTCTCTCCTGTTTAAAGTACCAGAGATTAGCTGGGGCCCAGCACAGTCTTCCTCAGCCATCAGTATTCACACCTCTCTCTCGGATAGTCTGTGCACGCTAGTGTGAATTAAATTCAGATAATGCTTGGCCAACAAATATATGACAAAATGCTGAACATTGATGATCACCAGGGAAATGCAAATGAAAACCACAAGGAGCTACCATCTCACCCAGTTAGAATGGTTATTGCCAAAAAGACATAAAAATAACTAATACTGGAGAGAATGCAGAGAAAAGGAAATGGTGGAAATGGAGATTAGTACAGCTATTATGGAAAACAGCATGAAGGCTCCTCAAAAACCTAGAAATAGAATTACCTTATGCTCTAGTCATCCTGCTACTCAGTATAGATCCAAAGGGAATGAAATCAGTGTGTCAAGAAGACATCCGCACTCACATGTTTATTGCAGTACTATTCACAGTAATTAATATATGGATTCAATCTATGTGGCTGTTGATGGATGAATAAATAAAGAAAATGTGGTAGGGGGGAAGTGCTAGGAGTGATATTGGTCAAATTATATTGTTATATTGTGTGCATGAACAAATATGTAACAGAAAATCCCATCATATATGACTATAATGCACCAATAAAAATGTGAAATAAATAAGATGTGGTATGTGGTGGAATACTACTTAGTTTAAAAAAATGAATGGAATTCTGTGATCTGTGGCAACATGGAAGGTACTGGATGACATTATTTTAAGTCAATCTCAAAGAAGTAGACCCCAGACCCTGGGAAGGGTGTGGGGAGGAGAATAAAGCATGATTTGTGGGTACAGAGATACAACTGGATAGGAGGAGTGACTTCTAAAGTTCTATGCTCAGTAGGATAACTATGATTGACCACAATTAATTAAATGCTTCAGAATAGCTAATAATCAACATTGAACATATCAAATGTTGCCCACACAAAGAACTGAAATCTGAGGTGACAGATATGCCAGTTACCTTGACCTGTTCATAATACATTATATATGAATTGAAATGTCACTGTACTCATAAATACAATTACTTTATGCCAATCAAAATATGTATTACAAATATTTAGGAAATATTAATTCATGTAATGTGATATTTGCTGTGAATTATGAAGGAAAAGCTTTGGTCGCTCTAAGCCCTCTCCCTATACAAATTTTCCCTATGGGCTCATCTTTCATTCTTCCCTCCCATCCTTCCTTCCATCCTTTCTCCATAACTCCAATTTGGAAAGGACGAGGGGATGGGAAAGGACAGAGAAGGACATAAATACAGAGAGGTTGGATTTGGGTCCTTCAAGTTGCCCAGAGTCCAGTGGAACAGAAAGACAGAAGCTTGGATGACTCGTAACAGCATGGTGGTGGTTATGAGGGAAGGAGCATAGAGTAAAAGGCAGAGGGGGAAGAGGTGACTCCGGGGTGAGGACCGAGGAGAACTCTGCAAAGAAGGCAACACATGAACAGAGACCTGAAGGTCAAGGAGTTCCCAGGGGAAAGAGGGAAGGGGGCTGTTATGGTTTAGATAGGAGGTGTCCCCCAAAAGCTCATGCGTGAGACAATGCAAGAAAGCTTATATGTGAAAGGATTGGGTCATGAGAGCCTTAACCTAATCAGTGCATTCATCCTCTGATAGGGATGAAGGGTGGTAACTACAGGCAGGTAGGGTGTGGCTGGAGACGGTGTGTCACTGAGGGAGTGCCTTTGGGGTACGTATTTATCCAAGGTGAAGGACCCTCTCTTTATCTGCTTCCTGGTGCCATGTCCTGAGCTATATTCCTCTGCGATGCTCTTCTACCAGACCCAATGAAACCAGCTGTCTATGGACTGAGACCCTTGAAACTGGGAGCCCCCAAAATAGACTTTTCTTCCTCTAATTGTTTGTATCAGGTCTTTTGGTCACAGCAGCAAAAAAAGCTGACTAAAAGAGGGGCATAGCAGACCAAGTCAAATTCTTGAGGAAGATCATGGTGGGTTTGGAAGAATTCAATATGGCTAGGGGGTGGGATGTAAAAGGTCTAAGAGTTAGACTTTGGGGGCTTGATTTCACATGTAGTGGGGTCTTTCTGGGGATCTGAACTACCCAGAGAAAACACATACACGTATGCCTGCGCATATACACGATCCCCGGTGCCCTGTTAGGATTTACACACCAGTCCCTTTGGCTACAACTACCTTACTAGTGGGAGGCAAGAGGCTAAGAGGCTCATCTCTCCTCCCTTTCCTCATTTCTTCCTCCTCCAACCCATGATCAGGCTAATCATTTCCTCTCCCAGAAACTTGGAGGGCTTCAGAGAGCCCAGTTTGTCTTCGTTGCGGGCTTCGAAGTCCTAGGGGAGTCACATATGGACTCAGGTACATGGAGTAGCTGAGAGAGAGCAGAGTCCACACCGCCACTGAGAGGCGAATTAGAGTCACTGTATGGATTCCTTCCGATTTGTATTTTTTTTCTTTTTGGTTCTGGATCCTTATGAAGCTTGGTGGCCCTCTCTATCCTTAGCCTACAGTGTAAGATACTCTTTTCCACTTATACTCAGGTAATACTATTGTTTGAATGTAGTTTGTCCTTTAAGGTTCATGTGGCCAGAGCTTGGTCTTCAAAGCAACAGTACTGGAAGATGGTGTGGAACCTTCAGGAGGTGAGGTCTATTGGGAGGTCCTTAGGTCAATTAAGTGCATGCCCTTGGAAGGAAGAGTGGGACCCCAGCCTTTCTCTGACTTTCTGTTTTGAGATGTGATCTCTCCTTTTTGCACATGCTCCTGTATTGCCATCCACCATGATGTGACACAGCTAAGAGGGCCCTCACCAGTACTAAGCCTATGCCAGTGCCATGCCCTAAAGCCTCCAAAACTGAGCTAAAAAAATCTCTTTTCTTCACAGAGTTACCTAACCTCAGGTATTTTGTTGTAGTAATAAAAATGGACTAACACATTTGAGTAGATTTCAACTTTTCTGAATATATTTTTCACTTAGGACATATATAAATATATATGTCACAGAAATAAGTGGCAAAACAAATAAAATTTACCCTTACTCTAGGTGACATACTCTTGAGCATTTCAGTTTATTTTTCAAATACTGATCACAATATGCAATGTGAAAATTACTTAGCTAGCAAGAGCAATTTTCTCTTCTTTGCAACCAAAGGCTTCTTTTGAGGAATCATGCTAACATACTTAACCAGTAGCCAGGGTGTGGATGTGGGGGTTATATTCTTCCTATACATCAGGAGCTACCCTTAGATCTGATCCCATCAGAGATAGAAAATGGGATTCAACTTCTGTGTCAACTCTGATCAATTTTTAGTGGTTCCCTGAAGCACTGTAGGAGGGGAATCTGAAGCTCTTGCCAGAGTCATAGAAAGAGGGTGCCATGATCAATTAGTGACGCCTGCACTTGTTCCAGCATCCACCAAGGGCCTGGCATGGAGCAGGTGTTTGTTAAATATTTGTTGAATGAATAAATGAAATGTTTCCCTCCCTGATCTTGGTTGGCTAACCAGGTTAACCTACCTCCACGAAAGCTCACCTGCTCTCACTTTTACCCAACAGAAACACCTTCTAAATAAAGACAGAAGTTTCAGTGTCCAGGTCTCCCTTTCTTGGACACCTCATCTGCTTCCTGTACCTCCTACATGTTCCCCAGCATCCACGTGGCCCTGATTTCTTTCAGCCTCCTGAGCTCTATTCCACCTGGACCGTAGTACCTCAGTGCTCCCAGCCATGAACTTCTGCATGAACCTGGCTCCTGCCCCTGCACTCTGGGAGCCCTACCCTTGCTGAAGACCTCTGTTCTGCCCTCCTGTCTTCTCTGTCGCTTCCCTGCAGATTCTCTGGTACACCAGAGCACAAACACAATGTGTGCACAGATGGGGACTAAATCTTCTGTGATGTGGGTGAAATGTCAGCATGGGCACTGATTATAGATTCATTTCCAGAGAGCTAACAAACTGAGCAGGAGAGATGGAAACATCAATTTGCTGAGGAGCAAGGCACATCTGTTGTCACATGAGCAAAGGAATCTGTGGACCTGGGCATTGGGTGAGCCATTTTTAAGCAGAAACAACCTCTCTTTCTGTTTCTCTGAGACAACTGTATGGCAGAGAAGAATTTTAAGGTTCTCTGATGACAGGCCAGACTGGAGTTGGGGATGCTAGTATCTTCCTCTGGTGGGGAGGGGAGTCTGCTGACTGATTAATTGACTGCCAGAGATTTTCCTTTAAATCACACAGATGTTGCTCAGGGACACACACCCCACAAGGACTTCATCTTCCTGGAGTCTCTCCTCTTTTCCTGGCTCCCGTGCTCCCCTGGGATATCTAAGCCAGGGCTGGGCAATGACCTGCGCTCTGTGTGGAGTACTCTCCCAGGCAGCCACCTCCGTGCCTCACATGTGCCACTCAGACACGCAAGGCATCTGCCTGGGGCTGATGGCAGGAATTCATTGTAACCTCCCTGGCTCTGTCCTTGGCGCTTGGAGCTATTTCCTAGAACAGTGGGGGAGGAAAATATTTCCCCCAGATACCAAGAAGAGTTATTTTGGGTATAAGATGTACAAAATATGAGAAAGATGCTCCTTTGGCCAACATGGAAATGTTCCCCTTAGCCCAACATCCTCAATTGCTTGAAAAAGAAAGCTGAAAAGCATCTTTTCCCCCGCTGCCTTCTCTCCTTGCCTGCATGAGGTAAATGATCAATACGGCTTTTTTGTTCCTAACGGTGTTCCAATGGGAGCCACTAAGTTATTAGTAACCTCCCTTGTTTGAAGTTTGGTTCCACAGGCCTTTCTGGTGGGAAAGAGATTGGGAATACTTCCCTTGTCCCAGCTGACTGCTGCCACCTCAGAACTCAACAAAACAAACACAACTGGAGCTGCCAGGTGGCAATCCTACCCTGCAAAGGGTACTTAGAGAGCTCACACTCCAAGAATGGTACAGCAAAGTTCCTGCCTCTGCCCTGCTCTGAGGACCATCTTCCCAACAAAAACGAATCATCCTGTCCTCTCCAAAGCAGCTATTCACACATGACAAACAGGCCCCTTGTCTCATTGTATCTAACTATTTAAAGAGTCATTTTTCCAACATGCCACCATCTCTGAGCCACAGAAACAGGAGTGTAAAGGCAACTGCACCCATGACAAAACCTAAATCAAGCTCAGAGGGAAGGAAGGCTCTGAGCAGACCTAGTGGGCCTTCCCTGGAGCTTCCCTGCAAATCATCTGTATTTACGCAGTCTGGCTAGCAATGTTAAACAGTGAGAAGTCCGTAGATAACAGGCCTTTCCCATGACCTGCTGTTTTGTCCCACAGGTAACCCTCATTATATATCCACCGTGAAGAAGGGAATTTGCATGGCTTTGAAAACAGATATGCTGAAACCTGGCACAATTTCTCTGGGAGATTTGTATTCTTTCTGACAATTTTTCTGTCCACCTCTATTCTGCCTAGTTCTAGTTCTAGACCAGGCCTCCTGCCATCCCTCCCACCAGAAGTCAGAACCCTCCCTGGAAAATAAGACTTGATATTTCTCTCTCTCTCTCTCTCTCTCTCTCTCTCTCTCTCTCTCTCTCTCTCTCTCTCTCTCTCTCTCTCTCTCTCTCTCTCTCTCTTTCTCTCTCTCTCTCTCCTCCACCCCAGCTGGGGATCAAGAACAGGTTCTCATGCATGCTAGGCAACGCTCCACCATTGAACCACACCGCCAGCCCTGAGGCCCAAATTCTTACCCACGGAGTTCAGAAATTGAAAGCTCATCGTCCTCACACCCGCAACTTTGTTCCTTCCAGATAGGGATAGGGCGCCCTGATCTTCGGGAGATCTGCTCAAGGTTTCTTGGCCCTGCTAACATGACAGTCTCGTGGGGACCTGGCTGACTGTGCAAGGACAGATTCCTGCCTTGTGGGCACCGGCACAACTCACCACGGAATCCAGCGCTCCCCAGCTCCTAGCCGCCTTCATTCTGACTAAAACTCGGTATAAAGCTTTGTAGTCCAGAACCAAGCCATCCGCCCTGCCTGCCGCCTGCCTCAGTTTCCCGGGTGTCCAGAGTGCTGGAGGGGTCCGTCTGCCAAGGAAGAGCAGCGGAGGAGAAAGGAGCGCGCGGGGGGCCTTACCTCGCAGCTGCTGGCGCTGGGGATTCCTGCGGGGCTCCATGCCTGCCCGCCCCTCTTATAGCTGCCCCAGCACAACTTGCGCAACTGCCCGGCAGGCCCTGGCGCACCCCGAGTGCCAGCTCCCGCCCCGCCCCACGGGGCAGCTAGGGCCCTGCGGCTGCGAGCTCCGGCTCTCGGTGCGCGCTTCACCTGACCTCGAGGGAGGCTCTCGGCTGCGCCAGACGCCACTCGCACCCTCGGATGCGTCCTGAAAGCTTGGGGGCAGTTGGCAGGAACGAGAAATCCTCGAGGTCCCGCCAGACGCGCCGGTGCGACCGTGGCGCAAGGATCAGTCTCTTGGGACCGTTCTTCTAGCAGCCGGGACGCTCCCCGGGCGGGGTGGCTCTCTGGAGCAGGCTGAGGCCATGGCTGCGTCCTGGCTGGTCCTGGGCAGCGCGGCGAGGCGGCGGGGTGAGCTGGACCTCCGCAGGCCGCTGCTCCCGCGGCTTTCAGCCCCGACGACACTTCACTCCCGGGGTTAAAGGGAGCGGCCCGCCGTGTACCCAGCGTCCCTACTAGGAATCTGGGGAGTGGGTGCTGATCTCGCCCTCTCCTGCTCTGGAGTGCGAGAACCGGGTTCCTAGAGGCAGGTCGGATTGTCTTCAGCTGGCACCCCTGGAGACACGTGTCCCCTAAGCATGAGAAGTCTGCCTCCAAGACCGCACACAGGGCTTCGTTCCAGGTAGCTCCAGGCGCTGAGGTCTTGGGTTCACTCTGGGCGTACCACGCGTCTCCATCCTCAGACGGGCACTTCCCGTGTACAAAGAGGGGTGCTCCAACGTAGCCATGTTTTCCTCAAGCTGCCTGCGAGTCGACTGATGTTGGCCTAGGGCTTCAGCGTGAGGAAACAGGTCCAGAGAGGTTAGCGACGTCCTTTACAACCTTCATCTGGGAAGAAGTAGAGAGGGACCAGGGACTCGGAAGCAGGCCCACTCCGTTCCCCACAGCAGAGAGCAGTTCTGAGAACAGACCAGCCAGTGAAGAACCAGCCCTTCATGTTAGGTGGGAAGATGTCAGCGACACCGTACAGCACTTGAGCTCGGAATGGCTGATGGTGGTCTGTATGTGTGTGGGTGGGGGGGATAGTAGTTCTGACATGGGAAAATTATAGGAAATTAATATTTCAGTGTCTAAAAAAGGCTTCAAATTTTGTCAACAAAACAATTGTGGAATTTTCCCTCTTCTATAAGAACCTACATAATACCCTGGATTTTGCCTTTTGGTTTTACAAAACTTAAAATGTTTGCCATCTGACCCTTCAGAAAAGAAGTTTGTCAACCCCTAGCTAGGAAACATACATCCACCATGGGGTGGCTCCTTCAGGCTTTTAGTCCCACCAGTCCCTCTGTGCCACCTGATTGCTTCTCCATCCCTTCTCCCTGCAGAATCTCCTCTTGCAGCTGGGCTCTCTTTCCATCTTTGAAGAGGCCTGTCCGGGGTTCTCTTCCTGCCCATTCCCTTCTCCCTGGCCTGCTGGGTGCCCTTTCCCCTCCCCTCTGCTTGGTTCTAAGTGGAGGACAGGGATTGGGCCTCACTTCTAAAGTCCTGGCACCTTCACAATGCCATCCACACATTGAGTGCCCAGAAAAAGTTTGCTGAACTGAACCCCAGGGCTTCACACACCACAGAGCTAATTTTTTGACATATGTTTTTAGTGTACCACTGTTTGGGAATTCCTCTAAATTCAAGGCCACTGGGAGGGTGGTGATTATGTGCAATTTGCATATGCAATGATGTGGGAGATACAGGAAAGACAGATCCCACAGGTCCTGGAGGCAACAGTCCTATTGCATTTGAGACTCCCTAATGGAAATGTGTTCCCCAAAGACTGTTCCATGAAGTGATGGGATCTCCCTGGTTCACTGCTGCCCTGTTTATAGCCCAGTGCTTAGCACAGATATTTCATTTTTCAAACATAGTTTTAAATGAAAATTTCAAACATACAGAAAAGTAAGCTGTAGTATAATGAACTACAAAATCTCTTATCCACTTGTATATATGTATTTGCTTTTTAAAAAATCTACACAGATGATGTCATACTATTCTCTTCTTACTACTGTTTCTGCTCATCTTTTTTTTTTAATATTGGAAATTTTCAAATCTCCATAATACATTTTTAAGAAAAATGGCATAACAAATCTCTATGTGCCTGTCATCCAGCTTCAACCATTATTAATCTTACTTCTTTTCTATACTATATCTAGAATATAATTTCTTACCTGTATTCATACACCTGTGCCTACCTTTTGAAGTCAGTATTATTCCATTTTATGGATGCACCATAATCTATTTAACCATATTGTTACATACATAACGTTGTAATTAATATATTTAAATAAACTTATTTGAGCACTGTGTGAGTATACCTGTGGGAGAAATTCTAATAAGTAGAATTATCTAGTCAAAAGGTACGCACATTCAAAAATAAATATATTGCCAAGTTACATTCCTTAGTGATTGCCCCAATTTGCACATGCAATCATCTGCAAGTGACAGTGGTTTAAACATTAACAGCATTTGGTTATCTCTTCTCCCCAGGAGTCAGGAAGTGGGTGGGTACGTAGCACAGTGGCATCATCCAGAATCCTCCTCCTTCTGATCTTGCTTCCCTTGTGTCCTTGCGTTTGTGGCCTCGAAGTTGCAAGAAGGATGCTACCCCTTTCTCATCATGACCTCACACCAGTAGGAAAGGCAAGGCAGAGGCAGTAAGTTTTCTCTTCTTGAAATTCTTTAAGTCAGGGCAGGGAACTCAGACTTTTCCTTATTTCTCATTGGCCAGAACTGGGACATTTCCCCCTATGTAGAGCAATCTATTGCTGGTAAGATGAAATGTGATTGCCATGGCTGATTTAGACCAGAATTCTTCTGGAACTGAGGTAGACCGAGGTAGAGGAAGGTGGGTGCTAGTCTTACAATGCCTGATGTGTCCTGGGTGATCCATTAGCACCTGTCAGATGAGCAATGCAGTTATGAACCAGTGAGAGTGGAGAGGGCTTCCATGAACTTGTAAGAGCGAGAGACATGGCTCTGGGGTGTTACAGAGCAAGGGCCAGCTCAGAGCTGAGGCAGCCATCCTCAGTTATGGGTTCTTGTGATCATGCCGGAAAGACTTGGCTTCAGACATGTTGCTCAGAGCACCCAGTATTATTTCATTAAAAGGGATAGGAAAAGGGAAAAAGGGGACACTTTCAAGGGAGAGAGTGGGTCCTCTCAGAGAATAGAGGGATGGTGTGGCCCTCCTGCCCTCTTATTTTATTGGAAATCCTAGGGAAATTTTCAAAGAGTGCCCCCCAGGTCTACCTCTTGACTTCTTTTTTTTAATTAATTATTAATTTTTTGTCATTGTAGATGGGCAGAATGCTTTTATTTTATTTGTTAATTTTATGTGGTGCTAAGGATCAAACCCAGTGCCTCACATGTGCTGGACAAGCACTCTGCCACTGAGCTACAGCCCCAGCCCCTACCTCTTGACTTCTGACTGATAGGACTGTATCAGATTTTCTTTCTTTCTTTTTTTAAAATTTTTTAAATTGTCAATGGACCTTTAATTTATTTATTTATATTTATGTGGTGCTGAGAATCAAACCCAGTGCCTCACACATGCTAGGCAATTGCTGTACCACTGAGCTACAACCCCAGCCCTGTATCAGATTTTCATGTCCCTGCTGTGCATGGTCTTACCCCATGGAGGGGAGATTTTACTAATGACATGCTAAATATCCAAAGCAACTCTGGGTGACTTTGTCCCATGCCAACCAGCTTTAATTAGAAATTGTTCTTATAGATTTTATGGTAAATTCTGTAATCTGGTCCATATAAAGGTCACAAAAGTCCCTTCTTTGCAGGTAACTTGTTTTCTTATTAGCAAGCAGGAGCCTTTCAGGCCTGCATTTCTCCTGCAGATAACAGGTTATTTGATGAGGAATGTAGCATATCCTATTGACTTAAGCCAGGCAGGGTTGCAGGTAAATTGCTTTTTAAAAGAAAAAAGCCTATGTTGGGGTCAACACAGTAGGCCCAGTTTATAGAATGAGCCCCTTAAATTCATGTTCCTACCTCTCTGTTATCTGTCTGTTATCTATCATTGAGTACAAAATAAATAGTGCTCATTCTACTCAACTCTAATGTATTATGGTACTTCTGATCCACTTGACTTAAGTAGAAAAACTTTAAAATTCTTTTTGCTGACAATCTTCACAAGTTTTACAAAAGGTAATTCAGCATTTTGAATTTAAATAATGCTTTTTATTTTTCAAAGCACTTACCATGATCTCATTTGATCTACCCACAGAAGAGGTAGAACAGGTCTTATTTTGATGTTACCCATGGTGCCCTGACATCCAGAGGGGTAAGGGATGGCACTGCCAGCTAGGGTAGAGCTTGGCCAGAGTCTACATTTTGCTCACCCCGCCTGTCCTCATTTTACATAATATTTTGTTTATCCAGATACCAAAAAAGATTACTAGATGCCCCATTCTCAGCGGGGGTGGTTTCTGTCATTCTGAGCCAATGACAATGAAGAGCTATGGGCATCAACCATGAGGTGCACCAGGGTCTGAATGTTACCTCATAGGATCCCCAGGCTTCATGGAGTGACTGGTGATAACCTATAGAAGTTGAAGAAAGGCAGGTGGAGATCTTAATTTAGGTAACGCCAAGCAGCAACTTGTGTAAGAAATATACCTTTTGACCCACACCAAGGTGAGGTCTACACTGGTCTACCAACAGGACTAAAAAACAACTAGGTAATTCAGTCAAATAGTGGGTTTGGAGTTTCTAAAATTAAATTGTGTGTGTGTGTGTGTGTGTGTGTTTTGTGTGTACAGGATTGACTCTTTTAGTGTATACGTAGCCTATTAGGGGATAGCTGCTCAAGAGCAAAGCTATAACCAGCTTGACACCGCACCTGATGCAAAGCAGGTGCTCCATAGACACCTATCTGGTGCACGATGCAGGAATGGTCTGAGCTCTTTCTGCTAATAACAGATGTTGTTCTTCCTGTTATTAGCTATTAGAGTACCTCATTTATTTCTACATAACACCAAGCAAAACCTATAAATTGACTGATCAATTATAATTACTCATTTATCCTTCTTTACTTTATTTTAGATGGGGTCTTGCTAAGTTGCCCAGGCTGACCTCAAACTCCTGGGCTCAAGTGATCCTATTACCTCCCAAGTAACTGGGACTACAGGTGCCCACCACAATACCCCGTTATCTTTTTTAAAAAATGTTTAAGATATTTTAAACTTAGAGAAAATTTATAAAGATAGTATAGAGAGTTCCCATATGCTCTGTCCCAGTTTCTCTGATTAGCATCTTCCAGTATGATACATTTGTCACAATTAATGAGCCAATATTGGTACCTTATTATTAACTAGAGTCCATACTTTATTTGGAATTCTTCAGTTTTTTCCTAATATCCATTTTTCTGTTCTAGGACCTAATTCATCTACTTCTTTATCTATTTCATAAGAACGTGAGTTCGCTGAGGGTGAAGGCCATGCCTGCCCAGTCCCAGTTCAGGACCTGAATGGGCTCTGTAAACTATTGAATGAAACTTTGAGCAAATGTTAGTATTTTTAGTGTTTAGCAGTTCCTGGCACATAGCAATTCCTCAATAAAAATCTGTGAAGTAAATGCCCAACTAAATACGACAGGAACTTTGTGTTAACGCTCTTCTGACAGGCATGGTAAAGGCTGTGGCTTCCCCCTAAAAACTGGAACAAGGCAGGGATGCCCTCTTTCACCACTTCTATTCAACATCGTTCTTGAGACTCTGGCCAGAGCAATTAGACAAACCAAAGAAATTAAAGGGATACGAATTGGAAAAGAAGAACTCAAACTATCCCTGTTCGCTGATGACATGATTATATATTTAGAGGAACCTGGAAATTCCACCAGAAAACTCTTAGAACTCATAAGTGATTTCAGTAAAGTAGCAGGTTACAAGATCAATGCCCATAAATCCAACGCATTTTTATACATAAGTGATGAATCTTCAGAAAGAGAAATTAGGAAAACTACCCCATTCACAATAGCCTCGAAAAAAATAAAATACTTGGGAATCAATCTCACAAAAGAGGTGAAAGACCTCTACAATGAGAACTATACAACACTAAAGAAAGAAATTAAAGAACACCTTAGAAGATGGAAAGATCTGCCATGTTCTTGGATAGGAAGAATTAATATTGTCAAAATGGCCATACTACCTAAAGTGCTATACAAATTCAATGCAATTCCAATTAAAATCCCAATGACATACCCTACAGAAATAGAGCAAGCAATTATGAAATTCATCTGGAAGAATAAGAAACCCAGAATAGCTAAAGCAATCCTTAGCAGGAAGAGTGAAACAGGGGGTATTGCAATACCAGATCTTCAACTCTACTACAAAGCAATAGTAACAAAAACGGCATGGTATTGGTACCAAAATAGAAAGGTAGATCAATGGTACAGAATAGAGGACACGGACACAAACCCAAATAAATACAATTTTCTCATACTAGACAAAGGGGCCAAAAATATGCAATGGAGAAAAGATAGCCTCTTCAACAAATGGTGCTGGGAGAATTGGAAATCCATATGCAACAGAATGAAACTAAACCCATATCTCTCACCATGCACGAAACTAAACTCAAAATGGATTAAGGACCTCGGAATCAGACCAGAGACCCTGCAGATTATAGAAGAAAAAGTAGGTCCAAATCTTCACCTTGTTGGTCTAGGACCAGACTTCCTTAACAGGACTCCCATAGCACAAGAAATAAAAGCTAGAATCAACCACTGGGATAGATTCAAACTAAAAAGCTTTCTGTCAGCAAAGGAAACTATCAGCAATGCGAAGAAAGAGCCTACAGAGTGGGAGAATATCTTTGCCAATCATACTTCAGATAGAGCACTAATCTCCAGAATCTATAAAGAACTCAAAAAACTCTACTCCAAGAATTCAAACAGTCCAGTCAACAAATGGGCTAAGGAAATGAATAGACACTTCACAGAAGAAGATCTACAAGCAATCAACAAACATATGGAAAAATGTTCAACATCTCTAGTAATAAGAGAAATGCAAATCAAAACTACCCTAAGGTTCCATCTCACCCCAATTAGAATGGCGATTATCAAGAATACGAGCAACAACAGGTGTTGGCGAGGATGTGGGGAGAAAGGTACACTCATACACTGCTGGTGGGGCTGCAAATTAGTGCAGCCACTCTGGAAAGCAGTGTGGAGATTCCTTAGAAAACTTGGAATGGAACCACCATTTGACCCAGCTATCCCACTCCTTGGCCTATACCCAAAGGACTTAAAATCGGCATACTACAGAGATACAGCCACATCAATGTTCATAGCTGCTCAATTCACAATAGCCAGACTGTGGAACCAACCTAGATGCCCTTCAATTGATGAGTGGATAAAGAAACTGTGGTATATATATACTATGGAATATTACTCAGCCATAAAGAATGATAAAATTATGACATTTGCAGGCAAATGGATGAAATTGGAGAATATCATGCTAAGTGAGATAAGCCAATCTCAAAAAGCCAAAGGACGAATGATATCGCTAATAAGTGGAGGTTGACACATAATGGGGGGGAGGGAAGGGTTAGAGTTAGGGTTAGGGAGGGGGGCAAGTATAGAGGAAGGAACTACTGTATAGAGGGTAAAGAGGGGTGGGAGGGGTGGGGGGAAGGGAAAAAAATAACAGAATGAATCAAACAACATTGCTCTATGTAAATTTATGATTACACAAATGGTATGCCTTTACGCCATGTACAAACAGAGAAACAACATGTATCCCATTTGTTTACAATAAAAAAAAAAAAAAAAAAAAAAAAAGCAATAGTAACAAAAACGGCATGGTATTGGTACCAAAATAGAAAGGTAGATCAATGGTACAGAATAGAGGACACGGACACAAACCCAAATAAATACAATTTTCTCATACTAGACAAAGGGGCCAAAAATATGCAATGGAGAAAAGATAGCCTCTTCAACAAATGGTGCTGGGAGAATTGGAAATCCATATGCAACAGAATGAAACTAAACCCATATCTCTCACCATGCACGAAACTAAACTCAAAATGGATTAAGGACCTCGGAATCAGACCAGAGACCCTGCAGATTATAGAAGAAAAAGTAGGTCCAAATCTTCACCTTGTTGGTCTAGGACCAGACTTCCTTAACAGGACTCCCATAGCACAAGAAATAAAAGCTAGAATCAACCACTGGGATAGATTCAAACTAAAAAGCTTTCTCTCAGCAAAGGAAACTATCAGCAATGCGAAGAAAGAGCCTACAGAGTGGGAGAATATCTTTGCCAATCATACTTCAGATAGAGCACTAATCTCCAGAATCTATAAAGAACTCAAAAAACTCTACTCCAAGAATTCAAATAGTCCAGTCAACAAATGGGCTAAGGAAATGAATAGACACTTCACAGAAGAAGATCTACAAGCAATCAACAAACATATGAAAAAATGTTCAACATCTCTAGTAATAAGAGAAATGCAAATCAAAACCACTCTAAGATTCCATCTCACCCCAATTAGAATGGCGATTATCAAGAATACGAGCAACAACAGGTGTTGGCGAGGATGTGGGGAGAAAGGTACACTCATACACTGCTGGTGGGGCTGCAAATTAGTGCAGCCACTATGGAAAGCAGTGTGCAATTCCTTAGAAAACTTGGAATGGAACCACCATTTGACCCAGCTATCCCACTCCTTGGCCTATACCCAAAGGACTTAAAATCTGCATACTACAGAAATACAGCCACATCAATGTTCATAGCTGCTCAATTCACAATAGCCAGACTGTGGAACCAACCTAGATGCCCTTCAATTGATGAGTGGATAAAGAAACTGTGGTATATATATACTATGGAATATTACTCAGCCATAAAGAATGATAAAATTATGACATTTGCAGGCAAATGGATGAAATTGGAGAATATCATGCTAAGTGAGATAAGCCAATCTCAAAAAGCCAAAGGACGAATGATATCGCTAATAAGTGGAGGTTGACACATAATGGGGGGGAGGGAAGGGTTAGAGTTAGGGTTAGGGAGGGGGGCAAGTATAGAGGAAGGAACTACTGTATAGAGGGTAAAGAGGGGTGGGAGGGGTGGGGGGAAGGGAAAAAATAACAGAATGAATCAAACAACATTGCTCTATGTAAATTTATGATTACACAAATGGTATGCCTTTACGCCATGTACAAACAGAGAAACAACATGTATCCCATTTGTTTACAATAAAAAAAAAATAAAAATAAAAAAAAAAATAAAGGCTGTGGCTTGACAGGCAGAGCAGAGTCTGGGAGGCAGGCCAGCCAGCTGTGCCATAGGTGGACAGACAGCCCACCAGGAGTCTGCTGGCCTCCACAGGGCCATGCCACTCTTGGCATTCACTCACCACCCTTGGGTCTCCTGCTTGTCAACTTTCTCTAGTTCTTCCTGATGGCTTTGTTCATTGTATTTAATCAACTCCCTAAAAAACTGACTTTCCCTTCATTTTGCTTTACTTGAGTGATTCTGGCTCAGGCAGTAAGATTCCAACAGGCCTTCTTGGCAGAGGAGGATGGATGAGGACTCCAGAAGTCCCCCTTTCTAAGGGCTCAGCGGTGAAAAAAAGCTACCCAAGCACAAGACTTTGCTCACTCCTCCCTTGGGCTGGGTCAGTTCACTTGGTGCCCAGGGCTCAGGGCTAGCTGAAGAGGCAAGGGCTTGGGGTTGACCTCTGGACATGTCAGTCAAGTTGACTGTGCATTAGTTCCAGATGTGATTAATTGCTAGGGTTGGTGGATGTTGGGAAAACGAGGAAGCCAGTGCCTCATCTTTAGGAAACAAGAGTTCCATTCCATGCCCTGGTCCTGGCCATCTTGCTGTGGGGTATATGTGCATTTGTAAGGGAGCAAGAGGGTGAGGGAACCAGGTAGTCCCTTGGACAAATGGTCCTGCTGGTGCTTCAGGCTGGCTGCTCTCCTGGCTGGGCTCTGGGGGAGTTCCCCAAGAGTGATCTGTGCTAGTTATGTAACATTGTGTTTGCCTTCTTTTCTTTCCTCTGATCTTTTCCTTGTATCCTTCCCTACCCTCTTTCTCTCCTCTACTGTGAATCTTCTTAAACAAAGTACTGCAAAATAAACTGAAAATTTTAATAGTTGTCTCTATACCTGTATCAGGATGTAACTGGACCTGGGAAGTTTCAAAAGTTGGTCTGCATAGCATCTTTCTCTAGTCAGCAAACACGCAGTCTTAGAGAATCAAGAGCTACATCACAAACTAGCCTCACATCTTGAGGCAGTGACCATTCATTTAGCTCATAATTTTTTGGGTCAGTAATATGGCCTTATTCATATGTCTGGTGGCTGTCAGCTGAGATGATGAGGGTAACTGAGCTAACCTGGTTTTGTTTCCATGGTGACAGTTGTTAGGCTCCCCAGAGCAGCAAAAGAAAGTAGATCCCAATGTGTAAGTAGTTTTCAAGTCTCTGCTACCATCATGTTTGCTGTTTCCCATTGACCAAGATGAGTCATGATCAAGTTCAGGGTCACCATGAGAGGACACCACCCAATAGCAGGAAAGCATGAACAGAGGGGGACCCTGATCATAATCAGCCACAGGAGAGGATGCCCACCCAGCTCAGAAAAAACATAAGCCAACAGAAAGGTCAGCACTGCAGGCTGAGTTGTCAAGCAGAAAAGAGGACAGGTCAAACCGCCATTTTGGAAGAGTCAACTGGAGAGAAATATCAAGTATTTTGCAAGAGGAAAAACTAAAATCAAGATGATAAATTATAAAGAATAATTTCTTCACCTACTTGTTCACGTGTCCATTCTCTGAACCAAGAAGCATACATCAAGAGCATATACATAGTGCACTGGGCACTATGTCAGATCTTGGAGGTGCAAAGAATAAAGGGAATTCAGTCCTGGTCTCAGCTGTGGGCCAAGGGCATTAGTGAGGGGCAGAGGGGAGACAGAGGAAAAAGAAATCCTGCCATGGCTGAATGCCCCCACCAAAACCAGTGTTGAAACTTAATCCCCATTGTGAAGATGAGATCAGGTGGACAGTCAAGAGATGATTCTGTCATGTACAACTAATTAGAACAAATAAAATCAAAAAATAAAAAAAGATGATCAGATCATGAAGCCTCTGCTTCATGAACCATCCATGAACCATTCCATATGAATGGAACCATCCATTCATAAATTGATCAGCAGAGTACTGGGTTAATTGATTGTCTTGAGTACATCTGTTAAAAAGCCAGTTTGACTCTGTCACTTGTATGTGCCTCTCTTGCTATTTGATGTCCCTTGTGCTGCCGTGGAACTCTGCAGAGTTCCCACCCAACAGACGGCCCTCACTGGATGCAGCTCCTCAGCTCAATTGGCTGAATAAGCCTTTATTCTGTATAAATTACCCAGTCTCTGGTGTTCAGTTACAGCAAAAGAAAACAGATGAAAACAGTCCTGTTAGCTAAATGATCAGCCTCAGAGGAAAGCACAGTCATCCTACCATTAACTTTCCCCCCTAAAACGCAATGCTACTGGTGCCAATAGAGAGAGAGAGAATTAAGAAGGTGGCTGAATTTGGAGGGGACAGGAAAAGGAAGGACAAAGATGTTTGTTGAGAACATGGTTATTTAGGACATCTGATTGCAGATGTCCTTCAGTTAATGGGGCTGAGGTACAGGTGAGGGACCAGGATGAAGTTATGCTTCCAGGCATCTTCTGTAAAGACAAGAAAGATTTCTCTGGAAACAGGGTGATCAGGGCCAGCAGGCTTGGGCTTGTGGAACACTCTGTGATCTACAAGATTTTGAGCAATTAGTCTGCAGTAGAGGGAGGTAAAGAAGAGAGTGGGGATGGGAATTTGCTGGTGTAGAGGTCAAGTGCGGCTCTGAGGAGGGTGCATGGAATAGAGGGCATTTTGGAGCCTACACAGGTTGGAGAAAAAGTCCCAAAAAGACAACACAAGAATTGTGACTTTTTCCTTCCTTTAATTAATTTGCCCAAATAATCATTTTCATTGCAGAAAATTAGAAAAGGTAGAGAAGCAAAGCCATGAACAAAGTCATCTCTAGTCCCACCCTGCTGAGACAACCCCTGTTTATATGTCTCCACTGATCCACCCAGACGTGGTAACAGGCTCTTACATCCTGGGTTGGAATCCAGCCTGGGAGCTCCGAGGAAAGAGTAACAGCCAAGAAGTCGACTGTAGCAGGCTCTCCCTCTGGGCCGTATGCTCTTTCTCCCACCTGGTCTCCCTTGCCTGTTGGATCCTTTGTAGAGCTGAATCCAGGAACCCAGGGCTGAACAGACATTTGGGAAGATGTTCTGGAGAAGCAGCAAGCAGCTTTCTTGAGCCCTCCAGAAAGCTGACCTAGCACATCCAGAGACTTCCCCAGGCTCACAATCACCTATAGATGAGCTTCTCTCTAGCAGCTCCTCTTGAACAGGATTTATCTACTTCCTCTGCCATTGGAGCAGTAAAGATGGGCTGTGGGTAACCAAGGTTCAAGTCCCTGGGAAGGTCCTATGTGGTCCCATAAACAGGGAGGACATAGTTCATACCCTAGAAAAATTCATAGCCTTCCACATAAAATCTGGAATCACCATGGAAACCTGACTGTGACAGAAATTGTCAGCCAGAGAGGCTGCATGGTATGATGTCTCTAAGGGCTGGCTGTGGGGTTGCACTGCCTGGGTCAAATCCTGGCTCTGCTGTTTATTAGTGGGTGACAAGTGACGTTGGGTGTGCTGCTTGCGCTCTCTGCCTCTATCCTCTCACTGGTAACTGAAGCATTACAGTAGCACCTCGTTTGGATTATTACAAGTAAAGCGCTCTGCAAGTGTTAATTATTCATCAGAGCAGGCGCGGGCGGGCGACAGGGCCTGCTTTGCATGGGCTGAGCAGTCAGCAGGGAAGGAATTCCAATGTGCCTGCTCAGCTGAGTGGAACGCAGCAGCCAGGGGAAAAAACCAACAATCCATCCTTCCTGCTTTTATGCAACCATCGGGCCTGAGTTCTGGTTTGTCCCATTATGGTCTGTAATGGAGCTGAGGAGTCAGAAGATCTGTCTGCCCAGGGCTGGGGCTGCCAAGTGCATCTCTCCTGCAGTGCAGTTACATAAGCAGTGGGTGCTGCGTGGCACCCTGCGGGGGAGGGCACCGCTGAGCAGCCTGTCCCAGCAGCCAGAGCTGCTGTCTCCTGGAGGAGGCTTGCTCCTGGGGTGTGGTCTCTACCCCCCAGCACTTACCTGCTCCTATCTTAAGTGGGAATCATTGTCCTGTGCCTGGGAGGTGTCGCTGTGAAAAATAAAGTCTCTTGTATTCTGATATGCGAGTAAGAAACTTTTCTTGTAAGAAAACATCCAGAGAATTCAAATTTCTTGAAATTCCTCTACCCTGAAATCATGAATGTTTATATTTGTGATTCATATCTTTTCTTTCATCCTTGTGTCTCTCTATGTGTATATATTTTTTTCTATCAGAGTTAGGATTATAGAGTACATATTGTGTTACAATTGTCTTAAATTTCTTTTCATGTCATTAAATATCCTTCCATGATGGAACTTGTAACGCCTGCATCATGTGAATTGTTGAGAATTCAGATCATTTTCAATAGTCTCCTTTCCTCTCATAAACAAAGCACTGAAGCACAGTCTTGTAGATGAAGCTCTGCAAATATTCTTACTTATTTCCTCAGGATCATCCCTAAAAGTTCATCCACAGCTTATTGCCTGTTTGGAAGCCTTGCATGTCCACTGCAAGGGCTCCCCCATGGGACTCCCGGGGATGGCTTTCCTACCTGAGGGCCTAAGCTGCTTGTGGGGACAAAGGGACTGCGCAGGTCACCACGTACCCTGGAAATTCCTCCACTGCTCAAGGAAAGTGGTTGGGATAAGAACATGGCAGATGGCACAGTCAGCCAAAGGGCAACCAGGACAGCCAGGAGAGTTAGGGACTTCAAAAAGACCAGGTGGAAACTTGTGAATAATTCCATGGAGGTGAATGAGTTGTCTCACAGAGCGAGAGAGAGAAAAAAAGAACAGACTCTTGCTAAAAACTTGCTTGTGACTTTCAGGGGAGCCCTGGGATTGACTGCCCACACCTCTGGGCTGTGGATGGTCTGTCCCTGCAGATTGAGCTCCTCAGTAGCTGGAATGTGCACACTGATCCCCACAGCCTGCTTCAGCCCAGGGACTGACTGGTAAATGCTCCAACTCACAGTCCCTGCACCTCCCGCTTCCAGCTTTTCAGATCAAGGCTGGCATCTAACTACCCGGTGAAGTGTGCCTTGGAGCATTCCTTGGTAGACATGTGAGTAATGTCTACCAAAGGCCTTATCATAGGCACAACTCTCAGCTAGTAACTTCACCTCTAGGAATATCCTAAAAGTAATCCAAGTTCTCCAGGAACTGACTCCTGCCTGCCTCATATCCTGAGTTCTTTGGCATCCTTGACATTGGGAGGGTACCTCTCGTCCCATTACCCAAACTCCTCCGGCATGTACAGTCAACATGCTGTCTTCTCCAGCAAGCCTTCCTGACCCTCAACTGGACCTCTGCTTCTCCAGTGCATGTTAGAGTCATGCACTTGTCTGAACTTCCCAGCCCCAATCTCCTTACGGCAGGCAGGTAGGCAGAATTCCTATCTGTCTTCTCTTACCTTGCTCTGTAGCTGGCAGTGTGCTGCACCAATAGCAGGTACAAAAAGTGTGTTGGAAGGGCACACTTGGGAAAAGGGCATTCTTTTCATGACTCAGACACACACCCCTCCCCCAGTGCTGGGAAACCGCATCCTCTGCCTACTGAGATTGGCGCTGGGCATGAGCCGTGGAACTCCACTCCTCAGGGTGGCCTCAGCAGTTGCCACCCACCTTTTGGAAATGCAATCTTAAGTTTAGTTGAGCACATGGAGCCTGAAAGAGGTGAGAGGCATTGGTCAAAGGCTCGCAAATGACCTTGAATCTGTGTGATCTGACATTGAGGTTCAGTTGCTTCATACTGCTTTAAACTAAGTTGTTTCATACCACAATGTAAGTGTGATTATTTCTAACGAAAAATAACTCATTTCTTTACAATAAGGTCTAGCATGCAGGACTAGAAATCTATGCCAAGAGTTCCCCTAGTGAGTTTCAGGGAGAGTTTAATTAACTACAATTTGATTCAAAGGAGTCAGTCTTCTGAAACAGAAATTTCTGAGATGAGGAAAAGATCTACAGCGATACTTGTCAGAGAAGCATGGAGGACAGGCCAGCTTTGGTACCTTTCATTGTTAAGAACTGAATTTTTGTTGGTAACATAGTTAATTAGTGATGGCAAATTTGCACTTTTTACCAGGCTGCTTTGGTAGGTGGTCAACCCCTCAAGGTGGGTCACACCATTCCAGAGTTGTAAATGAGAAAGCAGAGGCTCAGAGAAGTCAATTAACCTGCTCAAAGTTACCCAGCACAGGCCCAGTTTGAATCCTGGGTACTCAGGGCTCTTCGCATATCCCGGTGAGCCTCATCCTGGCTACGTTTTACAGGCTCCTGGTGCCCAGGTCTCAGCCGGGCCCAATAAAATCAGAACGGACGAGCAATGTGTCGGGCACAAGGTTTTTTTTTAAACTTCCCCAAGTACTACAATGAGCAGCCCCAGTAGAGAAGCCTTGACATCACAGCGCTCGCCTCGAGGACTCTGAATTCACAGGGAGTCCCCGACAGAGATGACAGAGGCTTTCGCCTCGACTGTCCTTAGAACTGCTAGGGGTTTTGAAGACAGATTCTGTCCTGGCACCACTGTGCATCCAAGAAGGTGGGGGCTCTGGACAGGGAAACTGTACCTTAGCATGTTGTCCTTCTGAAAACTCCCCAGGTGATTCTAAGAGTATCAGCGTTGAGAATTAAAGTCCAGAAGCTTAAACCAAGTCGCATCTGCGAGGCTGCCCCTCAGGCAGTCAGCCAGCCCCAGCCCAGCAGAGCAGAGCCCAGGGCACGGTGGGCGGGCCTCTGTGGGATTCCCCTTGAGCTGCAGGATGAGGATGGAGGAGAGAAACAATCCTCATTCACCAACCCAGTATGCGGAGATGCTAACTACTCAGAAAGAATCCGTCAATTCAATGCTTCCAGCAAATTCGTGGACAAATTTACTTGACATAATCTTTTTTTCATGGAAAAAGCAAAGTACATGCTAGTCTTTGCCTAGAAAAGTGATTCTTTAAAATGTCACAAATGGGGTCCGTATGAATGAGGTTCACTGTAGGGACAAAGGGAACTTAGGAGAGAAAATGGAATCATAAACCTCCACAGTGGGTCGATGAATTGGTTCTGTATGCAGAGCGGACAAGGAGCCCAAGGGGAAAACAAAAGAAGTTTAACAATCGATGCCGAAGGAGGAGCAGGTGAAGCCAGGGCGATGGCCTGGGAGGAAGGCGGCTGGGGCCGCAGGGGTGCCATCAGCTGCTGCACAGCAGGTCCAGGATGGATTGAGCAATTTCTTCCCAGTGACACCCGGGATCCCCATCCAGCAGGGGCTGACCTTGGTGGGACCTCGCCTCGCTCACCCTCCCTCCCCTGCCTCTGGCCTTCTGCAGGGCTTGGGCAGGGTCCTTCCTTGCCCTCTCTGTGGGAGAGCGTAGAAACTGCTGAAGCAAAATCTCTGTCCCCAAAGACCTCCCCACAAAGGTCGAAGAAAAAGAAGCAGTTTTATTTTGAAATCAAATAAGCAAGCAACAGAATGCAACGTGAAAGAAATCTCATCCTTGAACACAGCCACGGTCTTCAGGTAGGGGAACCTGCCCGCACCGTTTGTCACACAGAGCTTATCCCAGATTCAACTGGCCATCTGTTTGCTAATTGACTTTTCACTGGTGGTGGTGGTGGTTTTTGCAGCGCTGGGGATGGCACCCAGGGCCTTGCGCTTGCTAGGAGCTCTGTTATGGAGCCACCCCGCCCCTACGAGTGTGCTTCATCCAAAGGAAAAAGAAACTTCCCGGCTCTTTATGACAAGAAGTAGCCCTGCAACTCGGAGCTATAATTGGGCTCCTCCCCTACCCACGGAAACTGGGAGATGGAGGCAATATCCGCCTTCAATGATTGCATTCAAGGGGAGGGTCCCCAGGTCCCTGAGAAAGAGGCCTGGACGGAAGCTGGCAAGGACTTATGAGTTTTCAACAGCTGTACATACATTTCAAAGAGAGAGAAAGCACTTCCAGTTATCAGATTAAGTTCTTTAAGAAAAGGGAGTAGGGAGAGGGTTGGCGGGTCTCCTCCATTATTTAAGCTTCTTATTTTTATTAGTTGGTACTGGAGATTGAACCCAGGGGTGTTTTAGCACTGAGCTGCATCCCCAGCCCTTTTTATTTCTTATTTTGAGACAGCCTCCCAACGTCGATGAGGCTGGCCTTGAACTTGCAATCCTCCTACTTCCGTCTCCCAAGTCATTGGGATGACAGACATGTGTCGATGTGCCTGGTGCCTCTTAGGTTTCATGTTTCATTTTGTCCTTATAGAATTCAGCTAGGCCCTCATGTGGTGCCTGTCAGGAAAGGAATGGGGACGTTTGGCCCCTAAGGGCAGTCCTTGGCCAGTGACACAAGAAAATCCAATGGGTAGAGTTAAACTGGATTTGATCTTGCCATTTTGGGAGGCAGAAAGGGTGGATGGAGCACCTTTAGGAGCCTCCAGTGCTTGGACAGTTTCTGGATTTGGATAGGATGTGAGAAATGACCGGTGGTCCCTCCAACCACAGAGCTCCTGACCCCTTCCTTGGCTCTGGCTCTCATCTAGTGCCACGTCTCACCTCCCTCCCTGCCACACCCTGGTGTCCTCCCTCAGTTCTGTTGGGGAGGAAGGCTATTCAAGATGCTGGCCTGGTATGGCCTTGGCCTCGGGGCTGTGGCTTTTCTCCGCCCTCCCCTCCCCAGCACAGCTCTCGGCTTCTGCTCTACTCCAATTAGACTCTAACCCACTGGCAGCTATAGCCAATTCTGCAGAAAGTTCAGATCTTTAGGGACTTCATAATTTAGCCTTTACTGCTAAGTATACTCCAGAAAAGAAAAGAACTGGAGAGTGGGGGCAGGGGCAGGGGGTTGCAAAGCACAGCTCAGTAGCTGCTTGCTCTTCCCAAGCTGAGTGTTCCTGTGAAAAAGAGTCAGGACAGAGCCACCGGGAGACGGGCGGCAGGAGTGCTGGGGTCGGTGTGGGGAGGGGTGACTGGCCCAGGGGCTATCGGGTGACTCTAATTTTGTGTTGGCAAATTCTGAGCCACACCTTGAGTTTTAGTGTCTGTTTGTGAGCATGTGGCGGAGTGCTCTTTCCTGTTTCCTTAGGAATTTCAGCCTGGGATCCTACAATTCTGCACACCGTGTGTCTCAGAGAGCATTCTGTCCTGTGCCCTCCTCTGTTGTGTCTCATGGAGCCTGTTCCTGCACACTGGGCAGAGAGGATTCTGCCTGGCACAGGGGGCCAGAGGCAAGGCGGGCAGGTTCTTGGTCTCAGGCAGTGTCAGCAGGGAGGGAGGGCCACTGAAGCTAGGGTGATGGTTGGCAGGGCAGGCTCCACCTGCTTCCTTCTCCACAACCATTCCCTCTGGCCTCGACGGTGCCCTTACCCACTACTCCTTCTCCTGCCCCAGAACTTGGTAACCACAGCTCCCTCCAAGTGTGCAACACTGGATCACCCCTCCCGTAGGTCTCTCTGCCCTTCCTTTATCTGGTTAAATGCGACTCATCCCTCAGAGATGTCACCTCTTGCAGGGAGCCCCCCCAGTCCTCGGGGGCTCCCACCCCTTCTGGCTGAGCCTCTGCGGTCGCCTTTGTCGTACCCTATTCAAATCCTTCACGTATTTGTCTATCTCGCCCACTAGACCAAGAACTCCCCGAGAACAGATTGCATCCCATCTCCGTGGCTTTCCACCCGCTCCACAGTTCTTGGCAGAAAGTGTGCTTGTGAAATGAATGAAGGTTGGGTAACAGCACCCCGTATCTGCATAGCGCTTTTCCATTCACCAAGCACTTTCGCACACATTGTTCTCTGTTCATCTTCCCAGCAACACAGCACAGCAGGAGAGGCAGGTGTGGTTTTCCCCATTTTCTTGGTGAGGATCTGGAGGATGGACTGGGGAAGAGTCTCCAGGTTCCTGTCCCCAGTGCCACACCCTCTCCGGGCAGCACTCCAGTTAGGAGCAGTCTCCACCTTAGAGGACTGAGTTTGCTCACCCAGGGCAAACTGGCTGGAGGGAGCTTTGTCCTAAAGCCCCAAATCCCAAACACACTGATCGCTGAGTATGTGTGTGTGCCAGTGGGGACAGTGTGGCAGAAAGTGAATGGAGGGGGGCAGCACGTGAACCTGGGCCCCGCTGCCTGGGCCCCCGGCTTGGCTCCTATCTCCTCTCTACTCTTAGGCCCAGGGATTCACTCTATGTTTCCCTAGATAAGTGTAGTGGTTAGGATTCTTCAGAGAAACAGAAACAATCGTGTGTGTGTGTGTGTGTATGTGTGTGTGTGTGTGTGTAAAGACATTTATTATGAAGAATTGGGCTCAGGTAATTACTCAACCTGACAAGTTCAAAATCTGCAGAATGGGCTGGCATAGCCTGGGGACCCAGAGGGCATAGGTTTCAGGTGGAGACCAAAGGCAGTCTGCTGGAGAGTTCTTTCTTACTTGGAAAGGGTCAGATTTTTTTGTTCTATTCAGGCCTTCAGTTAATTGGATGAGGCCCATCTACATTATGAAGGGTAATCTGCTTACTCAAAGCCCACCAACTTACTGTTACTCTCATTCAAAACCCCCTCACAGAAACATCAGAATAATGTTTGACCAACTCTCTTGGCACTGTGACCCAGTCAATTTAACACATTAAATTAACCGTCACTGTACGGGATCCTGGGATCCTGTCCAAGACTCAGGGTAGGGGAGGTATATTGCTAATTCCCAAACATTTTTTCAGCTGTCCCCATTCCCTGTATAATGAAACAGGAGTAAAGCGGATAGATGGAAGGGAGGATGGACAGACAGATGGACGGATGGATGGATGGATGGATGGATGGATAAGAGGACAGGAGAATGGATAGAAAGAAGGAAGGAAAGAAGGAAGGGAGGGAGGGGAAGACGGAGGGGAGGATGGGAGGGTGAAGGGATGCATGCATGTATGCATCGGTGAGTAGATAGATGGGTGGATAGAAAGATAAATAGATAAATAGGGATAGTCAGACATTAGTAATAGCAACTAGTAACTTTTCAATTAGTATTATTTGCCTTTTTTTATATCAGGGATTGAACTCAGGGGCACAGCCACTGAGCCACATCCCCAGCCCTTTTTGTATTTTATTTAGAGATAGGATCTTGCTGAGTTGCTTAGGGCCTCGCTAAGTTGCAGAGGCTTTCTTTGACTCAGAATCCTCCCATCTTAGCCTCCTGAGCTGCTGGGATTCCAGAGGTACACCACCGTGCCTGGCTTTTAGTTAATGTTAGACTGAAAATTTCAAAAACACAAAAATGGACAATGCAGACCAGAATGGTCAATTCATCCAACTCTAAATTTCCACGTGAGGAAAATGGTACCCAGAGGGGTGACTTCCTTCAATCCACACGCGAGTAGAGCCTGCTGCCTTCCAGTCTGGTTGTTGGCCCTGGCATGGGATCGAGGGGTTTATGTGCTAGATCAGGCTGAACTGCAGGGGCAGAGGCTCCATACCCTCTGGACTTGCTGTTTGCTCACACACGTCCCGGTCAGGCTGGTGGAGGAACTCTGCTCTATACTCTGCCTTGACATCTCAATATGTGGCCTCTGTGGCCCCTGAGGCAGAAGAGGAAGAGTTGGCATGTGGGGTGGCAGCTATTACATGCCCAGAAGCAACATCTGTCACCTTTCCTACCAGTTGCCAACTAATAGAAGAGCGCTGGAATGCAGGTGAGCACACGGATATTTGGGGAGAAACAAGGGTTTCTGACATAGAGTAGCTTGTCAACTCTTTGTTGTGATTTCAGTATTTCCTTTCCTACATCTTTGAACCAAACAAGTTGCCCCAGGATATCTCAGAACCCAAGGATCACCCTTGTGCTTTTGGAACCTCCAAGAAATCTGAGTTTACGCTTGCCCCGAAGGCTTCCACCCATCAAATTGCCAAACCGAACTCAGTGTGCATTTTTTTGGGTTTAGGGGAAACATTCTTTTCATTTTTCCCACCTAAACAAGTGGAAGCTGAGCCACTTACTGCCAATTTTTACCTAAAGCACAGGAGCATCACCCCAGAGAACTGCTAAATCTGGTCCTTCTCTCATTGTTATTTATTCATTTTCAGGACTTGGCTTGTCTGTGTTTTGGGACTTTTAAAACTTATTCCTTCCACAACGTGGTTTGTTCACAAGTATCGATCGAGCATTATGATGGTTACAAGAACTTTATATGTTCCCTTGCTCGCATGCCACAAACTCATTTCCTTTGCCCATAGCTGGAATGAACTTCCACGGGGGAGCCAGACACATTTGAATTGCTTGTCTCACCAAAGGCAATAGCAATTAGAGCATTCATTTCTAGTGGCATTGGTATCCTTTAAGTAAATTTAAATAGAACTTTTCATTAAAATAACTAAGAACAAAGACTATCACATTCTAATACCAACAAATATCAATTCAAAATAGGAAATATAGTTGGAGTTAGAGTCAAAGAAATACAAACACACAGGCATAAATTGGTGTCTTTAATTACTAGAGCTATTGTCCTTTATTTAGTTTAATCCTGGCTCTTCTTTAGATTTAAGTAGAGTTAATTCTGACTCTGAACTTTCTTAGGTGTGTACCAAATATGGTCGGATTTTCCAAGAGTCCTGGTCTATAGCCTCTTTCTAGCCTTGATCTCTGGTATCTAATTAAGGACCCTCTTTTGACCCTTCACAACTTTTCTGAAGAAGTCTTTGGTTTCTTTGTTTCAGTCCCATTTTCTTGTAGTCTGCAGAGAGAAGGGAGAAAAAATTATTGTAAGGTTATAATGTTTCCAAAAAGTTTCAGACTCATGATTTTTCTGAATCAGCAGTGGGATTTTTTCTTACTTAAATTCTTCTCTCAGCCTCTGCTCTTTGTTGAGTTTGTGATCACTTAATCTTGACAGGACAGGTCCCTTAGCAACCAGGGCCCCTGATGAAGTAGATTATAAACTGACTCTTTCTGTCACTGACTTTGCAGTCTGTTTTTGTGTAGGTACAAAGCAGGTTCATTCCAGAACATGATTCTAAAGTACCTTTGAGCAGAAGGCCACACAGAGACACAAAGGAACTTCTACCTGAGCCTCCCTGTGTGCTCAGCAAGATCCCAGGGGACATTGTGAAAATAAAAAAGTGCTGAAGGAGTTTTCAGCTGACTTAGGTGGCAGTGACTGTAGAGTCAGGTACAAAGCCCAAATGGCAAACTTCCAGCATCACGTGCTTCCTCAGTCCTGGGTTAGGACCACCTGTGAGCAAAACCCTGTTTCCTGCATTTAACCGGTGCTGCAGGTCTGAATTCTCCTGTTAGGAGTCCCTGTTGGTTCCCACCCCTCACCAGGTCACCTATGGTTTAACTCATGGTGCAGGAAAAGAGAGTTGGAAGACAAGGGCAGTGGAGTCAGTAAAGCCACAGGATCTGTGTCCTCCATCAGCAGAGGTGACCAGGAAGATCGGAGTGTGCTGGGTTCGGGTGGGCTGGGTTCTGGCAGGGTGTCTCTTCTTGGGGGCGGTCAGCCTGTTTCATCCGGGTGTTGGGGAAGGACTTGGAAAAGGCTTCATCATGAACAGGGCTTTTCTTAGTAAAGTTGAACCAAATTGGGTTAATGAAGCTTCCAAGGCTGTTCCTAACAACAGCTTCCAATTATGCCTCTGTGACCACAGCTGCCTTGGGGTGGGGGAGGGAGAGGGATGGTGTGCAAGCTGCTTGTGGGCGTTGGATATATAGAAATCATTACCATTTATTGAGTGCTTGCTGAGAGCCAGGCTCTCTGGGAAACGTTTACTTCATTATCTTATTTATTAAGATGCACAGTTTTCTTTTTGAAGGGTTCATCACATTTGGGAACAACCTGGGGTGGGGAGGATTCAACGGGGGAAGGTCTTGGTGCCAGATGCTTCCTGGCCGTTCAGGAAGAAACGCCTTGCCCTTTCAGGCACCAGCCCCCTGTCCCCTTGGGCTCCTCACCTACCCAGCGCCCAGGGCAAGCTGACCTGTCTCTAGGGCTGGCTGTGCCTCGCCTGGCTTTGCTCAGGAGGGACTGCTCCCTGAGCACAGTGCTGTGTGCTTATCTTTCCACCATTTTGCTTTATTCTCACCATATGAGAATCCTATGAGGGAGGATAATATTTTACAGATGAGGACACAAAGGCAAGAGGACATGAGGACAATTTGGACAATGGGCAGCTAGAAACTGGCAGAGCTGAGTTCTCCCCTGTTCAACCTGACTGTCTGATACTGTGGAAACCTGATGAATCCCAGCTCCTTCTATGTGGACCCACCCCTGGGCTCCACAGATGAGTGACGGGGCACACTGAGAATCTTAGGCAGGGCGGAGAGGGTCTGAAGGATGGTGGAAGGCGTTCGATTATCCTGTAAAGGTGATTTTAAAAGCTAGACAAGAACAGAAAATGCAATCTAATTGTGTAGACCAGCCAGCTCTGAGACAGAATACCAGGGACCAGATGGCTTAAACGACTACGATTCGTCTTCTCATGATTCCGGGGCTGTAAGTCCAAGATCATCGTGCCCACAGAGTTGGTTTCTGGTGAGGCTTCTCTACTTGGCTTACAGACACAGTCTCTCCTGTGTCCTCATGTGAACTTTTCTCCTTGCATACCCATCCCTGATGTCTTTTGTGTCCAAATTTCCTCTTCCTATAAGGACACCAGTCAGACTAGATTAGGGTCCAGTCCTTATGACTTTAGGTAACCTTAGTTATCTGCCTAAAGGTTCCATCTCCAAAGTCACATTAGGGGTGATATGAAAGACACAATCCAGTTCATAGCATAGATTCTCCAAAGTTCTCTGTCCCATTTGCAGGAGGATCCCCAACAGCATGGGCACAGTTAGCTCCAATCCAGTTGCTGGCCCCTCTCTGCAAGGCTTGGAAGCCATATCCATGCAGCTCCGTGGAGAGTTCAAGAAAGGCTTTCTTCAGAAACCACTGCAGACTCCTGCAGCTCCATACGACCCCAACATTTGCATGTAATTTTCACTTCAGCTAGAGCTTTTAATTTAAACCTCAGTGACTGAAGTCACAGCCCCCCTACCTGATAGTTTCTTTCAATGTTAAAAGTGATTTTTTAAAAGAGTTCTCAAAGCTGTCTACGGTTCCAGAGAGTTCTTTCTTTCCATATACAAAACCAATGCCTCTGATTCCATTGCCATCCCTGGAATAGAAAACTGTACAGGCCTTGGTAAACTAGGAAGAGGGAAGGAGGAGGAGGGCAGGAAGGAGGCACAGTCAATGAAGTAGGAGGATGAGCAGAAGCCATGACCACCTGGATTATAGAGCTTCCCAATTCCCTTTGTGTAAATACTTCCACCACAATAGATTTTAAGCTGCGTGGTTAAAAATGGCTCACTAGGCTTCTGAACATTGTCACTTGGTATTGGAGTGTTCCACTATACCATTACTTGTCCCTCTCATTGTTCTCAGAAAGCCAATTTGCAGATTTTAATCTGGGGTGGGGGTACAATCTAGGATCTTGATCAAAGGAGGCTCATGCCCTCCCAGGATTCAACCTCATAATTTGATTTCCATTCTCATTCATAGTCTAACTCGGGGCACTGGCCACAGAGCCATGCACATCGAATACATGCTCCCAGGTCAACCTTCCTAACTTAGAAGAGTCACCCAACTGCTGAAGGTCAGAGTCACCCCTCTATTATGAGAATTCTCATAGGCCTTGGTCTTGTGTGGGAAAAGCAAGGTGGGGTCTGACCGATGACAGGTTGTAAACACTGCCCAATTAGTGGTGCTCTCTGTCCCTTTATTTTTTATTTCAACAAAGTCTGTGGCGGCCCCACCAGATCCCTCCCAATGATTTCCAGGTGGTTAAGGTGGTGATTAAGGTCTCCTTGGGTCCTGCACTCCATGTGTTTGATATGTTCATCCCAGAGGCAGAACTGAGAAGACCCATGGGGAAGTTAATGGGCCGGGATGTGGCATTTCAAGGGAAAACGTGATCTGGGAGCTCACCTTGGAGAAAACTGGCTTGGAAGTAATATTAATCCAGTAAATCAAATTAAAGTGGGACTGGAACTTGAACATTTCTGAGCAACTAGCATAGTGAGGAAGGGCCACACAGAATTGGAATGTTCCCCCCACCTCCTTCCCTGACTGATTTGCTCCTCCATCAGGCTTGGAAGGAAGGAAGATGTTGGTGGGGATTCAGGAGGAGGGAAGGGCCCCCCTCATCTGTTCTGTTCTCCCTTCTCCATAGTTCTACTCTCCAGATTATTCCTGAGTCCTGGCTGAGTCAGACAAAGTGGTCATGAGAACATTAATAAACTGATTTGAGAGGAGAGTTGGGCTTGCTGGACCTTTGGGAAAGGCCTCGGATGGCGCTTTGCTTGGTAGGATAACAAGCCTCCGCGGGGCTCATGGATCCTAGCCCACCCCACCGCGGCAGTCTTATTTCATGTGCTGAAGGTGTCAATAATCTCTCCCTTAAGTCGACTCTGCCTTTCCTCTGGCAATAAAAAGGTTCAATTGTAAATGGCATTGGCATCTCCTCTCCCTTTAGTGCTCCTCTGAGATCAGAGGAGGGTGGGCACAGAGGACTCCACAGAGTCCCTTCCCCTTGGGGTCCCGGACCAATGTTCTCCATGATATCCGATGATTTGAAACAACAACAACAAATTAGCCTTTCTCTTACACTCCCATGTGCTCTTTAGTCTTAGGGATATTTCTAGGAATACATGAGATTAAAATAATTATAATTGAGCATCTACTATATGCTAAATTCCTTGTGCTAGGTATCTTATAAAGGACTATTTACATGGCTGGGGATGTAGCTCAGTTGGTAGAGTGCTTGCCTTCCATGTGTAAGGCCCTGGGTTCAATCCCTAGCACCACCAAAAAAAGGGCTAAGACTATTTACAAACCTAATAAAATATATGAGATAGAAGTCATGACTACCATTTTATAGATAAAGAAACTAAGGGTCAGAGATGTTAACAGATTTGTCCATGGTCAGTAAGTATTAAGATTCCAGTCTTGATCTTTTTTAACACTGAAGCTCACTTTTTTTTTTCTGTCACTATGTTATAGAAAACATTGTGTCAGTCAGCACAAAATCCGGCTTGTGCTGCAGTTACAAGTGGCCCTAGAATCTCAGTGGGCCTAGAACAATGGCATTTAGCTTCATTCTCTGTATGCTACATGATTCACGTGCAGCACAGCTAGCCTGGGCACCCCTGCTCCACACTATCCCAGGATTTGGTGATGATGATGGAAGAAATGCCAGACTGTCGCACGCTGGAGAGACAGGGCAGCCACTAGTGGGTCTAAAGTTAACAAAATGCTCTGGCGTTGGGCTGACGTATGTCCCTTCTACCCATAACTCAATGGCCAGAATTTTTCAGGACTCTTCCACAACACAAAAGGGAGCAAACACTATCCCACAGCACAGCTGAGGATACATTAAATGCTAGTGAGCAGCATTAAAACCTGCCATGAATGTCTGGGACAGGGCTTGGCACCATTTTGAATGTTCAATAACCACCATGTCATGCTCCCTTTCCTTCCTCCACTGTGAACAGCTTTAGCGGAATCTCTTTCTGGACCAAAGACAGGCCCTTTGTGATGTACTCTGTTGAATACTTCCTTGTTTTTCTGGCTAACTACTGGATCACAAGATGCTGGCAACAGTCCACACCTGGATCAGATTGTTCCAGAGCCTGGGTCTCCAGTGACTTCATGTCACAACCATTCATCAGGGTCTACGTCAGCTGTCCTGCAGGTGTAGCAGGTGACAGACATTCACACGCAGCACATGACACCCTCCTGTCAGTATCAATAGGCTGGGGATTATGGGCACTCCCCAACCTATGTCCCTGGTCTGCCAGCTGTAATTTCCCTTCTTCTTCAATACAGGGAGGCATATCAGAATGCAAATGACTGGCAGGGGCGTTCCTATAGGGATAGACTGGCTCTCTTCTAATTGATAAAAAAAAGACATTAATCATGTGAAAAGCTCAACAATTTATTATGAGTAGCCAATTGCCTATGACACCTCACACTGCTCCAGGCAGGCTGCTCATCAGGACACCGCAGGGGGAGCCCCTGGTCAAGACGATCCCAGTGCACTCGGTTGTGAAATGAAAAACTGGTGCCAATTAATTGATTGTTTTATGTACCCCATGCCAAAGAATTGATTGGAGAGAACATCTCGTCCCCACTAACTCCACTGGCATTGTGTAGACACAGCCTGAATATTAAGAATGCAAGCCTAGTATCAAATGGTCAGATCACAGAATGTTAGACTGGAAGGAACCTCCAGAGATGTTTTCATACATTCCCTTCATGTCACAGATGAGGAAACTAAGAACAGCCAGGTTAAAAGATTGGCCTTAGGACACGCAGCACAATCGTTAACTATTGTTTAGAAAGAGGTCAATGCGGGCACATCTTCACCCACAGCATTTTTTAACATTTTCTGTAGCTATTTCAGAACCGAGATGCCCACTGAATGCCATTGCGTACTTTCTAAAAGTAGACAAGAATTTGAGAAACACCCCGTGGTGCAATTGTTCATTGCTTAAACTTGCTGCTGACTCATTTGCCCTTCACCACTTCTTTACCAACATCAGTGGTGGCATCCGTACTTGCTGGCTCTTTTCTCCAGCTTGTCCCATCCACCCGGACTGGGCTGGGAAACAGGATATAGTGAAGTCACCTCTGCGCGTCCTCATTGGCTGGTGGGCGGGGCTCGGCCGCGAGGTCCTTGATGGGTTGCCCTAAGCCTATGGGTAAGCCTCCTGTCCACCAGGCTGAGTAAGCCACCTGTTGTCCTCAGGACAGACTGTTCAAAGTCAACGGAAGTCTGTAGAACAAGGACACTGAGGTTTTCAGGTTTCATCTTTTTTGATGAAGAACAAAGCAAACAATTTCTGCAGGCCACACTTAAGGTGTTGGGGAGGCAGGGATCCTTCCTAAACTATATATGAATTGTATAAAGTGAATTGCATTCACTTCAGGTCCCTGCCTCTTGAAATGCCTCTTGTTTGAGACAAGCAGTTTGGTGGTGGTCTTTTTAATCATCCCTCACTCCCACCCCTTCTCAATTCAATTTCAGAGGTCTCGAAGGCTCCCTGGTTCAGGGTCTATGGGAAAGGAACTCCAGACTAGTTTTGTCTGGCCCTGGGGCTGAGGCACAGGGTCAGTGGCCAAGATCTAGGCTCTCCACTGTCAGTGCCCAGTCTAGGATTTTGGCAGCTCTCCCATCCCCACAGGCCCAGATGCAGTAGCAGCCTTTGGCATGGACAGAGAACACTTAGGCTGGGGGCCAAAAGTCAGCCCTTTACCCCAGATGAACACATGGAGGGCCCCTCCCTCACACAGCACACCTCTCACCCTCTCCCCTGGGCTTATATGGCTTTGAGAAGTGTTTGGGGGTTTGGTGGTGGTAAGGAAGCAGGTAAGATGGAACTATAGGGTGACTTCCTGGGGCAACCCTCCCCCTGACCCACAACAAATTAAGAAGAAAGAAAAGGATCAACAGCTGGAGAGTAGATTGGGGTCACCCTGAGTATCCACCTCTCTTCTGAGGTTGATTGTTGACAAGAAGTTGCAAAAGTCTGGCCCCTCCCAGTCCCTTTTCCTTCTTGCCTTTGATAGAAAGCTACAAATACAGACCTGTACACACAGGTATACTCCACCCCATAATATTCAGGGTAGTGGTTTCTTCTTGCTGCTAGGTTCAGATTTGGGAAAATTCTAGTGGTAGAATTCATGACTGAAAAATTTAAGACTTTAAGGGAAAATAGAAGAACAAGGCCAGGAATGATATAATCCTTGTAACTGATTTTGTATTCAGGAAATAACAGTGTCCAAGAGTATACTGAATAAATAGCATTTTAGGAGGTATCACACGGCCCTGGTAGAAGTGGGTTCTGGTTTAGACATGCTAGTGAGCAAATTGGACACATGTCAATAACAAGGAAAGCACTATTCCTATGGCCCAATAACCCACTTGTATGTTGGGGGGGGAGTCTTCTCTGGAGAAACATGTACAGGGCTGTTCACTGCAGAATCATTTAAGATCTACAAATCATAAATGACTTTATCCTCATCCATTTTTTGTTGCTATTTAAAAAATACCTTGGCTGGGCACTGTGGCTCATGCCTGTAATAATCCCAGTTACTTGGGAAGTTGAGGCAGGAGTATTGAAAGTTCAAGGTCAGCCTAAGCTACTTAGCAAGTGCCTGTCTCAAAATAAAAAATAAAAAGAACAGGGGATGTAGCTCAGTGGTAGAGCACACCTGGGTTTAATCCCCAATAAAAATAAATAAATTAATAATAATAATATACGCAGGACTATGTAATTTACAAAGAAGAGAGGTTTGTTTAGCTCACAGTTCCATTTGGCACCCGGTGAGGGTCTTCTTGCTGCATCATAACACGACAGAGGGCAGCCCATGGTGAGACAGAGAAAGCTATTCAGAGAGAGTTGAGAGAGTTCACATTTATAACAAAGCCATTCCTGTGATAACCCATAAGTCCATGAAAGGATTAATCCATTCATGAGGGCAGAGTCCTTATGACCTAATCACCTGTTAAAGGCCCCCACGTCCCACAATCACCACAATGGCCATCAAATTTCACCCTGAGTTTCAGGGGGGCAAACCATAGCAAACTTAAATGTCCCTCAGTGGGTGAGTGGATGAATTGTGGTCCCTTTGAACAGTTTGTTATTCAGCTGTCACAATGCATATGCTGGAACTCCACCCATCAACATGGTTAGAGCTTGGAAACACAAGGTTAGATGAAAATAAGCAAGTTCCAGAATGATAGGGTCAGTGCGACACCACTTATGTAAATTAAAAAGCACTCAAAGTATTGCTAGGTATAATTATGAGAAACTGGGTTTGAACACATGTATGAGAAAAATACCAATTTGAGGATAGTTGTTGCATATTTGGAGAGAAGAAAGGGGACACAAGGGGAATTTTAAACTGTATCTTCAAGTCTTATTTCTTTAAAAAAACTGACAAATGTGGCAAAATGTTAGCGTTTTGCCATCTCTTTTTGGTGAATACAAGATTATTGTCATATTTCTTCTTGTATTTTGCTGTTTGTTTAAGTATTTCAAAATTGGAAAGGGGAAAGAAAATCCCAGTGGCATTTTGCACACATTTGCATGAGTAATAATGGGTAAGGTACTGTGACTTCCCATTTCACTTCTTCAGGAAAGAAACAGAATATCCATTCCCTGTATCTCCAATGCAATGCTTTTAATGTGTTGTTCTTTGTGCATCAAATGTGCATCCAAAGGGGTATTTTTTCGGCCAATTATCCTATGTCCTTTGGATCTTGTGACACCGTTTCCTTCACCTGGATACATGGAAAAATGAGAACAAGGTGAAGTATCCTGATCCAGTCTACTCTGTAGCAGCTGGAGGTTCACCTTTCCATTGACAACCCCTAGGTTCCTTTTTTCTCATGATCCCACCAGAGCTGACCTACTGGAACAGTAGTTCTCACCCTTGATTATGCATCAGAATCGCCTGGAAATCTTATTAAAACACAGGCTGCTGGGCTCCGCCTTCAGAGTTTCTAATTCAGTAGTTCTGAATGGGGCCCAGCAGTGTGCAGAAAGCAGTTTAATGGGCCCTCTGAAAAGAAAAACAAGCACTGATCTGAAGCATTTGCCAATTTCCACAGTGTAAATACTACCACCATGGCTGACTTCAAGCCCACAACGTGACTGTCGTTAAATGCAGAGTTGGGGAGGGAGGGTGCACAATCGGTTCTCCCAAGGGAATGCATGCCATTTCCAGCCCTCCCTGGGCACTGAGACTTGAGGATTTGTGTTTCTAGTAAGATTTCAGGTAATGCTGAGCTGTAGATCTCTCACAGTGCTTCATACTTCAAAAACCACTGCTCTAGAAGGCAGAGCACAATAGTGTGGAATTTGGGAAGAGATTCCCGAATCGTGTACATAACTCTGCAAACTTGACCTTAAAAATCCCATTTTCTTAAAAGAAATCCAGGGCCAGGTACAGTGGTACATGTCTGTAATTCCCACAACTCAGAGGCTGAAGTAGGAGATTTAAAGTTCAAGGCCAGCTTGGGGAATTAGTGAAAAAAGGATGGAGGATGTAGTTCAGTGGTAGAGCAGCCCTGGGTTCAATCAAAGAATGAATGAATGAATGAATGAATGAATGGAAAGAAAAAGGAGCCCAGAAGCAGATTTCCTGCTCTCACAGCAAGAGAGATGTCACCGGGCTTGGTCCAGGCTACCCTGTAGATGAAACAAGCCCAGTCTGTATCCCAAGCTGGTGCACTGGCCTGGAGGTTCTGCCCCTATCCCAAGTACCTTGTGTCTGTAGCGATCTTAGTGGCACAGCAACAGGTGGGTGCACACTAACCTCCAGAGGCTCTGGAAGCGGGGAACCATGTCTGAGAATTCTCTGGCCAAACAAGTCTAGACCCTCAGAAAGAAGGAAAAGGAAGGAAACGAGAAATAAGAATGAGAGAGAAGGAAAGGATAGCCATAGAGGTGGAGAGAGGAGTCCAGAACAGACATGCTGATATGGGGTCAGCTACTGCCAGAGATTAGGCAAAAATGCCAGATTAGGCAAAAATGAAAGCAGCAAATGCAGTTATCCATTCCCCTACAGTTGCCCTGCCAGCTTCATGCCAGGGGTTCTTTGATTTTCATTTCCCACTGTCACTTTCCCCAGGCCCAGACTGGGCCAGGCCACCTCTGGCAAGAACAAAGAAGCCCTGCAGGCTCTACAGGGATAAGGAGGAGCATCTCAGAGACAGGCGGGTGGGAGGAACCCCACCTGGTGGCCCAGGCTGTTAGTATGCAGGATCACTTGTCATTAGGATTACCACTCAGTAACTCCAGGAGCATTTGGCATCTCTGTTCCAGTTGCACTTGGGGAAGTCATAGCTCTTCACAGCTGGCAGGGGACTCCTTCCTTCCAGAGCCCAGCATTCCATCTCAGCCTGCCTCCCCCAGATACCAGGAAGCCACCCCCACATCCCTCCATGACTCCTATACTCAAGGGCAGTGGCTGGAGCCCCCATCCTCACCTGCCTGCTTGGAGTGGGAGGGGGGCCTGGAAGGGAAGTGGTAGCTGCTAGAACATCAGGGCTGGAAGGAATCCAGCACTTTCCTCATTTTACAGATGCAGAAACTGAGGCCCAAAGAAGGACTGATGCAAGGCCACTCCCACCAGCATGGCCCAGCCTGGATCAGATCCCAGCTCTTAGTCTCCTGGGAGAGCAGATGTCTTGCCCAGGTGCCGCTGCCGTCACCTTGAATTGGTGAAAGAGGGAATATCAGGCACCTGTTTGCCTCGATGCTTCCTTTCCTTCTTGAATTTCCTTCCCCGATTCTTAGCCACTTTCTTCCTCCCTCCCTGAGGCCCTGATGACCCACCAGCTAGGACAGTCCCTCCCAGTCTAGGTCTGTGCCTCTAGGGCTCTGGCAGCTGTACACTCCCTGCCCTTACCTCATATTCCCAGGGTCAGGGGAGAGGTGTGGTGAATAGTTCCCTCTGTCTTCTTCAAGTCTCTCCTGCTTAGGTGGGCTCTCCGCTGTTCCCTGAGGACTAGTGGCCACCTTCTCCTCAGTCCTAGGCACATCCGTGTGGCTCTTAGCACACCTCCTATTTGTTTAGGTAGGTGAGGTAAGGGGAAAGCAGCAGTGGCTGGTTTCAGTCAAACAACTTATTGCCAAAAGTCTCTGTCTCTGTCTCTCTGTCTCTCTGTCTCTCTCTCTCTCTGTCTCTGTCTCTGTCTCTCTCTCTCACACACACACACACACACACACACACACACACACACACACACACAGCCATGTACGGGGGGCCAAGCAGATTCCTTCCCCAGAGATGACACCTGCTAGACACAGAGTTGGGGGCTCTCTTTTCTATGGTAGGGACCATTCATTGTCTTGACTAGGACTCAAACCCTGTATAGCAGGCATTATTATAGACGAGGACACTGAAGCACACAGAGGTCACACAGATAATATAGGGAGGATCTGAGATTTGGCTCCAGGGTCTTTCCATGAACACTGGAAACAGGAATCTTTAGGGAAGAATGCCCACTGGTGGGAACAGCTGCCCAAGAATGGCAGAGTTGCAACTCAAGATGCTCACGTGAGAGGCTGAGAGTAGTCAGATGCCCAGAATGTGGCCCCGGAAACCCACTTTGAAAGGTGACAGATCCAGGAGAGCAGAGAGCTGCAGACATCCTCGCCAAGGGCCCAACTCCCCTGCAGCACCCTATCAAACCCATCGCCCCTCCCGCTCCCTTCTCTTCTCCACCAGCAATCGGGCCCTGAGCCCTTCAGGACAGAAACTGCTCTGCACAGAAACTCCCACTCTGCTAGGAAAGATCCTGGGCATCCAGAAAGCACAGGCAGACTACACTTGCCAGTGACCTTACATATAATGGAGGATTTGGAGTGCACTACCCAATTGTGGCCGCATGATGCCACCCTTGAGCTATGTACTTTCCCACCTGCTTGCAGGGGGCAGGTGACCTAGCAAGACGGGCTTTGTGGGGGTTTGGGGGGTGGTTGGAAGATTAGGAGAGCACCGAGGGCAGGAGCTCCAGTGGTCATGGGCATGGGTCATCTCCACAGCATCGCCTGCTGTCATCCTCTTTCTCCCACTGATGTCTGCTGGTCTCCAGGTCAGGGCTGTTTGCCACACATGCTTACAGTTATTGCTTCTGGCCTATAAACCAAGCCCTTCCTGAACCTCCACAGGGAACCCCCAGTCCCATTCAGGATCCCTCAGCACCCTGGAACTCAGTGTGCTACCCACCAGTTCACATGTTGCCTTAGAATGGCCTCCAGTGGTTCCTGCATGGGAGAGGAACCTTCCAGGTGCCTTATTTCTTGAGATCTGAGGATCTGTGACAGGCAAAGGACTTGGGGAGGCCTGACACTGTGCCTCTCACCTTGGGCTGCCTGGACACAAGCATCCCCCAGGGCTGAGGGGGAGGATCCAAACAAGCAGGGGCACTGGAGTCCAGCCTGCTCTGGCCACAGAGCAGCAAGGTGCTCAGTGCCTCTCTCAGCGGTGGAAAATGAGATGGCTGCCTGTGTGGCCTCATTGCAGCTGCAGAGGCCATCCCCCAGCCACCAGCATTAGCAAAACAAAAGAGACCCACATACACCTGCGATTGTCATGACTCTTCAACTCTCCCTGTAGTATATAAGTCCCCTTCCCTCCTGATGGATTCCAACACAAGTTCTCACCTAAGGGGAAGTTTCCTGGGACCTTAACCCAACTCTTACATATGACCCCTGCCCTCTACTCTGTCCCTTGAGGGCTTCCCATAAGGATGGTGACTCAGACCTTCCCTAGGCCTGTCCCTTCTCTCTTCTTCTCCAAAGCACACAATACACACCAGAGGCCATTGCATCTGAGGTGAGCCTCAGTATTAATTCTACTTAACTTCGGCATCAAGGATTTTATCTGAAGGACTTGAGGGTGGTTCACAGGATGAGGGGGCAGACACAGGTCCAGGCCAGGGAAAGGCAGAGGCAGTCTTTGCAGTGAGCAGGAGAGCAGAAGCTCATAATCTTGTCTCACAGCCGCTAGGATCAATTGGCGCCAATCATTCTGTTTCCCATCTCGTGTCCCTCTTCACAGGATTCCAATTCCCATCTCGTGTCCCTCTTCACAGGATTCCAATTCTCCAGGCCTATGTTGGGTCTTGAGTTCATTCAGCGGGCAGGGAGGACAGGACATTCTGAGTGACAGTTCTGCCAGGAGTGCCCACTGTGTGGGAGGGGTCATTCCCTGGAAGGTGTTCAGAGGCAGGTTGTACGCAGCTAGGTAGCAGAATCTGGGAGAGCCAGGCCACCAACATCCATCAAGCCGTCGTCCCTGCCCTTTAATGGAGCCACTCCTTTTTGCCTTACCTTGTAGTCACCCACTACACATTGCCCACTAGGAAAAGATTAAGGGTGTGGCATAACTTTGAGACACAGAGAGTCTCAGTCCTTGATTTAAGGTTACCCAGTAACTCAGGGACGGCCAGTCCCACTTGTTCTTGGGTTTGTTGTGTGACTTACCTGAGCCCTCGGGGAATGTCTCTTGTGGACGGGGCCTCCCGTAGATACTTTTTGGGGTAAGGGCTTCCTGACTACTGTTGAGAGGAACAGCAAGCCCAGACCGCAAAAAGATCCAAAGGAGACAGTAGCCTTGCCGTGGCAGGAGAGGAGGGCATGGTCCCCCAGGGCTCAGCCTGCTCTCAGGCCAGGTGAGGAAGGCAGAACCAGGGCCTGGGGAGAGAAGGGAGAGAGATGAGGGGTCCCAGCATGCAGGTGGGCAGGAATCCCAGCTGCAATCCTTTCTCCACCACTCAATGTCAACCTCATCCTTACCTGGCCAGTTAGTAGAGAGCAGAGTTGTGGCGCCCCCTAGTGTGGGGGCTGCTTGGGCTTCCTGAGTCCTTATCCCTAGAGGGTCTTATGGCCTCCTGTTGTGACTGTGGTTCAGTCAGTGGCCCAAGAGTTTTCGATGCCCTTGGTTCCACAGTGGCAGCTTGTCCAGTTTCACAAGGGACTCTCCAGAGCCTCAAAACACCAAGAGTCCCAAGAAGACTCTGTCATTGGATGAGACCCCTGAGGACAGATACCTTTAAATTTGCAGGCATGGTCTGCTTCAGTGGACACCACTGTTACCAGGCCAGGCCCTCTCTGAATGGTCCAACCTCTCCTGCTGTTTCAAAGGAGCTCTCCACAAAAGTGACAGCTAAGTCCCATAGTGGCCTGCAGTTCTCAGAAGGCATGAGGTCACCTTCGAGCCTCCAAGCCAGTCAACCAAGGTCTTACCTGCTTTATCTGAAGGGCCCCTAGAGGCCACAGCTACTGGACACAGGGAGGTTCTTTCTAGAAGGATCAACACTGCTGGTTTGCAGAATGGATAGTTTCTGCCTCTGGTCCACCACTGAGCTCAGGATGGGTTGGTTGATCTCTTACCTTTCCTGAAACAGTCAAGGAGACATCCCAGACATGCTCAAAAGGGTGGCCCTGTGCCTTCCCCAGATCCCCAATGGCAGAGAATCTCCAGTGGGGAAGGGGAAAAGGGGGCGGGAGGCTCAAGGGAGGTCATGTTTGAGTCCTCCAGGGAAGATGGGCAGGGTTTGGAGACAGGGAGGAGGGGAGAGGATGGAAGTGAAGGCCAGAGGCAGAAACACCCTGGGGGGAGGAGGGCCTGGTTTGTAGCAGAGAAGGGGAGAAGGGAGATGGTGGGGAAGAACCTGGGTCCATAGCTTGGTGTTCAGGCAGCCAGGCGTTTTCTCCAGCAGGCAAGGGATGGTCTCTGAAGATTTTTGATCAGTAAAAAAATCTGTGAAATTGACTGGAAGAGGGAGAGGCTGCTGTTAGAGGAGAAAATAGAAACTACAACAATTCTGCTGCACAGTAATGGGGCACGGGGCTGACCCAGAAGGAGGGAAGGAGAAGACCAGTGCAGGGAATTTATGAGACAGGAATGGATAAGGCACAGGTCATCTGAGAGGCGTGGAAAAGGGTCCCAGTGCTAAGGACAGAAGGGCAATCATGCGAAGAAAGTAAGTGGTTGGATTATATAGCACATGCTGTCCAGTTTAATCATGTGGAAGACCCACGATGTACGGGGTTCGCTGTCAGCTCTCAAGGTGTAGAACTTGACAATGATAAGCGAAGGGCAAAAGAGACAGGGGGAGGCAAAAACTGAAGCTGGGAGGAAGGCAGACATGTGGGTTTGAGGGGTCACTCTGTGTGGACATCTCCCCTGTGCTCCAGGGGGCTCCCTGGCACCGTCCCATCCCACAAAGCTGGGGTGGTACAGATAGCTCTGCCTTGGAGAGAGGACCTCGGAGCCATGCTGGGGGCCTGGAAAGGACGTGGTCTTCTGAGGTCGCAGGAATTTGCCTCCCTGTCCTGAGTAAGAGCCTCAAATCCTGGATCCCAGCACTGCCAAGTGGTGCACACTCCGCACAGGTCGAGCCCCTGGCTTTCAGTCCAGCTCTGTCCACTGCCTGGGTGACCTTGGGCAGTTCACTGTGTGCCTCTCAATGGTCAGCACTGTACCCCCCTGGAGACCACAGCGGCACCTCCACTTCCTCATCTTTGACTTCTAATATGTGTCAAGGTCAAACTCCTAAATAACCTTGGAATCTACCCACTTGTTTCCTGCCAGTTCCCTCCTTTGCCTTGTGTTAGACCTCTGTGCCTTGTGGCCCATGGTGGCCTCCTACTGGCCACTCCACCCCCACCCTCGTCCCTGCAATCAATGCTACTTTTTAAAAATGCAAATCTGCTTCTGCTCCTCCACCGCTTAAGAGATCCTGAAGTGGTTTCTTGCCATTCTTAAAAGTGAAGTCGTGTTGATCACCTGCCTTTCCCCCAGGCTTCTCCTATGTCAATCTTTTCTCTTCTGATGCTCCAACCTCACTGGCGTTCTTCCAGCTCCTTGGACACTCTGAGCTTGCCTTGGAGCCTTTGCCCTTGCTGTCCCCTCTGCCAGGAACACCATCCCTCCCACTCTGCCTGGGTAACTTGCACTGCCTGCAGCAGGGAGCCTAATTACCACTCCTGCTAAGAGACCTTCCTGGAGCACCCAAATTAAATCCTCACCGTTAGTCCCTCACAGAGCACTTAATCTCCTTTTGCAAATATGTATTTATTGCTGTGATTTCTTGTCTTTTTGTTTAATGTCTGTCTGTCCCACTGGACTGTAAATCCCTGAGGACGGAAGTCTTGTCTGTCTTGTTAGTTGCAGTATACCTTAGTGTTGATGGAATGAAGGAAGAGAGGAATTAAACAAGGAAGGGAGAATGGCAGGAAGGAAGGAAAGAAGGGAGGGGTGGAGGAAGGAAGGAAGGAAGGAAGGAAGGAAGGGAGCAAGATGGAGGCTACCTCTGGATTCAGGATTCTAAGACTCAGGTTGGCAGAAGGAGGGTGATTGATCCTTGCCTCCAGGGAAATGCATCCTAGACAGTTGGTTCTTTACAACCAGTGGACAGAGGTAGAGCAGGAGCACAGGCTTTATGGTCTAATCTGGGTGCTGTCTGTCCACTGCTTCCTGGTTATGCTATGGGGTCAGAAGAGGGGATCAGGCAGAGGGAGGCTACGGAGTGACCAGAAATGTGACTGAGAGGTAAGTCAAAGAAAGTCATTGTGAGCACAGGTCACTGGCCTTCTGACTGGACCAAGAGGAAAGGCAGCCAGACCTTGTGACCTAGGCCAAGTGGGCAAAGCTGTGCACAGGAACAGGCTGGGCCTCATCACTACTGCTGATCTGGGCCCGTGTCTTGTTCTCAGAGCTATGTTGCTGCCTTCACACAGGTTGATTGTCATTACTCACAGGTCCTCACGAGTGGCACTGGGTTTTTCAGGTAGCAATCAACTGCTGAGCCCTCTAAGGGCCATGTGTTCCTGTTATAATTGCTTCTACCTCAAATGACCCTCCCTACCCAGAAAGCTTTGGGAGGCTGTCTCTGCAAATGCGCATCCAAGCTATTTCTTTGTGCTATGGTTTGGAGGTGGTTTGTCCCTGCCAAAACTCATGTTGAAATTCGGTTGCCAATGTAGCTGTGATGGGAGGTGGGACTTTTAAGAAGGATTAAAATCTTTCTCTTGAGACTGAATTAGGTCTCTCGGGAATGGATTAATTCTCTGAGAGCTAAAGGGGGTCAGCTTCTCTGTTCCTCCCTGTTTTCTGCACATGCCCACTTCCACTTTCCACCATGCATGGAGTGGCACATGGCCCTCACTAGAAGCCTAGAAGATGCTGGCACCATACTCTTGGACTTCCAGAACTATGATCCAAAGTTAACCTCTTTTCTTTGTAAATTACTTAGACTCAGGTATCCTGTTGTAGCAACAGAAAACAGACAAAGACATTATATATTTTATCATGTAATTTCATCACCTGGTATATGACTTATACATCTTTCTTCACTTTAGTTTCATATTTCTTGATTTTTTAACTGCTTGGCAACAAGTTGTCCCTTATAATTTTCTCAATTATCTTCCTTAGTTCATGTTAAAATAGAAATATTTCTTACTTAACTGTTACTAATTTATAGGCCAGTATTTATATTCTTTTTATCAGTTCAGTAATAATATTTTCCAGATCTATTATAAGTTCTTATTGTCTTCATGGTTTCATTAGCCATAAAATGAAACTAAATAGAGTAACAGTTGTTCGATTTAACAACTGAATCTTATTCTTATTCAGGAAATAATTTAGATAAAAATAACTACTATATACTCTGAATGGTGAATGAATTGAGATATTGCCATTTATAGAATTCCATTCTATTAATAACGTCAGAGTTTCCTGGTTTTCTTTCTTATGCTAATATAAATCCAACCTCCCACTCCCACTCCACCCAACTGAACTTGCTGTATTAGGCAATTTGGACTGTGAGGCGGGTGAGAGGATCAAAAGCTAAGAGCTGTCACTCTTCACTGGGTTTCTCCAGGGGTCTGACCTTAAGGAAAAAGAACATTTCCCAAGAGCCAAATGTTTATTTGTGCAGAGAGAACTCACTTCCTCATTTCAAGTGAAGATCAGGTCTGGTAGCATCGTTCTCTGAAGTTGGAGGGACAAGCAGCACCCTAAAATGGCATAGCTGGTGAGCATATTGTACCCTGCTGTGGCCCTGGGAGTTATGCTATTGGATCTTCCTGAAGGGTCCCTGAGAGATGGCCCTGGGGCTCAGAACTGCAGCCAAGTAGCTAGGAGCTCTAGCAAATGCAAAGAGCTGGCCGGAAGGAAGCTGGGGAGAAAACAAGGCAGCAGAGGGTCAGGGCTGGTTTTCTAGCTCTGTCAGGGAGGTGGCCTGCTCACTCTCCAGGCCCTGCCTGTCACCCAGTGACCTCATCCCAGCCTCCTGAGAAGTTCTCTGGTGACCCACACAGCTTCTTGGGCTGTGGTTTCTAACACACCAATGGGCATCTGCTGGACAAAAACATGACAGGACCTAGAGGGTTAGTCCTGACTCCTTTCTACCCACAGACAAGGAACAACCTGCTTCCAGGTCTTCTCTACTATTCATGAGCCCAGGTCCCTAGATGCTGGCACACCCTGGGTGAATCAACAGGAAGTCCTGATTTTGACTCTGCAAAGGTTACATCCAGATGCCCACGTGATGCCCTGAAGAAAAGCCATCTACTGTCCTCTCCTGCTCCCGCCCCTCTGCCTCCCCTCTTCCCCTTGGATTCCCCTCTCTAGATATCTTTGTCCTGACTTTCTGCTTATCTTCCCATCAAACCAACCTCCAGTGAAAAATTTTCTGTCTTCTTTTTAGGGCAATAAATGAAACTAAGGGAGGAAAAGGCAGTGAGAAAATTAAAGGGGAAAGTGTTTTTCACCCAATTCTGACCCAAGAGCTGTAGGATGAGGAGGCCAGGGCAGCTGTGGGAGGGGACTCGAGGCAAGCAAGGCCAATGGATAGCAGCCATGTGCCAGGGGGCCATAGCACAGCCTTGGTGTGAGGGAAAGAAAAACTGAAACCCCAAGCACTGTGAGGGAAGTCTACGTGGCATTGGGAGTAATTTTGTCACCAGGCTGGGACAGAGGAGACATATGGCTGGAGTTGTACTTTTGCTGCCAGTCAGGTTAGAGTCACTAGTACTGGACTTGCCCTCCTGACTTAACCAACAAAACATAGGAAGCATGTGTTTACAGACGTGGGGTAACAGGTAGCACCGGACCGTCACTATTGAGAGGAGAGAAGTTCACGAACGAGGCCCACAGTTGCCTTAGATTTCTACCCAGGGCACTTTTCGATGGTAGAGATCGGAGTGCAGGGCTGAGGAAGTGGCTGCAATTTGAGAGCTAGGATAACTGTTGTGGGATGAATTCTGTCCTCCCAAAATTGACACATTGAAATTTTAACTCCCAGTAGCTCAGGATGCGACTATATTTGGAAGTAAGGCCTTTAAGGAGTTGATTGAGTTAAAAGCAGGTTCTTAAGATGGTGCTAGACCTATCTGATTGTGTCCTTATAAAAGAAGATTTAGAAACACAGAGAAACACCTTGCTCTCATATTCTAGGCTCCAGTAGTGTGAGAAGGAGCTTATGGCATTTACAAGGGCTCCTGGCAGGTGGTGGTGACTGGCTGAGGGCTGGGTCACTACGCACAGGGCAAGACTTAGCAAAGTCCAACAGACAATGGCTTCTGTGGAGTGAGAGATAAACAGGGTTACCACAGTTCATGCAGGGCCTGGAGACAAAAAGGGTAAGACCTCAGTAAGACTTCAAGCATTCAAGTGATCCCAGAAAGGACACATGTTAAGAATAACAACCACGTCGTACAGTAAGGGCCATACTCGAGGACCAAGTGAAAAAACCATAGCAAAGAATAAATTTTAGTCTTCCAGGATTGAAATGATTCACCTACAATGCAGTGCCTATCAAAATAACATTCAATATCCTTTAAAGGAAGAAAATGTAAACTAGATTCCCTACAATGTATCATCCACAATGCCAAGAATACAATAAAAGGGCTGGGATTGTGGCTCAGTGGCAGAGCGCTTGCCTAGCACATGTGAGGCATTGGGTTTGATCCTCAGCACCACATAAAAATAAATAAATAAAATAAAGGTACCACGTCTGTCTACAACTAAAAATATTTTTAAAATAAAGAATACAATAAAAATCTTTAGACATGAGAAGAAGCAGGAAAATGTGACCTATGATCAAGAAAAATAGACTCATGATTATTGTAAGACAATAGAAACAGGCCCTAGTAATGGAGTTGTTAAAATCAGTTGATAGGATTCTTAAACAGCTACTGTAAACGGGCAGGGATTAAAAGAAAAGGATATATATATATATACATACACACACACATATTATATATATATGAGTGAACAGATGTAGGAATTTAGCAGAAAATGAAAACTATAAAAAATATCCAAATGAAAATTCTAGAGCTGAACACTGTAAGATCTAACATTTAAAATTTACTGAATAACTTAATATATTGGCAAAGAAAAGATAAATGATCTTGAAATTAGATCAACAGAAATGATCCAATCAGAAGACCTCATAGAAAAATTAATTTTAAAATTAAGCAGAGACTCACTGACCACAGAAAGAAGATCAATGTGGCCTGAGGCTGGGGAGCAGGAGAGGTCATAGACTGTAAAGGGATGTGAAAGAAATTTTTAGGGAGGTGGGATAGCTCTATATCACGATTGTGATGGAGCTTACATGTCAATATACAATTACCAAACTCATCAAACTATACACCTAAAACAAGTAAATTTTGTAGTATATAAAGTATATACCTTCATAAAACAAAAATACTCTAAAAGTCGAAAATTTGGACAAAAATGCAAAGAACCTAGAGTATCTAAAAAATTCTGAAAACAGAAAACATCAAAGTTGAGAATGCAGATTGTATTGTTCCAGCACTCTAGGACTTATGGTCCTCTGTGGGGACAGAGTGGTGACAAAGCACCAGGAAGGGAAGCACACCCAGGTGAGGGGAATGAGACCTTCCTCTCAGGCCCTCCCGAGGTGGGCCCTCGCCAGCTGGACTCCTGTTTTTAGGGAGGGCTCCGCACACTACTCCAGGTATGTAGAGGTTCTTATAATAGCCTGGAAGGTTACCTTCTGCCCTTCTCCAACCTCTTCTCCCACTTGCTCAAACTCACCAGACATACTGAGGCCTTCGCTCTGGATAGTTCCTCTGCCTGGAAAGCCATTCCTCCAGATATCCCGAGTTACTCCCTCACTTCTTAAAAGTCTCACCTTCCCAACAAAGCCTGTGCTGATCCCCTTATCCAATACTGTAAACCACTCCCTGTCAGGGTTCTGCAACCCTTTACCTGGTTTTATGTCTCTATTTTTGTTTTTGCTAAAGCTCTTTAACCTTCTGATTTACTTTTCAATTTGCCGATTTCTTGTGTCTATTGTCATTGTTAGTGTTCTCTTTCTGGAATGCAAGCTCTGGGAAGGCAGAGATGTTCATCTAACTTGCTCATCAATATATCCCAGGAGTTTAAGCTTCAATAAATATATCCTGAACAATGAGTAAAATTTCTTTTTATGTCTTTTGACCATTGTTTTTCCCTTCATTTTAAAAATTGATTTGTTGAAGATCTTTATATATAACTGTGCTTAGTCTTTTCTGGTTTAAAGTGTTGCTATTTTCTTCCAATACGTGACTTAATTTTTTCACTCTTCTTATGATTCATTTAATAGACAAAAGTGTTTAATTTTAATGTAGTTATTTTGTGCTTTTTTGTGTGTCTTGTTTAGAAAACCCTTCCCTGCTCAAGATTATAGTATCTGTTATTTTCTGAACGTTGTATAGTTTTTTCGTTTGTTCATTCATTCATTCATGGTCTTGCCATATTGTCCAGACTGGTCTTGAACTCCTGGGCCCAAGTGATCCTCCAGTCTCGGCTTCCCAAGTAACTGGGACTACGGACATATACTGCCCAACCCAATTTGCCTTTTAAATTAATGTATTGACTATACAGGGAATGGAATTTTGTGAAGAGTGTGAGATATGACAACAATTTTACTTTTCCCCCCCACAGATAGCCATCATCCCTACATACTTATTGAATAGTTCAACCTATTAGGATGAATCTGCAATAACCCTTCTTGCTATAAATCAAGTTTCCATATGTTCAGTTACCTTTTTCTATCTGTTTGTTCCTATTCCATCCTATACTTAGTTACTATAGTATTCAAACAACTCTTGTAGTAAGGTACATCTTCCCTCAAGTTCGTTTTCTCACTATGATGTTTTAAATTTTTTATCCAATGCATGAATTGTTTAAATTTTTAGAATAAAAACATAGGTGTAATAAAATATTGAACTTGATGGAAATTTCATGAAAAGTAAGTTTAAAAAATCAGGTTACAAAACAGCTTTAATAAATTGTTTTAAGTTGAAAGAATTTAAATATATATTTAATGTACATAAATTGAAAGAATTTTAAAATATATATATGAAAGTCTATATTATTAACTAGTAACAGTGATTACATTAGGTTGGTGAAATTGTGGGTACTTTCTTTGTTTTCTTATTTTATTTTTTCTGCTTTGTCTTCACCTCTAGTTTTTAAATCTTCTGCCATGAGCATATATCATTTGCCACAAGAAAAAAAATTTAACTTTATAATTATTTTTAGATAATGATGTGTAACAATAAGAAAAGTGCTGTGAACATTCAAAATCCTCTGTTCTAGCCATTTTGAAACAGAACAATCAAAGAAATGATAAATGTTGGAAATGATGGATACGCTAATTGCCCTGATTTGATCATTACATAATAAATATCAAAGCATCACACTGTACCCCATAAATATGTTCAGTTATTATGTGTCAATCAAAAATAGAGTAAAAAGAGAAGAGTGCAGGGCTGTGGAGGGGAGCCAGGCTGGTCCAGGGATAGCCAGGGTGGGGCTGAGGGCAGGCAGGAGGCCAATGGCCCAGATTTCCACTGCGGTGGTACCTGGGAGAACAGAGCCATTACCACAAAGAGAAACCATAAGGAAGAGCTGGTTTGGGGGAAGAGGCACTGTTAAATTCATTTGGAAGTGCTGAATTGGAGGGCGGCGGGGGGGAGATTCCAGCCCAGACCCAGGCCCAGAGGCCCAGCCTCCTAGAGCATGTGAATTAGGAGGGTCTGAGGAGCTGACAGCAGGGGAGCCACCCAGGGGGGATGCCAGGGACCAGGCGCCACCTGGCAACCCAGGGGTCTGATTAGGAGTATAAAGGATGCCAGGTAGAGCAAGGTGAGGTGGAAGAAGAGGAGGGAAGGAAGAGGAGGGGGAAGGGGAGCAGGAGGGCGGCCACCTTTGAAGCAGCGTGGGCTCTGAGGAAGGACGTGGGCAGCAGGACCTCAGAAGAGAATGTTAGGAGATGAGGCCTGCAGAGTGCACCCTGAGGAAGGGGTACAGGGACAATGACAAGGGGGTTGTTTTATTTAGAAGTTTCTGGTCAGGAGAAGGGAGGCCCAGAGATCACATCAGCAGCTGAGAAGGCGGGGGGCTGAGGGAGCTCTTCAAGCTCACAGGTTGTGAGGAAGGAGGCAGGAAATGATTAAAGATGGAAGAAAAGGCAAACGTGCTGAGCTGTCTTCCTGTCTTCCTAACTGTCCGAAGAGCACAGCAGCCCAGGTGCCCCCTTCCCAGTGTCCCCCACGCTGGAACACACTTCCTGGTGTCCCAGCAGCACATCCCAATAGCACAGACTTTTTGTAACTGTCAAGAACGCGACAGAGCGTAAAATTTGTTACATAAGTGATCTAGCTGGAACCAGGGTGCGTTCTATTTGTTTTGTGACAGGGCAAAAAAATGGAAAATTTTGCCTCAAGTGGAAATATAAAACAAAGACAAAACACCACATCCTCTCCCGGAGAGCCTGCCGCGTGGTGCGTGCCCTCCCAGGTCCTTGCCGTCGCCCTTGCTCAGCCCTGGGACCTGCGCACCTCCCTGGCCTCCTTGTCTGTTTTCCACGCTCATCCATCAAAACCCTAACCCTGGATCGGCCCCGCAATCCTCTTCCACTCCCACAGTGCCCTTTAGAAAAATCAAGACATGATCTTGCAAAATGACACCGCACACAAAAATCACGGTCCCGTGACAATCCTTTGAGTTGTCCTCCCGCCTGTAGCCACATTTTCCAACTTTCACGACCTGCCATGGTCCTTGCCTGCCAACCTGCAGGCAAACTTGCTTTCTCCACCTGGGTGACCACTGAGGCCTCCAACTGGAACCTTCCCCTGTATCCTCCTGCCCTCTGTGATCCGCTGTTTCACCAGCTCCGTCCTCCTCCCTTGCAGTGTCACAGTGTGGACTGTCCCCCTCCCTGCTCGGGGTCAATGTGCTGCTTACCAGTCCCACTGCCTCCTCTTGGCAGCGGGCACTCTGTTGGCCTCTTTCATCTCCTCGAGTTCTTCCTCTCGCCTGGCAATCTCCCTGAATCCTATTAATAAGCTCAAAATGCACTGCCTTCACTCTGTGCCTCTCTGGGGCTTGAGCGCTCTTGCTATTCCCTTTCCAGCTAAGCTTTTTGAAAGAGTAATCTGTTCTCATACACCAACACCAATGGAAACGAAAATAAAATATTACAAATAGAATCTGGCAGAAGAGTAATAAAAATAATAACATAAATGATAAAGTGACATTTATTCCAGGAATGTGAAGGCTGTCGAAAGTGAGAAGATCTATTAATACAGTTTATTGCATGAATAGATTAAAAGACAAAAGTGACACAATCATTGGGTGAGAGATGCCTAAAAGATATTTGATAAAATCCAATACACTATTTAAAAAAAAAAAAAAAAAAAAAACCTCAGGAAACTAGAAATAGAGGATAATTCCAAATCAGGATAAAAAACAAATTTAAATCTGAAACAAATGTTGAAGATGAAACACGACCCAATCCCTACACAAGAGTGTCCTTGATTAGAGCAATCATGAAAAACCAAATTGTTTGGAGGTACGCTCTAGTCAATGTAATCATTAAAGGAAAAGAAAAGGGAGATGGGGGGAAACCTGCTTGATTCCTTAGGAACCTGGAGATTAGTGGAAATTATTCTAATTAATAAGAGAGTTTAAAAAAGCAGGTAGTTCCAAAAGAAATAATGAAAATTTTATTAGATTTTCTATTTAGTGGCAGTAACCAGCTAGAACATATAATGGGAAAAAGGATTTCGTTCATGAGAGCAACCAAAATACACAATATCAGGGGACTGGGCTGGGTGTGTAGCAGTAGCAAGTCCCCGAGTTCAAGCCCCAGCACTGCAAAACAAACAAACAGTACAATATCAGGGAAGAATGCTAATCATAAGAATGAAGGTCCTCATTAAGAAAACCTCACACTTTTCTTAATAGTCAAGTTAACCAGGGGCCATACCTTGTTTCAAGCCAGGAAGACCCAATATTATAAAAATGTCAATCTTCCCCAAACTCATCTACATTCTTCCCATAATGGCAATCCAAATCTCAATTGAGTTTTGAGTTGAATTTGATTAAATGAATCTAACATTAATCTGGATGAAGTCGTATGAGGAAATTCATAAAACTTGGAAGAAAAAAAGTCTGAACTGGAGCAGGGCACGCTTGTCATATCAAATATGAAAAAAATGTATTTTAAACCCATAGTAATTGCTGCAGTAAGGTCCTGGTGTCAGAGTAAACAGACAGATCAAAGGAGCAGAACAGAAAATCCAAATGGCATTTCAAGTCGGTAGGGAAAATGTGCTATTCAGGAAATGCTGCTGGGATAACATGAAGACCGTTTCTTCCGGTTTGATTTGATTTACTGAAACATAAAAAATTTCCATATGTCAAAGACACTGCACAACAGAAATGCTGACAAAAAATGATGTTTATAGGAAAAAAATAATATGGTGCCTGGGATTTGATTTGAAATAATAGGGGGAAAGTGGGGAGGGGTATAAATGAAACAAAATTATGTTAATAATGAAGGTTGAAGCTTGGTGGTGGGCATGGGGAAGTTTATTAAACTACTCTGTCTTCCTTCACACATGCTTGAAGTTTCACATAATAGAAAGGTATAAACACAATATGAGTTAAAAATCCCACCTAAAATATTTGCAAGATGATGCACAAAGTTACATGTCCTTAAGTGTACAAATTGCTCTTACAAAGCAATACAAATGTTCATTCTCAATCGTGATCAAAGAAATGCAATTCTGTTTTAGAGTAAGACTTTTTAGCCTATAAGAAGAGCAAAGATGAAAAAGAATGGTAGTGATTGGGAGAGGTGAATGTATGGGGAAAGGTGGTCTCTTGTATACAGGGGTGGTGGAGGATAAGCTATTACCCTGTTTAAGGACAAACCATTCACGTACATCATAAGGCTTTAAATTATGTTTACACTTTGGCCAATTGATTCAGTCTTTAAGAATTTAAATTCAAGCTAGTATCGCCCTGATACCAAAACCAAACAAGGACATATCAAAGAAATAAAACTTCGGAGCAATATCCTTGATGAACATAGATGCAAAAATTCTTAATATTGACAAATTGCATACAAAAACACATTAAAAAATAGTGCACCACGATCAAGTAGGACTCATCCCGGGGATGCAAGTTCGGTTCAACATACACAAATCAATAAATGTAATTCATCACATAAATAGACTTAAGGACAAGAATCACATGATTATCTCAATAGATATAGAAAAAGCATTTGACAAAACGCAGCATCCATTCATGTTTAAAACACTGGGAAAAAATTGGGGTAGAAGGAACATATCTAAATATTGTAAAAGCTGTATATAACAAACCCAAGGCCAACATCATCCTAGACGGAGAAAAACTGATAGCATTCCCTCTAAAAACAGGAACAAGACCGGGATGCTCATTTTCACTACTTCTAATTAATATAGTCCTTGAAACTCTAACCAGAGCAATTAGGAAAAAGAAAAAATTTAGAGGGATATGAATAGGAAAAAAAGGGCTCAAACTATCTCTGTTTGCTGATGACATGATTCTATATTTAGAAGACCCAAAAATCTCTACCAGGAAACTTCTAGAGCTCATAAATGAATTCAGTAAAGGGCAAGATACAAAATTAACACCCAGAAATCAATTATTCCTATACTCCAATGATGAATCATTTGAAAGAGAAATTAGGAAAACCATCTCATTCACAGTAGCCTCAAAAAATTAAAATTCTTGGGAATAAATCTAACAAAAGAGGTGAAGGGCCTCAACACTGAAATCTACAGAACTCTAAAGAAAGAAATTGAGGAAAACCTTAGAAGATGGAAAGGTCTCTCATGTTCTTGAATAGACAGAATAAATATTGTCAAAATGGCCATACTACCAAAAGTGCTATACAGATTCAATGCAATTCCCATCAAAATTCCAATGACATTCTTCATAGAAATAGGAAAAGCAGTCGTGAAATTCATCTGGAAAAATAAGAGGCCCAAAACAACCAAAGCAGTCTTCAATGAGAAAAGCAAAGCAGGAGGCATCAGTATTCCCAGACCTTAAATTATATTATAGAGTTATAGTAACGTAAACGGCATGGTATTGGCACCAAAACAGGGAAGACGACCAATGGAACATAATAGAAGACACAGAGACAAACCCACAAATATACAATTTCCTTACACTAGACAAAGGCGCCAAAAACATACATTGGAGAAAAGATACCTTCTTCAACAAATGATGCTGAGAAAGCTGGAAACCCATATACAGTAGAATGAAATTTAACCCCTATCTCTCACCCTGCACAAAACTCAATTCAAAGTGAATCAAAGATTTAGAAATTAGTTCAGATACCCTGACCTATTGGAAGAAAATAGGCCCAACATTCCAACACATTGGCTCAGGAACTGACTTCCTTAACAAGACTCCTAAAGTACAAGAAGTAAAATCAATAATCAATTGATCTGATGACATCAAACGAAAAAGCTTCTTCACAGCAAAAGAAACAATCAAGAATATAAAGAGAGAGCATACAGAATGGGAGAAACTCCTTGCCACCTGCACCTCATAGAGGGTGTTAATTTCCAGGATATACAAATAACTCAAAAAACGTAGCACCAAAAAACCAAATAACCCAGTCAATAAATAGGTAAAGGAACTGAACAGACAATTTACAGAAGAAGAAATATGAATGGTCACAAATATATGAAAAATGTTCAACCTCTCTAGTAATTAGAGAAATGCAAGTTAAAACTACACTGAGATTTCATCTCACTCTTGTCATAATGGCAATTATCAAGAATACAAGTAATAAATGTTGGAGAGAATGTGGGGGAAAAGGTTCACTCATACATTGCTGGTGGAGCTGCAAACTGGTGCAACCACTCTGGAAAACAGTATGGAGATTCTTCAGAAAACTTGGAACGGACCCACTATTTGACCCAAACTCCTCAGCTTACACATAGAGGACTTAAAATCAGCATACTATAGTGCCACAGCCACAACAATGTGTATAGCAGCTCGATTCACAAAACTAAGCTATGAAACCAACCTATGTGTTCTTCAACAGACGAATGGATAAAGAAAATGTGATTTTATATATATATATATATATATATATATATATATATATATATCTCACATATATATCTATATCTATCTATATCTATATCTATATCTATACACATACACACAATGTAGTATTACTCAGCCATGAAGAAGAATGACTTTATGACATTTGCAAGTAAATGGATGGATGGATCTGGAGACTATCATGCCAAGTAAAGTACGTCAGTCCCAAAAAGTCAAAGGTTGACTGTTTTCACTGATATGTGGACACTAGCCCACAATAAGGGCAAAGAGGGGAAGAATAGATATTCAGTAGATTAGACAAAAAGGGATGAAGGAAAGGGAAGGGGTATAGGAAAAGGAAAGACAGTAGAGTGAGTCTGAAATAATTTTCCTATGTACTTTTATGAATACACCACAGTAAATCAAACCATAGGGTGCATCCATAAGAATAGAGTCCTAACTAGAACAAGATACATTCCATGCTTGTATGATTATATCAAAATGAATTCTACTGTCATGTTTAACTAAAAAGAACCAATAAAAATTTTTAAATTCAATTTTATAAAATTCTTCTCATTGATACATTCAAACTAGTTCAGAGATATTTATATATGTGTGTACACCACAATATTGTTTAAAATAATAAAATATGGTTAAAGTGCCCCAAATATCAGTCAATAAATAGTTTAACTTAAATGAATTATGATGCAGCCATACATTAAAAAGAATGATGTAGGTTAAATTTTAATGAAATGGAAAGAGATGTTGTTGAGTGAGAAAAATCAGTTTAAGAGTAGGATGTGAGGTAGAAAGAAATTTGCTTTGAAAAAGTGCATCAGGATAAGTGGACAATGATACATAATGGGGAGGTGGCGGGGGTGCCAAGAGAAGAATGGAGGGACTTTGGATGCTGTAGAGGAAAATGGGGCAGGAGAGGGTGGGGGAAGGAAAGATAGTGGACTGAGACAGACATCATCACTGTATGTGCATGTATGATTACATGAATGGTGTGAATCTATATTGTGCACAACCAGAGAAATGAGAAGTTGTACCCGATTGGTGTACAATGAATCAAAATGCAGTCTGTAAAGATAAAGGTGAAAAAAAAGTGCATCAGGAAATGTATCACATGACAAACTGTGAATATGACTATTTTGTGGGTAATAAGACTGAGGGTTACCTTTGCTTTCTTTTAATCCTTTTTCTATATTTTCACATTCTTTTTTATGAGAACCAAATGCACTATTACTTTTATAATTAAAAAAATTAAATTGCGTCTATTTTTTTAAAGGAAGGAAGTAAAGAAAGGGAGAGAGAGAGGAGTAAGGGAGACAGGCAGCAAGGAAATCTGTGTGTTCTTCCAATGATGCTCTATCTACACAAATGTATGTCTTTATTTAAAACTTGAATAGTAAGTAGCATACTCTATACAATGTTCTATTTTTGTCTATACAATGTTCTATTTTGTCCAGTAGATCTTGGTCATGTTGAACTAATCTCCCACCACATCCTTGCCAATATGCTGTTCTATCAAATTTTTTTTTAACTTTGCTAAGTTTTGATGGACATCTCACTGTAATTTTAATTTTCATTTCCTCTTTATAAAGAAGGTTGAACATCTTTTTGTTTATGAGCAATTAATTTTTCTATGTCTGTGAGCTTTACTCCCAATCTTTGCCCATTTTCACTTTGATTTGTAGTGATTCTTTATGTAGAAATAAGTAGGCATTTGTCAGCCATATATGTTTGCAAATATCTTCACAATTTATTGTTTGTCATTTGATACTTTTTATATATGCTTTTCCCCCAGTGCAGAAGTATGTTATTTTTATACCATTGACTTAATTGCTCTTTTGTTGCACAGGTTCATGGGAGCAGGCCCCCCCAGTCCCATATCTTATGTATTAAATACTTCACGTTTTCTCTGAATACACCTATGACTTCTTTAAAAAATATTCTTTCTGTTATTTTGATGAAAAGAGTGAAATAGGTATCACTTTTTCTCCTACATTCCCGTCTATATATTGAAGAGCTTCTCTTTTGGCCTCTGATATAAGATAGCATTTTATATATACTAAATTCCCATATCAGTTCAGGTCCTTTGTTCTGGTCTATTTCTTCAGCTGAATTTTTTCCAGTGTTTAAGTTCTCACATGGGGTAGAGTCCATCTCTTCTTATGACTCTTCTTTAAACCAATTTCCTGGATATCTGTGGATGTTTGTTTTTCCATATGAACTTCAGAAAAAGCTTGTCTGAGTCCAAGAAAAAAACTTAGCTAGGCAATTGCATACGAATCATAATTTAAGAAAAATTAACCTCTTTATACTACTTAGGAACACCAGTTTTCAATTCAAGAATGAGGGTTTTCATTTTCATCTCTTTTTAAGTTCTTCTATTGTGTTCCTGAATAATGTTTTAAACTTCCTCATATGGACCTTGAACATAGGTTGCTATTACAATTGTTTTTCCCCTTCAATTGTATTTTTAAATTTTTTGCTGTTATATATGGGAATGCTATTAACTTGTCATATCAATTTCATTTCACATTTTCTGTTGATTCTCTTGGGTTTTCAAATTATACCATCACGTCATTTTACACTACTGATATAATTTTATTTCCTATTTTCTAATTCGGTGCCTCATTTCTTTTTCTTTTTTAGCCACTTTAATTAATATTTTATCTAACTGCTCCATACTCTAGTGGGAATCCTTCCATAGTTTAACCATTAAGCTAGACAATGCATTTGGCTTGAAATAAATAGAAATAGAAAGATAATCAAAACACAAAATGGGTATTTGACAGAAGAGGAAATAAAAATAACTCAAATATAGGAAAAGATGTTCAACTTCATGTAGAGCATTATTAACCTTCTCTTTAAATGCTAAAATTCAGATTTTTGTCCTTGGCCCATTCTTTTCCCACTGGCGGCTCTTTGGGCTGTTACCTTTGTTGCCTCCACACTGATGGCTTCCGAGACGACCGCTGGGGACTGACTTTGCCATGGAACATTCAGTGTTGCCTTCCACAGCCTCCTAAGTATCCCCGCTTGGATTTCCTGCAAATATCTCAACTCAACTTGCTCAACACAGCACAACCATCTCAACCACCAAAACTCCTCCCTATTGAGTGAACTGTGTCATCTGCCCAGTCCTTCCTGGTAAATCCTTCCTCTTCCTCATCCTGCCCATTCGATCAATCGAGTCTTACCCCCATTTACCTTCTAAACCCCCACTTCAATGTGCCCCTCCACACCCCCTACCATTGTGGTGGTTCAGATCCTCATGTGACCTGGGTTGGTACGTGGGGCCTAAATGGATTTTCCTTCTCCATTCGTGGCCCTTTTAGAACCAGCCTCCAGATTTATGACAGTCAAGATACATTTCCAAAACACAAATTTAATCATACTACTTTTTAAACCTAAGTGGCTCCTCACTGCCACAAAGATGAAGTCCAAGTTCCTGGCAGGGTCTGCAGGGCTTCTGAGGCCTGTTCCACCCAGCCCTCCTTGTAGCCCATCTTGGACACCCTGCTCTAGTGACACAGAGGCCTCCTGGTGATACTGTGCTGGTCATCTCACTGCAGCCCAATCTCTGGGTCTAGGCTGCCTGCATCTTCTTTCAAAGAACCCTGCACCACTAACCACATTTTGATTTGAGGTTTTTATATGTTAATCAAACCAATATATTCGTGGTTTTCAAAAGGCTGAGAACAAATCAAAACCAACCCAGGCCCATGACCCCCTCCCTCTGTCCTACTCCCTGGAGGCATCCATTTTTAACTCTTTCAACTATTTCTTCTAGTATTTACTCTCATATCTCCCAATAATGTATTTATAAAGTTATGTCTTGATTTATCAAATGTAGAAATCATTTTTATTCCTTCTATATTTTAAGGGTTCAGTCCTTTTATACTGCCCACATCTCAGCTCTCCCAATATATCTACCATCTTTGGTTATAATATTGTGTTTATAGAAAAAACTTCCTCACCAAATCAATTACAGTACCTGGACGAAATTTTGTTTGTGTGTGCAGATTTTTGGTTTTCCAGGAATCTGTCTTTTATTTTTGTCATCATCTCCTTTCCTTAGCAGCTTTGGCTGCTCAGGTACTTTATCAGGTCTCCCTCTTTTCCAGACATCCCCCTGTCATGGCCTCTCTGTCCTCTGACTCCAGCTGGTCTGCAACTCCCCTCATACACCCCAGAGGTGCAACCTGGGACTTTTCCAAATTGTTCTGCAGCATGGTGGCGCACACCTGTAATCCCAGTGGCTCAGGAGGCTAAGGCTGAAGGATTGCAAGTTCAAAGCCAGCCTCAGCAAAAGCCAAATGCTAAGCAACTCAGTGAAACCCTGTCTCTAAATAAAATATAAAATAGGGCTGAGGATGTGACTCAGTGGTCGAGTGCCACTGAGTTCAATCCCTGGTACCTCCCCCAAAATAAATAAAACCTGTACTATGGCCTTGTTGTGGGTCCAGAGTTCATGTGAACTGTGGAATGGGAGGTGCGAGTGGTGATAGTTTGCTTCTTGAGGAGAAGGTTAATGCTCTCGAGATGAAGTCCAACTCAGTGGGACCCTGTCTCTAAATAACATACAAAATAGGGCTGGGGATGTGGCTCAGTGGTCAAGTGCCCTGAGTTCAGTCCCTAGTAGCAAAAAACAAAGCAAAAAACAAAACAAACAACAACAACAACAAAAAACCCAGAAACTGTTCCTGGAATTTTTATTTTTCTGCCCTTTTTGACTTTATCACTTCCTCTACTGGAACACATTATTAATAACTTCCTTAAATAGGGTACTGAGTCCTTGTATATCTGAAAAATGTCTTTTATTCTACCCAAAAGCTAGTTGGTAATTTGTCTGGATATTGAGCTCTGGATTGAAATTACTTTCCCTCTGAATTTTGAAGGCTGGTTTCCTCTGCATTCTAAGCTTTGATGTTACCATTAAGGATTGTCATACACAGTGATGTTCATTGGGATTCTATATTTTTTCTCTGGAAGTTTTTGTTATTTTCTTTGTCCCTGATATACTGAAATTTGAGGTTGACATACATTGCAGTGGTTTGATTTTCATTCTTTGTGCTAGGTTGACTCAGCGGGTTCTTTAAAGACCTCTAATCTTCAGGAGTGAGAATTTTCCTATATTATTTATTTGATCATTTCCTCTCCTCAATTTTCTGTGTTCTCGCTTTCTGGAATGCCTATTAGTTCAATGTGAGCCTTACAAATGGATTTTCTTTTCTTTTCTATTATCTTTCCCATCTGTCATGTTATTCTGCTTTCTGAGAGATTTTCTCAACTTCATCTTCCAATTCTACTGAATTTTTATCTTCTTCCTGGGAGAGTTCCTTAAACCTTAACCATATCTTCAATTCTGCTGCATATTTTCTTTTTTGGCAGCCATTTATAAAATGTTTTAATTTCCCAGAGCACTTTCTTGTCTGAGTTTTCCTTTCTGGTACTGTCTCTGGACATGAATTAGAGGTTTTGCTTGTTTTGTTTTTAGTTCTTTTCTGTCCTTTACATTATTTCTATTTCTTCAGGGGTCTTCTTTTTCTCTTTATTTCCCTCGGTTTTAATCATGTTGGAGATTGTCCTTGGGGATGGATTATCTTTGGTTATATCTATATATATATATATTTAAGAATAAGACATTGATCATTTGGGATTCGTGTGTATATGGGTGAGGTTTTCCCAGAAGGCATTGGTTGTCACATGTGGGGACTGTTGGTTGTCCTAAGAAACTTCTGATCTCCTGACTGAAGGATAGGAGTCCTGTCTGTAAATATTCTGTTTGGCGTCAAGGTTGACTGTTAAGTTAATAGACTTTCTATTTTGGTACCAGTCCTCATTCCTGCTTCTGTCACACCTGACCTCCTCTTAGGGCTTCTCCAGGGGGCAAGGAAGACCTCTCCTTCCCCACTGCCTTCCTGAAGTACTCCAAGCTAGTTTCCTCCTCTCCTACATGATCATCCATACCTCCACCTACTCTTAGTCTTCTAGAATTTGATGAAAGCTTCAATTCTGCCTCTCCTCATCATTGCATGTTAATGGTTTTTACGGAAATTCCCTTCCTGCACAAATGCCTATAATCCCAGCAATTTGGGAGGTTAAGACAGGAAGATCACAAGTTCAAAATCAGCCTTAGCAATTTAGCAAGACACTAAGCAACTTATGAAATCTTGTCAAAAATAAAAAATAAAAAAGGGCTGGGGATAAAGTTCAGCTTAAAATTCAAAATTCAGTTCAAAATTACCCCCTGGTTAAACCCCCAGTATTAAAAAAAGGAAAAAGAAAAGAAACCCCCTTCCTATAAGTCTAGAGAGCTCTTGGGTCTTGGAAGGGAGGGGTGACTGGATTTTACGTTCAACCTGCCGTTTTATGGGATTGTTTTCACTGCCAGCTAAGCTTCCAGGGACAACAGCTGCTTCTAAATCATCTTTGAGTCCCTAGAGCTGAGCAGAGTGAATGGCATAGGTCAGTCAATAGCCTATAAAATATCCATCAAATGGAATTGAACTTTCTGGTCTCTCTAAATCCCTCATGTTTATTTCAGTGCCTGGATTGGTTAGGATAATAAGGGGGCACAAAAATCATGTCACATATAGAATGGACATTCCATCTGGAGAAGGGAAAAGAGGGGTCAGAAGGTAGAAGCGCATGGGACTTGTGGCATCTACAAATATCAGGGAGATTTCATCTAGAAGTGACATTTTCTCTGTGGCCTCAGAGGACATGCTCAGGACTAGTCAGAGGTGGGAGATACTCAGTGACAGGTCTGGCTCTGTATGTGCAATCACTTGAACAGTCAGCTTGCTGATGACGGAGCCTGGAGAGGTAATGAATTTCCACCCTGGAGATGTTTAGGCAGAGCTGGACAGCCAGCAATAAGGGATGCCGTGGAGAAAAATTGGACTAAATCCTTTTTAAACTCACCTTTAAAAATATATACCCTCTTTAGGGATGGGGAGATAGCTCAGTCAGTAGATGCTTGCCTTAAAGCACACGGCCCTGGGTTCGATCCCCAGCACCCAAAAAAAAAAAAAAAATATATATATATACCCTCTTTTATAGCAAATGTTTGATAATATCCTTTTAATTATCTTGAACTAAAGTAAGAGTAAAGCCTACTTTTAAAATAACTTTTAAAAAATCAATATAATTTCCTAATTGACACATAAAATAAAATGACATAATTTTTACTATAAGAACATGCATTTCAACATGTAAATGTTTAGGCATGATGATGCAGAATTATAGAATTGCTCCTGTGTGCAGAATCGTCACCATCAACTGGTGCAAGTACAGACTGATACAGGTATGTTGTCTCAACAACTCAGTTACTAAGAGAACTTTGCCTTCCAAGGTGGCGATTTTCCAAAATGACACACAACTCTTACCAAAGTTCTAAAGCACAATCTCTCCTCAAATCACACGCAGAAATAGTCCCAGACAATTCAACTGTGCTTATGTGTAAACATAGTTCACAGATAATTCTGAATAGCTTTTTGCTGCCAGGCAAGGCATTTGAAAGCTGTGGGAGAGAAGGTGCCCATCCCAGCTGTGCAGGATTGACTCGTCCTCCACCTACTAAATGTGCAGAACCATTCCTCCAATCATTATGACAATCAAAAGTGCCATGTATTTCCAAATGCCCCCAGGGATCACCACTGCTTGAAAACCACCAGACTAAGCGAGGTCCCTTCCAATCCTAGGGCCCTCAGATTCCTTCAGGAGATAGAGAATCAGGCAGGAACACGTGAGATTGGTGGTCCCCAGTCTCAAAAGTCACCTAGGTTGGTACAACAGCAGCAGTTGCCGCTGGGGGGCCTCTGTGGGGGTTCCTTCCCTCTAAGAAGATCCACGTGCACAGACAAGGAACCAGCAGTCCCATTATTTGGCGTCCCCATGAAGGTTCGCTGAGTGGCTGTGACTGACCCTGCATCTGATCTTCCTGAGATGAAGGAGATGGCAGCAGTGCATCAGTGGTGTCCTCCCCAGCGCCTCAATGCCCTTCTTCCTTGCCCTTCCACTTGGCTAGTCCCCAAACCTGAAGGGACCAGCTGCCTTTATTCTCCTCACCTCTCGAGTTTCCATGGCTGGAAACAATGCAGCAGAGTGCAATTTCCTGGAGCCACTGCAGAAGGGCAGCTGCCACCTCCTGCCTCTATCCTGCTTTCCCAGATCCTCAACCCTCTGGTCCCTTGGCTGCCAGCAGGTGACTGTGCCTCTCAAAGAACAGAGAAAAAGGATGAGTACTATTTTAACACCTTTCTCCTCCCCAAGATGAACGCTTTCTGCTCTTAAAACCTCTGGTCTTAGTTACCTTCTCTCCCGCCTCATTTTCAACCACCTTTAACCCTTTCCTCTCTGCTCAGAAACTGGCTCATCTCCTAGACTAAACAGGAAACAAAGCCCCTTAGTCTCATCTCCCTCTCCCCTTCTCTTCCTGCCAACATCACAGCACTTCCGTCCTCTTCCTCGACATCCTCCATCACCATAACCTAGTTCCTCTCTCTGCCACACCGCTGAATCCATCAAGTTTCCAATGGCCTAATTATCAAATCCTGTTTCCATCTTCATCTTCCCTTTAAACTCTCTGCAGCATTTGATTCCACAGATCATGCTCTTTTCCCTGAGTATCTGATTTTGTTCTCAGGTGTTCTATTTCCTTTTCTGATGCATTCTTTCACATTGTCTTTGCTGGCTCCTGGCTCCTTTGCCTTTTCTCTCCCTCCCATCTCCCTTTAAACAGAGAGGTTCAGCACTGTCTTCCCTCTTCTTCTCATCTCTCTCTCTCTCTCTCTCTCTCTCTCTCTCTCTCTCTCTCTCTCTCTCTCTCTCTCTCTCTCTCTCTCTCTCCCTTCTTCAACAACCCCTGGATGCTGCAGAGTTCTGGATCTCTATCCAGCTTCAACTTACTTCCTCAGCTCCAGTCCCAAAGACACAACTTCCTGCACAGTCTGTCCCAACTCCCTCTACCTGGCCTGTCATTATCTCTCTGAATGGTGCCACCTCCACCTGAGCCAGAACTGCACACCTGGGAGTTGCCAGCTTCTTTCACTCCCATCCTATTTGCAATCTGCTCCCAAATCTAGTGGATCCTGTACCAGAACAATCTCAGGGGCCTTGCCTTCCCCTCTATCCCTTCTGCCACCTCTCTCTTTGCTGGGCCTCTGGAGTCTTTCTAAGAGCCCCAGTTGGTCTCTGTGGTTACCAGGTCCTACTTCAGTTCTTCCATGAACTTTTCTAGAATTCTCCATCATGACCATTTTGACTCTTGGCATTCTTCTCTTCTTTCCATGGGCTCCTCATTCTCCATGGCTAAAGCCAAGGCTCCTCTGAAGGGCACAGCCCCCTTTGCCACACTGTCCTGCCCACCTCTCTTACGGCCATCCTGAGTCTCCATAACCCCTGAACATGCCAAGTCCTCCAAGAGAATTCCTTTGTTCCCCTAGACAGTGACGGGCACATTCCTTGTGCCCTTCTGTACAGGATGCTCATCAGACTTCTACAGCTGCTGACATCGCCCTTATGTCATAGCTGGCAACTACCTGCTTGCCTCACCCCAGACTCATTCCTCTTGAATAAACAGTGAGTGCCCAGCATGGTGGCAGCACATAGCAAGTGCTCAGTGATTATCAGTAAAATGACAAAATCAATGAATAAGCAGAGGAATTGATTCAGAAATGATGCCCTCATCTGACTCTATCATATCATTCCCTGGGCCAAATCTGAAATGTGATACAAATCACTTGGAAATCTTTTTAAAATGTAGATCTGATTCAGTAGGTGCAGGGTGGGGCCTGAACATCCGCATTTCTAACAAGCTCCCAGGTGATCCTGATGCTGCTGGCCTGCTGATCATGCTCAGAGGGGCAAGGCCCTGTCCTACACAATGGCATCCAAACTTTGCCAGATATCAGAACCACCAGGAGAGCTTTGACAATTCCCACTATTTTTCACAAATTAAATCAGAACATCTGAACGAGGGAGCCAAAGATCAGTATTTTTTAAGATCCCCACATGACTTCAATGTACAGTGAAGCCCAGGAAGTCTTGGTCTGTGCCTTCTCTCACTTCCTTAGCCCTCCTTTTCAGCCCTGGATGCTCACTGAATCACCTGGGGAAACTTTAATACCTGCCAATGCCTGGTCCCTCCCACGTCAATTAAATCAGAATCTCTGGGGTTGGACATGAGAATTTTTAAAGCTCCCCAGGTAATTCTAATATGCATCCAAGGTGAGAGCCAGTGTTTTCAGGCTCTGCAACCAAGGAATGATATGAAGGATCATGAATCCAGAATAAGGAGTAGGTATGAAGTGAGACCTGAGTCCCCATTATCCAGTTATGCGCTGTATAATCCCAGAGAAGTTAATTTAGCCTCATCTCCAATATGAGATTAAAAATACATGCCCCCCTTTACCTCAATTTTAGTGGAGGCATCTAGAAGTCATCAAGACCCCAGTGGAATTTGGGAAAGTGTCCACATAGAAGCCTGTCTTCACCTCTCTGATATATAGTGACCACTTGAGGCCCCACTAATTAGGCTGACTGCCAGTGGTAGAGAAGTCTCTATCCTGCTTGAACTCTCAGCTGTAAGCCTAGCGAGGAAGCAGATGGTTTAGTAGCAGCCAGGCCACCAAAGGAGAAGTCACGAGGACCTGCATTTGCAGCAGACGAGAGGTGAAATCAAACACAACCCCTGCAAAGCAGCCTGGCTTGCAGCCTGAATGCTGTGCGGTGGGCTGGCCAGTCCCACACAGGGGCAGGGCACACCCGCTGTTCTTAGGACATACCGCAGCGCTACCACCTGACCCATGGCAGTGAGCCTGTAGATTTGCACCAGACTCGCTTAGGAGCTCTGTAAATCTAACCTGGTGCTGAGGGAAAAGCACAAAATAAACAGAAATCTTAGGTCCAAATCTGGCCTACTGCCCCAGCTGTGTGAGCTGGATCTGTTTCCTCCACAGCTGTCATTATTTCTTATTTTATCAGGAACATATAGACATATACCAAGCTGGCACACCCTTGTCCCTGAAGGCAGCAGAAACCCTGGGTCTCAAGGGAAAGGGGCTGGGGACAGAGGACACATATTCCAATATGGAGAGGTTCTTGGATCCTAGGTATAGAGAATCTTAAGACATATGTATATTAAAAATTGTATTTATCTGAAATTAAAATTTAACTGGGCATTTGTTTTTAAATCCAACAACCCTACATGAGGGGAAGGAAGGTGCTAAAAGGCACAGTAAGTGCTTGGGCCTGACAGACAGACCTGGAGGGAAAAGGCCTGCCTGGCTGAACTGGGTGAACTGAGGGCTTCACTGGACTCTGAAAACCAGATGGTAAAATAGCACACACTTATGTCCCCAGAGCATCTTCTGAAAATTAATGTCCAGCAAAGTCCAGGTGAGGCTGGGCTGGGGATGGGTCTTGATTCATACTCTCACCGTGTCACCATCTTTTCATCCCGAAGGACTGGGTCAATGTGAATTTCCCAACATTACGGGAGAAAACACGCTCCCACCACCTGCTTCCCTGTGCAGATGGGGCCTTTTAGCTCAAAGTTCTGGAAGACATAGCCCTCCCAAACTGAAGGAGCCTTGGATCTTATCCAATGCCCTGTGGTTATGGCTGAGGGGTCTGAGCCCAGGGAATGATGACCACGAGTTTGCCAAAGCCACACAGACTGGAACCCATGTCTCCCACCAACCTAGTCAGATCAACCCCATGCTCCTGAACCGACCCTTCAGAATAGAAATGTTGGTGACTTAATGCACAAATCCAATCATCAGCTCCACAATCTGGAATAGAGAGGTGTCAAAGAGGGCCTTAGGTTCTACCCAGTTACATCCCAACTAGAAGCAAAGCATTCTGTTCTGAAAGGGGCAAAGGGGTTTCCAGGGGCATCTGGAAGACCTCCATGTTTTCTAGGACCAGCCCTACTCTCTGGCCTGAGAAGTCCCTGAAGACAGTAGAGAGAGCATGCGCTGCGGAGTCAGGAGAGCTGAGCACACACTGCCTCATCTGGATGGGCTTGGCTCATACGCAGCCTCAGGTTCCTATAAAATCTCAGAGGCATCATGAAAATTAATGAGATCGAGCATAGGGCCCGAAGCTTTATATGATAAGGCCAAACATTTTAAGTGCTGCCTTGACATCTTCAAGTCCCCAAAACCTAACTAGGGGTTCCCCTGCTCTCTCCAGATACGGCCCCTACCCAATGGGAAGTTCTCCCCACCTGGCTAGTTTCCCTAGCGGCCAGACCAAGTGCACTCATCTCATCTTCAGCCTAATTGGTTTTACTTCTCTGCCAGCCCATGAAATTATTCAAACAAACCAGTGGCACTTCCTGCAGGAACCAGGAAACACCTCAACCTCTTGTCACTATAAACCCTGCCTCTCATAGTGCCTGCTGCTTCACTCAGCTCCGGGTGCAACCCTCATGTGGCCCTGCATGGCATGCCCTGACCTCCAACCACAGGATTTATGTGCTGTGAGTCTATGTGCTGCCAAGCACATCTGTCCACTGTCATGGGTTGTGTGTTGGCCAAGTCATACTATTTAGGGCAGAGGGCCGGATGTGGTGGCGCACAAGAATTTGGCCAGCGAGAGACAGCATTTGGTGTCTTCTCAGGGTCTCTAGGTTAACAGTGCTCCCTTCTACCCCATGACATACTTGCCTTTAGTACATGTCATCAGATTCTAACTACTGCTGCATAAAAGGTGTTGTCAAATGCTTCAGCTGTTTTCGTGCTGGGGGGGTGAAATGATTTGTCCAAGATCACACAGGCAAGAGAGGTAGGTGTGGGTCAATTGCGCTCTCCTCCTCTAGTGTCAGCTCCAACCCTGTGCCTGAAGCCTCAGGGGAACAGAAGTACTGGCTGATGGAGGTTGTTCCCTATGCTGAGACAACACCCCAGAAGAGTAGCTTCAGGATACCTCCAGTCCCTCGAGGACTGCAGAATCCAAAGGTTGTCCTTGGACATATGACCCATGTCTCCTGGGAAGTTCTGCCAGAGGAAGAGAACAAAGTCCCATCTCACTTAGGCCATGGCTCAGTCCCTCCCTGGATCAGGGTCCAGCTGATGGACAGTGAGGTGGTCCTGATCCTGCAGGTGGGGTCAAGAAGCTTGAGCAAATATAGGGTCATTGCAATTTTGCTGTAGGGGCCCCCTCCTTTATTTGGGAGTAAGGGGGCTGACAAGTAGAGTTTAAGTTGGGGTCAGGGCTGGGTGGCTTCGACTAGCCTGGAGCTGTTCTGCACACACCACCAGAGAGAAGCACATTCTCTGATTTCTCACTAGTAGAGTTTGGGCTCATCTACAGGGAGAGACCAAGACTCTATCAGGAAGAGAAGTTGACCAAAAGGTGGAAAAGTCACCACTGGACCTGGAATGGCCTTTCTCATACCCCAAGGGACTGTAGCCTCTGGGATCCTAGGCATTAGTGAAGGAAGGACTCTGTAGGCAGGTTTTGATTTCTAATGCTAGTATCATGCTGTTCAGGTGACAACTGACTTTCATGTTGTGGGTGACAAATCTGCTTCAGCTGATCCCATGATGCAGATGGAGAAACTGAGGCTCATCATAAGGACTTGCTTAAGCAATCAGCATGCATCTGAAGGCAGTATTTGACCCCCAGTGCTGGCGATGGTAGTACCTCAGTCCAGCCCCCTGCTGAGCTCCCAACCCCATGACTCATGACCAGATGTTCCTCTGGCCCAGGGTGCTTGTGGTCAAGCAGGGACAACAACAGAGTTCTGGGCTCTTTTCTACAGCCAGTTCAATGTCAGGTTGGCTTCTGCACAACTGGAGGAGAAGTCAGGTGTGTATCCATAGGGCAAACTTCCCTGTACATACTTGACCGTGGCCAGTCTTCCCCCGAGGCCATATCCAGATGTTACCCAGCTGAGCACAGAGAGAAGCCAGAGAGTCAGAGAAGCTTGAAAATCAGCCAGAAGTGGGACAGGCAGATGGCAGCAGCTCAGCACTCCCAGAGGAATGAATTTTGGCTGAAAGACCCCAGGGAGGCCACTGACCTTTAGTGGAAGGCATGTCTCCTTGCTGTCTGTAGGTTTTGCCTCTACTGCTACCTCTTTAGCTTGGTCACACATGGTACTTTTTGTCATGAAAATTAATTTATTTGGGAGAAAAGTTGTTTCATGACTCCCCTGAGAGCTATGGAAACTCTGAGGCTCTCACAGATGCTGGGCTTCGGCTTCTACCCTAGGGCAGCCATCTCTCCTTCCCTTGTCCCCAGCTTGAGGGCCTTTCTCTCCTCTCTCTGGTAGCTCAGGAGCAGGCAGTACAATGGCTGCTTCAGAGAAAAGACAATTTCCTGCTGACAGTGTGCAAGAACTACTCCAGCATTTCTGCAAAGATGTGCAAACCTCCTCTAGTGTCCTGACCTCAATAGGACAAAAACAACACTTGGATCTGCCCCTGGGTCAGATCTGACAAGGTTGGCCTAATCTCTGCTGCCCAAGAGGAAATATCTATGGCGTAAGAGTTGTGGAGTGTCCAGGCAGGGGAAAGGGGCTCACAGCTGCCAAAGGTCCCTGGAACAAGGCAGGGCAGGATGGAGAAAGGTAACTTCTCCTTGGTTTCCTCCACCTATCCCTGAATCAGCAGCCCTGGTCTGCTCTTCTGAAGGATCTGGTATGACAGTAAGGAGATACCTGAATGAAGTGGAGAGAGGTGTCTGGGACAATATCCCAGCACCTCACTGGTGTTTTATAAGCTCAAGGAACCCAGGTGCAGAGGCAGTCTCAGATAGAGTTTTGTATCCTGGATTCCACTAGTGCAGGGATGTGGAGTGGGAAGGTTCCTGAGTGGCCACAGTTTAGTGAATGTGGTCTGTGGAGAGCTCTGTCACCACAAAAATCACTTCTGAAGGTCTCTTGGGCAGCCTAAGATACATCTCTGATGAGAAGCTAATAAGACGTCATCCTGCACTGAGCCCCTAAAGCCATGACATCATCTGAGCCCTCTCTGCTGCAAGAAGTAGTTGGGATTCATCCCATGCCCCTCCACACAAAGAGGACAGACTTTAGGAAAAGAGACAAGGAAGGGGCTGTGGGAATGTCTGGAAGGGGCTCACAGAGGCCATCGATTGGATTTTTAGAATCCAGAAAATACTGGACTCTGTCCCTCATGCATTCTGAAGGCTGTCTTGCTTTTTGAAGGGCAGGGGGCCTGGCTTCATTCACTTATTTTAATGAACCAAAGTGGGAAACAGGAGCTTGTGGCAGGGACGGGTAGCAGTCTCTCTCCAGAGTCATTTGTCCCTTGTAAAAAGCCAGTCCAAGATGTGGTGACGCCTGCCAGACAAACTCAGAGATTTTGCAGTCTGACTTTGCCTGTAGAAGCTCCTGGCCACCTGGAGGGGAGTCGAGGTGTGTGTGTATGTGTTAGTGGGCAGGAAGAAGGGTCTAGAGTCGAGTTCTGGAGATAGTTAGAACTGGAAAGGACTGAGCAGATGGGGTTGGGTGGCAGGGTGCTCCCTCGCAGGCCTGGCGCTCAGCCCTGGCAGGAAACAAGGCAGCCCAGGAACGGGTATGGAGCTGTCCGGACTAAGGTGCTGAAAATGGAGAGTGAAGGCCTAGAGGGTGGAGAGCATCCAGCCAAGCTTGGGCTTCCCAGGTGAGAGGGGGCGGTTGAAAAGGGGTTCGGTCTCCACCCCCATCTCCTTTTCTACTCAATAACCACGGAAGAAAGAACACAAGTGACCTGGGGCAAGCAAGCTAGTTGAGCTTTGAGAATTGTGCAAGCCTTCCCGAAGCCAGCCAGTATAGTTACAGAAGGCCACGGCCCTGCTGGGAGTAGGATGCAATGTAGGCCAGCTGTAGGGGATGGACACAGAAGAGACCCTGGACCTGGGCGGATCCCTCACTGACCTCCTACACTGTAGGCAAGTACCACAGATGCATTTCAAGGAGGTGTGCACCAGATGTTCCCAAGCTACGGCATACACATACATACTTGCACACTAGACTTTCACGGGACACACTCCCTGGACACATGGGGAATGATCCCAGAACCCGCACATATCAAGCATACACAGCAGTCCAAAACATGCCCCTACACACAGGTTCCGACTCCCAGCAGACTGCCCAGGCTCCACTTCAGCCTCAAATCCCCTGGCCGCTGGCCTGTCTGGCCCAGACGTCCCTCCCGCTTTGCTTCTGGGCCTCGGATGGTGTCCCTAAGTGAGGTACAGCCAGTGGGAAGCCCCAATTCTCGCCTGAGGCCGTGGAAGGTGCTGAAGTGGGGTAGATAACCAGTTCTTACACCCAGAAAGAAAGGGAAGAGACAGGCAGAGAGGGTAGGTCTCAGACACCCCTTTTTCTTTCCCCAAACTCCCAGTTGTAGTGCCAGGACACGATAGGAGAGTGGATGGAAGTGTGTGTGTGTGAGTGTGTGTGCGTGTGCGCGTTTCTCCCTCCCAAATTGAGGACACCCAGAGGACCAGCGCGTACCTGTGCGTGGGAGGCCCCGCGTGGAGCCCCCTCAGCGAGTCCGGACCTGCTGGTTCCTTTGGCTCCCCTGGATAAAGGTGGGGGTGGGAGTGGGGGTTACCCTGCTTGCCCTCCACACCGCCTCCTGGATGTCCGTGGGCAACGGAGTTTCTCCGTCCCGGGCGGCGGGAAGTTGCCCATGTTCGGGCGCCCTCCGGTCCCTAGGCTTGGCCAGGGCTCCCGCGCCCCCGCGCCCGCTGCCCTAGCCACCTCGCCGGCGCCCTCCCGCCCGCAGACTGCGCCGAGTCTGCAAGCCCGGAACCCTCCCGCCCGCCCTCCCGGAGAGTCTGCTGCTGACCTGCATTGACGTCATTGCGTCATTAGGTTTCCCCTGGAAACACTGGCTCGCCCGAAATAGTAACACATTAATTCAGGCCGGGGGAGCAGGGAGAGACTGTTTGTAACCCTGCAGCTAACTCGCGCGCGAGCAAGCGCGCAACAGCTCCCACCCCTCCCGAGGGCAGCGCGAGCTCGGCTTGCTACTATTTTGAGAACAAAGGAAGGCAAAATATAGAACCCCGGAGAGAGGGTGCGGGGGACGCCTAGACCCTCTGTCCTTGCATGCGCGCATACCTACACGCACACGTAGGCCCACCACACCTGGGACTGTCTACCCTCCTGCGCGCGCTCCCCGCGTTCAGGCTTTTTCAGGGATCTGCTGGGGCGTGTGCGCTAGATCCCTGGCGCGCCTGGACAGGTCGGAGTCAGGGTTTCCTGCCTTGCTGCGGGGAAAGGATGAGCTCCCCCCTACACCCGCCGCCCAGCAGGTCCGGCGAGTCCGCCACCCTTCTCACACACACCTGTCCCACCCACCCACGAGGGCCTGAGAGGAGGCAGGCGCACCCTGCCCTTTCACCTCCCGCGGCACCCCGAACTGCGTGTTGGGGAAACCCTGCGGCGATCCAGCCCGCCCGCGGCTCTCCACCTCACCCCGGGGCCAGTGGTGTGGGGCGCAGACCACGCTGCGGCAGGGGACGAGGATTGATTTGGGATAGAAAGACTAGAAGACAGGGTTGCTGTCGCAGGTACCAGAATTGTTCGGGTCGGGGAGTGATCGACTTCTCTAAGCGTCACCTCTCGGGCTCTCAGCCAGGCCCAGCAAGCCGAAAGGAGCTGGAGCCCGCAAAGCTGGCCGGTCGGCCGAGGGGAGCCCCTGGCGTCAGAGGCTCTTGTGAGTTGTTCCTCCCCTGACTCGGCTCTTGACTCAGTGTTTCGCAGATTGAAGAGAGCACTCCTGATGACCAAAATAGCAAGCAAGCGCTTAGCCTTGGGCTATCAGCGGGGCGGGGAGACCCGAGACCACGCGCAGAGCTGCGGAACCCCTAGGGTGCCCGGAGGATAGTGGGCGCGGCGTGTCCAGGGGCTCAGCGATTCGCGCGTGCCAGGGTGTTGGGGGAGCGGGCGGGGCATTGAGAAGGCTCCGCCTTCCTCTTCCTCCCAGAGACAGTGCAGGAGCCTGGCCAAGGGCACTGAAAGGTCTCTGCCAGTTTCATTCCAGCCTGAGTTTGTCTCGCTTTGCTGTCTCTGAGCGGGGGAGGAGGGTGAGCCTGGGATAAGGGACATGTGCCCCAAGGTCTCGATCTCTGTACGTGTGCAGAGCCCACCTAAGTAACTTGGCTCACAGCACACTCCTCTCACTGCAAGAGGACAGATGGCCTCTCAAACATCACCCCTGGTCCTAGGTAGCCTCCTCTTGGCTTCTGTTCCTTGTTCACCACAGAGATGATGAACAGGCCACCACGAACTGACCTTCATGGACAAACAAACCCAGCTGTCCCCATCAGGTAGGAGCCAGACCAAATAACAAGATTTGGAAAGGACAGGTCTAGCTTTGCCCCCTTAAACACTGTGTGGCCCTTTCTTTGCAGGTGCCTTTCTCTCCCCGAGCCACAGTGGCCTCATCTGTAGAATGGGATTCAGAGGCCCACCCCATGCATGGGCTTCTGTAAAGATGACAACAGATGGTGTGAGAATGTGCTGGAGAAGTAACGTCCTGTGGTATTTCTGCCTTTCTTGCAGCAATAAGTGCCCCCTGGTGACATACTTGGGGAAACTGGTCAAGGGACACTCAGGAAACAGTGAAATTGAGTATCCAGGTCCCCCAGGGATTGGCATCTGTACTCTCCTCCTACACGATCCATCCGCCTCTGACCAAAACCCCCCAAAGCACCTCTCTAATGCTTTCAGATTCAATCAAATGGTGGGGGAGGGCATGGGAACTCACGATCTGGCTTTGCCTCCCTCTCTTTAGGTTTGTTTTCCAGCATGATAAACACCAAAGGTACATGGTTTGGGCCCCCATCAGCCCGCTAGCTATCATCTTCCTCTCTGGCTCCCCCTCTGGGCAGTGGAAACTCCTTCTGGCTCAGGGCCTGGCACAACAAGTGACGTTAAAGATGTGTAAACAAAGATTGATAGTCCCACTTTTGAAAACCTCCTGCCTCCCCCTCCTGCTCCCATCTACCTCTCTATGTGAAAGTCTTTGCAGGTCAGTCTGATTCCCAGGGTTGTGAACTCACAGACACTTAGATGTCCTTCATTCTTGAATTACTTGGGAGGATCTCCTGGTTTTGATTGTATTCTGTCCTAAATTGCCATTCTCTAAGTGTACATTTCCCTGCTGGGTTGAAACTCTTCAGAACCAGAAGTAGGTCTCACCATTTCCATGTGCTCCATGTGGTTTGGCTATGCCAGCCAGGTATGCGGAGGTGCTCAGGAAATGGCTGCCAAGCTGAACTCTGCAGGTCTGTTCACGATCTTTCAGTTCTGGGAAGGAGAGTGATGCTCCTGCTGCTATCTCTGCAGATATAAGCTAAGTGAGACCTACCCATGTGGGTAAGAGATGTCCCAGGCCACCCAGCTCCAGGGAAGGAAGCTCTGGAAAAACATCCTTCCTACTTTTCTTCTACCCTGGGGGAAAGTGCAGAGCTTCTCTGACAACTCAGAAGATGAGGTGGAGGTGAGGAAGGAAGAGCCACAATCTGTCCAATGAACTGTCACATAAGAAAGCCAGTGTCTTACAACCACAGGATAGACCCCTTTCTCCTGCTCCACTGTAGTATCTGGAGACAGCTGCTGACCTCCTCCACATACATGTAAGTTTGTGACTAGTTCTTTCTGTGATCCAGCCTATCCTGGCTACACTGCCCCCAGACTGTCTCAGCTTTGTACCCCAGGCCTGTCATCAAGACTATTTCAGCCTGCGAGCCCCCAAAGGAGCCTGCTAGGTCCTTTAATATAACATACCCCGTCCTCTAAGATGAGGGTGGGAGATCCTGGGGTGTCCAGAGAAGTGCCTGGAAGGCTGTTTGGGGTCCTAGGGGTCTGTTGCCTAGCTGGGCTGTCTTGTTTCTCGGAGGCAGCAGGAGCTGAAAGGTTCCAGGCCAGAGTGCTGCCTTGAAGGTTAATTGGAGTTTGTTTGCCCCTGCCTCCTTCCGGCTTTCCCTCCACATCTTCAGTTCAAACTATGATGAAGGGGAGAATGAGGATGACTCAGGTAAGTATCAGGGTCTCTAATTAGTCAGAGCCTCTGACCCAGGTCACTTCTAGGATCCTAGGATGTCCAGAGATCTACAGCCCTGGGGTCAGATATCCCCAACTGGCCCAGTCAGTGGGATGGGGAGGCTGCCTTTGAGCAGAGCTGCAGGAATCATGAGTTCCTTGGAAAGGCTCATTTGATGTGTTGAACACTGTGGCCAGCCTGTCCAATGCAGTCACACTTTGGGGTAGACCTTAAATTCTCCCTCTATCCCTAGCACAGAAGTTAAGGGTGCTGTGGATTGATGGGCAGTGGGTTTCCTTGTTGAGCTAATCTTCACACCAGGTCTCCTAGGAGGCCAAGAAGGCAGTGGCCAGGCTCACTGTGTGATGCTGATGGCAATAGGACCAGAGGGCCAATGATCCAGTGAGAACCCACAGGCTGTCTCCCCAGAGGCCACTCTGTGTCCCATGTCTACTCCCACTTGGTTTTCAAGAACAGACCCAGTCAGAGAAGACCTGGTGCCTTCTACAGAATGCAAGTGCCAGGAGGAGAGTCCCTCAGACCTCCACCAGAGGCCTTGTTCAGAGCCCCACAAAGTGACTAACATGGACAAGAAGAGTGAGTTCTGGGCCGGACATTAGGAGAACTGACTTCTAATCTCAGCATTGCCATTAAGTCATGGTATAACTCAAGACAAGGGTTTTCCCCCTACACCCCAGGACTATTTTCACCACCTGCTTTGGTGGCATGGGATAATCAAGCAGAGTTATCCATGGGCATGGAGATCCTGGCCATATCCTCAACTTTCATGGAAATTGACCCAGTCGATAGCAGTCTGTGCCCTTGAATCCAGGGCCTACGGGTGGGCAGGTGGTAGACAGCTCTCTTGGGATTTGGCCTAGCTAACTGGGCCACTCGTGGCCATATACCCTCTCCGCCCAACCAGCCCTCCATCTGAAGCCTTCTTATCCTTTTTTGTCTGGCACCTCCTGAACAAAGTAGTATGCCAAAGTATTGTTCTTCCTAAATATACAGGCAAAGATCCATTCGTTCTGTCATCCTGCAACTGCAGCTGGCCCAATGCCACTTTTCCCCCAAATTGTCCTCTTCTCAGTTCCTGTTGTTTAGCCACCAAAATTTATCCCAGGCCCTTCCTAGGCTTTGCTCTCAAACTTCCCAGCACATGGCCAGCCTAGCCCCTAGAGGCACCATCGCCCTATCACCATCTTGCTGACCAGATTCGCATCTGAGAGCCTGGAAAGCCCTGGCCCACACTCCTCTCCTCCACCTCTCTAGTGTCCCTGCCCCTGAACTACAATCTGTTCTCCCAAATTCTTCTGGCTTCTAATCCCTAGGAGGGGAGCACTGAGCCAAGGACGCGGGTTGGCAAATACCTGAGTTCAAGTATTGCTTTCTGATAGGGCTTGATTGTGATTGTTGCTGTTTTGGGCAGAGGTGGAGGTAACTGAGCAGTGAGTGATTGAATATGGAAAACCTGCCAAGGATCCAGTGGCAGGAAGCCAAGAGCTAAATTCAAACTAAGGGGTAAAATAAGTGCCAGCTTAACTGGGGCGGACAAGTTTTGCAACCAACATTTGGAAAAGGGAGGGTTCACACAGGCTGGAGAAAGCAGGTCACAACCACAGGGCAGTGGCACTTGGACTGAGCCCCAAAGACAAGTAAGACATGGGATTGGAAGAGGTAATGGGAGAAAGACGGCTGGAAGTGCCTGAAGAAAGCAGTGCTCTACCCGGGCTTCACGTTAGAATCCCCTGGGAGTTGACCTGGGCTCAGCATAAAACTGATAGGAAAATTCATATTTCATTGGTTTGGGGTGATGCCCAGGCATTTATAGTCTTTAAATTTTCACTTTTACTTTGTGACTTATTGGCAATTATGTGCCATGCTATCAGAAATTATTTTTAATTTGCAGTATAGTTTGAAAAACCAAAGTAGTGCCCTTTTGGAATCCTGACTTCCCACTCACTGGCCATCTGACCAGGAAGGATGTCCTGAGCTTTCTAAGTTTCTTCTTTCCTCCTCTGAAGAATGGTGACAATAATAGTGCCTGTATCTCCCAGGGTTGTTTTGTGATCCCATGGGATAATACCTTTGAGTGTTGAGCACTAACCCACTGGGCACTGGTCCTGTTTAATGGATTCCCAGATGGTTCTAATGTATAGCCAGGGCTAAGAACCTCTAGCATAAAACAAAGGCAATAGTTGGGACAAAATAGGTTGTGTCATGGACTCTTAGATGTTGGAGAAGGTGTATGTCAGAGGGAGGAGAGACTGAAAAGTTGGGTCAAGACTGTATTATGTAACAGTTTAATGACAGGGTGAAATGTGGACACTTCATCCTATTAAACACAACAGAAGTTCAACTTTTGGGGTTTGAGGATAACATATGACATGATGAATTTAATGCCTCAGGAATCTGGGGGTTGCGCAGCCTTGATTGGAGGAAGCAAGATGGAATCCAGAGAATAGTGTAGGATACGAAGGGCTGTGGAAATTGCAATGGAGGGATAAGTATGAGGTGATGCACAAAGGGAAAGTCAACAGGATTTAGGACCTTGGTGGACATAAGAGGTTAGAGAGACTGAAGGGTGAAAAATAAATATAAGCTTTCAAATCCAGGAGGACTAAGGAGAGAATCTCTGTGTTGGTTAGGATTATATTTAACTGCATACCAGTCCAATCAGCAGCAGCTGAAACAAAATAAGGGTTCATTTCTATTCCATTTGAAAGTCTGGAAGTGGGCACTTCAAGGCTAGTCCATATAATCCTTGGAAATCTAGGTTTCTGCCAGTTCACTCATCTGCTACCCCCATTCTCATGGTACCGGATGGTGGTGACACTTAGGTTTCAGCAGCATCCACATGGGAAAGGAATGGAGAAGAGACAAGGGCGAGAGTCTTTCGAGGGAGGTTCCTTGTAGCGTCTTATCACATTCACTTACATTCCATTGTCTAGAAATGAGTCTAATGACTTGCACCCTTGTGAGGGAAGCTAAGTGTGGTCTCTACTTCCTAAGTAGACCTGTACCCAGCTAAAAATTCTATGGTGCTCACTGTGTCAAAGTAGATTCTATTTCCATAAAAGAAGAAAAATAGAGATACTGGGGGAGAGCTAGCAGTCTCTCCCATTACCTAATTTCTTCACCTGGTGAACTTGAAATAGAGTTTAGGAAAATATTTTTTTTAATGAGTTGAGTTGAAAACATGGGTGCAGACTAACGGGGCTCTGGTAGCAGAATTCTAAGATGCCCCCAAGATTCCTGACTCCTGGCATCCACATCTGTCTAATCCCTACCCCATGGGTGGGACTAGGGAATATGATGGGAGCTTTTTAGGAAACACAAAGAGTGTTGTGGTGGGGACACAAGTTAGATGAGAGAAGTTAGTAAGGAAATGACCAATCAGAAAAAGGAGACAGCTGTCAATATGGAAAAGCCTTAGCAGAGCACACAAAATCTTCCATGATTTGCCCACTGTCTTCCTCTCTAGAACTCTTCATCTGCCATCTCTTCCACTGGTATCTTGTTTTAATTTTACACAATTGCTCTACATCTGCTGGTCTCACCTCTGTGCCACCTGGAGAGCCCTGCACCTATTCCCTTTGGCATGATCAACTCCTGCACAACCTTCCAAATTCAGTGCAGACATTGCCCTACCAGGAAGCATTCACGAACCCACCAGGCACCTAGGTATCTCTTTGTGGTCCTGCCATGATGCCCTCCAGCTCACTCCATCCCTGTATTTGGTACATTTTTAGAATGTTGCTGTTGATTATGAGTTTATCTGCCTTGTGAACTCCTGGAAGGCAAGCACAGAGCAGATTGCCTTTGTAGCCACAGAATGTAGCACAACTCCTGGTGTACAGTGAACTCTCAAATATGTGGGCAGTAGATGAAAAAATATCCCTCAAGAGCTGGTATCAAGGGAACATAGGACAAGGGACATTTATTCTGGGACTGGTAGACAGAATGAGAGGACAAATATGGAGTGAGATGCTTTAAATGAGGATGTATTATAATCAGGTTCCACTATCACAACCCAATAAGGATGTTTCTTGGCACTTTTAATAATCAAACTCTAGTGAGCATTGGTTTAGGGAGTTAGAAATGTCATCTTGCTGTTCAGGTTTGAATCTGAAATATTCCGCAAAGTCTCGTATGTTGAAGGCTTGGTCCCCAGTGCAGCAATTTTCAGAGGCGGGGCCTTGGGGAAGTGAATGGATCACAAGAGCTCTGATCTCACCCATGGATCAGTCCATTGATGGATTCTCAATCTGATGGCATTATTGGGAAGTGATGGAAACTCAGGAGGTGGGACGTAGTTGAAGGGAATGGAGCCTTGGGGGCATGCTCTTGGAGATTATATGTTGTCCCGTGACCTCCCCTGCCCTCTGCTTTGCTTCCTGGCTGCCATGTGAACATCTTTCCTCCACCTTCCCTTCCATCATGATATTTTTGCCCCATTACAGGGCTAAAAGCAGTGGAGCCAGCTGACCATGGACTGAAACCACGAGCTAAGACAAACCTCTCCTTCTCTTTGTTTTTCTCAGGTATTTGGTCACAGTGACTAAAAGCTAGCTAACACACTTAGTAACAAGATAGGATGGCAGGGTTCAGGTGAGGAAAAGATGCCTCCAAAGCAAAAAGAATCTGAACTGACAAGGGAAAAACAGAAAGAAAAAAAGCAACAATAAAGCTGGCATTCAATCCATAAATTAATTATAGATATCAAATAGAATCCAGGGCTATCAAATTCTGAGTAGAATCTCAGGGCTCTTTTTTCCTGGGCACCATCCCCCACTTCAGTTCAATTCAAGTCAGCAAATGTGAATTGATCACCTACTGTGTGCTAGAGCACTTGCTGCTGTAGTGGACCAGGCATCAATCAAGTAGGCAGCCATGAAGAGGTGAGCACAGATTCTTTACCCATGAAAGAAGCAAGACAAACATCAGGCAGGAATAGTAATTGTGAATGCCATGAAGGAGTCATAGGAGACTCCTTTGGTCCCTGGGATCATGTCCCCTTAGCTTACCTCTGATTTTAGCCACTGCTGTGGGGACAATTCCCCACAAGCCCAGACTCATCCCTTGCTGGTAGTCTCTCTTGGAAGCTTGTGTACTGCCAGGGTTTCATTTTCTACCTCAGGATTTGGCCCTCTTGGAAATATGGGGGGAGGTCTTGGAGGAGGAAGTTTCCTTGTTAACCTGGCCACCTCAGTAATAGCCCCTTCTACTGGCCTTTCCTCCTTCCCTTGTCTCTCCCGACTCCTGTACTCCTGTTGCAGGGTCTCATTTCCATATATGACCTGCACAGGAGTCTGTGGCTGATGCTTTGCTTTGGGGTTTGGCGACAGGCTGGTGGTGTTAACCAAAAACAATGGCACTTCAAGATGCTTGAGGCAGTATCACAAGGGAATTTTACCTGGTTGGACTTCCTAAAGTCACCTTAGGTAAGTCTTCCTAGGAAGGGATGTCTAATTTGAGACCGAAAGGATAGCTGGGAGTTCTTCTGGGGAAGAAGATGGAGGATGGACACACAGAGGGTCTGCCAGGTGCAAATGCCCAGAGACCACACGGCATGGTGTCTTTGAAGATCTGAAAGGAAACCACTGGGGCTAAAGCAAGAATGAAATGAGGTGAGACTCAGTGCTGAATAGGGGTATCTTAGAAAATCTCTTGGCTATGGTGAAATGAAGTCTAAAATCTTCATCCTATAGCAATGGGTAGCAAAGTAGACATCAAACATGTTTAGATTTTTTTTAAAATTGTGTTGGCTGCACTATGAAGAGTAGAGGGGGTCAGAGGAGACAGACCATTTAAATGTTGAGAGGCTAAAAAATAATCCAGAGGAGTGTAGATCAGCATCACGGCAGAGTGATGGAGAGAGGTGGGCAGACTCAAGGAGGCAGGCAGGACTTGGGGCCCTGGATGTTTGATTAGATGGGTCAAGGATGCCCCTCAGGCCTCTGATTTGAGAAACTAGGTAGATACAATGGAAAATCCTGGCAAACAGCATGGATTTGAGGAAGAAGACAGGAATTTTGTTTTTATTGAGTTCGAGATGTCCCTGAGAATACCAAGGGTAGGGATCCCAGAAAAGTTGGAATGCTCAGAAGACTAGGAAGAGACAAAACCAGTAGACTTAAAGGATCATTTATCTCCTTTTTTGTAAATTGGCAGTTTACTAGTTTAGCAGGTCTGAATAAGCTCATGGGAAGTGTCTTAGTTGGTTTTTGCTGCTGTGACAAAAAGCCACAAAAAGAACAATTTTAGAGGAAGAAAAATTTATTTGGGGCTCATGGTTTCAGAGGTCTCAGTCCATAAACAGCCATTACTCTGGGGGCCTGAGGTGAGGCAGAACATCACAGTGAAAAGGTGTGGAAGAGGAAAGCAATTCAAGATATAGTACCAGGAAGCAGAGAGTGAGAGAGAGCTCTTCTCTCACTGAGAACAAAATATAAACCCCAAAGTCATGCCTCTAACGACCTGCCTCCTCCAGTCACACCCTACCCACCTACAATTTCCACCCATTTAATCCTTATCAGGGGATTAATGTACTGATTAAATTAAAACTCTCAAAACCCAATCCTTCACCTTTAAACTTTCTTATATTGTCTCACATATGTGCTTTTGGGAGACACCTAATATCTAAACCATAACTTTCTGCCCCTGGCTCCCAAAGCTCATGCCCATCTCACAATGCAAAATACATTTACTCCATTTCCAAGAGTTTCCATAGTCTTAGTAGTTCCGTAATTGCTCAAAAATCCAAATCCAAAGTCTCCTCTGAGACTCAATGCAAACTCTTAGATATTTTCTCCTATAAAAATTAAAAGCAAGTTACATATATCCAATAAATAGAGGCATAGAGTAAACATTTCCATTCTGAAAGGGAAAAATAGGAGCCTAGAAAGAAGGGATGGGACCAAAACAAGACTGAAATCCAGCTGGGCAAACAAGTCCCATAGTTCCATGTTTGGCACCTGGAATACACAGCATCATGTTCTCTCCTAAAAGCTTGCGTAGCTCCGCCCCAAGGACTTTGTTGGTTGCAGTCCATATGACCTCTTTCTTGGCTTGTCTCTGATAGACTCCTGTACTTTTCCTTGACAGACATTCCACTGTTGTGGCATTTCTTAATTTTGGGGGTCTCCACTGCAATTTTGGCTTCCTTCTTACTTCTCCATGAATCGCCCTCTCTGGGGCATCCTGCGGGGACTGTGACCATGAGGTACTTATCCTGGCCTCCCAGGCCTTCCTCTGAAACCCCAGTAGAAGCCTCCATGAACCCCTAACTCCAGCATTCTGAATTTCTGCAGAATCAGCACCACGATATTGATGCCAAGGTCTGCTGCCATCTCAAGCACTCGCCAAGCCCACCCATGCAAGCAGAGTGCCCACTGGCCTCTTCTCAAAGGAATTTTTACTTTTACACCGTACAGCCCGTGATGGATGTGGTCTTGCCAATTCCTGAGACACCCTCAAGTCATCTTTTCTATTGTTTCTGGGTGAAGTACTTAGCAGCATCTCTTTTGTGGCTGTAATCTATTAAACTATCACAACTTCCTTAGACCCAGCTTTGCTCACAGTTTTCTGGCCAAATTGCAAGTTTTTCAAATATTTCACCTCTTTTTTTTCTGCTTCTGATTATCACAATAAACTTGACTAAAAGCTGTCAGCAATATTCATTCTACCTCCTAAAGGCTGTGCTGTCTTAAAATTTCCTCCACCAGAATACTCAGTTTATCACCTTTAAAATCAGTCTCACAGAAAGTCTCAGGATGTGGGGAAAATGCAGAGAACATAATATGAATGGCCTCTAGTTCAATTTCCAGAAGAGTCCGCCTTTCCCTTTTGAGACCTCATGAGCCCTGCCTTTATGGTCCACAGTTCTATCAGCATTCGCATCTTCTGAACTCCCACCAGAATTGCCCTTTAAGGTTCACTTAAAAATTCTAAAGTTTTTCCAGCCTCCATCACTAAACTTTCCAAAATTCCTCCCACAAATTCAAAAAAGCTCCAAAGCTTCTAAACCACATGGTCAGGTTAGTCACAGCAACAACCCCACTTCTCAGTACCAATTTCTGTTTTAGTCAGCTTTTTGCTGCTGTGACCAAAAGACCTGACAAGAGAAATTTTAGAGGAAGAAAATTTACTTGGGGCTCATGGTTTCAGAGGTCTCAGTCCATAAACAGCCAACTCCATTGCTCTGGGGCCTGAGGTGAAGCAGAATATCACAGTGGAAAGGTGTGGAGGAGGAAAGCAGTTCAGGATATGGTACCAGGAGGAAGAGAGTGAGAGAGAGTTCTCTCACAGAGAACAAAATATAAACCCCAAAGGCAGGCCTCCAAAGACCCACCTCCTCCAGCCACACCCTACCTGCCTACAGTCACTACCCAAGTTAGTCCTTACCAGGGGATTTATGCACTGATTATATTAAAGTTCTCATAACCCATTAATTTCACCTTTAAACTTTCTTGTACTGTCTTGCATATGAGCTTTTAGGGAACACCTAATATCTAAACTCTAACTGGAAGACAGGCTCTCAGCCCAGGATTGAGCTTGGAGGGGCTCCTTTCTAAATGGCCACTCCCTTGGCCGGGGAGCTTCTGCTGTTACAGGGTGATTCTACCCTCCCGCACACTGTCTCTATAAATAGGTGGAGTTAAGGGAACACAGTCCCTCCCCACCAAATGGTTCCAGTCTCATCTTTAGATGTCTTCATCAATATCTGTGAAAGAGAGTCTAGGAAAAAGACTAAAAAAGCTATCTTTATTTAGCATGGAGCAGAGAAGGAGGGAGAGCTGTGACGTTGCTAGGAATAAACTGCTGCTCTTATCTTTTCCTCCCAAGGAGGCCACAAGAGGTGGACTTGGGATCTAGTTACAGAATTGATCCTCAAGGTGGAAGGACGGGAAGATTTTTGCACCCCACTTCCACTCTGGGGACATTCATTTGGAGGCATGTCAAGCTATCTTGACTAGTGATGGATGAGTGTGGTTTGCCACTGGCACCTAGCAGGTAGAGGCCAAGAGTGCTACTCCCTGTCTTACAAGATACAGGACAGCCAGCCAAGAATGATCTGGCCCCAAATGCCCATAGTGCCAAGGAGAGATACCTTGAATTAGAGGAATTGTAGTTTCTTAATTTCTTAAGAATAGTCACTCAATATTTTATTTGCTTGCTTGTTGAAGGGTGTGTATGGTTGGGAACTGGAATTAGGACAGGACAGCAGTCAGAAACTCAGATCTCTCAACCAGAATGTCTGTTTTATTTGCTGCCCCTGGATGATGACTGACGGAAACTTTTAAAATTCTCAATGAAGCAACCTGATAGACTTAGTCAACCATCACTGATCCTTTGGAGACTCTATGATAGGTCACTTTCCTGGGTGCCAGCATCATCCTGTGGGTTGAAGAACACCCTCTGAAAAACAATCCAGTTAAAGGCCTCTCCTATACAAGGAACAGTCTAGACATCCATCCTCACTGAAGAGTAGGCAGGGAGCAGGGCAGTCTGAGTTAAAGGGGATATTGGATTCAAACACACCGTAACCAGCATTTATATTGGTCTTTCTGGCACTTGGTACTTTTTCGTGATACAGTAAAGACAGGGTCAGAACACAAAACTGTAATTTTCTTTTTTACTCCAAAAGCTGCACTGTCCAACATAGTGACCACCAGCTGCATATGACTATTTAAGTTTAAATTATTTAAAATTAAACAAAACAGAAATTTCAGTGGCATTAGCCACATTTCAAGTGCTCAATAGCCCTGTGTGGCCAGCAGCTACCATATTAGGTGGTGCAGATGGAGAACATTTCACTCATCAGAGAAAGTGCTGTTAGACAGCACTATTCTGAAGGAAGAAGATACCCACCAACCTGCAGATTGGACATGAATGGAGAACATATTTTAGGGTCAGCCCTGGAGAGCAATCTGTCTTTTCTTACTCATTCACAGTCTGATGATATGCATGAAATACTGTGTGCAACTCTGTTAGAGTTCATGCTTCAACTGGGGATGTCCCATAGGGATTATATGCCTCTGCTCACTGAAGCAGGAGCTTGGAGAATAATTTTACCTGAGGAGGATTGCTGTGACTTACCATTTAGAAGGATGCTATCCATGTTTAAGGGTAAAAAGTAGTGAAGGGGCTATGAATTGCTCACAATAAGCTTTCCAAATACCATGACAATAGATGACACACAGAAATTCACAGTTCACATGAATAAGACCACAAGACCAGACTTATCAGTCTCACTGACATGCCTATACAAGCCTTCCAGATCTTTCTCAGCTCCTGTCTTTCTTGTGCTCTCCTCTTCTACCCTGACCTTATCTTGCCTCTGAAGAGTACACATTTTTTTTCTCCCCATGTAGCAGTCTTTACTGCTGTTCATCCAATACTCCCAATCCCCTGCCTTCCAGGCTCAGGACAGGATGGCACTTATGACCCTTGTGACTGGGGGCTGAGCCCTTGCAACAACTCAGGTGAGTGGAAGTGCCCTTGGCACTTCTCCAGAGCACCTGATTGCTGACGTGGGTTCCTCTAGAGGTCTCTTCCTGGCATGGTTGCCAGCAGTGTTCATGATTGCAGCTGCTCACTATCTTGTATCTCTGGGTGCCCACCATGTTGGACACCTCTGCAACCCCTTGATATAACGTAGCATGAAATAAACCTGTGTGGTATTTGGGGACTTTTTGTTCTTTTAATTGAAGCAAGAGCTAGCCTATCTGGCCAATTCTGTACCTTCACATTCTCATAGCCTCAGCACTGATGGTTACAGCTTTGCAATCTGTAGTCTTTATTAGCTGAGGTTGTTTCCTGTTACTTAGAAAAACAAATGAGTTGAAACTTTTTATATTTGTACTGATCACTACATTTGAATGTTGACATAACTAACCCTTTTTAAAAAAATAGATTAGGGCTCTTGATACTCAAAGAAGGGAACTCTTCACCTGTTAATAAGGGGAAATATTTCTTTCCTAAAATGGCTAAGACCCACCTGTCTCCTTGGTTCCTTGGAGAGTAACTTAAAAGCTAGTAACATCTTTGGAAAAGAAACTCACAGTGGTTAATAAAAAGCAATGAGCCCCCTGATACTCAGGAGGCTGAGGCAGGAGGATCACAAGTCCAAGAGCAGCCTCAGCAACTTAGCAACTCTTCCTCAAAAAGGGCAGTTGGGGGGTGGGCAGCTTGGGATGTGACTCAGTGGTAAAGTGCCCCTGGGTTCAACTCCAGTACCACAAAAAACAAACAGCAGTGAACCCATAAGGAAAATTAAACACTGAAGAAGGATTGACAGGAATCTTCTCAATCAATGGGAATAGACACAGCTCCTGAGCCAGGAAAATCCTCATGCATTCTTTCACTCGGTCATTAACACATATTCATTGAGATTTACTCTGTACTCCACCCAGATGGAGCTTATGTCCTGGTGAGGGTCACAAGCAATAAACAGGTAGATAAAAATACAGTGAAGGAAACAAATAAGAAATGGACTAACTGGGGGAAAGAGAGGAATGAAAGCCTCTCTCAAGAGATGGCACTGAGTGGAACCTGAAGACCAAAGAGCTCATCGTGCAAAGAGCAGAAGAGCAGTTAAAAGGAGAAATGGTGGCGCAGAGGCCTGGAAGGGAAGGGGCTTAGTGTGCATAATAAATGTGGGAGAAGGGATCCCAACCTCAGCACGCCTGGGGTTACTCGATGGAGAGGACAAGTGGAACAGATGAACCAGAGAGGCGGGCAGGAGCTTTAGGCCAAAGTAAGGTCAATGGGTTTCACTCTGAGAGGATCAGGATGCTTGGAGGAGACTGGGAGGGGGCTGATGTCAGCAAATTTTCCCTGCAAAGGCCCAGCAGGAACTATTTTAGGCTTGTAGACCACACGATCTTGGTTGCAACAACACAGGTCTCTGGAAACAGACAGTCAATACATAAATGAATGAGCAAGGCTGTATTCCAATAAAACTCCACTATGGACAATAAAATCTGAATTTCATAATATCTTGTGCCACAAAATATTATTCTTCTGACTTTTCCCCACCATTTAATAATGTAGAAATCATCTTTAGCTCACGTGAACCATACTAAACCAGGCAGCAGCCCAGATTTGGCCCACCAGGAGTAGTAGGCAGACTCCTGATTTGGATTTCTGATTCAGACCACTCAGGCAGGAGGGCAGGTGAAGCAGAGAGACTGTTCAGGAGCCTTTTGCAAAGCAATCACTCAGGAGGTGGCAGAGGCTTGGCGTGGTGGTTGTGGTGGAAGTGTGAGGATTGCAGGTATTTGGGGCTCATGTTACAAGGTACAGGGGAGAGAATATAGGAGTCAAGGACAGCTCTGTGGCAGTGCCATTTGCAGAAAGGGATCAGCAGGGAGGAAGCAGGAGTCCAACTGGGCTACTTTGAGGTGGTTTCTGCTTACATCTTGATGAACTTAGCCAAATTTGATTTGCAGCCCAGGAAGCAGACTGTCACCACACCTGCTTTCCGGAGGCTTTGCTTCCAAGTTGTATGACCTTGGGCAAGTCACTATTTTGATCTTATTTCTTGTCTCAGTAATGGAAAAAAATATATATGTTCTGCTATACCGTCTCTACATAGCAGTAAGGAGCGAGTGAGATTTCAGTTGAACCTAATAAGGAATTCCTTCTAGTCTCAGCGCCTCGGCACTCCTACCCCCACCCACTCCAAATCCATCGCCAAAGAAATTGATGGGTGAGTTTTTAAATTTTGTGAGGAAATGGTCATATCACTTATTCATTGCACAGCAAAACTTTCTGAAAACCCCCTTTAAACTTCTCTATTCTTTCTACAAAGTTCTCTCTGGCGTTGGTGCCCCACTCCCAGAGTCTCATCCATACCCCCACTTTCTTTTCTTTTTTTTTCTTCTCCTGTGCTCTCCTTTGTCTTTCATACTACCCACTCAGAATCCCCCGTGGCTAGAGTTACAGGGATGGGGGAACCTTGTGGTGATGGAATGGTTCTGTACCCTGACTGTGGTGCACAATGAGCCTATACATTCAATAAAATAGCGTAGACCCAAACACACACACACACACACACACACACACACACACACACAGACTGAAAGTGACTCTGAGAAACTGGAATAATATCTGTAGATTGTGCCAATAGCCCTTGTCTGGTTGTGACATTGTAACTATAGTTTTACAAGATGGCACCACTGGGACAAAGAGAGTAGAGGACATATGGAATCTCTCTGTGTCATTTCTTACAAATGCATGTGAATCAGCAGTGATTTCAAAATACAACATTTAATTGAAAAGAACACACACACACACACACACACACACACAGGCCCCACCCTGATTTGTAAACTCCACTCAACAAGTTGGAAGCTAGCCCAAACTTGGGAGCATAATCCTCTCATTGGAAGATGAAACAAAATTTCTTTACTTTTATCTATGAAATTTTTTAAAAATAAAAACTAACAAATTCATCCCTTTCACTAGCCAAACAACCCATTCATTTCTTCAAACCTGATGAGATTTAATTTACCTGCCCCTAGAAATAAGGAAACACTTTTTAAAATGTGCCCAGGTGATGAACCATGTTCTGGTTAAACTAGCATTTACCCAGCACCCACCTTGCACAAGACCCTGTACTTAAAAGCTGAAGGTTCAGGGGAGGACACAATACATCAGAGAGTTGAAGAGAGGAAGGCACGGGTGGAGGTGGAGGTGGAGGAGGTGGGTAGAAGTTTTCTGGGTGGTTAAAATGAGACCCTTCTCCTGGCTCTTTTCCTTTAAAAATGACCGATCAATCCCAAGAGAGTGAAATGGTGCTTTGGATGTGGGCCAGCCTCCTGCCCTCAGCCCCTGTCGAAAGCCCAAGGATTTAGATGGCAAAGAATGATAATCAAAATTGCCATAATCCAATCATGTAACCTATTTACCTGGAATCTGATTTCTGCAACGGTGCTCCTCAGACTCCTGTTCTGAGGGACTTACAGCCCTCCCTTGAGCAAGAGCTCCACGGTCCAGGGAGTTTGAGCCGTGTCCAGTTCTCCTGTATAAATTTCTCCTTGGAAATTCACAATGTACACAGAATTGAAAGGTTCAGACAATTTCAGCAATAAACCTGTTTAACTTTGTTTAAATCAGCAGGTTCCAGTTTGTTAGAGACCTGTTTGTCTTGCTTGCCGAGTGTCTGGAGGAAAGCCCTCTGCTGTGATCCAGTGGACATGCCTGCCACACACTGGGCATGGCACCCTCTGGGTTCCTTGGGCCACAGATCTGAGAGTTCAGCATCTTCTCTTTGCTGCTCTGGATGGGATGGAGGCTTAAACCTTCCCAGAAAGGAGAGTGATTTAGGTCGATTCAAGCTCTGGGGTTAATGGACCATTATTTATTATGAAATAAAGGAGGGAGAAAGAAGTTCCTGAAGGAGCCATTTCACAAGAGGAGGCTCCTGCCTGAAAAGAGCTTAGAAGGTAGGCTGACTAAAGTCCACCACCAGGGGGTTGTTTGAAACTCCAGCACCTAACGGAAGCAGAGTCATTGCTTGGGAGGGTCTCCACCTATGACCACCTACTGCCATCACCTAGACCCAGGCCCTGCTAGCTGCCCTTTCTAAGGGCATTCAGCCTGGCCCGACAGCCACTAGTTGGGACGACACTTTGTGTAATTCACCTTTGGGCTGTCCACACAGATCTCCCTTCCCCTACACTCCCCCCGCCCCCCCACCACCAAATTCCAGAAAGGGAGGATGAAGTGGGATCGTGAACTCGTATCCAGGCAGGGGGTGGGTGTTTGGAGGACTGAATCAAATCAGCTCAAGGTCTGCAACTTAAGCACCATATCCCCATTGGACAGATGAGAAAACAGAGGCTAAAGCCTTTAAGTGATAAGCCTGGAATTTATATAGCTATTAGAGGCAAAGAATTTGAATCCAGGTCAGTCTTCCTCAAAAGTCTGGGTTCCTGACAGTGGCTGACCCCACCCCCACCTTACTGAGGTGCCAGGACCCACCTCCACCGCCACACTCACAGGCACACCTTTGCCCCTGCCCAGATCAGCAGGAGGCCAGCATCTGCTCCACTTCACAGAAGGATTCTCCACAGCAGTTGTCACCAAGCCTCTACCTCCATTTACTTTCACATCAGCAAATATTCTTTGGGACAGTTCATGTGTAATACTTTACTTGATCTTTAAACCTCCCTGACTGGCAAACAGTTAAGAGATTTAGTTAAAATAACATAAAAATGTACAAGGATAAGATGGCTTTATCTACATTCTCATGCTCAAGAAATCACCCCTGTATAACACATTGGCTTTTTGCCTTTCAGCCTTGTGTATTATGCTTATGCCTTAGGAACCTGCATACATGGTGGAACATGCCTGTAATTCCAGGGACTTGGTGGCTGAGGCTGGAGGATTGCAAGTTCAAGGCCAGGCTCAGCAACTCAGTGAGACACTGACTAGATTGGACCTAACAGAAGGGAGTGAAGGGAGTGGACGGGGGTGGGGGGGAATGAATGATAGTAGCATCATCAGACATGATATATGATTACATGACCTGGGTAACTCTACATTATATACAACCAGAAGAAGGAGAAGTTATACTCCATTTATGTATGCTGTTTCAAAATGCATTCTAATGTCCTGAGTAACTAATTAGAACAAATTAAAAATATATATTAAAACAACAAAATAAAAATAGAAAGGGGGGGTATTTCTCAGTGGTAGAGCACCCCTGGGCTCAATCCTCAGTATAGAGGAAGAGAGAGAGAGAGAGAGAGAGAAAGAGAGAGAGAGAGAGAGAGAGAGAGAGGAAGAAGAAGAAGAAGAAGAGGAGGAGGAGGAGGAGGAGGAGGAGGAGGAGGAAGAAGAAAGGAAAAGAAGAATAGTCAGGAAGGAAGGAAGAAGGAAACGTATAGAGCATACATAATAATATACAAATATTCATATAATATATGAATACAGTGTCGCTTACCAAAAGCACTTAGGCATAGTGAATGCAGCTGACCTCCACACTCCACTCCTTCTCCCCTGACCTGTCTGCCCCATCCTAATCCCCTCCCCCACCCCAGGAGACACACAATTAGGAATTTGACGGGAGCTCTTTCCAATCAGTAAAAATGCATTTTACGTATGTAATCGTACGCACAGAAGATACATGGCTTCCTTTTTCGGTTTTTATTTACATAGATCAGTGCAGTCACACACATTATTCAGCATCTTGCTTTTTTCTCGTGCATCATTATTTTTGAGAGCTCTTCCTGTTGATCCATTATTCTAACTTCTTGTAACTGCTAAGCAGGTTCAAGCGTTGCAGGGAATCACTGGGACTCGATTAGGTTTTCTTTTGGGCTGTTGGACAGAGCAGAGGCCCAGAGCTCACTCATCTCCATGCTCCACATCTGCCCCTGCCTCTGCCCCAGTTGAGTAGGGTGGGTCGCCTGTCTCTTAAAGCATCCTGTAAGGAAGGAGGATTCCACATGGTTGGAACATAAGAAGACATCGGGCTCAATGTTTGGAGGTGGCTACATTCATTCCCAACCACCAGACCCAGCATTTGGTTTTACAGTTACTAATCTTTTGCTGCACCTTGGAAACAGGCACCTTCCTGTTTTATTCCTGTGTTATGGGCACCACTCAAGATTTCCAGGGATAAGAGTGGCAAAGACCCAGAGCAGACATCTTAGAATGCCAGCCCACGTAGGTACCCAGTTTACCCGTCCATCCTCCTGTGTCAGGACACAGAGGTCACTGTTGTGCTGGGTGCATGGGGCTCCCTGCATCTGGGTTTGCCAGCTGTGCCACTACCACAAATTTGCCACAAATCCATGGAGCCAATTTGCACCCAGGATAGCATACCCAGGGTTTCAATTTCCCTGCACCAATGATGACACTTGAAATGGGCAGATTTTAATGATTTTCATTTAACGACTTCATTCGCACAGTCATTCAAGATAAAACAAACAAAACGAAACAACGAAACCACTAGGACAAATTTAAAACCCATCCTCCCTTTCCACCTTCTATGTTGGGATAAGTTTAGTGTGTGCCCCAGAGGTTCATGTTTGGGGAGTTTGATCTCCAGTGTGGCAGGTGGAGGTGGTAGACCTTTAAGAGGTGGGGCCTAGGGGGAGGTCATGGAGGAAGTTGTCCTCTGAAGGGATCAAAATAGCTCTATGGGACCCATGAGCTCTTTTAAGAGTCAGCTGTTAAAAAAGCAAACCCAGCCTCTGGATTGTTTTCTGGCTTCCTGTTTGGTGATGTAATTTTTTTTCTCCCACATACATTCCTGCCATTACCACCTGCCATGAGATAATACAGCCAAAGAACTGCATCCTTGCCAGAGATTGCATCATGTTGTTTGGACTTTTAGCCTCCAAAATTTGAACAAAACAAACCTCTTTTCTATTTTTATTTTTAAAATAAAGCTAGCAAGCCTCTGGTATTTTATTTTAGTAACCAAAAAATGAATTAATACACCATCTCTCTACCATCTCCCCATTCAGTCACCCAGTACCTTACATCCATTCCACTGCAAAAGCCACCAACAGATCTTGCTCCCTTCTAAGCCACTCTCCACTCAGCTGCGGGATGCTTTCTTTTAAATGAAATATTTCTAAACTTGAAACAATAAAAAGAATAACATAATAAAACACCTATGTGCCCACTTCATCAAATTCTCAGCATTATCAGTTCTTTATATTTTGTTGTGTAAACTTCCCATCCGTGTTTCTACACTTTTCCTACAAATTTATAGAGTAACCATAACCATAAACAACATACAGAATTGTTTTGCATATTTTGAAACTTTTTATAAATGGCATCATACAATATGCATTCTTCAGACACTGTGGTTTTAGACATCCACATTGATATATGTGGCTCTTGTTCATTTACTCTGAAAGCTGCACTGGATTCTTTTAAATGGATATATCATGATTTATCCATTCTCCTGTGATTCCAGTTTTTCATTACTACAAACAGTGCTGGGGTAATGGAGACACTCCCGTACAGCCTCTCTTCATGCATATGTATAATAACTCCCTCAGGGAGGATGCCTGTGAATGGAATTGCTGGAAGCAGGGGTACACTGATCGGCTCTGCTAGATTTTGCCAAATTACCATTGAAAACGGTTATACCAGTTTACATTCCTGAAAGTGAAAACATTTATTAATATGAAGTGTCTAATACCTCATAATACTATCTGGATGTGGATTTAATGTGCAATTTCCTGATTACTATTGAAGTTGAGCAGTTTTTTTTTTTTTTTTCAGATGCTTATTGGTCATTTGGGCTTCCACTTCTGTGAAATGCCTGTGTGCATCATTTGCTATATCTTAAGTTGTGTTATTTAAATTTTTTGGCTTGTAGGACTTTTAAATATATTCAAGATGCAAACTCTGAATATGGGTTATTTTTGTTGCAAAAATTTTCTTCAATCTGTGTCCTGTCTTTAATTGTGTTCTTAGTGTCTTGTACCAATGTTCCAAATGTCAATGAGGTCAAATTTATCAATCACTTCCTGGAATTGGGAGGTTTGGGGTTTTATTTAAGAAATCCTTCCCCTTCCAACTTGATAGTATAAAGAGATTCCATTTTCTTCTAAGAATTATAAAGTTTTTCTTTTCACATCAAAGTCTTTAATCCATATGGAATTTTTATAGGGTTTCTATGGAAATTTATTATCCCACAATAATAATGTCTCAGTATCATTTATTAAATAGTCCTTCTTGTCCCCCATAAATATAATGCAGCCTTTCTCATATATCAAGTTTCCAAATATGAGTGGGTTTAATTTTGGGACTGTAGCCTCTTAAGTCATGGGGTTCCTTTTCTGTCCCTATGTTAAGATCGCACAGTCTTGGTTAGTATGACTTTATAATAAATCTTCATACTTCATGTGGAGAGTGTCCCCTCCCCCACTAAGCTTCTTCTCAGTTGTTTTAGCTCTTCATTTCTTCTTGTTCTTCCACATTAATATTAGAATAAGCCTGTCAATTTCCACCAAAAAAATTCCACAGGAATTTTCATTTTTATGGCTTTAAATTTATAGATTAAATTGAGAAGAGCTGACATCTTTATGATAGTATCTTTCAACCCAGGAATATTAGTCATGAACATTTAAAAATCTCCATTTGCCTAGGTCTTCTTTTATGTTCTTCAATAATATTTTGTGGTTTTTCTCCACAGAAGCCTTGCACATCTTTTGTTAGACTTATTCCTAAGTATCTTAAAGTTTATTGCAATTGTGAATATTTTTCTATTATATTTCTAATTGGTAATAACCAGTTGTGTATAGAAGTAGTATGGATTTTTCTTTGTTGACCTTTTTCAACAACCTCACTGGATTCTCTTACTAGTTTTATATATTTTTCTGGATACTTTCACGGCAAAGAATTCCTGAGACTTTCACTTCTATAATTAGCAGCCTCAATGTACTGACAAGTCTTGTTGTCATGCTCGAGTCTATCCTGTGGAAAACATGGTTCTTCTTGCACAGCTGAGATTGTGGGAGGTTAAAAGGGACCAAGTAAGCTGAAACCAAGTGAAGCAATAATCATACAGTAGAGACACAGTTTACCTGAGTGCCAATGACTGTACATATAAATGCAGCAAGATAAACTTTGCAAGACTAAACATTGGGCCAGCAGCAAGGAGAAGTTGAACCAATACCTCTGCAATAAGCCGGCACCCTGGAAGATGGCTAAAGTAACCCATTGGTGATAATTTGGCACCCAGTAAAAGCAAATGCAAATCATCTCTGAAGAAAGTCATCCTCAATTAAGGCCCAAAGATTCCCACAGATTAATATCTATCTGTGTGAATTCACAGTTGACAATCACCAAAGACACAGGAAATATACTTTTGTGCACACAAACCAGGAGAAACAACCACAGCAGAGTTATGTCCCCAAGGATATCAGATATCAGAATCACCAGATAACATAAAGTAACTGTATAGGGTGTATGTTTAAAAAAAGAAAGATTAAATCCATCACAAAAATGGGCTCACAATAAAAGACTATCAAAATTAACTGGGAAGAAATGACAATCACTGGTAAGCATGTAGAATATTTAGAAATGAAAAAGAGAATTTTAAAATGGAAAAGTCTGGATGTGGTGAAGAGCGTATTAGACTCAATTGAAGACATAGTTGGAGAGAGAATCAGTGAACTAGAAGAGAAATGGGAAGACGCTGCCAATAGTTCAGCACAAATAAGGACATACAAAGTACAAGGAAGGTTGAGAGGTATGAGATAACCTGGTATCTGTGTAGCAAGGGTCCCAGAAGAGAAAGTAAAGGAGTACTGAAAAGATAGTGGCTGAAAATTTTCTAAAATCAAGAGAAGATATCAATTTTCATTTATCCCAACCAGCATATGTTAAGAAAGATCCATTTCCTGTGTGGTAGATAGAAAATCCACAAATTCTTGAACATGCCCCAAAACCGCATGCCTAATTCCTTTCCCCTAGAATGTGGGTTTGGTTTAATGACTTCCGTATGTCTTAGTTTTAATTTTCTGTCTATTTCTTTATCTCCTCTCCTTCCTCATCCAACCTTCCAAATAACCCCTCAGTTTGTGATTATCCTGTGTATTTGTTGATTTGAGGTACTGGGATGGACCCCAGGGCCTGGTGCATGCTAGGCAAGCACCCTTCTACCAAGCTACCCCTCCAGTCTCTTAATGATTATATTTTCCATATCCAATATTGTATTCCAACTGTGACATTTTTCATACCAAATGCCAAATTTCTGTTTGGTTCTTTCTTTGTTTTGTTTTGTTTTCTTATTTTGTTTCATATTGCTAATATCTTCCTTTATCATTTGATGTTTATGAGGCTAATGAGAAATTTTTTGATCCATCTGTTCCATATTTATGCTTCTGATGGAATCTGAAATCCAATATGTTGTTTTTCTTTTGAAATGTCTGAGCTCATGGGGCTCTGGCTGCTCTGCTGGGCAATGCAGAGGCCCGCCCTCAGTTTATCAGTCCCAGCTCTCTCTCGGCTACCTAGGGCATGGGTTGGAGCAGAGGAGGGTTAGGGTGGAGAACCCCAGCCTCAGAAAACCCCAGTGCTTCCCACAAAACAACTTCTTGTTGCCAATGTACCATGCTTCCTCCCCAGGGAAAATCAGCATTCAAAGGTGACACATCTTTAAGATTGCAATGTACAGGCCCTGGGAGTGTGTCAAGGGAGGCTGGGGAAGACACTCCTCAGGGATGGCTGGTATATCTATTCTTCTCAACTCCTCACAAGTACAGGGCTTCCAATTTTAGTCCCACAGACCCTCGGGGTCAGAGGGCTGGGTCTCAGCAGAGGTGCACAAAGCAGCTGATATTTCTCTCAAAGCAAGAAGCAGCAAGAGAACAACTCCAACAATACCCAGGGGTTCCTCAGAGCTTTCTTAATAGTTTCCCCCGCAACAGTTCCTGTGGTTTTCTTCTCCAGAGGAGCCAGCGTTGTGCCAGTTCAGCATTTTGGTAAGAAGCAGAACTGCACACTGTTCTCACTTCATGCCCGTAAAGCTTCAGTTTTGCCCTTAAGGGTACAAGAGATGGGTCACATTTTTTTAAGTGTTCTGATTGCATATCGGTTTCTCCTGGCTTGTTTTTTAATGTGGTTTTGGCCCTGTCTTTCATGTTAGAGGCTTTCTTCAGATGATAATTCTGGATCTTCTGCATGCTGTTGGACAGCCCCCAGCCCAGGGGAGGGTTGGAGTCAGGGGGTGCAGGTGTGTCACTCTGATGGACTGTTCTGTGTACACAAGTGTAATATCAGCTTTAGGTCTTTCTTCTTGGGAGCCTAGTAGGGAAAAAGGCCAGGCAGTTTCAGCGTTCATGAAATATATATGAACTTAAGTCTCTTCTTCTTGGATATAATCTTCATAACCTCACACCTGCTTTTCTTAGTTCAGAAAATAATCCCCCAGACTCTGCCAGGGTAGGAGGGGGCACTGCTGAGCAATGTGGATTAGGGGAGAGTCCACAGCAGAAGCAGGGGCACAGTCCTCGAGTCCTTAGAGGACGCTGCGGTTAGGTGGGGTGCCCACTTAACCAGTTGGGGATAATGGAGTTCTTGGGCCTGCTAAGTCAGCAACTTCTTGTCCATCTGCTTCTCACTTTCCGAAATGTTATTGCTTTTGAACATCTTTTTTGTGTTCCTTGTCACTGTGGATCTATGTCTACTTTTTAAAAACCCCTTTACTGCTGTTTTAGTGGCATATCAGGAGGTAGAGAAATTAGATTCATGTGTCCAATTCATCATCTTTACCTGGATGCCTAAATTTTCTGTGTAGAAAATTTTTACATCTGCAACTGAAAACAGTATTTTTCTCCTTCAATTCTTATGCCTTTCCTCTTTTCCTTTTTGTCATTTGCATAGACGCTAGAGTGTGATGTTGAACAGACACAGTAGTAGGAATTTTTGTCTTGGTTCTCATTTTTGTAGGAAAAACTCCAAATCCCCTCAATGCTGTTTGCCATAGTTTTTGATAGATTCTCTCGCTTAGTCTCGTTACACAGGCTTATGCTTGACTCTAAGAGAAAATATCCCAAAAAAGAGCAACTTAAGCGAGTAGAAGTTTATTTTTCTCTCAGCAGTCCAAAGCTAGGGTGGACGCTCCTAAAAACCTCAAGGCTGCGGCTCCTCCATCTCCAGCAGGAGTCTCTCAGCTCACCATCCCGAATGGCGGCCCTGATGCACGAATGTGTAACAACCATGATGTACAACTGCAACGCACCAGCACAAAAAAAGAGGCAAAAATGGCAGCTCTAGCTTGACAATAGTGTGCCTTTCAGGAAGCAGGGAAGAGAAAAAGGGGAGGGAAGGGCATGACCTCCCCCTCCCCCGGCACGTGTCTCAAAAATTTTACACATGATTTTTGTTTGCATTCCCATTGGCCAGAAGCTACCTGAAAGGAAATCTGGAATGTAGCTCTTTATTTTATACTGTTACCTGCCTGTCTAATCTGTTGACTTCTCAGTCATTCCTATATCTGTAGTAATACTCATGTGGCTTTTTATTCTTAATATGACACATGCCTTTTTCTTATTTTTCAATCACTTTTTTTGTTGATTCCCTCTGTTGTTTTGTATTTCGTTGATTTCCACTCTTGTCTTTATCATTTCCTCTCATTTGTTTTTTAATTATTGGGATTTCACTTAATTACTATCAATTATTATTAATTTTTCTTTAATCTTTTTTACACATACTTTTAAAATTTGTTTTTTTCTCTTACATATTTATTTTCATTTTATTTTTTAAATTTTTAATTTTTTTCACACATGTATATAGGGTAATAATGTCTATCTCATTCTGCCATCCTTCCCCACTACCCCATCCCTCCCATCACTCCCCTCTGCATAATCCAAAGTTCCTTCATTCTTTCCTACCCACTCCCCACTATGGATCAGCATCCACTTAGCAGAGCAAACATTTAGCCTTTAGACTTTTGGTATTGGCTTATTTCACTTAGCATGATATTCTCTAGTTCCATCCATTTACCTGCAAATGTCATAATTTCATTCTTCTTTAAGGCTGAGTAATATTCCATTGTGTATATATACCACATTTTATTTATCCATTCATCTGTTGAAGGGCATCTAGGTTGGTTCCACTGTTTAGCTATTGTGAATTGAGCTGCTATAAATGTTGATGTGACTGTGTCACTGTAGTATGCTGATTTTAAGTCCTTTGGGTATAGGCCAAAGAGTGGGATAGCTGGGTCAAATGGTGGTTCCATTCCAAGTTTTCCGAGGAATCTTCATACTGCTTTCCATAGTGGTTGCACCAATCTGAAGTCCTACCAGCGATGTATGAGTGTACCTTTTTCCCCACATCCTCGTCAACACTTAATTATTGCTTGTATTCTTGATAATTGCCATTCAGACTGAAGTGAGATGAAATCTTAGTGTAGTTTTGATTTGAGTTTCTCTAATTGGAAGAGATGATGACCATTTTTTCATATGTTTGTTCATTGATTGTATTTCTTCTTCTGTGAAGTGTCTGTTCAGTTCCTTAGCCCATTTATTGATTTGGTTATTTGGTTTTTGGTGTTAATTTTTTTGAGTTCTTTATATATCCTGGAGATTAGTGCTCTAAGGTGTGTATAGTAAATATTTTTTCCCATTCTGTAGGCTCTCTCTTCACATTATTGATTGTTTCCTTTGCTGAGAAAAAGCTTTTCAGTTTGAATCCATCCCATTTATTGATTCTTAATTTTACTTCTTAAGCTTTAGGAGTATTGTTAAGGAAGTCAAGTCCTAAACTGACATAATGAAGATTTGGGTCTATGAGTGCCTAAATCTTTGATTCAATTTGAGTTGATTTTTGTGCAGGGTGAGAGACAGAGGTTTAATTTCATTTTGGTACATATGGATTTCCAGTTTCCCCAGCCCCATTTGTTGAATAGGCTATCTTTTCTCCAATGTATGTTTTTGGTGCCTTTGTCTAGTATGAGATAACTGTATTTATATGGGTTTGTCTCTGTGTCTTCTATTTTGTATCATTGTTCCACCTGTCTATTTTGGTGCCCATACCATGCTGGTTTTGTTACTATAGCTCTGTAGTATAGTTTAAGGTCTGGTAGTGTGATGCCCTGCTTCACTCTTCTTGCTAAGGATTGCCTTGGTATTTCTGGTTCTCTTATTTTTCCAAATGAATTTCATGATTATTTTTTCTAGTTCATGAAGAATGTCCTTGGGATTTTAATAGGAATTGCACTGAATCTGTGTAACACTTTTGGTAGTATGGCCATGTTGACAGTATTAATTCTGCCTATCCAAGAGCATGGGAGAGCTTTCTGTCTTCTAAGATCTTCTTTAATTTCTTCCTTTAGTGTAGTTTTCATTGTAGAGATCTTTCACCTCTTTTGTTAGATTGATTCCCAAGGATTTTTTTGAGACTATTGTGAATGGGGCAGTTTTCCTAATTTCTCTTGCTGTGGATTCGTCACTTACATATAGACATGTATTTGATTTATGGGTATTGACTTTATATCCTGCTACTTTGCTGAATTCATTTATGAGTTCTAGAAGTTTTCTGGTGGAATTTTTTGGATCTTCTAAATATGGAATCATGTTGTTGGCAAATAGTGATAATTTGAGTCCTTCTTTTCCTATTCATATCCCTTTAATTTCTTTCATTCAAGAGTTTCAAGGACAATGTTGAATAGAAGTGGTGAAAGAGGGTGTCTCTGTTTTGTTCCAGTTTTTAGCGAGAATGTTTTCAATTTTTCTCCATTTAGAATGATGTTGGCCTTGGGCTTAGTATGGATAGCTTTTACAATATTGAGGTATGTTCCCACTATCCCTAGTTTTTCTAGTGTTTTGAACATGAAGGGGTGCCATATTTTGTCAAATGCTTTTTCTGCATCTATTAAGATAATCACATGATTCTTGTCTTTAAGTCTATTGATGTGATGTGTTACATTTATTGATTTCCATATGTTAAAACTACCTTGCATTCCTGGGATGAATCCTACTTGATCATGGTGCACTATCTTTTAAATATGTTTTTGTATGCAATTTGCCAGAATTTTATTGAGAATTTTTGCATCTATGATCACCAGGGATATTGGCCTGAAATTTTCTTTGTCTGGTTTTGGTATCAGGGTGATACTAGTCTCATAGAATGAGTTTGGAAGGGTTCCCTCCTTTTCTATTTCATGGAATAATTTCAGGAGTATTGGTGTTAATTCTTCTTTGAAGGTCTTGTAGAACTTGGCTGAGAATCCATCTGGTTCTAGGCTTTTCTTGTGGTTGGTAGGTTTTTGATGGCAATTTCATTGCTTGAAATTGATCTGTTTTTATTGCGTATGTCCTCCTGCATCAGTTTGGGTAGATCATACATCTCTAGAAATTTGTTGATGTTTTCAAGTTTTCCTATTTTATTGGTGTATAAATTATCAAAATAGTTTCTAATTATCTTCTGTATTTCAGTAGTGCCTATTGTGATATTTCCTTTTACATCACAAATTTTAGTAATTTGAGTATTCGCTCTCTCTTTATTAGTGTGGCTAAGGGTTTATCAATTTTATTTATTTTTTCAAAGAACCAACTTTTTCTTTTGTCCATTTTTTCAATTGTTTCTTTTGTTTCAATTTCACTGATTTCAGCTCAGATTTTAATTATTTCCTGTCTTCTTCTGCTTTTCGTATTGATTTGTTCTTTTTCTAGAGCTTCAAGATGTAATGTTAGGTCATTTATTTGTTGACTTTTTATTCTTTAATGTGTGAGTTCAGTGCAGTGAACTTTCCTCTTAGCACTACCTTCATCATGTCCCAGAGATTTTGATATGTTGTATTGGTGTTCTCATTTACCTCTAAGTATTTTATTATTTCCTCCTTGATTTCTTCTTTTATCTATTCATCCTTCAATAGCATGCTATTTAGTCTCCAGGTGTTGGAGTACCTTCTATTTTTTTATTTTATTGTTGCTTTCTAGTTTCATTCCATTATGATCTGATAGAATGCAGGGTAGCATTTCTGCTTTTTGTATTTGCTAAGTGTTGCTTTGTGGAATAACATATGGTCTATTTTAGAGAAGGATCTATGTGATGCTGAGAAGAAAGTGTATTTTCTCAATGATGGATGAAATACTCTATGTATGTCCATTAAGTCTAAATCATTGCTTGTATTATTTAATTCTATAGTTTCTTTGTTTAGTCCTTGCTTGGACAATCTATCCAATGGCAAGAGAAGTGTGTTAAAGTCACCCAGTATTATTGTGTTGTGGTCTATTTGATTCTTGAAATTGAGAACGGTTTGTTTGATGTACATAGATGCGCCATTGTTTGGGGCACATATTTTTATGATTGTTATGTCTTGTTGGTGTACGATTCTCTTAAGCAGTATGAATTGTCCTTATTTATCCCTTCTGACTAACTTTGGTTTGAAGTCTACTTTGTCTGATATGAGGATGGAAACCACTGCTGTTTACACAGTCCGTGTGAGTGATACGGTTTTTTTCCACCTTTCACCTTCAGTCTGTGGATGTCTTTTCCTAGGAGGTGAATCTCTTGAAGACAGCACATTTTGGGGTCTTTTTAAAAAATCCAATCTGCCAGTCTATGTCTTTTGATTGATAAGTTTAGGCCATTAATATTCAGGGTTATTATTGAGATATGATTTGTATTCCCAGTCATTTTGGTTTGTTTTTGGTTTTTAACTTGACTTAGTTTCTCCTTTGACTGACTTTTCCTTTAGTGTTATTCCTCCCTTTGCTGGTTTACATTTTTTTTTTAATTTCCTCCTCATGGAATGTTTTGCTGAGAATGTTCTGTAATGCAGGCTTTCTAGTTGTGAATTCTTTTAACTTTTTTTTTATCATGGAAGGCTTTTTATTTCATCTTCAAATCTGAAGTTTAACTTTGCTGGATATAAAATTCTCAGTCAGCATCCATTTTCTTTCAGAGCTTGATATATATTATTCCAGGACCTCCTGGCATTGAGGGTCTGAGTTGAGAAATCAACTGGGATCCAAATTGGTTTCCCCCATCTGTAATTTGATTTTTTCTCTTGTAGCCTTTAAAATTCTATCTTTATTCTGTATGTTAGTCATTCTCATTATATGTGACTTGGTGTGGGTCTACTGTAATTTTGAAAATTTGGGGTCCTTTAAGCCTCTTGTAGTTCATTTTCCATTTCATTCTTTAGGTTTGGAAAGTTTTCTGATATCATGTCAGTGAAAAGACTGTGCGTTCCTTTGGTTTGTATCTCCACACCTTCATCTATTCTGATAAATCTTAAATTTGACCTTTTCATGTTATCCCATATTTCTTGGAAGTTTAGTTCATGGTTTATTACATGATCTCTGTGTGGTCCACTTTATTTGTGTTTTGTCTTTATTGTCTGAGGTTGTGTCTTTCAAGTGGTCTAGTCTGTTGGTGATACTGTCCACTGAATGTTTAATTTGTTTTTTTTTTTTTTTGTTTCCTTCATTTGGAGGATCGCTGCCTCTTTATTAAGTGATCCTTCACTTCCTGTATTTTCTCTTCAATACCATTCTTTATTTCAAAGATCTAACTATGTATTTCTAAACTACTTCTCTGACATTTCTTCTACTGTGTTGTCTATGGATTCTATTGTTGGAACATTTTGGTTTGTTTGAGGCACTTTGTTCCCTTGTTTCCCATCTGTGTTATGGAGTTGGGGCAGTACAGATTCTACCCTGTAGTCTTATAGTGTCCCTGAAGGTTTCCAGTACCTCTCCTTTACAGGGGAAACCAATATTAACAGCACCCAATGCAAACAATATACCACCTTTAACCAAAGGATTCCTATTAAGGTGTTTACAGTTTTGTCACAATAAACAGAAATGAAGTGTTAATTATTGTCTATAATATAAACAGTAAGTTTGCTAAAAGTGTCACTTCAAATGATGGACAATGAGGTAACAGAAGTAGTGTAAGATGTGATGTTTATGAGGGAGACAGAGAGAAGATAGAGGTAAAACATTATAGTAAGAGTGAGGGAGGAATAAATAGAGGTTGGTTGTTAGTATGAGAGAAGTGAGAAAGAGACTCCAGGGAGACAGGCAGGTGAGAGAAAAAAATACATACAGATTTTTTTTTTTAAGTAGAAATATAAGAATACACAACAAAACTGTCATATACTATTCAGACATCCCATTCCTCAATAAATTGATGCATGAAAAATATTTGGATTCAAAGATCTTAGAGGTGTGTGGGGGGGATATAGAAAAAAAAAAAAGAAGAAGGAAAGTCTTAATGGAAAATTAAATGATTGCTTCCATTGGCTTTCAAAACTTTTCTCAGCTTCCCTTCTCCGCCAGTAGGTGGGGTTGTCTGAAGTTTGATGTTAGCTCCAGTTCAGTGGGTGCCCGACTGGTTGGGTGGGTGAGCTGATAGCAATATGCCCTCACACCCTCTTACAGTCTTCCCACCTGTTGTAGCTGGCCCTTCCATCCCTGTGCACTTCAGGACTCACTGAACTGGAGAGAGCCCCATTTTTCTCCAGTCTCTTCAACCTGTGCTGCCTCGCCAGGGAACTGCCCCTAGTCTCTGGCTTTCCACAGGCTTGCCAGACTCACACTGGTCCACGCAAACCCAGCTGCAATCTGATGGACCTGGACTTCAGCGTCCCCAGCCCCTGTCTTGCTGCAGGCCCAAGATCTCAATGCCCTTTCAACTTGCAGAGGGACCACCGGGCATGCACTCACACAAAAGAGTGACCCTGCATAGTGGCAGCCAGATGGCAGCCACTACCACACCAAGCAGAAAGACCTCAGGAGCAACCAGACCTGCAGGTACCCCAATAAATCTCCAGGCCCTGGCCTCTGTCCCCAGACTGAGATGGGTGCACCCTGAGATGGCAGCAGTGGCGGCAGCAAACCTGCAGGCCCTGGCTGGTGTCCCAAGATGGTGGTGGCCATGTGTAACCAAACCTGCGGGTACTGTGATCCACTGGCGGTCTGTAGGCGGTCTGCAAGCTAACAGTGGATGATCTGTGGGTGGACATCGGGTGGTGGGCAATGGGTAGGTGAAAGGCAGATGATGGCAGGCAAGAGGCAGGCAGGTGGGCAAATGGCAGGTGATTGGCTGTGGTCAATGAGCAATCCACACTCAAAAGGCGGGCAATATGCTGGCAGACAGGTGACTGCGGGGGAGGAAGGGGGTAAACAGCAGGGGCTTGGTGGGCAGCAACAACTGCCTCACAGAGAGTATTTCCTCTGCTTGAATCCTGAGTTACAGAGCTATGAGGAATGCAGCCTCCCTCTAGCTCCCATCTTGGATCTCTTAATTTCTCTTTATTCTTGATACAGTTATTTAAGGCTATAAATTTCTCATTAATTACCACTTTAATTTCATCATAGAGTTTGATGTGTATTACTGTCATTATTATTTAATTGTAAATCCTTTGTACTTTCCATTTGGTTTTCTCTCCAAGTCATAAATTACTTAAAAGTTTTCAAAATGTGAAGTTGTATTCGTTTGTCTAATTTTTATTGCATTTTAAACCATTTTTAAAATTTAATTGCAGTGTGGTCAGGGGAAAAATAGTATGTAGGATATCAATTTTTTCAAATTCATTTAAAATGACTCTTGTGGTTTTGAAAAGATCATATATTCTCTTTGGTGCAGACTTCTAAATATATTTATTGGATTGCCCTGCTAATTTGTTTACTTCACCTGCCAGTCTGAGGATATAGAAGGAAAAACCAATTCAAACTCAGTTTTTCCTACTATACTCACAGCACAGATCACTTCTGACACCAGATATGTGTGGGATCTCCCCACATACCAAGCAAGGAATTCTGCAGCAGACACCAGCTGGGTGTCCTCTTACCAACTTCTGACTCCATCTGCCTGGAAATATCATTAGTTCCCACTGGTTGAGGGTTCTGTCCCCAAGACTGCCCGCTTCCAACTCCAAATGCCGGTTGCAAGTCCAGATTGTTTTACCTGTGTTTCTGACCAACCAGCTATAAATCAGGGTTCCCACAACCCCCTCCTTGGGTTGGATTAATATTCTTATAGGGATATAGATGAAGAAATGCATAGGTGAGGTATTAGGGAAGAGATGTGGAGCTTCAGTGACCTCTCTGGGCACATCACCTCCAGAAACCTTCACATGTTCAGCTACTCAGAAGCCCTAGTCTTTCTGGGGTTTAATGGAGACTTCATTGCATAAGGTGACTGACTGCTAAGAGACTGGGTGGGGAAACCAGCAAGGCCTGGCTGTGCAGATTCTTCTTCACCTTTCTGTGGTTTCCTTCCTTAAGGGTATGAGGTAGGACTTCCTTGAATAAGGGGGGTCTTAAGTTCAGTGGCCTGCCTTGGGGAGGTGATTATGAGCTGGGATCCATGAATGAAAACCAAAATATGTGTACCATGACATCACCATCCGTTTCTACCGAGGAGATTAAAATCTACCAATATATCTATGGTTTCATAAATTCTTCCTTGTAATTCTGTCAGGTTTTGTTTATGTGCATAGAGTCTATGTGGCAGGATGCATACAAGGGTATGAATTTTAAATCTTTGTGGACTGCACCTTTTATTATGTGATGGCCCTCTTTATATCTACCACTAGGACTGTATTAAATTCTCCTCTGATGTTAGTTTTGCAATATCACCTTTTGGGGTTAGTATTTTATAGTACATCTTTTTCAGGCCTTTAATTCTTATCTTACTTTCTGGTTTTGTTTTAGTGTGTTTATCAGCAGTATAGAGCTATATTCTTTTTAAAAAATTCAATGTAGTGAATTTAATCAGTTAACATTGATTATTGATGCATTTGATTTCATTTGTCATTTATGTTTATATTCCCTTGCTTCTTTATTTCTCCTTCCTTCCCTTCTGTTGATCAAAAAGTTTTCTATTTCTTCTGCTGATTTTGAACATAAGGATTGCATATCTTCTCTTTTAATAATTACCTTTATATTTTAATATGCATGCTTAACCATAAGTTATTCTGGTATTGCCAGAAAGTTAGCATTTCTATAACAGGAGTCCATTTGTTTATTTTGATCACCAACCACATACCACCCCTCCCCATATTTTTATTATCTTTTTAGGGTTTCCATTTCACCTGTTTTTAAATCTGAAAGCTTTGTTTCTAAAGTTGGAAGTTAATTAAATTCACCAACATCCGTGTCAGTACTCATCATTGTTTATAGCATCCCACGTCTTCCTTCCGGGTCCGTTTCTCTCCTTGCTGAATTACTTTATCATGTAATGAATAACTGTGGGAGGTAAACTCTCTTAGTCTTTATATGTCTGAAAATATCTTTATTGTGTCTTTTTACCTGAATGGTGATTTACCTGAATATAAACTCAGAGTGTCAAAGATGTTACTCCTTTGTCTTTTGGCAATGGAGTAATTGCTTAGGCGAGGTGGGCTGGCAGTCTAATAGACATGACTTTTGCAGGTGTTGATCATTGCTCTGTGCAGCTTTTTTGATTGTTTAGGTAAACATCACATTCTGCAGCTTTTGTACAGCGTGCTAGGTGTAGATTTATCTCCTCGAATGGCACCTTCAGCACATGCATAATAAAAGAATCTGTGATCTCTTCCATCCAGGAAATTCTCAGCTTCATTACTGCAAATATTACTTCTCTATTCTCTTTCAATCAATTATTCATGTGTCTTATTTAGTCCTTATTTTAATCTCTCCATGATGCATTCTAGACTAATTCTTTTTTTACCATTTTCAAATTCACTGATAAATTTTTTCAGTAGTTAATTTTTTTCCATTTCCAAGATCTCTACTTCTCCATTTATTTCTGCCTCTTTGAATATCTCGTTCTTTTTTTTTTACTTAATAGAAATTATTACTTCAATCATCAATTTAAGCTCCTTAAACACATTTATTTAAAAATATTTGTCAAAGTATTTTATAAAATTAATGTCATCTACTAGAACTTCATCTGCTGGTAGATTTTGTTGTCTTTCTTGGTATTAAAGTTACTCATATGTTCTGTAATTTTCAGTGGGAGTTTTTAACGATTGCTTGAAGTTTTTTTTTTTTTTTTTTTTTTTTTCTATGTTCTCCTTTCTCCTTGGCACTTTTTATTATAGTCTCCATTTGGTACTCTCAGAGCCACCCACCCCCTGCCAGTTCGGAAGTAGATTTTTTAATAAATCACTGCCCACCTCACTTTGTGAGATATGAATGTTAACTGGGAAGGATGTGCAGTCAGTAAATCCATATGACAAGTGGCAATGAGTATTTTGGGGAAAAAAATAAAATAAAGCAGAGTAAGGGGACAAAGGTTGCTGGGCAGGGGTGATGTCATTTGAGTAGAGACAGGAGGTGATGAAGCTGTGTAGTTGTCTGGCAGAAGGAGGGGCATACAGGACAGAGAGGAAGGAATAATCAGGAATTCTTGCAGCCACAGCGTTTAATGTGTTCCAGAGACATATTAGTCGACCAATAAACATTTACCAGGGTTGAAAATACTCAGGGGGGAGGGCTGTAAGAGTGGGGTTCTGCATAACTTTTATTCATGGCTGAGGTTTATGGCTCAGAGCCCTTGAAGCTTGCCATCAGGGACTCAGTGTGGGCAAGTACCAAACAGTTCTAGCAAGGTCTGCCAAGAACCTTGCACGTGCAGGTCTCTCTCGGGTCTTCACAAGGATTTCCGTGGCGGGTGTCTTAATTAGTACAATTTCTCAGTGTAGCTGGGAAGAAAGAGGCTTGAAGAGTTAAATGATTTGCTCCAAATCACCTAGGTGGTAAAAAGGGATTTGCCATCACCAGAGAGGAGGAGGCCTTAACCCAGTCAGGGTGTGAGGGGGAGCTAATTGAGGACCCTGCTTGCAGAAGTGACCCCACGACCTAGGGGCACCAGCCGCTGAAATACGCCTGTGTCTGAGCAAGGGAGGGAGGGGTGCTGTGGAAGGAGGGTCCCTGCCAGACTCTGGCTTGCCTTCCCTCCGGCTCAGGTGTGTTCCATAGCTGGAAACACTCCCAGACCACTGGCCAGAGTAGGAAATTTCCCTGGGGCCCCTGTCCATCCCAGTTGCCACCCAGGGCCTGTGGGCTCAGGGCTGCCCTTGTTCCCCTCCCCGCCCCCACCTAGGTTTCAGTTCTTTCTTCCCCAGTAGTGACCCAAAGCCCCAGGCGCCCCAGATGCCCCATCCCGCCCCTGCCTCTCTTCGGGCTTATTTTAACCAGTAAACTTCGATGGAGGGAATGCGGGTGGAGCATGCAAAGGGAAACCTTGAACGTGTCAGCGTAACTGGGTGTACAGCTCATTCGTTCAGTCGATGAGAACTTGCTAGGGTAGTCTGCTGAGCTTCACAGGTAAAGTGCTAAGGCGTGTGGTTTGCTGGGGACCAGCGGGCAGGAGGGCCCAGCAGCCCTGCGAGGTCCGAGCCGACGCTGAGCTCGCGCGCCCCCTCGTGGGTGCTCCGGGCACTGAGGGCGCCGCCCCAGCCCAAAGGGCCGCGAGTCTCCCAGCAAAACCAGGGCAGTTCTCCGCCCACCCCCAACGCCCGCGGGGCCCCAAGGCCTCTTCCCACACTCTGGAAGCCTTGCCCCCTCATCATCATCCTTCATGTCCTGGCCTCACCTCACCCTGTCCCGCGCTCCGGCCACTGGTGCAGGCTCAGCTGAAACTAAGGCTCCAGTGCAAAAGTCCTCCCCCGACAACCCAGTATCTGTTCGCATCCGCAATTGGACTGAGGCTGGCCAACTTGCCTGTCTTTGCCTGGGCCAGTCTGTGCTGGGCCTGCGGCTTACTCCCGGAGTCTGTGGACTTGGGCCAGGAGGCTGCTGGATGGGACCACACTGGAGGCAGGGATTACCGGGCCTTGAAGATGGATATAATAGAGCAGAGAGTTTGGCCCAGCAGGAGACTCCTCCATGGCTTTAAGAACTAGGAGGGAACCTCGTCGCCATTCTTGCTGGGTCTTATCGTGCTTCAGCTGCCAGGGAAGGATGAGTAAACCCTCAGGAGAAGGAGGGCTTTGAAATGAATTGCCCACTGCCTATGAACTCCTCAGAAGCTAACCATCTTGCCCCACTCAGCAGACCTCCCATCCAGACGGCCTCCCAGGGCCTCTGGGAGGAAGGCACCTCCCAATACCTGGTTGCTGCAGCTAAACCCAGGGGCCACTCTGCACAGCTGCAGAACCTAATGTCTCCAGTAGGGACAGTGGAGACAGTGGCAGCTGTCTGGATGACACAGAAACAGCAGTTGCAGGAGCTCAGGTGGAGAGGGCTGTGGATGACTTCACAGGAAGGGAGGGCTGAAACTGACTGAATCCGGAACAGATTCGAACAGTGCTCACAGGACACCTCTGGTGCACCCAGAAATGCCCCAGCAGGGAATCTTGGCCAATAATAAAAACTTCCGAAATACACAGGTGAAAATCTTCCCATTTACCACTCACGGGGTTTATGAATAAATGATCTTGCAAACACATTTTACACACACGCTGGTGATGCCTAAATCTCAGAAAAACCATATTTTTTAAAAAGGAAAAATAAGCTTATTTTATTTTTAATGAAAAAGTCTGGTTCAAGATCTGGCAGGACACTGCAATGCCAGACGTCTTCAACAAGAGACCAAAGGAATCCAATAAATAGCGCCCCTCTTCTGTCCCTAGGTTCTAAACAAACTGAAAAATCAAACAGAAATGAGAAGATGGCTAAATGAAATACCACCTTTCCTATGGACCAAGCCTAAATTGGAGGACTCAACTCAATGTGGGAATAGAAAGACTGACGGCAGAGTGCCCCTCCTCAGCCTGGGCTGGAGTAGGCTCACCCTAGGGAGGAAAAGTGAATAAAGGGGTAGAGAGAAGCCAGAGGCTACACCACTTCAGCCTTCTTCACGTGGAAGGAATTGTGGGGAGAATGGGTGGTATTTTTCCTAAAAATGTGTATAGACTTGCCTCTCTTCTTTTATATGTTGGTTGGGCCTTCTTGGGAATTCAGAATGTATTTTCTCCATATAATCAGTTTTACATATGACTCTCAAAAGTCACTGAACTGCAAAGGAGTAGAATTGTAGTACCACATTAAACTCTGGGGTGGGAAGGAGAGCCAGGCAGAGGGAAGAGGATGGAAGAAGCTATCCCAGTATTATTCTTCTATCCCCCAAAGTCCAGCTCTGACACTGGAAGTTTTTCTTCCAGTCCAAAGATTCAACTCCTTATCCCTCAGAATGGGAAAATCTTTCTTATTAAACGATTTCACATTAAACTATAATGACGAACAAGCCTTTCCTCTTTCATAATTTAAAAGCAAAAAAAAAAATTTAAAGCAGATCAGTTCTTGTTAATTCCAATGAATTTCAAACAAATAGTAGAATTTCAGAAAGAGTGAAAAAGCAGAGTGAAAAATTCCAAGCAGTAAAATAGAAAGATCTTTGACAGCATATGGGGAGGGAAAGCAGACGTAGCCACAAGACAAGGTGTGAAAAACTCCCGACAGGAAAACCCTGACTTGTACAAGCAGCCAGAATTCTAAGCAGGCTCACTCAGGAAGTTAGAAGGATCTGGACCAAGAGGTCCCTCTTGGAATGGGGACTTTTCTTTGGCAAGATGGTGCACATATTCAAGACCCCCTCAACTTTCCCCCAGTACAGCACACCTGAAAATATTTTATAACATTTATAAATATTTATATTTTAAACAAATGTGTGGTGAATTGGCAGGGGCAAAAACAGAAATGGAGCAGGAGGATAGGGTGAGGGGCTGAGGGAGGAAGCTCAGCTTGAGTTCCCTCTTGGCCTCTGCCAGCCCATGGCCCTGGAGACCACATTTTAACATGTGAGGAGACAAGAGGCCAGAGGGAAAGCTCAGGGCCCAAATCAGGTGGGAGATCACGTTGGCAAGAACCTCCTAGAGCTAGGTGCTCACCTGGTGGGTGCTAGGAGAAACACTCCCGTAATGAAAATGGAGAACATAGATGCCTCTTATTTAGATCTGGGTGCTTCAAAAACAGGGGAGAAGTCTCTCTGATAATTCCTAATTATCGGGTTGCTCTTGCATATGTTTGGAGCTGAATTCACACTACTGTATAATTTGAAAAGCTTAATTTTAATTTAAAATTATTCCATGTCTATAATGTCCCCTTGTCCATGTCCATTATCACCAAGCAAATAAGCAAGCAAATTTTCTCTGGAGGAAAGCATTTTTAGCTCAGGCTTAAAATAATTTTCACAGATAATATCTCAAGGAACATGATTTCTCAATTAAAAAAAATTACTAAACTCACAGGGAAAAAGAGTCAGAATCAGATGAGCAAAAACAGCAGATATTGAAATTATGGTGAGCAAAACATGAATAATAAGTATGTTTTAATATGTTTAAATAAATATCCAGAAGTATTAAAAATATCACAAAGGAACTGAAGACTATTCAAAAAGCCAGGCAAGATTTGAAAAGTGTAAAGTAGATCCTCTAGAAATAAAATTATGATAATTGAACTTAGATTCAATGGATGGATTGAACCACATATGAGTCATAGCTAGAGAAAGAATTAGTAAATTGGGAGGTAGCTCTAAAGAACATACAAAGAATTCATCTTAGAAAGAGATTTTAAAATATAAACAAATGCCGGGTTCAGTGACACACACCTATAATTTTAGGTGTTTGGGAGCCTGAGTAAGGTGGATTGTTAGCTTAAGGCCAACCTCAGCAACTTTTGAGACCCTATGTCAAAATACAAGAAGGGCTGGGGCCATCACTCAGTGGTGGAATGCCCCTAGGGTCAATCTCCAGTACCAAACAAAAAAGTAAGATTGAGACATAGACATTAGAATGTCTTCAGAACAACTTTGCCTATAGTTTCAAAAGAAGATAGAGAAAATGAGGAAGAGGCAATAATTTTTTTAAATGACTGAAAAATTTCCAGAATTAATGTAAGACACCAAATCTCAGAATCTAAAAGCTCAAGAAATCCCAAACAAATAGAAAGAAATAAAAAATAGACACAAAAAAGAATCTTCTCCAATCATAATGAATTGAAACTAGAAATAAGTAACCAAAGGAAAACTGGGGAACTCAAGACCATGAGGAAATTCAAACACACCCTTAAACAACCAATGGGTCAAAGAAAAAAGACAACACAATGGAAATTTTAAAACAATATTTTGAGATGAATGAAAAAAATTTTTTAAAAATATAACACGCCAAAAGGTATGGAACTCAGGAAAAGCAGTGCTCTGAGGAAAATCTCCAGCAGTAAACACTTTGGAAAAGAAGAAAGATTTTGATCATTAACCTAACTTTATGCCTTAAGAGACTAGAAAAAGGAAAGTAAACTAAACCCAAAGTTAGCTTGCAGAAGGAGGGAAATACTCAAGGTGAAAGCAAAAATAAGCAAAATAGAAAATAGAAAAAAAATGGATAAAAACATGGTTTTGTCTTTTTTTATTGTAAACAAATGGGATACATGTTGTTTCTCTGTTTGTACATGGCATACAGGCATACCATTTGTGTAATCATAAATTTACATAGAGTAATGTTGTTTGATTCATTCTGTTATTTTTTCCCTTCCCCCCACCCCTCCCACCCCTCTTTTCCCTCTATACAGTGCTTCCTTCCTCCATACTTGCACCCCTCCCTAACCCTAACTCTAACCCTAACACTAACCCTTCCCTCATCCCATTATATGTCATCATCCACTTATTAGCGATATCATTCTTCCTTTGGCTTTTTGAGATTGGCTTATCTCACTTAGCATGATATTCTCCAATTTCATCCATTTGCCTGCAAATGCCATAATTTTATCATTCTTTATGGCTGAGTAACATTCCATTGTATATATATAAAACACAGTTTCTTTATCCATTCATCAATTGAAAGGCATCGAGGTTGGTTCCATAGTCTGGCTATTGTGAATTGAGCAGCTATGAACATTGATGTGGCTATATCTCTGTAGTATGCTGATTTTAAGTCCTTTGGGTATAGGCCAAGGAGTGGGATAGCTGGGTCAAATGGAGGGTCCATTCCAAGTTTTCTAAGGAATCTCCACACTGCTTTCCAGAGTGGCTGCACTAATTTGCAGTCCCACCAGCAATGTATGAGTGTACCTTTCTCCCCACATCCTCGCCAACACCTATTGTTGCTCGTATTCTTGATAATCGCCATTCTAATTGGGGTGAGATGGAATCTTAGGGTGGTTTTGATTTGCATTTCTCTTATTACTAGAGATGTTGAGCATTTTTCCATATGTTTGTTGATTGCTTGTAGATCTTCTTCTGTGAAGTGTCTATTCATTTCCTTAGCCCATTTGTCGACTGGATTATTTGAATTCTTGGAGTAGAGTTTTTTGAGTTCTTTATAGATTCTGGAGATTAGTGCTCTATCTGAAGTATGATTGGCAAAGATATTCTCCCACTCTGTAGGCTCTTTCTTCGCATTGCTGATAGTTTCCTTTGCTGAGAGAAAGCTTTTGAGTTTGAATCTATCCCAGTTATTGATTCTTGCTTTTATTTCTTGTGCTATGGGAGTCCTGTTAAGGAAGTCTGGTCCTAAGCCGACATGTTGAAGATCTGGACCTACATTTTCTTCTATAATCTGCAGGGTCTCTGGTCTGATTCCAAGGTCCTTGAGTTTAGTTTCGTGCATGGTGAGAGATATGGGTTTAGTTTCATTCTGTTGCATATGGATTTCCAATTCTCCCAGCACCATTTGTTGAAGAGGCTATCTTTTCTCCATTGCATATTTTTGGCCCCTTTGTCTAGTATGAGAAATTGTATTTATTTGGGTTTGTGTCCGTGTCCTCTATTCTGTACCATTGATCTACCTTTCTATTTTGGTACCAATACCATGCTGTTTTTGTTACTATTGCTTTGTAGTAGAGTTGAAGATCTGGTATTGCAATACCCCTGTTTCACTCTTCCTGCTAAGGATTGCTTTAGCTATTCTGGGTTTCTTATTCTTCCAGATGAATTTCATAATTGCTTGCTCTATTTCTGTAAGGTATGTCATTGGGATTTTAATTGGAATTGCATTGAATTTGTATAGCACTTTAGGTAGTATGGCCATTTTGACAATATTAATTCTTCCTATCCAAGAACATGGAAGATCTTTCCATCTTCTAAGGTGTTCTTTAATTTCTTTCTTTAGTGTTGTATAGTTCTCATTGTAGAGGTCTTTCACCTCTTTTGTGAGATTGATTCCCAAGTATTTTATTTTTTTCGAGGCTATTGTGAATGGGGTAGTTTTCCTAATTTCTCTTTCTGAAGATTCATCACTTATGTATAAAAATGCATTGGATTTATGAGCATTGATCTTGTAACCTGCTACTTTACTGAATTCACTTATGAGTTCTAAGAGTTTTCTGGTGGAATTTCCAGGTTCCTCTAAATATATAATCATGTCATCAGCGAACAGGGATAGTTTGAGTTCTTCTTTTCCAATTCGTATCCCTTTAATTTCTTTGGTTTGTCTAATTGCTCTGGCTAGAGTTTCAAGAACGATATTGAATAGAAGTGGTGAAAGAGGGCATCCCTGCCTTGTTCCAGTTTTTAGGGGGAATGCTTTCAGTTTTTCACCATTTAGAATGATATTAGCCATGGGCTTAGCATAAATGGCCTTTACAATGTTAAGGAATGTTCCCACTATCCCTATTTTTTCTAGTGTTTTGAGCATGAAGGGGTGCTGTATTTTATCAAATGCTTTTTCTGCATCTATTGAAATAATCATGTGATTCTTGACTTTAAGTCTATTAATATGGTGAATTACGTTTATTGATTTCCGGATGTTGAACCAACCTTGCATCCCTGGGATGAAACCCACTTGATCATGGTGCACTATCTTTTTAATATGTTTTTGTATGCGATTTGCTAAAATTTTGTTGAGAATTTTTGCGTCGATGTTCATTAAGGATATTGGTCTGAAATTTTCTTTCCTTGATGACTCTCTGTCTGGTTTAGGTATCAGTGTGATATTGGCTTCATAGAATGAGTTTGGGAGGGTTCCCTCCTCTTCTATTTTATGGAATACTTTGAGAAGTATTGGAATGAGCTCTTCTTTAAAGGTTTTGTAGAACTCGGCTGAGAACCCATCTGGTCCCGGACTTTTCTTTGTTGGTAGGCTTTTGATGACTTCTTCTATTTCAGTACTTGAAATTGGTCTATTTAAATTGTTTATGTCCTCCTCGTTCAGTTTAGGCAATTCATATGTCTCTAGAAACCTGTTGATGTCTTCGAAATTTTCTATTTTGTTGGAGTATAGATTTTCAAAATAGCTTATAATTATGTTTTGTATTTCAATCCTGTCTGTTGTGATATTTCCTTGTTCATTCCAAATTTTAGTGATTTGGGTTTTCTCTTGTCTTCTCTTTGTTAGTGTGGCTAAAGGTTTATCAATTTTGTTTATTTTTTCGAAGAACCAGCTATTTATTTTGTCAATTTTTTGTATTGTTTCTTTTGTTTCAATTTCATTGATTTCAGCTCTGAGTTTAACTATTTCCTGTCTTACTACTTTTGGTGCTGGTCTGTTCTTCTTTTTCTAGGGCTTTGAGCTGTAGTGTTAGGTCGTTTATTTTTTGAGTTTTACTTCTTTTATTAAATGCACTCCATGAAATAAATTTCCCTCTAAGTACTGCTTTCATAGTGTCCCAGAGATTTTGATATGATGTTTCTTTGTTCTCATTTACCTCTAAGAATTTTTAAATTTCCTTCCTAATATCTTCTGTTATCCATTCATCATATAATAGCATATTGTTTAATCTCCAGATGTTGGAATAGTTTCTGTGTTTTACTCTTTCATTTATTTCTAACTTCAATCCATTATGATCTGATAGAATACAAGGTAGTGTCTCTATCTTCTTGTATTTGCTAACATTAGCTTTATGGCATAATATATGGTCTATTTTAGAGAAGGATCCATGTGCTGCTGAGAAGAAAGTGTATTCGCTCTTGGTTGGATGGTATATTCTATAAATGTCTGTTAAGTCTAAATTATTGATTGTGTTATTGAGATCTATGGTTTCTTTGTTCAATTTTTGTCTGGAAGATCTGTCCAGTGGTGAGAGAGGCGTGTTAAAATCACCTAGTATTATTGTGTTATGGTCTATTTGGTTTCTGAAATTGAGAAGGATTTGTTTGACATACATGGATGAGCCACTGTTTGGGGCATAGATGTTTATGATTGTTATATCTTGCTGATTTATGCTTCCCTTAAGCAGTATGAAATGACCTTCTTTATCTCTTCTGACTAACTTTGGCTTGAAGTCCACATTATCGGAAATGAGGATGGATACTCCAGCTTTTTTGCTGAGTCCATGTGCATGGTATGTTTTCCCCCATCCTTTCACCTTTAGTCTATGGGTATCTTTTTCTATGAGGTGAGTCTCTTGCAGGCAACATATTGTTGGATCTTTCTTTTTAATCCAATCTGCCAGTCTATGTCTTTTGATTGATGAATTCAGGCCATTAACATTCAAGGTTATTATTGAGATATGATTTGGTTTCCCGGTCATTTGGTTCATTTTTAAAATTTTATTTATTTATTTGTTTGACACAACTTGTTTCCTCCTTTATTTGACAATTCCTTTAGGATAATTCCTCCCTTTGCTGATTTGCTTCTTTGTTTTTCATCTCTTCCTCATGGAATATTTTGCTGAGAATGTTCTGTAATGCTGGCTTCCTTTTTGTAAATTCTTTTAGCTTTTGTTTATCATGGAAGGATTTTATTTCATCGTCAAATTTGAAGGTAAGTTTTGCTGGGTATAAGATTCTTGGTTGGCATCCATTTTCTTTCAGGGCTTGAAAAATGTTGTTCCAGGCCTTTCTAGCTTTTAGGGTCTGGATTGAAAAATCTGCTGATATCCGTATTGGTTTCCCCCTCAATGTAATTTGGTTCTTTTCTCTCACAGCCTTTAAAATTCTGTCTTTATTTTGTATGTTAGGCATTTTCATTATAATGTGCCTTGGTGTGGGTCTGTTGTAATTTTGTGTATTTGGAGTCCTATAAGCCTCTTAAACTTGATTTTCCATTTCATTCTTCAGATTTGGGAAATTTTCTGATATTATTTCATTGAATAGATTGTTCATTCCTTTGGTTTGTTTCTCTAAGCCTTCCTCAATCCCAATAATTCTTAAATTTGGCCTTTTCATGATATCCCATAGTTCTTGTAGATTCTGTTCATGATTTCTTACCATCTTCTCTGTTTGTTCAACTTTGTTTTCAAGGTTAAATATTTTGTCTTCAATGTCTGAGGTTCTGTCTTCCAGGTGTTCTATCCTAGTGGATATGCTTTCTATGGAGTTCTTAATTTGGTTTATTGTTTCCTTCATGTCAAGGATTTCTGTTTGGTTTTTTTTCAATATCTCTAACTCTTTATTGAAATGATCTTTTGCTCTTTTAACTGTCGATTGGTGCGATCATTCAATGCCTGCATTTGCTCTTTCATCTCATCGTTTGCTTCCCTGATCATTTTAATTATGTACAATCTGAACTCCTTTTCTGTCATTTCTTCTGCCATGCTGTCATTGGGTTTTATTGATGTAACATCTAGATTTCTTTGCAGCATTTTCTTTCCTTGTTTTCTCATATTGTTCAGGTATCAGTGGACCGCTGAGATATTGCAGATTTCCTTTATTGACTTACAATGTCCCTGAAGATTTCTATATATATCCCCTCTTAGCCTTCAGTAGGCTGAAGTCTTGGAGGAAGTTGATAATGCGGTGCTCCACAGGAATCTGCCTCTCTAGGAGTGGTGGCCTTCAGGTGGGGTATATTCCCTGCTAGTGGGCAGAGGTGCCTCCACTTGTTGACCAATGGTCATCCAAAGGGGAACTAGGCTGCGGGCTGAGGCAAGGCCTGTTTGGGCCTGTGTCTCTGGTTTTACTGTCCTTGTGGGGAAACCTCACCCAGCAGGGAAGACTCACCCGGTGGGGAGGTCTCGCTGGTCAGTTCCCTCCTAGAGGTTCCCCTCAATTTACAGCTACCGCCTGGGCTGGGCTGCCTTCCTCTGCAAAGTTCCCAGGGGCCTGGCCCTACCTCTTGGGCCTGGGAGCCTCACCCTTCGCAGATGCATCTCCTTAGGCTGCCCCTCCTCAGAGAATCTGCCCACAGGCCTGGAACCTTCGCCCCGCCCTAAGCCTGTCTCTGTGCAGCTCTTCCACCAAGAAGCCTCCTAGATCCTGGGACCCTGCTCTGCACCTAATCCCCTGGCTATGCAGCCCCTCCTCTGAGCAGCCACTTGGGGCCCCGTACAATCGCTCTGAGTCCCAGAGACCCGCCACACGCCTCTTCCTCCAGACAGCCGCCCAGTATTCCAGTGCGGTCACTAGGAGTCCAAGCAACTCACTGCGTGCCTCCTCCTCCCACCAACCACCAGTAGCCCTGGGCAATCAATCACTCCGAGTCAAAATGACCCTCCCTGTTCCTCCTCCTCCTCCAGGTAACCCCCCGGGTGTTCAGGAGCGGTCGCTCTGAGTGGCTCTGAATCCACGTGACCCGCTGCACGGGTCCTCCGGGCAACCGCCCGGAGCTCTGGTGCGGCCACTCAAGACCAAGCGTCCCACCACGCTTCTCCTCCAGGCAGCCCCCCTGTGTTCAGGAGTGGTCGCTTTAAGTCCAAACAACTCACCACTCGCCTTCTCCTCTGAGCAGCCGCCTGGAGCGCTAATGCAGTCACTGCGAGTCCAAACGACCCGCCGGGCTCCTCCTCCTACTCCTACTCCTCAGGGCAGGCCCAGGTGTTCAGAAGTGGTCTGAGTCCAAACAGCTCGCCACACAGCCCCTCCTCTGGCAACCGCCTGTAGCTCTGGTGTAGTCCCTCCGAATCCAAGTGGCCGTGCTCCTCTTCCTCCTCCTCGTCCTCAGGGCAGGCCCCCGTGTTCAGAAGCAGTCGCTTAGAGTCCAAACAGCTCGCCGCGCGGCTTCTCCTCTGGCAACTGCCTGTAGCTCTGGTGCAGTCACTCTGAATCCAAGCGGCCACGCTCCTCCTCCTCCTCCTCAGGGCAGGCCCCGGTGTTCTGAGTCCACACAGCTCTCCTCGCCGCTCCTCCCCTGGGCAGCCGCCGGAGCCCCAGTGGTTGCTCCGAGTCCCAGCGCTGTGCTGAGCAGCCTCCTCTCCGATGCTCCCAGTTGTCCGAGTTCACTGCTCCAGCAGGGGAAGGGGTGTCTCGCCGGCAGCTCTACTTCACAAAGTTCCCTGTGTTCCGGGACTACCGCCCCATCCGGGATGCCTCCCCAATGGGAGAGACTCACCCGGCTGCTTTGAGTTGTTCCCAAGTCTCTCAATATCTCCTCTTTTGAATCCTGAGTCCTGGAGCAACATGAAATGCAGCCACCCTCTAGGCCGCCATCTTGAAAACCCTTGGTTGTTTTTAAGATACCAATAAAATTGGCAAACACTTAACTAGATTGAGAGAGAAATTTCAAATTACTGAAATGTGAATGAAGTAGTCACAGACCCTAGGTAAAACCTAGCTCCAAAAAGAAAAAGAAAAAAAGGAAAGTGGGGATATTAAGATATTAAAACATGAGAATAATTGAACAATTTTATGCCAACAACTTAGATAACCAACATTAAATGAACAAATTCCTAGAAATATACGACTACCAACAGTGACTTAAGAAGGAATAGAAAATCTGAGCAGACCTATAAAAAGTAAAGAAATTAAGTCAGAAATAAAAAATTCTCAAAAAGAAAATTCCAGGACCATACAATTTCACTAGTAAATTCTACCAAACACAGAGAGGAAGAAGCACTCAAATGCAGAGTATGGGGTCACCATTACCTTGACACCAAGTGATACGAACACAACACAAAAAAAACTGTATACCAATATCCCTTATGAATATAGATGCAAAAATCTTCCACAAAGTACCAGCACACTTGTGATGGTTCATTTGAATTGTCAACTTGATTGGATTAAGAGATTCCAATGATTAAGAGGCTTCTGGGTGTGCCCATGAGGGTGTGTCTAGGAATGACTGGCATGTGGGATAGTGAACTGAAGTGGAGCCCCTCCCTAAGCGTGGGCGGCACTGCCCAATAGGATGGTGGCTTGGGTGCAATAAAAGTTGGAAGAACAAGAAAGCAGATGCAGATGCAAGCTCAACTCTCCTTGAACCAGTTCTTGATTGCTGCTTTGATCTGAGATATTGGACTCTCACTTATTCACTCTTCCAAAGCAGACTCTGCTGGTGATTCTCCAGGTAGTTTCCAGAAGCCTTGGTCTTGGACTAGGGTAGCACTGTTGATCTCTCTTGTTCTGGGGCTTCTGCGTCTTGGACTGTGCAGCTGCTGGTTCTTCCAGCTCTCCAGCTGCAGACAGCCATTGTGGACTATCCAGCCTCTGGTCCTATAGGCCAATCTAATAAATCCTCTTCATAATACTTCCTATTGATTCTGATCCTCTAGAGAACCCTGAATAATACAACACTGAATTCAGCAGCATGTTGAAAAGACCAAGTGGGATTTATCCCAAGAATGTTGGATTAGTTCAACATGTGGAGATCGGACAATGTGCACCGAGTGGATACACCACATTAAGAGAACAAAGGGGAAAATGTCATGGTCACCACAATCCACAAACCCAACACACTTTGAGAGCAGGGGATGAAAATGTGTTCAAGTTAGGCAGACAGGACCAAGCAGGAATTCACAAATGGAGTAGACAGCTCAAGACCAGGGACTCCAATGGAGTCTGAAGGTCTGCACCAGAACCCTAAGCCATCCCTGAGGCCAAGCAGCACATGATCAACATCCTGACTGGACAGGGGTTCATGAACTCCGGGTGCCCTGGTATGACTAGACTCAGACACCCACTTCTTAAAACTCTCTAAGACCACCCAAGTGCCCTCTAACGTTATCATATAATCCCCTGACAATGATACCTCTTGGCACCCTGTCTTGGGACCCCTCCCGCTATAGGAACTCTGCTCTCTATCACTTTAATAAATCTGTTACTTGATATTGTTGGATCTCATTCTTCAAATTTGTGAAATAAAGAACCAACAAACCATCGCATCTCACTTTCATAATAAAAACACTTGGAAAAGTAGAAATAGAATTTCCTTAATACAATGAGGGGAATCTATGAAAAAAACACAGCTAACTTAGTAATGATGAAACACTGAAAGCTTTTCCCCTGAGATCAGAAAAAAAAAAGACAAGGCTGCCCACTTTTTTTTTAAGTTTAAAATTTTTATTTGTTCTTTTTAGGTGTACATGACCGTAGAATGTATTTTGACATATTGTACGTACATAGCGTATGACTTATTCCACTTGGGATCCTACTCTTGTGGTTGTTCACAGTGTGAAGACACACTGGTCGTGTACTCATACATGAACAGAGGAAAGTGACGGAGGATTCATTCTGCTGTCCTTCCTATAAAGGATGTGAACTTTTGCCACTTCTGCTCAACATTTGTTGAAGGTTCTAACCAGAGAAATTAGGCAAGAAAAACAAATAAAATGCATACAGATTAGAAGGGAAGAAGTCAAACAATCTGTAGTCAGTTAACACGATCCCATTTATAGAAAATTTGAATTCGGTGAACACATACACCCTATTAGAGCTAATAAACACATTCAGCAAAATTACAGGATACAAAACACACAAGAATTAGTTGTACTTCTACACACTAGCAAGGAACAACTGAAATGGGCATTAAGAGAACAATTCCAGGGCTGGGGTGTGGCTCAGTGGCTGAGTGCCCCTGAGTCTACTTCCTAGTACCCCCCAAAAAAGAGAAAAAGGAAATAATTCCATTTTAATAGCAAAAAAATATAAATAGGAATAAAATTAATCAAGGAAATATGACATGCTGAAAACTGTAAAATATATTTTTAAAAATTGAAGAAATAGGGCTGGGGAGATAGCTCAGTTGGTAGAGTGCTTGCCTTGTGTGCACAAGGCCCTGGGTTCGATCCCCAGTACCAAAAAAAAAAAAAATTGAAGAAATAATGAAAATATATCCTATATTTATGAGTTGGAAGACTTAATGTTAAGATAACAACACTCCCCAAAGAGATGTACAGAGTCAATGGAATCCCTATCAGTCTCAGTGGCCTTTTTTTCTTTTTCTTTTTTGCAGAAATGGAAATGCTCTTCCCTAAATTCATATGGATTTGCAAAAACCCTAGACAGTCAAAACAATCTTGAGAAAGAACAATATTTGGAAGACTGACATTCTGCTTTTAAAATTTAACACAAGGATATAATAATTAAAACACCATAGTGCTGGCATAAGATCAGAGCATAGACCAAATGAATAGAACTGAGAATCCAGAAATAAACTTACACCTCTGTGATCAATTGGTTTTGACAAGGGTGCTGAGACCACTCACCAGAGGAAAGAAGTCTCTTTGACCAATAGTACAAAGGGAAATGAATGTCCACATGCCAAAGAGTGACATTTACCCTGACCTCACACCATACACAAAATTTAACTCAACAAATCACCTTATTGATAGGTACAATTTTTATGCTTTGTATGTACCAGTTAAAAATAAATTTAATTTTTTGCAGTACTGGAGATGGACCCCAGAGGTGCTCTACCACTTGAACTACATCCCAAGCCCATGCTCCCCCACCCCCAGACCTTTTGTTTTGTTTTGAGACAGGGCTGGTCTCCAACTTAGGATCTTATTGCCCCTGCCTATGGAATCACTGGGATTAGAAGCATGAGACACCACGCTTGGCAAAAATAAATTTAATCTATATTTAAAAAAATAAATAATTGTAAAAAAAATTTCCACAAATAGAACCACCCAAAAGCTAACAATGTGCTTACCACCCAGACTGCTTAAAATCATATTTTTTTGGCTGAATAAACTGAAAAAAAAATATTTAAATAGCCCTTAAAAACATAATGGAAGTAAAAAATTAGATTCATGCTTTTCATACTACAAAGGAACTTTTCTTTCTCTGTACCCAAGATAAATTTAGCAACTGATACACATTTCAAAAGAAATCTAAAGATAAACAAATCTGGTAGTTGACCATGAAGCAAATGAAACACAGTGACAACTGGAAGGCAGGGGAACTATTAACTCCAAGTGGATCAAAGACCTAAACCCAAGAGTCAGAAATATTCAACTCCAGGTGGAAACAAGGGAAAATCCTCATGACCGTGGATTTGGCAGTGGTTTCTAAGATATGAAACCAAAGGTACAAGCAACAACAACAACAAAAATGGATAAACTGGGCTTCATCAAAATGAAAAACTTTTGTGCATCAAAGAGCACTAATAGGAGTGAAAAGAACTCATGAGAAAATACTTTCGAATCCTGTATCTGATAAAGATGTAATATCTAGAACATATGAAGAACACTTACAACTCTTTCTCAACAACAAAACAAGAAGCAATCCAATTAAATATGGGCAAAGGACTTCATAAGACATTTCCATAAAGAAGATACACAAATGTCTAAAAGCACACAAAAATATACATTCCATCATTAGCCATTAGGGAAATACAAATCAGGACCACAATGAGATTCCACTTCATACCCACTACAGTAGCCATAATAATAATTTCTAAAAATGAAAATAACAAGGCAGGGGGTGGAGGAAGGAAAGATAATGGAATGAGACAGACATCATTACCCTGTGCACATGTATGATTATATAAACGGTGTGACTCTACATTGTGTTCAACCAGAGAAATGAAAAGTTGTACCCCATTTGTGTACAATGAATCAAAAATAAAATAAAATAAAATGAAAATGAAAATAACAAGTGTTGGTGAGGATGTTGAAAAATTTGAATCCTACACATTGCTGGTGGGAATGTGAAATGGTACAGTTGCTATGGAAAATACTTTGACAATTCCTCAATAAGTTAAACATGGAATTATGACTTAGGACTTCAACTCCTAGATATATACACAACAGAACTGAGATCATGCGTTCACACAGAAACGGGTACATGAATGTTTATAGCAGTTTATTTACAACAGCCAAATGTGGAAACAACCCGAAGGCCCATGAGTGATAAATGAATAGATCATATGTGGTATATCCACACAACATTATATTATTGAGCCATTAAAAGAAATAAAGTATTGACACATGCTACAACATTGATAAGCCTTGAAAACCAAAGGCCACGTATTATATTATTTCACTTATATGAAATGTCCAGAAAAGTCGACTCCACAGAGACAGAAAGAGTTTTAGAGGCTTCCAGGTGCTGGGGGAAGGAGAAATGGGAGGGAGGAACTGATGGGTTTGGAAGTTGCTTTTGGGATAATGAACTATCTGGAACTCAATTGAGGTGATGGTCACACAACATCATGAATGTACTAAGGCCACTGAATTGCCCACTAGCATTAGAGGACATTAGAAAGCCATAAGATCAGCAAATAGAAAGTAGCCACTCCCTTCAAGAATCAGTAAGCAACAGCAGAGATGGTAGAGGTCACAGGAAGTGGTAAAGACTTTGTAGCAAACCTCGAGCAACTCATAAACCAAGCACCTGGATACCGGAAAGACCGTTCTAGAATAAAATATCAGAGCACACAGAAGTAGCAGCAAATGAATGGCTCTAGAACCATCCCATCTGGACCAGACCAAGATGATTTTCTTAGTCAGATTTGTTCAAGGTCTTCACCAATTTGTGATAAGAAAGAAAAAAATATTGAAGATGACGAAGTGATGAAAGGAACCAAGGAAGACCTAAGTACTGGAGACGTGTTGTGTTCACAGATCGAAAGACTCGGGATAGTGAAGAGGCCAGTTGTCCCCAAATTGATCCGTGTAAGCCTAATGCAGTTCCTATCAAAATCCCAGCAAGATGTTTTTGCAGAAATGAATAAGCAAATTTCATGGAGAAAGGCATTTTGATCACGAAGAATAGATTCGGAGGAATCACCCTACCTGACTAGGTCTTACGGTCTAACTACAGTCGTCAAGATGGTGTGTGGAGCTAAGGGAGAGACAGATCTGTGGGACAGATGAGAAAACCCAAAATAAACCAACACAAAGCTGCCAGACCAATTTTTCACAAAAGTGCAAAAGCAATTCAATGGAATAAATATGGCCTTTTCAACAAATGGCACTGGAGCAATTGGACATTCATCAGAAGGGGACTCGCTGACTCCTGGAATGGCTTCTAGGTTTCCCTGGCAGTTCACTCCGCACTCTCTTAACTGAGCGTTTCACAACTTCTCACTTCTCCTAAAATCTCCAACACTTCCGCGCTCTTAGCTGACAGATGCCCTGGCTTCTCATCTCCTCAAGGAATGTAATCACTTGGAAGAGGATGTCCACACCCCCACAGCCACATCTACCAGGCCGCTGGCAGCAGCTGCCCCTGAAATCTCCCTTGAAGTTACCACAGTCGGCAGCACCTCTATTTGCATCTATGTTCGTCCTTTCTTGCCAACTCAAAGACTTCCATCTGCAAGTATCCCCTTTCTCTTCCTTTACTGAACATACACTTTTTACTGTGCTGGATTCTTCCTATTAGCATGTGAATATGCCATAAGAGCCATTTTAAAAGAAAGCAGAAACCCACTTGACCCCATATCCCATCTCTAGGCATGATCCCATTTCTTTGATGTCTTATGCAGTGAAATCCTCAAAAGGCCCAGCTACAATGGTCGCCTCCAACTACTCTCTCTGCATTTATTTTTTATTATGAAAATGGAAACATTCATCAGAGTGAGAGAATGATATAATAAACCCCCATATACCTGGTATAGGTTAAATTGTGTCCCCTCCTAATTCATATGTTGAAGTCCTAACCCCCAGTATCTCAGAGTGTGACAGTATTTAGACATGGGGCCTTTGAAGAGGTAATTAAGGTAAAAATGAAGTCATGTGGGTGGACTAACAGAGGAGATTAGGACTAGGACACAGCACAGATTGGGAGAGGACCCGTGAGGTCATATGGAGGAGGCAGCTGTCTGCAAGCTATGTAAACAGACCTCAGGGGAAGCCAACCCTGCCAACACCTCCATCCTAGAATTTTATCCTCTGCAACTTCAAGAAAATAAATTCCTCGTGTTTAAGCCACCAAGTCTGGTTATTTTGTAATGACAGCCTGCGATGACTAATACAACACCCATCGCCCAGATTCAATGACTCTCAAAGGTCTTTCTCTAGATGGTGTGTCTATCTCCTGTTTTTCTGAAATATGGTAAAGCAGATCCCAGACCTTAAATCATTTCACTCCCACATACTTCAATATGCATATGACAAGATGCACATTTTCTTACATAATCACAATGACTTTTCAGCACTTAAAATATTAGTATGTATTACTTGGTAATATCTAATGCTCAGTTCATTTTCAGATTTCTCTGGTTGTCTTAAAAATGTCTACATTAGTCAGCTTCACGTTACTATATTGAAATACCTGAGGCAATTAACTCAGAAAGAGAAAAGATTTATTTAGCTCACGGTTCTGTAGCTTCCAGTCCAAGATCAGGCAGACTCATTGATTTGGGCATCTGGTAAGAGAGCTGGATGGTAGAGGGCACATGTCAGAGCACTGAGCTTGTATCCCCAGTCAGGAAGCAAAGACCAAGAGACAGGGTCCCACAATCCCTTCTAAAGGTATGCCCCCAGTGACCTAAGGACTTACAATAAGACCCCAGCTCCTAACAGATCCATAGCACCTCCCAACAGCTCCATTCTGAGGCCCAAGCCTCAGAATGGACCTTGGAGGAAAGTCCACATTCTAACTCCAGCAATGTCCTTTCAGGGCTGATTTGTTGGAGACAGGATCCATACTAGTTGGTCAATCTTTAACTTTTAATCATAAATCTCTTTGGATTAGCCCATCACCCAACCCTGCCCTTTTCTTACTGATGCTGAAAAAAATCAAGTCAGTTGTCCCATTTGATGGCTCACTTTCTGGGGTTGTCAGTTTTCTTACCTCCATGTACTTTTTTGTATATTTACTTGCTGTCTTAGTTTTCTTTTGGTTTTAAAATATTTCAAATTTAAAGAAAAGGTACAAACACAATAAAAAAATCCCTTTTCTTGAGCTCTTTAAGTTGCTGATACAATGCCCCATCACCCAAGAGTTCACTGGTGCACATTTTCTACAAATAAGGCCTTCTCAATACACCAGCAAAATGAGGAAATTAACATCAGCATATCACTATCACTCAATTTTCACACTGTTTAAATTTCACTAATTGTAACAATTATGTGCTTTCTACTGAAAGGATGCTATCTGAGATCACAACGTTTCACTTCATTTTCATGTCTGGTCTCCTATAGTCCAGAACAGCTCTTCCATCTTCCCTGATGAAAACACCTTGACACTTGGAGATTTCATCCCAGTTGTCTATAGAATCTGACTCTATTCAGATTAGATGTCTTCTCATGATTCGATTTGGGTTCTGTATCTTTGGCAGGTGTATCACAGAAGAGATGCTGCTTGTTTCTCCTGAGCCCTGGCAGGCGGTACCTGATCTCAATTTTTCCCACATTGATGATGTTAATCTTGATTAGTTGATGGAGGTGGTGACTGCCAGGCTTTTCCCTTTAAGGGCTCTCTTTCCCCTTGGAAATCAATAAGTAGTTTGAAACTCTATAATATCCTGTGACTCTTCATCTTTCACTCACTAGTCTCAGTAGCTATTGATGTTTCTTAGCTGAGTTAATTATTACTATAAGGCTTGCCAAATTTCTGATTTCATCATTCTTTCTGTATTTATTATAGGTGTTCTATTATAAGAAAAGGCTTTGTCATCTCCTTTCTCTCTTTCAGTATAGGCTCATAGATTCCTACTTTATTTACAAGTTACAATCTGTCACTTATTTAATTTGATGGCCAAATATTCCCAGATTTGACCAATGATAGCTCCTTCAAGCTGGATTTCTATGTCCCTGAACACTTACTTATTTTCTAGTATAGTTTTAACTTGTTAATTCCTTACTTCCACCCTAGAATCAGTCATTTCTCCAAGAAAAAGTACTTCCTTTTAGGGGGCGATGGTTTTAGAAAACAAGGCCCGAGCCCCTGTTGTGCCCCTTGCTATTGGATGGAGATGCTCCTAGATCCTCTCAGTGGACAGCGTGGGAATATCTCTCCTCACAAATTTCCTCTATGTGTATCTATCCATCACCTATGTATCCGTCTCTGCGTGCGCATAGCCAGTAATTCATTCTGATGTGTTCAGCTCCAGTCCAACAACATAGGTTTCTTTCTAATTTTCTCCTTTTCGTATTTGTAACTGATTTTTCCAACAGTGAGGACCTCCACCCCACAACCTTCACTGTATTTGCTGGTTTCCTGTCTCCATGTGTATCCCATCTCCTACTGAGGCCACCATCACACACGGACACAGATGTTCTCCTTGGACCACTCAGATGCTGACACCCTGTGCCACCGCCCCCTGTGTCCACTGCCCCCCCAGTGCCCACAGACTCTGGTCACAGATACCTACCTGGCCTAGCACCTCCCCCCAATAGGTCCAGACTGAATAATTGAGGAAGGAGAAAGGAAAGGATGGGAAGACCCATTTTTTTCTGGAATTCCCTCTAATCAGAAAACAATACAAGGTCACCAACTGCTTTCCCCTCTCAAGTCCCGCAGCCCAGGTCTTTAATGCAGTGTTTGCACCACCTGCTTCTACCACCTGGCTGCTGCGACTCCATCTTCTGCGCTGCATCCTCCTTACCTTCATGACCTCAGACGCAGGAGGGACGCAGGCTCCTGCTCAGCGTCTTCTCCTCCCTTCCTCTCTAGTCCCAAGACTTAAATACCGAACACTAAGCACTCCCAGATTTATCAGGCCAACCTTTCCCCTAATTCTGGACTCAAATACCCACTTGCCTTCCCTAATTGCTTGTCTGTAGGAATTCCAGTGTTAACATGCTGCAAACCAAACTCTTCACCTTTCCTCTTGAAGCTGCTCCTTCCCCAACATTTCCCATTTAAGAAAATGGCATTTCGGCCAACTTCTTTGTCAATTGCTTGATTTCTCTCCCTCCAACAATACATTCTGTATGTCATACCTTCAAAATACACCCCAGCCACCAACTCTCACAACATTCATCGCTAGTCCCCAATCCAAGCCACCGCACTTTCCTAGTACCTCTGCAACAATCTCCTAACTGGGTGCTCTGCTTGTTTCTTGCTCCCAAATTCTCCACACAGCAGCCAGAATGATCCACTAAAATGTAAAACCCACTTCGAGTCCCCGTAATAGAAAAGACAAAAAAATTTTCAGAATTCAAGACTAAAAGAGAAAAATACAAAGAAAAATGTCATACATATGACAATAGAAATCAAAATAGAAAGTGATTTTTAAAATTAGAAAGTGAATGACAGATGTATAAGACAGGAAAAGGTGGTCTAACATTGTGTACTTGTAATCTCCAGAGGAGAAAACCAAAACAATGAAATAGAAAATATTTTTAAATATAATTATTTTAAAAGTCCTGGAATAAGAGAAAACTTGAATACATACAGGAAAGATTGACTAGACTCAGTTAACTTGGAAACATACCCTAGTATGTCTCCAAGCACCGGAAGGAGCTTGATGACGAAAGGAGGTGAATCCTGGGGGGGAAAGACCCAGAGATAACAGACTGGGGATTGATTACAGCTGCCAGAATCCGAGCATGAGTGTGTGTGCATTCACCCGCGCACACACACTTATAGTGTTTTAGGTCAGGCAGTGATAATTTGAGTATTTGCCTCCAGTAAATCAGTAAGTGTGGGAGCTCATGTTTGTAAAACTAAGGACAATACCCAGTCCTATTGGGTAATAAGAACAGGAAGCAACTACACCTGGAAGACTAGAAACCCCATCTGACTCTTTACAATCCACTCCCCTCACTGAAAACAACCCAACCCTGCCCCTTCCTCAGAATAGGAGGTTCACACAGATATAGAAGTTTCCTCCAAACATTTAAGGGAAGTCATACTCATTGTATGAACGAATGAACGAATTGTCCTACAGGCAATAGCTAATAGAGTGGGCACAAGATAATGTTTAAATAAATATTTAAAATATCTTCGGGGACCTAAAAGTTTATGGCCTCCATGAAACAAGAACAGCTTATTTTGAAAAAATATTCAGGAGGAGATCAAAGAAATTTAAAATATAAAATATACTTATGGAAGATGAATTCAGTAAATGAGAATAACAGAATAGAATCAGGTGAAGAGGAAATCAGTGAGCTAGGAGATGGTGGTGAGGAACTTCTTCCAGAATGCAGAAAAAGCAAAACAAAAAACCATCAAGTTATATAAATCATGAAAGAAAAGATTCAAGAGACATAGGGCAAATCCAGAGTTAATATCCATTTAGTAGTTGATCAGAGGGAAAAAAAAGTGATTAGAGGGGAAGTTACACTTAATGAAGTTTGGAGTAGGAAAATAGATACAAATTTTCCCAGAATTGAAGAAAGATATTTACCGCAGATTGAAACAGCTCACTGATATGACTTCATATGCTGGCACATCTTTGTATAATTTATAAACAACAAGAAGCCAGGTGCAGTGGCACATTCCTGTTAGCCCAGTGGTTTGGGAGGCTGAGGCAGGAGGATGGTGATTTCAAAGCCAACCTCAGTAATTTAGTGAGGCCCTAAGCAACTTAGCAAGACCCTTATATTTAAATAAAATATAACAAAGGGCTGGGGCTGGGACTTAGTGGTTAAGTACCCCTGGGTTCAATCCCCAGTATCCCCTCCTCCTGAAAAAAACCTTATACATTATTTCTGGAATTTTCCATTTAATTTTTTTGGATGGTCATTAACCTTGAGTAACTGCAATCATGGAAAAAGTGAAACCACAGATGGGAGAAACTACTGAATATTGATTTATAATTGAAATGAACTCAAACTTCAAATCATAAAAATATAATTTTTTATCTGGGTGGTTTGCATATTATCTATAGTTTGTTGTGCACATTGCATTTAATTGATGGCAAACCATATATGGTTCTCACGCATGCTCCTGCCATCTGGATCTCCCTTCCTGGGAAGGCTGGCCCCTCCTAGAATAGCCAGAGCTCCTCAAAGACCTTGACTGTGACAAGAGTGTTCTCAGCTACTGGGGCACCCTGCGGGGGCCCATCCCTAAGCTCTTGCGATTTCCAAATTCTCTGTGAGATAAACTGAGAGCAGGAATCCTGTCCCTTATAAAGAGACCAAGTCTAGAGCGGGGTGTGGTGGCACACCTGTGGTTTCAGCTACTAGGGAGGCTGAGGTGGGAGAATCCCTTGAGCCAGGAGTTTGAGTCCAGCCTGGACAACATAGTGACACCTCATTTCAAAAACAAAACCATCAGGGGCCAGCTGGAACCCTGTGGCCATCCCTATTCCTGTCTGTCCCTGATTCCCTGAGGGCTTGTTTAGATGACCATGGATCTCAGCGAAGGCTGGGCAGCACCCGCCCCACCCTTTCACATCCCCCTCCAAAGTGAGGACCTGAGAGGAGTCAGGACCCCTGGTCTCCGCGCAGCCCTGCCTCTGCTTCCTCCTCCTCTTGAAGCCCAGCCCTTGCAGGCTTAATTATCATCGGGAGACACTCGATAGCCTTGGGTGATGGGAGCTATAAAATTGCAAAGTCTGATTAAAAATAATAATGAGAATGACTATTGCCCATTAGCCTCTGCCTAAGCCCTTAACGAGGATTAATTAATTAATCAGCCTCCTCGCAGCCTGGGGAGGCAACCACTGGCGCCCCTGCAGAAGAGGGGTTGAAGTGGGGTGGGGGTTGGTGCTGGGAGGAGGGCTTTGCCTGACCTACTCTGGACCTCAGTGGTTGCCAGATCACCAAAACAGAGTCGGGGACCTGGTCATCAGAATCGTGCATTAACCCTGTGGCCTGGGGAGGCGGCTCCTCCCTCCTCTGGCCTGGGTTTCCTCCACTGTAAGATGCAGACGTTGAGATGGTGTTTTCCAGGAGTCCTTCCAGTCTCGAGGGTGGAGATGACCCAGGTGCTCAGAAGGCCAGGTCTACCCCTTCTGCTGTCACCTTTCTGGAGAGCAGAGCCAGGGTCTTCCTCAAGGACAGGAGGGTCAGCCCCTGCCCCTACTCCTGACCAGCAGTGAACCAGGCGGGGCCATCTGTCCTTGATGCTTGTGCTCTGTTTTTCAAATTGTGGGGTAACATACATGATGGACAAGTTATGTCATGACCATTTTTAAGTGTGCAGTCCGATGGCCTGGGGTCATCCCCGTTATTGTGCAGCTCCTCCACCATCCATCTCTGTGACTTCTTCATCTTGCAAAACTGAAACCTTGTCCCCAGAAACCCCTCACTCCCGGTTCCCCTTCATGGGGCCCTTAGCCACCACCATTCTGTGACTGTGAGGTGGCTCATGTGAGTGCCTCATATGAATGGAATCACACAGTATCTGTTCTTTGGTGACTGCCTCATGTCACTTAGCATTGTGTCCTCAAGGTTTCTCCATGGTGTTTGACATGGGGATTTCCCCGCCTTATAGAACTCGACCTGGGGTGGGTAGAGGTGGAGGTGCAGAAGGGCCTGAGGCTGATTCTTAGGCAGGGGCCGCTGGACCTGCGCCAGGGGCTCCTGGAAGACCCAGGATAAAGGCGCCCAGCCTGCAGCACCGTGGGTCTCGCTCATTGGTAAACATTATAAAACATCACACGATAAATAAACAGGAACATGTTATGGAGTGGAATGGCAACATGCACATGAGTGTTTGACTCAAAAGTGGGACTTGGAAGAGATTCTGTGCTGGCGGCACATTTTCTTCCACCCTTGGACCAGGAGGAAATTTCATGGGAAGCTGAAAGAATCACAAACCAGGAAACCCCTGGTGTCTGGTTGCTTTGACCTGATATACACAGGGTGGCTGAGGAGGGATGGGGCTGCTGTGAAGACCTGGGTCTCGCAGGGTGGTTGGGATCCAGCGCCTCCCCGCCACACACACACTCTAATTTCAGTCTTAGAAACCCAAGGGAAGAAGATTAGTGTGCCCTAGTGGGTACTCTAAGCCCCAATGCTGCCCGTCAAGCAGTGGGACCTGGAGCTGGGGATTGTCTGTCCCAGGACCTCCCCAGCTAGGAAGAATTGTTAGGAGAGGGGAAGGTGGGTAGGGAGCTGAGGGTCACCTCCTCTGCTGGCCTCTGGGGGAGCCACCAGGCAGCGCCAGAGCCCTCTCTGCAGCGAGAAATGCTCCACAATGATTTGGCCTGAGAGATGAGCGCCGGAAAGTTGCCCGTTTAATTTAATTTATTTCAATTATATTTTAATTTAAGCTATTCCACATTTGCTCTCCCAGCTATCTTTTCTTGTTCCGGAGGTTGTTAAATTATTGCAGCATGTGAAGGAAGGGGAGATAGAAAATGGCCAGAGAGCCTAGAGGAGCCAGCCCCAAACCTCAGGAGCCCTACCCCATTTGCTGTGTGTCCCCTTGGCACTCCAAAGGTCAGGTGGAGGGGTGGAAGGGGACTGTCACCTCTGGTGAGCCCAGAGTCCCCTTCATCCACCCAGATGAAAATAGTAACCCCAGTAGTTCACTGAGATCTGCCTGTGCCGGGGCTCCCTATCTCCTGCACCCTTCAACAATCCCCGGGGGCCAGCATCACTCCCGTCTCTCAGGAGAGCATCTGAGGCTCTGAGGCCAAGTGGTTTGGCCAAGGATCTGCAGCCTCCAGCTGCAAAGAGCCTGAGGAAGGGGGACGTGGGAAATGGTGAAGTCCTGCCTACCGCCATGGGAAGGGCACGCCTGGCCCTGAGCCCGCAGAGAATCCCGAGAGCCATAGGGCCTGGCTGGGCCTGAGGATCCTGCCCCAGCCAGTCGGGCTGCTGGAACTGAGCTTTTCAGATGGTCCGTCTGGCTTCCAAACAGCAGCTCTGGAAGTCATCCCAATCAGAAGGGGACTATAGAGGGAGTACCCTGAATCTGCACATCCGCCCCATTACCAACTGGCTGCTCGTATTAAGTATGGGAATTGCCCTCTCTGAACCTCAGCTCCCAAATTGCAAAATGGAGTCATAATCTTACCTGAAGGGATTTCACAGGCATATTGGCCTCTAAAATTTAAGAAAATACAGATGGGACTTAAAATGTGGGACTATTGGAAAGATGGTTCTTTTTTAATTAAAAGCAACTTCTTTGAAAGGGTAGAAACTTGGATTTGTCTTTGGGGGCACCTTTCCCTTTGTTGTGAGGTGAAGCCCTTTAGAAAGTCATTCGATTGTTTGGGGTAAGCACCTGCTTCTGGTTGAAGGTCCAGGGTAAGGTGGCGCCTGCTGACCTGAAAACCTGACCCAAATGTGAAAACCTGGGAGCCTGGGACCTCCCTGTGCTCATCTTTGGAAGAACCTGCCCTTGGAAAGGTAAGGAGTTTTTCTTTAAAAAAAAAAAAAAAAAAAAATATATATATATATATATATATATATATGGACACAATATCTTCATTTATTTATTTTATGTGGTGCTGAGGATTGAACCCAGTGCCTCATATGTGCGAGGCAAGCACTCTGCCACTGGGCTACAGCCCCAGCCTGCTAGGAAGGTTTTTAAAAATCTAAAACCCAGAAGATATCTTTGGGTTTTTCCACAACCTCAGGGCCTTTGCTCTGGCTGCCAGCTCTGCCCAGGGCTCTGCCCACATATATCCCCATTGCAGACTTGCTTCTGTACATTGATATTTTGCCTTATGTCACCTTCTGAGTGAGACCTTTCCCGATCACCCATCCAAAATTTCAGCTCAAACCTCCAATATCCAGGCTCCATCCCTTTGCCTGGTTTAGTAACACCTTATCATGGCACTTGACATCTTCATAGTCCTTATCCAAAGTGCTTAGGGCCAGAAATGTTTCAGATTTCAGACTTTTCCATGTTTTGGACTATTTGCATATATATATAGTGAGATATGGTGGATATGGAACCCAAGTCTAAACACTAAATTCATCTGTGTTTCATGTATACCTTATGTACATAGCCTAAAGGTAATTTTATTTGATATTTTTAAAACTTGGTTCATAAAATTTATGCACATTGAACCATCAGACTAATGGTATCATGTTGAGCTCAAACAATTTTGGATTTTGGAGCACTTCAGATTTTAATTTTTGGATTAAGAATGCTTAACCAGTATAATGTATTAAATGTTTAAGTGGTATTTTGTATGTTTTCCTAGCTTAGTTCAGGCAAAATACCATAAACTTATAAACGACATTTATTTTTGACAGTGCAGGAGGCTAGAAGTCTGAGATCAGAGTCCCTCATGATCAGATTATGGTGAAGCCTGCTTTCCCGTTGTAGACTGGCTTCCCTGTGTGGTGGAACGGGAGCGAGTTAACCCTCTGAGCTCTTACAAGGGCACTAATTGCCCATATCAGGGCTCCACCCTCATGACCTAATAACCCCAAATGCATCCTCCAAATATCATCACATTAGGGATTAAATTCCAACATATGAGTTTTTGGGGGACACAAATGTATAGTTTGCAGCATTCCCTCACTAGAATGTAAAGGCGAGGATTTTTGTCTGTTTTGTTTGCTGCTAAATCAATAGTGCCTAGAATAATGCCTGGCACACAGCTGATAATAAATGTTGCATGACGAGATTAAATGGGAGCATTTGCTTATAGGACACAAGGAACAGAAATTATAATATAGTCGAAGGAGGTTGGCAGGTCCAATATTCTCACCCCACCAGAAGAAAGACCTAAATAAGAATAGGGAGATGGTTGTTGGCCCCAAACAGGGACTTGACTGTGTAGATCAGGCTCTGGAAGGACATTGCCAGATGTTGGGATAGTGGTATGAGGAGAGGAGCCAACCACACCCTTCTGAGGTTTCCTTTAAAAGGTATGGCTAGCCCCATAGGAAATGAGGCAGGCCCAGATATGGGAATGGGAGACTTTGCTGAGCCAGACCTGACTGCCTGGAACATTCTTGGGTGGCAGTGAGCTGTTCTCTGCCCTGTGGAGGCCAGCTGTGCTCATCAGGAAGCTAGTCCACTTAGAAAGTTAAGGTCTATGTGCACCAAGGACAGCCACTTCAATGGCAGCTGGAAAGCCTGTCCCAGGTTTCAGAGGAGAGCCAAAGGGGAGAGGAGAGGAGCGGCCTCTGTCTGAAGCTTGAGCGAGGGCATCAGTAATGATCACCAACAGAGTCCTGGAAGGAGGGGTAATAATATGTCAGAAGATGAAGTCCAAGCTAAAATACCTGAGGGGCCTTTTCCAGAGTGTCTGTGTGTAAATCATGCTGTGTGAAAATCAAGGAACCACTTTATGTTTGTACTGACATGTCTTCTTTGGGTACAAGCCACAGTTGTCCTAATTGTTGGGGAAATAACTGTATAAGAGACTAATTCAAAGAGAGAGAAAAAAAACTTACAAAAGGAAACAGTTGGGGAAATACAATAAACATAAAGTACATATGTACATTGAATGGAGATTGAAAAAGGAATGGAACAAATAATACTACTGATAGAAAAGATGGGAAAACAACGAGGTGCCAAATATCCATGGTACAGGAAATATACATGAGGCTCCAAATAGACTCAATATTCATGACATCTTAAATCAGCCGCCCACTGGTGACACTCATTCTAGCCCCATGTGTCCTATGCCCATGAAAATCAGCCAGTTCTTTACCTGAAACATCTCCGACACATTTCTATTAATTTTTACTGTGAAAAGAAAATGCTTTTGGTAATTAAATAAAGCATTAAGTGGGTCTGAATCTTTAAAAAAGCTATTCATCAGGTGTCTCCGACCAAGCAAGCGGGTGTTGGCCCCAGCTGTCTCTATCTGCTGAGCCCCGTGTCCGCCCCAATTCTGTTCCTTGTCACCTTGCAGTGACAGAGTAATAGATCAGGTCACATGAGCAAGATGGCCCGTGCTATGGGTACCCTGTCTGTGCATTAACTTATGCATCTTCCTCCTCTTGCTTCTTTCTGTGTGTTTTTAATGGATTTACTAAGCCATATAAAGTGGTCTGTAAGCTTTCCTGTCCCTTTGGTGACCTCTGGAATTGCTGGTGCACAGAGGCTACCACTGCATTGAGGTAACTTCTCACATGACAGTGTGACAGGGCACATCCTTGGGGCATACAGGTGTGCCTGGGAAGGACCTTCTGGAGACTCAGGTCATGATCATTTGGATATCTCCTCTAGTCTGGTAGCACCTGGGTGAGCACCAAGGGTTGGCGAGTGAGCTGAGAGCCGAGGCCTCGGGGCCGGCTGGGCCCGCCCGGGCCCTGTGTCACTTCCTATCCATCTGTCTCTCTGGACTCCTTCTCACTCTTGCCCTCCAGAATCCTTTTAAAAGGAGCATTTTCTCTCACTTTGGCTTCTAGCTGCAGCTCGCTGGCCTCTCACTCACGCAGCTCCATGTGCATCTGAAGGTTTCAGTCCATTTGGCTTGCCTCAAGGTGTCCTTCTCTGTCCCTGTTCTGATTCTCTTTAAGAGAATCACTAATGTCACCCCAAGTCACTTTGGGGTGTCTAGTGATCACCATATGGAAAAACGCTGTTTCATGGTGACCCTTGGGCCTCACCCCATCTCCATCCTTCAGGTTACCAGGACCTGGGATCAAGGGTTGTTCAGACAGTCCTGGGGTTTACCCCGGAAGCCCTCCAAGGAGCAGAGGCAGCTTACAAAGCAGCTGTAGACATGGCCTTGGAGCCAGACTGCCAGATCCAACTAGGGCCTCACACTCACCAGCCTGTGTGACCTTGCACAAGGTGCTCGACCTGTCTGTGCTTCAGTCTCCTTGTCTACAAAACTGCGTGTAGTGGAACATATTTCATAGGATGCGCGAGTGAGGAGAAGCAGCACACTCAAGAGGGGGACTCAGCGCCATGAAGGCTGCGTTTGCTATTTTTATTATGCTGGCCTTTGTGCTGCCGGGAGCAGGGCGCGGGACCAGCGGGCTGTCTACTTCCCCCTGGAGGCGGTGTGCCTGGAATTCTTTGGAACTCTCCACTGCACTTTCCGCCCAAGTCTTCCTCTCTCACTGCTCTGCTGCTGGGGAGGAAATCAGGGCTTCCCATTTTCCAGCTGAGAAGTGGTGTGCAGCAAGGGACCGTGGCCTGAGCCAGGCCAGCTAGGCCGGTTCAGGTTCCATGCTCCTTCCTGCCCCACATTCCTCCCACCCAGGTTCTCCCCCTTTGATTCTGCAGCCACAGCAGGGGCAGGAAGCCAGGGAGCTGTGAGGCCACCCCTCAGTCAAGCACCAGATTCTGGAGACTGCAGATGTCCACAGGGGTCCATTGCACCCTCTGGGAGCCCTGGGAAATGCCAGTTCAGGAGGGGATCTCTGCTGAGGACCAGTTGCAGCCCCTGATGGAAACGAGACATTTGCAGCTTTCCACGTCAGCCTTGTCTCCATTTTATCCAGGCCCTTGCCATCTTTCTGGGCTGAGTGTTCACTGGAAGATTCTGGAATCCCTTCCTCTTGGGATGAATTGCTAGGCAGCTTTGGGACTCCTGTCAGTACACAATGCTGTGACTTGCTCAGCTATTTCCTACGTCCTTCTGGTCACCCCAGCTAAAATGGAAGCTTCTAGAAGTGAGGGTATGTCACCCTGCCTCTGAATACCCACAGTCCCTGCTTCCTAGGGATGTGGTTAGAAAGGCTACTGCTGATATCACCAATACGGAGAGGACTATGGATACCTTCGGACTCCTGTCCTACTCTGGCAGCTGGTGGTCCTGGAAATGGTTCTATAGGACTCACAGGAGCCAAGAGCATGAAGTTATCATTATCTCCATCACCCCATGACTTGCTTTTGTCAAGCTTTCCTCTCTGAGATGTGACTTTTTCTGTGTGCCCCGCGCAGAATAGCTGGAGCCACGCTCAGTTCTTCTGGGGGAAGATGGGACACAGGCAGCTGCCAACCTCTCACAGAAGGTCAGAGCTAGAGAAGAATGCGGGAGAGATCAGAGGAAGATGGTCTCCTTCTGGCCCATCCACAGACAGGCCAGAGCACACTGCATAGAACCAGACAGGGAGGCAGGCAGGCTGGACCCGGGAGGCTGGGTGATAGATAATCCTTGTGGTGCCAGATCACTGAGAGCAAACAGGCGTGGCGCCCTCCCCCGTGCCAGGCACCAGGCGCAGCATCCTCTCCCTGTGTCTCACAGCAGCCCTGTGAGACAGCTCCTTTGTCATCATCCCTATTTTGTAGATGAGGAAAATGAGTCACTGAGAGGTTGAGTAACTTGCCCAGAGACACATGCATTGCAGTAAGTGGCAGAGCAGGACTTGAAGGTGGGTGTCTTAGCACCACATTAGTGCAACCTTACCCTGCGCCGAACACCAGCTCACCATGCTGGTGGAAGAGCTTGGCAGTAATGCTGTCTGCTCAGCCCCATTGTACCCCAGGCTCCTGGATCCACGCGTCTCGGCCAGCTCTCAGCACAATCACACACAACCAACCACCTTCAAAAGTCTCACTGGCTTGTACAAAATGCATTTATATCATAGGTCTGTAGTTCGACTTCGGTTAAGCCGCAGTTATTACACACCTATTATGTGCCGGGCTCTGATCTCAGTTAGACCTTCAGGATTACCTACCCAGCAGGGAAGATACCCAAGAAACTGATCAGAGTGAGAAATGCATGTTCTGTGACAGGACCTGTTCAAAGGGCTGGGGGACACAGAGAGGGAGTGAACAAATTTTCCTGGGATGAATTGGGGACAGAGGTTAAGATGTGAGCTGGGTTTTAAAAGATTGGTAGGAATTCAAGAGACAATAAAGTTGGAATGGGGTGTTCTAGAAAGTGGGAGTTGCCTTTAGCAAAGGTGCAGGGGATGTTCAGGGGATGTAGGTGGTTTCTCTTGCTGAGGAATAGGCTGCATGGGCAAGCAAGGGGAAGCAGTTGGCTGGACAGGGGAGAAAGGGCCAGGTCAGGCACTCTGAGAACCCTTGACCTTTTTCAAGCTGTAGAGTAGACATATTAGCTCTGGAAGGGGAGGAGGACAAGGGCTTGAAGGCAGGGAAATGCTCTGTGATTCTGCAGGTAAGAGATATTGCAAACCCGGGCCAGGTGGACCCAGTGGGTGGGATTTATGTATGCATAATCCCAGGGTGGGAGGGGCCAGAAGTCACCCCACCCCTTCTCACCAGAGTTTATGCAGTGTGTCACCAAAGAGCAATAAAAGTAATATTTCTGTGAGACTGAAATTCAGTGTGATTCTATTTTAAAGGTGGCATTATAGAAATGTTTTTTCATTGATAGCAGCATAATTGAGATAAATCCATGTTTCAATCCTTAACCCCAAGTAGATGTTCTACAGAGTTGCAGAACTCATTATTAGACAGTTTTTCATTACTATAAGGAAATACCTGAGACAGGCTTTTCTTTATAAAGAAAAGAAGTTTATTTTAGCTTTTGGTTCTGGAGGTACCAGGTCCAAACAGCAGGGCACAGGTTCTGAAGAGGGTCTCCTGGGGTTGCATCAGATCATGGTGGAAGTGTGTGTATCTCTGTTGTAAAACCACCAGGATTCAATCACGGGGCTCTACCTAATGACCTAATGTAATCTCTTCCCAAAGGCCTCATTTCTAAACTCTGTAGTCAGATTAAGTTTCTACTCCCTAATACCATTAATGTAAGACTTTAGGGATTAAACTCCTGCATGAGTCAGGGAGACAAACCATATTTAAACCACAGTACCTCACTTACCAATTCCTTGCTAAAAGGTTCATTGGAAGAGCCCACCGCCCAAGGTCCCTGCTGGGGTCTACTCTCTGGGGATCATGTTCTCAAAGAGAGCCAGCCAGGGTGGGGTCTGCATATGTCCCCACCAAGTACAGACAGAGGCCATGGCACCCAGTTCCATCGCAGTGTTTGGTGTCCTTTACTGCTGACAGTCAATGCTCCGTGCTGACAGGAAGCAGCCTGAGGCTGCATGACCAAGCCAGGCCTCCAGGAAGCCCGGAGGAAGCAGGAACCTCACAACCTTCCCTTCTCTCATCCCACAGCCTGCTCCTCCCACTCTAGCCACCCCAGCCAGGCCTGAGATGAGGTGACAGGGCAGACAGACACCTACCTGGACACTAAGCCCACCCAGAGGATGAGAAGCCACGGCCAGCTGGTCAGGGGGAGGAGGGCACTGCAGTGGGCAAGGCTGCTTATTTTTAACCTGTTTATTGGCTGGGGCTTTCCAGAGCGGGACGCGGCGCCTGCTCTTGCTGATGCTGTTATTTCTCCCACCAGGGCTGGGAATTCGTTCATTTTCCAGGCAGCTACCTCAGCTGCTGCCCGTGGTGGCAGGCTCTGGGCAGGTTGTTGTGTGTCAATTTTTTTTTTCTTTTTTTTTTTTTTGGTGCTGGGGATCAAATATTATTTTTGATGGCCCACCTTATGGGGCATGGATTTCCCTGGGTGGGGGCAGGGGTCTTGGTGCTGTCCTCACTGCAGCATGAGGCTTGGTAAGATGCAGCCAGGGGACAGGAACAAGGAGTCCAGCCGGGGGTCCTGTGTGTTCAGGTGCTCTCACACTGTGCTTCATGGCCCCTGGCCCCTGAAGCACCGTGGAAGCCTGGCACCATGAAGTAAGAGGAAGGCTCAGGCTGGGACAAGGGCATCTGCCTTCCAGCCCCAAGTCTGCCCTGGTGTAGCTATTGCTTCAGTTCTTCATGCCCAAGGATTGCTGAGGTGGCTTGGGGCCTCAGCTTCCCTTTTCTGCTCCCTTTGGGGAAAGATCGGGGTGGGGATTCCTCACCTCTCCTGGACTCTGGGAGCTCCTGGTGTTCCTTGGCTATGGCAGTGTAATCCAGTCCCTGCCTATTTCCGCCTTCTTCCCAGGACCTCTTGGTCTGTGGCTATGTATCCATCCCCATCTCCCCTTCCTTTCCCTTATAAGAACACCAGTTACTGGATTTAGGGCCCATCCTGAATCCGTGATGATCTCAACCCTCGGTCCTTACTGCGCTCTGAATATTTATGTCCCTCCAAAATCCATATGTTGAAGCCTAATCCCAAATACAACAGTGTTAAAAAGTTAGGCCTTTGAGAGGTGATTAGGTCATGAAGGCAGAGCCCTTACAAGGGACTCCAGAGAGCTCACTTGACTCTTCCACCATGTGATGGCACAGCAGGAAGGTGCCAGCTGTGAAGCAAAAAGTGTCCCTCCCCAGACACCAGACCTAAGTCACCTTGACCTTGGACTTTAGCCTCCAGAACTGTGAGCAATGAATTTCTACTGTTTATAAGGTATCCAGTTTGTGGAATCTTTGTTATAACAGCCTGGATGGACTAAGGTAAGTACTTACTTAACAATATTTGCAAACACCCTATTTTTGAACAAGGTCACATTCACAGGTGCTGAGGAGTTCAAGACTTGGACATTTCCTTTGGGGGACACTATTCAATGCACTATAGCCAGATCCTTGTGGATATCCTTCTCAGTTCTCTTCCCTAACTGCAGTGTGACAGTTAGAAGGCAGTGAGATCAGAGGGCATAAGGTCAGAGGGCATGAGGCCTCTGGAAGAAGCTGCTTCTATGCTAGGATGCTCACTTCCCGACTCCAGTGCAAATAAGAACTCTGGCCAAAGTTTGAGCTCTGAGCATAGAGTAAAGGTTGACATCAAGTCCCTCTCCCCGCCCCCTGCTGCAGGAAAGCCAGAGAATATGAAGGAAGAGGATTCAGTGGAAGAAAGAGCCCCGCGGAAGGGGTGCCTTCTGAGCAGAGGGCAGAGAATAAAGAAAAGTGACAAGTGGGAAGACCTCGAGGCCTGAAACCACTGAGTTTCTGCAGCCCAGACATGCCCCCACATGGCAAGGAGCGGAGGGGTGGGCAGATGCATTGGGACCCCGGGCAGCTCCTGGCAAACTCAGATGTTTGCCTCTCCGCACTCCTGCTCCACTTGGGGCCCTGTTCACTGAGGAGCCCGGCCTCTGCCCTAGCACCTACCCGCCCCTTGCACACTCCTTTCTCCCGTGGAGATCCAGCAGGCTGACTTTTCTCTGCTTTCCAGGTGACAGGGAGTTGATCTTAGAAACAAATTTAAGCCAGCTTGGGAGTTGATGACTGAAACTGCCAAGGCTTCTGCTGGCACAATGGATGACCGGGGGTGTATTTTACATTTCCAGGCAAAAGAGAATTGGATTCAAAGACAGGAATCTCAAGGTTGAGGGCAGGAGGACTTGTTGGTCCCGAAACGCACAGGGCCTGCCCTGGTGTTGGACCACCTCCATGTAGCCTGGGGGACGCCCTTGTCCTGCACTTGTGTGGCCTGAGGCCTTTGTGGAATTCACCCAGGGACAAGTCTCAGTGGACCAGCTCTCAGACAGGTCACAAACATGCCACAGGATCTATTTATACTGTGCCCGCCTATTTTAAAGGTAAAACAACAGAGTGACATGTCAGCCCAAGGTCACACACAGTAAAGCTTCCTTGATCTGAGCCCCGACCTCCTGGCTCTTCAGTCTACCCTATCTTCTTTTTTATTTAGGGGCTGGTTTCTCAGTCTCCTTTTAACCCTTTCCCTTCCTTTCCCTCTTTTCTCAAAGTCAACCATTTGAGTGTTTTGGTTTGCGTGGGAGCTTGCAAAACGGTCGCGCGCGCATGCGTATGTGTGTGTGTGTTGATGACATTTGGTTCAGAATTTTGAATTTCATTCTCTTCCTTACTCTTTCTACTCAACTATGCTTTGAGTTCTTCCATGTCCTACGTGAACAGAGATTTCCTGCTGGGAAGGACCTGAAGTTTGCTTCCATTGCATTTTGCCCATCCGTTCTCACAGGAATGAGCCCCCATCTCCCACCACCTCAAGAAATAGTGCCACAGATGTCCCCGCTCCTGTCCCTTATGAGTGTTCCTAAGGTTCCCTTTTGAGCACATTCTAGGAGCAGAAATGTGGATTGCAAGGTGAGCATGGCACCCGTTTGCCTCAGGATTGCCATTTCACCCTGAGGATGGCCACGGTGGTCGTCACCCATCAACACTACCTTCCTGAATTCCTTCCCACTGTGTCATAGAGATTCCTTGGCTGTGAAATGGAACATGGCGTCACATCAGAGTGTCACACCTGACACTGGGTGTGAATTCTGGTGAGAAGAGAAAACCTGCAAGGTTGCTCTGTTTAGTTATGTCAATCAATGGTGGATGGACTGCTCCACTTTACAAATGACCAAGGTGGTCTGTGCTGGTGCTGGGGTCTTGTGGGTACACATCCGGATCATCTCTCCACCCTGCCCTGCCCCGCCGTCTCTCTGCAGGCCGAGCTGGCGGGAGGCTCATCTCAGGCTTCTGGTTGGTGGTGGTCATTGAAGACATCAAGAGGCACTAGCAGGAGAATGGGGCAGGAGGAGGGTGAAGTAGGGATTTGCTCCTCCGGTGCCTCCTCCTATCAAACCATGTCACAGTCCCTTAGACCTTCTTTTCTCAGCTTTTTCAGAGATATCCAGCCAAGTCATCTACTGATGGCTTCTGTACACAGCTTCCCTTGAAAGTTCTGTTTTGTTTACTGTCCCTGCCCCTCACCCCTTCAGGCATATGGGTGGGAACAGCTCCTTTTTCTTGCTGCATGAAGTCTTGCCTGTTTCCAAGGGGACCTGGCTGGGGATACACTGTCTGATGTTTAAAGGAATACACAAAATGATGGGCTAGACTGGGTGATATTTGAGGGCAGTTCCAGCACTATCCTTCTTCGTACCAGGATAGCTACCATGTCCCCTGATAGGCGTGTCTCAGTATCCCAATCGGAAACACCACCTGGGTTGGGCCTTCCCTCTAGGACACGTTTATCTTCATAACTTCAACTCTCTCACGTGTCCCCCTCCTCAGATGGCCTCAGGTCAGTGCCACCCACTACCCCACCCCACTTACCACTCACCCCACCCAGGCTCCTCCTTTGTGTCCCTTTGATCCCCTGGCTTCCTCTTCCATAGCTTTGATCCGCATGCTGTATCATGACTGCCACAAGGTTGTGAGCTCTTGAAGTCACACACAGGATCCCATGTTCCTCGCACAGTGTGGTGCAGGCTCTCAGTGTTTGAGGGGTGCTTGCTGGCCCTGTGGAGTTTTCTCTGAGCCTACCTGAATCCTCCTTGGGCCAATGGAAATCGTATCTGCCTCTCCCTGCTCTGTCTGGGACCACAGTCTGTTCCACCTCTGGAAGGAGCCAATGACAGCAGCTGGGAGATGAGGTTCAGAGATCCTGGGGGGCCAGAGGGCTGACACTTTAATTGCATAATTATTTCTGCAGTAATGACGGTGCTGGGGAAGATGAGGCCTGCTGCCTGCAGGATGGATGGCGTGGGGACCGGTGAGTTATATTTTCCCAGATAAAAGCACCGATTGCCTATAAACTCTGATTTTGCCTGATGTAAAAGCCACTTTATTGCACATCCAGAAATTACTACCCGTATAAAAGCACATTATTGTGATGTAAAAATAGATTTTTATATAATTTTTTCATGCTACCACCTTGTAATTCCTCATTTCCAAGCACCCTGAGATTGCATTGAGGTTTATTTTTCTCTTTTAATTGTTTGCCATGGCATGCCAATTTATGGTGAGATATTCTCCCTGAGATCAGAGTGGGGCCAGGGCATAAATATCAGCCATCACTTCCTGGCAGGCAGGGTTCTAGGACACCCCAAATGCCATCAAACGACATCAGGTTCCACCTGATGTTACAGTTTGGTGTGGGGAGGGCTATGGTTCATTCTCACCTGGAGCCCACCGGAGGCAGGAAAGGGAGAGGGGCTCTCATGACCTGGAGGGTGCAGGACAAGTTCTACCTCTCTGGCCCTGGCCTGCTGGAATGCAACCAAGGGAAACTGGGCTCTGGGCTGTTTAATCCGCATTGCTAGTCTGCTCCTTCTGGCTCATGAGGTGGCCCCATGTCCCTTCCTCATATGGGAACTCCACCACCCCATAAAGCTCCCTGTCAGAACTTTGACCTTTTTCCACATTGATCCCCTTTGTCTAGTTCCCCTCCCGGGAGGAAAGTTCACACAGCTGTTATTTAGGAGAGCTGACTTCCCCTCCCCTGCGCAGAAAGCCCCCCCCCCCCCCCACTTGGCTGCCCAGTTGGGTGGCTTCCCTGCAGCAAAGAGCAAGACTCTTACAGCAACACTCCTCACTAGGGACAAAGAATCACTTTCCTGTTTTTTATAGCTTTGAGGGTGGGAGCTGTGACTTAGCACAAGGCAATTCCAGGTAGCCTCTCCCTGCCCTTAGCGCCATTCACCTCCCTCCTGACCTGGACCTGGGGCCTCCTCTTGCTACTGATCCTCAAGCCTGCACTGAATCAACCCGGACTGCCTCTGACTGACAGCCAAAACCTACTGGACAGCATCTGGGGGAGGGTTTTCTGGTGGGGCAGGTGGATGGATATTCTGGGGTGCCCCTCCTCCATTGGCAGCACCGGGTAGGTCAAGTAAGAAACGACCCAATACGTGCAAGAATGTTTAGATCAGTGACTCTTAAGCATGCCTCAGAAACATCTGCTGAGCTTCGTAGAATTTTTCAGTGGATCTGGAGTGGGGTCTGAGAATGTGAGTTTTAACAAGTTCCCAAGTGAGGCCGATGCTGCTGACCTGGGAACCATACCTGAGAACCAGTAGCTTAGCTGTCGCCCTGATGGAAGGAGTTGGAAGGTAGTGATTTTCGAGGGCTGTGTGTAGTGCTGATCCACAGGAGATGGAGAGCAATTCGGGCAGCGTAGCAGCTCCTGGGACTGAGTGGAGGGGGAGAGATAGAATGAACGATAGGATTTGAGAAGGAGTGGTCTAGGGACCAGGAGTTATCGGGACGTCAGATCCCGCGACCGGAGAAGCTACGGACTTTTCTGGAGTCACCGGCGCCCCGGCCGCGCCAGTGAGCGTCGGCTTCCAGCGCCCAGCACTGCAGCCCGATCCTCGAAGCAACGGTGCCCAAGCCGCAGAGTGCGCGGGCCTCCAATACCTTGCCGAGTCGCGGTGGCCCCGGAGCGCAGGGAGCAAGCGCCGAAGTGGCACAGCCCAGAGCTGTCTGGCCAGGACGCAGGGAATCTGCGTCCCGGACGCTTCGGGCTGGGTACCGGATGCAGCGCCAGCCTACAGGGATCTGCTGCCTTCTCCCGCCGCCTTCCGAACGGAGGTGGGGCTCCGGGCGTCAGCGACGGACAAGGATCCCGGCTGCGGCAGCGCCTCCGGCCCCGGGGTGCCACGCGGTATAGTGACCGCGAGCGGCCCGAGGCCCCTCTGACTGGTTGCCACTCGTTAGCCTGTGCATGCCGAGTGGAGCACCTTCTGCGCGGGGACCCCGCGGGAGGCGAGGGTGGCCTGCGCGGTTGCCCGCGGCCACACCTGGGATTCTAACCCCGCCTAGCCGCTGACTAGCCCTACGACCTTGATCAAGTCCCTCCTCTCTTGTTCTCTTTTATCTGTAAACGGGGATAAGGTGGAGATGGGGACAATGATGTCCTCTTCTACGGCTCTGCAGATTTACGTCGTAGGAAGCGCGAGGAACTCCTACACCAACCATCCAGTCATCGCCCTGACCTGCCCTCGCAAGCGCAGCGGGCGCCTTTGGAAGAGCCGCCACTCACGCTCCACCTCAGCTTTTTACTATCAACAGGACACTCGGCTCCATCCGGCTGCCTAGCCTCCGCCCCTAGGGGGCGCTGTCCCCCGAGCATGGGCGCGGTTGGCGGGATCCGAATCCCGTTTGCGACCTTGAACCAGACTAGGACCCTGGACCATAGCAAGGCTGCTGTGGGGTGGAAGCGTGTGCTGTGCCTGGCACAGAACCCGGCAGGGGGCAAGAGCGCCATGGATACGACCATGTGGATAACCGGGACCTGCCTTGCCCTAAACTTTGTCAGGTCCTCCATCCCCTGCCATTATCAGCACAGCAGGCAGGTCTGGAATTTTCCAAAAAAAATTAGGGAAGCATCAACCGGGAGGAATACAGGACTTGCCGATCAGTCGCATGTTTTCCAACAAGTGAATGCTGGTCACAGATTCCCAGGCTGCCCTGTTCCAACAAAGTCCTGATTGGGCCTGGTGGGGAGGTGAGACTTGCTTCTCTGGCTCGCTGGGTTTTGCCCCATGCAATACCCGCTGCCTGGACTGAGCATCACTTTACTCTTCATTCATTTGTTCATTCCTAATCATATATTGAATACTTGGTACTGATAGGACACTGCTGGAGACAGGATATATAGATTAATAAAACATGGTCTGTCTCTTAGAGGGTATTTGTAAAATAGGGCAAAATGTCCCTTCTTCACAGGATTACTGGTAGAAAGCTTAGTCCAATGTGGGGCATTCAGACTATTAGCTGCCACTGACATCATGGTCAGATGGAAGATTGATAGTTCGGAGAGCCTACACTCTGCTGTTCACAGCAATCCTGAGGGACAAGAGGTGCTAAGCAGCCCAGCCTCCCCTAGGTCAGGCTATCCTTCACTCATGATAGGGTTTGGCTCCTTCTCTCAGAATTCTGGTTTAATGTAGGAGTTGTGTTCTTTCCCTACCTCCAACTCAGGCCTCGTCAATCTCCCAGTCCTCTCTGTGGGGGCCAGGTCCTCTCTACCTACCTACCTACCTACTTACCGCTGGTAGTCTCTAATCTGAAAAGGGGGCCAGGAGGAGCTGGTTCCTCATAGCCTGGGCCTAGGGCTCAAAGTGCATCCTGGGAACTGATTAGAAATGTGAATTTTTTTTGCCTCATCCCAGACTTATTGATCAGAATCCACGTTTTAACAAAATGCCCAGATGATTCATAAGCATGTTAAAATGTGAGAAGTTGCTCCAGGGCCTGCTGACCCAAAAGCCCTGTTACCACCAGAGAAAATGGAAGGATGGTCTTTAGAATCTGCCCACCATCCAAGGAGCTCAGCCACTTCCAGTTTCTTGGCCTTAATTCTTCCTGCTTCTAGGGAACTCACCGTTTCTGTCCTTAGGGGCCTCTCCCTCCCAAGAAAACCAATCTTGCTGAAGTTTGCCAGGTTCAAATATCTGCAGATGACATCTGCCAACAGGGCAAAGCCCTTGAGTGGCTCAGCTGTGGTCCTTTGTGCCCAGTAAAGCAAAGGCACTCACCTCTTGTTTACTGAACTGCAATACATTCTTGGCAAATGGCTCACAACAGCAGCAATAGCGGAAGAGCTGACTGGGCTGGACACTACCACCTCAAGAGGATTCCAGACCTCGGTTCCAGCAGAAGCCACGTCTGCTGCCAGGATGCTGTACTTTGACTGTTAGAATCTGGTCACAAAAGCACAAAGGCAAGGACAACAAATATATGGGATCTGCATGAGACTGCCCCTCTTTCCCACGCTCTGTGCTCTGAGTAGACATCAATAATTGATTGCAGTCGACTTTCTGGCATGACCTTAGAGTCCTTTCTCACAGCACCCCAGGGAGCCACTGTCAATTGATCAGACATGGCACTGTGTGATCTTTGCCTCTGGTTTTCCCTGGGGGCTGACCTCCATAGATCAGGGCAGATGAGACGAGTGGTCAGGCTTGTGTCCGAGGACACCTAATGCATGGCCCAGGGTGGTTGCTGCTGGACTGTGAGGAGTCCCATAAACCACCCCTACCCCGACACTGCTCACAGCTGGGTGGGTGGATGCAGCCCGACTCGCCTTTTCCCACACAACTCCCTCTCGCTGGGCACCTAGGCGATCACATCATGGTTCATCAAGGTGGGCCTCTGTGGCACTTTCCACATTCATGCCAGGTCTCCTTTCACACCCTGTGTAACTTCTCCCAGGCACTGACCTCTCCACATCTGTCACCTGTCACGTTGGAATGCCCCCAACAGTCATGCTGTGGTATCCGTGTGCCCCTTGGATCCCAGGGTTCTGGTGGGCATGGAGGGTTGGGGAAGTGCCCACTTCGGTGTCAACATTTCTTGCCTGGCTTGGTGCCCTTGGCAGGCTTCCTCTGCACTGCTCCGCTCTGGCCTTGCTCCCTGGAGGAGCCTGGGATCCATTTCCTCCTTCACAGCCAGTGAAGCCTGTGTGCCTGCTGGCTCACATGCAACATAATTCTCATGGTGGCTCTGAGGCGGAGTCTGACCTCAATGCTGCTGCTTTCTCTGCCTGCAAGACCCCAGTATCTCCAGTGTGAGGCTTCCTACCGCCCACTTCCACCCAGTACTGTCCCTGCTCCCACCTGCCTCTCTGCCCACTGTCCCCTTAGCCAACAGGGCTTGCTTAAGAGCCACACCTGCACTTGGGGGAACGACTCGTTTTCTGCAGCAGAATATCAGGTCTGCTAATCAGAAAGTCTGCTGGAGACACACAACCCCTACCACCAACTTTTCCTTCTGCCTGCCAAGTCCAGATTTCAGGTGCAAGGGAAGGTGTCCAAGGGTAGGTTCTGGCTGGGTGTGGCATCCCTCCCTGCCAAACCCAGTATGGCGTATACCCTCTCCCTAGGCATGTGGTGATGTCTCTTCAGTGTCTTCCCGCCCACTGCCTGGCATACAGCAGATGCTCAGTACACATGGGCTGATTGCCTTGGCTGCAGAACTACCCAGCCCCCACTCCTGGTTGCAGGATTTCCACCTTGGAGGCAGTCAGAGACTCGGCCAAGTGACATTGCTCCTTCCTCTCCTGATACCCTTGGTTCCCATCTGGCCTTAGCCCCACAATGCTCCCTGGACCAGAAGGCTGCTTCTGTGTGTTTGGGTTTTACATTACCACTAGTTTCCTTTACCAAAGGGATCTTGGGCAGCCCAAGCTCCCATCAAGTTCAGGTCGGGCACCCGCTACAGGCAGGTTGCCTACATTGTGTTCCCTAGTTGTAACCTGAGCACTGAGTCTTGCTGGGTCGTGTGCAAAGGGCCTTACAAATGTCTCACTGAATTCTTTCATTAACAGTAAGAGGCGGGGATTTTTACCTTTTTGTTTTTAGAAATGAACTTTCAGAGAAGTTCATTAGCTTCATTAGCTAGTGTGTGACATGCTGGGCACCAAGAGCCTGCCTGCCTCCAGAGCCACGTCCTCAACCACTATGCTGCATGGCTCCGTGAGGTGAGGTAACTTCCTTTCCAAGTGCTCTGCCATTGTCAGCTCAGCCTGATCGTGACTAATCTGGTTGACATCTATCTCTCAGTCCCTGCTACAGCCTAATCCACAGAGAAGACAAACTCTTCAGCCACTGGCTGGAGAGGGCAGCCTGAGAGGAGGCTGACTTGGGCTAGGAGAATCTGGACCCCTCAATATCGTCTCTGCTACTGTGAGACACTTGTGACCACAGGTAAGCTGAGCATGTGAACACACCCCAAAGAAAAACCACAGTACCATTTAGACCAACCAATCCAGATTGGCTTCTTCTCCCCCAACTACACTCATCAGGCCCAGATCTGTGGCGTTTGGGTGGCTGCAGGAAAGTGCTCATATTAGCCCCAGGGTGAAGGGGGCTGACCTATCTGCTCAGCCCAGGAAACCAGAGGACACCTATAGATTTAGGCTGCCCACTCACCTAATTGCATCAATGGCACCTGCTCCCTTCCCAGTCTGACTGAGCCCTGGGCATTGAATAATGACTCCTTGGAGCTGGGATGATGAATCTACTCTTCCCAGCCCTCAGGGGTCCTTGTTTCCCGCTAGCCGTGACCAAGTTCCTAAGGGAACCCTGTGAGGCTCTGAGGCACCCACCCTAGCTGGTGTCAATTCTGAGTTTAGGGGCCTGACAAGGACCCCTAAAGACCATGTAGTCCCATCACTTCCCCAGAACTGACTCTGGTAAAAAAAATGTCTTTTAGAAGACTGGTACCAAGAACCGCCATTCCTATGGTGATGGAGGTAATACCTGCTACCTTTGTGGGGAGGGACCCTAGGGAGCTGCCGGGATGCTGATGTTCTACGGCTTGAGCCGAGTGATGGCTTCACAAGTGTGTAGTTTTGTAGAAACCCACAGACCACAGACCTAAGATGTGTGTCCCTTCCTGCAAGTTATACTTGGACAGGGACTTGAAGTCAAGGGTCTCCTGTAGGCACATCAGTCCTCTGCTGTTTTCTCCCAGGTGAGACTTTAGATGGTCAGCGTCCAGGGCTGGTGGTCCCTAGGCCTGTGGCCATGGGCTGCGCAGGGCTGTGGACAGCTTCCTTCACAGGTTCCACCCACCAGGAGAGGCCTTTGGTCAGAGCATCCCCTATTCGTCAGGTGAGCTGCTCTAGTTGTTCCCTTGTCCTTGAAACCTTCCATGGCTCCTTGGAAGGATAAGTGCTCCTCCTGGGATTTCTCAGATAACTCCCCCACCTAGATTAGATCTTTTCTTTCTTTGAGTTCCCACACCACCAAATAAACTTAGTGATAATAACCATCTATTGTCCCAACTCCTTGCCCGAGACAGAACATCCCAGTAGCTCATGTCTCCACAGCACCCTTCCCTCGCTCTTCTCAGACCCCTTGCCCCGCTCAGGGTGTTTGTGTTGGTCACTCTTGTGTTTCTGCATTTCATTACCGACCTGTAGGGTCCACACATCCCAGTTTACTCAAGGCAGGTCCTGCTTATGTTTGTGGTTCAAACATGTGGATTAACTGTGTCCCTTTTCATTCTCCAAGATACCCCATTACGTGGTCACTCAACGTATGCATGTATCTACAGTACTTGATTTTGCACTTTATGATAATGGTATTGAAGTCCTCTGAGATGTGTTTCATCACTCAACGTCATTTCTAAGATTTCTCCATGGTATTTTCTGCAGCTGTGGTTTCCCTGTTTCACTGTGTGACCACACAAGACCCTGCCCGTTTTGCCCCGTTTTTCACTGTAGAACAAGGCTGCAATGCCAGTTCTTGCATGACTCCTGGATCATGGGGCCTTCACACTATCAACTTGACCATCTAAAGAAACAGAATCTGTACATTTGTCCATAAGATCAATCAGGCTTTTCTATCACCAGGATCTGTTTTCTCAGGACACTATGAGCCCCACAAGGCTAGGGATTGTCCCCTTTTCCCCCAGCCTTAGACAGTGCCTGGAACGAGTAGCTCAGGAAATGCCAAAAGCCTCAAAGTTCAGGGGGCTGCAGATGGCACAGGACAGATCCATTCCCATTCTGGAAAGACTCCGAGATGCTGCTGAGGCCGGGCAGTAGAAACAGCTGTAGTGTGACATGCGCCAGCCCCTGCAATGGCTCTGTACAAATGGAGGGTGTGTCGAACATGCTGTGGTTTCAAGTATTCTGCTTGCTTGAGGGCTCTGGGCCTGCAGCAGGAAGAGTTGCCCCCTCTTCATCAGGACAAGTGCACCCTTGCCTCCTGCAGCTGAGCCAGCCCCCCCCCCCCATCTCCTGCAGGTCCCCAAGGGCCAGGTCCACTGAGATGGACACCCACCAAGGTGAGAGCCATGATGTAGAGAAAAATCACAGGCCTGGGGCTAGGAGACCTGCTTTCTATTCCTGGTCCTGCCATTAATAAGCTGGTGACCTTGGGCAAGTCACTCTGTCTCATTTCTTGTTCTATAAAATGAGTCTGGACAGTGATAGCTAATTCTTGAACTTGAGGACTCATCAGAACCAGCTAGGAAGCTTGTTAAAGTATAGGTTCCCAGGTCTCACCCCACGGGGCTCCAGGCAGTAGGTCTGAAGTGAACCTAGATATATGCATATTTACCTGATAATGAATATAAAAAGAGCCTCAGAAATGCTTGTTTATGGTTAAAAAATTCAATAGTGTTCCCCATCCCCAGCAGTGCTACCTACAGGCAACCACTTTTAATCATCTGCTTTTGATCTTCTGGGGGTTACTATCTTGCTGCTAAATAATATGCTGATTCTTGTTTCATCAACTTCAAACAGTACCCATTGTCTTCCCACTATGATGGATGAGGACTTAGTTCCCTTTCTCCATCCTCACTCTCAATATAGTTCTGGCACTATTTTGGGCAGCTGTTATTTTACTGAGCACCCCAGGTGGTTCTGATGTAGTGGGTCTGCCAGCCACAATTAGGGAAGCTCTTGCTTAGCGAGCCTTCTGGTAGAGACACTGATGTTCCTTGGCCTATCTTAAGTCCCTGGTTCTTACAAGTTTTGTTTTGTTTCGGTGCTGGGGTTTGAACCCAGAGTCTTGTGCATGCGAGGGCAACCATTGTACCAACTGAGTTATCTCCCCAGCCCCCTTACAAGGTTTTTGTTTTTTGTGGCGCTGGAGGTTGGTACCTAGGGCCTCGCCGCATATGCCAGCAAGTGCTCTGCCGCTGAGCCCTGGTCTCTGGTTCTTCTTCTACTTTGCTTCTAGATTTGTTTGCAGGTTCCTTTCCCCACCACTGGAAGCTCTGGAAGGCTAGGCAACCATGCCACTCTGGGAATGAAACTGGCCCTGCCGTCATCCTTCCTTAGGGGGGTGTCACCTCCTGTCCCCCAGTTGCTAATTAGGATGGGCCGATTTCTCCCTCATGGACTGGCTCTAGCAGATTGTTGAGTTCTGGCTTCTTTATAACAAGAGGGTGTGGTGTTTTCACACAGAACACTGGAAAAAACCCACATGCTCTGAACCACCTGTGGCACCGGATGAGTTTTTTTTTTTTTTTTTTTTTTTTTTTTGGCGGTGCTGGGGATTGAACCCAGGGCCTTGTGCTTGCAAGGCAAGCACTCTACCGACTGCGCTGTCTCCCCAGCCCCGCTGGATGAATCTCACAGACATGCCCAGTGAAAAAGTCCCCACGTTAGAATACAGACTGAGATCACCTACGTTAAGTTTTACACCTGGACAAAACTCAGCTGGGATAGAAGTCAAGAAGGGGTTACCCGCAGGGTGACGGTGCCTGGGGAGGACTGGCTGAACTCTTGTTTTTGGTGCAATGTTGTATGGTGATGTTCACTTTATGAAAACTTGAGCTGTAACCTTATCATCTATGCACTTTTCTGGATGTTGATTCCTTACTAATGTTACCTCTGAAAAAAGGAATGGATCAAGGCCAAGCAGCTCTCCTTCCCTCCTAAGCACCTCTCGAACAAGCCCTTCCCTGGGATGGCCCAGGCAGGCGGGAGCCAGAACAGCGCTCGCGGGTGGTTCTGAGTGTGGGGAGAGAGGAGGGGAGCTGGAGCCCACAGATCGGGCCTGTCTGATGGGTTTCAGAATTCTAGTGCTGCACCCTGCAGAGCAGAGTGCCTGCTGGGTCAAGGAAATGCTGGAAATGAGGCCCAAGCATGTTTCCTGGGAAGGGTGACAAGATACTAGGCGACCAGAACTCATGTGCCATCTTCCCCACCTGCTAGCAGCCAAGCTGTCCGGGGGAAGGGTGGTATACGGGCCCCCAGCCCGCCTCCCCAGGCTGCTGGCCAACCTAGTGTAAATATTATTACACTCCTACGCATCTGAAGGACGTTAATTATTAAAACACATGCCACCCAGGGTAGTGCACTGTAATTAGGTTCAAATTAAATTAGCATCCTCTTGTAATTAGGACATCAATAACCACTCTTGAGGCACCAGCTCTCCAGCCCCTCCTTGGTGCTTCCCAACATGGCCTAATGTAAGAAAAGGGGTCCATTGACTCTCTCCCCAGGACACAGAAATAATCAAACCAATAAATAAAGTAAGGCAGCTATAGGAGCCCTTCCCCCACTGCCTGCCTTGTCCTGTCCTGCACGGAGCAGGGAGAGGTAAGAGGGTGGCTGGGAGAAGTCTCCAGCATCAGTGCCTCCCTGGGGTTCACCCCACACCCTGGGCTCTGCCCCATCAGCCTGAGACGCAGCATCTCCCAAAGCCTGCCCTTGGTTGGCCCATCTCCCCTCTTCCTCTGGGACACATTCCCAGCCACCTGGACCAGGGGCTCAGTCCCTTGATGTTCCAGGCACTGCATTTGCAGCCTCCTTGCCTAGTCCACATGCCCTTGAGAGCCTAAAAGGGGCCTTGGCAACTGCTGGACCCTGTGCTGGGTGCTCTCTGGGTTTTCATCCCTGCCAGGTGCAGGCATGGACGTGTGGATGATTTTGCTGTTCAGTAGGAAAGGGGGGCAGGAAGCAGAACCCATGATCCTGAGGTCAAGGGGCAAGTTCTTTAGCTCAAGGAGCTGGGGAAGAACCTGCAGAGGCTCTTTTGGTGCTACTTCCAAGTGCTGACACTGAGTGGACAAGCTGGGATGAAGGCAGAAAATGCCACGCGCGTGTACAAACGTATGTACACACACACACACACACACACCATTTGAGTGTCTCTCTCAATTTTGTACCCTTGGCAGTGGGTTGCTTCACTCTGGTCCCAGTCCCGCCCAGGACAAATCTTAGGAACTCAACAGTTGCGGAGGAGAGAGAAGAACACCACGCTGGACTCACACCAGGTAAGCAGTGGCAGAGCCATCCTGCCTGGCGACTGCTTTGACCTTTGTCTAAAGCAGCCTTGGAAGAAGGAAAGGAAATAAGGAGTGGGAAGGCCCAAGCATAATTTCAATTGGAAAACTAAGGAGGGTTTATCCTTGGGTGCAGAGGTAACCAAGGCAACTGTTACGACAGGGAGATGATTTCAGACCCTTTCCAGAAGAGTGGGCTGGCATCTTGCCCCTCTGCCGAGGGTGCTCATTGTGAATACTCAGCACCCTACCTCTTGGCCTTACTGGTAAGCACCTTGGAGGTAAAGAGAAAGTGAGATGGGCACTTGCTTTTCCGTGGACAAGAATAAAATGAGAGGTCATGGTGAGAGTGTACCTGCCTGCTGGGGGCAGGACGGCTTCTCCAGGAACGGGCATGATGAAGAGATCACACGTGTCACCATCGCACTCCTGCTGATTTGGTGGACCCCAAGGGGTACACAGTCATGGGAAACGCAGTTCACTGAGCCGTGAAGGATCTGACTCAAGGAGCGCAGCACTCACTCTGACCAGCCCCGTGGGGCTGCAGGCAGAAACATGAGGCCCAGGAGAGAAGGGGAAACGTGGTGGGTACTGGAGCTGAACCAACTGCACACTTCTCCCGCCACCCCTCCCTGGGCCTCCTCACTCTTGCCTCTCTCCTTACATGGGCACCCGGAGTCCAAGAGGCACTCACCTTTCTAGCTTAAAGGGAGAAGCCCATGTAAACTGTGTCCAGAACAAGTGTTTGGACAGGACCGTGGCTTGGGAGGACAGCTGGCCAGTAAGGACTACCACCTGCACTGACACTCCCACCCCTACGGCTAGAGGACCACTTCTCTGGGGCAGCAGGGAAAACCTGATGCCAGGTTTCACCAGAGTTCATGTCCAAGATGGGCAGGACTGGACACTGGCTGCGCTGAGTGCTGACCTCGTCTCTCTCTGACACACACACACACACACACACTTCTACCTTTCTCCCTGGCATTCACTGCTTGTGATGGGGTCCTCGCTGCACACCATATGGCTGCCCTAGTGGGTCTTGTCCCTCATGGGTGAGAACGGCTCTGGGTCGGCTCTGGCCTGAGGACAGAACAGAAGCTGGCATGGAGCACACAGGTCTTCCTGCTAGGGGTCTGGACCTTTCTTAGAGCAGCCTGTCTTTCCAGGGCTGTTCTCCAGTGAAGGACAAGTAGGCCTTGTTCTTAATGGACTGTGTACCAGGCCCAGCAGGAACTGGGGAACTCATCTCACTTGTCACCTAATTCCTTTTGGGATCCTTGCTGGGGCTCAAGCAGGACCTGCCATAGTACAGCCAGCACCTCCCTGCCTGGGTATGCTAGCCAAGATTCTCTGAATCTCTAAGGTCCCTGAGGGCAGGCACACACAATGAATCAACAGGATGTCCAGCCTTCTGTGTGAAGGTCATGTTGCTAGTGGTGGCCACCAGGCCCCAGGAGTTGCTGGGGACCCTGTGAACTGCCTTGCTTCCCCAGTGGACTGTGCTTTCAGGGGTCGTGGCTAGGCATTTGGATGATTAGCTGGGGGTCATTTGGGTATCCCAGTCTCTTCCTGGCTGGGGCTGCTAAGATCCCAGGCTCTTGGCATGACAGCGAGGGCTGCAGACAGCAGGTACTATTTTATTGGGCCTTGAAAGCTTTAAATACAGAATGGGCTGGTGAAGGGGCAGATGTGGACACGCTGGCATTTGAGAGTGGATGTATCCGAGAAATCACATAATCAACAGTTGGACAGAGCTGGGGAAGGGCAGTCTGGAGTAGAGGCGGGTGCCAGCTGGCAGCTGGCCTTGGGCGTCAGGATTACCCCCTTCACTAGGACAAAGTCATTCATATTTCTTCCTGATTTGAGGACAATTTTTTAAAAAACCACAAACCCCCAAATAAAAATATAAAATCAGCTGGGAGAGACTGTGGACAGCAGTGCTGTCATCCCAGAGGAGGATGGCCTGTCCCCAGCAAGCCTCAGGCTACCCTCCTCCCCCAGCCCTGATGTCACTCTATGGGACATTTCCATACGTAGAAGCGAAGCTGGACCAATCTACACCCCTCCCCCCAGGTCTGGAGTTGGAACACTCTCCTGGTGAGGAAGAGTAATGGCGTGAGCGGTGCTGGGGGCCAGGCGCGGTTCTCCTCAGCGGCTGTAGCCAAACTCGTCGGCGTCATCTGCTCGGAAGTCCCCATAGCGCCACAGGTTCAGCTGTGAGGAAAGAGAACGTCTGTTCAGGGTGTGGGACCTGCTGGGACCCACTGGGCCAAGCCTCTCAACCCAGTATGCCCTGGGGGGCCGAGGCAAGAACTCACCCTGGCGCTCTTGGCTGACTCCTGGGCATTTAGGTACTCTGTGATCTGAGGGACAGGAAAGAAGGGAGCGGTCAGGACAGGGGCCTTCTGACGCTTGGTCAGCTCCATGCCATTCAGGTGCTCGAAGCCCTCCAGGAGTCACAGTTACCAGAGTAAGCACCAAAGCACAGTCACAGAGGTCCATCTGGCTATCTATCCTGTCCCCTCAAGTCTTTGGATAAAATACCATCTTTTAAATACAGATTCAAATGACCCCATTTAAAATTATACCCTCTTATGCTCCTGATCCTTTTAGTTCCATTTTTTCTTTTCTTTTTCATTTTCTTTTCTTTTATGTGGTGCTAAGGATCAAACCCAGTGCCTCACATGTGCTAGGTAAGTACTCTGCCACTGAGCCACAACCCCAGCCCCAAATTTTTTCTTTTTCCCTGTATTTGTCTCTTAACATTCTGTTTACTCATTTTTGGTCTCCTCATGCTTGAATGTAAGCTCCCTGGGGCCAATGTTGTCCCCTCTCACAGATACATGGGAGGAGGCCCTCAATAAACGTTGCTGAGAAAATGAACCAATGAATGAACATGTGGTAGGTGTCTGCCTCAGGAACTGGGGCAAAAGAAATTTCTAGATACCAGAAACCTTATGGGTAGCTTCATACAGGGACATTACGATCTCCAATTCTACAGGGAAACTAGCTAAACTCTTAGAAGCCATGTGAGGAAACTGGAGGTCTCTGAGGGGAGGATGGGATGGGTCACATTTTTTGGAGACATGGTAGCAATCCACACCCGTTATCTTCTTCCAGAAAGCATCGATGTGCATAACCAGTGCCACGGTCCACCAGCCACCAGCATGCTACATGGCCGGAGGCACTGAGGGGAGAGTGGTGGGATGAGCGAGGAAAGGTTGGGGATCTGGCTTCTCCACCTGCGTCTCTGAGGAGTCTGGGGAGGACCTGGGCTTCACCACCTGCTGCCTTTTACTCAGGTCCAGTCTTGGGTAGTGATGCTGCAGGGGACCTGGCTGGTGCTTGGTGTGAGGTCAGGGAGGGACTCAGACGCATGTGGTGCTGCGTGGAGGGGCTGCCCAGCATCTAGAGCCCAACCGTAACAACCAATAAGGGAACAGAACAGGGTGCACCCAGGCATTCACTGCCCTGACCAACGTCCAGCTATGAGGCAGCAAGGCAAGTGCCCATCTCATGAACGGGAGGCCCAGCTTTCCAAGGGCGACTTTCCCATCTCCTCAGCGCTGGTGCTCCCAGGCTCCCAGTCCTAGGGCCTTTCCAGGGGTGCTGAGGCCTTTGAGAAGTGTTGTGAGAGTCCTTGTGGTGTTGCCTCCTGGGCAACTCTGACTCTGGGTGGCCCTGGGTGCTGGGACTTGGGTGTTGTGCACTACGGAAAAGTAAGAGAGCAGCAGAGACAGTGAGATAGGCTCTGACCCTCTCTTACCCCTGGCAAGGCTTCCCAGCCTGTCACCTGGGGGTACATGCAAAGGGAAACTTTCCGCTCCAGTTTGCATTCTCAGCCAAGTCCGCAGCCAATTAATTTGGGATGTAATTAGATTTTTACAAAAAAAAAAACAACCCCAACAAACCCAAATCCATTATCTTTCCCCAGCAGGACCAGCACGGTGGTGGATCCCCCACTTCTTTGGGGGCTCTAGGTGCAGCCCCCAGTCCCCTCATCTGTGATGGTGGTGGTGGGGTGCCGGGGACACCCTCTACCTAACTTACCACTTTCTGGAACTGCTTCTCTTTGCGCACCTCCACCATGACCAGCCCCTCCTTCACCAGGCCCAGCCCCACGTCGCCCTTGGAGTCAGCGAACTGCAGGGTGACGTGGGGGCAGCCGGCACTCAGGTGTTCCACATTGAGCAGGCACTGAGTGTTCTGGATATCCCGGACCACGCTGTCCACGGCGTCTGTGCGAGCATCCTCCTGGGAAGGGACCCAGCCAGGTTAGTGGGAAGGTGGAGGAAAATTGAGCAGCCACTTGGGCCCTGATCCTCCACCGATCCCCAAGAACACAAGGTCAGCAGGGGCCTGGTGCCTTTCCTGTCGGGTCCCATCAAAGGGAACAGGCACTGGACAGGAAGAACCCCCTTTCCTTCACTGCAAGCATCTGTGTTCAAGCCATCCTTTTCTCCTACTCTCAGGCCCCCAACTACCTGTCCTGTGGCTTTGAGGAAAAGTGTCTTTTCCTGCCCACGTAACCCCTACTTGTTGCCCTGGCCCTCCACCTCCTACCTTCCGCAGTGTTTTGCTGCAGCAGTGACTGCACCGAATCCCTGGTTTTGTCTTCACTGGCATCTTGAGCACTTGCCACCCTCAGGTCTCCCACCCTTCTGGACTTGCCCTTCACTCATTTTGTAATACTTGCCCTCAGTATCTTCTGTAGTCTCTCTTTTTCCCATCAGCACATTTTATGAAGACAGGAAAAAGTTACCTGTGCTGATTCCCACCTTCCCCTTTGCTTCCAGTACCTTGCCTCAGATGGCAGCACCAGCCACGCTGTTCTCACACTCTTGCCCTCCTCAAAGATGAAGTCCAGTCTGCTGGAGCTCCCTGGGGAGTGGGCATTGGCTCTCCCATTCTGGAAACTGAGGGCCACCTATGACTTGAGCACAGGTCTTCCCCTCTTGCCGCACGTCTGCCCCTGCCTCCTTGTCCTCAGCTGGTGGAACGCATACTGCAGAGCTTCTCCCTGCTCCACCACACCTTCCACATACTCACTACACAGTCTCACACGCTCCGGTGGTCTTAATACTCAAACCCAGAACTCAAGGTCTTATCTTTTTTCCATACGGAAAACCATGTATCCACCTAGAGGGCAGTTTCTTTTCCTTCCTCCTGGCCAACAGCAACATGTCCACGTATGGGAAATCCAGTTGCGTCCTAGATTCTTCCCTCTGATGTGACTATGTGTTTAAGACCTGTCCAGCCTTCCTCCATATCCCAACTTGATGGCCTTGGTGTGGCTGTCACTGTCTCTAGCCTGGACAGGTCTCCCCACCATTTCTTCCAGTCTCTCCCATCCACAAGCCACCAGAACTAACTTTCAGAAACAGATTTGATCATGTCACGCTCTGGCTGAAAATGCTGCCACTTCCCCTCTCACCCACAATACAGAGAACAAACTGTCAGGGTGACAGAGACCATAGTACCCAGGCCCTCACTGACCTTTCCCTTCTCATCTCCTGCCATTGCCCACTAGGCCCCTAGGATCTGTGGTGGTGGCCTAGTCTTCGTCCCCATGCATCCTAGCTCCTCAGGCCTCCCCATTTCTTTAAACCAAGCTGAAACGCTGATGTCACCTCATCTGTGGTTCCTCCCCCCAGTTTCCACAGTCCCACTCCCATTTTCTGAGTCCTATCACTAACAGACCATTCTTCACTGTTTCATCTCTTCCTGCCAGCCTGGGAAGGCTGTGGCAGTTGCTAAGGGGACAGTCTGCTTTGAAAGGAGGAAGACTCACATCTTGGGGCACCTGGATGAAGGCAAAGGCATACTCTGTGGCTTGAGCTGGCAGTACTCGAGTGCTGAAGGCAGGGGGCAGGGTCCCCAGGCGGGTGGATGGCAGGATCTCTCTCTGCAAAGGAAGCACCGGGCCAACAGTATAACACATGCAATGCCCCCTGGCTCTCAAGGACAACCCTCTGGGAATTCCAACTCTGGGCCTTCCCTGCTGGCCCCACAACTTGGTTCCATTTACCACACACACGGCTGGTAAGCCCTGGAAAAACACGTCCTGCTGTGCCGGCAACCAATGGGGAAGCTGTGACTCCTGCCTCTCACTCTGGGCTTGGTTCTGGCACCCTGGGTGGCTCCCATGAGTATAATCATGGCGATAACTGGACTTTACTGTTCCTTCCAATGCTCTTCCCTCTGTGGAGCTCCCTAACTACTACTTCATGGACCATGGAGGTGTGCTGGGGAGCACACTGACACAGGGCCCCTGCAGTACATGGGTCTGCCCCTGGTTCTGGCCTAGAGGGATGAGGTCACCCCAGTCTGGCAAGATCTCTTCCTTGTGTGTGCCAGGTGACAAGTGGGGAGCATGGCCCAGCTCTGGACTCTCTGTAGCAGATCTTCCGTGCCAGTCCTTGAGGAGGGCTCGGGAGGAAAGTCGATGACCACAGTCACACCCCAGAAGCACCAAGTTCCTTGACGATACCCTTTCTCCTGCCTGCTGCTGAGTCTACAGGAAATGCACCCAGACTGTTCTCAGACTCCCAGGACCAGCCTGAGAGCCTTTTCTCCCAGGGATACCAAGCTCTCGGTCCTGTGACTGTCCCCAGGCAGCTGGCTTGGAGATGTGTGGGGATCTGCAGAAGAAGAAGCCTGGCTCAGCAGGAGGACTGGAAGCTCTGCGGCAGAGGCCTGGGCTCCTCTTTGGGTTGGGCAAAAGGGGAAGAACGGAGGCGGCGAGGCTCTCATCCTTGGTAGGGGTGGTCAGGGTGGGACCTATTTGTGCTTGCAAGCCTCTGGCCATAGACACCCTTCTGCCTGGTCACTCAGGCCAGGCCTGTTATATGAACAGCAGAGGTGCTTAGAAGGACCCTGAGAGATCAGATGGACGTGGCCTAAGGGACTTCTGTGTGTGATGGTCCCTCCCTTGCCTGCTCCTCTGCAGGCCCCCATCACTCACGTTGCCATAGTCGATGTAGAAGACGTGGACTTTGGCAGGAGACTCAACTTTCTCTACTCGGGCACGGTACCTGCAATGGCATCATAGGCAGAGCTCCAGGGACAGCCCTGAGGAAGCTGGAGCTTGGTTCCCCCCAGAGCTTGCAGACATAGCATTTCCTTGCCCAGGATCTCCTGGTGTTGCAGAGGGCAGCTCCCAGCCTCTATGGAAGCCCAGCCTCAGGGTGCTGTGGACACCATCTAATGGAGTCAAAGCAGAGCTGGGAGCACAGGAGGGAGAAGGGAGCATGTGGAGCAGATTAATGTGTCCTTGGGGCATAAAGCAACAAGACTAATGACTAGATTGATGTCTGCTGTTTAAACCCAGCACACTAAACAGCAGCTGTAATTAGCTGGCAGATCTGTCTGGGAGGCCACAGCAGGGAACACATCCAAGTCACTTCGTCACCCTAGGAAGGCCATGGGCCCTACCCTTGGTAGATCACGCATCGTGACCTTCTTCTGGCCTGTGAGTGCTATAGCTCATGTCCCAGACAGCAGAGGTGGAGGGTCAGGCGGCTGGTCTGGGCTCAATGTGAACCAGCCTCCGCCTCACTCCTGTGACATCATTCTTTCTGTGAGGATGAGGGCTGTGATGGAGAATTCCAGCCAGCCGGGTAGTGCACCCACATGGCATTCCCCAGGAGAGAGGGAGGGACACCACTTCATCCTCCACAGGCTGGCTGGACTGTAGGGACTCACAGGGACACCCTGAAGAGCTGGTGGACACCATTGCTAAAAACCCAGTGGAAGGCAGACACTAAGGTCAACAGCTGAAATTCAGCTGTAGCTGTACAGGTCTGTGCCCCAGGACAGCACTGCTTCCCTCCTTGTCAAGGCTCTGTGCCCTGCTGGTCTGGGTGGCTTACCATTCTCCGTCTACAAATTTGGCAATGCAGAACTCTCCCCGGCGGGGGGCATAGGAGCCCTCTACAGGGGGATGGCTAGAGATGTCATTGCGCATGTTCTCCATAAGCTTCTCCAGCTGGGTGCCTATAGGAGGAAGAAGGTAGTGGGTCCCAATTGCCATGTTTCGCTGGAGCCTCATCTTGGGACTAAGCAGGGTATGAAATTCTGGAGAGTACAACAGCCCTGATTGCCCCCAGCCCAGGCAGGGCCTCTGTAGTCCCCACTTAAGATGCTTCATGCTGTCCATCTTCAAACGTGGGACACTTGGGCCCTTGTAGGAATGCAGTCTTCCAATCTACAGGCCGGGACCGTGGGAATCCTCAAATGTGCTTGGGCTTTGAGTGAGGACCAATGGGAAAGGGAGTGGATGGGAGCAAGGCCAAGTCCAAGCAGACTTCTCCAGAGTCAGAGCTGGCCAGACTGGGCCCCTTCCTGTAAGGGCCAGATCCTGGCCTAGGTCACAGAGGTGTGACAGAAGCCCCTCTGTCTAATGTCTCCTGGGGGCAACAGAAGAGATGAAGGGTGGGTCCCATAAAGCCCTGGACAAAAAGAGGACTCGTAATTGGAGCCATTCATGAAAAATGGGGGTAAGAATTAGGAACAGGGTCCAGAGCCCCAACTACTCAAATTGGGCTGCTCTGACCCTTGTCACTTTGTGAGATCCGTGCTGAACAGAACTTCCACTGCCTCCCACCCTCGTGCCTCCTTTCAATGGGGGAGAACAAGTCCCTGTCCCTATTCTGTATCGCCTTCATCACTCTGGCCTTGGGTCAGTGGTCCCTGCTGCTTGTCTACAGGTTTTTTTGTGACAGTCTGACATCTAAGACTTCCTCAGTATCCCTCTCTAGCTTGCTCCTGCTGCACCCTCCCTGCCCCCACCATGGTAGGTATCTGTCCTCTGTGGCCTCTCACTTTGTGTCCCTTCTGGCTTTGATTCTAGCTCTGCCTCAGACTTTTGCTGCCCCTTCTCTCTCAGAGTTGAGGACTGGGCTGTGGACATGTGGTCTTAAGTGTGGGACCTCTCTCTCTCAAGGGCCTGAGGCCAAGCTGTAATGGGTGTGGAACACGTTTACTGTCTTTACGCTTGCTACCATCAGCCCTGTATGTTCCTTGTCTGTGTTTATGTTTCTGCCACTACACTGTACGCTCCTTCAGGGCACAGCGCATAGCTCACTTGTCTCTGTTTACTTGCACAAGACCTAGGAGAATCCCCAATGCATGCAGGGTGCTTAATAATTCAACTGCACTGAAAATGATCTCTGCATAGGCACACAAAGACACATGTCCACTCTCAGGCTGCTGCACAGCTGCAGTCCCAATAGTCACACAGCTCAGTGTGAGCACAGGGACTCTTAGGTAGTGGCAATCCCTCCCCTCCCCAGAGGCCAGGCCTCTGTAGAGCCATGCCACAGACTAAGAGGAAGCCTCTACACTGACAGGTTCTCCCTTACTTGCTCTACTTTTATTTTCTTGTATTTTTTTGTTTTGAGGCCAGAGAAGTAGGCCTTTGCCCTCTGAGAATAGGTGAAGCCCTCTGGGATGTCCTAACACAGAGCCCAGTTGATTATTTGCAGCCTATGTCGATGTTTTCATCAGATCCTTTCTGAAAGTGGGCTTTAATTGAGAGAAGGGAGAATAAAAAGAGGATGTCCCCAAGGAGCTAGAAGGTTCCCTAACAGGGAGCCTAGGAAACTGGGGTTTATTTAATTCATGAGTTTTATGGAGCTGCCTGAGGGCAGTAGGGTCTCCTCTGAAGCCCACCCAATCCAGGTGGCATTCCAAGAAGCACCTCACTCCCTCGTCTCCCCCTATGCCCTGAACATGTGGTTTTCTCTTTTTCCTTATTTTCCTTCTCAGATAACATTCCCTTTAGTATCCTGGTTTCCTGGAGCAGCCAGAGACAAGAGATGGGGTTTACTATGCCAGGGCAGTCACAGGAAGACTTGTTCTCTCTCAAGGGTAGCCCCCTGGAGGCTTCAGAGCCAGCTGTTATGCACCTCAGGTCCTTTCCAGGTAAGCCCGCTGGGGCACTGGTCTGTCCTAGGCAGGGTCTACTTTGAGCTCCTCTCCCCACAGGGTCTCTGAGGGCCTGGCTCCTTGGCTAATGAACAACTCTGATTCTTCCCTAGACGACACCACAAAACTGGGTCTTCCCTGCCACACAAGCCAGACCTGGAGGCTGGCCACTTCCTGGGTTCATTTCCAAGGAGATTACTGGGCCAGCTTTCACCAGGACTGTGGTCAACCTCAAGAGAACCTAATCTCGAGGACTTATTACATCTCTACCCTCCCCTGCAAGTTTCCTTCCCAAGCAGAGTCAGTTCAAGGCCAGAATGGTCAAGTTTTTCTTGGTGAAATGACGTTGCCACAAAACCAGCTGCCTAGAAAATGTCATTAGAGGGGAAGTAGCTGAGACGAGACTCTTGGCAATCTGGAGTGGGCCTGGGTGTGGGGCAGAGCCACATCCCATATCTCTCGGGTTGCTCATGCAAGGCGTCAGTGACATCTATAGCTTCCTCTGACAAGCACTTGGTTGCTTGGACCCAGAGGCAGTTCTAAGAGCCTTTCCTCTGCTCCCAACATGGGGGTGGGGGTGGGGTGGGGTGGAGAGAAGAAGCAGGAGAGTAAAGGCGTGGAGATAGAAAGTGAGGCCAGCTGCTGCCAGAGCCATCTCTACGACCCTCTGTCCTCCAGACGCCTGAGGTCTCTGACTAGGGGACTGGCCACAGTATGCAGCCCTCAAGGACAGGAGGGAGGAGAGGGTCCTTCAGAAAGACTGTCAGGGGATGACTTCCCCTAGAGCCTGCCTGTTGCCATGGAAACTAGCCACCACTCCAGCTATGCTAACCTCTGGAGAAGGAGAAGCCAGGCTGTCACCTTCCCTGGGAAGTTAGGGGTGGGGGCTGAAACATGCCATGCCGGCTGGTGCTTCCTGACCACATATAGATGATTTGCTCCTTGCTTTCTGACAGACTTTGAGGGCTACAAATCCTCATGCTCAGCCCAGCCAGGGGTGTCTGGGAGCAAAACCATTACCTAAGAGTCTCAGAGCACCACCCAGACAAATCTGTTATCTCACCCGTCCTCAGAGGACCTGCATAGCCTTGCCATTCCTGCCTCCTGCCCTGTCTACTCCAGGGCTCACTTGTGGGTTCCTGACATGAATCAGGGGGCTGGGGGTGGGGTGGGACAGGCATAAGTTCTGCAAGGGGGACTCCTGGAACCTTGGGCTGTTCTCCTCCCTCTTGCTGAAGAGGGGCTCCCTTCCCTGAGATGGTTGGGCCATGCGGGAGCTGAAAGCCAGTGGTGCTGGGTCACTCACCTGTCTCCACATCCTGCACGTAGAAGTGCAGGTCATCGGTGATCTCGGTCACAAATACAGGCTTGTAGCTGGCGGATCGCTCCTTTTCCTCCAGCATAGGCATTACCTCCTCCACTGGCTGCTCCTCATAGTGAGCCCAGACCTACATGTGTGGGCAGCAAACAGGAGGAGGGAAAAGGGATGTCAGAGGCACCAGGAGAAGGGCTTTGGGCAAAGGGGTAACCCTGGGTGAGTGTGAGGGTCATTGTGGGGCACCTGAATCACTCTGAGCTGAGTCCCTGGAACCCCACTACCTCTGAGGGGGAAGGTTGGCTCAGCAGTTCTCAGATTCTGGCAGAAGCAATTGGGGAGCTCAATAAAAATGCAAGATCCTGGGACCTATCCTAGGCTCACCAAATTAGAATCTGTTAGAAGGATCCCAGAGACTCAATCAAAAAGAAAACCAGGCTCCCAGGTGGTCCTCATGTGTACCAGAGTGTGAAGACTCCCTCTAATGAACTACCTTGGCTCTGGGCTTCCCACTAGGCCACCTCCAGTGTCCCAGATCTCCATCTCCCTTCCCACAGTGCTCTGCAGGTCGCTCAATTCTCCAGGCCTTCCCACCTGGCCCAAGGCCATGGGCACTCCAGAGGCCTTCCAAGCCACCACCCCGGGCTCCTCACTGTGCAAGAAGGACTTTCTTGAGCAGCTTTCCTTTGCTCCACCCTCCTCACTTCCAGCAAAGCAGGTTGCTCCCATCTCAGCTCAGAAGCTGGGCCACCCCTCCCTTCCCTCCCCAAGTCCTGTGCTGTCAGCGCTGCAGTGGCTCAGAAGCTGATTCGACGTGACAGCGCGTCAAGTCCAATCCTGCGGCCAGGAGATTATCCAAGTACTGAGGCCTGTCAGAGCAGGGGAGGGAAGTGGCTTTCCAGCTGAGCAGCAGCAAGGGAGTGGGGAGTACGGGGGACCAGACCACACATGGGGTCCCACAGACACATACACAGAACAGGGGATGATTCAAGTGTCAGCTGGACACTTACATGCTTTCTAGTGCCAGGCGTCCTTCTAAACGATCTCCAAATATCAACTCAATTAACCCTCACAAAAACCCTGAGGAAGTATATTATCCATTTTACAAATGAGGAAACTCAAGTATGAACTTGATCCCAAGTAGGGGAACCAGTAGTTGAAACACAGGTAGCCTGGCCCTAGGGCTCTCCCAGAGGCACCTTGGCACTAACTGAGTGTCTTGGAGGGAAAAGGCAGCACTGGGCAGTGGGAAAAGCTTAGGTAAGGAGCCTCTTGCCTGACTGCTTTTCACTTGTGTTTGACTTCGGTCAAGAAGTACCTCTCAAGGTCTCCTTTGTTCCCTTGTAAAATTACCACGCCATCACTGAGATGGTGCCTCTCAGGGGACATAAAGACCCCTGGGTGGTCTCAGAAAGCAGCTGAAGGACACAGATGCTGTGAATAAGAAACCTCCTTGGGTCATATCCCAGAGCCCACACGTCTGCCTTCAGTGTGTGTGCCTTCAGTGTGTGGCATGAGTGTGTTCTTCCACTAGAAAGGGAACCAAGGCCCCCAGACCCGAATGAAACAGAGAGGACTTTCTGCATCCAGCTGAAACAAGCCAGGATGGTACAAAACAGTGTGTTCCTGGTGGCACCTTGTGGCCTCTGCTCTGTGGCTGGGCTCCAATGCAAAAAGCCCCTCACCTGCTCTCACTTCCCAGACACCAGACACCCTAATACCTGTCCCCACCCTTCTCATCACCAGCACCCAGAGACTTCTGCTTCCAACACCCTCACCCCTGTTCAGCTAGAGGAGAGATAAATGGCAGGACTTGAATCCAGTCTCGCTTCCATTCATACCCACACATTTGTCTTAATCCTTCAAGGGCCCACCTGCCCATATGTGGAAAGGCCTCCAGCTTGGGGCCTTCTCTGCTAGAGGACTTTGGGGACAGTTATAGAGGCTTCCAAAGTCTCTGCCCTGTTGGGGCTGGGGCTTTCCTCCTAGGCCTCCCTGGGTGGAACTAAGTGTATACTCAGTCAGTCATTCCTATCTACTCTGGGCAGCCAAGTCCTCTGGGACCCTTGCAGCTCTGAGGACTGATGGGACTCAAACTGCCTCAGGGACAAGACTGTTAGCACCACCTTAAATGGGTGGAGCAGCCATCTCAGCCTCTAGTGCTCCAGACCACCACAGCAAGCCTTGCCCTACCCCCTTCCAGTAGGCCCTCAGCTTGGTAAAGAAACAGGACCCCCACACTGGCTCCTGAAGTGGGCCTTGGGCCTGGGCAGCATTCAGGGCCTCCTTCCTAAGCCCACCCTGCTTCCTTGGCTGTGGGGGAAGGTGCTCTTCAGCTGTGTTGATGATTTGGGAACAGACTGACAGGGTGAGAGCAGAAACTGCTAATGACTCCTCAAGTGAAAGTGCCTGGGGCGACAGGAAACAGTCAGGTTTCCTCTCTGGGGAGAAGGCGGAGCCTGGTTCCTGGATGGGCTCTGGTGGGCAGCAAGCTGAGGTCATGGAGGAAGTCAATAAAGCCTCAGGAATGGTCCTCAGCCCCCTTAGTGATGGGGGTGGGGCAGGGCATCTGCACCTGTGTGGTAAGGACAAGGAGAGCAAAGTGACGCCAGCCACATGAGGTGGCTGGGCCTGAGATGGCCAGAGGCAGTCAACAGGTAAAGGTGGAGAGCTGTTCCTAAGGAAGGGAAGAGGGCCCTTCTGACCACGGAGCCTTGAGTTTCTTCTTTCTCTTAGGGGAAGAGTTGACAGCTCAACTGGACCTGGTGGCCAGTGGCCTATTGGGCTGAGACCTCTGACAAGACACTTGTTTTAAGACTCTCCTTGTTTTCAAAGGTGAATTGTCCTCTTCTTGGACCTCTGGGGAGATAATGAGCAAAACCCAAAAGACCCCCTTCCAGGAGGAACCGCAATTATGCACACGCAGAGCTGGTGCCTTAGGGCTTTACCCTAGATCCCCAAGGAAGGGCTGGGAAGAACCCCTGGGGCCAAGGTGCTGAGCAGAGGAAAGCACAGGTTTGTCCTAAGCAGCAGGGCCCAGAGATGCAGGAAGGCCACACATGAAGTGGATCTGCCGCTGCCGTTGGTCACTGCTGGGCCACATTAATGTGGAGGCCATGCCAGCTCTCTGATGGCAGGTCTGTGGCTAGGCTGGAGAACGGCATCTCTGCTCTTCAAAGCTGGGGCCAGGACACAGCTCTATTTTGAGGCAGGGCATGTCTGTGACCCTCCCTCCACTCCCATCCACTCCTGGAAGCTCTGTCAGGCAAGCTCCTGTCTTGCTCAGGTTCCTTCTATATTTTAGGGCTCCTTAGGATCCCAGGTTGCTGTGGCTGTCCCTAGGGGAGGAGTCTACTATGCTGGGTACAGGAAAGGTTGGATCAGGACAGGAGCAGAGGTGGTTTCTCCTGGCCCTTGGCCGCCCCCACTTCCCTTTACTTCCTCCCCTAGGATCCTGGGTCCTTCTGGCAGGGTATGGGATTGTGGACTGGGGATCTATTGGTGGGAGACTTTCTAAATCTTATTTAATATGGCCACTCACAAGGCTCCAGGGGTAGGACTGGCATGGGGCCCGGGTGGTGGTGGTGGAGGCCTTCAAATCCACAGCAGGGAATCCAAGTTCAGTAAAAGTCAATCAATGGCCAATCCAGCCCTCAAGGGCCCTGCTGGGCATGAGTGTGTGGGGGCGGGGGAGTCTTACTGTTTGCCATTTGTGGTCCCTTCTTGGTCCCCTGGGTCTGCCCAGAAACCTTAAGGCGGGGTGGGGGAGTGGGGGGGAGAGAAAGTCTCCATCAGCCTCCTGCAGAGAAAGGGGAGGGCCCTACCCAGCCTCGTGGCTGAGAAGTCACCCACAGGGAGGAATTAAACCCAGCAAGAGGCAGCTAAGTTCAGTTGCTGGGACACCAGCACTGTAAAGTTCCTCTAGACAGACACACTCACTAATGCCTGCACACATAATCACACAGCCCAGAGAATTCTGTTTGCGACTGGTCTCACCAAATTTCTCAGCATTACCCTTCCTTGGTTAGCTTGCAGGCACAGACATACATACACCCTGATGCTAAGATGATTACCCTATCCCACTTAGAAAGGTGGTCCTCATGGGGCAAGGTTGTATATATATCCAAGATACCCAGGTTACAGTCCCCTAGTTTGCCACCAAATTTTCTTATCCGAGTACAGCCAATGTGGACTGCTGCAAGGCTCTGCCAATGCCACCCTGGAGCACCAGCCCCACCAGAAGCCAGCCTGGGTTCCTTGGGATCCTTCAAGCAGTTGGGGATTTGCAGGAGAGGGACCCAGGAGGCAGCCTGGCCTAGCACTAAGAGCTTTGTGTTGCATTTTAATTGGGCTGGAATAAAAACATGCAGCCCATGTAAGTAATTAATCACTGGTAATTACTTCTCAGCATCATTAAGTGGCACCAGTGAAATGACAGCTTGGGCTTTTCCAGACAAATCTACTGTGTAGTAAATAATGATGCCCAGTTCAGCACCTGGCAAGAAATGCATACCTTCCTCTCAGGCCAGACTCCCCTTCCTGTCCTTTCTGCATCCCTCTCAAAACTCTCCACTCAGAGGACAAAGGATGGCCCAGATCTGAGGAGGTTGCCTTCAGGGACAAATTGTTGTCCAGTTGTCATTTGCTGATAGCCAGGAAGCAGGCTCGGGGCAAAGGTGACTTTAGTTCAGGGTCTTGGACTCTGGTGCTGCCATACTGGCCCTACTGGCTTCTCTTTTGTGAAGGTTCAGCTCTGTAACAGGCAGTCCTGGCACGGCCTCACCCCCATCTCCCTGCAGCAGGCAGAGGACATGGGGGTGGCAGTCTCAAGTGCAGCTGTCACAAGCAGGAAATCCAAGAGGAAGCGTATGACTCCCTTTCTGTAGAAGCTGAGGCAGCCTGCTTCCCTGTCATTCTGGGAAGACAGGGCTTAATGGGAGCAGGAGCTGGAACAAGCATGGAGGAAATCCTCTGAGCTCACACTTTCAGCAGCTAGCTCCTCCAAGCCCCTTTACCTGTCCTGGCTTTCTGAGCCGACTTGCTCTGAAGTCTAGCTGGGTTGCAGGCCCAAATTCCTAGGGGACAGAAGACAGACCCAGAAGGGCAATTCCTGGGCCCAGAAGGAAAAGAAAGGTCCTGACTGAGGAGGAGCTGCTCTGGGCTGGGGAAGAACATGGTGACTTCAGGTGCCCAAAGCCCCCCACTCCTTCTGGCAGGTGTCTGGGCTTTGGCTCTGGAAAGTGAGTTTTGAGCCAGATGGCAGCCCCATGGGGAAGGAAACGTTTATTCCTAGTACAAATTTATGGCTCAGCACGGCTGTCCCACGAAATCCTCCTCAAGCTCAGAGAAGCCCTGACAAATTGGTGGCCAGCTGATTTATCCCCATTATAGGGGCTGGGCTGTAAGTCAATGGAGACAGGCTAGAATGGGGTGCTGGGCCTGGCTCCTGTTCCCAAACCACTGAGTGTCTTAATCATCAATTTGTTTCCTAAAGCTGCTTTGTGACCCACCCCCCTTGTCTCTTCAATGCAGTGTCTGCAGAGACTGATGGGCTGTAAATCCACTGTTCTAACAGCTTTATGCATCTCTTGGGGCTGCTTCCCTGCAGGGTGATGTGAAGGAAATTCAGACAGGGTAGCAGTGGGCCTCCCATTTCCCCAGAGGGCATTGATGGAGAAAGGTCAGGGCTGGGGCGAAAGGGAGGAGCCAGGCTCCTCCCCACAAGGGGCTCCCTCGTCATTTCTCCCACTGCCCCAAAGTCACCTTTCAATGTTCTGCTGCAGGGCTACCTGAGCAGGCCTGGAGATCACTGGGGAATCTCTCAGGCTGGAAGTCCAGGTCCACCTCAGGTCTGCAACAAGCTTGTGGTCAAGGTCACTTAAGCTGGCAGTCTTTCCCTTGACTGTGTGGCGCCTGGGTGTGAGTGCTAAAATCATCACCCTCCTGGGCCACTTGGGACTGTTCTCTGGAGGCAGACACTTAGGGAGCCGTGGAGGGGAAGACAGGGCGAGAGGGAGCACGTTCTGGGGACAGGCCGCCACACTCGTACCTTCTCTTTCTTCTGCTTGGCGGCCTCCTCAGCAGACAGCAGGGACTTGTAGTAGGTACTACGCTCGGCAGTGAAGTGGACCTTGGAGAGCGCGTGCTCCACCAGCAAGACGGACAGGTTAGCGCCATCCATGTGCAGCCAGCCGATGAAGTTGCCAGCTTTGTCCATGCTTTCTACCTCCACCTCCACCTGGGGACAGAAAGATGGGCTGTCAGCTTGTGCGGACAGTCCTGCCTGTGCAGGGTTGGGTCTGCAGGGGAGCAGAGTGTGCTGAGGCAGAGGGCTCCCAGGCCTTGGGCTGCTGTTCCCAGGGAAGAAGAGCAGGAAGCCTGTGGTTTCCATATACTTGAACCCCTCTGACACCCATCATTTCGCCGACTCTCCTTGGTATAAGTGAGGAAGTGTGCATCATCTGTGTGTGTGTGTGTGTATGGGTCAAGAATGAGGTAAGCAGCAGATGGGGCAAGGCTGTACCCCGCTCGTCTCTGGCATTCACCTCAGCTCTGTGCTAGGAAGACAGGCAGGCCTCAGGGAGCAAGACAATCCCCAGAGAGAGGGAGACTGTTCTTGCTGGAAGAGCAGAAAGGATTAATGTTTAATGAAGGTAATTAAAGTGGCTTTGAGAAAGTTGGGAGAGAAGAAGACAGGTGAGGCAGGAAGACGTGGGCAGGAACTGCATTAGGACACAGGAACTGCAAGCAGGCAACCCCAGCAGAGGGTTACCCACCCCTGGGAAGGAGCAACTAGAGGGATGTGGTCACTGCCATAAGCCTGGATCCTGGGCCAGGGACTGTGGCTGAAATCCCAGAATCCTCAAAAATTCTCACAGGGTTTAAGGGTTCCTGGGCTCCTGCCACTGAGGGACCTACCCCTAGGCCCTGGTTCTGACTCTGTTTCTCCAAGAGGGTGGCCTCCAGGTTGCATTCTTTATGGTGGTTGATCTGTCCCCACCACAGGAAGCCAATAGTCCAGGATAAATTCTTTCCTTGATTCTCTTCTGACCTCTTTCTTTCCCTACTAAAGGGGGCTATAAAAGCCTTTGCTGCTAAATGTAAAAACTTGTATTAATTTAAACGGCTTCAAGCTCGATTAAGCAATAAAATGAATATCTAAATACCTGGGAATTCTCAGTCTGAGCTGCAGCCAGTGGCAGAGGACTAGAGGGGAGGAGGGGAGGGGCCAGATGTCGTCGTCAGTGACATGGCTCCCCAGAACTAGACAGATGCAGCAGGGGGTAAAGAGAAGGTAGTGTGGAGCAGAGAAGGGGCAAGGCCAGGGAGGTAGGCCTCTGACTTCCTCCCATTCTTCCATCCACTCTTCCTACTTGAGGCCCCATGGTTAAGCCTTCAAGTGGAAAGGGGAGCCCAGCAACACCAGAGGCTGGGGTGTGGAACAGGAGGTGCCTACAGAATCTACGGGTCAGAAAAAAAGAATTCTATACAGATTAAGTCTGATTTGTTGATTTTGTAGAGGGAAACCAAGGCAAAGAGAAGGAGTGAAGCTAATAAGGGATCCAGCCCACCACAGAATACAGACTGCCTCTGAGCAGACAAGTCCTCCCTCACCTTCCACAGCCTTCCTTCCCCCAGCCATACTGAGGCCCCTCTCCCACTTTCCATGGGGGTAATGCTGGCTCCTTCCACCATCCAGACCCATGGGGCCTTGCAGGAGACTAGTAGATTCTGGGTGAAGGTGCTGGCTTAGTGGATTCTCCCTCCTGTGGCTGGGCTGGGCAGACCCTAGGCATGCACCACACCACAGGGGCAGAAGTGGGAAGAACTGTCATCTATCTAGTGCTCGTAAAGGCACAAAGGGAATCCTGCTTGTGTGGGAAAGAACAGGTGGGCAAAACTCAGGAAGATGGTCTCTTCTTTGTCTTAATTTGCAAAGTTTTGCCACACAGCTAAGGTCAGAAGCAGTAGGTCCCAGAAGAATTTGGGAGCAACAGTAAAAAGAACAGAGAGGCTGCTTGTCTTGTGTTTTAAAGCTCAGGAGACACATGTCTGGCCAAAAGCAAATGAAGCTGGTTCTCAGTCAACACTGAGCTCAGGCCCATACCAGCTCTCCATTCTCTGACCTCTCCTTTTCCACTATTTTTAGTAGCCAAGGTCCTTTCCCTAAAACTGAGAATGGCTGCCCTGCCTGGCCACATGGCATCCCTCCAGAGCTTGCATTGTGAGGTGGGCCAGAGTGGCTCTCTGCAGTGGGTTGCTGGGATTGATGCAAGAACCTCAGAGATGGGTTGCTGAGGCAACCAGGCAGGCACAGTCCCTCTCATCCTATAAGATGCCACCCGAGGGCCTCACTCCACATGGCAAATCCAAAATTGACACCATGTTCTCTGAGGCCAGATACTTGCCTTTCTCCAGGGCTCATACTACAGAGAACCCACGTGGGGCCAGCCCTGCCAGGGAGCTGCAGGCTCTCCTTGGCAAGCGAGCCCCGACTTCACACTTCCCCGGCCTCTCCCCGCCTGCAATCAATGCACTAACTTGGGCTTGACAAGTCCCCCGGCCCAGCCAGTAGCAGAAGAAAGAAACCTCTGGCCTTGGGCACTGTGCTGCCACCGGATCCATCCCACGTTGTAGAGGGAGATAAAGCTGTCGCCTGTGGGGCTCTGCTTCCCCTTTCATTAAGGCTGCTACTGCCACAGTAATTTCTCAATCAAAGGAAGCCCTCAGGGGAAGGTAAGTGGGCTACTGCTCCTGCTGGCTACTGAGTCACTGGGCTCCCAGCCTCTCTAGCCAACTCCCAAGCTATGTCCTCTCATGGACACACCTTGGCCTGGGTGGATGCTGGAATTCAGTGACTCTTCTCTGACTCCAAGAGGAGAAATGGGAGTTGTAAGCAGAGGGAGCTCCCAGGTTGGAACGCGTGGGCACCCTTCACCATGACTCTTCTTTATACTGACTGGTGGGACATGTGGCTTCACTGTGATATTATGTGGATCTGTGTCTATATGAGCTCTATTTCTCTGTTTAACACCAAGACTCAAATTTCTCTGACACTTCCCCTTAATTAAAAACACTATGAGCCAGGTGCAGTGGTACCTGCCCTGTTACTCAGGAGGCTGAGGCAGGAGGATCACTTGAGTCCAAGAGTTTGAGGTCAGCCTAGGCAACCTAGGGACCCAGTTTCAAACAAAACACCCTGCCCCTGTGAGATCTAGATAATACAGACACAGTTCATTGTTATCCATGGTAACTGTACTCTATACAGTGACCATGAACACTGAATTAAGAAATACTGAACTATCACTCCAAGGGGAAAACAAGGTTGGGGTTCCTGGGAGCCTCAGGTCATACTCATTTTGTCATGTGATTAATACATAACCTTGTTTTAGATGTGCTTCTGTTTCAAATCCCTTATTTAATATACACATTTGATTCACCTACACTGAACTCAAAGCCAGTAGCTCGATAACTCAGGTCAAGCTTGAATGAAGCTTGCCTAATGCACACATTTTCTCCTTAGTGCACAACCCAGCCTTCGAGGAAAGCTATAACACTATTTGCTTGGTACCATTTTAAATGACGAAATAACCAATAAAAAGCACAGACACATACACACACACACACACAATGCAAAAAGCAGTACTGATACCACAAGGTTACATTTATATTCCGACAGCTACGACAGGAAGGTAGAGAACTGCCCTGTTCAGCCTGAATGGAATATGGCTTGGCAGGTGGCTAGTTTCATGCCACTCTGTGCATATCCACGAGTGATCACAAAAGCACCACAAGAATTGATCATGGGTTGTAAATGAATTTTACTGAGTATGTAAATTTCCAAATACCTAATCTATAAATAATGAAGATCAAGTACATGTAGGTATGTATAGAGTCATTTCTTCTAAGTCACCTCAAACTAAAGACAATAGTTAGGGGAGACTTCTTATCAAATACACACAAAATCTTTTCCTGTCCAACTGGCTACTGTGAGCAATAACTGAGACACTACCCACAGACTATTGTGTAAACCGCGACGTGCACTACAATACTGTTACTTGCATAATAAGCATCTTAAAGTTTTAGAAGGGCTCTGGACTCAATGGAGGGAGGTCTGCTACAATGGCAGGTGACATCAAGGAATTGAGGCCTTGGGTGATGACTATGGGCTGCCAGAAGTCTGGGAGTGGTATCGCGTGTGGGCATTTGGTGTGTACAAACGTGGGTGGACATGGCCATGGGGGTACCACATAGTATGTGTGTGTACACAGCAGAGCTAACAGAGGACAGATACGGCTCTTACCTTTACTCTCCTGAGAGACCACAAGAAGGGGCAGGTGGCACCACTCTGAGGAAGTGGCTTGAGGAACTGATTACTACCTGCCTGGGCTCTGGCCAATAATTTAACCTGTGTTTCTGTTTACTCTGCTGTAAACTAGGGAATGCAACAGGCCTACCTCAAAGAATTTGTTATGATGATTAAATAAGCTAATATAAATAGGTTAAGTAAGCATTAAGAGAGTCTGGCATATAAATGCTTCATCACGATCATGAGTAATTTCTTACTTCCTGGTAGGGGCACTTATATCATGTCCAAGATCTTTATTCCTCAACTAGATGATCGCTCCCTGGGGCATGAAGCTGGTTTTACACATGGAATCTTTTCCAGAGCTGGTGTTTACACTGCCTGGCTCGTGAGCAGGTACAAGGTGAAGGGATTTGGGAGTCAGGTGGATTGCAGTGCAACTTTTAGCGTTAGCTGTGAATTCTGGGGCAGGTGACATAAAACTGCTTCTTCTTCCCATCAACCTACACCAGCAGCTCATGGCTAGAACTGTATCTCCAGGATGGTGTCCTTCAGCAGCTGTCCTACTTGGGCGAGCAGTGCACTGGGGTCTTCTCATCAGAAGTGACCAATCCTTGCTTCAAGAGGGATTTCCTTCTTTTTCGCCCTGAATAGCTTTGGTTTCTTACATCCTGGGATCCTCACACAAAATACAGGAGTGCAGGTAAGGAAAGTGAGGGTTGACAGGAAGAGCTCCGGTGTGACTGTCCCCACACCCACCTGGACCATCAGATGCCTTTCTGCTTTGTGGGGGGTCTTTCCCCACCACAGGGGCAGAGGGGTGGGTGCTGCCATCCAGCCACACCCAGGGAAGGCAGTGGGCAGCCACTAGACACACTGGACCTGGTCTGTCTGTGGCTGGGGCAGCCAGAGGGTCCTGCTGTCTCACGGTGGGACACATCCTCCTGCTCCCAAGCACATTAATGTGCCACTAATGAAATTGTTCTGGCTTATTTACCAAATTAATACAAATGGCACAGGCTGTTAATTTGCATGTCTCCTAATTACTGAGGAAGAGCTCCTGGTGGCCAGGCAACACGCACACCTCCACGCCCACTCAACTGGGCTCAGCCTCCCCAGTGGAGGCTGGGTGAGAAGGGGAGAAGAGGGAGAAGGCAGAGGAGCACTGAAGCAGCCCCAGCACCACAGATGGACGGAGCAAGAGGAGGACGGTAGTGGCCAGGAATTTGTGTCATTTCCTATAGCCCCTTTCTCTGTGACTTCTGTTACCTGGCTTCCAGAAATAAATGCTCAGCCCCTGTCCCCACCCCCGAGTTGCGTCCCTTTACCCCCTTGTCTGGATCCTCTCCAGATCCTTAAAACAGGAGCTACTTCAATCAGACAGCAGTGGGGGCTGAGTGGCTCTCCCACTCTAAGCATGAGGCACATTCCCTGCCTGGAGTGCAATGCGGACGGGGGCCACTTGGGGTTTGCCGAGGGGTGCGGAGGAAGGAAGAGAAGTGAAAGCCAGGCAAGGGCTGATGATTTCATAAATGTTAACAATCTCCATTTCTCCTGGCCCTCCCCAGCCAATTAGTCTGCAGATTCTGAAATCTCTTCTAAAACGTGTGTGCGTGCACGGTGGGAGTGAGGAGTTTATCAAGGAGCTCAGCCATCCAACCACAGAGGAACTTCTGCCCATGCTGGGGTTCACTTAGCCGCACACCCGCATCCCCCTCCTGAGGCTTTCTTAGGGTCACAGTGCAGTGAGGATGCAGAGAAGAGAGACTATGCCCAAGGGGCTGCCGCTGCTGAAGGGACAGCTTGAAAAAGGAGCCAAGGGCAACAGAATTTTAAAAATGTGGAATAGGGGAAGACATGGGGGACCCATGCTCCATACAATGACTTGCCAATAAATCTAGAAAAGGCATTTATTGGGGATTTTCCGGCAATAAGCAATGCCCCCAGCCCCCATCTACCAGCCTGCTACCTATGTAGGAGACCTGGGGCAGTGCAAGAAATGAGCCTCTAGCCAGCCTTAGCTCCAGGGAAAACAGCTGTGGGGGTGCTCCCTGCCACAGGGAGGTGGGCAGCCTCAGGCAGGACAGGATCCCAGGCAGCACAGGACCCCCACCTTACCCTGGGGCACCTGGAAAGAATTCCTATGCATAGTGGGGTGGCTGGGGGCAAGTTCTTCCAGAGGGTAGAACAGGAGTGGTCAGGGGAGCCCTGGGGAGGTGACACGGTTGGGGGAAGGAAGATGACAGGCTTTAGAGGCAGAGTCTCATTCTGCTGGGTTATATTCCTGCTTTCAAAACTCCCTAGTCATCTGTAATAAGTGCAGCAAGAGGCTGAATAGACTGAGGAACACGGAATATCCTTGGGTTCCACTGTGACCCAGGTACCGGCTCCAGCTCCCACAGGCTGCTTTGGGCTCATTTTCTTAATCTGTAAAATGAAAGGTGAGACATTTCTGAGGTTCTCTCAGCTCTGAATTTTCTGAGTCTGGAATGGGGAGTTGGTGGAGTGACAGTACCATGGGAAGCTGTGACTGGGAGTCCCCCAGAGAAGAAGAGAAGAGCAACGGGTTACATGAGGGGAAAGGCAAGTGGGGAAGCCCTGCTGGCTAATCATCAAGCCCAGGAGGGGAACTGGCAGAGGGGGAGGCGGGGAGCAGAGAACTGAAGAATAATTTGTGGTCTGAGGCACTCCAGGCTCTTTTGGAGTGCTACGGCTTGGATGTGGTTTGTTCCCCACAGATTCACGTCTGCCAGCTTGGTAGCACCCCAAGTATGGCAGTATTGAGAGATGGCAAATCTTCAATAAATAAAGTCTTGTGGAAGGTAATTAGGGCATGAGACACCACCTTTGTAAAGGACCAGGTTGTTATAGAAAGGCCAGTCTAGCCCGTCACCACTGTCTGGCTTCCCATCCTGTCTCTCTTGCAAGTGCTCTGGCCATGTGGGGCTAATCACCAAGAGGTCCTCACCAGAAGCCAGTGTTGATACCTGCACCATGCTCTTGAACCTCCCAAACTGTAAGCCAGAATAAATACATAAACGAAACAAAACAAAACAAAGCAATCCAGGGTCAGGTGCTCTGTTACAGCAATGCAAAATGGACTAAGATGTCAACCCACTCATCCTGTCCACAGCATTTTGGGGTAAAGTGTGAGTAGCAATCCAGAGCACCCAGAGCATAATTGAGGTCCTTTCCTGCCACAGAAGGACCCATGCCACAGAGCTGGGTTTTCCACCATCACTGATGCTACAATGAAGGCTGAAGCTGCTGCCACAGTCAGAGCCGTGAACTTGAAAAGACACTCCACCTTAATATAGTAGCAGTTTAACACAGCCAACTCATCCCCTGCACTCCAGGCCACACGCACACACACCAATTTCTTTCAGAGGTGATGAACATTAACACTATGCAATTAATAATGCAATGCCCCGAGCCGGGAGGCAGAGCCTACGAAATGCCTCCTGGGCCTCATTACCGTCAGGGCCAGTGGGGAGCGGGTGGGCAGCTGCCGGAGCTCCACGTGCTACTGAAGCAGCGTGGCTCCATCCCAAGTGCCTCTGCTGTCCCCCCTCACCTCTACACCAGATGACTTTTTCACGTCCAACCCATGGAGTGGATTGCTTTCCCAGAAAACCTCTTTTCTGACATCTAAGCACTGACCCATGCCAAAGCCCCAGGAATTCCTGAAAGTGCAGCCCAGGTTGGCACACCAGCAAGAGGGGCCCAGAGGCAACTAGGAATGGAGTGTAGGTCTGGATGATGAGTAAGATGGGTCAGCTAGCAGCTCAAGGCTTCTTTCTCTCTCCTTGAAGCCCTTTACCTTACTTCAGGGATGAGGGGTACGACCACAGGGTGGGGGCAGCCTCTGGTCCTACCTGAGGCAGAGAGGCAGAGAGGCAGAGAGGCAGCCGAGGTTATCAGCGCTGTTGAGTCTGCTGGAAAATGCAAGCCTGCTGACTCCAGGCCTCTGCGAACGTTAAGAGTTTACAAACTGACGCAATCTGTTCCTTTGGTGCAGACAATAAGGAAGGAGGACTGTTCATGTTCCCATGAAAAACCCAGGCTGGAGGTTGGAGGGAGAGTTAACTCTGTTTTTTGAGGTTCATGCAGGAATGTAGCTGAATGGGGGTGCCCAGTGTTGGATGCTACCGCTGGAGTCCTTTCTTAAGAGGTTCCTGGGTGGAAAGCAGCCTTTGTGATCTGTGATCTTTCTGAGTGGCTCAGCTCCTCTTGTCCTCCCTGGCTGACATGAAAAGAGCAGGCCCAGCAAAAAAGAGTTGAAGATTGCTTTCCGCCTGGTGCCTCTGGACAGCATTCTCCGCCCCAGCCCTTGGCTTGGGCTAGGAGGTCAGCCAAAGGGTGCTCTCCCAAGCCCAGCAGGAGAACTTCTCTGTTTCCAGGGTGATACCTGCCCTAAAGGGATGGAGCTAGGGGTTTTGTAGAAAACATGCTGACTGCAGTAACTCCCTGAGGTTATCAAATCTCTCACCTGGTCTGAAAGTAACCGACTATCCATTTGGGTCAACTTCAAATGACAGCTCCCTTTGCAGGTACCTGCTTCTGTGTAACTGACCCTGAAGCCTCCCCTGGGTAGCAGTGCTGAAGAACGTGGTGTCCTGTGCATTCTGCTTTGCTGACCCCGACTCTCAGCCTCCTTTACCTGAACCACTGTGGGCAGTGGTTAAAAAGTGCTGTTAAAAAGCACTCAGGTAGGCACCCAAGGCTCCTTTCCCTCCCACCAATTTTGGAGAAATAAGAAATTAACTGGGCTCCAGATCTCACTTTCTTCTGCTCCCTTGGACACCCACGTCCATCCTTTCCAACCACTCTTCCCCCAGCATCCACCTCTTTGCCTGCAAACATCCTGCCCATCTTAAAAACCTCGCTTGGGCTTCACATTGCCCCATGTCTGCCTCTTCACCGCAGTGTTCTGCACTTGCCCAACCCTCTCCATCTGGTGCAGACGGTCCCCATGGCCAGTACTCCACTGTCACTATTACTTCAAAGGTCACTCAGGACCTCTTAATTGCCATTTTAATAATTTCTTCACAGATTTCATCATTTTTGACCTTTCAAATGATCTGACAAAGTTGAGTACCCCCCTATCCTTTTTGAAAAAAGTTTAGGCCTTTATTATTTCCAATCTTGGCTCTTTCCCCCTGCCTTTCTTAGTCTCAAGTGTGAATTCTTCAACAGCAACATGGCCTGTGAATACATGCATTCCCCAGAGGCCATTTTCATCTATGAGTAGTCTCTGCCTTCCAGCACTGGGTGAGGGGATGCCACAACTACTACCTCTAGTCCAGACCTTCCACCAGGATTCAACGCCAGGTAAATCTCGACTATAACGAGTCTAACCCTGAATCTCTCACCTTCACTTCTGGCCCTAGCGGGCAGCATGGGAATCACCCTGGACTCTGATACACTCACGGGTGGTCTTAAGCTCACATCAATTCTACTTTTCCCTCTTCTTTATCTTTATTGCCACTCTGGAACTTCAGGTCCTAGTGGGTGTCTTGGCCAGTCTTGTCTCTAACAGGCCCTGCGTGATCCTGTAGAGTGTGGCTTATCACAGGCAGTGTGGTACTCTGGTTAGATGCAAGTTCTGGAACCAGACCACCTGCTTCAAATTGTGCTCTACTACTAACTAGCTGTGTGTAATCAAATAGGTTCCTTAACCTCTCTGGGTTTATCAAATGGGTACTGAAACAAATGACACCTACCTCACAGGGCTTTGAGAAAGTGAAACATGTAAGGAGAGTCTGGCATATAGTTAAGTGCTCAATAAATGTCAATTAAAAAATCCATATGTGATCACTTCATACTTCTGCTGAAATCCTTTCCTTGCTCTCTGCTTAAGTTCAAGTTCCTCAGCAGAGTCTGAGTTCCTCATAACTGGGCTCTTGCTGCTTACAGCTTCTATTGTTCCAAACTTGCTGTGCTGTTCCAGGCCTACACAAGCTATTCCCTTTGGCTAGAAAACTTCTGCTACTTCACCTGCAAACTCCTACCCAACTGACTCACTGAGATTCTGCACAGATGTGATTGCACTTGAACCATACCTGTATTCATCAGGGCTTTTCCCCATAACATTTTGTTCATCTCACCATTACAGTACTATAAGGGGTCTTAAAAATTTTATTTATTTATTAATTTCTTCAGTGCTTGGGATCAACGCCTGGGCCTTGTGCAGGTTTAGCAAGTGCTATATGCCACTGGGCTACATCCCTAACCCTGAATGGGCATTTATTAATGGCACTTAGTAGGGATTCAATAAATAGATGAAGGTCTGAAAGGTCCTAGGTTTCCCCAGACGACAAGCAGAGAACTGGGAGAAGGAAAGTTCCTATTGTTGGGCAAATGCAGTGGCACGGAGCTGAGCAGAGAAGGCTTGAGAAGCCTTCTGTGGTGGGAGGGCTGGCCCACATCTGCCCTGCTCCAGCAGCCTGCCCATAGGAGCCCAGAGGGGCCGAACCTGGCCTCAGTTAGGGCAGCCGGCACTGATGACTCAGGCAGCCAACACTGTGAGCAGAAGGTGCTGTTTTGCACTTGGCTTTGCTTGCACTGAACATAACTGGAGTGAGGATGGATTCCTCTATTCATCCACGCGTGAGTGCAGCCAGCATCTGTGAGCGCCCCCCTCTGTCTCCTACCATGGACCCTGCAGCAAAGGGCTGAGGAAGAGCTTCCAGGACAGAACAGAGAACGGGGAGACTAAAATGCCAATAAGCTTGGAGCCCTGGATCCCAGTTCACCAGCCAGTGCTAAATCTTTCAAGCAAGGGGTTAGGTGCACTGTGGATTCTGGAAGGTCTCTGGCCCTTTTGGACAACACAGAAACCTGTGAGAAAAGCAAAGCTGTTTATTTGAAAGATTCAGAGCTTGATTGAGAAGCCCTGGTCCAGTCACTGCAGAGATCTCAAAACGGGACTATGGCCATGGGGTCTACTCAAAAGCTGTCAGGAGGGGGACAGAGCACCCAATGCAGGGGGAAAGGGGACATGAAGCTCCTTCTTGACCATCACCTGATCTCTTTAGCAAAAAGAAGGAAGACACTATCCCCCTTGCAAGCCAGAAAAAGGCAACAAAGTGAAAAACCTGAACAGACAAAAATCCTACATTTCTAGCCAGGATCAGGCAACCGACTACCTCCCTTGTCCTCAGGCCAGCTGAGGAGGAACTGACTCCTTTGTGGCTTCTCTGAGAAAGCACCCTGGCCCTGCACAAACCCATTCCTTAAATTTATCCTGCCTCCGTGTGCCAAGCAGGAGACCTGACACAGGCCTCCCTTCAGCAGGCCATGCACTGACACGCTGCGGATGACTGCCCTGGGGAGGAACCCTTTTCTGATTTCTGCATCCAGGTAGTTGCAGGGTGGTAGCAGCCCTGTTAACCTACACCTGTGGCCAGGACCAGAAGAAAGAGAAGTCCCAGCTTCTCTGACCCCAATACGGAGCTGCTTTTAGACCCAGTAGAGAGGAGACCTGAGGATTTGGGGGGATCTCTGCCCATGTCAGATGCAAGTTCCCACACAGTTTCAAACCTCTTGTAGCACAGCAGGGAAAAGAAAATATCCTTTGAGATGATGCTGAGCCCTGGAGACTGGTCTTTGAGCCTGAGCAGTGCCAATGCTAGAGGGTTGTTCTGCATCCACCCTCCTGCACACCGGACAACTGGATTCTTGCTTGCTATGACCTGAAGGGCCCGTGATCTCTTTGACCTCTCAGTAATGCACAGAAAAGCCCATGGGTAAAAGCCACCCATTATAAGGTTTGAGCACGTACACAGGGAATAAGGATAAATGCAGCCTGCCAGAGGCCAGATCGGCCTGGTTAATGACCAGGCCTTGCTCTCCTCTCTGTGGAGAGGTTGGGCTTCCTCGCTGCTGACTTTTTATTGCTAATGACAATTAAAATATGGCACCGCTTACTCTCTCAGAGTGGAGCTCTAATAGGCCATAAACCCTCCCAAACTCCTAGGGCTGGGTTGGAGTTTGCATGGAGACACTTCTGGGTTACTGCCGGCAGTCCCCAGCAGTTCTTGGCCAGGGAAAGCAAGGAGCAGCACACCTGGGCCCATACCTGGGGCCACTGGTGCTCCTCCACACTGGGATATTCCTTCTCTCGTCACTTTGCCCACTGTCTGTGGTGCAAGCTCTTCACATGTGTTTGAGCCTTGTGATCAGTTCATGAAAGTTCGCAGAGCCACTGCAGTTGAGAACAGAGGTCAGAGGGAGCACTATTAGCAAAGGAAAGAAAAACACACAAGATGGATCAGCAGCTTAGTTGTGGATGGGACTCTGCCCATCTTCTTGACAGAAGCCAGGGTCCCATTAATTTCAATTATTTCCTCTCCCATTTCAACCTAATTTCCCAAATACAATTCAGCATAATAAGGCCCTGGGAGGCAGTGAGTGGCCCCTTGGCCCTATTATCCTACCAGGTGATTTTGCCCTGTTCTCAGCCATGTCTCCCCAGATAGGGCCAGGGTGGCCTCATCTGCTTACTCCATCTCCTGGTTTTATGTGCTAGGCAGAATCCTACGCCTGCTTTGCACTCCACACAGGGAGCACTCCTCCAAGGAGTAGTGTGAAACAGTGAGAGATGAGATGCCTAGTAGCATCTCCAGCAAAGACTGCCCAAAAGTCACAACGAAGCACCTAAAGAATCCATTTGACTCTGGAAGAGGAACAGTGACCTGACCCTGGCATAAGGCTGGCTGCCTCTTCTGACAGAGGATACTTGGATGCAGTTACTGCTGTCAACACAGCTTCTCCTACTGTGGCCTTTCTGCCACCTATGCCTTTGGACAAAGCTTTGAGATTCCTGCCACCACCCCATCACTCAGTAAATACCGTTTAAACAATTTGATTTCATTTAACGCCATCCAGGGGTGTTCTCAGTTGTCTGCTGCTCCTGAGCTGCTGCCTGGAGCCAGTAGTCAGGAAACTGAGTGAGAGGGCCAGGGGAAGCAAGCAGGGAGGGCAAGGCCAGCTCCACCCTAGACCCCAAGTAGGGTCACTGAGATCCTGCAGGGAGGACAGAACAAAAGGACTAAGGAGATTCTCAACATCTTGTATCTTTGCAAAGAGGAAGTACATTAGATAGTTCTGTTACATCCATCTCACTAGTCTCATTTCCTCTGACTTCAAGGACCCTAAGCGCTCACACAGCTGATCTGCTTGTGATGTAAGCTGCCCAACCCACCTCCTATACTGTACTGAGGCCATGAGCCTACATCAGGGATGCAAAGGCCAGACAGGCAGCAGTGTAAAAGGAGGCAGAGCCCACTGAGACAGAGATCTGTCCATTTACTGGCAAAGGAGTGTCAAGGCAACCCCCTTCCAGAAGCAATGTTGCCCAGGAGTGTGGAATGAAAATACAGGTGGTAGTTTGCAAGGGGAACCCCACATTGTCTGTCTTCCAGGATGCCTTCTCTGTTCACTCTTTCCTACGGGTAACTGCATTTTAGGTATCAGATTCTGTCCTGTATCAACTTGCTCTTGCTAATCTGTTACCCTTTACATGTTATGCCCTCCGAAAGAGGTTGTTTTCCTGTGTCCTCTGAACAAAGCCCAGTCCCCAGAGCCCACACACTGCTGTAGCATTCTAGCCATTGCTGGAAGGGGGCTTGAAGGAGGCGGATCCTGACTCCTGGGGGACACTATGCTTGGCAGGGCTCTCTTGCTTCTGGGTAGCACCTTTCATGTGGCTATATTCCTGGTTGCTGTCCAGAGCTTTTCTAACAAAGACAGCTTCCAAGGCTGGGCAGGGAGCAGAAAATGCAGGTTAAAGTTATAAAGGAGCAGAGTGTATACTGCAAGGGGAGATCAGTATGGCTCAGAAAGATACAGCAGGGCTGGAACAGGGCCAGGGATGCCCAGTGGAGCTGATGAAAGGATGAGAACGTCCACCAATGATTAGGAATCTTCAAAATGGGAAGACAAATGCTGAGGGAATAGAAATGCATGAAAATTACTAAGGGTATATAAAAAGACCTAGGACTCACTGTAATCAACCAGGTAAGAAAGAGTTATTGGCACCTACCAAGTAGAAAAGCACCACATTAGACACTAGAGTAGAGGTAAAAGGCAAAAAAACTGAAGAACTTCAGATTCAGTTGAGAAGACATGATGAAGCCACGTCATGTCAATTAGTGACAAAATGCCATGTAAAGCACATGACAACTGAGTGGTTCAGACAGCAAGTACTAAAAGGATTCAAAGGAGAGCGCCAGCTCTGAGGGCTGGAGAGTCTGACAGGAAACTCTTTAGAAAGGGGCTGGGCCTTACAGCAGGGGCCAGACTTCACAGCAGGGAGAAAGGCAGACCTGTTCTAGCACAAAGAAACACTGTGCTCTGGAAATAATACATAAGTGTAGAGTAGGAGGAGGAAGGAGGGGGAATTTCAGGACAGAAACTGAAGCTGAGGTCAGTGCAGGAGCAAACAGGTATCAGAGAGAGGAAGAGGGGACAGAGGAGGAAGCAGGGCCAGGAGGAGGTATAATCTGCTCAGATGGAAAGCTCCAGAGGGCTGCTCTTGAGAGATGGGGGTGATGGGCATGTCAGAGCCCAGTGCCCTTTCTGATACAGATCTGGGACTGAGGAATCAGGGGCTGGATTCTGCATGTTTGGAGGAAGGCAGGGAGGAAAGAAGGAAGGATAGGAACCTGAGCAAGATGCACAAAAATCCTGTCGCAATCATGATGGTGGGGAGAAAGCAAAGGGAAGGAATGAAAATGCATAGTGGTAGCTTGTTAGTGGATTGCAGAGCATGTTGACCTCATCAGAATGTGCAGGGGAGAGATCAAAGGAGCCAAAAAGAAAAGAAAAAAGCTGAAGGCCTCGTCACCATTACCAGGTTTGGTCAGTCAGCATGAGTCCCCCTTCGCCCCACCCCATTAAAAGACAAAGGACAACGCTTTGGGTCTCCTCCTACTGTCCCCTACCTGCCTCCATTCATTCCAACACTGTCTCTGATCTTGGGAACTATATTCATTGGCAGAACTGCACAGTGGTCATCAGTAAGAACCCTGGAGCCAGACCCCCTGGGTTCAAATTCAGCCTCTGTCATTTGCCCCCAAGAGTCATTTTAAATCTCTGTGCTTCAGTTTCTTTGAGCTATGACATGGGAATAATAAAAGTGAATTTCTCTCATATAAGGTTTGAGGTGATACATAAAAGCTCTTAGAACAATGTCTAGTACACAACAGCACTCAACAAATCCTGGCACGTCTTATTGCATTAAGCACATGTAAAAAGAACAGAAGCCTATATTGGGTCTGTCTAGGTCCCAGAATGATCAAACTCCATGGATTTTTAAGGCAAAAATTCTAGGTCTTTGGTCAATGTAAAGCCTGACTTGCTGGCTCCTAGCCTTGACAGGGGTCAGATCTCTGTGATTTCCAGCATTTCACAGGATCTTCTGACAGAGGGGAGGGTGTGAACTAGAGGTGTTGAGTCCTACCCTGTGACCATAAGTGCCAGACACTGCACCTACCATTCAGCTGTGGGGGGTGGGGAGCAGCTTTCAACTAGTGAGACGGGGTTTTGTTTCTTCAGTCTCAATTCCACCACCTCCTACCCTGCATGCCATGTGGACTGTTTAATCTGTCCCTAAACAGTTACCGACAGTTCATGTTTCTGTGCCTTGCTGTTTGTGGTAGGGGTCTCCCAATGTCCATCCTCTCCTTTTTCTGCTCCTGTTATTTCAGGCCTCAGGATGGCCAGCTTCATGACAACATTTCCCAGTCCTCTTTCTCCTGGTCACACTGGTGAGATTTAGAAGGACTTCTGGGAAAGCGTTTGCCACCGTTGTACTTTCTCCCTGTACTTTGGCTTCCTGACTGAAGGAAAAAGTGAATGGCTGCAGCCCTACAGGCACCCTGTGTAGGTGCTAGAACAGCTGAGCATGATGAAGGACTTGGATCCTTGCTGACACTGGGAGACAATGCCAGTGCTGGACTGATCTCTGAACATTTATGAAACAAACAAACAACCCCCCATCTTGTGTAAGCAAATACTGTTTTTGGTCTCTATCATCAGCACCTGGATGCATTCCTAACTGTGGCACTGGTACCTCCCTCTGGAGTGCACATCCTCCCTCTACCCTCCACCCTTGGCTGGGCTACTTGTGGCCTAAGCTGCACCTCCTACAGGAAATCTTTTCTGATTCTCCAGTTTTGCTTCTAGGGAATCCTGAGCACATGGGGCATGTATCACTCTTCCTCCAATTACTGAGGAGATTCTGTGCCTCTCAACTTCTTGATGGCAAAAAACATAGCTTACTTGACTTTGTGGTCCCAACTCCTACATGGTACCTGACACACAGAAGGTCAAAAATGTGTGTTAAATGAATTCAATGAAAAGGACATACAGATGCCAATCAATGCCACTTATTGATTTGTCTTGGCTTTTAAGAATGTGTGATTTGAAGAACATAAAAGGGAGATAATCTCAATGGCACAGGCCTTTTTTGTTTTATTACTGATCCAAACACAATCCTGGCCATACAGTATCTGGGGCAACGGCCTGCTCATTATAACTGTACCCTTCCAGTGAGAGCTCTGAACACAGCTTCTGTGCAACAGCCAGGCTCTGCAGGGGGTAGATCATAAATGCTCTAGGTAAGAGGGCTCTGCAGCTGCCAGTTCCACTCTAAAGAAAAGACTGTCAGAAGAGGGATGGGAATCAACACTTGAGCACCTTCTGTATGCTATGCAGCGAGGTTTACAGACATGCACATGGTCTGCCTTAACTCACACAGCCATTTGCTGAGGGGGTTGTCTGCAGTGTAGTCCCATTTTGCTGATAAGGAATCAGAGGCTTAGAAGAGTTTAAGACCTTGCCCAGGTGAAAGAATCACCCATGGTATTAAGTTACCATTAGACAGAAGGAAGAAGTTCTGGTGTACTATTGCACAGTAGGGTGACTACATAAGGACATGACAAATGTTTAACCTGATTTAAGCCTTACACAATGCATGCATGCACTAAACATTACCTTATTCTCCATTAATATGTGCACTTTTTATGTTTTTATATACCAGTTTAGAAATATATTCAGGGTTGGGGTACAGTTCAATGGTGGAGTGTTGCCTAGCATGTGAGAGGCTGGGGTTCTGTCCTGAGCACTACAAAAACAAAAACCAAACAACCCAAAAAGGAATACATTGAATTACAACAACAACACACTTGCCCAAGGTCATCTGCTAAGGGGAGAGGTCAGAATTTAAACTCAACTCCACCTAACAACAGAGCCCATCTCTTGTCACCGACCCGGGGGGCACTGATTCTGCGGCCTCTGGGGTAATCACACTCCCAGCTGTCTAAATTTCCTAAAAGAACCTGAGGTGGAGGCTCCAGCCAGGGCTAGGGCCAGGGCCAGGGCGTGGGGGATGAAGGCGCACTGAGATAGGCCAGGAAGCGGCCCTGGGGAGAGGCATTTGTCTTCCTGGGGCCCTCCTTGCTTGCTCTTAGGCAGCGGGGTGATGTGTGAGTGTGAAGGAAAAAAGCCATTACGAAAGGCGAAAGGCGAGAGCCCTCAGCAAGCTCTGCCCGGGTTCCTTCAGTGCCCCTTGCTGAGCATTCTGGTTACCAGAGCTCTGGGTTCATTACCCTCTGGGGCTCGCTGCATCTATTCTGTTGGTTGCTCAGCATGAGCCCAGCCCCAGGAACTCATCTTCACCTCCCTGACTGCCTGGGAGTCACCAATGCAACCTCTTTTTCTTGGGCCTGCACTAGGGGGTGGCCAGTCAGGACATTCCCTTGCAGTGGGGCCAATTCATTTCATTCCCATTTCATTCTTCTGCTGACCTCCCCTCTTTCCTCCCTCTGCCCAGGAAAGCAGACAGCCAGAGAGGGGCTTAGCCTTGGAAGTTCAAACTTCTGAAGCTACAGGGGCTCCTTTAGATCCCTGCAGGGGGGACACTGATCATGCTGAGATGACAAGAACAAGGGATCTGTGACCTACAGTGCTGCCTGGGGGGTGGCCAGGCTGTGGAGGAGGGAAAGGTAAAGGATGGGTATAAGTTGGCACGTCTCTGCCTCCCAACCCTTCACTGCATCTGCCTTTTTACCCTTTGACCAAAACAAAATCCTTCTGGGTTTCCCAAAGGAGAGAGACTGAGTTTATAATTGAAAAGCCCAGAGAATTTATTGCCGTGGAGATGAGGAAATTTAAAACTCATAACCATCCTGCAGGCCAATAGATCAGGCAGATATCCACCCTATTAGAATAACTGGACACTGCAGATATCCATCTTATTACACTAAATGGTTAAGAAAGCCTCGCCCTGTATCACAGAGACGGCGTGGATGGTTTTCTGCTCACCTTCCAGAGTACATTCATCAGCCCATTTTGTTTCCTCTGTTGAGATCGGCCTCAGAATTACAAACTGCTGAAAGGCAGCAGAAGTTTTAAATTAAGCATTCATGGGCGTAGGTGAGCTCAGGGAGATGATGGCGGGTCGAGAGGCAGGCAGGCAAGATTTAGTGCCTCATGTGTGGGGGGAAAAGCCGAGGCTCATCAACAAGTCTGGATCAAGCCTGGGGATGGAGAAGCCAGGGAGAGGGAGAGCAGAAAGAGGTCTAGGGAGGAGGAATTTAAAAGCTCTCTGGTCAAAGGGCAGACATGCTGCATGACAAAATGAAAATTATTGGAGACTTTGAACCACTGCTAATGCCAACCTTCGTGCAAGGCATAAATATACGTTCTGCTATGCAGAACAATATATGTGTGAGGTGGGGACCTTGGCAGGACAGTCAGCCAGGTGCTTGTGCCCCCTCTGCTTCCCTCTGGGCATTTTCAGCCTCCACCTCTTTGAGTGGGTTTTGCTTTACCAACACTTGCCATAGATACAGTGTAGCTGAAACTAACACTGACCTCTGTCCCTTTGCCACCTCTGGGGCCCCTCTGGGAAGGGCTCCCTCCCCACTCTGGTTTACCTTGGGAGGAGAAATTTTTTCTCTGTTCCTTCCCTTCCTGCCACTGGAGGGCTGAGTCCAGCAGGAGGCCTGGAGGCTGGGATCCATGGTGCTCTGCACAAGCTTGCCTGAGTACTTGCTGCTGCGGCCACTCCATCTGACCACTGCATGGGTCACTCACTCAGCCCGAGAGGCCTGGGGGACCACAGATGACTTGCCAATGGCGATCTTAGTGGTGTTGGGAAGACAAGCAGCAGTGGGCCCAGTTCTTGTGGGGGCTGCCCCCTGCACCAGCCATTCCCATAACCTTGTTTTATTTTCTTTTATTGCAGAGCGGCTCCAGTGTGTGGATAATAAAGCTTTGACTGCTGCACTCCACAGGCCTGGGGTGGGGAGAGCTCAGCTTGCCAAAGTAGGGCAGTGAGGAGAGAGGAGGCCCAAGCAGGGGACCGACTTCAGCAAGAGCATCCCAAGGCAAAAACCAGAGAATCCTTCTCTAGTTTGAAAAGTCCTTTGAGAACTGGCAGTAAAAGGAGCTACTCTGGAACTACAGCTTCTCCCTGGCCTGCCATTCATCCAGGATCCCCATCCTCTGCTTGTGGGTTTGGAGGCCTCCCACTCCCCTTTGTCACTCTTAGCTGCTATGTTCTACCCGGTGCTCCTGGGCTGACCTCTTTCCCCAACAGCCCAGAAGGTCCACTTCTGCACTTTGAACAATTTTCCAGTCTTCCAGATGGTGAGGGGAAAATATTACCTTCCTAAGTGACTGGCCTGCTGCATTTTTCCTTGAACCCTGAAAGCCATTCAGACCCCTGATGGGAGGGCAGACAAAGGGAGTGTATTACCTGCAGGGCCTCTACCAGAGGTGTGGACAGGGCCGGGTTCTTCACTCAAGAGCCAGCAGCCTTGGGAAAGGGAAGTGTTGGAGTGACTGAGGGCTGGAGAGGATCTCCTAAAAGTTTAGGCACAGGCATGTATGGGATAAAAGAGGCTTTAGGGAGGAGAGAGGCAGCTAGCTGGCTCACTGCCAAGACACGGGGTAACAGAGCTTCCTCCCACCCCAAACGGTTTATAAACACAGAACCTTTGCCAAAACGTGCCCCTGTCAATTCTGAAAGCCTCAAAACCCCCATAATTGCCTCTCTAATGAGACTCTCTTAAAGAGCCCACCAACTGTCTATACCACTTCTGTAAGTTATCTGTGTCCCACTCAATAAATATACATTTGCAAATGTTTTTATAAAATTCATTTTATTTTATACCAGTTTAAGGCAATTATGTATTATTCTGCATGTATAATACTTGCACTGTCATACAGTAGGCACTAACAATAAACTAGAAGTTCCTAAAAGAGTAGGTGTTCGGCATTGGTCTCTTCACATAATTTTATTGATTATAATTCTCCTGCCCCAGGGCACTCACTAAGGTAACACTGAAGTCCCAGGGGGAATGGTTTTCAGGCACAAAAGTTGGGTGGGGTACAAGACTGGCATTCCAGGCACAGCCCATCGGGCCAGGCTTTGGACAAGGAGATGGATTTCGTCTGATTTCCCTTGACGGACGAGTTGTGTTCAGCAAACAGCCTGGCATGCAGCTGTCACTCTGATGCTGAGGTCTGACAGGCATCGATCAGGCTGCAGTGTGAGCATGCAGACATACGCAAGCCTCATCAACATCCCCAGCTTGGAAGACAGTTCTATCTGGGGCCATGAAGGCTCCCCATCCCCGGCCCCATCGATGCTGCTGAGAGGAAGACTGCACCAATGGAGAAAAGAAGCAGGGTGGAGTTTCTTCAAAATACCCATTCCTGGGTGAGAAAACAAACTGCAATGAAATGGGGTCTAGAAGGGGAGGAAAGATCCAACCTTGACAGGCTGCCAGGATGGGAGCTCATTCAGACAGCTTAGATGAGCAAACAGGGCACTAGGCTAACACCAGGCATAAGTGGCATATAATCTGCAAGCCTCAGCAGAAGAAATGGACTGCTGGTAGTTGAGATTTCCTTCTCTACCTAGCAGCTGTGCCTGATGCTGTCCTAAAGCCCTAGGGAATTCCAGAACATTCCACGGAACCGAGGGTCATCTTTATTTCCCTCCCCATGCAGACGTCCTCCTTGCACTTCTGAAAGATCAGTTTCTATCAAGTATTTCAGTAAGTGGAAGTTTTTCAGGAAGAGTCTAGCTTGCTTTTAGGAGACGTTCTCTTTCAAGTGAAAAACCATTAAACTGAACTTCTTTTTACTGGTCAAGTTTTGTATTCTGGAGCATTCTGGAACAAATTTGGTTCTTTTTTTCTTATTTACCATGGGTGACTTTGACTTTGAAAGTTCTTTGAGCCCAAATATCACTTAGCTCAGGGCAGTGCTTTGAGGACTAAATGTGAAAAGACTTGTCAAATGATTAGTACAATGCTTAGCAAGAGGTAAGAACACAAAAGGTGTTCATTCCCCTGCCTTCCTCCACCTAACAGCCAGGGCATTGTGAAGGTTTGCTTGGCCCTTTCTTTCCCTCCTTAGCAATTTCCATTACTCACTGGAACTAGTCCCCATACTTGACACAATACAGGTTCCTTCCTAGAGGTGCCCCTCCACTGTATCAAGAATCCTCTCAAAATGCAATGCTAGAAACAGAGCACAATATCCCAGATGTTGTTTAAGCAGTGTAGAATAATTACTTCCTTCGATCTATACTATTTCTCTATGAATGCAATTTTTATCAGTCACTTCACACTGTTAGTGTACAGTTTGTAGTAAACAAAACCCCTGGGGTAATTTTCAAATGAATTGCTGTCAAGTGAGGTCACCTTCATCTTGTAATTGTGTAACTGATTTTGGAACACAGGACTTGGCATTTGTTACAACTGGTAAATTACATTTCACTTTGTAAGTTGCAGTCTCTCTCTCCATACTTGTAAGAAATTTTGAACCTTGGTTTTCTGTTCTAACAGAAAACAGTCTTCTTCATCTCAAATACCCTTTCTGGGTCTTGGCCTAAGTCTTTGGAAAGGTGAGCCATGGTGCCCCACATGTAAGGATTTGGTGAACACTGTCAACAAGGAAGATCCCTACGCTGGGAGCCTGTGGGGAATCTCGGAAGCAGGGAAGGTCCTGGCTATACTACTCTCTGGAGATCCTTCTTGAATTAGCTGGAAGTGAGGTGTTCACCCAAGTGAAGCTGCTGCTATTCATGTGGACTCAGAGATGGATTTGGTGAGATGGATTTTGGCAAGGCAGGGAGGAGCTCCAGGCATAGCTATGAAATGGTGCTCTCCCTTGGCGCAGGGAGGGCTGAATTGGTCCGACCTCTCTTGGAGACCCTTATCTCAGCAGTTCTGTCCATCTTCTTGGAACAATGGTTCTCTCAAATAACAATAGAAACTCTCTGCAGAAGACAGGCTGGGTCACAGGTAGATGGCTGTGGGAATGCAGAAAAGGATCTTGGCAGAAGCACAGAAAGTGGATTCGCAGGTGACATGATAAATGGAAGAGAGATCTGGGTCCAAAGACCAAGGAAAAGTGTATGTGGAATGACCAAAAATGCAGCCAGGAACTTGATGCTAAAGCAATCTTTTTGCATTGATTACTCTAGTGGCAAAACTGCTGGGGAAAGAAGGGACTCATGGACTCATTTGGGGTCTAGTTCCCCAAATTTATGAGGCTTTTCTCAGATAGGAGGGGCAATGCTGTAAGGATGGGTCAAGTAGGAATAAGGGGAAGGGGCAAGAGGAGGAACTATGAGGTTCCAGACTCTCCCTGTAAGTTATTCTTTAGGACCTGCCTCTTTTCATTCCTCCCGACCCTTTCATGCACACACCCTACCTCAGCCTTCTGATGGAAGCTGGAGGAAATAATCCTGCAGGTCCCTGAGGTACCTGCCTCAGCCACTGAGGTTCATTTTGCTTGGCTGAGAATATAGTGCTGTCTGGGAACTTCCTTTTGTGTGTGTAACCTGTCTCCTGTTTTAGCCAACCTATCATTTGATGACCCTAAGACACAATTCAGAATCCCTTTCACCTCTGCCTCACCCTAGAAACCCACAGGCCTCTGAGCTTGCCATTCCACCTCTCCTGGCACACCGGAGCTCTCTCAACGCTACTGCGGAAACTCGATTCACTACTGTCATACCTGTTTTATGGATGAGGAACCTGATCTTTGGAGGTAAATGCCTTAGGTCTAAGGCCCTGCAGCTAGGAAGGGCCAAGGCCAGGGTGCAAGGTAAAATCTCATTTCCCAAGCCCATGCTGCTGACCAGCAGGACATCCTGATGCACTGACACATCACTGGACTCCAAGCTTCTGAATCAGTCTTCCAACCATATCCATCAGCTGACAGGAGACAGGAGGTGACTGAGGAGCTGAATGTTCTTAGAACCATGGTGAGACCATGAGGTAAGAGGGAAGAAAGGGTACTATTGGCCCTGGGTCAGAGTGGCACCGAGGAGGAAGCTGCCCTTGCTGTGGGGGTCTGGTGGGAGGCACGTTGGGGAAAGAACAGTTAAAAGAGGAGGTGCTAGAAAGAATGGACCAGCAGGGGGACTTGAAAGCGACATACCAGTCATGGAGCACCCACAGCATTGTAAAACTAGGCCCCAATGCAAAGAGAAAATTCCCCAGGTGATGTGGCTCCTGTGAGGGTGGCAGAGAAAAAGGGGTGACTGGGAGCAGACTTCAAAGGGGAAGGTCCTGGCCCCATGTTCACTCCCAGGAATGATTGCAGTATCACAGTGTCTGAGGCTGCTTACAAGGAGCTCCAAGAGGTTCTGCAGTGCTGCAGTCATTCTCTGAAGACTCTGTTCTTTTGGAGACAGGAAGATGGACAAACAGTCATGTGAACAGATGGAAGGAGTTGCAAACTGAGAATTTTTTTTTTCTCATTAACTGCAAGTGAACTGCATTGATCCAGTGTGGCAGAGGAGACATACAAGGGAGTGATGAACATTTATTTGAGAACTGACACTCTCTTACAGCAGCAGGGATGATACACATATACCCTGCATGATCACTTAAGATGGTGATATTGCCTCTTTCCTAATAGCTTTCTGCTCTCCTGCACCTCAAACAAAAATGAGTCCCAGCAGTGCTCTCCCCTCGTCATGCAACTGGTCAGGCAACTGCAGAGACTCATTCTTCAGTGGCAACACCTTCCTTCCTTCCTTGTTCCCAAGGTCGTTACCAAGGCTGTGTTTCCCAAGTTCATTCCACTCTTTCCAATCAGAGCTAATTGAACCACTTAGCTCAAAGACAATAACATTTGTCGTTTCAAGCCATTAAGAAATGCGTCTCAGTTAAGGCATTATGCATGAGGCGGCCTGCTCTAGGATAGCAGTACAGACTCACAGACGGAATGCCCATAGAGGCCCGCAAGGCAAACATGTACCCAACTACCAAGTCAAGGAGAAATTTTGCAAAAGTGTAGTCAGCAAGTGTCAGCCTGTCTTTCTCAGAAGGGTTTCCTGAATTAAAAAAAAAAAAAAAAAAAAAAAAAAAAAAAAAATTGCTGCCAGTTCTAATCTGGGGCCTGAAAAGTGCAGCTGTGCTCTCATGGCCCCCAGAGATGGTGCTGAAAAGAATGCAGAAGAGGAATGGAGAGGAGACTTCAGTTTCTACCACACTTGGTGATAAGAATCTTTGAGAGGAAGTAGGAAAGAGGGAAGAAGGAAGTAGCACCCACCCACGCCCCGGAACTGTTTTCTTCTCATCCACCATATCCTAAGGGCTCCTGAAAGTAATGGAATTCCACAAAGGGAAGGTCCATCAGGCACTGGGCTCATACCACCATAAAGAATAGATCCTTTCTTACAGACTCAGCAAAGGTCCCAAGAGGGCACAGGGGAAGCAGAGATAAGGCAAGGACGAGAGACCTGAGATGTTTGCTGCTCTGGTCCTCACAGGCTCTGGTGAGGAAGAACAGCCACAATGAAGAAAGGGTAAAATGACATTGAGGAGAGGGGTGTAGGCAGGGAAGGTGAGGAAGTGGCCCCAGATTGATTTTAACACTACAAGCAGAAGGATGAGAATGTACTCTTCCGAGAGTGACTTCATATAGAGTGAAAACAGCTCTGGGGAGATCTTGGCTCTGCCATTCCTTTATGCCAGTGTGACTTTAAAGAAAGTCACTGAAGTTCTCAGGGTTTGTTTCCAGTCTCTAGATGGGGGAAGGGATTAGATCCTGGGCTTCCTTCCAGCTCTCAAGGGCCTTGATCTCACTCTGCACCTGGAAGCTGCACACTCAATTCCAGGCCATCCATGGGGTCCTCTCATGCAAGGTGCAGGGCCCCCCCACTGCCCTGGAGCACCTCCTCAGCTGACTTTTATGGCTTCTGCCATGAGTTTGCCTCTTCTGCCACAGGCTTCTCCTTCAAGTCCCACTGAGTAACACCAAGCCTAACCAATTAACCAATAGTTGCTGGATCGCAGTCAGTATCTTTTTCAGAGACCAGGAGAGATGTTATTAGAACAAAGACAGACAAATGCTAAACTGATCTTTAAAAGGGGTGGCAATGGAGTGGACAGAAGCAAAGCAAGACAAAGTGAATTCTCTGAACCACAGGTAAGAAAACCTGAATTGTCCCAAACCAAATTCCAGAAACAGTAGGAGTCCATCTTAAACTGATTTTCCCCAGGGACTGAATTATTTTCAGTGGGTCAATGAAAGGGCACAAAGTAGAACCACAAATGAAATTACTCCTTTTTCAATTATCTCTCAACTCTGATTATCCTAAGGAGAAGGTCCCAGTGTGCTGCTAATCTGTCTTTAACATCTCTTTAACAAAAGAGGGGCAGAGCCCTGTGGGCAAATGGGATTTAGCCAGAATTCAGTGACACTCTTCTGCATTCTCTGAACTATATTTATTTTTAAGGTTTCCTCTCATGGTCACTTTTAAGTGATACTTTCCCATTTAAGAAAATTTGAAAAGTGATTTCAGAAAGAACAGAGTAATTTAAAGGAAAATATTAATGAAATAACAGTTGATAGCCAGATTTGGCTAAAGCACATAGATTGATGGTATAAAAAATATATAAAAACTGGGAGATAATGGTATATATGAAATGTAGCTAGGCAATAGCAGGGAAGGGATTACTTGATGGCACTTAAGCTGCCTGATTCTATGACACTTTCCATGGAAAGGTCACTGGTTGCCCAATCAACAGCCATTTCTGCTTTTTCTCCCTGCAGGTAGGACCCCACGGTTTTTCCCCATATGTGGCAGCTCAAGAAAATGCTGATAAGTCTAAGTTATTTTGTATGCCATGCCCTCTTTTCATAGAATATTTTTAAATATATAAAATAAAATACATAGGAACGCACATGAAACTAATTTTACTCACAGAGTTACTAAAATATTTTTTAAAAACCCACTGTTACGGTTTGGATGTCCCCCAAAAGTTCATGTGTGAAACAATGCAAGAAAGTTCAGAGGTGAAAAGATTGGGTGATCAGTGCATTAATCAACTTGAATGTATTTACCAGCTAGGCAGGTAACCATAGGCAGGTAGGGTGTGGCTGGAAAAGGTGGACCAATGGGGGTATGCCTTTGGGGGTTTATTTGTCCCCAGGAGCAGAACACCCTCTCTGCTTCCTAGTTACCATGTCCTTAGCTGTTCTGCCTCCTCTTGGGCCCAGAGCAATGGAAGTACTTCTATGGACTGAGACTGTTTTGAAACCATGGGCCTCGAATAAGCTTCTCCTCTTCTATGTTGTTCTTGTCAGGTCTCTTGGTCACAGTGACGAAAAAAGCTTGATTAAAACATCCACCAAAATCAAGATATGATCAATACACTAAATGAGTAACAAGATTCAGCAACAGGTCTTAAATTTTAGTTAGTGGTTAATAAAGATGTAATTTTTTTTTCCTATCCAAATTCATGGACCCTACAAATCTACAGTCTCAATCAGAGTAGGGAGTACAGTTCCCTTTCCTTGTGCCACAATATTGGTTTGGGAGTGGGTTATATCATCCAGATCTGGGTAACATAATGTAAAAGGAAGTCAGATGACAAGCTTGTGGGGAAGATTTTTTTTTCTTTTAAAAGGCATAAAATAAAAAACTGTAATTCTGCCTTTAGAGATTGGTTTGTAAGCAGGCAATGCCTGGAGCTATGGCAACCATTTTGCAGCCAATAAAGACACATGTGGTCATGGCAGAATAGAAAGATAGAAAGAACTAGGGTGCCTGATTTTGGGGCCACATCTCAGATAAACCAGCCCACACTGGAGCAGACACACTTTGAAACTGACTTTGTATGTGACATGATAAATGTCATCATTGAAGCTGCTTGGAAGTTCTATTACTTGCAGCATAAAACATCCACAACTTAAAGTGACCCATGAATCTTTACCATAATTACATATATCTTTTCAACCTCCAAAATAAAAGTAGGTGGCTAGATCCTCTAATAGGAGCAGTGGGGGTTTGTCTGTGCCCCAAGCCCATCTCTGTCCTTTACAGCCTCTCGGGCTCCTCAGTGTAGAACAGAGGAGCTGTCTAATGAGAACTGACAAGGTGGAGACCACAGGACTGCTGATGACAGGTCAGAGAGCTCTTAGCAAAGAATGCCACCCAGAGGGCTGGAGCCTGGCTCAGACCTCCACTCCCTGGGCAGCCCCTGGAGATGGGGGAGGAAGAAGTGGCAAGTACATGGAAAGTCGTTCTAAAAAAGAGGGGACAGGCAGACTGACATAGTTGTGAAGTTAAGAGACAGAAAGTCTAGGGTCTATCTGGTTCTGATCCAAATATTAGGGCAGATACTACTCCAGTTCTTTATAGGAACCCTCTCTCCACTAGCAACCCATATCTGCCTCCAGTTTCCATTTTATAGCATTGTGCAAATTTCTCAATTTGTAGCTATAAATCTGATAGAGAGCTTGGAGAAGACATCAGACAGACCCTATAATCTCTGCTAATCCTGTAATCGGAAGCTAAACCCAGGACACAAATGGATTTTCAAAATAAGGATTTCAGAAACTCAAATGGCATTAACAGGTCTCAGAGACAAATGTACACAACAACTAAGTGAGATCCATCAACAAAAACAGATGCGTTCCCATTCCTTCTACTCCATACAAATTATCTACAAAAACAGAAGACAGGATGGGAGGGGCAGAGAGACTTCAAAGGATGAGGGCAAACCATTTCAACAAGGTTCTTCTAGGAAGGTTGTTATTATTATCATCATCATTATCATTATTATTTATTACTTTGGTACTGGGGATTGAACCCAGGGGTAATCAACCATTGAGCCACATCATCCCAAGTCCTTTCTCCTCTTTTGTTTAGAGACAGGATCTCACTGAGTTGCTTAGGACCTTGCGAAGCTGCTGAGGTTGGCTTTGAACTTGTGATCCTCCTGCCTCAGCATCAGTCGCTGGGATTACAGGTGTGTACCACTACACCCAGCATTTTTTAAGTTTTAGTCTTTTTTAAATTGACACATATTAACTGTACATATTTACAGTGTATAATGTGACATTCTGGTACATGAATATGCTGTATAATGATCAAATGAGGGTAACCGACCTATCCATCACTTCAAACATTTATCATTTCTTATAGCTCTTTTGAAATATACAATGCATTATTAACTGTAGTCACCCTACTAACTGTAGTCATCAGAACACCAGAACTTTGTAACATACAGACCTGTTGACCAACCTTCCAAAGGGCCTTCTTGAAGGTTCTCTGAAATTGCGAGTTATAATAAGGAGGAATAAAAGGTGGGTAAGGGGAAGAGAAATGGAGGACAGTTCTTTTAAAAATTCCAAACCGCTTTTACATTCTTTGGTGCAAAAGAAATGAATGGTTATAAGTAAGGTTAAGAACAAGGAGGGATGGATTTTTACTCATGTCTTGTACGTGCATGGGGCCCACACAGAAGATTCAGTCGTAACCAACTTTTGAGTCACACTGGTTTCAGATTTGCTGCTCAGATGGCCTATTCCAGGGGACAAAAGTCTCTGGGAAGTGGGCAGGACTGCATGTGTTTGCAAAGCCCATTTCTTTAGGAATCTGCTTGTTCCTGTGTGGATGTACCTGAATGCATCTTTCTGCACCTGTAGCTTGTGTACATCAGAGCTGCAAAGCCCCCCAGCCCCCCAGAGTGAAGAGGTAATAACACAGAGATCCCAACTGTCACTTGACCCTGTTGTGGTTGTGGATCGTTCAAGATGGGAGCTAGGTAGGAGAAAAAAAATATTTCCTTTACCCAATGGGAACATTTCTTTGGGTTTTCTTCTCCTCCAAGTTCCCAGATGTGAAAACAATGAGTCCAGGGGAATCCCTGACTTGAGTCAACATTTTTGTTCCTTTCTGGGAGCAAATGCTCCTCAGAAGTGCTGCCAAGTGAGGGGTTGCTGAGTTCAGTACAGGACCCCTTACTCTGCTAGCTTTCATTCCCAGACACAGTCTCTGGCAAGCCCACAGTCCTTCCCTCTGCTCTACCTCACTCCTCTCCTAGAGGCTTCCAAAAATAAAATGGAGGAGGTGGTGGTGGTAGAGGGGTGGTATGGTTCAGTGGTAGAATGCTGGTGTAATCCCCAGCAAAGCAAAGAAAAAAAAAAGTTGGGTCACATTGTCCTATTTAGTAGAGAGTCTATGGTCAGTGCTGAGATGTTTACTACATGCCCATTATTCACGATGGGCTAACCATGGGCCACCAATTTTTTAATTATATATTTTTTGTCCTAAGAGTTAGAATCAGGCCCCTGGATCAATATATTCAAAATAATTAGTGCAAACGGAACATATAAAGCCTCTAACCTGACAGCTGGGTGCAGTAGTGCACACCTATGATCCCAGAGACTCAGGAAGCTGAGACAGAAGGATTACAAGTTCAAGGCTAGCCTCCGCAACTTGGTGAGACCCCTGTCTGGGAAAAAAAGAGGACTGGGAATGTAGGTCAGTGGTAAAGAACCCTTGGATTCATTCCTACTTTACCTTCCAACCCCTCTAAAAAGCAAAAAACAAAAAACAAAAAACAAACAAACAAACAAAAAAAACCAAAACAAAACAAAAAAAGAAACGAGTACACACAAACACATACACATACAGTCAGATGGGGACAGCAGTGGTGGGAACCAGCTCCTAGAGGTATTAAAAATGGGCCAGGGCTGGTGTTTGGACCAATGGCCACAGTCATGCCTGGCCTCCTATCAGAATGGGAACTCCTTTTGGTCTCAAAAGGAGTTTGATGAATAATCCTACCCTGCAGCTGTCAGACATATAGGCAGCAAAAAGTGGCTTTGAATAGGAAATCAAAATGGCTTAAGGGAAGAGAGAAGATCCATGTGAAGCAAGATGAGCAGTGGCAGTGTGCTGAGCAGAGGTTACAGCCTCCTCAGGCCTCGGGTTCCAACCAGGGAGAAGAATTAGAGTGTCCCCAATGTGTTGGGGGGTCGGTCTGTCCAGATGCGTATCCTTTTCCACTTTCTGTCTCTCGTGCACAGACACACACAGTCCTGAACAGAGCTCCCTGACTGCCACTTGGAGGCAGACTGCCAGAGTAGGAAGGACAGAGCTCAAATTGCTCCGTGAGTCTGGGATCCCAAGATGGTCTCCTCTGGGGAGGGATCCCCAAGGGCTCTGTGCCAGCTCCAAAACACCACCAAGTTGCTGGGCCAGAGAGGACATTTGCAGGGGAGGGAGGGGACCTTGTCTAGCTCAGACCTGCTCATTTGCACAAAGAGCCCTTTCAGAGTTATTGGCTGGCAGGGTTCCTCATGGGCCTTTTTTTTTTTTTTTTTTTTTTTTTTTACTTAGCACTTGTGCACTGAATACAAATCAAGCAGTCTCACTGGACTGCCACATAAACTGGCCTCAGTCACCAAGAAAGAGAGAGAAAATGAGGGTTCCCCTCACTGGGCTGCCAGTGTCCATGTATCCTGGGAGAAGAGCCCCATCCTCAGCTGGTATCCCCATCACAGCAGGGGCTTCAGTGTCTTTGTCAGAAGTGAAGCCAATCCATTTCAGCTTGCTTCAGTTTATTTCAGAGAAATAGTTTAAAGTAGCCTAAGATGAAAAGTTCCCAAGAGCATCTGCTTAGCATTTTTGGCTGGCAGTGAGGCACAAGTTCAAAGGTAAGGGTTTATGGCCAATGGGTGGTGTTCCAGGGTAAGCAAGAATAAGGTTCATGGTAGTCATGTTACCTTTACTTCAAAATAAATAAACAAATAGATCTACCTGTCAGTTCTGGCTAAATTCAGAAATCTATATGACAGAAGCAATAAGTAAAAGAGAATATGTATATGAACGGATCAGCTAACCAACAAACTACGGACACTCCAATCCTGCTCTCTAAATCTGATAGAACACGAGGGTCCCAGCTCCTTTATTTCAGGTTCATGCACCCCCATATCCCCTAAAAGATGTAAAGTGATCACACAAGAAGCATTTGCATCTAAAAACATGGACCAAGCACAGGCTGGAAGCTGGGTAGATGTAACCCTAGAAGAAACTCTCATCATAATGAAAAAGGAACGCGGCATCCAGGAGCCTGGGTGTCAGCCAATGCATCCATCCCTTGTTTGATGACTCACAGGGGAATCCAACAGTGTGCGCTCTGGGCTGGTTCTCCTGGCTATACCAGTGCTGCTCTTCCCTCTACCTTTAAGGGTGAAGTGCTGGTCCTTTGTTCAAGGATAGCCAGACCAGTGACTGAGAGATACAATTCCAGCCCATATTTGTACTATGGTGGCTTTGATTCTCCCTCTGAATCTCTTTTGATGGGCAAATGAATACACTGAGGAGCTGAAGTTGCCAACAGAGTATGGCAAAATGATTGGTAAACAACTGGAACAAGGAATACCCTAGTCATACCTAAAGTTGGCAGAAACAAAAGCAAAAACAAAAAAGTTGGCAGGATAAGATTGAAAATAGAGATGAGGATATAGCTTAGTGGTAGACTACTTGCCTAGCATGTAAAAATCCTGGGATTGATCACTAGTACAGGGGGAAAAAGATTGCAAGTAAATAACAAATTATGCAAGGCAGCTTGGTGGCCACAGATGATGATCCAAAAAGAAATAAGTCAAAGAGGCTGGCAGAGAGAAGGTGGGGCAAACATGGTACCTCCCTATGAACCAAGGGGCTGAGAATGCCTCACAGGACATCAAAGAGATGCAAGAAGAAACCACACAAGAGCTGGCTTCAGAGGCTCATGCATAAAATCCCAGAGCTTCAGGAGGCTGAGATGGGAGGATTGGAAGTTTGAGGCCTTAGCAAAACCCAGTCTCGAAAAAAAAAAAAAAGAGAAAAAAGAAAGGAAAAGCCTGGGGATGTGGCTGAGTAGTTTATAAAGCACCCTGAAGTTAATCCATAGTATCAGAAACAAACAAACAAATAAACAAAACTACAACAACAACAACAACAACAAAAAAAAAATCACAGAGGATACAACAGGCTTCAAGCCAATCTGAATAGATGAAAAACACAGTGAAAGTCCCAAGTTGTGTACAGGTCTTAAATTCAGCCAGAAATTCCATGGGGTAAGTGGTAAAAAGCATGTTTCCATTTTGTTCACACTCTCTAAATGCTAAGTTTTTCTTAGGAGCAATGAGCTGCTCAGTAAGGGGCCCTCGAATATTCCTAGAGGAATGGCCCAAAGCCATGTGACTTTTATCTTTCTTTTTTTTAAAAAATTTCTATGACACACACACAGTTGAGGAAAATGGAGTCACAACAAGAAACATCTTCCTTTCAGGCAAAAGAAAGTCAGTGAAAAAGCAGGACCAGGGGTCCCTTTCATTCACCACAGAGCTATTTGTTGTCTCCCCCTTAGTGTTTTAAATTAAGACTCTGCTGATAGGATTGTTTGTTCTTTAGTCACCCAAATTTTGGGGACTGACTGCTGATAGAGACCTGACTCTGGACAGAGGGGGACAGAAGCTCCTGGGCTCTTCTCCTCACCCAGCCTGGTGTCTGCCCACTGTGCTTGAGCTCAGGCGCTCAGTGGGATATTTATAGCTGCCTTTAAATTTACCCGGCTTGCCATAAAGCGAGGTAATGGGGCGCCCTTTACTGCTGCTAGTGGTGATTGTCCTAACATTCTTTAATTAGCAAAAAGCGTTGGCACAGCCACTTTCAAAGCATTTGATCTCACTGTCCTGGTGTTCCCTATTTCAGGCTCGACAACCCCAACTCCCTTTGGAGAAAATGCACTTTAGCAAATTTGGAAATGACAGGCATGTGTGTGCACGATTACGGATATGTGTATTTGTGTACTTATGTGCACTCTTCTGCTGGCTCCTCACATAATCAACTGCCAAGAACCTGTGTGCCTTTATGGTACCTCCATAAAACTCTCCTTCATAGTCTGTCAGCAAGGGGCTGGGAAAGTAAAAATGGAGGACCTTAGGGTTACTGGGATCTTCCTTAATTTTTCATATAAAAAAGAAAAAAAGCCAGTAGTTCTTTTACCTACTTTTTCAAAGACTGTACATACAGCTGGCTGGGGCTCTCCGTATACCACTAGGGAAGCCCGAGCTCTTATCTACACAGGCCACCAAAGAATAGTCCTGGCTCCTCTGAAATAATTAATGCACTGCTGTGACCAAGTTATCAGAAACAAGATTGTTTTGAAACTCTGCTTTTATGTATGTGTACAAAATCCAGAAAATAAACACATAAACAAGGTAATTTTAAGAAATGGTAAACAATGACAACCAAAACCAAACTAGTTGATGTGAACAATTGGTAAGGCTACTTTAGATAGGGGATTAATAGTAAGTGTTAAGAGACTTGCTCAAGCCAGCCATCCTAAGATGAGGGGGAAGAACATTCTTGGTAGAGGACAGAGTAAAAGTCCTACAGGGGGAACCGAGTCAGAAGTACTCAAGAAGAAGAGAACCAGTGTATCACAAGGAGTAAGGGGGAAGACAGAAAAAGGTTAAGGGCAAGTCAGGTGTGATGGCACACACCTGTAATCCCAGTTACTCAGAAGACTGAGACAAGAGGATCACAAGTTCAAGACCTGCCTTGGCAACTTAGCAAGACCCTATTTCAAAATAAAATAAAAAGGGCTAGTGATGTAGCTCAATGGTAGAGGGCCTATTGATTCAACACCCCTGCCAAATGGTTAAGGGCAGAGCTGTGGCACGGGATGAAGGCTGAGAGTCTGTGGACCATGTTGAGTAGTTTGGTTGTTATTCAATTTATAAGGGAATGAACATTTTAAGTAAATCCACACATAATCTGATATGTCACAAAGATCACTTTGGTTGACATGGAGAACAGACTGTGGATAGCAAGAGTAAATCCTATGCCTTGAATGATTCCTTTCTTAGTGTTAAATAAATGTTCTGTGGTTTTGTGCGATTTAACATAAGGACAGGCTGGGTGAAGGGTATATGGAAAGTCAGCACTATTTTGGACCCATCTACAAGTCTAAAATTACCTCAAAAAACAAAACAAAAACAACTGTAAGCAATAGACAGTGAAAAAAACTTAAATTTTTTTTTTTCTCTAGGGCTGAGGACTGAAACTCAGGGTCTTACGCATGCTAGGTAAATGCTCTGCCATTGAGCTAAATCCCAACCCCAATTTTAAATTATGAATTAAGAATTATAAGTTCTAAATTAGGTTCAATATTAAGAACAATATTTTAGGGGAAAAAAAAGCTCATTAACAGACTTTGGACAAAGTAGCTTCTTTTCTACATTAGTTTCCATATTAGAAAATACTAAGTGTACTACTATTACTATTTGCTGAGATTGACTACAATTTCCCCAACTTGCTTATAGTCCAACAATACCATTAAAAAAGTAAAGTTGATTCTATTTACATGTGAAGCATTTGAGGCTTAAAGAATTAACATATAAAAATGTAGTATGCAAAAAGTAGACCCAGGACTTGAACCTAGGTTTGTCTGACTCTGGAGATACTTCACCAGATACCCACCACTCTGCTACTAATGTCCATTAAACACAAATAAGTGTAGTTGTGCACTTTTATATAACATATTTTGTAGAAATTGGTTTGGGGAAAAATTTTCCCAACCAAAATAGGAAAGACTTGACTTTATACTTACATCATGTATTTGTGAAAAGGCAAATTACAATTGAGGGCCTGGATGACCCCTGATAAATGATAAAATTTATACCTGAGATACTTACAACACCATTGGAGTCATAACTTTCAGTTTCACATCTATACCTGCTGTCTCTGATCTGGAAGTATCCCTTAATCTTCAATGTAATCCTCTTTACATTTCTGTGATTTAGTTACAGTTCAGCCAAATTTTGTAGTAATGCCAAAAGGTACTTCTAGTATTATCAGTAAGCTTAAATGTTTCAAGATCTTTGGGATAGAATCTATAGACCACTTATAGAGTGAGAAAATTATTAAGGAATCAAGAGAAAGGAAGAAAGCAAGAAGAGGCAGATTTCTTGAGTCTCTCTTGTCAACCTGCACTTCTCTGACTGAAGGCCTTCTCTTCCCTGGGGGAAAGAAGACTCAATGGTCATACAGCTCATGCTTGGTTCTTCTATTTCTCAGAAGCACAGTAGAAGAAAAAGTTAACTGCTGGCTGTCAGCTGTACCTTCCCTTTCTCCTTCCTCTCACGTGGTACATTACAGTGGTTTCCGGTTTGGACCATGGACAGATTTGAGATTGAAACTTGACTTGGTCACAGAAGTGGGTTCAAGTGAGCCCCAAAAGATGGGTCCACACCTTAATCCCAGAACCTGTGACTGTTACTGCACTTGGAAAAAGGGTCTTTGCAGATAATAGTTAGCAATTAAGTTAAGTATACTTAAATAAGGAGATCATTTGGATTGTCCAGGTGAGCCCCAAACCCAATGACAAAGGTCCTTAGAAGTCACAAATAGGAGAGACAGAGGGAAAGGAGGCAGAGTGACCATGGAGGCAGACTGAAGTGATTCGACCACAAGGCAAGGAGCGTCGCCAGAGTGAAGAGAAGATTCTCTCAGGGCCCTTAGAGGGACTGCAGCACTGCCAGATTGTGAACTTTGAGGTTCCAGAACTGCAAGAGAATAAAGTTGTTGTTTTAAATGTTTGAACAAATGACTAATCATGTGGTTATTTGTTATGGCAACCTCAAGGAACTCACTCATCAGTTCAGGATCCTGAGAACGCTTCCTAAACCCACCTGCAAAATGCAAAAATCTAATGGTTCCTGTCTCGTACAGCTGTTGGGAAGATTAAATATGTAACAACACAGTGGCAAATACCTATCAATACCCTAGTGTTATTACTAAAATTATTATATTGTACACTGGCAAATAAAATGGGTAAGCCACAAGGGCTTGAGATGGGCCAGTGCACCTACAGAGTTCAAGGTTCCTGGCTGGACCTCTCTGGTCTGGTCTGTTTGACTATATAGGTGACCACATCTAGAATGTGTGGCAAACCACTCTTCCAAAAGAGGAGGCAGCAGGGTAGTTTGGAGGCGTCTCTCTCCACTTAAGCCTGGCAGCCCACAAACTATAAACCTTGGGAAACTCATCCCAGAAGGAAAGACCTGCGCATTCAATAACTCTTCCTTATGTTTACTGATCATTTTGTCCTTTCTTAGCTGAGGTTTCTGAAAATTGCTCTGGATGGGACCTGTAAGGAGAGTACTTTTCTGCCTACTCCCTTCTGCCTTTCTTTAAGAATAGTCCTTGGGGAAAACAACAGTGGAATCTCGGGACACTCAGAAAAGTGGGTGAACTTAAAAGTTGTGCTGGTTTGAATCAATGGCTCAAAAAAAGTCATTCCCTTTGACTGTGAGCAGTAATGGCATAGCCTAGTTTCACTATGGGATTGCAGGCAAGAAAAACAACCTTCTGTTTACAATGAACAGGAACTTCATGACCAGTTGACCCCGGAAGAGTATTTGCACATGTGGGTAGAAATCATTGAGAGAAACAGAGACAGGATGTGTTCACTGTTTTGAGTAAGAGGAGGTGACTACTTTTGCACAGACCATTTCTTACTGTTTTGTCATTACTAAGTCACCAACCAGGATCTTCCCTTCCCTCTGTGAAGGGTAATTTCTACATTGTTTTTCTCTTTCCTTCTGTTTCTCAAAACCCTTAGGGGTTGCTCTTGTTCCATTGTTGCCACTGATAAACCTCCTTAAAGGGCTTAAAAGCCTACTGGAGGCAAGATGGTACCTTGCCACTCTGGGCAAACCCTATGAGGCATTATGGACATCTAGTGGCTGCTCAGGATAATGCTTCAGGGATGTAATCCATATCAGGGTGGGGAGTGGTCTAGTCTGGGCAATCCTGGGTCCTCTTTGCCCAGTCAGCCCTCAGGATGACCATTTCTTCCACTTCCTATTAGGGATACAAAGTCACCTGGAATGGTGCATCAGCTCTATTGAAGACCCATCTTAACCTCAATCCAGCAAAATATAATAGCACTTGCACACAAGACCACAGAAGACAGGCATCTGGAAATATCTTCAAGCCCCCAGGTTTAAACTACCATTTAGTCATATGTCAACATCTTGACAGAAGGACTGAGCTCAGAAGGGATAGACTCTGATATTAATTAGTCACGTGGTTTTAGGTAAGTCACTGTGCTTCTCTGAACTTCTTTAATGACATCTGTAAAATGAGAGGCTAAGACCAGATAATCTCCAAGGTCTCTTTCAGTGTTAACATTCTGTGATCTATGAGCCTTTTTAGTAGCTGTGAAAACATAGTCTGCTCTGCTCTGCTCTGGCCCTGTGGATCTCTGGATTAAACTGAAGGAAGCATTTTCTCCTCAACTGTGTGGCCCATTTCCAAGAGTTGGCTACAATCCCAAAGGATCAAACTCCTTCACAGAGCTACATGTCTGAGAAAGGGTGGAATCATGGATTATGAGAGCTGCAAGGCATTTTCTATTCCATTTCCTTAACTTTATAAATGAGAAAACGACATGCAGAGCTATTTTGAGATTCCTCACATGTCTAATCAGTGGCAGAAAATCGCCTACAACTCAGGTACCCCGGTGTTTGTGCAGGGCCCACTCCACAGCACTGAGCTGCTGGCACAGGCCACACCCATCTCTTCCACGGGTCTCCTTCTTCAGTTCTCTCCAGTCTCCTTACAGCAGTCTTTCTGTGTAAAAGCGCAAGTGAAAACATTCTCAGCATAGCAATTCTTCCTTCTCTTCCTCTTTGGGCTTGAGCCTTCTTCATCCCTTCTTAGTCCTTGGTGGTACCATGTCAAATCAAGGAAGCAGTAAGAAACAATGAGGGGCCACGTACCAGTTAGAGGGTACTCACCAAGATTAGAAGCTACAGGCTACATTCAGGTCAGAAGGGCTGTGTGCTGGGAAGACCCCACGACCTACTCTTTAGCCCAGTTCATGAGTGCTTCTGTAAACCCAGATGGCCTACAGAGGGCAAAGCAGCCCCAAGCAGAGCTCCATGGAGCTTGGGAATATTCACTTTCATCAATAGCAGTCACAAATATTTACTGTGAGACAAGCTCATTACTAAGCACTGGCTGGATCCAAATCAGCCCACCCTTCCATCTACCTTCACAGTGCGGGGGCAGCAGCTTTCATTTGCTGGGCCTGGAGATGAACAGATGGGGCCTGAGTTTGCCTACACAGGCAGGAAACCAGCCCAGGCACAGCCCCTCTTCTGCCTGAGGAAGGAGGGGCAGCCAAACTGCAGTGTGCCATCCAGAGCCTGGCCAGGGTCTCCTCTGGTACCAGAACACTCTACTACCTTTGTGCCAGCTCTGGCAAGGAGAGGAACCACCTCCACAGATCCTTGAAAGGCCAGGTTCACATTTCCTGGGACTACAAGATGGTAGTGTCTGGCATGAAGCTGAGAATATGCAGATGGGGCTTTAGTCAAGAATCCATAGGAGCTGCTAAGAAGCCCAGTTGGAACTAAACTCTAGTTATCACAGTGTGACTAACCTCCATTTTTCTAATTTTTTAAAAAAATTGGTCATCTTGAGTAAAGCATGTTTAAAGAATTTATTCTCATTCTCTCAGCCTCTCCTCTCCCACCCTTCATCTCATTTCTCTCATACACCCTTCATGGAACTTTCAGTCTTTTCCTGACCTTGCCTCCATCAACCAGTCTACGAAGAGCAGATGCCATGGTGATAATAGCACTGGTTTCAAGGTTTGAAGACTGGTTTGAAAGTCTGGTTCTGTTAATTTGAGGGAATGCGAGCAAGTTATCCGCCTGCCCAAACTAAGTAAAATAGAGACAATGGTGGCAATTACTTCACTGGAGTAAATTTAGACTAAATCAGAACAGATACGAAAGTTTTTAGTGTGGTGGACAGCACATAGTAAAGAGACACCCCAGTAAATGACTGCTGAGGTACATGGATGAAACCTGAGTTCTCAGACCACTGGGAAAATACTTTGGAGAAACATTCCCAAACCCAAGTTCCTTGACATCTGAGAGCTGCTAGAAGTTCTGGCTCTACCACATACTATGCAATATATTTGAACCATTCATAAGATGGACAACAGAGTTAATAGAAAGAGCAACAGTCATACACACAGAGGAAGGGTTCAATAAATATTAAGTGTTAATGCTCTTATTTAACTGTAAATGCAAACAAAAAAGGTCTTAGTAAAGAATGGTGCCGCCAATTTGTTACAATGGAACTTCCCAGGACTTCAAAAATGTCATGGCTTATTTAAGGCAGTTCAGGTTACTAGGCAGCAGACAATACTGGGATTATGGGTGTGGCAGAATCCAGAAAGCTGAGCAATTCTGGACCTCCTCGTTCTTAAACCAGAGCCCATGTGCAGGCAATAAGGGTTTATTTAAAAAGGAAGCTTGCCAGACACCACTCAGCTAGAGGGGTTGGGGAACCAGGAGTCTGGAGGCAGCAATGGAAGGGAAAGGATACTAAGCGGATGCCATATTCTACTAGACCTGGGTCCTAGGTCTTAGCCAGATGACACCACCCCTGCCTGCCACTGTCCAAGAAAGGGGGTCGTTTTGGGGAATTAAGAAAAGGCTGACCTAGTCTCTCCCCTATGGTAGGCTGTTGAATGCCCCAGCCTCTCCTCCCAGCAGATACAGGGGACAGAATTCCCTTTCTAGTAAACTGCTACCCAGGTTGCTACGCAGTTCTTCTCAGGGAGTCCCAGGAAAAGAGAGGGGATGGCGAAGCTCACGGGGCAGAAGGCTTAAGACGCCTCCCCCATTCCCTGTGCGCAGGGGAGAGAAAAGGGGCGACACAGAGTCAAAGCGGCAGCTCCATGAATGAACCGTGGGTTGCACCGTGGGTGCTGGGAGTTCACCTCAATCCTTCCCAGGTTGTCTTTCCCCCAGCTCCTTGCACTTGGTCCTTCCTTCCACTGATTCCCGCCCCCGCAGCCCTCATTAAGAAAACTATCATTTAAAGCCCTAGTTAGAGCCCAAGAGGGGTGAGGGAGCGTGCGAGGGAGGGGGCAGGAAGGACAAGCATCAGTGCAGTTGCGAAGCCCAGGCTCTCGGTCTTCTAGCTCCAAGCAGCCCTGGTCGTCCGCCCCCGAGTCTCCACAACCATGCAGCTCCAAACTCCGAGTCCGAGTCGCTTGCCCGGGCCGCGCGGCGAGGCGCCCCGTCAGCATTCCGCGGGGGTGAGGATGACGCGGGCCGGGCGGGAGGCCGGCCAACTGCAGCAGCCCCGCCGAGGGCCACCGTGTCCTAGGCTCCCCGGCCCCTGAGCCCACCAACCTAGAGCCAGGGGGTGCCCGGCGACCGGGTGCGGGGGCCGCGCGGTCTCCTGCTGCAGCCCCGGGCGGTTCCAGCCTATCAGCGGCCACCCAGCGGCTCGCTCCGATCGGACCAAAATAGCAGCGAACGCCTGCGACTTGCGCGCTGCCCCTCACTTGACGCTCACTCCGGCTCGCTCGCCGGGCCCGCTCCCCTGGTCCGGAGGGGGCGGGGAGGAAGCGGCCGGGGAGGGGGCCGAGAGAGGCAGGAGGAAGGAAGGAAGGAAGAAGGGAGGAAGGCAGGCGGCTGGCCGGCCGGCCGATCCAAGGCGCGGACTCCGGGCTGCGCGGCGCGGGCCGGCGCGGCGCTGGAAGGCGCCGGCGTTAACCCCTCGAGGGCAGGCGGCGGAGGGGGAGCTGTGTTAATACATAAGAGCACTGCATCACGCTAATCTTCTCCCCAGAACAGTATGCGTCAGCAGTACATTCACGTTCTGACTGAAGGACAAAAGGATGAGAGAGCAGTCTGCGTGGCTGCCGCCTGCAACACCGCGAGCCCGGCGCGAGGAGGAGACCGTGGGCGCCGAGCGCAGGAGCCCCGCTGCTGCCGCCACCGCCGCCGCTGCTGCTAGCCAAAGGGGACCATGTTTCCAGATTCCGGAGCGGTTCCCGCAGCCGCGACCCCCGCTGCTCACGCCGCTGCCGACAGCGCTTGGGCCGCTGCAGCAGTCCGCGGGCAGCGTAGCCACTGAAGGCGCCGGGAGCCCCAGCCGCGAACTCGCCCTCTCCGCACCAAGCCTGGGCCGGGGGCGCGCCGGGGGCCCGGCAGCGGCGGGCGGCGGCGGGTGTTTGCGCGCCACCGGGGGCTGCGGCCGCCGCCGCCGGACCCGCGCCCGCCCCCGGACTCCCTGAAGGGGCCTGCGGTGCGGGCGCGACAGCCGCGCGCTCCTCGGCCCGCGGACTCGGTCCCGGCGCAGTGTCCACGCCGCTGCCCCTCAGGGGCTGGACGGATTACCGTTCCTCGAGCCAGCAGACGGCGGACTGGAGAACTCAGCCCAGTTTTTGTCTTTTTAACCCTTCCGAGAAGAGGCGAGGAGAAAGGGGGTGTGTGTCTGGGGAGGGCGAAGGCTCCGCGAACACCTCCTCTTAACTCTCGCAGCCCCGCGAGCTCACGACTGCAATCAGCTGCCGCCGGCCCGGCGCGGCCGACGCGGGAGAGCGGAGCGCAGCAGAGCAAGCGAGCGCGGCCTGGGCGGCTCGGGGCGCCCCCGCACCCCTGCCAGCGGCGGCCCAGGGAGCGGGCTGGGGGCGCCGGAGGCACACTTTGGCAATGAAGCGCCTTCCCCCGCGGCTGGAGCCAGCCGGTGCCAGGGTCCAAGGACAAAGCAGCGAAGCGCCGGTGGCGCCGCTCCTCGGGCTGAGGGGGGGGCATGCACCTGCATAGCCCGCCGGGCCTCGGCTCTCCCTGGCGCGCCTCAACTCCGCGGCTTCGCCGGCTCCGGCTCCGGATTTACTAGAAGCCATTTTGTCTCCCCCACCCTCCCCTCCCCTCCCCTCTGCCCTCCCCACCCCCACCACTTCCCCCTTTTGTTAATTAAAAACTAAGAAGTCGGAATGGGAACGAGGTGCCCGGCTCCCATGGAAAAAGCTTGAGGACACCACGACAGTTCTTTACTGCCTTCCTTCCGAGGTAGGTGAGAGCGATTTGGGTGGGGACGGTTGCAATGTGGGAGAGAAAGTCTTAGCCTTCGGAGGGCTAGCCTTGAGGTTGGGCTGGTGGACGAGGGGCCGCTCTGTAGTTGGGCAGGATTTTTCTCGGCCCGATCTGCTCCGTCTCTCTAATCGCCCCCTCCCCACCTCCTTCTCCAGATGGAAAGAGGAGCTCCTAGCTCACTTAAGCCGGGGTAGGGCTGGTTCTCCTTTCCGAGCCAAAATCCCAGGCGATGGTGAATTATGAACGTGCCACACCATGAAGCTCTTGTGGCAGGTAACTGTGCACCACACCTGGAATGCCGTCCTGCTCCCCGTCGTCTACCTCGCGGCGCAAGTGTGGATTCTGTGTGCAGCCATCGCTGCTGCCGCCTCAGCTGGGCCCCAGAACTGCCCCTCCGTCTGCTCCTGCAGTAACCAGTTCAGCAAGGTGGTGTGCACCCGCAGGGGCCTCTCCGAGGTCCCCCAGGGCATTCCCTCCAACACCCGGTACCTCAACCTCATGGAAAACAACATCCAGATGATTCAGGCTGACACCTTCAGACACCTCCACCACCTGGAGGTCCTGCAGCTGGGCAGGAACTCCATCCGGCAGATCGAGGTGGGGGCTTTCAACGGCCTGGCCAGCCTCAATACCCTGGAGCTGTTTGACAACTGGCTGACCGTCATCCCCAGTGGAGCCTTTGAGTACCTGTCCAAGCTGCGGGAGCTCTGGCTTCGCAACAACCCCATAGAGAGCATCCCCTCTTACGCCTTCAACCGAGTGCCCTCCCTCATGCGCCTGGACTTAGGGGAGCTCAAAAAGCTGGAGTATATCTCTGAGGGGGCTTTTGAGGGGCTGTTCAACCTCAAGTACCTGAACTTGGGCATGTGCAACATTAAAGATATGCCCAATCTCACACCCCTGGTGGGGCTGGAGGAGCTGGAGATGTCAGGGAACCACTTCCCTGAGATCAGGCCTGGCTCCTTCCATGGCCTAAGCTCCCTCAAGAAGCTGTGGGTCATGAACTCACAGGTCAGCTTGATTGAGCGGAATGCTTTTGATGGGCTGGCCTCACTTGTGGAACTCAACCTGGCCCACAATAACCTCTCTTCTTTGCCCCATGACCTCTTCACCCCACTGAGGTACCTGGTGGAGTTGCACCTGCACCACAATCCTTGGAACTGTGATTGTGACATTTTGTGGCTTGCCTGGTGGCTTCGGGAGTATATACCCACCAATTCCACCTGCTGTGGCCGTTGTCACGCTCCCATGCACATGCGAGGCCGCTACCTGGTGGAGGTGGATCAGGCTTCCTTTCAGTGCTCCGCCCCCTTTATCATGGATGCACCTCGGGACCTCAATATCTCTGAGAGTCGAATGGCAGAACTTAAGTGTCGGACTCCCCCTATGTCCTCTGTGAAGTGGTTGCTGCCCAATGGGACAGTGCTCAGCCACGCCTCCCGCCACCCAAGGATCTCTGTCCTCAATGATGGCACCTTGAACTTTTCCTATGTGCTGCTCTCAGATACTGGGGTATACACATGCATGGTGACCAATGTGGCAGGCAACTCCAATGCCTCGGCCTACCTCAATGTGAGTGCGGCCGAGCTCAACACCTCCAACTACAGCTTCTTTACCACAGTAACAGTGGAGACCACAGAGATCTCACCTGAGGACACAACGCGAAAGTACAAGCCTGTTCCTACCACGTCCACTGGTTACCAGCCGGCATACACCACCTCTACCACGGTGCTCATTCAGACCACCCGTGTGCCCAAGCAGGTGCCAGTACCCGCGACAGACACCACTGACAAGATGCAGACCAGCCTGGATGAAGTCATGAAGACCACCAAGATCATCATTGGCTGCTTTGTGGCAGTGACTCTGCTAGCTGCTGCCATGTTGATTGTCTTCTATAAACTTCGTAAGCGGCACCAGCAGCGGAGTACAGTCACGGCTGCCCGGACAGTTGAGATTATCCAGGTGGATGAAGACATCCCAGCAGCGGCATCTTCAGCAGCAACAGCAGCTCCATCCGGTGTATCAGGTGAGGGGGCAGTAGTGCTGCCCACAATTCATGACCATATTAACTACAACACCTACAAACCAGCACATGGGGCCCACTGGACAGAAAACAGCTTGGGGAACTCTCTGCACCCCACAGTCACCACTATTTCTGAACCTTATATAATTCAGACCCATACCAAGGACAAGGTACAGGAAACTCAAATATGACTTCCCCTCCCCAAAAAACTTATAAAATGCAATAGAATGCACATACATAACAAAAAAGACAGCAACTTTTGTACAGAGTGGGGAGAGACTTTTTCTTGTATATGCTTATATATTAAATCTATGGGCTGGTTAAAAAAAAACAGATTATATTAAAATTTAAAAACAAAAAATCAAAACAAAACTATTTTCTAACTTGTAAGTTCTATTTAAAGGGGGAGGGAGGGGAATCTTGGGAATGTTGTGGGGTACAAGCCACAAGTCAACTTGCTATGCCACCAGGAGGGATTTCTGGTATGAGGTGGAGACTGCTAAGATTAAAAAAACTGAAACAACGACAAAAAAATGCCCCTAAAGAGGTAGGGTGCGGGCTGCTGAGGGGTGGGAGGGACATACTGCATCTGTCATTTTTTTAGAAGATGCTTCATAGAATATAGAATACCCATTTCTACAGACATCTTTCTTAAGCCGAGAGCTGTCTTTGCAGATTTATCTTATTAAAAAACAAAAAAACAACAAAAACAAAACCCCCCAAACTTATACATTTGTACTGTGCCAAAATGTTGGGAGGCAATAATTTTTTTTCTTCAGAGGACAAGAGGAAGATAGATCTGTAAATGTATTTAAAATAGGAAAAACACTAAAATTCAAATGAATCCTTAAAGTGGCTGAGTCTTTGTCCATGTGCACAAGTGTCCTCTGGGTTTGTGCACTGGGACTCACATGTGCCTTGCCTGACAGAGTGCTTCAGGACGGAGCTGAGCAGGAAGAGAGCTGGCGTAGCTCTCAGTCAAATGCTTTCACATTGCACCAGATTCCTGCAGTTGGGCTTAACCCACTCTGCAAGGCATGTGTCTATTCAGGGTTTCCCGGGAGAAGAAGGAGGCCCCTGACGGGGGTGCGGCACCAGGGGAGGGTGGGAAGGAGAGCAGCAGCCCAGAGAATGATTCACAGGAGGCCATAAATTAGCATTGTAGCATATCCACCTGTTGTTCCGGGTATCTGACAAATGATTGTAGACAATGATGGCATTTTATGATTTTTCAAAAAGGTCTTGTTTGTTTTAAGGTGGAAAGGGAGGAGAGACTGGGAGCGGGGAGCTTGGGGGAGTGGAAGCTTTTCTCCTGCTTGGGATTTGGTGACTATTCTAAATGCTGATTCATTAGGGATTATTACAGTTGATGCCAACTGGTTGTGGTGATAGAGTGGGGGGAGAATATGAGTAGGGAAGAATAAAAGAGAGACAAAAAGGGCACAGGCTCACTTAAAGTAAAGAAGCCTTTCCCAAACAGGATGTTTCACGAAAAGGATGTGAAATCCAGAGTTCAAATGACACGCATGCATACGAGTGAGTTCTGCATGGAGTCCTTTTGAATGGGGCACCACGGGGGAAGCTTCCCTCTCCCAGGCCTACCTCCAGAGGAGGTGTAAGACAAAGGGTGGGAGGAAGGCAGAGATCTCTGTTATTCTGGTCCATTAAATGATGTAACTTCTTTCAATTATTATTTTAGCTTTAAGAGGGAATAAAGGGTTCAGATTTGAAAGGGGGTGGTATGGGTTGGGGGGAATGCCAACAAAAGAACACTGATTGTAATGTGAGAAAAGTGTATTTTTGTATTTTAATAAATATTGTTCAATTTTTAATTCAATGTCCCCAAAGGGTTAAATTGAATAAGATCCTGAACCTAGAGATTCTTAAGAGCATCGACCAAGTCATTTCTATTTAAAGAAAAAAAAGGGGGGGGGGGGAGGGAAGAGGTAAGGTGGGTGCGGGGGAAGACAAATGTTGATTTTTATAAAGTATGGGAAAATGCTAAAGCTGTCAACAACCTTTCCTTAGCTTAAATAAATGCACCCCAATTCTAGTGCATCTTCCACAAGCTAAGTGTGTTAGTCCCTGGCTTTACTGGGGGTACAACCAAATTCCCCATGCCCTGGAAAAGGAGGGGAAATGGGTCAGCCTCAACTCCTGGGACCTGGCCAGAAGTTAAGTGCCACCTCAGCAGAAGCTGCTGGTCAGGCAGTACCAGCTCCAACCCAAGGACCTAGGGTGCCTGGATTTAAGAGGGCTGCGGTAATGTAGTTTGGCTGCAGATTCCCCTAAGCAGTGTTGCTTCTGTTTTTTTGGATGCTAAATAGTCAAATGTCTTGGTGGAGGTGGGGTCTGTCTCTTGAGGCTCACAGAGTAATGACATCCGAGGAGGCTCTGTGAGCTGGGACCCTGCGTTTCTTTAGCGCTAGTATTTATACTAATGCAGGCAATTGGGACTGAGTGGGTGTGATCTCTCTGGCACTGAGGAGGGAAAGAGGCAGGCAGCACTTTGCAGCAGTTGGCTAAGGAAGGGCCAATTCTTAATCCTCCTGGGTACACAAATCATTTCAGGGATCAGTGTATGTGGCAGCTTGTATGCATAGGCACACACTTATAAACTGCCACGCATGTTCCTAGCCACCAAAAATCGATCCCCTTAGATTCTCCTTTACCACTCTACCCCCAATAAAGAAGAGAACTGCAGCAGATCGACGGGTGGGACTTGACTAGGACCAGATGATAAAGCAAAGAAATTACTCCCTCTCTTCCTGCCACATGACACAACTTAAGACTGTTTAGAATAGTTTCTTGGGTATACATTCCAAGGCAATTATGGAGGAAGTTGCTGCTACAGAAACAGAGGATGGGTTTCCAAACACCCATTTTTTGTGGGGCAAGGAATTATGCAGTATAGTAAATATAATGACAAAGGGTCTGTGGCCAGAAAGGTTTGAAGGTGGAGTTAGAGAAAAGGGCCTAAAACAGTGCTGGAAAGAGTCCTAGGAACAAACACATCTGTCCTGGGGATGAGCACATTCAGGTCTTGGGTTCGAAGGGAGAAATGCTTTCCAGAAGGAACCCCAGGACAGGGGGGAGACTGAGAGTATGGTTCTGAGGCATAAGTATCGTTGGCGCTGCAGGGCTGCCCTTTGCTCTGGCACGGTTTCAGCATTTGGAGCAGTAACCTTCGTCTACCATAAGGCTAGGTATATCCTCTACAGCAGGCACTTGGGACAGCTTTTCAGAGAGGAGCCCCATGAGCACTGCAAGTGCAGCCTTTAAGGCTGTTAGTGACTCATCCTCAGGCCTGGCCGAGCTCTAAGGTTGGTTACCTGGGAATGGAACGTGGGTTGGTAGCTCTTCATGGGGGTAGTTATAGCAACACGGTAGAGGTAAAGACTGCAGCTGATTATATGGAGTTACAGAATTTTCATTATAGAATTTTAAGGCTGTGAAAAATCATTTAGTCTAATTCCTTTGCATTTTATAATCAAGGAAACTGAGCCCCAGAGAAACTGAAAGACATAGCCAAGGTCACACTGCTAGTTAGTGGAAGAGGTGGGACTAAAACCCAGGTCTCATGACTCAAGTCAAATGAATTTCTCACTTGGCTCTTATTGGCTATCGATAACATATTTCTTTCCTTGCCAATATGCAGTTACAATGGGACCTCCTACAGATGCTTCTGTGTTCTCTTCTTCCAATAAGAGCTGTTCACTGGGCATCACAACCAGCCCTACTGCCATGCAAGGCCTCACCAAAATTCTGACCACAGGGGCTCCACATGTGTTCACTAAGGGGCTGGACCCTCCAGGTTGCATATAACAGCTTTCTGATTCTTAGGCCCCTTGGCACATAGAAACTGCATAATTCCACAGAGGGTGACAGCTATAGGAGAATGAGTAAAAGTAGGTAAGATGGTGTGTTTACACCCAGGAAGATGGCTTGGCCTCCTCCCAACCTTAGGCTGGAACAATCTGAAGAACAGAGGATTGACAGAAGTCTTACAGCACCTCCCAGAGAACCTCTCTAGTGAAGTGGTTTCTGCTTTTTTGGCTCAACACTGAGGATACCGGCGGGGGTGGAGGGGGTCCTTAATTCCTTTCCTCCACCGTATCTACCCAGTCTCAAAGCCATACTGTAGTTGCCACTTCCATAATCTGCTCCAGGGCTTCTTATCATCCTTCAGTGTAATGCTGCATCCTATTATCAATGAAGTTAGACAGGTTAGTTTCTAAAGCCTAGAGACATTAGCTTTATCGTGGCTATTTAACATGTATTGAGGCCAGCAACTTGCTGGGTGCTGGGTGGAACAATGTGCAGAAAGTCCCCGCAAGACAATTCCTATTGTTGGCAGGGAAGAAAGCCAGAGTCCATGGCCTCTGGCTTCCTTTGGTGGTGATGACTAGAGACTAGGAGAGGGCTAAGGGGGCCCTACTCACCCTAGGCTTCTACAGCAGGGGGCCAAAGTCCATAATTAAGGCTCCACCATTTCAGTGGAACAAAGCAGGAAGAGCTTGAAATTAGAGAAGAAAGAAGGATGGGGGGAGAGAACATTTATATCTAAACATATGTCTGATTTTTATCTCCTCTGCTGGCACTCAGCACTCCATGCCATCAGCTAATGCAGGCACTGTTCACGCCATTTCTAAATCCTGCCTCAGCTAAATTGCAAGGGAGTTTTTGGCTCAAAGCAACTCTCTTGGTCTCCATCCATTCAGAAAGCACCCTTTCCCCTGCAGGGGAAGAATGGTTTGGACAGTGGACTCATCTTGTTTTCATCTTTGCTTTATACTGAAATGAAGTAAATTACTTTTTGGAGTGGGATTAAGGACCTCAGGAAGTATATCAGTCATATGTATGTGTGTGTGTGTGTGTGTGTGTGTGTGTATTTGAAAAAACATTTTCACATAAAGCAATGTATCATAGTGCTTGCAAGCACAGTCTCTAGAGTCAGTCTTCCTGGTTGGATTTCAGTACTATTACTAACTCTGACTCTGGGCAAATAGTTTATTCATCTGCAAAATGGAGACAATATCAGTATCTACCTCACTGCTTCACAGGTTGTAAGAATTGAAACTTTTTCTAAATCTATCTCACAAACCATCTCTGAAACCATCCTCTCATTTCTATTAAGGTACAGCCATAGGGGGCCTGACATATACAGTTAGTAGTTATTTGATGATATATATATAAACACACAGACCAAGAAACCAGCCCCCATTGCCACCTCTATCCTCCCTACCAGGGATTCATTTACCACTGAGCTACATCCCTAGTCCTTTTTATTTTGAGACAGGGTCCCTCTATGTTGCTGAGGCTGGCCTTGAACTTGGCAATCCTCCTGTCTCAGCTTTCCGAGTCGCTGGGATTAGAGGTGTGCACCATCATGCCTGGCTACCTCCTCTATTTTTGAACCTTGTCCATATCCAAAAAGAGAACGTGCCCACTGAGCTATTTGAGAAAGGAAAAACGATTATCTAAAAGTCAAGGATGATGCCATCTATAAGACCAAACACTGTGGGAAAGAAAGATGGTTGTAATTTCCTTCCTAGCAAAATCCTGCCTTGTGCTCTGATCCCTATAGCTGGTCCAAGGCACTGTCTTATTCCAGGAATAGATTATTGTTTCTTGTGGTAAGCCAGAGAAAAAGTTCAGGTGCTTTTGCTGGTAGTGGTGTATAAGCTGAGGGATAGGACAGGACATTTCTAACTTGCTCCTTACCAAGAAGGTAAACTTCCTTGAGTCTTTGCCACCCATCCCTGATTCTCTGTCTGGGTGAAGGGAGGCAGTCATTACTAAGGAGGTGATAATATCCTCCCTGACTACAAAGTCTTAACAGGTCTCGGCAGGGAGGAGAGGGAGTCAGGAAGGAGAAGGCTTTTAGCAGAGAGAGGACTACTGAGGTTTCCAAACAGGATTGGAGAGCTTGCAGGAAAATAAGCACTATAATTTGAGCAAGTGAGAGAAGACTGGGGTTGTGTGGTAGATTCAGAGGCAAGGGTCTGCAATGCAGTTAAGAAGGAAAACCAGAGCGAGTCCTTTGCCTTCGCAAGTATGAGGCTGGCTGGACCCAGGATGGCAAAGGACTGTTAGTGTGAAATTGATGGCATGGAACAGAGAAGAAGAAGAAAAGAAGGGAGATCAACTTTCCAAGAGAGGCTGAAGAAAGAATGCAATTTGCTTTCCTAATGAGAGGTTAGAATCTAATTCTAGGATGATCCCAGGTTTTATCCTCTGGTATTTGCCAGCCTTGCTCTCAATACTTAGGCTAAACCACCAACCCAATATAGTCCTGTTCCCTCTCCTGGAGGCAGTCTGCTGGAGAAAGAAACCTAGCTATTGTGGTGACCTTGACAGTTCACTTGGGTCAGCTCTGAAACCATCCTCTCATTTCTATTAAGGCATAGTCATGGGGGGAGAGGAGAGGGTGCAGCTCACTCTTTATCCACAGAAAGAGTGATTCCAGAGGGAAGATGTTGTTATATAAATCATGTTTTCCCATAGAAATGATGATGCCCACGAGTTCAGTGCTCATGGACTCTCAAAGTCAGGCACAGATTAGGTTTATGCCTGTGGAGCTGTCCTGGGAGAATCTGTCTTCCCAAAGCAAGTTAGCACTTGAGAGAATGCCATTACCTTCTCAGGAGTTTGGAACCTGCAGTGGGGAAGCACAGAGATGAGAGGCTACTTTAATGCCAGGTGTGAGGGCTGGATAGACCAAAATGGTACTCAGCCTTTGAAGTTCATTAATTTTGTGTGTACCCATGAACAATACCAGAGTAATTACTAATGTTTAGATCAATTGCAAAATGCCAAAGGAACAGTCTTTGATTTACTTGTTTCTTTTGTACCCATATACTTTCTTATATCCCCACTAATAAAAAACTCCCTTCATTTACTTATATCAGGTTTTCTTTCACAGTCTCCATTTGAGTCCATTCATCTGCCATGACAGGACCTAGGAAATCCTACATGATCCTTCCACCCAAGAATAATGGCTCTCACTTGCTTCTAACAGTTCAGATGCTATTTTTTTTTTTTTTTTCCTCCAAGGCAGCTCCTTAATCTGTAGTCTCTTTTACAGTTCCTTTAAGGTCTCAATTCTGGATTCCCTGTCTCTGAGCTGGTACTGATTTAGTCACTAAAGTCACTCTACCTGCTCAGTGAGTCAGCAAGGAGACTGAGGATAGCTTTCACAAACTCACTGTTCTTTGGGCAAAGTTTGGTTTCCTGGCCTCAGGCTACTTCTTCCCAGTCTTCAAGACCTGGCTTCCTTTCTTTGCCTACCCACTCATCCAGGTTCATTAGACTGTTTGGATAGCTGCTCACACTCAGATTCACCCATCGGTGAACTGAATGAGTTATAGACAGCTCTCCACAAAGGCAGTTCTAGCCAGGAACCAAGTGCCAGTTTCCTGGATCCTGTGGCCGTGTTTGGAGGAATGTTTAGGGCATCCTTCACAACAGCCCAGAATGGAGCTGAGGCCTCAGATATAACAGCCTATTCCTGCAGCCTGGCAGCCACAGTGGTTACAAGTTATAATCTATTACCATTGCAAGAAGACTTAATTTCTGGACTTAAAGGAAGTCGGATAATACTTTATCCTATTAACGTCTGCCTGTGTGAATTGACAATGGCTTCCTTCTGACATGACAGCATATTCTTCCAATTCATCTCTTTAAGGCTGAGGAAGGGGGAGTCTGGAGTAAGGAGGGAAGAAAAGAAAAGCCGAAAGAAAAGACTGTTGAAGGAACTAGGAAAGACAGATTATTTTTCCTATTAGAAATGAGGAGAGGGAACTCAGAGGGCAGGGCAAGACTGACCTCAGAGCTGTGGGTGTTTTGTATGCACAAGTGTCAGAAATAGGTTCTGAAGCTACACAGAAGGATGAACACAGGAAGACGAAGGAGCTGGCCCACCTGAGCCCTTCTTCTTTCAGTTCACTGTGCCCGCTGGTAGCTTACCCTTCCTTGGATCTCTTCCTGCTTCTTGTTCAAGTTCACATCCACTCTGATTGGCAGAGTCATGTCATATGAGGGCACCTTTACCTCACAGGTATGTTACCAAGGCCAGCTGACCTTGGGATGACAGTGGACAAAAACAGGGTGTGGGTTTATGACTTCTAACTTCAGGGATGCAGACACAGCCAAGAATAACCTCCAAGTTAATTCAGAAAAATCTAGTTGGGCTTTCTTATTTTATTTAGGTGAAAAATGAAGCCCAGGGAGATGTGCTTTGTTCAGTATCACTTAGATGTTGATGCAGAGACCAGATCTCTGGTATCTGGGTTCTCAACCCATCACTATCATCAAACACCAGCAGGGCCACCGTGGTGTACAACTCCAGGGGGCACCATTTATAGAAATGGCAAAGTGATTAGTGCCCCCTAGAGTTTGTAATCCCACGCAATCCCTAACGGTCCCTTCTAGGAGATGGGGGAGATCTGCCCCACCAGTACTTTACTTGCGCTTTATGCTCTGAGACAGATGGTGCCCACTCATGATCTCATTTAAATAGCTAGAAACTGAGAAACCAGGCAACTTCTCCTTTCTCTTCCGCCATAAGTGTTCCAGGGCATGTGGGTTCTGATGGAAGCCCAGATAGCTAATAAATCTAAAGGGGCTTTGTTAGTTAAGTGGCCTTCCCCTTCTTGCTACAGGGCACAGGGCAGTAAGGTAAACAACATCCACTCCTGTGCAAGGTAGGCTTAGAGAAGCTATATCATGTTAAGGTCTGTTCAAGGTCATGAAGACCACTGAAACAGAGAAATCTGGAGTAATGCTTCTGCCTGGTGTGGTGTAAGCCCTCAGAGGGCAGAGGTCCCTCAGAGGGAAAGTTCAGACAACCCACACTGACTCAGGGACCTACTCTGAAACACAGAGCCAAGAACCTAGTAAACTATCTTCCTCCCATCTCAACAAATCCTCTCCAGGGAAATGAAGTGACCCTGGCTATAATTTTATCACATAGATTTAATTAGAATGTTCCTCCTTCATGATGGTTTCAAGTTAAGTCCCAATAGAAACATTCTAAAAGAACAGCCGCTTTCAGCAAAGGATCTTTTAACCAAGTTAATTTAGCAGACATTTGCTGTCTTGGATTGGGTGGAGTTACCTCTCTTTTCAACTTCAAAGCTGGGGAAGAAGGGAGGTGGGGAATACAGAGAAATAAAAAGGAAGGCGGGGGCTTCAAGCAAATGAGTTTCTATCTATTAAGGAGTGGTAATTTCTGCTAGCTCCCCTAGAGACCAGTCCCCTCCAATAATGGCCTGACTCTAATGATTCCCACTCCTAAGCAACAGCCTGTGTTATGCTGGTGTTGAGACAAACTGTGCCAGAGAATTCCCTCTCTCTCTGAGGAACTGCTATCATTACGCAGAGAGATTAGCCAGCCAGGAGGATGTGCTCTTGGGGGCGGGGTGGGGGATATAACCAAAGAGAATGCTCTTCTCTAGCAGACTTGCTAGAGCTGGCCTTGGACAGAAAAGACAGAAATGAGAGGATAGCTATAGGAGAAAGGATTCCCCTTCACAGGCAGACTGGTGGACAGGGGGAGATGGCCAGAGAAAAGCCTAGGTCCTTCCTGATGAGCTGCTGAACTCAATGCAAGAGAAATGCTGCTGGCTGGGAAGCAGGGGTGGTAGGTCTTTGGGGTGTGGGTTAAGTGCAGACATAATGGACAAAAACTGATAAGCACTTGAGATATGAAACATGGGAATTAGTTCACTGGAAAGAAGGACAATTTTCAGGTCCCTAAGTATAGTACAGGGATGTGGGCTAACAACACTCAAGTCTGAGTTACATCCATTACTAGGGCTGTGGAGTCAGAGGAAGGTGAGGATTTGTTTCACTCTGTTTTCTCCACTCTAACCACTGAAGTCTGTGGTGCAAGCCATAATGTGGCTCAAGTTATGGCTGTTGCTATTGCCAGCTGGTTGCGAGTAGTGGGTAGGGAGTCCCCTTATTTTGCCCCTGGTGACTTCCCTGTGATGGAGACAGACTGCATCCAGAGACTGCCTTGCCAGATGTGCTAGCAGGCAGCCTGGCCAGAGAGCCTGCAGTGTAGACAGATGTCCTGGGCCGTATTCAGGATGGTGAGACCCTTTATGGTATTATGGCTCAGCTCTGGGGCAGTGCCAGAGTGGCAGGGTAATGTTCCTCAGCCAGATTCATTTCTCCCCAAACCTCTTCAAAGTTGTGGGCCATGGAGGGAGGCAAATTTAATTAAATTACTGTGTCATAGACTGCCCTTCCTGGGCAAGGGCTAAAAATGGGTTCACGCTGACATGCAAACCCATCTGTGTACATAGAGCATGTGTTTCTTTGTGCTGGGCTGTCAGCAGCTGGAAGGGGCTGGCAATGCCCAGGGCTGGACCCAGTTAGCTGGCCCCTTTTGCCGCAGCAAGGCAGAGTCAACAATAATCCAACCCAAGCCCCATATGGCTCTGATGACCTTTTCTTTTCCACTTAAAAGAAGACTGAGCAGCACTCCCCCTTTGTCCACCAATTCATTTTTCCTCAAATGCCTCTCTTGCTGGTGCTCAGGACTTTCCCATAAGGCCCTGCCCTCTGCTGTGCTGGTTAAGGAGTGAAGCTGCAGAGGTACGATTCAGAAGACTGCATGGGCAGGGTTTGCTGAGCTTGGCAGGAGATGGAGGGGTCTCCCAGGTGATTCTCTGGAGTGCTACTTCAGCAGTTCCCCACAGGCAACGCCATGCTGGATGGAGAACCCTTGTTGTGTGCCAGAATAAAGCAGCAAAGCTTCCTCTTCCCTTTCCCTGCACAAATGCCACCCTGGATATGGAACTTGAGCAACAAACAGAGGCAAAGAAGGTTTGGAGTGACCAAAAGCATCCGACACATGAAAATCAGCAACAAAAACAAATGCTAGCTGTGCTGAACCTGTCAGCCCCACAAGGGGCACTTCATTTCCCTCATGGAAGTTCAGTCTCCAGTTTGCAGAAAGCATGAAGACGTTGCCCCTGGGTAGTGCTGGTGCTAAAGCCGGAAGAAGGCTTCCCTTTGCTGCCGTGAACCAGCCTGAGATGGAATCCATTCATTTGTGCCTAAATAGCAGACACCAAGGGTTGCTTGATGGTGGTTTTCCCATTCACAGCTGAGACTGGGGAAGAGTCAACTGGGGAATCTTTTCTCAACTTGACCCAGAGAGAACGGAGCTGTCCCTCATTTCTGAAACTTCACTGGATGCAACACATGGGTAGCTGTATACTGAGTCAACAGGGAAAATCTCCCTGGGCAAGCAGTAGCTGCACATGTGCAGCCCCCTGGTGTGCAGGGCATCCTGATATCAATCAGATGCCGAGGGGACTAGAGCAATGCAAGTGGCTCTGGAGCAGTGGCAGACCTTCTGTAGGTCCCTCCCTAGGTAGGTAATGCCATGTGAGAAGAGGGAGGAAGCTTCCCCTTCCACCTCTAAGTCCCTGAATGGGCAGTGAGAGCCGGTGTACTTCCTGGAACTCTGCTATCCCCCTGACACAACACTGAACAGGTCCAGGGCTGTTCTGACATAATGGAGGTGGGTGGTAGTGTATCTGCCCACATGTTGCTGGCTAAAGTTTGAATATGATGGTTGCTTTCAGGACTAAGAAAAATACTGCTGATTTAGGTCCCTGGGACCTACCATGGCAACCTGGACTGTACCTCCAGGTCATTCTCAGTCTAGTATTTCCATGTGACTAGACTTTCTGGATAAACAAGCAGTCAGGGCACTAAATTTGGTTAGACCCAAGGAGGAGCAAAGAGATCTGAGGGAGTATGTTTCCTGTGGTTGAGAGGTAACAAGAAGGGAGAGTGACAAAGTTTTAGACAAGGGGTCTGGGACAGAACACAAAATTGACCACATTGGCGAGATCTACCCTGTGGCTTTAGAGAAATGAGAAGGTTCCTGGGTACTCTACTCTGGTAAAGGGTATTTCTTGTACCAAATTGGGTAAGAGAGAGCAGACCCCAGCCCTAGGTTGCAGGTAATCATGACATTTCAGTGGAATAAGGCCCCTCAATTCCACACACAAAACCATGCCTGCGAGGAAAGCTCACCAAATGACTGGCTTCAAATTCTAGGGATAGAGGAAGATGCCTCTTCAGGTCTGTCTTCTTTAGTCAGGATGTTATTGGTCCTCAGGTGGCAATAAAGATATTTCCTCATTATCAATGACTGAAAATATTTTTATCCTGAAGCAAATACACCAGGTTGTATAGAGAGTTGGCAGTTTTTACCTCAATCTTGATATTCCCCTCTCAGAAGGGTTGCCTTGGAGGCTTATGCTGCTCCCTATTCAAGTAGCCTGTGAACTCTGTTTTCTCCAATGGAGAAAAACCCTGAAATAATGTGGGCAGCAGCTAAGTGAGTATCAGGGTGCATAATGTGAACTCTGGTACTGCTTTAACACTGCACTAACACTGCCGGGGTTTTTGAGGGTTAGAGATGACCCAAATGAGCCAATGGAAAGGTTTATAGGTGACCCAAAAGAGCGAGTGTATTTACATAGCATGGCCCCACTCAAAGACAAACAGGCACTGTGGTAGACAGCTACCACAAGCCTCCCTTCCTCCCATAGGCTCTTGCCAGACTGGATGACTACAAGTCTCACTGAGGCACAGCCTGCGGAGATGGGCCATACTTTAGTTGCCTAGCAGTGAGGCAGCGTAGGAAAAGACTGAGGCTACCCCAAGGCCGCTGTAACCAACCTTCCTCCTTATAAGTTCACCCACGACTCTGGCCACATTTATTATCAGTCACTTCATTTCTATTAGAAAGAAACAAGGAGAAAAGAAACTAATTTAATATGATGGTGTACTATAGGGTACTACCTTTCAGTACACTGAAATATACTGTGAAGATGAGGAGTGGTGCTTTGAGAAGTTGCCAAAGTCTGTGTGAAAAGGGGAAAGCAAGGAAAAGAAAGAAAGGTGATTTCTGATGCCAGCTCTTTCCTCCAATTCTCTCAGTTCCCAATAATACTTAGGAAGCAGAAAGGGTGATACTAAGGCCATGTGCAGAAACAGATAAGCTTGGATGCAGGCTGAAAAGTGTTTTCTGTACAATATAAATGTAAACTTTGCTCTATCCCCGTCCTATGAATTTCAGATAATTTTGTTTCTCAAAATCATGTCACCTCAGTTAATATGCCAGAATATGAACCAAGAACTGTCTTCATCTTCACCCCCAGGCTGACCTGTAGGCAAGGCCTGGCCCAACCAGTCCCTTCATTTCAGGAAAGCAGGGCAGAGGGTATGGGAGTGGCAGACGTTGCTGGGTACGGCTGGGGCCATCTGCACTACTGTGAATCAAGGTTGTCTCAGACAGAAGGCGCGAGGGAGGAGGTGCAGCTGCTGATGGCTCAGACAGCTTGGACCTGTCCAGGCAAACAAGCCGCTCAAGTGCAAGAACAGCTAGCCAAGTAGGCAGAGCACAAATAAGGACTTAAGGCTTGAAATATCTGACAAGATACAGGCAGCGGAGAGGAAGCTGTCTGGGATTTCACCTGGTGATCGACCTTCCTTTCACTGCTACGGAAGGCTCTTCTGCTACCTCAGGGTGGGGCATGATGCTTGGGAGCTGGGAGGAAGGCAGGGTGTTGGGCACAGAGTGGAGCCTAGAATTCAAACTCATCATTCTGGGAATAAACTGTAGAAACAGCTCTGGGTTGCTCTCCCTCACCAATACTTCCCAAACAAAATTACACTCTTGTCTACAGATAAAACTATCACTGTGCTCATCTGCCCAAAGTTAAGAAGCAGTGGGTTCTGTGTGTGTGTGTCCACCAAATGCACAGTATGGGAGGATTAGCTAAGAAGGGGGCACTGCTTCTCTGTTCTCCGCGCTCCTTGGGGGAAAGGGGCCCAGCAGTGGGCCATGCAGGGAGAACAAGCATTATTTTAGCTCCTTCCAGGGAAGACTCGTCTCGAGGCAATGATCCTCAAGGTGTACATTAGCACTATGGGAGTTGTTTAAAAAACAAAACAAAACAAAACAAAACAAAACAAAAACAGTATAGATCAAATAGATACCAATCTCTAGGGGTGGTGATGGGGACTTTGATATTTAAAAAAAACATCCTGGGAATCAGAGACCTCTGCTCTAGACTCAAGAGGGAGGCAGGACAGCGGCTAGAAGCACTTCTTCATCATGGCTCTGCTTAAGCTTTCTTTCAGGCTCAGGAGCTTGCCAGGTTTCAATGACTGTCTGCCCTGGAAATACAAGGGGAAACCCTCCTTCAAACATATCACCCACCTCAGAGCCCTAGGCAAAGAGGGAGAGAAAACAGATGGCTGAGACCCAGGAATATCAAGTGGGAGAAATAGAGGCACAGAAAGATTACCCTTTATTCCAAAGCAAGTTGGAAGAGAACCAAATGGCATGCTTCCCTCCAGCCATTATAGCCAGAAACCTCCCCAATCAGTCATAGGCAGCACTGTAGGTGAATTTAGGCAGGCTCCAGATCGCCATGTGCTGGTGGTTCATAAGCCCAAATGAAAGAGAAGCTGATTTCTAAAATGTGAGGCTTCTGTCTCTTGGCATGATGGCACTCCCTGCCAAAGCTTTTCCTTGGTTTGCTCATTCATTTGTATGCTTATTTAGAACCAGGGGTCAGCCCCGTGCTAGGTGTCAGAAAACTATGGAGATGAAGATTTGGTCCTTGCCTGAAGGTGCTCAGCACCATGGGTAAACAACTGAAATGGCTAGGCTGTGCTGACAGCAAGTGGATGCACAGTGGAGTGCCTTGTAGAAAGCAGGCCAGAGCCAGGGGAAGCCTCTGCCTTCCTCTGCCCACAGTCCCATGAAGAAACACAGCACAGACTGAATAGTAGGTATGCAGTGTTACCTTCTAGTACCTGGGGGCTGCTTGTCCTAGAAATGGACTGAGGAGGAAATTTACCGAGTTGGATTGTGGATGTAGCAGTGGACAGTGCTTGGATCTTGAGTCAGATGCTGTGGGAAAGACAGATGCCTGGGCCTTCTGCAGAGGGGCTGGGATATGGGTGGGGGTGGAGTGGAACTTCTGCACCTCTCAAGCATTTGTTGAGAGGCCTCTCTCAAGGTTCCCCTGGGAATTGGAAGCTGGAAGCCACATTTGTCAGTAAATACACTGATAACGCTATATATTCTGAGCTGGTTGTGTGACCTGGGCAGTTGCAGCTCTCCCTCTGCTTCAGCATCCCTTAGCAACACAATTAGCTTAATGTTTAGGTGTAAGTCACAAAGTTACCTAAATGAAGAACCAACAGCTCGCCCCTCAATGAAGAGATGCTAAGCCAGGGTCTTCAACAGGCTGTGCTATGTAAATATAGCACGGAAGCTTCTAGCCTGAGCTCCTGAGCTCCATTTAGTTTGGCTGCAGCAAAATGCTATTTGTTTCACCTGCTAAGCAGCCAAAGGAAACGAGCATTTGGGAGTTGGAACAGGCACTGGGGACACAAAGGAGTCCCCGTAAATGCACGCAGAGCTGAGAGCACATAGGCTCTTGGGGCTGGGAAAGTGCAAGTTTCAGCCCTCCCATTGCAGCCTTGGCCAGATCCCACTTGGTAAAGTGCTGAGTACTCAGAGGAGATGAAGACTCTCCTGTGGCATGTGTCATGATGCAGATGCAGCTGTCTTTCATTTCCCTTGTGAGACCTAAGAGGTCCTCAGTGCTGACAGGGCACAAGCAGGTAAAGCCCAAGGCATAGTAGCTTTCAGACTGGTAATAGCAAGGTCACTCAGTGGAAGACTGAGCTTTCTAGCTGCTTCTCCAGTTCCAACTCTAGATATGTGTTCTTTGTGGCCATTCTGTCCCCTGGAGTCCATACTGCTCATGGACACCTAGCCTGATAGATGAGGCTTATGTTACATAAAACCCAAAGTCTAAGCTGATCATCTAGGGTGTGGGGATCCAAAATTAATCTCCTAAACTTGTGATTCTTAACCTTAGCTCACATTAGAATCACCTGGAGAGCTTTAAAAAAAACTTTAAAAATTTTTAATTATAAAAAAACTTTCTATATGAAAAATTTGAAACCCTGAAAATAGTAGTGAACTCCCATATATCCATCAGCTAGATTCAATAATTACCAAAGTTGTCAACTTTATGTCACTTATCCCCTTTTCTTTTTTGAGGTATTTTAAAGCATATCTCATACATGATGCCATTTCAACCTTACACACTTCTAAAAAAAATGGTCATTTTCTTATGTAACAATAATGCCATTATCACACCTACCAAATTTAACAAGGTTACTCCTTGGTATTAGCTACCATACCTGGGAACTTAAAATAAAAAGCTGGTGCCTGATGAGGCCAGAGTGAGTCTTTGGAGGGAGGCCCAGTTATCAGTAGCTTTCTTAAGTGCCCCTGCTCTGTGATGCCAATGTGTTGCCAGGGTTGAGAACCACTGCCCTGGTCAATCTAGGATCATGCTCTGGGGTCTTCAGCCAGCTCTGTGAATGTCTTCTAGTCCCTGATCACATGGCACACAATAAAAAGCTAAAGAAAATATAAAGTCACGGGCAAGATGAAGAGGAGGAAAACAAAGCATAAAAAGTCGGCAAGTCACAAAACGGAATCCCTTGTATATTCCAAGGCTGTCCTCTACTCAGGAGTCGGAGCCCACTCAGTTGATGCATCAGATCCATCAAAGGCTCCAGAAGCCTGGAAGGCGGGTGGTTCCCAGCTGCCCACGCTGCTTGCAGAGTCCTCAGCACCTCTACATTAGGCCCGTCTGCATTATTCCTCCTCCCTATTTCTAGCTCTTCTTGCTTCTGTACATGCTGGCAAACTTTAAGCCTTAGCACCTGGATCTTAGGGAGGATTAATTAATAGGTTGTGGTGAGGAGGGTGTACCAAAACTTCTTGGGTATTGCACTGCAGTGCAAGAACCATATTCTTCAATTTTATTTATTTCATTAAAAAAATAACTAAACAAAACACTGCAAAAAGATGAGGCTGTATCATTGTAGCTAAAAATACCTCCACTGAGGGCGTCTGCTTACCAGTTCCTCAATTAGAGATGCTACAGGGCCCTTTGTGAACTGTGTAGTGTTGGCAGCTCCATGGGGGCTCCGGGTGGCTGGGGACAGTCTCTGGAGCAGTGACTTTTGACTACTGGGTGGAGGGGCGCTGGCAAATAGGGAGCCAGCATCAAGACTTACATGCTTCAGGTACCTTCTAAACCCCTCTTGCCTCATGGACCTACTACTTAAGTCAAGAAACCTCTTGCCCTCTTCTACAATGGGCCGGAATGACACCTGCCTGGAGGACCCTGTTCTTGATCTCCCCAAAGTTCACATGAGTACTTCAACCATGAGAGGCAGTAGTGCCACCCAGCCTGGCTCAGGGTGTCTGTGGTGCTGAACAGCAACTTGCCGCTATGGGGTAGTGGTAACTAGACCCAGGTGAAGCCTCTTGGGGCCTCAGGAAAGGGCTGGCTGGCATCTGAAGGAACACTGTGCAGAGGTATGGGGCTTTTCAGCTTTTTCTCTGGATCTCTTTCTACATTGTTTCAGGGAATATAGGCCATTTAGTTCAACATGCTCATTTGTATTGAGGAAGATGCAACCTCAGGGAGGTGAAATGATTTTTGTCAAGGTCACAGAGTTGCTAAATCGAAGAGTCAGGACTTTAAAACATGGCAATCCTGCTAACAAGTGTCATATGTTCCACTATGCCATGTCATCCTAATAACTGGATTACTGAAAGAGTTATGGGAAAATGTAGCTTCAGTCCAGGTGCTAAAGGGACCAAAGAATGTCAGGAGAGAGTTCCCTGGATGACCTGAGAATTCTGTAACCCTGTAGGTTCTGAGGAACTCAAGGGTCAGACTCAGCACCTGAATCAGAGGTTCTGTGGGGACAATGGTGACTCCACATGTCTGTAGTCTTCAGAGATGAATGGTTTTCAGTCATTCCCTACTTTTTGTCTGGTAGAGCAGGAAACATCTGGTATAAGCTTGACTAGGGCCTGTAGGAGAAAAGTGGGCAAGAACAAGGCCACAGCCAATTTGATTCAGTCATTGCCCTCCTTTTCTCATTTCTTGGCATTGTGTGTGACCCTTACCAAAGAATTTGAAAGCTTAAGTTTACAGGAAAAGGGTGGGTTCAATTCCTAGTAAAACATACTCACACACACACACACACACACAGAGGGAAAAAAAAAAAAAAAAAAAAAAAAAGAGGATGATGAGTGGTAAGGGTAAAAAAAAAAGTTGATTGGAAAAATGCACTAAAGGGACAAATTTCTTCAAGAAGAGTACAATGTAAACCTCATATTTCCAGAGTGCTTAGTATGGACTCTTGCTGGTCTGGAGACCTGCACTGTCCAACATGGTGGCTGCTAACCACAAGTGCTTACTTAAATTAAAATTGAACTTCAATGAAGACTGTTTCTCAGCTGTACTAACACATTTCAAATGCTCAATATCTATATGTGGACAGGGGCCACAGTATTGGACAGTGCAGATAAATAAATTTCCACTGATACAGAAAGTTCTATTGGCTAACACTCATTGACTCTGGTTATCTTCTTTCATCTCTTGATGGCTACAAGTAGATTCTCAAACCCATCTGAGAAAGAAGTGAACTCAGGAATCTATGCTCTAGCATCCTGCTAAACCTGAAATCTCAAAGAAGCTAAGAGCAACTACACGTCAATCTACAAGTGTACTAGGCTCACTTAGGTTATAACCATTTGTACCCCATGCCCTTTCTACACGTTCACAGCCACTTTGACCTTTGCATATTTTACTTTCTAATTTACCCGGTTTTAATTGATGTTTAATATAGCTTAACTCTGCATAGTGTTCCAAGCCCCTCAACAGGGGGCCGCTCACAGGCAGAAGCACAATTAATAGCAATCCCCAGAAAATTATGCCTTGCATCAAAGTTGTCATTGCACCATATAAATGCTTATTATTACTATTGAATTCTCCAGCCCTGACACTTCCCTGTGTTTACTAGGTAGTAGATAAACCTCTGTTTGTGTCTTCCCTACTCTACCACACCATCAAGACTAAATATAGCCCTTGTGTGTATGTTTAGGTCCATTTAGCTATGTTTTGAAAAGGGGGGAAAATCAGAGTTAATATAAGTAAATTGTTGGAAAATGTGATTTATTCCTCCCCGACTTGACAACCCCTTAAAAGATAAATGACATCACTGCTGGCAAAATGGGGAACCAGCCTTGGCTACAGGGACAGGAAGTCTGCCATGTTGTCAGGGTTCCCCAGTCAGTCTCCTGTGAAGGCAGAGGAAGCAGGCTCCTCAGCATTGCATATGGAGCTAGGGACAGTGCCTTGGCCCACCCTGTGCCAGGGAGTTCCTTTAACAAAACAATGTAACAAAACAATGTAACCCCCCTCCTCTGAAAAAGAGAGAGAGAGAGAGAGAGAGAGAGAGGAAGAAGAGGAAGAAGAAGAAGGAGGAGAAGGAGGGAGAGAAAAGAAGAAGAGAAGGAGCAGGAGGAGGAGGAGGAGGAGAAGGAGGAGGAGGAGGAGGAAGATGACGACAAGGAAGCAGCAACAGCAGAAGCAGCCACCACCGCCCTCAACTGATAGCAGTTTAGTACTCCTTGGTACTCTTTGGGCTCATCTGAAGCTCAGATTTTGGCATGGATAGACGGCAGCTTTCTACAATTGCAAATCAGAAGCGATGGAAAATTCCAGGTCTGTCAGACACCTGTACTCCTCCCCCTCTGGCATGCCTTCTGATTCTGTGTGCAGTTATCTCTGCGTCCCTGTCTGGGCAGTCTCCTACAGAACGCTGAGGCCCCGATGACTTCTTTGGACTTAGCCTCCTGTCCTTTTCTCACTAAAATAATGCAATTTGAAGAGCATTCACTTGTTTATTTCTTCTGTCTGCCTCAGTCACATACACCCACACCCCTGTAGATGCCACCGTCACATTCTCACATATTACTTAAACTTGGAGTGGATGATTAGGTGGTGGTGGCTGCTGTCTGGGAGGTGCTATGGGGGTGAAGGTAAGAGGCACAGAATGGGAATGTGGAGACTTCAGCTCTACCTTGAATTTACTACGGGAATGTGCCCAAGTGATTGACTTCTTCATGCCTCAGTTATCTCAACTACTGGGAAATGTTTGGCTTGGACTATATAACCTCTTGATCCACTCTAGCTATAAAATGCTCTAGCTCAAAATTATGAAAGCACATGTTCAAGTCCTTGAAAACTGAATGGTCATACTTATTTCTATTTATAATCTGTTTTTTATTTTTGCACTCAATGCTCCACGGAGAAATGTAGATTTCTATTCTAAATTCTTCTAGTCAACAAAAGAAAAGCTCTATTTTAGTTTGTTTGACAGGAAAATGTTTATAACTAGATTGAGTTTCCTATATTATATTTGCTTTGCCTTCTTCCATCTTTGCCTAAAAAAGGAATTTCTAAAAAACCAGAAATGCTTTCTGTACTCAGACAGAGCAGGAATGAGGCTGCCTTGGCTGGAGGAAGGAGAAGATGGTGCGAGTCTCAAGCCCCAGTGGAGCAAGGACTATTTGCCATCTGCTGCACTAGTTGCCTCGCCTCCAAATCAGGCCCGGTCCGTAGTTTGCTGCAAATATTAGGAGCCGAGCCACACTACCACTTCCCACCCATGGCAAGCCTTGAACCCTTTGTACTGTGGCTGCCAAGATGATGTGAAGGCAGGGGGCAGCTTTCCAGCTTAGGGAAAAAAAAAAAAGTGCATTAAATGGGAATAGATTCTTCTCCTTTCCTCTCATCATCCCTGGCCCTTTAAAAACCTTAAGACTGAAAAAAAGAGCTGCCCAAACAAAGCTGAGGAAGATGATGGAACGGTCAGACCTCTCCCGCCCCACCCATGCAGGACAGAATGGTTTATTAATGATCCATGGGAATGGAACAATTGTCCTGCTGGCAGCTTCACATGTAATTAACCAGCTTCACAGAGAGCTGGCTGCCGTCTTCAGGTCTAGCATCTGCAGAGCTACCTGACAAAGCAAAACTAGGTTTCTGGTGAAATCTCCCTACTGGGAGAAGGACATCCAAAATAGTGACCTCACCCCACTGGGCACTCAGAAAACATGACAGAGATGGCAGTGCTCCTCTGGAGAGGCCTGGCTGTGTGCTCAGCCTGACACAAAAGCCTGTGGCTCCCCTGATGGCAACAACCAGCTCTGGGAACCAGCATTCTCACTGATCACCATTACAGGCACACTCAGGTAAGTGGCCAAGCAGGGTTAGCTTCTAGGGCCCTTCAAATACCACTCCTCCACTGCGACTCTACAAGGGAGCAACTCCTGGGAATTGGTTTGCTTTGCACTTGGGCAACGAACTTCAGCACTGATGGAAGGGCTGAGAGGGCTTAATGACCATGCTGGACATGGTGGACAACAGTTGCTTCTGTGGAAGAAGCCACAATATTCAAATTATTATGCATAAGAGAGAAGGAAAGCTGGGTTAGTCAAGCTCTCTTCACAGTCAGTGCTAACTCCCTTTTTAAGAGTTTGGGTAAAGAACCCAGGTCCTCTCATCAGGTATTTGCCATTCACAATGCAGTTTTAAAAATGAGCACGTTAGTATGTGGCAGCTGAAATGGCATATTCAAAAGGTATACGTCATCACCCTTCCCAAGTGAGCGTCGGAAAGGATTCCCAATAAGGATGAACAGCGTGCACACACGCACATCCTTCTGTGCTGGTTTCTAGGGTACAGAGAGAAGCTGATCAGAATGGACTTTCATGCTTCACACTCCCCAGGAAGAGGGAAGCCCCTAAGCACAAGAACCCTTTCTTCAGGCCCCAACCCCACCCAGGCCCAAACCCGGTGTCCCACGTTCCCCCAGGGTGAACCAGTCACTATTGGAAGGCTAGAGAGGAATGACAAATCTCTGCATGTATAGCAAAAATGGAGCCAGCTGATAGGGGTCATGCATGTCCTTTTCATTCACCACAATAAATTTACTATGGAAAAACAGATAATAAAGGGGTAGGGGATATTGCTGGGGATACTGCTGAGCAATGTCAGTCAACTAGTGCTACTCTTCCTCTTCTTTACATTATAGCACAGTTGCTGAACCCCACAGATAAGTCACAGAGCCAAAAAGCAGGCTCTACAACAATCTTTTTGTTCATTACTCACCATCTCCTTTCCTTCCAACTTTGATTACAAGAGCCAAAACCAGTAGTTCTCTCATTTCTTTTAAAGAAGTATGGAAACCGGAATAATCCCAATCACAGATCAGCAACCTATCAAGCAAGAGAGGTCACTGGTGGCTTGGTAGGAAATGGATAGCTCATGATAAATGAATTGGTATGGCCTGCCATTTTTCCTTGCCATCTCTTTAATCAATAAGGGAAAAGGTGAATTGCTATTGATCTCTTCAACACCTCTGAACAATACTGTACAAATTACAGAAACACAAGGGGTGGGAGAAAGAATGAAAAAAGGAAGGGCAGATGAAAGAAAGTCTGGGCTGTGTGAAGCTGCTGTATTTCCCTGGAGATGGTCACCTTCTGGTCACTGGGTATCAGGCACGCTTGGGTGCCCCTGTGAAAATGTGTCACGAAAGCCTTTCCCCATACCTGCAAGGGCAGGCATCTCAATACCTACATCTGCACTGCACAGGCCAGGAGAGGCCTAGCTATCCTTGAGGCACGGCTAGAAGTCTTTACATTGCAATGTGCTAGGGATTCCAGGGCCCTGTGAATTTCTGAAGTTGCCATCTTTAGTGGTGTTGAGCTGGGATATCTCAACCACTGACTATAATTCTGGATGGAAAAGAATTAGAAGCTTCAAGGGCAGTATCTAGTGACACCTTTTCCTTCTCCTGGGTCATGTCAAGAAAATACAGGCAGCAGATAAGGCACAACTATCTTGCAATATACCTGATAATAAAAAAGTTCATGGCTTCAGTTCTGTTCTCTGAAACACCCTGAGCTGAAAAGGAATGAAGATCTGAGGCTTTGGTCAAAATACCAGAGGTCTGGTCTCAATCCTAGGGTGAAAGGGAGCTGACTCCGCTGAAACAAGAAGACAAAACCATATGCAAATATGGTCTCATCCAGACAACCAGGAAACAGGACAGTGTTAGGATAACCCACAACAGGAAGATGCAACATTTAGTGTCTGATTATCATTTTCAACTCAGGATTTAGTCCAACCAGTTGGCTACAGGAAGCCTGAGAGAACCCCTCAGTCCTCCAGTCAGAACAGATTCTGCTTAAGATATGCTGCTTATTGGAACTCAGTCAGTACTCTGCTCATGTCAGGAAAAAGGCAGTACACCGATATGAGGGCAAAGAAAGAGGGGGACAGTGTCAAAGTGGAGCCCAATGGGGTATAAAGAGTGATCATGTTTCAGGGTCCCAGACCAACAATTCTCTGACTCCATCGATTGGGCCTAATTATTCAGATGCTGGTGAGAGGAAAAAAAAAAAACTGTATATGCCTCAAGGTCACACAAGACCCTCAGGAACCTTCCCACTTTACCTGAGTATTCACCTTTGAGCATTCTCAAGGCAGAAGAGGGCTTTAAAAGGATCCCCATTTTGCAGATGATGAAACCAAGGCAGGCAGTCACATATCAGATACGAAACAGAATTCAACCTTAAAAACTGGCATGTGAAAACAGCAAGAGCCCTTCAGGATGCTCCTGGCACTCTTGCTTAGAGGATTCTCCAGAGACAATGACTCAGGGTGTAATTGTATAATTCTGGAATCAGTGACACCACAGTTCACCAGTATCCCCACCTTCCTCCCACAAATACCTGAAGGGCCAAAAACATAGAGCAAAATAAAATGTAAGTTACAAAGCTGCTGATGTGGTGAGAGTGGAAGTGCTGAGATTAGAAGGAGGAAGTACTTAAGTGCACCCTGGGCACTTGGAAACGACCACGTCTGCAGCCCTGGAAGCTGATGGAAGAGCTCTGGCCGCGAGACTGGTCCTTTACTCACGAGGTGGGGCACGTGGCTGGGGAGGGCATGACGATAAGAAACAACTATTTAGCAAATACCAGTTCCCTCCTACAAGGAATCTTCCAATTCCAAAAGTGACCCTATTCTAAAATTACCAAGTGGCAGGTGGCCAGGCCAAAAAATCCATATCCAATCAGTGGTAATGGACTATTTGTTGCATTTCCTCATATAAGGTTGCAGCACTGCTATAAAAAACCTGGGTCAGTGGTTTTAGTTATTTAACTGGGGTGTGTGTGTGTGTGTGTGTGACAGCATCCCAGCACTGAAAGCACTGTAGAGACCTGTGAAGTGAAGGGGGGTAGCCCTCTGGAAGGGAAGGAGGGACCTGTTGGTCTTAACTGCATGAACTTCTTCCTCTAGCTGTACAACAAATGCCAAGTTCCTTTTCTGGTAACCACTAAAAAGAATTCTACTGCCTTGAGAGATGAGAAAGGGAGAAGAAGGCATCACTCTAACCTGGGAAGAGCAGGGCACAGTAAGGCAGCTTCCGGCTCTACCTTTCATTCCTGGTCCAATGGAGAGTTCTTCCTTCTGCAGCGCCTGTGCCTAACAATTGTACTTGGGGTTCTCTTCCTGTCCCTTTCCGTCCTGGTTAACACCTAGATCTTTCTTTAGGACTCCTGCTGGCACTGCCAACTTCTAACTCTTCCAATTTAATGCAGATCAAGGGTAAGCATATGGCAATTTTAGACTGCTGTGGCTGTGGGAGGGAAGGATGGGACAAAAAAGAGCACTGCAACTCCATCAGAGAACAAGGAAGTCTAGGCTAGACACCCTGTAGCCCCCATTTTCAAGGTGCAGTGACACTGGGAAACAAGTGAGGGCAGAAGTCTGTGTAAATGGAGACAATGCACGGAAAGTTCCCATGGTAAAGGCACTCCAGTCACTATTTCTTAGACGCAGATACCATAAGAGGTGACTGTGGAGCTCTTGTGGTGATGGTTGACCTTATCAGTCCACAGTCAAGTCTAGAAAAGGCTTGTTAAAGGTTAGGACTCTTGGGTATTACCTCCAGACCTTTACTTTTCCAATGAATATGATACTGGGCAGAAAGAAGTGGTTTAAATGGGTACAACCACAGGCAATGAGACCCAGTGTTATCTTACTTCATAGAAAAGACTGGATGACATCTGAAGGTACTTAAAACAAACACTCTTGAGAACTTAGACCAAGGAGAGCAAATGGGTTTCTGTGCAGGTGTGAATTCCATTCAACTTGGCCATAGCTTTGAGTATCCCCTGAGCTCATGTGAAAGAATCCAAGACCCAAGTAAAAGCACTGCTGTGGCCTGCTGGCAGTGTCTGAAGTGGGTACAGGACTTGACGAAGAGTTGGGGGAGCATACTCTTCTTTGTTGTCACAGGCTTCAACAGACAGGTTGGGGGATGGGGGATGGAGAGGACCTAGTATTGTTCTTTGTTGATTCCAACAGAATGCTATTGATAGCACACACCTATATCCAGCCTACCACCCTACTCTGGATATAGTGTTTTGTCCATGCTGAAGTTTGAATCCTATTTTAGTAGAGCCATTAGAGAACTTCTGTCAATAATAAAAATGATGCTGCAAGCTGCTGTGGACGAGTGTTTCATATCTACCAGGTCCTGTGTTAAGCATTTACATCTATGCTTTACTTTCACAACCACCCCCATAGAGAAGATGCCCTCTTTATGTAGGCGAGGCAATTAGGTTTAGCAAGACTGCTGCACTGCACAACACTAGGGACACTATTCCTGCATGGAGATTGCCCTGGGTTTAGAGAGGCTGAGGAACGCATCCACCATCACATGGGAAATGGTGAGGGTGGAATGGAATCCAGGTCTTACTCATCACATGTTACTAAGAGTTTCTGTTAAGTGACCAAGAAGGGAAAGATGCCCTTAAATGTTCTGAAGATAAGTTTGAGAAGATGAGCTGTCCTTTCTGATGATCTGACATGTTGTTTGGGACAGGTTAGGGTATCTCTGCTGTTAATTCTCAACCTTGCTCATAATCTTATTTCATGCATCAAAGCATTTCATAACAGACCATTGGTCACTTTCATTTTCAAAATCCATTTCTGTTCAGCTGACCAGAAACTGTCACGGATAGAGTAGCAAGTGGGAAGTTCATCAATAAAGCTGGGTTTGGAATGCAGAGGTTCAAGTCCTTGGCAACAGACACAGGAGTGGGCATGCTAATGGCGAGAAGAAGGAGGCAGAATCAAGGTCAGCTCATCCACCAGAACAGTCTCTCCCGTGTCCTTGGGGGAGTCACATGTGAAACACCAGATCATTAGTCCTACCTGGAGAGCAGACACAATCTACAATCTGCTTATTCTCTGCTGGTGGCTCAGGCAGCCTTGCTATTGTATATTATGAGTTGTGTTCTAAAAAGCTATCAATTGAATTATATAATACCAAGGGGGAAATTCAGGCAGTGGGTATGGTTTGGAATGTTTGGAGCAAACAGAACAGAGAAGCGCAAGGACTGAAGAGACTCACAACACACCAGCACGAAAGCTCTCACTCAAGTTGCGTGGGTACTGGTCTGTGTGTTGGGGTCCTGAGCGAAGCTCTTCTGAATATTCACTCTCTCCAATCCCTTTTAAGAGAATCCTCACCAAAGCTCCAGAAGCAGTGAACTTCTAGGAAGATTAAAGAGGTAAGAGAAACCAGGAAGCACTGTTTCAGAAGCACCTAATACTTCTATATTAAAATAAATGGCACCAGCTCTCCTAGCACAAACCTTTCCTCTGCAGGGGTCCAGTGATCTTTCCCACATGGCAACATTTCTCAATTTGTTCTGGGTCATAAGCCCTATACAGCTCCTGGTGGACTATCTTCCACAGGAATGGCTTATCAAGAACATCACTTCAAGTCAGAATGGTAGACAGTACCAAATACCATGATGGCAGGGGTTCTGCTTAGCAAGACTCTGAAAGATTTTCATGACCTTGTGTTTGTCAAGATAATTTTAGAGTAAACCACTAAGCATATTTAATCACTTCCCACTATCCTCACTTTCCCAATTAGGTTCAAATAAGTCCTGTAGATCATTCTAGTAGAAAGATGCAAGAGGAAATTAGATTTGAGCCTTTCCATCTTTACTCCAAGGACTGATCTGGGTCAGAACTAAAGATGGAGAGGAAAAGTAAGTGCCAGGACTGTCTTGGCATTGCCAAGAATTTGCACTGCTCCTACTGGAGGGAAGAAAGTGCAATTGTCATGTCCAAGCATTATATATTTTGACTTCATTTTTCTGATAGGAACAACAGTAAGAAAATCAAATTGACCTGGCAGGGAAAACATAAAAGTCTCTCAAAGAAGAGTTTCCAACAGAAGGAACCAATTCCTGAGGGAAAGGAAGTAGTGCTTCTGCTGAAAGTGATTTTCTTCCCAGGGACAGAATGACATCCTTGCAACCTTCCTACATGTCCCAAGGAGACCACATCTCTTATGGTCCTACACTATGCCTTGCCCCACCCTTAATCCCAATAGGCAGCATGGGATGTGGACACTAAACTCTGGAGGGCAGTGGGGCCTATCAAAGCTATACCACTATGACACAGGTAACAGGATCTTGGCCAAGCCAATGACAAATTAGGCCCAGCAGCCATTTCAGAAGAATGGATGCAATTCTATGCTTGACTGGCTATGAAAGTTCTAAGCAGGAGAACAGGGCAACAGCCTAGCTGAGCCAGCAGCTTTGCAGAGAGGAATCCCACTGGAGCCAGCACATGTTGCTGAGCTTGCTGGGGGAAGGCCACTGGTGACTAGAGACTAAGCTACCTTAGAAATTTACAAGCTGACAGGGAAGATCCCATAGCCAGGAGAAGGAAAAACAGGTGATGTGACTACATCCCTCATTCTGAATTTTGGCCTTACCTCTTCTCCTTGTGATGCCATTTTCATTTGGGGCTGGAATGGGGACTTGAGGGCCCTCCTACTGGGTCTTTTACAAGTACTTGCCAAGAACCAGGAGCCCAGAAATGAAGGGGTTGTAAGTGGCAGATAACAGCTTGATATTCACAAAGGGCTTAAAGCCCATCTTTGAACAGGAATTGCTGGTTTAAATGTGAAAATAATCCCTTCACCTAATAGTCTAATCAACTGATGCAGAGGATGGGAAACATTCCAGGGAGGGAGTGAGGAGGAGCCTATATCAGGAGAGCAAAGGGACACTAATGGTTCTTGTATGACTACTGAACAATTTCAAAACACTCAAACATCACTATTTCCTTTACTTTAAGTATCCTGGTTAAATGGACAGGGAGACCCAGGAAGGTCAGAGACTCATAGCAAGTATAATTCGGTCTTGATTATGGACATTTTCCATGAGAAGTTCCTGAATTAGCAGCCACATGCCCAACCTCAGTGCTCCAAAGTCTTCCTCCCTTCCCCACAAATGCTGAACTTTGAGAGTTTTCTCAAAGAACCATAAAGGACAACAGAATAGGTCTGCTTCCCAAACTCTGGATTACAGGAAAACAAGTAGTTGATTTAACAAATACTTAAATACTTCTTTTCTACTTATATGTATGGGAACTGAGTATAATAGGTCTATTCTGATGAGGTGCAAATTATGAACTGGTGAGACATGTAAACCAAGGAGGGGAGCTTATCCCAGGGGCAATGGGAGGCATGTCTTTTTAAACAAATGCATGGACATACTCAGATTTGTCTTGTAAAAAAGATTAAAAATAGGAATATGGAGATAAGTTATCAAATGGAAATGCAGCAATCATTATGTAAGTAGTTAGGCCTAGAAAAGCCAAACAACAGATAAAGTGGAATCAGGAAATCAAAAGATATAAGAATCGTGACAAAAGCAGAGTAAATACTTATGGGAGACAGGACCATGCCAAGTCCCTTGAATCTCCTGCAGTCAACAAGTGTCCAGAATCAGAACTGAGGATTTAATGAAACCATATCAGTCAACCCTGGACCTTCAGAAAAGTCCTTTACTAGTCCTAGATACTCTACAGAGTTGAAAAATGAGAAAATATGGCTAAAAGAATGGTCACCTTTTAATAGCAGGATTGGCAAAATTTGGAGGAGAAAAGCATTTGATTGGGAGTGTAGAAATTTGAGCTTTAGTATTTGTTCTATTGCTGACAGTGGAGAGAGGCAAGTGCAACTGAGTTTCTTCAGATGTAAGGTTGGGATTAATCTCTTTTTCATAGATTTATGTGAGATGAAAATACTGTATATAAAAACACTTTATTTAGGTACTGGGGACTGAACTCGGGGGCACTTTGCCACTGAGTTACATCACTGGAACTTTTATTTATTTTTTTGAGACAAGGACTTGCTAAGTTGATGAGGGTGGCCTTGAACTTGCAATCCTGGGATTACAGGCATGCACCACTGTGCCTGCCTAAAAACATTTTGAAACTACAAAATGCTACAGAAAAATTAAGTATCACTAGAATAAGACAAGTAATGTTTTCTAAATGTAGCCCCCTTTGAATAAAATAGCCTTGAACTCAGAGCAAACCACTTGAAAACCATAGGTGGTGCTGAACTGTCAAGGGTGGGTGAGGAGGTTGGAGAAAAGCCTTAGCACCAAATAACCTCTAAGGCCTCTTGGGAGGAGCTGTTTAGAAAGCTGACTATACTGTATTTCTTTTTTCCTGGGGAGTAGCTGAGATAAGCTAGAATAAGGTGTCTTTGTGCAAATAAAATGAAACGTGGCTGGGCAGCCTGCTTGCTTTCCTAGCAGGTAATTTTTAGTGGCTCATGAGGGCTTCCAGGGACTCAGCGACCTGGGAGCGTGGAAGAGCTGGTTTCACTGGCATCCCCAGGCTGAGTGTTCTTTACCCTACAGGATTTCACTGGGATTGAACTATCCTAATCGCTTTGGTCAGTTTGCTACCCTTTGTCCCCACAAGTGTCTTCTCCACAGGGCAAGGTGCAACTGGAACCGGAGGGCTGACAGCATATTCCACAGTGCTTGAGGGCACTGTGGGGGAAAAGTCAGAGGGTGTGTGGGGAGGACAGATTTAGATTCTTAAAGGATGCAGTACAACATGGAGCTGAAGTGAAGAAGGCGGACCCACTTTTCTGTTGTTTTCTTTCCAAGACGTAACACCCTTCTAAATACCCACTAGTAATCAGGTGGGGTTACATTCCTGGACACGCAGGTACACGTTCTCCTAACAGCAACACTTGCTTATAATGCTTTTATTTATCTTTGCTTTTTAAAAATGCAGGGGTGGGGGGCAAAGAAAACCAGGGCTATGCCCAGGCTACTGCAGCCTGAAGAATGAGCTCTCCAGGGGGACATCTTTCTTTTTGATGCCAGCAAGGAAGAAGGGAAATAGGTCAGGGCGGAAGCCTCAGTTTTTGGTCTGGCATGAGGAGGTCATTTTCCAGGCAGCAGCAAGGGGCAATTTCTGAGGTCTCAGAGAGGACAAAGGGGTCAGCAAGAAAGGCCATGGAAATGATCACCGAACCCCCTTCCTGCTGGGAACTGCGCCTCCTACAGACAGGAACTGAAGAGAGAGTTAAATTGTGACACTGATCTCTTTTAACAGTATCCTATGGCCCCTTCTCTTAAAGTTCAGGTTTCCCCAACACAGCAGCAGGCAGTGCTAAGTGTATGCTGGCCAGTTGGCCTTCTGGAAGATGGAGTCAGGGATCCCAAATGACTGCGACATTCATGACAAAAGCCTCAAAAGGGAGAAGATGGTTAGACTGCTAGATCAATCCTTTAGACAGAAACACCAAGGTAAGAATCACATACCCAGGACCACATGATAACTAGACCGTGAGAACCTAGGAGTCCACACTGTTAAGCTGGTTATCTACCCATTGGCTAATTCCACGCCTCATCACTACCTCTGGGAAGATGCTAGCAATGGGCACAATTAACCATCTGGGAAATTACACCAGATCTTCTTGTCTTTGGCAGTTGGCAGGAAACTGCCTTAAAAAGGCAGCTGTATGGGGGGGGGGGGGTGTCACCAAGCACATGCTGTCCAATGGGACATAGCACTCACAGCTCACAGTCACAGCTACAGCAACAGATTCAATCATCTCATGTTGTATGGTTCAGCAGCAGCGCAGGCTCAATGGCAATGAGAGAGCCAACCCCCACTTTCAGGGCGACCATGAGCCATTTAAATGCAGTTCAGCATACTCTACACCACAGGCTGTCAGCAAACTTTTGGTAAATATTTTAAGCTTTGCAGGCCATATTTTTTTCTGTCTTAACTACTCAGCTCTGAGTTGCATTGAGCTATAGTGTGAAAGCAGCCGTGGACAATATATAAAGAATTAGCATGGCTTTTAAAACTTTGTTTTAAAAGCTGGCAGGGGGTCAGTTTTGCCTACCCACACTATATACCACTTGAGTTTGGCTAGGAAGAAATACTGAGCTCCCTGGACCTCCTCTGAGTAAAGGTTAAGACTGAAGTCCTCTTGAGAGTTCCTTGGCTGCTCTGGGCTTCAAGGTCACAAAGAGAATGAGGTTATCATTCCTCCTGCCCTGAGGTTGGCAAGCACCACCAGAACTCCCAGACCACTGAACTGGAACAGGTTTCTCAGACCTCCAACTCAGGGAGGAAAACCAAAGTCAACAGGAGCTAATGGCTGAGGAGGCACCATGTAGAGCAGGGATAAAAAGAAGTGCAAGGAAAGATGGCAGGAAAATGGAACTGAGTGGTGGCTGCAAACATCAGTGGCTTCTAGTTGAGTCAGTTTAATGCAATGTCAGGAAAGCAGGATGACCAAGCCTCGAGATAATGGGGGCCACCTGAAAACAGAGAAAAGCCTTGTCTGACACTCTCAGCCTCCACATAAGGACACAGGATGGAAAGAATTCTCTCTCATTCAAAACAGGAAGAGACAGGCAGAAATTCCTGTACCTCCCATCAAAAGCCTGGACAACACACTTAGTAAACATGGGGCCATTTTCCAGTGCAGGCACCCTGCAAGCTAGCTTCCCATTCCCTTCCTGGGAACATAGGGCATAGGGACAGTGACCATTACACAGTCCTTCCCCATCTAGATCCTTGTCCAGTCAGATTAAGCTTTCATGTATGTGACAACCAGGCCTCTGTGGGAGTCTCCTTTCCTATAATGCAGATGAACAATAACTGGGGAAAGCATGTAGTGGGAAGAAATCCTGGCCAAAAATAAGATAATATCAACAAATGTTTAGCAAATTCAAGGGAAAAGATGGGGCAGGGCCAAGGACAGTCGTACCTTCAGAACACCTGGTCATGCTTGATTACCAAGGGGGTCGGTACAAGGCACAGAAAACCAGTTCAACTGTGGCCACCCAGCAGCAGCTTGACTCGAGAGTTCTTGGAGGGAAACAGACAACACAATGGAGGCTGTCCTGCAGGTAAGGCAATCTGGGGTGAAGGCTATGAGCCCACACGTTGCCTCCCTGGCACTTACACAGCCCTTTCTTCCGAGGGCCAGGAAGGGTCTTGGTGTCCAGGGGTACCTGTGCATCAGACTTCCCTTCTTTGCCAAAACCTTGTTGGAGGTGGGGGTTGGGGGGAGAGCAAAGAAAACCATTCCCCAAGATGAGTTACAGAATAAAGGTGAAGGTGCTACTGAGGTTGATATGAATAAAGCTGTTACACAACAAAACCCCTCTTCACTCTGACACTGCTGAAAAACAGTGTTTTCATTCAACCTATGAAGGAAGGAAGATGCCCACAACTGCTTCCTCTACTCAACATCTTGTCTCGTTCATAGCTTAGGTCATACTCTGGCTAATGATCCTTCAAAGCCGCTTGCCCAAGTCATCACATAAGCAACAAAGAAATGCAGCAAGGTTCTTTACCAAGAGACCCTCGCCATGCGGCTATGAAGGACTGGTTACTACAATCGAGAAAGATAAATATCAACTTGGGATTCAAATAAGAATCTGCAAACTCATATGCCAGGGGCATCAAAGAACTTCAACTTTCTCCTTGGTAAATATGAACACTACACAAACAGAGGTAAGGTCACAGTAACCAAGCAAGAGTAGAAGAGCATTGGGCCACTCATTCCTTTTAAGAGGTCAGTATTCTCTTTGACTACTTGTCCTTCTGGATATCACCAAAGGGTCAGAAATAAGATCAGGAAGGAAAGTGGCTGGGAGAATGAGAGTTGAAAAAGAAAGGGAAAGAAATTTTGGGAGATGAGAAAAAACAGGAATATGACTCTAGCGAGTAATTTGATTTCTGTAGCTAATAGAGAACACGTCCAACAAATGTCTTAGGCAACCCAACCAAAGGTTCCTTCCCTCTAGCCAAAGCACAGGAAGCAAGCAAGCAAGCATCTAGTCTTGCTTCCTCTGTGGTGTCTTCCAGTCGTGAACTCAAATGGACTCCCCTGCTTTTTCCAACAGCTACTCTCTAGAGTTCAATAACCAAAGGCCAAAAAAGGAAGAGAGAAACTCTACATGACTGGTCCCTTCCACGTAAATCTCTGGGCCATTTAGAAAACGGTTCCATGTTCTGATACACAACTAGAGTGAAGTCTTGAAACACTTCTGTAGCAGGGAGCTGTCTTTAATTGATAAAAATTCAAGCTACATCATAGAGATGGAAGACGAGGGGGTGGGGACATGTAGGCATGTCAACATCAAGGATTTTGCTTCACATGTGGAAATACATCTCAACAAAAACAAAACAGACAGCAATGTAAACTGATGATACATTAAGCACCCCAACCTCTGAACAGAGAGCAATAAAGCAGCTCCAATGACACCAAGTAGTTGCAGTTGATGTTTGGTAAATGGAACCAGATCTCCTGAATTGAGAATTAGGAATTTGTTTCTTTAACAAAATAAGAAGGCACGTGCTAGAGTAATCCCAAAGAGGTGGCAACCAACAGCAAGAATACTGCTTGGTCAAAAGTCCAAGTGGTGCTTCTCTGAAGGGCAGGGGAGCCTAACAGCACACTCAGGTGAGCCTCCCACACCTCTCCCACCTAATGTGTTTGCTCTGCCGGTGATTCAAGTCAAAACGAGACGCAGAAACTTCTACACAGGTTTTTGTATTACTGAACATCCTAAAGATGCCAAATGCATCTGCTCCCAGGATCTGAGATCCATGAGAGAGAAATCCTCTAGGACCACACTGCATGCAGTTCTGTGCATATTATGATACTGCATGAAAGCTGGAGGGATCTGATAGAACCGACTGTAAAAGTAATAGAGACAAAGGCAGACCCCAAACCTCAAGAGTGAGCCTGGCCCTTCCCCACTGCTCTTTTCTGGTGGCCACATAGCAAGATGAACAGCTGGCCTAGTCCTGGAAAGAAGATGGATCTGTTGACAAAGTCTGGAGCAAAATGAGCAGGTAGAAGGGCCCCACAGCAGCCGAGAGGCTGACTCCTGCCTGCAAGAGCCAGCCCAACAGGCAGAAACAGAAATACAATTAAATTAAGTCAGAAAACCCGCTACAGAAAATGCAATTACTCAAAGATACAAATAAATGTTCAAAGAAAATTGGCCCCTGACAGGGTTAGTCAAGCTTCTAAATCCAGCTGGAGGCAGGCAGCTCAAGCTAATTCGCCAAGGAGGAGGACTACAAAGCCGGAGGCACTCTGCATTAGGATCCTGGCTGGCTGGCATGGTGTTCACCACACAGCCCAGGCCACCAATGGAGAGGTGCCATTTGGGAGTGGCTGGCCAATGATGCAGGGCTCAAGGAAATAAGATGTGGGCAGACTCAAGAGCCGCTCATGGATGTGCAAGGCTGGACAGTGGAAAAAGTGGCCACTCATCTCTGATTTGGCAAAAAATATCAGACCAAGGGAACCCGATTTTCCTGTTGCTCCCACACAAGAAGCAACTGGGGGAAGTCCTACCTCTCGCTGCAGCACCAGCTCTTTGGTGAAGAGTGTGGCTTCCTCGCTGAATGGCTCTCCTTCCTGCACCAAGCCTGGGAGATTTCGCGCTCCTCTGGGGCATTCGATGCCTATGTCAGGAGAAAAGGACAATCTATCATGAAAAGGGTCCTCACTAGGCTTGCTGCCCAGCAAGGACAGTCCCCTGAGGTCTCCAACATGGCAGGTGGTAGGTATGCATTCCATCTGATCTGACACTAACATCGAGGTAGAGAGAAGTGTGAGGAGGGGTGTAGTTCTTACAGGTTGGAAAACCCAAGACTGTGACAGCAGCCAGGATGGAGAAGGGCTCTCAGCCAGGGCATGTGGGAATTATCAAGAGCACCTGGGGAAAGGAACAGTCCAAGGAAGTGGGCAGGAAGCACACCGCATGCCCCAAGACTTGAACCCCTCACTTCCTATGGGTCCTTAGCTTCAGCCATCACTTATATTAAAAGCTCTCTCGCCAAAGTGACATTGCCAGTCACTGTGCCTCCCAGAGCCACAGCAGCAGACTCTAGAATTTTCTCCTTATTGTCTTTCACATCAAGTTCTAAAGTGTTAATTCAGTGTGATTGTCCTCTTCAAATAAGCTTCCCCCTTCCCACCTCTGTCCTTTGGTCATATTTTGGACCCTAGTACCATCAGGCTTTCAGTCAGAATGTGAGACAGAAAAACAAAAACAAAACAGAATACTGATGAAGGTGCCTACAAGTCAGTGAGACTTGGGTTCACACCCTACCTCTATTACCTGCTGGCTTCAGGAAGGCCAAACTGATGAATAAAGTCTCAGTTTCCCAATTTGTAAAGAGATACAATAACGTCTACTTCACAAGGTATGCACTAGGACAGATTATCAATGTAAAACAGATTATGTATGTAAAAATGTCAGAACAATGCCTGACACATGGAAAGGTTCAATACATTTTAGCTATTATTAACATCGTCATCATTGCTCTTAGCAATCTCCATGCTCAAAATCTTAAAGTCCTCTTTGACCCTCCAACCAGCCTCTAAGATTCCTGAGGCTAAGAAACCTATTTTTTATATTTGTTTGTATCCAGTGACAGTATTTTTTCCTTTTTTTTTCCCCCCCACAAAATAAGTACTCATTAACTGACACGGACTGTCTTTTCTTTCTTTGATTAAATCACTCACTTTGAAAATACATTTATCAGGGGCTGGGGATATAGCTCAGTTGGTTGAGTGCTTGCCTTGCATGCACAAGGCCCTGGGTTCAAATCCCCAGTACTGCAAAAAAAAAAAAAAAAAGGAAAATACATTTATCACTAACAGTGGTTGTCTGTGACAGATCATGAAATATGTTACATTTTGATATCTGGGTGAGACTTATAAATATTTCAAAATAATTCATACTACAGCTGTAATTATAAAGCAAAAAGCTGAACTGGGCTAGAGACACAGAAAAAGAAAATGATGAAAATTAGAGAGAGGATACATTTAGAGTACATGTGTCTGAATGGCGGTCCCTTCTGCTACAATAGCACATAACGAGGAGTGGTTACTCACAAACGACCCAAGACACTTGACCTGGGGAGACCAGAAGCAGGGTATTTAGGCTACTGCAAACAGGCACTCTGGGGAGAAGAGATCCTGCCACTGCTAGGACAGAAGGTACACTTCCTTATGGGTAAACCTAGGTGGCTGCTCATGTTTGTGGCCAGGGTATAGATTCAAGATCACAAAGCCTAGAAGAAAGGTACTAATCTACATCTTAGGTTCTCAGCAGATGAAGAATAGAACTTTCCTTCTGAACCTCCAGGCTTCACAAATAGAATAGCTCATCCTCAAGGCTACCCTAGTGGGGAGGGCAGTGGCAAGAGAGAGACTGCCATAGGGGAGCAGCAAGAGCGGGTAGCAGTGACCACGCTCCCACCTTTGCAAAGATGGGAAAGCTGAAGGTCCTACCCAAGCATCACATGGTTGAGAAGTTCACCAAGGCTGTCTCGTTCCTTGCATTTCAGTATACCAGGCTGCAGGAAGGTGGAACTTATTTTTGTACAAGTAGGCAAGAAACTGAGGAGCCACAGAGTCTGAAATTAACCCTGAAGGGAGAGACAAGGCTAGAGTAAAATGGAATGAAAGATAGCCCACGTTTTTAACAACACCAATGGCCAACACCACTTTTCATCTTATATCTGCAAACTAAGCAAGAGTAGAATTGCCAGAGAGAAAAATAAATGATTCTGTTGAACTATTTTGCCACATACCCATACATAAAGCCTTGCTGCAGAAACAAGAACAATGCAAAAAGCAAGCGTTCACTCTTTTTTCTGACCCTTGCAGCAGAGCTGGGGTACTGTGGGATGGAGCTGCTATGCACTGGGGCTAGAGTTGGGATCAGCAAGGTAGGGGGCAGTAGGAACCCGAGGAAAAAACTTTCACTAGGAGGGTAACCAAAGACTTCAGAGCTTCGCAGGCTGAGTACCTACTCAACTCCTCTGTCACTTTTTGGTATTCTGAAATAGCTAGAACCTGGTCAAGCTGCAGAGATTCTAGCAGCAGTCTCTGAATCCTGAGAACCACCAAGTGATTAAGCTGAGAAAACATGATGGCTCAGTTGGCCCAGGGAGTTAAACAAATCAAGCAGAAATGCATTCAAAACATTTTCACGAGAGGGTCCTTTGGGTCTGTGGAAACCAAACCACAGCACTCTGTGTGGATGGAGAGGAAAGGAGGGCCTTTGTTAACATTGCTTCTCCACACCCAGCAGCTGGGCTCTGTCAGCTGAAGCAGGCTGTTTCTCTGCCCTTTTTAAAGTGGAAATAAGTAAACATCCATTTGAATCAATTCCTGTTAGACATATGGGCAAGAAAAGGGAAAGGAATTTCTCTTTGACCTGTCTCCTCTGAAGTAATCCCTTGCTGAAGGATAAGGGGGTCCTAGACAGGACATCAGACAGGGTGCTGCTGGTGGAGGGGGCAGGGGAACCTATTATCAGACTAAGATTCAAAGTTTGAGCCAGGAAAACAGGAAGGATTTTATATCTGAATGCGTAAACGTTAGAAATCTGTTGAGTCAAGTTATATCCACATATAAAGGACAGTACAGATGAAGGTTTTTCAGACTTTTAACTGTGACCCACATATACATTAACATATGGGCACATACACCATATGTATAAAGTATCCACAAGGCGATGGTTAATCTTGACTAAATATGTTACATGAGATAGTCTCTCTTTTGCTCCATATCATTAAAGAAAAAAATCAATATGGCTATGACATGAATTGATTTAAGACCCTGAGTGGTATGCAACAAACAGTTGGAGAAACACTTGCAGAGAATGAGGTGTGAAGACCGGAGGGTTTATCAAGCTCCTAATTTGCTTGTTTCCTAAGGGATCAAGAGATAGGGTAAAGAACACACTGTCCACCGAAAGAGAGGAGACCATGCAATGCCAGTGAGACAGTTGTACCTTCACTCAGACAAGGCCCGTACTGCTAGGCTACGTCCCTCCTGGGCCACTTTCTCACTAATAGAATGGACTTTGTCCAAAAATGATAAAACAGATAGAAGGAAATATTGGGTTCTCACACAGCAAACTCAAGGCTTCTGTAGCTGGGTTGAGTGGGTGGGCAGTGACTGATGGCTCCTCAGCCATAGGGGCCTCAGACTGAAAACACGAAGGGAGGTCTCACCAGAGTCCCAGAAGCCTCTCTAGCCAGGTGAGGCAGTGCCTGTAATTCTGGATCCTGCACATTACCACCAATAGCTATCTTTTCTGATAACACAGCCATTGTGGTGCTTCCTGCTGACAAGGGCATGTGGACTCAGCTGCGCTTCCAACGCCATGGGCACATAGTAAGTGCCTGGTTTGCCCTTGACATTGATACCATTCAAGAAACACAAATATTTTGTTTTAATGAAAAAAAGGAAAAACTATACCTAAATCCTAGTATTCTTGAGCATTTTCCTTTCCTATCATGGGCTGTGACACAATGAAGAGAGAACCCATGGGCCTACTTAGCCCAGTTCCACAAAGGCAGAGACAGAAGAAGCAGGTGACACACGCTCTCCCTCCAGTTACATATGGCTCCCCAACCTCATTAAAACCCTAAAGACACATCAGCCTATAGGTAAAATCTCATTACTTTCCACACTTTTCCTAAGCCTTCCAGAGTATGAATGGTTGATCAAGATCACTTGAAACAAAAAAAAGAGAGCATTTTGCCTGATTTCTGTTGGACTTAAGGAGAGAAGCTTCAGTACTAGTGTGGGCTGTGGTTCTGGTTTCTGCTCCGCCACTGACAAACCATCCAACTTCTGCAGGCTCACAGTCTCTTGTCTATAAAATGAAGGATCTGCAGAGGCTCACCGGGCCATAAAACCCTACAATTTTGATCATGCCCTTTTTTTTGAGATTCCTCACCCAATGCCTGACTCATGGAGTACAGGATGCCTCCTTTCAAACTTAAATGCTGGACTAAGGAGTAATCATTCTATTAAAAAAAATTATACACTTAGAGACATTGACTAACTAGGTCAATTAACACAAACACTTTGGCCAGTCAGCTTTGGAACAAGAAGAACAAATTTTTGTTAATGACAAGATAATGGCTATATAAGAGATTCTATTGATGGCGATGTGAAGGTTATGTATTGCACTGAATATTTTACACTGTATGTTGAGTTTTATGATAATTAAGCCTCAGGACTCAAAGTGTGTCCTCTATTAGGCAGTAGGAGCCAAGGGAAAGTATGGTAAATCTGCCCTGGCCAGAAGTGACAGCTTCCCAATGGCACTTAGTCCAGCAAACAAAAGGCCAGACATTAGCAGAAGGAAACAGAACTAGTGGGAACAAAAGCCAGTTTGAAGGATTAGTAAGTGATGTTTACTGCATGTCCATGTGATCTCCCTGCTGTGGTAGACATCAAGAGGGAAAGGCATGGGGACAGCAAAACCTGCCTTCTGCCCACCAAGGACATCTAAGAACTCCATAGCTTACCAGGCCTTTCCTCCCTCCATTTCACTAACACTCGTCTACTCTGGGCTAGGCACATATTGGAAGGTGGGAGAGCACACTTCATCCTCATGAAGATCAATTACCTGCTAGAAAAGACTATTTCCTTCTCCCATTGTATAAGGTATGTTAGCAGTGACTAAATTTGCCATTTGGCCTATAGGCTGCAGAGTGTTAACATGTGATAGATAATTGGATTATGCTGGGCAGATGCATGCCCCTCTGGGAGACTGTAGGCAGAACGCAGTGGATGAGTCAAACATGGGGCCCATCATGCCACATTCCTTGCTAGGAGACAGCCTTGGGCAACTATGTTTCCCAGCTCATGACAGTGGCTTCTGTTCTCTTCTCTCTCCACAGCCTGGAATAGGAAATAGGAGTAGAAGGTGGGGAATAGCAGGGAGGGGAAGGAGAGGTACCACTACATCAGATTCCAAGAAAGCCAGTCTGTGGTCAGGCAGGCAAGAAGGAAAATCTCCGGGGCCGAGGATGTAGCTCAGAGGTAGAGGGCTTGTCCAGCATGTGTGAAGTCCAAGGTTCCATCCCCAGCACCAGAAAAGAAAAGAAAAACAACTCTGTCCAAACACAAATGGTAGCTACCAGGTGAACCAACATGATTCTCTTTCTGGAATTGGAATGGGACAGTGTGTAAAACAGAAGTCCATTCAGGAGCCAGCGAGCAGTGGGGACTAGTCTGCATTAACAATGGGGATCCTCTGGACCTACTCAGACCCAAAGTCACACCCAAGGTTCCAGGACCTAGGATCCTGTTACTTTCATGGATGTTCTGCTAAACCTGCTCTCTCCCCTCACTGCCATCATGAGTTGGTCTGTGAGACTTTTGTATTTTCAACTGAAATAAAACTCAAACTAAAACAGAAATTGCTTCCGAGGGTGGGTACTGTGTCATATTCAGATTCTATTCTTTCCTACATCCAACACAATGTCTAGCACACAGAGACACTGCAGATCCTCAGTATGTACTGAATGAATGAACTTTAGTGAAAAGTACTTTGACTGGGTAGGGTCACAGACCCTAAAAGAGGTCTAGAGCAATCCAGGAGAGGGATCTACAGAATCCTTAAGTACACACATCCCTCTTCCCCATGGTTACATAATACCTGAAGGATGAGAAACAGCATAGCTACACCTATGTACCCCACTGGTCTTTAGTCTGGCATATCTGGAAAATGCAGTTTAAACCCAGAGATGAAGCCATCAATGCTGAGCTTCAACATCTGGGAGAACTGTGGCTGGGGCACAGGAGAGATGGTTAGCTTTCCAATATAAGAGAAGAGGAAAACAATTCCCACGTATGACCTAGGATTAGCAGTAGGAGGCTACACGGCCACACAGAAGTGCAGAAAACTGGAGCACACTTAAAGAGAGCAGGGGAAAATGACTCAGGGGCGGGGAGGCCTGCCTTTAAAGGGAAGATAAAAGGTGCTAAATCTGTACAGCTCGGCTAAGTGGTGACTAAGAGGGTGACACGATAACAATCTGCAAATATTTGAAAGGTGTAAACACAAGAAAGGAGGGAAAATGCTTAGCCTGAAGCTGGGGGTGTAATTATTAGGGGAAAGAAAATCTGGACAAAATATCGGAAAACCAGTGTGGGGATGACTACTGGGTTATATATAAGTTCCCTGATGGCAATGAAAATATTGTCATTCTCTCCTAAAGGAGAAAGGTGGTCAATCGCAATATTCACTCCTCCTCTTACAGTGAAATTGGCCCAGACCAATGAGTTATGACTTCATTCTCTATATTTAGTCAAAGACCTCTTTAATAGTATTTAAATCTAAAAACCTCTGCTTTAAATACTGCTCCCTGAAATTTTACCACAAGTTTTATTGATCAAACCACACAGGAGAAATAGTGGTTCTGGTGGTACTTTTAGAACAAAAACAGGCTTTATCTACTAGCAACATACCTGGCTAGCAGAAAAAGGGGGGCTGAATGTAGACATGAGAGACAGACAGCTGCGACAGGACCTGAGACCAGACTGTCTCATTTACTGGGTCATCTTCATCCCTAGTCTCTAGGACCCTAGGCAGGAATGCTGAGAAGTTTTCCAGATGGGAAACTACGGACACCTCTCCTTCTCTAGTCCCCTGGAGTAATTGTCAAGGACAAGACAAGGCACAGAAAAAAACACCAAAATAAGCTTCCTGTCACACTGACTGCACTCCAATACCTTTGCCTGAGATCCTACTGCCACAGCTACTCAATTTATAATCCACAGGCTCTCAGCAGAGTTTTTACCCCCAGATTCAATTAGTTCCATGTCTGTACCTTCCCTGCTACCTTTCTCCCCACCAACAAACAAAAGTAAAAAAAAAAAAAGTCCACTACACAGAAAGCCTGACACTTAAACTGTGTATTTGGGTTAAGAGAAGCAGTACTTCTAAGTCTGTTCAAGACGATTTCAAACATTCTTCGTGATAACAGTATAGAGATAGCTCTTCCCTTCTTAAGCATCAAGAAAAATAACTCAACCATCAATGTAAAAGACAAAGAAAGGTAGGCAATATGCTTCTTTTTAAGTAATGTGGTTATCACTTACATATATACACACAGCCAAATCAATTCAAGTTGTTGGTTCTCAGAACTATAACACATCTTACGCAATAAAAGCTTGCTCTTAGTTCTTGCTCATAGGTGTTACAGCAATTTGGGGCTCTTAACTTCCAAGTGCTGTCCAGGAGTCAGATGGCAACCAATATCTGCAAGTCATCTCACTTAGCATTTACAATTTCATGTCCCCAAAATGGTCCAGACAGAAAGGGAAATGGCAGACTGGTTGGGTCCTACAAGTTAGCTCTACATGGTATAAGGCCTCAATTTATACTAAAAGGTTCAGAAATAAAATAAGGATTTAGCATTGCCTCAAATTCTTTATTTTCTCCCTTGTTCTCTAAATCTCTACTTTGTTTCCTCAGGGGAGGTAGCATCTTGTGGGCCAATTTTGGAACATGCCACTGCTAAAGCTTCTTCAATGATCAGAATAAAGGGATAAAAGAAGAATGAAGGAATCCTAATTAAAGGGATCAAACATCTCAGGTAATAGTAGTCAAGGGAGCCAGAACTGGACAGGAGCTAAGAATGAAGCTGTATTTAGTTCATGGTTCTTTAGGATAGACTGTTATTAGGTTGTTCTGATTTTGTAATGTTTGATGCATTTGTTGAAAGACCAGGGACTAAAGTTAATTGGGTATAGGAACAATAAGACTAAGTCTTTACAATGCAGTGAGAACTCCCTTTGAAGAAAGGAAGGGAGATGGAAGGGAGGCATCCACAGAAAGGAAGTGCAGTTCTTGGCTGTTAAACAAGCTCTAAGTTTCTGACACAAGTCATAATAGACGCTGCTAGCCTGTTAACAGATCCCCATTCTGCAGTTATTTGCATTAAGAGATATACCAGTTTGGGCACACAGTAGATGCTCAATAATTGCTTGTTACATGAATGCCAGAGAGGAGGAAATGTAGCACAAACAGATACAACAAACCTGTTAAGAAAACAATCTCCAACCTGAGTTCTGTATGCATAAGAGTTAACACTTGGAGAGTTAATGAGGAATTCTACCAACACTGATTCTCAGGACTTTAAGGTGAGTATGTGTTAAACGCCAAATGCTGATCACAGTGAGCAGAAGAGGCAGGGAGAGGTGGTTTGAGGGCCTCGCACTAGATTTCTTGCTCAATCTAGCCAGGCAGTATGCAGAACTGGCTTCACCAAACTTGATTTATGTTAGCTTTAGACACCAAAGAATCACTCCCAAAAGGGAGAAAAGCTTTTACAGATAGCACTGGTACAGCAAGTAACAATCAGGACAGCTGTGGAATAACCTTTTATAATTCTCCCCATTGCTGAGCACGATTTGAAAGCAATGATTTTTAAAGAGAGAAAAAATGCTTATTGATTAACCAAGGTTTCCCCCTTCCTGTGACATTCTGAGAATGTGGCCACAAGCAACCAGCTAGGCTGTCTCTGGGACTGTGTTGGGGGACTGGAGGTGGCAGGCTGTTGGCTTCCCGAAATACATGCTTCTTTTGGGGGTTTGCTGCAAGTAGGATTTGTGACCATGTCGCTGTCAACTAGTGGCAGAAGAGAACAACTGGGCATGGATACACTGGTGCCCTCCAAATATGTCTTCCCTTGGGTTTCTTTTCATTTTCCACATCAAATCAGAGTCTTGTGTCTTCCTTAACAAACAGAAAACAGAGTCTGAGGTCAAAAGCTAGGGCCACAGTGTCCTTTCAAATGATGGGAAGGTGCCTACAGGGCTCAGGCTTTTATGTAACACACAGGCTTTGTGGAGACAGCACCTAACAAGCACCAATAGGAGTAAGGAGGGGGAGTTGGTTTCTATGAGAACCTCAACTTTGCTTTTTCTGACTTATTTTAAACATGGAACTTTATCTTTGAACCAAACAGAACTTAGACTTTTTTTTTTCCTCTTTTTCATTTCTGGCACCAAAGGGTTCCTCATCTTGGTCTTTTTTATTCCATACTAATGAATAAAGAGAAAAATTTGAATCTACTGTCCGGGCTTCTATAGAGATTAGCTTCAGGGTGGGGAGAAAGTCACAGAAAATACCCACATGGATCTTGCAAGTACAGGCTTCCAGAAGGTATTATGGCACACACCTGGCAGCCAAATGTAAAAGCTACTTACTTGCATAAATTTAGAGTGACTTTTTCCAAACCAAGCTGTGTTGTGTTATTTGAACAAAATGGTTGAGATGAGTTGTACTTCCAAACTATTGCCTTTCTTGAGCTTTCACTCAAAGAAAATTGCTCTGGGCTCCTCCTCCTAGGGCAAGTAAATTCCAAATGTCTAGAAATTGGTATCCTCAGCTTGTGAAACGGGGAAGAAAAGTTAGGAGCGTCAGGAATAGTAAGAGCCATGAATCGAGAGAATGAATAAAAAGCCTGAGGGCTGAGAAACTGAGTTAGAGCCCTTTACCACTTTTTTTTTTTTTTTAAACTAACTTTACTTTAAAGTGTGGGTGAGGGGAGGATAAAGGACAAAGGAAGAGAAGAAAGAGATGGAAGAGGGGGAAAGCAGAAAAATAAAGAAATAAAGGAATTTCGAAGAGCACAGGCAGATCATGAACACGGATACACCTTGTTCTGATAAACTGCTTGGATTCAGGGTTATAGGTAAAGAATGGCATTCTTTTTCTGTTTTCTTTAGTTATTACACTCTAAAGCAGCAGATAGCATCTGGAGGAATAAGTCTGCCCACTGTTTTTGAACAACACATGAGCAAAGAATGATTCTCACATTTTTGATTGGTTGAAAAAAAAAAAAAAAAAACAAACAAACAAACAAACAAAAAAAAGAATATTTCATGCCTAAGAAAATGGCCTGAGATTCAGATACCAGTGTCACAGATGAAGCTTTATTGGGAGACCGCCACACTCAAAGTTGAGTAGTTGTGACAGAGACCATAAGACCCCCAAAGACTACATTATTTATTAGTCTGGCCCCTTGTAGAAAGTTTGCCAACTCCCACTCTTATGTGTACTGGTCTAAAAACAATTCAGGCAGGGCAGAGAGTTCAACTCCCCAGAATGAGATCGTCAGGACAGGCAAGAGCTTAGAATCGCTTAAATCATAGTGCTAACAAAGAACTAAAAACCCTCGTGGTCAAACAGTCTAGAAGGTAAAGGAAGGAACCATGGCTCAAGGGAAACTGAGGCAGAGGCCACTGAGTGCAGGTATGTGCTCTCTACACTTCTCTCCTGGGCCTTGTTCTATGATGGTCCTTTCCCTGTTCTTGTCACTCAGATTTCTGCACTCAAAACATGCACCCCCAGCTCCGATCTTGAAAATGCCAGGCGTGCCACTCTTTGCTCCTCACAGTAACTGCTTCCCCTACTCCCTGATGATATCCTTCCCCTGCCACATCTCTAGTCAGAAGTCTTTGCTCAGGCTGTCTTTCTATCACTGAAACTCAGAGGGCCTACAAGATGGGCACAGCACCAACCCTGGAGTGAGGCTCTTTCCTCCCTTAGCTCCTCTCTACTGTGGTTCTCTCTCTCTCTCTGTCTCATGATTTGTCTCCTGCTATCGCCCTCAGTCACATCCTGGGCCCTTCTTTTCACCTTGGCCATTATCCCACAGTAGGCCCGTCCATTCTCACCTTCTCCACCATGGTGACCATGTGGAACGCATAGGCATGCAATCCTGAACTATCCTCAGCTTTAGATCCCATTTCAAAATGTCTAACAGAGTCTTCCACTGAGTGTCCCACCAACACCTCAAATTAGGTAGACAAAACTTCCGTTCTTCTTCCTCCAGAGTTTCCTCTTCTGGCTCTAGCACTACCATCTTTCCAAGCTGAAAATGTCACTCCTCTTTGAGTCTTCCCTACTCTACCCACATGACCCAATGACTGCCACATTCCAACACTCACTAATTTCGCCTCCATAGTTTTTGCTCTCATTCTTCTGCTTCTTCAGATTGTCCCATCTGGCTAAGAATCTTCTGATCTCCCTGACTGCCTGCCCTCTGTTTCCCCCTATTCTGATTCTTCATATGTACAGCTACCAGAATAATCTTCCTAAAAGCACATGTTTTTCTCAAAACCCTTGAGTAGCTTCCTATACTTACCAGATAAAATCAGAACTCAACAATCTGACATTCCAGGCCCTTAAGATCTGATGCAATTCCATGGGACCACATAAAACATCCATTACACATCTGACAGTCCTTCAAATATTTGAAGACACACATCTTATTTCTTCTCATCATGTCTTATTTTCTCTGGGCTAACTATTCCCAAGGTCCTCCCAAGACAAGAGTGCTGATTTCCTACTATTCTACTCTTTTTCTTCTGTAAACCTATCTAATATGAAGGGAGTCTTCAAACTGGAAATACCTTTCTAGCATTAATAAAGTCTGAAGGGAGTGTGGGGGGTGCAGTGGGGAGCATCTCTTCTTCTGCACTGCTGACAGCCAGCTTCCAGGAGCTTCGGCAGAGACATGTGCTGCTCTTGGGAAGAATCAGTGTGTGTGTGTGTGTGTGTGTGTGTGTGTGTGTGTGTGTGTGTAGACTGCTTATCAGTCCTCTCTCCCTTTGACCAGGCAGTTAGACTTTTACCCCCGGCAGGATGCTGCAGCGACAGAGCCAGCTCCATTAGTGCAGGAGGAACCCCCAGGCTGAGGGAAAGGGAAGCCCGCCAGAGACGGGGGAGGTGAAGCCTGGTCTTCTTGGAGCCTTCCTGCCTCCCTGGCCCCAGTTTCAGCCCATTTCCATTCTCTGTCTTTCAGCAGCAGCCCCAGGCACTGTGGAGACCCTGGTGGTGTTGTGACAAGCAGTCTATTCATTTCCTTCTCTCATTCACCGACTCTCAGGGATAAAAAAGAACAGCAAATCCAAACCTCTGCCTAGAATTCACTTCTCAGAATTCAGGGAAAGACTGTTCTAGCAAAGTGATTATTTCCCATTTGGGAGAACTAGGGAAAGAAAGGCTCTCTGCATCCTTTACTGTACACTGATGCGAGATTGCAGCAATGACTATTTCAGTCACTACCGTGTGGTGTGCACACTTATTAAGGCTTTTAAACCCCTGTCACAGTGTGGCAACAAGGCACCAAAGTAACAGGATTTGAACTGTGACACCAGATACAAAGTTTCAGTTGGAAAAAGGAAGAGAAAGGGAGGACAGTGAGGGGGAAGATCAGGTACCTGACAGACTGGCTTCTGGGGTTTCTGCAACCACACAGGAGATTTTTAACCCATGAGGGGAGACTGTGTCTGCTGTCTGGGGAGAAGAATCTCCAGCATACTCCTCGCTGTACAAATGAAGGACAGTATAGGATGGGAGCCTACCCTAAACCAGGATTCCTGATAGGGCAGGATGGGAAGGAAGTGGCCATGGAGTTTTTAGGATAGGGGAGAGAAATTTCCTGAACACAGCTCTCAACAGAACACCCATCCTGACAATGATGTCTTGTGCTCACGGCAGTCAAAGGGTACAAAAGTGTGTGTGGGGGCACGTGTGTGCACTCGCTTGCCCAGGGAAGGAGGGCAAAGGGGAAAGGAAAGGGGGAGAAAAGGGAAGAGGAGCGAGGAGAGGAAGGAGGGGCTGAAGAAACATGCCTAGCCTCTCCGGGGGCTGGAATCACACGCAGGAGCCTCAGGTAAAAGACAGCAGGTGTCACAGAAACCTCAGTCACTTGGGAAGAAGGAGACTGGCACTGAGTCTCAGTGTGGGTTCTGGAGTGGAATGGAGCAGACCAGGGACAGTGATGGCTGCTCTCTTGGTCCAGCTCACAGGAGAGCCCAGTCTCACTCCTGGGAGACGTGAGGGAGCCACCCCTCCTTTGGCCAGGGTCTGGGGCGGCACCCTCTCCTCATTTCCTCCACAGCCCCAGGATGTTCCTGCACCCTCTCCCGAGCTGCACGTGGGTGGAAGTGGCCTGTCTGTGCATTCTCACTCACATTCCTAGTTCTCTCTCCGCTGTGTCCAAGCTTGACTCTGTCAGGCCATTCTCATCTTCTCACAAGAGCAAAGAAACCACATCGGCTAAAGCCTTTTAGACAGTGGTTACTAGCTCCTTAGAGATGCAAACAGAGGGAATCAATCAGTCCAGCAGTCAATCAACCTCTCGCTCGCTCTGTCTCTCTCTCTCTCACAGGCACGCATGCAAGCATGAGCAGTGCTTTCCCTGAAGAGTGCCTCCTCTGTGCCTCCTTACTATGCTCAGTGCTGGGGTACACGTAAAAGGCCTGTGACAAGGCCACTAAATTACAAAGAAAAATGCAGGGCTGCACATCCTCATAGGGAACTTTGGGGACTCGGGGAGGCTATACGCTTTGGGTTCGCCTTTGTGATGTAATGATGTATTTTTGTTTCCCTAGGTTTTGCCATTAAAGTAACTGTATGTCCTCTAAAAATATAAAACAAAGCAAAATGAATGCCAGTCCTGGATAGGGTTTGTTCTTTCTGGGCTCTGCCCTCCACAGTCGATCAGGTGCCTGGACACCCCAGGGCCCAATTGATCCTACCAGGTCAGAAGGCAATTAGATCTTTGGACATAAGAAATGCTCAGGCTATCCAACTGTGGACCCAGGGGGTAAGGAAGGCCTCCTCCATCCCAGCCAGCCATCCTAGGAGACACCAGCTCCTGAATGGCAAAGAGGACAGCTGTCAGCAAGAGGGTGGAAGCAATGAGGCAAATTTCACAGCCTAACAGCCAAGAGAAAAACAAAAACAAGAGAAATGTTTCATATGGAGGCTGTCTCCCCTAATGTCACCAAACTGGAAAGTCCTCTGTTCTGTTATTCACCCAGCCTTAGCAGACAGCTGTTCGTGCTTGAGTTGGAGGAAGAGGTGAATGCTTTACAGGGGATTTCTCCTAGTCAGTCTGGAACTTTGAGGTCACATCAATAATATCAGCAATGTGGGCTGCCACAAAATGTGGGTTCACTTCTGTGGGGCATGGAGAGCCATGCCAGCCCCACAGAAGGGAACCCGGAGTCACCTGGTATGTGCAGGGCAGGCAGGATTGGGGAAAGAATAGGAGAGAATCTTGAGGTACTGAGTCTGATCCAAATCACTGAAGTCACCTTGTGTGGACAGCGAGAACTAGCATTTATCATTTGTTAGGGCCCTACCATCTTATTTCCCTTTTTCCCATGTTCTGGCTGAGACACTATAACGTATTCATCTTTGTAGATGAGTGATGCGGTTTAAAATACTGCAGGGTTTGGCTGCCATTCCCTCCCCTGGGGTCTCAAAATAACTCCACACAAATCATTTTTGCTAAACACTCACTCAGGCAGCTATTCCCTGCCAGAACACACATCTTATGTAAGGGAAGAAGCCACCTAGCTTGCCGGAGACAAGGGTGCTCCCTGAGAGATGGAACCGCTTGCTGCCCTGAAACTCTGCAGAGCTGGGTGTTCAACCCATCCCTGTGCCCTGCCAAAAGGCAGGAACACTACCTGAACACTAAGCCCAGAAGGAGGCTCAGGCAGGCAGGTCAGGAAAGGCCACCTAATTCAAGGCTGCCTTAAAACAATGCGACGCAGACACTTAGGGACTTCTTACTATGTAAAGGTTCTATTCAGCTACATTTTGGAAAGCAGTGAGAGGGAGTTACACAGCCTCTCATAAGAAGCCTCACAGTTCACAGGGAGGTAGCTAAGGAGGGAACCTATACAAAGCTGTAGGAGGGGAACCAAAAGAATAAAGTCAGGGAAAAGGGACAGTGAATAGGGGTGGTTGGGGAGCATATGGGTGCTCCCAAGCATGGTCCACAGGCAGTTTCAAAGCCCTCTCATCCCAAGGGTAGGAGTGGAAAGTCCTGACCTATGGGCTTCTGTGACACCCCATCATGTGCTTGGCTTGGCTTTATTAACTTTTTTTTTTTTTCGGGTGATACTAGGACTGAACTCAGGGGTACTCAACCACTGAGCCACATCCCCAGCCCTGTTTTGTATTTTATTTAGAATCAGGGTCTCACTGAGTTGTTTAGTGCCTCGCTTTTGCTGAGGCTGGCTTTGACCTCAAGATCCTCCTGCCTCAGCCTCCCAAGTTGCTGGGATTACAGGTGTGTATCCCTATGCCTGGCCTCTCCAACATCACTATCCCTAGGCCTCTGCCTTTGGATTTCCTTCCCTTGAAGATTTTGAAGACTTGGAGCTTCACGGTGGCCAGTTCTTGGTTGCTTCTTGCTCCAAACTTTGACACTAGGTAATCACAGTTGTTCCCTGGGTTTCCTATTCCACTATAAACTGATGGCTCTCAAAGGTTTAATCTTCACTGGTGTTATTTCTTTTGAATTCACTTAGACCTGTAAGTGTCCACAGGTATCTAACATCCAAGGTGTCAAAACTGACCTCATCAAACCTTTCATTATTTATAAACCAGAAAACTGACCTCTATTACTTGCCCTCTATTATCAAGGAACCACCAAAGTTCCACAGATTTAAGCCCTACTGAGCAGTTCTCAGGTCTGTTCTTCCCTGTCCTTCCCACTCTGTAACCTAAGTCAGGTAACCAAATCTCTTAGAAGGTAAATAGCACCCACTTCTCAGCCACGCTTCTTTACCTCAGGGCTTCCTCTAATAATCTAGTCTCTATACTGTCGTTAAAGTGATCTTTTTAAAATATGTAATGAAAACAGAAGACCTTCTACTGTATCTAACATTATGAATGAATCTCACAGTCAAAAGTGGGTAAACTGACATTGTGATTACCATTCTTTGAAGTTCAAAAATAGGCAAAACTAATCTATGGTGACAGAGGTCTAAATACTGGTTTTCTTTGAGGGGAAGCCAGGAGGGAGTCTGCTGGGTTATCAGAGATACTTTATATCTTCCATGTGGGTAGTGCTTACTTGGGATTGTGTACACATATAAAAAATACACCAAGCTTTACACTTTAGTTGTGTAAACCAGCTGCATATTGCATGTGTCATACCTGAAATTAAAACAAAAATGCCTCCCTCATCTTTCAACACATTCTATAAATTTCCTTAGGAATTCCTACCTTAAAAGCCAAGGATGAGTTAGAGGGAGGGGTTAGTGCCTGTAAATCCAGTGACACTGTATGAAAATCTTTGTGTATACACAGATTTTCACAAGAAAAGACTGATCACCTTCTTCTGGTTAACATTTCCTGAGAATGCCCATGACTCAAAAGTTACCACCAACTGATCTGAGGCACAATCTAAGCAATCTAGCACAGACACAAGGCCTTTCTGAGATGGGGTTATGTGACTTTCCAAACTCATCTTTAACCACTGTCCCTCCTGCAGCAGACATGACAGGAATAGTAAACTGTTTGTCCCTGAATAATGATGCCCTTTCATGGCCCCCTTTCCATCGCTGGATATGCCTTTTGCTTTCCTCATCTCTTGGCATTTTCTGAGGAGAAAGGCTATAGATTTTTAAGACTAGTTACTATCCCAAACAGCAAAGAAACTGAGCACAGGGTGAAGTTACAGCTTAACAACTTAAGTCTGAACTCCAGCACAATAACTGGTCTGCAAAGGGTGGATTGGGACTGGGAAGAGGCCCAGTAAAGAGTGTTGAAAGAATGAATGGATCTGAGCCCTTGAATTCACTGTTCTTGTGGTCCTGTGAAAATGACATGATGATGGTCCACCACGGGTGTGTGAAGGCACCAAAGACCTGTGTGTTCAATATGAGTCACACGAGAGAATAAGCAAAAAAGAGTCAAAAAGGCAAGAACTGGGGTTCAAAGTTAAGCTAATGTTGAAAAGGAGAACAGCAAGTGCTCAACAGATGAGGAGTAGTGGATGCAGTTTAGTACAAGTTCAAACCTAGGAAGCAAATAGATCTGATAACTCCATGACACCCAGAACACCTACAGGAAGAGCTGGGAAAGAAAATCGCAATGCCTAGGTCTCCTTCCTAAGTTTCCTGGTCTAAAAACAACAGGGAAGGACAAGAAAGACATCCATACATGTCATCTACACATTCAGAGAACCAAAATTTCACAGGTAGAAAGAACCTTAGAAACTGTTTATCCCAAGCTCCTTATTTTTACAGGAGAGGAAACTGAAAATCAGAATAGTTCAGTGACCTACACAAGGTGATATGACAACATGGCAATAAAGCACAGATTATAAGCCCTATCTCTTGACAGGCAGGTGTTCTCTCCTCCATATCCTGGCAGTTCATGTTGAACGCACTTCATCTTACTCAGGTTGTCCCGTGTCCTGATTTATCCTATAGAATTCCATTGATGGATGTCTTTTCCTGAGTGAACAGATAAATAGTTGGTGTTATCACAGCTAGACTCACATATAATTAAAAGAGTTTTGAAGTATAAGAAGAGACTAGATAAGACTATTCAAGAAGAAAGTAGCACAATAAATGTTATTGCAATTTGAGTGGCACTTCTGTTTTTTGGGCACTGGATGAAGCACTTTTTAAAAACATGCACCACGCTATTTAATGCTTGGAGCCACTTTATTTTACAGATGAGAAAAACTAAGGCAAAGATAGGTTAAATAACTTCTACTACATCATAGGGTTTATAAAGGCAGACCCAAAAGTTGAGTCTATTCTGGTAATTCTGGAACCCATATTTATAATAAATAGTACTGAAGTTCCTCCCTCAAAAAGAGCTATCACAGAATTTCCAAAGATGGAGTTATTAAGAAACACTTAATTATCTTCTCCCAACTTTGATGGCGTTGAGCCAGGATCAGAAGCTGAGCATCCTGCCTATAAATCATTCACTTCTTCCTGTACGGCATGTTTCTGTGCCAGTGCTAACAGGGACGCAAAGCAGGTTAGGGGGTCTGCCTGGCCATATGTGGAAGATACTCAGCACTCACACTCACAATTCCTGACTTGACAAATGCTCACTCTACCATGATCCTTTTTCTCAGAACTTGCCTGGTAGGATGATGAATCCAATCACCGACTCCACAACTATTTACTATGTTTTAATGATGTTTCAAGTGTCAGAGAAACAGTTATAGGCAGAGGACATGCGCAGGCGGCAACCCTAAGTCCAGTGGGAAAGAATGAGTAAAAGCAGCCAGAGTGACACGGCACAACCATGGAGTGGTGCTGGTGCTCCCTGTTGGTGCCAGTGACAGAAGGGTGTCCTGGCATGTGGAAAGGGAGAAAAACCACCGTAGGCTAGCAGTGCCCTCTGAGGACTGCCTCAGGGGTTCTGTCATGTTCTGCATGCTTCTCAACAGGGGAAACAAGTGACATTTGGGGCAGAGCACCTCCTTGTGGGGAGTGTCCCATGAACTGCAGGATGTGTGGCATCTTGGCTTCCCTCCCAAATGCTATAGCACACTTCTGCCACCAGAAACCCTGGGAGCATCAATGAATTACCCTCAGTTTTCTACTTGGCTCCCTTTGGGAGAGCACAACATCAACTCTTTTGCTATGCTCTTATTCTAAGCCAGAAAAGGATGTGACACTGACACTAGCTTCGCCCAACAAATTGTGTTATGATTTCATGAATATCAAAAAATGATTATTCCTTCTCTGTGTATATAACTACTATTAAAACAGTTTTTCATGTAACCAGATTTAATTTTAATTAAAATTGTGATCTGAGAACCACTATCAGTTTTCTTTTTCTCCCCATCAATATCTAATTGTCAAACTTTCTGAGCAGAGATTGAGAGGGAAGTTGAAAAAGCAAACAAATTTTATAATTTGTCCCCTCCTCACTACCATGGAAATGGCTTTCTCCAACATTACACACACACATCAGACAACATGACTGCAGTCTCACTGTTGCTTAGACAACTTTCAAATCCAAGAGTAGAGTGGGTTAAAGGGAGACAGAGATGCTTGATTGACAGGAGGTCACAATTCACTGGCAGAAGAATAAAGAACTTGTCTCAATGGAAGATCAGAATTGAAAAGCTTAAAATATTCTTTTTAAAAAAGAAACATTGTTCTGACATCCAAAGAGGACAAATCAAATTGGTCTCCTCCCTCAGTCCCTGAAAAGGAAAGGGAGGAAATGGTGGAGTATTAAGTGCCAGCCAGTTCCATCCTTAATGAAACTGTGTGACCTTGGCCAGGCAACAACTATGTTTGGCCTTAGTGTTTTCACTTGTTAAATGGTAACATAAACAGCTCTTCCCACCTTACAGCATCTTAATAAGCACTGGGGAGTGGGGGAACAGGAGGAAGAGAGGAAGCACATAGGAAGACCCCCTAAAAAGTACTATTACATAATTTAACTCTTACAGAGGATTAATCTTCCTATTAAGTTTCACACATTCAACTATGGTCCAAGTTGGTACTTGAAAATGGCCATTACTAATGGGAAAGCTCATGAGCTCATGAACTTCAAGAGCTACCTCTTGGAAATATTTTTAGGAACTTTAGTTTCCTGGCAAATGTAGAGTAACCATACCCTATGTAGAAGCAGGGTACTGCAGGCAAAGCACAGTCTGCATGACTACAATAAGAGAATACTCTTGATTCTAAAGAGCATGGCAGAGTAGGGAGAAGCTGGAAGAGGAAGAGGCAGGTGTTAAACAGAGTGCAAGGGCCTACATCTCCTAGGTCCCAGGATGTACTCCTTGCTGAGTTCCGTGAAGCACGAAGGATAGACAACAGTTGAGAACTCAGGGAGGCAGTGAATCAAGCTGCAGTTAAGTTGTTCCCAGAAAGACACAGCATGGATGGCAACAAGTGACAGCTACAAGAACGCAGAAATTACCTTCCTTGCTGATTTTCTCCACTGTGATTTCAGCAAACACATGTTTTCCCCACCAACCCCATTCCTGCCACTACCTTGGGGATAAGCATAAGGTGGCATGGGAGTTTTCTCTCTGGATGCCACAGTCAGTAAATACTAATCCTAATGAAAACACGAGTGTCCGTTTCTCAACCTTGTAAGCTGTTCCTGACTCAACACCCCTACCCACCAACAGATGTGATGGCTGTGCAACACCCCCTGGGAGTGAGGGGGACTGAGGCTGGTTTACTGGTGTGATGTTTCTGATGGCAGAGTTACGGCATTTGGGAGGGGAGCCAAAATGCTATACATCCTGCAATTCATGGGACATCCCCACAAGATGTTGCTTCCCAAATGCCGCCAGTGCCCCCTATTGAGAAATACACCACCCCAGTCTTACCTCTCACACTTGGGCTGCCATCCACACTCCAGGCAAAGTGGATGACTTGCTGCACCCTGCCCATGCTTTGCACTTTCACACAGCCTAGAACAGAGCTGCCCTGATCTCCTTGTTTGGGTTAGAACATAATGATTTTGGCCTTAGGCTGTTTAACAACTCTAGAGAAAAATAGATCAAATAGAATGCAATCAGAAGAAACTAAAAAGAAATTGCTGACTTGACTTGAGGTTCTAAGGAGGAAGAAAATATGCTCTACTCCATAGTTTTCTATCCACTCCAAGAGATTACAGTGTCATTTGAAATGATGCTTAAAGTAGCTTTGGCTCTGAGTTGAGAGCTGTCTGTTCAAAAAAAGGCAAGTTAAGGACATGCTATACCTGAAAACAAGCTGTAGAGTTGAGAGTCTAGTGGATGAGGTCCCTGCTATGCCACTAACCCAGTTGTGACTAAGACAGTGCCACTCCATTTCCTTGTGTCTCTGCATTCTCATCTACAAAACAAGATGGTTGGACAATATTCAAGAACTATACCAGAAAAGCTGTCAGAGCCATCTGTAGGGTGGAACTGAAGAGTAAAGAGACCCACACCATGACCTGACCTTCCAGGATTTATATATGGTAGCTGGAACATCTGAAATATGGGGATCCTTAGAAAGTGGAAGAACCATGCACATCCTGCCTCTCATTAGCAACAGGCTTGTCCTCACTTGAAAAAGTCTTATCTTTTGCCATTTGGGGAAAATAACTCTTTGGTTTTCTTTTCCATGGTTGGATGACACTTTTTGCCAAAGAAGTCTGAGACCAAAGGAAACAACTCTTTGCACATGCCAAGAGAAATATACACATATGTACAAAGAGCCTGATTTCATTCAGCTTCAACTGAGATCACGTATTCTTTAGCAAACACTTCTCTGTTTGATTTGTAGTTGGCTTGCTTACACAGCACTATTTGGGTTTCAGGGCTTAATTTATTTGACTATATTCATTCCCTTTCCCCATCTTCCTTCCAGCACAGCAATTCCAAGCAGTTCGAGAATCCATCATACTCCCTTATGCAAAGAGTACTTCAGTTTTATATTAGAACTCTCCGGAATTACTGTTTCTTTTTAATAACAACAAGTAAAGGCATACCTCAAAGTGCACCAATGTAGCTATCACCTTTAAACACTACTTTCTAATAGCTGTAAGTTCTGCGATATGTTAAAATGCTTACAGGATCAGATTATTGCCTCTCGCAAGAGAGTTGCTGAGAATAGTCAGACTGATCAGTTCTGGAAGGGAATGTTCCAATGCCCTTCTGCTTCCTGCAGGCAACTCTCTTGTAGGCTGGTGTTCAGTTTGCTAATTTTCACCTAGCTTTGCTTCCAACTAGGTCTCAAAGGCCTCAAGAGGGAGTGGCCACTGGCATTTGCATTGATGTATTCTGGTTGAGAAAATGGTAGAGAAGCTTGTTCCAACCCAGGCAATCTTTCTGCTTTCATAAGCCTATGAAGATACTAAAAATGAAGCATCAGAACAAACAGAGGCTGATGATGGCAACAGAAGAAAATGAGGCTGATTAGACAATCTCACATGGCAAAAGTAGTATTCAAATTTCGGTTGTTTTGGTTTTAGGTTCTGCTTTCTTTCTTCCTTTCTTGAAAATGAGTGAGTGCCTCTCACAGTTTTTTTTTTTTTTTTTTTTAAATAGTAGCAAACACTCAATCAAGAATCTAATTTTTTGTTTTGCTACCATCCTAAGATTTCTTCTGTTCACAAGCTTTAGTCTGCTTCTCAAGTAGCTCAGAATGAAGATGCCTGAATCCAGGTCTCACTGTAATGTAGCTTCACTTGTAAAGAAAATATAAGTAAACTATTTGTAGTTACTGTAAGGAAAAAAACAAACAAACTACTGATAATTACAAAAAGTACACACAGGTAATGTGGTCGTCTCCCCTTATCCACGATTTTGCTTTCCAAAGTTTCAGTTACTCATGGTCAATTGTGGAAAGTTACAGAAATAAACAACTCCTAAGTTTTAAATGACACGCCATCCCGGGCAGTGAGATGAAATCTCAGGTGGTCCTGCCGGTTGGTCACTTAGCAGCTGCCACGGTTATCAGACTGAACATCATGGTAACAGAGCTTGTGTTCAAGTAACCCTTACTTAACTTAAAAATGGCCTCAAAAGTGCAAGAATAGTGAGTGATGCTGGCAATTCAGATTTGCCAAATACATTCAATAAAAGTGCTTCTTTTAAGTGAAGAGGTTAAAGTACAGTAAGATATTTTGAGAGGGAAGAGAAGCAGGGACCACATTCACCTCAACTTTATAACCGTATACTGTTATAATATTCTACTGTATTATTAGTTATTGCTGTTAATCTCATTGTGCCTAATTTATAAATTGAACTTTATCACAGGTATGTAAAAGAGAAAACACAGAGCCAGGTGGGGTGGTGCATGCCTGTAATCCCAGCAACTTGGTAGGCTTAAGCAGGAAGATGGCGAGTTCAAAGCCAGCCTCAGCAACTTAGCAAGGCCCTAAGCAACTCAGTAAGAACCTGTCTCTAAATAAAATACAAAAAAGGGCTGGGGATGTGGCACAGTGGTTGAGTGCCTTTGGGTGGTCCAATCCCCAGTGCCCCCCCCCCCAAAAAAGGGGAGAGAAAACAGTATACACAGGGTTTGCTTATTATCCGTGGTTTCAGACGTTCACTAGGGGTCTTGAAATATAATCCTCATGGATGAAAGGGACCTCTATAAACAACTTTATCTTACTTTATTTACTAAGTAGTTTTAATTGTGTAAAGTAGGAATGACATATTTCCCATTATCTACAAACTTAAAATTAATAAAGTATTAAATAAAATACTATGCATACAGAAAAACCCACAGAGGGTCTTCGTATGCAGATGTCCATAGTCCAAGAAGATAGGGATGCATTTTATTAATGCCCACTCTTAATTAAAGGCAGGTTGACTTTATAAGGTTTGGGGCACCCGTTGTTAGAGACCAGCCTATGACTCCCAAGACACATGTGACACTAGAAAACTCTCCTCCCAAAACCTACCTTCCCTTGGGATTTCCCTAAGTCTCATCCCAGTATGTTCCTGGGCAGCTGGCAGGCAAGTATGGAATCTCACAGAAGTGGAGTTTTACTCCAAGTTTCATTATAATACTGCAGCATTGGATATAATCCCTTAAAGGCCTTCAGAGTTTGGTCTTAATCTCCTTCCTAAAGTATCACTCAGAGAAGATCTGAATAGAGATAACAATTTAGTCCATTTCTTCTTCACAGATCAACACAGAAGGATCATGGTGAACACAGATTTAATGTCTTCTTTCTCAGCTACTAATGCCCCTGTAGAAGACAACTGAACTGAATGTGTCATATAAGCTGGCTGATTGAACTTCATTAGTAATTCATCATTACATAACCTCAGCTGGGCCTCATTCACACAACCTGTGCACCCTATACCCCTTTCTAGATGATGGTAATGTTTTCCTTATTCTACTAAAAATAAGTGGGTCAAGAAGCAGCAGCATCAACCTTCAAAGGGTATTAAAAATTGTATGTGTGTGTGGGGTGGGGATCATTTTTGTTGTTGCAAGGGTTGGTTCTAATAGTGTTTGGACCAGTAATGCTGATGTGGGCAGTGCCGCATCATGCCCTGTCTTAGACACTGCCTATGCCCCCTAAAATGGGTAGAAAATCAATGAGAGTCTATTCCAGAAGCCTAAGAAAAATAGGATGTCCGTGTCAACAGTGATAATACTGGCCTAGGTACTGTCATGTGGACCCAGGAAACAAACGACAGAGACTTTATCAAGTACTTACTATCTGCCAAGCATCATTCTACATGCTACGTATTACACATAGCAAGGAACAAAACAGAATCCTTGCCTTCTTGGAACTTGACATCGTGGGCAAGAGAAACTAGTAAAATGTGTACTATGTTAGATGGTGGCAGTGCTGTGAAGGAAGATAAAACATGGCAGGGGAGTGAGAGGTTGCTTCACAATTTTACAGATGGTCAGGGAGACCCTTACGGAGAAGGTGGCATCCAACCAAAGGTCTCAGTCATGGGGGTATCTAGGAGAAAAGTACACAGTGCAAAGGTCTCAACCTAGGAGCAGATGGTGAAGTGGGAGGAGTAGGAGACGAGAGAGAGAAGACCCAAGGAGGGTAGGCAAGTCAAATAAGAAGCCAGCTTGTGTGAAATGGAAAGTCATTGCTAAAATGGCATCCAGGGATGAATAAATATATAGACGGCACTGTGTGGGAATGTGGATAGAAAAATGATTACAATGCAGTGTGCAGAGAAAACTCCCAAGTGGCATCCCCAGGACCCATGCAGATCTGGTAAGCATGCTGCGAGTCCCAGGGGCTACTGCCAGCGCATGTCTAGTTATTGTTTATACCATTTCCTCACAGAGTGAAGACACAGGGCGTGCAGCAATGCCTGGGGAAGCTCTGAAGGGAACTGTCCCACCTTTTCCTGAACTCGTGGGCTGCTGCTATTACCATCACTGCCATCCTAGGATAGTGTAAATTAGCCAATTTAACAACAGCAACAAAAAAACCCACACAAATGTAGCTTCCGATGGTATATTCATTTTTATTAACCAGCTAATTGAGCACTGCCTCAGAACTGTAATAAGAGCAGCAATGGTTGAGCATGTTAGCTTGTAGCATGCTCTCTCACAATCCCTACTCCCCACTCAGCCTGAACTTTCTGTGTGTAAAGAGAACTCAGGGTGCAAACGAGTCACGGGTTCAACTCTGTCCTCATACCTAATGCCTCTAACATGCCATCCACTGACTCCTTGCAGCCTCTCCTATCTAGTATTCTGCAGAGGTTCGGAGAGAAGGTAGGCAGGGCAGCTGCTGCTGGGGAGAGCCCCACTTGCCTCTTCCCAAAGGAGCAGGCAGAGTTCCACAGAGAAGGAGCAGACAAGCTGGAGAGAGAAGTTCATAGGAGGACTTTTGAAGAAAAACTGAAGATGTATTGAATTTATCCAGCGGCTTTGCATACCTTCAAACAGAAGCTTGAACTTCTATGGGAACCTGAACTGCAGCTCTACAGAAGTACGTTAAGAACATTCTTGCCAACCCTGGAACTCAAAGGTAAAGAGTTCTCTAGTTCTGCATCTCAGGGCCACCATGCGTGGCTGTGCGGTATATGCTTGAATAATTTCAGGGGTGCTGTGTACATAGCCAACTGGGCTCAGTACTCTCACCAGTAAAATAAGAACAAAAGTTAAAATTCACTATAAAGCATTTAACAACACTGGTGAAGTGTCCACTAAAGTCATCCAAGAAGAGTTTTAAATCTCTGGGTGGCAAGACCAAATGTGATTTGAGAGTGCCAAGTTTCCAGTAGCTGATCTGAATCTAGAATCTGGGTGGGCCGTGAACCACTGGTCTTTCAAAAGATTCTACTGGGGCCTTTTGGTCTATGTAGTTTATCTTGTATTTTTAAGTCCTCCAGCCTTCAACATGGACCCCCATACTGGTTTATCACAACTCCATTAGCTACAGCCATCATCATCACCATCATCACCATCACATAATTCCTAGTCTAAGAATCCTGATGAGTACTTCTCGGGAAGACACAGAACCTCTGTGGAGTAAGGGCTGCTCAATTCCTGCCTCCAACTTGGTGCTATTTGAAAGGACCAAATGACACAGAAACAATAGCCTCCCAAGAGATAACAACAGTCTAAGAAACTAAGGAGGCCATATTGTTATTCCCTATTTTGAATCAATAGGATGGCAGTTGTGGCCAGAGAAGAAGATAGGGAACGAGCTGTACTTTATCAAAGCTATTCTCCCAATGATATGGCCATCAAACTGGCTAAACACACAGGGCCAGGTTTTCCTCAGGATGCTGAAAACCTCTGCAGGAGAGAACATGGAGCTGGTGAATTATCAAGGACCAAGGGCTGCATTGCTGGTTCTGCAGGATGCCAACATGGTCTAAACACTGTCATTTCTTGTCCTCTATTCCCAAGGCTCAGAAGCAACAGGGATAACATGGCAAGACACCTTTGAAGAAAAATTATACTATTTTCTTGGGGAATTAGGGATGGAACTATAGGACCATGTGATTTAATAGTTTGCTGTTCCATTGATCACGAAAAGCAAACCGGTAACTGTTACCACAAGGCCTCTAGGGATTTCTTTGCTCAAGGAAGGGTCACTGCTCAGTCAAGGCCTCCTGACGTTGCTCTAGGTGCAGAGGATTTGGCAGGGAATGAAGAGACAAGGATCCCTGCCTCATGGACCTTACAATCTGAGGAGGGGAAAAAGACAACAAGTAAGTCAAACAGTGTGGTATATGGTGACAATGCACGTGCAGTGAAATAATGAAAAAGGACAGTTTCAGGAAGATGGTGGCAAAAACAAACAAACAAACAAAAACTATGGAGGCTCACCAACGCGTACATATGGACCACCAAACTGCTTGAACTGTAGTACCCATGCCTGGGATGAGGAGGAAATAATCTGACCTTAACCGTAGTTTGTTCCTATCTTTGGAATTCAGCAGCAGGCCAGGAAAAAAATCACTGACAGACCAGGGAACAGCCCTCAGGACTCTGCTGAAGTTCCAGGCCCTTCCCAGAGTCCCTCCTGACCACTTCAACCCCTAGAACCCTCGGGATGACAATAGAAGGAAGACAGACCAGAAGAGTCATGAGGACCGAAGCAGGAAGACTTGGGAAACAGGAATGCGGTCTGAGAATAAACTGATCCTATAACCCCCAGGGATTCCTGACACTATGCCTGAGGAAGGGGTCATGCCTGGAAGCAGATCAGAATGTGACACCAGAGGACAGCTTATTAGGAGCTGCAGTTTTTACTCTCACCTGTTTTACACCCTAGAAAATTTAACCAGCAAAGCCCTCATTGTACACATAACCACATGCTCCCTCTGCCAGCCCCTGGTTAGGAGGGGAAGCGGCCTCCTGCAGGCAGTCCCAGTGCCAGGCAGGATGAGTTACGGAAGCACTCTCATCGCTCTCTCTCAAGATAAGGTGCAGCTCTCCATAGGAGATGTACGCAGATATATATCAGTGCCCTAACCAACAGAGATAAATGTCGTAACTCCAGCCCCTGTCCATAAATACATAGCTGCAGGAACAACCTTCAATGGCCCACTGTACCCAGAAGAGACAGGATTTAGTGGGCTTCCTTACTTGCTCATGTGCTGAACGCGCTTTTAGGCGGGTGTTAAACAGTCACGTTACACAAGCTCATGGACCCAAAATAAATAAGGCATCCTCCTTATGTGGAGGCCGCCCACTTGGAAAGGCTGCATGTGCCCTGCTCAACCAGAAAGGAGAGGAAGAGACTTGACAGAAGCGCCAGATACTGCTTCCAAGCCAGTATCCTTCAAATTACTGCTGGCAGTGGTGGCGAGAGTGCAGGGGGAGACTCTCCAACGGCATGTCCCTCTGCAGACTCTAGGGATGCTCATTCTGGACAAGGTGAGAGTCTGAACACGAGGACATGCTGCCATTCTCTCACCCTGTAGCCTGGCACCTCCTAGAGATTTGCAACTTCTTGAGATGTGATGCTGGGATACTTCTTGGTGCAGCACCCTTATGATTATAAGGTTGTACTTTATCTACCTCCCGTCACCTGCTCCTGGCCTTTGGGTCCAGGCCATCGGTTTGGCTTTTCTTTTCTTTTTTTTTTTTTTTTTTGGCTGGGGGGTACCAGGGATTGAACTCAGGGGCACTCCACCTCTGAGCCACATCCCCAGCCCTATTTTGTATTTTATTTAGAGACAGGGTCTCACTGAGCTGCTTAGCACCTCGCTTTTGCTGAGGCTGGATTTGAACTTGCGATCCTCCTGCCTCTGACTCCGGAGCTGCTGGGATTACAGGCGTGCACCACAGCACTGGCCAGTTTGGCTTTTCACATCAAGTTCTGCTCCTAAATGAGTGACTGGCTCATCTCTCCAAATCAATGAAGCTCTCCAGCTCCCTGGAGAGGCATATATTAAGTATCAATCATGCATATTATTTTACAATATAATTACTTTGGCAATTAATCCACAAGGAATATTGCTCTCCAGATTCCAACTTCTGCCAACACAAATACAAAGCTCTTGGAGAGTGGTTACATGGAAGAAGACTGAACTTCCAGGATGAGAGAGAGATGGCTGATCTAAACAAAGCTGGGGAACATAACAGAGTGAAGGAGAAGATAGCCTCTCCAGAGTCCGTCAATGCTGTTACAAGAGACCATGCACTCAAGCAGAAATGAGGGAGGAACTCTTGATCTTTCTTATCTGAGCAGGAAATACCAAGAATCCTGCTGTCATGAGGCTGACATTCTATATTTTGGAAGAGTTAAGATATTTCCGTAGGTAAGATCTTTAGCATACCACCTCCATACGAAACCCCGCTGTTAGGATTTCTGTTTTATAGTGAAGGTGTTTTTCTGTCTTGTTCAGCTGTGTCTCCAGAATAGTGTACACTCAAGAACTATTTGCTGAAGGGCGGGGTGAAGGCAGGTAGGCTCTCTGGGCGTGTTCACTGAGAAGCACTCACCAAACTGCCCTAGGTACATCCTAGACCATATCATTAGTCAGTCCCCCTTGGCTCGCAATACAAGAAGGTACCTGTAAGAGAGCAACTTTTCAAAATTATTTTAAAATTTATTTTTGTTTTTTATTTTTGGTGCTAGGGATCGAATCCAGAACTTCACGCATGCTAATTAAGCACACGCTCTATCACTGAGCCACAATCCCAGACCAGATAGTGATTGTTTCCTAAAATCTCAAACAATTTCCCAGTCCTAAAAGTTGTGCATCCCAAACCTATAAACTGCCTCACAATTATCAACTGATGAAATCAAAATAAGTAACTACATTTACTGCTTAGGTTTTATTTCCCTCCCTCTCTCCTTGCCTAGTGGAGGATGAACAGTGAAAAGGCTAAGATAAGAGTAGCAGCAGGAGAGACCAGAGAATAAGTGGTAATTGCCAAATTGGATAAGCAGCCGCCTGAATAAATGAAAATTGTCAAGACTTGTTTTCCAATAGCGTCAAATCTAAGTGAAAAGGATTTGCAGATGGCATAGATAAGGAATAAAATTCATTTTATCAAAAAGCACTTACTTCCCTTTTTCACTTGACATTTCTTACTGCCCAATTAGTATCACTATGGCCACAATGTAAATAAGGGGCAGAATTAGAGAGGTAGAGAGATTAAATGAGTAATTCCCATGAAAACCCTGAGCTTACAAAGACTGGTTCAGGCTATACACAAAATGTCTACTTCTGGTCAGGGACGTAGCTTGGTGGTGGACTGCACGCCACGGATGCATGCACAAAGGCGTGGGTTTGATCCCCAGCACTGGAAAAAAAAAAATTACTTCCTACCTGCTCTCCATTCTAATTAGAGGGAATGGAGAGGAAAATTATAATTAGAAGCAGGAAAAGTAAGAATAAAAAGTAAGAATAAATGGGATAAAGAGGAAAAAAAATTAAACTAAGGACTGGAAAGAGGACTCAATGCAAGAGAAGTGGGTGTGAATGGTGCAAGCTTGGGGAAGGAAGGACCTCCCTCCCCAGGCTTCTGCTCCTGTTAGCAGGCCTCAGGGTTGGAAGGCAAGGGAGTGCAACACCCATCCCACATTCCTTCTCTTCTGTTTGCTTTTCTTACCAGTGCTGCAGTCACCCAGACTGTGAAAAATGGTTAAGAGTCTATTGGTAAAGAAAAGATGTTTTACAGGCATCTACATAAGTAAAAATGTCCTAGCTAATTACTGGCCTCAAAATATTGGGTATCTGACACATTCAATTTTGATAAGCAACTTCAGAAAAAAAAACCCTACAATGTTGTAAACTGTCATGTCAAACATGAGTTACTAGCACAGAAAGCTACAGGAAACAGTCATAAAATGTAACATAGCTGCTTTCCTTGGTGGCTAACAACAAATCTGCTCAGGAATCTCCAGAGGCTGCTAAGGCCACGGGGCCTGAAAATAATACAAGAAACTTAAAAGTTCTTAATTGTCTGCCTAAAGGTAATAGTTTCTCAGAGAAGTTTACCTGCTCCTGCTCCTGAGCTGGTCTTTTCAATCCGTACCCCACTGGCTGTTTCCTGCTCTTTGGAAATCAGTGATGATCTCTATTTATGTGTGATCTCTGTTTCTGGAGGTGGAATAGACTCTCTTGAGACTTAGAAATGCATGTTGGTGCCACAAATACAACTATAGAACAAAAATCCTTGAGTATCTTAGAAAGGATAGCCAATAGAAATCAAGACTGAAAGCTGCTGCTAAGTAATGAACCTTTTTTTTTTTTTTTAATTTTGAGACAGGGTCTTGCTGAGTTGCCCAGACTAGTCTCGACTTTGTGATCCTTCTGCCTCAGCCTCCTGAGTAGCCGAGATCACAGGTACGTGCCACCACTCCCAGCAATCAGGGATTTTAGGCCCAGATGACCTATCAGAGACAAACAAACTGAAGGACATACACAACATACAGGGAGTTTAGAATCTACTGGAGAAGGCCTACACTGAATAAGAAATGTAATCGAGGGAATTACATGGAACTCTAGGAAAATACATGGTGGAGGAAGAGATTATTATTTTCTAGTAGCTGACAGAATCCTCTGGAAAAAGTAACATTTAAACCAAGAATTGGCTGGGCACGGGGCACACCTGTAATCCCAATGACTTGGGACACTGAAGCAGGAAGATTGCAAGATTGAGGTCAGTCTAGGGAACTTAGCAAGATCCCATTTGGAAATAAAAAATACAAAGGGCTAGGGGTGTAGCTTGTGGTAGAATGCCTCTGGGTTCAATCCCCAGTACCACAGAAAACAAAAACACCCCTCACCTTAGGAGAATTGAAGGATGAGTAGAAGCTTTATTGTGGCAAATGTGGATTTTTCCAACATTCAGGCTCAAATAGGATCTGAAAAGAAATAGGGATTTCCAGCTAGAGACAGAAGCTCTTTTGTTTTTTCAGCAATATAAGACAACACCTGGGGCCATTTGTTAAAGTTCCCATACTTACTACCTTAGGGGAGCAAGGGTCAGGATTTGTGAAGTCCCTGATCTCAGGCACATTTTTCAACCACTTGGCCCCAAATGTTGACCCCCTATTTTTAATCACCAGATTCTGTTCCAAACAAATCAGCTTTATATATTAGAAAGAAATCCTTTTTGGAAGTAGATTCCCCATCATTTTCTGGGGTGGTGGTGGTGCTGGGGTTGAACCCAGTGACTCATGCTTGCCTAGCAAGTACTCTACCACTAAGCCACATCCCCAGCCCCTCCCATCTTTAATATGGTAAGAACCATATTAAACCCAATATGAATCTTCCTTAACATATTTTGAAGTGTATGATACAGTATTATTAACAACAGGTCTCTAGAACTTTATCTGTTTTGTGTGGCTGAAGCTTTAGACCCACTAGCTGTAACTCCTTTCCCCGCTCCTTCCATTCCTTGGCAACCACCATTCATTTTACTGTTTTTATGAGATGATTATTTTACCTACTTCACATCAGTGAAATCATGTAGTATTTGTCCTTCTGTGACTGGCATATTTCACTCAGCATAATAACCTGTAGGTTCATCCTCATTGATAATAAGAGGAATTTCCACCTTTTTTTAAAAGACTAAATAACATTTAATTGTACATATACATCATGTTTTCTTTATCCATTCATCCTGGAATAGACATTTAGGTTGTTTCCATATATTGGCTACCATGAATAATGCTGCAGTAAACATGGGAGTACAGATATCTTTTTGAAATACTGATTTCATTTCCTTTGGGTATATACCCAAGTAGTAGAATTGTTGGATCATATGGCAACTCTATTTTTAAAGTTTTTGAGGAATCTCCACATTGTTTCCCATTGTAGCTGCACCCTTTAACAATCCCAATATTTCACAGGGGTTCCAATTTCCCCACATTCTTGCCAACATTCACTATCTTTTGTTTCTTTGATAAATAGCTATCCTAATGAGTGCAAGGTTTAGAATCTTTTAAGAGTCTATAATCTTACAGATATTTGAGATTTAACCAGCAACTAACACTGCTACCAAGAAAATTGGCTGAAACCCTTCGGGGTAGTAGGCTAATTGCCCCACTGTGTACTACCACAGAGACCTGACTTCATAAGTCAAGGCAGGAAACTTCCCTCACAGATCCACAACATACAGCCATAATGACTGAGCTGCCTAGGATGCTCCACTGAAGGGTCCAGAACCTGTTAACAAGCAAGGACCAACCTGGCAGGAGGAATGGAAATGTACCAATAACACTGTGGCTTTCTTTCCATGGGGAGGGGAAAGTCACATACAGTGCTGGTTCAAGGACACGCCGTGAAGTGTCTTAATGTTGAGGCCTACCCAGGATACAACATCCATGTGGACAGGACTCAAATCATGCATCCAGTTTTGGCTCAAAAGGGCCACCAAGGATTTTATCTGCATGATGTAATGCAGTGTCACTGAGAAGAGGCACCTCACAGGGAAGATTTGTTGATCACAATGACACTACTTCATCCCCACTTCTTTAATGTGGAAGCTGAATGTCACATAGCTAGTAAGCAGGAGAGCCTAAACTCAGACTAGGTGGTTACTGGCTCCAAAATCTGTTTTCTTATCCATTAAAGCTTTGTGTGTGCAATGGATAGTTTATAATTCCAAAATGTAGAAGACAAAAGGCTGTGTATGTGTGTGTGTGTGTGTGTGGGGGGGGGGAAGTCTAGACCCTTTCTATTTACTTGAGTGGTCTGCAAATCGCCAGTATTGATATCCCTGGAAACTTCTCATAAATGCAAAATCTACTTCAGACCCATGCTGGAAACAAGTCTGAGAAGCCCCACCCTACAGCTCATGAGGGTCTTTGAACTCACTGGGGGCCAGTGACCATAGTGCCTCCAAAGCTCTGCTCCCAAGTGTTAAGTCAAAAAGTTCTGACGCAGGATTCCAACTGCCTTTCAAGTCAAGTAAGAGGAGGAGAGCTGAGGGCAACGGAGGGGGTGCAGAGGAGCTTCTTTATCTCCTATTCAGCATAAAAAGGGGTCCGCCAAATAACGAGAGACAGAAGAGAGAAAGTGATGGAGCACTAAACACAGCTGGCTGGTAGCAAGTAGTGCTGACAAAGGCTGAGGACAGCACCTTTTCTTCTTTTGGAGGATCTAACCCACACTTAACCCTGTGCTGGGGCCAAATCTTCCCTGAGAAGCAGGAGCAGGAGCTGGGTTTGAAACAGGAACTGCATTCTTAGAGGAAATTCAAAACAACTAAAGATGACTTCTGAGCTACTGAGTAGAAGGTGTTTTTCTATTTCAAGAATCCACATCCAGGCACATGCTGCGGATGAGATGCTTTTTTGCCCTCCAAAACAACAACAAAACAACAAAAATAAACCCACGCAGGTTTTTTTGTTTGTTTGTTGTTCTTAAATGCTGCTGGGAGAGTGATTCAGTTTTGAATGTAATAGTTAAAGCTATAAACTTACTTTCTCACTGTGTATGCACATCTCATCTCCTTCCAAACATTAAGAGATTAAAATCCTCCTCTCTTAAACTTGGCTCATTAAAGGCAATTTTCCTGCTAAGCAATGAACTTGAACTGTTCTTAAGTTCGATGCAAAGAATAAATAAGTAAACAAACAAACAAATAAATAGAACAAAAAAGAAAGGTCAAACTGTTTTAGTTATTTCTTATGGATTTAGGGAAAACAAACCTGCATAAGGGCAGGAGTGAGGTGGGAAAACTGAATGAGCACTGGGAATTTACCAAAGTGATTTAGGAGGTATGTTTCATTTCTTTAGCTCCCTGTGTTCTTCATCCCTCCTCTTCCAATCTCCTTGCATTTGCATTGTTCATGGAAAATGAGTCAGGGAATGCAAAAGTTAAGGTTCTCATGGCAACTGTTAACAATTCCACAGGGAACATACTAGTATTGGCAATTACTAATTGGGCTGTTGGTAGAGGTGAACCCTTAATGTACCATATGTGTGAAGTGGGCGAACCAGCATTCTTACAGAATCTTAAACTTACATGTTTCTCAGCTTGTGTGTTTATAAATCTAAAGTCTTGAAGATGGTTCAACACAGCTTCTCAACCTCTCCTCTGGTGCCACCCCAGAAGTCCAAGGTCCTCATTTCATTAGGGCCCTAATTGCTCTTTGGAGAACTGGATTGATGGCATTAGCACTAGCCCTTGGCTAGCTCACCTTTGAGCTCAGGACACTTTTAAACTGAGCTCTGTCATCCAATTAGAGTGTTTATCTGATGAACTGAGGGAAGACACAGGCTGTCTTCTAAACTGTCATCTCCTACTCATAGGGATTACTTTTATGCCACGCTGAAAATTTAATCAACTCAATTTACTCATCAGCTGACTTGATTTCAAACTCACAATGTAAGAGTAAGAAGAGGAGTTCATAAGATCAAGGCCTTGAACGAACATCAGCTACCATTTAATATAATCCAAGGTGACACAGCTACGATTATAACCTGCAATTAATGATTTTGGGGGCAGAGCCTACAAAAGCTCAGACAATGAGAATCAGAGAAGTGGGGACAGAACCAGTGTGAGACTTGTTTAAAATCATCAGGAAGCAGCAGAATCTGGATGAGAAAGTCTTCAAATTTCTTGTTTAATGAGCTTTCTATTATCAATGTTCTTTAAAAACACCTCTAATTCGTCTCTCATCTATTTTATTCCCCTGTTATTGGGATTTTCATCAACTCTACTCTAATGGATATTTTCTGTTGTACTGAAAAGTAATGACCAGCAAAGTTCTAGCAATCCTCCTCCACAGGATCACCTAGAGCAAAGGGGTCAAAGACGACTAAGATATACAAATATTAATAATGGTGACATCACTACTGTGAAAATTCTTGCTGGTATAAAATAAAGACCATTTACTAATCAATGAAAAAACACGACCTGGTGAAGCTGAAAGAAACAAAATGAGGACAAGAACCCATATTTACATCATATTTGTTTCAGTGAAAATTCCAGAAGCTATGAAACAGAGGATGAGGAAAAGCAACTATGACAAAAATAATGTGCAAAATTGCAAAAATAGAAGAGTCCTCCTAATATGTTGTACCATGAAACACAGGACAAGCAGTCTATAGTCCTGGAATTCTAGCTGCCATTCATGATTTTTAGCTAGCATGTTGGGAAGCATTGGACTTGAGATCCCTTTTCCTATCGTATCCTACAGTTTTCAGTGGGTTGGAATTCAGCTAATATTTACAGTTCATTTAGAAATCCTTGAATTCTCAGAACACCATTAAACAATAAAATCAAAACATGCTTGGGGGGGTGAATGAATTATTTTACCATTTTTCAGTATTTGCTGAAATATGAAATAAGATAATAAAGCTCCTATCATATCTAGGGCAGCATGAAAAACTTTTGAGAATAAACATGCCAGTACCCAGGGATGTGCACACTCCCAGAGGCTTCCAGGCAGGCCTGTAAACTACCCCACTTAAATCCTATTTCTAGTTTGCTCACACCTGGAAACACCTGGGCCTAAGAGAGGAACTGAGACTGCCAGAATGATATCTTTTGATCCAAGAAGACGCAGAGACTCACGCATGGCTTGGAAAAGCTGGGAAGCACAATTGCCACAGCTCATCTTCCAAAGTGGGGCAATATCATGGCAGCTGCCCCAGAACAAGTTATGGTGACCACATGAAGTACAGATCATAGACACATGCTCTCTGTGGGATGGAAAAAATATTTCCCCATTGTTAATGGATATGAGAGGCAATCTGGCCCAAATCTTCTAATTCTAAAAATACACAGAAAGCAAACAAGGCAACATGTTAACAAATCAATAAAGATTAAATGGAAGGTCTTTGTACTAGTCTCACAATTTTAAATTTGAAATTTAAAGAAAATAAAAAGGTATAGTAAGAATGGTTGTTGGGGGAGAACCTCCAGATGTTTAAAGGTTGTATCTTCTGGAACATTTAATAATCATGCCACTCTGTGAAAGGTGTACCAGATGAAATAGCCCAGGAAACCTCAGCTGGAGTCTCCTGAGAAAGCCCTTGCTAGCCACTTTAACATTTCTACACCAGTGTTACACATTCTCCCTCAAAACTCTGCTACTCAAGGTAGACTGTTTAACCCTCTCATCTCTAAATTAGAAAGGAGAGCCATCCTGGTGATCAGGAGCTATTCTGTCCCTCTAACCTGCTCTGAGCTATCTACTTAAGCATCACCAGGACTAGGCTAGTTGCTGGGCCTTTTATTAGTAAAGCAGCTGAATAATTTATAAGGGCCGCATAGGGCCCATTAGAAGTGCCAGAGCAGTAATAACTGGCTGAGGACTTTGCTTACTCAGGGCTAAAGTTTAATTTATCCATAAATGCCCCAGCTCATAAACCCATCCCATAGGTCTGACCTGCTCTCTCTTCTACAATCCCACGTCCCCACCATGCTCTCATCTCAGATGTGTTCTTTCTAGTGTCATCTCTAGAGTCAGTAACACAAATCCAGACTCAAAACAATGACTGGAAATTCATGTCTCCATCACCACATTTCTTAAATAGTGCCCCTCCCACTGTCTCCTTCTTAAGTTTTGCTTTTGGTCATACCACAAGAAAGGCACTGCTGGGTTGGCTCCTAGCCAACAAGAGCATAGGCAGGTGCAGTGACTAAAGGGAAGACTGGAAAGCCCCTGGCTACCTGCAAAAATCTCTGAGGTAAAACTAGGTCACTGTGTTCCTCATCAATATGGGTACTGCATTCTAAATGAGAGCACATATGATGAGATTAAGATGTGCTCTGTTTTCTCTTTAGCAAGTTAACAAACTTTTCTACACCTCAGTTTTTCTATCTGCAAAATGGGGATTGTAATGGTACCTACCTCAGGGTTGTGGGTAAGACCAAAACCACAGTATATAGTAAATACTCATTAAGTAAGAACTGTTATTATTAGAAAGTTGGACCAGGAATGAACTCAAGAGAGACCCAATCCAACCCCCTCATTTCTTTTTTTTTTTTTTTTATTGTAAACAAATGGGATACATGTTGTTTCTCTGTTTGTACATGGTGTAAAGGCATACCATTTGTGTAATCATACATTTACATAGGGTAATGTTGTTTGATTCATTGTTTTTTCCTCTTCCCCCCACCCCTCCTACCTCTTTTCCCTCTATACAGTCCTTCCTTCCTTCATTCTTGCCCCCCTCCCTAACCCTAACACTAACCCCTCCCTCCCCCAACCCCCTCATTTCTATGGGAAAAAAAAAAAAAAAAAAAACCAAGATCCAAAACAGCTGTGACTTGTTGATGGTTCCATGACTTTGGGGATGGACCCAGGCCATTCTCCAGAGTGACACTCAGTATGGTCTCTGTGACTTCATGGTTATTGTGGCTCTAACACCCTTTTGGGAACAGTGTTTTCTGAATTTTAAAACAATCAAAATGTTAGGCCAGAAACATCTATCTATTTATTCATTCATGATCAAGTACTATTCTAGGCACTGTTATGGCCGATTCGGTGGTGAGAAGACACACAAGATTCCTCAAACATTTTCTATGCTGGTAACGGAAATAGTGACATGAGAGAGTAGCAGCAGGGGTTGGAGTTGGGGGAGTGGACAACCCTGAGCAAAGGCCATTCATGCCTCATTCTTTGCAATTTAATCTCTAAGAAGATGGAATTGAAACACTGGTTTCAGTGTATGCATTCATGAATATGTCTGGGTGTATTTGACAAGAAGAAATTATTCTAAGTGGCATCACCCTCTGAAAATTTCACTCTTGGGCAATCATATCAGAAATAAGCATATACCCACTAATGACTCTCAGAATGGACCTTTCCTGGTCTTTGGTCTTACCTCTATGGCTATTCCAGTGCAGGTTAAGGCAAAAGGGCACCAGAGTAATCCAAGTAGAGTTCATTTCACTGCCTTTTAGGTGAAGGTCATTTCTCTACCCTCTTGAGGTTGGAATCTTAGCCCTTGGTATTTGTACTGTGTACCATGAAATTTCTGCCCCAAGAACCAGTTCAGGGATCAAAGAGCTATTCTTAATGTCTCAGTGTAGGCCAGTTGAGGGAGGCAATGGCGGCAGAGGCAGGCCACTCACCCTGCCATTCAGCCACCCTCCTCCACAACGGGGCCATTGAGCAGGCACCACAATAGAGGGCTGAGAATAAAAGACCGAAGGAAAGCATACAGAGTCCCCTTGCACAGACTGGGTCATTCATCACCAGGCAAGTGCCAATATCTGGGAACAGCAATCTCAATTTCTGCAAATCCTCCAACCTGCAACAGCTGCTAGTGACTCTGGTGGGCGGCTTTGCTGCTTACGAGAGTTTGCAATCCCAAGCCCTGGCTGCAGGCCAAGTAGATATTACTTAGGTTAGAGACACGCTGGCTGCAGAGAGTAGCAACAATGGACTTCACAGCTTATAAAGCAGCTTACAAAGGGCTCCCGTGTATTTCAAAAAGCACTTCAGATAGCTGGTGAGAGAAGCTATCTGCACAAACGCATTCAAGCAGTTTATTCCTAACCTACTTAATTCAAGGCTTCAGTCAGAAGCCAGGACATAGTGGAGGTAGGTGTGGAGAACTGCGAGAAGCTGGGTGGTGGGGGACGCAGTCAAGGAATACCCCTTCTTCTGGAGCACCAGCTTGGTGGAATGGGGAGTGACTGGAAGCAATCAGCCCTTCACCTGGATAACAAATGTAATGAAAAAAATGAAAGATAGGCTGTGGGATTTCACAGTTCTTCAGTGAGTTGTTTGCCTCAATAGCTTTCATCAGCATCATTAAGGAGCATTTATAAATGTTACTGAATGAATGCTCTGATGCCTGCTGCCATGCCACTCTATGTACCTTCACCTCACTGTACAGGTGTTGCCAACTAATGTGTCCCCTGCTCTGCTTTGACACTCCTGAGTCTCTAGGACCCAGTTATCACTCCTTGACATCTAGGTTTGTTCTGTTAGGCATAGCTTAGTTTCTGGAGGACAGTTTGGCCAGGTAACAGGCAAAGGCGAAATGAAGTTGAAGGCACAAAAGCTTATGTTGGGAGGAGCTCAAAGAAGCTCCCCCACCTCCAAAGGCACATGGCAAATGCTTAATGTGCCACAAATGGACCATCTCTGCAGAAGAGATACAGAGGTAGGTAATAATTCATTATCAGTTTTGTTTTGTCCATCACATTTAAAAAGAACTTCAAGAGTGCTTCTGTTTATGGAAGACGAGCCAATGAGGTAGGAACCAGCCCTGCTGCACCATTAGATATTAAAAAGTAGAAGACCCCCTCGTAACTATGAATCCTATTCGGGATCTGACTTCAAACAATGTATACAGTCCTGAATATGGATTTCTTAGAACTCTGAATCAGCAGATGCTGGGGTAAGAAATTATTATGAGAATAATTAATAAAATTCAAGAAGCTGTACAAATCTGAATCAAACTCACAGCAGGATTCAGATGGTAAGTGCTGAAGTGCTACTATGCTGAAAGGACAAAAGCTACCAACCCCCAAGCCCTCATTCCAATGGATAAGATCTATACTCTCCACAGGAATATGGAGGGAGAATGGTAATTGCAGTGTTTATTTTAAAGCCAACCTCTTGGTATGAAATAGAGCAACATGAGAGTAGGCTCAGGATGCTATTCCCCCATACCATGTCGTTTCTTTTACTTTGTATATGTCATGTGCAGCAATGAGATCAGGGATCAGGTCTTTTCTTTTTGGTAGTACTGGGGATTGAACCCAGGGCCTCCTGCATGCTAGGAAAGTGCTCTACCAACTAAGCTACATTCCTAGCATATGGATCAGGTTCTGAAACATGAATTGTGTACTTGGATCATTCATCTCAAAGGCAACTCTTCAATTCTTGGTTATTCCAGCAATGATGAATTGGCAGATCAAATACTATATGGGAAAAACCTTTAGAAAGTAGGGAAATAGCTCATATCAGTTGCAGATGTTTTGCTTGCCTACCCACAATGCAAATCTATTTCCACTGTGACATCCCTGGATTTTTCAAGTTATATTTTAGAAGTGAGACTTCATCAGTAGGAAGGATCCCTGCAACAAAACTGAGAAAACCAAACTTGGAGACCACACAGGAAAAACACAAAGACACGAATGCAGACCTGTCAACCACAGCATGCTTTCTGTCCCCTCCCTGCTTCCAGAGCCCGCAAAGACTAGGTTAGGTAGAGCTGGGCCAGCCTGGGGAGGCTCAACCACAGGGCTGGGATCCATGACCATGCAATTCTGACTTCGTCTTTGTGATCTGGATGCTGAAGTTACCGTCTGCCAAGAGGAAGAACTGCCCAAGAGGACTTAAGTCCTCTACTGGCAACTCCCATTAAGGGACCTACAACTAAAGCTGGCAGTTTACACTCTAATATTTCATATGTTGCTCTGCACTGTGATCTAAATGCTTTTTGTCAAAGAAGCTCCTTGAAGGCATACACTATTTCCTTTCCCCCCTCGTGGTACCAGGCAATAACAGGTGTTATTAACTACTGACTAATCGACTACAAAAAAAGAAGGATGTGAGCACAAATACAAGCAAGAACAAGTATCCGTGACTGTGTCTTCCTTCCCACCCACCCAGCTAGGGAGGAGAAAACTCCCTCCTCTCAAATCAAGGCAGGCTGCTTACAAGGAACACCACGTGAGTGGGAAAGATGGCTGCTCTACGCAATAGGCCTATTTTGATACGAAGGGTTGGTCTGTCGTTAGCACTTTCCAATCAGCATAGCTCACAAATAGGTCTAAACTTGGAAAAGAAGAAAAAAAAAAATTCCCTATCAAACAATGAGAATCAAGAGTAAAAAAGAAATAGCAGTTTTCTAAAAAACAGACTAAAATATATCAGGGCCTTTGAAGAGTTATTTCTGCATTCCCAGCACATGCAACATCATTCATGAAGAAGGCAATGGTACAAATATAGCATAAATGTCGTCTGCTCTAGCTTGTAATTTAAAATGCAAATGCTAATGAGCGAACTGGTATATCAGTGGAGTTAATAACCACATGCCTAGCACAGGGGCTGCATCCAAAACACACACAGAGAAGAGACAGACACCATGTTCCAATTTAAAAATAAAAACACCCAAATTAACCCTAGAAAAATCACTAGCAGATGTAGAAGCTCAGGAAAAGGAGGCACGCAAGGGCAGGGAAATGGGAACTTCTCCACCAGTTGCAGACTGACTAGCTGATTTATATATCTTCCTATAATAGTTAAGGTAAGCATGGGAGTTTAGGGGGTTTGTTCAGGAATGCTATTGCAAAGCATGACAGAGCATAATAAGTCTAACAAGGAAAACCAACAGGGAATCTTGAAAGCTGGAATGGAAAGTTTTCCCAAAGCCTGCTCTAGAAGCCTGTAAACCAACCTTATAGGGAGCCTGATGAGATGTAAATCACAGGCATTTTCTCAAGGCAAAGAGGAAAGAAACTTCGGTTTAAAACAGAAAACAACCCAAAATGTACAAGGTCTGAATTACACTGGTAGTTTAAACAAGTGGAAAAAAGTGCTGATGAAGAAATACCATGACTGAAAGAATGTCTTCCAAATGGGAGAGAAACTCTGATAAACTGTTCTCGCTCCTACTAGGTCTGTTATTTGCCAGTCCTGCATCAGAATCTGGGAATGCTTCGTGGTACAGAAATGAGGAACAGCTCTCTGGGCCTCCTCAGAGCCCCCAAACATAGGCTGAGACAAAGTGCATTCTATGGTCAGTGGCTCTGTCCACTCCCAGAGCAAAAATCTAAAAGATGACTCCTCGAGGTCAACAGGAGATGTGCTTGGGCTGGAGGTCCATACTAGACACCCAATGTGTTTGTGCTACCCACTCAACTACAAACAAAAGCTCAGGCACAAACTCTCCACACCAGCACATCAGTTGGGGAAGCTCCAGGAAAACCTCAAAAGAAATTCAAGGTGAGCCATGGGCTGGGGTCTGGGAGAGGGGACAAGGACCACTTTTCAATGACGAGGAACAGCTTTATTTATTTTTTAAACTCAGTCAAATCTGTCTGAAAGGGGGATGTGAGAGGTGGTTTCCATAGCAACCAGGATGAAGTCTTACATGCAGTACACACTGTTCACCCTGGGGCTGCCCATTATCAGATTTCAAAACATTTTTCTTTAACTGCAAATTATCAAACCATTTATACTCCCTGCCCTGCATCCAGGTTCTGCCATTTTCTACTATGAGTCTAGACAAATGGACTTCCCTACAGGACTGGGCTGGTAAAGAGTAGCCCAGTGGAAGATGCTGCTGCTTGTCTCTGCTAAGTGGCTGTTGGGGAGTGCCAATAAGTTGATAAGATGGTGCTGAAATGTATTCTTTTGGGACAGCCATGAGAATGGAATGGGCACAACCCAAGAGACAGGTGCCGGTACTGGAAACATGATTATAGGGAAAAGTCACCATCTCTGAAGTTTCTCATTCCATCCCCACAGGCCCACTAACCACAGACAGCCTGGACAACCCTACACTGACTCGGAAGAAACCTTCAAGTAGGAGGGAAGGAGAATGAGCTAGCTGAAAAGGAAAGCTTGGGGGAAAGTATACATGTCTTACCTACTGTACCACAGTGCTGGCTCATATTAGCTCTTCATAGGATGGGCCTTGTCCCTGGTCAAGGATTCTCATGCTTGTCTTATTTATATTAAAACTCAAAAGTGGCAAGAGAAATAAGTACTACTAGACTGGGTGTGGCAACACACACCTGTAATTCACAGCTTCTTGGCAGGTGAAGATCACAAGTTTGAGGCCTGCCAACTTAGCAAGACCCTGTCTCAAAATCAAAAATGAAAAGGAGTGGGGATGTAGCTTAGGGGAAAATGCACACTTGAGTTCAATCCCCAGCACACAAAGGGGATAAAAACCAAAACATTGGAGGGCTTTAGAATAGAAGAGTAGAAGCACTAGTCAGAAAATTTAGAAGGAAAATCTTTGCACTAACCTAGCCATCCAAAGCAATCAATGGGCTTATGCTAGAGAAGAATAAAACAACACCCATCCTTTTTTTTTTTTTTTTTTTTTTTTTTGTACCAGGGTTCAGACCCAGGGGTGCTTACACACTGAGCCATATCCACAGCCCTTTTTATATTTTATTTTGAAACAGGGTCTTGCTAAATTGCTTATGGTCTCACTAAGTTGCTGGGGCTGGCTTTGAACTCATAATCCTCCTGCCTCAGCCTCCGTAGTGGCTGGGATTACAGGAATGTGCCACCATTCCCAGCAACACCCATCTTTTCTTCGCATCAAAACCCACTAAGATAGTGAGGGCTCAACACTTAAAGGGGAAGCCACAGCATCTTCAGCAGTGTGAATCCACAGAAGGTACCACCACTAAGGCTGTCTTTCCCTCAGTTACAGGACCTCTAGACAGGCTGGCACAGAACTGCCATATGCGCCTTGCTGCCTCCTCCACCTCCAGGTCACCAGCATCACACCAAGATAAGCAAGTTAAGTCTGATGGAAATAATTAATTAGAAAGCAGGAAAGCAAGAATTTTTCTTAAAGTGTTTTAGCTCCAAGGTCTGTGAATGCCTTAAACTATGCTGAACAAATCCTACTTTTATTGCTGACTTTATTTTTCACTCTGCCTAAATTAAAAAAAAAAAAAAATTGAAATGGCTACTTAACAAATTCAAGCCCTCTCTCTTTCCTTGACACATTCCATTATGTCCTAGAAGTGTGCCCTTCAATTCCTACAGCTAGTCCTCAGATGTTGGCATTTTTGGGCTCTTCTCTTACCAGTTGCATCACTGTCTTCTGACCAGATCCACCTTTGCTCAAGTCCTTCCTAAACGGGCGTTTCCCAGAGGAAGCAGAATACTCTAGGCCAGCCCTTCCCTGCCCTGAGCCTGTACTTGGCCTCACCCTTCTCTGGATTCCGTTCTGGGTTATGTACCAGGACCACCTGAGCTCTCTTGAAAAGTATCACATTTATTCTTGTTTCATGAACTTCTAAGTTGTTGTAATTTAAGGTATGCTTCTCCTATCCTTATCCTTTTCAAAAATATTTCTTTCTTCATGTCCATACATTTGCTACTTTGGTAGACCCAACTACCAAGTTGAAGGGTGAAACTATATCATGTATTTCTATGTTCCTCACATTGTGCCCAGTCCATATAAAAAAGTTATTAAATAACCATGCAATTGAATGTCCCACAAATATGAGGTGGCTCCTTCTGGGGATGATTCATGATCTAAAGATGGAAGATAATCACCTATAATTGGAGGTTTAGACTTTCATTCACATGACCAGTGGGTGATAGTGTATCTGCAGAGAGAGAGCTGAAGGCAGAGCAGCAAAGGCTCAATGGCAAGAGAAGCGAAAAGGAGATTTACAAACAACACAAAAGCAGAGAAAAGAATGACTGATGAATACCTCCATTTCTTTCAAGTAACTCTTCCTGAGAACTGATACAGGCAAAGTTGTTCTGCCTTGACAAATCATACCCAATCTGCCAGAATATTCCAGATCTTCCTGGATGTGGAAATGCTGGGAAGCCTTTTCCATTCCTGAATTAATTTTTCTTTCCTCTGCACTATTGCTATGACTTGAATATGGTTTGTCTCTATTATGGTTGGGATGTGAGGTGCCCCCATCAAAAAAACAAAAGCTCATGTGTGAGACAATGCAGGAAGGCTTCAAGGTGAAATGCTTGGGTTATGGCAGCTTCAACCCAATCAGTGAATTAATCCCCATCAGGTAACTGAAGGCAGGTAGGATATGGCTGGAGGAGGTGGGTCACTGGGGGCATGCCTTTGGAGTATATATTTGGTGAGCTGAGTTTAGTCTCTCCTTGCTTCCCAAGACATATACAATGTCTTGATAAGCTTCCCTTCATCACACTTCCACTATGTTGTTCTGACATATTTCAAGCCCCGAGGAATGGAACTGGCTGTCTATGGACTGAGACCTCTGAAACTGTGTGCCCTCCAAAATAAACTTCTCCTTAAAATTGTTCTTTTCAGGTCCTTTTAGTCACAGCAGCAAAAAAGCTGACTAAAACAAACCTCTCTAAAATTCATGCTGAAATTTGACTGCCATTATGGCAATAATAGAAGGTAAGGCCTGTTAGGGATGATTATGTCATTAAGAGGGATTGATGCCTTTCTCAAGGGACTAGTTACTGCAAGAGCAGGCTGTTATAAAAATGATGCTGTCCCTTGTATCAACTCTTGTATGTATGTATTCACCTGCCCTTCAGCTTCCCCACCAGGAACTGAGGAGCTAAGCAGATGCTGGCAAGATGCTCTTGGACTTCCCAGCTTCCAGAACCATGAGCCAAAATAAATTTCTTTTCTTTTTAAATTACCTGTCCTGAGGTATTCCATCATGGTGACCAAAAATGGAGTAAGATGACTCTCATGGTATGCTGCCTAAACTTTTGATAATTTCTCTTTTGTTTTTCCTTATTTTTCATAAAGTTGTCTACACTATTAAGTTATTCAACAGCAGAAGTAGCTTATGAATTTATTGAAGACTGCCTTTCTTATAGTGAGTGTACTTGCAAAAAAAAAAAAAAAAATCCAACTTGGCCTCATTAAAAAATGCCCCCCAAACCTGCTAATTGTGCTAATAATTCTTTTCTATAAGTGACCCTCTATGATCCCTTGACATGAATGCAATTCTTATAATTCCTACAATTTTGTTATTAAAAGTAAAGAACTATAGCACCTTCAGGAAGTTCATGTCAAGCTGCCCATTTCCGGTAATGGGACCCAACTGAAAACAAGTAGGCAATGAAGACAGAATCAAACTGGGAAGTCCCAAGAGAAAGAATATCCCACTTTACAAATATCCATTAAGTTGCAATTCAATTAAAGCATCTGAAAAGAATTCATAAGTATCAGCAGACCCTGTAATTGCTTAATTAAAGAGAGAAGCCCAGCAAACCCAACCACAGTAGCAGCCTGATTCATTAGCACCTCTGTGAGAGCAGAATGGGATTCCTCACTTAAACATACATCGGCTTTAATTGTGTAATTTGGTTAGGCACTGGTAATCAATGGGGTCCGCCATTCCCAGGGCCGGGAGATGAGGAGGATATTCCTGTTTACCTTCTCTGCCCTCCTCTCATTAGTTTTTGGTCTACTGAAACAGGCAGTTGATATTCCAATTAGGATTGGCTGGAGAAGAGATGTTAAACAAAAAGAAGGAAATGAAACACTTTATTCAAAGGCACTTGGAGTACAGGAACATAGCCACACTTGGAGCTCCCTGTGCACAACCCCACTACTCTATTAAATCCCAGACACCTAGGGCCTTTCTCATGGCTTCCTGTGTCAGAATGCTGTAATGAAAGAGAAAGAGGAGGGGGTGGGGGGAATCAAAAAAATGCCAAAGGGTAAGTAAAGGGAAGTCTCATTTTCTAGCCTTGTCACATGTGACTGGGTAACTGGTTAATTATATGTCACATGCTGTGATCCACGTAAGAATCCCCTGCCAAGTGGCTGCTGCCTTCCAGGCAGTTTGTCCCATGAGCTCCATGTAAGGTGAGTGACATCCATCCTCCACCCTCACCCAACTGGTCTCAGTCTGAAAGTCATAGTAGATACTGCTGCACCCTCTAAGAACATGTAAATGCAAATGTGGGGTGCACTCAGTCAGTTGGCAGAAGAAGCTACATATCTATGACTCCTCAGATTACAGTGAAGCCTTAAATTATTATTCTCTTTCAACTCTGGAGGAAGCATTTGGTTTACAGGATGCTACCTTGATACCTGCAATGCTTGGCCAACAGGACAACTTCCTGGAATTGTGCCTTCAGCACGACCCTGATACCCAAGAGCTAAGAAGGTAATTCAAAATAAGCGAACTTCGTATAAAGGTCATAGTGACAGGACACACACTCCATGCCCACTGGTGCTATTAAAAAACCATGCATTAAGGGACCAGTGATTTTCAAAGATGTGCCTCAGTCTCCCTTTGGACAAGACACCAAAATAAAATGTGACACACATGACAAGCAGAGATAAACTAAAAATAGAGACTGTAGGTACCTAACAGCTCTACTCTAATGGAAGGCAATGTATGGGGCTCAATAAATGCTAGATGAGGAAAAAGGATGCTTTTAGACAAACGCAGGCTGCCCAGGGATCTTGGCTTCCCTGCTAACTCAGGACAAGAACTGACTGTGATTTGCCACTAAGAATGAAATAAGTATGCACAGGAGGCCACAGCAGCAGGCAGAGGGACCTTGAACAGTCTCAGCTCAGGTGGTATAAGGTCACCCGCTCACCAACCAAACCTAAGCCAGGTGCTCAAAGGACTAAAGGGCAAGAGCTTTCAGAAGGCACTGACCTGTTAGCTACAGCTGACTTTCCCCAGCCCCACCTGCTCTCCCATCTGACCAAGCAATCACTTCACATACAGGGGTGCAGGAACCGTGACAGAGAGGCCAGCTGGCTCAGGCCAAATGCCACTCCCTATCAAGCTGTGGGGCCGTCTGCCCAAAAAAGGCCACATAACAATGGAAAGTGTCCACCCCACCTTGAAGTAGAGAGGGCTCTCCACAAGGCTGGGAATAATGAGAGCAGCTGAAGGGACTAATCTCAACAGTTGGCTTGACTTTCCCCAGGAGAATCACAATGCTAACTCCCTCCTTGGGCAGAGAGACATCAATTCCAGCAGAGTGCCACTTTTACTCAGTGTGGAGAGCATACCCAGGTACTGCGGGCTGTACGGGCATCCTGGTCCAGGTCAACGACTCCACAACACAGATGCTGGACCCATGCCTCCACTCACCTTCACTGATGCCATCAGGCCCAAGGACCAAGGGGCCTTCTGGCTCTCAGTGGACACTCTGGGTCACACTCTTGGCTATGCCATTCAGTTTGTCACCACTCTATTCCTATCCCTTGCAGCCTGTCTTGGTTCCTTCTCAGAATTCACACCAGGGCTTTTCAAATTTTAAAAGGCATGTTCCCTATGATAATCTCTCATTCCATCATTTTTATATCCTCATTTGCCAAGAAGATTTTGTTGAGTTCTACATTATATAATTGGTATTATAGAAACAATAGGTATACTGAATAGCTTTGTCAACTGTATATGCCATCTTCCTGATCCTTGAGCCAGAATTACAGTTCTAGATGTACTCAATATGCTGACATCCTTGAACTATTAACTTGCTGCATTAGCTTAATTTTCTGTACTAGTTTACATTCTGGCTTAGACTGGGATGAGCAACCTACATTTGATGAGTCCTCTCCTTACTGTCTACATACACTCCCTAGTCAACTGTAATCTGCCTTTAGTTGACTCAACTCTGATGAAACTGCACTGACAAAGGTAACCCATGACTTCCTGATTGATAAGTAGTATAAAATCACTTCACCACTGTGGATAATTGATATTTTTATGTAAAGTCTGACACTGCAGACTCCTTCGAGTTCCTTGCATCCTTGGCTTCCAGAAGATTCCCTCTCAAGGTCTTGCTTCTACTCCTCTGACCACATTTTCTCTGCCTAAATGAATCTCCAGCTCACTCCTCACATGCTGGTGTTTTGTAGGGTGTTCACTCTTACTATTCCTTTCCCGTAGGCACCCAGGGAGCTTCAATTATTGTCAATACATCACTCTTTGACCTGAACATTTTGCCAAAACTCCTCTGCTGAGCTTGAGCTCTCACATGAAACCTCAAACACTGCACATCCAAATCCAAACCAATGATCTGTTCCTCAAACCAATTCTTACTTTTGTGTTACCCGTGATTGTGGACGTCACAATTTACCCAGATGCTTGACTTTCCCTGCTAGCCTCCACATCATCCACCCATCCTGACCAAAGAAAGTCCAGTCATGGCCTGTATCCTATCATGTCTACCTCCCAAACATTTCCCAACCTCTCTGCTTCTCTCTACTGCCAAATTTCTAGCCTGTACCCTGACCTTCAGAAGTCTGCTCCCCTGGACCCTTGCCTCACTTATTCCAGTGTATATATCAAAGTGAACTTTCTGAGCCCAAGTCATACCCTAGTACCTGTTCACCTAGAATGTGTCGCTCCTCTTGCTACCCACTCCAACGCAGCAAGCTCTTCTTTGTCCTTCAAATGCAGCACTGCTGGAAAGTATTCTCTGAACTCCTTTCAAAGAACTCATCATCCCCTCCTTGGTGTTACTTCTGTTACTTTGTCCCCAATTCTATTCACTTACCTAGTGCCCAACTGTAAAGGTTAATTTGAATTGTCAACTTGACTGGATTAAGAGATGTTGATGATTAAGAGGTTTCTGGGTGTGTCAATGAGGGTGTGTCTAGGAATGACTGGAATGTGGGATAGTGAACTGAAGTGGAGCCCTCCCTAAGTGTGGGCAGCATCACCCAATAGGATGGTAGCTTGGATGGAATAAAAGTTGGAAGAACAAGGAAGCAGATGCTGATGTAAGCTGAACTCTTCTTGAATGAGTTCTTGATTGCTGCTTTGATCCTCTGAGGATATCAGACTTTCACTTCTTCACTCTTCCAAAGTGGACTCTGCTAATGATTCTCCAGGGAGCTTCCAGAAGCCTTGGTCTCTGACTAGGGTAACACTGTTGATCCCTCTCGTTCCGGGGATTCTGCCTCTTGGACTGAGCAGTTGCTGGTTCCCCCAGCTCTCCAGCTGTAGACAGCCATTGTGGACTATCCAGTTACTGGTCATGTAAGTCAAGCTAATAAATCCTCTTTTAATAATCATACTTCTTGTTGATTCTGTTCCTCTAGAGAACTCTAATACACCAACACTACAGTTTCTACATGTCTGTTACCCCTTGAGAGTCTCCTGAGACCTCTGACTATTCCCACTTGTTTATTCCTTGTGACAAGGATGTAAGACAATGCAAAGTTCCTTGTTCTAGAGTCTCAGAGGGGAAATCCAGGAGCTTTCTTTTTAGGGACCTCAGGCAGGAGGAGGCTGGTATAGCTCTGTTTCCTGACTTTTCCCATTGATGGATTTGGTTAAAATCTCCCCAGCAGAACTACAGTTACATGCGTACACAATACATGACCACACCATCACGTGACAGACAAGGTAAGATCTAGTTAGAAAAATATTAGCAACAATCCTGGGAGGCAGGAAACCATCTGCAGTTAAAACTAATATGTACACGGTGACTTAAACGGGATAAATAACCTCCTCAAAAATCATCTGCGTGTGTAAAGTACAGCCAGGATCCAAAATGAGATCTGTTTCCTCTTAAGACTTTTCAAGGTCCTGCCTCCCTGCCAGGTTTCCAAAGAACCACAAGACATATAATCTAACCAAACACACTGTGGCAGGAGGACAAATGTAAAGATTATACTTTTTATCATGTATGTTCTTCTGTGTAATTTATCTTTCAGAATAAGTTAACTCAAGCAATGCCTTGGAATTGTGAAGCTCTGAATAATGCCAAGTCCACAGAGGAACTGGCTGATGCAAAGTCGAATGATCAGATGGCTTATGTCTAAGCAAGCTGAAGTGAAACCAGAAGGGTTCCAAAGGAACGTGCCAAAACAGGTCCATACCTTTGGAAATAAACTCTGTACTGCCAAAAGGATGCTTTTGTGTTCAGGTATACAGTAGAGAATGAATTTCATATATACCTTACACTCGGTAATAAGAGTTCACTACTAAGAAAATTCTCAGTACAGAAATATTAAGATAAGGACATCAGTGTCCCCATGAAAGGACTCTCACTCACTGCTCTGTAGCACCCTGGTTTACAACTCACATTACCAAAAATTCGAGCAAGCTACCCTAAGGGTAGGGTGTGGATCAGTTGCAGTTCTCTGCCCTGAGTTCGGAGTCATACTTCAGTTAACTCCTTCAGAGCTGTGTAGGGATCACGTTGGTAAGGGTGCCCATTGAAAAGGGACAGGTAAGCAGTGGCAGCTGTGAGCTTCACAGCCCTGTGTTCGAGGAGTAACTTACCTCACATAACTGAATTCATTTAATTGGGGCCTGAAGAAGACCCTTATCCAGGCAAGAAACTCACTGCCTTCTAGGAAAAGGAGGCTGATGCAACCTAGGTGGGGACAGCAAGTCTGGTCCTTGCTTCTTTTCCCTCACAACAAATTCTATTCAATAATCCAACAGAAGAAGGGCAGAGGCAACAGGACAGCATCAGAAAAGGCAATGTGCATCTGGGGAGTACAATGGAACAAGGCCTTTGTGAGTGAATGAATGAGTGTATATGCTGCGCCTGTGGGTGTGGGAGGGAGCGCGGCGGTGGAAGCAGAACGACAGCCTTCCCTCAAAGACCAGTCTCTGTGAAGAACTGACTGGAAATAAATAACTTCATTATTTGCCAGCAGCGAAGAAATGAAGCAGTTTGCTCCCTGAATACATAAATGTAAACTGCTCAAAGAACGCACTTCATACATAGTCTTGCTGGTTTGGGAAATATTAAGATACTAGAGAAGACAGGACAAGAGATGTACATCCAGACAGCAAAGAGAGGAGGAGGCTTGCCCGAGCACGTCACCCTCAGTCCAGCAAGAGATAGTACAGACACAGGAGCCTGGCAAACTAATGTCATGGTTGGGGTCTCACACAGGATTGGTACCCTGATGAAACTTGAAAGGAAAAAACCCAGAAGTAAATGGCATTGTGTGGGGAGCTCCACGGGCAGGGTGTCTCAGTGCCTCTGAGGTCTGCTGATGACTAACATGGCAGAGGCAGGAGAACTTAAGTGGTTAATACCAACTATGACAGTTCCATCATATTTTTTTCTTGGGCCTAGAATTCCCTTCACCTATGCACTCTGAGGCTATGTGCTGTCTTTTAAGCTCCTTTCCTTCTACATCTTGTGCTCAGTGGATGTGAAGAGATGGAGGAGGGTGTAGTGCTGGTTTTGAGGCTACATGCGAGTAACATGGAGATGGTATGCTCACACCCCATTTCCAGATTAAAGTCAGGACAGGCTCCTGGGCCTATCTAACCACTGGAAAAGGAAGGTTACGTGAAGAATGTTCCAAGTAGCATATTACATGTAAGTCTTACCTGCAAGCAAGAAAGTGATAAGGCAAGTTTCCTTTGGCAAGTAGAGTTTGAGGCGAGAACCACTGAAGACGTACTCCACCACAGCTTCAGAACGACCTGCCCGCTGAAGAAAGGGCAGGAACTGCTTTGCTTTTTGGGTATCCTGAAGGAGAAAAGAAAAAAAAAAAAATCATTGGAAAGTAATGGAACTGAGAAAATGCTTCTTTTTCTCTTGTCTAGAAAAGAAAGTCCAGCAGACACCAGGGAAAGAAGCAAAGAACCCTATAAAACAAGATATTTCTGAAGACATGGCACAGATGTGACACTTATGTAATCTTGACAGAAGAAATATAGTTAAGCAGCAGTGTAGAACATTCTCATTGACTAAGTACTTCCCTCTGTTCAGTTACTAAGCACTCAGTGGATATAGGAGTTAGAAGGGTGCTTGGAAATGGAGATGTTCCCTCTTTCTTTGGGGCAGAAAGAAAAGTTTGTCTTCCCTTAATATAAAACTCAGGTCACAAGACCAACACTACCCTTCCATGGAGGTTAATTTAATCTTTGGGGGGAAAAAAAAAGTCCAGGCTGCATTACACAGCCCTAAAGCCCTTCTCAGGAAACCAAAAATTAGTTCATCTTGAATCTTGAACAGATTGTCTCCTGTTTCTTAATCTTGAGCCCAGTTTGGAGATGAGGTGGACCCTAGGGTATTCTTTCTACCCAGGGAAATCTACAACAGTAGGATGTGCTCCATGAAGAGAAATACCACATCATGTCAGCACAAATAATTATAGAAATAATATAAACACATAAAACCGCCAAGCACTTTCTGAACTTTTTCATGCATCAACACGAAGTCCATGCATTCTACTCTCCAGAGTAGCAAGCATGGATGTTTTGAAACTCAGAGCTCTCTACCGCATAGGAGCTGAGGCCTTCAAATCCTTTCGAGCTAATTAAATAGATGATAGAGTAAGCAAGCATCAAAATATCACATGGCATATGCTGGGGGAATAGTCACTGGCTGTCAGAATTTCAGGTTTTCAGCCCAGGCTGCAAGTGTAAACTCCCTGCGAGGACAGCAAGTTCTGCACACTCTCCTGACTTCTGTGACACAGGCAGTCTGCACTCAGCTGAGCTCTTCCCTTCTGACTCTTCTCCTAGCAACAGAGCTATTGTATCTAAATTAATGTACATTAGATAATGAAAATTTAACAAGCCATCAAGTATTTTGCTGCTTTCACAGCAGCCAAAGGGGCTCCTCTCATTCAGAAGCAGTGAGGTAGGCTGGGATAAAAACAATATTGAGAGTAATGAGATTCATCCCTCCCTTCAAACAAGTTCTTAGATAAAAGGAGAGACAGTCATCCATTCTCAGCGTTTCTAGTGGCACACTGGTAGTAGAAGGTAAGCTAACAATGAGCTTTAGTGGGTTGGAAACTTCCTCACGGAATACTTCAATGCATACTCTTCTATACATATACTGCAGGAAAAATGCCTTTCTGGCAGTTGGCTTAAGTCCGGAACAGTCAAGCAAGACAAATGCTCCATGGGAACAAAAGCACTACCTGATTAAAATCTTTTGCCATACTAGTCTAAATCTGGGACATTATTCATGAGCTGAGCCAGTAAGTCAACAATGATTATCAAATTGATTATTGAAATCATGAGCAACCTATGTCTCTGAAGAGAAGGCCTTTTTCTTCAAGACTGGAGTTATTTACAATTTTCAGAAATAGACTTTTGGTCCTCACTATTTTTTAGATGTATTTGAGAATAAAATGCTTATAGGAATAACAATAACGGGTGCATGCCTTTATTGTTAATACTAACAAGGAAGGTGCAGCAAGCCATTTTCCCTTCCTGCTAAATTCCCAAAGTAGGTAGACAAAGTATTATTTACTTTACCAGGAGAGCAACTTTTTTGGACTAAGAATAGTCAAGGGGAATCAAAGGGACCTTACTGCTCACTTTGCAATAAAAGTCCGCAGACATTCCTGACTCCTCCTGAGTCTCAACTCACAACCCAATGGCCCCATTCCAGAAATGACATGCCACCGACTACAGCGAAGATCAGAAGCAAAAGCCAGTGACGAAAGCAAATTTTAAAAGCCTCCCAGCACTAGCCATATTTCTCTACTTCATGTACAACCAGAGAAATAAGTTTTACCCCATTTGTTTAAAAAAAAAAAAATTACAAGACAAGACATGAAGCTCCCAGTCTTCTTGAGGCAAGTGTTCAAAGGCTTCGATGAGATGAAATGCCCATGGACCCATCTGTTAGGAGGAGCATAAACATTTCATCCAAGGTAACAGAACTTAAAGACTAAATGGTCTTATAAAGTCAATTCAACTGAATGTAAAAACCAAAAGATACCAGCTCTTTTAGACCTCAGTTGCAGTCACACAGTGGTGTCTTGTCTTTCTTTGTAATCTCAAGCATGTCTGCTTGGCCTGCTCCTTTTCCATATAAAAACTCATGAAATAATTTTATAAATTTAGTATTTGTTTCAATGGCTCAAGTGAAAATACTGGTAAGAAATATTGGCAAGTTTCCTCAGGCAATGTAGCCATAAATCATTCCCTGCTAATTAAGTCACGGAAGTCATTTATTTTAGGAATTCTGATTTTATTACTATAAAACTGCCCCAATGTCATTAGGTAATTTGCCTTTTGAAGAGCCTATGTAAATATAGCAATGTGCTTCAGATTCTTATACACATTTTTAGGTTAGTAAGATAAAAAAAAAAAAAAAAAGGTAAAAAAAAGAAAATTTGATTATGAGAAAGTATAACAGAGTACAGTTTATGCCCTGAAAAGCTGATGATGTCACTTGGATATTAAGGACAATAAAGTAGTAAAGTTCAAAAGAGCTCATTAATATGACATTTTAAATTCTCCTCCAATAATCCTAAAGCACTACTTACTGAGATTTAATGAAATTAAAGATCTCTTTAGGAAATTTTAGCCCCAAACATATAAGTTAATATTAAAGGTTTCAGATGTAAAGAAATAACAATATTGGTGCTCATCACACACATGCCCATTTCTGCTTACTAGTCTACACACAGACTCTCACTCTCAGGCTTCCTATTTTGTGACTCATTCATATAAGGTCTTGGGATCTATTGCCACAGATCCCTGGTAATACACTGGGTTCAAGACTTTGAGAATCCACTCAAAGCCTTCAAGATAAATTAGCTATGTTTTTCTGTTATCTATACCAATATTCCCCTCCACTGGTGTAAATAATCAAGAAGCAACTGTATTTCTGAGGAGAGAAGTCCTTTTTGTTACACTGGTAGTTTACACATTTCCTGTACTCCACAACAAACCTATACATAACAATTTTCCTGTACTCTTGGAAAAGCTAATTTAAGGTTGCATTAGCCACATTTAACCTGCTATTGTGGATGGCATCTCTTTAAGGAATGTTTCTGCCTCCTCAATGCACCTTGAAATTGAGAAAGTAATGATGCAACAAATGTGCCTGGGGTGACTTCATTTCAAAGCATGTTAATATCTATACCTGAAATTTAGAGGACCAGGGTTTGGAATGTCCCTCAAGAAAGGCTAGATGAGTCTTTGAGAGAGGCAAAGGTTATAAGGAGACCTTAATTAAATGCTCCCACTCTGCCCCACTTCTGGCTTGTCAGTCCAAATCTCTTTCCAAATAAGGGTACGTCACACCTGTCTGTTGAATGTAACAAACCCCCCTCTGTAGCTAGACTGCATTTCTCAGCAAAGTACCTTCCTGTGTTTATAAAGGTATGTAAAAATAATTTTACAACGAAAAACCTTGTTTGGGAAGAATGGGAAAGTTGGGGGGTGCTGGAAAGAGCTGGAAAAATAGTCCTTACACGACAAGGTCACTTGCATCCTAGAAGAACAGACCTTACAGAAATTAAACTTCTATGAAATCCTGGAACAGGGCTTGAAGCTAATAACAATAAATGTTATTAGCACAGTGAATCCTATGATTTTTCCGCTGGAAATTCCTATGTGGTAGACACGAAAGTAGAAAGGACTGATGAAAGGCAAACACTGCAGCACTCAAAGAGCACAGGGAAATGGGAACACAGTAAACCTGTTAGTTAACAATTAACCAGTCAGGATTATCATGTGCAAGCTCAAATGGGAACCGTTAATAAGGAAGCTCACTAATGAGTTCTCATCATCACAATCACTCTTTGATTAACATCATAGGAAAAAGAACTAAAAACAAATACACGCAGAGCTGATTATGTTACCACAGGGGTCCTCCACAGCACTTGAGAAACTCAACGTGAAGGGTCCATCCATCCTGAGGAGCCTCTTTGGAGGTACAACCATGTACTCTACTGCCCACCCTGGAATGTTTCTTCCCTGTAAGAGCTGACTGTGCTGCTAGGTCCCCTCAAGGCCAGGCTCAAGGACTGCGGAGCACAAAGCTGTTTGGGTCCAACCAACCTTAATATTGAAGTGGCAAAATCCTTGTGAACAAGAGGACTGATACAGATAAGAGTGTGGAGATCAGAAATAATGGCTAAGGATACTGAAGTAAATGTGTTCTTTCATTTTAAGGTGTATCGTGATCATCTACTGCTACAGATTTCTGTTTTACGGAGCCGTACAGATCAGGGAAACTACTACTGCAGCTGTGGTGAAGACAAATCACAACTATATCCTCTACCAGAAAGGCAAAAAAGTCATCCATCACTCCACACTCTTCCTCTTTTCCACACGCTGGGCTACAGGGCCACAAGTGACATTTTAATTTGCAGAATGAGTTTATGATTCTCTGTGAGAAGCCAGCTGTATGGCATGATAATCTCTTGAGATAAATGGGACCCTGATAGGGAGGACACTTGGGAATGTGTTCCAGCTCCAGCGTTACCACAAGCACTTAAAAACTTGAAACCAACCTTCCCTTGGCTGGTTATCAATATTTCACAGCGTGGTGTGTGTGAGGGGGCTGAGGGAAGGAGTGTGTAAACTTCAGCAAGCTGCACGTTTAACAGGAATGAAGCGAACACAGGAGAGAACCCTGGAGGAAAACACTGACTAAAAGAAAACCAAACAACATTACAACAGTTCAAAAAAGAAAAAAAAAGGTGCTGAATCTAGGTCATCAATAATCTCTCATTAAGCGCTGTCTGTGGTTTACAGTTTCTCACGCTGTTCACTTAGTTGGCACAGCACCAAGCTCAGGCCTCCAACACCTTGACGTGTAGGAGAAATGGGCCCCACTCCTGGGATCAGGAACCTAAAGGACATCTTAGGAGCACTAAGCTGGTAGAAAGCACAGGGCCTGGGAGGCCAGCTTTCTAACCTGTGGCTCTCACAAGACAGAACAACCTGCCTTCCCTGACTCTAACCCTTTACCCATTATTTAGGTTGGACTGCCTGGCTAAGCAAAATTTCCAACAAGGAACTTGTAAGATAAGGACAGACAAAGGGCAGAGGGGGCTGGAATGGTGTGTTTACTGAACAGGAAGAAGAAAGCTGGGGAGCATGTCAGTCAAGTGGATCCTCATCTCCCACACATGTAGGGAAAAAATTACTCTTCTATCAGACTTGAAAGGAACTAAACCTTGTACAACTTTTTGGGGGGATTGGTGGGGAGGGACTGAACTCAGGGCCTTGTGCATGCTAGCCAAGCACTATGCCACAGAGTCATATCCCCAGGCCATCTTCTACAGCTTTAAGAACATGTCTGTTCTCAGGAATTCTACAAAGGGCAGGCATGTATAAATATTTCCATTTGGTTGTTCCTGCCCACCATCTATTTCTTTTCCACAATATGGAATACTGAGAAAAGAAAGCAGGATTCGGCACTTTTTATACTTAGAATGAAAATACGCAAAGCATCATGCTGACAATCACCACACCCAACTAAAATAAGTCAAATTGTGTAACAGGTCCCAGAATGTGGCCTGGACTTCACTTGTAACTACTCAAAATTGGAAGTAACCTAAATATCCAGCAACTGGGGAAAAACAAAACTAGAACATCACAATGTATAATACTATTCTATAGTAAAAATGGATCAACTGCAAATACATGATTCCATTTCCATGACATTCTTGTAAAGGTTCAACTCTAGGGGCTGAGAGTATAGCTCAGTGGTAGGGTACTTGTTGAGCATGAGCGAGGACCTGGATTTGATCTCCAGGACCACAAAACAAACAAGATTCAAATGCAGGGTCAGACAACATATCAGTGGTTGTCAGGGACAAGGAGTTAGCTCTAAAGGGAATGGAGGAATTTGGGGGATGATGAAACAGTAATATTAGCTTGGTTGTAGTGATGGTTACAGGTTTATGTGTTTCTCAAAATGCACATTTGTAAAAACTCATAGAATCGAGTTGTCAAAAATGATATATTTTAATTTTATGTTAATACCTTAATTTTAAGAATAAAGGACAAAAATGACCTGTGTAAGAAGAATAGTCAATATTTTAATTTTTAATTCAAGGAAACTTTTTTCTGAGAAAACAGAAAGACAAGTTCAAAACTAACCACTCAGAAAAATAAAATAAAATAAAATAAACAAAACAAACTAACCACTCAGTAATTATGGCTTAGACCAACTACTTTAACATATTTAGATACTAAATGTATTAAAGTACTTAAAAATTTTTGAGCAGAAAGTGGTGCAGATGAGAAAAGTAAGGGGTTAGAGCAGAGTAAAAAAATCTTAACCAAAGATTTGTTTTCCCCAAAAGTAGCATTAAAAAGTCTCAATTATTAGGCAATGTCTAAAAGAAAGCATGAGGAACGTGACATCACCCTTAACAGGCCATAAAGGGGTCTTTCCTACTTGGAAACAAAATCAGGTGATACATCTTATTAATGTGAATAAAATCATATCAAATTCTCAATCAAATGAAAATTCTACACAGGTTTAGGGATTGTTCTTTTATTGAATGACTTTCAGTTTCCCAAATTCAACCAGCTGAAATTATGCTGTGAGAATCATTCATTTTAACCTTTAGAAATGAAGTCATTGCCTTTTAGTGGTATATTCTGCATTTTATCATCAACAGGAAATATAATGCCCTTGGCTTATTCTACAACACTTTTTTTCTTGTAAGTTTAGAATAGAAATCACAGATAATGGTATATCTGTGCTCCATATAAAAGGGGAAGGAGAATGTATATAACTACTTGAATAAAGTATCAAATATATAGCTCGTTTCCCTCCTGTCTTCAGTTTTCCTCCTTTAACTTGGATGCGATGTACCCATTAAGGCAGAGCCAAAGGTACCACACGCTTCAGTCCTCCTCCCTCGGGCCTGCCAATCCACAGAACATGTGGAAATCTGGGCTCATCACCAATTCATGGCATCCAAAAAGTTTCTACAAATAAATCCCATCTCTTCTGTCTCCCATTTTCCCCCAAACAGTCCTTCCCTTTTTTCATTTTTTCAAACTCTAACTTCTCAACGGGATATTATTACAATATTGTTACAGTTTTTGGTTAGATTAACTCCTGTTTTTCACACTGTGACTTTGAAAAGCCCTCCTGCTGCAGCACTTCCCCCAGGGCTCTTCAATCCTCGGTAGAGGGGCTTGCCCCATGTTCCCTCCAAACCTCTCCTGGATGGTATTACCTCCATCCATGCCTGTGCTTTCTCTATTTACTCTCTTATCCTTTATAAAAAAGACATTTTATTTTTAGAACATGGACACGACACTGGCCTAAAGACAGCTTATCTATAGTGTGTGGCAATGAGAATATGCAAGAAAGCACCTCAACCAGAGTCTACACCTCCGGATAGCAATCGCAAGACTAGGATTCAAAAGTAACTTAGAGGTATGAAATGCTATTTCATTAAAAGTTTTAGATCAATTTTTATCACTTCCAATGTCTCCATAGGCAAAAAGGTAAGAACTTATTATAGAACCAGAAAATGGCTTGAGAGATAATTAAAATAAAATGTGCAGTTAAAAGATGGTCTGACGAAGCACACGTTTTCATTTCATGGGCAAATCAAGAACTCAGGGGCAAGGAAATTGATGCCATGCAAAACTCTATCCTGCTCCAGACAAGAATGCAATTTCAGAAAAGGAGAAAGAAAAAATGTCAGCAAGGGATCTAGGACAAAATTAAAACATTTAAACAAATGGTAATAAAGGTTAGATGGGCATGGATGCAATTTTTTCCCCTGAATATTGTCTCCCTACGGTTGGCTGGTTCTATAGACAGAACCCACAGATATGGAGGGCCAACTGTACTTAGAATATCATTTTGCCTGCATATCTACCACTGTTGGTCCAATAAACTTTAAGTGACAGAATTTTTAATTGTGCCTTACTAGTCTTTTTAAATCCCTATGTTTTTAATAGTAAAAAAGCAATTTGGAAGAGAAAGTTCCACTTTTCTCAATATGGAGAAAAATGCCAACTATTATGGTAGAAATTTATTATTAATTAAAACTGAAGATGGTCAGTGTTTTCAAGAACAAAAAAATGCAGCCAATTAAAAAAATCATTTTACTTTATAAAGATTTATAAAATGTTTTAAAATATGCTATTCTTCAGCCTAAGTTTCTGTTTCAAAAATTTTAAGAAAATAATGATTTAGAGAAAGGTTACTTATGATAGGAAAAAACAACCCCAAAGGCCCTATATCCAAAAGTGGAGGATTAAAACAATTGCAGTATAGAATTTTACAGTATTCACTCATTCACCAATATCTGCCAAGTATCCTATGCCAGATGCTTTTCTAAGAACTAACTGTAGAGTTAATTTTTTTTCTTTGCAGAAAATTTGTGTAAGGAAAAAAAGTATAAGTTATTATTTTAGAAAGAAAATATAGTAACATTCAAGGCTGATTCAGCTTTGCCCAGATAAACTTACAAATTATTTAGGTCAGATAACTGCCCCTCCAGTTTTTCAGAGTCAACATTCATCATTCTCTATAATGAATTAGTTGTTTACATTTCGAGACATAGATTTTATTTATGCTATAATAAAGTCTGTAAAGCACACTGACTGGAAGCTGATAAGAAATTTGCTCCATGATTCAATCAAATGGGGATCTAAACACAGTGCTTCATGGTGCAGCAGACACAGAAGCAGACCTTCTCTTAAGTGTAAAAGTTTAATGCAGATAATTATGATTTAGAGCCAAGAAAATACAATACAATACAAACAAAAATCACACATTGGCATGATGTGAGAAATAAAAAAAATGTGTTCCTAGTAAAATAGCAGGATGTTGTGAAATACCCCTAAGTCAGGATCAGCAATAGAGTCAACAAGTATTCCCAGAATTCCACCCACATGTGGGAAATAGGCAATGCTAGCTTAAACACCAGCAAAACTATTTACAGAAAAGTATACCTGCAGGGTAGTTTGAAATGTAGTCTGGGGGCATTTGAGATTCCAAATTCTTTCTAGGGCAAAAGCAGAATTACCCCATCCTCACCCAATGGCCTCACAATTTGGGTATGAGATGACCATGTGTAGAAATTGCATTGAGGATCTAGAATTGAAACTCTTAAGTATCTAGACTATCAGTACATACCGTATCAAGTGCAGGAGTCATGGCAGAGAACAGGAACAAGACAAGAGAAGTCTGTTTCACCAAGGAGATCTCATGTCACTGTTATTTCTTTCCCCATCAGTGCATACATAATTATGGAGGATCTCAAGGTGTTGCACACATTCAAAAGTACACAGACATCATCATTATGAACACTTATAAATTTACTCCTGAAAAAAAGTTTACTCTTGTTGGAAAGCTCCTAAAACTATAGTTCTAGATAAGTATAGCAGTTTCTGCTGCTAGTCCACCTAGGTAGGTATCCAGCCTTCCCTGCTCCACTTTTCTTCATTGCACACAAATTCCCTAAGGGCAGCATTGACCTGCAGTGCTAAATGTCCATCCAACAGTTCTCAGTCTTCACCTTACTTGACCTTGAAGCAATAGAGTCAACTCTTGTGGTGCGACTCTTTCTCCTCTTATTCTGATTATCACATTTGCCTGGTTTTTCTCTATGAGTTTGGGCACCAACTTGTTTCTCTGGGAGTGACTCTCCCCATCCATACATGATCTTTACATTTGGGAGATAAAGGAGTTGGCCTAGAAACTCTTCTCTCTTAATATGCTAAAGCCATTTTGCACACTCACATCCATAAGTCCAATAGTCTAAAATTCATGCAAAAGCTCAGACCCCTTTTCTGGGCTACAGATCATTTGAACAGCCCATGAGTGCTGTAATTTAAATATGTTTAGAAATTACTAGTTCTCTGAGTCATTGTTTATCATGTGGGAAAAGGAGTATCACTGTCAGGCAGCAATGTGTGCCAGACGTTTACTTACCTGATTTTACTTCCCTTGCTTGACTCCCAGTCAAACCACCCACCCACTTCCATTGGTTCTTCTATCAATCGAGATCTCAAATATCTTTCAACCTTCATGGTTATAGCTCTAGCCAGAAACTATTCAACCCTCACACAACCTAGAACCAGTGTGATCATCAGTATGTACTCTCACAGGACTCTGTACTGGCATCACCATTGTAATTATATAACAAATCGTGTATGCCCTATAAAGGCTACATCTGTCTGGTTTAATATTATATCCTCAATGCCCAGCACTGTGTTGAGCATGTAAAAAGCTCTCAATAAATACTTATTGTTTGATCATTCACTCAGTGATTCAACATAAGAAATGCATTTAAAAGAAAGTCAGAGATGGCATATGTTCAATGTCAAGTCAGAAAAAGAGATCATAAAAGCTCAGGAGAGGGAGCAGTATGATTTGGGCCCTGAATTGGATAAGGAGTTTGGAACAGAAACACTATAGATGATGACGATAGCTATCATCCACAAAGGACGTTTTGTGTGGTAGACAGAATGCTAAGCAATTTAATAATAATCAACACAATGTCAACCACCACTCTCTGTTGAGCTCTTATTATATTTTGAACACACTGCACATATCAATTCATACAATTACACCACAATCTCAGGAGGGAAGTGTCATGATCATACCTATTTTAAAGATGGGAAAAACGGAGGCATGAAGAGGATTTCCTCGAGGTGACAAAGCAATAAGCAATGGGGCCATGACTTGAACTCCAGTGCTTTGATGTTAGAGCCCATGCTACTAATCAAATCTCTGTGTTGCTGCTTATATTCTAGAAGACATGTACCCTTCCTGCTGTATGCCTTTACTAGCCTGACCCCTGGGAGATAACTAACCAGAATAGTTAGTTCTGTACTTGGAACCAGGGTTACTTTTCTCCAAATACAAGTTCATTCTGTTGGAGCTTATCACTTGGCAAATCAATCTAAACTAGGGACTGTAAATGGATATAAAAAAGATCTCTCTTTCTTAGTTTAGAAGCCAGTAAGGAAAATCACTGCATACCATCAATGTAGCAACATGTGCAAAATCATGGTAGTATGATATGTATGTGCTGAGAAGGGCAGGATCAGAAGACAGTGAGGATAAAAAGGGGAAACAGAAGAGTAATAAGCTGAAGGAAGAGGAAAACATGGTCAGAGGGGAAAGAAGCCAGCAATCTAAAAGGAAAAGAAATGTCACTCCACAAGTGCTAATAAACGTCAGTCAGCAGACTGAGAACTTTAAATAGTGGAATAGATAAATATGATGCAAATGAAAACAAAGAGGCTCTGCTGTGGGGAAGTATCTGGGCACCTTGCACTAGTGCCCAGTTAACAGAACTGGGTCTTCCTCCAAATTAGAAACCGTGGTAATAGCTTATATCCTCAAGTACCTTCTGGACCTCACATGGTAATGAGAATTATTTAATTTCTTTTGGAGAATACCATTTCCTGAAGAACTGAGGCACAAAACTACTGGGGCATTCCAAAGCCACCCAGAGCTCTGGATGTCAACATTGCAGAGTGTCCAAAATCTTGTATGACATATTCTGTAGGGAATATGTTGGAAGCATGCTAAATAAAGGCTTAAAATACAAGTAAGCAGAATGTCTATGCTAGTAAAATGACTTACTTTGAAATGTTTACATAAGCAATAGCCACAGGACAAAATGAGTTCAATCCAGGGCTAAGTAGTGCTACGGTGGTGAAATGGAGAGTGAAGCCCTGGTTGTGCACAAGTATTTCAAATTTTATCACATCACTCGGCAGTGATGGGCTAGCTCAGACAACCCAATCACACACCTCAACCTGGGAACTGGGAATGTTATCAACTGCCTTCAAAATACCCTTATGTTCATTTAACTAAGCCTATAGTGGGCTCATTTAACCAATTTGGACCCATGAAATAGAATCTCAAAGCAATATCCACATGTAATCAGAGAATGGGAAAGAAACAGAAGAGCATGAACTAGAAAGACAGCAAGATCCATGCTTAAGTCAACTCTCTTCAGAAAGAGAGGCCACTTCGTTCAGGAAATATGCTCCTGAACCCTTTTAATTTTCTTGATCCTTTCTTTGCACAAAGGAAAAAAGTTTTTGGCTTTCTGTCTAGCTATGGAAGCTAGGACCCTGTTGCTAAGGAGCTCATCTGCATGTACTCCTGTGTGTGAAGCCACAGTTAAGAAAGGAATCAAAAGGGAGCTAGAAAAATTATTTCTTCCAGCAGAAAACTTCCTGAGAACACAATTCACGGCAGTGACATATCAAGGTTATTGAGTACATTGGGAGGAAGATAATTTTGCTATAAGAAGCAACAAATAAGAAGTTCTGTCTCTGATAGTGCTCCGCCCCTGAGCAAGTCACTCGAACAAATGTCCTCAGAGGTGTTAAACTGCAGAACTGGAACACAGCCACCAAAGGTCAAGATTCTGTGCTCTGTCTTCAATGTCCAAGTTCCCTACCTCAAGGTTATCTTATACGGTGCCTGGATTTTCCACAAAAAAGCCTGAAGATGAACAGAATGGCAGACACCAAGAAAGGCTTGGAACCAGGCACTCTGCAGATGAAAGGAGACATATTCATCTTACAATTTATGAAAAGAAACTTTCACAACTTTATTATTTTTTATACTTCTAGGTATAGAGGAGGTAATAAAAGTTAATAAAGCACATAATTCTAGAATTTATTTATTTATTGGTACCAGGGATTAATTAAACCCACTGATCTACATCCCCAGCCTTTTTTATTTTGAGACGGGGGCTTGCTAAGTTGTCTAGGGCCTTGATAATTTGCTGAGACTGGCCTTGAACCTGCAACCCTCCTGCCTCAGCCTTCTGAGTTGCTTGGAGTACCGGTGTGAGCTATGGTGCCCAGCAATTCTATGGTCCTTTATTGCCACTGATAAAAATTTTTTGAAAATTTCTTTCTTTCTTTTTGAAACTGCTTCCATTGTTGAAAGATAATTTTCTAAAAGGTATTATATACAAATATGAAATGAACACATCAAAATTTTCATTTTATTTGCTTGTTAATGAAGGAAACAAAGATTCATGGGAGACACTTAAGTCACTAAGGCTGCTGAAGTAAATTTGCTGATTTTTACTCTACAAAAATATAAAGTAAAAATGTTAAATTTGAATACATTTTTCTTACAGGACAGAAATCAATTTATCTCTAAAGGACCAGATTCCCGCCCCCCCCCCCTTTTTTTCCAGTACCCAATGGCATTCTACCAGTGAGCTATATCCCTGTCCTTTTATTTTAAGACAGTGTCTCGCTAAGTTGCTGATCTGTCATCCTCTTGCTTCAGCCTCCTGAGTGGCTGGGATCACAGGTGTGTGCTGCACCTAGCTAAGAGCCACATTTCTGCAGGAATCATTTGCATCACCATTGGTCCTTCACAAGTTACAAGTTATATTCCCTCTCTACAAAGGTGCAAAACGGTCCAGCCAAAATCAACAGAGAACTCATGGAATTACTTAACCCTAAAGGGTTAAAGGCAGCACCCACAATAAAGGACATCCAGGATTCTTCCTGCTCATTTCAAAATCTCAAACAATTTCTCCTCATACTTCCAACTAAATGAACACAAGAGATCATGTCCTAAATTTGGCACCCTACAGTGTGCAAAGAACACAAAAAGAATACAATTCAGTCAAAAAGTAGATAAAGAATCCGTAAGAGAAGTACTTGAACACTGTAACCACTGACTGTGATAAATGCTGAAATACAATCATGAAAAAAGTTCCCATGGAAATCATGAATGTTTTCAGATTTATTTAGAAGAGAGGGTTCACCCCTGAAGTTCTGGAGAATTAGAGACTTAAAACAAACAAACAAACAAACAACAACAAAATAGGAACTGGCCATGCAGGACTCATATATACCATCCCCCACCCCCAAAGATAAAAGCAATGCCTTCTGCCACTGGCTGATGCCAACTTCTGGCATAATCAAGGTTTTCTCTGTAATATCCAACTCTTGCAGAGATGAGGTTTTAGAAGAGGTGGAAAAAGAAAATAAAAGGAAAGGAAAAGGAATAGCCTCAGATCCTCTCTACAATCTGGGAAAAACTTCTAAGGTAGCTGTCACTCAGGCATCATGGGTACTTGTCATGGGTGCCTCATGTTGCAGAGCTGCAGCACCAATTTCAAGGTCAATTTAACCACGTATCAGGGACTGAATGAAATTCGAGAAACCTTGGTTCAGGGAAGAAGGGAGAAAAATACCTTCTCCTAAATGAGCAATAATTTGAACTACCAAATGTGCCAGAGATCCCAATATTCCGCCCAAGGGACCAGCCCTGTTTATGGAACACATGGGGCTTGCTCTGGAGAGCACACTCAGGACACAACTAATCAGCTATTTCTGAGTTCCAAGAGCTTTCCCAGGGCAGCAAATGTGGAGATCAGCAGTACAGTCCATGACTGGTGTGTGACTAAAGCTCCAGCACTAGGTAACCCCTCCAGGTTGCAGAAACCCACCAGGCAGAATCACAGGTCATCCATATAGTAACTTTTGACTGCATTTGGTACACTAGAACATGATGCAGGACTAAAGGGAGAAAAAGAGAAGGTAGGGCTGTTAAAAACATAAAACTCAACGAAGGAGCAGTTATGCCAACAGATATCAGGGATTAAAAAAACAGAAAGGCAACGAAAAGGAACTTTAAAATAATATAAAAATAAGAAAATCTAAAGTAAGTGGACCAGAAGACATACAAGGGAAGCTGCAATTAACACAGACTTAACTGATAAAACCTCTGGAAGACTTTCTGCTTTTATCTTGATCAGACTTACTACACAAACCACTTTTTTCTCTTTTAATTCTTTTAAAAAATTTGTTCTAATTAAACATTACAGCAGAATGCATTTCAACTCGTACACAAATGGAGCACAACTTCTCTCTTCTCCATCCACAACGCAGAGTCACACTGTTGTGCAATCATACATAGTGTAATAATGTCCATCTCATTCTACCATCCTTTCCAGTCCCACACCCCCTTCCCTCCCCTCACTTCCCTCTGCCCAATCCAATGTTCCTTCATTCTTACCTAGCCACACCCCCTACCATTATGGATCAGCATCCAAATATCAGAGAAAACATTTGGCCTTTAGTTTTGGGGGACTGCTTATTTCGCTTAGCATGATATTCTCCAACTCCCTCCATTTATCTGCAAATGCCACAATTTCATTCTTCTTTAAAGCTGAGTAATATTCTATTGTGTATGTATATCACAGTTTCTTTATCCCTTCATCTGTTGAAGGGCATCTAGGTTGGTTCCATAGTTTAGCTATTGTGAATTGAACTGCTATAAACATTGATGTGGCTGTGTCACTGCAGTATACTGATTTTAAGTCCTTTGGTATAAACCGAGGAGTGGGATAGATGGGTCAAATGGTGGTTCTCTTTTAATTCTTTTTAGCCAAAAAGAATACGTATTTTTTTTTTTTTTTTTTTTTTTTTTTTACTCTTCTGTTAAGGCCCAATTCCATGAGGAACTATGGAATGGTAAACCACATAAAGGTCTCCAAGACTCTTACAGAAAGACATTTCTTACAGCAATTACTACAGGGAAGAAGGGCCGTGCTGTTCAGGTGTATGAAGGCAAATGGAAGGAAGGGGCCAAGAAGAGATGCTAGGGAAAAAAATCCACCTGTCCTCTACCCATCTACATCTACTCATTTGTCAACCTACCTACCAACTTTAAAGAAGGACCTCTCCTTTGTATTTGCAAGTCAGAACCTCACTGGTCTACTCTCTAAGTCTTCATTTCATAACTAACAAAAACCCAAAGTCTTGCTCCTGCCATCGCAGCCCCAGAGTCAGTCCTTGGATCAGTTGAGGCCATAGCTCACACACATTTCTATCAGTAGTACTATGTGTCTCCAATCAGTCATAAATAGGGCCATAAAAACATTAGTATGTACGATGGGAAAGAAACCAAGGCACAAAGTGGCAATGTCCAAGTGCGTACTGCAGCAGGAAAAAGAGTAAATTTTAGTAAAATTAACAAGTGCATTGTCAGGAGCACACGAGAAGGCAGGAAGATTTTCAGAGAAAGACAACCCCGCCTCTAGTAATTGATCCCATCCTAGGGCTTACAGAAATATGACTAGAAGATGTTGTTATAGGTCCTATCCTCTTGTGTCATCAGCTAATAAACAAGCAATCATCCTAACTTTTCATGCACCAGAGAAGAAAGAACAGAGATGAAAAAAGAGAGGAAAACTCACACACACAGTATGACTCATCAAGTACCACTCACATAGAAACGGAAGAGGAAGAGGGATGGAGGGAGAGGAATCAATCTGCACTTGCAGTGCTGGCGGCAACTGGAAGAGTGAGGATCTCTCTCCCTCTCCTCCCCCCTCTCTCTCACCTGAGAACCATAATTGATTTGTCTGATCTACCAGAACAACAGTTAGGCATGCACGAGCCCCATTTTATTGCCTGTTTTACACTGTGTACCTGCAGGAGATCGTATTTATTACAGAGCAGACTACAGCAAAAACAATAACAAACTCAAGATAAAGAACGGCCTTGTAGTCCACTGACATGAACATTCCAACTTTTTCTACGTGGGCAAGGGAGGGAGTTGAGTCAGATAAGGGGGAAAAATTCCATTAATAATGAAAATTTGGATGTGTCAAATAAAGCAGTACCCCAGAACTTTCCTCCAAATTCAGTCAGATCTAGAACTGAGTCAATCAAGTTCTCAGTTGGTTTCACATAATAGGAATATTCCAGTGTGAAAGGAAATCAGGCTATTATAGATGTAATAGTAATTGGCTGGTAATTGTGATATCCATTTCCTTTACCTGCAAAAATGAAAGTAAGGATAACTAACCAGGACCTATGTTACTGGGTCAGCAGTAATACTTTTCTTCCTTAGTGGTTACCCTGAAAACAAGTGTGAGGGTGCAGTTGGATCAAGTTTTTATCAAAGCCTTAGACAAACAGGGGTTAATTCAGTGAGTAATATGCACAGAGGCTCTGTCCATCTTATAGAAAACCCAACCTAATGTCAACAATCATCTGTATGAACAAAGCCCTGTTTGTTGTACCACCTCAGGGGCCAGGGGCTCACCTACCAAGGGGTCTGTCCATCTCTGACTCCTCTGCCGGATTACTTACTTCCTGCAATACTCAGCTGGCCAGAGAGGCCTTGTACTTGCTGAGTCTCCACAGAAAAGTGTTCTAATATGCCTGACCCTTGCCTTGTGAAATAATTTTTGAAAATACAAGAGGAGAGATATGAAGAATGGATACAAACTCAATTCCTAAAGTGAGAGGCAGTTCACACCAGGACAGGTTATTTGCTTCACAATCAATGTACAATCTTCCAGAACACATTTCTTGAGTGTGTTTAGGAGAAAAAGTATGCACTTATGCTTTTCCTTCAAGGATATGCACTGGGGTGGGGAGGAGGACGGGGGAGTATTATGCACAAATAATAGTTCATAGTAAATGATTTTGGCAGCACAATGCATATATTGTCAGCTCAACAAAAGCTTCCATTTATCATGACCTGCAACTAAGAGGGGGATCACTCTGGGGCAGTGAGGAACACATCTAAGATTTAACAGAGATTAAGAAACCTTTGTGAAACCATTATATACGTGTCCATTATACTGCCATTATTCCAGGTATTTATTCTCCATCAAGCTGTACGCTGTCTGCCCACATGACCCCACATGTCTACCTGTCCCTCAGACAGCAAAATTGCCAGCATGCTCCAGGAAGCAGAAAACCCATACATCTCACTTAAATGCCACAAGGGCACCCAGCACACACTCATACTTAACACAGTGATGGAAAGGGGGGAAGGTGAGAAGGGGGAAAAAGACAAACCTCCTCTATTACACAGGGCACAAAAAAATTGCAATCTAAGCTGAATAATTTGTGATTCAGGCAGACAAGGTCATATCTGACATCTATTTAAATTGAATACCTTTTTCACTCAGTCTTCCGCTGGCTCAAGCTTTCCTCTTTCATTTATGTGGTAACTGAGGGAAATTTAACTGGCATTTATTTTTAAATAACTTTAAGAGGAAACCAATTCTCTAATATCCAGACAGAAAAGAAATAAAAATAGGCACAAAATGAGTTATAGTTTTAAGGGGGAGTTAGTGAAAAAGGAATTAAAAAAAAAAAAAGAAAAAGAAAAAAAAATGACAAGTTTCCCAAGACCCATTGCTACCAACAACAAAAACAAAAAAGAATTCAGAAAGCACCAGAAAGCTTCAAGGTAGAAGGTAGCATAAGATTCAAAGATGGCACTGACGGTCTTTAGGAGGCTGCTCTGGGAGCTCGGAAGAGGATACCTGAGGCAAGTGCAACTTGACCTCCAGAGCCTCCACAAGACCTCACCTCGCTGACAGTGGGAAATCAGAGCAAGAACATGAACTCCGACCAAGAGGCAGCACCTAACTCCAAGGCGCTGGCGGTGGGTATGATGTATTTTGGTTCATACTAATGTTTTTTGTTTTAATATATTTTTATTTTTCATTGACACAGTATCCCCAAGGTTTAATTTCGCTTTTGGAAATATCACAGAGTACAGGTTTGATATAAGCTTTTCTTTTCTTTTTTGGTACTGGGGACTGAACCCAGAGTGGGCTTAAATACTAGTTATGTCCCCAGTCCTTTTTATTTTTGAGAAAGGGTCTCGCTAACTTGCTGAGGCTGGCCTCAAATTTGTAGTCCTCCTGTCTCAGGTTCCCAAGTTCCTGGGATTTGAGACATGCACCAGCATGCCTGGCTTATATAAGCTTTGCAATGGGCAGAAAGTGCTTATGTAGAGGGGTCTCCACTGTCACTTGTAAAATAAACATTTACAATATTCTTTCCGATAGCTGAACAGTCCCCAAATTGCCCTTTAACTGTTCTAATATCTTTAGCAAAATAACATTATATAGGAAAACTCTACTGAGAACAACACAGTATGAACCTATAGAAAGTAACATAGATGCAAGAATAACTCAGCAGGGTAAGCCACAGAGAAGAGAGGTCAAAATAGCACTGTACTGGGCAAGTCAAATGGACTAAAATTGCCTTAGCATGGTCACCTGTGGCTCAAAGGCCACAGGAAAAGGTTTCTGGGCTTTTCAAGATTCTAATGCACAAAGAATGTATATCTCTGTATCTCATCCACTTAAGAGGACTCAACTTCTTGACTAAAGTTCAATTCATGGAACACAGGTATTACTTTTTAACCTGCAATCTATGATAACTGGCTATAAAGAAAGAAAGCTCACAAGAGTTTCACTCCTTAAAATGAGCAGGGGACCACTACATCCAGGCAAGGGGGAGCTGGCCAGACACATTTGTAAAAAGCAATCACCAGGAACGAAAGAAAAAGATTCCGCCAGGCCTGGGAACATAACAGGAAGATAATACACTCTAATTCATCACTGCTCTGGGCCAGGCTGAGCTCTAGAAGTGTTTGTTTATATTAATTGTATCTTCTTCTAGGTGCCCAAGGCACACTCCCTGAGTGCCCAGACTAAGATTTACCAGCCCTTTCCCCGTCAGTTCCCCAGGTGATGTAGTCCTCTGTCCACGGAACAGACCTGATCCCTTCCCTAACTGTTAGTGACTATGGGAGTTGAAATGGATGGAGTGTGTCTCGGATGCCTTCCCGGGCCATCAGACAGAAATCAATACTGGCACCATTCACTATCCAACCTTAGCTAGTATAATTTCTCTCTGTAGAAGCTGTCACTACTCCTGACATTGCAATTGCCACTTTTCCCTACTTGAATGTAGTGACTGTATTAGTTTTGATCACTGTTACATTCTCAGTGCCTAGATCAGTTCCTGACACACAGTAGGCATTCAATAAATATTTATGGAATAAATCCACTCAACTAATAAATGATCCACTCAGTCAAAAGAGATCCTAAATGTGCAAGGGTAAAGTCCTTATTGTAAAAAATTCATTTGGACACAGGTTTTTGAGAGCTTAGAAGTATTTGTGCCATTGATCATTCTACATTATGTATCTATATCTCTATTTATTATCTCAAAGGATGTTCATACATTTCTCCATTGTCTCCCACTTACAAGCAGAGAAAAAGAACTCATGAGGAATCATGATTAATTCTTAGACTTGTCATAAAACCTATAGTTGACTTTTTACCATGAAGACTTCCCACTCCTAAGTGAGAATTAAACAGAGATTTTTAAAAAGAGCTAATTTTATTTTAATAGAATTGGGAAGAAGTATCTTCTAAGCTCATAATAGTTAAGTTTGGAAAGGCAATATAGAAACAGTTCAAGTAAAAAAATACAATAAGGGTTTGAATCTCATTTTTCCACAATATGAAACAGAATCCCTGTAGATGCCATGGAAAAATTCACATTTAAGGCCTGAAGAGGGGCGACCTACAGAAAATGCACAAGCAAATAAGTACAAACATTCCAGGAGCCTCTGAGCTACACAGCTTGATTCAGGGACAAGACTCACCCCAGAGATGTCTGCGACACGGTGGATAGGCACTTCCTTCTTGCTATGCAGCCCTTTCCCATTCTTAATAGCTCTGTAAAGGAAGAAGAGAAAACCCAATTGAGATTAAAAACTACACTGGGAAGGGGCAGGAGAGTGGGAAATAGGGGAGAGAAGCAAGGCTTGTTAAAAGGGGACATGTCACTACATAAATCACACTGTACACTGCTGAGTAGCTGGTCTGTGCAGGAGCAGTCGGTGGAGGGGAGAATGTAAGGCTGCTCTTTTCCTGAGCCCAGTTACCAGTACTTGGCTGCCAGTTTCAGCTAACAGTGTGCCTGGTAATCAAAGAGCTCCCTTACTTGTTTCCAAATTAAAGGCATTGTTCCAGGCATAAAAGAAGAATCAGTTGGAAGAGCACACTCCTAAGAAACAGAAGTAATAATGTTTCTTTCAGCGTTTAATCACATGAAACATTTTAAATGCAAAATATGTAGCTAGTGTTCCAATTCTAATGGAAATAAGTTCCTCCCAGGTAAAAAGATAAGTTGCCCTGAATGAAGCAATATTGTACAGAAAAGTCATTTAACAGTTGGGGAAAAAAATAAGCAAATGCTACCTAACTGACACTAAGCCTCGTTCCCAATAGGTTTGGGCTTGTAATACTAGGGGATTTCGCAGGGGACTCCGCCACACATTAGACCACGGGTTGGTCTGCTCCAATCTCCCACCTTTTATCTCCTAATTCTTTGAGTGGTAGCTTCAAGGACAGAAGCCTAACGTACCACTGGATATGGAACGACGAAGGGCCACAGTATAAAAGCTCTCTGATAAGTCACTATTTTCCTACCCCACTAGATATGGCCTTCCTGGACACTGCTGTCACCGCAACCCAGAGAGGCTGTCTGTGCTAACAGCACTGACTCTGCTTGGGCCAGCAGATGCCCAACTAGAAGCAGGATACAGCTTGGCATCTTTACCTTTGTTTCGCATTTGTCTCCTTTATTACCTTAAGCTCTGTAACACTGCTCAGGTCAGTGCAGACACGCTGATCATTTTGAGGAGTACTCATCACAGATCTGATAGGGAAACCTCTTATCAAGTCCCCTGAAGTGACAAAGACTTCTCCAGAGCCACCGTGAAGAACCAGAACTGAGAGAATCATCAACCAGACCACAGTTTGACCAAAACTATTTAATCATGCATACCTCTTGCCCCCTTCCTCATCACCAATTCTTCCTCTGTTTAAACCTAATGCTCCTTTTAACAACCAGAAGACAGAGTTGCTGGATCTCACTTTGCCTTCCCAACATGGCCATAGCAATTAGTTTCCTTTCTTGCTTTATACCTTTTCTGTTTGGTGTTTGGGGTGAGTGGCTGAACCTGAGATATGGTGGGACACTGGAGTTAGGCAGCCAACTTAGGACTATGGTAACACTGCCAATCTTGAAGACCCCAGCAAGGAAGAATTTAGAGACAGATAGAGAGATTTAGGGGCGTTTCTGCTCTGCAGACCAGTCCTTTCACGGTTTCTGAGATCTAAAGGAAATATACAGAATGCTGTCTGAGCAGGGCCAGGGTCAATTTAAGTAGCCCCTGCTCACACTAGTGACCTCATTTTCATCCCCACCCCAGCTCTATCCCATTCCATTTAGGATCATAACTTTCTAAACCAAACCCACACTAACCAAATTGGGTGGTGTTGCTCAGTGCAACCTAGAATGGTCAAGGTTCTCATTGCTAAGCCGTTTTTATCCCAGGGGATCTGTTACTCAACGATCAGAAGTACTTTCATGGAGAAAAGATAGCCTCTTTAACAAATGGTGCTGCGAGAACTGGAAATCCATATGCAACAGAATGAAACTAAACTCCTATCTCTCACCCTGCACAAAACTCAACTCAAAATGGATCAAGGACCTTGGAATCAGACCAGAGACCCTGCATCTTATAGAAGAAAAAGTAGGTCCAAATCTTCAACATGTCGGCTTAGGATCAGACTTCCTTAACAGGACTCCCATAGCACAAGAAATAAAAGCAAGAATCAACAACTGGGATAGATTCAAACTAAAAAGCTTTCTCTCAGCAAAGGAAACTATCAAGAATGTGAAGAGAGAGCCTACAGAGTGGGAGAATATCTTTGCCACTCATACTTCAGATAGAGCGCTAATTTCCAGAATATATAAAGAATTCAAAAAACTCTAGCCAAGAATACAAATAACCCAATCAACAAATGGGTTAATGAAATGAATAGACACTCCACAGAAGAAGATCTACAAGCAATCAACAGATATATGGAAAAATGTTCAACATCTCTAGTAATAAGAGAAATGCAAATCAAAACTACCCTAAGATTCCATCTCACCCCAATTAGAATGACGATTATCAAGAACACAAGCAACAACAGGTGTTGGCGAGGATGTGGGGAAAAAGGTACACTCATACGTTGCTGGTGGGGTTGCAAATTAGTGCAGCCACACTGGAAAGCAGTATGGAGATTCCTCAGAAAGCTTGGAATGGAACCACCATTTGACCCAGCTATCCCACTCCTTGGCCTATACCCAAAGGACTTAAAATCAGCATACTACAGAGATACAGCCACATCAATGTTCACAGCTGCTCAATTCACCATAGCCAGATTGTGGAACCAACCTAGATGTCCTTCAATTGATGAATGGATAAATAAATTGTGGTGTATATATATAAAATGGAATATTACTCAGCCATAAAGAATGATAAAATTATGGCATTTGCAGGCAAATGGATGAAATTGGAGAATATCATGCTAAGTGAGATAAGCCAATCTCAAAAAACCAAAGGACGAATGATCTTGCTGATAAGCAGATGATGACACAAAATGGGGAGTGGGAGGGGTTAGCGTTAGTGTTAATGTTAAGGTTAGGGTTAGGGATGGGCAAAAATGGAGGAAGGAAAGACTGTATAGAGGGAAAATAGGGGTGGGAGGGGTAGGGGGAAAGAGAAAAAATAACAGAATGAATCAAACATTATCCTATGTAAATTTATGATTACACAAATGGTATGCCTTTACTCTACATACAGAGAAACAACATGTATCCCATTTATTTACAATAAAAAAGAAAGAAGTACTTCGAGTTCAGAAACAACACATAAAAGTTTTCCTTACTATTTACTTTTCATTCCATGATGAAGATATGTATAAAATTAAGGAGGGAGGGGTAGCCATCCAAGCACTCACCCACTCTGATCTAAAATGCTAACCACACTAACCAACAGAAATCATTTCTAAGTTCCTTGAATTCCATGGTTCCTTCTGAATTTGAATCAAGGTCTTTATCTTCAGAAATTGCAAATGGGATCCAGGTCTTGTGCATACCTATAATTTGGGAGGCTGAGGCAGGAGGACTGCAAGTTTGAGGACAGACTGGGCAACTTAAGGGACTATCTCAAAATAAAAAGGATTGGGGATGTAGCTCAGTGTTAGAGTGGTTGCCTAGCATGCATGAGGCCCTGGGTTAAATCACTACCACTTCCTACCTCTGAAAGTACAAATAAATCAGATTACTTCCCTTTACAATTCAGTCCAGTGATTTATTATTAATAATAAATGAGCACTGACCAGAGCTGATCATCAAGGTCTGCCCATGGGCTCTTGGGATTTACAATGATAGAATCAGACCACATAGATGGAAACTAATGGCTAGACACCAACTATCCAACTCTTCCATCTCCCAAATCCCTGATGACACCCTGTTCTGGTCCTGCTTCTACAACTTCCTCTTGCCATTAAGAGACTCTCTTGATTTTGTTGCCATAAATTGGAAGGAGCAGTCTTCAGAAGGCCAGGGAAGCCCTCTCCTATAGGAGAGGACTGCTAAGCATTCTGCTGGTCTCTGGGGCACCAAATGCTCACAGCCTTATCCTCTAACAACAAGGACAATCAAAATAAATGGATCTGACCTATGAATAGCCGGGTTCATGTTACAGTACTGCTGAACTCCTGGCCTTTCCTGGGCTGGGGAACAGCTCACAAGACATAAGGGAAAAGCCCAGAGCTTGAGCAGTAAGTTAGAGAGCCTAGGTCCTTGAGGCAAGAGCGAGCGAGGTGGTGAAAGTAAAGTTCAGCTTGCTCTCTGTCTTCCTACAGTGGCTCTGTGCCATAGCAGAGGCCAGGACTTCAGCAAGACTAAACACACTACCAAAGGAAAAATAAATAGCAACCCAAATTGAAAACCATGGGAAATAGTACAAATGACATCTAAAACAGGACAGAATTCTATCATATTAAGTGTATATATAAAAAAGAAACCCTTATTCATGCTCTATTCTGTTCCTAAAAAGCAGATTATCAGGCCCTTATTTACATTCAGGCATTATGTTTGGAAAACCTTCAAAGGCAGTTGTCCCCCCCCACCCCCCACACACACACTACCTTAAGAAATGATTGTTAAATTAGATCAATTTCTGGCACATTCAAGAGGCAGCAAGAAAACTGCATTGTAACATCAAATATAAACTGGGAAATAGTTGTTATTTTGTTAATTCTTTAAAAAAGAGGGGAAAACTGATAGTTTATACCAGGCAGCTAATCACTCAGTTCAAACAGCATCCCCCAGAAAACCAACACACCCAGCAACTAAGCAGGAGGCATCTGAGAGAAATAAGCACAGTGGCCTATCTCACTGGATCTCTTTCCTGTGCTGATTCATACCCCCCGGCCCTGATACTGTGGCAGAAATGACTCTGCGTGAGCCACCTCCAGCAATCATCCCTCTGCTTCACTCACACAAGGCTGATGATACAGCAAGACCCTCTCTTCAAAGAAACCCAGGCATGTACCTCAGAGAAAACAGGAGCAAAAGCCAAGTGCAGAAGCCACCTTGCTGATGCTCTTTGCAAATGGGAGTTGACATCTCTGTTCCAGGACTCTGAGGATACACAGGAGGAATGCCTATGAAGAGTCCTATATATGGAATCAAACCATGGAGATCACTCTGCTGAAAAAGGTGTGCTGACTTGTCATCACTTTGAATGGGGACTTCTCCCCTGCATCTCACATAACCTGGTTTCCTGAGGAGAGGTGTGACATGGACAGGTGGGAGAGAGCAGGTTTGCTTTCACCCATACCTGGGCCATGGAGTGCACTAATTCCTCACACTGCCTGGCCCTGTGGGCCGCAAGGGCACCTCTACATCCTTTTCACTAGGCCAGGACTGAAACTCCTGACTTCTCAACTTCTACCGGTGTGTCTGTTTAATAGCTGCCTCATCGCAAAGGCAGGCTGGTGTTCAGCTGGCCAGGAGAAAGGAAGCAATGGGGCAGAACACAGCCTGTTCCTCACAGAAGCTCTCCTCTCCAAGATGCAGAAATAGAGAGACAGCAAAGACCAGCAGTCAAGAACTGACGAAACCCAAAACTGGCTATGGAAAGTTGGTGTACGTCCACATGTGTGCAAAGGGATTGATAACAGGGCAGAGGAGAGGTGAAAGTTGCTTTCTAGATTTCTTCTCAGATCCACAGGGCTACTTGGTGTGAGAGTATGGGGGATGACCTCCACTATCATTCACTGGAAAAATCTTCATCATCAGAGTTTGAAATTCACACTAGTGCTATTGCCCTCCCTCTAGAAGATCAGGCCTGCCATTCTGCAAAGACAGATGAGGACTATCATAGCAACATCACCCCTGAGGCCTCAGCACCCCACGTGTAGACTCTTGCATACTTTTCACAAACAGGAACAGAACATGCTCCTAGATTTCATGCTCCCCAGCTCATGTAGAAATTCCTAAGGACCAACCCTCTCCAACTCAAAAGTCAGTGGCAGAGGACATTCTGGGCCAATGAACAGGCCATCTATTGGTTAATTCAGTGATGGCAGACTTATTCCAAATAAAAATTTTGTGTGTTTACAAAGAAATTCAAAGAATTTATGGTTAGGTCCCACCTTATCACAATCAAAATGGCTGTCACAAAATGAATCCTTAACCTGGGGTCATAAGTGAGCTTCGGCTAGAATGCCAGGTATATTGATGAACCACCCTGGAGTATTTAAGTGAATTTTCCTAGAGGGCAGGAGCTTTCAACAGTTTCACAAAAAGAACTGCTTTCACACATAAAAGGATCTAAAGACAAAAAAGCAATAGAAAGTAAAAATGGCATATGACAGAGAGGTGGTAGGGAGATGATGGGGTAAGGGAGGCGACAGTACTGAGAGAGGTCAGGAGCCCCTGAACATGCCTTCTCTTCTGTAATTTCCCTTAACAATGCTTTCTGGTAACAAGGGACCAAGATGTCCCCTAACTCTGCTTTGTTTTATCCCCTACACACACTTTCTTCCTTCCTAATAGGGCTCACTATGCCCTTTTGTAACCCTCTTGGTCCAGGCCCTCACCAATTTATTTCAAGAGAGTTTCAGGAATGTTTAAAGTAAATTCACCCAATCCTTTTTGATACTGCACACCACTTTGATTCCACATTGCACATCAATGCCATATGACTTTGGAATAAAAATTTATTTCATCATTTCACTTCCCTACTTGGACGACCAGCCTGGGAAACCAAGTGGAAGTCTTATGCTTGACTTTCTTGGGCCTCTACCCTGTGGCCCCAGTTTGTGTTTTCATGTGATTTCCACAGCACTCCAATTAGGCCCATTTTCTCCATGCCTCCAACATGCACGTTCTTAATCATGTATATCCTCTGAGCCAATCTGTCCTTAAGGTACATGCCGCAGAATGAAAAGAAATATCACATATCTGTAGCCACAACCTTGTCACAATCATAAAATGGCTGCCACAACAATAGGGGTCCTAGGAGAACCATAGTTAGGATTCAGATACTGAAATATGTTGGGGGCTGTGCCATGTTGATCACATCGGCAGCGAGGAGGTTAATTGACATAAGCACACTCAGGTGATTTTATCGTCCACGCACACAATGTATGTGCATGTGTTCTCGAGCACTAATTGCCTGCTTGGAGCCTCTCGCCTAATCTTTGCGTAAGAGGCGTGGCCCTGCTCTCCGCCTCCTGGAGGTGATATAAGCGTAGGCGGAGGTAGGCGGAGCGAGACAGAGACACAGCAGCCATTAGCAGAAAAGCAGTAGAAGAAGACTCACGCACAGAAGCAGCTAGACACACGCGCGGCAGCAGTGAGTAGGGGAAGCGGCGGAAGGCAGATCGCAGAACGGAGAACTGAGAACTGAGACGCATCACTAGGGCACCTTAGGTAGACACACCCTTAGTTCACAGGATGCAGGATGCACCAGTAAGCAGTAGACCTTAAGTGAGGCGTAGCAAGTCTCTCTTCCTCTAAGCTCTAAGCAAAGCCTGTCCTTCTCTCAAGGTCTCTCTTTCTCTCTGATAAGCAAAGTCTCTCTCCTCTCAAAGCAAGTAAACCTCATTTCCTCTATCCTCTATAAACAAACAAGCAAGAAAGCAGTGCACTAAAGAGAAAGATAGAAGTGCCTCAGTTTCCACTCCACCACCCATAAGACCCGTGCAAGTTGTTGCTGCAAGCAGTGACAAATATCCACGAATATTGGAACCGCAAAGAGCCAGCGACAGAAATAATATTCACTTGAAATGGCAGTAAAATTTTATGTGTGAATGTGTGTGTGCATAAAGATGCAGTTCAGCACACAACTGTAACAGCGACATACAATTTTCACAATTACAATTGTTTTATAATTTTCAGATGTTAGTCTTCATTTCTATAGCTAGACTGCAGGCCCTTTGAGGGTAGGAGTCTGCCCTTAATATTTGTACATATTTAACAGAACTGGGCTCATGAAATCATGTAGATACAGAGCCATCTCATTCAATTCAAGTATGCCTGGAAAAAGGTGAACACATTTACATGCCCAGCAACTATCTAATGCAGTTTGCTGAAAATATTTCAAGTTGGAGATGTGGCCAATAGCAAAGAGACTATAGGGCCAAAGTAAGAGGTTTGCTGGCTTTCCTGGACTGTTGGTTTCACAATCTATGTCTAGCACAGAGGATGTTAAAGGCTGGCCCATGAGCATAAGCGGAAGTATCTATAACCCAAGAGCCACATCTCCATCCAGGCTCCTGGAAAACGAGGAGCTGTGCAACGGTCTAAGTGGCAATGAGTGGGTGCAGAACTCTGACCACCATGAACAATAAAACAGAAATAAGCAGCAGGGCTGTAAGGAACTCCTACCTGACAGCAAAGGATAAATGACTCAGAGGAAGGGAAAAAAGGTTAAAAATCAGAATGAAGAGTGAATAACTTGCTAAACTTGCAAAGCGCTTCTCACTGTGTTTCAGAACACATTGATGAATATGATGTTTCAGCATGAACCAAACAGATATTGCTGATATGTGGTAGCAATAAATAATTCCTTTGGCCTTTTTAGTGGTTCCTGGGCAGCTGGAGGAAGCAACAGGGTCCTGCCACTCAGGAAATAAGACACAGAGCAGACACAGGTGCAGAATGGTAGGTGGGAGAGCTAAGATTATGCAGCTGCATTTTCAACAAAAACGAGAATTACCAATAAGAAAGGCAGAAAAGATGGAGAGCACACAGACTGGAAATGAGGAAATTGAGTCCTACAGTCAAGGGAGATGAGTGGACTAATGCGTCAGTAGGTCTTATGAGGCAGTGAAGCAAAGAACAAAGAACTCCAGGTCATCCTCTCATCTAAAACTAATATAAGGAAGAAATGAAGACACATGCCATTGTGCTAGGTATGACAATGGATCTGCAGTAGCAGGAAAAGGGGAAGGGAGGGATTATGAGCTCATGGCAAAAAATAATAATCTACCCATAATAAAAATGATGGGAACACAGTTCCAACAGATAAACAAAGCTACTGACCTTAGATTAGGATCAAAGGAATATTAGTGCTAGGTAGAAACAGTCATTTATGGTCCAAAAGTCCTCAGAATAGCTCAGTTGGTAGAGTGCTTGCTTTGCAAGCACAAGGCCCTGGGTTTAATCCCCAGGACCGCAAAAAAAAAAAAAAAAAAAAAAAAAAGGAAAGAAGAAAACCAGCAAGCTAGCTAGTGATATAGCTCACTGGTAGAGCAAACGTAGAATTCATCCCCAGTAACACACACACAAAACAAAACAAACAAAAAAACAAAAATGAAAAACAACATTTTCAATAAAAGTTCCCCTTAATATTTTATTGTTTTTGGTACCAGGAATTGAACCCAGGGACACTTAATCAGTGAAACACATCCCATTTTTTTGGTATTTTATTAGAGATAGGGTCTCACTGAGTCACGTAGGGCCTCACTAAGTTGCTGAGGCTGGTTTTGCACTCTTGACCCTCCTGCCTCAGCCTCCCAAACTGCTGGGATTGCAGGTGTGTGCCACCATGCCTATCTTCCCTTAATATTTTTTGAGGGCTTATACATACACACCCTCCCACTCCTACTTTTTAAAAACTAGTAGCACTGTGGGAAGTTCCATAGGCTTGTTTTTTTTTTTGGCAAGAAACAGCTAAATGAACACTTTCCTGTGTCATTAATTTCTTTACATCAATTTTAATAGCCAGACAATAAGTCCATCATATGGATGCACGTTTCATGATTTAATCAACTCCCTATTGCTAGACTTTTCTGTGAATATAATGTTTCCAAAATTATAAATATGCTACAAGGAATAACTTTTAGATTGATAGTCACCTTGCTAATTACTTCTTTAGGACAATTAACAGAAGTAGCACAGTTATGTCACACAGCCAGGGAGCAGAGATGTATTTGTTTTGCACTTCCCTATATCAAGGCATCCCAGATTGACCATGCCTTGTCTCACGGGATCTATTTGGGGATAACCCTTGACTTGAGTGATCCTTTCCCTATGAATCCCAGCTATTCACGTATATCTTCACTTTTGCAATTACATTTGCAATTATTTACTTGTTTACCCTATCACAATACCAAGAATTCTTGTTTATGTCTCCTATGTGCTTGATAAAACATTTGTTACTGTAACATGAACAGTCAAAGGAAATTTTAATGTGTCTTTTGAGTGATAAGCGAGAGTTATTTGACATGCGTCTTGGAAAATGTTTTTCAATGTGAGCTACCTTGCCTTGGACTTACTGAAAAAGATTCATTGCCATCCTCTAGAGAGTTGGCTCTCTGAACTTGATGCAAAAGCAAGAGGAACAGCAAGTAAGCCTTCTCAACTTCTGTGCCCAAATTGGGAGGGGGAATGAGAGACAGTTTAAGATAAAACAGAAATGCACAAGGGAGTTAATAAGGAATTGAGATGCAAGGAGTCTTGCAAATGAAAGAAAGTTGTGAAGCAGACTCTCCCTTCACAAGCAGCTATAAATTTGTGCACTGATGTATCAGTGATTATTTGAATTCTCATCCTTCTAAGAGATTCCCAAGGATTATAACAAAAGTAGGATAGGGATATACCTCATAGAGACTCAGTTCTTAGACCCACTAAGCCACCTAACATTGCCAAGTAGCCAAAACAAGCAAGTACTGCAACTCAAGGTGATTTCACATGAAATTAGCCAAGAACTGATAGAGGCTACATCGAAAAAATGGAATTCAGGAGCCCTGGATGTCAAGTATGGGGAAGGTGAGACAGAAGTTCAGAGGGGCAGCGGAGGAGTTAGGACACACTATATAAATTCAAAGTTGCCCACTACATGCCTTGTCTCCTACTATTTATAATCATATTTTAATTCCCATTACACTGAAGATTAAATGACTTATCTGCCATAAAGGGGACACACCATTTGATTTGTTTTACAGTGGTCAGAACATATTTATAGCAGTGGTTCTCAAATTTTATTGTCATCATAACTACCTGAAGAATATGTTAAAAAGAGATGGGAGCAAGGTTCCCTGAGTATTCACACTGTTAACAAGTTCCAAAGTGACAATGGAGTCAAGTTACAAGAATGTGTCAAGGTTCAAGTGTTACAATTTACTGTCATGATTTATTCTGGATTGAATTTATATTCCCAGTATGCTAAATCTTCAAAAGGGAGCCCAGTGTGGTAGGGCATATCTTTAAACCCCAGGGACTTGGGAGGCAGAGTCAAGAGGATTGCAATTTGAAGCCTGGATACTTTATTGAGAGCCTGTCTCAAAAATAAGAGGGTTAGGGATGTGACTCGGTGGTGGAATATCCCTGGATTCAATCCCTGGTACTGGAGTGTGTGTGTGTGGGGGGAAGGGGGGCTAATCTTCAAATGTATCCAATATTTTGGGTGTGTGTGAAAGGAACAAGATTTTGTAGCCAAGAGGATGGTGAGATGGGAGAGAATGAACAAGATTCTCTGAATAGGTAGGTGCTGGATGCTGAATATATTGGGAGGGGGAACAACAACCATGAAGAAATCATCTAGAAAGTTTGGTCTAGAACAGTTCCTCTGAAGAAATACAACCAGGGCAGACTAATGATTACAGAAAGGTCAGGCAAGAAGTTCTCGCCATCAGTTGCTCATCTGACTGTGACTGGCAACACTCTTATCAGTTTGGTACACAAAGGAGCAGCTGTATTCACTGGGTTCCACCTTTACCCCAGACCCTACAGAGTCATCAAGTAAACTTGCACAGCTTGCTTTATGCCAGAGAGGGAACTGGGGGGATGGGAGGGAAAAGGAGGAGGGGACAAGGGAGTGAACAGCTCCTCTTAACACCCTGAAGGAGAAAACTCTTTGGAAATGGAGCTCGCCAGAAGTAGCCATTTGTGTTGCCTTAAATGCAGATTGATTACTGCTATTTGGATGTTGAGTGCATCATCTTTCCTGAAGAAAGGGAAAAAGCTAAATTTCCCCACATTCAGCTGTGTCGTCAAATCACTTCTCCATACCAGCTCTTTTAATGCATTTTCCTGTTATCACATCCACTTGCTGTAGCTGATCTACCCTACTCCCCAACAGTGACCCCCCCACAACACACAACACGTGCTGAATCCAATTAGCAACCTCATGACTGTGACACCAAACTGCAAGCTCAAATCTTGGTGGGGCCACACATTGCCCACCTCTAGCATTTCCAGTGTGGACACGAAGAAGACAGGAGGGTGTTTAAGAAAAAGATCAACTTCCTTTCTCTGAGCTGGTTTCCAACCTGCAAGGGCATGAGGCAATACAGAGGGGGTGGGGGGGAGAAGGTAGAAGATAATTCACCTGACTCCTGCTTTGGATGATGCTTGAGCTAAAATTCCAACAGTACCGTGGTGTTTTAGGAATCTACGATTAAACAGTGAAGGAAAGAGAAAAACTTCAAGTAAAAGCTGTTTTTAACACTATTCAGTAGGTTCTAGTTTTATTCAAAGTGAATTTTCACTTGTTGAGGTCATTAGATTCAAAGTGAGAAATCTTGGTTTATTTAAAGCTGTACCATTAAACTATTGAGAGGATGAGGACAGAGGCTGAACAGAAAAGATGAATTTCAGGGAGAAATTCCCATGGGAAAATTTAATAGAAATGAGAGAGGGAATAAAAAAGATGCAGTGTTAATAATAAAGATGATAAAAAAAAAAAAAAAGGAAGGGCCAAGAAAACAGGTAAGAAAAGACAAGAAATAGGAAAAATAGCAATATTCAAAGGTACTATTTAAAATTATTTAATGCCGGTCCTTCTGAGATTGCATGCTTTGTAAAGGGTTGAATCCATTATCTTTTTTGTTCACCACTATTATCCTCAATTCCTGGGACTCAGGATACACTCAAGAAAATGAGAATAAAGAGAAAAAATGAATGCAAAGTCGTCACATGCAAAATAAATGAGCACTGAAAAACTGTTCCTGGCAGGCAAAATATCTGCTTTCCTGGAGAATGGATTAACCATGTAATCTATACCCTGTGATAGGATGTATAATTTTCAAATCTGAAAACACACAAACATTTGCAGGGAACACACATTCAAATTCCACACCAATTTTCTCAATGGAATGGCAAAGAAATGGAACTCGCATCTTTTATAATGATATTTAACGAATCAGAACTGTACTCAACTATTAAACGGACTTCTTCCATTTCAAGGAGTTCTAAAGGTGTATCATCACCTCCCCTCCTCCTTTTTTTTTTTTGAGTGGGGCTGCTAGGGATCAAACCCAGGATCTCATACATGCCAGCAAGTGCTCTACCTCTGAGCTACATTTCAGCCCTCTACTTGTATATTTTAACTTAGCCACAGAAAGTGCTGGTGAGTGATGCTTCACATTATGCTCATAATCAGTATGTGAAGGTCAGTTTAACTGAAGATGCAGATACAAAGGATTATTAAAAGCTTTATTCCCCCCTTTGTAATGTACAAGCCATCTCCCTCCCCCCCATTGAAATTTCATGGAAAAACTTTCTTATTTTTCAGAAAACCAGTATAGCTGCTCTGGCTAAGTCCAGAGTAGAAGACCAAGAGCACTTCCTTCCCAATGGTATTAAAAACATTTCAGTAGAACAGCAAAAATATATTTACAAGTGCCTGTTATAAATGTATAAAAACTAGTAAGCCTCCTCTGGTCCCAGTAACTATCACCAAGAGATATTCAGTGAAAGCTACAGTCCTCTTAATAACTGGCACTGATATTGGCTGAGGAAAGAGTTACTAACAATCGTACAGGCTTCTGATCAAACAGTGTGATGGAAATCCCAGTAGTTTTCCTTGAGGTTGAGGTAGAGAGAAACCTAAGAGGTCCTGTCAAACACACTGAAAAAAAGCAAGAACTGATGCTTACAGGCTTTAGAGATTGGAGATGCAGAAGTCAGCAAGGCAGGAAAACTGGGTTTTTTGTTTTTTAAAGAAGAGTGTGCTGAGGCAAAGCTGAGATGAGGGCAGGTTCATACTTGCCTTTCAGAGACACAGGATAACACCACAGTTTTCTGAATCTGCAGTGTGCCAGGAAAGAACAGAATACATGTGAACAGATAAGAGTCTGCCCCTTTCTCTTTTCCTGAGATAACCCTAACCTCATTACGTATGCCCAGAGTGAATCTATAATGCATTTGAATCTGCTTAGACCCTAGATTGCTCAATACAACTGCTTTCCCACAGTCAAACTGGAGCATCAAATTCTTTTCTTAATATATACATCCTATCCTGAAATCACAAAATCTTAGAATTAAAAGGTGCCTTGAAGGAATAAAGTCCCAACTCCTGAACTAACACATTCTGTTTTCCTGCAATGAGGCATAGATCCTAACAACTTCTAGAAACTCTTAAAATATACCAGTTTCAAATAAAGTGATAGGCAGCTTCAGGAGAATGCACACAGATGCTACCTCCAGTTATGCATACCTAAATAAAACATGGCATGAAGCTAGGCTTTGATCTGACTCCAATCATTATCAGTTCGTCTTCAGTACCCATAACATGCTCAATAAAAGCCCATATGGAAGACCTCTAGCATGAAGATGATACTCACATTCTGGTCTCTCCAAAATCAACCTGGATGTATCATATCAAATACATGGGCTAGAGTATATAAGACATTGCACTTTAGAATAACTTAAAAGTGTCTTGATAAGGACTCACTATCTTGGATGTAAGAGAGTCCTTGAAGGAGTCAAAAACTGCCTGAAGTTTAGAACACTCATCTGGACTACGAATGCAGCAGGCCAGCTAACTAAGAAATGCTGAAATGAGTTTGGAAATGCTGGGTAGTCAATTTGGGGATTAAAAACTAGAATCACACAGAAAAGAGACAATGTGCCTGCATTCCCCAAGGAGCCCCATAGGATGTCTCTAAAAAGGAGGACCAGGTTTATGAGCATCACAGAGAACCACAGCTGTGGGTCAGCTGCACGCAAGCTCTTTTTTCAAAAACTATGGAGGACAAACATAAAAGAGCTCTCAGAACTCTGGGACAAAAATCAAGGGCTTTTCCATGGAGCCCCTGCGAGAAAGAAGGCCTGAGACAAACAAGGAAATGCCCAAACCTTATCTTGCTGGGACACAAGGTAATTAGGGAGGAGGTAGTTGATGACAGACAACTGAACTAGAAAAGAAGGCTACCTTTTGGGAATTAGAGGCTTATTTATCCTTCAAACAAAAAGATGCGGCTTCCTCTAGATGGGCCAGGTATTTGAGACATAATGAGGGTTGCCCATCAGCAGACATGGGTCTGAAAGAGGTGCCTTGAAGGGTCAACAAAATGATAGAAGCTGCTGGGGTGGTAGAGTGGGTTTCTAGCAGGCAGGTGGATATGCTTGAAAGCAACTGGCAAACTGCAATTGGTATTCTTCTTCCCTTTCTTTCTCACCTGGTCTCCCAGGGAGCGCCTAACATACCACTCCCTGAGCAGCCATCAGATGATCTGAGAAAGGTTGGCAGATCATACCCCCTTACAGAGGAAGTAGTGGCTACAGAGCCCTGAGAAAGCTCATCAACTCCTAGGCAGGCAGCTGCACTGACCCGAGAAGTCAGAAAAGCTAACAGGCTGCCCTTTCCCCAAAGCTTACAATGTTTCTCTAAAAGGATTAATGGCCAGGCAGTGCACTGGAAAGCAAAGTCAATGGAAGAGCAATCTGCACCATTGCTGATATCACTAGCGATTACCAGAGAGAAAAACAGGTAACCAAGGTCAGGGGCAAGGAAATCTGCTGAAACTGACACCTTAGTGGGAAGGGACTACATGAAAATGACAGCTTTCCAATTTTACTTTCACCCAACTAAACTTTCAGAATGAATGATATGAATGCAGAAGATGTTATTAATTTGGCCTTTGCCAAAAGCATTAGATACAGTAGTACAAGAAATTTTACTTGGAAAATTAATTCAAATTGGCTTGGTTCAGAACACAATCACTGAAGATTAAAAAGGGGCTGCAGGATGATAAACAAAAGACAGTTAAGTGACAGTCCATGCAGTGAGAGACTTGGGGTCAACACCAAAGACTTTTTGTTGAGGGGTTCTATTCATAGCCTAGAAAAGGAGTAAACAACTCACTAATGAGATCTGCAGAGGACACTAAGCTGGGAGGTAGAAAAACCACATTGGGGGCATCAAACCACAAAACAGAGTTCAAGTGGAAAAAAATATAGCTAATTTATCTAGGGGAAAGCAACCCTAAACTTAGATAATATTCAACAAACAGAGGATGAAGGGCAAAAGCAGCATGTAAAAAGAGCTCTGACATGCTATAACGTGACAGAAGGAAGTAAGAAAGCCAAGGGCCACATGGGGAGCACGTCATGGGGGCACAGAGTGCTTCAAATTGAAGGCAAACAAAAATAAAGCAGTGTCTGAAATAAAGCAGGTGGTCTGCAAAAGAGATAGACTTTATCATTTGCCAAAAGAAAAATACATCCTACACTGAAAACCTTTTTTAATGGCTATAAAGCCATAAACCATACCTAGCAGCTGTTTGGGTTTTTCTTGGATATCACTTCACCTGGCTGGAGGTTAGCATCTAGAAGATGGCACTGGGCCACCACCCTAGGGCTCACTGACAGTAAGGCTCCAAAGGAAAACCCACTCACGGTTGAGGTTGGCCATTCCTCCTAATTCTTTATGAAGTCTGTACTGCCTTTGGGCAATGCCTCACGGGCTTGAGGAAGTGGTTAATTTCTCTCCATTTACTCAACCTGCAACAGTGCAATGACCCTGAAGCCAATTTTTCCACCATCAGTCTGAAAGCAATGGCTCAACACAATTATCTCTAGGCAGCTCAATGCTTTAGCAAGCATCTTGTTACATTACTTCAGCACAAAAATCGGCACTAAAGAGGCTATCTTCTTCTTAAAACCTAAGTTTTAAAAAAATTTCCCTATAAGTGTTTACTCATTAAACAACACTCACAACAAGAGTCACATCATGGCTATTTCTAACAGTATAATAAGAGAACTTATTCTGGCTTCACCTTCCAGAGCAGCTTTGCAAATTATTTCCATGCTTACCTGTCAGAATTAAATAGTCACTAGCGAACAGTGAACCCAGTACTAGAAATACCAGCGTACACTCCACTGTACCGCTCAGTGCTCCTGCCTCTCTGGGAACAGTTAACATGTTCTTCGAGTTGCCATCAGATGAGGCTGAACATGCTGGTCATGGGCCCAGCCTGTGAATTTCACCTACCGTTCACTGAATGCTCATTTCTTAGAGTGGCTAAATGATCGCACATTTTTAAGTGATGTGAAGCCCCAATTCCAATCATGGGTTCTTTGAGCCCATCTGGACTAGTGATAATACAGGAAAGAATAAAGAGGGTTTATGAGAAACAATATTTATGGATCTATATCATATTATTATTATTTTTTAATGTCTCCTAATGAGCCTTAAACAATCAAAAATATGGATATTTTCACTGAACTCTTCATACACAAGAATCAGGTCCTGGACAGGGCCTACTGGGAAAAGCCAATGAGAAAGAGGACAAAAAGCCACAACAGCTTGACAGACTGATTTCCCTGCTGACATTCTGTGTGACATTCTATAGATGCTCTATCCATCAGGATATGACACAGTGTTAGAGGTAAATGTCACACATCAGGGCAATGTTCTGGGCCAAAGAGCACGAAAAGTGATCTCAATGACAAGTCTAAAGCTGAGATTAGATAACAGGTACCCAAACTCATTCCTTTTCTAACCATGGCACATAACCTGACAATGGACAAACTTCTAGAACTAAAGGGGTCCTAGAGGCCATGGAAAAACTGCTGAGTGAGACCAGCCCATGCAATGCCTTTGAAACAATGGATCTATTTTGGTTGAGTCCAAGCAGTCTGCTAAGCTATCTAAGTTGGTTCTGCATTAAGTAGCTCAGTTCTTGTTATTTCCCAGGAAGTCTGGGAATCACTCATCTATCAGTATCATCCAGTGACAAAAATCTCCCTCAATAAGAGCCTTGAGGAATGTCAATGGCAAGAAACACTGCTGAGCAGTATGCATGTCCTTGGGGCAACCAGCCACTGGGATGAAGGACAAAAGTAAAATGTCACAAGGCTTCTCAAATGCTCTCCTGCCAGCTGTCAAAAGTTTTGGAAACCAAACCTCATTTCTCAATAAATGTTTTCATTTCTTTTGTACATTACAAAAGGTCTAAAGGTGATGAATGGGAGGGGTCGGGAGGACAGGCCTCTGAAGGTAAGACACACAGGCAAATGTACAACACACACAAGCAGGGCATCCCTGCTAGTTCCAGAAATGGGATAAAAATATCTGTTATAGTACGCTCATCCACGGTTCCTTTTATAACATCTGTATAATGAGATTACATCTCGTATATTTTACAGATTTTAAAAAATGGAGGCCCAAGTGAACTTAATCAAGGTTAGATATTAAGTTCAAAGTGTGCTCTTCTTGTTTTCATGGGGAGGAAACTGGAATTAAAAAAGGATACGAGCTCTCTCAGCATATTATTTTCTAACCTATTCTTTTCAGCTATAGGTACAACAGCAGAGAAAAAACTGAGGCTGTGGGTTTTACGTTAGTAATTTTTTTGACTCACCTGGCCTCTGCAGCAAGCAGCTCATCATAGTGTGAGGATCGCTGGTCATCATCCTGCCGGTATCTGATCACAGTGGCTAGACCTTTGCTGACAAGAGCCTCAGCAATGTTTCTGCAACAGAAAAGGTAGGTCAGTGAGCACTAGAGGTGCATATGGGGCTCAGTCAACAGAAATAATAACAGTTAGCACCTGGAGGTCTTAACGCATTCTGGCAGGGGGAGGGAGAGGCCAAAGATTTCAAGACCAATGAGTCGCTAAGCTGGAAATCCAAATACAAGGTTGAATACAAAGTTCCCTAGTTCAGCATTTTTCTGGTTAGTACAGTCAGATGCTATATCAATCCATACATAAAAACTAGCAGAAAATATCTGTAAAAAGCCCACATTAGGCCGGGCTATTTACAGAATGTTATAAACAAGCCACTACCCTCAAGAAAAGTCTGCTCTAAAATATCAGGCACATACATAAAAAAATGAAACACATAAAAGCGTGACCTAAATTTCTCAAAACCTCCTTCCCAGCCCATACTGTAACTAGAAAATGTCTTGTTTCATTTTGGCAATGTTAGAAGCATCGGTTTAACATGATGGTCCAAGTGCTTTTCTTCTCGTCACAACTGCTGAGAGTGGATCTCCCACCCAATGTGGGCTTGGAGGAAAGCCAAGAGTGAAGTAGGGAAGAGGACAGCCAGGAAGCAGGCATTTTGGTAAGAAAATACCACATGGGGATCAAAGAAAGTGAAAAGTATAAAAGCTAAGATGGCCAGTTTTGGAGCAATATTCCAACTGAGACTACGGGATATCATGGATCATAATATGATCTGAAGCAATTAAAAAATGCATTCAGCCTTCTTTTCTTCACCAGCAACTCCTTCCACTAGGGAATGAGAAGTCCCATTCATAGTGGCTGCAACTACTAGTAAGAGATGAGCACATGGGAAGTGAAGGTAGAACTAATGAAGCTTATTTCTAAGGTTCCTCCCAGTCTGGAAAGGGAACTTGGACATGAATATTCAACTATAAAAACAAAATTTCCCAAAACTTCAGAGAGCAAATGCTAGAAAGAGACATGATATTACTGAGGGAGATTGGTGGTTATGTCTTTCTTTGTGTCTGTCATAATTACACCAAAGGCCCCACTCACACCATCTGGTTTGCTGCCCTTTGGGGAGAGGGTACCGTAAGCAATAGGCTACTGTGCCATATGCTATGATTTAGTATTGCTTGAAAATGTAGTTAACTCTTAACAGGCTAGTGGTCCTTTGAGAGTGGTACTGTGAGAATGCTGGCAGTTGGAGTGACCAGTATCTGTGTATGTTTAAGCCACTTAAGGGTTCTGTTCATCCATACTCAGCACAGACTTTTTTAAAGAAGAAGAAGAAGAAAAAAGTGCTGGTAGAGCAAGGAGGAAAAGATGCTGTGGTTGATCCTCTTCTCATTATCTGCCCCTCTGCTGCCTGTTTATCTACTGCCACACGATATTAATATCTCCAAAAAGCCACAGAATTAGCACTTCTCAAAATCCACTCCCACAAAGAGGCTGCTTTGCTGGCCACCCTGTCTCCTGAGTCACTGCATGAGCATGCCGGCAAATGCTGTCATTATCACAGAGTTGTGTTTTGGCAGCATGGAGAAGGCAACAGCCCCAAATCAGCAGATGTAGATGTTGATACGTGGTGGGGATTTAACTAAGGTTGTCACCAAGCAGCCCTAACAGGGCAGGACAGAGGCTCCACCCACTCAAGATCTGGCCAAAAAGCTACGGAGTAGTGTGAGGGGCAACTTCACTTTGACAGGTTGTGATGTCTTGGCAATTTTAAATGCCAAGAGAATAAAGAAATATTTGTTACTGCATTTTGACTTACTGAGCATTGACATTTTACAGCCAATACATGGGGTCTGGAAGAGAAAGCTGGAATGGCAGAGAGGGTGAAAAAAATTTCACGCAAACAAGGCTCTACACAAAAAACTAGAGAATACTAAGAAAAACAGCACAAATGTTTAATGATCCATTCCCATTAATGCTGCTCAAATCATTTCCCAGAATTACTGAGCACCTGCCTGGCCAACAGAGAACCAAGGGCACAATCCTTCCCTACTCTTCAGTCTTGGCCCTGTTGATCCTATCAGGAAATGTCTAGAACCCAGTCAGGACCTGCCATATGGAGTACCTAAGGTCTTAGATTCCCAATTCCCTCCACCCCCTCCGCCTACTACTTTCCTCTTCCTTGCCCCCAGAGTTTAGCACCTGAGCCAGGTTCTCTTGGCTTCTTATCCTAATTACAGATTTCCCCTGGAGGGACAGTATAGTGCTGGTGCTTATCAGTAAAGAGAGTAAAAATACATAAAATAATAACAACACTCATTATTGGGTTTTTACTACATTCCAGGCATGTGAGAATCACACATAGTCTCTTCTTGGTGCATTAATAAATCATAATGTAATATTGCAATTATCAACTCCTAGTATTCCCTGTCCTGCACTCTGTGAGGACAAGGGTCATGTTCTTCTTGCTCTATGCCCAGTTACTAGTAAAGTATTTTACACAAGGTAGACAGAAAGTATTTTTGTATTGGAGTTATTTAGCTCACTTAGGATAAAAATATTTTTTTTTAATGTGGCAAAATTAGAGCAAGTTCTTTTGTTACAAAACATCCCAAAGTTCTGAGACTCTTTTAAGAGAAGGAAAGGACCAAAAAAAAAAAAAAAAAAAAAAAAAAAAACCCAAAACTAATCATTTTGTAAATGTAGCACTGCAACATTATTTATTTCCCAAGCCAAGTTTGCCCAGCAGAAAAACAAGGACAAAAACTTTCTCCCTGCCTTCCCAGATTTTGTCTGTCTCCTCCCCATTATCTGAAGCTACAATTTGAAAAGAGAATGAAAGGGAGTGAGCGAAAATGGAATTAGCCCAGATCCATGTACTTGACAGTCTCATTCACTTCTTTTGGCTGCTAATGAAAGGTCAGGAGATTTTCCCCTGGCTAAAGATGGCTCAGAACCTGACAGCAGTGCACTGATCAGCTGCCCAGGAAGAAAGGAGAACATTAAATTGTGTGCCATGACATTATGCGGCTTTTAGACAAATTTGTAAGTTCAGCTTTCTGCATGTATCAGTAATTCTACTCCAATTACATGTCTAGAGCAAATGATAATTCACAGTCAACAAATGAAAAAGGACCTAACAGCCTTGGAGGTCTGAGAGTAAGTAATCGCTACCCATATCAGCTAGGAACTCAAAAGGAATTAGTGCTGGGATCAAGCTGCTTCTCCATACTAAAAGACAAATTGAGGGTTCTATTAAAAGTGAACAGTTGCCACCAGGCATGATTAGGTATTCCTGATAGAAACATAGGCAACATGAGTCTTACATGCAGGTTCTCAACATATCTACAAGTAGTTGGGCATCTCCTCCCCTTGCACTTCTTTCCATATAAGCTATAAGATCCCACTATAAGATCATTTCAAAGCTATCAGGTCCTGTGTTCTGCAAACATGGAGAAAAGGTATTTTATGCCCATAGAAGACAGTGGGTATCTTAAAAAGTAAAGTTTCAGTTTATAGCAGTCTCTTAAACGTTTGATCACATTTTTGTCTGCCTTCTCCATTGCTTCTCCCCACCCTAGTACTGGAAGTAACAAATAATATATTGATAGGTGAGACAATTGCCTAAAATTGTTCCTGTTATATACACACTGTGAAACAATTTTCCAGTTTTATGAATAACAGAAAAGTTGCAGATGCGCACATTTGAGAGCAAGTGGCTGACCGTGTTGAACTATCATCCCCAAATACTTTAGTGTACATTTCTTATAAACCAGGCCATCTTCCTGCATGTTAAAAAAAAGCAAGCCCAACTGGGCTGTTAACATAGATACATTCTTACCATCACATCCACAAATCAATTGTTTTAATGCAATGCTGATTTTAAAAAAAGGACCTACAACAGTAGTACACCCTTAGCCACAGGAGACATATTCAAAGATTCCCAATAGAAGCCTAAAACCAAGGATAGTATTGTCTGCTCTCCACATCCATAGATTATACATTTGTGAATTCAACCACCCCCACATTGAAAATATTCACATACACACACAAAACTAATTTTGTACTGAACATGTACAAACATTTTTCTTGTCAGAATTAAACTATATGGGAGAATATGCATGAGTTATACTAAAATACTACAATATTTTATATAAGGGACTTGAGCTTTCATGGATTTGTTACCTGCAGGGTGTCCTAGAACCAGACTCCCAAGGATAATGATGGACAACTATATTTTAGCACCCCCATACATACATTATCTATGGTAAAATTTAATTTGAAAACTACAAAGTGTGAGAGATTAAAACTGTCAATCATAAAATAGAACTATAACAATATATTGTAATAAAAGTTATGTGGTCTCAAAATATCTTCTTGTACTGTACTTTTTTTACTTAAAAGAACACTTTATAGCTTTGCTTTTGCATTTCTAAATTGCCAGCATCACTGTTCTTGCACGTCAGGGCCATTATTAAGTAAAATAGTGGTTACTTGAACACAAACACTGGGATAGCGTGATAGTAATCGGAAAACCAAGATAGCTACTAAGTCACTAGTGGAAGGGTAGTATATACAATGTGGATATGTTGGACAAAGGGATGACTCCAATCCTGGGCAGGATTAAGTGGAATGGTGTAAAACTTTATCACACTACTCAGAACGGTGCATAATTTAAAACATAAGGGAGGTTTTCAAGATGGCGGCCTAGAGGGTGGCTGCATTTCGTGTTGCTCCAGGACTCAGGATTCAAGAGAGGAGATATTGGGACGCTTGGGACCAACTCAAAGTAGCCGGGTGACTCTCACCCCCTGGGGGGGCATCCCGGATGGGACGGGGGTGCCGGAACGCAGGAAACTTTGTGAAGTAGAACTGCCGGCGAGACGCCCCTCCCCCCGCTGGAGCGCTGTAGAGGAGGCCGCTCGGCACAGCGCTGGGACTCGGAGCAGCCACTGGGGCTCCAGCGGCTGCCCGGGGGAGGAGTGGCGGGGAGAACTGTGTGGACTCAGGACACCGGGGCCTGCCCTGAGGAGGAGGAGAGGAGCGTGGCCACTTGGATTCGGAGAGACTGCACCAGAGCTGCAGGCGGTTGCCAGAGGAGAAGCCGCGCGGCGAGCAGTTTGGAATCAGAACGACGCTTCTGAACCCCGGGGCCTGCCCTGAGGACAAGGAGGAAGAGGAGCGGCCGCTTGGATTCGGGTGACTACACGGGAGCTACAGGCGGTTGCCAGAGAAGGGGCTGCGTGGCGAGCTGTTTGGACTCTGACCACTTCTGAACCCCGGGGCCTGCCCGGAGGAGTAGGAGAAGGAGGAGAAGGAGCGCGGCGGGTCCTTTGGACTCGCAGTGACTGCATTAGCGCTCCAGGCGGCTGCTCAGAGGAGAAGGCGAGTGGTGAGTTGTTTGGTCTTAAAGTGACAGCTCCTGAACACAGGGGGGCTGCCTGGAGGAGAAGCGTGGTGGGACGCTTGGTCATGAGTGGCCGCACCAGAGCTCCGGGCGGTGCCCAGAGGACCCGTGCAGGGGGTCACGTGGATTCACAGCCACTCAGAGGGACTGCTCCTGAACACCCGGGGGGTTATCTGGAGAAGGAGGAGGAACGGGGAGGGTCACTTCGACTCGGAGTGATTGATTGCCCCGGGCTACGGGTGGTTGGTGGGAGGAGGAGGCACGAAGTGAGTTTCTTGGACTCCTAGTGACCGCACCGGCACAGTGGGCGGCTGTCTGGAGGAAGAGGCCTGTGGCGGGTCTCTGGGACTCAGAGCGATTGTTCGGGGCCACAGGTGGCTGCTCAGAGGAGGGGCCACGCAGCCAGGCGATTAGGTGCAGAACAGGGTCCCAGGATCTAGGAGGCTTCTGGGTGGAAGAGCCGCACAGAGACAGGCTTAGGGCGGAGCGAAGGTTCCAGGCCTTTGGGCAAATTCTCTGAGGAGGGGCAGCCTAAGGAGATTCATCTGCGAAGGGTGAGGCTCCCAGGCCCAGGAGGTAGGGCCGGGCCCCTGGAAACTTTGCAGAGGAAGGCAGCCCAGCCCAGGCAATAGCTGTAAATTGAGGGGAACCTCTAGGAGGAAACTGACCAGCGAGACCTCCCCACTGGGTGAGTCTTCCCTGCCTGGTGAGGTTTCCCCACAAGGACGATAAAACCAGAGACACAGGCCCAAACAGGCCTTGCCTCAGCCCACAGCCTAGGTCCCCTTTGGATGACCATTGGTCAACAAGTGGAGGCACCTCTGCCCACTAGCAGGGAATATACCCCACCTGAAGGCCACCACTCCTAGAGAGGCAGCTTCCTTGTGGAGCACCGCATTATCAACTTCCTCCAAGACTTCAGCCTACTGAAGGCTAAGAGGGGATATATATAGAAATCTTCAGGGACACTGTAAATCAACAGAGGAAATCTGCAATATCTCAGCGGTCCACTGATATCTGAACAATATGAGAAAACAAGGAAAGAAAATGCTGCAAACAAATCTAGATGTTACATCAATAAAACCCAATGACAGCATGGCAGAAGAAATGACAGAAAAGGAGTTCAGAATGTACATAATTAAAATGATCAGAGAAGCAAACTATGAGATGAAAGAGCAAATGCAAGCATTGAATGATCGCACCAATCGACAGTTAAAAGAGCAAATACAGGAAGCAAAAGATCATTTCAATAAAGAGTTAGAGATATTGAAAAAAAACCAAACAGAAATCCTTGACATGAAGGAAACAATAAACCAAATTAAGAACTCCATAGAAAGCATATCCAATAGGATAGAACACCTGGAAGACAGAACCTCAGACATGGAAGACAAAATATTTAACCTTGAAAACAAAGTTGAACAAACAGAGAAGATGGTAAGAAATCATGAACAGAATCTACAAGAACTATGGGATATCATGAAAAGGCCAAATTTAAGAATTATTGGGATTGAGGAAGGCCTAGAGAAACAAGCCAAAGGAATGAACAACCTATTCAATGAAATAATATCAGAAAATTTCCCAAATCTGAAGAATGAAATGGAAAATCAAGTTCAAGAGGCTTACAGGACTCCAAATACACAAAATTACAACAGACCCACACCAAGGCACATTATAATGAAAATACCTAACATACAAAATAAAGACAGAATTTTAAAGGCTGTGAGAGAAAAGAACCAAATTACATTCAGGGGGAAACCAATACGCATATCAGCAGATTTTTCAATCCAGACCCTAAAAGCTAGAAGGTCCTGGAACAACATTTTTCAAGCCCTGAAAGAAAATGGATGCCAACCAAGAATCTTATACCCAGCAAAACTTACCTTCAAATTTGACGATGAAATAAAATCCTTCCATGATAAACAAAAGCTAAAAGAATTTACAAAAAGAAAGCCAGCATTACAGAACATTCTCAACAAAATATTCCATGAGGAAGAGATGAAAAACAAAGAAGCAAATCAGCAAAGGGAGGAATTATCCTAAAGGAATTGTCAAATAAAGGAGGAAACAAGTTGTGTCAAACAAATAAATAAACAAAATTTTAAAAATGAACCAAATGACCGGGAAACCAAATCATTTCTCTATAATAACCCTGAATGTTAATGGCCTGAATTCATCAATCAAAAGACATAGACTGGCAGACTGGATTAAAAAGAAAGATCCAACAATATGTTGCCTGCAAGAGACTCACCTCATAGAAAAAGATACCCATAGATTAAAGGTGAAAGGATGGGGAAAAACATACCATGCACATGGACTCAGCAAAAAAGCTGGAGTATCCATCCTCATTTCCGATAATGTGGACTTCAAGCCAAAGTTAGTCAGAAGGGATAAAGAAGGTCATTTCATACTGCTTAAGGGAAGCATAAATCAGCAAGATATAACAATCATAAACATCTATGCCCCAAACAGTGGCTCATCTATGTATGTCAAACAAATCCTTCTCAATTTCAGAAACCAAATAGACCACAACACAATAATACTAGGTGATTTTAACACGCCGCTCTCACCACTGGACAGATCTTCCAGACAAAAATTGAGCAAAGAAACCATAGATCTCAACAACACAATCAATAATTTAGACTTAACAGACATTTATAGAATATTCCATCCAACCAAGAGTGAATACACTTTCTTCTCAGCAGCACATGGATCCTTCTCTAAAATAGACCATATATTATGCCACAAAGCTAATGTTAGCAAATACAAGAAGATAGAGACACTAGCATGTATTCTATCAGATCATAATGGATTGAAGTTAGAAATAAATGAAAGAGTAAAACACAGAAACTATTCCAACATCTGGAGATTAAACAATATGCTATTATATGATGAATGGATAACAGAAGATATTAGGAAGGAAATTAAAAAATTCTTAGAGGTAAATGAGAACAAAGAAACATCATATCAAAATCTCTGGGACACTATGAAAGCAGTACTTAGAGGGAAATTTATTTCATGGAGCGCATTTAATAAAAGAAGTAAAACTCAACAAATAAACAACCTAACACTACAGCTCAAAGCCTTAGAAAAAGAAGAACAGAACAGCACCAAAAGTAGTAGAAGACAGGAAATAGTTAAACTCAGAGCTGAAATCAATGAAATTGAAACAAAAGAAACAATACAAAAAATTGACAAAATAAATAGTTGGTTCTTCGAAAAAATAAACAAAATTGATAAACCTTTAGCCACACTAACAAAGAGAAGACGAGAGAAAACCCAAATCACTAAAATTCGGAATGAACAGGAAATATCACAACAGACAGGATGGAAATACAAAACATAATTAGAAGCTATTTTGAAAATCTATACTCCAACAAAATAGAAAATTTCGAAGACATCGACAGGTTTCTAGAGACATATGAATTGCCTAAACTGAATGAGGAGGACATAAACAATTTAAATAGACCAATTTCAAGTACTGAAATAGAAGTCATCAAAAGCCTACCACCAAAGAAAAGTCCAGGACCAGATGGGTTCTCAGCCGAGTTCTACAAAACCTTTATGGAAGAGCTCATTCCAATACTTCTCAAAGTATTCCATAAAATAGAAGAGGAGGGAACCCTCCCAAACTCATTCTATGAAGCCAATATCACACTGATACCTAAACCAGACAGAGACTCATCAAGGAAAGAAAATTTCAGACCAATATCCTTAATGAACATCGACGCAAAAATTCTCAACAAAATTTTAGCAAATCGCATACAAAAACATATTAAAAAGATAGTGCACCATGATCAAGTGGGTTTCATCCCAGGGATGCAAGGTTGGTTCAACATCCGGAAATCAATAAACGTAATTCACCATATTAATAGACTTAAAGTCAAGAATCACATGATTATTTCAATAGATGCAGAAAAAGCATTTGATAAAATACAGCACCCCTTCATGCTCAAAACACTAGAAAAAATAGGGATAGTGGGAACATTCCTTAACATTGTAAAGGCCATTTATGCTAAGCCCATGGCTAATATCATTCTAAATGGTGAAAAACTGAAAGCATTCCCCCTAAAAACTGGAACAAGGCAGGGATGCCCTCTTTCACCACTTCTATTCAACATCGTTCTTGAGACTCTGGCCAGAGCAATTAGACAAACCAAAGAAATTAAAGGGACACGAATTGGAAAAGAACTCAAACTATCCCTGTTCGCTGATGACATGATTATATATTTAGAGGAACCTGGAAATTCCACCAGAAAACTCTTAGAACTCATAAGTGATTTCAGTAAAGTAGCAGGTTACAAGATCAATGCCCATAAATCCAACGCATTTTTATACATAAGTGATGAATCTTCAGAAAGAGAAATTAGGAAAACTACCCCATTCACAATAGCCTCGAAAAAAATAAAATACTTGGGAATCAATCTCACAAAAGAGGTGAAAGACCTCTACAATGAGAACTATACAACACTAAAGAAAGAAATTAAAGAACACCTTAGAAGATGGAAAGATCTTCCATGTTCTTGGATAGGAAGAATTAATATTGTCAAAATGGCCATACTACCTAAAGTGCTATACAAATTCAATGCAATTCCAATTAAAATCCCAATTGTGTACCTTACAGAAATAGAGCAAGCAATTATGAAATTCATCTGGAAGAATAAGAAACCCAGAATAGCTAAAGCAATCCTTAGCAGGAAGAGTGAAACAGGGGGTATTGCAATACCAGATCTTCAACTCTACTACAAAGCAATAGTAACAAAAACGGCGTGGTATTGGTACCAAAATAGAAAGGTAGATCAATGGTACAGAATAGAGGACACGGACACAAACCCAAATAAATACAATTTTCTCATACTAGACAAAGGGGCCAAAAATATGCAATGGAGAAAAGATAGCCTCTTCAACAAATGGTGCTGGGAGAATTGGAAATCCATATGCAACAGAATGAAACTAAACCCATATCTCTCACCATGCACGAAACTAAACTCAAAATGGATTAAGGACCTCGGAATCAGACCAGAGACCCTGCAGATTATAGAAGAAAAAGTAGGTCTAAATCTTCACCTTGTTGGTCTAGGACCAGACTTCCTTAACAGGACTCCCATAGCACAAGAAATAAAAGATAGAATCAACCACTGGGATAGATTCAAACTAAAAAGCTTTCTCTCAGCAAAGGAAACTATCAGCAATGCGAAGAAAGAGCCTACAGAGTGGGAGAATATCTTTGCCAATCATACTTCAGATAGAGCACTAATCTCCAGAATCTATAAAGAACTCAAAAAACTCTACTCCAAGAATTCAAATAGTCCAGTCAACAAATGGGCTAAGGAAATGAATAGACACTTCACAGAAGAAGATGTACAAGCAATCAACAAACATATGGAAAAATGTTCAACATCTCTAGTAATAAGAGAAATGCAAATCAAAACCACCCTAAGATTCCATCTCACCCCAATTAGAATGGCGATTATCAAGAATACGAGCAACAACAGGTGTTGGCGAGGATGTGGGGAGAAAGGTACACTCATACACTGCTGGTGGGGCTGCAAATTAGTGCAGCCACTATGGAAAGCAGTGTGGAGATTCCTTAGAAAACTTGGAATGGAACCACCATTTGACCCAGCTATCCCACTCCTTGGCCTATACCCAAAGGACTTAAAATCTGCATACTACAGAAATACAGCCACATCAATGTTCATAGCTGTTCAATTCACAATAGCCAGACTGTGGAACCAACCTAGATGCCCTTCAATTGATGAGTGGATAAAGAAACTGTGGTATATATATATACTATGGAATATTACTCAGCCATAAAGAATGATAAAATTATGACATTTGCAGGCAAATGGATGAAATTGGAGAATATCATGCTAAGTGAGATAAGCCAATCTCAAAAAGCCAAAGGACGAATGATATCGCTAATAAGTGGAGGATGACACATAATGGGGGGGAGGGAAGGGTTAGAGTTAGGGTTAGGGAGGGGGGCAAGTATGGAGGAAGGAACTACTGTATAGAGGGTAAAGAGGGGTGGGAGGGGTGGGGGGAAGGGAAAAAATAACAGAATGAATCAAACAACATTGCTCTATGTAAATTTATGATTACACAAATGGTATGCCTTTACGCCATGTACAAACAGAGAAACAACATGTATCCCATTTGTTTACAATAAAAAAAAAAAAAACATAAATTATTGTTCCTGGGTATTTTAATATTGTGGGCAGTGGTTGACCACGGGTTCCTGAAACCATAGGTAATGAGAGAAATGCCATAGTTCAGAACCAGGCATTCCATTTAGTTGTCATGTCCTTTTAATCTGGAAGAGTCCCTTTCTTTCTTTGACTTATATGACCTTGATACTTCTAAAGCATATAGGCCAGGTATTTTGATTTGTCTGTTTCTTCACGATCATATCCAAGATATGTAATAAAGTGCAATTACCAATAATGGTATCTTTGATCACCAGGTCTCACCACTGTATTCTGTTGCTCTTTGTAACAACAGATACTTGGTGAGAAACTTTGAACTACTTAATTTTTATCCCTCACCAAACTCCCAAGTTATTCATTTATTTAGTTGACTTAGTGTGAATTCATGGTATCTCATGTTATTAAAAGGGTTATGATATACTACTATTGTTCTTATTTTGATTTTCAAATTGCTCTCAACTTGGCCTAAGGGAGCAGAGACAAGTGACATCAATATACTTTGGACAGGTCCCCTAACCTTCTTTGACAACTCCTTATTTTCTGACACAACATGTTACAGGCTTATCTTGTATAGTCTTTCCCAGGTCTAGATTTAGCCATTTATCTAAGGAGCCCACATTTATAATCTATATTTATTTCTATATCTATGTACAATTATTGAAAACCATGTGTGGAAGACATGAAAACACGCCTCTTGGATCACCAACTGCAGGAAGAATAACTGAGTGATGGTTCAGCCGCTGTGCTCTGAAATCCACCACTGCTATTTCAGCCAAGGCCATGCTTCCCACCAGCTGCTACTAGCCAATAACTAGGTCTAATGCTGAGAGACCTGGGATGCCTCTGATGGACATTTGGACTGGAGGACTGTCTTGGTCCATTCTCTGCTACTACAACAGGATAAGTGGGACTGGGTAATTTATGAAGGAAAGATTTTCCTGGCTCATGATCTGAAGATCATGGTACTACCATCTGGTAAGGTTCCTTGTGCTACATCAGAAGATGGGAAGGGACAATTAAGTGTGTGTGATAGAAAGCAAGAGGCTGGTCTAACTTTTTTAAGAACCCACCCTGGTGATAACTGATCTATTCCCAGGATAACTGCCTTTAATCCATTCATCAGGGTTCTGTCCTCATGACTTGAACACATTATTACTCTATGTCTTGACACTGCTATGTTGGGAATTAAGTGTCCAATATGTAAATCTGGGGTGACATATTCAACCACAGAAGAGACTCAATATCAGCTTTAAGAAAACTCTCTTTAGAACTGCCCCACAGTTACGAACATATTCTGAGTTAACACAAATGCCTCCAGTTTGAATTCAACACAAGTATTCCTCCTTTCCTTATCTGTGACTCCCTTCTCTGACAGTTGAGGGGGCTTATCCTTAGTACTTTTACTTACAGGATCAAAACCCTGGCAATGTAACCAATCTTGTATCACTGCTGTCTCTGCCTCCTCAGTAGGTGCTCAGTCTCTGCGTGAATGTCTGCATTCAGCCTGGGCTCTGCCCTTGTGAAGACACCTCTACCCCCCTCATGGGCTCTGATGCTCCAGGCTAGATTATCCTTTTGGGCCGTTATGCCTCCTTTGACCTGCCTTAACTGTTGGGAGAAAGAATTGTTTCCATTTGTCTACAGACACCAACCACCCCTAACTTTCCATAGAGGCAGAGAAGAGAGCTTCTCAAGGATGATCTTATTAAAAAAAAGAAGAAGAAGAAGAAGTGGGGGGACGGGGTGATCTTGCACCTTCATGAGAGAATTGGACTGACTACATGCTTTTCCCGTCTGGTTATACTCGCAGTCAAAGGTAGTGCACATTTCAACAGTGAGAATAAAGATAAAACATTCCCCACATGTACATGTACTTCTCTCACTCACACGTTCTGTGACTTCGATGATTTGGTGCCTATAAGTAGAGCTGACTCAAAGGGAATACACTGCATGATAAAGCAGAACCTGGGTTAAACAGATGAAGATATCAAAAGTGGGCACAGGGAATAATACCTTAACACACCCCTGCACACCCACCTCTTCCCTTTCCATCTGAAAATGATAACAGGTAACTCAATGGCTCTGGCTCATAGATCTTTATCTAGCTCTTTGAGTTTAAGACTTTCCACTTAAAAACCACCCACATTTTATCAGTCACTGAGGTGCCTATGGAGATTACAAAAGCAGAATATTTTCCTTAAGGCAAATACATGTGGGCATACGTTAAGAATAAAGCAGACCCCTAAAGAAATGCTTCTGTAATATATTTTAGTCAAGGTTAAAGGAATGGGCTGAACAATAATTAATAGCTGAATGTATTTGTAAAATCACTTCAGTAGTGAGAAATGTATCACAGGCATAGACAGAAGGATATATGCACGTCACACACACACTCACCCACTGTACAAGTTCTTCATAATAGCTTCAAGGTCCTGTGGTAAAATTTTATAAACTGAGCATGCCTCTTTATAGTGAGACATTATGTATCCCAGACCTCTGTTACCATGACCTTCAAAGGCTCCGGCATCTTAATGCTGGAAAGTTGTTTCTAATTTCTCTACACAGTGGTAACCACTTTTGCCACAAGTGCAGGCTTTCCCCCTGGGATGAAGAACCCCAGCTGACAGAGCTCCAATATTGATTTCTGACACATGAGATGGCTGATCTCACTTCTCCTCGGCTGCTCAGGGTATGGGCTTCTGTGGGCCAGCCAATCAATGAGGGGAGATATGGGGTGCTCTGTCTTTTCTGCAATTAGGTTAGAGACAAGTAGGAAAGAGAGGTCACCACTGGACTCAATAAGTAGGTACAAAGCTCAAAGACTGGAAAATAATTTTCTTCGGGATAATAGTTCTATTTCCATTTATGCATGTGCGCGTACACACACACACACACACACACACACACACACACACACACACACACACAGTGAATGTGGGCTGGCCATCCCAAAAGGCAGTGAATGAGTAGGGAAAATGTTCAACAGCTCACAGGCTCAAAAGCCAGGCTCGCTTCAGATCTTCTCTACAAGTTCACACTAAGACCTCTAATATCCACATTCTTTGAGGCAGAACACTGAAAATTGCAGGAATCAACAGACTTGGCTTTTTAAGCTGACTCTATATACCCATAAAAGAGTGAGAGCAAAACTTTACATGAGAGAGACCTGGAAACCATGTGTAAGGAATGAATATCTCCTTTTAAATGTCTATTTTCCAACCAGCTGCAAACAAGGAAAACGTCCTAAAGAACAATGGATGGCTCCCCTAACTCACATGACAGCATCTCCAATTACACCCCCACGCAATGCCTCTGATTTGCCAGTCTCCACTGGCTGAATTGATATTTTTTGGTCCCCATTTTCCAACCCCTTCATATACAGCCAGAAAGCATTTCTCACAGAACCAAGCAGCATCTGTAGACAAGAGATTTTGTTTCAGAAGCATCAATAATTGGAAAATTCGAGATGGCACACATCCTTTACAGATATACTAAATCTCTTTCCCAATGTCTTCCCCATTTTTCACCTCCCCCTTAAACTTATGTAGTTCTAAAACTAATTCAAATTGATTCTTTTGATCTTTTAGCTTAAATGGCTTCTTCTTTCATTTAACAAGTCCTGTCACCAGCAGTCACAGAGGATGAGAACAGTAGCTACAGATTTTCCCAGTATTCACGATATGGACTGAAAACAAAGAAGATTCAACTGCTCACATATCCCTCGCCAAGCTTCAGTGACTAGGGTGAAGTGAGGGGAAAAATCAAAGACTATCAAGTGTTGTGGTAAAGCCCATGAGTCTCAGGACAGAGCTTCATCACTCCAGGCTCTGAAAGTCAAGTGTCTGTCTTTGACAACCGACCAACCCAGTTGCAGTTACACAGCAGCACAAGGCACAGCAAGACCCACAGAAGGCTGTGACCCCCAAATAGCCAGACTCACAAATGGGCAAGTATGGAATGAAACTTAGAAATGAGTCAAGCAACGAAGCACTCTTCCAAACAATCTCTCCAGTAAGTGTGATTTCATACTTCATGAGTTTTCAGAATGTATAACGGTCTGTGATTTTACATAAAACTGAATGCTAAGAGAATTTTCTGGAGGTTGAGTTGAGATATAAAAATCAAGACCCCCCCTCCAATAAATAAAAATCAAGAACTCTTGGGAACAATGACAAAGTGTATTAGCGATCATAACCATTCTTCCTCGTGGGGAAGGAAAGTGGAGAAAAAACAATGAAGACTCATATGGGACTTTGTTCTACTTTTGGAACTTGAAAGGATGCTTGGTTAGAAACCAAAGACAACCCATAAACAAAACTGGGAGACAGAAAAAGAAAGAAGTGGGGTGGAGGTAAGGGAAGAGAAAGGAGGGAGAAGAGAGAGGAAAAAGAAAAGTCATCCCATGCAAAAATTACTGCTTTGTAGACAGATAAACCGTGGAATTGCTACAGCCCATGTCCATCCAAACTTCATTATATGAGAGGCTGACACTTGAGCACTGACAAAAGCCCCTGTAGCTTCAGAGGCCATGTCCCACTGAGCTCTAATAGCACCCTTCAGACTGGGAGAAAAGACATAAAACCAGAGACATCCAGGGACTTGGGTTTTAGAAGCAGGTGATAAAGAGATGTCACTCAGTATTCACCCTGCCAGAATAGCTGATTCTCTACTCCTAGGTACTTCTGAGCCACACTATATCCATACCGTAGTTCATTCATGCCCTACCTACCTAGGTGAGCATACTTACCTTGATCTCCTAAAAGAACAATTGACAGTGGAAAATAAGATAAAAAAATACAGCTGGAAGCAGTAGAATTAAAAACCTAACCCACTTCATAAATCTGGCTAGTGGAGAGCACAGTGTTGAAAATATGGGTCAAAGCAATTTAGAAAAAGAGGGGGATAAAGCATAACCTCAAATAGTTATATCAAATAGTTATGCTTAGTAAATAGACGATTTTATTTTGCCCCCAGGATTTCTGTAGTACTGTAATCTTATTGTCACCTCTTATTTGATAGTTTCATTTATTCAGCAATATCATACTTATGTCTTTATAAGACAAGCAAAACTTGTATTATACTCCATTATGCCAGCTCCTCTCCAGGTACCAGGGCTGTTCCAAGTCAGTAAAACATCTGGGGAAGTTAGAGCAATGATGAATGTTGGCTGAAAGATGAGGACATATTAACTATAAGTGGCAATGAAGCAATGTCCATCCTCGAATGTCTAATATTTTCCTTGATCTTAAACCACCAAAAGAAGAGAGAGGAAAAATGGAAAGGGTATGACTTGCCTGATTCTCTCTCCCTACGACTACAGTAATGTCCCCCAAGGTGACCCATCCCTCTTTGAAAAATGAACTTCATTCATCAGAGACAGAGAGATCCTTCGTAAACAGATCACTAATTAAATTCTAGATCTAGCTCGAAGAAAGTAAATGTCTAACAAACATGCACTTCCAATGCAGCCAAACTGGTCCACTTATTCCTAAATATGTCATGCATTCACATTTCCAACTCTGCAGGACATGTGAATTTGTATGATTCATCATCATGTAAAACTCAGCATTTCAAAAATAAAACTCATTCCCTAGACTGAAGCTTTTCTGAATCCTACTAAATCAGCTCATCCTCCCAATAGCCCTAATCTGTAGGACCATCAGTCAATCTAGGCCTGACTTCACTCTCATTCCAGAATAAAATCCTTGAACTCAAATCTACATGGTTTCTTTCTCTCATGATTGTCCTTTTCTGTTCTTTTTCACTACTCCAGTTGAGACCCCCCCACTACCTCTCATATGGCCTACTCAGCCTCCCCTCCTGGGTCTCCTTGCAGGGCTGAACAATCCCAAACACTGTTAGTTTAATCCTCTTAAAGCATTAGGCTGGCAAGGAGTTCTCATTCTCAGGTCCACCACCACAGAAAACCTGCCTGAAAGTATGGAGACAAACATCAAATGACTAGACCGAAGTGGTGATGGTGGAAGGGAAGAGGACAGGTGGGCTGGGGATGGGCAAGGGGAGAGGGAGAGGGAGAGCAGGGGAGATGGGTGCCAGGGAATAGGAAAGTGGTGGGAGAAAGGATAGATAGGAAGACTAATTTTTGCTGTGCGCTACTCTAAATACTTCACACTTAACTCAATTTGTCCCCATAAAATTCTGAACTATTTCCATCCCTCTTTCACAAACCAGGAACCTGAGGTGCAGGAAGTCTGCACCACTTGTAAGATCTATGACCAACCAGAAAGGCTACTGAAGGCTGCAGCGGAAAGGTGGCGTTTCAATGTGGAAAGGACTTGCCAATCATCTTGTCCAATACCTACACTTTCAGTGTCTGATAACACAAATTTTTCTTTCATTTTTGCAAAAGACAATTTCAGATTAGTGAACACCTGTGGGTGCTCTAGGACTATAGAAGGGCATGTTAACATACAACAGGCTAAACCTGTAGTAACACATTAGGGATTAGTGCCTGTTGTGCCACAAAAGAGTAAACGGTTTCAGACTTGCTACAAGTAATCCTGTTGTAGGTGGCAGAGCCATGATCAAAAGCCAGGTTTTCTGATTCCAAAATCAGTTTTCTTTTGATTAAACAGTGGCACACAGGACAGAGCAAGAGATCATTAAGGGCAATGTGCAACCTCATCCTCACTGGCCCCACAGTCCCACTCCATGAAGCCCCTTTTGGCTTTCTGCTTCAGCCCCCAGTCCACTCCTCAGCCAGTGCCCAAACCTGCCCTCACCCCACTTCTGGGCCTGGAGACTCATTCTATACTCTTTTGTTACTGCTGTGGACTGTCAGCTTCCTTTGTGCACACATCTTGTCTTACCACCTAGACCGCATTCCCTACTGATCCAAGAAGAGCCACACACTTAGTAGGCACTCAATAAATATTTATTGACAAGCAGATTGATTTTACTCACTGAGTTCCCAGGGGGTTCTCTGGCTGTCAGATGAAAACAAAGTAATAACTGACTGAGTCATAGAATTTTTGAGCAAAGAGTCCACAGAGATAAACTAATCCAAATGCTTCCACGGAGATGAAGACAGATCCAGAGAGAAACTCAGAAAAATTGTAAATGAATTGTCTAAGAGAAAAACAGAACGATACCCTCACAATGGGTATCTAAGAGCTCTGAGTCTCAGACCATTTCCCTTTATTATACTGCTGTCCTTTTAGAATTCTATAAAACAAGAATAAATATAATGTACACATGAATTATCTAAGATGCCCTTAATGTATTAAAAATGTATCAGCACATTAAAAAAATCTATCTACATCATATTATGAATTTGATCACTCTAATGCTAATATGCTAGCTAAAACATATATTAAACATTTAATTACAATCATTTGCCTGCTGTCTGGGGATCCAGAGGATCTATTTAAGGGATGAATGATTTTGAAATGTCTGATGACTTCTCTTTTGCTCTCAATATATAGTCCAACACCAAGAAGAAATGCTCATTGTAAACACAGGTATGCTTCCTTTACCTCCTATTTTCTCTGCCGCTCTTTCCATTTTGAAATACGATTTCAAAACAGAGCAGTATGTTGGGGCTAGGAGGGCAGCTGATAGATAGAGCATGTGGGAGGCACTAGGTTTAAGAAGGGGTGGGGGAGAAAAGCAGTGTATCAGGTATCAGGTGAAAACACCCTCATCTTCTCTCGCTCAGTAATGACAGAGTATGATTGAGTTTGCACAGGCACTCGGGTTTTGTCTTCCCTACCATTGTCCCAGATTCCTAACTGAAGTCACTGAAGTACAAGGGTCCTTACTGACTGTAGTCCTTTCATATTTTTATGAATAATATGGTCTTTAAATGTTAAATAGTGGAGGTAACAAGACAACTGTCATTTTCCTTTGACATATCGCACAGCTGTAGGTTTCACAGAAGATGAAAATCAGACATCTACTCTTGCCCTGGACCCTAGCAAGTGGGGCACAGACATATGGCAGAGTCTCTGACTATAAAATGTTCCTGCCTGGAGAGTGACACAAAGCACAGGAACAATCAGACTTTATTTACAATAGGGCCTCTTTCCAACTAAAGAAAATTATTTTGCTTCTTGCATCTCGGTCCTTTGCAGTTTCCCTGATTCCATCGATTTCCCAAGCTGCTACTCTAGCCATAGGCTAATTCTATTTGCTGCTCGTAAGTTCTTCATATAACTTCCTTGTTCAGGATAGTGAGAGTTGCTGCTGTTCCTTACAACCAAAAGCATCCTAACAAATTAAACTGAGGATTCATTCCTAAGAGTTTAAAAATAAAAGGTCCCTAAGACCACACTTTCTTCCAAAACTAGGAAACATGGAAGCCCAGGCCCAGGGGAAGAGGCAGTTGACAGAGTAAGGCTTTAAGGCCCAGAACAGGCCATTCAGGACCTTCTCCACTCCACGGTATCACCCAATTCTCATCCCAGTGGCAGGGTCCAGAGCAAGCAGGTGGGCAGCACTTAGTCCTTAACCCTCTGCTTAGGTGCTTGGAATAGAGGAAAAGACTTGTCTTCCTACTCACTGAGTAAGGACTTCATGTGCACTCTCTACCTAAAACCCTGAGTCTCTGAGCTTTCCCAACCCTCTATAACTTAACAGTTCCAGTCACTCTACTACGGAAAAGCAAAAGGGCAGGAGAAAATTAGTAGTTAAGTGAAGATGGCTTTGAGGACACTGCTCCTGGTAATGAAAGTCACTTTAACAATATCCAAACAACTTATTAAAGTGGAAAATGTGAAAGGGGCCTCTCTTAAGTAAACAACAACAAAACCTCACTATATTCAGGCAAAGGGATCAATTATAGGTGCTTATAAGAATGAATGGCAGGGGGAAGGAAAGAAAATGGAATGAGGCAAACACCATTACCCTATGTACATGTATGATTACACAAACGGTGTGACTCTGCTTCGTGTACGACCAGAGAAATGAAAAGCTGCACCCCATTTGTGTACAATGAATTAAAAATAAAAAAATAAAATCCCTAAAATTAAAAATTGAAAGAAAGAAAAAACAGGGTGAATGAACCGGGGCTGAGGTTGTATCTCAGCAGTAGAGCACTTGCCTCAAACGAGTAAGGCACTGGGTTCGATTCTCAGCACCACATAAAAATGAATAAATAAAAATAAAGGTATTATGTCCATTTACAACTAAAAAAACTATTTTAAAAGAATGAATGAACCAGGTAAACATGAAGAAGTTCTGTTGCTGGTGAATTTATAAACATGTTCCTAATGGATGAAAAAAAAAAAAAATCACAGGCAATAAACTATTTACCAGTTAAAACAATTTCATAGCTGTGGGCACCAAAAACGTTAGATTTTAGTTTCGTTTATTTCATTTGTTTTCTAAAACTCACAGAAAAGGAAAGTGACTTTCTCAAAAACATATCTATCTCAGTGTGGCAGAGTTGTTTTGCTTTTGAAAGAGTTTAATACAAGACATGATCTTGACATGAGTTAATAGTAAAAATTCTTCATCTAAATTATTTTTTAAAAAAGTGAAGAGACAATAGAACACTGAACCAGATGCATATGGTAAAACAGGAATATTAAAGATAACCGTGATCCATCATCCACACGAATGAAAGAGACGTTGAACACAGTTCCTTCTCAATAGTAAAAGCTGTGTAATGATCCCCACCTCCGCTAGCCCTCTGTGGCCAACGATAGCAACTCTGAGCTCATTTCATTAAGCCAGCAAGACACAGAGCAGTGATGCAGAGCAGAGGACCAGGGCTCTCACCCCAGCTCTTTCTACAGAACGTGTGCTAAGCCTGTGCTGGTTCCCACACCTTTAAAATGAGAGGGTACATATAAATGCTCCTGGCTCAGATATTATTATAATTGATTTTTTAATGTGAACCAGGATTTACTGATCAATAGTCAGAGTGCATACATGCTACAGCACTGTGTATCCATCCATATCTCTACACAACACTTGAAGATCACATTCAAGGTGAACTAGATGGAGCATCATTTCATTAAGTGTTTATTATAACTTAAGGCTTATACATGTGGGTTGTGATTTGGGACATGTCAGCAGCAGAATTTTCTTTCAAGCCTTGCATTAAGGCTCCTATCCACTGGGCACACATGGTACTGGTAAAGAGTGAGAGACCAAGCTATGTGGCTAATTTATAAGACAATATTTACTTATTTTCCTCAATTTTTTAATATCCACCATTTGTTTAAGATATATTACCCAAATGTTCTACAGTATAACAAAGAGGAGGGAGGGATGAGGAAATGGGAGAGGGTATATACTATATCTTCTAGTGGGAAAACCAGTCTAAGATTCAGATTCTTTACTAGCTAGTCCTTTTACTTTGGCTAAGTACCTTTTTTGTCTGTAACAAATGGACTGAGCTCATTAGCAGTACTGTGTTCAAACAACAGATTCAAAAACAGAAAACTAATTCGAAAGTGGATTTGACACCTAACAGCAATTTCCCACATTTCTCCTATCACTGTAGTTCACTATTGTATGTAAACTAGGAAGTTTATTCTTACATCTAGCCCGGAGAATACTGAAAAATCAGATTCATCTTCACATTTACAGTTTGTCAAGTACTACTTTGGCCTATCAAGCTTAAGCTTGAAAAATGTAAGTAGCAGCAATATGTCAATAAAACTATTATGAGATGCTTCTTGAGTAATGATTACGAGCTTGACAATGTACTAAGGGCTACAGGAGATCACTGCACAGTTTAAGTACTAGAAGAGCAGGTGAACTTGGTTACCACAACTAGGAAAAGTCAGTTTATTGCTGAAAGGATCTTAGTGTTCTACTCCAATTCCTTTATTTTACAGATGCCTTAACTGAGATCCGGAGACATTAAAAAAAAAATTGAGTGACAAACTTGGATTAGAATGCACGCCTCAAGTCGTAACCCAGGCATCTTCCCACCATGACAGCCTGCCTCCTGCTTTATATACAGGTTACAAAAAGTCAACGGGAATAAATACTGATACAAGCAATGACTTAAATGGATTTCAAGGGCATTATGTTGAATGAAAAAAGTCCACTTAGAAGATCACATACTATATGATTCCACTTAATGTTCTTGAAATGACAAAACTGTAGAGATGGAAAACAAAATAATAGTTGTCAGGGATTTGGGGAAGGGAAAAAGGTAAAAGGAGCAGCACAAGGGTGATCTTTGTGATAACTGAATGGCTTTCTATCTTCATTGTAGTGGATATGAATGGACACATAATATACAGAAATATGTGTACATATTATGCCAATGCCAAATTCCCGGTTTTGACACCGTACCCTCACTGCATAAGACAGAACCATTGATGGAAACTGAATGAAGGGTACTTGGGATGGATCTCTCTCTACCACTCTTGCAACTACTGCTGGTCTGTGATTACTTCAAAGTAAAAACCTTTATTTAAAAATCAATAAGACTTGGACTTAACAAAAGGAAAAAAAAACATGCACCGAAGGCCCAAACTTTCTCTACCACAAGTCAGACTAGTGCTTAGCCAGAAACATTTTGAAGATGAAAGTCAAGCGGGCTCTTCACCACTCCTCTACTCAAACTCTGGAATGGCTCCTGCTTTCATTCAAAGTAAAAGCCGAGGGATTTAATGGCCTGCAAAACTGACATGTCTGCTGTCTCCTTTCTCTACCCCCCAACCCCACCCCTCACCAATCCACAGCCACAAGGTCTTCATTGCTATCCGGGCACTTGGGCCCAAGCCCTGTCTCTCTGGTGTGCCCTCGCCTTTGTGTTGTTGGCTCTGTCAACTCCTTCCTATCTCTGCACACACCACCAGGTCACTGAGGCCTCTCTGATGACCCTACTGAGAAACTTCATCCTTTCAACCCTGGAATACTTTCTGTACCTTTTCTTAGCTTTATTTTTCATCATAGCAGGTTTTTTTTAAACCTTCTATACTGCATATTTTCATTGTTTGCCCCCCATTGCAAACACTGTAAGCTAAGAAAGAAAAAGAAAAAAAAAAGGGAAAGATTTCTCTGAACTGATATTCATTGCTTTATCCTCCATGCCAAGAACAGAGCCTGGCACCATCATGTACTCATTCAGTAAATAAGCTGTTGAATAGAAAAAAAAAATTTTAAGAAAAGAACACAAATAAGAGTACAAAGGTAAAATGATTATGTCATGTTCTTGGGGCCTAAGAAAAAGGTGCAATTTGGGGATGGCATGCAAATGAGATTCAGTTTCACTTAGATTTTGAATCATGAAATTCCAAATTTCAATTCAGGCTTTAATTAGATAAAACCTGAGAAAAGTCACTTTCCTTTTAAGTCATATTTCAAGCCTATCATATTAAGGGGAGTAACCTGAAGAACCTTTAGGGTCCCAGGCAAAGCTAAAGTTCTAAATGATGCCACAAAAGGCATAATTCATCCTCATTTCAGACCTAACTCAGCTGAGCTTAGAAATAATAAGATAACCCACAGGGAGCCACGGAAAGTATTTGAGCATTTGTTAATTCAAAGACTCTCTACAGGGCAAAAAACTGCATAACATTCTAGGAACAACAACAAAAAAAGATATCTGTGAACTAGTATTACAAGTACTATAAGCTTTATTGTAAGTAAGCACAATGTGCTGGGGAAGGATATACACAAAATGTCCATTCCAATTTTGACTTGCAGGGAGGCAGGTGCTAAAGGATGAACAGGAGCAAGTCAGGTGAAATGTGTGTTCCAGGCAGAGACCATACCAACTTCAAGACTAGCAAGTTTTAATTTTTTTACAGAAATGATGGACACGAATAGAGGGGAATGTTAAATATAAACATGGAGAGGTAGGCACGGGCCAGATCATGAGTTTGAATAATCCCAAAGTTGCTGTGGAATAATAAATGAAGACTTTTAAGCAGGAAGATAATCAGATTTGTGTTCCAGAAAAGAGAATTACAGCAGTCATGTAGAAAATAGATCAGAAGAGAATAAAACTAGAAATAGGCCAATTTGGAGACAGTTGTGTTATTCCATGCTGACAGCATAAACCAGGCAGGAAGGAGAAAAAGAACAGAATGTGCCTGAGCTGTACCATGTGATCATTAGGTATAGGAAGTAAGGCTGAGGACAGTTCTCTTCCTTACTTCCTATACTAAAAGTCTAAGTGAATGGTGACACTATCAATCAAGATGGAATCATCTGAGTGGAGGGACACCTTTCAAGGACAACCATGGGAACTGATGAGGTAATAAAAGGAACGAGGACAAAAGTAAAGGAAGCACAAATATTTAAGAAATACTCAAAGCAGACATAAAGGAGAGTTGTACAGGAAATCCAAGAAAGTGATAATCTCAAAGGAAAAAAATATATATTAAAAAAAAATAGAGGTAATGTACAGGAAATCCAAGAAAGTGATAATCTCAAAAGAAAAAAATATATATTAAAAAAAAATAGAGGTAAGTGTTGAATATTAAAGAAAGGTGAAGTAACTGTAAGGATTGAGAAGCACCTTGAAGAAAGCATTAGTGAATGATGTGGAAGGACCTAACCCAGAGGTGGAGGAATGAATAGTAAACGGAAACAGAGTGAAACTTCTTTTAATTTTTTCAATTGATGTGACTATAAAGAGAAGGCAAGAAGGAGAAGAGCAAATATAATAAATAGAGGACTCAAGGACAATTAAAAAAAAATAGTTGAATGTGAGATAACTGATGGCCTCAAATCCCCACTGGACCAAAAGCATGAGGATCTAGAAAATTTTGGTATAAAAATTTGTTTGGAAAGAAAGAAGGAACAATCTTTTGGAGAGCTGGGAAAGCAGGAAATAAGAAAGCAAGCATAGGAAGACCAGTTGGGGACTGAGAGAATAAGTAAAAGACGTTCCTGACAAGCCTACATTTTCTCCATAAAGTAAGAAATGAGTTGTGTGCTGACAGAGGAGATGTAACTGAGTAGGGAGCTTTAAAGAAGACAGTTGTGAAAGTCTAAAACAGCTGTTGTGGTGAAATAATAGCATTAATTTGTGGAAAATTAATCCAGCAGTATTACACAGGCAGTGTTGGAGAGGGAAAGTTGATAGGGAAGATAAATCTACAAGGCTACTGTGTTCATTTAGATCTGACTGGTTGAAACACATGGGATAAGTGACGCCAATTACAGGAAAGACCTGGCAAGGGAATCCCTAACTACATAATTAGCTAACCCACCACCTCTGTAACGAAAACTGCTTTTTCCCAAATCCTAAGTGTCAAAAAGGCAGGATCAAATGGTTCCTGGAGGGAATCAAAGCTACAGATGGGTAATCCCTCTTTGAGAATGAGAGGTATCATCTAAAATGCTACTTGTAGACTTCTTGAACCATAGTTTAGAATTAAACTTACCAATCCATTAAACCTGAATGAACATGCCTCTTTAAAGCACATCTGGAATGATTCCCTATACAAGGAGTGATTAATTCTGATAGGTGTCCAACTCAACTTAGCTCTTCAAAACGACCCTTGTCTAGATTCTTGGCTTTCTGCCAATCTCAGCATGTCAGTGACTGGTATGAAGAGGAACAGAATCAGTTGGGAAAAGAAGACTGTAATGAGTACTACAAAAGTTGAGGCCAGCTCATTGCCTGGGGTTTGTTTTAATAAGCGACACAGGTGATTCTGGGGCACACTTGAGTTTGAAACCATTTTAATCAGTATCAGGATTAAGAATGTTGGTTCTGAGATGAGAGTGGGACCCAGAAATGGAAATGAAAACCAGGTGTGTGGTAAGCTGAGAGCAGAGATAAGCAAAGAGAAATAAAAAGTTGATAATCATCAGCAGATGGAGGATAAATGAAACTATGATTTACCAAAATACTGAAGGGATATAATTCAGGGATAAAAATTGTAGGATCAAGACCGACCCTGAGAGAATATGAAGCAAAAGAACTTACTCTTTTTTTCCCCAAGTCACATACCAAAATCAAAAGAAAGGATATACCCAGTTTCTGCTTCTCATTTTATCTATGAAATTCATTTCTCAAGATTGACATTCAACAATGTTTGTAATACCTGCATGGCATCCTTCTTTAAAGAAAAATGTTCAGTAATGCTATGCACCACATTTTTTTAAAACATTTTTTAGTTGTAGATGGACACAATACCTTTATTGATTTTTTTTTTTAAATATGGTGTCGAGTACTGAACCAAGTGACTCACACATTCAAGGCAAGTGCTCTACTACTGAGCTACAACCTCAGCCCTATGCAACACATTTATTTAAACTTATTTCCAATCTCTATCTTCCTAAATTAACCAAACAGAGAGAAACCACGTCAAACTCTTTACGATCAGGAGGAGAAAGGTCCTGTAACAGAAAGGGCTATGGCCAAGAGCATATAGACTAGTGAGAAATTTAAGAAATCCAGCTTCTGTGCACAAGTCCTCAGAGGGACAAACTTCTGTAATCACCAGTGGTGTTTATCTTTCAATGGAATTCCTGCCTGACTGCTGATCTGGGTGCAAGCTCATTTCCCCCGTGGTGAATACCGTTGTTGAGATGCACAACTCTCCACCATCTGTTACCCAGAATTAGCATAATGACCGATTATCTCATCTCTTACATTTAGCAGATACAAATGGTACTTCTGTAACACCAGTTCACCAGCATTCTCATGTACACGATTTACCCTACCCCATAAAAACTGGTCTTCCCACTCTGCTGGAAATTTACCCCCATCTTGCCAAAAAGAGCACAGGTGCTTTGCAAGTGAGAAGATTTCCTTAACCCCATTTATCCAGGAGCTGTCATTCCAGATGCATTTGGAAAGGAATCTGCTGAAAATAAATAAAAGACTAGTAAAACCCAGGAAGTCACAGGCCGTACTATATCACATTGAAAATTTCAACAGGCTAGGACAAAGCTAGGTCAGTACTGAACTGTTGAGAGTGACAAAAGGAAGAAAGAAACAAGAAAGGAATTGGAAAATTAAATTGGAAGCAAAGTAATATCATTCTAACAGAAAGGCTCCGCTGTGTAACAGGTTTGAAAGTGCTCGGGGTAGCAAGACCTGGGTAGCATTAACAAAGAATGAGAAACAGACACTGAGAAAAACAAGGACATACTAATGGGAACAACCAGGAGAAGGATATGATCAATAGGAAGAGGATGCATGGTGGCTAGTGCCACCAACACAAGAAGTGGGGAACTCTCTTGTCCCCAGTGGCCAGTATAGAGATAGCTGAATTAGAAGGGTGCAAAAAGCCATCACACTGAACCTAAAGCAACTTCCCAAACCAAACACTGCCTTATAAATTGATAGGGGTCAAGAGAATAGATCACAAGAAAATATACCTGCTTATAAAGCAATACCAGATTTCCTGAAAATCTTTCTGAGTGATGGTTTTTGTTCACCTTCAATATGTAAACTTTTCACATAAGTGAAACCATCAAATATTTATAATACCTAATCTACAAGGGTTTTGTTTGTTTAAAATAATTACATTTCAGGAAAATTTCACGAGCTAAACACTGCACTGGTGACACAATGTGTGTGTGTGTGTGTGTGTGTGTGTGTGTGTGTATACTATCATGAGAGCCACTTTCAAGTAGTTTACTCTTATCCTCTCTATCTAAAAATTTTAGTCATTTGTTCTATGGGTATATATTTGTATCTCCATAACACAAGTCCCAGAATAGGGATTGGCAAACTCGTAGCCTATTTTTGTAATGAAAGTTTTATGGAACACAGACACACCCGTTGGTGGTTTGCACACGGTCTATGGCAGCGTTGAACAGCTGTGCTCTCAACACTGAGAATATTTACTATCTGGCCCACTGTTCTTCCAGGTGACCTTTAAAAGCTCACTTCCCATAACACACAACACTTGAAATTAGTGGGTCACACTCACAGGAATAATTGCTACATTTGTGTTTTAAAAAATTAGCTCTTTTTTTGAAGGATTCTGCATGTGACCTTCATCTAGTACCATGGAGGCTGTCTCAGGCTAATTTATGTGTTCAAAACAAAGTAACCAAGGAAGCATTCTATAATATGATAGCCTTTGTGAGGACTCTTAGTATAAGGTGACTTACTATCTCCAGGGCAGTAATTATTTGCAGGGGAAAAAAGAATCTGGCATTTTCTCAGGGTACTAACACCCTGGCCACAAGACTCTACAGTAAACAAGCTGGCACCTCTCTTCTAAAGAACACTCATGAAGCTTCCATTAGGAGGAAGGAGAGCAACCAATACTGTCATCTTTGCTTTTAGCAGCAGCAGGACGTCCAAAGAGAAGCTGTGTGGAACACTGAACTTGCCCTGCAACATTCCCTCCTGAAGCTTCTGTGAGGAAAAAAATGCATTACTATATTTAGATTCTGCCTGGCACACAGAAGTCCCCCTTATACGTGCTGGTAATCGCTACTGTTAATTTTCATTATTATTAACACTGGTTTGGTCATGTCACTCCTGCTGGACTGAGTGGCCCTATTTATAAAATGGAGAGTGGGTAGTGTTAACGACATCATCCTGGGCTGGGGTTGTGGCTCAGTGGTACAGTGACTGCCTCACACTTGAGGCACTGGGCTCCATCCTCAGCACCACATGAAAATAAATGAATTAATAAAGATATTGTGTCCATCTACAACTAAAAAAAAATTTTTTTAAAAGATGTCATCCTACTATAAAATTCTATTATTTCCTCAGACACCCTCCTGCCAAAAAAGTTCAAAGGACAAACATTTTGGTACGTGTTTGCAAAGAAAGCATCTTGTAGGAAGTGAGTGAAGAAATGAACCCTGACTTCACAAGTCCAGAGAAATGTCTATTAGACAAAGCTGTCAGTGCAGATTCTTGTTGCAAATCCAACTGTCCTGGGAAGAGGTCACCCTGAGCTGATAGAGAGATCGTGGTCATCTCCTTTGCAGGCAAGCTTGGCCCAGGAGAGCACCCATCCATCCGCAGTACTCTCAATCACACATGCAGTTACAGAGGCAAGATTCATGGCTCTTCCAACAGTCCAGTGTTATCCAATATGCATGAGATCAAAGTTTTCATCATTTCCAATGGTCAAAGGCCAGAGAGTGTTAAATCCCAGAATACCAGGATTAATGAAGGAGTCATTAAAAACCCAGCATTAAATCACTTCCATAGCCAATGCTGAGAGTGATGTCTGTAATACATTACAAGGCTGATTAAAAAGAAACAAGTTCCAATTTAGAAATGAATTACCTGATTTTATTTAAACTGGTTGGATGGTTATCACAGCAATTTTGTTATTATAGGGGAAAGAGGAGTAGGTAACATATAAGTCATGCTGTGAATGGGGAATTATTATCCCCAAACTACAGGGCAATTCACTTCATAGACACTTACTGAGAGGGAGAAAAGAGCCCTAGAAAACTGGCCAAATTTTAATTCTGTTTTGTTGTTTTTGCAATTTGGGGGCTAAGGAAGCTGTTAATGCCTTGTGTCCAGGAAACAACTTTAGTTTGGGTAGGGTTTTAGAATAATTGCTGTCTGGTCAGTTTTGAAATTCCTGCCTTTAGCAGACTCTAGGGGTGAGCCCATTCTTCAGCTTAGACTTTTGGAGTCACTGTAAATAAAGAGATGCAGCTTCCAGAAAAAGACTATTGTGAGTAATATCAAGGGTGAGCTGTAGAAAGGGCTGAGGGCTGGAGGGAAGCAAGGTGTGCTGGCCCTTATGCACCACCTCCTACTCCACCGTGAATACTGCCTTAGCTCGACGCGATCCATCACGGCGGAACAACACTGGCACGGGCTCTTCCTCTACAATCCACTGTCGCCTCGATTTTTGAATGTGAAAATAACAACCTCTGGAGACTTAGAATAAGAGGTAGAAGTCTCAGGAGGCTGTGATTTCCTCTTGTTCTAGGTCCCACACTAAGATGGTACTTTAATTTACAGGCCAGGATTCTCAAGCACACTCTCAGCATACAAACTTTCAATGGTGCAGGGAAAGGTATAGAAAATAGTTTCAATTCAAAGGATCCAAACCAAAATGAAAAGAGTCACTCTCCGTAATTTGTGGGTTTTACACCTGTGGATTCAACCAACCACAGATTAATACTCACAGAAAAAAAATGGGTCCTGAATACAGACAGATTTTAATTTCTTGTTATTTTGTAAACAATACAACTACTCACATGGCATGCTTACTGTATTAAGTATTTATTAAGTATTGTAAGTGATTGAGAGAGGATTTAAAGTATATGGGAGGATGTGTGGCTATAAGTAAATACTGCTCAAGCCTCACATAAATGACTTGAGCACCTGCAGATCTGGGTAGCCACAGGGCCCCTGGAACCAATCCTGCCTGGAGGCTCAGAAGCACTACTTTACTTGTTTCTGAAACTCTCCTCTCTGCCAACTCATTATAAGAATAAGATTTATATCACACCCTGAAAAGACACCTTGACAGGCTCTTTAAAAGCAAGTGATATAATTCTTAAAATTTTATAACTCTCACTAGTATTCAAATATTTAACATTAAGGTACTGGCTAGTTTGTCCTATCTGTGTATACTAGCTAATAAAAGCCCTTTTTACAAATAGAAAGGTGTGACAGAAACAATAGGGTGTATCTATCTACAAGGGCATCAACATAAAAAAGCAAATCTACTCCAGAAAATAGTTTGGATCGAAAGCTGCCAAATAATCATGCCTCAGTCATCAAAACACACATTATTCATTTCAACACATCAGTATATCCCTCCAAAGAACACAATAAACTCAAGGTTTCATGGATATTTAATCACTGGCTTGATTGGTTAAATTGGTGCTTACTGATCCTGACATGGATAAATAATACTTGAATTTGGAAAATATTTATTACTTGGGGACAATTTTGGTTAGTTAACAACTGTGACAACAAAAGGTCAATATCTTAAACTGCCTGAAGAGTAAATTTTAAAACAAGAGAACATTAGCCATTAACCAGCCAAAAATCTATGAAATTGAAAATCAGTTACAGATAGAATTAAAAGTCACCTTACAGGTCCAAATGCACTCATCGCTATTGTACTACACCACTGCTCTCTCAGGCAAGCAGGGTAACTAAGGTTGTGTCACTGGCTCACAGCACTTCAGTCACTAAGTCAACTAGTAGAGATGTTTGTTAACTATGTGTTTGGGAAAGTCTGATTGTATTAATGAAGGGTAGGCACCTTAGGCAGACTTGCAAACCCACAGACTTCCAAGTAAACCCACTCACTTTATGACCAAGAGCCTGAGGAGGGAGAGGTTACAGAAGGAAACATTCATGGTTGACATTAAAGCCAAAGGAAAACATAAGGCTTCACTGCTACTGCTTCTCTCACTCCCAAACGCCAGCATGAAACACAGCCCACTCTATCAAGAACCTGAGAGGAGGTTTAAAGGAGTTTTAGATTAAAAAGAGATACATTAAGGAAGTAAACTATTAGCGTATTATTCTGCTTTCCAAAAAGGCTAGAAAGGGAATTTGGAAAAGTGAGCAAATGACTTGCCAAGGTCACCCCATAGGCCGGAGGCAGAGCTAGAAATAGCCATCACCCCCACAGCCCTTACACACTGCTCTGGCATCGTGTGCTTTGCTAAACAGAGTTGGTACAAGAGAACACGCAAAAGTAGAGTTGTAAAAGGTTGTGCTTAGACACTGAAAGTGATCTGAGAAAACAGAAATTAGTAAGGTTATTTTATTCCTCCTGTTACCTACATCTATACTGGAGGTCTAATCTGAGAGTAGAGGTGAAGGCTGTTTTGGAGCCTCCTGTTCTCTAGACTTTCTTTCCCAATGGTTATTAAAGCAGGCTGCCCATTGAAATTGTCATTCCAGACACAATGCCAGGCCCCACTCCAAACTGACAAAGCAAGAACTTTAGGAGTGAAGATCAGTATTGTTAAAACACCATCAGTGTTTTAAATAAGCATCAGCACTTAGATTTTAAATTCAGGCATAAGCCATTGTTTTTTTAAGTGCCTCAAGAGATTCCATAAAGTTGTGTGAAAAACATTAGAGACAGAATACTACAAGTAATAAACTTTCCTTATCAAGAAATCAAGCGCCAAGAATAACTAAGCACATGTAAGGCCCCCCAATCATAAAGCTGCCAAGCCACTAGCCCTTCCCAAAGAACCAGAACCTGAGAACTGTGGAGAACTTCATAATTATTTCAGGAACAGCAAACTCATCCCTTAATGGTTCTATTTAGGCTGCAGGAAGTCAAGTAATCGGTTGTGGTAGCAGCCTGAGAGATTCCTCATCTTTGCCTCTTCATAACAGAACTGCCAGCTGCCATGCTACACTTCCCAGGCAGCTGTGATGACAAGAGCCCCCTCAAAAACAGAGACCTCACTTGGGGGGGGGGGGGGTTCTCCGCCTCTCTGAGGAACAGGGACAAATAACTCGTGGCCATTATGACAAAACCAGGCCTACGTATCCAGTTTATTATTAGCCTGACATTAAACACCACTTAAAAACAAAACAAAACCACCCGCCCACACAAACACATACCCCAAGACAGAAAATTACATAATGGCATCTGTAATGATCCACTTTGACAGTGAAAGCAGAACCACCCAAACCTAAGAAGTCTACTAATGTCCAAAATGGGGACTGGACAGTCCTAGAGAGTCACTTTCACGCCCACTACAGTTCATGTAAATGCTGATACACAAAACCAATGCTTGGTTCAGAGACACAACTCATAATAACAGCCTACATTCTAGAAGGCTGTCATTTTGCTTGAGAAATACCAAGCCATTACTAACTGGAAGTGTAACACTTTTGTCCACAGAGCCTAATCATTCTAGATAAGTTAGAAGAAAATTGTTTTGGCATAGGTTGTTTCGTAGAGTAGAAGCTCCTGGTAAGTTTTTTCTTATTTTGTGTGGGTTACAAAGGCAAAAGGGGCCAGTTAGAAGAATTCTACCATCTTTCCCATTATAGTTTATGATCCACAACCTAGCGAGTTGACAGGACAGGAACAGGGGAGTGTTGTTTTTGTTCCCCTGAGTCCACTGACACCTGGACCAAATACAGTGTTTGCCTTGCTAAGGTCTAAAACGTGGCAGTCAGGTTTAGACTTCCACTGCATAAACAAAGTAGAGAACTTCTGCAGGTAAAAGTCATGGAAACGAGATCCCAATTATAAACTTAACTATGTGACAACAAAAAGTAAGGAAAAAATGGTCAGAATTTTTCCTAAAAATTGGAAATCAGAATATTTTTTTCACTTAATTATTTGTAGTTCTAGTATAAGCAACAAATGGGCCCAGCAAAAGGTCTGATTTTGAAATTTCCTATTCTTTCCTTCCCTGGGAGAAGGGAGGGGTTGTTTGGGTTCCTTGCTTTGAAATACTATAAGCCACTAACAGATTCTGTGGTCAACCCTCACTCAATGGTCTCATGCTTCCATAGCTGCAGACTGTGCTGAGACATGAAGGAACATGAACATTTCAGAGGAAGTTTCTGAAAAAGTGGTGTCAGAAAAAAAATGCATTGCACAGTTGCTTCCTGTTTTTTTTTTTTTAAAGGCATATTTTTTGCTTTCAATACCAAGATTATCATTTGTTGTTTTTTTCTTCTTCTTTTTTTTTTTTTTTAAGGAGAAGGGATGGTATAAGAAAATAGCTCTCCTTGCTACTGACCTGATATGTGATAGCTTATAAGTAACAATTTTAACACAATAGAAGCACACATTCAAGCAACAGTCTGCTGAACCTCAATTTATATGTAAGCAGATGCATCAGAAATCCAAAAGGCTCCATGAAAAACACACACTGAAATCTTGTAGAAGGCAATGCCAAGTTCATTTACAAAACTCATGCTCTATACATCTGTAAGGTCTATCATACATATTCACCTCCAAGGTACCAATATTTGCTAACTCCCTCCAAGTTCCATTTGTTTCCTTGTTTTAAACACATTTTTATAGAAGGCATGACAATTCACAGAGGCATCAGGGTAGAGAGGCTCAGTGTAAAAGCTTTCCAATCCCTAAAGCACTAAGTTAGTAGCCCCCTGTCTAATCACCTCAGGTACAAAGGCAGCAGACAGCCATCTCACTAACCAGAACAAGTAAGGTAAGTGAGTGGTTAGCACATCTTTTAGATTGACAGGTATCCAATAAACTGTTTTTATTAAGAAATAAGACTGTGTGGTACACACCCATAATCCCAACTATTCAGCTGAGGCAGAAGAATCAAGTTTGAGGACAGACTCAGCAACATAGTCTCAAAAAAAAAAAAGGGATGGGGATATAACTCAGGTGTGTACAGCACCCCTGGGTTTGATCTCAGTACCACCAAAAAGAAAAGAAATAGATTGTGTGCCTACTGAATGGTAAATGTGTGTGAAGCTTCTTGAAACGTTAAGAATGATTCATGACTAGCCATTACTTCTACCTTCATGCAAGTCCTTATCAATCATTACTACCTTCGCTAAACATAATATACACTAAATAGTTACGGGGGAAATGGAAGGGATTTAGCCATCGTGACAAATGACAAAGTGAGAGAAGAGATAAATCTAAACCAAAGTGCCTGCCAATGGAACAACAAAACACACTAGAACAAAATCCAAACCATAACCTAATGGGGTATTTTGTTTGTTTTTTTTTAATTAATCTTTGGACAGCATACTAAGTTAATGCTTAGACCAGCCTGGAAATGAGTGGTATTATCAGAGGTTGAGCTTAGCCTGGGGGAAGTGATAATAAAAGGATGGAATATAAAATAGGCAAGGAAAAAAGGTAAATGGGAAAACTCTAAGGGAAAAGAAATAGAAAGAGAAACTGGAGAGAAGTGACCACCAGATCTGAAATGAAGACCACCAGATCTTCACCATTTGGGTAAAGAGGCTCAGCAATCATTTAAGTACCTGGCTGTTATAGGAACCATTTTCAATGCATTATCACATTTAATCTTCACAACAGGCCTATGAGGTGGACTGTAAGTATCTCTAATTTACAAAAAATAAACGCCTAACTCATCCCCAAAGAAAATATCCAAAGACTCTTAAGATTCAACAACGAATTGCCCTGGACTTCATCTCAACACTATGTCTCAAGGGGTGAAAGCTTTTCTTTTTGTTCCTAAATTAAATTCTTAAAAAAGGAGAAGACCCCAAATAATCAATATTATATTAGCATGATGAAATAATGGGAAATTGCCCCCCTATTTTTTGCCCTTTGGTAAATGTTACTAGTTTCTATTACTTTTTAAAAGATCACTCAGTATGAACTGGAGCAAATCTCTTTTAAGCAGCATCTCAACTGGGAAACAGAAAAATCTATAAAAACTCCTTTTCTATTTCCCTTAACACTTTTTACTGTGCTGACCACAGGAATTGTAAAGAGAAAGGGACTGAGAAATGACATATGAAGGACTCAGAAGTTTTGCGCATTGGTAACCATGTCAAATGTCCCTTCTCCTTATCACATCAATTGCACTATCCAAAGAAATAAAGAAAGAATGCTTGGAGGAGGTCAGAATGGCAAACTGAGAACTGTGTCCATGTGCCACGCTTTACAAGGTCCCACTGAAATAAGGGGAAGACAGATATAGAAAAGAATAAAGCCCTAAAGATGCCGGAAAAGAAGAAATTATGTTAATAATCAAATTCTGAAAAACAGAAAGTAGATGGGGTGAGACTTTAAGAAGTAAGAGAACTCCAAAGCCGTTATCAACAAATACAAAGCAACACACTGAGTGGGCTTTAAGGACACCACGGAACAATTAATTGGGAACTACACTGAGAAGGCCTCTGTGGGCCAGCCAGGCTCTCCCCCTTAACTCTGATGCCCACAGAGTAGCTAAGGGCACAGGGTTTTGACCCTATACTTGTAGGTATGGCTCACAAAACCATTTTTTCACAGAAAACTCTAAACAAACAGGTCGGTGGGAAAAAACAGGATTACAGTTAGACCACTTAAACCCTATGGAACTTTTGAGTGCAAGGACTTGCACAAACCAATCCAATAGAATCCACACACAGTGGATTTCCTACTGGCAAAGTGGCCATAAGCCCTGGGGCCCTCATGGTTCCCCCCTTTTGAGATTGAGGGACCAGGGGGTTTTACTTCTAACGGAGATCAATTTTATCAATCGGACTCAGGAGTTTAACCTTCTTCATTAATCCATTATTTTGATACTAGAGGACAAGTCTTCATAGCTTTTGAACTATACTTGCAGCCTGCCACAGGTCAGCAACGACAGAGGAAAGCATAAACGTTCTTGAAGGCACTCAAGTTACAGCTTACATGAAAGGAAGTTACTGCTGTAGGTTTCTCAACTTTTGATTTACAGATTTTTTAAAAAGTCTTTTATATACTGATAAATCTCTCCTTTAAATATGAGAAAGCACAGCCCTTGCTGTTTCTGTACTTGAGAATATCACTTTTAAATCAACATGACTTCAAGTTTATACCAATGCTATTTCCCAAATAATCAGTGCTATAGCAGATAATTCACTTCACAGAAACGTGTTTTGGTACAGCAGACAGTAGTTGATGAAACCAAAGAACCTAAGACAGACTCTGTGGCCTGAAAGAAAAGCAGAAGCCAGAGCATTTGCAGCAGCTTCTAGCATATCACAGTCCATGCCCGGTGACTCTTAACACAGTCTGGCTCTCCGTAGGAGCCTCGTCACCTGGATCATTTTAGTGGGGTCTGTGATCCATCTGCTCCGGGCCTCTGTGTCCAGACACCCTAAAAAGAAGCTGGCCTCTGATATAATCTGTTGCCCACTGACTCCTTTCAAGATGGAGATGGCCTGGGGAAGCGGCCCTATGTTCCTGCAGAGGAACACCACCAGCCTAACCCAATTATTATGCAGTCAATACCTTCGTTAGAATAAATGAAGGTTCACAAAAATATTTTGCAGAACACAATAAACAAAAAACCTTTAATCACGGAGGAAACAGATAATAGAAGAGGATATTATTTCTTTTAATTTTAAAAAAGTTACAGAAATATTAGAGAAAACACTATATAAACTAAAAAGAAGTTGCTATTAAAATAGAACAAAGGACAAAATTTAAGTAGGTGTTGAAATTTTAAAAAATAAAATAAGCTAGATTAAGAGGATGTAATTTTTTTATTCCATATTTTTAATTGGTGCATTATAATTATACATAATAGTGGGCCTCATTGTTACATAGTAGACATGCACATGATATAACAATATAATTTGGTTTGTCTATAAATTTCATGAAGGTAGAAATCATTACACTCCTGAATTCACTAATATATTCATAATGCCTAATGGTGCTCAGTATAAACCAAGCATTCTCTAAGAATTTGAAAAAAGGGGATGGAGTTTAGCTCAGTGGTAAATCATTCACCCAGCATACACAAGACACAAGGCCCCGAGTTTGGTCCCCAGTACCCTTCCACCAAAAAAATGAACTAATGAGTGAGTAAATGAGTGAGATGAGTGAATAAATAAGAGAGGGGGGAATGAGTGAAAGTAATATGCCTGATTAGCTGTCCAAGCAAGAAACCTGTTAGATTCAGTTGAAGACATTTCACAGAATATAAAGCAAATGCAAAGGAGGTCTTAAAATTTTTTTTTAAATGTTATAGAATGTTAAGAGTTGATACAATACTAGTAGAATTCCAGAAGCAAAGGACAGAAGCAAAAGAGTGACTATAGTAAAGAACAGACTGGGCGTGGTTGTGCACTCCTGTAATCCCAGTGGCTTGGGAGGCTGAGGCAGGAGAATCACAGGTTTGAAGAAGCTAGCCTCAGCAATTTAGGTCGTAAGAAACCTAGTGAGACCCTGTATCAAAATAAAAATTAAAAGGACTGGATGTGTGACTAAGTGGCTAAGTGCCCCTGGGTTCAGTCCCTGGTATGTATGTATGTGTGTGTGTATGTATGTATGTATGTATGTATGTATGTATGTATGTATAAATAAATAAATAAATTTCTTAAGAAGATATAGATGTTCAAATTCAAATTAAAAAATGCACTAGGTAAGCAGCAGGAAAAATAAGACACATCTACAAACAATTTGATAAATGTCTAAAAAATAAAGTTACATGGAAAATTGCAAACTTTTCAAAAACCTGGGGGAAGGGGGAGCTACACTTATAGAAATGAAAACTGAATTGCTCATTAGCATTGATGAAACAATAGAAGATAATGACTTCCAAGTTCTCAGGGAAATAAAACCCTAATTTTGAAGGTAGAATTTTTTAACAAAACTAACAATTAGGATTATAATCAAGGTGGGTGTGGTTGGATGACTATAATCCCAACAGAGGCAGGAGGAACACAAGTTCAAAGCCAGTCTCAGCAACTTAATGAGACCCTGTCTCAAAATAAAATAAATAAAAATGGGCTAGGGATATAGCTCAGTGGTTAAGCATCCCTGGCATTCAATTCTTGGTACCAAAAAAAAAAAAAAAAAAAAAAAGAGGAATAAGAATATAACCAAGTTGGGCATGATAGGCATACCTGTAATACAAGCTGAAATGGAAAAGAACCAAAGTTTAACACCATTTTGTTCTGACCTGACTTCATTTTATGCTTACTTAAAAACGTGCTTTCTTTTCAGCCTCCTGATGGCTGTATCTATGTTGACAGTACAGTAGGACCTTCCCTCCACCCTGACTGTGGCCCTGATGTATCACAAAATGACTGAAATGTGTAATCAAAACAATTCTCTCATGTAATCCAAATATCTGTCTCAACAGGGTCTTTCTGACCTACATGTGCCTCAACTGTTCTTGTGGTTTTTGCCTTTATAAACTCAGTACTTCCAAAATTCAGGTGCTGGGAGTCCCCTGAGGCGTTAGCCCGCTCCCAGTCGCTTGCTGTCATGTTCATTAAAGGACCTTTCTCCCCCTTTCAATTTGGCTCAAGATGCATGGTGGTTTGTAATTCTTATGCACTCTGTAACACCAGCAATTTATGAGGCTGAGGCAGGAGGATTACAAGTTTGAAGCCCGCCTCAGCAAGTTAGCAAGACTGTCTCAAACTAAAAAACAAAAATGGCTGGGGATACAGCTCAGAATGCCTGCCTAGTATGTATGAGGCCCTGAGTTTGATTCCCAGCATCAAAAAGGAGAAGGAGAAGAAGGAGGAAAAGGAGAAGAGGAAGAAGACAACAACGAAGATGACATTTTTTTAGACACTTGGGAATTCAGAAAGTTTACTGCTTGCATGGAAACAATGAAGATTCTTCGGTAAAATGAAAAAATACTGTAAAAAGGATGATTTGAGTGGCAGCTGCACTTGAAGAAATATGGAAAGGAAAAAAGAGAGAACACTAATTTAAATTTCTTGAAGGATTTAGTGTCATAGATTTATTTTTCTATAGGTTTAATCATTTTTATACTTCTTGGTTTAATACACTTGTATTAAGCTATGGGGGGCAGAATTAAAATTCTAGTACGAATTTGTAGACAAGGCTTAGAAGACAATTATTGTTACAGAAAAGAAATGCAATAAATGCTATAAATCTTGATAATATTAAAAAATTAAGCTTTTAAAAGGGGAGAAAGGAAGAAAGCTCAAATGTTCTAATGTTCTTACCATTCAGAATAGGAAGCATATACTTGATCAGAAACTGATTAATTAAAGATTGTAAAATTTACCGTTGGTAAAACTAAAATAATATAACAAAATTGAGAGCTATGAGAGGAAGTTATTAATACAATCATGCAAAAGTATTTATCTGTCATATAAGATAGTAAGCAGATATTGTTAAAAGCTGAAAAATCTAATAAGTTGAAGTACAGTTAACTTTTTTGTGTATGGTGCTGGGGACTGAACCCATGGCCTCAAGCATGCTAGGAAAGCACTCTACACTAGAGAATAGTATCAATTTATAAGGATATAAGAATAACAAACCAAAGAAGTTAACAGCAGAAACTGTCCTGAAGTTAGTATCCAGGCTGCCATCTGCTAAGGCCTCGAAAGAAGGTACCTCAGGAGTGCCTATGAGCACCAAAAGCAGTATCAGAACCATGGCAATTTGCTGTGATTCCTAAGGCTTCTTTCTCCACCCTAAAAGACTCAAGAACTACCCTATGTGGAGGAAAAGGGCAGATGGGCTTCAGCGAGTGGTCATTTGAGCATTTCATTTAGTCTACTGACAGTTAAATTACTGAACCATCTAAAAATAAAATTGTAAGAAGGATTAGTTTTCATATATATTTTAACCTATTTCTAAATGGTAACTCTCTGTAAAAGTCCCTGACAAAACCTAAATAGGAATGAACCTTTGGGGGCTGAGCTGTGCCTCAGGGTAGAGCACATTGCCTGGCATGCATGAGTTCCTGGATTTTATCCCCAGCACCACACACACACACAGGTGGGGGGAGGGTGGATCTTTCCCCATACTGAAGAAGTCATTTGTGTTTCTTAGAGCAAGAATCTTCAAAAATATTGCTCTATGAGTGGCAAAGTCAGTGAATACCTACAAGAATATCTGAGGTTCCCAAACCTAGAATTAAGAAATGCTGATTATGAACAGCAAGCCCGGACACCCTAAACATGTGGAACTATTTCCTTTTTGTTCACTGCTACATTTCCAGTGTCCAGCACTTAACAGCACCAATCTGGGCCTAGTCCCTCAATGATCTACATTGATGCCTGCACTCAGGGCCCGCATTTCTACTCTTTCAAATGGGGCCTCTTGAACTTGCTTACCTATATCTCTCAATATCTCAGGATGCTCCTCTCTTAGGATTAGCTACCTGGTTTGGAGAAAAGTCTCAATTTCTCTCCTAGGCTTGTCACGATATGTTTTGGGAAAACCAAAAGGAGAGTTTCCAAGGGTCAGCTCAGGAGATATTCAAATCCCTCATAGCCTGGCACTCTATGCAACTGATTTTGTGGAAAGAAAAAGAGTTGTGCACCTCAGCAAAGGATTTTGCTGATTTGTAGATACACTGGTGCCATTATGAAAAGCTAAATTAAACTTCAATACAGAGATGATGGTTATCGAATAATTTGAAACCAAGAGTTTTAAGGAAATAAGGCTTGGCAGCATGAGATTTCCATAGATAGACAGCCACAAAATATCTGAACAAAAGAGACAGATTTGTCTGAAACTCAACAGTATTTTCCTGACTCCAATACTGAACCTTGTTCAATAGCCAAGCTTGTTCTTACAGTGCTTTATGGGACAAGTCTCTTCAAATGATTGCTATACTTGAACTAGCAGAGGATAGGCCTAGTTATTCAACTACTTCCTTCCAAAGTATTGTAACCACTTACTGCCACAGATGCTTCTGATGCCCTTCAAATTGCGGACCAGCATAAGTCCACTACTCAAAATAAGAAGAGTAGCATTAGTGCATAAATCAAGCCGACTGTCACTGTCAGGGACCTAAGCTGCACTTTTAAATGCAAGTGGGTTAGCTGGTAGTTTGTTTCTAATCTCGAAGAAAAGTTAAGGGAAAATAAAAGAAAGAAAGAAGAGGAAAGAAAAATGGCAAGATAAGACAAAACAAAATCTAATTCCGGTGTATCCTTTTCCCTTCACAACAAGGGAGTTTAAAAAACAACAACAACAACAACAATACAAAAACAAAAACAAAAAACCTGGCAAAACCAAACAGCATCACCATATTAATTAAAAATAATAACGTATAAGTGATAAATCTGTGAAAACGTAGTTAGCTATCATCCACATTCTAACACCTGGCCAAATCACTGCCATTAATGCTGTCACAATTCTTTCTAAGGTAAAGAAAGAGAAACTTCAGGATGCTGGGGGTCTCTCTGAGTAAGAAGACAAGGCCACAAAACAGAGGTTCAAAACGTCACGTGCTTCCTAGTTGTAGCTTAAAACCCACATGCTAATAGTATATTTTAAAGTTTGAAATTTCTGAGATAGATTTTGCTGACAGGAGAAAGTTTCAAAGCTATGGAACAGAAAAGCTGGGGATTGGATGGCAATTATTCCTATTGTGACTGGGAATAAAACAAAAAACAAAACTAGGATTAAAACAGGCTTATTCTAGCAGAGTAAGGACAAGACCTAACCCAATGCTTCAGTCACTGCTGGAACTACTGGATAAAAGTACCCATTGAAATCAGAATCCAAGGAAAAGAAAAAGGAACAGAAGTCTTTTTCCTCGCAAGGTTAAAAGTCTGGTTTATATGAATCTAATAAAGTCAAGCTGTCTCTAGTAAGAATCCAAAGAGTTGAAAAGCAAGTTCATAAAAATGGTGTTCAATCTGCTAGGTGACAATCATTAGAGCAAAGAGGTCACCTCAGCTGTTCCAAGCCCCACAGAACTTAGACTAGTTGAGACAGCAAGGCTCCACACTCAGGCAGGCGCTGAGGCTAGGGCAGCAGCTACTCATGGATCAATAAAGAAGGGTGGCAGGAATCAATCCATGAAAACCAGTAGAGTGAAACTATTACCAATAACAAAAAAACCATTCTAAAAACATGTGATCTTGTGCAGAAAGGAAATGCATTTTCCAACTGTACCTTTTCCATAGTTCAATTTCTGTTCCATTCTTTTACTTTTTCCAAAATGGGCCAGGCATGTTGTTTCCTACCACTATGAAATACTTCACATCATGTGAAAAAAGGAAGAAATGGCTTAGTGGCACTGGCTCTTCTGGATGTGTGACAGTTTTCCAGTGATGAGGGTGGGGAGATGAAGTGAATATGTTATATGTGAACGGTTATAGTTTGTAGGTACCTTTTTCTAAATGTGAATTTCTGATGCTTTTTTTTCTTTGAAAGACATGAGCAGCAAGTTAATAGATTATATGGGTTTGCCAAATTGGAATGCAAAGTAATTGGGAAGTCCAGCACAGAGAAAGGTCACCCCAGAAAATTTCACTCCTCAAGAAGACTCTGGCAAGAACGGAAGAATGAGATTTTAATCACTGCAGCTAATTACATAGAAGACTAAATCACAAGAAGAGTTATTTAAGTGTCTTAAATACAATAAAAAGTAATTAACAGGAAGCGCCATCTTGACAGCTTCACGTCACAAACTGGGCCTAAAAGGATCAACTAATTCCCAAACCAGGAGCCAGAGAATGAGAAACGACTCAAGGTTTGATCTTTTTATTTTTTATTTAAACTGTTTTGATTAACAGATAACAACTCTTGCCAACTCCATAGTGAAGTTAATTAAGAAAAAATTTTTAATCTATTAGAGGAATGATGAACCTTATTTCCATTGATTCCCCAGAGGGCTGTGTCATACCAGCAAGGCCCCTCAGGGTCCTGAGCCTTGCCTCCCTCCCACACATCAAGAGGGAAACCAGAAGGATTCCACTGAGCCCTACTGAGGAGACAGACAATGCACACGCTTTGCATGTGACATACATCTAAAACTCCGCTTTGAAACAGCCCCTTGGGAGACACCATCTCTTCTACCCCTTTCTTCTCATTCCCCGGAATCACCAACTTCAGAGGAACTCTTGCAGTCAGAGAAGTCTGCAGATTGTGGAAAGCCAAGAGGTGCGGGACAGATATGGTATGTAGGCCCACAGATTAGACAGACATCATTTACACAGGACTTCTTAATTTCACACCATTTCTACAAGTCTGAAAAAAAAAACCACCTTTCAGAGAAGCTATGTACACTACAGAAGCTCTCTTAACTAACCCTTCCCTTAAATGATCCACACAATCTATGACACCAAATGCTAAGGGCTGAGAGCCACTCCAACACATCTGTGCATTTTGCTCCTCCTCCCCACTAAACCATTTGCTTTATCTCTTAATCTAGTTTACTTTGGTTGTGCCTGTTATTTTCATTAAGTTCTTAAATATTGCATTAATCATTGAAACACAGGCACACAAACAACATGTTTACAAAACACTTGCATCCTTATAAAGGTTTAATAAAGATGAATGGCTTTAAAATGGCTGTAAAATAAGAGTAATATGAACAGGTGAGAGAAATGTAAATCTTAAAAATATAAGGTTTTAATATTAGTGTTTTTGAGTCTTCTTGCCAAACAGGAAGTTATGTAGCTCACTAGGATACCAAACAGGTGATCCCTGCCGTCCATAAGTCAGAGATTTGAATACATGTATCTTTACATTTAAATAAAAATTTTTGAGACAAAGCTTTAAAAAATCCTCTTTCCTAGCCTGTGTTTTTAAATAACTAGCCATTAAGCAAGACAGGTGACTTTTAGAAGATACCTTATTCACTAAAACCTCAAATTTCTACAGTATTATTTTGATTTTTAAAAATAAATTCAGGAAAATATTTTTAACATTTAGGCAAAAATAAACAAACAGAAGCTCTAAGTCAATTTAGAACACGAAAAGCATGCCATTAGGTCCACTTGCTGGAGGTGACCTACCTTTACCCCTGAGCTCCCAATAACCAAATAAAAGAGGAAGACTACAAGAGGAAGGCAATCAGGTACAAGTGTTACAGTACTGATTAGATAGATGAATGGATAGATAGATAGATAAAGGAAGGAAGGGAGGGAGGGAGAGAAAAGAGAGAGAAAGAAAAAGAAAGAAAAAGAAAAAGAAAGAAAGAAAGAAAGAAAGAAAGAAAGAAAGAAAGAAAGAAAGAAAGAAAGAAGAAAAAGAAAGAAAGAAAGAAAGAAAGAAAAGAGGAGGAAGAGAACTAGCTATCCCACGTAATGAAACACCTAAGAACTCCCTATTATGCTTCATGGAAAGAGACTCTTAGCAATACATTTAAGTCATTCAACAAATTAACTGGATACTAGGACTATAATAAGGAATAAAGGAAACAAAATTCCCTATTTCTGGGGACACGACAGTCTAGGGAAGAATGGTTTCAATACTACCAGTAAATTCTAATATTCAGAATATACCAAGAACTCAAAAAACTCACAACAAAAAAACAAGTAATCCAACTTAAAAATAGGCAAATGATCTTAATAGACATTTCTCAAAAGAAGACATACAAATAGCCAACAAATATATAGAAAAAATGCTCAATATCTCTAGCTCTCAGGAAAATGCAAATCAAAACCACAAAGAAGTATCACCCATCCTAGGCAGAATGGCTATTATGAAAAAAGCAAAAAGTAATAAAAGCTGGTAATAAGGGTAAAAAAGGATCTCAGGCACTGTTAGTGGGAATGTAAACAAGTACAGTCATAATGGCAAACTGTATGGAGACTCTTCAAAGAACTTCAAAAATAGATCTACTATAGGATCTAGAAATCTCACTTCTAGGTATATATCCAAAGGAAATGAAATCAGCATATCAAAGAGACACCTATACAGGCAGAAGGCATAATCTCAGTCAAAGCCAGAATAAATACACTTGAACCTCAAGGTTTCATGCCACAGAGCAAACCCTTAACACTACAGTGGGAAAAAAAAATTTTTTTTTTAAAGTCAGTTCTCTCAAATTGTCCTAAGAAGGCCCTACACCACAAAAAAACCACTCTCTGAATATCTGATATTAACTTATTTTATTAATTATTTATTTTATTAATTATTAACTTATTTTATTGATTTTTAAATTATTTTATTAACTGATGTAATTAACTTATTAACTGATGTAAACTTATTTTTGAAATATACCTTGGTGGTAACTAAATGAGATAATACACTCCAATAGAGTGTTAAATAAACACTGGCAGGCCATCTGCCAAAAATAAAGATGTGCACTTTTACAGACATGAGACCATTTTCCCCAGTAATTAGGTAGGAAGAGTAGTAATCTCTGGAGATTACTCCTTGCTCACGACAGCAAAAATGTTAAGATAGGGGATACCAGTGTTCTAGTTGTCTCCAGTAGGGAGCATGCATTCAGTGTCTAAGAAGCAGTGAGGAATTGGTAGTAGATCATTATTGTAGGTTACACAGATGGAATAACGACCAAAACCTGTCCTACTGTTTTATATTACAAAAATATTATCTGATTTGTCAGAAACCAGCTTCCCACAAAGTCAGTGGCCTGGGATGGTGGGAAGGTAATGAGATCAAACACCTACATTGCACTCCTGGCAAAAATGAAAGCTCCGGTTGTTGTGTGAACATTAACAACATTAATAAATACAGGAGCAGGTACTGGCTAAAAATAGTCATTTCCAAATGTGAAATCAAGATGAGAGGAAAGAGACTCCTGCTTGGTAGGAGAGTTTCTAGGAGCCTCTCAGAGGCAGTGCTGTAGCCTAGACGCATTTCTCCTAACGGCCTTCATTATACTTCAATAAGACAATCTCCGTTTTGATGAGAAACCTATTCTTTTCTTTCCCTCCACTCTGCCCCCTTAAAAGAAAAGAAAAATACCAGTTTGGTAACAAACAGCACTTAAGACTATTAAACAGAGAGGGAAACAATTACCATGCTGGTATATTTTATGCAAAGAATTGCTACTGGGGACTGACTGATTGTTTTAATATTTATGTGGAAGCATGGCCCAGCAGGCTTCCTCCTTCCCCTGCCAGACACCTCCCTTGAAAGATTCTGTTCATCAACCAGGCTACCAAGAGACCTTGAAGAGACTATGACTCCAGCATCTACTGGTTTCAGACCACCATACAAAAAGCATGTCCCATTAACCTCTTCCTCTCCTTGTCTTGCTCTTTTCTTTTTTTTTTTTTTTTTTTAAAGGGGTATGGTGACTACAACTCAATTTCATAAACCAACATACAGAGGATCTTTTGAACTAATTTTGGATAGTACCTAGGGCCAGCCTGATACTTAATAATAGCATTATTAACACTAATAATGGGTACTTCATAGTGCCAGCTACACAGAGCCCAATAAATCTTTAACAACAATAATGAAAGTATATGATTAGCTAATGAGTGATTATAAAGTACTTTGCAAATATAAAGTGCTACACAGGCACATAATTATAAACCACTGAGTTATACAGAGCCAAAGGAAGGAGAGATCTGATTGAGCAGAGAACTCCTAGCTACTTGAGACAGAAGCGGGGCCGCTGCCAGCCAGAACACTCACATTCCTCCAATGGTGACAGTGGCACAGGTCCGCTCTGAAAAGGCAGGCACCGTCTCTGTGGCTGGGCTGGCTGGTCTAATGTAGTCCACCGTCACATTGACCTGGAAATAAAGAATCAAGGGAATTAGGGTTGGGAGTCTGTAGCCCAGGTTACTACCAGCCACGAATGCTTGTACAATTGTGAAAGACCAACTCACAGTTTAATTTGCTGGATTTAAGATCTTAAAAAAAAAAGAAAAAAGAAAAAAAAGATGCTGGGCAACAGACTGAGAGGAAGTATTTGCAAAAGATATATTTCATAAGGAATAGTTATCCAAAATATTCAAAGAACTCTTAAAACTTAACAATAAGAAAACAACCTGATTAAAAATGCAAAAGATCTGAATGGTTTACCAAAGATGACATATAGATGACAAATAAGAGCAGGAAAAGATGTTCCACATCATATGCCATTAAGGAATGGCCAATTTAAGCAATGAAATATCACTACACACTAGTGAGAATGACACACTAGTTAGTTTTGAAAGGATGTAAAGCAACAGAAGGCCTCATTCACCTCTGGTGGGAATGCAAAATGGTTATAAGGCTCTTTGGAAGATAGTCTGGTAGTTTCTTATAAAACTAAGCATACCCTTACCATGCTATCTAGGAATCCAAGGTATTCACCTGAAGGAGCTGAAAATTTGTCCGTATAAAAACCTGTACATGGATGTTAGTAGCAGCTTTGTTTATAACGTGTCAAATTGATATACATCCAAGATGTTCTCCTATAGATGAATAAATTGTGGTACATCCAGATAGTGGCATATTATCCAGTGCTAAAAAGAAATGAGCTTTCGAGCCATAAATACTCAAGGAGGAATCTCAGATATATATTATTACTAAGTGACAGAAGTCAATCTGAAAAGGCTTTGTACTGTAGGATTCCAACTATATGACATCTGGAAAAGACGAAACTAGGAAGACAGTTAAAAGATCAGTGGTTGCCAGCGGCTGAGGGATGGAGGGGTGAATGGGTAGAGCACAGGGAATTTTTACATCTATGAAACTATTCCCTATGATACTACAATGGTGGATACACTCTATTAGACATTTGTTAAAACTCACAGAAGTTATAATACGAAGCCTATGGAATGGGGCAACAGTGATGCATCAATGTATGTCTATCAGTACTAACAAATATTCATCTCCAGTGTGGGACACTGTTCATATATGGTAGAAAAGGGCATATGGGAAATCTCTATTTTCTGCTCAATTCTGTTGTAAATGTAAAACTGCTCTAAAAACAGATAAAGGAAAGAAAAAAGTTGATAGCCAAAGAGGAAAGACGAATGTATGCACACATGAAACCCCACAGGAATTCTCCTTGACAGAGAAGAGGTCTGCTACATTCTTGTCTTATTTTGCAAGATGTTATGATGAAGTAGTTCTTCAACCTCTTCTATTGTCAGACTACTTGGAAGATCTGCATTTAGATATATGACCAGGATTCAGGAACATTACACGTAATTCCAGTCAGTCATACTTTCTCATGAACCAGAGATTAAGGACTATCAAGAGGAACAGACAAGATGACCATCAAAAAGATGCTAAGACTTGTTTTCACAGTATGTCAATAAAAACAACACAACTAATTCAACACAGGTGATTTTAGGAAGTTTTGGTAGGGATGGGGATGGGTTAGGACAGAAAGAACCAGAAGAACGTTTAGGTCTTAAATTAACAAACGATGTGTGCACAGAGAGGAAGTTAAGGGCATAAAATGGAAAAATCGTTTGATGTTAGTATATACTAAAACAGATTTGAATGCACTAGACAATAGTTTTTCCTAATGAAATATTTATTTAATTTTTTTTTAGTTTCAGATGGACACAATACCTTTATTTATTTATTTATTTGGTGCTGAGGATCAAACCCAGTGTCTCAAACATGACAGTCAAGCAATCTACCACTAAGACACAATCCCAGTCCCTCTTTATGAAATATTTTAAAGATAAACACAAATCAAAAGAAATCAGTATACAGTATCAACAGCAAACATATGGAATATGCCTTGATGCTTGGCTTGGGTCACTGAAGACACACCTTGGATCAAATAGCCTGAGCCTTCATCCAGAATCCCTTTTCTAAACACACCCCACTTCTCTACAATTTGCGGAAAGATATCTGCACAAGCATCAAGTTCAGCAACATTGTTTACTTGCACCATTAAATCCTTGTATACTGTCTTCCCTTTACAAACTCATTTTAAAAATGAAAACATGGAAATTTGGAAAAAGAACAATGCCTCAAAATTCCAAGGTCCTACAGCTAGCCTACAGAAGTAGAAAGAGGCCAGAAAAGCAACAGGATTATCTGGAGTCAAGGTAGGAACCAAACAAGAAATCCTAAGTATGAGTTAAGCATGAAGGTGGACAAATCTGGCATGTAAAGTATCTCAGGGCCAAATTTAAATAGGGCACAGTCACAGCGTATGGTCCAATTTGCACATTCAGTGGGAATTTAATAAGTATGTGGAGATGAGCAAAGTCCACATAGCCTGTACTTTCACACAATCCATCTAACAAGCTCAAGCCCTCAATTCTATTAGCAGAGGGGGGAAAAAAATCCCTGCTTAAAAATAAACTAAGTGAATCTCAAGGTTACCTTGCACCTGCCAGTGCCAAGCCTCCTCCTCAGCATGCACAGGGTGGACAGCAGCTATCCAGCACAGAAACACCACAGATGAAGATTCACTCTCTACCCAAAGAAGGCCACATGGGTGGTGGTGGACAGAATGGGTAGTAGACATGAGCATCTGTGCATCTTCCAGGTCAGAAAGTCAACCTGTGATGCCAGCCTGAAACCACCTTCCAGGGAAATCAATGGGAAAAACCAAAAACTTAAGAACAAAAACAAACAAACAAAAATCACCTTACTCTGCAGTTACCAAAAGAAACAACAAATATATTCACTGGCCAGTTAATTATTCCCCATATCTAGAGAAAGAGAATTGCAAATAAGTCAGAGATTAAAGAGCTCTTTGTGGAGGCAATATTATTAAATAAAATCATCTCAAATACAAATGAGGCCCTGAGAAAAGCCCACAGCCAAGATACACACCTGCAGGCAACTATGACAAACCAGGAATTAAAGTCAATGTGTAATTAGCATTTATATCTCTCTCCTGTGGATTCTAAGATCTGTTCCTCTACCTTGGAGTTTTTCATCTCTAGATAGTCATCACTGTCCTGTCAATCACTTGAAAAAGCCACAATTTAAACAGTTTCATTAAAATAGCTGGAAATCTTAGCAAAGTCTGTTTGAATAAATGATAACCTGAATTTTGGGCTTGCAGGTAGGTACATTTGAAATGGCATGAGTTAAAAGAGGAGAAACTAATTAATACAGATGTGGTCCTCCCCTTTCAAGCAAAGATACACCCGAAATCATGTATTTGATAATTCACATATATGTGACGAAAAGGCTACATGATCAACGCCAAGTCTCTTTAGAGCCACGAGCACAAGGAGCCCTGGGCTCTTGCTTGGTTCTGTCACTCTCTCATACACGATTCACGTAACAACTTGCATCTCAGTTCAGCTTCACCTGGAAAATGAGAGCTCCATATTGGACCTTCATAACATCATGTAAGTCTAGAACTCTAAAAGATACCTTAACCAGACACAGTGTACTATGTTGTACTTTTAAAATCTTTGTAATTCAAACCTTAATCAATGAGCTGGAACACACAGATTGCAAGTGCCATGAGCAAGAAGACCATGTCTTTTATTCATGGAAAGATCTGGCATAGAGGTTGCAAAGTAGTAGCTGGATATGTAGTAAATATTTGTTGCAAAATGCATAAACATAATCAGTTTGAACCCTTTGAAACAGAAAATTCAAAGGACCTTTTCGTGTATGTGTGTGGGGGGAGGTGCGGGGGATTGAACTCTGGGGCACTCAACCACTGAGCCACATCCCCAGCCCTATTCTGTATTTTATTTAGGTCTCACTGAGTTGCTTGGTGCCTCACTTTTGCTGAGGCTGGCTTTGAACTCAAGATCCTCCTGCCTCAGTTTCCTGAGCCTCTGGGATCACAGGTGTATGCCACTGCGCCCAGCTGAAGGACACTTTTGAAATGAGATTAGGTATTTTAAGGAACACCTGTCAAGTTTGGTGACCACTGTGTTTCATAAAAGAAAAAACAGTATTTATTTCAACTTTGGGTGTAGTGGTGGGGAGCAGGGGCAGGAAAAATATTTTGAAACTGTGCTAAAGCGCTAATGCTTCATAAAAGCAACTACCATGAAAAATTAAGCTAGCAAATTATACATAATTTCTAATTAAGTTATTTCTCAAAGAGGTTCTCAAAGGTAAGAAAGTGTAGCAGGCAATCGGATTCATCCTTGGTCCATGTGATTGTAGACTGTTCTTTGAAAGCATTTACAGGGACACTTCGGAAGAACTAAGATGGTAACTTAAGACTAAATTTATATCTTAGTCTCTTGTAAGGTCTGGTAGGAGTTTAGAACCATCAAATTGCTTTACATTACACTTAAATTCTGAGCATCCATGGATGTTCTTTACATAAATTGAGAGTAGAAAAATAACAAACTACCATAGAACTTCATAGAATTTGATGTTGTAATAATGAAATGCCAAAATGTGATCCACCTAAGCACTGAAGATGAGGTAGGGGAAAAAAAAAAACAACCAGCTATCCACAGTATTTCCAGGTCACATCCTGGCTTTAGTTTTAATATAAACAGAGCTGTTCTGTGAAGCTGTTTTGCATAATTACCCCATAATCCCACCCATGATTCCACATAGCCAATCATAAATTCACAAAGAGCAGTAATAAATATTCTGCCTCTAGAAATAAGCTCTTTAATGACCCTACTCTCATGACAGAATTTTCAGGTAGTTATGGAAAGCTTCTATACACCCCTGATACAGAGAAGCCAATGCCATCTAGGCCTAAATCCAAATGATGCTACCTGGAAACAAGATTAAGTAAAACAAAAGTCTACACAGCCCATATACACTGGCACAGCCAGCCTGCAGGGTTTGGTTTCCAGCAATCCTACAGAGGAACCCTGTGAACTTGGAAAAGTTACCTACCATCTTTGTGCTTCTGTTTAACATGGACAACTGTGCCCATCTCCCTGCACCAGGAAGAAAAGAATCAGTATATATAAGGCATTTAGAACAGGGCATGACTCACAGTGAGCTCGATTCAAGTGCCACTTATTTTTAGATAAGCATGTACTTATTTTCTTAGAACAGTGCCTGGCACAGAGTATGTGCTAAATAAGTGTGCATGAGATAAATAAATAAATACGCCTACACACACACACATATATGCATAAAAAAGATATGTGTTGACTTAAATCATTAGACTCCTGAAATTATTAGGCAGAGAGTCTCAATTAAATGTACTTTTCTCCTTAAGGAGTCACAGCAAACAAGAACATGTATCTCATACATATTCACCCCAACTTGGAGGTAAGTGGGCTTATTTTAAAGAATGATACACTATTTAGTATTTATTTAGATATTTTATGGATTAATTTTGCAGGTACCAGTTACAGGATATTTTATTTACCAAAGATAATTAAATGGAGTTTTGTGAACCATATCAATAGTAGGTTAACTAGAAATATTTTGGGCAGGATACTTCTGACTTCATTAAATGAGGACAACGATGAACAAAGAGAGGCCAAGTTTCCATTTGCTTTGGATTTAATAGGACCTTACTCCTCAGCATTTAGATCATGTATTCTTGATCTTTCCTCTCTGCTAATAGTACCATATGTAATTATTCTAAAAATATGAATGATAAATATTTTTTTAAAGTTTGAAACACACATCAATCATTCGTTCATCTAGGTAGGGAAGACCTTCAAAATAAATTGCTACTGATGAAGCCAGCCTACTACTGGCCCTATCTCTGGATATGGTCAGTTCACCTCCCCTGAAGTGACCAATTCAGATGCAAGGACCTGGCAAGCTACTCAACTCTCAGGAGATAATATCAAACTTACCCTGCTTCTACAAAAGCACTCTGTGCCAAAAATATTACAAATCACAAATCAGATCCACATGTATACATTTAGAATAGTAGCACGAAAATAAAAACAGGTGAAATTTATTTTAATGCTATTTCAAAATTTGCAAATTCTCACCATATCAATATTAAACTAACTAGAGACCTTTTCTTTCTTTCATTTATTTATTTACTTACTTGGTACCAAGTCTTTAGTATCCAGTGTGTGCCCTATACATACAGCACATCTCAGCAGTTTGGTCAAGAATGGTTCAAGTACTCCAAGCCACACATGGATATGGTTTGTGTCCTTTGGGGTTGTGAATTCCTAGAGTAGCTGTTAAGGTATAGGAGTCTTAGCCTTGTTCCTCTACTTTACTTTTTGGTTCTTTCTCCCTTTCTTTTCCCCTGTGAACTTTCGTTGCATTTTATGAATCCTTATGAACACTCTTTTCATTTTTAATACCTTTATTTGTTTATTTTTATGTGCTGCTGGGGAACGAACCCAGTGCCTCACACATGCTAGGTAAGTGCTCTACTGCTGAGCCCCAGACCCAGCCCCTTATGAACTCTCTTAAAACAAGTATGAAAAAATATGGTATGAAAAACTAAAATGTTTATCCTTCATTTTCTTTTTTGAAATCTATCATCTGACTAGGTTAGAAAATGTACCCATACTTTTCTGTTTCCAAAGAAACTATTCCAGGAGTGAAAATAAACTTGTCTACAGAGGAGAAAAAAAAAAAAAAAAAAAAAAAGTCCTATAGTCTATAACTACCATTGTAAAATATATTCTGTTCAATAGTTTGATGAAGATACTTCTCCATGACTCTTACAAGTCCATACTGGTTATTTAAATTAATACACAATTCTAGGATTCTTTACCTCAGTGTTTAAATTTATCATAATGGATACATGGTGGTTAGATGATTGCCAGAAACTCATGTCAAAGAACTATCTGATTTTTTTTTAGTTAACAATGAAGGTTTCTGTTGAATGTGGATATTACTTAAAAGAAAATGAGCAACTGGTAGTTGTGAACTAATTATTTTTGCGAATTTTTTAGAATGTAGAAAAAACTTCCATAACTATAAAAAGTTGAAATTTATTTGTTCTGTTCAGATATCTATGAGCTCCAATATTTCTTGAATTAAAACAACATCTACAGATTTGCAAAACACACACACACACAAATTTATCATCTCTTTTACACTGCAAGGCTGAGAACGGGGACGTAAACCCTTGTTCCCAGGCTACCTCTCCAATCTAGCCTAGACGTATTCTGGCACACCCCCTTCCAAATCATTGTAATTAGATGCTAAGGCTGGTAGTTTATTCACATGTATTTATGCTGCTTTCTCCATCTACAATCACCCTTCCCACCTCCTCCACACTGAACTATTTTAAGCACATTTCATTTTCATCAATGGAGAGTTAACCTACAGTGCTTACAAACCTTCGTTAAACACAGGGTCAAACTGCTTTCTTATTTGATGCATTTCTAACAAAATGAATCTTGTGCCTGTCCCCTCCATCCCAATGGGCAGATGCTTTTATCTGTTTCAAGGGGAGAGGTAAAATACAGGACCAGAGGAGACATTAAGAGTCCCTGTCTAACATTAGGCATTCGTTTAAGTGCTCCCTGATATACCTTCAGTTTGGTAAATATTTAATTAGAAGTATATACAAATGCAAGACCCAAAAATATACGTTAACACATTTTATGTAAGGGGCCATTTGAGATTGGCAAAGATTCTAGAAGTAGTGATAACGACCCGACAACAAATACAACATTAAAATTATCTGGAAATATACTGTTCCATTTATGTATGGAGGCAAATAATAGGCCCGTATAAAAAAATCAATAGGGAAATACAGTTTTGATAATTGAAAATATTTTAAATCTTATGGGGACCTCAGGGAAAAACAGAGATCACTATCTGAAATAACTTCACAACTGCCAGCATTTTCATTAAACCTCTTGATTCTTAAATCCTTAAATCTTATGAATATATGTAAGAAGTATAATCTACACTTTTGCTAATGTTCTGACCATTATCTTATTATTATGTCATTTGCAGAGCCCATATCCATACCTACTTTTAGTACTGTACCCCTCATCCCTAGGATGAAAGCCAGAAGGTCTTAGAGGTGCTAACAGAAACTGTCTCTTGTGCCCCCTTGCATGATCCTTTTTACTCCTCACTAGAGCTCCCATCTCTCATTGCCTTCCTCTAGTGGATGCAAGATGAGGGCGGGTCTTTTTTCTCTTCTATACAAGTGTCAATCAAAGTCTTCTGTGTCCAAAATGTCCAAGGTCATCAGCAGTCAGGGGAAATTAAATCACTTCGTTCAGAAGTCTCCCTAGAGGAGTTTCAGCCACACAAGCAGCACAAAAACATGGAGATACTTATGCCTTTGTGGAAAATACACAATGTCACCCAGTCTTTAAAACAGCAGCAGTAATAAAACTAAGAGGATAGGGCTCAGAGATATGAATAAAGGGGATTTGCTTAATGGCTTGTAAGAAGAATTACTGAAGGGGGGGTGGGTAGAGAATAAAAACAAAAGGTTACATTACATTTGCTTTGTAAATGTATGCCAGTCTCTGAAGTTTTGAGATGTCTCTATTCCCCAATAGGCCAAAATGAGAAATCTAAGCAATAAACGTGGACGCTCAAGTATTCACCCTGCCACGAGTTTCCATAAATTCCTGTTTTTCTGGAGGCTAGGTGTGACTTGGGTGAGCAAGGTCAGCATGGAAAAGCACCCTCTATTGGACACAGTGCAGAGCATTCCCTTTACTCCAGCACACTCACAAGCTGGCACTGAGAAGTCACTCAGACAAGAGAAATGTGTACTCAAGTAAGTTAACTGAAGACCAAAGTCAAAAATGGTGCAGTGGCCTGGGGAAGTATATCATGACTTCAAAGGAGAATTGGGGAGAAAAATATAACTATTCTATAGGATGCCTGCCAATATACAAAGAGAAATAGCCAATATTAATATTTGAATATTAATTAATCTCAGTTTTGTGGCTAAGTAAACCTTCCAAAATAATCAGGTATCAAAAATATAGGGCATGCTCTCCTTTTTGTTTGTGGTGCTGAGGATCTACCCCAAGGCAATGCACATGATAGGCAAGCGCTCTACCACTGAACTACGTGCACTATCTCACACAGGCCTTTCTTGCTGCACTTACTACCCTTTCCCCCATGTCACACTGGATTCAGAGGCCTACTACATGAGGTAAAGTTTCTTGATCAAAGACTCCGTGTGCACGGAGCAGTACCACCAAGTTCAATGTCTAATTACACAGCCACTGACTAAAGACCATCCTGCACCAAATCTGTGCCCACCTCCAAATTCAGTTCTCTTAACCTGTAGCCACCATTTTAAAAAAACAGTGGGATATAAATAGTCAACAAACATGCATACATATTTGGAAATTAGGGTAAGTAGCAGTGAAGGATATACCCAGGTCAAATGTAGCGTCTGCATCCCAAACACAGCGAATTAATGAAATAAGCTAACTCAAGGCATCTATGTAAGCAAAGAAGCAGCCTTCTCATAATCCCAGGATGCTCGCTTCCATCCTAAATTATCAGATATATGAAGTAAAAATATTGCTTAAGTTCCTCAAAAAATTAAAAGTAGAATAACCATATGATGTAGCAGTTCCACTTCTGAATATATATCAACTGAATGGAAAGCAAGGTCTCAGAGAAATCTGAATACCCATGTTCACAGCAGAATTTATTCATAACAATCAAAGAATGAAAGTAACGGAAATGCCCCTCAATGGATGAATGGCTAAACAAAATGTATATATGATATGTGAGAATATTATTCAGTCTTAAAGGAAGGACATTCTGATGTGTTATGAGATGGTTGACCCTCAAGAATATTGTGATGAATGAAATAAGCTAGTCGCAGAAAAGATTTACTTACAAAAAGAATACCAAATGATACTACATAATGAGATATCAAGAGTAGTTAAATTCATAGAGAAAGCTGAATGGTGACTGCCAGGGGCTGGAGGGAAAGTTATTTAATAGATACAGTTTTTGTTCTGCAAGATGAAAATATTCTGGAGATGGACAGTGATAAATAAGTGCACAATGATGTGGAAACTTAAAATGATTAACAAGGTGAATTTTATGTTGTGTGTGTATACCCACACACACACTAGGCTGTACCAGTCACACATTACATAAATCAACAACAGTACGAGACAGGCCAGGCAATTTTAACCCCAAATCTAGTCAACTCCTGAATCTCTTGTTGCCTGAAAGACAGTACCATCACACTCCCAGGAAAACAGATGGTTTCCCAAAGGCAATTAATAATTAGAAGTCATTTTCAATAATGGATTAACAAAGGAAGAAAGATCAAAGGTAGTCATATAAGACAAAATTGCCTACCTTTCTCAGGCTATGAAATACCTTAGTCTATTTTCCTACTTTAAAGGCAGAAGGATCACAAGTTCCAGGCCAGTCCTAGCAATTTAGCAAAAGATCCTCAGAAACTTAGTGACACCTTTCTCAAAATAAAAAAGGATTCGGAATGTAGTTCAGTGGTAAAACACCCCTGGGTTCAATCCCCAGTAGTGGGGAGGGGGCGGTGGAGATCCTAATTTCTGAAGAGTCAACATACTAAAGCACAAGTTTGCCTAAATCTATTTTCTTTACCATTTCTAAGAGGGACCTGTGAAAGGAGGATAAGAAAATTCTGTGGTTCTGACTTCCTATTGCCAATTTCTTTTGATGTCATGTGCGCTAACATATTTCCTATTTGAGGAATCCTTTAAAGATTTTCACCTGTAGATCATACTTTGATAACGCTCAGGACATTCCATAGCAATTTCCTCACCTTTATCTAGTTCTCTAGCTGCTGAATTTAATCACTTCCACCTGTGATTTTGTCTAATAAGCCTACAGTTTTCATGGGTTTCTCTAAGTGGTATCTTTTACCACTGTCAGGAACATAAATTATTGTAACCCCTTTGGAGGTCAAGTTGGCAATTCTGCTAACATTTAATATGTGGATGTCCTTTAACTTGTAATTTCACTTCTAGAAATTCAGGCTATTGAAACAAAGATGCATATAAAGCACTGTACTGTGTCCTTTGCACTGAAAATAGTTCAACAAAAATGTAAAATTACAAGCTGAGATCCAGCCCGAGAGTTCCAAGTTAGCAGAGACCCTGTCCATTTTTTTCACAAGGTATTACTATACAACAATACAATGAAGCTGTTGAAAACAACTATGGAGAGATGTTCATATCAAAAAGTCAATGCACAATGATACATATCATATAATTCTATTTGGAAGGATGAAATTAAGGGACAGACATTAGAGGAATATACTCAACACTGTTAGAAGGGCTCATCTTTGAAGGTTCAAATGTAGGGCATACCTAATTTTTCACATTGTATATTTCTGCTAGGATTTAAAAATTTTAATCACATCTGTAAAGGGAAAAATATGATAAACTAAAAAAAAAAAAAAAACAAATAGAGCAAGCTGAAGTAAATATACAAAGAAAACAGCTACCTTTAAAAACAAAACAAGGGGCTGGGGTTGTGGTTCAGTGGTATAACACCTGCCTAGCATGTGTGAGGCACTGGGTTCGATTCTCAGCACCACATATAAGTAAGCGAATAAAATAAAGGTCTATCAACATCTAAAAAAAACAAGACAAACAACAAAACAAATCAGTGGCCTGCTCACAATCAGAGTCTTTAACATGGAATACCTATTTCATCACTGTAGTTCCCACGATGAGGTCATGATTGTGGCTGGCTCAGTAGTACCTGCCAGCCAGTAGGATCATGCAGGACAGGCTATGCACTGTTAAGAAGGACCTGATCATGAGGGCTTCCGGGTGCCCAGTGGTGTACTGCTGCCATGGCAGGTGGGCATCACTATCTGCAAATGAACTGCCAATCTCACTGTGAGCTGATAAAGATCCTGCCACCACCACCTGCCTGCCATATGTTTTCCCCACTTGTCATGTAACAAGGATCTGCATTTTGGCATGCTGATTACTGACAGTCTGATACTACAGGTTGATGTTTATAGTACCTAGCCACAGCACTTCAGAGAACTGGAGAAGAGTGGAAGAAGGACATAAAATATTGCCTTGCCAGTTGACCATTCACTAAGACCCAAAGATGTGCAGCAGACTAGCCAGCTGTTCCTTTTTTAATTCTAAGACTAAGAGCTGCTAGGGTTGAAGGGCTTTGTTCTACCTCCACTTGTGCCCTGTGATCCTATTTCCCATTAGTAGAGGAGAGAGGGAGCCTACATTTCTCACTACAAATTGGATTCATTCTGTCTCCTTAAATCACCAAGGTACACTCAATAAAACCTATGTCAACCCATGGAGTTTTCTTTTTTAACTCTAATGTAATGCAGAGGTAAGCACTGGATGTGGTATTAAGAGTCATGAACTCCTGCTGATAAAGCCCCAGCTCACAGAAGATAATCTGGGAAGAGATTATATGAGGAAGAATGTGGTTGGCATATCAGTCAACTGCCTCCACATTCTGTTCCCTTTAGTAGAACTTTAATTCAGACATTTATAACTGTTTACACTGGAGAATCTCAAAATATAAGGCTTGTTATTTCCTCCTAGTCAACAAACTAGGAACTGAGTGTCTGAAAAGGAAGAGAGCAGATTTTCAATACAGTTTGGGTTAAAGATAGTGTCTAAGAGATTATGAAAGAGCCTGGAAATGGTTAACAAATTAACCAAGGCCCTTGGATTCCCACAGATAACGAGGATGTGAAGGAGATTCCCCAAGACACTCTCCATAAATTAGGAAGTCAATGGACAAGCAACATGCTTCCCTTAATAACAGAACTCCCTCTACATGCAGGTGCTTGCCCATTGAACACAGCAGATAAAATGCCAACCTACATTAGCACCAAGAAATGCCAAGTACTTAATTCAGCCACCACTCCAACTAACATGCACAGTTTTTGAGATAAAATTTATGTAACATAAAATTCACCATTTAAACCATTTTAAATTTTAACAATTCAGTGGTTTTTAAAATATTCACAACTCTGCAATCATCATCATTATCTAATTCTGGAACACTTTCACCAACCCCCAAAAAGAGTCCTGTTTCCATAAAGGAGTCAGTCTGTGGAACTTCTCTATTTGGAATATTTCATATATAAAGAGAACCACACAATTTGTAGTCTTTGTTTCTAACTTTAGTTGGGACAGTGTTTTTAAGATTCATCTGTATTGTAGTATAGACTTCACTATTTTTTATGGCAGAATATATATATATATTGTAAAGATATACACATTTTGTTTATCTGTGAAGGTGTGCTTCTGAGATTGTAGTAATGAGACAATGTGTTAAGAACCACTCTAATAAGATCTTATAACATTAAATGTGTTAAGAATCAGTTGACTGCAATTGATGGCATATAGAGAAGAGCTATCATTAACCAACACACTCACATCATATAAAATAACTTAATCTCCTAATCTGTCCACTTCTGAGAACTTCTGCCAAATCCATTTTTAAAAGGCCATTCTCGTGAATGAGGGATCAACCAGCACTTCATAGAAAAGAAAACTAGTGCACAGCACATATTTGCTCAAGATAAACAGTAGGAAGTAAATATGATACAGATATATGTCAAAAAAGACAATCTTCACAGCTTTTACCCTCAATTCCTTCAGAGCTTCCCTATACACATTCACTCACCATGAATCAAACTGCACTTCAGGTTTCAAAGACCCTAGTACCCTGGTTGCTTGGCACGTTAAAAAACACCTTCAGAATACACAGCAAGGATCCCTGATGTGTCGCCTAAGGTAGTTTCTACATGAGGGGCTCCTCAGACCAGCTCACCCAATTCCTCTCCTGACCCCATGTCTTAAGAGTTCCCAATGGGAGAATTAGTGATAAATTCTATAGCACAGTAGTAAAGGAATGAACAAACGAACCAGTGAACTCTACTCCATAACTTAATATGAAAAGAATTTTTATTCTTGAGCTATTAAAGTCTCTTTTAGCCTAGAAGAAAAGTCAATATTAAGATATTGACTTATCTCAAGAATAGGAGAGTTCGTTTACTCTTGAGGTAACATTTTGAGCTATAAATTTATTATCCTGGGTGTCACAAGACTAGTCTCTAAGGAGGCAGTGATGATTTGGGGGGTAGGGTACCAGGGATTGAACCCAGGGGCGTTTAATCACTGAGTAACATCCCCAGCCCATTTTATTTTTCATTTTGAGGCAGGATCTCACCACGTTGCTGAGGCTGGCTTTGAACTTGCAATCCTCCTGCCTCAGCCTCCTGAGTTGCTGGGATTACAGGTATACGACACCACAGCTAACAATAACGATTGGCATTCTGCCAATCAAGAATTTACCAGAGAGGGCTGGGCTTGTGGCTCAGTGGTACAGCGCTCTCCTAACACATATGAGGTCCTGGGTCCAATACTCAGCACCACATAAAAATAAAATAAAACTACTGTGTCCACCTACAACATATATATATATATGTATATATATATATACACACATATATATGATAAATATATATAAATAAATATACATATAAATAAATAAAAGAATTACCAGAGAATTTTAGTCAACTCTATGTGAAACAAGAAAAAAGTCAAAACTCCCAGCAGCTCTAAAAGTCAAAAAGAAAATGCCAGAAATACTTTGACACAACAACGAAGACCACACAAAAGTAGAACCTGCAAAAAACCAATCACTGCAATCACCAGGCAGGACCTTTGTGCAAACCACCCCAAGAGACTTGTCAAATAATTACAATGCAACGAGAACAACCTTAAAAAAAAAAAAAAAAAAAACCAGCCCAGTCAAGGAGAGAGTATATTTCAGAGTAACCAGGAGGCAGAAAACAGAAACTTGCCCTAATTACAAAAGCTATAAACAAAACATGCTAACTATACATATTTGTTTAAAACAATCAAAGAGAACAGTAAAATAAATTTAAGGAACAACTCCGAAATTTCAGGTTAATTATCTGTTGAAAGAAACAAAAGAGGTCGATAAAATATAACCTTTTAATTTTCTGTGTAAAAGACAAACAAATATGCATACCCATGGTTATACTCAATACAAATATACACTTATAAATACAATCTGCATAGTAAATTATTATAAATAACTACGGAAATGGTGTCAGAGTTAATAAAATGAGCATTTTGGGACATCTGCTATAATTTCTGTGAATAAACATCACAATAAACTTAAGAATATAAAACTTAAGTTACCATTCAATGAGATGTCTGGGACAATCTGTGATTTGGAACAAATGGAAAAGAATCAACTGGTATTGGTCTAATAATTCCCAAATCTGAAAAGAATGCATATAATTGGAAATAATACCACAATTTATCAGTAATAATCTTTATGTTAAGTGGGAACCTTATGCCACTCTTACTGTTTTGCTTCTTTTGAACACTGGGTGAATTTTGTTTTAGCACTTAGGGATGACTGGCTGGAGAGCAGTGGGAAGTCAAAATAATAATATTGATTATAACAACAATGGTTACTAGTGAGTCAAAAAGAATATGCAATTCTTTGGAAAATGATGCAATAGGGTCTTCTGCAACACAAGAGATACCAAGTCAAATGATGGGGAATTAGGTTAGATTATCAAAGAGTAAAAAAAGAAAATACATCTGGATATAAATAAATTTTAAAATAATCAATATTTAAATTTCTAACTAGTTACTGAATGCATTAACTGAGCTATTAAAGGATAAATTAATATGAATGACTTAAACGAGAATGAAAGGGACCACAAGTATTACCCACAACAAGCACACACTAAAAAAGAGATTTGGATTCAGTTATGCAGATTTTCCCAAATTTAAACATCTAATTAATATAAGATATGACTAGATTCCTAAATATCAGAGCAAATAATTCCTGAATCACAAGAACAGGAATGCACAGTAAAAGGGAAAGCATTGGCATCATTTCAGTAAGTTAAGTCTGTTATATGACTGGATAGAATTAGTCTAGGAAGGTTGACCCAAGGGTCTTCCAAGTCTGAGTCACTATAGAAACTATCCTTAAAATAAACAAAAATAAGAGAGGTGGCTGAGGGGGAACTTCTAAGAGGGCTACCTAACCAGAACTCCAACTTCTGTATTTGACTCATTCTCTCCCCAAACTACCCATCCTATAGGTATACCTCTCAATGATCTGCAGGAAAGGCAATCAAAGGTCAAAATAAGAGACTGTTTTGCTGCTACATTGTTTTTAAATAAGAGAATGAAGGAAGGGTAAGCAATCAATCACTAAGAAGTGGTTAAATAACAAGCACCTCTGAGAGAGCATTAATCTCCAGGATATAAATTAAAAAAAACTTAGCACCAAAACAAACAAATAACCCAATCAATAAAATGGGCTAAGGAACTGAACACTTCACAGAAAAAGAAATAAAACTGATGAAAAAAATGTTCAACATCTCTAGCAAATAGAGAAATGCAAATCAAAATTATACTAAGATTTTATCTCACTCCAGTCAAAATGGCAAATGTCCAGAATACAAGCAACAATAAATGTTGGCAAGGATGTGGGATCACAAAATGGTGCAACCATTATGGAAAGCAGTATGGAGATTCCTCAGAAAACTTGGAATGGAACCACCATTTGACCTAGTTATCCCACTCCTTGATTTATACCCAAAGGACTTAAAATCAGCATACTACAGTGACACAGTCACATCAATGCTTATAATAGCTCAATTCACAATAGCTCAATTGTGGAACCAACCTAGATGCTCTTCAACAGATGAATGGATTTTAAAAAATGTGGTATATATACACAATGGAATATTACTCAGCTTTAAAAAAGAATGAAATTATGGCATTTGCAGGTAAATGGATGAACTTGGAGAATATCATGCTATAAGCCAATCCCAAAGAACCAAAGGCCAAATGTTTTCTCTGATATGCAGATGCTAATTAAGAATGGGATGGAGGGGTTAGGGAAGAACAGAGGTACTTCGGATTAGACAGAGGGGAGTAAAGGGAGGGGAGGGGGTAGGAAGGATAGAAGAATGAATCAGACATTATTACCCTATGTATATATATAATTACATGACCAGTGTAGTTCTACATCATGTACAACCAGAAGAATGAGAAGTTATGCTCCATTTATATATGATGTGTCAAAAATGCATTTTACTGTCATGTATAACAATTAGAACAAATTTTACAAAAGTGGTTAAGTAAAATTTAAGATAAAAGGAATACAATTAAGATTTAGTATGAAAGAATCAACATCCTACCAACCAGAGAAAGTTGCCTCTTTATGTTACATAAAATAAAAAGGACTAAAATGAGGTGGGTGTGGGGAGTTATTATACTTCTTTAAGGACCAAATCCTTTCTAAGGAATTACTGAATGCTATTATTAACAGACATAGAAGATTTAATGTCCTTTACTCTGGTAACTTACACTGTCTCAGATATAAAAGTCTGGTTTTGCAGAGCTCAGTGAATATAGATAATTTACTTATACAGTGCAGCCTATTTTATTAAAATATAAAATTATATCATGAAAGTTAAAGTGAACATACAATGGTTAAGTAAATTACACAATCAGAATAAATGATATATAGCCATTAAAATTAATACATAAAAGTTCACTTAATGATGTGGTGAGACACTCAGGTCTTACTGTTGACCAAAAAAGGACAGAAATGTATTCAAATATAAACATATGTAAATAAAAGAAAATATGCCAAACTGCTAAAAAATATTTAAATATTTGAATTACATTTTTTTCTTTTATACTTGCCAGACTTACTGAAGAAAATGCATTGCTTTTATAGTCAGAAAAGAAAATAATCACATAAGGAACACAAAAGATCGTAATAGTTAAGATGTGATTTATGGTTGCAATGTCTTTCCTAAAGTAACCAGTGCATTACTGACAAAAGCAGAGACCAGATTCCCTAGGCATAAATCTCCGAAAGGCTATAATCAACCAACTAATTCTTATTCAGTGTCCCCATGATCCTACTTATTTAAAATTTGCAATACTGTTATAGCTATATAGCATTCAAAAAAAAAAAAAAAAGAAAGAAAGAAAAAAGAAAACCAGAACCAAAGTTTGGCAAATATACAAACAGAGATGGAAATCAATGGGGTTATTCACAAAGAATGAGCAAAATCTAGATCAGACATTTGCAAAGCTTTCCAAAGTCAAGAACTAAGGAAACATAGTTAGAAGTAGCAAAAATGATGATACTACAATGCTACCAATTATCTTTTAAAGCAAGCAGTAAAAGGGAGGGAATGGGTAAGGGGACTTTCACATGTGCATTTGCAAAGGAATTCTATCTTCTTAGTACCGGGAAGGTTACACCTTTACCAAAGTGATGAGTGAAAAGGACAGATAAAGTGTTTTAGAAAAATGAAAATGACTACAGACCAGAATTTTATTTTAGGATATAAATCTAAAGTGAATCCTAAACCTAAATTGTTTGTCTTTAAAAGAAAGGGTTCTGAACTCAGCTAGCAAGAAGGAAAATCATAGAGATAGTCATAAAACCATATTGTCTCCAGTGGATAAGAAGAGAAGGTAGATCTCATCCACATCAGGGAATTTAGCTTAGATACTTAGGGAAAATAAAATCTCAAAACTTTCCTAAAAACAAGAAGCTGTCTATGTAAAGAATTAAAAAAAAAAAAAAAAAAACTGGCAGATAATTTTTGAGAAGACAAATAACAATATTACTGAGAATAGAACTTTTGTTTCAATTAAATATTTGGTGAATATACATTGAATTGTAAAAGGGACACCATTTATTATCAATGGAAGCATAAAAGTAACACTATGGAAAAAGGAGAGTAAAATAATATACTCTGTAATGTATGCACTGTATCTCCATAACCACTTCACTTTTTTGAAAAAGTGTTTACATACATTTTTTAATAAAGTATAATGTCTACTACATTTTGTTTCAGCTTACTCCATATTTGATACCAGGGTAAATCCTTCATTGCTTAAGTGTTGGCTATGATATGAGCAATAAGGAATCCTCACTGTACAATACAAATCATCAGAAATCTCTCATTTTAATATGCTACCTTTGTGATCAGACATAATGGACTTCATAATATAGTTTCAAATTTAATCAATATCTGAATTCATCAATGGCACTTCAAGTTAACAGTGCAACTTTAAAATATAAATACAACAAAATGATAAAAAAAAAATAGAAATGCTGGATTTACTAAGCATGCACCTTTGGAGATGTGACATGCAGGATATGCAGTATTTGTTCCTGCCTACTGATCAAACAGTTGTGATTAGAAGGGTAAGTTCAGGAGACAGAGAAGCTTCAATTTTGACCTGTAATTTTGAGACTATCAAAGAAACTCTGGGTATAAAAATTTATCAACATATGCATATACAAAGTATATGTATACATACATATATGTGTATACATATACAAAGTATGACACACTTTGCCCTTTCTTTAGCTTCCTCTGTGTACAGCAATTATGTTCTCCTCAGATGTCCTGCCAGTTTCTACTGGGATTCTACCAGGACTGTGCCAGGAAACTCAGAAAAGTAAGAAAGGAGATTTTATAAGTTCTCTCCCAGTGATCCTTTCCCAAGGTCCACTCTATTTCCTCCTGGTCACTGAGCACATGGGAATCAAAAGGAGGACAAGCTATGGACTGTTCTCTTATGGACTGCTAGCCACCTTCTCCCTAAGTACTCACTCCACATCTCCCCTTCCCTCCATTGCTCATTGTACCTCTCCCTTTCTCTTGCTCACTCTGATTTATCAGGATGTAGTACAGATCAAGTTCATTTTATTTGTCATATTACATACTGCTACTAGTTCTTAATTTTCCTATGCCCTGACTCAGTACTTTGCTGTTATCGATTGAGCTCTTGCAATGTGCCGAGCAATGCACTAAGTGCCATACATATATTACCTCATTTAATGCTCATGACAGGTCTGAGTTAGGTAATGCTGCCCCAGAGACTCAAACTCCTGTCTACTTAGTTCTAAACCCACCCTCTAAACCACAACAAACTGCCACCAACAGAATATCAATTAAACATTCACTTTATATTACATGATAAAAGTATCTCAGGTATAAGGCTATTTAATGACATAGGGAAATTATCACATTGAAGGTTACAAAACAGTAAGTACCATATAATTACTAGCTAACTTGAAAATTATGCAAATAGCCAAATACATAAAAAAAATTAGACTAATATAAGCTCAAGTATTAACAGATGCTACACTTGGGTAGTAGAGATTTTCTTTTTTCCTTTATTAATCCCTCTTCATTTCAAAAACACTTTTTTTCAGATAAACAAGTGTTGTTTTATGATTGATAGAGTGGGCAATAAATGTTATTTATGACAAAATGGCAAAAACAAAATACAATATTATAAGCAAGGATAGAGTGGACAGTATTTCACAGTATTAGCAGAATTCATAATTGCATTTCCAAGTAGGAAAATTACAGCCCTAGAGAAAACTAGACTGAAATTCTGTAGGAAAATAGTAAGCTTTCAGTAAATTATGCAGATCAAATATGATAATGCGTTAGTACTTGCAAGCACAGAGAAATGAAACACAAATGCAAAGATACTATTTTTGGTTATATGTACAAAATTTTTAACTACATCTATGATGCGTGAAAAGGGAGAAGACCCATCCACCCACACCACTCCACCCAGCTCTGTAGGCCTAAAATATGTCTGGGAACAGGCAACAAGGAAATGGTAATCCTGGCTGCTCTGGGAAGTAAACTGGACTGGTGAAGGGCAGGGCAGAGAATAAAACACCTTCTATTTGAATTTCAAAGAAGTAAATGCATTACCTACTAGAAGTAATAATTAAAATAAAAAGAATACCACACTGTGAGAGAAACAATGTTACTTGTTTTCTAGTTAAAAAGATGAAAGATATCTGAAATAATTTAAATGTCTATTTTATATAATATTTGTGGGGAAAAAAATCCTGTTTCCATATTGGCTTTCCTGTCAATGACTTCAAAATGTCTCAGCAATTAAAACAACCAAATCCATTTACTTTCTTGATTTGAGTTTGCAAGTCTTTAGGAGAAAAGAGAACCATTGCTTTATCCATATATGTACTTTCTACACATCTATTTTTTTCTACACATCCTTTCTACATCTATTTTTAAAAGTAAAGAACAAGTAATGTTACATAAAACAATTTTTTTAAAAATTATGTATTCCTGGCTATTTAAAAACTAAATTTAAAAAATTCCGTAAGGAAAGAATCTTTAGTGCTGGGATATAGCTCTGTGGAAAAGCACTTGCCTCGCATATGGGAAGTCCTGGGTTCGATCCTTGGCTCCAAAAGACAAAAGAAACTTTGGCCAGAAATCATGCCAGTGCAATAAGCAATCTTTGCAAGTAACGAAAGAAATGAGGACAGAGAAATCAATTCTGTGCTGCTAGCCAACAACCTCAACCCACGGAGCCCATGTACAGAGCTGACAACCCATCAAAGAAGGGCCGCTAGCAGCCAGATATGAATTACAGGGAGGAGGGTCACGAGAGAAAAACACTTCATACAGACTCTGAAGCAGGTCAGAGTGTCATCCAAATGGTTACGTCCAAGTACGCAACATGTAATTTGTGCGTGGGGCAGCACGAAGCCGATGTACCATCAGCGCACCCACCAGGTCACACATACCCTGGCCCCAGCCTTTTGGCTAGATTCCCTCAGGGAGGACAAATTGAGACTAAACAGGATGACTGCCACAACTTCTTCCTTGTTCGTGTTTTCCCTTTTCCAAAAGAAGTAGGAAATGACAGTTAAAGCACTGAGAGTTTTAAAGCAACCACAATATTATGCAGCCTAGAAAATTCTGAGTGTTCATCCAAGAGTCCCCAAAGCCAAGGAAAAACTGGAACCATCAAACAAACTAAGCAGACCATGTTCAGAGGGAAGTTAATGCTCTGTCAACTTTGGTAGAGAACCAGGCTTCAAGCTGCTGGGAGGAAGAACGGAAACAAGAAAAAATGGCATTTAGCAAATCACTGTTTTCTTCTTAAGGCCAGAAAGGTCCCAGGGATCCACAGCAGCAGCCAAGTCAGACATAAAGGCAGATGGAGTGTATGTACTGGAAACGAGAGCTCTTTGAAGCTTAGCATTTTGACGTTGTTCATACTGAAGGTCCAAGAATCACTGAGGAGAGGGATGGCAAAATGGAAGGCAGAGGGAAAGGAGTGGAAGATAAACAGGGGGAGAAAAGAAACTAAAATCAGAGAGAAAAAGAAAGAAGTATGTGCATAGAGAGTGGGGGATAAATGAAGCTACCACTACCATTTCAGTCCCTGAATGGTGAGACAAAATAAATTTACCTTGACTTAGTGATCTTATTATAATTTTCCCCTTAGGAAGCTGTGATTAACTACCGCCACACCAGAAATGCCAAAGAGCAGCAACAGGACTCATCTTTGTCTTTCATCTTCAAATACCCTCCCATGCTGTGGAGTTCAAACTGCATGCTGCTTTTCTTCCACACTGCTGGCAGCAAGAAACCTTCACCACCGGGAATGGGAGAAATCGGAGGAAAATGTGAAAAAGTGCCTGGCCACAGTCAAGGAGTCAATCATTTGGATGGATTTTGATTCCTAAAGCCGTATTTCAAAGTTTAGTGAAACAACGAACGATTAAGGAAAACAAATACCGGCTCCCAAATGGGAGAAAATCATTTGAGGCCATAGATTCTAGAGAAGAAGAAAAGGGGACCTTGGCCCAAAAATAAACTGGACTATAACGCCAATCATAACCGTTTAAACACTTCACATAAAAAGACATAAAATTTAGGCTTCGATCATAACTCAGTACCATGAGCAGACATGGAAAAAGAAGGAAGTCAATCTCTTAGCTTTTGGGGTGGGTAGAGAGTGGAAGGCATGGTAGAAGATATAGAAAGCTACTCTACTGAAGTAACAGATTTATATTATGGCATATTCAACAGGCCTGTAGCAAAGAATCAACCAAGGTTCACAGGACTCAAGAACTGGGTGTGACACTTATTCACATACATCAGGTAATCCCATTCATTGATATTTAAAATAAAATAAATCTTGGGTGACAAAAAAAGAAGAGATAAACTTTCAGAATTGGAAAGGAATCAAGTAAATCAATCAATATAAAATAGGGAAAGAAAAAAATTTTCACAACAGGACTTCTGAGTATATACTCAGAGACACCACCCCTTCCCCAGTTAGAAGAGGAGTAACTAAGGGCCAAAATTAAAATGGAGTGAAGTGAATGCAATCTGGGCCTGGGGCTCTAAGCTCCAGAATCTTTCCGCTGTAGCCCATCCTGTGAGGTAATCTGCTGGCACCTTTATGGTAGCCCTCTCCAGGGTCACTCCTAGGAAAACTACACATTTAGGATCTGATTAGAGATTCCCAGATGACTGAGTCATTCTAGATCCTTTAGTAAGATCATCTTTTTGGAGGACAGAAAAAAGATTCCTTTGAATTTTCATAAATTTGGAAGAAGAATGGAAGAAATTAATTCATTCCAAGTGTAAGAATTTTAACATACACACCTTCAAATGCCTGTCTTCCTACCTCCAAGGTCACACAAATGTCTTACCTCTTTGCTTTAATGTGACCTGACCAATTATGGACAGGTTGAGGGTTTGCATCTGAGGTGCTAGTTTCTATTTCCATACTAAGGAACTTAAAACAGTTCCCTATGTATTTTTGCCCTGTCCAAAAAGCATTGTAAATGAAGCTGAATGCTTAAATTCCCTTCCTATAAGGATGTCTTAAAAACATCCTACAAGGATGTTTTTAAAATATTTTTTTTAGTTGTTAATGGATCTTCTATTATTTATTTATTTATTTATTTATTTATTTAATATGTGGTGCTGAGTATCGAACCTAGGGTCTCACACAGGCCAGGCAAATGCTCCACCACAGAGCCATAACTCCAGCCCCTATAATAAGGATTTGAGCCATCAAAACTCTATGCCCATTTCACAAATGAGAAACAGAGGCCTCATGAACACACAGACCATCATGTAAGATGCTTTCCTCCCTGCTACTGAGACTCGTCTAGAAAGCTGAAGAAGCTCCCCAGTTCTCTAGCTACACATTGTACCACCTCACCCAAAAGTTTAGCTCACCTCTACTTAAAGCCCAGGTCCCCACTGTTTCATTCTCCCTTCCTGTCTCTCTTTTCTTATTTCCCCTTTCCTTTTCCTTTCCTGTTGTGTTTTAAATAAAAGAGGTTAGAGGTTTAGAGGGAGTGCAAACCTGGCCTGGTGGGGAAAGGTGTTTAACTGGCTACTCCTTTCTCAGGACTCTACTAAGCATCAAAGTTTAATGTGACAGGCTCCAGGGGCTAGGCTCAGCAGCAACCTGTCAAGCAAAAAGGCACACCATACGTTGGAGAAGTGGCGAACTGGAGCATGTCACTGACTTGTTTACTTCTAATTCATGTGAATTATAGTGGGGGAACAGGAACATCATGAACGCCAAATCAGAAAGACTGGACCAGCAAGGTCCAATCAAGGTCTATCAAGAGCTTTAAAATAATAATGGGGAATCCAAGCCAAAAATATTAACTTACTGCCTACAAGTAGTTAAGCATATCCTTCTGCCATTTTTAGGAAGAACAAATTACAAATGCTGTACTTTCTCAATTATGAGGAAAAGACACAGAAATAGCCCCTAATCACCACTAAGAAGTGACTGCTCAGATTGCCTCTTGAAGACTTCAAATGTCAGCTGAACAATGGGGCACTGACGACATTAGGCATGCTGCCACCAATCAGATGGAGTGATGAGTTAATGATTTAAATTCATAAATAGAAAAACACAAGGAAAACATTTATTCCACCTCTTTTTAAGGCACTGATTGTACTGCAGTTAGGCAGTATAATGCCTAAGGTCTCCTTGAATTAGGACTCAAAGTTCACCAGTATGAGAGGTATGTTAAAAAGCAAGGGGCAAGGAAACTATTTTCCCAGCATTCACAATGAGTTTCCTATAGCCTTTCTCCATATGCAAAACTCTGGGTCTTTTGGAAGACCTTCAGGGGCCAGAACACATCCAACTCTTCTGTCAAGAATTGTGGGACCCTAAGTGAATTCTCAGCTTCTGGCACAGTTCTGGACCTGCAAGGAAATGAACAGATAAGACAGGCAGTTTGCCCTGCAGTGGTGGGGACAGAGGACAGAACTGGGAACCACTGTTGCAGAAACAGAAATAGAAGTATTATAGGAAGATGGACAGCATCCCAATTTACATGGGGAGCCAGGGATATAAGATAGAGAGAGATTCTTGAGAGAAAACCAAGTATGAAGGCAAGAAATTATGAAAGGGCTGGGCATGTCCATGGAATAGTGAGAAGGTCCTTGTGACATATACAGAGAGTAGAGTAGGAATTAAGAGTAGTAGATCCTGGAAGCAGGGTCCTCATTTGAAATTATAGTATTCTACATACAGCTCCTTTACTTTGCTTTTAAGTTCACTGAGGGAGTTAGATTCTTTCTGGCAGGCCATCAGGTACCACCAGAGATGGTGGCATACCAGTAGTATGCATGCAGAAAGCAACTGTGACAGCAGTATGCAAGATGACATGGACTAGGGAAATAAGTGAAGGCAGAGTTATAATAATTAAAATGAGGAATTAGAAGCAAAGAGACTAAAAGATGCTCACTGGACAAACCATGAAAAGAGGCACAACTGAGGCAGAACCATACAAATCTGGTTACAGAAAAGACTGGAATATGGGCCAGGAGACGGCTGATTCTAAGGTTTAGGACAATGGATGGGTAATCAGCAACAAAGCCAAAGCACTTGTGGGTAGGGAAAGTATATGGAAACTATGAATTGTGCTTAACAGTTTATACAGAGTGTGTGTGTGTGTGTGTATATATATATATATATATATATATATATATATATATAAAACAGTATATAAGGGATGCCAGCTGTTTACTGGAATCTGTAGTTGGGTATCAGGCAATTGGCTGCTGGAAACAGAGATCTGCAGGCAGAACAAGAAGGTAAGAGCAGAAATATTCATAAGGAAGAGTCAGCAGCATGTGTGGCAACTGACGCCATTAAGTATATAAGATCACCCAGCAGGTGAGACCTCTCCTATCTGTGGCTGATAACCAGGATCTGTACAATCTACATTAATATTTATCAAATATTGCCAAGAGACACTTTTCTCTTATCTTACCATTTATTCAAATCTATTCTTATTCAACTTCTCACACGTTGATGTCATCTTGTCCCAGTTAGACTATAAACAACTTAAGAGATGATACTTTATTTTTATTTAACCTCCAAAAAAGTACCCAGCAACTACACTGGCCTCTTCTAAAATATTAGTTCCATGAAAAGACATGTTTGTAAGGCTCTATCCTCAATGCCCCTAGAACAAGGTTTGGCACAGAGTAGTCATTCAGAATAGTAGCTCAAAAAATACTTGCTGAATGAACAGTCAGACTGAATTGATTTCATTAGGCTACTTCTTAACATGTTATGTAAGCATGACCAAAGCTCCAAGGGCTAACGCCTAAAAGAAGACAAACATACCTACTATCGACCTTCACTTTCAGAGGATTACTGGCTCATCAGCTCAACCCAGCTCAGGTCAACCCACCTGCTAAGCCAGAGAGGTGGGAATTCCTGGTTTGGGGGGGCGGGGAGGACTTGTCTAAAAGGGCCAGATTGAAGACAAAACCTTGGATTCCTAGGGTTACAGAAGAGAATTCCCGCAGAGCTCCATATAACTCATGCTTTTTGCTAATTATTCCTAATGCTCTCGTTATAACCCTGAATGGGATGAACCTGGCTCATCAAGAGCTACTGCCAGGAATGATTTTCTCAGGGTGTGTCATATTTCAAAATGCTGCTAATTATCAAAGTAGAAGAAATGGAGGCCCTGAGACTAGGATGGCCACAGACAGGCAGCCTTCAGAAGTGGACATTAGCACATTCTTCAAAGGAGAGATAGGGATCTGAAGGTGAGCCTAATGACAAAACCAGAAACCATCTCAACACCAAAACATCAGGGGGACTGAAGCAGGGGAGGTCTTACTGCCCAGGAAGAGCAATGACAAAAACTAAACACAAATAAAGGGAGCAAGACAACACAGGCAGGGGTCAATGGTGAAAGAAACCTGACATCAGGGTGCTCATTGCTCAAGTAAAAACCCAGAAAGAAGAAGTCTGGACAAGAGACAGGTGTCCAGATAAAAGATACTAAGTTGCTTTCCTACTGTATTAGCTTCCTAGGGCAGCCTTAACAAAGCACCACATACTCAGGTTGGTTTAAAACAACAGAAACTTGTAGCTCAGTGGTAGAGCACTTGCCTAGCATGTGAGAGGAACTGGGTTTGATCCTCAGCACCACAGAAATAAATAAAGGTATTGTGACTATCTACAACTGAAAAATTAAAAACAAAACCAGAAACTTACTCTCTTAACCTTCTGGAAGCTTCAATGTGAAATTGAGAGCAGGAGCCTGAGATATGATAGGCAGTTAGAGCAGGGACCTGCTAAACAGCAGATTCTCAGTTCTTACCCTGGGGCAAGACCAACTTCATATACAAAGTGTCTGATGAGCCAAGCAGCTCATGATTAGTGCCTTCACTGGAGCCTGAAGGTATGTATTGGCACCCTGAACAGTGCCTGGGGTGATCAGCACATGTGATCAACATGGGGATTGAAAAAGGAGCCCACAGCACAGAATGCTATGATTTGATTAGATTTAGGGACTCCCCTCCCAAAAGTCATAGCCAATAGCTTTAAAGGTCATTTCTAGCATCACTATATATACCCCTAGATGGTAGTAACTCAGTAGCAACTGTCTCTTGGGACCCCTCTCCTATGAGAGATGTGCTTTATTTTTGTTTCTTAAGTAAATTACTTTGCTCTCATCCTCCTTTTCATTGTTTGGATGGGTGATACAAAGAATTTACCAATTACTGCATCACAGAAAACCCTATATGAAGAGTCTTAGGGAAGTATCTTTTCTTGCATCTTCCTACTTTCTGGTGCCTTTAGGCAATTGTTGGCGTTCCCTGGCTCACAGCTGAATCACTACAATCTCCAACTCCACTGCCACATGGCCTTCCTCCCCCAGTGACCCAATCTCTTCTTACAAGGAACATGTCTAATCCAGTGTGATTTAATTTGAACTTAATCATATCTGCAAAGTCTATTTCTAATGGTGTTGCACTCTAAGGTTACAGAAAGACGGGAATTGTGGGGGAAACCATTCAACCCACTACACATACCATCATGAAAACATCAAGAAAGGACTCTTCAAGCAGCAACAAGTATGGGACATAACTGCTGCACTTTAGAAAGAGCTAAATATTTGCCAGGAAAAAAAAATTACTATACAAGTGAAAATAAATAAGGCAGTTCTACTTATCAATAAAAGAATTTGTTTCAGATAAGAGCAAAGAATATCACTCAAATTTTATATGCATTAAAACAAGAAGCTCATATTTTTAATGTACAACTACATTTACAGAGGTGAAGCTCTAAAATATCACTTTCATCACCTGGCAACAAAGTCAACAGAACCTTATGCTAGAACCAGTTTCTACCTTTCTACACATGCACAAATTATTCACAACCTTGTGAAAGGCATATTCAAGCAACCTGAAGATTGATCTAACTCTGTGAATAGAACATAAAAAGGGACACTGAAAGAAACCCTGGAAAGTTTCTGCTTTCAAATAAAACTATTTCTGAACAATGTGTTGCTTAACAAATACACAGGAAAAAAATTTTTTCCATTAGAAAACATGTATATGTCTTTACATGGACCCTTATAAGTATATGAAACTGTTGCAGAAAAAAATGTTGAGAAAAGACAGCAAGAGCCAGGTTTCCTTCACAAACACACACATCTGGACCCAATCTCACTTTACACTGTTCCCCAACATTAAGACATTCTGCACACTATCATCCAGGTCAAGTTCAAAAGAATCTATTCTCTGTAAACCAGGAGGTATAGGAAGTTGGAAGATTTGCAATTCAGCACATTTTATAGGGTTTTTGGCACATAAGGGTTATTTTTAAAGTGGGGAAAAAAAGCCTGTCCTCTCCCTACCCCCAAACACAGCTGAGCTGATTCAGCACAAATTCCCCCTAAAATAAAATCTCGATTTGCAGAGAATAAGCATGGAAAGTTCCAGTTCCAAGGACGACATTTCAGAACGCTAGCAGGAAAGATCAGGAGTAGGTGGCTGAAGACAAGCTGACCACAAATCGTTGTAAATGTAAGAACATTCACCAGAAAACTACAAGCAACTGGGGGGTAGGAAGAAAGTCTTAAATAATAAGCAAAGTAATATAAGAGTATTACCTAGAGATTTGAGAACCTCGAGGATTCTGGTAGATAATAAATCATCTCCCACAGGTGAGTATAAAGAAGAAATTTCCAGGAATGCAGTTGAAAATTCTAGTTTCTTCATTTAACTTAATGCTTTCTGAAGAGGATATTACAATATAGATCATACAAAAAACATACTTCACCAAAGAGCTGTGTACTCAGCTCAACACCCTGTTGGCCCCCAAAGTGCAGAAGTACTTTTCACAGACTTCAGACCAAAAAAAAAAAGGAAGAAAGAAAAAGAAGAACTCATTATCAGAAAGAGCATTTAGGTGGCAGCAGGAAGAGGGCTACCTTGCTGAGTTTTCAGAAGCAGGCAATTCCAGTCATTTGTTAATTATCTGTCACCAGACAAGGCAGTTAATGGCTCAAGGGGTGAGATTAGGATCATTCCTAAAATGCAATGGCTAAAGGGCATCTAAAACGAACCTGGTGGCCAACACATTCTCAAGCACCCATCACGTCAAGTGGAAGAACTCCCAGTAGGAAAAGGCACAGACAGAAATTCCAAGTTATTCCAAGCATCTCTTAATTTGGTGACTATCTCCAGTCATTTGTTCAAAAATTTACAGCCACATTGATGGTAACAGCTGGCACTGGAAGGCAAGGACAAGCAACCTCATATAAACCTGTCAATTTAAATCACAATGCATTCACAACCTTAGGGCCTGTTTTGATCATTAATGTAAAGGACTTTTCCATAGCGTGAATGAATCAAATTAATATGAAGTGAAAAATGTGGAGATGACAAAAGAAATGTTTATAAAACCCAAACTAAAATGCATCAGAGGTAATTAAGAACAAGAATTCCCAGACAGCTAGCTCTGTACTTAGCACAGCTGATTAGGTAAAACCCTGCAACAGATAGCACTTAACTGTTTTTTGGAGGAAAATGCCAACCCTGGCAGGCAGCCTGGGAGAAGGCAAGGGGTCTCTCCTCAGTAAGACACTCTTCCCTTGAGGAACTGCAGTAGCTAAGTGTACCACAGCCCTCCTAGGGACCAGGACTTCTGACACCTTCAGAGATCTATCCTTGCTCAGGGAGTAAGGAATAGATTGTTCCTCACTCTCTCCCTGGTTCTGGGCCAAGGGGTAGTGGGTTCCTTCCTTTCTTCCAGACACTTCCTGAAGTTGCCATTATGCCAAGAGATTGAGAAGAAAAGGAAATCAAGGATCACCACTGGCTCTGCCATGTTGCCTTTGACCTTCCAGTGTCAGCATACGTTAAGAACATGTAATCTGACACTGATTCTATGAAGAACAATTAGATGAAACACCCCTTCACAGGGACATCTCAAAGACTAATGAGATCATGTCTAGAGGGTTGAAAGCTCTCAGAAGGCTGATATATGGTGCCACCACCACCACCTCCTAAAAGCTATAGACTAGGATGAGGCAGCAGCAGAACTAACTTCTTATAGCATGTAAAGTGTATGTTATATATAGGAACTGACATTTTCCCCCTAAAGTGCGAAGACCCTATCAACATTTGAGTCAGTATATACAGCAGGGAAGCAGACATTTCTAGATGGCCTTTAATTTAGCACAGCAATTAAAAGCAGCGGCATCTTAGCAAAACACTTTCTATAGGTTTCAATTTCTTTACCTATAAAATGGGAGCAATGTATACATTTTGCAGAACATAGGTAAAAATTAAAGTGAAACCAACATTCTTCAAGTCCAGTGTTTACCATGAGGAGAGAACTCAATACATGGCAACCATAGTCTTTCAAGATAGAATGGACGATGTATAAATCAGACTACTTTATAAAGTAGTCTAATTCACAGATCAAATTCAATGATTGAATCAGATAAAGGTAGCCACCAAATTAAAAAGGAGTCACATCTCTTAAAATGTTTAAAAACATTTAAAGTATTTTATCCAATAGAAAGAAAGCTATAAATAATAGTTCAGTTGCCAACTTAGCTCATGGAAGTCCATTACCCCAAAACAGAGGTATCACAACATAGGATTGATATTAACTATTTCCACACCGATTTGGAGTTACTAAAATAAGGAGGCAATTTTACTCATATTCATACAGATATGGCTAACCCCTAACACATCAGATGAGTCCTACTTCAAAAAATTCATTAAACACCTACTATGTTCCACAAACTATATTGGGCACTGAGATAGTGAGTTGTAGATGTGGGCCCTCATCAGCATACCAAAATAAATCTAATAAGAAAGAGGGCATTTTCCACAGACTCTTTCCTTTTTTGGGATGTGGGGGGGGCAGGTAATGGGGATTGACCCAAAGGTGTTTAATCACTGAGCAACATCCCTAGTCCTTTTTTTAATATTTTATTTAAAGACAGGGTCTCGCTAAGTTGCTTACGGCCTCGCTAAGTTGCAGAGGCTGGCCCTGAACTCATGATCTTCCTGCCTCCATCTCCAGAGCCACTGGGATTACAAGCATGTACCACTGCCCCTCACTCCACATAGACTCTTAAACATGTATTATCACAAATTATGGAACACTTGTGGAGGGTAAATTATTAGAAGGTGGGAAAGGGCTGAGGAAGATTTCCTCCAGGAAGTCACACTTAACGATTCTGAAGGATAAGCAGAAAGTAAACAGGGAGGGAAATGAGAAAGATAAGAGATCAATCCAAGCAGAAGGAATTGCATGTACAAAAGCCCTAAGGTGAAAAGGAACATGATGTATTCCAAAAACCTAAGAGAGGCAGAGAGATGATCACAGTGAGAGCAACAGAAGAGGTGGGCAGTGGTTACTTTATGCTGGACCTTTTGTGGCCACTAGAAGCAACAGAAGTCAAAATTACCAGGCAAAGAAGGAATATAATGTGAAGGGCACTGGCAAAGCTCCCATCAGCTGCAGAAGGAAAAAGAACTAGAATGGAAAGAGTGACTATGGGAAAAAAAACGTAAGAAAACTACAGGAGTTCCGGCCATAAAAGACACAGGCAAGGCAGAGAAGAGCAACGGCAGGAATCACTGACTCACAGGGGCCCTTCATACGCACATCCATGGATTCTACTAACCAAGGATCAAAAAGACATGATAAAAGTATTGCATTTGTACTGAACATGTAAAGACTTTTTTCCTTCCATTATTGCCTCAGTAATGTAGCATAACAGCTATTTATAAAACATTTACATTGTATTTGGCACCATAAATAATTCAGAGATAACTGAAGGTACATGGGAGTATGTGCATAGGTTACACTCAAATAGTACATAATTTTATACAAAGGACATGAACATCCAGGGATTTGGGTGCCCATAGGGTCAGAAAAAAATACCCTGTGGATACCAAAGAATGACTGTATAGATAGCAAAACTAGAGGAGTTATAGAGATGTCTGAGACAACAATCATGTAACTCCCAGAACACTGGAGTAGACCCAGACATCTGAAACACAATCATGGAAGTCTGCCACGCATGAACATCTTTCTCAGCTCCACACCCCAAGAGTATCTACCTCAGAAAAGACAGATTTGGGGGGAAAATAATAATAGTGATAATCTAAAATAATCTGTACATGAAATGACGCTCAGTAAATTATTTATACCCCCATAACTTCCCCAATACCTGCCTTTATCAAGAAAAATGCCTAATGTTCAGCCCTTTTTTAAAGAAGAGCCAGGCTAGTTCACAGAAAAAATTTTACTGGCTTGCAAACCGTACAGAGGCAGCCACTAGTGTACACAAGAGCCACATCCCCCAGATTTGCTTATTCAAAGGAATGGGGGGCGGAATCAAAACATTAAGGGAGAAAGCATATGCTTGGGGGCATATGCTGGACAGGCCAGCCTGCAGTGAGCATCAGTCTCCTGCTGGCTTCGTGTCAGTGCACTCTGGCTTCTTGCAATTCCTTCTCTTCCACCATTTCTGACCCTCCAATTGTTGAAGCAAGTTCTAACTTTGAACACAATGGTTCCCATGGTGATAGAAATTCTGTAATTAAGGGACAGGAGTTATAGGAATGATTCATATGTCACTTGTAAATGCTGAATTACATGGAAAAATATACAGAGATTTGACTTTATATTCTTTGGAGCTAGGGGGAGATCCCCAATGAAGATCTCAGTGACTATCCTGTTCTACCAAAAACAAAATAACTACAACATGCAAACTCTTGCTTTCCATGCCCTGATCTCTAAATATTAAGGAAAATATACACATATACACATAGGAAGAAAGTGCTTCTGCTGTGAGAAGAGGGCAGCAGCCCTGGTTCTTTAAGGATGACACCAATCTCACTATCTTATTCACAAACCAAGGACATCATTCTGGAAAACTAAGACGTGTTGAAGTTCTCACAAATTCCATTTCATGATAAAGCCCTGAAGACTTAGCAAAGAAGCTATTTACTATGAATATACTTTAGTCAAGTTTTAGAGAAAAGGATGGCAAATGGTAAACAGTATGGGTAGGGTGAGGATGCACATGTTATCTGCTACTTTCTAATTTGAAAAAAACACATACACTCTATTTTAATTTTAATTTTTGGTACTAGGGACTGAACCCAGATGTGCTTTACCACTGAGCTATATACCTAGCCCTTTTTATTTTTTTTTTTTATTTTGAGGTAGGGTCTTGCTAAGTTGCTCAGGGTCTCCCTAAGTTACTGAGGTTGACATTGAACTTAGCATCCTCCTGCCTCAGCCTCCAAGAGTTGCTGAGATTACAGGAATGTGCCACCACATCTGACTAAAATCACACACACCCTTTAGCACAAACAGACATTTTGGGAAGCTGAACCCGATGCTACATCTAACCAGAAACCATCCAAATCCATGCAATGGGTTGAAAAGGTAGTCGGGTCAACAGAAGAAACAGTGAAAACCATGGAAAAGTACTGCAGTTATGATACCAGCTGCACGCTGACTTATTTTTCTTTACCTCTTAGCCAGGAATAAATCAAAAAAAGTAGGGTATGCTAGATTCCATACATAAATTGTATTATTAAGCAACACCAAACCACATGCCTTCCTGGCAGCTGAACAAACATGAAAGACTACTATCAATCCTGCACAACTTCAAGATAGGGGAAGGCAAATTGTACTCCTAGTTCACAAATGACAAAAACCAAGGCTCCAAGAGCAACATGTTTACTTTAATTATGATACATGTCCAGAAATTTAATCTGAGGAGTAAGTCAATGTGAATTTCCACAGCTGGAATGGAGACCTTCGAAGACAACAAAGCACCTCAGCAGTTTACCTTCTCCCTTCTTTCTCCACATTGTATACAACTCTCAAAACTGCCACAGTATGCACTCTCTGGGAAGGACTAGGCAGAGAAGATGATTTTTACCTCCACATCTTCCTTGAGCTGTGACAGGCTGCCCTAATCAGCTTTCGTGCACATAGGCACACATGCTCCCTCACGGTGGCTCTTAATCACCATGTGCCATGCTGAACAGCTGCAGAGGTCTGAAGGGAATTGGCAGAAATGTGCAATGATGTGCTAGCCACCACCCCCGAGGCAGCAACTGCCCTGCCTGCTCCCAGACGCCAGAGCACATGGGTGTTCACTGTCGGAACTGACAGGCTCAGAAGACAGGCGAGTGGTTTCAGGTGGTGAGTAAGGAAAAGGAGTTTGCATCAGGAATGTTCCAGCCCAGCAGAGCTGAGCTGCATCCAACTCCCTACACAGGGATACAGTATTCATCATTTATACAATGTCACCGTGGGGGACAAAACTTGGGCTCAGCACAAATAGAATCCAATCAACTCGGTTGCACAGGAACCAGTAAACAAGGCTTCTCCCATAACAAAGCACCTAATTGCTTGAGAATTGACATCATATCTGACACTTGAGGTCAGTCCTATAATTCTGTGATGGAGGACTTTACAGCAGCCTGGTACACAGTCCTTGAGAGCAGAGCCTGAACCAACCTTCCAGGACCATTCAGCAGTGGCTGAAATAAGCAGTGACCTATATTCCCAGGGAAGAAAGAGAATCAGGGTAGGGTAATATTCAAAGAAACCAGGTGGGCACCATAATACAGGCAAACGACTGGCGCATCTGAATCGAAGTGTTGCCACTCCTTTCCATGTGGCTCTGGTTGAGTTTCCTTAGAAATTCTCACTGGTGAGGGAATTCCACACAATTGTTTATGAGCCAGTAAATGAGTAATATGACATCAGCTGGGTAAAACAGAGATGTGAGACATTACATCAGATAACAGGAGATCTAGAAATTGAAAGACACTTCAAGCCATCATTCCCACTATACTTCATGAATGAATATAGCATTCTGTCAAGCTTTACACAATGACGAATGAGTCTATTCTCTGAAGAAACCTGAGAAGATTTAATACTCTTTTTAGGGAATCTAGTTTGGTTTTTCTATCTGGAAATTAGCAATTTCCTCATATCAGACTTCAAAATCTCTTGATGCAATTTATCATCCTACTAACAACAGTATATAAAAAACTGGTTATATTTCTATTTATGGTATACTATTTTGGCATTAGTTCAAAAGCAAGAGCTTTATCGAACCCATCACAACATCGATAGTTTAAATAAAGAATGTTAATATGGCTTTAAAATTTTATGTCAGACCAAAAACTGATTAGTGGGGCTGGGGCTGGGGCTGGGGCTCAGTAAGTAAAGCACTTGCCTAGCACACATGAGGCACTGGGTTCAATCCTCAGCACCACTTAAAAATGAATAAATAAAATAAAGGTAGTGTGTCCATCTACAACTAAAAATAATTTAAAATATGATCAGCTTTAACTTTCTGAAGAGATAATAAAAATTTACCCAAAATATAGTATTTCTCCTAGAATCCCTGAAGCAAAGTCAGGAAAACACAAACCTCCCTGCACAGACTTCCTCACTTACCAAAGGAACTACCCTTTATTTTCTTTGTTCATCCAGGATATAAAGAACCAGGACTTTTGGAGCAGAGATGACAGGAAAAACAAGGGAATGCTCAAAAGCTAACTGTATTCATAATACAAAGAACATTTTACTCTAAACAAGAATACAAGGAAATGTACTCTAGGGTCTCCAAGCTGGTGACATAGACTAAAAAGTTAATGTGCTATAGGAAAATCTGCATAGGAACTATTAGTAAACCACACACTCCTTTCCCACTGAAGTGTTCTGCAGCACCTGTAAGAGAAGCTATAGAAAGTTTTATGAGCCAGATAGAGTCAGCATTCATGACACAGTGCACTTCACTAAGCATGTTTCTAGTCACAGAGACCCTGGCTTCCCCTCCTCTACAGCCAACCTACCCCTTGGAAGTGACTGAAACACAAAACAGAAGCAACTTCCCCTCACTGGTAAATCTCACAGCCCAGACTTTAAATGGAGGTGGCTGGAGAGAACAAGAGAGACAAGGGAATGGAGTGCAGGGCAATACGCAATTATTGAAACTGGAACTGAGCCTGGAACCTGCCATGAGAGCACTGGCAATCAAACTGTGGTCAGGGCCCCAATTTTAAACCTCTCCCAAGGAATACCACTTCCTGACACAGACACGCCTCCCTTCATATCAAACAAATTCCACTTGACTTGGTAGAGGAGTATCATCTGTTGGTGAAGGGAATGAAAAGGACTCAACTTAAAATAATCACATCCAAAGGGCAGATTAAGTACAATCACTTGCAAATATGTTTCAGTCATTCTTACCTTCTTCCCAATGAGTTTTTTCCGAAGAAATTCCCGGGCTTCAAACATGTAGGGAATGTCATACAGGGGACGAAGTTTCTTGTTCTTATCCTAAAAGCAAAATAATATACCATATCAGGAAAGAAAAAAGATAAATGAACACAGGCAACAGTACAATATATTGGATGTATGTGAATTCAGCTACCTCCCCATGTCCCAAATATTAAATAAGTGCTAGATACCTGAAAATGATTAATAAATATTTGGCTGAAATGCTTTATTGAGAGGATTATCTTTTTCACACAATAGGCTCAAAAATAAGCAATGAATATCTGCAATCACCCAAGATGGGAATAAGTGTTCATCACCAGGAAACAGCTACATACACTTCAATATATAAGAAACCTCATTCATATTAGGCCCCTTCAAGTATTCATGCATGCACTATAAATCTAATTCAATTACTCCAAAAACTTTTACTGAGCACCTACCAACTACTGGCTTCACACAAATCATCCTATAAATACATGTCTATATCATGGACTCAAAAATTTTGGAACTTAATGAAGTAATAAAAGAAATTCTATAGATATGAAATAGCAAAACAAAGCAGTTTTGGTTAAGTGCTAAAATATGTGACACAGATTGAACGAAATGCTGTAAAAGTTCAGGGAAATGGAAATAAAGAAGCAATGAGGAAATGCGTCATTGACAGTGTGGGATTTAATATGAGTGTGCAGGACAGGAAAAAAATAGAATATGAAAAAGTAGAAAGGAAAAGAAAGGAGAAAAGGAAAAAGGAAGGATATGAGGATATGTATAGACATTCATTCACACACACACACACACTCTCTCTCTCTCTCTCTCTCTCTCTTTTCATTATTTCTTGGTTCCCCAAAGGTGTGACTGCTCTAAGCAATGTCATTTTGAAATGATGAGAGGGTCTAGATGAAGGTGACGAAAGTAGGAATAGATAGAAACTTAAGAGATATGAGAACCATCTTAAGAAATGAATTAACAGGAACTAACAAGAGAGTAGATAGAGGGGACAAAAGAGTAGAAAGACAATAATAAGCCAGGATGACAGGCAAAAGAAGTCCAGAGACGTCTGCCTTTTTGGTGAGGTTGTGGAAACATGGAGGACATAACTGAGAAAAAAGAGATCTTAGCTGGACAGGTTGGTATGTTACTTCAATGTCTCTCTCACACTGGCCTGCCATTTCTAAGATAACGGAAACCATGTCCATTTTGGTTTTACTTTAACACCTTAGAGCTAAGCACAGTATTATCTCATAGCACACAACCATTGACTAGAGGTGGATTCAGTAGCTACTGAGGAAGCACTCAGGATGGTGTGCAGAGAAAAAGCATGCTAGAATAGGTCTGCATGTGCAGATTTGGGGATCTCCAGGATCTAGGTAATATCTGAAAAAACTACAGGAAGAAAGGAAAAAACAAGGACTAACTTCTTTTGCTAGATGCACAACACTGGCTCCCCCGCTCTTATGGCTAGCTGAGTTGGCTGTGCCTTTGCCATCTATTATGCACCTGACAAAACATGATACTTCTATAGAATCCATGCTGGACTCAAAGAAGATATTCATAAGTTATTTTATTTTTTTAAATAGCCAACTACTCTCAGATAAAGAACCTTCATCACTTTAAGTTCCCATTTTAAAACTCATTCTAATGTCAAAAGTGAGGGAAAGAGAATCAAAATTAATGTTTCTTCCCAGATAGTAACGAAACTTTGATGTCTTAAATACATCATAAAACATTTCGATTCATTGATATAACCAAGAAAACCTCTTATGAGGATTCTTCCCATTACAAGGAAATTTGAGCTTCACATTCATCATCTGATTGTCAACTATTTCCTCTGTAAGAATTTTTTAAAAGGCCATTATTATTCTTCCACTGTTTTCCTAGGTAGTAAATGAACTTCCTTGTCCCAGATAGTGCGTGAGAATCTACATAGTCTGCACACAAAGAACTAGGGTGGCCAAGCTCTGATCAAGGTCCTGGGGTGTCAGGACCATAGCCTAAAAAGTAGGGCACAAATTCAAGGATGAAAATTTTAGATGAATAAAATAGCAGGGAAGGAGGGTACAGTGGAGGTACAAGAGGAGGATGTGTGAGGTTTCCTGGTCTCAGGGAATGCTGACTAATGTGATGGACAGATTGGATATTTTACAAATGTCCTGGAAGTCAAGTGAAAATAGAAAGCCACAAATTGGAGACTTATTTAGGATCCACAGGTAACATATCATCCTTAAAGAGAGTTAGTGATAACACTCGGTGATAGAGTTAGAATGCTCATTGACAAAAGATGTTGGGTGCCAGTAAGGGAAAGGATTTTTAATAAAGACTAAAATCAATGGTAATCAGAATCAACCCTCAGGAAGAAAGAAGTGCCAACATATTCATGTTCACCAAGCAACAGAGGAAAATCTATTTACAGAGACTACCCGTGTGATTACAGAAGCCTTAGTGACCAAAATTTTTAAAAATGAACTGAACAAAATAATTGTATTTACTATAAATAACCATCTAATTCACCACAGATCCTGAATTTCCACATCTTACCCAACTTATTCTGAAGCACCAGAGGTACAAGGGACTGTCAGTTGACTGGAATTCCAAAGCTAGGAATGAAAGGTAAGAAATACAGTTCCAACAAGCATCCAAAAGATCACAGGGTGATATACCCCTACATGTGTGAAAATGGTTGTCTAAATAAGAATCCTGTTTTGGCTGGGGGGTGTAGCTTAGTTGGTAGAGCATTTGCCCAGCATAAGCAGGGCCCTGGTCCAATACCCAACAAAACACACAAACACACACACATACATACACACAAACACATGGATCCTATTTTGAAGACACTCTGCAGAACTGGGGAAAGTCAAAATACCCTCCGAAGAATGAAAGTAAATAAATAATATGCCAACAAACATCTCCTAATAAAAAAACAGGGCAACTTCAGAGTTTGATAATATGTCTCTCATGAAACTATGAAAGAACAAATACTAAAAGCAGAAAACAAGATATCACAAGTGAAAACCGAATGATCTTGTTACTCTAACCCTTCAGAGCTAGGAGCTATTGACATCTGCAAACATCTTACAAGAGAGATATTAGAAGTCCCTAAGAAACCACAAAATAAAAGCAATTCCTGCAAATTACCAGGTACATAAAAGCCTTTGAAAGCTCTAAGAGGCAATTGAGGTATAGAATATATTCTGAGAAAACAGGACTTTAGCTGAATCTTGCTGGCTAAAAGGACTGTCTAGTTTAGATTCTAATTTACATGGAAATTTTTTTTTCCAAAATAAAAATAGAAGAGAATGCTTGCTTTATCTGGTGGGTGGATAATATACAAACCAATATGTGCTGTAATCACTGTTCCTCCTAAGAAATGACATTGCATGTAGGCCCTGCAATGACTCATATTAGAGACGGAAGAGATAACTTCAGTCATCTGTCCCTCTCCCCAGGAGTGAGGCCCAACACCCACTTCTCAGCATCTGAAGACACATCTGGCATTTTTACAGGAAGGTATTTTTGGCAGTTTGCCAAAATGGGGACATCTGGTCAGTGCTCATTTTGGAGGGCAGAAAAGGGACTTCAAATCTACTCCTGGCTCTCAACTCAACCCCTTTTGGCCTAATTTTACCTAGTCTAAATTTAAAAACTGTACCCACAAAACTTAATAGCTTTGAGTATAACTAAAAGAGACCAAAAAAAAAAAGTAAAAAACAAAAAACAAAAAAACAAAACAAAACAAAAAAACCTTAATGGCTTTGAGATAGTTCAGGATTTCCTAAACAAGGGTGTAGGCATGTATTATGGTAGGGGTGTAGAAAGATGGGTAAGTGCCGCTCCAGCAACATTTTTAAAGTTCTTTATTTAAAGACATCATTGGTTAGGCAGGGTGGTACAGGCCTGTATTCTCAAAAACTCAGGAGGCTAAGGCAGGATGGCAAGTTCCAAGGACAGTCTCAGTAATGAAGAGAGACTCTGTCTCAGGAAGGAAGGAAGGAAGGAAGGAAGGAAGGAAGGAAGGAAGGAAGGAAGGAAGGAAGGAAGGAAGGAAGGGAGGGAGGGAGGGAGGGAGGGAGGGAGGGAGGGAGGGAGGGAGGGAGGGAGGGAGGGAGGGAGGGAGGGAGGGAGGGAGGAGCTGGGGATGAAGCTGAGTGCAGTGGCACACGCCTGTAATCCAGCAGCTCAAATTCAAAGCCAATCTTAGCAACTAAGCAAAACCCTAAACAACTTAGCAAGACCTTATCTCAATAAAAAATAAAGGGCTGGGTATGTGGCTTAGTGGTAAGAACACTCCTGGTACCAAAAACTGGGGGTGGGGAGGATGTAGCTCAGTGGTAGGGTGCCCCTGGGTTCAATCCCCAGTACCCCTCCAAAAGGCATTTTGATCAAAGTGAAAAGTTCAAGCACTCTTATTAGGTGATAACTAATAACTGGTGAAAGAAAAAGAACGGATGAGAGGGACCTGTGGGGGTGGAGCACCAGCGCAATGTGCAGGCAGGCTTCAAAGACCCAAAAGAGGGTGTCAGATGTCCAGCATCTGAAGAAAGGTAAAAGGAACAGCCAAGGCAAATCAGGGGCATGCCTCGTGGATTCAGGAAACAAAGATTCCAAGTGATTAGAGCAGAGTGCAGGAATGGAGAGAATGGCAAAAATCTGACAACTTTTGAAATAATCGCTCTGGTCTTTGTGAGACACTACAACAAGTAAACAGTGGAGCCTGGGCGACAGATTAGAGAATCATGATGTAATCTAGTTAAGGAATGAGAGTTTACAAAAAGGTGGTGGCAATGTGGGAAGTCAGAGGGAGTCAGAAGAACAATACTCACAGAGCAGATTCTAGATGGAATGGGAGATGTACACAAAAGGGAGGAATCAAGGAAGACTCCAAGTTGCTGTTTGATTATTATTATTTTTTTAATCTGAGCAGCAAATGGATGATTAGGGCCATCAAATGGGATGGGAAAGACCACTAGAAGAGACTAGACTAGACAAGATGGTGGCGTTAATGAAGAGCTCTGTTATGAGCACACTAAGCTTCAGCGGTTATATACCCACATGGAGATGCTGAGTGGGCAGATGGATATGCAAATGTGAAGTTTGAAAGAAAGATGTAAACTGGTGAAGTACATTTGTGAGCTTCCAGCCTGTAGGTAGTATCTAAAGTCAAGAGACTGAGAAGGATAACTGAGTCCACAGGCATCCTAACATTAAGAGGTAATGAATCTGCAAAAGGAGACTGAGAAGGAGCGGACAGTGAGCAGGATATGATGAAGCTATCAAAGTATGTGTCCTGGCAGTCAAGAAAAGGGGTGAAGAAAGAATGACTAATTGTGTCAAATGCTGCAAGCAAGTCTATAAAGATGGGACTAAGATTTGTACTTTGGATCTGGCTAAGTGCAGGTTATTGGTAACTTCACAGTAATGGTTTTGGTGGAACAGAGTTTAGCCAGGTTGGAACTAGAAATTGGTACTCAACAGGAAGGGAGGAGGGAGGGAGGAAGAGAAAGAGGGAGGGGGGTACTGGCAGAGCAAAAACATTGGTGAGGAGGTTTTTGGGTATTTTTTTCAGATGGGAGAAAAAAAAAAAAAAGGGAATGGCCCATTGGTGAACAAATAGTAATAATGAAGAAGAGAGAAATGAGAATTACTAAAGTAATGTCCTTAAATAGCAATGGAGGGAAGGGCTTTACATAGAGCAATCTGCAAAGTTCATCTACAACTGTTGGATGCAGATTAAACAGGCAGACAGATTTGGGAGCGAGAGTTTCTGATTACTTCAATCTATTCAGAAAAGAACTCTGAAAATCAGTAAAAAAAAAAAAAAAGGCAGGGGGGAACAATGGAAGAATGGACAAAAAGTATGTATGGGTACTTCACTAAAGAACTCTGACCAGACATTATGTGTATAAGAAGTATAATTTCAATAATAATCTGAGAAATGTAAATTGAGATCCTACATTACATCCATCATTGGAAAAAAAACGCTGGAAAGTGGGAATGCCCTTTAACTACTGAAGGGACTTTACTAAACATTGTAACTACTCCAGCACCTTTACAAGGTGCTGCATGGCAATGCTTGGTTAAAGCTGAGGCTATGTATCCGTTTAATTAGAAAATGCTATTTACAAGTAAGTATACAGCCTTAAAAAACCTGTCACTTGTGCAAGATCAAGTCTACACTGACACTGTGTATCATATAGCCACAAAATAGAATACAAAGCAGTTACACTGAATTAAAGCAACCTAACAAAGGAACAAATTTTAAAACAATACTACACAAAAAAAGAAACATAGAATGATGAAGCCCATATAAATACAGACTAAAGCAGACACAAACAATATTATACTATTCATAGAGCTATGTTAGCAGCAAAAGCACAAAAATGCTTAGAAATGAAAAACAGGCTAATAGTCACCAATATGGGATGGAAGGGGGGCAAGAAACGGGTTGAGTACGAGCACCCTGGGACGTTCAACTGTATCTGTAATATTTAATATTGAAAGGCAGGAGGGGATAAACTGAAAAAGGAACCTAGACAATCGTTTTGTTATGTTACTCTTTAAACCTGGAACTTTTCTAAGTCAAAAAAAAAAAATTCAGGGAGAGGAAATCTCCAAACCTAGTTTATCACCTTTTTCCATTTCCCACAATGTCTTACACCATTCTCTTTTCAGTAGAGTAACTGGGCATCCTTTCTCATAAGAAATGCATTAAATTCTATTTCTTTCTTTAAAAAAAAAAAATACTCTTTCACAGATATATCCTCCATGAACAGAGGAAATAATATAACTATAAACACACTGTCAAATAAACAAGGTCAAAAATAAGTTTGACTTTCACTTTAAAACTGAGACAAACTATAATATATTAATTAATGTAGCCAAGTGGAATTATACTGCATGATGATCTTAAAACTGACTTAAAATAAGAACAACAGACATGAACAGACTTAAATGGATAAAATTTCAAACAGTAAATAATGGACCAGTCCCAATAGCTTTTCCTCATATGCCATTTTAATAAACAAAGGCTGCAATTTCCATTTGAATTACAGACTTAAAATAGGAAGAGTATCACATGCCCTGGGCATGTTTACAATCAAGGACCTTTCAATCCCCTTGGCAGCCAGGAGACAGAATCCACAGGGATGTTCACTGTTTTGTGGTCACTGACACATACAGTAGCGCATTTCTATAAGAGACAAGTCTGCTAACTGGAAACTACAAGGCAGCAGCAGGGGAAGGTATAAACTTGTAACCACCCTGACCAAAAGGAAGATGTCCTGCATCTCCCTAAGATGTCTAACTGTATCTAAAGGACTATGTTCCGGAGCAGTACACATCCAAACACCACCTCAGAAACTGCTTCCCAAAAACATCAGCTTCATTTCCCAACTTGCATGACCTCACACTCCCCTCTCAAAATACCTCTTAAAAGTAAACATTCTATTACAGAGACACAATCCAGGTAAGTACTGCATGTATAATGCAATACATTTCATACATATTCTAGGAAGCAAGGAGGAAATGGTAAATAATAGAAACTAAAATCAAATTTAAAAAATGAAATCTCTTTAAAAAATGTATAGATGTGGGATCAGAAGTGCTGATTATGTAAGATAAGTAGTTCCCTTAAATGTATCACTGCTTTTGTATGACCCTCAAATTTCTCGATTTTTTAAGAACACTACATCATCTTGTTTATCCCTTAAGGATCTATGAACACAGTACAGTGTGAAAAGCACAAGAATTTAAGATATAATAATAATAGCTATTGATGACAACCCTATTACATAGGCATAATGCTGATAGCAATCTTACCTGGTAAGGATCATGATCCCTATAAAGAATGTGAGGCTCCAAGTTTAAGTGACTTTCCTGAAGACCTAACATAATTATTTAAGGGAAAGTTAGAGTTTTGAGCCCAGTTGTCCAGAAGCTCATCACTGGTGGGCCAGACGCTGGGCTCGCTTGGCTTGTTTTGGTCAAAAGGCAATCAATCACACTTCTGTCAGTGGTGGTCCGGTTTTGGTGTGCCCAAGAATCACACCAAATGGGAATTTACCAACACACCGACTGCCAGGCCCACAACAGATATGGTGGTCCAGTAGGTCTGGAATGATTCTGACAGATCTGCATTCAAAAATAAGTAGCAAGGAAGTCCATCGGCTATACTTTGAGAAAAGCTGCTATACAGAAGCTCACACATACAAACATGAACAGGAGGGGGAATATGTGCACACACCTAGCCCCACTTAAATCACTGTCAATAAAAGGAAGCCAGAAGTTTAGAAAGGTCAGAAAACCATGATGTAGAGCTTGATTAATGTTAAAATGGTTCAATAAAAATAAAAAACTTGGGCTGGGGATATAGCTCAGTTGGTAGAGTGCTTGCCTCACAAGTACAAGTCCCTGGGTTCAATCCCCAGCACTGCAAAAAAAAAATAAAATAAATAAAAATAAATAAACAAACAAACTTAGGTAGGTTACTAACAAATAAGGAATTCAATGCTCCTTGACCTTCTATACAGGTTAGATAACTAGAAACATGCTAGTAATAGTGAAAAAAACAAATTTCCAAATATTCCTTTGTTCCAACTATTAGAGATTAGATAAGGAAACTGAGAATCCTACTGAGCACGGCCATGCTGACCATGCCAGGGAATAGCAGGAATTCCACATCCTCAATCCTTCCCTGCCCAAGTCCATACAGACACCCAGCAGTGTAGACCTATACTAGCCATGGTGACAGCAACAAAGAACACAAAATGGCAATTCCAAGAATCAGTCCTAGTTACAAATGTTTTCTGGCAACCTGCCAGTGGAACAGTTTCACAGTATCAAAAGAGGGAAAGAAGTAAAGCAAATTTAGGCAGCCTCATGTCCTTGAAGGGACTGACCCGTTATCTCCAGTGCACAGCGCATGATTATATTCCACAGGAACTTCCACATCCCAAAATTAAAGTACCATTTTCAAGGCTATCATGTAAGAAAAAAAATCTCCCTCTGGAGACTGCTCTTCTACTCAATTACATAAGCCAACTAAGAGCCTTTTCAGAAGTGCTTGCTATTTATTGCTCAGATGCAGTTAAGGATGGGGAGGAAAGACAGCGAGAGAAGAGAAGGGTGGGGAGAAAATAAGAGGAGCCAAGCATCAGCACCCCTCCCCAAAGACCCTGTCAAGACTTTAGGAACAAATAGTTAAAAGGCTCCAAAACTCCCAAACCATTTTCTAAGTAGCACACCATATGTGGTCCTTCACTTGGCTACAAATATTTCTGCAGAAAAAGAAGAGTAGAATGAAAGAACACCACCAACCCTCACAGACCTAAATGCCAAAGGAAGCCAAGGCTCAAAAAGTAAGAAGCTGTGTGGCCAACACAAGTGGCTGCCAGACCCACACAAGGACAGAAAAGGAAAAAGGCCCTGGGGACATGCCCCTCCTGCCCTTCCTGCACAAGTATGGGTTCTAACATGCACAAAACATGGGCAAAAGCTTTTTGCCACCCATGAACTGCTCTGAAAATGAAAATCTGCCCCAAAGAGGAACTAAGATGATGGCACCTTTCCTAGAGGAATAGTGAGGACTCCACTAGCAAATCTCAGATGATGAGACAGAATCCTCGAAGAGAACAAAGCTCAAGTTCAGTACTCCGGAAGTCAAAGATGAAAAGAGCTACCCTGGACCTGAAATCAAACATCCCTCAAATATTTCCTAGCACCAAATGATCAAGAGTAAGGGGGCAGTGTGGTGCTGATCTATTGAAAAGAGGCCCAGGCTGCAGACAGAGAGTCTAGCACAAATTACTAGCCTCCTTTCTGGTAACTCGTCTGTTCCCTCGTAAGACTAGCCTAAATAAGAATCATCTGGCATTATACATGACTTTGCAGTGAAAACCAAGAGAAATTCCTTCAAACTCCTGCAAAAACCTGAAAAGGGTTTCATATATTAGTCTGAATTAAGGTAAACTCTAAGTGCACACTCAAGGAGCATTTGGGCAAATATAAACTCCACTGGAAAACCAAATCTACACTTTTAGTATTAGCAGGAAGCAAAGCTACTTAGCTGAGTTAAGTTTTACAACATCTAACATGGATGTTAACAAGAGCTAAAATGTCAAGAGACAGAAGAAAAGATAAGCCAAAGTTACAGCACTAATCACTTTCTGCCTTGTATTACTGTAATTTAATTACTTCATACAGGTCTTATCTCCTCTACCAGACCTCACGAGGGAAGATCTATGTGAGAGAAAAAAGATCTTCACAGTACCTAGAAAGTGCCCAACATAGTGCCGCATTACTAGAAAAGGCTAAGATGACAGAAGAAAATAGGGAATACAGAAAGGTCTAGCTAGATTTATTTTTGACAACTGGAACTATAGCTATTGTGCTTATAGGAATAAATGGAACTGGTTAATAAATCTCACAGTGAATTATAAAGAGGGGAGCAACACCACTGTAGCTTCATAACAAGGTTGGCAAGTTCACTCAACACAGGCTTCTTGTATGGCACAAATTAAATTAACAGCAAACTATTCTGCAACCTTCCGGCTGCTGTTAATAAACGTGATTCTATATTACACAAGAATATGTAAATTAATGAAGAAAGATCAGAAAAAGAATATGTAAATTAATGAAGAAAGATCAGAAAGTATCTAGACTTTGCAACTTTATATACAACTGCAAAACCTAGACTCTGCAAGCACTGATGCAAAAGTAAGGCTCTTGGTAGGGTTTGTGTAAAGAAAATCTGAATTCACAAAATCCAAATAATTAGTATGCTCTCTTTTGACTTGGCTAATTCTTAAAAGCAATCTTCTGTTCTCTCTACAAGTTTGACACAATGAATTCTAATAGTTATGATCTTTCAAGTAACACACCTTCAACGTATAATTAGCTAATCATTATCAGAAATTCTTACAGAACACATATAATACCACTCTGAGTTCAAGTATAGCTGAACTGATATACTAAAAATATCTCAATTCTGACAGTTCAACACTAAAATAAATACATTACACTACAATGTAAAAGGGGGTAATTTCCTAACATGTGATCAAAACACCCAGCTCAGACCTCACCAATTCCAGATTAAACTAAGCCTAAGCAAGGGCATTTTCTGGGATGGTATTTTTTGGGTTAAGATAAAAGAAGGAAAGGAGAAGGTATGGAAGGATCCTACAAGCCCTTTCTTAGTTCTAGAAAGACTAATGTACAGTGATACCAATAGGTGTGAAGTTTTTCTAAATGAAATACACTACTCATCTGCTGCTCAAATGAGTGTAGGGAATAGGGAGGAAATAAAGGTTAATCAGTGTCTCCCTGGAAGGAATTCTTTCTACTAGCTGATAGTTCTGAAGACCAACACCAACTGGAAACACGAATCAATGTTAAAAACGGACACTCCTTCATTGAAAGGAACGTTACAAATCTACAATTAAGAAATCAGAGTTTAAAAGCGGAAGGGCCAAAGGATGGGGAGAAGGAACCTTGAAAGGCAAAAGACAACCTGCAGGTCTTGGAGAGGATACAATGCAGGGCAGTGACACCGCCCAGCCATGTCGCGACTGACTCTGCCCTTCTGGCACCATTTGCCTTTTCACTGGAAGCTCATAATTAATCAATTGGCCCTAAATCATGTTTTCTAGTAATGGAGAAATCTTCTCCCACACTCTTACCCTTCATACCCAGGCTAAAAATGGAGAGCCTGTGCCCTCAGAAGAGACAACCCCGTTACTTAGAGTACAGGCTACAAGCCAGATGAAACCCATCCAGCACAGTGAAGTGCCACAAGCCCTCCCACAGTTCTAGAAGAGGAGAAAGAAACAGGAGGAAAAGAAAACACATCCCTAACAATAGCAAACCAATTTTCTCTGTAAGCGACAGCAGGCTTGGGTGAGCCCATTTAGAGGATCATATCATATTGTTAGAGAAATGCTTCTTTGTCAATGTCTTCCTTTCTTCACCATATTAAAAAATAATTATTATTATTAAAGTTTCTTCCTGGAACAACACAGAAGGGAAAATGATGCTGGATATGACACCATTATTTAGCTGGTGCCAGTGGAACCTTCAATTGAGCCAGAGTTCCAGTCAAATTTGTGCAATAAATTGTTGTGCATTTCAAAAAAAAATAAAGAATTATATAACCACATGGCGGAAAGGTCTCCCTTTCGACAGTTTCTGCCTTGCCAGATGCATCCCTCCAAGATCTAAATCAAACTGCCGGATCTAGTGCCACATATTTTATCCACCAAATTCAACCTACTCTCAGCCTGTACTTCAATATTCAGTAAAATGAGGCCTTTTCAGAGAGATATCCACCTAATGCTACAGAATGAAGATTACACTTTCTTTTTGCCTTACAGTCTACTTGACGTTAATTAGAAAACTAATATTTATCACCCACTAGTACCATGGAGAAATATGGGCAATCGGAATTAAAAAGGACCACGAACTGCAGAGACATCTGGCTGGAGCACACAGGCATGGCATTTCATTACACATACATAGTATGCCTTGCCCCATCACAGGAAGAGACCTTGACAAGCCTGAAGACAGAGGAGGTTACTGCTGGAGGAGGCTGTTCCTTCATTCAGTCTGAAATTAACAAGCTCAGAAATTAGGTGGGGTTCTTCTGTTCTGACCGCACCTTGTAAGCAAGCAGGAAAGTAACAAGAGTCCACAAAGCAGTCTGCAGAGGGTAGAGGACAGAAGAACATTAATAGGGAACTCTCACTCTACAACTGAGGTGTCTTCCACAATCGTTTGAACCTGTGGGAAAGGAGATTGGTGCCCAGGTCTCGGAGAATACAGTTTCATCATGACTTTATGTAATGCCACTCTAAATTCTCTTGTTCTTCTAGCCATAAAAGCAATTGAATAATGCCTATTTAATAATGTCTTTATGTCAATCATATCAACATTGCTCTGTGACAACCACAACCTCATCTTTCCTACTACTGGTCTTCCAACTTCCTTAACACAAAGGATCAGCTCAGCTCTACATTTCTATCACACTTCATTAAAAAAATAAATAAATAAACACAACTAACAGTTTGAATGCATGTTAAACTTACTAATTATAATCCCCATGAGAACCAACAAGGCTAGAATTCTTAGCTTTTACTTCACAGAGCCCTGAGAAGTTAGGTGCCCCATATCATACACCAGAGAACAAAAGATCCCGACCAACTGAAACCCATGCTAGCCTCCCTCTATTATCTGCCTCCTAATCAGAGTGGTATCAAGAACTGGCAGATTCACTCTTGGTTTTCCATTTGCATCTGCTTCCACACATAATCTCCCACAGATCGGGAAAGGTCAATTAATTTTAGCATATAATGCATGTTCAACCAGAGCCATCAGCTCCTGGGGAGCTTATTGAGCTCAAATAAGTTGAACCCCAGTAGTAGTGCCAATTATGAAGCTACTGTCACTCTGTTCCAAATCAGATCTTTTAAAATTCCACTTTGTAATGGGCAGAGCACTGGTGAACCATATTTTGGCTTTACCAGCTGGTTCTGTTATGCTCTGCCAATAGAGGGTGCTAGAGGGAGACTACATGGGAAGAAGGGATGAACTCTTTCCTCTTCCTGCCAGAACACCCTTTCTTCCTCCCAGCAGCAGTTTCATCCAGTAGCAGCAGTGTGTGTAGCTGGCAGTTTTCCAACACTCTCAGAAACTGGACAAATTCACTAGAACCAATCAATTGGCCGCCGGTCCTGGGAGATGGGAATCCTAGCCTCAGGGAATTATCCCCCCAGCCTAGAGACACAGGCATCAGCTGAACTGAGTCCCAGTTTCAAGGGTACAACCTCAAAATTTTTAAGTTTTCATATTTTCAATCTCAATATCTATCTCCCCTGTCTCTCCCAATTCTAGGCATAGGAGCTAGGACTTGTAGTTGCATCTTCATGTTACCCCAGAGCTCTCTTTTTACCATCTTACTATTCCAACATCTGGCTAAAAGATTCATTCTATATTTGCTCTGTTAAAATAACTGGTGTGGTTTCTGCCTCCTGATTCTGTAGCCAAAACCACCCTCTCTATATAAAGAAAACTGACCATAGACAATAGCAGTGCAAGTCTCCTGATATCCAACATCCCTCAGAGATTAATTCCTACACCACCCCACCTGTCCTGCCCCACACAGCATGCACTACACTATGCAGATGCACACAAACATCGAACCAAAAGGAACAAGTGCACATAAAGAGCATCCACACTAGTTAAAGATAGGTGATGGCAGAGAAATGTTTGAAAGATCTAACAACTGGCAATGAGTAAAGGGAAGATTTTCAAGCCAGTATGTGTCTAATCTGTTGAGTCTGCAAGATATAAAAATTACACAATAAGGGAACAATATAACCTATAATTTTTTTCTGCCTGATACCCTGTTGAACACTCTCATGGGTTCTGAATCATTTTGTGGCTTTTAAGCCCAACCACAGGGAGGCTACATTCATGGTTTTGTAAATTGCAATCATGGTAAAGATAGAAAACTAAAGTTAGCTTAAATGTGCCAATGTGGTTACTATATCACATAAATTGGGATGCAAATAACCTGAGGATTAGTGGGAATAGCAAAAGTCACTAGAGGCTCATAATATCAAGAAAACTGTCATTTTCCCACTACACCAAGATGGAAAATTGCCCCAGCTTTGCTATCACATATCTTATCATGTAATGAACTCTAGAAACTTCTCTTGAGGCAGCTGCCAAATTAAAAAAAAAGAGTGCAGCTCCTTGGTTATTTAGGGTTGGGGTAAGGAGAAAAGGGAATCAGTTCTTTTATGGGGATACATGCGGGTTTGCAAGATGAAAAAGGTCTGCAAATGTTTGACAAGAATGTGAGTATACTTAACACTTCTGAACTGTACTTAATTTTATGTTATGTATGTTTTACCATAATAATGAAAAAAGTGGGCCACATTCAAGATAATATTATGCTGATTTCTTTAATCTGGGAGAAGCATCAAGGATGCTATCAAATTCAATTTCCACACTATTATGAGAATCTTAAGATATAAATCCTATCTTTAGTTGAGTGCTGAAAGAGATTGCTCAGTTACAATTTATGGACATAATCAAGTAAGTTGGTCCACTTCTGGTCCCAACAACTATATTCCAAATTGTATGCTTCCAGAATAAGCCCCACAAATGAATCTTCTAGTCCCTCTTAATGCTATTTTTTTGGGGTGGCAGGATGTAATTGCTAGGTTACCAAGAAATACTTTGTCAACTAAAATGCCAAATGTTCTAAAAGGCCATCTTCATCTGCCACCTTCTACCTCCAGGAACTCTTCTATGAATTCTCTAATCCAATATTCTTTCTTCTCTCATGGCATTTTTGACCCAAGTCAGTATATATGCATCTTACATCCCACTGGAGATTTGAGGTTAACAACAGCATCTTCCCTTTTTTATGACACTATACTCATTTAATCCTCAAAGCAATTCAACAGAATGAGATTATCACTACAGTTAAAAATGAAGAAAGGTTCAGATAAATTTAGACCCTTGGCCACACCACTAGAAAATGGCAGAGCAAAAGGTAAATTATTACTTAACTAACTCCAAAATTCATGGCCACTGGACACTATTACAAGGCATCTACAATCCTATGATGCCTCTCCCAACGGCTTACAGCAAGAAGAAAACAACCATTTTCCCTTCCTCCCAGCACTAAGCCCTAGGAGGGAGAATTACTGTTGGCCTGAGCATTCCCTACCAAGCACCCCCACCCACCAAGAGATATGCACAAGGTGACCTCCTCACCTGGAACCTGAGCTCTGCCTTGCCACTAGATGACAAGGATGCTGGGCGGCTCCTAACAAATGTTGCTGAATGCAAGAAACTATCCAGGGTCACTGCTAATGAGAAGCCAGAACATCTTGCCACCTAGCTACAGAATGTTCACCTAATAAATCTTACAGATTTGAACACAACCCAAAATCAGGAGGTTACAAGGAAAAACAAACAAAATTCAGAATCACCAGCCTAAACACATCTACATCATCACCTCTATGTTTGTAAAAGGTATAATACATAAGTTTGATATCAGAACTACAAAAGAAAATACAAAAGAAAAGGAAATAATAAAAACATAAATACTTCTTTTTAAAGAGTTTAGCAGTAAGAAACTGTCACTATTCTTTCAGGCTATTCCTTCTTTTAACTTGATTTAACTGCACTGATTTATTTTGATCAAGATAAGAGGTCAGCAACCTAAATGAAATGGGGGAATCAAGAAAAAACAGACTAGCCCTGCAAATGAATCAGCACTTCAGGCCCAAAAGAACTATAACAGCTGCCTAACAAGTAGATGATTAGGAGAGACCAGCCAGCAGGTCTGTTTTATTGCAGTATGTATACTGCATTATCTAAAAGGCAGAAACTGTGTCTTTTGCATGTTCAGATGTTGTCAGTATGCTGATGGCCCCAAATGTTTAGGTTTATATTAAGTGTGATAACAATACCATTATGTAGGACAGTCGGTCGGTGAGATGTGTAAAATTCCCTCATTTTAGCTGTAAAAAGTTTCAATAATTTATCTCACACTAATTATGAACTCAGATTTAATCAGACAGGGCTAGGCTCAAGTTTATGCATGTATAATTTATGAATTAAAAAGGTTCACCAATCGATTTGATTATAACTAAGGGTTATGTTTAAGCTTCTTAACTGAATTAATATACTGACAGACAATTGATGGAACCATAAATCTACCATTAACAGCGAATCACTATCGGCTGTTTCTTGGCAGCAATGAACAGACTTGGCTCACAGAACCCAGAATAAAGGGGGTGGGGGGAGGAGAGACAATGAGAAGGATGGCGGAGGATGTAGAGGTACAGGGTGGGGATCATTCTGGGTAAAACTGCAAATTTAAAATGTATGCATATACCAGTCACTGGAAAAACCGTTCCTGTTCGAGAGAGAAAAAGATGTTGCTTGATGTATACAGATCAAAAGATTACAAGACTGGGAAATACATGCAAAGTGCAATACACACACACACACACACACACACACACACACACACACACACACTCTCTCTCTCTCTCTCTCTCTCTCTCTCTCTCTCTCTCTCTCTCTCTCTCTCTCTTAATTTACACAAAAGCAGAGAGAAGAAAGCACCTGAATTCATAAAAAGTGGAGATATGCTTCATGAGATGATGTTTGAGCTAAGGCTTAAAGCTATGATAAGTGACCAGCTGCTACAAAGGCGTGCAAATGTGTATCCTGTTTGGGGAATGGGAATCAGGCAGCTGAAAGGGAAAGAGACAGAAGAATCAGGGCACCAATGATCCAAGTGAGAAGAGAGTTTAAAGAATGAAGATCTGACAACAGAGTCAAATTCTAAGCAGTCACAATAAGGACAGCAACATGCCCACCAGAGGTGGTAAGAGGATTCAAGGCCAGCTTCATCAACTTAGCAAGACCCTGTCTCAAAACCAAAAACTGCAACAGGGCTAGGGCTATAACTCAGTGGTAAAGCACCCTTGGGTTCGGTCCTTAATACCAAAGGGAGAGGGGGACGTGAGAGATACAAGAAAGGCAGTTTCAGTTAGATTCTAGTGAGTTTAACAATTAGTAAAATGTAGATAGGTTGTGTATAGTCATCATTCAAGAAAGAGCAGTAGCTAAGGGGGGTACTGGAATTAAGGGAGAACACTGGATTTAGTTTAACCCATAAAGTAACAAATTTTCAATTCTCCAAAGACTTCAATGAAATTGACATAGGTGCATTCCCACAGGCTGGAAATCAATCTAGAACTTTTATGTTTATATATATATATATATCACATATGTAAATATGTGTGTATATTTTTTCACATGCTCTAACCATTCACTCATTACTTTTCTCGAAAGACCAGAACTCTAGAAACCTAACATTTATTTCAAAAGTTAACATAAGTGGTGTATTTATTGTTCAATTTAAGTTTTTATACGTGTCCCACATTTGGGATGACTGGAGTTAAAAAAAGAAGTAAAAATCATCTTTTTGGAATGATTAAGTTAAAGGCAAGGAATAGAAAAGTTAAGATAAATTGTCATATCAATCCAGAAAGATGTGATCATGAATGATTCACAAATATTCTATTCCCTGATCTGCTAATTACAAACTATATGATCTGGAAACTACGTACTTGTCTCCAACAGGGACTTAAAACGTATTCATCTCTGTAGCCCCCAGCACCTAGCACTGCATCTGACACATGGCACACGCTCAATTAATGTTTGTTGAATAAAATTACTTAATCTCTTTGGACTTCAATTTCCTCCTATTTAAGAAAAGAAAAAGTAGTGGCTAGATCTAGATGATGTTCCTTCTAGTTCTAAATGCCCGTCAGCCTGTCAGTGTTACATAAAATGGGTCAATTCCCTATGATTCCTTGAAAACATGCTGTGTTGTAACATTCACATTCAACCAAGGGCATGAGAACATCAAAGCTGTATTGCCTAATAGTGAGAGTATGTGCATTCTTGAGGTCCTCCTTTGAGGTGGAAATATTTCCATTAAATCAGAAAGGAAATGGATGTCAGATCACTTCAGAGAATGTTTTTATGAGTGTAACTTTTTTGCCACCTCCCCCCATGTTAATTGTCAGTCTGAACAGATATCAGGACGACTTGCAAACCTTCAAAATGGAAAGAGAAACCTTTAAAAGTTCATTTTCAAAAATTCAAAGGTAATAAATCCACAGTTGTGTAAATGTCTTATGCCTCCGAGGCCTGGGCTGTTTAAGTTTTAATCCAAATGGGGAGCTAGGGAGGAATGAAAGGAAGAACAGAGAGAAGGAAAAGAAATGAAGAGTTGGATTTCAAAAGTCCCTATATCTGCAGGCAGCTCACAGGAAGAAAATTCTTGTGATACATTAAAATAATCAACACTAATCAATAGTTTCTCATGAATCTGTGCCCTGCCCCCACCATCACCAAAATTAATTAGTTCAGGGGAGGAGAAAAAAAATAAGGCCTGAAGAGCAGTAATTGTTTAAAGGCAAAGCTATAGACTCATCACCACTAACAACTCCCTTTTAGAACCCTAAAGTACCTTCAGTGGCTCCCCAAATCTTTTCAGTCTTTTCTAAAATTTTTATTCAATCTAAAAATCAAATTTTAAATATAAAATTATTAAGCCCCCTCCAAAGGGCTTCTGAACAGATAATAGAGGAAAAAAATATCAAACACTTAATCTAGACTAATCCACAGGACATATCTAATCATATAGATTTTAGCAATAAAGTTTTTGTTTGGGATCATTTTCTAAGAACATAACATTAAGTACCCAATTGGTCACATGTGCATATTGGGTCTTCTCTATTTTCCTTACTCATCAGCAAACATTTAGTTAACTATTATGTCAATCATTCCAAAAAGAAAGCAAGTAGCATGTTTAAAACTTACTGCAGGGGAAAAAAAAAAAAAAACCTACCATGGTTACCTGTCTTATAAAAGACTCTTCTTACTATACAGATATTTTAAAAAGCATTTCTTTACTTAGTTATTTTCCTAGTGCTTCTAAAACATAAACTGATTTATAATAATTGATTTTATTTGCAGAATCCCAGGAACATTATCATAAGGAATTATACCTTTTTCCATTTGTGTTTCTAATGCTTTTAAAATATCTCTTTGGAAATTATATCATTTACTTCATTTAATTTAGCACCAGTAGAACTAAACTATTTGAGAGAAGAAAAAAGAATGAAGAACATAATAAGGACTCTGCTTCTTGTTCATCCCACTTTATCAAGAGCTTTATATGGTATTCAAAGATTATAGATATCATCCCTTTCAATTCCACACCAAGGTTATAACCTAAGAGTTATGAGTGGCAAAGGCCAAAAGAGGAAGTCAAAATTGCTCCAAGGGGCAGATGAATGCTAGGCTCCCTCACAAAAAGAAGGAAAGAAATTTCAAGCTCATATGCAAATTTGAGCCAATCATAAATGGACTTCTTATTCAGACTGCCCCATGGGTTATATATGATACAATACCCACTTAAGAATCCAATATCCAAGCTTCTTGTAGTTTAACTCATTTAACTCACTCCTTTCTTAGAGGAAAACAAAATTAAAAAAACCAAGCACCTAAGAAAAGTTTAGCAAAGGATCAAAGGAAAACCAACAACAGATCACAGGGAAAACATAAAGAAAGGCAACAGTGCTTGCAGTGGGATGGTACCCCAAATCCCAGTCTCCATGGTTTACTTTAACTCTTGTGAAAAATTAAAAGTATTACAAACCAGCAGGATACATGGTTAACAAAGGGTGGGCAGAGAAACTGTTCCAAATGAGATTTTAAATGAGTTATGCTCAGTGACCCAGACAATTTCATTTACTTATCTAACTGAACAATGTATTTTATCCAAGAAACCATTCAGAGGACATTGCCTATGCCTAAAATACAGTGATCAATTTAAAATGAAATTCAAAAGGAAATACAGGTGTGAAATAGACCCTCCTTGCAGAGTTCTAGATTTACCAACTTTAGCCTTCAAATTTTAAGTTGAAATGTGGTAAAACTCTAGGTCTTTAAGTATAATTAAAGAAGGCACCACTAGAATAGAAACTGGGGGTGGGGGGGCACAGGGGCGGGAGTTTGATGCTAATGTCAACAAATCACACAAAACTGGTCTGCCCCACACTTGAGGCTAGAGAAAGCATCCTGAAAAATGTCCCTCACGTTTTTTTAGACATCTTTCCTAATGCAAGTAGATGTGGAGGTAGAAACCAAAATTGTTTTATTTTCTTCTGTACATGTTTAGAAAGCAGAAAGGCACAGGAAGGTCCTGAGACTAAATAAACATGCAGCATAGCTGGGGTTATTAAGGCAGGCAGATCTTCTACAATCTCAATACAACTTAAATTCAATGATCTGTGCCAAGAGTCAGATAATAGAAAAATTTAAGTATCCAATATATATCGTCCTTAAACACTATCCTGTCAGCCACCATTAAATACCATTTTGCTAGCCTGTAAAATTGATATTTCATATCTAGGGAGTGTACAATGGATAACTCTGGGAAAGGATTCAAGACTAGACACACATTTGAGGTTTTGCAAATAAACATTAAGAATCAATTCAATAAGCAAGAATGCTAACAAAATTTCATGACTATCGAACACCCAGCAATTACAGTCAACTAGAAATACACTAAATTGATAAATTACTTTTAGGCCAAAAGGCTTAAATGGCTCAAGTTCCTCAGTGGACATCATAGGACATTTCTTAAAGAATGTCATCCCACAATTAATAAGAATCTTCTTTCTTTTCTTCTTTGACTAATGTATCAGGAATCATGAAAAGAACCAATATCACCCTTTTTGTCCCTGTAAACTAGCAATCAGCTGACAATACTGAAGTCACCATTAAACCATTCACATCTTGCCTCTGCTGTTCGTCTTCCAATTAATTTCTACTTGGACTTCCTCCTTCCTGCTGGTCAATCAGAATGCCTTCCCTTCAGTGCACCCCTACCCCATGATTACCAGGTTTCTTTAGTTCCTTCTACTATCATACTCTCATGGTGCTCTCTCGAAACTCTTGTCTTTAGATATATTCTACGTTTCAATAAACAGAATCTCATTTATTTTTTCCCTGCTTCACAATTCCAACCACTCTGCCAATTTCACTAACTACACAAGAGGTTCAGAAAACAAATCCACGAACTAGGGGACAGCTTGTGGTGAGGTTTCCACAGTCCTCACAAAATTGGAGGTGGGAAGATAGAACAATGTGGTACATCTGGGCTTATAAATTACCCCAGATTGAAGGACAGTCCATTATGCTGAAATTATACCTTTTTATCTTTTTAGAATTAATCCTTCATTCTTTTAATAATGATGTTAGAAGAAGAGGCTCTTCTCTTCAGCTTTCAAACTTGAAGGATAAGTTAGTTTTCTAAAGGAAGGGGAGGAAAACAGGCAGGAGGAAAGAACAGAAAGTTCAAGAAGGAATAAGATAAGAGGTAATGCTGGATAGGGAGCCAGGGGACAAATCGTGCCAGCCTAACTTTGCAAGGCAGAGGTGTTAACCTATGGAATATAAAATGAAGAAATTTGGGGGGTAGGGGAGTAATGTGATGTGAATTTTACAAAGACCAAATGAGCAGCCATGTGGGATGATAACACAGGATGGCACTTGAAACAGGAAGCCAAGAAGCTTATGCAATAAATGAGACAAGAAACGAAAGCTTCACAGGCAGGGGAAGGAACAATTTTGAGATAATATTCTGCAGTTAAACCAGTTAATATGTTCAAAGTACCTATCATAATATGGTCCGTGAGTGGAAACCCACAAATATGAATATTTTTATGTTCACTTTATTTTCTTTACACCTTACAATATCCACACTAGATGAGAGGTATTAATCCGTAAATATCTTAGAATCTAAACATTTCCATTTCACGTTTCCTAACAATACAATGAAAGTGTCAACATTAAAAAAAAAAAAAAAAAAAAAACACCAGCATAGATCCCCCCACACACACACATACACACCTTAATGCACAGTAACTAATCCCAAACCCAAACTAAAATATTTTTATAACATGGCTAAAGTTATCACCAAATTGCCAGGGGTGTCGGGGTGGGGGTCATTCAAAGCACAGCATAAAAAGACCTATGCACAGTAGATGCTCAATAAATACTTGACTGATTAAAGATAATTCTTTTCCTCACAAAATGTCACATGAAGCATATGAACTAAGAGAAGCTTGGTCTAAATTCCAAGTACAGCTGCTGTTACAAGGGTCCCCAGGAATGTTTAAGTGTGCCTGGCCCCTAACCACTCACTTTAGTTTTGGCAACCTTAATCCTCAATGTGTTAAGAGCACCCAGTCTAATTATAGGTATAAGCATTTAGAAGCTAAAATGGAAGGAAATCCATTTCTCCGCAGCATCAAATGAATCTGCTATAGCAAAAAGCTGTGATAGTCTGTCAACATACATTCATCAGGGGACACAATCACTGCATTCTGCTAATCATTGTCAGCTGACCAGGATCTTGTCAATCACTGAGGAGAGGAAACCTGTTCCCTGAGGGTAAAAATCATTCATATCTAATAAGGCTTCAAAAATCTAAAAGGGCTGAATTAAGATAGAATCAGGGATATTGAAGAGTTTAGGTAACAGCTGTCAGACATCACTTCCATAATAGCGAGCACATCTGGATCAACGTCTGTTGGGAACAGTAACCATAGCTCTACATATTCAAATCAAAAGAAGTGCCACCCTGGAAGGTGACTCATGTATGCCTCAGAAGGTGAAATAATTTAACAAAAATATAACCAGAACTGGTTTTCCTTCCCAATTTCCTATGAGCAACATCTTACCACAAGGTCCCAGCAGTGTCCTGCAATCTCTTTGCTGAATTAAAGAAATCACTGGCCAGATACATTATTACATCATCCAATGGATCTCTTTCCTATTAAGTAAAATGGAGAGCAAGATAATGCTTCACAGACTGGACAGTTCTATTCTTTGGCATTTCTATAGTAAACAAAAGGACAGCAGATGAAATCTTCAGTTCAGACCACTAAAAAAGGTTGCGGGTGGACAGAGATGTCTGCCACCACCCCCTGCTACTCATGATGGCCAGGAGCTCGTGTGTACAACCCACAATCATACATGGGATCCAAGTAGGGTTTTAGTTACTTTCTCTACCTTCCATACAACTTTAAAGACCTAATAGGCTGATTGAATCATGACTCTCTTGCAAAATTAAAAATCACTACTCAGTACAGTAGCCAATTAAATTCTATTTTCGGCAAACTAACAACCCATATCTGCCCCCAAAGGATTGTAACCTATGACAGAATGAGGTTTAAATAGAAAATTAAGTTCCCAGGACTGCTTAAAGAGATCTTAACCTCAAAGGAATTACACATCTCATCTGTACACCAATATCTTCTCAGAGTCCCTGGTGAAGGGCAGTGCAGGCCATTGTGAGAATGCAGGACCTCAGCAGGCTTTATAAACCCATGTACATATATCACAGAAACCACAATTTGATTAAGATTCCACCAAAATAACCCCACTTTTCTCCCTGGAAAACAATCAGACCTCAACTACCACAAAGGTGGTCAGTACGTTTCAATTAATGTCCCTTGGCTGGGAAAGGCAATCAAGAAACTACAGGCTACCAGACAAGTAAAAAAAGGTACTGGACTATGAGTTGTTACTGAGGATCCTACCAGACAGGACACAAAATTTTTTTCTGCTTCCTTAAAGATATGTAAGCCCAAGAAGGATCACAGATACTGCAACTTAATGAAGACACCCAAAAAGGAACTGTCCACCTCTTAGACACATGGAATAAGACCAAACTTTCATGGGAACCTGCAGTAAGTGCAAAGATGGAATCTGGACCAGGTTCTGTAAATAAGTGCCTGATGTCAGATTGCTAGGGTTCCCTTTCTGAAATGAATATTGCGAATAACTTAGGTAATTATTCTCATCTTATTTTATGAGATTACAAATCGAAACATGCTTTGGGACATTTTCGTTATTATTAGAATGACATTTCATTATGATTGCTCTTACTTTAATTATTAATGAGAAGGGAAGCTCTATAAAACATGTAAGCATCTAACTAACTTGCACAAGGGCTACCCAGAAGATATTCCTTAGATTAAAAAGTAGGACTTATAAATCAAGCCATGAACTAAGGTTCAGACCCAGTTTCTATTCCAAATGAAAAATCAAGAATGCAAAAGTTTCTTCTTCCTTTCTTAACTGCTATGGAGCCAAACTGCTGCCCCAGCAAGTTGGCATAACTGGGATGAGTTAAATTTATAAAAGAAATTTCATATCATAGCAATAAAACAGCTTCCATTTTTCTTCATGAATTTGGCAATTCAATTATATCAGTTAGTATAAAGAATTAAAAAAACAGGCAGGATCACTGCCACATGGTGTAGGCAGCTTCAACAAGAAGCAGCTAAGCCACGTGTAATCCATGTAGAGAACAACTAATAATAATATATTATTTCTATATTGAACTAACTGTTCTCATCATCTTCATAAATTAAAGGCCATAGAATGACAGGATCTGTAGGCTATGTGGGAACTGGAAAGCCTTTTTGGTCCAGCCTCCTAGGTACTACCAAATCCCCTCTAGGTTCCTAACACATGGTTATTCACGCCACACCTAAATGTGTTCAATGAAGGGAAACCAGACCTCCTCCTGGTGCAGCCCACTCTCACAAGACACATTTCTTAGAGAGTTCTTTTTTTTTTTCCCCCACCCGCATTAAGCAGAAATATGTTCTCCTATAACTCATTCTAGTTTTATTCTTTGATGTCCTGCAGGAAAAACCTAGTGATCTTTCTCACTGACTAGGCAATATTACAGTGTCTCTGCAGTGCAGCCTAACAAAGAGGCCATAAAACTTGAGTTTTCTGTAGCTCAGTAGGATTCTAAATGCTGCCAGAATCATAAAGTACTCACTTTTCAGCCACAGGACACCTCAGGCAACCAACTCCCCAGTGCCTCATGAAACCATTCTTCAGGAACTAGGCTGCCTGTTGCTCTGATCTTCTAAATGACCGAACTGGATAAAAAAGAATCTAAAATTAAGGATTTCTTCTTCTCATGGTCTAATTTGTCTGTTAAGGTATTGAAACAATTCTTGCAAAAGAGATAAGAAAGACTAATAGTGTCATTATGATTAGTGAGCTAGGCCCTAAACAGAGAACACGGGGACAGGCTTTCATTATGTTGAGAAGAAAAATTACAAAGGAAGCTATCTTTGAAGAGGCAGTGATTCTAGGTCCAAATCGAGATGTCAAAGAAAATAGAAATACAACAATGCTAAAATTATTTCTCTTGAGATTTTTATTGTTGCCTTGGACAAGTTAGCCTCACTGGGCTCATGTGATTATCTACAACATTACTAGCCTGGACCCATGAACTCTAAAAACTACTGATAATTTTGATACTCGGTTATTCTACCTGGTGAGAGGAATCTTTTTCAAGACTCATCCTAGGCTTCTTCCAAAAACTATGGTCCTGCTCACCATGAACTTTTCTGATTGTTTCACAAGTTGGCTCAATTTCACAACCAGAAGCTACCATACTTTATTCAATGTGATGTGAAAGTTACTACAAGAAAAGCAAAATACATAAGAAACCCAAACAGCCATAAAATGTTTCAGGCCCACGAGTGGGGATTTCCAAGTGACACACAACAATTCCTAAACTTCAAGGCAGGAATAGCCCTCTTCATTCACTTACATGACCTATAAGGCATTGTGCTATATACCAGGGATACAAAAATGAACCAAACATGAATCCTTCCTTCAAGGGAGCTAAAGTCTGGTAAAGGAGATGAAACATACACCTTCAGTGCAAAATAGAAAATGGTACCATAAAACAAAATATTGATGAAGTACTACAGCAGTTCAGCAGGACAGATCACTTCTGATACAAAAGAATCTGAGGAAGCTCCTGGATATGGTCCTGCTTGCCTGAATACTGAAGAGTGGGTAACACCTGTACACAGAGAAGTGAAAGGAGCAATCCAGGCAGGAGGCAGAACCGGGTAAGTAAAAAGGACAGAAAGTAAGAGGCATGTATGGAAAATCACAATCCAATTTGGCAAAATCATGCCATGCTAGTCAATGAGTACACCACTGACAGTCAGGGTAGGTCAAATCTTTACTAGGCAGGGGTGTCCCGTGTAGCACTTTGGGCCTCGCCTAAACAGTGACAAACATATAAAATGTCCCTTCACATTTCCAAATCCCTACTCTTAAGAAAGATTCTAAAAGCAAAGAGTACAGAAAGGGCATATAAGAAGCAAGGAAGACCACATCATGGAACTTTAGAAGTCTGGCTGTTTTCTCCATGCAGTGGGAAGCTTTTTAACAGTTAAGCATAAGAATGGCTGAATCAGAGGTATATTTCAGAAAGATTAATCTAGTAGCCATATATAGAACTGGATTATCATATATAGAAGGAAATAACTAGAACTAAGGCAGCCAGTTAGAAGGCTCTTATGGTGATAGAGCAAAGATGTAATGAGGACAACTGCTCAAAAGGTGCTTGGTTCAACAGCACACTGTCCAAACCAATTTTAAATACTCCAACAACCATATATCCCTGGCTTTCATGATTTACTCTAGTGTAATATGTCACTACCATTCATGTCAGAGAGAGAACAGATTTCTTTATATGCCACAACAATTCCCCTACCATCACTGCAAAGCTGAGCTAAGGGTTTCTGCATAGAAAATTCTGCATGCAAGTATACAGGTAGGTACCTTCTCTTTTTACATATAGACTAATTAGAAATTGCACTATTTATTATGGTATTAACATAAAAAAGTCAACTTTAAATGACACTTGAGAATAGGCTGTTTCAAATGAAAGTCAAGAAGCCATCAGACCTAAGAGAAGCAGCCAGCAGCTCTCAGCTGGGTGAGCTGAATGTGTAGTAAATAAAAAGCTGAAGGCTGCTTAAGGTACCTTTCTTATTTAGGAATCCAAAATGAGCTACTAAGAGATGCTAAATAAGCTTGAGTGACAACAGTAAGTATTAATGAGCTATATAATATTTGAATGCTAACTATGCATAGGTATTTTGTGAGACTCACTGAATATTCAGAATTAAGAATTCAAGCATACTTCAATTGTATGGACAAAGAAACCAGAGCTCAAAGAAATTAAAAAACCTCATTCCAGGTTGGTCACCATTTTAAGTCACAGAAACAGACTTAAAACTTAGGTCAATTTGACAGAAAACTGTCCTCCTTCTACAATGTTCAATTAAGAAATAACTACACGATGACACAGCAAGCATTTAGAAGACATAAATAAACGAACTGACAAGGGGATGAAGACATGTGCCAGGCAGGCTCAAAAAACCCTCGGCAGAGGATAAAGGACAGCTGGCAAGACCAAATGCTGACTTCTGAGAAACCCCACCAGAGCTGCTAGGATGGGCTGGTGTAGCTGTGAAGAAAGGAGGGGGTCTTATCTTAGTAAAGTCCTTGGGCTTCTCCCAGGAAAAGGAAGAGGTATGGATAAACGACTTCCCTGAAATTTCTGAAGACCTACTATGAGTCTGCTATAGTGAAAGACTTCTATGCTGTAGCATAAGGACCTCAAAATCAACTATATTTTCTTTGGGAAGGTAACGAATATATTGCAATCTCTTTGCAAATTTTGACATACTTTCTAGAGGATAACTGTGATTCTGTTTTTCAAATCAACTACATAACATCCAATCTCATTCAGTAATAATAGCTAGCATCTATCTCCCTACTGCCTATTACTGACCCTGCCTTTGTCCCCACGTATGGGCAACTGGACTTCTGTACCATCTATCCAAGGTCGAAGGAGGAAGAACAGCTACCCAATTCTGTGCTACAATGCTAAAAATCTCTATTTCCTCCACGAAATTCTCCCAGTTTTAGCTACTCTTCCTGAGAGTTTCTCAACATTTATTTCTGCCAACTCTAAAATGATATTTTGCATATATTAAGATATCAGTCTAACAATACAGCTCTTTCTAAATTCAGTCCTTCTGCCAAATGAAAGCTTTGTTTACTCTGTTCAGTGATTTGTTTCACTCTTCCGGGAGGTGGGCAGCAGAGTGCTGCGAGCGCCTGACCACAGAGCAGCAACAACGTGACTTTCCTCTTAACAAGCCGGGTCACTATATAACTTCTTAACCTAATAGTTAAAGAATTCACGGTTTCTGAATGAGGATGAAAAGGGCCCTAGTGACTGAAAATCAGGAGGTGAGCACGCAGCAGCCGACAGAAGAAATGTATCACAACGCAGTGGGTGTCAACAGGAGTAAAGAGGAACGTGCTTCCCCTGAACCCACAGATCCCAAAGGGTAAAAGGCCATGATGTTCTTAAAACTAATTGGTCCCTGAGCAGAAATTTCTGTTCTAAGCTGGAGTTAAATGGGACTGAGTTGGAGTTTGCATAAGCTCCAGGCAAGGAGAGCAAATACAACCGTACACCTTCATTCCTGCTGCTGGCCGTTACTGTAAGGGCCTTCAACCTTTGGTCATAATAAATACCCACTGGTTCATACCTCTCCCTGCACGTGGATGGCTGAACTGCATAGTAACTGGAACCATGCCCCCAAACAGCTCCCTCCATAATAGCTTTACTGCACACAGGTACATTCACACATTTTACACAATACTTGTAATTATAGGTTTTGCTATAGTACTCCTGAGAAGGTCCCTGGGAAGCAGGGAAGTTTTTTTAAATCTGGTTTTGTTTTGTTTCTGGGTAGTAGGAATATGTTATAAAAGTATTTGTTTTGTCCAGGAAACTGCTTACTGCATGGTCTGGACTCCATGATGCAAACTTAACCTAGCACGCTCACTTTCTAAATTAAAAGCATCACTGACTATATTTCCAACATCTTAAAACAAAAACATATAAACGCTGAACCTTAAATGAAACAAGAAAACCCCAATAAAAATAAACCTTAGTTTCAATGGATAATCAAAGTTGGCACATAAAAGTCATGAAGAAAATTGGCAGCTCTTTTTATTAGAGCAATTTTAAGAGCCAGGCCATGTGTTTAAGGTCAACTCAAACACATGAATTACTCAGATACCACCAGGTTCCTGCTCTAGAGCAGACAACAGGACAATGGTAGGCTTTCAACAAGCAATTTTAAAGGATGGTCTAGGCTTGGCTAGAACTAGATACAATACCAATCACTACTCTACCAAAGAGTTGGTTCTTAAAGAGAACTCTGCTCTTTTCATTGCACTGCAATAAACTCCCACGTGTCAGACTGAGGCATTTCACAAATAAATGAAATAGGGTAGGACGGAGTAGGGATGATTGGACAAAGATTTAAGTTCTAGAAGAATGACTTAAAGCATGAAATGGTATATGACCACAGAGACAAGACATTCTAGTTTACAAAAATAACAATTCTGGAAAAATAAAACATTTTAAAAATAAAATACTCAACTACAGAAAAATAATAAAATCCATCTAAAAGCCACTCCAGAAGGATGCAAATATACAACCAATAAAACTGCAATTCTGCTTTTACAGTAACCAAAGCATGTGATTTACAAAAAAGGAAATAAAATTGTCCATACCCTCTGGCCTATTGACCAACTTTGGGGATATACTTCTATAATAAAGAATCCTCAATAGAGGATAATCCTCAAAAGAAACAAAATTATACATGTTTAATACTACAAAGAAAAACTGAAACCAGGAATAAGAGAATAATTAGGGAATTATACATTAACATAACAGAATGTCGAACTATGTATAAAAGTAAAGTATGGAACTTCTGTTTCTGGTGTTCCAGCTGAAAGCACCTTCTTTCCTAAAATGCGGGACTAGGGGAGTAGGGGATTTACACTTGGCTTTCAAGACACTGGATAACATGCCAAAAAAAGAGTGATCCTAGAAGACAGCAAACAAGTGAGCCCGGCACGTGCTCCAGCTTACTGACTTGTCAAGAGTGTCTAGAGGAACAGACAGGGTCTGGGAAGGCCAAGGTACCTAGAGTCATGACACAAACTACCAGGGCAAAGAGCACACCCTAGAGAGAGAATCTCTGAGATTGACAAAGGGTCTCCTCTGGGCAGAATACTGATCAGCAAATGTGAAGAAAATATCAACCAGCGGAGGCCAGGGAAAGAAACATCAGAAAGGATTAATGAAGGAGCAGTGCCAACACATTCGTATGATCCAATCATTCCCCTGAGGATATTTAGTCAAGAGACAAGAAAACATAATGCCCACGCACTTTACAAACTCAGATCTGCACAGCAGCTTTACATGTAAAGAGCAAAAAAACTGGACACAACTCAAATGACCACCATATAAATGAATGAACAATGTATTCATACAACGAAACACTACTCAACAATCAAAAGGAATAACTATTGACAGACATTACGATATGGATAGCTAAGGGGAGGAACAGATTTTTAAAAGGACAAAAGTCTAAATTCCACTTATATACAACTCTAGCAAATGTACACTAATGAATAGTGACAAAACAGATCAGTGGTTAGGGCCATACAGCAGGGGCAAGGAAAGATAGAAGAGCACAAGAAGCTTCAAGGGGGATAATATGCTCCCTATCTTGTTTGTGCTGATGGCTGAATTTCTCAAAACTTAACAAACTGTACATTTTAAATACGTGTGATTTTCCTGCAACATCAATAAAATCTCAACTCTTGCATTTTTCAAAACAAATGATGCATGAACATTTTTAAGTATCTGAAAACAATGTAAAGCATATAAACTGGCCAAAATCATCCTAAGTTTGTTAAGGCCTTTGGAGTTTCACTTAATTACTTTTTTGTTGTTGTTTTTTAAGGTTGGCAACTGCTGAGCTAATTAAATCTAAAGGACAATTCATATTTACTAGAAATAAGTTTGAAGAGAGTTTGGCCACGATCATATGAAAAGGTACTTAAAAGAAATAGAGAGGGCTGGGGCTCAGTGGTAGAGTGCTTGCCTAACATGTGTGAGGCACTGGGTTCCATCCTTAGCACCACATAAAAACAAATAAATAAAAGATCATTTACAACTAAAAAATATTTTAACAATAACAACAAAAAGAAATAGAGATTGCACAATTCTTAGGATGGTGACCTCTGTTCTACATTCACCATTACCTTTATTTTTTATTTTGACACAGGATCTCTCTAAATTGCTGAAGCTGACCTTCAACTTGTGATCCTCTTGTCTCAGCCTCCCAAGCTGCTGGGAATACAGAGATGTGCCACCACACTTGGCTACATTCTCATCACTCTCAAGCAAAAGTTTCATTACCACCAAAGTGAGAGATTAGCCTTAAAATAGTGAAAGACTTGGAAAACAAGCAGCTGCTCAGGAAGAGACAGAGAAACTAGAGAAATGTTTTCCTAATTTCACTGAGGAAACCAAGGATCCTCCCTAGGGTGAAATATGACAGAAAACCTTATATACAAAGAAAGACAACAATGTTTGAGAACTCACCCCATCTAACAATTTCTAGAAAAGCTAGTCCTTTTATGATCAACTGAAACTCTCAAAGCAAAATCTTGTTTGTTTTGTTTTTGTGGGACCAGGAATTGAACTCCAGGCCTCACACATGCTAGGCAAGTGCTCTACCACTGAACGACATCTCCAGTTCTCAAAGCAGCTAATGAAAATCAAAATGAACACCCTTGCCAAATATAATATTCTCTTAAAAGCTGCGTGATTTTTTGTTGTTGCTGTTATAAAAAGGAAAGACATTCTTAATCACAAAATGCAAACTATAAACTGGGAAGGGGAGGATTAGTTTCATAGGGCTGCCAAAACAAACTGGGTGGCTTAAAACAATAGGAATTTATTCTTTCACAGTTCAGGGCCAAAAGTCTGAAAGCAATATGTTGACAGAGCCATCCTCCTTCTAAAGGCTTGAGGGAAGACACGTTCCTGGCAGCTCCTTGCTTCTGTGGTAGCTGCAGTCCCTGGCATCCCTTGCCTTGCAGCCACATCACTCAAACCCCTGCCCGTCTTCACATGGCTTCTTTCCTCTGTGTCTCTCTGTATCCCAACCTTTTTTATGAGAACACCAGTCACCAGATTTAGGGCCCAACCTAAACCAGTATGACCTCATTTGAATTTGACTAGAACTGCAAAGACTATTTCCAAATAATGTCACATTCTCAGGCATGATTTGAATCAGTTTTGGGGAAAGGGTACAATTCCACCTACAACAGATTCTCTGTGAGGAGGCAGTAATGAGAAAGAATGAAAACTCAGTTAATGCAGCAAGAATTACCTCCGTTTCTAAATACGTGGTGATGGCCACAGCATGTTGGACCAAGGAAGCTGAAAATGACTGGTAAAATATAATCATCAGTTTCCTTTCATTCCTTTTTTTCTAATTTCAAATTTATGTTTGCAACAACTATTCCTGATTCTTATTTCTTCCTAATTCCCTCTCATTAATAAGAATTTTCACTTTAAAATGAATTTTGGAGGCTGTAAAACTAATTTTACACCAAAAAGGAAAAAATATCATTGTTTTTTTTTTTTTTCCCTTAAAGTCGGAAGTGGTTTGCTTCAGTGGGTATTAGTCTTCTGCTTTTAAAGCATCATTTTAAAGGTGTTTTAAGATCTTTAACACATATATAAAGACAACATTATGGTTACAAGGAATTCTGAGTCAAGAGCTAAGAGTGAAGTCAAAACGTGGCTTCTCCACTCAGTGTGTACCAGTCAAATAAGGTTAGCATAACCTGAAAAATAAAAACTTGGTGTCTGTTCTCTAGATTTTCAAATGGAAAACAAAAACTTTCATTATTAAATAGTGAAATATACTTACCAACTAAAATTAAATTATTATACCCAGTATGTTGATAAAGAAGAAATCAAAGAAGGATATAAATTATCTGAGATTCAAATAAGCTCTCAAAGATTAACACTTTGGTGACAGATGGCTCAGATTCAGCTTATTATCAAAACAAATGTATCAAATGTCTCTGGTTGGAATGATTTGTTTGCAAGACAGTAGCTAAAGATATGTTTTCCATATATTCCTTAATCTTTAAAAAAAAACAAAAAAACTACATGCTTCATAATGTGTTTATTTTTAGGCAGCATGTAAGCAAAGGTCAAAATGGCCTTTTAACATATCCCTTTTATATCCAGCATCGTAGGAACAAACTAGGGGATACTTACTTTTAAGATTTCTAATAAAAGCATAATATGGTTATTTAGGATCTAGAGCTAGTAATAAATAAACACCATATATTTCATTTCTTCCAACCTTAAAAGTTATCGTGTTTAAGAGGGAAGATCACAGACTTTACAAGTGTTTTAAAAAAATTTTTTTTAAAGAAGTCATCTCTAAAACTGAGGGCATAAAGCCCATTACATACTATAAAGGGTTTGTAGGCACAGGACAAGCAGGTTATCAAACAAGGGAGGAAACACTAAACTTTCATTTATTAAAAAAAAAAAAAAAAAAAAAGAATCATTCATCTGAGATCCTTAAATATAATTTTGACTAGTGAGCAAAAACCCATGCTCTTAAAGTCTCCTTCAGGTCCAAGTCTCTAAGATTCAAGGGCACAGTGACTGCTCTTTCTTTACCTTCATGAAGGTAAACAGCATTAAATCTAAATGAGTTTCTGCTGAAATACACCCTCCACTCCCTCCTCCAATGTCCCTCTGCATTGATTATATTTGTGAAGACTGTGCTTCCAAAGAAGTGTTACATAAATTATCTGATGGGTAGGAAAACAGTAATGACAAACAGTAAACAACATGCATCTTTTTAAGTAGACGGTCAGATCAGAACCAAAAGAACTCAGTTGTTCCAAATCTGCTGAGCAATCTTCCAAGTTGACAGAATCAGAGATCAGAATGGAGATTAAGAAAAAAGTTATGGGCCAGGTACGGAGGCACACACCTAGAATCCCAGTGACTCAGGAGGCTGAGGCAGGAAACAGCAAGTTCAAGGCCAGCCTCAGCAACTTAGTAAGAACCTATCTTAATATAAAAAGGGTTGGGGATGTAGTTCAATGGTACAGTAGTTGCCTAGCATGTGTCGGGCCCTGGGTTCAACCCCTAGCACTACCCCTCACCCAATAAAAGACAAGTCATGATAATATTTAACCAAATGTGATATTCTACTTACTTTAAGACACATCATTATTTCATATGCCACTCAATTATGATGTTAAACTGGGTGTAGGAGTGGGGAATGAGATTTATGTGTTAAGAATTTTAAAATAAGTCTATCTCCAATAAGGTCAAGCAAGAAAGATATATTTCATCTATCACAGCAAAAAATCTTAATGGCAAAAACAATTGTACAGCTCTTTCTATCCTTTACATTCACATTTTAAGATTCCTAAATAGTATAATCAATTGGCCTGCAAGTGGATCTCAAATGGTTAAGAGTACAGTGGTGTCAACAATATGGAAGAGCAACCAAATAGCTGAGAGCTTGGTCTACCATCACCCATTCAAGTCACTTTCACCAGCATAGGGAAAATTTAAAAACAAATTTGGTCCCTTGGGAAACCAGTGGTATGCGTATGCAAGAATTAGCCTGTGGCCCCCAAGCTGATCATTTTGTATGCATCAACTCAGGGTGAATAACGATCAGAAGGCAATTGGCAGAAACACACAGCCCCTAGCTCAGTTTGATGTATGATTCTGAGACAACATGATTAGCAAGAACCATTTCTCTTACACCAAAATATAGAATCCAGATGTCATCCTGGTGCCTGGAAAAGATGCTGCACAGTGACAGCTGTTTGATGCTCCCATGCTGAATAGCTGCATTCTGACCAGACAAATGCTTTGGCCAATGAGATATCAGTGCACTCATAAAGAAAACATTACCAAAAAGAACTCTGGCCACCAAAATTAAAAATTAGCACCCTCTCTTGCTTTTCGGTCTGCTTAAGTCACAGTAAATAAGGGGCAGTTTTGCAGAAAGATGATAAAGGGACTACTGCATTTTATGTAATTAAGCAATAAGCATTCAGAAGCAATTAAGTGTATAGCATGAAATAGCAATAAGCATTCAGCACAACACAAATTACTCAACACATTCATTTCACCACACTTTTTTAATTGAAAGAACTGGTGACCCAGATAAAGCACTGAAATGAAAATCAAGTGAATTTAAACAGTTAAGATGTAGTAGTTACAAGTACAGCCGTTGGGACAGGCCTGGGGTCCTATTCCCAAGGCTCCACTTACCAGGTGGTTGACCTTATACAAGTATCTTAAAGTTTCCAACCCTCAGTTTCCTAATGTGCAGAAAAAAGATATTAAAACCTTACCATAGAGGATTTTGACTTTGTGAACAACAGAACGGACAGCACAAGTAAATCTCTAGGTTCAGTATCTAGCACAGGGTTAATAATGCAGACTGGTATGTGCTATTATTTACCCTCAGTACCGGTTACAGTACTACCAAGGTAAGCAATTTTCCAACACTCAAACTTCTCTCTTTCTCTGAATGTCTTAGGTATTCTGCTTTTGCATCTCTCCCAAAGCATTTTAATTCTATCTTGCAATGTTTATTTGCATTTTATCCTGACTCACCCACCCACCATCAGCATCTACCTACAGAAATTTCTTTGTACCCCCTCAATAAGTAACATGGTACTGAAAAATATTTAAGTTCTATAGAGGCACTAAAGAAATAATACCTGAGCAATGAATGAATGAAGCATGAATGAAACTAATTGCCAGTTGAAGACATTCTGGGTGCGGGTATTCACTGCCTGCCACCCTGCACACTGGGAAAGGGGCGTGGCACAAAGCTGGAAGGTTATGTGGCAGCAAGAGGTCCCCAAGCAGTTCTACTTCCCCCCATTCGGGAGGATACCTCTGACAAAAATGCTTCAATTCAAAGGAGACACTAATGTGCTTCAGTGGAATTCTGCCAGCCTGGCCCATAAATATCCTTATCAGGAAGAGTCAAAAACTACTTAATTCATTACAGGCTGAGAGTTTAAAAAGCAAGAGAGGATTAAGCAGTGCACACTCCAGTAGTGGGCTACAAAAGGGCACAGTTCCAGTTAATACAGCTGCCTCTGTTATGGAAAAGGAATGAAGAAGACATTAGAGGATACAAATGTATACAGAATTTCATACTCAACATATACAAACCAAAGTACCCAGGATTTTAAAAACAGATTCCATCAATATGATCTATGGAAAAGGCATATTTTGAAGAACGCCACTCGGGAATAAGATATGGGGAAAGGAATGTCAGCTGGTCAGAATATACATAACCAAAGAAAAACCAGAAGAGACTACCAGAAAAATAAGTAACCAGAATTAACTGGATAGGCTACTAGACTGGCACCTAAACATTCCTCTGAATTCAGCAGTAACCCAGTACCCTAGGTATAAGAAATCACCATGGAATGACACAAAGATTCGACACAGATGTTTGCCCAGTTCTGTCTGCATCCTGCCCTGTGCCAAAGATGAGCATCCACCTCCCTGAACTATGGACAGACAGCCCAGCCCAGCCCAGGCTCTGACTAGTCACCACCCTGAGGGAGCAGAGTTCGGCCGATCAGCACTGCCACTTCTACAACACACACTACTAATGCTTTCGGGCCTCCAGGAACAAACCCAAGCTCTAGTTCTCAACCACTCTTAATTCTTCATCTGCAGTTCACATATTTCCACCAGCCAAATCAAGGCCCATCTATTCCCAATTCAATCTCCTAATACCTACATGAATCACATGGTATCTACTTTTCCAGGGTTGGTTCATTATAAACCCCAGGGGTATGATGAGATGAAGACAAAGAATTTGCCTACACACAGATTTATCCCCCCCACACCTTTTTTTTTTTTTTCAGTGCTGGGGATGGACATGCTAAGCAAAATGTTATTCCTCTGAACTATACCCCCAGTCCCATACACAGGTATTTAAATTCTTGGTGAATAATGGCATTCTGAGAGAAAGCAGGTGGAGGAGGAGGCGGGGGACGGGGGGGGGACACACAATGTTAAATACCACTGGCTGTCGGGACTTGACTGTGAACTACTTCTGATCCCATAAAATGCATCTAACCATCCTGAAACACATGGTTTAAACAAAATGACACTAAATGAATTTTCAGGGATGATTTTCACTATGTAAAATTCTGATCTCATATTCTGACCTTAAGATCTGACTACCCAGAAAGGTACAATTGCACAGTAATTTGTCGTTTTGATATTTAAATAGAGTCAACTCCCCTATGTGATGAGCTACAGACAATAGGAACACCATCCATACAAGTCTGAAAGTAGAGAAAAACAGCTCTTCCAACCACAGGAACACCCACACAAAAATAAGATTCTGTCTCCAAATCTTAGTCAATCTTAGCCTTGTATTAGGAAATATTCCTCAACTACCAAGATCATAGGAAACCTCTCTATTCCTTAACAGTTCAGTACATGTAGATGACCGCACTGACAAGATCACAATCCCAAGACAACAGATGATGAGCCCCCCGAACAAAGCAAGCTTGGAGACCACTCTGGACCACTAAGCACACCCACAAACATTGCCTTGCTGGTCCCCTGGCAATCCTTTCCTACTCGACAGGCATACTCTGACTCACAAGTTTGTTATATGGGAAACGTACAAAGTACGTTGAGAATAAACAGTGAACAAGACAGAAAAGAAGTCAGGGAAAAGAAAGACTTTTATTAAAGTCAGAGAACACAAACATTGCCTCTAATAAGGAAAGATGGAGGATGACAGGTTGTTAATGAGGTTCTGTGCGATAACCATGACAGCCCATCCCTTACAACTATTTTAGCTCAAAACATGTCCCAGTTTATGTAGGTTGAGGAGATATAGCATATTCAATTATCCAGTCCACTTTTACCAGAAAATTCTCTGCCATGCTGTTCCCTGGGACTGCCAGGTATGTGTGGAAAGGGCTTGAAGAGATTGAACACTCTTTAAATTGGATTTCAGAGGGTTTCTAGTCTGCCTTCCTTCTGTAGGTATTTTTATTCCACACCTCCCATTTACACACCAAAACCAATGCTTCAAGGCCTAATACGAGTTGTCGGTTTTGAAGGCAATTTCAAACACTGATGATTTACTCACACCTAGGATGTACCTAGATACCAGAATTAAAGGAAATAAACATTTACTCCTATTGATTCCCTAGAATGAGGGAGAAAGGGAAATAGATGGTATTAAGGACCTTATATGATACTACCATCCAAAAATTGTGTTCTGGTCTCCAGCATTGATCACCGAAGAGAACTAATAGATGTGAGAATCATTATTAGAACCTAAGAGTTATTAGAACCTCATTAGCAGAGTCCAATTACAGGCAGAAAGTCAAGCTATTTTAGCTGAACATTCATACCAATGGAAAAAAAATAGAGCCTTCTTAATCACTTTCATTATCAAAACAGACTCCCTGCTGGAGCCTTTTAATTGGAAGTCTACCATTTTAAAGACATTTGCATTTTATCAAACTGTATTGACAGGGCTAATAGAAATAGCTTCTAGCTCCTAGCTTCACATCTTCTAAATATGTGAAGGCAGCTGTGGTGATCCACTGAAACAAAACAGGAAGAACAGGACAGGAAGCTGGGCCCCCAACATGCAAGCATCTGGCTGGAATCTCATACCATACTGTGAAGCAGCCTTTCTCTCCTCTTTGTCTCTACTATGTTAAAAGGAGAAGGGCCAGTGAGAGGAAGAGGGGAACAGCACCATGCCTTGTCTATGTACAAGAGATATTATCTACTATTAAATGAGAGAGGGGGGGAAAAAAAGCAGCAACAGCAGCAGTATAGATGAGTATGTAGCTAGACATTCTGTATCCCGCACAAGCGTCTCTCTTCCCATCTTTTCTCTTTACCACACATTCTCTCTAAACATGTTGGGTGCTGCAGTGTTATTGCCATGAGCTCTATTTGTTATTTATAGAGGCTATAAAAGTACACAGCACTTTACAAACCACAGAACATAGGCACTAGAGCCTGGAGGAACTCAGCCTAAATGAGACAGGGACAAAACGGTGGGGAAAACAGGAGATATTTAGTTGCACCAAATGTGTGGCAAGAATAGTGTAAAAAAAAAAAAAAAAAATAGGGACTACTAAAGAGTGAACTGCAGGAGAAAGTTCACAAACCAAAACCAATTCATCAGTAATACAAACCCTTAACTCTTAGCATTGTATTAGCCTGTTTGTGCCACTGAAATTGAATATGAGACTAGATGATTCAAAAAGAACATAAATTTATTCCCCAGAGTTCCAGAGGCTGTGAGTCCAAGTTCAAGGTGCCAGGAGTTTTTTACACTTGGTAAAAGCCTGGCCTCTCCTTCCAAGATGGTGCCTTCCTGCCACATTCTCCAGAGGGAAGAACAATGGGAGGGACAGAAATAGCAAAAAGTAACAAACTCCCTTCTTTGCCCATTTATATGGGCATTAATTCACTCCACCCTCATGAACTAAACATTGCCCAAAACCCCCACCTTCCAGCACTGTTGGAACTGGTTTCCAACACATGAATTTTGAGGGACACTTTCAGACCACGGCAGGCATTAAACATGAATTTTGGTTTTATGACCATATGATGCCAAGTTCATCTAAGTAATATTAAAATGTGAATGCCAAATAAACATCCAAATGCTTCTAGATAAAGAAATAAGGAAAGAGAAATGGGTCAAAATAAGATCTTCTAATGGTTCTGGGAGGGCTGCAAACCTATTGATTATAATAAATTTTGCCCATCCAAGTGATGGTACCACAATTCTCATCAGCTAAGGGAGTCGTCACATCCTTCATCTTCCTTGCAAAATGAAACATGTGATCTAATCTCTAGAAAGGAAGAATTCCCAAGAGTCACAGAAAGCTAAAACACAAGAAATTCTCTCCAGGTCTCCAGCCTCTAAATCTTTAATTGAAGGACTTAAAACTTGTTCCTTAATCTAGTACTGTCTCCATTTGCCAGAGACTGAGAAAAATGGATAGACAGATGTGGTTTAGTATCAAATTTTACCAAATACAAAGGACCTAATGTTGCCAAACAATTCTGTGATGTATTATTTTTTCCCTTTTTGTGCAGAGTTAAAGGGTCTTTCTCAAATGTACAGTAAATATTTCACGGTGACCTACCCCAGATTATCAGAATACCAATCACAAATACTGGCACGATGACTCCTATTGTAACATATCACCACAGACAGTCAAAACCAATCAGGCTCACTTTTTAAACTGCAAATCAAAAATGCTCAGCTGTTGAGTGTTAAGTAGAAATTTTAAATATCCTGGGCAATCCCTCACTGAAAGTAAATACTACAAATAGTCTCTTAGTGCTATTTTTCTGACACAAATCACTAGAGTCCAGTGGTATCATGGTGCGTTCTTAGACTCATTTGTAACCAATATTGAAAAAAATCACCTGATTCTGATGTTCTCATAAATTTCTCTTTAGTTTTCCAAAGAGCATGTTACCAACTCATTGCAAAAAATCAGGCTTTAATCTCCTTCCATTCATCAAGACCGACATCAACCCCCTTCTCTATTCAAAGGGGAAACCATCTGCAATAGTTCTGCCCGATTTCCCCTGGAATTTTAGCTTCGACTGCCTGGTTTCTGAACCCTCAGCAATGGGAGCAATTTACCTCGATCGACTTCACCAGTCACTGTTGCAATTTAGCTAAGACATTTCCCAGGGGCCTATTAGAAAAGGTTCCAATTTGAAAAACTCACATCTGATCCTACAAACCAGTCCTGGAAACATCATTTAGTAACAACTTACAAATTATTCTTTTTCTGATCCCAAATCCTTCAAAGGATACAGAAATGCAAAATAGGAAATGAGAAAATGACAGGGTTTTTGAAAATCAGCAACAAAAGTTCAATCATTTAACAACCTTTTGGTAATAGCCACAGCCTACTACATGTGTGTCAAGGTTCTGATTAGGTACGGTTGTGTTATTTTACTCTACACTAAGCAAACTGAAGATGGTGGCCCAGGGCAGAGGAAGCCTTCGGCAGCATCTGCGATACAGCGACATCTGAAACCTAATGAGTATGTGGAGTTCCTTCCAGAGTTAAGGACCACGAAAACCCAAACTGCTCTATTAAAATACTTTGCCCTCACACACACATTGCACCTACTCAGCGGAGCTAACCAAAAGAAATGAAGAAGTACACATTATGTGGGAATGGGCAAAGGGTAGGAGACAGCTCCTTTGGCAAAGGAAATGAAAAAGTGTCTTTTTTTTTTATTATCAATACGTAAAAAGTAAATAGCAACCTTCAGACTAGCATTGTGAACACCACAATATTCAGTTTTAGAATTACATGCTATTCCGTAAATAATTATATCATTATTTGAAATTAGATTTAATAGACCATGACAGTGTATTTCAGTAGATCTCAATTTATGCTTTTCTAGAATGTGGTTCTTGTGAAATAGAGTATAGGAAAAGTGTCCTCATCACTGCTCAAAATAATAATGTCACCAAAATACAAGTTAGTAAATAGAAGAGTCTCCATTTGAGATTCTTGTTCAAAAGTTTTTCTTTAACAAAAAAGAACATTTACCACTCCTATGGCCCATGATACTTGGGAGGCTGAGGCAGAAGGATTCAAAATATATGTTTATATATATATAAAAACATATATTTAAACCAGAATTATCCCAGATGAAAATGACAACATAAATATTCCTATGAACCAGGAATTCTAGCATGATTTCATGCTAGTGCCACCTGAATGTTAGAGAATCAGTGCTACTTTTATAAAAACTTAATGGTAACAGAGTTCCAAATGCTCAGAAAAATGGCTCCCATTAGATACTGAACAAAGGACTCACAGGAACCACAATTCTAGAAGCAGTATTTCTCTTCTCTGAAAATAGAGGTAGGCTAAGAATTCCAGAGATTTCTTATCCTTCCTAAGCATAATCAGAAAGCATTCTCATGCTTTTAAGCTTAGTATTTTAAACTGAGTCTCAACTGTAATTGACCAAAATCAGTGGAATGACAGAAGATACTGATTTATGGATGTTACCTCTTCTTTATCAAGAATACGGCTCACAATCTATAGTCACAGCATTGAAGTCAAAAGATTCCCAAGGGGCAGATAGTATGTTCACTGTGCTTTACAATATCACATGGGAAATACTGCCATTTCAGAGTGGCAAATCTTAAACTGCAGAGAAAATACCCCTGGGTCTTCTTGAATCTCCGGTTTCCAACTACTTACATGTCTGAGGTGGAATTCCTTCAAATACTTCAACTAAAACAACACATCAAAAGAGAGCTAATACCTAGGTGGGTGGGAGATTCCAATTGTCCTTCCATAAGCCAAACATTAAACAGATTTGTACCTCCCCCAAAAAAGAATGTGTCACTCTTCACAGTATGCTTTTGGAAAATAAGTTACTTTTCAACAAAATGAAACAACTTACGTTAAGTTACCTTATTTGCTAAGTGAATTAATAAATATTTTTAATTTCTCAAATTTTCTAATCCAGTGGTATAAATAGTTATAATAAATCCAAATAATTAAAAGTTCTTGGGATATTGCATAATTTATAACATGAGGTACTCAAATGAAAAAAAAAAAAATGGAGAACCAGTTTTTCCAGAAACTGAAAGAGAAACATAGCTCCCAGCAGTATCAGAGAAGCCCAGTGCAGAAAAGTCTTAACATGTAGCTTCTTCATCAAAATTCCACTTTTTACATGAGCCATTTATATTGATAACTCTCATAAAAAACCTTAAAAAGAAATTTTTTAAAAATTTCAATCAACTCTTTATCCAAACACAGTTGTTTAACTCTGCCCTCAAACAGTACCCTCCCTTCAGTCTCCCCATATGTTCATGTATTTCTGCAAAATTATAACTGTTGTACAAATAAAATGATCTTTCTCTTTTTGATCACTTAACACTGTATCCAAAATAATATTCCAAGGAGATATATAATCTTTATAATTCTGACTGATATAGAATTAGAATGCAAACATCAAACTGTACACTGCAGATTTCTACACCAAAAGCTGCAACACAAAATAATCTTAATAGTCCAAAATTTACTTGATTACCCACCCCCCTATTTCTGGATATTTAGCCTATTGCTACTTCTTCTGAGAGATCATGCCACAGTGAACATGTTAGGCACAGAGCTTTGCTCTTCTTTTAACTCCCGTTTTAAGACTGAGCTGTAAAAGGGGGACTACTCTGATATAGATTACGTGCATTTCATGAAACCACCTATATATTTAGCCAGTTTGACTGCATGGTCCCAAGAGCAAAGGACATGATCTCACTACATATCAGTTTTTTTCCCATTTCTTGAAAATAAAAGGAAAAGCATTTTACAAAGCTGTGAAAGTTATGAGCTCAATGCAAAAGTTCCTTGAGACAGTGATGCAGCCACATCAATTCACAATAGCAAAGATATGGAACCAACCTAGGTACCTTTCAACAGATGAATGGATAAAGCAAATATGGTATATATACACAATGTAATATTACTCAATCATAAAAAAGAATGACTTTGTGACTTTTGCCAGTAAAAGGATGGATCTGTAGACTATCATGCTAAGAGAAATAAGTCAATCCCCCAAATTCATTGGCTTAGACAAGGCAAAGGAAGAGAAGGGAAGGGGAGGGGAGGGGAGGGGAGGGGAGGGGAGGGGAGGGGAGGGAAGGGAAGGGAAGGGAAGGGAAGGGAAGGGGGATGGGAATAGGAAAGACAGTAGAAGGAATAGGACATAACTTTCCTATGTTCATATATGAATACACCACTAGTGAAACTCCACATCATGTACAACTACAAGAATGGGATCCTAATTAGAATAAGTTATACTCCACGTATGTATGTCAAAATATACTTTACCATCATGTATATCTATAAAGAACAAATACAAAAAGATAAAATAAAGACTTGAGAATGTCAAGCATGCTTCAGGAGAGTCAGATTCAGAAGGAGACTTACTTGGGTCTTAGTCACTGTAGATATAAGTCTAGGCCAGTCTCCCTATGAGATTAGGATGCTCTATACGTTTAAGCAACTGTTATAGACTGAACTGTTCTCCAAACTTTATGCTGAATGAGCCCTAGCTCCAGGTAAGTATTTCAGACTGTGACTAGATAGGGCCTTTTAAAGATGTGATTGAGGGGCCGGGTTGTGACTCAGTGGTAAAGCACTCGCCTAGCCATGTGTGAGACACCGGGTTCAATCCTAGAACCATATAAAAATAAATAAATAAAAATAAAGGTATTATGTCTATCTACAGATGAGGCAAAAAAATAAAAATAAAAAAGATGTGACTGAACTAAAATGAATTCCTTGGGGAAGAGCCTAATCTGACTGGTGCTCTCATGAAAAGAAGAGATGTGGATACAAAGACATCAGAGGCACATGCACACATGAGAGAGAACAAAGGAGCAACCATCTGTGAGGCCTCAAAAGAAATCCAACCAAGAGATACCAAGAGACACTGCAGTCTTAAACTTGCAGAACTATGAGAAAATAATAAGCCACCCAGTTTCTGTCTGGTATTTTGTTATGGCATCTGTAGCAAACTAATAAAATTGTCAATCTGACCCAGGAAGACATCTCCATTTGTTCCCCCAAAGCCCGCTCACTTACAAACATGAAATCAAGTTCACTGATGTTATGTTTATACCAGTGACCACAAAACAAGGAAGGGGAAGAACAAGGAAAAAATCTAGATGTCTTTCTCTCGTACCAAAACTCCTTCCATCATACAAGAACAATTACAATTATGAATGAGGGCTACAGGTATTTTTGAGCACCAATACCAAACATAATTTAGTCAATTAACTTCTGGAACACACTTCTTGAAAGTGCTCAAAAACAGCCAGTAGTTTGGTACCAAAATTTATCATGGTGCAAACTTCCAGAAAATACCGCATCACAAAAGCTATACAGACAAGGTACCTTCAAAGAACAACAGGGTAATTTTTAAAGCAAGGGCTCTGAAGAAGTAAGAGAAGGGACTTGGGGCATGAAGCTGATTTTAATAGCTTTGAAGGTTAAGATGGGGGCTAAAAATGAGACAAAATGACTGAGAAGACCAGACTAATGCTAGATGTGAACTAATGAATGAGATTTAACCAAAACTAAAACTTTCAGGTTTTCGAAAGGCTAAAGACTTCTAAGAAAGAGAAAGAAGCGAGTGCTGAGAGCTGCAGAACAGTCAGAATACAACAATATGCTTAATTGAAGTTTCTGTCTCTGCCAATGTCCATCCTTGGGACATTCAGTTTTTGTTTGTTCAGTTTTCCTCCCTTAGTGGACCCTTAACTAATCAAGGAGGTATTAAAATATCCCAATATATGAAATAAGACAGTGACCACAGCTTTTCCATTTGGTGGATTTCAAAAGAATCCAGTCCACCAAGCTGTAGCTGATGAAATGATAACCATGAACAGGGTGAGATATAACCCCTCAGGTCTAGTAGCAGTTTCCTTTACAAAGAAATTTACATGTGGATTTTTTAAAGTGTTGTCCTCCCCACAACCCTCCCAAAAAGAAATCTGTTTAGATTTGGGGATGACTAATACAGTTAAAGTCAGGGAAGTTGAACTGTAATTAGATGCAGGCAAAATATTTAAAGTTTTTCAGCATGCTAATCTTGTACTTGATGGCCAAAATGATAGAGCGAGGTGGCCTAGAAAGCCATATGGAGATGTGATGAAAGCTGTGCTTCCCGGCAGCCCTAGTTAAGGGATATATGGAGAGCAATATACCACTTGAAATCTATTTTTGAAATCTTTTTATGCTGCTTAAATGTTTCCCTAAATTATATTATGCTATAAACTGAAAATCTAAAGATCTACAAATTCTTTCAGAGCATGGTTTGCAATTATAATATAGTGTCTAGTTCACCAGGTCCACATTCCTGCATTACCAGCAACCAGGAAATGCCTGGACAGGTAGTAGGGTCTCAATGCTTGAAGGCAAGAATATACAGCAACACAAAAGAAGCTGTCAGACAAACGCTAAGACTTAAAGGACTACTGCTGGGTATTGAGATAATTAGGTTAAAAGGAGTTTGCAAAGGTGGTTTTCCTTAATAAGGGCAAAGAGGAGACATAAAACATATGGAAGAGAGACTCTTGCAAAGTTATACATTAACCTCATGACTAATTTTCCTATTGTCATCAGAGCACATAATGATTTTCCTAGTAAAAGCTAGGGAAGTTCAAAATTAATAGTGTTATTAAAGTCAAAGAAAATACTTTACCCTTAACTGGCTATGATCAGATTCCTCTAGAAAGCAAACAAAATGAAAAGAATATTTGCTCAAAGCCTCCTATGTATTATCTTCTTCAACCTCATTTACTAAGCTACAATTATGGGCAGTCATCATTACAGTGCCTATTTTACACATTCAAACACAAGTTTAAACTTAGTTATCCTCCAAATATCTCAGACCTAGTGGTGGAGCTGGTTTCAGACACAATTTCACCTAACCCTTTAAAGTCTGTTTCTTTTTATTTCCTCATTTGGTCCCTTATTAAAGTAGTAGGACAAATTAATGAGACAGATTAACGACTGGTTAATAAAATAAGTCAAAGAAATCCAAATTCACATTGTTGGTGCTGGAGCCCAAGTGCACTGAGACTGCACAGGGAGAAGCCATTTCCAGGAGTCCGGCCCCAGGCAGGAGGAGTGGGTGGGAATACAGGACCCCAGGTGCATACAGCAGGACTTTCTGCTGGAGGAAGGAGTGGTCCTGACTAGGCTGCCACAGGATTACCAAAGGGACAGGCCAGCAGCAGAAATGGAAGAACAATCTGGTTACACACAGGAGAAATGATCAAATCAGAAAACAGAGTTAACAATAGCAAGACTTCTCACTGTTGGAAATGGGAGTTACAAAAACAGAAAGGGGAAAACGAGGAGCCTTATGATGCTGGCTTACAATCAGAGATGCTGGTGATAATGAAGGTAATGGTCTTCAACATTAAAATAGTTATGGAAATAAATTTAGATGTAAATGTTTCTATATATATATATTCACACATACATCTCTTAGAGGGTGGAACTGGGTATTAAACTCAGGTATACTTTAATTTATATTTAGCTATATTCCCACATTCCCATTCCTTTTTATTTTTTCATTATGAGACTCTCTACATTGCTGAGGGCCTCACAAATTGCTGAGGCTGTCCTTAAAACTGCAATCCTCCTGCCTCAGCCTCCCCAGTTGCTAGGATTACAGGTGTGTGGCACCATGCCCTGTTTCATATATATATGTCTAGCTCTGATCAACTGAGAGAGTCTGGAAGCAACAACACTCCAGAAACAATGAGCACATCTAATACTTAGGTCTTCATTTTTAAATACATTCTCTCCTAAAAGAAACAAGACTCCTCCAAGAAATGGTTGGTTCTAGGGTGGAGGGGGAAGTAGTTTAATAAGCCTCTCCCATGAAAGCAAGGAAGTGATCAAAGAATGATGGGGACATGTCAAAAGGTCACAGGAGCACACTTAAAGAGACCTCACTAGCCAAATCAGGGACAATTTGAGTACCAAAACAGAAAGTAATAGTAATGGATCATAATCCACTGAATAAAATATGCATCTATATTGCCTCACATTAATGAGAATTTACATAGTTTCAATGTACCTCCCCATACAATTTCATTTAGTGAGTAACTTTACAGAAGGAAAGCCTGACAGACACCATCTTAAATCACATACTACTTTCGGACCATTCTTCTCTGTTCATTAAACTGGTTCTACATGCTGTCTAATAAGCAATCTGTATCCACTACTTTAAAAATCTGAAAGTAACTGCATCTTCTTTTGAAACTTGCTTGTTTCAATTTTTCACTGAACCACAACTGATTATATATTAATTAAAACATATCAGCAAGGTTTCTACATAAAACTTCTAAACTCAAAACCACAAGATCTTCTTATAGTAAATGTTGAACCAAATCAAGCTTTCAACACTGTTGCCGTATAAATCAAAAATTTAATTTTTAAAATTCCAGAAAATAATTGTAGTCATGCATGCAGGCTCTTTAATTTAAAAAGTGAAACAAATCTCTTGATATGCTGTCAACCTCTAACTCCATGCAGGTAATTCACAGTAGAGACAGGACATGGAATGTAAATTCCATAAGAATAGGGGCTGAATTTCTAAGGACGTGCTCTGCTCATAGTAAAAAGTCACTAAAATAACTGTGGCGCACAGAACCCCACCGTGGATGAAATAAGAACATGAGGTGGCAAAATCCCATCCATCATGTAGTGCCCCTCCACAGAACACCTTTGGAAGCTTTAATTTCTTCATTTGTGAAATAGGGATAGCAGCGGTACCTATCAATGCTGTTTTATAACCTAAATACGTATTTTTAAATGCTTAAGACTTGCTGAACAATGTCTCAGTATATGGTAGCTAATAGGATTTCTGTGTTAGAGTCCTAATTTAACTTTCTCCAAAATGATATTTTTCATCATGTACTAGGAATTAAACCCAGAGTAACTCTACCACTGAATTATACTCGTCCTTTTTTTTTTTTTTTAATTTTATTTCTTATTTTATTTTATTTTATTATTTTATTTTATGGACAGGGTCTTGCTAAGTTGCCTAGGCTGATCTTGAACTTGCAATCCTCCTGCCTGTCTCTTAAATCGCTGAAATTAATAGGCATATGCCACTGTGCCCAGCTTCAAAATGAATTTTGTGTGAGTGCTTACAAAGAAACCCTGAGTTCACCTGGGAGTCAGGAATAAAGTTCTGCAGATATTGCTCAAGGTTTATCTCAGGCCTTTAGTCATTGAGAGTAGAACAGCAAAACATAGTTCAGGAAAGGATTTTCACAATACACATTCAACAAGAAGAGTCACATTCAGAATATACAAAAAACTCCTATCAACCAATACGAAAAAGATAACCCAATTCTAAAAACTAAAAATGATCAGAAAACCTGAACAAATATTTCCCAAGATATCCAAACACCCAGAACCTTATGAAAAATTGCTCAACACACAAGTTGTCGGGAAAATGCAAACTGAAAACAAAATAATATTATCAATGGCTCAGAACAGCAAAAATTAAAATAAAAATGCCAAGTGTTGGCAAGGATATGGAGCAACTTCCCATACATTCACACTGGAAAGTATTGGGGATTATCAATTAAAGCCAAACATATCTACCCTATGCCCCCCAAGTACTTTCCTAGGTATATATGAACAAAAATAAATGTACACATCTGCCAAAACACACATAAAAGAATGTTCATTAGCAGCTTCACCATAATAGTTCCAAGCTGGAAACAATCGAAATTACCAGAAACAAGAGAATAGATAACCAAACTGCAGTTTATTCATACAATGGAATGCTATGCAGGAGAGAATCACTACTAAACAAAAAAAGCATGGATAGATTTCACAGATTATGTTGAATAAGAAAAGCCAGAAACTAAAAGGTACCTAGTGTATTATTCCACTTAATGAAGTTCAGTAATAGGCACAATTAGCTGATGATGTCAAATGTCAGAAGAGAGGCTGCCTCAAGGCACAAAGAGACACTGTCTGGGAACGGACACGAAAGAAACTTCTGGGATGATAAAATATTCTGTTTTGATTTGGGTGGTAGAAATTGGATGTGTACTATCTATAAATTCATTGAACTATACACTGAAGATTACTATACCTTATACCCATGACTAGATGTTGGTCTCAATTTTAAAAAAATATTTTTTTTTTGTTCAAAAGAAAAAAAACTTTTAGAAAGTGGCAAAGATAGGAAGACTGATACTGTTTACATTTAAATGAAGAATAGCTCTTATTAGTTCTGGGAATGGAACTGGAAATTACTTGAAATTTGTACACTATGCAAATATACTGTTATTCCTGGCAACAGCTAGCAATAGGATCTGAGGAAGTCTGGATTCTGTGGTGTTCCAGCAGATTCTATGGAGATTCCGGCAGAAGATAAAGTAGGGAGGGCAGGAATCCCAGAGGAATGGCTAAAGCAGAGGTTGGTTGTAATAAAGCAGAGGCTGGTTGTAAGATGAGAAGAAAGATACAAGGAGCAGAGGTTAAGGACAGTGGAAGGCCTAGAGGCTCTATATTTTTCTGCTTCTGCTTCAGAAGAATGAAGATAAAATGGGAAACATACCCTTAACTATTCTCTAGTTTGTGATTATTTTAAATGACACAGAAGGCATTTACAGAGCTTACCTGTGGCACCCCCCTCCCCTTCTGCCCTGTGTGCTTTGAAGCAACACACAGCTCTCAAGTACGAAAATTGCTCCTAAACCAGATATTTGGAGGGAGGTTCCAGGGAGAGAGGAAAGGATGGCTAATAGCAATGTCATCATGGTTAGGGTGCAAATAGTGTACCTATGACCCCAAATACAATGATACATAACACTGACACTACCAAGGTTGAAGCCTCATTCACATGTTGCCTCGCATAGACTTTAATAAAAGAACAACAAAAAAGTGACTTGTCTTTATGCCGGTGCCCTAAATTCTTGATTGCCTGCTGCATTAACTTGGCAGAGCTTACAGCCCGCACTCTCTAAAGGCCTGCATGTCGGTAGGCTTCACAAGTGACAACAGCCTGCTACATTGCTACACTCCCTACCCAATGTCACCAGAGGAGAAGCACACAGCTTTCAGAAGTCTTCCGACGCTCTGAAATATTGCCACTCTTGCTGAAATTATCCCAACATCTGTGCAGTCTTATAGGTTCTGGAACTCCCTGGTGCTTATTTTCCATGCTGGGAACACATCTCTCAGATAACAGGATCGCACTATACAGAATTCATAGGAAGCCTCCTTCTTATCCACCTGGAAGAGCCCAGTTTCCCTTGGATGTTAAATTCCTTTCATAAGCATAGTTAATCCACCTTCGTCAACAACCCTAGATTCAACCACCTCAAACTGTCAAGTTCACATTTAAGAAGAAAAGAGAAATTGAAATTAAAATACAATGATCAAAGGCCATATACTGAAAATATAATCCTTCTCTCACAAGCCCCAATACTCTCCCAACTACAGACCAAACTCTAGACATATTTAAGACAAAAACTCCTCTAGTTGTAATTGGTTTGTAAAAACCATAAGTTTATCTACAGCCCACCAGCATTTATCAAATCAAATACTTCAAAGGCCGATATTACGGCTCATTTTACTTGAGATCCATAAATCCCCAGACATTCATAAGCATTTTTCAATTCAAATCCAACTGAATTTTATTCTATTGAAGACAAATGGAAGCACTAAACATTGTTTAAAAAAAATTAATAGACTATTTCTATTACCAACCCCAGACTATAAGTATTTGTGGAGTAGCATACTCTTGTATTTGTGGATAATACTCCTACGTTCATATAGCACTGCAATCCCATTAGCAGCAGGCTTAAATTAATAAAATTGTTTGTCTTGTCAGCTTGCGTTACACGTTGTACAAACTTGTTAGATAATCAGCAGAGGCATGACAATTCATTATCCTACAGGGAGCCGGTCTGAAACCAGCAGCTTCCGCTTTCAAACGGAGTCTCCACATCAAATTAGACCATCATTTGCAGCCGGCTGCTGTATATTCTGAAGGGCACCGACACAGAAACTCTGCATATGTCCTACTGCTCACCAGCAGCAAGAGAGATTTTAAATTCTACTTCCAAATGCAGTCCCGTGGTTGCCCAACACCAGCAGTACTGTATTTTGAGAAGTTTCTGACACAGGGCAGAATTCTTCTTTTTCAAATCCTTAGTTTGGCTAGCAAAAGCAAAAGGGATGGTCAAATTTTACACCAAGTTTCAGTATCAGCACTTGGCTTATATCAAACCACCAAATGTCATTCTTCTATAGTAAAGAAATGGGAAAAGGGAAGATAAGTGAACTTTTCCTGGACAGAACTTCCCTCTGGTTCATCTTCAATCTGTGTCTCCATACCACAACTGCATAGAGGTAAGGGCGTTTAGTTGTAACACCACTGGCTATAAAAGAACAAGATGTCACTCTCCTCTTGGGCTCTGTGCTATCCAATATGTAAGCAATGACGCAGTGAATTAAGTTAGCATGAATCTACTCAGCTATTTCAAGCTACAGGAAGTAGATGTCAGTTACAATACAAAATTCCTGGCATCATTTACCCAAAATACAAATTGGTGGCAGGTGGAAGACCATGTGCCAAATGTTTCTCTAGGTTCCAGAGATCACCCCTACAACTTGGCCCCAGAGCTAAGTACAGCTATGCAAATTAGAACAAGCCTATGGGTCCAAAGGGATTTATTTAGGCCTTCAGAAAAACAAAGTTTTTGGAAAAGTGAAAATGCTAATGAAAAAGAAGATCCACAATATATTCCCATAGGCTCTGAATGCTACAATTAACTGCCCCAACAAACCAGGGAAATTTTGGTAGGCCAAAAGTAATTTTTAACTTTTCTCCCCACAAAAACAAATATGCATCCTCCGTTTGGGACAGGACAAACTTAGCTAACCTGTAAAAACTTAGCTAATCTGTAAAACTGTTTCAAAATATTTTTGCCCTCTCTGGGAAAGTATAACAATTTCACATCACGTTGCCAGGCTTGGCCATGTGACTTAAAGGATTATACATCCTGCCGTGGCAGATTTGGGAGTAGCCAATAAAATCAGAAATCTCTTGCTTTCGATATTTCTCTTTCTGCTCTCCTGTGATATTGGTAAAAGGCCAGGTAACAAATAATCTATCACCCTAGACCAAAGGGAAGATAATCAGGGGCAGAACCACAGCCTACCTGTGCAGGACATACGAGTGACGAAGTCACTGAGCTTTTGTTACTGCAATTCAACTCACCAAAAGTGGACTGAATAAAATCTATAGGAAATTTGGCCCCAATAGGGATACTGATGTTATAGTGAAAAGCAACAAAACAGCCCATCAGAGAGGCAGAATAGGGAGCTTCCAAAGAATGATGGCCCATTTTAAGAAAGAAAAATTATCTTACTCTACCTGACCTCCTCCACCTAAGGCCTATTTTCACTCCAGAAGATAATCTATACAATTTCAACAGAGAAATCATTTTCTATTCTCCAAACAGAAAATACTGTGGCACAAAATGACACATCATATTCACAAAGTCTAATATCTGTTTTATCTTTCTCTGCTTCCTACCTTGCTAGCAGGCTGCTAGTTCCAATTCACTTCTAATTGATAATCTACTTTGGGCAAAATGTGAATAAAATACTAATAAATAGCTTCTGAGTGTTCAAGAGGGCTCTGATAAAAGCTAACTTTGGGGAAGAGATCAATTTTTTATTCTTAAGGAATAAAAATTTTACTTTCTCCCTGCGATCTGGATAGGTGGGCTATTGCTAAGAGGTAACCATTTTACAGTTGTACAAAAGCTTATTAGCTATGCAGGGTTCAAGAGATCAGACATAAGAAGAGTTAAAGAATATATCGGGGCCCCCAAAATTCTTAGAATCCTAGGAGTATAGGCTACAACAAAAAGTGCTTCGATGAAATAAGGAGGGGTAAAGGAGAATCCAGAAGACTAAAGTTTTCTACCTTACTTTGTTCATACATCCTTGATTTTTTATAAAAGATTTATCAGAAATGAGAATGCACTAGGCACCCAGACAACCCTGGAGCATCTCTTGTCCCACCTTCATCTGGTCTTATTACACAATCAATAATCATAAGATAAGCAAGGTTTGGTTAGCCACAGACTGGGGCTTCCTGTTGGTGGTAGAGGGGAAAAGTGGGTATTTTTTTCTCCATGTTAAAAAAAAAAAAAAAAAAGTTTAAGAAAAATCAATATCTCAATTTCATGCCAACCACACCTTCAAACAACATCTGGCTCCCAGCAGACAAGGTGCAAGAGCCTATTCTGCACTGCCTCGCATTTCCAGAGATAAAAGTACATTTTTCCTTTTACCATTACAACTGTTGGTAAAAAATTCCATTCAAATTATCCTCCCCAAACACAAACTACTCCATTAAGAATTTAAAACATTTCTGTCTAAACCCAGACTCTTCTACATCAAACTCAGAGTAGCACACTTGACAGGAATTCCTTACCCAGAAGTAGGCACTAAACATTTGAAACTGCAGCACTAAACAGGGATGCTATTTGTCCCAAAAAAAACCCAGGAGTGAGTCAAGATCAGTAGGTCAATACCCTGTTTATCTCCATGCTGCCAAACCATACAAACAGAGGAGCCCAGGGAACAGTACTCGATCGATGCTCTCTGCCAGCTGTATTCAAGGAGACGCTCCTGAGACAAGAAGAGAGGCAGAGCTGGGCACAGAGGCCAGCGCCCAGCACCTCTTACCAGGAGGAACTCTGGCCCACAGGCTATATCTGGCCTTTCTGGGCAGGCTATGAGCTGCAAATGGTCTTTACTTATCTTGTTGGTTTGCGGGGGGGAATCAAACGAACAATATTTAGAGAAGTGAAAATTCTTTTGAAATTCAAAATTTCAGTGTTCAAAATTAATGTGTTCTTGGAACATGGCCACACCCCTTCACTTAGGTTATTAGTGCACATGACTGATTTTAGTGACAAAGGCAGAATTGAGTAGTAGACTGTATGGTCCACAAAGCATCATATTTGCTCAAATATCTACTATTTGACCCTTTACCCACAGAAAAGTATGCCAGTCCTTGCTTTATCCTCTCTAAATTTCCCTTCTGCTCACCCAAAGGAAACAGCCTAAAAGTACAGAACTCAACCAAGAAGCACAGCCTGTCTGGCAGCGAGGCTGGCTGGGCCTCCAAAAGAAGGAAAGTACTCATCTTCCTCTCTGCCTCCCAGGCACACAATAGGTATCCGACAAATGTGTGTTGCTGAACTGCAGGTGAATATAATAAGAATTATGATTCCAAAACAAAACTGGCTTCAGAGTGCCTACCTCCACATTTCCACACGCTCGTTTTCAACAGAGCAGATACTCAATTTATATGGCGACCAGCATGACCAGTACAACTCCTGCTGGAATAAACTCGCCAGTTCTGTTTGGAAGGCCACATATTAGATGCTGACAAAAAGGAAAAGACGAGAAGGGGAGAGGCTAAAAGCAACACCTAACAACGTGGCTGGCTCCGCTGGATCCAGCCAACCCCAGCCCCATCTATCAGATATTCACAGAGCAGCAAGTAGAAAGGAAGGGGAGCAGCAAGTGCCAGCCCTGCACTCGGATGCTACTTAGGATTCAGGCAACAGCTGCACACCGGGTAACGCTCCCTCGAGCAGTCAGCTGGGGAAGTGCTGTGCCTCATCCTCACTAAGAGCTCCGGCTGCAAACTCACACACGCTATTTGGACAGCCAATTGCCCATGACTAGGCCAGTGTCCAGAGGGTGCTGAGTAACCAGGGAATGCAATAGGGTCATTTTTCTCAACAAGAATCCTGGGAAACTGCAAGGACTCTCCTTATTCTCCAAATCCTGCTCTAGTCACAGATTTGCTAGATCAGGGATATGGTTGTGAGTCACACAGAACCACATACTCTTACCTTTCAAAAGGGGAAAACCTGAGGCCAACTTCGTTGGAAAAAAATGTCTTAGGCCAAGGGAGGGCTATAACCTAAGCTTCCCTCCAGTCAACTTGCTTTTCTAACTGATAAACTAGTTTGTCTTGGCAAACACTGCAATCTAACCCATAGTTCCACTCATCTATGTGACACCAGGGAAATACACTGGGGGGAGGTGTGGATCACTGACCATGTGCAGTGCACGGACAGAAAGGCAGCCCCCACTCCATATCTGACATTCAAAACAATGCATTCTACCGCTGAAAGGACACTTCCCTTTAAATTACACTGACTGAGCTCATGGGCTACAATGACAAATGGCTCATGTACTCAGAACCAAGTCAAAAATCTGCAAAAAGTACTCTGGAGAAACTAAGAATATTTCTTTTGTACAAAGTCTGATCATCCATAACCTTAAGTCTAGTTCAACTCATTATCTTTCAACAAGAGGAAAGAGACCGAATGGACTTTGACTTAAGGCCTGCCATGGAACCCAAATGTCAACAATGCTTAAAACATAGTTATTTGTTGACACTGTCTCATTTTCTACATCTTAGTAACATCAATAAGACACCTAATATGCCCTAACCCTTCAGAGCCAGAAGTAAACCAATAAAATTCTACCACTAAAGCAGATCACATTCATATTACCATTACATACACTCCAGAATGAGGAGAACTAGTTTAAATGGAAGGGAATAAAGTATAAAAAAATTATTTTCTTAAGTCCAAAAGACTAGTAAAAGTTCATATTTTAAAGAAATTTCCTACATTTGATTTGCTGGTTTTGTTCTTTGTTAAAATTTTCTAAGACAATAGCCTCAAACTAGGGATCCAAAATCCTTTATTCAAAATTGCGAATTCCAAAAAGCTCCAAAACCAACAGACTGTTTTATAATACACTTTGTGGTAAAAGTTAACCCTATCTCAAATTATTTGCTCCAAGACCTCACCTGAACAGATGCGAGGTTACTTTTAAGTCTTTGTCCCATTTCGTGTGAATATTCATGGAGCACTACAGAAATACTGATGAGTTTAATTATGGGGCTACCACCCACAAACCACTGAAAGTAGTTATATAATTAATATGCCACACATGTACCATATAACCTTTGTAAAATTCGAAAACATCTGGATTCAAAAATTCCCTACAGGTTTCTGACAAGGGGTTGTGGCCTTCCATTACCTTAATTTTTCCTACCCCTCTCACCAGTGGCCCAGCTCTGAAATTTTCTACTCACAGGAACCAGCAAACAGAGGGTCCAAAATCCTCCAACCCAACCCTCAAGCTATCTTAGTACTTGTTCTATGACTGACCTGCAGCCCATGCAACCCTTTACTAGGTTAATAGTAAAGTTTCATGCAACTGAATCAAACTTTGTTGTCATATAAAACTTTGAAACTCTGCCTGACTCAACATGAATGAACCTGAACTTATTACCAAGTCTCTCAAACCAGCATCATCTATTTTTATTAACAAATTCCTATCCTCCTGCATCAAAGCCTTAAATCTCTACTGACAAATTTGCACCCAATTCTAAAACTTGACTACTTTGTATCAATGTAATCAATCAACAAAACTTGCAGTCTCTTCCTGATGTGGATATTCTCCACCCTAATCACTAATACCACCAAAAGCCTCCTCATAACATGAATATTCCCAACGCAATTCTTTGATCACACCAAATCCCTGCTCAAATGCTATTTCTTCTACTAAACATCCTGTCCCAACCCATCTTAAAACTCTTTCTTGCCTCTTAAAACTGTGACAAAGTCTTATTTTTTCTTTGGTACTAGAAATTGAACCCAGAGTCTCAAGCATACACTCTATCACTGAGCTATACCCCGAGTCCCAAGTAGGGCAATATCTAATAGAACAATTGAGTAGTTTGGTTTATTTTCTACTGAAAGGAATGTGATTTCTAAGAGGTATTTTCCTTTTTAACTTTTTAAAACTTTTTGTGTGTTTAAGCTTGTTGCTCAATTAGGTTATAAATTTCTTCCAAGGAACAGCAAGTAATTTTTATCTCTTTTCTGCTCTCACCAGATACTTAGCCTAATTCTCACGCATACTATTAAAATCTTTTGATTTTAAAATTACTTCAGTCACACATCAGAGGGCTAACAGGCTTTGTGGCTACCAATTCAGATAATTACCAGCATATGCCTGATTGATGAGACTCCAATCCAAAACATAAGGTAGACAGGTGTACTCTGGAAAAACACAGAACATACCAGCCTGGCTCACAGAAGCCATCCGAAGAAAAAGTGCAAAGACCTAGTTGAAGCGAGAATACTGCAGTCAGTATCAGGGAGTCTGAAAGGCAGAAAACAAACTGTCAAGGGAAGACATGAGACCTGCCATGAAAAGAAAACAAATGAATTGTAGGCACAGTCACCAACTTCAATATCCTGTATTCGTGCAAGTTTGTGTTTCTATCAGCCCAAAAAAGGTCATAGGTTGACTTGGGCAGTTAGCCACCAAATACATAAGACAGAAAAGACCAAAATATTTACTGATTCACAGCAGAAATACATACATAGAAAGAAAGGAGTGGGAAAATGGGTGGTAATACCACATTTGGGTCAGTCATCATCTTACAAAAATATCTTAATTCTACAACAACCAAGAAACCCTGTTCTCTCCTGTTGTCTTTGGTAGAATGTCCCCCTAACATTAGTCAAATAAAAGGCAAGAAAGAAGAGAAAAATCCAGGTAAGTGACAATTACAGCATGATGAAATTGATAATGAAAAGGCACAATTTGTCTTTAGCTAAAAGCACTGCTAGAAATTACTACCACAGCATGTCTTTAAAAATTAGACCTTATACAAAAAAACTGTGCTGTGGGCCTAACCAAGCCAGAGTCATTTTCTCTAAGTGTTGATGTTCAGTTTTATCTTATATGACATAAGCTTTGATAACTGTGGCCAGAAGAAAAGGAAAAATTATTTTTCTAAAGATCTTCCAGGCTAGATGTGAAGACTTTAGACTATCTGACTCCTGTTTCTTGCTACGACTATAGCTAGAGAAAGCATTCATATCCCTCAACACCCAATTCCTACAGTACCTTCTGAGCCTTGAACAAACATAATGCATTATTATAACTTCCATGTTAGAACAAATGTTGGTGACCAACATGAGCAGAATGCAAAAGCAGAAAATAGTCCAAATCCATGGTTCCTCAGAGACCAGGGCAGGAATTTCCATCAGCAATCCTACACTTGCAGTCCCTTTTTCAGTCACATGTACTTATATCCAAAGAGTAGGACCTCAGGCCTTTGACAATTCATTTAATGATAGGGCACATAAACACATCTATAATTTTCAATGGAACTGAGGTATTTGTCACTTTAAAAACCTTGGACAACCTGGAAAACAGCCCTGCAAATCACATTTTCCTTCATTTCTATACATAAAATTTCACCCTACAACCAAGCAACATCCTTCACACACGAGGGAGATATAGAAGGGTGTAGGCATCCTGGGCAAGATGGTGACTGAGGAAGTCAGGGGCAGGTCCAGACCAGAGGAGCATGGAAAAGGTCCTCCAATGAGGTCAACTTCCTGGTTAAGAAAGGGGCTCACGAACACAAGTGAGAGGCCCTCTTAGACAGACACTTCTGTACTCGTACACCTAAGTGGGAGACCCAACAGACAAACTAAAATAGATGTGTGGACATAGGGAACATTAAAGAGAAGAAAATGAACAGGAGAGAAGAGAGGAGGAATTCCAGAGAACATAAAAAGAACAACCCAAAACTTCTCTAAGGGACTCCTGGCTCTGGGACCCATTCTTTTCAGAGAAGTCTGATGCTATTACTTGCAATAATTCTCTGTTTATCTGCTATCTCTGTGTTCTGTTCTTCAATTCTTTGCTGAACAGAGACAACAAACCAAAGACCTCCTAGACAATAACCCATACATAATCAAAAAGTTCTTAATATGTACCAAACACAAAGTCGTTCACAAGATGCTTATTCGTTTATTCTCAAGGCTCAAATAAGTTAAAAAGTTACTTTAACAACAAAAATCTTAAAAATGGAGAAATAAAATGTGCTAGCAAAAAAAATGCAGTACACCTTGTCACCAAGCCATGTTGAACATAGTCAAGAACTATTAGTGTAGGCTGACCACGGACAGCTACAACCGAATGTTAGCAGCCTTGTTTAGCCACACATTCAACTCATAGGCCTTAGGGCTCAAAGCAGCCAGTCGTTAGCATGGGCAGAAGGGGACCGGAGACTAGGCATCAATAAGTCACAAAAGCCAGGGTATAAATAGGTAATTTTGTATTACAAACACCAGACATGGATCTTCTGGCCTACGACACCACCATATTCGAATGATAAATGTTCAAAGGGAGAAAGGAGTTAGTAAGAAAAAGCTAGCCACATAAAACAATCTGAAATATCTCCCAATAAAATAAGGTCCAAAAAATTGGGAAGAAAGGAAATTTTTCACAACACCAACAGAGTGTCTTTGTTCCCATTCTTCCTTTCCATCTCTCATGCCCTCCTCTGATGAGTCTGTGACATTACAAACAGATTTCTCATTTAAGAATTCATTGGCTCCTGCTATTCACTTGCATCTCATATCATAATTCCTAGAGTTTGAAGCACAACAACCCGTTGTTATGGAAATGAATGTAAGACCACAAGGGTTAGGGCTCAAAAGCTGGCTTAGCAGGTAGGAAAGAGCTGAAAGAAGTTTTTAACTTGCTCTGTAAGAGAAATTAAATTACAAACCCTGCCTGCTTCTATAACACAATGAAATGGTCAAAGCCATACTGCATTTTTTAAAAAAAATTACAGGGCATGATAATATCAGGCAGAGACTATGCTATGAAATCAAAGGAAAAAGGAGTTCTCACATGACCCTCAGGTACTCCTCATGTTTCCCCACTAGTGCTGCTGGGTAACACAACACTGACACTCACAGGTGTGCACAAGATCTCAGCATCCTCAGCAAATCAAAGTCCTAACTACTCCAAAATGGCCTCAAAGCTTTCTAAGCATCTGAGGAAGCAATGCAAACAACCAGACAGCAGCCCGAGTCAGGGTCTCCGCTGGAGATTCATTAGTGTGATACCCACACTCTCACAGACAGTTAAGACCCTTAAACAGCTCAGGCCACGTATGACTATCACTGAAGTCAGTTCTTTATCAGACTACACAAGGTGTCAGGAGTGGGGAAGGTTTTCACCAACTCACTTAAGTCTATGATGAAAAGATTCAGTGATCAAAAGAAGATAAAATCACTTTTAGGCAACTTTATGCCGTCCTAGGAAGGAGAGCGGGAAGCATGTATAACTCATGAACAGTCACTTTGCTCTTATGCTAATAAGATGTCTGCCTGCATCATCGCAGCAGACACTGATGTCATGTTAGGGCAGTCAAACTACTCAGGAAGATCCTGTTAACTAGTAAAATTTTGCAAATAAGACATGGCAACATCCTTAAAACTATCTACACAATAAATAAACAAACTCAATAGAAAACTAAATCAGGGTCCTTATTTCCTTTCTTTTCCTGAATGGTCAAACAATATTGTTGCCTCCAAGTCTCTATTTAAAGCATTAACAGCATTATTTTAATATAGTTTAAGGTTCTTGGAATGAATCTTCCTATCAGTTTACAAACATAACAGAAGTGTAAAATAAGAACTCTTGCTCAGGGATCACATCATTTGCAAGATGTAAACAAGACAATGCAGCAAAATAATCAGTCACAGGTATGGTCATCACCTTAGAGCTTACTCCAAGTACCTAAACATCCAGGGGAGCTGCAGATGTGTCCTTACAACGGGACTACTTGTTATAGCTCCAAACTCCCTCTTCCCACAATTTATCTTGCACCCACCCAAAATCATTTTCCTTTCCATGCTTAAACTTCTGAATTTAGGGCAAAACAACCAAGATTAAAGATTATCATTGGACAAAGGATTTTAGCAACTACATTATTTTCTTGAGGGAAAAACAAAGAAAAGATGATTGCACACAGGTGATTACTTTAACAGCACAGGTCAGCTAAGAGAAAATAAGCATATCATCATGTAATGATGCCTCAGTTCAAAATGTTTCTGTGTAGGGCAGCCCAAAAGACACAGAAATAAGTGACCAAATCATAAGAGTCATTACTTGAGATTGGAACCCTGACCAAACACTGATGTACAGGAATAAAAAAATGACTTATTTAGCAAGTTACTTCATCAGAGTACACTGTTTTGTTTTTTTTTTTTTAAAGCCACAATGTACATTCACAAAGGAAAGTAAACATAAGCAGAAAATGTCTTTAAGTCTACTCAATAAGGACAAAGTGAATGAAAACATGGAAGAAATAGCAATGAACAGGAGCATAAATATATTTAGCACCTTCAATAACTATTAATTATAAATATAGATCTTCTCCAAATCAACGTTAATTGCAAAGGGAATATTCATGATCACTTTCCTAAATAAACAGATGTTAGACTAAACTTTCAACTTAATCACCATCATGAAAGATATATTATAATCTACTATCATTAAAAATCACCACACACTAACTTAATTTTAAAAAGGTTTTTATGGAAACTCTAGGTTCTTCATTAAAACTAGCATCATTACACATCTGAAAAATATTTGTATCTATGTGCAATTTCTATGCCAGTTGCTAAAAGACAGGTGCAAGACCTGGGAAATTAAATGGTACCTCAACAGCAGTTCAGAATTCTATCACTAAAACCATCATGATTGCCTTGGTTAATTTCATTAAGAAAACTACTCAAAATTACAATTGCTTAAACTGAAGAATAATCTAAGAGTGATAGGCAGACATGATCCATGTCAAAAACAATCCCCTACAGGGACACACCTGAATCCTAGTGAGTCAGAAGGTTCTCAAGTTTGAGGCCCACCTCAGCATCTTAGCAGGACCCTGTCTCAAAAAATAAAAAAGTATGTTTGTTGGGGTGGGGGTGGTACAGGGAATGAGGCCTGGGGGGGGGGGGGTCACCGGCAGGCACAAAGCACCCCTTAGAAAACCAGATCACTAATATTTTCTCTAAAAACCAAAACCATAAATCTTGAATTTCCTCCTAAGAAACATGGTGATCATCTCAAACTCACCATCAAAACTAGTACCTTCGACTTACTGAAACCAATCTCTTTAAAACACAGCTCCAGTGCTTTTTACAGAAGCAGCTGCAAGAAGATACAGGTTGTACGGATGACAGTGAGGACAGAAGAGGCAAGAGAAGGAGAGAGAGGGTACTGACCTTTAAATGTAGTGCTACCAAAAGGCCAGGGGCTATTTTGCTAGAAAGTAAAGGCATCACCTTCCTCCCTGGCATCAGAGTAGTGACAGTAAATGCTTGTTGACATTCAGCAAAATGACAAAGGCTGCCTGAGGAGTGGCCGTCACAAAATGTCTAGGTAAAAAGCAGTTTCAAGGGAAAACACCTTGCACAATGAGGTCCCTCTACAGTGCAAAGGAATCTCTTCAGATGTAAAACATTCAAACATAAACCAAATGACCAACATGGTGCAGGTTCCTAAGGTTGGACCAGCTTACAACTCAGTTCCATCCCAGGTGTCAAGCTCTCTGTCAATTTCCGACAAAAAAGTTTGTTAGTTTGGATATGAGATTGGCTTCTACAACACTGGGGATGGAAAAGGGGTTAAAATAAGAAAGCAGAAATCCCTGAAGCAAGGATAAAATGGATGGGGGAGGAGGAGTCAGCATGTTACCTCCATAACCTGTCCAGCAAAAAATACTCTCTCAAGAGGATTTCACAAGAGATACAAGCAGGAACATCTGAATCCAAAAGTCAAGGAGAAAGCAAAGGTAATGTCTCTCTCCTTTGAATCCATACATGCCTGGGTTGTGTCCCTCTCAGCAAGCATTGTATGCTGCCTTGATGGACATGTGCCTGAATTGTTCCCACTACCAGAGTGTAAATTTCTGATGCGGGTGGGGGACTCCGCCTTGCATAGCTTGGTATGCCTCCTTACCCTACAACAGTACAACATGTAGAGCCAAGACTAGGTAGCTACTTGATGAACTAAACTGTCAGAAAAGATCAGACATTTAAAACTTTCCTAGGATACATTTTTGTGGGGTACTTCATACAAACAAAGGTACCAGGTGCTGGCCACACTCCCTGCCCACACCCCACAGCCTTCTGCCCTATTTTTGACAAGAGTTTAATAGGAACTTTTTTGTCCAGATTTAAGGAGGGGGGAGTTTTACAGGAAAAAACCAAGATGGGTAGGCTTTGCTGTACCTGGAATGCTCACTCTCCCACAAAGGCCTCCAACTGAGACATTTCTTTTCTTTTCAGAAGACTCACAGGGACCCTCTGAGAGTGACAGCTCCAGAAACTCAAAGCTGCTGAAAATGACACTAATTCTGCCCTTTGGTGACACCACAATGGAGAACAAAAAATACCCTTTAATTTGATGTAATTTAAGCATCAGCCAAAGACACATCTTAGTGGCACATGTTGTCCTCTGATCTCCTTGCTTCCGCCTTGGACTGATCCACTTTCATGCCCACTCTGTCACACTAACCCTAACATTACAACATCCTTCACCTAAGACTACCCACATCCAGTCATCAGCTGTCCATCAAGTGGATTTCTTCATCAAAGATTAGAAAGAATACCTTCCTGAGGTCCTTGCAGAACTGACATTCTGCCTAAGAAAAGCCAGGTGTAGTCTTACTGCTCAAGTTACCAGAAAGGCATTCCGGGTACCTGTCCAACCCCATAGGGCCCCCATTTGAGTTGAAAACAAGATATACACAGTCCAATAACTTCAAGGAATTAGATTTCTCAAGGAAACCTTACCTGACTTTAGGGAAACACTGTGGGGATTAATAATGAGGCTTTAAAGATAGACATTTGAGTTACCCCCAAAGACAACTAAAAAAGCACACAGTGTTATCACAGTAAAAGCAAAGTTTAAGAGGCAGAGGAATCTATTGTGTTCTACTATAACAAGTGGGGCCCTTTAAAGTCACCCACAGGGGACATAACAGATACCCAGAGAGGGCCATGTTAGTGAAGAGTAAGGAAAGAGAATAAGGGTTGTCGAGAGGCACACAGCCTAGCAACACTGGACACTGTGGTCCGCATCCTGTTGGAGATTCACATTCACCTGTGGCACAGCAATGCCTGTGCTCCACTCCCCAGTTGAAGCCTACGTATTTGTGTGTTTTTGTGTTATTGCTGTTGTTGTAAAGTTTCCCCCAGATGATTTTGAGGTAATACTACAAAAGTTAAATTTTTTTTAAATTTATTTTTATTGTAAACAAATGGGATACATGTTTTTGTTTGTACATGGAGTAACAGCATACCATTTGCATAATCATACATTTACATAGGGTAATGATGTTTGATTCATTCTGTTATTTTTTCCTTCCCCCCACCCCTCCCACCCCAAAAGTTAATGTTTTTAAGAAGAGCAAACAAAAAGTCAAGCAGGTAAAGGACAAAGGGAAAGGGGCATTTCAGGGAGACAACTTGTACAGGCTAAAGTCAAAAGAAATCATTCAATATTTAAAAGGATTCTTCTTGAGAAAGTTAACTGTATAGACAAATCAAGTTAACTGTATAGGACAAATCAAGTGTGGGATGAAACACACACCTAAGAATCCTAACTGTGTTGTAGATGTTCAAGGGAGAATGAAATTTCCCTAATAAGTTCCATAAATCAGGTCACATTATGGCTTTTAAGGCATCTACTTGCCCAAATTTGTAGGATGAAAAAGAGAAATCAGGTACTATTACAATGTTAATGATTTTCTCTCCCTACTTCCAGAGAGAGGACAGATAATAATTCTTTAAAAAGTTTTCCAGAAAAGAAATATTTAAACTTGTCATTTAAGAAATGAATGGCCATGACATCTTTATTATGGAATAAGTGAAAATTCCCCCAAAGTATAAGAAAATATGATTACTTCATACAATTCTTAAAGAAAGTTAAACAATATTTGTATCTACAAGATTCTCTTTGGGTTAGATGCCATCACTCTTGATCATAGACCTCCTCCTGAACCCAGTATCCATCCCACCAGATCTCCACTGCTATCACAGTCACCCAGAACACACAAGAAAGTGGGTCTCAAACATTGTTGCACATCACAAACAACTGAGGAGCTCTTGGGAGGTGGGGGAGAAGCCACCTAGGGCCAACATTGGAAATTCTGATTCGGGAGACCTGAGTTAAGCATGTATGCTGATTAAGAGCTCTGTAGGTGATTCTGATGCACAGCCAAGAGCTCCAATCTCTGAATTAAAGGCAACAACACTTAACAGTTTTCCTCTGTATTTTTCTGCTGATTGAACCACGCTGCAGCCCATGCAGACCTGACACAGTCAATGATCGGTTCTGTTCCCCAATCCACAGATAACTTACTGTGTATCATGGGCTCTAATTTAGTGGAGTAGAGACACTGATGAGTTCATGGCTTTGTCTCTCATTAGGCTTTTTTTGCATTCCAAGTTGTGTGTGCTTTCCATTCCATGATCAACACATTAAAGTGCTTAAAAGATACCCAAGCTACTTTCTAAGGGAAGGTGGCTCTGATGAAAGCCAGATATACCTCGCAAGCATACACACACACAACACACACACACGCACACGCACACGCACACACAGGCACGTGTCCATTACAAACAAATGCAGCCAGTTACCCTCAGAGCAAATTACAGAAATTTCAGATTGCTCTGAACTTTAAAACAACATCTGAGATGTATGCTTACAGGCAAGAAAAATTTAATTATAGAGAGCAACCTGAGCACAGGTTTACAAGAGGGTAATCTGCCAGGAAGAGGTGTAGCTGTTTCATACTGGCAAACAAGAAGCAGGTAAAGAAGTAAGGAGCACTATTCCAAGGATATATCTCCACTCAAAGGCTCTCTTCTGATGAGTCTTTTACCACCATGACTTCAAGACTTGGGTCAAAAGACCTGCTATATCCAGAACTACCTCTCAAGAGACCATGTTCATCAGCAACTGCCTGATCCCTTGCCCAGACAGAGGCATGTGCTTAGGAATTTCTGGAGTGCCTTGGCCAAGAATTTAACCTCATCTGAAACCCTCAGGCTCAGGACAAGAAAGAAGATAAGAAAGGGGCTTCCAGAGCAAAAGGATCAAGTCCAGTTTGATATATGGCATTTTCATTTTCACATCTTTCCGTGGCTGTTCCTTCTGAGTCTTACCCAATAATCTGCCTTACACCCTCACATGAGCTACACTGTCCCTTAGTGAGGGTATTTTGAAAGAATTTATTACCACCCACCCATGGTGTAGAACAGCCAGAAGTTTCATTAAAGCCAGGAAACCTCTAAGCAACCCCCTTGAGGATGCAAGCCAAGGGAGGGCAGATGATTATCACTGAAGAAATCATGGCGGTTGTCTGGGCCTCAGAAGGCACCTAGCACTAGAGAGAAGCAAGCTTTTAAGAAGGACAATAAAATAAATAAATCAGCCTTCTGGGTTCACATAAATATTTTGCTAATCAGTAAAAGGACAGTAAAGGGAATATAGAAAGAGCACCTAACATTTAATGGAATTTGGGTAAAATATTACACTTTCCAAAAGTTACTCAAGTGTGGCAGGGAGTCAGTAAGCAAAAATTACTTTTCAAATGACCAAGATACTAATTTCACCTTCAGAACCACAGAGAAGGACCCACACAAACAACATGGTTATCACTAAATGATCCCCAGGCCTGGACTCATCCTTTCCCTGTCTAAAATTGCAGACACATTTCAGCACAAACCCACTGCTCTTTTCATCAGAAAGCAACCAGAGGGAGCCAATGTTGCTCCAAGCTACACACCTGTGCACAAATTAAAATATCTCCACTCACATTTCTTGTATATCAAAAACAAGTAACCCTGTCCTCCCAAAGCCCTCTCCCAGCTTCTACAGGAAGCTCTACAGAGTCAGTAAGAAGACAGGGAGGAAGCTGCAGGAGGTGGGAAGAAAAGAGCAGGAGACCACCCATGGGTCACACAAGTGACCACCCACAGCGAGCAAGAGTCTGGTAGCCCAACTCTTATCCCTCCATCCTCCTCTGGTCCCCTAGGTTCCCTGGACCATGTTTATGTGATGAACTGATCTTTTCTGAGGGAAGAGAGATAAGAGAAAGACCTGAATACAAAAATGCTAAGTAAATACAACCTTCCTCCAAGGCCCTCTTCCCTCCTGCAGACTGGACTTCACCTAGATAAAGAGCTGAGCCTTCAGGAAAACAATCTTCTGAAGGCAAGACCACAGTCAGACCGTCAGAGGCTCAGAGAAGGCACTGGAAGTAATCAAGGTGCCAGTCCTTAGCCAGGGGGCATGTGACTACCCACAGTAAACACTGAGCCTCCGTATGCACATAAAAATAACCTGGGACAGGAAGACAAAATTGAGCACATGAACATTGTAGAGAATCTGAGAGTATCTTCTAATTATGCAATATGGATGTTAACTAAAGAGAGTTACTGTAACTTCTGTGTTGGATGATTTTAGTATGCTCTCTGCTCCTGAGGCACCAAACAAGTAAAGCCAGTAAAGAAGCAGCAGCTCAACTGCTGAGTGGCACGGAACACAGACAGTACCCTGTGCTGGGGTCTGCACTGACTCATGGCTGCATTCTTGCCTTAAAGTATATTTGAGATGCAAACTTTAAGTGATGGAGCCCTCAACAAGGTGAACCGTCACGCCTTATAAATACCATACCGCTTGAGATCAAGCAAGATTATGTGGACAGTGTTCAGGTTCCACACGCAGACAGATAGAAGGGCCGCAGAGACCCACAAGAGCCTCATTCCTTGTTCCCCTGAACCAGCACCATACCCCTCTTCCTCGAGGCCAAGGCATGCTATATTACTTTAAACTAGACACAGTGGTTATTGCCTACCTACTGGTCACTAATGCTACTTCATGTTAATTAAATATAATTGCTTTACATACACTTATAGGGGGGCAAATGTTTCTATCACAATGGGGTGCAATTTAATAATCTGCAGTGTAATTGTGCAAACACAAGCACATGGCTCTGTGGCAGTACCTGACAGAGCAGCACATGGAACAGAACAAGGCAAACTGCAGGTGCACTCAGGAAGCTGTTGCCCAGGAGCCTGCATTCCCATGCAAGCATCTCAGCGTCTCCCAGGCAGGAAAGCTGGAAAGAGCTGTGGACCCCGGGAGACTCACCTACGTCCTCTACCCTTTATATCAAAAGCGGCAAGTTTAGTATTAGGGAGGGAGGGAGCCAGTTTGGCAACAAAAACACAAGGGGCTTGGATCCCAGACTATTTCTAAATAACACAAATAGATAAGGAATTTGGCGATTAGAGACTGTACTGCCAGCAGGACTAAATATTAGCTCCTCTGGGAACATGTATCCGTGGTAAGAATGTTGTATAGTGGACTCCAGCACAACTTGCCCAAAGGCTACCTCTGATCTGAATGGAACTACTCAGACTTTCTACTACAAGGCAAATTTTCATTTTAAGAAAAGATATAATGATAAAAATTGGAGATAATTTATATCTCCAAAAATAGCTGGGAACTGGATCAATAAATTATAGTATGTCCATATTATTAAAAGTTGCACAACCATTAAAATTTCTGTTTTAGAAAACTGTTTAAGGGCCAAGGGAAATGCTCAGTTACAAAATATGACCAGTGAACCTGGTGAAAGGCCATGAGAAATTAACAGTGGTGATATTGCCTCTAGGTAGTGGGATTTAAGTAATTTATATTTTCTTCTTTATCTATAAAGTGAATAGCACATTTATAATCAGGAAAAAAATTCTAGAGTACAGAAATGCAAAGAAGAAAGTCAAAGCACAAGCCATGTATCTAATGGGCACTAATGTATGAGAAGAATGAAAATTAAACTGATAATGCACTGTCTAGAAACACAGGGCTCAGGAACCTGCATGAAAATGACTAGTGTTGAGATTGTTAAAAAAGGAGAATCCAATTTCTTCACAGGTTATTAGTCTGACTGTTCTAAACAGTGAAATTATTGCTAGGAAAACTCATACAGGAGACAAGATTACTTAAAGAGATACAGTGAACAGGGGATATAGCTCAGTGCAGTGGTAAAAGCATTTGCCTAGAATGCACAAGTCTCTGGATTCAATCCCAGACACTGCCAAAAAAAAAAAAAAAGAGAGAGAATACACACACACACACACACACACACACACACACACACACACTCTCACACACACACACACACACTTACATGGAGTTAAATACTCATTAGAAAAATAATAAGAGTAATATAAATCATGGTGCCTTCAACAAGGGTTGCAGGAAATATTTTAATTTTGTAAAAATGTTGAAACATGAAAGTATATATTGCAATAATGAAGACAACCAGTTACAGGTTCTGGCAGATTCAGAATTTCTGAAAAACAGGAGCATGCAGAAGTCTACCCAATAGTAAAGGAGAGGGCCACCAACCCACCCTAGCAACATCCAGGATCATGCAGCACATTTGGAGGTAATTAAAATACTGGTTCCTCTCTACTTACCATAGAAGGAACTGTGAACAAATTACAAAATCACCCAAAACCTCTGTTTCCTCACTGGTATAACTGGGATGGGGAGGATTAAATAAGATGTCCAGGGCCTGTGCCCTGCCTGGGCCATGCAGGTACCGGGCTGCCACAATATTCCTCAGTGTCTAGTCACCTCCTTTCCTCAGATGCTATAAATAATAAACAAACTTCCTCCACAAGAAAGAGAATGCCCTTGGCTCATCAGAACATTCTGGTCTATGTGGCAGTTGGAATTCGCATCATAAATTAATAAAACCACAAACCGACTTTTAAATCACATCTTTGTGTATTTATTTAGCATAAATCAGTTAATCAGTCTAACAGTTCACATTTCTCAGTCTGCAGAGCTCAGAGCTGGCTCTGAGCAGAACTGAGCAGAAGACTTACAGTAAGGCCTTATAAAGGACAAGTTCCTTTCTCCTCAATCTAATACAGAGCCGCCACCCAACACAAAGTCTGCATGACCCTCTTTCGTGCACCAATCACAATTTAGGAGGCACTTGAGGATTTGTGGGGCTATGTCCCAAACTGCTGGCTTCTCTGTACGTGCCATGAAGCCCCTGCATTTTCTCCCAACCATTCAAAGTTTGCTTGTACATGCCAGAGGCAAGCACATTCCTTAACCTGTACCCTCTTCTTTGCTCTACCAAGCTCAGATAATAGAACTATACATGACGTGTGAACCCTGATGCAACAAGACACCACTTCACAGACCCTCTCTGTGTAATCAAAAAGTAAAATTCACGGTGGAAGTCATAAATACCAGGCCACGTCAGCATCGACTCAAATAGCAAGTTATGAACCCCACGAAACTCTACTCTTCCCTAGAAAGACTTCTCCTCTGAAGCAGAATTTTCCTATCTCCATTCCCTGGAATTCTTAGGAGACGTTCCAAGCTAAGAACTGGTCAGCAGTCAGCTCTATGACCTGGGGGTTCACATAAGAAACAGCAGAAGATATCAGTGCATCTAAATATGGTTCAGAAAAGAAAAATGGCACATCACAGACAAAATCCTGGAAAGACAGTTTTGCTAAGTCCCTAATGCTTCCAATCCTAAGAATAATAACCTAGAACAGTGGTTCTCGAGCTGAAGCATCTGGCAGTTGTGAAAAATGAACATTCCAGGCCAAAAATCAGAGTCACTGTCACACAAGTAGCTTAGGAACTACACCCTAAGAAAAACTGACCTGGCTTCAACTTTAGGGCAAAAGTAGTTCAACATGAGAGTCAAAGGACACATGGCTGTGCACCTGGCTAGGGCTTAGAGGGAAAGGAAGAGATATCAGGAAGACAAGGCCAGAGGCAGTCAGTGGCAGACCCCGAATACACAGTGCAACTCTGCTGTTCAATCAAAATATATGGAACCAACAGAGATCCACTTAATCTTTGTCCTCAGAGTAGTCCTGTGTAAACCCAGAAGGCTTGCAGCTCATTTGTAGCAAATGAGAAGCAATAATATTGGGCAACCATATTTGCAGTGAATCTAACAGTAAACAATCAAATGATTTGGCCTTGTAGAACTTGGCATCAGGGGATACCTCAGAAGTGTACATATGAGCATCATTTTCCTAGCAGGGAAAAGGACAGAGGTAAAAGGGAGATATACCAAGGTCAAATTGCAGCCAAAAATAGCAACGGGTCCTCATTCCCCAGCTTCAGAACTTCAAGTCAGTTCAGGGCTACCAGGATGCTAAAAGATCCCTCAATATCCACAGACAATTGGTTCTAGGACCTCCCTGCAGATAATAAAATCCTCATATGCTCAAGTCCCTTATACAAAAATGACATTGAATTTACATTTACATTATTCAAGGAACAATGGCACGGGGGGTGGGGGGGACAAAAACTAGGGCTGGTGGTGTAGCTCAGTGGTAAAGCACTGGTCTACCCTGTGCAAGAACCTGAGTTCGCTATTCAACACCCCAAGTGTGGGGGCGCCTAATAAACATACAAAAATTTTTTCAAAAAAATTTTCAGTTCATGGAACGCTTGGACACAGGCCAACTATATATGAGTGTGTAGATAGGTATCAAAACTACTTCCTTATGATTTTACGTACTCCAAGTCTCATATTGAATTAAGATCATTTATCTCCCCCATGAGAGGCTTCACATCCCTGAACTGGCCAGACCAGCACATTATAATTAGGGAGAAAAGACAGAGTCAAGAGAGAAAAAGGAATATAGAACTAACTAACTTTCTCAGTCCTCATATTAATCCTGACCACCAAAGACAGTAATAATAAAGATCAATCACAGGAGAGAGGGGTAAAGTAAAGGCAATCAAAGAGGCAGGAAGAAACCAAAAAATGTTATCTGGAGCTGCAATTATTGAAGGCCTACTTCCTCCCACAGCACCAAGGAAGTAAACCTGGCAGTCTCTCAATAAATGGAGTTTTGAACCTCCCACCACTAATGACAAACACCAACAATGAACCTTGACATCACAAACAAGCCAGAATGAGGAAGCCCCACCACCATGCTCACTCGTTAAAAGGCAAGACATCACCACCATGATGAGGTGTCATCTTCAAATCAGTATCTTTGAGATACAGATTTAGAGACTTTACCAATTAAGATATCAATTGATATAAGATTCCAGGAGCAGAAGAATATTGGTTTTAAGTTAGATAAATGTAGTTTTTGAGAACATGATTACATTTAATAAGCAGACTAAATGATGTTCAAGAAAACTAGAAAGAACAATATAGTTTTGTCCATGTTTTACGTAGTGAATTCAAGTTCAAGATGTCACTCTTTCTAGCTGAACCCACAGCAAGACCGCTAAAGGGCAACAGTCAATTTCAACAATGCTAAGCATTCATTCATTTTCAGACTCGCTCAGCACCCAAAAACACAGCACAAGAGATTTAAGAGCAGCACAAAACAAGAGGGACATAGGAGAGCAATAAGCTCCTTTGTAAAGTCTACAGTAACAAGAAACAGTGACCAAGTTGTGTTGGCCAGGAGTGACCCTCATTCAAATTCATGTTTACAAACTCCCTCTATACTCCAGGAGGGAAGGCAGAAGGTAGAAATGGAAGGAACTACAGAGCATCATGGAGAAGGTGATTCAAATAAATCTAAATGAAACAAAAGTAGCAAGAGCACATATCTATACTCTTACACTTTCAGAAATATTTGCAAATGAAAACACAAAACAAACAAAACTTTTGAGAATAATGAAGTGGGGAAAAGGGGGCAGATTAGGGCCAGAAGGAGAGCATGGTCCCTCCTGAACCCATGAGTACCTTCCTAGACAAAAAGAGACACTTGAGCATGATCAGCTTCAGCACTCAGAATTCCTTTCTTACTGGGTGACATGGGTGGGAGATGAAAGGGTGTAGATTTAGTGCTCTGAATTTTCAGACAGTTTCCATCAACAATATGGGTTCCCATGGGACTAATATAAATCTTTTAGGATTGAGACATTATCTCTCCAACAGCCAATGATGTCCTCTACCTGCAATACCTGGTGGATTTCAAGTCATAATAATGGGCCCAAACACTGTTACAAACGAAAGCAGCCTCATGGCTTCTCAACCAAGAAGCCTTCATCTCCCTACACTCTGCTATTACTGAGTCCTGAAGAACTTTGTATACCTATTTTGTAGGCAAATGGGAGTGTCCAGGCTAAAGGAACCAATCACTCTTCTAAGAGAAGAAGACTAGGAGCAGTAAGAGAAAGAAGAGTGAGGCCATGAAGTTTAAAAAGCAAGGAGGTGAGCATCCTGAGCAGACTGCTAAGGCAAGCCAGAGCAGGGCTCAACCTGGCTCACGTGGCAGGGAGGAACTCTAGATGTTTTCCTGAGGAAAATGCTGAGCTGGTGGTTTAAAACACACTGAAAGGAGTACAAAGCACTGGGATAACTTCTTTTCTCTTTACAAGGAATAAAAATGAATAAAATAAGCTGCTTTGAGTGATGTCAAGTCTCCCTCTTCTTAAAGTACAAACTGGCCTAATAATTTTGGATGTCCCAAAGGCCAAAGCAGCAAATGGCACTGTCTGCCAAATCTGCCATGCAGAACACAGTGCACTCCCTCACAGCAGCTGCAGTAAAAGGTGAAGAGGGTCCAAAAAACACAGAGTGGGCTCCACATCCACAGGGGCTGGGCCTCAAGCCAGAGCCTGAGGGAGCAGAGGCAGAAAAGGGAGCCCTGAGCACGTGGCACATCAGCAGCCCTCTGCACAGCTCCACCTACAGCTCCTGCAAGCCAGTCATTCTAAAACAAGCCCCTCCAGCTGGAGAAGCAGATGCTAAAGGGAGCTCCATATGAATCAGAATGTGACTATCTCCTAATTGCAGTCCACCTTACAAAAAGAGAGTCCAGCCTTCCTGGGAATGTGAGAAAAATGTCCTGGGAATGGCCCAATGGTAGAATCAGACCAGCAAGTGACCCTGCCCATCCTGCACCCCTAATTATGAACAAGGAGTTAAGCTGGCCAATGAGAATGGAATGAGACATTATATAATGCATACTCGAGGATCAACTATGTGCTAGGCAGCTAGCTAGTAATAGATCTGAAGAAATGAGAAATCTACTTGACCTAGAAAATGGAACTAAGTAGAGAAGAGGGGGAAAGGCAGAATGGAGGGGGGAAGAAAAAGGAAAGAGTATTTAAAGGCAGAAACTAGAAACTATAGGCATCCAGTATGGGTGTATCCAGAATCGTCAGTACAGCAGAAGCAACCAAATTCTGGAGACCAAGGTCTGAACACAAAGATGCAACAAATTCCCCAACATAAAGGGCATATTCTTTAGTCTCACTCAGGGCCAATACAATGAAACAAGGATGAAGGGAATTACAAAACTGCATTCAAAGAAATGAAAAGGTAGGGAATACAAAGTCTCCAGAATGTCTTTAAGCCACACTACACAGAGATCCTACTATGAAACAGCATCATACCCAGTGGCCATCAGTAAGATACTAAACCAGGCCAAGGTATCTGCAGTCCAAATAAGGCAGGTATACAGTAGAGGGTAGATTAAGGACTGTAAGAATGTGAACAACCCATAAATTGTCCATAGATTTTCAAAGGAAAGCTGAAATGAAAAGTGACATCAAAAATATGCCTAAGCAATAGGCCTGTCATCTGCTAGGAAAAAGCAAGCATCTGTGTCCTTAGGCTTCCCCTCTAGTCTCAGTTCTGAAAAGCCTTTGCTGAAACAATGGCATGAACCGATGATGTCTCATCCATAATCCACCATCCCATCTAAAGTTCACCTGCTGACCACAACACACACTGGTCAAGATCAGACAGAGTCCCTAAATCTATAAACACTTTACTAATAAAAATAAGTTCCCTGAGCCATAAGGGCCTATAATACATAAGGAACTTCATATGTGGTTTTTGAACTGAACAAAATTCTCCCAGTCCAAAGCTAATTAGCCCACCAAGGAATGAAACCTACAGCCCCGGCCTGCAAAAAATGCAAAGCACTGGCTGACTGCACTAAACTTGCCTTGAATATAAATGTTATGCAAAAAAAAAAAAAAAAGTAATTTATCTAAACACAGTGTAGGTAGCTCTGCAATCAGTATCTCATAAATAAAGAGAGAAAGATGAAGGGAAAGCTCTCTAATTGATTTTAAAATTAGTTCCAGCAAAGAAATAATCTGACGACCAACAAGGTCGACCACAGTGGGGGAAAAAACATATAGCCCTGAGTAAAAAACTGCACATAAAGACTTCAATGAATCAAAATACATGAACTACTATGAAAGGAAGATATTCAGAAAAGTCTGAATAATAGTAAAGGTGCTAAACAAAGCCAACTGGAGACCAATCTTCAAAAGCACTTAAAACCCTGAAATTAACCCCTCTGGTGAACTGAACCCAATCTGCACTGTGCTAATGGTAGACACATTATGAAGAACACCACCACACGGAGAGGCAGGGTTATTCAACGCAATGGCAGCAACTAGACAAACTAAGACTGGGAAAGAGGAAATGCTACAGTGTGTGACCCAGCCAGCAAAACTAGCAGTCCAATTAGGAAACAGGAAAAAGACAGGAGTGCAAAACCTCTCTCCTTGGACTGTTTGACACCAGGACACTGGCTTCAGCTGAAATGTGCTCTAAAGCAGTCAAGATGAACTGTGGATTTGGAGGTGGCAAAATGATGCCCACTCAAAAGCAATGTATGGAACTACTTCTGATGCCTCAGCAGATAGCTCGACCTTAACACCTGAGAAATGCCCTCTGCAAGATTCTGAAAGGGGCTACAACGATGATAAAACCATACCATTCTTGGCCTCAGTGGACTAGAGACTTCACAATGGCAAGTAGGTGTGTACATAAATAAACAGTATAGGTTGTGATGGAGAAGGGAAAGACTGTGTGTATGGAAGTCTCAGGCCTCAAGGGGCTGTCAAGAAAGACGGTTGCCCTACCACAGCAAGGATGTTAGATGGTCACAGGACAGTGAATATAATAGTGCCGTCAATTCCAGAAACAATAGAGAATTACTGCAGCTCAGAGGACTGAGAAGAAGCAAGAAATATGAACATCCAGCACAAGGAAGATTTAGATAAATTGAAAAATGTAGAACTGTGTGATAGGGATGATTAAAGGAACAGAAGAGAGAGATGGATTGAAAGAGGTAAATGTACAAGGTTCGGAGAAGGATTAGCCTCCAAGACCCACTAGGAGATTGTTAGATCCCACAAAAATTATTTGAAAGAGAGAGGCAAGATCATGGAAAGGAAATATAATTTGTAATGGGAAGAAGAAAGCAAATCAAAGGGCAACAAGATAGGCACATGCTGTCTTCTCCAGTTTAAAATTCACTTAGAAAGATCAGTAGAATATACATTTTAGGAAACTGCTATCTACCCAGAAACCCAAAGTGTTGACCTCATCACAAGGAGTCAGGCTTGCCCCCAGTGACCTCTCCAGCTGAGGAGCAGGTCACAGTGATGTTTTAAATGATGGCACCTAGATATTAATCTTAGGAAACAGGACAAACACATTCTAGAATCTTAAATAGGTGAGCAAAGACCCACCCATAGTCTCCTAATAGTAATATTTTTTTTCTGTCTTCTAACAAAGGAGGTTTCAAGTGTTCTTCTCAAAAATACCCAGATCAAACAAATCTGAAACTGGTACAGAATGCCGCTGCCAGCCCTGACATATTCTATGTCTTTTGATCACATTGCTGCAGTCCCCAAATCTCTCCATTGGAAACCGGTGAAATGCTATATCCATTTCAAAGAGCCTTTGCTTTTCTCCAAGGTCCTTAATGCCAAGCTGGAGTCCCTCTCTAATTTGCTATTTGCCTTATGCTCCAGTCACAAGCATGAGATCACAGTCAGTGGGTTTATTGGTTTGCCCCTACTTCACTTAGGAACTCCAACCCCATAGCTTTTGGTTGGTATGTATTCAGTGGCAGCATCGTCCGCCTGAGGGTCCAGAGGGACCAGTCATCTTGCTTTCAGAAATCTAAACTAGAGGGAATAGGTTGAGAACTGCTTTTAAACGTGCCTAAATGGCGAAGCACCCTGGGGCCTGTACAAGGAATGGAGTTATCAGAACCTGAACAGGTCCTGCCTCTGACAAAAAGCCCTAAAGAATCCCAGGACACTACTAATAATGCACATACCTACCAAATGCCTGCTCAGAAGACCCAGGCTTAGGAGACAACTCCCAAAAATGAATGACTTAGGGAGATTAGGCAGATTGCAGCTTTAATAAATTGAATCCTTTAGTGCCCAGGTCTGAATATTTAGAGGCCCTGGAGTGAAAGAACCTTTGTGAGTTGAGTGAGTTCACAGGGAGAAGGCAAAGGCAGGGTGAATGGAACTGAATAGGCATTGATAGCACCAGACTACCAGCCAAGGAAAGACCTCACCCTGAGTTTCTACATCTCCCAGAGCACCAAACTCAACTCCTGGGGGGAGGTGGGCACACAGAAACAGACACAGAGCCAGAGAGAAAAGGAGAGAGGAGTAAGAAGGGGAGAAAGGAGTTTGAGAAAGGGCCCTACAGATGAAAGCAAACTTTCTATAACACACACCTGGGGGTTGGGTAATGATGTACCTGTTTTCAAGGTAAATTTCAGCTCCAGTATCTCTTTGCCAACTACAATAGCACTGCCAGAGCAGACTTCATGGGGGAGTAAGTCAGCCCCTTCATCGGATGCCTGGGGGCTGTTTCCTTTGTCATTAACACTCTAAGTGTGACACAAAGCCCCCAGCAGCCCTGGGCAATAGAGCACTAGGTTTTCCAGTTTCAGATCAAAGCCAAGCGCTCCCTAGGAAGTCCGGAGATTGCACAATATGCTACCTCCTTCAAGGCAGCAGCTCAGAAAACCCATAGCCTTTCTCCAAGACTTAGCACTTATTTCTTTATGGCAAACAACTGGATAAAACAAGCCCAACCTTTAGAGAAACCCTGATGCATGCCTGGGTTCATGAGAGCACCACACATGACTGTTCTACACTGGCTTTCGGCCTGAAGGAGTGAACATCCAGGAGCCCGCAATGGATTCACCCTGAATAATCCAAAAACAATCAACACCACCAGACACAACACACTGGAATCCTTCTGAGGGAAATTCTACACACTCCTGCTTGGACCCCTCCCATCATATTTTCCATCAACACCCAGGGTCAGAAGCTACCTGCAAATCTTAGGAAAGCAGCTGCCCTGATGAGAACTGCTACTTTGATCACTGTTTTGTCCAAGCACTTCCTCTGGCTCCAATTAGAAAAAAAAACCAAAAGGGGGAGTGCAAGTATGCAGTTGGCCTTGGACGAAACCTTGTCTTCCTGTATAATTTAAGAAAACTGAACCTGTCTTAGTGGGCCAAAGAGAAAAATCCCATTTGCCCTTTTATCCCCCAAATTTACAGAAGTCTCACAGATCTGTATTAGTTGATGACAGGCTACTAGAATGTCTAGGGCATAATGAAGAGAAAATAAAAGAAACTCCTCACTGCCTTCTTGAAGGGCAAGCCCCATTAGGTCCTCATCTGGGAGCTCACAGGGAGGCCTTCCCCACAGCGGGAATCAATGCATGCCATCTGCCTGCCCTTGGGGGTGCTCATGCCAAAGATCCCCTCTTTTACCCATTCTTTAACCTGCTCCCTCTCCCACTTAGCTCTTTGGTTTAGAAAATGCTCCTGTACCATAAAAGTTATCAGGGTTATCTTTTTCTCCATTTCAAAGCCACTGACCCCTAGAAAACACCCAGTAATTAGAGAGTAATCTCCTGAGTGTTTGTTTCACAAGCTATAACCATCCATCACGTACCTTTACCTCCAAACAATCCTCAAGCACCTGTGCTACTGCATCGGTTCCAATTCCCAAAACACACCCTCCAATGTTTTCCTTGAAGCTTCTACCCACCCTACTCTAAATAGGGCAAGCACATTTTCTCATGTGTGCTGTGTCTTACATGAGGGCACCAGGCCAAAGGGACACAGGACAGGAACTGACATTCAATCTCTGTTCTGTCTGCCTGATGTGAGGCTCCCTGGAGGAGGGGACACCCTTCTCTAATTTGCACAAAAGGTGCCATATAGGCTAACATAGGTCTTGACCCCAACATCTTTGCCTTGAATACTTGATTGGACCCACTTGTAGTCATGAGAACAGATGGGAAGTAGTAAGGGAAACCAGAAACCCACAACTCCAAGGGGATGCCTACTACCAATTCTTTCCACACATATGGTTATAGCCACAATGGGACCTCGGGTGATCTTTCTTCCTATACCCACGATATAAATCTCTGTTAACTCTAGGTTAAGCATAGAGGAAGATCTTTATTTATTTATTTTTTTACATTTTTAGTTGTAGATGGGCACAGTAACTTTCTGTACTTATTTTTTATATGGTGCTAAGGATTGAACCCAGTGCCTCACACTTGCAAGGCAAGAGCTCTACCACTGAGCCACAACCCCAGCCCCTAGAAGAGAATCTTATAAGAGCTCTAGAGAATTCTTTAAGCAGAAGGGCAAGTACTTTGGATCCCCAAGTGTGAAGAGGGAGCGCTGGAACAACAGTCACAGTTGTCAAGAATCACACCATTCTCCCCCAGGATGGTGGTCAGTGGAGGCTAGCAAAAGAAAAACCAGAACTCTTTACTGCAGAACAATCTTGATCTGGTATGACCTCGTACAAATGCAAATTACTTTCATATCTCATGAATTCAAACCACCAACACAGGAGTTCTTAAATCCAAACATGCCATTCCCTGGATTAAAACTCTTCAAAATCTAAAAGGCCTGGCATACAAAGACTTCAATATATGGCCCCTGACTGATTGCCAAGTCCATTTCTTACCACTACCTAATAATAAACTATTTTCTATTCCAGTCATACAAAATTACTTGCAGTTCATTTTATGGGCCACATTCTTTCTCCCTTCCTGAGTATCCTGAGATGTTCACAGGACATATATGATCTGGCCCTGCCTATAATTTCATGTCACAAGGTGACATACCACTCGCACACCACCATCCACATGGCCATCTGTCTCTAAGTCCCAAAACTCACCTAATTTTTTTCATTGCTGCTTGCTAGGTCAGGAACTGTCTGTCTCTCATCTAGCTAGTTCTAAACACCCTTCAGGACTTAAATGTCACTTTCTTAAAGAAACCTTCACAGATTATGCACTCTCTCTGAATTGGAACTTTTTCCCCACAGTACTTGACATAAATGAAATGACTTGTTGATACCCCTGCTGGACTTTGAATTTCTAGAACTGAGCCACATATCCACTATTCCACACAGTAGCCACTATCCTCAGGTGCCTCTTGAGTCCTTGAAATATGCTAGAAGGAATTGAGATATGGTAAAAGTGTAAAATACACAACAGATTTCAAAGACTTAGTTAAAAAAGAAAAGGGAAACTATCTCAATGTTTTAATATTCATTAAATGTTGAAATGATAATATTTTGGATATGTTAAGTCAAATAAAATATATGAAAGTTAATGTTAATAAAGTTTTTAAACGAAGCTACTTAAAATTTTAAGTAACAAAAAGAGCTGGCCTGTGTGGCTCACTTCATGGATCTACCAGACAGTGCTAGCCTGAAGTGCTGCCCCTCCCACTTGCTAACTTGAGCACTTTAATGTACAGTAGTGACTCTGGGAAACCTTCCCAGACCACCTACCACATCTGGGTTCTCCAGGGTGCCCTCCACCTATCATACTCAAGGTGTATTATATTACCTTCTTTCTGATGGGACCCCTCAGTACACTCTTCCCAAGAAATTTAATGAACAAGTAATGGAAATCACTCCTTATTTCCCTCAAAAGTCATACGTTGTAGACTATTATAAGGAAGCCTTTACTTCAAACTTTTTAAAAATGAAGTAAGCTCTCAGGAAAGAACACCAAAACAAAAGAAAAAAGAAGTAACCCACCTCAGTTGGGAACAAAAATTGTCAGGATCCTGCCCAAATTAGGACATACAGTCCAACAACTTCTCATCAACCTTGAGGTTAAGGGAAATGCATCTTTCAACCACTGAGAAGCTTCAACAAAATCCTGGAAAAACTTAAAATTCTCAGCAGATTAGGTTTTTCTTGAAAAAAAAAAAAATCTGCTATCATCCTACCTAAGCTACAAAGATGACCCCCCTCCCTCCTAAGACCGCTTAAAATTCAGCTACATACTCTACATTAACATAATGCTTTGGCTGATGATGCAGGCACAAAAATTAACGTTCAAGAATTTCAAAGTTGTGGTTGCTGTGGGAACCTGAATTCCAACTGTAGGGCACAGATGCAGAATTGTGGACTACTCCCAATACTGATAAAATTGGAGATGTATATTTACTCTGTGCAATGAGGCACAGCTACAGTTACTGAAAGAACCTCATTTTGGCATTTCTAGGCTTTCATGCATTTAAATTCTCAACCTTACCACAATACTGTTTGCTGCATTAAATTGTCTCCTCTATGGAGAAAAAAGAAAGAATGAACTGATTGGCTAGACATTCAAATCACCCATCCTGGATGTGTTTTTTATGCATGATCTGATTCAAAAGACAATCATGATATTTTTATTTTACTCTTATGGGCTGCCTATAAACTCTCACACAAATGAAAACAGGGTATGAATTTCAACTTGTGAATGCACCATGACGTGTATGTGCAAAACATTGGAAAAGCAAATTTTACATCTTTAAACTACAAAAGGGATAAAAATGAAAAAGTAGAAAGTCCATAGCACTGACTTCAACCACAATATTTAATTTCTGAAAACTGTCCAAATACTTGACTCTAGTGGCTCTCACCAAGGACCTAATCCTATAACTAGTGAAGAAAGACACTGTAGTTACCAGAAGTCAGTAACGACTTCTGTAAAAAAGACATACTAAACCTAAGAAAATTGTCAACCTCAATCCCTATCCCCAATTTCTCACAACTGAGAAAGAAAGAAAATAACTACAAAATTTAAAAAATTAAAAAAAAAAAAAACTGACAAGCTGCATGCTGATTACCAATTCCTAAGAGTTTTCATCCAAAGGGTAATGTCTCAAAACTAACATACCCAAGTCATACATGTTAGATAGGCAAGCACATCTTCAGCCAAAAGACTCACCCAACAAGTAGCACAAAATAGTGTTAACTAATTATAGTTACTACTTGCAAAAGATTTAGCAGGTGACCCCAGAGAATATATACACAAAGATCCATTTCTTTCTAGAGCAAAACTGTAAGGAATTATCAAACTAAAATGACCAGCAGAAATAAGCTCTACTACCACATAGATAAGAGTTTCTCCTTTCCGTCTTCACAGAGAAATCAAATCTTGTTAATAAATAAAACTCACTTGCCATCTCACATATCCCATCCTATCTGCTCTCAAGCCCCCTCAGGAGAAGTGCCAATAGTGTCCATCCCAAATGGAGCAGAGCAGTGAGTGTGGTTCAGAAGATGAGGGGCCTGCCCAACGGAAGCCTGGCTATGAATCTCAGGAAATACTACTTTGGCGATTTAAAAATACTTGTCCTTTTGCATTCTCACATATATGTACCATTTAACTGATTCTCTAGCTTTGGTTTTGATTCTCCCTTTGGTTTTGGCACAGAGGCGTGGCTGCTTGCATGTTCTCACCTGTGTGTTCTCCCCCTCCAGCCTCGGTGGTCGGATGCTAGACAGGTGAATGGTCTTATAGTCTCCAGAGTTCAGCTTCACAACAATGGCATCAGCATTCAGAACCTGCATCACCTGTACACAAGAAGGCAAAAATGCTCAAACTGGTTTCAAACGTCTCCACCACACATCAAGAAGCATGGCCCATCACAGTCACAGGCAGAAAGTGAGATCAACTGCCATTTGGAGTAGATCTAATATCATCCTTCATCGTTAACCAAGTCAGCGAAAACTGCTATAATTATCAGTTCCCAGAGACCTTACAATGATTTTCCAACAAGACAGAATCTATATCATTCCTAAAGATAGTCAATCCTTTTTATCTTTTTGCCCTAACCAAGATGTGGTTATCTATAAAGCTTAAGAACTGGAAATTCAGTCTCTACATGTTATTGAAGATTTTCCTTGAAACAGGTTTTAAACTAAAATCAAAATCCTTATCTAAATATGAATCTAGGGGAAGAGGCAAGGGTTGGATTAGAAAAAGATACCAGCACTAGATGAGAAAAAAAAACAAAATTAGAATGGCCCGACAGAGGCAAAAAATCAAAGGCAAATAAAGGACAAAAAGAATTGTCATTTCGGCATGGGAAAGGAGTTGGTTAGCTGTTAATCTCATGGGCAGAAACATTAAATTACTAAGATGGTTCCTCAATTACTTAAGCCACCTTGATTTCATAGCACTACTATGGACTTCTCTGTTGTGGAAACCAAAATCATTAACGTTGCACTACACTCTTAGCGGAAAAGATTAACTTTGAGTATGAAGTACAAGGATATATTTGAAGGGCCAAAGCACAAATATTCCTCTGTCAAGGTTATTAGAACATTCCACCAATGTGTGCAGAATAGAATTCCATTCGAACAGGGACAGTGCCACAACAAGATTATAACCAGAACCCATAATACGGCTAGCAGTGTACAATTCACTCAATTATATTCAGACCCTGTTGTTTCAAGGCTGTTTGGTATTTCTGCAAGCAATACTTTGCTAGAAGGTAGCTGCTGACTACAAACACTGTCACTATCTACTGCATCTGCAGAATAAAAATCAAACTCTTCTGTGCTTCAATCAGGGCCCATCAGGAACCACCAGGTGGCTGAACAAACTACAGGGTCAGCTGCCACACAGTGAGAGTAGCCTGGCAAAATTTCCTTTCTCTTTTATGCATGAAACAAAAGCAGCTAGACACTTCTTTGCCATGATGAATGTCACACTGGGAAATATCTTAAAGGAGATCTCTCTATTTCTTGGAAGGCCTAAGGACTTTTTCTTTTTTAAAGGTATAGGAATTGAACCCAGGTTTCATGCATGCTGGTCACTACCTACCCCTTTTTCACAATATTTAATTTGAAACAGGGTCTTGCTAAATTGCTCAGACTGGCCTTGACTTTGTGATCCTCCTGTCTCAGTATCATGAGTAGATTGAATTACAGATGTGAACCTTGGTGCCCAGCGAAGACCTAAGAGCTTTTAGCATCTTTTAGCACAGAATACAGCCATTTACTTACAGACTCCTCCAGTAACATCTATTCTCTACCTTTCCCACAGAACCAGCCAACCACATATCAAAAAGAATGCTTTACGAAACAGTCTGAAGAAAGCAAAAAAAAAAAAAAGAGTGAGAAATTATGCACAACAGGAAATGGTAGGAGCCAAGTGCCATCAAACAGAATAAATGAAAAAAGAAAGATGACATTTGGAACCAAGTTCCAAATCATCCACTATCAGGCTATGGTTAGTGGCTGGAAGTATATCCCAAGGTCTGACTGCCATGAGTAACAGAAGCAGTGTGGGGAACAGGCCAGGGATCAGAAAAGTGATGAAAGGTCTAAGAAAGAACCAAGTAGATTAGAAGAAGGGAAGTTTATTTAATTTCTACTATATATCAGATAAACTTGCAACCAAGACAGCAACAAAAAAGAAAGCCTCAAATAACCATAATCATTCTGCTACCACCTTTATGACAGATTAAGAAAGTTAAATGCTAAAACCAAAGAACCAGAACCCAAAAATCCCCTGGCCAGAAAAACCTGATAGAAGACCAAGACTAACGAAAGGTATGGCATGTGTTCACTCCAGGACCAAGGTCAGAGCTGGACCTAGGGATGGGTGGTCCCAAAGGGTACAGGTCCCTCCAAGGAGCCCTTACACCAGTCACAAAAATTGTATGTCCATGAGATTAGAACCTAAGAACTAATTAGCAGGTATAATCAAAAATTCAGATTCAGTAATTGAAAGAAAACCTAGATCTTATTTCTATTACAACCTAGACACATTAGTGCCAGGTAGAAATTCTCATTGTAATGAAATGTTTTCTTTAAAGATACCAGCAGTGAAATGACTGACCAAAATAGAAAGGTCTCAGCTAATGATTTCCCCATTCCTTTAAAATCTTACATTTGTGTTAAAGGAAAATGGATGATAGAATATAGATTTCCACCATACGTACTATTCATTCTGCTATTCTACCTTCAAACCAAAGGGAAGAAAAAAATTCCTCTAAGCCATCCCAAGCAAAACCGCTAATACAGCCAATCAATACAGTTCCTCCTTCAAAAGGATACCTGAAGAATAATAAGGTAATCTTCTGGTGTCTCAAATGCACACATAGCACACTATTTCCAAAATTTCAATTCTGGACAGATCTATACTTCTTTCAAACCAAAACTCTTATTAAATTGTTAATTGCCAAAAACAGCGAAGTTCCTGTAATAAAGACATGAGAACGATTTTCAACATTCTCTGCACCCTAGTCATGCTTGCAAAGAATAACAACAGGGAAAGTGTCACAGTGCTCACACCTTCACCCCCTGATTCTAGAATGTGAAGATCTAAGCATACCCTGTGACAAGGTACTGATATTCGTCACCCCTTATAATGCGTTAGCAGCAGCAGCAGCAGCAAATGGATTCTTGGAGCTGTAAATTTTGGGCCACAGCAGCAGACTCTGCTCAGCATCTCCCTGATTAGAAACCTCCTCTTCAGGAACTGCGTACTCTGATGCTGCCAGCTACGTGAAGCTCACTTTTCTGGGGGTTGAGGGTAGAATGAATGCATGCATGTGTGTCTGGGGGGTGGGGGGGGGTGGTTTTCTATTTCTCTGTAAATGGTGTCACTACTGTCCAGAGAAAAAGCAGCTCCTGAGCACTGGCATGGATTAAGCCATAAAACACTGGTTAGTCCCATACTATACACCAAGTAAAATGCAGAGGGTTTACTGTTCAAAGCCTGCTTTTTGGCATCACTGCAGACCACTTTGAACAGTAATATTTCTTGTGCTTTTCATGACGTATCTGAAGTATGCCTATACTGCTCACTTTCTCCACAAGCTATGGATCCTAATCCGGCCACGCTCAAGCATACAGACTAAGAGATCATCCAAAGCCCAGCAGCAGAAATCCATATAGAGCAAGCCACTAGCTGGACTCAAGGTACAAGCACTAAATCCAATTCCCTCCCATTTCTTGAATCTCAATTGTTTAATGATGACAAGGTATAGGCTAAGAGCCACCACAAGTCAGGAGAATTACCAAGATCTGTCAGGGGCAAGGGACATCCATCCATCTCTGCAGCCCTCTGCCATACTCCATCTGCAGGGCTCATCCACAGTGTTCACTGGGCAGTCAAGAGCCGTTTAGTTTTTTAAGCTCTGCAGCAAGCAGAGGAGGAACAAAGAGCCTTATCACAGCCACCTGAGCTACAAAGACCCTCTCAATAGCTCCCCAGACACAACCACCTATAGCTCCACTGCTGCCACAAATCTCAATAACAGAAAGAAGCAAAAGAATCATCAGCCTTAATGAGGCTTCTTCAGGCACCACCAAACAGCATTCTTTGATGAGGTCACCCGGAATGAGGTACGAATGCACTGCGACCTCTCTGACATCATGACATCTGGCCATTTCTACTGCTCCCTAAAGTTGTATGCCATGTCTGTTCTCCTCAGTCCCTCATGAAAGCACAGCTGCTGGTCTGTTCTCCAAAAAAATGAAAGAATCACATCGATATCATGATGTAAGAACCTCTAGACACCTGAGCAAAATCAGACCAGATACTATCAAACGTACTCCATTGGAAATCAGGCATCAGATATCTTTCAACAGGGGCCATCCTAAAAAATACCTGACCAACACTCTTCAAAACTGTCCAGGTCATAAAAAACAAGGAAAGACACTGTCATATCTAAGAGGAGTCTAAGGAAATATGACGATTAAAAAGCGATGTGGTATCTTGGAAGAGAAAAAAGATACTAGGGGAAAAATCAAGAAAACCTAATAAAGGCAGACCTCTCATTAATAACAACATAGCATACAACAAATGTACCACACTCATGTAAGACAGTAGGAGATACTAGGTTGGGAGTAAAGGGGTAATCTGACAGAGCTCTCTATACTGTCTGCTGTAAAATTATTGTTAAAAAATTTTTAAAGCCAGGTAATTTTTTAATATCTTCTGGATTGCTAATATAAGCTGCAAACCAAGTCCTGAAGCAGAGGCCACTTCCCTAGTCAAATCATCTCCAGAACTTCCTTTCCCCTTGAAAGTCATATGACAAAAGTCAGGGAAGTGGTTAGGATTTTTTGATTCTCTCCACATTACCATAAGAGAATATACTAAAGCAGTCTACATAATGTCCAAATTTGAGAAATATTCTTCCTTAAAAATCATATCAGAGAGACATTTCCAATCCACATTGTCCGAGGAATCCTAGCCAGACAGTAACTATTCAAGAAAAAGAAATGAAAGGCATACAAATTGGAAAGAAAGAAATAAAATATCACTGTTCTCACATAATATGTATCTAGAAAACCCACAAGTACTGTTAGAATTAATAAACAAATTCACAAAGTGGAAAGATACAAAGCCAACACCCCAAACCAGCTGCATTTCTATATGCTAACAAACAATTCGAATGAGAATCACATTTCCAATCATATCAAAAAGAGCAAAATACTTCAGAATTAACCAAGGAAGTAAAAAAATTGTACTAGAAAAAAATGCTGAGAGAAATTAAAGACAACTTATGTATGTATAGGCACATTTCATGTTCATGGGTTACAAGACTTAAATTGTAAAGATATCAAAGCAATTTATAGATTTCATGTGATCTTTATCAAAATTCCAAAGACAAATTTTACAGAAAAGGCACCACCTGTCATAAAATTCATATCAAATCTTAAGGGACCACAAATTACCAAAAAAATCTGAAAAAGAAAGAACAAAGCTGGAGTACACATACTTCCTGATTTCAAAATTTATTGCAAAGCTACAGTAACCAAAACCATAGGGTAAAACAGATGTACAGATCAATTCGATACCATTCTAAAATAAAGCTAATGGATATATGGTTAAATGATTATTGACAAGGCTGTCAATACCATCAAAGAGGAAAGAACAGTCTTCTCAGCAAATGGTGCTGATAAAACTGGATATGCATGTGCAGAAGAACAAAGTTGGACCTTTAATAAAAACTGATTCAAAATTAATCCATAACTTTAAATATATAAAACTAAAACTATAAAATTCTTAGAAGAATTCAGAGTAAAAACTTTACAACTTTGCATTTGGTAATGATTTCTTGATTATGACAACAAAGACAGCAGGCAACATAACAAAAAAATAGACAAATGAGATAACATAAAAATTAAAAATTTTGTGCACCAAAAGTACTACTAACAAAGTAAAAGCAACTCACAGAATGGAATTATTTCCATTCTAATTTCCAGATTATATATCTGATAACAAATATCCAGAACATATATAGAATTCCTAAAACAACAACAACAACAAAAACAATTCAAAAATGAATAAAAGGCTCTGGATTTGATCACAGAAACTAAATGCTGGGCCTGCAGAGAACTTAAATAGACATAGCTCCACAAAAGATTTTCAAATGGTCAATAAGCACAGGAAAAAGATGCTCAACACCACTAATCATTAAGGTAAATCAAAATTATGAGATACTACCCACCAGGATAGCTACTATCAAAAGAACATGAGACAGGAGCAGTGGCACCCGCCTGTCATGTCAAGAACTGAGGAAGCTCAGGCAGGAGGATCACAAGTTTGCCTCAGTAACTTAGCAAGATCCTGTCTCAAAATAAAAAAATAAAAAGGGCTATGGATGAGGCTCAATGGATAAGCACCCCTGGGTTCAATCCCCAGTTTAAAAAAAAAACAAAAAAAACCAAAACCAAACCAGGTGTGGCGATGCATGCCTGAGGCAGGAGAATCAGAAGGTTGAGGTCACCCTGAGCAACTCACAAAGGCCCTAAGCAACTTAGCAAAACCCTGTTTTCAAAGTAAAAAGGGCTAAGGATGAAGATATGGTAAGCATCCCTGGGTTTAATTCCTGATACCAAAACAAAACACAAAACAACAACAAAAATCCAGAAAATAACAAACATTGGAGAGGATGTAGAAAAATTAGAACCCCTGTGTAGTGCTGGTAGACATATGAATGGTACAGTATAGCAGTTCCTCAAAAACTTAAAAATAAAATTACCAGCAATCCACTTCTTGGTACATACTGAAAAGAAACGAAAATAAGTTACCCATAAGATGCTTATAAACTCAAACTCGTGGCAGCATTGTTCACCCTAGTTAAAATGTGGAAACAACCCTGGTATTCATCAACAGATAAGCAGACAAGTTTAAAATGTGTACATAGACTGGAATACTACTCAGCTTTAAAAAGCAAAGAAATTCTGACACTGCTACAACATGAATAAAGTTTGAAGACATATTCTAAATAAAGTAAGCCGGTCACCAAAAGACACACCACATGATTCTATTTATATGAGTTACTTAGAACAGTCTAAATCATAGAGATAAAAAGTAGAATGGTGGTTTTGAGGGGCTGATGGAAATGGAAAATGGGGGGAGACAGTTTTGTTTAATTGGTATAGTTTCAGTTTCATAAGATAAAGAGTCATGGAAATGATATGTCATGCTGGTGATAGCTGCACAACAATATGACTATACTTAATATCACCGAACTATACATTTAAAAATGATTAGGGTAGTAAATTTTATGTCATGTGAATTTTACAACACAAAAAACTGAGGGAAAAACCTCAGAGACATGATAATGGACTCCATCTAGAGCTGCTGTGATGCTAAATAACTCATGTACAAGTAGAAGCACAACAAAAAATAATCAGGACAAAAACAGTCATAGAATAAAATCCACTGCAGTCACAGACAGCTTATATGATCTACAAAACTGGACTTGGCCACTAATGCCACTCAACTACACAGGGCTCCCGAACAAAAATCCACAAAGGGTAAGCTCTTTGAAGGCAGGAAATACTAACATCTTCTCAAAGCACCTAGTTCAGGGGCTGTTTGTTTAAGCTATCACACAGGGACAGAGAGTCAAGCACAAGGCCTCTAACCAGCAAGACAGTAAGAAGACACCTCTTGAGGACATACTTCCACTTCCCCTTCCCCCAACAATGCTATTCAGGTCTATGAAATCTGCAATGCCCACAGATCCAGCAGCAGGGACAGGGAAGCCAAGCCACGTGCTCAGGGGACCATATGGCTACAAACAGCACAGATCAGCTAAAACGCCACAGGGAAGGCAGGCAGGGAACTGGCAGGCCACGACAGGCACAAAAGTCTCAGGCAGGCTCAGCTAATCGCTGTGAAAGGAACATGCTTTTCAGCTAACCTAGAGAGACAAGGAGAGCCCTCCCTTGCATCTCATTCCTTGAGAAGACTGCTTAAGCAGACAATGGAAACCAGTCTTTCAAAGGAGAAGATGCTTGTTTCAAATTCCTCAGAGTGAGCCTCTTAACCAACACTATAGTTTTGCATCAGTTTCACAAATCAACGAAACAGCCCCAGAGGCACCCAGCTAAAGAAGTCAGAGGGTAGCTTTTGTAAGCATTTCAGATTATTTTAGTTGTGCCCTATACAATTAATTCTTAAAAAAGAGAGTGACCGATGAAGAGAGAATCACTATTTGCTAAGGCCTCCTACTCACATGATTCTCAGAGCAGAATCACTCAGCAAAACTTTGTGGGACTTTTCAACTATGTGGGTATGGGCCCTGGGTACCAGAGGACTTTATTAGGTTTCCTTAAAAAAGTTATTGGGCACTAACAGACATTTTAAATCATGTAAACATGACTGTAGAACTATAGCGGAGTTCTAGGTTATGAAAAAAAAAAAACAAAGAAAGAACAAAGGATTATTATCTGAGTAAGCCTCCAATAAGAAAAAGAACCAAAAAGTCAAGGCATGGAGGGATACAGAGAGTATACAGAGAAAACTTCAAGAAAATTAATTCCTAGCACAGTTAGATAATGTGAAATAAGTTTTAGATGTTATTTTTAAGTAGTAAAAGGAAAACATTCAGAGAATAAATAAAACTCTTAGAAATTAAAGAACAGAAGAAGAGTTGAAAAATAGAGATAAGAACAAAAGAACAGAGAAGGAAAATAAAAGAAAAAAAAAAAAAAAACTGGAACACCAGCCCACAAAGAACAACATTCAAACAACAAATGGGAGTACTAGAAAAAAGGAGAAAAGATAAACTAGATTGAATTCAACGAAAGAGCTGGGGGCAAAAAAGTCCCAAGACAAAGATCTAAACATTGAAGTATAATACAATCACATATAAATAAATAATGCTGTATCATTGAGAAATGTCGGAATGCTAGTATCAAAAAGAATTTGCTAAATCCTTCTACAACAAATCATACAAACAACAAATCATACAAACTAAAGAATCAGAATGGTTTCAGACTCTAAAAAACAAGAACAGATCTTAACTAGATGATGGGACAATAACAATTCTGATGGAAAATAACTTCCAAAATAAAATTCTATACCCAGCTAAATTATCAATAAAGTTTAACTACAGAATGAATATGAAAAGTCTCAGAAAATTTACCTCAAGCACTTCTGCCATGAAGTTAGAGAAAACGTATGCCAACAAAATGAAGTAACCGATCATAAAGAAAAATTGAGGGCATCTAACAAGCATAGTTCTAATCAGAGAGTAAGGCAAAGAAACCCCCTCAGTATAATGATGAAGAAATTCAAAGATGTAACAAACTTTCAACAGGTAAAAAGAGGAACCAGACAAAATTAGTGCAGGTCATGTGGCTCTGAGAAAGTATTTTTTAAGGTAAGATTATCAAACTGAATGAATGCCCGAGAGGTAATTTAGAAAAGTAGAGGGTATGAGAACTGAATTAATAGCATGTATTTTAAAATACATGTAAATGTTAAAAAACCAGTAACTATGGGGAAAACAAAAAGTGTGTAGGAAATGAAAATTACATTTAAAAGCTATATAGATATAGCTCTGTGGTGATTAGCATTTACAAAGTAAATACTGAATATTAATTTAACCAAAGTTATGACATAATCACATATGAAGGATGGGGAAGAGCATGTGTGCACCCATGTATATATGCATGTTTGAGGGAGAAAATTACATCCATTTTCACCTGCAGAATAAAGGAGAAAGGTTTCACCTAAAACCAAAAATTTTTTACAATAACATACATTTTATTCCCAGGTATGAATTAGCAAAGTATTAAAAGTGCCTCAAGGAAGACACAAATTGGACTAGTACATTTGTTAATAAGCCTACAAAAAGTTTACATTTCTTCTGTATTAAAAGTAAAGCATTTGTCTGGTGCAGTGGCGCACACCTGTAATCCCAGCAGCTCAGGAGGCTGAGACAGGAGATCTCCAGTTCAAAGCAAGCCTCAGCAATAGCAAAGCACTAAGCAACTCAGTGAGACCCTGTCTCTAAATAAAATACAAAATAGGGCTGGGATGTGGCTCAGTGGTGCCACTGAATTCAATCCATGATACCCATTCCCCACCCCACCCCAAAAAAAGTAAGCATTTATAAAAGTAAAATGTATATACAAAAAGAAGTATCGATCAGTACTACTCAGAGGGGCTGCCAGTGTGCAATGAGTTAAGGAACTTGTACCACAACATTATTTAACTACATATATCAGTAAGGGCACTACTGATATGTTTTGTAGCAAGTCTTTCCTTTTTTCAATTTTATTTGGGGGGTGGGGGCAGTGTTTACTGGAGATCAAACCCAGGACCTGAAGCATGTAGGACCACACTGAGCTGTATTCCCAGCTGCAAGTTTTTCTTGACAAAGAAAATAGTGCCTGGACTTACATTCTATCTCAAGATCCTCATGTCATAATGAGGCACTCATTATGGCATAGATCAGGGATCATCAAACTTTATGTAAATGGCCATTAGCAAATATTTCATGTTTTGCAAGCTAAAACTCAAAAGAGTTTTCAACAACTCCATAACAACTACAGAATTCTGCCATTGTATCATGAAAATAACCACAGACAATACTTAAACAAATACAGATGGCTATGCTCCAATTTATCCATAAATTGAAATTTAATTTTTGAAAATTTTTCATAAGCCACAAAAAAAAGTTTGTTTTTTTCCTCCTGTGTAAAATCCACAGGTCATACAAACAAGTGCAGAGCCAAATTTGTCCTATGGACCATAGGTCTTCCAATTTTGAGATAAGACAGTATGACCAAGTCTGTTTAAAAAAAAGCTACATTACAGTATTTTAGGTAATTTGAGTATTTTGCTTACCCTCTTTATATAATTTTCCTGTTTCCAAAACAAAAATAATGCTTAAAATTTTTAAAAAACTCAGTAAATCTCCTGCCCCACCCTTCACCAGAAGCCCTCTACCAATGAGCCACACCTTCAGCCCCTTTTACCTTTTGAGACAGCCTCTCCCTAAGTTGCCAAGGCTGGTCTTAAATTTGTGATCCTTCTACCTCAGCCTCCCAAGTTTTGGGGATTGTAGGCGTGTGTCACCACACACCCCAGGATTTTAGAGGAGAAGAAATGCTCCTGCAGCCATTTCTCCCTTTTCTAGTTGACAGTAGGTCATATTTAAGGCAAATGATACAGCTATCAGCCCAATCATCCAATCCTTTGAATTTCTTTCTTCTGCAATCTCTTAGTTCCCCAAACAGCAAAAGCCCAAAATGCATCTTCTGGGTTTTTCTACATACTGAGTATCAGCTGAGGACATGCTGGAAGAGACAGGGCAAGGTAATAGGACTCTCCCAAGCCTCATAGATATCACTAATGTCAAACACCCTCAAATAATAGTAAAACTGAAGACCTGCCTCCCTTGTTCAGTGAATGGTCATCCTTTGATTCAGTAGTCACATTTTAACTTCTAGAAAACACAGGCACAACTAAGTGAGTTCCAAGTACGGAGAGCAGTCCATGTCCAATTTTGCACACTAGAACATGCCTCACACAGAAAGGAAGCAGAGCTCTTCTGGTCTACATCAAGACCTGGAAGATGCACAGGGGAGTATTCCACCAGGGACAACTCCCACTCAGGTCTACTACAGGGGGTGATTACGGCTAACCTAACAGCTACTTAGCACCTACTAAAAGAAGGAAAGAGGACACTAGAGCACTCTGTGACCTATTACTTTGGGCACCATAAAAAAGAGAGTGAAATAATTTAGCCAGTTCCTCTAAGACTGCTAAAATTTTAGCATGCCAAGATAGTTTCAGAATTTTTCAGGCTGACAGTGCCACCTAGTGGCTGTCCATCCTAAATTGATAGTTAACGGATGAGAGAAGGCCACTTTGTCCAAGAATATGCATATAACCACTTTTTGCCTATAAATAGACAAAATTTCCACTAACTTTTGTCAAAAGAAAAAATAAGATGTAAAACATTACAGCAGTCTGGGAAGGCACAGACAACAGATCTACCAGTCAAGTTACCAAAACCTGCAACCAAAAAACACCATTTTTATAGCACCATTGATATAACCATTTAATGCATTTGTTAATAGTTTCAGTTCCCATCAAAGTAATCCATTCCAAGGCATATCAGTGAAGGAGAATTCTCGGGGGGGGGGGGGGGGGGGAGGCACACACACAAGAGTTACCAAACAGAACAAAGGGAAACATGAGGGTATGTATACTTGGACACAGTAAATCTGAGAGAACACCATTTGCTAACTATATAAAAAGAATCCTTAAAATATGAGAAGTATTCACACTAGCAGTGTCTGCAAGTTTAACCTGTGAATTTATGGTGACGTTATCCTAATTTACAGTGAGAAATGTAAATATTCTTATCATCTCTAAGTCCCTGAAACACACACACAGGCTTGCCCTGAAATATTCCAGAACACACACACACACACACACTTGTCTTGAAATATTCAAGAACTACACCATTTCTAATTGTTCAAATCCTCGTATTATCACTCTCCTGGCCATGTCCATTATGCATATCAACATGCTGAGAATGACTCACCTTGGCAACAAACTGCTTGTCCTTTTGATCCAAATTAGCAGTGGGAGCTACGTAGTCTCTCCATATTCTCAGCCTGCGCTCCTTGGCAAACCTGGCAACAAAAGAGTGATGCAAGATCAGCCAACCAGACCAAGACCATTCCATCTGAATCCATCACCATCATGGAAGCAGTTAGTGCAAACTCCTATCCTATCCTACAGATATATAAATCTCCAGTCAAATCAGAATGAAGAGTGAACAGCAAATGGAAATATCCAAATTTTACAGCAAATGGAAAAATCCAAGATACCTATATACATGAACTCAGAGTGGGTAGACTGATCAAGGTGTGCAACTGTTTGAGCGTAGACATCACAAGTCCATCTTGATAATAAACTCTGACTTATCCAGTATCTTCTGAGCAGCTATTACCACAGGTAGGGTGACAAAGATCAATTGGTCTCTTAAATGTGAAGAACACACACAAACATCTAAACAAACAAATGTATACTTTTTAAAGAATCACAGACATGCTCAATTGCCATTTGAAATAGAAAAAGGTTATCAACTATTAAAAAAGGTTATCAGGGGGCTGCGGTTGTAGCTCAGTGGTAGAGCGCTTGCCTAACATGTGAGGCACTGGGTTCAAGCCTAAGCACCACATAAAAATAAACAAATAAAATGAAGGTATCGTGTTCATCTACAACTTAAAAAAAAAAATTTTAAATAAATAAATAAATAAAGGTTATCAGCTACCAAATACTATGTTGAAAAACATAACCACCACCATAGTCCCTCTAAAGAATAACTGGAAAATAAACAAAATCCCTATAGAAGTTCCTTGGTAGGAGTTTTAAAAAACCATGTTGCCAGAAATTCATTTTCAAGTATAAGCCCAGTAGATATTTTCTGAGTCAGACTAAGAATGGAAAATTGAATATGTGTAAAGATTGGGGAGAAGAAAAAAAAAAAAAAAAAAATCAATGAACAGCTGTCTTAAACTATTTAAAAATGAGTGAATGCATGTGCAGTGGAAAGGAACTATTATTTCTGAAAACAGTATTGCAACCTTTTTTTTTTTTTTTTTAACAAGCACTAAAATGGGAAAATGACAAAGCAGGATGTACCAGTTGTAAAATACATAAAGTACTTCCATAGAGAGGATGTAATTTTACCAACAAGGCATGTAGCTCAAATATAGCATGCAAAACAGCAGGCAAGTAATCACATATTGAGATATGATTTGCATTCCCTGCATTCCCTGAACTAAGCTTATTTTATAATGATGAGTACTCTCCAAAAAAATCCATAAAATTTTCTACAGATGTTATGAAACATATAGATATTACTTTAATTTTACTCACTTTCTTCAAAGAGAATGCAAAAAATATATATTTATATATCAACCAAAAGAATGATTTAGAATAGTAATGGACTTAACACTTTTCTGAACACACACACACAGACACATATACACAATAAGAAGAAGAAATTAACCTCACAGAATAATCAGTATTTGGAACACTGTACTCAACAAAGTTATGTTTATAATGTAATTATGGGACAACATAAAAACCAAAAAAATTTCAGCAATCGCTGCTCTTTTTTTCACCAAATATGTGAAACATGCATTTCTCAGACATGCCGTATCAATGGGCCATATTAAAATCTATGTTTATAAAAACTTGAGACTATTTCTGCTAACACGTACAAAAGGATATGGAGAATCTAAGAAAAGAAACAACTACTATAGCTATTTTTCTGTTGTACACTACTTAGGTGTAGGTCTCAAGATCATTATCATTTTAAGATTCCGAAATAAGCAAAACAACAAGCCTCGAGAGTAGACCACTGTCATTGACTATCTGCCGTCTTCTGATCATATGCATGCTAGGAAGTGGAGATTCAACTTTTCCTATTATTTCCATTTATATACTCTTGGTACTTGCTTTTATTGTCTTCTGTCTACGCCATTAAATGAAGAAGTTCACCTAAACATCCAGAAATACTTGACCCGGACACTTGAAATAGCCAATGTTGGGATTTTCTACAGTCAGTTTTCTGGAAATAAATGATTTATTCTTTAATCATAAGGCACCAAGCCAGAAACAAGAAAGTAGCACCTCAAAATTGCATTAGCACTTATGATAAAACATACTTATAAGGAAATTAGGGCATCCTTTAGGACCCACAGCCTCAACCTTTCCATCATAGGCCTGCTCCAGCCTACCTATTTAAGAGTAACTAATAAGCAATTTTATTGTCCTGAAATAAGACGAGTCATTTTACACCAATGTGCCCAAAATCCAGAAATGAAGATATGGACTTGGAAAAAAACTGAACTGAAAAATGTTTAAAAAGTAAATCACATAAAGAATAATGTCTCAGTGAAAAATCTGAGCCCTTACTACCCAGCATTGAATTAAACCAAACCTAAAGACTAATACTTAAGTCATTCCTCTGTATGAGATCCTAGCTTCTTTTGTAATTTCCCAAACCTTTATTACAATAAGAAACAGCGACACAGATGGGTCAGAGAAGATGGCTAGATTCCTTTGCTTAGGCTCCTTGGCTAGAAGGTTTCCCTCCAGACCTTACCTCTCGGCTGCCCTCAGTTTTTCTGCACCCCGGGTGTAAACTGCAATCGACCAGTCCACACATCGTGCAAAACCTTCCTTCAGGAGGAGTTCAGTGATGTTGCCGTTCTGAGAAACAAGGAGCATGAGATTAGAAGCATGGATTAGATTCTGGAGCAAAAGAATCCATTTCTCTAGATTTCAAACACAATAAACATGGCCATAATCTACTTAAAAAATAAAGGAAAAAAAAAGTTTCTCTCATTAAGAAACCATCTCTAAGAAATAAAAAGAAACGATCTCTAAAATGGGAGACACCACTCTGAGACTCCTCTCAACAGCCTTGATTTCGTATCTGGACAACAACACCTCTCACTTAATAGGAGTAGGATAAATGTTAGTGGCATTGAATGAAATTGACATTTCTATAGCTCTTCTTGGGGGAAAGGAGGATGTTAATCTTTAGTAGAATTTCACCTACTCTTTCCTTCCCTAAGATCAGCACTTCTTCCTCTTTCCATAAGCACAGTTTCAAGAACAGGCTGGGTAAGGGAATGGCTTAAGCTACATCTTGCTCAGTGAATTACAATTCCTATTCTACTGTGACACAGAGCCATCTGGCAGGGCATGGTCAGACACTCAGCACTCCAGAAGAAACAGACATGGCCTTGGCACACTCCAAATCAAGCCTCCCAGGCTTCTAAAAGTGCTATCATGGAAGAATTATCTAACCAAAAATGTAACAGTAGTTTAACTGTATTACACATAGGTTACAATAATGAAAACTGGCTTAGTTGTCAAAAAACAAGGTCATTTTGTGTCCAAGAACAACCTAACTACCACAGTAAACAACAGGGTAAAATTCTCATAAATAAGAACTATAAGAACATTGGGACCTAGTTTCTGCTCAGAGTGAAGAAGTAACTGGATAAGGCCCAAAATACAGAAAATAATTGTTCCATACATTAGTTTCCTCATCACTGATCTACCAATACTCATCTGACTTCTCGACCTACAAACGCCTCACCAACCCTACTCTACTCTGTCAGTTACACTTTTACCGATATGGCCATCTCCAGCATTTCCAATTGGCAACCTTCAGCATCAAACACTTGGGAAAGTAAGGGATGAAATCCTCTTCCCCTTATGAACTCAGCAACATTTGACATTAACTTCCTAAGGGTAGGAAGTTGCCCAGATCTGTCCAATTCTATAAGACAAATGATATCTGCCTAAAAAATACCTCAAAATCATTAGGTAGTAATCCTTCCAAGATATTTAAATGGATGTTAAACAGAGTGAAAGATGACAGAGGCAAACTGCAGCTCTTCAAAGCCCAAGTCTGTCGTGACCCAAGCTGCATATGCACACTCACTGGATGAAGGATGGTACCCAGAACATTCTGGTTGTGGCAGCTCTCCAGGATGATCTGAACATCTCTCTGAAGCAGTCGCGACTCAGTAAAAAATTTGGCTTCTGCAGCAAAAGGCTCCGGTGTTTCACTGCCATCTGCTTCCCGGCGAAAAGTTGGGCACTGTAGGAGAATAAGGCAGGAAAGGAAGGCAGCCCAGTGAGAGCCAGCTCTCCCGCCCTACCCAAGCCTTCTGCACACCCAACCTGCTACAGGCCATGCTCAGGGAGGCCTCCACCAACTCTTCTAACCCTTCTGAAAACACACTGTAAAACGGACTGGGAATATCATGCTCTCATATTTCTGGGTAAAGACAAATAAAACTCACATAGGGAAAATCATCGAATTACAGTTGAAAATAGATCTGTGTCAAGAGAAGATCTGCCAGGGCCTAGCTTTTAATCCCCAATCTTTAAAAAATTCCAATGGGATCCAGGTGCAGTGGTGTACACCTGTAATCCCAGCAACTCAGGAGGTTGAGACAGGAGGATCACAAGTTCGAGACCAGTCTCAGTAACTTAGTGAGATCCTCAGCAATTCTATCTCAAAACAAAAAAAAAAAAGAAAAAGAAAAGAAAAGAACTGGTGACATAGTGTGGAAAAGCACCCCTGGGTTCAATCCCCAGTACCAAAAATAAAAACTGGAAAATCCAGAAAGGGACTTAATAGAAGCCATATTCAGCAACACTTGAGAGCCACTCATCCCTAATCTTCTAGGCTTATACCCTCAACAACCTTCCATTTCAAACAGACCCAGAATGCTTTCAAATATTAAAAAAAAAAAAAAAAAAAAATTGATCCAATTGGAAACATTGTGCTACAACATTTAAACCAAAATAAGTATAAAAGAACTCTGGTTAATGGATCACACCAAGAAGGAAACAGAGATCCAAAGCCTCCAGGTAGAGAAATCTACCTAGCACTGAACATTTCTACAAATCCCATACCCACCGTGTAGCCCAGTATATGGTCTGACCTTGATCCCAGACAGCATGACGGTAACCAGGTAGTAATCTGGGAGGAGTAGGGCCCTGACCACACTGCCATCTCGCACGTGCTCGATGATAGCTGCATGACATAATAAACAACTTACATCATTAGAAAAGTCGTGAGGGGATAAACAATGCCCAATCAAACTGCATTAACCTGGTAACTCTCCCCCGGACCCTGAGAAAGCCTCCCTCTGAGAAGTGAGGACACACTGGCAGATCGTGAACCAGTCTAGGGAAAACAGTCAAGACCTGCTTCTGTCTTCTGAACCTTCTGGGACCTCATCACTCACACCAAAGCTTTGTTATCCAAAATCTAGGTTGCTCACCACGTACCAGGTGCCAGAAAAAAGAGTAACTCGGGATTGGTAATACTTTTCTTTTACTTAACCTGTAGTTAACAAGGTCTCAAAGTGGAACCAAAAACCACATAGCATATAAACATATATGGACTACATGTTTCTATCTCCAAGTAGCAGGGGTAGTATTTAAGTACCTTCTTTTAGAGACAGAAAGATCCACAATGTGTAAATTACCAACAACTTCCTACCTGTCAATGGCAAAGAACTAGCCTCTGAGAAATACACCTGATGTAACCTGCATGAACAGAATTCAAACTCCCTTCCAAAATGCCATGGTATCATTTTACCCTTAAGGATTTCTCTTGGATACTAAATAAGCAGAAGAAAGACTCACGAGAGCCTATAAACCTCAAGAAGCAAAGAGAGCAAATAGAAAGAAATCACCCTGAGTCATAGCTGCCTCTTCCTGCCCGCCTACCATTGACAGGCTTCTGGTGGTGTGAGTCCACAAAGTGCCTTGGGTTCTCGATGGTATACTTCAGGTCCCGGATGGTGTGTGAACCGTTCCCCTCACTCCACATCCCTTTCTTCGCTGCCTTTGCTTGTTCCTCACATTCTGAAAGCCGGCTCTGCTCAGGGCTGGGATGTAAAGAACAAAAAAGCTTGGTTATTGAGTTCACAAAGAGAAACCTACAGCTCTTAGTCACTAGGTTTTTTTAGCATGTTCTATCCTGGAAGAAACCAAACCATTTATTTAAGACCTATGACTTAAGACACAAGCCTATAACCAGAAAATCAACATAAGTACAATTTCTAGATTCCAAACCTGTTCCTTCAAACAGATTAGGATCTAAGAACATGTAATGAGATGACCCAAAGAACAAACTCTGAGTACTGCCACCACGAGCGAGTCAAAGACAGCAAGCCAGTGGCTCAGAGGGGAGCCACTCCAAGGGATACAGCTTCATTTAACCACCCCAGATTCAGGAACTAGAATCCAGGCACAGCGCAGCAGGACACAGTGCAGGGAAGGTGATTAAGAACTGCCCTCACTCTCAGTCCACAAAACAAGGCTGTGGCACGTACTGCAAACATTGCCCTAAACACAAAATGCTGCCCAAAGCTGTTTAACCATTCAATAAGGCCAGCTAGGCAAAAGATGGTTTGAAAATAAAGCCTCCTCCCTATTCAGGCAGAAAACCAAACCACATACTAGAGCAGCCAAAACGTAGATAGACCAAAGCAAGTTAAAAAAAAAAAAAAGTGGGAACTAGAAACAGCTCTTCTCTCTCATATCTGAGCTAAAGTTAGAGAGGAATGAACTGCAAGGGCTTTGTACAATCTCAGACAACTGGTACCATCAATGGTTATACACATTAACAGAATCTCCTCCCACCTTGATCAGTAGGGACTGCTAAGCAGGAATGACCCACCATTGCTCAAGCCAAAAGTCTTCAGTACCTCTCTTCCTTACCCCTACCCAAAAGGCAACCACATCCTCAGAGATCCAAAATCACAGCCAGAATTTGACAGAAAATGTAGCAAGTGAGATAAAAGCAAACACAGAAACTGAGAAAAGGAGACTTTGTGTTTAGAGGAATTAGTACTCCAGTGGAGATTCTTTGTTAGGATGCTACAAAACTGTAGTGGGATTTTTTTTTTTTTTTTTATTACACATTCCAGTTGCAAACTGAATTCCCAAAAAAACATTGCAACAGTAATCATGCCAGTAATTGTCCTTAAGTTAGAACTGAGGCATACTTTCAAAAACACCACCTAAAACAAATATCTTAATTTAACAAATTCCCACATGTATACACACCAATTATGGAGTCCAGCAAACATCTCCTTGCAATCAAGGAAGGCTCACAGGTGAATGACCCAGCCCTAAAGTCTAAGAGGCCTTTGCTCAATCTCATCTTCAGTATACCCCATGCAAATATTTATCCAAAGCCTTTTCTTCAGCTACTATAGTCATGTAACACTGGAAGGACTTAATGATTTAAAAAGCATGTTTACAGACTTCAAATTACCGATGTAGCATATCACTTTTCAGAGACAAAAGTGTTAATGAAAGCCAGCTGCAATCTATCCTACCGAGAGCTAACACTAGTGAACTTAAGCATGATGCATGTACTACAAACCTTACACACCTAACATTCCCTTCTAACAGGTTCACATTGCCATTAGTTAAACGAATATGTTTTTACCTACTAATTAAGTGCCTAAAGATTCATAGACAAAACAGACTTAAAAGGTCCTGGAGAGCCAGAAATTTCTCCTAACCCTCAAACCAGAACAACTGTGCCCTGTCAGTTTCCTCAGATTTTGCTTTCAATACTATTTATTCACCCAGCTTCACTTTTCACTGCACCATTTCTTGAACTCAATATGACGTCATATATCTGTTTATTGTCTGTCCCCTCATCAGAATGCTAGCAGAGCCTAAGTCTGTTCACTGTTATGTTCTCAGTGCTAAGAACACAGCCTGGCACATAGTAAGTGCTCTTACTATATCTGGGTCTGGATGGATGCAAAAATTCTCTGGAACTGAATATCTACAGTCTAAGAACTATTGACTCATGAATATGAAGAACAGAACTACCTAGTCTCAAAGCCTGTTTTTTAAAGCGGTACACACATCAAACACCATTAATGAATGTTTAATGATCTCCTGGTTCAAAATAAGCCATAGGCAAGAATATCTTGGACAGCCCCTAAGATTATCCATTTTATATGAAGAAACAGGAACAAAAATATAGCCAATCCAATTAACAGTTGACCACCCTATCTCCTCTGACATCTTGAGAAGGACAAAGGAACAGACAAGTGCTGGATACTTACTTATTAGCTCGCATGCCTTCTCTCCGGGTGGCCAAGCCCTCTGCAACCAGTGACTCTGCAATGTTTTCCCCATTAGTATCTGAGGAGGAAAACAAGAAAATTAAACAAGAAAACGAAAAGACTCAAACCTGCCTCCACTAACAACACAGCTCCAGTAGACGGATCACTTTGACACTCAGTTCTTCAAGGAGTGACGCTGCCTGAGAACCAGACCCATGGTGCGGCACTGGGCTTCTCGCAAGACCTCATCTCCCAAAACATCTACTCTCGGGCCCAGAGACCGATCCATCTTCTCAGAACTTTGTTTCTAATTTTCTAGTGTAACTCCCAGTTCAAAGCCAATCTCAGGAACCACAGGAGACTGACAAGAAAGCAAGACGCCTGTGGCAGGCTGCTCGGAAGAGCACGAAGCAGTGACCAAAGGAAAACAGCGAAAGATGAACCCAGACCTGCTGCTCAGCAGCTTAGACAAGATCTCTCCGATCTAATTTATTCACCCCAAGAGTGGGGACAGCACTTGCCTCCATGGGTTCTTGTGAGAATTAAATAATGTATGTAAGTCACCAGATACAGAGCTGAGTACATAGCAGGAATAAGAAAAGGCCCCCTCATCTTGGACGACAGAGAAAGACATCCATTTAGGGTTGTGTATCACTTCACACCTCCAAGTCTAATTCCTCTCCACAATGTCCCACTCCCAGAGGACACCAAGACAAACTATGGTACTTGAGAAAGAAAGTGTCTTGCTCTCATAGAGATACGCAGAAGACAGTGGCTTAGATTTCTAATCTCACACAGCAGCCGTCAGAACAGACAAGAAAAATGAAGTTAAACATAAAACTCAACCGGATGAGGTTCTATTCAGGCACTTGAAACATTAATTGCATTTCCATACTACTGAAAAAGCTTTTAGGCTGGGAATATTCTCTTAAATCTTTGCTTGTCAGCTGAAACGATAAAGAGACATCTAGGAGGGAATCACCACATAAAAATCTTTAATATAGCAAAGAACATACTCTTAGATAAACTGAAACACAGCAGTCAAGCTTATAGGTAATGTCAGAATAAAATTCTGCTTAAAATTTATATTCAGTACACTACACATCAACTTCCATAAACATTAACAAGTACACCCACCCCCACAAAACCAACCTGAATGCCTCACCATTAGAACTCAGAAAAGTCTGCAGAAGCAAACTGTAAGTCTCTTTCCCCACCAAAGTCGAGGGGAATGATATTTATATGAGGAACACTCAAGTCTGAGGCTCAGGATAGATCATCTGTTCTTTCCATGGAAGTTAGCGCTGAATCCAGACACACACCCAAGTAGTATTAGTAAAGATCACATTGGTTCCTTAAAAGTAACAGGAGTTCCAAGAGTGAAAAGTCAAAAGGAAGGATCCAACAATTAGGGAAAGGGTGAACACTGAGATACCAAGAGGTCAGGGGGTAGAAAGAATGAAGCCCAGGTACAAACAAGATGAGTGGTCACAAAAACAGCCAATCGACAATGCACTCAATAGCTCTCCCATGTTTTCTTGGCACAGACCACTCAGAAATGGCCCACTTCTGAAGAGTTCAGTTCCAAATGCTCCTTCAAAAATGAGAAAAATATATTCCCCTAGGCTGAACCCTCAAAGGAGGCAACAAAATGTGGGTACACAGGGAACCAAAAAAGAAATCTGCAAACCATAAACCTCATTCTTGCTCAGTTATTTATCAAATTAAGATTCTGATCAAGTCACAATTAGGGGATAGTATTCAGATCAAATGGATGACTATGTTGTCTTCAAAAGTCAGAAAACTGATCAACTCTTTTTCTAGTAAGTTCTAGGCTAACCTCAAATTCTACCATTTTTCCCCCAACCTAAAGAGAGAAGGAAACTGAACAAGACGACTCCAAGGTCATTCCCAACTCACTTCTCCAATACCTCTACAATTATAATCAGTCTTAACAGGATGTTATTAGTCTCGCCACTCAACCTGGCTTGTTTAACTCCAGCTCTGACTACACAAGTCAAATGGATGATCTAAGATAGTCAAACTACATGAACTATTAGGGTTGCTTTTTTTAAAAGAATCACAGGAAATTTTTTTTTAAATGTTCTCTTAAACTGCTCATGTTCATCATACTGGCTTTATATATTTTATCAATTCTTTCAATGTCTTTTATCTGCTCAAACTCCATTCCCCAGTTTTACTCTGCCTCCACCTAAGTCAAGAAAACCACAACACCTCACACCCTATGAGCCACCTAGCTCAGCTAAACAACAGGGGCATGCACACATATTTACTGAGAATACACACCATGCCAAAGGTAGCACTTTACATATACCATCTTTTTAAACTTTATCTTTATATATACTATATTTTTAAAGCCTGTGTTTTTTTCAATTCTTACAATAACATGTGGCCAGGGGGAAAAAATGACAAGACCTGAACAGATCTTCCTTTCCTAAAGAGTCCCCAGGAAAAGAAGAAAAGCCACAAGATAAAGGAAACAGGATACAACATAGGAAATCTATGGGAATTCAATTAGCACTCTGACTAGAAGCACAGAGCCACCAAGTTCCACAGGCTGGTGGCCTAAACAGGAGGGAGAGTGCTACGCTGTTCCACATCCGCCTCAAACCACGCCAAGAAAGCAGCACAGAAGTAAACGAGGAGCAGGACTGCGGGGTCGTGTCTGTGCATCTATGTGCCACATGCCCAGTACCTGACACGCTTCCAATGCCACCTACAGCCACTCCTCAGGCTACCTTCAGTGGACTGCCACCACATGAAAACCCCCTCAGAGGAATTTTACACTCCATGAGTCCGCTCCTCCTTGCCGCTCACCTTTGCCAAGGTAGATCATACCATACTCTCGCCCCTGGGGAGTCTTGTTTTCTATCGTGAAACAGACTTCCTTCCCAATCAGCTTCTTGCGAAGGAACTCTCGAGCAGGAAATGCCCAGGGCTGAAAGACAAAACAAAGGTGTCACAGGAGAACTGCTCATTCCAGGACCCAATCAGCATTCAACAACTTCATGCCAAAACCACCTGAGTACCTACACGTTTGCCCCTGCACTAAGGGAGGACAAGAAAACGAAATGCACACAATGCAGATTACGCACTTAGGGCCTCCAAGGAAAGGAAGGCCTAGCAATTGGTTAGCAAACCCTAAACACAGGTCTCGGAGCTTTCCAGACACCGGCAATAGCGCTCTCCCCATCACTGTCAGCTCAGTTACACCTTACTTCCTGGATACTATTTGCCAACACTTTTATAGCACTTGCCACGTGCCAGCCACAACTCCAACTGCTGTCTACATACCAATCCACTCCCTGAAATGGGGAGCCCAGGCTCCAGGAGCTCCCTAGACAGAGGGGCATCATAAATAACAACTACCACCTCCATTTGTTCACCTCTTTCCAATTTACAGAGCACTTTCCCCAAAACCAGTCTGAGGCACTGCTAGAGGAACATGAGGGTTTAGTGCTATTCTTTCAGAGTGAGTTCACCACTCACCAAAGAGTCTTATTTATGTCATTTCTGCCACCTTTTAAACGACAGCAGCACAGTTGAGAGGGCATTTTCCCCCAAACATCTCCTCTTCTATCCTGCTCCAGTCTGAAGCCTTTGCAAGTCCAAGATTCTTAGAAGGACACCAGTAACAGCTCTGAGGAGGATCAGCCTGATGGTGGCATTCTTCCCTCTCACCCACTCACAACACAGACACAAGGTGGGAGCCACGCATCCCCACACAGCGTTGTCTCCAGGCCACCAAGAAAATAAGAAAATTGACTGAGCACAGGGGTTGCACACCTATAATCCCACCAACTTGGGAGGCTGAGACAGGAGGATCACAAGTTCAAAGCCAACCTCAGCAACTTAGCGAGGCCATCTCAAAATTTTAAAAATAAAAAAGGGGCTGGGAGTGCAGCCCAGTGGTCCCCTCAAATCAATCCCTAGTACCAAGGTTTGGTGAAAGGAAAGGGGAAGGGGAAGGAAAAGGGAAGGGAAGGAAAAAGGGAAGGAAAAAGGAAAGGAAAGGAAAGGAAAGGAAAGGAAAGGAAAGGAAAGGAAAGGAAAGGAAAGGAAAGGAAAGGAAAGGAAAGGAAAGGAAAGGAAAGGAAAGGAAAGGAAAGGAAAGGAAAGGAAAAAAGAAAAGAAAAGAAAAGAAATTGAGCACAGGGAGAGTTTTGTCCCATGTGTGCCCTACCACTCTTAAGATGGTTCAAAGAAGGGCGATGTCTCCTCTGAAACAGCCCTGTCAGGGTGGACACCCGCACTCAAATTTACAGTCCCGTCCTAGGACAGTGCCCCATGTTCCCTTAGAATAGAAACAGGAGGGATGAGCTGACAGTTTCAGGAGCATATGGTCAGTAGGAGCCCATGTCCCGAAAATGCACCAAGGAGAAAAGGGTCTTCCCCTTTTACAATGCAATACGCACACATTCCCTATGACAAGCTCTGAAATCCAAGACCTCCAGCTGCACATGGGAACAGCAAAACAGTAAATGAGCGGCTGGAAAAGGAAGCTTCTGCTAACCTTTTCAGTCCATGAAGATTAATCCATGGGATCACCCAACAACTTTTCTAGAAGAAAAATATTCCCAGATGAGAAGTCAATCAAAATATGGCAAATCTACCAACTGGCTGGGCTGGCAGTCATGACAACAGTGTTGTCACATATATACCAACTATGACTGGTTCCAGGAAGAAGTGGTCCTAGGTAAGGGTGCTCAAAGACCTTTTAACAATCTTGTACGCTCTTATGAAAATTCCAACAGGCAAAGGAGCCAGTCACTCAGTGGCAATGAACAGTTGTCCATATCATTACGGCTCACCCCTCCACACACACTGAAACTGAAAACAGATACCACTTGCCAAGAAGTTCAATAACTGATTCATGATTTCAATTATCAATCACATCACAGAAACAATACTGAACAAACTAACAGTAATGAGCCTCACGCATATAATTTAGTGGGTCAACTTACTCTAAAAACATACCCAGCTATAGCTGTGCTTAAGATGTAGTCCCAAGTACCAGGTTAATATTTAAAATTCAGTAACACTGTTCTTAAATACTTAGAAAAGCTCTGATCATACATGTGCTCCTAAAGGAAGTCAAGACTGGTGAAAACCCATGTAATTAGGGTCAGTTCACAAGAACATGAATATCTAGCCTTTATGGGGATCCTCCAGTTTCTATTCACCAGGCAGAAGCTTTCTAAAAGCTTTCAAGGCTTGCTGAAAGAAAATCCTTCTCTGATGCCCTCATGTTTTAGAGCTGGTCCGTCATTAAGCAGTAAGAAAGCCACACTGGACATCTTGAAATGAACACATATAACAATGTAGGAAACAAATCACCTAGTTTCTACGATCTTCCTTCCCTAAACCAACCCTCTCAAGTCGTTTTCTATCCAGAGATGGGTGAATTCTGTAACCAGGCAAGATATTAGTTAAGAGAGGAGGCTCAGAGCTATGCAGGAAAGAAATTGACCATCGCTGCTCACAACGGGCAAGAGAACACTGTGGAAGAGATTCCATGCAGGCTGAGGATGAAGCTCAGTGGTACCGCTCTTGCCCAGCATGGGTGACACCCTGGGTTTAATCCCCAGTACCACAATCAATCAACACCACAAAACAAAACGAAGAATCCTTGTAAAAGAAAGGCCAGTGTTTCCACATGTACACACAGGACAGTCAGGAAGAAGCCTTCAATCTCAAAAAAAAATCTCCCACAACAACTATAAAGGCAAATATAGGGAAACTCCCTAAAAGCATTATCAGGAGCCAGAATGACCTATTAGGAAGAATAACTGTGTTCTATTCAAATGATGTCCCAGAGTTCCATCTAAAAAACAAGTAGCCTTTAAGTAAAGACTCAAAATTACCTCCTCCTCTCTTTAGAATGCCCAATGCTGGTAATCTGAATCTGGCAGCTTATTTTCCAAGCCCAGAACCAAGCAAAACTGTGACAACTGAAGTGAAATGCAACTTTTTAATTCCAATCTTCTTCAGTCATACTAATAAAATAAAACTACTAGGACGAGCTCAAACCCCAGACTATGTAAAATCTTAAAACCAGATACTTTTATACATGGTTTTGTGTTCTATGCTTCTACCCCAAGCCCCATATTGGAATTTAAACCCAGGACACTGTACCACTGAACTGCATCTCTAACCTTTTTTATTTTTTACTTTGAGACAGGTTCTAAGTTGCTGAAACTGGCCTCTACCTTGCAATCTTCCTGCCTCAGTTTCCAAATAACTGGGATTACAGGACTGCACCACCATGCCCAGGGTGTTCTAAGATTCTTGTCCCTTCCTCTCTTCTAATCACCCATTGTTCCACGTGGATAACTTGCAATTCCATCTCTCCCTTACCACCCTAATCCTCAAATGCTCAAATGAATATGGGACTGTGACATTCACTGCTGTATTTCTCATGAAACCAACATACAGCTTTACACGGCAGGAGCTCAATTAATCTGTGGGAAATAAATATATAATCCCACGGTGCCCATCAATGCAGCATCTAGGCTGCCTGGAGTAGCTAGGCAACGCTGGGGATTAGCCTGGAACGGGGCAGTGAAGGCTGAGACATACGGTGGGGCTGCTTTCATTGCCACAGGACTTAGGGGAAAGCTGAGTACCACTGAAAAGACAACAGAAGGAAGGCAAAGAATAATCAAGTGAATGATATTTGGGGCAGTGATACAAAGGAAAGAAAATGAACAATAATGTCCTTGATTTTTCTTGAATGTGAAAAGAACCAAACAGCTCCAAAACAATGGAAACCTGGAAGGTGTTGCCGCAATGAATAATCCTGCGGCTCACAGAGAGAAATGCTTGGGTTCTTTTACTCATTATCCACTTAAACATTTATTCACTGTATACCTGCTTTGTGTCAGCTGCTGACTAGACAGAAGAACAGAGATGAGAGAAAAGGCCCCTTCTTTTGAACAGTTTATGATCTAGTAGAGAAAAACACAGACCTGGGAAGAAATGTTGAGGATGCTCTTCCTGAACTAGATGGAATATAAGGAGGCATCCTGAGCCACACAGATGGGGAGGAACTCCTGATGGAGCAGCATGAGCTAAGGCAGAGGAGGTGGACTCCAGTGTCCTGGGAAGAGACCTGAGCGCTGCACCATGGTTGGGCCTTAGCATCCCCAAAGAGACTGAAAGTTAAATCACAAATGCACTGTGTACAGCCTGAGACATGTAGGCTTGTCAGTGAGGAACCACTCAAGTGTCTGGGAATAACAATGAGCAAGGCAATAAATGAAATTATGTTTCAAAAGGATCTGGGTACCTATGGAGAAAGGATTAAAAGGAAGAATGAGGCAAAGGGACTTCATTTCAACATTTCAAGCACATTATCAGAGTTGAACAAAGAGCAGTGACAACAGCAATGAAATGTCAAGGATGGATAAGAGATTTTAAGGAGGCAGAATTTCTAGGTCTTGATAAAAGGCTGGGATGTTGGGGTGGGGGCAGGGTGAAACAAGAACAAGGGAAATCTGGTTGGGGTAGCTTCAAGGGCACAGCAGGAGGAAAACCAGATCACAGCAGAGTGAGGACAGACTAGGTGTTAGGAGGGAGAAATAATGACTCTGGGGGTGAATCTACAAATACTTCATCTGCCAGGGATCCTTGAAGAGTTACTGGGAGAAACTTGATAAAACTGAGTTGCTCAGGAAGAGACAAAAGCACTAGACTATATAAATATATGGGACCAAATGGAATGCCAAGTAAGATTAGAGGGTATCCTTTCAGCCAGGATAGTTCTGGTCAGATTCCATTGTCCTGTTACAGAGCAAGTTCAAACTGGCCTTGCGCTTCTCTGCCCCAGATTCTCACCCACAAAACGGGAAATTAAAACACAACCCTCTTTCTTAGAGGCTACACTGCTTCTTTCTTCTGAGGAAATGAACTTGATCAGCTCCAAGAAAGGTCAATACTCTTCACCTCTCAGAAGCGGTAGAGTTGTTACACAACATGCAACTGAAAGGAAGAGATTTAAAATGTAGGTTTGCTCATCTGAAGACCACACAATATTTGAAAACTATTGAAAGAAATTTAATCTTTAGTACTTGGTCTAACACAGAAGCAGTGATTACCACACACTAACATTCATTAAGTACTTTATAATGCACTAAGCACATCACATTTTCTTGTTTAATCTGTATTGAACAATGAAAAGAATGAATCTCAATCTATTAAGTCCAAGAATCTAACTGGTTCATGCTGACAGAATAATTATGGGTAATTTTTCTCTACTTCTATTATCTGTAACATTCCTTTACATTTTTTTTTTTTTTTTTTTTTTGGCTATACTGGGAATTGAACCTACGGTCTCACACATGCTAAATAAGAGCTCTACCACTGAGCTAATTCCCATCCCTTCACTATATTCTTAATTTAAACAAAATATCCTTAGTTAGAGTTGAAAAAAAACCTAAAATCTCTTCCCTAAATAAAAGATCCTCATGAGCTCTTGCTTTTTCTTCTTCACTACCCTGGAACAGAAGAGCAAAGGAGGGCTGAGGTACTAATTTGTGCAACATCAAGTTGGGACAAAGGACAAATAATTAAATTCTAGAAACTTCATTTCTGATACCCAAAGCACTACTAAAGAAGAGACACACACCAATGTTTCAAAATGTAAAAGCAAAGAAAAGTAAATCATGCCAAACTGGGACTCATGGCAGCAGCCTGGAGAGGCAAGGAGTCAAAGGAAGACCACAAAGAAGCAATGGAAGCCAGGCATTAGAGCTGGGGGAGGGGAGTGCTGGAGGCAGGGAGGAGATAGGGAACAAAAACCCAGCAGTTTCTCAAGTCACCATAACACAACTATTAGCTGCCAGTTGCTGAGAAACAGATGAAAACTTCATCCTTAAGAAGTCCATGTTCACACAAAATTTTACAAACAACTCCATGGGATTCACAGATTGCTTTAGGGCTGGATGGATCTCAGATTAAGAATTCATAATAAGGGCCCAGCATGTATCATAGGATACCATTTATGAAAATGATGTTATACAGATGTTAAATATCTTTGAAAGGAGACACAAGACACTAATAACACCAACTGTCTCTGGGGGAAAGTACTAACTTTTTCACAGCTCTGTCATAACTGATGGTGACTTCAAATGGCTGAGACTACCTAGAAGATGTTCTCAATTTATTCCCAAAGCAGCAAGGGAAAATACAACCAACCTAGCTTATGGGAAAAGGTTCAAGAAAAGCCCTGAGACCCACGATGGCTGCTAAGGCAGTGAATGTGTAACTACCAGATGCAGCTACGGGGGTGTATTCAGAGCCATCAGTCCCATAATACCAAAATACTCAAAATACACAGAAAAGAAAGCACTAAGCACATCACATTTCAAAATCATGACACTCAACAGGTGCGGAAACGCACACCTGTAATCCCACCAACTCGGGAGACTGAGGCTGGAGCGACAAAGTTCAAAGCCAACCTCAGCAATTTAGCAAGGTCCTAAGCAACTTAGCAAAACCTTGACTCAAAATAAAAAAGGCTGGGGATGTGGCTCAGTGGTTAAGCACCCCTGGGTTCAATCCCTGCAACCAAAAAGGAAAAAAAAAATCACAACAGTCAAGGGTAAGATTGAGATGTTACTCAGGTCCACAGCCTTAGGAAGCACCTACCTCATCGGGGGTGTCTTTTGCATCTGGTTGTGTGGCAGCTGCCCGCCTGGCAAGATTGCCAGCGCGAATGTTGCTGAGGTTGATCTGCCTCTCAGGAGGAGGCCCACCGCGAGGCTGGCCTCGGACGATGATGGCACAGCCTGAGAGGACCTAAGCAGAGACAAAGAATTAGTGCTCTGGGTGTGACATCCACATAACACAGGTTGTTCACTAATGTATCCCCAACATCTTAATAGTACGTGGCACCTCAGAGGCCCTCAAATATCTGTTGAATGAACAGAATTACTTTTAACTTTATAAGAGAAATAACTGCCTAAAGCCTTGGGCCAGATTCCAAAATCATGGTCCCAAAAATACAAGCAGGAATTAAACAACCAATAGAAAAGCCATAAAACAAATAGACTGGGATGAAAAAGCATGTGAGATTTGGAAACTAACGACCTCTGTAACCTCATCCCAGCAAGCACCGTCGCTTGTGTTGTTTGCAGTTATTAAGAAGTTAATTCACACTTCTCATTCTAGGACAGAGGCAGACATGAACTTAAGGAAAGTGGAGGTTGAAGAGACCCCTATACACCATCTGAGAGGAGCGGAGCCCAAGGTCAAGAGAAAGAAAGTAGTCATGTAATCTGGAAAGCCGGTTCCTGGCCGACTAGAACAGGAGATTCTGATAAGTCCTTTAAGTCTCCCACATGTAGCAGCTCCTTTCGCCTCTCTGATCAAGGGTGCCAGGCACAGAACCCATGTGCAACTACGAAAAAGACATTTAGAACACTGTGTCAACGAGACCGGAGAGGACTGAGCCTTGTGAAAGAAGCTGAATCAAAAGGAAGGAGTCTGAGGGTGTTATGGACTGGATATGAAGTGTCGCCTGAAAGCTCCAGTGGTAATGCAGGAACATCCAGAGGTGGAGGAGGAGGAGGAGGAGAGCTCTGACCTATCAGTCCAGCCTCGTGAGCGCCAACTGGGTGGTAACTGGAGGCAGGCAGGCTAGAGTTGAAGGAGGTGGCTCACTGGAGGTGTCCTGGAAGGGTCCATCTTCCCTGTGGCCCTTTACCCTGCCTTCTGTTTCCCAGCAGGCCATTAGTGAAGCAGTGGTCTTCCACCACACCCTTCCACCATGATGTGCAGCCTCACCTTGGGCCCAGAGCAACAGACTCGGTCAACCATCGACTCCACCTCTAGAATCATGAGCCAAAACAAATTTTTCCCTCAAATTGTTCTTGTCAGGTATTCTGGTCAGAGTGAGAAAAGCTAACAGAGTGGAAGTCATCATACATACATCCACTGGCTAACGTTTCTCCCTCGCCTTTCCACCTTAAGTAATACTATAAATTGTGAGATATAAATCCAGGAGTGCATTTAAACATATATTCAAAAGAGGATTAGAAAAATAAATAACTGTTACGGTTTGGATCTCATATGACCTCCAAGCATGGTCCCCAATGCAGTAAGGTCCAAAGGTAGGGTTTTTAGGCAATGATTGGATAATAAGGGCTCTGATCTCATCAGTAAATTAATCCACTGGACGGGTTAGCCACTGGGAGATAAGACCTAGCTGGATGAAGTAGATCATGGGGTGTATACACCCTGGAAAAATATCTTCTCCCAGGCTTTCCCTGCTCTACCCTCTCTCCTCTTCTCAGCTGCCATGAACTGAGCAGCCCTCCTCCACCACTTCCTCCATGATGTTCTGCCTCATCTCATGCCCAAAGCAATGAAGTCAGCTGAGGATGGACTCAAACACTGAAATCATGAGCCAAAATAAACCTTTCCACCTCTAACTTGTTTATGTCAAGTATTTGGATTCCAGTGACCCCCACCATTACCCTGATTGTGATATTTCCTCCCTTGCTTCCTTGTACAGTTCTGTACAGTTCATAAATATATATATATAATATATATACACGCAAACACATATACATATATACCCTCAGCAATATGACTATTTTTTCTACTTATGAACTCCCTACCAATCGAGTTTTCTGCAGGTACCTACAAATAACTTGTTTATTTTGCTTCCTTTGTGTTTAGTGAAACTAGTCTATGTTAATGTTAAACACTAGTTTATTCATTTTCATGGCTGTATAGTATTTCATTATATGAACATACCACAATTCATTTACCCACTCTACAATCATTTTATGGGAACTTTATCAAACAAATAAGCATATTTCAATTTTTAAAAACTGGTACTCTGATTAATGTTTTAATATCTCCAATAATTTGAGTAGACAGACCTCAACCTAAATCACTCCTCTCTAGTCATACTCACACACAACGCACACATGCACATGCAGACACAGAATTCCTAAACCAGTTACAAACATGCTCTTCATTTTTATCCTTTCTGATCAAGTGTTACCAGCAATAAAACTCTAAAACTGCCAACCAAACAACCTTGCCAACAGCCTATTCTGAGAACTCATGCCCTAGGCATTGTCCCAGGGAGATGAGATTCCAAGAAGACAGCTCTCAAGTCCAAGCCAGGAAAGAACAGGTAGACTACAGCAGAGGATGCCTGGAGTTCCTGAATGAGACAAGAAAAAAAAAAAAAAAAAAAAAGGCTTGAACCTAACTCATTTATAGTCAATTCTCCGTGGTAAGTGGCAGAAACAAATACCTAACAAAAACAGCACACCGTAGTACATGTGCACTTTAAATATTTCATGAACGAGGCCTAGGAGGGCCACACAACTTACACCACACAAACCAGATGATGTGTCCCCACTGCCTGCTCCACAATTTTAGTTCAAGTTTTCACAAAAATAAATCACTCCCAGGAGACGCAATTCATCAGCTGATGAAGCTCAGTTGGAAAAAGCTAACACCCACTTACAGGAAAACTCACTGGGGTTAACCAAGGTACACTGCTAGATAAGCACTGACCCAGCCCAGGAACCATCTTCACTCCCGAAGTCTGACAACCACCACTGAAAAGCTCAGAAGAATCCCCTTCATCCCTAAACATTAGGAATGCCTCTGCCTAGTATCCTAGGTCCCTGGGGGCAAAGTGTCTTCTTTTATCTGGGCCCCTCAAAGATCTTTGGCAAACAACTTGCACGCAGCCATTTTGCAAAAATACTCTCTTCACAAATGCTGTCAGAACTTCTTTACATTACTGCACCAAATATGCTTGAATTAATACTAGAGAGATATGTTTTTTACCTTTTAGGCTGCTCTGAGTATTTAATACTATTGAGTATGCTAATTCGAGTAGCAGCTACCAAATCAGCCTTCTAAGCAACAGGAATAGATTCATCATGGCAGAGATTGCTATTTCTATTCCTCCCAGGGAAGGACTGATGTGTACATTTTCCTCTGAACGTCTTCCCATCATTTGCCAACGGCCTTGGAGAAGTGGTAGGAAAAGACTGTTAGGAACAACAGCTTCCCTCCTACCATTTACACTAACTGATATTCTTCAAAACACACTCAGCTCTCTCCGTATCATTTTCCAGGCACTGTTAAACTCCTTCCATCTGCCTGACTCGTCAACCATCTATTCGAGTTCTTCAATAAAAACATTTTAACGGCTTCCCCTTACCAAAGAGGTTTTCCACCAAATAAAACCAAATAGAAATACCTCAGGGGGTGGGGGGACTTCAAATGCCTAAGTAAAATATGGAAAAGATCAAGGTCTATATATCAGACAGCTTATATTTTATGTGGCAACAAGTCATTTTTTCCTCCCTGAAAGACCTGTCATCTAAATTGATTTTCTTTTTTTTTTTTTTTTTTTGTTACCAGGGATGCTTAAGCACTGAGCCACATCCCCAGCCCTTTATATATTTTATTTAGAGAGAGGGTCCTGCTAAGTTGCTGAGGCTGACTTTGAACTTGCAATCCTCCTGGCCTCAGCCCCCTGAGCCACTGGGATTACAAGCATGGACCACCACACCAGGCCTAAGTTGATTTATTTCTTAAGTTTATTCACTGATTGGTTTATTCTTTTATTTATTAATTTATTTATTTTACGTAATGTCTACTCTGTGTGGGGCATTGTTGTAGCAGCATATTTCACTGAAACAAAAACACTGCTGCTCTTGGGGAGCTCAATTCTAGTGGGGAAACAAACAGCACCATAAGTAAAATGTCATTCATGAGAATTTTAATTTCAGAAGAATCGTGTTACAATTGAGAAGAGACTGTCATGGGTAATTGATCTGCTGAAGCTGCACTGACTGATTCATGTTGCAAACTTTCATGGATGCAGTAATTATCCTTAATTGCTAATTTATAGGGCATAGAAAACAAGTCATATGGTTACTGCTTTATCCAATTATATTAATAAAATGACATATTCTAGAAAACCAATCTTAGGACTACCTGATGCAGCAGGAAGTTTGTGAAAGCAGCTGTCACAATGAGTCCAGCTTGATTGAGGTTATGGATTAGACAATTCTCAGCTCTGCCAATAACCTGGCTTCAGGGCTTGAGTCAGTGGCTACAAAGGCTGAAACCAAGCAGCTGAGGAAGAAAACGGGGGTTCACACTGTTCAAACCCACTTACAGGTTTACTGGGAGATTCACCTCCAGTGAAACACTACCTGGGCAGCCACTAAAATGTTGCCCAGCAACAGGAACACCACATTAAATCTTCACTAGATTCTGATTAATGATTTGGTGTGCTTAACTCTTTAATTCCCAGGCCACTGGCAAGAGGAGACAGAAATCATTTGCAAAAACCTAGCTTCACTATACACACAGCAAAGAAAGGGACCGTAGAGAAATTCTTAAGTACATTAATGCAGTCAGCATTTTTTTCCAGTCCAAGAGAAAAATCTTTACCTGAGAATCATTATTACCCCCGCATTCTACCTGTTGAGATAAAACAGGCAAATGGCAACAGCAACAGTTGCCAACATGAAGAACCAAGATAAAGAATGAAGGCTCAAGAAAAGGCCCCAAACCAACCCATACATTTAAGGTCAACTGATTTAACAAAGGTACCAAGAAAATTCAATGGAAGGAGTAGTCCTTTCAATGAAAAGGTGTCAGGATAAACAGATATCCAAAAGCCAAAGAGTGAAGTTTGACCTCTACCTTATACTATATGCAAAAGGTAACTAAAAAAGGATCAGAGGCCTAAATTAAGAGTATCATATAAGTTTTCGAATTTAAAAAAAAATGTAAATCTTTATGACCTTGCATTAGGTAAAAGTTTCTTAGATCTAACACCAAAAATAATATCAACCAAAACAATGTTTAAAAGGACAAACTGGACTTCATCAAATCAAAAGCACCGTGCTTCAATGAACATTTATCAAGAAACTGAAAAAATACTTGCAAAGCATGTTTGATAATTATCTAATATCCAGACTAAAAAATCAGAACACTGAAAATAAAAACCATCTAAGACTGGGAGAGGACATTTGAATAAACATTTGAATGCACATTTACACAAACAACCAATAAGCACAAGAAGAGATGCTCAACAACATAAGTCACCAGGGAAATGCAAATCAAAACCCCTTTACAGCTGCTGGGAAGGCCATGATCCATGAGACAGCTACGCTCAGCGGGGCATGCCTGAAGTCCCAGCAATTTGGAAGGCTAAGGCAGAAGGATCACTTGAGCCCAGAAGTGCGAGATGAGTCGGTCCACATAGAGAGATTCCATTCCAAAATAAACAATAAGAAATATTGCCAAGAATATGGAGGAACTGTAACCATTGTAGGTTGCTGATGGCACTCCTGCTTTGGAAAAGTCTTACAGTTCCTCAAAAATTAAAGTTACCTTATGATTCAGGAATTCCACTCATAGGTATTTCATTTCCAAGAGAAATGAAAACACATGTCCACACAAAAACCTGTATACAAATGTTCACTGCAATATTATTCATGATAGCCCCAAAATGGGAAAACAACCCAAATTTTCATCAGCTGATGAATGAATAAACAAAATGTGGAATATCCATACAACAGGAAAATTATTCAGCGGTAAAAAGAAATTAAGTTCTGCATCATTTTACAATATGAATGAACCTTGAAAAACTTATGCTAAGTCAAACAAGGCAAACACAAAAGGCCACAAATTGCATGATTTCATTTATACAAAATGTCCAAAATAGGCAAATCCATATAGACCAGAAATAGATTAGTGGTTCCCAAGAACTAAGGGGAGAGGAAAAACAGGGAGTGATGGGTAACAGAGTATCTTTGGAGTGATGAATCATATTCTAGAGCCAGGCATGATGGCACATGCTTGCAATCCCAATGCTCAGGAGGCTGAGGCAGGAGGATCTCAAGTTCAAAGCCAGGCTCAGCAATTTAGTGAGGCCCTAAGCAACTTAGCAAAACCCTAACTCAAAATAAAAAAATAAAAAGGGCTGGGGATGCGGCTAGGTGGTTAAGCACCCCTAGGTTCAATCCCTGGTACCTGGGGGATGGGGGAGATTAGGCAGTGGTGACAGTGACAGCTGTGTGAATAAAATAAAAACTACTGAAATGTATACTTCAAAGGGGTCAATTTTATTATATGAATCATATTTCAAACAATTTTAATGAACCCAGGCATGGTGGTACATGCCTATAATAATCTCAGCAAGTTGGGAGCTTAAGGCAGGAGGATCACAAGTCTGAAACCTGTCTCAAAACCAAAAAAGGAAGAGTTGGGGATATACTCAGTGGTTAAGCACCCCTGGTACTCCCCACCTACCAAAAATTAATGGCTCAGTTTGATTTCCATATTCTTACAGGTAGATTAGATTCAGCTTAAATAAAGCTAATGGGGGGAAAAAAATTTTAAAGGTAGTTAACAGAACCAAGTTATAGGCATGGTGACTCACCATAGAACAGGCTGCAGTCAACCTTAAAGTCCTCTAGAAATAACAAGGCAGGAAGTCACAAGGAGAGAGAACTTTGGTAAATCTACTAAGTTCTTAAAAGGCTAAAAATGGCCAGAGACAATATGGGCTTTTTCTCAGAAACAATATGGCAAGTATTCTATGTGTCATACAGAAAGGAGAACCAGGAGTGGCTTTCAGTTAGAATGTCCATAATGCCATCAGGAAATTTTTAAGTACCACACCCAAAGACTGCACATACAGGAATCAGATGGCAGAGTAGGAGGTCAAGGATTCTCCTCTGGACAATGGATTTTCACACCTAAAAATCCCATCGGGAGATGGGAAAGGCGAGGCAAGATTTGGACCTAGTATATAGACTTTAACAAAGCAAAAACATCTCAAAAAAAAAAAAAAATCTGAATGAACACAAAAGCACCTATCAAGAAAATAAATTGGAAAATTTTCAGAAAGCTTATCAGGAAAAAGCATCCTTACAGCCAGAGTTATTGCCTCCAGAGGAAGAATCATCTCCTGAAAATTAAAATGTCATTTAGACAAAGCAGGCAATCCCCAAAGAACATAAGCTGTTTGGTCTGGAAGGTCTTTCCCAGAATACTTGCCAACACAGTCAGCTTCTTTTTTATTTTTTCCTTTCTTTATTTCTTTTCCTGGCAAGACCAAGAAGCAAACCTAAATGAGAGGGCCCCACATTCAAAGGCAATGAACTGGAAGCCCAGGACACCTCATGGCACTGCTGTTCCACTGGCTCGGGATACAACTGCCTCCAAACCAGCTGTGTCACAAATGGGCTTTGGTATGCAAAATAACGGAGTCCAAATCTCAGGGGCATCATCTACTGAGACGGGTCAGATACAGAGCAGTTAATCTGAGCCCTTTATTTTATAGTTGAAAAATCTGAACACAAGACAGATGAAGTGACTTTTGCCTAAAATAACAAGACAGGTTATCTGATGGTAGAGCAAGGCTTAGAACTGAAGTCTCCTATCATGATGTTCCAACTATGCCACGTGGAGAGGAAAGCATTTGGAAGCTAATTTCTCTGTTAAAACAGTATCTGACATTACCTACAGACTAAATCTTTTTACCAATTAAAAATCTCCACTTACATGTGCCAGCAGAGCAGGTGTCAGAGACAAAAATCATGAAGCAAGTAAAGCTTCCATGAGCTGGCTGATCCAAATCAAACTAACATTTACTAAACACAACCATATGCAAGGCAGGCAAAGACTTCAAGTATGATCTTACAAAAGAGCACCCAGAACACAAGGGGGAAAAAACCTCACAATGGTAAAAGGTAGGACTGGTAAACTATGGCCCATTTCCCAAATTCAGCCTGTCATCTGTTTCTGTATAGTCCATGCTAATTTTTAAATGGTTGGGGGGGGGGGAAACAAAAGAATATTATGTAATGTACAAAGAGCACGAAATTCAAATTTGTGTGTCCATAAATAAAGTTTTATTGGAACATGCCAAGTTCGTTCATTTGCATATTGTCTACAGTTACTTTCACACTAGGAACACCAAGAGTTGAGCTGTGGTGACAAAAACCATATGACTTGTAAAGCCTAAAATATTTACTACCTGGCACTTTACAGAATAATTTTGCCAACCCCTGATATGAAGCATTATGACAAGGGAGTGAAATCAAAATTAGTTTTACAGTAATCTAAATAGCAAATGCCCAGAAAAAAAATAAGTTCTGGTCAACTACAAGTTATTCAAACTGTTCAGTTTTTATAATCAGAGAAGAAACAGCATTATATAGCAAGAACTTAGTTTCAGACTCAAATCAACGTCAGCAATGACCTCAGAAAGTTACCTAATTGACTCAAATAGCCTCAGTTTCATCATTTTAAAATAAATATATGAGAATAGCCATAAGTATTGTTATAAAATCTGCCAGGCACAGTGGTGCACACCTGTAATCCCAGCAACTCAAGCAGCTGAGGCAGGAGGATGGCAAGTTCATGCTCAGCCTCAGCAACTTCCGTGTCAAAATTAGAATTTTTTTTTTTTTTTAAGAAAGGAGAGTCTGGGACCTTAAACTATACTACAGAGCAATAGTAACAAAAACAGCATGGTACTGGCACCAAAACAGACAGGTAGACCAGTGGTACAAAATAGAAGACACAGAGATAAACCCATATAAATACAGTTATCTCATACTAGACAAAGGGGCCAAAAATATACAATGGAGAAAAGATAGCCTATTCAACAAATGGTGCTGGAAAAACTGGAAATCCATAAGTAACAAAATGAAATTAAACCTCTCTTTCTCTCTCTCACCCTCCACAAAAATCAACTCAAATTGAATCAAAGACTTAGGCACTAGAACAGAAAACCTGCACCTAACAGAAGAAAAAGTAGGCCCAAATCTTCATCATATTGGTTTAGGACCTGACTTCCCTAATAAGACTTCTAAAGCACAAGAAGTAAAATTAAGAATCAATAAATGGGACAGATTCAAACTAAAGAGCTTCTTCTCAGCAAAGGAAACAATCAATAATGTGAAAAGAGAGCCTACAGATTGGGAGAAGATCTTTACCATATTCACCTCAGATAGAGTATTAATCTCCAACATAAAGAGCTCAAAAAACTTAACACCAAAAAAACCAAATAACTCAATAAATGGGCTAAAGAACTAAAAAGATACTTCACAGAAGATATACAATCGATCAACAAATATATGAAAAAATGTTCAACATCTCTAGCAATTAGAGAAATGCAAATCAAAACAACTCTAAGATTTTATCTCACTCCAATCAGAATGGCAATTATCAAGAATACAAGCAACAATAAATGTTGGTGAGAATGTGGGGAAAAAGGTACACTCATACATTGCTGGTGGGACTGCAGATTGGTGCAACCACTATGGAAAGCAGTATGGAGATTCCTAAGAAAATTTGGAATGGACTCACCATTTGACCCAGCTATCCCACTGCTAAATTTATACCCAACGGACTTAAAATCAGCATACTACAGTGACACAGCCACATCAATTTCATAGCAGCTCAATTCATAATAGCTAAACTATGGAACCAACCTAGATGCCTTTCAACAGATGAACGGATAAATAAAATGCAGTAAATATACACAATGGAATCCTACTTAGCCTTAAAAGAGAATGAAATTATGGCATTTGCAGATAAATGGATGGAACTGAAGAATATCATTCTAAGTGAAATAAGCCAAACCCAAAAGGCAAAAAACCAAATATTTTATCTGAGAAGTGGATGCTGATCCACAGTTGGGGGTCGGTAGGGAAGAATGGAAGAACTTTAGACTATGCAGAGAGGAGTGAAGGGAGGGGTGGGACAGTGGGGATGGTAAAGACAGTAGAATGAGACAGACATTATTACCCTTTATACATGTATGACTACACTACTGGTGTGACTCAGCACCATGTACAGAGGAATGAGAAGTTTTGCTCCATTTGTGTACAATGTGTACATTTGTGTGAAAATGCATTCTACTGTCTTATATAACCAATTAGAACAAATTTAAAAAATTGAAAATAAATAAAACTTTTCTTTTCATAAGTTGAAAAAGAAAGAAAGAAAAAGAGGGTCTGGGGATGTAGTTCAGTGGTAGAGCAACCCTGAATTCAATCCCCAGTGTAACCAAAACAAAAACAAAAAAAAAGAAACTGAAACAAGAGAATAAAGCACTTGGTTTAAAACCAGGTCCAAAGATACAATAAATACAAGCTGACAGTTACTATAAGAAATAGCTCAAGGGCTGGGATATAGCCCAAGGGCAGAGCTCTTGCCCAGCATGCCCAAGGCCCTGGGTTCAATCCCCAGTACAGATGGAAGGAAGAAAGGAAGAAATGGAGAAAAATAGCTCAAAGTGTGGTGTGAAGCAAAGACTAGGAGAATATGTACCTCAGAAGATGGCCATTTCCTCTGCGGGTAAAAACTAAGCATCAAAATCCTGGAAGTTCTCCCACCACTGAACTTAGTCAGAATTACCTAGGCATCCTGTAATCTAGTCCCCTGATTTATCAGCTAAAATATTCATTCTAGGAGAGCAGATCTAAATGCCTGTCAGAATCTCTTTCCTCAAAAGTTATAGTATTAAGTATCATCTGTTAAGTTTGTAGTGTACTGAACTTCACACTTCAAAGTGCCTTGGCAAACAGAGACTCAGTGTGGCCAAGTGGAATAACGATGAGTTCTGGAAGACTTAAGACAGTCTGACAAACTCAAGGGGACACACCCTGAACATGTGACAGACCCTTATCTATAAATGAGAATATTACTACTGCCTTCTCTGGGCTGTTTAGATTATTAAATGGAATGTCTAGCCACTAGAGTTTGAATATGGATTGTCCCCTCTGAAAACTCATGGGGAAATTTAATCCTAACTGTGAGATATAAAGCAGATGAGGGGCTGGTGATATAGTTCAACAGTAGAACATACACTTAGCATGCATGAGGCCCTGGATTCAATCCTGAGGGCCCCCAAAAGGTGAAATCAAAAGAGGACAGAAACATAGCCCAACTATAATGTTTAGAGAGAGGTGAGGGGGACACTGCAGGAACAGATAAGAACATCAGGTAGAAACCCATGATTAAATATTGTTGACTTTATAGAAGGAAAGACAAAGACACAGACACACACACAAACACACAAAGTCCACAGCACTCCCTAGGTATGGTTGCTTGATGCTCTGTGCCATCATCTCAGGACTCTGCCAGGCAAGAAGGTGAGAATCAGATACGGCCCCCCAACCTTGTTCCAGAACCATAAGCCAAAATAAAGTTCTTTTTAATTTTCCCAGTCTGTGCTATTATGTTATTAGCAATAGAAAATGGACTGACACACTATATCTCAGGTCCAGTAGGTAACTTAATAAATGGTAAGGGGATGTTGGTCACTCTCTTCCTTCCCAACCCTCCACCCCTCTCCATCCTCACAATGCTCTGAGGAAGCAGGGCAGAAACCTTTGTCTTCATTTTACAGATGGGAAGCCATGGCACAGGGAGAAGATGGCTTCAAGCCAGAAAACAGTTTTCCTTGTTGCACTTCCCAATAAATCCCAAATACTCATAAACCCAAATATATGATGAGAACCATAAGCCAATACTGATGAGTTACATAAAAGACCACCATCGGGCCTGTAGCTCAGTCCCTGCAGGGAAGTCCCCCCACATGAAGGAATTGACCCCATCTCCTAGAAACCAGTATCAATCAGGACTGTCTCCAGGACAATTGTCCTCTGCAGAGCCAGGTCTTCACAACCTCATGCTGAGCTCTGCTGTTGCTAAGGACCCAGATCAAGACATATTTACTTAGAAATAGGACAGCAAAACTCAGGAACAACTAACCATATGCAGCATGCACATGTGAAGTGGTATTTCAGAGAAATCTACTCCAGTTGTCAAGAGAAAATTTTTCAGAGTGGACAACAGTCATGTGTTACGTTACCAAAGGAAAAACAATACAATGACTCCAGAAGATACAAAAGAATATCACTGCCAGAGAACTTTGACCCTTCTACCAATTGGTCAGGGTCAGGTCTCAAACTTTTAAAGGTACAGGAAAATTACTGCAGTGATTCAGGATCTTCATCCTTTGTCCATAATTTAAAAAAAAAAAAAAAAATTAAGTGTTATATAAACAAAGTGTAAAGAAAGACTACAATATCCGATTAAAACCCATGGTAATATCAAGAATTGAATGTTATTACCAGGTGCAATGAAATCTGCCTGTAATCCCAGGTACTCACACTCAGGAGGCTTAGGGAATCACAAGGCCAGCCTGGGTAACTTCACAAAAACTTGTTTCAAAATAAAAACAAAAAGGGCTGGGGATGTAGCTTAGTGGCAGAAGTCTTGCCTAGCATGCTCAAGCCCCTGCGTTCAATGCCTCATACACACACACATACACATACACACACACACACACAAAAGTATATTACTTTCTTGTACAATAAGTATCAGATCCAAAAAACTCACAATCTGTAGTATACACTTACAGGACACACATCACTGAGGCTTGATTGTGAATAGTCAGGTCTGGTCTAACAGTATTCAACTCCTAAATTCCACATCTTTGAAGCCAGAATTAAGGACAGGTAGTTAGTGTAGAAATAGGGAATCGGGTCAATTAGAGGAAATGAAGCCATGAAGCCATCTGCCTCTGGAAGTTGGAGACTGCCCCTGGAAGAATGGAATGTCAAGGATCTCCCGAGACCATTGATTACCAAATTTACCTGTCTTTATCAAGGACTGCAAGCAAGGAGCTGCTAATTAATGCCCCCTGGGCCCTTACCTGCCTGAATCACCCTGGCCCTCCCCCTGCCCATGGCTTCTCACTTAATGCAAAACCAGGCCTAGTCATGTAGGGAGGAAGAAGAGATAAGTGGGGAGAGAACTGGAGAACAGAGACTTTAACCTATAAAAGATGTGGGGTGCGCTCACTTCTTGGGACTTTAGAACATCAGCCATGGCCCCCTTCTTCCTGCAGGGAGAAGTCTGTATTATTACCTTTAAATAAAACCTGCTTAATATGCTTGCCTTGGCGTGCTTCTCTAGTGTTCAATCTTCAACATTAGAAGGAGAACTCATCACCAGTAAACAGCAGTATCATCTTGACAGGATAAAGAAACTGAACATATACTATAGGGGTGAATTTATAAAAAATATTTCATTACAATTCCAGACAAACAGCAAAAGCACATAAAATCTGAAGGAAAATATAAACCCAATGGAAGCCTTCTAAGAAGCTTAAAAAGTAAGTCTGAACTATACCAATAAGCTACATCCCCACCCTTTTTCTTTTTCTTTTCTTTTTTTTTAGTACCAGGGGTTGAACCCACGTTACTTACTTAACCACTAAGCCTGTTATGGTTTGGATGTGAGGTGTCCCCCAAATGCTCACGTGAGACAATGCAAGAAGGTTCAGAGAAGAAATGATTGGGTTATGACAGTGTTAACCCAATCAGTGAATCAACCACCTGATGGGATTAAGTGACAACTGAAGGCTGGAGAGGCGGCTCTGGGGTACACAGCTGTATCTGGCAAGTGGAGTCTCTATGCTACCTAATCATCATGTGAGCCTCTTCCCTTCGCCACACTCTTCTGCCGTGTTCTGCCTCACCTCGAGCCCAAATGAATGGAGCCTGCTGTCTATGAACTGAGAGCTCTGAAATCACAAGCACTCAAACTTTTCCTCCTCTACAGTTGTTCTACAGTCGTTCTGGTTAGGTCCTTTAGTCATAGCAACAAGAAAGCTAACTAAAACAAGCCACATCCCCAAAGTCCTTTTGATTATTTTATTTTTTATTTTGAGACAGGGTCTTAGGGCCTCTCTAAGCTACTGAAGTTGGCTTTGAACTTTTGATCCTCCTACCTCAGCCTCCTGGACTGCTAGGATTACAGGTATACATCTATGCACCCAGATCTATCTATTTTTCTTTCTTTCTTTCTTTCTTTCTTTCTTTCTTTCTTTCTTTCTTTCTTTCTTTCTTTCTTTCTTTCTCTCTCTCTCTCTCTCTCTCTCTCTCTCTCTCTCTCTCTCTCTCTCTTTCTTTCTTTCTTTCTTTCTCTCTCTCTTTCTTTTGTGAGAGGGTTTCACTAAATTGCTGAGGATACCCTTGAACTTTTCATCCTCCTACCTCAGCCTCCCAAGTCACTGCACCACTGTGTCCAGCTAGGCAGCCTTTAAGAATGAACATTTCTGCACCAAATCACCTTCCACTACCAAGGGGTCAAAAATGCCTTCGCTGAGGGTGTAACTCAGTGGGAGACCATATGCTTAGTATGCGCACATGGGCTTGATCTCTAACATGGAAAAAATTGGAAAAAAACATTTTAAATAGCCCTAAGTTTTCCTCCTCTTGGTCTGCACTCTGGTAAGGCACTGAAGTGCTGACAAATCAACCAGCACCTGCGGGCAGGTCCATGGAAGCTGAGAATGTAACTAGTGTGAGCAGGAAACTGGCCACCTACAGGAGAACTAAGCAAATTAGACATTGAAGATAATGAAAGCCAGTTTCTTGCTGGTTAGAAAGGGGCATTACAAATATAGAAAAGCTAGGAAATAAAAATCCTGTTGGGTTGGAAATAAAAGCAAAAACTGCTGCTTTTTAATATATATAGATAAATATTAAAATACTGAAATATGTGTATGTATATCTATACATACATGTATTTCCTAGTTCCATCTACTAAGAGGGTATAAAAACCTGATGCTCAGTCAGATGCAATGCTGCACACCTGTAAACCAGCAACTCGGGAGGCTGAGACAGGAGGATGGTCATCCTGGGCAACTTTAGCAAAACACTGTCTCGAAATAAAAAAGAGAAAGGGCTGGGGATATAGCTCAGTGGTAAAGCACCCCTGGGTAAAATCCCCAGTACTGGTGGGGAGTGAGGGAACAGACCCCGATGACCAGATCTTGTTCCTAAAAATTCTTCTCTGCTGAAAAGAACAAAAGCTCCTTAAAGAAACAGCTGATTCCACATTTGGATCGGGAAAGTACATTATGAGCTGGGAACATCTTGCTGTGACAGAAGTAAAAAAAAAAAAAAAAGTGCTTAAAGAATGATGAGAGCATATTGAAATGATAAAGAAACCAGCTTAAAGAACTCCCACTGGTCAAAATTGGGACAACTTAAAAATCAAAATAATAGTAATGGATTATAATCTATTGGATGAATAAGTGTATAAGAGAAGGTTCTACAGTATAGTAGAACAACTAATGGATGTAGAATCAACTTACAATTACAAAATCATTATTTGGTAATAACATTAATAATTCAGGCAAGAATCATCAAAGGTGCTAAAATTGGATGAGTATTTGATGAAGATCAAGTATTTGCATAATCTTAAAATATCTTCTCACAGTCGAGCAAAGTGGTACATGCCTATAATCCCAATAACTGAGAAGGCTAAGGCAGGAGAAACGCAAGTTTAAGGCTAGTCTCACCAATTCAGTGAGACCCTGTCCCAAAAAAGGGGGTGGGGGGTGGGGATTGGGGATGTCATTCAGTGGTAAAGCATCCCTGGGTTCACTCCTCAGTAAACCCCCCCAAAAAAATTATTTATACACGCATGCACACACACACATTTTCACAAAATACTAATTACAAGTCCATTCAGTGTTAGTACATGTTAATTATCAAGTAACTATTATAAAAATATTTATTACTTATTATATCAAATACTTATAAGCTAAAATTACATTGAAAAAACCTGACACCATCTTAAACAAGTAATTAAAGTTATCTGCATCAGTGGAAATGGGACTATCAACACAATGTGCCTCAGAGATAAAATGCAACTGAAGAGAACACAGCATTATTTATGATATTCCTATCAAAAATGCGTAACTTTAATAGTGAGAAAGCAAGACAAACCCAATGCTGAGGGAAATTCTATGAACTGGTCAATGACTCTTGGAAAATGCCAACAATGTAAAAATGAGGAACCACTGCCAATTGAAAGAAACAAGAGACATGACAAGTAGCAGGCGATCCTGAACTGGATCCTGCACCTACACAGGGCACTATTAAGAAGTCTGTAGGTTGGAGCAGCATTCTATCCATGTTAATTAATGATCTTTCTAGTTATACGGTAGTCATGAGGAAGTGTATCCTTGTTTTTAAGATAACACTTAGAAGTAGGAATGACAGCACACATCTGTAATCCCAGCAAGTAAGGAGGCTGAGGCAGGAGGATCATAAGTTTAAGGCCAGTCTCAGCAACTTAGCAATACCCTCAGCAATTTAGTAAGACCCTGTCTCAAAATAAAAAGGGCTGGGGATGTAGTTCAATGGTAAAGAGCTTCTGGTTCAACCCCCAGAACAAACCAAATTAAAAAAAAAAAAAAAACTTAGAAATTTTAAAGGGCAGTGGGTCATCATATGTGAATACTACTCTCAAATAAGTCTGGAAAAAATTACAATTCAGAGATTCTGTATTTGCAAATTTGCCTGTTCACTATAATTTATTTGTAACCCTCAAATCAACAGTGTCAGCACATTTACTGTTATTCACAGGCATGCACATGTAGAGTAACAAAAATATGAGTTGCTGGGTATCCTGTCCCAGCAGACAACAAAGCAAGGCTCTGCTTTCTTGTTTCAGCTCTAACACAGTAAGCAAGCATTCTTTCATGGTCTATTTAGTTACATGTTTTTTGCATCTTGGTGCTTTCTGTTGATTTCATTGTTTACAATGGCCCTCAAAAAATAAAAAATAAATAAATGGCCCTCAAGTGTAGTCCTGACATGCTATCTAGTGCAAAAATGGAATAAGATTGTCTATAAACAGAAGTACACAGAGAACAAGGTAAGGTATTAATTGGTTGGTGAATATGTCCCCAGAGGTCCAAGGATCCTAACCCTGTATTAACCCTGGCAGCAATGGTTCGGTATTCACTAATTCAGTGTTTGCAACTTATTAGAACATTAAATACTGTGAATAATGACAGTATTTAGCACATACAGAAAGGATGATGAACCAACTGGGAACTTAAGGTAAAGGAGACACAGGAGTTATCTGTGCCTTTCTTCGAACTGTTCTCAAAGTTTGAAAACATTTCAAAATCAAAAAATATTTTTTAAAAAATAACTTCTTCGATGTTAAACATACTGCAAGTTGTTTTAGAGCCTCAATGGTAAAACATATCGCAAGAACTAGATCTTACTGAGGATTCTGTAACTATCCACCTTCATACCCTTTCCCTCCTTCTTCATACAAACACAACTTAAGACACAGAATGCAAACCACAGCTGTGTTGCATGACCCATATAGTTCACTGTAATCCATTCACTGCTTCATGTTCTTCCAAATGAAAAGTCAGAAAACTTTCAAGTCACATAATTCAGACCTTCTCCAAGTGCACTATTCAAGACTAATACATATATATATTTATTTATTTATAAGTTTCAGGGAGACACCAATTCCTTCCTATGTCAGTTATCAGGTGAGTATTTTTTAAATTATATATAAATTACATAAACATGGTAGAATTAGGTTTTATAGCCAGGCAAGGTAGTACATGCCTGTAATCCCAGTTACCTGGGAGATTGAGGCAGGAGGATCACAAGTTGGAGGCCATCAAGATTTATTTTGAGACCCTGTTTCAAAATGAAAAATAAAAAGGACTCAATGGTAAAGACCCATGGATTCAACCCTCAGTACCACAAAGGAAAAGAAAGGGGCAAAAAAGAATTAGGTTTTATATTTAAAAATCAGAAACCCTTAGCCAGGCATGGTGGTGCATGACTGTAATCCCAGCAACCCAGGAGGCTGAGGCAAAAGGATTGAAAATTCGGGGCCAACCTCAACAACTTAGCAAGGCCCTAAGTAACTCTGTGAGATCCTATCTTAAAATAAAGTAAAAAGGGACTGGGGCTGTAGCTTATGGTAGAGTCCCTGAGTTCAATCCCCAGCACGAAAAAAAAAAAAAAAAAAAAAAAAAAAAAAAGATACTCTTAATGTCTCCAGTTTTTGAAAAAGTGACTGAGTTTAGAATTACAGTAATTGAGAAATTATTTTAAGAGGCGAGAACACTATTTAGTGTTTGAGTTTAAGGGAAAATCTGCAATCTTGGCTACAATCCCTTTATCCCTGAGAGTCACTTTCCTTGTAATCGGGAAGGAATCAGATTATCAGGAACAATACCAGAGTCCTCTGCTCTAATCTAGAAACAAAGGAAAAAGATGTTTTGAGAAATACCAAGAGAAATTCTCCAAATTAATTTATACAATAACTGGGTTTTTCTTTTCTTTTCTTTTCTCCTAAGATTTCATCTCTGCCCATCTCTATGCCTTTGGCCTTCTCCACGTTGTAGGTTGTCTAGACCAAAGTGCAAGCGCAGTAGGGAAATATTTTCATGTGGAGGAATTAGGAAGCAACTCTACTCTAAGCAAGTACAGTTTCAAAGCACCGAACAATTAACTTACATCACTGTAGCCAACATGGCCACAGACGGGAGGGCAGGGAAAACATTTCAGTAGAACCCCACCAACTTTCAACAGAAACAAAATTTTTAAAAGGCAGATCAGAAAGCCTCTGAAGTAAATTACAGACCAGCAATCACCTGATAATTTGTTAGAAATGGCAGACCTCGCACTCTATCCAGGCCAACTCAGAATCTGCATCTTAACAAGATCCTCAGGTGACTAGCATGCACATAAAGTTTAAGAAGTACGCTCAATTAATTCCCTGCCTCTACTACTGTTATGGTTTGAATACAAGGTGTTCCCCAAAAGCTCACATGTGAGACAATGGAAGATGGTTCAAAGGAGAAATGACTGGGTTGTAAAACTCTTCACCCAATCAATGATTTAATCCCCTGAGAGGGATTAACTAAGTGGTAATTGAAGAGGTAGGGTGTGGCTGGAAGAGACTGGAATTGGGGCATGGCTTTAGGGTATATATTTTGTATCTGGAGAGCAGAGACTCTCTCTCTGCTTCCTGATGATGTGAGCCGTTTCCCTCTGCCACACTCTTCCACCATGATATTTTGCCTCATCTTGAGCCCTGAGGAATGGAGCCAGCCTTCTATGGACTAAGACCTCTGAAACCATGAGCCCTCAAGTAAACCTTTTCTCCTCTACAACCATGCTAGTCAGAACCTTTTAGTCACAGCAGCAAAAAAGCTGACTAAGACAACTACTCAACTGCCTGGCCCAGAAACCTATGTTCTCCAGCAAATTCAACTTAAACTTTGTTTTGGTAAAGAGTCCTCCCCAATCCACAGACCAGGTGAACTTGCCCTACTGTATATATTCTCTGGTACTCTACCCTTCCCCACTATAGAACCCATCACAATATGAAATCATGATATAAACCTGTCTATGGCTTCTCTGGGTTGGAAGCTCTGCTAAGGGTAAAGAACCATGTCTCTCTTGTTCACCATGGCAGGCCCAGAACAAGACCAGAAACTAAGTATTTTCTTTTTAATAAGTGACTGGTCCTACTGTGTATCAATTACTCTGGAGGAAGAGGACAAAACAACTAATATAGGGACCTTGTTCTTAAGCAGCTCACAGCTTAGTGGACTTTGTGTAAACTAATATGAGCCAAGCCCCTAAGAACACGTGCTACATTCACAGTTGATTCTCTTATTTCTCTGCCAAATGACAAAAGGTAGCCAACTGTTCTCCAAGGCCCTCTGCTCCCACAGCATGAACGGCAGGTCAAGTATGTCTTCAACAATTGTTCCCTCATTTGGATCCTCCATTCTGGGTACAATTACCTTGCCCAACCTTCTCTCTCTGCTCTAACACAACTCCAGCTTTCTTTAGCATCACTTCATTCTCCCCTAGGAAGTTCATGTTATTTCTGGCAACATGCTCTCCAGCTTCTTCCCTCATCGGTTCTCTCATTATGTGATGTCGAATTTCCCTTGTTACCTCCTCCAAGAATGTCTTGCCTAACTCATTTCTAACCACTCAATTGATTATTTCCTGTGAGCTGTCAAGCCTACTTTATTCTCAACAGAGACCACTCAACTCTATATCCCTGGCCAATTTGGAGAATCTCCTAATTAACTGTTCAATATTCAATTGTCTTCCCACTTTCCTCAGTCCCTTCTCACAGCTCCCAAAAGGATACTTGGTGATTGAGCAAATGCTATCATCTCTTCTCAGATTATATTCCCCCCGATTCTTATATTCATTCTTGATTAATAGACAAAAATCTCAGTAGATTTACTTCCCAAAGCCTATATCAAAAAACCATGGTAACAAAAACATATCTAAATGCCTACACTGATGGCAGTGAGGTGGTAATAACGCTTCCTTTTACCTTTGAAAATGCAGTTCAGAGAAATGTTAAGTTGTCAGGCAAAGAATACAATGTGATGTGGAGGAAGGTACTCTGAGGAAGAGGCACAAGCAAGCTTAGGTCACCACCACACCAGAATAGTCTGATAGGCTCAAAATCCAACCTGCCTCTCCCCTGTAACAGGGAGAGAGCAGCTACTGCCTACCACCTGCTGGCATGTCTGATTTCTCCTCACAGCACTGTCATCATTGCGTCCTGGGCAAAATGGACCGTACAAAACATCAAATCATAATCAAATGATGAAAAGGAAAGAGGGGACCACTGTACAAGATATAGCTAAAGAAAACATACCAGATGTGCCATACTAATGGTGCACACCTGAAATCCCAGAGGCTTGGGGGGCAGGGTCGCTGAGACAGGAGGATCAAGAGTTCAAAGCCAGCCTCAACAACTTGGCAAGACCCTGTCTTAAAAAGAAAAATTAAAAAGGGCTGGGGATGTGGCTCAGTGGTTAAGCACCACTGGGTTCAATCCCCAGTACCAAAAGAAAAAAAAAGACCCAAGATCTTAATTATCCAAGAGAAATGAAAAAATGATTGCATTTACAATTCCTCCGGTTTGTTTCTAAAAAGTCATGTGCATTTTTTTTCTTAAAACTCATGTACAGCAATAGAGATACTAGATTACTGAGCATAATACTCAATATTATTATTCATAGTGAATCATCTCTAAAGAATGTCTAATATTTATTTTGGTTTACAAGCAGGATCAACAATAGAACTTGAGTTAGTAAGTCGACTTCTAAGTTACCCATGAAAAGCATTAATTTTTTCAATTTCTTTTCAAGCATGTTTGGAAACTTTTCCTATTTGAAATGCTGATAGTCAATTTTAGATGTCAAATTACAGTACAAATCACAAATCTACCATAAACATTTCAGAGTCTTTTATTGCTGCATTAACATACCATCCCAGGATTCTTCTTACACTTAAAATCGTAGAAAGACTGTAATAAAGGAATAAAAGCTGAAGTCCCTAGTTATCTAATACAGCTGACAATTACAAACAGAATTGTTCATTCCTTTCCCAGTATGATGGGGCTGTCCCAGCCCAGGCCATTCTCCAATATAAGGCGCACATCTGCACACTTCCTTCAGAAGTTAAAACACTGCACACTTCCTCAAGAAGTTAAAGAGAAGGCTATGTGACCACCATTTGGAACTTGCTTGTGATAATCTGCACTGGGAGTACTGCCAGTGCAGATTATCGCAAGACTGTGCATCCATTTTTATCAGAACATCCACGGTATCCTACTTACTCTTATGCTGTCACTTAAAGCCCAGCTCTGTGAGTTCCTTTTTTTTTTTTTGGAGGGGGACAATCTCTCCAATGTATAAAAAGTTAATTAAGTTCTTGAACATAAAAAGCATAGAAATTTTAAACTAATGTTTATGGATGGCTCTAACTCCTGGGACATTATTACTATGTTTAGTATTATGCCATCAACTACTTTCTCAGATAATCTGAGTCCTGGACTTATCTCTTTGCATTGCCTTTCAGCTTCTTAAGAGAGGTACTTTCATTAAGAGCACTGATAAGGGACTCCCTAAGAATCAAGTGGAAACCAAGCAGTCCAGGCTAGCAGCCCCACACTGCTTGGGAGAGAATGAAAAGTTATTCCTCCAGAGCCAGGATGCTGATGACTAATACAAGGGCACGGCAGCCTTGTGAGCTGGGCCTGTGCCCTGCGGAGAGCCCACAGGAGGTCTCAGGAGATTCTACAGCGCTCACTAGAGAGGAGTTTAACAAGATAACTCAGCTTTTAAGTAATAGAGGCAGCCTCCTGGCCTCTGGGCTGTGAAAGGGCTCACCTGCCAAGGGCAATAACACAGGTAATTACTGCACACAGAATAATAGATCTCAGCGGGATTCCAGGACCCAGGTACTAGCTTCCCTCCTACCTTACATTACACACAGGGAGGAATATAATGCACTACTTTTCTCATTAAGACCTGGGACAGTCTCCTAATGGGAAAGCAGATAAATTTCACTTGGCACAATGATTCAGTTTTGGGTTGCCAAAAATAAAAATGTTCCTGGTATTAAGCAGTATGAGACAATGAATGTCCCCTCTCCTGGAACATAATTCAGAAGGTTGAAAGTTCACTAACATCACATTAGTGTATTCCAGAGACTGGAAACAAAAACTCTGAAGTTCATTTCTTTTTCCATTCTCTATTACAGATTTCCAGCCACCCTCAGTCTTTAGGCAAGTCGCCTAAAGTTGCACCTTGCAACTGAATCCAGGTGCCTTGTCCAGTATTCTGACCAGTACTTCACCATTCACCTGTCTTTTTTCTAATCCATTTTATTCCTTTGTCTCTGTCAAGACACCTGTCACTTGAGCCATCTTCCTAGAAGTCTTTTTCTTTTTTAAACAAACTGATCTAAAAACATCACATCTGATTTTTCCAACCCACCCACTCTCTAAAAAACCATCAGTATTTAAATTCACAAGTTCCTCTTTCCATATAAAACAAAACTACTTGCCTCTAATTATCAGTCCAAAGCTTTACCCAGAATCAAACACTGAGTCTGAAGCCCCAAGCCTAGACGACTTACCCCTCACCCCTAAGACTCTTAGACATGAGACCCTCCTCTTAGGCCATGCCCAGGAGACTTACACTGGTTGCTGGGAGCTATGCCACCTTACACTCTTTCTTCCCTATCTGACTGTTGTCATAAATTTTATCACTCACTTTTGCCAGTGCAACAGACTACTACTGATAATTATGCCAGAACAACAGGTGTGAAACCCACAGTCCTAGGCAGACTGGGAAGGAAACCATCACCCTCTCTTTACAATGGTACTAAGTCCAGGTGATGTTCTTCCTTGCACAGAATAAATTCCTGCTGATTCAACAAACTGCTCTTTCCTGGGAGAAAGGGCAGCTTGGGGAATCGGCAACAATGACCAGAAATGGAATTACCTAGCTCCTACTTAGGGCAAAGAAAATATTACATATTTTACATTGTAGTGAAAATCCTTTTCTAAATATATCAATTTCAATATTGAGTAAGTATTTTTCTTGGGAGGAGGAGTATGGGACAAAGAGCCAGAGAAGAAACCTTTGCCTTTTGTATTTTAGCCTATCCAGTCACATCTGTGACAGAGTAAAAACTAGTATCACGCACACAACTACACTTTTCTACATAGTACCTAAATTTAAGTTTTCCTAAATAACAATTCACTGGATAATAAGTCTGATTTCAAAAGATTCATACACTTGCCAGTTTCCACTATGCTGGGGGAATTCCCAGACTTAAAAGTTATAGACCAGTGAAGTTTCCCCCTCATACCCTCATCCCTGTCCCTGCCCCCCAAAAAACCTTAGGGATGGACACATTATCTACTGTTTATAACTAAAGCCATTTCTTCAAACTGAATAACTTAAACATCACAAGAATTTTCTGTGTCCTTATCCCTCTTATTCTGAACAAGTCAGTTCCACTTTCCCCCCATCTGTCATGGGGACTGTGTGAAACGGCAAGATGACTAGTATCAGCTAATAGTTACCAAACACAAAGCGCCAGACACAATACTGGGCACTACATGCATTGTCCCATCAAATTTGCAATGACCCCATAAAATGAACCCTGCAGTCCATTTTATAGGCAAAGCTGGTAAAATTACTCACCCAAGCTTACACAGTTAGTCATTAGTGAAGCTAATGGTTTAAACCACAGCTAGAATGTAAGTTCAGTTCTGCTATAAGACACAAAATTTTTCTGTTTCTTAAGTGTGGACTGGTTTAAAAAAGAAAGTAAAGACTGAGGTGGTATATGAACTCTGTATGTACCAACATTTAGTAATATTTGCACAAACTTAAGAACCATTGCCTTTCCATTTTCTTTCAAGGATGCCTATTAAATCAATATAAAAGTTTCAGTATGGTGCTAGGAAACCATTCACAGGTCTCTACCACCCGCTAAACTTCCTTGTTAGAGGATGCAGACCTCAGCTCAGAGTCCTCTGCAAAACAGCATCGAGCTAAAATTTAGTAATGTTTTGTTTTCAGTGTGAAGTTCTTTTTCTAAAATACTTTCTAATAATGGCAAGTAACACTGGTGGTAAAGACTCCTTTGACCAAAACTTTAACGAGTCCTCACCTTGATGAGGCCTGATCCTGAGCTTTCCTCTTTGTCCTTGTACAATGTAATCTGAGAAAATTCTGCTAAATCAGTTTACCAAAAATCCCTCAGCTTTAATGATATCCCCTAGCCACCTGCAGCAACCATCAAGTCAGTCTCTCAGAAACCCTTCATCCTCAATGCTTCCTCTAAGTAATTTTCCATCTGATCCTACCCTCCCTGCTCCTTGGTTATAAATCCCCACTTGTCCTTACTGGAGTCACAGTTGAGTCCAATCTCTGTCTTCCCCTACTGCAAGACATTGATTGGCCTTTAATAAAAGTCAGCCTTACCATCTTTAACAAGTGCCACAAATAACTTCTTTCCTTAACACGGACTTTATATTCTCACCATTGAAATTAGAGTTGCCTTTTTTTTCTTTTGTTTGGTACTGGGGATCGATCTCAGAGGCACTTTACCAATGAGCTACATCCCCAGCCCCGTTATATTTTTTTTTAATTTGAGACAGGGTCTCACTCAGTTGCTTAGGGCCTTGCTAAATTGCAGACGCTGGCCTCCAACTTGTGATTCTCTTCCCTCAGCCTTCCAAGTAACTGAGATTACAGGCATGTGCCACTGCACCAGATAACCTTTTAAAATTAAATTTTAAAAAAGGTTGTGGAAAATATTTCTAAATATTTAATTAAAAAAGTCTGATATGCCAGAACCACAGCAGGTATATACACACATCTGAAGCCTGAGAAATTTTGTAGAAAACAACACTAAAACCAGGATGAACACTTCACAATTCTGAATTCTGTAGAACAGATTCCCTGCCTAAAAATGACAGCATTCCCATGCCATCATGCTCTCTATCACCTACCACCCTAAATAGGAAAAACAATTGTTTTTCTTAAGCACTAACACCAACACTTCTGACACCAAATGTGTAGGGATTTCCTACACCAAGCAATTCTCCGGTTCTCTATAAACACCACCTGGGTGTTCTACAATTCAATTCTGACACCATCTACTTGGAGTTTGCATCCAAACCCACCTGTTAAAGGCACAGTTAAGTCTGGCTTCAGTTTAGATGACCACTTGCTTACCAGTCTTTCTTATGACTGACCTGCTATAAACTGGGATTCTCACCACCCTCAGGTTATCTGCTTAAACAGCTCGCAAAATTATGGAAAACAATTTACTCACTAAATTACTGGGTTTTTAAAAAAGGATACAACTCAGGAACAGCCAAATGGACAAAATAGGGTAAAATATGGGGGAAGGGGTGCAGACTTCCATGTCCTCCCTGGACCACTCTCCCAACACCTCCAAGCGTTCACCAGCCCAGAAACTCTTCAAATCCCTAAACATCACTTTAGTGGGTGGGCAGGTGGTCATCCACTACAGAAGCAAAGTTGATTAAACCACTGGCCACTGGTGATCGAGTTTTGACTCTAGATCCTCTTTACAGCCCTCCTTTCCTTCCACTAGGCTGAGAGGGTGGGGCTGAAAATTCAAACATCCTGACAACCAGACCTCCTCCATCCTAGGTGTTTACAAACTCCCTCATGAATGTAAACTCAGGGGTGGTTGCAAGTGTTGTTATAACTATCAAAAGATGCTTCTTTTATCTTTTTTTTTTTTAACTATAATGGGAATTGAACCCAGGGTCCTGCAAGCACTTTACCTGAGCTATATTCCAACCAGTTTCTACCTTTCTCACTCTCATCACTTTAGAAATTCCAAGGGTTTCAGGGGCTCAGTGCTAGGAAGACGAAATATTTCTTACATCACCATGTCACACCCCTCCATTGTCTTATTCAAGTGGGGAAAAAAAGAGGAAGAAATAAGTGCCTGACAACAGGAAAAAGTCAAACCTCTCATGCGATTTTGCCTCTCATCTCCTTGTCATCTGTACTTTAGGTAGTCACAATTTTCTTTGTCACAGAGAAAGAAGGGCAAGACCATTTTGGTCAGCTATCTGCTTCACTGTGACCAAAATATCCAATGAGAACAACTTAGAGGAGGGAAAGTTTAACTGGGGCTCAGAGTCAGAGGTCTCAGTCCACAGACTACTGACTCCATTGCTCTGGGTCTAAGCTGAGGTGGCATAGAAGCTGCTCAGCTCATAGTGAGGGTCAGGAAGCAGAGCAGGATAAAGGGAAGCAGGGAAGAACAACCCCTTCCAAGGGATGCCCCACTTCCTCCAGCCAGGCCTCACCTGCCTATGGTTACCACCCCAATCCATTTAAAGTAGGATCTCACAGTCCAATCACTTCACCTCTGAGCATCCCTGTATTAAGTGGATCTTTGTGGGGGCACCTCACATCTAAACCGTAACAGTCCCAAAGGGCCCATTTGAAGCTGGGTACAATGGTGTATACATGTTATCCCAGTTACTCTGGAGGCTGAGGCAGGATGATTAAATTTAAGGCCAGCCTGGGCAACTTGTAAGATCCTGTTTCAAAATAAAATCTCAGTGAGATGTAGCACAGAGGTAGAGTACTTGCCTAGCACTGGAAAGGTCATTGGTTTAATCCTTACTATGGGAATGGAGGTTGGGGCATTTTTCCCTATAGGCCACTAAGACGTTAAACACCTAGGGGTCTTCAAGCAACTAAGAAGTAGTTAGTAGTTACTGGGTCCCACATGCTGGCCCTGCACTGCCTAGAAGAGACAATGTGGCTTTTAAGAATTGGGAAAATAAAACTACCGCAACATAAAAAATAAATTAATTGGTAATGCAATGTTAAGTTATAGTTTACCCTAAATTTTATCTACAATGACACCTGCAAGAAATAAACAGATAAAGTATAACATCCCAAGCAAAAACAGAGTGATTATTTTAAAAAAAGGAAAAAAAAGTACCCACGGCTGTATCTTTAGGAATCTATCTTAAAGAAATGCTAGCACAAGAGAACAAAGATGTATAAAATAAAGTTCCATGTAGCAGTGTCTAGCATAGTCAAAAGCTAATAACAACACACATCAATAGCAACAGTTAATTATAATACATCCAAACTACAGACTACCACTCAGTCATTAAAAAAATGGTTGCTGGAAAGAGAATATGGCCCCATTTCAATTTCTTAAAAAAGAGAATGAGTGTCTGCATGAAAAATTTTGGAAGTAAACCTACTGTCAACATTTGCTTACGGGAATGAGAATGAAAGATAGAAAAATGACTTATCAACTTGGTAAGACTTTCTCAAAATAAAAATAGAAGGGCTAGGAATGTTGCTTGGTGGTAAAGCACCCCTGAGTTCAATCCCTAGCACTACAAAACAGAAAATAAATAAAAGCAACTGAGGGGTAAGGAAGGCAAAGGGAGAAAGATTTTTTTTTATTTAACCTTAAAATATTTCTATACTGTTTTAAGATCAAGACCAGAACTTAAATATAAAAATAATTTAATTATTAAGTTATTAATACTGAATGACATCCACCAGAACATTCTGGAGGAATTCCAGGATGAAATGGAAAACTGGTAGACAAAATGAGGCATGGTCACCAAGGAAACTGCAAATGTGACCCCTAATGAGAAGGACTTCATAAATCTTATAAAAAAATTTTATTCCCCTGTTAGATAAGCTTGTAAGTAAAAAGTAAAGCATAAATCACCAAGTAGAATTTCTGGGTTTTACTACTATTATTAAGAATGAGGCTTATAAATAAAAAAACAGGCTCTAAATATACAGTTTAGGCAAAAGGTCCAAGTATCAGACTCTAGGATTCCAAGAACAGAAAGGAGCTTAGAATCTTCATATTTACAAATGACACTAAAAGGCTTCCATAGCAATATTCTGTCAGGTTATTGGTGCCAAATTATAGAAAGATCTTGGGAATCTATGCAAATACAAGGAAAAGTGGCAGATGAGTGTTAAAACAAGCATATGGCCTAAATCAGGCACATAAAACAACTTCTCAGCTGTCAGTTATGACCCAGGAATAGGATCTCACAGTCACTGTAAATGGACCCTGAGGACACCAGTCCAACATCAAGCTACAGACTAAAAGCAATGCAAAGTGTCCTGGGAACCATCAAGACAAAAGCCGAAAAGAGAGAGAGAAACCACAGAATTTTCCCCTGAAAATTCTCAAGCACTAACCCACAAACACACATTTCATTTATCATTAGTGTTGTGCCCCTTCAACTACATACAGTAAAGGAGTTAAATAAGATCAGCAGGTCTCAAACACCAGTCCCAGATCAATCCCAACTGACTCTTCCAATCACCTAGGAGAGGCTTTTCTAAAAATACAGATTCTCAGGCCGCTCCAGAGACTCTAAAACAGTGCCTCTGAAAGACCTTCCAGGTAGTCCTGATGTAATGCCTATCTATCTAGGAAATCACTGGGATTTTTTTACTGGCTCCATATATACTTCCAGAAAGGATTTAAGATGATTTACTATGAAAAATAAACTCAAAAAGGAAGAAACCATGTGAAAGTACACAGAACTGATTAAGATGGGCTGAGATGAAGCTCAGTGCTAGAATGCTTGCCTACCATGCCCAAGGCCCTGGGTTCTATCCTCAGCACTAGGGAAAAAAAAAATCTCCCCATGAGCTAAATAGATATTCTCTAAGTTTCCTCCTCAACCTCACCTTCAAGTCAAAGCTGCTGTGCCAGGAATGTCAAGGTGTTCTGAATTGGAGGTGAGATGGGTGGATAAAATCCCCTGGGCACCATGTTCCTCTGGGTCACAAGCAATCACTCCCACAAGTTTATTCTGATTACTGAAAAGAAGCCAGAATCTCCCTTACTTCCATTCACCCCCACCCTCCAACCAATCCTTTAGTCTAATTCCTATTCTAGCTCTCAAGTCTCTACACAAGAAAACCACATTTCAACTAATCCACTTTCTCAGGGGGGAAAAAAAAAAAAAGGCAATAGGAACAGAGACCATGCTTTATGCAAGATAAGTAGCAATTCAGAGTCAAGCCTACCATAAGGTATGAGCTTTCTGAGCTTTGTTTCAGCATGTCTAAAAGAAATGTAATATGGGGTTTTTTTTATATAATCACAGCTTTATGGGACTTAAAGATGCTTAGAGTCACCTCATTTTAGAGAAAAGTTGAGTTCAAAGTGAAACACCTTATCCAACACATCACCCAGATGGAGAACAGCAAGCAGTACCCAGCTCAGAGCTTATGTCCCCTGACTCCTGGGCCAATGATTTCTCCTCTCTGACACGCTACTTCCCAGGAATAACAGTAATACATCAGATGTATTAACTTTAAGCACAGGTTCCAGAAATCTCTTTAATTCTTCCTATTATATGTGAGGTTGATATTACAGGATCATGCCAAGTAAATCACTTCCTAGAGAGAGAGAGACACACACACACACACATTAAAATTTGTTGAGGCACAGAGAGAAGACAGTCATTCATCATAAGCATATATAAATGGAGAAAAAAGTGCCAATCACAGTTATATTTATATCACAAACCTCACATATCTCACAAATGTCATCTGAAAATGACATGGAAATTTTCATTAGTTTTATTTTTTCCTGTAAGTTGCTGAACTTCCTAACTTAAAAAAAAAAAGCCAACTTAAACTACTGTTCATTTTTCTTAAACATTAGAGATAAGTGAGAAAAACATAACATTAATTTATCATATTGAGTCTCACTGAGAGTGAGTGAAATCCCACGACACTCCATCTGCATCAAATGCTCACAACCTGTGATTCCGCATCAGTTTCTGCTGTAAAAACAAAAAGCATATGTCAGTCTCCCAAGAGAGGAAGTTGCAAAAACTGGGTGTGTATCCATCACCAGGATTAAAAGAAAACACTCCATAAGCACAGTGAAAGTGAAGTCCCTTTGTTTTGTTCCCTCCTTCTGGCAAGGCACAGAATGTACTATGATATTTAACTATGCTCTTCTTGAAGAATGAAATATATTCAAAGACTAGACCCCACAGGCTCCAGTACAACCCCACTACAATCACACCTGTCAGGCAGATAGCCAGCCATGCCAAGAAGTAAGGACAAAACAAGCTGCAGAGCCTCCTTAGCTGAATTTGAAAACCTGGTCATTTATCTCCTTTGAACTTACAACTGAAAACTAAAATTCTCACTCACTGCCCAATTCACCCTCCAAGTAAACAGGCATAGTCTTCACCTGCCCACTTATTACCAGCATGGGTTACTGGCCTCAAAAGACAAACCCCAAGCTAATGAGCCATGCTGTGCATAAGCTGGTTCCCTCATGACCACTGATTTGAGCTCTGAATAATGCTACTTTGCTTTTCACTAGCCCTGACATCTCAAAGTTTGCTAGGCTGAAAAGTACTAGCAAAAAATAATAGAGCAGCATTAAATTCCATGTACTAACAAAATGCTAATTGAAGTATAAACACAGACAAGACACTATTAACTCTTACTGAGCCTGCTCCTGGCATTTACATTTTCATCCACATTCCCTTCATTGGACGATAGTGACTTGGGAAGACACAGGACTAACAAGAAGTCAGAAAACCATGTTTTGACCAATAAAAAACAAACATGGCTAATAACAAGTTTTGGTTTGTTTCTTTCTTACCCATCTCCCATTCTTTACATTTATTCAATAGACTAATTGTAAGCTACGGATCTCACCAGGAGATCAGAACAATGACCACCTCTGCTGCCTTTTTTCCTTTTATCATATTTAAACCTGTGTGTTAAATAATAAGTCAGTTTAAACCTGTACCATTTGTGGGATACTGAACCTGAAGAAATTAAAAAGCTACTATAAAAATACTAAAGAACAATCATCAATGGAAACCCCAGGGGCTTGGCACTTGCTATTTCCTCTGCCAGAAAAATACTTCCCTTTTGGCTGGTGTGCTCTTTGATGTCCATCAGGTCTCTGTGCAAATGCCATCTTCTGAGAGACTTCTTTCCTAAACACACTATCTAAAGGAACCACCTCCTCCCTTATTTGCAACCACTCTGTCCCAGTCCCCAATGTAAAATTACTATCTTACACTCATTGCTATGCTTTCTTCTCATTTAAATCTTTACTGTCAGACCCCTCCACAAGGCACAAGGAAACAAATCTGATCTACTTTTCTACTTGTTTCTCCAATGCCCAGAGAGATCCTGACAGGCAGCAGATGATCAGTAAATAAATATTTGGTTCAGCAAAGAAAGGAAATGTGATTGCTTATCATTGTATCTCACTAGTTACTACATGGCACCACTACTTTTAGCATAACTGGAGCCAGAGATGCTTCCTTTCCACAGAAAATGACAGAAAACCTTTTAAATACAGTAATAACAGAATATTCCTTTACTTACAATCCTGACTGAAAGCAATCACACTTACATGTTAGGAAATGGGCAATTTTAAGTCTATAGGGAAAAGCTTTTCATCCTATTCTACTTCTTTGTAAATGGCTCTTCTAAAATATTATGTTACTCAGCTACCTTATCTGAGTGGTAGAATAAGGGTATCTGAAGTAACAGGAAATGTTTTTTGCTTTTTCCCTCCTGCATATTCTAAGTTCTCAACAGACTACACTGTCCTCACTCAACACGTACTTCTTAGTTCAGAAACCTAAAAAACATTTAGTTATAATAAACTAAATTATAGGAAGCATTTCTTACAGGCTGTTTGCTGAAGAAATTTCCACTAGGCTACTCAGCAGGAAGTCTACATTTTGCTTTACAACAATTTGGCAGCCCAAGTCCTATGGAAGGAAGAAGAAAATTATGGCCATCACCTCCTTTAACTGTCCCTTTGTCTTCGTCATCCAGTGGGAATCATGGTTTAGTATACAACCATGAACTCGCAGAGGGATTCCTTTTCCCTTTTAAGGCAATTAATGGGGAGGGGTTAAGTGTGAAGTAAAATAAGAATTGAAATTTGGCCTTGCCCTCCCTTGGACCTTCCACACCATAAGCAGAATAAGATATTCCATTTCCATGGCTGCTTCTGATAAGCACAGAAGACAGAAGAACTGTCACCCATTCATTCGTTTTACAGTTTCAAAAGTCACTCAAGTACTACTACTTGAAGAAACATGCCAATTAGAAGGGAAAGAGTAGAAAGATACAGAAAAGTATGCTCACTTCAAAAGAAAAAGTAAACCAGGTCACTAAAATCAGACAAAACAGCCTTCTCAAAGTAGCTGCTAAATAGGTGACTGAATGTTACACTAAGTACCCCAAAGACTTCTTTCAATCTCATCCATATAACATCTATTGACAATATTCTGTTGCAGCTAAAGAATATCTATCAAATTATCCAAATAAACCCAGAATTGGAATCTTTCAGTGTTTTGAGAAAATAAGATCTGACTTGACAAAGACATTTACTTATCCAAGTTATGTTTCCACCCACACACTTGCTAGTTTCATCCCAATTCACAAAACATAAATCCATCTTCAGCCTTTCCATTATCCTCACTGACTTTCTCAGTAACAAAACATCTCCAAAAAGCTTGTGCCAACTTACTACTCACTTCCTCTTTAAACACATTCCAGAACTAATTCAGTCCCTTCACCCCCACCCTCTATAGCAGACACAGTCACCACGGTCACCATCATTTTTAAAAATAACCAGTGAAAGATTTTTTCAACTTGGTTCCCAAATCCATTTTTCAACCTTAAAAAAGTAGCTCAGGACTCACTGGGATGACAAGACACAGACCAGGAGAAACTTGCACTTTTCAAAGTCCTACAACACTTTCTTTTACCAAAAAAGAGGAAGGACTACTCATCTTCACTGCAGCAAACCTCAACCCTAGACCATTTTACACCCTCAGTTCAGTCTAAGTCCACAGAAATCTAAGGGCTCATACAGAAATGCACACATCTCATTAATCATTGTTCCAAATTCTGCCCTCTCCCAAAGCAGAGTCTCCTGTTTTCCTATTCATCCCACTATTTCCTTCTCACTTCTCTGTCACTGAACTGCATCTTCTTTGCAGAGTTCTTACAAAGCAGTTCCTAGTACCACTGGAAACAATTACTCTCCCAGAAAATACAACTTTGCTTAGCAGAAGAGCTTCACACAGAGCAATTTGCCAGTGGTCAATTTTTCATTCCAGACAAGGCTTCTAAGCCTGGCACAAATCTGCCTGTAGCTCCCACCCCTAATCATTGCCTGTAGTTCACCCACCCAACCCTGTGGTGTGGTCAGAGTGTGCAGTACAATCTATGCATGATACAAATTGCTCAAATCACTGAATTTTAGCCAGGCATGGTGGTGCACGCCTATAATCCCAGCAGCTCGGGAGGCTGAGGCAGGAGGATCACAAGTTCAAAGCCACTCAGCAATTCTGTGAGGCCCTAAGTAACTTAAGAAAAAACCCTGTCTCAAATAAAAAATAAAATGGCTGGGGGTGTGGCTCAGTGTTAAGCACCCCTGGGTTCAATCCCTGGTACCAAAAAAAGAAAGAAAAAGAAAAAGCCCACAAATCACTGAATTTTAAAATGCCACCTTCCAGACTCAAACACGTTCTATACAACACTCTTATGCACACACAAGACCATAAGCACCAAATGTAGTCACTTACCACAATAGCAGCTCCCAGACAAGACAAGGAATAACATCTAATCTTTCCTTAACTCAATTACAGTCAGATTCACTTTCCTGCAATTTGTGGCCATGCATCACTGGCCCCGCCCTCCATATTATAAAATAGTACCCTGGAGTACTGGAGTCAAAGGCCTCACAGTATGATGTTTTAGAGCTTGTACTCTGGCAGACAGGCCTGGATTCAGATTCAAGGCTCAGCTCTGCCTCTTAATACCAATAAGAAAGTGCCTGTCCTTGGATGGACTATTCTTTCTAAACCCCATCTGTAAAACATAGCCAACAAACTACTATCAATTTGCTAGGTATTTTAAATGAGATAATATGTGCAAAACATCTAGCATAACAGATGACAAGTGACTACTGATATTCAGTATTTGTAAACAGGTAAGGTCACCTCATAGAATCCAGATGCCCTGGAAGCCTCCAGCACTGGTGGAAGCAAAAAAACGTGCAGCCTCAATCCACTCCCATCACACAAAAGAGGGGACCTTTAAGAAAAATTTGGGCATTAACACGGAGAAAACTCAGAAATCCACTCTAGGTTGACAATTCCAACACCAGACAGTCAAGGGATGCTTGTTCCTATGATGAAGAGAAAATCAGTATAAGTGAAAAAGTTAATGAAACAGGAGACACTTTAAGAAAATCTGTCATGGGTCAGGTCAATATTTCAAAGAGAATATGCAGACCTTAAAAATTCTCTTTTCATTCAATTTCTGATAAATTCTGACTATAATGCATAAAGAGAAAAGGCGATATTGAATATTCCAAGAATCTCAGCTGGCAACAGATATTACCTAAGAAATGAATACATGAAAATTAGCGTGGGGAGGAGGATCTCGAAATCAAATTTATACACACACAAGCTGTAGAACATTTTAATTCTTTGAAAGACAAAGGGAAAATAGAGATTTTAAAACTTACTACAACAGCAAAAACTGTGGAACCTGGAGAAAGTATCATAAAGGATCTTTGCCATTCCTGGTGAAAAAGTCAAGAACTGCAGTATAAAATGAAATCTAAAGGTTTACAGTCATTGCAACCAGACAACGTGATAATCACCAAGAAATGTCAGGTCCCAAAATTTGGAAGGGCTAAGAAGAGGGCAACTGAGGGAAGCAAAAAAGCAGATCTACATTGCAAAATTACCATGGAACTAGAGGTGAATCTTGCAAGGTTAAATCAAAATTCAACAATGTAAAAAGCAAAGGCATACAAAATCAGGCAGAATCTAGTGTTAGGAGCCTGGACTCGGAATCAGAACACTTGGGTTTTTTTTTTTTTTTTCTTGCTCCAACCCTTGCCATGTGCCCTTAGGCAAGTCCCTTGCCCTCTTTAAATTTGTCTCGTATCCTTAAGGGATGGGGAAATGATAATGATCATTAAGATTCCAGCTGCACTAAAAATTTAAGAGTCAAAGGGCACAACGATCTGGAGCTCCCTGGCCTACACACCAGACACAAGATACGGAGGGGAAAAAAGGAGCACAGTGAGAAAACTTGGAGTAAGTAACTGAGTGTCGGTGGAAACAGAAAAGCTTCATGATGGTCAAGTACACCTAGAGTTCCAGGAAAGAGAGGATGTCAGGATCTTGGAAAACTACAAACTGCTCAGCATATGTCAAAATGAACCGAAAGAGGGGGATGGGAGGCCAAATATCAACGAACTATCTCCGCTAATAAATCAGTAATCGATCTGTCCTGGTCGACCGCCAGGAGATCCGAAAGCTGCGACCACTAAAATCGCTGTGACCCCTGATGCCTGGATATCCGAAAAGCAAAGACCAGGGGAGCTCCTGTCGGGTTCTGTCTAGTGAGGCGATTCGGAGGATGGGCGGAAAGTGAGAAAGGAGACAGAGGAAAGGGGATCTGGAGACCATGCAGGCTGGCAGGAGGGGAAGAGGAGTCAATATCTGACTCCCGCTCGAAGGCGGCAGAGGGGTCCGGGTCTGGGGCCCCGCTCTCACCATCTTAACGATGCCCCGCTGCACGGTGGGGACCGCTGGTCCCCCGGAGGAGCCGCCGCTCTGTGCGGAGGAGGCCATGTGTGGAGCTGGAAAAGCAAGCGAGTGGAACTGCCGGTCGGATTGGAGGTGTCAGTGTGGGTGTCGGCTTTGGTGAGAGGTCGCCGACACGAGAGGCGGGCGAGCGACCAGCTGCGAGCGACGAACTAGACCGACGCGCTGGGCGCTCACTGGAGCAGCAGCGGGACTAGGAGCAAAAGAGGAGACGCGATCTCCGCCGCCGCCACACGTTCTACTCGCCGCGCAAGCGTGCCAGAGCGCCACCGCCCTCTGGCCAATTAACAGCCTAAGCCCGCCGGACCTCAAGCCAATAGGCACCCTGCTCACGGAGCCCCGCCCCTTGGTCCCAAAACGGGTGGAGAGCTCCTGGAAGCGCTGAAAGAGCTGATTTGCGGTGACGGGCTAAATGTGGGGCGGGACTTCCGGGGCAGCAGGAGTAGGTGGTGTCGGGAGGTGTAGTGGGAAGGAAAGGACACGTCAGCATCTGGCCGTGAGGCGCAAGGGGCCATGGGAGCCCCGGGGGCGGAGTCAACCTCGCCCTCCTCCTGGTCCCGCCCACAGGGGCCCCGCCCTCGAGCCCGGCCCCTCTGGCAGCAAAGAAGCCCAGGTGAAGGTCCGCGAACCAGCTGAGCGCACCCACCCTGCGGAATGCCAACGAGGATCCCGGAACCACCGCGGCCAAAGCTGGAATGAATCTCGGTACAAGTAAAAATACAGTGAAACTTCAAAAGAGGAGAAGGAGGAGAAGAAAAAGCTGTAAAGGAAGTCAGGGCTGGGTGGTGAGGGTGCTATGCTATGTGCTTTGCTAGAGAGTTGAAACTTAAGGAGGGGGTTGACCTGAATGAGAACTATATTTTAGAAAGAACACCAGGTTAATGATATGGAGGATGGTTTGAAGTTAGATGTGGGCTGCGAAAAAGGGGGCAGGAAGTTAACATCTCAGTGTTTCTTCTCTGTCTCCGAAGGAAGCTTACAGGAGTTGAAAACTTTGCCCAGCTCTGGATTCTACTGGTGCAGGCTGAGGATGAGGGGTCACGTTTTTCTTCCTTAGAAGCAGGCCAACCTAAGAGCAGACTGTTTATGGTAGAAAGTTCTGGGTTCCAGATCTTGACTTGGAAGTCGGAGCATTGTGAAATGTCCTGCAGATGTTGGCCTTGAGCCGGAACACTGCTGCGCGCCCCCTCTGTCGTCAGGAGCGTGTCGCCGAGGTCTAGCGATTGGTAACTGCTCCACTAATGTTTGTGGGAAAAAGGAATAAATGTCTCCTAAAGGGATAACGTGTTCTGTACAGAGGGGAGAATGACCTCCTTCGGTCTTTTCCCTGAAACTCCTACTAAGGTTAGGAAAACCTCGGTAAGCGCACTCCTTGATCCGGAGGAGACAAATCCTGACCCAGTGTGGTGAGCGCCTCCAACCGCCCTGTCCCTTCTAGCCTGAACGTTGAGTAAAGAAACAGGGAGACGGACATGAGAGTATTTAAGTGAATGTTCAGCGAGAACTGATTTTGTCGAGTGCCCAAGCTGTGGAACCAAGGACCTTATTATTATAACCAAGGACCGTGTATTATGTCATTTAATTATAAAGCCTTCGTGTACATTGAAAGCATCACTTCCCCCGTAGCTCTTTCAAGAAAAGGTGGTTTGCTTATTCTCCCACATTTCACATATTTCAAGGTCAAGTTTTGGAGGCAGCATTATCCTAGCTCTCCAGTGCCCCTTTCATCCCATAAATTCACTGCCTTCTTAAAAAATAAATAAATCTTCTTGGAGACATGTTCCATCTGATTCCACCCTTCTCCATCTGATTCAGGTTGTCGTCTACCTGGCTCAGCTCCTACGTTGGCACTTCTGTGAGATTGTAGGTACCTGGTACACACTCTTCTCTACCTAATGATCCTGATTAACTTCAGTATTTATAAGCATAGCTAACCAATATCTTAACTTCTTAGCTCCTTGACCTTATCTTTAGTGAACATGACCTTTGCATCATTTTAGCCTCTCTCTCCAGGACAGCTGAACAGTAACTTCATGACTGAAACTTAAACACTTTCCTCTCTGATCCTGATTGCTATCCTTTCTCCCCACTCACCCAGTTAATTACTCTTTACCTTGTATTGGTTATCTATTGTGTAACAATTGACACTAGCTGTCAGAAATAATGGCCAAAATATACTGAGCACTAAACATATGTACTATACAGATTCCCTGCTGAATTTTTTTTATCTACATTCCATAATTTAATCCTTAGAACAACCCTATAAAGTAGATATAATCAGTCTCTCTTCGAAGAAGGACATTAATGCATTTTAAAAAGTGAGTAACTGACTCTAGGTCAACAGCTTAAATGATTGAGTCAAGATTTGGAACCCAGAACCTTCTACCATAAACAGTCTGTTCTTAGGTTGCCTGCTTCTAAGGAAGAAAAAATCCCTCATCCTCAGCCTGCTTCTAAGGAAGAAAAAACTCCTCATCCTCAGCCTGCACCAGTAGAATCCAGAGCTGGGCAAAGTTTTCAACTCCTGTAAGCTTCCTTTGGAGACAGAGAAGAAAACACTGGGATGTTAACTTCCTGTCCCCTTTCTCACAGCCCACATCTAACTTCATACCATCCTCCATATCATTAACCTGGTGTTCTTTCTAAAATATAGTTCTCATTCAGGTCAAACCCCTCCTTAAGTTTCAACTCTCTAGCAAAGCACATAGCATAGCACCCTCACCACCCAGCCCTGACCTCCTTTACAGCTTTTTCTTCTCTTCCTTTGAAGTTTCACTATATTTTTACTTGTTTGTTTTATTTTGTTTTTTGTTTTTTGAAATGCTGGGCATACAACCCAGGGTTCTCATGCACGCTAGGCAAGCATTCTATCCCTACATCCCTGGCCCCTGTATGTGTACTTGAAATACAAATCTCATCAACCCAAGTTATGTAGGTCAGTGCTATCTAAACTAACTTTCCACAGTGATGAAAATGTTCTGTATATGCTCTGTTCAACACAATAGCCACTAACCACTTGTGGCTAATGAGCACCTCAAGTGTGCTTGGTGCAACTGAGGAAGTGAATTTTTACTGTTATTTTTAAATTAATTTAATATGAACGGTCTAGTGACTATGCTATTGACTAGGTGATCAAATTTTAATCTTGCTGTCATGTCTATTACCATAATATTCTACATAGGATTTTTTGCAGGGGGTGCTAGGGATTAAACCCAGAAGTACTTCACCACTGACCAACATCCCCAGTCCATTTTATTTTTTATTTTGAGATAGGGTCTCACAAGGTTGCTCAGGGCCTAAGTTGCTGTGGATGGTCTTGAACTTTTGATCTTCCTGATTCAGGCTTCCAGGCATGAACCACCACACCCAGCCTACACAGGTTTTTAAGTTATTTCCATAAGCCTCATGTAGTCCAAACTTGATTAAAATGCACAAAGTCATGAGCCATCATTTTAAAAAAATTTTTAAAAACAAAAGAATTTACTTTGTAATATTAAAAGTAGAATTCAGAGCCAAGCATGGTATCACATGCCTGTAAACCGAACAACTTGGGAGTCCGAGACAGAAGGATAGCAAGTTCAATGCCAGCCTGGGCAACTTAGCAAGGCCCTTTCCCAAAATTAAAAAAATAATAATAATAAAAAGGGTCTGGGATGTCACTCAGTGGTAAAGCACCCCTGGATTCAATCCCCAGTACCAAAAAAAAAAAAGTATATCAACCCAACGAAGATATTACATTGTTCCTAATAGCCCTATCTTGATAGTCACTCAATCTAAATGATTTATGAAAGTATAATATGCATTTATTAAATTATATGCTTAGGACAAAGGTTAAAAAACTTTTAGTTAATAGATCAACTTTATACCCTATCCTTTTTCATTCCATGCCAAGTCCAAATTCATTCAATTATCCCAAATGTGACTAATCAATGCCTCTGCTTTGTCAGTAGACTTGGATAATTATAAATATTGATTTGCTTCTGCTATAGCTATTCACTTTGACCACTGAATTTTATGACTGTAGACTTTGCCTACCACACAAATTTCTAAGGAAAAAAAAAAAGCATAAGGAACATTCCAGCCAATGGCACCACCTTGATGTTAGGGCAGCATGTTGTTCCAAGTCTTTGTAAATGGAAATGATTACACAAGGATGGCACTTGAGGATTTCTTTCTCTCTATCCCCAGAATCTGAGGTCAGTGGCTAGCAAACTCAGAATTAGGAAAGTTTCAGCATGTAACAACAAACTACATTCATTATGTGATAAATGTGTATTTCCCCTCTCCAGGTCAAGAAGTTAGAAGTATTTGTTCAGAGCTCAACTATCTTCATATGCAGGCATCTCCGCAGTTTTCCTGGCTTTTCCACAAGCTGCAGAATAGCTCCTTCAGCTGCAGGCACTAGAGGAAAAAGAAGAAAAGAAGGCAAGAAGAGGGAGAAACCAGTACCAGAAATATCTGTCCATTTTTATCAGGAAAGCGAAAGTTTCCCCAGAATTGTCCATCATAAGGCCTCTTCTCACTGCAGGCTAGGCTAAGATGGCATTTAGATTAACAATGTAGAGGGAATCCAGAACAGGTGCTAAGGTGCCTCTTCTTTGCTTCTAGTCCCATTCCACCACTTTAGAACTCTGTCCCATTTCTAAGCCCCATTCCCTCTTTCAAGGTACAACTGTTACCCCTCATTCTCTCAAAAAAAAAAAAAAAAAAAAAAAAAGCCCAAAGCAGTAAGACTTGCTCTGTCTGAGCCAAGGTCCCGACTTCCAAAACTTGCCTTCAGAGAGCATGGGCTTCCTCTAGCTCACCTGTGGACAGACCTCCTGTCCACTGAAAGACATACCTTGGTTTGCATTGCCCTAAGTTGTTCACTGGCTCCAGCAGCTCAAAACACTCAAAACACACCCAGAGCTCTCTGTCCCTGTGTTTTTGCTCACCCAATTGCCTCCCCTTGTAATGACCTTCTACAGCTCAGACCAGACGTGAATTTTCCCACAAAAATCTCCTGAATATCTCCAAGCAGAAATGACATCTCACACACCTCTATCTTCAGACCCTTTGGATAATACCTTTCTATCATTGTGCACTGTGTATTCCCTATATCATAGTTATTTAACAGTTCAACTGGCCTGTAAACTTTTTGATAAGCTCTTAGAAGTTGTTTTAATTTTTGTGTTCCCTATTGACCTGGCACTGCCTTATAAAGAATCAGAACTTGATACATCTATTTTGAATGAAATTGAAGTATTCAGTCATTTTATCTGCAAGGGATGGTAAGATGGCCTTATTTACCTTCTCTTTGCATTCCACATATCCATAATATATTCTTTGCATTTCCTGGACATTGAACCTGAGAATATTGGAGATGTTAAGTGTGCAGGTTAGAGATTATAGTGGGCTATTATCATTGGACAGATCCCAAAATAGAATGGTTCATTGATTCATGAATTTTATTTAACTCTTGCCAACAATAGTTTGTATCTCCACCTCTTCCTGAATTCTGAAAACCACATATACCTTAACTTTAGCCTGCTCCTGTGTATCAGAAAGGACATGCTAGACCAGGCATAGCAGCCTATGCCTGTAATCTCAGAGACTCCAGAGCCTGAGGCAAGGCTCTTATTCTTATGAGGCTGGCAAGTTCAAAGTCAGCCTCAGCAACTTAGCAAGACCCTGTCTCAAAATAAAAAACACAAAAAGGTCTGAAGATGTGGCTTGAGTCACACTAGCTTCATAAACTAAAAAAACCAACCCTTTTTTTTTTCTTTGTACTGAACCCAGGGTGCTTAACCACTGAGCAACATTTCAGCCTTTAAAAAAATTTTTTTTATTTATTCTAATTATTTATACAAGGAGGTAGAACACATTTATGCATTTTGATATATCATACATAAATGGGGTATAATTTTTCATTTTTCTGGTTGTACATGTTGTAGAATCACATTGGTCATGCTGTCATATATGTCCCAGCCCTTTATCTTTTAAAGTTTTTACTTTGAGACAGGGTCTTGCTGAGTTACTTAGGGACTAACTAAGTTGCTAAGGTTGGCTTTGTACTTGCAATCCTCCTGCCTCAGCCTCCCGAGTTGCTGGGGTTACAAGCATGCACCAATACGTCCAGCAAATACTAACAATTCATAAGTGTAAGTCATAGCCCAGGACGGTGACTTTCCTCATGTAATGTTCCACCAACTAAAGCTAGTGTCAGTTCTCCCATCCATTAATACAGTTTTCCAGAAAAACAGTTCTCATTTAAACTCAAGAGCAAAGGAAGAGGCACCATGTGATGATGCAGGAATATTTTGAGTGGGAGAAGAAAACTAGTCACATTGGATGTTCTCAATCTTCTAAAGAGGTAGGAGGACTGAGGAATCAGAAAACATCCTAAGTCCCTATGGAAGCAGTTACTCTGGCACCCTTTCCAGGGAAAGTAGTACCCTGAAATCACCAGAAACTGATAGGAACTAAGGCCAGACCTCTGAGGTACCCACAAGGACAGTCAATGTCAGCTGTCAGAGCTAAGGGACCAGAACAACCAAGAGGAAGCAAAACAAGTGGTCAGGAGTGCAAGGACAAACCAAGAAATAGAGAAATGGGGCTTAGTGAACAGAGTAGTTGGAATGTGGAGGTAAGGGCAGCCATCAGTAAAAGACCAAAGTCCAGGAAGACATGTCACTGCTGGGGGTCAAAGGGCAGGGGTGTGGCTGAGACAAGAAGCCAGAGTTCGGGTGACAACTTGAAGAGGCACATGTCCACTCAATGGATTTCAGGATGGTCCATGCTGGACCTCCCCCAGATTAAGTCTCTCAACCAAGGACTCTTCAGGTAGAATAACAATCAATTTCAGCCACCTTCTACGCTAATACCACAGAGACACCAAGAAGCAGAAAATCATCTCTTTCTTCTTTAGCCCACGTCTTTGTTTCAGCATCCCAGAGTGGCACAAATTCCAAGAAGAGATGGTTTTATGAAGAGCAAGATAATTTAAAACTTATACTATACCCTGTTATGTAGTGAAGAGCAGTTAGTAGAGTTTGCTCTCTTAAGAGTGCTTCAGAGTTTAGGATATTGCTTTATGCTACATTTGAAACAGGCTGAAGAACCAGGGAGTTATGTGATGTTTATATTGAAGGAAGGAAGAGAGGGAGGGAGGGAAGGGCTCTTTACCAACAAGCTGTTTTCCTCTTCCTGGAGGTTTGTCCCTGGAACAGCCTTCTGGGAACTTACAAATATATTTTCAAGTATCAGATACTCAGGATGGGATCATTTTAATTCATTTCATTACAAGAAGAACTTGTAACCAAGACAAAAATTAAAAAGATAAATTAAAGTTATATAATTCTCATTGTCTGACCAAAGGAAGTGTATTGTTTCATGGGAAGAGAAATATTTCCCTTGACATTGAATTCTAGAAGACTTTCATTACATGACTATCTAAAGAACAATGAGTAATATAACAGGCAACATTTCTAACAGTTTTGTGAGATATGCAGAAATGCAGCTATTTTTTATAAAGAGTTTACACAAAAACCTAAAGAAATACTATTATATTGTAATTCAGTGAATAATCTAGTGGTAGGAAACAGCAATTATCGTAAAAGAAAAAAGTCTGCTTTAAAAAATAAGACAAAAATTTAATTATTTTCTTCCAGTTTACTGATGTCAACCAAAACATGTAAGAAAGGGAAAATAAGAGCTTTCTTAAAATATTCTAAGATGGTCTAAAATATTCTAAGTGGGTTAAGTGAAGAGGATAATATTTAGGCATTCCCCAGCTTGTACCACCTCTGTGAAGGAAGTTACAGAGAAGCTCTAAAACTGAATTCCCTGAACTTGACTTTCCTGTAATCCTTCACTCACACTATCCAGGACGTCTTTGTAAATTGATTCACATTGGATAGAGAATAACCTGGAATATTCATGTGAGTCTTTTGACCTGGTGATTCTGTTTTGGGAAACCTCAGGGGCCAGGAAATGTGCAGAACGGGAGGCATTCAAGGCAAATATTATGACATGAGGTTGAGAGTAAGGGCACTGAAGTGTGACTGACAGGGTATGAATTGTTTGTGAAAATTTCCTCCTCTATAAAATGGGAATATAGTAGTGCCTGCCTTACTGGGTCGTTGTCTTATTATATGTAATGCTAATGAAGGGGCTACTTTGAGTGTCTGGGATCCATGGAGCTCTGAATAAGGTTAATAATGTTAGTGATGTGATCTTGAGAATTTGAGAATAGCTAAGAAAACTTAAGGTATGCGAACACAATTAAATATTAGGGAACTGTTAAACTGACATGTGGGAAACTATATTTAAGTAAAGCACAATATAAAAAACCAGGACACAAAATAGTTTTTCATATTATTTGCAGAGGTAATAAGACATGTATACAATTAAAAATAACCCAATGATAGAAAGATAACCCAACAACTAGGAATGTAGTTCAGTGGTAGAGAGCTTGCCTAGCATGCATAACTGTAAGTTCAATCTCCAGCACTGAAAACAACAGCAAATCCAACAAATCTTTCAGAGGTGAAAACAGAATTTAATGTTCTTTTGACTTGCTGGGTGATATTTGTAGGGCTTATGGTGAATTATTTTCAGACTAGTTCTCAATACTAGGAGATTAATTTCTCAATTGTTTTATTGTGAAATATAAAACACAGAAAGTGCTTAAAACAAAAATGTATAGTTTAATGACTTATTACAAAATGAACAGCAAGGTAATCATCATGCAAGCCAAGAAGTGAATGACCAGTGTCCCCAGAAATCACTGACCTAATATCTGTCCTATGTAAGAATGCATCCTGAAACAATATAACTTTGTTTTTTAAAAAATTTATAACCGAAGGTAGACACCATGGCACACGCCTATAATCCTAGCAACTTGGGAGGCTGAGGCAGGAGGATCTCAACTTTGAGGGAAGGCTGGGAAATTTATTTTTGTTTTTAAAATGGATTAAGGACCTTGAAATCAGACCAGAGACCCTGCATCTTATAGAAGAAAAAGTAGGTCCAAATCTTCACCTTGTTGGCTTAGGATCAGACTTCCTTAACAGGACTCCCATAGCACAAGAAATAAAAGCAAGAATCAATAACTGGGATAGATTCAAACTAAATAGCTTTCTCTCAGCAAAGGAAACTATCAGCAATGCAAAGAGAGAGCCTACAGAGTGGGAGAATATCTTTGCCGCTCATACTTCAGATAGAGCACTAATTTCCAGAATCTATAAAGAACTCAAAAAACTCTACACCAAGAATACAAATAACCCAATCAACAAATGGGCTAAGGAAATGAACAGACACTTCACAGAAGACGATGTACAAGCAACCAACAGATATATAAAAAAATGTTCACTATCTTTAGTAATAAGAGAAATGCAAATCAAAACTACACTAAGATTCCATCTCACCCCAATTAGAATAGCGATTATCAAGAATACAAGCAACAATAGGTGTTGGAGAGGATGTGGGGAAAAAGGTACACTCATACATTGCTGGTGGGACTGCAAATTAGTGCAGCCACACTGGAAAGCAGTGTGGAGATTCCTTAGAAAACTTGGAATGGACCTACCATTTGACCCAGCTATCCCACTCCTCGGCCTATACCCAAAGGACTTAAAATCAGCACACTACAGAGATACAGCCACATCAATGTTCATAGCAGCTCAATTCACAATAGCCAGACTATGGAACCAACCTAGATGCCCTTCAATTGATGAATGGATAAAGAAACTGTGGTATATATATACAATGGAATATTACTCAGCTATAAAGAATAATAAAATTATGGCATTTGTAGGCAAATGGATGAAATTGGAGAATATCATGTTAAGTGAGATAAGCCAATCTCAAAAATCCAAAAGAAGAATGATCTCACTGATAAGCGGATGATGACACATAATGGGGGGTGGGAGGGGGACACGAATGGAGGAAGGAGGGACTGTATAGAGGGAAAAGAGAGGTGGGAGGGGTGGGGGGAAGGAAAAAAATAACAGAATGAATCAAACATCATTACTCTATGTAAATATATGAATATGCAAATGGTATGCTGTTACTCCATGTACAAACTGAAACAACATGTATCCCATTTGTTTACATTAAAAATAAATTTTAAAAAATTTGTAATGAAAAAAGCTCTATTTAGCTCACAGTTTTGCTGACTCCAGGGCATACTGCTGGCATCACACGGTTCTGGTAAAGATCTTACTGAGAGAGTCCTGAGAAGACATATGACATCATATGGGGTTAAAGGGAGCTCATGTCAAGCCTGGGCAATTTATATTTTTTATTGTTTGTTCTAGTTAGTTGTCATGATAGCAGAATGCATTTTGACTCATTGTACACAAATGGGGGTCCAACTTTTCATTTCATTTCTCTACTTATACATAATGTAGAGTCATACCATTTGTGTAATCATACATGTACATAGGGTAATGATGTTTGTCTCATTCCACCATCTTTCCTTCCCCCTGCCCTCTCCCCTCCCCTAATTTCCCTCTACACAATCCAACGTTCCTCCATTCTTCCCCTACCTGACCCCCCATTATGTATCAACATCCACTTATCAGATAAAACATTTGGCCTTTGGTTTTTTGGGATTGGCTTATTTCACTTAGCAAGATATTCTCCAACTCCATCCATTTACCTGAAAATGCCATAATTTTATTCTTCCTTATGGCTGAGTAATCTATTGTGTATATATGCCACAGTTTTTTTTTTTATCCATTCATCTGTTGAAGGGCATCTAGGTTGGTTCCACAATCTAGCTATTGTGAATTGAGCTGGGGGCTGGGGAGATAGCTCAGGTGGTAGAGTGCTTGTCTCACAAGCACGAGGCCCTGAGTTCAATCCCCAGTACTGCAAAAAAAAAAAAAAAAAAAAAAAAAAAAAAAGAGTGAATTGAGCTGCTATAAACATTGATGTGGCTTTGTCACTGTAGTATGCTGATTTTAAGTCCTCTGGGTATAAATTTAGCAGTGGGATAGCTGGGTCAAATGGTGGTTCCATTCCAAGTTTTCCTAGGAATCATCATACTGCTTTCCATAGGGGTTGCACCAATCTGCAGTCCCACCAGCAATGTATGAGTGTAACTTTTCCCCCCACATCCTCACCAACATTTATTGTTCCTTGTATTCTTGATAATTGCCATTCTGATTAGAGTGAGATGAAATCTTAGAGTTGTTTTGGTTCGCATTTCTCTAATTGCTAGAGATGTTGAACACTTTTTCATATATTTGCTGATCGATTGTATATCTCCTTCTGTGAAGTGGGTCTGTTCAGTTCCTTAGCCCATTTACTGATTGAGTTATTTGGTTTTTTGGTGTTAAGTTTTTTGAGTTCCTTATATCTCCTGGAGATCAGTGTTCTCTCTCAGGTTAATGTGGTAAAGATGTCCTTCCACTCTGTAGGCTCTTTCTTCACATTATTGATTATTTCATTTGCTCAGAAAAAGCTGCTTAGTTTGAATCCATCTCATTTATTGATTCATGGTTTAATTTCTTATGCTTTGGGAATCTTGTTAAGAAAGTCTGATCCTAAGCCAACATGATGAAGATTTGGACCTACTTTGTATTCTATTTGGTGCAGGGTCTCTGGTCTAATTCCTAGGTCCTTGATCTATTTGAGTTGAGTTTTGTGCAGGGTGAGAGATAGAGGTTTAATTTCATTTCACTACATATGATTTCCAGTTTTCACAACACCATTTGTTGAAGAGGCTATCTTTTCTGTATCGTATGTTTTTGGCCACTTTGTTTAGTATGAGATAACTGTATTTATATGGATTTGTCTCTGTGTCTTCTATTTTGTACTATTGGTGCCAATACCATGCCATTTTTGTTACTGATGCTCTGTAGCATAGTTTAAGGTCTGGTATTGTGATACCTCCTGCTTCACTCTTCCTTCTAAGGATTGCTTTGGCTATTCTGAGTCTCTTATTCTTCCAAATGAATTTCATGATTACCTTCTCTATTTCTATGAGGTATGTCATTGGGATTTTAATAGGAATTGCATTGAATCTGTATAGTGCTTTTGGTAGTATGGCTATTTTGACAATATTAATTCTGCCTATCCAAGAACATGGGAGATCTTTCCATCTTCTAAGGTTTTTCTTAATTTCTTTCTTTAGTTCTATAGTTTTAATTGTAGAGGTCTTTCACTTCTTTTATTAATTTGATTCCCAAGTATTTTATTTTTTTTGAAAGCATGGGTAATTTAGAAAGACTGTATGCAACCTGTATTCCTTTATGTGTCTTCCATTGTTTAACACATGAAATAATTCACACAGATTGTTTCATATAATTGTCATTTTTTTCATCTTCATTGTTGCCTAGTAATCCATTATAATCAACATACCATCATATATTTATCCATTCTACTGTTGATGGATATATGACTTGTGAAAGTTTGTTTCCCAAAGATGGCCACAACAATATCTCTCAAAACATGTTCGTTTTCAAAATGACCTTGACATTTCTCCCATTAGGAGGTGGAATCTACATTCCCTCATCTTGAATCTGGGTGGGTCTTTACTCTGCCTCAGCTAATAAAGTACAGAAAAACTGGCTTTCAATGCTAGGACATAAAAATGCTGTGTACCTCTACTATGGTCTTTGGGGATGCTTGCACTTAGAAACCATCACCTTGAAGTGACAAAATCCAAACTATTACATGGAGGGGCCACATTCAGCTAAAGGGTGCATGTTCCTAACAGACAGCATGACCAGCTGGATGTATAAATGAACCAGCCTTCAGCTGATTCCAGCCTCTCCTCATGAGGTACAGCCTTTGAGGCTTCCCAGCAGAAGCTACAGATATGGAGCTAAGACGGGCACTCCCTGGGGGTTCTTTCTGAACTCATGACCCACAGAATTCATAAGCGTGATAAGATGGTGGTTGTTTTATACCACTAAGCTTGAAGTAGTTAATTCACAGTAGGGGTACATCCAATTTTTAGCTATTAAAAATAAATATTTATATGCATGCGTTTTGGGAGGGAATTATCTAGGGATCATAGGTTATGAATATGTTTAATTTGGTAGATAATGTCAAACTTTGCCAAAGGAATTGTACTGATTTTGACTCCCACTGCAGTATATGAGAGTTTTAGTTCCACGTCTTAATCAGTTTATATTGTTAGTCTCCTTTAATTTCAGCCATCTCAAAGGCCTCCTATACATATAGGAGGATCTCATTGTGGTCTCAATTTGCATTCCCCTGATATCTAATGAGGTTTAACATTTTAAAATATGTGTATATGTCATATGGTCATAAAGATATTCCTTCATATAATAATGGAGCTTTATTATTGACCTTTCACATTAATAGCAACAATTCTAAGAGATGCCATTAATTTCATTTGTATTCCCTCAAGTCATCTTTTAGAATTATAGCCATTTATATCTTACCTAAACTCACAATGATGTATAAGAGTAAGAGAGAATCTAACCCTGAAATTCTCCTCCAGATCTTAAAATTTCTTACTACAAACTAAGTAATAAAATCAAAATCCTAAGGCCATAAAAGCATGATAAGATGCTTTTAATGCTTTATTTTTCAAGCAACCCAATTTTGGCTAAGTCATTTGGGGCCCAGCCTCTATAGAAGCCTGAGCCTACCCATGTCACCCACTCATGCTGGTCTCCTCATCTTAGCCCTCTTCTCCTGAACAAGTTTTGCTTGAAGCTGTGACTCTCTGCCTTTCTCACTGTGAGTCAAGCAAGCATAAACTTTCCCAATCCTATCCTGCCCTGTGATTAAGATTCAGGTGATTAAGAAGAGTGTCTCTTCTGAACTTGGGGTCTCCAGAGTCAAGGGCAAACACTAGGCAGTTAGTTCATTTTAATTGTGACTATAGATATTTCCATCTTGGTATTTGAGTTCTCCTAGGAAAATCAGAATAGACTTTCTTTCAGAGGTTACTACCCATGGAATTCCAAGGAAGATTTCTACCTTGTTCTTCTGTAAGGTGTAAGGCCAATTGATTATTCTTAATACAGACAAGTGGGAAAATTTGTTCAGGAACTTAATATTTACTAATACACAGACTCTGCTAGTTATTCACTTCCCTTTTCTTTCTTCTCTTCCTCCAATTCACCTCCCTTTTGCTTATAACTTCATATTCCTAATAGTCTTTGTTTCTTCCTCTAAACAAAAAAATTATGATTAAACATCCCCCAATTCAAAAATTTCACCCCATGCATTATTTCCCTCCATCTCATAATCAGTATAAAAATTGTGTAGGACAAGAGAGAGAAAAGGAGTCAGAACATAATGGGAGCATAATAAATGCTCTCACAAAGCTGGCAATTAACCAATTGCAATAGAAGATGCATGGTACTGATGAACTTTTGCCCAACAAGGCATTCCTGTAGTGCTTGGGTGCTCAGAGAGGGCCTACTCCCCTCCCACACGGGCCTCCACAGGGAGGACATTTCTCAGTTCCCCATAAAGTTTTGTGTGGGGTGAGCCTGCTGGGTTTATAATGCTAGAAAAGAGCCCAGAGGTTCAGCTTTAATTACTCATTCAGGGTCTAGTGTTGCTGCTTTTCTGCAGGATGTAGTCCCTGCTGCCTTGTCTACTGGCCAATACAATCCAGATTGCACCCTGGAAAGAGAACAAATTGCTTCTCTTCAATGACAACATGATTGATAGTTCCAGTGTTATACTGTTCTAGCCTCAGGTCAGAATTCACCTGTGTGAGAAAGAATGAATAGGACTGAGTCCCATGTGACCATAAAACAACAGCCCAGAAAAGTAGCAAGAGACCTTTTCCAATTTGAGTATCTTGCTTAGCCTTGTTTTGTTGCATATCATCTCAGTGTACCTGAATAATCCATATATTCATATTTTTAATAACTAAGAATCATTTCATCTTTTTAAATTCAGTCTTTTGGCAGCTTTCAAAGCTTTTATTTTTTCATATTTTATTGATGCATTATAATTATATATAATAGTGGAATTAATTGTCACATATTCATATACATGCACACTGTGACAATATAATTTGGTCAATATTGTTCCACAGTATCTCCCCTTTCCCTCCCCTCCTGCCTTGCCATGGTCCCTTTCCTATACTCTACTGGTTTCCTTCTATTTTCATGAAATCTTCCTCACACCTTTCCCCCCTTTTTTCTTTCTAGCTTGCACATATGAGAGAAAACATATGACCTTTCACTTTCTGAGCCTGACTTATCTCACTTAACATAATGTTCTCAAATGCCAGCATTTTCCTGCAAATGACATAATGTCATTTTCTTTATGACTGAATGAAACTTCATTGTGTGTTTATATCACTTTGTCTTTGTTCATTCATTTGTTGATCAACACCTTGACTGATTCCATAATTTGGCTATTGTGAATTGTTCAGCTATAAACATGGGTACTCATATATTGCTGTAGTATGATGATTTTAATTCTTTAGGATAAATATGGAAGAATGGTATACCTGGATTATGTGATGCTTCCATACATCACCTTTACAATCCCACCAACAATTTAAAAGTGTTCCTTTTCTACCATGTTCTCTTTAGTATTTATTATCATTTATATTTATTTATTTATTTGATTTTGGTACCAGGAATTGAACCCAGTGGTGCTTAACCACTGGCCACATCTCCAGTTTTGTTTGTTTGTTTGTTTTGCTAAGTTGCTTAGGGCCTCGCTAAGTTGCTGAGGCTGGCTGTGAATTTGAGATCCTCCTGCTTTAGCCTCCCAAGCCACTGGGATTACTGGGTATGTAGAATTTTCAGAGAACGATAGAATGAACCTTAAATGAGATCTAAAAGCATCAACAAAAACATGATGACCAGTTCAAAGTAGTGGTGGCCCCAATTTGAGTGATTCACAAAAAGAATTTCTGGTGAGGGTAAGAGAATGCACATGAAATGCATGTGAACACACACACACACACACACACACACACACACAGACACACACTCACAGAAAACACCATGTGAGGATTTTGAGTTATGCTACCATAAGCCAAGGAATTATCAGAGGCTAGATCTGGGCCAGATCCTTGCCCAATAACCTTCAGAGGGAGCATGTCTTTGCTAATATCTCCATCTCAGACTTCTGACCTCCACGGTGAGAGAATAAAGTTACATCGTTTAAGCCACTTAGTTTGCAGCACTTTGTTATGGCATCTGTTGCAAACTAACATACCTATGATAAAGAGGAAAAGGTAAACTAGGGTAACTTTATTCATAAGAAAGTTGAGGTTCCCACAGGGGGGAAGGAGGGATATTTTGATCTAAATTTCCATTTTCCTAGACAACGTGTTCTCCTCCACACACTTGACAATGGTGAAACTCCCTCCCTCAATGGGGCAGGACAGATGAAGCCAAAAGTGAAGAGGATAGAGGTTCCCAAGGCTTCTCTCTCCCACATACTTCTTCCTGCTACTTCAAACTTTCCCCTTTTGTCTCCCACTCCAAGAATGTTCAAGGCTGTAGCTTAAGGAGGAGAATGGTTGGAAGAGGAAGAATTTAAAAACTATGAGGCAGGATTCACTTTGGCATCTGAATTTCCCTATTTTGTCCTTATTTCTTTGTTGCCATTCTAACCAGATCCGAACTCAGGGGAACTCATTCTCTAGCTCAGAGAAACCCAAGCATCTTAGGCTGAGAGGCCAGCTGCTATTGCCTGTTGGAATTGCTTAGCATCTCCTTGGGCCAGCCGATGAGTTTCTCTTGCCTTGTCTTCTCTCTCCTGTGGGGGTTCTTCCAGTTCTCAAGATATGTGAGCCATGACTTCTAGAGGAATCTGATCTTGTTTCATAGACTGACACCTTTATACACTTGCTCTGCTTTTACCATTCATCTCCATAGGTTGACATCTTCATTATTGCCCAAGGCTCACAGGCAGTTCTATTCTTCCCCAAAGCTCCACCAATCACTCCACAAAGCAACTTTAATTTTTTATTAAGATCAGGGTAATAAAATGGGGGAAGTGGATGCATACATACGAACTCCATTTTTTAAAATATCATGCTAAATGAAATAAGTCAGACATAAAACAGCAACTATTATATGATCCCACTTACACGTGGTACCTAGATTAGGCAAAGTCATTAAGACAGAAAGCAGAATAGAGCTTACTAAGGGCTTAAAGGGTACAGAATTTCTGTTTAGGATAACAAAAAAGTTCTGAATACAGAGGGTGGTGATGGCTATGAAACACCGAAAACATACCTAATGCCACTGAATTGTACCCTTAAAAATAGTTAAAATAGCAATTTTACATGTACATTTTATTACCACAATTATAAAGAAAATTCCAGAGGTAAAAACAGCATTCTTTGCTACTGATCCAACATAATTACTATTTTTTTCTGAACAGTTGTTAGATTTGATCTTTTTACTGGTTGTTTTAGCATTCTTTCTTTTCCCAAAAAGAATTATTCTTATTTTAGACCCAATTTCCTCTATTAGTGCCAATAATACCCAAAGGATTTTACTCTGTTGGGTTCCAGGTCCAGACTTTTCAATTCCTTTCCTAGAGAAAGTCAGACACGTTGTAAGGGAGGGACATTGAGAGATACAGTGTTTGGAGGGGACTGGGCCTCAGGGTACCTGCTCCCACATCTGTCTTCTTCTTCCTCTCTGTTTGAGTGTTGATTCCCCATTCAGTTGCACTGCTCTGGCTCTCAGGGGAGGTATGGAGATAAAGGGAGTTTGGGTTGTTGTCCTACAAAATGCAGAGCATTGGTCTGATCAGTAGAGCCACCAGATCTGCGGAGATAAGTGACTAATCCAGGTTAAGGAGCTGAGGTTCAGCAGCTCTGGTGAGCTTTCTCCCACTGTTTGGTTGGAGCAGTTATGATTCACGTTAAATTGCGAGGAATATTAAAAAAAAAAAAAAAACTAAGAGAAAGAATGCAAAGGACTAGGATACTGGAGAGAAATCAGCATAGGAGATAGCAGAGCCATGAAGGTTCTAAATGCCAAAGAGTGGGAGAGGGAAAGAAAAGAAAAGAGTAAAAAGAGGCTTTCACTCTTTTGTTTGTTGTTTCTGCAATCCCACAGTGCTGGGGACTCGAGCATGCGAGGCAGGCACTCTACGTGATGGGCTATACCACCAGCACAAGAGGCTTTCTCTCTACATTAGTGATGGGTGTCTTCCAAGAATTGAAAGAAAAAGAGAAAAATGTGGAACAGTTCTGGAAAGGCTCTGATTATCAATTTCAGTTTGGAGGCTTCAGAGAAAAGAGCTAGTTTGGTCTAGAATTGAGAAGTGAACCTGACCAGTGAGGAGGAACTAGGTGAGCTGAGGCCTAGCACACAGGGGATGCCAGCTGTACTGGTAACGAAACCTGGGACAACTGGTCATTCAAAGCCTCTTATTGTGTTTAATGGTGCCAAGTCAAAGACAGCAATAAGACTTTATAATTACTTATCTTTACATAGCTTATTTTCTAGGTAGTACAAGGCTTCTCTCAGGCTGAGCAGGTGTTGTTTTGGGGGCCTCTGTGGACATAATAAAGATGAACAGGAATAGCTCAGTATTCCTGGTACAGAAGTAGACTCTGCAGGGAGTGAGTTTTCTTTCCCATGCCCTTTGGGTCTTGCTAAGTTGTGAAAAGTTACCCAAGCTAGAGTACTGAGTTTTCCTATTATAGTAGGTCTTGTTACAGACTTGTTTTCAGTGATGGCCAGAGAAAATAAATCCAGAGAGGGCCGGAGCCCGGGTTAAAAAAAAAAAGAAAAGAAAGAAAAGAAAAAGAAATAAATCCAGTCCCTCCTTACTCCAACCTAGGGCTAGGTCAGGTCTCCATGACCTTCAGGAAGAATATAGACCAAGGGGCATCAGTAACTTATGCTTCTCATTTATTTTCCTTTCAAAAATGCAAACTTTTGGTAGATTTCAAAGGCAGAAAGGTAGCCACCCAACTATCTGCTAGGCAAGGTAACTTTAGGTCAGAGAAGAAATTTCATATGATGAATTAATGAGCCTGGAGATCAGGAGGACCAACTGAAGAAGCAGAGACACAGAAATGACAGAAGTACAGAGAATGGCCTAGGAATCTCCTTGACTCTAACTACTGAACTCAGTCAATAGTTAATAATATTAGTCACTGGTGCATGGTAGTAGTTAATAATAATATCAAACACTTACATAGAATGTTCCTACATATGTTAATTTATACAACAATCCCAAGAGGTAGGTATATGGTCATTTCCATTTTATCAATGTGGGAAAATGAAGCACAGAGAATTTTTAAATGTAACCTTAAGATGTAAGCTGTAAGAGGTCAGGGATTTCCATTTTTTAAATTCAGTGCTATTGTTCCAGTACCCAGCACATGTTCAATAATTATTTGTTAAATCAACAGTTAATGAATTCAAGATCATGGAGATGGCATGGTAGGGCTGGAATAGGAACTGAGGTTTGATGGTTCTAGAAGTCCCACTGCTAATTACTTAGATGCTATCTTAGGAGATGAACTTGGTGTCTCTCAACCTGAGTTACATCTGCTTAATAAACACTTCACCCTCAAGGCTGGCTATCTGAGGTAATACTTTCTAACTCTTTTGTGAGCCAACATTACTCTAATATCAAGAGAAAGACATTATAAGAAAGGAAAACTGCAGACAAATATCTCTTATGAATGTAAATGCAAATATCCTCAACAAAATATTAGCAATTTAAATCCAACACTGTATAAAGATAATTATACAATTTGACCACATTACTCAACGTTTCATCACTGTGACCAAAATACCTGACAAGAACAAATTTAGGGGAGGAAAAGTTTATTTTGAACTTCTAGTTTCAGAAATGCAGTCCATGGTTGGCCAACTCCATTACTCTGGGCCCAAAATGAGGCAGAACATCACTGGAAGAGCATGGTGGAGGAAAGCTGCTCATCTCATGGCAGCCAGGATTGAGAGAGAGAGAGAGAGAGAGAGAGAGAGAGAGAGAGAGAGAGAGAGAGAGAGAGAGAGAGAGAGAATGAGGAGCTAGAGATACTATATAATCCTCAAGGGCATGTCCCCAGTGACCTGCTGGGGCCTTCTGGGAAACTGAGGTAGCATGAAGAACCCCCCTTCAAATCCTAATTCTTGCAATCAAGTCAGAAAGATTTCAGCTATCACTCAGAATAATAGGCATGAGTTTACTGAAGGAATAGGAAAAGGGAAAGGGGTCACTCTTCAGGGAGAGAATGGGTCCTCTCAGAGAGGAGAGGGACAGTGCTCTTTTCCTGCATTCCAGTCTTACTGGGGATCCCAGAGAAGTTTCCAGAAAGTCCCAACCATGTCTACCTCTTGACTTTTGATTGACAGCAAGAAGACATCGGACTTTCAAGTCCTCATTGCCATGACAACTGTAGATCACTAGGGCCCATGCTGACTGGTTCTAATTGGATTTTTAACCATAATTTCTTATAGATTTATGGTTAGGAGGAATTATCCTTATCTCTCTGAGTTTCAGGATCTGGTCTGTGAAAAGGGTCACAAAAGTCTTTCCTTTCAGGGTAACTTGGGTTCCTCTTATGGACATTATTCTGAGCCTGCATTTCTCCTGCAGATAACAGGTAGTTTGCTGAGGAATGTGACATATCCTATTCACTTAAGCCAGTTGCAAGTAAACTGCTTCTTGGAAAAGAAAGCATATGGGGGTCAGTACAGTGGGCCCATTTTATAGAATTATTCCCTTAACCCCATTTTCCCATTACTTGCATCAATCTGTCCCCTATCATGGCCCTGTCCCACCTGCCTACAGTTACCACCCAGTAGTCCATTCAAATTATTAATCCATCAAATAGATTAATCTAATGATAATATTACCACTCTTATCCTTGACTAAAAGCCTCATCTCTTGCCATATTGGGGATCATGCTTCCCAAACATGAGCTTTTAGGAGGACATTTCTAGATTCAAACCATAACAATGAGTAGAATTCATTCCAGGTTTGACAAGCTGATAAAACATTTAAAAATCAGTTAGTTAAACCACCACATCAACAAACTAAAATAAATCATGTAATTATATTGATTGATATAGAAAAAGCATTTAATAAAATCCAATACCCACTCATGATAAAAACCCTCAGAAAACTATGAAAGGAAACTTTCCTGAACTTGGTAAAGATCATCTACAAAAAACCTACAGCTTAGGTTCAACAACTGTAACAAATAGAACATTCTGGTGGGAAATATTGATAATAAGAATATGTATGAGAACACATACATGAGAAATCTTTTTACTTTCATCTCAATTTTGCTGTGAATCCAAAACTGCTTTAAAAAATAAAACCCATTAAAAATACATATTGCCTTGAATAGGGAGGCTTTATATTGTAAAGATATCAATTCTCTCTAAATTAATTTTTAATAAAAAAATTTAACTTGCCAAGATGATATTAATGCTCAACTGAAAAATAAATTTAAACAAGACAGGTAAGAAAAACTCTAAACAAAGAGTAGCTCTCCCAGCTATTAAAATTGTAAGTTTTAAAGGATAGTAGTCACATGGAAATAAACAATAGAGCAGAATGACATTTCCAGAAGATTAAAAAAAGAAATAACTCTATAGCTAGTGTCACACTTAATGGTGAAAAACTGGGTACTTTCCCATGACTGAAAATAAGGCAAGGGTGTTCCACTCCTATTCAACATCATACTGGAAGTCTTAGCTACTTCAATAAAACAAGAAGAAAGACATGATTGTCTATGTGTGAAATTAAAAAAAAATATATATATATATACATATATATCAAACAGACAACCAAAAGCCTCCTGAAAAAAATGTTTGTGTATGTGTGTGGTAGTGGTGAATGAACTAAGGGCCTCACACATACTAGGAAAGCACTCTACCTCTGAGCTATATCCACAACCCAATTAATGATAGCAAGACCAATTAATAATAGCAAGATCTTAAGATACAAGTTTAATATACATAAGTCAATTGTTTTCCCTTATGTCAGCAATACATTATTGGAATTTGAAAATTAAAAAAAAATACTACTTACCACAATTAAGAACCCAAAAAAGTGAAGTATTTAAGTATAAATCCAACAAAAAATATGTAGAGGATCTAAATGGGGCAAAGTATAAAACTCTGATGAAAGAAATCAAAGAAGATCTAAATAAATGAAGAGATAGTCCATTTTCATGGATTGGAAAACTCAATACTGTTAAAATGTCTATTCTTCCCAATCGATCTAAAGATTCAATAAAATTCTTTTTTTTTTTTTTTTTTTTGGTGGTGCTGGGGATTTGAACCCAGGGCCTTGTGCTTGTGAGGCAAGCACTCTACCAACTGAGCTATATCCCTAGCCCAAAATTCAATAAAATTCTAATCAAAATCCCAGAAAACTGGGCTGGGGATATAGCTCAGTTGGTAGAGTGCTTGCCTTGCAAGCACAAAGCCCCAGGTTCAATTCCCAGTACCACAAAAAAAAAAAAAAAAAAAAGAAAAAGAAATCCCAGAAGGTTGTTTTGTATAGGTTGCTATATTGATTCTAAAGTTTCTATTCAAAATACATAGACTAGCCAACATAATAATGAAGGAGAAGATTAAAGTTGGAGGACTCACTCAACTTCAACCCGTATTAAAAAGCTACCAAATCAAGATAGCCCTATATTGATGAAATAGGCACGTAGATCAATGAAACAGAACAACTAGTCCAGAAATAGACCCAGACAAATACAGTTAATTAATCTTGATCAAGGAGCAAGAGCAATTCAATGGGAAAAGGAGTCTTTTCAACAAATTTTCAACAGTTGGAACCCCTGGATACATTTCACAAAAATTAACTCAAACTGGATCATAAGCCTAAATGTAAAATACATAACTACAAAACTTCTAAGAGAAGACTACAGAAGAAAATCTACAGGTCTTTAGGTTTGGTGAAAAGTTTTAGACACAAACTAAAAGCATGAAAAATGGGGGAAAAATTGATAAATCAGGCTTTGTTAAAAATTAAACTTTTTGCCCTTTCTGACTCTGCTGCCACCAAGGCACCCATGAAAAAGTTTGTGGCAAAGGGGAGGAAAAAAAAAAAAAAAAAAAGAAGCAGGTTCTGAAGTTCACCCTTGATTGCACCCACCCTGGAGAAGACAGAATCATGAACACTGCCAATTTTGAGCAGTTTCTCCAAGAGAGAATCAAAGTAAATGGAAAAGCTGGGAATCTTGGTGGAGGGGTTCTGACCATCAGAAGAATCAAGAGCAACATCACTGTAACATCTGAGGTACTTTTTTTCCAAAAGGTACTTGAAATATCTCACCAAAAAGTATGTGAAGAAGAATAATCTGTATGATTGGTTGTGCATAGTTGCTAACAGTAAAGAGAGTTATGAATAACATTACTTCCAGATTAACCAGGAGGAAGAGGAGGACTAAAACTCTTTCATCTGTAATAGTTTGTATGAGTTCTTGAATAAAACTTGGGAACCAAAAAAAAAAAAAATTAAATTTTCACCACACACACCTGTAATCTCAGTGGCTGGGGAGAGTAAAGCAAGAGGATCACAAGTTCAAAGCCAGTCTCAGCAACTTAGTGAGGACCTAAGCAACTTATCAAGACCTTGTCTCAAAATAAAATATAAAAAGGGCTGAGGATGTGGCTCAGAGGTTAAGTGCTCCTGGGTTCAATCCCTAGTACCACAAAAAATAAATTAATTAATTAATTAAAATTTTCTGTTCTGCAACAATGTTAAGAAAATCAAAAGACAAACCATGGATTTAGAGAAAATATTTGCAGCCATGTGCAGTGGCACACACCTATAATCCCAGCAACTGAGGCAGGAGGATCACATTTTCAAGATCAGCCTCTGCAATTTAGCAAGACCCTCAGCAATTTAGTGAGCCACTCAGCGACTTAGTGAGAACTTGCCTCAAAATAAAAAAATAAAAAGGGATAAAGAAACGATTTGAAACATATATGATAAAGGACTTGTATCCAAAATATATAAAGGGCCCCTAAAACTCAACAATAAGAAAACAAACAATCCAATTAAAAAGTGGGCCAAGTCTGGAGTTGTAACTCAGTGGTACAGCACTTACTTAGCATATGCAAAGCCCTGGGCTCAATCCTCTATTATTGGGGTGGGGATGGGAAAGTGGTCAGACACTTCATCAAAATATATGTTCGGATGGCAAATAAGTTTATGAAAAAAACGCTCAACATCACTGTATATTAAGAAATTCAAAATTAAAATGAGATTCCTTTGCACATCCATTAAAATCACTAAAAAAATTTTTTTAACCAACAATAGGAATCACTGACAAGGACACAAAGGAATAAAGGCTATCATCCACTGTTGTTAGGAATGCAAAATGGTACAGTAACTTTAAAAGACAGCTTGTCATTTTCTTACAAAGTTAAACCTAGGCTTATCATACAATCTTGTAATTGTGTTCCTTTGTATTTATCCAAATGAGTTAGAAATTTATGTCCACATAAAAGCCTGCACATGAATGTTTATAGCAGCCTGATTTATAATTGCCCAAATCTGTAAGCAACCAAATGTCCTTCGATGTCCTTCAATTGGTGGACAGATAAACTATGGTACATCCATACAATAAAATATTACTCAGCAATAAAAAGAAATGAACTATCAAGCCATGAGTAGACATGGATAAATCTTAAACAGATATTACTAACTGAAAGAAGCTACATAGCTGAAAAGGCTACATAGCTCATTGATTCCCTTATATGATGTTTGAGAAAAGGCAAAACTATAACAATGATAAAAAGATGAGTAACAGTTAACAGGGGGGTTTGGGGAAGAAAAGAGGGTTGAAGGTGAAGCAACAAGATTTCTTAGGGTAGGGAAACTATTCTGTATAATAATGAAGTTGTGGATATATAACACTATGCATTTAATATCTGTAGAACTTTGCAGCACAAAGAGTGAAACTTAATGCATACAATTTCAAAAATATCTTGTAGGGATCAGGGGAGTCTAAGTTGGAATTCAGAATGTGACAAAATTAACTGCTTGTCTTATATATGTATGAAACAAACTCACAGAAGGAGGTGGAGGTAAGGGTGTTGATTTAGTAACTTTGGAAATGAGAAGAAGATTAAAGGTAAAAGAAATTGTATATAAACACTGTATACCAGTTGATAAAGTGTTTTCCTATGATGGTTTGTGTTAACCATTCTCATGCTTCAACATTGTGTACCGACTCCATTTGACCCAGCTATCCCACTTCTTGGCCTATACCCAAAGGACTTAAAATCAGCATACTACAGAGATACAGCCACATCAATGTTCATAGCTGCTCGGAACCAACCTAGATGCCCTTCAATTGATGAGTGGATAAAGAAACTGTGGTATATATATATATATATATATATATATATATATATATATACACAATGGAATATTACTCAGCCATAAAGAATGATAAAATTATGGCATTTGCAGGCAAATGGATGAAATTGGAGAATATTATGCTAAGTGAGAGAAGCCAATCTCAAAAAGCCAAAGGACGAATGATATCGCTAATAAGTGGATGATGACACATAATGGGGGGAGGGAAGGGTTAGTGTTAGGGTTAGAGTTAGGGTTAGGGAGGGGGGCAAGTATGGAGGAAGGAAGCACTGTATAGAGGGAAAAGAGGGGTGGGAGGGGTGGGGGGAAGGGAAAAAAATAACAGAATGAATCAAACAACATTACTCTATGTAAATTTATGATTACACAAATGGTATGCCTTTACGCCATGCACAAACAGAGAAGCAACATGTATCCCATTTGTTTACAATAAAAAAAAAAAAAACATTGTGTACCAAAATTGAACAATTAAGCAAATAGATGGTGGCTTATGGGTGCTGAGTTTCTCACTGTTGTAGTTTCTCACTGTTGTAGCTACAATGACCCATATAATAATTATGGGTTAGAGCTGGAGATCATGTTTAGTTTAATGTGGATAAAAATGTTTACATACAGAAATATTTATAGATATGTATATGCATGGGCTAGTATGCATACATATATTTCTTTGTTCTGTCATCTTAGAGGACCTAGAGGTACTGACACCCCATTAGCAACAAGCAAACTAGTGCCTAGACCTTGGTTTCTCATATCATTGTCCAATAAAAGGGACTAGGGCTCCTTGGAGAAGTGGCTGATTCTAGGAGTGGGGCAGAATATACACTAGATAAACCTGGAGTACCCTGCGGTGTCAGAAATCAAGGAAGAACTAAACACCCCCGCCAAACAAATATAAGCTAAATCCCAGAGGAGTAATGTCAAAGAGACATAGGAACCAAGAGAAAGTTGCCAATGGCCAAAGCAGGAAGAATTTAAGAAACAAAATAAAGTAGCATATTGGATTATCAGCTGGGGATGTGGCTTGGTGGTAGAGTTCTTGCGTGGCATGCATGAGGCCCTGGGTTTGATTCATAGCACCATCAAAAAAGACCCTGTCTCAAAAAAACAACAGCAAACATATTGGATTATAAACTAAAAAATACATTTCCCTATAAAAAAATAAATCCATATTGATCTAAATAAGTTATTGAGCAAATAAATTAAGGAGAAAGGAGACAAATCTCCATAGCAGAAGAAATCCAAAAAAATCTATGTAGACACTCTACTCTCAAGTAATTGGAATGCAACTCCCTGCTCCTTAAGTATAAACTGTGCATGAGGACTTCCTTTCCCTGGAAAGGTAGGTAAGAGGAACTTCAGTGAAAAAACCTGAAATCCTACCTCAGCCAGGTAATCAAGGTCAGCATCAACAGTAATAAATCATGTTGATGCTATGTATCCTGAATATAATGTGATAGATACGGTACTGCACCTCTTTGGTCTTCCTCCCCCAATCCATAAGCCCATTCTAATTACAAGAAAAGCATTAGAAGATCCCAAAGGGAGGGAGGAATGGACAGAAGTTGATCAATGAGTATTAAGATACAGACAGGACTAAGAAGTTCTGGTGAGCTATTGCACAGTTGGGTGACTAGACATAATGACAATGTAGTATATGTTTCAAAAAGCTAGAAGAAAGGATTTCATGTGTTTTCACCATAAAGAAATGATAAATATTTGAGGAAGTACCTATGTTTAACCTGATTTTAACATTATACAATGTGTATGTATGAAGCTAGCACAGGGCACCTCATTAATATGTATATTTTTCGTTGCTTTTATGTAGTAAATTTTTAATGTAATAAAAATTTTATGTAATAAAAATTTTAAAATGATCCCAAATGAGGGACGTTATTTAAATACTTGACTCCCCAAAGCTGTCCAAGTCATCAAAAACAAGAGAGGGACTGGTAGAGTGCTCGCCTAGCATGCACGAGGCACTGGGTTTGATCCTTAGCACCACATAAAAATAAATAAAATAAAGGTATTGTGTCTATTTACAACTAAAAAAAAAAAAAAAAAACAAGAGAAATCTGAAAAACCGTCACAGCCAAGAGGAACCAAAGGAGAGACGATGATTAAGTATAGTGAGATATTATGAGAAGCTGAGGAAATATGAAGGGTATGAACTATAAGTAACAATAGCATCAATTTTATTAATTATAATAAATATACCATGTTAATGTAAAATGTTATTGGGGAAACTGTGGGGTATATGGCCATTCTCTGCACCATCTTCAAAAATTTCTGTAAATCTAAAAGTGTCCTTAAAAAATAAAGTTTGTTAAGACAAAGTTTGTTTGAAAATGAACAGCTGACTTTCTGCCTCCCCAGACCTTCAACTCCATGCAAAATAGGGCAGAGTGGCATGAGAGCAGAGTTGGCAGTTCCCAGGGAACCAATTGAACTTCAGGCTCGTAGCTCCAGCCTGAGTCTGAAAACCCCAGTCCTGGAGCAGCCCCTTTCCACCCTGGGGGCTGTGCTTCCAGACCCAAAGAGGAGGCACTCTCCATGGGTGGCGGGCAGAGTGTCATTTGACTGACCTGGTCTGCTGTGGTTGCAGGCATTGTGTCTTTCGTGGCAGCTCTGAGTTGGCTCTTCACAGTCTGCCCTTCACATCCCTCTGGGGCTTCTTGCCTGGCCTCCCTAGGCCCTTGGTTCTTGCCCCCCAGGTTCCCAGTAGTTTATCTAGGGCAGTACAGACTCATCACCCCATGACCCACTCTAGTCCTCAAAAAAACATGAAGCAGCCTGGAGCTCAGAGGTCAGGAACTCATTGAAAAAAACGTGTGAGGGAGGGTTTATTTTATTTTTTTGTGTCCTGAGTTCAAAGCCTTGGTTAGGAGAGTGTATTCTTCACTCCCTTCCTGGGGTGATCAGAGGGAGGGGGCTGGGCATCAGCCTTATAGAAGCTTAGCAGAAAATCAGAGGGATTGGCAGGCAGAGATAGTTTGGGTGTTGGAGCAGAATCTGGGCTGGGAGAGTGGGGTGGCTGCATAAAACTTTGAGTGTGGGAAATGCAGCTTTAGCATGAAGGACCCGAGCTCAGGAATATCCAGGGAATGTAAAGAATCCCCATGTTTTTGAAGCAAGGGAGTCTCCTGGACTTTACAATGGGAGGTACTGACTGTCAGAGAGTGGTTTTGAATAGGTGGCTTGTGCGCTCTGGAAGGCTGAGGACTAGCACAAGATGGGGCTTTCTAGGAAGAAGGAAGATGGGGGTTGAGACCTCACAGCCTACAAAAAGGCATCGTAGGGAGCGAAGAAACAGCCTGGGACTGATGTCACCTCCCCAACAGGTGCCAAGAACCCATGGTGAGGTGTCAGAAGAAAGTCAGCAGGTCTCTGTACCAGCCGCGCCCTATCCTCTCCAGCTTTACGCACGGGCTTAGCTCACCTTCTAGCTCAGTGAGAAAATCAGAAGAACTCCAGCCACCTCTCCTGAGGGGAGGACTTTTTACACAGCCACAAGTCTTTGTACCAGGGGCTTCCAAGGACAGAAGCAGCCAGTGGTTAGGGCTCTGCCTCTGGGGTGAGGGACAGGCTGGGATGGTCGTGGCTGGCCCGGGAGAGGGGCGCACAGCCTGGCTGGCGGGTGGCAAGACCTCTGAGTTAATGTATAATTGTGAGCAGATGGCGGGGGCTGGCAGCAGCCTAGGGCCTGGGCCCAGCTAATGAGGGACAATTAGCCCCAAACCCGGTGGGGGCAGTTGAGAGAGTTAGACAGTGAAGGCAGATATTTGCTTCTCAAACAGTCTGGCGCACTGGGCAGAGGGCTGAGCTGTGGAGCCTTTGGGATTGCTAGGCCCCCCGCCAGGGCCCATTCTCTCTTTTCCCTCCCCCCATCACCTCTGGGTCGAAAGCTTCTGTTTGTTCAGACCCAAGAGGCAGTCATAAAGGCGGAGGGAGAGGGTAGTTTATGGGGGAAATCGCTGCCACCACCATCTGCCAGGGCTTGTCCTTTCTCCCCCCTGACACCCCTATCTCCACCCTTGCGCAGCTGTCTATGGGAATAGCCAGTCAGGACATGAGCCTTGAGCCTCCAGATGCAGGGGCAGATTCAGTGGGGAGGTATGAGGCAGAAAAGGGGGACTAAGAACAGGGCTACCTTATACCTTCCTGGGGACTTTCTTTCACTCAGGCATGGCTAAGTAGAGTGACCAGCAGTCCCCAGCTGCCCTGAGATGGAATGGACTCTGCTGGCACTGGGGCATGTGCTGTCCTGCCCATGGTGCTGAAACCACCTGCTACAGTCTCCCCTGTGCTCCAGGGCTTGGACCAGCCTGAGGATGCTGGTGGAAACTGAAAAAGGATGAAGTATGTGTCAGGGTAAGATGGAAAACCCACTTCTGGGATACATTTGGCCTTTAAGAACAAGAGTTCCCAACCCTTGGATCAAGATGAATGTACCATACCCACTTCTACACCCCAAACCCAAAGTGTTTACCAATAAGATCCGTTCTTTCTTCTGATTTCTGGATCTAGTCTTATTGCCCTATACCCAGCTTATTTCAGCCTGACTTCTACAATGGAATCACAGGATCCAAAGTGTGGAATGGACCCACAGGGCTTTACGTGTTGACTTCTCCACACCCTGCAGGGATCTGCCCAAGGCAATGATAGCAACAAAACTTCCAAGCACTGGAGGCTATGTTCACTTCCAGCAACGCACTCCATAGGGAAAACCTATCCAGTTACTGGTGCCCTCATTCCAACAGTGATCCAGATAACCTATAGTGTCTTTTGTGAGAAGATTGGTGTTATTAATTACTCAGAATCTAAAGGCACCAAATCCCTGATGGGACAGAGCCTGATTACATGCAGAGAAGGAAGAAGGAAAAACAGGTTGCATGCCTCCTCATTAGCACCCTGCATGCATCTCTAACCCTCGAAGGCTCATTCCCACCACCACTATGGTTTTCAATGTTCTGAAGTCCAGGATCCCCCTGTTTCCATGAAAGAACTCATCCTTGGTTTCACCTCAGTCAAGCAGCCATTGGTGAGAACACTCTCTAGGGAGAACTTGTGCTGTGAGACACATGCTCTCCATCCACCCTCTTTCTCTCAGAGCCAACCCAGTCAGTGTTTATACCCATTTATCTTTTATAGAAATACATACAGGACCCAGGTGTTGGTCCCCCAAAACAAGCATGTACATTTTGTCTGGAAGCTATATTAGCATGTCTGGAAGACTCCTTTGTGCTTCTATGCATTTGAAACTTGGGGTACCCAGTCTGATGCTACCCATCTTCCATGTTCTTCATGTCCTTCAGGAATGCTGGTCTCTGCATGGGAGGGGAGCACTCTGGGATCGGGGGACCTGCATGAGAATGGCTCTGTACCTGCTTCAGGTTGGTAAGTGGACCCAAGTGGGCTCTGTGGACGCCCCACTGAAGGACACAGTGGGTCAGTGGCTGTGGTTTGCCCTGCCTCAGGGCCAATGTCAGTCAGCCCCAAGCACACCTCCCTCCTCCTCTCTCCTCTGCTCATGGCCTGTGACATCACTGGCTGCTCCCAGAGGGCTGCCCTCTGCTCCTGAGCACAGGCTCTTTGTAGCTCTGGACCCCCTGGCAGGACTGAAGCAGGAGCAGAGTGGAGGCTGTTACCAGGACAAGGCCACCAGTGTCCCTGGAGCCCAGCACAGGATACTGAGACCTCCAACTGAAGCTCTCCTCTCATTTCCTCCATCCAGGTAGCTCACCTGCAGGCTCATTGTCTGCTCTGCCTCTCATGCTGTCTCCACGTCTTTGTGTGGCCAAGCCTAATCCCACTCCTCTCTGTCCTTGCAGCTACCCACCCTCCGGTGCCTCCAACCCTCTCTCCTGCTTTCTCACCTGTGAGCACCAGCTATTTTTTTCAGACAAGTCATTGAGAAGTTGGGAATGTATGACGAGGTTGTTAGAAATGGTTTCTGTTTGTGATTTGGGGCATGATTCTTTTTGGTCTGGAGATTGTTTAGGTTTGAATATTGTTCCTGCATTCCCACAGCTATTTGAGCTCTGGGTCACTCAGGAGGACAGAGCCCTGTTAAGGACTGAGGGTTTGGCTAATATTCTGTGCCCTCAGCCTCCAGTCTTGGCATCACCCTTCACAGTCCCAGCTTGACTCTCTTCTCTCCATTTCTTTGGTGGCAATTAGATAAACATGAAGCAGGGGTAGGGGCAAAGAGTGTCTGGATTAGGAGCCAGAGATTTTAATTTCTGCCAAGGAACTGACTTCTAAACCTTCAGTCTTACTCAGGGTGGCCTCTGACTTGTGGCGACCCCAATCTGTGCCTCAGTTTTTTTTTTTTGTTTTTTTTGTTTTTTTTTTTTTAAACTGTCTGTCTTCCCAGTCCTCTGGTAAGATGAGAACTGGAGGGGGAGTGTATCTGTACCTACTTATAAATAAAGTTAATGTAGCTACTGAACTTCAAAGAGTAGGGGCTGAATTCCATAGTCTTTATAATCTGTTCTTCTTTCACCCGTGGTAGTTGCGTCTCTCAGCTGCATCATAATCTCTTGGGGAGCAAAGATCTTGCTCCTTTTCTTTTTACTGCCTTCCTACTGAACTACCAGCAATGTGTTCATGCTTATTACCTTATTCAGCAAATAGTTGCAGATGAGTTAACTGGGCTGAGATGGCATGTTTATCACAGGAAAGTTTCATGTGTAAGCTGTTTCCCAGCATCACCTCCAGCCTGGCCATGATTCCAGGCATGAAAAGAACAAGCATCAGCTGGGTGTAGTGGCACATGCCTGTTATCCCAGAGATTGGGAGGCTGAGGCAGGAGAATTTGCAAGTTCAATGCTAGTCTAGGCAACTTAGTAAGACCCTCTCTCAAGAAAAAAAAGAAAGAAAGGAAGGAAGAAAGGAGGAAAGAGAAAAAAGAAAGAAGAAAAAGGAGAAAAGAAAAGAAAGGAAGGAAGGAAGGAAGAAAAAAAGAAAATAGCTTCAACTTCATTAATTATTAAGGGTTGATGAAAGCAAAAAGACATGGTGGCCCACGGCTTATGTCCCTAGACAGCTTTCTCCAGCTTTTCATCCTCTCCCTTCTATATGTCTTCAAGAAATGTTAGTTTGGGCTGGGTTGTGGCTCAGTCGCAGAGCACTTGCCTACCATGTGTGAGGCACTGGGTTCGATCCTCGGCACCACATATAGATAAATAAAATAAAGGTCCATTTACAACTAAAAAAATAAAAAAAAAGAAAGAAATGTTAGTAAAAGGCGAAAGATTTATACGATTTGAAGAGAAACCAGAGTATGAAGAAGAAATGTTAGTTCAGTGAATGAATGTCTGATCCCAGAAAGGTCGTCTTTGAAGGTGAAATTCTACTGTGAGATCTAGACTCTTCAGGGTTAACAGGAACCAATAACTCCAAAAGATTAGAATCCTCTAAGAATATATTTTCTAGAAGTTACAACTTCAGGATTGTTCATCATTACTTCCAATGTGTGGAACCAGAGCTCACTGCCTGCTGGGGCAGACCTGAGCCTGAATTTCCCCAGAGCTTCTTAGAAGGTATAAAAAAACAGGAGCAAGTTTTTTCCCCAAAGTCCTTTGAAGGAAACATTTGCTTGATGGTTTGGAGACTTATTCCAGGACTGCCTGGTAGTGAATTTAAGCCCTGACCTAGGGGACAAGGGGTTTCTGGCTCCAGTGTGTTTGCTAGGGGCTGAGAAAGCTAATTGAGCATCCAGAGACTAGAGTTGCCTGTTCTGAAAAGAGAAAGCTAGAGTATTGGGAAGCATCCCAATACTCCCTGAACTACTGTAATGAATATTTAGGAAATGAGATTCTTTTCATCTTTTCTTATCCGGAAAGATCCAGTCCTCAGCCTACCCTATGATGTTCATCACATAGGGTTTAAGTAAAGAGAATCGTAATGTTCTAATTTGAGTCAACCTACAGGCAACTTTTAGAAACCTGACCCTCTATCACAAAACATTACAAACCAAACCACTTCAAGCAAAAGATCTTATCCAAATAATCCCCCTATTATTACAGACCCAGTCTCAAAATAGGAATAGGAACTCCCAGAAGGACTCCCCAGTCTTCCAAGTTGGCTTCCTGTCCTACAGGGAGGGTCAGCCTGGAGCATGCAGCAGGATGGTAAGGAGCCCGAGAGAAATGGAAAGAATGGGGAGGAGGAAGTTCAGAGACAGAGGGGTATTTCAGGACTTTACTTTCATCAACATGATTTCATCTGCCCTTGGCCAATGTTCTGGAAGAAGTTCTTTTCTAGTCATTCTTTCTGTTCCACCCTGCTTTCCTTAGACCAGGAGAGTCAGCACAAGACCCTTCTGAGCTAAGGAAAGATTTGGTCAAGGAGCAAAGATTAATCCATGAGGCACTCCCCAAAGAAGTGGCCTGTTTTGAGGTCCTGGGAACAGGAGGGGAGAAGTCTCCTGGGGTCAGACTTACTCCGCGGTGGCAAGTCAGGCAGGAGGGATCTGAGTGACTCTTTGCCAAGGTGTGTGGGGGCCTGGGAGGAGGCAGGGTGTGGATGCTTCCTTCTCATGCCCAGGGATCAGCAGCATGAATCAGCTGGGGGGACTTTTTGTGAACGGTCGGCCGCTGCCTCTGGACACCCGGCAGCAGATCGTGCAGCTAGCAGTCAGCGGCGTGCGGCCCTGCGACATCTCACGGAGCCTTAAGGTAATGCCAGAACCTTCACCCAGAGGTGGGCCCATGAATCAATGAGAGAAAGCCCTTCTGAAGCAAGAGTCTGAAGTTGTCTTTGGGGCTTGGGCTACTTTCTAGAAGACCCTTTGGAAGGTTGGTAAGGGGAGCTTTAGGAAATGCAAATTCGAGGCGGGACTCTCAAATCCATGGCCTGATCCAGTAAGCCTTGCTTTGCTTTGTAGCCTCCTTCTATCCTAGGGTCATTCACCCTCCTTCTGCCCAACATGTCTTAACTGTCCTTGCTTCTCACCTGATTCAGGTATCAAATGGCTGTGTGAGCAAGATTCTAGGGCGTTACTACCGCACGGGTATCTTGGAACCCAAGGGTATTGGGGGAAGCAAGCCACGGCTGGCCACACCCCCTGTGGTGGCTCGAATTGCCCAGCTTAAAGACCAGTATCCAGCTCTTTTTGCCTGGGAGATCCAACGCCAGCTTTGTGCTGAAGGGCTTTGCACGCAGGACAAGACTCCCAGTGTAAGTGACCACCCTCTGCACTGGGGCTGATAAATAGACTTTTGTTTGGGGAGATCAAGATCCCATTTTAGGGGTGGGGTCATAGTTCAGTGGTAGAGCGGTTGCCTGGCATGTGTGAGGTGCTGGGTTTGATTCTCAGCACCACATCTAAATAAATGAATAAAATAAAGCTCTATCGGCAACTAAAAATCTATTTTTTAAAAAGATCCCTTTTTACTTAGTACCTGCATCTTCTGGTCCAAGACTTTCTCTTTTGAAAAGTGGTGGTTTGTGAGGTGAGAAGAAAGCATAGGGATAGCGAGGAGGTTGCCCTTGGGAATGAGGTGTGGGTGGAGACAGAAGGGATATTGGGGGACTATCCTCAGATGCAGTCCTGGGTCTATACACCATCTCCCCACTAAACACCCCAACACTTCCAGGTCTCCTCCATTAATCGAGTCCTGAGGGTGCTACAGGAAAACCAAAGACTGCACTGGTCACAGCTCAGGTCACCAGGTAGGTTTGAAGTTGCCCCCAGGGATAATCAGAGCCAAATCCTCAGTATTTTATGACTCTTAAAAACACTTTTCTCATTCTCATTCTTCTTCTTTGTTCCTTTTTTTTTTTTTTTTTTTCTTTTCTTTTTCTTTTTTGTATCAGGATTGAACCTAGAGGCATTAACCGCTGAGCCACATCCCCAGTCCTTCTTGTGTTTTATTTTGAGACAGGGTCTTGCTAAGTTGCTTAGGGCCTCACTAAGTTGCTGAGGCTGGTTTTGAACTTGTGATTCTCCCAAGTCACTGGCATTGCAGGTGTGCACCATCACACCTGGCTCTCATTCTTTTTTGGATCACCCTCCCAACAACCTGATCAGGAGGGCCTGATAAAGAGTGTTATTCTCTCTTGGCACAAAAGAAATTGAGGTTCAGAGAAGTAGGATGACTTACCCAAGGTCATCAGTCACTTGCTGGCAGGTCATGGAATGGAATGTAGGTCCCCTAGCTCTTAGGTTCACAGGATCTGCTGAGGAAGACGCAGGACTAGGTCTTCTACACCCTCCCTCTGCCTTATACATAGCTTCTCAGAGCATCTACATGTTCTATGGGATTGTGCAAACTGGGACTAAACTTGCTGTTTTCCCCAAACACAATCATGGTACTGAGTACACTTCCCTGAAGTAACCCCCAAGTAATTGAATGCTCCAGCTTGGCTCTCCTCTTATACCCATGCTGTCACATTCCTACAGTGCCGGGGACTCAGAGAGCCTGTCTGGTCAGAGAACTCACCAACACAGACCATCTCAAAACATTGTCCTCCTTTGCAGGTGTCTTGGCTCCAGCTCTTTCCATTCCACATAGTGGCTCAGAGGATCCCCAGGGTCCCACCCCAGGGACCAGCCACCGAAATCGGACTATCTTCTCCCCAGGCCAAGCAGAGGCATTGGAGAAAGGTATTGGGCTGGGGTGGATGGTGGGCTAGAGGGTTCTTGGTGTGACATGGGGGCAGCAGCCTTGAGGCCTGTGGCCAAAGACTGAGAAGTTCAGGCTGTTGGTGTCTCCTGCTTGGAAAGAAAGACAGTTTAGGGTTATAGCGGGTGGGGAGTGGGGCCTGATGGGAAGACCCAAGTCTTGCTCCCTCCCTGTGCCCTTGCTGTGTGAGCCTCCATCTCTGCAGAGTTCCAGCGTGGGCAGTATCCTGATTCAGTGGCCCGTGGAAAACTGGCTGCTGCCACCTCTCTGCCTGTGGACACGGTGAGGGTAAGTGAGTTCTGTGATACAGAATGAACCGACCACAGGGAGGAAGAGTCTGTACTGGCCAGAGCTATGGGTTCTGGTGAGGCAGAGAAGGGGGCAAGAAGGTGGAAATAAACCTGTTTGGAGCAAAAATCAGAGATGAAGCCCTCCTTGTTCCCTGCCTGCTGATTGTTCTCTCTTTCCCACACCAAGCCTATGAGTTGAGGAAGGGGACAGACAGCAAAGGTCAGAGTAGGGAGGGAGGACATCAGGATGGAAGAAGGTTCTGCATTCTGAGTCCAGGCCAGGTGCCAGGTGCCTCAGGTGACAACAGCAGGTGCCAGGTGACACAGAGAGCACAGCCAGTTACATGGTCCCTATTTTCCCTCAGGTCTGGTTTTCTAACAGAAGAGCCAAATGGCGCAGGCAAGAGAAGCTGAAGTGGGAAATGCAGTTGCCAGGTGATTTCTGTGCATATCCATCTAACATTCATCAGTCCTTCCCATCCATCCATCCACCCATCATCCACCCATTCTTCCATCCATCCATCCATCCATCCATCCATCCATCCATCCATCCATCCATCCATCCATCCATCCATCTATCCATCATCCATCCAACATTTACACTCTACCTCCCATGTACCAGGCTCTGTGCCGGATACTGGGCACTCATAGTCCCTGCTCTTAAAGGCTGCACTGTTCCTAGAAACTTCCCTGGGATTTAGTCTTTCTTTTTGGTTTCTCAAGGCTTTGCCTTGGGAAGGGACAGTTCATGGTTGTGACATCCATCTCCTCCCATCCCTGCAAGAAGTTGCTGCCTTTCCTGGAACCCCCCTGCATCGAATCCCCATCTTTCACCATATTCCCTCTGCTCCCAACCATAATCCCTCCCTCTGAGTGGATCCATCTTCACTTTGTAGGTGCTTCTCAGGATCTGACTGTACCAAGGGTATCCCCAGGGATCATCTCTGCACAGGTACTTGGGAGGAGAGGAGCTTGTGAACTGGGAGGACCAAAGGGCTCACTGCCTCTCCCAGTTCTGGTGAAGGCCTGAGCTGGGATCCATGATTCTCCACAGTGCCAACTTACAGACAGTGCCATTCCCTAGCCAACTATGTGAATGGCATCCTCCAGAGTTGTTCAGGACACAGTCTAGGAAGAAGGTGGTCCTGGGATCCCAGGCCTTCAAAACATTAAGGCTCACTGGCAACTGAGGGTCTCCTTTTGCTTTTTCTAGCAGTCCCCTGGCAGTGTGCCCACAGTAGCTCTGCCAGCCCTGGAATCTTTCGGTCCCTCCTGGTCTCAGCTGTGCTTGCAGACAGCATCAAACAGGTGTCTGAGTGACACTCCGCTCCAAGCCTGTCTCCAGCCCTGCTGGGGTAAGAACTGAGGCCAGACCTCAATCCTGCAGGGTGTGGGGAGAGCTGACTGACTTCTAAGCCCACAGGAAGGTATGGATCTCCATTTGGGGTCATTAACCACAACATAGCTTTCCTCATTCCTTGTGTGACTCACAAAGTTGGGGACACGAGTACCCCCTGAGTCTATAGTACCATTGAGAGTTACAGTGGGTGGAAGGAAGTGGGATTGGGATTTGAGTGTATATATTCAGGGTAGGTATGAATGTCTCTGCCCCTCCCACTGAGTGACTGAGGAGAGGGTGGGAAGCAGTTAGCTCAAGCTCTCCTCTCTGTCCTGCAGGCTACTTGTCCTCTCAGCTGCATTCCCTGATTCCCTACTTCCTTCTACTGCCCCCACCCCAGTCTTGGTGCCCCTCAGGCCCTGCTCTGGCCTGGCTTCCCACTACAGTAAAGCTTGAAATGAAGCAAGAGACCCAGAATGTGAAGATGCCCATTGTCCTTACCATCTTGCCCACACAGATTGCCATGCCTTCCTTCTTCCTGTGGCTCCCCACTCCTGTATGGACCTTGCCTGGCCCTGCCTCGCTGCCCCTCCTGCACATCATGTGATTGGAGGGGCTGGAGAGGCAGCACCCACCCACTACTCACACTGGCTTTAAGAGGCCTCCACGTGGCAATAATAAAACACATTTTAAATTAGCAGTAGTTCTTGTTGCATTGTTTTTCCCTGTGAACACCAATATGCCCACCCCAATATTTAATAATTATCCAGTGTTTATATGTGTGTATCCAATCAATGTATTTACCTACATATGCATGCATTGATGTAACCCATGTATGTTTTCATATATGTACTGTGTGTGTGTGTGTCTTTTTGTATATATGTATGTATATGTTTGGCTGATCAAACGTCTACGTATAAGCTGAGCGCTGTGGTACACACTGGTAATCCCAGCAGCTCAGGGGGCTGAGGTAGGAGGATAACAAGTTCAAAGCCAGTCTCAGCAACATAGCAAGTCCCTAAGCAACTTAGCAAGACCCTGTCTCAAAATAAAATATAGAAAAGGACTGGGGATGTGGTTCAGTGGTTAAGCACCCCTGGGTTCAATCCCTGGTACCAAAAAAAAAAAAAAAAAAAAAAAAAGTCTGCATATGCATGTGTACACACATGCACACTGATGTTACATCCTGGCATTTTATCTCTAAGTCCTCCAGCAAGCATCTCCAAAAAATAAGGAAAATAAGGAACTTTTCTTACATAACCACAATACCATATCCACATCTAAGAAAATGTACTATAATTCCTTAGTTTAAGAAAATAGACATTGATACCCTGATACATGTGTATTTTTGTCATCAGGGCAAATAGAGTAGAAATGGCATTTTTTGTATCCTGCTTTTCCCTTCATACATGCTTAAGGGCGTGTTTGATTGGTTCTTCTTGGCAGTAAGTTCTGCATTTTCTCAAGTCTGTCTCCCTGCAGAGAAAGCTCTAGGACCTTCCTGTGGAGTCTTGGGATGTGGGGAAAGGGAGGAAAATAGAGAAAATGTGAAGAAGGGAATATTTGGAAAGATGAGTGAGCTCACATCTCCAAATTCTTTCCCTTTGGAAGGTCAGAGGATAAATAGTGACAGTGCCAACAGGGTTGAGGATGGGGACTGGAGACATGTTTGTTTACTCCCAACAGGAGCAGGCGCTGATCCAGAAGTTGTCACTCAAGAGATCTTTTTATTAACAAATAATGCAATGCTATGCTTTTCAGTAACTAGTGACTGGCAACCTGTAGCCACTTAAATGTAATTCACATGAAATAAAATGAACAATTCAGCTCCTTGCTCTCACAAACCACATTTCAAATGCCACATGTGGCTTGTGCCTACAATACTGGACAGAAAAGGTCATAAAGCATTTCCAGCAGTACAGAAGGTTCTATGGGATAACAGTTCAAGAATGTACTTTACAGAGTAATAGGGCACACCCTGTCACTGTCCTTCCTTCTCGACTTTCAAGGGGGAGGTCCTGCTGGACAGAAGTGCTCAGGGAAATAGGCACGATTTTATGGGGTGACAATCTACACAGCAGAGGACTGACACCAGCAATGAAGGTGTTGTCTCAGCTGAGGTCCCATGGCTCCTTTAGGCAAAGACAGATGACCGCTTGTGGGAAACTGGGCGTAAGATTGTGGGTGGCTGTGTGTGTGCACGTGCATACACGTGTATCACTATGCACACACACCTGTGCATCTGAGTGTGTGTATGTATTTATGGAATGCTAAGGAAGAGATTCTGCATTAGATGACTTCCAAGGTTCTATCTCTTTAGTTAGGACTTACTTTTTTTTTTTTTTTTTTTGGTACCAGGGACTGAACCTAGGAGTGTTTAATTACTAAGCCACATCTCTAGTCCATTTTTATATTTTATTTAGACAGCGTCTCACTGAGTTGCTTAGAGTCTTGCTAAGTTGTTGAGGCTGGCTTTGAACTTGTTATCCTCCTGCCTCAGCCTCCCAAGCCACTGGGATAACAGGTGTGGGTAACTGTGCCCAGCTAGAGAGAAGGGCAGGCCTCACTATGCTGTCTAGGCTGGTCTCAAACTCCTGGGCTCAAGGGATTCTTCTGCTTCAGCCTCCCAAGCGCTAGAACTACAGGCATGTTCCATAAGCCCCACAGTGTCCTGTGCTTAAAGCTTTCTAGGAAAGTAGATGCCTTAATCTTGTATTTTCAACCTTCACTTAGGCACTCTACCACTAGATATACCCCCAGTCCTTTTAATTTTCATTTTGAGACGAGGTCTCCCTAAGTTGATCTGACCAGCCTTGAACTTACCATCCTTCTGCCTCAGTCTCCCAAGTAGCTGGGATTACCACTGTGCCTGGCAAATTCTTTTCAAATTTCTTGTTGAGAAGTATACTTACAGATTTAGGTCATTTTCTTCTATCCAAACTGAGTCTCTCTTATATTCTGGTTTCAACCTTTTATTCTCCAGAGACTTAAAAATCAGACATGTGTTATGGTATGGGGCAATTTTCCCAAAGTGGGAGACAGGCATTACTGCTGATGTTTGGAAATATTTTAGGAGTTGTGTGGCCACTGCTTTAAATAATAGCAAAAGTCAGAAGTTGAGAAAATTGTTCCCTTTTTAACCTCTTTTCCAATCTAGTTGCATAAAAAAATCCATTTTGATTCATTTAGCACCTATTTAACAATTGTTAAACTCCTCCTTAAGGAAAAAAGGGAACCTTGGGCAGAGGGGAGGAATCTAACTGGGATTTGATAACATCATTTTGTTTTCATTGTATTTATTTTTATAGTCACTTTCTACTTATGGCAAGTCATTTGGGTTTGTTTTTTTTCCTTATTGTAATGATAAAATATTATTTTCTAAATAAATGTGTTTGAGTCTGTGTCAATAAAAACATTAGGAGGGTAGTTGTTAAGTAGATAAAGGCCCAAACTATAAAGACAGTGCAGGAATGACAGATGTTTTTGGAAATCCTGTTTTGCTGGAAAGAATAGTGAACATTAGAGTCAGAAAATTTGAGTTAGAGGTGAAGCTTTTTTGCAAATAGGCATGGAACCTTCGGCAAAGAATGTCAGCTCCCTATGAAAGGTGAGAAATGGTAGAGGAAGCACAGTCTGGTCCACATCACTGGATGAAAGGTAATGATAGGACAGGGAAGTTTGTTGAACTGCAGTCAAGGGAGATGAGAGGGTGCGCTATTCAGGTGTAAAGGGTTATCACCATTACCATTACCCTATGCCCGTAGGATTAACAATCCTTCATTTGTTCTGAACCAAAAGGACATTTAAGTCATATCTGGATCCCGAATCCTTCAGAGCAAGACTGGATCCTCATGGGATCAGTGGGAAAAGATTAGTGGTTTTGGGTAGTGATGAGGAAGATGAGTGAAGAACTGGTTACCATCTGGTCTCCCTTCTCCTGGATGGAACTTAACAGCAGTCTGGAAACTTAGTCTCCACCCTCAACCCTACCCCTACTCTCTTCTGAGTCAGATGCACACAAAGATTTTTTGGTGGCCTGTTGTGATGTATTGTTGCTCAAAACAGGTGTTTTGCTAAACTGGGTAGGAAAAGTTGTGTAACAGATATTCTCTTGGATCTTGACTCTGGGGTTCCTGTTCTCTTTAGTGCAGTAGTTTTTTTCTGGAGGATTTGGAGTTTTGCAGGTGGCATCCTGTTGGCCTGGGGAGGGAAGAGGAAACAAAAACTTTTAGTTGTCTGTGATTTGTAGTCATTTCTAACTTTTAGGAGAATATTGGGTAAGATCCTATGGGGGAGTAGGGAATAAAATGATTTGTCCCATCCTTCATGAGTGATAAACACCAGACATATGTGACATTAACTTATAGGAAAAGGTAGGAATGTTTTTATTAGTGGTGGGGAAAAAAAAAAATACCCCCCATGGGTGTTCAGAGGAATATCAAAGTCAACAGGAAAGATAATTTACTAAGAATTTGTCTTTTGTTGGTTTTGTTTTGTTTTGTTGCTGGGGATATAACCCAGAGCCCCAAGAATGCTAGGTGCATGCTTTACCATTGAGCTACATACCTAGCTCTAATTTATTAAGAATTTAAACTAGATTGGAGACTTCTGATAGAATGAGGGTGTGCTAGGTGCCACTTTCACCATACATTTTGCATTTATTATCTCATGCAATTTTTATAACTAACCTACCAAGTCAATATTAGGTTCCTATTTCACCCACAAGAAACAGGCTTTGAGAAGTTCATTTGCCTAAAGTCAAGCAACAAAATTGAATTGATAAAAAGTCTATATAGAGTCCAGGTCTCAGACTAGAAATGACCACTACAATATACTGCCTACTAGAATGTGAGGCTTAGAAGGAGCCTGAGAAATGTAGTTCAATCTAAACTCTTCATGAAATAGGTAAGAAAGCTGAAGCCCAGTTTGGCCATAGTAAAGGGTTTGTATAGAAAACCGACAGAAAATGGAAGAGATTGAATATATACTCAGTGTCCATATTTAGATGCAGACTGATATTTAACCTTCATAATACTTATGGAGTAGCAGTTCCCATTTTACAGGGAGCATGGGAGACCCGAAAGTGTGAAAGCTATTTCTTTAAGGTCACAGAGTTAGCTTACTATCTCTTGATTCAAGGTCTGTCTGATGTCAAAACCAAAGTGATTTCTACAACATCCTGTGATTTTCCAAGCCAGGGAAGTAGCTGATTGTGAAGGGACAGGACTAAGTGTAACAAGGTGCCCTGGAGAGCTGTAAAGGAAGAACAGTAAAAGGGAAGCTGCACATTAGGAAAATAAAGGGATTGGGTGGGGGTGGATCTGGGGGCTGGGAGCAGCTCTGAGGAGCAATGGGATCAGGGCAGGCTTTTGATGAAAAGCCTGGAACTGCCAGGGTAATTATGAAGCAGCAAGCACTCAAGAGGTTTTGCTAAGGAAGTACTTGAGAATTGGCAGAGTTGGATGAAGGGAGCCAATGGAGCAATGCAGAGACAGTGCTGAGCTCCCGAGCCTGAGCATCTGGTTTGGCAGAGCCGGAGATGACCAGAAAAAACCAGACTGTGGAAGAAAGAACCATTTCAGGAGTGGAGATTGAGGTGCTGATTTCAGCTATGCTGGATTTTTGGGACTGGCAGGAGGAAGTTGACTTAACTTCTATCCCTTCAGGAGAGAAATGAGATTAGAGTTCTGGAGGAGGATCAGGGCTACAGATAAATATTAGAGAGCCAGGGACCCATGGATAGGGATAAAAAGTACACAGAATAAAAAGCATATTTTTTCACCTATACACATCTTCAAAAGTCATTCATGTATCCCTCTAATAGGGCAAATTCTGCATTTTATAAAGGAGAGATAGGTAAGCACACCTCACTCTGTTCCCTGAAAGTTTGCTTGGAAGCACACTTTAGTGTGGTATAGTCTAGATGTGGTTTCTTCTCTCCTCTCTAGATAATCCAGGTTTAGAAGTCCATAAGGAATGGCATGGATTTGGAATAAATGTCTGGAGTTAATAAAATCTTGGACAGAAATCAGCCCAGTAGTGCATTTTGGTGTCTCCATTACACGCCTCCCATCCACCTCCCCACTCTGCTCCCCTTGTCCCAAGTCCCTACCTACTCTCCCCTTACCTAAAATTCCCAGATACACTCTTTGGTAATGTCTTCGCTGTCTGCCAATAGGGTGCCACTTCGGTCGGCTCGCATGTAAAAACCATTGGGTGCCAGCACTGTGAGTAAGTTGCTTCCATGAAGTTCTATACAGAAGTTGAGGGCAAACTTTCCCCAAGGGCGGAAAGAGCCAAAGGATGTTATTGACCAGAAGGATCCACCCTGTGCTGGGGAGGGAAGAGCTCAGGTTGGTGGGCTGTTTGGAGGGGAGTCCTCCAGCAGTGTAGCCTTTGAGGGGGCTTCCTGGAGAGGTGCTACCCTCCCCTAGTGGCCCTATCCTGCCTGGGTTGGTAGGTCCTTCTACAGAAATGCAGGAGGGTCAGCAGGAGGCCCACTGGTTCCTGGCTTGCTAACCCACTCTGGAAACTTGAAGTACGAAAATAATCAAAAACACAGATTTCCCTTTTTTTTTTTTTTTTTTTTTTTGGTGCCAAGGATTGAACCCAGGGGTGCTTTACCACTGAGTTACATCCCCAGCCCTTTTTATTTTTTTATTTTGAGAAAGGGTCTTGCTAAGTTACTTAGGGTCATGCCAAGTTATTGAAGCTGGCCTTGAACTTGGGATCCTCTTGTCTTAGTCTCCTAAGTCCCTGGGATTATAGGCATATGCCACTGTGCCTGGCTTGGTTTTTCCCTTTTCTGATGAATGATGAGCAGGCCCTTAGTGGCAGCCCTTAAATCTGGCTAGGGCTAAAACAGGGGCTGCGTGTGAACCTCGGGATGGGGAAAAGCAACTACCCACCCTGGAAGTGGTAGATGCCCTGGCGGCAGGGCAGGAGGTGGATGCAGTCAGGTTCATCCATATTGCACTGTATGAGGTCATGCTCTGATGAGGAGCCCACATACCCATACCGACCTCGCAAAACAAGGAAAGGCCGATTGGCAAATCGAATCCCCAGCTCCTCATTTGGACCTGAAAGAAACAGGGAGGAGACATCTGGATGGACTGTCTCTAGATGTTTTCCCAAATGGAAGCAGGAAGGGAATCTTAAGGAGGATATTGTTAATGTCTTAACATGTAGTGAACACCTATTACATGCCAGATCTTATGTTAGGGTGCTTGTGAAATGTTTGTGAGAGCACCTAGCACAGTGTGGAACCCAAGAAATTTGAATATTCTTCTTTCCTTTGGGATTTGTTTACCTATCTAATGCTCATGACAACCCTGTGAGGCAGCAGAGTGAATATCATATTCATTTTTATAGATAATAAAACTGAGACTCAAAGTGGTAATTTGCTTAAGAGATGATAAAAATTCAGTGACTGAGTGGCTATGTGGACCTAAATCTTTGAAAAAAAAAGTCATATTTCAGCTCCTTGATAAAGCATCCCTGGCTTGGAATAACCTGGCAATAGGGCAGCCCAGCTCACCTGGAATGGTGGCATTGGTCATCAGCAGGCCATTGGCTGCAATGCCCAAGAAGCGCCCATTGGAAGACTGCAGGATAATCTTGCCACAATTCCAGTGCACACGGAAGAAGGTGTCAGACTCCATCGGGTGACCATCAGCTATCACTGACCTATGTCGCCTCTGGATACCAGAGAATAGGAATCAGGAGTAAGGACCCACAATTTCAGCTCTCTTCCCTTATTTTTATTTCTGGACCTTTTTGTACATCCTACCCCAAAGCATGCTTTATGCTTTCAGATCCTTTTGGAACGTGTGTTGGACCTCAGCTCTCCCACTTTCCCCAGGCTGTATTGTATCCCAGAGCACAGCATAAAAAGAGGGACCAGGATATGATATGGGAAAAAACAAACCTTGGCCCTGACTCCAAAATCATTTTGAAATGGATCATAGACATAAAAGTGAGAGTTAAACTATAAAATATCTAGAAGAGTAGTTTAAGAGAAATTCTTTGTAACATTGGAGCAGGCAATAATTTCTTGGGACAAAAAAGAAGCAGTAAATATTTTAAAATTGATAAATGGCACTCCATTGAAATTAAAAACTCGCTTCTGAAAGACACTATTAAGCAAATGAAAAGAAAAACCATAGTTTGGGAGAAAATATTTATAATACATATATTTGTCAAAGGACTTGAATATATAAAGACCCCTTCCAACCTGGCATTATTCTAATAATGAATGGGCAAAAGATATCACAGGATATACAAATGACCAACCAACACATGACTGATTATAATGTGTACTCAAACTAAACCCATAATAAGATGTCATTACACACCCACTAGAGTGGCTATAATTAAAAATACAGGAAATATTAAGTGTTGGTGAAAATATGGAACAATTGGAGCCCTCATAAATTGCTGGTAAAAGTGCAAAATGGTATAGTCACTTTAGAAAACTGACTCTTTTTTGTGGTATTGGGAATTGAACCTATGGCTGCTTCACCATTGAGCTATATTTCCAACCCCTCCCATTTTAAAATTTTGAGGCAGGATCTGGCTAAGTTGCTAAGGCTGACCCTGAATTTATGATCCTTCTGCCTCCCAAGTTGTTGGGACTATAGGCTTATGCCAGCCCCTGTGCTGGCTGACATTTTCTCATAAAGTTAAACACAGATTTATGACCCAGTTATTCTACCTGTAGGTATTTACCCCAAATAAATAATTACAAAGGCTCACAAAAGACTTGTATACAGACGCACATTACAATTTTATTCATCATATCTCAAAGTGGAAACAACCCAAATGTTTATGGACAAATGAATGGATAAAAAATTATGTTTATAAGTAGTATTAGAGAATACTAATCAGCAAAAAAAAAAAAAAAAAAAGAGAGAATGAACTGCTGATACATGCAACAACATGGGTGAGTCTTAATAATCTTATGCTGTTCAAAAGAAGTATACATACCATATAAGAGCCTTTATATGAAATTCTGGAGTGGGCAAGTATAATCCATAACGGCAGAACACAGATCAGTGGTGTGGGAGGTTGCAGGTGGAGGTAAATGGAATATGAGGGGACAGAAATGAATTTTTATGGTGGTAGAAATATTCTGTAACTTGTGGCATGATTGTATGGTATATACATTTGCTAATGTCTTCTGAATTTTATATTTAAAGTGGGTATATTTTACTCATATAATAAACATATAGGCTCTATCATATATTCAATACAACATATATACAACATAAACTTTATATAAATTAACATGTTCAAGTTATGCCTCAATAAAGTTGATTTTTTAAAAAGAGGGTTGAAATGAATGTTTATCAGGCAAGGGCCTCCACTGCTCATCTTGCCATCTGGTCATCTGCCTTGGAGAAGGAGGAAGTGTGTCTAGTAAGGGAGAGCACAGAGCTTATGGTTTCTTGTTTTGAAAGCCTAGGTCTTACCTGGGCTAGGTAGTAGCCACTGGCTGAACGAAGCTGCAAGGTAGGGTTCTCACAGTCACATTCAAACTGGAACAATGACATTGGGGTCAAGTGCTCAGAGGAAGCACACACCTGACCATCTGTAGAGGAAGTGTATGTCATTAGAATTCAAGTCCGGCTCCTACTTTATGCCTATTGCTGAGTTTCTCCCTAATTTCCCCTCTCAACTTTGATCACCTACTTTGGGCCATAGTCTAACTCAAATGACTTTTCCCGAAATCCCCATATCCCTGCTTCTTTGTTCTTTTCTACTCCACAAGAAGCCCCCCTTGGGACATCATGATCTTCCTGATGAGCACGTTCAAAAATCTTTGCTGCTGGTGGCACATCCCTGTAATCCCAGCTACTCTTGGGGCTGGGGAGGGGGGTCACAAGTTTGAGGCCAGCCTAGGCATCTTAGCAAGACCCTGTCTCAAAATAAAATTCATTTAAAAAGGGCTGGGATGTAGCTCAGTGGTAGAGTGGTTGCCAGTATGCACGAGGCCCTGGGTTCAATCTCAGTACTGGAAGAAACAAAACAAAACACCCTTGTAGAACCGGCCTCAATTCCTCTTTTCAACAGTCCTTCCTCCCTCCATGGCTGTGCTGGGGCCCACACTTGCCGTAGATGACTGAAATGAACTTCCGGGACTTTGACCTGAGGCTGACCCAGGTTGGGAAGTGCTGTAGGATGAACCACTCCTGGCCCCTCATGGGATTGGAGCCAAGGCCCAGGAGCAGATGGGTGCCATGTGGATATAACGTGCCCCCTTCTCCATCACACAGTGCCACAAGCCCTCCAGGTCGCACTTGCATGTGAAAAGCTGTCTGTGATGATGGTTGGGCAACCAGCCGGTCTACATGGGACAAGAAGTGGTGTGTAGAGGTCTCCAGGTGGTAGCATCCATCTTGGAAATGCAACAAGAAGCCACATTCTTCCAGGCAAGGGACTGCTGCATCCACCCAGATGCGGCCCACAGTGTGGTCAGCCCGGGCATAGCTGTGGTAGATGGGGCTATACAGGGTCACATGGACGTGCAGGGCTGGCCGGGGGGTCCACATGTGGTAAGCTGAGAGGACCTGGGAGTTGCAGAATACATCCTCACCATCGGACTCCAGATAACGACCAGAGACTATACACTGGAGGGTCCACTTGCCATTTCGGTGAAAACGGAGTAGGAAGCATCCATGGTGGCTGTTCTTTGGCCGGCCATAACATACAGTGCCATCTGCCTCACATAGAACGTAGAGACCCTGCAAGCTCTTCAGTCGTACCACAGCCTGTGTCTCATGTTCATTGCTAACCAGGAGCTCCCAGGTCTGGAGGCATGGGTGGGGCAAAAAGAGGGAAATCAGTACTGCCAAGTAACGACACCAAGAAATCCTACAACCATAACTTTTGTTATCACCCTTGCACTTACCAAGACCAACCACCTTCCCCTCCATGTCTACCCTGGTGTCACCTTGCTGTTGACTCTTCCACTCTCCCAACCAATACTAATAGAAAGATCTCTGGACCACTCTACCATTGGAGCCATAGGTTTCCTCAAGATCTAAAGAGAAGTTCTACATGCTCATCACTAGCTAATTGAAGGTAACCTTTCTCCTTTCCTTTCTCCTGTCAATATCCAATTTTCTAAGAGAAGCTTTTAACTTTTACTTCTTTTGTACTTACTGTTGCCCCTTGATTGCACACTCAACTACAACCTCCATTCCTATAAGCAACCTCCCTAACAGGGCAGGAGAAAAGCAAGAGTTTTTATAGGCAGGCCTGCCTCCAGGTAGGATGGGAGTGAACTGCTGAGATGCAATTGCCAGTTCACTATGGTCAACTTTTTTATAAGGTGGAGAGGACTTTGCTCCTGCCTCACTCCAGCACCCATCCCAGAGATACCTACAGTCCTCTCTAAAATGGAAACTAGTCTCTGTGAGTACTTCTAGAATACTCCATTTTCAAACTACAACCAGAATAGAAACATAGGCCTTGCACTACAGTTCAACTGGTCCAACTTCCCCCGGATGCCCACAGTTCTGCCTTCAGCTGGGCTCTCCACTTCTCTTTGTGATGACACAACCCCTTGTGCTGGGAAGGAGAGTAGAGAGCAGTCAGAACAGGGCAAGGCAGCCAGGCCAAGGCTGAGGCTTCCCCTTGGGGAGTAGGTTTAGAGAAAGGAGATGGAGCAGTGCAGGCCCATGAGCCAAAGCCTGAAGTAAAAGGGTCTTGGCTTGGCAATGTCAGGGACTAGTGATAAGGTTGAGAGTGCACCCTCACTACCACACATACACACACACACACACACACAGAAGTTGGCCATTCCAAACGTTTGCCTTGTTTACCTGTTTTCTGCCCAAACTCTTTGCAGTAGTTGTGACTGTATTCTTGTATGCTTCAAAGGTGAGGTAGGTTCCTGCCCAGTTGAGGAGCCCAACCCTTAGATCTTCTGCCTTGGGATGTCTGTGTGTCCACTCCATTTCATCCATGAGGCTGGTACCACAGATGATGACTCTGACAGGCCCAGCCTTCCCCCCAGTGGTGAGGTTCCACAGGCCATAGGCCCGGAATAAGGCCTGTAGTACCCACCAGAAGATGTTCCCGGAGGGAACTTCTCAGTAAGAGGTTGGCCTACGGCCTGGCACCTCTGTGACCCGGGAGCATTGTGACTGTGATGGCTGCCTCTTATCCCAACACAGTGGGGAAAGGGCACTGGCCCAGCACCATCAATCCATGGCCCAGGGGAAGAGGGTCCAGAGCCTCTGGCATTTGCCTCCTCGTGTCATTCCAGGCAATGAGGTAGGCTGAGCTAACTGGGGAATAGAACCATAGCCTGCAACTATAGCCTTGTCCTTCCATTTATCTGTTTCTCATTAATGGGATAGAAATTGATCTTTTTCTTTCCAGAAAGTGGCCTCAAGTATTTTTTTAAGTTGAAGATACCCAAGAAAAATCCATCAGCTTTTAGAGCCCTTGGAAAGATGAGGCCAAACTGTCTTCAGAAGTTGGGTTTGTAGGGAGCTTGAGGAAACCCTAGATAGACAACCAGAAGATAGAATTATTCAAATTAGTCTAAAAGGACTGGCTCAGGACAGGGTAAGGGGAGTGTTCTGGGTAGAGGAGCCCCCAACACCGTCCTTACCAACTCCCAGCTGTACTAGTGGGCAGATCAGCTGGCTGGGCAGACAGCCCGAGCTGCCAATAAGGATACCAGCCTTTCCCCACAGAGGCTATGTTGTCCAATGATCTTTGGGACACTTCTTGCAAAACTCAAGGAGAAAACCCAGCCCAGAACCTGGAGAAACTAACAACATGAAGAAAAATGGGAGAAAGACAAGAAGAAATGAAGGCAGTGATGATGGGTTTTAAGGTTTGCTGGAATCAAAAGGGAGATGGGAAGAATCAGCCCCATTTGGCAAATAACCCACAACCCAATTCCTTACGTGTATTTTGATTCCCTGTAGATGGGGACTTCTCAGGTATAGAGTCCCAGCAGTGCCCAGAAAGGAACTGTAACCCCTAGACTCTACCAGAGTCTCTGGTATTTGCCTCCCTGTGTCATTCTAGGCAATGAGGTAGACTGAGCTAACCAGGGATTAGAACCATAGCCTGCAACTATAGCCATGTCCTTCCATTTCGTTACCTGTTTCTCATTAATGGGATAGAAATCCCATTAATGTTTTGTAAAATAAGGCAATTAGATTCTGGCCAGTGCCAGAAGCATCTGGTTAATTTTAAAGAGGGATATTATTGGGCCTCAGACCAGTTCTGATGAAACATTTTCTGAAATGTGCCTGGGGTATATATGGCGCATTTCAGAAAATTCCTTGTACAAACTTTCCATGTATACACACACACACACACACACACACACAATTTTTTTTTTTTTTTTATACCAGGGATCGAACCCAGGGTACTTAGGCACTTAACCACTGAGCCACATCCCCAGACCCTTTTAATTTTGAGACAGGGTCTCACGAAGTTACTGAGCCTGGCTTTGAACTTGCAATCCTCAAGCCTCAGCCTCCAAAGTCACTGGAATTACAGGCATGTACCACCACACCCAATGGAACCAATATTTTTAATGCACGTTCCCTTCACTGTGTGTAAAGCAAATGTGAAAAACTATTACTTTGTATAGCTAGGATGGGTAGTTTACAGAACCAAGAAAGTAGATTTTGTTATCATTAGTTAATATTCCTTAAAATAGAGGAAGGAATGAAATTCTACTGAAAATCCTACAGAATTTCCAATCCAATAAGAAGGGAGAAGGTGAGCTCAACCAGTGCATGCGTGCATATATGTGGTGACCCTGCAGTCTCAGCTGCTTCGAGTCTCCCTCATAATGTCTTTTTGTACCCATTGAACCCAGCATCCTGCTTCTAGGTTACAGACAACACCAAGTACAAACCACAGCAAATTTATTACTCAATATCCAGTTCCACATCATAGCACCACCCGGAGCCCTCACTCCCCCCACCCCCCCGCAACCTGGCCCCAAGGGTACACCCAAAACAGAAAAAAACAAAAGTAAACCCAGATCCCTGCTCCTCCTCTGGATGAGGGGGCCTTGGCCAGGAAGCCCTTCCGCAGGTCCCAGCAGGCAGGAGAGTGGACCTCTCTGTGCCCAGAGAGTTAGGCTCCAGGCTCCAACGACAGAGAGAACATGCAGGCAGGAGCAGGAGCAGAGGCCTGTCTGTGGGGAGGAAGAGTGGGAGGGAAGGGCACTGCCTGAGGAGCCCGGGAGTCTGGTCATCCCGGGCATGCACGCGGGAGCTTCCGGGCAGCAGGGGCCTGCCCCTGGCGAGTTAACGTTTCGACAGCTCATGGGACAGCCAGTCCAGCCCATCATACAGGCCTGTGCCTTGGGTGGCACAGGTGGCCTGGACGTACCACTGTGGGAAGGAGGAGAGAAAGAGGTCAGCAGCAGAAAAGGGATCCCTTTATATCCTTGCCCCAGGCTGTGGCTCTCCTGTGAGAGGCAGGGCACAGTGCAAGGGGGGCAGACCCTCACCGTACGGCTGCGCAAGTGCTGTAGCCCCAGCTTGTCAGTCAGCTCGCTCACAGGCATGGCGTTGGGCATGTCCTGCTTGTTGGCAAACACCAGCAGCACTGCATCCCGCAGCTCATCCTCCTGCAGCTGGGAGGGGAAGCGAGAGGGGAGAATTGGTGGCCCCATGGTGGCCCCAGGTACCTTTCTGGTGGCTGTGTTGGGAAGCCCCCACTTTCTACCTTCTACCTTTTCTGTTGGAAAAACACAGGATCATGGTAGTCTATTGCTGAACATAAGATATGGAGCTATAAATAAACTTGAGGCCACCTAAACTTAAGTTTAGAAAAGGTCTTCTAATTTGAGAACCTGCTCTAGGCAAAATGACACAATATCTAAGTCAAAAAGACAAGAATGTAAGGTGCCATTTTTCACCACCTCTCACCATCTTCCAGACTCAGATGTAAAGGCATGAGAATTCGTGGAAAAAATTTTGTTCTATGCCAAACAGAGACAGACACACAACATGTTATGCCCACAAAGAAAAAAAACCACATTCCTGGCCTCTGATGCCTTTGGGGAGTTCCCACACTTCCACACCGCCACAGAGTTTGTTCTGTTCCCAAGCCCAGGGCTCAATTCCTAGGACTCCAGGTACCTACCATCTTCTGGAGTTCATCAGCAGACTCCTGGACCCGTTCTCGGTCATTACTGTCCACCACAAAGATGAGGCCCTGGGTGACAAGGAAGAAAGGAAGGAGAAGCAATCATTCCCTCCTGAGTCATACCCTAATCTGGCCCTTTCTCTCTTCTCCCATCTTTAGTTATGTCAGCCCTTCTCATCTGGTAAACTTCCACTAAGTCTTTGCACAAGTCCTGCCACAAATTAAGAGAAATCCCTGGAAGGATACAACTTCCAACCTCAGAGGAGGCAGTCTATCTAAAGATGAGCAAGGACCAGGGAAAGACACTTGCTGACAGCTAAATCAAGCAGTGTGGCCTCAGAATACTGCTTCCCAGAAGTCTAAGGTGGCTAATCTCAAAACAAGACTAAGGTGAGTTCTGAAGAATGAGCAGAGACTAGTCAAGCAAAGTGGGTGGCAGTGGGTTTTCCTGGCCTATGGACCCTACCTCTAGCCAAACGCTCGTACTGCCTATCCCTAATAGCTTTTCCTTTCTCGGGGTTGGGGAGTTCCCCCCGCACTCCACCTGAGTGTTCTGGAAGTAGTGCCGCCACAGAGGCCGAATCTTGTCCTGGCCTCCCACATCCCAGACTGTGAAACAGATGTTCTTATATTCCACTGTTTCCACGTTGAAGCCTGCAGATAACGGGGATGGGGTGGGGTGAGGTGGGTGAGAAAAGTCCTAAAAGGAAGGAATTCACTTAAAAACTACTCAGATCTCAACAGGGTCACAAAACCAGAAGGCAATGATCAAGGCCAAGGGAAACTGACCCAAGAGGACTGGCTGTCAACAGATGGGGCGGGGCTAGGCCACATCTACTCCGCCTCCCGCACCAACGGGCACGTAGAGATATGGTGACCCACTTCTCAAGTAGCAATATCTGGTGTCATGGTCAGCTCCAGATAAGGGCCTCGGCAGAACTAGGAGCAGACCCGGAGAAGGCCCGCCGCAGCGCTCCCAGATCCTCCCTGCCTCATCCCGGGGCTCACCTATGGTGGGGATGGTGGTGACAATCTCCCCCAACTTCAGTTTGTACAGGATCGTAGTCTTGCCAGCTGCATCCAAGCCAACTGCAACAGAGAGGGGCACAGGGATGGAGATGGGAGTGAGGGAGCCCCCTAGAGACAAGGGAAAGGTAGAGGCTAGGACAGCTGATGGTGATGGGGGCGGAGAGCCGGAGAGCCTCCAGGTGCGCGCTGTTCTCTACCTTCGGGGCCTTGAGGGCAGTCTGGGTGGCTTGCGCCAACTGCTGCCCCCAGAGTGGGCTAGGGATGGGACAGGCCTGGAAGGTGAGGGGCACAAGAGGAAGGCCGTGCTCCTTTTAAAAGTCGTCTCCAAGGGCGGAATCCTCCCTTCTTAGCAGCCTGGCTGGGGCGGAGGAAGCTTCACCCCACCCAGGCCCGCAGCTCCGGGTTTCAGGCCCGGAGGGCGGCGCTGCGGACCCGGATTGTTTCAAAGCAGAGGCCTCGGAGGGTTAGGAGGTGGGTGACTCGGGGTCAGAAAGCCAGGTGAGCCGGGCTGAAGGGACGCGGGGGCGGGAGGGCTGCGCCGAGGCCGGCGCCCGGGTCCGGGCCGCGCACTCGATCTGCCTCACCCATGAGGATCCGCATCTGCTTCTTCCCGAAGATCCGCGAAAAGAGCGCGGACACGGTGAGGCCCATGGCGGGGCCCGGGGGCGGGGGCGCGGGCGCGGACGCGGGGTACGGGCTGGAACCTGCCGGCCGCGGGGGGATGGGGCGCAGCAGCAGCAGCAGGAAGAGGCGCCGCCGCCTCCGCGCGTCCCGGCCCGGTGGACGTCACGCGGCTCCGCCCCCTCCGGGCCCGCCCCAGCCCCTCCCCCAGGCGCGGACGCCGGGCGGAACTGAAGCTGTATCAGACTTCGCGGCCTGGCGGGTCGCCCCTAGTTTCCAGCGCGTCTGTCAGGCCTGTGGTCGTTAGACCTGCAGCTAGATCGGGGCTGAGTAAAGGATCACATTGGACCCCACCCCCATTTTCGGTGGCTGGCAGCTGGGTTTGGAATTGTTGCGTCCAGCCCACTTTGGGCTCCAGTTCTTGAGAACTAGTAGCACCGACTGTTTGCACCCGCTTCTTTACGCGTTTGAAAGCTGTGTGCGAGGGTCTTAGTATTCTCCTTTGCCCTTTCGGCTCTGGCTGAGGGTTCTGTGCGCAGTAGGTGCCTCTGCGACTTGTGGAAATCGCGTGAGCAGTGTACCAGAGGTGGGAGAAGATGCTCAAGTGCTAGCTTTCATGGTTCCTTAAACAGCTTAGTTTATAGATCCCCAGTTAGCAAAGCTAGTGGAAGATTCTCAGGCTTGGAGAGAGTGATTGCAGACCCACCAGTGGAGAGCTCCATCTTGCCTTCATCTCCCTGGGAACACTTCCTTTCCATCTGGGGACAGGAAGCCTTTCTGAAGTTCTTTTCACTTTGCTACAGACTTGCAGACCTGGATTATTAATGCACATTTATCCAGGATTTTTTGAGGATCCTGTTTCTTTAGATGTAATGAGCTTCATATGCAATGATATTTTAACGTCTAAGGATAGTAATTTACATTTATGTGCTTGGCCAGTAATTGTTGGGTTGAACTGGACTGATAGATTGTTCAGTAGAGCAAGGGCATGCTTTATGCCTATTCAGGATTCCCAGTGGTTTTCTAGGATCACTTGCTTATGAACTAGAGGTGAGCTGACCTGGGAGTCTGAAAACTCTTCACTTATTCAACACATATTTATTGATTACCCACCATGTGCCAGCACTATTTCAGCCCTTAGGTCAAATATCAAGTCTGCCATTTTTTTGAGGATTTGCATTCAATGATCCCCACAACCCTTTTTGTCACTTTCTCATTTATAAAAAGAGGCTTATATTTGCCCTAACTTAAGGGATTATGGTGAAGATTAAAAGGAGGAAATGATGCCGTTGAATGTTTTATATAACATGGCTGGATGTTATCTAGGCTACTAAAAACCTGGGTCTAAACAGACCTCCAGGGCCTGCCCCATCCAGATAGGGAACCAGGTGTGTGACTGTATGACTTTCTGTCACTCTTCAGTCATAGACTTGCATTCCCAAGAAGGCTTTTATAAAGTCAAAGTATACATTTCAAAGATTTCCAATCTAAGAGCTAGCAGTCAAGTAGGTCAATTTTATATCGTAAGCTCTTATCAACCTCTTTTTCATTCCTGCTGTCACTATCCTATTTTACTACCACCATTTTCCATGGCCGAAAGAGCCTCCTCACAGGTCTGCTGCCCCTTCGTGTCTCTACAATGTCATACAAGTCTGGTGATGGTCCACCTCTTGAGTTTCAAAATTCTTTAATGCCTTACCACCACCCAGGATAAAATCTAAATGCCTTGAATTCCACCTATTGTGCCAGCCCCATTTGTTGTCACCTCCTTCCCATATCCTAAGCTACTGCCTTGAAATGATTGTCAATGCTTTCTGGGTGAGTCAGGTTCTCTGATGCCCCACAAGTCCTTGCAGTCTTTCCACCTGTCTGGAATACTGGTTTCCCTCATCTCTAATTAGATGGGCAATCATTATTCATCCTTCAAACTTAAATATTTTCCAACAGCCTCGGATGCCTCCCCTAGATAGGCCTCCCTCCTCTTTGAATATAGTCATACATATTGGTATGGTAGCAGGACCTACTTATTTGCATGTACTAGATTGTGAGCTCCTTGAGGGCAGATGATGTTATCATCTGGCACACACAACACTTAGTATGTTGAGAGTCAGTCAAGCTAAGAAAGGATTTCTAAACTTGTTGTGTGACCTTGGGCATGCTACTAATCTTCTGTGTGCGTTGTTTTCATACGTAAAATAGTGCTAATGGTTATTTTGTGCAGATTAAACAGCAAAACTCTTAAGATGCTCCTGGACATATAGCTGGCATTCAGGATGGATCCTTATAACTACAGAGTGCCCGCTATAAATACGTGATGAATCAACTCCACAAAACTAAGTAAGGGTACTATTGTAGCATTTACCAGTTAGCTGCCGAACGCTGTACAAGAAAGGGATGCAGTTTTCGTGGCCTTAAAGAGTCTTTCAGCTCCAAATAGTTGAACGCAAGGTTCACCCGGGTGTTTGGGAAGAAAGCAGTGTGACGTCGCCCCCTGTCGCTTGCTGATCGTAGCCCGAGGGCAAGCTCGGGCGACCTTATCAAACCATCACTCCGGTGTCCTGGACTTTGCTTGCTCTGCTCTTCCCAAAGCCTGTCCAGTGCGCTTCACAGCAGGGCTGGCCTTTCAACAGGCCACCTCCCACCGACCAGCTGCAGAAGCCCCGCCTACCTCGCGCCCCACGGGGCGGGGCGGAGCCTTTGGCGTCGAACGGTCGTCACTTCCAGCGGACCCGGAAGCGCCACTGTCAGCCGGCTGTGGTAGTTAGGAAGTCACGATGGGACCGAGCTCGGCGTAAACCCCGGGCGAACGGTGGGCCGAGGGGCGGGCCCCAGCTACGGTGGCCCCGGACGAGCGGAGAGGGCGGAGCGGCTTCTTAGCCAGTGAGGGCGAATCCGGTAGTGCGCTCGGGTGGTGCCAGCGGCGCCCCGCCTCCGGGATAGGACCCGCCCCCACCCCCGGAGCCTGCGACCAGGCGGGCGCTTCTGCCAGATTTGCCCCCGCCCCGCGTCGGGTCCGGGACAGCCCGGTGGAGCGCGTCTGCGACTTGTGGTCCGACAGCCCTCTTTGCTGCGCTTGCAGCCCCCGCCCCTGTCTTCGCGGCCCTCTCCCGGGCTTCCCGAACGCTGACGTGGAGCAACCTGCTGGGAACCACCATGGAGAAGTTTGGGATGAATTTCGGAGGTGGCCCGAGCAAGAAGGACCTGCTGGAAACCATAGAGACGCAGAAGAAGCAGCTTCTCCAATACCAAGCACGGCTCAAGGATGTGGTCCGCGCCTACAAAAGCCTGCTTAAGGAGAAAGAGGCGCTAGAGGCCAGCATTCAGGTGCTGTCTGTATCCCACGAGGCAGATGTAGGCCTTACAGGTGTCCAGCCTTCAGGTCTCACCTTTCCTGACTCAGTGGATGACCGATGCTCCACTCACAGCGAGGATAGTACTGGGACCGCCACCAGTTTAGATACTGCAGCCAGTCTCACCAGCACCAAGGGCGAGTGTGGGGTAGAAGATGAGAGATCAGCCCGTGGACCACCAGTTCCAAAGTCTGAAGAGGCCAGTGGATCAGAGAGTGGCGTTAGCAGTAGCAGTGGGGATGGGACTTTTACTGGTGGTGAGGTGGACAAAAGACTACACCAGCTGAAGACTCAGTTGGCTACTTTGACCAGCGCTTTAGCCACGGTCACCCAGGAGAAGTCCCGCATGGAGGCTTCTTACTTGGCTGACAAGAAGAAGATGAAACAGGACTTAGAGGATGCCAATAAAAAGGCAGAGGAGGAGAGGGACCGTCTGGAGGGAGAATTGAAGGGGTTGCAAGAACAAATAGCAGAAACCAAAGCCAGACTTATAACTCAGCAGCATGATCGGGCCCAAGAGCAGACTGACCATGCCTTGATGCTGCGTGAGCTCCAGAAACTGCTGCAGGAGGAGAGGACACAGCGCCAAGATTTGGAGCTTCGGTTAGAGGAGACCAGAGAAGCCCTGGCAGGGCGGGCATATGCTGCTGATCAGATGGAAGGGTTTGAATTGCAGACCAAGCAGCTGACTCGTGAGGTGGAGGAGCTGAAAGGTGAGCTGCAGGCCATTCGAGATGAGAGGAATCAGCCAGACCCCCGACTGCAAGAGTTGCAGGAAGAGGCTGCCTGCCTTAAGAGCCACTTCCAGGCCCAGTTGCAGCAGGAAATAAGGAAGGTAACTATCCTCTTCAAATGTTAGTTGTTTCACTCAATTAGGATTTGTAGTCTCCTTTAGTAGTTAGAACTAAAGGACTGCACTATCATTTCTGATGGCCATTTAAAAAATTCACTAGTGAGTCCTGGGAAATCCTACTCTGTGTGGTATTGATAGTATCCAGAGTGTCCTTCCAATAGAATGTGGAGTTTGAGTGTGGCTCAGTCTAAGCCAGACAGTTCTGAGCCTTGGGGTGTTGGCATCTTACCAGTTGTTCTCTGTGAAGCAATATAGTGGCTGCTGTGCAGTGAAAGGTAGTGTATATATATATATACTTAGAGATACATGCCTGTAGGTAGAGTGACTGAAGGGGACAAAGAGGATTTTTGCAGAAGAAATAACCTCGTTATTGCTCTTAGTCATGATTTGCCTGTTTTGAAAAAGTGCTCCTTTACAGTGCTTCCTTTCAATGTAGAGAGAAATCCAACTCAGTGTTGAACTTCCAGGAATATTGGAAGAGGAGAAGAATGTTAATGATTTCTTAATAGAATTTAGAGAAGCACATGATAAACAACAGGAACATACTTTATATGTGAGCTCTGTGGAAAATGGAAAATTAAAGCATAACAGCAGAAGCTGTAAAAAATGCTTAACATTAAAACTAGTTGCCATTCTTATCAGGTCACCCCAATCCTGTGACTGACCCTTTTTCTCCTCTCTCCTGCGTTTCCCCCCCAAAATTTGCTGTAGGGCTTTCTGGCTTTTCTGGATGCATTTGTGTCTGTTCCTTTGTTTTGCAGACAGCCCTTGCAGAGGATCAGCTCCGTCAGCAATCTCAGGTGGAAGAGCAGAGGGTTGCAGCCCTAGAGAATCAAATATCTGAGATGTCTGAACTGCTGGGCACTTATGAGAAAGCCAAGCAGAAGGACCAGCTGACTATCCAGAAACTGAAGGAGCGCATTCTGCAGCTGGACCTGGAGAACAAGACCCTGGCTCTCGCAGCTTCTAGCCGGTCCCCTTTAGACAGCCATGGAGATGAGTCCAGTCTGGACGTCAACGTCCTGAAGGATAAGATGGAAAAGCTGAAGAGGTTACTGCAGGTTGCAGCCAGGAAAAGCCAGGTGACCCTAGATGTGGAGAAGCTCTGTGACCTGGAGATAATGCCCAGCTCTGAGGCTGCGGACGGGGAGAAGGCCACTGCACTCTACTACCAGCAGGAGCTGAAACAGCTGAAGGAAGAGTTTGAGCGCTATAAGATGAGGGCTCAGGTTGTGCTGAAGAGCAAGAATACCAAAGATGGGAATCTGGCAAAAGAACTGGAGGCAGCACAGGAACAGCTTGCAGAGCTGAAGGAGAAGTATATCTCCCTGCGGCTGTCCTGTGAGGAGCTCGAGCGCCAGCACCAGCAGGAGGCTGAGGACTGGAAGCAGGAGCTGGCCCGGCTGCAGCAGCTTCACCGGCAGCAGCTGGAGCGCAGCCAGCTGGACTTCAGGGACCGCACGCTGAAGCTGGAGGAGGAGCTGCACAAGCAGCGGGACCGGGCCCTGGCTGTGCTTGCTGAAAAGGACTTGGAACTGGAGCAGCTGCGTTCTGTGGCTTTGTCTTCTGGGTTACCAGGACGCAGAAGCCCTGTGGTTAGCGGGGTTTCCAGGGATCCAGCTGACACATCTTCCCCAGATAGCCTGACCCAAGCACTGCAGCTTGCTGCAGCCAATGAGCCCACTTTCTTCCTGTATGCTGAGCAGTTGGCCCGCAAGGAGGTGGAGATCACGTCCCTGAGGAAGCAGAAGCACAGGCTGGAGGTGGAGGCACACCAGCTGCAGGATCGACTGCTGGAGGAGGGGGAGCGGCATCGGGAGGAGGTGGGAGCCTTGCAGAGCCACATTGAAAAGAACATCAGGGACCGGAGCAGGGAGGGAGCCAACCTGGAGTACCTCAAAAACATCATCTACCGCTTCCTGACTTTGCCCGACAGCCTGGGTCGCCAGCAGACTCTCACAGCCATATTGACTATCTTGCACTTCAGTCCAGAGGAGAAACAAGTGATAATGAGGCTCCCAAGTGGTGGCAGCTGGTGGCCTTCTGGCAAGAGATGATAACATTTTCACTAACACCTGAAGTCTCTGTGCCTCTTTTAAGTGGGAAGAGGCAGGTTCTGATTTCTACTGCCTCTTTTATGTTATCATTTATTTCTTCACTGTGTTGAACTTTGAGGAGTCTTCAATGTGGGATGGGATTCTCCGCCAAGAGCTATTAATGCTGCTTTATCCTGGGTCTAGGAGATACTGAAAGTATGTGACAGCATTTTCTGGTGGTGTGTATGTGAGGGGGAGTGGAGGGTGAGGGAGAGGTTAAGACCAGGTGCAAATTTGGGAAAGCGGTGAGAATCTTTTAAAATAATATGTTTTGTTTTAGTATTCTGTTCCTACTCCAGGGCTAGGAGCAAATGTGACTCCAAGGGGAGTTCAGTTAACTTCTGAACGTGAACAGCGATCTGCTGTTTATTCCATCTCATCACAGTCTGAGTCTGGTCCACTACTGCCCCAATTCTCTGGGGATAAAAAGCCAGGCTGGAAAGTCTGAAATAGTGACATGTTGTCCAGTAGTCCAAAGGGCCAAGGAATAGTGAGTTCATCCTGGAACTGGGAAGTCTAATCTAGATAGGCTTGGAATGGCGCACAAACTAGACAACACACCGCTTTGTCTAGATTGAACCAGACACTTAGAGAGGACCACAACCACCAGTTTGATTAGGGGTTTTCTGAATGACCAGCTTTGGGCCAGGGCTGGGTTAAAAGACTCCTCTCCCAGGTTGGCCTGAGATTGTGAGTTAATGACTTCACTGTCTTCCCTTCAATGTTGTATTTTCTTTAAGAAATAATACCTAGCTTCTTACAGAAGCTTTGATACTGCTTGGATAAAAGGAATTCCTGCTGAGAGTTGCTTCCAACTATTTTTGCTTTTGTGGTGCATTTGTTTGCTTGGTATTTGCACAATCACACAGGGCTGGGGACTCGAACCTGGGTCTCCAGCATGAGAGTCAGGCACTCGACGAGAGGAGCTATATGGCCAGCCTATTTTTGCTTTTGTAAGGACAGGGAAAAGATGTGCAGAAGATTCCAAAAGAATGCCATGACCCTCACAGGAAAGTGGTAAAAGTTCAAAGTGGTACTTTCTTCCGTTGGGTCTTGATATAAATAGATAAGGTCTGCTCTTTAAGGAAAGATGACTTGTTATTCAGACAATGGAAAGGAGACTGTCAGAAAACTTGGGTCCAAACAGTATCAACTCCCCAATTTTTTCCCTGATCTGCTCTCATTGGTCATAGAGACCTTTGGACCTGAAAGACCAATGCTTGGCCACTAACTGGACTGTTATGTATCTTTCTATTATTTGGTCATAGAGGTCTGTTTGTGAGAGTTTGAGGTGCAGAAAATGGGTTAACATGTTATCCGTGGGAGGGCAGGTGACCTAGATTATCTACAGTGAGCAGCTTCCGCACAGAAGTGAAGCGTTCATGTGATGATAACAAACTGTGGAATCATTAAACCCGAGTCACTTAACCTGTGTGTTTCTTAGAGTGTCTGTATATCTGGGCACAAAGAGTATGAATGTAAATGGTGAATGAAAAGGATGGAAATAATAATTGTTACTTCATGAACTCAAATCCAGGAAGAAATAACTCAGTGCTTTAACCAACCATTTCAGTTATAACACAAATGTCTTGGCCTGGAATTGTGTGTGTATGTACTTGGGTGCGAGCAGCTATCCTGATGGAAACTTTCTTAGGGGTTTAATTGCACAGGCTTGATGCTTATAAAATTACTGCTTCAAACTGTAGAAGTAAGTTCCCCTCCCCCACCTCCAGGCAAGCTCTGTCTTATGGAGTCACATCCCCAGCCCCTAGAAGTAATCTCTTTATGAATGCCTTATTACCCATAAAAATCAGGATTCATGATATCCCAGGAAAGTATCTTAGGACATCAAGCTAATGATAATAGGCTATCTTAATTTCCTTACCTTGCCCTCTCTGTATCTTGGATTGTTGTTATTTCCAGGTAGTTGTGATCAGAATAGAAAGATCCAAAGTTATGGCTGCTTTTCCAGAACTAAATTCCTGTGCTTTTTGACTTTTAAAATAATACCAACCAGGCAAAGATGCAGTTTAATTTCTGATTAGTAACATTTTGTTAGACAAAATTAATTTTATTTTAAAGATTTTATTACCATTGGTATTAGTAACAGGTAATGTTAATAAGTCCATCCAAGTTTAAGCCATTAGTGATTTTCTATTTTGTGTGGCATTTCTTGGTCTTTTTTAATTAAAAAATTTGATACATCAAAATATAAAAATTGTCAGGTGCAGTGATGTATGCCTGTAATACCAGAATACCGGCCACTCAGGAGGTAGAAGCAGGAGGGTCACAAGCTTGAGGCCAGCCTGGGAAATAATGAGTCCTCTCTCAAAAAAGAAAAAATTGAAAAAGGAATAAAAAGGACTAGGGTGTAGCTCAGTGCTGATGGGTTCTAGCCCCAATACCACAAAAACAAAACAACATAAAAATTATATATATATATATATATGTGTGTGTGTGTGTGTGTGTGTGTATCTATAAAATGAAGGTGCCATGTGATAATTCTGTACGTGTATACTACATCTGTTTCCTCAAACATTTGTCTTTATGATATAACAATTCAAAATCTAGCTTTTTAAAATGTACAGTACATTATTGTTATCTATAGTCACCCTAATGTGTAACAGCACACCAGAAGGTATTACTCCTATCTAATTTAGTACCCTCCGATTAGCCTTTCCGCACCTCTCCCTCCCTGCTATTCCCCAGCCTTTGGTATGTTTATCATCATTCTACTCTCAACTCTGTGAGGTCAACTTTTTTATATTCCACACATCAGTGAAGTCATGTGGTACCTTCCATGTCTGGCTATTAAAGATCTCCAGTTTTATCCATGTTGTTACAAGGGACAGGATTTCATTCTTTTATTATGACTGAATAGTACTCTGTTGGGTATAAGTACCACATTTTATCACTTGATGGATACTAAGGTTGTTTCCATTTCATATCTATTACGAATAGTGCTTTAATAAACATGGGAGAGCAGGTGTCTCTTTGACATACTGATTTCCTTTTGGATGTATACCCAGTAGTGGAATTGCTAAATCGTGTAGCAGACTGGTTTAGTATTTTGAGGAACCTCCATACCATTTTCCATAATGGCTATACCAATTTAAATTTCCACCAACAGTTCAAGGGTTCCCTTTGCTTCACATCTTCCCAGAACTTATCTTTAGCCTTTCTAATGGGTGTGAGATGTTATCTCATTTTGGTTTTGATTCATATTTCCCGGATAGTGATATTGACCTTTTTTTTTTTTTTTTTTTTTTTTATATCTGTTGGCCATCTGTATGTCTTGTTGTGAAACATCTATTTGGGTGTACTGCCTATTTTTTGATTGGACTATTTGGTTTATTTCTGTTGAGTTTGGGGGGTTCCTTATGTATTCTGGATATCAACCCCTTATCCAAGTATAATTTGTAAATATTTTCTCCCATTCTGTAGGTTGTCTTTACATTCTGTTGATGGTTTTCTTTGCTGGGCAGAAGCTTTTTGGTTGGATATATTGCCACTTTTCTACATTTGCTTTTGTTTCTTGTGCTTTTGAGATGTTATCCAAAAAAACTGATGCCCATTCCAACGTCCTAAAGCATTTCTCTATGTGTTCTAGTGATTTCATAATTTCAGGTTTTATATTTAAGTTTTTAACTCATTCTGAGTTGGTGAGTGACAGGGGTCTAGTTTCATTCTGCATGTGTGCACCCAGTTTTCACAGCACCATTGATTAGAAAGACTCCTTTCTTCAGTGCATGTTTGTAGCACTTTTGTTGAAAATCAGTAGGCCATACATGCGTGGGTTTATTTCTAGGCTCTACTCTGTTCCAGTGGTTTACATGTCTGTTTTTATGCCAGTACTATTTATTTTGACAACTCCAACTTGCTGGTATATTTTGAGGTTAGGTAGTGTAATGCCTTCTGCTTTGCTCTTTTTGCTCAAGGTTACTTTGACTGTTTGCCTTTTTTAGTATTATTTTAAGTACAAATTTTAGTATTTTTTCTAGTTCTGTGAAGAATGTCATTGATATTTTGATTGGGATTGCATTGAATCTGTATATCACTTTGGGTAGTGTGAACATTTTAACAATATTGAGTCTTCCAATCCATGGCTTTCTGTGTGTACTCTTTGCTTTCTTTCATCAGTTTTTTATACTTTTTATTTTCTTTATTTTTTTTTAAACATAAATAAATCCACTTAGTATAGGCTAGGGATGTCTCAAATGGCAGAGCTTCTTCTGGTCTGTTTCTTCAGTCTTTTGATGGTGGACTTGACTGAAGGCATAAGTGGTGGTGTAGGTCCTGGAACCACAGTGCCAGATCCCCAGAGCTCTTTTCTTCATCTTGGTTTTGCCACAGAAGGAACAATTGTATTTCATTTGCTGGCTGATTTCAGTTTCTTTTTCACCATTTTCTGGAAGGAGCCATCATAGTGGATTCCCTTTTTACCAACAATTCTGACCTTCTTGGTGTGTTTAGCCTTGTTGCCATGACCTAGGTCTGAACTCAGAACAGTACTGGGGGTCAAACCTAGGGCCTAGTGCATGCTAGGCAAATGCTGTACCACTGAGCTACATTCCAAGCTCTTTTTGCTTTATTTTGAGATAGGGTCTCAGTGAGTTGCCCATGTTGACCTTGAATTTGCAATTCTCCTGTCTTAGCCAAGTAGCTGGGATTACAGGCTTATGCCACTGTGCTTGATGAGTTTATACTTTTCATTGTAAAGATCTTTCACCTCAGAATTATTCCTAGGTATTTTATTCCTTATAGCTAATTGCAAATGGGATTCCTGTCTTTATTTCTAGTTCAGATAATTTGCTCTTGGCTACCGATATTTGTAGATTGACTTTGTATCCTGCAAGTTGGCCAAATTTGCTTATTCTAATAATTTCTTTTTGTGTGTGTGGGTTATTTGGGGTCTTTTATATATAAGATCATATCATCTGCAGACAATGACAATTTGACTTCTTTTCTAGTTTGGATGTGCTTTGTTTCTCTTGACCAATTAGAGCATAACTAGGACATAACTACTACTATATTCAATATAAATGGTAGTGGTATTACTGGGCATTCTTATTTTGTTGCATGTCTTAAAGAGAAGACTTTCAGCTTTTCCCCATTCAATATCATATTAGCTGCCGGGTTACTATATATGGCCTTTATTATATCCTTATATGCCTAATGTATTCAGTGTTTTTATGTTAAAGGGATGCTGATATTTTTAAATGTCTTTTTACATCTATTGATACCTGTTACATATATAATCTATATGCTCCAATATCAGGTGTAAATATATTTTTCATGATTTTTGTGATCATTCTGTTAATGTGATGTATCACATTTATTGATTTGTACATGTTGAGTCATCCTTGCATACCTGATGTGAATCCCACTTTATGATGATGAATAATCTTTTATGCATATTTTTATTAGTGCATTGTAGTCATACATAATATTGGGATTTATTTTGGCATAATCATGCATGCCTAGAATATAATTCCCTCCACTTTAGTTCCCATTATTTCCTCTTTCCCTCCTTCCTACCCCTGTTTGCTGCCTTCTACTCTACTGGTCTTCTATTTATAGTTTTTGTTTTTTGTTTTTTTTTTAAAGCAGTGCTTTGTAGATATACATAAAGGTGAAATAATGTGGATAATCTTTTTGGTGTGCTCTTAGATCAGTTTACTAATATTTTGTTGAGGATTTTTGTATCTGTGTTCAAAGATATTGATTGGACTGTAGTTTCTTTCTTTTTTCTTGAGTCCTTGTTTGGTTTTGGTATTGGGGTAATGCTGACCTCATAGAATGTGTTTGAAAGAATTCCCTACTCTTTAATTTTTTTGAATAATTTAAGGAGAATTGGTAGTAGGTCTTGAACTATTTGGTAGAACTAGCTGTGAAGCTGTCTGATTCTGGGCTTTTCTTTGATGGGAGAATTTTTTTGTTTAACTGATTCAGTCTTGTTACTCATTATTGGTCTGTTCAAATTTCCTTCCTTCCTTCACTGGGGAGATTGAGCCCAGGGCATATTGTCGCTGACCACATCCTTAGTCCTTTTTATTTTTTATTTTGAGACAGGGTCTTGCTAAGTTATTTAGGGTCTGGCTAAAGTGCTGAGGCTGGCTTTAAACTTGTGATCCTCTGCTGGGTGCAGTGGCACATGCCTATAATCCCAGTGGCTTGGGAGGCTGAGGCAGGAGAATTTCGAGTTCAAAGCCAGCCTCAGCAAAAGCGAGGCACTAAGCATCTCAGTGAGACCCTGTGTCTAAATGAAATACAAAATGGGGCTGGGGATGTGGCTCAGTGGTTGAGTGCCCCTGAGTTCAATTTCTGGTACCAAAACAAAACAAAAAAAAAATTGTGATACTTCTACCTTAGCCTCCCAAGTTGTTGGAAGCCACCATGCCCATCTCAAGTTTTCTATTTCTTCATGATTCAATCTTGGTTAAGTGTACATGTCTAGGAGTTTGTGCATTTTTATAGGTTATCAAATTTGTTGGCATATCATTGTTCACAACAATCTCTAATGATCCTTTATTTTTGTGGTAGCATTTATAATGTCTTCATTTCATCTGATTTTAATTATTTAATCTTTTCTTTTTCTTAGTCTAGCTAAGGGTTTGTTAATTTTATTTTTTTTTTTTTAAAAACCGATTCTCCATTTTGTTGATTATGATTTTTTTAGTCTCTATTTCTTTTATTTCTGCTCTGCTCTTTTTTATTCTAATTATTTTTCTTATTTTCTCATTGCTTGAGGTGCAGTGATAGTTTGAGCTATTTCTACAGGTGTTTCATGCAGGTGTTGATTGCTACAAACTTTCTCTTAGCACTCTTTTCCTGTATCCCACAGATTCTGCTATGTTGCCTTAACATTTTCATTTGTTTCAAGGTACCAACCTTCTTGCTTTCTTCATTGATTCATTGGTTGTTCAAGAGTAAGCTGTTCAATTTCCATGTATTTTTGTAGTTTTCAGTTTTTCATGTTATTGAATTCTGGTTTTATTGCAGTGTATGAAAAGATGTTCAGTGTGATTTCAGTTTTTAAAACCTGTTGAGACTTTTTGTGATCTATCATCTGGTCTGCTGGAGAATGTTCCACATACTGATGAGAACATGTATTCTGTAAGCTATTGTGTGGAATACTCTTTCGATGTCTGGTAGATCCATTTACGAGGGTATAATTTAACCCTACTGTTTCTTTGCTGAATATCTGTTTGGATGATCTTCCTCTTCTTGTATGGGAGTCTGCCTCTCCCTTTAGATCTATTAATATATGCTTTACATATATAGATGCTCCAACAGTGGGTATAAATATATTTAGAATTGTTATTTCCTCTTGCTGAATTAACCCCTTTATTATATAATGACCTTCCTTGTTTCTTTTTACTGCTTTTGATTTAAAGTTGATTTAATTTCAGTATGGCTATTTCTACTTTCTTTTTGATTCCACTTGCATAGAATGTCTTATTCTCTCCCTTCACTTTCAGTCTATGCATGTCCTCAGAAGTGAAGTGTGTTTCTTTTAAACTACATATAGTTGGGTCTTGTTTTTTCATGCATTTAGTCATACCATCTCTTTTTAAATTTTTTCAATACTAGGGATTGAACCCAGGGCTTCATGCATGCTAGGCAAGCATTCTACCACTGAATTACCCATTAACCCACTCTGATTTTAATTACATAATTACATATATTTACATTTAAAGTAATTATGATAGGTAAGATCTTAATGTAGCCACTTTATAACTTTTTTTTTTTTTTGTGGTACTGGGGATCGAACTCAGGGCCTTGTGCTTGGGAGGCAAGTACTCTACCAGCTGAGCTATCTCCCCAGCCCTATAACTTATTTTTAATTTTATTATAGTTCCTTTCTTACAGTCTACTGTAAGAGTAAGTTAAGTGATTTACTCTCCTGATCTCCTGTTCTTTAAAAATACATTTTTGATGATAATGAACTATTTTGAAATTATTGCAACTTAACATGTTTGTAAAGATAAGAAACAGAAGGAAAATATACTAACAAAACTCTGGACTTCATTTCTTGCTTTGTTTTGTTTTTTTGCGGTGCTGGGGATCAAACCCAGGGCCCTGTGCTTGTAAGGCAAGTACTTTACCAACTGAGCTATATCCCTAGCCCCTGGACTTCCATTTCTTCCCACATTTTGAATTTTTATGTTCTGTTCCACCTTTCTATATTGCTTCTCTTAAGGTATTTCATTGTTTTATTTTTAGTCTTCCTACTAAAGATATACATGGTTTAGAGCATTTTGAATTTGTGTAATTTCTCTTACCAGTGAGTTATATGCCTTCAATGTTTTCTTCTCATTAATGTCTCTTTCAGTTTGAAGAACTCCCTTTAGTATTTCTTGTAGGCCAAGTCAGATGGAGATATATTCTTTCAGCTTTTGTTTGGTAATGTTTTTATCTCTCCTTCATTTCTAAAGGATGGCTTTGCTGTGTATAATATTCTCAGTAGGCGCTTTTCCCCGCTTCATGTCACTCATGGCCTGTGAGGTTTCTGCTGAGAAGTCTGTTGTCAGATGAATTGGGACGCTTAAATGTCACTGATCTCTCTTGCTGCCTTAAATCTGCCCTTTATCTTTTACTTTTGAACACTTAATTATAATATGTCTTGGAATAGACCTGGTTGAGTTAAATCTGACTATGACCTTCGATATTTCTGTCCCTGGATATAATTCTTTTTCCCCAATGGGAAAGATCATACGTAAAGTATTTGTTTTCATGGTAACAAAGCAGCCTTCATTTGCACATTTACGTTTGTAATGTCTTCCCTGCTTCACCACTGTGCTTAAGATGGACCGCAAAGTAAGTTAGAGAGGAAACAACAAACTGTTTCCTTAAATTTCATTCTTTAGGAAGCCTGCAACAGCACACCTTTTGAGAAATTCATACTTTTTTGGGGGGGGTGGGGGGGACCAGGGATTAAACCCAGGAGTGCTTAACCACTGAGCCAGATTTTATTTAGAGACAGGATCTCACTGAGTTGCAAGGGCCTAACTAAGTTGCTGAGGCTTCGTTTGAACCCGTGATATTCCTGCCTCAGCCTTCTGCACTGCTGGGATTACAGACATGTGCCACTGCACCTGGCAAATTCAGGCATTTTTGAAAAAAAGAAATTTGCTCTACAATGTATAAAAATTCTATAAGAAACGAAAATAAATTAGAAAACTGAAGAAGTATATTCCAAGGGAAAAAAAGAGTAAAGGGAAATATGTACATATTTAAGCATTACTATTATAACTCATCTCATTCTACAGAAGTATGTTTTCTTTCAAATCATCTAATAAGATAAAAAAAATAAAATCTCCAAGTAATGGCACTTCTTTTATCCATGTAACTGGATATTTGTATCCTTTAGGTTTGGGAATTTTTTTTTTTGTTTTGTTTTGTTATGATCTCTTTGGATAAGCTTTCTATTCCTTTGTCATTCTCAAACACCTTGAGCCCCAAGAACCCAAGTGTTTGCTCTTTTAACATTATCCCAAGATTTCCATAAACTTTCTTCATTCTTTTTTCTCCTCCAACTGCATTTTTTGAATAACCTGTTTGAGCTCACTCATTTTCACTTCTGTTTGCTCTATCCCACTATTGATGACTTCTATCACATTTAAAATTTTTGCTTACTGTATTTTTTGAGACAATGTGATTTTTTGAAATCTCTTCCATTTCTTTAAGTTTCCCTGTTAGAGTATTAAATCATTTTTCTGTTTTTTTTTTTTTTTTGACGGTTGTTGAGTTTTCTTTAATGTCTGTTTTAAATTCTTCACCTGTGAGTTTGCCTATACTGGTTCCATTTGGTTGGTTTCTAGTTCCTTATTTGGACCTTTAAATGAGATGATTTCTTGAAAACCCTTGATGCTTGGTGTGCAGTGTCATCAGGGCACTGAAGAATTAGGTGTTTATTCCAGTCTTGGTCATCTAACTTTGTGCCTGTATTTCCAGAAATTCTAAGCCAGGTACTTATTTTCTCTGAGCCTGTAATCACTTCTGCTATTTTAGCCTAGATGGCGCTACACATCCAAGTTTACCACCAGTTTCACTGTAGGTGTGTTGTCATCATTTGAGCATAAGAGGGTGGTCCAAGCACAGGTTTGTCTCAAATCTGCATTTGGTGTGTTGCTGGACATGAACCAGGGTCATATTTCAAAAGTAGTCCTTATTCCCAAGCCTCTCCTTGGGATAGGGCAAACTCAGGTATCTTTTCTGTGGCTATCAGCCTGTGGTCAGGGCCTGTGGGATTCTCTCTGGCTCTGGCAGAATTACCATGCCGCAACCAGCCCTAGGTTTCCATTCCATGCCTGTGACCATCAATACCACAAAATCTTACCCTGAACCCACAGCCTTTCATGACTGGCACTACCCTGGGCCAGGACCAAGGCCCACAGTAGTATGGGCTGCTTACTGCTGAGATAGACTTGTGGCCCAAGACTGCTACAGCCTGCCAGAGTAATGGAACAGAAATCCAGTAAACTGGGGCTGTTAGGGAGGCTCTGTGGGCACTGGTCTGAGGATGGGCTCATTATGATCTACCCAGTGTTAAGTTTCAGTAGCTAAGCTTTGAATTCCAAGGAACCCTGTCCTACTAACAAATCTTGCTCTGTGCTCTGATGTCCAAGGTTGGGGTAGTGGGTGAAGATAGTCTTTTGGTTATTAAGGTTCATAGTAAGCTGGGTTGTACATTAATCTCACAGGCACACGGACCCACACACACTCAGGGTGCACCTAAGATGCCACGGTTGGCAGTGATGCAGGCTGAAATACATGTGTGTCCCACAGGGGTACAGGTCTCTGCCTGGTCCTGGCATAAGTCTGGAGGCTTCATCTGTGGCCTGAGGATAGCTGTGCTGCCCAAGGTTGGGGGAAAGGAGTTCTTTCACTGCCACGGCTGATACTAAGCTTGGTTGCACCTGAGTCTCGCTCCCACAGAGACCTGCAACGTCTGAAGAGGGGATCCCAGACCCACTCTAAGGCTGGCAATGAAGTACTGTGTTCCACCTGCATGCAGTTTTATATCTGATAATATGGGCAGGTCTAGAGGCTCATCTATGAGCTCTGGCCTATGTTTGGGGCTTTCAGTTTTAACTGGGTGCTGGGTCTCACTGTGCTGGGCCTGACACTAGACTCCAAGGCAGCCTTGTACTTATATTGTGCCCTGATCCCTCCCAGCAGGTAAAATTTTGCTCTACTCTTCCTGGATCTCCCTCCAGGTTGGCAGAGGGGTGTAAGTCAGACAGCCTCCTGGCTCAGGCAGTTTCATCAACTCAGTCCATGAGTATAAGCCTGGTGAGAGGGGTTTTACTGAGGTGGTACTGAGTTTCAAGTCTAAGTCCTGGACTTAATTCCCTTTCTGTCCCCGAAGCAGGAGCATCTCTTTCCACCTGCACTGTGCTGCTTGGAAGGATGAAGCAGGCAAATGTTTCTTTACTGTTATCTTCATCGTATTCTTATGCTGGCTTTCAGATGACTTCCTTAGCTCCTGTGAAGATAGTTTGATGTGTGATTAGCTGTTCAGACTGGTGTGTCTGTGGGGAGATAATTGCTGGAGAATTTAGCTGCCATCTTGCTTTGCCTCCTTCTGATTAATAATTTTAATTGCTCCCAACTGCACTACAACCTTGTGTTCCTTCCTCCTCTTAAGGACTCTTAGAGCCTAGAGACAACATTAAGAGGCATGCATAACTTCAAAGCTCCTTTCTCTGCACCTGTTTTCTCCAAAATAAGCTCTCCAGTTATTTGAATGGTTTGCCTGTCGTGGATACATTAAAGTGGGGAGGTAGCAAAAGAGGTGGTGGGGGGGGGGAGAAAAGAAGGGAGGGGGAGAGAGAGCGAACAGGAGGGAGAGCACAAGAAGGAGGGAGAGGGAGAACTGGGATTAAAAGCAGTCAGAAAAATAATTTGTCCTTGGACCCTAATGCCAGATGCCAGGCAGTATATGAAGTGTGTCAATAAGGTCATGAGACTGAAACTTGCTAACTGTTAGCATGCAAATCAGAGAGATAGCTGCAAAAAAGAGATAGAGGGGAAGGTGGAGGGAAGGCAGTTTGACCACTCAATGGTTCCTCTCCCTGCTGGATGCCTCTAGTCTGGGGAATAAGCATGCCCACCATACCCTGGGTGCAGTGAAATTCTTATCAGTTGCCCCAAACTCCAAGCCTTGTCTCCTGAAGTTTCTTCTCTGGGGTGGGTTTTGCTAATTCATGTCGAATGCACTAGCCTTGACATGAGTCTTTTACACCTGTTTTATCTTTTACTCCTATAGGTGCCACCGTCCCTCATTTTAAAGATGTTAAATTTGATGAAGATTGTATAACTAGTAGATATCTATATTAAGTCTGATTAATCCCAAAGCCTGCTCAGTCTGGTGTGCACCTGCCTCCTCAGCACCTGGAAGGGTCAAGGCCTGTCTACATAGATTTCTAGGGATGGAGAGATTGATCTCTAGGTGAAACTAGTCTGGACTGGTTCAAAAATAGTTTGCTACTCCATAGAGTTGAGAAGCAACAGTGGTTCTTTATAAGAGACCCAAGGCTGCTCTGTCCTCAGTTTATTGATAATTGCTAATTTTTGAACTAAGATCATTCTAATAATAAAAGGGGGAGTGGGTACTGCTATTGCTACAGTGTGTTCCAACGATAATTGTGTAAATCAGGGGAAATAGTTTTGGGAATTGGAAACAGAATCCTAATAAATAGGTCACTTTACTCAGTCGTCAACCAACTTTACTTCCCTCCTTTCCCTCACCCCTACCCCCAGGCAGCATGGTTACTTCATAGGGCAGAACATTTAGGTTATATCACTGTTTCTCTGTCCGTTCAAAAGACAGAGTGAACTCCTAATATATCCAGGGACTGTACCACGCCTTAGCAATGCATCCTATCAATGTTAAACACAAGATATGGGTAAAAAATAATCATTATAATTCAGTGTGGCAAGTACTATAATGGAGGATTCCATGGGAGATACAGGACATTGAACTCAGTCTGCAAGGCATCAGGAAACTAATGAGAAGGTGATACTTGGACCAAAATTTGGAAGATGAGGATCAATTGGTCTTGGCGACGTGGATGAGCAGCAGTAGTGAGAATGGGGAGGGCATGTGTGGCAGAGATAGCACATTAGCTCATTTGTTCCAGTATCCTTTCGATTCAGCTTCCTGAACTTCAAAAATTAGGACTCCAAAAAACAATGTTTGTCACTTCCTCTTGCAACTAGTTAATGGAATTAAAGCTTCATCAGAGGTTAGAATTAGGCACAGAGTTCAGTGGGAGGGATGGATGGCATGGGAGCCTCCACTGTGCTGGTGTGGCTCCATCAGAAGCACATGGCTCTGAAGCCAGCAGGTGCTGTGTCAACTGATCCCCAGATCATGGCAAAGGGTGTGTGACTTCCAGACTCTGACTTGAGCAGCAGGGAGGGGATGGTCCCCATTTCAGAGAAGAAAAAAAAGGCCGTTAGGGCACATCTGGGTGAAGAGGTCTAGAAGTGAGTTGTAAATAGTTTTGGTAATTCCAGAGCACAGCTGGGAATAAAAATTTGGGGGCCAGCAGTGTGCCATAGGCAAAGTGTGATGACATTACTGGAGGGGGGCATGCAGAGTTTGCAGTGAAGTAGGCTGAGGGAGGTAAAGGAATGTTTATAATAAATATTTAAAGGAAAGGATAAGTTGCTATGCAAACATTTACAGAAGTTCCTGGTGGGCCTTTTTTACTTGTCTCTCCAGAACTCATTTGGTCTACTTCCTGTAATCCCAGTTGGGTTTGGATTTGGGTTTAGTGACACTTCCCACACACACATAACTACACATAACTCGCAGCATCAGAGGAGACTCAGTCCTGCCTGGTCAATCAGAACATTACTTTCCCGTAGCACCAAAGATTGGTTTTTTTTTTTTTTTTTTTTTGTTTTTTTTTTTTGCGGTGCTGGGGATTGAACCCAGGGCCTTGTGCTTGCAAGGCAAGCACTCTACCAACTGAGCTATCTCCCCAGCCCAGGTTGGTTCTTTTTTTAAAAAAATATTTTTAATCATAGGGGAACACAATGACTTTATTTTTTTTTTAATGTGGGGCTAAGGATTGAACCCAGTATCTCACATGTGCTAGGCAAGTGCTGTACCACTGAGTTACAATAACCCCAACCCTAAAAATTGGTTCTAAAATAGGAATATGCCTGGAGCCAAGTCATCCAAGCCAATAAAACTGAACTTTTGGAGGAGTAAACCTGTTCTTCCTATTTGATTTGAATGGAAAAAAGGAAGCTGGAGCTGTTGCAGTCATCTTGACACTATGAAAGGTGAGCTTCTCTGAGGATAGAGCCAACATAGAGAGGATGAGGCAAAGAAATGATGAGAAGTAAGTCTTGATACTTTTTAAGGTCAGGATTAAGCCTAAAGCTAACTCTGGACTCTGTAGTTACCTGAGCCTGTTTGGGTGGTTACTTGTGACCAAGATGATTTGGAAGATGAGTCAAGGAAAGTTTTCTTAGGGAAGGGACATGTAACATGAGACTTGAGACATGAGTAGGAATTAAGCCGACTGTAGCAGTGGTGGAAGAGGAAGTGGCATGCGTGTGCCCAAGGGGCCTCAAGCGGGTGAAGTAGCAGAATGTGGGGGAACAAGGGGAGGCCTGAGTGTGGGAGAGGATGGATCACTAACAGAAAATGAAGCCCTTTCCATACGGGTGGTTTCCAATGTGTTCAAAATAAAGAGAACAGAATAATGAGCACCCTTGTACCCATCCTCCAGCATCCACTGTTATTAACTAGGCCATGCTGTTTCATTTATACCTGCATCTCTTATTCCTCCCTGACTTCTGGATGGTTTTTTTTTTTTTTTTTTTTTGGTGGTGCTGGGGATTGAACCCAGGGCCTTGTACTTGCAAGGCAAGTACTTTACCAACTGAGCTATATCCCCAGCCCTGGATGGGTTATTTTTAATCACAATGGGATGCATTTTTGAAAAGGTGACACTTAGGCTAAAATATAAATATTTGATGATAAGGAAGCAGTCATTTGAAGATTTTTAGGAAGAACATTCCACACAGTAGGATAAATAAGTACAAAACCCCTGAGATTGGTACAGATTAGAATTTCTTGAGAGACACAAAAGTAGACCAGGGTGGCCCCAATGGAAGGAAGAAGGGGAATGGGATAAGAGTGAAGTCACGAAATTAGACTCGTGGAGGCCTTAGGGTTAAAGTAAGAGTGGATTTTTTTTTTTTTTTTTTTTTAATTTTGAAGCCCTTTCATCAGAGGACACTATCTTCTGGTTTACCCTTTGAGAAATCTTCTCTGGCTACCATTTGGAGAATGGAATAGGAAGTCAAGAGTGGACTCAGATTTCATCTCTGGGTTTCATTAACTATTCCTTCTGTGCTCCATCAAGCCTAGCAGTGATAACATGTCTTATTGTTGCCAGCCTAGTAGTACTAAATTGTCCCTTGTGTTTTCCCTAAATCTTGCTGTATTAGTCAGGTTTTCTAGAGAAACAGAATCAACAGGAAGTGTGATTATAAAAAGGTGATTTATTAGATTGTCTTATACAACCAGAAGCTGGACAGTCCACAATGGCTTGTCTGCAGGCCAGAGAGCTGGAGGAACCAGGAGCTGCACAGTCCAAGATGCTGATACCTGAGAACGAGAGATCAACGATGCTACCGCAGCCCCAGACCAAAGACTTCTGGAAACTCCCTGGAGAATCACTGGCAGAATCTGCTTTGGAAGAGAAAAGAAGCTGGAGTCTGATATCTTCGGGTCATCACAGCCCCAATCAAGAACCCGATCAAGAAGAATTGAGCTTGCATCTGCTGCAGCTTTCTTGTTCTTCCAACTTTTATTCCATCCAAGCCTCCAGCCTATTGGGTGGTGCTGCCCATGCTTAGAGAAGGTCTCCACTTCAGTTCACTATCCCACATGCTAATCATTCCTAGGCACACTGTCACTGACACACCCAGAAGCCTCTTAATCATCAGCATCTCTTAATGGAGTCAAGTTGACAATTCAAATTAACCATTATACTTGCCCTAAAGAATGTCTTGTAAAATGTCCTTTAATTAAACTCTTCCCATGACTCAATTTGAGGGTGCTGTTTTAGTCAGTTTTTTTTTTTTTGCTGCTGTAACTAAATGATCTGACTAGCATAACTATAGAGGAGGAAAGATTTATTTGAGGGCTCATTGTTTCAGAGGTCTTAGTCCATAGAAGGCTGGCTTCATTCCTCAGGGCTCAAAGAGAGGCAGAATATCATGGCAGAAGAGCATAGCAGAGGGAAGCAGCTTGCATCATCAGAAAGCAGAGAGACTCCACTCTCCAGATTCAAAATATATACCCCATAGCCACACCCCAATAAACCATTCACTCGAGCCACATCCCACCTGCCTCCAGTTACCACTTAGTTAATCCCATTAGGGATTAATTCACTAAGTCAAGACTCACAATCCAATCATTTCTCCTCTGAACCTTCACTGTTTCACATGCGAACTTTTAGGGGCCAGGGGTGGGATATTATGGTTTGAATGTGAGGTGTCCCCAAAAAGCTCACATGTGAGACAATGCAGGAAGGTTCAGTGGAGAAATGACTGGGTTGTAAGAGTCTTAACTCAATCAGTAAACTAATCCCATCAGGAATTAATTGAAGTGGTAGGGTGTGGCTGAAGGAGATTGGAATTGGGGCGTAGCTTTGGGGTATATATTTTGTATCTGGAGAGTGGAGACTCTCTCTCTCTCTGCTTCCTGATGATGCAAATTGCTTCCCTCTGCCACACTTTTCCACCATGATGTTCTACCTCACCTCGAGCCCTGAGGAATGGAGCCAGCCTTCTATGGACTAAGATTTCTGAAACCCTGAACCCTCAAATGAACCTTTCCTCCTCTACAATTGTGCTGGTCACATCATTTAGTCACAGCAGTGAAAAAGCTGCCTATAACAGGTGCCATATACTCCCTTCTAGGAACTTTATGCTGGAGTCATTGGTATATAGATGATATGAAAATTGTGGGCCTCAATGAAAGTAGTGGAGGACAGATTTGGGGGCATATAACTTTTAGAGGTGGGCAGGGAAAGAGGAGTTGGCACTGGAGACCAATGAGGAGAGTCCCATTAAGTAGGACTTGAACCAGGTAAGTGTGTCATCACCAAAGCCCAGAAAAGAAAGCACATCGTGGAAGGAGAGGTTGCTGTGTCAAAGGCTATGGGGAATTCCAGAAATATAGGGTGGTTCCTGTGGACATTTGGTCATAACATTGTCTGCTGATAATACCTAACCTTGTTCTATGTGTATTTCTACACATAAATTAAATTAAATTAAATTGAATTAATGATTAATTAAATTGAACCCTTGACCAAGAGCATCAGGAGTTGAGCCTAAACAAAACACATCTCCTTAGGTCACTTCACATCCTTCTTGTGCTTAGGAATGTTAGCACTTCAGCATTATGCTTGGTGGTTATTTTAAACAGTAAAACCATCAAAAAAAAAAAAAAGGCACAAGAATACAAAAATATATGCCACTAAATATACCTCGAAAAAGATACTTGGTTACAGTATGACAGCTGAGAGGAGGCAGAGTGCTCAGCCTCATTTGGGGACATACACATTGGTGACTCCAATTTGTCCACACTGTGCATGTTCATGTTCATGAATGACCTTGAAACACCATGGATCCATGAATATTGTTTTTTGTTGTTGATGGACCTTTATATTTTATTCATTTATATGTGGTGCTGAAATCGAACCCAGTGCCTCACGTATGCTAGGCAAGCACTTTACCACTGAGCTACCACCCCAGTGCCATGGAGGTTGTTTTGAGAGCTCTGAATAAATGTTAGCAAGTAGGCGAATTCACAAATAAAGAATCCTTGGATAAAGAGGACTATTTTCAGAGCACCTCCTAATTCGCTCACTCAGGTCCTTGATGTGTTATGTTGGAATCACAAAAGATCCATCACTTATCGTTGGTGTGATCTTGAATTAGTTACTTAACCTCTCTCTATCTCAATTGTATCATCTGCTTCATGAGAGTAAAAATAGTACTTAATTTATAAGGTTGTTGTAAGAACTAAATGAGCAAAGTCACATAAATAACAGTAGGATACTAGTCAGCTTCACATTGTTAGAACAAAACATCTGAGATAATTAACTTATGAAGAGAAAAGGTTTATTTTGGCTCACCGTTTTGGAGCTTCCATTCTATGACTGATTGGCTCCATTGCTTTGGGCCAATGGCAAGGCAGTGCATCATGACAGGTACACATGGTGGAGTAAAACTGCTCCCGTTATCAGTTAGAAAGCAAAACAAGAATGAGGGTCTCATAATCTCCTTCAAGAATATATCCCCGGTAATCTAAGAACCTCCTACAAGTCTCCTCCTCCCAAAAGTTCCACCACCTCCCAGTAGTACCACCCTTGGACCAAGCTTTTGGGGGACAGTCAAGTGCAAACACATGGTAAGCAGTTTGTGTTAGCTTTAGTCAGCTATTCATTGCTATGACCAAAATACCTGCAAGAGCAACTTAGAGGAGGAAGAGTTTATTTTAGGCTCATGGTTTCAGAGGTTCAGTTCATAGTTGTCCAACTACATTGCTCTGGGTCTGAGGTGATGGCAGAACATCATGGCAGAAAGGTGTGGTGGAAGAAAGCTGTTCAGCTCAGGGCAGCAGGAAGCAGAGAGAGTGGTAAGAGCCAGGAACAAAATACGTAATCCCCAAGGCATGTCCCCAGTGACCCATTTCCTCTATTCACATTCCACCTGCCTACCCAGTCATCTGTTCAAACTAATAACCCATCAAGTGGACTCATCCATTGATTAGGTTATGGCTTTCATAATCTGTTTTACCTCCCACATTAGCACAGGAGCTTTTAGGAGACACCTCATATTCAGACCATAATACTACTATTGTTATTATCACCTGTTTGTCCCTAGCACTAGACCATCAGCCCTGTGACATGCTCTGAGACTTCCTTTGCTCCTTGGCTAGCTTCTGGGAATGATGACACTAGAGTTCACATCAGATGATGGCCCTGCTGAGTGTGTCACAGTTAGTACTTCAGTTAGGACTTTGGAGAGTGGCAGTGGTAGTTTCTATTATTAATTCCTTTTAAAGAAAAGGAAACCAAGGCACCAAGGGTTAGGTGACTTTCCAAGGTCACAAGACATCGAAACTCAGAGCTGGCACTTGCACTCAGGCTGTCTCACTCCAGAACTATGAATCCTGGCTTTTGTCTACATGCAGCTCAAATAGACCCAATTCTTTGGTCTATAGTTAACTTCCTTTCACAAATATGCATCGTTTGATTTTGATGCTCCCTTGTGTTGTCTGTCCACTAGGACACTTTTCCTTATGCTGCCTAAATGTAACGCTATGCATCACAACTTGGTATTTTGGCTTTTACTTGAGATTATCTTGTAAAGTGTTCATTTTCCACGTGTCTGAATTCCCTCATTCTGCCCTGTTCAGTGGTTATACTGGTTAAAGGGAGGGAAGCAGGTTTCTTTGTCCTGCTTCTATGACTTCACTAACCACTCCCTCCTTTGCCCCTCACATCTGCTTACTCCCCACCACCCTGCTGAAAAGACAGTGACTAACACATAGTGCTTGCTAAGAGGGAAACATATGGAGATGCTTATATCAACTATTGACAATAGTAATGTCATCTGATTTCCAACTTAACATATGCCAGGTACTGTGTTTACATGTATGAACTCATGTATTAGTATCATCATCCCATTGAAACCTGAAGAAACTGAGGCAAAAAAGTTCAATACCTCACACCTCACTCAAGAACACACAACTAGGCTGGAGCGCCATAGAGGAGGCCGCTCGGCACAGCGCTGGGACTCGGAGCAGCCACTGGGGCTCTGGCGGCTGCCCGGGGGAGGAGTGGCGGGGAGAACTGTGTGGACTCAGGACACCGGGGCCTGCCCTGAGGAGGAGGAGAGGAGCGTGGCCACTTGGATTCGGAGAGACTGCGCCAGAGCTGCAGGCGGTTGCCAGAGGAGAAGCTGCGCGGCGAGCTGTTTGGAATCAGAACGACGCTTCTGAACACCGGGGCCTGCCCTGAGGACGAGGAGGAAGAGGAGCGGCCGCTTGGATTCGGGTGACTACACCAGAGCTACAGGCGGTTGCCAGAGAAGGGGCTGCGTGGCGAGCTGTTTGGACTCTGACCACTTCTGAACCCCGGGGCCTGCCCGGAGGAGTAGGAGAAGGAGGAGAAGGAGCTCGGCGGGTCCTTTGGACTCGCAGTGACTGCATTAGCGCTCCAGGCGGCTGCTCAGAGGAGAAGGCGAGTGGTGAGTTGTTTGGTCTTAAAGTGACAGCTCCTGAACACAGGGGGGCTGCCTGGAGGAGAAGCGTGGTGGGACGCTTGGTCTTGAGGGGCCACACCAGAGCTCTGGGCGGTGCCCAGAGGACCCGTGCAGCGGGTCACGTGGATTCAGAGCCACTCAGAGGGACTGCTCCTGAACACCCGGGGGGTTATCTGGAGAAGGAGGAGGAACGGGGAGGGTCACTTCGACTCGGAGTGATTGATTGCCCCGGGCTACGGGTGGTTGGTGGGAGGAGGAGGCACGAAGTGAGTTTCTTGGACTCCTAGTGACCGCACCGGCATACTGGGCGGCTGTCTGGAGGAAGAGGCCTGTGGCGGGTCTCTGGGACTCAGAGCGATTGTTCGGGGCCACAGGTGGCTGCTCAGAGGAGGGGCCACGCAGCCAGGCGATTAGGTGCAGAACAGGGTCCCAGGATCTAGGAGGCTTCTGGGTGGAAGAGCCGCACAGAGACAGGCTTAGGGCGGAGCGAAGGTTCCAGGCCTATGGGCAAATTCTCTGAGGAGGGGCAGCCTAAGGAGATTCATCTGCGAAGGGTGAGGCTCCCAGGCCCAGGAGGTAGGGCCGGGCCCCTGGAAACTTTGCAGAGGAAGGCAGCCCAGCCCAGGCAGTAGCTGTAAATTGAGGGGAACCTCTAGGAGGAAACTGACCAGCGAGACCTCCCCACTGGGTGAGTCTTCCCTGCCTGGTGAGGTTTCCCCACAAGGACGGTAAAACCAGAGACACAGGCCCAAACAGGCCTTGCCTCAGCCCACAGCCTAGGTCCCCTTTGGATGACCATTGGTCAACAAGTGGAGGCACCTCTGCCCACTAGCAGGGAATATACCCCACCTGAAGGCCACCACTCCTAGAGAGGCAGCTTCCTTGTGGAGCACCGCATTATCAACCTCCTCCAAGACTTCAGCCTACTGAAGGCTAAGAGGGGATATATATAGAAATCTTCAGGGTCATTGTAAATCAACAGAGGAAATCTGCAATATCTCAGCGGTCCACTGATATCTGAACAACATGAGAAAACAAGGAAAGAAAATGCTGCAAACAAATCTAGATGTTACATCAATAAAACCCAATGACAGCATGGCAGAAGAAATGACAGAAAAGGAGTTCAGAATGTACATAATTAAAATGATCAGAGAAGCAAACGAGGAGATGAAAGAGCAAATGCAAGCATTGAATGATGAGATGAAAGAGCAAATGCAAGCATTGATTGATCGCACCAATCGACAGTTAAAAGAGCAAATACAGGAAGCAAAAGATCATTTCAATAAAGAGTTAGAGATAATGAAAAAAAACCAAACAGAAATCCTTGACATGAAGGAAACAATAAACCAAATTAAGAACTCCATAGAAAGCATATCCAATAGGATAGAACACCTGGAAGACAGAACCTCAGACATTGAAGACAAAATATTTAACCTTGAAAACAAAGCTGAACAAACAGAGAAGATGGTAAGAAATCATGAACAGAATCTACAAGAACTATGGGATATCATGAAAAGGCCAAATTTAAGAATTATTGGGATTGAGGAAGGCCTAGAGAAACAAGCCAAAGGAATGAACAACCTATTCAATGAAATAATATCAGAAAATTTCCCAAATCTGAAGAATGAAATGGAAAAATCAAGTTCAAGAGGCTTACAGGACTCCAAATACACAAAATTACAACAGACCCACACCAAGGCACATTATAATGAAAATACCTAACATACAAAATAAAGACAGAATTTTAAAGGCTGTGAGAGAAAAGAACCAAATTACATTCAGGGGGAAACCAATACGCATATCAGCAGATTTTTCAATCCAGACCCTAAAAGCTAGAAGGGCGTGGAACAACATTTTTCAAGCCCTGAAAGAAAATGGATGCCAACCAAGAATCTTATACCCAGCAAAACTTACCTTCAAATTTGACGATGAAATAAAATCCTTCCATGATAAACAAAAGCTAAAAGAATTTACAAAAAGAAAGCCAGCATTACAGAACATTCTCAACAAAATATTCCATGAGGAAGAGATGAAAAACAAAGAAGCAAATCAGCAAAGGGAGGAATTATCCTAAAGGAATTGTCAAATAAAGGAGGAAACAAGTTGTGTCAAACAAATAAATAAACAAAATTTTAAAAATGAACCAAATGACCGGGAAACCAAATCATTTCTCTATAATAACCCTGAATGTTAATGGCCTGAATTCATCAATCAAAAGACATAGACTGGCAGACTGGATTAAAAAGAAAGATCCAACAATATGTTGCCTGCAAGAGACTCACCTCATAGAAAAAGATACCCATAGATTAAAGGTGAAAGGATGGGGAAAAACATACCATGCACATGGACTCAGCTAAAAAGCTGGAGTATCCATCCTCATTTCCGATAATGTGGACTTCAAGCCAAAGTTAGTCAGAAGGGATAAAGAAGGTCATTTCATACTGCTTAAGGGAAGCATAAATCAGCAAGATATAACAATCATAAACATCTATGCCCCAAACAGTGGCTCATCTATGTATGTCAAACAAATCCTTCTCAATTTCAGAAACCAAATAGACCACAACACAATAATACTAGGTGATTTTAACACGCCTCTCTCACCACTGGACAGATCTTCCAGACAAAAATTGAGCAAAGAAACCATAGATCTCAACAACACAATCAATAATTTAGACTTAACGGACATTTATAGAATATTCCATCCAACCAAGAGTGAATACACTTTCTTCTCAGCAGCACATGGATCCTTCTCTAAAATAGACCATATATTATGCCACAAAGCTAATGTTAGCAAATACAAGAAGATAGAGACACTAGCATGTATTCTATCAGATCATAATGGATTGAAGTTAGAAATAAATGAAAGAGTAAAACACAGAAACTATTCCAACATCTGGAGATTAAACAATATGCTATTATATGATGAATGGATAACAGAAGATATTAGGAAGGAAATTAAAAAATTCTTAGAGGTAAATGAGAACAAAGAAACATCATATCAAAATCTCTGGGACACTATGAAAGCAGTACTTAGAGGGAAATTTATTTCATGGAGCGCATTTAATAAAAGAAGTAAAACTCAACAAATAAACAACCTAACACTACAGCTCAAAGCCTTAGAAAAAGAAGAACAGAACAGCACCAAAAGTAGTAGAAGACAGGAAATAGTTAAACTCAGAGCTGAAATCAATGAAATTGAAACAAAAGAAACAATACAAAAAATTGACAAAATAAATAGTTGGTTCTTCGAAAAAATAAACAAAATTGATAAACCTTTAGCCACACTAACAAAGAGAAGACGAGAGAAAACCCAAATCACTAAAATTCGGAATGAACAAGGAAATATCACAACAGACAGGATGGAAATACAAAACATAATTAGAAGCTATTTTGAAAATCTATACTCCAACAAAATAGAAAATTTCGAAGACATCAACAGGTTTCTAGAGACATATGAATTGCCTAAACTGAATGAGGAGGACATAAACAATTTAAATAGACCAATTTCAAGTACTGAAATAGAAGAAGTCATCAAAAGCCTACCACCAAAGAAAAGTCCGGGACCAGATGGGTTCTCAGCCGAGTTCTACAAAACCTTTAAGGAAGAGCTCATTCCAATACTTCTCAAAGTATTCCATAAAATAGAAGAGGAGGGAACCCTCCCAAACTCATTCTATGAAGCCAATATCACACTGATACCTAAACCAGACAGAGACTCATCAAGGAAAGAAAATTTCAGACCAATATCCTTAATGAACATCGACGCAAAAATTCTCAACAAAATTTTAGCAAATCGCATACAAAAACATATTAAAAAGATAGTGCACCATGATCAAGTGGGTTTCATCCCAGGGATGCAAGGTTGGTTCAACATCAGGAAATCAATAAACGTAATTCACCATATTAATAGACTTAAAGTCAAGAATCACATGATTATTTCAATAGATGCAGAAAAAGCATTTGATAAAATACAGCACCCCTTCATGCTCAAAACACTAGAAAAAATAGGGATAGTGGGAACATTCCTTAACATTGTAAAGGCCATTTATGCTAAGCCCATGGCTAATATCATTCTAAATGGTGAAAAACTGAAAGCATTCCCCCTAAAAACTGGAACAAGGCAGGGATGCCCTCTTTCACCACTTCTATTCAACATCGTTCTTGAGACTCTGGCCAGAGCAATTAGACAAACCAAAGAAATTAAAGGGATACGAATTGGAAAAGAAGAACTCAAACTATCCCTGTTCGCTGATGACATGATTATATATTTAGAGGAACCTGGAAATTCCACCAGAAAACTCTTAGAACTCATAAGTGATTTCAGTAAAGTAGCAGGTTACAAGATCAATGCCCATAAATCCAACGCATTTTTATACATAAGTGATGAATCTTCAGAAAGAGAAATTAGGAAAACTACCCCATTCACAATAGCCTCGAAAAAAATAAAATACTTGGGAATCAATCTCACAAAAGAGGTGAAAGACCTCTACAATGAGAACTATACAACACTAAAGAAAGAAATTAAAGAACACCTTAGAAGATGGAAAGATCTTCCATGTTCTTGGATAGGAAGAATTAATATTGTCAAAATGGCCATACTACCTAAAGTGCTATACAAATTCAATGCAATTCCAATTAAAATCCCAATGACGTACCTTACAGAAATAGAGCAAGCAATTATGAAATTCATCTGGAAGAATAAGAAACCCAGAATAGCTAAAGCAATCCTTAGCAGGAAGAGTGAAACAGGGGGTATTGCAATACCAGATCTTCAACTCTACTACAAAGCAATAGTAACAAAAACGGCATGGTATTGGTACCAAAATAGAAAGGTAGATCAATGTTACAGAATAGAGGACACGGACACAAACCCAAATAAATACAATTTTCTCATACTAGACAAAGGGGCCAAAAATATGCAATGGAGAAAAGATAGCCTCTTCAACAAATGGTGCTGGGAGAATTGGAAATCCATATGCAACAGAATGAAACTAAACCCATATCTCTCACCATGCACAAAACTAAACTCAAAATGGATTAAGGACCTCGGAATCAGACCAGAGACCCTGCAGATTATAGAAGAAAAAGTAGGTCCAAATCTTCACCTTGTTGGTCTAGGACCAGACTTCCTTAACAGGACTCCCATAGCACAAGAAATAAAAGCTAGAATCAACCACTGGGATAGATTCAAACTAAAACGCTTTCTCTCAGCAAAGGAAACTATCAGCAATGCGAAGAAAGAGCCTACAGAGTGGGAGAATATCTTTGCCAATCATACTTCAGATAGAGCACTAATCTCCAGAATCTATAAAGAACTCAAAAAACTCTACTCCAAGAATTCAAACAGTCCAGTCAACAAATGGGCTAAGGAAATGAATAGACACTTCACAGAAGAAGATCTACAAGCAATCAACAAACATATGGAAAAATGTTCAACATCTCTAGTAATAAGAGAAATGCAAATCAAAACCACCCTAAGATTCCATCTCACCCCAATTAGAATGGCGATTATCAAGAATACGAGCAACAACAGGTGTTGGCGAGGATGTGGGGAGAAAGGTACACTCATACACTGCTGGTGGGGCTGCAAATTAGTGCAGCCACTCTGGAAAGCAGTGTGGAGATTCCTTAGAAAACTTGGAATGGAACCACCATTTGACCCAGCTATCCCACTCCTTGGCCTATACCCAAAGGACTTAAAATCTGCATACTACAGAAATACAGCCACATCAATGTTCATAGCTGCTCAATTCACAATAGCCAGACTGTGGAACCAACCTAGATGCCCTTCAATTGATGAGTGGATAAAGAAACTGTGGTATATATATACTATGGAATATTACTCAGCCATAAAGAATGATAAAATTATGACATTTGCAGGCAAATGGATGAAATTGGAGAATATCATGCTAAGTGAGATAAGCCAATCTCAAAAAGCCAAAGGACGAATGATATCGCTAATAAGTGGAGGTTGACACATAATGGGGGGGAGGGAAGGGTTAGAGTTAGGGTTAGGGAGGGGGGCAAGTATGGAGGAAGGAACTACTGTATAGAGGGTAAAGAGGGGTGGGAGGGGTGGGGGGAAGGGAAAAAATAACAGAATGAATCAAACAACATTGCTCTATGTAAATTTATGATTACACAAATGGTATGCCTTTACGCCATGTACAAACAGAGAAACAACATGTATCCCATTCGTTTACAATAAAAAAAAAAAAAAAAAAAAAAAAAAAGAACACACAGCTAGCAAGAGCTACATGTAGGATTTGAGTCCAGGAAGTCTGGTTTTGGAGACCACGTTATTCTTAACTGTTATGCCACACTGCCTCTCAAGAATAGTCTGGCTAAGCTTAAATAACCACTCCAATGTTGTATAGGGAGTGGGAGCCATCCTCCCTACTGCTCCGGGTTCCTTTTAGGATTCAATATTTAATGTATGTGTGCATTTATCAATAGATTGTAAGGGCCTGCATGTTGGGGAGGAGGCCTGTTTTCACCATGACATCCCTGTGCCTTGTATAGTGCATAAAATAAATATGCCCTTTGATATTATTGAAGGAAAAAAGGGAAAGAAGGGAGGGTGGAAGGTGGGTCATATATCAGAGACTAGGCGGCTGATGATAAATTTTACAACGTACATATTTGTACTGTGGGGGTGGGTTGGTTTGAGGAGCTACACACATAGTGGGATCCCATATTTCAGAAGTTCAGAGTAGAATGCACCAGAGGGATGAGTTCAAGCCAGTGAGTGTTAGTGTTGGTCAAGTGGTGAACCCCTGGCCTGCAGGGCTGGGCAAGAGTTTAGGAGCCAGTGTAAGTTGTGTGGGAGAAAAGAGCAAGTTAGGAGTAAATCCCTGCAGGAAAGAACCTGCAGCTCCTGAGAGTTCCCTTTTTCTCTGAGAAGCATGTGTGGGTCAAAGGTATGTCTAGAATACAGTGGACCTGGATGCCCACCGGACTGCAGGTCATTGTCTAAAATCCTAATGGTGGAAAGTTTCTATTAACCCAATGTCTTGGAACTTTTTCCGTAAGTACAGTGGGAGAAGCCTGCCAATATCAACTCTCCTTAGCAAAGTGGACTTTTAGTTTCTAGCACTGTGGGACCCAAGTTCTTTGAAAGAATAAGACAAAAAAGGTGAGGACTGTTTCTCTCATTACCTGCCTCTGGAACCATTGTTCTGACTAATCATTTTTATCTGTCAGAAAAGGGAGCGAGGCATTTACATAGCTTCTCAGAGTTATTGTGAATAAATCAAAACAGTGCATTTAAAGTCCTTGGGAAAGTGTAAAGTATCATAAAATGTAATGATTATTAGTGCCTACTGCATGTATACTGGAGCAAATAATCCAATGATGAATTGACCATACGTGAGTGCACTGTCACCTGACCACCATGTCCACCTCTTGTGCCTCCATTTCATTATCTTCCTAAAGAAGTAGCTTCAGACTTTCAAAATAAGTATGAAAAACATCATTAGTATATGCATTAATTTTCTATTGCTGATACAGAAAATTATCAAAAACCTATTGACCTTCAAACCATATAAATTTACTGTCTTAGAGTTCTGGAGGTCAGATGTGTAAAAGGGTCTCACCGGCTAAAATCAAGGTGTTGGCAATACTGTGCTCCATCCTAGAGTTCCGGGGGAGAATCCATTCCTTGCCTTTTCCAGCTTCTGGAGGCTGCTTACATTCCTTTTCTCACAGTCCCTTCCTCTTTCCTCAGGACTGGCAGTCTCTAGCTCTCTGTGCCTTTCTTCCATTGTCACCCCTTCCCTTTCTTGCGCCTTTCTTCCACTCTTAAGGACTGGTAACTGCACTAGCCACCCCCAGATAATCCAGGATAATCTTCCTATTTTAAAGTCATCCAAATTAACAACTTTCATTCTCCTTTGCCTTGTAACCTATCACAGTCACAGGTTCTGGGGATGGGGACGCTGACATGTGTGTGTCTGTGGCGGGGGCTATTGCTCTGCCTACCACAGCATATGTTGTGTCAGTTTTCCATCTGGAAAGAACTTTGACAAAAGTGAAAATAGAAAATAAAATTTCTCCTTTACTTGCTTCAGGTACTACTCAATGAATCCGAGCAATAGTCTTTTTCATGGGAGACCAGCAACACCTAGTGTCTCTCCAAATAAATTTCAACTAAAAACTTAAAGTTTTCTGTAATTAAGCTCAGTGACTGATGGAAAAAGGAGAAGGGGAAGGCTGGCGATTTCCCTATAGATTCTTTAGATTTCTTCTGAGCCCCTACATTTGCTTATCCATCCAGAAGTATTTAAATTAATTCTACCTGGAGCATGACACCATACTGGAATCTCTGGTAGATGCAGAAGGATAAGAATGTAATCCCTGTTCTTAAATTGCTTTCAGATTTACAGGGCAGATAAGACACACCCTAGCGATGAAACCAAATGTACTCACAAAACACTGAAGACTTAAGGGCCACTTATATCAATTATAATTAGGATCCATTGTACAAACACTAAACCTAAAGAAACAGTGAATTAAATGGCAGAGAATCTCATTTCTTGCTCTTATGAAATAAATGGTGCAACTACTTTGCAACGCAATTTGACAATTTTCTTATAAAGTTAAATATAGTTATCATATGACCTGGCTATTCTACTCCTAGGCTTATATCCAAGATAACTGAAAAGAGATTTCCACACACACAAAAAAACTGGTACACAGAATGGAAACAACCCAGATGCTTATCAATTTAGTCAATTGATAAACAAAAGGTGGTATATCCATACAATGGCATAGTATTCAGTTATAAAGAATGACATATTGATACATGCTACAACATAGATAAACCTTGAAAATACTAAATGAAGTAAAAGAAGCCAGTCACAAAATGCTGTATTATTTTACCATTTTGTTTATAAGAAATGCAAATCAATAGATACAGAAATCAGATTAGTTGTTGCAAGGGGTTGGGGAGGCAGAAAGGAGAGTAGGGAATGATTGCTAATAGATACAGGGTTTACTTTAAGAGTGATGAAAATGTTCTGGAATTGGATAGTGGTGATGCTTGAGCAGCTCTACAGATACAATAAAAGCACTAAAAACCATTAAATTGCTGGAGAGTGAAATCAATCAAATTATGTTGTGTGCATATACAAATATGAAACAATGAATCCCACCCTTACATATAATTCTAATGCACTAATAAAAAAAATAAAAACCAAACCATTAAATTGTATACTTTAAAGGGATGACTTTTTTATATGTGGATTATATTTCAAAATAAGTTACTAAAACATTTTAAGAGGAACAAGGATGGTGAAGGAACAAGGATGAGGAGGAGATTAGACGATTACCCCCATTGGGGTTTTGCCTTCCATTTTCCCTCTCCAGGCCTCAGCAAGGTCACCTTCTTTCCTAGGTATTGAGTCTCTTCTTTTCCCCCTCCCACAATGATCACTATGTGAGGCTGACCCTGGCCCTGGACAAGGAACTAGACGGCAGATTTGTTCCCTCTGGAGATAAAAGTGGATAACGTGCTGACGCAAATAAAGAATGGAATAGGCTTCATGCTCCTGACTCTTGATGGTGACTGGCATTGAGAGGCATCTCTGGCCATGGGGAACAAGGTCTTTGGGAGTTCCTGGTCCTGATGGCTTAGGGAGGGGCTCTGTGAGCCTGAACCATTCCTGTGTCCCACCACAGTTTGCCCATTTGAGAAAAATCTACAAGCCAAGCCACGGCAGGATTTCCAGGAGCCATCAGAAACAGGAAGAGGAAGAGAATCCTCCCTTAGAGACTTCAGAGGGAGTCTGCCCCTGCTAACACCTTGATTTTGGACTTTTAACCTCCATAACTGTGAGATAATACATTGCTGTTGTTTTAAGTTTTAAGCCACCAGTCTGTAGCACATTCTTATTCATGGCAGCTCTAGGAAACAAATATGTTGGGTGAGGATGATGCCAGGAGGGTGTATAGTTCTCAGCTGAATTGTGTCCCTCTGAGGACCCCAGGCGATGGGGATTCTTGCTCCCTGAAAAATCTGCACCAGGCTGTAGGTGTTGCTTCATACTTGTGATATGGTCCGAAAACTCATTAATAATGGATTAGTGATGGATTACCCCAACTTCCACTTTGCACAACAAAGGCTTCCTGGGGCGGGGGGATTTCTTTGTGAAATTCTTGTATCATTATATAAAAGGAACCAGAAGGTATCGATTTCTCCTACAAAGACCATCCCATGTTCATGGGTTTGTGCCCACTCTTTATTCTTCTCCAGCAGTTGCCATTTCAGCCCCTCTCTTCTCGGATCCTTGACCTGCTTGATCACTATGGCCTCTGACACTGTTAATCATCTTTCTTGAAACTTCTCTTTTAGGCAGCAATATTTCTACTATGTCTTGGATCTGGAATGTCCCCAAAAGCTTATGTGTTGAAGACTTGGCCCCCAATTTAGCAATGTCTAGTGGTGGGGCTTTTGGAAGTGATTGGATCACGTGGGCTCTGACCTCATTAGTGGACTAATCCATTGACAGTGGAATGGACTACTGGGAGGAGGTAGAAACTGTGGGCAGGTGGGGCATACTTGGAGGAAGCATGCCCTTGGGGGGGACTATATCTTGTCCCTGGCCCATCCCCATTCTCTCTCTCTCTCCCCTCGCCCCGTACCAGGCTCCTCCCTCCCTCCTTTCTGGCTATCATGGGCTGAGCAGCTTTCCTCTCCATGATGTTCTGCCTCACCTTAAGCCCATAGCAATGGAGCCAGTGGACCATGGACTGCAATCTCTGAAACCATGAACTAAAATAAACTTTTCCTCCTTCAAGTTGTTGGTGTCAGGTATTTTGGTCACAACCATGAAAAACTGCCTAACACAACCTCTTTTTTAATTCTTTCTCAGTGACTTCTCTTCTTACCTTGTGACTTGTTTCTTTTTCCTCCTGCTCTGATGAAAGTTATTGATGTTTGTTGGAATCCTGTCCTTGATCTTCTCTTAGCACTCTACAACTGCCTTGGCTAACCCACCACATACCTCCTGAATCTCTGCTCCAGTTCAGAGCTTTCTCTTGACTCCAACTTCCTATAGTCCATGCAGTGTTCAGACCTGAAGGTGCTAAGCACTTCCAGCTCAGTGTGTTCTAAGCCCTCTATTGATTTATCTCTTTCCTTGGCTAGAATGTTAGACTCCCCTTTCAGAAGGAAGAATTTATGCAATTAAGTTTCAAAGAGATATTCAGAAGAAATAAACAAAACAAAACAAAACAAAACCCCAAACCACACAAAGAACTATGGCTTGTAGCAATGTAGGAATTACCTAATCAATAGAGTATACAAGCATGTCTACACTAACTTTTAATATGATACAAGGAGCTCTTAAGACACAAAATATGCACAGTTGAGGAAATTATCAGCTGAAATGTAATATATTTAATGGTGCCTTCCAGATCCTTAAGGCTCTCTCATTTTGTCAGTCCTAACATAGGGACCACTCTTCCTGGCCACTCTGCTTTACCCTCAGGTCAGGCTGAGGCCTGTGGAGTCTCCTAAATGGATGGGAAATCAGTTTCTTCCCGTCCCCATCCTCAATCCTGCATTAGGTTCTGCACTTCCTCTCTAATGACCTTTTGACCTTGCTCTTGGTACCTTCTAAGAGGCAAATAACTCATTATTTAGAGCCTGTTATCTGATCCACTGGTTCCATTTCCATGTCCATCCCCTTCCTTCAGAGTCCAGACCAGCAAGTATGTCCATGAAATCATAAGGAAGATCCTAAGTCTGCAATGATCTAAGGGCCATTTAAAAATAAAACTTAAAGTCCTTAGGAACCCAGAAGTAAGCTGGGTTGAGAGGTGGATTAGAACCATGTAATAAGATCTATTTCCACATTTGGTATAATTATTTAATTTCAGTATTCCATTGCTAAAGATCTTGAAGTCTTGATGCTTGAGGCTCTAGAATATACAGATAAAGATGTGTGGCTGAACACTAGCTATTTCCCTCGGTACCATAGGACACAGCTTGTTTTCAAGACATTCAGTAAGGATTCGAGCTGTGCTCTCAGCAGCTCTGGGCTTATGTCTAGCACTTGGGTCTTAATTAGGTGGGTTTTGACTCATCATTATTTAGTTACTCATTTTTCCTTAACAGAGTACTTTGGTTGTTTTATGCAATTAGAGAGAAGAAGCTCACAAAAGTCATCACATTACAAAAGAGATATGACAGGAAAGACCATTAACTCTATCTTACTGTACAAATCCCAGCAGTAATTAGGGACTTACGTAAACAGCCCAGCTTACATTATTTAGCCGACAATCTCTAATAACAGCGGCAGTGTGGTGCATTTTATTCTTCATAAAAGCAAAAGTGATTAGTCTGCTATATAACCTAATCATCTGAAAAATGTAATTCCCATAACAACATTTGTTATTACTGCCTTGTTAAAGGGCAGATTAAAAACAGAATTTTGACACATGAAATTGCAGTGCTGCACAAATGGCAAAATAAGTGTTTCCTCCACTAGGGGGCTGGGACCTGCTGCCGACACGGGGAGTCCTTTCCCTGAGGGCAGAGGATCAGATCTAACTTCAGCAAGTTGATTTTTTTTTTCAACAGTTGGATGAATTCTAGGAACAAATGCTGCATAAGTGAATTCTTCTGGGGGAAAGAGTGGTTTCAGAAAGATGATTGAAGTTCATATGAGAGATCTGAGAGGATTTTAAAATTGTCATTCAGCAAACAATTCAAAATTTACTGGGCTCCTAGGACGTGTGAAGATGTATGCCAGATGCTAGACACAAAGGTAGGAAGACTCTGCTTCTAGCCTTAAAGAGCTTCTTTATAACTCTGGACCATTAGTCACTGAAGTCTTCCATTTTCCTCCTGGGCACTCGGTCACCTGTTTGGAGTTAGGTGTGATTATGTCCTTTGCTTTAACCTGTGGGAACTGTTGTGGACTGAATGTTGTGTCTTCCCCCATTCACACGTTGCAATGCTAACCTCTAATGTGATGGTGTTAGGAAGTGGGGTCTTTGGGGAGGTCATTAGGTCATGAGGGTGACCTATGGGATCAGTGCCCTTATAAGAAGAGACACAAAGAGCTTGTTCCCTCTCCTTTTGCTTTCTGTCATGTGATGAGACCATTAGAAAGGAATTGGCTCCAAATCTGGAAGAAAGTCCTCAAAGGCATCAGATCTGCCAGTGCCTTGGTCTCTGATATGCAGCCTGAACTGTGAGCAGTAAATCTTTTTTGATTCAAGCCACTCAAGGTAAGGTAATCAGTTACAGCAGACAGTGATCCTGTGGTATTCTCCTCTTTTTCTTTGCCCCTTCCTAACAAAAGACTAGTGAGCTTTCTTTCTATGTATACAACCCAGCCCATCCGACCGGTTGTGGAATGTAAGTTAGACTTCCCACCTCACCTGGTGGTGAACAAGGAAGGAGATGACAGATGCGGAAGACAGCAATCGGTACACAACAGCCCTTGACAAAGAGTATTTTAATATCTCATGAAAAATGTGAATTCTTATTTTGCAAGAGAAAGTGGAATCTGTGTATTTTAAATATAGCAACACGTAGAAATGTTTACACAACAGATTTCTTCACTTTAGGGTTAAGAGTAGGTAAAACTTTATAGTATTTGCTAGTCTGCTAGTTGTCTCCTAATATTTTTTCCTCTCTTCTATCTAGGTACTAGCATCTCAGTACTTAAATGGGCAAATTGCTGCCTCAATCTAAAAGGCATTTGCCATGCTTCCTTGCAGCTGTGCATCATCATATGACTAATAGACAATGAGATGTTAAAAGGAAATGTGTAGGATTTCTGTGAAGACTTCTCCTCAAGGGGAGGGCACTCCTATCTTTTCCTTTACGCATTGTTGCCTGGGATATAGATGCAGTAGCCAAAGCTCTAGCAGCCCTCTTGTGCCATGAGAATAAGGGCCTCCTTCTAGGATGTTGGATAGTAAGCCAGAAGATGCCTTGGGTCCTTGCTTACTTAAAGGAGTGCCATATAAGTTGTGGACTATCTACTTCTGCATTTCTTCTAGATTTAAGAGAGAAATTTCTAATTTGTTTAGGCCACTGTTTTTTAAAACTTTTATTGGTGCATTATAATTGCACATGATAGTGGGATTCCTTCTGCCATATTCATTTGTGTCCATAACGTAATTTGATCAATTACATTCCTCAGTACCTTCCCTTTCTCTCTCCTTCCTTCCTAAGCCATTGTTTTTTATTTTGAAATTTTATTTTTTTGTGGTAAAAACACATAACAAAATTTACCATCTTAAGTAGTTTTAAATGTATAGATCAGTAGCACATTAACTATATTGATAAAAGCTACTGTGGTTTTGGGTTTTTTGATTTTACAAAACCAAACCTTATCCTAACTAAAACATAAAAGCTCTTTTAATTGACCTCCAATAAATGAACTTAAATTGCCAGTACTTTTCCTGTTGCCGCTTGCAGCAATGAGACCGCGGGAAAGAATCGGAGGCAGACTGGGAATGAACAACGTCTTTATTTTTCTCTGAGGTGCTTCTCTTAGAGGAAGAGAATGTCTTATATACCTCCAGACGGCCAATCAGCTTATGATTAAGTAGCAAGATAGTAGCACGCGCCATGATACCAAGTAAGAAAGAATGAGGAACATGTGTTGACCACGAGCTCGGAAGAGACATCAACCAATCAGGCAAAAGGTCAAGAGAGATCACGCCATGTTAACACTAATCATGCGCCACTTCTTGGCCCAACGCCAGCCGCCATCTTAGCGCTACTTCCTCAAACAGCTATAAACATGTCTCTACACTTTCCATTGCCTTATTAGTGACCAATCATAACTATTTAATGCATGCTCTCAGTTATTAAACTATTCCCTTGGACAGTGGTTTTCAGAATTTCATGTGTGTTAGAGCTTCCTGAAGAGTTTCTGATTCTGGTAGGCCTGAAGTGGGGCCTGAGAATTTTACATTTCTAACAAGTTCCTGGGACCTTGAAGCTGTTGGTCTGGAAACACATGTTGAGATCTGCTAATACCATAGTCTTCGGTTCCTGTCAGCAGAGCTGAGTGTTATTGGGGATCAATTGTTCTTAACTGTGTATGTGTATTGTTCTGATGGTCTTTGTGAGTCCTGGTGGAATCACGATGGGTCTCTGAATCCTGTAGCCCGGATAATGATGAAGACAATGATCTTCCTAATTATGCTTAAAACATTCTTGACTTATCATCAAACAAATATTTATCATCAAAGGGAGTCATTGTACTTTCATCTAGGGCCCCAGTGAGATTTACGTAAAAAGTCACAAAAACATTCTTATTTCAGCTAGTTAAATCTATTGAGATTCACTAGAAATCAGTGATGGGGGTGTGTTTTCTTGCAGTGAAATAGCTTGTCTGTTTTAGTCAGCTTTCTTCCTGCTGTGACTTAAAGACCCAGCCCGAATAATTGTAGAGTAAGAAGTTTATTTGAGAACTCATGGTTTCAGAGGTTGACAGCTGGCTCCATTCCTTGGGGCTCAAGGTGAGGCAGGACATCATGGCTGGAGAGTGTGGTGGAGGGAAGCAGCTCACATCACAGTGATCAGGAACAGAGTTTTTAACCTTCTAGATACAAAATATATACCCCCAAACCACACCCCAATTCCAATCTCTTCCAGCCACACCCTGCCACTTTAGTTACCACTCAGTTAATCCCAATCAGGGGATTAATTCACTGATTGGGTTAAGACTCTCACAACCAATCATTTCTCCTCTTAATCTTCTTGCATGGGCTCACATGTGAGATTTTGGAGGACACCTCACAACCAAACCATAATAGTCTCATAGTAAATCAACAAACATGGTTGTCTCCCCGCCCCCCCCACTCCCCCCATTTCCTTGATGGGATTAGATTTGCAGAATTTCAGATAGTTAATATAGGCCTTATAATAGCAGAACCATTTTTCTTTGTACTATGTTGTTGTAATACATAGGACCATCAGGGGAAGACTCCAAATAAATTGTTTGAAATATATGGGGGACAATTACATGTTTCCTTCCCTGAAAACAATTGGATCTTATATTCCCTTCCCTGCATATGGGCTCGCCATTTGCTTCTTTTCCTGTCTTCCTGACTTCAGTCATGGGAGGTGGGGTAACGCTTCCAAGTTACAGAGTTTTGCTATCCCATTTTGTTTTCTCTAGATAATTCTCAGGATGGTTATGAGGATTCGATTGTCGATGGTGAACACCTATACACAATTTGCATAACTTATTAGCTCTGTAAATTTCTAGGTAAGCCTGTGCCCAAGAAGCCAGGACCAGTGTATTATGATTGGAGCCCCTTGGTAGGCATGCCCTTTCTAAACTTTGTATGTGACGTGATTAGAGCTGCATGATGGTCTTTTGTTTCCAGGGTGGCTTTGAATAGCAGACAGCCCAGGTCTTTTGAGTTCCTTTCTCCTGGAGCAAAAGATTGATTCCTAACAACTGACTGAAATCGTCCCTGGCTGCTCCCTCCTGGAGATGACTCGTGTCTGCCGCAGCTGCCTGTGTTTTCAGCACTCTCCTGGCCCTGCCTGATCTCTGAAGAGGCAATCGCACATCTTGCTGCACACGGCCGGCCTACCTTTGTGCAGCCTTTCCCTTCTCAGTTAAAATGTTCTTGGCACACAAAAGCAGACGCTGAAGGGAACGACTCAAGGGCTGAGTAAGGGCTCCGCTGCGCCTTCTCCAGGGGGACGTCGCTGCTTACCCCGCCTAGGAAACTAATGGAGCATCCCTAAGAAACCCCAGCTCCAGCTTGGCTCACCCCAGCTTTCTCCCTCACCTCCAGACCCCCAGGTGAGACTAAAGCAAACCAAGAAACCCTGCAAGTAGCAGACAGCACAGTTGCTCCCTGTAAGAACGTGGGCTTGCTCCATGAAGATAGTCCCAGACTTCCACCTGAATCTTAGCATGTTTTCTTTTGTGGGAAGAATTGCTGCCATTACTGTTTTCCTCTGTTTATCAGCACTTTATTTTCTGGTGGTGACATTAAACATTTCCTCTGGGACAGGGTGAAGAAAACTAGGAATAAATTTTTACAAGTGCAAGGTACTTTGGCTTAATTCAGTGTGTCTTCAGAAATGCTTCCTACCAGCCAGGTTACCCCTGCAAGGGTCGAACTATGGAAGAATGGTGGCTAAGAGCCAAGGGTACAAATGGGATTCTGCAATTTGTGGGGGTCTGCTTCAGCATTTATATTTAAATATATTTCCCTCCAAGAATTTTTAATTGGCGATTTTGCCTTGAGATGGTCCGATAAATCAGATAGGGAGCCAAACCGAGTTATTTCGCTTGGTAACCAAGCTTTATTTTGGGGCTTTCTTTCCGCAGCGGTTCTTGCCCCGAAGCGATCTGTAAAGCGAACCTACTCTGATACAGTTTGAAAAGTGCATTTTGTACTTGGCTCTTTCTTTGATCGAATTAATCTGGGCCTTTTTGTAGTTCTAAATGAGGCCTATGGGCTGACAATGTAGCTGTTTAAAGGGGATTTTAGGGGATAATAGCCAATGCAAATAGTGCCATGAGAATGGCAACTTGCTTTTGCACTTTCAATCACATAATAACAGCAAAGAAAGCTTTTAAAATGAATTGAAATTTTGTGGCATGCCATCTGGGATTATTTGGGAAAACAGTTCTGAATACTGCAGTTGGGCTAAAGAATGGAGGTAGGGACTGCTCTTAAGCTGACATGTTTCAGATGGCAACCTTACGCTAACTGTGCAAAGTTGGCTAGCATTTTTTTTTATTTTCTTTCTTTCGGATTATCTGCAAAAATTCTCTTTGATTGCTGGTATTTGGGTCTGAAAAACTTTTCTATTGTTGAAGAATTCAATTCAACCCCTGCAGCTGCTGATCCCCTTATTGTCCCCCTCGTTATGTGTATGCGTCTCAGATGAATGTAGCCAAGCCTTTTAGTGCCTTAATAGGTGTCTACATAAAGGTCATTTCTTCTGCCATACTTGTTTTAACAAAAGTTTATACACAAACAACAACCACAGCTAAAACATTCGTGTTAATCAATTTCCTCTTGATGAAGAATGCAAAAACTGCCTCCAGCCGCGGCTGAGGCATGAAAAATATTTTCTGTGTATGATGTTGTAAAGCAGAAAATAGTTTAAGCCGTTTCATCAAGGGCAAAGCGTAACAGTTTCCGCAGTTTCCAGCAGATCATCTGCTCTGGTGCTGGAGTGTACATGCAGCCATACTGGGGTGAAAGTTGAGAACAGAGAGGGGTTCAGGACTGAGTTTGTTAGGTTTTTAGTTTTTCCTTGATGTTGACTTTGGGCGCTGTTCTCCATGCACGTCTGGAGACTGTCAGCTATTGATTGTCTTTGCAGGAAAGGATGCTTAAGTGATAGCAGAAAATTGCATTAAGGGATATAATCAGGTAACTAGAACTGGCAAAAAAAAAATAAATTATTTCCTTGCAGATATAAGTTCCCCTGTTATACAAAAGACAACCACAGCCTCTCCATCTTCAAACCCTACAGAAGGTTTCCTTTATGATGAAATAAACAGTGAAGATAATAGCCACCGGTGGTTAATATGGGTGAGCACACTGACACGCTACTAAAATGCCAGTCCAGGGAGAGACAGCAAGGGTTTCTAAGGGACCTTGGGGTTGTTCACTCTGCTGTGAGGGGATTGCCCAGCTCAGTGGACGTCATGTGGGAATTACAAAACTCTGACCACGTGGGGATGGGATCAAGGAGGCCCACCCACCCTGCCTCCCAGGAGCAGCCCCAAAGAGTTTGCCTCAGCTGCTGGCTAATTAAGAGACACAGCCACGTTCCGTGATCCATCTCGGGATGGTGCCTAGTGCCTGATCCTGGTGCTGTTTTCACCCAGTCCTTCAGGAGGGAAAAACACATTGGCTCCATGGCGTCTGTAGGCTGTCCTCTGCCCGTGGGATCACCTGCTCATTCATCTTCTAGGCTCACAGCTGAGGCTTGATGGGTGAGGATTCAAGCCCTCAGATGCCTTGGGATTCGTGAACACCAGAGTCTCTTTGATTTGGCCTCTTCGTGTTTCTGCCCTTCCACACTCTCAGCTGAGTGTCTTCCCTTCACCCACGTGGTCAGGATGGGGTTGGGGTGCTGGGCTCCCAGCGTCAGGATCATCCTAGTGGAGCCACCGCTGTCCCTCCCATAATGACTTCTCAGCCATTTGGGCTGGACAGGTGTTCTTCAAACTTCCCTGAGCACGTGGATTGATTCAGTTGGTGTAAAATGGGGTCTAAGTATCAGCGTTTCTAATAAGCTGCCTGGTGAGGCCAGTGCTGCTGGGGACTCCAGATTCTACCTGGGGATGAGGTACAGCTCTCACTACCCCAGGGCCAAAGCTTATCTATAAATGACGGGACTAAGAATGTCCGTGGATGCATAGAGGGAACACTTAGTCCCGTAGCTTTTGCGGGTATGAGAAAGGGCTGAGGACAGTCCAGTTTTACCGTCTTATTCTCCAGTTTGTCTTGAACTTGATTTGATTCTTCAGTTTGAAGCAGGAGAGATTAAGTGAATGATATTTGTTCCCAATTTTGACCCTTTCTGTATTATTAACTCATTTTTGAAGTTACCAAATATATTTCAACACCTACTCTATTCGAGCCCTGTGCCTCGTGCTGTGGGTACTGGATGGAAGGCAGAGCCGTCCTGCCCTCCAGCAGTTCACACTCCAGAGCCTGGGGCTGCTACTCATTGGAATCACCTGGGGAGTTTTACAATAATAAGTCCCTGCCCACTCCCTGCCTTTTTGCTCCGTCCCCTCCCCCAGAGAATCAAATTTAACTCGTTGAGGATGGGTCCTAGCCTCAGTGCTTTTTTTCTAATTTTTTTTTTTTTTTTTTTTTTTTTTTTGTGAAACCGGTCTTACTGTTGTTGCCCAGGCTGTCCTTGAACTTGTAAATCTTGCCTCAGCCTCCTCCCTGGTCGCTGGGATTACATGCACACACCACTGCATCTGGCTCATCAGCATTTTTGAGGAGCTTCTTCAAAAATTCTAGTAAGCAATGGGCACTAAGGACGCCTGTCCCAAAGATTTAGACATGTAGGAGGATGAAGGTGGCATTGTGAGAGGAGCTGCCTCAGGTGGAGACTCCTGAGCTAGAGCAGTGGCACGACTCTGAGACTCGAACACTTTCCCAGGCAGCCTGCCTTTCCAGAGCTTCATGCTCATGACAGTGAAGCAGGAAACAGCAAGGTGACCATGTGTGCACCTCAAAACCTGGTAGTGCCACAATGTACTCGCATGTAGTGACATTCTGGCTCTAAGACACACTATGTGGTGTCTCCCTGGCCCCAGCCCCTTTACTCTTCGGCTGAAGTTGCTTTGGGGCAAAAGAGAGGCAGGCCTTTGTTGGTTCTAGTTAGTGACCAACTGTTCCGATTTGTCTGAGGCTGAGGGGTTTCCCAGGATGTAGGACTTTCAGTGCTAAAAACTGGCAAGTCCCCTGGAAACCTGGATGTATCAGTCACCCTAGTTCTAGTGTAATGACTTTTACTGCAGACTTTCTCAGAGCATGATTTGGAAAAGGAGAAGTTAAATCTGTGCTTACTAAATTAAAAACTTTGGCTTTGAGAAGGTTATACGGGAAGAGGTTGAAAAGCTATAGGATAGGAGAGGTTTTCAAGTCATATCTGCTATAGGGCTTGTACCTAGAACATAATATTAAAAAATTTTAAAGCTCAATAATAAAAGCCAAACAATCCAATTAGAAAATGGGCAAAGACATGAACAGACATTTCAAGGCAAGGGTACACAGATGGCAAATAAACACATGAAAAGATGTTCAGCATCATTCGCTGTTAGGTAAATGCAAATTAGTACCACAACGAGATATTCCTGTGTGGTCTATCAGAATGTCTGAGATAAAAAATAAGCACAACGCCAAATGCTGGTGAGGATGTAGAAAGAGAGGCATCACTCACACATTGCTAGTGGGAATCTAAGATGGTGAAGCCAGTTTGGCAGTTTCTTTAAAAACCTAAAGGTGCTTCTACCAAACACCCTAGCAGTTGCACCTTTGGACATTTATCTGAGAGAACTGAAAATTTATGGTCACATGAAAACCTGTACGTGAATGTACATAACAGCTTTATTTGTGCTAACTAAAAACTGGAAACAACATAGATAGCCTTCAACTGGTAAATGGTTAACCAATGGTATTTCTAGACAAAACCTTTCAAAACATGCAGTTGGTAGACAATGAAAATGAAATAAATCTTTGGAAGTAAAAATGCTGGAATCTATAATTCCAGTGCTTACTAGGTCTGTATTGATTTTGGGGTGCTACATTCAGTGGGTGATTAGCCCACTGGGTAAAAAAAAAAAAAAAATTTTTTTTTCACAGAAACTAGAAGGCATAGTATGATCATTGCACAGACACTAAGCAGAAAGAAAACAAAGAGGCAAACAATGCACATGTAGTGAACATACTAAACATACTAACACCGAGGATTTAGTGTCAAAAAAAGATTATTTCTAGGATATGAAAACAATTTCAACTCATTATCCTTTTATGTCTGCATCTCTACAGTATAGTGATAACTAATGTTCATAATTCTGATTCCAAAATATTGGGTTTCAAAGTGCTTTCTTAATGATCAAGTGTGTCATAATATCATTATAAGTAGATTCTATTACATCTCAATTTTACACAAAGTAGTTATCTGTGGATAGTCTCCTAATGGCATGTCTTCATTAACTAATGTTTGCAGATCCAGAGGAAACATTCCCTCTCCCCTGGATGTTAGGAGTTGAAGATACCTGGATAAAACAGAGATTATTAGCTACTTATTACACTGCTAATAGAAGGGCTCATCCATTGGCCTAGACATTAGTTAGGTTGCCGGTACTAGCACCTTGAAGTACCAAGCTCCCCTGTGCTGGTCATGTTGGAGTGGCACTGTACTGGTGCCTCCATCTCCTGTACCATAGGGATAATAGAAAATACTATATAGTACTTATTAAGTGTCAGGCAGTATTCTAAATGTTTTATGCATATCAACTCATTTAATTCTCCTTATAACCCTATAAGATAGGTACCATTCCCCTACCCATTTCATTGATGAGGAAAAACTGAGGCACTGAGAAGTTAAACTTCCGAAAGTCAAAAAACTTAGCAGACCTATAAGCCCAGCAACCTGGAAGGCTGAGGCAGGAGGACTGTAAGTTCAAACGCAACCTTAGCAATTAGGGAGACCCCAAGAAACTTAGTAAGATCCTGTCTCAAAATAAAAAAATAAAAAGGCTGGGGATGTGGTTGAGTGGTAAAGCACACCTGGATTCAATCTCCAGTACCAAAAAACAAAAACAAAAAACCCCAACAACTTAGAATTCATCTCATCTGGCTCTGGACTTCACTCTCTTTTGAAAAAGCTTAAATGTTTTATAATAGGTCACCTTTGAATGCCAAATATTTTAATTTTGGCATCTTCAAACTTTTCGGGAATTTGTTATAGTTCCCTTTTCTGAATCAATTTATTCATTATGTGTCATGCCATAAAGCCTATGGATCTTCATGCAATGTTCCAGTTCAACAAATGGTAATTACAGTAGGTTGCATTAATTATAGAGTCTTGCAAAACAAGATTAAGATGAAGTTATTCTAAATGTCATTGTGCATCTGAACTATTTTGATGGCCTGTATAATTTACTGGTAGTATGGATAATTGTTGAATTGTATAGTTTTCATGTATTTGAGATTATTATCCAACAGAATGTATTATATCTTTATATTCACTGGTGGATGTGGGCACATTTGAAGATGCAGGACAAGTTAGCTGCAGAGACCCTAATAAATTTTGGAGGATTTATCTAAAATTAGTATCAACTCTTCAGCTTCCCTAGGTTGGCCAATTCACCCCAGATAGGCTGACCTATGAACACCAGAGCATATATATTTTATGGTATATTCATGGGTTTGGAGGGATTTGAATGATCCTAGATTTGATCACAGACAAGGCATGTGTTTCGGTCAGCTTCTTTGTTGCTGTGACCCAAAAACCTGAAAAGAACAATTTTACAGAAAAGCTTATTTGATGTTCATTGTTTCAGAGGTCTCAGTCCATAGACAGCTGACTCCATTGCTCTGGGTCCAAGGGTGAGGCAGAACATCATAGCAGAAAAGTGTGGTTGAGGAAAGCAGTTCAAGGCATGACCACCTGGAAGCAGAGAGAGAGCTCTGCTTGTCAGGGACAAAATACAAACCCCAAAGGCCTGCCCCCAGTGATCCACCTCCTCCAGTCAAGTTACCACCCTGCTTGACAAGTTACCATCCTGTTGATCCATTCAAGTGTATTAATGTACTGATAAGACTCTCATAACCCAATCATTTCACCCCTAAATTTTCTTGCATTGTTTCACACATAAACTTTTCGGGGACACCATATACCCAAACCATAACAGTATGTATTTGTTAAAATATAAAGTGAGGCCTCATTATCTCACAACTAGGTCTAAGGGACTTTTCTTGCAGGAGTTTATCATCACTATTGGAATTACTATTACTGAGGCTCTCCTTTAGTTTTATTCTGTTTTGCTATTTTCTGAGAAAATTAGTAGCTGCCCTGAGGGGAAGCGATATGATTTTCCTCTTTTCTTCACTCTCAACTTAGACTGCCAGGCTAGCTCTGTGGGGGAACTAATAGTTGGTAATTAACTTTTCAATAAATTACTGCTTATAGAAATGGGAAGACACCTTGAGCTAGAAGTCAGTCTGTCAAAACAGATAGTGAAAATGTCCCTGTAATTTTGTCATTTTTCCCAAATGATGCCAGTAATTTTTGTTTGGCTATAAAATAAGAGATGAAATCTCAAGCACATGGGCATCAGAATTAGCTGGAAACCCTACCCCACCCCTGCTGAGCCAACATCAAAGTGTCCTCTTCTGACACAGAATGTAAGGACAGTGAGAACAGCCCTTGTCCCTGTGGCTTGCCCTTGATGTACACATGCATATCCATCAACTTTGTGATCTACCAGAGAAACTTTAAGTATGATTAAAAAAGGTCATAGCCCAGAATTTAGCCAGATTATGGAAAGAGTTTTTTTTTTTTTTTTTTTTTTTTTTTTTTTTTTTTTTTTTTTTGTATTCAGGAACAACTGAACTTACTGGATACCCTATTTTTTCTGAGAAGTCAAGCAATGGCAAAAGATGGAAAAAAGTACTCAGTATATACAGTTGTAATGGAAGTGTTTTTCAGAATAACAGGTCTTCTTCAATGTTTTCTCATCAGTTTAATCTGTCATGTCAATTTAAGCTACTCTATGTTAATTACTATTTTTGTAATGTGTAGTACTGAAATTGTAATTCTTTTAGACATTTCAGAATTTGAAAACTGGAAGGAGCCTCGAGATAATAATAGTTGCAATTTAGTGTGCTTACTCTGTCAGGGCCCCTAATGGCTGCTATGTAGATGGTCTCATTCTCTATAATCTGCAAGGTGGGTGTAATTACTGCCACCTACTCCTTTACCATAAAAATAAATGAGACTAGTAAGGTTATATAACAAGTCCCCGACCTGGAAGAAGGGATGCTGACTCCAATGTGCGTGCTTAATGTCTAGGTTATGACTCTCTCCAGGAATGTTTAGAAAACTCAGGTCAGGAGATGCTAATTTACCTGAAGTAACATCAACATAGGGCTGCTTTTCTGAATTAAAGAGGAAAAAAGAGGGAAGACCAGGGTGAAGAACCTGGTCCTTTGGGGCAGAATTCTATCTTAGGATTCCCCCCCTCACCACTGCAATCTCTGTCTCTGGAAACTCCTTCACCCCAGCAGAACCCAAAGTTCTTCCTATCAGTAAGCATTCACAAAGAAATAACAGCTATATTGAGATATACTTTACATAACTATGATGTTCACCCTTTCAAAATATACAATTCAGTTGATTTTAGATTATTCATAGAGTTCTACAACCATCACTTTCTAATTCTGGAATATTTTAGTCTCTCCAAAAAGAAACTCATTCCCATTAGCAGTCAGACCCTACTCCCTGCTTCCCCATCCCCCAGCCACCACTAATTAACTTTCTGTCTATCTGAATTTACCTCTTCTGGACATTTCACATAAATGGGATCATACAATATGTGCCATTTTGTGTCTGACTTTTTGTCTTTTGTTTTATTCCATCTTTTTATTTAGACCAATTTTTAATTCATTTTTTTGTTTTCATTAGTTGTACATGATAGTAGAATGCATTTATACATTTTGATAGATTATACATAAATGGAGTGTGATCTCTCATTTTTCTGATTATACATATTGCAGGATCACACTGGTCATGCAGTTATACATGTACATGAGGTAATAATGTCTGTTTCATTCTACTATCATTCCTTTCCCCATACACCTTCTTCTCCTTTCACTCCCCTCTACCTAATATAAAGTAACTCTATTCTTTCCTAGCGCCACCCCACCCCCTTATTGTGAATTAGCATCTGCATATCAGAAAACCTGAATTCAGTCTTTGGTTTGGCTTATTTTGCTTAGTAAGGTTCTCCAACTCCATCCTTTCACCTATAAATGCCATAACTTCATTCCTCTTTAAATCTGAGTAAAAGTCCATTATATATATACATACATATACACATATATATCTCACATTTTCTTTATCCATTCATCTGTTAAAAGTCACCTAGGTTGGTTCCATAGTTTCACTATTGTGAATTGAGCTGCTATAAACATTGATGTGGCTGTGTCACTGTGGTGTGCTAATTTTAAGTTCTTTGGGTATAAACCAAGGAGTGGGATAGCTGGGTCAAATGGTGGTTCCATTCCAAGTTTTCTGAGGAGTCTCCATATTGCTTTCCATAATGGTTGCACCATTTTGCATTCCCACCAGCAATATATGAGTGTTTGTGTCTGGCTTTTTAAACTTACCATGTAGTATCAAGGTTCATCCATATTGTAGCATGAATCAGTTGCCTTTTTAAGTTGAATAACATTCCAGTGAACAAAAACCACATTTTGTTTATCCATTCATCAATTACTTGACATTTGACTACTTCCACCTTTTGGCTGTTGAAAATAATATTGCTTGTTATTGTCTTTTTGGTATAGCTGTCCCAGTAGGTGTGAAGTGGTATGTATGGTGGTTTGAATTTGCATTTCATAGTGATTAGTAATGTTGAGCATTTTTTCAAGGGCTTATTGATCATTTATATATCATCTTTGGAAAAATATCTAATCAGTTGTTTGCCCATTCTGAGTTGGGTTGAGTTGTAAGAGTTCTTCATATATTCTCAATATGTCCCCCTTCTCAGATATATGATTTCCTCCCATTGTTTATTGTCTTCTTTGTTTATTTTTTAAAATATTTTTTAGTTGTCCTTTATATTATTTATTTATATGTGATGCTGAGAATCAAATCCAGTGCCTCACATATGCTAGACAAGCACTCTACCACTGAGTCAAAACCCCATCCTGCCTCTTTCTTTCTTTTTCTTTTTTTGCAGTACTGGGGATTGAACCCAGGGCCTTGTGCTTGCAAGGCAAATACTCTACCAACTGAGCTATATCCCCAGCCCTGCCTCTCTTTCTTGATGGTGTCCTGTAAAGCACAGTCTTTAAAATCAATGATGTCCAAATTACTCTATTTTTTCTTTGGTAATGTATGCTTTTTATCTTAAATCTAGGAAAACATTGCATAATCCAAGGTCACAAAGATTTATACTGATTTTTTTTCCTAAGAATTTTGTGGTTTGAGTTCTTAAAATTAGGTCTATAATCCATTTTGAGTTAATTTTTGTATATGGTATGAGGTAAGTACTTTTTGTGTGCAAATTTATAGCAGTTAATCAAGTTAGCTAATATTTTGATTACTAAACTGATGTATATTAAACAACCTATAGTCAATTATTTGTAATTACATTAATCTATTAATCTGTTTGTGAAAAATAGAATTTTGGCTCCAAATTTAAGATTGATTAAAAGCCTCAGATTGGTTTTCTCCTTCCCCCATTTCCTGGTCTCCATCTCAGCTTTCCCAGGCAGAGAATGGAAGCTGAGAAACTTCTCCCTAAGTCCTGGGAGTGGGTGCCAGCAAAAGTTGAAAAACTGGAATTATAACACATCTCTGGCTCGTGTAGTTTGGTGAATCGACGTGTGAATATTTCCTACCTTTTTTTTTTTTTCCTATAAATTGTAACATTTCTTTAGGTTCACTGTCTTCCCAGTTTTAGGCAAACTGTGATTAAATTCACAGTTAAGTCTTTTCTTATTTCTGATGTGGGCAGGTGAGTAAATCCAGTCCACAGGGACCCCAGTAGGACCTTTGGCCTGGGCCCTGATTATAGTCTAGTCCTGTCTTTTTAAAATTTAATTTTCTTTAAACTAATAGTAGTGAATATTCTTTGATTCACATCTATTAAGCCATTATGATGGGGAAAGAAATAATTTTTTAACCGGGCACTGTGGCACATGTCTATAAACCCAGTGGCTGTGGAGGCTAAGGCAGGAGGATCATGAATTCATTGCCAGCCTCAGCAACTCAGCGAGGCCCTAAGCAACTTAGTGAGACAGTGTCTCTAAATAAGTTTTAAAAAAGGGCTGGGGATGTTGCTCAGTTGAGCACCCCTGGGTTCAATACCTGGTATAAAAAAAAAAAAAAGAAATAATTTTCTAATATGGGACTTTTATTAACCCATGGTGGGATTAAAAAAAAAAAATCAAAAGCCACCAGAATGAAATGTAAGTTTAATTATCATGTTAAAGAAATCAGTAAGTTTTTTTTTAAAGTTCACTAATCTAGGCCTTGCTTTAGGACCTGACACCTGGAGTCACTATTTGTTTGCTGTCATTCTATACTCAGGCCAACTGCTGGGGGAAAGGAAACTGTGGAAAGGCCTGGAAGGGAAGGATGAGACAGAGTGATGACAGGAGGGCCCTGGAGCGTGAGGAGAGCCAGGCCCAGGAGGCTTCAGGGACCTGGCAGCTCACATGTTTGGGAGGTGGAGAGCGTGAGCATGGGAGGGCGGGGGACTAGGACAGAACAGAGGAGACTCCTCCAGATGTGCGGGACTCCACTACAAACCTTTAAACATTCCCACGCTGCTTAAGGTGGAAAGGGAGACTGCATAAAAGAGGAAAGAAAGAGACTGGAGTAAACATAGGAATCACACACAGCAATGAAGAAAAAGCAAAGTTCATGAGAATAAGCATTTAGGGGAACTGTGGTTAAGTCATTTTAAAGGAGGCCCTCTTTACACAATCAAAAGCATCATTAAAAATACGTACTGGTCCTGTCACCATAGGTAGGATGACCATAAGACAGACTCAGCTCATGCCTTTATCCCAGCAGTCTCTTGCATCACAGTTGACCATGGTGCAGAGAGGATAAAACTTCTTCAAATGAGTTTTTAGGCATTATTGTTATCATTTATAATTCTGCTTATTAAATAATTTCATTCAGACTTAGCACATCAGATACTTCACAGGGTCATGGGAAATCTCTTTTTTATTTTTGTTTTCAAATAGTACAGCTATAATGCATGTCAGTAGGCAAACGATCCTAGGTCTTCACCACAGCACGGAACATGTAATATTACTATTGCAAATACTAATTCAGATTGCAAACTCCCTAGAATTCAGTTGTACTAAATTGGCATGGGTTCAGGCTCTGCAACTTGATAAAGGGGCTTGAAATGAAACAAAATGTTGATAAATACCCAACAATGTGAGGCTCTATCAGTGTATGACAAGTTTTTAATTTAAGAACATTACATTCTTTTGTATCAAGTCCTTTGATAATATTAATTTTCAAGAACATTAAATTCTGTCTGGTGTACTGAAGCTGGTAATTATAATGCATAAAAATAGCTGAATAACCAGGGTAGTGCCAATTACTCTGTCACTCATGAGTAATCAATTATTTTTGTGCAGCACAATATAGATGAGGCCTGCACACAAAGTAATACTGTACCACACATAAATGAAAAATAATTTTTCAAAAGCAGGATGAGGCACGCCTAAAAGCTTTAACAAATTGACTAGAGGGCTTGATCGTGTCTCTTTGAGGAGCACTAACTTGAGTAGTTTGAAGAGGTTTTGGCCCTGGGTTGGCCTGTGTGTTAACATCCCAGGAATGTTAGATGCACAGCTTCTTTGTAGATAAGATGATTCATGGCAATCGGCAGACCAAATGTCACAACGAGGTGTAAACTGCATGATGAGTAGAACACACGGAGTGGGCGGAAAGCAGGGTTGATAATGGTGCCTGTATCAGAAGCAGGATTTCCTGGGATGTTCTTAGCAGATGCCTTAGGGAGATAGGAGAGTCTTCCTTGAGGCTGAGCCTGTGGAGCCTCTTCTCCAGCTGTATTCTGACATACATACCAAATTGTCTATGTAAGCTCTTGGCAGTGAACCTTTCAGATATCTTGAGTACTGTCTCCTTCCTCAGTGATAGGCTCTTTTAAGAGTTGAAGCTCAGAAAGAAGCTGATAAAATTCAGTACAGCAAGAAGACTGCTTTATAGAGTGTTGTTGGAAGTAAATGAGGTGTTTACAGAGCATTTACTATGTGCAAGGCACTTAACAGACATTAGATCATCATCATTATTATTGTCATTAATGATAATTATACATTAGAGCTAATTGCTTATTTCATGCTTTAACAATCTATTTCCCCTTTATGGAGAACTATGTAGCCACAAAGGAGGTACTAGGAAGAGGCCTTTCTTTGTAAATGCTGAGCTTCATTTAGGTTTATGGGAACTTAGGTTATGGGAACTTCCCACTAAAATCTCTCAAATTGAAACACATTGAAAAAAGAAAGGTTGGAAGATGTTAGGTGGAGTATTATACAAAGCAAATTATTCAATTCCGTGAGTGGCGCTTCTTGAGCATTCATGGACGAGCTAGTTCTATGAAGGAGTGGGCTGTGATTCTTCCCTTAGGGAGTGTGTAACGGGAAGAATGCATGCCGGGCACAAAGGATTTATCACAGAAGCGAGTAGGAAGCTGTGACAGGGTGCATAAGGTAGGCAGATAACCAAGTGTTAGAATAATCACTCCAGGGTGAGGTCAGGGGAAAATTTCTGGAACTTGGGCTATAAGCAACTTGAAAGAAGGGAGGAGGTGAGATGTGGACCGCAAGAGGACTGGAGAGCTGGAGGCAACCCTCTGGAGGAGGGAGAGAGGGCGGGGGAGGCTTTAGGTAACGAAAATCAAGAATGAAGGGCAAGAGTGAAGAAGTAACTAAGACCCTGGGCTCCCAGTTATTTTTGTTGCAGACTGGGTGCTGTGATCTGATGGGGTACACTGTGTACAAGGCAGAGCCAGGCCTGACGAAATTAGCGACTAGAGGAGGACACAGAACCAACCATGGGCACAGAGATCAGCAGGGAGCCACCTGTCCTAGGCTGGGACAAATTAAGGTGGCCTGAACTAGGTGGTGTCAGAGGGCATTTTAGGCGCTGTGACAGGTAAGCCCAGACTTCTCAGTGGCTGACACAGAAAAAGTTCGTCTCATGTTGTGTCGCAGTCCCACAAGAGTGTTCCTGGTAGACAGCCTTCCAAGTACTCCTTCACAGACCCAGGCTCCTCCTATCTCATGGCCCCAGGGTCCTCCAAGGCCTGACTGCCCTCTGTTCAGCAGGTAGATGGGGAAGGAGTCTATCTGCCTGCTTCTTTAGTACTAAATCATACCAGTGCCATCAGCTGGCATATGCTGGACAAGAGCTATTCCTGTGCCTTCTTCTCCACCCTAGATACCAGGGATTTGGAAAATATAGTTTCTGGCTAGACAGCTGTTTCTTTCTTTTTTTTTTTTTTTCCTCAAGTGAAGTCTTTTATTTATTTATTTTTTTAAATTTTAATTAAAAATCATAAATTTACATAGGGCAATGTTGTTTGATTCATTCTGTTATTTTTTTCCCTTTAGACAGCTGTTTCTATGTGACAGTTCCACAGTGCAGAGGAAGGACACGAATCTTGGGTGGTCAGATAGCAGGCTGTCCTACAGCTGGGTTGGTGAGATGGGGATGAAAAAAGAGTAACCCAGGAGCCCGAATCAACAGACAAATTAGTTAACTATTGTGATTGATTAGATAGGCTATCTGAGGGAGAGAGGGGACTGATAGAAGACTCCCAGCTTTCTCGCTTGGACAACAAACTCACTGGTCTTTCCTGTTATAGAGATAAGGAAGAGGGGAGGGAGGCAGGCGTAGGAGAGAAAGGGAGGAGCAGAGATTTGATCTGGAATTTGTGGATTTTCGGATACCTGGGGGCTCTCTCAGTGAGGATGATCAGTACCTATTTGGGGATCTGAAGGTCTGGGCTGGAGATGGGAGTTTGAGCGTCAGTATGTAGTTGGTAATTGTTGTCATGGAAGAGGATGAGTGCTCTGGCTGGGGTCTTTGTCCAGTGGGAGGCCGTGGGATTCAGGATCAGGACTCTTGCTGTGAGAATGGACCAGGGATATTGTGGAGGAGAAGAGAGAGGAGCCATTCACAACATCAATGAAGGGGCTGGGAGGATTACACTGCATTGACTGGAAGCAGGAGTGTCCATGGACCAGGGAGACCATTCTTCTGTTTTTAGAATGTTAAAGCTATAGATACTGATAGGGCCAAAAAGGGCCTTTAAGGTAATTACTTTTATTACAAATCTTTGATACATTAGGAGATATTGACTGGGAGACAGGAGGGAAGGTCAGGGTCAAAGGTTTTGATTTGGGAGTATTATTATACTTGAAATTAAGCTAGGTGATTAGATTCAGAGGGTTAGGGACCTCTGGAGGGCGGCTCAGGGAGGCTTTGTGGATTCCCATATTAACAGGCAGAGGAAAAAGAGAAGAGAGGAGGATCCGAGAGAGGAGCACACTCGGTGGAGGATTGGGTCAAGCCCGGTCAAGAAGGGAGGAGCAAATTCCAGTCAGGGAGAGGTAGTTAGAAGTGTGAATGGCAGGAAGCATTTGCAGGTCAAGTGATGTGTCAGTAAACATGTTTGCACAGTTTACACTTCTAAAACTTCTTAAGTAAAAGGGTAGTCCTCATTTGTATAGCTTGTGCTTGGATTAGGGGGCTGTTCCATAAAGAGATGTTTGATTTTGGTCAAGAAAAAACATTTAAATGGAATCAAAATCTCGCTTCCTAAGAGAATTAAAGGTTAACACAAGAAACTATGAGCGTGAGTTTGCAATCTATTAAGAATGAAGGATATGACACGTCTTAAATGGTTCAGGGCTGGAAAGAGGTTTGATTTAGAAGGAGCTGTTCTTCAGCCTCAGAGAAAGAAGGGACGGGATCAAGCAATGAGGATTCAGTACGCTTGCAGCCAACAGAGGTCAGTGTTGGGATACAGTACGCAGCAGGGTTTTAGAGTCTTCTCTCCTGTCGTACTTGGGGCTTTGATTTAATGTGTGAATTTTGTCAGCCACCTCTCCCCCTTAAGAAATGTCAACACAAGTATGTTGTAATGGAAACCTTTCGGATACAGAGAATGACTTCTTACTCCCTGGAAGTTTCCTCGGATCGTGGGAATGGAGGAGAGCTGATGCCATTTCAATACATCTCTTGCAACAAACTGCCAGATAATAGTACTTGGATGAAACTGTGTCTCATAATGAATACTTTAGAATGGACTGGGATGGAGGGGAAGGGTGTAAGTTAATGGCAAACAATAAATCAGTGAATGTTGGACAGATCTTTTTTTTTTTTTAAAGACATGGTCACAGGCTCTCAGTAGTATATTTTTCTTCCATCAGGTATTCCTGGTATTCTTTGGAAATTTAGACTGATTTAAGCAAGCAGTCACTGTGTGGTGTGCCCACCCTTCTTACTTCATGTCCAGGAGTCACAGAGCCTTGGGCACTGCTGTTTTATGGGGTTTGCTCAGCCCTGAGTGGGGTAAGCAGTTATTTCTTGTTCTCCTGAGAACCTGATATGATGACCAAAAGCTCAGGAGGTGAGGTTGAACTGTGCAGCTCATCAGGCTGCTGTTTTTTAGAGCATTAGCCAAAGTGGTAACTTGAATTTTAAGCTTCTGTTTTTCTATTTTTCTCCTTGCTTCCTTCCTTTCCTTTCTCCTTCCCACTTTCTTTCTGTTGGGATTGAACCCAGGGCACTATACCACTGAGTTACATCCCCAGTCTTTTTTATTTTGAGCCAGGGTCTTGCTAAGTTGCTGAGGATATTAAATTTTTAATTGAATGAGGCTATGCTCGCAGAATGAATTCTTTTTGGTCCTGTCTATTTCTTTTCGGCTTTGTTCCTGTGGACTTGAAAGAGTTGCTAATGGTGTAAGAAACTGTGTGGTGAAAGCACAGGGGAGGAGGGGGGTGGCACAGGGGAAAAGTTTGGGAAGAGAAGCTATGCCTCTGAGGACCTGCCACTCAATGTCCAGCTGTCCCATGTTCTCAAGTTTACCTGGAGAGTTGGTGTCCTTTTTGTCTGGCTTCCTAGGTATGACCAAATGCTCTTTGGAGTAAAATTCTATCTTGAAAGATTGCTGGTACTGGAGAAAATGATCCTGATTTCCAGGACTCATTTTGCCTAGTTATAACATGGAGATGATATTTACTTTCTTGGTGTTGGAAAGATTTGCACAGTTAGGACTTAGCTATGATTATAGAACTGCTTCACGTAGTAGGAGTAGTCAATCTTGGAATGTAAGGAAGCCCGGTGAATAGCACACAGGTGGATGTTTAGACAGGACAGTGCATTCTGAGATATTTTGCTGGATGCGGCATTGAGTCTCCTGTCATAGAAATGACTGAACAGAACATAGAAACCAGAAGCCTGGCTAATAAGTATTGAAGACAGATCTTAACATTACCACAGTGCATACTTGGCACTTGTAATTCCAGCACCTCACCAGAAGTTGTGGAAGATGTGCTTAGATCGGATTATGACTCAGAAAACCAAAACCAGGAGACATAAGTTAAAAAGAGCTCAGATTGGATCCCAGCAGTCAAAGGCTGGTGGTGAGTGGCAAAGTAGTCAAGATTGCCTGGTTCCCTTTTGAGCACTGACACACAACTGGGATGGGGTTGTTTTGGGAAGTTGGAGTAGGACAATAAAGATTTGCATTTCATGAAGCTCGAAGGTAGATTTGAGAGAAGTATAACCTTTTGCTCTTATGTTTCTAGTGTCACGGCCAGTTTGGGTCATGACTACCTGAGCACCAGACAGTGAATTCAACCCATAGACTTGTTGATTCAAGATGAAGATCATTGTTGGGGTGGAAAATGTTAGGGACATGTGTATTGGAAATTCCATCCAGAGGAAACAGCATAAGTAAACATAGAATTTTGGGGGGCATGACCCATGTGGGAGAGTACAGGCTGCCTAGCCTGGCAAGGTGCCTGGAAGGACACAGTGGAAAATAGAGCTCAAAAGTAGTTTGGGTTTAGATCTTGAAGAACTGTGAAATTTACTGGTTTGGGCCATGTAGGTGGTGGGAAGCCATAGGAGTTTGCCAACAGAGGGCAGGATGTGAAGAGATCTGTCTTCTAAAAAGATCAGGCAGCAGTGGTCTTTATTTTAAGGACAAGAGGCTGGAGGCAGAGGCTCCAGTTTAAAAGGAGTAGGGCACATAAGTGGTCTCACAGGGCATGAACTTGGCTGGTGATAGTTGGATGGAAAAGAACAATGCCACATGAAAGTTATCTTAGGTAAAATTAGGGTTAAGAAGTTGAGAGATCTGTGCACTGATAAGCTAGGTGTCTCTTGTAGCCCTCATATATTGTTTCAAATACAGCACTGAATTATTAAACAAATGTAACAAAATCATTGTTTTTTTAACTTAAACACTTAAAATGGTTAAGAGAGTACATTTTATGTCACACACTTTTTTTTTTTTTTTACCACAACTAAAAAATGTTCCACTCTTTGCCTTTTCTATTTGAAACTTAAACCATTTTGTCTAAGCTCCAAACCAGTAAGTTAGAAGGGAAACATGAAATAACCACTTGCTACTTAGAGTCACCTTCAGTTCAATTTAATTGAAGAAATTGGTTTGTGCTGTTGGAATGTGGAGACTGGGCAGCAAGAGAGAAAAGGGGACCACAAAGTGACTTCTCAGGGAACTTAAGGAGATTCCCAGGGGTTCTTCGTTTGACCGGCAACAAGGGCCCCCTTCATGCCAGGAGGGAGGATGGATGCTCCCTCGTGATTCCGTGGTCTGTACCCTGAAGTTTCTTCACATAGGGGTCTGGATCTGTCTGCATGCAATCATAACACACATTCTGGTGGCAATAAACTAGCATCAATAATGGCATACACCAGGATAGTAATTAATATTTATTGGGGTTTTATGTGATATTCTGTCAAATCTCTTTATGTACGCATTGACTCATTTAATTATCACCATGACCCTTTTAGTTAAATACAATTTCCACTCAATTTTTTCAGTTGAGTTATGCTTAAGGACACAGGAATCCTAAGTAGAAAAACTTGGGTATGACCCAAATAAGAACCTGAGGCTTACCCAGTATTTTACTAGAGATAGTAGAGATGAAGGTTTCAGTAGAGTCGGGCACTTAGAAATGTATACATGGCAAAAATAAAAGCAAATATTCAGTATATTAAATCATAGCTGACTTAGGAGTGGTTTTCCTCCATTACTAAAAAATTATATATAATACCAATACATAATTATTTGTAATAATACAAAAGTATTTCTCCTACTATTCTAATAGTATTTGGTTGTATAAAGGACATAAACTGCCTATTAAAAAAGAAGATGTTAGTTTTAGTATGCTAGGGCTGAAAGTGTATAGCTCAATGGTAGAGAGCTTGCTTAGTATGCTATTTGTAATAAATGCCTTTAAAAAATTATCTTTTTAAATTCATAAGTAACAATTATATATGTTCCTTAAATTCCTTATATATTCCTTCTAATTGTATTTATGGTATGCAGCACGATGTTTTGAAATATGTATACATATGGAACAGCTAAATAAAGCTAATTAATATATGTATAGTTCACATAATTTTTTGTTGTAAAAACACTTGAAATCTATGCTCAGTGGTTTTCAAGTATATAGTTACTAACTATTGTTGTCATATTGTATGATAGATCTCTGAAACTTATTCTTACAGTCTAACTGAAATTTTGTGTCCTGTGACCAGCTTCTCTCCAAGCGTCCCCTCCCCAACCCTGGCAACCATGACTGTAGTCTCTGCTTCTATGAGATCTTTTTTTCAGATTCTATATATACATGAGATCATGAAATACTTGTCTTTCTGTGCCTGGCTTATTTTACTTAACATGACTTCTAGGTTCATCCGTGTTGTCACAAATGACAGGATTTCCTTGTTTAAGAAGTGCCTTTTAAATTGAAATTTTATTGAGATAATTGTAGGTTCATATGCAGTTGTAAGAAACAATAGAGAAGTCCCAGGTACCCTTTGTTCAGTTTTCCTCATTGGCAACATCCTGCAAAATGACTACCTATCTTTGATAAGATCTTCCTCGATATAATTTACCTTTCATATTCAGATTTCCCCAGTTTTATTTGTATTTATATGTGCGTATTTAGTTCTACGACAGTGTAGGTTTGTATAACCACTGTTACAGTCATGATCCTGAATAATTCCAGCACCCACCTACCTCCCTCCTTCCATATTCTATCCCTAATCTGTCCTCCTTTTCTTTCTTCTTTCCTCTCTTTTCCTCCCCTTGTGGTACTGGACATTTAATCAAGGGGTTCTTTACTGCTGTGCTATACACCCAGCCCATTTTTCTTTTTGAGACAAAGTCTTGCTAATTACTGAGGTGGCCTCAAACTTGGAATTCTCCTGCTTCAGATTCCTGAGTCACTGGGATGACAGTGTGTACCACTGTGCCTGGCTATTCTCCTTTCCTGTGATTTTTAAATTTCAAGAATGACAAATGGGCCAAGGTGTGGTGGTGCATGTCTGTAATCCCAGCAGCTCAGGAGACTGAGGCAGGAGGATCCCAAGTTCAAGGTCAGCTTTAGCAATTTAGTGAGGCCCTAAGCAACTAGTGAGACCCTGTCTCAACAAAAGAAATAAAAAGGACTGGGATGTGGCTCAGTGGTTAAGAGCCCCTGGGTTCAATCCCTTGTAAAAAAAAAAAAAAAAAAAAAAAAAAAAGACATGACAAATGGAATTATGCAATCTGTAATCGTGGGGGATTATTTTTTTTCACCCAGTCTAATTCCCCTGAGATCCATTCCCGTTGTTGCATGTATCAATAATTCATTCCTTTCTATTGCTGAGTAGTAGTCTGTGGTATTTACGTAGCACTCTTTGTTTAGCCAAAGTGTTAAAGGACACCTGGGCCGTTTTCAGTTTTCACCACCACAAATAAGGTTACTGTGGCTATTATGTGCAGGTTTCTGTATGAACATTTTTTTTTTTTTTTTACATTTTTTTTGATGCTATGTTTTAAACATGAGTTCTTTTCTCCCTTTGGGACAAATGTCCAAGAATGCGATTACTGTATCTATGGCAGTTGTATATTTGGTTTTTAAAGAACTGCTTGTATTCACTTCCTAGAGGTGCTGCAAACTTAGTGGCTTAAAAAATACATATTTCATTCTCTGTAATTCTGGAAGTCGAAGACTGAAATGAATCTTACAGGGTCAGCAGAGGCTGCTGCTTTCTGGAGGCTCCTGGTGAGAATCTGTTTCTTTCCTCTTCTATTTTCCATCAGCTTCTCAGCTTTGTAGCATCCTCTCTTCTCTGACCTGCCTTCCTCTTCTGAGAACCCTTTGTGACTGTATTGCACCTGCCGGGATTATGTGGGACAATCTCCCATCTCAACATTTTTATAAAGTATTTTTTAGTTGTTGATGGACCTTGTTTCATTCATTTATTTATATGTGGTGCTGAGAAGTGAACCCAGTGCTTCACATGTGCTAGGCAAGTGCTCTACCACCGAGCCCCAGCCCCCAATTCCAACATTTTAACTTAATCACATCTGCAAAGTCTCTTTTGCCATGTGAGGTAACATATTCAAAGGTTCTAGAAATTGGGATGTAGACATGGTTGGGGCCACCATTCAGTCTACCATACTGCCAAACCGCCTTCCAGAGTGACTGCACCATTTTACATTCCCACCAGCAATGCAGGAGTGATTCGTTTCTTCCTGCCTTTTCACCAGCACTTGATGTTACCACTATCTTTCATTTTAGCTTTTCCGATTAGGTGTGTAGTGCTGTCTCATTGTGGTCAGTCCTAACTTGCATTTCGCAGGTGGCTAATGATGTTGAACACCTTTTCATGGACTGATTTAGCATCTATATATCCTCTCCATTGAGATATTCATTCGTGGCTTTTGCCCATTTTTTTAAATGGATTGCTCCATTTTATGGTTTGAATTGAGTTAAGTCCTTATACTTTTTAGATCCAATCTTTTATCCCCTTTATGGCTTAGGAATATTTTCTCCCAGTCTGTCGCTTGTTTTTCATTCTTTTCACTTTATCTTTTGTGAAGTAAAAGTTCTTAATGAGATAAGACCCAATTTATCAAGTTTTCCTTTTGTAGACCATACTTTTATATCATGTCTGAGAAATTTTGCCTAACCCGAGGTCCAGTTTTTCTTCTTTATTTAAAAGAGTTTTATAGTTTTACATTTATTTCAAATTCCATGATGCATTTTGAGTTAATTTTTGTAGAAGGTGCTTTTCATAGGAAGAGACTAGATGATATGAGCAGATACCAGTGTCTTTGGCTCTGAAAGATCATGTTCATGGTGCCCCGAGTAGTATGGCTCTCAGTTGGTGCCACCATGGCCGCCTACTTTGCAGACGGTCTGTGCCTGGTGGAAGTCTTTCCCCCTACATCTTTTTGGAGTGGTGCATTGCAGTGTGTGTAAGTGGGGTTTGTTGTTATGCATTCATACGTGCACACAGTATAACGACATCATTTGGTCACTATCACTCCCCAGCTCTTCCCCACTTCTTCCCCTCCTGCCACCCCTTTCCTCTACTCTAGTGATCTCCTTTTGATTTTCACCAGACCCCCCTTTCTTTTCTCTTTTTTTTTCAATTAATTCTTTTTAGCTCATGACAGTAGAATCCATTTTTGACATAACTGTATAGCATGGAATATCTCTTATTCTAATTCAGACTCCAGTACCTCTTCTTCCCCTTCCCTCTCCCCACCCTCTGCTCCCTTCCCTTTGTTGATCTTTCTGCCATTTACCCCTAGTTAATTTTTAAAAATTAATTTTTTGTGGATGTACATGATGGTGAGAGTCACTGTGATATATTCACATCTGTACACAGGAAGGTTATGTCAGATTCATTTCACTGTCTTTCCTTTTCCCATCTCCCCTCCGTTCCTTTTATTCCCCTTTGTCTAATGCACTGAACTTCTAATCTTCCCTTTCCCCACTTATTGTGGGTTAGCTTCCACATATCAGAGAAAACATTTGACCTTTGCTCTTTGAGGATTGGCTTATTTCACTTAGCATGATAGTCCCCAGTTCCTTCCATTTACTGGCAAATGTCATAAAGGCATTCTTCTTTATAGCTGAGTAATAGTCCATTGGGTAAATATACCAAGTTTCTTTATGCATTCATCTGTTGAAGGGCACCTAGGTTGGTTCCATAGCTTAGCTATTGTGAATTGTGCTGCTCTAAACATTGATGTGGCTGTGTCACTGTAGTATGCTGATTTTAAGTCCTTTGGGTATATTCTGAAGAGTGGGATAACTGGGTCAAATGGTGGTTCCAGTCCAAGTTTTCTCGGGAATGTCCAAACTGCTTTCCAGAGTAGTTGTACGTACCAATTTGCATAGCTACCAGGAATGTATGAATGTACCTTTTCTCCCACATCTTTACCAACATTTATTGTTACTTGTATTATTTTTTTATTCATTCTAATTAGTTATACATGACAGTAGAATGCATTTTGACTCATTGTACACAAATGGAGCAAAACTTTTCATTTCTCTGGTTGTACACTATGCAGAGTCACATCATTTATGCAATCATATATGTACATAAGGTAATAATATGTTTCATTTGTTTAATTCTACCATCTTTCCCATCCCCATATCTCCTCCCCTTCCCTTACTTCCCTCTACCCAATCCAAAGCTCTCCATTCTTCCCTTAATCCCCTACCCCATTATGAATCAGCATTTGCTTATCAGAGAAAATATTTGGCCTTTGGTTTTGGGGGATTGGGTTACTTTGCTTAACATAATATTTTCCAACTCCATCCATTTACCTGCAAATGCCATAATTCCATTCTTTTTTAAGACTGAATAATATTCCATTGTGTTTAGATACCACAGTTTCTTTATCTATTGAAGGGCATCTAGATTGGTTCCATAGTTCAGCTATTGTGAGTTGAGCTGCTATAAACATCACTGTAGTATGCTGATTTTAAGTCCTTTGAGTATATGCCAAGGGGTGGGATAGCCAGGTCAAATGGTGGTTCCATTCCAAGTTTTCAGAGGAATCTCCATACTGCTTTCCAGAGTGGCTGCACCAATTTGCATTCCTACCAGTAATGTTTGAGTGTACTTTTCCCCCCACATCCTCACCAACATTTATTGTTACTTGTGTTCTTGATTGTTGTCATACTGACTGGAGTGAGGTGAAATCTTAGTGTAGCTTTAATTTGCATTTCTCCAATTGCTGAAAATGTTGAACATTTTTTCATATATTTGTTGATCAATCATATTTCTTCTTTTGAGAAGTGTCTGTTTAGTTCCTTTGTCCTTTTATTGATTGGATTATTTGGGGTTTTGAGTTTTTGCATATCCTGGGTATTGATGTCCTATCTGAGGTACAGTGACTAAGATATTCTTCCATTCTGTAGGCTCTCTCTTCACATTTTTGATTGTTTTAATAGCAAAGAGAAATCTAAAACATTTCTGATTCCCCTGGGTGTAGTCCCAGTCTCTTATTCATGTATTCACCTAACAAGAAATACCAGACTTCATAGTTCGTTTTAGCAGAAAATGAAAAAAGATTCTATGACATTTTGAATCTCTGAAGTCCTATTCAATTTGTTTTCCTGTGAGCTGGAGAATTGTATACGATGCCTTATTTGAAAAGAACTCTATGTACTGGTTTAATTTATTGGTATTTTTATTACCTATTCTTCTGGTTTTGAAAGTGAGATGTGCCCTTTTCAGTGGTTAAGGACCTAATTAAGGTCCTTATCATATTGTGGGACTCTGACTCCAGGGCATTGCAGAGGCCAGCGGTGGAGTGAGTCTTGGAGAGGGATTAGGGAGGAACTTTCAAAAGCTTAAAACTAACATCTTGAAGGACAGGACAAAAACACAAGATTTACATATATGATTCCATATCAGTATTAATGCTAAATGGTACTGACAGATCCATGAGGGGAGAGTCAGATGACATTGGCTGTGTCCAGGTTATACAGTAAAGGAGTAAACATAAACTTGTGTCTCCCTCTGAAACATCCAGGAGGGTTCACTACCATCAACTCAGATTAATCCTTGTTCTGGTTGTTTTGTATTACAAATTTCTCATACACTGCATTTGGAAGGAACAAAGTCAATAGAATATAATATATGCACTCTTCAAAAAGTCAGCATGGAAAATGGAGTGGCTTCTGTAATAAATAGAGTAACTGGATTTGTAATTATGGAATGATTTTTACCCTTGGCCCTCGAAGATAGATTCCACTGAAATCAATGAGATTACATGCATGGATCAAAGGCAGAGTGTTGATTAACTTAAAAGGTCAAATTAAATCATCTCACAGACTAGTAGCTACATGTGCTAGAAGAGCTATTTAAAATACATAATCAGATCTTTATACCTTTGCAAAAATTATTAGCTTTAAACTGAATGTTTTATACCTGCTCTTTTGTTGTCAAGAATGTGATAAAATAATATGAATATTATTACAGCATCTACATCTTGAAAATGATGACTGTATAATTCTGAGAACTTTGGCGGTGTATCTGGTCCCCACATTGTAGCCTGATTGTAGGTCCTCAAATGAAAGGAATAAATCTCCAAAAAATAAAAAGTGCTATTACGATGAGTTATTTTTCTTTCAAAGCAAAGAGAAAAATAGAGATGCTAATGGAAGGCAGAATAAAACTTGGCGTGAGCCAACAGTGCAGTTTCCTCATTTCACTTGGTCTCCACTTAAGTGCTAGCGGTTTCTCATTCTCAGCGTCAGCACCAAGAAATGTCACAGGGCACCAGACTCCTCCCTCACGTGATAGCTCCCTTACACTCCAGGCCCAGACCTGGCGGTTCCTCATCCTCCCTTCTAAATATCCTACCTACGTCTTGAATCTAAAGCAAAAGAGGCTCAGTGTAAAGTAGTACACACGTGGCTAATTACCTGGGGCTTTGCCTTCACCCTTTTGGATAGAGCAATCCTATTTTCTGACCTTGACTCACTATCTTTTCCTTTTAGACATTTCCAAGACAGGTGCACCCTGATTATTTTATTTCTCTATAGTTCATGGAATCAGAGTTTCTATCATTGAAGTGGGACAAATGTCCACCTTGAGGTCCATTCACATCTGTGGTGTTATCCGGTCATTTGGGTGAGGGTGGTGGTCTGTGAATTTCCTTAGCATGTTGTCTGATTTCCTTTTGGGATTTTCTGACTCTTTACCTTGGCATCATAATTACCTATGTCCCTGTCATTTCTCTCATAGACTGGAAACCCCTTTGTTCTAGGTACTTTTGTGTCCTCACGTGGCATCTAGTTGGGGCCTGCAGCAGTCTGGGCACAGGATAACCATGGACAGGTTGTGTTTAACTTTTCCACATATTCTCAAGTCTAAGCGAGGCATCTCATGAGACACAGCTGAACTGTGTATGCTGTGACATTTTCATGATAGGCTTTTGTTGGCTTGGATTACAGTTGTCAGATCAAAGGGTCTACTGCCTTATGACCAAATTTTCTGCATTTATATCTTCAAAAAGAGAAATAACTATCTTTCCTCTTTCTCCGCATTTTTATCTTATACATGTACTTCCTGCTAATCACTACTTTGTGACTAATCATCAGGGACCTTACATTTAGAAGCAAACGTGTTAAATTCATGTCCTACATTTGTTATGAGGGAGTCACTTGGGTATTTTTCTGGAAAAAGAAAATCACAGTCTTAATCCTCTTATTATTAATATTAGATGATCCTTAGAATCAACATGTTATATGGCAAGCATAAAGAAACAGCGTGATGTTCTTTCAGAGAAATTGTCTTGCACAAAAGAATGCCTCCTGTTTTCATGCAGAAGTATTATATAAATCCAAAATATGATTATTATTATTTTATGTTTTTAATTATTATTAAAAGTGGGTCTATAAAGCCAGGAAGATTTATGTTTTCCAGGAAAACAGGAAACAAATCTGGTTTTACTAGTCATACCTAGTAGAAAGCTATTAATTTTCTTCCAAGGATAAAATAGGATTGCAAGTGGTTGTTTAAAAAATGCATTAAAATGGCAATGTGCACATAATTTAAATGAGCCAAGAGCTGCTAATTATTCTGGCATGTGTTCAGTTACTTTTGTACTATTTCTCCTCTAATGTAAACAAGAGAATTCCTCCTAATTGCCCAAAATAGCTTTTAGTAGCTGCTGCTTTTTTCTATTTTTGTATGAATATTGTACAGTTTGCATATTTAAGAAGTAGACACAAAGTGTGATTATTTAGAATATGGTTTTCCAAAAAGAATGCACTATTACTTATATTTTTTAGACTTTAAAATCAAATTAAGGTGCTAATTAAGCTGCTCATTTACTAGAGCAGAAAATAATTATACAATGTGTATCTGGGGGAATAAATAGCCTCATGTGCATCCAAATGAGGTAGAAGTGGGCTCAGACATGCTCTCGTCACATGGTACATGGAACACAATGCAGAGTGAAGAAACAAGGCCCTCATCATTGCATACATGATAATTCTTTTATGGAAATGACATTGATTTATGGCTGTGTCTACACTAGTCTTCACAGCTCAGGATCTTCAGTGTATGACTAAAATACTGCAGCCTTATTTTTAACTCATTTTATTAGATGTTTACAAAATTTAAACGAATAAATTCACCTCAAGTTTACTGGATAAGTTTCTGCTTCCTCCAGCATGGGGAATTAAATATATAGTTAGAGCTCAGATAAAACATGCTCATGCTGGGGAACAGGATGGCCTAGGGTTTTTGCGCACTCTCGCGCACGAGCGTGCGTGTGTGTTACAAATCCTATCTCATTGTTACTAAAGGACTATTTGTGGGCACTTGGGAGAAAGAGCCATTTCTTTTAGAGCCTGCCACCTGAAGGGAGTGAGATGATAGAGGCTGGTGTACAAAGACTAAGTGAGGAATCCACAGGTTATGAATGCACCCACCTGGCGCTAGAAGCGGCAGGAGAAAGATGTTGAGTGACAGGAACCTTGGAAGCACACATTTCCTTCAGATCACGAGGTTATTAGTTGACGTAAAAATGTTTTGTGCCTTTACTCCTTGCCATCTTCCTGTTTTGACCCTGGGGACATCAGCTGGGGAGAGGGAAAAGGAAGGGGGAGGAGAGAGGAACATGGCAGTGAATTAGGGAAGAAGCCAACCCACGCCTTTGTCACTGCAGGCTTTCAATCTGAAGCAGAGCCACGCTGGGAAAGGAGGAGATTTACTGCTAAGTCAAGCCCAGAGTTATAATTACTATCCAGAATTGGGCATTCTGGTTTCTGAACCAAGACTGTTTTTCATCCAGGCTCAAAGAAACATTACCCATGCTAAATAAAACCTAATGAAACAGTGGGAGGCAAAAATAAAGTTCTGTTTTGATTATATTATGGTATTTGCACGAGTAACAATGCAATTTTAAACGTGGGGCTAGGTTTGTAGGAAATGAGGGAACTATCTAAGGTGTTTAAAAAGAAAAAAAAATAGTTTGTTAAAACTTGAAAGTAGATGCAATGAGCAGTAAGAAAGTGTCATCAGGATAATAAACTTTGTGGACTCCAGGCAAGGCAAGTGAATGGAACCTGGAAGGGAGGTAAGGCAGCTTCAGGTCTAGCGCCCCCTGGCTGTCGGCAGGAGCAAGGGAGAACCTGCCCAGGAGCAAGACAACCTCAGCCCCTCTGGATTCCTGTAGGTTAAGATCTACCAAACTCATAATCAAGGATCAACAAAATGACAGAAGAAAAATCATCTGTCTCATCATGATAGGAGTCAGCAGAAACAATAAGAGAAGGATTTAGAGCCCTAATTGGAATTATCGGATGTGCAATATTAAATGATAATATATGAAATGTTTAAAGAAATACCCAGGTATCTCTCAGAAATGAGAATGCAATAAGGAGCTGTCCAAAATAAGCAGGAAGATATGAAAGAAACCAAATAGATTTTCAAAATAGAAACAGTCCTATTGATGATAAATTCTCCTTGATATTTTCCATCCCCTTGTATTTTTGTGTTGCATTATGGGTAATTTCTTTCATTTCATCTGTAAATAATTTTCAATGATCTAATACATATTTTCTTTACCAATTCATTAATTTTTAAAATTCAAGCAATTTATTTTTCTGTTTTGACAATATTAGTTCACTGAGTTAAGCAGATCTTTTAGACATTGCCACAAAAATTGCATTCATTAGCATCGCCACTGATCTCATTAGAAAAATCCAGTTTTCCAGAAGCTGTCAAGCTCCTGGTGGCAAATATGACTTTTTCAAAATTCTACTTTTTGCTTGAAAACCTGAATTTTATCATTGGCAACAAATTCTGCCAGTTGTTTTCCTTGAAATAACAGGCTCACTTCATTTGATTTTGAGAAAATGTCTGCCAATTATCCAAGTCTGAATAGCCATAGTTCACCTGTCAGTCACTGTTTAAAGTAAAAGATGGTGTTCCTTGAAAAATACCCTTACGTCAGCTTGCAACTCAATCACACAAGTGTTTTTCCTTGAGACAACCATCATCCTTTGGTACTCAGCAAAAGTACCTTTTGTACTTTCCATTTTGTCACAGAGAATATTAAAAAGACATTGCTCAAAGGTCAGGATTTAATAAAATTAATATTTTTTTTCCTGCTTCACCAAGCACATCGTTAAGTGAAACTGGCATTTTAGAAATTTACTGTGAATGTGCAGCTGTGAAGAACACGGTGAGTACTAGCACAGGTTGGGGCCACTGCCCTGGCTTGTGCTAAGGCAACAGAAGTTTTATCTACCGTTGAGTCTGCACCATCAGTGTATGTGTCAAGGCACAGAAATAGACAGCATCTGCTACTAGATTTTAGCATGTGGGTCTTTGAAAGGATCTTCGGAACCCTGTAGGTCCTTGAACCACACTGTGATATTTGTTATTCAAAAGAATAAGGAAAATGTCTCCAGAAATAAAAGACGAAGTAGAGGAAGGATTGCTGAACAAAGGAATTGGTAATCTAACAAATCTCACTTATATAACATAGTGATATCTTATTTGTCAGATATAAAAGTTAAATTATAGACAATAGTAGCATATTCACTGGGTGGGGTGCAAATAGCGTTAAGTTAGCAAAGATATTCTGGAAGCAGTGTTATCTTGTTAGTTAACTTTAGAATTAAATTGATATATGAAAGAAAGTGTTAAGGATAGAGAACGTCAAGTGAAAGGTTATGGATTGTAGGTAGTTACCCATTTTCACTCTCATCTCTAGTCACAGAAATGATAGCAAGTGGATGTTTTTAAAAGATCTAAACCTATGCCCTTTATAAAGGAAGGGGAGATAGTTTTTCCTAGACAAACAAAAGCTGAGGTAGTTCATCATCATCAGGCCTGTTTTACAGAAGGTTAAAGGGAACTCTTCAAGCTGAAAGGATGGTAATTAGTCATACAAAAACACATGAAAACGTGAAACTGGCTGGTAAGAGTAAGCACACAGCTAAATTCAGAAGACTAACACTGTAATGGTGGTGCATAAATCACTTGTATCTTTGGTCCCAAGATTAAAGGACAAAACTATTAAAATAATGACAGCTATAATAATTTGTTTTGAGATACACAATATAGAAAGATGTACATTGTGACAAGAGAAATTCAAAATGAGGGAGGAGCAGAGCCACAGTGTATTTTCTTTTTCAGTGCTGAGGACCCAACCCAGAATCTCACGTCTCCTAGGCAAATGTTCTATCGCCATATTTTGTCCCCAATCCTGGTTTTAAATTTTTTGAAGCCAAAGTTAAGTTGTTATCAGCTTAAAATAAACTATTATAACTAATATGTTTTTCCTGTAAGCCTTGTGATAACCACAAAGCAAAATCTTATGGTAGATACACAAAAAAATAAAGGAAGGAGCCAAAGCATAACTACCGAGAAAATGACTTAATCACAAAGGAAGGCAGCACGAGAGGAAGAAAGGAGCAAGGGCTCTGCAAAATGACCAGGAAGTAAGTAGCAACGTGGCAGCGGTCAGTACTTAAGTACCAACATTTACCTTGAGTATAAACAGACTAAATTCTCCCATTAAGAAGACACATGGTGGCAGAATGCATTAAAAAATTAAAAAAGACCCAATTATATTCTGCCTCAGAGAGACTCCCTCACCATTGTTTTTCAGCACTGGGGATGGAACCAAGTCTTGGACATGCTAGGCAAGTGCTGTACCACTGAGCTCCATCTCCAGCCCTCACTCCACCTTTAAAAACCATATAGACGTATGCAGGCTGAAATCAAAGGGACAGAAGAAGATACTCTACGCCAATGGAAAACAAGACAGAAGGAACAGTTGTACTTAGATTAACTAGACTAGACCTAAAGCCACAACCAATGAAACAAGACCATTATGAACCAATGAAACAAGTCATTACGTAACGATAAAGGGGCAAATTCACAAGAGGATGCAATATATGTTAAGATATGTATCCAACATCAGACACATAAATTTATAAATGAAATACTAATAAATTGAGGGGAGAGACTGTGGTACAATAACAATTAGTGACTTCCATATCCCTCTTTCAACAATGAAAAGATCATCTACATATTCATTAAGGATGCCTTGGACTTAAATTGCACCTCAGACTAAATGGACCTAACAGATATAAACAGAATATTCCAGAGAACAAAATGCTTATTCTTCTAAAGCATACATTGAACATTCTCCAGGATAGATTATATATTAGGCACAAACCTTTCTTTTTCTTTTTCTTTTTTTTTTTTTTTTGTGGTTCTGGGTCCCCAGTCATGCACGTGCTAGGGAAGTGCTCTACCACTGAGCCACATCCCAAGCCCCACAAAACAAGTCTTAACAAGTTTAAGAAGATTGAAATCATATCAGGTATTTTTAAAAATTTGATTTTTGTGATTGTAGATGGACAAAATGCCTTTATTTTTTTTAATGTTTATTTTTATGTGATGCTAAGGATTGAACCCAGTGCCTACACATGCTAGGCAAGTGCTCTGCCACTGAGCTACACCCCTGCCCCCTCAATTATCTTTTTTGACGATAATAGTATGAAGTTAGAAATCATTAGCAGGAGGATCTTGTAAATATGCAAGTACATAGAAATCAAACCACATGTTCCCGAACAACCAGTGGGTCAATAAAGAAATTAAAAGGGAAATTTAAACATATTTTGAGACAAATATAAATTTACATGCAATATACCCAAACTTTTGGGATATAGCAAAACAGTCCTAAGAGGGAATTTTATAGCAATAAATGCCTACATTAAAAAAGAAGAAAGATCTCAAACCTAATTTTTTTACCCCAAGGAAGTAGAAAAATAACAAACTAAGTTCAAAGTCAGCACAAGGGGAAAAATAATGATCAGATAAGAAATAAAATAGAGACTAGAAAAACAAAAACGATCAATAAAACTTAGAGGTTTTCTTTAAGATAAACAAATTTGACAAAGTTTTAGTTAGACTAAGAAAAAAGAAAAGACTCAAGATCAAAAACAAAAGGAGACATTATAAATGATACACAGAAATACTAAGGGCCATAAGAGACTATTAGGAACAATTGTATAACAAATTAGATAATCTAGAAGAAATGGGTAGATTCCTATACACACACAGCCAATCAAGACTGAATCATGAAGAAATAAGAAATCTGAACAGAACAATGAGTAAGAAGATTAAATCAGTAATAAAATCTCCCATCTAAGAAAAACCCAGGATCAGATGACTTCACTGCTGAATTGTGTAAAACATTTTAAAAAGAACCAATACCAAGCCTTCTCAAATTATTTCATAAAAATGAAGAGGAGGGAATACTTACAAACTGATTTTTAAGGTCAATATTAGCCTGACAGCAAAGCCAGACAAGGACCCCACAAAAAAGAAAACTACAGGCCTATATTCCTGATTAACATAGAGGCAAAAATTCTCAACAAAATACTCGCAAACCAAATTCAACAGCACAATGAAAAGATAATTCACCACAATCAAGGAGCATTTATCCCAGAGTTATAAGAATGGTTTAACATACTTAAATCAACAAAGGACAAAACCAATATAATTATGTTAATGGATGCAGAAAAAGCTTTTGACAAAATTCAGCATTCCTTCATGATAAAAAACTCTAAGGTATAGAAAGAATGTACCTCAACACAATAAAGGCCACATACGATAAATTCACACTAACATCATACTCTGTGGGGAAAGTTGAAAGCTTTTCTTCTAAGATCAGGAATGAGACAAGATGCCCTCTCCTACCCCTTGAATTTACCATAGTACTAGAAACCCTAGAAGAGTTATTAGGTAAGAATAAATAAAAGGCATCCAAATTGGAAAGAAGTTAAATTGCCTCTGTTGGAAGACAATTGAAACCTTATTGAAAACCAATAAGACTCCTCCAAAGAACTATTAGAGCAAATGAATGGATTCAGTAAAGTTGCAGGATACAGTATCAACATGCAAGTACCACCAAAACTTTATAACACTACAAAGAACACTGTTAGTAAAGTCCTGCCTTTCTTCCTTCTACTTACTTTTTGGCTAATTAATAGCTAATTGACCAAAAATTAGGCCATGCTGGGGAGGAGGTAAAGAACCAATGTTCCCGGTAATAATCTGACTCGAGGGTGTGGAGTAAAGGAGAATTCAGTGTGATGACTTCATTGATTTGTACTATCTCAGTGTCAGGGGATGATGTAATTTTGTAATTCTATGGTTCTGCCTGTGATTCAGTGTGAAGTTTCTTTCTTAATCTGTAGAGTCCTAGTAAATGTCAAGGCATGGTGGGCTGAAAATTAGTACAAATCTTATGTGAATTCTGCTCTGACCTTTTGTGAATTCTGCTCAGCGGGTGTAGCATTTCTCATCTGATCACACACTCGACAGTGTGGAACTCCAAGATGGAGCAAGCGAATTAAGTAGATGCAAATAGCATTGCTATCAAAGAAGCCTTAGGATTAAAGGTAGAATGCTAAGATTTGAATAGGCTCCCTTCCTGGAAGAAGTTGATTTCACATGGAATGTTATATGACACCAGAAGGGAAAATGGGGGCTGGGCCAGGAAAGTCCGGAGTGGGTGGGATGCACGTTCACAGGAAGCATAATGCTTAAAGCCCAGATTTAAGAATTGAAAGGAGGCAATCTCTTCCTTAGCTAATTCCATAAGATTTAATATTTTCCTATGACAGACCCCTCCCACTTGGATTGTAGGATGCCCTGGGTTCCATAAAAATTGATGATACAGACAGAATGCTAAAGATTTAGGTGTCCAGGTGATCATCTGAGTTTCCCCACATGTATCATCTGGATCTCTAAGGGACACATCTGCATTCTTAAAATTCTGTTAAGTGAAAGAAACAGGTTATGTAGACTTTTTCCATCAAAGTACATGGTACCGACAGGGGCCTAGTATGTTAGCCCCATTTTTCGGTGGTATTTTTATTTACTCTCTGTCTCCCTGATAGTTCATTTAAAACTGTACTGCCTACTACTACAGTCACTAGCTACAGGTGGTCACTTAAATGGATTGAAATCACTAAAGCTAAGTTTTCAGTTTCTCCGTCAGGCTAGTCATTTTCAATGTTCGATATCCACATGCAGCTAGAGGCTGCTAAATCGGACAAGGCTGATGTAAAACATGCCATCACTGAAAGAAGATCTATTGGTCAGGGCTGACTTAAAATATCTCTCACATCTGCGTTGAGGTTTTAGTTTTCTCTATCAGCCTCCGAGGCACTACCTGCAGTGTGCCTAGACTTTTCTGACAGACACTTTGTGGTCTACACTGATTTCTCAGTTCCTGCAGTCTAGTTCCACGAGTAGTTCAGAATCTCAGGGTCATACCTGGGCTTCTTCACCACACAAAATCACTCTGTATCTAAAATATTTGCATCCAAAAAAGAGCGATGAATTGTTTTGCGCTCTGATAGCCACCAAATCTGTGCTTCGGGTACAGCGAGTCCTCCAGTTTCTGGATCTCTCTGGTTATTCTCACGTGACTCCTGTCTTTCTGATCTGGCCTGCTGTCAACCTTTTAACTACTTATATCCTTCTAATATATCCTCCTTGACGTCTCTGTTTCCATGTGAGTAAGTTGATTAGGAAAACTGACAAAATTGTGAGTGAATGAAGACTGGGCTCTATACCAGTGATTTTTTTTTTTGTTGTTGTTTGTGTTTTGTTTTGGTACCAGGGATTGAACTCAGGGGCATTCTACCACTGAGCCACATCCCCAGCCCTATGTTGTATTTCATTTGGAGGCAGAATCTCACTGAGTTGCTTAGTGCCTCTCCATTGCTTGGCTTTGAACTCATGATCCTCCTGCCTTAGCCTCCCCAGATGCTGGGATTACAGGCCTGGTGCCACTGTGCCTGGCTATACCAGTGTTTTTTGAACATTGAATTACAACCCATTGATGGATCATGAACACTAGTGAATTTTTAAAACCAAATATTATTATACGTTGACAAATCATAATTGAACATATGATGTTTTGGTAAGTGTATGTAAAGTAGCATGGTTAAATCAAGCTAATTAACACATTCATCCCCTTGTTTACCTGTCATTCTTTTATGGCATATTTGAAATTTACTTTTTAAATTCTTTTGTAATACACAATACATTTTAACTGCTCTAGTCATCTTGCTGTGCAATAGATCTCAAAGCTTATTCATCCTGTTTTTTGAAATTTTGTACCCTTTGATCAACAACTCTCCATCTGTTCTCGCCTCATTACCCCAATAGTAATCATCGTTCTATTCTCTAGTTTTGTGAGATCGGTTTTTTGAGATTCTGTATATATGAGATCATGTGTTATTTGTCTTTCTGTGCCTGGCTTATTTCACTAAGCATGTCTCCTGGGTTCATGCATATTGTTACAAATGACTGGATTTCTTTTTTAAGACCGAATAGTATTCCATTGTGTGTGTGTGTATATATATATATATATATGACACTTTCTTTATCCATTCATCAAATTGATGGACACTTAGGTTGATTCTATATCTTGGCTACTGTAAACAATGCTTCAATGAACATGAGTGCAGATATTCCTTTGACATTCATTATATTTTCATTAGATATATATCTAGAAATAAGGTTACTGGATGTATTAGTCTGGTTTCCATTACTGTAACAAACACCTGAAGACGATCAACTTATAAAGAGAAAAGGTTTATTCTGCTCATGGTTTTAGAGGTTTTGGTCCTGAATCAGTTGACTCTCTTTCTTTGGGCTGTGTAAGGCCATCATCATGGTGGGAAGCACATGGTAGAGCTAAGCTGCCTACCTAATGACTGATCCTCAAAGAGAGAAAAAGGAAGAACCTGGAGTCCCACAATTCCCTTAAAGGGCACACTCTTGTGATTAGAAGGCTTCCCATTAAGTCCTACTTCTTAAAGGTTCTAGCACCTCCCACCAGTGCCCCAGGTTATGGACCAAGCCTTTAATGCATGGATCTTTGTCAGACTTGAAGATCTAAACTATAGCACTGAATCTTATGGTAGTTCTATTTTTGGAGTTTTGAGGAGCTGACATAACATTTTCCATAATGGTTGTGCTAATTTGTTGTCGTTCTAACTTTGTTGGTAAGAAAAGGTAAATTCCCTTTTCTCCTCATCCTTGCCAACATCCCTTGCCTCTTTGTTAAAACTTTGTTAAAAGCTATTTTAACATGGGTAAAGTGATGTCTCCTTGTGACTTTAATTGGCATTTGCATGAGTGTTAGTGATACTGAAAATTTTTTTCATTTGCCTGTTGGCTATTTGCATTTCTCCTTCTTTTCTTCTTTTTGGTATTGGGGATTAAACCTAGCGGCATCTCATTGTTGAGCTATATCCCCGGTCTTTTTTATTTTTTGAGACAGGATCTTGCTCAGTTGCCTGGCTGGCTTCGAACTTGCAATCTTCCTGCCTCAGTCTATAAAGTAACTGGGATTTCAGGTGTGCATCACTGCGCCTGGCTGCATTCCTTCAATTGAGAACTCTTTGTTCGTGTCCTTTGCTCAGTTATAAATTGATTTTTTTTTCTTGCTATCATTTGGTTGAGTTCCTTGGATATTTTTAATATTAAACCTCTTACTAGAAGTATAATATGCAAATATTTTCTTCCATTCTGTAGGTTTTCTTTTCCCTCTGTCGATTGTTTCCTTGACTCTGTAGTAGCTTTTTGTTTGATGTAATCCCAATTTATCTTTTTTTTGTTTGAGTTGCCTGAGCTTTTGGGACAATATCCAAAAAAAAAAAAAAAAAAAAAATCATTGCCCCATACCAATGTCAAAGACTTTGCTCTGTGGTTTCTTCTAGCAGTTTTACAGTTTGGGGGTCTTACATTTAGGTCTCTGATTGAGTCATTTTGAATTGACTCTTTTTATACGGTATGAGACAAAGATTCAGTTTCATCCTCCTGCTGTGTATATCCAATATTCCTGGTAGTATTTACTGAAGAGATATCTTTTCCCCACTATATGTTCTTAGAGCCTTTGTTGGGAATTGCTTGATGGTAGCAGGGATTTATTTCTGGGCTCTCCACCCTGTTCCATTGACCCATCTGATTTTTAGGTTATTACTAGTCTGATATTTTTGTTCATTTATTTCTTTCGTTTTGTTTTTCACAGTGATGGGGATCAAATCCAGGTGCTATTTTGTTTTGATTATAATTGTTTTATAATATATTTTGAAATCAGGGAATGTGATGCCTTCAGCTTTATTATATTTGTTTAAGATTGCTTTGACTATTCAGGGTCTTTTGTGGTTTCAAATGAATTTTAGGATTTTTTCTATTTCTATGGAAAATGACACTAGAATTGGATAGGAATTTCATTGAATCTATACATCACTTTAGGTAGTATGGACATTTTTACAATAATAATTCTTCCAGCATATGAACTTGAGATATCTTTCCTTTTATTTGTTTTGATTTCTTTAATCAATGTTTTATAGTTTTTAGTTTACAGGTATTTTACCTTCTTTGTTAAATTCACACCCAGGTACAGTATTTTAGTTTTTGTTACCATTGTAGAAGGAATTTTTTCTTAATTTCCTTGTCAGATAGTTCTTATTAACATGCAGAAACACTATTAATTTTTGAATTTTGGTTTTGTATTCTGTAAAATTCTGAATTTTTTCATCAGTTTTAATAGTTTTGGGGTTTTTTTTGATGGAATCTTTTAGGGTTTTCTATATATAAGATCATGTTATCAATGAATAGAGGTAATTTAACTTTTTCCTATCTAATTTGAATGGCTTTGTTTCTTTCTTGTGCCTAGTTGCTCTGGCTAAGATTTCTAGTACAGTGTTGAAAGAAGTGGTGAGAATGGGTATCCTTGTTTGTTTATTTGTTTTTATTTATTCTTTAGATTTAGATATACATGACAGTAGAGTGTATTCATTTTTATACATAGGAAAGTATGTCTCTTCATTCTACCATCTTGCCTATTCCCATCTTCCCTCCCTTTCCTTCATTCCCCTTTGTCTAATCAGCTGAACTTCTACTCTTCCCCTTCCCACCCGCCTGTTGTATGTTAGCATCCACATACAACAACATTTGAACCTTGGTTCTTTGGGATTGGCTTATTTCACTTAGCATGATAGTCTTTAGATCCATCTCTGATCTTAGAAGAAAAAAATGGTAACTTCACTGTTGTTTTTTTTTTTATTTTTTTTATTTTTTATTTATTTATTTTTTTTATTGTAAACAAATGGGATACATGTTGTTTCTCTGTTTGTACATGGCGTAAAGGCATACCATTTGTGTAATCATAAATTTACATAGAGTAATGTTGTTTGATTCATTCTGTTATTTTTTCCCTTCCCCCCACCCCTCCCACCCCTCTTTACCCTCTATACAGTAGTTCCTTCCTCCATACTTGCCCCCCTCCCTAACCCTAACTCTAACCCTAACACTAACCCTTCTCTCCCTCCCATTATGTGTCATCCTCCACTTATTAGCGATATCATTCGTCCTTTGGCTTTTTGAGATTGGCTTATCTCACTTAGCATGATATTCTCCAATTTCATCCATTTGCCTGCAAATGCCATAATTTTATCATTCTTCATGGCGGAGTAATATTCCATTGTATATATATACCACAGTTTCTTTATCCACTCATCAATTGAAGGGCATCTAGGTTGGTTCCACAGTCTGGCTATTGTGAATTGAGCAGCTATGAACATTGATGTGGCTGTATCTCTGTAGTATGCAGATTTTAAGTCCTTTGGGTATAGGCCAAGGAGTGGGATAGCTGGGTCAAATGGAGGGTCCATTCCAAGTTTTCTAAGGAATCTCCACACTGCTTTCCAGAGTGGCTGCACTAATTTGCAGACCCACCAGCAGTGTATGAGTGTACCTTTCTCCCCACATCCTCGCCAACACCTGTTGTTGCTCGTATTCTTGATAATTGCCATTCTAATTGGGGTGAGATGGAATCTTAGGGTGGTTTTGATTTGCATTTCTCTTATTACTAGAGATGTTGAACATTTTTCCATATGTTTGTTGATTGCTTGTAGATCTTCTTCTGTGAAGTGTCTATTCATTTCCTTAGCCCATTTGTTGACTGGATTATTTGAATTCTTGGAGTAGAGTTTTTTGAGTTCTTTATAGATTCTGGAGATTAGTGCTCTATCTGAAGTATGATTGGCAAAGATATTCTCCCACTCTGTAGGCTCTTTCTTAGCATTGCTGATAGTTTCCTTTGCTGAGAGAAAGCTTTTTAGTTTGAATCTATCCCAGTGGTTGATTCTATCTTTTATTTCTTGTGCTATGGGAGTCCTGTTAAGGAAGTCTGGTCCTAGACCAACAAGGTGAAGATTTGGACCTACTTTTTCTTCTATAAGATGCAGGGTCTCTGGTCTGATTTCGAGGTCCTTAATCCATTTTGAGTTTAGTTTCGTGCATGGTGAGAGATATGGGTTTAGTTTCATTCCGTTGCATATGGATTTCCAATTCTCCCAGCACCATTTGTTGAAGAGGCTATCTTTTCTCCATTGCATATTTTTGACCCCTTTGTCTAGTATGAGAAAATTGTATTTATTTGGGTTTGTGTCCGTGTCCTCTATTCTGTAACATTGATCTACCTTTCTATTTTGGTACCAATACCATGCCGTTTTTGTTACTATTGCTTTGTAGTAGAGTTGAAGATCTGGTATTGCAATACCCCCTGTTTCACTCTTCCTGCTAAGGATTGCTTTAGCTATTCTGGGTTTCTTATTCTTCCAGATGAATTTCATAATTGCTTGCTCTATTTCTGTAAGGTATGTCATTGGGATTTTAATTGGAATTGCATTGAATTTGTATAGCACTTTAGGTAGTATGGCCATTTGGACAATATTAATTCTTCCTATCCAAGAACATGGAAGATCTTTCCATCTTCTAAGGTGTTCTTTAATTTCTTTCTTTAGTGTTGTATAGTTCTCATTGTAGAGGTCTTTCACCTCTTTTGTGAGATTGATTCCCAAGTATTTTATTTTTTTCGAGGCTATTGTGAATGGGGTAGTTTTCCTAATTTCTCTTTCCGAAGATTCATCACTTATGTATAAAAATGCGTTGGATTTATGGGCATTGATCTTGTAACCTGCTACTTTACTGAAATCACTTATGAGTTCTAAGAGTTTTCTGGTGGAATTTCCAGGTTCCTCTAAATATATAATCATGTCATCAGCGAACAGGGATAGTTTGAGTTCTTCTTTTCCAATTCGTATCCCTTTAATTTCTTTGGTTTGTCTAATTGCTCTGGCCAGAGTCTCAAGAACGATGTTGAATAGAAGTGGTGAAAGAGGGCATCCCTGCCTTGTTCCAGTTTTTAGGGGGAATGCTTTCAGTTTTTCACCATTTAGAATGATATTAGCCATGGGCTTAGCATAAATGGCCTTTACAATGTTAAGGAATGTTCCCACTATCCCTATTTTTTCTAGTGTTTTGAGCATGAAGGGGTGCTGTATTTTATCAAATGCTTTTTCTGCATCTATTGAAATAATCATGTGATTCTTGACTTTAAGTCTATTAATATGGTGAATTATGTTTATTGATTTCCTGATGTTGAACCAACCTTGCATCCCTGGGATGAAACCCACTTGATCATGGTGCACTATCTTTTTAATATGTTTTTGTATGCGATTTGCTAAAATTTTGTTGAGAATTTTTGCGTCGATGTTCATTAAGGATATTGGTCTGAAATTTTCTTTCCTTGATGAGTCTCTGTCTGGTTTAGGTATCAGTGTGATATTGGCTTCATAGAATGAGTTTGGGAGGGTTCCCTCCTCTTCTATTTTATGGAATACTTTGAGAAGTATTGGAATGAGCTCTTCTTTAAAGGTTTTGTAGAACTCGACTGAGAACCCATCTGGTCCCGGACTTTTCTTTGTTGGTAGGCTTTTGATGACTTCTTCTATTTCAGTACTTGAAATTGGTCTATTTAAATTGTTTATGTCCTCCTCGTTCAGTTTAGGCAATTCATATGTCTCTAGAAACCTGTTGATGTCTTCGAAATTTTCTATTTTGTTGGAGTATAGATTTTCAAAATAGCTTCTAATTATGTTTTGTATTTCCATCCTGTCTGTTGTGATATTTCCTTGTTCATTCCGAATTTTAGTGATTTGGGTTTTCTCTCGTCTTCTCTTTGTTAGTGTGGCTAAAGGTTTATCAATTTTGTTTATTTTTTCGAAGAACCAACTATTTATTTTGTCAATTTTTTGTATTGTTTCTTTTGTTTCAATTTCATTGATTTCAGCTCTGAGTTTAACTATTTCCTGTCTTCTACTACTTTTGGTGCTGTTCTGTTCTTCTTTTTCTAGGGCTTTGAGCTGTAGTGTTAGGTCGTTTATTTGTTGAGTTTTACTTCTTTTATTAAATGCGCTCCATGAAATAAATTTCCCTCTAAGTACTGCTTTCATAGTGTCCCAGAGATTTTGATATGATGTTTCTTTGTTCTCATTTACCTCTAAGAATTTTTTAATTTCCTTCCTAATATCTTCTGTTATCCATTCATCATATAATAGCATATTGTTTAATCTCCAGATGTTGGAATAGTTTCTGTGTTTTACTCTTTCATTTATTTCTAACTTCAATCCATTATGATCTGATAGAATACATGCTAGTGTCTCTATCTTTTTGTATTTGCTAACATTAGCTTTGTGGCATAATATATGGTCTATTTTAGAGAAGGATCCATGTGCTGCTGAGAAGAAAGTGTATTCACTCTTGGTTGGATGGTATATTCTATAAATGTCCGTTAAGTCTAAATTATTGATTGTGTTATTGAGATCTATGGTTTCTTTGTTCAATTTTTGTCTGGAAGATCTGTCCAGTGGTGAGAGAGGCGTGTTAAAATCACCTAGTATTATTGTGTTGTGGTCTATTTGGTTTCTGAAATTGAGAAGGATTTGTTTGACATACATAGATGAGCCACTGTTTGGGGCATAGATGTTTATGATTGTTATATCTTGCTGATTTATGCTTCCCTTAAGCAGTATGAAATGACCTTCTTTATCCCTTCTGACTAACTTTGGCTTGAAGTCCACATTATCGGAAATGAGGATGGATACTCCAGCTTTTTTGCTGAGTCCATGCGCATGGTATGTTTTTCCCCATCCTTTCACCTTTAGTCTATGGGTATCTTTTTCTATGAGGTGAGTCTCTTTCAGGCAACATATTGTTGGATCTTTCTTTTTAATCCAGTCTGCCAGTTTATGTCTTTTGATTGATGAATTCAGGCCATTAACATTCAGGGTTATTATAGAGAAATGATTTGGTTTCTCGGTCATTTGGTTCATTTTTAAAATTTTGTTTATTTATTTGTTTGACACAACTTGTTTCCTCCTTTATTTGACAATTCCTTTAGGATAATTCCTCCCTTTGCTGATTTGCTTCTTTGTTTTTCATCTCTTCCTCATGGAATATTTTGTTGAGAATGTTCTGTAATGCTGGCTTTCTTTTTGTAAATTCTTTTAGCTTTTGTTTATCATGGAAGGATTTTATTTCATCGTCAAATCTGAAGGTAAGTTTTGCTGGGTATAAGATTCTTGGTTGGCATCCATGTTCTTTCAGGGCTTGAAAAATGTTGTTCCAGGCCCTTCTAGCTTTTAGGGTCTGGATTGAAAAATCTGCTGATATGCGTATTGGTTTCCCCCTGAATGTAATTTGGTTCTTTTCTCTCACAGCCTTTAAAATTCTGTCTTTATTTTGTATGTTAGGTATTTTCATTATAATGTGCCTTGGTGTGGGTCTGTTGTAATTTTGTGTATTTGGAGTCCTATAAGCCTCTTGAACTTGATTTTCCATTTCATTCTTCAGATTTGGGAAATTTTCTGATATTATTTCATTGAATAAATTGTTCATTCCTTTGGCTTGTTTCTCTAGGCCTTCCTCAATCCCAATAATTCTTAAATTTGGCCTTTTCATGATATCCCATAGTTCTTGTAGATTCTGTTCATGATTTCTTACCATCTTCTCTGTTTGTTCAACTTTGTTTTCAAGGTTAAATATTTTGTCTTCAATGTCTGAGGTTCTGTCTTCCAGGTGTTCTATCCTATTGGATATGCTTTCTATGGAGTTCTTAATTTGGTTTATTGTTTCCTTCATGTCAAGGATTTCTGTTTGGTTTTTTTTCAATATCTCTAACTCTTTATTGAAATGATCTTTTGCTTCCTGTATTTGCTCTTTTAACTGTCGATTGGTGCGATCATTCAATGCTTGCATTTGCTCTTTCATCTCATCGTTTGCTTCTCTGATCATTTTAATTATGTACATTCTGAACTCCTTTTCTGTCATTTCTTCTGCCATGCTGTCATTGGGTTTTATTGATGTAACATCTAGATTTGTTTGCAGCATTTTCTTTCCTTGTTTTCTCATATTGTTCAGGTATCAGAGGACCGCTGAGATATTGCAGATTTCCTCTATTGACTTACAATGTCCCTGAAGATTTCTATATATATCCCCCCTTAGCCTTCAGTAGGCTGAAGTCTTGGAGGAAGTTGATAATGCGGTGCTCCACAAGGAAGCTGCCTCTCTAGGAGTGGTGGCCTTCAGGTGGGGTATAATCCCTGCTAGTGGGCAGAGGTGCCTCCACTTGTTGACCAATGGTCATCCAAAGGGGACCTAGGCTGTGGGCTGAGGCAAGGCCTGTTTGGGCCTGAGTCTCTGGTTTTACCGTCCTTGTGGGGAAACCTCACCCAGCAGGGAAGACTCACCCGGTGGGGAGGTCTCGCTGGTCAGTTCCCTCCTAGAGGTTCCCGTCAATTTACAGCTACCGCCTGGGCTGGGCTGCCTTCCTCTGCAAAGTTCCCAGGGGCCCGGCCCTACCTCCTGGGCCTGGGAGCCTCACCCTTCGCAGATGAATCTCCTTAGGCTGCCCCTCCTCAGAGAATTTGCCCACAGGCCTGGAACCTTCGCTCCGCCCTAAGCCTGTCTCTGTGCGGCTCTTCCACCCAGAAGCCTCCTAGATCCTGGGACCCTGCTCTGCACCTAATCGCCTGGCTGTGTGGCCCCTCCTCTGAGCAGCCACCTGTGGCCCCGACCAATTGCTCTGAGTCCCAGAGACCCGCCACAGGCCTCTTCCTCCAGACAGCCGCCCAGTATTCCGGTGCGGTCACTAGGAGTCCAAGAAACTCACTTTGTGCCTCCTCCTCCCACCAACCACCCGTAGCCCGGGGCAATTAATCACTCCGAGTCGAAGTGACCCTCCCCGTTCCTCCTCCTTCTCCAGATAACCCCCCGGGTGTTCAGGAGCAGTCCCTCTGAGTGGCTCTGAATCCACGTGACCCGCTGCACGGGTCCTCTGGGCAACCGCCTGGAGCTCTGGTGCTGCCACTCAAGACCAAGCGTCCCACCGCGCTTCTCCTCCAGGCAGCCCCCCTGTGTTCAGGAGCTGTCACTTTAAGACCAAACAACTCACCACTCGCCTTCTCCTCTGAGCAGCCACCTGGAGCGCTAATGCAGTCACTGAGAGTCCACACGACCCGCCGCGCTCCTCCTCCTCCTCCTCCTCCTCTTCCTCCTCTGGGCAGGCCCCGGGGTTCAGAAGTGGTCAGAGTCCAAACAGCTCGCCACGCAGCCCCTTCTCTGGCAACCGCCTGTAGCTCTGGTGTAGTCACCCGAATCCAAGCGGCCGCGCTCCTCTTCCTCCTCCTCGTCCTCAGGGCAGGCCCCGGCGTTCAGAAGCGTCGTTCTGAGTCCAAACAGCTCGCCGCGCGGCTTCTCCTCTGGCAACCGCCTGTAGCTCTGGTGCCGTCTCTCCGAATCCAAGTGGCCACGCTCCTCCTCCTCCTCCTCAGGGCAGGCCCCGGTGTCCTTAGTCCACACAGCTCTCCTCACCACTCCTCCCCTGGGCAGCCGCCGGAGCCCCAGTGGTTGCTCCGAGTCCCAGCGCTGTGCCGAGCAGCCTCCTTTACGGCGCTCCCAGCTGTCCGCGTTCACTGCTCCAGTGGGGGGAGGGGCGTCTCGCCGGCAGTTCTACTTCACAAAGTTTCCTGCGTTCTGGGACCACCGTCCCATCCGGGATGCCTCCCCAGGGGGTGAGAGTCACCCGGCTGCTTTGAGTTGGTCCCAAGCGTCTCAATATCTCCTCTTTTGAATCCTGAGTCCTGGAGCAACATGAAATGCAGCCACCCTCTAGGCCGCCATCTTGAAACCCCCCTTCACTGTTGACAATGATGCTAGCTATGGATTTGTTATATATGACCTTTATTATGTTGACATGCCTCCCCTCTATACCTACTGTGTTGAGAGTTCTTATCATGAGTAGTGGATTTTTTAGATTAAACAAAATACAGTAGAAAATATTCATCTCAAAGTTAGTGAACTATTATTTCGTGAATCTTGTGTTAGTTATCTATGTATAAGTTTGTATGCTGAGTTGTACGTTCTTAATGTAGAATAAAAATGTTTGACAGTTACAGTTGCATACTGTCTAGCAATTCTTCAGTGTGTCTAGTGACTTCAGGAGCTGTTTGAAAATTTTCCTTCTGTTCCCAGCTCTTCTCTATCATCTTTCCCATGGCTGGCAAAGGTTGGTCTTCACTTCCTATTGGCAAATAAAGGCTCAGGCAAAAACTCCTGGAAAAGTCTTCCTCTACCAAACACATTGACTGGTGCTGCTTGCTGCCGACCAGCGGGACAAACTACACGTACTCTTCAGAGGTTCATGAAGCAGCTTCCGCTTTATTCAGATAACACCCTCAATATAGAAGCAGTCTCCTGCATAAGCAACTGTAATCAGATATGTCCATCCAATCCTATTAAAGGTCAAGTGATCATGAGCTCAAGCACTAGGCAGCTGAACTAATCATCATACAGCCAATGGTAAACGCTTCCTGTTTTTCTCAAGGCGCATTCAGCACGCCCTTTGGCTCTCTGCCAGTTGCCATCTTGGATGCATGTGGTGTAACCCTGGGCCCTGGGTCTCGCCCGCCAAAGACTGGTCCTCACTCTTTTTCTTCTCTTTGTCTCAAGGGAGAGGAGGTGCCATTTTTCTCTTGATTTGGGGCTTATCCTAACCGCCAAGGTGTTGATAGGAGGAGGTGAGGCCTTTGGGAGGTGATTAGGTCATCCTCATGAATGGGATTGGTGCCCTTACAAAAGAGGCTTGAGAGAGACCCTGTGTTCCTTCCACCATGTGAGGATACAGTGAGAAGACAGTTGACTGTGGACGAGAGAGGAGGCTGTCCTCAGACCCTGAATCTGCCAGCACCTTGACCTTGGACTTCCAGCCTGCAGAGCTGTGAGGAACAAGTTCATGTTGTTTGTAAGTCCCCGTCTAAGGTGTTCTGTTAGAGCCGACAGAGTAGACCAAGGGGCCTGCTGATGTCCTTGTTGGGAGCTCATCCCCTTGGAAGCTTCTGTGACCTGGTGTTAACTCTGCTTTCACTGAAACTGGTGTTGTCTCTCACCAGTGATGGCTATACCTTCTGGGCCTCACTTTTCCTCTTGATGATAAAAATCTCTTCTCCAAATCTCTCCCAATTTAACTCCTGTGTTCCCCCTTTTCCTTCATTTTCCTCCCATTTCCGTGATCATTTATTCTCAGACTTCCTCGTGGTTTCCTCTTTGTTTTCCTGAAGTGTTAGTGTTTTTTTTTTTTTTTGTCATTCTGCCTGGATTTCTGCTTTTCTCACTGGATACACAGGTCCTAGGGGATTTCCTTTAGACCTGTGACTTCAGTCACTATTTGCATGCTGATTACTTGTGTCTACATCCCCACCTGATGTCTAAGGAATATCTTCACTTGAGTGCGCCACGGCACTGCAAAAATATGCCTAAAGCTAAACTCATTATATTTTCTCCTAACCTGCTTCTCTTCCCATGATCTCTATCTCAGTAAATGGTACCCTAAACTCCATGAATTTATACATCTTTTAGGATTCCTCCCTTTTTATGCCCACACCCAAATAGTCAACAACTCTACTTCCCTATCTCTCTCCTTTTTCAGTACTAGGGATTGAACCCAGGGCCTTGCAGATGCTAGGTAAGCACTCTACAGACACACTCTACTCCCAGCCCCCGTCTCTCTTGAGGCCATGACCTGCTTACCCAAAGTGCCAAGGCCCACCCTTATTTGTCCCTTCTTATTTGCACAATGATAGCAACCTCCTCACTGGGCTTCTTGTCTCTCAGGTTGGTCCTTTAAAATTTTTCCTCCACTCTGTCATTGGAATGGTTTTCCTTTTTGGAAAACTGTAACAAGATTGTACAAGTAGACAATAGCCCATTTGTTGTAAAAAAAAAATTTAAGCAAAAGAGCTGAGGAAGAAATGGAAGTCTCTTTTCCTGAACCCCACTCTCTTCCTCAGGGATAATCACCATAAAATTTTAGTGTGGGACTTTTTAGTCCTTTCCCTATACATTTACATATAGGTTCATAAACAAAGATATGGGATTTTATTTTTACATATTGGTGGTCATATTGTTCACTCAAGTTTACTTTTTCTCTTAATGCCTTGTAGTACACCTTCCATACCAGAATATGTATGTCCACATATTCTTTCAAATTGCTGCATAACTTTATAAGGTATGGGCTTGGTTCTATTTCGTCCTATGAATTGACATTTAGATTATTTTCACATTTTGGCCATTACAGATAATGCTGCTGTGAAAAATTTTGTATATATATTGTATCATAATTGAGAGTGTGTATTTCTGTTGAATTGTTATTTAAAAGTGGAACTGCTGGGTCAAAGAGTACATGCCTCTAAAATTTGAATAGATACTGCCAAATTGTCTTCCAAAGAGCTGTAGCCAATTTATATTTCCATGAAGACTATTTTTTGACATTCTTATACTTGTAGTGTAAAAGCTACCCAGTTGTTGCTTTTATTTGCATTCATTTGATCAGTAATAATGCTTAACATCTTTTCATATGTGTAGTGTGAACATTTTTACTTGTTTTATACTTTATACTTTGCCTATTTTAACTGGTGTTGTCTTTTTCATATTGATTTGTAGGAGTTGTTACAAATACTTTCAATCTCTCTCTGTTTTTAACCCCTTAAAAGTACCTTTGATCATATAAAAGTTAAAAATTTTTAGTCAAATTGTCAATATTTAGATTCTGATTCTGATAAGAACTTTTCACTCCCAGGTTATATTAAAACTATCTTATATTTTCTTAGGAATTTTTATAGCTTTGTTTTTACATTTAAGCCTTTATTCTATACAGAATCATGTTTGTTTGTTTTTTTTTTTGTGAAATACAGGATGTGGGGAATCTAATTTTGTTTCCAAATTATCAGTTAGTTGTACCAATGCTGTTTGATCATAATGAAGTAGCAATATGCAACTGTTTCTAGAATCTCTCTTGTCCTCTGTTGACAGTTCTACATGTTTTAATCATTAAAGCTTTACGTTTTGAAACTTGGTATCGCAAATGCTGCCTCACTGTATTCTTTTCAAAGGTATTCTCATACATTTTCTACTTTAGATCTTTCTAAAGAGCTTGTTAGTCCAAAGAGCATCATGCTTACAACTTGACTGGGGTTACACTGAATTTATATATTAACTGGGTGGCTTCACAATTTTGAGTTTTCCCATTCAGAAGTTTGGTATACTTCTTCATTTACTCAGGTCTTAATTCAGGGTATTCTTTGAAAAAAAAAATGTATTTTCATTTGTATGGATTTTATGCATTTCTTTTTCTTCGTAACAGGAAAAAAATACATAAAATTTATGGCATACCTAGGTATGGGAGTATCAGACTTAAAGAGGGAAAGATAGCTGACCCTCATATAGAGTTTACAGGAAGGAATAGGAGCTTGGGCTTCTGGGAAAAGAGGAGATGGTTCAGTCTATGGAAGGTTAGAATAAGATGTGCACAGCCAGCAAAGGCTGTCTTGTTATGAAAATGGAGTCTCCCAGGTAACAGCCCACCTGCAGTAATTTGCATCTGGGTCAAGTATCAGACCCCCATTCTCCCTGTGGAACGATTCCTTTGAGCTATGCAGGCATGAGACTCCTCTCTAACATTCATCCCCAGGAATTATCCAGATCTGAACCAAAGGTGTAGAGCACCAGCACTAGTACTGCTTTCTGAAGGAGGACCTCCAAGGGCAAGGACCCAGGCTTCTGAATTTGTAGGCTTGGTTTTTAAGAAGGATCTGAGAGTATTCTAGAACTCTTGATACTCTGGACAGACAAATGGAAGGCATTCTGGCTTTTTCTCTGCCTCTAGGAGAGCCTGAAGTTTGTCTATCCAGGAAAATGGATTTCCTGGATATTACCTAGATTTTATTGTTTCTGTAAATGGATTTTTTCATTATGTTTTTAAATTAGTTATTGCTGGTATATGTGAAATTTGTTTTTGTGTGTGTGTGTGTTTAAGCCACTTTAGTGAATTTGTATTAATTATGCATATAATAATTTTTTCCTGTTGATTCTATTGAATTTTTTTAGCTTAATTATCATGTCTAAAAATAAATGTTTAGTTTATTCCCTTGAGATATTTATCACTTATTTCCTTTTACTTAAAAGTTATTTTTTCCTTATTGAACAGGCTAGGATGTGGTAAAGTTTTAGTTTGTTAATTTATATCTCAGTTTTCCTTTATGTCTTTTTCTTTTTTTTTTCTTTTTTTTTTTTTTTTTTTTGGACAGCTCTCAGTTGGCTTTATTTGTGATTCCAGAATCAGGCAGTGGTGTGGGCCAAAAATGATTCAGAATGCTCTACTGTATGACATTGGGTGGGTTATATTTATGAAACTGTTCTTGAAAATAAGGATTGGGTCCTTGTCCCCAAGTGTTGAAGATTAAACACCTGAGAAATGCTGAGGTAAGAGTGAAAAGTAAATTTTATTTAAGAAACAGAACAGAGGGAGAGGGAGAGGGAGAGGGAGAGACTCCTCCAGAGAGAAAGAGGTCCAGAGCTGGTGCCGGAGGGAGTTGAGGTGTCTTGCCCCTTTATAGATTTTAGGTTTGTTTTCTTCTCAAGCCTACCTGATCAAAAGACAGGAAGAGAGCTGCAGGGGGTGACTGCTTATGTTGGAAAGTGTGATCCTTCCTCTCCCCTGGAGGCTGTTAGCAACCTGGTGATGAGAATTGGTCTCTACCAATTTCCTTGTCTTTGATAATCAGCTAGCTACCTGTCCTTTGCCCTGGTCTCATTTATAGCCAGAAGAAAGCAAGTGACATACAGAGAAAGTTAGGCACACAGAGAGAGGACTAGTTACAGCTCACACCGTCTTATTTGAACATGGTTCAAACAGTTGTACTCTTATGCTCCTTGTGCTTATTAGCACATCTTGATTAATTCATTGTTTTTGTGAAATTACCTTCCCATTGTGGGCAATCACAGAAGAACAGTAAATCGCAGGACCCTACTTTCCCATTATGGAAGTAGAAGGAGCCTTGTATATTTCTTCCACTAGATTCTTCCTATCAAGGATTCCACATCATCAAGGGAAGGTCCAAGACCTAGACTTAGCCCACTGAACTCACTGTCCTATGACTTTGGCTCTTGGAGAAAGTGACTCATGCATACAAGCAAGCAAGAAACACGGGAATTCACTGATACCAGACACCATGTAATTCCTTGTGTATGTTTGAGCTAGGTTTCCTTCTGGTTGATTTTATGAGCTTTCTAAAAGCTTTTCAATAAATCCTCTTTTCTTTTCTTTTTTTTTTTTTTTGGATTAAATTAGTCAGACTTGGTTTCTGTTCCTTGTAACCAAGAATCTGATCAGATACATTTTCTTGGCCCTATCTTTAATTAGACTACCATAAAAATAATCTGCATATTTCTGATGGCTAACTGTTATCAAGAAAAGGCAATTTCTTTCTATTCCTAACCTATAAAAGGTTCTCCAAAATTTAGAATGAGATTGTAATAGCAAAAAAATTTTTGTATTTGAAGTGTATTTTGATATGTATAAAAATCCCAATATTTTCTTTTGTTTTTCCTAATGTTGAATCTCGTGACAAACTTATTTTGTCATGATATATTTTTCCTTTAAAACACTGTATTTGATTTACATCAATTTTGATTTAGGATTTTTTATATACATTTTAAATAATATTGGTGAATAACTATCTCATATAGCATATAAATTTTGTCCACTTTTAGTAACATGATTATGTTCAATTTATAAAATGATCAGCGGTACTTTCTACATTTTCAATGATTGATCAGGAATTGTTTTATATAAAATAGATATCACTTGTTTCCTCAGTTTTTCCCTAGCGCTCACTTATACAGCCATTTGGGTCTTCTTGATGCCTTCTTGGGAATAGACTTTTACAATTACATTTCTATTTTCTCCAGTGGTTCTTGGTCTCTTGGTATTTTCTATCTTCTCTTGAGTCAATTATTTTATGTAGTCTTTAAAAATCCATTTAATGTAGTCTTAAATATCTAGGTTAATAATAACTTGTATGTGATATTATTTTTAAAATTTAAATTAATTTAAAACTGATATGTAAAATATAAAAATTATAAGAATTCTGTTTACACTTGTGTTCCTTTCTCATCCTAAAGGTATCTGTTCCTCCCTCTCTTTTTTCTGTCTCCTTGATCAGTTCGTCTACCTTATTGGTTTTTTTTTTTTTTTAATCGAGCCTGTCTGATTTTTGTTTTTCATTTTGTTAATATTTTTTATTCATCTTCACTCTGTTTCCTTTGGGCTTTTTGGTCTTTGGATTGATGAGTCTTGGTGGGAAGCACAGCCTGCCTTGTCTATCAAAGCTGACTGTGTCCACCTCTCTTTTGATTGGGCACAGACACTGTGATCTAGGCACTGTAGGTATACAACCCAGGTTTTGAACTGAGAATGAGCAGCAAGACTAAGTTCTTGAGACAACAGTGACAGAGTCATCAGGGAGGTCAGTGGTATGAGATGCAGCTGCTGGCATCTGGTGGGACTAATACCATTGTTCTCTCCAAATTGGTTCTATGTGTCTCCACACTGGCACTATGATGGACATTGTCCTAACTGCAACTCTGAGCCTACCTTTACTGCCAAGCCAGTGGTCTTGTGAGCCAAGCAGTGTTCTGTTAATAAATTGCTTTCCTAATATTACTTGGTCATAAAGAAGAATGAAATCATGGCATTAAGATGGACTGGAGACTCTCATGCTGAGTGAAATAAGCCAATCCCCCCAAACCAAAGGCTGAATGTTCTCTGATATGCAGATGCTAACACACAAAATAAGTGGGGGCAGGGCAGGGAAGAGGCTAGAAGTTCAGTGAGTTAGACAAAGGAGAATGAAGGGAAGGGGGATGGGAATAGGATGTATCGGATGTCACTTCTTTGTGTTCATCTATGAATATATTGACCAGTGTAACCCCACGTCATGTATGACTACCACAAGAATGGGAAGTTAGACTCTATGTATGCATAATATGTCAAAATATACTCTATCGTCATGTATATATAAAAAGAACAAATTTAAAAATAAGAAAGAAATAAATTCCTTTCCTATGTTTAAATCGGTCATAGTTGGTTTCTGTTGCTTCCAACTAAGAATGGTGACAACATGTGATTTCATTGTTATTCTTTTCCAAATAATGTTCAATTGCATTTTGATTTCTTTTTTCTTTTAGCCTAGAAGTTCTCCTGGAAGATGTTTAAAATAGTATCAAGTTGATAAATATGTTGGTTATCCTTTTGTTGTTAATTTCTTTTTGTGACATGGTCAGTTAATGTAACTTGTAAATTTCTGAATTTTGGAATTCATTGAAATTTTGCCTGTGGTCTTATTTGTCACATATTATTATGGATCCAAGAGTATATTTTTTTATTTGTGTGTTTGAAATTTTCTTTCTGAATATAGCCATTTCTGATTTGTCAAATTTACTTTGCACTTCTGAGAGTTACCAATCTTCATGATTGAATATAAATTTTATTAACGTAAAATATTCTTTTTTGTTATATTTACTGTTTTTAAACTAGAATTTCATTTTATTTAATATTTCTACACTTTCATTAGAAGTTATATATTTTCTGTACTGCTATTAAAATTTTTCTTTGTAATGTTCTTCCTTCCTATGTGGGAATCTCTTTTAAATGGGAAGGATTTAACATTGTGTTTATTACAATTATTGATCTGATCCATTATATTCTTACTACTTTATTTTATATTTATCATCAGGTCTTATTTTTTTTTTTTCCTTTGAATCTTTTGTTGGGTTTATTACCTTTTATTCATTCAGTTTTGATTTTTCTTTTCTTAATTAGTATCCTTAATATTTTTATTCTACTTATTTATTTAGCAGTGCTGGAGATTGAATCCAAGACCTTACCCATGCTAGGCAAGTGCTCTACCACTAGGCCAAGTCCCTTCTTCCATATGTTTAAATAAAATCTGCCTTCTAATTGTCTTAGAGCAGCATTATCTGGTGGAAATTTCTGTGATAATGAAAATGTTTTACATTTTAGTATTGTCTAGTATAGTAACCACCTAGCTCCACATGACTGAGTGTTTGAAAGGTAGCTATGACTGAAAAACTGAAGTTTTAATTTTCTTTAGTTTTAATTAACATACATTAAAAAGCCACATGTAGCCACTGACTGTATTGTATGAGTTTGCTATAGCTGCTACAGCAAAATATCACAGATTGGGTGACTTAAACAATAGAAGTTTATTCTCTCATAGTTCTGGAGGCTGAAAGTCAAGATTAAGGGTTCAGCAGATCTGGTTTCTTCCCAGGCTTCTCTCCTTGGCTTGCAGATGGCCTCCTTCTCTCTGTGTGTTCACGTGGTCATAGTTTGCTCCCATCCCTCGTGTCTCTTTTTGACTATGAAGACTAACCTCTTCTTATAAGGACAGCCTTCCAATTAGATTAGGGCCCACTTCAATAGCCTTATTTTAATTTAATCACCTACAGTCACTTGGGGGGTGTTAGGGTTTAGGACTTCTACATGTGACTTTTGTGGGGACATTATTCATCCCATAATAATAATTGGACAGCACAGGCCTGGAGTTAATCATTTGTTTCTTCCTCTTCAGATACACTGCTACTAAAAGGAGAGGATACTTTGGTTTTTGTCTTTCCCATCTCTCACCATCATCTGCCCTATTATAATTATCTGGGATTGTAATTTCCATTTTCCCCTTGTATTCTGCATTAGTAAGTATTTAGACTTAACTTAGAAATTCTACATGTTTCTTTGTTCATCACATTTAACTGTTTACCATGTATTCTTCTTCCTTGAAATCATTTTTCTTATTGCCACAGTATTACCCTCAGATGAGTCTTTCAAAAAAGGGCTTGAGAGCTGGGTATAGAATTCGGAGTTTGAAATTAATAATTTGAAGACATTGTTTCCACTGCTGGCGGCTCACTCAGATGCCCTGTACCATGTAGATACCTATCCCTCAATTGTGAGCTTTGGTTATTAACAGTTTACTTCCTGCCACTCTTCTGGAAAATTGCTCCTTATCCAAGGATAGCAAACTCATTTGGTAAATTACTCACCCTCTTCTCCTGAGGGTAATCTCCGGCCACTTGCTGGCTGATAGGACTACAGAAGGCTTTTTTCATTGCTTCACAGTGAAATGTTCATGTTGTAGAGTTCTCTGTAGGATACATTAAAGCTAGACTCCTGTTGATATGACATCAGATGTTAGTTCTAGACTGTCTCTTAATCCCTCTCTTTCTAGAGCACCCCCTTTTATTTTATTATTGTAAACAAATGGGATACATGTTGTTTCTCTATTTGTACATGGAGTCAAGGCGTACCATTTGTGTAATCATAAATTTACATAGGACAATGTTATTTGATTCATTCTATTATTTTTTCCCTTCCCCCCACCCCTCCCACCTCTCTTTTCCCTCTATACAGTCCTTCCTTCCTCCATTCTTACCACCCTCCTTATCCCTAACTCTAAACCTAACCCTAACCCTAAGGCTAACACCTTCCACCCCCCATTATATGTCCTCATCCGCTTATCAGTGAGATCATTCGTCCTTTAGTTTTTTGAGATTGGCTTATCTCACTTAGCATGATATTCTCCAATTTCATCCATTTGCCTGCAAATGCCATAATTTTATCATTCTTCATGGCGGAGTAATATTCCATTATATATATATGCCACAGTTTCTTTATCCATTCATCAACTGAAGGGCATCTAGGTTGGTTCCACAATCTGGCTATGGTGAATTGAGCAACTGTGAACATTGATGTGGCTGTATCTCTGTAGTATGCTGATTTTAAGTCCTTTGGGTATAGGCCAAGGAGTGGGATAGCTGGGTCAAATGGTGGTTCCATTCCAAGCTTTTAGAGCACCCCTTAATAGGTCATATGTACTTGATTCCCTGTCTCAGGCTCTCTTCTAGGGAATCTTATCCCAGTTAACACTGAGCCAGTATTTTTCCACTGTTTCATACCCTCCTGTTTATCCCAGGACCATTGCCTAGTAGATCATTAGAAAATGTTCCCAAATGAACAAATGGAGTCATTGTCCTTGGGCAGCATGCTGATCATTTTACACATTCTTTCCAAACCTAATTTCTAGTTATAAAATTAAAATTCCTGATTTTGGCTTTAAAACCTCGTTATTGCAGTGGCTTCTTCACATCACTACCATCTTCCTTTATTTGCTAGTATGCTCTGATTTTTTAAAATGATCCTAAATACATTATTGCACCTAAATTATATACCAGTCTTATATTGCTTGTAAAGTGTGTCCTGTGTCATTTCCTCAGGACACAATTTTGAGGACTAATGTTTCTTTGTATTGATTAGAACCTAGCACCTTGCTAGATACATAGTGCCCAATCAATACATTTGTGTAATTTTACTTGTCGATTTGGTTTAAAGGAATTTTATTTGGACACAAGTTTTCTTGTAGAAAGTATTCTTTTTCTTTATTTTCCTGGGCCATTTATCCCTGTTTGGAAATTCCATTTCCATAGCAACAGATTATTATCAAAGAAAGAGGATAATATGGTCTTTACTTTGAACAACAAGAAGGGGAAGGATTCTGAGAAGAAAACTTGTAATTGCAAAGTTTTAAATAAGATGAATGAATCAAGCAGAGGCAAACAGTGTGAAGAAGGATAAATCATTTCTAACACTGTTAATAATATTATTATACTTGAATATGATGAAATTAGCCAGCTGGATCCAGAGGCTTAAAAATTAGCAATGTGATAAACTTCAGAAGCTGAAGGCAAAAAGCATTAGGTCAGTCCCAGGGGTCTCTGCTGGCTTCAACGGAGGGCCCTCTATTTGATCAGTGAGGGCAGGGGTACAGAACCCATTTATGTAATGATTTGCAGTATCATCAAGTTTCCAATAAGCCTATACTTGAGAGTTGCCTGTGGTGACTTTTTAATTTGCAAAAAGTGTTCAATATCCAAGTGGTGACAAACTGAATCTTGCACATAAAGAGGAGAAAAAATAATGTGACCCCAAACAAGTTTCTCTTAGGAGAATATAAAGAAGGTGTGGGACAACCTTCAGCAGTTGAAAGTCAGTGGCTATTTCTTTAAGATTTATGTGACAAGATATATAAAAATATACTGGTTACCATCAAACAGACTCTCCTGTCATGGAGCATGCTTTTCTTGAAGTTGAGACTTTCTGATTGGATAAAAGGAATGCTAAAGGGGTGAAACGACACCTGAAGTTCAAAACCCCAAAAGTCTTGTAGGTCCAGAAGTTCCAAAGAGAAGGCAATATGGTTGGGGCACAGGACATGCACAGCTGACTGTAGGCTCCTTTGGTCTTGGTGTTCTCAGCTGTGAAATAGGGGTTTCAGTAGTTAAAATGAAGATCTTTTAAGAACACTCAGCTCAGTAGCTCCATAGTTCTAAGTAAAAGCATAAGCTATGATTATTCTTTACATTGGTAGCTGGATTCTTTTTTCTCATCTGTATTATTCTCTGTGTCAACTATAGTTCTTTATGTACTCTGGATACTAGTCCTTTGCTGGTTATACGTGTTGCAGATGTCTTCTACTCTATGGCTTGTCTCTTCATTTTTCTATTCTGTCTTTGAATGATTGGAAGTTCTTATTCAATGTAGTAAAACTTCTCAGTTGCTACTGTTACCTTTTACATTTTTTTTGAGAGAAATACTTCTTTATCCTGAGGTTATAAATACAATTACTTTTTTAATTTTAAGGGTATCATTTTTTTCTAATAAATTTAGAATTTTAATTTACCTGGAATTGATTCTTATATATGATGTGCTAAAGGGTACAATTTTATTTTTTCATGTGAATATCTAACTATCTCAGCACCATTTCTTAAATACCTACTTGTTTTTCCTAAATGAGCTGCCACAGGATCTGTCTTCATGATCAATTATCCAAATGTGAGTGCATCCTGTCTGGACTTTCTCATTTGTTCTGTTTGACTATTACGGTACAACTACCACAGCATTTTATTTGCTTTAGTTTCATAATACATCCATATCTGTTGGAGCAAGCTCCTCTGGTCCTATTTTTTTTAATAGTCATGATTGGATGTTCAATTTTATCAAATGACTTTTTCTCTACCTACAGAAATGTTCACATTATATCCTTTGTTCATATGGTGAATTATACCAACTGATTTTTCTAATGGTAGAATAACTTCTTCCTGGAAGAATTTAATTTTGTCTTATATCTGTTACTTGTTGTAGCAAAATAACAAGGAATCTAAATGGCATGTAACATACACATTTATCCCAGGAACTTGGGTCATATGGGTTTTGGCTAATTCAGGCTGGGTGGCTGTTTCATGCTATAGAACGGGGGCAGTGGAGCCTCTTTCTGCAGCAATGTGACTGGGTTGGGGCAACTGTGTTCTGGGTCCCTCACTCTTCTTTTATCAATAACTAGACAGGGCATTGCTTTCCATGGCACAGCAGAGGCATTATTAAAAAATGAACACTGATCCTGTACTATGTTCTAATTTACAGAATTTGTATTCTGTTATGGTTTAGATGTGGTATCCCTCAAAATCTCACATGTGAGACAATGCAAGAAGGTTCAGAGGAGGAATGATTGAGTTCTAAGAGTCTTAACACAATCAGTCAATTAATCCTGACAGGGATTAACTGAGTGGTAACTGAAGTGGTAGGGTGTGGCTGGAGGAGGTGGGAATTGAGGCGTGGCTTGGGGAAATATTTTTGTATTTGGCCAGTGGAGTCTCTCTCTGCTTCCATCTCCATGATGTGAACTGCTTCCCTCTGCCCTCTCCTGCTGTGGTGTTCAGCCTTACCTTGAGCGCCATGGAATGGAGCTGGCTCTTTATGGACCAACATCTCTTCCACCTCTACAGTTGTGCTGGTCAGGTCATGTAGTCATAGCAGTGAAAAAACTGACTAAAACACATTCTAAAGAATTTATCTAAATATCTTTGTTGGCTCACTAACACCCTAGAAAAGGAAAACATTTTGTCTAGACCAGAATCCAGTTCAATGCCAAGCATTGAATTGATTTGTCATGTTTGTCTCTTTGACCAGGAATAATTACTCATAGTTTTTTCATGTTCTTGGTATTTATGAAGAGTATAGACCATTTCTTTTGTAGATATATAAAAATATAAAAATATCTAAAAGCTATGTTTTTTTAACAGTCCATTAGAAGATTTCTTTTATTCAGTTGGAAAATATATTCCTTCTATCAGTTATTCAGTCTATTTACATTTATTATTAGAGTTAATAGATTTTTTAAAATAAATAATGTAGGAGTTTATTTTTTAAACATAATTGTTAAGTGGAGAAATTTCAAAGAGTAGAAATAGAATTTCAGAGAAAAAATTCCAGTATATTTTGACTCTTAGAGAAAAGCAGTGAGAATGCTGTCCACAATATATTCATCTAGTTCATGAAATTTTATTTATGACTCACAAGCTCAAATGAGAGATTTATTACAGATGGTTGTGTTATAAACCTAACCTTAAACATTCCCAGCAAATGCTTAAGGCCTATTTTTATAATCTGAAAAAAGCCTGCAGTCAGTTAACACTGTGAAGAATGATGTATACATAAGGGAATATGTAAGTTTTGTCATCTTGTCTGGGTTTTATATTTGTCCTACTTGTTCTGTTTTCTTTTTGCTTTTTTCTTGAATTCTTTTGGATTGAGTATTTTTTTTTTCTCATTCTATTTGCCACTTTTACTAACTTGGAAGCTATGTAATTTGTTATTCTCTTAACTGTTATCTGAGACATTTTAGCATATCAACTTATCTTAAAACACTTTTAACATTATATTCCTAAAAAGTATTATTTTCATCATGCATTTTAGTTTTGTCTTTAACTTCACAATATTGTTATTATTCTGTGAGGTCAAGACTTATTTAGTTTTATCTACATATTTACTACTTTCTTTGTTGATTATTTCCTTTTGTGTGTAGATCTTCCATCTGGGATCAATTTTATTCTGTATAAAATATATTCTTTAGAATTTCCCCTATTGGTTCTCTATTGGTACTAGTCTGTCAGGATAATTTTGTTTGAAAACATCCTCCTTTTGTTCCATTTTCTGAAAGATATTTCACAGTGTACAGTGCTAGGCTGTCAGCTTTTAAATTTTTCTTAGGCCTTTGAATATATTGTTTCCTTTGACTTTCATTGTGACTATCTTTGTTCATCATCTGAAGGTTAACTGTGTGTTCTCTCTGGATACTTTTAACATACTTTTCTTGTCTTTGTTAGTTATAGTTTCTTCTTAATGTATCTAGGTATGGATATCGTTTTATTATCAAGCTTGGGGTTCACTGGGCTTCTTTAATCTGTGGAGATATATCCCACTATTTCTGAAAAATTCTGAGTTATCATTAAATATTCTAGTTTTATTCCTTTTCTTGTTCTTTTAGAGCTCTGATTTGACATATATTATGTTCTGTTTTTCATAATGTCTATCATGATCTCTCCATGTTGTTTTCTGGATGATTTATTTGGATCTATTTTTCCATTTTACACTTTGATTTTTTTCTAATATGTCTATTGCATTTAGAATTTTGTTTATTGCATTTTTTATTTCTAGAAGTTATGTATGTGTATGTATGAATATATACATACATGTATATGTATATTTAAATTGGCTTCATAATATCTTCTGTGTGTCTTCTCTCCTTTCCTCTCCCCTCCCTCTCTCTCTCATTCTCTCTCTCTCTCTCTTTCTCTTTTGAACCCAGGAATTGAACCCAGGAATACCTAACCACTGAGCCACACCCTCAGTCCTTTATTTTTAAAATTTTTTGTTTTGAGACAGAGTCTTGCTAAGTTGCTGAGACTGGCTTTGAACTTGAGATCCTCCTGTCTCAGCCTTCCCAGTCACTGGAATTATATATCACCATGCCGACCATTGAAAGTCTTTTAAATCTCTCTTGAATCTCTTCTATTCTGCCTTGCTTTTTATCATTTTGCTGAATTTTTAAAGGTATGGATTATCTCTAAGAATAGATGAGAAACATTAAAATTAGTCGCCTCTGGGAAAGTCAACTTATTGACCATTTACTGACAAGAGAAATAGATGCTATGCTTAGAAAAAAGAAAAGAGGACAGTTTGAGACTCCATACTAAAAATTTGAAACTACAAAGGACTAAGAAATAGGATATTTAAATAATTTAGAATGTATACAACAAAAGAAAAATATACACTTCACTGATAGAAGATAAGCTTCTTGGATAATAAGCATTTTTCTCCCCAAATTCCAAAACCAGTGTTAAAAACATGGACCATAGGTACAAGAAAAGCACCAGACAGAACATAATAAAGAACCCCATATACTTAAAATACTTAATGGAATGCAATAGATTGTCTTGAATAAATGGTCAGTCCTCTATATCCTTGAGTTCTATATCCCTGGATTTGGATAAAAAATGTATTTAGGCCTTCAATAGTTGCATCTAACTGAACATGTACAGCCTTTTTTCTTGTCATTATTTTCTTAACGGTAGAGCACAAGATCTAATCACATAGCATTTACATTGTATTAGGTATTTAAGTAATCTAAAGATGACTTAAATCATATGGAGGATACACATATGTTTTACATGGATACTACACCTTCTTGTATAAGGGACTTGAGCATCTGTGGATTTTGATATTTGCAGAGGGGAGGCTGTCTTGAAATCAATGCCCGCAGGACACAAAGGGACGACCATAGCGTACTCTTTTTTTTTCAGTGTACATCAAATTATGCGTGGAGATCCTAAAAACATATGGCAAAAATGTTGTGAAGCTTGTATGCAAACAGCATTTGGAAACTTTGTATTTTGCAGAAAAACGATAATCATTACTCAGAAAGTAGGTGTAAAAAAAGATTCACTATTGTTCACTTGTGCATAAGTCTTTGTAAATGGAACTAAGTTAAAATTTGTAGAATTAATATCATGAAAAAGAATTAGAGGAATTTTTCTAGGATACAATTAAGCATGGGTTAAATGCAAATTGCAACTTGAAGTCATCCAAGAGTACCTCAAATTTAATGTGACAGTTTTTCAAAATATTGTTTTCTTATGTGAGATTCTCAGACTAACCATGATCACTTTTGCAAATGGCATGTCTTTATATATATATATATATATATATATATATATAAATTTTTTACGTGACAGAGTATATATTGAAATATTATATGTATATAGAATAAGTATAACTTGTCCCAATTAGGCTTGCATTATCATGGTTGTACATCATATGGAGTTACATTGGTTGGGTATTCATATATGTGGATAGGAAAGATATGTATGATTCATTCTACTCTCTTTCCTATTCCCATCCCCCAGTCCTTCCCTTCATTCCCCTTTGTCTAGTCCAATGAACTTCTAATCTTCCCCTCCCTTCTTGTGGGTTAGCATTCACATATCAAAGAGAACATTATGCCTTTGGTTTTTCCAGTCCCCAAAACCAAATGTATGTTTTTAAATGTCACTCCCCATTAGTTCTTTTGTGTTTTAAATGCCTTGGCTTTCACATATGACATCACCAGCAGTCTCGGGTCTGGACAGTAAAATTGTCATTGCTACAACTTAGCGGCTCTGCCTCTTTAGACTCTTGGCCAGATATGAAGCACCTTGTATTTGCACAGTACTTTTAACTTTTTCAAAGCCTGTTTACCTCTTTCATGCTCACAGCTCTGTGAAGCAGGTTTTCCTACCCATCTTTTGCATTTAAGACCAATGAACCTCTTCAAGGTCAAATGCTGGGTTAAAGGCTCAGTGTTTCCCCACTGGCCCACACAACTTTCTTTTCCAGAGTTAAATTGTGTGGGTACACAAGTTCTCCTGAAACAAACACAGAGCAAGACTGTGTAGGGCTGCACCTGTGTGATTGCTTGCTCTGTGGTATGGACAGAGGACTGCAGAAGCATTAGTTTTTTCAGAGAAAGCTTCTGTATGAGTTCATGGTTTTGTCTACTCTTCCTTTAAACTCTAGGTATGAATGAATTTCCACAATGACTTCAGACCATCATAATAAGAGTTTTTTGTTTTTCAAATGATTTAGTGATCTGTTCACTAAGTTCATGACAAATGCTTTTTACTGTTTTATCACCATCTGCAGAATAACATTCAGATGTGAAAATTTTAGTTTTGAAATTAGGTGTTAGACTTTTAGGCCAAAAAATTGTAGGATGAGTTAACTTACCTTTTGTTAATTGTAGGGTAAACACACCTCTAGCTAAGAAGCAGGGATTTCTTTCAAATCATTTGCTTTGTCTGTAACTAAATCCATGAATTATTACAATGGATATCATGTTATTCAATTGGGGAAGAAATGAAGAATAACCAGTTCACATCATCTTATTCTTTTGGTTAATTCCTGTATACATTTTTCAAATGGTACAATTTTTTTGTTGTATGCTTGGCAGAAACTCAATCCTATTTATGCCAAGACTCCCACTGTTAAATTGTATCCCATTTTGTTTCATATTTTCAGTTTGTTTCCCTTTAAATCTATTTCATTCCTCAGCTTTGCATTAAGGAATTAACATTGACTTAATGTTGTCTATGAATAAGACCTTTGATTCCAAAATCAGTTTTGACTAATGAATTTCTTTTAATCCTTAGATAATTCTTATCATTTTCCTTTAGACCAGATAAGTTTGTTTTCCTTTTACTCCATTATAATTCCTTAACTCAAACTGCAGAGCAGAATATTCATTCAAAGTAGGCCTTACTTTTTTATGCTTCTACCCTGTATTCAAGCAATTTAGTTAAGATGATTCCTGGCTTTAGTTTTTGCAGAAGGAAAGTAAAAAAAGTGAGATCATTGGCAGACCAGGAGAGTGCTGGATGGACTGTTGTCCTCAATTAAGGAGTACTGGTCCTTGGTGACTAGGTCAGCAAAGAGGATTTGGGGAGGACTAGGTTCGTTAGTGATTGTTAACTAGTTGAATGGATGCTATGCATATGTAGTCTAGTTTAGTACAAAGATGCTGAATTTGGGACAGTTTGAAGTTCTAGACTTTTTAGCTACAGAACCCTGGATATATTACCTAATCTTTCTGAAATTCGCATTCATAAAGTAGAAGTAATAGTGAAGTCTCTCAAAGTCATTCTGTACATATTATCTTTTGTTAAGTAACAAACTATCTCCAAAATTTGGTAGCTGAAGACAATTATTTGCTCACAGTTTGGGCTGGGTCCAGGTAGGCATTTCTTCTGTTGGTCTTTCCGGGGTCACTCATGCAGATATATGATCTGGGGGGTTGATTGCATTTGGATGATCCAAGATGGCCTTACTCTCTTCAGAAGCAGAGGACAGGTTTCTCATATAACAATGGCAATAATTCCAAGAAGGCAAGTCTCACTCTCCAAGTTCTTTGCTTCAGCTTGTGTCACATTTACTGATATCTTGTTGGCCAAAGCAAGTCACATCACCAAGCCCAGTGTTGATGAGGAAGGTGTGAAACCTTGACTTACGGGGAAACAGTAGTGTAACAATACACACATTCTGTTGCTGAACTTAAACAATGCATGGAAAATGATTTTTAAAGTATTATATCAGTATAAATTTTGTGTAGTTTGCATGTACCTCAGTGGTAGTGATTGAGGGTAGGGAGACAGGGTGCTTAAAAACTTTGCAGACATTGAGTTTACTTTCCTAAAAATAATTATTTAGTTTTACCTCTGTTTTTCATTATTAAATTAAAAATATTAAGCTCTGGTATACTCAAGGATGTAGTGTGCTGGAACCTGGGTAATACAGTCAGTTTGGAGGTGAGGAATTTGGACCAGATGATGTGAAGCGTGGCTCAGCTATAGAGAACTGGTTGTCTAAGTCTCAGTGTTTCAAGAATATATCAAATTTATGAATGACTTAATCACTCATCAGCACCTGGAGATTCATTCTAAATGAGTTTAATTCAAAAGTCAGAAGGACAGTGGTCAATGTCACAAGAACTTTTCACACATCCTGACTGTGGATTGTGGATGGAGATTATGGAGGTGACAGTCCATCTAAGGCAGAGTTAATGGGAACTAGCCCTAGAATTGAAGACCCATCCCAATTGCATCACCACATCTGCTTCCCAGATAGGTACAGAAAGCCTGAGGAGGCAGAAACTAAAACAAATGCTTTCTATTTGAATTAAACAAAAATATAGGAGGAAGAGACAAATTGCATATAAAATCGGGGGTAATGTGACCCAGGATAGGGTTATAAAGTGCTTGGAGCTTGCCTATTATGAGTGCCCTCAAAGTTTTTCCTTACGTCATCTTAGGATGCAGGGCGTAGTTGTGGGAACTCAGAAACCATCCTGTGCCACTGGGTCTTAGTTTCAAAGGCAAGACTGACAGTGAAGCTGATGCTATGAACCTTGCTAAGTCATGATCAGCTCAGGGTCTGAAATGAAAGTAATAAGCACAGTAGGCTCAGTTGAGAAGCTTCAGAAGGCTAACAGATACCTAGTAGGATAATGGTTCTTAAATGTCAGTCAGTACTGGGATTTCCTGGTTAAAAATGTATGTCTTTGGCCTCATAGCAAAGATTGTGATTCTAGTCCATCTGGCATGGTACCTGGGAATTGGAATTTTCAGTAAACAGATTAGTGCTAATGACCTAACTTATGCTGCCAGTTATAGTACACATGTATCTAGTTAAATTTGAATTAGCTCAAAAATTAGTTACTTACTTGTTAGCCACATTTCAAGTGCCCAATATCTATCCATAGTTATTAGCTACTCTGTTGGACAGAGCAGAATTGGAACCTTACCATCATTGAAAAGTTGTATTTGACAAGGCTCGTTAAGTCATCTACTCCATCCTTCCTCTTCCTTGGAACATATCTGGTTCCTTGATGGTTTGGTGTCCCCATCCTAGGTCCATCACCACATTGCTTTCTAGAGAAGCAACTCAGTTTGTGCAATGGTTCAGGACCATGGACAATGACACACATGGCTGTCCTTTCCCTCAAATAGTTTCAGTCACACTATACTTGAAGTCTAAGCAGGGGAGAAGACAAGAACAGGTGGTGGCTAAAGTAAGGAATCCAAGGCAGCAAGTTATGCTCCCACAAGAGTCTTTGACCTATATATACCTAATTCCCACAGCTCAATTATATTGATTTTGGCCTCTGCTCACATCTCTTCTTCTCAAACAGAAATAGGGGGAAGGGAAACCTTGAGCCGCTATTTAGAATCTATCACTAACAAACACCATACATATTGATGGAGGGCTCAAGGTAAGAGAGATGCACAGAAGAGTCAAGTGGGATTAAATTCTGGGCTGTCACTTACTTGTGGTGTTCCCTTGAGAATGTTACTTAACCTTCCTGAATCTGTTTTCTTTTCTTTCTTTCTTTTTTATTATTATTTGTGTGTGTTTGTGTGTGTGTGTGTGAAATTTTTTGAGTTTTTTTTTACATAGCTTTATTGAGGTTAAATTGAAGTACTATAAAATGCACATATTTGAAGTATGCAATCTGATCAGTTTTTGACATGTGTGTACCTAGTACAATCAACATAAAACCATTTTCATTACTTTTTAAAATTTTTAAGATTTGAAATCATGCAGACTGTTTCTTGCATTATTATTACATCAGAAATCAATCACTGAAGATATATAGAGCCCTACCCCCACTTGTCAATCCTTTCAAAATTAAGTGGCACACTTATAAATATCTCAGAGGTCAAGGAAGAAAGCACAAGAAAAAAATTAAAAAGTGCCTTGAATTAAGTGATAATAAAAGATTAAAATATCAGGTTATGTGGGATGAAACAGTATTCAGATGAACATTTATAACTTAAAGTAGTTGTATCAGAAAGAAGCTGGAATAAAAACATTGTTTTCAAACTGTATATTAGGAAGGAATAAAATAAGAGTAGGAGTACATGAAATAGATAAGAAATAATAGAACTAAAATTTGATAAAACATAAGTGTAATCAAGAAAAAAGCAGGGACACCAAAATTAATATCAATGGAAAGGGAGCTATCAAAATAACTCTACAGATGCTAAAAATAATTAAGGTAATATTACAATTGTATGCCAACATATGTGATAGCTTACATAGCATGGTCTATATTAAGGAAGGATCCATGTGCTCAGAAAAAAAGTGTATTTAGTCAGTGATGGGTGAAATATTCTATATATGTCTGTTAAGTCCAAATTATCAATTGTATTTTTTACTTCTATAGCTTCTTTATTTAGTTTTAGTTTGGTGGATCTATCCAATGGTGACAAAGGCATGTTAAAGTTACCCAGTATTATTGTGTTGTGGTCTATCTGATTCTTGAAATTGAGAAGGATTTGTTTGAGGTACGTAGGTGCTCCATTGTTTGGGACATAAATATTTATGATTGTTGTGTGTTGTTGATGTATAATTCCCTTAAGCAGTATGAAATGTCCTTCTTTTTCCCTTCTGATTAACTTTGGCTTAAAATCTACTTTATCTGATATGAGGATAGAAACTCCCGCTAGTTTATGAGACCCATGTGAGTGATATGTTCTTTCCCATCCTTTCACCTTCAGTCTGTGAATGTCTGCCTGTGAGATGAGTCTCTTGGAGACAGCATATTGTTGGGTCTTGTTTTTTAATGCGATATGCTGGTCTGTGTCTTTTGATGGATAAGTTTAGGCCATTAACATTCAAAGTTATTGTTGAGATATGATTTGTATTCCCAGTCATTTGGGTTTATTTCTAGTTTTTAATTTGAAGTAGTTTCTTCTTTGATTGACTATTCCTTTACTGTAGTTCCTCCCTTTGCTAGTTTTCACTTTTTTTTTTTAATTTCATCTTCATGGAATATTTTGTTATGAATGTTCTGCAGTGCGGGTTTTCTTTTTCTTTTTTAATTTTGTTTTTGTAGTTCTAGATGAACAGAATGCCTTTATTTGCTGTGTGGTGTTAAGGATCGAACCCAGTGCCTCATACTTGCTAGGAGAGCACTCTGCCACGGAGCCACACTCTAGCCCCTGTAGTGCAGGTTTTCTAGTTGCATATTCTTTTAACTTTTGTTTATCATGGAAGGTTTTTATTTCATCATCAAATCTGAAGCTTAATTTTGCTGGATATGGGATTCTCGGTTGGCATCTGTTTTCTTTCAGAGCTTGGTATATATTAATCTAAGACCTCCTAATTTTGAGGATCTGGGTTGAGAAATCAGCTGAGATCCACATTTTTCTCTCACAGACTTTAAAATTCTATCTTTATTTTCTGTGTTAGGCATTTTAATTATAATGTGCCTTGGTGTGGGTGTGTTGTAATTTTGTACATTTGTGGTCCTGTAAGTCTCCTGTATCTGATTTTCCATTTCATTCTTTAGGTTTGGGAAGTTTTCTGATATTACTTCATTGGAGATTGTGCATTTCTTTGATTTATATCGCCACACCTTCATCTATCCGGATAAATCTTAAACTTGATCTTTTCATGTTATACCATAGTTCTTGGAAGTTCTGTTTCTTAACATCATCTTGGTCAACTCTATTTTCAAGATAATATATTTTGTCTTCTAGTCTGTTGGTGATGCTTTCTATTGAATTTTTAATTTGTTTATTGTTTCCTTCATTTTGAGGATTTCTTTTTTTTTTTTTCCAGAATCTGTCTTTATTGAAGTTATCTTTCACTTCCTGTATTTTCTCTCTGATTTCATTTCTGACACTGTCCTTTACTTTGCAGATCATTTTAACTATGTACATCCTAAACTCCTTTTTCTGACATTTCTTCCACTGTGGTGTGGATGGATTCTGTTATTGGAGTATCTTGGTTTGTTTGGGGCAATTTGTTCCCTTGCTTTTTCATGTTGTTTGTGTGTCTACCCATTTAACAATATAGATCTGAGGTGGTGGAGTTTCTACCCTGTGGACTTATAATGTTCCTGAAGGTTTCCAGTACTTCACTGTTTAGGGGTACACAAATAATAACAACTAATGCAAACAATATACAGTATTAAACAAAATAGTTCCTACTATGACATTTACAGTGTTAAATATCACAATAAACAGAAATGATATGATCAGTTATTGCCTACAATAAAAACAGTAAGTTTATAAAAGGGTTTAAATTTCAAATGGTGGACAGGAGGAGAACACAAGTGATATAGGATTTGATGATTATGAGGGAGGAGGAGAGAAAAAGTAAAAAATTAAAAGAAGAGTGAGAGAGAAAAATAGAGATTGGCTGTTAGCAGAAGAAAAGAGAGAATCAAGGGAATCAGGTAGAAGAAAAGTATATATAAAGTAAAAATTTTAAAAATTAAAAATAAAAATAAAAGAATGCAAAACAAAACTAAAATATACTAATCAAACATTCTAGTTCACAAAAAACTAATCCATGAAAAAAACTGGTTTCAAAAATGCTAGAAATGAGAAAAAAAAATGTGAATATGTATAAATATCCATGTATCATTAAAGTCATAAATAGAGAAAAGGAATGTAAAAAAAAATCTTGATGAAAAGTTAAAGAATTCCTTCTATTATAGTTCAAAAGATTCTCAGCTTCTCTTCTGAGCAGGTTTAGGTAGGTCATCGGGAGTGCCATGCTCCATCCTCAGGAATGAGAGAGCTAATCCCGTAGGTGAAACTCCTGGAGGCAGGATTTAGGCTTATGTGCGCTCCCAGCTCTTTGTTGAATGCAAATTGATTTGGAGATTTTAAATCAGTACACCTCTGGTGCTCAGTACTTGCTGGTCCATGCGGGAAGACTGTACCCAGGGATCTCCCCTGGGTTCCACTCCTGTGATGGGGGACCCAATTTTTAATCCCTATATCGTCTTTGGACCCCACACTTCCTGGTCTCAGATTCAGACTCCAAGCTCTTCCTTCCCGGCCTTTTGGGTCCTCAGCCAGACCCATCTCTCCCAGCTGGTCCTGCAAGCAGTCGGATTGGAGGGGGAGTGTAGACATCCCGTGTAACCTCTCTCCACGTTTGATTCCTCCTGGTCACCTAAGCACACCCTATGTCATGCATTGTGTGTTTATTGGGCCTGTATTTTGGACCAAACTTACGTTTGCCAGGCATTGGCTTCCTCGGCTGCTGTCCTGCAAGCAGTGGCTGCAAAATGGTTCCTTCCTCAGTCCTCTGCACACTGCCTGGGGAGATGGTAGCTTCTTTCCCTGCACACAGATATTGTACAGCTCACCTTGGCCTCCCAAAAATGCAGGTTCCTTTAATTCCCTTATCCCTCCACTGTGCTCACAGAGGGGCCACTTGGGCTGGTGCTTTCAGCCCAGCTGCAGCATCAGCTGTGCCCTTGGGGATTTCTTCCTTATTTTATCATACCTAACCTCATGAGTCCCTGATCTACTTTAAATGTCCAGTTTTAAATTCCAGTAAAGTTTCTCTGCATTTTTTTGTTCACCCACCTTGCTGAGAAGGTACCTGCCTACTTTCTTGGTTTCACCCTGTGGAGCAGCCAGGAAAGTGACCCTTCTATTCTGCCATCTTGAAAACCTCCCTGAATCTCAGTTTTCTGATCAGTAAAATGGCTATAATAATACTGTGATAACTTAATAACAATACAAATGATAATAGATGTAAAACACCTTGTGCAAAGCCTAGAACCTAGTAGGCATTCAACAACTATTTCTATTTCTGTTCTAAGTAAGTTGAGTTCCACACTCCCCAAAGCTGGCCAGCCCCAGCTTATGGTACAGTCTATTCTCTGATGGCAGTGTCTACATCTAAATAGGACCTAGTAGACCTATAAAAATCAAGCACCCAGAAAAGCTTAGGGGTAACCCAAAGATCTGTGAACAGAATTCCAAGTAGTTATCTGGAATGGAATATCACTAAAATTCGGAATGAACAAGGAAATATCACAACAGACACGATTGAAATACAAAACATAATTAGAAGCTATTTTGAAAATCTATACTCCAACAAAATAGAAAATTTCGAAGACATCAACAGGTTTCTAGAGACATATGAATTGCCTAAACTGAACGAGGAGGACATACACAATTTAAATAGACCAATTTCAAGTAATGAAATAGAAGAAGTCATCAAAAGCCTACCAACAAAGAAAAGTCCGGGACCAGATGGGTTCTCAGCCGAGTTCTACAAAACCTTTAAAGAAGAGCTCATTCCAATACTTCTCAAAGTATTCCATAAAATAGAAGAGGAGGGAACCCTCCCAAACTCATTCTATGAAGCCAATATCACACTGATACCTAAACCAGACAGAGACACATCGAGGAAAGAAAATTTCAGACCAATATCCTTAATGAACATTGATGCAAAAATTCTCAAAATTTTAGCAAATCGCATACAAAAACATATTAAAAAGATAGTGCACCATGATCAAGTGGGTTTCATCCCAAGGATGCAAGGTTGGTTCAACATCAGGAAATCAATAAATGTAATTCACCATATCAATAGACTTAAAGTCAAGAATCACATGATTATTTCAATAGATGCAGAAAAAGCATTTGATAAAATACAGAACTCCTTCATGCTCAAAACACTAGAAAAAATAGGGATAGTGGGAACATTTCTTAACGTTGTAAAGGCCATCTACGCTAAGCCCATGGCCAATATCATTCTAAATGGTGAAAAACTGAAAGCATTCCCCCTAAAAACTGGAACAAGGCAGGGATGCCTTCCTTCACCATTTCTATTCAATATTGTCCTTGAAACTCTAGCCAGAGCAATTAGACAGACCAAAGATATTAAAGGGATACGAATAGGAAAAGAAAAACTCAAACTATCCCTATTTGCTGATGATATGATTATATATTTAGAGGAACCTGGAAATTCCCCAGAAAACTTTTAGAACTCATAAGTGAATTCAGTAAAGTAGCAGGTTACAAGATCAATGCCCATAAATCCAATGCATTTTTATACATAAGTGATGAATCTTCAGAAAGAGAAATTAGGAAAACTACCCCATTCACAATAGCCTCGAAAAAAATAAAATACTTGGGAATCAATCTCACAAAAGAGGTGAAAGACCTCTACAATGAGAACTACAGAACACTAAAGAAAGAAATTAAAGAAAACCTTAGAAGATGGAAAGATCTTCCATGTTCTTGGATAGGAAGAATTAATATTGTCAAAATGTCCATACTACCTAAAGTGCTATACAGATTCAATGCAATTCCAATTAAAATCCCAATGACGTACCTTACAGAAATAGAGCAAGCAATTATGAAATTCATCTGGAAGAATAAGAAACCCAGAATAGCTAAAGCAATCCTTAGCAGAAAGAGTGAAGCAGGGGGTATTGCAATACCAGATCTTCAACTCTACTACAAAGCAATAGTAACAAAAACGGCATGGTATTGGTACCAAAATAGAAAGGTAGATCAATGGTACAGAATAGAGGACACGGACACAAACTCAAATAAATACAATTTTCTCATATTAGACAAAGTTGCCAAAAATATGCAATGGAGAAAAGATTGCCTCTTCAACAAATGGTGCTGGGAGAATTGGAAATCCATATGCAACAGAATGAAACTAAACCCATATCTCTCACCATGCACGAAACTAAACTCAAAATGGATTAAGGACCTTAGAATCAGACCAGAGATCCCGCAGATTATAGAAGAAAAAGTAGGTCCAGATCTTCAATGTGTCAGCTTAGGACCAGACTTCCTCAACAGGACTCCCATAGCACAAGAAATAAAAGCAGGAATCAACCACTGGGATAGATTCAAACTAAAAAGCTTTCTCTCATCAAAGGAAACTATCAGCAATGCAAAGAAAGAGCCTACAGAGTGGGAGAAAATCTTTGCCAATCATACTTCAGATAGAGCGCTAATCTATAAAGAACTCAAAAAACTCTACACCAAGAATGCAAATAATCCAATCGACAAATGGGCTAAGGAAATGAATAGATACTTCACAGAAGAAGATCTACTAGCAATCAACAAACATATGGAAAAATGTTCAACATCTCTAGTATTAAGAGAAATGCAAATCAAAACCACCCTAAGATTCCATCTCACCCCAATTTGAATGTCGATTATCAAGAATACAAGCAACAGCAGGTGTTGGCGAGGATGTGGGGAGAAAGATACACTCATACTTTGCTGGTGGGGCTGCAAATTAGTGCAGCCACTCTGGAAAGCAGTGTAGAGATTCCTTAGAAAACTTGGAATGGAACCACCATTTGACCCAGCTATCCTACTCCTTGGCCTATACCCAAAGGACTTAAAATCAGCATACTACAGAGATACAGCCACATCAATGTTCATAGCTGCTCAATTCACAATAGCCAGACTGTGGAACCAACCTAGATGCCCTTCAATTGATGAGTGGATAAAGAAACTGTGGTATATATATACAATGGAATATTACTCAGCCATAAAGAATGATAAAATTATGGCATTTGCAGGCAAATGGATGAAATTGGAGAATATCATGCTAAGTGAGATAAGCTAATCTCAAAAAACCAAAGGATGAATGATATTGCTAATAAGTGGGTAATGACACATAATGGGGGGTGGGAGGGGTTAGAGTTAGGGTTAGGGAGGGAGGCAAGAATGGAGGAAGGAAGGACTGTATAGAGGGAAAAGAGGGGTTGGGGTGGGGGGAAGGGAAAAAATAACAGAATGAATCAAATAACATTACCCTATGTAAACTTATAATTACACAAATGGTATGCCTTTATGCCATGTACAAAGAGAGAAACAACCTGTATCCCATTTGTTTACAAAAAAAAAAGTTTCAAATAGTGGATAATACTCCTTTTAAAATGATGATATTTAAAATGATGTTGCTTTGGGGACATTACGTATTTTCTCATTCATCCAGGTATTGCTGTGTTAAAGTTGCTGTAATCCAGAATTAAAACTGACATAGTGTGATCATGCATACTAACATGGAAGCAATAGAAGATCTAGATTCATATCCACATCAGGTTATTCCTCAGCAAAGCAGGGTCAAACAAGCTGGTCAGCTTTCCTAAGCCTCAATGACCTCATGCTTAGAGCAGACTAATACCAACCGTGCATGAATGTTGTAGGGATTAGAGACAATATTCAGTGCTTGGCACAGAAATGGTAGAATTGATTTTATATTACTTACATTTTCTTCATAAGAAAGATTTAGAGTAATCTTGTATTACATTCATAATGATAATAAGTGTTTCTGGGGAATCTTATTAAATACTAATAAAAGTAAACACAGAACAATGTAATATCATCTCAATTTTATTTCTTGTCTTGAAGATAATTATTTTAATCAAATGTAATAGAATTTCACATTATTTTAGAATGGATTATTTATAAAGTAAAAAAAAAGCTGGGTGCAGTGGTGTATGCCTGTAATCCTATTTACTTGGGAGGCTGAGGCAGGAGGATCACTTGAGTTCAGGAGTTCAAGACCTCCCTAGGCAACATACCAAGACCCTTTCTCAAAAATTAAATTAAATTAAATAAAAAAGGAATCATGTCAAACTATTATTTTTTTAAGGATTCACAATTGGAGAAAAAATGCTTTCCTTCCAAATTGCTCTGAAAGCATGGCTTTTCTTACCTCATCCATAGCTTACCATCTCATTTTAATTTAGTAAAAAAATGTACCCATCAGAGAATACATTTTAATTTGCCTTGTTTTGACTTAACATGTTACCTGGTAAAATAATAGGAATTGGATCTGGGCTTTGATATGAAAGAGAAAGGATTGTAATTTGAATTCTTTTTCTTCAGTTATTTTGACACTAACTTATTGTTAAAGGGGAAAACCCTAAGAAGTCTTTTTGCTTTACTTTTATGCCAACAAGCAGAAGTAAAATGCACTTCACTTGAATTTCCCTAGTTATTATATTATCTGCTTTGTGGAGGTGGAAAACGTTAATCATTTTAGAGATCTTTAAGCTCTTATTGCTCTAGCATACCTATATAGCAAAACACAATTTATACTTAAAAGCACTTCTTACTCTTCTGATTTTGTTCTTCTGTACTAAGCCAGTGATATTTCCCTTCCTGTTGCATTATATCTGTCTTCATTATATCAAGCTGCAAACATGTTTTGCTGTCTTTGTACATGACATATATAGACAATGGAGTTGCTCACAATGGAGACTACAATTATTCTTTCTATGCAGGTATAATGAGTCTCTTGCTTCTAAAGCAATGTATCTCCCTGGAACTTATGTAGGTGATTAAAAAAAAAATAGATGCAAGTTTGAGAATAATACATTTCATATCTATAACTTAAAAATGATGTTCTTTTTAAAAAGTTATCTTATGATTTTTTACAGGCTGAATTTTGATTCATTGTATACAAATGGGGTACATCATTTTGTTTCTATGATTATACATAATGTAGATTCATACCATTCGTGTAATAATACTTGGACATAGGGTAATGATGTCTGTCTCATTCCACCATTTTTTATACCCCCTCCCTCTCATCTCCTTCTACATAATCTAAAGTTCCTCCATTTGTCTCTCCCTCCCCACCCCCCTAACCCCATTATGTATCATCCTCCACTTACCTGGGAAAACATTTGGCCTTTGATTTTTTGGGATTGGCTTATTTCACTTAGCATGATATTCTCCAATTCCATCCATTTATTTGCAAATGCCATAATATAATTCTTTATGACTGAATAATATTCCATTGTGTATATATACCACAGTTTCTTTATCCATTCATCTGTTGAAGGGCATCTAGGTTGGTTCCACAATCTAGCTATTGTGAACTGAGCTGCTATAAACATTGATGTGGCTGTGTTACTGTAGTATGCTGATTTTAAGTCCTTTGGGTATAAACCGAGGAGTAGGATAACTGTGTCAAAAGATGAGTCCATTCCAAGTTTTCTGAGGAATCTCCACACTATTTTCCAGAGTGGCTGCACCAATTTGCAATTCCACCAGCAATGTAAAAGTGTGCCGTTTTCCCCACATCCAAGCCAACATGTATTGTTTGTGTTCTTGATAATAGCCATTCTAATTGGAGTAAGATGAAATCTTAGAGTTGTTTTAATTGACATTTCTCTAACTACTAGAGATGTCGAACACTTTTTCATATATTTATTAATTGCCTGTATGTCTTCTGTAAAGTGTCTGTCCAGTTCCTTAGCCCATTTATTGATTGGGTTCTTTATATTTTTGGTGTAAAGTTTTGTAAGTTTTTTTTTTATAAATTTTGGAGATAAGTGCTGTATCTGAAGTGCATGTGAAAAATATTTTTTCCCACTCTGTAAGCTCTCTTCACATTCTTGATTGTATCCTTTGCTGAGAAAAAGCTTTTTAGTTTGAGTCCATCCCATTTATTGATACTTGCTTTGATTTCTTGTGCTTTGGGAGTCTTGTTGAGGAAGTCTGATCCTAAGCCAACATAAAGAAGATGCCAACTACTTTGTCTTCTGTTGGGTTCAGGGTCTCTTGTCTAATTCCTATGTCCTTGATCCATTTTGAGTTGAGTTTTGTGCAGGGTGAGAGATAGAGGTTTAATTTCATTTTACCACATATGGATTTCCAGTTTTGCCAGCGCCATTTGTTGAACAGGCTATCTTTTCTCCATTGTATGCTTTTGGCTTCTTTGTCTAGTATGAGTTGACTGTATTTATGTGGTTTTGTCTCTGTGTCTTCTATTCTGTACCATTGGCCTGCCTGTCTATTTTGGTGCCAATACCATGCTGTTTTTGTTACCATTGCTCTGTAGTATAGTTTAATGTCTGGTATTGTGATACCTCCTGTTTCACTTTTTCTATTCAGGATTGTTTTGGCTATTCAAGGTCTCTTGTTCTTCCAGATGAAGTTCATGATTGCTTTCTCTGTTTCTATGAGGAATGTCATTGGGATTTTAATTGGAATGGCATTGAATCTGTATAGTGCCTTTGGTAGAATGGCCATTTTGACAATGTTAATTCTGCCTATCCAAGAACATGGGAGATCTTTCCATCTTCGAAGGTTTTCTTCAATTTCTTTCTTTAATGTTCTGTAGTTTTCATTGTAGAGGTCTTTCACCTCTTTTGTTAAATTAATTCCTAAGTATTTTATTTATTTATTTATTTTTTTTTGAGGCTACTGTGAATGGAGTGGTTTTCCTAATTTCTCTTTCAGAGGATTCATCACTTATGAATAGAAATGCATTAGATTTATACGTATTGATTTTATATCCTGCTACTTTGCTGAATTCATTTATTGGTTCTTGAAGTTTTCTAGTGTGTCAGGGAAGCTCGCCTCTGAGGGCCGGCGGAGGCGGGCACACCCTGGCCTGATCTTCAAGATGGCGCCTGGTGCAGTGCCAGAAAAGGCTTGAAGCTGTCAACAAGTTTCAGGAAGTACTCCTGATTGGCTGACGTACCTTGTGCTTGGCTTGTGGACAGTACATGTTTTATGCATTTACTTGATATGTCCATGCATTCGCCACAGGGACAACTTTCTGATTGGTCCCTGTATTCTTTATAACCTGGAGTAGTTCCGCATTGGGGAGCCTTTTGTCCACATTAAAGAGAAGAAGCTTCACTGCACCAAAAAAGGCGAACGTGTTATCATTTCCTCCGCCGGCGGTGGGAAGTGATACTAGTGGAGTTTTTTGGATCTTCTAAATATAGGATCATGTCATCAGCAAATAGTGACAGCTTTAGTTCTTCTTTTCCTATTTGTATCCCTTTAATATCTTTGGTCTGTCTAATTGCTGTGGCAAGTGTTTCAAGGACAATGTTGAATAGAAGTGGTAAAAGAGGGCATCCCTGTCTTGTTCCAGTTTTTAGAGGGAATGCTTTCAGTTTTTCTCCATTAAGAATGATGTTGGCCATGGGCTTAGCATAGATAACCTTTACAATGTTGAGGTATGTTCCTACTATTCCTATTTTCTCTAGTGTGTTAAGCATGAAGAGGTGCTGTATTTTGTCAAATGCTTTTTCTGCATCTATTGAAATAATCATGTGATTCTTAACTTTAAGCCTATTGATGTGATGAATTACATTTATTGATTTCTGAATGTTGAACCTACCTTGCATCCCTGGGATAAACCCCACTTGATCATGATGCACTATCTTTTAAATATATTTTTGTATGCAATTGCCAGTATTTTGTTAAGGATTTTTGCATCTATGTTCTTCAGGGATATTGGTCTAAAGTTTTCTTTCCTTGATGTGTCTTTGTCTGGTTTTGGTATTACAGTGATACTAGCCTCATAGAATGAATTTGGAAGGGTTCCCTCCTTTTCTGTTTCCTGGAATACTTTGAGGAGTATTGGTATCAGTTCTTCTTTAAAGGTCTTGTAGAATTTGACTGAGAATCCATCTGGTCCTGGGCTTTTCTTGGTTGGTAGGCTTTTGATGGCTTCTTCTATTTCGGTGCTTAAAATCGATCTGTTTAGATTATGTACGTCTTCTTGATTCAGTTTGGGAGGATCATATGTCTCTAAAAATTTGTCAATGTCTTTGATATTTTCTATTTTGTTGGAGTATAGATTTTCAAAGTAGCTTCTAATTGTGTTATGTATTTCAATGGTGTCTGTTGTGATCTTTCCTTTTTCATCACAGATTCTAGTAATTTGAGTTTTCTCTCTCCTCTTCATTAGTGTGGCTAGGGGTTTATCAATTTTGTTTGCTTTTTCAAAGAACCAACTTTTTGCTTTGTCAATTTTTTGAATTGTCTCTCATGTTTCAATTTCATTGATTTCAGCTCTGATTTTAATTATTTCCTTTCTTCTACTATATTTGATGTTGATATGTTCTTCTTTTTCTAGGGATTTGAGATGTAATGTTAAGTCATTTAGTTGTTGACTTTTAATTTTTTTAAGGTATGAGCTCAATGCAATGAACTTTCCTCTTAGTACTGCTTTCATAGTGCTCAGAGATTTTGATATGTTCTGTCATTGTTTCCATTTACCTCTAAGAATTTTTAAATTTCTTCTCTGATGTCTTCTGTTCTCATTGCATCATTCAATAGCATATTATTTAGTCTCCAGGTGTATGAGTAGTTTTTGTTTGTTATTTTATCATTCATTTCTAATTGCATTCCATATGATCTGATAGGATATAGTGTAGGATCTCTATTTTTTTGTATTAACTAATGCCTTCTTTGTGGCATAGCATATGGTCTATTTTGGAGAAGGATCCATGAGCTGCTGAGAAGAAAGTATATTTGCTCGATGATGGACGAAATACTCTGTAAACATCCATTAAGTCTATATCAGTGATTGCATTATTTAGTTCTATAGTTCCAGTGGTGAGAGCAGTGTATTAAAGTCCCCCACTCTTAATGTGTTTTTGTCTGTTTGATTCTTAAAATCGAGACAGGTTTGTTTGATATATGTAGATGCTGCATTGTTTGGGGCATAAATATTTAAAGTTGCTATATCTTGCTGCTTTATGCTTCCCTTAAGCAGTATGAAGTGTCCTTCTTTATCCCTTTTAACTTAGGTTTGAAGTCCATTTTATCTGATATGAGGATGGAGACCCCTACTTTTTTACTGGGTCCATTTGCATGTATGTTTTTCCCCATCCTTTCACTTTTAGTCTGTGGATGTCTTTTTCTATGAGATGTCTCTTGAAGGCGGCATATTGTTGGGTCCTTCTTTTTAATCCAATCTCCCAGTCTATGTCTTTTGGTTATTGAGTTTAGGCCACTGATATTCAGTGTTATTGTGGTGATATGATTTTTATTCCTGGTCATTTTGGCTTATTTTTGGTTTTTAACTTGACTTGGTTTCTCCTTTGATTGGCTTTTCCTTTAGAGTAGTTCCTCCCTTTGCTGACTTGTATTGTTGCTTTTCACCTCCTTCTCACGACATATTTTGTTGAGAATGTTCTGTAGGGTAGGCTTTCTATTTGTAAATTCTTTTAACTTTTGTTTATTGTGGAAAGATTTATTTCATTGTCAAATCTGAAGGTTAGTTCTGGTTATAGGATTCTTGGTTGGCATTTGTGTTCTTTCAGAGCTTGAAATATATTGTTCCAGGCCCTTCTTGCTTTTAGAGTTTGGGATGAGAGATCTGCTGATATTTGTATTGGTTTCCCCTTATATGTAATCTGACACTTTTCTCTCACTGTCTTTTAAATCCTATTTTTATTTTTTATGGGAGGTATTTTCATTGTAATGTGTCTTGGTGTGGATCTGTTGTAATTTTGTGCACCTGGTGTTCTGTAAGCCTCTTGTAATTGATTTTCCATTTCATTTTTCAGGTTTGGGAAGTTTTCTGATATTGCATTGAACAGGTTGTTCATGCATTTGGTTTGTATCTCTGTGCCTTCCTCAATTCCAATAATTCTTAAATTCAGTCTTTTCATGATCCCATAATTCTTGGAAGTTCCATTAATGACTTCTTAACATCTTCTCAGTTTGTTCAACTTTATTTTCAAGATTAAATATTTTGTCTTCACTGTCTGAGATTCTGTCTTCCACGAGATCTATTCTGTTGGTGATGTTTTCTATTGAGTTTTTACTTTGGTTTATTGTTTCTTTCATTTCAAGTATTTGTTGTTGTTGTTGTTGTTTTTCCCCAGAATCTCTCTTTATTAAGCATTCTTTGGCTTCTTGCATTTCCTCTTTTAACTATTTGCTGGAATGGTCATGAATTGCCTGCATTTGCTCTCTTATCTCGTCTTTTGCTACACAGATCATTTTAAGTATGCAGGTTCTAAACTATTTTTCTGTCATTTCTGCTGCCATGCTGTCATTGGATTCTATCACAATAGCATCTTGGTTTGTTAGGGACACTTTCTTTCCCTGTTTTTTCATATCATTTCTACATATTCCCCTCTAGCAGTGAAGATCAGAGATACTGAAGTTCCCCCCTTGCAGGCTTATTATGACCCTGCAGTTTTCCACTACCTCTCCTTTGAAGGGCAGATTAATACCAGTAGCACAGAGAAAATGCAGCCCTGAACTATATAGCCCCTATAAAGACTTTAACATTATTGTAATGAACAGGATCAGTTCGATTACTATTTACAGTATTTCTAGTTGTGAACAAGAGGATGGTAGGATGTAAGTGAGTAAATTAGAGGTACCTGTCAAAGGCCCTCCAGTCTCCTGTAGGTGTCTCAGGGAGGGTGCCGCCCTTCTAATAATGATGGTCATGCCCTCAGGAATAATTCAAAATGCCTGCACCAGCCTCCAAAGAAGCGGGGGAGCCCCAGCGAGGGTGCGCTGAGTCAGCACAGAGGTAGGCACGGTGTCCCTCAGCAGTAGGGGGGCAGGTGGGCAGACTCAGCTACCAGCCTCTCTCCTTGGTGTGGGGGCAGGCTGGGGGATTCAGCACTGGCATCCAACCTTGGTGTGTGTGGGGGTGGGAGAACAGGCAGAAAAAATGATGTTCTTTCATGGAAATTCATTAGAAAAATAATAACCTATTTTGGTATGGTGGCACTTGCTTGTCATTCCAGCAACACAGGAAACTGAGGCGTAAGATTTCAAATTCAAGGCCATCTCAGCAACTTAGTGAGGCCCTAAGAAATTTAGCAGGACCCTGTCTTAAAATAAAAAAATAAAAATGATTGGGGACATGACTTAGTGGTCACATGTCCCTGGATTCAATCCTCAATACCAAAAAAAAAAAAAAAAAAAAAAAAAAAAAGTAAAAAAAACCCTATCATTTTTGTGTAACAGATTTTTGAATGCTTATTAAGGCAGATTGCTCAGGTGTACTATTAGACTTTCAGTGTTAGCTGGCTGGTGTGGGAGCAGGGACATCAGTAAAGTTGGTTTATCTTGCCTGGTCACACTGGGGTGCATAATGGGAAACCAATCAACAGGTAATTTTGGAGTGTCAAACTAACTGGAGTATTGAAATGCAGTAGGAAAATAAGAGATAGTTAGCTGCGTAAAGGATAAAACTTAGAAAAATTAGGAAATAAACTGTTAGCTGTCAAGAAATAGAACTTTGTTATATACAAGGATACTAGTTGCAATGTTCCTATCAGATTATATACTTCTCCTCCTGGCTAAACTTTGTGTTATATTACCTTACTTCTTCATGGTTTTATCCCCAATATTGTATTTTAATGAATTCATTGCTCTTTCTCCTTAGTTTATACTTTATACAAATGAAATCATATTTAGGTATTCATTTTTGGCTTGCTTCTTTGGATTCTGGAGATTCATTCATATTGATGTGTTCTATTCCAGGTCTTTCCTTTTCATCCTGGCATATTATTCCAATATATGAACACAGTACTACTGTGTTAGCTGCCATTTGTACTATTGGTTGCCATATTTGTTATTTCCTGTTTCTTTGATGTGACAATGAGGTTCAAATACACTTTGACTTATCTCCTTGTGTATGTATGCATGAGAATCCCTAGAGAATTTATTAAGTAATTGGAATAATGGTTCACACAGATATGCTTTCTAGTAAGTGTATTCCACATAGGTCTTCATAACTGTGACAGTTCACGTTCCCATGGACTGTGTAAGAGAGTTCTTGTAGCTTCACATTTTTGTCAACATTTATTTCTCTAATACATTTGTAATGTGAATATAACCTTTGGAGCCACAATAAACCTGAGTTCAAATCTAGATGATAGCATATGATGTTGGTCTAAAAATCTCAGCTTGCTGAGTTCTTGTAATGGTTAAATGCTGTAATGTAATGAAAGATGCCTGTATTATTCTGTTCAGGCTGCTATAAGTTAACACTGTAGAGTGGGTGGCTCATAAACACGGATTTATTTCTTATTGTTCCAGAGGCTGAGATATCCATGATCAAGGCATCAGCAGATATGGTGTCTGACAAGGACCTGCTTTCTGGTTCACAGGTGGTAGCTTCCTGTGTCCTCACATAGTCAAAGGGATGATGATCAGTCTCTCTTGGGCCTCCTTTTGTAAGGCTCTAATCCTATTCATGTGAAGGCCTGATTTCATGACCTTATCACCTCCCAAAAGTCCTACTTCCTAATATCATCATTTTGTAATGAGGATTTCAACATATGCCTTTGATAAGTGTATACTTCTTCTAAGCACAGGTATTTTGTACACACTCATCCACATATGGGCAAACTGAGGAACAGAATACTTCCACAGGTGCTTGGAAAACTCTGTTGATCTAAGAACAGAAATATTGAGATATGGAGAAGTATTTATCTTTTTTATTGAATAAGGTTTTCATCCAGGAAAATTCATTCTGGCTCTCCTTAAAGGCAGACTGGGATACCTTTTGGTTCCTCTCAGGTCTTTGAGGACATCTGCAATGGATGAAAGATAGCCTCAAGTTCTTTGACACTGCTCCCTTTAAGAGATCCATTGAAGCTGATCCTTACAGTTGAGTTGGTCTAGATAGCTTTGATTAGCTGAGCACAACAGAAGCAATACAATTCCTGTTCTGAGCCTAGACTTTAAGAGCTTCCTCTGCTCTTGGCACCCTGATTTCAGTCATCAGATAAGAAGTCTAGTGACATCTCTGGAGAAAACACTTGGAAAGACCTTGATATTATATAATGAGGGAGAGGGCTTAGCTGAATTCTGCCTTTGCAATCTCCACCAAGACACTGAGCCATTTTGGATCCTCCTGTTCAGCCCAGTAGCCAATGGAATAGCACAAGTGACCCTAGTTGATGACACATGAAACAGAAAAATCACCTAGCTGAGCTCTTATCAAAGTTGTGACCTGAAAAATCATGAAATATAAAAATTGGTTGCTGTTTTAAGTCACCAAGTTTTGAGGTGGTTTGTTGCACTGCGGTGATAGCTGGAAGAGCAGGAGTTCAAGGATGTTGGCTAACAGGTACGTTGCTGAATTATTCATTTGCCTTCTGCCTAAAGTGTATTCTCATGTCTAACTCCATAAATGGAAACTTTTTGCATATGCAAGGACCTACAGCTATTCTGACAGTGACTCATGGGTTTTAATCATATAGGATGACTTATCCAATTCAACTTCTAAAGTAGCATCAATTTAGTTTTCACCCATTAGATTGACCATTGACCCATTAGATTGACTTCCATAGTGTCAGCCTTAAAATATTTAGGATTTTTCTCTCAAATATTCTTCCATACTTTCATAATGTTTTATCATTTGCTAATTAGACCCTGCATCAGTATCTTCTTGTTTGTAGCTAGAACATCCTTATAAAGTAATAGTTCAATTTCTTAGAATTAAAATTACATCTTTGAAGCTTCAAGTGGCATTTTCTAGTTCAAGTATACTAGGATTTAAGGAAAAATCCATTTTATACCTCTGGGAATTTATAGCCTTCACATCTCCAATATGATCATTTTTGATCCCTTTTTCTAATAGAATTTCTAATGAACTATTTATCCTTTCCTGATTTTTTGAATTTCTAATAATTATTATGTTGAGACATGGTGATTAATGTATAGAATAAAATAATTTTGTGTTCCATATTCTGTCTGATGCTAGCATTCCCTTCAGCTTATAATTCAGAGCTGCCTGTTGGGATGATGTGGTGAGCCTCTGTCTTTTCGCTGTTTAGGTCTCTAAATTACTTCTCACTAGCAGGAATCCTGTGAGATTACCTGCCTTTTCTGTTCCCTTTCCTTCGGGAATTGAATACTGTCTCTTAAAGTCCCGGTTTCTGCCTGGGATCCTAGCTCAAATGGCAGATCAAATTAGTTCATGTTATGATTTGGATGTGAGGTGTCCCCCAAAATCTCACATGTGAGACAGTGTGAGAAGGTTCAGAGGAGAAATGATTGGGTTGTAAGAATCTTAATCCAATCAATGATATAACCTGATAGGGATTAACTGAGTGGTAACTGAAGTGGTAGGGTGTGGCTGGAGGAGGTGGGAATTGGGGGGGCGTGACTTTGGGGTATATATTTTGTATGTGGAGAGTGGAGACTCTCTGCTTCTTGACAATCATATGAGCTGGTTGACTCCACCATACTCTTCCACCATGATGTTCTGCCTCACTCACCTCAAGCCCAGAGGAATGGAGCTGGCCTTCTATGGACTAAGACCTCTGAAACCATAAGCCCTCAAATAAACCTTTCCTCCTTTAGAGTTGTTTTGGTCAGGTCCTTTAGTCACAGCAGCGAAAAAGTTCTGACTAAAACAGTTCAAAACCATAAACTTGCATCCACCAGACTCTGGGTGTCATCTCTGCTAAACTCACCACCCAATAAGATAAAATTGACCAGAAAGGACCTTGGGGTAGAGTGGATGAGAACCCCTGGTGTTTCTGCTGTCTACCCAAACCCTTGAGTGAAAACAACACTTTCAGAATCATCTTTTCACTCCTTTGTGAACCATGTAGCAGAGTCTAGGGTGATTCCAGGCCAATATCACCTAAGACAGTATGTTTTATTTTTCTCCATGAGATTTAGCAAACAAATAAATAAACACCACCATCTTTATTTTAATGTTCAAACATAAACAAAAAGACTAAACAGTATACCCCTGTACCCATCATTCAGTTTCTACTATCATCAATACATGTCCAATCTTGTTTCATTTATGTTCCTAGCCATTTCCACACCTACTCCACTGGATTATTTTAAACAAGTTGCAGATATCCTATCTTTTCATCTGTAAAAACTTCAGTATTTCTCTCTAAATTTTAACCATAACACTATCATGTCTATAATAGTTATCAATGATTTTAAGAAACAGTTTAAGTGTCCCAAGAAAATAACTTGAGCCTAAATACCATTATTAACGTAGGCTTGAATCGTCTTTCCTAAAATGCATTACTTGTCCTTATTCACAGAGTAGAAAATAATCTAGCAATTCATCTTCATTTACTTGACACACAGTATTGGAAGAAGCTCAAGGTTCATCTACAAACTCTGCTTTCTATGCACTCACCTTCTTTATATCAGCATTAAGTAAGATCAATCTGAGCACTAGTCTTTAGGGGAAGAAATTCTGTTGTTGACAAATCTCCACCCAGGGAACACTGTAGTTAACATCTACTTTGTCTCCCATCTTTATGAAGCCAATTCCCTGTCCACACCGAAGTATATGCATCTAGATATGCCTTTCAGCTCCTATTTTAAAAAGTGAAAAAGAAACTATTATTATCAAAAGGTTTTCAGTAGCCTTATTGAGGTATAAATTACATACAATAAAATTTACCTATTTTAAGTGGACAAATCAATGAGTTTTGAAAAATGGATGTTATCCTATAGAAGCCACCACCATCAGGCTGTAGAATAATTTCATCATCCCAAAATTTCCATGTCTTTACCAATGCTCTACTGCTTGGTTCGTGGCAATGATCAGTGTGCTTTCTATCACTAGAGTTTTGCTTTTTCTGGCACTTTACCACATACTCAGAATCTTTTGTCTGGTTTTTCCTCTCCCAGGACTCTGTGGTTGGGGATCATCGTCAGGGCCTTGGCATGCTAGGCAAGCAATTTACCACTGAGCTATACCCTCAGCCTTGTGTCTGACTTCTTTCACTCAGCTTACAACTTTTGTGATTGCTTGCTTGTATCAGCAGTTATTGCTGAATATTATTCCATTGTACAACTACATCACAATTTGTTTATCCATTTACAGTTGATAAATATTTGGGTTGTTTCCAGGTTTGGGTTCTCATATACAAATCTTCTATGAATATTTGAACATAATCTTTTTATAGATCCAGGCTTTAACTTCTCTAGGGTAATACTTCAGAGTGGAAGTGCTGGGTCATATGGTAACTATATGTTTAACTTCATAAGAAAAGGCCCAACAGTTTTCCAAAATGGCTGAATCAATTTGTTTTCCCACCAGAAAAGTGTGAAAGTTCCAGTTTTTACACATCTTAACAATTGTTAATGTTTGACTTTAGGCTTTCTAGGGATCATATAGTAGTATCTTGTGAATATCATGATTATTATCTTTTCTAATACTTGTTTTCCTTTTATATATCTTCTTTTACAAACTCTATTTGGATATTTTGCTCATTTTAAAAGTCTGATTATCTACTTTTATTGAGCCATGAGAGTTATTTTTTTTCTGAACACAGTTCCTTATCAGATATAAATGTTCTGAACATTTTCTCCAAGTCAGTAGCTTAGGTTTTTCATTTTCCCAACAGTGATTTTGAAGAGTAAAAAATTTAAAATTTTGATGAAATACAATTAACTTTTTCTTTTAAAAATTGTGTTTTCTGTCCTATTTAAAAAGATCTTTGTGCAACTCAACATCACTAAGATTTTCTCCTCGAAATTTTATAGTTCACCTTTTACATTTAGGTCTATGATCTATTTGGAGTTAGTTTTTGTATGTAGGTGATGTGACGCAAGGGTTGAAGTTCATTTTAATTTTTACATATGGTGATTCATTTTTTTTTTTTTTGGTGATTCAGTTTTTACAGCACCATTCTGAAAAGATCATCATTTCCATATTTGATTGTCTTGGCACCTTTGATGAAAATCAATGGACCCATATGTGCGTGTGTCTATTTCTGGAGTGCCTGTTCTGTTTCTTTGATTTATACTGTCTTGATTACTGTAGCTTTACAGGAAAATATGTGAATTTCTACAAAAAGTCTTGCTGAAGTAGTTACTGGCATTTCACTGAATCTATTGAGAAAATTGGGAGTAATGAGAATAGTCTGGAGCAGCCAACTTGAGGGCCAACTTTGTGAAGTTACTTCTGTAATTCTTCCATCTCTTTGAAAACCCAAGGCAGAAGGATTGGGTGTGTCTGTCCAAATTTTATTTCTGTACTAGGTACATCTTGACCCAGCGCTAAGGAGTCTTTGGACTTAAATAACACAAAGTGAAAGGTCTTCCCCTAAAGTTATGAGGGCAAGTGTCAAAATCTGAATGTATGTGGATGTTATTCACTTATTCATTCTGCAAATATTTATTTTGTGTCATGTGTCCAGTATTATTCTAGGTTGTAGCATTAAAATGATGCAGACGAATATCCTGCCCTATGAGAGCCTATCTAGGAATAGTAGTTTTTTGGAGAACCATTCCTAGATTTGATTTAAAATAATCTTAAAATTATTCTTCTATGCCTTGCCTTAATACTCTCTGTTATAAGAATTTACCTGAAAATAATACTCAGAGATGTCAAAAATTTATGTAAAAGTGTTCTTACAGCATTTATGCTAGCAAGTTTTGGGGGTGGGGAGTTAAATATTTAATAATGAAGGAGTGATTATGTAATCATTAAAATATGTAATTTAAATGATTGTTAAGACCATGGGTATTTTAAAATACCAAATAGTTTTCTAGTCATATTGAACCAAGTTCAATCAAACAGTGTTTGAGGATATCCATCTGATCTTAACTTAGTTGCAGTGAGGAATTTATAAAACAGTAGGTTGTAGTATTATCCTAAGTGTGTGTGTAACACATAACTACACAGTAAAGCCAGTTTGGATGTCAGAAATACCATTTCCTTTTAATTTTCAGGGACAGAGAATATTTTTTTCATCTATTTAGTTATTTTTATACTTCTTTTGTAAATGATTTTTCTTTTTAAAAGGAATTGGATAAATTTGAAGAGTTGGATTTGTTGAGAACGTACCTAGTTACTGAGATTTTTGTTCTTTTGTTAAGAAATGTATTCATTGTGGTTTATGAAACATACTTTAACATTTTATTTTATTTTATTTTTATTTATTTATTTATTTTTCAACCTGAAACAAGCCTCCATTTATTGACTACTTACAGTACAGTGATTTCGTATCTTAGCTGGTAATCGAAGATGGTTATATATTAAGTGAGAGAAAACATAATCTCTCTTCCAGATATCACCTCTCTGAAATCTGGAGAAATTCAATTTTAAGAACTAGAACTGCATCTCCTGGTGGCAGCTGTCACCCTGAGAACAGGAACAAGGCAAAGAAAGTATACAGAACTTTGATTCTCCTACACAGGTGCACATAAAATTAGTTTATTAATGACTACATTTTGAAGCCAGCCATTTTTGTCCAATATTTAAATAACAAGTTAATATTAAAGCAGAAGGTACTGCCACAATGTGGCAGAAGTAGCTTTATCCATAAACCCTTCACACAATTATACAGTAAATGCTATTTTTATTTAAAGCAAGCCTCCCCTACTTGTTCTAAAATATGGGATGTGCTACTGCACTGAATAAGCAAATGAGGAGACTTAGATTTTTTTCCTGTCTAAAGTTGGTTTAAATCAAGTGAAGCCATTAATGTCCTTACCAGTCTGGACTATGGTAACATATCACTTTACAGTTTCAAGACTAACAAACACCCTTAAGGTTTACCCAAAACCAAAAAAAGGGGGGGGGGAGTCAATTTTTAATTTGAGACTAGACTTCCCTTTAAACAGAAAGGCACCAATATTAAAATGCCTTTAACCACAAGGTTTAGAAAGGCAAAACATTTCTAAAGACATAAAACTGCCACTTGTCGTCACTCACTAACCTGCGGTATTTATTTATTTTAACTGCTACCCCTAAGTAATCAAGTATAGCTAAAATTAAAACTATTCTGCCCCACCATACTGGTTTAAAGATCTGAACCCCTTCCTTGCTTTGGTATTTGGTTACAATAAAACATTATTTCATCCATAAGACGCTTTACATCAGAGCTCTCAATTCATAGGCAAAATCGAAGCCTTAAACAGACTATTTTTTAAATGAGAAAAAGATTTTAAAGATAGTATTGAATAAAAATATGTGGTCTTTACAATGGGTAACATATCCTCTATAAAAACTAACATTTTATTTTAAATAAATGCCTCAAAATATTAAAGTATTTTCAGATTTACTGAGAAAGTCAGTATGTTATTTGTAATACTTTAAATTGGAAAAAAATTCACATCTAAATTAATTTGAACAGTAAATATTTGTCATTCTTTTCCCCTATTTCTTTGTTGTTTAAAAGGTCTTATTAGGCAGGGCTTTGGTTTTCATGTGATTTTGCTTATTGTTTTAGATATTTCAAAACATATATCTTGCATATTAGAGCACTACATATTTAACTGTGCTACCTTTCTTGTTATTGAGAGCATCTGCTTCTATAATGTTTGACATTCGATTTTTGATTTGAGAAATAAAAATAAAACTAATAAGTACCAAAAGGAAATTGTTAAGTGTACAGCTAAGAAGAGCAAAGCATTTGCCATCTGTTACCAAATTGCTTTTCTAAAATATAATGACAGGATATAGCAACATACTGCATCACTGTGTTCAAGCACAGGGTTTGAGAATGTCTTCTCGATTTCCCAACTCAGTCATTTGCCAGGAACTTGAATTGCAACGTAATTCGGAAGAACAGAGAGGAAGAAGGGAAATCTATTCAGAGGGAGAGAGAAAGACAGATAACTCCAGTAAATGCAGAGTTGGAAGTTGGTGTAGCCCATTTGGGAGAAAGGAGAGATGACTCTCAGGGAGAATGGTGTTGGTATGGACTAAAGGCAAGGAAAAGCTGGGTGGAAAGGGTGGGGCCAGATTGCAGGAATCTTGAATGATCTGTTTGATAGTAATGGAAGAACACAAATCAGACATAATGAAAATAATACAAAAATGCTTTGTGAGTGGTCTGGGTTCTATATATAGCTAGGCTGAAGGTCTTTACTTGAAAATCTGAGTTACTCTTTCCCTCCAATGAGTTTGATTGAAATGACACAATGATTCCAAGCACCATTCATTTAAGCAAAAGGAAATTTAATGCTTTTTAAAAAAGAATGCCTGTTAGAGTCCAATACATTACAATGGACAGCAAAATCTGGATTCTAGTGTGTGGTGGCTTCAGTGGACTGGCAGGGTCTGAGGCTTCGTCATCATTGTCTTGCCACAGCTGCTCGATCCTTGCTTCGCAGGCAGCCATCCCCAGAGTTCAGCAAAGAAGAACTCAGAAGCCCTCTCTGATAGTGTTGTGACAAGAACCTTAAACACCCCTACCCCAGTGACTCAGAGTTTCTTTGTTTGAATTATTAAAATTACTTTCTTCAGAGCCAGGAGACTCTGACTTAAAATAATAAAAGAATTCAGTGAGGTGATATAATTGTTTCTTGAAAGGCAAGCAAGGAAGAGTTATTGAAATTCACTCTCAGTTGTATTTTACATAGTAGGGAAAGGTCTGGAAAGGGTTATTCCATCACTTCATTGATTAGCATCTCTTCTGAAAATAGGAAAGGCCACATATTATATGATTCTATTTATATGTCGTGTCAAGAATAGTCTGATCCACAGAGACAGAAAGTGTATTAATGATTGCCCAGGACTGAGGGGCAGAGGTACTATTGAGAGGAAATGGAAAATGACAACTAATAGGTTAAATGTTTCTTTAGGGGTGATAAAGTTCCCAAGATTGAAGAACATCTAGGATATAGTTGATCCTGTTTGTGCTTAGCTGAGATATTTTCCTAATATCTCACTGGACTGAGAATCAGGGTCATTTCCCTTGTTTCAAACGTCCATATTAAAGAGGGTGAGGTATTTTCTCAGAAGAAAAAGCATTTGAGTGAATGTTAATGTTATGCAACCATTTACTTAAAATTATCCATTAATGGAATACTATGTGTCAGGTACTGTTTCAGATGCTGCTGCATTTTCTCAAAATAGCTAAATGTCACTGTACTAATAATGTTTTCATCTTAGCCTTGTGTAGAACCAACAGCATATAAGATTAGTTAAAAGGAGAAAGAAAATAAAAAACAAATAGAGAGCAGTGGGTAAAAAACTTTTGTGCTTCAGTGAAATCCATCAAGAGATCATCCAAAGGATGGGAAAAATATTTGAAAATCATATTTCTAATATCTAGAGTAAAGATTTCTAGAATATATAAACAACTCAACAATGAGAGACAGTTTAAGAATAGGCGAATGATTTAAACAGACATTTATCCAAAGATATACAAGTGGTTTTCAAGCAAATAAAAAGATACTCAGCATTATTACCCATCAGGGAAATGCAAATCAGGACAAACACAATGAAATGTCATTTTTATGCCTACTCGGGCAACTACAATAAAAAAGACAGACAATAGCAAGTATTGGCAAGAATGCAAAAAATTAGAACCCTCATAAACCGATGGTGGGAATTTAAAATGGTACATCTACTGTAGAAAATAGTATGATAGCTCATTAAAAGATTAAACATAGGGATCTCATATGACTCAAATTCCACTCCTAAGAATATTTCCTATAGAAGTAAATTTCTGTGTCCTCATAAAACTTGTATACAAATGTCCATAGCAGTATTATTCATGATATCTCAAAGTGGAATAAGTAGATATCTATGTACAGATGAATAAAATATGGCATAGACATATAATAGAATTATTTTTGTCAGTAAAAAGGAATGGAGTACTGATACATGCTACAATGTAGAAGAATTTTGAATATATGCTGCTAAGTGAAAGAAGTCAGACACAAAAGGCCACATATTTTATGATTCCATTTATATGAAAATGTCCAGAAAGGTACATCTATAGAGACAGAAAGTATATTAATGATTGTCCAGTGCTGCAATAGGGGTTGTGATTGAGAGGAAATGGAAAATGTCTACTGGTGGGTTCAGGATTTCTTTTGTGGGGGGGGGATGCAAATGTCCTAAAACTGATTGTGGTGGTGTTAGAATACAAAAAAACATATTTAATTGTCCACTTTAAATGATTGAAATATATTGCATGTGAATTATATCTCAATAAAGCTGAAGTGTGTGTTTATATGTGTGTGTGTGTGTGTGTGTGTGTATATATATATTTTTTTTTTTTTTTTTTTTTTTGGTGGTGCTGGGGATTGAACCCAGAGACTTGTGCTTATGAGACAAGTACTCTACCAACTGAGCAACATCCCCAGCCCTATGTATGTGTATATTGACCTATAAAATAGGATTCAAGGGGAAAGAAGGAAGGAAGACAGGAAGACAGAAAGGAATCTTATAGAGTCTATTGCAATGGGAACAAAGAGAACGAGATGGCTGTGATAAAAAGAATTAAAAAAACAGTAGAATCATGTCCATTTGCTGTTTCTAGGAGGAAGATGTTAACTGATAATAATTAGGGAAGGTTTGAGTCTTCTTCTTTTGCGGGGGGCAGGGAGGTGGGGTGGTACTGGAGATTAAACCCACTGAGCCACATCCCCAACCCTTATTATTTTTTATTTTGAGACAGGGTCTTGCTAAGTTGCTTTGGGTCTCACTGAGTTGCTGAGGCTGGTTTTGAACTTGCAGTCAGCCTTTGAACTTGCTTCAGCCTCCTGGGTTGCTGAGATTACAGGTGTATGCCACCACACCTGGCTTAATTAGGGGAGGGTTGGAAAAAACACATTTGGGTTGAAAAGCTAAATGGTTTTAATTTTAGATAAGGTATTAAGCATCGGGAAGAAGTTGGAAATGTTTCAATAAGCATAGGCGAAAAGTTGGGCATGGAGATAGGGATTTTTTTTTTCCAGTGCTGGGGATTGAATCCAAGGCTTTGCACATACTAGGAAAGTGCTCTACTACTAAGCTATATCCCCAACCCATAGAGACAGGGGTCTGTTTCTTAATAGCAAGGAGGAAGTGGGTTAACTCACTGCTGCAGGATTAGCTGAATAGACAGTATAGAGAGAAAAACTCTAAGGTCAAGGACAGACAACTTGGGGAATAAACCCCATCAGGCAGTGAAATAGGAGGCAGCCAGGAAAGCAGGCAGAAAAATAGGTAAGTGCAAAGTGTCTAGAAATCCGAGAAAGAATTTCAAGGAAAGGGATGGTTAACTTAACTGCTACAGAAGATCAGGGAGAAAGAACTGAAAAGAGGTCACCATCAAATTTCATAAGTAGGGAGTCAATTGTGATCCTTTGGAATGTATTTTGTGGAATGACCATGATGCCAGTTAATTTTTATCATCTCTCTCTCAACTGAATCTTCGCCACTAAAATTTGAATACACTCAAGCAGCTCTGGAGTTGAAAAATTGTGTGTTGACCTTGATCTCTCCATTGCTGCTTCAGGCTCTCTCCTTCCTTGCTGTCACTGTCCAAAGCTTTCTGAATTCAGTTTCCTTACCTAATATTCGGTCCCTACTCATCCACTTTGTGGTTTCTGTACTGAATTTACTGAATCTTCTGTAACTAGGGCCACCAATTTCCTGTTCAATCTGGGCTGCTGTAACAAAATGCCACAGATCATGTGGCTTAATCCACAAAAATGTATTTCTTACAGTTCTGGAGACTGGGAGTCCAAGATTAGGGTGGCAACATGATTGGATTTTTGATGAAGTCCCACTTCCTGGCCCATAGACAGTTACCTTCTCACTGAATCCTCACTTGGGGGTAGAGAGGTTGTTGGGGAGAGAAAAAGAGAGATCACCTCTAGTACCTCTTCTTATAATGGCACTAATCCCATTCTTGAGGGCTCCACCCTTATGGACTGATTATTTCCTGATGACCCCACCTCCTAATACTATCATTCTGTGGATTAGGGTTTCAACATATCGACTTGGGGGGACACAGTCCATAGCACCAATGAGCTTTTTTTGTTACCAAATGCAATAAATACTTTTTAGTGCTAGGTACGCTTGAGGGACACAGGCAAACAATAGTTGTAGGTAGAGAAGAATGGACTGGCAGATGGTGACAAAAGCAGCAGACCCGTCTGTCTCTGTCCTCAGGTTTGCACATTTCTCCTTGCAGGTCACTGTTCTGACCTTGCATCATTTCTCTTCTTTACAAATATTTCCAGAGTGATCTCAACTAGCTCAGTTTGTTCTTCATTTATAATTTGTAGGCAGATGACTTCCAGATCTCTATATCCAGTCTTGATAGGGTACAGAGGTGCTGAAAAGTGGATTAAGTAATTACATGGTTTAAAAGGTACTAGTCAAGGGTCCTACTGAGATGAAATGAGATATTTTGCCTAAAATATTTGTCTATTTAAATGTGAGAGGATGGTTCTTCAGTTATCTAAAATCCATATTGATCATATGAAACTGTCCTAAAGGTTCTGAGAACTGTTTTTATTTACATAAGTAATCCCTGAATACATTCTTATTGTAAGTCTCCACCCCCAACTCCAAATTCAACACAAGTAAACAACATTGGCAATTGAATGGATAGGTTTTTGTATATGTGATCATCTATTCCTTCTGTACATATTGAATTATGTCATTTTGGCTTATATGCCCCCCAAGTATGTATTTTAAATGGTTATAACTGCTTAAGGAGGAATATAAGAAGCACTAGCTGCAGCGGGGATCCTGATAGGTGTGGAGAGGAGAAAGAACGCTTCTTTCTTTTTCCTTTTGGACTAGAACTGCTGATGAGAGGAGAGTTGTCAAAACACATTGTCTGTGGGGAGGGACGGTGTAAGTGACGGAGACTTGTGCAAAGCAGGTGGGGTGGAAAAGAAGAACAGTTGTGAGTGTAAAGTAGAGAGAGATTAAATTGTTGTCATTTAGCAGGAGCCTCACCTTCCCCATCCTCTGTCATTAGACAATATCAATTAGCAGAGGTGGAAATGTATTCTTGTCAGTTTGTTTTCTGGTGTCTGGGGTCAGGCACGCACAAAGTAGACTGGGAATGGGCCAGCTGGGAATAAGCACAGTAGGCATTGTTTAACACTTACACTCGAGGACCAGCCTTAGGAAGGGGTTTATGAAGGAAGGAAGTAGACATCTGAAGAGGCAGTCAAAGACCAGTTTCACTCTGTGTGACAGTGTGAGACAGCAATATCCATGAAGAATGACAATTTGCGTCTGGGTCATTGCAGCACACCCAGGGCAAAGCACCAGCTGGAGGGTGATAAGGACTTGTTGATAGGTGAACGAGAGCAGGCAGGCAAGTTGCTGCCTCACTGGGAGAACCCCTGAGTTGTTAGATGTGTTTTAGTGCCCTGTGACGAGCTCTGGAATATGGACCATCTGAGGGTTGTCACTCTGAAGTTTAGTGGTGTCAAGGAGAGCAAAGAGCTGAGATTAAGAAGTCAAATGGGGGGCTGGGGAGATAGCTCAGTTGGTAGAGTGCTTACCTTGCAAGCACAAGGCCCTGGGTTCAATCCCCAGCACCGCAAAGAAAAAAAAAAAAAAAAAAAGAAGTCAAATGGTTCATAACCAAATACTAAAATTACTAAGGAGGTTAACAGGATTATGAGCATGAAGAAAAAATAAAATTCAAGGTCCAGTAGAAGAAATGTCCTGAAGGAGCAAATATTAGTGGAGATTACTTAGAAGTGAAGCAATGTTATCACCTTCAAATGGAGAGGCTTAGAAAGGGTTACTGTCAGCTACAAAAGTGAGACAGTTCTAGAAGGGTAGGAGAGAGAGTGAGGAGAGATTAGAGATAGCCTGGTGGTCAACGGGGTAGAAAGCAGAGAAGAATGTATGAGGTTATCTTTTAATAAAGGAAAACTTTTGAGAGAAGAGTCAATAGCTCTCTTGCACAGAATATATAAGCATTATCTATAGTCTTGTATAACTAAAAGGAACAAATTAAAATAAATAAATAAAATGAACAAAAATTGAAAAAAAAAAAAGACATTGTGCTTATATCCAGCTGGTGTGGAACCAGCTCTTACCACATCCCAGCGGTGATTCCCTACCAACCTGAAACTATGGTACAAATTACCAATTTCTCCTCCTGGTCACGGACTTGTTCAGTTTTACATTGTTCTGGCTACTGTATGGTAATTATTGTCTCTTTCTGTGCAGAAATTATATGATTTGACTGGACTATTAGCACTTGGATGGTAGGTTTTTCTGAAACTTTCCAGTGTGAATTTTATAGCATGCACAGCTGCCCACATGTCCCTTTGCACAGTGTGCCAGTACCTCCCAAACTGTGTTGCACTTCCCGCATCAGACTTTCCTGATGATCTTTAAAGTATATTGATGCAGCTTCCACTCCCAGATATTTTAAATTAATAGCTATGGAGTGTGACCTGAACATTGAGATTTTAAAATTCTCCAGATAGTTTTCGTGAACAGTAAAATTTGGGCACTGCTGCACTGTACTATTATTTAAGGAATTTGAACAACCTGACTCCAAGAGAAGAGCATTAACCCAGGTGAATGACTAGGCTGGGGAGGATGTTACTATTAAATGGCACGATAGCACGTAAAAGGCAAGCACTAAGAGATGTTCCAGTGACACCACTTAAATAATTTTTTACTACAAAATTTTTCAGTTCTTTATTTAATCCCATTATTCTTAGCTCTGGGTCAAATGCTTTCTCTTTCTTCTGGGCATTAATACCTTTTATATATTTTTGTAACTTTATCTCTGCACCCTGTCATCTCTTGGCAGGTTCACGTGTATTTAATTTCTTGTGTTTTCTTTGATGAATGAAGCCCTGAAGGCGCCTATTTGTATGCCTTGCTATACCTGCTGTTCCCAGGTTTCTCGTGTCCCCAATTTGAACATGACATAGGTGCCAGCAGGCAGCAAGGAAAGGCAGTGTCCTGCCTATACCTAGTTCCCATCTGCACTGACCTGTTTTTCACTTACGTCACTGAAAACTAATCTCTAATTTGTTTTCCATTATCATTCTAAGATCTCTGGGCATTTCTCTGATGCTCTTCCTTCTTGGCATTTGCCAATCTCCAGGGTTCTCTATTATTGAATAACTGTGCAGAAAAGAATAGCCCCAAAGATATTGGATTGTATTTTTTCAAAATGTAAAGAATGTCCATGTTTATTAATGAAATACATGGACATTTTGCATCTGGTTTGACCTAATTTGCTATGCGTCCTGTTGCTTTGCCAAGACATTATTTAAAAAGTATATTATTTAAAAATATACCTTGAAATTCCTTTTGCATACTATTAATGTATTAAACAGCTTCAGAACCAAAGCAACAATAACCTATATTACAGTTACCTTGAAAGTACAGGCTTAAAGCTTTTTATTTTTTCACACACAATTCTATCTTATGCCTGTCTTTCTTTTACTTACTTTTTCTGATTTTAAAATAATATATTAAAATTGAGAAAAATTTCAAAACTTTTTTCATTAAAATCAAATTTCTTTTTCAGTGTGTTTTTTATTTAGTTGAAGACTTTGGTGAGGTGTGCACCAATCTCTTATTAATATGAAGACTTCTCATACTCTTATTCAGTATATTTTCAATAGTTACAGTAGTAATTATTTTCTTCTTTTGTTTTTTATTTTCTATTTTCCATAAATCATATTTCTTTATAAGTATCAGGTATTCACTTCAATTCTTTTGCACTGAACATCAATGTTTACCTAATTTAAATTAGACTTTACTGAAAAGTACAATGTCTCTACAGAACTTGCCAAAAATTCCAAAATTTGTAGCAAAATTTTCTTACACTCATGGTATGGATTCTTTGTGTTTAATGGAAAAATATAATCTGTCAAAAACATAACATCAAAGTTCTCAGAATAAAAGTTTAAGAGGTTGTAGTTAAGTCTGAAATTTTTTTAAACAACTGTTTTTTAGTTCCTTCAGACAGAATAGCATTTTTAAAATCAGGATTAAATTATGTGCAATTATGTTGAAGTCACCATTGTCAATATTTTGGAATATTGATAATATTTTTCTTAATCTTCTTTTGTAACTTTTTTCATTTTTTATACAAATTTTAAGCATAGAAAAATGAAATACTAGCACATGAAACACCCATATACTGGCCACAGAACAGTCTCTGTCTCCCTGTCTTTGACTCTGTCTCCCCTTTAAAGGAGTGAACAAAGACTTTTAACTTAAAAAATTAAAAAAGGCATTCTCTTATACAACTCCATACCATTATTACCAAAATTAATAACTCCTCAACATAACCTAATACCCAGACCATATTTAAAATGTTCCAAATTTTATCCAAATGCCTTTTGTAAATCATTCTTTTTTTCTTTGAACCAGGATACAATCAAGGATAGCCATGGTATTGTTATTTCATAACATTGCCTTTGAAAAAGACCAGTCTCATATAGACTGTCTCACATACTTGTGGGTGATTATTTCCTCAAGGTGACATTGTTCTTTGGATCCGTGCATCTCCTTATAAACTGGAAGTTAAATTTAAGACCTTGGTTATATTGAGGATAATGTTTTTGGCAAGACTGTTTTATAGGTGGGTTCTGTGTCATGCATGTTGGTTCATGTCAGGAGGCACTTGGTACCAGGTTTTCCCACTGGGAGTGACTAGTATTGTTTGCTTTCTTAGTTAAAGTGGTTGTTAGCCAGCTTTTTATCTCTGTAACCAAACTACCTGACCAGACCAACTTGGAGGAGGAAAAGTTTATTTTGGGTTCTTGATTTCAGAGGTTCAGTCCGCAGTCTGCCAAATCCATCATTCTGGGCTTGAGGTGAGGTGGAACATTATGGCCAAAGGGCATGGTGACAGAAAGATGGTCAGCTCAAGATAGCCAGTAAGCAGAGATACTGAGCAAGGTACTAGGAACAAAATATAAACCCCAAAGGCACATCCTTGTTGACCTACTTCCTTCAGCCATACCCTACCTGCCTACAGATATCACCAAATACAGTAGTCCTTTCAATTTACTAATCCATCAAATGTTTTAATTCACTGATTAGGTTACATCTCTCTGATTATTTTGGCATTGTCTCACACATAAGCTTTTGGAGGATACCTCATATACATGCCACAAGAGTGGTATAGCCACAACCCTCCCTCCCTTCTCCCTCTTTATGATTGACAAATAATCTGGGTGGTAAAATTTTGGTAACTTTGAATATGTAATTGTTCATTATCTTTTTAAAAAAATTTTGTTTTTAATTGTAGGTGGACACAATACCTTTATTTTTATGTGGTGCTGGGGATTGAACCCAGGGTCTCACGCATGCTAGATGAGCATACTACCACTGAGCCACAACCCCAGCCCACTGCTCATTACCTTTTACCTAATGTTGTTAGCATTCAGTGAGATTCTTGCCTGAAATAATTATTTCATTAGGGATTCAAAGTGGAAATTTTTCTGATTTTATTCTGCCTATACTTATTAGTTGAAAATTTTATGTTTTTATTAGTGCATTATGACTATATGTAATAGTGGGGTTCATTGCAACATACTCATAAATGCACATAATTTGCTCCAAATCATTCTCTAGTACTTCCCCTTTCCCTCCCCTTCTCCCTCCCTCCCTGACCCCTTTCTATTCTCTTCTTCCTTCTATTTATTTACATATTTTCATTAGTGCATTATATACATAAAAGCAAGATTCATTGTGAGTTATTAATGCATACATATAGCATAATTTGGTCAGTTTTATTCCCTAGTTCTCCCCCTTCCTTTCCTTCTTCCCTCCCCTTTCATTCCCTATTTCTACTCTATTGATCTCCTATTTTTATGAGGTCCCTATTTTTACTCCTTCTTCCACATATGAGTGAAAACATTCAACCCTTGATTTCTGAGTCTGGTTTATTTCACTTAGCAAACATCTATTTACCAGCAAAAGACACAATATTGTTCTTTATGGCTGAATAGAACTCCATGGTGTATATATACACCAAATTTTCTTTACTTATTTGTCTGTTGACAGATACCTAGACTGCTTCTATAACTTGACTATTGTGAATTGTGTTGCTACAAACATTGGAATGCATGTACTCAGTTCTTAGGGATAAACAATGAAGAGTTGAATATATGTGTCATATGGTGTTTCCATTCCTAGTCTTTTGAGGAAGCGACTTGATGATTTTTATGGTGGTTGTAGTAATTTGGAGCTCCACCAACAACGTATAAGCATTCCTTTCTCCCTACATCCTCACCACCATTTAGTATAATTCATATTCTTGACGGTGTCCATTCTAACTGATGAACCCTGAGTGTAGTTTTGATTTATATTTCCCTGACTGCTAATGATGTTGAACATTTTTTCAGAAGAGTCGTTCTATTTTCTTAAAACCCAAATGAAGCATGTGACTAATGCAAAGTGTCCTGTCCTGGTTGGTGACATGCTCATAGACATAGACTGGGCCTTCACTGAATGCTGACTCTCCTTTCTTTAGATCTAATGCAGTCAAGTGTTGTAGTTTGTGTAATTTATTTTATTTTTAATATATTTCATTTTACTTTTTAATTTATATGCTCTCTTTTTAAGCTATCTTATAAGTCCTTCAGATGTTATATTTTATTTCTCTGTGTATCCCTAGCATCAGGTATTATGTTTTATTCATCATAGGCACTAAAGTAATGTTTTGATGGTAGTGGTTTAATGATATTTTACTTTGTTGTGACTAATTTAGTAGACTTAAAGTAATTAGAACTGTGTTTGACTTTGGAGGCTATGTCTCATGGAAGGTTCATTTAGGTTATAGTTTAGATATGAGATGTCCCCAAAAAGCTATGTGTGAGATAACACAAGAAAGTTAAGAGGTGAGATGATTGGGTTATGAGAGCCTTAACCTAATCAGTACATTAGTCCTCTGATAGGGATTAACTAGGTTGTAATAGCAGGTAGGGTGTGGCTAGAGGAGGTAGATCATTTGGGGCATGCCTTTGGGGTGTATATTTTGTCCCTTGTGAGAAGAGCCTCTCTCTTTATCTCTCTCTTTCTCTCTCCTTCTCCCTTTCTCCCTCTCTCCCCTGCCTCCTCTGCTCACTGGTGTGATGTCTTGAGCCACTTTTCCTTCATCACACTCTCCTTTCATGATGTTCTACCTCCCCTTGAGCCCTGAGGACTGGTGCTGGCCTTCTATGGCCTGAGACCTCTGAAACTGTGAGCCCCAAAATAAATTTTTGCTCTTCTAAAATTGTTCTTGTCAGATCTTTTGGTCACAGCAGTACTAAAACAGGACTGTTCCTCCGATTAAAAGGCTCCATGATCTTGTGTGTTGCAGTAAGGGGTTGGGTAGAGTGCTACCGATGTGTTTCCTAAATCAATCCCATGTCCTCGATGAGGTATGCTCACCTTGGTGCTGGCGATTCTTTTATTCTAACACACAACCTACCTCCTCTTCTGTGGTATGCAGGTGAGGAGACCTAGGTGTGGACCAGTTAGCACTTAGTGTGACTGTCTGTCACTCTGCAGTATAGCAATATCTGCTCCTGGGAAGATTTCATTGACAGATGAGTGCATAGAGGAGGCTAACGTTCATCTTGGGACAGCCAAATTGGGGGAGATAAAACTTTTATTGCCTAGAGTTATTATTTATTGGCTATTGCTAGGCATTAATAAAACCCCCAAACAACTGTTTTTCAATGCCTTATTTGCATGAAATGAGAGCTGATCCATGGCAATACTTTCTCTTTGAGGATCCTTTGTTTTATTTTTAAAATTTCAATAGAATTGAAGATGATATTTAATTCAACATTATCACTTACAATCTCGTAAATAATTTTTCTTGGTTACACTTCACATCTATTTTTTTTAAGTTCACAGTTTTAAAAATAATTTTTAATGTTTGAAATGCTACATTCAAGAAGATTTAGAACTGGAATTATGAATTGTATTTTAAACTAAAACTGACAGACAAAATCATTCTTCTGCATGAGAAAATTATATTTCTATTGCATAGATCCCAGAATAAACTTTGAAATGAATGATAAATTTCTCTTTTATTATCCTTTTAAAATGGAAGAGATTTCCTTATAAACTTTATTTTGAGGTTGGGAATCATGTCTTTTGATAAATAGAATCACCAAGTAAAAATGAATTAGATGTTTCTCTTTTTTTCTATACTGGATTTAATTAGAAAAATTTTAATATGATGTGCCAATTAAACAAAATGTTGGAGTCCTTTTTAAGTCATAAACTGATGCCTATTTGACATCTGATGCATATTTGACCTTGGGTTTCTTCAGTTTGACTTCTTTTTATCCCCTTTGGAGGAACTTGGATACCTCTTCTTTCTGGTCCCAGTGGAGATTTTTTTTTTCTTTTCAAAAAATTTGTTCTTTTTAGTTATAAATGAGAGTAAAATGTATTTTGACATATCATATAGATGGAATGTAACTTCCCATTCTTGTGGTTGTACATGATGTGGAGTTAAACTGGTCCTGTATTCATGTATCAACCTAGGAAAGTTATGTCCGATTCATTCTACCATCCTTCCCGTTCCCATTCCACCTCCATGCCCCATTCTCCTGGGCCAATCCAGTGAACCTCCACTTCTCCCTCTCCCCATCCCAGGCCTATTGTGAGTCAGCATCTGCACATCAGAGAGAACATTCAGCCTTTGGTTTTGGGGATTGGCTTATTTCACTTAGCATGACAGTCTTCAGTTCCATCCATTTACTGGCAAATGCCAAAATTTCATTTTTCTTTATGGCTGAGTAATATCCCATTGTGTATATGTACCATATTTTCTTTATCTATTCATCTGTTGAAGGGTACCTAGGTTGGCTCCATAGCTTAGCTATTTGAATTGAGCTGCTATGAACATTGATGTGGCCACATCACTATGGTATACTGATTTTAAGTCCTTTGGGTGTAGGCCAAGGAGTGGGGTAACTGGGTCAAATGTGGTTCCATTCCACGTTTTCTCAGGAATCTCCACACTGCTTTCCAGAGTGGTTGCACCAATTTGCTGTCCCACCAACAGTGTATGAGTGTACCTTTTCCCCCACATCCTTGCCAACATTTATTGTTATTTATATTCTTGCTTGTTACCATTCTGACTGCAGTGAGATGAAATATCAGTGTAGTTTTAATTCACATTTCTCTAATTGCTAGTGCTGTTGAATATTTTTTTCTTATATTTGCTGACCATTTATATTTCTTCTTCTGTGAAGTGTCTGTTCAATTCCTTTGCTCATTTACTGATTGGGTATTTTTTTCATGTTAAGTTCTTTGAGTTCTTTATATATCCTGGAGATTAGTGCTCTGAGGTGCAGGTGGCAAAGATTTTCTCCTATTCTGTAAGCTTTCTGTGTACATTCTTGATTGTTTCCTTCTTCCTGTAAAGAAGGTTTTTTTTGTTTGTTTGTTTGATACCATACCATTTATCGATTCTTTATTTTACTTCTTGTGCTTTAGAACTCTTATTGAGGATTTGGTTCCTAAGCTGACATGATGGAGATTTGGGCTGACTTTTTTCTAGTAGGTGCATGGTCTCCATCTAATTCCTAGGTCCTTGATCCATTTTGAGTTAAGTTTTGTGCAGGGTGAGAGATAAGAGTCTTATTTCATTTTGTTACATATGAATTTCCAGTTTTCCTAGCACCATTTGTTGAAGTGGCTATCTTTTCTCCAATGTATGTTCATGACACCTTTGTCTAGTATGAGATAACTGTATTTATGTGGGTTTGTCTATGTATCTTCTATTCTGTACTATTGATCTTCACATCTGTTTCGGTGCCAATACCATCCTGTTTTGTTACTATAGCTCTGTAGTATAATTTAAGGTCTGGTATTGTGATGCTTCCTGCTTCACTTTTCTTGCTGAGGGTTGCTTTGGCTATTCTGGGCCTTTTATTTTTCCAAATGAATTTCATGACTGCTATTTCTATTTCTGTGAAGAATCTCATTTGAACCTTAGCAGGAATTGCACTAGTCTATATAGCACTTTTGGTAGAATGGCCATTTTGACAATATTAATTCTGTATACCTAAGAACATGGGAGATCTTTCCATCTTCTAAGTTCCACTTCAATTTCTTTCTTTTGTGCAATGTCATTTTCATTGCAGAGGTCTTTTACCTCTTTTGTTAGATTGATTCACGAATACCTTATTTTCTTTGAGGCTATTGTGAATAGGATAGTTTTCCTAATTTGTCTTTCAGTTGATTGGTCACTGATGTATAGGAATACGATTGATTTATGGGTGTTGATTTTATACCCTGCTACTTTGATGAATTAATTTATGAGTTCTAGAAGTTTTCTGATAGAGTTTTTTGGGTCTTTTAAATATAGATTCCTATTGTCAGCAAATAGGGATAGTTTGAATTCTTCTTTTCCTATTTGTATCCTTTTAATTTCTTCTAATTGCTCTGGCTAGAGTTTCCAGGATTATAGAATAGAAGTGGTGAAAGAGGGCATACCAGTCTTGTTCCAGTTTTTAGAGGGAATGCCTTCAATTTTTCTTCATTTAGAATGAAGTTGGCCTTGGGTTTAGCATATATAGCTTTTATAATATTGAAGTATGTTCCTATTATTCCTAGTTTTTCTAGTGTTTTGAACATGAGTGAATCATTACATAAAGGGGAAAACCAGTTTGGATCTAAACTGATTTCCCTATTTTATCAAATGCTTTTTCTGTATCTATTGAGATAATCATATGATTCTTGTCTTTATGTGATAAATTTTGTTTTTTGTTTTACATATGTTGAAATAGCCTTGCATCCCTGGGATGAACTCTACTTGATCGTGGTGCACTATCTTTTTAATATGTTTTTGTATGCCATTTGCCAGTATTTTATTAAGAATTTTTACATATATGTTCATCAGGGATATTGGTTTGAAATTTTCTTTCCTTGATATGTCTTTGTCTGGTTTTGGTATCAGGGTGATACTAGCTTCATAGAATGAGTTTGGAAGTATTCCCTCAATTTTTATTTGATGGAATAATTTGAGGGGGATTGGTGTTACTAGTTCTTTGATGGTTTGGTAGAACTTGGCAGAGAATCTCTCTGGTCCTGGGCTTTTCTTTCTTGGTAGACTTCTGATGGTGTCTTCAATTTCATTGCTTGAAATTGATCTATTTAAATTTTCTGTGTCCTCCTGATTCAATTTGGGTAGGTCATTTATCTCTAGAAATTTATCAATGTCTTCAAGGTTTTCTATTTTATTTGAGTATTAATTTTAAAAATAGGTTTTGATTATTGTTTGTATTTCAATAGTGTCTGTATTAGGGTTCTCTAGAGAAAAGAATCAACAGGAAGTATGATTATAAAAGGGAATTTATTAGATTAGCTTATATGACCAGAAACTGGATAGTCCACAATGGCTGTCTGCAGTTGGAGAGCTGGAAGAAACAGCAGTTGCACAGTCCAAGATGCAAAAGCCCCAGAACAAGAGAGATCAACAGTGCTACCCTAGTCTGAGACCAAAGCTTCTGAAAACTCCCTGGAGAATCACTGGCAGAGTCTGCTTTGGAAGAGTGAAAAAACAAGAGTCCAATATCCTCTGATAATTGAAGCAGCAATCAAGAAGAACCAAGCTTGCATCTGCATCTGCCTCCTTGTTCTTCCAGTTTCATTTCATCCGGATGGTGCCACCCATGCTTAAGGAGTGTCTCCACTTCAGTTCACTATCCCACATTCTAATCATTCCTAGTCATGCCCTCATGGACACACCCAGAGGCCTTTTAATCATCCACATCTCTTAATCCAGTCAAGTTGACAATTCAAACTAACCATTACAAGTCCACCCCTAGTGTCCATTGTGGTATTTCCTTTTTCATTGCAAATTTTTGTAATTTGATTTTTATCTCTCTTTTTCTTTGTTAGCTTAGCTAAGGGTTTGTCAGTTTTATTGATTTTTTTTTTTTCAAAGAACCAACTTTTTTTTAATCTTTTGTTTTAATTTCACTCTTTTCAGCTCTGATATTAATTATTCCTTGTCTTCTGCTTTTGGTGTTCATTTGCTCTTCTTTCTTAGGACTTTGAGGAGTGATGTTAGGTTATTTATTTGTTGACTTTCAATTCTTTTAATAAATGAGCTCAATGCAATGAGCTTTCCTCTTAGCACTGCTGTCATCCTGTCCCAGAGATTTTGATACATTCTACTGCTATTCTCATTTACCTCTAAGTAATTTTAAAAATTTCATCCCTGATTTCTTCTGCTGTCCATTGGTTATTCATTAGTGCATTATTTATTCTCTAGGTGTTAGAATAACTTCTATTTTTATTTTATCATTGATTTCTAATTTCATTCCATTATAATCTGATAGGATACAAGGTATTATCTCTATTTTTCTTGTGTTTTCTAAGAGTTGCTTTGTAGCCTAAGATATGGTCTATTTTATAGAAGGATCATTTGCTGCTGAGAAGAAAGTGTACTCAGTCCTTGATGGATGAAATATTCTATATATTTGTTAAGTCTAAGTTATTAATTGTATTTTTTAATTGTATAGCTTCTCTATTTAGTTTTTGTTTGGAGGATCTGTCCAATGGTGAAAGAGGTGTATTAAAATCTTCCAGCATTGTTGTTCTGTGGTCTATTTGCTTCTTGAAATTGAGAAGGGTTTGTTTGATGTATGTAGATACTCCATTGTTTGGGGCATAAATATTTACAATTGTTATTCCTTGTTGATATATAGTTCCCTGAAGCAGTATGGAAAGTCCTTCTTTGTGCCTTCTGATTAACTTTGGCTTAAAGTTCACTTTATCTGATATGAGGATAAAAACTTATGAGATCCATGTGAATGACATGTTTTTTCCCCATCCTTTTACTTTCAGTCTGTGGATGTCTTTGCCTATCAGGTGAGTCTTTTGGAGACAGCATATTGTTGGGTCTTGTTTTTTAATCCAATTTGCCAGTCTATGTCTTTGATTGATGAGTTTAGGCCATTTATATTCAATGCTGTTATTGAGATATGATTTTTATTCTCTGTCATTTTGATTTATTTCTGTCATTTTGTCAGTTTGAATTTGTTTCTCTGTAATTTTACTGTTCTTTTAGTGTAGTTCCTCCCTTTGCTGGTTTCACTTTTATTTTTCATTTCTTCTTCATGTAATATCTTACTGTGTTTCATAGTACAAGTTTTCTAGTTGTGAATTCTTTTAACTTTTGTTTATTATGGAAGATTTTTATTTTGTCATCAATTCTGAAGCTTAATTTTTCTGGGTATAGTGTTCTTGACTGGCATCCATTTTCTTTCAGAGCTTGGTATATATTTTTCCAAGACTTCTTAACTTTGAGGATCTGTGTTAAGAGATAAGCTGTGATCTGAATTGGTTTCCCTCTAAATGTGACTGGTCATTTTTTCTCTGGCAACCTTTAAAATTCTATCATTCTGTATTTTAGGCATTTTCATAATAATGTGCCTTAGTGTGTTTCTGTTTTTGTATATCTGGGGGTCCTGTAAGCCTTCTGTATTTGATTTTCCATTTCATTCTTTAGGTTTGAGAAATTTTCTGATATGATTTTGTTGAAAAGATTGTGCATTTCTTTGGTTTGTACCTCCGTGTCTTCATCTATCCTGATAAATTTGGTCTTTTCAAGTTATCCCATATTTCTTGGAAGTTCTCCTCATGGTCTCTTAACATATTTTCTCCATAGTCAATGTTGTTTTCAAGATTATATATTTTATTTTCACTGCCTTAAACTCTCTCTTCCAAGTGAGCTAGTCTTTTTGGTGATGCTTTCAATTGAATTTTTAATTTGGCTTATTGATTTTTTCATTTTGAGGGTTTCTGCTTTGTTTATTTTTTCAGAATCTCTCTCTCTTTATTGAAGTAATCTTTCACTTCTTATGTATTCTCTCTGATCTCACTGCTTATACAGTCCTTCACTTTGCAGACCAGTTTAACTATGAACATTCTAAATTATTCTCTGATTTCTTCTACTGTGGTGTCAATGGATTCTGTTATTGGAGTATCTTGGTTTGTTAGGGGCAATTTCTTCTCTTGGTTTTTCATGTTGTTTGTGAGTCTTCCCATCTAACAGTATTGATCTGAGGCAGTAGAGTTTCTACCCTGTGGACTTATAGTGTCCCTGATGTTTCTGTATCTCACTTGCTGGAAGCTGCTTTCTTGGTTTCATGCTATGGCGCATCCAAGAAAGCAACCTCCTCTGTTTTGCCCTCCTGAAAACCTCCTCTCATTAGATGTTTCTTAAGTCAATGAATGAACTTTTCTCTGCTGCTCCTGATAGGGCCTAATCAAAGAAGAAATGACCAGCTAGTCTGTGACTACTATTAAATGCTTTGTAATTAGAATAGATGATAGTAGTATCTTCTTATAACTTAAAATAAAAATATACTTCTGACCCAGCATAGTGGATAAGGCTAGCTTCCTTTTTAGGTGAAATATGTTCACTGCACACATACACTTTTATGGGAAAAACACATCAAAATTAATTAACCTTCAGTATTTTTGGTATTTTATAATCAGGAACCCTGTTCTCCATCATAAGTTCCTTATAAATAAGGATTTTTATCTTTTGCACCTAGGTAGATCTATTGAGGTATCATATCTCAATATAAGCATATTAGTATCCTAGGAATTTTTTCATTCTTTTATTAGGTACACAGAATCCATCCATGCTTTCTGATGGGATGCCATTTTCCATCATTATTAGTTGCAATTAGTATAAAACAATTTCTTATTCTATGCAATAACATATCAATCTTATAAAGGGAATAGAAAACAAATGAAGTATCTTGCAATGAACAAATGCTTTAGTTAGTGGAGTTGGAGGACCACAATGATAAAAGAGAGACTAAATTGTATCTCACCTTACACTGCACTAACCTCCAACCACCCTCTCATTATTTAAACTAACTTCAAATTCCTATATTAGTGGGTTAGAACTATTACTTTTGTTCCCTTTTTCTAGTTACTCAAAGATTCAGACCTCCCTAAATACACATTCTCACTTGACTTATCAAACTCCTGGAGGTGGCTCTGGGAGCATGCTATGGTTTAGATATGAGGTGTCCCCCTAAAGCTCATTGTGAGACAATGCAAGAATATTCAGAGGTGAAATGATGAGATTAAGAGAGATGTAACCTAATTAGTGCATTAATCCATCAATAGATTTACTGGGTGCTAACTGTAGGTAGGTAGGGTGTAGTTGGAGGAAGTATATCACTGGGGGCCTACCTTTGGGGTTTTATTCAGTCTCTGCTGAGCAGAGCTCTCTCTCCCCCCCCCCCCCCCGTCTCTCCTTCTCTCCCTCTCTCCCTCTCTGTCTCCCTCTCCCACTTCTTCTCCCACTCCCACCTTCCTGGTTGCCATGTTCTGAGCTACTTTTCTCTGCTACATCATTCTGCCATGATGATGTTCTGCTTCATCTTGGGCCCAGAGATACGGAGTTAGCAGAACATGGACTAAAGCTCTGAAACCATGAACCAATATAAATTTTTTCTTCTTTAAGTTGTTCTTGTCAGGTCTTTTGTTCACAGCAATGAAAGGCTCACTAAAACAGACCGTGTAATTCACACATTTTATAAATCCATTTGTTCCTTGCCTTCCGATAGTTCACTTATCCCCATGAGACTAAGTGACCCTATTTATACCTATATACACACCTGTGAGACCACCATCTTTTAATACCTATCCCCGGCCAAATTTGAGGAAAAAATATGGCAGTGACTTGTGGAGGGGAACCATAGGTTGAACAGATGACTGCAGGGCTAGGGTATATTTAGATTTTGTTTTCTTTTAGAATTTTTACCTCCACCACCCAACCCTACCCTAGGAACTCCAGGTATGGTTAAAAATCTCCAAACCAAACTATGTGGAAAAATTTGCAAATTGAAAAAAGACACGGATATATAAAGTGCAGGGTGTGTATGTGGAAGTAAGAATGCAACAAGGACAAATTCTAAGATCTGTTCTCAAGGCAGATTTTATTTCCTTTGAATTACTCTCTATTTCCTTCCTTAGTTACTTTATGCTACTTGGGGTACTTGAGTTAGGACAAAAAACAATAAAAGTAATCATTCTAAAATTTTACTGCATTACTGTTTTATTATTTGTTTTTATAAAGTCTGACGTGGTTAATATTACTCACATTTTATAGCTGAGAAAAGTGGAGTTCAAAGAAGTAAGTGATTCACAGAATCAGTAAGTAGCAGAACTTGGCCTTCATCCAGGACTTTGGACTCTAATTTGGGGCTTCCTTCACTGAATCACAGTGAAAAGACAATAGCTCAGTATTTGGGAAATGACAAAAATGAACATAAGAACAAAATGACCATATTTGGGATTTCAAAAAGTTAGTTTAACAACATTAAACACAGAGTCATTTCTTGGGTAGGAAATTGTAAAGAAATAGAATGTCAAACTTTGTTCTAGCTCACTAGATTGGTACAAGTCAACCCAATAAAAGGCTTTGCTTCAGTGATTTCAGAAATGACAAACATAGCAATATGAAGGATGAAGACTCATAAAATTCACAGGAAGTCCCTAAAAGAAATCTAAATGAAAAACATTTAAAGATGAAAACAATAGATCTATGTTAAGGAAAATGCATCTTAAAGAAAAAAACCTTCAATCTCAGTTGCTGCAATAAAGAGGGAGCAGCTAAAATATAAATCCCTTTTCATTACATATGTAACTGCCAATCAACCAAAGAGAAGCAGCCTGTGGAACTGAGGACCACTAAGCACGACAAAAGATTACATAGAGTGACTCTGTGTATTATATAAAAAACTTCTCTGTAGATTCCAGAGCATATTCTTTACTTAGAGTAGGAAACATTTCAATATTAAAAAAAAAGCTGTGCAATGAAAATAAGTCCATTTGCGCTTCTCCCCTGGAATAATTCCCATCTAATTCCAATTTAATATAGTCAGTCCATTCATCACCTATTGGAAGGCAAAACAGAAAGGTAATAGAAAAAAAGTCTCTTTTCAATCTTATTTATTAAAAATGCTTTCTATGTCATTAGAAAAACCTTTCTATACCTATTAAGAGTGGATCTGGCCACAGCCATTATGAATGATGACTTTCTATTGAGTTTAATAGAATTTCATATGCTTGTTTAACCTTAAATTAATATTTTTTCTTAAAATATAAAGACAGAATCAAATTCATCCATAATTCTTTTCCCTAGAGATAAGCACTGCTAACATGTTGGTCTAGTCCTTATTTAGAATTCAGAATATTTGATGGAATAGATAATGCTTCAAAAGGGTATCTTCATGACACTTCACAAAAAGGGAATGATAAATGAAAACTTTGACAAAAAGTACTATGATTTGTGATTATACAATTATTTAATCAAGAGATTGTTATTTCTCAATGCTTACAGACTCTTGGTGTTTAAGAGCAACTAAGAAATCAAAACAGGCATCCCTTTAATAGGTGGTGCTGTGTCTTTGGTGCCAATTTTCATGTTTAAAGCATTTTACATATGAACAATTTTGGAGTTCAGTATTTGAAGTCCTTTTTAAAAAAAATTTGGTACTTACAGGATTTTGGTTCAAAAACATACATCTGAATCACCGGGAGATCTTGCTAGAACACAGGTCTCTGAGTTTCTGATTCAGTACACTTAGGCGAAAGGCATGTGACAAGGTCCCATCCTAGGGGTTGCTGCTGGTGCTGGCCAGAGGACCACACCTGCAGAATCCCTGATGCCCGATGCAGCCTAGAGGAGGCAATTTCTCTTAACACTACAAAAAGAGTTTCATGCTTATAACAGCATTTTCCACTTATGAGATTTCATATCACAGTGATAAACTGTAGGCCTTATTAAGGATTTCAAAAGTGAAATTTTATAGTCTGGATTTAATGAGAATGTTAGGAGCAAGACAGAGTATAGACTATAAGCGTTCAACTTAAAGCTCTGCAAGCGTGAAAGAGGAAAAGTAGTTCTTTTAAAACTTCCTAAACTCCATAGTTCCTACTCATGTACAAATTGTCTATTAAAGGATTTTGAATGTACCTGACACAAAGAAATAACAAATGTCCAAGGTGATAGATATGCTAATTGCCCCATCTGACCATTACAAATTACAAACGTGTATCGAAATGCCACACTGTGCCTCAAAGATGTGTAAAATTACTATATGTAAATTTTAAAATCTTAAAAAAAATCTTGTAAAAATGCCTGGACTTCAGAATGATAGGCTTGGGATTCCAGTTGTGAACAAATGAAAAAACGGGGGGAATAAAGAACATTGAGGGTATATCCGAGTTTATGAATCTGTATGTATGGTGAAAACTTTTCACTGTGTTCTAAACCACCCTGAGTTTTCCTCTTTAAACCTTAAATCCAATCACTGTAGCCTTTTCTCCTCCTGTGACCCATCATTGATCCTCAGAAATCTCAGACATTTTACATACTCAAGTCCTCTGATGCCTTATGAAATATTTGCAAATAAATTACAGAGCATGAAAAAGGTTCAGGGGGTCAGGCAACCATGTACTAGCCTTGGTAACTTTCTAAAATTTGGCTTTCAAAACATCTTTAATGTAATTGAGGCAGTATTCTGGTTTGGGAGTCAGGTGAACTCCATAGATATAAATCTCCCTTACAGCATTTGCCACACTGGGCCCTCAGTATAGCTAGTTATTATTAGGATACATAAAATGATAGGGTTGGATGGAATAGTTGATGTTTGGGCACTTCCCTGCTCTACAATGCTACAATTTGAAGTGAAATATATTGTTGAAAACTAATGATGGCTTTAACAAAGTGTCTCAGAGTGGGTGGTTTAAACAACTAACATTTGTTTTCTTTTAGTTCTGGAGGCTAGAAGTTTGAGATCAAGACTTCTGCAGGATTGGCTTCCTCTGAGGCTTTCTTTTTGTCTTGTAGATAACTGTTTTCTTCTTCAATTGGGCTTTTCTTTGTGCATCTGTGTCCAAATTTCCTCCTCTTATAGGATGCCAGTACAATTGGATTAGCCTCACTTTAACCTCATTTTAAGTTAATTACTTTTTTGGAGATTCTATCTTCAAATACAGTCAATTCTGAGATATTGGGGTTAAAGGCTTCAACATAACAAATTAGGAAGGGGGACATAATTCAACCCATAATGATATCTAAGCATATTTTTTGGCCTTTTTCTCCCCTACCAGATTTGTAAATTATGGTGAATTTTTAATTTGTGATGGTTATAATGAATTCATCCTTGGTGACTCATTTCAAAGTGAACTTTTAGCTTTCCAAAAGCAAAAAGCGGAATAAACCAAAAATACCACCCCCACTTCCACCAAAACCCAAAGGAAAGCAATTAGTTGTAACTTTGCTTTTGGTACTGATGTCCTCACTTTCTACAAATGGATGCTGATTACCCACAGATTAAATGAATTAGTGGTAAGAAACAATTTTCATGTTGCATGATTCCTACTATGTGGACATCCATTAACCAGAAAGTTAATGCTCTGGTGAGCAGTTACCTTGCAAAGCTCTGAGATCCACTGGACCTCTTGTCTCTGCTTCATGCTCTTAACTCATGAGGCATTAATGATTGTCAGGCCAGTGAGTGTGCTTAAGACATATAACGACATAATTCATTGGCAAACCAAGAACTTTGACATTGGGAGTTTGGAGGAATGCATGAGCCCACTTTGGCTTGGGAGCTAAAACAGCAAGGAAATTCTAGGTGTGAAAGAAATCATGCTTAAACAGATACCAAATGTAGTGCCTGGGATGAAATTGCTGATCAGGGAATCAAAAGAGACTTACCAAAAAGTCTCACTCTGTTGTGGGTATAATTATGAAATGGTTTTCTTTTTTTTTTTTTTTTTTTTTTTTTTTCAAGTTATGCCATGCCTCAGGAGAAGAGGCTCTTTTGAGGCATGGCAGTATAATCCTACAACTTTGAAGATACGGCAGTTATTAGAACAAGTTTCTCAACCATGTTTTACATGTTAAGCTCATATATGACTGAAATCTCTACCCACACCCACACACACATAGGGGAGACTTTTGACTCTGTAGTTGTTTGATGCTGGTGGTGATGGTGTGTGGCAGTAATGGTGAAAATGCTGCTGGTAGTGGTGGCATTGGTGGTGTCTGCAGTGGCTGGAGCAGTGGTCTTGTGGACTGGCAGACTGCAGTATGGAAGCTCTCTGATGTTCCTCCCTTTACCCCTCCTTTCTTATTGCCGCCCTTCTGGTATTGGGGTAGGAAGTGAATAGGAAAGCCTGTAGCAGAGGTCTCCTTAGAGAATGGCCTATAGCGAGGTAGTAGCTAGTATTCTGTTGTGAGTAATTGAGTCTCTAATACTGACCAGGGCTTATAAATTCACACTTTTGTGGTAGCAACAACATTCTGATTCTTTCTGAGGCATATGTATTAGTCAGCTTTTCATCACTGTGACAAAATACCTGAGAAAAACAACTTAGAGGAGGAAAAGTTTGTTTCGGCTCATGGTGTCAGAGATTTCAGTTTGTAATTGTCTGGCTTTGCTACTTTGGGCTTGAGGCTAGGCAGAATAACATTGGAAGGGAATGGCAGAGGAGAACTGCTCACCCCATGAAAGCTGGGAAGCAGGGGTCAGGGGCAGAGACTAGGGACAAAGTCTTCAGGGGTACGACCCTAAGGGTCTACTTCCTCCAACTAGGTTCCATCTCTTACAGTTTTCCCTACCTCCCAATAATCCATTCAGCCATGAATCCCTTGATGGATTAATGCATTGATGAGGTTAGACCCCTCATGATCCAATCACTTCCCAAAGCTCCACTTCTGAGCATTGTTATACTGGGGACTAAGCCTTTGGCGGGGTGCATTCCAGATCCAAACCATAACAATGTATTTATTGGTTTTTCAAAGGTTGTGAAGAGCCAAGTGTGGTGGCACACCCCTGTAATTCCAGTGACTTGGGAGGCTGAGGCAGGAGAATTGCAAGTTTAAGGCCAGCACAGTTAATTTAATGAGTCCCTGTTTCAAAATAAAAAATAAAAAAGCTTGGAAATGTAGCTCAGTGGCAAAGCACCCCTCGGTTCAATCCCCAGTACCAAAACCAACTAAACACTCAAGGGTGTGAAGAGGGACCTGGTCTTTCTGCAGTCCCTGGCATGGCAGATTTGGCTTAGACTCCATAGATGCCATGTCTGGTACTGCTGCTACTGGTGGGCTACTCCACTTGCCTCTTGCTGTTGGATTCCCCTCAGCTGTTCAGTGGCATAGAAGCAAGGTGGCTCATTGTTATCTTGGCCTTGTTGCTGCCAATAGCAGAAGTTCAGGTTGCCCTCCCAGGCACATCTGCTCTCAGATCTATCATCATTCTAGGAAGTAGCATCAGGCACTTGGCCAATCCAATGCCTGATCTGCACTTAGACAGATACTCCCTCTACCCCCCAATCTGGGAATCCTTGGTCTTTCTGATTGACTTTCTTTGGCTTTCCAGAGGTAAAGGAAGAGAATGACTTTGTTGGACTCATTTCAATACAACTTTAGCCTCCTAAATAGTGACCTTCTCCCTCCCAGGTCTTCCCTTAGTTCTTCCAGAATAGTGGAAGCCCTCTGGGATGGAGTTGTGCCTTAAGTAGCTATGGCTTTGACTCAAAAACTATGGGAATTTTCCGGATCTTCTTTTTCAGTGTTGGGTCTTAGTTACCAATTCTGTCACTCAGATCCTTCAGCCATACTATTGCTTTGGTTTTGTTCCCCTAAGCAGAAATAGAAAATGGAAACCTTGGATCAGATGGCCTTGAAATCCCATCAAACCTTGAGATATGAAATTTTTTGATAAAGAAGGGGGACTACATCTCAAGGAATAGTGTTGTTAAAGAAAGTATAATACCAGATTTTATAGGGCTGGGACTACAAATACATTAGGTCATGTTCCAAATACAATCAGACTATGTGACTACTTAACTGTTTTTCATTTACTAGGCTAAGATTTCTCTGTAGTCTCTAATCTTCACAACATGTTGCACGTGGGGGTTTCTTATTAATTTCATTCTATACAGGAAGAAATGGAAGTTTAGAGAGGTTAAATGATTGTCCAAATTATGAGAACCTCTTAAGTAATAACCTCAGGACTTGAACGTGATTGCTCTTATTCCAACCTTTGTACTATGTTGTAAAGCATACTTTCCCAAAATATATACAGGTAGTTTAAAATGTGGTAACAAATAGACATAAACACATGAACTCAACACAATAGAAGTTCATTCCTCTCTCATGTAACAGCCCTGGGCAATTGTTCAGCTCAGTGGGGTGGTTCCTTCCATGCCATCATGCTGGCTCTTTTCTTCTAGCAGGATTCTATTCTTTCTTTAAAACTTAGGTTTATTCCAGGATCCAAAAAGTGGGAATGCATCAAAATCAAAAACTGCACAGCAAAATAAATAATTAAGAGCATGATGAGGAAGCCTACAGAACTAGAGAAAAGCTTTGCCAGCTACTCCTCTGATATGGGATTAATATTCAGAATATATAAAGACCTCCAAAAGTTACACATACACACACATAAATTCCAACCCAATCAATGAATGAGCAAAAGCACTAAATGGAGATTTCTCAAAAGAAGAACTTCAAATGGCCAACAAATATATGAAAAATTGTTCAACATACCTGGCAATCAAGGAAATGCAAGTTAAAACTACACTGTGATTCCATCTCACTCAGGTTAGAATGGCAATCATCAAGAATATAAATAACAATAAATGCTAGTGAGGATGTGGGGGAAAGGTAGACTCATATATTTTTGGTAGGACTAAAAATTAGTACAATCACTTTGGAAAGCAGTATGGAGATTCCTCAAAAGACTAGGAGTAGAATTACCATATGACGCAGCTGTCACACTTCTCAGTATTTACATAAAAGAACTAGAATCATTCTATAGTGATACAGGCACATCAATGTCTATGGTGGCACAATTCACAATAGCCAAGTTATGGAACCAGTCCAGGTGCTTGTCAACAAATTAATGAATACAGAAAATATGTTACAAATACACAATGGAGTTTTTCTCAGCCATAAAGAAAAATGAAATTATGGCATTTGCTAATAAATGTATGGAACTGGAGAACATTATGCTAAGTGAAATAAACCAGACTCAGAAAGTCAAGGGTTGAATGTTTTCTCTCATATGTAGGAGCTAGCATACAGTAAGGTTATGAGAGAGAGAGAGAGAGAGAGAGAGAGAGAGAGAGAGAGAGAGAGAGAGAGTGTGTGAAATCTCAGGAAAATAGAGGAAAGATTAGTGGAATAGAGAAAGGAGATCAAGAGGGAGGGAGGAAGGACAGAAAAAGGGAGCAAATGTGGGATGAATTTGACAAAATTACGCTCACTCTCTCTCCCTCTCTCTCTCTATATGTCTGTGTGTGTATGAATATGCCAAAGTCAATTCCACTTTTATGTTTATAAAGCACCAATTTTATCAAAACAGTAAATAAGTAGAAGGAAGATTTATAGAATAGAGGAAAGGAAATTGGCGGGGAAGGTGAGGCTGGAAAGAGGAAGCCCTGGGGACTGAAATGGAGCAAATTAAATTCCATGCGTGTGTGAGTCTATCAAAATGAACCCCACCATTATGTATGATTATAAAGCAATAATAAAAGCATTTTTAAAAAGTCAGGTTTACTTACGTTTCATTTACATACAATATATTTCTCCCTTTTTAAGCATACAAAGAGTTTCGACAGATGCAGGTGGTTGTGTTTAGTTTGCTGCAAACAGTAACCCATATCTATTTATAGTCAGTCTCCTTTTTCCCTTAATGATTTCTGTCCCTATACATTTGACTTTTCCACAATATCATGTGAATGGAATCATATAGTAAGTAGACTTTTGTGTCTAGATTTTTTTCCTCCTTAACATAATCCTATTTGTATTTCTAATATTTTTGTGTCATCCTACACTTATGTAGTTTGATCAAGCCCCAGAAATTTCTTCTTTTAATAATATATAGATATGCATAAAATAAAATGTATAAGATCACATAAAATTATGTTGAAATATAATTATTAAGATATTAAAACAACTAATATGTGATATAGTGACCTATCCTTTTTATTAACTACTGATTATATATTGTATGGTGTGTGGGGAGGTACTGGGGATTGAACCCAGATGTGCTTTAAATAGAGGCAGGGTCTTGCTAAGTTGTTGAGGATTTCACTAAATTGCTGAGGCTCATCTTAAACCTGCAATCTTCCTGCCTTTGACTCCCAGGTCACTGGGATTACAGGTGTGTGCCAACACTCTGAGTTGGGAATACACTGCATTTTGAGATGTCTGCAACAACTGTAATAAAATATGACAATACTAATGATTTTTACTGGTGAAAAAGTTTCTGCTCATGCATGTTCACCTGCCTACATTAACAGTGAAAGGAAATGCTAAATTAAAAATAGAGACTAGTGAAAATAAAAATTCAAAGATCTTTCTCATTTAAATCATAGACTCTCTGACTTCTACCTATGGATCCTTTGGGGCTCCTTGTGTCCCTGGTTAAAATTTCTGTTTGTAGGGCCTTATCTTCATATATAGTCAGTCAATGAGGGCACAGAAAAAGTGATGCAGGAGATTTTTCTGGGCCAGGCCTGGAAGTGGCAGATGTCAACTCTGCTCTGTGGGAGAGAACTAATCATATGGCTCCACCTATCTGTAAGAGAGACTAGGGGATCTAGAGTAGCTAAGTACTTAAAAATGGGTGAGTGGATTTTGGTAGATATCTCATGGTCTCTGTCACACTGACCTTATTTAATTTAACCTTATGATACTATCATATTGCTAAGAGCGTGGCTTTGAAAAGCTTCATGATATCATAATTTAGTTAATAAGTCTGAATCTCAGGATACAAATCTGGATCTTCTCCTTCCAAATCCTATACTCTTTGCAGGATGTTTTGGTTTCTCTTTTGATGTCATGTGATTGAAGGAAGCCTACAAAGATCTACTTGTATGAAAAAATTTTTCCCTTTTCTACAGAGCCCTGGTGCTTGTAGTTTAATATTCTGTGGCTGCTGTTGAAACTTTTAAATGAAACTTTTAACAATAAGTCTGATGGAACAATGGAGCATTGCTGGTGATGTTGGGCCTTGGTACACACAATGTCACCTCCTGCTGCCTACCCATTTGCCCTTGTCAGGTGCACCAGGATTCTGCTTTCTGCCCCTGATGCTCTAGGCCCACCTTGCCTTCTCCTTCCTAGTCTCCCTCCATGATCACCTCCACCCTCTCCTGGGCCAGCCACCAGATCACCTCAGCAGATGGAGGAAACCCTCTTTCAGTTGCTGCCTTCTGCCCTTGTGGGGGTTCTGCGTGTGGGTTCAAGGAGGGTCAGAATTCAGTACATGTCCTATGGTGTATCAGGGAAGGGCAAGGTGGCAGCCGTTTCCTCCCAGAGTGTCAGCACCATGGCATGTTTGGCAGGTAACTAGGCGGGGGGCCTCTTGAACACACCCAATCTAGGCACTGAGCATATGGTAGCAAGGAGGTTATAATTCTTTGGGGTTGCCTGTCTCCCATGAATTGCGGTGCTGGGTATGGGGCTCTGCATTGGCATTTTTCACTGGACCCTGCAATTCTATGACTAGCCCTGCCTAAGAATCCCAGTAAAAGCTATTATGCTGAATTAGGCAACAGTAGCATCATCATTGTTTCCAGAATTTCCGTTTTTGACACATGGATTTACCTAGAAGGTATGGAAGAATGATGGTAACTCCTTTATCTGTCTTCCACTACCACAAAACATTAGCTTTGCTAATTGTGATCAAAGAAGGCAACTTAGAGAGTCTGACCCTGAAGAAATCCAGAATTTACAAATTTCTGCAAGTGAGTTCATGTAATAAATCCTTGGTGGTAGAGGCAGGAAGGGTCAAACAGCAAGGCTCAGGCAGAATGACTAGAGGATGCTATAGGATGCTGATCAGGAAAGGCAGTTGGGACATGGTACAGTGCCTCAGGCATGCTGTGCAAGGGGAGGAAGGGAAAGGACTAGGCGATTCTCCTTTACTTCACAGTTTTGCCTGGACTGAGCTTGGCTTTGAAGATTCTTAATCTTGAGGAAAATGGCAGCAGGAAGCCAAGATGTAAGTCAGCAGTGTTTATATGCTCAGATAAAAAAAAATTTTTTGGCATTACAGTTTGGCTGGAACTTTGCATATTATCTTATGACAAGTAGCTATATCTCTATTGATGCTACATTTTCTCTCACAAAAACCACTCTGACAGACTTATAGATACTCAAAATTGTTCAAGACTTCTAGCATTTTTCTTCTTCAATACCAAGAAGAAAAATAAGCAGGACTAGAAACTGAAACTAGAAGTCATGCTTGCTGTACACTTCAAAAGCACTATTTTACTTCCTTTCCCACAGTTATAATTTCACAGATGAAAATTATTGTTACTTTTAGCAAGAAGGTAAATGTTCTGGGTTGAATTGTATTTCCTTGCTCAAAATTTATGTTTTGGGGTCCTAACCCCCAGTATCACACAAAGTGACCTTATTTGGAAATAGTGTCATTGCACCATAATTACATACTTGAGATGAGGCCAACTGGAGTAGGGTAGGTCCCTAATATAATACGACTAATGTTCTTATAAAAAGGAGAATTTGGACACATGCACACACAAGAAGAACACCATTTGAGGACTGGAAGAACTGTTTCCACAAGCCAAAGAAATACCAGCACCAGGAGAAAGGCCTGGGACAGATTCATCCCTAGTATCTTCAGAGGGAGTATGACCCTGATAAGACCTTGGTCTTGTACTTCTTGCTTCCAGAACTGAGAGACAACAAATTTGTTGTTCAAGTCATTCAGTTTGTGATACTTTGTAATGCCACCCCTGAAAACTAATACAATAAGTAAACATATTGCTGCATCTGTAAGAAGTCATATTCCATAAAGATTCTTCATTTGATTAAGAAGTGACTATTTAGAGAAAAAACAAAGACAGAAAGTATGTGCTACTAAGGTAAACAGAATAAACCAGAAATCGTAATCACATAATCAGACAGCAAATGACCCAAATAACCTTAAATCCTTCTACTTTAGTTACAATTAATGATTCACAGACCCCTGTGTCTGCAAGGGATAAAGAAATCTAGTACATTCAGTTCTATCTCTGTTTATTTCTGAGAGAAACAATTTTTTTTGAATGTTTCATGAAAAGATTCTCTGATCCATCTCTGGATTTTCTTGTTGGTCATTTTGACTTATATATTCCGTAATCTATGATTTATACCCAACCCTTTGCAAAATAACTTGAGGCAGTTAATGACTCTCCAGTATGGAATATCAGAGCCATGTCGGTGACTGGATCAATAATATGATGTTTATTAAACAATTCACATGTACCAATGTGACTCTAGTTTTTGTAAAACCATGTGATAGTTACCGGATATGTCTTGATATTGGATTTAATACAATGTTATTAAATCATTGATTAAAACAAAGTGGGAGGATTTAGACAGAGAAGGCAAGATTTACATAAAGCTTTGGTACTTCCAACTCCATGCCCCAGCCACTAGACTCCTGTTCTCAGTCAGCTGGAGGCTGTAGAGATCCAGACACAACTGAGCAACCGTATTACTTAATGATAATCAATACATAAAGTGAGGATGTAAAGGAGTTAGACTTTTAAGATCATTAAGCACTGACCTAGGTCTTTCTAAATTATACTATTGTGCTGCTAATTCCATAAATCCCCAGATTCCTTTTAGTGGTAAAAGGTGAATTTAATGATACCTGGCACCACAGGGATGCATAAGGTAAGACTAAGTACATTCATTCACACAGGATTTCAGAGAAAATCAAAAAGGCTCTTGTGTTTCTATTGAGTTGGTACATGGGCCTCTCGTAGCCAATTTTTCTCTGCACTGCAGCTAGAGTTTATAAAATCAGACATGATAGTTATCTCCTACCCTGCTTAAGTCCTTTATAGTAGCAACCATTAACACAGCACATTTTAACCTGTCCCTTAAATCACTAGTTTTGTTGTTTTCTACTTCTGAAGCCCAGCCTTGGGGCTTGCTGTGCTGGGAATGAGTAATTACCCAACTCCATTAATCTTGAAGTCAGGCTTGGGTTAGAGATGACTATCTAAATTCTTTCAGCATATCAAGAACCAAGCACACTCACCTGAGATCATAGAGCACCCTAGAGCACAGAGAAGATGCACTTGCCTTCTGTGAAAGCCAGAGAAGGATCTGTAGACCATTGATTCTAACCCTGTCAGACCAAAGTCCCGTGTTCATAACTAATGTCTTATAATGCTTCATTATTTTGAAATGAAAATCATAGATAAAATAAATTACCTCCACAAATGATTCCCCCCCAAAATCAATTTAATAACCTGAGCCTAATATAAAAGAGAAATAAAGGGAAAGTAATTTATTAGAAAATAAAAAGTCTTTCAATGTGTAGATGCCTAGGCATGTCTAGGCAAGAAGATGTAATGAAGGGGTCAGCAGCTTCTGTCTTATAATAATGAAAAAGTTTGAATTTAAGAGAAGAAACTTTTGTATCAGACACCTGAGAAAATGAAAGACCAGAAGTATGAGTGAAAATGAAAATATAAAATAGAATTAGGATATGTAATAATAGGTCAGGCTTATTTGCATATGATAAGAGAAAGAGGATAACCATAATTGAAGTATGGAAACAGCTGAGACAAATTATAGGTGGTTGGAAAGGAGAAAATAAGGAAATATGACATTTGTACCCATGAGTTTGGTCTTTTTGTTACTATAATGTAAAAAAAAGAAAAAGCACCATCTCCTGTCTTAAAATTCTACTGTGTCCAATCTTTGGTATTTAAAAAGACCATTGATAATATATCCTTAGCTAGGCAAAGAGAAAGAAGGTAGATTGGAAAGTAGAACAGTATGGGAAAAGGCTACCAAGAAATTCTGGGAACAAAAAGTAAGATTGAAAAACAACAGAATATTAAAAAGTATATAATTTTAATATGTAATTTTCACAACACAGATAACTTATTTTTATACACCATTAAAATATGTCAGTTGAAAATGACATTTTTTAAAAACAACTCATTGTTAACACTCAATGAGATCTCTGTTTCTAAAAAAGCCTGAAAGGAGTCTCAAATTTGGAGACATTTGCATGTCACAGGAACAAATGTAGACTGATTTTTTTTTAAAAAGACATACTGCACTAAGCAATTAAAATGTCACGAAGGCACTGCCACTGATGAGGTGATGTTCTGAAATAATGAACAAATCTTCCAAAGTAAACAAAGTATGGCCAAAGCTCAGTTTACATGGTAGTTGCTTCCCTTGAATTCATTGGATAGTACAGCCATGCAAAAATGCTTCATGATTTGATGTAAATTGGAGCTAAATTCTAGTCTCAGATAATGGTAAGGAATGGTTTTTAACCTTTATGAAAGTATAGTAGGATATTCCAAAGGCATGATATTTCTCCAGAGAAGATATCCAAATGACCAACAAATATGTGAAAAGATGCTCAATTTCTTTAGCCATCAGGAAAATGCAAATCAAGACACAATGAGACACCATTTCTTAATTTCTTACCAGGTAGGATGGCTAAAATAATAATAACAATAATAATAATAATAATAATACAAGTATTTGCAAGGATGGAAATTGGAACCTTCATATATTGCTGGTGGGATTGTAAAATGGTGCAGAGACTTTAAAAAACAGTCTGTTTTTTCCTCCAGAGTTAAATGTAGAGTTACTGCATGACCCAGCAATTATACTTCTGGGCATATACCCAGGAAAAATAAGAACATATGTTCATGTAAAAACTTGTACATGAATGTTCATAGCAGCTTTATTTATAATATCCCAAAGTGGAAACAACTCAAATGTGCATCAGTGGATGAATGGATAAAGAAAATGTGAAATAATATCAATACAACAATATATTATTCAGCCACAGAAATGAGGTACTAATGCATGATACAACATAGATGAACCTTGAAAACATTATGCCAAGTGAAAGAAGTCAGACACAAAAGGACACACAATGGTATTATTCAATTCACATGAAATATACATAATAGGTAAATCCATAGAGATAGGAAGCAGATTTCTGGTTGCTTAGGGATAGGAATTTGAGGAGAAATGAAGAGTTATTGCTAATAGTTATGGAATTTCTTTTTAAATATTCTAAGATTAGTGTGGTGATAGTTGCACAGTTCTGAATGCACTAAAAATCTTTGATGTTGGAGAGGGCTAAGAAGGGGCTGATTGGTGGGCATTAAGTTGCAGTTAGGAGCAAGATGTTCTTGGTGCTCTTGCATGGTAGGATGATTATAGATGATGATAAGGTACTATATATTTTTAAAAGGTAGGAGAGAGGAATTTTAATGTTATTAACATAAAGAAATGATAAACATTGGAAGAGATAGATTATTTAATCTGATTTAAACATTACACAATGTATACATGTATTGAAACATCACATGGTACCCAATAAATATGTATGACTTTCATGTTTTTACATATCAGTTAAAAATAAATTTAAATTTTAAAATATAAGTAATTTTTTTGAGGTTAGGACTTTTATTTTTATTTGTTATTTTTAGTTATACATAACAGTGAGTCTATTTTGACATATTTATACAAATATAGAATAATCTTATTCTAATTAGGATACCAGTCTTACGGTTATAACATGATGTGGAGATTCACTGTGGTGTATGGACATAGGAAAGTTGAGTCAGATTCATTCCACTAGTAATTTTTTAAAAAATAAAAAATGTAAAAAAAAGATTCTTAAACACCGTGTGTACGTGTGTGTGTGTGTGTGTGTGTGTGTGTGTATGTGTATGTGTGTGTTTGGGGGAATCTGTTGCTCTTGGTGGCAAGAATCAGATTTATTCAGGTTTTCTGCCATTTCACATTTTGTATCCTGTTGATTTCTGAATTAAGCAACACAGTGTTCTAATTTAGGTTACTTATGGAGCCTAAAGCAAAGATTTTCCTAGTTTTGGATTTAGACTTTTCAAAATCTCGCTGAAGACAAGTGATATACAAAACATAAAAATGATTACAATGTAAAATTAAATGATTATAATGTAAAGTGTGGTTTGAAATTGATTCCTAAGTACCTATGATTCAAGTCTTTGAAGAATAAATCCTTTGGCATAAGTGTCACAGACTAGTCAAATTATTTTGCTTGAGAGATTTCGCTTATGTGAATGTAGTTAGTCAAAATCAAATATGTGACTCCAGGGTGCAGTGGGGGCGAAATATTCATGGTGCACTTTTGTTTAAAACTCAATTTTTGAAAAAACTTACTTCAATGAACTATACATTATTGTACCTTGCTCTATGTGATTTACTTGGATTGGGTCTTCATTCTTCCTTCACAAATTTCTCCTTCATCTTATAACTCATTCCTCTCTATAAATCCATGAAGAAGACTATATTTATCAAAAAAAATTAAAAATTAATTATGGGAACTATGAGTTAACATGGCAACAGATAAGAAAGGCCATTGGAGTCAAATAGTAGGGGTGAGGACTAAAAATAGAGATAATGGCAAGTATAGCACAATTTTGAAACAAACTTGAAGTTCTTCAGACCTACAGGAACCTGAGGATAAGGATGCTAAAATATAACATCAGAAATAGCAATGAGAGGAAAATAGAAACCCTCAAGCCATTTTTATGTTGAACATCTATTGCCACATCTAAAATTCTCATAGCTATGTTAAAATTACTTCACATTCCATTAAATATGAAGAAAATGCAAAAAAATAAAAGACCCTTTGAATAATACTTTAAATAGGTGACTTTTACAGTATGTGTATCTCAATAAAGCCATTAAAAAAAAGTAGGGGAAGAACATTGGAAAGGACAGTTCTAAGTATTGTGAAGCATCTAATGCCCCGATTCTGTTCAACTAAGTGTCAGTTGCACCATCTGACCATTGTGATTACTAGCACTACCACCCCAGAATTCCAAAACATCCTCTAATGTGAATCACTAAATTACAGAAGAATTGAGAAAAAACAATCCACCTATTTTGGTGAACTAGAAGAGTGGAGACAGAAATGAAGGTGGGAAGATTTTTGGACAAGTTCTCAACTCTTCTGAACCTTGCAACACAAGAGAGGAGATGAGATGTGCTAACTTTCTCCTCACCTCCCCTACTGTGGACAAATATATTAGATAAATGGGGAGAAACAGCAAGAGTGAATGGGTCATTCCTCCATTCACTGTTGGGATTCTGGAAGGAAACTGCAGGCAGGGCTAAATGGCACCCACTTGGTGAGTGCATACCATGGTTAAAAGGGTAGTATGGTCAGAGAGAGGTAGAGTTTGCATTCCTGATTTCCCCTCAGGTCCCATGTGGCCTGGATGCTGAGTTTAGGGTTGGTAGGCCTGCTATGGACAGTCTTGGCCAGAAGCTGGATGGAGAAGTGGGTAACAGACAGATGCCAGCATGATCCTAGGAGAGGCTAATCTGAGACCAAGGGGCTCTACTGGGTCTAAGTAGAGTGAAGAACAGGTGAGAAGTTCATTTTTCATAAATGTTCATAGTGAATACTAGCAGAACATCCCACTGACCCAGAAATTCCTCTCATTGGTATACATCCAAGAGAAAGTAAAATATTGATTCACATAAAAACTTGTAAACGTTCATGGCAATTATTCATAATAGTCAAAAGGTGCAAGCAGATCAAATGTATATCAAAGGATGAACAGATAAATGAAATAGTATATTTATATCATAAAATACTTGGCATTCACAAGAAATGAAATACTGGTATGTGCTACAATACGGATGAAGCTTGAAACATTATGTTAAGTGAAAATAGACAGAAATGAAACACCCCATAATATATCCATTTATATGAAAAGTCCGAATAGGCAAATCCATAGATGATAGCAGATTAGTGGTTTTTGGAGACTGGTGGATGAAAGGAATAGAGAGTTATCTGCTAATGGCTAGAGGATTTCATTTTTGGGGTGGTTAAAAGATTGTGGAATTAGATGATATGCAATGTGATGGTTGTGCAATTCTGTAAATGACGTAAATTCCACTGAATTGTTCATTTTAAAGGGTGAATTTAATTATATGTCAATTATGTTGCAATTTAAAAATATGTACATATGGACATGTGTATACATATTATACACACACATATGAACTTAGATGGAAGTTTGTTCAGATTTGCTGTGTATTTCTACCTACAAGAGTTCAGAGGCATGAAGACATGTTTCTTTTCACACAATTTCAGGGTTGGAATGAACTTCAAAGTGATCCTTCTTTCCCCATCTTTCACATAAGTTCATTGGTTCTGCCTTTGAACTTGTCATATAACTTTTCTTAGTAATGTTATATCAACTAAATCAAATAAATTAATCTTTAAAGTTTTTTCCTAGCTCCTAATCTAATCCTACTACCAAACTTAATTTTTATAGCAAATCAAACTATTGGGATCTGTAAGAACTAGATGTAATAGCCATGAATACTTGTACTCCTGATTTAGACAAGCACTACAAATCACAAGACTGTGAAAAGTCAGCTCATTAACTTCCATAAATGATTTTTGGTTATTCAAGTAATTATGTTCTTTTAATGAATCAGATTTATGTAAATTATTTTGTATCTATACATTAGTCATAGCAAAGACTTTTATGCATATTTGTACAAATTCCATAAGTGTAAGTAGTAATGAATTTTAGGTAGAAATACAGTTTCTTGAATTATGTAAATTGGGTACTTCTAAGTTGATAATAATGATTTTTCTGAAGAATAAAAGACAAAAATTTTTATTTGGTGTTTTTAATCAGAAATTAATGAAAGCATGTGCATGAAAATAGTATACTTAGTATCAACTATGGGCAATTAGACTTAGACTACAAACTCCATGAGGGTGCTGATCTAGTTGTTTGTCATTGTTTTTCAATATTGTATCTCCCAACCTGTAGCACTGTGATTGGCAAGTAGTAGGTGCTCAATAAATATGTTACCTGAACAAATGAAAATACTCTAGTTGCATACTTGATATTTATAAAGGATAAAATAATAATGCCTCCTCCCAGTGCTGGCATTAATAGGTCAAGTAATTGGTTTGTGTCTCAGGCTATAAACTGAGAGAACAACCAATGAGTATAAAAACATACTCTAATTTAATCAGCTTACATTTTCTTGTCCTTCCTAATTCAGATATTGCATAGTTTATGTAAGAAACATTTATTTAGATTTACTTTTTCCTATCTCTATGAGTTCAGAGGCATAAAGATTTGGTTCAATTACCTGTCTATCCCTTTTGTTTTTGCACAATTCCAGGGTTTGAATCAACTTCAATGTGAACCATTTTCCCCTGTTTTCCATCTAATGTTTGAATTCCTTTTATAATTTTTCTGCTGAGGGCCCAGCCAATGGTTCTAAGTGATGGGGAAGTTACCATCTCCTTGAGGCAATCCATTGAACTTTAGGGCAGTTTGGTTAGGCAGTTTTCTATTCCATTGTACTGAAATTGATCTTGCTATGCTTCTTATACTCTAGCAAGCATGTGCATGTAGAACACATATATTTCCTTTTCCATCCAACATTCTCATATGTATTTGCTAGGTGAAACCTCTCCACTGCATATATTCCATGTAGGACATGTTTTCATGTCTTGTGTATCTAAGCACTAAGTGAATATGTCTCCATTTGTTGATTTTTTTTTTTTTTTACAAGTTTGTGGTATGTAGACAGATACCAGTATTTTAGGTGTGGCTTATGTGCAATAACTATGCTCCTGGCAAATACTGGTTTCTAGAGAGCCAGAAGTATCTCAGACATTATTTTCCCCCTGGAAGTGTAGTTACAATTTCTGTGAATTTACAAACTTCTGCATCTCCCATGTAAATGCCATATCTCAAGTATTTAAGATTTGAGAAAATTATTCTTTACTAGGTCACAGAAAATGTTAGTTGAGAGAATATGTATCTCCTTTTATTTCTACGGTCAGAAGACACATGAAAGCTAAAATAAAGTTTGTTAATGTTTTTGCTTTGCTTATAAGAGGAATAATGGACCTAAGGTGGCTGCCTAATATCTGGTATGAAAGAATGACTCAATAAATCTTAGTTAGCTTTTCCTTTCTCCTTTCTACCTCTTGATCTATTTATTCTTTAATTATTTTCTGTCTCTTTTTAAAACAAAAATAATGAAGGATGAACTAGTAAGACAATAAAATATCTTCTTAGATTCACTTTTAATTCCCAGACAGAAATTCTTTGTTTTCTTTAGGTGAAATCCTACGGGATAGTAGATGAAATGCAAATCTAAATATGCTCTAAATATTTCCAAATAAAATACCGCATTTTAATTTAACAATTTTCAGACTTCCACTTTATTTATATAGTTAACTTGTGAACTATTTTGTATCTTCATTTATTTAGCTGGGTTGAGAATTTAAGATAAGCAATAATTTAAAAAATGAGGAGTTTTCATAATACCTTTGTTGATGTGTTCTGCTGCCGCTAAATCCTGAGACATGATTATGGATTCTGAAGTTTTGACTCAGTTCCCATAAACCAAAAGTGAACATATTTTCTTATACTTTGTCATTAGACAGAAGGCATAACCTCACTGTTCCAGAGAAGATTTTGGATTTGGTAGTTTCAATCAAGATGCTAATGAAGTTAGAGTGACAATTTCATGCATATTCTGTCCCACAGCCTTGAGCTTCAGCCCTGTTTTTACCCTTGTAGATAAACCTCTTTACTCATGAGAAGAAATTGAGAGAATGAATGAAAAGCTCAAAATGCCTTTTGATACTATGATATTAAATACAAAGCTCTGCAGTGATTGCCTATTCAAATTCAATAACATGGCATTTATGACTTGTGATTTAAGATGAATTACTCTAATATATAAGAAAAGGTTACCTAATTAGCATCTTGACAAAATAGGTTTTGGTAACACTATAATATTTACTTGGAAAAAGTGACCCATTATTCATCATCTAGTTTTCCTCTTCCCTAATTCAAGAGAGTTGAAAAACTGATACTGTTCATACTCTCCTGCTCCTGTCCAAATGCTGCTGTTGTCTTCATAACCCACTTCTTAGACACCTTATAAATTCTATGGCCATAGTCATCTCCCTTGTGCCTGTCTTGTGTTATCATCATGGAGTAATTCATATTGCATGCAGTTCCATTATTAGATTGGGAGCTCTTCAATAATTAGACTAGGAACTCCAAGGGTATAAGTACATCCTATCTTATTCATTATATATGCTAGGACCTAGCATACAGACACTAAGAAAGTGTTTGTTGGCTGAAGGGAAGAAATCCTGTTTTATTCATTGATATATTCACAGTTTCTCATGATGATTGGAATATAAAAGTCAATGAATATGATTTGAATGGATTTACTGATAATAAATTAACACCCAAGATAATTATAAACTTTTTCTAATTTTATATTATATGAAGAAAAACCCCTCCCAGTTTCCAGTTACCTAACTAATCATAAGTTCACTAGCTTCTTATTATATTTTAGATTCAATTAACATTTAATATTTCACTTCTTCTTTGACACTGATAATTTCTAAAACGTAAGTAGAATTATCAAGATCATTTAAAAAAACCCTGTGTTATCTCCCCACAAATTACTTACTAAAAACAAAAGGAAAAATAGTAACTATTCAGTGGAGAAACTGAATAGCCCCTTAAGCCAGCGATCAGGATTAATACCAAATGGACATCACATTGGCTCTGGATGTGATATCCTGAGAAAACACCACATCCTTTATGTGGCATTTTATTAAAAAAGATCTAAACCCAATCTAGTCATGAAGAAACATCAGAAATTGAGTCAAATCCCAAACTGACTTATGCCATAAAACATCTGTATCATAAAAATACCTTTTAAAGATTTTTTTAAAAATTTGTTTTAATTAGTTATACATGACAGTAGAATGCACTTTGCTACATCATATATGATGGAGTATAATTTCTCATTCTTCTGGTTATACATGATGTAGAATCCCACCAGTCATATAGTGATAATGTCTGATTCATTCTACTATCTTCCTATCCCCATAACACCTCCCCTCCCTTCAATCCCCTCTACCTAATTTAAAGTAACTCTATTCTTCCCACAACCACCCCTACATCTTTGTCATGCAAGACAAAGGAAGGTCTCCAGAACTGTTCCAGAATAAAGTGAAGTGGAGACATGACACCTAAATGCAATGCAGTCCTGGACTGGATCTTCTACTTCAGCAAAAAGAAAATTCCATAAGAGACACTTTTAGGATAACTGACAAAATGAAAACATGGACTGCAGATTAATTGACAGTTCCTGAATTTGTACTGTGGTCATGTAAGAGAATAATAGCCCTTCTTTCAGAAACTATAGACAGAAATAAAAAGGGATAATAATAATGGGCATGATGTATACAACCTACTTTTTCAGATAGATCAAAAAATCATATATATATATATATATATATATATATATATGAAGCAGTTGTGAGAGTGGAGAGAAAGAAAGGAAGGAAGGAAATAAAATAACCATGACAAAATATTTTTAAAAAATTTATGAGTCTGGGTAAAGAGAGCTTGGGAATTATTTATTATTCTCACAATTTAAATTTGAAATTATTTCAAAAATTAAGTTCAATAACAATAACAACAACAAAAATAACCACTCCTCAAATATTAGAATCTATATCGCAGGTTTCACATGATGCCTAGTAATTTCAAATATCCAGCTAAGGCATATATACTATAGCATTTCTAATTCTATACCATAGGTGATTCCTTTGTCTTTATATAGTTGTTCATTACATAAAAATGAGTGTCATATTAGATTCAGGATCTAACTAAATCAAACCACTAAAGTTGATTTTTCCCCACTAAATTTTTTCTTGTGTTTATGACAAAGAATGACTGTTACCAATAGTTCTTTTGTCCAATAGAAATGGAAAGTCATGCACCCACACCCAACCGGAAACTTAAGGATTGCCTATTATGTGCCAGGTAATGGGCTAGATGATGGCCAGAGAGAGGAGTAAATTATGGTCTGGGTTTTGAGGAATTCAGTGTAATGGGAAAGTTAGACTGTTAATCAGAATGATGTACTTACAGGGGTGGGAGGAAGGAGCAATTAATTTTCCATAGGAGCTGGTTTCACAGAGGTGTTACTGAAAGTGGGTCTTGAAGGGTGAAGTGAGTTTTCCAAATAGAAGGGGAGGATATTTGCAGGCATGAGAAACAGCATTTGTAAAGGAACGAAGCCTTGTAAAGGAACAAAAGTTCAGTAATTGTTTCTAGTTTTATGCCAGAGATAGTTTAGAAGCATTCAAACCTAGTTCAGCTATTTTAAATATTTTAATTGTGAAATATATATTCATAAAAATACCTAAAACATAACTGTCAGTTTACTGAATTATTTAAAGCAAATATATATGTAATAATCGACATAAAAATCTACAAAAGAGCCAGTAACCTTAAAATCAGCACTTCACCATTCAGTACTATTTTCTAACACTCTTCTTCCTCCAAAGATAACCACTGTTCTATTATTTTAATAGTCGCTTTAGAGTTTATAGGATACACTTTTACCTAATCATAGTCTGCCTTTCAGTGATATACCACTTTACACAAAAGTCACTATTCTGACTTGGTCTTTCTTATTTAGAAATGCATTTATAAACACTGAATAGTGTGTGTGTGTGTGTATGGACTGAGATACGTCCCCGTCCTTTTTATTTTGAGACTGGGCCTAGGTTGTGGAGGCTGGCTTTGAACTTGACACCCTCCTACCTCAGCCTCCCCAGTCACTGGGATTACAGGTGGGCACCACCATGTCTGACTATTTAAAACATACATACAGAAAAATGCACAATCAAAAGTGACAGCTCAATGATTTACTGCAAGAGATGTGTGTACTGCATACACATAGAACATTACATAGCAATTGAAGCCCAGAAACCTTCCTTATGCTCTTTTCTAATCAGTTACTGCAATTTCCTTCTCTACAAAGATAACAACTGCTTAGTTTTGTGGAATACTATAGTGCATGTATGGAATCAGTCTCTACATATTTTGTTTGAATTTTTTCATTCTATATTGTTTGATTCACCTGCTGTCATACGTAGCTGGAATTCTTTCATTTTCATTAATAATACTCAATATATTAATTTACCATAATTTACTTATCCATTCTGTCAATGGACATTTAAATTGTTGTTAGTTTTTGGATATCATGAATAAAGTTGCAGTTAAGACTCTTGTTCTTTGGGGACTAATATAGGGACATTTTCAAATTTAGTAGGTAATGTCAAAAAATTTTCCAAAATCATTGTTCCAATGTATACTCTTATACATTGCTATTTATGAGTATAGCTATTATTCCACATCTTCTCACTGGGCATTCCAAATCAGCATTTGCAGTCATTTTTTTAATTTTAGCCATTGTATGGTCATGTAGTGATATCTCATTGTGGTCTTAATTTGCAATTTTATTAATAAGGTTGAACATATTTTAATATTTTTTATCTTACAGAAAAATTTAAATATACAAAATAAGCAGAAGTGTTATGAATCTTCCAGTATTTATCATATAGCTTCAACTATTATCGACATCCTGCCATTCTTGTATCTTCAGTACTTTCGACCATATCCACTCCCCTTTTAAAGTTAAGTGTGCATTTATTGAAAAAATGTTAGTGGTACAATTTAAACAAAACAATATACCTATATAATCAACACCTCTATCATCTTCCTCTGAAACTCCCTAGGGTTCCACATTCCCTCCCCACCCAGTTTAATCCTTTGCTTTGTTGGTTTCTGCAAAGGGTAAAAAGTCCAGTGTGTTCACAGCATATTGTGTACTGTGTTCTAGGTCCTCCCGGGTGCTTTCTTCATTAATTATCTCTCACAACCCTGAAAGTGTTTTACAGTTGAGACAACTGAGGCTCAAGAGAGGGTCTTACTTGCTTAGAATCACAAAATTATGAGTTTTGTGAAAAACTTCAGATCCCAAAACAACTTTTTACTAAGGCTCCTTGTTAAAATTTGGCTTATTCATGTATGCAGCTGGCAGTCAAAGGGGATTTTTGAGTTATACAGTAATATCAGATTTGTTTGGATTTAAGTATATTGATATTGTGGGATATTAGAGTGAAACAGAGATAGGAGGTAGAGTGACTCTGGAAGTGGTTACTTCAGTGGTTCAGAGATGAAGATTGGGACTACAAGATTGATAGTGCGAATTGAGAGAGAAAACTGTTTTATTGGTGGAATCAATATTTTAGGGTTCTAGTTTCAATGTCAAGGATGAGCAAGAAAAGAAACCTTGGATACAGGTAATTTTCATTGCTTTGCATCTTTGCATGTGCTCCTCTAACTCCAAAGCTTCCACCTGCAGCACCTGAGCAGATAGCAACGCTGTTATTAAAATATGGAGGAGGAGGAACAGGTTTGGTGAAAAGATAAATTCAGTTTTGGTCCTGCTTATTTTAAGATGCCTGGGGATATTCAGATGGTCTGTCTCATGGGTAGTTAGAAATATAACTTAGGGCTCCAGGGGCAGATCTGAGCTGGAGATAAAATTTTAGAAATCATCAGAGTATATGTAACTTGCTGCACAGGTTCTGAACTCAGATCTAGGGTAAAATTCTAACCCAGACACTGTTTTCTTGTTTGTGAAACATAATAATACATCTAACCCAGGATCTTCATATGGCTTTGATGAAACATACATAGCACTTAATATGTTGTCTGAATTCAGTGACAGATTTATCATTAGCTATTTTTAAATTACAATACAGACTTATGAAAAAGTTCTATTCTATTAAGACTTTTTTTTTCTGTAAAATTCATTTAAATGCTTTACGAAATACATTAGAATGAAAGACCTGCCTGTAAGGTATGGTTTGGTGCCCACAAAACAGCATGAAGCATCCATGCATCACAGTGTCACCTGGCCAGCAGGATTTAAGAATGCCTTTAGTACCATGAATGGAGTAGACAAGGCCATGTCAGGGGGTTCCCAATAAACAACTTATCTCCAGGGAAAACATCCTGTTTTAGTCAATATTTTGATGCTGAAACCAAAAGTCCCAACAGGAACAATTTTAGAGGAGGAAAAATTTATTTGGGAGCTCATGGTTTCAGAGGTCTCAGTCCATAGATGGTGGTCTCCATTGCTCTGGGCTAAAGAAGAGGAACAACACATGGGTTTGGCAGAGAAAAGCAGCTGGGAACATCACACCAGGAAGCAGAGAGCAAGCTCTGCTCATCGGATAAAAAATATATACCCCAAAGGCCCACTCCCAATAACCCATCTCCTCCAGCCACATCCGACCTGTTTAGTTACCACCCAGTTAATCCCTATCAGGGGATTAATGCACTGATTATGTTAACGCACTCATAATCCAATAATCTCACCTCTGAACTTATTTGTATTGTATCACACTTGAGCTTTTGGGGGATACCTCATATCTTAAACATAACATACCCAGTTATAACCTACTCTTTTTCTTCCTTAAAATAAGCATTTTAGAGAAAGTATTACCTTCTTTTTTTCATCTCATGTTGTTTGTACCCAGGTGTTAAATTCTATATAATTGATAACATATCAACAGTTTAATATCTGTTCTCCTAAATCAATTTGTCTCTTTCTGAATTTTCATTCTCTATTGTGGAACATAGATTTGCACATAATTGTAGATTTACTTATGTACTGTAAAATGTCACTTTTTAATCAAAGCTAGCAAAATCTGTACCAGAGTACATAGGTCCTAATGAGAACTATAATTGGTTCTATTTAATATTGGATTGTTACTCTGTTTTAATGGGATCTGTTTAGAACAAATGGGAAACTAAGAATGGATCTTAAAGAAAGTAATGATGGATAAAAACAAGACCAGTTAGGAAAGTTAAAGAATCACCAAAGTTTATCTTCAGGTTACTAAATTGACCCAATGTCAATTTAAAGAACATATTTGACTAGTATTTGTTTTGCTATTCTTAAAGGCATCACTGAGCATTAAAAAAATTAGTTCTAAAAAGTTATTCTTGAGGTAATTATATATTGTGATAGATTATATGTGAAGATCATCACAAATAGCTCCTTCCATTCCTGAATGTGTACTCCTTTGAATGTGACTTTGCTGCTTTTCTCACCAAGAGGGAGGAGTCTATCTCCCCAGTTTCTGAATCTATGACTGTCTTTTTACCTGCCTTGACTACAAGAATGGGGTGGATGTGATGTCATGTAACTTCCGAGCTCAGAGCCTCAAGAGGTCTTGCAGCTTCCACTCTAATGGGCTGGCATGTTGCCACATGAGGAAGCCCAGGCCATTCTCCTTGAAGATGAAAGGCTACAAAGAGAGGTCCAGTCAACAGTCAACACCAGCTGCCAGCCATGAGTGTACCCAGTCAAGCTCCAGATGACTCCAGCAGCTGCGTGAGTGACTCCAGACAAGGCTAGTCCAAATTACTGATCTAAGAATTGAGAGCACATTCAAAGGCTTTAAGTCACTAATTATGGGTGGTTTGTTATGCAGCAATTACATATATACACGAATATACACATAGATATATATGCAGGAGTATGTGCTGAGGATAGTATTCTCTCACCTTGAGAATAAGAGGCAATAACTTTGAATTATAAAGTAGATATAGGTTAATCATTAGGAAGTAATTCCAGACTTTTAAGGATCAAAAAGTAATGCTATAATAATGGTTACTTAGATTACTGCAGTGAATAATGAAAAGGAAGGCAGATTTTTCTGGGATGGTTTGTGCACTTTCTCAGAGGCAGGGTGATAAGTCTAGATGATGTCCTAGGCCCCTTCAACTCTAGAACCCTGTGAATTTCAAATGAGTTCTTATGATTTAGCAACCTCATTTCCACTTCATGAGCTTGGCACACAGTATTTTAATATATAATGCCTTTCACCATTGGTAGGTTCTACTGGTTCATGTTTCACATACAATGTAACCCCAAAGTCACTAATTAAGTCACTAATTATGGGTGATTTGTTATGCAGCAATTATATCCACACACATACACATATGTATATGTATGTATATACGTGGATAAATATATATGCACATCAAACAGGTATGGCTTAATGAAGGTAACACAGAGAAGGAATATAGCATAATGGTTGTTAGCAGGTTCCAGAGCCAAGAGCTTGGGTTCAAATGCTGGTTCAGCAGCCTATCAGTTGCAACCTTGAGAAGTTATCTAATCTCTTTATATCAGTTTCCCCATCTGTGGAATGGAAGAATAACAAAACCTTGTTGGATTTGTAGGACTAAATGAATTAATACCTGAGCTTAAAACATATAAACTACTTGGTACACTTCAGATATTAGTATTGTCATTATAGGATAGTAAGGAGCTGACCAGGTCCTGGACCCAGTTCTATTACTGACTTTCAGCACATCATATATTTTCTGAGTGTTTTCTCAGGTATAAAATAAGGTTTACTAGATAAATTCCATAGTTTCTTTTCATCTTTTAAATTCTATGAATCAGTGTTTAATATTTGTTTTATCCAAATGCACATTTCAATCTTGTCTCTAATTCTAATTTTTAAGAGATTGTCTAAAACTTATGTTAGCAAGCAATTCTGGGGACCTCTAGTAATGACCACTTTGAATTTCAATATTTATGACACAGCATTTACTCAAATAAAACTCATACCTGGTCAGCAAACATTTATAACTCATTTCTCTGAAATAAAGTCTTTTAAGGCTTATGAGAATTTACAGTTAGAAAATGTTTGTTTTCTAACTTGTGATAAATACCCTTATGCAAAAGTAGAAAAATATCTTTTGAAAATGATAATATGCCTCACATTTTACCATACAAATACCTCTAATGTGGATATTTTTGTTTCATTTGTTTTTACTGCATAGTGTCACTCAAGATGTATATTTAATTTTGTTCTTATTGTTATGCTTTATTATTCTATACCACTTTCATATTATTGCAGCCTAATTGACTTCTAACTTTTTTTTTTGCAGAAGTCTTATATGTTTTAGAAATTTTGCAAAGTATACAAAAGCATAAAGAAAATAAACACCACGTGTAATTCTACTGTTAGAGCCTACTGTTAAGGTGTAACATTTCAAAAAAAATACTCATTTTTGTAGTAAATATTTTCTATTCAACTGTAAGCAAAATATGTTTTATTGGCTGCATGACACCATCACGTAGAAATGGCATAATTTATTGCACATCACTTTATAATCTGTGACACTCATTATATTTCGGGTAATGGGTGATGCTTCTTGACCACGGGACAGATAATTACGTGACTGGTTGGTGTGTATATAGATCATTTTTCTACCCCATTCTGGTACTCCCATAATTGAGCTGTTACCATCCTCTAAGACTTACACAAAAGCTCCACCCAACATCTTTACAGTAACAAATCTATCAATCGACAAGCTTTCTTTTGGATTTTGAAAGTGGATCATTTTTTTCGATCACTTTTTTTTTCTCTTCCCAAACACAGACAGCCTACCGTACTAAACTTTTTCAGATCCCTGAAAACTGGCAGCTTAAGTTAGGCAACTACGAAGGGTTTTAGTGATGTTGATAAGGGTGGTGATAAACTAGGCGGATGCTCTTTTTTCTCCTAAATATTTCCTGACAGGGCAAAAGTTTGTTTCTCGGAGTTGGGGAGAAACGGGCAGCCGGGCTTCCCTAGCTCCCTTGAAGCAGCCCCGGGTTTGCAGATTTGACAGACGATGGCGATCTTCGGAGATTTTCCGAGCAGGATGCCCGCACTGAAGAGGAGGGAAAGTGCGTACTGCCCACGTGACCCAACTTCACTTTTTCTGGTTTTAACAACAGCGCTCCTGGAATAAATACCGATCTACTGCCTATCGACTGTTTCTCCCCCAATAGCCTGATGAAGACCCGCCCCGCTAAGTTCCAGGAGGCAGAGTTTCAAAGTTGTTGGTTAGGGAAAAAACCCCACAAAGTTCGACTTTAGCCATGTATAAACGCACCGACAGCTTTTTCGGACCACCACTACCCACAGCTCACTTATCTGTCAACCCCTTTCCTACAGTTTTCTAGCCGTGCTTTTCCAACCCTCCCGGAGTCGGTTCCTCTCAGAGGACTGCGAGTGCAAAAGTTTGGCTGCAAAGCAGTCAATGCCCTGGCGCGGCGCGGACTGGCACCTCGGGCCTCACACCTCCTGGCGCGCGCAGAGCGGGGTTTCGGCTCTGGGTCGGCCGGCGGGAGGACGCGCGCGCGAGCAGCGGGCCGGACATCCCCGCCGCGGCCCCAGCGCCAGCCACCCGGCCTCCACCCCCCAACCGGCCCGGCTGGGGCGGGAGGCGCGACACCTCCCCACAGGCGGGGGCGCCGGCCGGGCGCATGCGCGCGGCGCGGCCGGGCGTGCCGGCCACACTCCCCCCACCCACTCCGTGAGCTTGTCACTTCCTGCCCTCGCCCCATCTCCGTCCGGGGTCAGTCAGTCGCTCCCCGTCGCTGCCGGAGAGTCTCTGCTTCCCCCTCCTACCCGCTCCGCGGCGGTAGCTCGGACTCTCCGGGGAGGGGGAGACAGAAAGAGAAGGACTGACTTAATAAAGTTTCCTGAAACAACTGCTGCTACCAGAAAGGCCCAAGGTGGGGGTAACCCCCGTCCTTCCCCGCCCCTCTCCAAAAGCCTGAGGGACCGTTGCAGGTGGAGCGGCGCTGAGGGGAGCCGGGCTGCGGCGGCAGCCGTTGCCCCGGCGAGGGACGCTTCGAGTCTTGCCCGCTCCGGTTCCGGCTCCTTCGGTGGTGGCGGCAGCGCTGCTGCCGGGCGGTTCCTCCTGTCAACTGCCCGCGCCCGCGCGCCGCCAGCCCTTCGGCCCCACAGCGCGGAGGGACGCCGTGAGCCGCCGCCGCCGCCTCCTCGGCCCGCGGAGGGACGTGGTGAGCTGTGGCGCTTCCGCGTCAGCGCCGGCGGGGACTCTTTGGGAGCGCGTCGGCCCGAACCCCTCGGCGTGGTCCGCTGCGACTGCGCCAGGTGGGGCCCGCAGCCGCCTCCCCGCCAGGCTGTCCCCGCGGCCGCCTGGCCACCCTACCTTCTTTCCGCCTGCCCGCCGGCCGCCCGCCCGCCCCAGGAGTTAAGTAAGTTGGGCACACTTGGTTTGGACACCTGGGCTGCGCCAGGGAGACCCCAACGCGCGCGCGTGGCAGGAGGGGGCGGCGTGGACTGGCCTCCGGCGGGGGCCGCACCTCGGCCGGCCGGGAGCCCGGCGGTGTCCGCCGCGCCCCGCGCCACCCTCTCCGCGCGCCCGCCCGCCCGGGACGGCGAGGCCGCCGCCGCCCGCGCAGCGGGCCAGGCCTTCTCCTTGCGCCGCGCCGCGCTGCGCGCGCGAGTCTGCGTTTCCGGGTAGGGCGATGAACCTGTGCGGGGACTTCGGGCTGGAGACGGGTTCGGGCGTCGGTCCGCTTCCTTTCCGAGAAGAAGGTGTGGGTGGTTGGAGGGCAAGCCGAGGTCGGGTGATGGGAACATATCTGGAAGGGCAGCAAGAGCCCCCAGGAAGTTCAGGGTGAGTGACGGGTTTGTGTCTCTTTCCACAGCCAAGGCGCAATGAAGAGCTTCTTGCAGTGAAAGGAAAGTAGGTCGCACCCACTGAAAATGCCTTTGAGGGACAAATACTGTCAAACTGACCACCATCATCACGGATGCTGTGAACCAGGTGTGTCCCTTTTCTGTCCCAGTGACTTTGCCCTCCGTCAGAGCCACTCTGCCTTCTGGTTCCTTCTAGTTTTCTTTCCTCTTCCCCAAAAGTCATTCCTAAGTAAAATAGGCTATAATTTTCCCCAGTAAGAAACCAGTTATGAAGCTAAAAGCTTGTACAAACAAGAGGTCTCCCCTGCTCAATCCCTTAAAGAAAGTACTGCAAGTGTCACCTTCAATCATTTCCACAAGATCACTCAGTCCTTTTTCCGTTCTTTGAAGGCAGCCAGCGGTGTTACCCTTATGCTCTGTGAATGTTTAAAACTGAAGATAAAGGAAAAGATAGGTAGTAGAATACTAGCGTTTATCTTTGTGAAAATTATTTCATTTAAACTTAAAAAATTAAGTTTCTCATGCATTTTCATCAAAGAATTGTCAAAAAAAATGAATGTAGTTGGGTTAAAGATGGTCGGTTGAACTTGCTGAATCAGGTTTTGTTAATTTTTAAAAAATATTTTATAAAAAGCTTACTGTATTTAAAAAAAAGTCCAGATATTTTAGATAGAATACGTTAAGTATTCTAAGATATTTTATTAAGTGGAACTGTTTTTTAGTTTAACTTATAAAATGAAAGGTTTTTTGGAGTTTCATGAAGAATTAACAAACGTTAATTTGATAGATGTGGTATATAAACCATTGTCAGTTCTGGTTATAACTTTGATGTGCTTTGTGACATTGAGGTGCAGCTTAAAAGGAAATCAAGTGCATGCTGTCACTAAACCAAATAAAGATGATTCTATTCTAGTTCAAAGGCAGGTGTTTATCATTATTTTGAAGTTAGAAGTTACTAGATTTTTTTTTTTTTTTTTTTTTTTTTTTTTACTTTTGCTTGCTTTTTTTTTTTTTTGGAGTAACTGCACTTATGTACTGAGTTTCATTGCAGTAAGTTCATTTTAAATAATATTCTGATGGAGATAAATGGCAATGCTAAAGGGGAAGAATTTCCATTTTCAAAAACAATTTGCTGCACATGAGAATAAAATTTGTACTATGGCCTTATGTCTACTTTGTTGGGATCAGTAATAATTGACCTGTTACAATAAAGCAGGTAATCCCAGGATGTGATCCAGTTTCTGTTCAACTGCCTCTGACCATATCCTTTCACACTGCCTGTTTTTTTGTATTCGAAGCTATGTTGGTTGCTTATGTTTTATGGAATCGAATGCTGTTTTCTAGTTATGAAGTTTAAGAATGTGAATACCTTTTATACTTGTTTTCCACTGACCTTTTATTCTAGTTTATTTCTGAGAACACCTCAAGTCATTTAAGTTAAATTAATGAAATTATCTTATTTAGGAAGAAGTGTTTTCTCATTCAGTGGACCTTTATTTTAATTAATTTATTTATATGCAGTGCTGAGAACTGAACTCAGTGATTCACACATGTTAGGCAAGCGCCCTACCACTGAACTACAACTCCAGCCTCGTGTTTGCTCATTCATTTCTTTAATAAGTTATTATTGAACACCTATTAGGTGCTACGTGCTCTCTAGTGCAATGAGGTTATAAATGGTGAATAAGATATAAGGTCCTTCATAAAATTTTTTTTTAGTACTGGGATTGAACCCTGGTCCTTGCATGCTTAAGCAGGTACTCTTACCACTGAGTTACACCCCAGACTTTTTATTTTATTTTGAGACAGGATCTCAGTGCGTTTGTTGCTCAGGCTGGCTTGAACTAGTGATCATCCTGCCTCAGTCTCCTGGGAACTGGGAGTACAGGCATATGCTACTGCTGGGCTCCTCACAAAATTTTGAGTGGGAAGAGATGGTTGAAAACAAGTAAATAAGATAATCTGTGAACATGCCTTACTTAATATGATTCTGATAATTGATGTTTATACTAGAGGATTTTAATGTCATAAGAAATGTTTTCTGAAATTTAACTTTTTAATGTATATTGAACTATTTTTGCTTTTTTGTCTTCTTTTAACAGGAAGTTAGAGAAATTACATAGTTTAAAAATTCCATCTTTATTTTCCCAGAAATATTTTTCATGTAGTTTAATACTCAGACATCAGATTAAAAGTAGTTATTGTTTCTTTGCTTTCTAGCTAGAATCAAATACTTTCTGAGGATTTAGTTCAATGGAAAGCTTGAAGTTTGTTTACTTACAGGGTAGTTCATTATCATTATTTCAGGGGAAAGTGTTTGCTAAATGGGAGGATGTTTCCAGGATTGAAAGAAATATATTATGTTGTGATAGTGTTTAAAAGGATGTCCTCCGATGGAAGATGACAAGATGTTTGAGAAATTCTTTAACTGGCTCTTTTGAGCAGTCTGTCCTCATTTGGATTATGAATAGTGGGTGACTCCTCAGATGAGAGCAGTATTCCTGAGGAGATCATCGTGCCTTGATGGAATGGGTCAGTTTATAGTGAGTGTGGTATTACAAACCTGTCAGTGTATGCGAAGTATTTTCTTAGTTATGTTTTAAGAATTTTTTAAAATAGAAATTTTAAACCTTCAAAATATAATTTGTAAGGAATCTGTTGTAACTATCACACCTCTCCATCAGTTATCAATACTTACACAATCCTTTTCATCTATATATTCTATTGTCCCACACTTCCTTTCTCTACTTTCCAACTGCTTCCCACCCCCTATTATTTGTAAGCAAATCCCAGACATAATTAGAAGCATCTTTAAGGAGCATTTTAATGTAGGAGACAGAAGTGGATGTTATATTGTGGGGAGTTTGTTCCTGGCAGGCTATCTGAAAAGATGCTCTGAGGGTTTGGGCTTTTGGGTTGGAGGCAGTTTTTTGTTATTGCTCTTATTTTTTCTTTTAGGTTAAATGGTTGTAACCTGAATAGGCCTGAGTGGGAAGAATGGGAAGAATGATAGGATATTTAAGAGGAACTTTATAGACATTTTAATCTATAAAAGTCTCTAGAGCTGAGCGTGCTTTTTTTAAATGAAGAAAGAATTGTTTTTGATATTGGGCTCTCTACAGATGTGATTTCCAAGTGGATACATTCAGGCAGAGCTAGGTTAACCCTAGCTTATTTTGAATGTTGTCTCAGGATGAATATGTGTTTTGGTGGTATTAGTGATCTGAGGGAGAGGGGTAGGAAACTTTGTTCTAGCTTTAAAATCAGGTATTGTCATGTGGAAGTGGGAGTTAGTGTATTATAGATGATTTTCTGAAGCATATACTTGAATGAGGAAAGGGGGCTGTAAGGCGAAGTGTCTTGTTTTTCCCTCATATCCCTACAATACCCATTTGTTTTTGTTTGTTTTCATTCTCTAATTCTAGAATTGTTGAAGCCTGTAGAGTCAGACCTTGAACTATTTTGTTCTTTACATTGGGAGGGTTTTCACCCTTTCTTTTATAATTAATATTCTATAAATTATTTTATAAACAGTTATCATTGCTATAATGAACAGGCACTGGAAATAGAACCATTGAATTCAAATAAGACAGTATTATCAATTTATAGACTGCTATTGTTTGTCTAAGAGGTTGACCTCTAATTAGATTTTGTAAAAAGACTTTTCAGTTTTTGGTGTCAGGTGAGCTGTTGATTTGTACGTCATAAAGATGATAGAATGTTTATTGAACACAATATATTCCAGCCTCTGTTTTAAGCAGTTTACTTGCATTAGTTTATTTAATTTTGACACAGTCCTGTGATTTAGATGTTTTCATTGTCCCCATTTTAGAGAAGTGAAAGAAATCAGAGTTTAATTTGTTCTAGTTGTATCTAGTGAATGGCAGAACAAGAATAAAAATGCAGGCAGTCCAGATGTGTATCTTAGGTTCTTTACAATTGCAGTTATTGCCAGTGTCAGATGTTCTCAAAATGAGTTGTGTGAGTATATGTTTTTAATTCATTTAAAATACTCCTGAAATTTCTTTTAAAATTTGGAAAAATTTTGCTTAATGAAATGACTTAGTCCCTCCTGTGTACTCTGAGCACTTAATTTGACACATCTAAGGCTCCTTCTATATGCATAGCACAGCAGGCATCAGCCCCTTTATCAAAAAGCTAATTGCTTTCCAAGCCTGAGCCCTGAAGCAGTGGTAGCACAAATTATTGAAGTTACCCTTTTTATTTCCCCACACCAAGCAATGGTCTTGGGTTATGATGGTAATACTTGAGTAGAACATTGAACCATGTTTTAAAAGAGATAATTAAAATGATTCATCTTTCTCTACCACAGCCTCTCTGTTTGATAACTAATGGAAAGTGTCCACTAGTTAGGTGCCCATCAGTTGTAGTTTCAGCTACCTTGCTTGATATTACCATAATTAATTATGTATTTATACCACTAATCTAAGAATCTTGGAAAGTACAGGTGATATAGGATCACCGTATATAAAAATGAAATTTTTATTTTTTTAATTTTAATTTTTAAAATATTTTTAGTTGTAGATGGACACAATACCTTTATTTTTTAATATATTTTCATGTGGTGCTGAGGATTGACCCAGTGCCTCACGTGTGCGAGGTAGGCGCTCCACTGCTGAGCCACAACCCCAGCCCGAAAATTTTTATTTTAAAATGGAAAAATTATTTTTACTTGTGTAAAAATGTGTTACTTCTAAAACATACCATTTCTAAAAGCCCAGGCTCTGAAGTAACAGTGAGGTGTGAGGCAGAAAGTGAACATCATTCCTATAAGCCCACCCCTGACAGAAACTTTGCTAAATTTTGTTCAGGACTATTTTTCTGTTCATATTAGTTTCAATATACACACAAATATATGTTACATTTATGTTTTTCTGCATATTTAAATATGTCTTAATGTAAATTGGATCATAGTCTATATCCTGTTTTTGTTGCTTAATAATTATTGATGTCCTTCGATGTCAGTACAGCTCATGCTTTTCGATAGTTGTGAAGATTCTGAAAGTTTCATAGTTTCATCTCATCCCTATTGAGAGACTTTTTAAAAAGTTGTTTGAAATTTCTCTTACTTTATACAGTGTTGTAGAATGGTTCAGGGGAAAACATTTTTGTAAATCCATCTTTGTGCACTTGTTCAGTTACTTCTTAAGACAGTAGGTTTTTAGTTTTGCTATTATAATTGTCCAGAGAGATATACCAGATTATCCAAAGGCTTTTGGAATGCTTTATTGGGTGTAGCTAAAAGCCACTATTGCCTTATAATTTTTGATAAACATAGTGATTCCTCTTTAATGGGAATAAAAAGGCAAACATATAGCATGTGCACCAAATGATACCAAAATAGTAAGAAATCTAATTTAAAACTAATGTCCAGCCTTATGTAGCCTTAATTTAGCCTCTGAGAATTATTTGCTTTTTCTGTACATTGTTTCACTTTGCCTTATAAAGATGATGATGATGATGATGATGATTTGTGTGTGTATAAAATATATGCAGATATGATTTTCATTAATATAATTGTAGCAAACTTGTTTTACTTCAATAGTAAATGATTTAAATAACCCTTTTTTTGTGGGGATTGGGGTGGGTATTTGTCTTCCATGTAGTTTATATCCTGGAACCTGGAGATCCTCCTTTGTTACAGCAGCCACTACAGACATCCAAATCTGGTATTCAACAAATAATTGAATGCTTTCGATCAGGTATGAATGTTTTAGGATGTATTTTTGAGTCTTTACATAGTAGTTAAAAACTATCTAGAAATCTTAATACGTAATTAAAAAACATAAGATGGATGTGTTAGTTTTCTTTATAGGATACTTTTAATGTTATATTTTAAAATAGATGAATCAATATTGATATAGAAATTTTATTACTATATAGTATATATTAATTTTAAAATAGATTAGTATAGTTTAAAGAAATCTGTTATGTGGCATATTTGCTGGTAAAGTGCTTCTCCTTTTAAAGATCCATTGTTATCTTTTCTCATGTTTATAAATTAAGAAAAGGTATTAAAATTTTCTGGGTTTTCCAAAGCTTTGGTATAGTAGATTACTCAGAATCTCTGAGATGTCAACTTATTCTAGATGAATTACCTTATCATCTCTGTTTGTGTGACTCACCTTCTGCCAAATTCTGTAGTTTCTGGATTTTTCAGTAGCTTTAATAGAGCACAGGATAGTTGGAAAAAAAGAAAGACATATTCCAACCCTGATATCTTCCATTAGATTATTATAAGAATTGGCTGTAGGATAAACATTTTTACAGTTGCAATTCATTTCTTCAAAATAGGTGTTACTACATATAAATGGTTGAGAACTGTTAGCACTCTTGTGCTATCAGTAATGTCCTGGGTTGTTGTGATTCTCATAATCCCCTTGTCCACCTTTTTATAAATCTGGTTTCTCTGACATCACAGACTGTTCAAACAAGAACAAGCAAATAGACACAACTGATGGGCACCTAACTAGTGGACACCTAAAGAATTAGAATATCTGGTCATCATTTTATTTATTTATTTTTCTTGTCATCATTTTAAAGCTTACAAGCTTCATGAAAAAGTTCTGAGATTGAATGCAACAAATTTATGTGTAACTGTTGGTTTTCTATTGATGAGAATTTTTTTTTTAGGTGCTTGTTTTTAAAATGTATAAGGGAAAAGCAAATATGTTCTTTACTTGAGGATTCTAAAAAATAGGTTGTCCCTTAATCTAGAGGAAATTATTTTCCTTGACTTTTCAAGACACATTTCTTTTTCATCTATAGTCCTTGTGATTTTGCCTTTTTTGTATTCTGTGTACACTGAATTTTTGCTGAATTAAATGTTAGATGTGTTAACCTATTTTAGAGTTTTTTAAACTTCTGATAATTGTCTTTGGTTATCAGAAATAAATTATGAGTCAAATTTTTCTGTAATTAATAACAATTTAAATGAAAATTTACCTGTTAGGGACAATATTTATATTTCTGGCATAATAGAAGAATGATTTATTTTTGCTAATTTTAAACAAAGATAAAATTTTTTTTTGTTCTTATACCATGTAATAACTTTTCCCATTTAGTAATATTTCTTTCCAAAGGTTTTTTTCTTTTGGAATATTTCTTATTAAAGGTTATTTATACTGCTTTAGCTTATTGTAGTGTTATTTGAAAAGTTAGAATTGGTTAATTCACAAAAATGCTTTATCTTGTTTAAAAAACCCTTTTCAACCAGATTCTGTACTCAAAATCCATGTGTTTTAATCTTAGAAGATAAATATTAAAAGATAAAATTATTTTCTTATTGTACTGTGATTATACCTATTTTCTATTTGCCATTTCTTTACTATGTAAGCTAAAGAACAGGGACTGAAATTGTATCATTCCAAAGCTGTTTATGTTTATCTTTTGAAATGTGTTCTTTTAAAAATGACCCCAGCAAATTTACCTTTGAGTTATTTTTTATGTAGGCAAATTCTGAAAACATAATTTTAATTCTTTAAATAATCAGTAGTTTAATTTAAAGATAATTTAGAAATACACTGAATGGTACAGAAAAACTAATTTGGGATTTAAAAAGAATTATTTCTTAATTGTATCCCATAACAAAGGTATTTAAGTCAAGGTTGACTAAAGCTTAAAGTTTGGGCCATGTAACTTAGGGACTAAATCCCTCCTAACCTTGAAGACGGTTAGTTCCTCTCGTCCCAATCTACTTCCAAGCACACCCTCAGTGACTCATTTTCTAGGCTCTTTCCATTACAACTAGGTTACACACATTGCACTTAAAGAACTGTTCTGGTGTTGATATGTGTCTTTGCCAGATATTTGAAGATAGAGCTCAGAAATCCATGCTTTTGTTCTTGTTAACCTTCAGAGGCCAAGTCAGGTTAGGTAGTGGTAATGTGTTAGGATAGTTACCTTTATCTTCAAACTCATACAGTTATCTTCATTTACTGAATCATCACCATTTGAGTGTTCAGCTTCTGCTTACACTGGGCTGTCCATGAGCTGGTATTAAATTCCAGCCCTAGCTAGAAGGTTCATAAAAGTTTCTGTCTGAGGAAGGAGTTGACTCATTTTTAAGGTCCACCAAGCCCATGTGTATTATACCATTTGACCAGTTTTAACCTTTTCTCTTTGCCTTAGTTTTCAGCTTTTGTTTTGGACACATTTCCTGGCTTTAAATTATAAAATTATTCTTCATCTCTGATATAATTTTATTTATGACTGCTTGGTTTGTAAATTAATTTAAATAGATTTTTCTTTTGGGAATAAGTATTATGTGCCTATAGGTGAAAAAAAAAAAAAAGAAGGATATAGAGCAAAAAGTAAGTTTCTTCACTATTTTGTCCCCCAGTTCCTCTTTGCTCAAGCAGTTACTGCTGCATGGTTTATGTGTCTTCTGCCAGGGACCTTTTATGCACATACAAGCACATATCCCTTATTTTCTTCCCAATACAAATGGTAGCAGACTGCACACTCCTGTGTACCTTTGCGTTATTGACAGTAGATTTGATTGTTGTTTGATATTAGCCCAGAGATAGATAACCTCATATTTTTAGAAGATGGCCTGTTTTGTTGTTACAGATGAAATCCCTGGTGGTTGTCTGTGTCGAAACATGTTGTTTACTCTATTTTTTTTTTTTTTTGTGGAGTTTGCCTTATTCCTTCTAGGATCACATATTTGATTTTGGTGTCTTCAAATTTCTCTCTTATCTGTAAATTTTTTGTTTATTTTTCTTCCTCTTTAACTTCTCAAAACCCAAACAAAATTTAAGTAACAAAAAAAGGTATACTGCTTTTAGGTACTTGTATCTTTTAGGTGTTTATTAAATTGATGTAATTGTATTTAGTATTCTTTCTTTCTCTCTCTCTCTTTTTTTTTTTTTTTGTGGTGCTGGGAATTGAACCCAGGGAGTATTCTTTCTTAAACTCTTAGTTATCTGATAGAGGTGAAAGAGCTGTGGGATGTTATAAGATTAGAAATAGAAAAATGGGAGGAAAAGAAAGGGACTCATTTTGGTCTTTAATAAGAAGTTGGCATCTTCTATTTAAATTCTTGAGATATGCAAAGAGAAATAATAAATAACATTGTAGAAAAAAGATTATATAGTATTGTAGAATATACTAGACTACCTGTGCAGTGAACTCCCTCCTAGAACTATATATATATATTTTTTTGATTCTTAGGAATAAATTGTAACTTTCATAGTATGATAGTGAAAAACAAGAATTAACTTTGTGTGATGCTTGCTAGTGCCACTGTTACTGTCTAAATGTTGTGTCTGTTATTTAGATTTTTGTTTTGGTGTGAAGAGAGAAGTTTTTTTAGGTTTGGTCATTTAACTTCTTTGAAGTGTTTTTTATTTTTATTCTTTTACTTGAAGCCATTTTAATTACACTTGGTATAAGCTATGACTGAATGATAATGCCTCAGTTCTGACTCTGTACATAAAATCTTAGGATGGAAGTATGGTTTATGAGAGATGCATAGTAGAGTGTCATGTTATACAACAGAAGTTTTGACTGTTACATAGCAATTGTAATAAATTTTAAATGGGACTAGATTTTTTTTTTGGTTCAGTAAGGAAAAAATGTAGATTTGCTTGATTTATTGTTGTGGTATTCATCTTCAGAGCGTGTCTTCTGGGTCTGTGTTCCTAGGAAAGCAGCTGTTTATACTAGTCTGTGAATTTCTCAGGGACACAGACCATATTTTCATATTGATATTTTCTGGTGAATATCATTGTATCTGGTATTAAATAAGTGCTCAATAAATGTTTGTTAGATTAAACTACAAGATTCATCAAGTAGGTACTGTCCTAAAATGATTTGTATTCTACTATAAATTTATTGTGCAATATGGAAGTGGTAACTTCTAAGATAATTTTAAAACCTAAAACATGAAAGAGTGGTATGGGAAAAGAAATAATATGGAGGAATGCAGCATGGCTGTTTTCTAGGATCAAGAGCTGTGAAAAAATTATATGTTGCTGTCTAGATGACAATGTCATTATTGTCACAGGTGTCAGGTAGTTTTGGCTATTGTCAGAGGTTTAATTGATTGGCTATTTATTTTTGTGAGAAAAGCAATCAGTAAATGGTAACTGATTTTAACTAAAGCCATTAGGCCCATATTGGAACAGCATAATACTTTAAATGGTGATTGAAACTAACTTAGGGGAAAAATTTTATTTTCTGTATTACCGGAATAAGACACATCTTATTTTTCACATTTGTAAAATCTGAAAAAATCTTTATGCCCCCTGCTTTGTACCTTAATGAATTCACATAGATTTAAAAAAAAATGTATTCCTAAAGAGAGTTCGCCACTGTGTCACTTAACAATGCTAATCATTATCCTGAGGACTGGGAATACAGTGGTGAGCATCAAAGATGTCTTCTCTCTTCCCCTAGAACTTCTGTTTTTAATGGGAATACCTAAAAGTAATTAATTAACAACGTGGTGGGATGTTTAATAGACATAGGGTGCTATAGGAGTATAGGTGAAATAATTCTTAACAAAACCAGAGAGGGGTCAGAGAAGACTTCCTGGAGGAAGTAACTTTTGACTTGGGATCCAAAGGATTACTAGAAGGGAACCAGACTAGAGAAGTAGGAGAACGTTACAGTTGGAGAGAAAAGAAGTGTAGGCGAAGGCCTGAAAAGTGAGGGAGAAAAAGAACATTTGGTGTATCTGTGGACCTGAAAGAAATTTGGTATGCCTGGGTCAACAATACCTCTGTGCGTGTGTGTGTGTGTGTGTTTTGGGTGAAGCATTTGTAATTGATAATTAAGATTGATACATAAAATTAGAGTCAGATTTTTTTGCATATTTATTGGGAATAAATATTATATTCCTTACTGATATTACTGCTAGGACTAATTAAGAAATTGATGTTTTTTTTTTTCTGTGATTGAGAGAACCTGGTAGACAAAATGATATGTCTGATTTAGAGATAGTCTTATATTTTTACACCTGTTTGTATGTATAACCTAATGGTGTTTACAGATTATTTTATGTTTTTTAATCTGTTACTGTGTACTTTCCAGTTAAATCTTCAGTTGAATTAAGTTAAATCTAGTTAAAGTTATTTCTGTGTTCCTCTTCAGTCTTTTTTGACCATATTTAAAGACAGAATTAAATCTGTGGCATGGCTCTAGTAGGTCTTTTAATTTAGAATTAGTGTACAAAATTTTTCTTTTTTGCCCTCCAGTGGTACTTTACTCAACTACATTTTTAAAATAACTACACGTAGAACAATTAGAGAGGCTTAGGCTTAGAGAGCCAAAGCGTTTTTATCCTTGTCTACCTTTCATAGTTTATTAATCACTTGTGAGGTTAGCTAGTCATAAACTAAACATTAGCTCTTCGTTGTTATTTTATATTGTGAAATGGACAAGAGAAATATGTACATATGAGAATTTACTTTCATACAAATAATAAGCAAGCTTTTCTCTGCATCTTTAAAATTTGTTTTCAAATTTTGTGCTAATAGGGTATAGTAAAATAATGATAGATTTGGATTTGGGAAATGGTGGAAATTTTTTTTAATGTTTTTTTCCAGTAGAAATTTAAGTTCATATTCTTCTTCAAGATAGGTTTGGTTTTTGTTCTGTTTTACAAGATGGGTAAAAAAAGTGAAAAGATTATATGGGTCTTTAAGGTCACATAACTAGATAATATCGGATTTGGAATGTCTTAAGACTTAGTAATGTTCTGATGGGCTGATCATCATTTTCAAAATAATGATAAAATACATTTTAAAAATTAAATGTGAGTAGATTACAAAATATTTAATAAAAATATTCAACTTTTATAGATCCTCTAATAGAAAGTATATGAAGATAGTTTATATTCTTCAGTAGTCTTAGAACTTATAGTCAAATTCTTGTTCAATGACAGAACACCATGCACCTAGATGGATCTTAAAGGTATTTTTCAGGGCGCTTTGTAGATATTAAGTGATAAAATGAAATCAGTATTATCATTATTTTCTCTATCTAATGAAACTGAAGATATATTTATTTAGTAAAGGACTGGAGATAATTTTGTCAGCTTGCATGTGGCAAAGACCTATAAGAAATAACAAAAGGTTACTTCATTGTGTTTTATTCCTGGTGGATATTTTTGTTTTAAAGGTTGGATGCTCATTGCCATGTTTTTTTTTTTTTTTTTTTTTTGTATGCCTTTTGCTCTTCCATCATAATATTTAGCTACCACAGATCAGTAGCATTTCTTCAACAAATACATATTATTATTAGAGATGAGTATTTGGTATTTATAAATATGATAGACTTGCTCTTAGCTGCTTTCAGGGTTTATAATTTAGCGGAGAGTACAGGCATTGAACTGGTAATCATATTGATAATTAATTAATTATAATTGGGGTAAGAGTTCTGAGAGAGAAAGACTTTGAATAGATTTATAGTGCTATCAAGAGACCTAAGCAAAAATTGAAAATTTTATCTCACTAGGGACGAAGATTCTCTACTGTCTCACTAAACAGCCAAAATCCCATGTTGGTCCAGAACCTGAAATAATGTAAACTGAACTTTTAAAGAAAAGTTGCAAGGCAATCCTGTAGTGAAGTTTTGACCTTCTTTAAGGAATTGGGAATTGAAAACCTCCCTTGTTCACTGCCTAATTCAGAAGAGGGCTGAAAGAACCAGCCAAAATTTTGGCAAGAAATGATGGGGAACATTTTTGTGTCCTACTTCAGATCTGTAGCATCACAATGTCTAGGGAAGAGTTGCGTACATCTTTTTTCCCGACTCACTGTAATGATCAACCAGATATCAGAACCACAGTCTTGAGATATCACAAGAATTAATTGACTGCTGAAATAGAAAAAGGGTATCCTTCTTAGCTGTCCAGATTTCCAAATGATACTAGGATTTTGCTTAAAACTTAGTTTATAACTTATTTATAAATATATTGTGGTAGAAATTATAAGTGCCAATATTTTGTTTTCAAGGAGTAACTGCACTTTTAGATTGTGAACAGTGGTTGCCTAGTTTAAAAGTACAGGTAAAGTGGATTTTTGTGTTAAATTTTCCTTTCTTTCTACCCCCAGGAACTAAACAACTTAAGCACATTTTATTAAAAGATGTGGACACTATTTTCGAATGTAAATTATGCCGCAGTCTCTTCAGAGGATTACCAAATTTAATTACCCATAAGAAATTCTATTGCCCACCAAGTCTCCAAATGGATGACAGTAAGTTTTATTAATATATTTGGTTATGCATTTTACAGTTTTTTTTAGATCATGACTATACTTTTGTATTTAAAATGTATGATATCTAGTTATAGATGATTTAATGATGGAGAATAAAATTGAATGTATGACTCAATATTATATTTGATATCTTAGATAAGCACTTTCATATCAATGCTTTCCACTTGAGTTTTTCTAGATATCACAGAAGTTAGATTTATAAATATATTTGTATTGAAATATTGGATATTGGTTTCGAATGGCTTAATAGTTCATATTCAGGTTATTTATAAGTTGATATTAAGATGTTAGGATATTTATAAGATTGAAAGGAAAACTTTCTTGGTGTTTTTCCTTTTTATTTTAATGATTGTTACCAGATTAGATTTATCACTTACTTAGATTCCTGTTAAGTGAATGAGAACACTGGAAATAAAGAACAAAGAATTGAGTAAATTAGTCAACTGATTTCTAGGCAGTGGTGGAGAACATTAAAAAATCTTTATTAATAATGTTTTTAGTGTTTTCTGGGACTTCATTTGAAGATGTGTTTGTTCTCTGTGAAATTTATGTAGACCATTTACTTTGTCAGAAATTACAGTGTGTCACAGGCTACGTCAGATCAGAACTTTTTGTGGTGATGGCAAGTGACCAACTAATAGTCTTCATAGGACCAGATGTTTGTTGAATTCAATTGTATTGTTCCTATATGATAAGTTAGTATATAATGGTATTATTTTCTTGGTTTAAAGAATTAATGTAAATCCTTTAAAATATTTTAATACTAGGGTACTTTATTATTTCTTTGTGAACTTACAAAATAGAGAACTTGTTTTGTCAGCTTGAAACCATGCATGCATTGTGGATATTATGCATTTTTCAATTTAACCTTTTGGGGATGGGAATGAAATACAAACTCCACATATCAAAATACTGTTTTGATTATTATTATGGATCTGACTTGAAGTATATTATAGGATATAGATGAGACAAATATTTCATATTTGTATAGAAACCTTTTTCTACTGTTCTTTGATCTTACTGTGCTCCTTTTTACCATTGAGAAAAAACTACATGGTAGTACATAGAAATTAGTTTCAGATCTAACCTTTTAATTAAAATGCTACTAGAATATTTATTTATTTATTGGTAGTTATTCTTTGGTTGTAGAATGAACTTAAAAGAGTGAAATACGTAAATGAATTTGCCAGATTTTTGTGTACTCTTCTTGGATTTTTGTGTACTCAAGAAGAATATTATATGTTTGCCAGATTATTGTGTACTCAAGAAGAGTTCACAGTAGTCTAGCAAATTTATGTAATAAAGGCACTCTCACTTTTGTGAAAGTATTATCCTTATAGACAATATTTTACTCATTTTAAAAAGACTGGAAGAGCTTTATGAATTATTTCTTGATTTCTAAATAGATAATAAATTTAGTGATATATTTTTAGTCAGAATTTAGATTTATATGTGGACACATAACCAACATTAGATCACCTCTGTTACAGTGGGGTATTTGGTTGCCTATTGAGGGTGTAACTATTGTACAAATAAACTAGCTCTAATTTTGGAGTAAGTCTATAGTTTTTAAGATGACACATAATAAGACTGGTTTAGCAAAGACTTCTATATACATCATGCCATTCATGTTTATACTATTGCTTACAAACCTAATTTTTATGAGATGTTCAAATGTCCCCATGCAATTAGACTGCATTATTTATTATGGATTAAGTTAATAGGAGTATTGTTTTATAAAATATCATTTTTATTTATATGGAGCATTCTTTATTTTATCCCCCAGGGTCATGAGAACTTTTGAGTTGCCTTTGCTCACCTTAAACTTTCAGACTAAAATATATGATACTATTTTATTTTTTAGATCATCCATGTACTTAGATATTTTAAAATAGGGGCACTTAGAAGCATAAATAGCTCCTCAGATTGTGTTTATCTTTAATATTTGTGTATCAGGATGAGATTTGAAATTAAGAAAATTTTAGTTTAGTTAATACTAGTTTTTATATTTATAAAATACTGAAAAATAGGTAATGCTCTTAAAAATACATTTGAGCAGTAACAGTAAATTTTAAGGTAGAGTTGTATAATATATTTTAAATATTAGAGGGCTAGAACAGGCCAATTATTTCAGATTAAAATGTTGATTTTTCCTTAACAGACCTTCCTGATGTAAATGATAAACAAAGCCAAGCCATAAATGATCTCCTAGAAGCCATATATCCAAGTGTGGACAAGCGAGAATATATTATTAAGCTAGAACCCATAGAAACGAATCAAAATGCAGTGTTTCAGTATATTTCAAGAACTGATAATCCTACTGAAGTCACAGAGTCAAGCAGTACTCCTGAACAAACTGAAGTTCAAATACAGGAAGCTAGTACTGAACAGTCTAAAGCAGTCCCAGTTACTGACACAGAGGTGGAAACTGTAGAGACCCCTCCTATTGAGATTGTTGCAGATGAAGTTGTACCTACATCTGATGAGCAACCCCAGGAATCACAGGCTGACTTGGAAACTTCTGACAATTCTGATTTTGGTCACCAGTTGATATGTTGTCTTTGTAGAAAAGAATTCAATTCTAGACGAGGTGTTCGCCGCCACATTCGAAAAGTGCACAAGAAAAAGATGGAAGAACTGAAAAAGTACATTGAAACACGAAAGAATCCAAACCAATCCTCTAAAGGACGCAGTAAGAATGTTCTAGTTTCATTAAGTAGGAGTTGTCCAGTATGTTGTAAATCATTTGCTACAAAAGCGAATGTAAGGAGGCATTTTGATGAAGTTCATAGAGGACTAAGGAGGGATTCAATTACTCCAGATATAGCAACAAAGCCTGGGCAACCTTTGTTCCTGGATTCTGTTTCTCCTAAAAAATCTTTTAAGACTCGAAAACAAAAGTCGTCTTCAAAGGCTGAATACAATTTAACTGCATGCAAATGCCTCCTTTGCAAGAGGAAATATAGTTCACAAATAATGCTTAAAAGACATATGCAAATTGTCCACAAGATAACTCTTTCGGGAACAAACTCTAAAAGAGAGAAAGGCCCTAATAATACTGCCAGCAGTTCAGAAATAAAAGTTAAAGTTGAACCAGCAGATTCTGTAGAATCTTCACCCCCTTCCATTACCCATTCTCCGCAGAATGAATTAAAGGGAACAAATCATTCAAATGAAAAAAAGAACACACCGGCAGCACAGAAAAATAAAGTTAAACAGGACGCTGAAAGCCCTAAATCAACTAGTCCGTCGGCTGCAGGTGGCCAGCAAAAAACCAGGAAACCAAAACTTTCAGCTGGCTTTGACTTTAAGCAGCTTTACTGTAAACTTTGTAAACGTCAGTTTACTTCCAAACAGAACTTGACTAAACACATTGAGTTGCACACAGATGGAAATAACATTTATGTTAAATTTTACAAGTGTCCTCTTTGCACTTACGAAACTCGTCGGAAACGTGATGTGATACGACACATAACTGTGGTTCATAAAAAGTCATCTCGCTATCTTGGGAAAATAACAGCCAGTTTAGAGATCAGAGCTATAAAAAAGCCTATTGATTTTGTTCTAAATAAAGTGGCAAAAAGAGGCCCTTCGAGGGATGAAGCAAAACATAGTGATTCAAAACATGATGGCACTTCTAATTCTCCTAGTAAAAAATATGAAGTAGCTGACGTCGGTATTGAAGTAAAAGTCACAAAAAACTTCTCTCTTCACAGATGCAATAAGTGTGGAAAGGCATTTGCCAAAAAGACTTATCTTGAACATCATAAGAAAACTCATAAGGCAAATGCTTCCAATTCACCTGAAGGAAACAAAACCAAAGGCCGAAGTACAAGATCTAAGGCTCTTGTCTGGTGAGGAACAGTTACAGAGTTTTGCTTTTTTCCCCCATCGAACTTAAAAAAAAATCATTTGACCATAATTTATAGCTGGTTCCATTTTAACACATATTTGCTTCCATATATCTTATGGCAATGGGAACTGCAAGAGTGATATGCATATTGCATTTACCTCTTCAGTGACCTTTATTCCAGTGTCTTGGGAACAAAAGTTTACTTCAGAACTTACCTTCCACAGGACAATGCAATGTAGTTATAGATAGATGGCACAGGGTCAGTGCTTTCCTTTTAATGTTGTAAAATATATACATTTATTTTGACTTATGTTTACAATAGAAGTCTTCTGTTTAACTAACTTTGCACAGGTTTAATTTGATTCAGTGACTTAGTCTACTAATTAATGTAGGAAAGTTAAATATATTAGAATGAATTTGTGAAGGTGAGAATTATAGGAAATAATCTTTTGAGGCACTGTAATTATTGTAAAAATTAATCTGTGACGGCTAAATAAAGTGCTGCACTCCAAAAAAAAATTCCCAAATTGAATTTAGAATGATTAGCATTTATTATTTACTTAGCACAGTGCTTCCAGGCAAAGGGGGAAAGTTGGTAAACAAAAGTTTGGATTTTTTTCCTTTTTGGTGGGAGTGCATGTTAGTGAGTGTTTTTTAGTTTTAATCCATAGAAAAAGATGATATTTAGGTTCATATTCTCTTTATTTTTCCCTTTCTGTTTAATAAACTTTTTGGTGATCATATTGACATAGTTAATTATTAAATAGGGATTTTTTTCTTTTTTTGGGTGGTTATGCATTGAAAGAAAAGCAAAATCCCTGTTTGGAAGAAAGAAAAACATTACTTTTATAAGAAGGTTTGGAACAAAAGTAGATTTTAAAAATGCAGTGTAAAATAAGGAATAGATACTTGTTTTTTGCAAATCTCTATTTTTAAAGCTTACCTTCAATACCTGTGTCCCTCATAGTAAGGCATTTAATGTATTTAATAAGTATTAAATTAGCTTCAGGAGTTATATTCAGGTTCCAAAGCAAAATAGTTTGAGTGCTGAGTAGGTTAAATTTTGTCTTTTGATAATCACATTTAAAAAAAAAATTTGTGTGGAAAACTTGAGGTGAAACCATCCTGTAAAAGTCATTTACTATTGTGTAATTTTAAGACCAAGGTTTTATTGGTAATCTCAAAAGTGTTCATTTATTCCCATTTCTCCTCAGATAACTTCAAGTGATGTACGAAAAGGTTTGGAGTTCATTTTTGTGGAAAGATTTTAAATTGGTGTTAGAACCACTTACGTCTTCACATGGTACTATGAGAGAAAAAAAATTTTCATAAAATTTCAACTGTAATTCTGTTTTCTTACTAAAATAATAGCCATCTAACTACTTGTTTTTAAGGCAATGCCTATTCCACCACTTTCAAGTAGATGTGACATTACATATCATCACAGTCCCACCAGCTAACCACCTTCACCTTGACCTTGTGAATTTGGTCTACAGTTTCTACAAAAATGTTGCAAATTTTGTTTTCCACATAATTTGTTGATTAAAGTCATCAACAACCTGAAAAAATATCGGTTTTTAATTGACAGAGATTTTATATCTTAGTTTTTAGCTGTTTCACTGTATTTGGCAAATTTTTTTCTGGATTGTACAGATATATGATTTTCTAGTGAGTGCATATTAGGAACAAAGACAGCTTAGTGTCAGCACATTATAAATATTTAGTCTACTAAATATTTGTAATCATTTTTACATCTGTTTATTTCTAACTTGTTCTCTAGCATTTAAATGTTTGAAGTTTTATTCTAAAGTATATACTTCAGGAAAGTTCCAGCTCATTTTCACGCATGGATCATTACATTTTTCATTTAAACATCTGAGGTTTTTATGAAAATTAAACATTCCCCTATTTAAATTTTATATAAAGCACTTTAATGATAGATGCAACCTTATTTTTCAGTTTCTATTTTTTTAAAGACCACACGTTTACTAATGTTAATATGAAGGTAGTAAATAGCTTCCTGATGTTTTATGGATGCAGACAATCCATGCACAACCACTTCTATGATACTAGTTTATTTCTTTAAACATTGCTAAAAAGGAAGATGGGGGTGTAAACCCTGATTTATTTTTTTTCCTCCCAAGAAAAATTTAAAATTACCACTTTAGCTATTATATGATTTCTACTGTAAAATTTAGAAAATAATGAATTCTTGTCCATTTTTATAATCAAGATTTTAGAAAAAACAGTAGTACATCTATCTTTATGAAATTTTGGGCAGGTTTTTGTGTATCAATGTTTTGTACTTTTTAGGGAATATTTTATTTTTTAGTAATTTGTGTCAAATTATAATTTTAAAAGGTACAGCAGAAAATAATACCATGTTTTTTATATAGGTTCAAATCTGTACTTAGAAGGGACCCTGTCCATCTATATACTTTTTGTATAAAATTTTAAAATGTTGAAGATTCACAAGGTCATAAAAATGCTCTATAGCTAGAAAACATTTACCCTCTTAGTGCTTTGCACTAAAATATACTGTGAAAGGAAATTAGAAAGACTGTAATTGTTGCTGGAAATGTTCTATATTGAATGTACATGCTCTTGTTGGAAAAATGTACTATATGTGATGGAAATAAACCAGACTCAAAGTTATTTCAGCTAAATGTGCTTCAACAAGGGTGCATTGGTTGAAACTTAAATGTTTTATTATCAAATTTAAACTTTCAGTGACTATGAGCAGCTACACTTGAATTATAACTTGATAGTTTTATTTTTAAGAAGTAATGATTTCTTTTTAATTTAAAAACAGATTACTTTTCCACAGATGGAAAATTTTTACTTGTAGGTTTAACTTTAATTGGCTAATAGCATAATATATTTAGGGACTAAATGTGTAGGTGGTATTTCATTTATAAACCATTTTCATTAGTTGCATGTTATTAAACCTGTATGTTTTCCTTTTTGCAAGGTGTTATCTTTTATGCATTCCTACACATAAGACATATTCCAAAGTTATTTTCCTGACTTAAGTAGCAATAATTGTTAAAAAGAATTCTTAAAAGACTTAGAATAGCTCTTCGATACATCTTATCTCTGTATTAGCCTTTTCCACTCAACTTGTTAAATACTGTAGGGAAGGAAAAAAAAATAGCCTGATATTTGGGGTGAGGGGCAATTGCTGGAAGACTCTTTGTTCCACCCACCAGTTTCCACAGGACCATTCATAATGTGTCTCCTCCTTAATAATTCACAACAGAACTTAAGGAGAAAATGAGAGTTCTAGGGACTGTTGAAAGATTTCATCTGGGTCATGTAGAAAAAACAGCACTGTCAGGTCTTGTCTGAATTAGAAGGGCCTAGAGAGGTTGGGAACATTTTATAATAACCAAGTTAATGGATTATGACAGATATGACCGAGGCTATACTGAGACCACTTTAGAAAGGTAAAACAAGCAATTAGAAAGTATTTGTTCTTATTTCTTTCTGATCATTCATCCTTATTTGTTTTTATTTTGACTCTTGAGTTCTGTCATTTCAGAGTCCCAGGCTTGGGGCTCTTGAGGACAAGAGGTTTAAGAAATTTGTGCCAGAATCTTTTGTGCAGATAGGTTGTATAAGTAAATGTTTGTGTGACTTCTTTGTTTTAGTGAGTAGTAATTAAGCATAGAAAGTGCCATGAGAAACTGCTTATTTTACATTAAGATCTAACTCTGGCTATAAATTATATCTACTGCTGTTACATCATTTAATAGTTTTTCTGTAGATCATCTTATCTTCCTAAGGATGCTTTTCATTGCTAAGTGAGGTGGAAGAGAGCAAATATTAACACGTATATATAGATTTGTATTTCAGCTTCCGAAGTTTGGATAGTAAAAGTGAGCTGGATGAGGGCCCACTGACAGTGGGCAAAAGTTCCCAGAACATATAGATATCACTTGAATATGCAACGATCACTTTTGGTTCATGCCTCTATTTTCCCCTTTTCTAATCCTTATTTGAAGAAAGAAACCTTTGAAAAAAATATTTATATTACCCATCCTTAATTTTTAACCAAATTTTGTATATCTGAACTAAGTTTTTTGATTGAGTGCAGATTACTTTTATTGCTGGAAAGTACATCACTTTTTTTTTTTTTTAAGAAAAATATACTTGCTGTAAGTCTTTTTACTCAATTTGCTTTAAAACTATGGATGCAGTAGCACAAAGTCTTGCGGTTTTGCTGTGGCTTGAAGTTATGGGTAGAGAAGGAGTAGTTTTCCTATAGGTGCTAAGGCAAAGATGTATGGAAATAGGCACAAATGGATATCATTCATTATTGTGGACTTGCAAAAGATCTTTTTGAATAGCATAACAACTGAAAATGAGTTAGAAATGCTTCTAAAGTTTTAGAAATTATGTTTCTAGGCATTCAATAGTGGCCCCAGGAAATATTCTAGTTTCTTACTTTGGAGTTATAGAAGTTATTTTTCCAATGGAGTCCGTAGTCTACCAGAATAATGGTTTAGCCATGGCATTCAGCTGATCTGAAGACAAGCTCTAAGGTATATATGCAGCATGATGTTGACTGTGCTCTTAGATGAAATCCTTCTGTACTCTATGCTGTTCTTATCCCTCTCTCTGGCTTTAAGAGCCAAAAGGACTGTGAATTAGCAATCTTAGGAGCAGCTATTAGTTTGGTTTCTTAGGCATTAGGCATGTGGTAGAATTCAAAATAAAAAACCATGTTTTACTTAAACTTACCTACAATTATCTTGGCTTTTCCAGCTTCCCAAATTCATTCCTCTCCTCTCTCATAATTGGTTTCTATATCCCTTTCCTCTGAGCTTCAGTTCTTATCTTGTCTTGTTCTCTTCTGGTTAATTAAAAAAGATCCTTGGTACTAAGATAGCTAAAATATTTTTTGGAAGCAAGGTAAGCGCATGAAAAGTACAGCTCATTTCCTCTTGAATCTTTGTTGCTCTACACTGGATTTGGGAAGAAGTGTATTTTCAAGCTATTTATTTTTGACACTACACCACCAGAAGCAGGGTGTAGGGATGTTTTAACAAAGACCTAGTTGAGGGGAAAAGTCCAAAGCTAGACATTTTGGTGTTTTTGCCTATTCAGCAGAATTAATTTACTTGATTATGTTTTTTTGCTGTCAGGGACTGTCTTGATAATTTCATACTGTGCCTAGCATGTTTTCATGTGTAGGCACTTTAAATAAATGTTTGATGATGGTATTAAACAAACAGCCTTTCCATTTAAAAATTATTCTATCATATACTTTGAGATTTTTGAGTCTTAATTTTGTAAACTTTCATTATCCCAATATTGATGGATCTCATTTAATTTAGAAAATACCATCAGTACTAAGATGTTTATGAAAATAAAGATAATTCTGAGTAATAGCTAATAATAACACTTATGGAGTATGGAGTGTTTGTTTTATGCCAAATTATCTGCTCTTTATATGCATGATACCCTTAATCCTACCAAAAGTCCTACAAAGTAAGACCTTTTTCTTCACTATCCTTATTTTTTAGAAATAAAATTAAAGCTTAGGGAAGTTCCGTGATGTACTCAGGCTTACATAGCTAATAAGAGAGCTGATCTTACATCTCACAACAGTTTGTGCCCTCAGTGCAACCTTACATTTGCACATTTTACCATTTGCAAGAACATTCAGTGTATTATTGGCAGCCTAATGTAATGATTGGGAGCTAGATTAATTGGTGAAAATTTGGGATTCACAAATTGTTTTCTATGTGACCTTGTGCAGGTTTACTCAGACATTTCATGCCTTAGTGCTACCTCACCTATAACATGGAGATGATATTTCTTACTTCAGGTTTGTTCTGAGGATAAAATAAAAAATACTTGTAAAGTACTTAGAACAGTGCCTGGCATGTTAAAGTAAATATTAGATGTTATTATTATAAGTCACTTGCATAGCATGTTCAAATATGCAATTTTATTGCCTACTAAAATTAAGTTTAGATGGATATTTGTGCATTAGGACGGAGAACTTCATTACACATCAGATTTTATCTGCTGCTTTTGTGTTTATTTGGGATTTTGAAGACAACCAACTATATTATTTGCTACTAAATTCTCTTCTAGTCAGACATTAATAGTTTATCATTCTTAGAAATTTGTCTTGCAAAGGCATTAGGGAATTTTAAGCACATTTATTAAGATAGGCTTTGCTTTTATGATTTCTTACCAGAACAAACCATCTGTCTCAAAATTCTCATTAGTATCCATCTATCACCCAGATACTTTTGATCATTGGAAAATATTGACATGGATCAAATTTTAATTGAAAAATGTTGCTGAAATATTTCATAAACAAGTTAGAGATATGTAGTACTATTTGAAAGAAAGCATTCGATTGTGGAAAGAATATATTCCTCAGGAGAGCACCATTTAGCTGAGTCAGAAATTTCTTTGGTGAATGTGTAATGAAGAGATAAAAAAGCCCTGCCCATGGTAGTCATTAGTGTTAGTTCTCCAAATTTCAGCTAAGACCTTACTACTGTTAAATTATCTGCTGGGGAAGTTTACCTACATATCCAACTGTTCTTGAGCTTTCTTTTTAAGGGTGAGGGAATGATTTTAGCACTTCTTGTCTTCCAGGACTAGTATAATTTGCATTGTCAGAGAACCCTTGTTTCTAGGTTTGGATGAACCTTTGTGTTTTGAACTTCAGATCTGATGCTGGAGTTCTTAAACACCTGGATTGTGTGGCTTCTTAATGGTTTAAATGTTTCAGGTATCTGAGCCATATTCCTGACACACAAAACATTGTAATGTTTAAGTGATAGAATGATGCAGTTGAAAAAACAGCCAAAGCAAAATAAGCCAAAACAAAAAATTTAAAAACCCACCCCACTTTGGATGATTGAGTAATAGTAACTTGCGTCCTGTCTGGTGTCCTGCTGTATATAATCTGGTAATACTTTAAATACAAGAGTTTGTAATTATATTATGTCCAAATGAGAAATTATTACATCAAAATGAACCTTAAATACATATAGTTTTCATTACAATTTGGCTTTCAAATGTTGAACTTTAGTCCCTTCTATTTGTGGAATTATCTTGAAAATAAGCTCTAAGAAATAGAACTGTATCTTTTAGTCAGACTTACTTTCTTGGCTTTGCAAACATTTAAAAAAAAAACAGTTGAGACTGTTCCTGAGTATCTAGGTGTTTTTGACACACTTGAACTTTATACCTGCTAGTTTTGACTGGGTGGAAAGAAAAAGCAAGGACTACTTCTAAGGAAAAACTAGTGAAGCACTAGAAACATAGTATGAACAAATGGTTGAATTACATGAAAAAAAGACTTTTAGGGAAAGAATTTTTATGTAGTTTAATTTTTGACAGAGAAGTTGTTAGGAAGATATAAGCTTCATATAGGAGAGTAACCATGTTATTTTAATTCCTTTTGCTTATTAGATACATTGAGTCCCTTGGGATGCAACCCATGTGACATTTGTAGGTGTTTGAGGATTCTGAGCACTTTCCTTTGTGTAGGCAGGCTTTGGGAAGATAAGCTAAGCTAATGGACTCATAAAGTTCAAGTTTATGAACATATTTAGTGAAATTTATGAATGATTTTCAAGACTTAGATCATCAAGTTATACTTTCTACAAAACATCTGCATAATTTTCCAATTTGTCCTTTTTTGCCTGGCCATCTTGACTATTTAACTGTTGTTCCAATATGATTCTAAAGAAAACCAATTCACTTATTTGCCACAAAATGCCAACACATACAGATGTATGCACACATAAGAGCGAGAAAAACGGAGATGCTTTTGTTTCCTATAACTGCCCTGAATTTCTTTTTAATCTTTAATTGTACAATTATTATGATATGGTTTGTTAATTTTTAAGATTTAGTATACTACTTTGAAGGCCCTTCTCTAGAACAGTTGACTAGGTCTTAGTAACTGTTCAAACCACATATAGTACAAGATGGAATTGAGATCCACAATATTGCATTGCCAGCCATCACCCAGCTTACTATGTTGTCTGATCACAGGTGTGTGCATGCAAACCCTAAAATTAAAAAAAAAAAAAAAAAAAAAAAAAAAAAAAGTGTTATTTATGGTGGTGTTTTCTTTTTTCTTTTGGTTACAAGCACAAAATTTTACTTGGTTTGTAACTAGTGAGGGGTTTGTTAGAAGGCTTTATGGGCAGAGAGAGAGTGGACAGGACTTAACAGGAATCAAGGAGTAATTGTACAACTTCATAGAGATTTCAGTTGCATTGACTTTTCCTAGTTTCTGTAGGTGTTACAGGAAAATTCAGTGAACCTGGTGTTGCCCTCTTAGGGGCAGAAGTATGCTTTTTTGCTGCTATTAGCCCTTTTTAGACTCTGGTTCTACTTAAAACAACACACAGATAACCTCAATTATACCTTCTCAGTATGGTTGTAACCATCCCATTACTTTCTGCTGCCTGCCTTCTCTGTGTCTTTGAGCTATATTTTCTCTTCATACAGCTTGAGTTCCAACTCTTATAAGGAACAATTCTGGTTGGTTCAGGTAGATACATTGTCTAATGGGCAGATCTCCCATGCCAGATCTCTGTAGGTTGCTGGCCATTCTGTAGACTGGCTGCTCTTAGGACAGGTGCTCTCTGCTAGTCCTATCGTTTGTGATCATGGTGGTAGAGTTAGTGGCATAAGACATGGCCCTAAGCCCAGTAAAAGGAATCTTTTGGTGAGAACCTTTTGAAAAAGGGCAGCGCTAGAATGTAGTAAGCTTTCTAATATATTTGCTTTTCTTTTTAAAAGGTGATAGAGTTAAAGGCAGCCTGTGGTCTTGACAATTATTTGAATGCTGAACCAAAAGTCTTTCCCATACTGAGAAATGTGGGGAATATTCCCTTGATCTGCACCTGTAGTTCTTATTCTGAACTGCCTGATGCCATTTTTGTCTTTGGCTTTGTAGATTCATAGGCAGCCTAAAGTTTTCGCTGAGAAAGAGCAATTACATTTTCTGTAGCAACATATTAGGCCATTCTGGCAGTAGTTGCTATTTTCCAGACACTCAAAATTATGCTGCACAGTGTGAACTGGTGATTTAGTAAATCCTTGAAGTATTGTTTCTGCTTTTCTACTTGTATTTTTAGCATTTGGGCTTACTTTCCATTATTAGCTATATAATCTGTCATTCATTTCTCCAACAATAGATACTGTTGAGTGTCCATCATGTACCTGGCAACATTCTATTCTTTTGGGGGAAAAGAATACTAGCTGTGTAGTTTGGGCAAGTTACTTCATCTTTCTAAGCTTCAATTTGTCTGTAAAATGGTAGCATTAGAAACTACCTTATAGGTAGGTAGGTTGTGGAATTTATCAAAGTTGTGTATAATGTATTTATTAGCACAATGCCTCATTCAAGTAAGAACTCAACAAATATTACTGTTGTGATCATTGAAATTGGTATCAATTTGCTGCTGAAATATTTTCTAGCACTTAGTTTCTGGTTATCTTGCTTTGCCATTTGATGTTCGTTGCCTCCTCCTTGACATCAATTCAGCCGTTTAATGAAAAGTCAGATGTAACATCTGTGATAAAGCTAAGATACACAGCGGTTTATTAAGTTAGAGCATATCATTATTTTACGGACTTTTAATCTGTGCTTTAGTTTCATGTTTCAGCAGCAACTTTTAATTGTCTTAAGAATTTGTTGACCTTTTTGATATCTTGTTTCCTTATTATTGGTATCTTATTGAATAATACATCATTTTGAGTAGTGAAACTCAGGGTTGGTTGGTTGGTTCCTTCATTTGTTCCCCCCCTGCCACTCCTTCCCTTCCTGCTTGTCTCTCTCCTTTCCTTCCCTCCCTCCCTCCTTCCTCCCTACCCTTCCTCTTTTCTTTCCTTTTTTTGGTAAGCATCAGGCTGTGAATATATGAATGTATTTTGAGCTTACAAACAAATTATGTCTTATCTTTGTGTTACCAATGCTTTGCAGTGTACCTGGCACAAAACAGGTGCTAGGAGAATGTTGAGGGAAGTAAAGAAGGAAGGCTAGAATATATCAGTTACCTTCAGGCCTATCAGTCGTCCACAGTCTGTCTTTGCTTTTACTTCTTTTCCCATTACTTTATCTTGTAATATGTGAGTTCCTCTTCATTTTTGTTATTCATTGTCTCTGTCACCTGCCTCCTTTGTGTGAGCCTCCTAGCTTCTGCCTTTGTTACTAAGTAGTGATGGCAAGTTCAAGCTCATGGCAGTGCTGTATTGACCATATTAACCCATAATTAATTATATACTGTATGGGTATGCATTTAGTGATTTTTGGATAGTTCTTTTTAGGATTTGCCTTTGTTTAATTCATACCTGTCTAATACTATGCAGTGCAGCTTACCTTCTCAGATAATGAAACCTATCTCTCCTATCAAATTTGTTCCTCCTTTATCTGTTCCCTGTCTCAATTATTCTTAACCCTTATCCTTCCCTCACATTCTACCTAATCAATGATCCATGCCTATCCATCGTGCCTCTGAAAACTGTTCACACTTGTCTCCTCCTTGCTATCTCCACTTTTAGTTGGTTTAGTGTGGATTCTTATCTCTTACCTTCACTATTGTAATAGTCTTTAACTCATCTCTTTTCTAATCTTTCTTCCATGCTGCTGCCAGAACATCTTCCTAAACTACAAATCTGTTATTGTATGCTCATTGCTTGAGTAATTTATCATCTTTCAAGTCTCAGCTTAAATGTCACTTCTAAATAAAGTTAATTTAAACTATGTCTCCTCTGCAGTTATGTGTCATCTTTCTTTCTTGTTGTCATCTAATATAATTTTAAGTGTGTTTATATTTGTGCATTGATTTGTTTAATGTCTGTCTTCCCACTGAAGAGTATGTAAGGGTCTGTGGGAATTGTGTAGACCCTGTGCCTAGCACAATACTTGGGACATAGTAGTGCTTAAAAACTGGACATAGTAGTGCTTAAAAACTATCTGTTGAATGAGTGGATGGGTGATAACTTATCAGTACAGGTAAAAAGACAGAATTGCAGGGGAGTTAAAGGATCCTAGAATCTTCCTACATTCTGGTAGACCTTCGTCTGTAGATCTAACCTTTCTAAAATAGGAGTGGGCTCTGCCTTCTGCCTTTTGAATTTATTCCCCTAAGGATGAGAATCAATAATTATGTTACCCCACACTCACACTTTAGTGAAGACACCGTATATCCTTTCCAACCAAAAGATGGAACCAGGTTTGATCATGGTTCAATTCAAAGCAATTTTAATGTCACACATCTCATGGAGACAACTTGCATTTCTGAGGAATTCTGTTCAAGTAACAGATCGCTAGACCTTTTTCCTGTCTAAATATTATTTCTGTGCATTTCATCCAGAAAGCTTTTTGGGAATGGTGCCTTTTAAGCTGGAGTATAAAATAATTGTCTCTGTAGGAATTGTGCACTGCTCGATGTCAGAGACTTCTTCTTATGTGGGGTGTTCAATATGTAGTTTCTTGTTTATCAAAGACCTTAGAGATAATCTGCTGAAATTGATATTTCAGGTGACAGCAGCTTCTCAAGTTCTAAAGCTTAAAAACAAAACTGTTGAATGGGGACTTTTCTAAAAGATACACTTTCCTTCTTTGTAAAATGAGTTTAATTCATCCAGAGTCACCACTAATAGGTTAAATTTGAAATGTACAGAATGAATGCTAATCAATGCATGAGTTTAGTTCATTGGCCAAACCTAATTGACCCTTTACATTTCTTTATCTTTTATTTACCCTTTTATTCATCCATCTACACTTAAACAATTATTTTATGCCAAGTTCTATACCTAGCATTTAGGATTTGAAGAAAAATAAGACCTGGTCACTCTCAAGAAGTGTTTAGACTTTTTCATGTCTTTCATCCAGTTTATGTATTCAGCTGTCTGTTGGATATTTCCATGTGATTGTTCTTAGCCACCATGTGAAAAACTGAACCTATCTTCCCTTTATTGCAAATATTTACTACCTAGAAATACAAGTTTTTCTTGACTTCTTCTTAGACCCGTAGCACACATTTCATCATTCTTGTTGTAGTCTGCTATTCTACTTGCTTAACATGTCTTGAATCTGCTCACTTTTACCCTGAGCCATGACTGTTTCTTAGTTTAGTTTTCCTTTACCATATCTCACTAGCCCTGAGGTAATAGCTAGCTGACCTTTCTTCCACTTGGCTCCTTCTTGAGCTGTTACTCCATACTGAAGCCAGAGTGTAAAATCTTGAGTCACGCTCTTTCTACAAGGCCCTGTTGGCTCAGCTTGAAATGTCCCTTATATCACCCACCCTTACTCTCTCAGTATTCATTTCTTCCCTGTCTCCAGGGCAGGAATAGATGTCCCTTCATTGTACTTATCTCACTCTCCACCTGTCCCTCAGAGAAATTACTGCCATGTTTTGTAATTATCGGTGTTTTTGGGTTTCCCTAAAAAGACTGAAAAGGCCCTTTGAAGCAGGGCTTCATCATTTATCCTTGCATCCTCAGTGCCCAACATGGAACCTGGTACATGAGTATGTGTCTAGTAGGACTTGTGGAGGGAATGAGTTTTTGGATATCAATATCAGTTAAGTGAATATCAGTTAAGTGACCTGCAAAACTGCTCCAGAAGAATTTAAAACTCTTTATTTTGGACTATTATTGAAATAAGTACTACTAGTTTTGTCTTTATTCCTAACTTAATTTAGTTGCTAAACACATACTTTTGCATACTTGTATTACATGCCAATAGTGATAATCTGTGAAGTTGATAAAGTAGTTTTTCATATTTTAGTTCTCATGATTTTGACTTTCACTTTGCTATTGATTGAATTGAGTATTTGAATTGCTGTTAGTATTAATAAAGTTGCCTTCTTGGATGACTCTTGTAATAAAAAAATCACAAGTTTACATTAGTGGTGCCTTGTGATTTCAGTGTAGTGTCTTCCAACAAACAACAATTTGGGTCTTTTTGGAAAAGGGTAGACTTCTAGGTTAACCTCAGTTTTTTGAAAAAAGACATTATTGAATCTCCTGTGAAGGACTTTATGTAAATATGCAAATTAACATTTGTCTTCTAAAAAATGGAGTGCCTGAAGTATTTTGTATACATAAACTGTATTTCAACGTTTGGTATTTAAAGGAGTTCTATATTTTGGTAAAGCTAAAACTACTCGGGATATACTAGTTTAACCAGAATATGAATTCAAATTGCATATAAAAATTACAAACGTACAAATATTTGAACTCCCTCCACATCTATCAGATTGCATTATATGGTAATGGGAACTGAGCTTCTGGTTGAGACCAGAAGCATTTCAGATATTTTTCAAATTTTGGAATATTTGCACATATATATAATGAGATATCTTAGGTAGGGACCCAAGTCTAATCATGAAATTCATTTATGTTTCATATATACCTTATATCCATAACCTGAAGGTAATTTTATACAGTATTTTAGCATTCTGCTTTTGACTGTGCTCTATCACATGAGGTCAGATATGGAATTTTCCACTTGTGACATCATGTCAGCACTCAAAAAAGATTCTGATTTTTGGGCATTTCTGATTTTGAATTTTTGAATTACTGATGCTCTCAACCTATATTTTGTACCATTAACCTAGCTGATTTGATGGGTTAACCAGAACTACTTGACTATAAAACTAGACAATCTCAGATCTTAACATATACACAGATTTGTTTCTTAAAATGCAGAGCCTGACTTAGTAGTTCTGGGGTGGGACCCAAGATTTTCCAGTTCCAATACACTTTCCTGGGATGTCCATGCCTCTGGCCTGTGATTCACACTTTGAACTATAAGTCTATAAAAAAATACCTCTATATTTTTAAAGATTGCCTTTTTTTAAAGTGTGATATACTTGTACCTACTCCTGTTCACAAGTTATGAGTTTCTTAGGCTTCAGATCCAGTCTAAAATACTTTTAGATATTCTCCTTCAGTAAGGTTTCAATACACAGAGGCTGAACCTTTGTCCTCCTTTTATTCCTTGAGCATCAGATGTATAATAAATGTGAATCTGAAAGTAATTTTTCATTTCTGACCCTCCTGTCAGTTGTGGTCCTTTTAGGTCAACTAAAGACAAATATGGGTAGAGCAGGTTGTGTGTTCAGGGACCAGTTGCTCTTAAGAGTAAAAGTTGACCCTCTGAAGATGACATGCATTTTATTCTCAGTATGATATTGTTGGGATAGATGTGTTTATTGGTCTTCAGGTACTGAAATTTTTCTTTACTAAAAAAAATTTAATGTTTTGCTTCTAGGTCCCCGTCATTTAATTTTTAATTTGATATGTTCAGTATAGGGTGGAAATAGTTTTATAGACTTTAAATAATCATCTTTGCTGCTGAGACTTAAAAACAGCACAAACCTTACTGGGGTTGATTATAGGAAGTTGAAGGGATCTGGGACTATGATGTTTTGGGGTTGTGGGGTTGAGGCAGCAAGATTTGTTTATCTTGTTTTGATGCATAGGTGGAACCCTAGGTATGCAGGCAAACAAGTATTTGCTAGGTTGAATTAACCCAGATTCCTTTTTAGCCTCTTGAGTGATGCAAGCCTTTGTATCACTTGTTAAAGAGTTTATTACTTGTAGGGCTAGTTGTGTTTGAAGTGAGGTATTTATTTGCCTTTTAAAGACTGAAGATTTTAACTTAAACTTTTTTGAACAGAAGATGAAAAATTCAGGTGTCATCAGGGGATAGATTAATACTAATCAGAAAATTAAATATTTTTTTCTATAGAGCCTGTTCAGGTATCACAGATCAAAGCATTTCATGAGTATTCTTCAGAGTCCACTCTCTTAGACCTGCTTCACTTTGGTCCATAGGCACACTATGCTCTTACTTTGTGGTAGGCAGAATCAGGCACTAGGGTTCCAGAGATAAGCCGTAGTTCCTCCTTGGTACTGTGGGAGAGGAGTACATTGTAAGACAAGAGAAGCGGAATATTAAGGCACACTGAAGGGTTGCAAAGGTATCTCATAGTTTCTAAACTCATTTTTGAGTTTCGAAAGAGCTAAACAAAAAAGTGTGCAGGTTGGTATGGAGACCTGAAACCACATTGCAGATTAAGGGAAGGAATATGAGAAAGCAGAGGCAAAATTTAAAAAGATCTTATGAACCAAGTAAGTAGGTTGAACTTTATTGTCAAGATTAGGAGTAGCTGTTGAAAGGACAGGAACATCTCATGACACCAAAGAGACTATTGGAATGAGAGGAGAGATAAGAGTTGTATTAAGAAAATCACTTAAGAGCCAGTGTCAGAATTCTAAATAATAGAATGATGGGACTTGAATTAAGGTAATGGCAATAGAGACTATAGAGAAGGATACAGATGGAATACTTATTTCAGAAGTGGAATTTTGCAGACAGTGGAGATGAAGACCCCTTGTATGGTTTCTAATTTTCATCATTCCAGTTGGGCAGGTGGGCGTTACCATTCTTCAAGGTAGGGAATACAGGAGGAGGAGCAAGCACTTTTCTGAGGGAAATCTTGGAAATTTTAGACATGCTAATTTGAGGTGCTTGTGGGACATCTAAGTGGAAATGCTTAATAGGGGCAGGATATGCAGGTTAGCTGCCAGGAAAGAGACCCCAGGGGCTATGTTAATGTAGTTGTTGAAGCCACAGGTCTTGAGATTACTAGGAAGAATAAATAGGATCAGTATTATCTACTACCCTGTAAGTCCTTCTGCTTATTAGTTAATTTAGCAATACCTACTTTCTGTATATTTCAGTTTTTTATTTGAGAAATGGTGTTTGGCTATCATTAATTCTCTCAACTCTCTATCCCCCAACCCCTGTTTAAAAATATGTAATATGACTTATATGTGATATTACTCTGAGAAGTGTAATTATAATATTAGGAAGTGTGATTTGATCTATGTGTTGTATTCACAGGGCTTTTGAGATAAAATCTCTTGACACCTATTTTAAAAGATTGTTTTTTTAAAAAGGAAGTATTTTTTAAAAATAAAACAATATATTAGTGTTCTTGGCCTGGACAATATTTGTTGGGTCCCATAGTTTTGATTTGTCCAGTTTGCATGACAGTTTAGTCCCTATGACTCTTGCCAAGACAGGAACTGTGTCTGTTTCAATGTAGGCATCAAAACTAGGGGGAGCCATCTGAGTATAAGATCTAACGGACAAACATGGTCCATGTGATAAATTTAAGTGATTTAGTATCCATATGCAGAGTCAAGAGGGAAAATGATGCTGTTAAAAGTTAAACAGGTGACTTGAAGTATATTAATTTTACTTTGCAGAGGTGTGCTTTTTGGGCTCATGAATACTTATTACAATAAAAGGTAGGTCTTACCTTGTCATATATGTTCCTCTGACCCTCACTGGTTCTTCCCTCTTCATCTCTTTTCTGAAGGAAGAACATACTGATAAAACTTATCTTGATCTTACCATCTAGACAACTACTAGAGTTCAAATAGAAATTTTGTCCCCTTGAGGCAGAAATGAAGCCTCATTGGGGAATTTTATTCCCCACGCTAATGGTCTTAGGAGGGTATGCAGAGTGACTTTATAGGACTTAGCCCAGCTTATGATTGAGACTTCCGATTTAATACGGGAAGTGTAAGTCTGTATGCCATTTGAATTGATTATTTCATTGTGCCAGTAGAAAGACTAGGTAACTTATAAATATCTACTCTTTTTTTCCACCTTTTATTGGTGCATTATAGCTGTACATAATGTTGGGATTCATTGTTATATAATAGTACATGCACATAATATAACAATATAATTTGGCCAATATCATTCCCCAGTCTTTACCTTTTCCCTCCTCCCTCCCTATGGTCGACCAGCTTTTCAATATTAACTAAATATCTGTCATTAAAGGGAAGAATTTAGTAGAGTAAAATTAATGGATGAATTATGATCCCTAAAAACTAGAGTTAGTGATAGAAATGCTGACAGACATTAGAAAAGGATAGCTGTAGAAAACAATTATTTTGTTATTCCTTTGTGATCTATAGTAAATGGAAAAGCACCCCCTCCACACACCAACTTCCCATTGTAATGTTTGAAAATGGTTACTTTTTCTCATTTTGAACTTTAATCAATAAGTAAGGGCCTAAAAGCCCAAGGTCCCCAACCATAACCCAAGGCACACTGCCTTAGCACAGAACTGCACCAGCCTAGGATTTTACTCATGTCTGTTTCAAGTCTTTCTTTTTAGTTAATATGTTTAAACACTAATTTTTCCTTCAAACAAACTTGTATATATCAATTCCCACTTGAGTAAATTCCTAATAGATTATTGATAAAGGTAATTTTGGGTGTTTCAAGTATTTTAACAAAAATGAACAGTGAATAGAATTTTGGAATCTTTGCTTTCTGGATTGAAGACTTCATCTGTTTAATAGCCTTTATATTTGTTATTCTTTCTTGCCCTATGGCAATATTTTAGAGGTAAATTTTGTAAATTTATTACAAAGCTTATCAGTATATTACCAGTAACAGCAGTAACAACACACTTATCCTTTATCCATCTATGTTGTGTATTTTGTGGAAAGTTAAGTGGTTATAACATTATTCAAATGCAAGATTACTAGGCAGTAGAAGATAGTTTTTTGCTTTGTTTTAATGAATTTTTTTTTTTTCATGTAGTAACAGTCACATCACTATGTTATCAACCAGGCCCAATCCATAATCTTAATGTGAAAGTAAAACTGGCACCTCTTGATTTCCTGGTTTTGTGTTTTTGAGGTGGAGCTGACTCCTGAGTATGAAGGTTGTGATAGGAAATAATGTCAATACCTGCAAGAAAATGCTGGAAGAGGTGCATTCTATGTATTTGTCTCTGTCTTGGGGCCCTACCCTATTAAAAACTTGCATTTAGATGCATGCTATTCTTGGATTTGAGCCTAGTCAGTCAATTTTTGATATATTACAAGTATGTCATCACACCTGTATAGTGTTATATAAAGAAAATTTGGCAACCCAGTGTTTGAAAAATAATTTCTAACATTTTTGCCAAGTTATTTAGAACCGAACTATGACTAAAGCTAATCATCCTACTGCTGACTACTATTGCCACCACTGCTACCATCCTAGTAGAACTGCTTTCCTACATTGATTTTTTTCACTTTGTCCCTGCTATCACCATAACTTTATTACACAAACTTTAAAGTTCTCTTTCTTCTGTAAATCTGTTCTTGACATTTCCAATTTATGGAGACCTCTTCCTTTGGTGACCTCACATCATCTGCTTTAGTATTTATTTTTTGCTTTCATTCTTTGTGCTATTATTGAATTTTTATTAGTTACATTGTCTACATGATTAGATTCTGAGCTCTTGGAGACCAACACTAGCACTATTACCCCACAGCATGAATAATAGTGTTATGAATGAATGGACCATTAGGCTGTCCCGATTTTTCTCTGTTCTGTAAGGTGTCAGAGTTTCTTCTTAGTGTTTTCTTTCTGTGCTACATTTCCTGGTCTAAGCCTTCTATTGCTCTATTCTGGGCTACCTCTCATTCTCTTAGAATTTTCTGTTTAGGATGGTTACAAGATGATTTTGGGGGATTCTTGGACTAATTTTTTGGGGGTGATTTTTCACTTTCCTATCAGGATCTGCCACACAAATCCTATCTATTATACTTTTAATACTGATTGATTTATTAGGATGTTTGGTGAGTGTATATCCTAGAAGCAGTAGTTTGGATATGTAAAAATCAAGGAATCACTTAACCAGGTTTTTACTTTTGATACAGAATAAAAAGGAAGAAGAAAAACATTGTCAAGTTCTCAAATATGAATTTTCTTTCTCTGCTCTTTTGCTTACTATGCTGTTTTTTTTAGCTGGATAGAAATGGAGCAGGCAGAAGTACAAATAATTAAAATATCTTGTTATGTAAGTCACTGCAAAGTAAGGCTTATAGTTATTTTGCCACCTCAAATTTTGTATATTCTTTCGAGACATAATTTTGTTGACACATAGATGGGCAATCTAGAGATGTAGTATAACATGATTTTAAAAGGAAAAATTGAGGTAAGTGCTTGCACAAGGTCAGAAACAAACCAGCTAGGTAATAATATGTACATCTAAAAAAAATAAGACAGTACAAAGAGGTGTACTGTGAGAGAAAGGTAAGTTTGCTCCCTAGCCCATCTCAGTTCTTCCATTCTTCTCCCTGCTGGAGACAAGCAATTGCCAGTTTCTTGGACTTTCAAGAACTGCTTTATGTCTATATACCTATATAAATGTATACATTCTCCTTTACACAAGTGGTAGCACATTGTACAAACTTATTTATACCTTTTTTCACTTAATATATCTGAATATTGCAGGCATTCTTATTTCTTGACCCATGAACTTTCCATTTTAGTGCACTACATATTATTTAGATAAATGGTTTTTGCTAACAAGAATGGACTATTAAATAATTCTTTATTACTAGCATATCAATTGAGTACCTTGTATTTAACATAAGTAGTATTTCACATTTCTTTTAGACAGATCATGGCCATTGATTTGTTTTATGATAAATCACACTGAAGTTAACAAATGAGATATTTCTATAGTAGCTATTTCTGCTAGTTACTAAATATAGCTAATTGGGATGTTTTATTTTCAGTTTAAAAAATAAGTGGCAGAGATGAAGTTTTCGGGAAAATCATTTACATTTAGATTTGTGTAAAAATCTGTATGGTATGCATAACAGTTTATCAGGGCCAGTGAGAAGCAATGTTATAAATATCAATCACAAAGTTTTGTTTTATTTTCTGAATTTTTAAATCTAAAACCTCATGAAAAATAATAAAAATAATTTTTCATTTGTTTCTAAAATAAGTTTGTAATGATCTTTTTATTTTTTGTGGTGCTGAGAATTGAACCCAGCGCTTTGTGCCTGCTTGGCAAGCATTCTGCCAGCTGAGCTATATCCTCAGCCCCCATAATGATATAATCTTGATAACTCACATCATCTTGATAAAAGTACGCTCTTAATTTTGATCATTCATGTTTTATTTTGGTTAGTTTATTACTGCAATTATTGCTTTATTTTTCAGAGATGAATGAAACCTGTTAGACCTGGTTGATTTTTAGATCTTGGGAACCATATTGTGTCACAAAAAAGGAGTCCTAAATAAATGTGTCCCATGCCAAATGTCCATGATAGGATTCATAGAGATTAAGTACTTAACATTTGAATTTTACTTTACATAATTAGTCCTGTATTCTTCCTAAAGATGACAGTACTTCTCAGTGTATTATTTATATTAGTGGATAATTCTGTGTGAAAATACTGTAGTATTAATAGCAATTTCAACCACTGGCTGATAAAAAGCTAATCAGACTAAAAGCATATTGTCACAACACCATCACAGTAGTTAAAATTCAGTAGTAGAGCAAGTACAATTTTGTCCTGGAGATTTATAGCATACGTGGGTTATCCTCAAACATTAGGATCATACAGTCCTAATGGTTCTTAATGCATTCTGACTTCGGGATTCTTGGTGCAATATAATGAACTAAAGTCTTGTCAAGAAATGTGATGTCATGTTAGGACTCTATTATAGATCTCTTCTCTATGTGAATAACATAAGAAAACAAAAACAATAAACAAAGGAAATCCCCAAGTAACAATGTGTTGCATATATTTGAGGACATTTGCAATGTTTTGATATTTATATTTATTCTTGGACGAAAGTTTATATTTTTATATAAACTAAGTTCTATTTTAATTTTTTCCTTTTGTTCAGGTAACTATTTTTTTTTTAATAAACAAGACCAATACATATGCTATTTTAAAAATGAACACTTTCAACCTTCACTGTAAAAACTAAGCTCTAAATTCACAAGGTGGTGCTTTGGAGCGTGGAGAAAAACTATTTTTTGTCGTCCTTTTCCATCATTTTCATTTCTAACAAAATGATTCTTCCATTTTTGTATGCACACATGTGTGTACATGTGTGAAATCACATGAAATGGTAGTTCAAAGAAATTGGATAGTAAGAGCAGGCTAGCTTCCCAGACTGGTCTCATAGGTAACTTTGAAATGGCCACTGTTTTCTAAGGGTGTCCCTGGTTCATCTATAGATGACTGGGTGCTAAAGGACTGTGTCACTGTAACCAGTCTCATAGATATTGATAAATTCCAACATGCCAGTTCTTTAATTTTGCAGTGACGAGTTTCAGGAACAATAGCCTCTCATGTTTGTGGGTTAGCTCATTTTTTCCCAGTAGGCAGATCTACAGAAAAATATAACTGGAAGGTTGCATGATGAGCATTGAATCAGATCTCAGTGTGATAGATCAGTCTTCCCATGGAAATACAATTTTCACTCAGACCAGATGTTAAATTTTCAGAGAACTTTTTCTACTAGAGCAGGCTGCAGATACCTCACATGGTCTTTTGCTTTCCTGATTTCTTATAAAGGTATAAATTATCACCTTTAACACATTTTTTCCTGAATTTAAAACTGATTTTATTTAATAAAATTGATCTAATGTATGTAAAACAGCCCAATGTCTGGCATACAGCCAATAAATGATAACTTATTAAGTGTAACTGGTACTGAGTTCACCTCGTTACTTGTAATGTCAAAGACAGTTTTTTGGACCATTTCTGTAGACATCTGACCCATCTCATCTTTTACATTTTGAGTTATTTTCATGCTTTTAATTTTTGTTTACTTTCTTAATTCATTTATCCTCAATGTTGAATCTGTGAGCTAATTGGGACCATATCTTTTGGCTCTGCATGATTTTATCTTTGAGACTTTTATTTTTAAATTTCAGGTTTTTTTGTTTTTGTTTTTTTATCTTGCCCCCAAATACCCTGTTCCCATTTCCCATAGTTCTCCCATCTGCAGTGTGAATCTGTTGTAAGATATGATCTTGAGGTTACTGCTTGGCTCCAGAAAACATTTGATTTTGTATCTTATTTGAGTAGATGATGTTCATTGTGGCTGTTTGTTTACTTTTCTTTAGAGGCTCTGCTGAAATTCTCAGAGTGGAAAGTTAAGTTTGAAAATGGTAACTGCATCTTAGAATAGAAAGACTGCCATGGCATTGGCAGGTAATGATTGAAAGTCCAAGGGTGGAGGTAATATAGTAACTGTAGATCTGATTGAAACTACAGTTGACAAATTGAAACTTTTTGTGTGAAAATGATTATTGAAAGAAATGATTCAAATGATTCAGTCTAGTCACCCCAGCAATAGTAGACACTGTTAGCCTTCTCCTCTCCATCCATCTGAAGAATGAGCTATCCTTTTAAGAGTGACAAAATAGAGTCAGGAAAATGGAGAAATTGTCACCAGTTCCTTCTGGTGTTTGTGAAAATGTAGATCATGGTGCATTTTTTAAGCTAGTGGTCTCAGAACCACACTTTGAGAACAGAGAGCAACCATTTTAAGAATTCAGAAGAGGGATAGGTTATTTCAGACTGCAGTAATCAGGAAAAATTAATGAAAGAGACTGGCTTTGGTCTTGGTCTTGAGAGATGGACAACATTTGAATACATAAGAAAGGGAGAAAACATTTTTTAATGGGTAAAATGCCAAGAATGAAAGCACATAATTGAGCAATAGCATTTGTTTAGGGGAATGGGAGGATCAAATAATTTATCCCAGTTCTTAAATGTGGTCCATGAAAGAAAATCGAGGCAGGACTCTTCATCACTTGCCAGATGCCTCTTGGTGCATACAGCTTCATGTTTCCATGTGCTTTCTGATGCTAGCAGATCCATTTTAGGATACTTTTTGGAAGCTGAAGACTGTCAACATCTTCAAAGTACTCTCTTTCGCTGAACATATATAGAGTGGAGGAGATCAACACTTAGGGCAGATGGTACACTTGTGATGTCAGGTACACAGTATGGGTCTTCCTGCTTGATGAGGAAAGGCCTGGCACGTCATTGTGCCTCATTACTTTTTGTATCAGCAGCTGTCACCATCCTTCCAAGAAGTATTGCCAGGAAATTGGAACAGAATATGATGTTTTTCTCTATTAGATAGAAATTTGCTGACTTTCCAGAGGTCTTATTTGAACTTGAAGGCAGAGTTGATAAGTTGAAATCCTTGGAGGAATTTGGTGTTCCTTTACACAGGCTACCTTAAACTGGCAAAGGATTAGTTTTATGTACCTTTGTGAATTAAGGATTTCAACACTTGTTGCCTTGGGGAGAAAAGTCACAATTGATTATCAAAGATGAAGTAAGTATTCCTAATGTCAAAGTATTCCTAATGTCACAGTTTTATCTCATTTTAGCTAAATCTGAGATTTGCTACTACGAAGTTAGAATTTTTAGAATTATGTACTTTTTGTAGGAGGTAGCAATTTTTTTCATAAAAATGTAACAGTGTAAGGGAGGATTATGCCCAGTATAATTGCTTGTAAATTTTGCTTTTTATATATTGTTTATGTTCAGGGAATCAGTTTCCAGGGCATTTCTGTACATGTTTTTAAGGAAGCCACATTTTAGTCAGGATCTCAGACTGGTCTTTGGTTCCCCTCAAGGGTTAACAACAATTGATTTAGCTAGTGTGGAGTCAGTGGGATGCTCTGGATGAATTTGAGCAAAGGAATGACAGGAAATGAGAAAATTCATCTGAAGAATATGGAAAGAAAAGCTTTGACAGGATCACAGGGTGATTTAGGGATTCAGGTTAGCCCTAGGATGTGAGTCATCCTAATGATCTGAAAATAATTTTCTAGGTAGTGCTCCTCAAAGGTAGGAACCTTGTGTTATCTTTTTTGTTCTTAGTGTCTGAGCTTAGTGCTTAAGACAAAACGGCATTCCAAAAATGTTGAATTAAGTTGAAATCACTGTATGAACGTGAAAACTGGATTGTAGTACCAATAATAAATGCTCCTTGGTCTTATCTGTATTTAATTCTGTTTTAAAGTCATTTAGTATCACAAGGTTTTTGAGAGATAAGACTTCATTACAAACTCCTGTAACCTTCATCTTTTCAGGAATAATTAACACAAACTATTGGCCTCTTAGGATTTATTTTCTTTGTAGATTTTATTTATTTCTGATAATTTTTTACTAAAGGTATTCTTCCAGACATGATAATTTAGAGGGAAAAAAACTTGCAGGATGTCATGACTAATTAGTTGATCATCTATTTAAGCAGCAAAGTAGCATTCCAATAAACATCTAATTTTTTATTTGCTCATCATTAAATTAGTCTGACAACTCTGAGTTAACTTTGGCTTAAAATACCATTGAAACTTATGTGTTTTCTATTAATTTAATATCAAAAGTCCTGGTACCATACCCCCAAGGTTGTTATTTCCTTTAGGCATTTTCCTGGAAGAAAGTTTAGCAAAACAGATTCCCTAGGTAAACTTAACATTTAAATTCATTATGATTGAAAGAGGAGGATATTAAGTTCAGGCTGAAGTTCATTGTAACATTTTACTATTGTTTCCATTGAATTCTTTTAAATAAAGAGAAAATTATTGAATTACTATAAAATATTGGTATGATCTAAAACATGTTCCAAAAATATGGTAAATTTTTCTTTTTTTCTAGCAAACTTTGTGTTCCCAAGTCTGTGGAAATTACAATTCAAATTACATCTTTCAAAAGTCCAGAAACATTTTCTACAGAAAATAAAGTAGAAAGTAATAGAGTAAAAGGTAATTAAATTAGAAAATAATAGAGAAAATAAAAGGTTTTAACTTCATAAAAGACACTGGTTTGATTAACTTTGTTAACAAGGGATAAACTAATGTTGATTTATTCAGAACTTTTGAGGAAGACACACTACTTCTGTGAACCTCTTTTTTTGGGTACTGAGGATTTGAACCCAGGGGTGCTTTACCACTGAGCAACATCCTCAGTCCTTTTTATTTTGAGACAGGGCCTCGCTAAATTTTGCTGAGGTTGTATGGAACTTGCCATCCTCCTGTCCCTGTCTCAGCCTCCCTAGTTGCTGGGGTGCGCCATCGTGCCAGGTAGATCATCCATTTTTGTTGAAAATCTTTTCCTGTCCACCATTTCCCTTTACCGTATAAAAATACCATTTTCGTAAATTCGAACTGGGATAAAAATCAATGGATGCAGAAGAATGGAGTAAAACTACTTCTTACTGTAAAGATAAAATATGCCTATTGTATAAAATTTGGGAGACAAGTTAGAAAAAAAATCACCTGCAGCCTCAACACCTGGCGATGGCCGCTTAACATTTTGGTTTGTTTTTCTCCATTATTTTATACACGTGTGTATAAACACATAGGTACATCCACACACTACCGATGAAGATGAAACATTTCCCCACCATATTTAGTATATTTTTCTGTATCACTGGGTATTATTTCACAGCATTAATTTAATAGACTAGTATCCACTCGAAGAAAAAAATTACAATGCCTTATGGTCGGCTAAAGACTATTTCCACTGTTTTTGAGTCTCCGTGGTCCCCTTTCCGTTTCGCCCTTCCTTCTGGTTGTGCTCTTGCGGGGATGCGCTGGGCACCCCACCTGAACTCATGTGCGCTCCCAGTGACTCCGCAGGGGACGCTCACACGGGACTTCCTGGGTCCGGGGCACAGCTTTAGGGGTCCTGATGAGTCCTCCCACTCGGTGGGAGTGTCGCGGGAGAACCCGGGGTGCCGCCCTCCGCAGCTCCGTCGCACCGGAGCACCGGAGTCCGATGGCGGCACCTCGCCGCCCGCCTGGGTTTCCGCTCCTGCCGAGCGGCGAGGCGCCCGCAGTTTCCTGCTCGTTTCTAACCGGCGTGTCTTTTGTTTTTCCTCCCTGGGGTCCGCTGCTGCCCGTGCCCGCCGGTCGAAGCCTGGCGAAGCCGTCGCCCCGCAGCACCGCCGCCCTGCGCCCGCCCGCGGGCGCCGTCACCACGCGCCAGGCCGCCGCCAGCTGCCGCGCCAAGCTCCGCGGCGGCGCCGCCCGGGAGCGCCAGCACGCGCGCGGCCTCGGCAGGCCCTCTGTCCCCTGAGCGTCGCCGGCCTGCCGCCTCGCCCGTGGACGCAGCTCAGCGCAGCCGCCAGGCAGTCCGCGATCCCCAGCCTGCCTAGGACCTTGCGCCACCCCTAGCCCGCCGGGTCCACCCCAGAGCCCTTTGCCCCAGCCCCATAGGACCACGTGCCTTAGGGCCGGGCCGGGGAGAGGCGGCCCCGGTGCTAGTCATCACCTTTTTTTTAACCGCCTGCTTGCCAGAATCCCAGGTCCTTGGAGAATCTCGTCACCGCACATTCCTTTTCCTTCCTGCTGGTAATTTTTATACTTCCAATTTCTAGTCAGTTTCTTTCGTTATTAGTTCGTCAAGGTCTAGCTCCCTACATCAGTTTTCTCTACCTCAAGTCCTGTCATCAGCCAACCACGGCCCCCGCTCCATACTGCTGCAGTCCTCTAGAAGATTGTTCTAAATCCCCAACGACTGTGGGATGTTTGACACAATTTGAACTTCAGCATTCAGTCCTCCCCGCTACCTTCCTGTAACTTCATCTCCCAAAACCATTTCTTCTCTTCAGAAATAGCCCTTGCTCCCATGATTCTAACTTTGTCATGGTTAGAAACTACATCTTCTCTGGAATTTTGTCTGTGGAGACCAAGGAATTCACCTTTCAGGTCTCCTGCTCCAGGTAGCATCCTTGACTGATGGTTCCCCTTGGCTGTTCAGGGGACACCCCAGGGTTTGCACTGAGGTGGTGCTTCTGGGCTATTCCCTGTTATAGCACATCCAGAACATTGGTGATAGCCCATTCATGTGAGATGCAGGACTCTTCGAATGAGCAGTTTGGGCTTAGGTACACCTCAACACCTGACTGAAACTTTCTTAGAACTGTACTGCATGCAGTCTGAAGCTCTTCTTGCCCAATCCCCCTCTTTTCTTTCATAGATGGGTCAGACATGCCTTATGGTATGAGGCTTTCTTCCCCACCCCCTCCTGCTTCTTTCCCTTTATCCTTCACAGGTGTCCCCTTAATAGAACTTTTTGCACATTGAATCCTGTCTTTGTGTCTGCTTCTATGCCCTGAACTAACACAGTTAGACATTCCACTCTCATCACCTTCTTCTTACCCTGAATTCTTTGCTCGCAGACAGCTCATTCATTAACCTCATATTTTCCATTATTAATCAGCCCTTGTCTTGTATTCACTTCCTTGCCTAGCCTAGATTCCATGGCTCATCATCTTAACCACTCTTCTTGAAATGCAGTGGTCTCAACACTATTGAACCTCAGTTTCCTCCAAGTTATTTTCCTGACAAAATCCAACCCCAGATAAACCGTACTATCTGCTTTGCCTGGATTTGACTGGGACGACTGAACTTAAAGAAAAAAAAAAAATCACAAAACTCAGTTTGTTAGTTTTATTTTCAATCCATTTTCTCAAACCTCAAATTGGTAGTGTTGTTCCTAACATAAGTCTGTTTCCCACTTCTGAAACTACTGTTTATGTTTTCATCTCCTCAAAATGTTCTGATCTCCTCCTCCTCCCTGTTTGTTTTGTATTTTTCTGAGAAAATGGGAACTATTACATACAGACTTCCTCTTCTTCCCACCACAAGACCCTCCAACCCAGCTTCCTTGGGAACCAGTACTTCCTTTTTGTAACTGTGAAGGAAACTTCAAAAGACAGCCCCTCCTCCTGTGCTCAGGATACCACTCCCTCTGGACTTTTCAAGAACTTGCTCTTTGGGTTTTCCCTTTCTCTATTCTGCATCACCAATTCCCTCTCTCCTCAATGGATTATCCTCATCAACCTGTACACATACTCCAGTGTTCTTCATTTTAATTAAATCTTTTTTTGTACATCTTCACCCACTATAGCCACTTCTCAGCTCTTCTTTATAACCACACTTTTTTGGGGGAGTTGTCCTTATGTATTGTCTGTATTTCCTAATCTTCTATTTGCTTTTCTGTCCACAAGGATGCTGCCTTCCCAATACTATCACTGACCTTGCCCTTGTTAGGGTTACCAGGCACTTCCATATTACCCAACACAAAAGAATTTCTGTGAATATCTTTTTTTTTTTTTTTTTTCATGTCTAAGCCCCTATTCTCTCTTAGTTTTCCTTCTGTGTCACTAATCACTCCCTGGTTTTCTACTCCATCTTCTAATTTTGAAAAGTTAGGGTTGACTCTTTTCTGGTTCCTCTTTTCTTCTTGTATTCTTTCCCAGGACTCTTACTAATTTTCATAGACTTAAGTACCATCTTTATGCCAAAATGAATTTCAAATTTATGTTTCCCACCTAGATCTTTCCTCTTGGTTCTACACTCACGTATCTAATTGGTAAACTTGTCTGCTTCTTTTCAAGTTCAGTGCCATCACTTAATCCTGATCAATATTTTTTTCTCACCTAACTACTATAACAGCCAGTCTTATGGAATCACTCTGCTATCACTCTTGACCCACTTCAGTACATTTTTGATTAAGTGATAGCATTGACTTTTAAATTGAATCAAATAAATTGTTGCTTATAGGAAAAAATCTAAACCCCAGTGGTTCACATAGCCCTGCACAATCTGATTCTTACCTATCTTTTCAATACCATCTATGCTCTTCTCTTTATTGCTTACTGTCATCCACACTGGTTCCTCCAACATACCAAGATCTTTTCTACACCTCAGGGGCTTAGTAAATGCTGATATCTCTGCTTATGCTGCTCTTCACAGTCACCCTTTCCCCCACCAAAACATATCTTTCAGATAAGTACTTGTATACAATATTTTAAGAAAGGCCTGCCCAGAGTACCTGATTGAAAATAGTACCCACCTTTTTCTCTTCCCACTTGCTATCTCAGTTCTTTATTGGTAACCTTATTTATTTACTTTTTGGGGGGAGGTTCTATTTCCCCTACTAGAATGTATGAGGAAAGATACTTGTGTGTAGATGTCTACTTTCTTCAATATTGTTTTCTCATCCCCTCACACAATATTTGGCATGTATTAGGTGTACAATAAATAAGGAATGAATGAATGCATATGCTAATTTTTGGAGGGGTTTACTTTTTATTGATTAGTAAGAGCTCTTTATATATTAAAACCACTAACCATTTGTTTCTTCTGTATGCTGCAGACATTTTGCTCCTTCTCAGATATGTTAAATTTAATCTGTGATGTCTTTGATATGCAGAAATATTGCATTTTTTCATATAGATAAATCTGTTTTTGAGTTCTACTTTTGGTGGTATGTTTTAAAAGGTCTTCTCATTGCCAATGTTATATAAATATATGTCTATGTCTCCTTTTAATTTTTTAGATTCAAATCTTTATTCCAAATGGAATTTATTTTTGATATAGGTGTAATTAAGGTCAAAATATTTATTTAGTTGTTGCATTATCATTTATTGAAAACTATTTTCTACTGTCTTGAATATTTCACATTTGTCAAATATTAAATTTGTACATATACTTAGAATGATTTCTGGATTTATTGTTTATTTTTTGGTATCTCTATTCCTGAACTTTGTTATTCTAATTATTGCCATTTTGTCTTTGCTTTGCTTTACTGTGGTGTTTAACTTTTCATTGGGGATAAATATTACTCTTATTTTTTCAAAAATATTTTTGGCTGTATTTGTGGATTTGTTTTTCGAGATAAGCTTTAGTTATATTCTGGTCAAATTACAAAAAAGTTCCACTGGCTTTTTAAAAAATTGCTTTAATATTATAGTTTATTTGGGGGAAAATTGCCAACTTTGTGATACTGTTTCCTGTTTAGGAAATTGTCACATGTCAGGTTTACTAAAGACATCTTTTATGTTCTTCAGTAGTTTTTTTAATGTCCTGAATATTTCTTGTTAGTTATACTATTAGATATTTCATGTCTTTGTTGCTGTTTAAGTGGGATCATTTCCTCCCCCTTTTTTTAATAACCTGATTACTCCTTGTGGAGTCAAGCAATTGATTTTTGTATTTGGTAACTTTCCTCAACCTTTTCATTAATCTTTCTTGGTGATCGATTCTCTTCTAAATAGCCAATCATTTCAAATGTAACTAATGATATTTTTCTTCCTTTACAATATTTATATCTCATATACTAAATAAACGATGGTGATAACTTTGCTCTTATTCCTGGCTTTTTAGGAATGCCATTAATATTTTACCAGCTTTTGATGTTAGCTCTTGGACTGACATACAGGTCTTTATCAGGTCAAGGAAGTGGTTTCCTAGTTCAAGAATACCAACCATTTTATTGCAAATTGAATTATATTAAACGTATTCCAGGCAAATAGAGATTATCATCTGGTTTTACACTGGTGGCCTATTATCATGGATTTCTCAACATTGGGTTCTTTCTGCATGAGATACAGCCTGTTTCATCATGGTGGATTTTTTTCCTTTTCCAGTATAATAATGTTGAATTCAACTCCTTATGTTTTATTTGAGATTATTGCATTTATATTCATGGAAACAATTGGACTATAGTTGTGCACTTGTATTCTACTTTGTCAGCTTCAAAAAATGAATCTTCTATATTGTTCTATGTTCTAGATTAGTGCATAGATAGGAACTGCCTGTTCTTTGAAGGTTTGGAGGAACTCACCCATAACAATATTTAGGCCTCAAGCTTTTTCAGAGTGGGTGAGTGAAAGATAAGTCTATGAAAAACTTTAAAAACTTCTTCTATACTTTTGTCCTAGGCAGATTAACTATTACTTCTTGACTATCAATTTTAAAATTATATTTTAGAATCATGAATTTTCATAGAATTTTAAAAATTGTTAGCAGATTTGTACATAAAATTATCTTAAAATTAAAAATATTTTTCTCTATATCTGTGGTTATATCTTGTCATTCCTAATCCTTTTAGTTGCATTTTCCCTTCTTTTATTAGAATTTCCAGTCTTTTTAATAAACCAACATTTAGAAATTTTATTAATTCTATTTTTCCTATTGTATATACCAATATAACTATTCATCTTTAATTCCTCCCTTATTTTTCATAGGTGTATTTTATGAATGTTTCTTTGTAATTGATGGTTTAGTTCATTTATTTTTATTTCTTATTTAATAATAGGACACGTAAGATTATAAATTTACCTCTGGGCACAGCTTTGACTGCATCTCAAAAGTTTTGGTATGTAGTCTCTTAATGTTACTATTTTAAAATAATGGATTATAATTGCTGTTTCTGTTTCATTTTTGACTGGTGTTATTTAGTATAGTGTTGTGAGACTTTTGTTATTGTTAATCTTTAATAAAAAGTGAGTTTATTAATATTTATGTTGATATTTTAATAAAGAGCTAATTTTGTTTCAAAAAAGTAAAATTGTCTGTGAAAATGGTCTAATCTCAAGTCGAATACGCTACCATACAGTGCCTTGTTATGAGTCTACAAACAGCGCCAGCTAGTGGTGACTATACTAATTACTGACAACATGGAATGGGTACTACTACTAATGATTTGCGGCAATTGTGATTTCTTTAATGTCCTAGTTACCCATGTGAAGGTCAAGAAAGAGCTTTAAACATGTTTATTGCACCATTTTATATTGGTAATATGAAACTTAGATCATCTTATAATTCAAAAAATTCATCCAAGTTTAGGAAATCAGGAAGGATTTGAATTTTGTGAACATGGACTTTGTCATAAAATTTGGGCATTAGAAAAAATTTCTTTTAGACTTTCAAAAGTAGTTTTAAAATATTTATTTTTTATAGTTACAGATGTAATTCATGTACAAAAATAAAATAAAAATTACCTGTGACTCCATTACCTAGAGAAGAGACTGTTAACATTTTGTTGTAGTTTCCTTCAAGACTGTTTCTACATTGTCTTTCTTTTTGGTAGATCTGGGCTCACATTATTTTGCATTGACTTTTGTCTTTTCTTCTATTTTTAAGCATTTCCCTATGACATAAGGAAGTATTAATTGTTGGGAGTTAATTTATCTCAGTAATAGTAGTGTACGGACAGGGTCCTTCCTGCTGTGGTTTCTATCCTCCACCCCGCTCACTTTCCAAGCCTGAGTTGAGGATTCCCTTGTTATCCTTCTATTTAATTCCTCCGTTTCTTAAACTGGCCATAAATAGTTCACTTACACCCAAGAACTCTGATAAAAGTGGTTGCATTTTACTTGATGAATAGCACTTTCAGAATTCTATTGCCAAGAGGTACTTTATGCATATATGTATAGGCAATGTGCACACACATATACATAACACTCAAATTTGGGAAATATCACTTTGTCTATTTGGAGGCTCAAAGACTACATTTTAGTATTAAAATCTCTTAGAAGTTCTAAGAGAAAGAAAGAATGTTCACTTTGAAAATATTATTTCACACATTTCATTTTGGAAAACCTTCTCATAGGACCTGTTGATAATTTTTATACAACTTTGGGAAACAGTGAGTGGTATATTAGTTTAGCAACATCCTGATGGCTGTTTAGCTTGACTTCCATATATCCTATCCATTAAATTAGCATTGATAGTCAAGTCTCAATTTGTTTAGTATGTAGAAACAGTTTATTTTGGGGTATTCTTATTGTGGACTGAGGAATTAGTTCCAGGACTGACTTTAGACTAAAGTAAGAGAGGTCCCTGCCTTAGATTCAAGCTTCACAGGGCCCTTGGGTCCTCATTTGGTCACTTGTTTTCTGCCAGCATGACGAGGCTGTGGATCCAAGGGAACGTGTATACCTGGAAACTAAGCCCTTTTCTCTGACTACATTCTGGGCTCCTGGTACTCAGATCTAAGAATTCTTAATTTGAATTTGACCTTCAAATAAAATAAGAGGTGTATTTGTGAGCACAGAATGATAGAACACATTTTATTTAACAGCGTATTGACTTGGTTTGTAACTTTGAAAATATTTGGACATATGTTATATAAGCCTCCATTTTGCTCATGTGTTGGCCCCTGCAAATGTTAGGGTTTGGAGGTTAAAGTAGATGTTGCAAATCTGGGGCACCGGGAAGTCTTGGGGCCTCAGAGGAAAGTGGCTATAGGGTGCCACTTGGGGGAGAACCCTGGTTGTCATGACACTCAGCCTGAAGGATCCCTAAAGCTTGGTGTGAAGCACCAGAGCCTTTTGTTTTGGAATGAACCACAAACTGGATGATGAGAATCTGAGCAGGAACTGTGGACCACAATGAATTAAAGACCAGAGACTCTTATCCCAAATCTTAATATGACAGAATCTTCCAAAATTGTTCTGTGTTCTTATAGGCTTGCCATAACATGACTGATTTTGATTTTTTTTTCCTACTGGTGAGATTTTGTGTAGAAAATTAAAGTAATAATGCATGTCAAACTAAATTATAATAAATACAAAATGGCATTAAAAGATGCACAGAATGCCATGGAAAAGTAAAACAGAGGAACTTCTTGATCTGCAAATTCAGGGAAAGTTCCTGGAAATTGTAGCATTTAACTAAGAGGTAGAGCAGAATTTTCAGGGACAGAGTACAAAGAAGAAAAGAGGAAGAGCATAGCAAACGGGAGAGAAAACCCCATGGAAGGTTGGAGGTGGGAGAGAACAGATGTCATTAGCACTAAATGAAGGTCTACCTGGCTTCCAGGTAAAAGCAAGCTAGTGAATGGCCAAATAAGACAAAGAGGAGTTTAGATGAGTCCTGGGCTTCTCCAGGAAAGCAATCAGAATGCAGTCTTTACCTTCTGTGAACTCATGGTCTGGTGGAGATGGAGCCTAATAAGAAAAAAAAAAACAACAAAACAAACAAACAAACAAACAAAAAACCAGAGGTAAATGCTACAGTAAAGTTGTGCTCACTGTTATCTGGCAACATGGAAATACGAGCACTTAAGTATTGCTGAGTGACACAGAAGGGTTTTCAAGAACTTGGAGTGTGTGAGTTGAGACTGCAAGTTGAGTGGGAGTCTTTTAGTAAACTGAGGGGTTACAAAAGAAAGAAAGGAGCAGCAAGGGCAGAGGCTTGGGGTAGAAATAGTTCAGTATGAATGGAGGCTAGGAAATATATCCTGTTAAGGAGTTTTTCTGTTTTACTCTGAATGTAAATGATCTTTTTTTTTTTTTTTTTTTTTTTTTTTTTGGGTGCTGGGGATCGAACCCAGGGCCTTGTGCTTACAAAGCAAGCACTCTACTGACTGAGCTATCTCCCCAGCCCCCGTAAATGATCTTTTTGAAGGAAGATTATTCCAAGAATAACGAGGACCATGTTTGAGGGCCATGAAAACCCTGCAGGAGAACATGGTAAAATTACATTGCCATAATGTAGTTGAGAGGTGGAGTTACTCACAGAGAGACCTGGTATTAGGAGCTGGGGAGAAGATGGGCTCAAGAGACGTTTTGGAAATGGAAGGGCCCAGCTGACTTCCCCCAGATTTCCATGCCTCACTTTCACCTGGGCTTCATACAATCAGTGAACCAGTAATTGGCAAATCTGTAAAAGAAAGAAATCTGATGACCCTGCTCACACTTTATGCATCAATGACTGGTAATGGTTCAATGCCCTTTCTCATATGAGAATTGAAAGAGAATGCCTGAAATGGACAATGATTGTGTTGAATGACTGAGTTTCAGATGCTTCGAATCTTGATTGTAGGGGAGAGGGACTGGAAGAAGAAACTGCTTTCCTGATATCAGTGATTCTCAACTGGTGTCCATTTTACCCCCCAGTGAACATTGGCAATTTCTGGAGATAGTTTTGGTGGTTAAACTTTGGGGTGGGAGTGCTGGAGATTATAGGTGAGGCATCCTGACAACACTGTATGCAGAGGGCAGGGCAGGCCCCTCGTAGTAAAGAACTACCTAGCCTGATAACACAGTAGTGCCTGCCTTAAATCATTACATGTGGCTGTATAAGAAAGTGTGACCTGTCACTAAGAGTTACGTAATTATTAGTTTGAACAATCACAACTTGAGGGATGAAGCCATAGAATAATTTCTATTCTGATCTTCAAATATTCCTTTCAAATGGTTCGTGGAACTTGTTCTTGCCCTGTTCTTGCATGAAAATTTAGGCAGAGCTCACTCACTGTGCTATACAATGCAAAACTCCTATGTTCATTTTAAATCACATAGCATATTCCTGTTGGGGGCTGTGCCATGTTGGCAGCACCGGGATGGCGCCTGATCACATCGGCAGCGAGGAGGTTAATTGACATAAGCACACTCAGGTGATTTTCTCGTCCACGCACACAAAGTATGAGCATGTGTTCTCGAGCACTAATTGCCTGCTCAGAGCATCTAGCCTAATCTCTGCGTAAGAGGCGTGGCCCTGCTTTCCGCGTCCTGGAGGTGATATAAGCGTAGGCGGAGCGAGACAGAGACGCAGCAGCCATTAGAAGCATCCAGAGGGAAAAACATGGACAGCAGCCATTACCAGAAAAGCAGTAGCAGAAGACACGCGGTGCGGCAGTAGCCAGAGAAGACACGCCACAGCAGCCATTAGCAAAAAAGCCAGAAGAAAGAACACAGCAGCGAGTAGGGGCAGCGGCGGAAGGCAGATCACGGAACGGAGAAAAGCCTGTCTTTCTTTCAAAGTCTCTCTCTTAAGCAAAGTTTCTTTCTCTCTGATAAGTGGGGTCTCTCTCTCTCTCCTCTCAAAGCAAGTAAACCTCATTTCCTCTATCCTCTATAAATGAACAAGCAAGAAACAGTCTGTCTCTCTCTCCTCTCAAAGCAAGTAAACCTCATTTCCTCTATCCTCTATGAACAAGCAAGAAAGCAGTGCACTAAAGAGAAAGATAGAAGTGCCTCAGTTTCCACTCCACCACCCATAAGACCCATGCAAGTTGTTGCTGCAGGCGGTGACAAATATCCATGGATTTTGGAACCGCAAAGAGCCAGCGACGTATTCCCAATTCAATAATTAAAATGTCTAGTCTCTCATAATAATGAAAACTCTGAACTTGATTTAAAATTGAACTTCCTCTTTCCCTTTGCTTGGGGAAAGCTGCCTTGAAGGAAAGGGAGCTGCAGGTTCCTCCACCTTTCCATAGCTGATGGGGTGGGGTCCTTAATGAACTAAGAGTGTAATGAGTTGGTGGGGCCTCTGTGGGCCTGGCAGGTGTTTAGAGCTTATTCTCTCCTCTTGGATATTCTCAGGGGGTCTTTCACCCATTTCGTGAGTCACATACTCTTCGCTAGCTCAGGGCTTCCTAAAAAATCAGCTGGGTGATGAACCATAGGGTTTTGTTTTTGCTTTGTTTTGTTTTAGTTTTCAATATGTTATGGACTAACACTTTTGAAAAGACATAGTAAAAAATAATTGCTGGGAAGATGAAGTGAAAGAAAGGTTTCTAAAATAGAGACCCACATTTTAAATGATAATATTCAATAATCATAAAATTAATCTGTCAAACTGCTATAAAATTTCCTAAAAGCTTACTTTTCATTTCTGTACTTTTTCTATCATAGACCAGTAACAAACAGTTCTTGGACCTTCACCAGCCCTCAGGCCCCTACATGAAGAGTTTGGATCTGGCTGTTTACTCCCTCCTTCCCTAGTTCAGTGTCTCTACTCTGAGGCTTGTCTTCCCCCTCACACTGAATGTCTGACTGTCTCTCTAGTGTAAGATGCCAAGGCATCCCTTGCCCTCACATGGATCTTGGAGTGCAGATTGCCCAACGGGAAACCTCCCCTGGTTTACCTCCCAGCTGCTAGCCAGCAGATACTCTTCAGGCATGGTTGTAGAATAATTGCTCCCCATCCTCAAAGATATTCACACCTAATCCCTGGAACCTGTGAACATGTTACTTTACATGGAAAAGGGGATTGTGTAGAAGGAATTTTATTAAGTTATTGATCCTAAATGGGGAGTATCTTGAATTCTCAGGTGAGCTCAATGTAATTATAAGGATCCATAAATGTGGAAGAGAAGGAGATATAATGAGGGAAGAAGAGGCTCCAGTGAACCTTTCAAGGAATGCTGGCAACTCCAGAAGCTGGGAAACGCAAAGGGTGGTTCTTCTCTAGAGCATCCGAAAGAACCCAGCCCTGCTCACACCTTGATTTTAGCCTAATGAAACTTCTGACCTCCAGAACTGTAAGATGCTGAAGTTTGTGGTAATTAGTTATAGCAGCAGGAGGAAACTAATATAAGCAAAAGTCAGACTAAAAGTCTCCATAGCCCCAAACTTGAAGAGACACATCATAGTTAATATGGATAATCTTTTCAAAGTCCTTCTACTCCAACTTGTGAGTCAGATTTCAGTTTCATCTTTAAACAACATGGTGCTTGACTCATTGGCATAATTCCCTTTTAAGCAGCTTCATTGCTTGTTTTTGAGAAAAGGAAAAAAATTAAAGCCTCAATTGCCAGTGATTAATAAAACAATTTTGAGCTGAATTGAAGATTCTCAAAATTGCAAACCTTGAATTTGATTCTATGTCATTTTTTAGTATCCTAATTGTTTTCAACTAAGAAGGAGATATAATTGGCAATTTCATTTATTTGATTGCTTTAATAATTTTCTCTGACACTTTTATTTTATCCAAATATTGTGAAGTGTTGTGTAAAAATCAGATTTCATGCAAATAATATCATTAATTTCCTATGCAAGTTTTTGTTTATAGCACTAGGAGGAATCTGAAAATGATGTATGCAAACACAAGTTTCTTAGGTTAGAACAACCCTTAAAAGTAAACAGTTTGGTATTGTTTTACTTACCTGACTCTCACTACTCCATGATATGATTTTTATCATTGTGCATAATAAATCAAACACAGTAGTCTATTACTAATCTTCTGAAAGGGCTTCAACTATTATTTGGTTCCATTTTTTAAAGTCAGTAGAAGTCCTGTATTCAACAGAGAAAGGCTGAGGTTACGAAAGAAAGAACAGTGAGGGCAAGACTTAAAGTTCACTATGCTCAGAAGTATTCCCATTTATACTTCATAGTGTAGATATTTGCTGACTTTAAAATGTTTGACAGCACATTAAATTCAACAGAATGTCAGAAATTATTTCTCTTGATTAATTGCCCAGGAAGTATCTTGAAATAATTGGAGGATCATCCTCTTGAATATAACTATTTCCAATAGTTGCCCACATCAGCACTATATTATAGGCATAAAATCAAAGAGAATGAATTAAGAACTAGAGCTATGTAACCTGAGAAAATCCATTATGAAAGGACTGATTTTTTTTTTTTTTTGACTGAAGAAAGTGCTTTAGAATAATGAAACTTTTAAAAAAGTATTACACTTTCATTAATTTTTTTTTCTTTCAGAGCTCTGGGTTCTCATGTAAGTTGAAAAGATGATAAAGGAACTCAAAGAAGGGAAGTGGTTTGCTTTTAAGCCAGTCACTCTTCTGCAGCTCCCATAAAAAAATCAGTTTATTTTGATTGAACAAGTTAATAAAAGTGAAGAGAATTAAAGTACAAATGGAATGAGAGTATGGTTTAATAGGATAAGACAAATCGGAACATGGATCTGACATGTTTTTGGCCATAGACACTAATCTTCTTGTTTATGAATAAAGTGGAATCCATGGAACTCACTTAACTTAGTTTTCCTAGAAAACACAAGTTAATAAAAGTGAAACCTTCTTAAGACAAAAAGAGGCATAGGAAGTCCAGCTACTTTGTTATGGTTAAAGTCTGAAAGAAGGCTAAACTTTACAGCTGGGCATTCAGGTGGTTTAGGTGTGGCTCTATGGATCTCATTAAGCTTCGAACTTGCTTCAGTTATTTTACACTTTGTTACGCAGAAGCACAGGAGGCACTAGCTCCAAATGTGAAACCCCTTTCTGTTCCAGCAGCCTCAGTATGATAGCAGAGATTAAGACCAGGAACTTTGGAGCAGTCAGTCAAACATGGGCGGTATCACTGACTTGACATGTGGCCTTAATGAAGTTACCGTCTGTGTCTCGATAGTTTCATCTGTGGAATGATAACAGTACAGGAGTTCCCATAAGATGGGGTTGTGTGTTTAACACAGTACCTGACATGTAAGTGCCCAGTGAATGATATTGTTAGATTAAAGATAGACAAAATCATTGTTTTGCTCCTCAAAATTATCAGAGGAAAATGGATGGGAACTTCTGTGAATAAGTTTTAACTACCAGTATTATAAAAACTGGCAGCACCAAGTGTTGGTGGTCATATGGAGCAATCAGAACTACATTTGTTGTAGCTGGGGCTGCAAAGTGGTATAATCACTTTGGAACACTTCTAGCTGTTTCTTATAAAATCAAACATAATTCCACCTGATGATGCAGAAATTTTACTCTTTACCTAAGGAAAATAAAGGCATACCCAAGACTTCTAGTATGTTTTTATAATTTTCATTCATAATTACTAAATTCTGGAAAGTTGTGACTGATGGCAGTTCTTTGGGCCACTCAAATTCCTGTCCTCAGTGGATATCAACCATATAAACTCAAGTCTCCAGAGTTTTCCCAGGGCTGCCCTGCATGGGATGGTTCTTCCTCCACAGCACCCAGATGCCACCTAAGATGTACGGAGAACTGCTGCTTGCCCCCGGGGCTGCTCCAAGAGGCTCCGCAGCCGCTTCTCACTCTTACAGCCCGACCAGCGGGACGAAAGACACGTTCACTTCAGAGGTTCATGAAGCAGCTTCCCCTTTATTCAGATAACACCCTCAATGTATAAGCAGTCTCATGCATAAGCAATTATAACCAGATATGTCCATCCAATCCTGTTAAAGGTCAAGCGATCACTCGCTGGAGCATACATGTAAAGCATATCTGTCCACGCGCTGGGCAGCTGAACTGATTATCATACAGCCAATTGTAAATGCTTCCTGCCATTCTCCAGGCATAATCAGGACACCGTTTGCTCTCTGCCAGTCGCCATCTTTAGATGCACGTGGCGTAACCCTGGGCCCCGGGTTTCGCCCGCCACAAAGATGGCAGGTAGAGGGAATAACCAGGGGCTCACCTGGTGGCTTGGTCCCTCCAGTGTGGCTTCTTACTAGATGTATTTATGTGTGCTTGATGGTGTATCCATGGTGGCTTTTTTTTTTAACTCTAGAAATTGGAATATGAGATCTATTCCATCAAGGATAAGGGCTGACCTTTTATAGTGTCAAGGACACTAATCTAGAGGTCAGTAGACCTGACTTCTTGTCCTGCTCTTCCACTAATTCTAACTATTACAGCCCTTGATTGAATCATTTGCACTAGAAGAGTTTGGATTAGAGATCATTTAAGGACTGTTTCAGTCCTAATATTCTAAAGCCAGGTGTTCAGATTGGGACCCACTTTACCACTTTTTAATTATGTGGATCTTAGGCAAGGTACTTACATTTTTGAAGACTTGGTTTTCTTATCTGCAAAATGGGAATAATAGTAACATTAATAGTACAGTTGGCCTTCTGTGTCTGTGGGTTTTGCATCCATTGATTTAAACAAATGTGGATTGGAGGTATTAGGAAAAATTGTGTATGTTCTGAACATGTACAGTTATTTTTCTGTCATTATTTCCCAAACAATGTATCATAAAAATTCCTTACTTAGCTTTTCCATTGCATTGGGCATTATAAGTAATATAGAGATGATTTAAAGTATTCTGGAAGATGTGCAAAGGCTATATGCAAATTGCTATAGTTTGGATCTTGAAATTCCCCAAAGGTCCATTGTTGAAGTTTTGGTCCCCACCCCACAAGGTGGAAGTTATGTCATTGGGGGTTGCCTTTGAGACCATAGACTGAAACCTCTGAAGCTGTGAGCCAAAATAAACCTTTTGTCTTCATTACTTATTTATCTCAGGTATTTGAAATAGGGACAGAAAGCTAACACACAAATATTATGCCAATTTATGTAAGGGATTTGAACACCTGCAGATTTTATTTTTTAAGGGGGTCCTGAAACCAATCATCTGAGAATACTGAAAGAAGACTATAGAGAAGTTCCCCAATTTTCCATGGTTTAAATTGGGATTTTTCAATTTGACGATGATGTTATGATTTGTACCTTGAATGTCCTATGAAAAGCTCATGTTTTAAAAGCATGTTCCCCGAGACAGCAAGGTTCAGAGGTGGAACTTTAAGGTTATGTTAGATCATAAGGCTGTAACCCCATCAGTAGGTTAATTCATTTGATGGATTAATGATTAGAATGAACTACTTGTGGTAACCATAGGCAGGTGGGGCATGACTGGAGAAAGTAGTGCACTGGGGTGTGTCTTTGGGGATTATATTTAGTCCCTGGCTCCTTGCTTGTTCTCTCTTTACTTCTCGACTGCCATGATCTGAGCAGCTCTCCTCCACTGCACCCTTTCATCATGATGTTCTGCCACACTTCAGATCCAGAGCAATGGAATCAGCTGACTGTGGACTGAACCTCTGAAATGGTGAGCCCAAAATAAACTTTTCCTCCTCTAAGTTGTTATTGTCAGATAGTTGGGTCACAGTGACTCAAAGTTGACTAACACAAATGGTGTAAAAGCAGTCTTTGAATTTCGATTTTTCTCTGGGCTATGATATGTGGCACTATACTCCTCCCTGATGCTGGGCAGTGGCAGCAAGCTGCGGCTCCCAATCAGCCACAGGGATGAACCACTGATTCTCCCCAGTGAATTGTCCTGCTGAACTACGATGTGTGTAGGTTAGTGTATTCAATGCTTTTTCAACATACAGTGTGTTCAACTTGCAATGGTTTTATTAGGCTGTAACCCCATAGTAGGTGGAGGAGCATCTGTATTTGTCTCTTAGGGTTTCCCTGAGGATTAGGGGAAATGAGCACCTAAAGACCTCAGCAGAGGCCTGGCAAGTGGTAAGCAAGCACCCCGATATTAGCTGCCACCACTCCTACTACTCTGGCTACGGTTGCTTCTCTTGCCATTAGGATAAACTGGAAAGCTATCACAAATATATTGTACTGCAAAAGTCCTCTAATACCTTCATGTTTCTCTCTCTTTCTTGGAAAGATCTTTATTGTTATTCTTTTTCAATTGAAATAAAGTTAACTTAAATGTATTTGCCCTGATTTAGAATTGCCAGATGTATTTGCAGTAACTTTAAGGGGTGTGATTAAAAAAAAATACTGATTTTTTTTCAGAAAGGATATCATATTAAAAATAAGGATCCATTTTAATTTTACATTCTTTTCATGATCTCTCATCTTCTAAAGGCAAAAATCTTCATATTCTTTCTTCTGTGAATCATAAGCACTAAACTGAAAAATCAATTCTTCCTGAGAAAGGAGAAAAGAACTGTTATTAAGAAGTAAAGAATAGTCTGAGGATGGTGTGAGCAGATCAATGGAACCATCGGAGATGTTGTTAGTTCCTTAGTAAAAAGCAAAATATCACCTCGGGCTGTGAATGATGAATGTTTGTCCCCATCAGAATCAACCTGTGGAAATATAGGCAAATATCAGTGCTCAGAGCTCAGCCTTTTACTTTTCACTCAGAAAAAAACAAAACAAAACAAACAAACAAAAACGACCCATGTACAACAACTCGGAATATTAACCTAGTTAGATAAAGGCAGTGTATTTCAACAATACAATAATTTTAGCCTAAGATATGGGTGTTTTGAGCTATCCAATATTCTATACTAATTAGTAGCATTTAAATAGAACTTTTAGGAGTGACAGAATACAACTTTTACTCCAAAGGTTGAATTGTATTTATAACAAATAATGATAAATTATTCCAGAGAGCTAGGAGTCTAGAATCATGAGTGAAAATAGCAGTAGTTGATCAAAAGTTCCTAATATATAGCACATTTGTCTTGAAGCAACTTGCCATCTCTTCAAGAATCTTGCAGGAAATAAAGGCACAGAAGGTAGAATCCCTTGTTAACAATGTGCAAACCCTAAAGTAAAGCCTCAGAGGGGAGGATTCCTTTGTCACAAGAAGCAGCTAGGAAGCTGTGCCAAGGCAGGCTGAAAGCATACTCTTTCTTTTAAGATCATTTCCAAGTCTCGTCCCACCACTGATGACAAGGAAAGGTCTATTCAGATCAAGCTCCTGGGCCCTTCCCTTGGTATTTTCCTGCTAGCACAAAGTTCCATGACTGGGAGGAAGGTTGCGTTTCAACTTGAGAGATGCCCAGACCCCAGCCCACTGGACCGAGTTGGGCATAAAGGAAGCATGCAGATGGGTTAGAGACAAGATGGTGGTCAAGAGAGCAATAGCTATGACTGGGTCCTGAATGAGACTTCGCTATGGGACCCAGTGGGTGAGAAGGATTACTTCCAGTGCTGCTATGAACACACGTGCAGGTAATTCCTGAGCTTACAGGTGAAGACCATCAGTCAGTCAGCTGGGGGAAGGGGCAAGAGAGAAAGCAAATTGGGCAGATCCATTCCAACCACCCCTTTGCTCTTTTTCATTTCCATGGTTCACCCAGGAACTTGAGAGCAATGGTGGCTGTATTCCAAAATGTATCCCAAGAAGAGCCTCATAGGAGAAACTGTAGAACATCCCCGACAGTGCGGGCCAAAGCTCTTTCTGACTTTAGAAGGGCAAAATGCCACCCACTTACATTACTACTATGCCTAGGGACTCATGCCTGCACTATTGGGAACATCATTGTCTTTTCTGAGGAGACTGACACGGGTGCAATCACATAGATTTATAAGTACTAGGGTTTTTCTTTTATGAAAGTTTCAATATGCAGTATCTTTAAGAAACAAACTTCCCAAATGCTGTTGAAATTTAAGTCAGTTTATTACATGACTTTTCAGGAATAAATGTACATCACAAATGGCAAGAAAATTATACTATGTACATAAATGAAGGTACCACAGGGAATTTCACCTTTATGTATATATCTATAAAGTACCAATTTTAAAAAGTTAATAATGAATAGCAGGAAGACCAGTAGAGTGGAGGCACAGGAGTGGGGGAGGGAAGAAGGAGAGAAAGGGGAAGTACTGTGGACTGAAGTGGAGCAAACCACGTTCCATGCATGTGTGATTATGTCAAAATGAATCCTAATGTTATGTATAACTATAAAGTACTAAGAAAATTTTAAAAAAGATATGTTCATTTTGAAAGTAGAGTTTAGACCTTGGTTTAAAAAAAAATAATCCTCCCAGTAAGTCAGATGTTTTACCATATGTTTCAGAGAGGTCAAATCAAAGCTTTGGTTCTTACCACATATATACTATGTAGACCAATTTTCCTAGATATATAGTCCATCAGGAGCCAGAATAAGATGACCAGAATAGTAAGATTCTTTTGTCAAACCATTAGTAAAATGAGACTTTTTTTTTTTTTTTAAATCTACAAAAAGGACAGGAGAAGACAGAATTCCTGTATTATTCCCACATTATTTCCATAAGTCAAGTCAAATCAATAATCACTTGTTACCCATTACGTTGGATAGTAGGGACAGAAGAAAATCCCTAGTCAAAGCTCACTAAAGACTAAACTTACATATGTAACTCGTGTGGTTTAGAGATGGGCTTGAACCTCACAAGCTGTGTGACCTTATTTTACTTACCTCAGTTTCTCTATTTGTGTAATGCAAATGATAATGCTCGTTATGTCATAGGTTTGCAAGAATTCAGTAAGCTAATTTATTTGGTCCTCAGACTAGTTCCTGACATAAGTAAATGAGACACTTGGAATACATAAAACAATAAATATTAGAAATTATTATGAAAATTCCACAGAGCATTACAATGTCAGTGCTAGATTATATAAAAGAATAAAGGTGATAGGAATTGTGTGCAAGCCACAGCTTGGGTAGAGAAAGGAGGTAAAACTACTCATTTTCACAAGGAATGTAAAATTTGAAGTTGTTAAGTATAAGTCTGTAAAACAAAACATCTTATCTTTTATTCTTCAAGTTAAACAGTATGCACTGTAGACTCCATGCTTTATCTGAATCACTCTCACTTTGGAGAAGGACATTCAGTGGAGAATTTTGTCTCCAGGTTGAAATCCCAGGTTAAAAAAGTAGGAGGACAGCTGTGAGATAAGATGTCCTCCCTCACATGCCTGCCATTCCCTCACTGTCACGTAGGACATGCATGGCTGGGTATAGGTTCTCTGTTGTCCACTACAGGCAGGAATACAACCTGGTTTCCAATCCCTCTAATTCCAGTTTTCTAAACAACCATGTTGTTTAGAAAAAAATTTACCTCGTGATTCTAAGAGAACAGACAGGTTGAAAGGAGTGGAGAATGTTCACAGCTAAAAGCAAAAGTCTGCAGTTTCACCAAGTTCATGTTCCTCTTGGGGTTGACTATGAAGTCTGAATAGTCAGCAGAAAGAGAGGTGAGATGCGAGAGAAGACAGCTGAGAAATACATAATGAGTGTGGCAAGACATGATATTAACATACAAGATTCAAGTGGCCAAAAAATATATCTAATCTATTATATATATAATAGATTAAAAATATAAATATATTTATATTATTTAAATATATTTATATAATTTATAAATATATAATTTATATGTTAATTTAATATATAATTTAAATATATTTATATATTTATAAAAATATAAATATATTTATAAATATAAATATATTTAATCCAGAACAAAATACATAGGGGGAAAGTTATTCCTGCCAATTCAAAGTGACTCAACCATTGTCAAATGCAGTCCTCCTTCCTCCTCTCCTCTTCTTCCTGGATGTAATCTAAGTTGCTGAGGGACTTGTCCATCATCTTGACCTCTGCGAGGGCATGTGGGCTGCCTTGATCCTTGGCGGGTGTCTGCATCCCAGTGGTTCATCATCTGTTCTCTTAAAAACAGGGCACACAGGTGAGCTTCCCTAGAAGCTGGGCATCTCCCTCTCCAGATTGGGTCCCAACCATGGCTCTCGTTAGGATATGCTATGCTGCAAGTTAGCAGCATTCTCCTGGTCCCTGTGGTCCATCTGCTGCCTCAGCTAGAAGTCAGCTTGCCTGGAACCACAGTAGCTTTGCTGACTTTCAATTTGCTGACTTTCAGCTCTTTCAGTGCTTCCCTGGATTTCTTGAAGATCTTGAGTTGAGGCCTTTGATCTATCTCTGCTTAAAGGTCAGCTGGCAGCTTCTCTTCTACTACAGTTCATGCTGGTGGGCAATATGCTGAGGCTGCTTCCTTCTAAAGATCTGGAATGCCACACAGGGCACAGTTCCCCTCTGGTCTTAAACCTTCAACCTATTGAAGAATTTTAATTCATTTCCCTTTGTAGTTTTTACCCATGGGGAGCAGGTAGGGAAGAATGTGTCCCCTAGTACCAATGGTTATGGTACAACAGCGACACATCTATATGATCCCTATATGCATCACAGATGTCATTGATTTATACATTTATTTTGATTTCTGGAAAATAGAAGTCATATGTCTTGAGGAGGGGGTGCTTTTTAAAAATTTTTACAAATACCCATGTAAACAGTAGGTCAGTTGCCCTGGTCAGTGTGGAAATCCTCTTCCTCCGCTCTCCAACCCTATAATCTGCCCTTGTGTGGTAGAAAATTATCTGGTGTGTTACATTCACGTGTGTGCTTCTCCACTCTCTGGCTTATTGTTTAGATGCCTGTAAGTGAACTCTGTCTTTCTCTTGGCATTCAAACTAAAGTCTTGAAATCCACCTCCTTGATCCTCTATCCCCTAAATATCTTATTTCAAAAATACCTGGCTCTTAAAACAAAAAGCCAGGGCTTTCAAGGCTCTAACTTGGAAGTCAAAACTGGGAATTTGACTCTTGATCATGCTGGACATGATGTTTCAGCATGGACAAAAGAGACCTGGGTGATGAGAAGACCATAGCACTTTGGCTCAGGGCAGATAAATAAACCATTATGATTTTCTGAACCAGTTGAGCTACCAGAGCAGGAGAGACAGTGTCCATGACAAAGACAAGGTGCCACTGGCTGGTGGACTGGTGGAAGGGGTTCCATGTCCTCTGCCTCGCCAGAGCTCATTCAGAGTGAGATAGATTTGGACCAAGACTTAAGAGACAGCACAGTGATCCCATCGTGGTTCAAGTCCCTGTAAGCCCGTCAGACCTTGAGACAAGACCTTTTGCTTTAGGGAAACAGCTCTGTAGGTGGGATTTGGCCATCGAGAAGCAGGCTGTTAATGCATATAGGTATGAGATTCATGGAGGAACAGCCACCAACAGAAATAGATGGGGCTTGTTACAGCTCCCAAGGCTCACTAAGGCCCACATCGAATGTGCCAACAGGGTAGCACAGGCAGCAGGCTAGTTGTGACCTTTGATCTCCTTGCCTATTGGAAATTGCATGGCCAGGTGTTTGTTTCTTAAAGAGGAAGATGACATGGTATAATCACCTCTGTGATACCTTTGCAGAAGCACCCGAGCTCTGCTGCTACTTGGCTTGCACTTAGTTTTGCACTGTCCTGGTCCTCCTTCCTTTATCTTTGCTTTCTCTGCTGTGTTCATCCCCTCCTACCTTACCACCAAGAGCTAAGCTGGCCATACCACCTTTACCCAGCCTGGAAGGGAAGTGAGATTTCAGAGCTCTATCCTCACCTATAATTCCAGAGAAATATAAAAAAAATTCTGCTGTGATACAGCTAAACTTTGCTGTATGTACCTAGAAGTCTTTTTAAGAAGATAGAGATTTTAAAAGTAACACAAAGTTTATATTGTTTTAACTATTGTTTCTGAAATTTTATTTCTTCTAATAATGGAAACAATCATATGACTTCAAAGAAACAGTTTTTAGGAGTAGCTAGAAGATCAAAATTAATCTTCTCTTGCACTTTATTTGAATGTTGAATGTATAATGAAAGTTTGCATATACAAGTTCCATATACCTCCATCCTCTCAGTTCATGTAACGGAGTCTCTTATTGGGGATATACCCTCATTTGGCCTTTTTTAATTTTATCTTTTTAATCCTAGAAACTGTTGCTGCTTGTGTGGGAAATAGGGAAGAGAATAAATAGGTATTACATGATGTAGTCCTAGGTGCTTAACATTTGTTATCTCATTTCTTATCCCCAATAGTTTTTTTATTGTTCTATTTTATTATATATGATAGCAGAATGCATTTTGATTTATTGTACACAAATGGAGTACAAGTTTTCATTTCTCTGGTTGTATATGATGTAGAGTCACACTATTCATGTAATCATAAATATACATAGGGTAATGATGTCTGTCTCATTCCATCATCTTTCCTATCTCCTGCTCCCTCCCCTCCCCTCATTTCCCTGGATATAATCCAAAGTTCCTCCATTCTTCCCTTACTATTCTCCCACCACCCATTATGTATCAGCATCCACTTATCAGAGAAAACACTTGGCCTTTTTGGGGGGGAATTGGCTTATCTTGCTTGGCATGATATTCTCCAACTTCATCCATTTAATTGCAAATGTCATAATTTTATTCTTTATGGCTGAGTAATATTCCATTGTATATATGTACCACAATTTCTTTATCCATTCATCAGTTGAAGGGCATCTAGGTTGGTTCCACAATCTGGCTATTGTGAATTGAGCAGCTATGAACATTGATGTGGCTGCATCACTGTAGTATGCTGATTTTAAGTCCTTTGGGTATAGGCCAAGGAGTGGGATAGCTGGGTCAAATGGTGATTCCATTCCCAATTTTCTGAGGAATCTCCATACTGTTTTCCAGAGTGGCCACACCAATTTGCAATCACACCAGAAATTTGTATGAGTCCCCAAGAGTTTTATAAAATATTCATTAGAATGCCCATTTTATAGATGAGGAAAAGGAGACTTTGGGAAATTACAAACTGAATCAAGATTAGTCTGTTAGTAGAATTTGAATCTAGGACTGATTCCAAAGCCAGTGATATTCTTATGTATGAGGCCCTAGGTGGTACAAACGGTACAGCCTTGTACCAGATTCAAGTACATAGAGATATTTTAGCATAACTTTGGAAAAATGTTAATCCCCCTTAGTTCTGGGTTCAAAAAATTCCTGTTAATCCTGTTCTAGTAAATGATGTTCCCCATTCATCCTCTTTAGAGCTACCCACCAACACTTACACTTGGACCAAGATTTTTAAAAATACTAATCTAAGCCATACAGAAAACTATTTTTCAATTATAAGACACTGATATTTATACTAATCACTCCCTTACTTCAATAACAATTGTTGCACAGTAAAGATGTATTTAGTTTCTTTCTTTTGGTAGTATGGTTTGAATCCAGGGGCACTTTACCATTGAGCCACATCATCCCAGGTCCTTTTTACTCTTTATTTTGAGACAGGGTCTCACTAATTTGCTGAAGCTGTCCTCAGGCTTGCCATACTCAGCCTCCCAGTTGTTGGGATCACAGGCATGCTCCACCACACCTGGCTAAGACATATTTAGTTCCTTTAGTCCAACACTTATAATGATTCCCCCACTATTCCCCTCTCAGTTCTATCAATTTTTATCATGAGAAAGGGATTGACTTTGAAACATTACATTAATAAAGATACATCTACTTATATTGCTCAGGAGACAAATGCTATCTGGGTAAGTGAACTCTGATAACATTTTTTATTTTAACATGAATAATGCCACTCATAAATGTCAGTAATTCTGAAGATATTTGTCAACATGAATGGTAAATTCTATTTGTTAACATGAATGGTAAATTGGCGATGCTATTTTCATGCACATTTTGTAAGGTTTGTTTATTTGTTCATTAATTCTTTTGTTCATTCAGATATTTGTTTTGTTTTCTGAAGGTAATCATAGTCTGGAATACTGGCCAGAGTACAGTATAAGCTTCACTTAAGCAAGCAGAAACTATTGGGACTTTTCTATCAAGGGTTTTAACCATTCAGTGGCTGGTTCATCTGCCTGCAGAATCCTTGATTCAGAAACCATACTCACCGGCCAACTCTGATTTCCATTTTTAGCAATTGGAAAGATAAGGAATCTATTGTGCTATCTAGAAAGCCTGTTTGGTCAGTCGTCTCAGAAATCAGTGGGTTTTACTTGTAGGACATGGAATATGGTCTAAGTCAGTAAGTGCCCAGCTTTCATAGACAAAGGAATCACCTGGGTGCTCTTTGAACCCATGGATTCCTAGACCCTATCTACAGAATTTGGAGTCATACTGGGTGGGACCCAGCAATCAGATTCATACCAAGTGTCTCTCTCTGCCTCATGAAGCTTCAGGAAGCAAACATTGGACCAACCGTGAGAAAGTCTACTTTATGCCTTTTCTCTCCAAAGTTGGAGAAGACTGAAGGTTGGATTCCTGAGGTCTAGGTGCTGGTTCTCCTGCATTCTTTATGACTTCTATCAATTATGCAACCATTTTTGCTTTGTTTTCCCAAATTAAAAAGGATGAAAGGGGGTGGTTATTAAATGTGTTAATCTATTTAAAGTCCTTAGAAGAATGCTTGCTCATAGTTGATGCTCAATAAATGTTAATTATCATTAAGAAGGAGACAGAAAATTCATTGCTCTGGAAATTCTTTGAAATTTCTCATGCCAGAACAGATCAGTGATCAGGCCTGTTATGGTTTGGATATGAGGTTTCCCTCCAAAACATGTGAGACAATTCAAGAATGTTTAGAAGTGAAATGACTAGATTTTGATGGCTATAATTTACTTAGTGGATTAATCTACTTGAATGGATTACCCAGGTGGTAGCTGTAGGCAGTCAGGGTGTGACCAGAGAAGGTGGACTGTCCTTGGTGAGCAGAACTTTCTCTGCTTCTTGGCTATCATGCTTTCCTCAGACTCAGAGATATGGAATTGGCCGACCATGGACCGAACCTCTGAAACCTGAGCAAAAATTAACTCCTCCTCCTCTAAGTTGTTCTTTTTGGGAATGTAGGTCACAACAATGTAAAGCTGACTAGAACAAGGCCATCAGAGGCTCACACCTTCCCTGGGGAATGACTCCACAACTAATCATGTGCTTTTGAAGTTTGTTTTCCTTTTCCATTCAAGATTATCAGGAACAGAGGCAAAAAGTGGTGGGATTTGCCTAGTAAAAACCAGTCGAGCCCTGCACCAAACTGTCTGACAAGGAAACATTTCCCCAATGGCATTATTTGGGCAAAACCAAACATTAAACTAATATGTAAGAGCAAGGTGTTGCAAGGTTGAATCTTGAGACAGTATGTTGGTCTAACGTGCTCTTAAGAAGCACACTTCATCTCTTCACCTTTCAGAGTCTTCTTCTGTTTATTTTATGTATGCTCTCTTGGTTTTTATATTCCTCACTAGGAAATGGGGAGAAGTGTGTCTACTCTGCATTCCCAGAAGCAGAAGTCTTATTATCTTCAAAACAGAAAATTCTTGTATGTTTAAGGCATAAAGTGATTAACGTACTTCTTAAACCATGTTGCTAGGAGTGGAAAGTTGTTTTCTGGCAAGAAGGCCAGCTCAGCTTTTCACAGAACAGTAGAATATCCATAACAAACCATCTCATTAAAAAAATGCTAAACGCTTTCTTTGTTTCTTGCTTTAACAACCCACATATGGCTATAGTCAGTCTTGAACACATTGATGGTAACTAATTTTAACATTATTATTCATGCTTTTTTCCTTTCTTGTAACAGAAGGAAAGAGCTTCTGCTCCTAGGTGTCATAAATGTGAAGCCCTAGAGCAGAGCAGAGCAGAGCAGAGCAGAGCAGAGCTCCACACATCTGGTCTGACTCTCCCCCACTCTTCAGTCTGACTCTGAAAGTCCCAGAGCATGAAGGGTTGCCTCCTTAGCTTCCTGCAGAGTGGAAAACCAGCACTTAAAAAGAACCCCTTGTTCTTGGGTCTCTTCTCAATCTGCATGGCAGTAGCCTCATGGAATCCACAGGTCTTGAATTTGCAGCATCTGGGCAGACACTTCTAGCCTCTTACCACTGTCTATCTCTTTAAAAATAGGAAAGTTAGGGGGTGTGCTTAAATTTTTCTGGAAGCCTCTATGAATACAGGACAGAGCTGAGAACTTGTAAGACACTTGTTAGTTTATTTTAATATTTACTTAGAAATGGGATATTGTGTCCTGTTCTCTCTTCCGTATTTTCAGGTAAACTGCTATATTGGCTTATCAGTGGTTATGTCACAGATTGCATGATACAGTCCCAAACTGTACTATACAGATAGTTCATCCAATAATACAGTCTTTTAAGATTCCTGAAGTAAACTCCTGATTTTTTAAAAAATCATTAGGTTAGTCTTTTTTTTTTCCCGTGGTGGGTGCTAGGGATCAAACCCAGGGCCTCACACATGCCAGGCACCTGGTCTATCACTTAGTCACATCCCCAGCCCTAAATTCCTGGTCAATTCCGATACAAAAATTTTGATAAATGCATAGAGGTAAGTATTATAATACAAAAATCATATAGGGTTTACTGTAAAAGCAAATGTTTCGAAATATATCTGATTAGTCCAAAAGTTATCCTGTCACAATTGTAAAGTCATAAGAATATTAGGAAGTTATCTGGTTCAAATCCCTCATATGACCAAGTTGTGGCACTTGATTTTGCAATTAATTTCCTAGTGTAGTGAGACACAAAAGAACTGCTTCTTGATGAGATGATGATTTAACCCCAAAGTTATACACCACCCCTAATTTTCCATCTAGGAAAAGCTTCATCTAGCAGAGAGTGCAACGAAGGTAAATTGTGCTGTAACTACTGCCCACATACATTTACCTTCACTCAGAGAGGACACACTGAGAAAAGAGGAACTGGGGTTGATGTGCACGCGCGCGTGTGTGTGTGTGTGTGTGTGAGAGAGAGAGAGAGAGAGAGGGTTTTTACCATTTACATTTCTTGGATTTTGATTTTTTAGACAGGTCTCCTTATAATATGACATAAATCAGTTGAATAACTGATAATGTGCTTGACTGTATGTGGAAAGAATATACACTTGCTGAGCACCACCTCTGCTGTATTGGTCACTGTCTTAGGTGCTGGGTGATGGTTAGTTACATGAGTGTTTGCTTTATAATATTTACAAAAATATGTATGTGATTTCCTGTTCTATTTTGCAATAAAGAGGCAAAAGAAATTATATACAGCCCTTGCTTTCTAGAATCTAAGCCACACCATTAAGCTTCACCAAGAACCTCAACCTCAAAGTGTTATCTTTGTCCTCAAATTCTATTTTTTATTTTTCAAGTTTTCAGCTTATGCACAAGCTGGAGTCATTAAGTATGGTGGCTAAGAAATAGAGCAAGCAATCATGAAATTCATCTGGAAGAATAAGAAACCCAGAATAGCTAAAGCAGTCCTTAGCAGGAAGAGTGAAGCAGGGGTATTGCAATACCAGAACTTCAACTATACTACAAAGCAATAGTAACAAAAACGGCATGGTATTGGCACCAAAATAGACAGGTAGATCAATGGTACAGAATGTGAAGAAAGAGCCTACAGAGTGGGAGAATATCTTTGCCAATCATACTTCAGATAGAGCACTAATCTCCAGAATCTATAAAGAACTCAAAAAACTCTACTCCAAGAATTCAAATAATCCAGTTGACAAATGGGCTAAGGAAATGAATAGACACTTCACAGAAGATCTACAAGCAATCAACAAACATATGGAAAAATGTTCAACATCTCTAGTAATAAGAGAAATGCAAATCAAAACCACCCTAAGATTCCATCTCACCCCAATTAGAATGGCGATTATCAAGAATACGAGCAACAACAGGTGTTGGCGAGGATGTGGGGAGAAAGGTACACTCATACATTGCTGGTGGGGCTGCAAATTAGTGCAGCCACTTGGAAAGCAGTGTGGAGATTCCTTAGAAAACTTGGAATGGACCCTCCATTTGACCCAGCTATCCCACTCCTTGGCCTATACCCAAAGGACTTAAAATCAGCATACTACAGAGATACAGCCACATCAATGTTCATAGCTGCTCAATTCACAATAGCCAGATTGTGGAACCAACCTAGATGCCCTTCAATTGATGAGTGGATAAAGAAACTGTGGTGTATATATATATATATATATATATATATATATATATATATGCACAATGGAATATTACTCAGCCATAAAGAATGATAAAATTATGGCATTTGCAGGCAAATGGATGAAATTGGAGAATATCATGCTAAGTGAGATAAGCCAATCTCAAAAAGCCAAAGGACAAATGATATCGCTAATAAGTGGATGATGACACATAATGGGGGGAGGGAAGGGTTAGTGTTAGGGTTAGAGTTAGGGTTAGGGAGGGGGGCAAGTATGCAGGAAGGAAGCACTGTATAGAGGGAAAAGAGGGGTGGGAGGGGTGGGGGGAAGGGAAAAAATAACAGAATGAATCAAACAGCATTACTCCATGTAAATTTATGATTACACAAATGGTATGCCTTTACGCCATGTACAAACAGAGAAACAACATGTATCCCATTTGTTTACAATAAAATAAAAAAATAAATAATAAAAAGAAAGAATAGAGGACACAGACAAAAACCCAAATAAATACAGTTTCCTCATACTAGACAAAGGTGCCAAAAACATGCAATGGAGAAAAGATAGCCTCTTCAACAAATGGTGCTGAGAAAACTGGAAATCCATATGCAGCAGAAGGAAACTAAACCCCTATCTCTCACCCTGCACAAAAATCAACTCAGAATGGATCAAGGACCTTGGAATCCGACCAGAGACCCTGCATCTTATAGAAGAAAAAGTAGGTCCAAATCTTCAACTTATTGGCTTAGGATCAGACTTCCTTAACAGGACTCCCACAGCACAAGAAATAAAAGCAAGAATCAATAATTGGGTTAGATTCAAACTAAAAAGCTTTCTCTCAGCAAAGGAAACTATCAGCAATGTGAAGAGAGAGCCTACAGAGTGGGAGAAAATCTTTGCCACTCATCTTTCAGATAGAGCACTAATCTCCAGAATATATAAAGAACTCAAAAAACTCTACACCAAGAATACAAATAATCCAATCAACAAATGGGCTAAGGAAATGAACAGACACTTCACAGAAGATGTACAAGCAATCAACAGATATATGAAAAAATGTTCCACATCTCTAGTAATAAGAGAAATGCAAATCAAAACTACCCTAAGATTCCATCTCACCCCAATTAGAATGGCGATTATCAAGAACACAAGCAACAATAGGTGTTGGCGAGGATGTGGGGAGAAAGGTACACTCATACATTGCTGGTGGGGTTGCAAATTAGTGCAGCCACTCTGGAAAGCAGTGTGGAGATTCCTTAGAAAACTTGGAATGGACCCACCATTTGACCCAGCTGTCCCATTCCTTGTCCTATACCCAAAGGACTTAAAATCAGCATACTACAGAGATACAGCCACATCAATGTTTTAGCGGCTCAATTCACCATAGCCAGATTGTGGAGATGGTCCATGAGTTGTTAAATACTGACACACTTTCTTTTTTTAAAAAAAGCAGATGCACATATTGTCATATGCTTAAGCACACGACAAGAGTGAAGGCTAAGAAAGAGCTCTTGGATTGAGTTGCTAGAAGTTCCTGGCCACCTTTTAGAAAGGAGTTGTATAGACTAGTGAGGAGTCAATGTGTTGTGAGTATAAGCCATATTTCAAGTCTTTAAGGAACAAGAAATTAGGAAGTTTAAAAGCAAGTACTATTATAACGATTTAATGATAAAGGGATGTAGAACTGACCAAAAAAAATGGGAAAAAAATGTGCAGTGCCTTTTTTCTTTATTTTAAAAATGTACACAAAATAAGTTCAAATTTAGAATTGTTTTGACAGTAAACAACATTATTACAGAGGTAAATATACAATTAGAAAAATGGATATTTTTCTTATATACAGTTAGAAAAAGGGATCTGAATCTTGAAATACAAAAGGTATTAATTTCTGATTTTCCTTGTTTGACAATAATTGTTCATTTTTTAAAAACTTTTCATTTGGAAATAACTTAGAACAAAGAAGTTTTAAAACAGAACAAAGTATTTCCACAAGCCCTTCATCCCAATTCTCAACAGTGTATATACCTTACTCTGTAGTGGTAAAAGTATTAAAATCAGGAAGTTAACATTGATTCAGTACTATTATTTAATATATATCAGATTTCATCAGCTGTTCCACTAATATCCTTTCTGGTCCAAGGTCTAATTCAGAATTACATGTTGGATTTAGTTGTCATGTTTCCTATGGATCTTTTATTTTGTTTGTCCTCCCAATGGCTTTGACCTGTTTGAAGAGTGTTGACCAGTTGTTTTGAAGAATGTCTTTCCTCATGATTCAATTTAGGTTATGAACTATATTTTGTCAAGAATACCACAAAAGTGACATTTAGTGGGTCTCACTGAGAAGCACATGGTATCAATTTAGTTCATTACTGCTGTTAACCTTAATCATTTGTTAAGGAGCTGTCTGCTAGGTCTCCTCTAAAAAGTTTCCCTTCTCTCTTGCAATGAATATGTGTTATGGGGAGAAACTTTGGTACTCTGAAACTATCTTGTCTCTCATCAAATTTAAGCATTTATTAATGATTCTTGTCTTAAACAATGATGTCTATGGTGTTTGTCAACTTGATTTTCTATTTTCACCATTCCTTCATCCAACATTTATTAGTTGGAAATCTACTGTAAGGAAAATTTATTTATTTATTCAATCATTATGGACTCTTGGATTCTTATTTTAGTCCATGGGTTATAATCCATTACTATCATCTTTTTTTTTTCTTGTTACTTAAATTGTCTCTGATATGACTGTTGGGAGCTCCTCCAAGTTGGCTTCTGTGTCCTCTTGATGCATTTTGAAGTTGTTCCTACTTGAAACAAGGACGTGCTAAAAATATTGGCTTAGAACCTGAGAAGATAAAAATCCAGAGTCTTCTGGAGGTTCTTTCCTTCCCCTTTTAAAACAGAGGCTTCAGACTACCCCAGAGGCTGAACACAGCAGAGGTCCCCTCTCTAAGACATCTCATCTCCTCTGAAGCCCCACTGTCTCACAGGTGTCTAGATCTCTCCCAAAGCTTCTGTGTTTCCAATGCGTCAGTGTAAAGTGACACAGGCTCCAGGCCCTTCCTCCAGCTCTCTATTCATGACCTGAGGTTGCCTCACTGCAGGACAGCAAGAGGACACAGCCCACAACCTCTGCTGCTGCTTTGCTTTGTAAGATTCTCCTAAAAATCTTATTTTGCACTTTTATCGTATCCATCCCTGTTTTCACAGCAGATCATTTATCATTTAGATGATATTCATGTAATGATTTTAAAAACTAGTAAATTTTACCTCATGATGAAATTAAGTGCCTTATTAGATACATACACTAAAACTGTAAATTGTAACAATATTTTATGTAACATTCCATACTGACTTACAGTATTTTGTACATTTTAGTGGCATAAAAGTAAACTGCCACTCAAATGACATTATGAAGGAGAAAGTAAGTCAGTAATTAATCTAAGTATAATGTATAATAAAAAATTGCCCAATCCAAGTTAAGTCTTCAAGGTACTTGACATTAGATTATTTTCAGAAGGAGCTATTAAGAGGCAAACATCAGTACAAATTTACCAGTTTTTATAACAAAATGTTTTGTTCAATTTAATTGCTTTTTCAATTTCTCATTGCTTTATATAATAGGGCTTCACTTTCTAAAAAAGGTTTTCAGGAATGAAGAAGTAAGGATTAGAATTTCTATTTGAAAATTTTGATGTGTATGAGTTTAAAATAATAAATTTGACTTAAGAATGTTCGGATTTTGTAACGTCTGCCTTAATTTTTTTTCCATTGCTGGAATTAAACCCAGGGAACCCAGGGTCCCGCACGTATTATGCAAGCACTTTGCTACTGAGCTACAAGTCCAGAAGTTGAGGCTCCAGGCGTTTGAAAAGGGCAGGGATTTCCTAAGGTGAAAGGAGAAGGAACAGGCTAAGAAGGAAAATGTCACAAGGAGGAAGATATAACATCTAGGGAGGGTCAAAATCATATTTGGTTCTGAAATTGGGGCTGAAAAATAGAATGTCTTACTGTTTTATTTAATTTGTGGCAAAGATGGTGGTATGCTCTGGTGGGTCAAGAGTTGAGGCTGGGAACCAGAGAGGCCTAAGCGATCACCACTCAGAAGCTGTTTGACCTCAGACATTTTCTGAACCTTCCTGAGGCTTATGTCCATTGGCCATGTTTGTGTGCTGAACACAGTGAGTAGACCATAATAAACCCTGGGTTAAGTGTGAGCTATTACCACTATCTGAGGCCAAACAATTGGGCAGCGATTTAATTATACATTTAATATCAGTCTGAGACTATTAAAATGAAAGTGATGCCAATGGAAATGATCAATAGTTTTGTGGTTTTACAGAAACATGGAACTGGCTCCATTTACATACATAAATGCACTTGAGATTTTAAAAGCTCCCTGCCTGGAGAATTCTCAAGGATCCTGACTCTCATATATCATAATTAACTCCATTGTTACCACTGAGCTGAAGCTGTGGATTCATTAGCCTGAAGAGCTGACATTTAAAACACGTGTTTGGAGCAGATCAGAGGGAGGAAGAGTGTCATGCTGAGGTAGAGAAGGACTGTTCAGAACAAGGTGCTACCTTTTCTTGCACAAAGTTTGACCACTCCAAGTTCAAATGAATGTGGGTCAGTTTAAAATGCCTGGTGGTGTCATTTAGCTGTTTCTTAAAAAGGCTTTGAAGATTTTAAGCTGTAACTTTCAAACCTGTGGAGCAAAACAGATCCTTTCAGGGACTGTGTGAATTATGTCCTCCTGTAGCCTGGGCTGTAACTCATCAGATGTTGCCCTGGTGGTCTGGAAGAGGTAATATATCTTTTGAGTATCATGCCAGAGGATCTGGTTCAGCCTAAAATGAAAATCCCAATGGGAAATCCACGCTTTAAATAAAACTCTCCAACAACTTCACCATCAGTTCCCAAGGTGTTAATGCTCAGGACAGAACTAAACTCTTTTAAGAGCAGAATTACTATAGCTTTAACTGTTTAGTAAAAAAAAATTAGCGTCTTTGCTCAATAGTAGTGATGTAGCTGAGTCCTGGTGGTGTGAGTTGTTTTTGCATTGAAGATGGCCATGACACACATATTTTAGTGTATTTTTGCATTTCTCCAGAGTTGCCTCAAATCATTGCTTTAGTGGGATATTGCTTTGGCTAGTGTTAAGCTGCTGTTATGATTTCAGGAAATATTTGAAGCATGAGACAGATGTAGCTAGTGTAGCCATCTGACTACTCTTCTGACCACAGATGATCAGACTAGTGGTTTAACTAAGAGAAAAGGTGTCCTGGGAAGCTACCAGCCTGCTTGCTGAATGGGTGCTGTTGCATAGAAGACAAGAGCAGACCTTGGGGTATTTTAATTGCATTCGCCTGCATTATATTAAATAAAATCTCCACTGCTCACCATAGGAAGAAAGTAGGTAGAGGGAAGAGGTCCAAAGCAGAGAGAAGGTGTCAGAAACACACAAATGCACAAGCAATATTCTCTAACCTCTGACCCAAGTACTATCAATTTCCTAAGAGGGCTTCTCAGTGGACTGCACCAACTCTTCCTTCCCAACCTATTTTCTCTTTCTTCTGAAGGTTTCTGATGGTGTTGAAAAGGATAGGGGGGAAAAAAATAGAAAGAAAAATTAAAGGGACAGAAACTTCATTTTTTTGCATTAAAAACAGAGGAAATATTAACTTAAACTTACAGGTATATTATATCCTATCTACCTGATCACGGAGCTCAATATTTATTACCTTTGGGGAGAGACAAATGAAGAAGACCAAATATTGACTTTTAATTTTCACTAGTTCATTTCTTGATATCCATGGCAGAGTTAAGGATTTAAATTGGAGAAGTTCAGGTTTTTTTAAAGAGAAAAGGGATTTTGAGTTCCAAAAGGCCATGTCTGAAGAATTCAGAACACAATGTTCATACATTAGACATTAGATTGGAAAGACAGCATGAGGCAACAGGTAATTCTTCCACTAAAAGGCTGGGAGTGAATGCTGATCTTGTTCTAGGTGCCCTATCCTGAGCCTTCACCATGGACTAGCATTAATAGTAACACCCAACACGGTTGTACTTCCTAGGCGTCAAGTCATTACGTATTTTAATCCATTTGCTCTTTTTAGCAATCTTCTGAGATAGATCTCATTTTGCAGATGAAGACACTGAGGCACAGAGGAGTCAGGTGGTTGGCTCAAAGGCACATAGCTTGTAAGGGGCAGAGCCAGTGTTTGCACTTGGGCAGTCTGACTCCAGAGTGATTACTGAGCAGTGGACAAGGTCTGGGTGAGGATGAAAGTTCAGATTGGTTTGGAGGATTCTAAGAGCAGGAAGGACGTGTGTCTTGGTTCCTGTGTGAAGCCTGAGGGTACAACCAACCTCACGCAGTATCAAAGCAGTAGCAAAGCAGGGAGGGCAACTGGGCAAGGCTAGGCAAGAAGGGCCCTGGCAGTTCTAAATCTCCTGCAGCTCAGAGGAGAGTCCACGAGAATTTCTGGTGTCCCTGAGTGGGTAGTGGACGTGTCTGAGAGAATCTGTGACAAGGGTTCATCTTCAGCAGGAGAAGCAGAAAAGCCAGAGGTCAAGGTGGACCCATACACATAGGCAGGTGTCTAACTGTTTTCTGTTATTTAACTGAATATCACAGACTGGGTAATTTATAAAGAATAGATGTTTATTTAGCTTATGGATCTGAAGGCTGGGAAGTCTAAGAGCATGGTGCTGGCATCTGGTGAGAGCCTTCTTACTGCATCATGACATGGTGGAGGACATCACATGGTGAGACAGAGCAAGTGTGCAACCTTGGATCTCTCTCCTTTTTCAAAAATCCACTAACAGTCATGGAGGCCCCATCCTGATGACCTTATTTAACCCCAATTACCTCTGAAAGGCCCTAATGCTATTAACTCTTCAAATACTATCTGCACATGGATTCTGAGAAGACACCTAAACCATAGCAGCCGGGGAAGCTGTGGAGAGAGAGGCACATGATCAAACCCCAGCAGAGGCAACCTCACTGGATGCCAATAGGTGCCCAACACTGGGACACACTCGAACCCACAGAACTCTGCTGCCATCCTAAGAGAATGAAGCAGATAGCATGAAACCGAATTTGCTTAATTTTGTCCTTAGCTGATTTGAATTAATTCAAATTGGAGAGCTTAACTTCCCTGCTAGAGAGAGGAGAAAGAGCTTGAGATAGAAGTTCATTTATAGAAAAAGTCGAGATTGTATTTTTACACCCCTGATTATTGGCTTGTAAAAACTGTATTCAGTATATAATTCTATGGAAACTATATAAATTTAGCACAAGAAGCCACCATAGGAAATTTCTGTTATGTTTCCAAATAGCAAGCACTTGGTATTGAGCCTGGAAAGACAACATGAGTTTTGATCCCTCTCCTTACACTTCTAGTGCAGACACAACTCCTTGAAAAGCAATTTCTACTCAATTGCATTTGCTTTTCCATGGGTCGGAAGCAGTTAAGGGAAATGAAGGGAATTTTGATACCAATGCTATCTTGGTTACTAATACGGAATTATTTCTGGATTAGGAGCACTGTGGTCCATGGTGTGGCAGTAAAAGTACTTCACACCCCATCTACGGACGAGGCTAATGCGTCAGTTTATAGATCTTGCGTTCCCCAAGGTGCCTTATAAATCTGTGAGTTGTTCCCAAGTGCTCTATTTTGTGTTTGGATCCCTGAGAGAGCTGGAAAATCAAATGAATAAACACGCACATGAAAAGGGGTATCTGGTTAATTGTGCATCGCAGGAACTAGATGTGCTCCATTTCTTTTTCCGGTTTCTTTCATAAAGTTTTCAAAATTTTGTGGAAGAAACACTTTCTGATGCAAAAGAAGCTTCTATTTCTGAATACAGGTGAAAAATATACCTCAGTAAGAGACTATTTTTGGTCTTGAAAAGAAGTTTAAAGGGCCAAAATGGGCCTGGGATAGGCTCCCATGCAAAGAACAACCAGATTCTTATTGTCACTTAGTAATTTAATAACTATTGAGACTCCTCTCTGTTTTGGACTTATTGCATCATTATTTCTTAGTTTTGTTGCTACTAAGCATATTTGAAGTATTTTCCATCAAAATGCTCTTCATTGAGCTTACATGCGTGATCTTTTGCTAAATCAATTTGCTAACTGGGAGCTAGGGGAGGCTCCAAGTTGTTCTCTAATTATGCTTCAATTTCTTCCTTATTGCTAAAATGGAGATAATATCTTCTACAGACACATATCACAGAGATGTTAGGGTAATTTGTGAGTTATTACCTGAAAAGTACTTTAAGTAGCCTAGGAGAAATACATTGTAAAATGGAGACCAACATTGCTTTCATATTGCCCACAAAGGGAGATTTCACCATATAACAGATCTTCCGAGGAACATCCACTTAGGGACGGGAAGTGGTAATTCATAGGTCTCCAAATGCATCTCACATTTTACAATATCTCATCCCAGCACATGGAGCTGCAGGATCCAAGGGGTGCAGGTCCTGAACCTGTGACCTAATCTCAGCATCTATGTTCTCTTGTCCGTCAACCCAGCAAATGCCATTGATAGGATTGCCATATGTAGCAAACAACCAGAGTGATTGGGAAGCCCTTTGCAAATAAAAATTGTTATATGGGAATGAAGAATAATACTCAAGCACAGGCATTTCGAGTGCAGAGAGATGGGTGTCTGTTCAACCCTTTATTTGCAGGAAATGAATATGTTGGCTGAACTAAAGCTGTCTACAGCTTTTAAGATGACAGCTGTGAGATGCTTAAAAACATATGCTACTTCACATTTTGCCTGCTTGACACTGCCATGGTGAAGATTTAAAAAGAGTTTCAAATAATTTCCATGGTATTGCATATTTTGAAAGCTTTTTTTAAAATAAAGGACCATTATTAACAATCTATTTTCTATTAAGTCACCTTTATGACATGCCTGCCATGGAAAATCCTACCAAAAGAACAGTATGTGCAGTGGGTGATCCAGGTCTCTTTGGACATATCAGAACTCCTTCAGCCTAAGGCAGGGGCTACAATCATATCCAAAGACCAGCATCAGGCCCTCCTGCTCCAAAGAAGCACAGATCTGTTGGTTTTGCAGAACATGGCTCCTTTTACTTTGTGGTATTATGACAGTGATAGTTTTTCCATTATGTTTCTTAGAGTTGGGGGCACACATTGAATTTTGGGTTGCTCATCAATGACTGAATGTTAATGGTTGCCTGGTGAATCCTGGAGGGCAGACCATTATTGGTAAAGAGCAGACACAAACAGATTTTTGGTCTTTGCATTTTCCAAATTCCTTTCAAGTAGAGCTCAATGCCAGTATGAGGACACCTTCATTCTCTATTCTGAATTGGAATGTGTTTGACAAATCATCATCAGAGTTCAGAAGAGTTATATTTTTAGATATGCATTTAGATATCTAGAGAACTTCCAGAGGACTCTCTGGAAGGTTCAGGCTGTTTCTTCTGAGGTTATCCTTTTTGAGGACCACAGCCCTGAATTTAAAAATAGGGATACTGATCAACTAGTCACAATAATACTAATTCCAAGGAATTAAAATAGTGAGAAGGCAGAGGACAAGTAACTCAGGGTTCCAATGTGATGACCAGGGTGTGATCATACGTGAGGACAGGAAGAAGGCTCTGAAGAGAAAAGAAGCTTGGGTATAGAGTAAGGGTGTTCCAATAAAGAGAAATGCACCCACCACTTTAGAAATGTGACCAGTGGGGAGAGAGGGACATGGAAAAGGAATGGGAGAGAGGGGACAAAAGTTCAAAAGTGAAGTAAAAGAGAGACTTTTCTGGGACCAAGGGAAGCAATGTGAACAATCACTATTGAGCATGATTAACTCAGTCCTCTGTTCCTGAAGTTTAACAAAGAAGGATGAAAACAACTGGATGTGGGATTCTGGCCCTGCATCCTCTCCGTCTATGCAGCTAGGGGTGTTTCCCAGATGGGGCTCTGATGTTCCGAATTCCCCTGAGGCACACAAGACAGAAGCAACTTCTCTTGGACTGTGTCTTACATGCTGCTTTAAATATCCTAAACTTCACACCCCTTCCAAACACCAGGACCTGATCCATTAGATGCAACTCTGTAACTGGGCCAAATGGACCAAATGTAGGGTTTAGACTGAAGAATCAGAGTGCTATTTCTATTATTTTGAGGTTTTAAGCAATGCCCTTTTGGAAACTGCTGTAGATTTGGGAATAAAATTGAAAACCTCAATTAAAATATATAAAACCAGAAAGAAGAACTCTATTAAAAAGATCCCAAGTGACAGGCAAAGGCCCATTAAATAACACCTATGCTAATATAATCAGTGGGCAGAGAAATAATTCTTGAGTTGGGCAGAGAAGTGGGATCCTATTCTGCCATGTCGTTAAGAGGATCTGGATCCTCTTCTTTCATTTTTAGCTTTTCTCCCAAGCTACTTGGAGGACAATTTTACCCATCCTCTACTTTTTCTCCCTTTCACCTATTCCTAGTGTTTCCTAGAACAGATTGGACCAAGAACAGAGTTGGATGGAAGCCTGGGAATTAGAATAAGGCCTGTTTTCTTTTCTTGCTAAGTTCACCACTTGTTTTCTTCATTTCTTTCCATTTCAAAAAAAAAAAAAAAGAAAAGAAAAAAGCACTAGTGAAATCTACGTAGGTGGCACATGAACAACATTAACTTTTCTTGTTTGTATGATGGTCTTTCCATTTTCAGATATTGTTCCATGAAGAGTTGACATTTTAATACCAAGTGATATTTCCTCCCACTTCCTACTATTCGACTGAAAAAAGGTATCCTTTTACAAGAATTTTGATATGTGAGATTTTATAAAAGGATATTGTATCTAAGACAGCTGTAAATTTTAGGTATGTATCCACGATTTTCTAAGTTTGTGAGAAGCTAAATGTGGTAACATTTATGTCTGAAAATCATGACATCAAACAATTATATGTATAAACAGTGATTCATAACAGTTTCAGTCCTGGGAAGATGGAAATAGATGCTTCAAGCTTGAGAAGCCCATCAGAGTAGCTCCGGTCCCCCCTTATCTGCAAGGGATGGGTTTTAAAATCCCCACTGGATGTCTGAAACTGAGGATAGTACCAAACCCTATACATGCTATGTTTTCCCCATGCTTCCATTCCTGTGGTAAAGTTTAATTATAAATTAGGCACAACAAGAGATTAACAACAACTAAAAATAACATGGAACTATTACAACCAGATTCTGCAATAACAGTCACATGAATATGATTTTTTCTCTCACAGTATCTTAGTATCCTGTACCCATCCTTCTCCTGATGCTGTGAGATGATACAATGCCTATGTAATGAGATTGAGGTGATGGAGGTGGGGTTCCTTGCAATACAAGTTTTGGTTACCTTGACAGGCAATCTGATAACTAGGAAGGCTACGGAGCGGCTAAGGGGTAGGTAGTATATACAGAGAGATACATTTGGACAAGGGGATGATTCAAGTCGCAGGTAGGACAGAGCAAGACAGTACAGCATGAGATTTCAATATCCTACTCAGAACAGCACACGATTTTAAACCTAAAATTTGTTGATGTATAGAAATTTCCATTTAATATTTTCAGACCATAGTTGACCACAGGTAACTGAAACTGGAAAGCTGCATTGCAGATAAACTACTGAAGTAGTTTTAGTGGTGTTCGTATACAATGCTGTCTTTCTTCGGAGAAAGAAATAGAATTATACGACAGGCTCAGATTAGTTGTTCTAAAGCTCTTTTTGGATGAGCTAGTTTTTGTGCCTAATTTCAGACATCTTTGTCTCATTAAGCAGGTAGTATATTTACTTGTTCTTCTGTTAAAATTTCTGATAAAGAATGAAAAAATCTGGTTGAGTTTTTTTTTACATCACATATAAGAGAGAGGGGTTTTTGTAGAGCCCACAAGTGACTCTCTGGTGGGAGCCGAAGGTGCCCTTCCTTCATTTCTATATATGGAAGGGGAGCTGTTGGTGTGGGTCAGGAAGATAAGACACAGGTATGGATCAGCGAGAGGAATAATGTAGGCAACGTAACCCAGGTGTCCAGGCCACATTTGTCATTGGGGATAAGCTGTGGTGGCTTGGGCCCCCACCAGTCTGACCTGGCCTCTCAGAGCCATTAGTGTGCCCCTCAAGGTGTTTTACTCATGTCCACCCAGGAGCCCAGCCATGGTGGCCACTGAACCTCCATTTGGATCATCTCCAACTCTCAGGTGATAATGTTACTTGGTGACCCTTCTTGCTGCCATGCCCAGCACAAGATTCCAGGACGGTGTTCAGTCTGACTTCACAGGTTTCTAATACTCCCAGGGTGTTGGTGTGCCTGCCTTCTTTCAAGGGCTTGGGGAATGGCCCCTACGACCCTGTACTTTGTCCCCTGGGTTGCCAGGTTGTCCTGCTTGCCTAGAGGTATACCAAGTCTCTCTTAAACTCATCAACCAGGTTTTGACCTTTGCTCCCTCAGAGCAGGCCAGAGAGGAGTGAACCTTGCCCTTTGGGTCTTCTTTTCTTACTCCTCTTATCCCACTTCCCAGTCTCGCCCAGGTAGAAGGCAACATCGTTATGCATAGTACACTGAGTGGAGGCACACAGGGTCTGGGGTTGAGAGACAGTGTTTGCTAAGAGAAGGGGCAGTGCAGGCTTGACTGCTCAGGATTTGAGGACCCCTTAGTCAGGTGACATATTGTTGAAACTAACTGGTGATCGGTGAGAATTACTGGATTTCATCATTCTCTCCTTTCTATTTCTCTCTCTCATTCCCTTTATTTTTATCTCTGATGACCTCTGCAACTTTGATGGGATGCACACTCCTTTTGCTTGGGTCCTCTTACGTTTTTGAAGCTCAGGAAAACCAGGGGAGCATCTGGCTGGCAGATGGAGACATCTCCTCACTGGATGGGAGAGAAGGTCTGTGACTTGCACTGCTCAGGCCTTCAGTGAGGGGGGTTTCTGAGGCCTCACATAGTCCAAGGCAGCTCAACAGGCTACTGCAAAGGCTAGAGCTTTTGAGAAACCAGAGTGGACAGTTGTTTTGCAGGTCTCTGATAGCAATGTACCCAGAGGTTGTGGCTGTAAGGTGTTCAAGGAACTTCAATGAGATATGGTAAGTCTAAAAAACATTTCAGAGATCATGTTGAAGCTATTCAAATAAACTTCTCCAGCATCTAAGAAATGCTCATTTATAGAAAGTCAATAGGCTAATTATTCTTAGTTATTTATAGAAAGAAGTCTTCCAAGGACAGATAGCTACTTGACAATATTTTATTGGATTATTGCATATATTTAATGGTAAAAAACAAATTTCTTTTAAAGATACCTGAGGATTTTAATTGTCCTCCCTCCAGTAAGAGAAAAACCGGATGGCTAGAATTAATAATTACATCTCAACCTCTATAGGAATGTATAGTTGGCAAGGCACTTTCTATTATACAGTCTTGTTTAATCTTTACAACAGTCCTAGGAGATGATGAGTAACAGGGCCACCAAGGGCTTTGCTCAGGGTCATACAGCCAGCAGGGAGCAGAGCAGGATCATCAGCTTTCAAATCTTATTTCATGGTTCTTAAGTGCATCTCAGAGTGAACTTGACCAAGGTGAATATAAAGCACTTAGCACTTCCAAGACTCCATAAGCCACTGCATGCACGTTTGTGCAAATTGCAGCTGGTTCAGCGTCTTCATAGGTCTTTCCCTTTCTCTGGAAATCCCCAAACAAACACCTGACGCTCTTCCCCTCTTAGTATGTATATATACATATATAAAAATTTTTTTCTATGAAGTTTTTCAGAAATTTTTACAATTTTGTTTCTGAGTTATTTGGCTGTGAACACTCATTTTATTTAAAGGTTGGCTCTGGTGCTTTAGCAAGCCTAGCAAATACTCGGGAATTCTTGCAAGGGAGAAAAATCTACCCTACAAGTTGTTTTCAGATGTAATAAAGATTTTTAAGTACATTAGATTCAGTAATAGATTCTATATAATATTTTATATGGTAGACATTTTATTAAGCATTTATTTTGATTTTGTAGTTTGCTTTTCATATCATTTTAGGAATCATTTTTCAAAAAGCACTTTTTAAAGTTTTCTTATCTATATATTGTATAAAAGAATGGTAATTACCTTAAAGGGTTGTTATGAAAATTAAATCAATTTCAATTAATAAGTTTGAAGTTGTCAGATCAGTACCTAGCACACAGTACTGGTTTTGGTTTGAGTGTGAGGTGTTCCCTAAAAGCTCACGTGTGAGCCCATGCAAGAAGGTTCAGAGGAGAAATGATTGGATTGTAAGGGTCTTAACCTAATCAGTGAATTAATCCCCTGATAGGGATTAACTAAGTAGTAATTGAAGTGATAGGGTGTGGCTGGAGGAGGTGGGAATTGGGGGCGTGTCTTGCATATGTATTTTGTATCTGGCCAGTTGAGAGACCTCTCTCTGCCTCGGGGTCACCATGTGAACTGCTTCCCTCTGCCATACTTTTTGCCATGATGTTTAGCCTCACCTGGAGTCCCTGGGGAATGGAGCTGGCGGTATATGAATTGAGACCTCTGAAACCGTGAGTCTTTAAATAAACTTTTCCTCCTCTACAATTGTTCTGGTTGGGTCATTTAGTCAAAGTAGTGAAAAAGCTGACCAAGACAGTACTCAGTAATAACTAGCTATTATTATTATTATCCCTATTAGAAAAAAAGTGCTTTCATTTTCACCACAGAACAGACTTACAGGGAACCAGTAATTTGACAATTTGAATCCTAACCTATGACTACTAGTTTATGTTGAATATTCAAATCATTTTGGAATATAAGTGATATCATTTAGGAGAAGAGGCTATATACTATAATTATAGTATCCAAAGAAACTAATGGAAATCTTTCAATAAGAGGCAAAAGTCTATTCTTTCCAGTACAGTAGAGTACAATACAGTAGAATAAATGGTTAAGAGCAGGAATATCTTGTTTCAAGTCTTGGCTTTGTGTTTGTTTTCTGTGTGGCTTTGGGAAAGGTATTTGAGACTTGAAAGTAGCTGTTTCTTCATTCATAAAAGGAGGTGCTAATAGTCTGTACAAGAGAAAGGTGGGGAAGGATAAAGTGAGAGTGTGTCAAGTCCAGTGCCTGGCACAAAGTGATGACCCAAATTCCTGGCTGTTATGACTATGATTGTGAACGCAGGGCCAGAGCTCAGACAGAGAGTAGATCCTTCTTTATATCAAACAGCCCTGATAGTCACTTACCATCTTTTTGTCTCCCACATGCCAATGTTTGGAAACTCTTGGAATTTCTTGCCTACTGATAATTTAAGAAAATTCACATTTTTCTGTCTTAGATTTTGAGGTTCCAATTCCCCTATCCTAGGGATGAAATTCCATTTGAGAATCATTATATATTCTGCACATTTCTTTTGGTCAAGAAAAGGTTTATTTCTATAGTTTTTACTATGAAAAAAAGTAGACTGTGTGTACATATATGTTTACATTTCTGAATACACAGACACACACATATAGTTATAACATAAAATATAATATAGAATACATTTAAAAAGTGTACAGCTATATTTTCTCATTCTTTTATACAGTTTGGCTAAATCATAGCCTATCTGTAGTAGAAGATAAAATGAAAAGGATTCTACTCAGTTTATTAGCAACTTACTTTGTGTATACAGGAACACTCATATGTAAAAGTATATTTAATGTGTTCATAAATCATTTTTTGGCATATTTATCAAAGGTAAATTTTCTTTTAAAAATATTGATAATTAATTTCTATTAGATATTTTTCTTTTTTTCTTGTGTAACAGCTTTCTATTTCAACCCCCAATTCTTTTACTTAAATGTGAAATTTGTGAGTCAAATATGGCAAATGGTATAAAATGCAAAATTATCTTTAATTAATCACTGTTCAGTTATTTCCATAATAGGCTTCATGGTGGAAAAGTATAGACCAAGTCAATTAATTTATAAATGATTCCTATTTCTAAGACATAATATTGATTCTAGGTAGTTCTGTGATTCATCACTTTAAAGTGATGATTAAGCCTTAATAAGACTTTGTAAGAACTGAAAATGGGAATAAAATAAACAGATAAAACATTTATGTTGGGTCGAAATGTGTATATCACTGCTGGGTAGGGATATAGGAAAATAAAGTGTTCCGTAAAGGAGGAAAAGGAGAAGTCATGGCTTCATGCACTTGAGAGGGTAGAAGATAAAGGAATGTTAGCCTGAGAGGCCCCAAATTCTAATTAGATATGAATCATATAGGACACTGAGATTTGTAACCCATGTGAGTCATTCCAAAAATCAATTGAAGGACAAAAGTAAATGATGTGTTATAAGAAACCCTCTATGCTTAAAAATGATTTTCACACTGATTTTAAATGTAAAAATACCACAAAGGTCAATATAGGATATGTTTCTGAGCCTTTTTCTAATATATCCAAGACCATAGAAAGGTTATCTGCTCATGAACTTATGTGTAGATTTTACATTATTTTCTTCATGCAACAGTTTTCTGAAAACAAATCACAAAGTAAAAATTTTTATAAACAAAAAAATTTTTAAACATTTGAGGAGCTCTCGATTAAAATGAACTCAAGCAATTATTCTTTGATTTGATAGTTCTGTAAGTTCAACTATATCAGATTTTAAAACTGGGTAAAACACAAAGCAAAGATACAAGAGCTCTACATTTATTAGCAAATGCAGAGTATCACTGGGAGATATGCAAGAAAATGATGATATTAGTTGCTTTTAGAAGAACAGGATGGGTGGTGAATGGGATAAGATTTTGTTTGTACATCCTTTTGTAATACTTGAAGTTTGAGCTGTGTGCATATGTTAATTCTTCCTTTCCTTCACAATGAGGTGATAAATGCAATATACTTTTTTTGTTTTTTCAACCTCGTGGCTTTTTGGCTAGATACTATTTGGCTTTGTGAGAAAACAGATCATTGATTCATCTATCTCTCACTATTGGGTGTCTATCATGTGCCAGTTACTGTACTGGACCCTAGACTGATAACAGATGGCCTTTTCAGAGGAGGTAATATATGGTTTGGAATAAACTATTGCAGTCAGAAGAAGCAAATGCATAACTCACAGGAGGGAGATGGGCAGAAGGACAATCCATTTTTGAGTGAGTGGTCATGGCGTGTGCATGTGAATGGATGTGTATGTTGATTTGTACATATTCCTCTGGCTCTAGTCACTTCAACATTGATTCATGCCCCTGTGGGAAGACAGGATCAGCATTTCAATAGGGTGCCAGAGAGCTATAGATCTACAAAACCATATCTGGATTCTATTCTTCACATCTTCAGGGTTTGTCCCTCTATGTAGCTTCCACAACACCACAGAGAAGCATATTAGATCTTCTCTCACAGAGGCAAGTCCTAGATATTCTTACCCAGTGATCAGAGAGAATGTTCAGAAAGGAAGAGAAGAAACAAAAGTTTGGCCTCATGTTCAGAATCATCTGTGTCGCTGCTACCTTTGCAAAGAGGAGGAGGGCATGACCACAGTACTTTTAAGGATCTGAGAGAGATTTGATAAGACCATGTGGGTTATGAAAGTAGCTGGCAAAATAATGTTTGGAGTAGCAATTTTCTTGTCTTTTCCTCACCCCCACCTCCAATTCTTCTTTCTAGTAGGTTGTAAAGGAAATAATTTGGTTTAAAAAAATGTTTTTAAATTTATTTAACAACATATCACATATCCAGTACTGATCTAAGTGCTTTCCTATATTAATTCACTTTATCCTCTTAACGTCTTTATTGCTATTTTCACTTCACTGATAATGACACTGAGTCACAGAGCAGTTAAAAATCTTACCTGGGCTAACAAACCTGTGGGACAGAGCTAGGGTTTGAGTCAGGCAGGATGTTCCAGGGCCCATGCTCTTATCACCCATAACAGCAAAGGAATACATTTGATATTCCATATGTTCCATCTTACAGGATATCAATTCCCTTTGAATATTGATGTAAACACTCTTAGAAAAATAAGAATTTGACAGTAGTGTCAGCATTTAGATTCCATGACATTAGAAGGGGGATAGAGAAGAAAGTTTATTAGTTCGTATGCTTGATCAGAAGATTTGACTTGGCTTACTTCAATTTTCCAGATGAATAAAAAAATTAACATAGGGTAACATTTTACTGCACTTGACTCTTATTAGATAAACATGTTAATATAATGCAAATCATGAAGGTTTGATAGTTAGAGAGCAGCGCTTACCATACAGGCATCATGTAGTAGCAAACAAAGGGTGGGGAACTCATGGTCCCCATTCAGTAGCCTTGCAACTATCTGTTCCATGGGACATATTTTACCTTACTGCACCATTACATTTTATTCAGGGAATATTAGCAAGCACAATGGACTGTAAAGAAAAATTAACTTACAATAAAGATATCAAGAAAGAAGTAAAATATGAGAAGTTAATACTTTAGCTGTTAGGATCTCTAAAATGTCCCACAAAGTTCTGGTCGTAAAATTTCTTTGAAATACATAGCACTGGTGACAGGGCTTCTGTGGAAAAATCACATGCTAAGAATACTTTTTGCCCTTGCTAGCTGCTTCCCAATGTTTTGAAGACGATGTGTTTCCTCCTAAATGCTTGCCAGTTTCCTTTACGTACAAGATCTAACGTATCATCTTTCATTTATGCAGAGTGGATAAAATGCATAATTTATAAATCTTTTACTAGAATGTCAAGTGACCTGTGTGTTTCTAGAGTTGAATTTTCATTTCTTGCACAGGCATAATAGACCATAGCTAGACATTTAGGGATATGGCTTCTTCCTCAGACCCTGCTCCACACCCAGGAACATGGGTTTACACCTAGGTATCAGAGGGCGTGGGACTTGGCATGAGATCCAAGTAGGGTAACAGCAGCCTTCAGGTATTAGCTTGGGAACATGTGAGCAAGTATGTACACACATACACACCATGCCCATCTATCTGCAGATACACTTAGACACATACACATGCACACACACCACAACATCCACACACATCAGATAAGCATTCACACACACACACCTAGACACACTCATACTCATATAAACCACATGTTGCATTCACACCCACACATACACCATATGCATGCTTTCATACATGTACTTAGATACATCCACAGACATACATACCACACATATACATTCACACACATTCTTGGACATATTCATATAAACATACACATGACCCACACACAGCGCTCTCTAGAGATGTCATATTTAAAGATGATTTTGGAAACATGGAGAGCCCCTTGGCAAGCTGAGTCTTATTTCAAAGTCATGTTGGAGAGAATGATCACCGTAGCCCAAGCAGAAATCATTGCTCTTGAAAAGGACTCATCTATGAAAAACTTTTTTGGACTGAAGATACCTTAGAATGTGTAATTGTAGTGCATCATCTTTAATGCCCGGAACCCCCTTGATTACTATCCATTTTACCCAGAGTAGAAGCCCAGGTCCTCACAGTGGATTCTGAGGCATCCCTCCCACTTTCCCCACTTAGGGCCTGCCTTCCAGCTGTTCTCTGCCCAGATGCTCTTCCTCTGCCTCCTGTCAACCCAATCTCATTTTCTCAAAAAAGCCTACCTTGACCTGTCTCCCACACTGCTCTATTGATCCTGTTTACCCACCCTTCCCTGTTGTATTTTTTAAAAATTGCATTTATCACTTTTAACCTGTGTTCTAATTTACTTATTTATTGTTGTTCATTATTTAGCTTCTTTGTCTAAAATTGCAAGCTCCACAGGGACAGGGACTTTTGTTTCTCAGGAGCCCTGAGAATGCAGTGGTGCTCAGTAAATATTTGTTGAATTTGTGATTGATTCAATGAATGAGCACATCATAGATGTTATCTTTAATCTTCTTAACAATCCAGAACAATATTATTTCTATTTTCTAGATGAAAAAATTGGAGCTCAAGTAGATTAAGTATCTTATATGTGCTTTCTCTACTGCCAATCTCCCATTCTTTGAAACAGTGCTATGGTTGATGGAAACAGAGTGAGTTATGGTTTGTCATAACATAATAGAAGCAAACCCACACAAACCGAGGTAAAACTTTTTTTTTTTTTTTTTATTCTAGGCTTGACTATGACCTTTCACATAGTTAGGTTTTAGAATGAGACTTTGGGGATCAGCAAGAGGATGCTAGGGTCTGTTTATGTCCTTCTAAAATTCCTATGTTGAAATTCTACTCCCCTCCCCCTGAAAGGTGATAGTATTAGGAGGTAGGGTCTTCGGGAGGTGATGACCTCATGGGTGAACCTCAAGAATGGGAATAGCGTCCTTGTTAAAGAAGCCCAAAAGAGCTCACTCCCCCTTCCACCATGTGAGGACACAACTAGAAGATACCATCTATGAACCAGAAAGCCCTCACCAGATACCAAATTTGCTGGCCCTCTTGATCTTGGACTTCCTAGCCTCCAGAGATCTGAGAAATAAATTTATATTGTTCATGATCCAGACAGTTGAGGACATTTTGTTTTAACAGCCTAAAGGAAAAAAGAAGGAAGGATGGTTTCAGAGAACCCAACTACATATTCTCGAATTTGCATGTAAAAGAAACTAATCTAGAGGAAATGAGAGAAAGATTATATAGATGTTTTAGGTCAAAAAGGATCTGTAGTAAGCAATAGAACAGTCAGCCTGGTTTTTATTTTTAGGTTCTAGTCGCCCAACATCTCTTAAGATAGTGTCTCTCAAACTCTCATGTGTTTAGAAATTTCCCAAGTGGTATATAAAAGATACAGAATCCTAGGCTTCACTGCAGAATTACTGTTTAGAAGGTCTGTGGACCAAGAAATGTACATTATCAATAAGCCCTTTAGTGGTTTTTGTTTTGTTTTGTTTTGTTTTTAAGCAACTGGTCCAGAGATGACAGCAAGAAACCTGGTGAAAAAAAGTGACCTTAGGGATGTATCAAGTCGCTACTATGTGCAATATTTAAGTTTTTGTCCTTTTCTCTCTAAAAAAATGGAGAATTGTGTCATATTAAGTCATTCAGATTTGCTTAACTACTCCCTCTAAGGAGACTTTGCCATTTGGCTGGTTAGTGACTGGAACCCACTGACAGCGGCAGTGATTGAAATGCACAGTCCTTGGGTGTGACACGCCTTCCGGAACTGTTCCTTGACTTACGCTGCGAGCGCTCTGCAACCCCTCTCGTAGGTGAAACACAGCAGTTATTCTCACGACTGTAGTTAAGTTTAAATGCTGACGTCTTAAGCATCTCTACTGCCAAGCTGCTCTCCCAAGCTTCACCATTTATAAGGAGCCTAGAGAGGTGGGAGCGTTGCTGTAGAAAACTTTCTCCTTTTTCTTGAAACCTCCTTGTTGTCACCATGAACTTGAGAGATGTGCCTCAACAAAGGCATGATTAAAGGGAAATCTTATCAATGAGTTTGCTAATTTTATTTCCCTCTTTACAACTAAGCAGAACAATAGAAGCCCTGAACATGCACAGTCATGGCTGGTGACGGTTTGAGTGGCTGCCCTTTTAAGGTAGAACCTCATAGGTGGCAGTTTGGCAATGATCTCTCATGGTGAGAGCCTGATTTTTTTTAAGGTTGAGAAACTTGAATTTGTCACTTCATGAAGCTTTATTTGTCTTAGGGCTGATGAAATCAAGATGATTTTAGGGAGGTTTTATTAACAAATAGGCATGGTTTAGCTGGTTGCAATGGAAGGACACACTCTGCTCACTGGTCAAATGAGCAATTCATTCCTGACCAAGTGGCAGCATCGCTGAGAAGGCTGCTAGGTGAACACAGAATTAGAGTGAGGAAATAGTGTGTTGCTCCCATGCTGCTCGATTTAGATTAATATTATTTGCCCCATTAGCTTTCTCTAGGGATGCTTTTGTCTAAATAAGTCCTGATCATCTATATTTATCTATATTTAAGATACTTCTTCTGAGCTGAAGTTACATGTATTTATTTTGATGACCTTGCTGTTTCTGACTTCTCTCTCAGTTGCCCCAAGTTTTTATCTTTATTTATTTTGAGATGGGGTATCACAATGTTGCCCAGGCTGGCCTTGAACTCATGGGCTCAAACAAACTTCCCACCTCCCAGGGAGCTAGGACTACTGGTGTGTGCCACCAAACTCTTGGTCCAAAGCCCAACATATCATCACTTTTTTTTTTTTTTTTTTTTTTGGTGCTGAGACTGGGATTGACTATATCATCACTTCTTAACAACACTTAATAATTTATCTTATTATTATATTTTATCGTTACTTTCTGATCTATAATTTTATCAGCAAACTTTAAATCAACTGTAGCAATAATGACCACACTTGCCTTCACCAGGGACCTCATCTTGAGGATAATCCTGAGGATCAGACTGGTTTGTAACTTCTCCAAGGTCATCTAGCCTATTAAGGGTAGAATCCAGATTAAACTCCAGACTTTCTGACTTCTAGCTATTGACTCTTTCCTTTAATTCACAGTACCTTACATTCATATGACTAATTGGAAATAGGGGAACAGTGTTCAGTGATAGAATTGATAACTAACTAGCTCACCTCAGAAAAGAACCCATCATCATGATCTCTAACACAGCATAACACATAACTGAGCTAACCAGTCCATACAGGTTATTCCACACTAATGGTCCTGTTCGTTGTTATTACTGAAAGTGTGGTGGGTCAATACTTGGTTTCTGTAGATCTCAGTCTAATTACTACAACTTGAGGGATTTTTCTAAGAATTAGCAAGTGTTTTCATTGTGTCTGTTTACTCAAAAATTTCAAATATTGGCAAGTAGGTTTTGAACTCATTTCCCTTTTCAGTTTTCAAAAAGTATCAGCCCCTTTGAAACCATATTTTGTCATCACAGAATTGAAAAAGTTTGTTGCTTTCCAACAGAAAGGGAACTATTAAATTTCTGTTTTTTTTTTTTTCCAATTGGTAAAAAAATGCAATGGACTTTCAGGTTCTTATAATTTGAAAACAATTGGATTTTTAAAAAGAACATTTTCCCCATTCATCTTAGTACAGAAATATATAATATAGGTACTCGATAAGTATTGTGGAATGAATGGAAAGATATTTACTTAGATCATTAAAAAGAAGTCTGTGAAGTTACATTTATATTGCTTATCACTCCTCTGGGTAGCACTGGATGAAGATAATGAGACTTTTATGAAGAGACATCAAAAGATTATCCAAATGGTACTTGTATTGTGGAACCTGAGAACTATGCAGAACTGTAGGTGGAAGTTCTTAGTTCCTCAATCACCCAATATTTCCAAAGAGAAAAACTTGGCTTGTGCTGAAATAAAATGAGCGTCTATCAACTATTTTATTCAATTCACCAATTAATGAGGGAAACAGTAAGATATTAAAACTAGTTCAAAGAGCATTTGAATTGCTATACATTTATAGGTAATGCTGAAATAAGATTGAGGGATTAAATACAAAAGTGGTTAATATCCAACAGGTTATCTCTTCTACCAAAGGCAAATATATGTTCACCTCTATTCCTGCAGAGTTGCAAAGTGGCCCAGACAATAAAAGTACAGCTCAGAGCTACACTGGAAAGGGTTCCTAGGAATCTCTTTGTGCATATTTCCAAGTTTCACATAATTTCCTGACACTCTGGCATGCCAAGTTCTTCTTACCATCCCCACTCTTTTTCCAGGTTACTTCTTGCACTGATCTTTTTTCCTTTTGTTCTCCACTTTCTGTCACCAATATGTATTTTGCCTTTTGATTGAAACTCTACTTTTGTCTTGGGTAAAATTAAACTGTGGCATTTAGTCTGTGAGTTCCTTTCTGGTCCACAGATTCCTTCCTCTTTTATTTCATCCATCTAACCATCTATTTTTTGGAGGGGTAATAAGGATCAAGCCCAGGGCCTTGCACAGATTAGGCAAGTGCACTACTACCAAGTTATGCACCCAGATCCATTTTCTTCCTCATTTTATTCATTCATTCTCACATTTATTCATTATTTAGTTCATTATTTGTGAACTAAACTCTGACTACAGGTAAGTGCTTTCTGAAGGAAAGTGCTTTAAATGAAGATGGGTTTGATTTGGAAATTCTTAATTTTGCCACTAAACCATAGGTCAATTCAATTCAGCAAAAATTGAGAGCATAGTGTGCTATGGGTACGGGATGGACACTGGGTGTACATCTTTCCAGAACCTGCTAAAAGGCAAATCCTCCCTTTGGATATGTTTCTGGGGTGGGGGGGAAGGAAGGGAAAAAAATTAACAAAATGAATCAAACTATTACCCTAGGTAAATGTATGATTACATAAATGGTATGCCTCTACTTCATGTACAAACTGAGAAACAAGATATATCCCGTTTGTTTACAGTACAAATAAATTAAAAAAAAAAAACTGTCAATACTCATTTCAGTTTTTGGGTAGGATTGTCTATCTTTTGAGACTAGGTTTTAATTGGGATAGAGAATGTGACAGAATTTAAACACTCAAAGTGTAAAAAGAGGAATCCCCTTGAAGCAATGGAATGTAGAAAATAGATGATGGATTTGTTAGCTTTCTGTCACTGTAACAAAAATACCTGAGTTGAATTTTAAAGATAGAAGACTTCTTTTGGCTCAGTTTGGAGGTTCCAGTCCATGTTGGTCGGTCCTGTTGCTTTTGGGCCTGTGGTGCTATAGTATATCATGGCGGGAGTGTGTGGTAGAGCAAACCACTCACATCGTGGCCAGAAAACAAAGAGAAGGGGATGAGCTCCCACAATCCTCTTCAAGAGCACATCCCCACAGACCTAAAGACTGACTATCCATTAGGTCCCACCTCCATAAGACCACACCCCCCCCCCCCAATAGTGCCACCTTGGGGATCAAGCCTTTTAACACATGGGCCTCTGGGCATTCAAGATTCAAACCATACCAATAGAATTTCAGTCATTCAAAGAATGTGTTTGTTGTAGAGTTTTGTTTTGTTTTGCTATTTGGAGAGAAGAGGATTGGTTGGTTATTTGTTTGTTGAGAGAAGGAATGTAAGAGAGAGTAGGATCTTACAGAAATTCCACCATAGTGTGCCATAACTCCCAGGGCTGTGACTGGGAAGGGGTGTAGGGCCGGGTGGGGGTGGGGAACAAGCTCTAGAAATGCAGAAGCCTTCTTCCTCTCATTAGAAGGCCCTGGCCTAAACATGCCCCAGAGGTGGCATGGCAAGTTACTTAGAAGCCATTCTTGAGAATTCAGGTAGCTTAACCCTGAATGAGGGGAAAATGTAAGAAATCATATTTCCTTGTATATCCAATCATTTTGCATATGGCTGCTTTTCAGTATTGTGTTATTTGGTTTGACAATTGAGGGATCTGAACCATCTTCATTAATGGGGGAAATAGTTGGCATGTTCTAAGCATTAAGAGTTTCTTTTATTGTTCTTGTGTTAAGATGCTCATAATTTTGCTCCTGGGGGAAATGGATATGGGAGACTGTCAAGAGGAAGACTGGGGACAAAGTTCAGGTTACTTTAGAGAGATGAGCTTTGTTAATCTTTGCCAGCTTCTTAGCAATGCTCAATTAATCCTTTTCTCCAGGAGTACAGGTTATTATAGAATCCACCCCTTTTATTTGTATGTCTTGAAAATAAGATTGAGGTAGGAAGCTGTAGATAGGACAATGTTGTGTTCAAGACTAGGTAATGTTTAATATGTAAATAAATTGCAATATTCACTGCCTTATCTGTCACCTTCATTTGGATGTACTTGTGGTTAAGGTCAGGTAAATTTAGAAACCCATTCGATTTTAAAGCATGAGTTAGTAGAATTATTTCCTTATAGTAATATTATTTCCTTAATTTGAAAAGTAAATTGCATAGAACAATCCAAGAACACAGAGAAAGAAATCTATAATATTTTAACAATATATGCCATATATACATATATACACACACATATATGCACAATATTGTGTATACACAATATACGCCATATATACATATATACACATACATATCTATGTGTATATATATATATCTCACTAATAATGTTAACCTAAACTTTGTGTGTGTGTGTGTGTGTATAGTTGAACATTCCTTATCTGAACTGCTTTGGGACCAGAAGTGCTTCATATTAGGATATTTTTCCCCTAATTTTATAATTTTTGGTATATATGATGAGATAATTTGGGGATGAGACCCAAATGTAAAGATGAAATTTATTCATGCATTATATACATCATACACATAGCCTAAAAGTAATTTTAGACAATATTTTAAATAATTTTGCACATGAAACAGTTTCATGGTGTGAAATTTTCCACTTGTGGCATTTATGTTGGCCATCAACAAATTTCAGATTTTGGAGCATTTGGGACTTTGGATTTTCAGATTAAGGATGCTTCACCTGTATATATGATTTCTTTGTCTGTGTAAGATTTGACTCATTGCAGCCGCGCACGCCTGTAATCCCAGCAGTTTGGGAGGCTGAGACAGGAGGATTGTGAGTTCAAAGCCAGCCTCAGCAATAGGTGAGGTGTTAAGCAACTCAGTGAGACCCTGTCTCTAAATAAAATACAAAATAGGGCTGGGGGTATGGCTCAGTGGTTGAGTGTCCTTGAGTTCTGTAATCCCCCACACCCCAAAAAAGATTTGATTCATTGCCATAACTCCCACCAAAAATGTCCACATATGGTCATAGTTAATTCCAATTCCAATCATCCCAGTCTCCAAAGAGTTCTGTGGCAGAATGCAAAGGGGTCAGTCTTCTACCCTGCATCCTTTCCTTTAACTCACTGGGGGACTTTGGGCACCACGTCCTTGCTCTGGGCATCAGTTTTCTCATCATGATATGAAGGGTTTTGATAAGACCTTATCAAGATTTTTCTTGCTTGCAATTCTAGATCTGACCAAATTTTAGAAATAATGCTTCTGTTTTTGGTGACTTTAATTGTGTTCCTTCATTCTGGAGAAACTGTTGGCTCCCCTTCCTGCCTTGTCTCTCTTTTCTCTTACTTTTTGTTTTTTTCTCCTTTGTCTTTTTTCAAACTCCAGGTGAAAAATTTAAATTTAAATTTCCTACCCCAACAATTTCAAATTTTTTATAAAAGAAAATCTCAGGCCTTATATTGCTAATTTCAGCTTCAGAGACGAATGTGTGAGAATGTATTTGTCTGAAAACAATTCCTCAGAGGAAGCCACACTGGCAAAATGGCTGGGCTTGCCAGATGGTAAGAAGGCTGCCTGTGGGCCCTGCTGTTGGGCTCAGTGTACTCCCTGGTGGTAGGAGAGTATTGTCTTCTGTTTAATAAGGAGTTTACAAAATCCTCACCTGATTTAAACTTGAACAGTAGATTATCTACATGTCTTCATGGTAGGACACTGGGTTTGTCTGAATGCTTACTGACTGGGGGATGTTGGGGTTCACCTGGTGGTGGGAAGGGGAGGCCCCTCTTTCCTTGTGGTGGGAGTACCATTCAGTGACATCCAGGGGTCTCGGGGAGTTTTCCTAGTCAAGGCACTCTTCTGACACTGTCCTCCCTAAGCTGCAACAGTTGACAGAATCACACCTCAAAGTGTAGCAGCTGGAGGCTCTGCACATGTTGCTAAAATTGTATCGAAATTGAGGTGAAAGGTTTAATTTTAGAGTTTTAAGAACTAGGCTTCTCCTCTCCCACCAAGTGTGACATCAAATTGTTGCTTAGGGTCTTTTCCCCATTGCTTGCTGGCTATAAAGCCCTTGACTGTCATTCTTCAGGACACAGTAATATATTTACAATACAGACTACTTAAACGGGGTTAACACTAAAAGTTTCCCTTTTTACTGCTGTTATATTGTGAGAAATCTTCAATCCTTAGGTCATCTGCAAAGATTTTAAATTTAGTTCAGATTTGACAGGTCATTCTAGTTTCCAATTGGAAACTTTGTACCTTTTTTGGAAAAATGATTCTTTCACCAAGGAAGGATTTACTAACAGGGATGCTTTTTTATACTGACAGCAGAACCCAAAATATAAATACTAAATCCCACCATTATAGCTCATAGCAGGATATGGAAACCTGTTTTTTTTTTTTTTTTTTTTTTTTTTTTTTTTCTCTTGAGGGTCATAGGAGGGGGAAAATCTATTGTGGGTCATATAAATTAAAAATAACTTAATGGAATTAAAACATAAGAATTTATAACAAGTAACCATCTGTGAAGGTTATTCTGTCAAGAACTGGGCACAGGAAATTCTATTTTGAAAGTGAAACATAATAAACACCCTTCTGTTCTGATAAGGTTACTTAAAGAGGGAGAATGGAAAGAAGTAGAGAAGGAAAGGTGGAAGAAAGAGAGGTGGACAGAGAGAGGGTGGAGAAGCTGGGGAAGTGGAGAGAGAGAGAAGTGAGCAGGTATGGGACACAGGAAGGGGGCTTTCCATGGGCCAGTCTAAACCCCTCCCAGTTTTGATCATCCAGGAACCTGTCTTGGGAGGAAGATTACTCCTTCTCCCTCTCTCCTTCAAGTTCTTATTTTTCCTGACTCCTTACCTGGATCCGGACTTCCTCTCCAGCTACGGTGCTGAGCACAGTTCTCTCTCTCTCATCTTTAAAGTTCACTGCTCTGTGGTTTCACTGTCCCCATAGATGTTGGACAGCCCTCCCTGTCTACAGCCCCAGCCCTCCCACGTGCCAGTATACCTGCCTGTACCTCTACTTTCCCATTCAAAAACTCTACCCAGTCTTGCCCTTGACAATCCTCCTGGGTTCCACTTTCTAACCCAAAGAAGGGAGCTGGGGATCCCCCCTCACTTCTAATTTATGGCAATAAAACCAGAAATGACTACAGTCTTGTCCAGAGCTTTCATGTTTCTCTCTTTTCTCTCTCTTCCTCCCTCCCCCTTTGACTCCTTCCCTTCTTCTCTTCCTCCTTTCTCTCTGAAATGGGAGAAAAATTCAGAAGTGCAATAAGCCTTCCAAATGATCGTCATCTCTTTCATTCTTCTTCCAATCAAGTCATTACTACCTATTTGGATTTGGAAAAAGTGAGAAGGAAAGAGGAAGAGGATAAGAAAGGGAAAATAAGACTGGTGTCAGGTATGGTCAAGATCCTTTAGAGTGCTTTGTGAGTATCCGTAAAGAAAAGAATAAAATTAAAGTTGTTTAAAGCAAGGCATTTCCTGCCCACTGTTGTTTCTCCATCTTACATTTCCTTTCCCCCGTCACATGCAATCATGCATCAACTCTTTGCTAACTGGAGTTCTTTATGAATGGTATATGCAATGCTGTGTCAAAGAGTGATCCAACTGTCGACGGGTATGTTTAAAGTTTTTCAAGTCCTCCTATAGCAGACTCTTCCACCCACCAACTGTAGACCCTCCTTTGGCATCAGACTTCTACAACGAGTCCCCATAATCCCTATGCTATGGTTTAGATCTTGGAGCGTCCCCTGAAAAGCTTGTGTGTTAGGCAATACAGCAATGTTCATATTTGAAAGTATTGGATTATGAAAGCTGTAATATCATCAGTGGATTAATCCATTTGGTGAATCAATAATTGAAATGGACTACTGGGTAGTAATTGTAAGCAGGTATGTGTGTGTGTGGAGGAAGTAGGTCACTGGGGGATTGACTTTGGCCACTATATTATGTGTTCTCCCTCCGTTTCCCCCTAATCCCCCTTTCTCTCTCTTCATTCCTGCCTGCCCTAAGCTGAGCAGATTTCTTCCACTATGACCATCTGCTATGATGCTCTGCCTCATCTCAGGCAATGGAGTCATCCAACCATGGACTGCACCTCTGAAACTATAAGCCCAAAATAAACTTTCCTTCTTCCCAGTTGTTCTTATCAGGTATTTAGGTCACAGTGATGAAAATCTGGCTAACACATCTTGATTCCTGGTACCCATGCCCCATGTAATCTCTTTCCTTTACCTTGAGTGAGTCCTGGACCTAGAGATTCACTTCTAATGAATAGAATATGGTAAATGTGATGGGGTGACACGTCTAAGGTTAGGTTACAAAAGTCAGTGACTTCCATCTTGTTGGCCTTCTTTTGTTTTCTTTCTCACTTGCTCATTCTGATAAAGTTTGTTACAATGTTGTGAACTGCCTTATAGAGAGGCCTATGTGGCAAAGAACTAGAAGTAACCTCTGGTCAACGGCCAGCAAGGATCTAAGGCTTCCAGACCCACAGCCTTCAAACACTCAACACCTGCCAACAACTGCCAACAACCACAGAGAGCTGAGAACAGAGCCTGCCCCAGCCTACTTTCAAGACTCATTTTGAAATGATTGAGAAGCCAGCCAACACCTTTATTTCAGCTTTAAAAGAAACCTGAACACATCTGGGTAAGCCATGTCTGGATTCCTGACTAATAAAAAACACAAGATAAAAATTATATACTAAATAAAGCTGTTAGTTTGGGGGCAAGTCATTATACAGGCAGTAAATTGTTTTAAGTGGCTTCTTCTTTAATAGAATCTTTTTTGTGTTTCAATACCCTCAGATGGGGTTCATGATTTGCTTACATTAAGTCATATTTTGCACTTAGAAAGCATTACTAAGACTCTTCTGAACTATATTGAAAAGGGAAAACTTTCTCACAAGCCTTGGAACACACTTGTTTCTTCTCTACCTATCTTTCCTAGATCAGCTTCATCTTATGTTCCCAAAGACTTTCCAGATGCTGAGAGCACATGATTTAGCTGTGGGTTGTTTATTTCCCTACATCTTCTTTATAGTTTTGAATATATGTCAGGCTAGAGCAGAGTGTTTTATGGTGTAGTGGATGTGACTTCATTTGGGGCCATGAACCAAATAGGTAATTGCGAGTCACTTGATTATTAACCTTGGAAAGAATCAAATAGTTTATCTGGACTCACTATTAAGTTCATGCTCATTTATGTACTTTTTTATGATTATTAACACCTGGTCAATGGAAAGATAAGTAACCAAACAAGTCAAAATATTCAGTCACTGGAAGCCTCAGGAAACTAACAATCATTTCTGACATTGAGATTATTGCAAGAAGTTTTTGATTTGAACTTAAACTCATGTGAAGTGTAATACAGATTGTTTTTTTGGACAATGTAAGCTAGCAGCTACAATATATGTTCTTTCTATTTGCCAAGCATTGTCCCGTGTGCTTCTCTTAACTCAGAATCCAGAGATTTAGATTTAAAATATAATGAATAATTTAAAAATAATGTAAGATTTAAATAATTTTTAAGCCCAAAGAGCTGAAATACATGAATGAAAGTCACATGAGAGATTGAGTTATACCCAGCAATTTTCACAAAGTGATTTAAAAATGTAGTATATATTAAACTTTCTGTAGTGTTACCTTTTAGCTTTGGAGAGGGAGCACAGTTGTGTGAGTGAGGTGATGGTAGTGGTATTGGCTGGTGGGACAGATGTTGGGGGCGATGGTAGTGGTGTCTATTTGATTCTTTCCAAGGTTAATCGCCAGTTACCTCACGGTAACCTGCTCATCCATGATTAGTCCACGATCAGTTGGGCCATTACTTGTGGGGCTGTGGCAAAGCAGCACATCACCTCTGGAGACATGGCAAAGCAAAACTGCTCACCTCATGACTGAGAAGCAGAGAGGAAGAGGAAGGTGCTGGGTTTTCATGATCCTCTTTGAAGGCATGATGCTGCCAATGACCCAAAGACCTACCACTGGACTCTAGCTATTAAATTTTCTACCACCTCCCAAGCCTTTTCCACAGGGACCTAAAGAAGATACTTAAGATACAAACTATAGCATCTGCCAATTCTGGGACCACAAAGTTCTCTGCCTCCAGCTGGCAGAAAGGGAAAGAAAGAATGAGAAGGCATCTGCTCTGGGACTTCCTTGGCCCCAAAGTGATATGCATCACTTCTGTTCATTCCACAAGTAAGAACTAGATGTCAGACCTCACCTAGATGCTAGCAAGGTGGAAGAAATGTAATGCCTGTGTGTGGGCAGCCTCTCTCCAGCAATAATTCCACACTATTGTGAGGGGAGCATGAGTCTTGGTTGGAGAGATGTCTGTCTTTGTCATATGAACATTATAGATACAGAATTACAATGCAGAAATATTTAAAATGATGATATTAAGATGTTATGCACTAGGTGCCTATAATCCCAGCAGTTTAGAAGACTGAGACAGGAAGATCTCGAGTTCAAAGTCAGCCTCAGCAAAAGCGAGGTGCTAAGCAACTCAGTGAGACCCTGATTCTGAATCAAATACAAAATAAGGCTGGGGATGTGGCTCAGTGGTCAAGTTCAATCCCTGGTACCCACCCCCACACCTCAAAAAAGATGTTATGCGTTATTAATGACAAAGTTAGAGCTGGAACTCAATCCCTTTTTCTCCCCATAAAACACCAGATGGAGTATTAAAAATCCTATGTAAAGAGAGAATAATAAAAGTGAAAAGGGAGCATTTGTGGCCATGAGCAGATATGGATCACATGGGTGTATGCTCCCAGGGCTCCTAATTTCTTTTTGTATGAGTGTGGTGCTGGGGATCAAATTCAGGTCCTCACACTTACTAGGCAAGTTCTCTACCACTAAACTAATGTCTGCCTCCTTAGGCTTTGCAAGCAAAGTTTTTGTATATTTAAATGCATTGACTACTGACGGCCTGTAGGAGACTGATTTCCTGAATGTAGTGAATTCCAAATTTTAGTGAATATCACCAGAATCACCTGGAATGTTTGCATGCAGATTCCCAAGCCCTATGCCAGTGAATCTCAAACTGTTTTGGGATAGGGTCCAGGAACCTGTGCTTACAACCAGCATCCCAGGAATTCTGAGGCAGGTGGTTCTTGAATCACACATGGAGAGACAGAGCCTTTATTAGTGTGTGATTTGTGAGGTTTGCCTGAGAGCAGGTATTGCAGATGCTAATCATGACTTGACCATTCTTTCTCTCCTTTACCACTCAGTTACATGCTACCTGACTTCTAATTGCCGGCGCCTACATTTCTTTGCCAGAGGGCTTTATCTGACCTCTGTAGGCTGCTTTGCCACCCATGCAGTAGGCTGGAATTCCTGGAGAATTAACATCATTGAGGAACAGTTTATAATCAAGAGTTGATAGGTGTTGGTGTAATAGATACCTCAACTCCCTCACCGTTAGTTGAAGCAACTCTCTGGTGTGTGCTCTACACTGGCTGTCAGAGTTCCCCACTGGAATTTTATTTCAGGTGTGCACAGTGGAAACTAGTTTGATAACATATTCTTTACAGGCTCACTTCCCCTCCTGTCTCCTGGGGTTTCCTTCACCTCGTAAATAAATATGTCTTGAATCCTTGACTCAGGTCATGCTTCTGGGGGAAGCCAAATGAAGCTGGTAGAAAAGCATACAATTTCCTACCCTCACCATCTTGAGGAATTTCTCCCATGACTCCTGTGTGCAGATATGGGCTGACAGCACATTGCTCTCATGAACCTCATTGGCTCTGTAGGACTGTTGGTCTAACATGTCTAATCTTGTTTCTAGAAGCCAGTGTCTTAACAAACTGAGAAAAGCCCACATGATACAGTCACTGCAATTTGCAGATGGTCTAGCAAGAAAAATATTGTCTTAGTTTCCAAAAGAAACAAATCTCATCCCCACTGTCCCCTGTCAGTTTTGTTCCATGTGGAAACTTCATGCTGGGCCAATATTCCTCCTGGGTGAGTGTCCTGCAAAGATTCCAAGCTTTAATGATTATCCAGAAGCAGGAATTGTGGCATAAATCTCCATGTGTAGAATACATATCACAGCTTGAGTTAAATGGACCCCAAACATATGGCATTGTTTTTTGCATTTTCTAACACATGGGCAGTTTCTCACATTTTAAATCAACCGAAAATGAGAAGATTATAGGCAAATCTTCTTGGAGGATTAACTATCAGGAGATATATTTGGTTTGCATAAATATTTGGGCTGAGATGAATGATGAGGTCAGACACTTGGAAAAGAGATATTTCACACTGCAGAAAGTGCGAGCCCAAGGAGAGGACAGATGACTCTGGAATCACCTGCTTTTCCAGATTGAACTGCTTGGGCTTTAGTCACTTGCCCCTGACATGGACTGCAACAAAGGACAAGCAGAGTTATGGTGTCAGGGCTTGATAAATAGACTTTGTGCAGCTGAAACCTTTTCCACGTGAATGTTACTGACAGGGATCCATCGCTACTGGAGACAATCTCTCTTATGTCTCAGTGAGGCTGTCAGTCTTAGAACCTGGGTATGAGCCTGTGTCACTTGCTCAGGAACTGCTAGGTAAAGTCATTGGAAACAATCAAGACTATGTTGAAAGGCCCTATTCCCTATTAACCAGATTTCATGTGGGATTTGAGTGGTGGCTGCATTTTGAGTATCAAGAGTTAAGGATGGACATAAAGCTCTAAGCATCAGAATTACATTTTCTCTAAGAGATCAAGTCTTCTTATCTTGCTGAAGATAAGAAGGGCTGCACCAGAAAAGGCAGGGATGTGCCTGTAAGACACCAGTTCTCTACAGGTAATGATCAATAGGAAAGGAGGAAAGCGGCCCGATAAGCATTTCTGTCTTGAGCAGCTCACTCAGCCTTGTCAGAGCTCTAAAGTCACAATGGACCATGTTGTCCTCATTATGTAAATGGAACTACGAGAGAACCAGAGTGGTTTTACAGGCCCACAGCTTGCCCAAGAAGATGCCGAAGACCATACTATGGTCAGCAGCTCCGCGTACTCAGTACTTTAAGGCTTGCTGTACCTCCCAGCTCTTTTATGTGTCTTTCCCCCCTAAATGTAATAACATACACATAGGCAGGGGTTCAGAGAGGGATTTATTAGTATCCCTGTTACCTAGGATAACTCTGCTCAGACAGAGGCCAATGGTATGGAGTTTGGGGTGGGATGGGATGCCTGCTCTAGAAATCAGGCTGGCTAAGCTTACTTCCACACTTCGCAGGAAGAAGGGAGCTCTTCTAGTCCCTAAGAAAGTCCCCCAAGCTTCATAGTAGACATGTAACCAATGAATACACTGAACCCCATTTCTGCATCAGTTAGAGGTTCTTCCCTCTTCTCACCTCCCCTGCCCCAGGGCTGCAGTGTGCATCCCCAGTGAGTTGAGATTCCTTTTACAGGAGGGTTTGGGGACAGGGTGCAAAGCCTATTTATCTCTCCAAACCTGCCTTCCCTCCACGTGGTTGTGGACATAAAAGATGACTTACACTCAGATAGATTCTCCTATGGAGGTAGGAGAGGGAACCAACCAAGGGACAAGTTTCCCTGGGCTGGAAACCTGTAGATTTTCCTAAGTGACAGAGTGAGGGTGGCTTTAGGAAACCAGGAAAGACACAAATGTCTTCTCAACCAAAACTTCACACACTAATCCCAGCCTTGGAAAAAACAACAGCACCAGGGAGAAAGTGTCTATGGGATTTTGAAACTGATTTCTGCTTCTAGTGCTTTCTAGCCGTGTCTGTAAGCCTAGCTTTCCTTCTTTATCTTTGGAGTGGGATTCATAATTTTGATCATCTCATAGAGTTGATGTGAAATTTAAAGAAGTCTGACCTGGATGAGAGATGTATCTGCATACAGGAATTAATGGATGTTACTGTCATGATATGTATGAGGTTCACGATGCTTAGGAAGTTGAAATTCACAATAAAGATTCCCAGTGGGGAAAGAGGGCTGGACCTGTTCTGTGTCTGTTCTCCCTTCTCCACCCTCCTCATCTCTGTTGTGTGTGTCCCTTTCTCCCAGAACCGCCCCCTTTCCCGGCTCCTGGCCTCGGGCTGGAGCTGCAGTTGCGCACGGACGCCTCTAGATGGAACTTTCTCACCAACACAAGGCCCGGCTGGCCGCAGGTCCTCGGGTGCCGGGCAGCGAAGGGGCTCCCTCGCTCTTTCGCGCGTGCGGTGCGGGGTGGGGGTGCCTGATCGGTAACTAGAGGGGAGGGGCGCTGGGCTGCACTGGCATCGCGGCGGGCTCCCATCGGCTGGATGCGCAGGGAATCCCGAGGTTTCCCCGCGCCACGCGGGCTCCTTAGGAATTTTCCTGCTCGTGTCTGCAAGCTCCTAGAATCATCTCAATAATATCTCAAGTGACGGTCGCCGCGACCGCCTGCGCCCCTCCCTGCACAGTACCGGCAGTGAGACCTTATCGAGTCCAACCTCGAGCTTCAGGGGCTCGGTAGATGTCCCGGTACCCTCGGGGACAGGGTGTGGGGGAGATGGTCGCGGGAGCTGCGGGGCAGGACCAATGGCGGAACGGCCACGCGGTGGGAGGCAAACTTTGAGGGGGGAAACACGTAGCTTGCGGGCTGTACTTTGAGCTTCCCCCCAAAGAAAGTGTGTGGCGGGACACTTGTCATCTGTCACGTATTCTTCAAAGTGGCTCTGCGTGGAGCCGTGCTCGTCGGGGAGACCCTGGCGCTGCGGGAGCTGACTGCGGTGCCGCGCCTTCCCGCGGGGGCCGGGGCTCGCCTGGCAGTCGGAGGCGCTCCGCTTTTCCACAGCCGCGGTCCTCCCACTGGCTCCCGCTCCCTCTCCCCGTAATCTTTGGGTCCTCCCCCTTTTTGGTTGGGGGCGGGGCAAGTGGGGGTGATTTTGTGAAAATCAGAACTATTGATATTTCTGGTCCCCGCGTCGCTTCGGGCTGAAGCGCCCAGGGGGTCCTGATGCCCGAGTGTCTGTCGCTGTCCGCGCCCGGGCTGCTCGGTGACTTCGAAATCCAGGGCTCCCGCCCTTCGGGGTTCCTCCTCCCGCTTCCCGAGGTGACTGGTTGGCGCGAAGCGATTGGCGATCCCGGGCACGATCCCGGCCGCGGCTCCCCGCACCGCGCCGGGTGAATGGCCGCGGGCGGAGGATCGGGAGGCGCCGGGCGCAGACCAATCGCGGCCGCCGGTGGGAGTATTTGTTATTCACATGGAAGAGACTTGGCGGCGGCTCGGCCAGCTCAGCCCCCTCAGCCCCGAGATCAGCCACAAGTGCGGCCGCGGTGCTCGCCTCGCGCGGCGGCGGCGGCGGCGGCGGCGCTGACATGGAGCTGCGGGCCCCCCGCGGGCTTCCTCACCGCGCCCTCTGCGGGGAGCAGGGTAAGACTCCAAGCCGAGCAGCAGACTGAGGAAAAGAGGAAAGCAAGTGCCGAACCACAGGAAAAAAAGCCTTCAGCCCCAACTCTCCCCAAACGCCGAGCTTGGCTGAAAAAGGACCCCCCCCCCCCCCCCATTTTGTTACCCTTTACAATTTCCTCCCTAAATCCGTTCAGCCGACAGCCAGGTGCACCGTTCCTTCTCAGATCACTTTAGTGATTTGCTCTTCCTGGGCACAAATAGATGGCTTTGCACACCCGGAATCTGGGAGAAAACTGGCGGGCGAAGAAACGAGAACGGGGAGAGAGGGAGAGTGGGCACCAGGGGGCGAGGGGCTGGCCGGGCATTGGAGCTTGATTGGGTGTCTGTTGATTTTACGTTGCAAATAACAAGGCAGCCACCCCTCTTGTCTTCCCATGATTACATTCCAGAGAAGAGGTTCAGAATAGAGGGAGGCTTAGCTTGGAACTCTTAGGGCTTGAAGATGTGATCCCCCAAAAGTTTAGTCGGCGAATGAGAGATTGAAGGGTGACGGGAAAGGGGCAGGCGCGCCTAGGATGCTCTGATGGGTCGTTCGGCGGCAGGATTTTAAATCGCTCTGCCTCAGATTGTCTGCCCTGGGTGACCTCCTGGACCTGCCCTGGCGGAATCCGGACTTGCCCCGCTGAGATGACGAGGTACCTTCGTTTTGCCAATCTAACGGGAGGGATTTCCGAAGTTAGCATCTTCTGGGATGAGTTGGGGTAACCCCCGCCTGCCTGAGCTTGGGCTGGTTGGATGTCTAACCAGGATCTAGGGAAGTGGGGGTCGCCGGGGATGCCCGGCGGTGGGGGTCCTTGAGACCCGCATCTCCGTGCAGCGCACGCTCTGCCTTTAGTTTGCGTTCTGAGTTACCACGCGAGGTTGGGATTTCCGTGTCTCCCCGCTTCCCCGCCCCGTTTTATGGCTCTCAGGGAAACGCTGGAGTTCCGTGCCCTGTTGGGGGTGGGGGAGGAGGAAAGGTCTCCGGGATCTTGAGTTTCACAAGCAAACGCGCCCCGACAGCTCCTCGGCAGACCTATGGCCAGAGCCGCCCCACTTTCGCGTGGACTAGCGCGGGGTGTGGGCGCCAGGGGCGGCCAGGTGTGGCGGGGGCGGAGGCTCTCCGGGCCGGGTGGCTAGCTGTGGCAGGATCCCCCGGCGCTCTGGGGGACTGGGACCGCCCCGGAGATGCACCGGGAAGGCAAGAAACATCAGGTACCTCCCCGCCAGCCCTAGATTCTACCCAAACTGGGTTTCTATGATCCAAGGAGCTGAGAAGAAAAAGGAAGATGCGGCGGGGATGAGGGGACCCAGGGCGGGGTGAGTGGCTGCTGTCTGAGACAGAGATAGACCTCTCAGCTTTGCAGATGAGCGAGTCCATCTGCTGTCAAACAGCTCTGAGATCCCTTGAGGTTCGTACAGTTGGTGAAAATATAATAGAAACACACACACACACACACACACACACACACACACACACACACACACATCAACAAAGTCCCCCCTCCGCCCCCCTCCCCGTCTGGCACGCTCCTTGGTGCAAAAGAAATAGAGGAGCATGTGAGCCACCCAATTGCGCAAGACAGCATCCCCGCGTTCCCCTGAAGAATTGCTTCCCCAGTGGCCCAAATCGGGCAACCTGGGGTCAGAGAGTGGCAGCACGCCCAGGTTAGTGTGGTGAAAATAAACCCACTCACCCTTTCCAAAAGCCCAAACCCCTCAGTTTCTCAAGGGAGTTCCACCCCGGAAGGGAATGCCTTGTTTGCCAATTGGGGGTGATTCTTTCCCACAGACCTGACGGTGTGGGAATCTGGTGAATGCTCAGGAATACACCAGGGTCTTGGCTGCTACCGCGATTGAATACAGATCCTGCCAATTGACACAACTGGAAGACATGGTTTGTGGTGGAGGTATTTACAAGAAAAATTACAAACAGGAGAAAAGCATTCCAATGATAGCTTGTGTTTTGCTTGAAAGAAAAATAAAAAGAGAAAAAGAGACACCAGCAGGTAGATCTTGGATAAACAGCTTATTACACTTGACTGTAATTTCCATTTTCCGTTATGAAATTGTTTGTCAATAATTGCAAATGGCTACAGAAACCACTTTAGTTTACCTTGGTCACTTGCTTGTGAATAATATCTTGAAAGATCTCTGTAGGAAACAGTATCAGCTGTGTGAAACTCATTCTCTGGTTCTTGAAAATATATGGCTTGATAATTTTCAAAAGAAAAGCCTTATTCATCAGGAAAATGATTTTCTAATGCAATTTTCCTATTTCAGAGTCAACTACAGGTTGTACCATTTGTGAGATAAAGACAGAGTATTTTTGCTTTTAAATAAGGGATGTGGAAACAATTTGATGAGGGGAGGCTCTCTAGGAGATATTTTGCCCAGAATAAAGAAAAAGGTGCTGAGAACACAACTCTGTACTGTTATGTAGGCTCAATTTGTTTTATTTGCTTTGTGCTAGCTAGTTCTGCCCTATTATGCCCCCGTTAGCAAGTTACGGCTGCTTGAATACTTCTGAAAGCATCCAAATCCAAAAGGAACAGAAAAAAGGAAGAACTGGGCTCCAATGAGTGTAGGAGAAAGTTAGGGGTCTGGAGAGATGTGCTCTTTTCAAACTTGGCTGGGCAGGTTGAAGCTGCTTTGGGGCTTGTTTAATTGGTATTTATGCAGCAAATAACCCAGTTGACATTCATGTTGGCAGCATCATTTGCCAGTCTTTGTGTAAGAATGTTCCATTGTCTTCAGGGCATGACGCACAGAATGCTGTACACATACTCTTGTGACAGCGGTGGTGTTTTTCCTTCCAAGTTTCTTTCCTGCAGTCTACTGCCTGTAGGTAGAGTGCCCAACATGAGCAGGACTTTGCTTTAGTCTGGGAGTAGCGTAGCTCTGTCTTGGTGTCTTAAAAAAAGATGCTGCATGGATGGATTTCTTCCTGGACCCACACACAGCCAAAAGCTGGCTGCCATGCCTGTTGAACAGGCTGACTGGCAAAGGTGCCAAAAACTGCTGCTGTTTTCTTGATAGAACCTGATTGGATATCACCAGATTCACACATGTAGTTTGCCCTGTAGGGATGGTCACTCCATGTTGTTCCAGGAGAGGCCGTGAGTAGAGAGCCAGCTGGATAATACCGTTTCCATCTCCAGAGGGGATTTCGTCCTGCTTGAAATTTAGATTTGGGCTTTGTCTCTTTTTTCCTTTCTTTTTAATTTTTTCACAGAGAATGTTTTATTTTAATTTCTGTTGGGTGCTTTGACAAGTTATGACAAACCCACCCACTGACTTGAGAAGGACTTTGAGCGTAATGTTATCTCATTCTAGGACCCACCTTATGAATGGTGGACACTGCTGTTGGAGTGATTTCAGGGGCATTGTTGAGAGAAGGTGCCTGACTCATAACTCTCTTGGTTTGGCTTGTTACATCGCCAGTCTTAACTACTATTAATGTTGATCTGTCTTTGGTAAAGAAATTATGACCTCCTAGGAATCATCTTAAAACTGCAGATGTTCCAGTTGTGGAGGGGGGGACAGGAACACATCTTCAAGTTTTGACACTTGCTGATGAATTCACTTACTCCCTGGGGAGTACCAAGGTAATGAGAGAGCAAGGTCTTGAGGTCATGATCCATGGGATATGCCAGCACCTTGGGAGGGAAGAGATTCAACCCTGAGAGAGGCAGAGGGGAGGGCCACAGGTGAGGGGAAGTAGGAAGACATAGGAGAAGCCCCAGAGCATGTGGAGGTTGTTGAACAGGGCTGGCCGATTTCTTAATTTTCCGGGCAGGATTAGGCCTAAAGATAGAAATCCCCTGGCTATTTATTGGCTGGCTCTTCTAGTGGTAATAAGCCCTGGTGGTAGAAGCATTATATTCTTTTTACACTTTAGAAAGGTTTCCTATTGTCCTGTTTTCGCTACAAAGGCTATCTGATCACCACTTCCTTAAGAATAGTCCTTTGGATGCTTTTAAGTGCCTATGACCTTCATTTCTCCAGGTCAGATATTGTACTTCCTTGGACTTCCCTCATATGTCCTTTTCTCCAGTTTTCCTTTGAGCTCTGTGCTCTCAATATGGGCTCTCCAAAGTAGATTCTTGACACATGACTGTGGGTAGTGTCTGACTGGCTGTGCATGTGGTGGGAAAGTGGTCTTCTCAGATTTTCCAAGTGTAATACACCAGAAAATACTTTATTTCTAGGTCTGACGGCTGAACTAATAGTATCCCTGTACATTCTTATAGCACTCGGCAGTTTATAAAGTACTTTTACACACATTATGTCGTTTGATTTCACAGCCTGGAGGTGGATGGAAATCATTCTCCATTTTGAAAACAAAGAGACCAGGGAAAGTGACTTGCCCAAAGCGACACAGTTGGGGGGAGTGAGACTAGAATCAGGGTCTCCTAGGACCCCAGAACATCCCACTTATATCCCACATGATCAAATTAGGCTTAGCTCCATCCATCAGGGTCTCCTGCACCCAGCGGACCCAGAGTGAGGCAAAGCTGAATCCTGCATTTGAATTCAGCCCTGGGAATTTAGAAACAGTCATGTAATTTGTTTCCAGGTTCTCATTTTCAGCATGGGGGCTGTGACAACTTCAGGTAGACTTTAGGAAGGAAATGAGATGATGTGTGAGTCTCCAGGCATACCACAGGCATTCAGTAAGTGTTGGTTTCACCTCCTTTTCCTCTTCTTATCTGTTATATACTATAAAAGTGGCTTCTCATTTCTATAAATATGGTCTTTTTATGCAGTAGCTGTTATTGGAAAAATAAGGGTGCAAATTGAATCCTACTAAATCAGATTGTGTTTCAAATAAGTGGGATTTAGCTATTTAAAGGAAACCTGTGGTGAGTTCTTTTGTAATGCAAATAATTACCTTCTAATTTATCTGTTTAGTAAGTTGAGCTTCTTGTGGATCAGATCTTAATATGGGGCCTGCTTGTATAGAAGAACTTGCACAGCTCTCACTGATGGGAAAAAGTCATTCGGCTTGCAAACAAAACCAGTTATTGTGTTCTCTTGGAAAAGCCTTGCTCTGATGTTTGAGCATAAGCTCATAGTCCCTTATTATGAAATAACAGAATCTCAGAATGGGAAGCTGGACGGCACCTTAGAAATCATATGGTTTATCTCACTTATTTCACAGATGAGGAAATGGAAGCACACAGAAACGAAGTGACATGTTCAGTGTCACCAGGCAAGGATCCAATTCCAGGCCTCGGTTGCCAGGGGAGAACTCTGTCTGTCCCATCCTACTCTGCCCCCACCAAGGATCCACACATGTAGCAGCCTGGGAGGTGGTACAGAAATGTGATGCCTTTTCCAACAACCAAAAAGAGCTGCAAATGTGGGCAATTTCAAGTGAAACTTCTGGTTTAGCAATTTGATGAGTTGGTGACAACATTTAGCTTAACCTTTTTTGTTAAAGACCTGAATGGCATGCAGCATAGGAATACTGCTTTGGCCTTTTTTATAAGAAAAAAAATTATAATTCTTGGCTAATGACATTTCTCAGCAAGGATTTTACCATGTCATACCTTAATCACTCTTGGAGGAATACATGAGGCCTGACCCTGATAGACCCTGTGTGTGCCTGGGGTCTTGTTCTCCTTGGCACAAGCCTGGCCAGCAAGCCAGATTTGAAGTAGAGGTATTTGGATAAACAGAACGGGGTATTTTCAACACTTTGAGAGATTAAAAAAATCACTCTCTTGGAATGTCCCGATTGTCCCTTCAAAATTAGCACATTGTTGTTCTTCAAGTGCTGACCACTAAGATATTTACAGTTCTGAAATATTTCATCAGAAGGCAGGGCTCTCACCCTCTTATGCTGCCATGGCCAGTTTCTGCAGCCCTGGGGGATTTCTCAAAGGATAGTACTCATCTTGGGGGCCTGAGGATTTTGAGGGTGCTATAACTTGCTAGTTCTGAACTTGGGACTATAATCAACCTCTCATAAACTTCTTTTCTCATTTATGTAAGAGTTAATGATCAATGTATGGAAATTCATTGAGATTCTCTCTTAGGTAAGTATCTCAGACTTTGAGAAAGAAGATACATAGAAAATAAAAAGAAGCAGAATTCAGGATTCTGGACCACTTGGGCTCTCTTTACTGGTCTTTCAAGAAAAAGCTGGAACACCGTTAGGGAGCCATAGGCTCAAGTTCCATCTAGGAGTCCTATTCCCCGGGAGACTCAGGCCCACAGGAACATCAGTGGAAGGACTGGTGATGTATAATGTAAAGTACACTCGGTGGATAAAAATGGGGGGAACAGGAAGGACTGGGAGGGTTCATGGCTAAGCTTGCCTGCAGGGTTGCACAGCCCCTCCCTGTAGGCCCAGCAGTAGTGTAGTGTCCCTTCCCCTCAGAGGTCATTTTCAGAACTACAGTCTTCAAACACCCTTGAAGAAGTTCATCAGCATAGGCCAGTTCCTTCCAACGCCAGAGGAAGGTCAGTTACTTAAAATCAAACATGGAACATGAAGCAGAGCTATTTGGATCTATAGTGCAGAAAGGTCATTATTTCTTGAAAATTCATTGATTCCAACTGGGATGAGTTTGTATTAAAGCTCACAAGAGTGCTATAAGAGCAAGATTGGGCAATGTAAGATCACACAATGAAACCTAAGTTACGAGGTTTTTCACGAACTTTCACATTTTTCCTTAGAATTTAAAAGGGAGACTAAACCTTCCAGCTTTCAAGAGTCTGTGATTTTTATGGCAATGTATCAGACTTTGCAATAACTGCAGTATTCAAATAGTTTGTAAGTAGCTCTGATTTTATTTTTCAAGTGACAAACAGAATTCAGTGACAATCTCATCAACTGGACAAAAACACAGTTTTAGTAGACAAGGAATTAGTGACCAGGTTAGCAATGGTAGCTAACCATTGCTATTCAGTTAACTGAGCATGTCCCCTGACCAGGTTCTGTGTTTACCATGTGTGTTATCGCCCCTTTATGGGCAAGAAAATCAAGTGCTGGAGAGCTTGCATGCAATTAATTCTATGTTGCAAAACTCAAGCAGAAATTGAAGTGAGCTGTCCAATAAACTATAACCAAAACAGACCCTCTTGTTTTTCATTTCAGTGCATTCATCCACTAAGCCAAAAAGATTCTTGCTTCATTGCTCTCCATTCCCCGACCTTTTCCTTGAATTAAACTTCCAGACAGATCTAAGAGATACTAAAGAGACTAAACATTATTGCAGACACCAATACATTTTAAAGAAACTCATATTTATTACTTTCATGACTGCACCATGCATGGAAATAGCTTAATGCCACATGAGTAGGTAAGGATGCTTTGTGATTAGAAGATGGACTGTTTATGTGTTCACCTTATAATTGAAAACCACTTATTCTCTTAAATGTTTGAGTATGTGGGAGGTGCCCTGGCATAACGTAGGAAAACTGATCTTTGGAGAACAGGTTCTATCCATTCCCTCTTCACCTTCTTTATCTGTTTATTATTGATTCTATCAGAAATGGATGTACCAAAGACCATCCCAGCCATGGGGACTTAGTCTCATATTCTAAATTAATGGTTGGAGATAATGAGATTTTACCATCATAAAACTGGTCTTCCCTGTGAAGCTGTAAAACACAGTCTTACTTCTCTTGATGAGAAGTATTTGGTCCATACTTTAAATATTCTCATCCAGAAAGCTGAATAGACTTTCCAAGTGTTTCCTTTGGTGGAATACGTGAGGTCAGGTTCTTGTGGAATCAGATTTTCAGAGGGAGAATGGCTGCTAGGAGAACTGAGTGGTGAGAAAACTCAGAAAAGGACTAAGTCTTTGGGGGCAGTGGAGAGAAACCCAAGTCTTACCACGTACCAGGAGGCAGGGAGACTTGTTGCCAACAGCACCGAACTCTCTCAGCAGAGTGGCCCCTGGTTGGCCAGGCTCCAGGTATACACTCGGCAGTACAGCTCAGCAGGCTAATAAGAACCCCTTTCAAACCTGAGAGTGAAGAAAGTGCAGCTTTCTCTGAAGGCATTTGGGCATCTGTTAAGTTGCCCTCCAGGGAGGCACCATCCTTCCTTTTGGGACAAGGAGGCTGGAAAGAAAATTTTATGAACCGGAACTTGAACAAGTGAATGGAAAGTACAACCAGATGTTGGTTAGCTAGGGTAGAGGGAAATGGTCCAAATTTCAGGTTTCAAACTCATATCTAAATAGGTTAGAAATGAGCATTAGATTAACCGTCCTGCCAAAATAAATCGGTACGGTTTATTCCCTTAATTATCTCTATGCTTCAAATCTCCCATTCCCTGTGTTAAGTCAGTTGTTGTTTTTAGTTAAACCGCTTCAAAAGTGTTTTGAAAGAATTTTCTGGAATACTTTAAGGACAAAGGCCCTAGAGTAAACTTTTTCTGTAGATTTGCCTGTAGACTTTTTCACTCTAGGTTATTGCTAGTCTTGATGAAATAACTGTTTCCCCTACTGAGTCAGACAAAATTAAGAATGTTTTCAATTGATCTCCAGCTCTGAAGGGCTCCTGGTGATTCTAGGATCAAGGCGTATTTACTTCAGAACTGTAAGCATGTCCATTGCTTCCACCCTGACAAATTAATTGGGATCTCTGACAATGGTAATAGGAAGATCTTCACACATAACCCTCCCTATGTGTTTAATTTTCAAGTCTTTGTTTTGTTACCAGAAAACAATAAGATCACTTATAGGAAATAGCTGGTAGTCTATGTTAAAAATTTTCACAAGCTGTAAAACTTACATATTTTGAGATCTTTGTAGATTTCTTTCTTTCTTTTCGTGATTGAATAATCACTTTTTCCCACTGGGAAATCTGGGACACTAAAAAACTGCCATTAACAGATGATTTGCTTGTTGAATACATCATAGAAAATAACCTTTCATTATGATTTCGTGGACAAAATTTAAATGCTGAATTCAAATAGCTGTAAAAAGTAAAGACAAAATTGAAAAGAAATAATGCCATCCATCACAGGACGTTTAGCTGCATGGAAATTGGATTTATTGAAATAAAATGATAAATAAAAAGTACTTTCTGTCTTGAGAGAATCAACCTAGTTTCTGATACTTTTCTGTTTCTCTTGCCCTAAAAGTGTCATCAATCTCCCTGTTTAGATGCAGTGTGGCCAGGTGTTCAGAATCACAGGGGGATAAAAAGATTTAGTTTCTTACTGAATAGGGGGAATTAAAAAAAAGAGGTTGGTTTAAACAGGGCTTAAATATATGGAAAACATAGTTCCACTAACTGAGCTCCCTTTCTTCCCTCCCCCTATTCTCAGGAATAATTCTGCTACAGGGCTGACTTGGAGGCCGTGAATGGTTGACCTCATGCCAACATCAGAACCTCAGATGTTATGCTAACTTTCGCATCATTCCAGGCAAGTTGACTGTATATGGGGATAAAATTGAACCTCAAGGGTCTGATGGAATTTCACTGTGACGTTCCAATCAAGACAACTTGCTGAAACCCACAGAGCCTTTTCCCCCATGGGACCTGATGGTAGCCTCCAGAAACTGCAGCCTCAGGTGGTCCCCCTTCTTCAGTGGCAAGAATAAACTCTGGGTCCTGGATCGCTACACCACTTGTGGAGAAAATGGTATGCGAGGGAAAGCGATCAGCCTCTTGCCCTTGTTTCTTCCTCTTGACCGCCAAGTTCTACTGGATCCTCACAATGATGCAAAGAACTCACAGCCAGGAGTATGCCCATTCCATACGGGTGGATGGGGACATCATTTTGGGGGGTCTCTTTCCTGTCCATGCCAAGGGAGAGAGAGGGGTGCCTTGTGGGGAGTTGAAGAAGGAAAAGGGGATCCACAGACTCGAGGCCATGCTTTATGCAATCGACCAGATTAACAAGGACCCTGATCTTCTCTCCAATATCACTCTGGGCGTCCGGATCCTTGATACGTGCTCCAGGGACACCTATGCTTTGGAGCAGTCGCTAACCTTTGTGCAAGCATTAATAGAAAAAGACGCTTCCGACGTCAAGTGCGCTAATGGAGATCCACCCATTTTCACCAAGCCCGACAAGATCTCTGGAGTCATAGGTGCTGCAGCAAGCTCTGTGTCCATCATGGTTGCTAACATTTTAAGACTTTTTAAGGTAGGTAAAGGCATTGTCTTTCTGACCCTTGTGAAAGGACAGTAAATTATTAAAGAAGAAAGTGAAGATGAGGATGCATATAGATAGACCCTTTCTGCATCACCAGGTTCCTCAAAAGGGGGATTCTGTGCCTGGGTTTCTACACGGGTCGTTTTAATTCTATTATTTACAGTTAATTGGATTAATCATGACTCTTTTCCCCAAATAAAGAGAAAGGTGGTAAGTTCTGTGACATATTGAGTCCTTCCCATCTTGGGATGATGTCCTGAGTGAGGCTCATTTTAAATCAAAGCAAGCATTTTTAAGAGAATAATGAATACTTAGCACATTTATCACACAGAACATTTCATTGGTATTTGAGGTATGTATGAGATAATTTACTTGGTGAGACTTCTTTAAGGTGAGATGCTCTGTTGTGACAAAAGTTCCTGTGTGAAGAAACAGTATTTATTACTAACGCGTAGATGGGTGTGACACTCTGGGAGATAAGATGGCCATAAAATTGTCAGGTTTATTATAACTACAATAGAGCAGAACCTCATTAATTCAGACTGCTCCGATACAGACTTGGAATAATTATATACAATTCTTATTGAGTTAATAGTTCAAATTTAACAGGATAAATCAAGACACTTTGATTTAAGTTTGATCTATTACTTACACACTGCATTTATATGTTGAATAAAATTGGCAATATGAAATACTCTGTGTAAAAACAATTTGAGAAAGAACAAAGTGCTATAAAAATAAAGTTATTGTAACTCACCATTTTCATTAACTTTCTCATCTTATTTATTAATATCCATTTTGTAGTCTTTTGTAATAGACATTTTTTTTAAATTGAAAATACTTTTCACTCTGATTTCTTACTCAATGGGACTTGACTTTTCCAACTTAACCTGAATTAATAAGGCTTCATTTTTTATTGAGAAACTATTCCTATGCATATTAGATTTAAAGTTGGACAGATGACATAGTGACAAAAATGAACAAAGTGATAGAAAACTTCACAAAAAAGTTGAAAGGAATGGCATCAAAGGCTTTCTGGTTTGGAAGCTATCTTGGGGTCCCCATCTAGTTTGGTCCACATCTTGTGCCGGATCCTCTCTAACATCCCCCGAGAGGCTGCACAGCTGCATATGAATTCCCTTAGTTTAGATGAAAGAATGCTAAGAGGCAGCTTACTGGCTGTTTTCAGGTTGATGGAATTTCCTCAAATGAGGAGGCTATTGAGTAGAAGCTCTCTGTGTCTGAGGCATACCGGAGAGGCACAAACAGCTCCCAGGGAGCACACAGACATTTGAGCAGGACATCAGGATTAGTCTCCTGGTAGTGAGAAGGACACGGGGTCAAAGAGGCAGCCAAAGTGCTCTCGTCCTCTGCCTTCTGAAACCCTCAAAGGAAGCTAGGCAGTTGTCAATCATCTCTCTTGGGCTCATGGACTCCTTTCCTGGAGGCAAGGTGCTCAGCCAGGATTCTCCAGGATTCTCCCACCTCCTGGAGTCTCAGATCCTTCCCAGTGATTCGGATTCTGTGCCCTGTGGCATTTTCTGCTGTGGGGGCGTGTCTAGCTCAGCCCTTTGACCAACTGTTCTCCCCCCTCTGATTGACCTCCCTCTTTGCCTGCTCCAAAGCATTCCTTTCAGTTCTTAACTCTGTGACTGTGGATCAGAAACACTTAGAGAAGAGGAAAACTTTCATGAGGATCTCCACCTTTCTCTGACTTCTTATACGCTAATGCCTGTTCCCATTAAATCCCACTCTAATTCCTATGAATTCCTCCCCTTCCTGTATTGTGGTGTCTAGCCAAAAGTAGGTAAGGATCTGGGGAATAGGGTGGAGGAGATAAGGAGCTTATCTGAGGTTTTCAAAGCTTGTTTACATTAATTTTTACCACAGAATCAGCTTGTCTGATGGTGGTAATAATAATAATAATAATACCATGTTAGGTTGTTGGGTATATTTAATTAAGAGGAAATGCAGTTGAAGGGTTCTGTCAGGACCTTTAGTTCCTTGGGTTACTAAAGGAAACTTCAGGCCATCTGAAGGTGAGAGGAGAGTTTTGTTATACATAGGAGGGAAGTGCCTTCTCTCTCCTCTGTTCTTCCCTTACTGGCTAATTCTGTTACTGTTTTGAATAGCTGTGGAGGGACTCCATCTGACCAAGGGATAGGATTACTATTGATCCTCTGGGCAGAGTCAGTGCTTCAGGCCAACTCCTGAGACACTGGTCAGCACCCCGGGAGGCTGCTCTTGCTACCCTTGACTGACAGTAGGGAGTGGGTTATGTTTGACCAGGAGGGGGCGCTCATAATGGTACATGTCATGATTAACACCATCTCTGGTGTGGAGCACACGTTTAATCCTTGGAAAGCAAATCTGTTTATTGACCAAATTACTGAATTTGAAAAATTGATCTAATTCAAAAGTAGTCAGTGAGAGGGTATAGGTGCTCAGGTGGTTTTTTGGTTGAACCTGATACCAAATGAATGTGAATTAGATGATTGCAATTTATTGTTTTGCCTCCTTAATTCACTCTGATGATTGATATGCCACCTCCAGCTAGCACTCCACAGTGATTTTAATTATGAAATAATGATGGTTGCTCTTGGGATAGAAAATGGTCCACTTTACATAGGGATAACTTCTGTTTATACCCCACCTGCTATGACTGACCTGAAATATTAGTATAGGTATCAAAGAAATGAGTAGCAAAGCATTAGAGATTGGGATTCAGTTCCATTTTGAAAAATAATAATCTTTGTAAACCAAATGCTATGACTTGAATGGAAATTTCAGCACAGTTTATGGCCCTTCTACTACAGCAACTCAAGACTTATAGAATCTATGCACAGAAATTCATATGTGCCACTCATTCCTATCTCTTAGTTTGAGAACATATGAACAATTAACCTTGATAGGGTAGTAAGAAGGTCTCAACTCGTGAATTTACCCTCCTGCTCAGCAATAAACATGAACTGGATTTGAAAAAAATGGCTGGGACCTGTTTAAAATTTTATAGAAAGTATTTGGGCCCAAAGTATAAGTTATCTCTGAATGTCTCAGTTCTCTTTTTTGGACAATGTTGGAAAAGTCTGTCTCTACCTGCCAGGACCTGTCTGAACTCATTGTGAAGGAGGCTGTACCCTCCAGGCATCCCCATCTACTTTTCTTTAGTCTTGTCCCTTCTGTGGCAACCTGTCTTGTCCTGAGCCCCTCTATGTTCTCCTAATCAAAATCTTGTACAAAAGATCCACGTATTATCTGGCATCTGCATGTTAGTGTGTCTGTGTTGGAGTCGGGGGATTTCATTTGCCACAGGATCAAATGGAATGAAATGATTTGTCTTTGTAAAGGAGAGTCCAGCCTCCATAGGGGAGGTTCATTGAGCCCCTGCAGGGATACCTACCACCTCTGCCTGGGAGCTCATTTGATCGAGAGGAAAGTGGTGTTGTCCTCTTTGTTTTTCTTCTTAGGGAAACTCAGAAGCCAAAAAAAAAAAAAAAAAAAAAATTCCTTTAATTTCAGAAGTGATGGCACCAAGGGCCTGGAGTCAGACACACCTGGGAGCAAAACCCTGAGGGTGGGACAGGGCTAGCCACTCTCTCCTCCCACACCAAGCACTGTGTATCAGCTTATCAAAACTTCCTGGGAGGCCTCTCCAGTGTCAGGAGCCAGTGAGTGAATTTGTGTCTGCTGTCCCCTCCCGGAGCTGCTTTTCTTAGAGGAGTGGAAGAGCCCCATATCCCTCAGATGTGTTGAGAGTGGAAGCAAGTTTGCAAAATAGTTCCATCCTACACAAAAAAGAGTTCCACCCTATACAACGGTGGCAGTGACCCCTCAGGGCCTCCTGGGTTGTAGCAAGCCCAGTGGAAAGAAGTGTCTAGCTTTCAGAGTTTGGGTAGCTTGAAATAATTTTTTAAAAAACGAGGGGTCTTCTGGAATGTTGACTGGGAAGCCGAAGATTAAATTTGTTTATGTTTAATAAAGAGATCATTTTCTTTCCCTTTTTCTAGAACATTGCTAGTCCTTTCCTTCACATCAGGGCAAATCTATTCCTCAAAACCCTATTCATATGTCTTACTTTGGGCAAAGGATGAACATTCTGAGTTAAAAAGATCACATTGATACTGCAGGTAATGTACATTAATGTCTTCAAAGATGTGTTGGATTGTAAGAGGACAGGGTCAGATATAATTTGTCCCTCTTCCGTTTTTCTAGTTAACTTTACCTGGATTGTTAATTTTCTACTCTTGAAGGATAGGGGTTAGATCGCCTGTAGTGTATTCTTCCTTCCCAAGCAATCAAGTAAGACTTTTCAATAGCAATCCATTTGTGGGTGGGATAGATAATTTCTCCCTGTGTGGAACTGTGCTGGTTATAAATGGCTAAAATTGATCTTCATGTGAAATAAATGAAATACAGCGAAGTATCCCACTTCCCTGGAAGTCTTTGCCTACTTTGCTATGTTAACAAAGATATATTTTCTTTCAAGAGACTCTACCAAATGTAGTGATCACTAAAACCAAGTGTTTTGCAAGTTATTTATTCCTACAGTGTATTTTATTAACTGTAAACTATGAAGAGGTAAATCTGCCATATTCAGGCTCATCTAGTTAGATGGACAGATAAATGAACACAGTCAATAAACTCAGCAGGAGGTAACATTTCATGTAAGTTTTATTTGATGGCAAATAGATAATGGAAAATTGAAAGATAGACTCCTTCAGTCAGTCCTTTGGCACTGTAGCAAACTCTAATTTAACTAGGGAAAGAGCTCATTCACTGCAGATGAGATACTCTCTTGCAGTGGCCCCAAATGGTGGCATTGGATGAGAATGGGCCCTGCCCACGGTAGCTGGTACTTAAATTCACAACCAGAGATTTGTCAAAAGCATGCCCTTGGTAATGTGTCTCTCTTACAGCTCTTTAATGATTACCATTCTGAACACCTCATCCCAAAAAGCTTCACCTTGACTTTGTCAAGAAAGTCTTTTCTCACTTTCTTTGACTAGATTGTTTCCTTGTTACCTGTACAAAGATGCAGCTTGGACTTCTTTTTTTTTAATATGCACTGCACATTACTGCAGTTGTTTGTACTTCTGTGTAGCCCCCATTAGACCGTAAGTACTAGGGGCAGGATCCATGTGTGTCTGGTTTGTTGTCTAATCTTAGCCCCCACCCTGCCCCTGTCCAGGAAATCAGTAAATGTTGAATAAATGAATGAACCAATCATATCTCTCCACTCACTCCCTCCTCCCTCTCCCAAATATTGGAAATAATATTTGGGTAGATAGGACAGAAATAGAATTTTGTTTATTCTATTTTTATACTCTTTCTCTTTTTTAGAAAAAGGAACAGAAGGAGGAAGAAGTGGAGAAAGAAGGAAACATGGTATATTTTGGGAGTTCCTATTTTCACATGCTAACTCGTTTTCCTACGCATTTACATTCTCTCTAAATAGATTTTTAAGTTAAAATTTAAATAAAGTAAAGTACATGAGTGTATTCTCATTTTGCAAGGTTTAATAAATAAGTTAATAGTGTAAAATGGAAGGGGTCTACATCCCAACACATCTATTAATAAAATTACACATGCACACATGATTTTATTAATAGCTATGTGTCTTATGACTTTCATTTCCACTTAATAATAAATGTGGGAGAAATTTCCATGTTGGTTATTATAGGTCTGGTTGGTGATTGTCAACCCTGGCTGCATGTTAGCATTACCCGGATAGCTTTTTAAAAAATCAAAGGCCGAATGTTCTCTCTGATATGCAGATGCTAACACACAATAAGAGGGTGGGTGGGGAGGGAAAAATAGAAGTTCTCTGGATTAGACAAAGGGGAATGAAGGGAAGGGAGGGGATTGGGAATAGGAAAGACAGTAGAATGAATCAGACAGAACTTTACTATGCTCACATAGGAATATATGAACAGTGTAACTTCACATCATGTACAACCACAAGAATGGGAAGTTATACTCCATGTATGTATAATATGTCAAAATATACTCTACCATCATGTAAAAAGAACAAATAAAAAAATTAAAAAAATATGGATGCTCAACTCTACCCAATTGAGGTAGAACCTTGTCTTTATATGTTTTAAACAATTACCGGTAGTTCTAATATTTGTCCAGGATTGAAAACCACAAGACTTTATTTTAATAGCTGCTTGATTTTTAATTACACAAATAGATAATACTTTATTTTACAAATCCCTGATAGGGAAGCAATCAAAGGTTACATCCCTTTGATTTCTTTCTTTTTTTGGTATTGAGGATTGAACCCAGAGGCATTTTACTACTGAGCTATTTCCCAAGCCCTTTTTAGTTATTTATTTTAAAATTTTGAGACAGGGTCTTGCTCAGTTGATTAGGAGCTTGCTAGGTTGCTGAGGCTGGCCTTGAACTTGCGATCCTCCTGCCTCAGTCTCCCAAATCACTGGAATTACAGGTGTGTCCCACTGCACCTAGCTTCCCTTTGATTTCTTAAGATCTTTTATCATTAAAAAAACAGTTCTAACCATGTTAGAGCCTCATCCAAACACTGTTAGCTCTAGAGTGAAATTTGGTATCAGAGGTTTATTTCTTGGACCATTGAAGGGGCTGCATTAATGAACAAATAACCAAACCATCTTGCTGTAGGGCCGACTCCTGGGACAATGGGCATACGTCACAGGCTGTGGCTCTGCATAACATGTAGTCACTTGAAATGAGTGTAGTGGGGATGTGCTCAGGCTGAAAGGAGCTCTGTGACTCTGGTTGGGTGGAACAGATTTTGAACTTGGGAGTTTAAATCTTTCTTAATTTCTCCTTTTATGTAGCCCCAAATGGTCTGAAAATCCTTCAGCAAATACAAAGGACACTTTAAGAGCTTATTTAGTGATTAATGTCTATCTTCTGAGCAACTGAAACAATGAGATTGTTTTAAAAGTAGTGAGAAAGCTTTCCATGAGAATTGCTTGTGATTGGATGCTATATATTTTTTTGTTGCTGAGAAACCTTTCTAAGACAAGTCAGTGTAGATGTCAATAAATAAATAAATCTGTATAAGGAAAGTACTGTGTACTTTCTACTCCTTGACCCTAAAGACTGCAGTGTTTAAAATTTTTAAATTTTATTATATGGGTTTTATTTTTTAGTCCAGCTTTGGGTTTACAGAAAAACTAAAGATTACAGTGGTTTTATTTGGTTTCAGTACAGGTGGGTTTTTTTTGACAGTTTTTTTTTTGTTTGTTTCCTTTTCAACCAAAGGTTATAACTTTCTCGGAAGACAAAATCTGAAGGCTGTCTTGTGGCTGCAGTTCAGTGGCTCTCAAACTTAGCATGCATCAAAATCACCCAGGGGGCTTGTTGAAACACAGATTGCTGAACCCACCTTCCGAGTTTCTGATTCAGTAGGTCCAGGGTGGGCTCTGAGAATTGGCATTTCTAACCGTTCCCAGGTGATGCTGATGTTGCTGTTTTCAGGACACGCTTTGAGAACCACCGCTCCATACAAATTGCTTGCTGGCTGACTTAGCAAGTCAAAGGATGCAAAGCAAAAATGAGATTTTACAATATTATGTCTGACAGCAGCCTTTTTTCTTTCAACTCCTACCTGGTTGGATTTCTGTTCGTGTTGGTCATAATCACAGCAGCTGCTGTGTGCATCTATTTTTAATTGTGCGCTCCTTTGGAAGTTGTGTTCCTTATTAAATAATGCATCACTCAAGAGACATGATCAGTGTTATGGTCACTTGGACACGATTCCTAAAGCAGTGTCACCAGATCCTACCATTTTACTAATTTTGACTACAGAAACAGTAGAACAAACTGATGTAAGAAACTTAAACTGCAAGACACCATTAACTGGGTATTGAAACAGTAAGAGACAAGGGAGGCTATGATTTGTCTCAGCTCCCAGCAATTTGTCTTCAGAAACCATGACAGCTGCCTCCTGGTTTCCATTATGCAATGAGATTGCAAATAACATTCCACAGCAATCTTAATCAATAGAGGGTCACAAGAGGCCCATCTTCCCCATGGTGGGGAAAGGGCCTATTTACCCATTTAATTGATAAAACACACTTTCTGGCAAAAGACAGAGACATCTCTTTCAGCTGTAATTGGGGACTTTTCCTATTCCTCTTAACAACATCAAAGCATACATGAAATTTTTACATAGTTTAAATATACAAGGAACACCAGGATGGTAAGGTAGAGGAATTTAGGCATAGTATTTGTCCACAGCCTCCTTCACCTATTTCCTAATGAGGCCAATCTCTGCAGCTTTCCTTCATTAGGACCAGCAAGCCTGCCCATAGGCTCATGTTCTCAGTGTTGGCGTTAGTCTCCCTCCAAGATTCTTCTGGGTTCCTCCTGAGCAGAGGGAGGCTGGTTTTCTTGGTATAATATAACCCCAGGTCTACTGGTTAGTTCCTGCTTCAGAGAAGTTATGGATCAACCTCTCTGTATCCCCTGCAGGGCCACACAAGGCCCTGGGACGTGGATGGTAAGGTGTCCTTGTAATAGCATCTTACTCTTGCTTCCCTTGCCATGAATTGAGAGTGAACTCTACCTTTGTTCACTGTAGGGAATATTTCTTACACTTTATCTGCATTGTGCCAATTCTATTTATTTGAGTTCTCAGAATGTTTGTATTTATATTGCTTATGGAGCAAATGCCATATCCTATTCATGCAGATTTGTTAGATATTTGCAGTTCGTCGATGTTATCTTTGTTATCAGAAGCTGTGTATTCAAACTATAGATTATGATAATGTACTTTTGTAGTGATACTGATACTCTTTTAATAACAGGGATGAATATGAATTATATGACATAGGTCAGGTTATAGTGCCAGACTTGCTGGGTTTGAATTCTGATATTATATGTATTAACTGTGCAACTTTAAGCAAGGTAGTTAATCTCTTTAAATGTAGCTTTCTTATCTGTAAAAGAGTAGACAATAGTTCCTCCTTTAAAAGGTTTCTAATGCAGGCTGGTAAGATAAAGTACATAGAGCCCTAAGCAAATCCTTGGTACAGAGTGGGCACCATAGGTATTGGTTATGATGATGCTGAAGATGAATGTATTTATGTCCCCCATCAGATGGATATGAATTTTGTGTTGTACTTCTTCAATTTCTCAACCATTCATCCTGACTTACCCAATTTTATGAAAAATGGCATTAACATTAAAGGTACAGTCACTGGTCAAGAAACAGAATGAAATGATAGATCCAAATGGGTTTTAGTATAGAGCAAGACTGTAGTGTTCTTCAAGGCCAAATTTGAGACTGAGACCTTACCAGCTCATGTGCTAGCCAGGTGAGCAAATAAGTAGGAAAAGTAGGGTAGTTATTATAGTTCAAGTATATGTTTTGGGTGGTGAGAGTCAGTTTTATTTAAAAAAACAACAAACCAAGGAGAAGATTGGGTGGCCCAAAGAAAAGCTTTGCTAAACTTCCATATGGCTTCTGCACCTGAACAAAAGTTCCTTTAGGATTTAGTTGTGAAAACAAACAAAGCAAAACAATTCTGGCTGGCCTTGACTCTGGCCAGGACCCCAGCTTTGATGATAGAATTGCAGTTGAAGACAGGCAGCTGACTAACCCAGGGTGGATGGCAGGGTGGACAGACAATATGCTCACTGTCAACTAAGACTGTTGCCCTTTGTTGAGGGAATGTTATGGTTTATATAGGAGGTGTCCCCCAAAAGCTCATGTGTGAGACAATGCAAGAAAGTTTGGAGGTGAAATGATTGGGTTAGGTGAGCCTAACCTAATCAGTACATTGACCTCCTGGTGGGAATTAACTGGTGATAACTGTAGGCAGGTAGGATGTGGCTTCAAGACGTGGGTCATTGGGGGCATGCCTTCAGGGCAGATATTTTGTTCTTGTCTCTCTGCTTCCTGGTGCCATTTCCTGAGGTACTTTCCTCCACCACACTCTTCTGCCATGTTGTTCTGCCTCACCTTAAGCCCCGAGGACTGGAGCCAGCTGTCTGTGGACTGAGACCTCTGAAACCATGAGCCCCAAACAAACTTTTCCTTCTCTAAAATTGTTCTTGTCAGGTCTTTTGGTCACAGCAGCAAAAAAGTTGACTAGAACAGGCAAGAATTTTTTTCTCCCAGGGACATCTATGTAACGGTGATTCCTGTCCCCACTACAAATGTGTTAAATGAAAGCACTAATCAGAAGTACTTGCACTAGAAGTAACGTTCCTTTTGTTAAGTCCAACATATCAATTATGCCTTCATAAATTTTCATTTTAATAAAATACAGAGAATTTACTCACATGCAGAAGGACTTCATAGGAAAGAGAAATTATGTTTACACAATGCAGATTTACATGGTCTGGTTAGGAAGGACCTGTATAAGACAAGATTTTATGGTAGACTGAAATAATGCTGAATAGTGCTTGGAATAGCTCTTTAAACTCAGTGCTGAATTCCTTTACTCCCCCACGCACACACCGAGAGAAGTAGAACAGTGCCAGCAGTTTACCCATTTCTTTCTCCTACTCTTTTAACCTAATGGGTGAAACAGGTAAATAGGCATTGTGCAATCAATTCACCAGTAGGTATTTACTCAGCCCCCTGTAGGTATGTGTACCATGTTTGACACTGCAGCAGATACAATGAAAGAAAAGTAAGATCCTAAGCTGTCATATGCTCAGAATCTAGTTGAGAATAAATTACCAATGTAAAATACAGGGAAGGACATGAGTTGATCTCATAGGGGCTACACCATTGGGCAGCCTGCCAGGTTCAGAGCAAAGCTGACTTCATCTGAGGGAGCTGCAGTTATCAGCCAAGCTTTTTTAGTCAGTTTGGTCTGCTAAAACAGGCATCACAGACTGGATGGCTTAAGCAGCTAACCTTTCTCATTGTTTTGGAGGCTGAAAGTCTGAGATCAGGTACCGGCATGGGTAGGTTCTTGGTAAAGGGCTTCTTCTTCCTATATGGATAAATCGTCTCATTGCATCCTAATGTGGGAAAGGGGGAGAGAGAGAGAGAGAGAGAGAGAACGAGAGAGAGAACTCTCCTTTTTTTTTTCCTTGTAAGTTCTGTTCATATTAGTGCCTTACGAGGGTACTAATCCATTCATGAAAACTCCATCCTCATGAGCCATTGTCTTTCAACCTACATTCTAGGGGACACACATTCAATCTATAGCAAAAGGCTTTATATAGTGATATGGAATTGGGTTGGGCTGAGAGGTTTGGGTAGGAGTTTGTTAGAGTCTGGAGAGAAGAAAGGGTCTTCTAAGCCCGGGAATTCCACGGACCTTTGACCTGAAGCCATATCACACTCGGCTATGATGGGGCTGGAGGTAAGTGGAAGCCTCTTTTCCCTCCTCACGGCACCTGTCTGCTATGACAAACCTTCCAAGGTTTACTTCAGGAAGATACAAATGAGGAAGGTCGGGAGCTCTGTCCCCAGCTCCCCCTACACACAAGGCTGGGGTCCTTCAGTTAAAATCCAAGCCAGTGGGCATGGAGTATCCAAAGGAAAGAATCAGGGGGCTGTGCCTTTGTAATCAGGGGTGTAAGAATAGGTAAGGGGGTGCATTGCTGTGGAATTTAAGGAAGGAGCCCAGGGAACACCCCCAACCCCCTATCCTGGCCACTCCATTCTTTCCTATTTGAAGAATCTATGTAAAAGGTGAAGATTGTGCCTTTTTCCCTCATGGATATCTTGACTGCTTATACTATTATCATTAGATAGATATACAATTGCTAAAAGAGAAATTAAATGCGTTATCAGTGAATTGATTCAATTGGCCTCATTCCCATAATTCAAGCCTGTCCTTGAGGGGCACACAGTTCCGCCTTTCTGACCCCTGAGTAAGCAGAGCAATCATATCTGCTCTGCGGTTTCACATGGTAGTAAACAGATCTCAGCAAGATAAACACTCGGGGAACTGACAGTCATCTGAGCGGAAAGGATTTTGAGTGATGGGGAAATAGATTTTGTATTGGAAATGGCATAAATGATCATTTTTCTACTTAATGTGGCAGCGCTTTAGTCTTGATTCCCACTCTCCTGTCCCCACCTGTTAGAATGGGAGCTCAATGGGAGGTGGGAGCTCAATGGGAGGTGTTTTGTCGTCTGTGAAACTGCAGGGACGGATTTTTTCCCCCTCTGCCTGAGGAAAGAAGATACTGGAAATTCCGGTTTTGTTTTTTTTTTTTTTTTTTTTTTAAGTTTGGATTCCTTTATTTCATTTGCATTCATGTAATTCATGCAGCTTAAGCAGCTAGTGAATTTGGCTGGGGTATAAATTAATATTTACAGGTAAAATCTTGCTGAAAATAAAATAGATTAAGTGGAGAATATTTTTCCCACAGCTTCCTTCTCTAACGAAAATGAAATCACCTAGCACTGCTCTTTTCCTGAATGCTCCATCTGTCAGCTCCAGTCTGATGTGAACCTGTGCTGTCTTGGCAGTGTCAGGACCCGGGGTCTTCATGTGAAGCAGGGTGGGCTTAGCACATTCTGGGAGAATTGGGAATTTAAGATTTAGTCTTAAATTTTCTTTAAAATACACTGAATTACACTGAACTAAAATGAAAACCTTTATGTTTAGACTGCAATTACAGTTAAATTTCAGCTTCTACTGATCAGTTTTATGCAAAGCATACAATACTTTTTTTTTAGCTATTAAATCAGTGATCTAAAATTTCGTGGTACAGGATTGAGGAATAAATATTTTGGCACCTTATTTAAAATTTTTTTACAAACTTTAAACTAATACCATTGGTATTTAAATCTAGCAAAATAGTACAAGTTTAGGTTTGGGTGTAAAATAAACATAAAATGTATAAATTATGCTTATCATATCACTTGATGAATTACCCCTAAAGAATCCCTGTCCCCTTAAAAAAATGGTTTTCATTGTACTTTGTTTTAAGCAACTCAGAATTAAGTTCAGTAGAGTTTTTTTTTGCATTTATTTTATTTTATTTTTTTATAGTAAAAATATTTAAAATCCTTTATTATAGCTTTCTGAAATTTACAGTACATTATTGCTATCTGTGGTCACCCCACTGTTCAGCAGCACACCAGAGAAGTTTCTACTTTTAACTTAGTACTCATTGAATACACTATCCCAGCCTTCCCTCCCTACTATTTTCCCTGGCAAATGGTAACCACCATTCCACTTTCAACTTCTATGAGATCAGCTTTTTTAGATAAAGTGGCATCATGTGTTATTTTGTCTACTGTGCCTAGTTTATTTTCTTTTTTCTTTTTTTTTATTATTTAAACAAATGGGATACATGTTGTTTCTCTATTTGTACATGGAGTCAAGGCATACCATTTGTGTAATCATAAATTTACATAGGGCAATGTTGTTTGATTCATTCTGTTATTTTTTTCTCTTCCCCCCACCCCTCCCATCCCTCTTTTCCCTCTGTACAGTCCTTCCTTCCTCCATTCTTACCACCCTCCTTATCCCTAACCCTAAACCTAACCCTAACCCTAACATTAACATTAACCCCTCCCACCCCCCATTATATGTCCTCATCCACTTATCAGTGAAAAATATGGAGCGTTTCACGAATTTGCGTGTCATCCTTGCGCAGGGGCCATGCTAATCTTCTCTGTATGGTTCCAATTTTAGTATATGTGCTGCTGAAGCGAGCACCAGTAGAGTTTTTAAACAGTTTTTAAATGGGATGGATCTTAACTATGATCTATGGACATTTGAACATTTTAAAGATGTTTTAGAAATCATCTTTTAGTACAAAATCATGTTTTAGTACAAAATAGTTTTTCTTTCTTTCAAAGTGATTGTTTTCCCTAGTTCCAAGTCCTTAGAATCATGGTCTTGGAGTTGAAAGGAATTTTTGAGGTTGTCTTTTAAAGCCTACCATCCAAATCAGACCTCTTAAGACCCTTGGCGGGGAGTTATAGGTAGATAGGATTTTTTGATTTCTGTGTTAAATCTGTTTCTCTACCCACCCACTCTCCTTTAATGAATCTCTTGTCACGTGGTAGTCCTTTAGATATTTCCCTTCTTATTCCCTAGCCATGAGTTGTCCGCATGCTTCTCCTGGTAGTAACACCAGAGTTAATGTTTGACAGCCTACTTATATGACAGGCTCTATGCTAAACACTTAGCTTGCCTAATCTTATTTGATCTGCATCATAATTGTCAGATAAGATGGTTTTCAGCAGAGGAAATGAGGCATATCTAAGGTCACCTGTAAAGTAAGTGGCCAATGGGTATTCCAACTAGGGTCTGATGGATGCAAAAGTCTGTTTTCAACCATTGCTTTGCACTGCCTTTAAGATGGCGTGTTTTCAGATTTTCTGTATGGTTTCCTTTCTTTGAACACACTCCTACTGTTAGTTTAACACTATTCTGAGTTAAATCCATTTTTTTCTTTGCCATTTTAAAAGATTGAAAAAAGTTAAGCCCTCCACATGGAAGACTCCAACTCCGTGAGCCTCATCTTCTCAGTGTGTAGGTGGCCAAAATGGCAGATGACTGTTCAGCATATCCATGGTGGGCAGTAGTCTCACTACAAGGATGGGGTCTGACTCCACATGGCTCCATGTGCTTTTCCTGTCATTGGAGTGGCCACACAGCTCCCAGGAAATGTTAGGAAACTTGTGATTCTTTTAGCAGCATTGACAGGATCTTCCTATTGTTCCAGATGTTTTCTGAGGAGGACATCTGATGGGAAGAGTTTGTATTATTACAGATGGTCAGAGCAGTTTATAGATAGGAAGTTCTCCATGGAAGGACTGATATAGCCAGACTTCATTTTTGAAGTTGATGACAGGATGTGGTGAAATTACTTGGACTTCAGGAAAACACTGAAAACATCAAAATAAATACATGTGTTGTGCGCCTACTCCTTTCCCAAACTAAAATGTGACTTATGACAGCATTTCCTCAACATGTGGGATCAAGTTCTAGATCAAATGGAGAGAAGATAAAATGAGCCTCTTTATATTAAGGTGTTTTTCATTTACTTCTCATTTCCATTAGAGTCTAGCCTAGAATGGTTGGGTGCATATATTGGCACCAGAAATTGTGTGGTTTTATCAATATCAGGAAAAACAAAGCGTTCGTTTTCTTATCTGTGGGAAGAGGGCACAGCCTGAGCCCTGTATCTTGGTAGAAAAAGAGAACTGAGTTCTCGCAGCCACTTTTGTGGGGTGGTCTTGACCAGCAGCCTCACTGCCCCTGTGTCATCCCAGCCAGAGAGCTCTTTTCCACTCTGGTGACCCTGTCCTTCCTCTGTTACTTGGTCTTGGACCTCCATTCCAAGACTTCTTTAAGCTATAATGTGTTTGGTTACACCTTTACTTTGAAAACACTTTTGATCTTTTTAGAGTTCCTTTAGGTTTTCCAATTAGATAAAACCAGCTTTTTATAACCTTTTGTTTCCATGGTAATGGATTCTGGGACTGCTTTAGAAAACCACTAATTTCATGTGCCAGTGTAAAGTTAGGATTATGGATTATGCAGTAAATATCTACGTGCTCAAGGAGCCTCGGGCTGATAGAAGCACTTTAGAACAGAGTCAAGAAGAGAGGTGAGCCTCTCTCTTTTTTTTTATCGTAAACAAATGGGATACATGTTGTACTCTGTTTGTACACGGCGTAAAGGCATACCAATTTGTGTAATCATAAATTTACATAGGGTAATGTTGTTTGATTCATTGTTATTTTTTCCCTTCCCCCACCCCTCCCACCCCTCCCACCCCTCCCACCCCTCTTTTCCCTCTATACAGTCCTTCCTTCCTCCATTCTTGCCCCCCTCCCTAACCCTAACTCTAACCCTAACACTAACCCCTCCCACCCCCCATTATGTGTCATCATCCACTTATTAGCGATATCATTCCTCCTTTAGTTTTTTGAGATTGGCTTATCTCACTTAGCATGATATTCTCCAATTTCATCCACTTGCATGCAAATGCCATAATTTTATCATTCTTTATGGCTGAGTAATATTCCATTGTATATATATACCACAGTTTCTTTATCCATTCATCAATTGAAGGACATCTAGGTTGGTTCCACAATCTGGCTATGGTGAATTGAGCAGCTATAAACATTGATGTGGCTGTATCTCTGTAGTGTGCTGATTTTAAGTCCTTTGAGTGTAGGCCAAGGAGTGGGATAGCTGGGTCAAATGGTGATTCCATTCCAAGTTTTCTAAGGAATCTCCACACTGCTTTCCAGAGTGGCTGCACTAATTTGCAGCCCTACCAGCAATGTATGAGTGGACCTTTTTCCCCACATCCTCGACAACACCTGTTGTTGCTTGTATTCTTGATAATCGCCATTCTAATTGGGGTGAGATGGAATCTTAGGGTGGTTTTGATTTGCATTTCTCTTATTACTAGAGGTGTTGAACATTTTTCCATATGTTTGTTGATTGCTTGTAGATCTTCTGTGAAGTGTCTATTCATTTCCTTAGCCCATTTGTCGATTGGATTATTTGCATTCTTGGTGTAGAGTTTTTTGAGTTCTTTATAGATTCTGGAGATTAGTGCTCTATCTGAAGTATGATTGGCAAAGATTTTCTCCCACTCTGTAGGCTCTTTCTTCGCATTGCTGATAGTTTCCTTTGCTGAGAGAAAGCTTTTTAGTTTGAATCTATCCCAGTTATTGATTCTTGCTTTTATTTCTTGTGCTATGGGAGTCCTGTTGAGGAAGTCTGGTCCTAAGCCAACACGTTGAAGATCTGGACCTACTTTTTCTTCTATAATCTGCAGGGTCTCTGGTCTGATTCTGAGGTCCTTAATCCATTTTGAGTTGAGTTTCGTGCATGGTGAGAGATATGGGTTTAGTTTCATTCTGTTGCATATGGATTTCCAATTTTCCCAGCACCATTTGTTGAAGAGGCTATCTTTTCTCCATTGCATATTTTTGGCAACTTTGTCTAGTATGAGAAAATTGTATTTATTTGGGTTTGTGTCCGTGTCCTCTGTTCTGTACCATTGATCTACCTTTCTATTTTGGTACCAATACCATGCTGTTTTTGTTACTATTGCTTTGTAGTATGGTTGAAGTTCTGGTATTGAGATACCCCCTGTTTCATTCTTCCTGCTAAGGATTGCTTTAGCTATTCTGGGTTTCTTATTCTTCCAGATGAATTTCATAATTGCTTGCTCTATTTCTGTAAGCTACGTCATTGGGATTTTAATTGGAATTGCATTGAATCTGTATAGCACTTTAGGTAGTATGGCCATTTTGACAATATTAATTCTTCCTATCCAAGAACGTGGGAGATCTTTCCATCTTCTAAGGTTTTCTTTAATTTCTTTCTTTAGTGTTCTGTAGTTCTCATTGTAGAGGACTTTCAACTCTTTTGTGAGATTGATTCCCAAGTATTTTATTTTTTTCGAGGCTATTGTAAATGGGGTAGTTTTTCTAATTATTCTTTCCAAAGATTCATCACTTATGTATAAAAATGCATTAAATTTATGTGCATTGATCTTATATCCCACTACTTTACTGAATTCACTTATGAGTTCTAAAAGTTTTCTGGTGGAATTTCCTGGTTCCTCTAAGTATATAATCATATCATCCGCAAATAGGGATAGTTTGAGTTCTTCTTTTCCTATTCGTGTCTCTTTAATTTCTTTGGTCTGTCTAATTGCTCTGGCTAGAATTTCAAGGACGATATTGAATAGAAGTGGTGAAAGAGGCATCCCATCTCTGCCTTGTTCCAGTTTTTAGGGGGAATACTTTCAGTTTTTCACCATTTAGAATGATATTAGCCATGGGCTTAGCACAGATGGCCTTTACAATGTTCCCACTATCCCTATATTTTCTAGTGTTTTGAGCATGAAGGGATGCTGTATTTTATCAAATGCTTTTTCTGCATCTATTGAAATAATCATGTGATTCTTGACTTTAAGTCTATTGATCTCTTTCTCTTTTTTTAAGCCACATTTAGTGGAATTTGGAAAGTGAGTCCCGCATTGCAGGCAAATAGCTTGGGAACATTAGCGTGAAATTTAGTGTTTGCTAATCAGCTCAAGGCAGAAGGAAAAAACTAACTTGAGGCATTAATTTCAAATTGAACAATATATAAGAAGCCATGGAACCCCATTTCTGGTTTTTTCCACACAATCTTCCTGACTTCTTGCAAATGTCAGTTTTGCACATGGGGAGTCAGATGTGGGAGGAGAGGCTTCCTTTAGCCATTTGCCTTTTGGTGAAAAGGAGATTGTTTCCCCAAACGTAGGGAAGTCTACCTGGCATTGTCTGCAGATACACCTTTTAGGAATCTGGGGCACAGATCAGAACTCAATAGAAAAATTTTATTAAGAGTGAGTTGGCTAAAGACAGTGGAAACATAAAAATTAGAGATTTTCTTTGAAAAATAGAACTCCTTTTGTAAATCTTTAGGCACTGAGCATGTGGAAGGAGGAGTAATCAGAACTTTTTTTGTCAACCCTGATTTTGCCCTCTACAACATTACTATTTGTTACAGGGCAGGTGAGTGTGAGGCAAGAGAAAAAGTGGAGAGGAGGAGAGAAGATGGAAGATTGGAAAGGAAGATTGGGAGTGTGCTTATTTGGAAGAGGACAATGAATCAAAGTGCCCCTTTCCCCTCTAACATAGATTTTAATATTTTAAATTACCAGTGCCACTATTGAGTACATTAAGAGGCTTCTTATGTTGACCTGATTATAATTCCATTCAGAATAATGAATGACATGCCATTGACAGATACCCTACCCAGGTTTTTCCCTCCCTTTTTTGACAAAACATAAAAGTTATAAACAACTGTAATGAAAAGTTTTCAGAAGCATTCTTCCAGGAGACAGAATGTTGAGGGACCAGAAACACAGGGCCAGGACATTGTAGAAAATGATTTCCTGTAAGACCTGGGGTTCTGCACCTGCCTGGAAGGATTTAATATTCTTATCCCTAAATAAAATTAAAGGGAGGTTCATTCATTTCAGTAATCAGTATTCATTTTTTACTTCTTTTTGCTAAGACTGAAAATACCTGTTAAAATAGGTCTTTCTGTCTGGCAGGGAGAGTTCATGAGGACTGATTGATTTTGAACCCATCACTAGAGCATTTGGGGCACTTCTCCAAACTTGCATTTGCCACTCCTCCTTGCTCAAGATACAGCAGACCTTGATCAAAGCCATCTTAGTTCTATCCAGCAGTGCTGGCTGCACACAGAGCTGGACTTTCTGCTTTGGTGATAAGAATGTAAATGTACGATCTCCCCAGGAGGGAGCATCCACCATGCTGAAGGTAAGCTGAGACCAGTTCTGGCAAGAAGACCCCTTTGGGTGTGCTGGCTGGTCAGCCTGTTGCCGTTGAGAAGGACTTTCTGTAGATGCAAGTACAAACATTCACCAAACCACCCTACTGTCCAAAGCAAAGCTCTGTGGGAAAGCCTGGTGGGCTCTTCTGCCTATCCCATGTCCTATCCCAAATGTACCCCAGATCAGCAGATGGATTGTGCTCCCCTGTAGAAAAGATCTAGTTAGCTGTAGAGGGACTCTGCCTTAGAGGCGGAGATGCTTCTACCTACCTCCTCCCTCTTCAGTTTCTCCTTTGCTCTTTTCCTGCTTTCCTGTGGGTGACGTGAGCATTTTTTAGAATTCCATGTTGATTTATCTGTAGTGTTTTAGAGTATACCCCTTTATGTAGCATTTTACCTTCATCATTTATTAAGGCGGTATCATTTTTTAAGTTCTGGTTAAGTCTAGAAACTTACCTCCCTTTACCCTTCCCAATAGTCATAGAATTGTCTTAGATATTTCCTATGTACTCCCTGAGAACCATTAGATAGTGTTATGACTTTTTTTTACTTTAATTTTCTAAATTCTGTTGATGAATAAAGAGAAGCAAAGTCTACTATTTGCTCTCTGTTTGCTCTTCCTTCCTGATGTTCCAAGGTTCTTTTTTTGACCTTTTCCTTTCTGCTTAGAAAACTTCTTCAGTCTTTTAGTCTTTTTTCACCTGAGAACACCATCCCTGAAGAATATTTTCTCTGGATATAGAATTCGGATTGACAGTTCTTTTTTTCTGGCGCTTGAAAAATGTTATACTACTTCCTCTGAGCCTTGATTTTTATTTTTATTTTTTAGAAATCTTCTGTTGTGGGATTGCTTTTTTCCTTGTAGGTAATGCGACATTTCTCTCTGGCTACTTTTGAGGTTTTTCTTTGTCTTTGGTGTGAGTATGACCCACCTTGGTGTGGACTTCTTTGGGTTTTTCTGTTTGGTGTTCATTCAGATCCTAGATTCTGTCCTTTGCCAACTTCAGAAAGGTTTTAGCCTTTATTCACTAGGAATTTTTGTTTTTCATTCCCACCCCTTGTCTCCACCCTGCTTCTGGGAGGCAGCTGTTATAAGTCCTGTAGGTCTCCTGAGGCTGAATTCATTTTTTTTCTTAGTCTAATTAATCTTTAATTTAGCATGGGTAATTTCTATTGTTATTTTGTCAAATGTACTGGTCCTCTGTCTTCCCTGTTCTATGGGGGCCATCCACTAAAGTTCCCCCACCTTTTTGAAGAAAATTTCAGCTATGATATATTTTAGTTAAAAGTTTTCTACTTGATTCTAATTTCTATCTTCTTTATTATTATTATTATTATTATTATTTTTTTTTTTGCTGACTTCTCCTTGTTTTGCTAACTGTAACTTTTCTTTGTTTCAAGAATGTTTGCACTTGCCCCCTGGGTCGTTACTACTCAGTGCAGGGGTACTAGTGCCTCCTGTGTGACCTCACTGCCGTCACTGGGGATCAGGCCTGCACTCTCAGGGGTGGTGGTGGAGCCTGGTCTCTGCACTAACCTTCCCAGACGCCAAACGAGTGGGCGTTACTACGTAGCTGAGATGGAAGACAAGTCTCCTCACTCAGCGGTCTCCAAAATCACGCTGGGGTGTTGGTCCCTCTGACAGTGTAGGCCCCAGGCCTTGGCCTGTCGGGGAGGGAGTTGACCACAGGGTGTGTTAGTGCGAAAGGACTGGGCTGGGTTCGAACTTCACGGATCAGCCTAGCCTTTATTCAGGAATAGAATCCCACCTCCGATGGATCCACTTTCCTGGTGGAGAATGAGCCACTGGCCAAAGGGGGAGTCTGGGCTTATATAGGTTGTACTCGGAGGTGACTGAATGAGCTTGTCATTTGGGGCACTTGGGAATTTGGGGTCTTTTTTACTGGGTGAGATGGGCGGATGTGGGGTCAGCGTTCAGGGCTTCTCTCCTTCCCTGCAGGGCCTCAGTGTATTGTCACTGGGAAAGGATCAGTGCCATCAATGTGCTGCTCTTGTTTTACTCCCTCTTCCCAGACACTCTATTTTGAGGTTTCTCATTTTCCACATCCAATAGGGTGGGTAATTTTTTTTTCTTTTCGTAGTAGCATTTGATTGGAGGAGAGGAATTATTATCTAAATGTTTCTTTTCTGCCTAAAGGGGCTATCTGCCCCTTTCCTGGTTCCTTGAATAAAGATATTTTTTGCTTGTTTGTTTGTTTTGGGTAGCTATTGGCATTTCCAGCTTGCTGGTCTCTCCAGGATAGACTAGAAAAATAAATGGACTACAGGGGGAAAAACTGAAATCCAAGAATTTACTATCATGCTATTCCTTGAATCCTGAGGTGCTTAACCTGCTTGATTTCATCTCTCCTCCTCAGTCTTCTTGTGTGTCTTGGATATCATGCCCACCGCTTTTAGCTACATGTGGGAAGGACAGGGTAGCCCACATTTTCTCTATCTTCCTGTCAAAGCCCCTCTGGATCCTTATCTTTATCCATACCAGATGCCTTTTGTGTTTCTGCACTCTTTCAAGGTCAGAGAGTGCAGCACACTTTTGAGAGCATCTGGTAATTCTTGCAGGGGACTTAGCTTGGAACAGGAATGGCTGCAGTGTAGAACCAGTCTCTATCTAGCTCTGGAGACTTAGGCAGGACAGGTGGTGAAGTGGCCTGGTCAGATGCTTCATGGTTGGACAAACCTGGGTTCAAATCCTGTTTCTACTATGTATGTGTTACTTAATCTTGATTAAGCTATTTAACATTTCCATTCCTTATTTTCTCTACCTTTTATAAAGACAAGGGGTGACATAATTCTGGTGCCTGGCACATATTAGATACTGTATAAGAAGAGTCATTATTGTTACAATACTGGTTATAAACCCCCTAGATATTTTGTCAATAACCTGACCTCTATTAGGAGAGAAACCAGTCCAAACCCTTTTTGGTAGGGTGCATTTTAGGTAAGCAAGTTATCATTAGGTAAGCAAGTTATCAATTTTAGGTAAGAAAGTTATCAATAACCCCAGAAATGACAAACCACCTATCCCAAATTCTGCCTCTGGAGAAGAACATTGGTTAGGATACACAGCAAGGACTGGTTTCTCTTAGAAAGTAAGTAGAGTGATTTCAGAAATGAAGGGTAGCTTGTTAGTGAATTGATGCTGTAATGAAACCCCATACTCTGTTTAAAATATTTTACACTATAAGAAGCAAACTAAGGGGTGTTGGGGAATGTTTCTCTGTTCCCTAAGGAGAACTGGAAGAATGAGTGTTTTAGGGAATATTCAGTTACTGATAACAATATAATCATTCACAGACTTAAGAATATCTTTCAGCTTCTAAATATAAGTCAGATGAGAGGGCAAGAAAAAAGGGACTTATGCTTTTCCCAGGAGGAAGGGTAGACTTCTAAGCTGGAAGGGAGAAGGGGGCTATTCCTTATTGAGTGACTGCATTCAGTGTTGAGGGACTCTTGAGAGAGAATGTTGTGGAGGCCATTTGGTCACTCTGGGGTCTGAGCCAATGTGTCATCCTGGAGCACTCATGGAGTATCAGGTCAGGTTTCCTCGAAGCAGAGCTGAAGACAGGGAATCTTATGGAACTTATTTGTTGAAGAGCATTCTCAAGAGAAAGGATATGATTTCAGGTGAAGTCTAGCCTCAGCCTGAAACTGTGGGATGCTCAGGAGCATCAGTTACATCAGAGTCTGTCTTATCTTGAGGCAAGGAAGTGTTATCCTTGCATCAATCAGTCCTGAGCTACAGACACCCTAGTCTCAGACACCTGTGGGCAAGGATAATAGAGCCCTATTATCCAGGACAGTTCTTCAAAGAAGGTGTAAGGTCAACAATAGCACTGGGAGTTGCTACAAGAGGGATCCCTAGAAAAACAGGCAGGGCTTGGGCTTCATGCCTCAAGTTTTATCAGTGGAACCATGTGAAAACCACTGATCTGGGTAACGGAAGTCTTGCTTTATACCTACAATTTGCTGTGTGACCTTGAGCAGTCCTTCAACCTCTCTGCCTTATAGTTGGGAAAAAAAAAAAAAAAGATTGAAATAAATGGACTCTTAAGGCCTGCTTGATTGAGCTGAGTTTATTGAAAATATTGGATTTAGTGAGAGCAGCGCTTTCTCGCCTATGGACCACAGAAGACCAAAGGCAGAAAGTGTGAAAGGTTACGACCACATGGCCTGAGCCCAAGCAGGCACTTTTTGGGGTCTGCAAGTAAAGAGCCTTTCTTATACCAGGGGTTCAGAGTGGAAGGACTGAATAGCTTGGTGATCAAGAAGACAGTAAGGAAGTTCACATCAAAAACTAAATTCAGAAAGCAGATTCTGGGAAGAACCAAAACTCTTTGTTCCTTGTCGGCACGGTGAGAGTGGGGATCTGTTCTGGTCTGAAGTTGGATTTAATGTTTAGCATCTATACTTCTGTTTCTTATACTTTGTCAACTTTTTTCTTGATATTCATTTCATTCATCTGATAAGAACCCCTTTTTCTAATTTGATTGCATTATTAGCAATATTTTACACTAATTCTTTGGCTCTCTACTGTAGCTCATGCCACTAGGGGATGAGGCAGATATTTCTGTATTTTGGTATGTGCCTGCGTGCAGAGACCAGAGAGCTCTTGGGAATATTGGGAGAAGGTGAAGTTGTGCAGATGGATGAAACCTTAGCAATGTCAGTTCTGGGCTCTCTGAGGACAGATGCCTTCTAGAGGATGGATGCTTCTCTTGAGAATACTTTATTGTCCTCTAACACAAGTGGTTAATGTTTTGCCAGTTACTCTTACTGAAATAGTGGCACAGATTCACTGCTATTCCTGAGCCTCGTTTGGTTTCTCAGGACATTATAGGTCAACATCCACCAAAATAGACTCCTAGAGAGACTTCTCCTTTCATGAAGGGCTTTGGATTACAGATCTCCTACTATTCTCAAACTTCAACTCCTCCTGGGCATCATCCAAGGCCAGAAGAAGTCGAACCTTAGGTCACATTGATGGGCTTCCTAAGATGATATGGAAGAAATCTTGAGTAGGCGTTTTCTTTGGACATGGTTGCTTCTGTTGGTTTTCACCAAAAGTCAAATGTTTATTGTGTGGAATTGGATGTCTTGAAGAAGTTTTCAAGCTTGATTAATTTATTAATAAAAAAAATTGAGTCCTTATGGGACCATTTTTCAAAGGGTTCTGCCTCTATCAAGGCTTCAGGGCATTTGAGAGGAAAGAAGGTGCCAGCTTGGTGGAGCAAGAAGCAGTCTTGTCAAGGAGGGAGCTGCTTGTTTGCATGGGTTTTGCTGAATTTGGGTGCTGCATTGTGTGTTGAGCTTTCAAAGGAAGGAGTCGGTCTGTTGCCTAGTCAGCAGATCAGTGGTCTGCTGGGGCTTGCACCCCTCAGATGCTCTTCCCCTGCTGGGTGGAGCTTTTAGGAAGGGTGCAGAAGCTGGTTCGCATTACTGGATTTAAATAAGGCCAGTATGGCAATGTCACTTTTCCCACTGACTCTCTTTTTTCTGGGCCCTTGAAATATCTGTGGTCATAAATAGTTACTTACTTAAAATTCTATGTGCACCTCTAAAAATAGTTTTATTTAGAAAGAAGAAATTAATACTTTAAATACCTCCTTAAGATTTAGTAGTGTGACTTATGGAATAATTTTGGTCATAGAAATAAAAGTTCTTTACTGAATTTCTGTATTTCAGTCTTGAGGTAGCAGCTGACATTCTCAGGATGTGGCTTCCTTCCTTGGCTGAGATGTCAGCGGGACAGATATCGCCATTTGCTGCTAATGATGATTGATGTTAGTCAAAAAAGTTCTTCTATGTCAAGAGGGCACTTGGAAGCTGGCTGCAAAGAGCAGTTCTCAGCGTCGGAAAGCATTTGTTATCACTCACGCTTTGATGCGGCAACACATTGCAGTTCTTGGCATAATGAGAGGCAGGTTTCAGGAATTACTGCCGCAACCAACTCATACCTGCCAAACTATAAAGACAAACTGTATTGAGGATTAAAGGATGGAATCCCTTTGTGCTTTGTTGCGGCAGAACTGAAAGGTTCATAATGACAGACGGAACCATTAGGAGGCATGAAAGGAAAAGCAGCAGCAAGGCGGAAAGTCTTCTGGGCTAGAAAGGAGTTGACGCCCTTTGAACATTTAGGTTCAAATAACATGCCGTCCTGTCCTTTATCTCCAAAGACAACACTACTGACCCACTGTCAGTAGAGCGCGTGCTGTGGGTTGTTTTCCAGCAGAGGAGATGGATTTTCTTCAGATCCGTCATCCCATGCTTGCCAGAGATCTCTTTTGGGACCAGTGAGAGGCACTGAGGAATCTGAGCCTGGAGAAGGGGAGGCTGGAGTGTACCAGCTAATGCTTGTTAGGTGCTTGCCCTGGGACAGGTCCCCTTCTCGGCACTTCACCGAGTCACCTTGATGATTCTTTATTGCCAGCCTACCTGGGAGTTAGGAATGCTCCTTAGCCCCACCTGAAAATCCCCACTGAAGAAGGCAAAGAACTTGGCCAAGGTCATGCAGATCTAAATTGTGCAGCTAGGATTTGAACTCATGGAGTCTGATGCCAGATCTGAAGCTCTAAACCCTACGTCCTGCCAATAGTCTAGCTGGCTGCTGAGAACTTGGACTCTGAAGTCAGAGAAACATGGGCTCCTGAGTCCCCCAGCTAGTTTCTTAACACTGTTAGGGAAATAAAGGAAGTCAGGGAGGCCACTGTTTTTTGTGTTTTGTTGATTATTCTGTTTTTGTCCCAGGAGTGAAGCTAAGAGGTGGTGGTTCTTGAGGGTACATTAGAAAGAATTATCTGGGTGCTAACAGTTTTAACGATGCAGTTTTCTGGGCCTCACTGAAGAGAGATTTTAACTCAGTGACCCTGGGGGAGTGGTGACTAACTGGACCCAAGAACCTGCATTTTAAGCAAGAGTTTTATATGATATGCAGGAAGTGATCATCATGTACCATGGTGAGAAGCCCCTAGATATGTGAGTCCTTGTTCTGAGTTGGCCTTTCCTGCCCTGGTCTATCCTACAAGGCTGACTGACCACAGGTGGCATGCACAAGGTTTTAGAATTTACCAGAATTCAGAGTTACATTTCATAATTGCCTTGTGCATTTAGCCATAATTGAGCAACCGAATGGCACACCAATATTCTGTGGACTCTCTTGATCTTTAAAAACAAAAGCCAAAGGGGGAAAAAAGATCCCCAAACACTGAAAAGAATTGATAAATTTCAGTGCTAGCTGGTTCAGAATGAATGATGAAGCAAATCCAAGGATCTCTAGGGAACTCCTACCGGTGGAGGGGACTTAAGGGACCCTTAATTCATACTATGGTTTTATAGATGCTGAACCAGAGGACACAGGGAGTGAAAGGACCTACTTAAAAAAAAATCACACAATTAGGTGTTGGCAAAGTCTGCAACCAGAATTCTGATGTTTGCCTGCATGGCTACCCTGAACAAAGGGCCAAAACTTGAACTCTGGGAAGTTCTGCATTCCCCAATTCAGGTGACAGTGATAAGGATGGAGGAATCCCAGACCTGCTGTGGCTGCATGAGCTGTTTTTCTGGATGTCTCTCTCTACCATGTCCAGCCAGTAACTGCGGCACATTCTTTAGAGCCTTTTGTAAACTGCCTTTTCTGGAACAGTCCTTTCCCTGGCTCCTGCACTGACTCTCAGTAGAGTTCATTACTTCTTTGGCCCCTAGGGTACCTAATGGCATTTATTGTACTTCCTTGAAATTTGCTGCTTGTCCTCTTTCCTGGGATGAACTAGGTGGTATAAGTAGAGTCACCCTCCCTCCCTCCCTTTTTGGACACTTGGAGACCTTATTTACCATTTGTTTATTCATTTACATATCTACAAGTAGAGCTCTGGGTACATTTAGAGAAAATGGAGAAAAGGAAAATATGGATATGATAAATGGGAAAATATGTAAATAATTAATTAATTTAAGAAGCTGATACGGACAGTGAAAAAAGTAAAACAAGATGGTGTGATAACTTTTGGCCAAGTGGTCAGGGAAGGGCCCTCTCAAAGGGTCTGTCATTTTAGCTGAGACTCAGTTGAGGAGATTTAGGATCCATATACATATCTGAGAGAAGAGTATTCTAGATGGAAGGAAGGGAGAGCATGTGCCAAAGAGCCAAGGTGAGTATGAACAGCAGGCCAGTGTGGATAGGATGGGCCTCATCTCAAAAGACCCACCTGTAGACCATGGAGGAGTTTGAATCACGACCTTGGGGCAATGGGAAGCTTGTAATAGTAGGTGTGTAAGCAGCGAAGTGGCTTAGTGTAATTCTGTAATTCACATTTTTTACAGAGCACTTTTATTTACTGAACCTGGGCTTAATAAAATGCCACAGGCACACTCTACTTGTCAGTTAGTTTGTATTTTTTTTTCTTTGAAAAATTTTTATAGGCATGCTTGCTAAATTCTTTGAGGGCCAAATCCATATTTTAATAATATGCCAGTAGTTTGGACCTGGCAAATAGCAGGTTCTTGGTGAATATTTATTTGGTGCATAAATGAATGATTTCTGGATTATTTTGTCCTTTGGAATAAAGAAGGAACAAAGCTGTCTCTGATGGGGTGATTTTTGTTTTGGCAAGTCCACTAAATAGTAGGTGGTGGCATATTGTGAAAATGAGTTAGCTAACACCCCAGCTTACCTCAGCTCATGTGAGGTTTTATTTTATTTTTTTCTCTAGAAAATATGGGTATAGGTAAGCTGGGAGGTGACAGAGTAGGGTCTCTCCAAAGCCCCCAAAGTTACAGCAATATTATCTCACTAGCCTTTAAGCAGCAGATAGAGAAGAGCTGGGGATATCTGCCACTGGCATCGGAACAAACTGAATAATGAGGAGTTCTTCCAGTAGCACACACACAGAAATGCTGCGTATCATACAAACATCAACCTTTTAAATGCATAGCTCAGCTCATAAAATAGAAAATAAGTCCACAGGGGCTAAAAATGAAGAGAGAGCTGACACCAGGGTGGTGAGTAAGCCACTGAGCTGTGGGCTGCTTCGGGGGTGTCGGCAGATCACAGAAACCCAGGGCCTTGGTTTCTAACTGCCACATGACAGGGGTGAACAGGGAGCCTTGTGGCTTGGGAGAACCTGCGAAAGCCAGAGATCTTGAAGATGTGCACTCTCAGGGAAAAGAGGGACCAGAAAAATCCATCTAGCAGAGAAAGTTGCTCTGAAAAATTGTTCCAGCCTTGGCTGGGGATATGGGAATAAAAGGAGTCTCTGCTGAGAATTCTGACCTCATGAGACTTTGGGGCTCAACTTTACATGTATGCAGTCAGAAACATCAAGCAGACGAGATAAGTGGATTGCTGTGTGAGAGAGTAGAATGCCTGGCGGAATCTGAAGAGAGTCTCTGCAGGGGCAGGCAGCCACAGCGGGGGCTCTTCAGGATCCTCAGATTAAAATCAGCCACAGATGAGTTCACGATGAAAGTCGCCCGTTACGCAGGGTAAACAAACCGTCAGTGGAAACAACAAAAGATAGAACTAGACTTCCCGAGAACTCTGATGGAAGAATGATCAGAGTCAGAATATGAACTCTGTCCTTAAAATGTTTACTGAAATAAAAAGCGGAATTGAAAATATGAGCAAGGAACAGGAGGCAGTCAAGAGTGACGAGGCAGCAGTTGAAAAAGAACCAGAGCAGAATTCTAAAAATAGAGCATTATGTCTGAAATTAAAAACTCAGAAGGGAAGGGAAAAAAGGTTTTAACCTCCAAAGGTTGTTTTCAAAAATCACTGATTGGTAAGAGTTTGAGTGTACAATATGGCTAAAAAGTCATAATCCCAGAAAAGTGTAAATTTATTAGTGTACCACGATGGATTTCAACAAATTAATGTACCACGTAACTATGATCCAGGTCAAGAAATAGGACATAATTGGCATCTCAGAAGTCCCTTGCATATTCCCTTCCAGATAATCTCCCTCTGAGGTGAACCACTGTTCTGAATCCTATTACTACATTTTACCTATTTTATAATAAATTATAAATGAATTTATATAGTATATGATGTTTTATACATGACATTTATCTCAACATAAGAATGATAAAAAGTATGAGATTCATTCATTATTTTAAAATATAGGTATAGTTTTCTTCTTATTTAAGGTAGTATTCCATTGTCTGAGTATACCACAATTTATTCCATCCTGCAATTGATGGGTATTTGGGTCATTTCCAGTATGGGGCTATTATTTCTCTATTTTATGTCCCAGTTAAAGATAGCACCATGTCATAGGTTTATTCCCAGGGGTGGAATTACTGGTCACAGAGTATGCGTGTGTTCAGCATTAGTAGAAATTGTCTGAGTTTCCAAAACTTTTCTAACCCAGATGAAATCTTGTATGGAAATTCAAGAAACAAAACCATTCTCAACATGTCAAAACTCACATAGAAAACCTAACACAATGGATAGATTAACAATAGGTTAGACCCAGTGAAGAAAGAGTCAGTGAATTGGAAGATAAATATGAGAAAACTTCTGGGATGTAGCACAAAAAGACAAAAGAATTAAGGTAAGAAAAAGGTTAAAATTAGGAGACCCCAATTTATTTCTAATTCAAGAAGACAGTATAACTGAGTCAGAGAGCCTACAAGTTATCAACTCAGTATTATTCAATCAAGATATAATATGACCTAAGAAAACTTGGAATGGAACCACCATTTGACCCAGTTATCCCACTCCTCAGTTTATACACAAAGGAGTTAAATTCAACACACTACAGTGATGCAGTCACATCAGTGTTTATAGCAGCTCAATTCACAATAGCTAAACTATGGAACCAACCTAGGTGCCCTTCAACAGATGAATTGATAAAGAAACGGTGGTATATCTACACAATGAAATATTACTCAGCCTTAAAGAAGAATGAAATTATGGCATTTGCCAGTAAATGGATGGAACTGGCTAAGCAAAATAAGCCAATCCCAAAGAACCAAAGGCCGAATGTTTTCTCTGACATGTGGATGCTAATTCACAATAAGGAGGGGGTGCTAGGGAAAAACAGAGGTACTTCAGATTAGACAGGGGAGAGAAGGGAGGTAGAGGGAATGGGGGTAGGAATGATAGTAGAATGAATCAGACATTTTTGCTCTATGTGCATATATGATTACATGACTGGTGTAACTCTACATCATGTAACAACCAGAAGAATGAAGTTATACTCCGTTTATGTATGATGTGTCAAAATGCATTCTACTGCCATATATCACTAATTAGAACAAATAAAAGCAAAAAAAGATATAATATGAACCACACATGTAATTTTAAATTTTCCAATATGTTTTATTTATACAATATACAATATATACAATTTTGAATTGAAATTTGAATATATACAAATTTGAATATGAAAATTATTTAGGCATTTTTACGTTCTTTTTTTTTCATATTAAGTCTTCAAAATCCAGCAAATAATGTTACACTTAGGTTTAGAACAGCCTCCTTTCAAGTGCTCAATAGCCACATGCGGCTAGTGGCCACCACATTAGGTGGTGCAGATCTAACCAGTGAGGTCTGTGAAGGCAGAGAAGTTGACTGAGGATCACTAGGTACAGGGAGAAGTGAGCCAGTTGAAGTAGAGGGTGGGAGGAAAGTGGGTTAGTATAATGCCACTGCAGTAGAAGGGGGCTGTGAATTTCTGCACTCTTGTGTCCCTCTAGACACTTCTTATATCCTTCGACATCCAGTGAATGGCAGAATTACAGCTGCTGGGTAGTTCAGAGCCATAGTAAACAATAGCCTAGTACAAGAAGAGAAATATGTCATATCTGTTGCATTTACAGAGGGGATTTAGAAACTGAGAATTTAATTATCCCCATGCAAATTTGACCAGAAGCCTAAAGTGAACATATCTGACATTTACATCAAAGTTCACTGTGGGTATTAATAGAACCAGGCAGGTTGGAAGTGGTTTTCATTTCTTTGGCTGTAATAATACAAAAACTTCACAATGAGTACAAGTAGGTCGTTACTTTAGTTTTTATGTCTCAGTTAAAAGGTAGCACCATGTTCTAGTGTGCTCACACACCACAAAAGCTTTATTATTGGTCTCTAGATCAAATACCATATAAATTTGACCCAAGTAACCTCAGGCTTCCTGGGAAATTCTATGTTTGGGTAAAATACGTGACTGTAGGCAGTTGGTTCACTTTTGCAACAGCTTCAAAAGCAGTGAAGCAAGGTACTTGGAATCTGTCTAGCCTCTGCTGTTTGAAAAGTAGTAATAGAATTGAAAATGTATTTTTGTCCTTAAAAACACCTCTAAAATGCTGTGTTTATTTGTGTAATGATAACACTTTTTATGTTGGCTCTGCCAGTCCAAAAATAGGGGTGTGACTATTATGCAAGGGAGACCATTATGTAAGGTTGTGATCTTTAGGATGGAAAAAAAATCTTTTCTCATACCCCAAGTAAGAAACAGACCCAGTCAAATAATTGCTACCATTGTGTTTGATCATGGGGTTGATAATGAAATTATTAGTTGAACCCAATTATCCCCAGTATTTGTCCTAGTCTAATCCCACTGCTATAACAATACCTTTGCTGAGTAATCCATAAACCATATAAACTCATTTCTCACAGTTCTAGAGGTGGGCACATCCAAGATCAAGGCATTCATATGTCTGGTGGGACCTTGCTCTTTAACCCTCACATGTTGGAAGGAACCAAAGATGAATGGGCATGAATCCCACCTAAAGTCCTCACCTCCTAATACTATTACCTTGGGGGTTAAGTTCTAATCTATGAATTTTGCATTTACAGAGGGGATTTAGAAACCCAAACAGTCATGCCATGCAAGGCCAGAAGTTTCTATTGTACTAAATCTGAGATCCTCTTTATATTGGCTCTTCAAAAGTTTATGAAACAGTCTCAGTCTAAAGATACATAGTTGATCATCTTACAAAATATGTGAAAGCATGTCTGTCAAATGTTGAGCCTTTTATTTGGGTCCATCATTCATAAAACCAAAAGGAGCTTTATATAACGAATGCCAATGTTCCCAGGGGTCTTGAGATTGAGTTTATTGGTGGAGTGGAAGATTATTCAGTGGAAGGAGAACTAGACTAGATACTGGAGTGTCTGTTGTGTGACTTGGGCTGTCACTGATCACTTTCCATTTGGGTGATTTTGCTGAAAGAAAGATTTATCATCTACACTAGGATTAGAAGAAATCTCTGATCTCACACTCAAATAGCTAGAACTCTTTAAAGCATCCACAATAAATAATCACTCTGTTTTGGCTTGAATAAGCCAAAGGTCACTTCTTTACAACACCATTCTCTCCATTGTTTATTATTTCCCAGGGTTAGAACCTTCTTTTCTTTGCATTAGAATGTTCTTCTTTGCATTGAGCCAGAACTTTTTTAGCTAGTGCCCAACTCATAAGGGGCTTAAACAGGCAAAATATCATAAATATGAAAGTTTTTTTAACACAAAGTAAAGAATGTATACACTGTATCAGTATAGTTTATTGATGTGAACCTACTTATATGGATCCTAGTCTGAATTGTAAAAGTCAGAATTCTTGCTTTTCAGAAACTTCAGCAACTTCCCAAATTGAAAGATATCAACATCTTTGTGGTTTGGACTTACGAACCAGGCTTTTGTGGGTTTGCCTTAAAAGCAGGGAGAAGAACTATGTCTCCTTTGACTAACAAGTTGCCCTCATGGTTTTCAAAGCTGGTTTCATTCTTACCCTCAGTGTTTAATGTTGAAAATCTTTGCTCGGTTAGGAATTCTCTTGCTTCCAGGGACTTCCTTTCCTAGACACTAGAGCCTTCTAGTTTTCTCTAGCGCAGGGTAGAAGGTGAATTATAAGTTGTGGGGGTTGCACTGGTCCCTAGGCTGTCCTAGAACCACACACTGGCCCTTATTTGTTACCTATCTATATAGAATATTCACTCAGTATTATTAATTCATTCAGCTAATATTTGTTGAAAGTTCATAGTGCTCAGCACTGTTTTGACTCAGGAAACTCTAAATATCCTTTTTTCCAACATGAAGAATCATTTCCAGGGGATCTTCAATCAAGATGGAGCTAGTCCAGCTGTGATTGCCCAGAGTACTTGAACCTTGATCTCTATGATTTCCCCTTGGGTCTCTCCAAAACATCTCCCCTCTTTATCCTGCCAGCATTTGTCCCTAGAAGGGCCTTTACAGAGGATATGGAGCATCCCCGTGGTTCACAGTCCTCTGGCCACTCTGGAAACTCCAGTTCCAGCCCTAAAGGTTTGGGATTTGGACTTGGGCAGGGAGAGACCTGGGAAGTCACTGAGCAGCACACCTGGCAGGCTGCTGAAGTCCCAGGGTGTCTGGGGTGGGAACCCCTCACTCACTCAGCATTCCTCTTTAGACAGCAAACAGCTGAGATCTTGGCTGGGCTTTCCTGCTGGACTGTATTCTTGGCTTCGAAAAATGTGACCGGGTGTTAACCAGTTACCTTTCTGACTTAGCACTTGAGTAATTTCTTTCTAACAGCTGCTATGTCTCCCTACTTCTCACTGAATGAGTTTTCCAGGTGAATTTACCTCCTCAGCAGTCTCATGTGCAAACTGAAGGTGTAGTGTCTTGTTCTAAGTGCTAAGCCTTGTTGAGGCCAAAAGAAGAAACCTGAACTATATTTAAGCAAACACGTAAGTCCCTGAGCTCACAGCTGGCGGGCCTTTGCTGGCTCCCAGCAGGGCAGCAGCAACCGTAGCAGCAACCGCAGCAGCAAACGGAACCTCCATTTTAGATATTTATATCTAAGACATTGAAATAAACACACATTAGACATTCCAGAGTAAAACTTCTGTGGGAAATGGAACTGGGAACAATATGTCCCTAAGGACAAGCCAGCCGTTCAAGGCAAAAAAAGAAAATCGAGGAACAAGAGAAAAGAAATTTGGATTGCTCATGTGCTAGAAAACTCCATGTTGCCCTGTAATGAAATGACTGAAAACAAGTAGCAGATCCCAGGCAGAATGAGGTGCAGAAGAAGCTGGTAATGCTAGAGGCATCAGGTTCACTGAAGCAAGTGGTTGGGGCCGAGAAAGGGGCAGATCTGTGAGATATGAGAAGAACAAGCTAAGTCGTAACTGTAAAAGCTTTATAATGATTCATTTATGGATCTGCTTCCCCAGAGAATCTTGAGTTCCTTGAGATGGAACAGCAGAGACTGGCTCTGGAGTCTCTGGGTCTGTTACAAATCTTGATTTTCTACTCATCAGCCAAGTTCCTCAACACATAGCTGTATCGGTTTCACCATCTATGAAACGGCCATTGTAGTGACAACTTCCTTGTGGTTTGTGGTGGGGACTGTCAATGACAGGTCGTGTGCTTAGCATGGAGGCTGGTACTCCTTACATGTTAGGATGGGTGATTGTTATTTATACTTCTGTGGTTGGTACTTGGCTCAGTACACGGCTCATAGCTAATGTTCAACAAATGTTTGTTAAATAAGTGAGCATTTTTCATTAGCGGTTTTAAAAAAATTTTCATTGCTGGTTAATTTTATTCTATGTACCATTAAGACAGAAAACTTTGAAATAAGGATTCTAAAAATAATGATCAAATGCATAGATAAAGATATAAATATTTTCTCTTAAGAATACAGTAAGCACTTTTGTAAAAATCGGGACTATATTCCCTACCATATGTCTTATCATTTTGCAAGTAATTAACCAGTGTGCAATTAGTCATGTATCTCCCCAGGTCTGCTCCTATTAGTTTTAGTAAAAGTGGCTGTATCCTCTCTACAGTCTGTCAATAATCCTTAGAGTCATTGCTACCTCCTATTTTCCCATATGCACTCATGTTTGTGGACATTCAAGACCTGTTCATTTCATCACCTGATCGGCCTCTGAATCTGTTTCATGAGTCTCTCCTTAGGATCACTGCCTTAGTCCAGCTACTGTCAACTATTATCTACATTAATGTCATAGTGCCCTGACTGAAAATTAAGGAAAAGTCTTCTAGGAATGTCCAAGAAACAAATGATTAAACTTCCTGCTGGCAAGCTCTCTGGTATTCATGCTCATAGAACTTATGAATGATTTAAGCAGCTTGGATTTCCATGGGTTTGCAGAAAGTTGGAGGCGCCTGCTTTCTCTCCTACAGAATTATGCATGGGGAGAGTGCTACTGAAGCTAGTTGGACATGCATTTGAAGTGCACATTACTTGAGGTTGTTCTTGAAGTTTGTTATCATGGAGCAATGTTAGTTTCAAGGAAGATCATGATTACAGAAGAGCTAGCTGTGGAGAAATCTAACATAGGAAGATAGGAAAACTACACACACACACACACACACACACACACACAAAACTTAATCCAAAATTATTTAGCAAAGTCCACATGTATATGTAGGGCAGCTGATAGTGAGAAAAAATCTCATAGGACTAAGGAATCAATCACTCAGGATTCAGATGCTGAAAGTTTCTATATTGATTAGGAAAACCCAAGTTAAATGGATTAACAGACTCAAATCAGCAGTTCTAAAAGGTGGCTTTACCACATTTGAGCATACTTATTGACAGGCTTACCGGAATGGGTGAGGAATCTAACTTGGCAAGGAATCATAAAGTATACTGGTGGAGCAGCATGGAATGCATGACTACATCTCACCCACAAGGTCCAATTACTTCTGGTAGAGATTGAGGAAAATGTTTGGATGCAGTGGTTGGGTGGAGAAATACATTTGTCAGGAAATAAAACTGAATGGTTTAAAGACTGGTCCTGGGACTGGTGTTCTGGATGCCAGTGGTTCTCAGTGTTCTCATCAAAGGCAGGACTTCTTAATGGAGCCCAAAATGGATTGGGATTTTGGAACATCAGGTTAGTCAACCTAGTGATGTAGTTGCATGAAATGATGCTCATAAGCATTCCTGCTTCTGAAGGAAAAAGAGGAACCTGTTTTGTGCATAGGAACCTGGAGGTGAGTGGAGAAGAGGATGAAGAGGAATACATGGTGTCTAGTTAGTAAGACAGGTGAAGGTCAGAGGGAAAGGAGTGGGATTTGTGAAAATACCATGTGAAAGTTTGGGCATACACAGAACTGTAGGGCCCAGTGATCAACTGTAATGCTAGCAAGTGAGTGTTCCTCCAGCTGTCTTGCCCCACCCTGCCATAGACCCCCAGTGAAATGCAGCACTGTGGACCCTCCTAGTGGACCCAGCAGAGTGCCGTGGAGAGCTTCAGAATAGCAGTGGGGACAATAACACCCCACGTCAGTGACCTCATGGTATTCCTGAAGACATCATGGCAGTGTGCAAGGGCTCTTATGTGACTCAAGAGGCCACGACGAGCCAGAAGGCTGAAGTGGAGAAACGTGACTGTCTGGTTTTGTGCTTATTGGATGTGACATCTGATAGCATTCTCAAATGGATTGAGGAAGGCTTCAGAGCAAGCCTGAGACCTAGTGATTCAGGCATTAATGGAAATGTGACTCCATTTATATTCATGGGCTGGTAAAACTTAGAATATTTGGAATTATATACAGTGTCTTAATTCTAAAATGATTATGCTATACTTAATAGCATTCACACATGGTGAGACAAAAAACTACTTAGCACTAATTTACAATGAATCACAGAATTTTTAGCCCAGGAAGGAACTTTAGGAATCATCTGCTTCAACCCCCACAGTTTAGAAATTAGAGTCAGAGAGCAAAAGATGGGAAGTGACTAAGCTCTGTGATGTTGGGCATGTTAGTGACAGAATTAGGACTGCATCCATATCTCTTGGGCCTTGAATTTGGCCAATTGAGGACAAAAAGGAGGAAGAAATCAAGTTCAAGAAAATTCGTAAAAAATATCAAGTACAACTTGGTTTCACATAAAGATATAATTCTAAAAAATTACATGTCTATTGTAGTTATGTATCAAACCCACCAGTAGTTCTCTAAGTAATAGTATATATGTCAAGAGAAAATTCTAAAGCTTTAGTTCTATGAGTAGGCTCCAACATCAGCTGTGTCTTTGGCCACTATCTTGGCACTCCTCCTTGTAGGTTTCGTTAGGGGAGGGATGTTGATTTCACTGCAAAAGGGAACACAGGCCTCATGTGCTGCTCACATGCATCCCTGAGCCTTGCTTGAGGTCTCTGCTCTATCTCAGACACTCTTCCAGTAAATCCTCCTACAACTTCTCCTTCTCATCTTTTGTGTATAAGCTCAAGAGTCACTTCCCAAGGGGCTGCCACTCCTCACCCTCCCCTTCCCTGATGGTAACACTTTCTCTGTGACCTTCAACCTCAGGTGCTTTTACCCCACAAAGAATGCTTGGCAATGTCTGGAGACATTTTTGACCGTCACAAATGGGATGCTAGTGGGTAGAAGCCAGGAATGGTGCCAAATAGCCCATAACCCAAGGGACAGGTCCCCACACACAAAATTAGCGGGTCAAATGTGTCAGTAACATCAAGATCGAGAAACCCCCTCCTAATCCATTGCTTTGTTTTATTTCCAAGACTCTACTACAACCCTATTTATTTGTTTACACATACATGCTTGTTTTAGTCTATTTCCCCCCACCCCTGATCCCAATGAAAGGTCTGCAAGATCAGGAAATTTGTTTTGTTTATTGTTGTATAAGCTTCTGGAACAGTACATGGCACCTGGTAGGGGCTACATAAATATGTATTAAATTGATTAAATGAATAAATGTCACCACTACTAGAGAAAATTATAGAACTAGCTATGCTATGGTGTATTGTTCTTGCTGATGAAAGAAACTAAGGCAAAAGTACCAGATAAAATAGAATGCCTGGATTTTATTTTGGGGTTGTTCCCATATGTGTCAGCTTTTTTTGCTGTGATTAAAATACCCAGAAAAAGCAATTTAGGAGGAAAAGAGTATTTTGGCTAATGGTTTCAGAGGTTCAGTCCATGGTCAGCCAGCTCCATTGCTCTAGGCCTGAGGTGAGGCAGAACATCATGGTGGAAGGGTGTGGTAGAGGGAAGGTCCTCAGTTAATGGCAGCTGGGAAGCAGAGAGAGTGAAAGAAATGGGACAGGGACATGATATAGTCCTAAAGGGCATGCCCCAGTGACCTACTTCCTCCAGCCAGGCCCCACCTGCCTACAGTTACCACCTACTCAAATTATTAATCCATCAAGTGGATTAATCCACTGATGAGGTTACAGCTCTCATAATCCAATCTTTTCACCTCTGAACATTGCTACATTGCTTAACACATGAGCACTTGGGGGGATATTTTTAGATCCAAACCATACTTCCTACAATCTGGATCAGCACAATTTTGTCATTCAGAAAATCAACAAATGGAAAAGGTGAAGGTTATTGAAAACAAGTGGGTGACAGCTGTCAGTATAATCCCACGACTCCCATAATTGTAGTTATCTCGGCTCCCACTGAGAAGGGGAATGGAAATGAAGCCATTTGTACCTAAGCTGCAATTGGCAGAGAGTAACAACTTATTGATTCCTGCTGTCCAGGAAGGCCATGTTTTTTCTCCGTGCCTTTTCATTTCTAGTCTGGGTTGAATTGAGAACACAAATTCTGCTTAAATGTATTAACAGCTTCCTAATGTAAGCTATCACTCATGAGGAAATGAAAAGAATTATTTACAACACGAAAGAAGGCCAGAGTTTGAAGCTGGTTTATTTTAAAAACAATAAAGAGCAACCCTGTACTAGTGTCAAATTGAGATGGCCTCAGTGTCATTTTCTCAGTAGAATGAAATAATATATTAGTGAGTGCATCTAACTAGCAAATGTGATCGGGGTATTGTGGAAATAAAGACGGAAAAGTGCCTTAACAGCTTTAAAATTCACAGATGGCAAATCAAGTAAAAGATCTGTTTATCACCCTCTGAGCACTTGGTAAAATGCACATCGGAGGGCTGGATGTTTCTAATGGCAACTGCTGCACTTTTGGAAACCTCAGTGGAACCCTTGACTCTCTGATATTTAGCTCTTCCAGTGTCTTGCGGCAGAACGGAGAAGCCACTTTCCTGACCACATGGCTCAGTGCAATCCAGTTGTACAGCCATTCTGCTTTGCCAGGAGTGTCTGAAGTGAAAAATCAGAGAGTCAAATATGTATAATAATGCAATGGAGAGTGCTTGTTTATGCCTTGTGTTATGCTTCAAAATGTCTTGCACAAACAGCTTGATACAGAGCATTATGGAATATTAAAATCTGCTTTCCAGTGTTTGGGCTCTTTCTGTCGACTGTCCAGTGACTGTTACGTACTTTAACTGCATTGCTTGGGCACCACTTCTTTTTTAATGGCATGAAAATGTAAATTAATTAATGAACTTGACGGCTACCTAGAACTCTAATACATTTGACCACAACTCTTACATTTAACCTATTTTGTATTTTAAAAATATTTCAGCATCGTCTCTCTTCATTCACATGACATATATTTAAGCATGCTGTAAAATTAAAAAAATTGTGTAGAAGCCTTTCAATATGAGGTCATCCCATTTGTTGATTCTTTTATTTCTTGAGTTTTCAGAGTCTGATCAAGGATGTTGGTGTTTGTGCCAATTCAACGCAGTGTCGACCCTGTGTTTTCTTCTAGCAGATGCAGTGTTTCTGGTCTCATTCTTAGGTCTTTGATTCACTTTGAGTTGATTTTTATGTAGCATGAGGGGGATCTAGTTTCATTTTTCTTCATGTGAATATCCAGTTTTCCTAGCACCATTTGTTAAAAAAAGGTTATTTTTTCTCCAAAGTATGTTTTTTGGCACCTTTGTTGAGGATTGGATGACTGTATCCATGTGGATTTGTCTCTGTGTCTTCTATTCCATTGGCCTTCATGTCTATTTTTACCAATATCATGCTGTTTTTGTTACTTTAGTTCTGTGGTATAATTTGAGATTGGGTATTGTGATCCAGAATCACTCTTATTGCTCAGTATTGCTTTGGTGATTCTGGGTCTTTTATTTTTACAGTTTTGTGAAGAATATCATTGCTATTTTGATGGGAATTGCGTTGGATCTATGTATTACTTTTGGTGATACATCCATTTTGACAATATTAATTTTGCCTGTCTAAGAACTGGGGAGGTCTTTCCATTTTCTAAGGTCTTCAATTTCTTTCTTCAGTTTTCTATAGTTTTCATTGCGGAGGTCTTTCCATGGTTAGATTTATTCCCATGCATTTTATTTTGTTTAAGGTATTGTGAATAGAATGATTTTTATGATTTCTTTCTCAGCAGATTTGTTATTAGAGTATAGGAAAGCTATTAAAAGCATGAAGAGAAGGCCTACAGAATGGGAGAAAATCTTTTCCTACTTTTCTACAAGGGATTAATATTCAGGATATCTAAAGAACATAGAAAACTCAACCTCAAAGAAATAAATAATCTAATCAACAAAGAAGTAAATGATCCAAACAGGCATTTCTCAAAAGAGTAAATACAAATGGCTGACAAATATATGAAAAAAAATTCAATATCCTTAGTAATCAGGGAAATGAAAATCAAAGCCAAACTCAGATTTCATCTTATTCCAGTTAAAATGTCAATCATCAAGAATACAAATAACAATTAATTGCTGGTGAGTATATGGGGGAAAATGTAACTATATATTGTTAGCAGGACTGGAAATTAATACAACCACTTTGGAAAGCAGTATGGAGATTTCTCAAAATACTGGAATTGGAATCACCATATGACTCAGGTATCCCACTCCTTGATATTTATCCAAAAGAACTCAAAGTAGCATACTGTAGTGATACATATATACCAATATACATAGTTCTGCAGTTCACAATAGCCAAGTTACAGAACCAGCCTAGGTGCCCATAAACAGATGAATGGAAAAATAAAATGTAGTATATATAAAAAATGGAGTTCTACTTAGCCATAAAGAAGAATGAATTATGGAGTTGCTGGTAAGTGAATGGAAATGGGGAACATCTTGCTAAGTGAAATAACCCAGACTTAGAAAATCAAGGGTTGAATGTTTTCTCTTATGCAGAGGCTGGAGAGAAAGAAGGATTTTTTTCCAAAGGAAGCATCCCATGAAAATAGAAGGGAGGACAGTAGGATAGAGGAAGAAGACCAAGGTAGAAGGAGGAGGGATAGGAAAGGGAAGGAATTGTGGGATGGAATTGACCGAATGATGCTGTGTGCATGTATGAAGAGATCACAATGCGTTCTACTTCTATGTGTAATTATAATGTACCAATTTAAAAAATTTAGGAAGGAAATCCAGGAGAGTAGAGGAGGAGAATCAGGAGGAGAGAGGAGAGGAAAAGAAGATGTACTGGGGATAGAAATATTGTTGGATGCATATGTTATATACATCTATGGAACTGCCAAAACTCTACTGTCATGTATATCTAGAAAGAACAAATACATGAACAAGAAAGAAAGAAGTTACTGAGCCATGAAAAAACCTTAATTTATATTGCTAAGTGAAAGAAGCTATTCTGAAAGGCAGCATTCTGTATGATCTGAACTATATGATATCTACAAAAGGCAAAACTATGGAGACAGTAAAAAGATCAGTGTTTGTAGGGGTTAAGAAGGAAGGATGAGTAGGGAGAGCACAAAAAAATTTAGGACAATGAAACCATTCTGTGTGATACTGCAATTGAGGTGCATGACCTTATGCATTTGTCAACACCATGGATGTGTGCTTGACACCAAGAGTGAATGCTAATGAAAAATGTGATCTTTAGTTAAAAACAATGTATCAACATGGTTCATAGATCGAAACAAATGTGCCAACAAATGAAAGCTGTTAATACTTTGGGAGAGGATAGATGGGAACTCTCTGTATACTTTCTGCATAATTTTTCTTTAATCCTAAAACTGCTTTAAAAAGTAGTCAATTTTTATAGGAATCTAAAATATATTTGTAATTTTATATTTTATAAATATTAAACATTTATAAAATTAAAAAAAATGAACCCCACCATTATGTATAACTGTAATACACTAACCAAAATATAAAAAGTGGTAAAATTAGAAAAACTCTTTTCTAGTTATAGAGGGTTTAGAGGGTTTCTTCTCTTTCTTTCCTTTCTCTGCCTTGCCAACTTCCCTTGTCTTCTTCCATAAAACAGTTCATGCAAGTTCAGCCTTTCATCACCACCTTTAAAAATATATGTTGTCAGATACAGTGTGAATCTGACAATTGATATTTTTGTGAAATTTATTTGTTATTATTAACCTATCAATGAAATAAATATGATAATTTCATTTATACTCTGTATTGTCCACTTATAATATGGATCAAGTCATGTGCTTCTGAAACATAATTTATGGTGTTATCTGACATAGCCTTTGGATTCTAAGACAGGTCTTAGGTCTGTTTCCTAACTGAACACTAGGAAATTGTCTAAATGGTAGAGGCCCCGAGGCTCTTGCTTCATTGAGCTAAAAAAAGATGCATTTATCCTGAAGACAAAGATTCTCACCTCTGTTAAACACCTTTAGACCTTAGTTCACAGGGAGCTCAGAAGACAAGAATGGCTGATTGATTAAAAAATTTAATAGAACTCTTACAAATAAGTGCCATATTTGAAGATGTTTATGATCTTATAAATGAATGAGTGGTATTGTCCTTGTGTGGAGGAAGGCTTTGTAGTTATGTAAACTTGAATCCAAATTCTGGTATGTCCATTTATTAGGTCTTAAATGAGTTTAAAACTTTGCAGAAGAATGCAATGCTCTCATGTCTTATACATATGATAAATTTTGTGTGTTCTTTTGCCTGTTTGAAAAAATAAAGCAAACTTTTCAAAGTCTATATTGGTAAAATGGGGACTAGAAATAAATACCTCGTAGGATTATTATAAGAATTAGTAATATATATGGAAAGTGCTTCTTTACCCGGAACTCAGTAGGCATTGTATAGATGGTGATTATTAACAATATTTATTTGTAAATAAGCAAAGTAGAATTCATGGAGAATCTGGAAAGAAAGTTTTTTTGTGGTGATGTTTATAATATGAGATAGAACGGAGGGTGTTAAATATGCACAACACACACACACACACACACACACGAAGTGTACACATGCATATACATTCTGAGCTAGAGCCTGAGATGTCAGACTCAAGAAGGCATCTTTCAGCTGTGATTTTAGCTTCTCAGTGAAAAAAAGACAGGATCAGAATTGTAGGTTTTCTCTAGTGCCTTGTAAGGAACATGGAATAGGCTCAGCAAGCATTGGTTGATTGGGACAGTGGTTCTTCCTATCTTTATTTCCTTAATGCTATGACAGCTTGTTTTTCTCTCTTTTTAGGATTTGGGGTACAAAATGGGATGAGTGTTGGGCACTCTTTGTGCACAGAGTTATAGCTATTTCCTGACTTTACCTCCTTGGTCTCACAGAAAAAGAATGCAAGGCCTACAGGGATGTGTGTTTGAGGCTACTCAGTAGTAATTGGGCACATTTTTGATTGTTCTTACTGCCATCAAGATTTCTATATTTTCAAGTTTAGGAAAATATATGCATTTCTTTGCAATACCAAGAATAACTATGAAAAGTAATAAAATCAGCCTCCCCTTTATGTGTCATGGTGAGTATCCCTGGATCCCTCTGGGAAGATCCCTTTGTCATGTCATTGAATCTCTGCCTTGACTGTCAAGTGTGAGGGTGCATATGAGAAGATCATTCAACATATTTTAGCAAATCCTGACCTGAATAAGGCTACAGACAGATTAGGAAGCATGTTTAATTGAGAGGGAAGCATGGAAACAGCAGGGACTTAGAACAGGTGCACTGGAGAGTCATCCCAGATTTGCTGCTTAGTAGCTGTGATCCTGGGTAAGTGCTACTTTATTCATCTTTAGAATAGGAATACTGCAACTTACACTTACCTTTTGGTTTTTATACTGATCAAAGGAGAGAACTCATGAAGCACTAAGGACAGTATATGGCACAGAATAGGTGTTGGATAAATGTCAGTCTTCCATCCTCCTCCCTAGATACCCTGTATGCCCGTCTGAGGATATTTGTGTTTGTGGGTATATGTTTTGGAGTATCAAATGAGACAATATGAAAGCACTTTGCAAATATAGAGCACAATATCCACATAAGTGATGAAAGTGACAGATTTTATGATCCTAGATATGACAAAGCTGTGCATCTGTTGAGACGTTGGCAAAGATTCCAAATTAACTTTGACTCCTTCAGAAATTCCTTGATAATGGATAAGTTTTTGTACCCCATATATACTGGAATGAAAAGTGTTTTCCCAAATTCATGTCCACCTGTAATCCTAGCATGGAATCTTAAATTTGGAAATACAGTCTTTACATATGTAATTGGTTAAGGTGGAATCCTACTGGCTTAAGGTGGGCCCTAGTTCAATGACTCATGGAAGAAGAATGACTTGTAAGAAAAGCGGGGGACAGACACATGCAGGGGAGAAGGCCTTGTGAAGACTGAAGAGAGATTGGAGTGATACATATAAGAACAAAGAAATTCTAGGGATTGGCAGCAACCACACTAGAACCTGGCAGAGGCAGCTTCTCCCCTAGAGCCTTCAGAGAGAGCATGGTCTTACTGACACCTTAATTTCAGACTTAGCTTCCAGAACAGAGTATGCATTTCTAATCCTGCAAGCCACTCGGTTTTTGGTGTTTTGTTATGGCAGCACTAGGAAACTAATACACTCTTGAGATGGCCCTGACTTGCCATGGTTCAACTTAAGATCTTCTGACTTGATGCTGGCTTGAGAATGTACCCATGCAACCATTTCCTTTTTCAATTTCAGTGCAGTATTCAATAAATTGGATGAGATATTTGACACCTTATTTTAAAATAGGGTTTGTGTTAGATGACTTTGCTCAACACCAGGCAAATGTAAGTATTCTGAGCACAGGTGAGGGAGGTTAGGCCAAGCTTTGATGTTTGATAAGTAAGGTACATTAAATGCATTTTGACTGATATTTGCATCATGAGTCAAGAAGTATCTATTTCCCCTCTTTTTATTAGTTAGAATTTTGCATGTTTAAAATGAAGTAATGATGTTGTTTTTACTTGAAAATAAAGATTAGTAAGAGGTCAAAGAACTTACTCAAATTCTGCTAAGTGGAAATCAAATCTACATGTAAGAGTTCCTAAAGTATTGGGGTTTTTGTTTTTGTTTTTCTTAGAAATCCACTAAAGAATGTGGGATAAATTCAGAACTGGGGAAAACTTTGAGTTTCCATTTATTTTCAAAACAGGTAAATTTATGTAGACCAGAAAAGCTGTGTGCATGTGGGAGGGAGGGGTGTGAAAAATGAAACGATAGATTTTTATAATGGAACTCTTTTTAATATTAAAATCATGTTGGGTGTGTTGACTATGGTCATATAACTGACCTAAAAGTTCTATTTTACTTACCTCCTAAACAATTTTGGGCTCTGATGTAGTCTGCAGAAGGCAAGGAAATTAATCTAGTTTGGCCTATGGTTGGGTTAGTTCCTCCAGGAAGAGATTCTGTTTTCTTCTTGATATTGCCCCAAATCAAGTGTAGACCCTCTTCCAGGCCTGTGTAGACATTCGTTGAATCAATATGTGGTTGGATAAAGGAAATGGCGACTGAACTGAGTTGATACTTTCTGTGGGAGTAGAAGCACACATTCACAGCATCTCAATTACAACTGAATTTTAGTTTGCTGCAGAAGACCAAAGAAATGCACAGGGTTTGGTGAGGTTCCCATCTTCCCGTCTTTCTCCACGCTTAGTCTCAGCTTTGTTGTTAGCATATACCAAAGGAGTTTATTTCTCTTCCCTAAGAAAAGTACGTGAATGATAGTACTTCTACATATAACTTGTAGTATTCCTGGTCATTGGACCACCACCCCTGCACACCCCTCAAAAAAAAAAAAAAAAACCCAAAACCAAGAAACCACTATCAACACAAAAGCAAATCTGAAGTATTCTAAAGATGAATAGTATAAAGAACCGAATAGTATTTTGTCTGAAGCTGTTTTTGTTTTTCTCTTTAAAGGATCTTTCAGCTTAAAATAGGCGCTGCCGTTGTCATTGTGTTCCTCTTGTTAATTAGGATCCTGTGCAGTGCTTGGACTGGGGGAATATGGGAATGGTCTGTGCTTTTCTAAATGGAGGCACAGTTCATTAAAAATGAGCGTCATAGGCAGTGCCGTTACAGACAAGGCTGCTGAAAGATGAAATGAAAAGAAATCCTATCCTTATGTGCTCCTGATCTCATAACCTACCACAACCAATGCCTGAAACTAGGTGTGGTGTCATCCTGAGGGTGATCAGCATCCAAAGCAGCAGAACCCAACTCACCACATGCAATCTCTGCAAAGACCCACAAAGGCATTGCTTCTTTGTTGCAGAGTTGTACATGTGTAAAGGAAGGAACTATCTAATCAGTAATGGTGGTTTAAAAGTCCCTCTTTGTTATTAGTAAATTTGCAATAGTGCCAAGTCCCTTCATCTGTGATGTATATTCTCATTTTATTTGAAAGCAGTTTTTATTTCTACTTGATAAGCATTCATGGGTTCTCTAACAGAGTTCAGGTGAAAATCCACATACTATGAAATGAACAGAACAATACAAGCCAGAGGTCAAATCCTAGACTAGGACAACAAGCAAAATCCCTTTCACATAGTATCTCAATGAAAGAAGCAGGAACCACAATAGTTGGCATTTATAGTGAGCTCACTGTGCTGCAGGTACTTCACAAGAATCAGCTCATTTGGCCTTCCTAACAGTTATACCAGACTTTTGTCTAGATTGTACACATCATGTTGTGATCTGTGCCTGAAATAGCACAACTATTAGTTAAACAAGTTAATTATTTGGATCAAGGAAAGTCTTGTCAGGCTCATATAAAAGAAAAAAAGAACCTCTTTAATTCCTTCCATATACAGAATCAAAAGATGTAGTGGTGTGCAGCTGATTTGGAGTTTCATTTTCAAATATGCTCTGATAAAGAAATAACACAGGGCCTATGTATGTTATTGCCTAGAGGAAGTGAATTTGTGGTATATAATTTTTTTGTCCACTTTTTGAGCCCCATGTCTCGTCTTAATATAGAAGCACCTGGAATAAGAATAATGAAGAATAATGTTGTTCTTCCACTTACCTATTCAGTTTTCCCTGAATGTTTAATATTCTGTTCCCATGAATAAATGAGCAATATCAAAGAATTTCCTGGCATGTTTTATTGTTTTCCTTTCTATTGTTCCCTCTTTTCTCTGAGGGATATTTTTTCCTTTTGTATTTTTCACTTTTTCTAATACATACATTTCCTTTCTCACTGAAAATGAGAGAAACTTTTTGTTTAATGACATCAAAACACAACAGAACAAAATACACATATAAATCAATGAATTTTGAGTTTCAAAGCTTACTGGGAAAAAAGTGTAATTTCTTCTGGCCCAACCTCTCCCTCTTGCTACCTGGGCATAGAGATGGTTAATGAGCAACTCCTTGGAGATGAAAAGCTTGAAGTAAAAACCAAAGTTTTGGTTCCTTCCAATTTTTAAACATTTTAAAATTTCTTTTATTTTTTACAGACTACATTTTGATTTACTGTATGCAAATGGGGCACAACTATTTGTTTCTATGTTTGTACACAATGTAGATTCACACCATTTGTGTAATCATACATGTACACAGGGTAATGACGTCTGTCTCATTCCACCGTCTGTCGTACCCCTGCCTCCCACCTCTCATTTCCCTCTATGTAATCTAAAGTTCCTCCATTCTTTTCTTTTCCCCACCCCCACACCCCCATTATGTATCATCATCCACTTATCAGGGAAAAAAGTAGTATGGAGATTCCTCAGAAAACTTGGAATGAACTCACCTTTTGACCCAGTTATCCCACTCCTTGGTTTATACCCAAAGGACTTAAAATAAGCATACTACAGTAAGGCAGCCACATCGATTTTTTTTTTTTTTTTGATAATCACCTATTTGCATAGGTTGTTGAGATTTTGTGAAAATATCTTTTTAAAAGGTTGTTTACAAGTAGACATAAAATTAGGTTGTTTTATGTGTGAGCTAAAATTGTGATTTTGAGGTGGGGATATGATCTTAGATTATCTGATGGGTCAAACCTACGTACTTGAATCTTTACAAACAGTTTTTTCTTAGTAAGAGACTGAAGACAGAAGGGAGGCAATGTGTTGTTGGCTTTGAAGGTGGAGGAAGGGGGCTGTGTGCTGAGGAATGTGGTTGTTCAGTAGGTGCCAAAGGCAAGGAGATGGGTTTTCCTACAGAGTCTCCAGAAAGAAATGCAGCCCTGGGAACACCTGGATTTTAGTCCCTTGCGACCCACTCTGACTTTTGATTTCTATAACTGTAAGACAATTTTTTTATAAGCTGCTAAGTTTTTGGTTATCTGTTATGGCAACATTAGAAAACTAATACATATGCTGAAGAAGAATAATGATATTACTAAGATATCAATAATGATATTACTAAGATATTTTTCCAGTCCTCTTTGCTGAAGGGAAGTACCCCATTGATTACCTATTATTGATTACAGTTAATTTTATCAATGAAGTAGTAACGATCCTGTTATCATACCTTAAGAATTAATTGAAAAGTTACCTTTTGTCTTTTAACTTACCTGTAAAGACAAAATTTGAACTGTGCATTATTAAGGGACTATTATTAATCCTGCAGTACCACTATTTGCTAGGTTTTTATTTTGTTTTTCCTGTTTTGTTCTGGGGATTGAACCCAGGTGCTTAATCATTGAGTCACATCCCTAGCATCCCCTTTTTAGAATTTTTTATTTTGAAGCAGGGTCTTACTAAGTTACTTAGTGCCTTGCTAAATTGCTGAGATTGGCTTTGAACCTGTGATCCTCCTACCTCAATCTCCCAGGTTGCCCAGATTATTGATATAGGCTTGCACCATAATGTCCAGCCTATTTGCTAGTTTTTAAATGAAGAAATTACATACTAATGATTTGGGTGAGATAAAATATAATTTAAAAATTTAGTCATCCCTTTTACCCATTTAAAGGCCTAAATAAGACAATTTCTTCTTTCTAAAATTTGATTGACTTTCCTTTTTTTCTCTCCAAGAGATTTTGCTACTTGGAAGTTTTCTTTCACATTATCTTAATGCTTTGACCATTTCACTTTTGGGGGTAGTTACCATGAACTTAAAATGACATCCTCCTTTCAAGGGTATATGTCTCTCTTGGTACAGGCACCTTTGGGTACCACATGGTCTTTGGTGTTGGCTCTAGGACCTACTACCCCCTCTGAAGAGCCCCAGACCCCCTCTGAAGGCCTACGCAGTAAAGATGAATGGGAAATGTTGGGGTTTGGCACATGGTAGACTACTTTTGGAGAGTCAATTAATGTAGCACATATGGACAATTACTTGAGGAGTTTTCCTGGAAGCACAGATTACATAGAGTCTGATCTACTTCAGGTTGGAATGTACCTTTCCTCAAAATAACCACACATGTTAGTATTGCAGTAGATTACAGTTGTGGTACAAGGCAGATGTGGCTCCTGAACCCTGGTTTTAGTGTTAAGAGACCATTATTTTCCTGGTTTGTCTTAATTATTTCAGTGTTTCTTAAATTTTGTTAGTACTGTATGCTGAGAGTAGTCATGGTTTTTTGGGTTTGACATGCAAAATTAACAAAATGTGAATTACAAAATTGATCTTTTTGGGGAGAATTGTGTCATTATAACATCATAGTAATCGCCTATTATAAAGAAGAAAAAAGTCTTCTTATTTGATTAGTTAATATTGCTTGCTTTATTCCAAGAAGAACTCAAAGGAATGTCCAAAGCATTGTAAAGGTTTCAAAGAAGCATATTTTTTTTTTCATCCTGTAGAAGGTACAATTCTGTTTGGAAGAGAAACTCACATTCAAATGGAAGATAAATCAAAGGACAGATGACTAAAGTCAGTGAGGAAAAATTTCACTATTGTGAAATGGGAATCAGGGGTTTGCGGGCAGCAGTAAGGCAGTGAGCTGGTTGGGAAGAGTTCACAAGATAAGCATTTTGCAGGGAAAAGCCTTGAAGTAGGGCCTGAACAAGTGTGATGGACATGAATGAGTGGAAAATACATTAAAACTCTCACTGTGGGAAGGGTAGCAGAGAGATACAGGCAAGCTCCAAGGCTGATGGGGTCTGTGTGCCAAAGACAAACCTTGAAACTACCTACAAGAAGATCACTGTTGGATCCCAATGAATGGAAAAATTTAAAATTATGGAAATCCAGGTGAAGCATTATTTTTACATTTTTATATTCCATTTGTTGTTTCAAGTGAGTTCTCAGGTGGGGAAGTGGAAGGATACAAACCACAGTCCTACCTTGAAAAGCATGACTTGACTTGTATTTATTAATCATTTTGATATAAAGTCTCTTTAAATGATTTTCCTTATGTAAGTGTGACTCAGGAGTAATTTATGCTGATTTCTCTGGATGTCTTGCCAAAATCAGTCTCATTACTTGGTATTCACATTTTCTATATCCCATATAATTAGTCTATCAGGAAAGCTAGTTAAATGAGGGAGTTAAGATCATTTCTTATCGATTAACCATCAAGAGTTTTGTTGAAATGGGGACATTTTCCAGTGTAAAGTTCCTAATTTAAAAAAAAAAAAAGTGTATTTGATGCTTAAACAGAAAAGTCCCAGAGTTACAAGTTGTGCAGGAGCATATTAATCTCTAGAACAATGAAAGTCAAAGGTCAAATGAAGACTTTCTTCCAAGTCTTCTGTTATTTTTTTCGTAGACCCTTAGAAGTGGGATGAATATTTAGAAGATAACCTAATCTAACTACTTTATAATAACAATACTGATAATGGCTAGTGTTTATTGTCTCTCATTTATTAGTTCACTTAATTCTCATGGTATTCCCATGAGTGTTCTCTTTTTATAAATGAAGAAACCAAAACTTAGATAAATTAACTTGTGCAAGGTCATACAAGTCAAAGTCAGTGAGTGTTTGAATCTAGGTTTGTCGAACTCCCAACTCTAAAGCTCATGTCTTCGATTACCCTCTATTGCTACATTATGAGGAAACTGAGGCAAAGAAAAACCAATTAAGCAACTGAAAGCCTAGGACTTATTACTTACAGAGTGGAGGTAGAAGATACATCTTTGGACTCAGAATCATTGGAGGAATCTGGAGCCTGTGGGTCAACTGGTGGTAAGAGTTGGTCTTATCCTTCTCTGGATGCCCTTTGTCACCAGCACAGGGATGCTTGTCATTGAGTTGGGTCCTCACATGACTTTCTCATGCTTCAGGTATAATTCACATTATGACAGGGATTGGATGTTAATTCTCTTGGGTTCTAAAGTTGGATTATTTTTTCTGTTTTTGTTTTCTGATGCTTAGAGCAATGAGGGAAACTTTTTCTGAAAACATGTTGCAGAAAGATCTCCTTGTATGGGTTGGGCTCTATCTTTTAGAGATACCCTAAACTTATGGGGGCAGCTTCCTAAATTATGATAGTATTTTTTCTTTCCATTTTCTCTGAAGGTTGCATGGCTGTACTATTTGAGAGGGTGATTCTAGGACTGTGTCCCGTACTACTGTTCTTGGTCCATATTAACAATCACTCTGGAGGAGCTAATCTCTCACTCTTTAAGCCTTAGAAGACATGGGGCCCCCTGAAATGCCCCGGGAGTGTTGCTTCAAATCAGAATTGGGAATCAATCCATCTCATATTCACTTTGAAGTTTTGTGCTATGGAGTTGAACTACTCAGATAGCCACCCTGATATGGAAAAGTAGGTTTTGACTGAATTTGATTTTCTAATAAAAGGTATAGAAATTTTCCAACCAGAGCTTGAAACACCTGCCTGGGTCAGTGGTGTGGATTCTTCTTCCATTGACTAGCACTTTGATTGGACATTGGTGGGACTTATGAATTTTACATCCTCATGTATGCTCATAGGCTATATGATACTGTATTCTTTAAGACAAAATATTTAAAATAGCAATTCAAAAATGTGAAAAGCATAAAAATCAAATTTGAGTTCTGTATTTACTTTGAATATGGCTCAATGTTCATTTAGGGGCATACTTGAACATTTTTTTCCTGCAGGACATTCATTTTATTGGGGAAGAAAATGAGCAAAGGAAGTTTTACATACACACACACACACATGTGCATATACACACAGTTAAATAGTGATAAATATTAAGGAGATAAAAGAAATGATGAAGAAAATACTTAAACATTTTTAACATGGTTTTATCCTTACAAAATTTAACCTGCTAGGAAAACAGTGAATGCTAACATAAGGCATATGGTAGATATATGGATGGGAGAGAAGATTAACAATTGTAATTTCTACACAGAAGAAGCACTGACTTTGGATTGAAGTACTTCAGGAAGGTGAGAAGGTGGGAAATGAGTCAAATATGGGTAAAATCTAGGCCTGGGGAAACTTGAAGGTGGGAAACATGAGATGCATTTAGGGGGTATATGAATCAGTTTGACCCAATGGTGTCAGAGTGTCAGATAATCCTGGGGGTGTGGAGAAAAAACTGGAAGTATGCACTGGCTTGTCCAGCCTGGTACTTCTCTCAACACAAGGCTTTAGGAAACTACAAGTATGATTATACATTGTATTTTAATACCTTGAAGAATGTGAAGATGGCAGCTCAGTCCCTGTACGTGCTCAGAACATGACCTTCATTCTCAGCAGTTCCAGGGGTTCCTGTGCAGTACACAATATAAAATGCTCCCTGGCTGGGAGTCAAGTATTTTTTATGTCTCTCAGACTTCCTTTCCTTTGTAAGCCCTGATGGGTTCCTTGAGACTCATGATAAAGCGCAAACCTAGCTGTTGAAAGCAGAGAAGCCATAAATTAATGTATAGGAGCTCAGAGAGCCTTCTTTGGAACAGTCTGGAATCTGAGACCACAGTTTGCAGTATCTCCCAGAAACAGATTTGAGAGTTCAGCTCCCTAGAGAAGTTACTTCCTCCACCCCCACTGCTGCCTTGGGAATTTGAAATCAAAAACTGCAAATGGACTAAAATTTAAATGTAGCTTTAGCATCTATGACACACTTCAGTTAGCTATTCAAAATAATGATGCATAATTTGGTAGCATAAAACATATGCTCCTCTTTTAGGCATTTGTTCTATTTACTTCCTCCAAGTTTTTATATGAAAAGGTACTTCACATATATTCTGTGCCCCAGGTACCATTTCCTGATCAGAATATTGTTCAGCCATTTCCATGTTGAGTTTACTTATGATGCGGCAATACTTTAATGGAAACAGCAGTTGTTAAACACCATTTTACGAAAAAAGGGGGAGAAACTTGTTTCATCAGTTTGCTACCACAAATTGAAGCATACATGCAAAACCATGAGTTTTAATAAATGTGACATAAGTTAACAGAGCATGGAAGATAGAAGAATGGAAAATAGTGTCCCTAAATCAATTTAATGTGGTAAGAACCCCAAATAAACAACAGATTGGGCCTCTTCAGCAAAATATACTAGAAAAATGAAGGTTGTCAGAAATTGTTCACAGTATATTCTTTGTCAAATTGCAGTGGAGATTATCTGACAGAATTGAGTACAAAGTCATTTATGAGAAATTTGTCCTCTTGGTAGCTAATGTTGAGAATGTTTTATATTAACAGACAAAATAGGTTGGTAGTACACAAGCAATTATCTAAATTTTATGGATGTGGCTCTGCCTGTAAATCTGGGTAATGATGACATATCTCTTCTGGGACTACATTAACTTATGGGTTCCCATAGTTGTACTGAAGGAAAGGAATGTCCACTTGAAGATTAAGGCATCATGGCGATAGCCCCTAGTTGATTGATAGACAGATGACCTGGTCCTGGTCTTCATCCACAAAACTTTCCAGTTAACTTATAAGTGAATATAATTTTAACACTAACCCCTTTTATACTCATTATATTCCCCCATAACTATCTCATTGCTGGAAGGTTAAGGGAAGTGAAATTAAAATACTCTCCTTCTTCATATGATAAAAATAATGCAGGTAGTTAAACTGTCAAATGCATTGAACCCAGAAATAGAGATTCTGATTTCTATAGAGATATAATTTCACGTCAACATTCTTTCAATCTGAAGCTGCTTCTGATATTGCAGTGATTTGCCCTTAGCCCTGATGTCACTGAGTAGTTTTTATTTCCAAAATATAAACATATAACTGAATCAGATGAGAAATAAAAATCTAGGAATCAGAGTATAATATCTTCTTTTTTTGCTTTCATTTTAAAACTGTTACAATGAAAGCAATTATTAAATTTGAAATAATGAAACAAAATTTTAATCTGTGTATAGTCTTCATTATATCAGATAGGATATTTAAGTTTCTCTTTTTAAACATTAGACAATTTGCTCTTGTCATAGACTTACTAAAAGTTCAAAACTTTTATTAATGCATGAATGTTTTACCAGGCCACTTCACTTGACTAAAGGATACCTAGAGAGAAAAGAAATCAATTCCCTCTCAGCATAAATGTTCTTCAAGCTAATATTTAATCACAATAGATTCAAAACTGGAGTTTAAAAAATAATGTCTGAGCTAGATATTTATTAGGAAAAAAACCACCTTCTTTCAGTTCAGTTACCTACTTTAGTACCTGCAACTATGCCTGGGTTCCATCTCTGTAATACAAACTATTGTGTATTCATTTTTATGTAAATGTGCTTTTGATGGATGCATCATTGGCCTTAATTCTCCATCTGTCCCCATGCCTCATTCTTTACAATTTGACTTTATGGTCCATTTCCACTGAGGGTGGGACATAATCCCTTGTCCCTGGGTGTAGACACATGACTTGTACTGTCTAATAGAAGGAGATGGAGAGGAGGGTATGCCAGCTCTGTGCTTGGGCCTCAAGGGCCTTTGTGGACTACTGATGGCCAGCTCCTCTTCAATTGATATGACAATGGCCTGCTGGAGGACAAGAGGCATGTGCAATAGAACTGAGTCATCTCAGTTGGCCTCGCCAAGGCCAGCTGACTGGACATGTGAGAGAGTCTGGCCAAGGTTAGCAGAGCCATTGAACCAATCCCCAGCCGACCCAGGCATAAAAACAAATGCTTCTTGCTGAATGCCAACAAGGTTTGTGTGGCTGTTGGTTATGTGGTACTTTTCTAGAAGTAACTATCTGGTACATTACTGCTGCTAGCTCTCATCAGAGGCCAAAACATGTTGATTTGTATTTTCTAGTAAAGGGGATGAGTTACTGTAAGTTGGTTGCTATCTTTCAAAAGGTTCTCCTCATAGTATAAATTTAAGAGGGGGCTAATTGACTGTTGGGGTCATGGAATGGTGTTTAACCTGAAAGGCCCAATGGGTCATGAACCACAGAGATGCAATCTTTGATCTTGACTTCTTCTCATCAGCAATTACCTATTTTCCTCCCTTTCCTTCTTGCTTCTGTTTTTTCTTGTTCTTTTATTGTTCAGCAAATATTAACTAAATGTTTATTTAGTCCTTCCTGTGGGTCAAATGGTCATTGTGGGGCCACACAGGGCAGACCAAAATGCACTTTATTTCTACCAATTAAGAAGAAATAATTTAAGTAAAACATCAGTTTGGGGATATTTGATGAACATTTAGGAGGGTGATTCTTACCTTAGGAGAAAGAAAAAGGTAGAAAGTAAGCCTGCTACACAGGGCGAATGAGCAATTCCACAGATCCTCTATCAAAGTGAATATTGTAATGCCCCTCCCCCTCTGGCCAGTTCTAAATAAAGCTGCTTCTCTGCACTGGAGATGAATCATTGCATTCATGGTAAGGCACTTGAGAATTACTGTTGTTTACAGACAGCATCACCAGCAGCAGGGGTTAAGAATACCCCACAGTTAAAACACAAACACATTTGCAATGACAAATGATGGAAAAAGAGCTGAAACCCACTTAGGTCTGCAGCTCTTCCTGACATATTGCATGTGCCCCTGTTAGGTGGCTGGGAGGAAATGTCACTGGAAAGAGAGCACTCAGGGTGGATGTTTGACTAACATCCAAATTCCTACAAAGGCACTTCTGAAGCGTCTAACTTTTATGGCAGTTTTGGATTTACAATGCAATATAAAAACCTGGGCGATGGAAATCACGAGACAGTAAAAGTTCCTTTCACTACTTTGGAGCCTCAATGTTTATATTAGCACTTAACACAAGATAAAAGCAATGGGTTAGGAGTGTGGAGAGCTGATTGGAGAATTGTCAACTCAGCCCTGGTGTATTGACAGGGGAGGCTCTGCTTGTTCAAGGTGAGTGAGTGTCCTCAGACAATTTGGACGGTTTAGATTTGACTCCCTGGATAAAGTGAATTACTTGATTTATTAACAAACCTTGCTTGCTATTTGATAAACACTCTATCAGGCTTGGCTGGAGGTGCCCTTGATAGATTGGTTGGGAAGATTAAACATGGCATGAGAACAAGTTAGAAAAAAAATGATGTCAGATGTGGTATATAAACAAAGTAACAATCTTAACAGGTACAAAATAATAAAGCACAGATAACAGTTGATTCATTTAAGGTGGTTTTGTCAAGGTGTTCATCCTTAGTGCAATGCTTGAGATGACTTGATTGAGGCTGTGCGACCGATGCTCCAGATGGGGTCAGGACATCTGTGCTGGATGTGGGTGGAAAGCATGTTGGAGCTTGGGTAGCCCCTTCTCCTGAAAATCTTAGCAGAGCTAGGGTCTTCCTTTTCAGCATTGTGTTAATATCTTTAAATACGTTTTCAATGTTATTATGTAAAAGACATTATCAACTTGAGCTAATTATTCTTGGCTTAGTCACTTACTAGTTGAATGACTTGGGCCAAGTTAGTGGCCTCAGTGTCTCTGTTTTCTCATTTATGAAATGGAGTCATCATTAAATGCCTCCGTCATAAGGTTCTTGTGAGAATGCAGTGAGCCCTCCCTAAGTACCCCTTGTAGAAGTGCTCAGAGGTGACATCTGCTATTGCATGTCAAGGGCAAGGACAATGCTTTGTACACCTAGAACCTGGGCACCGTGCTGTCTCCAGGGCAGATGCTCAGGAGTGGTGCTAGGTGATGTGTGAAGAGTGGCTGATGCCAGCGGGCCAACTCTGCAGAGATTGTTACATGAGATCAGAAGAGCTCAGTGAGGAATGATAAAATCAGGGCGAAAAGAGACCTTTGATAGGGCTTAGGACCATTCTCTTGTCATTTTTACAGATGAGAAAACAGGTCTGAGTACATTCGAGTGAGCAAGGTGGACAGGAGAATGATGTGAAGATACGGTATTGGAGAAAAATTGTGCTTAGATTGAAAGATGAAAGGAGTCAAGGAAGTGAGAGTAGGAGCCCTGGGCTCTGAGGCTTGTCACAGGGAGACTAGCACAGAAGGGCCTCTAAGGGAAGGCTGTGTCCAAGGATTACACAGAGAAAAGGTCAGGAGCTCATGCTTCTGAGAGAATAGATAAAAGGCAGATATGTGACAAAGGAGTTTGTGCCAGTTATGGATCATTAGCTGGTGGCTTTGGAGGCCATTTGGGTATACTGCTATTTCCCATTTGCAGGGAAGCCCCCCAATTTAGTGGAGATTGCAGACTTACTTTGATTATACAGAGAGACATGCAGTTCCTCTTTGAAACTGGATGTTAAAACAATAACAACAACTTTCCTGCTTGTTTCTAACTTGAACATTCTTTAAAAAGAATAATCCTCTTTCAAAATAGTTTGGTGTTAGCAATGGAAAAAGCAGAAGCATACATATATAACGTCTCCAGGTACACAGTGTTGTGGTTATTATAACTTAGATGTTTTGATATTAAATGATGTCCTTTGAAGCAGCTTGTACTTGACTTTGTCAAGAAATTCAACTTGGAAGGCAGTACTGGGTTTGTTAACAAACCCTGATTGTGCTCTTATTGGTGTTTCTCCATGGTGGTAGAAGTTCAACAGGTGTTTATTGGGCAATGGACTAGATCTGAGAATATAGAGATGATGAAAACTTCCCTCTTGATCTCGCTGTTTGAGAAGCAGATGTATTATGAATTGTGCAGCACTGGATATCTCTTGGTATCAAATTGATATCACTTGGATATCAAATTGAGAGCCAAGCTCAGCTACCCACTTTGATATACACCCAACTTTCAGAACTCTAGGGATTCCTGTACTTTACAGATCTCTCATCATGAAACTCTTCCCAAATGAGATCCTCTTGTCTAAGTTCTTTCATATCAACCCCATGATATTTACACACTATATATAAAGAGGAAGAAGCATAGAGAGGAAGGTACAGCTAACTGTTGGGATTGGGAGAGGCCCTGCAGAGGGGGTGAATCCTGTATGCACTACTTTTGTGTTAAATAATTTCATTAAAATTGAAAACCCTTGCCATCCAATGAATATATTTCATATTCTTGCTATGAACAGATGGGAAGACATAAAAAAAGGCGTAATTTTTAAGATGTAGGGAGAATCAAGGGAAGCCTACAAGGTTTGGTGCAAGAGGATGATACCACCCTTATGGCTGAAGGTACCTCGGACTGGGCTGTAAGAGATGGCTCTCTGCCAGGGGCTCTGACTTTGGGAGAGGAATGCAGCCATTGTTCACCCACAGGACAACAGGCAGGGAGCTAGAAAAATAAATCTCCTGTCTTCTGACCTCCTGCCACTTAACCTTCATGGACAGTTAAAGTGAAGGAATCCCTTAATGAAGACCACATTGGCCAGACCCCTGGAGGTCTCCGGTGAAGAAGGTCAAGAGAGTTCTCTGGAGCAGCAATGGAGAATATCTAGCACTAGATCTGTTACAGTTCTTGGTTTGAACCTTCAGAGTTGGGCATGTATAAAGAAGACACAGGGTCCTTTTCCCCTCTTCTCTCTGACACAATCATAGTTCAATCATAAATTGTAGTGATTTATAATTGATATTTTTTCTGACTTGGATTTCTGCCCTGACTATCCCTTTAGTCATGATTGATGCAATTTCTCTATTTTCCACATCTCATTTTTCATTTTCTTTTTCTAGAGGTTTTTTTCCCTAAGATCTCAAATCAGTGAACATTCTTAATTATGACTCAAAATACCTGATGAAGTAGAGAGTAGTGCACACATAATGAGAAAGATAAAGATATAGAAATTTAGTAAGATGATTAAAAGTGGGCAAAAAATTTCATGTGTGCAAGAGTGGAAGATTGAAATACCCACACCACATTTTGTACATAGACCCTTTTTGGGATCACCTACTCCTGAGAGCCAAGGACCATGGATCCCCTTCTTCTTGGTCCTGCAAAAGTAGCAAGTTCTCTTGAGCAATTTGGTAACTGAATTGAACTGGATGAGCCCCGTGCTTGGGTGGCCGTTTGGGTAAGGGATTAGGATGGGGAATGGACTTTATTAAGGCAAATTTATCTTTTTTTTCTTTCATAGATTGTGCTTTTGGTGTTAGTACCTAAAATTTAATGGCTATACCTAAGGCTGCTGTTTCTCTCCTGTTTTCTTCTAGAAAGTTAATAATTTTGCATTTAGATCTGTGGTCCATTTTGAATCAGTTTTTTTAAAAAGATGAGCCTATGTCTAGTTTTCTTTTCCTTTCTTTGTTTTTCTTATAAGCATCTAAACATTCCAGTGCTATTTTTTGAAAAGACTATTTTTCTCTATTGAATCATCTGTTCCTTTGGCAAAAACCAGATCATTATATTGGTGCAGGTCTATTTCTAAGTTCTTTATTCTGTGCCATTGATTCTGGTCTTTTGCTTTTCCATTTAAACTTTTACATCAGTTTATCTAGATCTCAAAATAGCTTGCTGGGATTTTGGTTGGGGTTGCTATGTATCTGTAGACTCATTTGGGAGAACGGACATTTTAACATTACTGAGGCTTCTTGTCCAGGAACATGGGATTCTCTCCATTGATTTAGTTACTGATTTCTTTTTTTTTTTTTTTTTTTTTTTTCTTTATTTTTTTTATTTATTTTTTTTTATTTTATTGTAAACAAACGGGATACATGTTGTCTCTCTCTTTGTACATGGCGCAAAGGCATACCATTTGTGTAATCATAAATCCACATACAATAATGTTGTTTGATTCATTCTGTTATTTTTTCCCCTTCCCCCACCCCTCCCATCCCTCTTTACCCTCTATACAGTACTTTCTTCCTCCATACTTGCCCCCCTCCCTAACCCTAACTCTAACCCTAACACTAACCCTTCCCTCCCCCCCATTATGTGTCATCCTCCACTTATTAGCGATATCATTCGTCCCTTGTCTTTTTGAGATTGGCTTATCTCACTTAGCATGATATTCTCCAATTTCATCCATTTGCCTGCAAATGCCATAATTTTGTCATTCTTTATGGCTGAGTAATATTCCATTGTGTATATATACCACAGTTTCTTTATCCACTCGTCAATTGAAGGGCATCTAGGTTGGTTCCATAGTCTGGCTATTGTGAATTGAGCAGCTATGAACATTGATGTGGCTGTATCTCTGTAGTATGCTGATTTTAGATCCTTTGGGTATAGGCCAAGGAGTGGGATAGCTGGGTCAAATGGAGGGTCCATTCCAAGTTTTCTAAGGAATCTCCACACTGCTTTCCAGAGTGGCTGCACTAATTTGCAGCCCCACCAGCAATGTATGAGTGTACCTTTCTCCCCACATCCTCGCCAACACCTGTTGCTTGTATTTTTGATAATCGCCATTCTAATTGGGGTGAGATGGAATCTTAGGGTGGTTTTGATTTGCATTTCTCTTATTACTAGAGATGTTGAACATTTTTTCATATGTTTATTGATTGCTTGTACATCTTCTTCTGTGAAGTGTCTGTTCATTTCCTTAGCCCATTTGTCGATTGGATTATTTGTATTCTTGATGTAGAGTTTTTTGAGTTCTTTATAGATTCTGGAGATTAGTGCTCTATCTGAAGTATGATTGGCAAAGATATTCTCCCACTCTGTAGGCTCTTTCTTCACATTACTGATAGTTTCCTTTGCTGAGAGAAAGCTTTTTAGTTTGAATCTATCCCAGTTATTGATTCTTGCTTTTATTTCTTGTGCTATGGGAGTCCTATTGAGGAAGTCTGGTCCTAGCCCGACATGTTGAAGATCGGGACCTACTTTTTCTTCTATAATCTGCAGAGTCTCTGGTCTGATTCCAAGGTCCTTAATCCATTTTGAGTTGAGTTTTGTGCAGGGTGAGAGATATGGGTTTAGTTTCATTCTGTTGCATATGGATTTCCAATTCTCCCAGCACCATTTGTTGAAGAGGCTATCTTTTCTCCATTGCATATTTTTGGCACCTTTGTCTAGTATTAGAAAGTTGTATTTATTTGGGTTTGTGTCTGTGTCCTCTATTCTGTACCATTGATCTACCTGTCTATTTTGGTACCAGTACCATGCCGTCTTTGTTACTATTGCTTTGTAATAAAGTTGAAGTTCGGGTATTGCGATACCCCCTGCTTCATTTTTCCTGCGAAGGATTGCTTTAGCTATTCTGGGTTTCTTATTCTTCCAGATGAATTTCATGATTGCTTGCTCTATTTCTGTAAGGTACGTCATTGGAATTTTAATTGGGATTGCATTGAATCTGTATAGCACTTTTGGAAGTATGGCCATTTTGACAATATTAATTCGGCCTATCCAAGAACATGGGAGATCTTTCCATCTTCTAAGGTTTTCTTCGATTTCTTTCTTCAGTGTTCTGTAGTTCTCATTGTAGAGGTCTTTTACTTCTTTTGTGAGATTGATTCCCAAGTATTTTATTTTTTTCGATGCTATGGTGAATGGGGTGGTTTTCATAATTTCTCTTTCTGAGGATTCCTCACTTATGTATAAAAATGCATTGGATTTATGAGCATTGATCTTGTAACCTGCCACTTTACTGAATTCACTTATGAGTTCTAACAGTTTTCTGGTGGAATTTCCTGGTTCCTCTAAGTATATAATCATATCATCCGCAAATAGGGATAGTTTGAGTTCTTCTTTTCCTATTCGTATTCCTTTAATTTCCTTGGTCTGTCTAATTGCTCTGGCTAGAGTCTCAAGAACGATATTGAATAGGAGTGGTGAAAGAGGGCATCCCTGTCTTGTTCCAGTTTTTAGGGGGAATGCTTTCAGTTTTTCACCGTTTAGAATGATATTAGCCATGGGCTTAGCATAGATGGCCTTTACAATGTTAAGGAATGTTCCCACTATCCCTATTTTTTCTAGTGTTTTGAGCATGAAGGGGTGTTGTATTTTATCAAATGCTTTTTCTGCATCTATTGAAATAATCATGTGGTTCTTGACTTTAAGTCTATTGATATGGTGAATTACATTTATTGATTTCCGGATGTTGAACCAACCTTGCATCCCTGGGATAAAACCCACTTGATCGTGGTGCACTATCTTTTTAATATATTTTTGTATGCGATTTGCTAAAATTTTATTGAGAATTTTTGCGTCAATGTTCATTAATGATATTGGTCTGAAATTTTCTTTCCTCGATTTATCTCTGTCTGGCTTGGGTATCAAGGTAATATTGGTTTCATAGAATGAGTTTGGGAGGGTACCCTCCTCTTCTATTTCATGGAATACTTTGAGAAGTATTGGAATGAGCTCTTCTTTAAAGATTTTGTAGAACTCAGCTGAGAACCCGTCTGGTCCTGGACTTTTCTTTGTTGGTAGGCTTTTGATGACCTCTTCTACTTCATTACTTGAAATTGATCTATTTAAATTTTGTATGTCCTCCTCGCTCAATTTAGGCAATTCATATGTCTCTAGAAACCTGTTGATGTCTTCGAAATTTTCTATTTGGTTAGAATATAGATTTTCAAAATAGCTTCTAATTATGTTTTGTATTTCAATCGTGTCTGTTGTGATATTTCCTTGTTCATTCCGAATTTTGGTGATTTGGGTTTTCTCTCGTCTTCTCTTTGTTAGAGTGGCTAAGGGTTTATCAATTTTGTTTATTTTTTCAAAGAACCAACTATTTATTTTGTCAATTTTTTGTATAGTTTCTTTTGTTTCAATTTCGTTGATTTCAGCTCTGAGTTTAACTATTTCCTGTCTTCTACTACTTTTGGTGTTGGTCTGTTCTTCTTTTTCTAGGGCTTTGAGCTGAAGTGTTAGGTTGTTTATTTGTTGATTTTTACTTCTTTTATTGAATGCGCTCCATGAAATAAATTTTCCTCTAAGTACTGCTTTCATAGTGTCCCAAAGATTTTGATATGATGTTTCTTTGTTCTCATTTACCTCTAAGAATTTTTTAATTTCCTTCCTAATATCTTCTGTTATCCATTCATCATGTAATACCATATTGTTTAATCTCCAGGTGTTGGAGTAGCTTCTGTTTTTTACTCTTTCATTTATTTCTAACTTCAAACCATTATGATCTGATAGAATACAAGGTAGTGTCTCTATCTTCTTGTATTTGCTTACATTAGCTTTGTGGCATAATATATGGTCTATTTTAGAGAAGGATCCATGTGCTGCTAAGAAAGTGTATTCGCTCTTGGTTGGATGGTATATTCTATAAATGTCTGTTAAGTCTAAATTATTGATTGTGTTATTGAGATCTATGGTTTCTTTGTTCAATTTTTGTTTGGAAGATCTGTCCAGTGGTGAGAGAGGCGTGTTAAAATCACCTAGTATTATTGTGTTATGGTCTATTTGGTTTCTGAAATTGAGAAGGATTTGTTTGACATACATGGATGAGCCACTGTTTGGGGCATAGATGTTTATGATTGTTATATCTTGCTGATTTATGGTTCCCTTAAGCAGTATGTAATGTCCTTCTTTATCCCTTTTGACTAGTTTTGACTTGAAGTCCACCTTATCTGTAATGAGGATGGATACCCCAGCTTTTTTGCTGAGTCCATGTGCATGATATGTTTTCCCCCATCCTTTCACCTTTAGTCTATGTGTATCTCTTTCTACGAGGTGAGTCTCTTGCAGGCAACATATTGTTGGATCTTTCTTTTTGATCCAATCTGCCAGTCTATGTCTTTTGATTGATGAGTTCAGGCCATTAATATTCAGGGTTATTATTGAGATATGATTAGTATTCCCGGTCATTTGGTTCATTTTATTTATTTATTTATTTATTTATTTATTTATTTATTTTGAGACGACTTGGTTCTTCCTTTATTTGACAATTCCTTTAGGATGGTTCCTCCCATTGCTGATTTGTTTCTTTGTTTTTCATCTCTTCCTCATGGAATATTTTGCTGAGAATGTTCTGTAATGCTGGCTTTCTTTTTGTAAATTCTTTTAGCTTTTGTTTATCATGGAAGGATTTTATTTCATCATCAAATTTGAAGGTAAGTTTTGCTGGGTATAAGATTCTTGGTTGGCATCCATTTTCTTTCAGGGCTTGAAAAATGTTGTTCCAGGCTCTTCTAGCTTTTAGGGTCTGGATTGAAAAATCTGCTGATATCCGTATTGGTTTCCCCCTGAATGTAATTTGATTCCTCTCTCTTGCGGCCTTTAAAATTCTGTCTTTATTTTGTATGTTGGGCATTTTCATTATAATGTGCCTTGGTGTGGGTCTGTTGTAATTTTGTATATTTGGAGTCCTATAAGCCTCTTGTACTTGATCTTCCATTTCATTCTTCAGATTTGGGAAATTTTCTGATAGTATTTCATTGAATAGATTGTTCATTCCTTTGGTCTGTTTCTCTAAGCCTTCCTCAATTCCAATAATTCTCAAATTTGGTCTCTTCATGATATCCCATAGTTCTTGGAGATTCTGTTCATGATTTCTTACCATCTTCTCTGTTTGTTCAACTTTGTTTTCAAGGTTAAATATTTTATCTTCAATGTCTGATGTTCTGTCTTCCAGGTGTTCTATTCTATTGGTTATGCTTTCTATGGAGTTCTTAATTTGGTTTATTGTTTCCTTCATTTCAAGGATTTCTGTTTGGTTTTTTTTCAATATCTCTAACTCTTTATTGAAGTGATCTTTTGCTTCCTGTATTTGCTCTTTTAACTGTCGATTGGTGCGATCATTCAGTGCCTGCATTTGCTCTTGCATCTCGTCATTTGCTTCCCTGAGCATTTTAATTATGTACATTCTGAACTCCCTTTCTGTCATTTCTTCTGCCATGCTGTCGTTGGGTTTCATTGATGTAACATCTAGATTTGTTTGCAGCATTTTCTTTCCTTGTTTTCTCATATTGTTCAGGTATCAGTTGACCGCTGTGATATTGCAGATTTCCTCTATTGTCTTATAATATCCCTGAAGATTTCTATTATATCCCCTCTTAGTCTTCAGTAGCCTGAAATCTTGGAGGAAGTTGATAATGCAGTGCTCCACAAGGGAGCTGACTCCCTAGGGGTGGTGGCCTTCTGGTGGGGTATATTCCCTGCTAGTGGGCAGAGGTACCTTCACTTGCTGATGAATGGTCATCCAGAAGGGAAGTAGGTTGTGGGCTGATGCAAGACCAGTTTGGGCCTGTGTCTCTGATTTTACGGTCCTTTTGGGAGAACCTCACCCAACAGGGAGGAGTCACCTGGTGGGGAGGTCTCGCTGGTCGGTTTTCCTCCCAGAGGTTCCATTCAATTCACAACTACCGCCTGGGCTGGGCAGCCTTCTTCTGCAATGATCCCAGGGACCCGGACCTACCTCCTGGGCCTGGAAGCCTCACCCTTCACAAACGAATCTCCTTCGGCTGCCTCTCCTCAGAGAAGCTGCCTGCAGTCCTGGAGCCTTCGCTCCGCCCCTCAGTTTGTCTGTGGGGCCCTTCCACCAAGAAGCCGTCTAGGACCCTGCTCTGCACTTTTCACCTGGCTATGCGGCCCCTCCTCTGAGCAGCCACCTGGAGCCCCTTACAATCGCTCCGAGTCCCAGTGACCCGCCACACGCCTTTTCCTCCGGCAGCCACCTGTTGTTCCGTGCCGTCGCTCTAAGACCAAGTGACCCACCACGCACCACTTTCTCCACCAGGCAGTTACCCAGAGATCTGGTGCGTCACGAGTCCCAAGAACTCACTGTGCACCTTCTTGTCCCGACTGCCTCCCGTAGCCCTGGTGCAGTCACTTCGAGCCCAAGCACCCCGCCGCGCTCCTCCTCCTTCTCCAGACAACCCCCTATGTTCAGGAGCGGATGCTCTGGGACCAAACCACTCGCCACGCTGTTCCACCGGATAGCCGCCCAGAGCCCTGGCGCAGCTGTTCCAATTCCAAGCGACGTGCCGAGCCCGTATTTCTCCTTCTCCTCTGGGCAGCCCCCTGTGTTCAGGGGTGGTCACGTTCAGTCCAAACAGCTCACCAAGCACCTTCTCCTTTGGGCAGCCTCCCAGAGCGTGGGTGGGTTGCGCCGAGTCCAAGCGCCGGCTTCTTTGAGTTGGTCCCAAGTCTCTCAATATCTCCTTTTCTTGAGTCCTGAACCCACGCTGCTCCTCCGGATAGCCGCCCGGAGCCCTGGCGCAGCTGATCCAATTCCAAGCGACGTGCCGAGCCCGTATTTCTCCTTCTCCTCTGGGCAGCCCCCTCTTCAATGCTCCCCGCTGTCTGCGGTCACTGCTCCGGCAGGGGGAGGGGCGCCTCGCCGGCAGTTCTACTTTGCAACGATCCCTGCTTTCGGGGTTACCGCCCTGTCCGGGGGCTACCGCCCCGTCCGCCTGCCCAGTGGGAAACACTCACCCGGCTTCTTTGAGTTGGTCCCAAGTCTCTCAATATCTCCTTTTCTTGAGTCCTGAACCCACGCTGCTCCTCCAGATAGCCGCCCGGAGCCCTGGCGCAGCTGATCCAATTCCAAGCGACGTGCCGAGCCGGTATTTCTCCTTCTCCTCTGGGCAGCCCCCTCTTCAATGCTCCCAGCTGTCTGCGATCACTGCTCCGGCAGGGGGAGGGGCGCCTCGCGGCCGTTCTACTTTGCAAAGATCCCTGCTTTTGGGGCTACCGCCCCGTCCAGGGCTCCTGCCCCGTCCGGGACGTCTGCCCAGTGGGAGATTCTCGCCCGGCTGGTTTGAGTTGGTCCCAAGGCTCTCTATATCTCCTCTTCTTGAGTCCTGAGTCCTGGAGCAACACGAAAGGCAGCCACCCTCTAGTCCGCCATCTTGAATCCCCTCAGTTACTGATTTCTTGAATCAAGTTTATAGTTTTCTTCATACATATCTTATATATAGTTTATTATATTTATACTTAGATATTTCATGGTGCTATTGCAATGTTTTAATAACTTCCAGTTCTAATTGGTCATTTTTAGTATGTAGGAAAGCAATTCATTTCTGTATATTATCCTTGTACCTGTATAATGACCTTGCTGTACTCATTTATTAATTCCCCCCACATACTATTTTTTTGGCTACGTAGATAATCATGTCATCTGTAAACAAAGAAAATTTTGTATTTAAATTTTCACTCTGTATGCCTTTTATTTTCTTTGTTATCTTATTTCTTCCAACTAGTATGATGTGCATGTGGAATGGAAAGAGGTGATATCATTGCCTTATTCATGATCTTAGAGAAAGTGACCAGTTTATCAAAATTAAGTATTATGTTAACTATAGTTTTTTTTTTTTTTTGATAGATGTTCTTTATTAAATTGGGTAAGTTTCTTTGTATTCCCAGTTTTCTGGGAGCTTTTAAAAATATATATATATAAATGGGTGTTGAATTTTGCCAAATGCCTTTTCTGCACCAATTAATATAGTCATTCAGGTTTTTTTTGATCACATTGATTATCAAATGGTAAAGCAACCTCGAATACCTAGAATAAATCCCACTTAGTCATGACTGTGGTCTGAATGTCCCTATCAAAATTTATATTGAAATTTAATTTCCATTGTAAGGTATTTAGAGAGTAGAAACTTAATCCAACTACATATTTGCAACCATTGGGAGATATCTAAGGTTAAATGAGGCTGTAAGAGAGGGACCCTTATCCAATGAGACTGTGACTTTACAGTAAACAGAGGAGAGATCTGAGCTAGGATGCTTAATGCTTCACCATGTGGAGTCTTGCAGTGCCTTGGGACTCTGCAGAGTCCCCACCAAGGAAGGAGGACATTGCCAGATGTGGCTGCCTGATACTGAAATTCCCAGCCTTCAGAACCATTAACCAGAGAAACTCTCTTTTACACATTAGCCAGGCTCAGGTATTTTGTTTTAGAAGCATAAAACTAAGACAGTCATGGTGTGTAATTCTTTTTATACATTGTTGTATTTGATTTGCTGATATGTTTCTGAGGATTTTAATATTTATGTTCATGAGAGATGTTGATCTGTAGTTTTCCTTTCTTATAATGTTCTTATCCAGTTTTGGTAAATTCTTAAGGTACTGCTGCACTTATAGAATAAACTAGGAAATTGTTCCCTTTGCTTCTGTTTTCTGAAAGAAATCATGAAGAAATGTATCATTTCTTCTGTAACCGTTTGGTGGAATTCCAATGAAACCATGTAGGCATGGTACTTCCTTTTCTGGATGGCTATTAATTATTGATTAAATTTTATTAGTAGGTATGGTCCTAATCAAATTATCTGTTTTTCCCTTTGTGAGTTTTGGTAGTTTTTGTCTTCAAAGAATTGATTAATTTCATATAATTTGTCAAATTTGTGGGCAGAGAGTTGTTTATACCATTTAGTATCTTAATTTCCATGTGGTGGTGATGATGTTTCATTTCTAATATTGGTAATTTACATTCTCTAATTTTCTTGATTTGTCTGACTAGGGATTTATAAATTTTATTGACATTTTTGAAGAATCAGTTTTGATTTCATTCATTTTTTTAAATATTGTTTTTCTGTTTTCAATATCATTGATTTATATTCTGATTTTTATTATTTTTCTTCTGCTTCAGGCTTTAAATTGTTCTTTTTCTCTTTTTTTCTCTAGTTTCTTATGGTACGAACTTAGACTGTTGATTTTTGGCTTTCTTCTTTTCTAATATACTCATGTGATGTTGCAAATTTTCCTGTAGCACTGTTTTATTAATCCCACAAATTTCGATTAGTTGTATTTTAATTTTCATTTAGTTAAAAATACCTTTATTTTCTTTTGAGACTTTGACTTTGAGCTACATGTTATTTAGAAGTATGCTATTTCATCTCCAAATATTTGTCAGATTTTCCAAATCTCTTTCTGTTACTGATCTCTAGTTTAGTTCTGTTGTGAACATACATGATTTCTATTCCTTTACTTTTGTTAAAGTGTGTTTTACGGTCTGGAGCGTGTTCTGTTTTGGAGTATAATCCATGTGAGCTTGAGATGTGTAAAAGGATTATTATATTTTCTTGAGTAACTGGTTCCTTTATTGTTACATAAAGCCTTTCTTTAGCACGGATGCTTTTTTCCTGAAGTTGATTTGTCTGAAATTAATATATCTATCTGACTTTTCTTTTGTTAGGTTTAGATTATGCTGTCTCTACTCCTTTACTTAAACCCATGTGTCATTATCGTTAAGCAGATTTCTTATTGGCAACATGTATTTGGGCTTCATGTTTTAATCCACTCTGACAACCTTCATCTTTTACTTTGCCTATCTAAATCATTCATTAAAGTAATTATTGATATAGTTTTATGAATGTGTATGATGTGGCGAACAGTTTTCTAATAGCTGCACTTGTTATTTTTCCTTTGTTCTAATATTTTCTGCCTTCTCTGATTTTAATTGCATTTTTATGTGTTTTTTTTATTGCATTTCCTCTCTTAGCAATTATACTTTTAAAACATTTTAATGGTGTCCTAGAGTTTGTAGTTTATATTTCAAATTAACTTCACCTCCTAATGACACTATACCATTTCATGTGCATCTCAGGGTCTTAATTATGGCAGTATTCTTGTTTTCTTCCTCCACTGCCTTCTGACATCACTGCTACATTCATTTCATTTACTCCTATGTTGCAATCACTGGATATATTGTTACAATGACTTAGTGTTTGATTTCTAGCACTTTCTTTTGATTATTTCTCAGAGTTTCCACAGATTGCTTATTACCCATCTATTCTTTCATGTCATCTAACTTTTTCATTAATGTACTAATTATAATTATTTCAAATTTGTTGTCTAAAAGTTCCAAAATCTGTGCCATATTGGAGTGTGGTCATAATATTTGCTTTATCTCTTCAAACTATTTTTTCTTGCTACTAATGTGCCTTTGTAAGTTTTCATTGAAAGCCAGTCATATAGTGTGTCAAGAAATAGAAACTGTAAATAGGACTTTAGTGTCAAGTTTTAATATTAATGAGCCTAGAAATTGGGCTGTTTTTGTATTTGTTGGAAGAATAGATACTAGATATTTAGAGAGGGAAAAATTCCATTCAGATGGGTGGATCAGGAAAGGAACCAGGAAGCATTGATGGAGTTTTTTTAACTTGGGCAGGGTTTTGATCTGTGGAGTAAGGGTTGGGTAGTCTGGGTTAAAGTACATAGCAAAGGTCTAAAATTTAAAAAGTGAGGAGGCTAGAAGGCCCCCAAATGATGCTGTTTAAAAGTCCCAAATGGATTTGGCTGAGGGAGGGGAAAGTAGAAGTGGTAAGTGGAAGAGCAGAATATCAGGAGTTAAGAATGAGGTCAAAGTAGCTAAGGCTTCCTCGTATAGTAGGCCGAAGACTGTGCTTTATCCATGCCTCTTGGACCATTTACAAATGGGAAGGTTATACTCAGGTAATTGAAAGCTCAAAAATCTGGGACTGGGCTAATGAGGAACATATGCCAGTGTCAACAAGGAAAATCGAAGGGGACTCTTCCATTGCTATCAACCCTGAGTTTCTGTTCTCAATGGTTGATAGGCACAGAGTAGCCAGTGCCTTATGCTCTTTCTCAGTGAATTTTTTCATCACTTATGTTTTTTCATTTATTTTGTGATAGAACTGCATTTCTGATTTCTAAATGGAAATCATAGTTGTTTCTTTTGGGCAATAATGAGAAATTTCTAATATAGTTGTTGTTCTAGGGAAGTCCCAACCTTTTGAGAGTTTGAAGGGGATGAGATGGAGGAGAGTATTCTGGAATTTACTGATGGTGGTGTCAAAGGCCACCCCCAGGAGATATCCTAAGGATGGTTGCCCCCTGTTTAATCTTTCCTTGTGATCTTTAGGTCACCAGGAGTTTGAGGTCTTACCTGCCAACATTCCTGTCTTTCAGAAATCTCTATCTCCTTCTGGGCACTTTCTACTCTGAACAACAGAAACTTGTTATAGTGAGGAAATATGACCTTGGTCATTTATACCTTACCATGTAACAGTTCTGTTCCCTGGTGTATTTCATTTATCTAAGAGTCATCTACTATCTTTGTCCTCTGTTAAAGGTGCCAGAACATCAGTTTTTAAGTGGGTAATTTTTGTGGGTGAGGTAGTCAAGACAAACTTTCTAGTGCAAGTAAAGTTATATCAAATAGGGAGTTTCTATCTCCTCATGAGACTCATTGGGTGGAAGCCGTCATGTATGAAAAAAGGGAGATCTATTGCAGTCACCACGAAGCTCCCCATGTGCCCATACCTTACTGTTCTAAGAGAAGGAAGGCAGGTATAATATAACAGAAGCATTCAAATGTGGGCTTCGGAAGTACAGGTTGACAAAATAACCAGCTCAGAGCTGTGAGCACTGGCAAGTACTTGGTGTTAGCAAATATCAGAGCAAACTTTAAATGGCTTTTTCTACACTGTTAGGAAATAGTCATTCTTTTATTTGTTCAGTTCTAGCTTTAGATTCAACTTTTAGAGGGAAGTGTGGGTAAAATTGGCTCACTTGGATGCATTTCACCTTGCTTTTGATAGTGCTTCTCTTGGAAAAGATTTTAAAAAATAGTTGAGAAGTTAAAAACTTTCCATTGTGACAAATAAATATTAAGAATTTTATTGAAAAAAATTTTAGATAGAATGAATTAATTAAATCTTAAAAAAAAAAAAAAGATTTTGAGGACCTAGGAGACCAATTGGGCTACCATGAAACATCCTTTGTCAGCTCTCCTGGAGAATGAAGGTCAGAGGCAAGGGCAGAGCCTTTCTGCTCAATGGGTTGGTCTGAGGTACAGGCTGGCTTTGGTTCAAACTTCAGATAGACAAACCTTTCCATGGAGGCCTGCCTCTGCATCTCCCACTCCGCAGTGTGGCTGCCTCCTACATCTTCTGGGATCACCTTTCCTTTTACCCTGCCCTCTGGTCTTCCTCGTTGAGGGCAGCACAAGCAGACAAACCAGAGGACAGCACTATGCGCATCTTATGTTTGAGACCCGTTAACATTGTAGTCAAATGTGTATAGAATATGTGTGAATAATGAATATATAAATATTGAAGGCTGTGTGAGTGTGTGTGTGTTTTGCTCTGCTTGTTTCTGTCTTCATTACTGCCTAATAACAGTTACCTGGTTACTTGTCAGTTAGCAAGGGATAAGTTATATTAAAAGTTAATTTTCATAGGTTAAAGATCCAGGTACAATTTTTAATCTTATACAAAGCTCTTGAAGATATTCAATGGAAAATCATAAATCTCAGATGATGAAATTTCAGCATCTGGCAGCACCTCCCGACCCCTACCTGAAGCACGCATCTCTTAATTCCAGGAGAGTTGGTCACATTGCACTGCAGGAGGGAAGAAGAAAGGGCAGTTGGGCCTTCTGACCAGTCAATTGGGATGGCTCCACCTTCGTGGCGAACACGAGCACAAGTGTCTCAGCTGCATCATCCCACACTCCTCTGGGCAGCCTGGAGGACTTTCCAGGTGGATTCTCCACTTACACTAAGGATACTCTTCAAAATCAAAACTTGCATCATGTCAGTTCTCCACTTAAATCCTCGCCAGGGTTCCCTGTTTCACCCTGAGTAAGAGCCACAGTCCTTTTAAAGGCTTAATAAAGCTCTGTGTGATCTGACCCTCCTGACCTCTCTGGCTTCATCTACTGTTTCCCTCTGACTTGGCTCCAAGTCCTCCTCACTCTTCCTGAAGGAGTCCAGACATGCTCTCTCTTTTCTCAGATGTCCACAGGGCTTATTCTCACTTTCTTCAAGTGATCAAAAGTCAACTTCTCAAGGACCCATAACTACTTTATTTAAAAATGCCTCTCCTGGCACTCATATACCACACTGGATTTATTTTTTATCTGTAACACTTATTGCCTTCTGACATTGTAATTTACCTCTTCATTATTTTATTATTTCTTGTCTGTTTTTTTAACTATAGTGAAAACATTAGAGGGCATGCAACTTAGCCATATCCTTAGTTCCTGCATCATGGCTTGGCATAGTGCTGGATGTTAATAGTCATTTGTTGAAAGAATAAAGGGGCGGTTGTGTGAATGAGTGAGTGAATGAATGAATGGATGTATGTTACTTGCTTCCCCTTTGTTCTGTTCCTTCCTGGGAAATGTGTTTTTTTCCTAGCTTCTCTATAATCCACCACCCTAAGACAGCTCACAACTTTGATGCAAACTTGTGTTAGACCTGAGAGATAAGCAAAAGGTTAAAATCAGAAGGAATCTAAGAAAACTCCAGAAGGCAAGTGGTGTGTAAAACGTATTTGCACTCAAAGAAGATGATTATTTTTAACCCCTCCTCTTCTTTAGGTAACAGTTATCTTCAAAATGATTTCATGAAATAAAATACATGGTAATAGTGGCCATAAAAGAAAGGCAGATTGTGGAAGGAATTATATTGGACTTCATATTTTTAAATTAGACCAGTGAAATGTAAAAAAGAAAATGTATTATATACAAAAAATAAAAATTAATGAATTAGTACTAGTTAAACATTTATAACTTTTAATATTTTTATATTCTGTGGTAATTTGCAAGATGTGAAGATAACTTCACTAAATTTTTTAACTATAGATCCCAAATATCAATAACAATAGCAACAAAATTACAGCCTCTTACACCCTACCATGTAAGAAAAGAATAAAGGACACTTTCACCTCTTCTTATATTCTTCCCTGTACTTTCTTGGTTTTAGTTAATATAATCTATGGGTTTAATAAATTTTCAATTAAATAATTATGTTCACATTATCCATAGAATTGGATTAATATTTTTAAATCACATTAATGTAAATTATTTTAAAAAGGAAAAATTATTTATTGGTCAATGACAGCAATGAATAACATTACGGTTTAATATCAATGAAAATTATACAAAAATAACAGATAAATCTCAATTTAAATATATTATTGAAATTCAGTAAAATAATTTGTGTACAGACCAAAATTTGTATGTACAAATAGAAATGTTACATCTTGCATTCTGCACTCCATTTCCTTGTTTTAACACTTTTTAGCACAAAAATTTCAGTGATTATAATGGAATTATGAATTAAATTTGCTTCTTAAAATTAATTAAAATTAAAATTAATGTTCTTAAAAACAGCATTTTCTGCTGTTTTATTTATTTATTTTGATTAAAAACAAAATTTGGTTGCAATTTTAGGTCCATGTTACTTTTAAATTCCTTCCCATAAATCCATCAGAATATTATATATTTTAAAGTATTCCATATAAAAGTAGTATAGAATAGCCTTAGAAAGTTCTAGAACAAAATGTCAAATCCTGTCATGGATTATGTTTTATGATTCTAGATCCTATTTTGTATTATATGGTAACTGCAAAATTACAACACAGAAGAAAAACAGTATCACTTAATAAACACACTCTGAAAAACAGGCAAATCAAATATGCTTGAATTGAATCTGCTGAGTTGGATCAGTTTATCTAAATGCAAGGATGTGGAGTCCCATAAGGGTTTCCAAAGTAAGTTGGAATGACTCCTGAATATTCACACCTTGACTTACAGAATGACCTGTGTCTCTGATGGCACGTCCTTGGAGTCCACTGTGTCCCTGGGAGTTATCTGAATTAATTTACTTGTAAACAATAATGTGTATTAAAGAATGAGTAATAAGAATATGGTAAAGTTTGCATGTACATTATTAACATCCTATAGTAACCCAGTAATTGTTAGAACTTACACAACAAAGAAAAAAATTTGGGGTCCAGGGCAGGCAGTATTTGATCACTTACACGATTTGGAATTGTTGACACATGGTGATAAGAACAAGTAATCTCAGTTTTAGATGGTTTTGTTATTAAAACACTATTATTATTCATATAGAACACTAATGATACTTTTGCATTCTCTGTACATTAGACATATTTTTGCCTGCCTTCCTGTCAAATTGTCCTCTCCTGTCTGCCTTTGGCTTGCCACTGCAGACACTACTCTTTCTAAACCTTCATTCCTCAGATCTGTTTATCTGAGGTCTATCTATCTATCTATCTATCAATCTATCTATATCTATCTATCACCTATCTATCAATCAATCATTCATTCTATCTACCTACCTACCTACCTACCTATCTATCTGTGTGGACAAACATTTATACAGACTTATGAGGCACAGGGATATCTTGATTCATGTATACATTGGGTATTGATCAACTCACCTTAAATTTTGCCACTTTTTAACCTTCAGAATCCTCTCTGTCTGCTATTTTGAATCATCTAATGCCAGTCCCCAGAGCTTAAAAGAATGGTTTAGAGTTAGTGATTTCCTTCTTTTAGTAGAAAAACTTTCAATTTTGTTTAACCCGTGCTTGCAGCCCATGATTTTTAATCCAGACACAAAAGGAGAATAAAAACCCTTTCCTTTGATCAGAATAAAGAATTGTCTAGAAGATTAAAATAAATCATACCAGGGCCACAAGAAGGTGAACCAATGGTAAATTAAACGTGTTATTTAAAAATAAAAATTAAACGTTCCTTTAAGAATATTTAAAACTAGGACACTGAAGGGTGTTTTATATGATGCTAATTTCTGTGAAAGGATGCAAGAGTGAGTGGCTAGAATTCTCAGGTATCTTCTCTTTGATATTTTAACTTGCGAGATAATAAAATGAAATTTTTATTATTATTGAGAAGAGAGAGGTGTTTTTCTTCCTATTAATTCCTCTTTTCACATTTGAAAGCTTTGGTGTTACCCATAGAGCAAGGTGCTACCTGTGCAGTTAGTTCTATTTGTCCTTTCCTGGAACCTGGAAATGGGCCAGTCTTTGGATGGTGGCTCCATCCCAGCTCTCACTGGGGACAGGGAACAAGATGAGGACCTGACCAATTTTATCACAGCTTTAGCAAGAAGTCTCATGAATCTGAGTTGTTGAGATCCTGGACAAGAAGGGCTGTCAATTCATGTGGTCTTAAGTGAGTTTCTTAGAAGTTGATCTTAAGAATTTTATTTCTAAGCCTTTTATGTTTTCTAATCTTGAGTGACTTTGGACTCTGAGTATAAAGAAGGTTAAAAAAAAAATCCTCAGAGCAAAGGAGCAGGAGATCAAGCAGAATTTTCAGCTGGCCGAGATATTTGCCTGTTTATTACTTTATGTAGTGAGAAGTCCAGGGGCTCAGGATTAAATTATCCTATTATTTTTATATTGCTTGAAATGTGTGTGTGTGTGTTTGTTTTCAATACATTCCATTAACTCACTTCCCAAGGGCTCATTGGGTAATAATTTTCATTACTAGATTTTTTTTCCCTTGGTGGAAATAAGCAGAGAACTTATCTTTCTAAATCTCCTGACTCTTTATTAATTCTCAGATTATGGAATGTTCAGAAGACTGATGGCAGGGTCTGGGATCATGCTCCCTCTGTCCCCCGCCTTATTTCTGCTTCCTGCACTCCACCCATATAGCTTCTCACCCCCTCCCTCCAAGCACACCTCTCCCAGGGGCGACAGCTCTCTCTGGAGTCTCCCCTCACCTGGGCTATAAATGGGAGTTCAGAGGAGAGCTGGAGGAGGAGGGAAGAATTCTCCAGCCGTGACTCTGATATAAAAGGAAAGCAGGTGAGCAGTAGCACAAAAGCAGTTTAGAGGTGTAATTCAGATGGCAGGCGATGTCTTAGGAAACAATTAAGGGTGAAGAAGAAATTAAAAGGCCAAGTCTGTGAAATGGCAGGAAGAAGAAACCTGTCAACGGTGTGAAGGGGGCTGTGATGACAGAGCAGTGTTTGTAAAATTAGGCCAGGACAGAACACTGAGGCAGCCAGTGACGTACAGCTTCGGCGTGGACGCCAAAGGCTTACGATGTGACCGTGTCCATGGGCGAGTCCACCTATCCTGGTTAGGATTCTGGGTTATCATTGGGTACTTTTCTGGAAAGCATGTAATTCCCAAATATTTGAAACTTTCAATAGTTAAGAGTTTTTCATAGGCAGTGTGGTTGATTTAAAAACTAATTTCAATATGTACCTTATCATTAAAATATTACCTTCTTACAGAGGCCATCCCAGGTCACTTTATCAAAAATAACATCTTTTGTTATTTTTACTCTGATTTAGGTTGTTCATAACACTTAGTACTATTTGAAACCCATCTATCTATCTGTCTGTGTGTATGTATATATCTATATCTATATCTATATCTATATCTATATCTATATCTATATCTATATCTATATAGCTTTTGTCTCACTATATGTACATATCTATTTGTGTGTTTACTATCTGCCTTTCCTGCTAGAAAGAAAACTCCATTGAGGGCCAGAGTTTTGTTTACTGTTGTTGTATCCTCAGGACTTAGAAAAATCCAGATGTGTACTAGAAGCTCAATTCATATTTGTTGAATAAACCAAAGTAATAGGAGCTAACAGTTCTCAAATGCTTAGTATCAGCCAATCTCAGACTCATTTAGTACTCATATAAATCTGAAAAAAATGCATACAGTTTTATTAATCTTATTTTACAGATGATAAAATCGAGGCTCTGAGAGGTTAAGTAACATCCCAGTGCCACTCAGGGATTGGTGGAGCTGAGGTACCAATTCCTAAGGAGAGTCATTTTGGGTCAACTTGGCAAATACACAATTTGAGAGGTGAAACAAGCTGAGTTTGGGGATGAGTGAATTTTGATATGGAGAGGGAGGACTAGATATCCAATGATAGGATAAAGGAAAACCAGAAGAAGTTTTCATAAAGATTTACAGAAAGAAAAAAAGACTTGCAAAAAGGTGTGCTATGAGATAAGATTAGACAGTGTGCAAAGGCCAATCTGAGCTAGAAAGTGAATAAAATTGTTCCAAAAAATTAAGATACTGTAGATCTTTCCTAAGACAGATTCAATTGTTCTGTTAATTAAGGTGAATTAGGTTTTACTCTCTAGTCCCAGTTTAGACCACAAATTCATTATTTGCCACCCTTGCCTTTTAAAATATTTATTTTAAATTGACACATAATAATGATACATATTTATGAGATAGAGTGTGATATTTTAATACATGTGTACAATGTGAAATTATCAGAGCAGGGAAATTGGTATGCTTATCACATACAACATTTATCATATGTTTGTGTTGGGAACATTCAAAATCCTCTCTACTATTTTAAAATGTACAATTAAATGTTTTCACCATAGTTACCTTACTGTGTGCTATGGAACATTAAAAGATATTCCTCCTGAGTGCATCCCTGAAGCCTTTGCCTCTTGAGGTAGTTCCCGACAAAATTATGGAGTAGGCCATGTTCATTTTGCTGATGTTCTCTACTCAGTTTTTCTTCATTCCTGTTTCAATTCTGGTCCCCGTGGGAAACAGATAACATCTCCAAAAGGCGTGTTTTCCATTAAAAAAAAATCTTTTTATAATGGAAAATTTTCAACCTGTGCAAAAGTAGAAAATTATAAAGATCACCCTGTATCCATTTACAGGTCTCTTAGCTTGGATAATGATCAGCTCATGGTCAAACATATTTCATCTATTATCATTTTACCTCTAAATATTTTAGGCTGTATTTGAAAAGAACCATTTGAAAGAGTGACCACAATATCCTTGTCACACTTGGGAAAATAATAATTCTGAAGAATGTTGTCACTGGAGGGTTTATTTTATAAAGGGCTAAGGGCTGAGGGACCTCAACAAGGGATGATGAAGCTCCCAACGGGAAGCGACAAGGGAAGCCTTTGACTAAGCTTGAAGAGGTTGCTGCCACCCAGGAGGACTTGCAACTGCAGGAGAGCTCTGCCTGGCAGAAGCTGTGCCTATCTGTCGTGTACCACATCCACTGCCAACCAGTGGGAGAGAGCATAAGTATCAAAACCGTTTTCTCCTTCTACCTGCCTCTCCTTGGCAAGTCCTTTCCTTTGACGAAACTCAACAGGAAGTCGGAGGAAAGGTCGGGCTGATGGGGTTCACAGAGTCAGCCCCTTGGGCACACAGGGGATGGAGAAGGGTAGAGAATGGATTTGGAACTGCAACTCATTCCCACCTAGCTTCACACAGATGCCAGGACACATGCTTTCTTGTTAGGATGTATTTCGAAGCACTCATTCATTCGCCTCACTGTACCCCAGATCCTTAATCCATCACTTTGGGCCCCACATGTCATCCACATAACAAAAGAAAATAATCTACCTTGTCAACAGTGATGAGCCTGTGGAGTTAGATATTTTGGTTATGAAAGACTTTTCCCTTCCAAAGGCATTCCTATTCTCAGTTGATCTTGATGCTACAAAATAAGAGCTATATTTCAATATACTCACATCTGACATTGATAAATCAAGGCACAAGGAAGCTACTCTAACTGCTTTTCAAACTTGCTTTGCTTTGCTGTGTTCCAATTAGGTTTAAAATATTTAGATGAGAAAAAGTAGTTCTGGTTCATTTAAGACAAGCCTCCAGTAAGAGGCAGTTTGGAGTTGGCTGTTAGAAGCCAGCAGGGGTTATAAAATCCAGAGTCTAGTTAAATAAATCCTTTTACTATTAACTCTCTAGTAAGACAGGAAGGAGGAACTAGAAGAATGGTTAGTCTGTCAAAAGGAGAGAATAGGAGTTACCTGCAGTTTATCCTTGGTTTCCTAGGTTACCATCCCCCAACTGCAGGAAAGCTATCCCAGAGGCTTGATTAGGTGGAAGAAAAAGTCCGCAGGGTCTCCCTTTCCATATCATTCTCTTCTGGTCTAGGAGAAAAGGGACAAAAGGAAAAAAATAGGTATAGAGGACAAAAGAAGTATGAAAAACCCCTGAATGCCAGAGTTGGAGAGAGAGAGGGGTGGTGTTTGGAGGAGGAAGGCTGCCTGGTCACAGGTACCTTCCCCTTGGAGTTGAAGCAGGGATGCAGAAAAGGCTCAGAGCCCCTGAAGACTTTCCAAAGAACATACCCCGCTTGCAGCTACTGCCTCAGGCTCCTGATTTTAGAGGAAAACCAAAGACATGGAACCACAGAATTTTTAGAACATAAAGGAATCTTACAAATCATATGCAGTCCAGCACTGCATCTCCAGGACAGTTAAGGGACCTGCCAAGGATAATACATCTAATAGTGGTGTGTGAGTGATGAGTAATTCATTTTGAACCTTCCTGATCTCAAAATCTGGAATCAAAATGCTCCTAAATCTTTTTGATTGTCAACATGGTGCCACAAGTTGAAAATTCCACACATGACCTCATGTGACAGGTCACAATCAAAACAGAGATGCACTAAACATCATATAAAATTACCTTCAGGTTATGTGGATAAGGTGCATGTGAAACATAAATGAGTTTTGTGTTAGACTTGAGTTTCAGCCTCAAGAACTCATCTTGCTCATGCAAGCTTTCCAAAATCCCCAAAATTCTGAAATACAAAACACATCTAGTTCTAAGTATTTCAGATAAGGGATATTGAACCTCAGTTGTACTCCATCTACTCTGACATTCCTGTGATCAGAATGAGCCTTACAGTTTTAAGGAGCTATTGAGTTAGAGTTTATTTAGTTTACATTATTTTTCCTTTCATAGCAGCACAGAAAATAATGGGACATTGCATAATACCACATGTTCTCATTCATATCATGGAAGCTAAAAGAATTGAACTCATAGATGTTGATAGTAAAATAGATATGGTGATAGTAGAGTAGATAAGGTAACAATAGTTACCATAGTCTGGGAGGGATAAGGAGAGTTGGGAGAGAGAATGGGGTGGTTAATGGGCATAAAAATAGTTTGGCAGGAAGATTAAGGTCTAGTGTTCTGTAGCACAGTGGAACAGGTAACAGTAATTTACTAAATTTTCAAAATAACTAGAAGCAAAGATTTTGAATATTTCCAACACAAAGAATGATAAATGTTTGAGATAATAGATATGCTAATTATACTGATTTGTCATTACACATTGTATACACATGTTGAAATATCTCCTTGTACCCCTTGGGTATGTATAATTATTATGTTTTAATTATAAATAAAAATAAATGAACCATCCAAAAGATAATGGTGCATTGTATCACTAGTGATCCTTAGATCCACTGAAACAGGTGAACAGATAGAATAGTTTATCTTTCTGCTGTTGTGCCCTTTATATCTCCTTGTCATGATTGTTTTCTTGATTCATGATTTATAGAGATTATTTACAGTTTTTTTATGGTAGTAAAAGTTCATTCAAGTAGAGAACTGTGTGTTTTCTTTCATATAACAGCTGTTCATGGTTGTTTGTTTGGTACTGGGGAGCTCACCTGGGGTGCTTTCCCATTGAGTGACATCCTAGCCCTTTTTACTTTTATTTTTTTAAAATTTGAGACCGGGTCTCATTAAGTTGCTGAGAATTTTCCTAAGTTGCTGAGGCTGGCCTTGAACTTGTGATCCTTCTGTCTCAGCCTCCTGAGTTTCTAGGATTACAAGTGTGCACCACTATGTGCAGCTGTTCATGTTTGGGATAAATCTGTCTGTTCTTAACCAGCTCTAACACACACACACACACACACACACACACACACACACGGAAACACATGCATCATTATGGTAAACTATTCTCACTTAAGTCCCCTTCAGTTGCCTCTTTGTCTACAGCTGATTGCAACTGGGTGTCAGAGATTGGTGAGTGGAAGAGTTGGAGTGTGAGTTGGGCTTAGGGGAAGCTAGGACCAGAGGATAGATTCCATCTCTCTACTGTTCCAGTGTTCCCAGACCTCCATGTCTCACGGCAGGTCTCCTCCTTTGCACTTCTTATTTTTTCTCAGTCTTGATATTTCTTTTTTCTCTTCCTCCTTCCCTCCTTCTCCCTCTCTCCCCTCCCCTTTTTCCTTCTCCTCTCCAAGGTCCAAGTATCAAGCAAGTTGGATTTATTTGATGAAGATGGAGACATTTACATGGCTCATTATCTCCATACTTCCAGATCATGGTTCTTAAAAATCCATGTGATCACATTTCTTTCTTTCAAAAAATATATATATTTTGTTTTTTAAAAACAAAAATTCAAGTTTATTATAAAGAATATTTAAGCAAATCACAAAAGCATAGAGAACAAAGTAAAACAATGACCTTTAATCCTAACATCCAGAAATAACCCCTCCAGAAGTAATCCCTGGTCTTAACTTTCTTTCCCCTCAAACCTGAAACCTGCTTATCTTTACCGAGGAAAGACAGCTCTGGCTGCTTTTCTGTGTTTGATCTGTTTTTCTACTTTCTGAGAACATGACCCAGAGCTGGAGCGCTCAGCTGAGGTGGGAGCAGTTGTGAGTTTGGACTCGCCTCTGAGTGAGGCTATGCTAAGTGTTCACCTGCAGGGCACATCCTGCGTCCCCTGAAGGGTCCCCTGTGCTGTTCATCCTCTGCCAATTCGTCCTGTAGCCCAGAGGTTTCTCTTTGGCTGCAGAACTGCTATTGTACGCCAGCCTTTTACAGCTCCCCAGAGGAGGAGAAAAGGGCTAGCCCACTAAATTTGCCTCTTTCCTGATTTACTGTTGATGTGAGGGCTTGGGATTTTGCAGCTCCCTGGTGTAAGTTGTGAGAGCTGTGTGGGAGTGTGTGTGTGTTTCAGATGACCAAGCCTCCTTACACAGTGCAAGTCTGCTACACTCTGAAATGTTCTGTTTCTTCCCTGCTCTGTTATTTTCTGAAGTAATGAGTTTCTTTGTTTGCCATCTCTTGGTGAATTTTTGTTTAATTTCTTTGTTAAGTTTTCTAGTTTTTGTTTGTTTCAGTAAATTTGGGTAAAGGAATGTGACATGAGTCAGTTTATTCTATCCTCCAAGCCCTGAAGACCCCTTGGAAAACTCACCCACCAATCACCCATCTCATCTGTCTTCCTGCAGTGGAAGCTCCAAGTGCCTGAGAGTGTACATCGTTGGTGGTGATTTTGTCTCAGGAGGTGTATATATGCTACCTCTCTTTTACTGTATCTTATTAGGTTAGTGTCTTCTTGAAAGAGCTGCATGTTAAAAATCTTTAAAATACCATTTTCTAGTTTTCTCATGTTTAGGCAATGCTTTTTATAAACCTCTATTAGATATGTTCCTTTACTTTCCATTAGAGTGCTTATTCTTTAGTTTTGCTTTCCAACTGTGGAAATAAAGTCAATTTTCAGAATCATCTTTTATTTGAGAAAATAACAGAGTAGTAGGCTTTTGAGCATGTTTTATTTGCACTTTATATCAGACCTTTAGGGGGAAATCTAGCATTTGGATTATTTTGCTTATATTTTAGAACAGTCTAACTTAATAAGATGGCAAGTCTTCTTTATCTTTGGTCTATTTGCCATTTAAATAATATCAGCCCTCATGAAAAACAGTGCAACCCTCCATAGCTCTGTACACGTGTTCAGTTGGGATAAAGAAATGCCTGTGGCAAAATGGCTACGAATCTGATGTACCAAATGAGAAGTATGCTAAGGATTTACAAATTACTAAGAAATCTTCTAAGGTTACTTTTCCATCCCTTTATTTTTCTTCTCCCACAGATTTGGGTAGGTTTTCATCCTTATGTATTCCCTCTGACATGTCTGACGACTGTACTCAAATCATGCTGTAACCCTCCTTAGAATGACTTCAACTGTTTAAAGTTAGTGGTGGGTTTGTCTGAAAGCTCTGCTCATGTTTCTCTCCCATCCTTTCTGTAACAATTAATTAGGTCATCTTTAAAAATAGATGCTCAGCATCCACTCAGTGTTTCCTGTCTATTCATTTGCTGTGCTTACAAGCACTTTAACTTGCATCTTATTATCAAACAATGACTAAATGGCTTTACTTAGGTAAGTTATTTTAGCCAAGAGGATCTGTATATATCAAATCTGTTATTATTAGTTCATAATAATAATCTGTTATTATTGTCCTGAAGAATACTCAGGATAGCTGACAGCAAAACCTTTACCATACAGACCTTTCTCCTGGGGAGTAGGCTTTATGGTGTGTTTGAGGACCAGGAGAACTTGTTGGGAGAGTTTTTAATACTGTTACTCTAGCTTTGCTTAGGGTCCTTCAGATGACAGACAGAGAGACAGAATGAAGAACAATAAGTTGTGTATTGCTTCTACGTACAGCTAGGGGGCCATGGAAAGACCAGGAGAATGCATTTGACCGCTTTTGGGGTACAGGTAAGGTTAGGGTCTGAATCTTGCAGGCTCCCCCAACCCCAAATTTACATGTTGGAGTCTAACACTCAGTGTAATGGTATTAAGAAATGGGGCCTTGGGAAATGATTTAGTCATGAAAGCTTCATGCTCATGAATGGGAGTAGTGCCCTCATAAAAGAAGGTCAAGCAAGCTCCCTTGCTTCTTTTCCTCCTTGTAACGCCACAGCATCCAGGCACCATCTGTGAAGCAGAACCTAAGCCTTTAACAGATCATGAATCTGCTGGTATTTTGATCTTGAATGTCTCAGCTCCAGAACTCTGAGGACTAAATTTGCTGTTCATAAATTACTCCACCTAGGGTATTTTTTGTTATAGCAGCAGAAACAAACTAAGATGGATAGATGGGATTTCATGGCATTAGCCAAGTGTCTGAGTGACCACTGGATTACTGAGTTTGTGCTGGCTCCACTGACAAGAGAGAACCGTGAGGGTATCCTTTGTCTAAACCAGGGAAAAAATTCCTGACTAGACTTTCAGAGCAGGACAGTTCTGGGTGCTATCCCATGCTCTGTCTAGTCTGTCAGGCTTTTATCACTTACATGGTCTCAATGGTGTACTCTGCAGGGGTGGAGTAAACAGCAATTTTAGGGTTATTAGACCTGATCACGTTATGTTTATTTGTGCAAGCTCTTTACTTGCTGTCTTACAATTCTTTATTTTTTTTTTCCTATCTATGCTAACACATGCCGATAACTTCTTACTTTCGGCTTCCAATCATCTGTAATAGTGTTGTTTGTTTCTTTTAATTAGATCTCAGGTACTGAGAGTTGAGTTAATCATTCTTAGTTCAGAGCACACTGCCATCATTGATTGGTGCAAAACCCTCTCCTTGTTTTATTTTCTTTCTCTTTCATCTTCCCTGATCACTGTTCTAATTCCTTTCTCTCCCTTAGCATTCACTCTGATGCCTTTGATGTATTGTTTTAAATATGTGCGAACCCTTCTTAAGTGTAGGCTATTTTTTTGGCAAGTGAATGTGTCTTTAATTTACATCAATAGTATTAAATTATAAATCTTGCTCCAGTCTCTGCTTTTATCCCTTAGCTCTAAGGTGCTTGGTTAGACTGCATTTAGCACCAACCCCTTAAATTTCAGCATCAGCAGCCACATAGGTTTTCTCACTCATGCTATGTGCTTGTTGTGGGTTGGCCATGACTCTTTAGAACTACGGGAGTTGTAGATCTTCCACTAGATTTTGTGTAATTCATTGATAAAGGAGAGCATATATTACTATATCACCAATTTGTTTTCATGTATTCTGGTAACTGTATTTTCACATAAGTGGTTTTGTTTTTCTAATGGATTTTGTTTTATGCACTTAAAAACAGTATTTTAGATGAGTCCATAGGATTCATTGGACTGCCAAAGCGGTTCCTGCACCAAGAGGTTAAGAGGCTCCAGTCTAGAACATTCGTCCTTAAGTTTGTCCTTAATATTTGTTTTATGTTTGGTCTCTTTCCCCTAGCCCTTCTCCTTCCTTCCCCTCTCTTTCCTCCTCCTCTCCCTCCTCTTCTTTCTTTTCTTTCCTTCCTGTTCCTATTCTCTCTCTTTCCCTTTCTTTGCCCTTCTTTCCTTCCTTCATTCTGTTGTTCCTTTATTCCTCCACTTTTAGGCCCTGACCTATGACCTTTCACCTTTCTTTAGTCCTTTGAAATTTTCAGCAATTATTTCTTCTCTTTCCTTCCATTTTCCTGTCCTCTAAGACCAGTTTAAAAATAAGTGGATGCCTGTAAATTCCATATATCCTAAATGTTATACTTTATATCCTTCCTCTTTCCTAGCACCTTGTGGGAGAATTGCTGGATTTGCTCCTTAGTTCACACCATTGTTCTTTGACCAAATCCACTCTGTTATTTATTCTCTCTGTGGATTTGTTTCAATTTTGTTTTTCATATCTGGTATTTCTATTTAGATCTTTTTGAGAACGCCTTTCTCCTGCTGTATATTACCAATATCCTCTCCTTGATGACATTTATTTTGATTGTTTTACTTTTTTATCATGATTGGTGCATTATAGTTGTACATAAGGGTGGGATTTGTTTTCACATATTTGTACAGGCACATAATATGACAACCTAATTTGGCCAATATCATTCTCTAGTATTTCCCTTTTTTTCTCCCCTTTTTACTTTTTAAAAATGCTTTTGCATTATATTTATACATAATATTGAGATTCATTATGGCAAAATCATGGATGCACGGAATGTAATTTGCTCCATTTCAGACCCCAGTGCTTCTTCTTTCTTGCCCCTCCTCTCTCTGTTTACCTTTCTCCCTTTCGCTGGACTTCCTCCTTCTATTTACTAATTTTTTAATTGGTGCATTCTCTCTCTCTGTGTATATATAATAATTTTTTCAATTTCATTCCACAGTTTCTCCCTTTTCCTGTCTCTTCTCCTTCCTTCTCTGTTCCCTTTCTCTACTGCACTGACATCCCTTCTTTTATTCTTGGGATTCCTCCACCTTTTTTTTTCCTCCTTGTCGCCGCCAGCTGCAACAATCCCGTGGATATTTGTTACTGCCTGCAGCAACAATTGCACGGGTATTTATCGGAGGTGGACTGGAAATAAACTACTTCTATTCCTGAGGTGCTTCCTTGCTTGCTTATTCTCTAGCTTATAGAGAAAGAGCGGCTTGCTTGATTTTAGAGGAAGAGAAGCTTTGAGAGGGAGAAAGACTTTGCTTAGAGGAGAAGAGACTTGCTACACTTTCAGAGATCTACTTCTTCTGAGAGTTCTGCTGCTTTCTGCTTACTGCTGCTGTTGCTTTCTGCTTTCTTGCTTGCTGCCCGCTTATATTCCCTCCAGGAGGCGGAGGGTAGGACCATGCCAGTTAAACGAAGATCAGGCGAGGAGCCAGCTGCCCAATCACGGCAAAGGTCAAAACAAGCAGGCACAGGCAGGAGCACTTGGGAACACATGTGCATGCGTTGTGTGCGTGGACTCACTTGAATACAGCCAATGATAAAGCACCTGAGTGTGTTTATGTTAACCGACCTCCTCACTGCAGATGTGATCAAAACAACTTCTGGCTGGCTGCCAGGCTCCATCTTGGTGTAATCCGCATGGCATAGCCCCCAACACCTCCTTATTTTGCTCTAACTTGCGCACATAAGTGAAAACATTTGACCCTTGATTTTCTGAGTCTGGCTCATTTCACTTAGCATGATGTTCTTCATTTCCATCCATTTACCACCAACTGCCATAATTTTGTTCTTGTTATGGCTGAGTAAAACTCCACTGTGTATATATACCACATTTTCCCTATCTAGTCATTTATTAAGGGACACTTAGGTGGTGTCTCTCTTCCATTAGTTCTGATTTATTGAGTATAGGTTGTTCAATGGATGGAAAAACAGTAGAATGATACAGACAGTATTACCCTATAAATATGTATGGATTGTCTGTCATTACAACTGTCAGGTCACTTCTGTCTGGAGCCCTCTCTTGCCTCTGCTGCTTTTGCTATCTGTCATGAAAGGGAAGAGCCAAAGCTAGATCCTAGTCCCCGTCATCCCGGAGGCTGTAAGGAGAGGAGGGTGAGGGTGGGCCCCATGGTGGAGAGTTCACAGCGCCAAAACCTATGCTTACTCTTTGTATTTGCTGCTTCTTTACTAAGAAACTGTCCCTGAGGAAAATGCTCTATGCCTCTGTTTTGAGTCTGTTCATTTTTGGTTTTTTTCTACTGGGTTGTTAAGTCCCAAACTTGGGCTGTGGATGGGGAAGCGGAGTTGCGGGGACCACTCAGGGACAGGCTAATCTTCTCCAACACAGATCGTGTTCCAACTCTGCCCCAAAGTTACCCTGTGACTGCTATAGTGTGGTCTGGTGCTGCTATTCTGTCCCAATGGTAAGAGGGCAGGTAGATTTCTACAAAGCGAAAAGAACACAACTCATGCACACCCCCAGTCTGTACGCTCATGTGCTGCCCATTCCTGTTCCATACTGGCTTCCATTTTTCTTCTGCATTTAGTTACTACCAATCTCTCTCCCCCCAGAGTTTCTTCACAGTCTTTTTTTTTTTTTTCCAATTTTTAAATTTGTTCTAATTTGCTATATATGACAGTAGAATGTATTTCAACATTTTGATAGATCATGCATAAATGGAGTATGATCTCTCATTTTTCTGATTATACGTATTGTAGGATCACATGGTCATGCAGTCATATATGTACATGAGGTAATAATGTCTGTTTCATTCTACTATCATTCCTACCCCTGTGCCCCTTCCCTTCCCTTCCCTTCCCTTCCCTTCCCTTCCCTTCCCTTCCCTTCCCTCTACCTAATACAAAATAACTATTCTTTCCTATCCATCCCCCCTTATTGTGAATTAGCATCCACATTTCAGTGAAAACATTCGGTCTTTGGTTTTTTGGGTTTGGCTTATTTCGCTTAGCATGATATTCTCTAGCACCATCCATTTACCAGCAAATGCCCGAATTTCATTCTTTAAAGCTGAGTAATATTACATCGTATACATACACACACCACATTTTCTTTATTTATTCATCCATTGAAGGGCATCTAGGTTGGTTCCATATTTTAGCTATGGTGAAGTGAGCCTGCTATATTAGGCCTTCAAATTCATGTTATTCTTCCTTTCCTTTATGGCTTCTCTATGGTTGGGCTAAAGAAAGATTTTGATAGATTTTGTATGCTAGAAGAAATGTGGTTCACGTTTAGACATAATAATCATTATGAACGAATATTTCAGAGAATTCCTGAGGTGTGCCAATCCCTGATTTTGTCAATGAGAGGTAAAGGATCTTATCAAACAATTCTTTTTTTCTCAGAAATTCCTCATTTGGTGTGAAAAATATTAGAAACATAAATAACCCTGGCTAGAATTAATTCCATCTTATTACAGTGGGCAGTGGGGTTATTAAACATCAGCCAGTGGTCAAGAGTGTCTCAGTCTCCAGTTTTCTACCATTTTCCTCCTGTCCTATGCTAAGGCAGTAGCTCAGCTTTCTATTGCTTCCTATGTTATCAAGCTAAGAGATTCATCCTATAGACATTAAACCAAAACGAGCATAAGAAAGGCAAGAATAATTTCATTGTCTTTCTTTTCTTTTTTCTTTTTTTGGTACTGGGGATTGAGCTCATGGGCACTTAACCACTGAGCTCCAGCCCCAGCCCTTTTTTGTATTTTATGTGGAGACAGGGTCTTGCTAAGTTGCTAAATGCCTCCCTAAGTTGCTGAGGTTGGCTTTGAACTCATGATCCTCCTAGCGCCTCCCGAGTTGCTGGGATTACAGGCAAGTACCCCCATACCCAGTTTCATTGTCTTTCTTGGCTTCCTTAGATAAGGAATGCAATTCTAGCTTGTTTTGTATGCATATAAACATTATGTTTATTGAGTGGAATTTTGCAGTCTCTACATGACAAGACTTGCAAATAAAACTTTTGTGAATCAAACTTGCCTTCTGGTTCCATATAACTTCTTCATGCTTTTATGTGATTCAATGTTGGCTCATCATAGAATCAATCTACTTCAGTCCAATTGGAAACTCAGCTTTTCCTTCCAAACATAAATGATTGAGAAGGACATTCATTAGGTTCATAGCTGGAGTATCCTCCCCTTTGACCTCCCTTATGCACTTTTTCAACGAACTAAGTACTTTGGAAGATATTTCATTTTAAGTGATCAATGACAGTTATATAGGTTAAAAGAACTGCATCCTGTTTCCAGCAAATAAATTTCCCCAAATGACAAAACTGATTTTATAGAGTATAAAAGCACCAGAAATGCCATGCTGAGTTAGATCAGGCCAAACTGGATATCTCCTGCTCAGTGCTACAGCCATGACAAAGAAGTAAGTGGCACTTTGTGGGTAAGTGTGGGGTGGGTGCACCCTGCTGACAAGGTAAATGGCTCTAATTTATACTCAATGACATGTTGGAGCCATCATCCTAGATTATAGCTAAGTCCTTCTTGGAACCTACTTATATTTTCAAGTCTGTATCAATTCTCAGAATAAAGCGTTTCATGTTTGCCTCCTGCTGTGTAAAGTGGCACTCCCTTTTATTTATTCCAAAGCCACCTTCTTCAGACTTCGAAGGGTGCCTCTAATTCTAATATTCCCATATTTGGAGAAGCACAGTCTTATTTCTGTAACTCCCATGTCTTTTGCAATATGTTATACCTCTTTAAATCAGTATCAATCCTAATGTTTCTAGACTGTTTCAGTCAAAAAACTGATAGAACAAAGCAATCAGTATTCATTTAAATTATCTCTTTCAGAAATTTTACTCAAACTCCATAGGATGTGGTCCTGAAATCAGTTTAAAACACTATTCCATGAGTTGGAACAAGGTAATGTCAAAATGAATTGCTACCTAAGAAATAGTCATTTGTCTGCAAGGTAGATGAACAATAAGATTCAATTCAATAGACATGTAATGAGTATCTATGATGCTCCGGTCACTTTTCAAGTCACAGGGAGAAAAGGTTGAACGAAGCATGGTTTCTTTCATGCCTAATGGTGTACTGAAGGACACAGTAGGGGTGGGCTCTTCAACTTCAGGAAAGGGGCAGGCCAGCCCTTGTAGATAAGGAGATCATCTGAAGAGGAGGTCTCAGAGTTTGTAATCGAGAGGATGGGAAGAGAAAGATCTTCCAGGGAGAAAGACCATCCCATACAGAGCTTGGAACTTCAAATGACACATGGTGTTTTAAAACAGGAAGTGATTTGAAATAGGTGGAGCGCAAGGTGTTGAGATAGAAGCAGCAAGAAGGACCTGGAGGGAGCTGCTGCTGGGTGGGAGCTGGGTCCTGAGGAGGAGAGTGAGGAACACTCTATTATTTTTCTGCCAGAGTTCCAGTGCTCTTTGCAAAACTGGAAGTGGGATCAATAGGGCAATGGGTTTTCTGCAAAGCTATTCTCCAACTTCCAGGCCACCAAGCATAGTTTCCTTTCAAAAACTGTGATACTATTTTTGCTGCTGATTCCCTTGGCCTTGTTTCTGAAACCCTGCTGCCCTCAAGGTGCTGTTAGCAGAGGAGATGGCAGACATGTGGACTTTACCACCCATGCTCCCCAGGGTTCCCTGAACTTGGATCTCTCCTCACCTGTCCTCCCCTCTGCTACTGCCCCACCTCAAATGCACAGTCCAGGCCTCAGGTTTTCCTTTGTGCATATGTTGGACTTCACTGTCAAATCAATTGTGTGTTGCAAACTTAAAATATTCTAGTATTAATATTTGTATATGTTGACAATTTAGATAATTGCTATTTCTAATTGAGCTCAAGTAACATTTATGAGCATCTACTTTGTGCTAGGTATTAGTGACACAAAATGAATTAAGAGTCCAATATAGTAGGAGAATTGGACAGAACAGGGTTGAGAATTGTCCAACAGTCCTCTATTTCCCAATTAACTTACTCTACCACATTGCTTAGCAACTCTTTCCAATCACCCTTCTCCCTACCTCCTTTTCTCTCAAAAATCTACTATGTCCCAGAGAAAATGGAAGATACCTAATTTGGGATGCATATGCCTGTAAACCCAGCAACTCGGGAAGGAGGCTGAGGCAGGAGGATCTTAAGTTCTTATGTTCAAGGCCAGCTTGGGCAATATGACAATATAGTGAGATTCTACCAAGGAAAAAAAAAAAAGGGCTGGTATGTAGCTCAGTGGGAGAGTGCTTACCTAGCATGTGCAAGGCCCTGAGTTCAATCTGTAATACCTCAAAAAATAAAAAAGAATAAAAAGATAACTGACCTGAACCATTTCAACTTCCCCTCAACTTTAAGCCAGTCTACAACCAGACTCATCAGGTGTCCCTTCTACCAAGGCTGTAGCCATGGTCTGGATTTAATCTTCTCCATTCTCACAGTCCCTGTGCTATCAATTTTCTTAAAAAGTGAATTTCTCTCTCCTTTACAGTATTTCTGACCGTAGAGACGTGAGGATTGGCCTCATACTAGCTTTGCGTAGCCCTTGGATTAGCTGCAACTTCTTGCCTGCGGAAGTGCTTCTAATAGCCGTGAAATATGTCTTTCCCATGGCCTATAAATAAAACCAGCCTCACACTTCATTAACGAATCCTTCCTCTCAACGTCCCAAGTGATCCAAATGCTAAAGATACAGTATTTCACAGCAGGTTGTGCGACCTTTTATGTAATATACCCTTTAAGTAAGTGGGTTATGGTCTTGTGATTAATGTGGCCTGATGTTCACATTGAGAAAACGGAAGGGTGTTAACTGCCTTAAGAAACCCAAGAGCTTTAAGGAGAATTTTGTGATTCATGCAAATAAGATTGACTAATTTGTTATTCTACAAATGCAATGCCTATAATTTAATTTTGACTGACAAATGGTCCCAAACTGTCAAGAACATAAGTAGCACGCAGCAGTTGAACTCTAGCTCTCTGAAACATGTCTGAAAAATAATTTTATTCATGATTTTCCTTTTGGGTAAATTTCCTTGGGGATCTTTTTAATTGTTTTCTCCAAGTGTCATCTGATGTGCTTCCAATTGAAAGAAATAATTTCTGGCTCATAATACCTGCGCTCGTTTATAAAAAAGCTCAGAGCAGATTTGAAAAGGAAAAGCCACCTAAGGACACTTTAGGCTGACTTTCCCCTAGGAGCAGGTATTGACTCCTGTGGAGTTTAAGGTGGGGATAAACTGGAGTGAGATGACTGGAATGAGGATCCTCATGGAATTTACAAATCCAGTTCAAGTGTCTTTCCAAGCAGAATGGAGTGATAATCAGGTTGGTAGAGTGTGTCCTTTGTCCTGATCCTATTTGGATTTGAAGGTAAACTGTGTCCAGGGTTGCTTTCTCATTTTGTGACCTTCACCCTCTCTGCCCTGTCTCCACTTTGGCTTGTCATCACTGCCACCAGGATCCTCTTGTATATTTGGATTTCTCCACTGTGCCAAGGGCTTTCCCTGCCTTGTTTCTGACTTACCCTTAGACCAGCCCCTACGAGGTGAGCATTAATTTGCAATTAATTCATTTACCACTCAACAAGGGGTAAAACCCACATGAGAACTTAGGCCTGAATGACAAAACATCAGTTTTGTCCCCCGCTTCACCTTCTTGTCCTGCCAGTCTTCCCGGTCCCTGTAGCTTCTACACTCTGTTCACTTTTCCCTAAGGTGACAGGAAGTAGAGGAGAGATAGCAGTTCCTCTGTTTTCAAGATCAAAAATAAACTTGAAAATTCAACAATTAGCAAGTGAGAAACAGTAAGGATAATTTTAAAGTGCCCTAGGAACATCTAATATTAAAAAAAAATTGTTTTGGATTGCCAGAATTTAAAGAACTTGGAATGCAAAAGAGAAACCTATGAAGTTTCACAATATAAAATATAATCTATATTTAATACTGCCAAGAGAAGAAAAGTATAGCATCCGGCTTTCTAAAGACCTCTCCAGGTGCATCATATCCCTTCTTTAGATTTGCAATCTGTAAGCTAAAGGAAAGCAGCTTTTTTCCCTATGTGCTTCCTAGGCCTCATGTCACACTGAAGAGATTTTGCTCAGAGATTCTCTATAAATATATATGCTCAACTTTGGGCAAGTCTCTGTGTGTCTTTATTAAAAGCCCAGTACAGAGCAATAAACTCAGGGACTCAAGGACTACATGCGAATGGTAATGAAAGGCAGAAGTTGCAATGTGAACACCTCTCAGAAGATCACCTGATGTGTTTATTGTTCAAAATGTCTTTGACGATCCCCTCAGTTTGATGTGAATTTTCACAACTTCCAACGGTTAGCTTTTGGGGTATTTTTTCTTTTATGACACAAGTTGATCTTTGGAAGAGAAGATCTTTGGAAAAAAGATCCTTAGGGAAGACACAATTACTCCTTAGAAGATCCGTGGAAGAGATAATGGGAAACTTGCTTGAGGTGGTTGATATACATACTCAGGGGCAACCAGATCCCTTAGGTGATTGATTTTATTGCAGAAGTGTATAAGGTGTGATTTTTCTCTAAGAATGCCAAGGCTAGAAGGATCTGGGATAGCACTGCACCTGGAGACTGAAATTGACCCTCCAGACCAGATTAAGAGCCCTTTCGAGTGTAGAATTGCCACTACTGTCCTAAGGAGACCTGACCTCTCACAAAGTCCGTGTGTTCCAAGGAGCCAGGTGGCTGCACACTTAGCAATGCCAGCATATGTTATTCCCCAAGGAGGGAAAAGTGCTTCATATTTGCTAAAACTTAATGCTAATTGTAAGGGATAGTAGATTTGTTTAGACAGCATTTCATGGTGTCAGTCCCCTTAGACTCGCTGTGACGCCATCTTGTTTTTGAGGTGGGATCTGCCTGCTTCAGACATGAGTGTCCAGTAGCATCTGGAGGGCTTCTTTAGTTCTGAACGTTATGAAGCTACCCAAAGGGACAGCTGGGAATGATTGAGTTCACACCCTGTGATGAAAAACACATCCTTGACTCTCCCTAGGAGAAGTAGAGTGCAGAGGTTAAAGGACAGGACTGGGGGCTGGGTTGGTCTTGAATCACTTGCAATGGTGTGTTTTGGATATAAGTTTCACAATCTTTCTGTTTTCTTCTGCCATTCCACTGGGAAAATGGGAATGACAACTTTTACTGTCTATTTAGTTGTCATCGAATGAAAGAGGTGGAGTGCCAAGTTTATCCATGGCACACCAACCCTGGGTGTAAGAGAGCAGGCAGGGCCCTGACTTTAATTTCCAGTTCTTTCCTATCAAGATGCTGGGATTCTGGGGCTGGGGCTGTAGCTCTATGGCAGAGCGCTTGCCTAGCACACGTGAGGCACTGGGTTCTATCCCTAGCACCGTGTAAAAATAAACAAATGAAGGCATGCTGTCAATGTACAACCCCCCCCCCCCCAAAAAAAAAAAAAAAAAAAAAAGATGCTGGACATCCTGTTGCCTTGGTCTTCTTTTCTGTCTGGCTCTGGCGACTCCAGTCTCTGCTGAACACTCCATGCTCTCCTGTTCCACTGTCTGAAGACACTCTCTGGCCTCAGAGACCTTTGCAGCTCTTGCTACTGCAATGTCTCCAATGCCAAGTACCAGTTCTTTAGCAAATGCTTTCTGGGAGATGGTTCATTTTCTCTCAGCTGAACCTTCCATTCTATGTCTGTCTTCTTTCTATTTTACTGAGAGAATGAAAGGTGCATTTTTAAAATTTTAATATACTTATTTTAAATGCATTTATTGTTTAAGATATGCAACATAATGTTAAGGGTTATGTGTAGATCGTAAAAAGAATATTTACCAGTGAAGCAAATTAATATATCCAACATTTCACATGGTTACCTAACTAGGTAACAAGTGGCAAGAGCAGCTAAAATCTACTGTTTTAGTAGGAATCTCGTATACAGCACAGTAGTTTGACCCGCAGGCATCTTGCTGTATTCAGGTCTGTACACTTGCCTATCCTATGTATCTGCTACTTTGTGTCCTCAGACCCACATATCTCCATCCGCCTTCTGTGGCCCTGATAAATACTGTTTTGTTCTCTATGTGTATATTTGAAATTTTTAGATTTCACATAAGTGAGATCATGCGATATGTCTCTTTTTGGGCCTGGCATAGTACACTTAGTGTGACGTCCTCCAGGCCATGTGTGTTGTGGCAATGGAAAGATCTGGTTCCTTTTCAGGCTGAGTAATGTTTCATTTACATATGTACTACAGTTTCATTATCCATTTATCTGTTAATGGACACTTAGGATGTGTCCCTATCTTGGCTGTTGTGAACAGTGCTGTGACAAACGTGAGAGTGAAGAAATCCTCACTAGGTGGTGATTTCATTTTCTTTGGGTATATGCTGGGTCATATGGTAGTTCTATTTTTAATTTCTTTAGAAACCTCCATACTGTTTTCCATAATGACTCTATCAATCTACATTCCCACTAAGAGCACACTAGGGTTCCTTTTCTCCACACCATTGACTGTTTCCTTATTAATTTCCTGTTTGGTTGATCTATCCATTCTTGAGGGAAGTCTCCTCTGCTATTGTATAGCTATTTCTCCCTTCATGTCCATTAACATTCACCTTATGTATTTAAGTGCACCAACATTGGGTGCATATATATTTACAATGGTTATGTCCTCTTGATGAATTGATCTCTTAAACTCCTTTAGTGAGAAATGTTCTTCCTGATTGGTAGGTTTGCTCATGCAGAACTAGGGATACTTGAATTGACTGTTCTCCTGCAACCATTGAAGAGATATTCCTTATAGATTGTTTCATGCCTGGGGGAAGGCCAGGGCTTTGTAAACATTTTGTGCATACAGATCATATGGAGAATCTTGTTAAAGTTATCAGTGGGTCTGATATGTGTCCCAAGACTTTGTGTCTTCAACAAGTTTCATATGAGGCTGGTCCGTGAAGCATACTTCAAATAACAGGGGGATGGACCACAGCAAGGTGTTGGAGTTGAGTTTCACGAAGGTCAATGACAGATTCATGATGCCTTTTGGTGACCCTTTACACCAAATTTCATTAAAGCTACATTTGGGGCATCAAGAATTTGTAAAACTCTGATGTATTTTCTGAGTAAATAACATGGAACTCTACACTAAAGTCTTGATACAAAAGTATATGAGGATTCAGGCATTACAGATAAAAAGAGTCACCAGTTAAAATGTGTTCATAGACAATACATAGGAACTTCTAAAAACAGGTGATTTGAATCCTGCTTGAAAGACATGGCAAATGCAGATGGGAGGATATTAAAGTATGCTAGGGCTGGGGTTGTGGCTCAGTGGTAGAGCACTTGCCTACCATGTGTGAGGCATTGGGTTTGAGTCTTAGCACCGCATATAAATAAATGAATAAAATAAAGGTACATCCACATCTAAAAAATATTTTAAAAATTAAAAAAAATAAAGTCTGCTAAGTCAGTGCCCTTGTAAGGGGGAGGGGGCATTGGGGCAAAGGGAACTTGTCTAAAGCAGAGACCTCCCTACATGAAAAAAGAAACACCTCGTTTTAGTTAACAAAAAAGTATCCAGCGGCTAGGCCTTGGAAAGTCCTCTGAAGACAGGTGGGACTGCAGAAGTGTGGTGGTGTAGGGAGTTCCTGTAAAATGAGTGACCTTCAAATTATAATGGGATTTTTGAGTAACTGAAGGTGGACAAAGGGATGCTTTCTAAAGGGAGGGGACTAGTAGCCCTAGATATACCCTACTGGAGCAGATGCATTTCTTTGGTGAACTATCTGGATAACTGAATGAGAATTTCAGCTTTAATTCCACAGATTAAAAGATAGATTTCGAGAACATATGTCCTGCTTATCACATCTCACGGAGCTCAGTTAGGAAGAAACACTTCCAATTCCAACAGTTGAATTTGTCCTGCCTCTCCCATCTCTTGTCCCTCTGTCTCCTTGCTCTTTACCTCCTGATTCCTGAAATTCCCAGTCTTTTGTCTGAGGCTGGCTTTTGCACTGGAGAGCATGGCATCTCTTTAGGCTGTGTCTCTGAGGATTGCACTGACTACAGAGCCACAATTGTCTCCAGCACCATCTCTGGTGATGTGACGCCACCCTCTTGTTGCTTGTTAAGTCTCCCAAGGGCCTGCATGCCTCTTCTGTTTCATTCTGAAAGGTGAAACATAACCGAGAGACTTGCTGTCCTCTGAGACCTATCTATTACGATTAAAAAACAATTAAATCAGAGCAGAATAAACAACAGATCAATAACTTTTGAAACTCCAGATATGACTTACTAAGCGGAGTGTCTGTCCTCCAAACATGCTCTCTTGCTGCTGGCTGCAGACCCTTCCTAGCACCCTCGGAGGGCCCTGGAGGGGCCCAGAGCATTGTCTGCCTTCACATTTCTCCTTTCTGCTATAGCTCACCCCGCACCAGAGACCACCAGAACATTTTCAATGTTGAAGATAAAATATAGGATACTAGTTAAATTTGAATTTCTGATAGACAAGGAGTAGTCTTTTAGTATAAGTATGTTCCATGCAACATGAGAAAAAAAAATTGACAATTTTTTAATCACAGATATTTTTTGTATGTGTTTGTTTTGCTAGGTTTGACAACCCCAGCACGGGGCTTTTTCTGGTTTTTATTTTTTCATTTGTTTGTTTGTTTGGTAATATCTGAGGCACCATTTACCCTTCTTTCACCTCTTGGCTTCAAAGTGTTGAATGGTCAACATTTGATTTCAAAAATAAAATGAATTACATCTAATTTTGTTTTGAGAAATTGATAATGACACTTGACACAATTAGGTACCATTGATGTTTTGCAAAATCAGTCAGGGATTATTGACCTCTGGTAATATGAAAACCTGGATGCCATGGATTGGGGTGCTCAGCTTGGTAAATTGCTTATTTTGATTTAATGACCACAAATCTCTAATTGTAGAATTAGGCCTTTAAATACTTTAATACCATGTTTCTGCACAAGTATATACAAGCACCTGGAAACATAGTTATAACACAACTATGCTATTGCTTGCATACAACATGAAGAGAATAAGATTCTTAACACTGAGAAACAACTTGGAAAATTGATTTGCAGAAAAGACATTGTAACTATATACATACATAAGAGGAAAATATTTTTGATCATGGGTATTTGAGTCACTCTTTTTTTCAAGGAGAAATACTTAACTCAAATCAGATTTAGCAATAATTTGCATCAGGCTATTTACAGTTGAGAAAATTAATGAAAATGTCATCTGTTTAATTACTGTTTGTTACCCTTAATTAAAATGTTAATTGAGTACATTTGTGTGTGCAACATTCTTAATGTGTTTACTTTTTGACAAAGGGAATGACAGTGTTTGTACCTTCTACATTCAAATGTTTAATTGTTCACTTAAATATTTTGAAGGAAAGCTGAATATATTTAAGGAACGTTGGAGCATAGCTTGAAAAATCATTTTTCTGCTAGCTGTAGATCACAGATTTGTAGAAAATCAGCACTTTAATCAGCAGAGAGGAAATCTACCAGAAGTGTGCATTTTTGTCTTGTATTTGCTTATGAGGAAAAGGGACAAAATTAATCAGCTGTAAAATGTCCATTTAGAATGACATTTGTAAGTAAAGAAATTGATTATAGGGAGATGTACTTTAAACATACTCTTGCCTCACTAGCAGTCAGAATGGACGAAAGGATAATGAGAACCTTTATATTCTCTTATATTGATGTACACTTGACCTTTTCATTTGACCAACATTTGAAATAGTTGTTTCAAACAACATGGAGACCTGTGCTGTAAAATTGGCTTGAATTCTCTCTTAACAATGGTCGTGATTTTTCTTCTCCACTCACACTGACCCCTGTTCAGTAAACAAATGTATGCTGGATGTGTTTTGAAAAGCAAAAATACCTCATATATCAGCATAAAAACAAAATGGTGCCTTTTCAAATAATTTATGAAGAGTAAATGCCTTGCAAACCAGCATCAGTTAGGCAATAGCATCCACGGAGCCGAGCATTGGGGCATGGGGACAGATGATGGGCTAGAGGTACTCGGCCCTTATGGAGCTTCACATTTAAAGGTTCCCCCCAACAACTTACTCTTTCGTTTCTCTTCCTGATAAATTCTAAGACTTTAAAGCCTACTAGAAAGCGAGGGACTGGGGCTTAGAAAGTAACAATTGTGAGGATAATGAAAACATAGTTTTACTTAGTGCCCATACTGTTCTAAGTACATTTCTTGTAGTATCCCATTTAATCCTCAAAACAAACCTGTATGTAAATACTAATTATTATTATTTATGTTAAACTGAGGCATAGCTTCCCAAGACCACACAGCTAATAAACAGTGGGTCTAGGAGTTGAGATCAGACATTCTGGTCTCAGAGTCGGTCCTCTTATCTCCCCACTATTCCTGTGAGTATTGAAAAGACCTGGTGCAAGAGATCCAAGTTATTTGGAAGCACATTTAAGCCTCCTGCAGCAAACCTAGGAGAAAGTACTTGTGTTACTGCTTCAGTTTTAGACTTAATGGTTTGTTTATTTATGGTCTTCTAATGACCATTAAAATATTAAAAATGATTAAGAGCAAACAGGGAAGCATAGGCTTGTAAAATAAGTTTTCTGAAGATAGTTTATCATTTTTTTCATTCATAATAATAAACCTTCTGCCCCTCATGGGGCTACAATTCAGTAAATTTGTGGAACTACATGGCCTTTGTTAAAATTTCATCTCTGCCACTTACCAGCTGAGTGATCATGGGCAAATTATTTAACCTCTATAAGCTTTGGTGTTTTACAAAGAGCAGATAATAATTCCTTCCTCACAGGATTGTTGTGCAGATTAAAGCTCAGAGCACAATGTTGGGCTCATTCTGGAGATCCACGAAATGTGAGCTACAGCTGCTACAAATTAAATAAGCAAATCATTATGTTGAGAAGCATCAAAATAGACATTATTTAATATCTATTAGGATATCTCTGAGGAGATTTAGGGACAATATATGTGAGTATGTAGCGCAACTTGCCTAGGAGAATAGGGTAGCGTGATTTCAAGCTTGCCCATTATTAGCAGTGAGTATTTATTATAAATTACAATGGAACTTCTCCATCTGTTACACTACTTGAAAGTATCCACCAAGAGCTGGTTCATTTTGCTTTTTTCCTTCCATACCAACAGCCTGTCTATTAGGACTGGAGAAAAGAGCCAAAATTAAAGGGAAAGATGTAAAACAGAGCCAGACAGGAAGGCTTCAAGGAACCAGGCTTAATCTTGAAGACTAGCTTGGAAGATAAGGGAATGAATGACTTGGAATGTTCTTTTCACTTTACTCCTGTCCATGGCTTTCTGCTGTGGCAGGGCAATTATTGTCAGGGTCTCTCCTTGATGGAGTGGTAAGAGAGAATGCCTGGGCATTTCTTTAAACAGTGGCTTTCAAACTTTTCTTTTTGGTACTGGAGATTGAACCTAGGGATGTTTTATCACTGAGCTATATTTCCAACTTTTCTTATTTTTTTATTTTGAGACAGGTTTTCACTAAGTTGCTAAAGAGTGAGCCCCTGTCTCAGCCTCCTGCCTTAGCCTCCTGAGTTGCTGGGATTATTAGCATGCACCACAGCACCTAGATCTAAACTTTTTTTAAAACTATGATTTACACTAAGAAATACATTTTATTTATTTATTTATTTTTAGAAATACATTTTAGAAAGCTGTCTAGTCTGCTAAGTATTGTGAGTGTAGAAACTTTTATCTATTGCGTTCATTGCTGTATCCAAGGGTCTAGAAAAGTACCTGGCACATCACATGGTAGGTGTTCAGTAAATAGGTGTAAGTATGTATGTACATATGTATTTATCTGGATAAATGTTTCATCACACATTCTTTTCTGGGGGGTGGATGGGTACAGGGGAATGAACTCAGGGGCACTCAACCACTGAGCTACATTTGTATTTTATTTAGAGACAGCGTCTCACTGAGTTGCTTAGCACCTCACTGTTGCTGAGGCTGCCTTTGAACTTGTGATCCTCCTGTCTCAGCCTCCAGAGCCACTGGGATTACAGGCATGAGCCACCATGCCTGGCTCATCACACATTCTTCAACTTACCATTTGCTTGCAATGCATTTTGAAAATTTCTATTCCACCCCATAAAAAGAAAAAAAAATCTTGGTCAAGACTTACTAAATTAATTTCAGTACAGTCATTGGGGAGGGAACCTTAATATGTCATTCTTTCCCATCCTCTGGCTTATGATTTGCTATTTGAAAAGCTCTGCTGCTCATTGGGAGCCACTGGCTTTGTGTGTAAATTGGCTTGTGTCATTGGGACTTATCTCTCTTGCTACCTCAGTGCCTGCATTGGCTGGGGTAGTCTCCAGTCCATGCACTGCCTGGGTACTCACACTACTCTACCCATGCAACATGCTGGTAGAATAAGTCGATTTATCCTGGGGCTTCTGAAAACATTAACTGCCCTTGGGTGGGTCTTGTTTTTGTGAAGTTTCAGTGTTACTGGTAATTGTTGGGTAGTACCCTAGTCTAACCTGGATTTATGCTGCCTACAATGGTTTAGGTACAGCCTTCCATGAAGGCAGAGGATTGGAAAAGCATGACCTATTGAAGTTCTCTCCACGCATGCTTTTGGTCCATGCAGATAATGAACTTAAAATTAATTACAAACGGATTTTGAGACTTAAAAGACTTTTTCATTTCTGATTTCCTTCTGAGTTATTTGTATTTAAATTGCATACTCACTGTAGGTATGAAGAAGGAAGATGAGGTAGGGAAATTGATGCAATTAAGTGTTTTGATAGGTATGAGAACTGCAAGTCTTTCATTCCTAAGAAAATATGTGGGAGTAGAAAGAATAACACATTCAAATATTACATTCTTTGTGAAGAAGAACTGAAGGTCCTATTTCTGTTCATTTCCTAATCTTTACCAGTTTAGATCATCTAACTAGAAAAAGCAATATTTAGGCATAATTTTTGTGTGAAATATGTAGAAGGGTTAATTGAACATTAATTCCAGCATCGAGTCTAGATCAGAGGGCCATAGCCTAGCTCGGGGTTAGCTATGATGTTGTGAGCAAAAAGATCTGGATCTGGAAACCCCTTAACTATAGGGGTGAGATGGGCACTCCAGGAGGGGCAGGATTACAGAATGAGACTGGCTGGCTGGTGTTAGCAGCCTGAGGGCTGGTGAGGAGGCAGGTGGTAGCAGCCTAATATAGCCATTTGCTCCACATAGGTGCAAAGGTGCTAATGAACAAATGTTGACAGGTTGTGGAAGCTCGGTGATGGCCAGCTCTGGAGCAGGTGATATCTGAAGTTCCAAGGAGCAGAAAAATAGCAGTTGGCTAATAATTCCACCACCATGCAGGCAATCTCACAAACTGAGTTGGGACTAGTAGAATAATTTAGGGTCCTAACCCTAGAAGACCAGGATATCATGGGGCCAATTGTAAAAGTGTAGGAATAAGAAATTGATTATCACCAAGTGATAAGTTGAGATGGCCTCCAACTCATGGAACACACCTGGTTTTCAAAATAGGGTCACAAGGATGTGGTTTAATGACAAATGGCAATACACTTGACATTGACTTTCAGAGCATGAGAATAGCATACCCCCTTGCCAAATCACTACCAGCCCTTGAGCAAAGACCAGGGTGGAGAATAAAGCTGGGTTGAGTTCAAGGGCCCCAGGCACTCAGAAAAGGAAGATGGAGAAATGGAAACCTGTCAGAAGCTGGAGTGGAAGACTCCACACAGTTCATCAGGTGTTTGAAGTACCATGACAACAGAATAAGAAAGGCAGGGCACTTGAAACCAGAATAAGTCAGAATCACACAGGCTCATAGGAACCATGGAAGCGTATGAGATACCTTTAAATGGTTGCTCTTGAGTTCAGAAGTCTCATGTGTAGTTTTGCTTTCTTGGTTCCATTGTTTAAGATGGTGCCACACTGTGGTGACTACAGAATTGTGAGTTCCACTGACCCATAAGGTTGGTCTCAAGGCCTGACGTGCTCAGGTTACCTTTTTTTTAAAATCTTTCTGTTGTGGAAGGAAGAAATCAACAGCCTTAATAAGTGTGTGAGATGCTCAAGGTACTGTCTGACTCAGCATCCAAACTGTGTGTCCTGATTCATGGGAGAAGTTTCCAGGTAACTCATAATCTAGAAATTAGAAGAACATGTTAATTTCCTTACTTATCACCAAATCTGGGCTGAGGAGTGGGAAGTCAGCACAGCAAAGTAATTAGAATCTGTGGGCTTAAGTCAGACACAACAAAATCAGAGTCCCAGCTCTACCATCTAGTGTTTTTTTTTTTGAAAGTAAGGAAAACATTTTAATAGTGAAAAAGAAAATAACATACCTGTACTATAAAGATGGGACATTCTTAAAAACTATATTTCAAAATGTTTCCATTGTTCCATGATTTTATTGTTAAAAACAAAGACTTTTTAAAAACAGTGTCTATTTAAACACAGTATGTTTTTAGAAGAACTTATCTACACAGGTTACAAAATGTTTGGATATATGGAAAGACTATCCCAACCAATCGAAAAGTGTTCTGAACAAAGAATTTTGGGGAATAGGTTTTAGATCTAATTTTTTATTCTGCAGTACTTTAAAAAATTTTTTAATTTGTTCTAATTTGCTGTACATGACAGTAGAATGCATTTATACATTTTGTTAGATCAGACATAAATGGAGTGTAATCTCATTTTTCTGATTATACATATTGTGGGATCACATCGGACATGCAGTCATATATGTACATGAGGTAATAATCCACCTAGTATTATGTAAGACTTCAGGCATATTTCTTAACATCCTAGTGCCTCCATTTCCTTATAGTGAAGTGGGGGCCTTTGTCATCGGGATTAGATGATACATGTGACTTATTTGACAGAGTGCCCATGTCAATAAGGACAAAGTAAAAGCAGATTGTTTTTGTTATCGTCACTATTCTTGCTAATTGCATCCAACTATCCATATTCTCTGCTCTCACAAGAAGAATCTTGTTAAAGATAGAGAGGGTGAGCTAAAAGTTGAGTTGCAGGTAGCTGGGACTCTTAGGTTCTCTAGTGCTTTTCCTCACTAAAGGTAGAGATTTTCACCTTGATGTATGTGCATGTAGGTATTACAAATAAAATTTCACAATTTAGAGTGATGCAGGCCAAATTCCAAGAGGCAAGTGCTTTATTCACCAAAATATTAGTTATTATGAAATGGAAATGGGTGATTCCACTCGGTGTCCTTTTTAAACACTGAGTCATTTAAATCCTGGTTCTGGGACAAGACAGATGACTGGGAACCTTTAGCGTGTTTTAAGACTGAAAGCCTTAAAGAAAATCTGTCTCTGTTCCATGGTGAAGGTCAGGAGCGGTGGATGCCTGGGAAGACCCAAGGGTCTGGGCCCCCTACAGGGCATATAAAGGTTCCACAGGTCACCAACTGATGAGATCTCCAATACACGATGTGGGAAGGGGATATTCAAGTCTCTGAATTTGTGGACCCAGTTAAATATTAACTAAAACCCAACATAAAACAAGAGAAAGATATTTCAGAGATATTTCAGAAATAATGAAATGGTTGAGGAAGAAGATTAGACGACACGATTTGTTTGGAAAAGGTAGATGAAAGAAAGGGCTCTGTAGTTCTGCACTGAAGATATCATGAAAGCTAAAATCGAGAGTTGTGCAGACTCATCCATGCCACTCGTTTTTGTCATACTTCATGGAAAAGGATCTGAATGTGCTACTTATAGGCTGTCTCCATTATCCAAATAGCTTAAGACAAGGAGGGTTTCATGCTGGGTGTGGTGGCTCACAGCTGTAATCCTAGTGGCTTGGGAGACTGAGGCAGGAGGATCACAAGTTCAAAACCAGCTTCAGCAACTTAGCGAGGCCCTGTCTCAAAAAATAAAAAGGGCCTGGGATGTGTGGCTCAGTGGTGAAGCATCCTTGAGTTCAATCTCCATTACCAAAAAAAAAAGGTTCAGTTTTTTTGGATTTTGTAATATTTGCACATACATAATTAGATATCTTGAGGATGGGATCTGAGTCTAAATGTGAAATTCCTTTATGTTTCATATCTACCCTATCCACACAACCTGAAGGTAATCTTATGCAGTATTTTAGTGCATCTGTGTTTTGACTCCGATCCGTCACATGAGATCAGGTATTGAATTTTCCACTTGTGGCATTGTGTGAGTGCTCAAAAAATTTTGTATTTTAGAGCATTTCAGACTTCAGGTTTTTGGACTAGGGATGCCCAGCCAGTACTTCTGATTGGAATTGGAGCACCAATTTTGGGGTGGGAAGAGGAAGGGGTAGGGAAAGAATATGAATGGGAATAATCTGATTTTGTGTCAAACAACCTCCGTACCCTTTGTGAAATTTTTGTTTTGTTTTGATACTAGGGATTGAACCCAGAGGTACTTAACCATGGATTGACATCCCTAGCCCTTTTATTTTTTATTTTGAGATAGGGTCTCCCTAAATTGCTTAGGGCCTCACTAAATTGCTGAGGCTGGTCTTGAACTTTTAATTCTCCAGCCTCAGCCTCCTGAGTTGCTGGAATTACAAGCATGTACCCCTGTTCCTGGTTTGGCAAATTTTAAAAATTCGATTCCCCCTTTTAAAAAGGAAATGAGCTTGAGGAAGTAACATAAATTCTAACTTGAAACATTCCTCTGGGTTTACAATATGGCACAAATATTTTCATTTCTTTACTTTTTTAACAAGAACCGAAAATGGGAAAGATTGCCTGTAGGCAAAACTCAGTTATTTAAATTTGTACCCAGTAAATTATTGCATTTTGAATCAGAAAATGAACTCACCTGATTTTTAGGGCCTACAATTCTGTCATTAAAAAAAAAAAAATCAAAGCAGATTAAATTTTGGAAAGATGCCCAGACAAACCCAAAGATAGTAAAACATTGGGGGAATTTTAAATTTCAAACCTTAGGTAGAAAAACAACAGTTGATTGTCATAGCTAAACAAGTCTCCACCCACACAAGTTTAAACAGGAGAAAATTGAATAGTTGAACAATGAACATTCTTCATTTTATGTTTGATTTACTTGATAAAATATATTCATATATGGGGGGACAACTGCTTTTACAAATTTAAGTTGTAATTGATACGTTTCTCCTATATCACATGCATTGTGGTGGATCCTGGGGTTAAGAATTGAGTATGGCATAATTCCTGCCTGTAATGGCCCATCATGGAGGAAGGAGGAAAAACCAGAGCAGATAATGTCTAGATGAGGTAGGAATTGGGGCTGTAGAGTGGTCCACATGTTATTAAGCCTTTATAACTACATTTCATAGCATGCCTATCCTGGGATATTGTGCTAGAGACTTAACTATGTTGTGGGTGGTGTGTGTGTGTGTGAACACTTGACTCCCTGACAGAGTTACTTTTATCCCTTCTCCATTTTATAGAAGGGAGAATCAAGGCTTAGAAAATTTGTTATCTAAGATCACACAGCTAGTTTTTTGTTGTTTTGTTGTTGTTGTTTTTAATCAAAACTGAGATTGGGCTTGGAGGTCTGAATGACCTTGAAACCTGTGTTCTTTACATTATAGGGCTGTGACTTTTACCCTATGATCTAGTTCTTGGCTATATCCTGTCAAGCTAATATGCTAGTATTATTTTTCTAGGAATATCTGGAAATTAGATTGAAAGTACTTTACAAATTGCTTACATGTGATGGGAAATGCCAAAAAAAGCTAGAGCTCATGGTAGCCTCCAGGTGAGTATTACTGCTTGGTGCACGTCGCTCTGGGAGGAAGAAGTGTGACTGTCCGGTGCAGTCTCACAAGCTGACACGTCTGCCAAGTGAAATGAACAATAGATCTGCTCTTGGTAGGGCATGCACGTTCATGAAAATAGTGAGTCCAGTCTCCGAGTATATGGTAGAGGTTGACACATTTTCCTAGTCCTGGGTAAGTTTGGTAACTGAACTTGGGTACTAGGGTTTGAAAGATTTTGAATAAAAAAAAAAAAAAAAATATATATATATATATATATATATATCCCTTTGGTAAGAAGAGAGAAATCTCTAGTCTACCACAACCTACTACATTTACATTTGAAATATATTCTCATTTAAAAAAATTATTCTAGTTGCAAATGGACACAATACTTCTGTTTCATCTATTTATTTTCATGTGGTGCTGAGGATCCAACCCAGTGCCTCACATATGTTAGGTGAATGCTCTACCACTGAGCCACAACCCCAGACCATATATTCACGTGTCATGTAATAGAAGTTCCGCTGGTTCGAGCTTTATAATGCACAGTTGAAAGGTACTATTATGACTGTTAGCTTCCTTCCTGAACATAGAGTGAATGTAACATAATCCATTCTGCCATAAGATGAGCTGTTAGAAATGATGCTTTTGACTTTTAGGGGTAAATCATGTCTATGGAATAAATTAAGAGTTGAGCCGTTTGCAATATATTGGATTTGCCAGTTTCACAACTGCATTCATTAAATCCAAATTTGATGAAAACTGTTCATATTAAATTTGATAACCCCAATTCTAGAAAGTTACATATAATATAAAACTCCTTGGAAAATTCTGTGGAATTTGTGTTATTTAGTTATTGTCCTTTAATAACTAAAGTCATTTTTTTAACATAGGTACCCATGCTTATCCATATATTAGTGAAAGTACTTCATGATTTATGACTTTTATTGAATTAGTTCGGAATTCAGTGTTCTTGTTTGATTTTATCTTAATGCTTTGACAGAAGGATCTAAGATTAGTGAATAATCTTAGTCTTTCAATTCAATTTGATGAACTTTTGAAGAATTCCTACAACAAATGCAGCATTGGTGCAAGATGTAGTTGGTTTGAAAGAAAAAATAAGAAATCTTCCATCTCTGGAAATCACTGTGTACTAAAAACATAACAGGCAAGTTCTCTGTACTGGTTATTTCCTCTCTTATTTGCCAGAGGAGGATAATCTCTTTAGATCAAACCAAAGGGGGAAAATGACCTGTCTTATCATATTTAAATTCTCCTTGAGACTAAGAACAGTAATTCTCAATAAATGTAAGTATTGTCTCTCTACCCAACTGCTCTAATATTTTCATGCTTGGTTCATTAAAAAAAAAAATTACTCATTAGTTTTTATTTCTCAACTCTGACTCTCTAAGTGATTTCTTCTCATCTGTACCCCTGGACCAGCCCCATCTGAACAGCAGAACAAAGTGTGTGTGGAGAACAGGTGGGGAGAGAGCAACTGAATTAGTAAAATGTTTTTATTATAAATATTTAAAATTTTAGCTTTATTATTTTTAAACATTTATAATAACTCAAACAATGCCTGAAAAGTATTTCTTGGAATATTTTTGATTAGAGGATTTTATAGATGTGCTTAAATAAATAGCTAAAAAGTGATTCATAATTTGTTTTATGTGGCGTTCACATTTATGTATATGAAAATGGATATTCTTAAGATTTCTCAAAACAGCTTTTTCCCCTTTTGAATGGGTTAAATATAATGTTCTGAAAATGTTTAGATTTTATTGCTTTACTGAGTAAAACATTTTTTTTTGTTTTAAAACAATTTATTCTACTGTACTTTGATTTTTAAAAAATTGGTTCTTTCTAGTTATTCATGTCAGTAGAATCCATAATTATAAAAGCATGGGAAATATCTTGTTCTAATTCAGTTCCCAGTACTTCTCCTTCCCCTCCTTTCCCCCACCCCCTGTTCCCTTACTCTACTGGTCTTTATACCATTTACCCACAATTATTTTTTTTAATTAATTTCTTGTGGATGTACACATTGGTGAGATTTACTGTGACATATTCATATATGTACATAAGAAAATTATGTCAGCTTCATTCCACTATCTTTTCGTTACCCATCTCCCTCCCTTCCCTTCATTCCCCTTTGTCTAATCCACTAAACTTCTAATTTTCCCCATCCCCGTTATTGTGTGTTAGCTTGCACATATCAGAAAGAACATTTGACCTTTGGATTTTCAGAATTGGTTTATTTCACTTAGCATGATAGTCTCTAGACCCATCCATTTACCAGTGAATGTCATATAAGGTTATTCTTCTTTATGACTAAATAATACTCCATTGTGTATATATACCATGTTTTCCTTTATCCAGTCATCTATTGAAGGGTACCTAGGTTGGTTCCATGGTTTAGCTGTTGTGAATTGAGCTGCTATAAACATTGATGTAGCTGTGTCACTGTAATAGGTTGACTTTAAATACTTTGGATATATACCAAGGAATGGATAACTGGGTCAAATGGTGGTCCCATTCTTAATTTTTAGAGGATTCTCCAAAGCACTCTTGCTTCCCAGAGTGGTTGCACCAATATGCAGTCCCACCAACAATGTATGAGTGAACCCTTTTCCCCACATCCTTACCAATATTTGTTGTTACTTGTATTATTTCTTTTAAACATTATATATATATATATTTTGGGTGGACATGATACCTTTATTTTATTTTTATGTGGTGCTGAGACTTGAACCCAGGACCTCGTGCGTGCTAGGTGAGCACTCTACCACTGAGACACAACTCCAGTCTCTTACTTGTGTTCTTGAGAATTGCCATTCTGACTATAGTCAGATGAAATCTCAGTGTAGTTTTAATTTGCATTTATCTAATTGCTAGAGATGATGGACATTTTCTCATCTATATTAACCATTTTTTATATCTTGGAGAAGTGTCTGTTTAGCTCCCTTCCTTTAAAAAGTCATAATAAATACACAACAGCAGACTTAACCCAATATGTCTCATTCCAAGTTAACGAAGTCCCAATCAGTGACAAAATTCAGTACAACAGATAGGAGCAATGATCTATTAAATATACAGTTCTCCTCTATTAAATTTTATCATGTTAAACTTCTCTGTTGGTCATACATTTACTATATTTTAAAAAATTGTTAAATGAAGTATACAGAAAAGTTAGTCTAGTGAAAGATCTTTGTGAAGGTCCCAGACTCATTGTTTTAGTCAGCTTTTTTGCTGCTGTGACCAAAAGACCTGACAAGAACAATTAGAGGAGGAAAAGTTTATTTTGGAGCTCACAGTTTCACAGGTCTCACTCTATAGATAACCTGATTCCATTCTTTGGCAACCGAGGTGAGGCAGGACATAGTGGCAGAAGACTGTGGTGGAGGAAAGCAGCTCAGGACATGTTTAACAGCTCAAAGGAGGGCCAGCCAAGATTTGGATGGATACCTCAATGTGCTGGTGGAATATTTTATATGTTCAGAAGATTTAATTCTTGCCTATATTTTATAGTTGAGTTTTTTTTTTCATATATAAGAAAATGCTTATCAGCAGGTCTAGAAATTTCATGAACATTGCTCTGATATAATATTTTAATATATCATAGTAGCAAGCTGAAAAATATTGTTTTACTTTGTCTTCTCTTTAGAATAGTTTTGACTTCCCTACCATTTCAAATTCCATCTTGGTCACATTTACCTTTGATAGCAAAATGTTTTAGTTCATGCTTGAAATAACTTCATTTGGTTCTCACACTTTCTTTTATTGAATCATAGCAGGTTTTAAGAGTAAATCAGCCCCACTGGAATTTATGTAATGGTGGTTTATAAGTTGAGGTGATATTTTCAGGAGGTGAGATCTGTAGCAAGATGTGACCATGTTTTAAATTGATCTTTGAAGTGTTGAACAACTTTACTGTAGAATTGTAGATGTTTCTCACCCCCCTTTTCCTTTTATAGGAATTCCTATCATTTTTTCCCTCAAGAAAGAAAACTTTCTGGGCACAAATATACTTAGCAATAAGTTAGTGATTTACAAGTTTAATTGTTAATAAAGTATATGAAAATAAAATAATAATTATAGTAGCAGATACCCAATCAGTACTTTTAAGTACCAGGATCTCTATTAAATTCTTTACATGTATTATTGCATATAATCCTCATACTTCAATACACCTTTTGGATGGGGAAACTGAGGGATAATCCTGTGAGGATGAGTGGAGATAATATTCAAGCCACACAGATTATTTGAGATGGAAGGAGATTGCAGAGTTTGCCAGATGCCAAAATCTAAGAGCCTAATGATCACATTCACCTCAATTAAACTATGTCTTGGAATTCTGCCCTCCTTAGCTAGCTAGAACTTTTAGCAAGCCCTGTGTCCTAATAAGTTCCCTAGTATAGATGGCGAAATGGCTTGAATTCTTTACTGTGTCAGAAGGTAATGCTTACTTTTTGATTATTTATTAGTGTGCACATTAAAGAGACTTAAGAAAAAAGAAGTGTAAAACCACAATGCTATTTTATTTTATTTGCTTCCTTAAAAGTTGGCAGCAATTTATGGACTTAATTCCATTAAAAAAAAAAATCCCAGCTATTACTCTACTAAGGACTTTCCTTAGGAATTGTGGAGCTGGGGACAAGTCTTGTTTATGTCTCGCTTTCTCTAAGGAGCTTCTGCAGCCCATCTTGTCCATCAATCCACTCCAGGCGCAGCAGTGTCCTCGAGGACTCAGCTCTTGCCTGCACTTGGAACCCTCTTTCTCTGCCACTTACAAAACAGATTCCTTCCTGGTCCTCAGCTGAAATGCCATCTCTTTAGAAAGTCCCTCTCCAGCCTCCCAACTGTAACCAGATTCCGCTCTTAATTTCCAGCACAAGGCTCTTACTAGCTGTTGTTGGTTGTTGTCTGTACCCAGCCCCAGTGGATCCTGAGTGCCTTGAGTCGTATCTGTCTTACAGGTTTCAAGCATTGCCATGCAACAGGTGCTAAGCATATATTTGAAGAGTGAATAATAGAAAGAATGAATAGGAGAGCTTTAGGAGGGAAAATAAATAGTTGGGATGAACAGAATGCAGTAAAAGTCACTTATACATTTATAGACTGAGCCGAGCTAATGGGATGAATAGCAGCAGGAGGCAGAGGAGGGCGTTTTCCTCTAGTGTGTGAATCCTAGACCTGCCTACCCACACTGAAATGTCCCAACTTCATCCCCTGAGAAACAGTTGTGTCCATTGTCACTTCTTTGAATATGGCAAGACTCTGATCCAAACTCCAGGCCTCAAATTTGCTGTGTCCCAGAGAAGGCAGTTTGCTCTCTGCCAAAGATAATGAAGACTGGTCGGCGGTGTGTAATGGCTTCTAGTTTGTCCCTATTTCTCTTTTCAAGACTGCAGAATTCAAAATAAATGACATGCTTTAAAGTGATGTTCTTTATTTTGAAAAATGTTATTATTAGAGTTAAAAATTAAGTTCGCGCTGTTCAGATTACTCTTTTGCGTTTAAGAGTTCAGAGCTGCTTAGGTTTAGGGAGGAAAACATAATTAAACATAAATAACAGATGCCAGGAAACAAAGGATAAAGGAAGGAAGTGCTAAATTATCACAGTAATACGGCAAGACACATTAGACACGCAACAAATCTCCTTCCACCGCAACTCAACGTTGGATGGAATCAATCAATTCTGTCTTTAAAACCTGGGCTGGGAAAACACAGAAATGAGCATTATGGAAAATCAATTGCCTGAAAGTATGTGATACTATGGTTTTAAGAAAATTAGGAACTTGGGGTGATGAGATACCTTCAACCAGTGTCCTTACTGAAAGGTAGGGACAGGTAAGGACTGAGAAAGTGAGGTGAGAACATGAGGTGAGGTGAGTCCCATGTTAGTTTGCTTAAAATGGGAACAACCTTTTCAAGGTAAATAGTTAAAAAAAAAAAATGGGGAATTTATCTTAAGAAATCAAAATAAAATTATGATGCTACTTTCTTCTGAAATCTTTGTATACCTACAGATGCAACTTGGTCTAACTATTCCAAAGATTCCCGTGTGCATGGGTGTGCATGTGATTCTGGCAGGTCAACAGTACAGATTTTAAGACTATTCAATCCTGACTCTTACAAGGTTTCCAAGATTTTCATTTTGCAATTATTTGCATTGTGCTGTTGGCTCTTGGAAGCAATCAGTAAGAGTTTGGTCACAAAGGTTTTTGACTGGAACAAAACTGATCGTTGAGAATGCACTACTTTTCAGAGACCAGGGGACTTGTGAATGCTTTTTGTGAAGGCAACTGGCTTTTCCAGGCAGCCCCTTTACTGAGAGAACTTGGCTAACACATGCTCAGACAATTAAGGATTCTTTTCCTCTTGCTTCCAAACAAAAACCTCCTGTGTTGCCACAAGTCCTCCTACTGAGAAATGACTGGGAGGTAGCGGTTCCACAAAATCATCTTTACTGGCTACAACAGTGGTTCAAATTTAGAAAATTACTGTTTGATACGTGTATCAGTTTGCTGGGGCAAGGTAATCTAGGAGGAGAAGACTCTACCAAGATTCTGACATCGAGGAAGATGACTACAGTCACAACGTGGGCCCCCAGGGCAATCTTCCAGGTTGTTTCTCTCATTGGTTTAGTTTCCTGTGGCTTGGGAATTAAATCCCCTACTGTGTGCAAGTTAGACTTATTGAGAAGGTTTTTTTTCTTTTGGAAAGTTGTTCTGTGGCATGGCTGGATGAGGAAGAGCAATGATGTTTTCAGCACTTTAGCACAAGTATTAGGAATGTGAGTTTTGGTTATTTTGAATATTTAATTTACATGAGTATATATATTTTCCAGTGTATAATGAAATGAAGATTAAAATTCTACTAAAGAACAGGGAGCTTGGTTTTATGCCAGCACTTTAGTTTTTCAAAGATATCGAATAATTTTGCCTTGATGTAGGGAAAACATTTTTAAAGGAAATGAATATCTTTTCATAAAGGAACACTATTAGCTAATAGCTGCAGCAGGGAGTGGTAAATAAAAGTGTTAATTCTTGTTTATGCCTTGACTGAAAGGATAATAACTTTTTGCTTTATACCGTTGAGTCTATAGATTTATTAAAAATGTCAGGATATAAAAATGTTAACTGGGTTCTTTCTATGAAATGCATGATGCATGAAATCCTGATATAGACATTCAAACACATTATTTATTTATAAGAAATAATTTCAATTTATCAGTGAAGGAGTTCTTTTGAAGTCATGGGATTAATATTGATAATACAGTTATTAGAGGACCTTAATTCATGTTTTTTCCTTGTCAATTTTCTTCCTTGTGTACTCAGATATTAGCTGTTGTTCCATGCTTTGCTGGCTTTCTGCTGTGACAGCTGCTGTCCACAGGTGATTGGGGGGGATTCTGAAGGTAGATTCAGAGGAAGCAGAGCATGTGACATGGGGCAGTTTTTCCTGCTTGCTCCCAGGGAAGTTATGGTCTCTAGACTCGTCCAGAATCTGACTTCAGCCTTGTCCCTTCATCAGGAGATGGATGTGATCAGGGGCCACTGGGGTAACTTTCTGAGTCTCAGTTTTCTTATTTGTAAAATACAGAGAAGGACACAGATAGCTTAAAAGATGTTTGAAAGAAAATTAGAGGTAGTATGCCTGAAGAGCTTCAAAAGTCTTCCATAAATAGTAAAGATTAGAACTGTTACTTAGCCACATGGAAAGTTGCTTTCAGACTCAGATGGTCACTTTGGTATCAGCAAGCGCTCAACCTGGGTTTTGGCGGGCAGGTTTCCTGCTTTACAGCTGCCAGGAAGTACAGGTGCAGTGGCATCAACAAAAAGCTGCAGCTTCAGGTGGGACTTGCCCTCACCAGCTTGAGAAGTGTGATTCTCAGACCTGGATGATTAGTTGAGAAGCTGTTTGGTTGCCTCCCAAACCTGGATTAAAATCTCCAGGGCCACGGCCGTACTAAAGTACATGAACTTGTAAAGGCTGCCCAGGTGATTCTGATAATCTCTCAGGTCTGGGAACCACTTCTAAAATTCAAACCCAGATCTTCCAGACCAACTTTAGGCATCTTTGAGTACCCACAGGTTATTTTAAGACCTTTAATCATTTTTTGGAAGGGGGTTACTATTATACTTTTATATTCACAACAAATTTAACATAATCCTTAATATTATTTAAAAACAATTCATATTTACTTTGCCTAAATGGTCTCAAAATTTTCTATTTATAATTAATTTGTTCATATCAGTATTGAAAAGAGGGACACACACACCACATTTGCTATATCCCTTAAGTCTTTTTTTCTCCTTTAAATATCATTGATTTGTTAGACATACTGTAGGGTTTATACTGTAGAGTTTTCTGAATTTGTGAACAATTTGGGAGTGAATTTGGGATTTAAAATTTTTAAATTTTTTTGTTATACATGACAGTAGAGTCCATTTTGATGTAATCAGTCAAGCATGGAATATATCATATTCTAATTAGAATATCAGTCTTGTGGATGAACACGGCAGCGAGATTCACTGTGGTGTATTCATATACATACACAGGAAATTTATGTCAGATTCATTCCACTGTATTTCCTTTTCCCAATCCCCTCTCTCTTCCCTCCACTCCCCTTTGTCTCATTCTGTTCTTCCCCCTACCTCCCTTATGGTGAGTTAGTGTCCAAATACCAGAGAAAACATTCAACCTTTGGTTTTTTGGGATTGACTTATTTCACTTAGCATGATAGTCTCCAGATCCATTCATTTACTGGCAGATACCATCAAGTCATTCTTCTTCATGGCTGAGTAATACTCCACTGTGTATATATACCATATTTTTTTGTTTTATCCATTCATCTGTTGAAGGGCACCTAGGTTGGTTCCATAGCTTAGCTATTGTGAATTGAGCTGCTATAAACATTGATGTGACTGTGTTACTGTAGTATGCTGATTTTAAATTCTTTGGATATATAGTGAGGAGTGACATATCTGAGTCCAGTGATGGTTCCACTCCTAATTTTTTGAGGAATCTCCATACTGCTTTCTATAGTAGTTTCACCAATTTGCGGTCCCACAAACAATAATGAGTATACCCTTTTCCCCACATTTTTGCCAACATTTATTGTTACTTTTATTCTTGATCATTGCATTCTGACTGTAGTCAGATGAAATCTTGGTGTAGTTTTAATTTGCATCTCTCTAATTGCTAGAAATGTTGAACATTTTTCATATATTTATCGACAGTCTTTATGCCTTCTTTTGAGAAGCGTCTTTCAGTTCCTTTGCCCATTTATTGATTGGGTTATTTTGGTTTTGGTGTCAGGCTATTTTAGTCAGCTTTTTTGCTGCTGTGACTAAAAGACCCAATAAGAACTATTTTAGGAGAGAAAAAGTTTATTTATAGGCTCACAATTTCAGAGGCCTTAGTCCATAGAAGGTTAGATCAATTCCTTGGGGTTGAAGATGAGGCAGAACATCACAGTGGAAGAGTGTGGCAGAGGGAGGCAGCTCACATGAAGATCAGGAAGCAGAGACTCCACCAGATACAATATACATACCCCAAAGGCATACCCCCAATGACCCATCTCCTCCAGCCATGTTTACCTGCCTCCAGTTACCACTCAGTTATTTCCATCAGGTGACTAATCCATGGATTGGGTAAAGCTCTCATAACCCAATCAATTCTGTTTTAAACCATCTTGCATTGTCTCACACATGAGCTTTTGGGGGACAGCTCACATCGAAGTCATAACATAAACTTTTTGAGTTCTTTGTATATCCTGGAAATGAATATGCAATCTGAGGTGCAGGTGGCAAAGATTTTCTCTCATTCTGGAGGCTCTCTCTTTACTTCTTGATTATTTTCCTTGCTGTGAGGAAGTTTTTTAGTTTGATGCTATCCCATTTATTGATTCTTGATTTTGCTTCTTGTGCTTTAGGAGTCTTGTTGAGGAAGTCAGTTCCTGAGCTGACATGTTGGCATGAGAATAGTATCCACTGTTTGTTTACAAGATCCATGTGAATCATAAGTTTTTTGCCCATCCCTTCAATTTCAGTCTGTGAATATGTTTGCCCATGAAGTGAGTCTCTTAGAGACAGAATAATGTTGGATCTTATTTTTTAAAACACATCTGCCAGCCTATGTCTTTTGATTGATGAGTTTAGACCATTAACATTCAATGTTATTATTGAGAGATGATTTTTATTCCATCATTTTATTTCTTGATTTTAAGCTGAATTAGATTCTGCTTTGGTTGACTATTCTTCTAGTGTAGTTCCTCCCTCTGATGATTTTCATTTTTATTTTTCATTTATTCTTTATGAAATAATTTTTTTGTTTTGTAGTGTAGGCTTGCAAGTTGTGAATTCTTCTATCTTTTGTTTATTGTAGAAGGTTTTAATTTTATTTTCAAATGTGAAACAATTTTGCTGGGTATAAAATTCTTGGCTGGCCTCCATTTTCTTTCAAAGCTTGGTATACATTATTCTAAAACCTCCTAGCTTTTAGGGTCTGGGTTGAAAAATCAGCTGAGATCTGAATTGGTTTATTAAATGTGACCAGTCATTTTTCTCTTGCAGATTTTAAAATTCTATCCTTATTCTTTATATTAGGTATTTTCATAATAATGTGTCTTGTTGTGGGTCTGTTTCAATTTTTTATATTTGGAATCCTGTATGTCTACCATGTTTGATTTTCCATATCATTCTTAGGGTTTGGAAATTTTCTGATTTTATTTCATTGAAAAGATTGTGCATTCCTTTAGTTTATATTTCAGAGCCTTCATCTATCCCAATGAATTTTAAATTTGTCATTTTAATATTATCCCATATTTCTTGAAAATTCTGTTCGTAGTCTCTTAACATCTTTTTTTTCATTATCAACTTTATTTTCCAGATTATATACTTCATCTTCTTTGCCTGAAACTCTATCTTCCAAGTGGTCTCGTCTCTTCTTGATGCTTTCCATTGAATTTTTATTTTGAATTATTGATTCCTTTATTTTGATGATTTTTTTCTTCAGAATCTCTATGTACTTATTGAAGTGATCTGTAACTTCCTGTATTTTCTCTCTGATTTCACTCCTTACAACTGTCTTTTACTTTATAGATTAGGTTAACTATGAATTTTCTAAATTCCTTCTGACATTTCCTTCACTTTGGTATCGATGGAATCTTTTCTGAGGTATTTTGGTTTCTTTGGGATGGCTGATTCCCGTGCTTTTTCATACTGTTTGCCTGTCTACTCATCTATCGATATGGATCTGCAGCAGCAGAGTTTCTGCCCTATGAACCTATAGTATTCCTGTAGGTTTCTAGTCCCTCACAGATTATGGGTGTGGGAAATAATATCAATAACCAATGCAAATAATATACAGCATTAAACTAAGTACTTAGTTCCTACTATGACATCTAGAGTGTGAATTGGCACAATGAACAGAAATGGTAAGATCAGCAATTACCATCAATAAAAATAGTAAGTAATGTATTATGGCTGACATAAAATCAAACAACTGGTGTCTTCTATGATTTCCACAGCATTAAACATTGCTAGAGCATTGGTGTTAGGAGCAAGTATTATACAAACCAATCAGTGCTAAGAGATGTTAGGAATATAGTTCATTAAGAGGGAGGATAGATAGGTGGGTAGAAAAGAGTTTTCAATTTCAAAAGTTGAACAGGGAATGTAGGAGGTGATGGTTATGAAGGAGGAGGAGAAAAATTAGAAATCAAAAATTAGAGTGAAAGAGAGGATAATAGAATTTGGCTGTTAGCAAAAGAAAAGAGAGAAAGAGAAACAAGGGATACAGACAAGTGAAAACAACACAAACCAAACAAAATAGACTAATCCAAATCCCTAACCCTCAAAAGACCGAGCAAGGAAAAATAATCACCTTCAAAAATGTTAGAAACTTGAAGAAAAAAGCAAATATATGCATGTATAAATGTCCATGAACCATTCAGCATGCACACACACACACACACAAAGAGAGAGGGAAAAGAGGGGAAAAAAAGAGAGATTCTTGATGAAAACTTAAGGAATCATTTCCACTCTGGTGATCAAAATTGTCAATGAGAATATGTTTGCTGTCTGTGCCCAATTGTCTTTCTTTCACTTTCTTCTTGAGGCATGTACCACAACCAAGAGTCATGGCCATGGACTGTCAAACCCTTCCTCTTTTGGGGTAGTACCCCAAGTTGCCATTTGGAGTTTTAAAATTTTCAACTTCCCTTCTCAGCAGGTGGGGTGGGAAGTATTCTCAGCTGGGTATTTGCAGGCAAAGACCAGATTGATGCACACCCAGGGTAGAGTGGCTGCAGAGTTCTATGAGAGGAATTCCGGGAGGTGAAGTTCCCAAAGGAGGGCTTAGGTCTAGTCAGGCCCCAGGTGCCTTGCTGAGTGGCAGCTCTAGTGCCTGGCACTTGCCTATCCATGCTGAGCGACTGTACCCAGACTCTTCCCAGTGTTCCACAAGTGAGACAGAGGAGCCAATACTTCACCCTTTCTGCTGCCCAAAGACCCTGCCTTTCCCAGCTTCCCTAGCTTGGTCCCCAAGCACAGTCATACCCTCCAGTTCAAATTCCCAACCTGCCCCAGCTGCTCCTGTGAGCTACCAGACTCATAAGTGGGTGAGGCGCTGGGCTCTCCCCATCCTCTCTGACCTGTATTCCCCTAGGTGAAAATACTCTCTGTGCCTGTTTTTCTCTCAGTTTGTGAGGCACAGTCTAGGTTGTGCAGCCAGTGTCTGCCAGAACTGAATTATTGGACCCAGCTCAGATTTCCTGGATCCTGGTTCCCAGTTCTTGTAGCTGCTGACTGAAGCAGTGTAGTCACCTCAACATGGCTCCTGCCTCAGCTCTCTGGGGAAAATTGGGAAACATGAGGCATCTTTCATGCATCAGAATATTGTATAGTACAGCCTCTGATAATTGTCCTTTTTCTTTTCTTTCTTTCTTTCTTTTTTTTTTTTTTTTTTTTGGTACTGGGGATTTCTGAGTCTCTAAGGTACTTTGGCTGTCCAATATTGATTTTTAGTGAAATTCCTCTTTCACCTACCTCACAGAGAAGCAGTATTCCCACTGCTTGAATTCCACGTCACCAAGAGACAAGAAATACAGCTTTCCTCTAGTCCACCATCTTGTGGTCTGCATTTGGGATTTGACTGATTGCTTCCTCATGGTGTCATTTAATGTGTTGCTTTATTTTATATGTCATATAAACTGGTAATTTATATAATTGATATAGAGGCATGATTAGATACAGATTTATTTTATTTTCAGATTATTATATTTTTAATGTGTTCCAATTAATTGTAAATATTCTTTTCAATGCAGATGGTCCTATCTTAGTTAAGTGGCAACTCCTTCATATTAGCTCTGAGATCCTTTGACACAACCTAGTGTCTTTGATAATGTTCATGTTTTTCATCATAAAATGTCCCAGGTTCATTTTGCTTGCTATCTGGGAGAGATTCCCAGAAGAAGGTTTGCTTCATTCTGTGTGTGGGGACTGGTACTTAGAGACCATAATCCAAGTGCTAGGAGAGCTCATTGGTTCTGCATATATATCATATTTACCTTTTTCAGAAGAGTTAGAGAATACATATGCAAAAGAAATTGTGAGTTTAGACTGAGATTTCCAATTCAAATATAAGATTACAGAACTTTTACTTGCTTCATTTTATACTTGTATCTCTCTCTCTCTCTCTCTCTCTTTTTTTGTACTGGAATTTGAACCTACGGATGTTCTATTACTAAGCTACATGCCCAACACTTTTTGTTTTTTAGTTTGAGATAGGTTCTCACTAAGTTGCCCAGGCTGGCATAAAATTTGCAGTTGTCCTGCCCCAGCCTCCCAAGTCTCTGGATTTATAGGCACGCACCATCTGGTATCTCTTTAGTCTTAACACTGAAAATTTGAAGCCTTTCATCCTAACTCTTGTAGTCACGCTGGCCATTGGGCTTTTTGCTCTCGTATCTCTTTCTTCTGGTTTGTCCTGTATTGCAGGGGCAATGACCCTGGGAGTTTGCATTTTTTCTGGTTCCACCATCAACTGGCTTTCAGTTGGTCCTTGTCAATGGGGGACACTGTCAGAGATTGGAATATGGGAAGGAGAGAGATTTCAAGTTATTTCTTCCTTTTCATCTGTTTTGGAAACCATCTCGGGCAGTAGCTATGTCTCCTCTGAAACCTTTGCTTCCAGACATACTGGTTTGTCAAGGTTTCAACTTTTACTAGGTGACACTGTACCTGTCTCTAGTTATACAACCTCTCCCCCCACCTCCATGTCTTAGGCTTGGGAGTGGTCTTTCTTGGTGCTAATCTTTGTGTTATTTGAGTTATCAGCTCTATGGTCACTCGTATGTTATGGTTTTTCTATTTTAAATATGCAAGTAGTTTCTAATATTTGGTTAGGCCCTGATACAGTCGAGTTGTTTGAGCCTTTAACATTTAATTTTGCCAATAGAATGTTGTGAATTTTTTAATTGCTTAAAACTTGTGAATTGAGTCCTGACAGTCATTATTATCATTATCACAAATTATTTATCAATTATCACAGTATGGATATCATTTCATACATTTATGCATTTCCTCTTTAATTTTTACTCTTAGCTTTTATCTAATTTATACTTCCTTTTTGGCTTCGGAAACTGAAATTCCCACTGCTATCACCCCACTTTGGGCCATTATGACAGTTCCTTAAATATTGCAATAACTTCACAACTCTTTCCCACCTCCAGTCCCTCCAATCTACAGTCTATTTTAATATATGTTGCCAGATTTATCTTTATAAAATATAGCTCTGGTAATGTCACACCACCACTAAGGAAAAAATCTGTGGCTCTCCACCACCCACCAAACTGAACATAAACTCTTTATGCTGGCCTTCAGCATTATCCACAAAATATTCCTAGACTTGCTGCTGTGTGAAGTCTCTCTTCCTACAACCACATTTCCGTCTATTGATTCATTGATGTGGAAAAATTTTTGGAAGTAAGAAAAGTTTCCCTAAGTTTGCTTGAAAAGGCTTGTGGAAAGACCAAGTCAAACTAGGCTTAAATGTAGTAAGCAAATTTTAGTGTTACCATCATATAAATGATTCTGCATTTATTAGGGGAATCATTCTGTAAAGAATTTTTTTCCATTTACTATTTGATTTTTCTGAACCACTGTAAAGGTGTGATAAATATTTAATTTCCCCCTCTTTATTATCAATTTCAGGGTAACAAATTGACATCTAAGCAATTTCCAATGGCGATCAATGAATTTTTAGTATTGTTATGAGTTCATAAATTATTTTATATTTTATATATTTATATTGATTTAAGTTATTATTCTTTTAGATATGCATCATCCCATTTCAGCTAATGAGTCTATCTATTTTAGATTTAAAACAGAGATTACAGTGAATAAGTCCTTAAAGATAAAATGACATTCACATTTTATAGGGTTGTTTATTTTACTCTGAGTTCTAGGTCCCTCTGGACTCATTTTAGAAGTAAAATGTCAGTGATTAAAGGAGCTACTTATTCTCAGAGAAGGTCATTGTTGACACTTTATTTTATTGTCACTGGGAGCTCACTTGGTTCTTTGTCATAGGCTGTATTAATCCATTTATTCATGTTTGTTGAAACTTTTAATATTAGGTACTGGGGATATTGCTGATGACTAAGATAGGGCTACTATTCTCATGAAGCTTCAATCTAATAGGAGATATAGACATTAAACAATAATTTACACAAATAATGGAGTTGTATATATTACACAATAGAAATACGATTCCAATGGAAACAAGTCCTATGGAGAAAAACTCCAGGAATGTTTTGAGAGCCTGTGTAAGGGGCCCTGACTCGCAGGAGTCATGGGGCAGGGCAGGTTTCCCTGATGAAGTCTTTTAGTAGAGATCTGGAGGATGAGTAAGGGTTTAGTTGAGCTGGGTGTGTGGGCAGAGGACACAGAACGTGAGAAGGACTTACAGAGGGAAGAATCGACTCCTCAGGGACTGAACAAATGCCACTGTGGCTGGTGTGTGGAGACCTAGAGGAAGAACTGGAACCATAGGCAGGGGCCAGGCCACACTAAGCCTCCTAGGTGACACAGAGGACGGCACAGTTTTAGAGGTTTACATGATCAAATGCACGTCCGTTTGAAGCATGGGGAATTTATGGGAGGGGCACAAGAGCACCTGCTGAGATGTCACAGGAAATGTGGGTGAGAAATGCAGGATGAGAGAGATGACAGTGGAGATATGTCTCCACACCAAGATGTTGTGAAGGGAGGCAGAACATACTGATTATTTGAATGAGTGTGGAAGGATAAGGAAGTGGAAAAGCATGATACCAAGGTTTCAAATAACTTGAAGATTTGATTGTGAAGGCTGTAGGCTGGAGTAGAAGAAGAGACTAGATATCAACCTTTTAAAAATTAATTTATTAAAGAATAATTTACATTTAATCATATGCACCTTTTCTAAGCAAATGGTTTGATGAATTCTGACAAATGTATAAACCTGTATGCCACCAGCAAAATCAGGGTACAGCATTTCCCATCATCTCAAGTTTCTTTGTGCCCTTTGCAGTCCCTGCATCCTGTTCTGGTCCCAGAAATTCACTGACTTATTATCTCACTAGAGATAAGATTTGCCTTTTCTAAAATTTCAATAAATAGAACCTATCATATTGTACGTAGTCTTTGGGGATCAACTCTTTTGCTCAGCATAATAATTTTGAGATTCATACAAATTATCATGTGTATTAGTAATTTGTTTCTTTTCTTGTGCTGAGTCATATTTCATTCTATTGCTATGCCACAATTTGTTTATCCATTTACCTGTTGATATATTTTGGCTGATTTCAACTTGGGGCCATTACAAATAATCTACAATGAACATTTGAGTATAAGGTTATGGACCTATATTTTTATATCTCTAGGGTAAATATACCTAGTGGTGGAACTTTTTTTTTTTTTTTTTTTTTTTTTTTGTGGTGCTGGGGATTGAACCCAGGGCCTTGTGCTTGCGAGGCAGTAGTGGTGGAACTTTTATACATTCTCTCTCTCTCTCTCTCTGTATCTTTCCATCCTGTGTATAGTATATATTTGTGTGGATATAAAAACTGTCAAGTTATTATCAGAGGTGATTGTGCCAATTTACACTCTGGCCAGCAGTGTATGAGAGTTTCAATTGTTCCACATCATTGCCCACACTTGATATAGTCAATTTCTAACTTTGGCCACTCTGGTGGGTTTGGTTGGGTTTGATTGTTTGATTGATTGTGATTTCAATGTTTATTTTCCTAAAGATTAATATAATTGAACATCTTTTCATTTGTCCATTTGTATATCTTTTCTGAACTTCCTTTCAAATCTTAATGCCATTTTAATATTTATAGTATTATTGAGTTGTAAGAGTCATTTAAAAATTCTGGGTAAAGTTTCTTGGTCAGTTATATGTTGCAAATAGCAACCCCCCCCCCAATCGGTGACTTGCCTCATATTTTATTAATGAAATTGTATGAAGAAGTAGAGGTTTTTAATTTTGGCAGGGTCCAGTTAATGTAATTTTTTAAAGAACTGTGCTTTTTGTATCTTAGCTAAAATGCTTTGCTTATCCCAATTTTATGAAGATTTTCTATCTTCTGGCAGTCATAAAGTTTTATCATTTACTTTTGTCCAAATATTCACTGAGTTAATTTTTAAGGACATTATTCAATGTTTTCCCTGTACATATACTCAGTGGTTCTGGTACCATTTGTTGAGACAATTATCCCTTACTTTTAAATTGTTTTGGCACCTTTATAGAAAGTCACCTGTTTCTGCACTCTTTATTCCATTGAGCTCTATGCCTAGTTTTATGCCAATATTTGGTTTTCTCTTCACTGTTAGTTTTATAGTAAATTGATATCAGATCATGTTTTCCAGTTGTTTTTATTTTTCAAAACTATTTTAGCTATTATAAATCCATTGCATTTCCATAAAAATTTTATAATCAGGTTGTCAATTCCTAAAAAGAAGAAAACCTTCTGGCATTTTGATTGTGATTGCATTGAATTTCTATATTAATTTGAAGATAATTGATATCACAATATTGAGTTCTCTAATCAATGAACACATCATATCTCTTTATTAATTTATATCTTTAAATTTTCTGAGCAATATTTTATACCTGTTAATGTACATTTTTTGTATGTATTTTGTTCAGTCTATCCCTAAGTAGTTATTTTTTAATGCTACCAGAAATGACATTTAAAAAAATATAATTTAAATATTACTACAGTTTGTTGATAGCATATAGAAATATAATTTATTTTTCTCTAATGAATTTTTATCTCTGACATTGATAAACTTATTTTAGTAGCTGTGTTGTAGACTCTATATAATTTCTCTGTAGATTATGTCATCTGTAAGTAAATGCAAATTTTACTTCTTACTTTCTAATATATATGTCATTTATCTATTGACTAATCAGTTGATCAGTCTATTTATCTACCTACCTATATATTTACTGATTTTTCTGCTAGGCCTATTGCACTGACTAGACTGTCTAGTACCCTGTTAAATAGAAATGGTGAGATACCTCCTTGCCTTGTACAGATTCAGGGGGAAAGCATTGAGCCCTTTTCTGCTAGGTATGATTTAAGATGTTGTTTCAGTCAATTTTTCATCACTGTAACCACAATACCTGACAAGAAAAATATAGAGAAAGTTTATTTGGGCTCACAGTTTCAGGGTTCTTAGTTCATAGACAGTTTACTCCACAGTTCTGGTCCCAAGGTGAGGGAGAACATCATGGCAGAAGGGCTTGGCAGAGGAAAGCAGCTCAGGACGTGGAACCAGGAAGCAGAGAGCTCTGCTCACCAGGGACAAAATATAAATCCCTATGGCACACACCCAGTCACCTACTTTCTGCAGCCACACCCTGCCTGCCTATAGTTGCCAAGCTGGTCAATCCATATCAGTGGATTAATCAACTGACTACATTACAGTTCTCATAACTCAGTCATCTCCCCTCTGAACATTCTCGCATTGCACTGTCTCACACATGAACTTTTGGGAGAGAGCACCACATATCTAAACTGTAACAGATACATTTTTTCAAGACTCTTTTATTATGTTAAGGAGGCTCCTATACAACCCTAATCTGCTGATAATTTGTTTATTCAATCAATAAATAATTGTTTTCAAATATTTTCTCTACATCATTTGAGATGATTATATGGTTTTGTATGAATCTTGTTAAATATAGTGAATTTATTGAATTTATGTAATAAACCCTGTTGGTCATTGTTTATTATCTTTTTATAAACTTCTGCATTTGATTTGCATATATTACAGGGATATGCCCGATCCCAGTTATTCCATTATGGCCAGAAGCACAGTTCTAAGCATTCATTTGGTCATGTTGACTTTAAGGTAAATTTGAAATTTCTAAGTGAAGGTTCATTTTCCAGATTTACATTTTTGGAAGAAGCTTAGGATAAAAGAAGAAATTTGGGAATTATATGAATGGTTAAGTCATTTGCATGATTGGATGTTATCATCTTGCGAGAATGAAAGAATGTCAAGAAAACTGGGCCATGGGTTGGGCCTTAAGGAGCTTCATTTTTAAATTCCAGATACAGAAAGAAGAACTAAAGGAGGTAACAAAGAAGGAACATCTAGAAAGCTAGGAGAAAAATGGGAGAAGGTATATAGAAGTCAGAGCAGATATTTTTAGGATTTTAATTCTGCTGATTCAAGTGAATTGAGGAGTGAAAATTGGCCACTGGATCTTGGGACATGAGAAGTTCGAGTGACTTCGCCAAAAGCAGTTTAAGTAGACCTGGGACAAACACCAGATACAGTGTGAGGAGTGTGTGGGAGTTGAGACAGCAGAAGGGTAAATTTAGATAATTTTTTAAAGTTTGGTTGTAAAGGGGAGATGAAAGTAAGCCTCAGAGCTGTCTTGGATGATGGCTTGAGTTATGGTTTCTTTTATTTAAAAAAATTTTTTTTCTTGCAGGGTGCCATGCCTGAGGTTATAATCCCAGCTACTCTGGAGGCTGAGACAGGAGGATCACAAATTGAAGGCCAGCCTGGGAAATTTAGTGAGGCCCTGTCTCAAAAATAAAAGATAAAAATGGCTGGGAGGTGGGGGAGTAGCTCTCTCCCCAATACTGCCCCAAAATAAAAATAAAATTTTTTCTTCATAAATAGGAGATACTGAATGTATAGAAATAGCAGAATTAAGACTCAGTTAAGAGTTTAAGATCAATGATCTATGAGAGAGTGGGAATAAGCTATAGAGTCTTATCCAAAAAAGTGCTGCACATGCAAATTTAGAGCACCAAATGTGGCTTGACCCATAGTCATGCAGCATTTCTTCTTGTAATGGAAGGAAGAGAGAAAGGGTGCCCAGGAAGTTAGGTTTGCTGTGTGAGAAATTTAGAACTATCTTTAACTGATGGCTTCTGTTTCTTATGGGGAAGAAAAAATACATTCTGCAAAATGTCCAAAAAAAAAATTGACCTACATTGAAACAGATCCAAAGAAATTTTACGACTGATACATAATGGTTAATCAGAAACTGTAGATGGGATAATTCAACTAGGGTTGTATGGTCACAGGCCTATTTGATTACATCTGGTGGGTTATGCCAGTCCAGAAAGATGGCAGACAGACAGTGGTAGCCCTTAGTAGGGAGGACACCCCGGAGGGAAACTGGCTTTTCCACCTTCTCCAACTCCTAAAAATGGGAATTAAAAGCCTTCCTTCTTTCTAGAGTCTTCTTTCCCTGCTCCTTATGTTCAGTTTGGATGTAAGCCGTAATTTCTCCACTGTTCCTCTACTTAGTCTCCAGCCTTATTTCTCTAATTCTGTATATTTATCTACCTCTACCTATTGAAACTCTGTTCCAAAATTTTCAGTATTTCCACTTCTTCCTCATGTATTTTTCCTCCTTTTTTTTTCGTCCACCTTGAATTCAATTCATTGTTTATTTGCTTATGAAAGAAAAAAATCTACATTTTCAATCCTAATTTAAGGTAGATTATATTCTTGAGTGCCATCTGAAGCTACTTTACATTTTCTCAAATTTTATTCTTTAAAATTAAAAACATTAAAGGGTATCTAAATTGTAGTATGTACATATAATCAAGTTTGAGGTTGAAATAGTATTTTTTCAAGACAGAAATGCCTGAAATTTTTTTTTGCTTTGTTTTGGTTTTTCTTTTTTTTTCTTTTTTTTTTAGAATAGAGAACCCAATGATATTTACATCCTGTCTCTGGCAAACCATTATAGAAGACATTTACATATTTAGATTATTTAGAAAATTAGAGAGAATTGGAAAGACAATAAATGTCTTCATATATCTAAGTTATGGTCTATGAAAAACGAGTCAGCTACTTATAGAAGCAGAAAAGTGTATTTTCATTTAAGCACCAAAAATGTGGGAAGCTGTTAAGTAGCTGTTTTACTAGGTGAATGGTAAATACTAAAAATCAGGAAACCTGAATTTTTTTTACTATCATTAGTGGAATGTTAATCACCAACACATATGTATTATCAACTGTGTACAAGGTACTTTCCTAGAATCTAGTGAAGAATAACAGTATATCCCAGAGTCTCCACTCACATGGCCTATTTGCTCATATGGAGTAGGTATAATTCAAAATTCAAGTGCAAGAGAGTTTTCTTTCCTTATGGAATAATTCTGGCATGGAGTCTTGTACATTTGGGTGTTATGAAATTCAACTGTAGCTCTGTTTGAGGCCCAGGTATCAGTATTCAAGATTATGGAGATGTTCGCTGCCAAGATACTCACTGTATCCTGGTGGGTTATTGAATGGTGGGTGACTCTATTCATTCCGTAGCAGGCACAGGAAATGAACTGGGTTTGATGACTGAAGATCTCCATCAATCCCATGTCCATGGTGAATCACCTCTCTACCCTCATATTTCTAATTCTTCCTCCTCCTCAACTCTTGGGAGAAACTTCTAGTAATTTAGCTCTACAACCTGTAGGCCATGATGTCTGAAAACCAGCTAATTCTCCAGGACTTATAAACTTGATTTTTCATGTGCAGGGTACAAAGGAAAAGTCTTTCATGGGTCTTCTAAAGCAGCAAGAAACATACAGAAGTGGATATGTCACTAAATTATCCTGCTGCATGTGACTGCTATGGAAAAGTTATTGATGACAAGGTATATCGTATTTGACATTGAATCATGCAGACTTTGTCAAATTTTTATTTTTCAGAAACTCATCTGTTATTTTCAAATAAGTAAGAAATATATTTTAAAACCTCTTACTGACTCAACACTTCGTTTGATATATTCACTAGTCTATAGATTTGCCATGACACTAAAAATAAACTCCATGCCAGCATTCGATGCAAGAATTGAAACATAATGCTCTTAAAAATATAACTTTGGAAGCAGGATATTTCTAAAAAGAAATGTCTAGTTATCAGGAGGTGTTGTTCACCGTAGGGGAAGTGAACATCATGTTCAAGGCATCAGCTCCCTCATAAAGTGAAACAGAGGGAGCTTTTATATCTCCTCACGATGATACCATCTAGAGCTACCAAAATAATCCATGCAATGAATGCATTTAAATCCCTTTGAGCATGATAGGGAAAATTTTCAAAAGAAGATATGGAGCTCTTGAGTATGCATTCAAATTTTTTCTTATACGACAGCAGTGCTTCTCCAACTTTATTGTGTACATGAATCACCTGGAAATCTTGTTAGAACGCATATTCTCATTCAGTAGGTCTGGAATGAGGCCTGAGATTCTGCATTTATAACCAGCTCCCAGGTGATGCTGATTCTGTGGGTTTGCTGACAACTCTGAACTGCAAAGTTATAGAGAAAACTTAGTGAGTGCTACAGCTATCGTAGTTAATGCTACGATAGTTGACCTTTGCAATATGATACATCTTTCATACTAAAACATTAGTATATATTTTCCTCTTGAGGAAACATGGACCTAGATTTAATTTTTAAAAAGTCTTTATTTCTGAGGTCTATACCAAAGTAAAGCTTTGCATGATATAGGAGGAAAACATGATGACTGAAGATCTCCATCAATCCCATGTCAATGGTGAATCACCTCTCTACCCTCATATTTCTAATTCTTCCTCCTCCTCAACTCTTGGGAGAAACTTCTAGTAATTTAGCTCTACAACCTGTAGGCCATGAGCTGCATAGTTGGAGATGTTTGTGTATTATAGAGCATGCAGCACTCATATCAATTTGGAACCAGGCTGGTTGGCAGTTATGACTTGAGGTCCCTGGCACACCAAGTGACCTCCAGTTTCTGCTGGGGCTGGTTTGGCAAGGTTTGGATATGCTGTTTTGAGCTCTCTGGTGGACACTCAAGAGGAGAGGTCACATGAGTAGGATAAGGATCTGGAATTCAGTAAAGAGGTTTAGACTGTATGTATAAGGTATGAAGTAAAAAGAGAAATGTTAAAGAATATGATCATTTAAAGGAAGAGACAAAGGAAGAATAACCAACACAGGAGACAGAGACTTATGAGGAAATTGGAGAGTGAATTTTCATAGAGGCCAAGTAGGAGAGTGCTGGCATATAATAAGTGCTTAACAGATACTCGTGGAAATGAAACACAAAAACAGAAAGAGGATAGACTGGTTTCAAGATGGTGAAATAGAGAAGATCACTTTTCTGTCAGGTCCATGGTATGAAACCAAGAAAGCAGACAAGCAGCTTCTCCCCAATGTGGGTGAACAATAAAATAAAATAAAAAAGGGGGACTTTACTGGAATTTAATACTGGACACTCAAAGCAAATCAGAGTTTCAGGAGGTTGACCGTAATAAAGAAGAAATCCCCAGCCAAAGCGGTCCCTCTGCGAGCAAAGTGGAGGGATAAGGCAATTAAAGGAGCCCACATTTTTAGGATGTCTGAGGTGTGTCTGGGTACAGAGAGTTTAGAGATAGAAGAAACTGCTGAGCTAAACTGAATGGGGCATGGAACGATATCCTTGTGTGGGTAAGAAACTGCATCTTTCCTAGTGGCTGATGGATAGAGCAGCATGGGGCCTGGCAGCTGAGGGAGCCAATTTTTGGTAAACTGAGTCTGGCCCAAAATATAGGCCTGGAAAAACCACACTGCACAATGTAGAGTGTGTCTAAGTGACCAGGAGAAAATCAAACATGGAGAGAATTTTACACAGGGGAATACTGGTCATGGAACCCACCATGCTTTCTACCCCTCCACCCCATTCAACTGCTTGCAGGACTGACTGGGAGAGACTAGCCAGGCCAGGAATTTGAAAGGGTGGGGGCGTGGGAGATTGAGTTTGGAAACTAAACCCAAGACCAGGAAACGTGGGGTCTGCAGGTGACATCTAGTGGACTAAGAATTTGGCTCCTCCACCATGAGTGGAACCCAGGAGAGATCCCTGGGTTTTAGTCTTCTAGAATGGAGCAGCAATTGCTGGGCCCTGAAGGTGAGTTGATTTAAAATCTACAGACCGATTGGCATTCAGCAAAGACCCCAGAGGCTACCTAAGCCTAAACCCCACCTCCAGGAGTTCCACCTACAGGATTAGCTTTCTCACTCTAGCAACCCCACCATGAGGTGAGGGTGGAACAAGCATCACAGTGCAGACCACCCAACCTAACACTGCTGAGGAGGGAAGCGGAGAATCTTTTGAACTCCAATGGAAACGATTTAACTTTTCATTAAAGTCTTTTTTTTTTTTTTTTCCTGTTGTTGTCTTTTGTCTTTTTTATTTGCTCGTTTAATTGTGACTTTAATGGTTCATGGACATTTATGCATATTCATATTTGTTTTTTCTTATTTCTAGCATTTTTGAAGTCGGTTATTTTTCATGGATCATTTTTCTGAGGACTAGGATGTTTGACTAGTAAATTTTAGTTTTGTTTTGTATTTTTTTATTTTTAATTTTTAAAATTTTTACTTTACACACATTGTTTTCTCTCACTTAGCTATTTCCCTTGATTCTCTTTGTTTTCCTCTGCTAACAGCCAATCTCTATTGTTTTCTCTTTCACTCATCCTTTAATTTTTTACTTCTATTTTCACTCCTCCTCCCTCATAATCATCATATCCTACATGACTTCTGTTCTTTCCCTGTTTACCATTTGAAATTGTAAACCCCTTTGCAAACTTACTGTTTTTATTGTAGGCAATAACTGATCATACCATTTCTGCTTATTGTGACAACATCATACGTGTCATAGAAGGTACTATTTGGTTTAATGTGTATGTTGTTTGCATTGATTGTTGTTATTATTTGTTTCCCCCTAGATGGTGAGGTACTAGAAAATTTCAGGGACACTATGAGTCCACAGGGTAGAAACTCTACTGCCTCAGATCCATACTGTTAGATTGGTAGATACACAAACAATATGAAAAAGAAAGGTAATGTATCTCCCCAAACAAACCAAGATACTTCAATAACAGAATCCATTGACACCACAATGGAAGAAATGTCAGAGAAGGAATTTAGAATATACATAGTTAAATTGATCTGCAAGGTAAAGGATGATGTAAGAATTGACATCAGAGAGAAAATACAAGAAGTGAAAGATGACTTCAATAAACATAGAGATTCTGAAAAAAAAAAATCAGGGAGAAATCCTCAAAATGAAGGAATCAAAAAACAAAATTAAAAATTCAATGGAAAGCATCACCAGAAGACTAGACCACCTGGAACACAGAGTCTCAGGCAATGAAGATAAAATATATAATCTTTTTTAAAATTTATTTTTATTGTAAATAAATGGGATACATGTTGTTTCTGTTTGTACATGAAGTAGAGGCATACCATTTGTGTAATCATACACCTACATAGGGTAAGGGGGTTTGATTCATTCTGTTATTTTTTCCTCCCCCCCACCCCTCATACCCCTCTTTTCCCTCCATAGAGTCCATCCTTCCTCCATTCTTGCCCCTCTCCCACCCCCAATTATGTGTCATCATCTGCTTATCAGTGAGATCATTCATCCTTTGGTTTTTTGAGATAGGCTAATCTCACTTAGCATGATATTCTCCAATTTCATCCATTTGCCTGCAAATGCCATAATTTTATTATTCTTTATGGCTGAGTAATACTCCATTGTGTGTGTATATATATATATATATATATATATATATATATATGGCACAGTTTCTTTCTCCATTAATCAATTGAAAGACATCTAGGTTGGTTCCACAGTCTGGCTATGGTGAATTGAGCAGCTATGAACATTGATGTGGCTGTATCTCTGTAGTATGCTGATTTTAAGTCCTTTGGGTATAGGCCAAGGAGTGGGATAGCTGGGTCAAATGGTGGTTCCATTCCAATTTCTGAGGAATCTCCACACTGCTTTCCAGAGTGGTTGCACTAATTTGCATCCCCACCAGCAATGTATGAGTGTACCTTTTTCCCCACATCCTCACCAACACCTATTGTTGCTTGTATTCTTGATAATCACCCTTCTAATTGGGGTGAGATGGAATCTTAGGGTAGTTTTGATTTGCATTTATCTTATTATTAGAGATTTTGAACATTTTTTCATATATCTGTTGGTTGATTGTAGATCTTCTTCTGTGAAGTGTCTGTTAATTTCCTTAGCCCATTTGTTGATTGGGTTATTTGTATTCTTGGTGTAGAGTTTTTTGAGTTCTTTATAGATTCTGGAAATTAGCGCTCTATCTGAAGTATGAGTGGCAAAAATTTTCTCCCACTCTGTAGGCTCTCTCTTCACATTACTGATAGTTTCCTTTGCCAAGAGAAAGCTTTTTAGTTGGAATCTATCCCAGTTACTGATTCTTGCTTTTATTTCTTGTGCTATGGGAGTCCTGTTAAGGAAGTCTGATCCTAAGCTGACATGTTGAAGATTTGGACCTACTTTTTCTTCTATAAGATACAGCATCTCTAGTCGGATTCCAAGGTCCTTGATCCATTTTGATTTGAGTTTTGTGCAGGGTGAGAGATAGGGGTTTAGTTTCCTTCTGCTGCATATGGTTTTCCAGTTTTCCCAGCACCATTTGTTGAAGAGGCATATTTTTGGCCCCTTTGTCTAGTATGATAAAATTGTATTTATTTGGGTTTGTGTCCATGTCCTCTATTCTGTACATTGATCTACCTGTGTATTTTGGTGCCAATACCATGATGTTTTATTACTATTGCTTTGTAGTATAGTTGAAGTTCTGGTATTGTGATACCCACTGTTTCACTCTTCCTGCTAAGGATTGATTTAGCTATTCTGGGTTTCTTATTCTTCCAGGTAAATTTCATGATTGCTTGCTCTATTTCTGTAAGGTACATCATTGGGATTTTAATTGGAATTGCATTGAATCTGTATAGTACTTTTGGTAGTATGGCCATTTTGACAATATTAATTCTGCCTATTCAAGAACATGGGAGATCTTTCCATCTTCTAAGGTCTTTCTCAATTTCTTTCTTCAATGTTTTGTAGTTTTCATTGTAGAGATCTTTTACCTCTTTGGTTAGATTGATTCCCAAGTATTTTATTTTTTTTGAGGCTATTGCAAATGGAGTTGTTTTCCTCATTTCCCTTTGAGATGTTTCATAGCTTGTGTATAAAAAAGCTTTAGATTTATGCGTGTTGATTTTATAGCCTGCTATTTTGCTGAATTCATTGATGAGGTCTAGAAGTTTTCTGGAGGAGTTTTTTGGATTCTCTAAATGTAGAATCATGTCATCTGCAAATAGAGACAGCTTAAGTTCCTCTTTTCCTATTCATATCCCTTTAATTTCTTTAGTCTGTCTAATTGCTCTGGCTAGAGTTTTGAGGACAATGTTGAATAGAAGTGGTGAAAGAGGACATCCCTGTCTTGTTCCCGTTTTTAAAGGGAATGGTTTCAGTTTTTCTCCATTAAGAATGATGTTGGCCATGGGCTTAGCATAAATAGCCTTTACAATGTTCAGATATGTTCCTACTATCCCTATTTTTTCTAGTGTTTTGAGCATGAAGGGGTGTTGTATTTTGTTGAACACTTTTTCTGCATCAATTGAAACAACCATATGGTTCTTATCCTTAAGTCTATTGACATGATGGATTACCCTTATTGATTTATGGATGTTAAACCATCCTTGCATTCCAGGGATGAACCCCACTTGATCGTAGCGCACAATTTTCTTAATATGTTTTTGGATATGGTTTGCCAATATTTTGTTAAGGATCTTTGCATCTATATTCATCAAGGATATTGGTCTAAAATTTTCTTTCCTTGTTGTGTCTTTGCCTGGTTTGGATATGAGGGTGATATTAGCTTCATAGAATGAGTTTGGTAGTGTACCCTCCTTTTCTATTTTCTGGAATACTTTGAGAAGTATTGGAATGAGTCTTCTTTGAAGGTCTTGTAGAACTCGGCTGAGAATCTGTCTGATCCTGGGCTTTTCTTGGATGGTAGGTTTTTAATGGCTTCTTCTATTTCATTGCCTGATATTGATCTGTTTAAATTGTGTATGTCCTCCTGGTTCAGCTTGGGAGGAGCATATGTCTCTAGTTATTTGTCAATGTCTTTGGTAGTTTCTATTTTGTTGGAATACAGATTTTCAAAGTAGCTTCTCATTATGTTCTGTATCTCAGTGTTGTCTGTCATGATATTTCCTTTTTCATCAGGAATTTTAGTAATTTGAGTTTTCTCTCTCCTTCTCTTTGTTAGTGTGCCTAAGTGTCTGTCTATTTTGTTTACTTTTTGAAAGAACCAATTTTTTGTTTTGTCAATTTTTTGAATTGTTTCTTTTGTTTCAATTTCATTGATTTCAGCTCTGATTTTAATTATTTCCTGTCTTCTGCTACTTTTGCTGTTATTCTGTTCTTCTTTTTCTAGGGCTTTGAGCTGTAATGTTAGGTCATTTAGTTGTTGATGTTTCATTCTTTTCTGGAATGTGCTCCATGCAATGAATTTTCCTCTTAGTACCACTTTCATAGTGTCCCAGAGATTTTGATATGTTGTATCGTCATTCTCATTGACCTCTAAGAATTTTTTTATCTCCTCCCTGATGTTTTTTGTTATCTATGTTTCATTCAGTAGCATATTATTTAGTCTCCAGGTGGTGGAGTAATTTCTGTTTTCTATTTTGTCATTGATTTCTACTCTCAGTCCGTTATGATCTGATAGAACACAAGGCAGTATCTCTATTTTTTTTTGCATTTCCTAAGGGCTGCATTGTGGCATAACATATGGTCTATTTTCAAGAAGGTTCCATGTGCTGCTGAGAAGAAAGTGAATCCACTCCTTGATGGATGGAATATTCTATATATGTCTATTAAGTCTAGGTTATTGATTGTGTTATTGAGTTCTATGGTTTCTTTGGTTGGTTTTTTTGTTTAGAAGATCTATCTAGTGGTGACAGTGGTGTGTTAAAGTCACCCAGAATTATTGTGTTGTGGTCTATTTGATTCCTGAAATTGAGAAGGATTTGTTTGGTGTACAGGGATGCACCATTGTTTGGGGCATAAATATTTACTATCATTATGTCTTCCTGATTTATGGTCCCTTAAGCAGTATGAAATGTCCTTCTTTACCCTTTCTGACTAACTTTGGCTTGAAGTCCACTTTATCTGATATAAGGATGAAAACCCCCTCTTTTTTACTGAGTCCATGTGTGTGGTAGGTTTTTTCCCATCCTTTCACCTTTAGTCTGTGGATGTCTTTTTCTATGAGATGAGTCTCTTGCAGGCAGCATATTGTTGGGTCTTTCTTTTTAATCCATTCTGCCAGTCTATGTCTTTTGATTGATGAGTTTAGGCCATTAACGTTCAGGGTTATTATTGAGATATGATTTGTATTCCCAGTCATTTGGGCTTATTTTTGGTTTTTAACTTGGCTTGGTTTCTCCTTTGAGTGGGTTTTTCTCTAAGGTAGTTCGTCCCTTTGCTGACCTACATTGTTGTTTTTCATTTCCTCTCAAGGAATAGATAGTTTGTTGAGAACATTCTGTAGTGCAGGCTTACTATTTGTAAATTCTTTTAACTTTTGTTTATCATGGAAGGATTTTATTTCATCTTCAAATCTGAAGGTAAGTTTTGTTGGGTATAGGATTCTTGGTTGGCAACCATGTTCTTTCTGAGCTTGAAATATGTTGTTACAGGCCCTTCTAGCTTTTATTTTTTATTTTTATTTTTATTTTTTTTACTTTTTTATTATTGTAAACAAATGGAATACATGTTGTTTCTCTGCTTGTACATGGCATAAAGGCATACCATTTGTGTAATCATAAATTTACATAGAGTAATGTTTGATTCATTCTGTTATTTTTTCCCTCCCCCCACCCCTCCCACCCCTCTTTACCCTCTATACAGTACTTCCTTCCTCCATACTTGCCCCCCTCCCTAACCCTAACTCTAACCCTAACACTAACCCTTCCCTCCCCCCCATTATGTGTCATCCTCCACTTATTAGTGATATCATTCGTCCTTTGGCTTTTTGAGATTGGCTTATCTCACTTAGCATGATATTCTCCAATTTCATCCATTTGCCTGCAAATGCCATAATTTTATCATTCTTTATGGCTGAGTAATATTGCATTGTATATATATACCACAGTTTCTTTATCCACTCATCAATTGAAGGGCTTCTAGGTTGGTTCCACAGTCTGGCTATTGTGAATTGAGCAGCTATGAACATTGATGTGGCTGTATCTCTGTAGTATGCTGATTTTAAGTCCTTTGGGTATAGGCCAAGGAGTGGGATAGCTGGGTCAAATGGAGGGTCCATTCCAAGTTTTCTAAGGAATCTCCACACTGCTTTCCAGAGTGGCTGCACTAATTTGCAGCCCCACCAGCAATGTATGAGTGTACTTTTCTCCCCATGTCCTCGCCAACACCTGTTGTTGCTTGTATTCTTGATAATCGCCATTCTAATTGGGGTGAGATGGAATCTTAGGGTGGTTTTGATTTGCATTTCTCTTATTACTAGAGATGTTGAACATTTTTCCATATGTTTGTTGATTGCTTGTAGATCTTCTTCTGTGAAGTGTCTATTCATTTCCTTAGCCCATTTGTCCACTGGATTATTTGAATTCTTGGAGTAGAGTTTTTTGAGTTCTTTATAGATTCTGGAGATTAGTGCTCTATCTGAAGTATGATTGGCAAAGATATTCTCCCACTCTGTAGGCTCTTTCTTCACATTGCTGATAGTTTCCTTTGCTGAGAGAAAGCTTTTTAGTTTGAATCTATCCCAGTGGTTGATTCTAGCTTTTATTTCTTGTGCTATGGGAGTCCTGTTAAGGAAGTCTGATCCTAGACCAACAAGGTGAAGATTTGGACCTACTTTTTCTTCTATAATCTGCAGGGTCTCTGGTCTGATTCCGAGGTCCTTAATCCATTTTGAGTTTAGTTTCGTGCATGGTGAGAGATATGGGTTTAGTTTCGTTCTGTTGCATATGGATTTCCAATTCTCCCAGCACCATTTGTTGAAGAGGCTATCTTTTCTCCATTGTATATTTTTGGCACCTTCGTCTAGTATGAGAAAGTTGTATTTATTTGGGTTTGTGTCCGTGTCCTCTATTCTGTACCATTGATCTACCTTTCTATTTTGGTACTAATACCATGCCGTTTTTGTTACTATTGCTTTGTAGTAGAGTTGAAGATCTGGTATTGCGATACCCCCTGTTTCACTCTTCCTGCTCAGGATTGCTTTAGCTATTCTGGGTTTCTTATTCTTCCAGATGAATTTCATAATTGCTTGCTCTATTTCTGTAAGGCACGTCATTGGGATTTTAATTGGAATTGCATTGAATTTGTATAGCACTTTAGGTAGTATGGCCATTTTGACAATATTAATTCTTCCGATCCAAGAACATGGAAGATCTTTCCATCTTCTAAGGTGTTCTTTAATTTCTTTCTTTAGTGTTGTATAGTTCTCATTGTAGAGGTCTTTCACCTCTTTTGTGAGATTTATTCCCAAGTATTTTATTTTTTTCGAGGCTATTGTGAATGGGGTAGTTTTCCTAATTTCTCTTTCTGAAGATTCATCACTTATGTATAAAAATGTGTTGGATTTATGAGCATTGATCTTGTTACCTGCTACTTTACTGAATTCACTTATGAGTTCTAAGAGTTTTCTGGTGGAATTTCCAGGTTCCTCTAAATATATAATCATGTCATCAGCGAACAGGGATAGTTTGAGTTCTTCTTTTCCAATTCGTATCCCTTTAATTTCTTTGGTTTGTCTAATTGCTCTGGCCAGAGTCTCAAGAACGATGTTGAATAGAAGTGGTGAAAGAGGGCATCCCTGCCTTGTTCCAGTTTTTAGGGGGAATGCTTTCAGTTTTTCACCATTTAGAATGATATTAGCCATGGGCTTAGCATAAATGGCCTTTACAATGTTAAGGAATGTTCCCACTATTCCTATTTTTTCTAGTGTTTTGAGCATGAAGGGGTGCTGTATTTTATCAAATGCTTTTTCTGCATCTATTGAAATAATCATGTGATTCTTGACTTTAAGTCTATTAATATGGTGAATTACATTTATTGATTTCCTGATGTTGAACTAACCTTGCATCCCTGGGATGAAACCCACTTGATCATGGTGCACTATCTTTTTAACATGTTTTTGTATGCGATTTGCTAAAATTTTGTTGAGAATTTTTGCATCGATGTTCATTAAGGATATTGGTCTGAAATTTTCTTTCCTTGATGAGTCTCTGTCTGGTTTAGGTATCAGTGTGATATTGGCTTCATAGAATGAGTTTCGGAGGGTTCCCTCCTCTTCTATTTTATGGAATACTTTGAGAAGTATTGGAATGAGCTCTTCTTTAAAGGTTTTGTAGAACTCAGCTGAGAACCCATCTGGTCCCGGACTTTTCTTTGTTGGTAGGCTTTTGATGACTTCTTCTATTTCATTACTTGAAATTGGTCTATTTAAATTGTGTATGTCCTCCTCGTTCAGTTTAGGCAATTCATATGTCTCCAGAAACTTGTTGATGTCTTCGAAATTTTCTATTTTGTTGGAGTATAGATTTTCAAAATAGCTTCTAATTATGTTTTGTATTTCAATCCTGTCTGTTGTGATATTTCCTTGTTCATTCCGAATTTTGGTGATTTGGGTTTTCTCTCGTCTTCTCTTTGTTAGTGTGGCTAAAGGTTTATCAATTTTGTTTATTTTTTTGAAGAACCAACTATTTATTTTGTCAATCTTTTGTTTCAATTTCATTGATTTCAGCTCTGAGTTTAACTATTTCCTGTCTTCTACTACTTTTGGTGCTGTTCTGTTCTTCTTTTTCTAGGGCTTTGAGCTGAAGTGTTAGGTTGTTTATTTGTTGAGTTTTACTTCTTTTATTAAATGCACTCCATGAAATAAATTTCCCTCTAAGTACTGCTTTCATAGTGTCCCAGAGATTTTGATATGATGTTTCTTTGTTCTCATTTACCTCTAAGAATTTTTTAATTTCCTTCCTAATATCTTCTGTTATCCATTCATCATATAATAGCATATTGTTTAATCTCCAGATGTTGGAATAGTTTCTGTGTTTTACTCTTTCATTTATTTCTAACTTCAATCCATTATGATCTGATAGAATACATGGTAGTGTCTCTATCTTCTTGTATTTGCTAACATTAGCTTTGTGGCATAATATATGGTCTATTTTAGAGAAGGATCCATGTGCTGCTGAGAAGAAAGTGTATTCGCTCTTGGTTGGATCGTATATTCTATAAATGTCCGTTAAGTCTAAATTATTGATTGTGTTATTGAGATCTATGGTTTCTTTGTTCAATTTTTGTCTGGAAGATCTGTCGAGTAGTGAGAGAGGCGTGTTCAAATCACCTAGTATTATTGTGTTATGGTCTATTTGGTTTCTGAAATTGAGAAGGATTTGTTTGACATACATGGATGAGCCACTGTTTGGGGCATAGATGTTTATGATTGTTATATCTTGCTGATTTATGCTTCCCTTAAGCAGTATGAAATGACCTTCTTTATCCCTTCTGACTAACTTTGGCTTGAAGTCCACATTATCTGAAATGAGGATGGATACTCCAGCTTTTTTGCTGAGTCCATGTGCATGGTATGTTTTTCCCCATCCTTTCACCTTTAGTCTATGCGTATCTTTTTCTATGAGGTGAGTCTCTTGCAGGCAACATATTGTTGGATCTTTCTTTTTAATCCAATCTGCCAGTCTATGTCTTTTGATTGATGAATTCAGGCCATTAACATTCAGGGTTATTATAGAGATATGATTTGGTTTCCCGGTCATTTGGTTCATTTTTTAAATTTTATTTATTTATTTGTTTGACACAGCCTGTTTCCTCCTTTATTTGACAATTCCTTTAGGATAATTCCTCCCTTTGCTGATTTGCTTCTTTGTTTTTCATCTCTTTCTCATCGAATATTTTGCTGAGAATGTTCTGTAATGCTGGCTTTCTTTTTGTAAATTCTTTTAGCTTTTGTTTATCATGGAAGTATTTTATTTCATCATCAAATTTGAAGGTAAGTTTTGCTGGGTATAAGATTCTTGGTTGGCATCCATTTTCTTTCAGGGCTTGAAAAATGTTGTTCCAGGCCCTTCTAGCTTTTAGGGTCTGGATTGAAAAATCTGCTGATATCCGTATTGGTTTCCCCCTGAATGTAATTTGGTTCTTTTCTCTCACAGCCTTTAAAATTCTGTCTTTATTTTGTATGTTCGGTATTTTCATTATAATGTGCCTTGGTGTGGGTCTGTTGTAATTTTGTGTATTTGGAGTCCTATAAGCCTCTTGAACTTGATTTTCCATTTCATTCTTCAGATTTGGGAAATTTTCTGATATTATTTCATTGAATAAATTGTTCATTCCTTTGGCTTGTTTCTCTAGGCCTTCCTCAATCCCAATAATTCTTAAATTTGGCCTTTTCATGATATCCCATAGTTCTTGTAGATTCTGTTCATGATTTCTTACCATCTTCTCTGTTTGTTCAACTTTGTTTTCAAGGTTAAATATTTTGTCTTCCATGTCTGAGGTTCTGTCTTCCAGGTGTTCTATCCTATTGGATATGCTTTCTATGGAGTTCTTAATTTGGTTTATTGTTTCCTTCATGTCAAGGATTTCTGTTTGGTTTTTTTTCAATATCTCTAACTCCTTATTGAAATGATCTTTTGCTTCCTGTATTTGCTCTTTTAACTGTCGATTGGTGCGATCATTCAATGCTTGCATTTGTTCTTTCATCTCATCATTCAGTGCATGCATTTGCTCTTTCATCTCATCGTTTGCTTCTCTGATCATTTTAATTATGTACATTCTGAACTCCTTTTCTGTCATTTCTTCTGCCATGCTGTCATTGGGTTTTATTGATGTAACATCTAGATTTGTTTGCAGCATTTTCTTTCCTTTTTTTCTCATATTGTTCAGGTATCAGTGGACCGCTGAGATATTGCAGATTTCCTCTATTGACTTACAATGTCCCTGAAGATTTCTATATATATCCCCCCTTAGCCTTCAGTAGGCTGAAGTCTTGGAGGAAGTTGATAATGCGGTGCTCCACAAGGAAGCTGCCTCTCTAGGAGTGGTGGCCTTCAGGTGCGGTATAATCCCTGCTAGTGGGCAGAGGTGTCTCCACTTGTTGACCAATGGTCATCCAAAGGGGACCTAGGCTGCGGGCTGAGGCAAGGCCTGTTTGGGCCTGAGTCTCTGGTTTTACCGTCCTTGTGGGGAAACCTCACCCGGCAGGGAAGACTCACCCGGTGGGGAGGTCTCGCTGGTCAGTACCCTCCTAGAAGTTCCCCTCAATTTACAGCTACCGCCTGGGCTGGGCTACCTTCCTCTGCAAAGTTCCCAGGGGCCCGGCCCTACCTCCTGGGCCTGGGAGCCTCACCCTTCGCAGACGAATTTCCTTAGGCTGCCCCTCCTCAGAGAATCTGCCCGCAGGCCTGGAACCTTCGCTCCGCCCTAAGCCTTTCTCTGTGCGGCTCTTCCACCAAGAAGCCTCCTAGATCCTGGGACCCTGCTCTGCACCTAATCGCCTGGCTATGCGGCCCCTCCTCTGAGCAGCCACCTGGGGCCCCGTACAGTCGCTCTGAGTCCCAGAGACCCGCCACACGCCTCTTCTTCCAGACTGCCGCCCAGTATTCTGGTGCGGTCACTAGGAGTCCAAGAAACTCACTGCGTGCCTCCTCCTCCCACCAACCACCCGTAGCCCTGGGCAATCAATCACTCCAAGTCGAAGTGACCCTCCCCGTTCCTCTTCCTTCTCCAAATAACCCTCCGGGTGTTCAGGAGCGGTCGCTCTGAGTGCCTCTGAATCCACGTGACCCGCTGCACGCGTCCTCTGGGCTACCGCCCAGAGCTCTGGTGCGGCCACTCAAGACCAAGCGACCCACCACGCTTCTCCTCTAGGCAGCCCCCCTGTGTTCAGGAGCTGTCACTTTAAGTCCAAACAACTCACCACTCGCCTTCTCCTCTGAGCAGCCACCTGGAGCACTAATGCAGTCATTGCGAGTCCAAACGACCCGCCGCGCTCCTCCTCCTCCTCCTCCTACTCCTCCGGGCAGGCTCCGGTGTTCAGAAGCGGTCTGAGTCCAAACAGCTCGCCACGCAGCCCCTCCTCTGGCAACCGCCTGTAGCTCTGGTGTAGTCACTCTGTATCCAAGCGGCCGCGCTCCTCTTCCTCGTCGTCCTCAGGGCAGGCCCCAGGGTTCAGAAGCAGTCGTTCTGAGTCCAAACTGCTCGCCGCGCGGCTTCTCCTCTGTCAACCGCCTGTAGCTCTGGTGCAGTCACTCCGAATCCAAGCGGCCGCACTCCTCCTCCTTCTCCTCAGGGCAGGCCCCGGTGTCCTGAGTCCACACAGCTCTCCTCGCCACTCCTCCCCTGGGCAGCCGCCGGAGCACCAGTGGTTGCTCCGAGTCCCAGCGCTGTGCCGAGCGGCCTCCTTTACGGGGCTCCCAGTTGTCCGAGTTCACTGCTCCAGCGGGGGGAGGGGCGTCTCGCCGGCAGCTCTACTTCACAAAGTTCCCTGCATTCCGGGACCACTGTCCCATCCGGGATGCCTTCCCAACGGGTGAGAGTCACCCGGCTGCTTTGAGTTGGTCCCAAGTGTCTCAATATCTCCTCTTTTGAATCCTGAGTCCTGGAGTAACATGAAATGCAGCCACCCTCTAGGCCGCCATCTTGAAACCTCTGACCTTCTATCTTTTAGAGTCTGAGTTGAGAAGTCTGCTGCTATCCGTATTCATCTTCCCCTATATGTAATCTGATGCTTCTCTCTTCAAAATCCCATTTTTATTTTGAATGTTAGGCATTTTCATTATAATGTGCCTTGGTTTGGATCTGTTGTGATTTTGTGCATTTGGTATTCTGTAAGCCTCTTGTATTTGATTTTCCATTTCATTCTTCAGGTTTGGGAAATTTTCTGATATTATTTCATTGAATAGGTTGTTCATTCCTTTGGTTTGTATCTCTGTGCCTTCCTCAATCCCAATAATTCTTAAAGTTGGTCTTTTCATGATGTCCCATAGTTCTTGGAGATTCTGTTCATGATTTCTTACCATATTCTCTGTTTGGGCAACTTTATTTTCAAGATTAAATATTTTGTCTTCATTGTCTGAGGTTCTTTCTTCCAAGTGGTCTAGTCTTTTGGTGATGCTTTCCATTGAGCTTTTTATTTGGTTTATTGTTTCCTTCATTTCAAGGATTTCCATTTGATTTTTTTTGAAAATCTCTATCTCTTTGTTGAAATGATCTTTTGCTTCCTGCAGTTGCTCTTTCAACTGCTTATTGGTATTATCATTCATTGCCTGCATTTGCTCTCTTATCTCATCCTCTGCTTCGCAAATCATCTTAATCATGTATAATCTGAAGTCCTTTTCTGATATTTCTTTTACCATAGTGTCATTGGATTCTATTAATATAGAATCTAGATTTGTTTGGATCATTTTCTTCTCTTGTTTTTTTCATGTTGTTCATGTATCTTCCCCTCTAGCAGTGCAGATCTGGGGTATTGAAGATTCCCCCTATAGGCTTAGAGTGATCCTATAGATTTCCAAAACCTGTTCTTTAAGGGGAGATCAATATCAGCAGTGCCCAATTCAGACACTATGCAATCCTAGACCAGATAGCCCCTGTGAGGACATTAACGATATTGTCATAATAAACAGAATGAGTTCAAATATTATCTTCAGTATAACAAACAGATTTTCAATAAGGTCTGCAGTTTCTAATGGAGGACAAAGAGGATGCAGAGGGATGTAGGATGTAGCTGTTAATGGGATAAGAAAATAATATACATAAGTTCTAGATAACAGAGTGAGAGTATAATTAGAAGAAATTGGATGTTAGCATGCAAAAAGGGAGGAAGAGACTCTGATGGAACAGGTATACAAAAGGAAAAGAGAGCAAGAAAAGTAAAGAAATAAAAACTTAAAATTGTTCAATAAGGAGAAAAAAGAAAATCTACACTATAACAGTCATGTAGTATTCAAACCTCCCAGTCTTCAGTAGCCTGATGCATGAGAGGTACCTGACAATGAGCTTCAAGTCTCCAGCAGGTGTCTCAGGATGGGATTTGCCCCACCTAAAGATTGGAGTTACGGCTTCCAGGATTATCCAAGATGGCCACTCTGGCTTCCAAATGTGTTGGCAAATGGGGAGCTGCAGCTTGGGGTGTGGATATGGTTGGCTGGAGGTCCTGGAGGTGGGGTGTGGTTGGTCAGGCAGGGGTCCTGGAGGTCGGGTGTGTTTGGTGTGGTTGCGGGATCCTGGAGGCCGGATGCAATCAGTCGGTCTGGGTTCCCCGTGATAGGGCACAGTCAATTGGTCTGCGGGTCCTGGTGGCAGGGAGCAGTCAGTCGATGTGAGGGCCCCGGAGGCAGGGAGTGATCGGTTGGGCTGAGGGATCCTGGAGATGGGGCTCAGTCAGTCCGGCCAGGGTGCCTACGGGACCTGGCTGTTGTTTCAAAATTGTGGCAGCCACGTGTAATCACACCTGCAGGTACTGTCACAGCGAACTTCCAGGCAACAGCAGGCAGCTGGTGCTCCACTGGCTGTTGGTGGTCAGTTTACTGACTGTCATCGTATGTTCGGGAGGTGAACCTCATGCGTTGGGTGATGGATAGGTGTAAGGCAGGCGATGGACAGGCAAGATGCAGGCAAATGGCAGATGATAGGCAACTGACAGTGAGCAATCTGCACTCAAAAAAGGCATTGATATGCTGGCAGACTGCAGGTGATCACAATAGACAAATGGGGTAAATAGAAGGGGATCGATAATCAGCAAAAACTGCCTTACCAAGAAACAGATATCCTCTGCTTGAAACTGGAGTTATGGAGCGACAAGGAACGCAGACTCCCTCTAGTCTGCCACCTTGGATCTCCCCTTTGCCAGTTCAAAATATATAATCTTGAAAATAAAGAAATAAAGTTGTCCATGGAGAATAGAAGTTAAGAGACCATAAACAGAACTTCCAAGAAATATGGAATAACCTGAAAAGATCAAATTTAAGATTTATTAGGATAGATGAAGGCCCAAAGATAACAAACCAAAGGAATGCACAATCTTTTCAATGAAATAATATCAGAAAAATTCCCAAACCTAAAGAGTGAAATGGAAAATCAGATACAGGAAGCTTATAGGACCCCAAATATACAAAATTACAACAAACCCACATCAAGGCACATTATTATGAAAATGCCTACCACACAGTATAATGATAGTATTTTAAAGGCTGCAAGATAAAAACAAGAGGTCGCCTTTAGAGAGAAATCAATCTGTATCTCAGCAGATTTCTCAACCCAGACCCTCAAAGTTAGGAGGTCTTGGACAGCCAAGAATCCTACATCCAACAAAATTAAGCTTTGGGTTTGAAATTGAAATAAAAATCTTCCATGATAAACAAAAGTTAAAAGAATTTGCAACTAGAAAGCCTGTACTACAAAACATCATAACATATTTCATGAAGAAGAAGTAAAAAATAAAAGTGAAAACCAGCAAAGGGAGGAAAAACACTAGAAAAATAGTCAATTAAAGGAGAAACTAATTCAAATTAAAAACCAGAAATAAAATGACAGAGAATAAAAATCATTTCTCAATAATAACATTCAATGTAAATGGCCTAAACTAATCAATCAAAATACATAGACTCGCAGATTAGGTTAAAACACAAGACCCAACAATATGCTGTCTCCAAGAGATTCACCTCATAGGCAAAGATATCCAGACTGAAGTTAAAAGGATGGGAAAAAACATCATTCACATGGATCTCAAAACAAGCAGGGTTTCATCCTCATATAGAACAAGTGGACTTTAAGCCAAAGTTAATCAGAAAGCACAAAGAAGGGTATTTCATACTGCTTTAGGGAATTATACATCGATAAGACATAATAATCATAAATATTTATGCCCCAAATGATGGAGCATCTAGGTACATTGAACAAATCCTTCTCAACTTCAAGAATCAAAAAGACCACAACACAATAATATTAGGTGACTTTAACACACCTCACTCACCACTGGACAGATCCTGTAAACAAAAACTAAATGAAGAAGCTATAGAACTTAAAAATAAAATTAACAATTTAGACTCAACAGACATGTAGAAGATTTCATTCATCAATGACTGAATGCACTTTTTTCTCAGCAGAACTGAATACACTTTCTTCTCAGCAGCATATGGATCCTTCTCTAAAATAGGCCATATCTTTGACCACAAAGCAACTCTTAGCCAATAAAAAAAAAATAGAGATATTACCTTACATTCTATCAGATCATATGGAATGAAATTAGAAATCTACAATAAAATAAAAAATGTAAGCTACTCTAACATCTGGAGACTAAATAATATGCTATTGAGTGACAGTGGATAGCAGAAGAAATTAGGTAAAATTAAAAATTACTTAGAAGTAAATGAAAATAGTGATACAACATATCAGAATCTCTAGGATGCTCTAAGGATGCATCTCTAGCATCTCTAGGATGCTAGGCAGTTTTAAGAAAAGTTCAGTAGTTTGAATTCATTCACTGAAAGACTAGAAAGCCACCAAGAAATAGCCTGACATTACCTTTCAAAGTCCTAGAAAAAGAACAAACCAACACAAAAAGCAGTAAAAGACAGGAAATAATTGAAATCAGAGCTGAAGTCAATGATATTGAATTAAAAAAAATCCAAACATCTTTTAATTTTATCTTTCAATTCTTGAAACAGACCATCTTCAAGAGTGTCCAATCAATTGTCACATATTTATGGATTTTTGCACTTACCTTCCACTTTTGATTTCTATTTTAATTCTATCATGTTTATAAAATAAATTTAATATTTTCATATCTATTAACCTTTGTTTCCTCCTCTATGATTTGGTCTATCCAGTATAATATTCCCTTTGCTCTTCAGATCATTGAGTTTATAATTGGTTTAAAGTATTTTTCAAAGTCTTCTGTTTTGAGATTATCATTTTGTGTGACTGTTTTTCTTTATAATAAGTGGGGAAGAAACAACATGTATCCCATTTGTTTACAATAAAAAAAAGGAACATAAAAAAATAAGTGGAGATTTGTGTCTCTTAGTATTAAAGTATTGCTTTCTATTTCTTTATTCAATTTTCTCCATCTTACCTTTTTATATTTTGCAAGTATGATGTGAGTTGCAAGTGTATCTGCTCTTGTTGCAGTGTCCTATGGAAGGTCCCTTTATGTAATATCCTACTTTTCCTCTTTTCAGTTTTTTTAAAGTTTAAAATATATTTTATGTCACAAACCTTTTTGTTTCAAAATGTTTGCATACCATAATTTTGCCACCCTAACTTTTTTGTTGACTTCTGTATGTAACATTCTTATGTACTTTCGTTTTCAGTTTACTTGTATCTTTAGGTTTAGAGTCACCTGTAGATTATATACAATTGTATTTTTTAAATTTAATTCTGTTACTCAAACTTTTTGTTTCGATTGGTGTTTTGTAATAATGCTTGTATAATAACATAATACAATTTCTAAAAGTGAAATAAAAACAAAAACAAGTAAACAGAAAACAGACCGAACTGGGTTCACAAGCTTGTGCCAAGCACACTGAGTTGTTTGCTTTGACTAATGCACATTCCTTTTTATGTTTGTTTCAGTCAAATGCTGTCTCTTCTGCTGGGATAATATCCTTCTGTTTTCTTCCACCTTTTCCTAGTTTCTGCCTCTATTTTCCATCCCTTTTGTGCTTTTACTTGCTCTCTGGGCTTTGGACCTTTGATATCCTCTTTCTTTCTTTCTTTCTTTTTTTCTTAGTTTTATTTGTTTAGAGAGAATGGTCCCATCACTATAGAAAATAAAACTGATTCTATGATATAATACATAGAAGAAACTGCATTTCATTCACACTTAACAGTAGGATGAAAAAAAGAGATTTCACTGGTCTTTCTTATTCTGACACCTATAGTAGCTAGAATTGTGTCACTGAGCTTTTCAAATATCTAGACAAGAACTCATTAACTTTAAGAAACCCAGAAGTTCTCTGAAAGGAAGCTCTCCATTGAGGTATTACAAATGGCTACTTAAAAGTAATGATGAGTAGGAAAGAGAAGTGCTCTATTACATAATACTTTATCATTTTTGTATGTTGCACTTAGGTTTTTTTTAAAAATTTTTATTGTAAACAAATGGGATACATATTGTTTCTGTTTGTACATGAAGTAAAGGCATACCATTTGTGTAATCATACATCTACACAGGGTAATGGTGTTTGATTCATTCTGTTATTTTTTTCCTGGTATCCTCTTTTACAACCCGTTTTTTCTGTAGTCTGGCTTTGCTGCACTACCTTGCCCAGCCTCGTCTCTGGCCATTTTGCTGGTATCCAGCTGGGCCAGGAAGCCCCCTTTCACATAATGAAGAACGGTAACTATTGCAATTGGTAGAAACCAAAGGAGGCAGATCCTACCTAGATGGTGGTAGATGTTAGTATCTGCTTTTCACTGTGATTCCACGTATGTCAAGGTTTGGTTATGTCCAAATTCTCAGTAAGCCATGGCCTGTAGCACTGAGGGAGTCATATATGTGACCACAAAAAGCAGAAACAGGGAAGGGTGGTTACTTCCTCAGGAATTTGAGCATTCTAATGCTCCAAAAAAAGCAAAGCTACTGAGGAACCAAAAGCAGAGTTTAAAACGGAGTGGATGTATGGAAGGATAAGCTGTTCAGAGCTGAATCTAGAGGCAGAATGCCTGGGTTTCAATGTTACCTTGCCAATTGCAAATTATTCACTCTTAGAAAAAGTACTTAAGTTCTCCAGCTCTCAGTTTTCTTCTCCATAAAATGAAGATAGAGCACTCAGCACAGTTCTTGGCCAGTAAAACATATTAAGTAAATGTTGGCAAAACCAACGCGTGTGTGTGTGCATATGCATACATGCACCCACAAGCACAAACACACCATTTCATGAGTTAGGTGTGCAGATGGACTATGATACATAAAGATGGGTTATAAAGAAGAGTAAGACATTCTTCTCAAAAAGAGATTGCCGATGTGCATCAAGGGTGAATCGGTTCACTTGGGGACACATAACGTGCTGCCCTTTAGATACTATTGATGTTAGTCTCAGGAACATGTCCTTGAAGCATTCTCCAGTACACAGTAGAATAATGGAATCTGAGTCATCCACATTCTTTTTTCTACTTATCCCATCATTCCATGATGACTTTTATTCAATCAACTGTTCATTCTATGGAAAGAGAGAAATTTTTCCCTTTGTAAGTGGAGTTCTAATTAAGACCTTTAACCTCATGTGGACCTTCTTCTAACTACAGAGTTCCACCAACTTGGGTAACATAAAGGAAATGAAAATTTCCAGTGGTAGTAAGTGTTGAGAACAGTACCTGAATGCCAACCGGAAGATAAATAATGACTTGAAGACCAGAATGTTAGTAAATGTGGATAATCACTGAAAATCCAAGAACCTGTCCATCAGGAAACTCATTTGCATAGACAAATGTCCTTATGGACATTCTTCCTTATTTGCAGGATTCAAATCATGTATTATTGAGTATTAATAATGCTAGTCTAAATGGAATATTTGCCAGCTTAAGTTTTATTGACTCCAATTTGTTGGTTATAATGACTAACATTTTATGTTTAAATGTTCTAGTGATGACATGCTTGGGGGGAAAATTGAACCACAGTAGTGATTGCATGGCAAAGAAATCAGCAGAAGAGGAAAATCAAATGCTAGGTGATGGTTTCAAGTCAGCAGTGATGGGAATGAGTTGGGTGGGAGAGTTCAATTTTTAAGTGATTTAGCAAATGATGCTAAGAAAGTGCCACAACATCATTTTGGTTTTTCTATTATAAAAAATTGTAATCGATCATTTTTTGGGACTCATGTAAGGAAAACACTTTATAGGAAATTTTCTCTGCTCTAAGCAACCCATACCAAAAATTTCTCTACGTTTTGTTTAAAATAATATTCATACATTTCATTTTGAAATTCCAAAATACTTGACAGATTTGTCAAGAAGGTATTGAAGAAGTGTCTCTTATTCTGGGATGCACTAGAATCCTGGCAGTAATAGTTAGAAATAATGAAATCAGGGAATGACCTTTTCTTTGTCTCCCTGGGATGCTAGGTCACCCAGCGAAGTGTTCAAAGGAGGACAGATTCAATTATTTCTCCTTCCTTTTTCTGAGAAAATGTGTATTATCCTGTTTAACAGAAGAAAAAAGAATGGCAGATTATCTTCCAGGGTTGGTTCTAACCTGCTTCTTATGTATTTTGAAATCCTGTTGCAAAGACTTCCTTGCCTGAGCAAAATGAAGACAGCATTTCCTTCCAATTCTTTTACTTTCCTAAGGCAGTCAATTTCAGAGCTTTTAAGTAATATATTACTGAATATTTTAAGTAATATAAATATATATTTCTCCCTGTGTTTTTGTCTTAAAGTTGTTTCTCATTTATGGGCTTAGTTTCTGCTGTATTCTTTCATCTCTTCACTTTCCATCTCTCCATCCATTAGTTCATTGATATCTCACCCATACAAGCCTCAAAACTCAAGACATCTACTTAGATTCATGTGTGTTCCTGGTGATAATTTCACAGTTATTTTCTTTATAGTTTTGGCATATAACCCAAATTAGGCACATGCTACTTGAAAATATACATTTTAGTGTGATTACCGTTAACAATAATGTATATTTCCAAATACTTAAAAGAGAAGATTTTGAATGCTCTCCCTACAGAGAAATGATAAATGTTCAAGGTGATGGATACACTAGTTATCCAGATTGGATCATTACACAATGTATACAAAACATCACTCCTTACCCCATAAATGTACCATTATTATATGTCTGTCAAAAATAAAATAAAACTGAAAGAAAAAAAAATAATTCATTAGAAGCATGGAGAATGGTGGTCTTTGGTTTAATACTATTTGACCCAGGGCAAGTTTTCTAAAATGAAGTGCCTGTCAGCCGTCGGCCTGTCCTCTTTGCTTCTGCAAACTGGGTGGTTTACACATCTGAAAGAAGTCTGAAGTGAGAAGTAATCTGTGGCTGGCCTTTAGTGGGCCTTTCCTTTTTCCCCTCATTTTTCATGTGTCAGCTTAATGTCACTTCACCCAGAAAGCCCGCCTGGTCCCCCTGGACCAGGTGAGTGACCCTGAACTCTTGGCCGTGTGTGCAGCACTTTCATAGCGCTCATTACCAATGCTGCTAAGTGTCTGTTTGGCTCATTGTTTATGTAATACCTGTCTTTTCCATTTCACCACCCGCTCTGTGGGGTGGGAGGACCATGTGTTGTTTACTGTCCTATTTCTAGGGCCTGTCATGGTGGCTGGCACCTAGTGTGAGCAAATTTGTTGAATAAATTATTAAAATATTTGAAGGAACCATTCAAAAGACATTGAATTTCATTTAATCACTGATCAGAAAAAGGACGTGTATTGAATTAACCTTTTAAATTGTGTGTAATATTACATATGCAATGGTTATAATTTTCTAGAAATCACAGAGTAGTGAAGTGGAGAGAAATTAGAAAAAAAAAACCTCAGTGTTCATTTCTTTTTAAAGGAAAATTGAAGATCAGGAGAAGCTTTAAACTAGAGAAGCTATAAAATTAATTGGAATAGTAAAGTCCTTTTCAATAGTGAAGATTTTAATTCAACTTGCTATTAAAACTTTTGGGTGAATATATACATAGAGTAAAAACTCACACTACTAGTGACTTGATAGATTATAGCAAATCTTTCCCTTAGGAGCTGTTGTGCTTTCTTATTGTAAAATGTAATTAGCAGATATAAAAAAAGGTTTATTAATCTTAGAGGGCATAATTATGGTTGTTTATATATAAGTTCTTTCATGTTCATGGATTGCTCATCTTTCATATTAAATAAACAGGTTAAATGTCATTACCAATATGATTAAAATCATTACACTTTTTTTTTTTTTTAAACAGGGCATTCTTTTATTTTCCAAAAGAAATTCCAACTTAATTGACTTGGTTTTTGGATTTTCAAAACCAAACTAAAATATCTTAGAGTAGCTTTTCTGCCCAAAGTGTTTGGAAGCAATGTAACATACCAGCCCCAAATCTGCACAGCCTTCATAAATTTATTTAAAGTGTAAAATGGCTGATGTCCAGCAATACCTGGACCACATGGCTCCTGCTTGCCCTGCCACATCCACCTTCTCTCTTTTCCTTCTGCTCACTGCCTCTTGCCCCTGGGTTTCTAGCAGGCTCTGTTGAAGACTGGTAGGTATTATAAGTGGGGAGGTCAGGATATAATTCCCTGGTGGGCCTTGCTGTGTCCCTTTAGGGAGGTTACTACTTCTCTCAAGATGGCTCCTGTGTTCTTGACACCTGTCCTCTGTAACTGCTTCCTCCCACCCTTAGGGCTTACTTGGAGTCCACTTCTATTGACTGTGGCTTTCCTTTTCCTTGTGACTTTCCTTTTTCTTTTCCTGTGACTGCCCTTCCTTACACACTGCTCCTGCCTTGAAAAGCATGCCTTTTTTTAGATTTGAGTTACTATAATTCCAGTGTGCAGATTATTTCCTTCACTTCTCTAACTCATACAGTACTCTAGAGAAAGAGGTGAAGACTTTTTATATTTCAATAGACCATCTAAATGAATTATCAGAAACCAACAAATGACTTTGAATATGTAATATATATTTACATTTTCAAGCACACATGGAAGCAAAAATACACTCTGTGTTTTAAAGAAACCATGCCTCCTATGACTTGGTCTTCATGTCCACTGCTGACTTTCAGGTTCAACATCAGTAGCAAACCATCTTTGGATTATTTGTTGAGGCTGGATGGATTTGTCTGTCCCCTTCTGGTTGACTTTGTTGGTGGTGCTGTGCATATGTTAAGTGGAAGGTTCTGGTGAGGGGTGTGGTCTGCATCCTGGTCCATAATGGAATCAAACTGATGCCCTTAAATCTGCTAACATCACGTTACACTCAGCTGTGTTAACTGACATAGGCCTGTTCAGTGTGAGCATGTTTATAAAGCTTCACTTGGTCTGAGAGAGCTGACCTAGAGCAAAGGATAAAAATGCAGTACAGTGAGTAGATCTCTCTCACTGTCCCTGACTTTCACAGTTCCCCTTTTCAGTAGATGTACCCTTCTAAGCTCCATTGTGCATCAAAAACCAAAGGCTCAGCCAGGTGCGGTGGCTCCTATTTATAATTCCCACAACTCAGGAGGTTGAGGCAGGAGGATCACAAGTTCAAAGCCAGCCTCAGCAACGTAGCAAAGCCCTATGCAACTTAGTGAGACCCTGTGTCAAAATAAAAAACAAACAGGGGTAGGGATATGGCTCAGTGGTTAAGCATCCCTGGACTCAACCCCTAGTACCAAGAAAACAAAAACCAAAAACAAATGCTCAAATCCTCTTCTGAGTCAACTGTGACTCAATTGATGAGAAAAGCAGGGATGAATATGTCACATTTGGCACTAATTTGTACAAGGGAGAAGCTTAATTTTCCACTGTGTGGCCGGATTGTTTAGAGCAGATGTTGATTTGGAAGGGGAATCATTCTTCTTCATGTTTGAGGAAGCAAACGTGGGGCAGGTATACTTGTCTTTATTATGTCACTCTTTGGCCTCCTTTTTCCTCTCTCCATTCTGTTTTTGTGAAGTTGAAGAGCATGAAAGCTGGAGGCAATGTTGGGGAGAAGGGCCAGTGCTGGGCATTATCTTCTAGCCTATGTCCTCATTATGTAATTTCTGATTATATGTTCATGTTTTGCTATAAGCAACTAGTAGTTCTAATACTACAGAGCAGTGAAGTCTGAGGAGACAAAGTTAATGGCTGTAATCATTAGGCTTTTCTGGTCCTGTGTTTTGTAGCAACAGCAAATCCATCCCAAGGTTGGGTGTTGGGAAACAATGGTGTTGGCTACTGTTGCTAAAGCCATTATCACTGGAGATGGACTCAGGCAAGGACTGTCTCCTGAGGGGGAGTGTAGTTTCAAGATCTTTCACTGGAGAAAACCAATGAACAGCACAAAGAACCCACCTGGCCAACCTGCCCCACCAAGTTCAATAATTAATGAATAAGGTTGTTGGTAGAGACAAAAGAATGAAAGTCATTTTTTGGAAAGAACTAACTATGAGGATGCACGTGATTCAGGTCTTCTGTCTGAAAACCTGTATTCAAATGTGTGACCGTTTCTTCCAGGAAGACAATATATAACAATTCCAAGGGCTTCCTCTGAGCTATGCTTCAGGGGGCTTATTGCTAGCTTTGTTAGGAGTGTCTCAGTTTTCTTGGGTCTCTGGCAAATCAGAAAGTGTGGAACAGTTGCAGAACTCATGCCATTCTGAGCAGGCAAGGTAAATTTTAGGTTTGCTACAAATATTCCGATATGCGAACAGTGCAAAACCTTAGAAAGGCAGCTGAAGTGGAATTCTAATTTCCTTGGACCACAAAAGAGCCCCTTTGAGTCTCAGTAACCCCCATCTCACCCCTTGGTCATGTACAGTTAAGACTCAGGGAAGGCAATATGGAGAGACACAGTTTGAGGGAGATTTAGTACTTTTAGCCCTGTCTAGAATAATCCTCTACAGATAAAGATATGAAGGCACATATGATTAATTAATCTATGACTTTGGCCTTTGATTAGAATGTAATTTTAATTCTTCATTAATGATAAATTGACATCCATGGGCTTTTTCAAGTTGTTTGCCTAGGTAGTTCTGAAGTTTTCATGGCCAGTTTTAGAGTTCCAAAGAGCTTACTGGCAATTACATGCTTCCCTGTGATGAGTCTGCCTACAACTGAAATGGCACTTGGTTGATTTACATTGGAATTCTATCACCTCAGCTTAGTAAAAACAGATATACTAATACAAAGCTTTAGCAGCTAAATAGATCTTTAATTAATAAATAATATGGGAAATGGGCTATTTTTTACTTAAATAGTTTTATAGAAAAATCTTTCAAAGTCAGGGTACATAGAGGAAAATAAGTGAGTCTTTGATTAAGGGATCGACAGATTAATTTTTCCTTCAATGAATATTTCTTAAGTCCCTGTTATGGACAAGGAGGTCATTTACATCTGAAAACAATACAGAGAAGACACCTGTAAATCTACATGTTAGTAGGGGAAACCGAATACATAAATGCAAGTAGTGATAACAGGAAGGAAGGACATAAATAGGTGAAGAAGTAAATAAAAGGAGGTGGGTAGAGGCGTGAGCTGGGCTGGTTAGAGAGGGTCTGTTTGAGGAGGAGACATTTGAACTGAGTCCACAGGATGAGGAAAGGACTTGGGAAAACCTATGGGGTGATACACATGAGGCTTGGAGGATTAAAAGGGATTGGCCTGGTCAGGGAGCACAAAGAAAGCTTGCATGGTTGAACTGGATGAGTGAGGGGGAAAGATGGTCAGATGCCAGATCAAAGGATCATGAGACAAGAGGCTTAGGCTTTATTCGAAGAGCCATGGGAAAAAGACTGCAAGGCTCTGAGCAAGATTTTTATAGGATGCAACTTTTCTTTTTGAATGTCAATTTGGTTGCTGGTGTTGCATTGATTTGCAAAGTGCAAGAATGGAAGCAAGAAGACCCAACAGGAGTTGCAGGAGCCGGGGTCTCACAATGGCTTTGACTGGAGTAGGGCTTTTGACTCCACCTTGGCAAGGGCTTGTCTGAGATGGCTCCGGGAGTTCTAGACATTATGTCCAAATTCTGGTCATCATGGAAGAGGGAGATACATGAGAAAGACATATGCTGTCTTTAAGGACTCTTTATAATTTATGCTCACCACTGCAGGGAAGTGCTGAGAAATGTAGTCTAGTGGTGAGCCGCCAAATGCCTACATAAAAGTGAGAGCTGCTATCTAGAAGTGAAGAATAGTCACCAGAAAATAATAGTCTCTGCTAACTTTCTATTCAAAAATTATATGTGTGTAATTATATGTATGCATATGTATTTACATACATATGTAAATTTTGTTTTGAAATAGAACTTTAACTTGAGCTCTAAGTCTGATTTTTGGAATCCCTTCTTAGAATTTGTAAGTCCAAAATCCACAGAATAACTGGTTAAATGTAGATCAGGTAATTAGATTTGTTAACAACTAGGCAAGCACCAAATAACACCCCAGACACGTGGCTATCTGTGAAGAACTGGATTGAAGAACTGGATTGAGGGAATTCAGCTTGGACCTGAGGTTGAAATGGTACCTCCAGCTGCTATACCACATCTCAACCTTGGGATCCTGTCTAGAATACTTGAAGTCCTCTTATTCAACCAGCAGCTTGGGCTTCAGGCCTTTCTTACATTCCTTGTTGCCAGAGGAACATGGAACAAAGGACAGTGGGCTTCTTCCCCAAGAAGAAAGGTCCTGACTATGTAAATAAAAGAAGCCTGGGATGAGTGTGGGCAGGTCAGAGAATAAAGGGAAAGCTTGTATATACTCTAGCTCAACATATGTAGAACTATGGTTTCTGGTTTAGGGTTTAGATTCTTCTCCCTGTTAGGGACATGAAGTAAGAGGTGGAAAGCTAGCTAAGAAATTTTGTTCTGAAACAACCCAAGAAGGGGAGGGCTGAGGGGCAGAATCTCCTCTTCTGTAGGCAGAAGTGAGAATGTGGAGGGAAAAATCATCAGAAGTGGAAGCTAATACATGTTTTAGGAGGGCATGATGATGAGTGTCCTGAGTTGTGGAATTGCCTCATATACGCTTTATTTGGGTGATAGAAATATGGTCTTATTTTAATCACACATCATCTTATGAAACCTCAGCACAAAGAAAATGCAAAAGAAAAACAAAATGACAGGTGTTTTCAAGTATGCAATCTGATGCCTTTAGGAACTGAAAAGAGAAGAAAAAGGAAAAGTCATGCAAAGACAGTGGTAGGCAATGCTGGAAGGGAAAGTGGATGGAGGAGGACCAAGAGGTTAGGGTGGGCTTGGTGGGGGGACCTAGAGGTTCATCATAGGGGTGCATTGGGTAGGCTGCTGGCACCCTCCGGGGTCATGGAAAAGAGGCTAACAAAAGGACTTTGTAAAGTGTGGGTGCAGGTAAAGGAATCACCATGGGGAGCTGAAGTACTCAGGAATCAGCAACAGTGGGGAGACCTGCAAAGGCAAGGGTGGAGAGTGGTCAGTGGAGCCTGGAAAGAGCTCTAACTGTGGTGAAGGCTCAGGTAGAGAAACACTGCACCAGTGGGGGAGGAAGCTGGAAGAAATCAGCTCTGACTTCCGGATCCTCTTTTCCTGCCATGTTCTGTTGGTGTTTCCTGTTCGCCAAACTCAACTGCTAGCCAGAGGCAGGAAGGCTTGGTGGTACAGTAGTAAAGAGCAACTCCCCAGGACATACAGCAGGGTGCAGGGGCCCGAGGGGAAGACCATGCCCATATTTTGATGGAATGCTGGGAAGGCGGCATGATCAAATTTCCTGCCATGGTTTAATTAGCAAATTGCCTCCAAACATTCATTGAGCAATTGCTCTGTCAGCTGTTGGGGATACTCAATAAATTAAGAGCCCTCATTCCTGAGAGGATCATAAGCAGATAGTAAAGATTCAAATGTCAGAGGGCAGGGCTATGGGAGTGAGGAACGGCAAAAGGCAACACTGCCTGATAGAGTTGGGGGAAGCCTCCCAGGGAGAAGGTGACATTGGATGTGCAGAAGATCACCAAGTGGAAAGCAGAGTCTCCCCACACAGGGAACAGTGTGGGCAAGGGTACTGTTGCTGTCAGAGTATGGAGAGAAAACACCAGGCAGGGAGAGAGGATAGTGCAGTCTGCTGATCAGTCCAAGCCAGACTGGAGAGTTTGCATTTTATTCTTAAAACTGGCAAGTGGGGATTCACGGAGGCTTATCAAGGATATTACTTTAAAAGGATATGGGAACTGATGAAGACTGCTCTCCCTAATACCTTCTTCTCTTGATATATTTTTTCCTTTTATTTTTCTCTCATTTCCCTCTCGACCTCTCTCCCACACCCACCACCTTTTTATTGTTGCTGCTCCTGGTAGATGAAATCTCCAGGATTGGGGGTAGTTAGAATGGATTGGATGTAGAGAAAAGAAAAAAGATCTTTAATAAATTCTCACTTCAGTAAGGGTTTAACTTGAGGATAGTGGAAATATTGGGGCTACTGGCACAGAAATTAAAATGTTTAATGAGCCAATGCTTAGTGGTCTACTGTAATAAAATAAAAATGAGTTGTGACCTCATGATAACTTGAAGAGTTATCTTGAAATACTATCCCTATACCATGATGTATGTTATAATAAACTGCAACAGCAAAAAATAGATGAAAATACACATGCTCTCACATTACTTTTTCACACATTGATCTGCAAAGAGAACTCTTCAAGACTTTGGGGAGAAAGTCCATTACTGAATTAATAAAGCAACCATCTTCTATCTACACTTTTATTTTATATACCCTTTACACCTGTTTAATTAATCCTAAACATGATGCTGACTGCTAATTAAACAGCCCTGGAAGTGACTGACTGAAGGTAGTAATTTGAGATAATTAGTTTTGGTTTCAAACACTCAATTTTCACACTTTGTGCTCATTTTTAGAAAGGGGTGGCTCATTATTATAGACAGGGTGGGGGTTGTGTAAGGCATTTTACTGCTGGACTCTGAGTAGCTGGAGAAGTGGGAGGATTATGTCTACAAACAGGACAAGGAAATGGTATAGTGCTATGGAAATTCCTGTAGAATACTTTTCCCCTGACGTGTGTGTGTGTGTGTGTGTGTGTGTGTGTGTGTGTGTGTGTGTGTGCACGTGCATGCACTCTGTGCCTCCCAATGTGAAGGTCAGACTGCTGAATCTCTTTCATTAGAACATAGAAACAGACATGGTTTTGATATTTGGAAATTTTTTCCTAGTAAGGGGCAGATCACATCGAGTCATTCATGATTTCTTTCCCAGGTTCTCTAGCAGAAAACAAGAAAAGGTAGAAAAGACCAAGATTTGGTGTATGGTTTGAGATCTAGAGGCATGCCTTCCTGAGTAGTCATGTGTTTCAGAGGCAGAGTCTAGTGAAGGCAGCCACCCGTCCAACAAGGCCAGAGACAACTAACAGCAGGAAGAGGGAGGTGGGGTGTTTTACATGGTCACAGTCTTGGTGAGTTAACATGCCCTCACTAAGAGATCAGAACCAGGAAGAATTTAGGGTTAAAGAGGCTGGACTGAGTGGTCCTGTTATGTCAGTATGTGTAGATAGGTTGATACAGGTTAAGACAGAATTCTTCAGCACCCGGTGAGCTCCAGGCACATCACGGCTTCTGCACCTGGGTGAATGAGGCTTTTGTTATATCTCAGGAAGTTGGGTGTTACTTCACTGGCCACAAATATGGAATAGGACTACTTAATCTAGACTTAGAAAGGCTGTCCAGGTGTTCAGTGCTTTTCAAAGATGTCAAGAGAGGAGTCAAAACCTTCGCATGGATTGGAAATCATCTGGCTAGAGGGTGGTGGGTGAGCAGTGGATTCCAGGATGTATAGATTTGCATGGGAAGATACACCCACAATGTCTTTGACCTTGTCTTCAGGCACTGACATTAGCTACAGCATCTGATGGAGAATAAAGTTGTTTTGTGTATTAAGTCAGGCCTTCATTTTCAAATAAACCACCTAAGTTAGGACATGTTTGACTTCTGAACTTCCACCCACATCCCAGTATAGCAGCTAAAGGATGATGAGATGCCTGGCTGTTCAGTCCACCCTCCAAAATTATTGAGAAATGACATAGGGGTCCTAGTTTTGAAAAATCCTTTAGAAAATTTGACCTGTTCATGTCAGAAAATAGTCTCTTAAAAGAATTTATGGTCTGGATTACTTTTCTTTGTGACTGTTAAGGGGAATTGGAAAGATGTTTTTATTAGAGATACATGGTTGGTTATTCCCAGACCTTTTTATGGTATTCATGATTGTACCAATAAGTGGTGAATAGGCTTTCAAAACTACATATGTAAAATAAGTTACCAAAATGCAATCTTAAGACTTAAAAAGCATCAAGTGTCAAGAATATCTTACATTAAATTTTCTGTCATTTTTATAGCCTTTTTGTCCTAACGTCAAAGATAATTTCAGAGGTGACCTTTTCTGATATATGTATGTACTGTCTTCATTTCTTTCTCTTTTCTGTGTCAGAACAATCATGTACAGAATAAAAAAGCAACAATGAAAAATACAAATGTTTTCCTTTGGCTTATGAAACTATTGAAATTGAAGTGAAAACTAAATTCTTTCTCACTGTTTACAAGTATATGCATTAAAAGAAAGCGAGCCCATGGATCATTATAAAATACTTTCTAATTAAATTGGTAGTCTGAAATCTTATTTCGGCTTTGAGCTGCTATGTCTAGGTTTTTGTTATAGCTTTGATGGTTTAGTCTCTTGTGATAGTCCATCATTCTACAGGATTCCTCATGGGTTGAAATTAACTGTCATTTGTTTTACAGATACCTCAAATTAGCTATGCATCCACAGCCCCAGAGCTAAGTGATAACACCAGGTATGACTTCTTCTCTCGGGTGGTCCCTCCTGACTCCTACCAAGCTCAAGCCATGGTGGACATTGTGACGGCCCTGGGATGGAATTATGTGTCGACACTGGCTTCCGAGGGGAACTATGGAGAGAGTGGTGTGGAGGCCTTCACCCAGATCTCAAGGGAGATTGGTGAGCATATATTTATCATATGATTGTATTTAGAGGTGACAGGTTGCTGAAGTCTGATCAACTCCAAGTATATGGAATAATTAGAGCTCCTACAGATGCGTGCCCTCAGCTGTCCACTGTAGAGGGAAGCTGGATGTATTATAAATGATTTTATTGTTCCTAGGTCATTCAAGGTGACACTTTGGTGCTAATTTAGGAAGTAGAGCTCCTGACTCAGGTGAACATTTTTTTTGAAGTTGTCCGTTTTGATGAGGGAGTTTGCTGGCAGAGTAGAGACACTGCAAATTTGAATAAATGGCAAACTATTTGATTGTTCTAGATGGAAGTTTACATTAGCAAGTCATTAAATTAAAAAAAAAAAAATCAGTGGAATTTAACATCAACACCAGAGGGATTAAGACTAGTAGTTGTCGTAAAGTAATAAAGTAATACAACAGGAACCCCCAAGGCTGTATTTAAGTGATATTCTCATTGTCGTTTTTGACTTTTTAAATTCTTAGGTAAAACTTTGAAGCTTACATGGGGGTGAGAGGCAAAATGTGAAAATTTGGTTGGAACAAGTGCTGAGAAGCTCTATCCTGGACTGTCTTCAAATCTCTATTGACATTTCACCAATGTGTATGTGTACCCACGAGGTTGTAAATCCATTGCACTACTTGAACAAAAGAGAACAAAATAACAACTTAGGTCATAAATCTGATTGCCGATTAGTCTATAATGTATCTTTGTGGATGAAAGGCGACATATTATTGTTACTTAAATACTATTATTATGAAGGAATGAATTTTTTAATGTAGGTAATAGCAACATCTTGTGGAAAGATTATAGTTTCCATTGACTGTTTTTCAGAAATTTGGAACTTGAAGGAAGAAATTCTTTGTTGGAGACAGGAAAAGAGCGTGGGAATGATTTGGGGTTAACAATAATTACCAAGGACAAACAGTCTAAAGTTATTAAAAATAAGACTTACCTGAAAAACTTGTAGATGCCAGGATCTGTTCTTTTGTATAAGATGCCTTACATTGTTAACTGAGAAGAATAAGTATAAATTGGAAATGTATTATGCACAATATTTGGTATATTTAACATTTGTTCTATGACTATGCTGTTGTAGAAACTGTAGAAAGGTCTGGTCTTGTTGGACAGATTAGGTTAATTTATTTAATTGGAAAACTGTTCACACCTGCTGTAAGTGTCCATGATGCCATAATCTTTGCTCTTTGGAATTTTAAATTATATCACTATTGCCATAAAAATGATTCAAAACATTCAATTGAACTTTATATTATCTTCTCGGGTAAAAAGCCCAAGTTTATCCTTAGAGAAAATGCCTACTCAGATGAAAACAATAGCTGTTGGAAGCAGGGTTAATACATTATTTAAGCAGCTGATGTCAATTCTAACCAGAGTGATAATTCAACACGAGAAGGAAACTAATAGAGTATGTATTGAAATAAGTTTTCTGCAGTGATCCTGGGCATTCTTCAATGCCAGGAAACATTTTTGTGTGCATGAAACAGATTACTGTGAAAAATTCAATGCAGGACATAATTTGCCAATTGTTGTGGAATCTGATAAAATGCATTATTCTAAAAGTTAAGTGGGAGTACAATTTTATTCTTTTGACTAAAATAAGAAATATTTAGTTTTTACTTTTTAAGGAGCATTGCTATACTCTGGTAATACTGTCACATAAATGGTTTCAGATGGTGCCATTCATTATTGCTGTTTCTATCTTAGTCATTAGTATGGGAGAAAATAATTTTAGTGCCTTGTGTATGCTCCTGATTAGAGCAACACATTTTTTTCTATGTTGCTCCTTTCAGTTTTCTGTGACTTGATTGGCTGTCCATTCTATTTCAGTTCTCACTTATCTGGGGAATGGAGGAGGGATGGGTTGTCAATTAATATGCAGAATACTGAAAAGGCCAAATTAGTACCACACTAGAGTATGCCATAGAATATATTAAATATCAAAATCATCCCTAATTTTAATGACAAAGATTTTATCTAGAGCAAAAATAGCTGAAAATTAAACCTTTTACATGACAATGATATTAATGGGAATGGCAAATGGTAGCAACTTAACCCATTCTGAAATTATCTGATGATTCTAATGAAAATTCATTAGTTCTGTAACATTTGCTGCTCTTACTACAACACTGATGACATCTCTGTCAGGATGTTAGTAGTGTGTTTTTAAAAATCTTAGTATCTTTTCTAAGAAGGAGATATATAAATTCATTTTTGGAGTGTCTGCCTATTAATAAAATTATATATTTTCCAAACTCTTATAAATAAAATTTCCCTTATTTGGTTCTGAATTTCTCTCTTTAGCAACATTGATTGCAAAGAAATTTCAGTCTAAACTGAGGCATACTATGTCTTATATCTGATTAATTCAGGCATGTCATAATAGAATGAGAGTGAAATGAAAATTTGCTTAGTGATAAAATTGTTTGTACACTTTGATTAGAATGTTGTTTTATTTTAACAGAATCTGAGACCAAGGGAAGTTTCTTTTGTGAATCTGGGGAAAGGAAATTTATGAGTGAATGGTGGCCATGGACAGATGTCAGCAACAGCCTTTCCCTAGGTGATATCCTTCTGAAGGAATGATAGAAGATGAAGGATAAAATAAAGACAAATAGCTCCTTGATATCCTACCTGTTATAGTGTCAGCCCAAGGCATCTTTTGGCTAAAAGATTTTATTGGAGAAGCCAAAAAAATATTTGGGATCAACAAATAGCACAATTTGGAGCATAGTGTGTACAGTGAGGTATAGGATACAAAATTTGTATGGTTGACATTGACACATAATTGAGTATTTGAGATCATAGGGTGTTTATTTCATTCTTAATTTTCTAGACAATGAGGAAACTGCTGAAGTATGAGGGAATCTATCAGGATATGTACTTAAGTGGAAGATGGAGAGACCAGTTAAAGAGCCATAGCAAGCCAGGCACAATGGAGCCACCTGTAATCCCAGCAGTTGGGGAGGCTGAGGCAGGAGGATCGTGAGCAAAAGTGAGGTCCTAAGCAACCCAGTGAGACCCTGTTTCTAAATAAAATATGAAATAGGGATGGGGATGTGGCTCAGTGATCAGGTGCCCCTGAGTTCAATTCCCAGTACACTGCCCCCCCCCAAAAAAATAAAAGTGCCATTGCAATATCAGTCTTGGCCTGATACAGGATTGTGATAATAGAAATGGAAGAGGAGACAGACAACAGACACATCTAAGGTGGAGTCTATGGAAATTATGTAGAGTTGAAGATAAGAAAGGAATTAAAGGTGACTTTAAAATTCCATACCTGAATGAGTAGGAGAAGACAAGTACCATACACAGAAAAGAATGAAGTGGAAGTAGGTTAGGACTGGAGACCTTGAGTTTGGTCATGAGCATACTAAGCTCTGGGTACCAGTACATACACTGATGGAGAAGAGCAGCAAGGAACACCAATCTGAAATTAAACAGGAGCTGAGATGCAGTTCTGAAGCTTGTTTCTCCGAAATGGAAGGGAGGGAGCGTTGGTTGGTTGCTAAAGTAGAATATGTCAGAGTGAGAAGCAAAGAGGGTCAAGGGTAGACTCTGGGGAAAGCTCCAGTACAAGGAGTGGGATAATGGCCTACATGCAACAATGGGAAGCTAAGAATAGGGCAGAGTGTTCTCCTCTCTTGATGGGTTTGTGGTCATCAAGGGCTCTCAGTTGCCTATGAAGGTCTCCACTACAGGAGGAGGTAGAAAGAGTTCTTTAGGAAAAATTCAAGGAATTTATGCAATTTTTTCATTAAAGAACAGGAACTTTTGCCAGAGGGCATAACTAAAAGTATGTCGTATCATTACAGAGAACCAAGTAGAGTCCTTGAGAGGTGTTTCTGATTGCTAAGGCTACCAGTGCCATGTAACACAGTCTGGGTGTCTTCAAACAATAGAGAATTTTTGGCTTGCAGTTTTGTGAGGATCAAAATCAGAAAGCAAGGTATCAGCAGGGCCAGGCTACCTCTGAAACCTGTAGAGGAGAATCCTTCCTTGCCTTGAAGCTTCTGGTGTCACCACATGGCCAGCTTCTGCTTTCTTGTCCCTGTCTTCATGTCTTCTCTTCTTACAAGGATGCAGGATGGATGAAAGGCCCTCCTTACTCCACTGTCACCTCATCTTAACATTTGCGATCCTACTTCCAAATACATTCCAGGGCATTGAGGTTAGGATTCCAACATGTCTTTTTGGGAGAGAGTTCAACTCATAACAGGATAATTGTGAAGTACTCAGGGAGAATGCTTCCAGTGTGGGAAGAGACCACAGAGGTCATTGAATTGGTAGTGAGGTAGTCCAGGAGGACAGCAAGGTGGCAATAAGAACAAGAGGGTGCTAAGCAGATAGAACTCTGTTAATGGAAAAGCCTGTGATATGACCAGGGTTGAAGTTCTTTTGGAGGGTTATGAATTCTACTCTTCCAGTCTTGACGACTTATGTGCATGGAGTGACATAATGGATAACTGAGAGATCCAGATGAGTGTGTGGGGCGGGGTCCCAGTGTCTGGCTTCCCACGCTTCAAGGTAATAAAGTGCTTCCTCTGGGATTGTTATGGATGCTGCTGATATGAGCACGTACTGGTTTTTCCACTGGCCTTGCTTTGTGCATAATTTCTCATAACACCTGAAAAGTTATGAACATCCAGAGAATCCCTTCTGTCTTAATTTGTTTTTATTTCCCCCTTTTGTCTCTGTTGGCTTGAGTTGCTGCAGGCTGTCTTACTCCTTACCCACCTTACACACCCTCAGTTTTTAGGACCACCGTCCTCTATTTGTCTTGTTTTAATTATTCCATGTGATGTTTCATTGATAGTGTAATAAAGAGGTTGATAGTACTCTCTTTTGCTTTTCCATCATAAGCTCTGGGGCTTGTAGCTTGCGACTCAGTAAATGACTTCCTTGTGTCTTTAGACAGGCTCTTTCACTTCTTTGTTTTACCTTATTATACTACTTTTAAAAGAAGACAGGATAATAAATGTTAATGCTGCTACTATCATTCTAAGGGGCCAGGAAGCTAAAGCTTTATCTTTGAAGATAAAAGGGATTTGTGAAAGCCTGACGTCTTTTCAGGTGGATTTGCACCGTGTGGCGACACACCTCCTTTAATCAGTCCTCAAGTTTGTGAACCGCTTATGGAAGCCGACGGGCCTTCAATTCGTCATCACATACATTATGGGGGGCAGAATAGACCTGAATCTGTCAAATCCATATTTGACATTTTTTCCTAATTTGCAAATGCTGGAAGCTTCTGCATATTGTCTGACATGTGTTCAGAATCTTAAAATCTCAGCGCAGGAAGAGACCACAGAGGTCATTGGATTGGCAGAGACTCTGTTTCAAATGTTAATATAATAAACAGTTTAATTAATTCATTTTTGTGTATAAAATAACTAACACTTGCCAAAAAATTGATAGTGATTTATTTTTGGTGAGGGTCAAGCAATAAAGTAAAGGACATATCATTCCTAGTATTCCATTAAGAAGTGCCTGCTGATCATATTCTTTAACTTTGTATGGTTTTAAAAGAGCATTTTTCCCCCCTTGGGTTATAAACAAGAACCAAATTTCTATTAACTGAAATGGATTCACTTTAAGATTAAAACAAAATATTTTCAATGACAGAAAGAAAAGAATACATAAAGAGCAGCTTTTCCCCTCAGATGTTCATTGCTTTGGAAAAATGACTTCCAGCAGGCAAAAATCAATTTGACAAAAGTATTAATGTTGTAAAATACTGTGAATGAAAGGAAACATTTTAATTCAATTGAAAATTTTACTTTACATTCCTACAGCTGAGTTCCATTGATAACACCACATTTCAAGTTGCAAATCATATTTAATTAATATTAACACCAGGTAATTGGCAAGAATAACTTCAAAGGAGGGCTGAGGAAATTGCAAATTGGAACTGCAGGTGCAGCAATACTGCAGAAGCTTTAGAGGGTTCCAAAGAAAGCATATGTGATTTTAACAATTACTGCAGGACCTGATCAAATAGAGTGTCATTTCAAAGTTGTTCTTCACTCTGGCCCTTCCTGATATTTAGGACTTAGTAACTTCCAAGCAGCAACAGCAGGTATTAATGTGAACTAGCAAACAGCATTCAAATAAGTGCTTTGAAAACCTACGATTCAAATGCCATAAGTTTTTTGTAAACAGTGGCAGTTTGATACAGTGGAGCCCATTTGTGAGCCACAACTTCCTTAAATGCCCTTTGTTTAATTATGAGACTTTGTTAATGATCTTCTCTGAGGGCTAATTTCCTTGTCTCTAAGATGGGAGCCTTCTATTCAGTGATCCTCAAGTGATGTAATACTTGTGAGTTCTTTATTTTTGTTTTTTAAGAACTCCAGTGTGCTGTTTAATATCAGCTTTTACTTGTGAAAGGAATGGGGATAATACAGATCTTCCCCCAAGGTGACAAAGCTGTATATTATTGTAGGGATGATAGGTGTGATTGCCTGGCACATAGGATACTGAACGAGCAGAGAATGCTCTGCTTGCTTTGCTAATTACCTTCAAACTTAGCCATATGTGACAATTCTGCCTGAAAGGCCAGAGAGGAGGGTTTGAGGGACTCCGTACCCCCACCCTCTTTTCTCTTTACTTTACAGCATCTGAGGCAAGTATTCTACCCTGTCCTTTTTTGAATATTACTTATCATGTCACCTGACCATTGGCATTTTAGTTGCCATTTTAACAGGACTGAGATGGTGGTACAAGTTGGGGGTCTCTCACCTCATCCTTAGCAGTGTGCCCCCAGGAGCTCCTGTGCTTAACCCTGTGGTACCACTCACCACTCTGATTGTAATGCTGATTTCACTCTGTATCTCTTCCACCTGAAAGTGTTTTATTTCAAGAAGGACCCACTGATACCCAGCAAAGTGTCTGGCTCATAGAAGTTGCTTCATGAATACCTACTGAATGGCCAGTCCCCACATTCATGGCTGTGTTGGTCATGTGATCCTAGACGTAAGGCTTGCTTAGGCTCTGGGAACTGATGTTTCTGACAATGGCTTAGTCATTAGCTAATGTGTAACCTCTAAGGGAAATTTCTGGGGCTTCTGTATATAGACCTCAATTTTTTTTGTTGTTGTTTCTGGAAAATACCAAACTTATAAAATAGGATTTAGCCCAACTGTAATTCTTTAGCCAGACATCACCAGGGCTTCTTACTGGCTAAACTTGAGTTCCAGATCTGTCAGTGGGACCTTGGATAAGTCAATTGTGTTGTACCTCAGTTTCCTCATCTGTCAAATGGTGATAACAATTGTGTAAGAATTAAGTAAGATCATACCTAATAGTGGGTGGCTCTGATAAGTGGTCAACAACTCTTAATTTGTATTGTGTTAGGAGTTCATGCTTACTAGTAGGTGGCCTAGAAGGGGTCTTACTATTTGCTCGAGGAACAGAAGGAAGCACACCAAGGAGTAACAAATCCTATATATATATATATATGTTTTTAATTTCTTAGCAGGACTAATATGTTACCTTGAGTAGTGCTGGCATGTAGTTGAATACATGCGTTTAGTACTGTCAGCATGGGCTCACCTAATCCTCCTGCTCCTCTTCTATTCTGAACCTTCCAAATACTAAATGATTTTTCCAGCATGTATAATATACCCACCATGTGTCAAGCCACACTTGGTCAGGCTGAGGATACAGAGATCAGTCATGGTCTCTGCTTTCTGGCAGGTCACTCTGTGTCAGAGGATGCCAGCATGCAAACAATTACAGATTAATGTGACCATTGCCTTAGTGGAGCTATCATTCAGAGATATTACCCCCAAACACCAGGCCCAAGGGAGGTTGTCCTTCAATTCAGATAACAACAAGGCCTGGTGTGAGGCAGTGGAAGGTGGTGGTTGGTGGATCCCAAGGTCAAAGGGAGTACACAGTGTGATGGGAATTAAATTAATTTCAATAACTTCAACAAAAACTTTTTTTTTTTCCTGAGAGAAAACAAGCACAAAAATTGAATGTAAAATATGATGCCAACTTGGTGGCATATATGTGTGTGAAGTGTTTAATATATTTAAAATATATATCATGTTTCATGATTATTTATTAATCATCTGATGAATACTCAGAGGTCTTCACTTACAATCAGCATGAGACGTGCCCTCATCAACCTGCTTTTCAAGATCACTCTTACCCACCCTCTCCCGTACTCTTGCCCACAATTTTGATTTTACTCAGCTACTGAGTCTGAGCCAGGACTAACCACTTGTACCCAGCCTCAGCTCACAAACTGTCAGGATGTGAAAGGATTTTGCCCTGATAGACTCTGTCATCAGGGACGTGTACCAAGTCCCTCTCTGTTACTGCAAACTTACAGTGCTGTCCTGTATATGACTTACACTCTGGATCCTTGGAAATGGATCTGTGCCCAGACTCTGACCTCCTAGGATTCCCACCTGTTCCCTGTCAACTTCCACCTGATTTGGCATAAGCATCCATCATCTGTGTATTCTCACTCTCACTAAGGTCTGACTTCACACGAAGACTTTGAGCAGAATGCTGGCTGTGTACTGGCCCCTACTGTGTGCTGGGGTCCTGACCCTCTCAAGTTTGTTGTCTTTAAACTTCTGAGGTCCTTTTAATATTATTTCCATTGTTAGAGTCTATGAATGAATAGATATGAATTTCCTCGAATAAAAGGATTTGGCCTCAGGGAGTAGTTTGAGTTTCTCTCTCTCAGAGATTCCTATACAAATGCTTAGAAAGGGCTAGAATCTGTTACCTCAAAAGTGCAGTCCTCGTTTCAAGCTATTTTTTTCCAGCTACCTAACTCCCACTGCCAACTGCATTAGTTTCCTAGGACCGCCGTAACAAAGTACCACAAATTGGGTAGCTTAAACAACATAAATATATCGGGATGCGGTTCTGGAGGTTTGAAGTCTAAGATCAAGGTGTCAGCAGGGTTGGTTCTTTCTAAGGACTATAAGGAAGAATCTGTTTCATTCATCTCTCATAGCAGTATTTTGGTGGCATCTTTGCCATTCCTTGGTGTATGGAAGCATCACTGTGATCTCTGCCTTCATCTTCACATGATTTTCTCTGTGTGCGTGTCTGTGTGTGTCTCTCTGTGTGTCTATGTCCAGATTTCTCTCTACATATAAGGACACCAGTCATATTGAATTAGGGGCCCATCCTACTCCAGTATGATTTCATATAACTTCATTTTAATTTAGTTAATTAAATTTGCAAAGACCCTGTTTCCAAATAAGATCACATTCTGAAGTACTAGGGGTTAAGTTTTCAACATATCAATTTTGGGGTGCACAACTCCATCCATAAAACCAACCATGGCTTCTGGATTGAGCTCTGATTGATGGAGTTCTGTCTGAAGTGAGACCACATTTGTACTGGTCCTTTAGATGAATTTTGGGCCTCCTGGTTTCCCCTGAAGGATCTGCTTCTGTAAGTTGGGGAGCCAGAGACTTTCCCCCTGACCCTTGCTGGGTGGTCACTGCAACACCTCACCTTTGTTGTGAAATGTCTAAGTCACAACAAGAAGTATATACTTCCCCTTGTCTTGGTCCCAAAGAAATCACATTCTTTTATTTTCTTTTCCAAAGACATTTCCTTGTTAAAGGCAACAACAGCACTAGATGAGAACTTTAAGGTGCAATCTGTACTTCACTATGTTGATAGAAGCACATAATATAAAAACACCCTTCTGCAGAAATGAAGCAACATCAGAATCCATTTATGTTATTTTTATAGGCCTTAAAAGAGTTGGCCAGAGAATTAGGAGTATGTTTTCTCAGTTTACTTCATAACTTCTCAACTAAGCAACAATTATAGTTTCCTTAAAAATAAATGACTCAAGAATAATAAAATCAGAAGGCTGTAAGATGAATAGTTGATTGAAATAGGTGCCAGTTATTTCAGGGGTTATGTCCTCTGGCAAAGTTGTGCAGAGTGGACTCTGTTCTCTGGCATCTGCATGTTTGACAGATGCGGGGCTCCTTTCTTTGCTGCTTTCACTGCTACCTGACCAAAGCCATTTCATGATTTAGTGGGGGCCCCAGGAGGGCTTGAGAGGGGAAGGAGAGAGTGAACCTCAAGTCAGCACATTTGTTTCTTGTTAACAGCTCTGGGAAGAGGTTTGGTCAGGAAAGGAATTTCAAGTAATGATTTAAACATATCTTCTGGCAGTTGTAGCAGTGAGGAAAAAAAACGAATGCTTCTTGTAACAGCTCAGACACACTTCCCAGGCAGTGGTACGCACAGCCATGTGACTCTGGAGTCACATTTGCATCATGTATCACGGCGGGCATGCACATAATGGGCTGTTAAGGGAAAGAGGGATGTTCAGGGTACATTGCCAGTCTTTTGTATTTGATATCATAGAGGGCAGTCACCAAGGCTTCCTTCAAAATGTTGCGAGTTGTCATTGTCAGAGGGAAGCCTATGCTGCATGAAACGATTCTGACAGCCAGTGTGACATTGCACTCTATAAATATTTGAGCCCTTACTATGTGTTGGGGCCTTGTTTGAGGTGGGAGGAATGTGGTGCTAATGAGACAGACCTGATTCCTGACCTCTTGCGGTTCCCCTTCAAGTTTACTGTCTTCCCATGTCTTGTGTCCTTTCAGCCTCTCTCTGGTTATGGGAATTTATCCCACAGAGTGGGATGCCGCTGACTGAGAGAGAATCCATGAAATGGCTGAGAGAGAACCTGCATCTGTCATACCTGTGGCTTGATCCTTCATGTGTTCTGGAGAAGCTGAAGCTCAGCCCAAGGTGTCCATGTGTGTATGTGTTTGTATGAATACACACGAAGATATAGGCCTTTTGTCAAGGAAAGAGACAGGCCAGCTCATCAGGTGCAGATGCTTAGGGGCAATGCCAGTTGCAGGGACAGTAAAGAATTCTATTCAGACATGAAGAGCCTAGATGAGAGATTATGGTCCTGGTCATGCCTGAACCTACTGCCATATGGCATGAGATTCACACTTACCATCCCTCAGCCTGAAGTCTGCCTGTCCTCCGTGTTGGTCTGGTTAACAAGTCCTTGTCTTTCCATTCTTGGTTATTTCCAGGAAGCCTTCAGTTTTCTGCATTTCCCCTTCTCTAAGTCAAGTTGTTTGTGTTCTGTCCAATGAAAACTACTCCCTGCTTATATAAGAGGAAAGTTTATTCAGAAAAAATGACTACTGCCTTAGAGAGAATGCCCCAATCTCAGACATCTAGAGGCATCACAAATCAAGAGACAGGGCTTTTCTTTTATAGGGTAGGGAAGGATAAGCAAAAATGGAATAGAATCTATTAAGGGAAGTTTGGGCATGACCAGGGGGATCTGACAGGACAGTTTCATGTTGTGTTCAGCTGATTCTCAGGGGAAGCAAAGGGAACCTGCTCCAATATTTAGTGATTTCTTAGGTTTAGGGGAAAGCAGAGTCCATAGTTCCATAGGAAGGAGAGAATCCTTCTGTCCAGACCACATAGAGGGTAAGAAGCAGGCTACTGTGGACACTTCTATGATTCTATACAGGTATCATACCATTTACTGTTTTAATTACTTCTCTCTCTTCCTTCAGAAGTGGAGAGAATCTCTTTTTTTCTTTGTTTAGTAAGTAGTTGCAGGACCTAGGAGATGCTATAAAAATGCTTGTTAAATGGGTACAGGGCAGGGGGCTGTATCCTGGAGATGTGACATCAGGAAGAAGAGTCTTGGAGAAAGGTAGATGGGACAGACTAGGAGCTCACATGAAAGAATTCTGTGACAGAAGTGGGATCGTAATGCTGGGTTTAGCATCACTTCTTGCCTAGTGGTACTTGGGAGACATGGTCTATGGGGTTGTGGCTGGGTATGCCACAGGAAGATACGTGGGAAGGAGGGAAAGCCAGGAAATTAGAGTTCAGGGCCAAGATTAAGTCATGATACAGAAGCAAAAGCTTAAGTAGATGACAGCAACGTCAATGGCCAGATTGCTAAACTTGATTCTGAGAATCCAAACAAGATGGCAGATCTGTAGTTCTGGTGAAAAAAAAGAAGATTAAGAACCAGAGAGCTTCTATATCCGACAAAGGGGTGGATGCAAATATCAGAAAGTAGATTAATGGGTTGGACCTATTACTCCTGTTTCGACTGGTTTTGAGTCTTCAAGGTATGTAGATGTGTGATATGATTCCTGGCTGCAACATGTCCTAAAGCTCTTCAGACCTTCTGACGTATAGAGTGACTCCAGGTCCTGAGAGCTTGCTTATTCATAATTCATTCCATACATGCTTTGTGCTTATGCTATGTCCAAAGAACTGTGCTAGGTGCTGGGAATTTGCAGATTTGGTCCTTGGCCTCTAGGGTCTTAGATCCTAATGAGAAGACATATTTGTTTTTGTCCCATATTTTTTAATTGGTACATAATGATGGGGTTTGTTGTTACATAATCATACATGCATGAGAAGACTAGTTAAAAAGAAAAAGGTAAACAAGATAATAATTATAAATTGTGTCATATTAAGAGAGAAACAAATGAATGCTTATGGTTTCTTTGAGAGACAGCCGGGAAACCAGTGTCTAATGCACCAAGGGTAGCAGGCCTAGAGATGAGCAGTCAAGGGGTACTGTAGAGCAGGCCATGGCTGGAAGTGTAGACTTTGTCCTCTGCAGTAGGAAGACTTTGAGGGGATTTAGAGAACGGTATGGTATTATTGAGGCTTTAAGAAGATCATGTACCGAAACTGGATTGCAGGACAAGATGGAAGCAGAAGATAAATTAGAAGTTTACTCCAGCTCTCTAGGCAAGGGCTGGGTTGGCTAGATTAGAGCAACCCTGACAGGGAGAAAGTATGAGTGTGTGAGTTGGAATTGGCACAAGAAGAGAAGAGGTCGCCAGCCTGGAGGACTGAGGTCACTTGATGCTATAAGGATCTATGCCCTTGAAACAAAACTCCCTGAAGTCACCTTGGCCAACAGCAGAGAATGTCCTGGAGCCCTTAGATTAGGAAGGGGGTGTCCAGAATGACTATGTGATCCTTTTGAATGAGCGAAATCAGGGCAGGGACGTCAGGTGAACTATTTCCTGGCAAAATTTCTCTGATGCTTTAGTGAAAAAGAGCTAAAAATGAAAATGCCTCCCAAGTTGTTGTTACTTTTTAAAAAATAACATCTGTATATAGATCTTTATTGCTAATTTTTGTTGGTGGTAGGAGGACCTGGAATTTAGAGTGTTCTTAATAATTTTCAACGTTTTCCCCTTAACTCATATTTCTTGTTGCTTTTTTATGCTCTCATGTTGCTGGTTCATTTTGAGGCTCATTAATCATTATGCAGTTTTCTGGACATTTTTGTGTTCTCATAACAGTGGCTATTCTGGAAACATGCCTGGGTCCACGTAGTCAATGGTCACAAGGGTGATTTGACACCTTTGTCTCTAGCAATTAGGATTAGTGCATCTTTCATTTAAACAATATAAAATTACAATTTGTCCTACTTTTGATTTATAAATTCTAACATGGATTATGTTTTTATTAATTATGAATTATTTTCTTACTAAGGGCCTAATAAAGCCTCCGTGGAAGATGGAAACTCTCCTGGATCTTTTTTTCTCTGTCTTATGGTCCCTGAATCTAAGATCCTTCTTATATAATTCAATGAAAGGAGAGAAAACTAATATTTATTAGTGCTTGCTTTACATGTACCATTGAATTTTTTACTATGCTATGAACAGATGTTATTCATATTTTACAGATGGGAAACCAAGGCTCAAAAAAAAGTATGTAACAGCCCAAGACGACTAGTTAGGAAGGAGTAGCGTGGGATTCAAGCCCATGGTTCTTTGGCACTGATGTGCACTCTTTTCCTACCTCTTGCTATTTCACTTTGGAATTTGCACATTTTGGTTTCTGTCGTCCTATTTCCCATCCTCGCCTTGTCGAGCTGCAGAGGGGACAAAGAAATAATGCTCTGCATATAGAATCATTTCTTGCTTTTCTTTCCCTTTTCCTTCAACCCTTGTGATCTTGGATTGCCCCTTGTGACCTGAACATTTTCTAGTGTGCCTGTGCTGACCCTCTTCTGTCTGCTGGAAATGCTGTATCCACAGCTCCCACCTGGAGAGGTTTTCCTTCCTGAGGACCCTGCATATGTGATGCTTCCCAGCGAAGCCTCCTTGCATTCCTTTAAGTACTTTTGGTTGAGCTCTTCACCGTGCATGCTTTGAGTAGAGAAAGCAGTTATTTCATTCAGGACTCAAACCATTGAAGAAATTTAGGGTTAAGAAACTGAAGAAAGTGTCAATGTCAACCTGACTTCTGGAGGCTTAGCTCCACATTTTAAAGTGAAGTTGACAGAGACATGTCTTGTTACATCTCTGGGTCTGCTTCCTTGTGCACTGGCTCCGTTCTGTTTTGATCATGTGATGGGAGGTGGCCACTGGCAGCTGAAGGCCTGCACGCTGCCAGCCTAGTGACTGTATTAGTTTCCTAGAGCTACCTTAACAAATTACCCCATGCTGGGTGACTTAAAACAACAGAAATTTATTCTCCTACAATTGTGGAGCCAGAAGTCTGAAATCAAGGTGTTGGCAGTGCTGGCTCCTTGTGGAGGTTCAGAAGGAGAATCTGTTTTGTGCCTCTCTGGCTTTTGGTGTCTGCCAGCAATTCTTGGCATACCTTGGCTGGCAGCTGCAGACTCTGCTCTGTCTCCATTGTTATACCACCTTCCTCTCTGTGTGCTTGTGTCTTCTTTTCTGTCTCTCATAAGGAACTTGTCATGGGACTTAAGGCTCTCTCTAATCCAGGATGATCTTGTCTTGAATTTCCTTCTTTAATCATCAGCAGACACCCATATTTCAAATTAAGTCCCATTCTGAGGTTCCAGGTGGGCCTATCTTATGGTGGGACACCACTGAGCTCTCTGTTGAAACTTGAGAGGAAAGACTGTGCTTCCTTCCCCTTTGTTCCAGCTTAGTCCCAGGCCTGGCCCCCACTGTGCACAGTTCATCACTCAAGGAATCACTGTGACCTGAGAAGGCACTACTCACCTTGGACCCACTTGGGCCATATGCCCACCTCTGGGGTTGGGAAGGGGAGGGCAGAGCAAACCCCACTTGAAACACATGGTCAAAGCCACAGGGAGCAGTCATTCCTTAAAGCTAAATGGAAGTGCTCTAGAAGAGGGAGAACAGGCTGCCTAGCAGGAGAACCACACAGACGCCTGCTGCATACTCTGCAGTGCCAGTCTGTTGACATCTCTGTCTTCCCTAGACTGTGACCTTTTCAGGGGTATCATCAACCTGGCCTTACTCATTAGTGCCTGGGGCATGATAAAAGCTCTATCAACATATGTTAAATTCCAGAGACCAAAATTTCCCTGAAAAATAGGATCTAAATGTAACCATGAATCATAATATTTGTCAAAAATAGTTTTGGCCTCCATCTAAATGACAATAAGCAAAGCAGCTTCAAGGACAAGAAAAGGCTTCTGTTGGGGCACATGCCTCTCCTTTGGAAGGCTCTGTATTCTCTGCCCAGGCATGCTGGGAACCAAAGGAATAAACCCAGGGCTTCTTGCTCACCCACAGGAGCTCTGCCTACCTACCCCATTGTTATCTGTAGCAGAATACAGACTGCCCATCACTGTCCCCAATTAATTGAGTCCATTCAGTGGAAATAGCATTAATCACACAGCAGCCAAAGAGCTACCCTTGTAGGATTTCTCAGTAATGGGTCAGTTCTGACCACTAGCTAATTGAGTGGCAATCAGAGGAACCCAGATCAAAACAATTTGGGTATTTATTTGGGTTGTGATCAGCATGACTGAATACTTCTTTTTCAAAGAAGTTTTAGTTCTTTTTATGGTTTCTATGTCAATGACCTTTTAATTTTTCCATTCAAAAATAGAACTCTCCATGTGACTGGTCAGGAAGTATGGGAACCTTATGTATTCTCTGAGTTTTGAAGAGGAAGCCACACTGGGGATGTCCTATTGTTGTTGTTATTATTATTATTAGTAGTAGTAGTAGCAGTAGTAGTAGTTCTGAGGATTAAACTTAGGGGTGAACCACACGCCCAACCCTTTTTCCATTTTTTACTTAGAGACAGGGTCTTGCTAAATTGCTGAGGTTGAACTTGAACTTGTGATCCTCTATTTCAGCCTCCCAAGCTGCTGGGATTACAGGCATGCACCTCCAGGCCCACTAGAAAATCCTATTATTGAGACCTGACTTAAAAAATGTAAATGTAATTGATGGGGTGACTCCATTGGGCCACTTCTCTATTGTGACTTCTTTTTTTAATGTTACATCATTTTTGTTTTGTGGTGAGAATTCTAAGCAGGAGATCTACCCTCAATAAATTTTCAAGTGCACGATACATTGTTGACTCTAGGTACAGTGTTGTATAGCACATTTCCAGAGCTTATTTACCTTGCCTGACTGAAACTTTATGCCTGTTGATTAATAACTCCTGGATTCCTCCTGCCCATATCCCTGGCAACCACTATTCCACATTTTGATGCTAGGATTTTAACTCTGTTTGATATCTCGTTTAAGTGGCATAATGCAGTATTTGTCTTTCTGTGACTGGCTTATTTCACTTAGCATAATGTCCTCACGGTTCAACTTCTTGGTTTTTGGCAACTTTATTTTTCTTCTTCCTGTAGAGTCTACATTTGTGATGGTTTAGGTTACCCTTGCTCCCACCTGGAGGATATCTTGGTCTCAGACTTAGTCTTCTAATCACTTCTAAATGTGTGAGAAGACTCCTTTCAATTATTAAAATGTCCATTCCTGTACAATAAAATTTTGCAATTCAGGCGCACTGAAAGTACTCCCTCCTGCAGCTTGGGACTGTTAGGGGTGGAATCCTGCAGTGGAAAAGGGGTGGGTGCTGAGCCTGGCTTCTTCTCTGCTGCCCTCTGTGCTCTCTCCCCTCCTGCCCCTGCTGCTGGTCCTGTCCCATCTAAGAAAGCACCTGATGACAGAGGTATTTCTGGTGTGGGACCTGCCCTTAACTGAGGTCCTTTCTCCTTTGCACCTATATTTATTTATTTTTTTCCTTGGAGAAACTTTGGTTTTCTCCCTGGCTTTTGGCATCAGGCCCTCCAGGTGGGCCAACATATGCTTCAGGTCTTGGTCTCAGCAGCATGAACTGGTGAGTTCAGCTTTTCTCTTCCTTGCTTGTAAACAACAAGCTGGGGTAGGACTTGATTAATGAAGGTGGAACAAGAGCAGAAGCTAGTTTCTTTTATTTATGTTACAACAGGTAATGTCCCTTGGCCACACTCAGTAAGATGTATTGCACACCTGCTGTGGGCAAGGCACTGTGATAGGCACTAGAGAGGGGCACAAAGATGGATGCGATAGGACTGTTACCCTTAATGAGCTTGGAGCCAAGATGAGAAAATAAATGCTGGATAGAGGTACAGGCCCTGAGCTGCCCAAGTGCAGAGGATGAGGTGACTGGTCCTAACCCAGGGACACTGTGAGAGGGCTTTATGGAGAGGAAGTATTGGGCTAGGTACCAAAAGAAGAAGAGATACACATAGATGGAGACTGGGGATGCAGAGAAAAGCATTTAAACAATGTGTGCTTCACTGAGTTAAAGACTTTCATTGATGAAAGTCTTTGGAATTTGGATGCTTACCTTTCTCAACTATAAAAATAAAAATAATTTGCTGCTTCTGACACAAATGCCTTTGTTTTCTTCCTCCCTTCAATTTTATGATCCAGAAGGACCTGCTCCGTTAACAGAATTTATGGTACATTCTTGGTACACAATGCTGTACCCCAGTCCCTTTCCCCATTTATAGTGATAGAGATGTGCTACTTTGTTCTGAGATACCCAGTGGTCTGAATGTCATTGTTATTGGAACCATGGCCTTTTGTGGGCCTTTGGTAGCAGCAACTCCTACACAGAGACCAGGAAGTGGGGGGTAAGTTAGTGATAGGACTGAAATGCTGCTACTATCCTCCGACGTGGCCAGGGTGGGTGAGGCCTGGGCACCCTGTCTCCTTAATCATACCCTTTCTTCCTTTCTGCATCTGGGAAACAATTATGCCATGGCTTTATTTTAATGACTTCTAGAATCCAAGGCTTATTATGGTATTGTGTCTGCATGTTATCACTGGTCTTGTGTTTACAGAGAACTGTAATGCAGATCTTCTTTATGATGAAGGTGACCTGCGGTTTCATGCATTGTATCCCACAACAAAGTAGTCCAGTGTGCACCTGAAGCCCCGTCAGCTCTCTCAGTTCAAGTACTCAGATGCACAGCTGCACTTTAGCTCTTTTTCCTCAGGGATTCAACTTCTAACCTGTTTTGTGTCTAAAGATTCTAGTGTTTACAAGTGTCTTGAGGGGATAGCTAGTCCGTTCTACCAGTTCTTTTTTCCTTGGTCAACAACTTTCCTTGGAGGTTGGGAAACATACCTTTTTAACCTCTGGAAGAAAAAAAAAAAAAAAAAATATATATATATATATGTTATAACCTTTCTGGAGGAAAAATAGAGTAGCTTGTTATTCCTGGGTACCTCCAGTGTTTTTTAAGACCCATATTACATTATGTGATATTAAGGAAAAGTAACATAGAGGGTGGGGACAATCTAAGGGAATCAGTTTTTTCTTTTTTCCACTAAGGAAGGGGAAAAACAACAAATGTATAAACGTATTTCCTTTCTTTCTTCCTTCCTTCCTTCTTTCTTTCTTTCCTTCTTTCCTTCTTCTTCTTCTTCTTTTTTTTTTTTTTTTTTGTAACAGGGATTGAATTCAGGGGCGCTTAACCACTGAGCCATGACCCCAAGGCCTTCCAGCCCTTTTTATTTTTTATTTTGAGACAGGGCTTCAATAAGTTTGTTGAGGCTGGCCTTGAACTTGTGATTCTCCTGTTTTAGCCTCCTGAGCTATGATTACAGGTGTGTGCCACTGTGCCTGGCAACAATGTACCTGGTCTCTTATATCCAAAGTACCATGTTGTTAGGTGTTCAGGCTTCCAGAATTAACAGGGCACAGCAGTCTCTCAGGAATTTCCAGTCTCAAGGAGGAGTTGTTTCTAGTTGTTGGAAATTTTTGTGTTGAGGCACTGGCAGGACAGGCATGTGAGTATTTTATTTTGTCCAGAGATATCAGGAAGCATTTTCAAAAAATGATATTTTAGCTGATTTGGGAAAAAACAAGGCCGTTATTAGAAGTAGAGGAGTAACAACATTTGCAAAAATTTAGAACCACCATAGGATATGGTAATTTCAAGGGAGTACAGAATTTTTTGTAAGGTGGGGTGCAAGGAGTATAGGATTTATGTGGGGGGTGATGTGAAATGAGAATGGAAAATGAATGCAGACAGGATCATGCAGGACCTTTTCACCAAACTAAGGAGATAGGGCTATTGAAGGATTTAAAATTTCAGGACAGCAGCATGACCAGATTTGTGTTTTAGGGAGGTTCCTCTGACAGTAGGTTGAAAGATAGATGGAGAGACTCAATCCATCTGTAGATGAGTTAGTAGGTCATCGCTATAGTCCCAGCAACAAATGACAAGACCTTAAATAAAGCTGTGGTTGTGAGAATGGAGGTGAGGTGACAAATAGGCACACAGTTAGGAAATAGATTCAATACGTCTTTGCAAGCAATTGGGTGTACAGAGTGAGGGAGAAGGAAGAGTCGGGATAACTCTCAAACTTTTGGTTTGTGCACCTATGTGGATAATTCTGTTATTAACCAAAATGAAGACTCTAAAAGAAAATATTTGGAAAAGAATATTTAAAAATTATTGACTACCTCTTTCTGTTAAGTGGATAGATATGATGGTTCATTTTATTTGCCAACTTAACTGGGCCATGTTGCCTAGATATGTTGTTGAACATTATTCTCCATGTTTCTGTGAGGGTATTTTGGATGACATTGACGTTTAAATCATTGAGCTTTGAATAAAGCAGATTGCCCTCTGCAATGTGGGTGGGCCTCATACAATCAGTTGCAATTCTGAATAAAACAAAAGATTAACCTTTTGTGAGCAAGAATATATTGGTTTTGACTGGTATGGTACAACAGCTCAGGAGGCTGAGGCGGGAGGATTGTGAGTTCAAAGCCAGTCTCAGCAAATTAGCGTGGCCCTAAGTAATTCAGTGAGAACCTGTATCTAGAAAAAATACAAAAAAGGGCTGGTGTTGGGGTCTTAAGCCCCCTTGCTCTTCTCAACCAGAGGCAAGGGAAGGGGACACTCCCCAACAAGGTCAGACCGGGATAGGTAAGGCCGACTGACCGCCCGCTCCCAGCCCTTCGTGCAGGGGGCTATCAGACGCGTCAGGGAGACCAGTCACAGCAGGAACTCGTTTATTGAGGAAGTCACACAGCTTTTATGTAGGGTGGGGGCTAGGCGGGAACCAATCAGCTTAAAGGTCAGCAAGGCAGGGAGGGTTCATGCAGGCAAGAATCCCATAAGACTATATGGCAAGCACGAGCTGATCACGCGGAACTATTGATTGTCCTTAACTACTGAAACCGCCTTTGAGGCCTTGATCTTGCTCACTCACCAGGGAGTAAGGAGTCAGCCTGAGTTAGTTAACGTGTCATTAGTCCCAACAGGCTGGGGTTGTGGTTCAGTGGTTAAGGGCCCCTGGATTAAATCCCTAGTACAAAAAAAAAAGAAAAGAATGTGTTCGTTTGTTCCTATAGTATAGAGAACTCTGAATAGTTCAACAGGCTATGGGTCCTTACTTCCTGGGTATGATTCTGCTCTGACACCTGCCCCATGGTATCACTGTGTGACAATTTTGGACAAATGACTTCTCCAAGCTCCACATGGCTCATCCGTAAACTGAGCATAACAATGTTCTTCACCTCATGTCTTTGGTGACAATTAAAAGAGAAAACCCATGTAAAGTTCAAAGTTTAGGTCTAGTGTGCTTGTGATAAATGTTTGCCATTATTACTTCACTAAGGAAACATTCACACCTTAATGTTAATGACTAAGAAATGCTTACATTGTTACCTTTCCCAGGAGAGCTTTATGTGATAATAGGAATGAGAGTTTTCCATTAGAAGAATTAGCCTCTTAACTTAATGCCTTGCACATTGAACTATTAGGTAAATATTCATTGAATGGTTAAATTATTTCCTGGTACCAGTGAGTGGGATCAGAATCACAGAAGGTTAAAAAGGGAGAAACTGAGGTCAAGAGAGATGAATGGTTTAGTACATGGAGCAGGCTACCGGAAAACCTAGCACCAAAACTCGGCTCTCTTGACTCCTGGTCTGCACTTGCCCTTGGAACAAAGGGGCTGCCCCTGAGGCCATGCCAGTCTCTAGCCTGCCAAGCCAGCCCTGGCAGAGTGGGTTGTATTTTACATTCTCTTTGGTAAAATCCTTAAAGGGCCTATTCCTGAATAGATCAAAATATGTAAGGGCATTTGCATTGTTTTACTAATTAAAAAGGTCTTCAAGATGTCAGTCTATATGGTGTGGATGAAAGAGGACAGAGCCATATGCTTTGTTCTTTTCCTTTTCAGGTGAGTGCCTGAAGGGCAAGGTGTGTTCAGTGTATGTCCATTGATTCTCTGCCTGTCTTTTTAATTTTTGTTGTTGGTGGGGGGCGGGGGGGTGGCACGGGTACCAGGGATTGAACTCAGAGGCACTTGACCACTTGCCACACCCCCAGCCCTATTTTGTATTTTATTTAGAGACAGGGTCTCACTGAGTTGCTTAGCACCTCACTTTTGGTGAGGCTGGCTTTTAATGCTCAATCCTCCTGCCTTCAGCCTCCCAAGCTGCTGGTTTTACAGATGTACAGGTATCTTCTTTATCTCCTGCCATTTTCCCTTTTCTCTGCTCATTCTAGTAAAGTTACTTCTTTGGAGATAATCTCACAGAGGCCAAGACCAAGGCATCTCTCAGAGGCCAAGTTCAAAACCTTTCCTGGTCCCCTTCCTTCTTGCTCACTCAACATCCCCCCACACTGTTGAAATCCTTCTAAAATCATCTCCTTGAACAGCAGCAGAATTCCTTCCCCTGTATTTCTGGATACCTGTGTTTTCTCCCATCCCTGATGGTAAATGTTTCTGAAGGAGCCATTCCTAGAAGTCAGTGTGACTCTCCTGTTTGCTGATGGCTACCCACGTGGTATCTTCAGTCCTGATGCCTTACCCAGGCTCCAGACTCATGCTCTCTCTTTCATATTCATCCTTCCTCCCTTTTTTCTCCCCCATCCTCCTCTCCTGGGCCTAGGAGAACAAGGTGTGGAGATTATCTATGAAGTTTCTACCTTCCAGGTCCAGGTTAGTGGGGACTGGGGCAAGGAAAGACAGATGTTGACTCCACAGTCACAGCAATTCTAACACTTTGAAATGTGCAGGATGACAATGTGTCTAAGGTTATGTGGGAACACAGGTGAAGTGAGGTTATTAATGATTAATTCTCTTTGGGGAGAGGGGATGCCTGCCTTGGCTCCTTGAAGTCAGTATCCGTGTTGCATGATGAAGAATGAGGAGCTGCTGACCAGGTAGGTAAAAGGGCTCCATGGGCATCCTGCTTCTTTGCACAGAGATTGACAAGGTGAGAAATGTGTCTGCAATGGCAGTTGTTCAGTTGGTGGGTACAGAACATGGAATTCAGGATAGGGCCTGGGTGGGGGAAATGGGGTTAGTAAGAGAGAATAGGTTCTGTAGGCAAAGGCTAGCTCAAAAGGGACCTTTAGTCCTATTTTGGAGACTTGTAGGTTATTTAATCAGAATCTCATTCTTATAGATTCTCAGACTAAAATGATCGTTTTCTTCAAATATTCCTGTTCACTCTACTAAATTTCAGCTACTGAGGGGATGTCTCATGGTTAGGGGTTTGTTTATAGAATGAGTTCTCTTCTGGTAAAGGGAAGAAAGGCTGCCTTTGATGGAGAGCTGTAGAAGACCATCCCTCATCTGGCTAAAACCAGTGCGTGTTTCTTCCTGTGTACCTGGACGTCTGGAGGCATGGCAGCTCCTGGGGGTTCATGTCAATGTTCAGGGAAGATACAGCGTCTTCCCGTGCCTCTGTTCTGCTGTCCTTGGCATGTGGCTATCTCTTCATCTGTCTGCCTCATGGTCTCACTGAATCAGGTCCAGGGACCACATATAGATGGCACCATCTGTGGAGAAGTGAGAGAAGTTTCTCCCTATGGATCTCTTCATCCTCTATTTTTTTTTTTTTAAGCAGAAAGAAAATAACAAAACAAAGCAAACATTTCCCAGAAACTTCCAGAAGACTCCTCATCATCTCTCCCTGGGCCAGAATTCTATCACATGCCTGTTTGTAAATCAGTACTTAGAAAAGGGAATAGAATTCTGGTGACTGAGTTAGACCATCCATTCTTCATGGTGGCCAAGTCACCACAGTGGGGACAAGAATTGAGTCTTAGGAATGGGGGATATAATAATTTCCTATGTGACTATTATAGATTTCCACAAATTTGGCGGCTTAAAACAACACAAATTTATTGTCTTATAATCTGAATGTCAGAAGTCCAAAATAGGTCTCACTGGCCTCTAATAAGGTTGTAAGTGAGGTGCACCCATCATAAGGCAGAGCCGTGCTCCTTTCTAAGCCTAGTTCCCTGCCTTCTCAGTTTCTTGAAGCTGCCTACATGCCATGGCTCATGCCCCCTTTCCACTGTCAATGCCAGCAATGACCAGAGAATCTTTTTCACCATGGCCTCTGTTTCCGATGCTTCTGCCTCCCTCTTTCCCATGAAAGGACCCTGTTGTTACATTGGGCCTACCAGGATACTCCAGGATAATCTCCGATAAGCAACCTTAATTTCAGCTGCAATCTTAATTCCTCCTTGCCATGTAACCTACCATTTTCACAGGCTTCGGAGACAACTAAATAGCTTGATGATGTGAACACGAAGGTGTTATTCTGCCTACCAGAGGAAGAAGACAAATTTGCAATGAATTTGTAAATTCGTAAATTTACAGATTTATAATGGATTGCTGTCTTTCAAAGGGTAATACATCCTATGGAATTAAAATTTCCCAGGAGTGGGGAGGAAGTTTGGGGAGTGCTTGAAGAAAATAATAATCTACAAAGGCTCTATGGGGGTACTTTTTGGTTGGTTTCACATCCATGGATTCAGTCAACTGTGGTTTGATAATTTTTTTTTTTAATTGCATCTGTACTGAATATGAACAGGTCTTTTTCTTGTCATTATTCCCTAAACAGTGCAATATAACAACTATTTACATAGCTTTTACATTGCTTTACATTTTATAAGTAGTCTAGAAATGATTTAAAGTACATGGGGAAGATGTGCATATGTTATATGTAAATACTACACCATTTTATACAAGGGACTTGAACAGCTGGAGATTTTGGTATCCATGGGGTTTTGGAACCAATACCCCATGGATCCAAGGGATGGGATGACTGTTAAAGTAACTAAACCAACGTTCACCAGTACGACCCGCGAGGGGCCAATGTACTTTGAAGCAAATAGACACTGCTACCTGAACAATCCACTAACAAGGAGGAAGGGGAAATAGCTTTTGGGTCTACAGTAGGCAGATGTGCTCCAGGGGAGTTGTTTGGAGCTGAGGCAAAAGAAAGAATAATCAGTTGGCATAAATTTTGGTAGAGATGAAGTCATACAAAACCCATATGCTTTCTGTCACTGTTTTCTCTTTCCCTCTACTATTTTTAATTTGTTTTTATTTTATCTTTAAACGAACAAAACAATGAAGTATCTATTTTTAAGAAGCATCACAGTTTGATTGTCATTGACTTTTTAAGAAAACATATCAGGGACAGCGCCTAATGCTTCAATTGTGCTTATATATGTCATGGTTGGATGGCTTGATGCAACAATATCTGGAAGATGGGATCACACGGTTGGTTAGAAATGTTATAATGAAATTTCCTATTCCTTTGATACATCCTTTTCCTTATATATGGGCATCATTTCCTCCCCCCACTCACGGATTGTTTATCCAGAAGTTACCATTTGAAATTCCATTACTTCATGAACTGCTCACAATGCTTTGGAAAATTACTGCTAATTCTAAAATAATTGTACCACTTATCATTGCTCAGTCAAGAAAAATGGGCATTTATGTGTGCTTTAGCAATATTTAGATAGGCTGTTACACCTCTTCTTTTAAAATAGTCCTGATTGCAATGCAAATTGCAAGCTGTGATGCCATTGCTGAAAATTGCAATGACAACCATCTTGGCTGGTTGATATTCTCTGTGGACAGTGGGAGCCTCTGAGGGCTGTGTTCAGTCCTCTCTGGATCTCTTCACTGTAAGGACCAGTGCGTGGTCTTCTCAACCAAGGCTAGCTTCTGTCATCATGTAGTCATCTCTGTGACAATGCATAGCTTCCCTAACAGGAATTACCATTGTCCTCAACTGGACATCATCTCCACTCTTTTGCCAGGCTTAATGCTAAGATGGGGGAAGATGCTCTGTGAACATCCAATTTAATTCCACAAGTTTTATTAAATGCCAGTTCTATGCCAGGGACTGTGCCAAGGGAACTAAAAGGGAATGATCTATGCTGCTAAGCAACTATGGTCTAACAAGGTGGATGGGTGATCCAATGGTGGTGTGTAAAAAATGCTGTGGAAGCCCAGATGGAGGAGTAGAAAGAGGGGCCATGGAAGCCAGCAGGGGGAGATGATATTGACCTGGATCTTTTTGGTACAATTGAAGACATAGAATGCTATTTTTTAAAAGCCAATTTCTAAGAAGGATGGAAAGAATTTGTATAAGTCTAGAACTGACTGCTGCTAAGTTGCTTCAGATCAGGGTTTCTTAAACCCCCCATCTTTTCAACCCCATGACATTTTGGGTCAGGAAATCCATTGTTGTGGGCACCTGTTCTCTGCATTTTTAAGATTGTTGGCAGCATTCCTGGCTTTTTAGATAAATACCCCCTCATTTGTGACAATCAAAAATGTCTGGCAATATTGTGAAGTGTCCCCTGGGAGGCAAACCTACTTCTAGCTAGGAGTCATTCTGAACAGTAAAAGAAGAATATAGAATCCCAAGGTATCCTGAAAGGAGAGATAAGGGGGAACAGGAAGATGGGAAAGAAGAGTGAAAAGGAGGGATAAGAAAAGTTGGATTACCAAGGGGGATTACTAGGCCAGTTAAATAATCCCCGGAGGAAGCACTTTTTAAAAATTCCAGAATATTTTCTGGCATTTGAGTAGTGTGCATTGTTTTAATGTAAACTGCCTAAATACCTCACCCTCTCATACACATAGTGGGCTTTTAGATTTTGGTGGATCTTTGGAAGGGGTTCAACTTCCACATATATTGTAGGATGAAGAATGCCACATTCATTCTGGGAGTTAAGCCATAACCGGAACTATGTGTTAGAAAATGAATTGGAGCCACAGGTAACTGTTCAGGAGAAATCAGAGCAACTGGGGTAAATCCATCAATGAGAAGGAGAGTAAGATGGAGGGTCAGGTGAACACACTTTGGATCCCAAATTGGTTGAAATGTGGGGTAAATGGAAAAAGAGCACACCCGTTAGAGGAGTATTACTTATTAAAAGCTCTGGCATTTGCCTGGTGCAACACCAGAGGGTTGGTGTGAGCACAGGGACACTCCCAAGACCTCTTTAACCTCTTACTCTAGAAGAGTTTCCCTGCTCAACACAGGAGTACCTACACCCACACACCCACACATGCACATGCTCCATTAAAATTGAATTGAGGAAAAAAGTATGGGAAGAGAAAATAGTAGAGTAACGCAGAATAATGAAGGCCAGCCAAAGGGACCTGTGCACATGATGTGCAGATGGTGGTCAGGGCACTGGACAGGGAGTCAGGAGACAGGCCTTCTCCTTTGGTGCTCACTCTAACTTCTGTGTGACTCTCAGAGTTATTTCATCTCTCTGAACTTTGATTTCTTTCTCAGGAAAGGCTTCTCTTGGTCTAAATGGTTCACTGGTAGCCACAGATCTTTCCAGTTCTAACATCTGTGACTCTACCAGAAACAAGGTGTAGCTGACCTAGCTCCTGTTCTCCCTTCTGGAAGACCCTGCTTATAAAAGGTCACTGGTTTGTAGGAACTGAGCCAGACTAGCTAAATTGTTATGATTTAGATATGAGGTGTCCCTCATGTGAGACAATGCAAGGAAGTTTAGAGGGGACACGATAGGGTTCTGAGAGCTTTAACCTAATCAGTGCATTAATGCAGCTGAATGGATTAACTGGGTGGTTACTGTAGGCAGGTATGGCGTGGCTGTTCTCCAGCCATGGCTTCGAATGGCTGTTCTGGTGGGTCACTGCAGGAGTTACCTTTAGGGTATTATATTTTTTTCCTGGTGAACAACAGCTTTCTTTCTCTGCTTCCTGGTGTCCGTGTCCTGCGTTGCTTTCCTCTATCACACTCTTCCACTTTGATGTTCCACCTTACTTTGTGCCTAGAGCAATGGAGCCAGCCTTCTATGGAGACCTCTGAAACTGTGAGCCCCAAATAAACTTTTCCTCCTCTAAAATTATTCTTGTCTGATCTTTTGGTCACAGTGGTAAAAAAGATGACTGAAACATGAGTTAAAGCCAAACCCTTTTTGGAATGGACAGGGTGGTGAGCATGGAGGCCGTTGAGAGCTACTGGATTCCGGGGGGATCCCTGCCAGATCTTGCTCTTCAGGGATTCCTTGAAGGGCATTGTGATGGACCTCATTAGAGAAAACAGGAGGAGCAAAACAGAAGTCTGGATGCCACCTCCACAGTAGGTGCTATACCCCAGGCAGGTGTCCCCGGAGCTTCCTGTCTCATCCCAATTTGTGGATTCTCTCTGTTTTTTCTGTTTCTCTGGGCTCTGAACTTCACCTCTTTTTGTAGCTCTTTTACCGTTGATAACAAAAGCTCAAAAACCAGTTCTTCTCTAGAACGCTGATGCTCTGTTTGTTGGGCTCTCTAGATGGATCTGAACCTGAATCAAAAGTACAGGGCTTCTGTCCCTGTTTAATATTAAAGCATTAGAAGTCTATTTACCTCCTTTTATTTATTTATTTATTTTTGCTCTTCCATCCCTATTGGGAACTCAGGGCTGCCTTAATGAATCTTTTACTATACTACGACAAGTTTTTACTGACTTCTGCTTCTAATGCAGCTGTCAGACACTCAAACTGTCTATTAGGCAAACTGGCTCTCTATCAACCACGTTTTCCAAGGCTCTGTCTGTTAAACACAATGTTTTTGACTAGACTAAGCATTTCAGTACTTCAACACTTTCAAAGCATGGTATATGCCACCATACAATTCAATTCAAGAAACAACTTAGCACTTTCTCTGTGTAAAGACTCTACTGGATGCCACTGGGCATAAAGATGAATAAGGATATACCGTTCTTTTCAATTCCAACTTCAGTGGGAGCTTGGAGGCAGGTAGGGTGAGTGGATTGTGTATTTTAAAAAAATATTATTATTATTGTTATTATTATATTTGTACATCTGTATGGGGTACATTCTGATAATTCAGTACATGTGTACATGTATATTAAACAAATCAGGATAATAAGTATTTCCATCTCTTCAACCATTACTCATTTCTATGTATCTTTTCTAGTTATTTTGAAATATATCGTGGGTTGTTTTGCCTGATAGTTACTCTGCGGTGATAAAGAACTCAGAGTGATTCTTAGACTCTGTCTTGGTGCCTCTTACTGAATTTCTTTCTGTTCTTCCTCCTCCCTACCCTCCCCAGTTTTTAGTGATTACTATTCCATTCTCTTGGACTAATTCAAGGTTGACTCATTGGTTTCCACAAATGAATGAGAACGTGTGTTACTTGTCTTTCTGTGTCTGGCTTGTTTCACTTAACATAATGCTCCTCAGTTCCTTCTTTCATGATCACTGTATATACCTGCCCAATCGATTGGCTGGTGCTGGCTATTTGAATGTCTCCTCCCTCCTTCCCTAATAATGAAAAGAGTCCTCTTGGCAACTGACTCAATAATAGGACTGAACTATGACCATAAATTAGAATCAGCAAATTCTTGTCAAGTCACTGCAACTCCCTCCACACTGCTCAATCCAAAACCTAAGAATGTAGATTTATCTCATGGGTAGAGATAAATACCCTACTTATTTTTTATTTCTCTGTTAGTATTTTTTCCTCTCTATCCTGAATACTACCTCCTTCCCTCAAAAAGTTTAAAATTCCAACTAAGACAATTTATTAATGTATTTATCAAGTAAATACCGGTAGATTTACCATATTTCTACCAATTTTATTTTAATCAATTTTCAGTTTCATTTTAGTGAACTACCAGTACAGCCACATTTCCTGGAGTATGGTCCATTAGATAAGTAATTTGGGGGAATATCTAATTATCATGGACTTAAGGCTTAATTCTAAGTAATGACACATTTTATTGTGGAAAATGCTATTTGTTGTCTGTGAGGAGCTGGGTAACCTGTGGATTTTGCTGAAAGCCTCACCTGGTGAAACTGTAAAGTGCTGGCTGCCAACATCCTGTCTCCCACCTCTACCATGGAGGTCTTTACTAAAAACCTGACTATGGCAGGGTTTCTTATCTCAGAAATTTTGGGGGAAATAAAATAAGCCTTCATATGGCATGAGTAGAGACTCCGACATTAAGTGTGGCTATCAGGCAGAGGAAACATACCCATGATGCTCAGAGTGAAATATGTTTGAAGAATATGCAAAGAGGACCCTGGCCTTCTGAAGGACTACCCCACAGCCTGGGAGAGTACGTGTCAGTGGGACACTGAGAAATGCCTGGAGAGGAGTACCTAAAGTTCCACATTCTCTAATCAAAAGGCCAGGGTGTAACCCTAGGCAGAGCTCAACTATGGAATTAAAACTGTGGCAAGGACAAGGTACCAGTGTATCTAGAGGAAGAATGTGCCAGCAGAAGACGTAACATTTGAAGGGGAAGTGAGGGTGTAGAAGGCAGCACTGTCAGGAGAAAAGGCCAGTCTACTGAATGGAATCTTGTGGCCCCATGGACAAAGCAGCTTCTATAATGGGGAAGGATGCTTTGTTATTTCTGGAGGCATGTCTCAAAATCAGCTTATTTCCAATGATAGTGAAGTACTGTGAGCACTGGTTTGTGTGAGCCAGTTCCCAGGTGTCTAGCAAAACTGAGTTACTGCATGTACAAAGCTGAGAAACATCTCCCAGAGCAGGGCAAGTAGGGACATCCCAGAAGCTCTGTCCCCAGAGGAAGAGCAACACCCTGCCTCATTCCCTTCCAATACACACATCTGTGACCCTCTGCTGTCCTTGTCCTTTGCCTATATTGCACAATTTCATGCTCAGATGTGATGTGAGAATGAAAAATTGGAAATATAAAAAATGGACTATGTAGAATTAAATTTTTATAAGTGGCAAAAAGACTGAATTTTATAACAAAGTCCCAAAAGTCTTCCTCCACACCACTAATGGAACCCACACTCTAGATTATTAATTAATCAGAATACTATTTTATTGCTACCTTCTATTATTTAAAAGTCCAATATTGTTTGGAATATCAGATTAATTCAGCATACTATTGTATCACCATCTGGGCTTCTCAGTGGCAACTATTTCCATTTCCAAGTCCTATTAAACCAAACACATTACAGCAATTTGTATGTGAAACATCCCAGCATTGCTAAACATTTATAATGATGAAAATAAAACTTAAAGCATACTCCTTATATTAGCTAAGATTACACTAACATTACAGTCCTGTCTGTGGAAAAAAAATTTCAAGGACAAAAATTCTTTATAGAAACTTCAAATTACTAAGACACACAATGACACATACTAGACAAATTTTCTGTCAAATTGGAGGAGCGCAGTCTTATTACATGGATAGAAAATGCCTTAGGAAGACTAGTTGCACCCAAGAGATTCCTCGGGGACTGGGTCTTTCCTCAAGTCTCTAATCTGGTGGGTGGTCCCTCCTTGTGACTCCTGAGGCCTGCATGGCTCATAAAGCATGAACTCAAACTGTTTCTACTAAAACCAACCCTTGCTGGGTTAGTCTTAGTTTCACAAAGTCTTAGAAAACTGAGTCATCCATCCCATGGAATCAGACAAAATAAGGTCCCCTGGCTCATGCTTTCTTCTCTCTAAGTGGAAGCTTCTAAGCTGACAACACCTGAACCCCCTTAAGTGTAACTCTTCTCAAAACCTGTAGCCATCTTAAACATCCTGAAAGATCATCTTTGGGGTTTTACTGACTGGACGTAGACTGTCCCTCTCGGTACCCATCTGCCCCTTAGCAGTCATGGCTGATTTCCCTCTCTTCCTGTTTGTGTGGTCAGACTGACCCAGAGCATTTGGGCTGCCATCCTTGAGGCTTTCGGTGTGGCTACCCCTCTTCAGCTGTTAAATGATTTTTTCTCCTAATAGGTCCCTCCAGTCCCTAGAAGTTTATCCCTTGCAAAGGTCTGCTCAGTGGCTTGGAATGGAGTGATATTTGTTCCTGCCTTCTGGGCAGAGGAAGGCTGCCATCCTCCAGCTGTGCCAGTGATGAATGACTGACTCTCTCTCCTTCTTATTCCCCCTTCACCTTCCGTGCCCTCCTCTAGGAGTTGCCTCTGCAGAACGCTACTTTTTCAAGCAAAAGGAAAAAAGAAAAAGGAAGGAGGATGGCTTATTTACAAACAATGGGTGGGCTAACTTCCCTGGTCCCTTGCCAGAATAAAAGAGGGGAACAAGAACAGTAACTGACCTTATTTTACCCTTCCTTAGGACTGCCTAAAAATGTTGAAAATTTATCATTTGGGCTAGAAAATTCTCTCCCTAAATTGCACTTTTTACCTCTCAGCATTCCTTGCATTTATTTATATTTCAAGGTAGCATTACATTCATTCATTTATACATTAATTCCTGCTGAATTAATAATCATTTTTTGCATCTATGATTTGTGTGATGATGAACTAGATGTTACAAATTCTGTAACATGAGTGTTCAGCATTCAGTTGTTGATAGGACAAACAAGAAGCACATATGAAGCCCTGGGTAACAGGGAAAGGAAGCATATAATTCAGTTTCAGAATGATTGATCCAAATATAAATGTGAAGAAGTTACAGAGAAGAGACGATCAATATAATCTGCAGTGATTGGGGAAAAAAATCCACTTATATAGTGAGGCCTTGGAGAGTCTTAAATGCCATGTGGTGCTTTATTCTAAGGATAATGGGAAACTTTTTGGAAATATGTTAGTTCTCTTGAGACCAGAGATGATACCGGTGTTGAGAATCAGATTCTGTGTTCCTGTTCCCCTGGTGTTGAAGATTGAACACCCGAGAAATGCCAAGCAAGGCAAGAGCAAAAAGTTTTATTTAAAGGATTGAAGAGAGAGAGAGAGAGAGAGAGAGAGAGAGAGAGAGAGAGAGAGAGAGAGAGAGAGAGAGAGAGACTGACTCCTTCACAGAGGAGGGGTTCCAAAGCTAGTGCTAGAGGGACTGGGGGTGTCCTGCCCCTTTTATAGATTTCAGATTTCCTCTGTTCTCATGTCCCCTTCTCCCATCCTGCCTATGTGACCCAAAAGGTGGCGTGATCTAAAGATGGGTGGCGGTTCAGGGGTACCAGCAAGAAGGGAGCTGCTCAATGCTACTCATTCACTACTCCTTGCAGGGCAGAACAGTTCCCTGGAGGCAGGTGACCTTGGCAGCAGGTTGGAGGAGGGGGAGTGTTCTGGAGGTATTAACATTTAATTTCCTTTGGAATCAGCCCCCATCTCTCTGACTCAGTCATTCATCACCTACATTGACTATCCTTTTGCCCTGGCCTCACTCTTGAAGTGGTTTGTTGAAGAGGTGAGCACACAAGGACTAAAGAAAGTGGGTGGGAGAGACTTACTTTCTTTTTTAAAAAATATTTACAGTTATTATTCTTAAAATGGAAATTTTCATCATTTTTTTAAGTTATACAGGACAGTAGAATCCATTTTGATATACAATCATGGAATGCATCTTACTCTCTTTTTAGGGCCTATTATTGTGGATGTACACGATGGTGAGATTCACTATCGTGGATTCATGTATGTATACAGGAAAATTATGTCAGATTCATTTCACTGCCTTTGCTTTTCCTATCCCCCCTTCTTTTTTTTTTGTTTTTTTTTGTATCAGGGATTGAACCCATATGTGCTTAACCACTGAGCGACATACCCAGCCCTTTTTTATATTTTATGTAGAGACAGGGTCTCACTGAGGGCTTTGCCTACCTGAGGCTGGCTTTGAACTTGGGATCCTCCTGCCTCAGCCTCCCAAGCCACTGGGATTATAGGAGTATGCCATCATGCCCAGCCCTCTCCCTCCCTTTCACTCCCCTTTGTCTAATCCATGAAACGTCTATCCCTACCCCAACTCCCACTGTGTGGCTTAGCTTCAGCAGAGCAGAGAAAACATCTGACCTTTGCTATTTTGGGATTGTCTTATTTCATTTAGCATGATAGTCTCCAGATCCATTCATTTGCTGGCAAATGTTATAAAGTCATACCACAATTTCTTTATCCATTCTTCTGTTGAAGGGCACCCGGGAGAGACTTTCTCAACATTTAAATGCAAGTATGATGAAAATGAAGTAAGGGGAAGAGGTTGCTGAAGTGAGTCTAGAGGGAGGGTAGGGTGGACATAGATTGCCCAGGGAAAAGTTTATGTGAACCAGGTATTGAGCAGGTGACCTGTAGACAGGGAGACAGTCTGCCTTAGACTGGCAGAAGCAAGGTGAAAACCCTGGAAACAACACAAACCTTATGCTTCTCAGTGGGCAGAATAACCGCCCAGCACAGCTTGAGTAAGGATTGAGCCATCCAGGGGAGCAGAGAAAAATCGATGGGTTCAGGAGATATTCATCAGCACTGTTAGCCACATGCCAAGGCCGGGCATGTGGGAATGGAGAGAAAAAAACCCCGAAAAACAAATATTTCTGATTTTACCATATGTAAATTCAACTGGGAATCCGAAATTCGGTTTAAAATATCTTAGTAGAGAGGAGTACACTTTGATGTATTTCTAGCAAAAATAAAGTATAGAAATAGAGTCAACTATCAATCTCAACTATCATCATATTTTTAATCTATTATTTGATACACTCTCAGAGACATCCTCTTTTAAGTTATAATGTTTCCCATTATCTCTGAACTGACCTCCACAACTATGAAGAGGAGTAGGAAAAACGTCTGGGTTGCCAGGCAGGCTTAGCTCCACCTAGCTTTTGATCTGGCCCACCTAATGAAGGTCCTGTCAGAAGCTAATAAAGGAGGCTTGTTGTGGGTGATGCAGAGAACCGAGCTCTAAATGGCCTTAAATTAATATCTGTTCACCTTCCTGCTTGACTTTGAGCCTAATGACATCAACACAGAAAGGCAGGATGAGGTGGTCTTAAATCATTATCTGAAAACCAAGTGTGTAGGAAAAAAAGTCTAGTTTTAAGCTCATTAAGGGCTGCTGTTGAATACTCTAGGATATCAAATTAACCATTAGAAACCTTTGAAAGTTGAGTTGAAAAAGTAGGACATTTTTTTTTCCATATCATTTGAGATTCTGTTTTTGAAGTATGAGTGAAACGCAGAGCTTTTTAGTCCCCCACCCCCACCAACCATGATGAAGAGAACATTAAAGGACATTTGCTTAAACTACTCACATCAAGTCTGAGAAGCTACTTTGGAAAAAGAATTTCTATGACAGTGATGTTATTTTCTGTAGGATAATAAGAGTGAGCCAATCCCAAGACTCAGAAAATGTAGTCTGTAGCCACAGTATGTGGACTCGCTTGGCAATTGGATGGTAAAATCAAGGTGCCTCATTTAACACTGTTAGGAACATAAGATGAAATGAGCTATTTTGAAATTTTTCTTAGGTGGAATTATAATGTTACTGAGAAGAAGGATAATTCCCTTTGTTCTCTTATACAGCTTCATGGCTAAAGAGAATAGGCTTTGAAATCAGAAAGACACAGGTTCAAGTCTTACTTCTGCCATCACCAGTTCTAGGATGGTGGGCTATTTTCCAATCTTAGTTTCATTATCTATAACACAGGTATAATCATAGTCCCTTTAGTACAGAATTATTATGAGAGTTAAACCAATTTATCTAATGCATATAATAAACATATAAATATGCTTGGGACCATCGTAATGTTCACCAGTAATAAAAATCAAAATTGAGGAAAATAATCCCTGTGTTAACTCGTTATTCTCCTGGTTTATAGAGAAGGGTGGCTTGAGGGTCTTTCCATGCACAAGGTGTCAAAAAGTTATTGGCTATATTGACTTTTGCATTATTTCAGAAAGAAATTTTTTTTGTCACATTTAACTATTACTCGAAAATGGTGGTGAACTCTATGTCATCTTCCATTTGATGACTGTGCTTGTGATATAAGTAAAAATCAACCTCAGAGGTTTGTAAAGAATAATATTCACCTTTCTACCTGGAAATCATGATTTTACTTAGAGCACAATCAAATACAATGAAGTCCCAGAATGGGGCTTGTTATATATAATGATCCCTCTCTAGAAACAACCTCGCTTGTAGATGGACACACACAAAGGAAGTAAGCGAACTGATTGTTGAAGTGCATTTCAGAACTTTCCAAGTACAAATATCAGGTTGTCTCTACCAGATACCCACTTGTTCTGATGAATGGCGTTTTTAAAAGACATTTAGATTTTGAAGGATAAGATAAATGTAAAAGACAAAGAAAATGAACTGCCTTCGTTCTCACCAGACGGGCACTGAGATTGGTAATAAATATTGATAATGAACAATTTCCCAAATTTGAGAGTGACCTATTTGTTCATTTGCAGACAGAATATTGTCAGAAAAAAAGGAAAGGAAAAGATCTAACATTTTCTAACATCTACTAGTGTTAAACATGGCATTCGACATTTGCTATCTTATGAAATTCTCATAAAATCCCTGGGAAGGATGAGTTTCACTGCTCAGTTTTTCGAAGGATAGTTGATCTCTGTGAAGTTATAGAACTAAGATTATACATGTAACAGGTAAATACATGGAAGCTCTTAATCATAATGCCATACTGCTGTTTGCAAGGCCATCTTCATTAGTGAAATAAAACATTGTTAATGTCTAGTTCTGAGAAAGGGATCTTCTGCTGGGCAAAGGTGGATGTTAACATCTCTGTTTTCTCTTGGGGGTTCTCTCATTGACTTACCCCAACTGCATGACCACTGCTCTGGCAGTAAGTCACACTTGGGTTCCTGTCTTTACACAAAATGAATTTCCTAAGCAGACAGTTGAGATTTCTTTCTCTCTTTTTAAAAAAATTATATACTAGTTATACTAGAGGCAGCAGTGTACACTGGCTGACTGTGAGAAGGTAGATGGGAACTTTGGTTGCCTTCCAAAGTACTTTAGTCTTGCAGAAACTCAAACCAAAGTCCATATATATCACATTTTTAATACCCCATAAAGACTTTCTCTCACAAAAGTGGGGAAGCCCTATAATTCTGGTGGCAACTTTATCTCCTAATGCCAGTGTTGAAGTGGGAGCTCTGCTCTACCCGCACAGGCTCAGGTTTAAAGCAGTGCACCCTGGTTTAAATAAAAGCAAGAGAATAACTGACTGATCAGCTCATAGGAGAGCACTAAGAGAAATCCCCACAGGAGGAAGAGACCTTCTGCAGATTTTAGTCCCACCTTGCTCTTGCTTTGTTGGCCATCTGTACCCACCTGTGGATTCAATCTGTCCTGCTCAGGGGACAGTCTTTCCTTCAGTAGGGTATCAAGTGATGGTTTTAATTGAACACCCCTGCGACATAGCATCAGTACCTCCAGTCCAGTTCCAACTTTGTGGTCTGGCTCCTGCAGTACAGCCTTTTCCTGTTCCCAGGAGCAAGTTCTCCCTCATAGTACCCAGTTCTAGTTGAAGGTTTTCTCTTCATGAACCTGAATTGAGAGTTTGTGCAGTTTTGTCCAGGACTGGGTTAGGTAACTGTGAACATTCCACAAACCAACCTGATTTGTCCAGGACTGTCCTGTTTTTCATCCTAAAATCCTTTATCTTAGAAAACCTTGCCATTTAATGCACCCCAGAATGGTCAGTCACCCTACAAGTTCCATCTTGATAATGTGGCTGGAATCACCTTCACACTAGGCTGGCACTGTGGATGGTCTCTTGCTAAGTTTGAATCCTCAGACTGAATTTGTTAAAATTCTCTGGTTATTGCTGAGTATGTTAATCAATTGAATTTTGGATGCTGGCTGCAAGTTGTCCTAAAGATGTGATTTTGATTATCAGGCCACCAACCTCTTTTAAGCATGAATTCTAAGGATTAAAATTTCAGTTCATTCCAGAGTTCTGTTAGTACCAGAGATTTGGGGAAGTTAAGAAGGTAGAAGAAGTGGCGAAAGCTTAAGGTTGACCATAAAAGGTAAATGTTTTAGTGAGTGGGAAAGCATTCTACTCTGTTATTTGCTTTCGCCAGTCTGAAGGGACCAGTCACAGTCAGTTACCTAAATATGTGCAATTATAAACCATACATATTCTTCTTGTACTCTCTAACTCACAAATCCCCTTGGAGGAGCTTTGTCCAAAAGCATGTTTTACATGGTCCTTGGAGTGCTGTTATTTGTGAGTAAAATATTCAAAAAATAATACTAACAATTGAGATAAAAATAAAGATTATTGTAACAAAATGATTTATCTAACTAGTGAAGACTGGACCTGACATGCTATTCTAAATTGAGTAGAGTTACTTTGTGCTATGCATGTCAGTTTTATCTAATGACAGTTAATTCTTGCATCTAAGGTAGGATAATATCCTTTAAAACAAAGAGGAGACATTTAAGCATAATGAAGTACTCTCAAGAGCAGACTGTAGAACTAAAGCACTGCTTTTTTCCATCACAGGCAGAGAGAGAACAAGCGAGTACACTAATAAAGAATATTCCAGAGAGTTTCTCAAATCAAGCTAAATATTGAATGGGCAAAACAAACTTTCACAAAATTAGCTCATATGGAAGAAAGTCTCCTTTAAGAATTTTAAATAAAGTGTAATTCTTGATTGGGTAGAATTCTGTGTGGACTGTCACATGACAGGAATCATTTAAACAAGAATACAGCACCTGCTACTCCCAGATGTGTGGCTTCCTTTGCCGTAGGATGATGGGTATGCAGAGCAGAAATGCTCACATGAGGTTTGAGTCATGAGAAAAGAAGCATTTTTGTTCTTGAAATGGTATCTTAAGATGCCTCTTTAGCAAAGGCTGTCATGAAAAACCTTGGTCACCAGAAGAAAGTGGCTGACTCAGTCAGGGAAGGACATCACAGATGGGCTGTTGGAGCTGTGGGCAAGGACAGAGCCTGCTTTACAAAGGCTGTTGGCACCAGTTTTACCATACCATAGAGATCCTGCTACAGGAAACAGCCCAGACCTTTGGGGCAGAATCTCAGCTTCACCATTTTATAACTAAGCAACTTTAGGCAAATCACTTAGCCTTTCTGAGTCTTTTTCTCACCTGAGAAATAAAACCTCTCTTGCAGGGTTGATTGGAGCATGAGATGAGATAATGTCTGAGAAAGTACTTTTTAAACTCTTAAATGCTACACAAAGGTTAACTATTTTCCCATAATGTGGTTTATAATTGCATGTGTTTAGGTATTCCATGAGTCACAATGTTACCTCCAAAACCCAAGGCCTGATATAAGTTATTCTGTGACACAGATATTAGCCCTCTCCCCAGGTACAAGCATTATAAAAGGTTAGCACTATATTAAGTAATAGATCTATTGTTCTGCTAAATTATTCATGATATGTGTTAAGTGAATGATCGGTTTGATTGAAATAATCATCAGGTGTTCTCGGGACTCTGGAAAGGAAGCTGATAAATGACATAAGCTTCTTCAATGTGATGACTTTGCTCCCATTAAACATCAAGAAAAGCCAATTAATGGATTCACTGTGAAAAAAAAATGTCACTGAGTTCCTGTCTGGAGTTTTAAAGATATCATCCCTTCTTTGAAGTTATTGTTCTTTTAACAAATCAAAGCTTTTCAGAAAAAAATTTGAGTAGTGAGCTAATTCAAACATTTTCTGAAGATCAGTTTTTGATGGGAAGGAGAAAAATCCCATTTCTTTTCCACAGAAAAAGACACAATAATTTTTTTGTTACTCAATGAATGAATGAGTGGTTTTGGTTTCTTTGGGCCAGGGATTTTAGTAGTTGCTGAAAAGTTTTCTGCTGAACTCCTTGGGAAATAGGAGTCCCCTCACATCTATCTGTGACTTCACCAGTAAGTTCTGGAACCACACCAGTCCCCAAAACATGAGAATTCCTCTCGGGTACCATGATGCCGTCTCAAAGTGCTCATCTGAAGTGACACTAGTTTCTTCCCTTTCCACAAATACCTCCACAACCATCCCCACCTCTGTCATTCTCCCCATTTGCATGCTCAATTTTTTTGGAGTTGCATTTGTCTTTTCATCATCCAATATTTCTTTTATACAATATGTTCACAAGTTCTGATCTTTATTCCATTGATAGTATCTGGTTGAATTCTCACTTCCCCTGTGTCCCCCTGCCACCAGTCTAACCTAAGTTTTCATGCTTACAGTGTCATGGCCTTGACTCCACTGGTCTCTCTCCAATTCCTCCCAAGTCCTTCAATAATACCACTTTCACTACACCCTTCCTTTTTCTATGAATAGCCAATGCTCTCTTTTGCAGCCTGCATCAAGCCCAACTCCTCTCCTGGTGTAGCCTTCTTGTCAGGTATGCTTGCCTAGATTTGCTGGAATCCTCTGCTCCACCACCTAGGCTTTGTCAGATCAGCCACCTGCCTGCTCTTCCTAGCAGCTCTTAGGGTCGGTGCCCCCGGACTTAGCCTTTCCCCAGAGGGAAATTTAGGAAAGTTCAGAATCACGTATGGCAAGAAGCTGGCTTCCAAAACTGAATCTTGATAGCTTTGAAAACTCAATTTGGGGTTCATCCTTTTGTTTTTCTCAGTCTCGGGCTCTCCTTTTCTATTGTGAAAAAGCAAGTACACCCTGTGGAAATGCAGTAGGCCATTTCCATTTTGGTGGGAGAAGCATCCTCTTCAGCTTCGGTACCTGCAACCCTGAGTCTCTAGGGAGAGGGCATAGGGAAGCTAGGGTGGCATTAATAAAGCCCATGTCAGCAGGAAGGACAGACAAGAAATGGAAGCTTTCTCAGAAGGTCTGGGAGACACAGTAAAACTTGAGTGTCCACATGAATTAGCAACGGGAGGAAGAATTTGGGGAGAAGATGGAGGTGGCCCCAAAGCCAGAAATTATTAATCACGTTGGTAACTTGATCTGTTGCCACTCACCTAGAAACTTCAGGAAAATAGTAGGTTGAGTGAATTTTAAAATAACAGTGCTCAGCTCATAGACACACTTAAAAATGTTAATGTATTTATTTTTAAAAATGATGAGATAGCAAATTAATTCAAACAGTTGAACTTTGCAGTTTGTATTGGTTAATAAGTATGTTATTCTTCAATTAAATTATTAGATGTAACTGAACCAAATGAGATAACATGTAAAATACCCAGCAAAATTTCTTAAAGCTAGCAGGTCCTTAAGAAACAGGAGTATCTTTCCCTTTCCCTGATTTCAGCCATTCAAAGAAAATTATTCTCATAAGTAAATAAAATTTAAAGTCTCTCTGTGAAATGTCATGCTCAAGTGCATGGGAATCTGGAAAGTGCCCAAGAAGTTAAAGAAAAAAGAAGTAAAAGAATAAGGCCAGGTATTTGTTGCACTTGTCTCAGGTACACAGGGTAGGTGTGGAATATGGAAGCAGACACTTTCCATGGGAACATTTTTAGCCCTCACACCCAAGTCCACCCCATCACTACCATAGAATGATATATTTACACAGATGAGTCCCTATTTGAGAAAGGCAACATGTGGAACTCCAAAAGTACAAAATAGGTACATTATTGATGATTATTCTACTACAAAAGATTCTTTGCTCTCAAAAATACAAATTAAAAGTTCCTGCAACATGCATCTGTTGCATGAGCTGAATTCTATCTAGATGAAAAGAACATTAATATACCGCTGAGTAAATCTGCAAAAACTAGGAATTTCTGGTGTTGCTATTCTTGTCTTTCTTCTGGATTTGGAATTTTAAAAAAAGATATAATTCTTAATGAAATGCAACTTAAAAACTTCACTAATTCCCCAGCCTACGGTTGCATAGCATTTAGTTCCCATTTCTGTGGATCTTTCTCCCTATGTTCTCTACACAGATGGTCCCCGACTTTCAATGGTTTCTTCAGCTTTCTGATGGAGGCACAAAAGTGATGGCAGTAGAATCCATACTTTGCGCACTGATCTTTGGCTGTCCTTGATCTGGACTAGCCATATGGAAGATACTCTCAAGTGACACTGGGCAGTGACAGCTCCCAGCCAGCTACATGATCATAGGGGGAAACAATTAAAACTCCACAGTGTACTGTCTGCTAAGCTAGGATGCTCAATATTTGAGGTGTATCTGATGCATTATTCAACTTATAATACTTTCAATTTTATTTTATTTAGTGTATGTGTTCTAATTAGTTATCCATGACAACAGAATGCATTTCAATTCATTGTACATGAATGGAGCACAACTATGTATGTCTTTGGTTGTACATGATGTAGACTCAGATCACTTGTGCAATCATACAAGTACCTAGGGTAATGATGTCAATCTCATTCCACCATCTTTCTGCTCCCCTGCCTGCATCCCCTGCCTCACTCCCCTTTGCTCAATCCAAAGTTCCTCCCTTCATCCCCACCCCCATTATGGATCAGCATCCACATATCAGAGAAAACATTTGGCCTTTGGTTTTTGGGGATCGGCTTGGGTTTCAGGATGTAATCCCATCCTAAGCTGGGGAGCATCTGTATTCTTTTTGCTAAAATACACAATTCAAGCAAATTTCCCATTCATCTTGTTTTGTTACTATCCTATTTGTGATGAAATTTTGTATATTTTATATGTGGGAAAGAATTAGTATTTTGAAATTTCTATTTATTCTAATTGTTATTTATTACATGCCTTTGGGAGTCTAGGTGCTAACACTATTCTTTAATTACTTTATAAAACAGGGAAGTTAGTAAATATATATATATGTGTGTGTGCATGTGTGTAGTATATATAAACACACACACACACACACACACACACACACACACACACACATATATATATATATATATATATATATATTTGGCCTGCCTTAAAAATAAGACCTTAAAATTTTCATCAACTTGTGATTAAATAGTCATGCCCCTTAAGTTCCAAAAGGATAGGTGTATTTCTGGCTTGGAAATTACATTTTAGAAACTTGTTTGAAAACTTGCCTCTCAACATCTTACAATTTGCAGAAAGATGAAGGCAAGTCTTTGGGGGCTGAAATCCCCTAGAGTTCCTATTCTCTTGTCATGTCTAGTTTTTAAACACCTCCTGAGGATTTTGATAGCAGAAGAAAATATCTAGCAGTGACTTTTATGTGAGGCCAAATGTTAGAATATATAACCACTTACTGTTGACTAGGCTGAGGTAGTTTTTCTACTGTTGGTTAAAAAACAAATAGTCTTCAATGACCATTTTAAAAAAGGATCAACAGGAATCTTTCTAACCATCTCTCTCTACATATATATCCATCTTTATATATATATCTTTATAAACATATATACATCTATATATATGTGCATATATACACACATACCAGAAAGAAAGTTGCCAAGATCTTTGTGTCTTGTCAGATGCTTTAAAGAAAATACAAGTGGCTTTGATTTCCAATGTTTATAAAGAGAGAAGGGACATACTTAGCTTCATGGGTAGAAAACTCAGGACTAACAGATACCTGTACTGCATGGACAGAATGCATTACTAGCTGTTATTGCAATGAAGGATTATGGTAACTCATGTGTGAGTTAGTACCCTCCAAACAGCATTTATATCAAACAAATTGTCTTCAGAAAACATCTACAACAGGATGAATTTAGTCTAATACTTTGGGGTCTCCCATAAGTCCAGCTTTTTGCAATTGAATCTGGAATTCTTTCTTTACTCCATCTGTTCAGTTTTTCAAGAAATAAAAGGTTATCTTTCCTGTGAGATGTTTTTGGATCATCCTTTCTCTTTCTGAGTCTCCAGAACACTCCATCTTCTCATCATTAGAACCCTAAGCAGATAGTCTTGGAATATGTTGCTTAGTGAGTTCCTCGGAGTGATCCTGTTTCTTCTGCTTGCTCTGAGCCCTTCTACTTAGAACAGTTCTTGGCGTACAACCACCAGATAAATGAAAGAGGTCATACACGCAATGGAGTGGTATACACAAACCACCCTATGTGTTTAATGAATTGATAACTCCATCTTTTTGGAAGAATTCAAAAGCTAATTCAGATAATCTTTAGATAAATGTCTCCTCCAAATGCCCAGGTTCATTATAGTAGTTGCAAACATGGAGACAGCTTTTCACCAAGGCTATGATGGCAAAAGGTCCATTCACAGATGTCAACATCCTTCCAAATGTCTCCAGTCAAAATATTGATTGTTTCTGCCTCTTGCCCTCCCTCACTTGCTATTTCAGAATGTTATAGAACAGGAATGCCAAAAGAAAAGAATTGGAAGAAAGTAGATAAGGAGAGCAAGAAAGGAGGCGCAGAAGAATTAGATTTCTTTTTTCCATCAGCCAAAGCACGATCCTATCTTAGGATCGTGGGTGGGAGGGGCTAACATATGGAAATATTTATCTTTAAAACGGAGTTCAAGTGTTGTGGGGCAAAGTGAGTAACAATCCCTGAAAACTATGCCCATGATAACCGAGCCCTTTAACTTTGTATTAACTTTCAAATTCTTCAATTTGAGAACTGGGAAGTTTTAAGAGGCCAGAAAATGATTTCTCCAGAATCTGTTCTCTCCTACCAACCAGGAGCGTTGACAAGAGCAAGGAAAGCTTTTAATGACTCTCGCTCTTCCTGGGGCCAGGCTGAGGGAGTGCTGATGAGCTTAATTTGATGATATTATGCCATGACATTGTGTCAGTATGCGATGATGTGTTGCGATGGCACAGCGTCATCACGTGGTGACGCAACATCATGACGTAAGACGTCACAACGCCAGTCAAAGACCTGGCTCCAGAAGGGACTTAGACTTGAGCAACACATCTGCACTTAATTAAGACTAGAGATCTAAGGTGGGGTGACGGCATACCTGTACACTACAGGTTAGAAAATGCTTCCTTGTGTGAGTTATGACTCTTATTTGTTTATGGTTCCTTCTAGGAATTGTAGCCTCTCTCCTTGCAAAGCAGGTTTAGAAATAAAAATATGGTTTATTTAATAGACTGCTAAGACAGATTGTCCCTATGTCTGTTTTATCCTTGGACTATGAACTGGTGATAAATGTAAAATATGATTTCACAAGTTTTATAAAATATAATCTCTTAATTTGCGTATTTATTAAAAATTATTTAGTACCCCACAGAGCTCCATGTGAATGATTTATAATCGAAATTACTTTGTAACTAATACCTTTTGTATGCATCCATTTCATAATAATAATCATACACTAAGATTCCAATGACATTAAAATGTTAAAAAGGTGGAATGATTTGCAAACATAGTTCCAGTGTGTTAGAGAAAGAGAGATTAATTGTTCAATCCTGAGAAAGTGTTATATCTACTTTGTGCCTCAGTTCCACTGTCTTGAAAATGAATATAGTGTACTTTTTTCTGATTTGATAGGGATATTATATGGGCAAAGTATATACATTTCTTTGTGTTCTTTGAAACAAAGTGTTATGCAAATTTAGGGCAATATTAAGTACTTTCTTCAGGCTACATTGACCACTTATGACCTTACCATCAAATGGAGTGTTTTAGTCAGCTTTTTTTGTTACCATGACCAAGAGGCCCCACAAGAACAATTAGAGAAGGCCAAGTTATTTTGGTTCATGGTTTCAGAGGTCTCAGTCAATAGGTGGCAGACTCCACAGTTCTGGGCTCAAAGTGAGGCAAAAAAAACATCATGCCTGAAGAGTATGGTAGAGGAAAGCAGCTCAGGATATGGTAATCAGGAAGTAGAGAGACAGAGAGCGAGCTCCTCTTACCAGGGGAAAAAAATAAAAACCCCCAAATCATGCCCCTAAGTGACCTGGCTCCTCTAACCACATCCTGCCTGCCTTCAGTTGCCACCCAGTTAATCTCTTAGGGAACTAATCCAGTGATTGGGTTACACTTCTCATTATCTAATCATTTCACCTCTGAATTTTCTTGCATTGTCTCACTCATGAACCTTTGGGGGAAACACCACAGATCCAAACTATCACATGGAGAAAATTCGTTGAATTAAAACTAAGGTGGGTTTCATATTTCATACTTTGTTTTTACTACCCCATCCCCTGATTGTTTCAATGTTTAGATTTCTGTGCTCAGCTGTGAATTAGACACTGAAGTAGAGGGGACAGTGATAACAAGATTTTATTTGTGATGTTTAAAGTTTTGGTCACTCTTGTCCTGTGAATGTTGATAGAAAGGTGCATGTTTTCAACTAGTGAAAGGAAATTTACCACTTACATTAGGGAGAACTTAGTTTGAGCAAAGGTTCACAGTTCCCTAATCACACGTGGCTTTGGCAATTCACAATCGAGAGAATTTTGAGAAAGGCTAAGTGCTTCAAGGGTTCTTCGTTACTGATTTTCCATGGTGAAGTGAAGCGATTGCTTTGTTGTCTTAAAATTCACATTTTCCTCATTACTCTTCCTGTAACTCCAGTAAAAATGGACCCAAATTTTGTGCCTTCTGAAAGCGACACATGACTTTTTGATGGAGTTTGAAATGGAGGCTGATTACTTTTGAATACTGAAGCTCCACTGGTTGGCAGCTCACATCTGCAGCAGAGAAAAACAATTAGCAAATTTGTGAATTATCTTTGGTTTACACATTAAACAAGCAAAGTAATTCTTTATAACTTTAACCAATGGACCGTGTCTTGATTACAGGATATTGTTGCTTATTAATAAATGGGGCTATTTTTAGATTTTTGCCCAGTGCCTCTGCATCTCACTTGCCTTTTTTTAATCTTAGTCACATCACATGCCTCTGTATGGCCCAGAGAACTATTAAGAACTGTAAGGCATTGACAGTAGAACATCACACTAAGTACCCAGCCCTTCTGGTCATAGGGCCCTGTGCAGGTGCATAGGTTACACACCCATGTGGCCCTGCCAGTCATGCATCTGGCAGCTTGGATCCTGTGTGTCACCTCATGGTTCCTATAGTTTAACACCAGTTTGTATGATTTCCAACTTTGGATGGATCCATTAAGGTGAGTTTTGCTCTATTTATAATACTTTTATTTTTTTATCTGCAAATCCCTTAAATAACTTGACTTAATGGGATTTAAGTTAAAATTGAAGAATGCCTAGTGCAGATAAAATCTGAATTTCCTAAATTAAAAATTTTTTCCCCCAAATTTGTATGGTATTCAGAATAAGTGCTGCTAACCAGTACCTGACCTGAGGTAAAGAATGTGTCATTAAGAAATTGGAAAGTTTAATTGGTATAGAAATCATAATCTAATTATTTTTAATGATGTTTTCTTGATTCTAGGTGTGAGGTCAGACTTTCCTTCCAGAATTTTGTTGATGCTAATGATTACTCTGGAAACATTTTTTTTCCCTTAAATATAGCAAACTTTGATCCTGTTCCTCTCTGAATTGTTACCAATTTCAGATGGTAGAATCTGAACTAATGAGGCTTTGGTGTTGGTGTTTTTTTCTACCTGAGAAGAACTTTGTGTGTGTGTGTGTGTGTGTGTGTGTGTGTGTGTGTGTCTGTGTGTGTACATGTTTGGTGTAGGTAGATATCAGTCTGAACTTCATACAACACCTTGCTGAGGCCATTATTAACATGAATGAGTCTTTTGTGATCACCTTTCTTTTAGACAACTTCTTGGTTATAGTTTGTTTTCTTTCAGGCTTCCAAAGGAGTTCAAAATTCATTCAGACAAAATTTTCATCAATGCCTAAGTCGCCTCTGTAGTATCTCTCTGACAGTTGGGTTGTTCAGACTGTTCTTCCTCTACCCATACATGGAAACTCATTCTCATATGCCCATAATGTACATTCACTTATCATGCCAATTCATTCTTATTTGACTTCTTTGGCTCCTTTAGAGTAGGTCTGTTTTCATTTTATAGGCCACTTTGAAAATATTTAAAGATAGCTATCATATTCATCTTCAGTTTTCCTTTCTTCAAACTAAACACATCATTTTTATAAAAATGTCCTTTCAGTTGACAGAGGAAGCTTGAATTTTCTTACCCTTCTCATGTGAGAAATTAAATATATCTTTCTCTATTTCTTTAAGGTTCATTGCCAGTTTGTATCTTTAAAAGTTCGGAATCAAACCCTTTTGCTCTATGTGGTTAAATTACCACTGTGGAGAAGAGCAGGCCTCTGGCCTCCTTTCTCCAAGATACTTTTCTTATTTCTATTGTGGTACCTAAAGGGGGCACCAGCTTTTGGGTAGCCAACCCCATTGTTGATTCAAATTGAATTTATTGTTAACCAAAGCTATAGCGTCTCCTTCAAAGTAGCTGCCAAACCAGGCTTTTTCTTTTCTTTCTTTTTAAACATTCTGTACTTGAGCTGTTTCCTTTTTGGATCCTAAACTTATTTCTGTTGAATTTCAATTTGTTCAAATTGACCCATCTATTCACCCTGTCAGATCTATTTTGGTTTATATAACACATTTATCACCCCACTCAAATTTTTGTCATCTTCACCTTTTGGGACCTTGCTGTCTATTTATCTATGCCATGGACTATCTGGGAACAGGAGAAGGTCAAGGATAGAACCCTGTGGTTCAGTTTTCTGTCCAAGTTGAGATCCTTTCCTTTGTCACTAGCCTTTGGGTTGAGCTGTTCAACTAGTAACTAATTGTCCTAGAATCCAGCCTACATTTTTTCCATTTTTCCTCTTTGGATGTGAAAGACCCTGTCAAATATTTTGGTAGAACCTAGCATACGTTATTGACTGTATTTCCTGATGAAACAGATCAGTAACTCCTTTAAAGTAAGCTATGAAGTCTATGTACATAACATAATATATCAAGGAGTTTGGTGAAGAGAAAAAGATACAACAAATAATTCACAAAATCAGTCATCCACAGTAGTAAGACAACTGCATCTATCTACATGGGAAGAAGGTCTGGGTGCAGCTTTGAGTTAGTTTTCTATTTACTAGAGGAGCACATCATCATAACAGTGATTTATAATAGAAGAAGTAGGATGGGGTAAGAAGTAGGATGTTGTAGGTAAGTATTGAATGGAGGCCAGAAGTTGGTAGAGTGATAGTACCAGGGTGAAGTGCTCCAAAGTTCACTTTCAATGTACTTGTCTGTCTTTGATTATTAATATTGTCATGAAGGTAAGCCAAGACAGACTTTGAATCTTGACTGGGGTTTTATAGTAGTGTGATCCTATATCATTTAGGTACAGGATACCTACTTTTTAGAGTTACTGTAAGGATTAAATTAGAAGTGGTCATAAGTACCTTCCTTAGTCCATGACATTGTGTGAGATTAATAATTAATCCTGTTAATTAATTAAGCAAGCATTAGCTGTATGCTTTATGGCAGATAATAGGATTTTTTTGTATAATAACTGAGAAGCAATGTGCATTTTTCCTTCTATTAAAGTGTATATATATACACACACACCACATATATAATTAATATAAATAAACATATCTTGCTTGATCTAGCTTGGATCTACATGATTCAATTAATATATTTATTATTTTTCAACCAAAAGCATTGAAACTTTAGACTGAGATTGTATATCAAAGGCCAGAACAATTGGCTTTGCTTATTACATAGAACCAAAAGATTTCAGAGATGGGAGGAACTTTATAAATAATAAAGTCCACTTCGCATATATCCTAGATTAAGAAACTGAAGCCAAGAGATGTTGAATGGTTTTATAAAACCACTTAGCACATCTTAGAGCTAAAAGCAAATTTGCTTGTTTTTTTGACTCGTATTCCTAGCCAATCAGTATTAGATATGTTTCCTACAACATCACACTTACCAAATGCCTATAAAGGTGTCTTGAACCCTCAGATTTGTGATACAGTGTCACAAAAACCATAAGGAGGAAAATACCATCCTGACCGGATTTACTGATTTTGAGTATGCAAATTACTAAAACTTAAAAGGATATGAAAAATTTCAGTGATAGGTATACTTTTTGTGCATTTGAAATATCTTGTAATAAATAATAAATTCGTCAAAATTAGTCACTCTTTGTAGTCATAGTGATGTTTATGTTGTTGAAATAACAAGTGACATTCAGAGATAGAATCTATAAACCAGCCTATTTGGAAAGGGAATTTCTGATGTAAGGCATAACTGAGGAAAGATCAAACAAACCAAGGCCTAAAATGAGAAGCTCAGTTTTATTTTCATGGAAAAAATCAGCTAGTTATTTGGGTAGAATCATTTCTGATAAAGAGGTGGAGGTGATGCCCAAAGAATAGGAATAAAGAAATGAATACTGCTATATTGTTGATTTGAAATTCTCTTCCACTTGGTGAAAGGTATTGCTAAAGGGAAAGATTCTCCTTCAAGGAAAGATTACTTAAAAATTCAAGGTTACTTTCTAAATCTCACATAGCTTGTCTATGTGCCAGATTTTTCTGGTTTTATTTTTGTTCTTTTTGTCTTAAAATGTATCTTAGAACACAAGTTCTATGATTCCTGCTTTGTGATATGTTATTAGTCCCTGTCCCATTTGCTGGGGCCATTGTAAACAAGGGGGCTATTAGGGCGGACAGCTGGACAAGGAACAACCTCAGAGGGAGCTGCAGTTCGTGTATGGAGAAGAAAAAGAGAAGGGACTGGGCTTTCTGTCTGAGCACCAAAATAGATTTTAGTGATTCAAGAGGCAGAGAACTTCAGAGTCCCTGAACTTAACCTCCTCTGTTTTGCAAATTAGGAGACCAAGGCCCAGGGAGAGAAAATAATCTGCAGATCACCAGAGTTAATATCAGAGTTGGGCTTCAAACTCAGGTAATTTGATTACAAATTTCAGTTGGTCATTCTTTTTCACTAAAAATTTTAATGAGACAATGCATCTCTACAAAAGATACGCCAACGTAAGAAAGAACTATGTGCCTGCGCCTCACTTAGCCATGCTAAACCTCAACCTGTTTAGAGGTTTAGATTTAGGTTTTTAAATACATAAAATTGAGGAAGCCCCATAAGACACATCCTTTATCCCCCTTCCTCTCCTTTTCCAAGAAACAGTAGCTACTTAGTATCCTTATCAGGTCTTTCTGATTTTACTAAATGTGGTCATGCCACAAACAACACCCAATATTATTCAGCACTTCATAATCATTATCAGTCTACACATAATCTCTATTTCCTTGCTTCTTTTGCTCAATATTATATTTCTGAGATTTCTCTGTGTTGATACATGTAGTTCCAGTTCATTCATTTTAACTGTGAGTGGTATTTCAATGCACAAATGTGCCACAATTTACCTGTTCTTCTCTGTTGATAGGAAGTCAGTTGATTTTTCATTGTTAGATAATGTCACAGTGAACATTCATGAATTTTCCATCTGCACTGGTGTGTGTTTCTTGCTGGTGGGCTATGGAAAGGGTAGGGAGCTCCTCAGGTCAGCAAGGCCTAAGGCATCTGGAGCCCCTGGACTTTTAGCTTCGGGCCCCTGGAAGTTTCAAGTACTTAACATGGAGTATTGCACAAGCCCTTGACATTTTCCCTTTCTGCCTAGATGTAAAAAAATTAGGAAACACTGTTCTAAAGGAGTGGTTTTCAAACTTTAGCATGCATCAGCATCACCTGGAGGCCTTATTAAAAAGATTGCTGAGCCCCATCCCCAGAATTATGATTTGGGTATCTAGACTGGGGTCCAAGTATTTGCATTCTAATAAAGTCCTAAGTGATGTTAACTTTCCTGGTCAGGGGACCACCTCTGAGGGCCACTAGGGTATATCTCTAGGACTTGAACTGTGAGTACCAAATGATTATTCAAATACATTTGCATTTTTGCAAAGCATCTTATTTTTGGATATGATATAATCTGGAATATAATTTTAAGATGGAAATGATAAGATTCTATAATAACTTGGAATTTGAAAGCTTTTGTGTCAGAGAAAGAGGGAGAGCATTTATGCATGCTCAGAAACAACTTCCCCATAATAGTAAATTCTGCATTCCATTTTGTGTGCAAACCAGAAAGAGGACTTTAAAAAGACAATTAAATGAGAAAAGCAGTCCTCCCTTCCTTCCCCTGTTATCTTTATGGAGTAATCAATAGGTCTAAGACCCACTCACCAAGGAAGGAAAAATAAAAAGGGAAATGTTACAATTAAAGCTTTGACAACCCTCAGCAAGGTTGAAAAGTAATCCGAATGTGCTGTGATCCACACTTCTTTGGGGGTCTGCTGAGTCTCTTTCTGTTGAGGTCCTTGCTCATTCCTGTCTACTATGGTTTGTCCCCACAAGGTGCTGGAAGCCTGGTCTGTAATGTAATGGTATTGAGAGGTGGTGGGTCTTGAAGAGGCGGGGCTGTGGAAGGTGACAGGTCATGGGGCCACCCCTCTTGGAAGGGGTTAACGCTGGGCCCAAGGAGTGGGGTGGATCTTGCAAGAAGTGGATCAGTTCTTGTCAGAGTAGGTTGTTCTGAAAAAGCAAACCTGGCTTCTCCCCTGTCTCTTTCCTCTCTCCCTATGTGACCTCTCTCTCAAACTTGCTCCTGTCTGCTGTGTTGTGACTCAGCATTGCAACCATCCCAAGAGGACTCCAGCTGTGGTTGCCCCGTTTTGGACTTTCAGCCTCCAAATTGTGAGCTAAACGAACCTCTTTTCTTTACACATTAACTAGCATCACCTACTCTGTTATAGCAACAGAAAACTGATTAAGACACTATCCCTGCTGTTGCATAAGCCTGGGTCAATGTGCCTGGTTTAAAAATCCAACACTAATAGTCTTCAGATCAAATTTGTATAACCTATTTTGTGCTATTTAACCTGGAGTCACCTAATTGTCACTACTGGGTAAGTGGAAACATTTCTTTCACAAATTCCTCTGTATATAGGCATCCTATGTTTCTTACCAGTAATATTATGAGAAAGTAAGAGAAAGAGGGAGGGCAGGAAGACTGTTTATCTTTGTCAAGCAAAATTCTGATGGAAGGCAGCATTTCTGGTATGCAAGATGGGATAGAACTTGGGAAGTACATCTTTCAGTTCATAGATTTTAAAAAAGAGTCAATAATCAAGTGGTAAAACAACTTTTAAAGACAACAATCTCATACTTTAGGAGAGCAGGAATATACTGTTGAGCTCCGAATTTCAAGGGCTAGATAAAATAAATCCCCAGGTTTGTAGATTTATTTGAAACAAATCTCATATTTGAACATCTAGGTTTAAAATTATATTTTGTAAGTGATTCAGAAATAAAACCCAGAAAGTCTGGATCTATACCATTCAAACCATTTTTATTTAAAAATATAGGATTTATATAAAAGTCTATAAAATTCAAAACATATGATTAAGATAAAATCACGAAACTCTTTAACATATGATATCATACCGTAAATGGAGATTTTGTGAAGCTCTTTCACAAGGTGAAATCCATGTTGGTCTTATTCCATGTACCACTCTTTGACCTTGGACAGGCTCTGCTTTTGATACCAGTCTACGCTATGTTGTCAAATTATTTAATCTTTCTTAGCTTCCTCATCTGGAATAAAAGCATAGTAACAGTGTCTGTCCAGCTGCTGGGAGACTTAAGGGCATGAACTCTCCCTCAGGACTACAGTGGTTTCCTCACTGTCCTTGCAGCTTCTCCAGCCTGTCCTTTGCAGAGGTCCTTTAAAATTCTGCCAGGTCACCTTATTCCTCAGCTCAAAACTCTTCAGTGGCTTTTCATTTTGGTCAGAGTAAAGGCCACCAGGACCATCACCATCTGACTTCTGTACCTCCCTGACATCACCTCCTTGTCCCTCTGCCTCATCATCCAGCCACCCCGGCCTCCTGGCTGCTCCCTGGATACACCAGGAGCGCTCTTGGGGTGGGTCCTCGGACTCATTACCTTACCTCCTTCAGGTCCTCATTCAGGTGGCATCTTCTCAGTGAGGCTCAGAGCGTCCTTCACAAAATCTCACACCTGCCCCTTTCCCCTGCCCTCTCTACCTTCTTCTATGTGTTCTTTTCCTCTCAACTATTTTTTTTTTTTATTTTTGTTTTTGGTACTGGGTATTGAACTCAGGGTACTTTATCACTGAGGTACATCCTCAGCCCTTTTTATTTTTTATTTTGAAACAGGGTCTCACTCAATTGGTGAGGCTGGCCTTGAACTTGAGATCCTCTTGCCTCAGTCTCCCACACTGCAGGAATTATAGGTGTGCACCATCAAGCCTGGCACTATTTGCTCCAGTCTTGTTTGTTTCCCCTTTTGTTTCGTGAAGGCAGTAATCATTGTTTTATATACTGATTATTTTAAGAACCTAGAACAGTACCCAGTCAACTGTGTTCAATACATACTTATTGAGAAAAGAAACTTTGGATGAAGCCACTTAGTATAGTAGCCTGCATATAGAAGGTATTGAAAAAAACCTTGGACAGTTATATAATCAGAGAGATTTTGCTTTGTTTTTTAGAAATGGTAAAAAAAAAAAAAAAAAAAAGAATGTCAGAAAGAATAAAAAAGGTGGAAGGAGAAAAGAAGAGAGAACCACAAACAGGAGAGAAAGCAAAAGGAAAAGACTTTAGAGGAAGTTAAAACTTTAACAAAAAGGAAAAAAAAAAAACCCTCCTTGACTACTTTCTTGCTTGTTCCTCAACTTGCCCCACCGCCAAAGTCCCAAAGTAGAGTGAAAATTGTAATAAGAGACATTTAATGTGTGTAGATGAGGGTGGACAAACTTTCTGTAAAGAGCCAGATAGTGAATACTTTTTAGGCTTTGTGGGTTTGTCGGGTCTCTGTGTCAACTACTCAGCTCGATATGATTGCCTGAAAGCAACTGTGGAAAACATGCAATGAATTGGCATGACTGTGCTTCAGTAAACCTTTCTTTTTTTAAATAAAATTTCAGTTTTTAAAATTAGTACATTTCAGTTATACAGAATAATGAGTTTCATTGTGGCATTTTTGTATGTGAGAATAATGTACTTTGATCATACCCACCACCTTTTGTCCTCCCCTCCAGCTGTCCCTGATGCTCTTCCTTAATGGTCCTGTTACTTCCTGTTCATCTTTTTAAAATTTTCCCTAGATTCCACATAGGAGAGAAAACATGCAATACTTGTCTTTCTGAGTCTGACTTATTTCACTTAACACTATGATCTCCAATTCCATCCATTTCCCTGCAAATGACAGAATTTTATTCCAACTTTGTGACTGAATACTCCATTATATATATAATACCACATTTTTATTATCCATTTATTTGTCGATGGGTGCCTAGACTGAGTCCATAACTTGGCTATTGTGAATTGTGCTGTGATAAACCTGGGTTTGTAGTACATGTACATACTATTTCTATAGTATGCTGATTCTAGTTCTGTCAAGGTATATACCTAGCTTTGATATAGCTGTATCATATGATATTTCTATTTTTAGTTTTTTGACAAACCTCCATAAGTGTTTTCCATAGTGGTTGAACTAGTTTACTTCCCACCAACAGTATATAAAGGTTCCTTAATGCCCTACATCTTACCAGCATTTATTGTTTTTTGTATTCTTGATAATAGTCATTCAGCGAGAATGGAGTGAGATGGAATCTCAATGTAGTTTTTTTTTTTTAATTTGTTTTTAGTTGTCGATGGACCTTTATTTATTTATGTGTGGTGCTGAGATCAAACCCAGTGCCTCACACATGCCAGGCAAGTGCTCTAACACTGAGTTATGACCCCAACCCCTCAATATAGTTTTGATTTATATTTCTCTGATGGCTAAAGATGAACTTTTTTTTTCCATGTAATTGTGCATGACTGTGTTCCAGTAAACCTTGTAAAACAACAAACAAACAAACAAACAAAAACAGGCTGTGTAGACTATAGCTTGCTGGCCCCTGGCCCAGTGTACATATTTGCTAAATATTATTCAGTATAGACTATAGCCTAGTGGATAACTTAAGGAAAATCTATTCTATTCACCAAGACTATTCATGACAAAAACGTACACCAACTAGGAATGCAGTAGACCTTCCTGATGTGAAGAATATGGACTAAAAATCTTTCGAAAAGCAAAGGTGAGAATTTTTAATGTGTCCTTTTAAGAAGATCAAGTCAGAAATATTGTTCTTTTCCATTTATCATGGGTATTGTTAGTCTTGAATATTTTAATAGCATAAGAAAGAAAATTATTTACAGGTATAAGAAAGAAGAAGAAAGAAATTAAAGTTGTTCTTCCTTGTAGATTACATCATTATTAAAAAGAAAATCCAAGATAATCCATAAATTATTTGAATGAATGAGAGAGTTTATAAATCCCTTGGATACCAAGACAATTATGCAAATTAATAACATTCTTATAAAAATAAAAGCTAACATTTACATTTGATTACGCCGTGCTAGGCACTTTGCATATGTTAACTTAGTTGGTCTCTTAAGGACCTTGTGAAGTAGCACAGGTATTTGAGAAAACTGAGGCACAGAGAGGTTAAGGAACTTGTCCAATGTGACACAGCTAGTAAATAAGGAAATCAGAATGCACTTACTCCAGAATTAGGGATATTGCTTTTTTTCCTCTTATATGTCAGAAGCAATCCATTACAAACATAATAAAAAAATACTTTACTTAACATAACATAAACTAGAACTATATGTAGGAAAAATCATTATGGAGAAATGATAAACATTACTGAAATACAGAGAAGTCCTGAATACTTGGTGAGATAATATTATGTATTTGAATTCATATGTTTCTGTATTGCAGAGTTCTCTACCTTCATTTATAAATTCAATGAAATTTTAATTAAATGCCAACTGATTGTGATGTATGTGAAAGACTAGACAGATTCTGAAATTCATATGGAAACATAAAATTACAAGACAATTTTGAAAGAAAAACAAGTATTTGCCTATATATTGATTTACCAAAAAGCTTCAGTACATAGCACAGTATTGACTGAGCACAGGAATCAATGAATATATCAAATACAACAGAATAGGTGGCTTGAGAGATTACTCATATGGGAACTTGAAATATGGAGGTTCACGTGATTACTACAATGCAGAAAAAAGACCTCTACAATGAAAACTACAGAAGACTTAAGAAAGAAATTGAAGAAAACATTAGAAGATGGAAAGATCTCCCATGTTCTTGGATAGGCAGAATTAATATTATCAAAGTGACCATACTACCAAAAGTGCTATAAAAATTCAATGCAATTTCTATCAAAATTCCAATGATGTTCTTCATAGAAATAGAAAAAATGGTCATTAAATTCATTTGAAAAAGTAAGAGGCCCAGAATAGCCAAAGCACCCCTTAGTGAGAAAAGTGAAGCTGGAGGCATCATAATACCAGACCTTAAATTATACTACAGAGATGTAGTAACAAAATGGCATGGTATTGGTACCAAAACAGACAAAGACAATGGAAGAATGGAAGACACAGAAACAAACCCAGATAAATACAGTTATCTCATACTAGACAAAGGCGCTACAAATACACATTGGGGAAAATATAGCCTCTTCAACAAATGGTGCTGGGAAAACTGGAAATCCATATGTAACAATGAAATTTTACCTCTGTCTTTCACCCTGCACAAAACTCAAGACCTAGGCATTAGACCAGAAACCCAACATCTACTAGAAGAAAATGCCAGCCCAACACTCCATCATGTCGGCTTAGGGACTGACTTTCTCAACAAGACTCCTAAAGCACAAGAAGTAAAGTCAAGAATCAACGAATGGGATGATGTCAAACTAAAAAGCTTCTTCATGGCAAAGGAAAAAAATCAAGAACATGAAGAGAGCCTACGGAATGGGAGGAAATCTTTGCCACTCGTACCTCAGATAGAGCATTAATCTCCAGCATATACAAAGAACTCAAAAAATTAACACCAAAAAAAAAAAAAAAAAAACCAAAACAACAACAACAACAACAATATCCTAGTCAATAAATGGGCAAAAGAACTGATCAGACACTTCACAGAAAAAGAAATACGAATGATCAACAAATATATGAAAAAATGTTCAACATCTCTAGCAGTTACAGAAATGCAAATTAAAACTATATATATATATATATATATAAACTATATTGAGATTTCATCTCCAGTTATCTTGACAACAATTAAGAATTCAAGTAACAATAAATGCTGGCAAGGATGTGGGAAAAGGATACCCTCCTACATTGGTGGTGGGACTGCAAATTGTTGCAACCACTCTGGAAATCAGTGTGGAGTATCAGAAAACTAGAAATGGAACCACCATTTGACCCAGTTATCCCACTCCTGGACATATACCCATAGAACTTAAAATCAGCATACCACAGTGAAGCCATCACATCAATGTTTATAACAGTTCAGTTCACAATAGCTAAGCTATGGAACCAGCCTAGGTGCCCTTCAACAGATGAATGGACAAAGAAAATGTAGTACATAAACACAAAGAATATTACTCAGCCATAAAAAGAATGACTTTTTACGACATTTGCTGGAAAATGAATGACTCTGGAGACTCCTTATGCTAAGCAAAATAAGCCAATCCCTAAAATCCAAAGGTCAGATGTTCTCTTTGATATGTGGATGCTAACATACAACAAGGAGGGGAGGGGCAGAATAGAAGTTTGGTAGATTAGACAAAGGTGAATGAAGGAAAGGGAGTGGCACAGGAAATAGAGAAGACAGTAGAATGTATCTGACTTAAATTTCCTGTGTACATACATGAATACAACACAGTGGAAGCCCACATCATATATAACCACAAGACTGGGATCCTAATTAGAATAAGATGTACTTCCTGTTCATATAAATATTTCAAAATATACTGTACTGTCATGTATAACTAAAAAGAACAACAACAAGAAGAAGAATGGATCATTCATTAATCTTTTTGTTAGAGTATAAATATTCAAAATACTTTCTGATGATCCTCTGGATTTCAGTAAGTGTCCATGGTGATATTTCCTTTTTGAATTTTGAATTTTGTTAATTTTTTTCCCCTTTCTTTTGGTTAGTTTGGCTAAGGTTATAAATTTTGTTCACCCTTTGAAAAACCAACTCTTTGTTTCATTGATCTTGTGTATTGTTTTCTTATTCTCAATTTAATTAATTTTGGATCTGATTTCAATTATTTCCTATCTTTTGCTATTTTGGTGTTGATTTGTTTTTCTTTTTCTAGGGTCTTGAGATGTATGTTTGATTATTTATTTGACATCTTTCTACTGTATGCACTCAGTGCTTTGTATTTTCCTCTTAGAACTGCCTTCATACTATTCTAAAGATTTTGATATGTTCTATCTCTATTCTCATTTACTTGTAAGAACTTTTAAAATTTCTCCCCTGACTTCTTCAGCTATCCATTGAACATGTTCTATGAATTAATTTTAATACAATTGTATTAAAAGTGTATTATTCAATCTCCAGGTTTTAGAGCAACACTATATTACACTCAATTAGAGACCAAATGTGGAAAATTAAATTTTGTAACTGCACATAGAAAATATAGTTATAGGGTAGATAGGTAGATTGGTAGATATAGGAGTGTATCTTTATGACATCAAGATAAAGAAAAATTAATGGAATAGACTACATGAAATTAGAAATCTCCTATGAGACTAATGACCAAAAACAAAGATAAAGTTAGTGTATATAAAAATAAAGCTGGTGTATATAAAAAATCGAAGACTTCTACAGTTTATTAAGAACTGGGTAAATAATCAAATAGAAAAATGGGCAAAGAATATAAACAGGTCACACATATGAAAGGATGCTCAGAAAGCCAGAACTGGTATGAAATTATGCATAATCTCCCTAGTGAGTAATCAGGAAACTGCAAATTAATAGAAAACTGAGATGCATCTATTCTTATCTAATTGGAAAAAACATTCTGATAATGCCAAGTGTCAATGAGCATGTGAGAAAGCACGTGGGAGTGAAAGGTGGTAAACCTCCTTGGAGAATAATTTGATAACATCTAGTAAATTCTGAAGGGCATACATCCAATGACCTAGTAATTCTGCTCTAGAAAAATGTTCCAAAGGGACTTCTAAATATGTGTATAAGGATTTCTTATAAAATTACTTATAATATGTAATTGTTATATTATTCAAATAAGCTTTAGTACAGAAATGAGTAAATTCTTAACCATGCATGAAATAGAATATTCTAGAAGATAAATAAATTGAATAAAAGAATATTACTAATCCAACAAATATTTTTTAAACATCTATATTATAGGCGCTGCTTGTGACTCAGTACACATTATCGAATAAGACAGGAAAAATTTCTTTCTTACATTATAATGGAGAAGATAGCATATAATAAACAAAATCAACCAGTAAACTTAAAAAATGTTCAAGTTGATAAGTGCAGTCGAACAGCTTTATCAACCTTGGTAGATTTTGAAGTCATATGTTTGAATTGAGGAAAGAGGATTTCAGAAAATGAAACAGAAGTCTAAAATACACACAATTAGGAAAGAAGGAAGTCAAATTATTCCTGTTTTCAGATGATTGATTCTGTACATGAAAAATCCTAATAGCATGCTTTATTTCATATGTGGAAACTAAACAAACAAGAAACAAGATGATCTGAAGGAAGAGGGACTATTCATACTCAGTACTGGGAAGTGAGTGTGGGAGTGGGGTGGGATGACCTGACATGATCAGTGTATAATACATGCTTGTATGGAAATGTCACAGTGAAATCCCATTAATTTGTACAATTAATGTGTTAACAATTATAATAAAAAGAAGATATCAGGAAATAAGTAAAAATTCTGAAATAATATATATTTACAGTAAATATCAGATAAATATAAATATTTTTGAGGTGATGGATATGGTGGTCATCCTACGTTGCTCTTTACATGTTATAGATGTGCACTGAAAATCACACTGCACTCCATAAATAGGTGTGATTATTGTGTGTAAATTAAAATAAGACAGAACAAGAAGTCTGACTGAATCTGCACATTGATGGTGTAATGACGTCTCTGAGGAAAGAGGAAATATGATTGGTATTTTAGTCAGCTTTTTCACTGTGGACTAAAAGACCTGACCGGCACAAATGTAGAGGAAAAGTTTCTTTGGGGTCTCAGAGTTTCAGAGATCTCTCAGTCCATGAACAGCAGGTTCCATTCATTGGGGCCCGAGGTGAAGCAGAACAGCATGACAGAAGAGTATGGCAGAGGGAAACTGCTCACATGAAGATCAGAAGCAGAGAGAGTCTCCACTTACCTGATACAAATATATATCCCAAAGCCACGCCTCCAATACCCCACCTCCTCCAAACACACCCTACCACCTTCACCAGTTAATCCCATCAGAGGATTAATCATTGATTGGGTTAAGACTCTCACAACCCAATCATTTTTCCTCTGAACCTTCTTGCATTTGTCTCACATGTGACCTTTTGGGAAACACCTCACATCCAAACCATAACAGTTGGGGAATAGAAATTACTTTTAAGTTTAGTAAAAGAAATCTGAAGTAAATACTAACAAGATATTGCTCATTAATTTGGGGGTGACAGTTACATAGTTGTAACAGTATTTTCCTTTGTACTTTTTTGTTCTTCAAAGAAAAGAAGCAGATGAGATTGAATAAGAATGAACATAAAGCACTTAGCAGGGTCCTGCCCGACCCCCTGCCTGAGGTGCTCAGTAAACCTCAGCTGTTGCTGCTGTCATTACTGTGGAAATTGTTCCTATTTAATTCTCTCCACTCTCTCCCACACTCCCCGCAGCATCCTTACATAGCCCTCCACTTGCCTGCCTTCATCCCTGGCTGGACTTGCCCAGCAAATTCACCCTGCTGCTCCTACTTGACAGGAAAGGAGTTGGGATTTTGATCCAAATTTGTTACTTAAATTAAATACCATGGAGATTGCCTGATTTTTCATGAAACTATTTCTAAAGAGCACCTACTGAGAGATCCCTCATATATAATTTAGGTAAATTGCTAGTAAAAGATTTATTTTAATTACTTTTAATATCTAAATTATGCTGGAACTTTTAAATAGACTGCACTTGAAGTCCCACATGGAGATGTAAATTCATCTTTCCAAGCTTGATTTCTCCGGGGCAAGGTACATGAGCCATCCAGATTGATATTCCTTCAATTCCCACAGACAGGTGGCATTGGGAGAGGGGCAGCTACCCCGTGCAGAATGGGAAGTCACCAATGCTGTGTCTGTCTCTGCTGGAGAGGTGTGTGTGATTGTACATGCACATGCATGTACAGTGCATGCATGTGCATTCCTGCCCCTCACCAGAGCATGGTACCCCTGGGGGTGATTTCAGAATCCATTTAATGAATCCCTGGAACATCGGCTTCCTTTCAGACCTCCTCCTAGTCAGCTGCTATTGGTGTCTGGAGAGTTCTGTTTTTCCTTCCGACAGGTGTCCCACAGCCTCAGACAGTCAGCTAAGCAGTGCTTGAGGGAGGAGAGTCCCTTCCTCTGCTTTCCTTTCCCTCTGAGCCAAGGATTAGGCAGGGCTTAAAAAAGTGAAGTCCTAAGAAGAGGTCTTCTTCTTCTTCTTCTTTTTTTTTTTTTTTTTTTAACTTTTACATAGTTCATGTGGAAAGGTAAATAAAAAAAAAAAATAAAGAAAAGAAAATCTAGAGTGTCTTTGATATTCTTCAACTCCCCTGAAGGACCCCTGTGCCCCTCATCTCCTGCAACCTCTTGGCCATTGCTCTTCTAGAAGCTCCTTGCCTTACCTAGCCCTGTTACCAAATGTCTCCTTCAGGTGACTTCATAGCCACCTGCCTGCAAAGGCTTTTATCTTTGAAGCTATATCTTTTTTCCTTTTTCCCTTTCCCTTTCCCTTTCCCTTTCCCTTTCCGTTCCCCAACCTGATCCCCTGCCATACCTCCTTGTTTCAGCTCAGTCAGAACTGTGCCTTTGCATCTGCCATTGCTCTGTTCTTCTGTGTGAATGGAACCCACACACTTTCCCTCTGCCCTCCGCTTGGCCCAGTTTAGATGCCAACCCGATGTAATCACACTGCTTACCCTGCAGCCACTTTGCTGCCCTGTCTTTGCTCCGGAAGTTCTTTGTATGTAACCTCTGTTATCACATCTTATGGATTGTACTATAATTGCCTGTTGATCCACTTCCTTTTCAGTGGTAGAGAATTTATTTTATTAACTTGTGTTTCCATAGCACATAGCATTGGGTTTGATCAGGGTCACTGAATGAATAAATGAGTGAATAGAAACTCAGGAAAACACTGATAAATTTGAGCTGCCGTATGCTGATTTGAGGAAGCCCATATGTCATATATTTTAGTCCCTCTCTGCCTAAGTTTTACAGTGGACTAACCTCATAAGGCAAAGTAAAATGAAACACTGCAAAATCTCTTCCCTCCTATGGATGCAACCCTGCCCTAAAACTTACTGATCCCCGCCCATTGTCTGTACCTTAGTTTGCTCTCCTGCATTCAGAGTTGACTCCAGATTCAGAGGACTTTAGGAGCGCCCCATTGCAACATTCCGCTCTGGGCAATTTACCTCCTCCATACCTGACCACAGACATGCTAATTACAGTCATTTACAGGAACTACTTCCATTTATTATTAATTGCTGTGAGACTTAATGATTCAATGTGTGCCATTATTTATTCCTGAAATATGAATTGAATACCTCCTATCAATCACTGTGCTAGGCAATGGATGGAGATGCACAGATTTAGTTTGCTTGTCAGATTAATGTAGTTATATTTTCATTTTGATTCTAATCTGGCAAATTCTCTATTCACCCATGCTTGCTTTTCCCATTCTCTTCTACTTGTACTTTGTTAGATCGCTCATAGCTTTTAAACAACAAGGATTCCTATTCCTCATCCAGAGGAAAGAAGGCAGGCTCAAAGGGAAGAGACTGAGTGAATTTGTGTGGAACCTTGGGTCCAAAGACCCAGCACCCTCTTTGATCTTTCAAAGATGGGGACCACAAACTGGATTTTACCACCTATAGTTCCCTTAGAAGTTCCTCAATAGGGTCATCACCATCCTTACATTTAAAAAAAAAATTAAATTTGTTCTAATTAGTTATACAAGACAGTAGCATATATTTTGACACGTTGTACACCAAAGGAGCACAACTTCTCAATCCTCCAGCTGTACATGGTGCAGAGTGACACCGGTACATACATGTATATAGGGTAATAATGTCCATCTCATTCCACCATCCTTCCCGTACCCACTCCCCCTCCCTTCCCCTCACTCCCCTCTGCACAATCCAAAGTTCCTTCATTCTCCCCTATTCCCCCTCACCCATTATGAATCAGCATTCACTTCTGAGAGAAAACATTCAGCCTTGGGTTTTTTGAGTTTGACTTATTTTACTTAGCATGATACTCTCCAGCTCCACTCACTTACCTGCAAATGCCATAATTTAATTCTTCTCTAGGTTGGTTCCATAGTTTAACTGTCATGAATTGAGTTCCTATCAACATTGATGTGGCTGCATCACTGTGGTATGCTGATTTTAAGTCCTTTGGGTATAAACTGAAGAGTGGGATAGCCAGATCAAATGGTGGTTCCATTATAATTTTCTGAGCACTCCATACTGCTTTCCATAGTGGTTGCATAAAAAGCAGTAGAAGACAGGAAATAATTAAAATAAGAGCTGAAATTAATGAAATCAAAACAAAAGAAACAATTCAAAAAATTGACAAAACGAAAAGGTGGTTCTTTGAAAAAATAAAATAGATAAACCCTTAGCTACACTAACAAAAAAGAGAAAATGCAAATGACTAAAATTTGATGAAAATGGAAGTATCAGGATGGACAGTACTGAAATATGGAAGATAATTAGAAGCCATTTTGAAAATTTATACTCAAATAAAATAGAAAATCTCAAAGACATTGACAAATTCCTAGTGACATATGATCTACCCAAACTATCAGGAGGACATACACTATTTAAACAGATCAATTTCAAGCAATGATATAGAAGAAGCTATCAAAAGCCTACCAACTGAGGAAAAACCCAGGACCAGATGGATTCTCAGTCGAGTTCTACAAGACCTTTAAAGAAGAACTAACACCAAAGTATTCCAGGAAATGGAAAAGGAGGGAACCCTTCCAAACTCATTCTATGAGGCTAGTATCACCCTGATAACCAAATCCAGACAAAAACACATCAAGGAAAGAAAACTTCAGACCAATATCCCTGATGAACATAGATGTGAAAATTCTCAATAAAATTCTGGCAAATTGCATATGAAAACATATTAAAAAGATACTGCCCTATGATCAGGTGGGATTCATCCCAGGGATTAAAGTTTGGTTTAATATATGGAAATCAATAAATGTAATTCATCACATCAATAGACTTAAAGAGAAGATTCATAAGATGATCTCATAGATGCAGAAAAGGCACCTCTTCATGTTCAAAACACTAGAATAACTAGGGATAATAGGACCATACCTCAACATTGTAATAGTTATCTATGCAAAGCCCATGACTAACATCCTTCTAAATGGAGAAAAATTGAAAGCATCCCCTCTAAAAACTGGAAAAAGGCAGAGATGTCTCTTTTACCACTTCTATTCAACATCATCCTTGAAACTAGCCAGAGCAATCAGACAGATAAAAGAAATTAAAGGAAAACAAATAGGAAAAGAAGAACTCAAACTATCATTATTTGCCAACAACATGTTCTATATTTAGAAGATCCAAAAAATTCCATTCTTACATTTTTCTTTTTCTTTTTTTAATTTTTGGTTACTGGGAATTGAACTCAGGGGCACTTGACCACTGAGCCACATCCCCAGCTCTATTTTGTATTTTATTTAGAGACAGGGTCTCACTGCGTTGTTTAGCCCCTCACTTTTGCTGAGGCTGACTTTGAACTCTCTATCCTCCTGTCTCAGCCACCTGAGCTGCTGGTATTACAGGTGTGTGCTACTGCACATCTTTTCACTTGAGTAATCTGCCCCTCAATTCACAAGGATGTAGAGGTAATTTGAAGGACAGGTATTTTCTATGTAACAAGATATCTTTGGTCAGTGAAGAGTGACCACAGTGGTTTTTACTTATCCAGAGAAATAGTGCTTGAGGGGAAATGAGAATATTCTATACTTTCACAATGATAACAGGTGAGATGATCCCCGAGAGAAGACCTTACTGGAGATGGAGTTGTGTTCTCAGCTGTTGTGTTCTTGGCTTTTATGTTCTCACATGAGAGATTTCAAGCAAGACATGCAACTTAGTAAAAGTACAGCAAAGTTTATTGGAAGAGAAATAAGGGGGAGAAGACACTCTCAAGGCAGAGAGTGGGTCCTCTCAGAGGAGTGACAACTCTTTTCTTGGTGACTTCAGTTTTATTGGGGTAGGAGTGGAGGTTTCTGGAGAATTCCTCCCAAACACTACCTTTTAATTTTTGACTGACAGCAAGATCATATCAGATTTTTAAGGCCCTACTGTGCATATTGCTACTTAAAGGCAACTCTCAGTCATTTTGTTTGTGAAAAGGTCGCCGAGGCCCTCTTTCATCAGGTCTGGCCTGGCTCAGGTAACTTGTGTTCTTTACATCTGTGGAGGAGTTTTGGAATTGCACTCCTCAGTCCTAAGAAGGAAGAGAAACCATGAAAATAATAAGCTTGTTAGTCAAGGGTTGTAATATACTGTTATCTTTAAAAATTAGAGCTGGGTCAGAATGGCCCTATGTAGGTTGCTTTAAAGAAAGACAGGCTGAGAGTTAGCACGTAGGCTCAGTCTATAGAGTTAACCCTTTAAACTACCTGCTACCTAACAACATTGGTAACCAAAACAGAAAAAGTAGTTCATTCAGTGGAGATCTAGATAGGCATTTGGGACGTCTGAATGTAAGTTCTTCCAGGTTACTCAAGAGCTACGGAGGCCTTCCAGTATAGCAGCCATGAGAATGAGCCACTCAGATTTCTGAATATAGAAAGTATGATAACTTGATAACCCCAACTGCTGTGTTCTGAAATCCACCCCTGGTACTGCCCATGAGCTGTTCTCAGCCATTGACTGACCGTGGCAGGCACATTAGGCAACCCCTCCCTGGGAGGTACAGGACTCCCATATGGCCTTGCCACATTTGCCTTAGATCTTGCACTATAATTCATACCTAACCTGCTCACCCACCCTACCTGTCTGCCTGCCTGCCTACCTTCCTTTTCTCCTTCACTCAAGAAAGGACCAACATTGTGGACTCAGGCGGTCCCACCCAAAACACATTCCCTCCTCACTTCCTCTCAAAGGAGTTTCCCCTAGTGTATTAGTCTGCTAGGACTGCCGCTGCAGATCCCAGGGGTGGCTTAAACAACAGGAATTTATTTCTCACAGTTCTGAGACTACAAATCCGAGACCAGGGTGTTGGCAGCATTGCTTTTCCCGAGGCCTCTCTCCTCCACCTCTAGCTGTAAGTTTGCTAAGCCTTGGGGACACCGTGGTGAACGGAGAGAGAGCTCTCCTTGGCTTCTTTGCTGTTTTGATGGGTTATCAAAGTCCTTAGCTGTGACTCAGACTTTCAGATATTTCACTTCTTTTCACCATTTATGAAGTATTAAGTTTTGCTATGGTTTTCATGTAACGACATGCCAGTGTCATTATTTTAATAGGCTCAAACCAAGAAGATGAAGAAATACTTCCTCTAAATCTACCACCTCATTTAAGCAGGAAGTATAAAGTTTGGTGTGTCATTTACTGTTGGTGATTTTATTACTTAAATTTTATAATATATTATTATTTAATTTTTATAGCAGCTTTCTGACTTATAGAATTTTCATTTTTAGGTGACAAATCAAGATATGAATATATATTTCTGTGGGTAAATAAATTAAAATTTAATATTTTAAGTTCTTTATATGAGTTCATTCAATATCATTATATTATATTTCATTATAATGTAATGGGTGCATCAAGATGAAATAAAGAGTTCTTTAAAGCTTTGAATATCCTATATATCAGAGAAAATAATTTTTCTGCCTGGACTGGAATGCTCTTCCACCAAATTCATATCCTAGATTTTCTTTAAGGCTGTTCCAAACTTACTTTCCTGATGTAAGCTGCTTATTTTGCCCCATTATTGAAAATCCTTCCTTTCCCCCATTTTTCTGTAAATTTTCTATAAATTACATGTCCTATAACTTTATTACCTTTTTTTTTTTTTTTTAACTTTAGTGGTTTCAGGTATGTATGCGAACTCTGGTCCCCACAGCTAGATTGTCCGTTTCTAGGCATCTCTTCCTATGTTATTTAGATGCTAAGGAAAAGCAAAAGGAGAATAAGATATTGTTCCTATCAGTGTCTCCCTTAACACTGGAAATTGTCAGCAGCAAATCTTGAGGCTCAACTGACAGAAAACAACTTTTAACATGCAAATCAAATGCAATTTATGATAAAATTAATAATATATATATACTGCTGTACCAGTTATTTTGCATCTGGTTATTAGTCATAAATGGTAAATGTGTCTCATGTGTAACTGTGATTGACATTTCTTTTACATTGTCAAATCATGTTTGCAGTTTTTCTTTTCTTCATTATTTTTTAGGTATATATTAAAAGCATCAGAGTTGGCAGGTTTTTGCTGGTGCTAAATATAGTGTGATTTTAACACACGCACACACAAACCTGGATTTCAGCATCTGCCTAGCCAAGCTTCCTTGTCATTCTTGTGTTCTGCAGGGCTGAGGTTATCTTCTGCTTTGTTCCTAGGTTTTGCAACCTCCTCAGTTTGCCTCTCTGTGTTCTCATGTACAAGAAGTTCCTGTTCCTTGCTCCTTTCTGTCCCCTTCTGAAATTGTGAAAGAGCAAAACTTTGGAACCACAGCTCTGGGCTGGTGGACCCAGCAGAATGGTCATACTTTGAGAGTAAGGAGGTTGATGGAGTCTAGGATGCTAGCTAAGGTTGTGGCATAAAGCAGGGACAAAGTTACAGCAAGAGAGACCAGCATTTTACAGTCTTCAGGTCAAGAGGGCAGATGATGTGAGGTGTCCCTCAAAAACTCACGTGGGAGACAATGCAAGAAGTTCAGAGGAGAAATGACTGGGTTGCAAGAGTCTTAACCCAATCAGTGATTGAATCCCCTGAAGGGATTAACTGAGTGGTAACTGAAGTGGTAGGGTGTGGCTGGAGGAGGTTGGAATGGGGTGTGGCTTTGGGGTATATATTTTGTATCTGGAGAGTGGAGTCTCTCTCTCTCTCTGCTTCCTGATCACTGTGATAAGAGCTCCTTCCCTCTGCCACCCTCTTCTGCCATGATGTTCAGCCTCAAGCCCTGAGAAATGGAGTCATCCCTCTATGAACTAAGACCTCTGAAACCCTGAACCCTCAAACAACCCTTTTCTCCTCTACAATCGTGCTGGTCAGATCCTTTTAGTCATAGCAGCAAAAAAAGCTGACTAAAACAGTAGGGGTGGTAGAAACTGATGAGGGAAGTTCAGGCTCTGCCTTAGTGACAGTGACTTGGAAAATTCTCTATCCTCTACTTTGCTGGGTTTTCACTGAGTCCTGAGAGGGGACTCCTGAAGTTTTATTTATTCACCACAAGCAAGGATTTGTTCTCTGGAATCTATGGACCAAACTCCAGTCTCATGAGATCTATGAGTACCTATACTGAGTGATGGATAGAGACATAAGTTTATTCTAGTAGGAAGCTCTGTGCCATTAGCAAAGAAATCTGTGACTCAAAAAATCAGTTAAAAACTATTTTAGCACCATGTAAAATAATTTTTAAGGCCAGTGTTTGAACATGGGGAGAACCATGGATTGGATACCTAGGCACCTGGAGAAGCCAGGGATAAGTGGTTTTCCCTCTTCTCTGACTGTTTGCTTATCCTTTTGTTTGTATACTCTAAGTTAAAAGTGGGGACAAACTAAAAGGAAAAGTAAACATGAGTCATTAAATAGAATCAGGAGCAAGATTAAGATGACTATAAAACCTGTTTGCTTAGAATAGATCACACATTTGACTGTAGCCTAAAAGAGAAGTGTATTTAGTTAAAAATGACTTAGGGGTCATAAGAAAAGACTAAACTTTTGCTTTGGGGAAGTTTTGTCCTTGGTACTAAAACCAGGCAGGATTCACTCTCAAGAACCTTCATGAAGGGGACTTTCTGCAGTGTTACGGTATACCCATCTTCCTAACTGTGGATTCATGGTCAAAGCTCACTTGCAACTTTTCAGGTAGCAATTTAATACAACTCTATAAAGCTCACTACTGTGGGTGTCCAAGTGCCCTGTTGTCTGCTGCTCTTGTTGGCACAGGAGACAGCGGATTTTTGAGTCAATGGAGAGTACAGGTATTGTAGGTAGTCTGTCAAATACAGGGTTTCTTCCACCTAGTTGATAATACAGATTAGATGTGCATTAAGTATGCAGTAAGATTATGGATTCTACATTGGGACTCTTATGTCTTAACCATAATGTTGGAATAGGAGAAATATTTAAGAGAACTGGGAAATCTTTGTTAGGGTATAAGCCTGAACAAACAGATGCTCCTCTTATACTAAGAGGGGATTCAAGTCATCATCCTTAACTTCTCTGTGCCTCAGTTTTCTAACACACTTATTAGATGTGGGCATTAGAACTGCCCTTGTTTCAACTGAACAACTGACAGTTATCATTTACTATTTAGTTCATTACCAAAAACCAGGTGGATATAGTTCAACAGCTGTACTAGTCCAAATCTCAAAGAGTTTAGCAATCTGTTGTGGGTCATAAATATGTACTGATAAATAGAGAGCAAGCCAGTAGTTTGTAATTAAATGCTGAACTAGGGAAAGCAGTAGAGGAAGTCAGAAGAAAGAAATATCTGTCAGCTTGTCAAGGAATGCTTTTGTGGAAGGTGTGGCAAATGAAATTGGAAGGTAAAGCTTGAGTGGAGGGAGCAGTGAAGAGGGCCATTGGATTGGGGTAATGCTAGGAGATGGGAACCTGTGCTGTGCCTTTGGGGGAAGGCAGGTAGCTGACCTGTGTTTACAGGGCCCTATAAGCATGAAGAAATAACATGTAGGTGCCGAGACAGGAGAATCACAAGTTCAAAGCCAGCCTCAACAAAAGCGAGGTGCTAAGCAACTCAGTGAGACCCTGTCACTAAATAAAATACAAAATAGGGCTGGGGATGTGGCTCAGTGGTCGAGTGCCCTTGAGTTCAATCCCTGGTACCCACCCACCAAGAACCAAACCAAAACAAAACAAAACACATAGGGATTAAGAAATGTGTGGAAGAATTCCTGTCACCCAGAAAGACAGCTTGTCAATAGCCATGCTGTTGACCGAGTTTGCAACATAAGGAGTCTGATGCTGTCCCAGGTGCTGAAGGTGGAAGATGGATAGTAAGGTGCCCCGCTGCTCCTGCCCTTGGAAGAGCTCAGCGTTTAGTGAGGAAGATAGGTTTGTAAACAGGTTATGACCCTACATGGTAAAGAAATGGGCGGTGAGCGCTGTGGATGACAGGTCCAAGCGGTAGAGGGCACTTGGTGGAGAGCAGTCATGAGCCAACCAACTGTCCAGCCCATCAAATAAGTCAGTCAATCATTGGGTAATTTAGGCAAACAGCACTGGCTTGAGTAAATGTTTCACTAAATTGACTGATCAAGTGACTCAACCTAATCAAGTGTTTGCTGGCATCATATAGACACAGCCTTAGCAAGGCAAATAGCATTATAGTCCCCTGCCTTTGAAATGGTTCTATGGAACTTTCTGCTACTGTTATGGGCTAACCAGAGTGTTTTGATTTTCTGTCACATGCTGGTTAGAGGGTTATTTTTAATGGAATATCATTCATTGTCTAAGATACATTTCTGTAAATATTTCCAAATATTGACATTATTTCTATGATTAAAAAATATATTTAAAATCTCTTTTTTAAGGCTAATCTTTTCCTGTCTGTTCACTGGCAACTGATCTAAACTGAGCTGACTTAGTTTATGACCATAACCACTTTTGTAGCTTTTAAAAATACCTGCTTTTAAAGCTCTGCAGATATATTTTTTTCCATGCCCACCCTAACCAAACACTTTTAAAATGACAAGTGAAAGTTCGGAGTTTTATGGACTTTCCTGTAGTAGTGCTATTTTTAGGAAGGAAAACAGGATATTTAGTTCTTTTCATAAAAAAAAAAAAAAAAAACAAACAATTTTGTCTCTATGATCCACTCTATAGCAATGTTCAAGGTTATTCAAGGGATAGAGTGAGTACAATTTTGCTTTTATCCCCAGGAGCTTGTACCAATAAAAACACTGGATTTGTGGAAGGTCAGGGATATATCTCTGACGTACATTGTGTGACCAATTTGTATTCTGACTCTGGAGCCTCCAGGTCTGAGATTGAGTCAATGACAAGCACAGCTATAAACCTTGCCATGGAGAGCTGGGTCTGGGAAGGAAAGCGGAAGGAGCTGGGAGAATAGGGTTAGGATAGCAGAGAAACTGTCAGTTGATTGTTTAGTGGAATAACTGCTTTCCCTCTTAAATTTATTTTCTGGCAGTGTACCTACAGTAGGCTTAGATTATAAGGCCTATAATTTGGGCTTTTGTCTCACTGTTGTGGTAATCATACGATCTATTCAAGGGTCATAAACTCAAATCCCTATAAAGATTAGGCAGGGTTATATAAATGTATCATGCCAGGCCAGGTGTGATGCAATAAGGAATAGTATTGCCAGTGGAAAATTGGGGAATGGCTTTGCATTTGTGTGGGACAGTTAAGGCTTTTCCACAGGCTGAATTTGGCCACTGCACATTACCAGTTTGCCACTCTCAAACTCCCGAATTAAAGTGCATGAGAAGAAAATATATTTGTATGTGGCTGATGAAGAGAGATGTGAATTAATTATGCAGTGGTGTCCCTGTGTAGCTTTCCTTTGTGTCCGTCTCCAAGTTGATTAACGAGATGAGGAAACAGTGGATAGTGACCTTCCATCTTGGAGATTCAGAATTTTCGTTCTCTCAGAAAACGATTCCATTAGACCATGGCAATGAATCTTCCCAGCACCAGGTTTCGTGGAATGTCTTCCAGACAGCATAATTTGTGATGCACTGTTAGTGCTTATGGGGAAATAATTGAATAGATTAAAAGCAATGTGTTTACACATGTGATTTTAGCTTTCATTATTAATGGAGTCTATTTTTTTAATGTATGTGTCCAGAATTTATATGAGGGTGGATTGTTCTGTAGGGCACCAGTCCTACACCTCCTAAAACATGGTGGTTGTGGTTTAATGTTTAGGAAAGTCTCTCTAGAGTTTTGTAAGAGAATGTGTAAAGTATTTTTCGTAACCAATAAAATATTACTATTATATAAATGAATTTTGGAGACAGAAAACCCAAGCTCCCAGTTTGAATTTTGATTCTAACTTTTATGGATTGTACAACCTTAAGCAAACAATTTAACCCCTTGAATTATCAGTTTCCTCTTTTATAAGATGGAAGTTTCATAAAGCTTAAAATAAATGGGACAGGTAGAATGATTAGACCAGTCCATGGGATATAATAGGTGCTTAATAAATGTTTAGATATTTTTATTATGACATTCATAATTAATATTATTTCCAGAAAGATAGGACTTCAGATATGATATAGGGACCATTCTTAAGAATGATATAAGGCTTATAATACAGAATATTTGGAAAAACTAAAATAATAATAACTTGAGACTCTTATACCAGAAAAGTGAAGCTGAAGAAAGAGAATATTACTATTCAATCTAATTGAGGCATGTAACTCAGTTTTATAGTTAAGAAATTGAAAGTTGACATAGAAGAATATTTTTATAATTTTTAGGTGGGGAAGATATCATAAAGTCAAAATGTAAGCAGCAGACCAGGAGACAAAAATCATGACATTTATGCCAAACAGAGGATTGATATATATATAAAAATATTATCTCTGAATTTGGTTAAAAAGCAATATCCAAGTGATAAAAGTTCAAAAATATGAAGAGAATTCACACATGAAAAAATCCTTAACTTACAGGGATTAAAAAATTATAATTAAAATCAGATACCATATTGGTAAAATAAAGTAAAACAAGAAAGAAAGGCCTCAAATAATTTATAGAGACCTTCTGATTAAAGATACTTAGTCTGTCCTTTAAGAGAACTTTTAGATAAAACCTCTTCTTTCCAAATTGAACAGTAAAAGATCTTTCCCAATTCAGCCTTTAGCAAAAAACAATACAACAGCCCAAAGCAAAATAAAAATTTAAAAATAGAAAACCCTATCTTCCTTACCTTATGGAAAAAAACCACAAACTTTCTCTCATCCCCTCTCATACTCAGATTTGGAGGCCATCCAGATTGGGAAAAGTGGAGTTCTGAGAAGGGAATGGATAATTTGAAGGCCAAATGGTCCTTTTATATTTTCTTAAATTTCCTATGTTCATGCATAGTTAAAGATTTGGGCTATTTATCTCTGGTGGGAATTAAGATTGCTATTGATTTTTTTAAGTAGCCCAAATTGAGGCAGTAAATGAACCTTTACAAAGTACAGGGCTTCAATTTTCTTTAAGGAGCATTGCTAGAAAGAGGGAGGAGCATTCTCCTTCGCTGGAAGGTTCACAGCCTGGGTGTCCCAGAGACTGCGTCCTGAGCAGGTGATAGGCAGGGTCGGGCACTGTCTGCTGAAATACTGCAGCTGGCCAGTCAGCCACCAGTGAAAGTGAGTTGAATGTGACTGGACGTGGGACAGGAGTCCTGAGGGAAAGAGCGATGCATGTGCAGAGGACATAACAAAGCAGAAAGCAGGAAAACTGTCGGAGGACAGCAGTGAGGACTGGGTTCCTGGGGTGGGCAGAGTGGTGTCAGCAAGACTCAAAAAGAGAATAAACTGTAACTCTGAAAAATGCTAGATCATAAAGTGCACTTTAAATCTACATTTGGAATAAAAAGAGTAATGAAATAATAGGCTTACTACTTAGAGATGATGGTGCGAAAAGGATAAATTGTAGAGGAAAAGAACAATAATTCAAACCTTAGTTTTCTTCTTTTTTAATCCTTTCCAGCAGAACAAATCATCTTCAAATTAGGAAAGTGCAGGAAAATGAATAACATGGTCAACTATTTAATTTCTAAGATGAATGAGATCTTAATAGGAGTTCTAGCCAAAGCCATTGCTCTAGGTGTGGATCTGGAACTTTCCAGGTGCCAAAGGAATGTGCAGATTGGGCCCTGGGAAGGGTAAAGTTGTGTGGATTTTTATAGAAGTTTAGAAAAGAAGTCTGAAGAGGGACAAATAGTCAGATATTCAACAAAGTTGCAATGATTTTGGGAAGTTCAGAATAATATTGATGTTAGGATCATTGGCGGTGATTTAGAACATTTTTTTAACAGGGAAACTAAATATATATCAAACTAAAACATACCTTTGAGGATCAGGTGATTTTATTGGTAGATCATGAGATAGTTGTGTGTGTGTTAGTTTATGTGTATATGAGAGAGAGAGAGAGAGAGAGAGAGAGAGAGAGAGAGAGAGAGAGAGAGAGAGAGAGAGAGACAGATAGACAGACATAGAGGGAGACAGAAGGAGAAAGAATGTAGACTGTGAATACAACTAGCAAGATTTAGGTGGGTTTGCAGTTGGATGAGCAGCTGTATCCCAAAATTGCCAATCCAGATGGAGATCTCTAGAATATTCCAGGTTTCTGACTTGGCTCTATTATCTGCAGATCATTGAAAGCATATAAGATGCTTGCTAAGTCTGGGTATGTGGCTCAGTGGTAGAGTGCTTGCCTAACACATGTGAGGTCCTGGATCCAATCCCCAGTACTTAAAAAAAGAGAGGTGCTTAAATGAGGAAAGAGAAAAATACGTCAACAAATGCGCAGATAACGACAAATGGAATATCTCAATATGATATCAGACAACCTCTAGAGACTAGAACAATAGGAAGAAAGCAAAAGGAAGAATTGTTTTGGCACTAAATGAAAGAGTCAACATTTGCTTTTGAAAAAGTCACCAGAACTAAGAGGAGAGAGAGGTCTGACATGATAGCGCGTAGACTGAAAAGTGCAGGCTGAGTGTTGATGGCATAGTTGGCTGGGTGTGAGCCAACTGTGTGGTTTCTCTGCTGAGCAAAATTAACCTCACAAAACAAATTCCCTACACCTAATGCAAGGATAGTCTGCATTAACAGAAAAGGTGTGTCTGGCTCTCAGGAAGTGATCATTCGACTGCTCTTCACTGGTAGACCACATCTTAAAAGTAATATTAATGCTCCAAAGAGGGCCAGCAAAGATGGTCAGTGGGTCTGGAAACCATGTGACATGAGGAGCCTGGAGAAGAAAAACCAGGGCCATCATCTCTACCTGAGCACATTTGAAAGAAATGTCATGTAGGGGGAAGAAAATGTTATTCTGTTGTGTCAGGCAGAAATAGGCTAAAATATATACAAATTTTAGGTAAATAAGATCCTTTGGATAATTGGACCACTAGGGCTGTTCAGCATGTTATAGGTTTCATTCTGATGTAGATAACTCTGTTTTAAGGGTGATCAGAACAGGATTCGTTTACGAATCTTTAAGAGTATCTATTTTGTGTTACTGTCCTCGGTGCTGAGGACAGACAGAGGTGTGGTAAAAATTAAGGAAGGAATGTGTGGACATTGACAGAGAGTAAACCAGTATATGGTGATATTTTCCCCTTGAGTCTGGAAATTGGAGCTTCAGCTACAGGCTGAGAACCAGAGGAACTAAGTACCCTCTTTTCTAAGTTTAAGATGCAGCTGAATTCCGGAACAACTCTCCTGCGGTGACTACTGAGAGACACTGAGAAGGACCAGTCTCACCACTAAACCTATCTTCACCAGTCAATAGAGGAAAATGAGGGGTTGGCCTTTTGGAGAGTGTGTATTCAGAACCTTCCCATGAGTACAAGGGTCCTTGCTTCTGTTTGGAGCCAAGTGAGGAAGGCTCTGAGAAACCAATGTTGTGGGTGTTGCCAACATGGTGGGTGAGCATGTTTTTCTCTACCAGAATCTACAGGGCTGTTGCGGGAATAAATTGGGAGAAGAGTTTTGGAGAGTATTCTTGGGCCCTGGCAGTAGACATGCTATTCTTTTCTGTCTAAGGCTTTGCTCTAAGTAGAATAAAAAGTGACTATTTGACTTGTGCTCTTGAAGACTGGGGAAAGTATCTCTAAAGTTAGACCCTGCAGATCCTGGGGCAGAGCCCAGGACAAGGCGTGTAGTTTGACTGGAATGAAGATGGGTAGGTCTTACCCCATCCAGAATACTGGCAGCCCTCAATAGTGTACAAGGGGACCCCAGGGGTTAGCATGGTTCCACTGCAGTTATTTGGGGAGTAGCCAAGGTACAAGAGGTGGATCAAATTATCGACCTCTCCACTTGGGAAAGGGAAGGATGTCATGGTTGCTCCTCTGGAAGGATAGGAGAGGGATACTCTCCTCTTCACCTCAGCATATTCCTTGGGCAAGAAGGCTATGAATCAGAATAATACACTTTTATCACCAGGCACATAATCAGAGTCTCTTTAATGTTACAGTGCGGGAAGTTGTGCATGTATGTGGGGGTGGGAAGAGGCTATAGAAGCACTCTCTGTACTTTTCACTCAATTTTACTGTGAATCTAAAGCTTCTCTAAAAAAAAGTCTATTAAAATGCTAGCTTATGTGATAAGGAGCATCTCTGTCTCTCAGAATCATCTAGAGTTGATATGGTTTTAAATTGTTAAATGAAAGCAGCTTTAACCACTTCTACCAAGAGCAAGGCTAGCTCTTTTATTTTTCAGAATGACAAATATTTGCTAAATAGCCAAAAAAAAAAAATGAGAACTAAATATGGAAGCTACGGTGGAGTCTAAGCAGTATTGACAGGTGTGCAAAGCACGTTTGTTCATGAACTAATGGACTGAAGAAGATCAGGCTCTTGATCCCTAAACTGGTGAGTGCATCATGGAGCTAGACTCTACATCTCTGCAGGGAAGAAGGTAGAGGGAAAATATTGTTGTATCTCAACAGTCCAACAAAATAGAACAAACTGAAAAGAGTCTCTTCCTTAATAAGCTCATCTCCTGGGCATGGCGAGCTGAGGTTCCCTAAGGCTTCTGTGTCTGAGGGAAGAAGAGTGAAGAAATTTAGAGAGATAGTGAAAAATGATAGCAAATAAAAGTGTGGATGGGCCTGTGCTGGGAAGGGCAAAGAATAGCTTTGAATCAACCTGGAGACAGGTCTTTTTGGTGAGTAGGACCACATTTCAAATACCAAAGTGAGACTGCTCTCAGGCCCACGTGGCCAGAAAGCTATGGAATTAGCCAGGATTCTATAAGGGGCCTACCTCCTCTGGAGAAGGAGGGACTGGCATGGTTGGCCAAGGGCAGTGGTTTCATGTGTATATTCCCAAGAAGTAGAATTTTCTCCATGAATGGGTTACACAAACAAACAGAAAAGAAGCCATAGAGAAGTGCAAGAAGTAGGATAAAGTGAGTAAGAGAGCGTGACGAAGAGGGCCAGGGAGGGGCAGACAGATTTTCTTGGTAGTGTGTAGTGGGGGGTCACCCTGCGGAGCCAGCATTGGGCTGAAATTTGCATGAAAGGAAGTCCCCACTTGCGAAGTCGGGAGCAGCAAGGTCTGTAGACAAAGGCAATAGCTGGTGCAAAGGCCCTGAGATGGGAAAGCCTTGGCCAAAACAAAGAACATAAAAAAGGCCAGAATGGCAAAAGGGAAGTCATGGTACAAGATGAGGTCAGGGATCAGTTCCTGGAGGCCTCGTAAGGCCCTAGGGCAAAGGTCAGATTTTTTTCTTGGTGCAAAGTTAAGTCTTTGGAGGGTTTCTGTCAGGGGAAGGACATGGTCTGATGTACAATGTTAGATGATTTTGAGTGCTGTGTGCAGAATGAAGAGGATGGAGGCAAGAGAAGAAACGGAGGCCAGCTGTAGCAACCAGCTCTGTTTTCTGATTAATGCATTAATATCTCAATTGTCAATGTCATCATTAATGATGCATACGAAAAAACCCCAGAAAACAGTGGACATCCTCAATGATGAATGCTGGGCAAGTCACTTCTCTCTCAGTTGTAAAATAATTACTACTCAGCTATTAGCAGCTACCATGTATTGGGAGCTTATGAAATACCATGTCGTATGCCAGCTATGTGAATGAATCTTACCTTATTTAATCCTCATAAGAATATGCGCCAGCATTGCTGAAGAAGAGGTGGCAGCTGTTAATAGCCAAATAGAAGACTTGACAAGCTATCAATTTAGTCAAGCAAATGATTTAAAATCAATTCCATATTTGATTAAATTCCATCTTTTAAAAAAAACGGCTTTATTTACAAGCCTAGCCTTGGAGAAAAGACTTTAATATCAAAAGGAATACTTGAACTAGTCGTCTCTAGAAGCAGAGGTATTTTGAAATCACAGGCATTGTCAGGAATACATCCCAGAAAAATTACCAAGTCATTTTCTAAAATATCCTGCACATGTTATGTTTTTTAATATTCTGAAATTTTATGTAACATAGAAAACCCACATCAGAATACACTATTTATTGAAGGGCTTCACTTTAAGGAGCAAACAAGATTCCATGGGGCTTTGCGACATGGAATGAAGGGTGACCGTGGATTTAAAATTGGAAATTTTGTCAGCCAAGGAGATTTTTGGATCTGTCTCCATGAATTCAATTTTACAGTTTTTACTTCATGAAATGATCAAAGCCTTTTGCTTCTAAGCTCACTTTCCTTTGAAATGTAAAATTAATAGTTCAAAACTTAAAGGAGAAATTATCATGGTTTTAGGTTTTTGAATATGACTAGTTGTGAATATTTGGAAAGAGAAGTTCCTCTTTAAAAACAAATGTTCAGATTTGGACATTAAAACTGCTTCTCTTCTATATAGGTGGAAAATCTCAGCGTTGGTCCCTTTTGCCTAGATTCTCTGTGTTTCTGTGACCAGCATGAAAGTTGTTGGCATCATCTAATAATACTTACAAGTAGGTTTGCCATGATCAGAAACTATAAGCAATGGGTGAATTAAGCGAATGTTGGTAAACATTTAAATTTCATTCTAAAAAAGAAAAAGAAAAAACTCATACATCAGAGCTGAGAAAACCTATTAAGAAGAAAATGAGACCGATTGCTGAAAACGTCACAGAAGCCATGTTCTTCCTGAGTATTAGAGAGGAATACTTCCCCCTAAGTGGGAAGTTCACAAACAGTAGCACATGCCAAAGAAAGAAGCCCAGGCAGGCTTCTAGGAAGTCAGCTAATATTTTGATAACTATTATATTATGATTGTAAATTGAGCATTTTGCTAAGCATTTAAAAATGTCATCCAAACATAGATATTATTCCATTTTATGAATGGGTAAAACTGAGGCTTAGAGAAGTAAGTGGGAAAGTTAGGCTTGAACTCAGGTCACTGTCTTATCCTTTAGGGGGTGGAAAAAGCTATAAAATTGAGGTGATTGGAAAAATAACATGTATGGAAAGATGTGATAGTCTTGCATTAAAATCAGTGGGATTTTATTGATGAGTAAAAGTTGCCCATCACTGATACCTTTCTCTCCTGGTTTATATGCTCTTCCTAGAAGACATGATCTTGGGAATGTGGACTTGATCTATTCTTATTTGCTCTTTGTGACTGTATCGCCCATTCCCTCTTTTCTCCCTACCCCACCCCATGCCTCTTCACTGTTCTTACCCTGCTGAGGGTGGGTCCGGGGAGCAATCTGCCTTTTGGATTGGATAGAGTCATTATGATCTTTAAAATAGCTTTTAACTTTTGTTTTACATTAGAAGTTTACATTTATGGCAGAAACTCAACTCTGTGTGTGTGTGTGTGTGTGTGGATTTCTTCACTTTTAAATGCATTAAGTTTTAGATGAATCCTCTAAACACCTGAAAGATGCTTATAGACTACAGTGGAAGTGTGATTGAAGATTGCTGCTTCCAGGGTTACTTAAAATTCAGATATTTATCACATAGTGACCTATTCAGCTATCATTAACATTTATGTTGAAAAAAAAATAAAAAGAAACACCATCAATGCAGAGGAAGATAATAAGAGGTATTATTGTAAGAAAAATTCAAATGCAGCCTTACCCATGACCTACTATCATGATTGGGCCATAAGCCAGCTAGTTCCTAGGCAGAAAAGTTTGAATTGGTAAGTGCAATATTGTTGCCAAATATTAATTATGCAGAACGTAAGACTTAGGTTTGGATGACATATTGTTTTATCAGAATTCTACTCAATTATAAAGCTGAAAGGAAACAATAATTTAAAAATCCTCCCAAAGCCCATGAGGTAAAAATTGGTTCCCTCTTCTTATTGTATTTTATAGTATCCTTTCTAACCTGACTCTAATATCATAATGCATTTACTCCCTGAAAACATGGTTGAATTTGGTCCAACCAACTTAATAATTGGCAGCTATCAATTATTGAGTAATCTTTTTTAAGAAAATGTTTTTGTGTCAATAGCCAACGTCCCTGTTAAAATACCAACAAATATGGTTTCCAGTGACAACATTAGGCACATGCTGTCTTTTTCTAAGGTCTACTTAGGGATATTTAAGTATAATTTCACAGACTTACAAGGACTACAACTTTGACTCATTGATTGAACTGTCTAAATAACTGGATTGATTCCCTTTTTCTTCCATTACCACCTATAGTTACATAGCTATATTGATTAAATGGATCAGGAATATATAGTTAACTTGCTGGAAGTTAGTATCATTTATTTGCCACCTTTGTCATCAGAAGAATAAAAGCTACCAAAGAGAGAAGGTTATTTAATAGCTTTGGTTTGGGCTTATTGTATTTCTTTGATTTCATTTCCTTAAAAAATACTCTCCCTGTGCAGCTCTTGGGCTGGACTTCCTTAAAGGAAGAAACTGGGGACAGAAGGGTCCAGAACACAGTGGTGAGAGCAGGTTTTAATGGAAAACATTCCTGGCCCTGGTGTTGAATAGCATGCAAGCCAGCGCTTGGGATTCTCTCTGTTTCTCTTCATCTCTGTCTCTTTCTCTCTCATCTTTAAATAATAACTGCTGTATTTGCAGTACCTGAGAATATAAGTGGCTCTCTCCTATAGCAGCATTTTGAAAAATGTGAAGATGTTATTCCTTGTAAGCATTTAGAACTGAAGTTGAAAGACTAGAAAGTGTTGGCAATTGTACATCACAGAATCGCTTATCTCCTCTTCAGTAATGTACTGTTCAGCACATTGTACGTTCCCTTAGGAATCTCAGTGGAATCGCCCTTTCTTCCACTTAGAAAGCTTTAATTTCCTTCCTGTGTCTATTCTGAATGGTAATTTTACATTGAGATTCTTGTTTCCTGATTTATGAGAATGATTAGGGCAACAGAGGAATAATACAGATTTGGCCACTTTAACATAAAATAAAACGAAACGTTCCCTGAATAATTACAAGGCTAGACAATGTTGGTTCTCCCTCTCTGCCACCTTCCTAGGAGGGAGCCAGCAAGGCGACACACTTGTATTAACAAATGGACTGACATTTTTGAGACTGGCCAAGAAAATGTTACCATTTATAGTTCCTGCAGGAAAAATACAGATTCTAAGTATGCATAAATATTACAACTGTTTAATCACTAGGGTCCTACTTATAAATGTTTTGTTCTCACTACCCCTTGCCTGCCAGACTGCCCTAAAGGAAGTGAATAGTCAGAGACACTCATGAGGGAGGTGATGCTTGGTGAAAGGCTCTCCTGTGCTCCTAGGGGAGACGTTTGCTTGGTTTCTGGGCTATTTCAGGGTGACAGGGGCAGACAGCTGTGAGGTAAGGAAGACAGGAGGAGGAAGAGAACAGGGCAGATTCACCTGGAAGCATCATTCCATCCTTAACCCCTCTCTGCTCAGGTTGCACCCAGGCATATCTGCTACCCCTGTCTATAACACAAGGGGTTAGAGATATAACACAAGGGGTTTAAGGGCTCCCCAAAAATTCTTTTCTGAGGTTGCTTTGTGATTGCATAATACTAACACATTTTTCCTTTGGAAAATGGAAACCAGCCTTACAATACTCTTTTTAGGTTCTGCATAGATTTTGCAATAATGGGTGCAATTGATTTTTACTACCCCACCTCAGTTTCTGTGTGTTCATAATCTTTGCCTCAGAATTTAAGCAGAAAACCCCTTTTCTTCTTGTGCTTAATTAGGTTAGGATCCATCCTGGAGGAGCAGATTTTTACCAGATCTTATTTCTGCTTCCTTTAATGAAAATTCCTCAAACACAGTTCAGCGTAGAGAAAGGCCAAAGGAGAAAGGAGATAATGTTTGCAGAGAGCTTACAGTGGTGTAGGTAGGCCTTTATGCTCACTGTGTTTGTTTATAAAGGATCTCATTTAATACTCAGAAAATGTAGGTGTTCAGGAAACCAAAGCTCAGACAGATTGGGTAACTTGCTTCAGGTAACACAATTAGCATTTGATAGAGAGACGATTCACATCCTGAGGTTTTCAGCTTCAGAAATGTATTGGCTGAACACACCTTACAGTGAAATTCACGCTACAGTGGACAGCGTTACAGAATGCACAGTGTAATGATTCTCAGTGTTTACAATGCTTGTCCGGCTCGCCAGGGCTGATTTTACATACCCTGCAAAATGGCAATGACATGACAAATCAATGTGTATAATTAGAAAAAGGAAAATGTTGGAAATCTATTTATGCTTTAAGAACTAAAAAGGTACTGGTCTCCTGCCAAATTGACATATATTTTTGGAGTCAGAGACTCTAAGACACTCCTTTACATGGTGCTTGTGATAAATAATGCCATTTAAATGTCCAGCTACCTGCTGCTGCACACAGCTGGGCTCTCAGGATAACTCTCCCGTTCCTGCCTCGGAGAGTCTGAGCTGAGGACGTACAACAATGGAGAAAGTTTTTTTAAGAAAATGTGAATGCGATGACTAGATGTTTATAAATATGCCAGTTTTCTGTGGTTTAAGAGCTCGACAGCTTCCGAGGGATATTTACAGTTCCAAAGCGTTTTCCTAAGGGAGGTGACACATTTCATGGTCACTCCATGCTTTGTGGCAGTGGCAGGGTCTGGGTTGGAAAGGAGCCTGGGAATGCTTTCCCACTCCCATTTCTGTGTTGCCGCGACTGTGATGGCCCCCTTCACGGTAACTGCTCTTTCAGCCGCACAGTGACCCGGTGTCAGTCAGGGATGTATTTGACTGCAGGCAACGGGATAGGTCTCCATCGGCTCAACCAAATAGAAGTCTGCTTTTTCTCCACTAACAAAACAGTCTAGAACTTGTGCAGGGGCTCCAGGATGTCATCAGAGTTCCAGAGCCCTTGGTTTTTCAGTTGTCTTCCTTAGTATGTGTCTTTCATTCTTTTAAAAAATTTCTTTTTTAAATTTTAAATATTTTTTTGATTCATTGTATACAAATGGGGTGCGACTTTTCATTTCGCTGGTTGTACATGATGTAGACTCACACCATTCATGTGATCATATATGTACCTAGAGTAAAGATGTCTGTCTCATTCCATTATCTTTCCTTCCCCCACCCCCTTCCCACCCCCATTTCCCTTCCTCCAACCTTCCTCCATTTTTCCTTCCTCCCCATTATGTATCATCATCCACTTATGAGAGAAAACATCAGCCTTTGTTTTGCGGGGAATTGGCTTATCTCACTTAGCATGATATTCTCCAACTGCATCCATTTACCTACAAATGCCATAATTTTATTCTTATTTATGGCTGAGTAATATTCCATTGTATATATATACCACAGTTTCTTTATCCATTCATCTATTTAAGGGCGTCTAGGTTGGTTCCACAATACAGCTATTGCGAATTAAGCTGCTATAAACATTGATGTGATTGCATCACTACAATATGCTGATTTTAAGTCTTTTGGGTATAGGCCAGGGACTGGGATAGCTGGATCAAATGATGGTTCCATTCCCAGTTTTCTAAGGAATCTCCATTCTGCTTTTCAGAGTGACTGCACCAATTTGCACTCCACTAGCAATATATGAGTGTACCTTTTCCCCCACATTCTCATCAACACCTATTGTTGCTTGTAGTCTTGATAATAGCCATTCTGGGGGAAGATGAAATCTTAGGGTGGTTTTGATTGCATTTCTCTTATTACTAGAGATGTTGAACATTTTTTTCATATATCTGGTGATCACTTATAGATCTTCTTCTGTGAAGTTTCTGCCCAGTTCCTTAGCCCATTTATTGATTGGGTTATTTGTATTTTTTGTAGCTTTCATTCTGATAGTCACTTCACTTGTTAAGACCACAACTCCACTTTCTGCCTTGCAGTGTCATTCAGGGTTGGCGACAGCCTCTTCGATGTGTCCCCAGCACCTGAACCGTGTTTTTTCCCCTACTTCTTGGAGCATGTGTTGCCATTATACTTGTTGGTGTGTGTGTGTGTGTGTGTGTGGATTATTTGTCCAAAGTCTTGCTCTCTTCACCATTGGACTATAGATTCCAGGAGATCTGACTCCATGATTATTTTGGATATCCCTGCCCACCTCAGGGTCCAACACAGTACCTAGTAGAGTAGATCCTTAGTACATTTGTTGAATGAATTAGTCATGGATGAATTTGGGGGTTGACTTTACTCTCACCTGCTCTTATTCCTTCTCTGCATTTCTTTTTGTTCTCTTCCTCTCTTCCCATGTTTTCCATTTAAGCACTCTCATTCATATTGGTACCTTCATTTGTATTTATTTTTCTGTCCTTGCCTATCACTGAATTGTTTTTCCTGTTTTTCAGGTGGATATTATCTTGTTCACAGTTGTACAATTTCCACCCCTGTTCCCTTACTCCAGTTTCAGAATCACATGTCCAACTGCCTACAGCTTTTTTCCCGAAGTGCCTCTCTATCACCTACACTCAGCAAGTTCTGAATGAGTATCATTCAGCTACTCATCAGGCCTCCATCTCAATTTTCTGGTCCCTGAAAATGATGCCTCTTTCTTCTAGTTACCCACGTTTGAAAATTTGGTGTCATTTGTGGGATCATTTATTTATATCATTGACTGCTGTTTCCTTAACTTAGCTAACAGCCCTAGCTATTCTCCATTCTCACCCAGTAAGCAGCGTGCGGGTTTGTGGGTGCTGGTATGTGTGGACGGTCAGATCAGAGGTGTCAGAAGTCAACTCCAGTGTTCCCTATGAAGCAGGGTCAGAGGTTTTGCCTGTTCACTCCTCTGGTAGGTTGATTGAAATACCATCTTTGTGTGCTCATGATTCATGGAATAATCAATTCAGATAACTTGTGATTATCTGCAGTAAAATTTAAGAGGATTTGGCTACTTGAAGTGGTTGGTGCATTTTACAATGGTAGGATGGTCATCTTTTGCACTATTGATGAAAAGATCACAAAGTGTTATTAAAAACTACAGAAGTATAGTTGCAGTAATAAGGGGTTTTGTAAAGACAGATTAGATGTTCCCACTCAATCAACTTCATAATACAAAAATTAGTGGAAATTTATTGAAATTAATAGGTATGAAATTTAGAAAAGTTAGCACAATTGCCTCACAGATTATCTCATTAATCAAGATGTACATTTTTCTTTTAGAGGAAAGTAGTGAATTGTATGAATAGACTGGATGAATAAATGAATAAGGCAGCGTCTCTGTGATGCCAAAATGATTGGTTAGAAAGTGAAAAATTTCAGTAACTTCCTATTGAGCATTTGTAGTTAGAAACTCTACCGAATGTTGAAAAAAATCAGTGTCTGACAAAATAAACATGAGTCAACAAAGCCACATTTTAAAATGAAGCTTTTAAAAGCATCATGTGAACGGATAGCTTTGCATGGCTTTACATTGATGACTCATGTAATAGTTCAGAAATTTAGGGAACATATTCCACACACCCTTTATCTCATAAAAACAAAATCTCCTTTAGTGTTCTTTTTTTTTTTTTCCTGTTTAGATTGAGAATGAGCAATGGCTTATGATACAGTTCATTTTTTAGTTCACTGCATTCGTCAAATAAAAATTCACCTCTGTCACCATCTTGTTCTTTGGGACAGATTTTTGGATAGACAGATACTTAGAAACACAGGACACAGAGGAAAAGAAATATAGTTGGTATCAATAACCCAGTCATATCACTTATAATTTCCCTAATTTTATACCTTTTCGTTGCTGTGTCATTCAAATATATCCATTTGATATGGGGATTATATACAGATAAAAGTGTTGTATATGGGTTCCATGAACTGTTTGTTTCCTTTTAAATTTACTTCAGTTAACTCTGGTCCTTTCTGTGTATCTATCATTGGAATGTAGGCCATGCTTAGGTTTCTGCCACAGCGTGACTCCCTCGAGAGAATTAGTACCTCAAGAAGGAGACCAGGGACCTAGAATCTATTCACCTTATTGGAGCATGTATTTCATTTATTATTTTTAGAGCTGCTTCTCCTCTGGACATTTTCATATTTTTTCAATAAGATAAAATAAATATGATTTAGGTGTTCATCCATCATAATAATAGAAAGCCACTGTCATAAGGAGAAAGCTGAGGCTTAAAAACCAGGGCAATTAAGTAAAAAAACCTAAGCTTGTTTATATGACAAAAACAGCGAGTGAAAGGTATGCAGGCGATGCAAAAAATATGTGACTAGTCTTTTTCTTTGGATCTTATTTTTGGGGATGTCTTAGAACAGGTAGCTATAGTTCACACAGTGAATTCAACTAAAATCATTATAGTCGGTTGTCATTATTCAGCATTAAAAACAAGTCCTTCCCTTTTCAACTAATTGGGCTTTATATATATACAACCAATCTTCTGTACCATGATCGATGTCACTCTAGCAAAAGAGGAAAATCAGCATACATGCAAAACCAATAACAACCAATGCTGGGATTTGGAAACTATTCTGTTTATAATAAACTGTCTTTTCTTCTTTTATTTTTATGGAAGCAAACACATATTCAAGAGTAAGCTTGGATAGCAGCCAGCCTCCTGTTTTAAATGTAATATGATAGTGACTAGAATTGCAAACAGTCAAAGTTCAAATCAAGCATGCTGCTGGGTTGTCTGTACCTTAAGTTTCAAGGTCAACCGATTAGTAGAGAAATGGCTCTGAAACTATAGGGGGTTACCTGCAGAGTGTCCATCCTCCCATCTTTTCCTTTTCTACCTGGTCCTCTAGTTTCCTAAACACTCCAGCAATATCCAGTCAGTGTATCTCAGCTCTCTGGACACAGCGATTGGTCTCAGGGTGATCATGTGACCTACTAGGAGGACACCTATATTGGAAGGTTGGAAGGATTCTTCCTTTCTCTTCCCTGTGTGTGTGTGTCTTTCTGTCTGTCTGTGTCACTTCTCCCTTCCCATGCTGGATGCATATAAAGTAGTCTGCAGTTTTCAGGCTCCTCCTCAACTGACTTTCATTCACAAGAAGGTAAAACTTAGGGTTAAACTTACACTCTAAGTGGCAGAAAGAAAGCATCCTAGCAGATTTAGAACCATCCCATTTAAAGACAAGTGGAAATAACTAATTGCCTACAATTTCTTTACCATTTATTTTAGAATTTTAACCCAGATTTTGAAAATGATACTTTTAAAAGTAATAATAATAGCATCTATCAAGTATTGAGTTTTTACTATATTCTGGGCATTGTACTAGATAATTTATATTCCTTGATTTACTTAACCTGCAAACTATATACACAGTGAGTCAGATTTTACCATTGTCCATTTTCAGATGAGGAAACTGATGTCAAGGGAGTTTAAGTTATTTACATAAGGCACACAGCTAGTAAGTGGTAGAGTCAGAATTCAGTGTTTAAGGCCATGCTTCTGTCACAGTAAGCTATGACCAGACCTTGAATTTGGAGAGGGCTATTCTCAAGGTCATGTAGTCTTTATCCTGAATATCCTTTAAGTAGCCCTTTGAGGGCAGTTTTGCAGAAGGATGAAACCTTTGAGTTTTAGAGACATTAAAATCTTGGTCATGTTTGTGTAATAAATGGGATGAATGAATAAAGCAGTGGTGAGATGGTGGGAAATAACTTGGCTCTGTGGATGCAATTCGCTCTGCTGCCTTTGAGGTCAGTGGACTCTGTTTGCTGTTCTGTCTTCCCAGTATCCCCAGGCATCCTGCCTTTCCATCTTTGACCTTGTCATTGTCAATTACCATGTTCTGGGAACCCAGAAGCTGCCTTGTGTGATCAGCCTCACTGCACTCTAAGAGAAATGATCCTTTACGTTTTTATAGCAGCCTGTAACTCACCAAGAGTCTTCCCATCTTTGATCTTGCTTAGGCCTTTCCACCACCCTGCGAGGTAGTCCGATGCACTCCTTTTTCTTGCCTTAGGTGATTACATGTCAGTTTGCCCTGAGTTAATTTGCACTTTTAAGTATGTTGCCTTAGAAGTCACTTTTTTTTTTACTTTTTTATTTTTTATTTTTACAGACTGCATTTTGATTCACTGTACACAAATGGGGTACAACTTTTTGTTTCTCCGGTTGTACATAATGTAGATTCACACCATTCATGTAATCATACATGTATATAGAGTAATACTGTCTGTCTTATTCCACCATCTTTCATACCCTAGAAGTCATTTTTGGTCCTGTCTTACATGTTGCTGAACTTGCAGCTGGACTATAAGCTCCACAAAGAGAGGAACTGGTTTTAAGTTTGTGTGTGTGTGTGGTGTTTTTCTTTTCTTTTCTTTTCTTTTTTTTTTTTGTGCTTGACATTCCTTCAACAGTGCTCCCTCTTGATGTAGTGTTTTCCCAAAATAACAAAGACAAAAACAAAAATTCAAAATATATTAAATTAATATTTGAAACAAGGAAATGTATACTTCCTTCTAGTGATATGAAACTGGCACTGGATTTCCAGAGTCAATTGTTAGATATTCAGGAATGAATATGGTTAATGGAGGAGTAATCTGTTGGCAACTTGACATCTAAGGTGGGATTATTCTTACCGTGATAATTGGCAAGGACTACATATCAAGGTTATTCCTTATCATTGCCTCCCCCAAGAACCAATTTACCAGGATACTCTGGGTTCCAGTGTTTCCTGTGGTCCAGAGGCAGCTGCCTTTCTTTCTCTGGATTAACTAATGGCCTTGGCCCAAGTGTTCACACTAGGGGAGAAGGTGGCAGCGAGGTCACTCTATTAGTCTCCATGTCTTTGCTGACCTGAGGCTCTGAGCAGAGGATGACGGTTTATGTTCACTGTAGAAAACCAAACTACAGAAAACTGTTCAGAGCAAATTGGGTTGGGAGACCCAGGAGGAATATCACCAGAAGCCCACCTCCTTCCCTACTCCATCCTGAGTCTTTATACCCGTCTTTGTTAGAATCAGTAAACTGAGTAAGCTGTGCATACAGGCATCTCAGAGATTGTAACATGACATTTTGGGTTGCAGGTAAAAGCATTTCTGATTAAGAGTGGTCTAAATCAAAAGAAACTATTGTTTGCTTAACAGAAAGTCTACAAATAAGAGGTCCAGAGTTGGGTCACTGTCTTAGCAATGACCTCGATGACCCTGAGCTGTTTCTTATCCCTTCTCTGCCACCCTCAGTTAAGTAGGGTTTCCCCTTCTGGCTGTGATATATCTAAACAAAGGAAACCAACACATGTTAGAATATCCTGGATTTGTCATAGGAAGGTTAGAGAGCATGTTTTTGCCTCTTTTCTGAAGTAATGATGTTATTTTCTCCTTAAATAAAGAGTACATGGAGTAAAAGGAAAATGACACACCTTACAGTATTAAAGATAGCTTTATGGTAAAAATGATTTTGAGTTATTCATTTCCAATTATCAGGGAAACTCCAGTGATCCTATGTGATAAGAAATTAATTAAGGAATCTAACAATCCAAGACAGTCATAGAAGCTGTAGTCTAAAGAAAAAACACTGTGAGAAGAACAAGCAAAAGCTTTCATTATAACATCCGAGGCAGTAAAATGCTATTTAAGTGAAATTGAAGGCCCAAATAGCTGCAATTATAGAGTATTGAACAATTTTTCACATTAAGGAAAAAAATAATATTTTTACTTTTATGGGAAGCAAAATTAGATGAAGCTGCCACAGGAGGCTATCCAAAATCATAGGAAATAGTGAGTCCCACTGTTCTGAGGGACTTGCTCTTTTCTGTTTCCAGTGCTAACCCAGTGCCTGGCACACCATGCGGGTTCTGAATGGAAAGGAAAGACAGTCAAGGATTTGTAAAGAGAACTTCAGTACCAGATGGAAATTCATCATGGCAGAAGGGGACCTAGTCCCCAATTCAAGCACAGGGAGATTGACTCCAGGCAGAGTTATGAAGTTGCTGGTGATCATTTGCTGCAGAGGAGATAGGGCTGGTCCCCAAGACTGGGTAAAATGACTGTGTAGGGCACAGAACCACATGACTGGGATTACTATACCCTTATATTCTTGGAAGGTCAGTTTTCTGGTTCAATCTCTTTGACACCTGATATTAACTTGCCTTCCATCCTGTTGATTAAGGTTTAGAGTTGATTCACAGGTGCCTGGTATTTGCATTTACTAGCTCATTAACTATTTAATAATCCTTTTTGGAGTGGGAAGTGGGTAGTCAATCCACTGGTGAGGCTAGGTAGAAGGCAGCAATAGCAGTCATGCTATTTGCATCACTAGCTTAAATGCATAGGGAAAGCTTCCATGCTAAGAAGGTGCAGAAAATACTGTAGCACAGCTTAGGGCATGGAGGAAGTCTTGTAATTCTTCTTTAAGATTTTTATTTTTTAAAATAGTGAGGTGTGAGTGCATATGGTATAAAACTTGTTGGGCATCTGTCTTCACTAAATCACAAATGAAAATTTTCCTTAAGTGTTGAACATCAAAGTCCATTTTCATATTTAAAAATGTACCCATCCATCTTTATAACACAATGGATTAAAAGAAGGAACACAATAGATTGTCTTTTTCTGTAGAAGTCCTTATTAGGTATCAGACACAGAGCTAAAGGGCAGACTGTAAATGCAAGTAGTTTAATAAATATATTACAGCATCATAATTCCACATCCCAAATGAGATGTGTAAATTTAGTAAAACTTGGAAGCACCATATTCGAGAAGGATAGCAATTTCTTTCCAACAATTTTAATTTATGTTATTAAATCTCAAATTATGCTGTACTCTGAGTTTCATATTATATGCATATGTTTAAGTTAGCACTGGGACTTTACTGAATTTTGAGTTTTTCTCTTTCTGGGATAGCATTATCCTTTTAAACAAAGAACCTGTGAAAGACCAAGGCTATAGGAGTCTATAAACATTACTTTGGGTTTAAGCTTGTATTATTTTGTGTTCCATGAATTCATTATTGAGTTTCATAGACTCTGACATTCAAAGGAAATATCTCTTAAAATTTACCTCTGATTGAATAATACAGCAAATTCTTAGAAAAGACAATATGTAAGAAAATGAAGTAAATTTCAAGGGTGATACTAAGTAATAATGAACTAGATAGTAATCTCTGTGAGTTCATTTTCTTTTTTTAATAATTATCTTCCTTTTCTTCCTGCTCTTTCCCATTATTCCTCTTCTCAATCTTCCTTTAATTAAATCCTACACAGAAGTGACTTTGAATATCATGGCTACTCATAAAATATCTTTTGAATTAATGAGTGGATACATGAGTCTTTTCTTCTCAAATAGGGCTCACTATGTTGAGTGCACTGAGTGATTGATAAGCATTTGTTCAATGAAGTTTCTGAATTACAGACATTTTTCCGCTAAGGGGTTCAATTTGATAACTTTTGAACTTGAATTGTACTGAATGAGAAACTGTTCAAAACATTGTTGAATAAAGGTTTAAATGGACCCACATTAATAAATAAAATGAGGCATTTATAATTAACCATGATGATATACAAATAAACTGTTGGAAAGAGATTAATTTGGTCACCCAAGATGATGGTTTTCCTCTTACAGTTTTGTATATAAGTTTTTATGCATTGGTTTTATTTATTTATTTATTTTTGGTACCAGGGATTGAACCCAGGGGTGCTTAACCACTGAGCAACATTCCCCAGCCCTTATTATTTTTTATTTGAGATGGGGTCTGGCTAAGTTGCTTAGGGCCTTATATTACTATGTTGCTGGGGCTAGAACTCATGATCCTCCTGCTTCAGCCTCCAAGCTGCTGGGATTACAGGTGTGCACCACTGTGCCTGGCTTATACATTGCTTTTCTATGTAGTTCCTTCCTAACATTGAGCCATTTTTACCACTTTCATGAGTTTTGACATACTTGCTTGCCACCTGTACTGTTATTACTCAATATGCTCTTTAAATTGATTTTCTTTGTAATCTAACTCTATTTAAAGAGAGAACTTTGTATCGAATAGAGACCAGTATCCTCTGCTGCAGACAGAAGGTAACTTTAAAAATAAATATAATGTGATGAAAATGACATTATTAAATTTTGGCCTAGTTCTTTAGCATGAAGGAAGACTGATCCTGGGATAAATTATTTTTTGAAAAAGAGCATTTGGCAAACATTAGAAAAGTATAAAAGATGCTAAACTGAGCTTTGTGCCTGACCATGTTATGAGGGTTGAAAAAGAAGTCAAGAGATAACTTCTCTCTATACTAAATCAAGTCTAAACTTCAACAAAGAAAAAAACAAAAACTAGATTTTTTTCACAATTCCACATTAGTAGGGTTTGAAATTGTAAAATTTTAGTACTCTATGATTTTTGGTCAAGTAAAATTTTTTTCTTCATTAAATTTTTTTTTTTTAAACACAGTCTAAATGAAGAATACAGTTTAGAATGAGGCTTCCATTTTCCTGCAGTGAACTTAATTAGTGCCCAGTGGGTCATTTAAGCAATATTGAGGTTTTCTGTGCTGGCACCAGACACACAGTCAGGTTTATACATTCTGTACCATTAATGCTTGATAGAGAACGTCATTCTAGATAGTGCCCATGACATGATAATGAATAGAAATTTATTCATACTTTAGTGTCTTATGGAACTAATTCACAGAGAATGGGTTTAAATGACCAAAATTCCAAATTTATGTAGTCATAGATAATGAGATTTAGTGTATCAGTTTTTAAGTATTTTACTCTTTAGCTATTGCTTTGGACTGGTAATATCAACACAAAAATATCATTTTAGGTCATATCTGAAACACAATCAGTTTGACTCTAGATTGAAAGAATTGATTTCTTAACAAGTAAAGTAATAGTCTGTCAATTTAGTCAAACCCCCAATGGTCAGTCACTTTAATCAAAGTCAAACTGATTTTGTGCAGAGATGAGAAAGAAAACCTATAAGTTCTACATCGTTGATCTCCCTTGTCATTTCAGGAAAAGCTATGTGGCTCAAAACTCAGCCTGGCAGATTTAAACAAGAAAGAAGGCGAATGAAAGGTGTAATTTAGAATTTTTAGATGAGATAGTGGCATGTGTTATATAATGCTTCCTAATGAGAGTTTCATAAATGATTTATTGCACTGATGTAGGTAGAAATATTTAAAAGACTGAAAAGTCAAAGCAGATTTTCTTCAATGAGCAGTGCATATATTTTTGCTCACACTATATAGGAGACAACCGGAAAATGCTCTCATGACCAATGATTGATGCTTCATGATCATTAGGAACAGAAGCTATTTTTAAAATGGTCATGAAATTTTTGTATATTGTTTTTGTACTACTAATTAGCTTAAAAATAAGAAATACAAATTAAATAAAGCAGAAGTGCTTTTACAAGACAAAAAACAAGGCTCAGGTAAATGTTTTTACTTTTAATAGTTTATCTGAACAAACAGTGAGAGGTTAAATTGCAGCATAAAAATGTAAATAGTTTTAAATTATTTAGAGAACAGCACATACTTTTCACAAATGCATTGCAAACAACTTAGTACCCAGGTGTTGAGGCATGTGGGATAATTTTAATAGTGCTGTATTTATAAGCATGAATGTGCTTTAAAATATAGATGGTTGAGATTTGGCCTTTTTTTCTTCTCTTTCATGTCCTTATGTCCAATGTTTCTAAGATCTTCTAAAAGGAAGCTAATTACTTGAATCAATCAGATGCAAAGTAGAGCAACTTGAGGGTTATTGTTAAAGGTCTTCCTATCATGTTAATGTTGAAAAGATTATCTTTAACCCTAGTTAGATGCTTGGACCTACATGAGAAATTCCAGCAAAAATCATTTATTCTTTAAAACATACAATCAAACCCATCTTTAAAGTCTCTCCAGAAAGATAATAATGAAAAAGACTGGTAAGGACTATATACCTCTTAGTTTGTTTTCTTTACTTGCTTGTCTTCCCTTTGTTTCATTGTCTTTATACTTTCAGATCAAAGCTAAAGATATAATTAATCCTGACAAGCAGTGTGGGTGATCTCCAAGAACTGGGTACCTATTACAATTTGAAAAGAATTTGCCAATGACTCCTTTAAGTGCAAATGCAATGTTTTATGGCAATGTAGATGCTTGGCAGTGTTCTGAATATTCTTTGTTAAATCCACAGAAGCTACTGTGAGTTAGAGGCTTTAACAGTAGCTCTTATTACAATGGCATCTACATTGGAGCACCTTTTGACATCTGAGTTCTGTAATCTTGTTGGGGTCACTTAAGCAATTTGTGAATTTAAGTTAAAGAGGTACTTTATACCATACTTTAAGATAGGGGTTCATTTGGTGTCTTTATAAAAGCCAAGAAAATGCTTTTCCCTAACTATGATTATAGGAAAATCATCTTGGCCCTGAACTTTCTAAGAATGCAAAAAAGTTATTCTCTTTTATTAAGATGTTAATCCTTGCCATATTACCCTATAGTAGTCTGAAAGAATTCACTAGTGATAAAACATTGCTAGAAGTCAGAAGTTAATAGTAAAATTAATGAAAAAAGTTATTAATATAAAGTAAAGCAGAGTGATGGGAAGAATCTTTGATTCTTCCCTAAGGGAGAAAATGTTTTCTTATGGCAAGATTAACATTTTTGAAGAAATAGAGCATAAAGTGGCACTGGAAAAATCTCATATTTTTACCGCCTATTTTAAGATAAAAAAATATGTACCATAGTCAGGAACAATCAATGTATTCTTTATTTTAAAATAAATATGAATGATAATTAAACAAACAGCCATCTCATTCTCATAAGTGAAAATACCTACTATATCCACCATCTTACTATTTTATTAATTTTATGTACAAATATTGCTGAAATCATCTGAGAAAAATAATGATCTTGAAAAGAAAGGAATGAAGGGTTTGCAGAGTGTTTCCTTTCTTAGAAGGAGAAACTGGAAATAATCTTAGAGAAAAGCAGAGTCCACTTCAAACAGAACGGTCCCTGTCTTACCAATTCAATTTAGGATGGAGTGAAAGTGATACACATGCAGCAGAAACCATACTTCAGTTTGAAATTTGATCTTTTCCTGGGCTAATGATACGTGGTGCACACTCTCCCATGATGCAGGGCAGTGAGCTGTAGTTCCAAGGCAGCCTCGCAGTCACGAGGGAAACAACTGGTACTGTGTAGTGAAGTGGTGATGCTCAGGAGATTAAGTGTATTAAATGTATTTTCGGCTTACTGTATCTTCAGTTTACAATGGGTTTATTAGGATGTAACCCAATTTTACTTTGGGGAGCATTTGTACCAAGGGTCCCAGTGTCTGCTCCTACTCTAGTTGATAAGACTTATGTGGTTGAATAAAATGATGATCTTTTACTAAGAAAAAGGGAATACTTGATACTAGTGAGGTATCTCCCACACTGAGAAAATTGATTCCAGATCTTCTTACAGGGAAAAGAACAAAGATTGTTGTATTAGTCAGGATTTTCTAGAGTAACAGAATGAATAGGGTATACACAAATTGTGTGTGTGTGTGTATGTGTGTGTGTGAGAGAGAGAGAGAGAGAAGAGAGAGAGAGAGAGGGAGGGAGGGAGGGAATTGGCTTATGTGATTATAGAGGATTATGCATTAGTCAGCTTTCTGTTGCTATGACAAAATACCTGATAAAAGCAACTTCAAACCAGAAAGGTTTATTTTGGGTCATGGCTTCAGACACTTCAGACTGTGGTCAGCTGACCCATTGCTTTTAGGTCTGTAGTGAGACAGAAACATCATGGTAGAAAGGTATGGTGGAGGAAAGCTGCCCATCTCATGGCACCCATGAAGTAGGGAGTGTGGTAGAGGCTCAAGACAAGAGATATCCTTCCAGGGCACTCCTTACTGACTTACTTCCTCCATCTAGCCCCATCGCCTGCAGTTTCCACCACCTCCCAATAGTCCATTCAATTATGAACCCATTGATATATTAATCCATTAATGAGATCAGAACTCTCATGATTCAATCAATTCCCCAAAGTCTACCCATGCACTGGGGACCAGTCCTTCAACTCATGAGCCTTTAGGGGACATTTCAGATCCAAATTACAATAGATGAGCAGTCCCAAGAGAAGCAGGAGAGCTGATGGCATAATTTCCAACCTGGATTTGAAGACAGGAGAAGATTGATATTCCAGCTCAAGACATTTAGACACAAAGAGAATTCTCTCTTGCTCTTCCTTTGTTTCATTCAGACCTCAGTGGATTGGATGAGGTCCACCCACACTGGGGAGGGCACTCTGCTTTACTCATTTTGCTCATTCAAATGTTAATCTCATTCAGATACAGCCTTAGGGACACACTCAGAATAATGTCTAACAAAATATCTGGGCACCTCATTACCCAGTCAAGTTGACATATAAAATTAACATCACTGCTATGCTTCAATATTTATTTAATACCATAATGAAGATTTTTAGTACTTAATATGATATTGGAACTCTCCTTCAAAGGAAAAAGGGGACATAAAGTTGGGCAGACTGAATCGATAGGGTATAGAAACAGCCACATTTGAGGACCTATGCCCTGTGCCAACATGTCATTACAGTGCACTTTCCTTCATGGAGAAGATGCTTTAGAGGCAGCACACACCTGAGGGATGGTCCTGCATACATGGACAGCTATAGAACAGCGTGAACAAAGTAGATGCTTGTGGTAGGAGAGAAGAGACACTAGAAAATACCAAAATTACCAGATGAGCATTGCCTACGTTGAAATCTCATTTGGTTTACCCTGTGCCCATATGGAAAACAGATTAAGTGTCATGAAATACTGTCAGAAAGTCTACCTTCTTTGTGGCAATAGCTAGGTTGCTTTAGCATTCATTCGTTTAGTCATTCCAGAAATATCTCTTGAGCACTTTCTGTGGGGCTGGTACTAGTTTTGGCATTGGGGATATATACAGCAAGGTCCCTACTCAAAAGGTTACAACATAGGATTACACATGTTGGCAAAAATAGCCAATAAGCGGATAAACAAAGAACAACTAAGTATCTAAACTTTGATGTTGTGAAGTATCATGAAGGAAAAAAAGCAGAATAAATGACAGAGAATATTAGTAGGATAGGAGAGTGGGAATGCTTTGTATAAGCTGGTCAGACTGCTCTTCTTTGTTAGTAGTGATATTGGAGAATGCATTTGAATGCTACAAGTATGGCCTTTGTGTATTATGAGATAAAATTCTAGGCAATAACTTGTGAAAATACCCTGAGTGGAGGAAACGCAGTGTCTTTGAGGAAGAAAGAAGGTCTGTGTAGCTGGAAAGGAGTGAGCAGGAGATGAGGTTGAAGGGGTAGGTAAAAACCAGGTCATATAGAGCCTTGTGGGCCAGGAGGGAGTTAAATTTCATCCAGCCAGTGGGTCCCTATTATAGTTTTCTGCAGATTCACCCTAATCTATGTTTTTAAACATTCAACTTGACTGTTTAATGAATAGATTATAGGGAGACAAGAATGGAAGATGAGTGACTCATAATTAGGCTATTGCAGCTGTCTAAGTGAGAGACAATGTAGTTTGAACTAAGGTGACAGCATTGGAAATGATTACTTATGTTGGGTTTAGGATATTTTGAGGGTAAAACTGACAAGATTTATTGATGGTTTTGATCAGGGTAGAAAGAAAGGAATAATCAAAAGATTATTTTCTAATCAAAGATTATAAACAATTAGATTCCATGTAGACGTTTGGTTTGCAAAACAGTGATTGATGGTGCTGATAACTGAGATGGAAGTCACTGAAGGAGGTTTGAATGTGTTGAGATAGGAGAGTTTTTCTTTGGCCCTTAGCTTTAGAAGCTTTTAACATTCAAGTGGAGATGTTAAATAGGGGTGGTAGGACATTAAGAGTTTCAAGTTTAAGCACAGCATCTGGAAATAGAATATATAGAATAGCATATGGACTATAGTGAATAAAATGTGGACTACAGTCAATATGCATGATCAGGAAACTATGAGCATTTTGGTCATTACAAACTACTGTGGAATTCATTGGGATTATCTAGGGAGAAGTGAATATGAACAAGAAAAGACAAACAAGGACCCAGCTCTGGAAAAGGTTAACCTCGACAGGAGGAGGAACCAGCAATGGAAACTGAGAAAAAAATCAAAGAATTAAGAGGAATACCAGTAAAGTGCTTTTCCCTGGAAGACACAGAAGCATATAATTTGGGAACAAAGTTATTGTTCATTAAATTAACACTTTTGAGGAGTTCAGAGATTTAGAGATGGATGTGACAAGTTAGAGGCTATTAATGACCTTGGTTTGAGCAGCTCCTTGGGATTGGTGGTGACAGAAGCTTGATTAGAGTCAACTGAAAAATGAGTTGAGGGAGTAGAGAAGCAGGAAAATGGGGCAGAACCTGGAGGGACAAAAGAGATAGGAGAAGTGTGTTTGCTTTTCAAGTCGAGAGGCTTTTGACGTGCTAGTGGAAATGATTCAGTTGAGAGGGGGAGGTCTCAAAAGGGAGCAGAAAAGGAGAAGAATTTCAGTAGCAGAATTCTGAATATAGAAGGGATGGGATGAGTGCACTGTGGAGGGTGGGTTTCCATGGACCAAGAAAATTGTTTCCATCATTTCAGGAGAAAAGAGAGAGTGGATGGGTCAGATAAAACTAGGTTAGAAGATTTAGTGATTGGAAAATGAGGACATTTTCTTCTGACTGCTTGTAGTTTTCTAGGGAAATAGAAGTCAAAGTCATCAGCCCAGAGGGGCAGAAGGAGGAGGAAGAATCAAGAATTTGAGATGAGATGAAAATATATAAAGTTAAATTTGGAGAGACAGAAAATGAATATGTATGGAAACATAGAAAGATGCTGAAGTTTTTCTTAAGAATTGTGGTTGGAGTCATCAGTTTCTCATAACAATGAAATACCCAAGGCAGTTAACTCAGGAAGAGGCAGATTTATTTAGTTTGTGGTTCTGAAGGTTTCAGTCCAAGATCAGCTGTCTCCATCACCTTGGCCTCTGGTGAAGGTGGCACATCAGGGGGGGAGCATTCGGCAGAGCTAACTAACTGCTTTTGCCTTGAGCCAGGAAACAAAGAGACAGGAGGAGACTAGGGTCCTGCAGTACCCTCAGGTCATGCCCACAGTGACCAAAGGACCTTCCACTATGCCTTTCCTCTCAAAGGATCCACCACCACCTGGGACCAATTCATTAATACGTGGACTTTGGGGTACACGCATCCAAACAATAGCAGTGATCGTACATTTTTTTTTTTTTTTAGTAAATGAAGAATTTTCTTAAAAATTGTTTTCAAAAAGTTTACACAAGGTCAGAAAACTCAAGTGACACTTTTTGTTCAAACACTTTCAGCTATAGGGGTATAGTTAGGGAGCAGATAGAAAGTTGGATTTTAATAGAGTTTGAATTTGGAAAGTAAGCACAGAGGAGAAAAAGAGTACAAAGAATATAGGAATTACTAAAAATAGTGCATGCAGTAGTGGTGGAGAAGGAGAGTGAACCAGTTACTAAACCCTAAATGAAATGCAGGGAAGTGTTGGGGAAGATCATAGATACTGTAGTTGTAAAATGAGATCATAGATACTCATTGCAGGTGGAGTCATGCTTGGCAGAGTTACTTTGATCTGCAACATAATGCAAATTATCCCTGGTTAAGAAAGCTCACAATCTGGCCTTAGGGTGATTAAAACAATGTCATCATAGCCATCACTTGGCTGAAAATTTTGTTTTTTATTTTTAGTGCTTCCACATCCAAAGTCAGACATCATCCAGAACAAAGTGAAAGCACGGCCTGTGTCTCCGGGGAGCTGACATTCTACCAGACTTGGTAGAAAGGCTAATTAGATGTAGAAAATGATGCACAATTGTTTTCTGGAGTAGAGGTTGTTCAAGTGGGAAAGCAACAGGCGCCTCAAGTTGTTTCTCTGCTCTCATAGAGCAGAATGTAAATATTTATGGAATACAGACCTCTTTTAATCAGTAGCACAGTTGGGCCTCTACAAATATAGAGTTCTCTTTCAGATACTTCAAATTAGAGATGAATATCAGGCCAAATTACTGACAGTAAAATTCTAATATGTCAGGTATAAGCAGAAATTCCCAGGAAATCACATATATGATTTGCAACCAGTACAAAATGAGTGATGGTCTCTTTCTCCTTCTCCTCTCTGTGCTCCTCCCCTCCTTCTTCTTCCTTCATCCTTTGTAATGGTTGGTAACTAGGAAAGTGAATAATAGTGTTTTTTAAAAATATTTTTTGTTGTGTATTGACATAACACATTTATTTATTTATTTTTTTATGTGGTGCTGAGGATCAAATCCAGTGCCTCACATGTGCCAGGCAAGCACTCTGCCACTGAACCACAACCCCAGCCCTGATAAAACAGTATTTTAGCAAATCAGTAGTCTCTTTCCTTCATTTCCTTTTCTTTTTCAAAATATTAATAATTCTTATATTTCTTTTATGAGAGTAATACACATTCATTATAAATATATAAGCAATAGAGGAAAGTACAAAAATGGTAATAACTCACATCAAATTCTACTCCCAGAAATAATCATTATAAATCTGATGGTTCTTATTCTGGAACTCTCTCTATGGGACAGGTAGAAGAATGGAGAGTGGGAATTGATAGCTAAGTTATTTTTCTTTATCCTTGAAATTGGGTGGTTTAGTCAGTTTTTTGTCACTATAACAAAATTCTTGAGATAATTAACTTATAAAGAGATAAGGTTTATTTTGGGGCCAAGGTTGCAGAGGTTCTGGTCTATGGTTGGGAGGACCCACTGCTTTTAGACCTTTGTTGGAGAAGTGCTACAAGGCAGGAAGTGTGTGTCAGAACAAATTGCTTATCTCATGGCCAGGAAGCTAAAGAGGGAAAGGCAGAAATATCCCCACAATCCCCTAAGGGCACACCTCCAATGACCTCATGACCTCCTACCAACCCCATCTCCTAAAGATTCCACTGCCTCCCAAATAGCACCACCATGGTGACCAAGTCTTCAATTCATGAACCTTCGAGGGACACTTATCCTAACCACAGTGTTGGGAAATTAACTTAGCCAAAGTACTTTCTTACATGTGATCACTGTTTATCAATTTTCCTGGAACATGTGCCCTTTCATCTATACACTTGTTTTTACCTTAAAATCAGGAAAGAAAAACATTGTACCATATCTTTTAATCCTTTTAATATTATATGAATTTATCTTTTTGTCTTTTGTGTGTATGTGTATATATATATATCACATTTTAACAATTGCTTTTGTCTATTTTTAACTGCTTTTGCTGTAATTTTCACATTTTTTTAAAACTAATTCTGTCATTGGCCTCTTCTATTCAGTTCTTTAATCATACTAATTTATCATTTTATTTTATTTATTTATTTACTTATTTTGTGTCTCTTTTTTTTAATTGTAAACAAATGGGATACATGTTGTTTCTCTGTTTGTACACAGCGTAAAGGCATACCATTTGTGTAATCATAAATTTACATAGGGTAATGTTGTTTGATTCATTCTGTTATTTTTTCCCTTCCCCCCACCCCTCCCACCCCTCTTTTCCCTCTATACAGTCCTTCCTTCCTCCATTCTTGCCGCCCCTCCCTAATCCTAACTCTAACCCTAACACTAATCCCTCCCCCTGATTATGTGTCATCATCCACTTATTAGAGATATAATTCGTCCTTTGGTTTTTTGAGATTGGCTTATCTCACTTAGTATGATATTCTCCAATTTCATCCATTTGCCTGCAAATGCCATCATTTTATCATTCTTTATGGCTGAGTAATATTCCATTGTATATATACACCACAGTTTCTTTATCCATTCATCAATTGAAGAGCATCTAGGTTGGTTCCACAGTCTGGCTATTGTGAATTGAGCAGCTATGAACATTGATGTGGCTGTATCTCTGTAGTATGCTGATTTTAAGTCCTTTGGGTATAGGCCAAGGAATGGGATAGCTGGGTCAAATGGTGATTCCATTCCAAGTTTTCTAAGGAATCTCCACACTGCTTTCCAGAGTAGCTGCACTAATTTGCAGCCCTACCAGCAATGTATGAGTGTACCTTTTTCCCCACATCCTCGCCAACACCTGTTGTTGCTTGTATTCTTGATAATTGCTATTCTAATTGGGGTGAGATGGAATCTTAGGGTGGTTTTGATTTGCATTTCTCTTATTACTAGAGGTGTTGAACATTTTTCCATATGTTTGTTGATTGCTTGCAGATCTTCTTCTGTGAAGTGTCTATTCATTTCCTTAGCCCATTTGTCGATTGGATTATTTGCATTCTTGGTGTAGAGTTTTTTGAGTTCTTTATAGATTCTGGAGATTAGTGCTCTATCTGAAGTATGATTGGCAAAGATTTTCTCCCACTCTGTAGGCTCTTTCTTCGCATTGCTGATAGTTTCCTTTGCTGAGAGAAAGCTTTTTAGTTTGAATCTATCCCAGTTATTGATTCTTGCTTTTATTTCTTGTGCTATGGGAGTCCTGTTGAGGAAGTCTGGTCCTAAGCTGACACGTTGAAGATCTGGACCTACTTTTTCTTCTATAATCTGCAGGGTCTCTGGTCTGATTCCGAGGTCCTTAATCCATTTTGAGTTGAGTTTCATGCATGGTGAGAGATACGGGTTTAGTTTCATTCTGTTGCATATGGATTTCCAATTCTCCCAGCACCATTTGTTGAAGAGGCTATCTTTTCTCCATTGCATATTTTTGGCACCTTTGTCTAGTATGAGAAAATTGTATTTATTTGGGTTTGTGTCCATGTCCTCTATTCTGTACCATTGATCTACCTTTCTATTTTGGTACCAATACCGTGCCATTTTTGTTACTATTGCTTTGTAGTAGAGTTGAAGATCTGGTATTGCGATACCCCCTGCTTCACTCTTCCTGCTAAGGATTGCTTTAGCTATTCTGGGTTTCTTATTCTTCCAGATGAATTTCATAATTGCTTGCTCTATTTCTGTAAGGTACATCATTGGGATTTTAATTGGAATTGCATTGAATCTGTATAGCACTTTAGGTAGTATGGCCATTTTGACAATATTAATTCTTCCTATCCAAGAACATGGGAGATCTTTCCATCTTCTAAGGTTTTCTTCAATTTCTTTCTTTAGTGTTCTGTAGTTCTCATTGTAGAAGTTTTTCACCTCTTTTGTGAGACTGATTCCCAAGTATTTTATTTTTTTTCGAGGCTATTGTGAATGGGGTAGTTTTCTTAATTATTCTTTCCAAAGATTCATCACTTATGTATAAAAATGCATTAGATTTATGTGCATTGATCTTATATCCCACTACTTTACTGAATTCACTTATGAGTTCTAAAAGTTTACTGGTGGAATTTCCTGGTTCCTCTAAGTATATAATCATATCATCAGCAAATAGGGATAGTTTGAGTTCTTCTTTTCCTATTCGTAACCCTTTAATATCTTTGGTCTGTCTAATTGCTCTGGCTAGAGTCTCAAGAACAATATTGAATAGAAGTGGTGAAAGAGGGCATCCCTGCCTTGTTCCAGTTTTTAGGGGGAATGCTTTCAGTTTTTCACCATTTAGAATGATATTAGCCATAGGCTTAGCATAAATGGCCTTTACAATGTTAAGGAATGTTCCCACTATCCCTATTTTTTCTAGTGTTTTGAGCATGAAGGGGTGCTGTATTTTATCAAATGCTTTTTCTGCATCTATTGAAATAATCATGTGATTCTTGACTTTAAGTCTGTTGATATGGTGAATGACATTTATTGATTTCCTGATGTTGAACCAACCTTGCATCCCTGGGATGAAACCCACTTGATCATGGTGCACTATCTTTTTAATGTGTTTTTGTATGCGATTTGCTAAAATTTTGTTGAGAATTTTTGCATCAATGTTCATTAGGGATATTGGTCTGAAATTTTCTTTCCTTGATGTGTCTCTGACTGGTTTAGGTATCTGTGTGATATTGACTTCATAGAATGAATTTGGGAGGGTTCCCTCCTCTTCTATTTTATGGAATACTTTGAGAAGTATTGGAATGAACTCTTCTTTAAATGTTTTGTACAACTTGGCTGAGAACCCATCTGGTCCTGGACTTTTCTTTGTTGGTAGGCTTTTGATGACTTCTTCTATTTCATTACTTGAAATTGGTCTATTTAAATTGTGTATGTCTTTCTCGTTCAGTCTAGGCAATTCATATGTGTCTAGAAACCTGTTGATGTCTTTGAAAGTTTCTATTTTGTTGGAGTATAGATTTTCAAAATAGCTTCTAATTATGTTTTGTATTTCAATCCTGTCTGTTGTGATATTTCCTTGTTCATTCTGAATTTTAGTGATTTGGGTTTTCTCTCGTCTTCTCTTTGTTAGTGTGGCTACAGGTTTATCAATTTTGTTTATTTTTTCAAAGAACCAACTATTTATTTTGTAAATTTTTTGTATTGTTTCTTTTGTTTCAATTTCATTGATTTCAGCTCTGAGTTTAACTATTTCCTGTCTTCTACTACTTTTGGTGTTGGTCTGTTCTTCTTTTTCTAGGGCTTTGAGCTGTAGTGCTAGTTCGTTTATTTGTTGAGTTTTACTTCTTTTACTAAATGTGCTCCATGAAATAAATTTTCCTCTAAGTACTGCTTTCATAGTGTCCCAGAGATTTTGATATGATGTTTCTTTGTTCTCATTTACCTCTAAGAATTTTTTAATATCCTTCCTAATATCGTCTGTAATCCATTCATCATATTGTTAATCTCCATGCATATTGTTTAATCTCCATGTGTTGGAGTAGTTTCTGTTTTTTGCTCTTTCATTTATTTCTAACTTCAATCCATTATGATCTGATAGAATACAAGGTAGTGTCTCTATCTTCTTGTATTTGCTAACTTTAGCTTTGTGGCATAATATATGGTCTATTTTAGAGAAGGATCCATGTGCTGCTGAGAAGAAAGTGTATTCGCTCTTGGTTGGATGGTATACTCTATAAATGTCTGTGAGGTCTAAATTATTGCTTGTGTTATTGAGCTCTATGGTTTCTTTGTTCACTTTTTGTTTGGAAGATCTGTCCAATTGTGAAAGAGGCGTGTTAAAATCACCTAGTATTATTGTGTTATGGTCTATTTGGTTTCTGAAATTGAGAAGCATTTGATTGACATACATGGATGAGCCACTGTTTGGGGCATAGATTTTTATGATTGTTATATCTTGCTGATTTATGCTTCCCTTAAGCAGTATGAAATGTCCTTCTTTATCCCTTCTGACTAATTTTGGCTTGAAGTCCACATTATCTGAAATGAGGATGGATACTCCAGCTTTTTTGCTGAGTCCATGTGCATGGTATGTTTTTCCCCATCCTTTCGCCTTTAGTCTATGAGTATCTTTTTCTATGAGGTGAGTCTCTTGCAGGCAACATATTGTTGGATCTTTCTTTTTAATCCAATCTGCCAGTCTATGTCTTTTGATTGATGAATTCAGGCCATTAACATTCAGGGTTATTATAGAGATATGATTTGGTTTCCCGGTCATTTGGTTCATTTTTTAAATTTTATTTATTTATTTGTTTGACACAACTTGTTTCCTCCTTTATTTGACAATTCCTTTAGGATAATTCCTCCCTTTGCTGATTTGCTTCTTTGTTTTTCATCTCTTTCTCATGGAATATTTTGCTGAGAATGTTCTGTAATGCTGGCTTTCTTTTTGTAAATTCTTTTAGCTTTTGTTTATCATGGAAGGATTTTATTTCATCGTCAAATTTGAAGGTAAGTTTTGCTGGGTATAAGATTCTTGGTTGGCATCCATTTTCTTTCAGGGCTTGAAAAATGTTGTCCCAGGCCCTTCTAGCTTTTAGGGTCTGGATTGAAAAATCTGCTGATATGCGTATTGGTTTCCCCCTGAATGTAATTTGGTTCTTTTCTCTCACAGCCTTTAAAATTCTGTCTTTATTTTGTATGTTAGGTATTTTCATTATAATGTGCCTTGGTGTGGGTCTGTTGTAATTTTGTGTATTTGGAGTCCTATAAGCCTCTTGAACTTGATTTTCCATTTCATTCTTCAGATTTGGGAAATTTTCTGATAGTATTTCATTGAATAAATTTGTTCATTCCTTTGGCTTGTTTCTCCAGGCCTTCCTCAATCCCAATAATTCTTAAATTTGGCCTTTTCATGATATCCCATAGTTCTTGTAGATTCTGTTCATGATTTCTTACCATCTTCTCTGTTTGTTCAACTTTGTTTTCAAGGTTAAATATTTTGTCTTCAATGTCTGAGGTTCTGTCTTCCAGGTGTTCTATCCTATTGGATATGCTTTCTGTGGAGTTCTTAATTTGGTTTATTGTTTCCTTCATTTCAAGGATTTCTGTTTGGTTTTTTTTTTTTCAATATCTCTAACTCTTTATTGAAATGATCTTTTGCTTCCTGTATTTGCTCTTTGAACTGTCCATTGGTGCGATCATTCAATGCCTGCATTTGTTCTTTCATCTCCTCATTCAGTGCCTGCATTTGCTCTTTCATCTCATCATTTGCTTCCCTGATCATTTTAATTATGTACATTCTGAACTCCTTTTCTGTCATTTCTTCTGCCATGCTGTCATTGGGTTTTATTGATGTAACATCTAGATTTGTTTGGGGCATTTTTTCCCCTTGTTTTCTCATATTGTTCAGGTATCAGTGGACCGCTGAGATTTTGCAGATTTCCTCTATTGACTTATAATGTCCCTGAAGATTTCTAGTATATCCCCTCTTAGCCTTCAGTAGGCTGAAGTCTTGGAGGAAGTTGATAATGTGGTGCTCCACAAGGAAGCTGCCTCTCTAGGGGTGGTAGCCTTCAGGTGGGGTATATTCCCTGCTAGTGGGCAGAGGTGGCTCCACTTGTTGACCAATGGTCATCCAACGGGGAACTAAGCTGCGGGCTTAGGCAAGGCCTGTTTGGGTTTTACCGTCCTTGTGGGAAAACCTCACCCGGCAGGGAAGACTCACCCGGTGGGGAGGTCTCGCTGGTCAGTTCCCCTCCTAGAGGTTCCCCTCAATCTACAACTAACGCCTGAGCTGGGCTGCCTTCCTCTGCAATGTTCCCAGGGGCCCGGCCCTACCTCTTGGGCCTGGGAGTCTCACCCTTCGCAGACGAGTCTCCTTGGGCTGCCTCTCCTCAGAGAATCTGCCCGCAGTCCTGGAACCTTTGCTCCACCCCTAAACGTGTCTCTGTGCGGCTCTTCCACCAAGAAGCCTCCTAGGTTCTGGGACCCTGCTCTGCACCTAATAGCCTGGCTATGCGGCCCCTCCTCTGAGCAGCCACCTGGAGCCCCGTACAATTGCTCTAAGTCCCAGCGACCTGCCTGACGCCTCTTCCTCCAGACAGCCACCCGGTGTTCTGGTGCGGTCACTAGGAGTCCGAGCAACTCACTGCGTGCCTCCTCCTCCCACCAACCGCCTGTAGCCCTGGGCATTCACTCTGAGTCCAAGTGACCCGCCCCATTCCTCCTCCTCCTCCAGGTAGCCACCTGGTTTTCAGGAGCGGTCACTTTGAGTCCAAACAACTCACCACTCGCCTCCTCTTCTGAGCAGCTGCCTGGAGCTCTGATGCAGTCACTCTGAGTCCAAGTGGCCACGCTCCTCCTCCTCCTCCGGGCAGGCCCCGTTCAGTAGCGGTCGCTCTGAGTCCAAACAGCTCTCCTCGCAGCTCCTCCTCTGGCAACCGCCTGCAGCTCTGGTGCAGTTGCTCCAACTCCAAGCAAGGCGCTGTGCTCCTCCTCCTCCTCCAGGCAGGCCCCAGTGTTCAGGAGTTGTGCTCTGAGTCCAAACAGCTCTCCGCGCAGCTCCTCCTCTGGGCTGCCGCCCGGAGCCCCAGTGGTTGCTCCGAGTCCAAGCACTGTGCTGAGCGGCCTCCTCTAGGATGCTCCCAGTTGTCGGAATTTACTGCTCCACCGGGGGGAGAGGTGTCTCGCCGGGCAGCTCTACATCACAAAGTTCCCTGCGTTCTGGGACTACTGCCCCATCCAGGATGCCTCCCCAACAGGGAGACTCACTTGGTTGCTTTGAGTTGGTCCCAAGTCTCTCAATATCTCCTCTTTTGAATCCTGAGTCCTGGAGCAACATGAAATGCAGCCACCCTCTAGTCCGCCATCTTGAAAACCCTTATTATTTTATTGATGTTATTATTTTATTGATGTCATTCTTGAAAACCCTTATTATGTTATTGATGTTTGCTTCTTCCTGCAATCTTTCTTTTCATTATATTATTTTACCATCTTGATCTTGAGCTTTTTAAATTGAATTGGCATTCATATAATTTATTAGAATAAAGCACTCATAGTGCATTTCTTTAAAAATCGTTCTGAAGAACCACTAGTAAAAAGAGGTGCTTATATCTGATGGTAATTATAATTTTTGATTAGATTCACTTAGTTTGAAGACCTTTTTAAAATAATGCATGTGTTCATAAAGGCCTTAAAAGGACTTATTGCAAATGAGCACCACTGCCCCCTCCCAGTAAAATAAATGCTTCATTTGAACTAAATAGCTAATTAACTTAGGTATATATAAAGAAGACTAAAATTAAACTGATACGACATATGTACGTGTTGTTCTGGTATTAACTTTGAAAACATTCCCGAGACCCTTAACCACAGGAGGCTGCAAGAGTCTCTTTAGCTGGTTGTAGTTGGATCCTCTCTCTGTTGTGGTCCTAGTTTTCTTTCATTTACCAATCTTTGTCTGTTATCCCATGCTGACTTATGCTGGCTCAGGTTGGATTGCTCATTTTTAAGATCAAAAGCAGATATAATGATGAAAATTGTCAATCTTTCTACCATTGTTCAAAGTATAGACTTTGACAGATTACTTTTCCATCAACTCAATTTCTGTAGTTTATTTTTTTTCTGTTTGACACTACACATTTACACATAATATGGAGTGCTTTGAAAAGTTGCAATACTCTTCCCATGCACAAATTACAAAATTCTTTGGCTCAAATTGTCCTTCCTTTCTTCTGCTGTTGTGGAAGAGGTTTGATAGACTTTCTTCATGTGGGTGGAAAGAGAGTAATTCTCCATCTGAATGCCACCTGTAAGAGTTCACACTTATTCTCAGAAGAAATTTCATCTATAGTGACAAACTATTTCATGTTCTTTTAAGCAATCCTTGTAACCATTCTCTAGGAGTCAAGTGTAAAGATTCTTGTTTTCCTAGGATGTTGCTATTTATGGAATCAATGTCACTTACATTTAACATTTGTTTAACAGAAACAAAGGTCAACCATCAGTTATATATTGGCCCATGCAAAAATTATGCTATGTCTTCATGAGAGACAATTTGTGAAAAGTGTGTAGTGACTCATCTGATTTTGATTATGTATTTGGTATGATCTAGCTTGTCAGTTAAATTGCTCCAACCCAAATTGGATGACTGAAATGCTAAATGTCTCTGGCAGAGCAATGAAACAGTGAACCCATCAGAGCAGTACTTGTCCAATGTTTGAAAGCCTCTGTGTGCATCAGAATCACAAAGGAGGTGTTAAAATACAGATTTTAGACCTTGCTTCCAGTCTCCTTATGGATTATGTTGATTTGACTTAAGAACATACAATGCTTGAGAGTCATGGTATCATTACTAGTATTAGTAGTTGCCTATCAGATCACAGGAGAAAATGAATTGTGTTAAGAAACTTAGAAAAGCTGCAGGAAGAATCATCCAAAGAAGAATACATAGACCACTACTTTAGTTATGTTTTCAATGTTTTAAAACATTCCTAGTTGAGACTCAGACAGATACCTAAGGGAATACTTTGGAGGTAAGGGACTTAGAATTAGTGGACTGTCCTACTTCTGGAGGCCCAAGAGGTGATGAAATTGCATGACATGCTTCTGGAGAGCTCAAGGTTGCAGCAGTTTCCTAAGTCCTGTCTCAGGAACCTACTGCCAAGAGTGGTTGACTTCTTTTAGAGGAAGATGCTATGTAGTCTTTCTTGACTGGTTAGCCTAGGCTATATATATTGCTGATAGAAAAGAATGTGGACGTTTCCTGGCTGGGCATGAAGGAGGGATGTGCCCTGGTGCTGCCCTTTATCTGAAATTCTGCTAATCCTCAATTCACACCCTGCTTCGGCTTACCTATGGGTGAGCTGGGCTGTATTACTTTGATGATTCATTTTGCCACACCTCAATAAGTACATAATACATAGATTCAGTAGTGGGTGTATGTATTTATTTCCACATTTAAAACCTTTATTGAGATATAATATGCACTTAAAAATATGCCTGTTCCAAGTTATAGGGTTTTTCTTTCTATTGTAAAGTTTTTATTTTTAATTTGCTTTAAGTATTAATACACAGTAGGATCCTTTAAAAGAGAACCTCCCTTAAAACATTTAATATTATTTAATTAATATTTTTGTTTTCATACTAACACAGAGGCTCTTAAATAACTGCAACACTGGTATGAGTTTTTTTTTTTTTTTTTTTTTTTTTTTTACTATTGCCACATTGATTCAAAATTTTAAGTTTTGGGGGCGGGCAAGGAGTTGTAACTGCTCTCTGTGCCCTTTTTCATTTTCAGTTCATTATGTTTTTCTTTCTAGAAGCCCAGATTCCATTTTGCTGTAAACTGCACTGCTCTGCCACCTTCTCCATCCATTAGTGCCATCACATCTTTTTAAGCCATAGAGTTTGATGACTTTTGACAAATGTGTACATCTTTGTAACTATTACCACCATCAAGTTATAGAACATTTCCAATCAGCCAAAAATGTGCTTGTATGTAACTTTATAGAAACCTACCAGCCACAACCCCAGCAATCACTGATCTGTGTTCTGTTACTACAGATTTGTCTTGCTTATTTTGAGAATTTCATATAAATGGAATGATATATTGTTTATTTCTTCCTTTGCTCAGCAAAATGTGTTTGAAATTCATCTATCTCATCCCACATAACAGGAATAATGATACTCTTTTGTATTGCTGAGTAGTAGTTCATTAAATGCATGCATCACAGTGTGGTTATCCAATCACATGTAGATGGATTGTTTTCTCACCCCAGTTTTTGGCTATGATGAATAAATCTATTGCAGATATTCTTGTGGGGTAGGCATATAATGTCATTACACCTGGGATTGTTAGGGCATGTGGCAGGCATTTGATTAACTGTGTAAGAATCTGCCAAACTACTTTGCAAAGTCTTTGTGCCAGTTTATTTCCCCTACCAGCATTTTATGAGATTTCCACCTGTCCTAGTCTTTTTATTTTTAGTTATTCTAATGCATTTGTAGTGGTATGTAAATGTTCTTTAACTTTGCATTTTCCTGATGACTCATGTAATTGTGTATTTTTTTGTATACTTAGTAGACCTTTGTATTTCTCTTTTGAAGTGCTGTTAAAATCTTTTGACAATTTTTTAAATGCATTTTTTGTCTTGTTATTAAGTTGTAGGTCATTAAGTTCTGGATACAAGTCATTTGTCTCATTTATATATGTATATATGTGTGTGTGTGTGTGTGTGTGCATGTGTGTATACATGTATATACACACATATATATATATATATAAACATTTGTCACATATACATGTATGTTGTAATTGATATAGTGATACAATTCATCAACTTGGGCTTGGGAAGTCTTTTCCTTTAAGGAGATTCTAGTTTTAGTTTCTACATTTAGGTCTGTTCTCCATTTTGAGTTACTATTGTATGTGATCTAAGGGAAGGTCAGAATTCATTTATTCATGTGCATATCCAGCTGCTCCATATATTCATTGAAAAGACTCTTCTCCCTGTTGAATTACCTTGGTACTTTGTCAAAAACTAATTGATCATGTATGTGCTCTACTTCTGGATGCTTTTTTCTCTTCTATTGAGCTATATATCTGCTTTTACACAAGTACTATACTGTCTTGATTATTGTAATATGTTAGTAAGTTTTCAGATCAGGTAATGTAAGCCCTTCAAATTCCTTCATTTTTTCCCCAGTGCTAGTATGGGTCCTTCATATTTTCATTTAATATTTATGCTCAATTTGTAGATTTCTATGAAAAAGGCTCCTAGGATCTTGCTTTGTAAGTAAAACTTTTAAAATTATTATAGAGTATTTGTCACTTTAACCATTTTTTGTCATAAAATTTGGTGACTTTAATTACATTTTCAATATCACCACTACCAAATTTTTCCATTGCCCCAGACGAATCTCTGTGCCCATTAAGCAATAAATCCTTGTCTTTGGCCCTTAGTAATCTCTAATCTACTTTGTCTCTGAGTTTACCTACTCTAAATAAGTGGAATAAAACAATATTTTCCTTTTGTGTCTGACTTATTTCATTTAGTATAATGGTTTAAAGATTCATCGATACTATCGTATGAATCAGAGCTTCATTCCTTTTATTGCCAAATGAAATTCCATTTCATGTATATACCACAATTTGTTTATCCATTTATCTGTTTATGATCAGTTGGGCTGTTTATAGCTTTGTGCTATTGTGACTAATGATAAAGTGATCCAAGTGTCTTTTGAGTCCCTGTTTTCAATGATTTGGGGTATATACCTAGGAGTGAAGTTCCTGGGTCATATGGAACTGCAGGGATTTTAATGGGGATTAAGTTAGATTCATAAAACAGTTTGGAATGAATTTATATATAACTCTTAACAATGCTGAATCTTCTGATCTGTGAACATGATGCATTTCTTAATCACCTTAGGTTTCCGTAGACTAGGTAACTTAAACAACAAGGTTATTTTCTCTCAGTTCTAGGGTATAAGGAGTCCAAGATCAAGATTTTAGTAGGGTAAGTTTCATTCTGAAGCCTGTCATTGACTTGCCTTGTAATGACTACCATCTTACTGTGTATTCACCTGACCTCTATGCACACTTGGAGAGAGAGAGCACATGAGTGAATGCACATGCATGTGCAAGCTTTTTGTGTCTTCCCACAAGGGCACTAGTCCCTTCATGAGACCTCTGTTCTCATGGCCTCATACCATCGCATTGGGCATTAGGGTTTTAATATATGTATATTATGGCATTTGCAGATAAATGGATGGAATTGGAAAATATCATGCTAAGTGAAATAAGCCAATCCCAAAAAACCAAAAGGCTGAATGTTTTCCCTGATAAAAGTGATGATGATATATAGTGGGGGTGGGGGTGGTGCGTGAGAGAAGAATGGAGGAACTTTAGATTACGTAGAGGGAAATGAGAGGGGGGTTATGAAAAATGGTAGAATGAGACAGACATCATTACCCTGTGTACGTGTATGATTATACAAATGGTATGAATCTACATTGTGCACAACCACAGAAATGAATGAATGTACAATGAATCAAAATGTAGTCTGTAAAAATAAAAAAAAATAATTTTAAAAAAGGATGTCTTAAAAATTTTTGTTAGTAATATTTCAGAGGGTTTGCCAGATACACACATTTTGTTAAATTCATTCTTTAGTATTTCAGGCTTTTTCATGCTGTTGTGAATGTATTTGTTTTATTTCTAGTTGCCTATCATTAGTATGTAGAAATACAAGTAATGTCTGCATATTAATCTTGTATTCATCTTGTATTCTGCACTTTGCTTGATTAACTTATTAGTTCTAGTGGCATTTTTTTTAGATTCTTACGATATTCTGCATGCTTAGTTGTGTTGTCTAAAAATAAGTGTTAATTTTACTTCCTCCTTTCATGTCTTTGTGCCTTATCTTTCTTCTCCTTAACTTATTGCATTGACTGGGACCTCTAATACAATGCTCGATAGAAGTGATGGGAGTAGACATCCTTGCCTCACCCCAATCATATGAGGAGAGCACAAATGCTGGAGGATGTTTTATTTGCATTTTTATATTTTTAACTAAATAAGACAATATGATAAGTTCAGTGGCTACACAGTTATTTCCATTACCCAGTTTCTGCAGTCAGTGGTCATGGTAGCTTTAGGCCTTTCAAATTCTGCTTTAATCAGATAATTTCTTATTTATCTATTTTATATTTTGAGATATCACCTAAGTTTTTCCAGGTTTCATGGCTGAAAATAATTTTAAAATTGCTGGTCTATTGTCATGCTCTTGACTCTTACTGAAGTTCAAAGCAGCCACTGAATGTCACTGACAAAAACACTGTATTATGAAACTTAATTTTCCCGGAAGAAGGACCATAAGATATTCCAACTGGAATTTAGTACCAAGACCAAACTTAGTATATAAAAGTGTTATAGACATTTTCTATAAAATAGTAAGTGCTTAATCAGTTGTATTTTCCTTTTTTGCTGTAGTCTAGTAGAAACTCAGCTTATTTTTGCATAATCATAACTATGATGAGTTTTATATTTATATCCTCTTTTTCAGTGCTTTGGTATATTTTGATTTATTTGAACAATCTTAATCTATTTGTGTCTTATTGTAATTCAACTCAGTTCCTTTTAAACAGGATTTAGAAATATAAATTATAATCTCTTTTTGAATTAATAAAAAACTATTTCATAAAAGAGCCTACCTTTTAAATATTTAATTGGTATAAATACCTACCTTTAAGAGGCTTAATGGAAAGCTATAAATGGAAAATCTTTAGTCTTGGGAACACAGTCTTTTACTGGCCTTGTAAGATAAGCTTGCAAAGAGAAACATTTGGAATAATGATCTTGTTGAAGTGAAGCTAAAATGTTTCTGACTAAAACAACACAAAACAAAAAACAGAAATCTGCTCTTTCCTTCAGTGATCCAAGAGAAAGGTAGAATGTTCTGAAAATAACCAAATAACTGAAACACTAAAGATTCTAAGTGTCTCGGATTGTTGGGTGAGATTGTGACAGTTTCGGGGGCATTGCCAGCCATTTCAGTCTGTCCTGGTACTGGAAGAAATGCTTTTTATTCTGTAACCATAATTAAGACAATATAAAAAGATAAACCATGAGGCTGATTATTAGTTGATATTGTATCATGTAATTTAATCACCTGAATATATCTGTACTTTTTAATGCTAATTGTACATTCTTTGGACCTAAAACATACATAGCCACACTGTCACACACACATATATAAAATATTACTTTTTATAAATAATTGAATTGAATACCATACTAAGTATTTAATTTTGTTTGTTTTGGTACTGGGGATTGAATTCTTGAGTATTTAACCACTGAGCCACATCCCCAGCCCTTTCTATTTATTATTATTATTATTATTATTATTATTATTATTACTTTTATTTTGAGATAGGCTTTCACTGAGTTGCATAGGACCTAACTAAATTGCTTAGGATGACCTCAAACTTGCAATTCTTCTGTCTTAGCCTCCCAACCTGCTGCAATTACAGGCATGTGCCAACCTGGCCCTAAAATTTAATTTTATATGCAATTATTTAGGGGGGAAAAAGAAGGAACATTTACCTTAAAATATTTCTAAGTATTAGTATTTTAGTGTTAAATTGTCTTTTTCTCTGTGTGTGCTTCTGGGGATTAAACCCAGAGCCTTGTGCAAGCACTCTACTGTAGAGCTACAGCCCTAACCCTGGAGTATGTCTTTAGGTTTGAGAGTAATATTGTGTGCCAAATCCAATACCAAGTACTTTACATATATTAATTCCTATTTCTCACAACAATTTTATGATAGTAATTGTACCCATACCCATTTTAAAGATGAGAAACAGAAACTTAGAGAAGTTTAATAGCTTGCCCAAGGTCACAAAGTTAGTAAAAGGCAGAACCAGGATTCAAACCATGATCAGCTGAGCCAGTATCTCATTTGGAAGACTTTGGCTATAACAATAACTTAAATAAACAAAATGTCTTTTTAAATTTCTCACATTAAACTTTCTGCAGGCATGGAATCGCTCGTGCTGGTTTAGTTGTTAAACATTCTATTTTAACCTTGGTTCCACTGTCCCCATCGAGTTGGCATTTCATTTTCATTCTTGTTGTTTCGTGGCTACAAAATGCATAATGCAGGGCCAACTATCATATTCAGGACAGAAAAATGCAGGGGCTTTTTTATATCAAGAAAACAAAATCTTTTTGAGAAACCCTCTGCTGGATTTTGCTTATATCTCACCAGCCAGGTACTCTTGCATCCCCAGATGCAAGAGTAGCAGAGGAGTAAGCATTTAGTGGTCTTAACCACAGAGGAATGTGGCTGGGCCAGCAAGTGACTCTTTGGTTGGCAAACAAGTGTCTGACACAATAAATATTACATAATGCACATCTTGTCAGGTAGGTACTCTTGAAATTTATGCATAAATTTTAATGACAGTGATTGAGATGAGAAGAGGAAAGAATAATTCACTTCCCAAGGGCGCTTTAATTCAAATTTCCAGCAGAGGGCTTTGGATGCTCTTCTCTACCCTCCTCTCTCTCATTTTTGCAGAAGTTTACTGTCTTTACTGAATGTGTCCCTGCAGTGGGCACAGTAGTGTGCAACTTGTCAGGCTGTAAGGGTAGCAAGACAGAGGGACAGTAAACTGATCATACCTGCTGTCTTGGGGCTTAGTTGGGAGATATGACAAACAGAATATAAAGTTTAGAAGACAGTATGATCAGAGTTGCTGATTTCATCTTATCATCAAAGTTTTAAAAAAGGAACTAGGTTTGAATAGTTGTGCAGAGTTATAATTTATTTTCTTCTTAACCTCTAGCTTAATACTCAGAATAATCTGAAAGATACCAACAACAAAACCATATGTACCAAGACCATGATAAAAGGTGAGGAGAATTAAGGAAATCTAACTGAAAGTAACAGTTCTTGATAAAGTTGTAGCTTGTTTCTGTTTATCAATCTAGTTATGTTTAAATTATTGTGCCTTAAGAGCTTCAGTTTGATCTCAGCATTTAGCAAGGGTTAATACGGTGAGAGTAATGACCAAATGATCATCTTTATGTCTGGTACTTCTGGAAATTTTTATAGATAAAATGTAGTTTTATGTGTTGGAACAAGGTTAAGTGGTATCATTCATCTATTCAAACAATTGCATACTGATGCACAATCTGCCCAGAAATACATCAAGCCTCAGGGCTACAAAAGTCATGGTTCTTATACATGGGAGCTTGTGGTTTAGGAGGGAACCGGTCTTCCAATGACCATTCATCTCTCTCATTATGGTCCTACTGGTTCCACCATGTGCCAAATCCAATTTTAACTATTTGAGTGAATTGACTGGCCAAATTAGGCAAAAAATGCAAAATGAGCAGTTAATAAAAACACAGACTACATATGTATAAACTGACACATACTCACGTGTATTCCTGGCATCCAAGATGAAATAAAGAATTATTTATGTCAACTAAAATTCTGCTCTTCATTACTATATGTACTAAGAACTCACTGTCAGTGCCATTAAATTTGACAAAAATCTGGGAATTATTAATACGATTTAAAAATATGGTTTTACTAGCAAAACATTGTTCATACAAGTACACCTATTAGCATTTTTACCACAAAATGGGCCTGTAATTCATAATTTGACAAGTGAATGTTGCTGAATGAAAACAAATAAAGCACCATTTCTCTGCAGAGTTATATTTTCCAGGAATCAGTAGGACTTTTAAAACTGAATTTTTTTCCACTTATAAAAACAGGATTTATTTTAGAAAAGTTATAGTTTGGGTTGGCTAATAAGTTTAGTTAGGTTCAAATTTTTGTGCCTTCAGGGCTTTTATATCAACTTTGCTTGGAATATTTAAAGTGGTATGTGAAAGGTTTCTAATGGTGAATCTAAATCCTCTGTTAAACCGTCAAGTTGTTTTGATATCCCTTTCGCAAAGTGACTTGACATTATTTCTTGTGGAGAGCAGTGGGCTAGTTGACTGGGAAAGGATGCTGTGAAGTTTGGCTGTAAGTGATTTGGTTGTGGTAGCTTGGTACATATTCCTTGACTTTCAACTTGAAATGCTCAGTGCACCTGTGCTGGCCCTTCTTCAAATGAGGGACTTCAGTGTTTTAAGTTCAACATTCCCAAATGTTTGAAAGCTGAATGCCAGGATGGGGGTGGGCCATTCATTATTGTATTTGAACGTGGTATCATTTCCTTTAAATCACACACTTATTTAAATTTGTTAATTTAAAATTGGAACCAGTGCCTCCTCCTATAGGTAAAGAGAAGAAATCTATTTAAGGGTTTAACTTAATAAGAAATCAATTTAGCTCTTTGGCTGCTGGGTAATTTATAACCATGTTTTATCTGTTCAGGTTCAGGTGTTGGAGACACAACCATGAAAAAGATATGCTCCCTGCCTCTAGCGAACTTAATGTTTAATGTGCCAAAATCATGGTAGGTGTTGCTGTAGGAAAAGCACAGAGTTTGGGGAATGCACAGCCAGAGATTACATGAGTCAATGGGATGAGGGTCAGAAGACCTTGGTTATCTGTGTGAGGGAGTTGCAAAGCAATTGCTGATGCAAAGTGATCTCTGATCTCAAAGTTTTTCTTTCTTTCTTCTTTTTTTTTTTTTTTTTTTTTTTTTCTATTCATGGTGATTGAACCCAGTGCCTTGCACATGCTGGGCAAGACCTCTACCACTGAGCTCCATCCCCAGACCTCAAAGGGAAAATTTTTCAAATGATTAAAATCTCTAACACTCTTATGTTTCATTATATTCTAAATATGAAGATAATTTTGAATATTAAAGGTAATCTACTAAAGTGCTTAAGAAAACAAACTCTCAAGTTCAAATTCTGATTTTGCCTTTTACTAGTTCTAGGGACTTGGGCAAGACACTTGAGCTCTCTATGCACAGTATTGCTGTTCATGAACTGGGGATAATGATACTACCTAACTCAAAATATTGTTAGGAGGACTGAATGAATTTAATATTTGTAAAATGCTTAGAATAATACCCAGTATAGCAAGTGCTATATTACTGTTTGTTAAATACATATTTTCAGTTCCATTCATTTATTTGCAAATGCCATATTATTATTATTCTTTATGGCTGAATAATATTTCACTGTGTATATATACCACAGTTTCTTTATCCATTCATCTGTTGAAGGGCATCAAGGTTGGTTCTACAATCTAGCTATTGTGAATTGAGCTGCTATAAACATTGATATGGCTGCATTACTGTAGTATGCTAATTTTAAGTCCTTTGGGTGTAAACCAAGGAGTGGGATAACTGGGTCAAAAGGTAGGTCCATTTCAAGTTTTCTGAGGATTCTCCACACCGCTTTCCAGCGTGGTCGCATCAATTTGCAACTCTACCAGCAATGTAAAAGTGTTCCTTTTCCCCTACATCCATGCCAACATCCATTATTGTTTGTGTTCTTGATAATAGCCATTCTAATTGGAGTGAGGTGAAATCTTGGAGTTGTTCTAATTTGCATTTCTTGGAGAATATCATGCTAAATGAAATAAGTCAATCCCAAAAAACCAAAGGTCAAATGTTTTCCCTGATAAGTAGATGATGATAGGTGATAGAGGTGGGGGCGTGGGGAGTGAGAGAAGAATGGAGGAACTTTAGAATATGTAGAAGGAAATGAGAAGGAGGGGGTATGAAAAATGGTGGAATGAGACAGACATCATTACCCTATGTACATGTATGATTACACGGATGGTATGAATCTACATCATGAATAACCATAGAAATGAAATGATGTACCCCATTTATGTACAATGAATCAAAATGCAGTCTGTAAAAAATTTTAAAAAAATTAAAAAATATATAAATATTTTCATACAAATGTAGAATCATTTTAACACAAGTAAATATGTCCCTATTACCTGTGGTGTAACTTATGCATGGGTACATATCAAAGTCAATAAGATAATTCTAATGGCCCAAAGTTCCAGTAAAATGGCATTGGGAAATGGGCTAAATATTATGATCTAGTCTTATCTAGAGGAGGGAAATTGCTTATGTATATTATGTATATTAACATGTATATATTTCTAATTTTAAACATTTTAAAAGGGATCTGAGTGACAAATAAAATAGTTGGAATAGCCTCTCAGAGTCCAGTACATTCATGGTAATAGAAACAGTTATTATGTGGAAAAGTAAAAGCAATATGAACTTTGGTAACTTTAAACATCAGTTAACTTCTATGTTTCTTTTAGGACATATTGTAACTGCAGGAATTAATTTAACTGCGATAAAATATGTCAGAAAGCTAAAGCGAATATCCTTTCCTTTGATTACTAGAGCAGGTTATAATAATAATAAAAGGTCCTTGAATTTTCTTTAAATGTTTAACCCTCATGAGAAATGAATCAGTTATTTTTGAAAAGGTGATTAGAACATTCTAATACAGAATGTTTTAGGAGTTCTGTTCTAATTACTAATAAATTCAAGAGTTTTATTCTCAGACCTTTAAAATAGGAGAAATAAATCTAGTTTTAGAACACAATAATTGAGTGAGTTTTCTCTTTTAATTTTTTATCACTTTAGCCAGTGGTAAAATTACATTAGCTCCCATGATCAAAAGCTGGGCTGCTTTTAGTTTGTGGATGTCAGTCTGGAAGCTGCCAGCTGGAAGCCATTCTGTGACTAATCCAGGCTGTTGAGCTTCAGAACCTATGGAGAAAGTCGTAACATGGATTTCCTGTGGGTGGGGAAGAAATGGGAACAGTATGTGAAACTGGTCAAAATATGCTAAAATAGTTTGTTTGTACTTCTTAAAACACCCATTTGTGGCAGTGAACTCAGTTATCTCTAAAAGCTTTTCTTCTTTCTTTATTTTTGTGTGTATTCCTCTTCATATAAAAGAAAAACTGGGTGGAGACCATGGGAGGAAAGTGATTAGGGAATTTTAACTAGGTAAATTGAGGAGATATGCAGGTATATAATGTTACATGAGCCTTTCCTGAGAATTAAAATAATTTTCAGAGACCAAAGAGGTTATAATTCTTACTCCTCTAAATGAAATGGTCATATTAATAACAGAAGTATTCAATTCGAGGTTTATTTTTTCAAAGTAATAAAGTTCATGAAAAAGGAATCTGATTCCACAGATAACAAGGAGGCATGGTAGATTCCTGGGTATGGATAGGGACATGAATTTTTTCTTATTAATACAATCCTTATCTTCCCTCTGAGCCAACTACCTTCCCCTGGCTGCCTGGGATGGTAGAGGGAAGGGAACAAACAGGGCAGATGAGACACAGGGACACTAACTGTGAGAGGTGGGCATGGCTACTACACATGATGAGCAGTTGAGAAATGCTACCATCAGGCCGAGCAACTCCATGGCTTCTAAGACAGCAGACTCAACATGGCATAGGAGAAGAGCTACTGCTTCAGGAAAGGGTTCCTAGCTTTACCAACGATGGGGTTCCCAAACACAGTCCCAGTTCCAGCCCCAGCGTCGGCCACCCCAACCATGATAGCTCTAGCTTCAATGTCCTTAGCTGCTGTGTTGATGTTCCTTGAAATGGTGCTGGTTTGGAAGCTGTGACTGCAGATAAATATGATCAGAGGACATGGGGCTGCTGAAGCTATTGTGTTAGTGTCTCCCATTGTTTCAGTGCTGATGTGGAAAGTGGTTTACGAGGCACCTGAGAGTTACCTCTGATGAGGAAGAGGGTGGAGATGAACTTGGCAGTATTTTCAGGAAGTAAAGGACTGTGGCAGGAGTTGCTCCAGTGCAGAGAAGGCAGAGACGGGCAATGAAAAACTATTTTAAGATTAATGATGATTTAAGCGCATGATCAGTTGCAAGGAAAAGAAATTGAGACATTAAACCCTCTGAGGAGGTTGTTTAGTAATCCAGGTATGAAAAATGACAGCTTAGATTGTATGGCCCAACAGGAAAGGAAGAACCATAAAAGTTTAAGAGAGATTCCAAATATGTAATGGCAAGATTGAGGAGCTGGTGGGGTGGGATCTTCCAAAAGGCAATGTTTAGTGATTGGTTGTACTGTTTGGGAATATAAAAAGCTAAGTGTAACATTTAAAACCGTGGTAATCAAAACCATAAAGTGTAGAGAAACTTCTAAGAGGAGATCAAGGACAGGCAAGAATTAAACTGTGGGTAAAAGTTCTAAAGAATCAAAGGCAGAAGAAAGATTAAACTCAAGTAAAACCAAAACCGTCAGTGACTTCCATTGCAGAACATGAAGAGAAATAGGCCAGCTGCTATGGGTTTGGCCTTGTCTGCATGAAACAAAGCATCTTGTTACAATAGGGCTAAAAGGGAGATCAACTAGCATTGAAGTTCACAATTGAAATAATCTTTCCCAACAGCTGTTGACCTTCTTATTCTTGGTTTTCTCACTAGAAAGCAAACTGTGACGGGAGGTACCAGGTCTGTTTTGCCCATGGTTATGTGCAATAGATATACAAGGAATTGATACATATTTGACAAATGAACAAATTGTTAAACATTAGCACACCCTGATCTTCAGTGGGAGATAAAGTCTGCCAAACTCTAAGGATAGCTAGTGTTTGCCTGGTCAAGAACAAAAGGGAATCCTGGAGTAGCATTGTCCCATGGAATGTGATAAAAAAGATGGATGGATAGCATAGCCACTGAGCAGCTGAAATGTAGATAGCATAATGTAGGAGCTGAATTTTTAATTTTATTTAATTTTAATTATCTAAACTTAAATAGCCACATATGACTAGAATCTATTGTATTGGGCAGCACAGGTATATAGGACAACTTCACCAGTTAGGAAAACATCTGTCTCCTCTGGGAAGATCTTACCTGTGCCACAGCAATGACTATGTTAGGGCCAAAATCAGAGTGTGCTTGCAAAAGAAATAAAAGATTTGCTACTGGGGCTGCTCTTTAATTAATCCTGAGCCCAAAGGACAGAATTCAGTTGCCAGGCCCACATGAGGTCCAGTCTATGTCATCAGGGAAGGAGAGCAGAAAGGCATTTGGACCCACAGCCCTAGGTAGCAATGAAGTTGAATTTACCCTGAGGGTCTTTGTGAACATATCTGTTAGGAATCTGCAAGTGCACAGGAGAGGTCTTTGTAGATGACTGGATGTAATTCAGGTTTCACAGATTATGCTCACTTTCTTTTTGTACCAACATTAACAATAATTGTATCCAATGACTAAAAGATGGACTAGGCACATATTCTCTTAACTCAGACACCCATGAATTCAGTTTGGAAAAGGAACATCTTTAAATATTGTAAGTATACTAGATGCTAAAAAATATGTATTTAAAAAATATTAAATTAGCTATATATACATCACACTTTATTCTGTATATCTAATTGATATTAGGAAGATTACTACTAGTATTGTGTTTTCTATTTTAGCAAATTCTCCTGCTTCTTAGGCAAGTATTAGAATTATTCTGATTCCCTTCAGTTTCCTGTAGCTGGGCTATAGGGGAGGAGGGAGTCGTTTAGTGGTGTGTTAAACTTGCCTTGTGTTCAGAATTCAGCCAGCAATAATACATATCAATATCATGTATTGAACTGTGTGCAGGAACAGATGTTTGGCATGTAGCAGGCTGCTTTGGGGAATACTCTCTATTGAAGAAAGTAAAGTATGCTTCAGATCTGTTCACATAATTTATGAAAGTGAATAGGGATTTCTCACAAAGGAAGAATGCAGGACAGACTATTTTATTCAGCAAGATAAAGTGAACTGTGAACAAATTCCCCAAAGTTGGTCAGCATAGCAAAGAACAAAGAGATATTAGTGCATTCCTGGGAAGGAGATTAGTTCTCTAAAGAGCAAACAAGCCAGAAAGGAGTCTCTTAGGGTTTCCTGAAGACTTGCTTCACCTCCTGAGGCTATTTGTTTTCATCATTTTTATAAGAGAAAATCTTTTGCAAGAATCTAATTTTCAGCACAGGAAAATGCTCGAGTATTGAATCTTGAGGTCTGGAGGAACTTTCAAAGATTATCTAGTCCTAACAGCTGTATCATGGTTGAGTTAGTTTTGTGAAAGGCTTGCCAAGGATCATCCAATCAGGGCTTCAACATCTGGAGCGAGTTGTCGGAGCTCCCAGGCTGGCCATTTTGTCCTTGGAGAACTTCGACATGAAATGTTGCTGCCTTCCATTCGTCTAACAACCTTGTAACCACTGAAATCAAACCCAATGCTTCCAATTCTTTTTCCTATTAAAGTTCGTAGGATATTTGAACGTGATGATCAGATCTACAGGTTAAATGTGCTCAATAACTTAGAGAAGTTCTCGGGTGTTATTGATTTGGCTTTTTGTACTTCTTGGGTCCCTCCTGAATGTGCTCAGTGTACTCAGGCTTGTACTGCAGTCCTTCAAGGGTGGTCTGGGATAACACGGACACAGTGGGTTTTGGCTTCTCTCTATGTATATTTTCTCCTCTCCTTTCTCTCCTCCCCTGCCTTTTTCTCTTCTTTGTTCCTTCTATTCCCCTTCTTGCCTCCTTCCTTCCCACCCTTCCTTCTCCTTCCCTCTTACCTCCCATTGATACTGCACTACATTTATTCATTCAGTCATTCAACTATTATTTCATTTACTGTTGATTCAAATTAACCTTTCTGTAGACTAAAATCTCTAAGCCTTAGTTTTCTGTGTTGCTTTGAAGCCACATATTTCCCATTCTGTACAGAAAAACTCTTCTTTTGGACTTATTTACTTCATTTTACATTTATTTTGATTACTTTTTATCAGTAGTAGCCCTACCTTCCAACCTCTCAGTTTCTTTTTCAAACTCAATTTAATCATCTAATACATCTGTTCTTCCTTTTATAAATTTTTTGATATCCTCTCTATATGCTGATGCAGAACATTGAATAAAACATTGAAACAGAACCCAGGCAAGAGTCCTTATGATGCTGAACTCTAGATCTGAATTGATGTGAGCTCATTAATTAGGACCCTCTGTGTGGCTGTTGAAAATGTTCATGTCCTTAACATACTTACTCTGCTCTGTCTATGAGGATTCACTGGAAGACCTAATGGTCCAGTTGGAGGTGGTGTGTGCTGGGTCATCTTCACTTTCTATAATTCCAGGAATTATATCAAAGAAGAAAAGGGCACTTTGACTATTTTTATTTCCTCCTGAAGTCACTGTGTCATCTTATCATTAGTTTGTGTCTTCTGAGGCGAATAATAACCTTTGATTCCTTCATAGACACATATGAGTCAAAGAAGGATATTGACAACAGATCGAACAGTCAGATAATTATTAGAAACAGTGATGACATTTTATGGGAGTACAAAACAGAAAAACAAATTACTTTGATATATCAAGTGGAGCTACTACTTTCTCATCAGCAGAGGACTTAAAATAATTGATGTTTTGATTTAAATAATCAGAACCTCTGAATTGCTGCTAATGCTTATTTAGTAAGGGTTTTCTTTTATTTTTCAAATAACTGAAAATATTTAAAACCATTAACTGTATCAATGTCATGAAACTTCAGGAGATTTATATACATTTTGTTGAAAATAGAACAGGTGCACAAAGAATCCCTTAATAAAGATAAAACCCTTATGGATGTGCAGTAATAGGCCAGTTGGGTAAACCAAATTGAAGAATATGCACAGTGATAAACTGAATTGAAGAATTTCAAGACTAGACTTTGCTTTCTTATACAGAAAGTGGGGGCTACATTAATTTCTCAACTAAGTCTCTGAACACAAAATCAGTAAAAACACACAAAAAACCCAGAGCCTTGTCATTTCTAATATCATAAAACAGGAACTAGTTTTCTATAAAGATATGGCTATTTCCTTATCATTCAAGCTGAAAGATATTCTCTATAACCAGTGTGACTACTTCTAAGTTGTCATTATTCAGGTGATGAGGTTTTATATTATACTATCTTCTACATGTGCAGGCATTTAAATTAGACATTTTTAAAAAATCAATATTCTGTTTTCTTTTTGGAAATCTTTGGCCATTTTTTGTTAAGTTTTCTGATATCTTGGATTTCCTATTCTATAATTACAAACATGAAATTTTGAGAACGTCATAGTTTTAAAAATAGTATTATAATAAATCTTTAATGTATAGTTAAAGTAATTTAATATTTAATATGGTTGATACCAAAAGAAGTTTCCAAGGTAAAAAAATACATTTTTGGAAATGTAGATTTCCTTGACAGAATACATGTGTTTTCAATACAGTGAGAAAATGAGAAAATCACCCATGCTCATGTATTTTTTAGCTTTAATTATTTTTGCTATGATTTGTTGCTATCTGGACCTTACAGATCTGTCCTTGCACTCCCTGTCTTAAGTTTCTCAGGTTATTCTGTCCATCTGGTTTGAATATTAGAAAATTAATAGTGATCTTACCCATTAAAAGAGGGACTGTGTGTCCCTCTAGCTTTTCATTCCTGTGACCAGAATATCCGAGAACAACTTAGAATCAGCAAAGTTTATGTTGGGCTTACAGTTTCAGAGGATCACTCCATGGTTGGTGACTCCATTGCTCTGGGTCTGAGGTGCGGCATAATAGCGTGGTGGAAGGACATGACAAAGAAATACTATTTAATTCATGGCAGCCTTGAAGCAAAGAGCGTGAGGAAGGGGCCAGGGATTAATATAGTCCAAGGTCATATTCACAGTGACCCACTTCCTCCAGCCATCCCCCACTTGCCTACAGTTACCAACCAGATTTCCATTCATCTATCAATGGGTTAATCCATTTGCTGAAAAGCTACTACTTTCTCATTGGCAGAAGACTTGAAATAATTGGTATTTTAATTAAAACAACCAGAACCTCTGAGCTGCAATTAATGCTTATTTGTTAAGGGTTTTCTTTTATTTTCCAAAAAAGTGAAAATATTTAAATCATTTGCTACATCAGTGTCATGAAACTTAAGGAGATTTATACAGAGTGTGGTCAAATCTAGCAAATGTATTCATCTATTGATGGGCTCAGAACCCAAACCATTGTCTAAAACCCACTTGATGCATTGAGAATATACTTCCAAAACATGAACTTTTGGGAGGATATTCCAGATTAAAATCATAACAGACTAGGTAGTAATGAGATAGGTTAAGAGTAGCCATGCAATTAATTCAACATTTCATTAGAGGTTTACATATATACATAGAATTTTTAGAAGTTAAAATGAATATTATTTTTTTGGTATAATTATTTCATGTGCATGGAGACAACCAGAGACTGTTTGTCAAAGTTATTAGAAATTCTGAACTCTCAAATAAAAGTGTCAGAAGATATTGCCTTATTCTGTGTTGTATAACAGAACAAATGCATTTCCTGTGGGTGGGGGCAGTAACATCAAGTTGAGGTTGGGTCCATTGCCTCCCGTGCCTTCATCCATGAATCCCAAAGTGAAGGGAAACTGTGATTCCTATAAACTTGATAGAACAACCAGATTATGCAAAATCAGGGTTTTTTTTACAGCAATTTACAAATATTATTTAAATATCAAGATAGGAAATAAAAACCTTCTAGGTCTAAGTCCTGGTAAATGTGGTTAAACTTCACCATCCTCCCTTCTCCCTGGAGTATAAATCATGTTTGCCTTCCTAGAAGAACTCCCCCAACAATCCTCAAATTTCGAGACTGAATTAATGTTTATGGGGAAAAACACCCAGAAAAACTGTCATGGCCCCTAACCTCGACACCTTTCTGCTGACTGCACTGCACTGATCTGATGCCACATCAATGGAATGACTTGTTCTCATTGTGTGGGTAACTGCTCCTCAGTGGGGAAGTCCTCTTCCAAGTTTAGAAGTTGGATGCTATTATACCAAGAGGGGATATTTTTGTTTCATTAACAGTCTCTGGCAGATTATGGTATTTGGGCTATGTTCTAGTTTTGAGAATGGGGCTTCCAGCTGTGGACTCTCTTGACTTCAAGGCATCTGAACTTTGAGTCCCCTTTGCAGCTTCCATATTCTTAAGAAATGTTTTTATTAATTGTTGATGGACCTTTATTCTGTTTACTTATTTATTTGCGGTGCTGAGGATTAAACCCATTGCCTCACACATGCTAGGCAAGTACTCTACCACTGAACCACAACCCAGCCCCAGCTTCCACATTAATGAGTTTAGTGGATTTGTTTCAAAATTGTACAACTCATAAAAAGGGAAGAAAACCTCAGTTCATATCCTTACCTACTGTATTTCACAAATTTCAGGATGTACATTTTTTTTTACATTTCTTAATTCTGGATATTCTTTCTATTAGTTTCATTCTGATATTAAAAAATAAATTTCATGTATTTGAGGTTTACATGATGATATACATATATGTGTGTGTGTGTGTATATATTTATATATATACAGTAAAGTGGTTAGTATAGTGAAGCAAATTAACAAGTCTATAATCACACAGTTACCTCCCCCGCTTTGTGATAAGTTAAAATTTACTTCTTTAGCAAAAATTCCCAAGGCCATTTTATTAACTGTAGTCCTCATGTTGTAATGAGATCTCTAGACATTCATCTACATAGGTTTTTCTTTGTGTCCTTTGATTTACATCTCTCGATTTTCTGCTCCCTCTCTGCCTTTAGTAATTCTTTAATTCTGTATGGATGACTTTAAAAAAAAAATATCATTTTTTATAAGTGAAGTCATGTAATACTTTTCTTTTCATGTCTGGCTTATTTCACTTAGCATAATCATGGCTTAATTGTACATTTTTTTTTTCTTGTTGACATGTCAGACTGTGATGCATATGACAGTCAATCAATGAAATACTGATTATGTCAGAATCTCTGAGTGGGTGGGTGATTATTTGTGTGAATTTTACAAAAGCTCTTCAGGTGAGTCTGTTGCATATCACTGGTTATTAAAACATTGAACGGGATGTTCTCAGTTAACAATAATAATAAATTGACCGCTTCCTTTATTGAGTTTTCCTTTGCCAGAAACAACTCTAAGCACTTCCCATACTTTAATCTCTTTTAATTCTCACAGCAAACCTATGGATGGGTATTTTTTTATGCCCCTCTAGAGATTAAAAACCGAGGCTTACAATGGTGGTGTAAAGATATCCACTTATTAGTGAGAGAGCCAGAATTCAAACACAGGTGGGTTTCACTCAGGGACTTTAACCACCATGTGGTATATAATGAGTCTTAAAAATGTGATCTCAGACTAGCAGCATCAGTCTCTCTTGGGGACACACTAGAAATGCAAAGTTTAGGGCCCTACCCTAGACCTAAGGAATGAGAAGCTCTGGGATTGGGACCCAGAAATGTGTTTTAACAAGCTTTCCAGGTAATTTGGGAGCTTGCTAAGTTTGAGGACTACTCTCATATAGAATACAAATCTCCTACAATAAGAAATGGGAGGCATGGCTAATAAAGATAGGACCTAATAAAGTTTATTGGATAGTTGACTGGCTCATATTGTAATCTTCAGATAATGCCATATTTGCAAGGTTGACTAAGCTTTTAGTTGCTTAATAACAAATAAAATTGCATTTGCACAAATGTGCTTTAATTATAGTTCCCAGTAGACAGAACTATGGTAACAAAATATACTAGGCACTAATGTTTTTTGCATAATGAGCATAGTCAAAGCATTTAGCATGAATGGATTACAATTCCCTATACTAGATAGAAAAGCTTTAGAAAGGCCACATGCTTTTCTTTGGTGTGACATCCTCTTGTCCTCAATCTTGGTCTAATCCTATTATTTCTTTCTTCAAAAGTACAAAATATGGTATCTTTGTTCCTAAAAGGAAAGGATGAACTGACAAGATCCCTCCTTGTATTATCGTGGGTTGAGATTAGTTAAATCTAGCATTTGTAATGCAGATAGAAATAAACAATTCTGAACAAAAGCTGATTAAAGAATTGAGTTGAAAAACACAGAACCTGCTTACTTAGTGAATAAAAATTGATTGACATTGAGGAATTAAGTATCCCAAAAGGATAAATAAATTTGATTCCAAGAAGAAAAGGCAGTATTAAAAAAAAACAATATACCAAAGTGACATAGTATAGGGATGACTGGTGAATATGATTATGTCTACCTAACACCACCACAACTATTTGAAAAGCACAGCATTCAAATAGTAATTTTTTTTGCTCTGCATGATGCAAAATAAGCAATTTGATTTTTCCTTTTCCACTAAATTGACTGGTTCTTGAATGCATTATTTGACCCACAGTACCGTATTATCCACAGCATTTCCCAGATGACTGAACTAAGTAGATGTCTTATTGTTGTTTTTTTTTCTAATAGACATGACTGGGGATGAAGATAGTGATAATTGGAAAAGAGGAAAGCATAACATGTGGAACTCAGAAGTAGAGATTTTAGAAGCTTGAGCACTCCTCAGCCTGGAGACTTGGTGGTGTTCAGCTTCAGTTCCCTGTAGACACTTTCTCCATTTCTGTAGACTTGGGCACACACTTATTAATGCAGTTTGGTGTCTTATAAATAGGGCAAAGGGTTTGGGGCCTTCCTTGTTCCAGATCCTGAACTGTTCCCTTTTTGATACCTGGTTTTAACTCTTCTCTTTTTCATATGTGTCTTGAGCCTCAAATGTTACCTGATTTATACCTGAGTGCTATTTTATCTGAGTTTTTCTGCCTTGAATGAATCTTTGGACTCTGTTCTATATACCCTGTTTCTATCACTGTCTATGTCCCCTGCCCAACTTGAATCTCAAAACTGGGAACCCAAACCACCTATCCAAGTCTTGAATCCTAACTACAACCTTCAGTTTTTATAGTCTCTTAGAAACATACATTAGCCCTCCTCATAGATTCCTTGGAGAGTGTGTTTGTGTGTGTAGTGGTGCATTGTAGTGAATTGGTTAAGTGCACTCTCTGAGACTGGACTGAAATTGAGTCCCTCTGTTGGTAATTCAGTAATTGTGGGATCTGAAGTAACTCTCTGGGCCTTACTTTCCTCATATGTTTTATGTGCAGTGAGTAAATACAATGCTGTTGAAAATTAAAGTAGGATGATATATTTAAGGTACACAGTGAAGCTTACACATAAATTAGGTGTGGACCATGTTTCCCATTGCTATAACGGGGTTTTCTCCATTCTGTTTGGTTATCTGTTTGCTTTTAGCATTGTTACCACCCAGTCCCTGTATGTACAAACTAAGTTCTGACTGTGATCTCTATTTGTTGGCTATTCCTCTATGTTTTTAGTTGGAAAAGTTATACACATGTATACACACAGATATATGGTATATGACTGTGTGACTTGTGTTGATGTATGCATACATGATGACAGGGCTAGATCAAGCAGTATTTCCTTGTTGGCTGGTTTTGGCCACCTCCATCTCATAGCCTTCTACCTCCTGCCATTGACAAGGTCAAAATACGTGTAGCATGAATCATGTTATTTATTTAGGGAAGTTTAGGGTTTTCTTCTAAAGACTGTTAGCACTGGGCCATGGAATCAAATGGTTTCCTTTATCTGTGCAATCAGAAAACCATCTTAAGAATTTTTTTTCCCCAAAATTCTGTAAGAATTCTATGAGAATTCTGGTAGAAGAAACTGCAACATAGTACAAATGTTTTAATTCCTTGGTTCTGGCTTCTTGAATTGAGTAAGTGGCAGAACTCAGCAGTATAGCACAACCCTTTAGTGCTTTGACTTGCCTGCTTGTTAATGAGGGTGACTCTACAGCTAAAACTGGGAGTTGGTTTCAAACTTGGCTTTTGCTTGGTCTTGTACTAACATCAGCCTATCTGAGTAATTTGTCATTCTTTCAAGGATGTAGAAGAAGACCTTGAAGTGGTAGATGAGGTTGGAAGTCATTGCAGTTGAAACTTGATAAAATTTGAAGGATTAGATCATGACTGACACAGGAATGTTTTATTGACCATGAGTTAATGGCTTCACAATATTATTTTCATTTTTGAATCATTTACAAACTTCTGAATTGTCTAGTAGACAACTCTTAGACAATGGCACCATACCATGATGATAACACACTGGTAAACCCATATATTACATCTAATGGATATCAAAGTGGTTGCTTCCCCAAGACTAATGTGTATCTAGAAGACATTTTCATAAGCTGAAGTCATAAAACACATTCATGCCTACATATGCATCCTGTACATTTATAGGTGTACAGTTAACTCTGCATGAATATTTATATAGTTATACACATGAATTGGGATTTATTATGAGTGCTGAATTTAGAATTGTAAAATCATGGAGGCTTAAGGCAGTTTCCTCAAGGCTCACATTTGCTTGATTATGATTTATTAGTTTAAACTTAACCAGTTGTATATTAATAGTACTGCTCACTTTGAAGAGAGACCCATTATTTTCAAGGTTTATTAGGGCTACATATGAATTTTGGACCTGTATAAGTCTTGACAAATTGGATAAGGAAATAGCATATGAAGTATGGTAAGTTTCTAAACATGAAGGCTGCTTTCTGTTTTAGGTAACTGAACACTTTAAGACACATTTGAAGAAGCAATTGTGTTTTGGGGATCAAGGGAATGGATGAATTCCTAATGAAAGACAAAAGTGAAGAAGTAAAATCAAGGTCCTTGTGATGCATCTGACAGTTCGGTATTATTTTCTTCCCAGTGCAGATAGAATTAAGAGGCTTGCAGAGGAGCTTAACTTGTGGGTTCTTATCCCAGCACAGATTACTGTTATCCATTAAACTTTACAGATATGTCTATATTATTTTCTCTTTGATGATGTGAGTCATAGGAGTTAGCCTTAATAATTCAGTGGTATCTGAATTGAAATGAACACAGTAAAAAGTAGAAGATGAATCCCAACATGCATTGCTCCTGGATGGATTCTGAATTGGTTTAAGTCAAATTTACAGGTCAAATTTATATCTATATCTTTTCTGACCTAACTATATGTTTGGTTGAGTCCAATAAGTAATCTTTACACAGTACACAAGGTGAGAAAGATATATACAGCCATGAGCCACATAACATTTTGATCATTACCGGACTGCATATATGATGATAATCCTATAAGATCATATTGCTTAGTGACATCATGGTCATCTTAGTTTTGTGGAAGTACACTCTCTGATATTTACACAATGATGAAATTGTCTGTCAAACATAGTATACATCCCCATTGTTAAGTGATTCATGACTACGTGTGTGTATGTAAGCTGTTAAATCAAAATTTAGAGATTGAATGAAAGCATTGTGAATAAATAAGGCAACACCGACAGCTACCAGAAGCCCACCTGTCACTCATGGCCCCAGTAAATGATATGCAGTGGTCCAGGTATTCTGTCTCTAGGATGAGTGAGTCCAACAACAAATGCAGAATGTGAATAATGGGTGCTTCTCACTTTCCCTGACTTGTCCTGCCCCATGTGCTTGTCCATCAGATCAGACCAGAATTACTTTGGTCCATCTCTTCCAAAGCAATTCTATTTTTCACTGACTTATTTTTTTTTTTTTTTCTAAATGTCTAGGGAGAACTTTGAGAAACAGATTATTATTTTTATTGACCCAATTGCTTTGTTTTATTAAGAGGACACATTTAGTAAATCAAAAGTTTTCTGGCTGGGTCACACTGACCAGTACAACAGTATCTTCAATTATTTTGCTATTAGAACAAAACATGTTTACTCCCTACACCTTAAGTGTAGAAATCATGATATATATATATTTCATTCTTTCTTGGGGAGGTAATCATTATTTTATTGGAAAATTTCTAGTACACCTAGTGACACCTACTATCTTGTCTTTTCTTTATAATGTGAAATAACCACAAACAACTTTAAGAAATCTGTGCATCATTACTTAGTGCATAAATCCTTCTTTTATTCTTGTAGACATATAATTTGATTTTTACTTCTATGAAGGAAAATTTTCCATTTTTATCTAATTGGAATGACATTTTTGAGTACTTAGTATGTGCCACACATTGTGCTGGGGACTGGAGAGAGGAAGATGAAAAGATATGAACTTGCCTTCAGGTTGTTCACAGTCTTGCAAGAAAAAACAATAAAATCAGTTTTCTGTTTCTTTGGTTATGTCCTTAAGTTTAATGGACAGTTTTTTCACGATAGATCAGTTATTTGAGCATCAGTGTGTGTGTGAATGTGAGGGTCAGGAAAAACTTCATGGAAGAAGAGCTTTTGAAACTCATTTTTGAGAAAAGGGATCAAAGCTAAATGTAAAAACATCTTTGGGAGGATGTGGGAAGCATTTTTTTTACAACTATAGTTAGTAGTCACTTTATATTTATCACACATTGAAATGATAGCACTTCAGATATATTGAGTCAAATAAAATTAATTTGAATATATTAAAATTTTAATGAATAATAATTAAAATTTTAATTCAACCTGTTTCTTTTTACTTTTCAAAAATGTGACTAATAGAAAATTTAAAAGAGCCCATTAAAAATTTAGAATCACAGATGTGATTTACATTATGTTTTTACTGAAGAACACTAATAGAGATAAGTTTTTAAACAGAAGGGTCAGAGATGTTCAATTAACAAAACAAATGCTTAATATATGCCTTGGGACAAGTTAATTGGGTGTCTATGTTTTGTACAATGCTTGGCACATGTGATTTTTCTTTCTAGCTATCCATATTTAAAACAATAGATCCAGTTGATATTTGTTCATTGTGTAAGTTGTGGAAAATACTATTTTAAGGGAAATAATGCTTCTGATACAAACAGAAATAACCCAGACATTGTATGCATCAGATATTTTGTAGCAAGTGTTATTGGAAATGAACAGTCACCTGAAACTGACCAAAATAAGGGGGAATTAAGAATATAGAGTGTTATTTTGTCATTCCTATTTCATGATAGGATAAGTAAAAATAGTCTTCCTAGACTAGTGACTGTGATTGCTAAAAGAACAAGTGAAAACCCCAGTGAGTTATTTGGCTTGATGTAGAAGAAACAAATTGATAAATGCTGACAAAGATTGATGAGTGATATATAGGGAGAGAAGTAAGGGCGAAGATGTCTAAGGTGTCCACAAGTAGAGATATGACAACATAGAAGACTTTAGAGAACATAAGCATCTTTAATTCTGAGCATAAAACTTAGTTCTAGGGGAGTGGGCCCAGGAACAGTTTGACCTATAGGGTAAACCTCTGGGAAGAGCCAATGTGTGGGCAGTAGTAATGAAACATTTACTGTGGGCTGAGTGATTGTGTATCATGGTGGGCAACATTTGCTCTAACCACAGGTATTCAAAGAAAATGATGTTAAATGTTTTGAGCAAGCTCTTATCGAAGGGGATTGGTTAAAATTGGAAATTGCTAACTGCGTGGTATTAAGAGACACAGTATCCATAAATCAATTAAGGTGCATTATATTCTATTCCATTGCCAACATTCATTTAAACATAAACTACTGTATATTCTATTCACAGTAAGGTTTAGGCTACTTGAACTTATACTTCAGTGTTTGTCTTTTGTTGAAATAAAATGAAATACTTCTTTTCTGATAAGCTGGAAGGGAAACACATTTGTATTCAACAAATTCCTGGTGTTATAATCTTAGTTTTGCTTTGCTTCTCACATCCTGACCTTATGAAACAGTGTGGGGCTTTGGGAAAAGCTGGGCTTTGCCATCTGAACAGACCTGGTTTGAATATTGTTTCTATCACTCACTATGTTTGACCTTGGTCAAGTCACTTAACATACCTAAACCTCAATTTTGTTGACCCTAATGTCCACTTTGGAGGGAAGTTTAGGGGAAGAAATGTAAAAGGTATTACTTGGTACATAGTGTATATAGATATTATTATTGTTACTATTATTACAAGGTTGGAAAGCATTCTGAATGGGAAAGTTAGTTTTTGTGTAATAAAACGTAATTAAAATGAATATTATATATATGAACAGTGTTATTATTACTTTTAGCCTCCAGCATATGGAAAGAGGGGAGAAGGGGTGTAGGGTAGAAGGGATGGAGAAGGGAGAAAGAGGGCACATGGCATCAGTGAAGAAAGCTGCCCCATCTCTAGGGGAGCCCTTGGGGAGGTGAATGTCCTCTTTGGAGGATGTGGAGAATTACTTAGAACCAGAACAGGTGAGTGAGGAGGTATAGCAGAGCTGGGTGAGCCTCCTCTGACAGAGTTGCAGGGCTCAGCCGTGCCAGACCAGCAGATGTCTAAGCAAAGGAGAAGGAAGCACTTCTCTCTCTCCTGCCCTATACCTCATGCTGGGGACAAAGGCTTTCATTCAGGTTCTTGGGATTTTACTCATGTGCTTGATGGTATGAGAGCAGAACATGAACAAAACATCCATTCCTAGGCTTTGCTTAGTCTGGAACATGCCAGAGAGCACCTGCACTGGGGTGTTCAGAGGCTGGGATAGAGCAGTCCCAGCCTATTTAACCAGAACCTGGCACAGAGCAGGGATACCTAATGTTGACAGAATCCAAGCAAAAGCCTATGTCCCACAGTTTTCAAGCCCCATGAGTATCTTCAGCATGAACAATTCAAGCTTTGTTCCAGACAAATGAGTAGCTTGTTATATTCCTTTACACATGGTGATGGTATAAGAGAAGAAAAGAGAATGGAAATCAATGATAAATTAAGCAAAGGGTATTAACTTCCAAAAGACAAGCACTTTAAATACCTCTCAAAATTCTGCATTTGCTTGTTTTACAAAATACTTTGATCAATGAAATGCAGTAGGTGAGGAGTTTCACACTTGGTGATTCGTTCTCCAAAGCCCATTTAGAATGAACTGGAAAATCTTTCACTTTTTTTCCCCAAGCTTAACCTTTTTATATACAGAAAGGATTTCTGTTATCTTCATTTAAAGTAAGACTTTGATAACCAAGATCAATTGAATTTGAGAGCTATATACTTTGTCCTGTAGCTATGATAATATGGTCAGAACTGTCTTTATGAAAATGAGGAAAAAGAATTGTTTGATGTGTGAATATTTACAGAATCGGACCAGACTCCATGTCTAGGCATCACATTTGTTTATATGTCAGTCATCCATAATGATGAAGGAAAAGTATTTCCTGGAGGTGGGAATGTTCTTTGCTGAATTTCAAGTGTTGCTAAACCATTTAGCAAGGGTATTTGGGATATCACTCAATTCATAGAAAGTGGGAATAGCAGGAAAAGAACAAATTTAAATGGCATTCATTTTAGCATGGGAATAGTCTGGATTTTAAAATTTATCTGCTTGGAAATGATATAGTATAATGCCATTTACATATTTGAATTAAATTCCTTTTTTTTCATGTGGATCTTGGAAATAGCAATGCAAAAGTAATTTTTCTAGGTCTACAACAAAGTCAAACCTGGGTCCCAATCTAAAACCAAACATTATTTCCTTGGGTCTACCCAAAACAAGTTAAAATGATTTCTCTCCTGATAGCATCTCCTTAAACATACAGTTTTACAAACTATAAAATAATTTCTTCTTCAAGTCTAGCCCAACAGTCTAAGAATAGTACAGCCTTTGGGCATAATATTTGTTTTTCTTTTTTCCATTCTTTTTCTAATAAAACTATTTTTTGATAACTAATACTACTTTTCTGCACTTATTCAAAAGTCAAGATATAGGTATGAATTGCTTTTAGGAGGAATATTTTTGTCTTTTTAAAGTTTTTCAAGCAGCCTAATTTGAATCCCAACTCCTTCACTTATTGGTTATATAACCTTGGGCAAGTTATCAAACTTTCTGTACTTCTATTTTCCAAAACATAAAATGAGGATAATTATGACTTCATTTAGGTTTTCGAGAGATTAAATTAGTATATGTGTATATACTAATTATATATATATATATATATATATATACTATATATATATATAAATGCTTGGTTTTGTGCATGGAATAGACAAGCACTGGGGTAGCTGAGAGAATAGAGATAAGTAAATCACAGCTGATCCCTTTCATCCCAGTTCAGTGAGTAAGATCAGCTGACAACCACAACCCAGTACTCTTAAGTGCTATAATAAAAGAAAGTACAGAGAGCTGCAGGAGAGAAGGCACTAAGTTTCTACAGTGGGTTCAATTTTCAGCAGAGAATGTGTCATCTAGAAATTTTTAAAAATACACGATTTCTTCCTAACTGTACCTGAATGGACATGGCATTATCATGCAAATTTTTCTTGGATCTTTGAAGAAGTTTCTCTGAATGAAATGGTACTATATTAGAAAATCGTCTTCATAAATACTTACGCTAATTGTGACATCATCTGACTCTTTTGATGACAAAGATGATACATCTTTGCAGCAGATTATTTTTCCTCACCACTCATTGCCAAAATCTTGTCAGAGTAGAAAAAATTGGAAGATTGATTGGTGTCCTTTTCTTTTTCATTGATCTGCCTGGGTTTCTCACTCGCTGATGAATGTATAGCATCAGGTACCATGTAAGAAGAGAAAATAAAGAGCTCAATATTACAAATGATAAAGACCACCATTTGTTAATGCTTACAGTTTCCTGGGTATTGTGGGAAGTACTTCATGTACATTTTCCCTTTTAATCTTTTTTAATAACTGGATCTTATGGGTGAGGAAGCTGAGTGTAGAGAGGATAATTAATTTATTCAATGCCACACATCTAATAAATGATGAAACTGATTTCAACCAAGGTTTATCTAACTTCAGAATCCAGACCAGATGACTTATGATCAAATTACATTCAAAATATATGAGCCAACTATTTTACTAAACAGCATGGAGAATGCAAAACCCACGTGGAGTCCCCTTGGAGGAAAAAAGACAAACACACAAAGAATAAAATGATAATTGTAAGCACATTTTACAGGTGGGCTATAGGTTTTCAGCTAGGGGTAGTTCCTTTGGCTTAAAATCTTTGCTTCTTTTAATCCCGGAAAGTAGAACACTTCTCTACAAAATCTGGGTCCCATGTCCAATGGTTCAAGCTGCATATAATGGAGATAAAACTTTCTATGGCTTTCTTCCAATCCTACTACAATGTTATCATCTTTTGATAATGAATCAAAAATAGCCTTTAACCGAATGATCTCCTTTATTCCCCAAGCTCACTTTTACTGAATTTTGCCTTTAAACACTGTCTTCCCCTCTCTTCCCGTCCTCCAACAGGGCTTTGGCTTAGTGAGTTTCCATCTCTGGTATGGTTGATTGTAGTTTTCTTGCTTCCAGCATCTGCCACCTTTCTCTACAGACTGCCTTTACTGCCTCTTATCATTGTGGTGTTTTCCCCTCAATTAGAGATTATATCAAGCCAGTCATTAAAACTTGTGGATTCACAAGACCCTAGGAATTAGAGCTAACAGTCTCTACTCTCTGCTTCAGAGTCTTTTTCCAGGGTTACTCTTACAACCTCACTGGCCTCATCTCCTTTTATTTTCCGGGTCTCCCCTTCCATCTGTCCACAATAAATTTCACCCTGTTTCTCAGGCTTGTTAGGGAGTCAGTAAAGTAAATTCCAAACCTAAGTATGAGGAGTCCTCCATGCTGGTTACTCCCTCATAGTTTTAGATATTAGACAATTTTACTGAACGTACTTCTTTAGAAACTGGGTAAAATATTGATTATCTGTATTTTAGCATGCAGGGTTGAGATGGGGAAAAGTAGAAAAAACCCTTAACACAAAAGACATGGTTCTTTTCCATGTCTTTTTTAAGGGAGTACACCCCAAGATTCATGATCCTTTCAGGTTAATCAGGAAAGTATTAGGAAGTAAAAAGAAGTCAAGTTGTGGCCTCTTTAATTATATTTTCAAATAGGAATGCTGAAGAAGATTACATTGGTTGTTAGCATTTCTTGAATACCTACTGTCAGACAGTATTCTTGGAGTTATATATAACATTACATTTAATCAAACAATATCCGAGGTAGATTACAGATGAGGCTGAGGGTTAGACAAAATAATAATAAGTAACTGAGGGGGGAAGTTTCTCTCATATGTCTTTGGAGACTTGCACACCTCAAAGTTGACAATGTATGCATATTTCTTTTCCTTTTTCTTAAAGTAAAACTTATAATATCCTAATTTTAGAGTGACAAAGTTAGAATTTATAGAATATTTTCATAAGCACATTTCTTTTTGTTCCCAAAGCTTTTAAGTTCCATTTATTTTTAGGTAGATGATAATATATCAAAACTCACTGTCAGGCATGGTAGAACACACCTATACTCCTAGCTGTGGCATGAAGATCACAAGTTTGAGGCCATCGTGGGCAACTTAGCAAGATTTTCTCAAAATAAAATTTAAGAATATGACTGGGAATGTAGCACAGTGGTAGAGCACTTGGCTAACACAGCGAAAACCGTGGGTTCAATCCCCAGTACCAGTAAACAAATAAATAAAATACAATAAATTCCTGAATTTGGCTCTCTGTGAGCATGTCACATGGACATAAGTGAAGGCTGCCATTTAACTCAGCTCTGAATGTGACTACCCAAGTAACCAAGTCCTTCTCCTCTTTTTTCTTTTTTAAAATTTTAAATATAAATGTGATGTTTAGGATGAAATTCCTATAATCTTTGGGAAAATTCCCGACAGTAAAACATCAGTGTGTATTCATGAAATTGACAGACTTTTTCTTTCATTAAAGAAATTAGAAAGAAATGGAAGATCCTACAGAGATGCACATATTCTTTACAGGCTGTACAATTAACTAGCAAAGTAATGCAGAAAAAAAAAATTCACTAAAATGTTGGAATCTGAAGTTTATCTGATTGTATAAGGAGAAAGGTCCATCAGGATTTGTTAACAGGAAGAAGACAGACCTGGATTGACAGGAATAATTAATCTCTTGGGATCTGATAAAGAAAAAGAGCTCATGTGAGTTTATGGTACGCCCTCAAGTACCTATGAATACCAGTTATAAAAAAGGAATCTTTTATATGCATCTGGCTCCTAGGAAAGAACAAATGGCCTTGGACAGCATTGGTGTAACTGAAGACTTGGATCCCCTTATTTATTTATTTTTTTTACCCTTCAAGTCAGCAGGAAGAATGAGTTGATAGTGATTCAAACAATTTTCATTGAGAACCTTTTTGCAGTTCTGGTTTTTGCATCCAACCAAGAGGAAAATGTTATTTTACAGTCTTTGTGTTGATGCTGATGGGTTCTTGGGCAGTTTCTGAGGAAGTGAAGGTGGAGGAGGTAGATAGGACACTTCTGAGAGAAGGGCTTAAGCGCTGGCTGTTATCCAGGCACAGGTAATCTTGGAAGGGACTGTCAACCAGCCACTCCACAGAAATATTTTACTAGAGGTCACTGTCAATTCTTTTTTATTTTTTAAGGGCCAGTAATAAGTATGTTTTTAATTTACATATATACTTTTTCCTCATTTTTGTTTGGGCTTATCTCAGTTGTTTCACTCTAATTCTTTTGCCTTTTATCCTGAATTGAAATGAAAAATGAAATGTATAAAACACGGCAAGAAAATTCTGTAAGCTTTTCTCATTCTGAAGCCTGACAGTAATTATTATTAAGGGATTACAGGAAAATCTTACAATGTAATTTAGGGACTCTCAATTTATTCAGAGACTCTCCTACCTTGCTTAGCAAAGACACTTTCTGTCTTTCTGATAAAATCTAAACTTTGGTGATTAACTTGTTTGTTCCTGCAACAAACGTTAATTCAATGCAAACAGTAACAGTAAAGAAATAATAATAAGAGCAAATGTGTTGAATCATCTATTTAGGGTCTTGTGCTAATACTATATAGATTATTAGATTATTAGATTTGCTTCTCAACAACCCTGTGTAGAAGTTGTTATTATGATTCTCCCATTTGATAAATAAGAAGATGGAGAGTGAGGGACATTAAGTTACTTGAGCAGCACAGACAGGAAGTAACAGGTCTATAGCAAAAATCTAAGTCTGGACAAATTAAATTGTAGTGTTGACTATCCATTTCTAAGAAAAGGGAGAGGAGTTACTAGATAAAATACAGGGAACCCAGTCAACTTTGAATTTCAGATAAACAATGAATAATTTTGTGTAAGTATATCCTAAATATTGTATGGAAGGTGGGCATCCTGTGTTGTTGTTTGCTAGATCTGACAGCCCTATGAAAAATTGATTATTTCCAGAATCAAAGTTGACCCAGAAAGTTCTTTGGAGGCTGACTATCTAGCCCCACTACCTTAGGATACAGTAGAAGAAAACCTTGGGAGTGTTAGATTTTCATGTTCCCGTGACAGGCAACAAGACCAGGTCTGGGATCTTACTGTGCTTCCTCTCTTATCTCCTCAGCAGTTCTTCATTTGACTACCAGAGAAGTTTGCCTTTGTGGTCTTCTAAGGGTGTTCATCTCCTCTGTATTCTCAAAACTGTCACATGGAAAGCCAATCCTGGCAAACACTTTACCAATACCACTATGAGGAAATATGGAGGCAGGGAAGGAGAAAGCCCCAAGTTAGATGTTACTGGCTGCTCCTGTATACCAGCAATGCCACGTATTCTTTCTATATGGCATCCCACTTTGGGACAACTAGAGGCACAAGCATAGTGGCATATATTTAATATCTACTTGTCCCAGTCAAGTTTCTTTTAGACCTTAGCTGTGGGCGGGGGTCCAATTTGATTGACTACTAGTGTTATCAGAGAATGAATAAATAGGAATGCATTTTATAAAGTAGTCATCCTTTTAGCAGATAGTAAATTAAAATGTTGTATAATCCACAGAGTTCAATAGTGGGTCATTTTCTTCAAAGAAGAGAGAGGTATTAATTAGTCTGTTGCTTGGAGGCTTCATTATATATGCTTCATTCCCTTTGCTGTTGTAACAAACAGTTCCTGGGCGCTTGGGCCCTGACTGATTAACTTGCAGAGCTTCCTCTTGATAGCTCTCCTTCTGACAGATACTATTAAATAGGAGAGGATCGGATGGAGGAGCAGAAAATACAAAAGACAAAACCTGGCTCTTTTCATGACGTGAGAAAGCAAATAAATGCAGCACCTGGACAGACTGGAGCCAAACACACTGCTCAGATTGTCCATCTCAGAGACAGGGCTCCATCAGGCCCAAAGCAAATGCGCTAGATGCTTTGTGCGCCTGGGGTTACAAACAAAGAGATAACAAAAGCTTCTTGGAAGGGTCTTGTCTTTGGGAAAGGGAAAGATGGTTCCTCATGGAAATTGGTAAATCAAGATTGATTATGGCTGAGGAGTGGAAATTCATTAGTGTATGAGTAGAAGGGAGGGCTTGTTGATCAGATTCTTAAATTATCACTGTCAAAGTAGGAATTTTTAACCAAATTTTGTTTTCATGGTATTATTTTCACATCAGTGTGTTTCTCCCCCAAACCTGGTCTTCCTAGATCTAAGAAATTAATATTGATACAATACCAGTAATTAAACAAACGAATCCCACTGTTTTTGATCAATGCCTCATTGTTTTGCCAGGATTCCATTCAGGACTACACAGTGTATTTTGTTCTTATTTCTCTGTGGTCTCCTGAAATCTGAAATCGTTCCTCATCTTTCCTTAACCTTTATGACCTTGACGCTTTGGAAGAGCATAGAGCTGTTATTTTACCAAATGTCCCTCAGTGTGGGTTTGTCTGGTGTTTTCTCATAATTGGATTGAGGTGATGTATTTTTTGGCAAGAATCCCACAGAAATGATGCTGTGTCCTTCTGGGTGCATCATATAATAGGGGTCGTGATGTCAGTATGTTCTGTTAATGGCAGTATTGACCATGATCACTTGGTTAAGGTGGTTTCTGTTGAATTTCTGTGCTTTACAATTACTATCTTTTTCCCTAATTGCTGACACACATCATGGGATAAATACTTTGATACCATGTAATTGCTGTTTGTCTTCAGACTCAAACCCACTGATTTTTGCATACATACTTGGTTTTAGTATCAATTACTGTGTGTTGGCTTAATGGTGCATTTTCATTTTCCTCTTTCAACATTTATTAATTGGAATTCTACAGTAAGGGAGATTGTCCTTCTCTCCTGTTTAGCTCCATAAGTGATTCTTTACATCCGTGGGTATGGGCTCATGGATATTTATTTGATTCTGTGGGTCATAATCCAGTATAGTCATTATTTAATTTGTTGCTCAGCTTGTTTCAGTCTTTGCTGTTAGAAGCTGCTTCGTCTTGTTAAACCTTTATCTGTTTTTTTGAGCATGTCCTTACTTTTTTTTGCTTCATACTGTATACCAGACTCATTTGTGTTTTTCCCATCCGAGCCCTGAAATCAATCACTTGTCCAAGTTTTATTTCATTGGAGAATAGTGTTTAGGAATCTAGATCTTGGTGCCAAGATTGCTTGTCACTACAGGGATGTTATTGCTCTAAGCTCTCTCAGTGGACAGAGGCAGGAAATATATGCATTTATATCACCCTATGCATCTGGCTAGCCACACATACATACATCTGTATTTCCATATTATTGGTCTGCATATGTATTTAAGGCCATGCATTTATACTGTAACCTCGGGGTTCATATGTTTGTTTCCTCCTTTCTATATCTGTAACTTCTTTCTTAAATAGAAATCTGGTTCTTATTTTTCACGATATGCTTACTTATTTGTTTAATTCTAATGTGTGCAATTTCAGAATTGTTAACCCATAAGCCACCAAGAAACACATTTACTGGCTAAATTACAACACTTAAGTAGTTAAATTTTTATATGTGGTCTTATAGTATTCACTTAAGATACTCTTTTCTGCAGGTATTTAGTTTGGTTTATGATTCCCACCCCTTCAGTGTGGTTTTGTGATTTTGTTTTTGTAATTAGTAGATTCATTTGTTAATTTTTGTTTTGCATTTGGGGTCCTTGTCATTGTTAGCTTTGTTTATTGTTTAGAAATACATGGAAATTATGAACCATAATTGGCTCTAAGAGCCAGAGTTGTACAAAATTATATTCCCAGAGATGTGTTATTTCATCCTTGTCCTGGTACCAGAAACCCATTTCTTCTTTGTTCCATTGCCCTTGGTTAAAAAAAAAAAAAAATCTCTTTAGTTTCTGGTGAATTCTTCCCACATTTCCTTTATAAAAATAAATAGTTACATTTTTATTTTCTTATAATTACTTCTTTCTTACATGAAGAATAGCATGCTAGATATTCTTTTGCTGTTCTTTTTCACTTTGCTTTTTCCCTAATGTATGTCCTGGAAATCCTTCCATGTTGATTCATAGAGCTCTTCCTTAATTATTTATACAGTTGTATTATATTTCATTGCATGCATGTATGACAATATTTTTCATGTACAACTTTCCCAAAGTGGGAAAATCATGCCAATTATTGAACTAAGGAAGTTCAATATTATTCCAAGAAGAGAGAATAGAAAGTTTAAAAAAACATAACTTAAAACAGGGCAAAGGTAGGCGCATGTGGCTGCTATATTTAGTGTCAATCTATGTGGAACAAAACAGAATCAAATCACAATAATTTAATAACTTTATATTCATGGGGATGTCTTTGCCCATGTCTATGATTTTTTGGAAATATCAGCATGATTGTCAAGAGCAGTTTCTGCCATTATGTGGTTTAGATCATCAAACATTTTGGACTGGCCAGGCACAGTGGCACATACCTATAATTCCAGTGACTCAGGAAGCTGAGGCAGGAGGAACTCAAGTTCAAGGCCAATCTCAGTAACTTAGCAAGGCCCTGTTTCAAAATAAAGAATAAAAGGGACTGGTGATGTAGCTTCACGATAGAGTCCCTGGGTTCAATCCCCAGTACCCCCTCAAAAACAAACAAACAAAATATTTGTACAATTTTCTGGTAATGTACATTTGGGCAAGTTATTTAATATCACCAATGCCTCAGTTTATCTTACCTATAAAATAGGAATAATAAGAATACTTATGGCATTAAAGATAAGCCATGGAAAACATTAGGGACTGTGTATATAAGTTGGTAAGCTAAAAATTGAGTTTGAAAATCCTTAGTGTATTGCCAGTTGCTCTTAAATGTTACACTAATTTTTAATCTAAGCTGAAATTTTTATGGTATGGTTTACATGCACAATTGACAATACTTGGTGTTTTTAAAAAATAATTGCTGTTTTTATATCAATGCTGAGAAGAAACAGATAAAAATACAATGAAAATTATCATTAATGTACTAATGAAAGTCACTGCTAGTCTATTAGTATAACCCCTCCAGATAATTTTGTACTCATGTACAAAGCATGTTTTTCAACAATAGATATATAATTTAACCAAAATGTTACCATAGTCTATATATATATGCATCACTCATGTAAAATTTTATTGTGACTATCCACAGTATTATTCTTCCTACTAAAAAGTCTGATCAGATCATTTGGTTATTTCAGTCTAAGGTATGACCAGTCGAACGTGAAACAATTGAACAAGCAAACTACCAAAAAGCACAGTAAACTTAGGTGATGGAATGACCCAGGTCATCAACTTTACCAGCAATGTATTTTTTATAAATGTAGCATTTTTCTAGCAGTTACCTAGAAAAGATGTAGTTATATTCAAGGAATCAATCTTCTGCTGTTGGAACTTTTGGTTGTGATGTTCATTTTGGTGGTATTGTTAAGTGAAGGAATTAACCTCAGCTTGAAACCCACGTCTTTGATCAAAAATGCTTGACAGAGGCCTCCAGGCTCCTTCTAAGGCTGCAGTTCTAAAGGAGGTATTTTCATCACAACTATGGCTTTATAAATTGTAAGTGAAAAATTGTAAAAAAAGATTTAATTAGGTCAAAGCCCCAGAAGGTCTCCTCTGCTCCCTTCTTCCTTTCTACCCTCTTGTATCTCCAGCTCTATTATGCAAGAATTGCTGGTCTTTTAATATTGCCAAAATTTTAGATGGTGCTGAGATATGAAAATTCCACCCATGTGGTAGATTGAGCTTTTTTCACTTAGTTTTCCACTTGTGAGTGTAGTAAGTGAGTGATTGAAAACCTAGCAAGTTTTTCCCATCTAAAAGGGCATCCTTAATCCCAAGTTTTAGCTCACAAAGCCACCGTGAGTTCAGGGGAATAGAGGTAGAAGCATGCTGTCTTTTCCATATGAAACTTAAACCTTGTAACACATATTTTGATCCTAATACTCTTTGTATCTTTTAAAAGCAGACCTTCTCAAGGCAGAAGGAAGAAAATAAGCTTTTAAAAAGCTTTTATTAGCTATTCCAAAAGTAGATATGATCTTTTATTGATCTTGGCTTAAATACAAATGTAAGAAAGGCTTCTCTAGAGCAGAGACGAGACCCTTCAAATGCAATGTTAGTCTCTGAGGTCTCTGGAAGGGGACAAATGAGGGATGAAATATTGAGGAGGGAACTTCTAGGACCATGTTTCAGGTTCCAGCCTTCTTTGGGAATAAGCAAGGTGCTTGGTTGTGTGATGCTAAGTGTAAATGATCATAATTATGGGTTATGGAGCGTTTACCACATACCAGGATCTGTGCCAAAATGTCTCACATGCATGATTTCATTTGGTATATTCCGGATGTGAAGTACCTATTATTGTTATCTCCTTTTCAGAGGTGAGGATTCCGAGCTTAGAAAAGTGAAGTACACTTCCTCACACTTTTATTATAGTAGAAACCACCTGCTAAGATTTAATGCAGGTCTATTTAACTCTTTTCCATCTCATTGTGGATTGTGGTTAAGTCTTTCCGGTTTCTGGGATTCCTGAGACCAAACTTCTTTAGGATTGGCACATGCTTTATCAGCGAACCAGCTGGGAGTCACAGTGGGCTCTGGTCCGAGGTCTTGGCCTCTCTGGACTCCTGAGCATCTTCAGTGTCTTCTCTGAGGATTGGATTATGTTGAGTGGAACTGTGAGGCTAGAGAGAATGAAATCCAGCAGAGCACAGATGAAAGAACAGTAGCCAGGGACCAGCCTCCTACTGCTCCCATTCCTTTCCTAATCAATTTTTTTTCTTCTAAATCATTAACTGAGTTTTTTGGTCTCCTTTTGTTTAGGAGAGTGTTTGTTGAAAGCAAGGATAACAATGTCCCTTATATGCTTATGGTCTTTTAGTAACAAATTCCTTAGGCAAAAATCAAAACTCCTTTCCTTGGCATGATCTATTTTTGCCTATTTCTTCCTTTATGTCTTATGAGATTTTCAACTTGCATCTTGGGTTTAAGGTTAGAGTCTCAGTCTCTCTCTCTCTCTCTCTCTCTCTCTCTCTCTCTCTCTCTCTCTTTCTCTCTCTCTCTTTCTCTCTCTCTCTTTCTCGTGTGTGTTCAAATGCCTTTGCAAATGCTGTGTTCTCTACCATTTCCTCTCGTGCTCTGTATATCTTACAAACTTCTTATTTTTCTAAATACAGCTCAGTCTTCTTTATGAAGCTTTCTCTGCCTCTTTGAGCAGATCAAGATATTCAGTCCTCTGGGGGTCTTGAAGATCCCATCGATACATGCCTTGGCATGTGTGGCAACATTTAACACCTACGTCCTCATCCTTCACTTACACCAGACTGTGAGCTCCTGAGGATGAAGAGTTGATCTTAGTACTCCTTGCATCCCTAGTGCGTAGCTTAGTTCTGGTAAGTGACTGATAATTCTTGCTTGAGTGTGTTAAAGTGCAGACCAGGTACAGCAAACATAAAGTGGAACCTGACCCTGAGAAGATGCTGTCGGATGGTTGGTGAATTACAGGATCTCTCAAGCCTTCGTTTCCTCATCTGTGAGATGATCTTGATCTCAAATAAGATAATGTTTCTTCCTTGGAGGACATTGAGACAGTTTAATAATGAGGTATTAAGGACCTTCTGATGGCCACTACTTTTTAGCTTGCTTTTTGGATAAAAATCTTTATTTCAGTCCAAGTTTTTCAAATGAGTAATTTGGACTGAGAGAAAGGATACCAAAATCTATGAAGATTGAAGTGGACTGAAAAGATTGCTTTTATAATGGGAAGGCCTCAGGCTTGTTTCACTGTTGCAGGACCTTGGGATGTTCACATTGGGAGGAACCTAAGAGATAAGTTACTGAGCGTCTTTATTTCAAGGTGGGGTGGGGGAAGAGAGAGAGAGACAGACAGACAGACGTAGACACAGATAGATACAGGCAGACAGACACCTAGAAAGCTTAAGTAACTTACTCAAAGTCACAGCACTAGTTTGCAGTAAAATGCAACCTTGAGATTCTTAGTTTGTACCTTTCTGCCTCACCCAGCATTTGATCTCTGTAACTAAATTAAGATGGTGAATGGATTGTCTGCTAAGATGTCGGAGGGGCAAAGTATTAATATTATTCTCTAAGCTACTATTTCATAGTCAACTCAGTTTAGGATACACAATGATATGTTAGACTCCTTAGTTTGCCTCTATATTCTTTTGGCACATGGGCTCTATTGCCAAATGCAACATGGGCCAAGGAACAGTTTGTTGCTTTTTTTCAGCATCAGTTAGAGAAGTCTCATGGAGGATAAATGAAACATCACAAAGGGTACTTTTTGACATATCAGGATAAAAAATTCCATTTGAGTCTCTGTTGGTGAGGTTCCAGCTTCCATGGAAGATGAAATAAACATCTTTTAGATAAGAAATTAGACAATGTATGGAAAAATTAGAGCAAGTTCCAATGCCAAAGACTAATGATGCCATTGATCATGGAGGCTTGGAATGTTGTATCTAGCTGTCAATCAGCAGGTCACCTTTGCTACAATGGATGGATCCTTTGTCCACTCTTAAAAACTTCATGTATGAGGAGTATATGTATCAGTCAACTACTGAAGCGTAACAAAACCATCTCAAAACTCAGTGGCTTAACGCAATAAGTATTCAGTGTTATTCATGAGCGTGTGGTCTGCTGGATGTTTCTTCTGGTCCCAGTGAAGTCTCTGCAGTCTCTGTGGGACAGGTGGGCCGCTCTGCTGATCTTGATGGGGTTAGTTCTATTAGGTTTGCATAGAATAACTTTTGCTGGGATAGCCAGCCCCTCTTCCACGTGGTTTACCATTCTCCATCAGGCTAGTGGTGCTTTTTTCTCTTTTTTTTTTTCCCATGAGTGTTTAAGTTCAAGTGTGGGAAAGAGGGATCAAGAAGAGTACCAGCCTCCTGAGACCTAACCTAGTCCTTGGCACATCCTCATTTCATTTGCATTCTGTTGGCCAAACCACGTTACAGCGCCAGACTACACAGTTATAGGGCAAAGTGTATAGATGTAGAAAGGACATTAACTGGGGCCTTGATGAAATCAGTTCCCTATGACATATAAATATATGTTCATAAATATATGAACATTACAGAATTAGGAAGAGAAAGGGAAAAATTCTCCTTTGATCTTCTTTCATTCTGCTTTCTTCCAAAAGTCAAACTACTAACAATTATCTGTATTCTTCCAGGTCTTTGCATGTATAAATATACATAGGAATAGGGATATATATCTGCCCTTGGCAATATGGATAACTCTGGATAGATTGTATAATATATTGTTATGATTATATTGCAAAATATTGTATTGCAAAAATATAGTACACACAGAAAAATAAAATTAAAATTTACATAACCATCACCCTGATTAATAGAAACATTTGTGACATAATTGGATCAGATTTTTTTTTCCTTTATGAAGAAGTGAAATACCACAAAGGGAATATGCTATGTTTTGTTTATTTATTCTTTTCTTACAAGCATTTGGGTTTTCTATTTTTTAGCATTACAAACATTTCTATAGGGTATATCCTTATACACATGTGCAGAGATTCGCTAGATAAATACCTACATGTATTATTTCTGGGGCTTAGGATCTGTATGTCTTCACCTTTACAGAATAGTGATAATTTTCTTCCCCCAAATTGTTTTTCAACTTCCTATCCCACTAGTATGGTATAAAAGTTTCCCCCTATTTTAAATGACAACTCCAAACTCTTTACTCTTTCTTCAACTTGATGGATGCGAAATGATATCAGATTGTCAATCATTTTATTTTTCTCTAATTAATGAAGTAGAAAAACTTCTTGTATATCACTTTGCTTTAAAATCTATTATGCAATAAATTATAAATTATTTTCCTATTGGATTGTTTGGCTTTTCCTTATTGATCCTTAAAAGTTCTTTGTATATTTTGATACTAATTCTTTGTGTTTTATCTACATTCATTTATTCTCTGGTGAGTCTGTGGTTTGTCTTTTAGTTTAGTTTTTTTTTTTTTTTTTTTTTTTTTTTTTTTTTTATACCTAGAATTGAACCCAGGGGCACTTGAGGGATTGAACTCAGGGGAACTTGACCACAGAGCCACATTCCTAGTCTTTTTTTTTTTTTTTTTTTTAATTTCATTTTGAGACAGGGTCTTGCTAAGTTGCTTAGGACCTCCCTAAGTTGCTGAGACTGGCTTTGAACTTGTGATCCTCTTGCCTCAGCCTCCTAAGTCACTGGGCTTACAAGTGTGCACCACTGAACCTGGCTGTGGTTTGCCTTTTAGCTTATTTTATTTTATATTATCTTTTGGGTATCAGTGTTATAATAAAAACTGGCTAATTTTCTTTCTATTTTTCTGTTTTCTGGAACAGTTTGAAGCTAAGATGGAATCAGGGAATCTGACTTCTAAATTTCCATTTATTACACTTTTAGCATCTTTAATAATTTTGTGTGAAACTAAGGTTTGCTTCAGTCCCCTGAGCAGGAGTGGGTTTTTGTTTCAATTTTCTCTTCAAGGGCTGGTCAACTCTGATGGAATTATTATCCAGTTCTAGTTCTTCACTGGGTGAAGGCCCAAGGCCAGGGCTCTAGGCCCATCCTCTAGGGCTCCTCTCTTGAATAATACATCTTTAGGATGCTACACACAGTCCTAGAACACATCCCTGACTTTTACTTCTCTATTTATTTATGGCTTCTGAAAGTTTCCTGTCTCTCTTTCAAGTTCAGAGTACATTAAAATATTTATTTTGGTTATCTTCAATCCAGTGTGTAATGTTGGTCTGAGGAAAGCCCATGTCAACTAGCCTCTCCTATTGCTGGGAGATCTCTGGGGAGGCTTAACATCTACGTTGGTGATTCTGATGAGGACTGTTAATCTCTTGGGTATATTACTGATCTAAGGACCTGAGCTTCGTTTGCATGCTAATAGATGGATCCCAGGAAAGGGATCAGCTGAGCTATACAGAAAAGTATTATCGATAAATGTTTTCAGACCATGCATTTCACATTTAAACTTTCACCAAACTCCTGGGTACAATGAGTCCTTTAGAAAGGGAAATGTTCAGGCTTTGCCTTCCACAGACAAGTTAAAAGCTCTTTTGGCAAATATTTGATAAAATTTTAAATCAATTCATATGTGTATGTAAATTTGTCCATCTGTTTACTCTTCATTGAGCTCATTGCTGATCCACACCCATTTGCAGTACCTGTCCTGTGAACCCAGCTCTATTGGCCTGTTTTCAGCCACCTCACCACCTTATACACACAGCCTCAACCAGAGAGAGGGGAAAAAATGGATCCGGTTCCATCTTGAATTATCCCAAGAGTTCTCTACCCTGTGAAAATCAAATGGAGTCTGGGTGATAACTTAAGGTATTTAAGAAAGAGAAGACCACCCACAATGCCCCAAACATCTACCATCTTTTGTATAAATGATCTATAAATCTTGCCAGCTTTGGTCTTACCCCTATGGTAGAGATCTGAGATCTGAGTATCTTTTTCTTTCGTGTGTCCTGTCTATGCTCCCCACACCTCACTCTTGGTGCCATCTGCAGCCACAGATCAGGCCTCTACCTTGTGTCCCATGGTCTCTGTGCTTGCTCTTGGAAATAGAAAGGAAAGAACCTGACTTGGAAGCCTTGAGTATGGTTGAGATGATTTCTGGCCTGTCCTCCTGATGATTGAGACCAATCTGATCTCTGGATTCCAGGAAACTTGGTTTTCTGACCCAGAGCATTTCAGTTTCTTCAAACCTTTCCTGATCATCTGGACTCATGTTGTCCAGGATCCTATGTACATGCCCATAGAGAAACTCTCAAATCTTACTATTTAAAGTGAGGTCAAGGACTCAGCAGCTTTGGCATCGCTTGAGAGCTTATTATAGAAGTGCATAATCTCAGATCCCACCTAAGACCTGTCAAATTAGAATCTGCATTTTAATAAGGTCCCCATGTGATTCATCTGCCAATTTCAACTCAGTCCTAGATATCAGTATCACGTAGAGTCCTTTCTTCAAATTATGTGTGTCATAACATGATTAGGACAGTCCCCTTCACCTGCCCAAGGAGAGCATATTCTCTGTTGGATGACCATTACCCTTGAGTCTGTGTTAAGGTGGAAGCAGAGCTCTCACCTGGGCGTGTCAGAGAAAGAAACAAAGGTGAGAACGGTGAGTTCACTGGACCTGCTTCAGACCTGAACCACGTTTGATTCTTTGGAGCTAAACATTCGCTTGTAGCTCCCCAATCCTGGTTGTGTTGAGTACATGCTCCAGAACATATCCTCAAGGTCTGCATCTCCCCGTTGCACCCTGGGTGAGCTGCCGCACAGTCCAGGTGTCTGGCTTATTGTCATGGAGCAGAGCAAACATCCACCCATGACACGATGGGGACCTTGGCCTTATTAGCACTGACCTCCAAACTGAGCTTGTTATTTTGATGGTTGTTGTTAGGAAATGAGTGCTTAAGCACCCACTGCTTCCAATTATAATGAATTATTGGCAATATGGTCTCAGCCCTCAAGCAACTTGCGCAGTCTAAACCAGGCAAATGATATAAAGAAGGAAGAACAAAAGACATGCAGGAAGGAAAAAATATAGCATGTAAGTCTGCAAGGTGGTTCTTTTGGACCACATGGCAACTACTTCTTTGCAGGAAGTTTTAGCATTTTAAAAAAAGACACATTCTCAATATAGTACAGGTGGGCTTCCGTACTAGTACTTTATTGTGAGTGGGGGTGTTTGGCTGTTTGTTTGCACATATAATCAGACCATCCAGAAAGTGGTTTTCCAGTCTGAAATTTTTAAATGTCCACAGATATCACCTCCTTAATTTCATTACCCAGAAAACAACTCCTGGTGTTTACAGGCTTTATTGATTTTCCTCAAATTTTTATTCCAGCTCAGATGAGAAAAGGTATTGCAGAAAGATGCCGAAGTACACTTTAAATATAAACTAAATTTCATCTTTATTTTCACTTTTATTTGAATTATCTTTAAAATTATTTATTTATTTATTTATTTTTGTGGTGCTGGGGTTGAACCCAGGGCCTCCTGCGTGAAAGGCAGGCTCTCTACCAGTGAGACCCACCCCAGCCCTAAAATTTCATTTTTTAAAGAAAGAAAAAGGTTTTGTTTGTCCTATATAGTTGAAAGAAAATATTTATGCCTTACTTGATCTAACCGTGGAGGGACTAGCTGACAGGTTTTCATTTAAAAATATTTTTAGATAAACTTGATTTTTGTTTTATTATAGATTATTTGTAAATATATCAAACTTTTGCATTTATATCTTTTGTAACTACTGTCACATTTGAATGCTGTTTGCTATTTTTATGGAAGTAAAAATGAACCATTTAAAAATTGCATAGGGCTGGGGATTTAGCTCAGTTGGTAGAGTGCTTGCCTTGCAAACATGAGGCCCTGGGTTCAATCCTCCGCATGGCAAAAAAAAAAAAAAAAAAAAAAAAATCACATGATTTTGTCTTGCTAATGGAACAGATTCAAATAAATTTAATTTCTTATGTTTCTAGGAGAGACTTTAATTTGCTTGCTTTGGTTGCAGAGTCCATTTCAGAAAGTGAATAATTGGACTTTGTTTCTACTCAGGTTGGAGAGATCCACTGGATATGTGTGTCCTTTGGCAAGTGTCACCTAAGCACATGGCAAAGGCAGTGTGGGGGTCCCAGAAAAGCTCTGTGGATGAAGCGGGCGTGGAGACTGTTCTCCAAGAGCTTGTGGGCAAGTAGAGAAAAAATAACATGATGTGAACCATTACAATATATGATTGGAAATCACTGTCATGGGAGAATTAAAGATGGCTGTTTGGAGAAAGGCTCAGAGGGGCAGGGAACAAATGAGCTCCATTTGAATGGGGAGGTAAAATGTGAACATGGGTCATAGTTCCATATAAAACTCTGCAGTGGAGAAGATGAACTCAAATGTTAAAACTTTGTCCCATTATCATTGTCTTTGTCCCAAGGTAGATACAAACAAATAGAAAATTTGCCAAGCAAGCATAATGGTAAGCAGAATACCCTTTTCAATAATGTAATCTATGTGATTACACCGTGGACTCTAGTCCCTTAGCTGGGACAGCCACAGCCAGCCATGCAGCAAACAGTCCAGCTGAACAAAGTTGAGAACAACTTTCAGAAGAAGAGAAAGGAAAAATAAAAATAAAAATAAAACCCCTCAAAATTGTAGAAGACCACCAAAAACCCTACAAGGGTGTAAGTATTGCAGAGCCAGGAGTACTGCAATAAGACCTTACATAGCTGGAACTACCAAGCAGTAAACTTCAATTCTTCTTTAATTTCCTTTTTGATTTATAGAGGACCAAGGACCCTTGTCTGTATGGTGACAACATAGATAATGGATCTGGTCTTAGTTCTGTAACCACAGAGCCAGTGTCACCTGGGTCTGCCTGCTCCTTCCCTGGGGCCTCCACTAGGAAGGGCAGCAATATTGCCTTTTTCATGAAGTGTCCAGAGTGCCCACCAGTTGCAGCCAAGATGGTTCCAGGGCCTATGGCATCAGGGAGTGGAAGTAGATGAACTGTGAAGCCACCCAGCAGGCAGCTCCACAGCTGAGAAAAATCAGCTTGGAAAATTGGGTCAGGCTGGGGTGGTGACTATAATCAGAAACCTGCAAGGAGAAACCCTATAAAGCATGTTAGTCTGGGAAAAAAAAAAATCAATTGTTTTAAAAAATAAAGATGAAACAATAAAGCAATGCTTTAAATGTCTTTTGCCCTGATAGAAATGGGCTGAGAAATTGGGATTGCAGGTGGGGGAGGAAAGGTTCCATTTTAATCCAGAAAAGAAAATGGCTCATTTCCCCTTCAGTTTGAAGCATGATTTTTAGTTTCAGGTTCATCTCCATGTTTTGGGTGAAAGAGAAAGCTCCCTGATCCACCCCAGATGTTGGGTTCGCCAATAACACTAACTGTCCCAATCAGCTCCCTGAAGGCTGAGAGGGCATTTCCCCCGCTACAAATTTAATTTTAGTTTTGTGAAATCATTAAGTCTTGGAAGATGCTGGACCACACACACTGTTGGAATTACTACTTAGCCAAGCCTCAAGTGGTCAGCTTAGTTGGGTAGAACATGGCACAAATAAGTAAAAACATTGTGGACACAGTTTCATGAAAGCCATCTAGACTCACAGAGAGTAAAAAAATCTGTCTCACAGTCATTCCATCCCTGGACAACAGGCACTCAAAAAAAGTGTTTTGAAGAATGGGAGAGAATTGCTTGGATAGTCAGTGGGGCCATCATCACGGTGAGAAAATTAGCACAAAATATGAACCTTACAACCAGTGGTTTCAAACTCATGTGGGTACCACTGCATCTTCATTCTAGACCATGGTAAGGGGGAAGAGGGAGAGAAGATTGAGGACAAGCAATTTCCTTTATAAATACATACTCCATTGGTCAACAGCAAAACACTTTTGGCAAAATCTGGTCATATGGCTGTGTTCACTCAGATATGAGATACACTGGGAAATGTAGGCTTCAGCTAAGGCCATCCATGGCTATCTAGGAGTTCCTTACTTAAAGGTACAAGAGGAGAATTGACCCTAGAGTTAAGTTATAGTCTCTGCCACAATTTTACCCCTCAAGCATCCAAGCATCTATTCTGACTTCTCATCCCACACAGAGGGCAGATTCATTTTCTTCCTAATGGAGACAAACCAAAGTCCTTCCATTTGCTGCACCCAGCTGAGAGTCTAGGATGTCGGTGAGATGTTCAATTCTCTGTCAGGCCATATGTGGCCCCAATGACTTCTGCACTAAACAAAATGTTATCTGCTGCAAAATGTCCATTTGAATAGGAAGCTCACCACAGAGGCTGGTCAGGAGAGGTTATCACATATCCGGGTCAGGAACTGCTTGGCCCTCTTGTCCATTCTGGACTTACTCTTCTGGCTGTAACTCCTTGCACATTGTTCTCGGTGGCCCTTGTACTTTGTGGCCATCTGTGCTGGGTTGGAGAGTGTGATCTCCTTGGGAACCACCCCCTTCAACAGCCTGCTTTCTGTTGGTGCAGGTGCAGGAAGCTGAGACTTGGCTTAGTAACTGAGCAGTCACTGGATTTGTTACCCAGGTTTTTGTTTCCTTTGGCAATGTAATTTCCTAAAAAATTCCACTCTATTCACATGAAAGTAACCTTTGGCTATAGTTGTTAATGCTGTGGAGTCTATCCCTTTGTTGATCGGCTCCAGTGCACATCCCATTGCTGACCCTGCCCTCAGTTTCAAGGCTTCTACCTTAAGGACATCTGAGGCAGTAGTTTTGAATGGAAAAGCTGTGGCTGCCCTGTCTGAATATCTGCAGCTGCAGTCGACTTGGCCTCCCTGGGAAGTTCTTGAAGTAGAGTCTGAGCCACAGTCTTATCTTACCTGGGGAACAGAAGCAGTGGATTTTCTAGTGGGGGTCACCCCTTTTCCACCCTGTAGTATGTGTCCTTATCAACTGTGACCTAGTTTCTCAGCCACTGCCAAATATTTTTATTTTGTTAGGGCAAGACCCCACTTTTAGGTAGCAAGTCTACATTATGATACAGAGTAAACCGCTATAAGGTAGAGACTTAAGTGGCTTAGGAAAGAAGTTTACTTCTCTTTCACCTAATGGCCTCCAGATGGGCAGGTAGATCAGCCTGGGTTGGTGCCTCTCCTGTGCAACATCTACTAGAGACCCGTTTCTTTCTCTTTCCTATTCTGATGGGGCCCTAAGGTGGCCCTCAGCTGCAGCACCGAAGCTGGGTCACACTACTGTACCACTTATCAGTCTGCAGGAGCCGGGAGAGTGGGAACACTAACAATGTTCTTATGAAAATATAAAATGGAGGGTGCACACATCCTTCCTAATGACACTCCTTGTCCAAGACAGTCCTTTAGCCAGACCAGGGTGCTGGGTATGCGGCTGGGAATGGGGAGGCATAGTGGGATAGCTCCATGGCCTAAAAAACATTCAGGGGATTCTACAACTAGATCAGAGTGGAGAGTAGACACTGGGGGATCAGAGAGTCTATGCCACAATCCTGTTGACTGATTATTAAATGACGTTAAAACATGATTGGACTCCTGGTAGGCTTTAAATACTTTCTCTTTCATAAGGAGCCCATCCATCATGGGAAAAGCGATAGGAAAGAAAAATGTCCCCTCAGTCCTGTTACTTATTCAGCTCTCTCCCTGTGCTCTTACAAATACAATGTGAATTGAGTTTTAATAAAAACTATCATAGGACAAGCGATCAACTGTGTTAAATCCAAATATTCGTCATTTTTGAGTTCCTTTCAGCCAACCACATTGTAATTCTATCACAGAAACTTATTTGTGTGTCTAGAAAGGTGTGCTTATAACAACTTCAAACAGCATGAGTTAGACAGTTTTCATCTTTCCTTAACACAGGCATTGTTGCCAGCCCCAGATGGAGTGATTTGGGCTTCGGGAGTGATGTGTGCTACCGAGTGGTAATGTGTTCTGATGTGAAAGCAAGCCCGTTACCCTGGTGAGCAGACATCAAAGTAAAGAGAAGTGGCCAGATTGTGTGGTCTGAACCTGTTACCCCAGCAAACAGTGAGCCCGTGCACAACTGCTTTCCAAGTTTATTGTGGCAAGTGAGGGTTATTTAGGATGAGGGGAGAAGGAAGCACAGAAGAGGAATCACACCTGAAGATGTAGTTTGGAACCTCTATCTATGTATTATTTAATGCGGTTATAAACTCATCTGGATACTTCATAAGCAATTTCCTCTTTATTGTGGCCAAACTCGGCTATCATCCCTAACACACAGTGGTGGAAATTCACTTCTGAGGTTGTGTGACTGTGCATTTGTGGGACTCTGCCTCTTCCATTTGCTGAGTCCACACGTGGCTGCTGTTCTGAGGCTCTGGCCCTTGCCCTTTCCTGACCTTGAGATTGTTGCTCTTCTCCCTGTTGCCTCTGAGCGTCCTTTTGGCTCAGGTAATATACTTTGCCAGTTTTTGGTGTTGCCTTGCTGCTTGGGTGTTGAGGTTTACTGGCCCTGGTGTGTTTGGGTTTCCCTCCTGTCTTTACCACCTTTGCTGATGCATCCCTTGTTTCTGAGCAAGGCTGTCTCTGCCACAATGTGAACTCTGCCTTTAGGACTTTCTCTTTATTTCCCTTCTCTTTATGAATCTCTAACCATTGAAGGTTCCTTTAGCCTAAATCCCTGGGTGTCTTAACGTGATCTACCACAAGCAAGATATTTCTTTGTAGTTACATGCTTTGTTTTTAAAAGTGCATGCAAATCTAGAATCCTACAGCACCCATTTGCTTAAATCAATGAATGATTTAAATTACTCCCAGTTAAAACACTCATCTCCCTCTCCTTCCAATCTTTCAGAAAACTTAATTTGCAAGAAAACAAGCCATATTTATCCCATGACTTTGCACAATCTTTTAGCACATGACTCCAAACCTCCAGGGAATCAAAGTATCCAGTTTGAGAAACATGTATTTTCTTAGCCAAGGAAATTGAGCTCTAACTGTAAGATTTGTGCTAAAGGATACTGTTTTCCAAGGGCTAGTTTCTCTCAAAAACCTAAAAATGATATTGTAGAATAGGTTATTCCTCATAGATTTAGTTCAACCAACAAATCTAGTTTCTGTCCACGTCTTTTTGACCCATGTACATGTATAGTTCCTCTCTCCTGACCTTTACTGCAGGTACAAAGGACTTGAGAGTGCTATCTCTGGCCCTAAGAGTAACATGCTGCTTAGTGGTCTTTTGACTTTGAGGTCTCCAGTCATTTGAAGATACATTTTATTCATTTGTCTTTTAATTTTTTGTATTGCTACTTTTTCTGGCCTAGAAATTACTGGTATATTCATTTTTAACTCTGTGGTTTAACCTCTGTGTACCATTATTGATATCAATTTTTAAAAAGTCATAAGCATGCTATGGAGAGCCATCACCAAATGTTTTTATGAATGATTTAGAGTGGGGCTAAGTAATTACATTTTTGTGGCCAGAAGACTCAGTTGATAAAGGTAGGGGAATAAACTGTTTCTCTGCCTTTCTTCAATATATGCTAGAATTACATATTTTAAAAATAAAATTTATAATGTAAAATCATTTTAGTAGCATAGTTGTAGTTGAAGATTCTGGAGGATTTTGTCTCCACCCACATTTCTCTAAATTTGCCTCCTGAAAAAATTGAAAACTGTCTGATTAAATTTAAGTATGATCATGATAAGCAGTTGTACAGGGCATGCAGGAGGAAAGGTGTCTTATCCCTAGTCACTCAAGAGCAAGGGGACAGAGTGAGCACATCTTCATACATGTATCAAGGGCTTTCTGGGTAACAAAGTGCAGAGTGATGACTTACTCCTTACTCCACATGTGTTCTCTAAGCTCTCCTTCCCCAACGCTGGGCTTTGTCCCAGAGGGGCAGTGGGTCCCTGCTCTCATGGATTCAATTTATCACACACTTTTACGGGTCAGGCATTTTTCTGCATCCTTCACTGTTTCAGTCAACTTTTTCACTGCTGTGACTGGAAAGACCTGACCAGAACAATTGTAGAGGAGGAAAAGTTGATTTGGGGGTTTCACAGTTTTGGAGGTCTCAATTCATAGAGAGCAGGCTCCATTCCTTGAGGCTCAAGGTGAGGCTGAACATCATGGTGGAAGACTGTGGTAGAGGGAAGCCACTTACATGATGGTCAGAGAGCAGAGAGAGAGTCCACTTGCCAGATACAAATAGATGCCCCAAAGCCATTTCCCCCAATGATTCACCTTCTCCAGTGACACTGTACCCACCTTCAATTACCAGTCTCATAACGAAATCATTTCTTCTCTGAATCTACTTGCATTGTCTCACACCTGAGCTTTTGGGGAATACCTCACATCCAAACCATAACATTCACCTATACTAACTCTTGATCTTTATAATAACATTACAAAGTATGGAATTTATTTATTTATAACTAGGAAATATTGGAACCATGATTTGAACCCTATTATCTCTTTCCATAGTACCGAACCTTGACTTCCACAGTCTTGTTATGTAATCAACCAATATGTACAGAGGTATCAACCTATGAACTGTTAAGGGCTAAGAAGTGTACAGGGTGCTATGAGAAACCATTTGGGCATGGTAAGGGATGTGGTTTGGGGAAGGACAGTTGGAGCCAGTGAAATGGGAACGGGGCTGAGCCCAGTCTCTAGTGGAGCCCTCTGCTTTCTTTCATTTAACTTTATTTATTTTGGGCGGGGGGTACTGGGGATTGAACTCAGGGGCACTTGACCACTGAGCCACATTCCCAGCCCTATTTTGTATTTTATTTAGAGTCAGGGTTTCTCTGAGTTGGCTTAGTGCCTTGCAGTTGCTGAGGCTGGCTTTGAACTTGTGATCCTCCTGCCTTAACCTCTGAGTTGCTGGGATTACAGGCATGCACCACCTCACCCAGTATTCATTTAACTTTAGAGCCCATCTCTCTTAAGCTGCTATCTTGAGGGTGGGACGTGTTCATTCGTTGTGTCCAGTTGGGGATAAATCCATGTTGCAACTGTGCTCCCTACCTGGGTGTGATTCCGAGGGTCTTGCCTTTCTGACCGTGTGAAGAGAAGTCTTTCTAAGGGGTCACAACATAACTTCTTAGAGAAATAATCTAGAGATTTTACTAAGAGAGTCATCCCCATCCTTATTTTCATGTTTCCTGGATAAGGATGGGGGTTCCAGCACCTGGAACTCTGGCCGATCTCTTAGCTTATTCCTCCTTTATACTAAGTAACACCACAACCCAAACTCTTCCTCTATTTCATTTTCAGAGCCAATCTGGTCTTATTTTCAGGTCTCCATCTCCACCTCTCCTTTCTTCCCCAACCTGAATTGTACACATTCATTTCTGATATTCCTTTCAAATTCCTCTTCTCCGTGTGACCTAATAATATTCTCTCCTGCTGGACAGAGGAAGTAATCACTCTTTCTTTCACATATCCTAATTTATAAAACCTATACTTCAAGAAAGTCTTTTTTTATGAACTCAGTTCATTAGACAGTATTCCAAATATCTTGGCATGTTTGTGTATTATTGACATGATATCTTTGGAACTCAATAATATGCCTTTATGTACATGCCTGTTTGTTTTCTCTCCCTAGGTCATATAATCTTATTCCAAGCTATGCCTTTTTGCTATGATTCTTCCACAAAGTTCTATGTGTGGATCACCTGTGAATACTCAAAAGATTTCTTAACTAACTGGGTTTATTAATTATTCAGTTATCTGCAAAACTTTCTGTGTGGTGCCAACCTCAATTTTAGTTTATCATCTAAAAATATATTCTTATTTGATTAACTAAGGATAAACAACATGTTCATCGTTTGGCTTTTCTTATTTTCTTTCTTTTGGCATCAGTAATGTCAGCCACTGTGTGCTGTGGCTTTCTACTATGTTTACAGGCTGGGTATGGACTCACATTGCTAGTAGTCTCAGTTACCTGGGAAACCGAGGCAGAAGGATCACCTGAACCCAGGACTTTGAGACCAGCCTGGGCAACATAGTAAGAGTCTGTCTCAAAAACTTAATTAATTAAAGTCCCAATACTTCAAAGAACATTAAGGAAGACTCACAGCTAGTCAAACTAAGTAAAGTCAAACTAAATAAAGTAGTTGGGAGGGTTCATCTCTAAATTAATTCCCAACTAAGATGCTATTTGAATATTTAGAGGAGAAATTAGAGATTGTTAAAAGAAATATTAGCCAAGTGAGTATAAAAGCAGGCCTTAGGATTTGTTGTGAGGTCAGTAGTTATTTTCTGTTGAGTTAGATGCAAAGTGCTGTGTGATGCTTTCAAAACAGCCATGATAAATTATTAAGTATTTGTAATTTATTACACACATCAAAGAATAATGTATTGTAATGTGAGCTGATGTCACTAAGCAGCACGGGCTGAAGCATTTGCCTAGATATTGTGTGAGATTGAGGAAGCCATGAACTCATTAGTAACTCAGATGGTTACAGGAGACTATTTTTCTTCTTATGAGGTTTTTCTTTTTTCAATTTCAAATTAGAAAATGAAAAATCATGGACACCTATTGACATCATTCAGGTGTCCTGGTGAGACTTCTCCTGATATTATTGAAACAATCATCAGTGTTTTTAAAAATACAGATGACGGAATTTGACTCCTTCTATTTAAAGCAAATGTTTTATGAATTCTTGATAAATACATATTTGGGCTTTTGACTTTTTATTTATTTCTGGTTGACATGAAATGCTATTAATCTATTGTTTGTTATCCTAGTTAGAAGCTGCATTTCCTATTATGTTTAGTGTTATTTTATGAAGAACAATGCACATTTAGCATGCAAAAGCATGCCCCAGGTAAGGATTAATTCATAAAGCCTGTAGAGATTACATTTTTCATAGCATCTTCATAAACTGAGTGTTTTCTTCTACTGATTCAAAGCACATCATTGAATTTGTATTTTGAGGGGAGTTAAAAAATATTCTTGCATTTTCTTTCCTAGCAATTATTGGAGCTCTTGCCATGTGCTCTGGCTTGTTAGCTCTGTAACAGCTTAAAAAATCTTAAATTTATTTCACATTACTCATAAAAATGATTTTTTTTTTATCATTCTCTATTTTAACTAATGCTTTTCTTTTTAGGTATTCTGGATTTCATCTCCTCTCCAATGCATTCAGAATCAGCTCTGCTTACAGATAAATGATTTCACTGCCCTTGAGAGTTTTCCCTAAAAACTTTCAAAGCTTTATCCAGCTGTACCAAGTGTTGAGCTGACTGGAGAGGAGGAAGGAGAGGTGAGGGGCATATGAGGACCAGATGGAAGGGCACAGTGGAAGCTGGAATAGAAGAGAGAGAGAGAGAGAGAGAGAGAGAGAGAGAGAGAGAGAGAGAGAGAGAGTTCAGAAACAGGCCAGGGTGGAAACCAGAGCAAGGATTACGATGCAAACTGTGAAGGAGGAGGACTTCAGGAATTCTGTGACCAGCATTCACAATGCTGGGCTCCATGAAGGCATTTAGTAATCAATAGAAATCATCAACTCATAATCTTTAGTTTCTGGCCCATTAGAAGTTGGAAGGAAAAGTGGCCATGCAGACAAAGTAGAATTGCAATTTGTCTGATAGGATGATGGAATTGGATTATCAGAGGAAGTGAAAACGTGCTTTGAGACCCTTTATTATCGTTTGTTCAATATTGTGTTTTCTCTCGTCTGGGACCTTGCCTGAGATGTCTTCTAACCTTCATGGACAAAGACAGTAGCAAGGGAATTTGTCATGATCAGAGCCGTGTGCCTCCCCAAAAGAGGTTTCTTTGTGCATTTGTAGGACTGCTGCACTTGTGGTTAGTTACCAATCATGCTGAGCAATTTACTATGTCTGCCAGGTACTGGCCAGGAGTTAACTCATATCAATCCTATGAGTTTAATATTATTATTATTCCCATTAAAATGAGGAGGAAGCTGAGGCTCAGAGAAGCTAAGTAACTTGACTAAGGTCCCACAGCTAGTAAAGCAGAATTGTATTCTGAGCCCAGGCAGTCTGGCTCTGGCTCTGCATCACTATTGTCCCCTGCCTTTTCAGCATGACTCAGTGAGCACTTTGTTTCACAGGAACCACATTCTCATTAGGTGAGAAGACAGGGGACCCTCATTCCTTTGTTATTGCCTCTTTTGGTGGAGAGTTCACATTCCTCTTTAGCGTTTATAGTCTCATTAAATGAAATGCACAAAAGTACGTTATAGATGTGCAGACTAATAAAACTATCATTTCCTTATCCCCCAAACAGGTAAACTTGTTCTTTAAGTCATCCTCTAGATCCTTCAGTTTCTTTCACTATTTAAAAAAATCTTATATAATTTTAAATCAAATAAAATTAAAAATTAAGTTTTGTAATTACTCTAGCCACATTTCATATGTCCAGGAGTCCTAGGTTGCTCATGGCTACAGTGTGGACATTGAAGCCACAGAACATAGCCATTATCACAGAAAGTTCTACTGGGCAGCCCTGTACAGATTATGAGAGGTTGCATTCTCTTTCAAATGAGACAACAGAGTGATTCAGTTCTTTTAGTGTTGGGCTATTTTATTTTAAAACATTTTTCATGCTTATAGAATAAATGTATGACATCTTCCCTAATCCTCCTGCTTACTTATTAATTCCTTTACTTCAAACAAATGCACTTGCTCCTTTCCCTCTCCCTTTCTCTTGCTTCAACTCATTCCTCCATACTGAATATATGTGAAAGCAGCTGCCAGAGTCTATTAAGTGCATCAACACCTTTGCCTCTGGGCAGCCTGCTTCCAGACTTCTTCTTTCAGACAGCCTTTTCAGAGTGGCAAGAGGGTTTTCTGAGAAAACTGATTTGGACTTGAGGTTCTGCATCACCTATGAGAATGATTTTTGCTTAGAAGTATTCACACTTTCTTTTCTCTTCTTCCCTCTTCTTCCTTTTCATCCTTTCTTTTCCTTTCCTTCCCCTATTCCCTCCTTCCTCCCTTTTTCTCTTTCAGTTTTGCAATTCTCCCCATCCTGTTATTTGTCTCTTAAGTAAAGTAGAACTCATTTTTAATGCATATGTCAGAGATGGTATCCAGTCTTCTACTTAGTAAGTCACTCAAGAGGACTAGTTTCCTGTGTCTTCCAGGCCAGCATATACTTTAACAGTGTCTTGCACATTTCAGCAGACTGTGTGCCTAGTCACAGGTGGAAGAAGTTTAAAAGCAGCTCTTTCGTTTTTGAAGGTCAGAAAAATCAGGATGGAAGGTTTGGTGAGATGTCACTGGAAGGCATTTATTAGAGGCTGAATCATTCCTTCATCTAACAAGCCTTTACCCCCACTAAGAGCATACATATTGCAGGGCTCTTAAGACCCAAAGTTAGAGGTACATCTTCAACCTTAAGGAGATAAGAAGCTGGTTAGGAAGATAAGCTGTTAAATAAGCAGCCACAATGCAGTGGCTTAAATGCCCCATGGGAGGTTTTTCACCCCTGCTGATGGGCTAATGAGTGGCCAGCCTACCCTGGGAGGATGTGGAATCAGGAAAGTTTTGCATCCTGACATGAATCTGAAGACATGTCCAGATGAAGGCTTGAAAGTGCACACCTTTTGTGGGTGTTGAATGGGTGTGGAGTTAATGGTGCAAAGTGAGACTAAAAGCTGAAGTATTTTATGAGGAGCTTTATTTGTTCTGCCATGACGTTCAGATTTTGTCCTAAACAAAATGACATGCTATTGAAGTATTTAAGGAGAAGAGATTCACCATTCTATAGGTATTTTAGGCCATGTACAATACCAATCACTGAACTAGAGGCAGACATAGCAGAGAAAAGTGTATTATGGTAATCCAGGTGAAGGATAAGGGGAGCTTGAACTAAGGCCATGGCAGGGGGCCAGACGAGGTTGGGGCAGGTTTATGAGGGGTTGGTTTGAAACAGCAGGACTTAGTAACACACTGAATGAAGGCAATTAAGCACAGCCAGCAGTCTAGGATGATTGCCAGGTGTCGATCAAAGATATTGCTGTAAAAATTTCTCCATGGGTGAAAGACTAGGTTAAATGATATCTGTAGACCTTTTACAGGTCTATGAGTCATAATTTAAAATTTTATTAACTTTCAGGTCTCCTTACAGCTTCTGCTAATTATTATAAAATATAATAAATCTAAAATTTAACATCCATATAGTATGGCGGGATATCATTTTTCAGATATTAGATTAGGAAAACATTAAAGATACAACATTTGATATTGGCAAGGCTGCTCAATAATCATAGATTGCTGGCAGAAGTGTAAATTGCTATAAATCTTTTGGAAAATAATTGTATTATGTACCAAAAGCTTTAAGTATGTTCACCCTGCCATGAAGTTAGAGATATAGAAAAAGGGACATAAGAAAAGAGCTATATCAAGGGAGTGTATACTGTAGTGGTATTTAGACACGTGAACTATTGGTCATGACCTGAATGCCTAAGAATAAGGAGAGTAAGTAATGTTTGTTACATCAACCCATGAAGATAGGGTAACTAAGAAAATGGCGACTCTGGGCAACGTAAGGAAAAATTGTGTATTAACATTTAACCTCATCATCTTACTCCAATGTGAATACTATTTTTGTGGTTTCTCTTGTAATATTACAGAAGAATACTAATGATATCATGTTCAGAGGCAAACCAAACTCAGAAGAGTATACACACATCCATAATATCTGTTAATTGTGGGTTTATGTGGATAAAGACTAAAATCAATCATAATGTTTTTAATGCTAAGACTGCAATATTTATTTCTGTTTTCCTTTAGAAGTTTTTCTTTAAGATTCTGTGCTCTGATGCCACAATGATATTTTAACAATTATAAATGCAAAAAAAAAAAAATCACACCAGTTTTATTTTGGTTTCACAATTGTATTGTTTAGGTCTTCAGCTTTCCACAAGAATGCTTGTTATTATCCTTCCCAATTTAGAAGAGTTAGATATTTAATAATAGAACACATGTGCAGCAATTCTAGTACTGCATTCTAAAATTTAATTCAGCACAAATTTCAGAGAAGCCACCTACACTTTTTGAGCTATTTAATTTTTTACAGTTTTATGCCCATGTTGTGCTATGGCACCCATGCAAAAATAAATTTAATCCTAAACATCCTGCAGAAAATAGAAGTGTATATTATGAGCTCTATAAAGGATGATCCGGGTGCTATTTTGGATACTTTTTCATGCTTAATGATAAAAGGAAGAAAGGAAGAAAAAGCCCCCGTTGTTGAGGTCTTGCCTGCTTGTGCCTTCCTCCTGGAGCTATTATTATTAAGGACCATCGTTCTTCCCTTCAGATGTGAGGCCCTTACCTGTCCTTCTCTCTCCTCTTTGCCTACTTTTCTCCTTTGCTTTGCCTGACTGACTTTCACATCCACTGGAGATTTATTTTGCTTGAGTGCTGTGAAGTGGCATTTATTTGCCTATGGATTTGGTCCTTAAAAAAGGCAGGGACCTCTTTCTCCCTCTTTCTCCTCATTAAGCTTCTCACAGCTTGAACTCTAAGAGGCTCCCATGTCCATTTGTTTCCTTTGCACCTTGCTATGTCCAGTTAGAACCTGATTCTTATTGTTACCCTCAACATCCAAGAAGATGGGTAATCTTATTTGTAAAACAGAAAGAAGGAAGGAAGGGAGGGAATCAGGATCACCCTAATGAAGATTGTGGATATGAGTTGGTGGAGAAAGAAAAAAAAAAATCTATGTATTAGCAGACATTGTGACAACCTGATTTCAAATAAATCATTGCTATCTCGGGGACACCCATGAGACCCAGAGAGATTATGCAGTCTAATCCCTGTTGTAGAGTGACATAATGCAGGAAAAGAACCTGATACTTTTTGAGTTACATGACTATTTTAAATTTTATGCCCAAGTGGTGTGACAAAATCCCTGAGATTTAAAATGAATATTTATTATTTGGTGTTAAAATGAAGGAACACCTTATGAATCCAACCTTTTGTTTATTGTATCATGTGGATCCCAACTTACCGGAAGTCAGGACCTGGCCTTGGAATCCTGGTGCCTGTTAGTGCTCCATGTGAAATACTCTTCCTGTTGCTGGTGTCTGATATTCCACCTCCTCGTTAGTGCTGAGGGACAAGGGGCCTCTTCATGTGCTGTGTGGTCTGGAGGAAGGTGGCCCATTTGCTGTTGGAAAAGAAATTACTGCAGATCCTTTCTTGAGAAGTATAAGGTAATTAATCCCCAGTGCCTTAATGTATACCATTTGTTTTATATAATATATACTATATATATTATATGTAGATATATTCAAATCACACATTCATGAAATCTGTGATTTATTTTTCACATGGGATTCATGATGTTTTAATCTGGATGAGTTAGCTAAAATTTTGCCAAAAAAGCTCTTTTGAGCCTTCTCGTCTCTTCCTAAAGCACCCATGCCAGGGTTTCATTTTCTATCTTGAGGCGTTTGGATTGTAGCCACTGCTATATATCCCTCCACTCCTTTCTCTCTTAAAATAATCTTTGAATACCTATCAAACTATAGGCTGGTGTTCCTCATAGCTAGAATCCCAAAGTAACCTCCACTAGTACACATGGCTCAAGATACTCATTCTGGATCCTCCTATATTTCCCAAAACTCTGCAGTCATGTATCCCATAGAATTTCATTCCTTTGGGGTCCTAGAAGTGCTTAAATAAGATTATTTGAGTGATAATTGAGAGAACTCTTATTTTCATTACTCTAACAACAAATGTAATATTATATTGCAAATAGAATCCAAATAATGTCTGAGTGTGATCATGTTTCAATGAAAGGTCTTTTATGTCACTAAAGTCAACTACTGATCCATCTGAAAAGAATCTTCAGAGTTTGGGTACAAAACAGCTTAGTCAGGTTAGCACTGATTGACATGAAAAGCTGATGCTTTAAACCATGACAATGTGGATTTTCATGTGTTTCTAATTTTATTTAATATATGTTATTATCTGGGCTGTGTTCCTAAGAAGATCAAACAAGCACCTATCATACCATGGAAACAAATTGGTGCAAGATAATACAGGTGTAAAAGTTCAGACAAGTTTTAAAGAGAAATGCCTCACAGAAGATGCTTGCCTAACACATAGGATTAAAATCATTTTTGCCATCTTGAAACTCCTATCATTTTAAAAAACAGGGCCCCAAACATGTTTTTTATCAGAGTGATATTGCATATGGTGCAACCAGGCTTAAAAAGAAACCCACCCCCCCCTACCTTGGGATCTTGATCCCCAAAAGTAGTGTTTTCAACCCTGTTACCCACCTTTGTTATTTGTTTCCATATTTCCACATGTGTTTATACTGTTGTTTCTTGATTTTTTAAACCTTTTATCTTATTGTTTACTTACTAGGATGACTCAGCTCCCCACAATACAGATTGCATGTGCACAGGAATACACATAACTCATTCTCCTCCAACACTTCTAGTGAGATTGTCTCACAATGTTGGTTTAATTAATAGTCAATGTTTATTTTTTTATGATTGTGCGTGGGATGTTAGATGATCTAGATAGTGTACTAAAATAATGTTTCTTCACAATATTTTGTATTTCTTATATTTTTTTCTTGCTTTGTCATATTCTTGGTTTTCTACATATCTATTATTAATTTATCTTCCAACTCTGACAGAGCTCTACATATCCAATCAGTATATCTAAACATATAAAAGAAACCCTCATTTATTCTCTTTCTTTTTTTCCTGAGGACATTTTCAGTCTCCCATCTTCCTGCTCTGATAGGCACTGGATGATCATAGACGAGTTGCATGGTTGTTAAGTCTGACCTCCTCTCACTGTCGCATTGAGACCTTTCACCCCTCCTATGTTGGATTACTTCTTACTTGGACTCTGAGTCTTCCTACTTCTCATTTCCTTTCTTGTTTGGATGTCATACATCTTCAGAAGCTTCCTAAGAAGAGTGCATGGGAAGTCAATATTATTTTGCAATTTCTGCATATCTGAAATAGACTTCATTCTACCCACACACAACATGATTTATAGTTTAGCTGGCTTTCTGTTCATATAGAATAAAGCTCTTCTTTCTTCATAATTTTGAAAGTATTGCTCCATTTTCTTCTGACTAGCAGTGTTGCTGTTGAGAATCCTGGAACTATACCGAGCCCTAATTCTTTTTCTGTAATCTGCTTTCACTGTCAAATTTTTGAAATTTTATGCTTAATTTACTTTATGTGGGTCTTTCTGCTTCCTTTTCCCTCTCTTTTCTTTTTGCTAGTATTTTAAAAGCAATTACAGTCTAAAACTTTATGTTCTCAGAAATATGTATCTATATTTTATTCCTTTGGTTATGGTCTCCCTTCATTTTCTACTTTTGGGACTTCAGAATTTGCATGTTGAGCCTCCTGAATGAATTCCGTAATTCCAGGATCATTTTTTCATTTTTTTAACTTTCTGAAACAGTTCCTCAATTTTTTCTTACATTTTATTTATTGAGCTATTTCTATCTTTCACACTTTTTAATTTCTTGGGGCTCTTTTCCATTGTCTGAATGTTCCTGTTTTGCTTTGTTTTCCTCTCCTCATATTCTTGTTGCATGGACTCAATGTCTTCTCTCTGAAGACATTAATATTCTTGAAGTTATCTTCAACTTACATCTTGTTTCTGTGTTCTCTGAATTCATCTGTTTTTTTTGTTTTTTTGTTTTTTTTTTTTTTGACTTCCACAGTAGGGGTTCTTCTCAAATGTCTGACTTGATGTTAAGAGTGAGGTTAAGGGGCTGCTTGATGTTAAGCTGCTGCTTAGAGCTCTGAAAGAATGAGCAAATTAATCAGCCTGTGGACTTGAGTTTAGCATGAACCCACAGACCTGGTCATGTAGTTGGGAGACATCCACTGGGGTATAAGTGTGTTGTTATCCTTGGGTCAGTTTCTAGAGAAGACTCTTCCAATTACAAGACATGGGTGCAAATTAAGCTGCTGCAATCAGGGTGTTAAATGGGGAAAGGGCACCAGGGATATCCCATTCTGTATGTAAAACACACTTTATAGAACCTTGCTGTATCATCAGCATATCTGGTGTACTTCAGTTCATCTTCAGGAAATGACCCTATGACCATCCATGCAGAGGGACTAGAGTTAGGGGAAAGAACTCATAAAAAGATTTTCAAACAAATATATTTTCAACTCCACCTTATAGCATCTCTAGCCCTCCACTACTGGGGCCATCCTGGTGTGAAGTAGAGTTATTGCTTTGTTTCTGTTCTCTGTATCACACCCCTTGTGGGCTCTTGTATCATGTTTTTCCCTACTCTGGTAAGTCACTTACAACCTGGTCATCATCTGCTTTTCAGATTTCAATGATATTTCAGATTTTGATGACATTTCTTTCCTGTTTTCCTCACTTTCTTTATACTTGACCATTTAGTTGGATATTTGGAGAGACAGAGTTTCTCAGTAAGCTCGGGCTGCTAAAAAAATACTCGAAACTGGCATAAACAAGAAACATTAATTTCTCATAGTTCTTGAGGCAGGGAAGTCCACCATAAGGGCCCCCGCATGGCCAGGTTCTTGATGATGACATTCTTCCTAGCTTACGGATGGCTGTCTTTTTACCGTGTCCTTACACGGGAGAGAAATACTCTTGTCTCTTCTTATAAGGACACTAATCCCATCATGGAGGTCCCCTCCTCATGACTTCATCTAAACCTAACTATTAAAGTTCCCATCTCAAATATTGTCACATTGCAGGTTATCAACATGTGCATTTTAGCAGAACATAAACATTCAATCTTTAAGATAGAAATGAACAAATATATTCTACTTTACACACTTAACCAGAGTCCAAGACATGTTTTTTGTTTGTTTTTCTGTTGCTGTTATCCTATTAATGAGTCTCAGTGTAACAGAAGTAATTGAAAAAGTGCTGTGTCAGGTGACTTGGTCCATTTTCCAGTTGGAGTAGGAAGGTAGACTAGAGTAAAGAAACAGGAGAGGGAAGTTAAAAGATGAGAGGAGAAGGAGAATCTATGGAATAGTGAAATGTCAGCCATGGGTGGACAACCACCTTCAGCCTATTCCTCACCTCATTTCATTTTTATTGAACTGACAATGGACTACGGTCACCAGACTGAGTTTCTAATATTCTTATAAAAATTATTTGTTAAGTTACTTAGTCATTCTCTGACTAATGAAACCAGGATTCATAATTTTGAGTTGGACAAGCTTTCATATGTTTCCTCTAGTTCTTTGGTGGGCTTTTAGAAAAGTGATGTATTGTATTTTACATGATATTCTATTCCCATATTAGAACTTAAATATTTCACAGTACTCATGGGAGGCAAAACATATGATGTATTCATAGAACACAGAATGTTGAAATGCAAAGGAATTTTGAGGTCATCCTGTTAAGCACCTTTTTTTTTTTAAACAAAAGAAGAAACTGATAGGTTATATTTCTTGCTCAGTGTCAAGCGAAGGGGGTGTGGGCATGTTCCAAGGTGGGAATGAGAAAGCAATGTCCTGATGTCCTGTCATGGGTGAATTTGTTATAATGGCGGGACTTGTGCTTCTGTTTCGCCATTTATATTCCAGGACATTTTCCGCAGCTGAACTCCTTTTCATGGATAGATTTTCTCATGCTATATGTGGCTAAGCTATAATGCACTCTTTAAGAATGAGTTTTATCTGGAAGTCACTGCATGAAAGGGAACTGTAGAAATCATATCACAGAACCTTATGAGGTAACAAATTGTCCTTTTATTTGCAGTTCTGATCAGTTTCAGTTTTCGTACTTGGATGATGTAGGGATTGTTGAAACCTTCATGTTCTTTTCTAATAATGCCACTGTTTGATTGGTTGTGATTTACATTTATTGAACCCAACTGAAATCCTTGATTCTTAGGATTCTTGCTTTGCTATTTCCCTTCCAAGTGGCCATTTTAATTTTTATGTTAATTTTTTTCCCCTCCATGTTCTTTCTACTTCAAGGTGAGCTGCTATTTCTTATTGTAGAAAAGTGAGATTAAATCCCCTTTCATACATAAATACAGAGTGTTTAGTACAACATATTTTCATGGGAAATGCGGTACTTGTCTATTAACTGGCTTTTTATCTTAAAAATAGATTTTGCTAGTTTCTGGGTAGCCAAATCAATAATAACCTCAATTCTGAAATATTTTCTGACTTGTTGATCCTGGTGTGTATCAACCATTCAGCTGCTTTTTGAATGCTTTTCTAACCAACAAACAAAGTAGAGGGAATATAGTTTGCTATAAGGATTAGGTTCATAGGGTCTGCATTTGATTCCTTACTAGCTCTGTGATCTTGGGGATAGTTACTTCAGTGCAAAAAAAATCATAATGTCTGTCCAACTTATTCATTAGCATTAGGGCATTAGACTGAAATAAGATAGGAAAACAGTGAACTAGAATTTTCTATCCAAATATGTTGTTATTTTCTACTTGTTCTAAAAATGGGTATTTATTAATAAAAATAGTAGAGTTAATTTTATTTGCGTTGGAAGGGGGTATTACACTCATGCTACTAGTTGTATTATAATTCGAATAAAACCTTGTCTAAAATTTATTTTAGCAAGATTCTTTTAAAGCATGAAGATGTATGAACTAGTTACTCTTCTCTCCTTTTAGTACTATTAAACTCAAGAAATTAGATATAGAATTGTACTTTTAAACCTGTTTATATCACAAAAACTTAGATCAAGTTCTGCTGTGAAAAATAGTCTTGACATTCCCTGCAGAAACACTTCAAGGTACTTGTTTGAAAGACTAAATTTTGAAGTGCTTTTTGGGCCAATTTTTTTTCCTCTGAAGTTCACTTCTTACTCAGGTTAGTACTTTACTTTGGTCATGGCATGAGCCTTGCTCTGGCAGATTATTTGGCTAAAATAATAATGGTATCTCTGCTATCAGTTCTTCCTTCTTGGGATTGAGAATGCAAGTTCCTTGAAATACTTCTTTGAGCAAAGACCACTGATTGAAAGCCAGTACATAGCCCATAAGTAGAATAAGATATTATTTGGTACTGAATAGGATATTACTTGGTACTCAGGGTTTGTAATCTCTGATGACTGCTATTGAGATAATGTAGTGTCTTATCTGCAGAAGGTATTTAGAAATGACTTTCTGTTCTACATGTACATGTAACAAAGATGCAAGATTCTTTGCCTTTTCTGAATGATGGTTATATTAAGATTGGGTATGCTTACCTCTTTATTATATCACTCTACTATATCATAAATGAAGGGCTTCTCATTTATTTACTTGTTTATTGCACCAGTGAATGCCCATAGTTATCAAGCTTCCCTGGACATTAGAGATACACTGGAATGTGAACGCTGTGAAGTTGGGACCCTTTTGTAAGTTGTTCACAGATGTCACCCCTTTTTCAAAAAGTATATTTTGTGTCATAGCTGCACAAAAACCATGTTGAATAATTGAAGAAGGATAAATATGATGTATGTCCTCCCTTCTCCTTAACTGTTGATGTAATTCTGTGATAGATCTTATACTGACTTACTAATTCTGGAATGGGTTTAATTCAAAGTCCATTTTTTTTTAAAGTCCAAAATGGTTAAGAAATTTAAACAATACTAACTTTGATCCAGCATCATCTTTGGCCTAATAGTTTTCCCAAGCAATGCATTGGAAACTATGAATTTTCTTTTCTTTTGGAGTCTATTCTTATTGGGCATTTGAGCACATAAGGGCATTTGAGATCTTCCTGTCCTTTTGTCAACCTGAGTGTTTGGGAACCAACTTCAAAATGTCAAAAACAAATAGAGACCCAGGTGCAGTGGTGCATGCTGTAATCCCAGCAGCTGGGGAGGCTGAGGCAGGAGGACCATGAGTTCAAAGCCAGCTTCAGCCAAAGCAAGGTGCTAAGTAACTCAGTGAGACCCTGTCTCTAAATAACATACAAAATAGGGCTGGGCTTGTAGCTCAGTGTTTGAATGCCTGTGAATTCAATCCCCGGTACGTTCCCCCCAGCAAAAAAAAAAAAAAAAAAAAAAAAAAAAAGACAAATAAACAAGACAAAATAAGAATCCCAAAACATTGTTCAAAAGTCATCAACATAAATAACAAATATATAACGTATTAATGAAATTTATTTAAACCTAGTGAAGCACTTCCTGTTGCTTTGATCTCATGGATAATTCACTTGGTGCCCAGTTCTCTAGATACTTCTGCCCTGGGTAGTCTGCTCTTTCATCTCCCCTCTTTCTACTCTTTTTCTCTTTTCTCATCTCATTCTTTCCCCAGGCCATTTCTCTTCTGGTTCTCTCCTTTCTGGCTTTCTTCTATATTTCTTGCTTTCTTTCTTTCCATGAATCTTTCCCACTTCCTATGCCCATGTGTCTCCAGACCTTTCCAGTTCATAGAAGTGGGAAGAGGCAGCACCTCAGAAATCCAGTCCTAGCCTGTGGGGGACATGGTTTCCCTTTCAGCCGTAGACCTTCGGTAACAGATTCAACATTGCCACTGACCAGAGCCTCTAGCAAGAGTTAGCATCCCATGTGCATCTGGGGAATGAAATTTAAGGGTTCCAAACATAATGATGCAGGTGAATATCACTTGATCAAAGGGAGTTACTGTTGCTGAATTTTAATTTTAAGCAATTTACAATTAACATATTTTCTGAGGCAAAAATAATGCTGAGTGCTTTTTAACTCCTTTACAATAACCTATTTGGACAGCATCCCTTAATTTTCAGGTGAGTTACAGAGGTGCAAGGAAGTCACATAACTTTCTTAGTGTCATAGAACTGATAAAAGAAGGGTCAGGGTTTGGAGCCAGGAAGTTGGACCCCAGAGAAGAGCCATAACCACGTACCACTCTGTTCCTCTGAGCAGAACTTTGGCTCTGTGATGAGCTGTGGCTATTAAGAAGCCCAGTGTGAACCCTGCCCCTGAGTCAGAGTCACCCAATCTGCCTCCAGAGCACCAGCATCTTTCTGAGAGTAGCCCAGAGGTATGCAGGAGGGGGCCCTCTGTGCCGGTGCTTTCCATGGTGGATTGTCCCTGTCGCTGCTCTAGTGGTGTGTATGGGTGGTCACAGGGGTGCAGCCTCTCCGTAGGAGGAGTTTCATTCCCCTTTGCATTTCTGTCCCTTTAAGTGTCTACATGGCATTCAATAGAAGAAAAACCATAAAATGTTTGAGATGGAGAGTGAAGAGAGAAAATGAGCACAGACCTAAGTGCGATTTTTCTTCTTTAATCCATTTGGTAAAGGTAACACTTTCTTTACAGTGATGTGCGAGATAAATCTTCTCTTTCACAAAGTGCACTTTGAGCTGACAAACACACAGTTTCATCATGCTGCGCATTTTCCTGCTAAGTCCCAGTTGTGTATCACATGAAAAGGTGAAAATATTGTTACAGGAGGTGTGATTACACTTATTTGAACCCTAGAATAAATTTCGCCCAACTATCACTAAAGGACCAATTACATTAGGTCAAATTGTTATTTTATTTATGTCTCTAGAAAGATGGAAAGAATTGGTGCCAAGGGTATTTAGGATGGAGAGTTCATGTGCTTCCATTATCTTTAAAAAAAACAAGCCCAAAATCTGGTTATTTTGTTTTGCACATTGCTATCATCTGAAGGTGTGTTTATAAAAATAAACTAAATAATAACTGAGTGACTATCACATTTTTATTAGATAAAAATGAGCAATTATAGGCAATGTCTTATGATTAGCCTAAAGTTTCGTCTAATTATTTTTAACTCATAGTCTAGTTATTATCTTTAACAATTGATAAAATGGTCATTTTGTTTGCATATTTGTTTGTGCAGCAAAACCAAAAAGTCTGTCTTGTAGGTCAAATAACTTACACAGTCATAAACTTGATCAGATTTATGTAGGACTTATTTGATGGAAATCATGAAGCAACTTGAAATACTGATAAAGTCATGTTGTTTTTTTTTTTTAAATGTATTTGATATTCTACACATAGATTTGTGAGTAATTTCATCCTAATAAGTTAATCCTCGATTTCCATCACAGTTTGAATTTGTGCTGTGGCATTGTTTCTTATTTTATTTTTCTCCTACAATGTTATTAACTGAGATTTTTGTCTCAAAAATAAACAACAATAAAAACCACAATTCTTTATCCTTTTAGATTGTTTTAACAAAACTTCTCTGTTGAAGTATCAAGGAGTTTTATGGTCCCGGTTCTCTTCTCTGCTGGTTACAATTCCAGTTTTGTGCTGTTTGTGAAACTTGCCCTTCTTTGTGTAGTAGGTCTTCTCAGAAGAAGAGTTTTCCTGTTAAATAATAAAATTTTGTTAATTATCATTTCAGAGATATAATATCTTCATTTCTGTGTAAATTTCAATTTGTATGTATGGTGATTCCCCCTTCGAGATTCCCAGTGAGGTACCTGATTTCCTGCTTCTTGGACTGTTGTACGCAGACAGCCTATAGTTTCAAACCCCTGAGGGATTGCTCTGGCTGTGAACAGCTGCCTTGCCCACACTGTCTTCCCTTCCTCCAGGATGGCCCACATCCAATGGCTGACTGTATTGATCAGGGTTCTCCAGAGAAACAGATCAAATTGTGTGTGTGTGTGTGTGTGTGTGTGTGTGTGTGTGTGTGTTTCTCTACATATATGTGTAAAGATTCATTATAAGGTATTGACTCAAGTGATTATAGAGCCTGAGAAGTCCCACAATCTGCCATGTATAAGCAGAGATGCAAGAAAGCCCATGGGTTAGATCTAAGGCCTGAGAACCAGAAGCATCAGGGGTAGGGAAAATCAGTGTTCCCTTTAAGCAGATGGGCCAAGTTAATTCGACCTTACTCCACAGTTTTGTTCCATTCCTGCCTTCAACAGACTGAATGATGCCAACCCACATTGAGGAGGACCATCTGTTCTACCCTGTTAACCAAGTCAAATGCTAATCTCTTCTAGAAATATCCTCACAGACACACCCAGAAATAATGTTTGACTAGATATATCTGGGCAGACCATTGCTCAGTCAAGTTGACACATGAAATTAGTCAATCACACTGATTGATGTGGAAGTATGATGAACTGGATTTTGTGACCTGTTTCCTAGCATCCCTGAAGGCCATTCTAGCTCAGAATTACCTGTGGTGCTGGGAAGTTGCCACTGGGCCTTAGTAGGACTTTTTTTGCCCAGTTCTGTTTCCTCCTGAGTCCTCCACAGAGTAGATGCCAAGGGCAAATTTCATCTATTTAAAAATCTTTCTGAGGGTCTGATTCCCCAGGGAGTATAATGTGTAATAGTATTGTTTCATAACTTCTGATTCTCTTAAAAATGTATAGCAAAGTGTAAATTAAATAACATGGTTGTTTTTCACAATGTTAAGAGTTTGTACTGTTAATACTTTAATAGTTTTTACTATTTTTTCATTATTTTATAGATTAAATACTAATTTTCCATCCAAGGATTTCCATTCAAATCCATTCCTCTCTCTTTGAAAGAAGACTTAGATTTTTGAAATAGGAATTGAGGGGTCAGGAGGAAAATGTCATTAACTTTTTCCATTTTCTTACCTTACAATTGCCCTTCTTACATATGGTCATTTTATTTACTGACATAGGTAAATGAGCAAGTATCACTTTTGAGAATTTAGAATATTTGATAGTAATATGTAGAGAATAGTGAAGGGCTCAAGGATGGGGTTTTTTAAAATCCCATATTTTAGGTCTAAGCATTAACTATCTTCCCTCTCAATATGGGCAATGATGCTTGTCTGGCTAAAATTATTATTATTATTTTTATTTATTCTTTTTTAGAGACAAAAGAGCACTTGGCTTTTGTGCTTTCCTTCCTAAGTATTCCAAATCTTTTCAAAACAAGGCTGTGGGGACCTCCAGATTCAAGTATGGTCCTGGACTTGGTCAACTGCTACAAGTCTTAGGTAGCCTTGTATACATGCTTGGGTTATTCATTCACCAACATTAAACCCCTGACAAAGCAGAACTCCTTTCTCCATGGCATTTGTTGATTTCAGAGGCAGAGGTAGTCAATGTAGAAAACAATGGAATTTTCCTTGGAACTGGGCTGTGATGACAGGTGCCTGCCATGATCATAACTCCTGTCTCTTCCCCAATCCCTTCCTTCTAGTTTCTTAAGGCAGAAAATAATCTTCTCTGAAGATACTTGATAACAATTCCATCAAACAAAAACACATGCTTCCAACGCACTGCTTTCAGATATTCTGGGTTTAGTTCAGCTGGTGGATGAACCAATTGATGGTTTCACCCCAATAGCCAGGTAGGCCCATCTCCTTGAGGAAGCCCACTCTATTTTTGGTAGCATGACTGGCCACAGAGAGGTGGAAAGGGCACAAGAACCTAGCAACCTCCCAGAAATACTTCATCGAGAAGGCAATTTCATGAATGAGATCTTCCAGACAAATGACATCAAACCTCCCCAGGTGCTCCCCAGTCACTGTGTTGTCTCTCAGGGGGATGGTCTTATTCTTGACCTTTGCTTGTCAAAGATGAGTTTCAAGATGAGTTCCCAGACAGACTTCAGATTTGGAAATCCCCAAGTCACATGAGGTTCTACTATCTGTAGCAGTTTTAGGCTTCACAGGGTGACTTTAACAAAGACATCACTAAATATTTTCTTCAGATGAAGTCTTGCAATGGTCCTCTGCACCAGTAAACTCACCCCACTAATTCTTTGGGTGTGTACAACAAAGCCCAAGGAATGTTTTTCAGGCATTTCACTTCTATTTGTCTGATGCGCACTTGGTCACGTTTCTTCCTCCAGAAATCATGTAGGAATGCTCCCAGTTGCATAAATCTGAACTCTTTTCCTTTTTTCTCCTTCTTTGCCTAAAGCACTTGCTTTGCCTGGGTAACTTTGAGGGCCTGATAAGCTTTCCTCTTTCTCAGGAGATTTTCTGGAACCAGAAGGATCTTTTTTTCTTTGCTCTTCCTCTGCCATCTTCCCAGAGCTGCGATGACTCTAAAATTTTTATTATGAACAATAATAATAACTTGCCACATCTGTAGAAAACTTTACCCTTTTTACTGAAAGTCTTACAACGCCCCTGGAAAATTATAAACTTCATCACAGAGATAAGGAAACTGAGAAATCAGAGACTTGTTCAAGGTCAACTGAGGACCCCCTCTCAATTCCTCTAACAACAAATCTACTTTCTTCCACACTCTACTGTCTCCCTGCAACTAGCAGATCAATACATACAGAACTTCCAACTCCCAGGCCAGAGATATCAGATCACTCACCCATGAGCTTTAACTTTCTAAAGAGGTAAAAATTCTGAATTGGTATTGTTTACAAATTCGCCCTTGTATCAGTGAGAACAAACTATAAAGCCACCCCACAGATGAATAAACTAAGGCTTAGGCAGGATTCTCACTCATGGCATCCTGATAAAACTATTTTGGGAGGCAGAGCCCATTTCATGATAACTTCCTCTGAAGCATTATGAGCCACATTTTCTTTATTTCTTTTTAATTACATTCATTTTTAAACACATATGCAACCAGCTGTTTTTGTACTCAACTGAGAGTTCTGTGGAAGTTGGGCTGTCTCATGTATACTTCTGTATCCCAGTAGCACCTGTCTCAAGTTTTGCATTTATTCATTCAACAAATATTTGTTGAAGTATCTATGTACCAAGCATGGTATTAGGTCCTGGGGGCATGATGGTAAATGTGAAAGACAAGGTTCCGTAATTATGGAGTTCTAATGGAGGGAGAGAGAAGAAAAAAATAAAATGAAACAATATACTTATTGTGGTTGCTGTAGTGTCAAAGTGAAGTAGAAGACAAGGGGCCTCAGGAAAGTCTTCTGAGGACACACATTTACAGAAATGATTGAGAAGTTTTGATGTTAGACTTGTATGCTGGAGAAGTTTAAGTCAGTTCTATAATCTGCATGAGTCTTATGCATTTTAATTAAGTTCTTAATACTTATAGAAATATTGTATTTATGAATCTGTCAATTAGATTTACAAAGGAAAACCTGCTGAGTTTTTCAAATGAGTCTTTAAATTTACTTTATCTTATTCATCAATCATTTGCTGCCACTTAACCATTAAGCTGCAGGCACAGTCAGGTATGAATGGGCAAGATGACAGGAAAAGTCTGGACATAGAATTGGATAGCTCTGACTTAGAATAGACTTTGAATCCAGTAGCTCCTGCCAGTGGTTGATACCAGTGTTTCTGTCTCCTACTGAGAAAGATGGTGACAATACAAATTTTATTCTGCTGCCATTAGACACAGCAGTGGTATAGTAGTAGTTGGGACTGGAAAGAAGCCAAGGTTTGTGTTGTAGAGCAAAGTATTCAGTTCAACAAATGATCTTTAATTATTGTTAATAATCAAAAGGAGAAAAATTGCACAGGCTCCAAGACTCCAAGGAAACCACACAATAAATTCTGGAAAACAACCAATTATAAATTCCTCGATAAAACATTTTTTTTCCTAAGTGCTAAGCTTTAAAAATTGCTTCCCCGCCCCCCCCCCCCCCCCCCCCCCCCCCCGCAAAGAACTGGCCACACCTTCAGAACAGGAAAGTCAGTGTCTCTTGAATTATTCACAATCAGTAATCTTTCAGACTGAGACATGGAAAAATGGATGCAATATACAAATTGCCCTTTGATGAAGGGCAACTTCTCTTCCTCCCACCCACTTGAGGAAGTTAAATCATGATAGAGTTTCTTTAAAAATTAAACAGATGTTGAATATTATATAGAAAATGCATCTTTGATTAGGACTGAGTATTTGGATGAATTTCACTGTATTTTTTAAAAAAATTCTAACAGTATATAATAACAGTTTACTTGAAGTTATGGGATTATTTGGGGGGATAACAGATTTGTCAATTTTTTAGTGGATCTTATGTTGTTATCTTTCATTGTTATCTAATTTTACACTCTTGTCTGGCTTTTCTTATGTGCATGTCTTGTCCTTCAGTTATCTAACTGGGACTGGTGATCTTTTGAATGTCTGTAGCTCCTGAAACACTATAGACCATGAATGCTTGTGAATGACTGAACTGCCTGACTGTTTGACTGATATAAAGATAGCATGTGTGAATAAGTTGCAGAGATAAAGAAAGCACCCTGATCTCCAAACTCCAATCACTTGAGATGTAATCAGTCTAAACTGAATAAAATATCCGTAAGGTACCCAACAGCAGCATGCTGTGTGCAGCAGGTTCACCATAATTATTTGTTCAACTGAAATAAATTAATTGTGCAGTGTCGTTTTCCAAGAAAATGCAGATTGGCCAATCTAACAAATATAAGGTGAAGAGAATGAATAGAAAACAGTGAAATGGATTTAGACCAAGTAAATCCAATCTAATTCAGCTTTTTACAAACAAAAATGGCCAAGAGATCCTAAGTGAATAAAGTAATCAGTGAGTTCAGACAAAACTATAGGTCTGGATTGCCTGTTTGCCTCATCTAAAATAGTCATAATGAAATTTTTCCAAATTTCATTTCTTCTGACTTTGGAGTCAGAATAGTAGCCACAGAACAATACTCAGGATATCATATGTCTTTAATGTAGCACTTAAGTAACTATGGCAATTTAATTAAAAGGGCAATCATATTTTGAAACAGCTATTGTTCCTTAGAGAGTAGTAAAGTTTTGGTGTTGCATTTCTGCAGTGAATTAATGTTTCCACTCACCTTGTTTGTGGATTTTTAAAGAAACTATACATGGTTTTAAACATGCCTCTAGATTGTGTTCCAAAATGTTCTCAAAATACACCACCCTCCCTCCCAGTCTCATTCCATAGCTCCCTCTCCAAAGTGGTCATTCGTTAGAGCTCTGTCACCTTTGCGATTGTTGATTTAATATCAGTTGCATGATGTTTCAGGTTTCCCTTTTCTTTCCTTACCTCCAGACCCACTTTTTCAGTTTGATATTCCATAGGTACTTTGATGCCTACCTGTCTTGAATCGAAGTGCTGCTTTTCTCTTCCTTGTACTTGCTCAATCTCTTAGGTTTCTTGTTTATTTAATCATCTCATCACACAATGGGTCACAAAGACCAAATCCCTGGAGTCATACTTGTTAGTTTCTCATTGCTTCACTTACTTACATCAGAGCAATACAAACCCCATCGATTCTAAGTCAGAAATTGTACCTGAGCTCCATCTGCTCCTCTCCAGCCCCAGTAGCCAGGGTTGCCTGTCACCATTTCCCTCTACCGAATAGAATAACTTCCTCATTGCCTCTTGTTCTTTCCACTTTGGGCTTCCTTCTACATCAGAAATCTACATCCATTTTTCTGCCATGAAATGCAATGTTCATGATGTGTTTTAGGGGCCACTCAAGGGCTGATGAAATAGAACCATTTAGTGAGGAAGTTAAGCACTTCACTCAGACTCATCCCCAGCCCCATAAAGCCATGCGTACTTTGGCCTCTATCTACCTTTCATCATTTCTCATACTTCTCTCCTCTTCTCTCATTGACTCTGCTGACTCTAACTCTTAACTCTTTCATGCCCTTTCCCACACTGTTCTCTACCATTCTTCCATTCTTTTTGGCTTAGCTATATTATATAACTTTTGGGTAAATTTTGCTGAACACTCCTCAAGCTAAGTTGTTTCCTTGCTTCTTATGGGGCTTTTCTTAATTCATAATATAATAAATGTCACATTTTTGTTTGCATTAGGCCTGATTTACCCACTGTATTTCTAAACTCTGTGAAGGTAGAGATCATGTCCATTTTATTCACCATTGCATGCACAGCCCTCATGCGGTACCAGGCAAATACTGGATATTCGATAAATATTTACAGAAGAGATGAATTAATCATCCCAACCATTAATGGTATGCTAGTTCACTGCAGGCAGCGGCATGGCTCTATCTGTGGATTGTGAGAAATTCCTGTCCCTAAAGAGCATATTGTAAGCTTAGTAAGAGCAGTTCCATTACAGAATAGTTTTGAATGCTCTCAAACTTTAATAAAAATAAGCATTTAGTAATGTAGCACTGGAAGTCATTTATTACTGCCATATACAATGTCTGATCATACACACTGAGGATCCATTGTCAACTGCCAGACTTTTCTTCTGTGTACGGCCACCTCATTTTCATCCTAAAGCATGAAGTCTGCTATGTAATTCTCTTACTTATGACCTTTATATAGGTTCTTATTGTTTTCAAGATAAAAATCTAAATTATTTAATGTCTTAGTTCATTCAGGACACTGTAACAAATTACCATGGGGTGGATGGCATATAAACAACAGAAATTTATTTCTCATGGTTCTGGAGGTTACAAGTCCATGATCAGATGCCAGCATGGTTGGATTCTGATGGGGTTTCACTTCCTTATTCATAGACAGCTGCCTTTTGCTTTGTCCTCACATGCCAGATAGTGCAAGGGAGCTTCCTGGGCTCTTTTTGATCAGGGTACTGATCCCATTCATGAGGGTTTCACTCCTATGAACCAGTTCCCTCCCAATCAGAGTGAGATTAAGTTTCAACATGTGAATATTCAGTCTATAGCATCTGGCATGACTAAAAAGTTATTCTTAATCCAGATCTGGTTATTCTTTCTAACCTCAACCCAGCCAGTTTCTACCATAGGCCGTAATCAAGCTAGGCTTTTTCATACTTTGAGCTCTACCATGAATGCCCTGTTTTATATGGATGTGCGTTTCCTCTTTAAAATCCAGCTCTTTCATGCATTTTTGTTATTCCTTCCTGGGTTCCCAGTGCATAGCATACTCTGTTAATTGTATGGTTTACCACCTATCCAGGGTTACATATGAAATGCTTATCCAGCAGACTGAATGGTATCTCCTGTACTAGACTGTGCAGTTCCAGTGTCAAGTCCGATTCATGGTATTTAATGACATTGACTAATAATGGGTAACTAAATATATTGTCAATTGTTTGAAAGTAAATATGTCTTTGCCCAGTGAAGCGATGATATAAAGGGTGATGTAATTCTTGACTGACTAAAAAAATTCCTGTTTAAACCATAGTGCAGTAGAAATCTATTGTTAATATTGCTTTCTTTTCTAGTATCAGAATATGTTTTCTTTATGCTCCATGGAAGTCAGAGAAACCTCTTTCTTTTACTATCCCAGTCCAGAGGAAGAGAGGTCTTCTAAAATTTTCTCTTTGGCCTCTCATTGCCTTAGCAAACGAGATCCAAAGAAAAATTTCTTCTTTTTCTTCCTTTTTTTTTTTCTTCCCTTCCTTCTTTCCCTCCCTCTTCCTTTTTTCCTTCCTTCCAATTGGATGGGATTTCTGCAATTTGATTCTCTGGTGGTGTCTGGCACCTGTCTGTGTCTCAGAGAGCCTTGGAGACTACTTGTCTCATAACACATCATTACCCTGATGCATGAGAATCTTGCTGCAATACTATTAGCAATAAAATGAAATTAACTTTAAATGAGGTCTACTAATAAATAAAAGTAGCAAAAGGACCTTGATACTTAATAGGGGTCTCACCTATAAAACATACTCAGACTTTTTATTAATTCAGTCACTTGTCCTTTGGCTTTCTATTAAGTACATGTACACAGTCCTCTCCCTTCCACTCCTTGACTCTCATCATGCATCATGTACAGCTTGGTTTTCTTATGTACATCCATAAAAAGAATGTTTAAATTTGGAGAAAAAATTCAAATTCATGTATGATTAAGTCATTAATGCCCCTTATTTGATTCATATATTGTAATACAAACATGATTGCTTTTAATAGGTAAGTGACACGTTTTGAGAAACAGTATCTTATACTGAATCATATGCTTTTATAAAGTAGTTGTCTTCATTAAGTTTTAATTAAATACATGCTCTTTCTGAATTCCCATATTTACCCCACAGGTGGTGTTTGTATTGCTCAGTCACAGAAAATTCCACGTGAACCAAGACCTGGAGAATTTGAAAAAATTATCAAACGCCTGCTAGAAACACCTAATGCTCGAGCAGTGATTATGTTTGCCAATGAGGACGACATCAGGTGCTGATTACTTTTCTTTTGTATGAAGAATCACATTTGTACCCCACATCCTTTTCCTACATATTTCATGTTCGGTGTCAAAACTTGTGGGATTTCACTGGAATTGCCAGGTTCCTGGTTTTGCTGCACATCTAATTTCCACATCTTAAATGCCTATAGAGAAAAGCCTAGAACTGAATGAGATAAATAAGGATGATAGACAGAGCCATGGGAATGGGGTTAAGGATAAGGCTAATTAACATGTGCTGGAGTTAAGGCTCTGCTATATTTTCTTTAGGAGATGATAAGACTCACACAGTTAGAATGATTGACTAATTGTTTAACATTGACCTGAGTGTATTTAGCTTCATCAAACTGGTTGTCTTAACTTTCTATTGCTATTACTGCATACCACAGTCTGGGTAGTTTATGAAGAAAAGAGGTTTATTTAGCTCATAGTTATGGAAGTTCTAGAGGATGGCACCAGCATTTGTGTGGCATTCTGCTGTGGACCTTCCTGTTGGGTCAAAACATTGGGGAGGCCAAGACAGAGAAACTTTTTGCTTGACTCTCTCTTCTCCTTATAAATCCCCTTCTGCCATCATGGGAGCGATACCTTCATGATCTCATCTAACCCAGATTACCTCCCTCAAACCCTGCCTCCAAATCATTAATATACAGCTTTGGGGATTAAGCTTCCCACACCTCAAATTTGGGGGACATACTCAAACCATGACACCAGTCTTGTAATATTCATAATTGTAGAATTTTTTGATAAAAGTGGTGTATTTGGGCTTTTTGTTTTTATTCTTACAGGAGGATATTAGAAGCAGCCAAAAAATTAAACCAAAGTGGTCATTTTCTCTGGATTGGCTCAGATAGCTGGGGATCCAAAATAGCACCTGTCTATCAGCAGGAGGAGATCGCAGAAGGGGCTGTGACAATTTTGCCCAAAAGAGCATCAATTGATGGTGAGGATGCGCCACAGAGCATTTGTTTCATTCCAATTGAACCAAAACATAAAGTCAAGGTCAGAGTATTATAGAATAGTAAAATGTGCCCATTGTTGATGACTCTGAATAGAACGTTTAGTCCTTAGAGCAGAATTGTCAATACAGTAGCTTCACGGTTACTGTAGCCATTAGATTATTTTTCTAATAGATAACATTACCCACTAGAAATTTTTCTGTGAACAAAACAGTACCCATTAGATTTTTTTCTTTAAGGAAACAGAAGCAGTTATCCTTAGGTATTTCCATGTTAGTGGTTACACTTTTAAGTTTGCATATTTTCATGGGTATAATATGAGGGTTATAGCCATATAGTTGAAGGGAGAGTATTTGATTTATTAAAAGAAAAAAGATACAAGGTTCTAGTTAGAACCTGTGGATAAACAAATGCATCAGGAAAGATTTGGAGGATTCCTGAAATAGATTCCATCTCCCAAGTATTTTTCCAAATGGTCTTGATGGTGACTACGGTTCCTACTTCCATCATGATCTTTTGGAGGAAAACGTTGTTTCCAGGCAGTCTGCCTTCAGTGAGGTGGTTACCTGATCAAACTAACACTTCAGCGTACTTACCTGCGATTCCATAAGATCACCTTAGCACTGATTGCTTTATTGAATTGACTAAAAATGGAACATGCAGGAAAGAGAAATTTTGAAATGGGTAGAGACATAGGAAAGTCTGGAACATTGATCCATGCTAGGAGAGGGTAGCGAGAGGGGAGAAAGAATTTTAAATTTCTGAGTTGGGTCCGGAATATTCATGATCCTGCTCATTGGCTGTGGCCCTGGGAAATCCAGAGTAGGGGGAGAAGTTATAAAGATGACAGCCACCTTAGGCTTTCCTGCTGTATGCATCCCTGGAGTCAGGTGCTAAGGGTGGGGATGGAGATACTGTCCACTGATCCTCCTTGACCTGTGCCATAAAGGAATCCTTACTTCTGGGCTGCTAGCTTTTCCTTGTGTGTTACATACATATAAAAAATTTCACACATCAATCATAGCCTAATATCTATTTAAACATTCTGATGGTATCTAGTTTTGACTTTCAAAGAATATTAAAAGCGTACCTTTCTTCTTTCAAACAGGATTTGATCGATATTTTAGAAGCCGAACTCTTGCCAATAATCGAAGAAATGTGTGGTTTGCAGAATTTTGGGAGGAGAATTTTGGATGCAAGCTAGGATCACATGGAAAAAGGAACAGTCATATAAAGAAATGCACAGGTAGCCTCTTAAATATTTTCAATGCATTTGTTTTAGCATAACCTGGGAAATGAAGTTTTTTCCAATGTGAATGATGAAGAAGGTGTCTTCTGCTCCCCAGGGCCTCTCGTCATCATTCCCAGCAGGGCTGAGCATGAGCTGGTGGTTCAGTGAGCTCAGGTTTGCTCACTGGTTCTCACTGTCATCAACAAGTATTTACTGAACATACTCCATGTGGGCAGCTCTGGGGTATTACAGTTCTATTCGAGTAACATTATTAAGTGTCTACTTCAGGGAAAACACTCTGTTAGGTTTGATGGGATATAAACACATAAATAAGATGCAGTATTGCTCTCTAGGAGTTCAGGATGTAGTGAGAATGATGGTCATAAGTTGCTATAGGACAGTGGCTTTCCACTGTTTCCATCCATGCCCCCTATGATGTTAGGCTGTTATTTTCTATCCAAGCACAGTACCAACCCTAAAGCAACTATGAAATTTTGATACTTTATTTTTCTATTGCTTGTAATTAAAAATAATAATGACATTGTTCATTTTTAATGTTATAATGAAGCTGTATTTATTTGCAGATAACATGATTGTGTACATAGAAACAACTGTGCGATCTTAAGAATTACTTAAGAATTACTTAGCTAAGTAGTAAATTTAGCAAGGTTACAAATACAAGAGTAATGTAAACATCCATCTATAATATATGTATTAGAACCTAGCACACTGAAAATGATAAGGTCTATCATTTATAGTAGGATGAAAAGGCCTAAAATTTAAGGGATAATTGTAACAAAGACATGTTTTAGTCAACATTTTTACCACTGTGACCTCATGACCTGACAAAAACAACTAGAGAAGGAAAAGTTTTTTGGGGGGCTCATGGTTTCAAGGTCTTAGTGCTAGACCACAGACCCCCCCAAGGAACACACCTCCTCCAGCCACATCCTACCTGCCCACAGTTACCATCTAGTTAATCCCTATCAGCGGATTAATACACTGATTGGGTTAAGACTCTCATAACCCAGTCATTTCACCTCTAAGCTCTCTTGCATTGTCTCACACATAAGTTTTTAGGGGACACCTCACATCTAAACCACAGCAATACATAAATCCTGTACACTAAAAACTACAAACCTTGAATGTGTGTTTTATTAAACCATTCTCTCCTTCATCTCATCCCTTTCTTGCATGTTTTGATATGTCAATTGCCTGTACCTCACTCCCTTTAGAAATAGCTGTTCAAATAAATGAGGGCATAGCTAAATGCTGGAGGAGACATACAATCAGAGAGAAGATGAAGATGTGAAAATAGGTGTCAGACTGTAAAGGAATCTGACTTCAGGCTCCCTGTGTGCCAGGTTCCGTTCAGGAGCAGAGGTGAGAAAAGAGAGACAAGATCCGTGCTCATGGGGATTGAGTCTGAATGTGAGGGGAGATAGATACTAAATATGCAAACATGTAAATGAACAGATACTTCCAGATGCTGAGATGTGCTTAGGAGAAATAAAGTAAACATAAAAAGGGGGCTGGATAAAACTGGGAGAGAGGGTGCTATCAGTCTGTGGGATCTGAGAGGGTGGTCTAGTAGGTGACAGTTGAGTCCTTGTTACCATGTGAAGTTGTCAACCATGTGATGACATGAGGGCAGCACATTCCAGGATCCAGGACTGGAATGAGTCTCTCATTTAGAGTACAGAGAATAAAAACGGTTCTGAAAGCTGTAGTGAGAGTGAGTCATGATTGAAAAGGAGATTAATGACGGATGAAGCTAAAGAAATAGGTCATGAATGGTCTTGAAGTTTTTGTTTTGTTTTGTTTTCCCTACAAGTTCTAGAGTTGAGAAGTTTGGACTTTATCTTATCTGTAAGAATAACTTGGGGCTTTTCATCCAGAGAACTACTCAGATACCTGAGCAATATATAAATATTTCAAAAATAGTTTAAAGAAGCTATTTCTGGCAGAAGTGTGAGGAAGATTGGAATTCAGGGTGTTGGGAAGGAGCAGGTCAGGAAGGACTCGTGCAGGAGTGCTGCAATGGGCCATCCTTGCCTATAAGAGAGTGAGTCTGGGGTGGGTCACCCAGGATAGATGCTCTAGTAGGTAGTCTTTATAGTACATGGTGGGTGATTAGCACTGGGGTGGGAATGGTAAGTGTTGGTGGTTCTGAACATTAAACTTCTATCAGGGAGCTCTGGGAAAATGGTGGTGTAATTAGTTAAAAGAATGCAGCCGAATGAATAGTAGTTTGGGAACTAGCTTCAGATTGGTTCTCACATAGCCCTGTGGAACTGCCCAGCAGGTGGCAGCAGAAAGTCTGGGACCCCACAGAGAGTTCACTAAAAAATTCAAATTAGGGAATCATAGATAGAAGTTTGGAGATTAAGGACAAGGACAGAGATACCATTTCCATAAGGGACTGAGAAAAGGTGGGGAATAATGACAGAAGCCTCAAAGGAAGGAGTCAGGAAAAAAATTAAAAAACAGAATAGTGGGGCTGGCAAGGGTGATGTTACCTCTAAAGAATGGAATTTGGTGAGGGAAAGGACACATGCAAATATGTACATAACCAGAGGGGAAGATTCGGTGATCAAAAACTAAATTTGTACTTAGGTATTAAGGAAGTTCAGAAAATATATGACTGTAAATTCAAGTTGTAAAATCCAAAGCTTCATGGAAGAGGTGTGTATTTGATAATAAGAAGGATGTGGAAAGATGCATCCAAGATGAAGGAGAAGGTGGGTCTGCAGGTCACAGACAAGGAGGTGTGCAAAAAAACAGCAAAGAGTTCCAGTTGTTGGAGAAGAGGATGCAGATTAGGCAATGATGGAAAGTAGAGAGGTGAATTTGCAGAAGATTTGTAAGGAGAATTTACCCAAGAGGAACATGTGTTTTTCACTGAGACCTATTTTTACACTGTGCTTCTGAGTCCCGATCAGTATTGTTTGGTCTTGTTCACATCCTATAGTTTACACTATAGTAATGAAACCATGCCAGTTCATGAAGTGGATGAACTAATATGTATGTATGAATGAACTCATATGTGTATATGTAACTGTAGGAAGTTAATTATTAAACAATCACCTAACTTTTTATAGACTATTTGTAGAATAATCAGTTTCTCCAAACAAATATTTTCTAAGAAAGTGAGTATTTTTAGTCAACTTTTTCACTGCTGTGACTAAATGATTTGAACAGTACAATTGTAGAGGAGGAAAGGTTTACTTGAGGGCTCACAGTTTCAGAAGTCTTAGTTCATAGAAGGCAGGCTCCATTCTTGGGGCTGAACATCATGGTGGGAGAGTGTTGCGGAGGGGAAGAGGAAGGGAGGGAGGGAGGGAGGGAGGGAGAGAGAGAGAGAAAGAGAGGTGGGGAGAGGGGGAGAGGGGGAGAGGGGGAGGGGGAGGGGGAGGGGGAGGGGGAGGGGGAGGGGGAGAGGGAGAAGGAGAGAGGGAGAAAGAGGGAGAGTGGGAGAGAGGGGGAGAGGGAGAGTGGGAGAGTGGGGGAGGGGCAGGGGGAAGGGGAGAGACTCCACTCTCCACAGACAAACTATATACCCCATAGCCATGCCCCAATTCCCACCTCCCCCAGCCACACCCTACCACTTCAATTAATCCCATCAGAGATTAATTCACTGATTGGGTTAAGACTCTTACAACCAATCATTCCTCCTCTGAACCTTCCTGCATTGGATCACATGTGAGCTTTGGGGGGACACCTCACATCCAAACCACAACAGTGAGGTAAGTAACTATACCGGTAGCATCTGTAGATGGCACACACTGAATACTTATTTCAGGTGTAAATACTGAACTGGTTGTTGTAGGATTCAGACTTGGTGGCAGGTCCGCTTTAGATTCCTTTGATTTATTTGGGTGCTGCTGTAATTGTGACAATTTGTCCAATTAGAACTATTTCCAGTGCAATGAAAATGGTGTTTACAGCAAGTGCTAGGGCAAAGGCACCCTTAGGGAACTGGGTCAGTAAACAGATTTTCATGCAAATTCCATTGTGGAAGATCCTGAAATAACTTGTTTCTGGGTAGAAAACAAATAATGAGAAGTTCTGTTTTTTTTTTTTTTAAAGAAACACATGAAAGTTCCCAGATAGTACAAGAAGAAATTTGTGTCCCAAATTACCATAACACTCAACTTTCATCTCTGTTTGGAGGAAGGAGGGAAAGTGATCTAGCATGTTAGTGGTCAAACACACTTAAGAGAAAAAATAGGTATTCATTAGAAGAGGTGTCTTGAGCTTGATATAATTGTTAAATTAACTGGAAAAGTCCATGCTTAACCACCTATACTTGGGAAAAGGAGCTCTCTGAGAACAAGATGTCTACAAGGCCCTTTTTCCTCTGCATTTAGAGCATCATTTGTGGTTTTATTTGTTGAGTAGGATTTTACATTAGGCCATTGTAATCTGTGATTGTACTTATTTGCTTCCATTGGGGTCAATGCTGGCAGTATATTTACATGGATAAGAGAGTGCTTCCCAGCAGGGTAGGGTTTCTGTCTTATTAATTTTTGGGAGACAGAACATCTTCAAGCAGTGAGGAGCATCCTCTTCCTAACATTAATTCGGTTCAGACAGTTTTCTGAGATGACTTCCCCCCTAGAATCTCAGGAAAGCTTTCAGAAAGATGTGATTGTAGTGCTAACTTTTGATATGCTGGCCAAATTCCAAGTGAGGTAATTCCTACCATCCACTTAGCTATTTATGTAGTTATTATTGCTTCTGAGAGCTGCTGAGTTCTGAAAGCTACCGCGACTTAATCCTACTTAAAATTCCCTTTGTCTTTCTCAAGAAGAGAAAATGGGCTCTTTTGTACTTGTTATCAGCGATGAGGGTGTTGTTTCCTAGATGTTTATCTGACCTGTCCCTCCCCCATTCTACCCTCAGCTTTAATGCCTCTCCACTCCCCAAAACTGACACTCTCAGGCTCCCCGAGATGTGTCTTCCCATCTCCCTGTCTTCACACATTTTCCACACACCTGGTCCCCAGCCAGGCCTCTGCCTCAGCTTCTCTTGCACTGCCCCCTCCTTTTTATTTCTTCCTTCCTGTCTTTTTTCTTATGGTCTCTTATCTGACACTGTTTTGTCCAGCAAGACTCTTGTTGGCAGTGGAGAGGTTTTCTTCAGAGGTGTCACCTGACTCTGACATTCACATTTCTTCTCTAATGAGGAGCAGGTAGTGAATTTTACAGGGGATCTCTCCACCAGGAATTGTAAATAGCTCTGCCTTTATCAAAACATCACCCTACCCAAACCCAGTCGATCCTATCAGTTCCATGTACTACCTTAGAACCTCCCTTTGTTTTGCTCATCCACCCTTCCATCCATTCATCATCCATTCACTTGTTGATTCATTTTAATAGATCGCCCTGTGCCAGGCAGCATGATGAAGCTACGGAGACAAACAACAGCCCCCCCCCCCCCCCCCCCCCAGCTCTCAAGGAGCTCACCAAGATGTACACACTATCTTATTGAAATTGAAGTGCTTTCCTGACCCGTTGGGTTTCCATCCTCAGCCAGGAGGCTAGGACACTGCAGCTTAGCCTGCATACAGCTAACACTCAGATACTAAATGGTGGTGAGCATATGCTACACGAAATGGCCTATTGATTCTTATTTATGATGATAGAAATAGTGGTAATGGAAAAAGCAATGCACAAATATGTTTCTACCCTCAAACAAGCGATTTTGTCAGTGAACCAAATAGCAGGCTCAATAATTAGCTCCTAGAAAGGCCTGTCAGTTTATTTTCTAGTGCCAGAGTAACTAGATAACTTTTCAGGTGTAGCTACCTCTCAGCTGTCCTCTATTTGCTTTGGAAAGCTATGAAAGGTAGAACCTGTCCCCCTTTACCCAGGACTCATGGCAACCCTGGAATGAATTGGGTAGTTAACAATGGGGATAGATTTCCACAATTTGATTTGGTGATTCGGAATGAAAGGAAATCAAGATAATCTTCCCTGAATTAAAATGTGTTCTGGCATTCCTATTTGTCCCCTTGCCTAGAGTAAAACTGTTGGGGGTGGGGAGTTGTCTGTATATTAGCACTACAAGGTAGTCATTGGCACACATGCTCCTGTTCTTGGCAAATAAATAGCAAACAACAACAACAACAACAAAAAATAACCCAGGATGACTATTTATGCCATTTTTTGGGATTCCATATTGAATTTCAACAGGTGCATCTGAGATGACAAATCAGACATTGATTTCAGGCAGACTAGATTTAGAGCTGGGATGTAAAATCAAAATCATGCTCTAATCTTCTAGATGAAGAAACTAGAAAACAGAGAAATAAATTATTATTATTTTTTTTTAAAAGTCACTGTTAGTCTCCGAGCTGCAACTAGAATCCTGGTCTCTTTTATTTGAATTTGTCCTTGACATTTATATTCTCAATTTATTTTTATCAGTAGGTACTGCAGATTTTTTGTCACCTCGTTTAAAAGTAATTTTTATTTGCTCTTTATGCTTCTTCAAGTAGGACACAATGTGTTGAAGAATTTGAAAAGCACTAGCTATAAAGCAAAACAAAAACAACATATTGGATGGTTGTTACCTAATCCTACAGAAAATGGTAAATATTTTAATGTTCTTCATATTGATTTTCAATTATATATGTGGTTTTTGCTAGTGAGCTTGGAATAGCATAAACCTTTTAATCCAGTTCTCTACTTCCCAGTCATTTATAAGGGTAGATGTAGGACTACATTAAGGAAAAGAAAATAAGAGAAGCTATCAACTTTCAACTTCTAAGCTCTTAGTGACACTGAATTATAGCAATTCTCTTTGCTAAATTTTAGTTAGTTCACTCATTTATTCAATACCTTAAAGGAAAAAAAAAAAAAAACCCACCCTGTCTTAAAATACAGTTTGGCAAAAACTGTAATGTATAATAGCATTTCTAAACCTTCAGCGAACACACAAATCACCCAAGCACCTTGTCAAAATGCAGATTTTGATTTTGTAGGTCTGGGGAAGCATTCCATATTTCTGACCATTTCCTAGGTGACCTGGATACCAATGAGCTTTGGGCCACACTTTTCAGTAAAAGGGGATTTGAGAGTTAGCTAACAGCAATAGCAATAACACCTGAAACTTAATTAGCAGAATAAATAGTCACCTGTGCCAAGGATTACTGATAAACTCAAGGTGTCTTACATAGGATCACCTAAATAAGACTTTAAATATAAATCATCAAATGCAAAATTCTGCAATCAGTAGCCTGCGTTTTATATACTATCTTTGATAAGTATTTAGATCAGTAAAGTAAAGTGTATAGATATAGTAATTTGTGCTGGTGTATGTGCATTGTGAGTGTGTGTGTGTGTGTGTGTGTGTATGTGTGTGTGTGTATTTTCTCATTAGGAAATTTGAAAGAGGGAAGCTTAATTACTAAATTTAAAGAAATGTACATAGATGCACCTGTATCTCCAAAATCTGCAAAGTAGATTGCAAAGTTTGCCAGGTCAAGAACCAAAAATATTCTGAAAACTCAAGAAACTACTTTTAGTCATAAATAAGCATAGAGTAAATAAGTTAGAGGCCTATAGAGATCATTTAGCTCAATTTTTCCATTTTGCAAAAAAAGAAATTGAGTCCCATCTGGCCTAGGTGAGTTGTCTAAAGCCCTTCAGCCATCTGAAGGTGATGGTAGGACTGAATCTGATTTGATGCTTGATACTTTCCTTGCTTCTTTCTTGTTTGGAAGACACTTCCCAGCATAGGGCCGATTGGCACTGACTTCTTCCACTCTTTTTCTTGGTATAGTGGTCTGAATGACTCCGAATGGGCATCCAAGATTGTTTTACCTCCTTGTGGATCTCCTCAACTGCTAAGGGTCATATTGATACTCTTAGTGTAAAGGGACACAAATCCTGCTAGAATTGAGGAAGCAATAAGAGTAAGCTTCAAGGCTACATCAACTCTCTCATTTCTCAGGTATAACTTAAAATAGAAAAATGCCCATCCTTCAGAACAAAATAAAAAATTTAAAAATCTCTGCATTCCTATCTGCAAAACAGACTTTGGCATTAGCATGGTTGAGTGGGAGTTGAATGTACTTGGACGTACTTGGATGATCTCTGGAATATTACACAGAAGGACTCAAATGGAAAAGAGAACATGGGTCACCATGTGCCTAGTAAGCATTTCTCAGAATCAGTTATTTGAAAAAAACAAAACAAAACAAAATAGGGAGGCTCTGGATCAGTGAGTATTACAGAAGGGATTGGAAAAGAACAGAAACTTAAGAAATTGTCTTCTTGTCAGTGGTTCCACACTAGTTGAGAGGACCAATTTATTAAAACCAAGCCAAAGCAAACACACAAAAAGAATATATGGTTGGTTCAATATTAGGATGATTTGGTGTGTCCTACCCCCCAATAAAGTACAAAGCAGATAAATACAAGGTGCTCATTATTTATACTACAAAGGAAATACTTTTAGTATTTTAAACCCTACTGAAATCTGAGGGAATCCCATAGATATTATAAGGGGATGAACTAAAAGAGAATTACCCCAAACTGTTAGAAACATGTCTAAACAAAAGATCTCCTGACTGAACAAAGAATTGGATACATTAAAACAAAGGAAACCTAAAATAAAGTATGATCTCAGTTTAGTAAGGCTAATTGAGAAAACCTACTTGAGTGTCGTGATTAATTTTTGTTTACTTAGGACATTTGTTAGATTCTATATTGCACTAAACATCTCTCAAGGAAAGTATGTTTTATGAAGGCAATAGGTAGAAAAATGAAGCAATTAGTCTGTTAGTCTAGTAGGCAGGGCTTGCTTCTTCAGAACTTAGTATATGCTTAGCATTATGTCTTTTAGTTAATTGGTTAATAATGATGACCAAATAGTTCTTCTGCTCTGCATTGTAGTTCAGTAGATCAGGTGTGTGGAACCTAATTTGGCATGTGTTTGGTAAGTATTTTATCTGTTAGAAGGACAATTTCTTAAAAGAAATAAAAACTCAATACAAATGATTATAAAAGATTTTTACTGTAATTTAAGAAGAAAGTGAACCCTTCAGGTAGTTTATCTTTAAACTCCTGATCACATTGCTTTTATAGATGGAAATACAGTTCTGGAAACTCAGGTAGATCTATGTTCACAGTTCAGATTTTAATTGAAACATTTGGTTTCCTGATGGCAAATGTCCTGACTTTGTAGTGTTGTATTTTTAAAAGATTACATTTATTCTATTTGAGTTGACAGCACTTTTTTCCATACGATCTCTAATGAAATAACAGAATAATGAAAAGATGACTTGGTAAACATCAATTAAGAATGTGTTCATTTATTCAATTTAAGCATGTTTATTTTTTAGCATATTGTCTCTCCTGTCCCCAAGAACCTATGCTTTATGAGGCAATGATTTTTTTCTTTCTTCACTGTATCTAGTGCCTTGGGTGGCATTTGGCATAAATAGGTTTTCTTAAAATATTTGTGAAATAAATGAATGAATTCAATACAGTCCATTTCTAACTACTTTTTGCCAAGCACTTTCTACCAGATGTAAATGACATGTTAGTAAACAAAATAGAAATGGTCCTTACCCTCATGGGGTTTACCCTCTAATTGGTAAGATGCGTAATTGAGCCAAGACTTTGCAAGGGAACGTGTTATGGAAGAATAGGAGCATATTGCAGGGAAAAATAATGTAGATTAAGGGAAAGGAGCAGGGCCATTTAAGTTGAGATTAAAACATGAACAGAATTTAGACAAAACAAAGAGGCCATCAATAGGATTATTATTTCAAAGAAAGGGAAGAACAAAGACGAGCAGACAAGACAGACGATAGCAATTCAAGAAGCTGAACAAGTCCAATATGACCGTAAGAGAGGGTAGATAGGGGAATAATAAGAAAGTAAGGACAGAACATGCAAGATTTTGCATGCCTCATGAGGGAGTTGAAATTTGTTTTGAAAGGCAATGAACAGGCACTAAAAGGTTTTAAGCAGATCAGTGACATAATCGGATTTCCATTTCAGAAAGATTATTCTGGTTGTAGTGTGCAGAATATATTGGTAAGGCATAACACTAGAAGAAGGAGGACCAGTTAGATATTCCAGTCATTCCTCCTGAGAGGAGTGACCTGGGTGATGACAGCTGCATAGTGCGGGTATGGACAGAAGTAGATGGAATAAAAGGCAGTTTAAGAGGTATGTTTCAGACTTTTCAATTAATCAAGTGTTTAAGGAGATGACAAATCATGAATGACACCTTGATTCATGGATTGGGGAATTGGGTCATTGAGAGAGTATTCCTGACATAATGGATGATGGGGGAAGGAGTAGGGAAAGGAAGATGGTGAACTCTGTTTGGGATACACTGAATTCAGGGAGCCTATGAAATACACAGTTGTGGATGTCTGGGAAGCAGTTAGTTGGTTATGGCTGAGAAAAAGAGATCTTTCTGTAGTTGGTCATCACTAATCTATAAATGGGAATGTGTGAGACAGACCCAGAAAGTCCATAGAGAACAAATTGAGCCTCGAGGGACTCAGTCTTGGGAATGTGTTGAAGGAGAGGACCCTAGAATTCTGATTTCTCTGGTAATTGTCCTCAGTATCCATGCATGGATCTGCTGTAGCCTTATGTTTGAGCTACAACCATCTCTTCTCTCTTCAACTACAACTGATTGGTTTGAGGTTGGGTGCTTGACCCAGGCCGGACCAGCAGGGCCCCTCTAAGGAATATTTACAACCGGAATGGGAGGAGGAAGATCAATCTTTCTTGGGGGAGTGGAGGTTAGTGGTTTGAGACTGTGAGATATGAGGAGAAAACTGGCCTGGAAGAATACTATTGACATGCAGACAGCATAGGGATGACAGACAGAGTTATATGATCAAGACCTTAATCATGCCCTTCCTTGTAGGTATGTGAGGTTGTTCAAGATCCTTCTAATTATATTTTCTTATTTAGTTAGCAAACTGGAGTCCAGAGTAACACATAGCAGTACTTGCCTTACAGGGCTGTTGGGAAGATTGAAGGACATAATATGCAGGGAGCTTATTGCCTGCTACATGGGGGATGCAGTAGATACTCTTGCTTACTGATTCAATGGCACTTTCCCTTTCCTCTAGGCCAGTGTGCAGTAGAACTATCTATGATGCAGAAAATTCTCTGTGTCTGCATTATTGAATCGAGTAGCCACTAGCCACTCCTGGCTGTCGATTACTTGAAATATGGCTACTTCAAACAGAGAAACTGAATTTTAAGTTTTGTTTAATTATAAGTACCTCATGGTTAAATGTCAATAGCCACGTGTCTAAGCTCACAGACCTGTGTAACAATTTTGTTTCACCCAGTGCGATACCCACTGTAACCCAGTTAATGCTGATTGCTCTGGTCCAGTGATAGTAGTGTGTCCTGCTTACCAGTGTTTGGATAGTAGAGTAGTTGGTAAAACAGTTCTGGTCAATGAAATAGCTGGAAAGTCTTTCAGACCCTTTGGAAAGGGTATATTTTTGTTCTTGTGGAATTGTTACATCTGGAATTGATGGCTGGACCTGTAGCAAAGAAATCATGCTGAGCACAACACAATGGGCAAATAGAATGAGACTCAGTCACTGCTGACATCTTTGAACCTCTGAATTAGCCAGCCCTCGAACACCCTCCCATTCTCATTATGTAGGATGACAATAAATCCTCTCAATTTTAAAGCCATTTTGCATTGGATTTTCTATTATTTGCAGTCAAAAGCATCCTGACTAATACAACTTATTAAAAATAAGTGGAAATGACTTATTTAACATAACATGAACATAATTCATTTTAAGAAGGTATGAGAAAAATTAAAAATATAAAATTGTTTATTTTTATACAAACACTACACTTCTAAAATGAATCAGAAGGGGAGTATTTGCAATACAAACTATATTAAATGGATTCACTTCTGATATCGCAAATATGACTTCCCAGAGAATATAAAATGTAATTTGATCTATTAAAATTAAAATGATATACAGCTTGTCACCAGTATTTCATTGAGATACATTTCTATAAAAGTTGCAGAATTATAAAACATACATATTAGAGAATATTCCTTAATTCGTCAAGATAATTCACTTTTAGATTCCTTTAAACAACATGCTCTGTATCCTACTAAAATATTTCACAGATGGTAGTGGTGTGTCACTACCCAGTTAGGCAGTAATTCAGCTAAGCATTTTTCTTTGCAGTGTAAGTGAAAACCAGTTTAAAGTGCTGGCAACTTTGTCGACCAGATCATAAGACCTAAGAAGAACAATGTTTCCATTGCTTTTTCTGTGTCTAGTAAAATTCAATCCTGTTAGTAGCTGTATCAGAGCTGTGTGAATTTAGGCTGATAACTTCTAAGAATCCTTGCTAAATTCTATTTTTTCCCCTATTTTTAACTTCTAGAGGTAATAATCCTGGTTGTTTTCAGTGTGTTTATTTTCATAAAAGCCACTCAGATTGCTCAATTTCTCCATAAGTTACTAAGAAATTCTATGGGTAAAACATTGGGCTTAGCTGTAAAACTTACACTGCTTTTAGAAATGGTACTTTCCTCTTTATGCATCTCTCCAGTCCACTCCAAGGTGGGCTGACGTGGGATGTGGCTATTTGTTGGAAGAGAAGATAGTATTCTGACAAATGGGTGATGTCATTCTACCTATGCACTTTCCATTAAGGGCACTGACCCATACCTAACCTTGTAGTTGTAAGGTTTATCTGCTTACATCACCGTGGTCAAATGGTTAGAATTATAGGTTTTTGTTTGGGGAAATGATTGATATCTTTCATGAAGGATGCTAATACTGGTTTGAATTTCCTCTTTGTTCAAGGTCCAGGAACACGGGAGCTTTCCCTTGCTTTGCTGTGAGAGGTGGAGTATGCTGTATATGTGTATCTACCCAGATAACTTTCAGAAAGAAAAAGGCAGTGTTAGCTAAACTGTTGGAAATATTCAGTTCTTTGCCAAGAGAGATCTGAGACTCCAAATATGCCAATTCAGCAGACCACAGTGAGATTATCTAAAACCAAAGAAGGGCTCAGAATCCCATCAGAATATGAGATGATTTAAATAAAATTCAAATCCCACCAGCCAACAGAGAATCAGAGGACATTAGAGAAGGAAGGAAACTTAGAGGTCATTGTGGCTGATGTTTTGCTGAGCCTTACCTCTCAGGCTGATGTAAAATGAGGACAGGGAGTATATAGAAATGGTTCAGTTTTACTGATTCAGTAGAACTCTTGAAGCCTTTTATTGGTGCAAAATGAGGCTTTCTCATTGACTCTAAATAGGCTTATTAGCAGCACACAGAAGGATTTCCACTGTGATCTTTTCTTTGTCCGTCGTCGTCAGAGGGACGGCTTAGGTCTGAAGCTGGCTGATAGCTGTGGAAGTGAAAAGTACCCGCAGACCTGAGGGCAGAGAACGGGCTGGCTGCCAGGGTCGGGTTTGACACCCTGAGGAGTGTCGTTTGTCTGAGCCACTTTTATGAAACAGAAGCCCTCTTTTGTGTATTTGTACCTGTGAAAAGGGAGCAGCAGTGTAGCAGATCCAAAGTAGCAGAAAAACAAATAAATCATATTGATTTAGGATGCCCACCTAATCCCCTCTTTTTCAGGAGTGTTAGTTTACATTTCAATACCTGGCCAACATCCTGGAAATTCTGGCATGATGTGTTGCATTGGGGTTTCATTAATTGGGGTGAAGATTTAGTTTAGCAGAGTGCAGGACACTGTCTAGCTTTTTCTCCTCTTATGACAGAAAGTGTCCCTGTTACTAATTTCTTCCTGGGCTGGTTCTGCCTCCTCCCTGAGACAGACACAAAGCACAGCTTCCGCACACTGTGAGAATTGCATGATGTGCGCACACTCTCCCCTAAGGGCCTCGGGTTTGATTAAATGTTTAAATGACCTTTTAGGAGAGATGATTATGAGGATGGGCAAACAATTTGTTCTTCCCATTCTTAATAACTTCAGTGTGTATTTGTGATATGTGTAGACAGAGTTGAACAAGAGACTTGTAATCATTGGAGAAGAGGGTGACAGGGAGAAGGATGATAATTTTGATACAGAGAGTGAGACTTGCCAAAAGAGGGGCAAACTCAACCCACTGACTTACCGCTCTGCTCCACTCCACTGACTCTCCAACTCAGATGCACACAGCAGACTCTGCTGCTGGTTACCTCCTAACCATACACGAGTCACCGTGCTCCTGGAGGACCACACCTATGGCCAGGGATCTTTTTGCCCTTGACTCTCTGAGGACAGTCCTACAGTATCTTTAACATGGCAAGTGTAACTTCAGAGATTTGCTTTAAGGAAATACCCAGGAAGATACTGCATGCATTTGTAAATTGCACATAATCTCATCATTAATCTGTCTTCACAGAATCATAAATTGGCTACTGATTGCTCAAGCAATCTGAGTAAGACTGCATAGGTCTTATGCAGCTGATTCTTTCTCTCTAGCCCTTGTTCTTTAATGAGCAGTTTCTCCTAGTTTGTCTTCCACACATATCCATCCCCCTCTCAGACTGCATTTTGACAACTTCCTTACTGAAACAGCTGGATGGACCCTGCCTTAGTCTACCTGGCTATTAACATCGACACCTTGACTGGACAATTTCTAGAACAGTGCTTCTCTGCCTTTTCAAAATGCAGCCTTCCTTCTTTTGCCTCTTTTCTTTGATCTAATATATTAATTCATAGCCACTCAGAATAAATACTAGACAAACATCTAAGGTTCTACTTTATACCTTACATATTTTATTATAAAGGCTGCTTGTACAACTATACCACTTAAGAATGGGGAGTATTACTCATGAAAAATCTCAATACACATATATTTCAGATAATGAAATCTTGACAGCGTGAGATGAATTAATTACAGTTTTTTTTTTCCTAGAAAATGCATATTCAGTGACTTTTCATTTATCTGACTATGTCATTAATCTGTGGGCATTAATGCATTTGTGCAGCCTGCTCAGAAATTAATGAAGCCCGTTTATCCCATGGATTTTCTCATTAGCTCTTTCCCTCTTCTCTTGTCTTCTTGGCATCACAAAAGATGTTGTGAATCCCACTGCTGCATTTCTTACAAGTTTTTTTTTTTTTTTTTTTTTTTTTTGTGATTATTGCACACTTAGGGACCTGTATACTACTGGATCTCTGGTCAAATTATTTTGAAATTTCAATAGAAAATGCACAGGAGAAAATGAAAATGTGCAGAAGTAGGCAAACTTCTCTTTGTAAAAACTGCAATCTAAATAGAATGAGAGGTATAAAACGTGTCAGGAATTTTACTGTCCCATTTTCTTTATCTGTGGGCTTACGTACTTAACTGATTGATCTCAAGGTGTGTTAGATGACACTATGGGTATATGTAATTGTGGGGAAACTCAAGACTTAGTGTTGCCATGCATATTAGTGTGTGGAATGTCCTACTCATCAGGGTCTCTGTGCTATAATACCTACTTTAGCATCATAATAGAGCCTTGTTTGCAACAATGCCACTTAAATAAAACAAAACATCATTGTACCTGAATGGAGTTATGGGTTATACAGCATGGATGAAAATTACACCACTGTAATCACCTGAGGCTATTTATAAGGCATCTTCACAGAAATGATACTATGCCAAAAGCCACAAAGAATATGAAATTGCAACCCCCTGCCCTTCAGGAGCCTGTGTCTCTGGGCTTAAAAGTGAGCTTGGAATTGTGTTCAGATAATAACATTTTTTGTATGTATACAGTTTGGGTTTCCTCATTTTGTGTCAGGATAATTGTACTTATAGATAGAGGATAACTCGAACTTCCGTCCCTCCCACCTTCTGAAGTTTTGAAATCGTTCGTGATTTAGTAAACGACTAAAAGTTAAAAATGACTTCATATTTATTATACAAAATTGTCTAAGTTAGAAAAGATCAATAGATTTTCCTGATACTGTGAAAGATTAGGGCTCTTTTTCATTTCCCAAGTCAATAGAAAACATTTAAATAGGAGTTACACAGGTACAGCTAGGGCCAGGTGTGGTGAGGGCACACCCTGGTCTGCTCTCAGAGTCAGATGATGGGGAAGAGAAGGGTGAGACAGTTAGATTTACTTTGTACTTCTTCTCGATATCAATAGCCACTTCTTGTTAGGAGCTTCTAGTTTTAGATTAGGACTTGGGTCATGGTTGGTTGTGTACTTCTCACCTGTAGGAAGTTCTGAGTGTGTCCAGTCTTCTCCCAGAGAACCCCTAAACTTACAGCATATCACTGTAGAAATACCCTGAAGGTCGTGCCTGGGTGCCTGCAAAGCCCTCTGTGGTGCTCTAACCATACCATGGGTAAGCTCGAGGATGAGCTGCTCTGGTTGAAGACGGTTACAGAGTCCTTGCTGGCCTGTCAGCAAGACCAGCTAAAAGCAGAGTTTACTTTTAGATGGAGATGTACAGACCTTAGCATTGTCAATAGGACAAGGTATTCTTACCAAGACATCCCTCACCTGTTTGCGGATAAACAAGATTCTAGGAATAGAATTTCAAGTCTCCAACTCATCTTATCAGATCTCCTGATAGAATTCCCTGATGTCCACAGAACACCATGCCCATCTTAGCTCTTACTGTAGTTGTACCTTTATTTGTAGGATTTTTTTGATTGATATTTATCCTCTATTAAATTTTAAGCTTCATGAGGACAAGGAACGTGTTTTGGCTCATCTTTGTGTCCTCTGTGCCTGACCTATAGAAGGTAGTGGATAAATATTTTTCAAATAATTAACTGCACCCAAAAGTACTTTTAGGTGGGGGATGCATTCATTAAATGTACACTACAATGAAAGACAGTTCTCCCCAATAGAATTTGATATCATTTTTTTCCCTCCTATGTTATTTCCATTGCTAAGTTGACTTTGAGGTTGAGAAATTGGGCTGTGACTTAGTACATGCACAAACTCTTCAACAAATAATGTGCTCCATTTTCTTTTATAAAGCCAGGATGAGGATGAAAAAGACAAAGGAAAGAAGTGAAAGATTTATTGAAGCTATTGATACAGTTGGTTGAGAAAGTATTTGGGTTCTTATTTTTGTTAGTCATGAAACTCCCATATAAATATTTCTATATGTCTTATTTAATTAATCTGGTTGCTCATATTTTCCCCTTGGATCACCTTTACTTTATCTACAGGAGAATGGCTTTCTGTTCTTACTTATGGAAAATATTCCTTTGCCCCTGTCTTTTAAGGAAGTGTTTCTGTGACTTATTCATTTCTAGTACAATTTTTTGCTTTGCTTTTTGTTTTTCATTTATACACTCAATAGAGGATTTATACCATTTTTTTGTGAACCAGTGCTTATAAAAATGATGATTTTAACTATCCTAGGGAGCTCAAAGGAAAAAAAATCATAACCCATTTTTATACTGTGTAAGATATTATGACATTTTAATAGTATTATTCACTCTTGATTTTTTTTTTTATTAAACCATTATCTCTAGTGTGATTTTTACTTTTTCTTTTGCTATATGTATTTTTATATGTATGATATTTTGGTACTTGTGATTAAAAAAATATTTGTTATCTTTTCATCTGTTATCTATCCCTAAACCCAATATTTTGATACATATCCAACAAATGGGTATGGAATATACTAACAATGCAATTGGGGATATTGTGGTCTTGGGTAAAGGCTTTGATCTGTCTCTGTGAATTGGATTTCTCAACTTTACATAATTCTGGCTGAATCCTTATTTCCTCTGGTGTTAGAAGAGAGGTTTTGAATATACATCTGACTGTTTCAGATCCACCCAAAATATAGCCTCAGGGGAACATTGGTCTACAATTCACAAAATTATATTTTGACCCTTCTTGGTATGTAAAGCAGTAGCTATTTTATGGTTTGAAAGAAACCGTAGAGATTATTTATCCTTTATACCTTTTTGACATGTTGGAAAACTAGAATCAACCAGAGTAACTTCTCCAAGGGGCAAAGAAAGGAACCAGGACCAGAAATGCCATGTATCTCCTTATCTTACAGTGAATTGCTCCAATTTGTACCAGGAGTCTGAAAGATTTGTGTATGCTGTTCTATTTGACTTTCTGGTATCAAAATAAAAGAAGATCCAATTTGTTCTACTTTCATCTACCAGTGGCATGGCTCAAGTGATGCTTAACATTCTCTGGTAAATTCAAAATGTTTATCTAATTTAGAAAAATCAGGCCTAAGCAGATGAAGGGGACTTTGAATGATTTATCTAACCCAAACACCTAAATTAGATGTGTAATTATTTGTCTGTGGAACTTCTTGAGCTTTGTTGTGCTACTCTCTGGATGGAGTCCAATCAGAAATGACCTAGGAGTTCGGACTCAATCTAGTCAGTATCCCCTTGACCAAGGGGAACATTTGGGCATGAATTGTGGTCCTCATTGTCTGGTGACTGACTCACATTACAAATAGCTACCTGAGGCCAGACTTTAGCCTTTGGTTCTCTTTTGATCTAATTATCTCACAGACACAGCCTTTAGTGTTTTCTTTGACCTTTGAAGACTGCCCCAGGGCACAGGGAAATTACAAATACTATTGCAGTTGATAGTGTCTCAGTAATGAGGCTACTACTTTATATGCTTAGGGATAGATGCTTTTTCTCTGTGGGACGCCTGAGTAGGAAATTTTGATGGCCCCAAATGTGAATACAACAAACATCAGCAGTCTTCTATTTTAGACATTCCCCTGACATTGAACTCTGGAGGATAAATCTGTTTTCAGTGCAAACCCTTGACCTTTCTAAGAATGAAGCTTTACTTATTCGTGGATGTATATATGTTTGTAAGCATGTATTTATTTTTACTCTCATAGCAGAAATCAGTGTAGACTCTCATTCCTTGCCAATGAATGCAACATAACAATTTTCATAAATGCTCTTCTACAGCTTGGAGTTCCTTTTTGTAGATGAATCAAATTGCCCACAGATTTTTATAGGTTATTCCTGGAATTCTTATTTCTTGTTATTTAAAATATTCAAATGTTAGCATATCGTAGTATGAGGAAGCTTAAAAAGAACAGAAAACCTCTTCTTTACCCTCTTTATAAAATGGACAGCTAGAGTATTTTTTTGTTTGTTTCTTTTGCTTTTTTTTTTTTTATTTGGTTTTCTTTTAATTCAAAAAGGCTGAATTAGAAACATAGAGCAAAATAAGCAAAAACCTGAAGCTATAAATTTCTGGGTCACTCCAAATACATAAAGCATTAAAAAATGTCAGATGCGAAGCTAAATGCAAACTGACAGGGAGAAAAAAAAAAATCTGTTTGTGTACTTAAAGCCCCAAACCAAAAGCAAAATTAAAATTTGTGCTGGCCCTTTTCCCTTGGGACTGCAGATGTCACTGCTGTCCAGGACACCTTCTGTTACTGAGAGGAAGAAGAGGAATGGCATCCAAGTCGCTAGTGTAAATAAAATAGTCTGCCTGCCAAGTCCTGAAGATGTCCTGCCATGTTTTTTAAGGCCAGGGGAATGGGGGTGGGTAGAGGTGAACAAAAAGGTAACCACTAACTCTCATCGGTTCTTGTCTTTGATGACTCATTCTTTTTATTATAAGATCTTTTATAGAAAACTGTGTGTGTTTATATACACATATGTACATGTGTATAACAGTCTGTAACAACAGTAGCTATCACTTAGAGTTTATTGGGCTAGACAAATTACACATTTTTTTTTCCATTTTCTGTTCAGAGCAATTCTGTGAACAGTATTATTCTTATTAAAGGAAAAGAAACTGGGTCTTTATCTAAACAAATTACACAAAATACAAATTATACAGGTCTGTAGCTGTTTTTTTTTTTTTTTTTTTTTTTTTTTTAATCTCTCCAAATGCAGGCAATTTTCAGTGGCTACCCTCCAGAAGGCCTTGACTTAGTTTGGGACTAAGCTATCCCCCATCCAGTCTCTCCTATTTTGTATCCTCCCTGGATCTTGGGTGATGGGCCCTTGTCAATTATAGGACCAGGACTCTCTTCCTTTTTGTTTTCATGTTGGTTTGGGTTAGTCTAGAGCTCTAGATTGATTTTGGAGGATGGGAGGAGAAAGAGGTGAAGATGTTTCTTCTCTGGTTCCTCCTTTGACCCTGTGTTCTGCCCTTGGCAGTGCCTTTTCTGATTTTAATTCCTTTCAGCCTACCTTCTTCTGTGCCTCCACTTAAATTAGGCTGTTAAGATTATACTACTTGGGCTGGGGATATAGCTTGGTTGTTAGAGTGCTTGCCTTGCTAAACCCAAGGCCCTGGGTTCAATCCCCAGCCCTGCCAAAAAGAAAAAAATCACACTACTCTTCATCTCCAGAAGTGGCATTAACATCTCACCACTGCTGTTCTTTGGGTGCCTTGCTAGCTCTTGATATATTTGAACCATCTGGGATGAATTCTCTTTTCCTTCTGGGACCCGACTGATAAAGAGGCCAATAATACACCCATATGAAGGGTATGTCAAAGATAATGTGTAAGTCATATTCGAAAGCTCTAAATTAGGATCACTTTTGTCATCAAAAGCTGCTGATAAAAAATAAGACAAAAAAATACAGGGCCTACCAGAAAATTGTTTCTTACTAACAGCGAATTTGCCTCAGGGAGAAACTAGGGTAGTAAGACAGGTAAAGGCTTGAAGAGTCAGCTACACACCAGGCATTAGAGAACTGGGCTAGGTTTTGAGCTTGTGATAAAAGCTGTCTTTGGGGAAGATTTTTCTAGGAGTCATTTGTAGGAAGAGTGGAAGTGGAAAGAAAGGTCGACAGTAGAGAGGACAGGCAGAACGCCTTCAAAATAAGCCAGTTGGATTGGGGACAGGTTCTCATACTGGCTGCAGGTATGAAAAATAAGGAACGAAAGAAACATTGCTACTTCTGCAGTTTTCACTTTGCTCATGTGATGTATTTACTTTAAATTGGTATAAGCTCCTCACATGCGGAGGGCCATATGCCTTGATGTAACATTAGATCAAATGGCAAAAGTTAAATTAGGAAGCAAGGCAATATCTGGTTGTAGGGAGCATCATTTTTGTTTCTATCTCTTGGACTTTATGTGGAAGCTCTTAAAGTCCTAAGAGGCTAATTTCAGTTCAATCTATTTATTTAACAATATTTCAGATCCTTAATTTTCTGTTTCCAGATGATCAGATGCCTCAGTTTGAAATTTAAGGGCATTATAGACTTCTAGCAAATTGCATGTGCATTAAGACTATTGAACTTGGGAAGAGCAATCCTATAAAAGTCCCATCATTGCTAGAACATTTTCCTAATCATGTATTCCTCCTGAATGTTTATTTGAAAATGTTCCTTTTTGGTGGGGAGGTAAATGAACTAATGGGTATCTAGCTGCATCCACCAATTTGTTTACTTATTTATTCATCTAATAAACCTTTTAGTGGATAGGTTTCAGGCACATTTATGTTTTACCCAAGAGGCAATTCACTTAATATTCAGCCATTTAACCATTTGTTCATTTATAGTGAAAAGGTCATAGGTTTTAGAATAAAGTGGGATGGGTTTGAAACCCATCTTTGCCACTTACTTGTGGAATTGTCTTGAGCAGATTATTTTTCAGACTTCCTTACAGGTTAGACCAAAAAGGCACTCAAAATAGATGAATCTAATTCTTACCCCACTAGCCTTATATATGTGCAGAAATACAGCAGACTCCAAGTTTTATGCCAAATATATGGAAGCATGATAATCACCCTTAAATGCAATTACAAATACAAGACAAAACACAACTCAGTTTAAAGATATGAGAAAATTAATATGGCAAAAATACAGTATAACTTTTTCTTCTTTTATTTAACTGGTATAAAATAAATTTCTTAAATCTCACTTTTTGTCAACAAATATGATAATGTATGTATTGATATCTTGTTTTGCCTTGAGAAGAAAAATATTATTATAGTCATAAAATATTTAAGGAAATTCTGGAAAATAAATGTAATAGAATTTTTTTCAAATATTTTCCAAATGTGTTTCAAAAGGCTTTCCTAAAGGAGAGAGAGGGAGGGGAAAAAAAAAGAAGAAGAACGTTCAGATACAATTACAGATAAGATTATTAGTAGACAAAAATAATCATGCATATTCAAAGCTAATTTTCTATTTACCATTCACAGAATTTTGTTTCATATAGGCAGGTTATCTTAATAGGGTTAGGACAAAAACAATATGATAAGGATCTAAATATGTGGCTTTTTAACCAGGACTGAAAACTTGAGGACATTCTCTCTCTCCCATAGGCATAAAAAATTAAGTCTCATCATGATTTTTAAACATGGAGAAAAGGAAATAGAAAACAATATATTGAGATATAGCACTTTGATCTTTTGTTGATTTTTGATGAATTTCAAACCTCAGTGGGCTTGAAAGAAAGACTGATGGAACTTGAGGGCAGAAGACATGGGCTGAAGTCCCACCCTGTCACTAAAGAGCAGTGTAAACTTCAGGGGCCTCTAAACTTCTCAGCCTCTCAGAAATGCATTTCCTGTGAAGCTACCTCAGATCTACTGGGGAATAATTAGGAGACAAATTACAGCTTTCAATAAGTGTTATAAACCATAAATTGTCAGTCACATATAAGGCATTAGTCATCTATTCACCCATTCATCGGGGGAATGGTGCCTGGTATTATGAGGCTGGTGGGGTGGGCTTATGGTGGCTGAAATCAGGATTTGAGTGGTTAAGGGCAATGGGCTATGGAGTTAGACTCAACAGGATGATTCAGGACTTACAACTCACTGTGACCCTGGGCAACTGCCTCCTGTCTTGAGACTTTTATTTGATCAATCACTTCATCATCTCAAATCCAGTTTCTTTATTTAATTTTTTTTTTAGTTGTAGATGGACACAACACCTTTATTTTATTTATTTATTTTTATGTGGTGCTGAGGATCAAACCCAGTTTCTCACACACGCGAGACAAGTGCTCTACCACTGACCCATAACCCCAACCCTTTAAATCCAGTTTCTTTAATGTTAATGTTAACACTGTATGTTTCATGGGGGGTGGGGTATGAGGATGTGAGAACTATCACCAAGCACTTAACTTAGCAAAAGGAAAGCACCTGATGATAGTTGACAACTATCAACTCTTCAGAGACTAATTTCTGATCAGGAGAGCAGCATTCACACCAAGGGGACAGAATAAAGCAACATGCATAAAAGTGGCACAAAGAATTTAAGAATTCATAGTAGAGTTGTGACCCTTTCAACTAGAATGATCAGTAAAGATTTTGGAGAGGGGCAAATATTTAGGATGAATCTTGAAAAAGGATCAGATTTCAATAGAAATGGTAGATAGCATTCCAGGTAGAGGGAATGGAATGAGCTAAAGTTTAGAGGTGAGCGACTTGAGTGGTTTAACTTTTTTTTTTTTCACTTTTTAAAAATTCTGATTCATTGTACACAAATGCGGCACAACTATCGTTTCTCAGACACTTCATAGAAGAAGATCTATAAGCAAGTAACATTTATATGAAAAAAATCTTCAACATCTCTAGTAATAAGAGAAATGCAAATCAAAACTACCCTAAGATTTCATCTCACCCCAATTATAATGTCTTTTATCAAGAATACAAGCAACAATAGGTGTTAGTGAGGATAAGGGGAAAAAGGTACATTCACACATTGCTGGTGGGGTTGCAAATTGGTGCAGCCACTCTGGAAAGCAGTGTGGAGATTCCTTAGAAAACTTGGAATGGAACCACCATTTGACCCAGCTATCCCACTCCTTGGCCTATACCCAAAGGACTTAAAATCAGCATACTACAATGAGTGGTTCAGCTTTTTAGACTATCACTGCCACTAGAACTTTTTGCCATGATGGCAATATTCTGTATATGTCCTGTACACCTGTGGTAGCCACCAATCCCATATGGCTATTCAGTACTTGATGTAGATAGTGTGACTCAGCATTTGGATTCTGAATTTCATTTAAGTCTAATTACTATAAATTTTAAAAGTCACTTGTGATGAATGGTAGTCTGGACCACAGGATTTATATGGAGAAGAGATCATTGTATTGGACCTACACATTAAGACATATGCATCTGGTAAATTTGGAAGAATTTAGTTGCTAGATTACATGTTTAGATTACAAAAATGGAACCAAACATACTTAGAAACAGGAAAAAATCAAAAGAAGAAATTCACGAAGAGACCAAAAAGCAGTAGCAAGAGAAATAGGAAGCCAAGGAATGAGCATTAATGAAAGACTGTCCTTGTACTGCTAGTTCAGAGGCCAATGGGTATAGAAAAACAGTTGTTAAATTTGGCAATTGAGATTATTAGAGACCTGCAAAAAAATGTTTCCTTCCAATAGTGGAAGTTTCAAAGATTGTTCCTAAGATTAAGGAGTAAGGTATGTTGAGTAGGGGCAACATTGAGCACAGTCTTCTTTATGAACAAGTTTCTATTCCTAGAGTTATAGAATAAAACATTACACACTAAGTTAGTTTCAGCAAGTACTATATAATCGCCAAGTAAGTGGAGTTCTTGCAGGCAAACTAGGTAGTTTCAAGGCCAGGTGTGAAATTATAGTGGTTTAGATAAAATTTCGAAGCAATTCTACAAATAACTACTCTGAGTCATGACATTTTTAGGCCACATTGAAAACACTGGCTGAAAGAATACAAACAATGTTCAAATTATAACCAGCCCCTTGCTGAGTTTATATTCTGAGCAAAGGATAGATTTTCCTTATGCCCCTATTTTTATGTGGCAAAAGACTGTGTTCCTTGTACAGCACAGGTGGATACCGGATAAAGGAAAAAGGGTATCCCCATGGATACCTTGAAGAGTGCTAACCTAGGGACAGGGAGATTTTGTATAAAGACAGATTTTCCTAGTTCTTATGATTAAATGACCTCAATATTTCTCTATCTTCATAATGAACATCACTTGAAATATTTGATAAACATACAGAATCTTTTGCCCCAATTCAAAATGACCAGTTGTTTTAGTCAGTTTTGTGTTGCTGTGATCAATATACCTGAAAAGAACAAGATGTAGAGGAGGAAAGGTTTATTTTAGCTCATGGTTTCTGAGTTCAGACCATGGTTGGCTGACTCCACCGCTCTGGACCCAAGGTGAGGCAGAGAGGAAAGTAACTCGGGACATGGTGACTGGAAGCAGAGAAAGAGCTCTACTCACCAGGGACAAAATACAAAACCCAAAGGCATGTCCCCAGTGACCTATTTCCTCCAGCCACAATCTACTTGCTTACAGTCACCACCCAGTTAATCTGTATCTTTTGGAAGCCATGTATAAATTATGGGTTTGTCTGAGCCATTAAGGCAAGGAAGCTCCTTTTCTGGGAACTCCTGGGTGAAATTCTTGAGAAAACCCAGATCATGCCAGGAGTCCTGCCTTAGCTCATAGCCCTACGATCAAACACAGCTTCCTGGAGATAGATGTAACCTGCCAAGCACCAAACATCGTGTTTACCTCAGGAACCCTGCCACACTGAAACCTTTGATGAACTTCCCCTTAAATAAAGGATGGGACCTTTTCCAGTTGTCCAGTTCCAGTTCCTATCAAGGCTGGAAGACCCACCAGGTGTCCCCCTTTCTAACCTAACTTCTATCTTTGTCTTTTATATTCTACTGATTCTTTTCAGACTTTTTATTTTCCCCGGTGGCTCACACCTCCAAGCAGGAATCTGCTCTACCGGGGCACTGGTAGCCTGGCACATATCAGTGGATTAATCCACTAAGCACTCACATAATCTAATCATCTTACCTCTGGACATTCTTGCATCATCTCATATGAATTTTGGGGGGGACAACTCATATCTAAACCATGCATCAGTCTATAAGAATCTTCAGGGGATTATCTTGGGGATATGCATTTCTAATTAGTAGAAATTTTTAAGATCAGACATTTTTGTTTATTTCATTTATTCATCCTTTCTACAAACATCAGTTGAACATTTTTCATGTTCCAGGCACTCAGATAAATACTGGGGAATAAAAATGAATAAGATTGTCTGTGACCTCAAGAAATTGTTCTGGTTGGGAAAAACAGTACATGCCATTGTGGAATAAATGGTTTGTTGATGTTGCAAAGAGATTACAGAGGAGGAACAGTTCAGCCTAGGGGAGGGCATGGAGGGCTCTACTGGGGGAAGGTGAAACTTGATTAGAGTGTTCAAGGATAGTAAACCAGAGGAGAGAGGGAAAGAGAAGCACTCTGTTCAGGGAAAATATCACATCAAAAGGAAAGGGATTATGTTTGGTCTCAGAATAGTATTAAATTCAATACCACTGGGCAACATGTTTTCCATAAAAGAATGGCTAATGTGGCAAAAGAGGAGGGCACTGGCCAGATCATAAAAAAGAAGTTTCTGTTATTCCCAAGGTGATGTGAAGTCATTAAAGGATAATGTGGAGTTGGTACAATGGGAGAGAGGGAGAATGATTAAAAGCCTAATATGATAATTGAGGTGAGAGGTGTTAGTGTGTAACCTTAGACAATAGCTATAAAAGTAGAATGGAAAGGACATTTTTGAGAAATAGTTGATGATTTATTAAGCATGACATAATCAGATGATAGTTCCCTTGATTCTTTTATTAAAGTTGTCATGAGATGAATTAGATTGCTGAATAATTGATTGTGTAGATGGATCACATCATGCATTTGGGCCATGAAAGGGAACATAATTGTTTGCTTATTCATAAATATAGTCACTGCTTAAGGACACTGCTGCCATTGGACAAGGTTTCAACTATTATCCTGCCAATTCAGAGAGACTCAATGTAGAAGATGGTCTAAAATTATCATAGTTGCTTCTATGAATATCTCAAAGTCTTTGAGTTTATGTATTTGTGGAAGTGTATATTACTTACCATTCTGGCCCTTTCATAGTTTGTACTTTGTATTTATCCCTTTCTCATTATTTAAAGTTGTATAACTATTTTAAAACTTATTTTATATTCTTTCCTTAACCTATTTCTAATTCAAATTAATAATATATATGATATATAGATTTCCAAAAGATAAGTGATCTAAGGGAATTATTTTCAAGATTTATTGGCAGTATCTAAAATATTTAAGATTTCTTGAGTTGTCATGAAACTAAATTGGAAAGGTGCTTATTTATAGGGACAATATTTTTGGCGAAGCAGGAAAAGAGGCACCGGGCATTTCAATAAAGCTTAATAGAATCGAACTACCTGTCTTCCAATTACTAACAAATAGAATACACAACATCATAATATGCTTGGCTACCTTGTGATTCAGATATATTTTATAAGTTGGAAAAACCTGAGGTTTCCTAAATATATATAAAATATGTGACTGTTAATCATAACATTTGTGTAAAATATGTGGTCATTTTAGTACCTTGATTCTATTGTGAAGCACCCTCTGGCATGAAGGATTTACAAGTTAAAAATGGTCGAAAGAATTCTGTTTATACAGTTTATAGCATTTATAGGCAGGAAGTGGGCAATGCAGAAGGGACATGGGCCTAGAGTAGCTGACTAAAGCCAGGAGTGTGGAATGAGACACATGGTCTGAGATTCTGACTCTTTCAGGGCAGGAACCTGGATGAGTGGGTTCACCTTCCAGAGCTTTGCGTTTCTCAGTTGTAATGTGGGCTGATGATACTTACCTTATGGGGTTGTACCAAGGATTCAAGAGGTAATGCAGATCAAACCTTCAGTATAATGGCTGACTCATAGCACACCAAGGGTAAAAATAATAGAAATTACCAAAAGATTCAAGATTCTATTTGTAGCTCAGCTACAAATTCATGATGATCTTGAAAACATCATCATTTCTCTCAGGGTTTGAGCCTCCTTATCAGTAAACTAAAGCAGAGGGATTGGATGAATTCTAAATTTGATGACTGGGATCAGCAGGCAATGATTCATATGAATCAACTCTGAATCTGTGCCAGAAAAATTATCATTTAAAAAGTTTTATTGTATCCCAAATGCCTGAGCTCCTTAGAGGCACTGAGAACATATTCAGTCTAAACAGATTTAGAGAGTCTGAAACAAGAAGGAAGGAAGGAAGGAAGGAAGGAAGGAAGGAAGGAAGGAAGGAAGGAAGGAAGGAAGGAAGGAAGGAAGGAAGGAAGGAAGGAAGGAAAGGTAGGAAAGGTAGGAAAGAAAGGTAGGTAAGTGGCATACTGGTTTTGGAAGCATGGTGGGTGGGTATCCAAGTGAAGAATTCCATTAGAATGCACACCTGTGATTTCGGCTACTTGGGAAGCAGAGGGAGGAGGATTGCAAGTTCAAGGCCAGTCTGGGCAATCTAGTCAGACCTGTCTGAACATAAAAAAATTTTAAAAGGGGGTGGCACTAGAGATGTGGTTCAGTGGTAGAGTCCTTGCCAAGCATGTGAAAGGCCCAGGTTTTAATTCCCAGTAGAGTGCGCGCGCACACACGTCTTCTATCAGACAGCTAAAGATGAAACTCAGAAAAGAGGTGAGAGCTTAAAAAACAAAAGACTTTAATAACACAAGTGATATTTAAAAGATGAAAGTGACTGATAGTTCCTTAGAAACCAGGAAACAAAAATATGCAGGCAAATTTCACATTTAATTTTTTTCAGTAATCCCAGCAGGGGTTACCCATTAAGAAACCAATGCTCAGGTAACACTTTATTAATTGCAAAATTTGCACAAAACGTTGACTTAGAGGAATATACAACTGCAAAATAAATTCGAATAATTTTCATGTATTTCTGTGATGATACTTGGAAAATGCTTGACATATTTGAAATAGGTGTGACCAATTAATTTTGGAGATCATGGATGAAATTTGTATATATCACAGTGAGACCACATTGTAACTTGAACACAGAATATTGCTCAGAACAAAAGAAAACTCTGGAAACGGTGAGGCCAGGGACTAAGATTCATGATTTTAGTGTATTTATCTTCAATTAATTATCCAGTTAACTTGAACTAAAGATATTTCTCTGCTGATCCTCCTATGGATGCATTCCTACTTAGAAAAGTTATATAGTGTAGTGGTTGGAAATTTGACTTTAGAGCTAGGCTTCCTAGGTTCAGGCAATTTACATAGTCCTATAACTTTGGGAAAGTTACTTTCCTCTCTGAATGTTGGTTTCCCCAGATAGAAAATTAACTAATTGTACCTATCTTCTGAGAGTTTGTGAGAGTTAAATTAGATAATATATATGAAACAGGCCCAAACCTGATATATAGTTTTGAAGGATCAGCTGTGTTTCCCCTTCAGTTATTAAAATAAGCTTTGCTTTTATGAAGATAAAATATAGTTCTTTAAGGGAAACTAATATGCCTAGTGAATTGGGTCATGCATAAAAGAAAAATATTGCAATAAATGTGGTTGTTTTTGAATTGACCTGTCAATTTCATCAGAAAGCCAAATTGAGTACACTGTGCAGACACAATTTAGGTAGGAAAGTGCTTCTCAATTGAAAGTTTTCAAAAGTGAAGCAGTAGTGCTACATGCCAGAAGAGGAAAAATATACCAGCAGAATGTGCTTGCATATGCATGAGTGTGTGTTTGTGTGTGTATTTTAAACTGCTGTAGGGAGTCTAAGTATCTCCCATAATGCTGGGAACTTGGTAATTACTTGGTAGGTTCTTTATTTTAATATAAAATGAATTTGCAATTATTTATAACAAGTGCTTTATAATTGTGCAGATTGGGGGAAAGAAAAGGTATTTCACAAAAGTTATCTTAGTTTTCCCCTCTGAAACTATGACATATGCCTGATGGATATAGATTTTCGTTTTAAAAATTAAAGAGGGGCTCAAATGAGTTTAGTTTTTTCCTTCAATGATGAAATGCTCCCCGGAGGTAGACCAAGAGGAGTGATAAATCTTTGATGCACCTGTGAAATATATGCAGTACACTGCTGAGAATATCTGGTTTTGAGGTTTCAGTGGCAGAGAACCAACGGCAGGGAATCTGGATATTCTAGTACACTTCTGACCTTAAATGTTTTATCCACTGAAAAGAACAATGCAGAGTTTCAAAAATGTTAGACCAATCCTCCCACAAGGTGAGGGCTTTTCCTTTTTCTTCCATACAACTTTAATAACGCTGAACTAATGGTTAAAGTACTGGTATCCCCTTGTTTAGATCGCTGCTAGTTTGTGTGCCCTAGAGAACACCTTAGTGCTTTGGACTCTGGAAATGGCCTCTGTGTAAGACAAAGCCTGTTTGGAGTGAAGAAGCAAAGGAGTAGGTATGGCTTTTTGTCCCAACCTCCTCAGCATTTCAGAATGAAAAGGGAAAAATGGGAAAGATCAGGAAAGAAGAGAGAGGGCAGTACAACACTTAGAGAATTCACTCATCCTCAAAAGCAAAGACAGAGAATTGAAGTTCCCTGAAGAACAGCTTTCCTTTCCTTCATCCTGTGCATACACAAAGATTGAGAGCAGAGGCAGATTTCTGTACCAAGCCCCAGGTCAGGCACCCAGGTCACTTGCACACACATGCAAGTTCACTCTGTGTGTCCTTGGATGTGAGCTTGCAAGGTTAGAATATGCTTTATGCAAAGGATAACATACATAAATTATTATTTGGACCCAGGAATATAGAACATCCTATGGATAATGTGTATTAAAAATATTTTAGTTTATTGTGATCAACTATAAAACTATCTCCTCTATTTAACACTTCCTTCTTTAACATTTCTAGTGTTTACTTTGTGCACAAGTATCTATGATGCTTGGAAATTGATTTAGTTTTGCTTCTGCAAGTTGTTTACAGAATTCTGTGCAGAAACATACAGAATTGTTTTTGAACTCTACTTCCGTAATACATTGACATCCTCTTTGACATCTAGAAAGACCTGGCATTGTAAAATTAGAACTCAGTTGTCAATTATGTGCACTATATACTAAGCAAAGTAAAATAAAGTGCATGGGACATACGGGGCATTACTATAAAACAACTGATATGAAGTCTTTGCACATTCTGCTTCTTCATTCTCTGAACTAGTACAGGCGTACAGTGTGCATACAGCTCAGAGAGGTAGCTCGGTCATTCTGTTTCCAAAAGACAAATTCCATATGAATTTTAATGGATATTTACATTTTGATACTTATAAAATGTACTTTCTAACTTTTACTTCTTTAAACATGTCAGGTGCTTCAGAATCTCTAGAAAGATATTTCATTAAAGTATTTGGCCTCATTTACTATCTGTGCAGTCGTGAAGAGTGCACGTATAAAACAATGTGTGTAAAGTCTTCTAAATATGACCATTCTGGCACAGGCACAGAGAACCGTTTTAGTCTTCTTTGTGTCCTTTAATTCCATCTCCTCTAAAACCCATTGAACAAACATGGACTTCCTGTTTGCAGCTCCTGGCATTGCTTCAGGAGATGAACTAACAATTTCATTTCCAAAATATTTTCAGAAGATATTTATTTTTATTTATTGATTGATTGATTGCAGTATTAGGGGTTGAACACAGAGGCATTGTACCAATGAACTACATCTCAAACCTTTTTTTTTTTTTTTTTTAAATTTTGAGACAAGGTCTTGCTATATTACTGAGGCTGGCTTTGAATTTAGGATCCTCCTGCCTTAATGTCCCAAGCAACTGGGATTACATGTGTGCACCTCCATGCCTCACCAGAAGATATTCCTTTTGTGTGATTTCTTCATTCAAAGGGCATTTGAGGAATTTACTAGCTGGCAGAATGTCTTCACATCTAAAAGTCCCATATGAAGCAAAATAAATTTTTTTTTAAAGAGATGGAGGGAATTTGAAAGCAGTAGTTACATATTACATACATAGGCCTTCTTTTATGGCCAGTTAATCTTTTCTAAAAGTGGTGGGCCCATTTGACCCAGCTATCCCACTCCTTGGCCTGTAACCAAAGGACTTAAAATCAGCATACTACAGTGACACAGCCACATCAATGTTTATAGCAGTTCAATTCACAATAGCTAGATTCTGGAACCAACCTAGATGCCCTTCAATAGATGAATGGATAAAGAAACTGTAGTACATATATATATATATATATATATATAATATATATATACACACAATGGAATATTATTCAGCCATAAATAAGAATAAAATTATGACATTTGCAGGTAAGTGGTTGGAGTTGGAGAATATCATGTTAAGTGAAATAAGCCAATCCCAAAATACCAAAGGCCGAATGATTTCTCTGATAAGTGGGTGATGATAAATTATAGGGGCTGGGGGAGATAAGGGAAGAATGGAAGAAGGATGGATTGTGTAGATGAAAAAGAGGGGTGGGGAGGAGAGGGAAAGATAATAGAATGAGACAAACATCATTACCCTATGTACATGTATGAATATGCAAATGTTATGACTCTACTTCATGTACAACCAGAGAAACAATAGTTGTACTCCATTTGTGTACAATGAATCAAAATAAAGAAAAAAGAGGTGGGCACTTCCTATTGGCCATATATGGCATATTGTTCTATTATTTCTCTCAAATAATACCTAATGTCAAGGTGTGATAGAAGGAAGACTGCCTTCAGGAAGTATGTTGAGCTGACCAACTATTCTTGTCTCCCATAATTTCTCTGAGATCCTGAGGTCCTTCTTCACTAGGGACATCATCCCAAGTCCAGGATCTGTGGGGCTCCATGGCCTGAGGCTGAAGCGGCCAAGGCCCTGTCCACATGGGCCCGCCATTTTGAGATCTGGAGGTCCGTCTTGGTGTGTGGAAGATCATCATCCTCCTCAGCCCACCACACTCTCAGCTCAATAGTGCAGCATCCTCAGGGTCTAGCAGAGGCTTAGCTGCAGCCTACAGAGCTGGGGCACAGAAGAAGAGGCTCAAAAGAGTTGCAGCAGGCAGGACAGGGATTGAAGTCACCTCGGCACTTGGGCCTACACCTGGCCTGGTCATCCTGCGACCTTTGGTTCCCTGTCTGCTGGAGGAACAGATCATGTTCCACTTCTTACCATGCACTGTCAGCCTCCCTTCTTAACTTTCCTATTTTATTTTTTCTCTGATTAATGGTTTATGATACATAAGAACCCTTAGGTCCTGATTATATGATTGTTCTCCTGTAAACTGTTCCTAATATTGAGATACTTTATAAATACTTGCATTTATTGTTAATCAGTTCCTTCTCTTGAATTCCTTGTAAGATACTGGCCCTGGTTCAGAACGGCACACTTTTCGTCACAGGTGGATGATAGTCTTGTCTTCCTCCGTTCTCTGGCTCTCTTCCTTTCACTCCTCTCAGTTCTCTGTTAGCATTCTTATTATTCTTTGTTCCTACTGACACTTTTGATATGATCTGTTTTTCATTTCCCTGTTTAATCTCTCATTTTTCTGATATTGCAATATATAAAGAAATGCAGTCAAGAATGAATTACTGGGATTGGCCATATCATAAGGAATTTCTTTTCTTTCTCCTTTGCCAATGATTCATTACTTGAAAATATTGACATCGATTTCCCGAAATTTATAAGTCCCCAGTCAATACATCTAAATTTCAAATAAACCTCCCGTGGTTTTGGTAAGAAGGTATCTAATTTATTACTTTTCTTCACTTCTTATAAATCACAACAGCGAATGTTTGGAGCAAGGCTACATCAGGATACAATAAGAAATCAGCCTATGTAAATGAATTTTTCTATTTCCTTAGGCCTCATCATCCTAGTGACTCAAGTTGGTTAGAAATCCCTGACTGTTTAGTTTCTGGAACCGCAGTATTGCTTCCTTATTTTATATCAAGATTGCAATGATAATGACTGCTAGTTCTGTCAACTGCAGAAAAGCACATCCACCTGGACATATGTAAGAGAACCAATGTCTCTGAAATAAGATTTTGCAATTCCACTCTTTTCAGAGAGATAAAAGTATCAGGAAGGCTGATGTCTCATATCCTCTACTGTTGCTGTGATAGCAATTATGTATAGTATAGCCACAGTCATGTCATTTTCTTGTGGATCTGTAATACTTAGAGAAGACCTTTCTAGGTGATAACTGCTTTAAAAGTTACCACTGTGCTCATTTCACATAATACATTAAATAAAAATGGATCAAACTCTAAAATTATAAAAACCTTAGAAAATTAAGTGTAAATCTTTGTGACCATGGGTTGGGCAATAATTTCTTCGTTATGACACCAAAAAACATTAGAAACAAGGGGAAAAAGTAATTATTAGTCCATCATCAAAATTAAAATCTTTAGTGCTTGTAAGGATCTCATGAAGAAAGTGAAAAAAGAACACACAGAATGGGGAAAAAATTTGCAAATCACATGTATGTTTTGGGATCCGTGGTCACAAAAAATATAGCAATAATAAATCACAAAAAATTCAATTAAAAATGGACAAAGGATCTGAATAGACATTTTGTCAAAGATATAAAAATAGTCCATAAGAACATGAAAAGATGCTCAACACCATTAATCATTAGGGAAATGCAAACCAAAACCATAATTAGATACTAATTATACCAACTTTGGATGAGTGTAATATAAAAAGACATCAAGCATTGACAAGAATGGGGGTAGATTGGAGTTCCCATGCATTACTGGTAGGAATGTAAGATAGTGTACCCACTTTGGAAAGCAGTCTGGCAATTTGTCCAACAATTAAATAAAGTGATCATATATTCCACAGTTTTATTCCTAGCTACTTACCCAAGAAAAATAGAATTATTTTCGATAAGAAAATATTTAGCATTATTCACAGAAGCTAAAAACAACTCAAATGTCCATCAACTAATGAATGGGTAAATACAATGTGGCATATCCATACAATGGAATATTGTTTGGCAATAAAAATAAGTGAATTACCAATAGATAAAACAACCTCAATGAAGCTTGGAAACATTGCACTAAGTGGAAGAAGTCAGTCACAAAGAATCACATATTGTATGAGTCTACTTATATGGAATGTCCATAATAGGCAAATTTGTGGAGGCATAAAGTAGGTTAGTGGTTACTTAGGGATTGGAGAAAAGGGAGCAGGATACTTGGAGAGCAGTGGATAAGGGCAACAGGAATTCTTTTGCAGGTAATAAAAGTGTTTCAAAATTGATTTGCTGATAGATAATTTATGCTATGAATAAATTAAAAAGCATTAAATTGTATTCTTTAAATGGGTGGATTATGTGATGTGAATTTTGTCTCAATAAAATTGTTACCAAAGCAAAATATATATTAAAAAAATCCATTGTTGGGAGAGAGCTCTTTCTTGAGAGGAATATAAACCTAAGGAGGTACCCCCACAGGGAGAGGGATCAAGAAATATCTTTGGAACAACCAGGGGATATATATAAAAGACTTAGATAACAGAGAGGGCTCTCTTCATGGTAAAATCATATAGCCACTGGAAAAAGCATAATAAAAAGAATCCTGGAAAAGCTCAGAACTAAGATAAGTCTCCAAGTTCCATAAACAAAGAAGAAACAGTGAAGAGAGCTCACCGGGTATCAAAACTGGATACAGGAAATCAATACTGGATGCAGACGCTGGGTTTGGAATTGAAATCAAGCTCCCTGAACAAATCCTGGAGCCAGAAGTCTGCTTCGTTTATAAACATTGTACTGGCAAAACAGTTTCCACAAACTTTAGGAAGTAGAAAGAAGAGTCAGCTGTTAGTTCACGACTTGGGTTGGAAAGTTGAAAAGATGGCATGTATGTCATGCACTGAATTAGAGCTGGATTCCCATGACTCTTAGAGTATAGGAATCCCAAACTGAGAAAATAATGCAGTGATTTGCTATGACTGTAGAATATGTAAGGGTCCCGGTGGAAGGAATCACTGTCTTACAGGCAGGGATAGTTTCTTAGAGGGATGGTTTCATGTAAAACAACTGCCCAAAAATAGAAAATGAACACAGCTCATAGTAAAAACTCAAGAACAATGATTCTAAAGGTTGAATCAGTAAAATCAAGTCTAGAAATGTAGAATATTGGACATAGTAAAAAATTAAATTTAACATCTTCAAAGGTATAAATGAAGGAATCAAAAACATAAGGTAGCAATGAAAAGGAATTAAAATAGAAAATTATCAATAGATTGGATGAACAATACTATACACAGCTAATACGATAATTAGTGAGTTTGAAGATGAAGGGAATAACCTATTATTAGAATACATGGGGAGAAAAATATGGAAAATAGGAGAGTTGTGGAGGATAAAACAGATAAGCTGAAGCAGGAATTCCAGAATCTGAGAATAGGAAGAATGAAGGGGAGACAATAACCAAATAGATATTGATGGAGAATAATCCAGACATATAGAAAGAAATGGATCCCTAGACTAAAGGAACAACCAGGCCCGCTCAGAACCATCACAGTGAAAGTGGGAAATATATAGACAAAAGGAACTCTTTAAGGACACTATAAAGGAAGGTCATATTATCCAAGATGATACAACAGTAAGAATAATAACAAAATTCTAATTAGCTGAATAAGTGCTAGGAAACATCACAAACATAGTTTTTAAATACTGAGGGAAAATAACAATAGTTATAAATCTATAGTCTATCATTTATGAATTCTGTTCTGAGGGACTAGAATTAAAGCCTACTAAGCTGCTTTATAGTTCAGAAGAAAGATAAACTAATACAAGTATAAACTCTAGCTTCGAAATCACTAGAAGAAATAAAAATGGGCTGTCCTGAAAAGCTGATCAATCTGATGAGTGGAAGAAAAATAACAGCAGCCAAATGGATGGTAAATACATAATAAAAATAGTAAAATAGGTACAAAATATCATTAGTTTCCATAAAATGCAGACTCTCTCAGATTGGATAAAATGTAAAATCCAAGTGCAAAGGAGGGTATAACACACATACTTGAATGTTTACCATATGCATATGTGTATATAATTTAAAATGAAAAATTTTATATCTGGCAAATTTTAACCAAGATTTAAAAAGATGGTATAGTAAATTGATACAAGACAGAATAGATATCTATTATAAGGCATTACCAGAGATAAAGAACAATGTTGAAAAAAATAATTCATCAAAAGATAGGATAAAGTTTACAGATGGGAGAAAAGTCAACAGATGAATGGATAAAGAAAATGTGGTACATATATACAATGGAATTTTACTCAGCCTTAAAGGAGAATGAAATCATGGCATTTTCTGGTGAATGGATGGAGTTGGAGAATATTATGCTGAGCGAAATAAACCATTCCCAAAAAACAAAAGACTGAATGTTTTCTCTGATAATGCAGATGCTAATTCACAATAATGAAGAGGTGGAACTAGGTAAGAATAGAGTTAATTTAGATTAGGTAGAGGGGAGTGATGGGAGGGGAGGGTATATGGGGGTAGGAAGGATAGCAGAATGAAACAGACATTATTACCTCATGTACATATATAACTGCATGACTGATGTGATTCTATAACATGAACAATCAGAAAAAGAAATTGTACCCTATTTATGTATGATATATCGAAGTGCATAAACGCATTCTACTGTCATATATAACTAATTAGGACAAATAAAAAAATTAAAAAGGAGTAGGATAATTTAAATTGAAATAAAATAAACTTTGTATTAGAGTTCTCTAGAGGAAAAGAATTAACAGGAAATATTATTATAAAAAGGGGATTTATTAGATTGGTTTACACAACCAGAAGTTGGCCATCTGCAGCTGGAGAGCTGGAAGAACCAGCAACTGTGCAGTCCAAGATGCAGAAGCCCCAGAACAAGAAGGATCAAGAGTGCTACCCTAGTCAAGACCAAGGCTTCTGGAAACTACCTGGAGAATCACTGGCAGAGTCCACCTTGGAAGAGTGAAGAAGTGAGTTCAATATCCTCAGATGATCAAATCAGGGATCAAGAACCTGTTCAAGTAGAGCTGAGCTTGCATCTGCATCTGCTTCCTTGTTCTTCCAGCTTTTATTCCATCCTATTGGGTGGTGCTACCCATGCTTACCTGGAGGGTCTCCATTTCAGTTCACTGTCCCACATTCCAATCATTCCTAGACACGCTCTCATTGACACACCCAGAGGCCTCTAAATCATGGGCATCTCTCTCTCTCTCTCTTTTATTTTATTTTATTTTATTTTTTTTGTGCTGGGGATTGAAGCCTTGTGCTTACGAGGCAAGCACTCTACCAACTGAGCTATATCCCCAGCCCTATGGGCATCTCTTAATCCAATCAAGTTGACAGTTCAAATTAACCATTACAAACTTGAAAAGCAAAATATTAACACAATAATAATATGAAATTAACAAAATTATAATTCAAATGGGAGATACCAACACACATCTCAGAGATTAAAAAATCATTCAGATAAAATGCTTAGATTGATAAATTAATCAGACAAAAATATTTAGAAAAGATATGGAAGACCTCAGTCCCTTGATTACCAAAGTTGATCTGACAGATGTATGTACAACTCTGTTAATGTGCTCTTCTGTTCCCTTCAGGTACACAGAATTTAGAGGCAGTCTGTTGTGGAGGTAACAAGTGCAGACTCTGCAGGTTGTGTTTCTTACTTAAGTTACTTTATCTTGCTATGAAAAAGATTGTTCATTTGTAAATTATAGGTAATAATAGTACCTGGGACTTTTGTGAGTTTAAACAAGGTAAAACATGTAAACTATTTAGCACAGTGCCAAACTCATGGTAGATATTTGACAAATATGAGTTGGTATGATCATTATATAGGACTGTAAAAGAAGTATCACACAATTCCATGAACAAAATTCAATGAAATTAAACCCCTACTATAAAAATAGCCCAAGTCTTCCACCTAGCTTGAAACTGAAAAACAACTTCTAAATAATTCGTGAGTTAATGAAGAAAGTAAAATATAGATACCATACAATATTTATGATTAAGTCAGTGAACATAGTACATACAAAACTCATGGAATTTAGAAATCATTTACATAGAAGTTTCTATTTATAAATGTATACATTTATAATATATTATATAGATGAATAGTAAATATACTTTTCTAATACACATATAAGAAATCATTTGAAAATAAATGAATGAAGGTATGACACAATTAGAAAACAAACAGCCAAGAACCTCCCAAGAAAGTAGAAGTGGTGAACATTTACAAGAAGGGGCACAAATTAATACAATAGCAAATGAAAAGAATGGAAATGTTATTAACAATACAAAAGATGTATTTTCTAAAAAGATGTTAAAATGGACAAGCCCAGGGCAAGACTAATGAATGAAAGAGGCACATGTGAACACATGTGGGCAATATAAGGAATAAAAAAATGACAATTTCAGGTCTGGTGAATATTTTCAATCCTTTGAGAATAATGTGAATGTGTTATGCCAAAGGACTTGCAATATTAGATTAACTGAACAGCTTTCTAAATATAAATTTCCAGTATCAACACAAGGAAAAAACCTAAATACAATAACTAAAAACATTGAATCAATGGTAAAGCTGCTGCTTTCTTCCTGAGGATTCATGCTGTCAGTATTTATTGTAGCTATAGTTCTAGACCTATGCCATAAGATGAGAAGAGGATGGAGGGATTATAAAAGAATAACAAAATTATTGTTTGCTGAAGATAAGTGAACATGTAGAAAAATCCAGGCACATCTACCTATAGATTTTAGAAGCAATAGTTTTATTTTTTTTAAGAATTATTTAAGAATCTTCTTATAATACAGAAACTAACAAATACCATTACATTGAGAAAAATCAAAATAGTGGTAATGGCTATAAGATGCCTATAAGATACCTAGTTGTTAATTTATTTTGTACCTTTGTTACAAAACATGATAAAGTTCATGGAAACTGACTATATGGGCAATCAAGTTAATGGGATGGTGCAAAAAATTAGTGAGGAGAGAATAGGGTATTGATGGTATCAAAGTGATTTGTTATATAAATGGAAAAATTATTAGGTTCATAGCATGCATTTAAAACAAAATTTAGATTAATTTAAAGATATGTGGAAAACAAAAATATTTTTAAAAATTATAGGAAATATGGGGGAACATATTAATTGCACTTACAGAATATATTCTGTCATGAGATGGCAAGTGATTTATTTAAAAACTTACAAAACACTAACTATTAGAAAATCCTAAAAGTAAATAGCAGAAAGATCAGTAGAGGGAAGGGAACAGGGGGATGGATGTTATGGGGCACAACTTAAGAACAAACCAATCACCACTGAGAAGTGCAAATTTGAGCGTCTTTATTAAGCCGACTGACTGACTGTCTCACACAATGCCCCCAAAAATGGCTATTGGGAGAACAGCCCCGATCATAGGGTTGTAGGGGTTCTTATACCAAAAGTCACATCAATCATAAGTGTCTGTTGCTGTGATTTGAAATTACAAACTAACATCATGAGATCATCAACAGAGGGGGAAGTAGGTCAAAATGACTCTTACCTAGGTACAAACTAAAGAATGGTTACTAACATCCACACAACTACCGGTTTACATGGTACATTGGTTAAGAGCAATAGAGATCAAAAGAGAGCAATTTTTCATTACATAAGAATCGTCATTTTGTATTGCTAAACATGTCACACTAAGTAACTGAGGATGGGTACAGAGGTGGGGTGTTCCCATGGGAGAAGCTTATTTCCTAAGTAAGATGGAGTCTCAGAGCAAAATGGAGTCTGTTTAGTCATTCCCCTTAGAGTCTGGCCTATAACATTCTCATGGAGCCAGATCTGTCACCCATCACATGGGGAGGAGAAGAAAAGGGGAAATATTGGGGACTGAATTAAACCAAATTATATCCTGTGCTTTTATAATTATGTCCAAATGAATCCTATTGTTATGTATAACTAAAAAGAACCAATAAAAAACATACAAAAAGCATTTACCAAAATGAAAACTATAAAGGTTGCTCAATTCGATTACACCAAAACCACTTGCAAACTGCAGTATATTAAAAGAAGTTAAAACCCAGCTGCAGATCAAGAAATGATTGTTATGTGTTTTGGTCTTTCTTACAACAAACAAAGCAAAAATAAAGATAGGTCCCAGGCTCTATCAGTAACTTGAACAAATTAGAAATGAAAACCAACTCACTGAGTAGAATTGAAAACTAAGAATCAGAACAGACCATATAGAAAGTAGATAAAAATATGGCCAACAAACATGAAAATGCCCAAACTCTGAAGGAATCAAGATAACACAAATTTCAAAAAGATCAAAGTAGTATAATTTTATATATATTAGATAAGGAAAAAAATTAAATTATCTGACATTACCAAATATTGGAGAGGCTGTAGGAAGCTGGAGACTATCAAATACTTTCTGTAGCAGAATAGACTGTCAAAACTATCTGAGAGGGCAAGTTAGAAATATCCAATGATGTTGAAAATTTGCATTCTATACTAGTCATTGCACTATTAGGCATGCACTAGAGGGAGAGACTCTTGTATGTGCCATGGATGTTCATTGCTGCCTTGATATTAATATGGAGAATTTGGAAATAACCCAAATGGTGATTTACATAGAACCTGGTAAATAAATTGTGACATGGGAATTAAAATAAATGAACTAGATCTGCACGTATCAACATTGGCAGAATTTTGAAAACATAACAGTGATAGAAAAGAATAAAAGGATAGTGCAATATTTGCTTTGTTCATGAATAGATAGAGATGAAGGGAAATAAAAATATGGGTAGGAAGGGATGCCTAGTAATTCAGTATTATGTCTGGGAGGATGGGAAGGGAATAGAATTATTAATTTTTGGTGGTTAGTATGTTGGTATTTCATACAACCATCATTCTTTATTTTTACACATTACAAATGTTAGCAAATTTCACACAGCATGCAATCCTTATGAACTGCTAAGATCAAATAGCAGAATAGCTGTCTGGTATGGAATGAGAAAGACATGTCTGAGCATGGCTAAAGGGCGCAGAGAAAAATCACCAGTAAAAGATTCATAATAATTGCGGCAGTCACAAACCAAGGAACCATCTTAGTATTAAGTTCACCATATCAAGTGGATTTTTCGTTATTTATATGTTTTCTCAGTTATATACTAATATTCACAGGTCATGATTGTAATTTTATTTACTGAAAAGTGGAAGAACACCATATATAAAATACATATTGTAAAAAGTGTGTGTGTGTGTGTGTGTGTGTGTGTGTGTGTGCATTCGCATACATGTGTTCCCAATATTCCCAATGTAGAAATGTATTTTGGTCAGCAGATGTGTTATGTAGAAGGAGCAGAATATTTGAACCTAGTATGTTCAGAATCTCCATAAATCAATCTGTTGCTGTTTAAAAGAGATAGAGCTGATGTCTACACATTGAGTAAAACATTGGCCACTTTTTAATGAGGTTTTAGTTATGCTTTTATTATAAAACAATTTGTTCTTCAATCATTTTAATTAGTACTGCTTTCTCCATAAATGGTAATTTTCTTTAATTTCCTAAATCTATCTATATTGCAAGAATCTTAGTAGAGACGATCATCTAAATAATATTATTAGCAAAATGTATTTCTTAAGAAGGCATAGATACTTACTCATATGTATAAATAATTGTGTTTCACCATTATATTACCAGGAGTCTATAAATCACTTCCACAGCTGATTTCTTCTTAAGGCTCTTTGTGTGAGAAACTGGTAAGAAAGCCAGTGTGGCTCAGAGGAGGTAAACACAGAGGAGAGTAACAGAAGTAAAGTCAGAGAGTTAAAGGGGAGTGTCCATTGGTTAAATGAGAGAATGAATGTCCCACTTTCAAAATATAACTATATGGTACAACATAGCGAACGTGGGTTTACATTCTATATAAGAACTTGGTTCCATTATAGACTTCTTATATGTAACTTATTTGATGTGACTTTTCTTCAGTTTTCCAGTCTGAAAATATGACTTAGCACCTCAGAAGACTGTTTTGGTAGTTAAATGTGAGAATTTAATTCTGTGATGAATAAATATGAAAATGAAATTAAATTCCATGGAAGTTGTGCCAGACACATTAGCTTCCAATAAATATTAGTATTCCTTCCTTTCACTCCTTCTCCCAGTTCACATATTCTTTGTCCTCAATCTGCAGGGACAATGGACAAGTTCAAATTGCTTTAGAAAGAATTACAAGCAAAATCAGGGACCCAGGATTATCATTGGAGAAAGTGATATCTTGTTGCTCACGTAATAAAATGGAAGGATCATTTATTTAGGTTCAAGTCTTCAGAGTACTCAGTGAATAGGCTTTCGAGAGCCCAGGCACCAGTCAGATTGTATGTAAATGTTTTGTGCAGTGCACTTTATTTCATATTTCAGTTCGGAATTGTGTTAGACTATCAAAGTGTTGTGGGATTCTCACACAGAGAGACAGGACACCAAGGCTTTCAGTAGGAAGTAGCATTCTACTACTGTCCTGGCTCTTTAGTGAGTAGAGTACCCTTTATATAATAGTGTTGCTGAGGGTCATCTGGAATACTTTTTCATATTTGGCTAAACACTTTTGGCTTCATTTCTAACATGCTAATTGCACTTATACGACAAAAATTTGCTCCTCTCCCCTCTACTCCATTAAAGTGCAGAAAGCCCAGGGAGGTGTGATCTATCTAGGTTACTATCTAGGTTACATCAGTATGCATTAACTGCCTGGGCGTCCTAGTGGGGTGGTGAAGAGCTTCTCACAGAGCTGGCTTCATGTTGTTGTATTTGGTCATGGTCTAGCTTTTTCTCACTGTATGTCAAAATCTGTGCTAGGCCTTGTGCTGCCATGGTGAACCAGAGAAATAAGCAAGCAAATGTACTGTTGTAAATCACAGTGTCAGGGTGCTGGGAAGGGGGTGGAAGTGTGTTGGGAGAGATTTGTGTCCCCATGAAAAACAGCTGAGCTGCCGTAAGGGAGTTTATGATGTGGTGGTCTGGGAATCTGCTTTCTGACTAGGGATGTTGGGGACACTAGACTGAGCCATGAAGGAAAGAGGAAAGACCATACAAGGCACGAGGCCTTGGGTACACGGAAAAGGACAGAAAAGAGCAAATATGGCTTGAGCATCCTGGGTGAGAGGGAGACAGGTAAGAGGGGCTGGCAGGAGTCCAATCTTGCAAATATTTACAGGTCAGAATTAGGAATTACAGTTTTGCTGTCGAAGGAATGGGTATAAATTAAAGAATTCTGAGAGGGGGAACAACCTGATTTAATTGTTTAAACTAATTCTTACTGCTTCTTGGAAAATGGAGTGTAGGACTCCATAATAGATGCAGGGAGTTTCTTTTCTCCAAACCACCAAGATATCATGTACGTTTTATCAGTTACCAAAAGTATGCCTCATATCCAGCCTTTTCATTGGCCATGGGGATTGAGGGAAAGGGTTAGTTACTAAGTTTTTGATGTGATTAACTAGATGAATGCTGGTGCTGTTTTCTTTGATGGAGACTCAGAAGGTCCAGATTTGACTGGGTAGAGAATGGGAAATTCTGTTTTGAACATAATAAATTGTGAGTGCTGAGTAAACTTTCAGTGATAGAACTGCATGCAGGATTCAAAAGTACAGAGGAAATGTGTGACCTTGGATGAAAATTGAGAATCAGCAATACACAAATGATATTCAAACCACAGGACTGATAACTAGAGAAGTAGAGAGGACTTAGGTAGGTAGCACTCTCGCTTGATGGTTTTGCTCTAAAGGTGTTATGGTTTAGATATCAGGTGTGACCCAAAAACTTATGTGTGAAACAATGCAAGAAGGTTTAGAGGAGAAATGATTGGGTTAGGAGAACCTTAACCCAATCAATGAATTAATAGTAACCCTGATGGGATTAATTGAGTGGTAACTGAAGTTGGGTAGGGTATGGCTGGAGAGAGATCACTGGGGGTAACTTTGGGGTATATGTTTTGTATCTGGAGAGTGGACTCTCTCTTTGCTTTCTGATCACCATGTGAGCTGCTTCCCTCTGCCATACTCTTCCACTGTGCAGTTCTGCCTTACCTTGAGCCCTGAGGAATTGAGTTGTCTATGTATTGAGACCTCTGAAAGCCAAGCTCCAAATAAACTTTTCTCCTCTAAAATTGTTCTCGTCAGATTTTTTTAGTTACAACAGCAAAAGAGCTGACGAAAACAAAAGGAAAACACAGAAATGATTTTGTAGGTAGAGGTGGATTTTGAGTCAAACCTGGGAGACTTTTTTTTCCCCTTCTCTTCTACCTTTTTCTTAAGATGAACTGTTTCAGAAAACATTTACATATGGATAGATATCATTGTCATTCAGTTTTAGGGAGTAATTGATGATGGCAAAAGAACATGGCTCAACACTATTTTGAGAGTTGAAGGCTAAAGCATTTCCTCTCTCAGTGTTTTCCATATTCAACTACTTTTCTTTACCTGAGTAATTCAGTGGAAAATGGTTGCTTTTAAATGCAACTGCCACCTCTGCTTGCAGAAGCACAGGCAATGGTTTCTTTTAGTTCAGAGCTTTACAAAGCTTAGAGAGTCTTCTCTAGGCACCAATAAAAATAAAGATACCATCTCGCACAGTTGCTGTGATAACATGCAGAATTTTCCTTATTATTTGTATTTCTCCCTTGTCCCTTCTAGAATAGGTACAGTTTCTCTTCAGTGAGTAATTAGGTCAATTTTCAAGATCCTTTGAGTAAAGATCTTCCTCCTCACAGAAAGAAAGTTTATTTTGCTTTTGCCATAGAGTAAATGTGCTGTGCAATTACAAAGAACTTCCTTATCATTAAGTTCTTTGAATCAGGAATGTTGTAGCAGAGAACTTTCTCAAAGGACTGGAGGAAACACATGCTAATTCCCCAGATACCATAAGGTAGGAGTGGTAATTGACCCAGCCAAGAAGACAACCTCCTACAGGGCAGAATGAGAGGATGAATGAATCTTATAGTGGATAGTATGTCACATTCGATGGGTATTCCCACAACAATAATTAAACAGCAGTGTGGAACTGGATAAAGGCCTTGAAATTTCATTGTTTGGTGTAGGTGATAGCTTAGCAGTATTGCATTTTTGTTCCCATTTCCAAACCCTTGTATTAAGAAGTCACTCCCAACTGAGATTAATATTTCCAAGTTCATCTGCATCATATTATGAATTTATTCAGTTGTCTGATTGATCTCTAAACTGAGTTGACTAAAAGAAGATATCAACATGTAACAGAAATCATCCCTGAAGCTACCCCAGGCAAAATCAGGAGAATAACAAATAAATGCAAATGAAATGTAACAGAAATAGTACCATTTCTTCTGTAAGTTTTAATCACCCAAGTTCCAAGTCCATATTTCAATTCCATGTACTCAGATCTTTCAGAATAGATTGCTGGAAAAAAAAATGGTTGCAATATTATTTTCGTTGATTTTTTAATTTACAGGCATTCCCTGCAGATATCACAGTGACAGGAAATTTATAGAGTGCTAATAAAAAGGATGCACTGGCTGGAAATATTTTAAGATATGATATTTCTTAAAGTAATTACTCCAACCAGTAAGGTCCCTAGCTCTAAAATTCTGCATATAAGCCTGATCTTTCATTAATTATTTGAGTTCAGGGGAAAAAAAAACTCAGAATTTACTTTTGGAAAAAAAAAAGTGTAGATTTTAGCAATACTTATGAATAAATAAAAAAAGCTGTGAAAGTCCATGCTTTTTAATCATTGAGATCATTTTTTTTCCCTTTAAAGAAAGGCATTCCATTCTATTCTTCTGAAGGGTTTAAAATTTCTTAAGGGCATAGTCTACATACTTAATTCAATTAAAACATGAATTAAATATCTTTGACACTATGGTTGACGCAAAGATAGGTAAATCATTTTCATTACTTGTAAGGAATATTCATTTACAGATCCATTCTAATGCAAGGTAGGTAATGGTTCATGAGACATTTATATAGCTTCACAAGTGCAGAAGAGAGAACACTTATTTTTGAGTTAACAACTAAGTAAGACTTGGTATAAGACATACTACTTAAAAAAGTGTGGGGATGTATGAAAATAGAAGGGACACCAATAGAGTAGAGGAAGGGGACTTAGAGGTGTGGTGGAGGGAGGGTAGGGGGAAGTAATGGGAACAAAATCTACCAAATTATGCTGTGTCCATGTATGAACACACTACTGCAATGAATCCTTGTTTTATTATAATTATACTGCACTAATTAAAATAGTAATAATACTAATAATAGAAGGAAGATCTGTAGGGGAAGCACATCAGGGGGAAAGAGGAGGGAAGGAAAAGTGAAGGTACTAGGGCATAAAATTGATCAAATTTTATGTATGAATATGACATAATGAATTCCACTATTATATATAATTACAATGAACCAATAAAAAAAGAATGAAGTAAGTTTAGCATTTACATAGTGTAGATGGGTGGAAGTCTTCTTGAGAAATTAAACTTGTGATTCTCCAAGTGTGATCCCAGGACCAGCTGTAGCTTCCTCATCACCTGGAAATTTATTAGAAATGCAAAATCTTGGGCTTCACCCCAGACCTCCTGCATAGGAAAGGCTGGAGACGACTCCAGTGATGCCTGTTATAACAAGTCTTCCAGGTAATTCTGATGCACAGTGAAATTGAGGACCACTGGTTTAAACTGTTCAAGTGAAAGTTAGAGGTGAGAAAGAAAGCCATTTCAGGGGTGGAAGATAGTTTTTCTGGACTTCATGGTGTAAGAGAGGCAATAGTGAGGGAAAAAGATAGGTTGGTGTAATCCAGGAGAATTTTCGTGCTATGCTTAAACTAGATTAAGGAATTGTGGCTTCATTGCCACAATTAGCAGAGGGGAACCATTGAAGACTGCTGCGTAGGAGAGTGACACCAGCAAGTGTGATTTCAAGAAGGATTCCTCTGGAAGCAGAGTGCAGGGAGGAGAGGAGATGACAAGGGGACAGATCCTTTAGGAGCTCATTGCAATTCTCCAGCTAGAAATTAGCCATGGTGAGAAATAGTGGGATGAAGGGAACAGAGAGAAATAGACTTCAAAGAGCACCTGCTCTGACCTTGTTCTCAGTGGAGAATAAGCAGGAAGTCAGATAACGGCAGGAAGAGGAAGAGATTTTGACATTTTCATCATTTTGGTTTTGAAAATTTTCAGTTGTTCTTGTAGGACATTATCAGTTCAGCTAGAGTGAGAAGCTACAGCTGCACTGCCCAGGCTGCTGAGCACTTGAAATGTGGCTGGTTTGAACTGAGGTGTGTTAGAAATATAAAGTACTCACTGAATTTTGAAGATAAGGCACGAAACCATAAAATACCTCAATAATCTTACATTGTTTATTGAAATTACAATATTTTAGATATGATGTTGGGTTAAATAAGTGGCATTATTAAAAGTAATTTTACCTTGTATCTTTTTACTTTTACTAAGTGCCGATTAGAAAATTAAAAGTCACAGACACGTGTCTGATTATACTTTGTTAGCCAGTCTGTCTCTAATTTAGGTGAGAAATCATACAGCATACATAGATACATACACTACATGCTCTGCTTCAAAGCGTGAGTGTGGATGGCATCTCAAAGGGAGAGAGTTTCAAGGGGAAGAAGAGAAGCTGAGGAGAGAAGCTTGGGGAATGCTTACAGTTAGAAGTAATAGGGATGTGAGAGGAGAGGTGCACTTAGCATCATCTCTCATGTTTATTGTTAGGATTTGTTCTATTTATGGGAATACTTGCTGAAAGAGTAAGTACATGGGAAATGATGAATGAATTAACATCTGCTACTTCAAGTGGACTCTTCGTGCTGCTCAGCAATCGTACTTTCCTCCCCTGGATCCCATCTGCTTTCATCCTCCTAGACAATTTCCTTCTGTCTTCTCAAACCTCGAACCTCCAATCTTCCCTCTTATATCCTCACTTACAACTATCAGCTGCTGATCTGGCTTCCCCTTTCACTGAGAACCAGAAGCAATCAGAAGAGGAGTCTCTTTCCCAGCTCTGTCCCCACCCATCTCATTTGGCCTGCATGCCCACAGATCCATCTTTTCTCCCTTCCACTTGTACATGAGATCACAGGTCCATTCAACACAGGACTGGGCTCCAGTAGTTCTTTCTCTCCTGTATCAGAATTTCCTCTTCTCGACTGGATAGTTCCAATCAGTATAGAAAAATTGCTCCTTCTTTCGTCTTAATGGAACCCTTTCTTGTTCCACTTCACTCTCCCATAATTGCTCCCTTTCTTCTTTCCTTCATGTTGAAATATCTTGAAAGGGTTGCCTATACATGCTGTCTTCAATTTCTCTTTCTTATTCTCTCCTGAATCTACATCAGTTGTAATTTCCACCATTCATCTGTCCTTCTCATGGCCACTAATAACTTCTAAGTTTCCAAATCATTTCTTGACCCTCATCTTGAAGGCTCAAAAGCACTTGATATAGTTGTCCATTAACATCAGCCCTTGGCTTCTAGGGCAATATTACTCCTAGTTTACCTTCCATGTGCTGGCTGTTCTCAATATCCATGAGTGGCCCTTTTGCCCCCCTGATCTTGACCTTTTCAGGTGCTCCAGGGTCCAGCACTCAGGATTGTTCTATTATTTATGTATGTTTGCTCATGGCAGTGATCTCCAGCCAAATACACCTGGAACACACCTGTGATTGAACAAGTTGAGTTTATTACTCACTACAATAGAGAATCTTCCATAGGGAGATGTGGGAAGTTTTAGTAGGGTGATGTTTTGAAAGTTTTTTTTTTTATATAGGTTTTGGGATTTGTTTGGGTAATTCAGGGGAAGGTCCAAGGAAGTGAAAGCCCACTCTGGATTGGGTAATGTCAGACAGTGCTATGATTGAGTATCTCAATAAATCTCATCCATAGAGAAGGGCAGACTAGAGCAAAGCTAAAGCTCTAATAGGTGCAGAAGCACAGTCACTAATTAGACACCATAGAAGAGTTGTTCTTTTTATTCCAACAATGTTCATGCTTTATCTGTGTTCAGAGCTGACTATGGAAAGGTCTTTAGGTCTTTTTGTTGTTGTTGTTGTTTTTTCTTGTTTTGAGCTCTCATAGTGAATGTGGCCTTTTCTGATATCAGTGTTCTGTGGTAGGTGGTAGGAGGAGGCTGGCCTGGGAATGTCAGGGACTATTTTGTTTCTTATCACTTCTGATCATGTGACTTTAAATTTTATCAATATACTGACTATTCTCAAGTTTATATCCATAGTTCTTAGAGTCATGAATTGACACACCAACCAGAAAGCCTTCCCCTAGAAGCCTTTTCATACTGCACATATTTGAATCTGGAATCCTGATAATCCCCTCCAAGTCTGTTTTTTGTGGTTGATAATTCCATCCTTTCTACTTGTTCAGACCTCAGAACACTCCTTTCTTTGCTTTTCTGTATCTATTTTTTCTTTTATATCCCATATCTTATAGTCAGCAAATCTTTTTGGCTGTACTTATAGAATATACCCAGAATCTGACCACTGGTCACCTCTCCAGGGCTATCCCTCTGCTCCGAGTAACCATCAATCCCTGCTGGATTATGGACTAGCTCCTGACTGTTCTCCCTGCTGCTGTCCTTTCTCTACTTCAGTCAGTTCTCAACTTGGCAGCCAGAGTTATTCTGTTAGAAAATAAGTCATATCATGGCATTCATCAAGAGGAAGGCTTTCAGTGGCTTCCCATGAATAGCGTCCCATCTCAGAGTAAAAGCCAAGACATTTTTTGTGATGTATTGGACCTGGATGTTCTTCTGATCTCATTTCCTGCTACCTCTACTCTTCTCCACTCTGCTTCCTGTACTGACCTCCTTACTGTCCTTTGAACACTTAGAAAATCACTAATTTATTTTGCAATAGTCTCCTCCGCCCGAGTGTTCTCTCCCTCATTATCTCCATGTATTATTTCCTCACATTCCTCAGATTTTGGCTCCAATATCATCTTATTGTCTTTCTCCCTAACCTTTCCCTCTAAAATTATAACCTCCCACACCTGACATTTTTCTCTCCACATTTCTTGCCTTATTATTATTTTTTTCTTTAGCCCTCTTACTCTCTAATATACTGTATATTATACTTACTGGTTTTAAGCTAATGTTTTGCTCCTTGTTGTTTAACTGCTGCAAAAAGAATGCCCAAGAAGTAGTTGTTTATGAGTACTGCATTGCCATGCCAGAGACTGTGGGTACTGGGGCAACTGAGGAGTCAGAGGAAGGTGGCAGCCTGAACTAACTGGTGCATGTCTCCAGGGGCCAGTGGGGTTGAGGCTCATACTCAGGTGTGGTGTTGTAGGGGCACTATGCCCCCTTCTGATGTCCTCCTCATATGTGAATGAAGATGTCTAGTTCTGGTGTATGTGCAGACCAGTGGGACTGAATCTGTCTGAATCTCCCTCTGTGCTCCAGGCTTTCTGTGGGCTTGTTTCCTTGTATCAAAAATCCTAAGCAGCATGGCCCAGCTTGACCCACAGTATCTCTTTTTATTTTTCGACTAGACATCAGAGTATGGAGTTTTGTTTGCCCATTTTAGATATAATTACATGAAGTTTAGCTAAAGAGTTGGCAGAGTATATTACTGAAAAAATAAATTAAGACAGTAGCAGTTGCTCTATCAGCAGCTTGCAGGGCTACAGTTGCCCAGGGCAGGGTGGTGGTGAGTAAATATTACTTATATCTTTTATCCCCAATTAAATTATCACAGTTCTCCTAATGAAGGGTAAAAATGAAAAAAAAAAAAAAAAAGGAGCTTACAGTAAGTTGTTTTATAGAACTGAACTGGAAAGATCAGAACTTGCTTTTGTACTAAATTAACATTTAATAAACCTTCTGAGAAATCTTGAAGTATGTCAAGAGTATTTTCTTTGAAATAATTTTTAAGAGCAAATAGCAAATAGCGAAATCTAGAAACATGTGCTTTACCCACAACATAGTCCCGCCTGTATTGTTAATCTTTGAATCTTTTATATATGTGTGTGTTATATAATTATGCTTAAATATATTTGTGCTTATATATTTAAATATATGCATTTGTAAAAGATTAAAGTTCTCCCTTGTTGACTATATTTAAATTTTGAGTTAATCCAATAATGACTGACCAACAATTTTAAATTTATCTTTGACCTGACATTGCCTCCAGTATAGAGGTAAATTGATGAACTTCACTAGGATCTGCATGGTGGTTTTCCAAGTCAAGATATTAGAGAGAATATTTCTCTGGTGGATGGAATGTTTTGTAAATTTAGACCTTTTTGGAAAAGGATGTACCACATGTAGGAATTATGCATTATTTACCTCCCCTGCTTCTTCTGGCATTTTATGTTGACAGTATGTTACTTGACTGGCCTTTGATGCTGAAACAATCAGATCACTGAAACAGACCATGCTGGATTTGGTATTAGCTTTTCTCTTCATTAGCTTTTGATAGTTTTTTTTTTTTAAACTATTATATGTAATAACAGATGATGGAAGGTTTTTTTTTTTTTTTTTCTTATTCTTTTTTCCCTTTGCTGTGTTAAAATTTGCCTGCCTGATTTGTACTTACCTTAAGAGGATCCAGATCATAAGAAAAAATGGTGAAATTGGTGGGTGAGGCTTAAAGAGGTCCCTTCTAGACTCAGGAAGTCTATGAATCAGAATCTCTTCTGGACCCAGAAAAACTTAAAAGATAACCAACGCCTTCCATAAATAGTTCATCCTACATAATGAATCTTCAATAGAAGTTTATGTATATATGTAGATTTGTAAGGTCATATACATATACATGTTTAAATTTGATACCCTTATGCTTTTATGAGTAACAAGTTGCTTAAGTAACAGAGGGATTTTATTAAGGATATAGTGGTAAATTGTACCTAAGGATGGAGCAGGGCCCAGGCACAGACAGGAACTGGAGCCCATATTCCTGCAGGTGGCATCTTGTTCACTCCCTTCCCTTCTTTTCACTTGCTCTTGGTCTTCTCCATTATTTGCCTTATCCATCTCCTTCTCTCTTTTGCCTTCTTTCAGTTATAAATGCTCTCTTTCCCTACTACCACCCTATTACCATAAAAAAAAATGAAGGAATGGTTTTTTCCAGACTCCATTGAGTCAGGTACCCGGGCTTGAGCATTAACTGAGATTGCAACCAACTGGGCAAACAGCTGTCAGGAGGCTTACAATTATGAAGATGTAGAAGTTGGGTGAACATTAGGGTGAGGGACTGTGGGTGGGGTGTGGAAGCTTCCCAGAGAAGGGAACTGGGAAACAAATATAATGTGTCCACTAAAATTCCTTTCTGGTTTGGTAAGCTTCTTGGCTGACAGAAAATGAGATGTTCCCATCTGAAAATCTCTCACAATGCTTTTTAACCTGTTACCCGCTAAGACTTGCTGAAAGGATATCTGTGTAGATTGCAGTTTCCAAGATGGGCCCAACAATATATCTATCTCACATATTCATACAGTGTGTGTTGATACTTCCCTACGTAGAGGTAAGGTCCTTGTCCTCTTCCCTTGAATCTGTAAAGGCTTGTAACCAATACAGAAGCAGTGCTGCCTAACTCTGAGCCAGGCCCTAAAAAGCAATATGGCTTCCACCTGACTTTCTTTTTTGGGGGCACATTTCCTGAATCTTGAGAGTCCTGAGCTGACATATAAAAAGTCTGCTTATCCTGAAATTACTATGCAGGAGAGATCATTTTGAAAGGCCACATAAAGATAGAAATGTCCAAGGATCCCAGCTGTTTCAGCCTTTGAAGCTTCAGATGCCTCCAGTCCACATACCTCGATGTCCCAGCTAATGCTGAGTGGAAAAGGGATGAGCTATCTCATTCCGACCCAAGGGGTAGATTCTTTCACAACATATATTTTGTTGTTGCTTTAACCATTGGGATTTAAGTATTTTGTTAATATTCATGAAGTACAATCTCTTATTGAATTTTCGAATCTCAACTATGTAACAGTGGGCCACACTATTCAATTCCAGGATTATAAAGAATTATGCTTACTAGAAAACTCATTACAGAAAAACATTGTTATTTCCTTGGAATAACATTGCCCATTGTGCTGTATCTCTGTTATCAAAATTTCCCTTCTATAATGTTACTTAGAGACAACTTTTAAAATATAAAATGCCTTTACACTTAAGTTCCCACTATGTGATTATTTTGGGGGAAGAAATGATTTTGTCACCTCAAGTGACAATTTACGAGGGATAAGACTCACTTTTTTCCTATATTAGAGTTTATTAGTAAATGACCTGGCCTCTGAGTTACTGCTTATGTAGTTAAATTTTTGAAAGAAAGAACTTCCTTTTGAGTTTCAGTTTTAATACTGTATTTCCAAAGTCTCCTTGAAAAACTCCCAAACCTAAAATATCCTACCCTGTTTGCCAGAATTTTTTGTAATTCCTGGTTCCACATTTAACATTTATATGGCTTGGGCAGCTTAACTGATCTTTCTAATCTCCAATTATCTATCTATACAGTTCTTGAGATATTTATGAGAGACACACACACAGACACACACATACACACACACACACACACACACTATATATAATATGTATATTATTATATGTATATATATGTATGTATATATACATATACACCACATATATATCTACATTTTATAATATTATATATACATATATAATTTCATAGTTCTGGGAATATGTTAGGAGATAAAATTAATAATTCTAATTTCCATTTTTTCCATAGGGGTAAGAGTAGAATCAGTGATGATAATTGGCATTTCCTTCCCCTCTCTTTCCCTGCAGTATTTTAAGGGCTTCTCTCCAAAACATACCTACCCTTAGATGACATCAAGACTTTAACACAGACACAGGAGAATTGAGTTCCTTCTTTTAATGAAATTCCCTTCTGTCTATTACCATATGTGAATAATACAGTCTTTATAATGCATGCTTAATATTTTTGGGTATACAAATTCCCAATAAAATACAAATATTCAATTATAATCGATTATAATTAATTATAATTGATTCTTTAAATACATGCATATTTATTTGACCTTGCTTGGATGTTGATATGAGACTGTACAAATGTGTTTTTATCTTTTTTCTTTAACTCTTGTTTCCTCACCAGACTATGGTGTGTAAAGGAAGTTGAGATATGAATGACTCATTTATATATAGATCATGAATGGGAAAAACGCTGACTTTTTCTACTTTATTTTCACCAATTCGGGATAAGAAAAAGGATAAGAAAAAATTTGTTAATTCCAAGCTAAGCCTTCTGGTTTGGGGAGAGAAGATGGATGTGAGCTATTTGCAAAGGCAAACACAACCACCTCAACCTTTTCCTACATCTTCTCTTAAACTACTGAAAACCCCCGTATTCTCCATGAACACAAATAACTTCACTAGTAACAAATGAAGTAACCTGGATTATATTAAAGTCTATTCTCAGTTAATGACAGACCGATGATTCATCCCAGCCAACCTCTATGTCCCAATCACCTGGTGACCAATCACTGTTCCTTTCCAATGGCCCAGAATGGAGGGTAAGAGTAACGAGGGATGGTTAGGCTCTGAAGGCAGGCCAATTTGGATGCACAGAGTACCACTTATTTATTGTAACAGGCCAGTATTACAGACTGAGTTGTGTCTCCCCTCCTTCAGATTCATGTGCTGATGTCCTCACTCCCAATGTGGCTGTATTTAGAGGTAGGGCTTTTGCAGTGAATGCAGTCCTAAGTGTGGGATGTTAATCCAGTGGACTGGTAGCCTTCTGAGAAGATGAGAAAGATCTTTTCACACACACAGTGTTATCCAATGACTGGATAACTTTGAGCACAAGCAAGGAGGCAGCCACCTGCAAGTCAGGAAGAGGGCCCAGAGACTGACCATACCGGCTCCCTCATGTCAGCATCCTCAGATTCCAGAACCACAAGAAGTAAATACCTGTTTTGTTTTTTTTTTTAAGTCTCCTAGTCTATGGCATTTTAGTTACTAGCAAGTGATGTAACCTTTTGCCTGTCTGTCAAAAGGAGATAATAATGATACCTACCTCATAAGGTGATTTTTGAGGACCAAAAGAGATCATGTGTACAAGAATTTAGAGATTTAAAGAAAAGAAGAAAAGGGTTTCAGGGACAGTATTGTCCAGGATAATGTATGACTGCAAAACCACTCTGGTTACATATCCCTGACCTTATGGATCAGAGTCTTTTAGAATGTTTGTTGAAAATACAAATTTTTATGTTCCACATAGACCTAAATAATTGGTTTCTCTCTGATAGGGCCAAGGAAGATGAATTTTAGAAACTTCAGATGATCTTCTGTACACTAAAATTTAGGGACACTACCTCAAAGGATTAGTAAACTAATCAGTACCTCAAAATGTTGTTTTACAAATACTTAATGCCAGGAACTTAGATTAAAGCAATTTATGTCTGTAGATGCCCATCGACAAGGAGAAGATTAACAGAAGTCCCTCTCTGAAAGCTGCTATCAGAGTCTGCCTTGGCTATTATTAATCTCTGTGTAAATACTTCAGATGTTCCACAAACAACAGTGGCAGAATGCTGGTTATGAAATTAATTAAGATAATATAAGAAGATTACTGCACAATTTCATAAATTGTCGCCCTTTTAAACTATCACTTTCTGATCAGTAATATTCGAGAACATACTGTGTTTAGAAAAAAATGGACTGAAGGAAGTTTTTGCTCATGATTCCATATCTGTGCTGTCTTGAATAAGTAATTAGCAGGTGAAATTGTCTTTCTGTAGGCACATGTCACAGTTAAGCAGAAGGAAAACATCAGTGATGTTCCCTCCCTGGCTCACAGAAATATTGACTTCTTTTTTAGTGATACTAAGTCTCATCGAAATGATTAAATCTTTAAAAAGAATGCCAAATACCCAGCAAATGGTAATTACAATGCCTAATCCACCTCCTCACATCTTCGTGCAAGACAATATTTACTCTGGGTTATGTGTTTGCCAGAACAATCATAGCCCAGCTTCAGCTGGTGGGTGTTCAGCTGTATCTTTGCCATGCATTTTTGCAAGATGTTATGAAGACTCAGCTGAAACTCGGAAGCTCTGTCAATGGTTAAAAATGTCTCACTAGAAATATATTTGCATTTTTACTTGGATCCAATTTGATATCTTTTTTTATTCCAAATAATTTTAGCTCCATTTTCTCTTCTTTCCTTTGCTAAGGTACCTAATCTAACAAACCATATGTGATAATGAGTTTGTTATTTCATAGCCATGTTTAGCTTATATAATGGATTCGTTCCTTCTTGAGGTTCTACTATGTAGCAGGCACTGAGCTAGTTCCTGAGGTCCAGAGCTATCAAATCAACATTAAATAAAATAGGAGGCTGGTTTTTCAAACACTATATGGAGCACATTTTTTATGAACCCAACAGGGTTGTCAATCATTGTTTAATGGAGAACTTCCTTTTTTCAAGTAGTTATCTTCTTTTATAATGCATTTATTAGCTTTCTTTTATAATGTATTTATTATTTTTTCATCATCCATGAACGACTGTTTGCAAATGCAAATGTGTTTTAATGCTTTTGTCTTTCCCTTTCAAGTCCCCTATACATTTTCCACATTTATATTGGTTTCCTATTGCTGCTCTCATGAATTATCCCCAATAGTGCCTTAAAATGGAAGATGTGTTATCTTATAATTCTGGAAACCAGAAGCTTGAAATGGATCTCATTGGACTAAAATCTAGGGGTTAGGAGACTGCAGTCTCTAGAGACTTTAGAGAAGTGTCTCTCTCTTTCTCTCTCTCTCTTCCTCTCTGTCTTCAGAGACTGCTTGTGTTCCTTTGTTCATGTCACCTTTTATCTTCACAACCAGCAATGTTCAGTTGAGTCTTTTTCATGCTGCCATCTCTCTGGGTCTGTCTCACCCTCCTCCTTCCCCATTTAAGGACCCTTATGGTTATATTAGGTCTACCTAGATAATCGGGGATGATCTCCTTATTTAAAATGCAGTTGATCTGCAATATTAATCCTAGCGTGTGACATATCCACAGGTTTCAGAGGGTAGAACATGAATGTCTTATTCCACCTTCCACAAATGTGTCATTCTCTTGTTCTCTCCCTTGCTCTCAATCTCCTTGTCAAGGCTAAGTAAATTTCATTTACTGTGACTCCTTATTACATTATTTGGGGTGGCAATATTTCTTCTTTCTAGTAGTTTCTGACTTAGAGAACACCTGCTTGCAGGATCAGATAAAAATAATATAAAGACCACCCTGGGTTTCAGTACCTTAAACCTCTTTCAGTGACTCTATTTTCCTTCCTGCTCTGGTTTCCTCCTGCACACAGCTCCCTGGGTTGCTACTGGGTATAGCACTGGCTGCCCCACTGTAGTCTCCCTTCCCATTAGAGCCTTTTTCTCTTCAGAGTATTCTCTTTTCTATTCCATCTCAATATAGAAATGTAAACTGTATTTAAAGTTCTTTTCCAAATTATTGTGTCATTTCTTTTTAGCAGTGAGTCACAAAATGTGTTGATCATAGTAAACTTTTTTTTACATTTTGCTGTTATAGGTGTGTGAGCTTCCATTTTATTTCATATTCATGAGCTCATTGATTCCTCTCAGAAATAAGAAGTATATATTCTTTATTCTTTTTTTTTTTTTGACTAAAGACCACACTTCAATTCAAATTTCTTTGGTTTTACTTAATGTCCTGGGATCCATATTTTACTTAGTCAACAAATGTAGTAGAAGTGCCATTCTGAGATTTCTGAAATGAATGCAGAAGAAACCTTATACCTTCTGTCTGGGTTTCTTGGAACATTTTCTTTGGGAGCCCTGAGCTGCCAGCTCTCTGAGACCACTGCATTGGAGAGGCCACAGGTGGAGCTGCAGTCTGCTGTCCAGCTGAGCCTGCTCTTCTACTGTTCCCACCACGATTCCAGAAACATACATGAAACTGCCTCTCTGGAGCAGCCCAGCCACCAACTCCTGCTGAAGACCACCAAGTGACTTCTGTCATGGAAGAGTTCCTCAATTATGCCTTTCCTGGTTTTTTTTCCCCTCCTGATACTGGGCATAGACTCAGGGTGCTGTAGCCTGGGCTGTATACCCAGCCCTTTTTATTTTGAGTCAGGGTCTCACTAAATTGCTGAGGTTGGCCTTGACTTGTGATCTTCCTGCCTCAGCCTCTCAAGATGCTGAGACTGCAGGTGTGTACCATAGCACCCAGACTTCTCAAATTCTTGACCCATAGAATTATAATAAATGATCAAATGTTGGTTGTGATAAGCCACAAAATTGAGGGCAATTTGTTAAGTAGCAAGAGATGACCAGAATATTACTCAATAGCTTTCAGGGCCTGGAAGTAAATCATGTAGTTCATGTTAAGTTTCATTCTATGAGATTTTAAAGCTGTCGCAATGCTAATGCATGTATTATTTTAGCATAGAAAAGATTTCATTTTTAGACACTGTCAGAGCCTTTCATCTTCACATACATAGCTACTTACACAAAATGAATCATATCTTCTTTATTAAATTTTCAGTTCTTCCTCAGATAGGATCCAGAGTAATCTAACAAATATTGATTGAATAAATATGAAACTCTAATCTCATCTGTGGCATAATATTAGTATATACATTGCTCTATTAAAGTCAAAATTTGAGGGAAAACTGTCATCTTCCTTTCAAAAGTGAATGGTTTTCTATTCCCTTTCATTTATGTTAGAAATGTGCACAAAGCTCATTTATTTTCTTGGTATAAATGAATTCATCAGTAAGTCATGCTATGGTCTAGAACCTGGAAGTTTTCACAATGAAAAACAAATGACCAAAGACTGGTTTTAAAAATGGAACTCAAAGACATAGAGATTGATGTAACATGGTTATCTACTTGGGCTACATGTTTTTAATAAAACAATAATAAACAAGAAAAAAATATTCTTAAAAACAATGGTAACTTTTCCTCCAAGAAAGGATGAAAATAATATCACATTAAAGTGTTGAAAACTTTTTTAGAGTAGAAAGTCATTTACTAAAATATTCAAATAGAAGATGAAGGAAAATAGTAGTATCCAGCTAGTTTTTAATGAAAAAGCAAAAATCTTACCTAATTAATTTTGACAACTTGAATGATAGAGAACCTAAAGTTTACCTTTCTTTTCTGGGATCAAGAAGATTAACTTGGGAAATCTGATAGGGTAAGACTATAGCAAAAAATGTTTAACCATACTTAAGAGAATTTTATCTAAACCAGATACTAATTTGCATTAAAATAACACACTTTAAATATTAGGTTTGAATCCTATCAGTACAAATCCCACATGGACACTTGGTTGGTTAATATAGTTTGATGTACTATATATATGTGGTGAATAAAACCTAAAATTTGATTTTAAAAAAAATTCACCCATACAGATATTTATATTTATCAAACTTAGTGAACTAGTTGTGATTTCCAGAAAGCTCGATATTGAGCTGATTGTCTGATGTAAGAACCTAAGATTAAGTATGTATATTCAGCAAAGGAATGTCCCAGGTCTTAATCAAGGGATATGGAATGCTTGGTTTAAGAGGTGAAGTTGCCATAATTCAATTAAGCATTCTTGAGCTTCTCTGTAAGATTATCTGATATCAAGACCATTTCAAGTGAACTGGGACTGTCAGTCCTTAGTCCTGAGTCAAACTGAAATGGACAAATTGTTTGCAGCCCAATTTCCTTTCCAATGGACAAGTTATTTTCAGCCTAATTTCCTTTCCAGTGGTTCTCCCTTACTTCCCAACCAGACATGTATTTCCTCTGTGACTCCCAGGTCACTCTTTTCTTCTCTAAAATTTATAATTCTTAGTGTCAGATTTTGTCAACTAAAGAAAAAAATTGTGCCTAAGTGTAAATGTACTCTGTGTTTTCCATTCTTTAGGTGTCACTGCATCATCAAGAAGAGTTCTTGCTATTTTTATATCTGAATCTTTGAGCTAGAGACATACAAGTTGGAATCTGAGTTATTCTGTTTACCTAGAGCTGCACTTCTCAATATTCATGTACATATAAGTCACCTGAATAGCCTGTTAAAATGCAGATGCTTCTTTAGTCATCCTGAGGTTGGCCCTGGGATTCTGTTTCTAACAAGCTCCCGGGTGATGCATAGCTATTATTCCATGAAACATACTTTGTGTAGCAAAAACCAAACATGTTACCAGACTCTGTTTCCCCACCTGGCAATAGAAAATAATAATGCCTGTCCCACACAGGTGTTACAGGTGTTGTTGCAGGTGTTACACGAATTGACCTATGTTCAGTGCCAAGTGCAAGTATCAAGCAATGTATGGTGGTAGTGGTATGATGACAATAAGTGCTTTAATTACACGTTGAAGAATTTGGGGTCAAAGACCTTGAAATAATTTTTATATGTTGGAGCTTACTGAGCTACTTCATACTGTCCTTCAGAGGCAGCCCACTCAGCCATCTGCACCTTGGGTTTTCCCTGAAAGGGCAAAGCATGCACCTGGATAGTCCCTCAGTTGTCCTCCATGGCTTTTGTGAGGCCATGGCAGTATCTTAGGGTCTGTGGACACAGTGCCACACAATACCAGCTGTGAGTTACCATTTTTTCCTTACAGCCTGACTTAGATGTTTTAAGAAGTAAAGTTAGCAGGGGGAGACATGGGAAAGAGTCTTGGTTTTGTTTTACTTTGCTTGTTAGTATCTACAGGTCTGGAGGCATCTTCAAGGAGTGTTCAGGAAGAGCAGAATTCAAAGGCAACTCACAATGCCTCTTAGCAATAATAAAATGCTACCTGGAAGACAGAAGTAAAGCATGGAGTTCATCTCACCTTATCTCATGGGAGATAAGGAAATTGAAGTGGAATAGTTTCTTTCCCTTTGGTAATGGATAGTAGCAAGGGAAGGTTATGAAACACTTCTTTAGTGTCTTTGGTTGCTTACATTACTCTGTAATTCTAGGACACTCTGCATATAATTGCAAAAAATCTGAAATTTCAGTACTTCAATGCTGAGCAAGCACAGCAGAGAAACAAAAGAAGAAAGGAGATATCTTCAATACTTGTCTGGTCACTGAAATCTTACTGCTCAGGTTTTATTGGCTGGTTTTTCAGGAAAATATCTTTTTCTCATGAGATTTTTTTTCTTCCTTCAGATGATTTTTCTGAAAGTTCAGTTATTTGTCTTATTACTATTACTACATATTAAAATGTAGAATGCATCAAATTAGACTAAGCTGAAACTTTGCTGGCAGTTATCCTACTATGTATTTTTAGTGGTGTTATTTTTAAGTTTAGTATGTTTAAAGACACAGATAGTATTTACAATTATCTATCAAGATTTCACTTTTGAGGCAATGGTTATCTTTCATAATCCATTTGAAATATCCTTCATGGTCCCTTTAACTTTAAGAGGATATGGCTTCCTTTGCAGATTTTTTAAGGGAAGCACCACAGGTCTTTGATTTTCTGCAGTACTGCTTGAAAGATGAAGATGTCAAGATGGATGACAGCTAATGAACTGAATGCTCAATAGTTCATCACCTTGGTTTTTCCTGAAACCATTTCTTGTCCTTGCCTGGTAAATTGAAATCACTTAACTTTGTTGCAATACCTGACAGGAGTCAAATCCCTAAAATATCCAGACAGGAGTAAATTCTTGTAGCATTATAAATCTCCTGCTGTCTGGGCCCGTTAGGCCAGTAGGTTAAGGTGAGAAGAGATGAGACCACGGTCATGTTGCATCTGGCACTTGTTGGCTGCCTTCACTCTGATAAAAAGTGCTCTGGACATAGATCCTCTCACCTTGCCATTGGAAGAGAGAATGATGTGAGTGTTGTGCACAGATCTGTCGCGGATCTCCACTCTTGGAGAAGTATGTGGGACAATAAGCCCATCTGTGATTGGCTTTTTATATTATCTTTGTGTGTAAAGTTCATGTTCATTCAAGTCAAGGCGTATTTGAATTATAAAGTGACATATGCCCTGTATTGTTTTCTAAATTGCTGAAATAGTCCACACAAATAGAAAATTAAGTAATATAAATTGATTTCTTTTTATGTGACAACATAGCTCAGACTTTATTTAGTAAAGGAAAAAATCAAGAATTTGATATACCTGATGTGGCTTCAACTTTAGCTGCAAATTATAAAGAATCATTATTTGTTATTCACAGTCTATAAGACTCCCTAAAGATCAAGATTTATTGGTACTAAATATGAGGCCTTTTTGGATATGTCTACATAGTGTTAAAAGAACTAAACAAAGACCATATCGTCAATTAAACAGTTTTCTGGTTTATATTCTTGGCATAACAAAGACAATAATGCCTTAAATTTGAAGGGCACTTTCCAATTTTCAGAATGTTTTTGTAAATATAATTGTGTTAAGCCAAAATACATAGGATTACTAGGTTATTGCCTATAGTCATAGATAAGCAAACAAAGTTCAGAGAAGGTAGGTAATTTGTCTAAAGTAACATAATTAGTAAATGCCAGAACTTAGCATTATTTACGTATTTTTACTAATTGTTAGTTATGTAAGTTCTCGGGAATCTTATGGTCAAGTGTGGGAAAGAGAAATTAAGTAAATAGTTATACATGTATATAATTGTACAAGTTGATAAATGTCTTAGGGGAAGAGTAGAGCATGAGAAAGCAAATAGGGCACTCAATTAAGCATGTGTGTTAGGCAAGGACTAAATTTAAGTAGTCTGGGGTGAGTAGGATGAAGCTTGATGTGCCTGAGGACTTAAAAGGAGGTCAGTGTGATCATGGAGGGGACAATGAGTGACCAGCCTGAGGAGGGGCCCACACATTAGAAACTGGAGGGAGAGGCAGAGGACGACTCCTGTAGGGTGTCGTGGACCCTGTCACGGACTTTAAATTTCATGTCAGTATAATCATAAAATGGGAGGTAGTGGGATTACATGCCCTGACTTAAACCAAGTCTTCTGCTTCCTTCTTTAGTGGCTGTTGCCATGATATTTCATTCTTCAGGTTGTGCTCCTGTGGAATTCTTGTTTTCCTACCTTTATTTATTTACTTATGTTTAAATACACCATTTGTCTTATATACAGTGAGTGTATGGATGTTTGAGCTCTTGGCTACCATAACTGTGAATCCTGCAAAAAAAAAAAAAAAATTTTCCCTTCTCCCTTTTGGGAGGATATACTTCTGACCAGGAAATTAATATGAGGTTGTAGGCAAATTGTATTTAATTCTCTGTGAACTTCACTACAGTGAAGTTCAATTTAGATTTTGACATAATTTCTTCATTATGTTAAACAAGTGGTACATGGTGCTTTTGATCAAAACAAAATGAGCTGACCAAAGTAGGGATTTTTTAAGAGATACGGGATGCTGCCCTTGACTGCCAGCTCTTCCATTGTCCTGCTCTCATCCATCAGTCTTCACAGCGTACATCTAGCTGTTGAACAAGCGTTTCACCCTTGAAGATAACCTATCCCTTTCGGAGGTGAGCATATGTATGTGTTTTAAAGCAGGGAAATGTATTCACTTTGAAGTTTTCTTTAAAATAACCTACATTCTGTCCTTTGAATTAATGTCCTGAAGTTTTTCGGCAGCAGTTAGGATGTATAAATGGGATTATCCACCTAATTTTTGTTTTCCTTGGGGATATCAGGATACTAAATGATATTTTGAGACTGGTGCTTACCAATCATCTTAGACCAAAATCAATTAATAAACCTTAATCTTTGGAAAACTTCATGTTTTCAAAGAAATTAAATGGATTTTAAAGATAGAAGGATTGAATGTGATTTAACATTAGTTAATCCTTTATCACTGCAACATTTTTTATGCTAATCCAGCTGCTCCACAGTATGCAAGTGATAAAAGTTCCTAGGCACTTGGAAATTGACTAAGAGATTTTTTTTTCTTTTAAATTTCCTGAGGCTCATGTTTATCCAGGAACATTTCACCAGATTCATCAATAGGGCAATTTCAGTTAGTGCACAGAGACCCTTATCTTCAAAGATGATTGGGCTGTAGGAGTTATACTTCATTTTTACTTGCTTATTCTTTTAGTAACACATAGCCTATGTAAATCTAGTATGTAAACAATTTAATAATAAATAACACTGTGATGGCACTCATTTTTCTTTTGCTAAAAACAACAATGGTCTCATGCATCTGTATTTAAAGACAATTTGAACTTGTGTAGGGAATGATTCAATACACTAAAAGTAGTTTTTCAATATCATAATTCTCTTTGTTTTTCTGCTTTTGTCTTGTGCTTATAAACAATAATAATTTTAAAAACCATCATTCTATGTGTGTTGCAAAATACTTTTAAAGCTTATGATTTCAGATTTTAAAAATTAAACCCCAGTGGCTAATTCTATTAGAGCCTGCCTATTCAGGGGTTTTAATCTGACTACACTGCTTTATTTTTTAGGACAATGGAATTATCAGTTCTTGTGACATTTTCTATTATTTTTTCCTGTTATTATTGTTTTGTTTATTTGAACTATTCATGACCATAGCCCACAACACAAAATTAACTCAATACATTGAAAAATATTATGTGTAATTAAACATAATCCTCACAGGTTTTCTGTTGTCTTCTTCAAGAGACTGTCCTTTGTAAGAGAGATGACTTATTGCTCAAGATGAGTGGGGTAGACTTACCCCACTGGGCTACAGCTCTATCCCACCAAGAGACAGCCAGTTTTCATCTACTGTCCCTCATAAACCAATATTAAAAATTCATTTTGAGGTTGATTATGAAGATACTTGACAGGTTTTCTTTTCTCACTACTCAAAAGATAGTTTTCTAGATTAGAAGTGGAAATGGGGGAGGAATAGGATAGTGCCTGTACATACATTACTCATCAAGCACTAGATACCTGTGCCTATGGTTGCATCTCCTGGTTCTCATCCATACCATTCATAGAACAACCTGATTTCCAGACACATCCCTCTCACTTCTCCTGGTATTGCCCACTTGTTTGCAATCCTTTCTTCCCAAAGCTAATCTCAGTTTAAGATAGGATCTCTGATAATGAGGCCAGTGGACACTTACCTCAGAACTCCCCAGACTGGTTTTGAAAGTATTTCCTGGTACCTTTTAGATGGAATGAATCAGAATCAGAAGTGTGGCAGGATTGATGATCTGTAGTTTTCTATACCTCCAAAAATGGTCCTTAGGTATACTGAAGGTTTGTATCCACCCGCCCCAAATTCATGCATTGAAGCCATCATCACCAATGTAATGATGTGAGGAGATGAGGACCTTTGGGAGGTGATTAAACTTAGTTTAGGTCATAACAGTGGCAGCTCCATGGTAGGATTAGTGTCTTTATAAGAAGAGAAAGAAACACTAAACCTTCCTCTCGCCATCATGGGGTACAGCAGGAAGACAGCTATCTGTAAGTCAGGAAGAAGACCCTCACTAGAACCTGACTGTACTGGTATCCCTGATCTTTGACTTTCCAGCATCTAGAATGATGAGAAATAAATGACTCTTGTTTAAGCCATTATTCTGGAGTATTTTGTTATAGCCACCTAAACTGACAAAGACAACCTGCATCCTAAGGGAATCTCCTTCTATCTGGACATAGAAGTAGTTTATTCTTTAGTTTGAGAATGAGGATTCAAGAATGATTACTCAGAGATTATTAGTTCTTGTACATAATTGTCTCGAACATTTTTTTTCATATGCTATTGACTGTTTATATGTCTTTGTAGCCCTTGTCTCTTGCTCTTTGAGCCATTCCTTCCACCAGCTGTATTTGGTGTAAAAAACATTTTCAAAGTACAACTTAAGTGTTTAAACTCCTACATCCTGATCCCTAATCTACCCCTGGCTAGCCAAAAGACTGATTGTGCCAGACGCCTTATGTTTCTGCGGAGTTAATTGAATTTTCTTTACCATTGAATTTGAGAATAGCCTGTGACCTCCTAGTACACATTAAAATAGACAATATCCCTTTAGTCTTCAACATAAAATTGTGTCATTTTTGAGGTTCTGCAAAATTTATGAACTGTCATTGAATTTTCTGAAATTAAAACAGCATGTTAACAAATGGCAGTAAATATGATTTATGGGGTGCTGCAGCTATTCAACATACGCTGGAGCTTTTAATTTTGAGTTATTACTATTAGCCAGAGAATCACTCCAAAATGCTTCTGAGAGGGAACTAACAGAAAAGTGCTTTACATAACATAGAAGTGCCCAAATATGCCTGATTCTTCCTTAATTTTGCTGGGAAAGATAGTCACATGGTTTAGAAAATTGAAAGTCTTAAAAGCCATTGTTTGATCCTTTCTTATAATAGAATTTTCAAATTGAATATTATACATTATACAATGACTAGGTTTGCTAGTCTAACACACCAATCTAGATTAAAAAAAATGAAAATTTTAGGTAAATGAGTTATTTAATTATGAGAAAAAATAATTTGCTCTTCCAACTCAACTTCATAGTGTTTGATTGTATATGTTTCTTTTTGCCTTAAAAGTTGAGTTTGGACACAGAATATATAAATAGGTTTATATATGGCATAAGTGAATTCAGTGAAAAGGGATTCATTGCATTAAGGTAAGGTAAGTGGAAGAGTTTGAGGCACATTCCTAGCTATATGAAATTTATATCATAAAACAATCATTGCTTCTTGACAAAATACATGCCTAGGTAGACCAGGGATCTAATCCACTATGATGGTTATTGGAAGATGGCCTGGTGCTGAGCACCAGCACTTGGAAAGAGAAAGGTAATGAGCTGAGTTCAAGTCATGATTCTGCCCAAACTTGGGGTTCACTGGGCTGTGGCACATGGTAGGTATACAAAAGATGTTTGGGCATAGATCTATAAAGTTAAGTCTGTACTTAATTATTGAGATGGCTTTCACATGTGAAAAGGAAAACATGATATGTTCTACCAAATTTCTAGAGGTGTAAATTTAAATGAAAGAGAAAATTCAATAACTTACATGTTTAACATTTAAGAAATTATTTTACCTATGAACATGTCATTTGTGTATAACAATTTCAATGTTTTAAAATCAATGTTTAGGTTTCCATTAATTTAAGTTACAAATTCAGAGTTTGTTCTTGGTGTAATCATATTATTTTACCAGGCCCAAAAGTCTGGAAGCATACTTTCAAAACAAAATCTAAATCTGGGTAATTTGCCACTTATTAGCTTTGGCCATAGATGAGTTATTTAATGCCTCTAAACCCTAGGTTTCCTATTTTATTAGTGAGACATTAGCAATACCGATAAAGAAAATAATGCCATTGAATTTTTGTACATTTTAAAAGCTTACATTTGGATAATTGCTTTATCAACTCTGATAGAACAATAGACATGAAGGGTTGCCCCAAGTGGTCATCCTCCCCTCTCCTCCCCTCCTCTTTTTTCCTCTTCTCTCCTCTCCTTCTTCACTTCTCCTTTCCACTGTGTTTGGATCCCATGTGTTAGATGAAGATAAAGAAGACATGCTTATCAACTTACAGATGGGAGGGAGTGTAAACTCTAGGCCCTGAATGTGGTAGCTTGTTCAACAATTAGGTTCTTTAGGTTAAGGTTTAAACTGCTGTACCAGAGACTCCAAAATATAGGTGGTTTTCTTTTAGGCAAATGAAGTATAAGTTGCGAGTGTAACTAGTTTCCACTTTCTGCTGGTAAGAGCAACTTACTGGGAAAAGCAAACTCTGTACTTCTAAACTATCCATTACAGTTATTGAGTCCTTGAAATTTGTTCTGTATGGAGATATGCTCTAAGTGTAACATATGCATTTATTTTAAAGACTTAAAATGAAATGAAAATACACAATTATCTCATAAATTTTTTATCTCAATTACATTTTGAAAAGATAATATTTTGGATATGTTAGGCTAAACAAGATATGCACCTAATATTATTTTCACCTCTTTTTAATTCATTCAGTGTGGCTACCAAGAAACCAAAGTTTCATATGAGGTCCCCATTATATTTTTGTCAGATAGTGTTGTACCTATCTGATAAACAGGACACAGTGAAACTGCAGTACTGTGGAAGAGGAAAAGAAAAGAATTAAGGGGACAACTATTAGTCTACCCAATTACTATCTCTCCAGCACTTCACAAAGAGCTACATACCTAGTACTTGCTAAGTATATCTTGATTTAATGACCAATCGAATTGCCACCTTTGTGTCCCAAAATGTATCAAACTGGAATGATGGGCCAAATTTAACAGACTGATAGGGTGTGGGCTAAATTTTATCTGTTCAACTATAGGACTGGGAAAAGAGCTAGAGCAATATATATTTAAAAAATTGAGAGATTCTTCTTTCATAGTTCAGTGAGTATCAATTTTGATGTGGTCACCATGAAACCTAATGAAATCTGAGACTTTAGTAATAAAATTTATTTCAAAGAACAGATGACATTTTGAACTACTTTTTGATCCATTTTACTTTGTTGGATTCACATATAGGTTGGGATAGTAGAGTTAGGGGATGCTCATTATGTGTAAACAATGTCACAGGGCTAAACTTCAGGGTTTTAGTGTTGGTTGAGGGATATGCTCAGTTTATGATTTCTAGAATGTGCACCTCAGAGATGGTGGGAATACAATTATATGTATGAGTTGGGGATTAGCAAAGGAAAATGTGTTGAAGATATCAATGTGGGAATTTTCCCTGTAGGGGTGGCAAGTAAAACCTGAGATGTGGATGATTATGTTCAGAAAGATAGATAGTGTATTAGAAATAAGTAGTTTAACATTTAGAGGTAATATATCACAAAATGAGCTAAGGGAGGACTGAGACTGAGGAGAACAAAGTCAGTGGTAAGTCAGGAAAGTGTGGCATTGCGGCAGCTGAGTGTAGGTATAGGAGTTATGAGAGTTCTCAGCAGTCAAGGCTGGCCCAGGAGTAAAGAGTCAAGATGCTTATTTTATGTTGAATAACCAGAGGGTTCATGATGTTCTTTACAAGAGCAGTTCTGATGGGCTGATAGGAACAGAAGCCAGTGAACAGTGGATTAAAAACTGGAGGGAAGAGATAAAGCGGAGTCAATCAGAGGAGATAATTCTCACAAAAAGTTTTGCCTGACATATTGATATCATGAATCTCTTGATGTGATTCTCTGAGAAGGACACAATATCATTTCTGTGGTATTCTTGCTAAAATTCAAGAATTTTTCAAATTTCAATCATGAAAAAATATGAGACAAAGTCAAACTGAAGGACATTCTACAAAATAAATGATCTCTTCGAAAGTGTTGATCATGCCTAGGAAAGACAAAGGAACTGTTATAGATCACAGGCCACTAAGGGGAAATAGCAGCTGATGACAATGTGGGTTTCTGTACTGGACCCTGGAATAGAAAATGGCATTAGTGGAAAAATTGGTGAAATATGAAAAAGGTTCTTGGTTTTGATCATTGTTCCAGGATTATGTAATGTGATAACCTTAGGGGAACCTGGGGAGGGGTGTTTGGGAACTCTGTACTACTTTGAAACTTTTCTGTGAGTCTAAAATTTGTTCTGAAAACACTTTGATTCAAGGGAAAGGGGAGAGATGGGGGATGGTTGGAAAGAATAGAAAGCTGAAGGAAATTTAAAATGAGCTGCCATAATAAAGTGATTGATAGTATTTCTAAGAGATCATTATATGTTAGGTAGCATGTTAAGTACTTTGTGGAAGTTTTTTATTCTGTGTTCATGACTATAATCTGGAGGAAATGTTTTCTTTTTGTTGCCATTCCACTTTACACATCAGGGAGACATATATGAAGCTAAACATGATCACATAACAGTAAGTGACAGAGCTGGCATTTCAAAGTTGACTTTTTAAGTCACTACTATATTTTCTTTTCAAAATGGGAGAGAATTAGGCATATTTAAATGTTGGAAAGATGGATGTTCTTAGATGAGGAGAAATAGAAAATACAAGGGAGAGGAGATAGAAAATTCAGGGTGAAATCCAGCATTCCAGTGGAGTAAATATAGTTGGACTTGAGGTGAGACACAGAATCCATGGGGATAGTAGGGAAAGCCTAAGGAATAAGTGGAAGGTAGTGGAAAGGCAGAGTCAAGAGAGTTCCTCCCAGATGATCTTTAATTTCTTTGTGAAGTAGGAGCTGAGATCACCAGCTGATGGTCAGTCAGAAGAGAGCAGAACAAGAGAGTGGAAAGGTTGTGAGTAGACAGTGTGGAGAAAGAGCTGGTAAAGAACAGACAGCCTGACCAGGCTGTGCTGAGAGCAGGTGGTGAGACCTTATCTGCCAGTGGTCCTGCCCTTGCAGTGGCATGACTTTCTAGGGAACATTCTGTTGTCCATATTGTGAGCTGTTGAATTTATCTGGGGAGGTCAGAATTTTGCCATGTGGGCACCAGAAAATTATTGATCAAGGAAAGAAAGATGTTGTTAAGAAAGTTCTGATGAGGATAAAGTGAAGGTGTGGGGGGGGGGCACTTGATAAGAAGGAACCAGAGTGGTCTGTATGTTTCATTTGCACTTCTTTTGGTTACTAGTGAGCAGAGAATGCTTTTCATATATTTGTTGTCCATTTGTAAATCTGCTTTTTTTTTTCAAATATCATCTGTGACTATTCTTTTTTCTAAAAGGGAGAATTTAAAACTAACTGGTAAGAAATGGCACTTTTCATTTTAAGAATTTGTTGTATTTATCAACAGTTTCATTTCAAATATTTTATTCTCAATTTTGTGGTTGGTATTTTTACTTTCTTATAGAACATTTTAGTTGAACCTATACAAATACCTGTTTAAAATATCAGCCATTAACTCCAAGTGGCTATAGAATTCAAGTAAAATTTGAATTATGTTTAAATTGATTAATATTAAATAAAATTAAAAATTCAGTTCTACAGTTTTATTAGCTAAATTTCAAGTTCCCAGTAGCTTTGTGTGGTTAGAGGATACTGTATGAGACAGTGTAGCTATGAAATATATTGAACATGGATAAAAGTTATATTAGAAAGCACTGCTAAGAATATTTTCGAAAATTAGAAAAGTCAGTGTTACTTTCCTTATTGACATTTGCCTTTATGCTTATGACATTTGTATTTATGCTTAAAAAGGTCTTTTCCATCTCCCATCATGATATGATCTTTTTAAAGAATTTTTTCTGGCATTTCTATAGTTATTTTTAAAAAGTTGTTTATATACAGATACATTGGTACTGTATCTGATATAGATGAGCTAAGGTTTTGGTTTTTTAAAAAAATTTTGATTTTATATCCCCCAAAAGTTAAATGAAGTTGATATGGCATCTAGTGAATACTGAAATATTCATAGTTTATTTATTGGATATTCACTATATTACATTGGTTTGTTAGAGTTAATTTCACTTTGATGAATATTTATCAAAGATATTAATTTTAAAAACTAAGATATGATTTACTCTCCTATGAAATTCATTGTTTAACAGGAAGGAAATAGAACAAATATTTATAATACTGTGTGAGTATATTCATAGGAGGCTGGCAAAGTGTAGTGTGGTTTCTAAGGTTGTTAAAATGGGCTCTGAGTTTTGGAAGTTGTGGAGAGATTAGGGTTCATGTGGTATGTGTGTGTGTGTGTGTGTGTGTGTGTGTGTGTGTGTGTGTGTGTGTCCAAGTCAGTTGTGGGGAGAGGAGAAGTGAGGGGAGCCAATGTGGTTGAGTGTGGTGAAACTAAATTGTACGATGTTTTGTGAGTGACACTCTAGCTTGTGAACCATTCTAAAATTTGTTCTCTGGGAATATAGAGCTCCTGTTTGTTCAGTTAAGCATCAGTTACTGGGTGAGTAGATGCAGAATCAGGGCCAGCTCTCAGATGGCCACTCCAGTTACGGTTCAGGTGAGAGCACAAGAGGACCCGAACTGAGGCTTTGGCAGTGGGGTGAATTGGGTAGAATTGACAGGAGTTGGCAGTGACTGGATTTGGAGGGAATGGCTGATGGATGGGCCAATGTACACTTGTACACTGACATGTGCCCCAGGTTTGGCCCAGAATGCCCAGGACCGCTGACATGTGGCAGTATGCCATCACCATATTACTACCATTTCCTTGTCAGAGTTCTAAATAACTAGGTGTGATTTTTTTCTAGGTTTGGTTAAGTTGAAAATACCAGGATTCATCAGAGTGCCAAGATGAATTCTGGTAAGATGATGTGGTGGAAATATGGCCACCACACTTTAACTGAACAAAGGATCTCATAGGGCAGTACATAGAAAAGGTCCTGTTTTTATACTGTGTGGGTTTCTGGAAACAGATGCATCACATCTTGACTGTGATTTGACTGTGATTGTCTCTGGATTGAGTTATAAGAGCTTTGACTTTTTACATACTTTAAAAAAATAATTTATAATACATGTATTTGAAAATATTTTCAAATGTAAAAGAATGTTGTAGTTACAACTTTTATTTAGTATATGACAGAGCATTTTACAGAACTAATTTGAAGCAGACTGAATCAGCCAAGAAGAATTGAATTATTATAGTTGAGAGATTTGACATTTGATATTTTCCAATGGAACTAAGGACCTGAATGTTAGTTTAATGACAATAAGCAAGAAGAGATTATCTTTGTGTCCTGCAATTATGTCTTCTGCCTTTTCTTTTTGGAAAAGTATTTAACAGAGCAGTTGATGTTATTCACTTAAAGAACATAATCAAGCCCTAAGCCAATCCACAGAAATTAGATTTAGATTTCACTGGTTTTAGAACATGCTGCCACTAATGACTTCAAGTTACATTTAAGATTATGAAAGGCAAATATCCCATGCATGTCAATTTTATTGTTCACCAGGTGAAAATTAGACATTTCTGTTACTATTGTGTTTGACCAATCCATTTTCTATTAAGAAGTAAAGATGATACACTTAGGTGATACTTTTCCCTTTACCATCCTTCATTTTTTCATCTGAAAAAAAAAAATCTCTCTTAAAGATTCCTTAATTTATTTACCTGTCATTTCTATTCTCTAGAAAAGGTTAAAGAATATGAAGTTTTAAGACTTTTGCACAGTAACTCACTAGTTGAATTACCTTTGATTCTAAGTGTTGTTTTTCCATAAAACTTGAGAAAATTTTGGTTTGCAGGGGTGCAGGGAAGCATGATTGTCCACCCCAGCTACTTGGGATGCTAAAGCATCAGGATTGAGGCCAGTCCTGGCAACTTAGTGGAACCCTGTCTTAAAATAAAATTTAAAAAGACTTGGGAAGTAGCTCAGTGGTAGTGTTTGTCCAGTACTGTGAAAAAGAAAAACAATTGGTTTGCCATAGTACATATTAGAGTTTGGGAAAATAAAGTGTGTCAGGAGGAAAGAAAAGAAAAAGAACATTAAATGATAAACTCTTTAGAAAGAGTCTAAGGTATTTTCTCTTTACCCTTTTAAAAGGATAACTTACCTTAGTAAAATTAAATCTTTCACATTGAGGTGAGTTATGGATACATAAAAACAGGAACATATGAACGACCTCCCCCTTATCTTTTCCCCTCCAATGTCTGCTTCTGAAAATCAATTGCTCAAAACTGATGATGGCAAAAGTGGTCAGGATGTGTTTACAGATGATAAATGATGGGGAAGGACTTTTCGTAAATATGCAACCTACAGAATATTTTCTAAATTTACTGGTAACTGTGCATCAATAATCCTCAGTAAATAAACTGAACCTTACAAAAGAATCAGACAAGCAAAATCTCATCATCCCGCAAGTAAATTATTTTTGAAGGAACTGGCAAATATTTTGAAAATATTTGTAAGAATATTTGTGGCATTAAATGAAACCTCATGCATAGTCTACATGGTATTATTTTACTGTAATTCTTTTGACTGTACTAAAATGAACTTAATTGCAAACATTACATAGACCACTCTAGGTTGGTTATATTTAAAATAACAAAAAATTGTAAAGGAAACTCACAAATGATAGTGAAGATAGATATTTATCTGTCAAAATTCAGTTCTATTCCAAATACTTCTTGTCAAAAACACATAAGTAATTCAATTAGTAATCATTCTTTTTTTATGAAAACCATTTTGAAGAAAAGTAAAAATGAAAAAAGGAGCCATAAATGTGTGAAAACAATAGAAGTATGTAAAAATCAGCATTGAACATACAATATATTAGATTCACAACACAAGCAATTGGGTGGATACTATTAAGGAATTTTAAGGAGTGATAATGGTATTATGATTATATTTTATAAAAGAGTTCTTATTTTTAAAATGTGTATAATGAGGTATTACCAACAAAATGAGAATGATACTTGGAATTTTCTTAAAATGGCAGAGAGAATTGGAGGATTATAGAGGACAAATATTGTCTGAATTGACAATTGTTGAAACTGTGTGATGAATATATCAAGGTTCATCATACTGTCTGTGTACTTCTGTATATGCATGGATTTTATAGATATATGAAATACACACACACACTATCAATCATAGATGAGACTTCTTAGCATCACTGTGAGGTAGCAAATAGTGATACAATTGCCATTCAGATTGCAGAACAAAGCAACTATGAGAAACTATCATCACCAACCCCACCATGATCGTCATGGTCATTGCTTATTGGCCACCTATGTTCCAGACAAAAGGATAAGTCTGTTCCATATTTTATCACAGTTAATCATTAGATCCCATTTAATCTCTGTACCCTAAGTGACATTATTATCATGATTTCTCAGAGGAAGAAACTGAGACTTAGAGATATTAACTGTTCCAAGATTAGACATATACTGAATGGCAGAACTAGTAATAATTAAGTTCATATTGCTTTTTCTACATTGTAAGTATATTCAGTAGAGGTCAGTGTGCAGTGTTGTCTGTAGGCAGTGTACACATGTGTGAAAATAAATGGAGATCAACAAAATGAGAACTAACCATGTATTCAGAACTTGTTACGGCTCCAGCCATCATCGTGCATATTTGTCTGAGACACAAAGACAAACAAAAGAGTAAAGAAAAGAAAGACTCTAGAGATGATATGATTAGACATTGTAGGCATGGGGTAGCTAGGGTAGGATACCTAGAACTGGGGTATCTTATATGATTGGTCTGGGCTTTTTCTGGCTTTTTCTGATTTGTTTTGAGTTGGAAGAAAAATAGGGAATCTGGTTGAAGCTTGATACAGAGGCTGTGGGTCAGTTTTCTGCTGTCATAAACTCTGTAGATTCAGTCTCTCAGTCCCACCTCTGGGTCTTTCTTTTACTTGTGAGAGGTTAGCCAATTCCTAGATGGCTAGAGAAGCAGACCTTTACCTTTCAGTTGTTGGCATAGTCTCCGTATTGCATGATCTTGACCTTTTTATTATTGTATTACCATGGCTCTCATACTGTGAGAAAATGACTGCACAGAATCATTCAGGATTCTAGATAGAGTCCTACAGATCAGCATCATGATCAGGATTACAGAAACAAGTGTAATTAATAATCCCTGTGAGATGCTTTGTGACCAGCAACCTCAACTAGGAGCAACAAAGATCCACCTCAGGTCATGAGAACAAAATCCACAGAGCATAAGGATCACTGTAGGAACTCTGGTACTCTTCTCCTAAGGCGGAATGTTGCCTGGTCTGCATTGCCTGCTTCATTGATCCATGCACAATAAGTATTAGCAATAGCACAGATGCCACCATGGCTAGCCAACAAGAGGTTTAGAGCATGTAGAATATTCATTACTACTGCCAGTGAATCGATACTGATGTGCATGCATCTGGATCAGATATAGTTAATAACCTCTACTAAAATTAGTGGTAAATTTCTTATAATTGTTTCCATATTTATGATTCCTACTATTGGGAACACTGTTTAGATTGTTCACATAAACAATGAGTCAGTAATTCTCCCAGGTAGACTATCTGAATAATCAAGGGCTGCCTCATTTGGTACTTGTGTTTGAGTCAGAATTTACAGCCTTGGTGGTGTACAGAATCAAGGTCTCTTTGTACAGAAAAGTCTTGGAATATTACTCGTAAAGTACAGGACGTATTAGTCTGAGGCAAAGGGGACCAGGCTTCATGGTCACAGAGGAAGTTGTAACCAGTTGGAGCATGTTTGTTTGCTTTTCATCACAGTGACAAATATCTGGGAGAGAGAGGGAAAAAAAGAAGAAGAATTTATTTCATCTTACGATTGCAGAGGTTTCAGTCCATGGTTAGTTGGCTCCATTACTTTGGGCCAGAGATGAGGCAGAACATTATGACATAAGGGCATTGTGGAGGAGAGTTGCTCACCTCATGACAGCGAAAGCAGTGGGGGAAGGAAGGGGCCAGGGACAAGATTCACCTTCCAATGAAGCCACCAAATTATTAATCCATCAATGGACTTGTCTACTGATGAATCGAGAGCCCTCATGATCCAGCACTTCCCAAGAGCCCCACCTCTGAACACTGTGGCACTGGGGACAAAAATCCTTAACTCATGAGCCTTTGGGGGTGATTTCAGATCAGACAATAAAAGGGCATATGGAAAGTCATGGAAAAAGGAAAGGACCATGTATGACTTGAGGTGGGAACCATTGCCTTACTTTAACTGGGTTTTATATTTGAATCTTCACTACTCTCTTCCAAGTAGCAAGTAATCTGCCCATTGTCCAGGGAAGACTACAGAATTCAAGTTTAGGATTATCTGATGAATAGATGATAATGATTGGTTCTCTTTCGGGGTTGGCGGAGGAATAGAAAAGTCACAGGATGATTTGTGTGAGGTGCAGGTGGAAATGCCATCAGCTACAATTCTCTAGGGTGTCATTTCATGAGACCAGGATTGCTCAGAAGTTTTTATTGGGGCATGATTATAGATGAAGTATAGAGCAGTCTGTAAGATTGAGGGCAATGGCTACTGTTTGGGAGAATCTTAGTTTGGCATGAGAATGAGTATGTTCTGATTTAGTTATAATAAAGAGAAGACATGAGCTGGTGATAAAATGTCTATGGAAAAACCAAAGGACGAGTGATATTGCTAATAAGTGGATGATGATGACACATAATGGGGGGGTGGGAGGGGTTAGTGTTAGGGTTAGAGTTAGGGTTAGGGAGGGGGGCATGAATGGAGGAAAGAAGGACTGTATAGAGGGAAAAGAGGGGTGGGAGGGGTGGGAGGGGTGGGGGGAAGGGAAAAAACAGAATGAATCAAACATTACCCTATGTAAATGTATGATTACACAAATGGTATACCATGTACAAACAGAGAAACAACATGTATCCCATTTATTTACAATTAAAAAAAAATCATGTACTTTAAAAAAAAAAAGAAATGAGAAGAATTGTTATAAACAAAGACATAAAGAAAATAAACAAAATCCAAATAGGAATTAGGCAGGGGTTTTGGTCAGAAGTATGGGGCAGAAGGTGTCTACTCTCTGAGGTCTCTCCTTTTTCTGAAGGTTTTGGGTCAGCTCTCTGATTTTGAAGGCTGGCTACAGGTTCTGTAGTATCTCTGAGCATCCTCAGCTTGAGACCCCCCATTGGACTTGCCTTCTAATTGTGTGGAATAGTAAACTGATGTTTTAGTTGTGAAACACAGACCCATGGCTTGACTTCCTGGAGTTTTGCTTCTGTTTTTTTATTGAACCCAGTAAAGTCCTTTCAGTGAGGGGTCAAAATTGCTTTTTATTTTATTCTGATTTTTCCCAATAGTTGGGATCCCTTGGTTGAAGATGATGAAGAGGCAGTTTAGGGAGATGCTATGAACAAGTTAAAATTCAGTCTCATTGCTGATGAGCCTGGGTACATTGTGTGAGTCCCGGGTGATAGTTTGTCATCTTCGTGCATCAGGGAAGAGCCTGGTGTTGGGGGGAGGCCATAAATCAGTGGGCTTCCAGGTACCATACACCATAGGTAGATAACTGCTATGTCAGTGAGGGAGGGGACCATGTGGTCAAAATAGCTAGTAGAAATAACTTTGGCCTTACCTTTTATGAACTTCTGAAATTTTTGCTAACTTTACTTTAAGGATACCATTGGTTCTTCCAAATTTTCAGTGAGATGCTGGGTGGTCACCCTTGGTTCTATATCCAAAATAAATTAAATCATTATGTTGAAGAGACATCAGCAGTCCCATGTTTATTGCCATACTATTCACAACAGCCAAGAGGTAGAAACAGCCTAAGTTTCCATTGACTGATGAAAGGATAAAGAAAATGTGAAATATAGATACAATGGAATACTATTCAGTCATAAAAAAGAAGGACATTCTGTCATTTGTGACAACATGGATGAAACTTAAGATCATTATGTAAAGTAAAATAAGCCAGGCACAGAAATACTACTAATTCATGATCTCACTCATATGCGGAATCTAAAAACATTGGTCTCATAGAATTTGAGAGTAGAATGGTAGTTACAGAGGATAGGCAGACTAGGAGGGAGGGAAAGAGGGGAGAAGTTGATCAATGGTTATTAAGTTGTAGTAAGGAAGGAGCAAGACCTTCTGGTATTACTATTGCACAGGAGGGTGACTATAGATAACAATAGTGTACTATATATTTCAAAAATATAGAAGAAAGGATTTTGAAAGTTTTCACAATAATGAACTGTTAAATATTTGAGAAGATAGATATGGATAACCTCATTTATATATTATGTAGTGTATACATGTATCAAGACATTACATATTAACTCAATATGTGCAATTTTTGTTTTTATGTATCATTTTAATTAAATAATAAGATTGTAGGTGTTAAGTATAGTGTAGTTTTTGAGTACAGCATGCCTTATATCTAGAATTTCTTTTATTCTGTTTCCCATAAAGTATGTGCTTTGATCTCTCATAGGTAAAGCAGTATGCCCCATATTAGAAACACATAATAACAAGGAGTTTTTTAGTGACTGTGAAAGATATTGCTTTTCAGGAAGGGACTGTTTCAGCCCATCCTGAAAACACATACAATAACTAAAATACATTAAAATTCTCATGGAGAACAGAAGCTGGATAAAATCCATCTGAAGATGTCTAGAAGGTTCTCGAGGTTCCTGACCATGTTCCACCTTTGTATGTTTTTCCAGGATTATGTCATTGATTATGTCATTTCAGATCAGATGATAGCCTCAGCTGTCTATAAAATTTTCCCAACAATATAGACATAATTGTAACCATTTTGTCCATATCATGGGTAGTAACTTCCTAGAGAAGTTTAGCTAATAAACATTGTGAAAATGATTTAGTGCCTTCATTCTTATTGAGACGGCCAGAGACTATCTCAGAGAAATGGAACGACCATTTTTTTCCCCATTCTTTCTTTTCAGGGACTTAACATTGGCATTTCTCAATGGCCTTTTTTTGAATTTCTCTAGGGAGTCAAACCCTTTAAGGTTTAATTATGACCATAATCTTGGTGAAGGCTACTTATTTAGTAGAATTACCTGCTATAGCATTTCTTATAGATTCCATATTATCTTTTTTGCATAGGGTGGGCAGGCCCCAATCTTTATAATATGCAGCTCTTTAGGAGACATTGAAAAGTTTAACTTATTGTCCATTTTGATGGAAGTTTCCGTAGAGGTGAGAAACTGGTTTCAGAGTATTCCTAAATCACATACTACTCCAAAAGCAGTGTGCTCTCTGTATACTTAGCTTCTTGTCTTTGGCTAAATTATAGTCTCTAGTAAGCATAATAAAATTCTGCCACCTGAACTGATATTACTTTGGTTAGAAGACAACATTCTAAGGAAGAGCTTAAATTGTTGATGACATACTACTTGACAACCTCCATTTTCTATCTTGGGATTTGATCTATTAGTAAGTAATAGTAGGTCGGGGTTTGCACTGGGGTTCTCCAGTAACCCTGAGTGAGGTACAGATGGTTCCCAGACTCAGGTAAGATGATTGTCAAGTTTCCCTTCTTCTGGTAGGAGTGGGAGAGTGGCAGGATTTAGGCTTCTTCAGGGAGAAAAGTAGCATGAGTAAGAGTTGATTGGCTAAAAGTGTTGCTTGCTCTCAGTCCGTAGTACTACCTATATTGTGAGAGGGACCATGAAGTCAGGTGGGCAGCTGAGAAGTAATTCTGAAACACTGGTAAATTTTGTAGCTGTAGCTTCTCTTCTGAGACAAGGAGGGCACTAGCAATTACTGTTTAGCTAAAGGCCAGAGATGTCCAGGTGTATCGTTGTCCTCCTCAGGTGAGGACGTGAAGATGTTGACTTCACTGGTCTAGAGATACACTGAAAAAGGCAGAGCAGAGATCCACTAGAGTGCAGCAAGCAGCCTCATTTGAATTGAGGGATGAGTAGGTTGCTTTTGGAGTAGTATATGATTTTGGAAAGCTCTTCAGCCCAGGAAGTGTCTTACCACGACTGAGACTTCCATTAAAGAAGTGAAGAAACTTTTTGATGTCTCCTTGCAACTAGGCCAAGGGTGAGACTTGGTAAGCAATGGATTTTTGATGTTTCTCTTGAAGTTGAGTTCAAAACTCACCACATGCAGATTACTTAGGCACAGAAAAGAACTTCCTAGAATCAATGATGCCTAGGGAAGGAGGCTTTTAAAGAGCATTCTTGGGCTGGGGATGTGGCTCAGTGATGGAGTACTTGTCTTGCCTAACATGCAAGAGAACCTGAGAGTGATCCCCAACCATGAGGAAAAAAAAAAAAAAAAAAAAAAAAAAAAAAGAGAGAAGGAGAAGTCATCTTTGGGTCCAGGAGTCCTGCTCATAATTGGTGTCTCAGAGGACAGCATCTCTTCCTGAGCCTTGGTCAATTCAATATGAGATGTTTCACTCCCTGGGAAGTTCTATGTCCAATTATGCCCAATTATACCTAGAAATTCCCTAAGTTATCAGTTTGATAGGGGGATATGATAATCTTGAATAGTCTTGTCTAATAGAAGAGTATGTTCCCCCCTCCATCATTAGGTCAGACTCTAAAAAACGAACTTTGCTTTGGCAAAATTATAATTTACCTTTTGAAGTATAATATCTATCTCTGGTAAGGTTGGGAGCAAGTAAATGGAATTCTTTTGACAGGCTTCGTCGTCCTCTGAATGAAGCAAGAGATCATCTGTGTACTATACCAAAACTGAATCAGAAGGAAAACATCTTTCTAGCCTTATATGATCATTTCACAAAAACAGGGGGAGGGCTTTAGCAAAGTCCTAAGGCATGACTGTCCAGGTGTATTGTCTTCCTCAGGTGAGGATATGAAGATGTTGACTTCACTGGTCTAGAGATACACTAAAAAAGGCAGAGCAGAGATCCACTAGAGTGCAGCAAGCACCTTAATTGAATTGAGTTGATGGTATTTGGGCAAGGTACTGTGGGGAAGTGAAGTTTAATAATCTTGTTGATGTCTCCAAAGTCTTGAAAAATCAATATCCTCACTGGCTTGATTCCTTTACTGGAAGGTCAGGAACATGGTAGAGACTAGTGCAGGATATGAGAGGGCTTTGGATATTAGACTTTCCTTATAGGATCAAGTTCTTCCTTTATTTCTAGCTTCAAGGGATATTAAGGAAGTTTGGTAAGTATTTGGTAGAATCTGTCTGAATTTTATTAGGTTCTCTTTTTGTGACTTCCTACATTGGTGGAAATGTTAGTCCATAGAATGTCAGGAGCAATGTTATGATAAACAAAATAAATAGTACCCACTCTCTCTCCCTGAGAGCCCACATCCTGCTCTCCAGAAACTGGCTGTGTTGTGCTCTGCAGAAAGGGGAATTAAGTGTGCAGGTGGAAGGAAGGTGACTTGTCAGGTGACCTAGAGAGGGGAGTTGAGGCAAGATTGTCCAGGTGGGCTCAGTGTTATCCCCAGGGTCCTTCAGGGGAGAAGAAGGAAGTCAGGATTAGAGGTTTCAAGATACCCTGCTGCTCAATTTCAAGGTGGAAGAAGAGCACATGAGCCAAGGAATTTAAATGACCTCTAAAGCTGGAAATTGGAGCCCATGGATTCTCCCTTTGGGTCTGTAGAAGGAGTGTGCTCTAAAGATACCTTGAGTTTAGCCCAGTGAGATCCATTTTACACTATGGCCTCTAGAACTGTAAAAAAAAAAATAGAGGTGCATTGTTTTAAGCCACTAAATTTATATCAACTTGGGAACTAATCCATGTGTCCAGATCTCTATCCGGGATGTGCTTGAGACACACTGGAGGAGTAAAGATACCAGGGCAGACAACTGCAACTGGAGGTTCCTCTGGAACCTCAAGAAGGAGTCCCACTGATTTGCGTTTACTATTACAATTTCATTTGCAAGGTCTTTTCCTAGTAAGTTTGCAAGGTGGTATCCTAGGGTAGGGGGTTTCTTCATTCAAGCCCTAAGAGTTACAGTTCTACTGAGAGAGGGGAAATCAGTATTATTTGAAAGACCTACTGCCTATGCGACATAATTACTCCAAGGAAGAATTCGGATGAAGTTGGCAGAGGTTAGTGAAGAGAGAGGAGCTGTGAATTCATCTTGAGGGTTTGAGGCAGGATACTGGGTGTATTCTCCTTCCTCAGAGCAGCCTCACCAATATGAATTGAGGGACATTTTTTGTTTTGTTTTGCTTTGGACTTGGTATTTCTTTTGTAAGTTCTTTTTTCCCCTAGTGTCTTTTTTGTGTACAAGTGTCCTTATCAGTTGGTGATCAGTTAGAAAGTTAGCTACTGACTGTGTGAGCTGCAGCACTGTAAGTTTATTTGGGACCTGTCTTATTTTTGTTCTAAAGTCCTTTTGTTCTCTGGGATGCTGTAATTCAGGTAAAGGAGCTACTTTCCATTCTAATTTCTGTTTCTAAATAGAGTCTCCAATTTCAGGTATAACTTCATTGACAAAATTAGATGGAAGAGTTGGTATTACATCAATACCTTCTTAATTCTCAAATGTTGCCAAAAGGAATTTTCTGTTCACTCCTGAAAATGTTCTACAGTTTCATCTATTCCCTGTTTGCATGATTGAATTACAGTTCAATCAATTTTTATTGGAAATGTTTCGGGCACAGGACTATTCTTTTAGTCCTATTTTAACCCGCAGGTTTATGGTGAAAAGAGGAATCCTATAGGTCCCTTTCTGGGTTGGTCTATTCAGCATTTGCCATCTAGGATTTAGCATCTGAGATTCCAATCAACATGTGTCTAAGTTGACAGAGGTCAAGTATGCACTCAAATGATTCTAAATTCTTCTGAGTACCTGTTGGTCCTTTCTGGGTTTAGGGAAATTTTTGATTATAGCTTGTAATTCAGCTCAACTCAGAAGTTTAAATTCTAATGTTGCTGGTATACCTGACTCTGGGAAAAATGGGTCCTTAGAGGCAATTGACATTCTGGGGTTTGGAATCATTTGGAAAAGGTCTACACAGGGCAAGAGAAGGGAGGAAATGAGGGAGGAGAGGATGATGAAGGGGGCATAGCAAAATCAGGAGAAAGGGAACTGAAGGATTAAGAAGGAGAGAATTTACTAGGGAAATGAACTTTACTTCCATAAGCCTGTCAAGTTTTTCATTAGTTTTGGCTAAAGGATCTTTTAGTGAAGCAATTTTTTAATAAGAATTTCATTTGGAGTCCTCTGCACATCAATAGAAAAATACTGCCCATTGGGCCTGAGAAATCATTCCCGTTTTTCCTGAGGCCCCTCTTGAGTGAACAGTTTTGCTCAAGTCCATGCTCCACAGAGTGACCTTTGAAGACTTCAATTTTGGTGAGCTAGTGCCATTTAAAACTGTATGCTCAAGCATTAGGATTGTAGTGAAAATGTATAGAAAGATCAGGAGTTTTTCTTGGAGGAGAAGACTTAGACTTAATGACTCATGAGACCTGACAATGATTGGTCAAAAGTGATCTTTGGCTGGTTGTGGTGGTGTACGCCTGTAATCCCAGCTATTTGGGAAGCTGAGGCAGGAGGATTTCAAGTTTGAGGCCAGCGTCAGGAACTGAGTGAGACCTGGTCTCAAAATAAAAATGAAAAAGGTCTGTGGATATAACTCAGTGCCAGAGGACTTGCCTAGCATGTTACAAGGAACTGAGTTCAATCCTTAGTGCACAAACAAAACAAAACAAAACAAAAACACACAAAAAAAGTGATGCTTATATAGATACTCATGTCTCAGGTCCCCATACAGTCAGCTGTCTATAGGTGCAGAGTTGACAGTGTTGCATACTCCTTGGTAGGCAGAAAAGTAGAGAGAACCCTCTCTGCATCAAAACCAAACTCTCAGCACAAAAAATTGAAATGGAAGCAAGAAGTCATCCAATTTTATTAGTGGCCCACAGCAAAGTTTGTACAAATGGAAAATGGTCTGGTGAGAACCTAAATCTCAGCAGTCTGCGAGGCTGGCATGAAGTACTACAGCACCCATGCCTGTGTTCCACCCTGTGATTTTCCTCCTATGGAAATCAACACTTTTAGACAGTGCAATACAAACAGAAGCACAAAAGAAGGCAAAAAGGGAGGGAGAGGAATGACCAGGCAGTGATGTCAAACAAATGGGAACTTAATAAGACTATATAACGAACCAGGAACAAATAGCCAAGGGACTCAATGGAAAGAGCGGAGTTCAGACCTTGGCTGACTTACCACGCCTTGTGGACTCAATAAGCCATACACAGCAAGGCATGGGTACCACACCTGATGGAAAGCAGCAGCATAGGTAAAGCAGATCTTATCTCAGGAACTTCCAGAAGTACTGTGGAAGTAACAAAGACTAGAAGAGAACAAGCAGAGGTGTTTGTCTGGAGCTTCCCACACAGCAAGACAATCAGCTTCTACCACTAGCACTTGTAGAGACTGAAAGGCAGGAGAATGGACGACTTTATTTAGAGATAAACAGATCCAGATATGCTGTGATGGACATTGAGGAAGCAGAAGGCAGGCTAACTACAGGTGGGCATCTTATGTGATTGGTTTGGGGGAGCATATTTGATTTTCTCTGATTGGTCCTGAGTTGGAAGGAGAGCAGGGACAAAAAATAGGGACACTGGCAGACATTGACTGGGTCAAGTCCTGACCTTTCTGTGCTGCTTCTTGCAGAAGTTATGGTTTGGAGTCCTACGTGGATTACTGTGGGGATCGTGAACTAGAATTCTATCGCCATTTGTGGTTTCCATTACTGTTTGGAAACTCAGGCTCTCAAGTGAAAGCTGAATATTGGAATGGGTTTATGTTGGATAGCAAGTGTCGTGAAGGGATGACTTTCTGTGCAAGGAACTCCCTCCTGCCATTTACTTATTTATTGAGTAGTGGGTCAGGGTTCCTAGTAGAGCAGAATAGATCTGGTTAGGGTTTTTAAAGACCTGCAAATTATTAACAAGCTTCAGCATAGATAGGGTAGACCTTAATGGAAACTAGACGTAGTCAGTGTCATTTCATCTCCAGAGCTGAGTTGCAGAACTGAGGCCCTGAAGAAAGGGTCACTCTATTCTACTTATACTGCAATGTTTTAGGCTTATAAAACTGAACAGCTCATCCTCAGTGAGAACAAAATACAGGTGTCTTTGTTGAGTGGATTTCGGAGTAGAATTTTAACTAGGTTCCCTTTAAGCTGTGACTGTGAGATAAAGGCAGAGGGAGGGAGAAAGAGAGGGGAGAAGAGGGAGGAGGCAGGGAGATCACAACCTAAGTTTATCACACAGAATGTTCTGAGGTCAGTAGGTTAATAGCATAATGTTTACTGCAACCGGCTTGCTAATCTGGCCAGTTATGACAGGAGAATAAACTAAGGAAGGAGAAAATGAAATGGAGCAGAGTTGGAGGGGTTTGTAGAAAATAATATGATTATGCCCAGTCATTTCAGTATGTCTTTGTCATGTTCTGAACATATTTGAAAAAATTACTAAAAGAAGTGACCTTGTCAAGTAAAAGATTTCTTTAAAGTAGTAGATATGGAAGAAGGAGGGAAAACAAACAAAAAAGACCAAAACAAACAAACAAACAAACAAAAACCCAACTCTCCAGACAACTGTAGAAAAAGCCACAGGGCTGGCAAACAAGACCATGGAACACAACCTTGATGAGCTCTGTAACTGCAAAGATGCAACTTGAGAGGACAGGAGAGGAGATTGGAGTCAGGTGTATGTGGGAAACCTAGTTGCCTTGCCAATATGGCGGCCTTGTCCTCCTTCCTTTGTGATTAAGGTAGGAAGCCATGGTGAGTTAGCTACTCCCATTTATTTTTTCCTAATCTGACCTTTTAAACAGAGGAAACAGTGCCAAATCAAAGACATGTTATAAGGAATGATAACAGCACTAATGAGTTAGACACAGTGTTTTAAACTTAGCACTTTAAATACAAGTTCTCTCATTTAATTCTGTGAGGCAGGCGTATTGTTAACACTCTTTTATATGGGTTTAACAAGTAAATGGTGAACAATTTAAGCCCATGGATCTTTTGACACTAGGACCAAGAGCTCTTAACCACTGTGGTCATCATCCTCGCTGAGAGATAATTAAAGATATCAGTTTACTTGAGTGTGAGGGTTATAGAAAAATGCTGAAATCTCACCACAACTGGAATATACAGGACTGGAAGAAAGGCAACTAAAGCCATCTCTGAGGATGTAGAAAAATATAAACTCAAATTGTAGAATTTACAAAAAAGTCCATTGGTAATATCAGCTATGCAACTCAAAAATACCAATAGATCAAAATTTCAAAATTTGAAAATGGAAATGCATTTCTTAACCTTTTAAAAATACTTACGTACATTTATTATTAGGAGTCCTTCCTTTCCACTAAGTTCCAGATTCTTCATAAATAGTTTCTATTTTTTTAATTTAAAAAGGATTAAACTGGACATTGTAGGAAGAATCTCTATGGGATTAACCACAGTCCATACCTGGAGACTGAGTCCTGTGACATGACTCAACAAGCCAATGTCGCCATCTGCTGGTTACTTCTCTGAACTGCAGGCACAAGGTTCCAGGGTCCTTCCTATTTAAGGGCCTGTACCTTAGAGATGGAATCTTAAAGGCAAAGAAAGTAATTGGGAAACTTGTTTGTTTGTTTTGGTGTTAAGTTTTATGAGTTCTTTACATATCCTGGAAATTAATGCTCTACCTGAGGTACAGGTGGCAAAGATTTTCCCCATTCCATAGGCTTTCTCTTCATACTCTTATTTCCTTTGCTATGAATGAAGAAGCTCTTTTAGTTTGATGCCATTTATTGAATATTAATTTTACTTCTTATGCTTTAGGAGTCTTTGTAATGAAGTCATATCCTGAGCCAATATGTTGAAGAGTTGGGCCTACATTTTCTTCTAGTATGTACAGGGTTTCTGATCAATAAATGGGCAAAGGAACTGAAAAGACACTTCACAGAAGAAGAAATACGAATGGTCAACAAATATACGAAAAAGTTTTCAACATCTTTAGCAGTTAGAGAAAAACTGCACTGAGATTTCATCTTACTCCAGTAAGAATGGCAATTATAAGAATACAAGTACCAATAAATGTTGGCGAGGATATAGGGGAAAAGGTACACTCATAACATTGCTGGTGGGATTGCAAACTGGTACAACCACTCTGGAAAGCAATATGGAGATTCTTCAAAGAACCAGCATAAAATTAGCATACTGCCATGACACAGTCACATTAACGTTTATGGCAGCTCAAATGACAATAGCTAAGCTATGGAACCAACCTAAGTGCCCTTCAACAGATGAATGAATAAAGAAAATGTAGTTTATGTACACAATGGAATATTACTTAGCCATAAAGATATTATGACATTTGCAAGTAAAGGGATGGGTCTATAGATGATCATGCTAAGTGAGTTAAGCCAATCCCCAAAAGCCAAAGGTCGAATGCTTTTTCTGATATGTGGAAGCTGACCCACTCACAATAAGGGAGGGCAGGATAGATATTCGGTAGATTGGACAATGAGGAATGGAGGGAAGGGAGGGAGATAGGAAAAGGAAAGACAGTGGAATGAATCTGACATAATTTTCCTTTGTACAAATATGAAAACATCACAGTGAATCCCACCAACATGTACATCCACAAGAACGGGGTCCCAGCTAGAATAAGATATATTCCATGATTGTGTACTTACATAAAAATAGATTCTACTGTCATGTATAAGTAAAAAGCACTAATAAATAGATAAATAAGGCAAAGGAATCATGATGCTCTAAACATTTACAATGAAAGCCAAAATAATTTTGAGCCCGTTGAGCACCAAGAAAACCATCAATTCAGAGAGGATTTTCATTTAATTGATCCTTTGGAAACCTGTCTCTCTGACCTGCCTCTGTGAAATGGACTTGAATATTTTGTGTATTGCCTCTTACTCTCCTTCCTCCCCAGTAACTCCTGCTAAGAACTACCTGAAAATTTGTGGTGGGTCCAGTTTCATAGCCACAGTTGATCAGTTTATTCACATGACGGTGTAACTATGCGAATGAACGTCCTTCTTCTTTGAAGTGAATGGTCCTGGTTTCCAAATTGTTCTCTGCTTATTTTGATCTTTTTTATTTTCAAATGATGAAGGCTTTTATTTTCTAACTTAAAATTTTAATTTTATATATATTTTTCTGTTTTGTAGCACATGTTGGTAATACTGTTATTTATGCTTAAACTAAAAATAGGCATGGTTAGGCTAGGCATTCTGAAAAGGTCAAATGTAAAGGCTGGCCATAAAAATCACCAGTGTGGAACACACTCAAAAGTCCTTCTAGCTTATTTTGTTTATATAATGCCTCCTAGGCTCATCGTTGTTGCCAAAGACAGGATTACTTTCCCCCCTTTTTACAGCTTAAGAGCATTCCAGGGTACATCCACTGCATTTTCTTTATCAGTTGATTTGTTGATGCACCCTTAGGTTGGTAAGATAAGCCAGGCACAGAAAGACAAATACTGCCTGATCTTTCTCCTATGGGGAATCCCAAAAATTGTACTCATAGAAGCAGAAAGCAAAGTGGTGTTTACCGGAAGATGAGGTAATAGGGAGACATTGACTCAAGGATGTAAAACCAGGAGAGATAAATTCAAGAAATCTGTTTCTGTACTTCAAAACTGCCAATCAAAGGGATTTTAAGTGTTCTAACCTTAAAGTGTGTGAAATAAAGCACCGGTTGTCTTGATTTATCAATTCCACAACGTCTACACATGTCAAAACATCACACTGTACACCATAGATGGACACAATTTTTATTTGTCAATTAAAAAGTTCTACCATGATGAAAGAAACCCAGAGGCAGCAAGATCTTTCAGATCTTGCATAAATAACAGATTGACACACTCTGCCCATGTGAGCTAAGTAAACCATGAAGGAACTCTCACTCGCTGGAAGTCCAGCCTAGCCCATGTTGACCTTTAGCAGTTTATACTTCCTCATATAGTTGAGAAAGTGGACCGAGCAATGGAATCCTCTTCCAAGCGGAGGAGTTAACAGCACTGAAGCTCATCTCTCCTCCCCAATAATGAGCCACTGTGCAAGAACAGGACCCCGCTTAGCGTTTTACCAAGAGGGAGCCCCTTCTTCTGAATATGTTGTGTGCTGTCTCTCGCCTTCCTTCCTCACTTCCAAATTGTAAACGTTTATTTATTTCTAATTATAATCATTAGTTAGCATAACAACTGCTCTACAATAGCATAGAAAATTTTATAATGCAGACAAAAAAATTTTGGTGTTTTAGTGCCCTCACACAAACAGATGCACATCATCACTTCAGTTTACATGAAGTAAATAAGAAAAGCTATCAGGTAACAGCCTGTTTCTTTTCCCCCTGAGATGGCAGTATATCATGAACAACCTTTCAGTTAACAATTAGAGAGCCGAATCATTCATTATCATGGCTACGAATATATTCCTTTTTTATCTATACCCCCTGTTGTTGGTCGCTTTAATAAACAATAACTTTGCATTTAATTAAGATATATTTCTAAAAGTGGCATTGCTGGGTGAAGCATATACACATTTTTAAAGTTTGTCTTTAAATGTCAGCAAATTGCTATCTAGAAAATGTGGGTCTACCAATGCTACTACTATCAGCAAATGGGTATTAATAGGTGAAAAATACAGTATTAAAAGCATGACTTCAATTTGTATTTGTTTGACACAGAGAAGATTGAACACTTTTTATATGCATATTGATTGATTATATTCCTTATTTCCCAAATATTCCTTTTATAATCTTTACCATTAAACATTTAAAAATTTTTTCAAATGTATCTCCTTCGTTTACTTTAAACAGCTTTGTCTACATGCAATGTTCTTTTTTTAATTTATTTTTGTTGTAAACAAATGGGATACTTGTTGTTTCTCTGTACATGGAGTAACAGCATACCATTTGTGTAATCATACATGTACATAGGGTAATGTTGTTTGACTCATTCTGTTATTTTTTCCCTTACCCCCACCCCTCCCACCCCTCTTTTCCCTCTATACAGTCCCTCCTTCCTCCATTCTTTCCCCCTCCCTCCCCCCATTATGTGTCATCATCCACTTATTAGCGATATCATTCGTCCTTTGGCTTTTTGAGATTGGCTTATCTCACTTAGCATGATATTCTTCAATTTCATCCATTTGCCTGCAAATGCCATAATTTTATTATTCTTTATGGCTGAGTAATATTCCATTGTATATATATATACCACAGTTTCTGTATCCATTCATCGATTGAAGGGCATCTAGGTTGGTTCCACAATTTGGCTATTGTGAATTGAGCAGCTAAGAATATTGATGTGGCTGTATCTCTGTAGTATGCTGATTTTAAGTCCTTTGAGTATAGGCCAAGGAGTGGGATAGCTGGGTCAAATGGTGATTCCATTCCAAGTTTTCTAAGGAATCTCCACACTGCTTTCCAGAGTTGCTGCACTAATTTGCAACCCCACCAGCAATGTATGAGTGTACCTTTTTCCCCACAACCTTTCCAACACCTTTTGTTGCTTGTGTTCTTGATAATCGCCATTCTAATTGGGGTGAGATGGAATCTTAGGGTAGTTTTGATTTGCATTTCTCTTATTACTAGAGATGTTGAACATTTTTTCATATGTTTGTTGATTGCTTGTAGACCTTCTTCTGTGGAGTGTCTGTTCATTTCCTTAGCCCATTTGTCGATTGGGTTATGTGTATTCTTGGTGTAGAGTGTTTTGAGTTCTTTATAGATTCTGGAAATGACTGCAATGTTCTTGCATTCATCATGTTACCAATTTTTACCCTAGATTCTTATTCGCTCTTTAATATTACTAATAATAAATTACTTTTTTGCCTTTCACAAGTTTCGTATTTTTCTTCAGTTAAATATTCATTGTCGTTAAGGCATCTGATTGGTTTAAAAAGTTCTCAAGTCAGGATAATATCGTCAGTCTGTTTTCTTTTAAGCACTTTATTTGTAAAATGTAAATTGTTACTTCATCAGAGTTTATTTTGGTGTGGATTTGAGAAAAGGATTTAACACTTTTTCTCCCCAAACCTTTGGTTGGGACACCGCATAGAAAAATCTCAGGGAGCTGGGAATTCCAAGAAGCTTCGCGCCTTCCAAGCATCGACTCAGCGGCAGAGCGGGGATGGTGTGGGCGGCAGGCTCAGCGGGTCCAAGACAGAAATCAGCACAGAGAGACAGAAGCATCAGCTCGCTATGCAGTGTTTCACATTTCTCCATCATTAAATATAAGAAGAATTACTATTGACGAACTGGAGCATGACTGCATTACACTTATAAATATTTAAATGAGAAAAACAGTGGCAAAAATCTACTAAGGGCAGAAATATGAGAAGGAAGCCTGACCAGTGTGCAGATGAGGGACTTCGAAGGGGAACCCAGACTGCATTAGAAAGGACACCTGATGAATGATGGAGGCTAGTCTCCTTCCTGGGTTGTACTGAGAAATGCATTAGGATAGGAGGAGAAATGTAGAGCTTGTGGTTTTTAAGGTACCACAGAGTAATTTGCCAGGGGTAGAATATTTTCAGCAGCATTAGTCATCATTATCGTCATTGTCATCATCTATGAAAAAACAAAACAATTTGAAAGTTGCAGCTTGTGTTTAAGGATAATTGTATTATTGAACTAGAGCAAAGAGGATGTCTGTATTTTCTGATTTTGTAAAGTGAGATGATTGAACTGTATCTTTTAAAGTGACATTCAGGCTCGTTGGCTCCTTTCCCTGACTTGTCTTTCCTTATATGGGGAAGAAAATAGCAGGATTCTGCAGTTTGCGGCTGGTTTGCTTCAAGCCCAGGTCTGTCTCACTCAGGTTCTTGAAAACCCCAAAGAGTTAAGAAAATGCAGCCCAAAGGAAACCATTTGGATAGGTCAGAGGCACAGTTAGTAACAATTCTTGGTAGTAATTGTTCTTCTTATAACAACAACAGTAACCCACGTGTGGAACTCCTGTATTCCATTGTTCGGAGTCCTCATATAAAGCTCTAGTTACTAGTGGTCAAGTACCCAGCCAGGGACTCTGCTTCCTACAGTACAGGGATGGAGGAAGAAGGGATGGAGGTATTTTTGGAATGAATTTCCTAAGTGCAGCCACACATTGCTCAGCATGAACATGTTTTGAGGAATGCGTTGGTAGGTGATTTTGTTATTGTGTGAACATCATAGTGTCCTTACATAAATTCAGATAGTGTAGGTCAGTCACTCAAGGTGGCTTCTTGATGCACTCAAGAGAGGGCGTAAAAGGAATGTATGAGGCTGGTGCATAAAATGACATGACATTTTTATGATAAACACCTTTTTGAGTGTAGGGAATACATTCTAAAATATTGATTTAAGAGTATATTAGATGCATAAACTGTTAACGTAGTCACTTATGAATAGTATCACATCTTATGTACTGTAATAGTTGTTTGTGCTGTACTTTTATACGAGTGGCACTGCAGAAGGATTGACACCAACATTTACACAAACCCGTCAGTGTGTGTGTGCTTTGATGCTGTGCTGCTAATGCTGATGTCACTGGGGAATTTTTCAGCTCCATTATAACTTTGTGGGATCACCGTCTTGTGTGGTCAGTTGTTGATTGAAATGTCATTATGCAGTCTGTGGCAGTACAAGGAGAGTTTCTTTTTTTTCCTAGCTAATTTTTAAGAATTTTTTATTGGTGCATTAAATATGCATATTACTGGGATTCATTGTTACATATTCATATATGCATGCAGCATAATTTGGTTAATTTTATCCTGCGGACCTTCCCATTACCCCCCTCCTCCCTTCTCCAGTTCCCTTCCTCTACTCTACAGGTCTTCCTTCTGTTTTCATGAGACCCTGACTCCCCTTCATTCCCCTAACTTTTTTTTTTAAACTTCCACATACAAGAGAAAACATATTGCCCTTGACTTTCTGAGTTTGGCTTATTTCACTTATTTCTCAAGTTCTATGTATTTTTCTGCAAAGGACATAATATGTTCTTATGGATGAATAAAAGTCCATTTCGTGTGTGTGTGTGTGTGTGTGTGTGTGTGTGTGTATTTTTCTTTATCCATTCATCTGTTGATGGGTACCTAAGCTGGTTCCATAATTTGGCTATTGTGAACTGTGCTACTATAAATGTTAGAATGCCTGTATCACTATAGTATGCTGATTTTAATTCTTCTGGATAAATGCTGAGGGATGGTATAGCTGGATCCATTCCTAGTCTTTTGGGGAACCTCAAGGAGAGACTCTTGATGCTTAATCCATCCTGTGTTCCTTTGTGTCAAATTGGGATTCAAAGAAGTTGTTTAAAGTTGGTTTGGCTGACCCTCCTTCATGGTTATAATTGTGTCTACATTATTGTTACTCTCTTTCCCTTACATCCATTCTATTCAGGTTAATGGCTCTACTAACTATTGCTTGGTGTTTTTCATCCTTTGGTCTCATCTGGGTTGTTCCAGTGTTGTTTCTGAGCTCACCTTCAAATTTAGTTCCAAGAAATTTGACTAAATACTGGGTGTTATGCTTTGGATGTGAAGTGTCCCCCAAAAGCTCATGTGTGAGATAATGCAAGAAGGTTTGGAAGAGAAATGATTGTGTGTGTTATAGCCTTAACTTAATCAGTGAATTAATCCCTAATGGGAACAACTGGGTTAAGTAATGGGATGCATCTGGAGTGTGACTGGAGGAAGGGGTTCATTGGGGTGTATATATTTTGTATCTGGAGCATGGAATCTCTCTCTCTCTGCTTCTTGATCATCATGTGAGCTGGTTGCCTCCGACACCCTCTTCTGTCACGATGTTCTGGCTCACCTGAAGCCCCAAGGAATAGAGTCAGTCTTCTATGAATTAAGACCTATTCTATGAAACTGTGAGCTCAGAAGTTAACTTTTCCTCCTCTACAGTTGTTCTGGTGGGGTCTTTTAGTCACAGCAGTGAAAAAGTTGACTAAAACACTGGGTCAGTGCTTTTCCAACATCAGTGTGCTTAGGAATCCTATGGCTATTTTGTCAAAATGCACAACTGATTCAAGAGGTCTGTTGAATCAAGTGTACAGATGATGTTGATGCTGCAGGTCCATATATCACAGTTTAAGTAGTGAGGGTCTAGATCATCTAATCTAGTTATTGGCATTTTAGTCCTAAATTTCTGGCTTCTTTCAACTCTCCAATGACTCCTACCTAACATCTCTGAAGCAGTCCAGTTTCTGGAGTGTTCTTCAATAGTGCCACAAAGGCCTTGACTCCAAACTTTTGCTTCAAGTTATTATCACTGTGATCTTTCTAGTCCCTGTCTCACCTCCTAGGTGAGCCTTTTCCCCACAGTCCCAGTCTTCTGAAGCTCCCTCCTCTCTGGCTTTCTGTAAGAATGCCAATCATCTGCCCTTGGTAATATGTCAGGGGCAACAAACCCTGCAACTTCACCATGCATGTATGAGTTCAGTGAAGTAAAGCTAGTCTTGTTGAAGTAAGCTGTCTTCTTTTGTCTTTTTTATTTTCTACACGGGTATTCTATTAGGCAGGAGCCAAGGCTGACTCAGAGATAGCATGGCCCTATTTCAAAAGCCAAAGCTGTCTTTACCATCCCTGTTTATGCACAGGATGTGGTCTCTGGCCCATCCCCGAAGTTATCTCTAACTTGCACCAATCATTCAGAATAATCCTAGATGTAGCCATGGGGAATATGTCAAGGTGGGCATAACCGTGTCTTCTGTTACCTTCAAAGTAAAGGAAAATGTTTGTATTTTTTACCCAGTTTTCCTTTCCTTTAAATTTCCAGAGTAATTTATCTGGAGCTGTATTTTCACCGTCAGGAATTTCCTCGATGTTTTTGTTCTACTTGGTAAAATGAAAACCCCTTTCCCTTTATACTTATATACTTTGAATCTACCTGGTCATTTTCTTTGTTGATATGAAGGTGATAACACACTGCAGAATGGAAAAAAATGTTCTAAAATATTATACCCAATAAAATGCATGATAAGTTGAAAACTCTGGACTTGTTTCTATATAAATATGAGAAAAAAAAATCTGAGGTTTTGTTTAATGAAGAATTTAGGGTACCATGATGTCATTTACTTATTCTCAGAGGCATTGTCTTCATGTGCCTTTTCTGGGGATATAAATTTATCCCCAAAGGAGATAACCCTGAATCTTTTCCAAATGCTGTTGGTGGTTAGATATAGTGTTATAATAGACTTGCCCAATATTTGTGGTCTCCTTAATCCTACTTTTAATGTGGACATTAAACTGTACCTTTAGATAGTATTAGGTCGAGCCAGAAAAAAAGTCCATGTTGCTATTTAAAGGAGAAGAAAGCAACTTTTGAATGTCTTTGTTGTTTTATACTATCTTAGTACTGGCTATGGATTTTGGAATAATATTTTATGTTCTATGAGAACAATAATTAGACCTTTCAATTTTTAGCGCTTTTCTCCTAAATCTCTTAAGGTCAAAAATCATGAATAAATCCATGCTTGATAGACTGAAAGGTTTTAGCTTCAGAGAGTTGTCAGTAGACTTCAAATTGGAGTGGTCTTTCAGTTCTGTTACTTGCAAGTTATTGATAAATTTGCACACCACTGGTTGCGGTCCTGATGAATATATTCATGGACCATGGAGCATGGCTTGATATTTAGAGAAATCCCAGATGCGATTTTTATAAAAATTTAAATAGCGTTGGAAATGTTACTTGGGATTGACTATTTAAAATATAACTTAAAATTAGGAATATGTGCTATTATATTTTTAGTTATAGATTATGTGTAAACAATGTAAATAATTGATGATAAACCACAAATGATGTTGTTAGGCTATTCAATTTAAGCTGTCTTCACTAATGCTAATCACAACACAGATGAAGTATTCACAAAAATTAAGAGGTTTAGGCGATTAAATTCTAACCTTTATACTGACAGAAAAGCTAAGAGAATTATAAACTGTGGATATCTCAAGAATTAATGAACTGCAAGTCTGATAATAACTCGTAGGGTGGGGATAGGAAACTTGACATTTAATGACCATTTATGTAGTCTAGAATACAGCTGAACTTTTTATTTCAGCCAATGAAGTATAATTTAAAAATGTCCATTTAGGTTTTTCTGTTTAGGTGAGAATGGAGCACCTATGTACCATTCCTGAAATTTAAATTTAACTGGGAATCTTGTATTTTTATTTGTATCTGGCAGTTCAGATTTAATTAGCTTGAAGAGAGATAAGATGGTGAGATAAGAAGATAAGAATTGGTTTTATAATGCTGAGAGTTGACTTAAACCCCAGTGGGTCCTTCGAAAGTGTTTTTGGGAATGATGATGTATATTTGCTAATAATGAATACAGTATTCATCACCAAGGTGTTGTTCTCATGGAAGGGTACTTTAACAGGAGAGACCATGACTTGGATTCACAGAGGGCCTATGCACTCCTGGACCTGAAGGGAGAAATGGGCACAATGAATCTAAAGTGAGGTGGCCTCTTTTTACATGTTTTATTTTCAACTAATAGGAATTTGGGGTGCAAAGAGTAAATCAGTAGGTTTCTTTATCCAGTTGGGAAATAATTTACTAGAATCATGATAATTGGTCATTAGGACTGCCTTGTTAAGTTCTACCAAATCCTGGGCAATATATAGGTCACTATGATAACTTGCTTACCAATTGTATCATCATCATCATGGACCCAACACAGAGAAGATCATTTAAATCATTCACTGGTCATTTTTATTTCCCTCTTCAGGAAAATGTCATATCTTGAAGAAGTGGTTAATTATCCCAAAATCTGGAGCTATTCTAGTAGATACCAAGATAACTTTGAAATTCCATTTTTGTTTTGGGAAGCAAGAAGATGACTTCCAAAGTGGTTGATATGATCTGGTGTGTTGATATGATACTGAGAGTATGTTGACAGATGAATTCTAAGAAAGAAAGCTGTAGATGGGCTTGTGAATTTCCACATTGATCAGTGTGTACTCTTTATTCATTTGCAAATTTGGATTACAAAGGTACATCCTCTAAAATTTATTTAGTAACCATCTCAAATCTGACATATGTTTAGAATTCAGCTTGTTTAAATTATGGACTTCAAAATCCTATCTTACTCATGTTGAGGACTCTTGCCAGCTGACATATTTTAAAGAAAATATTACTTTAAGGATATACTGATTTTTATTTTCTTATAAATTATTATCATCTGCAGATTATGTCGATATGTAAATATAGGGTGATGTAGTAGTGGGGGAAGTTGACCATTTAACAAATATTAGGGTTGTTATTTGTTAGTCTTACTGATCTAACTTCACTGGCTATAGCAACATATATTCAATAACCTGAATCTTCTCCCTCATTGTACAAACCTGTGGATGATTTTTTGTGCCTGTGTTTATTCCATATGGATCCCTATTCATTGGACATACTTAATTGTCTAAAGGCTCTCAAACTTTTCCTGAGAAAGAAACACCAATATAATGAATGCTCCAAGGCAAAGAGTGAATATAACTGAGAGAGAGAGCTTTGACTTGACTCCTCTCCTACTGGAAATACCAGAAATTCAGAGAGGAGTTTGTGAATATAGAAGCCAATGTACCAATCATGAAAATATTTAACTGATTATGGGTCCAATATTTTGTAGGTCCTCATTTCAATTAGTACTTCTCAATGTTTTCTAAGAGGATATTCTATTTTAAAAATATTGTTCTAGTTAACCTACTGTGCAATAATAGGGTAGCTATAGTCTACAGCAACTTCTGATGTATTTCAAAATCATTAGAAGAGCACAAAGTTTCCAAACACATAGCAATGATAAGTATATAAGGAAATAGAAATATTGATTGCCCTGATTGGGTCATTACATAGTCCATATGTGAATTATCATACTGTCCCTCATAAATACATACAAGTATTATGTGTCAATTTAAAAAATACATTATTCTGTAAGTAAGCTTAAGTCTTAATGTTGCTCACTTATTATATATGTAATTTAAAATAAATTCACTCTTACGGATTTTTTTTGGAAAACAAAAGCATATGAAATCATCAAGGACTGATGGGCACTTCACTTTATTTGCCTGCTTCTGAACTAGGTTATCTCAATTCTACCTGCATTATCTGAGTGTTTCTGAAGAGGGATATATTGCAACCTCTTTAGAGCCTGGGATTTTCAATAATTCTCAATCTCAAATGCCCAGTTGATGCAAAGAAGGAAGCTTTGTAAAAATCTTATGCCTGGGCCCCAGATCTTGGTTTGGTAGATTTAATAAATAAAAATATAGGATGTCCAGTTAAATTTAAATTTCAGACAATTGTTTAATATAATTAAGTTAAAGAAGTATGTTCTGTGTTTTTTCTGGTAACCTTGCTTGTGATGTAATTGGGCTAGGGTGTGGTCTGGCCATTGTTGTTTCTATAAATTCCCCAGGTGAATACAACGTGCAGTGGACTTGGGAACCCCAGGCTAGGTTGACAGAAAAAGGCAGGGTCTGTAGGAGATCCCCAAAGTCTGTGAAGTGCAGCTTCCAGCACCCTCCCATCTGATTCACTAGGATGGAGTTGAAGAACTTTGACAAACGTGGCAGTTAATTCTGGTTGCAGGTGGTCTGTGGAGCACACTTTGACAAACACTGTTTTAGGGCAAATTAGCAAGCACTGCTCTCTCTCTCTCTCTCTCTCTCTCTCTCTCTCTCTCTCTCTCTCTCTCTCATTAGCCTTATTCTGATTTCATGTTATTATTTTAAAAAAAATCTCAGAATAGTAAAATCCCAGAGCACAGCCTAATACACTGTTTAGGAATGAACATTTATTTTCATATATTAGAACAAATGATATGGATTAGTAAGATATTTTTCAGAAGAATATTAAAAATCAATTTGATTGTGTTCTGTAGTTTGCTATCATTTCTCATGTAGCAAATAGAAGGAGCATATCTTCTGAATTGCAAAGTGGGATCATTGTGGTGACAATGTGGACTTTAAAGGCTATGCTGTTTTAAGGACTCTAATCTTCAGTAACTGGAGGAAGTGACCTTTGAAGACACAGAGCCTGGGGAATTGACACAATTTGGGATTGGTTGTAAACTCATGCTGAGCAAAATGTCTATGAGAGCACACTCTACAAGGTTAATAGTCTGAATTTTTTTCAAGATTGTATACCAGGCAAAAGAAGTGGATAATTAACACTGCTGGTGCTGAGGGCTACTTCTTTTTTCATTTCTTATGTGGTTTTGGTAATAAAGAGAACAAAGACATTCTGTCTTATTTTAGCCTTTTAGTTTTGGTGATTTCTGAGTTCCAAATTGATATTTTTTTCTAAGACTTGAAGAAAACCCAGGGAAGTAAAAATCGTGCTTTCTTTTCAAGGGTCATTTAGATTGATGGAAATCTATACTGCTATTAATGATCCAAAGTAATTCCTTATGGGTACAATTATTTCTCATAATCTATCATGGCATTGTGGATTAGTCCCAAAGCCTATTTTTTATTGGTAAACATTTTCATATGCCATCATTGGCCCCAAGTCCCTTTCCATGATTCTTTAGGTAGTGTGGTCTTTGGCTTATTTACTCCTTTTGTTTCAATTTTTCTCCAATGTGGAAATAATTTAGGCCATATTTTGTAAGTACCTCTGCTTAGAATTTTGTTTTAGCAAAACAGAACAATTTGCTTTTTATTACTAACATTTACTAATTAGTCAATTGGATCAACTGTTCTAAATTGTGACATTGTGCCTGGACACTAAATGGCTACTGTAACAAAACGTGTGATCCCTTTCAGGTCCTAAGTTCTATTGGTTTAATTTTGAGTCTAGTAAACTCTCTCACCTACATTAGTAGCTCAGGTTTATGCAGATCTTTACAGCAGAACCAATGACTTACATGCGTTCTTAAGTTTGATTTCAAGAGTGTTATGCAGGGCAGGGGTAATTTTCCATATCAGGAGCTCCGGCTCAGAGTTGAAAGAGGCATAAGCTCATGAATTTGTAACTGCTGGGACTTTCCCTTGATCGTGAACCCTCTGACTCACACCTTTCCCACTCCATCATAACTGTCTCTTATTAGAACAGACCAAACCACGCAAAATAACATAGACGTGCAGTGGGTGGGTTACTCTTATCAAGGAAAATATTACTTTATTTTTTTTTAAAGTATTGACCAGAAAAGTAGTAAAAGAGGACACTTTTTGTGTCAATCAGAAAAAAAAGAAAATAAGATTTGAAAGCAAGCTGATGGGAAAACTGTCATGAAAGAGTGTCACATAGCAGCACAATCATATTCAACATACTCTTCCAACTTTGTTTCTGGGAGGGAAAACAAGGTACAAAGGGATTGGCACAAATGTGAAAGAGTGTTCTGTTGTTTAAATTTTTATATTTTAGGGATGAAGAGGATGTGAATTATGTAGTGTGAACTTCAGTAACCAAGACAAGAGAGGAATTAGGAAGGATCTCGTATCTCCTATCACCAAGGGGCAGTGCAGAATGGGCATATACTGTGGCCTGTCTTCATACTGATGGGGGCAGAGGCAAATATCGTCCAAAGCTGTAGAAAGCCAGGTCGTTTGATTTCCCATGACCACTGAGACAGTTTGGACATAGATTAAAGCACCTGATAACCTATATGGGGGGCCTTTTGGTTTCAGTTGGGAAAATGACTGTTTTCCAAGAACTGTAGATGGGTTGCAGGCTGAAACTGCTTGAATTGAAGGGGCAATGGTAGTGAAGTCAGGGGAGACTAGCAGGTTCAGATTAATCAAAGACTAAAGCTGAGAATCATTTAGAATAAATGCACCTGACTCCGGCAGTGGGCTCCTCCCACAGGGCCATTCTCCAGCAACTTGGAGCAGGCCCCCCAGTGAGAGCCTTTCTGCACAGAACCAAGCTTCAGTTCCCTGAACCAGGGCGGTGAGTTCCTGGCCACAGGTTGCTTCAGGGACCAGGACAGGGCAGCCAGGGACTTCCCCAAGCAGCCCGCAGCCCGGCCCCCTCCGGCGGATGCGCCTATCTAGGCTAGCTTCTCGGAGCAGACCGCCCAGTGAGAGCCTTTCCACACAGAGCCAGCCACAAGTCCCCAAGCCAGCGGTGACCTGCGGCCCGCAAGCAGCCTCTGGGACCAGGGCAAGGCTGCCAGAGACCTCTCCAGGCGGACGTGCCCCCCGGCCCCGGGCAGCAGGCTTTCTCCACGGGGTGATCCAAGATGGCAGACTAGAGGGTGACTGCATCTCCAGTTGCTCCAGAACCCAGGATTCAAGAAGGGGAGGCATTGAGAAACTCGGACTAAAATAGAGCCTCGGGGTGAGTCTCCCCCACCCGGTGAAGTGGTGAAGCGCTGCCCAGGTGGCAGGCCCGGATTTGGGTGGCTTATTAGAGTAAGGCAGAGCTGCAAGAGTCCTCCCCAGGCGGCCCTGCCCACTCCGGCAGTGGGCTCCTCCCACAGGGCCACATTCTCCAGCATCTCGGAGCAGGCCCCCCAGTGAGAGCCTTTCTGCACAGAACCAAGCTTCAAGTCCCTGAACCAGGGCAGCAAGTTCCTGCCCACAGGTTGCTTCAGGGACCAGGACAGGGCAGCCAGGGACTTCCCCAAGCAGCCCACAGCCTGGCCCCCTCCGGTGGGAAGCACCTTTCCAGGCTAGCTTCTTGGAGCAGACCCCCCAGTGATAGCCTTTCCACACAGAGCCAGCTCCAAGTCCTGGAACCAGTAGAGGACTAGGGGCATCTTTCCTTGGAAGCACTGCATTATCAAGTTACTCCAGGATTTCAGGCTACTGATGGCAGGAAGGAGATACACTGGAAATCTGCAGGGACAATATAAGTCAATAGAAGAATTCTGAAATATCACAAAGTCCCACTGACATCTGACCAATATGAGAAAACAAGGGAAGAAAATGTCCTAAACAAACCTAGATACTATATCAATAAAACCCAATGACAGCACAGCAGAAGAAATGTCAGAAAGGGAGTTCAGAATGTACATAATTAAAATAATCAGGGAAGCAAACGAGGAGATGAAAGAGCAAATGCAGGCATTAAATGATCGTACCAATCAACAGTTAAAGGAGCAAATACGGGAAGCAAAAGATCATTTCAATAAAGAGTTAGAGATATAGAAAAAAAACCAAACAGAAATCCTTGAAATGAAGGAAACAATAAACCAAGTTAAAAACTCCATGGAAGGCATAACCAATAGGATAGAACACCTGGAATACAGAACCTCAGATATTGAAGACAAAAAATTTAATCTTGAAAACAAAGTTGACCAAACAGAAAAGATGGTAAGAAATCATGAAGAGAATCTACAAGAATTATGGGATATCATGAAAAGGCCAAATTTAAGAATTATTGGGATTGAGGAAGGCTTAGAGAAACAAACCAAAGGAATGCACAATCTATTCAATGAAATAATATCAGAAAATTTCCCAAACCTGAAGAATGAAATGGAAAACCAAGTACAAGAGGCTTATAGGACTCCAAATATACAAACAGACCCACACCAAGGCACATTATAATGAAAATACCTAACATACAAAATAAAGACAGAATTTTAAAGGCCGTGAGAGAAAAGAATCAAATTACATTCAGGAGGAAACCAATACGGATATCAGCAGATTTTTCAATCCAGACCCTAAAAGCTAGAAGGGCCTGGAACAACATTTACCAAGCCCTGAAAGAAAATGGATGCCAACCAAGAATCTTATACCCAGCAAAACTTACTTTCAGATTTGATGATGAAATAAGATCCTTCCATGATAAACAAAAGCTAAAGGAATTTACAAAAAGAAAGCCAGCATTGCAGAACATTCTCAGCAAAATATTCCATGAGGAAGAGATGAAAAACAACGATGCAAATCAGCAATGGGAGGAACTAGCCTAAAGGAATAGCCAAATAAGGGGAAACCAAATCATGTCAAAAAACAAAAATGAGTCAAATGACTGGGAATACAAATCATATCACAATAATAACCCTGAATGTTAATGGCCTGAACTCATCAATCAAAGACATAGACTGGCAGAATGGATTAAAAAGAAAAATCCAACAATTTGCTGCCTGCAAGAGACTCATCTCATAGAAAGAGATACCCATAGACTAAAGGTGAAAGGATGGGAAAAAACATACCATGCACATGGACACAGCAAAAAAGCTGGAGTATCCATCCTCATTTCAGATAATGTGGACTTCAAGCCAAAACTAGTCAGAAGGGATAAAGAAGGACATTACATACTGCTTAAGGGAAGCATAAATCAGCAAGACATAACAATCATAAACATCTATGCCCTGAACATTGGCTCATCCATGTACATCAAACAAATCCTTCTCAATTCCAGAAATCAAATAGACCACAACACAATAATACTAGGCGATTTTAACACACCTCTCTCAGTGCTGGATAGATCATCCAAAGAAAAATTGAATAAAGAAACCATAGATCTCAATAACACAATCAACAATTTAGACTTAACCAACTTATATAGAATATACCATCCAACAAAGAACGAATACACCTTCTTCTCAGCAGCACATGGATCCTTCTCTAAAATAGACCAAGTCTTATGCCACAAAGCTACTGTTAGCAAATACAAGAAGATAGAGATACTACCTTGTACTCAGATCATAACGGATTGAAATTAGAAATAAATGGCAGAATAAAAAACAGAAACTTCTCCAATACCTGGAGATTAAATAATACACTATTATATGATGAATGGATAACAGAAGACATCAGGAGGGAATTAAAAAAATTCTTAGAAGTAAATGGGAACAAAGACACATCATATCAAAATCTCTGGGACACTATGAAAGCAGTACTTAGAGGAAGATTTATTTCATGGGGCGCATTCAACAAAAGAAGTAGAAATGAACAAATAAACGATTTAACACTACAGCTCAAAGCCCTAGAAAAAGAAGAGCAGACCAACACCAAAAGTAGTAGAAGACAGGAAATAGTTAAAATCAGAGCAGAAATCAACGAAATTGAAACAAAAGAAACAATCAGAAAAATTAACAAAATAAATAGTTGGTTCTTTGAAAAAATAAACAAAATTGATAGACCCTTAGCCACACTAACAAAGAGAAAGAGGGAGAAAACTCAAATTACTAAAATTCGGAATGAACAAGGAAATATCACAATAGACACGAGTGAAATACAAAACATAATTAGAAGCTATTTTGAAAATCTCTACTCCAACAAAACAGAAAACCTCGAAGACATCAACAAGTTTCTAGAGACATATGAATTACCTAAACTGATTGAGGATTGATTAAATAAATCAATTTCAAGCAATGAAATAGAAGAGGTCATCAAAAGCCTACCAACAAAGAAAAGTCCGGGACCAGATGGGTTCTCAGCCGAGTTCTACAAAACCTTTAAAGAAGAGCTCATTCCAATACTTCTCAAAGTATTCCATAAAATAGAAGAGGAGGGAACCCTCCCAAACTCATTCTATGAAGCCAATATCACCCTGATACCTAAATCAGACAGAGACACATCAAGGAAAGAAAATTTCAGACCAATATCCTTAATGAACATCAATGCAAAAATTCTCAACAAAATTTTAGCTAATCGCATACAAAAATATATTAAAAAGATAGTGCACCACGATCAAGTGGGTTTTATCCCAGGGATGCAAGGTTGGTTCAACATCCGGAAATCAATAAATGTCATTCACCATATCAACAGACTAAAAGTTAAGAATCACATGATTATTTCAATAGATGTAGAAAAAGCATTTGATAAAATACAGCATCCCTTCATGCTCAAAACATTAGAGAAAATTGGGGTAGTGGGAACATTCCTTAACATTGTAAAGGCCATCTACGCTAAGCCCATGTCCAATATCATTCTAAATGGTGAAAAACTGAAAGCATTCCCCCTAAAAACTGGAACAAGACAGGGATGCCCTCTTTCACCACTTCTATTCAATATCTTTCTTGAGACTCTAGCCAGAGCAATTAGACAAACCAAAGAAATTAAAGGGATACGAATTGGAAAAGAGGAACTCAAACTATCCCTGTTCTCTGATGACATGATTATATATTTAGAGGAACCTGGAAATTCCACCAGAAAACTCTTAGAACTCATAAGTGAATTCAGTAAAGTAGCAGGTTACAAGATCAATGCTCATAAATCCAATGCATTTTTATACATCAGTGATGAATCTTCAGAAAGAGAAATTAGGAAAACTACCCCATTCACAATAGCCTCAAAAAAAAAAAAAAAAAAAAAAAAAAACTTGGGAATCAATCTCACAAAAGAGGTGAAAGACTTCTACAATGAGAACTACAGAACACTAAAGAAAGAAATTAAAGAAAACCTTAGAAGATGGAAAGATCTCCCATGTTCTTGGATAGGCAGAATTAATATTGTCAAAATGGCCATACTACAAAAAGTGCTATACAGATTCAATGCAATTCCAATTAAAATCCCAATGGTGTACCTTACAGAAATAGAGCAAGCAATTATGAAATTCATCTGGAAGAATAAGAAACCCAGAAGAGCTAAAGGAATCCTCAGTAGAAAGAGTGAAGCAGGGGGTATTGCAATACCAGATCTTCAACTCTACTACAAAGCAATAGTAACAAAAACGGCATGGTATTGGTACCAAAATAGACAGGTAGATCAATGGTACAGAATAGAGGACATGGACACAAACCCAAATAAATTCAATTTTCTCATACTAGACAAAGGTGCCAAAAATATGCAATGGAGAAAAGATAGCCTCTTCAACAAATGGTGCTGGGAAAACTGGAAATCCATATGCAACAGAATGAAACTAAATCCCTATCTCTCACCCTGAACAAAACTCAACTCAAAATGGATCAAGGACCTCAGAATCAGACCAGAGACCCTGCATCTTATAGAAGAAAAAGTAAGTCCAAACCTTCACCTTGTTGGCTTAGGATCAGACTTCCTCAACAGGACTCCCATAGATCAAGGAATAAAAGCTAGAATCAACCACTGGGATAGATTCAAACTAAAAAGCTTTCTCTCAGCAAAGGAAACTATCAGTAATATGAAGAGAGAGCCTACAGAGTGGGAGAATATCTTTGCCACTCATACTTCAGATAGAGAGCTAATTTCCAGAATCTATAAAGAACTCAAAAAACTCTACTCCAAGAATACAAATAATCCAATCAACAAATGGGCTAAGGAAATGAACAGACACTTCACAGAAGAAGATGTACAAGCAATCAACAGATATGTGAAAAAATGGTCAACATCTCTAGTAATAAGAGAAATGCAAATCAAAACGACCCTAAGATTTCATCTCACCCCAATTAGAATGGCGATTATCAAGAACACAAGCAACAATAGGTGTTGGCAAGGATGTGGGGAAAAAGGTACACTCATACATTGCTGGTGGGGTTTCAAATTAGTGCAGCCACTCTGGAAAGCAGTATGGAGATTCCTCAGAAAGCTTGGAAGGGAACCACCATTTGACCCAGCTATCCCACTCCTTGGCCTATACCCAAAGAACTTAAAATCAGCATACTACAGAGATACAGCCACATCAATGTTCATAGCTGCTCAATTCACTATAGCTAGATTGTGGAACCAACCTAGATGCCCTTCAGTTGATGAATGGATAAAGAAACTGTGGTATATATATAATGGAATATTACTCCCCCATGAAGAATGATAAAATTATGGCATTTGCAGGCAAATGGATGAAATTGGAGGATATCATGCTAAGTGAGATAAGCCAATCTCAAAAAACTAAAGGACGAATGATCTCGCTGATAAGTGGATGAGGACATATAAGGAGTTGTAGGAGGGGTTAGTGTTAGGGTTAGGGTTAGGGTTAGGGTCAGGGATAAGGAGGGTGGTAAGAATGGAGGAAGGAAGGAGGAATAGAGGGAAAAGAGGGGTGGGAGGGGTGAGGGGGAAGGGGAAAAAATAACAGAATGAATGAAAACAACATTGCCCTATGATTATGATTTTTAATTAAAAAAAAAAAGAATAACTGTACCTAATTGTTTACATTGAAGCCAGGTGCCTTCAAACTTAAGGCTGCATCAGATTTACTTTGCTAAAAATTCAGATTGCTGGACCTTCGCCAAGCGCTTCTGATTTAGTAGAGCTGGTGTGAGCCTTGAGAATTTACTTAAGTTCCCTCTCAGGATACTGCTGCTGTTCTGGTACAGGGACCACACATTGCTGACTCCTGCTTAAATAAAGCTTTGATGCCTGGGTTTCCAGAAGCAATGGGTATTGGTTAAAAGAGAACAGGACCATTCACTGTGAAGCTCTTTGAGTTTCCCTCAAGGAAACAGAACCAGCACAAGGTATGATCCTCCTGCTGACCTCCCCTAGTCTTTGTTCCTTAGGGGCATCCTGGGGCTATGAATCTTGCCCCCCAGAGGACTGTCTGCCAGGTGCTGGGACAGGAGCAGCATTCCACATGTACCATGAATCTTTCAAATCACCCCTCTGGAAATTTTTACTTAAAAAATATGGGTTTTCTTTGAAAGAATATTCACAAATACCAGGCACTCCTAATTTCTGAGGCAAACTGCGTCAGCTAGCTTACATCCTAGATGAGGAGGAGCAGAGAATACACAGGTGTACCTATCCAGCATCTGTTCCCATCTCTCCATCTTTCAAAAAAAAAAAACCCTGTTTCTTTGCAATTACATGTTAATTTCAGGATAGTGACTAATAGCCTGATTAAAGCAGATGCTTATCTGTTTTAGAGTTGCATTTTATTTTCATGGAATTCACTTAACCACCCCTATGGTTCTTTTACCCACAAGCTGTACCCAAAAGACTGTTTTTCACTTGATGATAATAAATTATAATCATGGGCAAAACACTGGGGAAGATCATTTAAGGCTCGTGCTGTTGAACACAGGCCTGTGCACTGGCACGGTGCATTACCGGTCAGGTTCTCCTTCAGAGCTCCTGAGCAAGGAGAAAGGAGAACGCTGCTTCTTCCATTCTGTGCCTGAATGTATGCAGAGCTCAACGGGTGAGTCACCATCTCAAGTTGGCAATCTCCCAGGACTTCAAAAAATCTGGGAAGTCTGCCTCATGTGAAACAATACAGACAATACTTTGCATTTCCAGGCTGAATGCAGTGGGGAAGGTAGAAAGATAAGAGTAACTCTGAAAGAAGATCTGTGTTGTGAATACAAGTCATAAAATACATGTGGGGAAAAAAGGGGGTGCCAAGCCGAAATGTTCAATTATCTAAGCATGCCCTCTCCACCTGAGGTTTTGTTTTTTTGTTTTTTTCAAGTCATGTAATATTCTAAAGAACTACGTGCCATACCTGACTAGGTCTTTTTCTCACTTTCTGTCCATCTAGTGCGCTACCTGGTATAATAATATACTAGATGTAGAAGTCATTATTACACATTGTTCAGGAGGGGTAACCGTCTGCATTAGTAAGCTGGGCACTTTGGGATGAATGTTTATTTCAACAGATGCTTAGATTCCATGTAGAAGTCCTGCACTCTCCTTTATCAAATGGTTCCCTAGAGGTCTCAAAGAGTTAATGAGTTAATGAGAATCTCACATTTCCTTCCTCACAGGACAGGCGTCTGACACATTTTGCAGTCTAGCAAAGCAGTGGGCACTTCCTGACATTCATGGCAAGTCACTCTACTTCCAGCCCCAGACTCACCAACTGAGCCACCAAGCATTCGTGTCTGCATGCACACTTTATGGGGCCTTGCCACTGCTCTTCACCTTCACCTGTTTGGACTCTAGACTGTTCTCACCATATGTTCCTGCCACCATTAGTACAGTCCTGGATCCAGGGATGGTCTTTGATTTGCCAAATACCTCTACACCCTCTGACTGCATTAGCACAACCATATGAAAGTAGCTGATTCACTTATTGGACTTAATCCTTGTTGGGACTAATGACACGTTAACTAACTCAGGCTGACTCCTTACTTCCTGGCAGTGAGCAAGATCAAGGCCTCAAAGGCAGTTTCAAAAGTTAATGACGATAAATTGGACCACTGTCAGGGATTGGTTAACTACAGTTCTGTGAACGTGATCAGCTCGTGCTTGTCATATAGTCCTATGGGACTCTCGCCTGCGTGAACCCCCATGCCTTGCTGATCTTTAAGCTGATTGATTCCCACCTAGCCCCCATCCTACATAAAAGCTCTGTGACTTCCTCAATAAAAGAGTTCCAGCTGTGACTGGTCTCCCTGACACCTCTGATTGTCCTCTGCCCAGAGGGCTGGGTGCGGGTGGTCAGTCAGCCCTACCTTTCCTGGTCTGGCCTTATTGGGGAGTGCTCCCTTCCCTTGTCGCTGGTTGAGAAGAGCAAGGGGGCTGAAGACCCCAACAAATCCTTAAGGAAAAAGTAAATTTTAAATAAAATGCTACTATAATAGCTTAAAACAACAGCTAAATACAAGAACATGAATAATTACTAATGCAAAACTGTATTTCCAACATATAATTTAAAATTCTGGTGTTAATGGGTGTGTCGTCTATTATATCTTAATGAAGTGACATAAAGATAAATTTCTCCTTAGGAAGTAGAATATAGCCAGGCACAGTGGTGCACACCTGTAATACCAGCACCTTGGGAGACGGAGGCAGGAGGATGGTGAGTTCAAAGCCTTCCTCAGTAAAAGCAAGGTGCTCAGCAACTCAGTGAGACCCTGTCTTTAAATAAAATACAAAATAGGTCTGGAGATGTGGCTCAGTGGTCAAGTGCCCCTGAGTTCAATCCCTGGTACCTGAAAAAGGAAGTAGAATATAACCATATCTCTTAAGTGAGAGGTCTTAATAAATACTTACCATTCCAGTAATATGCATTTTTGTTTTTTGTAAATGATAGAACATCATTATAATATCTTTAAGTATGTGGTCTCATACAGACCAGTTTGGGAATTAAACAAACAAACAAAAAAATGGATTTCCTATTCCAAACTGCCAGTTGGGAAGAAGTTTAGTGATTCAAGTCTTTGAGTCACTTCGTCTTCTTCCTTTTGCAGAGATATTGATCTGAGTCTACATGGCATAACCCACATAGCAAACTTTGTCCAAAAGTCACTCAGAGTGTAGAAGAAGTAACTGGCTGGATTAGCAGAGGCAACTTGCTGATCCTATTCCACTAGAAGGACATAATTTTAACAAGTCATGATATCAGATGATATCCATCTGTTTCAGGGAGAGCACTTTTTTTTCATATTTCTTCAGGCTTGTTATTTGTCACCAACAAATAAGGAACTACTTTCTCCTGATGCTCAGTTTTAGTTATTTATATTTTAAATCTGTGTTATTTGTCATGCTCTATGGGGTTTTAACATTTTTAAAAAATAAATTAGCTTCTGTGGAACATGAACCTGTACAAGTGGATGCTGGTCCTGGTGAAGAGAGCCAGCGCCTAAGAACTGCAGAGGCTCCATCATCTGTCAGGGCAGTGAAGATAAAAAGCTTGAAGTTGCCATAAATTTATAAACATTGAAGCTGACGAGGAGTTTCTTGCTGTTTCTTTATATGTTGCCTTGTTTGCAGGGCCATAATTATAAACTGATTACAGCTGGAGAAAAATTCCTCTGTTGTTCTCCCCACTGAATAGTAATTACTCTGTTTTTGTGTTTCATTGTGAATTTTTTTGTTGATCTTTTGAACATTATTAGGCTATCTTAGATTTCAGTATGGCTTCTGGCAAGGGGGAAAGCAAAATAAGTGTAATATATGTAAAATGTTTATAGCAATTATCCTATTGCATGCTATAAATCATATTGTAGACAAATGACACATAGACTTGAAACGAAACGTTTGGTTTCCCCATCTGTAGTCTTTGGTAATGTGTTTGCTCTTTGTTCTACTTCTCTCTCTTCCTGATAATACATAGATAGCTCAGAAATACGCTGCTTAAAAGTTAGAGTGCCACATGTTACCAGTGTCATATATGTTCTGGACAATATGAAAAATCTGTTTCTGTGTGAAGAATAGCATATCTTTCACTAAGGCTGCATTTACATTGTCTGTAAAACAAAACTATACAGTGCTCTCTCTCTCTCTCTCTCTCTCTCTCTCTCTCTCTCTCTCTCTCTCTCTTTTTCTCCCTTTCTTGAGTTGACTTTAAAAAAATTGACCTAACCAAACTGATTTCTATCTCAAAAGCATAGTCTGTGGCTCATCTCCTACAATATATGTCTAATTAGTCTAAATATTTTCTTGGTTTGCTATTAATTATATGTTTAACTGTAGCATTGTGATAGAGCCCTTTGTATGGTAAAAAAGAATTTTTCATGTCTTTTAACATAATATATATTTTTAAAATCATTGCAATAGGTAGGGAGGGAGAATGAATTTTGTCCACATTCCAGGACATAAGAGCTAATCAAGTGATACTAAAATAAGGGAAATACCAAGAAGATGTAATGTAAATAGGATGGGGAATGTTAAAAAATACAAGTTCGGTGGAGAATGAATAAAAATAAATGCAAAGGATATCTGAAGGAGATGTTTAAATGTTTGAACATTCAGGAAACTTGCTATTATTATTGGCTTTGACTGAAGATTCACAGGAGAAAGTAAAAAGCAAGTGCATTTTCAAGGTTGATACTTGCAGATAGAAAGAATTAGGTGGAGACATTTCCTTCACTTTAGGCATTTGTGATATATTTGATTTTCAGGTGATACCTATTGTTTAAGAAAATGAAACTGATTACAAACTGAAAATTTTAGGAATTTGTCTGAATATTAATGAAATTAACTAAAAATTGAATTCCAGTAGAATTTTCCTTAGTTGAAGAAGTCATATAATTGGGGCATAATGATGTAATTATGTGTAAGAAGACACCAAATATCCAAAAATAGAAATAAAAGGTCTATACCAAATTGAGACATGAAAGTAGATGCTACAGAAAATCAAAACAAGAAAGCTTATAAAGAAGTTAAAAAGGAGCAAAAACTTAATAAATAGCAAATTAATTAATGAATTTCTCAAAGAGAATAGCAACTATTATTTTGTAAGTTTTGTGAGTATTAACATGAACAGAGGACTCTTGGGGGACATTTTCTTAGACTGGGAGGAAAAAGTAATTCATTTGATAATATTTTCTCATGTGAAATTTTACTCTGGAAGAAAGATACTTTCCATTAGCAAAATAGGACATAACATGTTACTTAAAAGTTAAATGTGCTCATTTAATTTAAAATGACTGGTATCAAATTATTTAAAAGAATCATTTTCTTTCCTCTTCCTGTTGACTCCTGGCAATCTGGGAAGAGTTTCATCTTCAGTATAGTTGAACTACATGCCCATCTATCTTTGGCTGTTCTTTCCTATATGTGTACAACTTCTGGACCCAATGTGTACAGTCTAGAAGTGAAGGAGTATTAACAGAATTCTCTCTGGGTGGTACCCCCTGGGCAGCATCCATCAATAATATATGTGAAGCAGTCTGTCTTACTGATATGGGACACTTGTTGGGCAAGGATGAGTGTCTCAGAATGATGGCTCTTTAGAAATGAAAAACAAACTAGAATTGCAGAAGCAAGAGGCACTGGAGACCAACTTAGTTTCCCTCTTAGCTTCGTGAGACATGTACTAAATCTAGGGGCAGAGAAGGGCCAAGATTGTGACAAACATTAGCATTTGCAAAATGAAAAAGATTCGACACTGTGAATTACTATGTGAAGTTAGTTGAGAAAAGTAGAAAACAGCCACGCAGTTCAGAAACCTTGGCTGGCTCATGTGATCTACTTATAAATTAGACTAGAACATCCAGCAAATCAACAGAGGTTTCATACATGCCCACTGTAACCACTTTGGAGAACTTTGAGTCTGTTTTATTTATCAATTGTGTTTATCAGGAGACTGCAAGAGTGTGAAATTAAATAACTAGTTCTCTTCTAGGAAGGTAGTTGGCTTTGGGATTATAGTTAGAAAATAAAAGAGAAAGTGTTGCCATGAGGTATCCTGTAAAGGTAAGACATAACTCTACCTGTACCTTTTCATTATACAGCAGTGGGAAGGAGCCTTTGTCACTGGAGTGACTAGCCTGGAGGTATGGGAGAGGGTCACGAACATTTATTGAGATGTTACTGTGTGCACTTGAAATGAAATGATGAATGAAAATAACCATAGTTCCTGTCCTTGTGGACCATTAATGACATTGCTTTAAATTAAATAGTTTACAAAGTTTACTTTTCAAAAAACAAATGGGACAGTATCTTTAACGGTTTTTATTTTCTTTCCTGTGTATTTTTCTTTTATTTATTAATAGACATACAAAAATATAGATTGTGCATCTTTTTTTTTTTTTTACTTTTAGTGTGCTTTATTTGATGATCTCCCTTTCTTTATGAAGATTGAAGATTCAAGTTTCTGACTTACATTATATTTCTTCTCTCCAAATAACTTCCTGTAACATTTCTTGAGAGAAGAATGTAGATTGGGCTCTTAATGGGGTATCCTGTTTCAATACATGTAGCATTGTATAATGTTTAAATCAGATTAAGCTTATTTATCTCCTCAAATATTTACCATAATACTTTCTTCTAGCTTTTGGCTATATATAGTATATTTTTGTAATCTATAAACACCCTACTGTGCAATTGCACCCTAAATCTTCTGGCTCCTACCTATAACTCAGTACCCATAAATCAACACTTCCTTTCCTTCCCTCACTCTTACTCTCCCTGGAATCGTAACCAGTATTTATTTTCAACTTCTATGAGATCATTGTTGTTGGGGGCTGTGCCAATGTGGGCTGTGCCGGGATGGCGCCTGGTGGCCAGCCAGAGGTTGTTTTGATCACATCGGCAGTGAGGAGGTTAATTAACATAAGCACACTCAGGTCATTTATCATTGGCCATATTCAATTAAGTCCACGCACTCAACGCGTGTGCACATGTGTTCCCGAGTGCTCCTACTCGGGCCTGCTCTTTTAACCTTTGCCCTGATAGGGCAGCTGGCTCCTTGTCTGATCTCAACTGGCGTGGCCCCGCCCTCCACCTCCTGAAGGGAATATAAGTGGGCAGTAGGCAGAAGGCAAAAAGCAGCAGCTAGCAGAGAGAAGAAGCAGCTAGCAGTAAGAAGCAGTAGGCAGTGGCAAAAGGCAGATCATAGAGCGGAGAACTGAGAACACACCTCTAGGTTGCACCCTTTAGTTCACAGGATGCAGGACGCATCTTTAAGAAGAAGCGGCAGAACTTTAAGAAGAAATAGATCTCTGAAAGCATAGTCTCTCTCTCTCTTAAGCAAAGCCTCTCTCTCTCTCCTAAGAAAAGCCTATCTTCCTCTCAAAGCCTCTCTTCCTCTATAAGCTAGGGAACAAGCAAGCAAGCAAGGAAGCAGCACAGAAATAGAAGTAGTTTATTTCCAGTCCACCTCCGATAAATACCCGCGCAATTGTTACTGCAAGTGGTAACAAATATCCAGGAATTGGTACCGCGGGTGGCGACAAATGTTTTTAGATTCCACATGTGAATAAAGTCATGTTGTACCTGTCTTCCTGTGCCTGGCTTGTTTCACTTAATTTCTTGATTTCTAGATCCATCTATGTTGCCACAAATGACAAGATCTCATTCTTTTATGGCTGAATAGTATTTCATAGTATGTGTATAGGTACCCCATTTTTTTAATCCATTCATCAGTTGAACAGTAACTGGTTTATTTGAAGACAGCCAGAATGTTCATTAATTCAGTGAGGAGGCAATACTATGGAGGTACTATGCTTAAAAGGCATTTTAAAGTTAAAAGTGTAAAAAATGCTAGTTTTAAATGGCTTTTATGAAAACAGGCACAAGAATACTGTGGTATATATATACAATGGAATTTTATTCAGCCATAAAGAAGAAGAATATTATGGCATTTGCAGATAAATGGATGGAATTGCAGAATATCATGCTAAGTGAAATAAACAATCCTAAAAAACCAAAGGCTAAATGTTTTCCCTGATAAGTGGATGACAATATATAATAGGGGTGGGGAGGTGGGGGTGAGAGAAGAATGGAGGAACTTTAGAATATGTAGAAGGAAATGAGAGGGAGGAGGATGAAAAATGGTGGAATGAGACAGACATCATTACCCTATGTACATGTATGATTACACGAATGGTATGAATCTACATCATGTACAACCATAGAAACAAAATGACGTACCCCATTTGTACAATGAATCAAAATGCAATCTATAAAATAATTTAAAAAATAATTAATTAAAAAAAGAGTACTGTAGAAATCATAGTTTTCACATTTTGAAGTAGGGAGTCACTATACCCTCATTCACAGATGACCCTGAAACTATGAGAGGTTACATATTTGCCAGGCATAACAGATATCACAGGAATTTCTATGATGAATTTTAAGTTTTTCTTACTATTCCAGGCAACCTCAAAAACTAGTACAATTAAAAGTCAAAGTGTGGCAATGAGCATGTCACTGTCCTTGAGCTTAAATGAAGAAAGAGCTTGGCTATACCTCATTTAGGGTTATACCCAGCTATAGGTAACAGAGTGAAAATGACACCTGTTTCAACAAGGTAGAACTTGACTTCTCTACCTGGTAAAATTCAGAGGAAGCTACCCTCTGAATGATGAAGGAGTGATAGGGTGGTTCTGTCCTACTCTGGCCTCAGGGACCACAGCTCCTTCTAGTAACTAACTATAGAAATGATCCCTGAAAGTAAGGTTTTATCCTTCTGGTTTATTGCTTCATCATGTCTAGTGCACAGTACTGATTCCTCAGGTGAGTTTCCAGTGACCACATCAGCATTTTAGGAGGCAGGATGGAGGAAAGGATGAAAGAGGATAAAGAAGCAAAGGCCCCGACCTGTGTCTTTCAAGGAAGTCTCATAAAATTTGCCACATTATACATGGGCCTACGTCCTATTGGCAGCTAAAGTTAGACACAAAGGAAGCTGGAAAATAGTCTTTTATCTGATCAGCACTGTTTCCTCCTACAGACAATATATTCTAATGCCTTGTAAGAAGTGGTAGATTGGTATCAAGGTACAACCAATGATCTCCACCCAGGTAGCCATGGTTTGTGTGGTTGGGTTGAAGGCAAGTTGCAGGAGCCAGGATGTGTACTGCAATGAGGTAGTAGGGACACAACTACTCTTCTAAGAAGCCTGTCTCTGAACCAGAGGATGCTTTACCAGATGCTCCAATACCTGACTGTCTCATTCCTAAAATCATTTGATTGAAAGACTATTAGAAAACTCACAAATTAAAACACATACCACTTTATTTGGAAGCTGAAGACACAAGACTACAATGGGAAGTTAAAGGTAAATGTTTACTAGGTGCTTAAAGTGCTTATGTTAAATGAGATGTGTCTATCCAACAGGATCAGCTGACAGTTACATTGTCATCTAAATCCAGAACATTATTTATGGGCTTATTCCTTATTTAGACATGAGTTATAATGAGAAAAAGAAGAACAATTGGAGTAGAGGTACACACATTATGGGCTCTTGACTGTATGTCTTCTAAGTCTATGATAATGGGCAGGTTGCTTTTTCCGAGACTGTTTTCTTACACAAAAATGGGAGTAATAAATCTTGCCTTTCAGAGTTATTGCAAGTTATGCAGCAACATTTCCAACTTGTCTAGAATGGCGGTTGGCTCATGACAGATCCCTATAAATGGTAGGTCTCCTTTCAGCTTCTAAGAAGAAGGCTATTTCTGAACATTTATACACTTGAACCTTTATATCTAAATGTTTCTTTTATCAAGTCTCCTCTATTTTCTATCTAGTCCTTGGTGCCAGTAACATAATTTTGGTAGCAAAAATAAATCACTGAAGAAAACAGATTTGTTAGAAATAAATATAAAGTATATCTAGGGCTATGATTTTCACATTAATTCTAAATTTATCAAATTTCTATTTATAATTTTTCCTCATAAAATGTGTTTTGATATTCAAAGTATGTGATGAAAGTTAAAAGGCGAAAATATTTCAATTCTTTTTTGAACTTTCATGCATGGAAAGTTTAAAGATGAAAGTATTTTCAATTTTTTTCTCTGCATTTGCATACAAGGGTAATAATGAGAGAGTCTAATAGGTCTTGCTCCATCTCTCAAGGTGAATCCAGGGTTTGTTGTCAAAACAGATCCTTGGTTGTTGATTCAGTTCTTCCTGGGCCAGAATTCCACTTCTGTTTTTGAATGTTTTCTACGTCCTGATGGAACCTAGAGATAAGCCAAGGACTCTAATTTGGTTCATATGTACTGTGCAAGAATATCATATTGTATATTAGATTGCCTTTTAGGAAAGACTTGTAAAATTAATTCACTCCCTTTCCATTGTTAGTTAAATTTTTAGTCAAAAGCCACAATTTTTTATCACAGGCAATGCTATGTATGAGTTCTGCTTAATGAGTACTGATGTTTTATTGATTATTTGGGAAGTGTTGAAATACAATCACAGGTTGCTGATTTCTGAGAGTTTGAAATGAGCTGTCATATGAACACTTAGCTTATCCTGGATCTGTTGTTTTAACACTGTCTAATGTGGTTAGTCTCAGATGATCTATTTCCTCTATTATGGAAATTGTCCTGTTGGTCCATTTGAAGAGAAAAAAAACAAACAAACAAAAACAAATACTTCTTCTGACTTACCTTTGATGAGCAAAATATAGAAGGTATGAATTTAGTTTATTTGATTAATGTTTTATAGTTGTACTTTAGTGTTTATAGTAGTTTCCTAGCATGGTACTTCACAGAATATTTGAAAGGGTTGGAAAGCTAATTGGGACTATCTTATTTATTTACACTTTTTATCAAGAAACCCAGTTCAGGTCAGTTTACAAATGTTGATATTAACCTAATATGTATTAGGGTTCTCTACCAGGCCCAGCAAGGGCTCAGAAGAGTTAGATCTAGCTCCTGTCCTCCATGGGGTTTTAGATTATTGGGAAAATAATACTTGGAAACAAGCTATAAATTTTAAAAAAATATTATTTACGAAAGATGGATCTTGCTTATCCATTGAACACAGTCTGCAGCCTCTGCGTTTACGATTCCTGTTGAGGAGTTGGAATGAGGGTTCCGTTTGCATCCCTGAAGATGTGTGAGAGAAGCAGAGGCCAACTGAATTAATTGGAAGGCAAGAAGAGAGGTCATCTTGTCTAGTCCCTGTCCCTGTGAAGGATGGCACTGAAACTCTCCCAGACAGATTGTGACCTGCTTTAATCAGGCACTGGCATTGTACCTACGCCTGTGCAGTGACCCCTAAAATTGGGAAGAAAAGTGAAAGACCTAGTCAGTCATCCAGAGGATTGGACCATGCCGTACAGTCAACAATTGTTTTCTTGTTTCATCTGAGTGATCCAGTACTACACACAGATGCTACAAATTTTTATTTAAAGCATATGCATCTTATAGTAAATCTATTTTTAGTCTTTGTTTTTTAAATTTAAGTATCTATTACAAAATTATTTGCTTTTGCCGTTTCAACCAAAAAACATGGTTCTCTGTTGTTGGTTTCTCTGCTACGGTTTTCCATTGATTTGAGACAACTTTTATGTAACTCAGACCTTCCTGTTATTCATCTCTTTCCATAATTCATTTATTCCTTCAAGGCTTTTAATTCCTCGTGGGAAAACTCTTTTAGAAACTCCTTCAAATTTTGCTTATCATCAATAGAATGTAATTAAAACAAGAAAGAAAGTGTGACCAAAAAGAAGCAGCATGGCATAAAGGGAAAGTCATGGAATTAGGTGATTTGGGGATCCTTTCCTGGATCTGCCATGAGTTGTTGGAACTGGGAAACTCACTGGTCCCTCTGTTCAAGTTTCAGCATTTGTAAAATAAGAGACTTGAAACAAGCTAGTGAGTTTCAAATTTTTTTTTTTCTGAAGGTGGAGAGTGGGGATTGAACTCAGGGGCACTTGACCACTGAGCCATATCCCCAGCCCTATTTTATTTAGAGACAGGGTTTCATTGACTTGCTTAGCACCTCACTTTTGCTGAGGCTTACTTTGAACTCACGATCCTTCTGCCTCAGCCTCCCCAGTTGCTGGGATTACAGGCATGTGCCATGGTGCCCAGCTGAGTTTCAAACTTTTTAAAACTGCATTCCAGGTTATTTATTTATGGTGTATATTAACACACAACACCTATCTCATTACTGAAATAAAGGTTTCAAGAAACCTCGCTTTCTGGTACTTTTCTGATGTGCTTGATTTCTCTTTTCTTAATTTTGAAAATGTGCTATTTGTGATCAAGAACCACTTATAGGGTATGTCACAGAGTACAAAGAAAGTAGATGGGGATGATTTTTAGTCATTTTTCAAGGGCATTCCAATTTCATGAATGACCAGTTCTAGGGTCTGGCAACATGTCTTCTGCAGGAATATTCCTTCCTTGTTGACAAAATTTTGAAAAGGACAAGAGTATAGAGAAGTCAGAAGCTGATCGTGTAGAGGAGAAATTATAGATATGGAAAGGAGAAAAGTTGTACTTTCCTATGTTTATATTAAAGGCAGACTATAGTATTTACTAAGACAATGGTACTGGGAACTTGCAAATGGGATGATTGAAGTCAGTTTGTGTGTGTGTGTGTGTGTTACTGGTGGTTGGACTCAGGGCCTCATGCATAGTAGGCAAGTGCTGTACCACTGATCTGCATGCCCACCCTGAAGTCAGCTGTGGAACCACGCCAGTCACAGAAACAACTGCTATGCCAGCTCCTTCCCCAGTTCCTGCACCATACCCTACACTCAGGACGTTCGTTAATAATTGACTAAGGACACCCAGTGTCGGATCCTCCAACCTGAACATATAAATGCTACAAATCAGGCAGTCAAGGGAGCACACGGAAGTTTTAGGAAGAGACAGCTAGTAGAATTTCTCTCTCTCAGTAGGAAGAGACACACTGTTGATTGCCCATTGGGCAAGTGTGTAGTTCTTAGTGGGACACCGCATTTCTGGTATAGATAGCATTGCCCACCTCACTGAACAGCATCAGGACCTGTGCAGATATATAAGCCAGGAACCTAGAAGTCACTCCTAGCACCACCTTGGCTTCAGCTCCCATATCCGAATCCTGTCTATTTTAGCTTCTTATATGTCTCAAGTGCTTTCACATTTCTCCTCCTTCTTCACCACCTCAGCCCATGCCACCATACACTCCTGTCCAGCCTATGAAATAACCGCCTGGATGACCTTCCCATCCATGCTTCCCTTCTTCCTACCTATTCTCCTGACCTAGTGCTATTTCTGAATGGGGAATAAGGTTATTCCACCTTTCTATGGCTTCCACTGTTCTTAGGAAGAAGAGAAATTGACTCTGTGTAGCTGGCAGGGTCCCTGTCTGGACCCCTCTTGGCCCTCCCCTGAGAGAGCCTCCTGCCTCCACCACAGCCTCCCTGGCCTTGTTGTGGCCCTTCCTACTCTTCTGCTCCCCATCACTGGGTGTTCGCCATTGTTGTCACCTACTCTGTGCTCCTCCTATTGTAACATCTTACCTAATTCACTCCTATTTACCCTCTAGATCTTAGCCCTGGTGTCGCTCTATGATGCAAGGGACGAGGTCAGTTTTTGTTTACTATTGTATCCCACTTGGTACTTAGTATATCGCAAAGCTTAATGAGCAATGATAGTAAGCTGATTAAAAGAATAATGTAGTGCCAACGGCTTTCCACATTCTCTTTAGACTGTCACATACATTAACTCAGTTAATTATGGCAGCCACCCTATGGGGGAGACATTACTATTATCCCCATTTTACAGACAATAAAACTGAAACATAGCAACTTAAGGGACTTACTCAAAGCTTCAACACTAGTTAATGGTGATACTAAGATCTGAATCCAGGAAGATGAGATATGATGTGGGTATCCTAACTACTAACCTAAGTTACCTTTGTTCATCTTTATTGAATGAATATACCAATCTACACACTTGGTTTCACTTTCTGTTGTGATTTTTTTCATTTGTGCAATTGGGAAAATGTTGCACATTATAGAAGGTTGAGTACTTTATAATGGTTATTATTTATTTACTACATAATGGTCCAGATAGCCTATATAATCTCATTTAATTCTCACAACCAACACACAAAAAGGTAGAAATTCCCATTGTATGAGTGAAGAATACAAGACCCCAAGGTAGGGTCTAAAATCTTGATCAGTCTCATTCTGGAGCCCTTCCTCTTTTGCATTTTCCCCTTGTTATATAGAAGAAGCAGGTCTTAATCTGTGCCTTCCAGAATGCATAGAATTTAAATAAGGGCATTTAAATTTGAGCATTAAAATTGAATTGAAATGTATGAATTATGCCTAGAATAACCAATTAAAAATCAAATCAAAACATTCCCATTTTGTAGAGCTACAAAATATAGAAATATCAAGGCATTAACTTAAAAAGAAATAATGTGGATGATATTGTTACTGAGGATTCCAAAAGATTTGAATGAACAGATATTCCATGTTCTCAAATGGGAATTCAATACTATAAATTTGTCAAATCTTCTGCAATTAATTTTAAAAATGGATACAATCCTAATGAAAGCTACAATTTCTTAAAGTAATAAGACTAGTCAAGAAATAATTAAAATAAAGAATATGATCTAACCAATGAACCAACAATGTGATCTAACACTGGAAAATCACAATAATTGTAAAAAATGTAGTATTGACATAGTAAGAAACAAATGGGGTATAGCAGCAACTCCAGATATGTATCCAAGAATTTATAAGAATTTGATATATATTAAATTGACTTTATGTACATCAATGGGAAAAAAGTATATATTCAATAAATAGCACTGGGAGAACTGGTTCACTATTTGGAAAACATAAAGTTGGGACCCCTTCCCTGCCCCAAATATCACATTGAGAATCAAGAAAGAATTAAATGCAAAGATATAAGTCCATTGAAAATTATATGAGAATCTTAAAGATTAAAGACAATATTAAAATTATATTTTTTCCTACAATATAGGAAGTTCTCATAAGTGAAGTGAATACAACATATTAAAAAGAGCATATTACATGTTTAAAAAGGCAAAGAAAGAAATGTGGAAAGGCATCAGAGCATTTGGTGGCTAAGATGGGAGCTAATACATGTTCTTATTTTCTTCTTTAAACAATTTTATTTTCTAGTCAAATTGTGTTATTACTTTTGTAATTAGAAAAAACAAAATGTATTTTTTTAAGGCAAATGCTGAGCTAAGCCACAGGGTCTACAATGACTATAACATATTGGGTGGGGGAAACATTAGAAGTCTTATCTGAGTGGGAATTGTGATAGGAAAACTTGAATTCATCTGTAGAGGGGTGTTATGATCTGGATACGAGCTGTCCCCCAGTTCATTCCTGTGTTAATGTGGGAATGATCAGAGGTGAAATGAATACACTGTGAGAGCTGTAACCCTATATGTCTATCTTAGTTTGATTGCACTTACTGGGTGTAACTGTTGGCAAGTGGAGCATGGCTAGAAGAAGTGGGTCACTGGGGGCATTCCCTGGAAGGGTGCATCTTTCCTGTGGCCCCTTGCTCCTTTCTCTCTGCTTGTTTGGCCACCACAGGTGAGCAGCTTTCCTCTGCCATGCCCTTCCGCCATGATGGGATGCCTCACCTTAGGTTTGGAGCAATGGAATGGTCTCTGGACTGAGACCTCTGAAACCCTGAGCCCCCAGCAAACTTACCCTTCTCTAAGTTGTCCTTGTCAGGTATTTTGGTCACAGTGATGCAAAGCTGACTAACTCAAGGGGGATGTCTTTAAAGAGAGAAACTTTACCATCAGCAATAGTTTTATTCGTTATTTGAATCATACTGCCTCTTATGTGCATGATCTAAGATAATTATGTAGAAAAATGCAAATGATTGGATTTAATCAAACAGCCTTTTCTTTCTTTAGGGACTTAGGGATCTATCTGTGAAATAACTTGCTCTCCTGTAAAGTCTCTTTTAAACTGGTTGTTTTGCCTGAAGATAAGCTCTTAATCTTATTTGCCACTTACCTTAGGTTTCTCAGTGTTTTTGAAACCCTAGGGCATTTCATGGATATTTTAACACGTGAAGGGGACACCTGGCACCTGCCTAAAGTACTTTCCATTTCCTGCCAGGCACAAAGGAGAGAAGTTATTGTGAGCTGATCTAGAGCTCTTCAGTGGTTGATTTACAAGTGTTTCCTGATGTGTCCTCAAGCAGTGGAGAGCCTTCAGTTCTTGCTACTGCATTTAAATTACAGAAGAAGGTAGAGAGCAGGTGATTTTCAGCAAAGGACCCTTGTCTTCCAATTTCCTCTGCCCTTTGTAAATAGGAAAGGCAGAGGCTCAAATGAGTTCATTAGCCCAAAACACCTGTCTCTACAGGTCCTTGACGAAGCCTATGTAGAATCCACAAAGCAGAACCTTAGGTGTGGAATTCTCCTTTGAATTTGTTATTTTCATAGAGAAATCCTATAGAGACATAAACACACACACCTCCAAGGCTAAAATACCCTATTATAATTCTGTAAGTATAAATTTATAAACTTTATTACCTTTGTCTTTCACTACAAATGCCCAATCATCTTGCATGTAAATTTCAGCCATCTTTTGTCAGTTTTATCTCAAGTGCATGGCCAAATTCACAAGCAAGATGAATTTTTTTTTGTAGTTCAGAAAATTGCTTAATTTTTTTTGAAATGTATTTCTCTGTTCAGTACATTTCAATGCCAACATTGTCATTTGTTAATTTTTATTAGTATTTCTAAAAGTTTCTAAAAAATTATTTTTATACTATGCTTTTGATTCTTGTTCTAGTACACTCTTTAAATATTAACACACATTTATATCTGGAATATATTTTCTCTCACTTCTTAACTTTTAATTTCTTCTGTCTCATCCTATTTCCATTCTCTACGTGGTCTGCCTCCCAATTTGCATCTCTACCTTCAACTTATGCTTACTTCAGTTCACTTTGCACATCATTCTCAGCAATAATCTTAAGTGTTGACTATGGCTCTCTATTTCAAGTGAATAATATTCAATATTTAAGTCTAGCATTTAGGACACTCCATGATCTAATCTAAGTTTTTATACTTAAAAACAAAATTGGTGACTCAAGACTTGGAAGCTGGGATGGAAGCATCTGAGCAGAGTCACAGAATGGACAGCCAATTGAGGTCCTGTGGTTTGGAGACCTCACACTATGGTGGCACAAAGAGGCAGTCTACACCAACAGACGGAGAGGGGGAACCCTATCATGGAGGTCCCGGTGGGCTATGTTCCCAGGTAAAGACCCCCAGTAGAGTGAGGTTCAGGAATTTGTCTGGAGTCACACACCTTTCAAGTTGTCCAGTGGGGGCTCAAATCTAGGTTTACTACTGGTTCAGTCCTCTATCTTGACCAGCTCTTTCCATCAGTTAATCTTTCTGCTTTATCTCAGGGCTTATGATTTCATCCCTCTGCAGTGTGTTAGGTGCACACTTATGTGGGTATCCTAGTGCTCAGGAGACATTCCTGTGTAATTGAGCATGCTGCTTAAGTTCCTTTCCCAAGCTCCATTTATTGTATCTTTGAACTCAGATCACATTCAGTAAAAAATGAACTGTGTTTGCTTACTTGATGGCAATTACTCTTTAGTTCACAGTGCAGTTCTTGGCACGGTTCTCACTGATTTAAGTGTCACCGTGCGATGCAGTTATGACATATATGTGCAGTATTGGGAAAAGCACAGGTGGAGCATGAAAGCCTTATTCCTGGTTATCCCTAGTGAGGCATGGAACTTTTGCAGAATTCCGAATGGCTTTTAAATCAGGTCCTACACATTAATGTATTAATGCACATAAGGCTCACAAATTCTCTTCTTCCCCTTACCGTTGTCCCCACAGCAACTCCAAGAAAATGACATGATTCTTTAAAATAGTTGCTCCATATTCAAGAAAAAGTCAGGAGTTAAAAGAAAAGGAACTATTTTCTAACCTAGAGTTGTAGCTTAGAGTCTGAGATTATTTCTACCCCAAGCAGAGACAGTAATAAAATTTGCAATCAACTGGATGTTTGGTTTCTTGTGAATAAAGCAACTGATAAACTATTTCTCCTCCTCCTCCTCCTCTTTCTCCTCTTGTGGCCCTGAATTGACTACTGCCTATTGGATCATTGCCACATTAATATTGGAAATTTGTATGACTAATTTCAGGAAAATGAAAATATCCATCTGACATTTCAGTTTAGAAAACTGAACACCAGCCCAAGAAATGGGAAATTCTTAGAAAGCAGAGCTGGGCAACAATAATGTGTGTACCCCAGAATTTAAAATTCCTGTTGGGCTCTTCTTAGGAACTCACATTTTAATGTGTACAAAGCTTTGCCAACTTGAGCTGGTTTGCCTTCATACAAGACCTAACAAAAGCCAGGAAGATGCACCACAGTGTGTGAAAACCTTAATTAAAGTACATGTGGTATTTCTTGAACCAATAAGAACTTCCCATGTTTTCTGGGAATATGAGGTAGAGTCGGAAGTTTGAGATTTCATTAATGAAAACATCAAACAATCTTGCTGTAAAATTTATGAGGCTAACTCCATCTCCCATGGTGCAAATGCTTTGCTATATGTTGTTAATTTTAAGCTATATACTAAAACACATCACAACTTTACAATCAGGCATGTTTTAAGTGAATGGCTGACAGCCTTTGACAATATTTAGCACTTTATAGCAATACATTAATGCTAACTTTAAAAACTATAGCAGAATGAAAGTTTACAACCAATTAAGTTGTTAAGTCACTGTCATCTTCCTAAATTCCTCTTTTGGATGAATGAGAGAATCAGATATAGGAAGGGATGATCCAAATCTAGTTGCAGTAAAATCCTAAGTATCATCCTGAGGCTCATGTGTTAGTGAACAAATACCTCATTTTTAGATGAGCCTGAAGAGAAATATACTATTTCTATTTTAATTTAAAAGTATCTTTCGGTTTTTCTTTCACCAGGACAGGGGTCCTGAGGAATTCTCTCAAAATGGAGGTGGACCTCAACTCAGGCCATGAGGGTCCTTGGTGTCATTGCAGAAAGGAAATTAAGGATGGGTCAAAGTGAGGTGCAGATTGAATTTCCTGAGTGAAAGAAAGAAGTGCATACTCTGAGACAGGAGGAGTGGGGGCTTCAGAGAGGAATGTACCAGTGGCATCTCAGCCACAGTTAGGTGTGTAAGAGGATCTAAGAGGGTGGTTTTAGTTCTCCTTTCATGGATAACTGGACATGTTGACCATTACTGAGCTGGGGCTTTTCTTCTTTGTTTAATACATTAGTGCACTTGTGGATGAGGGCTAATAATTGATTTAATAGTGTTGTTTGTGGTCAAGGTATGTGAAAGTGACTTTTAAGTCCATTTGAAAGTGGATTTTAAATCACGGCCACTCTAGTGTTGCCTGCTTTCTACCTGTCCTCCTGTCTTCTGTCCTACCTCATTCCAGTTGTGACCCTGTGCTTACACTGGTATGTGTAAAATGTCTCACAGTGTTCATGAATTCATGTGTGACACCGTCACTAGACACACATCTGAATTTTTACTTAAAAAACTGCACAAACTTGGATATAATCTGCACACAAATGAATTAGATTTTATAACTAGCCAAGAAAATAAATAGTGAAAATTCAATAATTCCCTTTAATAAAGTGGTGTGGAATTTAAGAGTGCATATGAATCCATTACATATGAGGTTGAAACTTTTTTCTTTAAGAAAAGCCAAAGAGTAGTAGTGTGTCTATTATGTTGAAGTTTCTTTATTACAATTTATCAGGAAAGGGTTGTATATATATAAATTTATCCTGATTATTAAATGATGAGGAATATTTTTATAGAAGGGCAGAGAATGCTATGGCATTAAAATAAAATTATAATATATTAAATCCAGGACATTTTGGGGATACAGAAAATTTAACAATAAAAATATTTGTATTTGTCTAGCTCTGATGTGTGTCCCATGAATGGCATAGAATTTCCACATTCCTTAGTGTTCTCACCGTCTCTGCTTCCATTGAAACAGTTTGGCTTAGGTGTTTTCTTCCAGTTCTATGCTTGCTGTCCACCCTTCGCTCTGTAGAAATGGGAACATAGAAATCCTCCACCTATTCTGTTCTTTAAAGTCAACAAAAGAGAGCAAAATCAGATAAACAGTAATATTCATCCAAGAGGGGTGTGTGTGTGTGTGTGTGTGTGTGTGTGTGTGTGTAGTGGAGAGATTCACAGAGCAGCAGTGTAATTAGCTTTAACCTGGTATGTTAGACATCTGTTTTAAAAAGTCCCTCCACAGTTTTTCCACCTTGTCCTTGACCCTTTCCCTGTGTCCCCCAACACCCTGCTTCTTCTTTTTCTATTACTTCCTACCTGTTTCCACCCTCTTAAGAAGAAAACAATTTATTCCTTAGAGTTTTTTTTTTTTTTTTTTTTTTTTTTTAAATTTACAGATCATTATTGTCTTTCTAGCATCCATTTGAAGCCAGCTCCAGGCCTCCAAGAGTGTCTAAGGAAGGACATGATAGAAGTTTTGAAATTTATAAATACTGGGAAATATACAGTCACCCTTCTTATCTATATTTTTTTCTGTCTGGAGATTGAACTAACCATGGATCAAAAATAATTTTAAAAAATACGTCTACATAGAATATGTACAGCTTAGTTTTTCTTCTCTTTGTCCCTTAACTCCTGCAGTATAACTGTTCATATAGCCTTTATGTTGTATTCGGTATCATAAATAATCTAGTGCTAATTTAAAGGATGGGTATAGGTTATATGCAAATACTATACCATTATATGTGAAGGACTTGAGCATCCCTGAATAACGAATCTTCTGGGGTCCTAGAACCAATTCCCCAGAGAAACTGAGGGAGGGTCTGGGTGTCTCTATCTAAAGGGAAAGTGGGGAGGAGTTGATGAGATTTTCTTCTAGTTGCACATACCAGAAAAAAAAATTATTTTCATTTTGATACTCTAATACCATGAAATCATCTCTAAACAGTAAATATATATTGATATTTCAAAGGATTAAGATATTGAAGGATGGTGGTTTCCAAAAACTGGTCTATGAATGAGTCTGGGGCTGTGTTTGAAATGACAGATTCTTCTCATGCGCAAGTCAGGAAGCTCTGATGTGGCCAATATAGGTGGAACTCAGGAATCTGTATGTAGATGACTGAGCATAAGAACAACTGCTCTGGGCCTCACCATCTTCCTTTTTAGTTATTAGGTTCAGTGATGCAATGTTAATGAAACCCAGGGGTATCCATTGAGACTCAGGAACCTATCTTACAAGTAGTTATTTTAAGTTTCCGTCACTAATTTTCCCTGTAACTTTTCTCCTTTTTCATCAGTAACATCCTGGCTTTTCCAGGACTGTTTAGGTTTTGGTGCCATGTCTTGAGAAACTGCTCAGTCCTGAATTAACCAGAGTGGTTGGTAACTAGGTAAAAGTTTATAAAAAGTAGCTGAATCTATTTAGTTTCTGTAACTATTCTTCAATATTTATTTATGAATAGTCTATTTTGTGGTTAAAATTTAAGAGAGAAGTTTTAGGCAGGAGTCAAAAGGGGTGTTTTCACAAACAACTTCGTGAGATTCTGGATAGACTGGTTTTGTCTGAGGACTCAGTAGATAAAAGTGAAACACAGAGAGGGTCAGAGCAATGTTCCTGTATCACATGGACAAGAGCTCGGGTTTTGCAACTAGGGTAAACTGAGGGAGACAACATGCCTTTTGAAACTTCGAAGATGCTCTTTGTGTGAACTCATCTTCTTTGTCTCCAAATCTACAAAAGTCTCAATAGGAAGTTTTAGGGAAATAATGATGCGGTTCTCTAAAATGATTGCCTGAGTTTAGATATTGAGTGTGACTTAGAATCAGATTACCTGGAAATATGAGAGGTGAGCCTGGCAATGAGGTGATAAGAAAGGCACAGAACACGAATCTTCCAAAAAGCTAATTTCCAAAATGAATTAAATTGATTACTATAAATTGATTCTATTGTTTTAGACTTATAACATTTTGGATTCCAATTTATATTTCTAGGTCACAGAAATAGTGATAGTTGACAGTGTTGAGAATGAACAGATTCTGAGGTTGAAAGACAGTTCACGTAGAATGGGTAGCTGAGACATGAGAAAAATCAGGAAATCCGTGTTGAAAGGGAGGAACAGAATTCAGCAACATGATGGACTGAAGAAACTAGAACACCAGTCAGCAGCACTGAAAGGAACAGAGTTTCACAGGTGATTAAGAACAGAGGGGGAAATAGGCAATGACTGGATGAATAAAAATGAGTAACTGAAGAAAGGAAATGATTTTATCAGAATATAAATACCCAGATATAAAATAGTCATTTAAATCCAACTCTAAATTTAGCAGATCTTTGCATTATTAAAGTAACAAATATTTGTTGGATTTATTATAGATTTAGAACTAACATCCATGAGAAAATTTCAAGTACTTGATTTTTCTTTCTCCATGTGTAACTGATGTGAAAGTTTTGGGGAGGATGTGGAAGAGGCTCTGGTTTTGTTCTCTTAATGAACCGTTAAGGTCCTATTGTGAGTCTTTCCTTAATGCCCCTCAATTTTTCCCATTCACTAATTTTTTCCCCTAGGGGTGGTAAGAATATTGGGCTTTCAGTTTGATAATTAGGGATGCTTCATGAATCTGCTTTATGTGACCCATATAACTATAATTTCCATGTGTCTCAGTTTCCTCATCTGCAAAATAAGAAAGTTGGTTCATAACTGAGCTCTCATTTGCCTTCCATTTTTAAAATTCTATGCTTCCAGTACGTATTAAACAATAGCCAAAAGGTATTCTCCAGTGCTATAGCTGAGCTCTAATTTACCTTCCATTTTTAAAATTCTATGCTTCTAGTACATATTCAATGATAAACACCAGCCTAAAGGTATTCTCAGCCCCCTATATGCCTAAACACAAGCAGAATTACTCTGACTGACATTCATTTTGAGAGATCTACATCTTTTTAATAGAAAATTTAAATAGAAAATTGAGTCCAAAGAGAAAATAAATTGAATGATTCTTTTAAAGATAACCACAGTCACTTAAGGATACATTGTCATATAATACTTATAAAAAAAAGCTCCCAAATAGAGCATATTCAAAACAAGAATAGATCTGAAGCGGGGAGAACTTACTTTGAGCTACTAATCAAATGATGCTCTTAGAGCTGAGATAGACAAAAAGAATGACATTCCATACCTTTTACTTAAAAGATCAAGTCACTATCAAAATGTTATTTAATTACTACAATGTATTATATAATGAGATTCAATACGGTGAACATACAGATAATGAAACTATACTTTTCTTATTTTTTATCTTTTTGTTGCTAATGAAATAGTTTCTGCTATTTCTCAAGAAAAAAGTTAAATACGCAGTTTAAAAACCTGACTATGAAGCTGGGTGCAATGGTGCACACCTGTAAACCCAGTGGTTTGGGAGGCTCAGGTGGACAGACTGCAAAGTTCAAGCCAGTCTCAGCAACTTAGTGAAACCCTGTCTCAAAATTTAAAAAATAAATAAATAAAAAGAACTGGGGATTTGATTCAGTGGTTAGGTGCCACTGGTTTCAACCTCTGGTACCCAAAACAAATCAAAACAAGACAAAACAAACCACTTGAATGGGAGGCTGCATATATAGCTCCATAGTAGAGTGCTTGTTTAGCATGTGCAGGGTCCTGGATTTGGTCCCCAGCACTGGAAAAAAAAAAAAATCAAACAACAACAACAACAAAACTCAATAATACAGAATTAATCAGAAGTAAAATCAAATAGTTTGTATTTCATTAAATATACCTTGTACCTCAGATGATGGAAATCTTCATGCTAATGCCATCTTTTGTTGAAATCTAACAATGATAATTGATGGTTTTCCTTTTATTTTTGCAGGACTAGAGAGAATCGCTCGGGATTCATCTTATGAACAGGAAGGGAAGGTCCAATTTGTAATCGATGCAGTATATTCCATGGCTTATGCCCTGCACAATATGCACAAAGATCTCTGTCCTGGATACATTGGCCTTTGCCCACGGATGAGCACCATTGATGGGAAGGAACTACTTGGTTATATTAGGGCTGTAAATTTTAATGGTAAGTTGCAACTTTTTTTTTTTTTTTTTTTTTTGTGGTCTCTAAATGCTTTAGAAGTGACAGGATGTTTTTGTCCTCCCTATATATAGAAGATACTCAGGCAGAGTGGAAAGCACAGGATTAGAAACAGTTCTCCTTTTTAATCAGAAGTGTGAGTTTTTCCACCTGCTTTTAAATCTCAACATATTTTTTGTGCTACCATTAATCTGCTCCTGAAAGAAGCAAAAGTTAAAAATAAGCCTTTATCAATCAAAATATTCTACTTAAATATTGCTATTTCAGAAACAACTTAGAAGGCTCATTCAAAACCATTGACAACAGGTTAGATTCATTTGAAAATGTTTTGTTCATGCCATTATTAGAGAAAAGATTATAGACATTTTGTTTTGAAACTCACTTTAAGGTTTTTAAATAGTAAATTGAGGAAAATGGATGATCTGGAGTTGCTCTATATTTATACTTTGTAGTGTTAAGTTTCTGTGTCTTCTTTTCTTTCCTTGTATTTCTCTCAATGATTTAGCAGTCCGAAGCAAAGAGCTGCATACAATGCTTTGTAGATAGGATTTTCCCATTGTAGAAGCAGAAATGTTGCTTCCGCGACTGTCACAGAAAGCTGTTACAGAATGTCCTGGATTCACAGTATTAGGTAGGGAAGAGCCACTTCAAACTGTCTGTCTGAAGTGATGGAATTATTGAATGCTGCTGTTCTTTCATGAGAGTTGTAATGGTTGCTGCCCATGACTTTGACCATTATTTTCAAATGAAATGATAGAATGCTCTGAGCTGTCTAATTCTTTCAGTTTGGCTGTAATCCGCACAATGGACATGCCTCTGAGCCACGCACAGCGCTGCACTGTCTATCACAATACACTCCAGTGACCTCAGCTGCCAGCCTTTCTCAGAAAAGCACAAGGTCATCTTCAATTTAGAATTCAAGTGGAAATTTCTTCTTTTGCTTTTTATCAGGCAACATGAGGCAGAATTTGTTTTACATTCAACACAGAATATTCTCCTTTCTAGCAGAATTTTTGAGAATTATTACATGGCATTAATTCTTTCATTAATATAAACACTAAGGAAAGTTTGAAAATAATTTTCATGCAGTTATCAACTGGAGCAAAAGAGGATTGCTACAATGTAAAGTTATTTATCCTAATGTGAGGTTGGGAACACTTCATTTATCCATTAGTGTTAGGAAGTAGGTAGAGGAATGCAAATGAGTATATTTTCTCAATAAGTGCAACTCACCTTCAGATAGGGAAATTTTTTAAAGAAGCACTGATGAAAACATTTTAAAGGTGAATTACTAATTTCCCTTCTATCTTAACTATAGATCAAAACCTAACCCTTCCTTGATGACTCCAATTATTATGCCATACTGTAATATAATGGTGCTATTATGGACTATTAAAGAATGTCTGCATGTCTAATGGCTATTAAGACAATTTGCCTCTAGACACCAATGATCTCTGAGTTCTCCTGTCCACTTTTCATAGGTTTTATATCCCCTTCTAGATTATCAGAGTACCATTGCTGTGCTTACCTTTAGGCATGATTCCTTCCATAATATGCTTTCTTTCAATCCACTAATGGACAGAGAAGCAAATACAATACTTCATTAATTCAGTCAAGATGTTTAATTGAGCACATATACTGTGCTCAGCATTATGATATGTGCTAAACATATATTACTGGTGAAAATAGACTAAAGGGGATTTAGAGTTTCTTGGGAGCTTAGATACCAAATAAACACCCCAAAATATAATTAGATAACCTACAATGAATGCTACAAAGGACCATATGCTGGAATTAGTGTTGAGGATGAGGGAAATGTCTTTGATCTAGGGAGTTATACACAGATGAAATCTTAAATGGCTGCACGTCTAAGGGTACAGCAGGAGGCAGGGTGATATGAGATCATGTGAGGTCTTTTAGGTAATTCCTAACATTTGCTCTTTACTTGAAAAGTAGTTGGAACTCACTGAAGTACAACAGCACTATGTCTGATGCAAGATTAAGTATACTACAAGGAGGGTCATGAAAAATACTCGAATTTTACTGTATGAACTTGAATTTCTTTGAACTCCTTGGAGGTTTATTTTGCAAGGCTTTAGACTTGCCTGTATTCCAGTAGCTGATGATACAGGGAGAGAGGCATGAACATAGGTAAATTATCATGGACTATATCATTCTCTTGATTTTCAGTAATTTTCAGGATGTTTATCATTATTTTATTTCATTATTGGCTTATTTATTAATGTTCCTTCATTATTAATACTTTTCCTGTTTATAATTTAAAAAGAAAAGGTAATAGGCATACACCATCAAAACCATTACAGGAGAAAGAAATGAATATCATAACTAAAATCAGGGGCTGTTTTAGTTTTGAGCTTCCTAAGCAGTCAAAGCATAAAGGGACTTGCTATGAAAATTATACCATAATAGGAAGTCTATTTTTCAAAAGAGAATGAATTTTCTTGGAAATTATTTCTAAAAGAAAAGGTATCATATGGGACTTTGACAGTAAAATGAGCAATGCTTTTTAAATAAAATTGTACAGCAGAAGTCAAAACCTCCTCTTCAGCTGTTTTGCACCTGTACCCACAATCAAAACTAAGAAATGTAATGCTCGGAACACCAAAGATACTTCATTAAAGGTGTTTTCAAGGAGGAGGAAGACAGCCTACCTTGATCTAGATTTATAGCTTTTTTGCACTCTGATGATATGGGATGAACCATACTCTGTGAAGAATAAATGAAGAACATCTTCATTATACTCTGATTTTAAAATTTTATTTTCCAAAGCTTCCTACTCATAAATCTGACATTTTGATCAATTGAAGTAAGAGCTGCCAAGTTTAAGGGATTGGAATAACCCTGGCCAATGCACTTTCCAGTCCTGTTCCCTGGTCTTGGTGGTACCTTGAAGGGTCCCAGTAGCTGTGTATGGAACTCACTTCTGTCCCATGAACTTATATATCATTGCTTTTTGCAGGGATTTTGCTGTAAGTAGATGTTTAGAATTTGTTTTTGGATATCTAGCAAATAACTACGTTGTGTTGTTAATTGGATAGTTGTGGAGTGGATTGTTGGTGACAAGTATTCTCATCTGGAGGACAGCCATCCTACTTCCTAAAGACTGGAAGTGCAGGGGCTGTTGGCACACCAAGTATTCCTCAGGACCAGTTTTAATTTCCTAAAGAGCCCAGATGTGCTCAGCTAGACCCAGGCAGGGTTGCTTACCGTACACAAAACGAAAAAGATATTATGCACTGAAAGATCTTAGTATACTATTATCAGTTGTCAAAGGAACAGGCTTCACAGGGCTATTATGAATGTTGCACAGTGTGGCTTCCAGTTTCTGTCGGGATCAGTGAGCTACACAATGTTCTCTTAAATAATTTTTTTTTTAAATTGACCCATTGCATGGAATTATTTAGTAATGCCCAGTTAAATATTGAATAGTGGCTGTGCTGAAGTGCTATTTCTGTGTAGATGATGTTAAACTATTTCATATTAATACAAGAGCTTTAAACTATTTCTTTTTAATATTAGTATTATTTAATATTATTTATTAGTACTTATTATTTATTAGTATTATTTATTATTTATTAGTATTATTAATATTATTTAATATTAATATTGCTGTTTGTGATCACTTTTAGTCAAGATAGAAAGCTATGTCACGTTTTGAGGAAGACTCTTCTAGTTCATAAGAGCAGGAGATAAAGCAGTCCAAGCTACTGAATGCTGCACAGACAATTGGTGTAAAAGGGAATCATGTTTAAAAATCAGTAAGCAGGGGTGTGGTATGCCTACTTCAGCTGGTTTAAAGATACTCGGTTTAAAAAATCATGTTTCTTCCAGAGTATTGGTTGACAATATGAAGAGCATAATAGAACTGAAATGATAAAGCATTAGTATTTCAGTCCAAAATTTTGTCTCATACAAATAACTATTTAAATAACTATTTAACAATTCATATTTGAAATATTTAGTCAAATAACTAAACTAAGAAACTAAAGTTACTTTTTGCAACAAAAATATAAGCTGCAATGGAGGTTTGATTGATTTTAATACTCAAACTGGTTTTTATCATTGCCTGAAAATTTTGCCTTCCCATCTCCTGAATCTGTATTGCAAGCACATTCAGAATCATGACAGGCTTAGAATCACTGGTGTTTTCCTTACAAGTTTTCTCAACCTCTCCTCTCTACTTGGGAAGCCAGAGGAAAACAACGACTTGACTTTTTAGGATTACTTCTATTGCTACTATTTGAACAAAATGCTATTTCTATAAATTTTTTAAATCCTAAGATCTATCAAAAGAAAAACATAAAGAAAAGGAGTTCAGATTTTTTTTTTTTTTGTAGGAACTTAAGCAACTGTGTCAACTCCTTACTCCAAGGCAATAAAATATTAATACTATACATCTTGTATGGAATCAAAGATTTTTCTGTTGCTATGAAAACCTTATTTATCATAAAGAAAAAGTGTCGAGAATTCTCGAGATATCTCTCTACTCCTTTTACCTAAAGTTGAGCTCACGTCAGGAGTAAGTCAAGCATAATGGCATATTAATTTGGTTTGTTTGATTGCAGGTAACAAAAGGCAATTTAAGCTTGCTTAATTATGCTAATAGAATTGATAATATGTGTCAAGACAAACCATTTCAGAATATAAAAGGGTCTAAGAAAAGAACTGGTTCTAGGAAAGGTAAACCTGAAAGAAATCCAAACATCTTTCTGTATGTCTCTCTGTACTGTCTAGATCTCTTTATACTGATTCTCTCTACTTCTAGCTCTCTGGTGCAGCACAGAGCCCCCTACACTGCTAGAACTTAGCTATTCTTGGTTCAGGACACCTGCTGACACTAAGCTACTTTTTCAAACTCTGAATTCCAGCTACTTAGAAGCTTGAATCTCATCAATAAACTTTGGTTGGGTTTCAGATCTGCTCCAAATTATCAGTGGTCAGAAGCAAGTTGTACAAACTTGGTTGTCATGGGTCACGCCTTGAGGATGAAGGAGTCATTTTGGAAGTTCCTCTAAGGAACCTCTAGGGAAAGTTATAATGGAGCAGAAAGGTAGAAACCTAAGAGGAATGGTACCTACCTACTAGAGGCAAGTAGGTTCAGAGACCTTATGAGCTTCTTAAGACCCCTTTAAGAATAAGAATATCTATGAGAACACAAAAGAGCAATCAGCTTTGGAGTTAGGTGAGGTCAGCCCTCACACATATTGAATTCCCTGACAGCACAAGGGGTGAGGCAGCTCCTAAACCCTGCTGTCCCACCATTTCAATGCTCAATCTTCTGACCTCAGGGACTGGTATAAAGATGGCTTTTATCAACATTTGCTTTTTTTTTTTTTTTTAAAGAAACCTTATTGATTTTAAGAACTTAAAATTTTGAGAGTTCTCTGAACGTATATGAATTTATCATGTGATATATATGAATTTATCATGTGATAAAGATAGCTTTAGAAATAAGTGGGAAAAGCTGGGCTTGGTGGTGCATGCCCATAATCCCAGCAGCATGGAAGGCTGAGGTAGGAGGTTTGCAAGTTCAAAGCCAGGCTTAGCAAAAGTGAGGTGCTAAGCAACTCATAGTGTGATTATGAAGCAAATTGGTTTGCATAAAATATATTTAAACTATCTAAAAGAAATAAGTATAGCTTCATATCATGAAATGTACTATAACCATGCTAATAGGTCAAGTAAGATAATTAGCATATCATAATATAATTTAAAGTCATTTGACTAAAATATAACCCTCATTTCTATTATAAGTACAAAACAAACTAGGAAGGGAATAAAAGTTTAATGCAATAAAGTATATCTCCAACTATAATTACATATTTTTAGCTATTTCAATTAAATGGATGGATTAGACCTATTAACCCTACTATTAATATTCTGTATATTTTAACCAATATAATAAAGCATGAAACAAAAATTACCACTAAAAAGGAAAATTAGTATTATGATTATGTTCAAATAATTTGCTCTAAGGAGATAAACTTAAAAAACTTAAAAGTACTTATTTTAGAATGATAATCCAATACAAAATTAATATGAAAATATTAAGAACTTTCTTACATACCAGTAAGAAGTCATTGACTAACTTTTATGAAATGGAACTCTGTTTCCTTTGCAGAAAATATTTAAAATATCTTGCAACAAATTGAACCAAATAATTGAGAGACCTATATGAAGACAACTTTGTTGACAGATGTACAAAACATTTGAAAAATGGAGGGAGAAATTCCTTGTTGATAGATGCAAAGCTAATTATATAAAAAATGTTAACCCTTTCTGAATAAATTTGTATTTGTGCTTAGTGCAGTTCCAAGAGAAATAAAGAAGGAATATGTTTTGGAATTTCAGATAAATAGTATTTTAAATTTTAATGATGAGAATAAGTGCATAAAATAATAAGATGATTTTGAAAAAAATTATTCCCAATAAACATTTAACATTTAAGCTACATGTTAAACTACAATAATTATAATAATCAATATAATATTAACTAGTACCAGAATAGACATAAAAATGAAACCAGAAAGAGTCAGAATTACATAATGACCCTAAACAAATAATTTTACACATGCATATGTGTCTATATATGCATTTATTATGTGATAAAGATAGCTTTAGAAATAAGTGGGCAAAGCTGGGCTTGGTGGTGCATGCCCATAATCCCAGCAGCATGGAAGGCTGAGGTAGGAGGTTTGCAAGTTCAAAGCCAGCCTTAGCAAAAGTGAGGTGCTAAGCAACTCAGTGAGACCCTTTCTCTAAATAAAATACAAAAGAGGGCTGGGGATGTTGCTCAGTGGTTGAGTGCCCCTGAGTTCTATCCTCGGTACACCCCTTCCCCTAAAATGAAATAAGCGGGAAAAGCTAGAGGGGAAGTATATAAATTCATTGGATTAAACAAAGGGGAACTGAAGAAAAAGGGAGTGGTGGGAATAGGAAAAATAGTAGAATGAATTGGACATAACTTTCCCATACTCATATATGAATACATGACTATGTTCAACCACAAAAATGGGATCAAAATAGTAATGGGTTGCACCCCCATGTATGTATAATATATCAGAATGCACCCTATTCTAATGTATATCTAAAAATAGCAAATAATGAAAATAAGTGGGAAAGGACATTTTTTCAATTGTTTACCAATATTCAGTGAAATTGATAGATAATTTCTTCACAAAAGATGGAATTTATTTTAGATTTAGTTAAAAAACAAAAAAAGAGAAAGTTTTTCTGATTTAAATGGATGAGCTTAAAATTAGTAAAAATTCTTAAAAATTACCAAAAGCACACTTTTGAAACAAATTAAAGTAGGGGATAATTTGATTTATATCAAATACAAAACAGATGCATAGATTGATATAAATTATGACATCTCCAAGGTATAAATTGTCAAAACCTATAAATGTTAATAAATATTTGAAAAGGTTAATCCTCATGAATAATCAAAGAAATACCAATTAATGAGTAAAGAAACAGTTTTCCATATATCAAATTTGCAAATACTTAAAATAATAATAATTTACTTATAGAGCCCATTTAACTTTTATGTACATCTTATAAAGCAACAATTTAAAAAAACCCACTAAATAAGTAGAAGAAAGACCAGCAGAGGAGAGGAATGGGAGCAGAGGGAAGCAGGGGGGGAGGGCAAGAGGAAGTACTGAAGATGGAAATGGAACAAATTATATTCCATGCATGCACGATTATGTCAAAATGAATTCATTGTTATGTATAACTATAGTGCACTAATAAAAACATTAAAAAAGAATAAGAAACAAGTCAAACTAACAGGGAAACATGCTAACTACCCTGGAGTTAGCCAAGAGCACATATGCCTGACACCTGGCCTTCAACTTTAATCACTAGATGTTAATTAACAGTACAATAACTGTCTTATTCATTCAATAATGATAAAATAGGAAATAGCTGCTATTGAGAGCTAATTGTTGGTTGATGCCAGTTTCCAAGGTGAGCAGACATGTTCAAGGTATAATACAGTGTTTCCAAAACATTTGTTATGGTGCCTTAATGTAATCATTGTGACTTGAGCGTAAAAAATAATAATAAATAGCAATTATTAAAAGGTGATTATTGTGGGTGTTTTGAATATGCTTGGTAAGAGTGGGTATTGTGATTTTTTTCAAAGATGATTTGATCACAACATATTAAATCTTTTTTTCTTAATTCTAGGAATATATTCTAAGGACGTTATTTGAAATAATTGTATTTTCAGGTGCATGTTGAAGAAACAAGAAAGTCAATCAAATTTTTGTTTTGTGTTTAGTTAGAACCCACCAACAATATGTTGTACGGTGGCATAGCCCCTTGACTGGGTACCAGGATCCTAGACTTCCTAGCTCTGCTACCCTCTTCCTGTGGTGTGAGCCCATTCCAATCTCTCAGCTTCATCTTTTAAATGAGAGCATTTTATAAAATGATTGAATCTCTGAGTTCTCTTCCAGCTCTAAACTGTCTACATATTCTTTTTTTGATAAAGATTATTTTTATAAGACAAGGCATATTTTAAAAACATACATACCTATCAGTTTTCTTATTGTTGTCTTTCTTGTTTATATTCACTTTTATCTCTTATGAATCATATATCCCACATATATTTTATTGGGAATCTTATAAGGAACCTAATAAAAGAACTCTGAGCTAAGCATCAAGAGCACAAAGATTAATAAAATGTAGTCCTGTGAATAGTCAAATTTCATAGCTTAACAGAAGAAGTATAGAAACGTTTTACTAACAATATTTCAGCTGATTAGTGATATGATAGAGACATAGGCACACAAACATAACAGAATGCTGAGATTTAGGAAACAATATAAAGGAGGTATAAAGAATACAACTCAGAGAGCAAATGATATCTGATTTGAGTTACAAATGGAAAGGAACATTTCATCAGGTGGATGAGCTGTGGATAAGAAATTCATGGCAGGCAAAGCAATTTAATAATAGTTGAAAGACAGGGAAGAGCACGCACAGTCTGAGAAAGTGGAGCTTCCATGGTGGAAGGATGTGTGATAACAGTTTACACAGATGGGTACGTGCTGGAAGATGAGAGAGGAAGGTAAACTTGGGCTCCTTTGAAATCTTGCCATGCTCTGTTGTTTGAATGTGACATAACTAGCAAGGAACCAAAAAGTCTTTTTGAGCAGGATGACAAAGTAGGCGCTAAGGAAGTGTTTTAGAAAAATGACTATGGCAGTAATTGGAAGATGGGAGGGAGAGAGATTGAAGGCAGGAGATGGTAAGAGTCGGTTCCAACAGTCCTGGTGAGAGAGAATCTGAAATGGGAAAATAATGTACACATGAAATGGAGATAAGTGAATTCCAAAGGAAGGGGTTCAGCACTGTTTGAAAGCTGGCTCTGTACTAGCACTGTGCTCTGACCAGAAACCAAGAGATTTTGAGAAATAACTTCCTCAAGTGATCTTTTTTTGTAACTGTGATTACTGGAATCCATTCATTATGTTAGCATATGTACTACTGGGGAAATTGACACTGCTTTCTCTTTCATCTACTTCTAAAGTAGAAAATGAGACGGATCAGTATGGGGAAAAATTGGCAAAATGTCATTGCTTGAGGGTATGATGCACAATTTCCTCATAATTGATTTTTACTTATCTAACAAATATAGATAAAGCAAAATTAAACATGTGAAGTGATTATTGAATCACTTTAAAAAATCTTAAAATTACAAGAACTTAAATGATATCCTTTTTGATAATCTCCTCACTTGAAATAAAATAGAGGAAGTCATTGATCATTTGGAAATATTTTATATAATTAATTCTGTAAGCTAAAAGCTTATAGTTATTTCTTGGAAATATTTAAAATTTAAGAAAAGTTAACAGAATACATGTTAATAATGAGCATATAAAGATAAATAAGCAGGCTGATTTGAAATTAAGTTTTTTTTTTTTTTAGTTTCTGATGAAAAACTTCAAGTGGGTTATAAAGTATTAATCTTATAAATTAAGTCATCATGAAAGTTAAGAGTGGAATTATACTTCTGCTTCTGTTTTCTAAACTGAGTAGGATGATAAACTGTAGGTGGTTTAAAGCCTAATTTATTTCATAGTGATGAAGGATGAAATTTCTTATTTCTTATTTCCTCTGTTGAAATAAAGACATGTGTGCCAAGATTTGGGCAGTATTGAAGAAAAACTTGAAGCAAATCAATGGGTTTATTGTTTTTCTTTCCCCCTGAGTATTGTTCAGCTTCACCCATTAGGTTGGACTTCTTTACTCACTATTTGTTTTCATAATTTCTGATCTTCATCATATACTAAAAACAAAGGAATAAATGATGAGAAAATCCCAGAGAGAGATGAGATGCCATAAGCTCAGTATTAAGGACTGAGTATTAAGGACATGAGTTGAAACAGAGATGCTGTGGTGAGCCTTGAATGAAGGATGAGGAAACAGACGAGGGAGGATCTGAGGTGATCGGAAAAGTTTCTGAAGTAGTGCACATTTAGTGGATTGTATTTTTCACAATGATTAGAAACACAAGATTTATATTTGGAGTTTGAGTTTGAGTGCAGTTTTACTACTCAGTACATTGTGATCTTGGCCAAGGAAACAAATTTCCCTAAATCTTTATTTCCTCCTCTATAGTGGAGATAATGGTGATAGTAGTGTGTGTACTGTGTGTGTCTATATTCAGGATTCCTATAAAGTCTAAGATGGTACTACTTAATAAAGAGGTAGATGAACTATACAATACATGGAGAATATTTCATCAACAGATCTAAAATGAAGTAAGTGTTTGATGGGATGGGTGGTTTGAGACTAAGGAACATCTTAAGAAAGATGCAGACTTAAAAAGCACTGCTTAGGATGACCAATAGTGGAAGTGAAAACAGGAACAGATTTTGGAAAGGATGCTTCTGCTATGGATCCAATCAGCAGTGCCAACCTCTTGGATATAGGAACTGACGTGTGGATGTTTTTATACTTTCAAACCAAATGGGAAAATGGATTACCATTGAGAGGGACATGGGATGAGTCCAGAGTAGACCAAATGTGACTCATCTTCTCATTATTTCCTTTGTTTTATTCAAAATTACATACCTCTTCTTTGAAATGAAGAAAGGTGTTTAATGGAATAGCTCTTATGTTATTAGGGGTAATTATTTTCTGGTGACATTTCACTACAGAAAGAATCTACCTGAAAATTAAAATGGAGCCTTGATTATTTTTCTCTTTAAGGTTATTAATGCTTATAATTACATTAAGTTTTAATCACAAAGTTAGTTTGAAAGTGAGGGATATGAATGAGAAAATACTTTTTAATTCTGATAGTTTGGGGACTTTGCTTTCCTCAGTCTTTTGGATGTGTTTAAAAACCATGACTGTAAAATTACTTTGCTTTTGAACCACGTAAACAGCTTTGTCTCTAGCTAAGTGAACAATGAGCACATTTTGCTCATTTTTTTTGCTCAAAAAAATCATGAGTGTGTATTTATGGAATTTATATGAATATGTCAAACACGTTCATTTAACAAGAATTTATCAAATGTCCATTATGTGCCCAAATTGTGCCATTGGTATTGTTTACTCCCATTTCTCATTTCTTTTCCTTTCCTAATTTTCTTTTATATCTTAAACTTCCTTTCCTCTCTTCATTTCTTCTTTCTTCCCAATTTTTCTCCACTTGCATTGTGATCATTCAGTAACCAAGACAGTGACAAGTGGCCAATGGCATGAACTGGGAAAGGTGGACATGGTGCAAATCCTGACTCCTCCATTTAGGCCATGGCATTTGGTTGAGTCAGTTAAATTTTCTAAGCCAATGTGTTCTCCTCATTGGATAGGAAGAATAATCATAACTGCTGTACGGTGTTACGTGAGCATTTAAGGAGCTCATTCTTGCTAAGTGCTTAGCACCATGCCTGTGTGTAGTGAATAATCAATAAATGGTAATAGTAATGATTACTTTTTTTCTTCTGCCTTCGAGAAGAATAAACCTCTGAATATGTTTACAGAATTTCAAACAGACATAAACACTCCCCAAATATGTGCCCATTTGCACAAAGTTTTCTACTTGACTTAGATTTCAGAATGTGAGAAATCTACTTCATCAGTAATTTTGTGGTCTGAAATTAACTTACCATTTCCTCAAGGTTTCACTCATTTGTGTGCAAGACTGCACAGACATTTTAGTTCTCCCTTTCTCTTTTCTCTTACAGTTGCTGACAGAACTTTTCATTTATTCTTAGAACTTTAGGGTGAGATATGGGAATAATAGGACATAAAACTCAGACTAATCAATTTTGCCTAGAGTGAAGTGACTGGACAGGCAAGGAAGTAGAAGCTGTTGCTTGAAGTGGTACCCAGGGAATGTTCTAGAATGCCCCACACTTCCCATGTTCAGAATATCCTTGGCAACTCACCTATTCATGGACGGAACAGACATCTATGACCTCTGTAACTGGAGGTATTTGATCTCATCCACCTTACCAGAGAAAACTCACACCAGTGCATGACCCTGTCTACACACAGAGCAGCAAAGACTGAACTGGTTAAAAGTCCTAAGCTCTTTTTGTTTTCTTAAATCATTCAAATAGAAATGAACACACACACACACACACACACACACACACACACACACACACAGGCAAAGGATTGTGGTACAAGTCTCTCAACAAGGTATTAATTTCTAATTTACTCTTAATCCTATTTAAGAAAACTCTAATTTTCTCCAAATCTTATGTTTTCCTTTCTTGGCTATTGTAGTTATATAGGTGCCCCTGTAATTTATATTAGTTCATGAGTGATGCCAAGAAATTCTGACCTGTGTAGCAATAGTTTCAAAAGGTTTTTCCTTTCACTTTCTCGAAGCCTTCATGATTTCTTCATGTTCCTCTCTATTCTTAAATAAACCGGAGGGTTGTGTGGAATTTTATATGCACTTATCTCTATTTTCTCTTTACTTCATTCAAAACTTAATGAAGCAAAGGACCATGTTTACTGTCTCTTTTTTTTCTTTAAAAGAAGTAAACCATACATACAGAAATGCACATTAAGTCTACGGCTCAGTGAATTTTCATAATGAACTGCAAGTCCAAGTCATAATTCAGAATACACCCAACCAGCATCTGGAATACTGAACCAAACTCCAAACTTTAGAGTTCTCCTGTGTTTGCTTCTCGTCATTACACCCCTCCCTGGGAAGTCACTCTCCTGACTTTCAATAGCATAGACTAGGGTTGTCTGCTTTTATACTTATATAAATGAAATTGCTTTTATGTCTGGCTCCATTTCACTATATTTTTAATATAGAGGAAGTAAAGCACATTTCTATTATTATCTCTATTAATGTTAGATTCAATTATTCAAATTAAGTTTGTTGGATATTCAATATTTAATTTTTAAAGTCCAGTGAAATGTTTTATTAAATAATAACATTTAGTATCTATTAATGTGGTTTAAATACATGAAGACTTAAATTTTTAGTGTAATACCTGTAATTTCCACAAAATTGGTAGAGAAAATATTACTGACAAGAGACTTCTCATCTTGGTCATGTTATCATCATCTTTTAAAATAATAGACTTTATTTCTTAGAGAAGTTTTAATTTCACAGAAAAATTGAGTGGTACAGGAGTGTCCATTGTTTACTTCAGAGTTCTTTATGGATATATTTTATATGGGGTTTGCCAAATGTAAAATGACAGGTGACCACCAATGTACTACTGGATAGAGGAGTTTCACTGCCTTTGAAATCTTCTGTCTCCTTGTTCATCACTTCTTCATTAATCCTTGCCAGTTCCTGATATTTTTACTATCTCCATAGTTTTGACTTTTCCAGAATGTCATATAGTTGAAACTATACAATATGTAGTCTTTTCAGATTGGCATCCTTCAGTTGGTAATATATATTTAGATGCCTCGTCTTGGCGTGGTAGTTCAGGTAGTTCATTTGTTTTTAGCATAGAATATTATTCTGTTTTCTGGATATGCCACAGTTTATCAGTTAACCTACTGAAGGTCACCTTTATTGCTTCTTCGTTTTGGCAATTATGGCGAAAGCAGCTATAAATCTCCAGGGATAGGTTTTTGTGTGGACATAAATTTTCATCTTCTTTGGGTTAGCACCAAGAGCTTAATTGCTGGATCATACAGTGAAAGGATGTTTAGTTTTGTAAGAAATTGCCAAATTGTATTCCAAAGGGGCTTTATCATTTTGCATTTCTTCCCGTAATGAATTAGAGTTCTGTTGCTTCCTTGACAGGATTTGGTGTTTCCAGTGTTTTAGATTCTGGCCATTATAAGTATATTACAATGTGGTATTTCATGAGTGGTATGTCATTGTTGTTTTAATTTGGAGGTTCCCTAGTGATATCCGATGAGCATATTTTGATAAAGTTATTTGCCATATTTCTCATCTTTTTTGGTGAGATACCTGTTCAGGTGTTTTGTCCATTTTCAATTAGATTATTTTAACATTATTGAATTTGGGGGGTTCTTTGCATATTTTGAATAACTGTTACTTATCAGATGTCTTTTGTAAATATTTTCTTCCAAGTCTGTGACTTGTCATCTCATTTTCTTGACAATCTCTTTCACAGAACAGAAGTTCCTCATTATTAATGAAGTCCAGCTTATCAGTTGTATTCTTCATTGATAATGCCATTAGGTCTACCATCCATTTCGAGTTAATTTGTGTGAAGAGTTAGAGTTAGAGTTTAGGTCTAAATTCTTTTTTTTTTTTTTTTTTTTTTTAAACTTACAGATATTTACTTGTTCCACCACTGTGTTAGTCAGCTTTTTGTTGCTGTGACCCAAATACCTGACAAGAACAATATAGAGGGGAGAAAAGGCTTATTTGGAGCTCACAGTTTCAGAGGTCTCAAGCATGGTTGGCTGATTTCATTGCTTTGGGCTCAAGGTGAGTCAGAACATCATGACAAAGGGTGAGGCTGAGGAAAGCTGCTCAGCTCATGGCTGCTATGAAAGAGAGAGAGAGAGAGGTGTGCATAAGGAACCAGGGATAAAATATAAACCCCAAAGTCACATCCTAAGTAACCTACTTCCTCCAGCCATAGCCTGCCTGCCTACAGTTACCAAGCAACACAGTAGTCCTTTCAAATTATTAATCCATGAAGTGTGTTAATCCGCCATTGAACATTCCTGATTGTCTACACATGAACTTTCAGGGTCACCTCATATCTAAACCAGAACAACTACTGTTACGGTTTGGATGTGAGGTGTCCCCCAAAAACTCACAGGTGAGACAATGCCCGAAGGTTCAGAGGAGAAATGATTGAGTTGTAAGAGTCTTAACCCAATCAGTGAATTAATCCCTAATGGGATTAAGTGAAATGTTAGGGTGTGGCTGGAAGAGGTGGAATTGGAGTGTGACTACTGGGTATATATTTGTTATCTGGTGAGTACAGTCTCTCTACTTGCTGAGCATCATGCGAGCTGTTTCCCTTAGCCACACTCTTCTGCCATGATGTTCTGCCTCACCTTGAACCCCAAGGAATGAAGCCTGCCTTCTGTGGACTAAGACCTCTGAAACCCTGAGCCCTCAAATAAACCTTTCCTCCTCTACAATTGTGCTGGACAGATCATTTAGTCACAGCAGTGAAAAAGCTTTCTAAAACAACTAATATTTGTTGAATTTATCATTTACTCATCCTTCCTTCCCTTCCCTTCCTTTCCTTCCTTCCTTCCTCCCTCCCTCCCTCCCTTCCTCCCTCCCTCCCTCCCTCCTTCCCTTCCTTCCTTCCTTCCTTCCTTCCTTCCTTCCTTCCTTCCTTCCTTCCTTCCTTCCTTCCTTCCTTCCTTCCTTCCTTCCTTCCTTGTATGGCTACTGGGGATTGAACTCAGGGGCACTCAATCACTAAGCTACATCCCCAGCCCTATTTTATATTTTATTTAGAGACCGGATCTCCCTGAGTTGCTTAGTTCCTCGCCTTTGCTAAGGCTGGCTTTGAACTCACAATCCTCCTGCCTCAGCCTCCCAAACTGCTGGGATTATAGGCATGCGCCACTGTGCCTGGCTACCCATCATTTCTTGACAAAGTTAGAGGTTTTCTTTTAGACTTGGTATAAGTCCAAATTGAGGTTCTATTCTAGGACCTCAAGCAATATTCTATCGCTTTTTTTTTCATCAATCTGAGAAAAATGTTTCTAGAAAACAGTTTCATTTAGCTCCTTGAGAAATTTTAATCATACTCAATTGTTCAAATGTCACTAGAAGTGAACTCATTCTTAGCAACCAGTATATAATTATGTGTGTGAATATAGGTACCTGTGTCATCATTGTGGTTGTTTTTGTGATTATTGGAACTGAAGGTATACATATAATATTATCTAAACAATGATAAAAAAATAGTAAGTTCGAGTTTAAAAACTGCCCAGTGAAAATATTGCTTTATAGGACATACACATACCACAACAAGGGCACCTGATTAATGCATATGGACGTTCAGTGTGACTCCTGAAATACATTCCATCTTGTAGAAGCAGCATTTCATGACTATTTCAGTTTTAATCAGCATCATAAAAAATACTTCTTGATTGCCTGGTTCCATCAGTCTTTGTTCTAGGCATTGAAGAGACGGAAATTAGACTGTTTCAGCTAATTCAGTAGGATATTTGCAAACAAATACACCAGTGTGAGATTTGACAATAGTTTTTCTTTTTCACTCTCTAATCTGTGATATTTTCATTTTTACCAGGGAGGAAAACACATTTGCTTTCCCTAACTTAGCTGGTAATGACAATATGTCAGAATTGTCACCAATTCTGGAGTCAATAAATTCTAAGAGTGCTAAAGAAGAATTTGAGAAAACTGTGGTGTTCTTGATTGTGAATTGCTCCCATTTCCACATACATTCAAAAAATTAAGTGTGGTTTAATTTTTCTGTTTTCATCAGAAATGACATTTTTCCATCTGTAAAATAGCTTCAGACTGACACTTCAGGATTTTTTTTTCCAGGTAGTATTTAATTAGAATTAGTTGGGTATATCTTTTTGATCCTACTAGTTAAACTTCAGTCAAAGCCATAAACAGAAGTGACACTTCTCACATATAGAACTAGTTTAGGGTCAAGGAGTCAAATGGTATCTTCATTGCAAAAGCCTATAATGACCTAGGAAATCTGGATGAGCAAGTTTTGTTTTTCTTAAACATGGTCTATCTACATGGACACAAACTTTCAGATACTGTTAGAAAATAATGAGATTTTTATTGCAATATTTGCATAATACTCTCTTTATATGCCTTTACAGGTTGAGTGCTTCATCAGTTTTGTACAATCTGAGCCTTTAAAATTTATAGTACTTTGGACAATGATGTGCTAATATATGAATAAACAAATATCATTTCATGTTGATTTTTTTTTTTTTAGCATTACTTGAAACCATCTTTTGGCTTTTGATCATGATGGTATTGTGCTTCATTGGTACTGAGGCAAAAAATAACTGGTCCATAAATTTTCTAGCAGCTTCTACACACAAAATGTTTATGAAAATAAAATAACACAGTGCACTCAAAAATGGTTTTAGCAGAGTAGCTTTAAATCCTGAAACAGATCTTGCAGAAAGTGAAATTCTAATAATAATAGCTTTTAAATTTATAATGGAATGTGTATATGGATGTTCACAAATTTCTGTATAAAATAATAAAATATTATGTAGAAAGAAAGAGTGTGTCTCCTTGACAGTGTCAAGATGAATTTCTAACTTTACAGAGAGCGATGTTGTCTAAGAGTAGAATTTTTAAAATCTTTATATCTTTGAATAGCAATTTGATAAACCAAATGACATTTGAGCTTGTGTTAACTTTTAGTTGGCATTTACAGAAAATGTTTCCAGAGTCACTACCCATATTATTATTACTTTCTAAATCTACAGAATCAAACAACAAGAATCAATAATGTTGTGAACAACATTCATCTTCTTTAGTACATTTGTAGAGCATCATAATTTAGGTCTGACATGATTTCAGGTTAATGGAATACATTATTTTAAAATGGTAGTGCTTTTATTTATTTTTATTTTTTGTGGTTCTGGGGATTGAACCCAGGGGCTCTCTACCACTGAGTTACATCCCCAGCCTTTTTTTATTTTTTATTTTGAGACTGGGTCTTATTAAATGTCTTGTTAAATGACCTGAAACTCATGATCCTCCTGCCTTATGTTATACATACTTCATTCTTGATGTTCAGGAAACCTGTGTTTAATTGACATGTGTGAGCTTAGGTGATCCTATTTGATATCATAAGGGAATGGGCTTACAGATGTAGCTTAACATAAAAAATTAACTCTCTGTATTTCAAGAGTTTATGGAAATAATAATATCTAGTTAACCTATCCATCTCTATCACTTGATTTAAATTAGTCATAAACTATTAAATGCTATGTCATTATCTAGTGATAGCTAAGATTTCAAATACTTCCCTTTATGGACAAGTGCATATGATTACTTAACCACTATGTTTGAAAAGACTTTTCAGAGCTTCCTGGCAAAGATGATAATAGTGTCACAAGTATATAAAATTGATGGGTTCAAATCACTTAAAGTGCATATTGGAAAAGGTTAAATGAAATTAACTAGGTAGTGTTTAGGAAAAACTTAAATCACTTTATATGGCATGTATTTCTTTCTGTCTCCTTCCTAGACTTTAACTTGCAAGCATTCTGTTAGTATTTGAGTTGAAAAATAATTTTGTTATTTGGAATTTATATTCAAACAAATGTGTGTGTTCAATGGTGAGGGGACCCTAAAAAATGCCCCAGTTTTTCTTACTTTACACCTCAGTGCAAGATTTCTTTTGATGATAAATTTAAAATTTCATCAATGTTGAAAATTTTTGATTTCTAATTACTCTGAATTTCACCATACTATAATAATAATCCCAGCCATATTAATACTTTTCTTTTTAAAGCATATATGTATGTGTGCATGTGTGTGAGTATCTGGTGCACTTGTGTTCACATGTGTGTATTCTCTTTAGTCCCAACAGTTCTATGTGCTGGGCATGTAAGTGAGTGTTGTTATATCATTTGATAATAAAGGCATATAAAAGTTAAGTAATATATCTAAGACTCACATATACAAAGTCAAGGAATTGTGACTAGATCTAGAATTTTTAATCCTGTATTCAATGATTCAGATATCAGGAGACAAAATAGGACGTGACTCTGAAGGTAGCCAATTAAAATAGTTAAATTGACATTCATTCATTTATCAAGCTATTTATTCAGTAGAATATTGATAAATGACTACTATGAACCAGTCTTTGTTAGGAATGGGACAAGCATAACACAGTCCTTGCCCTCAGGAGGATCAGAAAAAGTCTGATCAGAAAAGCCTCATTAGATTTGGGGAGAAGATCAGTTTTCTAAAATATTGATTTTCACTTGAAAGCTCAAATTTTATCAATGGCAAAAAATTCTGTCAGTTTTTCTTGAATCACGAGAGGGAGAGGAGCCTAAGAATAACAAAACTATTGCAAAAAACTTTAGATAGAAAACATTTGTTGAAACCCCACGCTAAATTCTATGTCATGGCAATAGTTTCTTTTTTGCTAAAATGTATGTTATTTCTTGAAATTCTCAGTGTGTGGTTTTGCTATTTCAATGTCAAGATGGCGTATCATCTAGTAAACATGGTGGAAACCCATAGAAACCCGTGAACTGATGTCATAGTGTTCAGCGTCCAGGCATGTCTTCCATGTGAGCCTGAGCTACACCCTACTGTTTGGGGAAGTACTAATTTTAACAAATAAGCATTTTCTTTGAAGTTCACACTGTGAACATGATACTACTGAACACTGAGGAAGTGTAGGAAGTGTTTTGTCTTACAAATGCTTTCCCAATTATAATTGCAGCTGTTGGAAAGTATAGAACAGCAAACTACATCAGATAATAGCTAGTCACATTTAATGACTGTCATGGTCTTCCTGGGCAAGTAAACTTTCCTATTCATTGATTTCCCTCCTCCTCTCCCTAAAGGAGGAGAGGAGTGGTTTGCATGGGTCACATTCAAGGTTTGACCACTGTTTTCCTGGGTGGATTTATCTTCTGGCTAAAAGCATAAGAACAAGGTTCTTAATTAGAAGATTCCCTGAAGGAATAGCAATAATCAAGTACTGCAATGTGTGGAAGGAGGCTGGGCTATCCTAGTTTTTTCCACTTGAATGTGCTTTTTCCTATTTGGCCACTGACCAAACATTGCTGTCCTGACCTGAGAAAATATGGCACATGTTGGTCTAGTTCAATTCAGAATTAGGCCCTTTCTTATGTAATTGATTCATTTTCCTAACTAATATAGGGACAAGGAGCCCACCATATTGTTTCCACCATGGAGTTTGAAGCTCAAGTTCCAGATAATTAAAATACAGTTATGCTTTTCTCCACCTCCTCCTCCTCCAGATGTATGTTTCCTTGGAGACCTCCATAAGAGGGGTGTTGACTAACTCAAGACAGGACTCAGATGTCTCTAACTTTCCTATCCAATAATGCCAACTTCTACAGGGGTTCAAATGAATGCAAGTCCATTAAAGAGACCCAAATTAAAGTGAGACTGAGATAAAATATATAAATACACAATGCAAACCCACATACAGGTTATAGAAAGTTGTAACAAGTATAAGAAGTCTACTCCCAAGATATAATATTTACTTGTTCTCTCTACTGTGATATAAACCAGAAACTTAAGAATATAACAATAAGAGAATATAAAAGACAAAAAAATATGAAGAGGTCATACAGAACTAAAAATCACATTTCTACATTTTGTAGTGACTGCATATAAAAGAACTATAGGCACAATATACTATTAAGTAGTTAATGTTAATATTTTCATGCTATTTTTTTCTTGTCATGTTTTAAATACATGTATCTTAACTCCCAATTGAAATATATATAGATATCACTCATACATAAATACACATATATATGCATGTATATATATATTCATACTTACATACATACATTTATGTTGTTTTCTTTGTTGTTTTTATGAATTGACTAAATAGTTCTAAGAGTAACATGTAGACACAAAAGTCAGAATAAAAAAGCAATTTTTGAAGAGAAAACCCTGGGTAATTTGTGTTACTTGGTTTGAATTCCTAATGTAAAACTATAGCAAAAACGACAGTGAGTATAACATATACATATACATCTTTGGAGCAAGACAGTGACTTCAGAAATAGACTAATAGATATGTGTTTAACTAATTCTCAGCTATGACATAAAGATAATAAAATGAGAAATGATATTCTTTCCACAAAGTCATGGTCAAAAATTGAATATCTATATTTTTAAAATGAACTTCAACCCTTAACTTATGCCATAGTAAAAAAAAAAAAAATGACCTTTCCTAGATTAAAAGAAAATCTAGGAAAGGAAAGGAGAACAATATAAGGGCAAATAATTAGCTGAGAGCTGATAATCATTGCAGCTGAGTAGCCTACATAGGAATTCATTAGACTTTCTGTTGTGAATGGTTTACATTTTTCATAATTGCATCAAATAACACACATAGAACAGCACTATTCCTTATAGTTATGTGCCTACTCAAGGTCATAGATTGAGCAGTTTAATATAACTGTCAATGTTGGAGAGGGCAATGGGAATGGGGACCAGGATAATGAAGAAAAATAAAATAATAATACAAGAAAAAATTACCTTTCATTGGACCACAGATTTAAATGTAAGAGCTGAAACCCTAAAATTTTAGAATAAAACATTAGAAAAAAATTTTGTATTCTTGGGTTAGACATATTTTTGTTAGCTATGAAAGAAAAATTAAAATTCCTAAAAGAAAAAAATTGATGAATTGGCCTTCATCAAAATTAAAAGTATTTGTCAAAAGATATAATTATGAAAAACAAAATTATTTGTTTTATATATATATAAGAACCATTACATATTTGTATATAAAATAAATATTATATACAATAATCTACATAATAGAGGACTTGTTGTAAGACGAATTGAGAACTTTTGGAATTCAGTAATAAGAAATAAGTGATTCAATCTTTAAAAAATGTGTGAAAGTTTTGAAGAGACAAAGAAGATACAGCAATTGCAAATAAGTATATGAAAAGATATGCAAAAGAACTATTAAAAGAAAAATGCAAATTAAGGCCACAATGAGTAATCACTGAATACTCTGAGAATGTTAGAGAGGAGTAAAGAAACTAGGACTATCATATATTTCTGATAGGGATGCAAACTGACACAGCTACTTTGGAAAATAGTTTCAGAGATTCTCCTAAGGTTAAATGTATTCTTACCATGTAATCCAGAAATTCTACCCCCAAGTATTTACGCAAGCAAAACGAAAGCATGTTTTTGCAAAGAATTGAACTTGAGTGTTCAAAAATTCCTTAGTCATAATGGAAAAAGACAAAACAACCCAAATATTCATCAACTAGTGAATGGGTTAATATTTATATACTAATTACCAAAAAAGGGCAATGGATAAACTGATAGATACAACACAAATGAATTTCAGATGCTTTGTGCTAAACAGAAGAAACCCAGACACAAAATTTGAAAAAAAATGTATGCTTTTATTCCTATTAATTTTTTTAAAAAGTGAAAATCTTTGGACAGAAGGTAAATCAGTGTTTCCTTAAAAGGGCTCTAGAGCAGCAGATTGACTGCAAAGAGGCCCAGGGAACTTATGTGTGATGAAAATGTTCTAAATTAGTGGATCCGAGATGGCAGAATAGAGGAGGTTGTGTTCCTGTCTACTTCACAGCATGAAACCAAAAAAGGAGACAGGTAGCTTCTCTGCAAGGTGGGTGAATAAAAAAAAAAAAAAAAAAAAGGTAGTTGGGGACTTTACTGGAATTTAAAACTGGATATTCAAAGCAGACCTGGAGAGGGTGGGGACACAGGAGGTTGGATATAATAAAATAAGGAAAAAAAATCACAGTGGCACATGTCTCAGAAGCACCAGCCAGAGTGATTTCTCTGTGAACATAGTAGAGGCATAAGAGAATTAAAGGAACCCACATTTTTGGGAGGTCCAAGGCATGTCTGGGTACAGAGCATTTAGACATTGCCCAACAAATCTGCTTAATATCTGTGTGTGAGGAAAGAAGCCCCCATCTCTCCAGGTGGCATGCAAAGGACAAAGGAAGGAACTATTTTGCAGCCACAGTGCAGAGGCTGGCAACTGAGAAAGCTGGTTCCTGGCAAACTGGAGTTTGAGTTGAAATACAGGCCCAGTAAACACACACTGCATGACATAGAGTGTGTTTAAGTGACCAGGAGAAAATCAGACGTGGAGAGAGGTTTTAACAGGGAACAACTGGTGGTGGAAACCCACTGGGCTCTACCCATCCCCCTTCAGTCTGGCTGCTTGCAGGACTGGCTGGGAGGGAAGTGTCTGGCCAGGAACTTGGAAGGGTGGGAGTGGAAAGTTTGTTTGGAGACTGAACCTGAGACCAGGAAATGTGGGGTCCACAGGTAACATAGAGGACTGAGAATTGGCTCCCCCACCAACAAGTGGAACCCAGGGGAAATCTCTGGGGTAGAGTCTTCCAGCATTGACCAACTAGTATTGGGTGTTGGAGGTACACTGATTTAAAATTTCCAGACCAATTGGCATCAGTGAAGGACCTGGACCCACCTAAGCCTAAACCCTGCCTGCAAGAATTTTGCCTAAAGAATTAGTTTTCCCACTTCGGCAGTCCAGAGGGTGGAGCATCACACTCCAGAAGACCCCATCTTAAAGAAGAGAAGCTGAGAATATTAGGAACTCCAAAGGAAAGAATTCCTTGACTATTCATTAATATTTTTTTCTTTTCTTTTTTTAAAATTCTTTTTCTATGTTTGTGACCTTGATGGTACATGGATATTTATACATACTTCATGGTTATTTGTTGTTTTCTCAATTCTAGCATTTTTGAAGCCAGTTATATTTCATGGATTAGCTTTTTGTGAAGTATTATGTTCAATTAGTGTGTTTTAGTTTTGTTCTGTATTTTTTAATTTATATTTTTAATTTTTAAGAAATTTTTACTTTATATATGTATATTTTTTTTCTCTTACCTGCCTGTTTCCTTCGATTCTCTCTTTTTTATGCTAACCACCCAATCTCTATTGTTCTTTCACTCTTCCTTTGAGCTTTTACTTGTCTTCTTTCCTCCTCCCTCATAATCATCACATCCTGTATCACTTCTGTTCTCTCCATGTCTACCATTTGAAATTGTAAACCCTTTTGCAAACTTGCTGTTTTTATTGTAGGCAATAACTGATCATATCATTTCAATTATTGTGATAATTAACATTGTAGATATCATAGTAGGGACTGCTTTGGTGGTTGTTATGATTTGTCTCCTCGTAAAGAGTGAGTGAGGGGGCTGGGGAGATAGCTCAGTCGGTAGAGTGCTTGCCTTGCATGCATGCACAAGGCCCTGGGTTCGATCCCCAGCACCGCAAAAAAAAAAAAAAAAAGAGTGAGTGAGGTATTGGAAACCTTCAGGGACACTATAAGTCCCCGGGGTAGAAACTCTACTGCCTCAGATCCATACTGTTAGATGGGTAGACACACAAACAACATGAAAAGGCAAGAGAACAATCACCCCAAACAAACCAAGATACTCCAATAACAGAATCCATGGACACCACAGTGGAAGAAATGTCAGAGAAGTTTAGAAGGCACAGGTTTAAACTGATCTGGGAAGTAAAGGATGGTATAAGGAATGAAATCAGAGAAAAAATACAGGAAGTGGAAGATCACTTCAATAAAGAGGCAGAGATTCTGAAAAAAAATAAAAAGGGAGAAATCCGTGAAATGAAGGAACCAATAAACCAAATTAAAAATTCAATACAAAGCATCACCAACAGACTAGGCCATTTGGAAGATAGAACCTTATGCAATGAAGACAAAATACATAATCTTGAAAGAGAATTAACCACCAAGAGACAGAACTTACAAGAATTATGAGATAACATGGAAAGACCAATGGTAAGATTTATTGGGATAATAAAAGTACAAATATACAAACCAAAGGAATGCACAATTTTGTTCAATAAAATTATATCAGAAAATTTCCCAAGTCTAAAAAATGAAATGGAAATCAAATACAAGAGGCTTACAGGACCCCAAATGTACAAAATTACAACAGATGTATATCAAGGCATATTATAATGAAAATGCCTAAAATGCAGAATAAGGGTAGAATTTTAAAGGCAGTGAGAAAAAAATATTAGATTACCTATAGGGAGAAACCAGTTCAAATCTCAGCTGATTTCTTAACCCAGACCCTCAAAGGTAGGAGATCCTGGAACAATGTATACCAAGCTCTGAAAGAAAATGGATGCCAATCAGGAATCCTATATCCAGCCAAATTAAGCTTCAGAGTTGAATGAAATAAAAACTTTCCGTGATAAAATTAAAAGACTTGGAACTAGAAAGCCTGCATTACAGAATATTACTAACAAAATACTCCATGAAAATGAAATGTTAAAAAAAAAAAAAAGGAAAACTAGTGAAGGGATGAAGTGCACTAAAGGAATAGTCAATCACAGGAGAAAGTAAATTAAAGACTAGAAATAAACCAAATTGACTGGGAATACAAATCATATCACAATAACCTTGAACATTAATGGCCTAAACTCATCAATCAAAAGACACAGACTGGCAGATTGGATTAAAAAATAAGACCCAATAATATGCTGTGTCCAAGAGACTCACCTCAGAGGCAAAAACATCCACAGACTGAAGGTGAAAGGATGGGAAAAAAACATATCACTCACAAAGTTCTTGTATTCAAGCAGGAGTATCCATTCTCATCTCAGATCAAGTGGACTTCAGGCCAAAGTTAATCAGAAGGGACATAAGAAGGACATTTCATACTGCTTAAGGGAACAATACATCAACAAGACATAACAATCATAAATATTTATTCCCCAAACAATGGAGCATCTACATACATCAAGCAAACCCTTCTCAATTACAAAAATCAAATAGATCACAACATAATAATACTGGGTGACTTTAATATACCTCTGTCACTACTGGATAGCTCCTCCAAACAAAAACTAAACAAAAACTAAAACTATAGAACTAAATAATACAATCAATAATTTAAATGTATCAGATATATATATTTCAACCATCAATGACTGAATTCACTTTCTTCTCAGAAGCACATGAATCCTTCTCTAAAATAGACTATATTTATGCCACAAGCAACTCTTAGCAAATGCAGAAAAATAGAGATAATACTCTGCATTTTATCAGATTATAATGAAATAAAATTAGAAATTAATGATAGAATGAAAAGTAGAAGCTACATTAACACCCAGACACAGAGTAATATGCTATTAAATGATAAATGGATAGCAGAAGAAATCCGGGATGAATTAAAAAATAATTAAAGGTAAATAAGAATAGCAGTACAACATATCAAAAGCTCTGAGACACTATGAAGGCAGTTTTAAGTGGAAAGTTCATTGAATTGAGCTCATTAATAAAAAGAATAGAAAGTTAACAAATAAATGACCAAACATTATATCTCAGAGCCCTAGAAAAAGAACAAATCAAAACCCAAAGCAGTGGAAGACAGGAAATAATTAAAATCACAACTGAAATCAATGAAATTGAAAGAAATGAAACAATTCAAAAATTGACAAAACAAAAAGTTGGTTCTTTGAAAAAATAAATAAAATTGATAAACCCTTAGTCACATAGTCACACTAACAGAGAGAAAAACTCAAATTACTAAAATTCATGATGAAAAAGAAATATCATAACAGATACTACTGAAATACAGAAGATAATAAGAAGCTATTTTGAAAATTAATACTTAGAAAGAAAATCTTAAAGACATTCCAAATTTCTAGAAATTAGGGCTCAAACTGAATCAGTAGGACATACACAATTTTAATAGCTCAATTGCAAGCAATAAAATAAAAAGTGCCCATCAAAAGTCTACCAACCAAGACCAGACGGATTCTCAGTTGAGTTCTATAAGACCATCAAAGAAGAATTAACACAAATACTTCTCAGATTATTCCATGAAATAGAAAATATCAGATCCCTTCCAAACTCATTTTATGAAGCTAGTATCACCCTGTACCAAAACCAGACAAAGACACATCAAGGAAAGAAAACTTCAGACCAATATCCCTGATGAACATATGTACAAAAATTCTCTATAAAAATATGGCAAATTGCATGCAGAAACATATTTAAAATATGTTGCACCATGATCAAGTGAGGTTTATCCCAGGGATGCAAGGTTGTTTCAACATACAGAAAACAATAAACATAATCCATCACATCAGCAGACTTTCAGTCAAGAATCACATGTTTATCTCAACAGATGCAGAAAAAGCATTTGATAAAGTATAGCTCCCCTTTATATTCAAAACACTAGAAAGAAAGAAATATATTAGGAACATACCTTAGCATTGTAAAAGCTGTATATGCTAAACCCAAGGCCAAACTCATTCTAAATAGAGAAAAATTGAAAGAATTCCCTCTAAAAACTAGAATAAGACAAGGATGCCTTCTTTCAGCACTTTTATTCAACATTGTCCTGGGAACTCTAGCCACTGCAATTGGATTGATGAAAGAAATTAAAGGGATATGAATAGGAAAAGAAGTACTCAAACTATCACTATTTGTTGATGACATGATTCTGTATTTAGAGGATCCAAAAAATTCCACCAGAAAACTTCTAGAACTAAGAAAGGAATTCAGCCAAGTAGCAGGATATAAAATTAATACCCTTAAATGAAACACATTTCTATACCTCAGTGATGAATCAACTGAAAGAGAAATTAGGAAAACTATCCCATTCACAATAGCCTCAAAAAATTAAACATTTGGGTATCAATCTAACAAAAGAGATGAAATATCTCTACAAAGAAAACTACAAAACTATGGAATACTAAAGAAAGAAATTGAAGAGGACCTTAGAAGATGGAAAGATCACCCATGCTCTTGGATAGGCAGAATTAACATTGTCAAAATGACCATACTACCAAAAGTATTATACAGATTTAATGAAACTTCCATTAAAATCCAAATGACATCCTTCATAGAAATAGAAAAAATAATCATGAAAGTCATTTGAAAAAATAAGAGACCTAGAATAGTCAAAGCAATCCTTAGCAGAAAGAGTTAAGTAGGAGGCATCACAATACCAGACCTTAAATTACACTACAGAGTCATAGTAACAAAAATGGTATGGTATTGGCACCAAAACTGATATGTAGACCATTGGTACAGAATAGAAGACACAGAGATAAACCCACATAAATACAGTTATCTCATGCTAGACAAAGGTGCCAAAAATGTACATTGGAGAAAAGATAGCCTCTTTAACAAATGGTGGTGGGAAAACTGGAAATCCACATGTAACAAAATGAAATTAAAAATGCATAAAAATGAACTCAAAGTGGATCAAGGACTTAGGCAGTTGAACAGAGACCCTGCACCTAATAGAAGAAAAAGTAGACCCAAATCTTTACCATGTCTGCTTAGAAACTGACTTCCTTAACAAGACTCCTAAAGTGCAAGAAGTAAAATCAAGAATCAATCAATGGAATGGAATCAAACTAAAAATATGCTTCAGGATTAAGGAAACAATCAATAATGTGGAGAGAGTCTACAGAACGGGAGAAAATCTTTACCATATGCACCTCAGATAGAGCATTAATCTCCAGGGTACATAAAGAACTCAAAAAACTTAACACCAAAAAACCAAATAACCCAATCAATAAATGGGTAAAGAACTGAACAGACACTTCACAGAAGAAGAAATATAATCAATCAACAAATATATGAAAAAATATTCAACATCTTTAGCAATTAGAGAAATGCAAATCAAAAGTACACTGAGAGTCCATCTCACTCCAGTCAGAATGGCAATTATCAAGAATACAAGGAACAATAAATGTTGGTGAGGATGTGGGGAAAAAGAAAATTTATACACTGCTGGTAGACCTACAAATTGATGCAACCACTCTGGAAAGTAGTATGGAGATTCCTCAGAAAACTTGGGATGGATCAATCATTTGACTCAATTATCCCACTCCTAGGTTTATACCTGATGGACTTCAAATCAGAATACTACAGTGACTGACGAAGCCACATCAATGTTTATAGCAGCTCAATTCATAATAGCTAAACTATGGAACCAACCTAAATGCCCTTCAAAAGATGAATGGATAAAGAAATTGTGGTATATATACACAATAGAATATTACTCAGTCTTCAAGAAGAATGAAATTATGGCATTTGCTGGTAAATGGATGATGTTGAAGAACATTATAAGTTAAATAAGTCAATCCCAAAAAACCAAAGGTCACATGTTTTCTCTTGTATGCAGATGCTAATTCACAATAAGAGGGGGGAAAATAGAGGTGCTTTGGATTAAACAGAGGGGAGTGAAGGGAGTGGAGGGGTATGGGCATAGAAATGATAGTAGAATGAATCAGACATTATTATCCTATGTGCATATATGGTCACACGACCTGTGTAACTCTACATCATATACAGCCAGAAGAATGAGAAGTTATACTTCACTTAATATGATGTGTCAGAATACATTCTACTGTCACATAGAACTAATTATAACATTTTAAAAATTAAAAAACAATAACATGTTTTTTATTTTTATTTTATTTTTTATTTTATTTTATTTTATTTTAACAAGTCAGGCTTGTAATGGTGGCCATAATATTGGTATAAAACACATCAAGTTGTATTCTTAAAATGGATGGATACTACAGCATGTGTATTTTACTGAGTATACAAACACACCTGCAATAACTTTACCCTAATAAAACCAATGAAGAGAAAACAATTGGGCCAAAAAGGAACCCTAATCTCTCCTCAGCCTCAAGAAGGTCATGGGTATTGATGTTCAGGGTCTCATATGATTGCAATGATCTTTCAAAGGATTTACTTTGACTCCATATTCATTTTATCCATTGCCTTTCAACTCTTGAGAACAATTCTTGGATTTTGATGCTCAGCCCCATTGCCACTTTGATTCACATGAGCTGCACAGTTAAAGAGAACTAATCTGAATCCATTAGTCCCAGTGTTGTGTACATTATAGAGGTTCTTTGTTTTCTCTTTTAGACACATAGTTTTTCACTACGTTTCCCCTGCTCCTCCAATAGTGTTATCATTAGAGGTGATAAACCTTAATTATTGTAGTAATTACCATAATCACCACAGTAATTAGGACTGTAGCTATGAGCTAAGTAATTCTTAAAGGACTCAAATCCTGGCTCAACTACTTAATCAGGTAAGTGAACTAGGTACATACTTCAGCTTCCTCATCTGTAGACACAGGCAGAAAAATTTTCTCTACCTCATTATATTGTTTTGAGGACTAAATGAGGTAATATACAATGGGGCTTTGAAATTGACCTGGCACATTAGAAGGACTTGATAAATATTGGCATTGGTATCTCTCAAATTTTCTATTAAAGGATCATTTACATTGTGGATACCTTGTATGAAAGATGATGATCAAGACATACATGCTAGGCTGGGGATATAGCTCAGAGGGTAGAGTGCTTGCCTGTCAAGCACAAGGCCCTGGGTTCAAACCCCAGCACCTCAAAAAGAGGGGAAAAAAAGGATATATTGTGTTTTATTGAAAAGTTGGATATCATAAGTTTAAATGTAGCTTTTTGTGACTAATTATAATTTGTTTTCAAATTTATGAAGGTGGTTTCAATAGAACAATAATAATATCTAATTTAGAAGATTTCATTTTTCTATTCCAGACAACAGTGAATGAATTTCCTTGTTATTCCTAAATCTCTACTTTTCATTATGAAAGAGTCATAATAGTAGAGAATATTCAATGAGTCTCATGATTTTAGTAATATGAATATTATGACATATTATGTAAATATTTCCTTAAGTATGACCATACTTTGAAGGTTTGTTGTCATGCTTTTCTGATTCACAGGGAGTATGATATTTAAATAATTGTGTCTCACTTCTTTTAGTGTTTTCCATATTCAGTTTTAAAATGTTCTAGTTTAAATCATCTCATTAAAATCTGGTTGTAGTTTTCTATGATACAATTCCCTTTGCCACTTTAATAAGTAGTACTTGCTTAGCTTTCTTTGGGACAAATGAATATATGTAAATCAATAAGAGAATTTTCAAAAGATGTAAATTTCTTACATATCTAATTTTGAGTTATTTTTGAGTAACTGAGAGAAGCATTAGTGGAATGTACACACATACCCAATGTGATTCTGAATCTTTTTATTGTGGGGATCGTATATCCTCTTTGGAAGGAAAGAAATCCTGAATAAAAGAAACAATCTCGTGAAAATCCAGTGTACAAGAAGAAATTGAATAATCATGAGTTAGGGAGAATAAGTTTACAGCAGAGGTCATACTGTAGAATGGAATAAGAAACAAAGAAGTTCACAGTTATGACTTATTATTAAAGAAAAAAAGGAATTCCTATTTTATGCCTAGTCTTAACATTAGGAAAGAACTCCCTGGAACACAAGGAGGGAAATTTCAGTTAAGTGAGCATACATGCAATTGAGGGGTTTATTTTGGACCTGTTAGAGCTCTCGGTGGAACGTTCAGGTGGACATTCTCTCAGGAAGAAGAGAGACAAGAGAGAGATACATGTATGAATACATCCTTATATGATTAACAGTGGGAGGTGTAAGAACCCTGCAGGACCTGTGTCTTATTCTTTGGTTTCACCCACTGTTTCTGCCCTATGAAGAAATAGGACTGAAAAGTGGTTGTTGAGTAAATGTTATGTAAATAATTGAACCTGTACAGATAGGGAGCCAAACTCAATGACATAAAAAATAGCATTGGCATTGTCAGAGAATATGTCCTTTTATTTCTATTACATTGTGGGAAATCCCAACATATTTTCAAAGTCAGCAGTCCCAATACACTTTTATACTTAAAAATTATTGAGGACTCAAAAAAACTCTTTTTTGTGTGTACACTTTATCTATTGATTATTTACATTCCAAATTAAGGATGAGAAAAAAATTTAATTGATTAAAATGATAATTATAAATCAATTATATGTTAAGAGGAATAACATTGTAATAAAAATATTCCAAAAGAAAAAAATGTGAGAAGAAAGATACTGTTTTACATATTTTACAATCTTTTTAATGTTTGGATTAATGGGAGACAGATTGCATTCTCCTATATTCTACATATGCAATATGTTATAGTATTCATTTCTACCTGACGAATGCAAAGACAATATGGCTATGAATATATATATATATATATATATATATAGAGAGAGAGAGAGAGAGAGAGAGAGAGTTGTTAAAGAGTATTTTAATAGCCTTTTCAGATAATCTTTAATGCTATATCCAAATCTGATAAAAATTGTTCTATAAATTTGCAAGATCGAATGAGACTGTATCAGTAAACTCAAAATCTATCTGTGATGTGCTTTCAATAGATCCTCTGACCATAGAAGTTTTTTAAATGTTTGGAAATAATTGGTTGATTGAGTTATGTATCTCTTTAAAATGTTGGAATATTTTATCTGACAGCAACAAGGCAATCCCTTTATTAATATGCCCCCTCCCCCCAGTGTAATCAGGAAAGTCTGATCAGAGAAGCCTGGTTAGACTTGGGAGAACAGGAATTTTCCAAAATATTTACTTTCACTTGGAAGTTCAAATCTTATCAATGATAAAATAAAAATTTCTGTCAGTTTTTCTTGAGCTATCAGGTTCCCTTTGCTCATTTTTGAGAAAAATCTTCCAAACACTCAAGTCTTAATAATCATGGTTTATCAGTCATTTTTTTTTTTTTTGTTTTTTCCAATAAATAAATGTGCCATTAACAATGTGGCTAGCTCAGCTTCTGACTCAGTCATATAAATTCTCCTGCCGCTCCCCCAAGTCAACCATCATCCTTTGGTCTGTAACAGAAATGTTTTATATGTACTGACATTTAATCATACAGAATGTTAAGAAGTTTTGAATTTCAAGCAATCAAGATTTTAAAGATCAATAAATATCACAGCCATTCTTAAGTGAAACTAGCTTTTTTTCCCCCCACTGCAAATATGCGGTAGTGAGAAATCTAAAGAATGCTAGTATATTTTGGCACCACTACCTGCTTTTGTTGTGAAATGGGCAAACACCAACACAATGGAGGAGGAAAACCTAATTTTAATATTACTATAGAAATAGATTTTGCCCTGAAGATTACTTGAAAGGGTTTGGGGGTCTTCTGGAGGCCTGTGGACTACATTGAGAAACACTTCTAAATAATCTCTCTCCCTCCACAAGCACTTTTGTATGGAGGAGTAAGAAAATAAAACTATGATAAAAACATGTGGGTAGAATATACTGTTTGAGAAGTTGCTCAAATATTATTTGAAAATTTCAGTGTCCTCATTTGGCATAATTTCTTTAAGGTGTACCGAGATAAAATAATATGGTTAGCCATGGCTGCATTTCCATTTCAGGTAACTATTCTCTTCTTTTTTAATGATTTGACTGATATCTAATTTAGTATAATTTTAAAAAACATATCAAGAGTTTCAATATAGGGTAGGCTATAAAAAATGGATCACTTTAATTGCACACATGCTGGAAATCTATCTGGGTTCTTAGGACATTAGCATGCATGCCTTCAAATATCTAAAAGCAAAAATGGAGGTTTTATTGGATCTGCATTACCGAACATTAAACTATAATATCTTTATATGGGAGGATTACTGTTTAAACTGCCAATTAGTTGCATCCTTTCACTGAAATCTTAACTATACATGCCAAAAGTTCACTTATGCACTAGGCTATTTTTCAGATACTAAAGACTTTATGCTTTGATTTAATATGTACCATACACTGAATTAAAGGCATCATGATATGTATCAAATGATGAAGAATTTTTTCCTTGGGCTCCATTTGTGGTCATGGGAACCTCCAGTGCACAAATATTATTTCAATAAATTTGTGTTGAATACCTCCTATCTGCAATTTGGCAGGTCAGCTTCTATAATGAAAAAGTATAGGCATGTTAGATAAACTGTCTTTCCCCAGGAAACAAAACCTAGAGGAAATCTAGTGCCATAAAAGAGAGTTGTTAAAATCTATCAGAATGAATTAGTGACTGGAACTAACAGTGGAGGTATACACATCTGATTGTTTTATGAAAGGAATGGTGAATTCTAACTGAGAAACTTGAAGGAAGAAGAAGTGGTGTTTGATCAGTCTGACAGGAGTGAGCTAGACTTTTCTGGTGGCAATGTACTCTGTGGGTTATACTCCAGGCAGAAGGAAGGGTAGGAATCCAGGCACTGAACACATGGTACTGAGCTGAATAATGGTAGTTGGCAGGTGGGCATGTTGGCTGGGAAGGCTGGTCTTGTCAGGAGTGGCAGGTATGGTTAGGAAGGTGCTGTTATCATAAGCAGGGGTTAACCACTGAAATGCTCTCAAATCAAGAGAAGCAGGACACTGTTTTAGGGCAGTTTTATAATCCAAAAATGTGGCCTTCAACTGTTTTTCCTCCCTGATTTTTCTTTCTCTGATAGTGGATACTCTCTGATGGAGCATATCTAGTGTGGATAATTTTTCCTGCTGTTCTAGATATAAAGTTAAAAAATATGAAAAAAAATCAGGTTTAAAATATTGTTTATTGGACCAATTTTATCACAAGTGTTAATTGCTGTAGCAATTCTAATAGTAGAAATGCATATGTTATCTCACTTAATCATCCTCATCAATCTCTAAGGTTGGCACTCTTGGAATCCCCTTTTTACGGAGGAAGAATTTCATCTTCGAGAAGTAGATATAGAGTTGGAGTTGGGATCCACTCTTGAGCATCATGCTGTAATGTCTCCTAAACCTTGTTTAACTGGCTCCTATTCTTCCATTTTATGTGTAAGGAAACTGAGATTCAGGAAGATTAAATAAGTTTCCTATATCCTTCCCCTTTCAAAATTGACAAGCTAGGATTTTAACTCCTATTTGTTGTGCCCCTGAAAACGTTTTTTCTTTTCTTGACACTATGCTGTCAGCTTGTGTTGTACTGGTCTCCCTTTCCATTCTTCTCCCACAATCAGTTGCAAGAAAAAAATCCTGTCCTGTTCCCAAGGAAAGAAAAAAAGAGAGCAACTGATATTAACATAACTCCACCACCCTTGTGGGCATTTTATGTGCATCTCTGAATTAAGCAAAGCTATTACATGTTATCTTCCCAACAGAAGACCAAATGTTTGGATCATCAAATTATTCCTTTTTTAGAGTAGCAAATATCATTTATATTTTTAGCAGGTGGTCTAGGCTAATAATTTCCATGCTTTGGAAACAGCCTCATTAGAATCAACATGGGAACACTGAGGGCATACACACAGGCACGCACACTAACACACACAAACATGGGTATGTGTGCACACACACATTCTTGGTATTCTGATTTAAAAGCTCAGGTGGTGATCAAGTAATGTCCAGCAGTCTCTTTCCTAAAAGTTTCATGGTTAAGGCAGCATAGTGCATGGTTGAAATGGCCTATAAAGTCAGAGATAATTGTTTTTATTCTTAACTATTTTATCTTGGTCAATTCAATAGCCTTTCTGTACATCAATTTATCATCAATCTGTATGGGAATTTCATGTGAATTCCGCATATACAATGATTATCTTTTGCATTCTGGCTCAGGACTGATTGGACTAGAGGATAAAATAACTTAGGAAAGTCCACAGAACAAGTAAGAAAATTCTGTGAATCCAAATAACTGTTTTTGTACTTAGGTGTAAAGAAAGAAAACTACATGTGTATAGATCTAGGACAATTCAATTGTGGGCCCTACTTATATTCAACATGCATTCTTCAAACTTTATAGCAAAACAACATTAGTTTGGACCTCATTAAACTGAAATCTGTATGAATTAGATGTGGACTAAACAAACATTTCTTCTTAAACCATTTATAGCACTAGTGCTTTGTAAGCACATTAATTTTGTAATCTAATTGCCCGAGGGGCATTTGATGTAATTAAATTTTACAAAACCCACACAATCTCTTAGTTACCCTGTAGTATATACTTGTACACAATTCATACATGGATTTTCATAGAAGTGAATCTATATAGAATTGTTTTTCAGAGTCTTAGGATCTTGAAGCTTGTTAAAATCTGACAACTTGTTCATTTTCAATGATGAAGAAATTGAATAACAGAAAGATTTACATGACTAAAACCTTGCAACTGGGTAATTTCCAAAATGAGACTAGAAGTGTGCTCTTTGTTTGTTTTGATCAAAGGTATAGAAAAACTTGTTTCTATTAAAGAAACATAATTAGGGCCACTTACTATGCCATACAGGCTGAGAGATTGCTATGTTGTAAAAGTAAGAACACAGGATTTGGAGCCTTTTAGACCTCAGTTGACAGGTTCTCTCATTCACTACATATGCAACTAGAACAGACTGCTTAGTTTTATTAAGCTTCAGTCTCCTTTTCCTTTAAATATAGATACAATAACACTGACCATGTATAGATACATGGGTTTAAGACTCACATTTGTATTTGAGAGCAACTTTCAAAGTTCCATGATGTGTAGCAGAGCAAGTGCTTCAGAGCAGTTGATTCCCTTAGCTGGTGAATGAGTGTAATAAACTATGCAGACTTTCTCTTGAAGCTTAAAAATCTCTTTCTATCTATCTATCTATCTATCTATCTATCTATCTATCTATCTATCTATCTATCTATCTATCTATATATAAAACTGAAAAGAAATCCAATTTTTGGTGATGGTGGTGGAAAAGAAAATAAATGAGAATTATCTAATAAGGTGATGGTCCTTAGAAAATAGAAGTTGGGATAAAGAGTAGAATGTCAAATTCCGTATTGGTTCAGATGGAAGATATAACAAGTACTGCTATAAGTTCCCTGTGTAGAAACCAGAGAAAGTGATTCCTGAAACTGTTTCAGTAAATGCTATAGTCTTTGCAAAAATCAATCCAAGCCAAACAAAATATCGCCCAAAACAAAAACAAACATAAAACATACAAAAACCCAAAGAAAATCAAGCTTTAATATAAACTGAACTGTAGATTACACTGAAGGTATATAAAAGACATAATTGATTTAAACATGAATATGGTTTTATTTTATTTATTTATTTATTTTTTTGCGGTACTGGGGATCAAACCCAGGGCCTCGTGCTTGCAAGGCAAACACTCTACCAACTGAGCTATCTCCCCAGCCCAGGAATGTTGTTTTAAAGACCAGAAACATCCACCAAAATTTCTATATTTGAAAATTTAGCAGTGGGGATATATTCCTAATAAATACAACATTTTACTGAGGATCATGAAATAAAAAATATAATGCATTTAGCATGTAATACCATTAATAATTATTATTTCTTTATTTAATCTGTTTACATTAAGGTTTACTATATAAGAGAGTATAGGTTTCATACTTGCTCTCATTTCCTATATAAAGCATTAGTCTGTTGTTATTATTGGCATTATTTATGGCTGATTCCTAAGCTCCCCTCTTTCAACTTGTCATTTTCATAATAAAATCAGTATTGAATAAGAGAATATATTTTGGATAATTATGTTAATGACATCTGCTTTATTAAAGGAAGTATATATATATATACATGCAAACACATATATGCATATATACATATATAGAATTATATGGGAACACATATATAAAATATATCAGTATATATGTATGTAATATGTATATATGTATTATATATTTTTAAATTAATTCTAATTTGACATCTAAGTCCTGGGTATTGAACACAGAGCCCCACCTATGCTAAGCATGTACTCCATCATTGACTACACCTTCAACCCCTGAAGACAGCTATTAACCAGGGTTTCTCTGGTGGTGAATGCCTATCCTTTGATATTTTCTTAAAATTCTAAGTTACTATTATAGTTGTTTGACATCAATTCCTGAAATAATGTGAGACTTTAGGACAGGACTTCACTGCACAATCATTTGTGGCTAGAGGAATCTTTTGACATACTTTCATGATCCTTCAAATCCGGAATTGTAGAGTTCAAGTCAGAAATAATAGAATTTTCCTTCCAGACCTGTGAAACTAAAGTAGACAGTGTAAATGATTTGTTCAAGGTCAGGGAAGGAGTGCTTATTTGAGTCTCAGTTTGGGACTTGGGAAACATTTTTTTTTTGTGTGTTGTATGTCAGCAATTAGCACAGAATTCCCTGTTGAGCAGTAAAAGTGTAGTAGAAGAATAAATTGTGCTTTTTAAAAAAATATGCATAGAGTACCTGCATTTTATTAAAGACTTTTTAAAAGTCCATTGATCTTTTTGGCAAAACGAATTCAATTTGACTTGATAAAAGTTATATCCTAGTGAATAAAAATGGCCTCATGTTAATAATGGGAGGTGATATTGGTTTGTTAGGTGTTCTTCAGTGAAGCATCTCCTGTGATGGATGATGGTTCAAGTCTTGTGAAGCATCTTTGTTGTCCAGGAACCAGGTAAACAGCATGTTCATTGTGTGGTTGGTTGCTTTGATCATTCCTAACATTGCATGGCATTTATTGATGTAACAAGCATATAGCTTGGGAAGGGGCTTTGGAATCCCTCAGGTTGAACAATGCTACATAAATGTGAATTGTCATAATTGTTAATAATTTAAAGTTGGCATTCAATTAGATATAGATACAACCATAAGGAAGAACTAAAAATAACTATATAAAGGGGTAGTGGGAGGATTGCCAGTCTCCAAAAAGTAATAAAGAAGATTGCACTAGGAAAATTGAGAGGCATGATTTCAACGTCTGGGAAGGAAATGATTTCTTCTCTAGGAAGAAAAGGTGGCATGTCCCCTTCAATATAAAACACTAGCATTAAATATCAGGTATTAACAGAGAGGCCTTAAAAGAAACATAAGATGCAATGAAGTGAACATTATGGATTTATTTGTACTCATAGGATAAAGTATGTTTTGTGTGCTATAATATGTGTACATACAAATACAATTTTGAGTACCTTTTGAAGGAAGCTCAAGGTGATTCACTCTAATTCTCAGCTGCTGCTCCTGCTATTGCTGCTACTTTATTGGAATTTGGCATCAGAATACAAAGGAAAACATTATTTTCTATTCCATTAAAACTATTTCCAAAAGACTTCAAGTTGAAAAGGATGCTACCAAACTATGTATTGTGGAAAAATTGGATATGATAATAGTTAATATAAAACTAGTGACTGATCAGGAGCACATCCGTATCCTTTTCTTTGGTAAGTTATTAAGAAAACTGACCTACACTGCATCCACACATCCTGTTGCCCTACTTAGTCTTCTGATCCCTTCTGCTTCCCTTTCTTCTCCTACCTTTGTTTCCTTCAGGTCTGACTTGCTCATTGCTAAAGTCTCTGAACACCCATCTTGCCCATTCATAGGGTTTTCTCTGTAGCATGTGAAACTTTCTCATCTTAGAGCTCTTCGTCAACTTCTGTGAATGATAATGACAAGGATGCCTTTCCTTCCCCCTCCAACAATTAAATATTTGTAATCTCTCTACTGTTTTCACCTCAATTCAGTTCCACAGTATTCTATGCTGGGTCTTCCATTCTTCATTCTGCATCTTCTCTCCCCACCGGGGTAACCTTGACCACTTTCAAGACCTCTGTTATGTCTTCTATAGCACATGATTCCCATACCTCTGAACTAGATTTTTCATTTACCAATCATATCCTGTACTGATCCACATGGACGTTAAACTAAACAAGTTCAAAACTAGGCTATCAACTCACTCTACAACTATTCATTCACCTGAATTTCTTACCCAACTTTGTTATTAACATCCACCTGGCCCTCCAAGTCAGCAGTCAAAACCAGTTTAGACTCCTATTTCTATTACACTTTGTCACCAGTACTGAAATATATTGTAAATCTGTTGCAAATATATTACTCCTATCTCAACTGAAGTTATTACAATTTCTTGCTTGGATTATTGCAATGATATTCCATTCCCCTTTCTAGAGTCGGCTCTCTTTTCAATGTGCCCTCCATATAATAACCAAGGATTTGTTTCAAAATGCTTAGGTCATCATATTTTCCTCTTGCTTAAAGTCCTGAAATGACTTCCTATGACTCTCGTCATCATGACCCAACTCTTTGGCTTAATCACACCTGTCAGAAAATGCTCTGATTCTCTTTCTCCTGCAGTGCCTTTTTCTCTGACAATGCTGGACTTGTCATTCTGCAAGTGGATCATGCTACATCATACCTTTCTGATAATGCACATGCTATTTCTTTTCCTGACTAATTGTCCCTACCGTCTTTGACATGCTGCTTTGTCTTCCTCATCTTTCAAATCTCAGTTCAAGGGTCCCCTCTAGAAAGCCTTCCCTGACATGAAATCATCCTCATTAGTGTTAATCTGATTTCCACACTCCACCTGCATGTCCCTTTATCGGTAAGTAGTGCTAAAAGTACTGCAATTTAATTGCTAATTTACTGGTGTACTCCTACCCAGGCTATAATTTTCCTGAGGGCAGGAGTCATGACTTATAAAACATTATATTCTCAGGGTTTTTGTGCAGTACTTAGCTAAGTAGTGTTAAATAAATGTTTCCTGAATGAAAAAATTAATTAGTGGACTTTTGAAATGACTTTTTGTAAGTCTGGCCATTGGTCAGAAAGGGATAGGAAAAATTATATGCTGTGATTTTTTTTGTCTAGTGTTATATTTAATGTCATCTGAGAGGTTATTTTTAGGGGGAAATGAGAAAGTCTGTATAATATTGAAAAGGTAGTAAGTTAAACCTAATTCAGAATCTCTAAGAAACTTGACAGTATTGCTTTAATGCTGAAAACATTGACTGAAAGTTTTTCCAATAACATAAATCTTGGGGGTTCAGAAATATAAGCATATTTGTTCTCTTATAGAGTAGCTATTTGGAGTAGTGATTGACGGCATTTTTCCATCTCCATTAAGATATTCTGCCACCATATAGTCTCAGAGGATAAATAGTGGCAAAGGTTAGAAATATTTAAAGCTCCCCCTAAATATAATGAGAGCCACACAAAAACATCTAGATTGCAATTATAGATCATAAAATTGACACAACTAATTAATGAATGACCTTGTCCAAATTATAGGGTAACCTGAATGTATCAAGCTTGAGAAATGTAAATGCTTTCGCTTGGTTCAGCAGGTTATGTTTACAACTTCCAGGACATTTTTGATCCCTCTTTGAGGGGGTTATGTATACACATAGTTGAAGAAATTGAAAATGGGCTAGAATTTCAATCGGTGCATAGTTGTTAAAGGTGTTGCCCATTTCCAATTAGTGAAAAGAGACTTATACATGAACATCAGCGGTAAGCTAGCTAGACTAAGTTTCTGATTTAACACAGCACGTTTTGTTGAGGGGTTTCCTGACCCCTTCTTCCCAAATAGATCATGGAATTGCTGTTGATGTTACCTATACTAAGCAGAGAGGTGCTTGATGTTTGAAAATGTTCAATTTGTGCTGAGCCACGAGTCTTTTGTACCCAGAGTTTACGCCAGCCTTCTGGAAGAACTTTACATTAACAATCTGTGCACTTCTGTTTAAGGTATTGTATACAGATACTGGGCTCTTCTGGTTCTTGAATTGAATTTAGCATTATCAAGGCTTCATTCTCATCTAGGGAAAGAAAGATGGTTAGTGCCCAGGTGTCCCTGTTTCTGCTTACAGCTTTTTAATGTTCCGGAGAACTTCTTCCCCGCAGGTGCACAAATGAGACTCACATTGTCTCCATCTGCCTCTTTTATTCTATGCCTCTCTTTGTTCTTGCTATTAGAGCTTTTGAATTGTGAATTTCATCTAAAAAAAAAATCTTTGTGTTTACTTGATTTTAATGTACTGTGAGGACAGGGTCTTTACAATATGAAATAGCTTTTCATTCTGGAAAAATAAATAATTCATGTAAAGTCTTGGTAATAACATGGTATCTTTTTTGTATATGAAGAAGAGGATTACAATCTGTTTAGTTGTTCAATTATTTTCTTAGTAAAGATTGCTGGGTGGATAATGGCTGTCTTTATATTCTTGAGAGATGTTATCAAATTGCCCTTCAAAGTTACATATAGTAGTAGTAGTAGGTAAATTTACCTACCGTCCCAGACATTCATTAAAACTGGGTTTTATTATGTTTTACCTTTATTAATATCAAAAGTAAAATTCAGTTTATTATTTTTAAATTTGCATGTCTTTGATTTCTAATGATCTTGAAAGTATTTATATACTAATTAGGCAATTGGATTTGTGCTTTTGCAAATAGCTTGTTCATTACTTTGCTTATTTTTCTTGTGGGGTATTCCTGTTGCCTAGGGATTTGTATGAAACTCTTGTTGACTGAGTATGTCAACCCTTTGTCTTTCAAATATTATACAAATTATTTCTGTAAATCATCCTTTCATATTTGGTGTTACTTGTCCTAGATCAGCTTAGACAAATTATGAGGGCACATCCATCAGTCATTTCCTCTGTTTTCTGTCAGTGTATTATGCCTCAACACACGAGTTAACAGTTTCATGGAAAAATCCCCTGTGAGAGACTGCATTTGCTGAAAACATTACCTTTGAATAAGGCACTATTTATTTTTGTACCCCAAACTCACTTAATATTTGGAATCTAAAATTCAAATGATGCCAACTTATTATAGTACAATTAAGGTTAATGTTACACTTGAATTCCAAGGATACAGTGAGATTTTTCATGATGTGGTTTCAGGGGATTGTGCATCATTTGTTTTTTTGTTTTTGTTTTTTGTTTTTTTTGTGGGCTACCCTTTGCATGTATGGTCCCTCTTAGGAGGTGTGGCCATTCAAAGTTAATTCCAGCAGATGAGGGAGGCAGTCCTCTGCTTTTCTCTCTGGACAGTCAAACACTGGCAGGCATGCATGCAAGCACACAAAAACGCATTGTTCCCTATCAGTTAGATTCGGCTGATGGGATGCTCTTTCTCCTCTGATCAAGTGAGGGGGGGGTCTCAGCCTTGATCCTAGACTACATTGTGATGCCCGTTCCCATCCCATTTCCATGTCACCAAGCACTTCCCATCTGGTATATAGCAGTTCTGCCCGGAGAATTGACTACTGAGTATGCATCTATTTCCTGGTCCCTTTCCCATTTCCCACCCCTGCTTCTAGGGATGCAGGTGTCAATAAATCCTTTTTTTTTTTTTATTATATATAATGAGTTTATGTTCTTCATTATATTCTGTTCACACTTTGATCTTTGAACTAGGAAATTGGTTTTAAACTAGATTAAAACAGATAATACAATATGCTTTCAGAATTATTAAAAATATATTTTTCCTGTAGTTTTTTCATGATTTAATTTTTTACAAAAACTCTTCACTTTATATTGTAAGATTGGAAATAGATATCTTTAAATTTCTAAATATTGAGCATCTATTGTTATTTATTGAAAAGCCATTACTCTTTCTTTACTAATTTGAAATGCCACTTTCATGATGTACTACTTACTACATTTTTTGGATCTATTTTTTTACTTTACTTTTCTACTGATCAGTGCTAGTACAGCACTGTTTGAAACATTGTGATTCTATAATATGTTAATATCTACCAGGATAAGTCACTGCCTTTAGTATGGATTTCAAAATTTCTTGTGTATTTAGGAACATTTTGTATAATCCCTCACCTCACCAACAAATTGGGACCTTCTTTTTTTTTTTTTTTTTCTTTTTTTTTAAGAAGTATGCTACATTTCAAGATCAACCTGGAAAGAATACTGCATCTATACAGGATGGTGATATATGTATGTTCTTTATTCAACATGTGTTGTTCTCAGTAATATGTCATAATTGTTAATGTAAGTTTGAAAATTTTTCTTTGGGTTTGTTTATGAGCATTTTATATTTGCTAATGTCCTCATTAATGGAATCTTTCCCATAATATATGTATATATATATACAAATATATATATATTTGTATATATATACATTTGTATACATTTGCATATATGTATTCATTTGTATATATATACATTTGTATATATTTGTATATATATACATTTGTGTATATATATATTTGTATATATGTATACATATATATATATATATTTTTGTGTGTGTGTGTGTGTGTGTGTGTGTGTGTGTGTGTGTGTGGTGCTGGGGATTGAACCCAGGGCCTCATGCTTGTGAGGTAAGCCCTTTACCAACTGAGCTATATCCCCAGCCCTCCCACAATATTTTAAGTTAATTATTGTAGGTATGATGAAAAGTTATTGATGATTTTAAAATAAGCACTTTAAATAGCACTTTTGTTTACTAACTTCTTCTAATGGAATGTTTGATGATTCAATTATTTTTTTCCATGTAGCAGTCATGTTTAAAAGTGAAGATAATCTTGTCTGTTCCTTTATATATTCATATCTTTTTTCTTTTACTTGTCTTATTGCAGTGGTTAGGACATTCCACATGACATGGAATATGATGGTTATTCCAGGCATCCTTGTTTTGATCTAACATTAATGACAGTATTTTTGTATAATGCTTGTTGTTGATTTCTAAGAGTTACTAGTTATTAGATTTCTAATAGTTGACCATGCTAAAATCTACTTCTAATTCTGAGTGCTTCTAAAAATGTGATCCAATATGAATTTTGTCAGTTGCTTTTTGTCATCTATTTCCATATTTTTTCTTTGAATTATTAATGCACTTATTTCTTTTCTTAATGTCTTAACTTTTCTTCATGTCTTAACTTTTCTTAATGTCTTAAGATTCTTCTGTCTGGAAATGAATGCTTCTTAAATATGGTATATTTTTCTTTTAATATATGCTAGATTTAATATTCATTAGTATTTAATATTTTATCAAGGATTTTTTCATTCATATTAATAAATGAGACTTAGTTACAGGCCCTTTTCTCTCTTTATATTTTTTCTAGCACATAATATTTTTAATCAGGAGAAGACATCATAATACATTATTATGTTATCAATTTTATATATAAAGTAAATATATAATGAAATAAAAGCAAGAAAAATCTACATTTCACTAATCCTTTTTTTATCACAATTTCCAATTAGTGTAAAAATGTTCTTTAATGTTTCTTAATGAATTTGTTTCCATTTACTAGAGAGGACATTGTCCTTCATAAAGTGAATTAGTGAAAGAAAAATGTTGTCAGTAAGATGAACTAAACATAATGGATTTTGCTTAAATATGTCTTCAAAATAAACTGAATGATTCTTTAAAAATTCATATCTTTAATCACATGACATTTTGATTCATACTACAGTGATTCAATGGAAAGTTTTACTCATTTTAAGAATTATCAACAATAAAGTAAAAGGAAAATATTTCCATATATCCCTATTTTCCATGACTAGGTATGTATAATACATTTGATCAGGCTTTCATCTAATTTTCATTGTAACCTAAGTGAAATTCTTGTTCTCTTTTATGAAATTCTCTGCATGCTATATTAATATTCTTGATGAAACATACAAAGCAATGTCTTTTTTTCTTTCATGCTCTAGGTGATCATAGCTCAATAGGATAACTTCACTAATATGTCTTTCATTAAATTAAGATAGTAGGTTTTACTAATAATTCTCAGAGGGACATTCACATGAGATATAAAATTCAAAAGAATTAAAAGAATTTGTTAATTGGAGACTTTGAATTTTTCTTAGATGATTTGGAGATGTTTTCTGTTGCTATGAATGGATACAGAAGACTTAACTACATAATTTCTTAGATTTTTTAATGGTGTTTCAGTTTTTACAACAGATGTTCTTTTATAACTGGTCTTTTATCATCCTTAATAACCTGCCTGCAGTTTTTCAGGTTCATAGTTTAAATTAGTTTATTTGAAATTATATTAAATATCTAATATGGGAAAAGAACATATGATCATATTTGTTCTGGCTACAGACTAAATTTGGTTAATGACTGTGTATGAGGAATAGCTGCTGGCACATTTAAGTAATTAGGGTTTTGGTGGTACTTTCATTCTGAGTACTAGTCATTATGGTCTTTTCCTAGACACTTTATGCCCCATGGCAGTTCTTCTAATATCAAAGGAAGTTAGATCTCCCAAATACGAAATGTGAAACATCTCTTATTTAGTGGAAGCCCTCACATAACACTAAGAAAGTTTTAAAAATGAAAACAAAACTTTCTGGTCCTAATAATACAAGTAATAGGCCTGATTACTTTAATCTGTTATTTTCTATTTATAGATAGACTTCATAGAAAATAATAAAATAATATTTCCTCATTGTCTGAGGAATGTTTATATCCACAATTTATATGAATACATGTTTTAGTCAGCTTTTTGGCTGCTGTGACTAAATGGATCTGACCAGCACAATTATAGAGAGAAAAGGTTTATTTGGTGACTCAGGGTTTCATAGGTCTTAGTCCATAGAAAGCTGGCTCCATTCCTCAGGACTTGAGGTGAGGCTGAACATCACGGCAGAAGAGTGTGGCAGAGGGAAGCAGCTCACATCATCAGGAAGCAGAAAAAGATTCCACTTTCCAGCTACAAATATGTACCCAAAGTCACACCCAATTCCCATGTCTTCTAGCCACACCCTACCACTTTAATTTATCCCATCAGGGATTAATTAGCTGATTAGGTTAAGACTCTTAGAACCCAATCATTTCTCCTCTGAACCTTCCTGCATTGTCTCACATGTCAGCTTCTGGGGGACACCTCATATCCAAACCATAACAATACATACATGCATTTATTAATAATTATTGTAAAAATGGTTAATATATTATTTAAAATATTCTAATCTGAATTTGAACACTTGCTTCTAGTGATATTACTGGTGATGCAGTGGAATATTCGTACATATTACACAATGAAGTCATGAGTATAAGATTCGGGATGTCTAAAATTGGACTTTGTTGTTAATAAAATGTCAGAGAATGGCTGAGTTAAAATGGACAGTTTCTGGAAGGTGTCTTGTTTCTTTTTTACAGTCTTTGGGAATAGTCAGGCATAGAAACAAATCTCCTTTCATGAGTAAACCGTGGACAGACTCTCCTGTATTCATACAAAGTTGACTTTTCTCTAGGGAGCTATGAAGAAGATGAAGAAAGTAGAAATGATTCTTGAATGGGTTTTCTCAATTTCTTCCTGCAAATACTTAGAAATGTAGATCTGCATACTTGTCCCCACTTATTTTATAATATGAAGCCTATTCTTCCATTGGTTATTATTACCATTCCTAAAGAGAATTTTGTTTCTTCCTGAGGAACCCTTAACATTCTTATGTTGAATTTTGTTCTTTGTTCCACACATACATCATGTCCATTCTGGTCATTTTCACCTTTTTTGTCTTTTTTTATTGTGGAATAGACCCTCAAGTCCATATCTATCTTCCTAACATGATTTTTCTCCATGGGATTTCAGACCCTTACAGCCGTCTAATTTGAATTATAATGGAGCTACCATGTCTGTGTGTGTGTGTATTCTCCCCTTACAGTTCTCGTCTCCTCTTTCTGTCATACTGTTGCCTTTTTATAGTCTTTAGCCTCTTTTTTCATCATAAACAGTATTCATTAAGCAGGTACCTTTTACCAGACATTGCTTTGGACACCAAATACAGCTATGAATAACAATGTTAACACTTGCTGGAGATCTACTGTATGCAGGTACTGTTTTATACTCTCCCTTCTGTCAACACCATTTACCTACCCATTATCTGTAAGGTAGGTGGTGTATTTGGGTTCATTCAGAAGCAAACCCTAAGATTACCATTTGAAAATAAGCATTTTAAGTGGGACGTGAGTCCCAAGAAGGACTGATAAGGGAGTGGAGAATCAAATGGTAAGAGAAGAAGAAAGCCATTATAAGGCTTATGAGTTGTGAGCAACCGGGGCTCAGTTCTGCTGCAGACCGTGATGTACAGCTGGCCTCAGTTGTTGTATCTGAGGTGTGAGGAAGATATTTAGCTTCAAACTCTCATCAGAGTGTGGAGACTGTTCTATAGAGTGTGGACCTAGCACTCCTGGCCTGCCTTGCATATAGGTTGAGCATGTTCCGAGGGCCAGAGGACAATTTATGACTGGAGAGTACAGGTGCTTGTGATGTGTAGCCATCAGAGGGCACAGGTATAGTAAGTGCTGAGAGGGGAGGCACGAATAATGTTGGCTGCAGTTGGTGCCAAATGAGAAAAATGAAGCAGAATGGGTAAATAACTTGCTTAAAGTTGCACAGCCAGGAGGCATGAAACTGTTCCCTCGCTATAATAGACAGCCATGGTGCTCAAGTGCTGTGAAGATTTATGGCAGATTAAGGCAAGAAGAGTGAAGGAAAGCTGCCATGTAAGCAGGTGGTAAGGGAAAGGCCCTTCTGCAGAGGACACGTATGAACAGAGGCCCAAACAAGTGAGAAGGTGAGGCTAGGATTGTCTTGGGAAAGTATCCACTATGTGAAAGGGACAGCAAGGAGACCACGGTGTCTGGAGTGGGGTGAGAATGGAAAGGACAGGTGTTTGGGGCCACATCACACAGGGTCCAGAAGCCAGCAGTGAGTCTTCTTGTACCCCTCAATCACTGGTGCTGTTACCTCTTGTCACCTGTTGAATTTATTGGTTTCCTAGATGTTCAGCTAACTCCCCAGTTGAGACGTTTTCATGTATCTTTTTTCATATATCTTCTCTTCCTATAATTTTTGAGAGTCAAGTTATTTTCCCTTGTTTTGGGGTGTTTTCCAAAGGCACTATGTATTATTTTTTTGTGCATTTGTGTTAAAGGGGCAGTCTCTCCTGAGTCAGTGTGGGTATATTGCTTCTCTGTTATTCTTTCTTTCTGTGTTTGGCTTTTCACAGATGGAAATGCACATGGCAGGGCTTCCCAGTACCTAGGAGGTTTTCCTTGTCCACAGCACCACTAGTCTTCAGTAGGGTCTTTTCTCCTGTTCTCACTGCCAGTCAGCCACCTGGAGTCCATCTTTCTTCAGGAAGTAAAGGGGAATGTGCAGAGTGGGTAAACAACTTGCTTAAAGTTGCAGCACTACAGGCTAGGGCAGGGACAGGAGGAGCACAGCACCGTGAGAATGGCCTTAGGTCATATATTTCTCCCTTCCTTCATTTGCCACTTGCTGCAGTGCCAGGCTGGCTCTGTGCCGAGGCTCACTAATGGCAGTAGGGGGTGGTGCAGGGTGGAGAGTAGCAGAGAGGGATTACTGTGATACCTCGAAGAGCAGAGGCTGGGAGTACCTAGGCTCTCCACCATGATTTTCCTCTTTGGCATTTCTTAAAGGGATGTTCCCATGCACCTTCCTCCTGCCCTAGCCCTTTGTGTCTATAGGGGTTTGTGCAATTCCCAATCTGCTACCACTTAGCATACCATCCATTTCTTTTCCAGTGAGTAAATGGTATCATGATGCAAGCCCTAAAAATGTGATCTAGGACATAACTGTGCTCAAGTCTACATGGCAATCACATTGCTAAGAAGCTACATAGTACAAACCTCACCACTGGCCCCGATGCTCAGCTACTCAGTTTGCCCGTTGTCAAAAATCTATCATGTCTCAGAGGTTGCAGGGGGCAGAGATGGAGTGTTGGGAGGCAAATAGCATGGGAGAACCTGTGGTGTCTTTGTTTTTGTTGTTGTTGTTTTGCATCATTTAGGTGAGCAGGTGTTCTTTCTGCTGGGTGCTCCACTGGGTATGCTTTTAAATCTACTTTAAGTCATCTTAAAATTCTTTCATCCTGGAGTACTATTGGTGTTTGCTTCAGATGATCTATTTCTTTTCTCTTTGTTTTTCTTGGTATTTATAGCTGTGTTAGTGGGAAATTGGAAAAGTCTGTATAAAAGACATCACCTGAATGGTGATTTATTTCATTGAGGATTTTGAACTCATTGTATCAATTCAGTGGTAAAATGAATTTAAATTGCTTCAAATTTCAACACTGTATTTAAAAATCTATATTTTTTGAGGCAATAAAACTTGAAATCTTTTTTCTGTATTTATGCAGATCTCATACATTAATTTATGAATACCAATTATTAGAGTTCTTTAAAGTAATTTCTTCTTAATGCACTCACATGTCTCATACCAGACCCATGGAGGTATATGGGATATTCTAAATCCTGTCTTATTGAACTTATATATTGATACAAATTAATATATAAATATATTCCACATATATCATTATGAATTTAACTAATTATTTTATTTTCATACATTTAGGTACTCTTTGAATTAAAAAATTGTGATTAAATAGTGTATGTATGTATATCTTTATATAGTTATATGAGGAGTTTATGTTATATGGTAATTGTGATATAGCTAATCAGATATTGTGATATACTTGGGATCTTATTAAAGAGGAAACTAATAAAGAACATATGCATATATTTATATTTTAAGTGCTTTATAATATTTTTTATGAGTGGTGGCACATTACTTATGCCAATTAGAAACTAGTTTCTTCTAAGCCCTTTTGATACAGATCTTGCATGGCTGGTGATAGTTTTATCAGCATTTTCTTTGGAATGGGAGTTTTGCTGGGTTTATATTTACAAATATTTTAAACAATTTATTTCAATTTTGGATAGGTCTTCTGTGAAACTTATAAAAAACGTCTGAAAATTTTTCTGGGAGGTGGGGGCAGATACTTTTCAGCTCCTTTTTTGTGTTTTAAATTAGAATGAACTCCAGCTCAGTAGCAAGACAAGGTCATCAACTCCTGAAAGGAGTTTCAGGAAGGTCAGAGCAACAGGACCAGGACTTGTTCTGGTCCTGGGGCAGGACAGAGGGTGACAGGAACAGGCAGGCACTTGGAGGATTGGGAGAAACCTGCTTGAGTGGAGTCCTGTAGCTCAGAGCAGAGGCCAGAGTGGGGAACCAGTTACCCCACAGGCACAGAGATATGGCATACCCTTCAGAGTCTGGATCCATAGACCTGTGAAAGGGTCTGGACTGCATATCAAAGAACTGTTGACTCTAAATATCTTGGCCAGTCCAACAACAAGCAACTAAAGCAGGAGCTTGCTTATGCTCAAACAATCACAGAGCAAGGGATCTGTGCTTGTCACTAAAGTAGGAGACAGGTCTGCCCCTATTTTTTCCCTATGATTCATGAATAATGATGATGACAGCAGCTAACAAAGTTTACTACAAGGATATAACATACATTAACTTCTCACAAAAATGCTGTGAGAAAGTGAGAAAAATGAGGCACAGTCACCCTTACATGTGTCACCTGGAAATTGGTTGAGTGTGACTCATTTGCTCGTATTCTTAACTTCTATATCATGCCTCTCTGTATTAGAAACTACTGGATCTTCTATTGCAGACAGTGCATTAAGCTGGGGATGGGAAGTAAGATTAGATGTTTCTGTATTTTCCCCACTCCCAGCCTCACCGTTAAGCAACACAAGCACTGATGACCTTTGATCAGTGTGGAATAAGAATTGGAAGGGCTAGACAGGAACTCCTGCAGGTGGAGATTTGGGCCATACATTCTGGGGTCTGAGCATCACAAGGTGGGGCATCTATTTTTGTGTTCCATGTTATGAAGAAGGATGTTGTGGATTGAAACACATGTGCGTCATATGTATTTGTGCATATGATCTTTGAGAATCTAAGTTAAAGGTATAATAAGAGCAGGCCACTTTCTTTCATTATTGAGTTTAGTGAGATCACCCTTGGAGAGGCCAGCTTTGTCTGATGATGCAGATCTGAAGGCCGGCACAGCCAACCTGTCTGTTGATAACTTGTAGATAACTTGTGCGTTTTGATGCTTTCAGACACATCTCCAGTCATCTTGAGCAAACACGTGTTCTTGTCATTTCCTTTGCAATTCCCTTTCACAGCATGTACTTCATCTGAGAGAACCTACATACTGTAAAAGCTGACATGAGGTCCTGTCCATTTCTAGCTACATACAAGAATGTGCATCAATTTAAGTAACTTTGGAAAGCTCATTTGTTTTCACTTCTTTCTCTTCCCCAAATCGATGTTTTCATTTCTTTTTAAAGTGCCACTTAAAATCAGTTTTGAAGATAATTACAGAAGACATGTATTAAAATTATCAAAATCCCAAATAAATAGAAGTTTATTTTATATATGTGTGTGTGTGTATACATGTGTGTACATACACACACACACATACACACACACACATATATATAATAATTTCAGCTGTTCTTTTCTAGAAAGGTTTTTAAAGTGTTCTTTAATTAAAAATGTCTTTAAGTTATATATTTTCACAACCAAAAAGGAGGCAACAGAAAAGGATCTCCATGAACCATCTTTAAGATACCCATGTATTTTTCAGGATAACCCGTTGTTGTAATAAGCAGTGCTGGAGTCTCAATGGATAACCGGAGAAAGGTTGATTTCTTTATCAATATCACAGTCCAGTGCAGATTCACAAGACTGGGGGAGAGGCCTTTCCAAGTGCAGTCCTTTAGAAACACAGGTTTGTTTCACAGCATCCTAGGGCTTCGAGGTCCTGGATCTTTGCATGTGGCTCGTCAATGACGGAAGACGGCAGGCAGGGGAGATCCAGCAGGGAGTCTTCAGAACCAGGCCAGTGGAAGGGTCATTCTCACTTCCATCCCCATTTCATTGATCATAACCCAGTCAGGGCACCACCTAGTGGCAAGGGATGTTGGGAAAAGAGCTACCTGTCCTTTTGGTGATATATTTTGGTGAAAAATTAGCTAATCTTATATCTCTGACTGCAGAGACCTCACAGCAGTATTTGAGTTAGCTCTCTCTTCTGAGCCTTGAGAATAGGTCTCTAGTGAATGAATGTATTTCCATGCAAAGAGAACATGAGAACATATTCTCTTAATCACCTCAGACTCCTGTTTAAACATGAGCACTTTTGATGTAAATGTGCCCCTGGAGGCTAGGGGTGGTATCTTAGATATAGGCCTTGACTATAGTAAAATGAACCATTTCCTTTTCCCCCCTTATCTTTCTTGTTATTTCTGATCATTTCTATTTTGACCGTGACCCCAAACTTTTTAATGCTCTGCCTTTGCACTCTTTGCCCATAGTGAATGAATATAGGTAGAGGTAAGCCAAATAATAATTTGTTTAGATGGTTCACATGGAGATGTAGTTATTTGTAAAAGTCTCCTAAATGTCAAAATGGCAGTATTCCCTGACATTATCGTTCTTACTTCTCATTTAGACATGTTCAAAGTGCCTCTCATTAGACCACTGTTTTCAGCATAGCTACATGTTCATTTGCACATATCTGAGTCCAGGGTTGTTCAAAGTATTGCTATTGATGTGAACGCTCTTTCCCTTGATCTCGTGGGTGTGTTGTGATTCTCTTGCCTAATTTGAGGCTGTTTTAGTTTACCCCTAAGTCTTAGTAGCCACAAATTTAAGAGACATTGTTCCTTTTCCATGGTATTCAATTTTCCAGTATCCATGGGTGTCTTTAGTGTTTGAGTATTCTTCAACCTAGATCAGTTTTGGGGTCTCCATTTCCCAAGAGTGTTCTTCTGGTTGCAGGAATAACTTTTCAATTGAAGCCACCAGTTAATAGTAAAAGGAAACCATCAATTGACAGAATTTCTAAACTAGGTAAAATGTTGTAGTTGCATTTTGGGTTGAGCTTGATTGATTCAGTGAGAAAAGGTAGGATAAGCTGAGATCAAAACATAAGCAATAGCTAAGAGTTTGAAAATTATCTCAAAAGCTATAGAAAAGAGCAAAGACTTTTAGGCAATATAGTGATATGAACAGTCTTTGAGAATGGTCATCCTCACAGCCCCAAGAAGGACTGATGAAGAGATAACCTTAGAAGCAGAAAGATCCCAGTCTGTGGCCATGATCCAGTGGGTGTCAGTGATTGTGGAGATAGGCGAAAAGCCTGGTGCTGATTTCACAGCTACGTAGGGGATAGGCTTTACCTACTTGGTAGCACTTATGTAGGTGGAAGGACAAACAGAATGAAGTCTAGGATAACACATTTTCTTTGGTAGATGAAAGTGTTACTGATTAAAATAAATAAATATGCAATGAGTAGCAGATCAGTGGAGAGAAAATGCATTTTGTTTTGGACATGTTGAGTTGAATTCCCCATTCAGGTAGAAGTCCACTTGAAAACATGATAAATAAGCATCAAGTTTAGCAGTGGAGTTAAGTAAATATAGTTCAAATACAGATTTGATGCTCTAGTGCCTTCTGATTGTCAGAATACACAGTCAGGGTCATAACTGTATCAGATACACATGTGTCAGTCAGTTAGCCACCTCCTGAGATCCTTCTCTTAAAATGCCCATAACCACAACTCCACCTTTCAAATTCTAGGGTTAGGCAGTCTGGTCCTAACCTAATGTCAAAAATCAAATAGCAACAACAATCACAAAATAACAGCAATAATATATACAAAAATTGTGGAGGCTCCATTACCAGGGAAGCACTTTTCGCAGACAGAGCCTGGCTTTCAATGAATGATATTAAATGAAAGTAAATCAACAAGCAGAGGAGTGCAGGAGGGTTCAGGTCTAACTAGAGGGAGGTGAAGGAGGAGCATGGGAGAAAGAGAATAGATTAGGCAAATTGAATGTCCTGTGAAAGTAAATTAATGATGTTGATTTTCTGATGAACCTGGGAAACTATCTTTGAATTCGTTTCCAAGGAGGAATGAAAACATAAATGTTTTATATAATAGCAACACCACCAAGAAAGGATTTAATCTGCAAAGGGGTCAAAGATGAACATATTTCTTTAGATGCATGCATCATAGTACCGGCAAAATCCATCTGTTTCATTTCTTTATAACCTCATTGTGTTCATTTCTAAAATGCTTAAAGGAAAATGTGCTTTAGTGATGGCTGCTCTTCACTATTGAAGACAAAGTGCAGGGTTTGAGTCTGAACTGAAAAGATTTTTGATTGGGCAGATTTAGATCAAACCTCAAATCGTGTGCCTTTGAGTCTGATCACCATTCAAGCCAAGCTCTGAGGCATTTGACATTGTGAGGAAACAGTGACAGATCAAGGGATAAAAAGAAAAATCACTGCAGATAAAATTCGGTTCACACATTTTAAAGACAGGTATATGCTATATACTGTTGGGGTGTAGGGTCAAACTGTTAGTGCTGATGAGAGACAGCTCAAGAGAGCAGAAGCATTTTATGTTGTGATGACAGTAGATGACCAACACGCTGATCTTTAATCCCTGTGTTTGCTAGAGGGAAAACGCAAAGGAAGGCAGCAAAATAAACACTCACAAAATAGCTTCCTAAAAAGCCATCACCCAAGCTGTTAGAGATGCTAATGAAAATCCCAGCCCCATCCAGGGAAATTTTTCTTTATCCTCACTTTCCTTATTTGTAATAATAAGACAAGAATTACAATGGAATACTTTTTTGTTCAAGGATGTTTTGCTATATTATATTAAATTCAGTTTTGTATAAAAGATACATGATATACTTTTCCTAATTTATTTATAACCATTAAAGGTTTTATATTTTATCAGTTGTATTTCTTAGAATTAGAATTATGAAATCTTGGAATTTTAAAGGCAGTGTGTGTGTTGGGGATCCTAGAAGTCATTTATTTATCCTTCCTATGTCATCTACTTTAAGTGAATGTGTAGGAATGGTTTTGGTTAAAAATCAAAATTTGCTTGCTTTGTATTTATATACAGTACCCGTATCAGGAAGATAACTTGTCATAAGAATACTACTACTTTCAATAACTGTCTGTTCATTTAAAAGTTCACTTGCAAGGGTCCATGAGTTAATATACATAAAGAAAGAAACACAGGAGAGAGAGAAAGAGAGGAGGAGAATGTAAGAAGGGGTATGTTTATGATAAATTGATATAAGAACTTTCAATTTTACTAGGGGCATTATAAAGTAAAGATTTAGGTAAAAATTATGAGTGTTGCTTTAAAAAATTTAACATTGGGATTAAAAGGGAAGAGAAAAAAATAGAACTTGCTATAGAAATCAGTAAACACCTTGTATTTCTTGATTTTTTTATCCTTTTAGTCTCAAGATTGCCTTTTATCCTAACAGCTGCTGCTTTGAAGAAAAAAAAAAAAATCCACCCACTCCTAAAGTCTCTGTCTATTTGTAATTTCCCAGCTCCCCGGAGACTTGGGGAATTGTGTGGTATTTTTCAAGAGAAAGATTGCCCAACTAAGCACTACAGCCTTTCGCAGCCTGGGTGCACCTCAGCTTTCCAATACCGCACATCTGTAAGGTACCTGGGTGATTCTGAGGCCCATTTTGTGACGTCACACAGGTTGATTGTCACAGGCCATGATAGCATACTTTGATGGAAATGAACTGAAGGCTTGACAGAAATCCTCCACAACCTCCTTTATGACTCCTTTTAATTCAATTCCTGAAACATTCCTTCTTAGTTCCTGGTTATAGTAGATTATAGTAGAATTCCTATGGATTTAAAATATTTATACTAGTGAGAACTTTATTGAGTAAATATTTCATTTTGGTTATTTAATATAAGTTAGAAAATGAAATCTGCATTTATGTTAAAAACATGTCCTTACACAAAATTTTAAGAATTCATCAAGTTAAAAACAGGTAATATATTGTGACAATTTATTATGCTCCCACAATTCTACAAAATGTTTTAATAAATTATTTACTAGTATATTCTGTCCTTACCTTTTTTAAGTATATTTTATTGCAATGGCCATGTTTGGGGGTCACAGATTTGGGGTGCACAGAGGTAAAATAACTTTCTTCAATCTTCCGGCCTCTTAGGAAGCTAATTTATGTGATCTCACATCTAATTGACTTTAAAACCTAGGCATTTCCATTCTCTCACAATGTACAATATTGATTACACATTAAGGTTTTTTTTTTTTTTTTTGAAGTAGATAAAAGTACATGAAGGATGACCATAGAGAACCTAAGGTTTTTCCTTAAAGAAGTAGGGGATGAGGCTCTTTGATTGGAAGGTATGGCAGATTATACAAAAGAATTTGGGTCACCTTCATGAGAAGTGTGTGGGGCACCCATAAGGAGTTAGTGATTTTGGTGAGAGCCCAAGGAAATACACTGGGGCACAGATGTGTAGTGTGAAGTCACTGGAGCCTTGTGGCCTTCAGAGAATTCTGAACAGGAAAGAAAAAGAAGGCATAGGTAATAGAACTGACTCCAGAGGCAAATGATCCTGGGGGTGTTGGACATGGAAAGCAACTGGAGAATCTGAAGCTCATTCTGGTCACATCTGCCTCTGACTCTTGGCCATGACTCTTGCAAAGTAATCAGTGGGTGCTACCTGGGTAAGTGCTGGTCTTTACCTCACATTAAAAAACCAGCTCAACAGCATAGAGGCAAAGTCCATGACTATAGTCCTGTACCTCTGACTCATCCCAGAGTGAATCAAAACCAAAACCTCTGTGAATCAAGTATTTTCCCTGTTCTAGAACTTGAGCCTGAAATAATCAGGCATAAACACACTTGGTCTCTGAAGAATACATTTTTTTTAGCCTCACAATATGGAGCAAGCTTAACCTTCCCTGTGGAAAACTGAGCAAACAGAGCAAAAGCACTAAAGTTATGAAAGGCATCATTGTTCCAACTAAGGAACCGACCTAGCTATGTATTTGTGAGTTACTTCCAGAAATAGGTAAATAGTTTGACCTTAAATTTATGTTCTCTGATTTTTTCCCATGAAATTCTTCAGATATTAACCAAAAAGCTGGCCACTTAAGTTTGGATGTAATTTTGATTAAATAAATGATTTTATAAATTTTATTTACAAAATAGTAGTATGTAATTGGGAGTAATATATATTTTCAAATATTAGATCCCATGATTGTTTGAAGTAGAAACAGAGATTACCTTAAGAGATATAAATCCTAAAACTGTATGTAGAGAAAGCATGGTTGCTGACCTCATTGTTTTTCCTAATTGTCTCTTTTCGTGGAAGTTTGTTCATAATGATATGTCCCAGTCAAGACTGATCTCTTTTTGCATAAAGGGGGCAGTGGAGTCTGTATCTGCTAAGCTCTGTCACTCCCATCTCCTGTCCCTGAATAGCTCACACTCACGTGCAGGCTTCTCTCTCACCTTCCATCCTCCATGCCTAGCCCTACCAGTCAGTCATGCCAATGCTTTCCATTTCCATCACTCCAGAATTATTTGCCTCTGTATTCAGTGCCATTATCTTGCTTTCTACCTTATTCCTGTCCACATTTGTCCCAGAGCCATGCAGTTCCAGTGTCTACACCCTTATAGGTCTGTGTCAGCAACTTTCACCATGGCTATTAACTTCTTATGGATACCTGAATACGTTTCTCAGGAAGGTAGCTCCAAGTCTTCTTCATACTCTGATGACCCTCCCAAGCAAGTGATCTTACTCCCAATTTCTTTAAAGAAGAACGTTAGGCTCTCTATGGCCTTTTGTTACATAGTTTCTTTTCTCCATCTCAAAAAAAATTTTAAGAGATCATTATCCTGTTTATGCTCCCTTTCACACCTTAATTATCCCTTCTTACTCTTGAAAGAGAACTATGGCTTCTTTTATATGATCCCTCCATTCATCCATGATCCTTCCTCTTCTCCCTCATGTTTTCCATTTTCAATTATTCTCATTTTCTGCATCTCTCCATTCTCACTGGTACTTCAGTCTGGAAACATTCTAAAAAGTTCTTGGTGTGCATGAGAGCACATTGATCCTTACAAACATCCTCAGGAAGAATGAAAGTTCTTGGCTTTTGAGGATTTGGGCATAGGCACAGATGGACTAGACAATGCTATAAAGCTTTGGATAAAGCAGGGCAGTGTGAGACAGGAATGTGGAGAAGCAGCACCCCATAGGGGCATTTTGCAAAGGATTACTGAAATATTAGGTATGACATATCATGAAGTACTTTATAGAAGTGCCTGTGTTCGGGATCCCGGGGTAATAAAATAGGCAGACACCATAGGGAGCAAAGGGTATCACAGAAAAACAGTAGAAATTACAAGACTAACTGATCCCTTTTCAAATTTCAGTGCATTTCTGGAGAGAAATAACTCAGCTGTCAAATAACTTCTCTGGCTAACTGCTTCATAACTCTTGATAGTTATAGAAATTGTTGCTGCCAACGTGATTTTTAAATTAGGCCAATTACACTGCAAAGTCAGGATTGTAAAACCCTAACTACATGTAAGGAGGGAAAAATACCACTTTGAAAAAGAATACAGGTTAGACGTTTAGAAAGAATTCATGTGATTATTCAATTTGCATACCCAAATTTAAATACTCCTTAATTCAATCATGTGGAATAAATTATTGTTAAACATCTAATGTAAGTCTAGATATTCTGGAGGATGCAAATGTATTTCTGACAAGGTGATATAAAATTTGTTTCAGGTGAAAGGATTTATGCATGTGAAAAAAATTAGAGAATAGAGTTGGATTTTAAGCAACTATGAAAATATATGCTTAGTTAATAAACCATAAGTATGGTTGGAAAAGAGAAGATTAGTGTTGGCAGGAATTATCTGAAAAGGAAGTAGAAAAGAAAAGTCATTGGATGGGATAGAAAAATATTTTAAGAGGGAACAGAGGGTATTTCAGCCTAGAAGAGCAAAACGTAGAATATAGGAATGTGGATTGGAGCCTAGGCTAGTTATTGTAGTATTTGAATACTCGTGTTGGGGAAAAGAGGATGGACACAAGGAAATACATAAAAAGGAGGGCAGTTACCTTTTCCATGATGTTAATTCCTATGACATGCTTCGTTTAGGCTCTCATTCATTTCTGGACAAAGCTTCTTTAGTATATTTCACAAGTAGAATTTCATGGTTATAGTCTCTGGAGCCAGACTGTGGTTACAAAGCCTGGCTACAAACTATTCAAGTATTCTATTCTTTAGGTTTTTGCATGCATAAACTGGAGATCATAAGAGAAATTACTTGAGAGGGTGATTGTAAAAATTAAATGACTTAACTATGTAAAATGTCGAGCACAAAATCTGGCATAAAGTAAGTGCTCTGGAAGTAGATGCTATCATTAAATTACTTTCTGTGGTTTCTGAGCTCCATGAGGTTAGTGATTAGGCATTTATTTATTTAAAAATACTTGCCAAGTAAATGTTCAATGTATAAAGATATGCATGTTACATTACTATAACAAAATGCTCCAAGTTTAATAACTTATAAAGAAGTTTATTTAGCTTATAGTTTTGGAGTTTAGGAAGTCAACACAGTATGGCACCAGCTGTGGCAAGGGCTCCCCTGGCTGTGTCACATTGTGGTGGATGGAATCATGACAGTAGTTTGTATGAGAAAGAGGGATCACATGGCATTGTGGTTTGGATATGAGATGTCCCCCAAAAGCTCCTATACTAATGCAGGAATATTTAGGGATGAAATTATTCCATTTTGAGAGCAATAGCCTAATTGGTTCATCCTACTTTGAATGGACTAACTGGGTAGTAATTATAGGGTACCTATAGGTAGGTGGGGTGGGTCTGAAAGAGTTTGGTCACTAAGGGTTCTACTTCTGTATGCCACCCCACCTCCTACTTCTACTCTCTGTGTTTGTTACTATTCATATTCACTTTTTTCTTTGGTATGAAGTTTAAGTAAAGACAAAAGATCGTGAACCTGATAGAATGTTGAACTACATGATGGTCAGTTTTGGTGTCAACTTGACTGGGATATGGGGTGCCTAGATATTTAGTCAAAAATTATTCTGACTCTTATCCTAAAATAACATGATCTAATGTTGATGAGGTTCTCCAGATGGACAACTGACTATTCTCTTCTAGACACTTGTCACTACTTTCTCTTTGCATATTTCTTTGGATGACCAGTTGGTATCTCAAATTAAACTTATACAAAACAACAAGCAAAACCATAACAAAATATCTTGATGCCCCAAACAGAAACTTATTTGATCCCATTTTAGTGAACTATACCATGTCTACATTTTGTTCCAGCTGAAACCTGAGAACTTATCTTGAATTTCTCTTTTCCTTTACCATACTGTTATTACTGACATAACCCATGACTAATCTTCTTTCCTTAATTCTTTGTTCACAAGGTATCCAGAATAACATTCTCAAAACCACATTATGCCTATTTGAACTCCCAATTTTATTAGGATAAAGTCTGAAAATGCCTGTCATGGACATGGCCTTGGTCTGAGTCCTACAATGTCTCCTCCTTCTCATTCCCATGTCTTCCCTCTACTCCAACAACAATGTCTTTCTCTTTATTTCTTGAATATTTCAAGCCCTTTCCCAATCTCAAGACCCTTTACACCTGCCTAGAATTCTTTCTCCCTGATTTATCTCATGGTTCCTTTTCATTCTTCAGATCTTTATCACTTTGTCACAGATAACAGAAAGCACTCCATTTTTAGTACAGAGAATTACCAAATTAGTGCTTCCAATTTTTGTAAGGGCTTGAGAGTAGCTCTAGATCAGAGCTTTGAGACTGACTCCAAGAACATCCCCAGAGTTAATCTACCAGATCTGCCTCACCAAGAAGCTGGGAATTTGGGAAGCCACTGTCCCATCTGCTGGCTTCAGTGTTATACCATCATTACCATGTGCAGCAGACCAGGAGGCCAGACTTCTGCACAATAAAGAATGTTCCTATGCAATTGCCTTCTCCTCCCTCAACTCACTGATGCCTCACATGAGTGTGTCTTGTTGGTAGAGGCTACTTATGGAACCCTTTCTACTAAGGACGGTGAGAAAAACAGCTTTTAGATTTTTCTATACAGTACAGGAAGTTTTACAAAAAGAGGTTGAAGCAGATGATGGTCTTCTAGAAGGTATTCCCCATCTTATCTGTTCTTTTAATAAAATGCTGCCATACCACCCTGGTTTTACCTGTAATAGCTTTTATTATAATCTCTAATTATCTTTTTGTTTATTTTTCATTTGCATATTATGAATATCCTACCACTGTACTGTAAGTTTTATGAGGAAATGAGCTCTCCTTGCATGGCTTGGCATATGTAAAAGCTGGCACAAATACATTTCTGAATTGAATGAATGAGTGGATGAATAGAGCCTACCTGCTATTGCTCTGCCCCCTGCCTCACTGGAGGATACTCACTGGTCTCTGACAGGATTTCTTTATGGTAAGCATGACCATATAACTAATTGCTCAAATAAGAGCACTTAAGGGAGAAACAGATATGACAACTAATAATTATAATAAGATATTGAGCATGAAATGTGACTGGTCCAAAGAGACCAAGACATACACAGTCAGCCTACTTCTTATTGTCACTGTTATCTGACAGACTGGTCTTTTTAGGTTGCCTCAGAGGGATCCAGGTGTCTCTACCTGCTAGAGTCTTTTACCTTAGTCATTTTCCTGTGGTTGGTCAGGGGTTTTGGTTAAAGGGACTACGACAGCAATTTTCACCTCTTATGGGATTTCTGACTAAAATAAAATCACCATTTGGACTTGATTCTAGATCTTATAATAATGAAAAAAAAATCAGGGTTAAACTGTAAGGTCTCAGAAGACCATTTTATACAAAATTACTGGGACAGTATACTATAAACAAACAAAAACAATTCTTCCTGGATGTATTGATTTCCTTGGGGGAACTCAGGAATCCATTTCTTTATAAATATTACCAGCAATTCCAGTACATGGTGAGATTTAACAACTATAAGACTAGACATCTCTGAGATACTTTCCATATTTGGTATAATATAAATAAACTTATATAATGACTCACTGACATTTAATAAGGAAAAGTTACAAATGTGCTAGTGGTATGAATTAATAAGGCCACTGTATTCCCACAAGCTGCATTGAGTGTGATTGTAATATAAGGCAGCCCACCTCCAACATTCTGGGCTTATTGCTGGGATCAGCTGTGACAAACTTGATTCCAAAACTCGCTGACTCATTTTATTGTTTCTGGGTATCTTGAAATATTTGCAATGGAGAGCCTAGCACACTGTCCCCTGTGTTGTAAATACTTGGGGATACATGCACACACACACACACACACACACACACACACACACACACACACACAGAAGGGAGGAAGGAAGTAGTGGAAAGGAGAAGGAGGAATCAAGTGATGAGTTGTTGTAGGAAAAATAGAGAAACAAATTAACTATTCTTAGGAAGCAATTTTGATTTAAGAACATAACACTAAGTCTCCTTTCAGGAAATGACACATTATGTCCTCCTTTGCTTTCTATGACTAGTTCAAAACTGAAATTTTAAAATTTTGTTAGACTGAATTTTAGCTGTCTGTGAGTTAGGGTAATTGCATTTTTGACAATATTAAAAATAAAGGTAATTGACAATTTTACTTCATTAGATGATATTACAGGTTGATGTAAGAAAGACTTTCAAGAGGATGAACTAAATCAGGACTGGAGTTTGAGAGGCCCCTTCACCACTCTTATTAATTTATGTTCATTTCTTTCAACTTTTTAAATTGTGATATGCAAATTATAGTAACTTTTTAAATGTTAGGTTTATAAGAATATGAGAATCAACTGAATTAATGAATGTGAATCATTGCTATGAGAGTCAAGTGCTAATGAATGTGAAAGTACCAGGAAATATTAAAAGTGAGATATAAAAAATTACTTGGGTTTCTTAAAAATCAATTATTAATAGTTATAATGTAAAGGCATGCTCTATTTAATTCTTTCCATCTTTTTTTCGTTATACTAAATCCTTGATTTCTTGGTTTCCTTTAGATCTGGCATGCTCTCTTTTAGATAATGGCACCTGTTCATTAGTTGTCTAAAAATTGTGAAATTCCAGTTGTTACATCTATTCTATGCCAACCTCCCACTTAATATAATCACTGTGCAAAGCTGGATGATTCAGATAACTCTATTAATGATCTGAATAATATGTGCTTTGGTTCTGATTTTCATCTGTAACACTTTGGCACAGTGTGACTCCATTCCCTCCTATTGCAGTACTTACCTATTTGTCCTGAATAAATGTTAATGCCTGGCAAAAACAAAAACAAACAAACAAACAAAAACCATGTAAGTTTATCCATCAGTAGACCTGTGTCTTAGTCCATTTTCTGTTGCTATAACAAAATACCAAAGGCTAGATACTTTTAAAAGGAAAGAAATTTGTTGAACTCACAGTTTTGGAGACTAAAAGTTCAAAATCAGGCTTCTGCAACTGTTTGGCTGCTGGAGAGGGCATCATGGCAGATAACAATGGTGGGTGTGCTTGTGGAAGAGATCACATGTGAAAAAGGAAGCCAAAGAGATTCTGGGGCCATGTTTGTTCCTTTTATAACAACTACATTAATCCCTTCTAGGGTGCCGCTTCCCAGTGACCTAGCTACTTCCCAGTGACCTAGCTATTTCCCACTGGGCCCCACCGCTGAAACATTCCATCACCTCCCAACACCACCACACTAGAGACCAAGCTCCTAATACCTGGAACTTTGGGGGACAGACTCAAGCCATATCTAGATCTTATATCATAGAGAAATGTACTTTTCATCACTTTCTTTTAAGTCAATAATTATTCTTGTCCTGAAAAAAAGGTACTGTAACCAGAGAGATGCTAGCTCAGACAAGCAAGCCCTTAGTGGGCTTCAGGCATATCTGGACCACTTTGGTTCTTTGTCTAGAAATGATTGTTTGACAGATGCCGAAGGGAAAACCTCATCAGATACTGAAAATGGCACTCCAGAGCCTGAAAAGAAATCTTTCAATTGCTTCAGGAATGGAAAAAAGTAAAAGCAAAGATGCAGAAACATAAACGTCAAATTCAAAATGTAATAGAAAAATGAAAGTGGAAATAGAAAAGGAAGAAGGTGATAAAAAGAAATGTATGAATTGCTTTTTTATTTATCAGCCTTATCAAAATTATGGGGTATGTGTTTTGTCTATCAGAGTCAAAAGTCCTTGGGCATCTAATGAAAACATCATGAATTTTCAAAGTGCTTTGCGTTTTACATTTTTGAAAGCTTGTGGGTTTTACATTTGGTATCAGCCCAGCAAATGCAACCCAGTACTACAGAACTTTTATAAGCTTATTTTTATTGAATTCACTCTTCATAAAAGCAGTACAGTTATAATAGAGGGAATGAATGGGAAGTGGCTTTGCCATGAATTTTGATAGCTTTGTTGGATCTTTAAATCCACCCTCATTCCGTCATTAGTCTTTTCCTTTCGAATCCTTTGATGGCAATCCTGTTTTACAGATGAACCCATTAATTCCCTGGGAGGTTAAGTGATGAGCTCTGCCTGGCAGTCAGGTGCAGGGTGAAGATTAGATAAAGTCCCTCAGGTTCTTGGGATTGCAACTTGGACAGCAACCCTCCTTATTATACAAATAGACATTTAGAAATTATCTACTGACTTCTCCCTGCACATTCCAAAGAAGGATTGTATACTTTTACAGAAAAAGTATCTATGAACGTTTCAAAAATCAGGTGTTAGCTCATGTTCTTTCTCTTTAGAAATTAACCTAATTTAGAATTTTCTGAGAAAATATATTCCATTTATGCCAGGCATGTGTAATTAATAGTTTGGTGAGTATTTATTTGACCTGCTAATATTTCAGGCACTATAACAGGCTCTATTTGGGATTACAAAGAATTCCTTTCCACATTATTCTTTTCATTGGTTCATTCATTTATTTATGGCAGTCATTATTGGTTGTTAAGTTTATGAAAAAAATAGCTTGATGGGGAACAGTTTTGTGCTGTAGGTGGCATCAGATGAACGAAGTGTTAACAGGCCCAGAAGTCTGGGTACTTGCAGGTATAGGACAGAACATGACACTCTCCCTCCCCAGTATTCTCAGAGTAGCAAGGAATAGCAGTGCTTAGCACAGAGCATATATATATATACTGATATGCCTGGACTGTTCTGTGACATAAATGTGACTGAGAAACAAAATTAATGTGAGTTAAATATTTGTAAGCCACCTTATATAATCAAAGACAAGCATCCTTTTTCTCAGTTTTCCATTTTTCTTATTTTCCCTGCAATTTTATGATTTGCTTTTGTTATATTCCAACCTTTCCACAACCCTCTAAATAAAAGTAATAACAAAGAGCAAGCCACTACATACACTTAAAAAAATTTCCCTTTCCACTTACTGTAGGAGAAAAGCAACTCTTACTCTTAATGGTAAGGTTTTCATCAGAGGGTTGCCTAATTAAAGATGACCAAAGAAGCAGCAGCCTCAGAGACTCCTTTAATTTGACAGGCTGGATACTTAGCATGTTTGAGAGGTAGTTCTCAGGGGCAGTTCTGTAATCTATTCCATTAGTATAGACCTCTGCAACTTTGCTCAAACAACAGCAGTGCACAAAGGAAAACAGGTTTCTATGAACAACAAACGTTTACTGCATTTGCTTGCATTGTTTCTCACCTTTTTAGTAGACATTTTATTGCTGAAATGAAAAGAAGTGTTTTATGGAAAAATTGCTCCAAGGTGTAGACTTGAGTGAACCTGGATATCTGGCTATGGCAGCCTGGAGTACAATTTCCACCTGACAGTTGGGTAAGAATGTTTTCCAAGTGATGTGAGTAGCACTTAAGCACCGCTTCTTTTATTTTCAGCAAACAGTGTTTTTAATGCTGCTTTGTTCTTCCCTTGTTACATTAGTAAATGCTGATTGATGTTCGAAAGAGAGGATTGTAGGAAGATAAGCATTGTATACTAATTTCTCTAAATTTGGGGATGGGGAAAAATGCAGAAAGATGTGAGTAAATGTTATTAACAGTTCAGAAGAAAGAGAAGAATGACCTGCAGGAGGGAGATGTGCTGTTATTCATAAAACAAAGAGCTGTCTAACTGCCTCTCTCTCCCTCTAGCTTGCTTTCTTTCCCTTCCCTTCCCTTTCTTCCTTTTTTCTTTGATTACTCCTCCCTCCCTCCCTCCCTCCCTTCCTCCCTCCCTCCCTTCCTTCCTACCTTCCTCCCTCCCTCCCTCCCTCCCTTCCTTCCTTCCTTCCTTCCTTCCTTCCTTCCTTCCTTCCTTCCTTCCTTCCTTCCTTCCTTCCTTCCTTCCTTCCTATTTTAGTCAGCTTTTTTTCATTGTCGTGAGTAAAAGATCTGACGAGAACAATTTTAGGGCAGAAAAGATTATTTAAGCATTCATGGTGTTAGAGGTCTCAGTCCATAGAAGGCCAGCTTCTTTCCTCAGGGCTTGAGGTGAGGCTGAACCTAATGGTGGAAGAGTGTGGCAGAGGATCACGCGATGATCAGAAGGTAGAAAGAGAGACTCCACTTGCCAGATACAAATATATACCCCAAAAGTCACGTCCCATTCCCACCTCCTCTGCTATACCCTACTACTTCAGTAACCATTCATTAATCCCTACCAGGAGATTAATTCACTGATTGAGTTAAGACTCTCATAACCCAACCATTTCTCCTCTGAACCTTCTTGCATTTTCTCATATGTGTGCTTTTGGGGGACACCTCACATCCAAACCATAACACTTTATTTCTTCTCTTTCACTGTATTTCAAGTGTACAACATTATGTTATACTATACCTTTTTACATATATAATGAAATGATTACTATAATCAGGCAAATTAATCTGTCCATCATTTCACAGACTTGTTTGGGGTGAGGCAAGAGTAACTAATTTTATTCTCAGCAAGTTTCCAGCCTAGAATACAATATTATGAACTGTAGACCTCATGCCGTACATCTCTAGACATGTTCTAACATGACTGCAACTTGGTACTTGTTGCTGATCCCAAGTTCATCTTCATGTTGCTCAAAAAGGCCAGTGAGTTGAGGACAAAGTTCTGGGGTAAGGATAAAGATTTATTTGGAAGGTCAGCAAACCAAAGTAGATTGGGGAGGTGCCTGTTGTCAGAAAAAGTCGTCTTAGGGAACTTGGGTTAGTGGACTTTTTGTAGGAAGGGAATGGAGAAGCAGGGGGCCCATGAGCAGGAACATGGAAATACATGACTGGAGTTTTCCGGGTGTTGCTACACTGGTCTCTTTTGATGCTGTTATCTCAGTGTCTTCAACCTTGGGAGGGGAGGAAAAAAGATGAGGTAAGTTCAGGTCAAACTGACCTTGTATTATAGTTTCAGACCAAACACTTCTTAAATGATTAATATGTCCACATGCAGAGTTGAGCAGAAATCTGACCCAAGGGTTAACATGGTAAAAGAGACCGATATGATATAAAGGCAGACATGCCAGTCTCCTTCATCCTGTTTAGTCCCCCATCAGACATTTGCAGGCTCAAGTGCAGAATCACTGCTTTTAGAAAAGCTAACTTGATGTCACTGAAAAAATATCCTAGGTGGCTATTATCATCATAATCCACAGGGTCAGAGGTGTCATCTACAGCACAGTAGGTGAGAGACTAATAGTATGTTGCTCAGCTGCGTGACCTCCAAAATTAGAAATTTTTAGTCAACCAAAATCAGGTGAAGCTAGAGGGTTTATTTAGATTTTTCTCTTGGTTACATATATACATCTCTCCATTCTCTGCTTCTACTTTGTCCCTGGTAACTACCTTTATAAGTTCTGTTTTTATGTGTTTTATGTTTTTTTCCCAGAACTTTAAGTGAGAACATACAGTCTTTGTCTTTCTGTCTGGCTTATTTCACTTGATCTGGTGTCTTCCACATTCATCCATATTGTCACAAATGGCAGGATCTCCTTTACTGAGCCTGAGTAAGTGTGTGTGTGTGCCACTTTTCCATTTTCCATTCATTCTTCAGTGGATGACCAGGTCATTTCCATACTTTGGCTACTAGGACTGGTGCTGCAGTGAACATGGGGGTGTAGACCTCTCTACATGATGCTGATTTCATTTTGTTTGCGTGTGCAACCAGAAGAGGGACCACTGAAGGATATGGCTTCACAACCTGGGTGGAAGCCCCTTAGTTCTAAGCCTTTTGTTCTTATCTCCATCAGCCCCATCTGCATCTGCTTTCCTCCAGCTACCTTTTTCTACCCATGCATCATGGTGGGGAGGTCTGTCTATTCTGACTTCATCTCCCCTGACTTCTCCATCACCAACCCTTTCAAATCTAAGCCAATAAACATGTTCAAGTTTCTTATTTAACCAAAGAAAATAAAAGAAGGAATAAGCAAAAAACAGCTTTAAACTTCCTGCCTTGATCGTGGTTACCCGAAAGACTGGGCATTTCCAGCTATCTCACTGCATTATGTACTAGGATCATCATTACTGATTTTCCTGTTACTTCAATACTTCTTGGCATGACATTCTAAAGATCCTGCCTGTATTTAACATTTGGATTTTTTTTCATGACGTTTTGCTTTAATTTTGGTGTTTAAAAACTGTTCATTACAGTAGTATTTGCTGCCGAGGTTTTTGTTTATATGTTTCAGCTGTCGTTTGTTTTGGGTGTTTTTATTCCTTAAATTTTGCGTCCAATGAAGTGTGGCACTTACATCACTAGCTGCACCCTCTTCCTGGCTCTGTATATCCTCTTGTGCATTTCACAGTAACTGGAGCTAATTGTATCTACCTTCAGTCCTATCTCTCTTCACACAGTTGCTCCTAGTTTCTGTGTATATCATCATATTTTACCATGTTGCCAAAGTCAGAAGTCTGGGGTATCATAGACATACCTCCTCCCTTTATTCCAATCTCTCCAACCAACTATCATATTTTACCTCCTTTAGCTCTTTAGCGAATTCCTTCCAAAACACTGTCTTTACTTATAACCCTCGTCCATTCTTTCTTGAATGCCTTAACTTTTGTTTTATGCTAATGTGTACCCCATCCTTCTCCAATCTATTATTCACACAGTTGCAGTCGGAGAAATCTCTCAAAAATGCAAATCTGATCATACCCCCTGACTTTGTTAAATCCTTCAATATCTACTTATTGGCTTAGAACAGAGCTCACAATCTTTAACGCACCATATAAGAACCTTAACCACTGGGTCCTGGTAAGCCTTTCATTTTCATTTCTTTCCACTGACCAATTACTTTTGCTTAGATACTTGCAGGACAGTAAATTGGCTATTTTCCTCACAGCTTCAGTCCTCTAATCTTCAATTTATGCTGCCTGAAATTCTTTTCCTTTAGAACTCAGTTCATAGGCCACATTCTCTAGGAATTCTTGCAGATATTTGCATTTGAGATGAGCATCCATGAGATCTGCTCCCTATCATTCAGTACTTTCCCCTTATACCTCTGACACTCTTTTCCAGACAGCCTGCTCACCATGCTCTGAGCTGCTTGGGAGCAGCGACTCCTCTAGCCCTGTATTGCTAGAGCATAATATTTTTGGCAGAAATTAGGTGTTTCTCAAATTATAGAAAACATCAGTTGGGATAACATTTTTTTTTCTCATTTTCTTTCTAATGAAAACAGAATTCCCTTTAAAAATGTCTTCACATATTACCAACCTAGTATTTTGATGCGTCATGACTTATCTACCTGCCTAACGGTTGTTATTCTTGAGTATTCACATCTTAGTCCTTCCTCTCCTGTCCATCCCTACTGGAAAGGCTAACTCATTCTGGTAACCCTAGTAAGAACAAAGATCCTGAAAAATCATGGCATTTTTAATAAGAGATCCATGAGACAAGACTCAGGGTTCAGGGAAAGGACCACACAAATTCTGCTTCTCCCAACTTAAGCCCAGATCCCCAGGCACAGGTATTATCAAGGGAAGAGGCCATTTTTGGCCAGATGAGATGCCTCTGGCTGGACTATGGATCTGGACAAGAATTGCACAGACTTTTCAAGGAGACTAGACAGACAAACATATCTCAAGGGTGTGACTGACCCAGACTATTGTAGTTTAAAAGCAAATACGTAAAAGGCATTATTAAGTCTAACTAGTTTTGCCTAAGCAGAAGCCAGAGAAACGAGATCTAAAATAAGCTTTCAACACTCAAAAGCTTTCTTGATCACTTTAAGGCATGATAACAATTTTCCACAGATATGACAGTTATGAGGCAATTAATGGAATACTTTGCAAATCAATTGCAAAAAAAAAAAAAAAAAAAGAAAACCTAAGAAAAACTGAGTAATAGCTGAAGTAAAAAATGAAACTGCTATAAATATAGATAATAGCTTCCATTAAAAGTGTCTTCCAACACTGGAAAGTTTAATCACAGTTATATTCAAATCATTGGTTACACTCTATTTCACAGTTATCCAGCTTGGGAAAATCTATACGCCATTAAACATGATCGGTTCCATGTTTTATAATATCTGGTCAGCAGTGGAAAATTTTGTTAGCTAATTTCATTAACAAGTTTTAGTTTCATTTAATTCTGACAATAATAATTAAAAAACAAGTATTTTCTTTTGATAGTGGTCTAATCTGTAGAAGGAGAGAATTTTTTTTTAAATTATAGGAAGTGAGAAAACAATCACACAGGGAATTATACATGATTTAACAAATAAAAACCTTACACATCATGAACAAATTCAGAGAAAAAGTAGAAGGGTGAAATATTTGTTTCAAATATAAGACAGCACTTAATATATTGAATATTCACAATGATGATACGCATTTTTAACAACTTATTTTAATCTTCCTAAATTTTAAAATATCAATCTACAAGAGCATATTCCAACAATTCTCAAAAGTAGCTACTTTTAAGTGACACATTTCAACTATTTAGCTACAGAAGTAATCAATGAAGCACTATAACTTGAGGCACATTTTTTTCACCTTCTCAATCAAAAAATACTTTCAGACAAAGCATGTTGGGTTTATAAGTAAGACAGATCAGAGTTTTCCTTTATGTGCTTGACAAAAGATTAAGTAAAATATAAAATAATTTGGCATTTATTCTCTTACTGTCCTTTGCTTCAGAAACATCTAAGAATTTTACTCTAAGAACTAACGTAATATTAAAATAAAAAGTATTTTTTATACTTTAAATACTTTTTATTTTACTTTTTAAAATCTTTTTACACTAGAAAAATAGAAAAATATACATGAATGTCAATGAAACTGAATATAATATGGGTCTTAAGATTGAAGCTTATAACAATTTAACAAAATTAAAATATATAAATATAAGATTCAAAGCACATAACTGGTATGATGTATGCTACTTACATATAACCACAAGACTAACAGGAATGCTAATCCATTATAATGAATATCTGTGCAGCTTTATTATTATTATTATTATTATTATTATTATTATTATTATTATTGTTGTTGTTGTTGTTTTCTTGTATTTTTCACTCTCTCCTTGATTTTCCTAATGGAGCATTGGTTACTTCATAATCAGCAAGGAAATATTATTAATAAAAGGAATTTAGTTGGAAATGATTCACCAGGGAATAATGTTAATATAACCCTGTCTATTATCCACTAACAAATTTACGTAAATTTGTTGCTTCTTTTCACCCATGTTGACAGTTGGGTTTTTTGCCTTGTCATTTGTTCTTCTAGTAAATGAGGAGTGGGATCTTTAGAGGAGGTGGCATCACCAATTAATGTTTGTCAAGTTTCAGGTGATTATGATGTTACTTTTATCTCCTGAGGGTTTGTGAGGAGATAATTTAATATGGATAGTTAAATAAACAAAGCATTAGGTTTTGAAAAGAAATTGCCCACAAAGTATGACCTACTCATTTTCTGATTTTGCATTTGTTTTACAAGACTGATATTTGGAGGCTTTTTTTTTTTTTTTTTTACTTTTTCAGGAATTAAACCTTGACAGGTATCAACTCCTGAAGGAGTAGTTCAGTTAAAGTAACCTTGCTAATATTGAAAGTTGGCAAAGAACTCATCCACAATAGGAAAGAGAAAGTTCCAGTGTGTGTTTGTATGTGTGTGTGTGTGTATGCGTTGATTGTTTTATTTATTTATTTTTTTATTCAGAAGAGCATAAAATTCTATATTTTACCATGAGGAGAGGTGATGCTAGATGCAGTCTCTGGGATCCTGCTGTATTCTTAGTGTATTGCTGAGAGCCCAGGTGTGTTTCTGTTATGTGCTGCTGGAGGAGTCTGGTTTTTCCAGGATCACTTCTATTAGAAAAGATTGGGGCTCACTGCGGTTCAGTGTTCCTCAACCCTGTCACTTCTACCTCAGTCAAGGCCCTTTTCACAGGGAAAGCCAACTCACCATTAGGCAGCCATCTTTCTGAGGACTGAATTTCACTTCCAATTATCTTTTCTCACATCCTGTTGCTCCTTACCTCGGATTTCTAGAGCTCTGGTCTTTCTCCCATGCTAATCTATAACTGTCATTGAGAAAAAAAGCAAAAACCAAAAACAACCTCCAGTGCTTTACACTCAGGTCTAAATGTCAACTAATTTATGAGATTTTCATCACTCTTGGTTCTATCTACATTTAAAAGAACTCAAAGATTCCAGTCTTCTAAATAAATAAATTCTGATTGAATAAAGTTTGAATTACAAGAGCTATCAAATCTGCAGTGTGTTTAAAGAGTCCGGACTCCTCCTCCTACCTAGCCAGCTCTGCTCTCAGTGGAGGGAAGCCCAAGAAGATGTTGATCTGTGCATTTTTACTTTTCTACTTCTGTTCAACTTTTCTCCTTCCTGAACCTCAGTCATACTCCTGCAGGTGGCCCCAAGTGGAGTCTTATTTCTCCAATATTGTCTTAACTCATTTCTCAACTTCGAGTCCTTCTGGCTAGCTCAAGAAGTGGTATCCATAAATTCAGAAGCAGTTCCCAGCTGCAATGCAAAAAGTTCAGCCCTAGAATTTCCTATTGCTTTGACTACTTCGTTTCCACAATTAGAGCTTATCTTTTATGTTTTCATCTGCCAGCTTCTTTAAAACCTGCTCAGTAGAGAATCTCTTCCCACCTCAGTTCCAACAAAGAAAACAGATCATCCAAAGAGTATTTATTTAATCCAACAATTGTTGCAGACAGTTACAATCCTTTGAGTCTTGTCACATAAGCACAAATACAGTGACCATCATGCAGAGATTTTTGTACATGTATTTAGTATATACATAAATTGTATGTGTATTCACTAACAAAATAGCCAGTGGGTCATTATTACAAGTGAAAATGCAATCTCTAATTGTTAATGAGATATATTGGCAGAGTACATCTACTTCTGCCTAGTTCACAAAAGTGAACTGCGAAAATACAGATCTCCTATCTAGATCCACCCAGGACCTCTCCCCACACTCTAATCTAGAGAATCATTTTGTTGAAGTCAGGACAGTGGCATTATCATTCAATTGAGAAATTGAGACTTCCTAGCTTTAATTATTTTAGCCTAATGTTGAGCATCTAAAGCACATCATCTGGCTCACCCTGCACAACAACTCATTATTGCAGTTGGCATAATTCCTGTCTTATAGACGAGGACACCAAGGCTAGAAACAGTTGTCACCTGCCCCAGGCCACTGTTGGCAACATGACTCAAGGTGAATTTCATAGGATCACGTGGTGAAGGGAGAAGAGTTACTAGGGAAACTGCCAAGCGAGCATCAGTGAAGGAGGCTTGCTGTTCTCCTTCCCACAGTGAGGTGGACCAGGCCAGGCCCTTGCTGGAGACATTGCATGTTTGTGTTCCACTAAAGGGACAGTGCCCTTCATTGCTTACATTGGTTATGGAGCAAGCAGGGAGAGCAGCCTGTAAAGACACTGCAGGTTATTTGGTTGACCGGCAAAGTCATTAGTGGTTTCTAGCAGCTGGTCTGTAGCTGTTCTCTAAGGAAGTCAGCGGCTCTGAATTTGGGGACTTTGGAACTCAGGGGAGGATGATATCCTTCCTCTAGAGCGAGGAGAACGTGGTAGCACCATCCCTTGGCAAAGTGAGAGCTCTCACAGCTAGCTCATTTTTTTTTTTTTTTTTTTTTTTTTTTGTCCCAGGAACTACAAGGAAGCATTTCCAGTGATTTTTTTGAAGGTTCTACTGCATATACTATAGTCCCATGGTTGTGAGGGGCACAGAGAGTTATTAAAGCCACATCTCCAGGACTTCAAGGCAGATACATTATATATTGCTTACAGTACCTGCCACACTGGTGTCTTCCGTCTGCAATTCCCAAAGCTCGCTCTCATTGTCCCAGGTCATCTGTCCTCCACCCCATGACAACTGCACTTCCCTTCTGTTCAGCCTTTTTCTTAGGCCATTGGGAATATTTATTTTAAATGAAACTGTGCTTCTAAATTGTAGCGATGTCTTTTACCTCTCCTTATTTATACTTAGGGCTCTATTCATCACTGATGTTCCTTGAAACTTTCTCTAGCCAAGAGTACTGCTCTCTCACTCAGTTGCATGAATAGGGCAAGAGGAGTCTTTGCATTGAGATATTGCACCCTTAATTTCCTGGAAAATATGAATATGTTTGCAAGGCACTTACTTTTCTATGACATTTTTTTGAGTTCCCATCCCTCTTGGGTTTAATTAATAATTCCTTCTGTATATTTCACAATGTCCTGAAGATATGTTTATCAGAAAACTTGCCACAAAGATTCTGTTTAAAATGTATTTTCTATTAAATGGGAATGTTTGGAGAGTGGAAAGGCAAGCCCTAGTATGGGATAGGATATTTATAATATATGTAATGATTGAAGTGTTTGTGAATATTCTAGAAAACCTATTTTAAAATAACATCCCTACAAAATGGTGAGAAGGAGGAAAACAACCCAAAAGAAAAAACAGGTCTTGATTTGGATATGCACTTCACTAATACAAGAAAGAAAATTTTAAATGGTTCTAAACCCCATTAGTATCTAGGAAATGCAATTTAAAACCACAATAAGAGAGCACTATCTCCCTTCGACAATAGTTAATTTGAAAGAAAACTAGAACATCAGGTCTCAGGAAAGATCTGAAGCTGTGAGTACTCTCAGACACTGCCGAGAAGAGTGGAACTGGCTCAACCACTCTCATCTGACAGGTGTTAGTCCACTGAGCTTGATGATGGATACCAGCTGATCTGCTAATACCATTCTTAGTTATATTCTAGATGGAAATACACATTAATTGAACAAAGGCATATAAAAAAGAATTTTGATAGTACTAATGTAAATAGTAAAACCTAGAAGCAACACATACATGTGTTAACACAAATCGGTGCATAAATTATAGTATATCTGTACAATGGAATCCTATTCAGCAATGAAAATGAATGAATTACAGATAACCATAACACTGAAGATAATTCTCACAGAATCAAAAGTAGCCAAGCAGATGAATAGATTCTGTAATGTTCTGTTATACAGAGTTCAAATAGAAAAAAAAGAATTCAATTTCTTTTAGGTAAAGTTAAAACTAACTGGTAAAACTAAACTAAAAAGCTAAGGGATGCAGAGTTAGGTTGAAATGATAACAAAAGTAAATCAAGAAAGCAATTACTTTAAAAGAGTGGCCATCTTTAGACAAGAGGAGTCCTCTGTGATGGGGACAGGTTGAGTAGGGCACCCAAGGGCCCATGGGCAGTTGGGTCATCTGAAAGTATCAGCAGTGCCTTATCTCTAGTGCTTGGTGCCTATCCAGATGCTGATTTGTAGTAATTCATTAAGGTATACAATTTGTTTTTTAAATTTGTTCTAATTAGTTGTACATGATAGTAGAATGCATTTATACATTTTGATAGACCATACATAAATGGAGTGTGATCTCTGATTTTTCTGATTGCACATATTGCAGGATCACATTGGTCATACAGTCATACATGTACAGGAGGTAATGATGTCTGTTTCACTCTACTATCATTCCTTTTCTTCCCCCATACTCCTCCTCCCTTCACTCCCCTCTCTCTAAGATAAAGTAACTTTATTCTTCCCTACCTCCTCCCATTGTAAACTTTGGTTTTATTCTATTTTGTCTATGTATATCTTATGTCACATTTAAAAAAGTTATAAAAGAATTAAAAACAAGTGAATTGCAAGGTAACGGTCACCCTGAGAGGGATGAGATAGGTCAATAATTCCCTCCCTGTTTTTTTTAACATATCTTTTGAGTGAAAGGAAATGGTAACATGTTAGCCCAGCTGTTAGTGTGATGTTTTCCTCAGATTAATCGGTATGGAAAGGTAACTAAGGGTACAAAACTATCAGCGTTCAACAACCTGTACCATGGTTAACATAAGAAGGTACATAGCTCCCCATTCCTGAAATAGTAGAAAACCCAGGCTTTACTGGGCTTTCCTTACTAACATGAGCCTGAGAATCTGCAATGTTGCTGGTCACATTTAACCATGAACCCATCTCAGAGGCCCTAGTGTACCTCTTCAAGTTGACTGTACAGAAACTACCTTGGGGCAGGCCACTCACTGTCTCTGATGGTGTCCCAGTGCTGCAAGAATCTGGCAGGCCTTCAATATGTTGGACACGTAACCCCCCTTTGCTACTAACTTTAGTGAACTTGTGGACACTGCTGTCCCAAGTGCCAAATTCAGCTACTCTCCCTAACACTTAGTCTATCAAGGTACAAAGGAAGATATTCTCTTATGCGGTTTTCAGAAAGAAACAAATTATCACCAAACTCACTGGGCACCAAGTATAATAATACACACGGGGGCCATTTCCCTAAGCTGAGCCTTTGACAGAAGGAGGAATTCCAAAGTCAACCTTCCACGCCAACAGCCAGGTGCTGGGTTCAGAGTGTCAGCAGCACTCACTTCATTGTGGTGAGTGTGTCCTTAACAACTTCTATTATTTCCTTTCTGATCTTCCTTCCGTCTACCTGTACCTTCACCTCTCATCCTTCTTCCTTCCTTTCCTCTTATTTACCTTTCTTTAATCCACAGATATATGCGTGCCAGGGACCATTAGGCAATATAGAATAAAGTATTGAAAATATCGATGTGTTCTTTTGTATGTATGTGTGTAGGTCACAATTTCCTGTCTTCTGGCCTTAGTTTAGCTTATCGAAGAACCTCATAAATGTTTTAATAACTATCTCACAGAAATGGAATGCAGTCCAAATTTATTTTCTCCCAGGAGGCCTTTAATCTAATATTTACTTATCCCTCATGAATGAAGAGAGCAGTGGGTTAGAAAGTCCTGCCCATCATCAAAGACCATGCCTTTGCAACACAAGCAACTAATCTCTAGGTGCCTGCCTGGGCAAAATATCTTGTTTAGGTAACATATATCACAAGTATTTTTCAATACTTGATTGAGAGGAGCGTTGGGTTCTATTTAATTAATACAACCAATACTTGACATCCAATAAGGCTATATATGAGCAGGTAGACATGAAGGGAGGAAAGGAAGGAACTAGAAGAAACACCTAAGAGATAAGAAGTGGAGTCAGGAAAGGAAAGGAGAAAGGCTTACTAGTTTTTTCTCATATTGGGAGCTGAATAATGTGACCACCTTATGTATGCCCTTTGAAAGGCTAAATTAATCATTTAATAAGAGTTTCAGCTCTTTTTCTGCTCCTAACTTGAACTATCAAAGGATTCACTGGGAATGAGTTAGCTATGGCACCCAAGAGGGGAAAAGATTAAATAAGGCAATAGCACAGACAAGACCAATGTTAATTTAAGACTGGTTGGATTTAAGTTAGGGACTTGCCTGGGTGGTTTTTCAATCCCATAATAACATCATCTTGCTTGAGTACAATGTAGGAGAAAATTTGGGATTCAGCAAATGTGGAGCCCAAGTTACTCGGGGAGGACTTCCTGCTTTTTGTTCCCCTCTATTCTCCTCCTTCAGTATGTCCCAGGGCAGGGATCACATTTTTTTTTTTTTTTCTATAAAGCACCATATAATACATATTTTAAACTTTGTAGAATAGATTGCTTTGGTTGCAACCATTCAACTTTTCTTTTGTAGCCCCAAAGCAGCCATAGACAATCTGTAAACAGAAGGTGAGTTTGTGTTACTGTTAAACTGTTTTTTCTAAAACAGTGGCAGGTAAAAGCAGTACATACCATACTTTGTTGACCCCTGTCTTAGTGAATAAGAGTACAGGTGTTAAAGAGGACAGCACTGAGTTTAAATTAAAGCTGTCATTTACAAGATTTACAACCTTTGCTAAGCCACTTAACCTCTCTAAGTAGTTGTTTTCTCATCTGTAAATTTGGGATAATAAGGCCTGCCTTACAATAGCATGAAAATTAGATCATTTATGAAAATTGCCCTACACAGTCCCTGATGTGAATTGTTTTTAATAAAGTGCATCTATCATTGATATCTGATTTTCCATTCATTCATTCATTCATTCAACCAACATTTAATAAATGCTAATTGTGCATCAGACATTTGGTAGGGTGGGAATGAAACAATATATAATGTCTACTCCTAATTTAAGGGAAAATGTAGTAGAGGAAAATGAAAAAAAAAAAAAAGAACATATGTATATGCATTTCTAGAGCAAAGGGATTAGTCTAAGAAAGATATTGTGCTTTAAAAATATCCATTTTAGTTTTGAAGTTTCCTGGCTTTAAATAATGCTCTTTATATTTAGAGCTGTTCTAATTTATTAATATATATTGGGTTTGGAGTACCTCTTAAAATTCAAGTAAAACACATTCATGCAAGGGGAGAGGATTACCATGAGAATTAATCAGAAATAATAAACAGTGAACAAATTAGGAAGGACAAAATAATGTGCAATGTTAGAAAAAATAAATTTTTCTATATTAAATAGTTATCTGGATACATACTCATTTTCAATTAAAATAACAGGTTTGGAAAAGGGGAGATCAATCAAGTTATAAGACCCTTGAACTTACCAACTAAGAAGGATCTGCTATAGTTTGGGTCTTAAACATTCTCCAGAGGGTCAGATGGTAGAGACTTGCTCCCTGGTGTGATGCTATCGGGAAGTAGGGTCTAGTAAGAGATCTTTGGTCATTAGGGTGCTGCCCTTGAAGGGGGCTGGAGGCCCTGGTTCTTTCCTCCACCTCTCTTTGTTAGTTCCTGGCCATGAAGTGAGTGATTTTGCTCCATGGTGGGCTCCACCATGATATGTTGCTGCCTCAGGCCCAAAGCAATGGGGCCAACTGATCATAGACCAAAACCTTTAAAACTGTGAGCCAAAATAAACCTTTTCTCTTTATAAATCAATTATCTGAGGTATTTATTATAGTAATAGAAATATGGCTATCACAGGATCCTTCATATATCTGCCTTTAAAAATAGGTATCTAACAATTGAAAGTAAATACGTATCAATATGATGCTTGGAAGTCTGTAAAACTGGGAACAAGACCAAGTTCCTGTTCTGCCACAGGTGATTGACCCAGTTTGGATAAACCCATCAAATCTCTAAACCTTTAAGTTTCACCCTGACTTTTCCTTAATAAGGAATTGGTACTGGTGTGAAGGTAAGCGCCGCACTTTCTGGCTGGTTTGCAATTGTTTTGGTTTTGATGTGAGTTGTCCCTCAAAAGGTCACGTGTGAGAAAATGCAAGAAAGTTCAGAGGAGAAATGATTGGGTTCTAAGAGTCTTAACCCAATCAGTGAATTAATCCCCTGATAGGGATTAACCCAGTGACAACTGAAGTGGTAGGGTATGGTTGGAGGAGGTGGGAATTGAGGTGTGGTTTGGGGTATATATTTTGTGTCTTGAGAGTGGAGACTCTTTGTGCTTCCTGATCCCCATGTGAGCTGCCTCCCTCTACTACATGCTTCTGCCATGATGTCCTACCTCACCTCCAGTCATGAGGAATGCAGCCAGCCTTCTATGGACTGAGATCTCTGAAACCCTGAGCCCTCAAGTAAACTTTTCCTCCTCTACAATTGTTCTGGTTGGGTCTTTTAGTCACAGCAGCAAAAAGATGATTCACACAGTGATCTTGCATTACCAGTGAACATACTGCTGTGACAGAAGGTCCTCCTGCAGCACCTTCCAGAGGTGCAGCACCTTCCAAGGGCGCAGCTCTCAAGGTGTGCACCAGAGCCTCGAAGTAGGAAGCAGCTGCGAGGGAGTTGTGAGGAGGGGGGATGGACTGCTCTCTAAAGGGGAACTGAGGTGGTGAGAAGATGTTGTTGCCACAGAGCAATAGAAACTTTTGTCAAATAATGAGATACTTGAGAATCCTAAAATAATAGGGGGTCCTTACTGTTCTACATTAGTACTTAAGACAAGACCTCATAGAAAATGAGACATCATAAATACTGGGATTAATGAGTCAAAGAACTGACTGCCTGGTCCTTTGTTTTCTCTACGTACTATCTCTAAATATTTCTAAAAAATTGAAGTTCTGGAATCACTTCTTATTAAATTCTAAAAATAAATGTGGCTTTTTTCCTTATCTTAAGCAGCCATGCAGTAGACAAAAAGAAGGAAAATCAGTAGTGTAACCCAGTACCTACACACACACACACACACGTGTGTGTGTGTGTGTGTGTGTGTGTGTGTGTGTGTGTGTAAGTGTGGGCATTAATTCTGAGGGATTTGCACATTAACACAAATGGTACCTGGATAGTGCCAAAAAAGTTGGAGGTAACAAATATTTCTGGGAAAAAAGTACAGAATTAGTTTTTCTTACATCCTCCTAAGCAAAGTACAATGCTAATATTGCTAGCCAGCAGTGCACCAGGGCAGAGACAATGATAAAATGTGTCTATTAGTGATAAATAGGTTACTTACAGGAGTTATAAATCTAAAACTTTCCTTCCTTACTTTGCATTATTAAATAGATTGTATTATAGGGAACTGAGGGGCAAGATCTAACTAACAGAAAGAAATAATTAGAAAATACACACTGTTAATATATATTAATTCACTGCATTTTCTCATTTCAAATATCATCACTTATAAAACAAATTTGCTTTAATAATTTACCTTGGACATAGAAGACATTAAAGATATATGGAAGCTAAAAAAGCAAATCCTAGTTTTTTGGAAACTTCTTGAAGTATAATATTCCTGATCAAAGAAATGTGGGTTGTATATATTGTCAACACTTTTATTGAATGACAAGTAAACTGAACAGGTGGCACTAGAGGTGAGCTTATAAACTAAGTAGACAGTCTTCCACTGACAATCTCATTGCTGGTGCACCATAAATAATCACCAGTTGGGAACTTGCCATAGCAGAGAGCATGCCCATCGTGCCTTAAGAAACCTTTGCTCCTTGGTTGGCTCCATAGCTTAGCTACTGTGAATTGAGCTGCTATTAACATTGATGTGGAGGGGCGATAGGAAAAGGAAAGACAATGGAATGAATCTGTCATAATCTTCCCATGTACATATATGAATACACTACAGTGAACCCCACCATCATGTACATCCACAACAATGGGGTCCTAATCAGAATAAGATAAATTCCATGTTGTTATAATAACATCAAAGTGGATTCTATTGTCATATATAACTAAAAACCAATTAAAAAAAAAAAAAAGAAACCTCGACTCATTGCTCTTGTGTGACTCACTAGTTACGCAGTCTGGGACAAGCTTCCTACTCATTAAGTATGTCTTATGTGAGACCTTCTGAGAGTTGTTTTTGAATATACAAAGTGGATTTCACCAGCCTATTATACTCTTTCAGCAACCCATACTTCTCATGTCCCCAGATTCTACAATTATAGTTTAATTATTTGTTAATTACAGCAGAGTAGTATGGGGCCCATTCATTTCTGTGATTCCAGCTTCCACCTTACGGTCTGGCATATGGTTGATGCTCCAATCATATTTGTTGAAAAAAGTTATTTCACTCTCTTGGTGTCAGTTACCATCAGTAAGATGAGAACATTTCACTAAAAGATCTCTATAGAGTCCTTCTCTCCCGAAAATTCGGTATTAATTTCCTTTTAATGTATCCTCTTTTAAATTTTTATGTCACAGGAAATTCTAACTTTTTATCATAAATTGTTCATGCGTGCATCTAAAAATAATAGTATGTAAAATATCCATTTGAGAAATATTTCCTGCAGTATATACATTTTATGCAATAATTTTAGTGGCATAAAAATGAACTATTGAACTAATTTAAAAATGGGCTAACAGACTAGAAGACCTTGATGGGAAGGATTGTGCTGACTTTTGTTTTTAATTCTAGTTCTGCCCCAGACCTCAGAAGGTGGCAAATGGTCTTTACTGAATTAATAAGAGAGGTTAAGGGAGGAAAACAGGAAAGAACAATGTCATGGAATGCTTTGCCAGCAGAAGCCTCAGGAATTTGAAGGAAAAGTAGGAGTAGATACAGGTAGTTGGGTGGGAAGTTTTGATTTCTTATCAATGATTTACAGAGATTCAGACAAATATATTTCTGAATTTTAAAACAGTTTTCAAATTACTAGTTATAATGGTGCTTTTTATAAGGTAAACTTAAAACAATGGAGAGAAACTAGTACTGGATTGGACCCTCCCCTCCCCCAGCGTCCCATTTTAATCAATTTTTAAAAACTGTCTCTTCCTGAAAGTGAGATATGCATCCTTGATCTGCAACCATCTCTGTGACCTGGGTATTCATTAAAAGGGAGGCAGCTTGCATACTCAGATGCATCAAGTTCTCCAGGCAGCCAAGTACCTCTTAATGAAAGATCTTTTACACAATAAACTTTTTCTTTTTGGATAGAGGACTTCTAAGGAGTGCTTTTAGTTTATCAGAGAGAGCTGGTACTTTGAAAGTGCTTTAAGTAGCTCAGTTAAAGATGTTTTCCTTTTATTGTCATTTTTTCTCCTCTTGCCCAAAGAATCTTAGAACCAACACATTTTTCTTTCCAACTTCATATAAAGATGACATTCCATGGTTCTTAATGGATGGAAAACTTGAGCTTCTTAGCAGCTGCAACATAACCAGACACTTCAGAATCACATTGCTCCATAGCACTATTTGATTATTTCTCTTGAATTCAGAACACTAATCTATATCCCCTTATCAGACATTAAACATATAACATGTACACCCTTAATAATCAAAAATAAAGCACAAAGAATAGAAGTCAGTGTCTATTTTAAGATCTATATAAATCCTAATCCTTAGAAGCAGCTTCTAAAGAGAAATGATCAAATTACAGTGTTAAATATCAAACTTTAATATTGCTAATGTTTGGGTTCCATCAATATTGTTGCTCCAAACCAAAGACAGTCACTAATATCTTGACTTACGTACTTCTCAAAGATCCTTCCTCCTCATACCATCACATTCAGGCTTAAGATCCCAACATATGAATTTGGAGAGAACACAAATATTCATTCCATAACACATGATTTGAAGCCTTGTCTCTCCCCACTCCCTGAAGAATGAAGAAGGATAAATAACTTGAGCCATATTAATTCTTGCATTTATGACACATGTATATACTTTAGCTCTCTGCCTGGAAATGTGACCAGAATTCTGTTTTACTTATTTATTTGCAATTATTTTTTCATACCCAGGATTTTGTGCTTAGTTTTGTACAAATCCAGTGGCAATTGCTAGTGGCTTTCACCTATGAATTGGGCTAAATGGTCAGCAGCCTTTCTTGTTGCAGTGGTCACTTACTCCACACAAATTTTTTTTCCACTTGTTCTGGGGTTACATGATTCTCATGGATTAGGCAGTTGTACTTTTTCCCTTTATTATACTTATGGCATTAAATTACAGTTCTTGGAGGCCAGGTATTATATATAATTATTTCTCCAGTATCATTCATAGCTCATTGGAAGTGGTAGGTTTCCTGGAAACCTTAAATTTGACAATTCAAGAGTCTGACTGAACATGATAACTCATATGAACCTGTCATTATGGATATGTGTAGAGTATAGATACAAACTTAGAATTTCTATGGGTACAGATTTGGGGATATGAGTGCCCACTTCAGGAAGACATGTGCCATCTTATTTAGCAGAGAAAGAATCCCAAATAGATCACAGAAAATGTTATCACTCACATTTAATGATTATGACTAGGGAAAAACACATTGCCTTTTATATTCCTCAGTCGAATGACGCAGACAGCTATAAATCTATTCTGTTGCTACTTGGGGATTATTAAATCTCTGGTAAACAGTGCAGAAGAGCTGGAGTATGGATTTTTGTTGAATCTGCTACATTAGGAGGAGAAGGAAATAAATGGGAAGAGGCCAGCAGGTTGAGAGATGGAAAAAGAATCAGAAGAGATTGAATTGTAGTGTTTGAGTTAGGTAGAAATGATGTGCAACTGGAGTGCAGTTTATATTGCTCTGAATCAGATAATAGAATTGAGGACAAAGGTCTATATTGATACATTTAAAGTCTCTATTCACTGTGCAGTATCAGTGAAGAAGGCTAATAGAATGCCAACTAAGATTAGGGGAAATATTAATAATATCTAATATTTTTCCAAAGTGTCTCATAAACCAAAGATTCTGATGAGGGAAGTCTCTTAGAGGTCATACAGTATACTTTTTTCTGTAATGTCTTCTTAAACTTTTATGTTGAGGACATACTTCTAAATGTTAGAATTTGAAGCAGCATGTTTAGAAAGATTATGATACTCAAAATAATAACTGGTAAGTTAACAGTTATTAAAGCTCACCATCTACCATGACAAATTTGAAAAGCATGAACTTGACCTTTAAAAAGAAAAAAAAAAAAAAAAAAGCAACCCACACTGTATCAAGTAGCTCCTTCAGACCCCACCAATCTCTCTATGATGTTGTGGGAGAATGGCAACCTGTGTTATTTTGTTGCTGAACCCATCTTTGTACACTTCCCTTTTCTCCAGGGAAGTCCACTTCTTGTGTGATATCACAGAATTTGTCCCAAACTCTGGTATATAACATAGCTACCTTTAAGGGGCCCACCTTGCAAGACACCTCTGTGTATCCCATAAATTTATGAATCTCCCACTTGAGGTCTTTTCCCTAAATTGTCCACGAATGTTGGCGATATACTTGATATACAGAGTGTGGATTCTGCTTCCAACAACAGGTACAGAGGATGCCGAAGTCTGACAGCCTATTCTTGCTGCTTCTCATGGCCACATGTTGCTCTCCTGTTCTGTCCTCTGATGTAATGATGGTGGTCTGGATGCTTTGACACCACCGTGGATCCTAGCTTCACTCAGACAGGCTCAGCTGTTTTGCCACAAAATATCCCCACACTATCTTTCATCTAGAATACCTGTTAGCGTGAGTCAGAAGCTATGCTTAGGAACCTTGACCTTAGATTCCTGTCTGGGGCCTGAGTCACCAGCCTATTCCAGCTCTTTCCTTTCTAATTGGGACTTGGGTGTACTTTCCTTCCACTATCTCTTTACTTTGGTTCCTGGAGTTCAGTTGTCAGGTTCTAAGTCTCCTCTAGAAGTTACAGTTTTGCATTGGAGCGGCTATTGGGAGTTGTTTGATCGAAACAGAAAATAGTTTATTATAATAAGTTATTAATAAATAAATTGAAATCTATTTTGCTTTTCCCTGAACAATTGGCAGGCACCTTTTTTTGTTTTTTGTTTTGCCTAAAATTGCAAAGGGAGGCCATTCAAGTTAAAAAGGTCTTCTTCAAGATATATTTCTGGAAGTAGGAAAAAAATTTTAAGAACGTTCTGTACTGGTACCCCCAATTAAATTCTACCTTTGTAGGTTTCCCCATTAATTAATAATTAATAGGGATTAATTGATTAATTATCTTTCACCCTGAATGTTAACTATCAACTCTCATATTTCCATTCAAATCTCATATTCTTAAGATGAAGATTTGCACTTATTACTATGTGGTTTTGGGAAAAATCTCTGCTTCAGACTACTTCATTGTAAAGTGGGAATAACAATAGTAATCCATACATTGAAGGTTATTGTAGAATTAAATTAATGAATATATATAAAGTCCTTAGCACAGTGATTGGCACATAGTGCTTTTGTGTTAATTTTTATCATTATTGTTATTATTACCATTGAAATTAGGTGACAATACTGTAACCCAAACATTTAACATCAGATTTATTTTGAAATTCCTTTTAGTGGATTTTTAGTGTACAGGGCAGAATTCCATAATCAAGTAATTTAATACTTTTACAAACAGCCCTATGAATAAGTTGGAATAGATAAACTATGGACATCTTCTCTTCTCTTAGTTCAGGTATGAATTTGGCAACAATTTAATCAAAAATCTTTTGGAATTCAAACACTTTACATTTCAGAATCACACATAAAATACGGCAAATCAGTGATATTGTTTTTTCCTTTAAAAAATGGTTTAACAATTTGCTTTCCTGATTATTCTCTACATGACTCCAGTTTGCCACTGACTCACTTAATGTTGAGATTCCCATAGTGAAACATGTTATTTTGGGTGTGATGTGCTGGGGTCAGTAGAATTGATCTGTCAGCCTCTTACTGTTGATATTAATGATTTTGTGGCCAGCTTACCACACTGTATGATTTTCAATCAACAAAATCTTTATTTCTTTTTCATGTGTACTGCTGTTTGATCTCCTGTCTTTTACTGTTATGCTACTACTTTGAGGGAAATAAGTTTGTCCCTATGAAATTGTTTTTCCCCAAGAAATTTAATTTTTTAGGCTTGGCATATTTTTCCAATCTGATGAGATAATTTTGGATCCTGACTCTGTTATCTATCTGCTATTTCCATGCATCAGATGTATCTTTGATCAGCATGTCTTAATCCAATTCAATGAGAAAAATATTGAAAAGGACAGTGCCAAGGACAGAATTAACATTGCCTGTTGACAAACACTAGTGAACACTATTTGAAATCGTCAAACTTATAAAACTTTGAAACTTATAAAACTTATAAAACTTTGAAATCATCAGACTTATAAAAATACATCAAACGTATGACAACACATATATCCATCTTTGTGTATAAGAATATAGAGAGGACCTTTGCCTGAGATCTTATAAAATCCACTTTTGATATGTCTATAGAAATCTTATGGCATACATTGTAGTAGCTCTACTGCAGAAGGACTTAAAATAGATATCACCTAATTTAGTTTTTATAAACCCATGTTTCCTCCTAGTGCTTGCTTCTTCTCTTTCAAAATCATAACAAAAATCCATATGAACATCTGTTCCTCAGATTATCAAGTCTGTTTCTTTTAGTCTAGATATACCAACATATTCCTTCTTTCCACTTTGGAAAATTAGAAGTCCTGTTCATCTCCTATTACAGCACCACTTCTATTCTCAATGAAGATGGTTAGAAACAATATGATGTGCAATATTCTTAGCAGGCAGATATATGTTAAAGATGAGCGTATAGTTTATTTTCCAAATAAAGAGAGTTGTAAAAGGGAAAGGAAGTCTGTTAATGATTCTACTAAAAAGGCAGGTATAAACCAGGGCTGTAACCAGGACATATGGTTACCCACAATGAACATGGTCTGGAGTCTCCAATCCATTCAGAGTCCCTTTTAGAATGGCCTCACCTACCAGCTTTATGCCAGTATTGGCCCCAGTCATCTTTAATTGATAGCTATCCTCTATGACAGAAGAGAATGAAAACTAGCACCCCATTTACCAATCTCCGATTCATTAACTGTTCCATGGGGATCAGAGGATGCTCGCTTGTGTGATTCTTCTTGCACTGAGTGGCACTTTAAAAAAATAGAAGGAGGAGGAGAGAGGGAATATTTTTCCTGCTGTGTGTATTTTTTCAGGCCTTAACTTACTATGTGCTTTAGCTTTCTTGACTGTATTTTATAAACATTCTCCTCTTTATTATTTGTCCTTCTATCATTTGCACAAATCCTCATGATATTTGAGGTCATCAGAGATTTCTATTGATCTCTTTAGATATGCCTTCCTGTCCTTGTCTTTGTTTTCTGAATTATTTGCAGAAGAAAAATGGAAATTTCTTCCTGCATACTCTAATAAACCTCTAGAGCTTTCTTCCATTTCAGAATCTCAGCTGTGGTTTCTTCCTTCCCTTTATGAGGACTTTTTGAAGTTTCCTTTCCTGGCTTCCCCTCATCTGATGCAACTTAACATTCCTCTCACCAGTTCTCAAGAGGCTTGACATGTTAAAGACATTTTTTCCTATGGTTTCTTTCATTGTCTCACTCCCAATCTGCCTGATGGCTAGAATTAATTTAATAAATAGACATTTTTCTCATGGCTTACTCTATTATCTTCTTCATAATTTCCAAGTTTCTATTAAGAGGTCCCTTTCCAGTTTCATTTTCCTTTAAACTTCCAAATCCCTGGAGAAAGTAAAAAAAAAAAAAAAAAAAAAAAAAAAAAAAAAAAAAAAAAAACCCAAAGAACCTGTTACAAAGTGGAAATTTAGAGCAATTCAGAAAATCTGAAGATCTTTATTATGAAATAAGAACTGAGCAGAATAGGAATGTGGACATGGCATTTTAACAGTTAATTTCAAAGTCTTTCCAGGAATCTAACAAAGCCTGCTTTGCACACAGAGTCCTGGAATCATTAAACATAAGACAGGACAGAAATCAGGCCACTGTGAAGACATGGAAACTGTCTCTCATTAAAATGGCCTATATTGATCTGAAACAAGTTGCTAAGGAGTTTCTTTTTTCTTTTATTTCTGTGAGGGGATTTCAAATCTGTTGTCTTGGAAGAAGCAGTACAGCAGTACACTTATGGTACCTCTGCCTATTTTATCTTTCCTGCTCATCAGGAGGGATGACTGACTGACTGAGTGGGGCAGGTAAAACCCCCATAGCCTGTTCCTATGGGGCAGAGGCACTGCAGGAAGAGGTGACGCTTGGGTTACCTATTCTCAAACTTTGCAGTTGTTTGGTTTCTTCCTCCTTGTGGTAACTGGGTCTGCCCAGAGTCTGCTCAGCCTGGCTAAGCACTATCCTGATAAGTCAAGGTCCTTCCAGTTCTCAGTGCTGTGTTCAGGGAATAGTTTAGGAGGTTCAGTGTTCTCCAGTTTGGTCTTTACAAGGATGCATTTTAATAAAACCTAATGTTTAAAACTTTTTAAAACTTTTTGATAGCAAGTGCCAACATTATGCTCTACATCCTACATTTATAATCTAGTGGACAGAATTTAGGAAGGGATTAGGGGTGAGGCAGTATTCTTGAGGAAAAGTTCACCTTAGACTTTCCCTAAAAATAGTTTGGAGTGCTCTGTAGAGGAGTGACATTTTCACATACTTTCATTAATTCCCTCTTGGAACTTTAGCCAGGAATTTTGGCAGTCTGATTAGTCAAGGGTATTTTCTGAAAAAAAGAATAATTATGGAGGTATAATTGCACTAAAGTAATTAAAACATTATTCAGCCACACTGATTTTAATATTGTACTAGAGTTGCAGTACTAGCCAGGCAGATCAGTGGGCTTCAATAAAAAGTCTAGAAACATATCCAAATACCTGTAATCATTTAGTATGTAATGAAGCTGGCATTTCAAATTAGTGGGATACAATATGTATTATTCACAATGTAGTGTTGGCACAAATTTCGGAAAAGTATAAATTTAGGTTCTTTTTATGTGGTAAGGAGTTAAATAATCACTAAGGTTTAATCAAGTATTTATTATGTGCCAGACATTGTGCCATTCGCTTTCAATGGATTATCACATTTATTACTTTTAACTATCCCATAAGGTAGATACTAATATTAATCACATTTTACAATGAAGAAATTAAAGCACCAAAAAGGTTAAAAGTTGTGAAGCAAAAAGTCATGAAGGAAAATATTGAACTACATAAAAATTTAAAGCTTTTTTGATTGAAGAAAAATGTCATAAATGAAGTAATACAAATCAATGGCATTTTAAATATGTATAGCAGAGGATAGATTAATGTACTTAACACATTGAGGACTCTAAGAAAAGCTTAATAGCTCAGAAGAAAAGTAGACAGTTACAGGGAGGCTATTCATATTCACAAGAAAGGACAAATGGCTCAAAACATGAAAAATGATTAGTCTTTCCAGGTACAGTGGTGCACACCTGTAATTTCAGTGACCTGGGAGGCTGAGACAGGATGATTGCAAGTTCTAGACCACCTTCAGCAATTTAGCAAGACCCTTTCATGAAAATAAAAAATAAAAAAGACTGGATATAAAGCTTAATGGTAAAGTGCCCCTGGATTACATCCCTAGGACAACAAAACAAAACAAAGCAAAACAAATAGTCTTGCTAGTAATCAACTGAATTTAAAAAAGTAATAAAGAACATTAATCCACAATTTCATTTGAAATTGGAGACCTAAGTGTTTAACTTTAGGGAATTGATTAAAAGCAGAATTTATATGGATTTTAAAATGACAAAGAGAAGACGAGAGAAAACCCAAATCACTAAAATTCGGAATGAACAAGGAAATATCACAACAGACAGGATTGAAATACAAAACATAATTAGAAGCTATTTTGAAAATCTACACTCCAACAAAATAGAAAATTTCAAAGACATCAACAGGTTTCTAGAGACATATGAATTGCCTAAACTGAACGAGGAGGACATATACAATTTAAATAGACCAATTTCAAGTACTGAAATAGAAGAAGTCATCAAAAGCCTACCAAAAAAGAAAAGTCCGGGACCAGATGGGTTCTCAGCCGAGTTCTACAAAACCTTTAAAGAAGAGCTCATTCCAATACTTCTCAAAGTATTCCATAAAATAGAAGAGGAGGGAACCCTCCCAAACTCATTCTATGAAGCCAATATCACACTGATACCTAAACCAGACAGAGACTCATCAAGGAAAGAAAATTTCAGACCAATATCCTTAATGAACATCAACACAAAAATTCTCAACAAAATTTTAGCAAATCACATACAAAAACATATTAAAAAGATAGTGCACCATGATCAAGTGGGTTTCATCCCAGGGATGCAAGGTTGGTTCAACATCCTGAAATCAATAAATGTCATTCACCATATCAATAGACTTAAAGTCAAGAATCACATGATTATTTCAATAGATGCAGAAAAAGCATTTGATAAAATACAGCACCCCTTCATGCTCAAAACATCCCTATTTTTTCTAGTGGGAACATTCCTTAACATTGTAAAGGCCATTTATGCTAAGCCCATGGCTAATATCATTCCAAATGGTGAAAAACTGAAAGCATTCCCCCTAAAAACTGGAACAAGGCAGGGATGCCCTCTCACCACTTCTATTCAACATCCTTCTTGAGACTCTAGCCAGATCAATTAGACAAACCAAAGAAATTAAAGGGATACGAATTGGAAAAGAAGAACTCAAACTATCCCTGTTCGCTGATGACATGATTATATATTTAGAGGAACCTGGAAATTCCACCAGAAAACTCTTAGAACTCATAAGTGAATTCAGTAAAGTAGCAGGTTACAAGATCAATGCTCATAAATCCAATGCATTTTTATACATCAGTGATAAATCTTCAGAAAGAGAAATTAGGAAAACTACCCCATTCACAATAGCCTTGAAAAAAATAAAATACTTGGGAATCAATCTCACAAAAGAGGTGAAAGACCTCTACAATGAGAACTATACAACACTAAAGAAAGAAATTAAAGAACACCTTAGAAGATGGAAAGATCTTCCATGTTCTTGGATAGGAAGAATTAATATTGTCAAAATGGCCATACTACCTAAAGTGCTATACAAATTCAATGCAATTGCAATTAAAATCCCAATGACGTACCTTACAGAAATAGAGCAAGCAAGTATGAAATTCATCTGGAAGAATAAGAAAATCAGAATAGCTAAAGCAATCCTTAGCAGGAAGAGTGAAACAGGGGGTATTGCAATACCAGATCTTCAACTCTACTACAAAGCAATAGTAACAAAAACAGCATGGTATTGGTACCAAAATAGAAAGGTAGATCAATGGTACAGAATAGAGAACACAGACACAAACCCAAATAAATAAAATTTTCTCATACTAGACAAAGGGGCCAAAAATATGCAATGGAGAAAAGATAGCCTCTTCAACAAATGGTGCTGGGAGAATTGGAAATCCATATGCAACAGAATGAAACTAAACCCATATCTCTCACCATGCACGAAACTAAACTCAAAATGGATTAAGGACCTTGGAATCAGACCAGAGACCCTGCAGATTATAGAAGAAAAAGTAGGTCCAGATCTTCAACATGTTGACTTAGGACCAGATTTCCTTAACAGGACTCCCATAGCACAAGAAATAAAAGCAAGAATCAATAACTGGGATAGATTCAAACTAAAAAGCTTTCTCTCAGCAAAGGAAACTATCAGCAATGCGAAGAAAGAGCCTACAGAGTGGGAGAATATCTTTGCCAATCATACTTCAGATAGAGCACTAATCTCCAGAATCTATAAAGAACTCAAAAAACTCTACACCAAGAATACAAATAATCCAATCAACAAATGGGCTAAGGAAATTAACAGACACTTCACAGAAGAAGATCTACAAGCAATCAACAAACATATGGAAAAATGTTCAACATCTCTAGTAATAAGAGAAATGCAAATCAAAACCACCCTAAGATTCCATCTCACCCCAATTAGAATGGCGATTATCAAGAATACGAGCAACAACAGGTGTTGGCGAGGATGTGGGGAGAAAGGTACACTCATACATTGCTGGTGGGGCTGCAAATGAGTGCAGCCACTCTGGAAAGCAGTGTGGAGTTTCCTTAGAAAACTTGGAATGGACCCACCATTTGACCCAGCTATCCCACTCCTTGGCCTATACCCAAAGGACTTAAAATCAGCATACTACAGAGATACAGCCACATCAATGTTCACAGCTGCTCAATTCACAATAGCCAGACTGTGGAACCAACCTAGATGCCCTTCAATTGATGAGTGGATAAAGAAACTGTGGTATATATATACAATGGAATATTACTCAGCCATAAAGAATGATAAAATTATGGTATTTGCAGGCAAATGGATGAAATTGGAGAATATCATGCTAAGTGAGAGAAGCCAATCTCAAAAAGCCAAAGGACAAATGATATCTCTAATAAGTGGATGATGACACATAATGGGGGGAGGGAAGGGTTAGTGTTAGGGTTAGAGTTAGGATTAGGGAGGGGGGCAAGTATGGAGGAAGGAAGCACTGTATAGAGGGAAAAGAGGGGTGGGAGGGGTGGGGGGAAGGGAAAAATAACAGAATGTATCAAACAACATTACCCTATGTAAATTTATGATTACACAAATGGTATGCCTTTATGCCATGTACAAACAGAGAAACAACATGTATCCCATTTGTTTACAATAAAATAAAAAAATAATAAAGACATTTCCAGAATATAATGAAATTGCAAATTACGCAATGTATTGCCAAGTAAAATGAAAGTGTTAGTGTTCCAATTTATTTATAAACAAGGTATAGGTATGAAGATGAATAAAATCTGTACTATACAAAACTATGAATAGTAGTCATTTCTATATGGAAAGTTTAGGGTTGGAAATTTCTCATTTTTCTTTCTTTCTTTCCTCCCTCTTTTCCCATTATAGTGCCAGGTGCCAGGAAAAAAAATATAAATATGTATGTAAAACAAGTCTTCAAATCAAAAGCTACTTCAGGTTATTATTTACCTTTTCTAGTTATTTTTAGTTTACAAAACTCAGTCACATATACTTCCTCTTAGCAGAATCTCAATCCCAGATAGGTTTCCTGCTGCTACTTGTTATTGCCTCTCTAGAGGCTGAGACAGAAGGATTGTGAGTTCAAAGCCAGCTTCTGCAACCATGAGGCACTAAGCAACTCAGTGAGACTCTGTCTCTAAATAAAATAAAATACAAAATAGGGCTGGGGATGTGGCTTAGTGGTCAACTGCCCCTGAGTTCAATCCCCAGTACCAAAAAAAAAAAAAAAAAAAGAAGAAGAAGAAGGAGGAGGAGGAGGAGGAGGAGGAGGAGGAGGAGGAAAACATGAATAGCTTAATTTTCTATTTCATGACTTCAAATATTAGAGAAGTGTTTTCCAAAGAACCTATTATTGGGATTCTGGTGTTCCTTCATTCTAGTTCCACAGAGGGTGCTATCTGTAGTTCCCCTTGTGTACAGAACCCATGGATCTACCCCAGTGAATCTGTATTTCAGCTTTCATACAATGAAGTTCAGCAAGCCAGTGCCACATTATTTACCTGGGCCCAGGTTTTAGTATGATGTACACTGTGGATAGGGCTAACAGGTGCCTCAGTGATTATCCCGACTTCTGGGACTGGATGCTTTCTCAGATCCCTTGCAATCTGACAGTTTTGGTCTTGTTCTCTGCTCACCTGGTCCTGCTCATTGGTTCCAGTCACTAGTTCCTGTCCCTTCTAATTCATTTTCTTCCTCCAGTCTAACAAACAGGCCACTTTCTTTATAATCTCTTCAGTCCCTGGAGGAACTTGCTCTTATCCTTTCTGGAATCTGAGTTCACATGTTTAGCTTCTCTGTAGACCCTCCATGTGCAAACTCCTGAGCCATAGCTCAGCCATGGCTCCTGGACTGCCCTCCGAGATTCTGTGATCTCAGCACACAGTACACCATCAGCTTCACTCAGTGATATCTCACCTGTTCTTTCTACCTGCTTCTCCTTATTTAATTTTCTCTTGTCTCTCCTTTGAACTCCTAAACTCCTTAAAAGCTCTAGTTCCTTATATTTCTTCTCAAGTCTTGCAGACAATTCTAGCCTTCAGGTCATTAACTTCAAGTTATTGTTTTTCTTTAAAAAATAACATAACATTAGCATCTCTTCACTTAATTTCAGTGTGTTTCTGGCTTCAGAGGGGACAGATTATAATGAGGACCAGGAAGGAGTTCTTTCCCATAGGCTGCAAACCTTTCCCTACAAGCACCCTATATATCACTTGTGTATTCCTAACTCACACACTGAGGCATGATGTTTATACTCATGTATCAGTTTTACTGCATTTGTATTTTTAACTGTTAAGTTTAGGCAAATGTTTCCTCTATAACCAGTGTTCCAGCAGTTTTTGGAATTCACAGATTCTGAGAGTGACACTCCTGGAACTATTATCCATGCATGCTCTCTAATTTAAACTTTCATATCCATAAACACATTACTTTCCCTAAATAATAGTAAATATTATACATTTATATTTATAATTTCTGCCAATACATTGTTATCTTCTTTATGAATTGGAATTGAAATGCTTGTTAGTGGTAAAAAGGACTTAAAGAAAATATTTCAGTGCCACTGGTCTATTTAATGTCAAGCAGCATCTTAGACACAGTTTTCCTTTCTAAAAGGTTGTTTTTTGCATGTTCAGTTACAGCCTGTCTCAATCTTTATGACTGTATTAACCCCTTGTACTTTGCTTTCCTCACCTAAAAAAAATAAAATGGCGGTAGTATCTCATGGATTTGCCTCCAAGAATAAATCATGGGAACCATTGTAGCACTCAGTAACTGTAAATTTCTGTGTGAGCATTACTAAATCATAGCCTCTGTGCTGTGTGCATAAGCACTTTGCATTTGGGTTCCTGGTTAATGCAGTAATTTGTTGCCAGAGGTTAGACTCTACAACCCATGTCAGAAACAGATGAATTGGTTTCCCTGGGTACTCAGAGCCTTCAAAGACAATGCTCATTCCAATGAGAGGTAGCACATTTTTTATTTATTTATTTTTTATTAATGACAAACACAGTTGGTCTGTGAGAGCAAGCATCTCCAAAATACAGAACCATCTCCTCCTGTGCCAGCTGTTAACTCTGATCTCTTCCAGTACAGACTGTTCTGCTTTTTCGATTTTGCTTCCAACATGATAACGGAGGAGGGGTTCTCACCAGTTCCCATGCCAGGCAGTGTAAGAGAGCCTTAGACTATATTCCCCTTTCATATCCTCACTATTGTGATTATCAGAAAGGGACAGGATGGTGCCACAGTCCCTCAGTAACTCCCTCTGACCTTACTCTACAAATCCCAAAGCTCTGGCATTTAATGCCCCATTATTTTATGTTTTTCATTTCTACTTTATAATTTGCATCATTTCCTCCCATCTCCCAAAAAGACTACACTAAAAGTTCATTGAGAAGTTCTCTGAATTTGAGAATTGGTAGATTCATTAAGATAGATTTTGTTATTTATATTTAATTTTCAACTGTGAGGAAATGACTGATCACATTATCTATTTCCCAGAGTAGGAGAGAGTGCCAAAGTTAGCCTGTTTTCTGTGCATTTATTTCTACAAATACTGTTACCCTGAAAACTTATTTTAATGCTCTATTTTTCTCATGGGCCTTGCTTTGTAAATACATCTATCTTGAGACTTGGTTACACCACCTGTGGATGGTTGAATAATTCCTTTTGTAATTAAGCAAAACAAATGACCTTTAGATTTAGACCAGTTATTTGGTTTCTATCATTTATACATTCTGGACATTATCTGATAAATCAACACCATAGCACTGATTTAAATGCCCAATATATGTTTGCAATAAAATATCCAAGAAAATGTCATCTTGTGTTCATTCATAGGTGGTGCCTTTCAGTTAGAGATGAAACTAGTTCAAGTTGAATAACCAGTATTGGCGAAGAAGGAGGAGATGTTTTAAATTTTTTATTTTCCTTCATAAGATTATGTGATTCAATTGGGACCTATTTTAATAGGATAGGAAGATAGAGAAGCTGGTGGTAGAGAACTTAAGAGGATTTAATGACTGACTTCTGCATATAATATTGAATGAATGGATGAATGATGGATTAATGAATGAATATGAAGAGTTAAGGATATCATGATTGTTTTTAAAGTAATATGAAAGTTATGAAAACCTGATTTAATTAGGGTTAATAATATGTCTGAAAAATCAAATCTATGTTTCATCTTCCATTTTATTTATCTCCTTTAATTTTATGTTTCTGGCTACATTTCCTCAGTAATGTTTCTTCATGTCACTCCCTGCATTTGCCAGAGCCAGTGACTCCAGTCAATGATAATTAGCATTAGTTCCCTGTGGCTTTTCCTGGATTTTTTTCAACAGGGTAGTAATTTTTTTCTTTAACATTTCCTACTGCTTTAATTTTCACTCTTGTTTTAAATTCTTCATTAACTTTAATTAAGCTTTCCCAAGGCTTAAATACCTGTAAAACTTTTTAAACTTAATCATTTGATTTGCCTGCTCAGCTTCCCTAGTCTTACCCAGTTTTAAGATTGCTAAACCTAAAATTGTGCCTTGGAGATGGTGTGATCACAGAGGGGAAAAGAAATGATGGCATTGTTAGTGAAGTTAATGGTGAATTTTGCTGGAAAAATCTCACACTTCAGGGTTCTTTGTGTTTCATGCTGATAAGCAGCTAATAATTTTAAATGCCTTCATTTTAGATTTATTAAAAGCATGTATGATTTTCAAATCCACATAAATACTCAGTACGACTTTACCCAGTCTAGAAGAAAATGTACCTTACATTGTTCTTTGCACATTTTGTTGCTTACTTCAGCAAGTCTTTTTGATTTTAGTTCTGTAGACCGTTTATTATCTTCTTAAACCTGTCATAATTTTTCTGATTAAGAATTTGTAACTGGAATTTGATCTTAAAGACGAAGTATTCCATTTCCGTTCAGTGTATGAGGAAGGAACTGAAGCCCAGACAGGTTAAGTTTACAGAGCTGGATACCAACAGAATCTGAGGTTTGGGGTCTCTCCACACCCTAGTCACCAGAGATGTTCACTCTGACCATAAGCCTTATGAACCTGCCAAGTCATACAGAGAATCACTCTTATCATTCTCCCCCAACGTAGGTCCAGATGTGGAGGAAGGATGAAAACAAACCACTTGCTGAGGGTTCTAGCTCTTTTTCTAGAAATTATCCTGGAAAAAATTTCACTATAATTCTAATGGATGCCATTTTCTTCTGGCTTTAGGGAAAGTTCTACCCTCTTATGATCCAGTTATATGAACTCTAGAACTATGCCTTTCTGAATTTTAAACTGCAATTGGTTATAGTTTGTGTAGTAGACTCTATCACTGATTATCAAAGGATACCATTGCATTGTCTGAGTTCACCCTGGATCCAATTATTTCCTCTTCTTACCACAATGTATTTTACCAGAATTGTCATTGTTTCTACTTTTGAGGAAAATAAATGGAACTATGGATGCTTTTCAATTATAAAGAAAATAACCCTTTTGAATTGAACTGTATTAAAATATATACTCTTGAGTATTCAAGAATACTTGAGTATTCATGAATATCTTTGTTACAGATGATTTGCCCTAAACTACCATTTTTACTTGGGCTTTGTGTCTTTTGAGATTTCCATATGCAATAGATATAATCCCTTTTAAAATTGTAAGCCATAGAGGCGGCTGAAAAGCGAACCACTTTGTGATTGGTGAAGTTTATGGGCTTCCAGAAGCTATCACTCTTGTCTGTAGAATCAATGTCATTGTCTCCTTGTTTCTGTTGGAATTCCTTTATATTATATGATTTGAGGCAAAACTAGGTATTCTGACACAATTGGAAAAATTTTACCTTTGGGAAGTCCTTAAGAATCAGGTCAGTGTTCCTGGTCCTGGTCACTAACTGAGATACATGAGTCACTTCGGAAAACTGTCCTTCAAAGCTACAGGATTTCCTTATCTTGGGAAGAAGATGGCACACACAGCGTGTAAGCCTGCTAAACTTTCATCTCCTCCTTCTTTTGTGCCATCATACATGAATATTCACATTTGGGATCCACACCATTAGACATGGAAGAACACAGTATGATTTACTTGAATAAGAAATGCGCGGAGCTAACAGGGCTTCTAAAATCCAGAGTCTCTGGGCTCCAGGGTGTCTTCTCACAGCTCTCTTCTCAGTGAATTGCAACTGAAGTCCCACAATCATGGTGTCTCTGCAACACTCCAGGAACTCTAGTGGGTATATTGTGCCTCCCTGTGACTTCCTTCTAAGGATCACATAGTTCTGTTAGGTCTTAAGCATCAGGGTCACTGTTCAGCATTGATTAATTTAAACATGGTTTTTAATCATATAACATTTTTCTATTTGAGATTATGTGTTTGTTTGAGGTAATAGAGTTTCTACATTCCCAACTTATTGGTTACAATCAGAAATATTTATTCCTGATCCAGAATCATAATTACTTCTAGTCCTATGAGAAAACAGTCAGACTTGTGTTTTGGCATTGGGTATTCAGCTATTGAACCTCTCCTGTCACACAGTCCTAGCTTTCCTATCCTGTTTAGAACTGAGACAGGAACTAAACAAAAGAAAACACCACAGGCTGCAGAGCAATCAAGGGTGTTAACCACTGAAGATGATTAATTCAAACATTGGGCAGATATTTTTTGAACAGCAATTCAGAATGCCTGGCACTACATTAGGCATAAAGTATCAGAAATAAACAGAAGAGATCACTTGTCATTCTTAGAAAAATCACACAATCAGGGAAGATAGGTAATAAACAATCCCAACAGGAAGAGGTAATTTCCAACTGTGATAGGTGTGATAGCATAGCTTGAGAGAGTTTAAGGACACTGTACTGGCAGGATGAAAAGGTCACTTTAAAATTCAAACTGAGGTCATGTTGGGCAGAGCCTTCCTGGCAGAGAGATAGCATGTGTAAAGGAGTTGAAACAGAAAAGCCCATCTGTTTTAAGGAGGTGAAATGAAGTAGGGTTCTGGTGAACTCGAGGTGGAAATAGTCATGGGATGCAGCTAGAGAGGTACCCAGGATCCAGATTGTTTTCTCCTCTGGAAGTGATAGTAAGGTTTTTTAATTTTTCCAGTGTGCAATGAGACACCACTAAGAAATTTTGAATAGAGTGATAATGAGATTTTCGTTTCTAGAAATTTATTTTGCCATGAGAATGCGTTGGAAGAGATCAAATTGGAAAAAGGTTAGGAATTATAGAAGCAGATGTTTTGGTTCATTTGTGAGTAAATTGTGATTTTATTTAGTGGTAACAAATGGACATAAAACAAGTGGACAAATGCAAAGTAAATTGCGCAGACAAAACCTGATCACTTGGAAAATGTAGAGAGTAATAAGAGAGCATCCTATGATGGTTCCAGGTTCTTCATGGAAGCAATTGTAGATGGTGCTACCAGATGCTATGATGCAAATGGTTTGGGATTGGGGAGGAGGAGATCAGTAGTTTGGGGTCTGCACGAGTTAAGTTTAAAATGGCTATGAAATACCTGAGCGGGAATGTCAAGGGCAAAATTGAATGTATGAATCTGAAATTTGAAGAAAGAAATAAACTGAGTTATTAGCATGCCTTCTCAGTTAGGTATCTTAGTTGCAAGTATTAAAATACAAATATGGCTAATTAACCCTAAAAGGAGATTTATTGAAAGATATTACATGGAGTACTCATTGGGAACAAGAGCACAGAATCACCACATTGTCTGGGAGAGACAACATTGCTGCCATCACTGGGCAAAGTCATAGTGGCTTGTAGTAAGTGGCCCCAGCTCTGAATGCAGTGACCAGTCTTGTGTTAAAAGATTTGATACTGTTGGGAGATGGTGCAACCTTTAAGATGTAGAGCCCTAAGAAAAGAAGTTAGGTTGCTGGGGGTGTGTCCTTGAAGAACACTGAATTCACAGAACTGAGAAACCATGTCTTTCTCTGAAGAGTGTTTTTTCATGAAATGCAAGATAAGAGAACAATTAAAGAAGAATAACACTAATAACATATAATATTATCAATTGTAAAATTTAACAACTATAGAATCCTTGCAAAATGCCAAGTACAAAAATCAACCACTTTGCGTGGATTATATCATTTAATCACCACAAATATAACTATGGAGGGAATTAATTTCTATATTCATTTTATAGATAAAGAAGTTTAAAAGCTTATAGATGAATCCAATATGTTATGGGCCTTGGATTCAGCCTATATAAGGTTCAAAAACTCTTTTTTTAAAGCATGTGAGAGCTTATCATACAGCTGAAGGCCCATGAAAATGAGATATGACTCCTGATTTGGCAACATCAATACAATTATAATCTTTGCAAGTGTGTTAATCAGCTTTCCATCACTGAGACAAAATGCCTGAGTTAAACAGCTTTAAAAGGGGAAAAGTTTATTTTGGCTCATGGTTTTATAGATTGCAGACCATGGTGCCAATGCTTTTAGACCTTTGGTGAAGCAGTTTATGATGGCAAGAACTTGTGGTGAAGGAGGCTTCTAATCTGATAGCAGGAGGGAAGCAAAGATAGATAAAGGGGCCTCCTCCCTCAATACCTTCAAGGGCTCACCCCCAGTGACCTAACTTCCTTTTCATAGGCTCCACCTCTTAAAGGTCCCACCACCTCCCCAAGCCTTTGAGGTCCATGGGCCTTTGAGGGACATTCAGGATCCAAATTATGGAACAAAGGTAAGTTTCAGCCCTGAGGGAGAGAGGAAATTACAGATGGCTGAAGAGTAAAGGAAGATGGGTGAGTGAGTGGAGAGAGACTTTTTAAGGCAACTTCTACAAGATTTTTTGAGAAAAGCAACATAAAGATAGGATGGTAGTTAAAGAAGGATCGAGTAGCAAGGAAGATTTCCTTCCCTTCTTTCCCTCTCCCTCCTTGTACTCATCTCTTTCTTCTCATAGTCCTAAAATAAGATGATGTACATTTGAACACAGTTAGCCAATCTTTGGTGGTAGAGAAGAGGTTAAGGGAGTGGTATGAGAGGCCCTGAGCTTGTGGGTGGAGTGATGGCCAGGGCCCACGGGGTGTGGGGGCTGACTTTTCCAGGGACACTTTCTCTGTTTTAGCTGGGGGATAGGCAAGAAAGGATGGGTGAATGGTTTTGAAATTCAGTTGTGGAATACATGAGGGGCTGTGCTTTATCGCTTCTATTTTTTTTTTTTTTTCAGTGAATCGTAGAGATAAGAACATCCACTGGAGCAAGAGGAAGGTGGGGATAGTTGGATATTTAGTAGAAGGATGCTGGGCAATATTTGTTGATTGCAACGAGAGAAGGTCAGCTTATTGGGAAACATGGTGAGAGTCCCAAGCAGTGTTTAGATATTTCCAATGTTAATGATCATGAAATACAAGTAATACTAACAGGATAAGTCCTGTGTTTTATTTCTACTTTTCTCTCTCCACCACAGAAACACTTTAAAACTGTAGTCTTGGGTGGAATGTAGAGAATAGATTGGAGAATGAATAGGCTCAAAGCAGAGAGACAATAGCATCCTCACAGAGAAGGATCTTTCCCTTTGGGGAAATGCCTGCATGGGTGTGATCACATGGAACTTGGTCATGGCTAACAGTCCAGAGAATGTATGTCCTAGGCACTGAGATAAGTGACGACAAAAACATACGGAGTCATTTAGTTATTTTGCAATAAAGCAAGGGTGTCTTGCTAATGATGGCCCGGTAAGCTTTCTTTCTGAAATTCTCCCCTTGTTTATCTCATCTGTCTTCTAATATATACCCGTACACCAATCATCTAACATAATTTTTCCATCAATTTGAGGAATTAATTTATGTCAAGTGTATGCAGGTGTATTTAAAGATATATCAAGTAGCTAGTACTCACTGTAATGCAAACATTATGGTAAATAAACAGTGACTGCTAATAGAGGAGGAAAAATGTGAAAAATAAGTAAATATTTCCATTATTATGTTTTTTCCTTTTATGAAAATAATTAAGCAAGACATTCTGGTTTAACTGTTCATTGTCAGAAAAAAACCTATAAATATCTATGAAAATGACAATATGTGTGAATTTTTATTTATTAAGGATTGATATCAATGTAGAAAGTTTACCTTTAACAGCCAGCTGTTTGTCTTGAGAACTGAATATTAAACTGAAATCACAGACTGGATTGTCAATTGTTCTTTCCCTGCTGTGGGAATTAGAAGACGTTTGGTCGTAACATATAATACTTTGTGGTGGGTTCAGCCTCTCCAGAATAGGGAAGACTCAGGCAACAGCTTGCTCTGAGTGAAGTGCAAGCTACACACAGAAAACTAACCACTGTTTTCATGAGATTTTGATTGAATAGACTAATTTTCAAATGGGGGGAAACCATCTTTTGCAGCATGACTTAGGTGCTTGGGGAGATATCATTTCTGTCCGTGGAAAACACTGCCATATGGCCAAGATATCAGACATTTTTAATCCTTGAAAATTAGATCTTAAAGTAGAAAAGCCACAGGAGGCTGTGAATTCTCACACTGTCTACATTCCTTCCAAAAGCCAACCAAATTATGATGAAAAAGGGAACATTTATTAGTTAAGTATGAGGTTGCTGTTGATATGAGAGATTTAGGATTAGAACTTTCAATTCACACATAAAATATATTAATATTGAACTTCATTCTAAAGGTAAAGTCCAAACTGATTCATTTGCAGTTAGCTCTTATGGACAAATTTTGGAATTGTACCATTGTTCCAAGATACCATCAAATATAAGATTCACTATTGACTTAATAAACATATTTCTGGAAAAGAAGAGACAGTGCATTAAATGTGCATTTTTTTCAACCAAACACATCTTTCTGCACATCTGTTCCAGTGATTTCATTTGACTTGACTCATGTGGATCACAATCAAAAGTTGAATCTGAGCCTTCATCGTTTTCACAGGCCACACATATGGTGTGACCTTGGGCCTTTGGCTGCACAATGATGTTCTGCCTCCTGAAGTCTGTGCTCATGATCTTGACCTCTTTATTGCCTTGGGATTGACAGAATAATTTTTGAAGCATATCAAAGAGCACCAGGTTTTGTTTGCATTTGCTCTTTGGTTGAATTCTCAGTTTCAATTTTTCCATAATAGAAGTATATTTTCTTGGATATTAAACTCCTCCTGAATATCAACCAGAAACTTGACAGTGACTGAGTTTTAGACTAATGAAACTCTGGAAGTTCTCTTTGCTCTTTAAGATCCTATAATTTATTCCAAGATACTTGATAATTTCTGTTGCTTTTAATCATCCTTTCACATGTGTTTTAAGTGATTTTATTATTTGAATATCTACACATGCACATGATATTACATATACACACATATACGTACATACACTTTTAATTATATTTACACATATTCTTTCTTAAAAGTTGATTTTTTACTTAGAAAATACTATGAAGTGCATTTATTCTCTTACAGTGACTCATTGCTTCAAAAATAATAATAATGATTATTTCTAGCATATATGAAATGCTTCCTGTATGCCAGACAGAATTCTCAGGACTATTACTATTAGCTCGTGTAATCCTCACACTGAACCTATTGTCGCTCTCATTTTACAGATGAGCCACAGCAGATAAAGTAACATCCCTATGGTCATGCAACTCCTAAGTGGTAAAACCAGAACACGCTTCTGATTCCAGCAACTGTATTCTTGACCACTAGCAATACTGCCTCTTTAAAATATTTACTTCCTTCACCTCTTTCTCTCTTGTTTGGTACACAGTCCCTTGCTTGAGAGTTGCATCATGGCATGAATGTTTTAAATGCCATTTTCAATCACAAATAGAAATAAAAATGTAAAGTCTAATCGTGTGGTACCACTAGTGACATCACTGCAGTGACAGACACAGGAGTACCAGATGCTTTCACCGCAAAGTCAGATTGTACAGGTTTGCCCTGACCTCCATTTTAAAGTGATTTAAGAAATGTTATTATGTGGAAATGTGTTCCTAAGACTCAATGATATGCAGTGGCAATAATTCAGAACATCAAGAGCTACCCTTTTCAGTGCCTCTTCTGTGACTAACACAGCATGACAGATGATGCACCCACCCACATTCACCCGATATGTTCAGTTTCAATCAATCCTGCCTACCTTTGGGGTAGCAGTGTAGTCACCTAACCTCCAGGTAGAGTCGGCCCTATCTGCTGTGGTTCTGGCCAATGAAGTATAACTGGAAGGAAGTTTCAATTTGCCATGAGAGGAACAAATCCTAATTCCTTGAAGGTGCCTTGGATTCTCCTCCTTTTATGTCTCAGCTTATGCTCAGCCATTGATTTGCACTCTGTGCAGTTCACCTCTGCACATCCCTGCCCCCTTCCAGTCTTGCTGATGTGTCTCATGTAGGAGTAGAGAGCAGCCTGTGGATAAATGGACGTGGGTGCTTTTTATTGTTTAATCAAGTTATTGACTTGCTGAACTTCATTTTATAATCACAAAATGGCAAAACTACCTACTTGTTAGGGGTATGAGGGTTAAGGGCAAGAATGTGAAAATTGCCTCATCTGGTGCTGGAAAAAAGGTGTAGCTCCTGAAAGAGGATTGTTACATGCTCAACAGAAACAATGTTATCTTCCTCCTCTGAGGAAACTTGGTACCATATTTACTCCATGTCACATACTATTTTTTCTTTATTTTGATTAATAATACCTGTATCTTCCTTACCAAAGAAAGGGAAGTTCCTTGAAACCACTGGCCTTGCTCATAGTTAGTATTTATTTTTATTGGACTAGATATATATTTACAGCTTTAGCCAACTTGAATTTATTCCACAGGTTTGCAGACTTTTTCTTTGTTTTGGGTTCAGAACAGTAAACCATCGGTTTAAAAGGTTTTATTGAATAGTTACAGGTCATTGCACCAGGGACAAAGAGAGCAAGTAAATAGATCTATGCTAGAGAAACTCTGAAAAAGTAAAATATTTCCATTCTAACAGAACACTTGAAGGGTATGATGTAAAATGAAATATTTCCCACAGAGCCTTTTGGCAGAGACCAAAGATATAGGGAATGAAGTGGTTGATAGATTTTTTTTTCTCTTCCTTTTTTTTTTTTTTTTTTTTTTTTGGTACCTGGGATTGGACCTAGGGGGGCTTAACCACTGAGCAACATCCACAGCTGTTATTTATTTATTTTATTTTATTTTATTTTTTATTTATTTATTTTTTTTGAGACAGGGTCTCACTATGTTGCTTAGGGCCTCACTAAGTTGCTGAAGCTGGCTTTGAACTTGTGACCCTCCTGCCTCAGCCTCCTGAACCACTGAGATTGCATGTGTACACCACTACACTGGGCTTGATAGACATTTTAAGGGGCATTCACACTGGTTTTCTTTAAGAATTGCTAATAATAGGACTACAATGTGTTGGTCTGTACTAGGAAATGAAAAACCCTCTTGGTTAGAAGTAATTACACTCGGCATTGCCATATTACCCATCAGCACGTTCTTTAGTTATTTGAGAGTTCATAGGGTTTCTTAGTTTGCTCATTGTTGCTGTAACAGGATACCTGAGGCCAGGTGATTTATAAAACATAGAACTCATGATTCAGGAGACTGGAAGTCCAAACCCAGGTAGCTGCATCTGGCAAGGGCCTCATATGGAGACACAGCATGATGGAAAAGTGAAGGTGCAAAACAGAGGAATGGCCTTCTTTATAACTATCTGCTCTCACAGCAGTTAATCCAATCCTGTGAGAGAAGGAACCCATTAACTACCTAAAGAATTAACCAGTTCCTTGAGGAAGACACTAACCCTCTAACACTTCTTAAAAACTCTTCTTAAAAGCCTCACTTCCCAACATCAATACAATGGCAATCACATTTGAGTTTTAGAGGGGACAAACCCTATTCAAACCATAGCATGTGGAAAGAAGATCAAAAACATAACTCAAACAGGGCCTCCTTTCTCATAAGCTGTTCCCACCTGCATACACCTGAGGTAAGTAGTATGGAACAGGACAGAGGGGAGAGGAAAGAGGAAGGGGACAGTGTATGTAGGATGGTGGCCCAGGACAGCTTCTCCAGTTTCAGAAAATGACAGGGATGGATGGAAGGAGGTCCTGGAGACACCTGTTGGTGAGAAATCAAGTCAGAATTCCTGAATTCAAAACTGAATTCATTTAGGTTACAAAATGACAGAAAATATATGTATATACACCTTAGTATATATTTGTGTATGTGTATATCTCTGTGTATGCCTTTGTGTGTGTGTGTGTGTGTGTGTCTGAGAGAGTGTGAGAGGAGGGGGAGAGAGGGAGAGATTGGTAATATATACACTTATATACGCTTTTGTCCATAATGAATATTAATAACTATTCAAGTAATTGCCTCTCAAACATCAATTCAACCCATTGATATTATTTTAGAAAACAAGCAAGTTTGTTATTTTCTCCCAGTTTAAAAAATATTTTCTCCTCAGTTATTCTCATTTACTGCCTCACAAATACTGCCTTCCCACCCTAAACCATGGTAGATTGAATCCACTGCCAATAATAAATATCTTGACCTCTCCAACATTCTGCCAATTAGAACTCCAGCCATTAGTTGCAAAATAGCTGCATAGATTTCAGTTAATTGAATTGATGTGTTATGAAATATTTTCAACATTCTCTCTCTCTCTCTCTCTCTCTTTTTTCCTATAAAATGTGTTCTTCTGATGAGTTAGTTGGGCTCTAAGTGTGGCTGTTGGAAAGATTTCATATCCCACATTCTTCAACTGCTCTATTATGGCTCCTGTGCTCTGGTTATGTGTTAATAGTTTTCTGACATCTGAAATAACAGCCCCATTTGAGCCACATGGAGTGCTTTTATCTCAAAGGGATTCAGCCTTAAATACAGATGGGCTTGTCGGCATGGTCTAGATGACATTTTTATAACCTGTAATGTTCTTCAGCAAGATGTGGTTAATGATCCTTCACATCATCCAGCCAGAGAGTGCTTAGTTCCTGGTGGAAGGCCTCATTCACACCCCAGTTTCTGAGCCTACTGAACACAGAGTTATTACTGTGGGAATTGGCTAATGACAATCTAGACACTGCTGCATCATTCACTTTATCATAATGGGTATTAATCCCCATAGTGTGATCTCCTGTCTGTACCCTTGTCACACTATTTTTAGTTTATCCTAATTTGACCTTTTGATTTTGGAATGACACCCTTCCTATACTTAGAAGGAAAGGAATATCCCCTTGAATATGTCCCATCTTGCTTTGCCACAACTTCAAGATAAGTCAGTCCTCTGGATATTGACTTCCAGAAGTTTTACGGCTCCCTTACTAATATAATGAGACTACATAGAAAATTATCATGGGGGGTACAGAGAAGCTGAGAGCTAAGTCTATAGAATACGTGAGACACAGTCTCCATGGTTCTTCTTTCCCCACTTTACACACTCAGGGTATTTTTCTATGGAACTTTGGACTCGACAATGCGGGAATTAATTCAATAAATGGTCATTGAGCATCTGTTTTGGGTAAGGCCCTATGCCACATGATGGGAAGATACATGCTTCATGCAGTTCATAACAAAAGATAATGTACTATATGATCAGTAGATGTACTTTCATGCAAAATATGACCAATGACATCAGAGAGACACAGCAAAGTGTTAAAGTTATTTCCAAATGGCAAGAAAAGAAAATGTATACCAGTGTTGGCCTCTGAACAAGAATTTGAAAGTGTATTAGCAGAAGAAAAGATGGGCATCCTTTTGGGGTTTTTTGAAGAGCTTTAGGAATTTGGGGTGAGTGGACCTGGGGAATCCTGTGTGTAGCTCAAGTGGAATGTGTGGCTAGAAGAGATTGCACAGAATCAGTAGCAAGTGAGGTGAACAGGCAGTGAGGCCAGCATAGGGCACAGGACAGGGGATGACTATGTCTGGATGCCAACTGAACAAGACTGTCCTTTACCCTGTTGAACAGGGAGGCAACAGAGGTTTTCAGCAATATAATTCCAAGAGTGCTTCAGAACCATCACTTGGGTTGGTAGAAGACTACAGCAACTGATTCCAAAGCTTGATCAGGTATAAGAACTAAAGTCGTGGAATAAAGAAAATATTTTATGGGAAAACATTCAGAAGTTGAAGGCTTTACATGGTGAAGAATTTGATATATATATTCAAGGAAAGAGTGAGTGACTCCAAGGGTCTAGACTGGGATTCTGCTGATTTGTTCTAGTGTTTAGTACCTATACAGCAGAGAAGCAAAATGGGCTCAGTGATGAGGCAGGAAAATGGTATCTTAGGCACACAGCAGTCATCTGCACTAGACTATTGCTCTCTGACCTTGACACCAGTTATGGTGTCTCTTCTTATCTGTAACCTTCTGGCTGTCCTAAAACTGCCTACCCAGGATTCTCTTCCAGTACTCTGAACTTTCATTCTAAAATACCTATTTGTCTATATATCCCCACACCCTCAGAATTCTGTACTGAGTTCATGAACAGATGAGATTGTCTATGCTGCTCTATCAACATGTTTCTGGGAGAACCTCTCCTAGCAATTCTATTGTACTTTACACCTAGTATCCCACTTAATCCCAATAGGCACATGAATAGTGGGACTTCTTCTGCCTCATCCAGAGAAGTAGGGAGATAAGTGATGGCTTCTGTGTCACACAAGGTATCTCCTTTCTGTTTACAAAAGGAATTGTCTCTTTCTAGAGACCTAATAATGGATTTTAAAGGTCAGTCATGATACTCAGGCATTAATAAAACAAAAGAAATATATTTTAATACATGATAAAAGTTTAGTTTTAGAATCTAAATGCATGCTTTCTTTCTTTTAAAAATGTCATATTGTGAATTCTCTTGTTAAAGGAAAAGTGTGTTATATAGTGCTTTGATTTATTTTACTTTTAAAAATGTACTTCGTCATGAAAAGTGTTGATGAAAACAAACTTCAGGAGATAAAAAGAGCAGGAGGTCAACATTTATAATGATTCCCATTCCTTTCACTGATGCTCCCAGGTAGATTTGCATCATCCATCTTCAGGGATAAAATTGTTCATGTTGAAAACTTAGGTGGCACAGGAATCATGTTCCCTCCTGCTGAAATGCAGCCACCTCAGGGGCAGATGGTAATGACCACTTGAAAGAGCATAGACTGCTGTAAACAGATTAAGTTTAGAAGTGACACAGATTATGAGAGACTTCCAGGGACTTCCAGGCAGCTAGAACATAATTACCCAAATTAAATTTGGCCTAAACAACAGGCTAATGCTTCTTTTCTAGCCACATGTTTCAGGGACACATTAATGTTCTACATTATAATTTTCTGAGCAAGGAGAAACAGGCATTTTTGAGCACAGCAACAGTTTATAAGTCATTTTTGCATTTGCCCCTTGGTTGTTTGATCTCTGGAGATGTCTGGAGCCCTTACTTACATATGAATTTGTTTGTTTTGTTATTGAATTTATTTCTTTGTTTTTAAAATTGTGGTAAAATCGATGTAACAAAAGGTATCATTTTAATCATTTAAAAACATTTTTATATTCTGTTTTATTCAGTTTTCTTTTTTTATTGTAAACAAATGGGGTACAACTTGTTTCCCTGTTTGTACATGAAGTAGACGCAACTATTTGTGTAATCATACATTTACATGGGTAATGGTGTTTGATTCATTCTGTTATTTTTCCCCTCCACCCCCACCCCCCACCCTTCTTTCCCTCTATACAGTCCCTCCTTCCTCCATTCTTGCCTCCCTCCCATGCCCCATTATGTATCACCATCCACTTATCAGCAAGCCAATCTCAAAAAAACAAAGGACGAATCGTTTTTAAAGGTCATCAACACCACTCATCTCCAGTGCAAGTGTCCTTATTTTTGTTTCCTGGTCATTTTCATTTATACGATTCTGTATACTAAAGGAATTGTTGCAGTCAGATTCTGCCTGTCATGTTTCTAGCTCCTGTTCTCAATGTACACACTATTTTCTGTTAGATATGGTGTGCAAATTTCATAGAACTTATTTGTGAATCCTCCAGGGGTTTATGGAATTTTAGTTTTCTATCAATGGTGTGCAGGTGTGGAATGAAATCTTTCTTCAATGATCTTGTAATGTATAGTTTCAGATCTGTAGGTTCTTGCTGTTCAAATTATGCTCTGCAGATCAGCAACATTTTCATCACCTGGAAGTTTATTAGAAATGCACATACTCAGGCTTCATGCAAGTCCCAGTAGTCAGAATTGGCCCTTTAAACTATGTACATGTAGGATTACATCAATGGTATGAATCTGCATGGTGCACAACCATAGAAACAAAATGATATACCCCATTTGTATACAATGAATCAAAATGCAGTCTGTAAAAATTAAAAATAAAAATAAATCCATTTTATTGAGCTCAGCAAACCCCCCAAAAAATTATTTTCCAGATTTGTCAGGCACAGTGGCACATGACTGTAATCCTAGCTACTTGGGGGTTGCAGTAAGAGGATCACAAGTTAAAGGTCAGCCTCCTCAACTCAAGGAGACCCTGTCTCAAAATAAGGAGGACTGGGAATGTAGCTCAGTGGTGGAGTGATCCTAGGTTCAATCACAAGTACAGAAAAAAAAAAAATTCAGATCCACAATGGAGTTTTGCTCAGCTATAGAGAAGAAAAAAATGATGCCATTTATAGGAAAATGGATGGAACTTGAGAGAATTATGTTAAGCAAAGAAGCCCGAATCAGAAAGTCAAGGATCATTTGTTTTCTCTCATATGTGGAAGTTAGAAAAAAGGAAAATATGTAAGGAAAAAATGAAAGTAGCAGGAAGATCATTAGAGTAAGGGAGAGGAAGAGTGGGAGTTAGGAGTAGAGTTCAATGGGAAATACCGGGGAATGAAATTGACCATAGTATATTATTGCATGTATGGGCATGTCACAGTGAATCCCAGTATTTAATATAATTATAATGCATCAGTACATTTTTTTTAACAAATAAATAAAATGTGGGTTAAATTTTTAAAACATAATCTCAATTCAATAGGGAACAAACATTAAAGAAAGCCCAAATTTACCATTATTCTGCAATGGAAAAAAAATGCTCCCAATGATTTGTATGCATGTTATCCCCTAAACACAAATAGTCTATAAAGCAAAATTGTGTGTGTGTGTGTGTGTGTGTGTGTGTATACATGCTTGTGTGTTCATTTATATCCTGGAATAATTTTTAAATCTTTTTCACATTGTATTAATATCTGTAGTTTTACATAGATGTTACTATTTAGATACAAAATTCCTAAAAATAAATTATCTTTATCAGAATTTGCCCTCACACTCAAAACATCCAGCTGAAGAAATAAAAACAAACCAGACTGTTGGATAAAGAAATAGTTATGAAATGAACATTATATGTCCATTTATTTACTTAGACCTTCTTGAAATTTTTCATTAGAATTTTGTATAGAAACATGTACATATGCAGATCTATACATGTTTCATTAGATGTATATGAAAGCACTTAATTTTAAAAGTATTAAAAATCATGTTTAAAAATTGCTGAGTGATCTTACAATATGTAGAAAAATGAGAAATTACACTCCATTTATGTATGATTGATTAAAATGTATAAATGCATTCTATTGTCATGTATAACTAATTAGGACAAAAAATTGATTAAAGGAGTTGTCGTGAGATTTTTATGGCATCACTTGTATGTAATCAAATCATTGACAATCTCATAAGTATCCACCATTATGGGATTGGTGCAGTAAATTATGGTATATGCGTGCAAGGAATAATGCATAGCCAATTAAGTTACAATAATGACCTTTGTGTATTGACATATAGAGTTTTCCTATAGAGTTATACTGTTAATTGAAAAAGTAAGGATAAATTATATGATTTTTTTTTTTTTTTGTGGTGCTGGGGATTGAACTCAGGGCCTTAGGGCTTGTGAAGTGAGCACTCTACCAACTGAGCTATCTCCCCAGCACTATGATTTTGTTTTTAAAAACTATATTGCTCTAAACCAGAATAAGTTTTGGGCATAGGAGGTTTCTCATTGATAACAGGTAGGATCTTATTAGGAAAATTTATTCAGTTATACAGGTATGTAAACATGTTATCTGTAGGCCTATGAATTGGTCCAAAAGCATACACACCAAATTGTTGACTGAATACCTCTGGAGAATATGGAAGGTGTTACTAAAGGGGAGGATTTTATATTTTTTGTACTTTACCTACTACACACTTTTATATACTGCAGCTCTATAACTTTTTGAAATAAAGAAAAAAATCATGAGTAAGAAAAAAAAGTTACCTAGCTCTAGATACATCAATAAAGAATGTAGATCAAACAATAACAATGGTTACCATTAAATAATGATAGGAGAAATAGCCATTGAAAGGTATAATGAACAAATACAAATAAAAAAGATTCAAGCATTTAAAAATAATAAGATGGTAGACAAATGTTTTCTTTATCTTTTTATTCTCATTTCTTTTATCTCTCCATTTAAATTTACTTTATAATATGAATATCTCTAATGACATTTTAAGTTATAATAAAAACAGCATTGTGCTCTAAGTCTAAAAATCTTGAACTCTTCTGCTGTCTGATGATATTCTCTTTCCTCCTCTTTTCAGTCTTAAAGATGGGCATTAAATCAGTTTGGCTTTAAAGGGCAATGGACAGGTGGAACATATCTTAATTGGATGTTGGCCCATGGATAGAGTTTTCTTGTCTTCATACACAATGGACTAGATGGATTGAGAAAGGCTGAACTTTAAATTTTTTTCCTCTTCCCTAATGAGATAATCTGATTATTGGTTGTTGCAAGATAACACTGCAACTTACCCATTAAATATGACATGACTGTTTTAATAACATCATTACTATTAAAATGATGAAGAACATTAGAAACTAGTGCTATCAAAAGTAAAGGTAATGAGAATTGAATGAACAGATATATAGTTACAAAAGTAACATGTTACCAAGAGATTAAAAAGCCATAAGTCATCACATTGATTAAAGTTGCTTTCAGTTATTGCACTTCTGTTATGTTTTTCTAATCTTCCATCTTGCATTTGAATTTAGTTAAGGTATAAGAACAAATTAATTAATAAGGTAGCTAATATAATAAATAGAATTCATATAAGCTTTAGGCAAAAGTAAAACAAACACACACACAATTTTGGCCTTTGATTTTGTTTATGCTTCAGATAAAAGGTTGATGCAGAATTTGCTCTCTAGCATGTGTTAAATACACCTTTCTCCTAAGGTACACGCAGGATTTAAGAACACACAAATTATCTTTTACATAAGTTTCTGAGGGTATTTTAGTCATAAAAATGCTTCAGTCAACTTCTGAGAATGCAATTTTATAAGGCATTTTAAGTCAGAAAGCATAAAACATTTAGCTATTTCAAGGAAGAAAAGGAGAGCTTCATAAACATTCCAAAGAATAATTTTGTTATTCTTTTCAGACATTTAGTTTGGAGCATATAGCATATTGCCTTGTGAATTAAAAAACAAATGTTTGAAATATCATCACCATTAACCTGAGCTATCAACTTTCTTAGGGGAATGTTTTGGTTTCATTAGTGAATTTATGATATGTAAATGCTTGTGTGTATTTGGAAAATTAAATTTTCATAAAGCAGTGAATTTATTATTTCACCATCTTTCATTCACTATAATAATAGTGAGTGATCAACTGATGGTTGAGCTGAATCAAATTTGTCTAGTACTCTAACAGGGATCTGTGAGTCAAGTGCCTGTCAGGCAATGCCAGTGACACGATTTCCTCTCTATAGGATAACAAATGGGCAGGCCATTCATAGTATGCTGTTTTGCCTATGATGTGCTAGAGTTCTTGTAGAGGTAGATTAAAAATTGTGGGACTTTTAACACACATACAAAAAAATAGAGTATCTGGTTTTTAAAATTATTTCTATTTGAAAAGAATGTATTTCATGATATACCCAAATTTCAGTTTTACTCACAGGAGCAAATAAATGCATGAAAACTTCATTAAACTTGGGTCTCAGCAGAAGGCAACAAAGCTCAAAGTAGAGGATCATGAAAGTTTAATGTTTTTGATTCTGATGTTTTCATAAATTTGTTTGGATTCAGCAGATCAATTTCTCAATTAGTCAAACAGAAAAAAAAATATTGGAAGTTGACATTAATCACCAAATATGAACATAAATAGCTCTAGGGTCTTAACTCTTTTCAAATGGGAATTCATGTTGAAAAAAATGAAATATCAACTTGGTTAATTTTTTTATACCCTTGATAAAATCAATGAACAAAAAAAAGATAAAATTGGTTTTTTGAGTTAATTATTCAGCTGAACAAAATTATTGATTTAAAAAGTTCCTGATTTACTCTACTTTCATAGACTTATCACTGAAGAATGAAGACTGTAACAACTATCGACAACATACCACTTTATAAAATGTTTTATCATTTAATCCGTCAGTCACCTTATGATGTGGTGGATATTTTTGCCAGTCATAGGAGAGTGTGCACAGTGAGAGCTTCTCAGAGGTCTCACAGATATGGCAGGTTTGATACTGAAGCCTCTGCTCTTTCTACCACTAGTCTCCTCTGCTGGTGGTTGTCCAGTCATGACTTTCAGGGCAACATTTAACATTCATCAGTAAACGTCAGTGTTAACATCACTACTTAAAGATAAAATCACCAACATCTCAAGGATGATCTTAACTATAGGATATACTTATATATATTTCTGCATATCTACAAAGTTCTGCAAATAATAGGGGCTCACTAATGTTTTGGTAGTATTGGTGATGGTATCAATGGAGGTGATGATGATGTACAACTCTCTAAAGGACAGGAAGGCTGGTGTCCAGGAGGCTAGTGCTAATACTAATTTTAGTTTTAAGTCAGTAGCAAATATGAGAAGCATATCCCTAGAGGGGTTTAAGTCAGCACTGAGATTAAGCAGTCTAAAAGTAAATTGTGAAATGCAAAGGAAACAAGGAAAATGGGAAACCAGGATTCACAACCTGGGGAGTTGGAAACCCATCCTGTTTATGAATTTACAGTGGTGACTAGCCATAGCTAGAGACCTTTCCACATCGGGGGCAGATATTCCTTGTGATTTTGGTGCTGTGGACCGGGATATGGCAATGCTAGGAGCAATTAACAATGGATTTCTGATGACAGCTTGGGTACAGAGCTTTTTTAAAAATTTTTTTCAGGTACATTTATAAGCTGCTTTAAAAATACTTCTAGATATTCTCAATTCCTTGGTTTTAAGATCTGATGTTTTCATAATTTTAAAATCAAAAGTTATTTACTTTAATAATAATGCGTAAAATACCCCCTTCTTTTTCTAAAAGAAACCAGTAACTTTATTTCTAATTGAAAGGAATTTCTATATAGTATTCCAAAGTAAACAATAATAAAAATCTGAACAGCCCTATAAATGTAGACTTAACATAGAACAGTTTTAACATAAAATACCCTTCTATACATCTTCTATACTGCCATACAGAATGTCTTCTATGCTGCCATAAATGTTCTAGAAAAATATTAGAAAAAAAAGTTTGTTCTGTTTTAGATGACATGAAATTTAAACTTAACTAAATAGTTGCATGAACACTCTCAATATATCATATAGTTATTGAGAAGAAGAGGACATTTTTACATACCAAGAATTTTGTTTTGAATATGGATTTTAATATTTCTGATGCTTTTCCAAAAGACTCATACATTTTTAACCATTTAAAGTTCTTCAAAATATAATATTAAATTGTACAAGAATAATTTGAAATGAAAACTATTTTAATCACTTGTTTTAGTATAAAGATTGTTTTAATTTTAATCAAAAGGATTTTGTCATCCAAATATTCCAAGTAGTTTATGTTTGTAGATACAAATTAAGAGTGTATAATATCCAGACCTATCTTTAGAAATATCAGTACTAGCTAGCAGTGATTACTGAACACACATTTTTCTTTCTTTTTTTTCTAGGTGCTAGGATCTTTTAGACAAAAATACAGGCATGCTTTTGGGGGAATTTATCAAAGATGAGCTACCTTTTGGGCCTGAACAGAACTCATTGATGAATTGAAATTCTTTTTACAGAAGCAGAGTGAGAGGTAGGCTCTCCCTACTCATACTGCAGTTGGCAACTCTGAGAGCTACTTCTACCTGCTATATCTGTGTATAGTAGCCATCAGTATGATGTGTATTGTTTACCAAGAGATCCCAGATGTATGCCCAGGAGAACTGAAAACACATGTTTACACTGTCACCAGCAATGTATGTATATGGGTTCCAATTTCTCCATATCCTCAACACTTATTTTTCCATTTTTAAAAATATAACTACCCTAGTCTCACTAGGGTATGATCCTTTTGAAAAAAACCTATTCCATGGGTGTATTACATATTAGTAATATGTATTTATATTATAATTTAATGGCCACACTGCATTCCTTTGTATGGTGTTTCACAGTTTATCCATGCACCAATGGATACTTCTATATTGTTTCTATTTCCCCATTTTTAGCAAACTGTATTTTTATATTTGTTTCCTATATAGATTATGAACCTTTTTCCCATTATACTGGTTGAGTGGACATCTTTGTACTTATGTCTTAACATAGTCCTCTGTTCATTTTTAGAACATAAATATTCATTATCAAATCAAAGAGCAAGCATGTTTTAAAGGAGCATTGATACATCTTGAAAATTAGCCTCAAGAATTGTGGTATCAATTTAAATTTTAACAGCAGAGAATGAAGTGTCATTTTACCCCACCTTCTCTTTTAACATTTAGTCCTGGATTGAATATGAATGTTCTCAACTCATTGATGTTATATTATTAAATAAATACAAAGAATTTCTGTATACTTATTGCAAATCTTATATTTTCTTCTTAGAATTTTCTCTTCATGGTTCACCAATTATGTTGGAAGGTTATATTTTTAAATTTGGGAAGAATTCTTTGTATGTTAGGAATATTGAGTCTTTGATGCATTTTTAGAGCTTGATTCTTAACTTCAACTGATTTTAGGAAATTCAAATATTTTAAATATTTATGTTGATCACTTATTTCCCTCATAATTTTGATTTGGTGTCATGCTTAAATATTTTTTAATTTCAATTTTTTTTGTGCATACATGTGTATGCATACACATGTTAACTATAAAAAACTTTTATAGCCTTAAATTTTTCTTTGAGGATAGCCATGGCCCCATACTTTAAGTTTCAAAATATAATGTTAAGTAATACTCTATAATAATTGTAATTTTAAAATTTCCCTTTGATTAAATACTTAAGTAAATGTTTAATTGTTTTTTTATAAATTATCAGGGTTTGTTGATTTTTAAGCATTTTTAAAATAAAACTTTTTAATCTTTTAAGACTTTTGTTAAAAATTTCAAGTTTTAAGTCCTAGTGCTCAGAGAATATGAATTAGATTTCTCATTTATGACGATGGGCAACATTTTATTTTTGGCAAAAAGCAGTCATTTTAAATGATTAAATTAAAAATAATTGGTAAATATTTCATGTACATTTGAAAATAAACTGTCATTTAATAATTGTTGTCACCTGGGTCAGCTTCTGAAATGAGTAGGCTAAAGACACATTATAGTTTTATTTTTTAATTTATAATAACTTTTCTTCATATTGTTTCCTTTAATTATGCTCCATATTATTATGCATTTACTGTAGAATCTAAAAATCACCATAGTAACAAAGATAATTTACATTTATCATAGTGGCCTAATATGCATTGACAGTTCATATAATTATAGAAAATCAGGTCCATTATAAGAAAATGATTTATATCCTTTTAAAATTCAATCCATAAATTATTGTCAGAGATGGGTAGTCCTCTGATAGTTTGATATTTTATTCATCTCTTTAGACACTTTGGTGTCTGTTCCTATAAGATTCTTTGTATTTGATTAGCTTACAGTAATTCTGCAAATATTAACAAAATATTAATTCTGAAATACACTGAAAGACTGTACCTTAGTGATATTTCAAACAATGAGTTATTGCAGTCATGCATGACCCATGATAAAAGAACAATTTGAAACTCAGTCAGAATGAAATAATGAATCAACTGGGAAGAAGTAAATTTCAGCCTTATTATACTCATTTAAAAATCTTCATAATAAAAAAAAATGAATTGAGCTTTTTGGCTTAACATCATATTGTGATTTTTTTTTTTTTTCAGTGAAGTCTGGCTCTCATTTATTTTCTTTTTTTGTTTTTTTGTTATTCTTTTTTTTTATTGTAAACAAATGGGATACATGTTGTTTCTCTGTTTGTACATGGTGTAAAGGCATACCATTTGTGTAATCATAAATTTACATAGAGTAATGTTGTTTGATTCATTCTGTTATTTTTTCCCTTCCCCCCACCCTTCCCACCCCTCTTTTCCCTCTCTACAGTCCTTCCTTCCTCCATTCTTGCCCCCCTCCCTAACCCTAACTCTAACCCTAACACTAACCCCTCCCTCCCCCCATTATGTGTCATCATCCACTTATTAGCGATATCATTTGTCCTTTGGCTTTTTGAGATTGGCTTATCTCACTTAGCATGATATTCTCCAATTTCATCCATTTGCCTGCAAATGCCATAATTTTATCATTCTTTATGGCTGAGTAATATTCCATTGTGCACAGTTTCTTTATCCATTCATCAATTGAAGGACATCTAGGTTGGTTCCACAGTCTGGCTATTGTGAATTGAGCAGCTATGAATATTGATGTGGCTGTATCTCTGTAGTATGCTGATTTTAAGTCCTTTGGGTATAGGCCAAGGAGTGGGATAGCTGGGTCAAATGGTGGTTCCATTCCAAGTTTTCTAAGGAATCTCCACACTGCTTTCCAGAGTGGCTGCACTAATTTGCAGCCCCACCAGCAATGTATGAGTGTACATTTCTCCCAACATCCTCGCCAACACCTGTTGTTGCTTGTACCTGAACAATATGAGAAAACAAGGGAAGAAAATGCTGCAAACAAATCTAGATGTTACAACAATAAAACCCAATGACAGCATGGCAGAAGCTCATATTGTGATTTTAAGCCCCAACAGTTGTAGTTCATATAGTAGACATTCTGACAGAAGGTTTGACTAAATAAAAAAATCTAAAAATATACAAAATAGCTCTTTTGGAGAATTGAGTGAAGACAGTTCTGTATGTGACCTATTTTGTTTGGATTCATAGACCTACAGAGAGGATTCATATTCAGCCATAATAACAGGGCTGTAAGGATAGCATTCAGTTGATTCATGGAATCATACAAATGTTACAGCACTGTCTCTAATACCCCTAGTTTTAATGTGAATTTCTCTTTTCAATTTTTGTATTCCTTTTTTATTCATTATTTCTACCTTTCTTCCCTTTTTCTAACTTATCCCCTTTCCCCCACCCATTTTAAGCCCTCCCTCTTTTCTCCTTCTCTGCCTCCTCCTCCTCTTCCTCCTTCCTCATCTTTGACTATCTCTCTCTCTCTCTCCCCTGTGCCTCCTTGCCTTATGACATGCACTCATCATTCATCTATGCAAATTTCACTTTAATTTATTTAGTTATTTTGTTATTTTAAGGAATAAAATAAATACCTATAAAAACACTCCTGTCACCAAAATCTAGGATTTTTAGAACTTTATTTTATTTATTTATTTATTTTATGTGATGCAGAGGATTGAACTCTATGCCTCACATGTGCTAGGCAAGCACTCATATCACTGAGCCACAACCCCAGCCCCCAAATCTAGGATTTTGAAAAGTTATGTCCATTACCCAGCCCATCCATATTCCTGCTGAACAATCAACAACATTCTTTCACCTTTTAAAACACATTTATGTTTCATATGTGTCTGTTTCCCCAAGAATGAAATAAAAAATGATTGTTTATACTTTTATAATTATGTCTTATATTCTTCCTTTTCTCACTCAATATTGCATAGCTAAGATTCATCTAATGTTCACAAATGATATGAATCTTCATTGTGCACAACCATAGAAACGAAAATTTGTACCCCATTTGTGTACAATGAATCAAAATACAGTCTGTAAAAATAAAAAAAGAATAAAAAAAGAATAAAGAGGACAGAGTGCTGAAAAAAGAGATTCATCTACATTTGTGGCTATTTCTGTGGTTCATTCATTTTGATCGTAATGTAATATTTCATTGTATTAGTATGCCATATGCCACAATTGATTTGTTTACTCTCTTCTGGACATTTGGGAGGATCCCAGATGTATTTTGTAAAACTTTAAAGGAATATATTTTCATAATTTTATGCAAACTTCTGTAGGAAATAGAAAAGAGGGGCTGATTTCCAAAGCATTATTTGAGGTAAGTATAGCCCTAAAACCAAAAATAAAAAAGTCCATTATAAGAAAAATATTACAGATTCATATTACTCTTGAATATGATAAATTATTAAGTATAATAGAGTTGTACAAGGATTTCTCAACCTTGAAATTCTTGATGTTTGTACTGAATGGATTCTTCTTGTTATAGGGAACTGTCCTGTGTTTTGTAGGATGCTCATAGCACCCCTGGGCTCTTCCACTATTTGCCAGTGCATCACTTCATCACTTGTGACTATCAGAAATATCTCCAGGCATTGCCAAATGTCTTCTGGTTAACAAGAATCACCTCTAGTAGAAAACCACTGGGTTAGATATAAGATTCAGAGAAACAAGACAGCTGCATTTTAAATAATAGCAGTAAAGTGGCAGATAAGGCAATTTAAGATATATATATATATATATATATATAAATGTATTTGTGTGTGTGTATACATGTATATATACATGTGTGTGTATATATATATATAGATATAGATATGCATATATATCTATCTCTCCCCCTTCCCTTCTTTCCATATCACTTTATCATTTTTTGTAGATTTATTCTTAGGTAGCTAGTATTATCTGATACCATCATATATATCATATATATTTCCAATCATCATCCAAACAAGATTGTTGACAGAACATAATAAGATGGTTCTAAATTTTATGCAGCAAAGAATAAATCAAAGAGAAGGCAGAACACTAAGGAAAAAAACAGGGGACTGTCATACCAGTTTCAGTCTTCTTGTGAATTTCATTAATTTCTATAACGTGACATTGGGTCAAGGGTGGACAAATGAGCTAATAGAACAGGAAAGATCAGGTAGTCTCTCTTCTCTACAGGTCTTAGGTATAAAGTAGAAGCATCTGTGCAGTCAGTACTAAAAGGAAAATTATTTAATGAAAATAGCTGAAAAATGATTATCATTTTATAAAAAAGTGAAATTGCATCCCTACCTCATACTACAAGTCAATTGCAGGTGAACTAAAAATACATTTAGCAAAACAAAAAATTTTAACATTCTTAGTAAAAAATGTAAACTAATAATTTTTAGACTTTTGGATCAAAAGCAGATTTCTTACACATGTACAAATGCATTCGTTTTAAAAATTTATAAATTTGAGTATTTTTAATCTAAATAGCAAGAATGTCTTTATCAAGCAACACAGTGAACAGTTTTCAAGCAACACAGTGGACACTCCTCTCAATACAGCAAATTTGAAAGGCTGGAATGTATGTGCACACACACACACACGTGCACACACACCTCATATATGTGTTTGTCACTATTAGAAATATAGTGGTTCATGAAGCACAGTCCTTCTTATGATGGAAGTCATGTATTAAAATTCTCATGTAAATGGTGTTTAATGCCTTCAAAAGAAATAATAAAGGATTTCAATTGCATAAGATAAAGGATTTCTATTAGGAAATAAAGATATATTGAATTCAGGGAATTGTAAGATACTTTGGTTTATTCCCAAATTCCTTTTAAGATAAAATGTATTACTAAAATTTGCCAATTGTAATATGTTCTTTCCAATTTCTTTTCTTTAATCAATCATTTGATATTTTAATAGTCTCTTTGGTCACTATTCTTACAAGAGATTTTATTTAAGCTTCTTAATTCATCTGCTTCCCTGAGATGTATATCACTAAGAAATGGATTTTTTCTTATTTTGAAAGTTCAATCAGCTATTTGAGTACTATAAATGCAATTATAGATTGTATTTCTATTTTTCAAATGGTGCTATTCATTAATGATGATGACTCTTGGCAATAATAAAGCACCTTTGATCCCCAAATCATAGAGACTTCCACAAGAGGAAATAGTACTGTCAGTTCAGTTTCTGAATGGAACAAAATCAAGAAGTGTTAGCTGAGAGAATTAGAAATGCCATTCAACTATATTCCTCATTCTGCTCTTTTTCTTTACACACCAAAATTGTCAAATAGTTATTTCAAACTAAAATTTGACACATTTTTAATACCTTTATATTTAGTTTTTATGAAAACATTCAATTGTGTGAGTGCCTTAGCCATGGTTAATGAACATGGATACTCATCCCCTGCAATTGTGAAACATAACAACACATTCATTATTCTACCTTGTGGTATGTGTGTTCACATTGCAATAATCAGTCTTAACTCTTAAGGAAAATCAGAAGCAGGTTAACTCATCCATTCCAGTGTTTTGTTAGCCAGTTATAAAACTCTATAGGGTTCTTAAAACTTTATAATGTGGCCTTAAGTGAAGCATTCATTTCCAGATTTAGTATGATTATATTGATTCATTTAGTAGCTATTCATTAAGAGTATACTTTACTAGATAGATGTAATGGCTGTCTGCTCTAAGAAGGTTCACAACTTATAATGACTCAAACGTAAGTTTGTTTTGAACTCACATGATAACACTGGATGAATGGTGGATTAACTAGTACCACAGACCTTCTGCACACACTCACTCTGGGATCCAGTCTGATGCAAGCTCTGCCATTTTAACATGTAGACCAGATCCCTCGGTTGTCCAGCATGCCATTTCCATTCTAGCTAACTGGAAGGAGAAACAGAGGACAACTTAGGGGGTTTTTAAAGGTCCCTCTAAGTAATACATATCACTTCTCACATTTGATTGACTAGAACTAATCAATTGGCCATATCTAAGTACAATGTAGGGCAATGTAGCTTAACTCTATTTCCAGGGAGATTATGGATTGAGATGCTCATGCAGTAGCCTGTGATACACTTGTGGGGTTAACATGTTGGAAATATTCTCCACAATCATAAGCATATGATCCAACAATACTTAATAATCAGCTAAATACATGATATATTTTGGTTACCCACAAATACTATGAAAGGAATAAATGATGTGGGTAATAGTGAGTGACAGGCTCTATTACTTGACAGTCCCTCTCTCTGTGATATTTGAGTTGGAACATGAATGATAAGAAGAAGCCAGTGAGGTGATCCAAGGGGAAGGAACACTGGAAAGAGAGGCTAAAAATGCAAAATCCCCGAGACAGACAAGCTTTACACGTTTGTAGAACAGAAATGGATAGAATATAAAAGAATGAGAGGGCCTTAAAGGCCATCATACATCTTTCGTGTTTTATTAAAAGTGAGATAGCAAGCCACCAAATGGTTTTTAAGAAGAGGAGTAATTTAGCCAGATGCTAAGCAACTCAGTGAGATCCTGTCTCTAAATAAAATACTAAATAGGACTGGGGATGTGGCTCAGTGGTCAAGTGCCCCTGAGTTAAATTTCTGATGCCCACCACCCCCTGACCCCCCAAAAAAGAAGACGAATCATATGCTTTGATTTGTTTCATGGTATCACTTGGGGTCCAGGGTGGCGAGCAACTACTTTGCCGATGCTCAGTGTGAATGCAGGGTACTGGCCAGGGATTCAGGGAGAGATGTCATGGTAGTCTGGACTGGGTTAGTGTGAAAGGAAATGGAGTAGAAAAATTTTGGAAATTTTCCAGACAGAATCTGTTCATACATATAGATGGCATGCGTTTGCAGATTTGTTATTTTCACTCCTGGAACAATTTATATTTTATTTAGGGTATTCTGTGATCTGACTTCCCTGAGCATTAGGTCAGACTTGGGTGGACCCATACACTTTTAGGGGAGAAACTAGTGAAAAGGGTTTAGAACAATTGGAGTAGAGGCCAGAGAGGAGGATAGATCAGATAGATCCAGCACAGGGCTTTCTGATGTGCACCAGTGTTGAATGACTGATCAAATAAATTGCTCTTTAGACCATATTAAATTGCTGTTTTAATATGGTAACCAATAGCCATGGGTGGCAACTGAGTACTTGAAATGAGACTAGTTCAAATTATGATATGCCTTAAGCATAAAATATGCCTCAAATTTTGGAGACTTATGAGAAAAGGTGATAACTACATTAATAATCATAGTATAATACTTATAGTTTGACATAATATTTTGCATATATTGGTTTTCATAAAATATACTACTATAATTGATTTCTACTTTTTTCTTTACTTTTAAAGATATTTTAAGAGAAATTAAATTTATAGAAAAACTGAATGGATTAAATATACCATATAATATATACCTACTTACTTAGTTTCTCCAGTTAACATCTTGCATGAGTGTGGTACATTTGCTAAAGAACCAATTTGGATACATTGTTATGAACTGATGTCCAGAATTCACATTTCACTCCTAGTGTGGTACTATAAATTGTGGGGCATTGATTTATGTTCTGACTTGATTGAATGAATGGAGAACAGCTACGGACTAAAAGGAGAAAAACTCTGTGACTCTTCATGTTTGGAAATGTGCAAACACCAAGTGTCTGAGTAAGAACATTTTAATCTGAAGTTTGAGATAATTATCGAACAACACAGTGGAGATACAGTGAGTTGGATCAGTGCACTCAGGGAGGGACGTACAAATTCAAACCTCCTCAATGGAGGTATGAGGTTAAATTTGAAATCAAAATGGGTTGAAGAGTCAGAAATAAGAAAATGGAGAGTGAGCACAGTTTTGCTGTGGAGGAGGATGGAAATGGAGGCAGTAGCTGGCTGAGACTGTGGGGTTAGAGTAACTGGATTTGTTTTCTTGCTTTCATAGTAAGAGGAGAGCTATTAGAACTGATTTCCAAATTTAAGGGTATACTTCTACATGAATTCTAGATTTGTTAATGTAAAATAGAGAGCTAGTTGTGGACCTAAGTATATAGAGGGTGAGAGTGGATGAGACCAAGCACCAGGGGAGGAGTGTGCCTTTGATTGGGTCAGGGAGGGTGTTAGAACAGCTGGGAAGAGAGTACCAGTGTGATTGCAGGGGATTGCTAGGTTTTATAGTGCAGTGACAGGAGAGTTTCTGTTTTATTGCTTTTTCTTTTTTTTCTCAATGAGAATGTATGAGACAAGCTGAAATGACAAGGAAAGGAATGTATTGAACTTGTAAGGAATGGGAATAAGACACAAAATTGTCAAATATCCAGAAAGAAGGCAAAGTGTGATAGGACTGCAAAGCAATGTTGAATGCATATTTGAAAATCTGAGATTGCAAATTTAAAGTAAGACCAGATAACTGGTTCCTGATTGGGTAAAGCAAACAAGGTACCTGCATGTAAAATTCAGGGAGACAGACATACCCTCTGTCATGCCCTGGGTACAACAATTGCCTTAGCAGAGTCTTGTCCTTCCAGATAGCAGAGTTTTATGTTTCTCTAACAACATTCAGCTACTTGAGTACAATTTAGTTTAACCATGACTATGATTGGTAGAGGAACAATATTGGACAAAGAGAAGTACTAGAAAACAGAAGGTGTTTGCAAGGAAGATCATGGAACCCATGCAGTTAAAGGAGAGAAGACAAAGTATCATGGGGGGTGAGATATAGTGACAAAATGGAGTGATCAGTGAACTGGCAAGTTTAGGAGCATGTAGAATTTTTGGAGTGGAGGTGAAAAGTGATGTCCAGAAGGAAAACTTTGTGAATGATTTCATTACTGTATAGGACAACTTTAAGAGAGTGATCATGATCATAGATAAGACATTAAAAAAAAAAAAAAAAAAGAAAAGAAAATTTGAAGTGAATTCAGTTAATCCAGAGGCCAGGATGTTGAGTTACCCCAGTGTCTAGTAAGAATTCCAGAATGAACAGCAGGAGTATGAATGAAGATGAATACAGAGAGTCAGAAGCTCAAGTCTACAGTGAATGAGGCTGAGCACTGGATGTGCAACAGAGTGATCCGAATGATTCCTAAATAATTAAACTAGATGTGAGATTTGGAATACACAGTAATGATTATTGGTTGTAATACATGCTTGACAAAACAATTAAGATAAGGAAAAGAAGAACATGAATAACTGAGGTTCTGTTCAAAGTTGCTCTCTTCCACGGTATATTAGTCAATGCCTTAAATCTCATAGAATCGTTCTTCACCTAAGGGTGCTAAAAATTGCCAAATTAACTGATTTCATGATTCCTGTATTTTCCTACTTGTCTAATGTTGCAGGTGGTGATGAGCAGACTAATAGATAAATTTTTGGTAGTAAAGAGTAGGGGCAAGGAAAGTAGTAAACGTGAAAATAAACCAAAAGAGCGGCCTACTCTTAGAAATATGTTTATGATTTTTTCTCATGGAGGTGAATGAATTATTCTTGTGTTGCTTTATGCATTGTGAAAATAAGGAAATGTAGACCAAGGGAGCATATGTGTAATAGCAAAGGAATGTGTAATGATAATGGTATTTTTCATTCATTGCAAAGTATAGCATGCAAGCCACACACTAAATACTTTACATGGGTCATGTCATGTAGTCCTTGAAGTAGCCCAGAATGGTTGGGGTTATTATTGCAAACTTGACAGATGAAAAAACAGGCCTAATGAGCGTAACTTGCCAAGATCACATAGGTAATTGGCAGCCTAAAAATCAAACTTCAGTCCCTGAATCCCAAACCCATTATCTCTCCCCACATAAAACTCAAAAGACCCAACATTTTCAAATAAAATCTTCATTGGATGTATAATTTTACCTACACAGCCACATTGCATGTTTTTGAGATGCCTAGTAATAAAAATATAATTTTCCCATACATTTCTTATTGTGCAGAAAATATTCTGGGAGATGTGGTGGACCCCGAGGGCAGGACCTGACTTGTAAAAATTACTTCACAACTTCATGAGTTTGTTTCCATTTCTTACTACCACACATGGATGAAAAAGTATTTTAAAAATTTAATGTACTTAAAAATGTCTGGGATTCTTAAAGTGTAGAATGGAAAGCAGTAAAACAAGAAAATTTTAAAATATTATACACATGTTTTAAAATTATATATATATATATATATAACATATATAGAGAGAGGAAAATAATGATGTGCATGTTCTCTTGCAACTTCAAAAATACATTTGTGTTCATTGTTAAGTTCCTACTGTGAGTGATTACTCTCTGTTCAAATTTATTTTCTATCTTTACCTATATTATTTAGTTATAAAAATTGATGATTATATTAAGAGCCACTTGCCATTTGATTTTTTCCTAGACAAAACCTCACTTAATTCTGTTTCACAGGGTGGTCAATTTCAGTACAAAAGATCATCTTTTTAAAATATGACAAACGTTTAAAAGTAGTCAAAAAATAACAAGTCCTTCATGGCTACTCAAAGGTGCTATTTGTTACATAGACCAGAATACCAGAGCAATCGTTTGAGATGTATCAATATGTAACAGAGTCAGTTATTTAAGTGAGAGACTTGAAGTAATTCAACTGCAAGTCTAACCCATGACCAGAAAACAGATTCTAAAAAACAAGGTACTAAAGTGATCAGCAATGAAAACTGAGCTACCAGAGATGAACTCAGGAACCATTTAGAGATATGTCAAAGTTTTGCTTTGGTTTCTAATGTCACATAGTAACAATGTTTAAGGGACTGATTTGGTCTTTTCATTTGTGAATATAAAAGATGAGGTGTGGTATAAGTGAAGCCCATAATATTTATTTGTTTATATATCTATTTTTGGTACCAGGGATTGAACCTAGGGATGCTTAAGCATTGAGCCACATGCCCAGCCCTTTTTATTATTTATTTGTTTGTTTATTTATTTATTATTTTGAAGTTCAGAATATGATGAAGAGACTGAGCATGGCTTTGGTTGAGAGCATGAGAAGGTGCAGGTAGACTCAAGACATATCTGTTGAATGGATGCTGATTATGTATGGGATGAATAGTAAAAATGTGCAGAGTAAAGCGAATGGTTTTCTAGAGCAGGTTAGGACATGAAGTGGTACTTGGGTCTTGGCTTCAGGTGTGGAAGATCATGCTCTACAAGAACTTGACCCTTGAGCTACATCTCAGAAGAGCTGAATAAAGAAGAATGATTAGGAGGAAGGAGGTAGGGGTCTTAGCACTGCATATGCAAAGGCAGGATGGCAAGAAGGGCATGGTGACCCAGGAACTGGATTTTAGGCGTATGTGGCATTTTGTTGAAAGACCACAGAGATTAGTGAAGAGTGACGTCCTGAAAACCATACATGCCCACTGTGAAGTTCAAGTATTCTCATATAAATGGAGGGTCTTAAACAGCATTGTGGTAAAACAAAAAAGAAATAATATTTGCTATAGGGGAGGTACTGGAAAATGAAGTTGAGCAAAGTATATTATTTGCATATCTGAATATGTCACAAAGAATTCTATTATGTATGATTATAATGTACCAAAAAAGAAAAGATATAGTTAAAATATTTGTATAATACTTACTATGTCATTACATAGATTGATTCATTTAATTCTCACAGAAGTGAGATACAGTAAAATTAAGAACTTACCCAAGACAGTGATATCTAATAAGTGACAGAACTTGGGCTTTGAACCCCACAATCTGATTCTAGAATTCATACTCCTAACCATATATTGCCCCTTAATGCCATGTCAAATTTAGTGTAACTTGATGCTAAAATTGATATGTGAAACATCAAAGATGGGAGTTATATTTTTGTGATAAAGTAGCCTCTTTTCACTTGCTTTCCAATAGGCTATCTTGAATTGTAGAAAAGAGATATAGAAATAACTGTCACACTAGAAATTGTGTAGAACCCAGAGTATGTTCATGGAAGTGTGTTACACAAGTGATTTTCTTCTATCTTGAGTATCATTGTGGCACAATGATTGGAAAATGCTGTTGTAGGAGATAAGGAATCATTTGGTCAAGGAGGTGACAACACTGGGAATTTTAATAGAGAAAATTAAATATCATTTTATTCAGGAGGGCATGTGACATTAAAATTTTTCAAAGTGATATATAAATGTCAAGAATTGATGATAGTGTGAAATTCACAATGTGTCTAGTCAGAACTTCCCCATTGGAATTTCAATAATTTTTTAGTTGCAGCATCACTTAAAGATGCCTCTATTCTTTCTACTCATATGTACTTGTGTTTACTAAAGTTAAATATTGGATGAAAATAGTATTTAATTATCTGGTGCATGGGTCTAAGCACTTCATAAGAATTGATTCATTTAATTCTGACAACATGTCTGTGAGAAAAGTGTCATTACTTCTACTTTACCGATGAAGAAACTGAGGATTTAAGAGGTTAACCTGCTCGAAGTCACACTAGGAGTTAGGAAAGATATTGGTTAAGGAAAGCAAGTGGATTTCCACTTGAGGATCTGGAAATGGTAAGATGGTACTGGTTGATTAGAGAGTTCCTACTTTCTCCCCTAATTTGCCAGTCTTCTATTGATTTATAAAGTCAATTTCCCCATGAATTAATGAAAATAATAATGATGTGCATGTCCTCTAGCAATTTCAAAAATATATTTGTGTTCATTGTTAAGTTCCTACTATGAGTGAAGAAAGAGACATACGGAGATTGTGAAAATCAATGAGGAATGGAGTTAGCATGGGAAAGCAGCTCCTGATTCTCACATCAGTGCTCTTTCCTCTTGACTGCCATCTCTTTTAAGTTCCGCAGTTAAGAATATCAGATGTCTGTGATTGCATCAGAGACTTCATAGTGTGTTAGGATTTTAGGAAAAATCAAGAAAATAGATATTAAACCTCTTCATTAAATACTAAGAAAGTACTCTAATTGCTGCTGTGACTGTAATTATTGGCAAGTTAACGTCTTTTTTGATAACGTTATCTATTTAACTTGTAAGTTAAATGTTTCAGAATTTTGTAATTACTGATAATTAAACAACTGAACATATAAAATAAACTCATTGTGAGATGGAAATATATTTTAGTGTATTTATACTAATATATAACTCTGGAGAATATAATATGGAAAAGAGATAGCAAAGAGAGGAAATTTTCTTTCTAGTAAAAAATGGAAATTAAACCCAATCTCCTTAGAAGAAACATTCAGGGAAGGGAGCCTGCAGAGAGAAGATAGGCTGCAAGGAAAGGGACTGGTGTCAGGTGAATTTGTTGAGATAGGGAAGAATAACCCATGAAGTGAAGGTATTTGAAGGTTGTTAAAGGAACGGAAAGTGCGGATAGAGTGAGGCTGGATGGAGGAGGACAACACTGGGGTAGTGATCCCTTTCCACTCAAACACCTGTAATTATAGAAAAGTCAGTAAGACAGAAAGTAAAATCGAGCCAGAGCTATTAAGAGGAAAGATGAAAGCTTCTGAGAGAAATGGAGTTTAGGAAAGACTGCATTTCTTGCATCCTGCTTTTCTAACACTGTCACACTCATCCCAGTGAATCAGGGGACTTGTGTGATCTGAGCAGAGATGGAGTTTCCCATCGCTCGCTGCCTCACCCAGTGAGAGGTTCCCAGCAGCAGTCTGCACTATTCGTGTGGGTAGAGGTAGCAGAGGCAGAGGAAGAGGAAAGAGCAACTGCTTCAGTGTGGAGTTGAAGTTGAGATGAAATCAAACTCCAAGGAGTCTGGCTGGAATCTTCTGCCAATTCTGAATTGCTGTTTGTAGTTCGTATTGTGCAATAGCTGTCATGCTTCAAGACGTTTACATTTTTCTCTATTAACTACCGTTCTGTATAGCCAGCATTGAATATTCAGACTATCATCTTTTATTTATTTAGCTGCTCTGTACATTGCATAACTTGGATACTCATCATTTACTTTCTAATGTGCATAATAAAGCACATCTGATTCCTATATGTACACTTGGCTTATTTTCATGTAAAAGATATTATGCTATCAAGAATGACCTTGTATGGATTACAATCTTCATATCACTTACTACACAAAATACATTTTACCTACCATTCTTCTTTAGAGAAAATATAAGCCCAATGGAATATCTTACTAAAAGTTTATTAACACTGTTTTCTAAATGTTTATAGGCAGTGCTGGTACGCCTGTCACTTTTAATGAAAACGGAGATGCTCCTGGACGTTATGATATCTTCCAGTATCAAATAACCAACAAAAGTACAGAATACAAAGTCATCGGGCACTGGACCAATCAGCTTCATCTAAAAGCAAGTATCAATGTAAACATGCATCAATGCATATGATTCTCAAGGAGGAATGCTTGAGTTTTAAATAAATAACTTCAACCTCTGTAGAGAAATCTAATATCTGTAAAGATTTAGTGAATCTTTTCTTTTGACTACACACTTAGAGAAATTTGCCCTTTTCTGAACTTGCTAGTTCATAGTTTTGCATACTTTATATGTCTGAGTGTGTGTGTGTGTGTGTGTGTGTGTGTGTGTGTGTGTGTGTGTATGAGAGAGAGAGAGAGAGAGAGAGAGAGAGAGACTGTGTGTGTGTGTGTATGTGTGTGAGAGAGAGAGATGGGATATGTGTGGCAAAATGTGTAGTGATTTTGTAAAGTCTGGATTATTAAAAAAAGTGTACATCGCCTTTGCCACATCATAAGGTGAGGTCTTATGGCTACACCTGATGGATGGAAGTAAATCATACTCACTATGTGTACTTCATCTTTCAGTTGCAACACTAGGAAATGTTGATGGGTCCAAGGGTGATCTTCAGATTATTTAACAGCCCTTTCTGTTGCCTGGTGAGCTCTGTAACCTTAGACATCTCATACATAGTCCAAGCACCACAAATTTTACAGCTCTGTAAGTCGCCATATGAGGACAACTTGAAGAACCCTGTCCTCAGCTTCCTAAACAGGATCCCAGGGACTGAGGGTGTCACCAAAGGTAGCTGGGCATTTGTATGCTAGAGAACCATGCTCCACCTAAAGCTCCATCTCTTTCTGCAGCTGTCTGGTAGGGACCCAGTGAGGGTGACACAGGTAGATGGAGGCACGGAGGAATTGCATCAGGTGTGCCTGGCTGGTGGGCAGCCCCCAAAGGTACTGCTTGAGGTCTGCTGTTTTCAGGGACTTGGGGGAGCCCACCCAGTACCTGCACCAACCAATCATAAGGTGCCCTGGAGAAGGAACTTGATGGATAAGAAAGGCTCAGGAAATCACAGGAAGCAGAGCACTGGGTTGGGGATGGCAGGGTGGGGAGAGTGTAAGGTGGAAGAAAATATTGGAGTGGCATCTGTTTACCAATGGGTTAAGAATTATTTCACATTTTAGCAGCCCCTACTATATCAGAGCAAGTGACTTCTTTGGGTATGGAGGAGCAGAGTGTGCCCTGCAGTGTTGACCAAGAATTGGAGCTCATTTATTCAGCATCTTTTCCTCAGAAACAGGACTATTTACACAATTTAAGTGACCAAGGAATTACTCTAACAACAGTAATGCTTCCTCTGTAGACGTTAAGATGCTTTTAAAATGGCTCCACTAAACTAGGAATGTCTTCCATTGTTCTGTAGTTCCAATGTGTAAATAATTCACCCTTTCTTCTAATGAAAAGTGTCTCCTCTGCTTGGTTCTCTAAGATATGATAATCCTGTGGGGAGGGTGCATGTGCTTTCTTGTGTTTGAACCCATTCAAAAGACATCAGTTAGTATTTTACAAATTTCCATTTCTCTATGTCCAAATATGTCCCCCGAAGTAATACATTTTGTCAGCATCTGTCATGGTGTTCTCAGTAAAGAAGTAGATGATGAGAGAAACCAAAATTAGAGTATGGTTTATTGTTTCCTTGAAAGAATGTCTTGAAAATTATCGTAGCTCAGTATGCAGCCATGCAGAGACAGCTCATGTTACCAGCTATTGGAGTATGTAAGATTATGTCTACAGTTTTCTACATGTAACTACTTTGTGAAACACACATTGTTCTGTAATCCAAATTGATTTATTGAAACATGCATAGAAAATTCCATAAGTTGTTAATAATAGGAAAATTACTAACTTTTCGTCAAATGTCCTTTTGGAAGTAGATTTATGTGAAATAAAATTATTCAACATGACAAAATTTGACAAGGGTTTACATAAAGAAGCTTCATTTATCTGACTTTTATGAAGTCAAACGTGCCTGTTATATTCTTATGATTAAGGATTCCTGTAACAAAAATCAGTGTTTGAGAAATACATGCACTAAAATATAGTACTAAGACACCTAGTTATTCACAAAGTGTGCACACACACATCTATATATGTATAATGTATTTATTATAAAACTTCACATTGAATCTCAAGTTGCTCTTTTATGTACATTTAATGGTGCATGGAAGTTTTATGTTTATGACCGTGTTATCGTTCATAAAATATATCAAAACAATTTGTAAGAATTATTTCTCATGCATGATTATGATCATTTGTAACTATACAGTAGTACTAGTTTTACTGAAATTGTGAAAGTGCAACTCTCAGAAGAGAACAGTGAATGAGGCCATGGAGAGAGTTACAAATCATGGATTGAATCCTGGGGACTATTGTGACAAACAAACCACTGTCCTTGGAAGGTGGATCAGCCACCTGCTTAAAGGTGAAGGATGGGGTACCTGGAAAGCTACTCTTATTAAAGTCATACCTAGATCTTAGGCAAGGCACCAATTTCTTTGCCTTAGTTGCATCATCTGTAAGATGGAAATAGTAATTGCAACCACCTTATATGGTTGTAATAAGAATTAAAAGAAATAACACAATAAGTGCCTGGCACACAAGATCCATCAACATTACCTCTTGTTACTCCATATCTCATGATTCTATGCAATCAGTGGGAGATGTGACAATAAGTGTATCCAGTATGGTAGCAAAGGTCTTTTTAGAAGAGGTACTGGAGTTCACTTTAGAAAGTTCCAAGAGTCTCTGCATTTAAATGCTAACCTTTTGTGCACGCAGCTTGTTGTTTCTGTCTTTGATATTTAAAAAATCTCTCTACACTTTAAAAGTAAACTTTACATAATGTAAATGCATTTTTTTCCTATAGTAGTATGTGGATAGAAATGGTCACTTAGGCAGTTGTGTATGTGTGTGTGTGTGATTTTTCAAGCTTTTATTTTTAAACCATGTAATGCTTTCCTTTTAAAACACACTTTAAATTTTCTGTTTGACTAATTATATGTACATATATACACCCATATGTGTACACACACACACACACACACATATATGGTACAATGTGGTATTTTGATATGTGTTTACAATTTTGAATGATTTTAAAGCAGGCTAATGAACAAATCCATCCCTTCCTATACTCATTATTTTTTTGTGGCAAAACACTTAATATCTATTCTTTCAGCAATTTTGAAATACACAAGGAAGCATTATGTATTCCAGTCACCATTCTGTGATCAAAGGGTACAAAGTTTCAAGTGGACAAGAGGCACAAGCAGTTGTTTTTAATAGGTTTGATAAGTTCACTCTGAACTTATCCAAGGTGCTGGGGGTTGAGACTAGAGGCTATGGGTCCCTGCTCTCAGGGAAGTGCCAGCTTAGAAGGGGAAACCAACAGTTCCCTGCAGCGAGGCAGGTGTGCTGTTGAAGGTATGGTCATAGTTTTGCAGTGGCAGCCTAGGGAGAGGTTCCTATGTGGCCTGACTGCTGATGGGAATTGTGGTAGGGGGCAAAGCAAGGTCCTGAAAGGACAGTTTATTCTCAATATACAATATTTATTCGTTATATTAAACCAGATTTACAATTGCTTTCACACTCTCGATGGTAAGCATGTATCAGCCATTTACTGGACTGAATTCTGCTTGTTTTCTGAGCTGTTTTTTTTTTTTTTTTTTTTTTTCTGAATTTAGCCATAATTTTGCTCACAGGTACTATATGGTTAGGCATATTTGAATGAAGCAATTTTGCTCTGAATATACTTTAGTGAAATGAATAAATTTTTAAAATCAGCAGATTATTCTTTTTCTCTGAAAAATGTCTGAGGCATTTCATATCCTCCAAAGCATTGCCCTTATTGTTCTAAATATTATTATTTCATTTTTTCTGCAGATCAAGGGCATATGTTTTTAATTTAGCAATTACAATCAGTTAGCATAATTTGTTTATTTTAATTTAGGTATTCTATTCAGTAATCTTGGTCCACACACGAAGTGCCTATTGTCTATCCAAGAACTTGAACAATTAGGTCTCTATTTTGATATGGCAGAATCTCTCAGGAGACAGGTGGTCCTTATTAGTGATTACAAAATATATTGTAACCTAGAGGTTCAGAGTAAACAGAATAGCCTGAACCATGAGAAGCACAGCCATATGCTGCTGAGTCCACAGGGAGAGGGTGTATTAAGGTTACTAGATAGGCCGGAAATAACTCAGGGCTCACTTTTTTAAACTTGCAACCAGAGTCAATTTTCTGGATTACTGTAGAAATGAGGCATACATAACATTTTACCAGTTACATTTTTTCTTCTCTTTTTCTCTAGCAAGTAATTTTGAGATAAATAAAAATACTGAAGAAAAAAACACAATAGTGTCTCAACCACAATCAGCACAATGTTAATTGGAATAGTGACATGGAAGAAAAGGGCTTCCTTGAACTTTTTAATTTTTTTCCTGGGTCACTCCATAGAAGAGTAACTTTTGATGAACTCCAGAATGCTAAGCCTCAGTTTTCTCATTTGGTAAGTGGAATAATAGGCTTATTATGAATGTTAAATGCATCATAATAGAGTGACCAAGAACAAGATTCTAAGTCCAAAGGACATTTGAATTCTCACCTTCCTTTCATGTGTTGTGTGACCTCGGTCATGTTTTTATTTTTCTTAGTCTCAAATTCTTCACCTGCATGGAAACTATCATATCTGCGTTATAGGGCTCCTCAGATAATAAATGAATTATATGTACAAAGATCCTAGAATGTAGCCTGACACATATTAAGGATAAAATGTATATGATAATAATTTGGATCAGGTTTGGATCAGGATATTATTCATTGTATCCTCAGTCAGTCCTTACCAAGCACCTACTTTGGACTTCACAAGAATGTGGTTAGAAGTTGATCATCTTGATGTTTGCTCAAAATGTCTACTAGTTCATAAACAGAAATATAAATAATGACACCAAAATGACTTTTTGAAAAGAGTAAATTTTCATCTAATAAACAAAAATGTAGCTTTGAAGATTAATCATCTTGTTATAAGAAAAGGAAGGCAAAAAAAGATTTTCAGGATACAGTACAGAGGTAGGCTAGAGTAGTATTTACAGTTCTAATAGTATGTAAAGAAAAATCTCAGAGAACCAACTTTCATACTTGTAGGAAAGGGAGTACTTCATATAATTATTGTTTCAGACAGTGGCATTTTATATACACACAAATATATATGTATGTATTGAGATTATGATAGATAATAATATGAGAACGTATTTTGAAATGTAAGCAACTCTGTGAACAGGAACACAGAAGCAAAGAGAAAGTGCATGACTCCTAAGCCAAAGCAAACAGGTCTCCCCTCAAACAGTGTCAACTCCATTCAATCCATTACTACTTCAGGACTATGTTAGTATCTTTCATTATATAAAAGGTGTTCCTGTATTAAATTAATGAACCTAACAATTTTGGTTTAAAACTGTTGACATTTATCCAAAACAAGAAACCCCTGAGGCAAATGGGAAAACTGGGAATTATTCTGAAAGGAATCCCAAAATAGTGTGTATGTATTTGATTGATCCTCTACTGGAAAAGCCAAATGTGCAATCAAAATAACATGTTGTAGTTACTATACTACAAGTATGTGGTAAAGACTAATTTAATGGGGTTACATGCTACTAGAAAATTTGCTCAAGCTTCTGTTTGTTCCCAAAGCATATAAATCATGGAACCCAACATTTTTAAATGGAAAAACACATTTGGGTTTACTGAATGGGCACAGAAAAGATATCCTGGTGCATTCATCTCTTTTTACAGCTGTTCTCTACTCAGAACATCAGTGTAAAGACAAAAAGAGTCTTTTCAAATGCTGCTTCTGCTTGATTTATATTGATATTCCCATTTGAGGCACTCTGTGATATGCTGGTTACATTGTCAAGTTATCCAAGGATGGATCCTATATAGATAAGCCAGATTTTTTAAAATTTATTTTTATTGTAAACAAGTGGAATACATGTTGTTTCAGTTTGTATATGGAGTAACAGCATACCATTTGCATATTCATATATTTACATAGAGTAATGATGTTTGATTCATTCCGTTACTTTTTTCCTTTCCCCCCACCCCTCCCACCTCTCTTTTCCCTCTATACAGTCCCTCCTTCCTCCATTCTTGTCCCCCTCCCACCCCCCATTAAGTGTCATCATCTGCTTATCAGTGAGATCATTCCTCTTTTGGATTTTTGAGATTGGCTTATCTCACTTAACATGATATTCTCCAATTTCATCCATTTGCCTGCAAATGCCATAATTTTATTATTCTTTAGAGCTGAGTAATATTCCATTGTATATATATACACCACAGTTTCTTTATCCATTCATCAATTGAAGGGCTTCTAGGTTGGTTCAATAGTCTGGCTATTGTGAATTAAGCTGCTATGAACATTGATGTGGCTGTATAGCTGCAGTGTGCTGATTTTAAGTCCTTTGGGTATAGGCCGAGGAGTGGGATAGCTGGGTCAAATGGTAGATCCATTCCAAGTTTTCTAAGGAATCTCCACACTGCTTTCCAGAGTGACTGCACTAATTTGCAGCCTTACCAGCAATGTATGAGTGTACCTTTTTCCCCACATCCTCTCCAACCCCTATTGTTGCTTGTATTCTTGATAATCGCCATTCTAATTGGGGTGAGATGGAATCTTAGTGTAGTTTTGATTTTCATTTCTCTTATTAATAAAGATGTTGAAAATTTTTTCATATATCTGTTGATTGCTTGTACATCTTCTTCTGTGAAGTGTCTGTTCATTTCCTTAGCCCATTTGTTGATTGGATTATTTGTATTCTTGGTGTAGAGTTTTTTGAGTTCTTTATATATTCTGGAAATTAGTGCTCCATCTGAAGTATGAGTGGCAAAGATATTCTCCCACTCTGTAGGCTCTCTCTTCCCATTGCTGATAGTTTCCTTTGCTGAGAGAAAGCTATTTAGTTTGAATCTATCCCAGTCATTGATTTTTGCTTTTATTTCTTGTGCTATGGGAGTCCTGTTAAGGAAGTCTGAGCCTAAGCCAACATGTTGAAGATTTGGACCTACTTTTTCTTCTATAAGATGCAGGGTCTCTGTTCTGATTTCAAGGTCCTTGATCCATTGTGAGTTGAGTTTTGTGCAGGGTGAGAGATAGGGGTTTAGTTTCATTCTGTTGCATATGGATTTCCAGTTTTCCCAGCACCATTTGTTGAAGAGGCTATCTTTTCTCCATTGCATATTTTTGGTACCTTTGTCTAGTATTAGAAAGTTGTATTTATTTGGGTTTGTGTCCGTGTCCTCTATTCTGTACCATTGATCTACCTGTCTATTTTGGTACCAATACCATGCCATTTTTGTTACTATTGCTTTGTAGTATAGTTGAAATTCTGGTATTGCGATACCCCCTGTTTCATTCTTCCTGCTAAGGATTGCTTTAGCTATTCTGGGTTTCTTATTCTTCCAGATGAATTTCATGATTGCTTGCTCTATTTCTGTGAGGTACGTCATTGGGATTTTAATTGGAATTGCATTGAATCTGTATAGCACTTTTGGTAGTATGGCCATTTTGACAATATTAATTCTGCCTATCCAAGAACATGGGAGATATTTCCATCTTCTAAGGTCTTCCTTAATTTCTTTCTTCAGTGTTTTGTAGTTTTCATTGTAGAGATCTTTTACCTCTTTGGTTAGATTTTTTTTTGAGGCTATTGCAAATGGAGGTGTTCTCCTCATTTCCTTTTCAGCTATTTCATCGCTTGCGTATAAAAATGCTGTAGATTTATGCATGTTGATTTTATAGCCTGCTATTTTGCTGAATTCATTGATGAGGTCTAGAAGTTTTCTGGAGGATGTTTTTGGATCCTCTAAATATAGAATCATGTCATCTGCAAATAGTGACAGCTTAAGTTCCTCTTTTCCTATTCGTATCCCTTTAATTTCTTTAGTCTGCCTAATTGCTCTGGCTAGAGTTTCGAGGACAATGTTGAATAGAAGTGGTGAAAGAGGACATCCCTGTCTTGTTCCCGTTTTTAAAGGGAGTGGTTTCAGTTTTTCTCCATTAAGAATGATGTTGGCCATGGGCTTAGCATAAATAGCCTTTACAATGTTCAGGTATGTTCCTACTATCCCTATTTTTTCTAGTGTTTTTAGCATGAAGGGGTGTTGTATTTTGTCAAACGCTTTTTCTGCGTCAATTGAAATAACCATACGATTCTTATCCTTAAGTCTATTGATATGATGGATTACGTTTATTGATTTACGAATGTTGAACCATCCTTGCATTCCAGGAATGAACCCCACTTGATCGTGGTGCACAATTTTCTTAATATGTTTTTGGATACGGTTTGCCAATATTTTGTTAAGGATCTTTGCATCTATATTCATCAGGGATATTGGTCTAAAATTTTCTTTCCTTGATGTGTCTTTTCCTGGTTTGGGTATGAGGGTGATATTAGCTTCATAGAATGAGTTCGGTAAGGTACCCTCCTTTTCTATTTCCTGGAATACTTTGAGAAGTATTGGAATGAATTCTTCTTTGAAGGTCTTGTAGAACTCGGTTGAGAATCCGTCCTGTCCTGGGCTTTTCTTGAATGGTAGATTTGTAATGGCTTCTTCTATTTCATTGCTTGATATTGATCTGTTTAAATCGTGTATATCCTCCTGGTTCAGTTTGGGAGGAGCATATGTCTCTAGAAATTTGTCAATGTCTTCGGTACTTTCTATTTCGTTGGAATACAGATTTTCAAAGTAGCTTCTCATTATGTTCTGTATCTCAGTGGTGTCTGTTGTGATATTTCCTTTTGCATCATGTATTTTAGTAATTTGAGTCTTCTCTCTCCTTCTCTTTGTTAGTGTGGCTAAGGGCTTATTCATTTTGTTTACTTTCTCAAAGAACCAACTTTTTGTTATGTCAATTTTTTGAATAGTTTCTTTTGTTTCAATTTCATTGATTTCAGCTCTGATTTTAATTATTTCCTGTCTTCTACTACTTTTGCCGTTATTCTGTTCTTCTTTTTCTAGGGCTTTGAGCTGTAATGTTAGGTCATTTTATGTTGACTTTTCATTCTTTTCTGGAGTGTGCTCCATGCAATGAATTTTCCTCTTAGTACTGCTTTCATAGTGTCCCAGAGATTTTGATATGTTGTATCATCATTCTCATTGACCTCTAAGAATTTTTTAATCTCCTCCCTGATGTTCTTTGTTATCCATGTTTCATTCAATAGCATGTTATTTATCTTCAGGTGTTGGAGTAATTTCCTTTTTTTTACTTTGTCATTGATTTCTACTCTCAGTCCATTATGATCTGATAGAACACAAGGCAGTATCTCTATTTTTTTGCATTTCCTAAGGGCTGCTTTGTGGCATAACGTATGGTCTATTTTCGAGAAGGTTCCATGTGCTGCTGAGAAGAAAGTATATCTGCTCGTTGATGGATGAAATATTCTATATATGTCTATTAAGTCTGGGTTATTGATTGTGTTATTGAGTTCCATGGTTTCTTTGGTTGGATTTTGTTTGGAAGATCTATCTAGTGGTGACAGTGGTGTGTTAAAGTCACCCAGAATTATTGTGTTGTAGTCTATGTGATTCTTGAAATTGAGAAGGATTTGTTTGATGTATAGGGATGCACCATTGTTTGGGGCATAAATATTTAGTATTGTTATGTCTTCCTGATTTATGGTTTTCTTAAGCAGTATGAAATGTCCTTCTTTATCCCTTCTGACTAACTTTGGCTTGAAGTCCACTTTACCTGATGTAAGGATGAAAATCCCCACTTTTTTAATGAGTCCATGTGCATGGTAGGTTTTTTCCCATCCTTTCACCTTTAGTCTGTGGATGTCTTTTTCTCTGAGATGAGTCTCTTGCAGGCAGCATATCGTTGGGTCTTTCTTTTTAATCCATTCTGCCAGTCTATGTCTTTTGATTGATGAGTTTAGGCCATTAACATTCAGGGTTATTATTGAGAAATGATTTGTATTCCCAGTCATTTGGCTTATTTTTGGGTTTTACGTTGGCTTGGTTTCTCCTTTGAGTGCTTTTTCTCTAAGGTAGTTCCTCCCTTTGCTGACCTCCATTGTTGTTTTTCATTTCCTCCTCATGGAATATTTTGTTGAGAACATTCTGTAGTTCAGACTTTCTATTTGTAAATTCTTTTAACTTTTGTTAATCATGGAAGGATTTTATTTCATCTTCAAATCTGAAGGTTAGTTTTGCTGCGGATAGGATTCTTGGTTGGCAACCATATTCTTTCAGAGCTTGAAATATGTTGGTCCAGGCCCTTCTAGCTTTTAGAGTCTGGGTTGAGAAGTTGGCTGCTATCCGTATTGGTGCCCCCCTATATGTAATCTGATGCTTTTCTCTCGCGGCCTTCAAAATCCTTTCTTTATTTGAATGTTAGGCATTTTCATTATAATGTGCCTTGGTGTGGATCTGTTGTGATTCTGTGCATTTGGTGTTCTGTAAGCCTCTTGTATTTGATTTTCCATTTCATTCTTCAGGTTTGGGAAATTTTCTGATATTATTTCATTGAATAGGTTGTTCATTCCTTTGGTTTGTATCTCTGTGCCTTCCTCAATCCCAATAATTCTTCAATTTGGTCTTTTCATGATGTCCCATAGTTCTTGGAGATTCTGTTCATGATTTCTTACCATCTTCTCTGTTTGGGTGACTTTATTTTCAAGATTAAATATTTTGTCTTCATTGTCTGAGGTTCTGTCTTCCAAGTGGTCTAGTCTGTTGGTGATGCTTTCCATTCAGTTTTTTATTTGGTTTATTGTCTCCTTCATTTCAAGGATTTCCGTTTGGTTTTTTTTGAGAATCTCTATCTCTTTGTTGAAATGATCTTTTGCTTCCTGCAGGTGCTCTTTCAGCTTATTGATATTATCATTCATTGCCTGCATTTGCTCTCTTATCTCATCCTTTGCTTCGCGAATCATCTTAATCATGTATAATCTGAAGTCCTTTTCTGACATTTCTTCTAACATACTGTCATTGGATTCTATTACTATAGAATCTAGATTTGTTTGGATCATTTTATTCCCTTGTTTTTTCATGTTGATCATGTATCTTTCCCTCTAGCGCTGCAGATCTGGGGTATTGCAGATTTCCCCCTATAGGCTTATAGTGGCTCTTTAGGTTTCCAAAACCCTTTCTTTAAGGGGAGATCAATATTAGCAGTTCCCAAATCAGATACTATGCAATCCTAGACCAAATAGCCCCTATGAGGACAATAACAAAATTGTCATAATAAACAAAATGAGTTCAAATGTTATCTTCGGTAAAACAAACAGGTTTACAATAATGTCTGCAGTTTCTAATGGAGGACAAAGAGGATGCAGAGGGAAGAAGAATATGGCTGTTAATGGGATAAGAAAAGAATATACAGAAGTTCTAGAAAATAGAAAGGGTGAAAGTGTAATCAAAAGAAATCGGATGTTAGCATGTAAATAAGGGAGAAAGCAACTCTGAGGGAACAGGTAAACAAAAGGAAAAGAAAGCAAGAAACGTAAAGAAATAAAAACTTAAATATTTTTTTTTAAAAAGGAGAAAAAAGAAAATCTACTGTATAACAGTTATATACTAATGAAACCTCCCAGTGTTCAGTAGCCTGATGAATGAGAGGTACCTGACAATGAGCTTCAAGCCTCCAGCAGGCATCTCAGGATGGGATTTGCCCCACCGAAGATCGGAGCTACGGCTTCCAGGATTATCCAAGATGGCTGCTCTGGCTTCCAAATGTGTTGGCAAATGGAGAGCTGCAGCTCAGGGGTGGACATGGTCAGCTGGAGGTCCTGGAGACAGGATGCATTTGGTCCGGCAGTGGTCCTGGAGGTCGGGTGTGTTTGGTGTGGTTGTGGGATCCAGGAGGCCGGGTGCAATCAGTCGGTCTGGGTTCCCGGTGATAGGGCGCAGTCAGTTGGTCTGGGGGTCCTGGCGGCAGGGAGCAGTCAGTTGATGTGAGGGCCCCAGAGGCAGGGAGTGATCCGTTGGGCTGAGGGATCCTGGAGTCGGGACTCAGTCAGTCCGGCCAGGGGTCCTACAGGGCCTGGCTGTTGTCTCAAAATGGCGGCAGCCACGTGTAATCAAACCTGTAGGTACTGTAACAGTGAACTTCCAGGCAACAGCAGACAACTGGTTCTCCACTGGAGGTCTGCAGTCAATCTGCTAGCAGCTGTCGGACGATTGGGAGGTGAACCTCGAGCGTTGGGTGATGGATAGGGGTAAGGCAGGCAATGGACAGGTGAGAGGCAGGCAAATGGCGGATGATAGACACCTGACAGTGAGCACTCTGCTCTCAAAAAAGGCTTCGATATGCTGGCAGATTGCAGGTGATCACAGCAGACAAATGGGGTAAAGAGCAGGGGATCGATAAGCAGCAAAACCTGCCTCACCAAGAAACAGATATCCTCTGCTTGAATTCGGCGTTAAGGAGCGACAAGGAACGTAGCCTCCCTCTAGTCCGCCATCTTGGATCTCTAGAAAAGATTTTAATATGTAAGTTTTGCCAAGACACACACATGCTGGGTGCCAGACTCTTAGGTCTTAGACCCCAGATTTTAAAAAATAGGGAAAGTTCAGAATCATACATGGGAGCAAGGGAATGGAAGTATGGGGCCCAGTTAAAATTCTACAGGAGTTGTTACTGTAATCCCTGGTTTTTCTTTCTGTCCATTCCATTTGAGAACTTCCTATTCTTGGGAGGGCCTTAGAGTTTCTGAGTAGCTGCTTCTTATACCTACCATTGAGGAACAGTACCATTGGATGGGCAGAACTATCCTGCCTACTCAAGGGCTTCATAATGCAAGTTGTAGTATGATGATATAAATGGGAACTGTTGCTTGTGCTTTCCATACAGAGGTGAAAAGGGATGCCATTTCTTTAGTGAACTGAGGAATCCTGAGATGCTATAGCAGAGGACAATATGATCAGAGAACATTGTGGGAAATGAAGGAAAATGACTTGAAGTTAAACATTATAGAGTCTCAAAAACCACAAGAACATGTTTGGATATGTTTTAGGATACAATGAGTTTTTTAAGAGATAGCCCATCTTCAAAGTTAAGGAGGATGTTTTTGGCAGCATGATTATATTGACTGTAGAAAAAGTGGATCCATGAATCTGGTAGAGGCTGTAATTAAGAATTACTTCATTTCTATTTTATCAAATTGTCTGATTCTTTCTACCTCATCTCATCATTTTCTTTGTTCTAGATTTCTTCCATAACTTATTTAAAGGAATTTACTAAGGAACATTTATCATAACAGGAAAAAAAAAAGTGAACAAACAAGTGAGAAAGTGAGGGAAAAAAATAGAGTTAGTGAATTTTAGGTAGTAGATTTGATTTTTTCTCATCAAGAATAATAAATAACCAATAGCTTCATTCAGATTGTTCATTAGAATAAGTAAAATAATCACTTCACTATTTAAAAGCATATGTAATTATGTCATATCAAACCTGAATCCAATTAGGAATTGAGAAGCTAAATTCAGTTTTCCAGATCTAGTTGGAGGTAGGTTCCTGGGGTAAACTACTAATATTCAGGGAATCTGTTGGTTTATTAGGGGGAAAAAAAAGAACATTAAAAATTGTTAGTAGTACAAAAATCTGAAAAGTTACTAGGACTTAAGTAGTTAAAGGATAATGAATAATGAATATAATCCAGAAAGAGAAAAAGAAAACTCAAAAAATAATAGAGGTCAAATTGGAAAAGATAAATCAAAGAATATAAGGTACCTTAAAAAAGGGCGTGATATAAATTAGAAAATGTCTCTTTATACCAGCACCAAAGAAGGATAAAGGAAGGTGGTCCTTCTAGACTTTTATGAGAATAACACAGTAATAAAAATAAGTATAAATGGTATTTTAATCCTAATTTTAACCTTGTGAGGAGCAAAGTGAGTACAAATTTAACATGATGAGTAGAATAAGTAGGTTAAAATAAGGTCATAAACATAAAATGATACTCTGGAATGGAGAAATAACTGTTAAAACATCACTTTTTTATGGTAGATTTGCTAAAATAAATGTGAGCTCTGTATCCTAGGGTACTTTTAAAAGCTCAGTGGACTCATCAGTGTTATATAAAATATACAAAGTACAAAAGAATTACAACTAAGAACTGAAAAGTATTATACGAATAAAGCATGTAGCCTCTAGCTGTAGGTTAAGGTCTGTCACTAACTAGTTAGAGCATGAAATTACAAAGAATAAAGTTGCTATAACTCTCAACTGAGCCAAAACTCTAATGTGACATGTGACATCTTTCCTTAACCTTTCCAAGATTGAAGGAAGGAAAACAGAGCCAGGAGCTGGAATTCTTTAGTTCCCTATACCCTTTCTCTAAAGTTAGAGATCCCTTGGCTCCAGACGAAGTTGCAGAAATGTGCAACCCCTTTTTGCTAAATCATATTCTATATTAAATATAAGGATTAAGTTTCACTTCTAAAAGCTGCCCTAAAAATTATTTTGTTCAGTTTGGAGTCAAGATGTCCCTCTTAAGAGACAGACCCTTGGGAGCTCTGTGATAATGTGAAAGGTGAAACTGGGAATAAGGAGACGAAGCCTCAGATGGATTTGTACTTTTTTACTCAATATTTAGAGCTTCAGTTTTCATGCTTACAAAATCAGGAATTTGCTATAGTTATTCACTAAAATTTCTTCCAGAGAATTAGGTTAGAATGTAATTCTTTGCTTATATGTTTGTTTAGAATTAAAAACAATATTAATATGTTTAAGACCTCCTTTATCTATGTAGATGGTGCTACACCTCATGGTGTTCAAGGCTTTGGAGGTATTCCTTATGTAATTAATAAAATTTGGGGTATTTATTATAAAGAAACATAACTACTTCCAGTCTAAGAAAACTAGAACTAAAATGGAAGAAGATAATAATGACTTAGTAATTTATCTGACCCTTGTTTTTAAAAAAGGTAAAAAATGTTACAAGGACCATGACATTACTTTTTCTCTCACAGAAGTATGTTTTTATAACACACTTAAAAATTTAAAAATAGGGCTCTGCCATAGGGAAGCTTGGTTTTTTTTCTGTTAGGTAGATTGAATTCAAAAGAGGGTAAGTAGAAATGACTAATGTGATTTGTGAAATACTAATTTATTTGAAAAACACTTTTCCATGAAAATAAAAGGAGAGTTAAGGTCTATGTTTGTGAGGAATTAGGGAATGTGATGGCTTAAAGAAGAGCTGGCCAACAATGAGCAATAAGGGTGAGTTCAGCTTATTTTTGTTCCCATAAAAAATAAAATAAATGAATTCAGAATTCCCACTGTACTGTCAAAAATTTGGTTGCATTTGGCTTGTGACATTGAGACAATCACTGTACAAGTGTTTATTGCCCTTTTTACCTCGTACAATGTAAAGAGGTAAACAATTCTATGTTTGGATGTATTAGAACTCAGGTTTAGTGATATATCCCAGTTCTGTCTCCTTCATAAGCTACCAGCTATACTTACCCATTTCTAGAGACTCCTGAGAATTCTGCCCACTCTTTACAGATTTTTCACATATTTGTATGTTGAACTTTTCTCCCGAGATGATGTCTCACATCTGCTACTGGCTGGACGAGCAATTTTGAGGCATTATGTGAAAAACAGAACATTTTCATATCCTTGAAGTTATTGTTAAGAAATAATGAGCCTTGGAAAGTCAATACCATTCTGCTATACTTGTGGCATAGTTACCCAAAGACAGAATTTGGTTCATTTTTTAGGGTTTGTGATGATTCTGAACAATTTGGAGATAGTGTCTTTCACACACACAAAAATTAAAAAAAAAAAAAAAACTGTTAGAAACCTGAGTCTGAAATATTTTCCAAGATGAAAACTGTAGTTCTTGTCCAAGTAAACATTTTCTCAAACCCTTCCTTAGAACACTGATTCTGCTGGCTTTTACATAGCTACTATACATGCACACAAAAACTCTGTGATCAAATAAGTTTATGGGATGTTAGGACAAGTTTTAGTTTTGCTTTATTTTCCTGTAAGACTTCTTAGAGCCTGAAAAATGCTAATGTACATTACAACTGAGATGGGTGCATTAGATGTACTGGATCCAATTAATTGATTAACCTCAAATTCCTTTTTATTCAAATGACATTTTGCAGAACTCATATTTCTTGAAACCTACTTTGAGAAATGTTGGTTTATGTTGAATTTTCTGCTTATCTTGACTTTTAAACTTATTAACTCATCTGATCCTAATCATAACCCTGGGAATTAGGGACTCTCAGAAAGGCTATTTTATAGAAGAGGGAACTACAATTAGCAATAAGTTACTTGTTGAGGTTCACTTGACTAGTGGAAACACAGATAAAATTCAAGAACATATATAAATATATATGTAACTCAGTGTGCATGCTTTTAGGAATATCAAATAGATTCAAGCAGAAGTTTGTTACTGGACAGTAGAAGGTGGAGCACACAATGACTTTCAAATAGATAAGAATGCAGAAGGAATGGAGTTTAGAAGACAGAAAAGCTTCAAGGAAGTCGGATTTGTATGATGACTCTCGAATGTTCTAGAGAAGGTATAAGAAGGCAGGACATATCAGTGGTAGGGAGTAGATTGCACCAATGCAGAAAGAGGAAATATCAGAATTTCCATGAGGAACAGAGAGCACAGGAAGGAAAATCTTAGAAGAGCTTTATGAGAAGCAAGTTTTAGAATTTGATCTCAATTTTGAGTGTGGATGTTGCCTTAAAAGTGATCATAGTCACTGTAAAGAAATGACCTAATGACAACGGAGTATTAAGAAAATTAAGTGTATCAGTCAATTAGAACAGATAACTCTCAGAGACAATTGAGATTTACCAGTGCTACTGGATCACAAATTATGAGTGAATAGACATGCCTGAACTTACAGCTTATTTACTTGGAAAAAAAAAAAAAAAAAAACTGAAACAAACAAAAACCCTCATCTTTTATCCTAGCCAAAGTCTTTTCTTTAGCTTTTCATTTGGAATAAGCTAGTATTCATTTTATAAAATGCCTTACTTTATATTATGGTATTTTCTTGATCTGATTTTTAAGAAATTTAGGAACTTTTGAGGCAGGGATAGGAACATTAAAATTTTATGTAGTAACTATTTCTGTAACAATGATTAATAGCAGAGTACCAAATAAGTATCTGATTGTTTAAGTTGATAATCTTTACTGGTCCTTTCAAAGCCACAATTTAAAATTCATAAGGGAATGATTCAGTGGGCAAATTCAGGAGACAGAGACTGAGCTTCAGTTTGGTTGATGGATGATAAGCACTCTTAGGCACTCTGCAAGACAGGCAGTGGGATTTTTTTTTTTTTTTTTTTTTTCCTGGAGAAATGACTACTTCTACCCTTTCCATAAACAGTTGGCCAGTGGTCCTGCCAGCATTAGGGCAAAGCCTAGCTGTAAATGTCTATTGCTGGCTGTGGCTTATGAACATGTCAATTCTCCAGTAGAGAGACCAACTCCAGTCAGTGTACTATAAGCTCTGAAATACTTCCTCATCTATGAATTGAAATTTTCCATTATACAGTGGTTATTACTTTATAGAAATTTCTTAAAGATCAAGAGTTTCCTGCGTGAAAATAGTTGATAAACTTTAAAATGCTTGGAAATTGTAAGCTATTATTTATGAGGGTCATTATAATTCTGAATAGAAAATACAAGCCACACAAAACTACATTAAAAACAAACAAACAGAGCCTAAAACTCTACTCTGTTCCTTGCTTTGGGAGAATTTCTGACATATTTTGAAATGAGTATGAATTTGTTCAGAATTGGATTGGCATCCATTTAAACAGAAATGAACTTCTAGAGTTTTGTTTCCTGTATCTTTTTTTTTTTTTTTTTTTAATGAGCTCTTTTACCTTTACTTAGAAAAAGACTTTCACCTGTTTCACATAAGATTATGCCCATGGAAAAGTCTGGTCCTGTCACTGGTACATGGACTAGGATTATAGTCAATGTGAGTTGAATCTGAAAAATTCCCTCATAAAGTTTATCACTTGATTATTTACCCCTTGCTTCAAATGTACAGGCCTGGATGAGAAGTCAAAAAAATGTTTTTTAAGTTTTCTTTTTCTTTAATATTAATAATTATCCTATGGTGGATATACAATATAAAATGCTACTAAAATTAGAGAACTAAATTAAAAACTCAAATTAAAAATGGTAACTTTCCATGAATGTGCTTCTTTGCAGCCTTCTCATAGATCACACTTAAGGCATATAAATATAGCTGCATTTTGTAACTAGAGCCCTCACCATTCAAGAGTACACCTCCAGAGCATGGCAGCCATCTGCTGCTGCTCCCTCGTGGCTGCCCCCAAACTGCCCAGACTCTCAAATGTTGAGTGGAAGGAGAGAATGGAGCAGCTGTTCTGGAGCTCAGTGGCCGCCTCTTCCCTCCTCACCACCTGGCAAATACACAGTTCAGCTCATGAAGCAAGGAGACACACTAAGCCATGCTGCTCCTCTCTGTACCCTACTCCTCTCCCAAACCACTAGTTTCTTTTTTTCCATCCTTAGCCTCTCCTTTCCCTTAAACTCCCTTCTGACTTCAAGATGTTAAGTGGGAATGCAACAGGGAGACTGAGAGGTAGCACCCACAAGGGTGCAGAATTCTTGCCTAATGGTATCCTGCCTCCCATTTCACTACTATTTTTAACCAAAAACTCTTGAAAACCTGTGTCCAGGATATGTAAATGTATCTTTTCCTTTAGTTTACAATCAATCCTCTATGATGAGTATTGCTATTCATATGTAATAAGGGAAATATGAGTATCAGAGTCTCAAGGATTTTTTCCCTTGCACTGTTTTTCTCTTTAAGTAGAAACATCTTTGTTGTCCATAATCGGATCTAAGAATGAGAAGAGAATCAGGCAGCATTGAAATAATTTTTGACTGATTTACTTTGAAAAGAGCAGAGCAAGAAGCAGTGTGCCTAGGACAGGAGAAGGAGGGAAATGGAAAAAGGGGCTTGGATTGGGCTGTGTGAGAAACTGTGAGTTATGAAAGAAGAAACAGGCTTTGGGGCAGCTGCAGAATGGGAAAGATACATGCCCAGAGAGGGAGAAGAAAGAGAGAGAAAAATCAGTGTTCAAAGAGACAGCTTCCATGGGAAGAAGTATGCTCAAAAGGGAAGCAAAAAAGGATTTAATAAATTATACTGGGTTACACAGGTTACATGAGGATTCATGTTTTGGCATTGCTGAGAAATTTCCGTGAATGTTTAAGTTGCTTACAATTTTTGTTGTTGCTGTTATTTAGACTTTATACTAAGTTCCATGAGGTAGCTGAAGATTTCTGTGGTTGCAGTAGTAGAATGTAAAATGTCATGTCTAATGTCATTTGGAGTGGATCATTATCTAGAACATAGAGTAGAATGTCACAGTATTTTATGGTTTGAAAATTTCTATGAAATTTGTTTCATAGATTTCATACAGTCATTGTCCCTGGTATACTTTCCCAAATCTGGAGGGAAACTTTGCTACTTCCCTCAGATTAGAATAATGCTTTAAAATGATAATCTTCTATTTGGTTTTGGATTACTTCTTTTGGATTATTTGTTTTACTTCTTTTGGATTACTTCTTTTAAAAAATCAGTAAATTGAGACTCCATTTAACACAGTAAATTAAGACTGCCTAGGCAGTTCTCTTGGTAACTACAGATCAGTAAATAGCTTTTAAAATTTATCTCCCAAGGTATCACGTATCCTAAGTGAGAGGGCATTTGGAATGGAGGAGAGAGGAATGGCCTCTCCAGATGCATTAGCTCTGAGTTGAAGTTCTACTTCTACATTTTAGACTGGGAAACCACCAGGGCTACAGGAAGTTAAGGAGTTGGTGGACACAGGGTTCTGAGTTTTGAATAGTTTTCTGCTGGAACAGGAGAGCTGTGATAAGACCTGGAGTCCTTACAATCAGCAGTTAAGTGAGTGATTGTGGGGTTTGGTTCTAGAATGCTTTCCTGGAGCCAAGGACTCCTCATCTGTGCCCCTGGAGAGGACAGACACTGATCTAGAAGGGGAACAGCAGAATCAAGGGAGACTGAGGGTAGGTTTAATCTATAATTAGACTTTGATAATAAAGGGAGGAATATCCACCTCTGCATTCAAACTGGAGGGAATTCATACTCTAGGCCTGTGAGGTTGGACTGTTTGTTGAGATATTAAGGAATAAAAAAGGAAATTTTTAAAAAATGGTGGGGGAGGTACAGAAAAAGCAACAAGAGAATTTGGGGTTGATTTTGGAGAAATTCCTGTAAAGTTTTAAAGGAAGGAAGAATCTTGGGGATAGTTTCAAGTATTAGAGATATTAAAAGATGAGGAAATGACTTTTCATAATTTTTGCTTTAAGCTATGAATTGAATTCTCTTTCGATATTTGTGAGTAATGTCAAGAAATATTCATGTTGAGAAATACTGAAATTGTATGAAAATTTGTTTTCTATAAATATTATACTCTGTTGGGCCCAGTACACCTGGCTTATCAGCTTTGTAAGTGCTAAGCACAATTATGGATGAGGAAACTGAAGCTCACAAAACAGAAGTAGTTCTTCCTGGTTTTCCAGCTACAATGCTTGGTGAAGGCTCAGTGCATGTAGCATTCTACAGCGGCAGCCTCTATCAGCTTCTGTCATGTTTCTTAAATATTCACCATGCTGGGAGAATAGTACAGGGAGGTCTGAGGATAGGAGGGATATTTGTTGGAAGATGACAGAGAGATGTTTGGGTAAGATCCCTAAAATCCAGGGCTGGAGGTGTGGTTCAATGGTAGAATGCTTGCCTAGCATGTGTGAGGAACTGAGTTTGATCCTCAGCACCACATAAAAAAATAAATAAATTAATTAAATAAAGATAAAATAAATCCCTAAAATCCCTCTTGGAAATTAAGTTACCAGAGTAAGATACATAGTAGCACCTTAGGGAATAGAATGTGTTAAACACTTGGTGCTTCATAAATGTAAGTACCATAAGCTTACACTGTCAAGAGATATCTTGTGTCTAAACAAATATAATATCCTGATAGCTGATTATTCACTTATGGTGATTTGGTTAATATTTTCTTTCTTTCCTCAGGCTTGGACACAAAATTCATGGGTCAAGTAGTAGATTTTATCTCATTCCCTAAAGCATCTGTTATCTACTTTTATAGTGTATGGAAGTACAAAGTTACCTGGGGAAAAGGAACCACCAGAGAATTTAAGGGATTAGCCAGCCAGGTTTGTGACAGGGCTTGGAATTCAACAGGGCCAACAGAAGACTGTGAGTCATGTTATGCTATCTTTGCCTAATACAGTCAGTGTTCATCCGGGATCCTCTTCACAGGAAGTGTCTGTTCTACCCCCGAACAGCCAGGTCAATCAATAGCATCAGACAATAGATGTAGTCTCTGTGTCAGTCTGCAAAACAGCCTCTCCTCCCCACCAAAAAAAGTAAAACCTAGACTGTTAAAAAAAAGAAAGAAAAAAGGACATTGCACTTTGTGAGTATCTAATTAAAAAGAAAGAAAGAAAGAAATGGAACTCGGGTTGCCTTGGGAGATTTCAGACCATGAAGCACTTAAAAGACAGCTTTGTAGAAGAAAAGGAAAGTGAAAACAGAGCTGGAAAACACATCCAAAGATTCAGGTAGTTATGATTTCAAACAGAGGTCTGTCCTGTCAGAGGAGCTTCACCTCTGACAGTATAATATGTGGGGAAAATCTCTGGCTTCTATAAAAAGACACTTTCACATCCAGGTTTAGAATGTGTTCCTGAATAGGTGATTTTCTACATCCCTCATATATATATTTTTTTAATTTGTCCTTCAGTTTGTATTCGCAGACTGACCTGACCACATACCATGCCTTCTGTCCATCAAGTTAGAGCTCTCTCTAGTTCTCTGTGGAGAGCTGCTATATTCCAGAAATTAACACATTGACAAAATTAGTGGATTTGTTTATATTCATCATTGATAGGGGCTCAATATTCTGCCAGTAACTATAGTAACATTTTTGACATAACAGTTTATTATACTAGTAGTTCACACATTGAACAACCATTTGATGAGCCTAGAAAAATCTGTTCAGTCCCCACATTGCTTAGTGATGATGTCAGTGTCACTTGAAACAGTGTTTTAAGTTTTGATTTTTCTTGAAGTTTCGATTTTAGAATATTTCTTGAAAGAGAAATCAAGACTCTCTGATCCCCTTTTTCCAGCCTCCTGAGAAGCAACCTCTTTTAATTTTTTGTAATTAATCCTGTGTTAACTACAGATATTATTTTTATGTTTCAAATTTTTCACTTGCCAGGTTACTTACTGACCTTTTGAAAAGAAAGGTTAAGGATTTATTTGCTTTTGCTCTCCTTCACATTCTCATGTCTTCCTAAGGCTTGCTTTGAAAGCGTTTGGAGATTCTGGGTTTTCTTCTGGTTAATTTTGTGACTCCCTGCAAAATATACATTTGCCTCTATTTCTGGTTCTAACCTTTCAACAGATATACTGTGACACATATCTCAACTGTATATTTCAGGAAAAACTATATGAAAACATACTCTTTGTTCTTTCTTCCCAGGTGTATACACACCTCCATTTTTTTTTTTTTTTTTTTTAAATTTGATCCACACTTCCACTTCTACAATGTTAGGTTAACATTGACATTGTGTCCCAGAAGGACAACCCAAGCCTTCCTTTCTTTGTCCCTGGTGGACTCTAAAAATGGAAAGCAAACAAACATTTACATTGTTCTGATTATGTAAACATTCATTTCTGGGCTGACTCCATTTTTCAGTCCAAAGATCTGATGCCACAAACCTGGGGCCACCCAGAGGAGAATGTTGCTGGCATCGAGATCAGATGGATTCTTTTTTCTTATACTCAGTCTGTTGGTTAACATTCTTGTGCATGTTTATTGCTTCATATTTAAATGAAAACTCCCATTTTTTCTCCTGATGTTTCCTGTCATTATTCAGCTTCATTTTCCTTGCACATTTGTGGTGTCCTGCCTCCCTCTCTGCCTTCATTGTCCCCTTGAGTCTTCCTTTAACCTTCCCTTTCTGAATCTATCTCCCTGCTCCCAGCTGGGCTGCTTATTCTCTGAGTTTGCTGCTTAACAATCATCCTGTGATTCCCTTACAACCCTGCTGGAATGGAATTTCATCTCTTGGATTTCATGTTTTCCTCCTTCTTTGTTTACTTACTACAGTTTGGAAGGTATCCTCAAATAAATTCCCAAGATAGGATAAAAGGGAGGAAAATCATCTCAAAAAATAACTGGAAAAATACCTTTATCTTGACTTACAATTACTTGGGAAGTTTGGTTGGATTTGGAAGCATTGATAGAAAATGTCTAGAAAAATTTTTAAAAAATCACTTTGTTGTTTTTATATCCAGTATTATTGATAAGAAATCAAATACCTTTGTAAGAAACTACAGACATGTGACTCAGTATCACTTGTCATTCCTTGTATAGAGGACCCAGTGGTCCCTGTCATTCTAAAGATTCAGGTCCTTTAGCCCTGGAAAATTTATTTTTATTATTTATTAGATATTATGCCACTCCTTAGTCTTCTCTAACCTTTTTGAAATTCTATTAATAACTATGCTATGTGGGCTGAGGCTTTATCTTAAATTTTTTTCTCATATTCATGTTTAATCTTTATGCATTCTACATGTTCCAGTTTTATTTTACAATCCTTTCAACTTTTTAATTTCAGAAGTTATATTATTAATCTCAGTAGCACTTCAATCCCTCATGCTCAGTTTTAACAATATCTTATATGTATAGGTGTATTTTCCTCTTGAATCTTTATAATATTTATCATTTTTAAAAGTACAGTATTTTGTTCTGTGGAATACCTCAGTTTCCTCCAAGAGTAGAGTTTTTGGTTTGTTTTCTCCTGGTCTGTCTTTCCTGGTGATTGGTGATGCTTGGTTTAAGACATTTCTGGAGAGTTAAGAGTAGGTTTCCTCTGCTGTCATGAAAGATGATGGACACTTTCCTCCCTGGATCACTAATCAGAAAGGGAAACCAGGCCAGGAAAGCTGTGCAGGTGGAAGGAGAGTGGGATATACCTGTTGACAGATGAAGGGATTTTTTTTCCTAATATGAAGGAACAGTATGCATGCTAGAAATCTTAGTATTTCCAGAATTTTGTTCAGTTTCTTTTAAGAGGAGCCCTATGGTTTCTTGTCTAGTGGTGAATGTCAGTTGAAAAAGATGGGTGTCCATTCTGGTCTTAGAAATAGACTATCAATGATTCTCTATGTAGACTGTTTTCAGTACAGTGTTTAATCTCATAAAATCCAAATTAATTACTGCCTCTGTGTGCTCTGTCTCTCTGGGGTTTCCTTTGGGAAAATCACATTCTTTTGAAGCCTTCTTGCACTATAGTTTAGATTGTGAATTTTCTATTTATTTTTATCTATCAAATTAAGAGCTACTTCTCATATTGAAGACATTTATTAAAAATCTCCTGCGTCGATAACATTTCCACTACGTTTTGTGTAATTCTGTAGTCTATAAGCACTTCATTCTCTCTTGCACCTCTAAACTTTTATTGGTGGAGGGAATCTTAGGTGATGGACAGCAAGTTCATGAGCCAGAATGTCATTCTGGACTGGCCATATGAATGTGCTTTAGAAAGCAATCTCATGAAATGTTTCACCTGCGAAGAGGGTAGTTGCCTGTTGCAGATAGATGTAGGAAAAATTGACAAGTATCTTAAGAATGACATTTGAATCTGGTCACAACTGATGCTGCTGAAAATCTGAATATATGTTTTTCAAGGCCAAGATCTAGAGATCCCAAAATGTTGGGATATTTATGAAAGAATGTATAAATTAACTGGGTGTCTGTTTTTCAGAGAGAGTTCTAGAATGTGCTTGCCTCTTTCCCATGTCTAGCTTTCCTAGAATGGGGTAGTTAGGAGAGGTGTCATCATGGTAACTTATGGGTGGGAGCACTGAAGGGAATGAGTGAATATTCCTGAAATTTTTAATAGTTTTGTAATTTAGTGTCAGGTAAAGAAAGGTGTTTTTCAAGAGTTTTTCAACTTTCCAACCAATGGATTATAGGAATAGTGTTAAACTATATTATTCATCATTACCCTTATCAAAATTTCTTTAGAGATTTCTAGCCCCTTTGAGTGGGAGAGCTGCTACCTAGGAGTACAGAAGATATTTTGAATTTCTAATTTCTAGTTTATTTTATATTCACACAATAAAGTTGGCTCTTGCAGCTGGAGTGGCTTAGTGCTTGGAACTCTAAAATTATAATTTAAGAAATATCCTGCCTGACAGATGTCTAGGACCCATATTGCACTTTGCGCTCACTGATGCAAGGATCTTTCATCCAATGCTGTTCTATATTGTCTCCCAGTGGGGGAGTGCAGGTGAACTGAAATCAAATATAAAGTAACTGAAGGCCTGAAAATATGAATATGTGATGTAGAGAGGGGGCTTATGGCAAAGTACTGATGGAGAAGAAATGCAATGAGAGAGAAGCAGCTCGGGAAAAGAACAGGCAGTAGACACCAAGAGGAAGTGCCAAGTTAGTGATAAGAATCTTGGAGATTGGGAAGATGTGGTGTAGTCTGGAGCCAGGGAAGGGCTAAGAGGGAGATCAGAATGTCCTGGTCATGAAATCCTAGTGAATAAACAATTAATTCCTCTTTCAGGTGACATGGGAGAGCAAAAGTTTCTCTTATGTGGGCAAATTGTTCTTTAGGCCCCGTAGATAATTCCAATCATTTTTAAGGAGGAGGATTTAAAAAGGATAATTTCTAAGATTGATATTGTTTGATTTGAAAAACTGGCAGACCTAAGGTTGACTTAGGTGCCTATCATTTTAACACCTCCCAGTTGATAATGCAGTAGATTTTCCTAAGTGGATGAGGCTACATTTTTGGATGCTTTATGTTGTCAGATGTTATGGGAGAAGTCACAGTATACCATATATTACTGGGAAAAGCCCCTTGCCCCCATCCATCATCACAGCAACACTGGCAACAGTGGCTGCAGAAGGCTTCCCTGAGAGTTCTCCATGTAATTTCATTCCAATTTTAGTGACAGTATGCCAACATTGCCTGAAAAGACTGTATTTGACTGGCAACTCTGATCTGAATACAAAGTGTCCTATTCTTCCTGTGTCAGAATTAAATTAAAAATAAAATTCAGTTTCAGCATTTTTGTTTATTTTTGAAAAATTTCAGTATATCTTCGAAGAACAAAAATTCGGGTACATGGAGCCTATGGTGACTGTTAAACACCTAGGTTGGAAAGTACCTTTTTGTAGACAATAGTTACTCGGCACTTTTGCCAGCTTCATTGTATGAGGCAAATTAGAGAAATGTTGGCTTGGGCTACATTATGTAAAACACAAAACAAAGCCAGATTAAGAAACTACCCAGTCTTTAGATGGCCCACTGTTTTGAGAAGAGAAATAAAATGTTCCTTGTTAGGTAATTATGAATCTTTTTGTGTTCATTTGGAGCAACTAAACTTTAGGGCACACATTTAAAAAATAATAATTTTAAGAGGACAATAAAAGGGAATTTTGAAGAATCATCAGAGTATCAGATTGAGTCATTGTTATTTAGCAATTAATTTGCAAAGGCATTGTTCTTCTCTGGTTTATTTTTCGTGGATTACATGTCCCAATTTGGTCTTTCTTCTCCTTGCTCTCCCTTGCAATATCGTAAACCTTGATGGTGATTTTACATTTGCTTAGTATGTTTCTTCCTACTGGATCTCAAATCCCTTTGTAATCATTTCCAACTCATTAGAGAGCTGCAAACAATTGTCGCAATTCTGAAGCCGCCAAATAGGTTCTACCAGCTTCCTTTAATTTAAATGTTATAAACACCTTACGGATGAATAGTTCCATTTATTTTCTAACCTGATGACATTTTTAACTTCAGTATAGCCATTTATAATTAAAATAAGGGAGGGTCTTTTAAATGTTTATAATATATTTTATTTTAGCACACAACAGATTAAAGTTAAAATAATAGTGTGCATTGGGGAGGGAGGGAAGGAAGGAGAAAGGAGAAGAGAGAGAGGAAGGGAGGCAGAGAAAGAGATAGAGGTAAAGAGAAACAACACTAAACAGTTTTCCTAGGGAAATGCATAGATGTTTTGTAAGCAGAACAGAAAATCTTAAGTTATTTAAAGATTTACATCAATACTGATTAGTTATGCTAATAAAAAAAGATTTAAAATAAAAATGGTTCATTCAGAAATATTTTATTTTTTGGAAATATCTTTTTTTTCCTGTTAAAATGAATGTATTTGTGCTTCGAAAATTTACTTTAAAAAGAATAATGATTTATGTTGGAAAGGTCTAAGTGAAGAGGAGATGTGCAGTTTTGAAGCTTCCCTCCTATTTTGCCATTTTATTCACCTCTGCTCAGATCTTCATTCCAATTTCGAGAGCCTCAAATTGATATAAAACAGCAGTCATATTTATTCTTTTATTGTTACTGTAACTGCTTCGCTCAATTTTGATCTATTGGGATATTATGAGAAATTGTTTATTTCTTGTTTCCTACCCTTCAGAAAAGTTGAATCCAGATTACAGAGTTTTCTGATAATTTTCGACAATTACAAATAATACAGCATCATTTAGGAATGCAGTCTCATTTCATATCTAACACTTACCCTGTACAGCCCCTGGTATAGTCTAGAGCTATTATTTTGGTCCATGAAAACATAAGTGAGGACTTGTGAGCAAGAATGGTAGTGGGTCCAGCCTTTGGGGTTCTCTTTTGGACACCTTATTACATCTTTATTCCTGTCTCAATAGCTGATTGGGGGCAGGGAGGAGTCATTGGTAATTCTTATCATTAGGTAAGAAGACCCAGTTCTTTTTACCTAAGAGGAGATTTGCCTGTAGTGGGGAAATATTTCTCTTCCTTTTTTTTCCCCACTAAAGTGCTAACTTATTGACCTTTAAAAATCTACAGAGTTGTTTTTAAAATGTATTTTTTTCTTTTGGCAGTAAGAATATATAACATACCCTCAGACAGCACACTATTGCTGACTATAGTTGAACAGTAGATCTCTAGAGCCTATTCTTATTATTTAACTGAAGCTTTATGCCCACTGATTAATCATTTCCAATTTCCCTACCCCTAGTCCCCACAGAGATCATTCTACTCTTGATTCTATAATTTTGATTATTTTAGATATCTTCTAGAAGTGGACTCATAATATTTGTCTTTTTGTGACTGGGGTGTTTTTTCATTTAGCATAATGTCAAAGTTCATTCTTATTGTTACATATTATAGAATGTCTTTTTACAAAAAAGATAAATAGTATTCATAGTAAATATGTACCATATTTTCTTTTCCATTCATCTTTCAATGGACATGGGATATATTTTCCATTTGTTTGTATCTTATTTAATTTCTTTCACATATGTTTTGTAGTTCTGAATATATGTTCTTTTACCTTCTTAGTTACATTTATTCCTAGGTATTGAATTCTTTTCTATGCTATTATAAATGGAATTTCTTTCCTAACTTACTGTTCAAGTATCTTTTTGTGCACATGTAGAAATATTTTATTTTATATTTGGAAATAATTATCAACTGATTTTTGTATGTTGATTTTGTGTCCTGTAACTTTTTTTTAATTTTTAAAATTAACATTTCTTTTGGGAGTCTTGAGGATTTTCCGTATGAGTCATGTTGTCTGCTAATGCATAGTTTACTTCTTTTCCAGTTTGGACAATTTTTATTTCTTTCTCTTGCTAATTGTTCTGGCTAGGACTTTTAATACTTGTTGAATAGAAATGGTAAGAGTTGGTGCCCTTATTTTTCCTGGTCTTTCAATTTTTTACCATTGAGTGTGATGTTTGTTAGCTGTCGATTTTGTTTTTTATTCTGTTAACATCATTTTATGCAGGTAGTGGCAGTTTCCACAAGATATTCAGCTGGAGAACCCATTTTCTGTGGAAGGAGACAGTTATCTCTGCTGTGAAATAGCCCTTCCCTTGAGGCTAACAATCCTCAGGTGGATGCCTCTGAGACCTTCCCAACCAATGCTCTCCCTGTACAGATGAAAAGTGAGAGGAAGGGTAGAATGGGGAATCATAGAAGTAGGGTTACTTCTGGAGCATCTTCAAGATAGCTCTGTGACTCCTCTTTAGCAAAGAAATCAAAGATAGCTTTTGGGCAGCTCTTCTCATACTTTCAGCTTTAGGGTTTACCTGGGCTTCTGGAAAAAGGAAAATTATCGCTCAGTAATCTGTTACACTATGTTGTCTTAGTATTTTCATTGGTGGCATGAGAGGTAATGAACATCACTGGTTAAGTATGCTTCTCTTCACAGAGGAATTAAAAGCTTTGATATTATAAACAGAGAAGTATTTAAATACTATCGATGTCATTATTAACTGAATGTTGAACACAATGCCCATGTATTCTTCAAAATCAAAGGCCTTACTGAGTGCAGGATGACAAGGAGAAGTGCATCCGAGTGGCAAGGTGTCCACATGATGACCGTGTCCATTATGATGTCTTTCACACTTTTAAACACACTTTTAAAACATCGTATCCTCTTACTTATAATGTATGGTTAACTAAGTAGCTATCAAATTTTGATGAAGTGTTTCACTATTTCCTATATTTCCTATATTGCCTAGGGCTATATAGGAAACACTTTTGTTGAAGTGTTTCACTATTTCCTATTGCCCTAACAAAATTTGTTAGCTACTTAGTTAACCATACATTATTTCAGTAATTATTTGTTTTAGTCATCATTTTTTATATTTTCAGATCGTTTATCTAAGAACTTTGCTTATTTTTGAGATGTTACACTTGAGTTTTGTTTCCTACTTTTGATTTTTAAGTTACATACCATGTCAAAACTTGTTTAATTTATATTAACTGAGCATTTCTTCAACGATAAGCACTTAAGAATGTATTTCTTTGAATGGATGAAATTCAACATAATAAACATTACTGATATCAGGTCTCCCTCATCAGTTAAGACTCAGAAAACTAGGAGGGCAGCCATTACTGATGACCCATGGCATGTAGTTAGGGACAAATTTGGAGTGTGCATTTTCCTTTTACCACAAAAAACTTACAAAATCTTGGTGATATCTTTCATACCAGTGGAATCTCTTCTTACTTCTCTTTTGCAAGCTTTGGACAGCATGATTTTTTACTTCTCTCAATGTTGGTCCACTTTTTTAATGATCCATCCTGATTGGCAGTTTGTGATTTTATAATCTCTTTTTAAAAATATTTTCCCTCTGAATCATATTTTCAAATTTCAAGGTTTAGAAATATAAAACTTGTGAGGCTGAATCAATCAGAAATTATTTATAAAGTTCAAAAGAGAATTCTTTATACATCACACACCAATTTTAAAATTAAAAAAATGATTAAATGGATTTTGAAGTGACTAATATGAAAGATAATTTATGGATAGATGAGGGAGAATCAATCTATAGACATTGTTTTTCATCAGACCATTATCAGTTTGGTAACATTATATGTAACATCTTTAATTGATTTTTGTTTTACTACTTTTGTAGGTTTTTTTTTTTTTTTCTTTTCTAAAGCGGTACAAAATGGAAGGTGTAAATGATAATTATTATGGTAGGCCTAGGGAAACAGGGAATTGGGTAGGAATGTATATTTCAATGTATGACCATCTGCTAGTGTCATAGATCATGTAGCATATCTTTCAGATGGAGGAAGAGTCAACTAATAAAATCTAACATAAAAGAGCTGATTTTACTATTGAACTTCCATTTTCTTAAAATCAGATCAAATTAAGAAGAAGATTTGAAAAAAAAACCTCATATGATTTCTTAGGCTGCTATAATAATAACATTAATTACAGAACTTTTCATTACATGTGTATTTTGTTAGCATTCCTAGTTAGCCAACCTTTTAGATATACATTTGATTCATTTTTATTAAATAGTAGTATTACCCTTAGTCCATTTCTAAATGTCATCAATGGCAGAATTGCTTAATCTTATTTTGAAACTGGAATGTGAATATTTCAAAATGATGTTTTTAGAATTATTCCAGAGTTCCTTTATAGCATTTTGGGTCTTGTAGAAACCCACTACAGAAAGCAACATATTTATTGAATCAGGTCTAACAACTTATCACACTGTGTTCTTATTCATAAAGGACATATTTTGACCAGTGAATCTTATCTACGGTGTTATTTTGCTTTTTATATTGTACTCTTTGGTATTTCACTGGCTCATTTCATCTCTATGCAGAGATTTCCATTTATTTATCAACTCGTTGATAAGTAACAATAGAAAGCTGACTGAACACACTTCCCTGGCTGTTTGAAATCTCAAAAGGTAAACAAATATTTTTCTAGAATTTCCGAATCAAGAATATAGTAATTTTATGAATTTTTTTCTGGGTTTTTATGGATCTGTCTTCCATTAAATAGTTCAATGTTGTTTACTTTTTTAAAACCAGATCAAATACCGGTAATTAGTTAAAACCAGGAGCCTTGGTACTAACTCAACTTTTAGTTAAAAAAAAATCAATGACTTCATATAATCACTAATATGGACTAAAAATTTGAAAACCTCACTGCTCAACACTTTTAAGTCCTTTCATCAGAATTAGGAATTCAGTTATGCCTTTAAAAGATGCAACTAAGGAAGCATAGGATCGAAGAGATGCTGCTGGATTTAAGTACAGATTAGCCTTCACTCTGACAATGCAGCTTTCTATCTTTGGGTTAGATTTCAAGTGGCAAAGCATTTGTTGCTTCAGCTTTCTCAGATCATAAAATGATCATGTCTGTTGACACAATTACAGATGCTGCTATTCAAGACTGGAGAGTGATTGAGGAGAATTTCAAAGAGAAAATAGAATGTACCCAGTTGCAAATGGAGACACGTGTCACTTCAGAGGCAGTAAACTCACTACTCTTAGGCTGAAAAATAAGATTGAAAATTTCAGTTCCAATTTAAAGTAATGGTTTACATGCAGACCAAGTGGAGTTTGGGAAGTTCCAATTTACACTCATCTATTCCTGTACAGTTCAGAGGACTCACTGAATCAATTGAGAATTTTTTGTTCTGATTTTAAATACATTTCCCCTACTCTCGTCCCGGTGTAAGTTGTTAAAACATTTCAGTGGTATTTTAGAAGGAACTGGGGCACCACAAGATAATGTGATCTGTTCAAGAATTACCCAGCATGACAGTAATTGAAATGGGGTCTGAACCTTGTTGTTCAAGTTGCAGAATTTCTGCTGCTCTTCACTGGATCCTGAAGTTATCGAGAGCTGACACTTTCTTCAATATCAATACTGGACTTGTTCTGGCTTTGCTGCTATCTGCAGCCTAGTTCCTTATGTAGATTCTTTGCACCATTTACTGGCTATGATATTCTCTGACAAAATGCATGTAAAGGTGCGTTGCCTCAGTGTCTGTCCCTCTTCACAAATTGTTGATGCTTTCTCTCTACTTGGCTCAGTTCTTGACTTCCTGATTCCTAATCTCTTTCTGGTCTCTGACTGTGTTCATCACTTTGAACTTTACAGCATCTCTCTGTTTTACTGATGTCTTACCATTTTTTTCATATTGAAAATGATGGACTGCTTCTGTTAAGGCCATTGAGGTACTTTCATCAACACTTATTTGAAAGATGCTGCTTGGAAAACAATATATGGAGGTGAGAGGGTAGCTCTATGATTGATCTGCTGTGTTTCACACTGAGCTTTGCCATTTTGCCATTTCCTGTGAATTTTCTGTATATATACTTTGCTATAATTCTAGGCATGCATAAGATATGGTAATGAATGAATCAGGGGTTCTTATTGAGAAACCTCCTAGAACTTTCTTTAAATCACCTCATTACATTAGTGTTAGCTGGAATTTCATATTTTAATTCTTGATTCCCAGTGAGTTCTGCAATGTCTGGAGACAGTATCCCTGTGAACATCCCAGGAAAATCTTCTGACCTCTTCTCTCATGGGGCCGTCCCCCTGCAGGATGCTTATTTTCCAGAGCAAGAATAGAGTTCTATCTTGTTTTTCTTTGTTTCTTCTTCTGTCCTCTGTTCCATCCATTTAAAACAATACTTGTTACTATGTCCATATTTTTTTCAAGTAGTTTATAAATCCTCAATAGTCCTAAAAACACCAGTGAAGAAACCTTAACATCTATATTTGATTAGGGAATAGAACAAACATTCTCTAGAAGAAAAATACTCTTTTTTGGGTCCAAAAATACATAAAATACTCTTTTGTTTACATCTTTAATTTTAAATAATCTCAACCAGGGATGATGTTTGCAATGCTGGAGGTCCTTCTGTAAAGAAGACAGGTTTCTAACTAAACTTATAAAAGCATGTTCATTCTTTATTTTTATTTTCTAGAGAAAGACAGCTTCTCTATTTTAACTCTAGCTGCACTGTTACCCTGGCCCTGATTTGAGGCTTTCCCATATAGGTGCCAATCTGAAAACCCAAAACAATAATTGGCTTAACTGCTTGCCTTACTTTAAATTTAAAATTATCCAAACCTGCATCTGCTCTCAAGAGCCATTTCATTTCATGAACGCAAAGTATTTTGTCTCTCATTCAATTAACTGGGAACAAAGGGCTGTAACTCTCCAACTACATGTATCAAACTCCAAAACAGTTTATTTGGGGAAGTAAGAGTAAGAAGACACTCAAACTGTGTTTTTGACGTTTCAGAGATGGGAAGTTGGAAAGTTGTTTACTTTTCAACCCAGGTTTTGGTGCTTTATAGACATAGCCACTGCACTTTATTTTGTATTCTGAGATATGAGTTTTCCTTGGCATATTCTTTTCACAGTGACTCAAATTGCTTTTCATGGGCATTACCACATTTTAAGTAGGGAGGATTCGAATATAATGTTTGAAGTGGAATTTATTCTAAGGATATTGATATTCTACACTTACTTTATTCTAGGAAGAACAAACTATCTGGGCATTTACACCTATTTAAGTAAACAATCACCAAATATAAAATCAAACAAACATACAAAAACTGAGCAACTGGTCTGGGGATGTGGCTCAGTGTTAAAGCACCTGCCTAGCCTGTCTGAGGTCCTGGGTTCAATTCCTGGTACCATGCACAAAAAACTATAAAACTGAAAAATAGTCATTAAACGCTCATAGGACCTTCATTGAATACTCTGAGTGACAAATGTCAGAAGTCCTCTGAATAAGTTATTTTGCCTTCAAATTAATGTAATAATTAATTATAGTTATAAGTCAAGAGCAATTATAATTACAAACAATATATTAATAATCTGAGCAATTAAGAATGTGGAGTACAAGTATAGTAAATGCAGGTGTTTGTGGTAATAGTTCATTTCCAATAATTAATAGATGAGCCTGGAGCCTGATTTATGTGTGGCCAGGTAGGGATTCTAGTTAATGGCTCTTCCCAGCCTTATGTGGACTGGTGGTGATGGAGCAATATAAATTTCACCAGCTCCTGTTGGAGTCTGCCTAGCCCTGAGCCAAGGATGTGAAGATAATGCCTTGGCCTGAGCAATTCATCGGGAGCACCTTTCATCCTTTGCTTCACATTCAGCTATGGGCACTGTTAGTAGCCTCACTTGGCATTGTGTCATGGGATCAGGCTGTAATTTGTACCTTCCTCTCCTGTATTCACATAGATCAGATTAAGCTTCCCATGAATCTTTCAAAAGGATAAATTGCATCTGTTTTGTTCTATTAAGTGCTTCTGTTCTAAATAATACAATTTGTACTCTTTGTATCTTTTTTGTTAAAGTGTTTCTCTTAGTTTTGAGATCAAGATTTATTCTAAGTGCTCTTCCCGCCTCGTTTTGCATTGTAGGAAACACATTAATCATTTCCATGATGTTCAAAAAATAAGGGTTCTCTGTACTACAATTGGAAGCTCAAATTCCATCTTGAATCTCTTCTGTTATTTGTCAAATGGGAAATAAGGAATTTAAGAATGATAAATATTAACCATGTGATATTCTTAAGGTATTCAAATCAGTTATTATAATGTTGTAGAAAATAACACATGATGATAAAAAGGAAGGCTGGAAATAAAAAAAGCAAAGAAATAAAGTACTTCTAAAAACTTTTAGAAAAAAATAACTTTAGCTAACTCTGTTTTCTATCCTGATTTCTCCTTAAAAACAGAAAACTATTTCTAGGTTTTGTTTTATGATGTGCTTTCTTTTTTTTTGTTTTTCCCTCACATAGCCCTCTGTTGATCGATTTATTTTTTGTTGACTTGTCCAAAACTTATCTTTATGTTTTGATTTTTATCTCTAATTTCTTATTATGTCTGCATTCACACATTTACTGATTATAGATTTTGTGACTTTTCAGTTTTTCAAACTGAAACCATAAGCTTACCATTTTAGAAAACTCTTATTCAACTCATATAAATCTGATTTCTTTGAGAAATGACTGAATATATAGAATATTTCCACAACATAAAACACTGACTGGTCATTATATATGATCCCACAGGAGATAGGCTTTGAAATTTAAAGGAAAAATAATCAAGTATAAATGAGTACCATAAGCACTGGGAGAGAGAAGAAATTGTATTGCACATCATTTGTGGTTTGCTGAGTAATGAAACTAACTGCCCTGCCACTGGCAATCCAAAATGCATTCAGCTTTCATCTTGATTGTACATGTATTCTTTTAGTTTGATTGATAAGCTGTCATTGATTTGCTTTCCAGTTATATCCATAGTTACATGTGTGCAATTTTCACAAACATTATAACCTACCAAATCTCTGGAGATAGGGAAAAAAGCTCATGTACTTAAATGCAATGGAATCATATTTTATAAATGATCAATACAATTAGGTTAACCTCCAAAAATTTGGTGTCTTTGTTCAGATTGCTAAGCTGGACTAAATGTATTAAACTTCAAGTCATTCATTAGAGATAGAAACATTACAATTCATGGAAAGAAACATATCCCATTTAATTTTATTCATCCACATGAAAAATTCACTTTTGAGACTCTTGGTCAAACAAAATATTGTCTCAGTGAACTCAAGGTAACAAAACTGATATTTTAATGTTCTGTTTCCATCTTTAAAATGAAAAAGATATATTTTCAGGGGTGCATCACTGTACATATTTAATTAAAAATAACCAAAAAAGAATACAGCACAAAGGAAATGTCAGTCACATAGTAATGATACAGCACAGAAAATGTCAGTAACATAGTAATGAAACCATACCAACAATGCACACAGAACTGTATCAGAGAAACACATTTAGTTTTATATCAGAGACTCAAATCCTGATCTGATACCAAATCCTGATAAAGACAGAGATTTTCAAAATGTGTGGGTTAAAATGACTTTTAAGTTATGAAGGATGATTTTGTTATTGGAAGTTAGAAAATTAAAATGACATAAAAAGGCTGATACATTTTTATATTTAAAGATAAACCAAACCAACAACATATACAATCATTTTAAATATATGCAATCAGCTAAAATGGTCTAACATCTGATACATAATAAGTACTCACAAATCCTGTCATTACACATTTTGTTTTATAATTCAGAGTGAGGTTAACTGGAGATTCAAGCCTGGAAATCATTTATAATGAAGGGAAAGTATACAGAAATGGATTTTGGAGTATTAGTCTGTATTATGTGAGTCTCAAAAATGCACAAAGGGTGATGGTGCGTATTTACTCAAGTACACTTTACCATTATTTCCTAATGCCTATAAAATTTCAAGTTAGATTATCTCAAGATTGTACATTAAAAATATCATTAACACCTGTTCTTTATGGAATGCTAGGCTAAGTAACTTGATATGGATCTAAAGTATAAGTCATTTTTAAGGCACTTATTAGACACCATCCCTGACTTAAAAGAGATTAAAAGCTAATAAAATAGTTAATTATAATGTACAAGCATAATGAAATTATCATATAAATGATACAAACAAAATTGTATGAGACTAGACAAGAAATGGGCACTTATAGTTTAAATAATCAGAGACAGATTAATGGAAGAGGCATTTGAAATAAGAAACAGTAGTGTCTTAACAGGAATGGAAGAGCTGGATGTGGTAGCACTTGCCTGTAATCCCAGCAACTCCAGAGGCTGAGACAAGAGGATAGAAAGTTCAAGGCCAGCCTCAGTAATTTAGGAAAACCGTCTTAAAATAAAAAAATAAAAAGTGCTACAGGTATAATTTAGTGGAAGAGTACCTCTGGGTTCAATCTCCAGTACCACAGAAAGAAAGAAGAAAAAAAGAAACAGAGAAAGAGAGAGAGAGAGACACACACACACAAGAAAAGAAGGAAGGAAGAAAGAAATGGAAGGGATGAATAATAGCCATAGAAATAAAGCAGATATCTCTGTAAGAAGAGGTGAATACAAAAAGTTTTGAACCACATAATTCCTGTAGGGGCATTTTATAAGATGGTCAAGAGATATACTGGGGCTTCAAATCATGTTATAAATTTTAAATTTTATTTTGAGAATAAATGAGAATCAGTGAAAAGTTATTGTAATTCTCCATCAGGGAAGTAAACAAGTAAAAGGGGACACATAGAATATCTTTTATTTTTATCTGACTGACTTATATGTGCAGGATGAAGTGAAAGAGAAAGAATGACTATGTGCCCATGTCCTGTATAGGGAGAGAGCAGGTAATTTTGGAGGTGTGGGCTGGCTGGAAATAAAAACTTCAAAGGTAATATTAAGAAATAACACAAAAAACACTGGAAATTAATCAAAGCAGGGGTCTGATGGTTGGGACCTCATGTGTATGAGCCTAACGAAGAGAGAAGCCTGCAAATGCTTTATTTATAGGAGTACCCACCAAAGAGAATCAGTAAAAAGCATCTTTGGGAAAACAGGATAGGAGTGGGTAAAAGAGATTGGTGCTTGGCAGGTTACACTCACCTCCAGGTAGCTGTGTTTGAACCTGGGGCTGTGAGCTAAGGCAGGGCACCAGCATGATCTGGGCTATATTGAACAGGGGAATTTCACTCAGGAATTCCCAGAAAAGCAGTTTCCCTGTCTTAGGTTGGCTCAAACAAATCCACAATTTATACATGGTTTTCAACAATTGTGCAATTCCTTTATGGTAGTCAAGGCATGGCAATATGATGTGTGAATTCAGGAGGACAGAGTTGTGGATGGACAAAAGGAAAGATATATGTTGTGGCTGATATAGAGTATGAAAAGATTTGGAAAAAAGTAAGGAAATCAAGAGGAAAATACTGTAGGTCAGATGATGAATCACTTTCACAAACATTGAACTTTATGTCACATATTAGGACTGTTTCAGTGCCTGGTCAGCAGGCCACCGGAAATGTTCTAGTCTGTAAGTAACTAGATCAGGACTGAAGTACAGCAATAATGTTTGAAGCCTGGAAATCGACAGGTCAGAAAATGTTAAGGATAAAATCATGAGCAGAACTAGGGAACCAAGAAGGAAAAGTGAAAGAGCAGAGAAAACAGCAGTGATGGTTTTCAGACGTCAAGAAATGGGGTTCAAAAATGAGGGGGATTGAAAACAGGTCGTTTCATTTGGATGCTGATACCTTTCTCCTGAGTTTTTAAGATGACTAGACAGCTAGTTTGTATGGGCATGATGGTACAGAGGGTATACATGATTGTTTCCAAGTGATGGTTCGAGAAGAAATGAGGAAAAAGAATGCAACTGTGAAACACACAGATATATCACAATATTTTCTAGGTCTAGGAGATCAGGATATATTTAAAGAATAATACAGCAATGTTATTTTATACTATTATGTTACATAGCAAATACAGTATTTCCTTACTTTTCCCCTTTTTCATATCTGTGATTATGATATCTCAGAACTGAGGATGCGTACGTCCATTTTTTCCCCCTTTTTCCCTCAATTAGACTTGCTAGCTATGTGCAATATTTATTGACTACTAATGAGTTCATCATCTCTTCTGTCTTTTACTATTATTAACTTTTTCTTCTACTTTTATTAGCTTTATGCATGATTCTTGCCTCGCTTCTAGAGTTGAACACTAAGTTAATTTGTTTTCATTACTTCATATTTTATACTAATACACTGAAGAACACAAATTTTTGCTTTAAGTAAGATTTTTCCATATCATTTAAGTTTTATATACAGTATCCTCCCTCTTATTTTATTTCTAAATGGTTCTAATTGTAGTTTTGACCTGCCTTATTGAAGACAGTTATTGTTTCATTTCTAAGTGGTTGTGTTTTATGTTTGTGATCTTAATTTATTTCTAGTTTTACTAAAAGCTGTTATCAGAAAATGAGGCCTAAACAATTTCTTAAAAAAAAACTTAAGAATTTCTTTATGATCTATCTTTTCAATACATTATCACTGAACTTTGGAATTTGTTATTTATCATTTTTCTGACATTTTTTCCTTATTTATTTTCCCCCAAAGCACATGCAAGTTAAATTTTCATTTAAGTCTGGGGTTTTGGGCCCACATTATAATTTTGTCTGTTTGTTTATATTTATATATACTATAAAATTATTTTTTTATAGTTTTTATGGTTTGGATATTAGGTATCCCCCAAAAGCTCTTGTGTGGGACAATGCAAGAGCATTCAGAGGTTGAAATTATTGGGTTATGAGAACCTTAGCCCAATCAGTGCATTAATAATTAATACCTTCCTGGGGATTAACTGAGTGGTAACTGAAGGCAGGTAGGTTGTGGCTGGAGGAGGTGGGCATTGGAGGCATGTGTTTGTATCCGGCCAGGGGAGTCTCTCTACTTGCTGATGTACTGCCTTGAGCTGCTTTCCTCCACCACATTCCTCCACTGTGATCCTCTGCCTTACCACAAGCCTTAAGGAATAAAGTCAGCCATTTGAAACCATGAGCCCCCAAATGAACTTTTCCTTCTCTAAAATTGTTCTTGTCAGGTCTTTTGGTCACAGTAGCAAAAAAGCTGACTAAAACAATAGTTGAGTCCAGTTTTGTAATTAGGTTTGCTCACAGTATTGTAGATTTCTCACATGCTTCAGTGATCACAGTCTTATTATGGCTCCCTTTCTGAATTTCTCAAGTTTGCCTTAATTTTCAGTGGACTGCATTACATAGTCAGGCAAACTTAAACAATAAAATGTTTTTTATATTTTATGTTTTCTTAGTGATTACATATTGTTTTATTCTAGTGCTCAAATGTGAAAAGTAGCTTGGCAGGTTAATTATGTGATCATAAGATTTTCTTCTAAAAAACAGTTTTGCTTCCTTTTAGTCTGCATTTGTGTTGAGATAGCGATGTTTGGGAGTATCATTTAATTTTTTTCCCTAGATAACCATTTTTGGTCAAATTTGAATTTTATTAGCATCTTCTTTCACTTGTAAACTCCTACCCAAAATAGCTTATGTTTTTGCCAGTCTCTCCTATTGATTAGACTTTCAATTTATTTCCATGGATGTTTCTGCAGGAAACCAAACCAAACCAAACCAAACCAAACCAAACAAACAAACAAACAAAAAACGCTTTTTTTCTTTATACTTTATTTTCTTTAACAATTGTTTTGGTTTCTCCTTCAGAAATGTTAACTATCTGCCCAGTGGCTCAGGAGGCTGAGGATCTCAAATTCAAAGCCAACCTCAGCAAAAGTGAGACAATAAGAAACTCAGTGTGACTCTGTCTCTAAATATAATACAAAACAGATCTGGGGATGTTGCTCAGTGGTCGAGTGCCCCTGAGTTCAATCCCTGGTACCAAAAAATAAATAAAGTTAATTATCTGTATTTTTTTCTCCATAGTCTCTGTCTTCTATTTCCTTCCATATTTTCTTTATTTTTTAAAAAATATTTTTTAATTATAGATGGACACATACCTTTATTTTATTTATTTTTGAATGCGGTGCTGAGGATGAAGCCCAATGCCTTTTCTATCATTTTTCTATGTCTATCCTTTTCTCCCTCCCTTGTTTGAGATTTATAAGTTGGCCTTCACTTCAATAATTTGATTATACAAACTCTATTCTGTACCCCAATGTTTGCCGTGTGGATTTTTATTTGACATTTCATATCTAGTTCCCTGAACTTTTCTGTTTCTTATTTGTCTTCTTTTTTCATTGGGCTTTTTATCATTGGTTTCAACTGATTCTTGTTAAAAAAAAATGTTTATTAAACATTTTATAAATATTATTTAAAAGTTCATTGGTCCTAAGGCTTATCTGGAAAACGTGAGCCCCCATACTTCTGCTTTTATATCCAAAGGCCCAAGGCAATTACATTCAATTATTTGTTTTCTTAATGTGTTTTATCCTTGGTTGTAAATATCAGGCTTACACTTACTTTCTACTTATTTTTCTGTGATGTCAGTTTATATTGACTTCATACTATGCAATATCAGGAATTATCTCCGATACCCATTCTCCACTGCCATTTGTACTTCCTGTCCTATCATATTCCCAATAAAGGAACACTATGACTTATGTTATCATGGTCACGTAGATGCTGTTCAAAAATTTGCCACCGAGTACATTTTACTTTTGCTTTCCTGGAATTTTTCCCTGTAGCTAATAATCATTACTTTAAAAGTAATTTGTTTGGTTGCTTAGTGGATTTTTTAAAAACGTATATATGTACTTGGAAACAATTAACTCCCATATTTTCCTAGAGGACAGCTGGTTAACGAATAAGTTTATGTTCTGAGACTCTCTCTCCCCAGCACAGCTTGCCTCTCAGAATCTTCCTGTTCGTCATTCTGGGGATGTTTTCCACCTTTCTTTTGTGGCGAATCTCCTGTTTTCTATAGCCAACCCCTGTCACCTTCCTTTACTTTCTCTTATTTAGGCTTCCTGAGACTGAGGAATGAAGGATATGGGTTTTACATATTTTTTCTTTTAGAACCTGAATATATAAAACACCTCTTTTATCCTCATTTTATTATTATTGTATTTGAAAAATAGGTTGCTGATATCAAGATTGGAAATCATTTTCCTTTCAGATGGAAAGGGTCTCTCTCATTACTTCCTGGTTCTCAGGTTTCAGATACTCTATTCTTTGCAACCTTATTTGGGAATGGGGAGAAGTGCCCCAAAATATATTAAGGTCTTCTATTTATTCCCAGTATTCTGAAATGTTAGACTATATATCCTGATGTTTCTATATTTTTTGTATCATGTGGGAATCTTAATAGGAGTTTTTAATCTAGAATTTTATGCGTTCATTGTGGAACTTTTTGTTTGATAATCCCAATTTCCTATTTTCCCTTTCTTGAATTCTTATTATAGATCTTGGGTCTTTTGTACTGACACTTTAATTACTTTTTTTCTGATCTATTTCTCTATGTTTTTTGCTCTAATTTCTGAGAAATTATTTCAAGTTTACCTTCTAATTTGTTTATTGTTTGCATTTCTGAAGTTATAATTATGATATCTAGAATTATAACTAATGATTCCTATTGATAATATAACTATAAATATATTACTACTAATAATAATTAAATTAACTTACAAGACTTTTCATGCTCTCTGACTAGTTTATACAACTTGTTTCATGAGTGCATTTAAAAATATCTCTGAAGTTATGAATAATTTTTAGACACTTTTCTCTCCACACATCACCTATGCTTTCTCCAAATTGCTTTTTTCTCTTATTTGTATGATTTAATATCTGTTTTCATAGTAGGAAATTTCTTCAAGTACCTTAGGATCCTTGACTTCCACTCATAATTAGTGACATGTTTTTTTAAAGAGCTGATTTAAAATTCTCTGCACATGGATTTGTTTCTTGACAGTGGGTTTCCCTGAGAAATCCCCTAATGTCCAAACACTTGGACCTTTCTTTTAGGTTGCTGAATCTAAACATTCCCAAAGTTGTATTTTCAAATACCTAGCTGATAGTATTCTGGGATCCAAAAAGAGAAGAGGGTTGGAAAACTCAAAATACAGTATGTAGTTTTCACTTGGTACAACTAATTTCAATGCAACACCCCGATTCCAACAGTGCCAGTTGTTCTGCATCCAAGAGATCCTTTGTTTAACTGTTCAGAAACAGTACTATTTAGCAGTATTTTAAATAAGACATGCTAAATGGATGCAGTAACCTTTATGATTCTCTTAGATGGAATGAAATAGTTAGAACTGTCTTAGTGGGAAACAGTGTTATGATTACAAGGGAAATGGAATCACTAGGGTTCAATTAGTGAGGTTCTTGTCAGTGTGACCAAAATATCTGACATAAAAATCTGAGAGGAGGAAAATTTTATTTTGCCTCATGGTTCAGAGGTTTTAATCCATGGTCAGTTGACTTCAAGACAGAAACACCATGGAAGAAGTATATAGCAAAGGGTGAAGAAAAGCTGCTTTGGTCATGGCAGTGGAGAATCAGAGAGAGAGAGAGAGAGAGAGAGAGAGAGAGAGAGAGAGAGAGAGAGAGAGAGAGAGATGAAAGGGAAAGAGACAGATAAGGTCCCCACAGGCATGCCTTCAATGACCTATGTCCTTCATTCATGCCCCACCTGAGTAGTTTTCACATCCTTCCAGCAGCCCATTCAAAATCTTAACTACTCAATTGGATTAATCCTATGATGAGGTTGAAGTCCTTATGATCCAATCAGTTTCCAAAAGCATCACCCCTGGACATTGCTGCTCTGGGGATCAAGACTTTAGCACTTTAGGGACATTTGAGATTTGAACTATAGCAAGAGTATATATTGTATTTTCAAAATGTAAAACCCAATTTTGTTTTATTCTAAGGTGTCCTAGGTTAGTCAGCTCTCTAGTACTGTAGCATATACCTGAGATATTTAACCTATAAAAGAGAAGACTTATTTTGGCCCATGGTTTTAGAGTTCTAGCCCATGATCAGGTGAACTCTTTGCTTTTTGACCTCTGGTGGGGGCACCAAGTGGCAATGGTGGGGAGCACATAACAGAGCAAATCTGGTCACCTCATGACTAACAACTGAAAGAAAGAGAGGAAGGATTCAGGGCCTCCTAATCCCCTTCCAAGTCACACTCTCCCCCAATTATCTGGAGACCTGCCACTAGGCCCCACCTCTTAAAATTTCTACCACCTTCCAGTAGTTCCATGCTGGGGACCAACCCTGTGCCATGTGTACCTTGAGTGACACACAGGATCCAAACTATTGCATGTCCTATGTGAACAAACTCTTTAAATAAATGATTAACACATTATTTCAATTCTTCTTTATTCATCTATTATAGATTCACCCTTCCTTTTTCATTCCCAGTGAAATGACCCTTCTGATAAGACTCATTGTGTGTTTCTCTGTAGAGTCTCTCCTGTCTAGGGTGATATTCCCTTCACCTAGACTACTATTTTAAGTGTCTTATGCCTCCTGTACTGCCTCCTATCTCCCCTGCTTCCTATTATGGATGTTCCTGATGCAGTCAATTTTATAAAATATTTAAGATATATATTAAATTATTATGTGTCATGCATTACCCTGGGAGTGATGTGGAGCTCCTAATAAAATGTGAACTGGTATGTGACTTTGGGTCCAATGGGTTTCAGTGTGTTAACCCTCATTAAATAGCTGTGTGATGTGTGGCATGTTACCTAATTCCCTGTGACTCCTTAAAAAAATGTTGCTGAGAAGTGGGGAAGCAGATTCTTAACTCACTGGGTTGCTATAACAATCTAATGTTAAGTTCTTAGAACACTTTCTGGCACACGGTATGCCATCCGTAAATGTTAGTTGCTATTATAATTATTGTTGTTGTTATATTTATGTTGTATTCATTCAGAAATATTAGTGACTTGCATCTGAAAATTCTCTCCAGAATCCTTTTAGTATTCTGAAGCTTTCTGCTTCTTCCAGTCTTCTATGAATAAATGTCCATTGAGCCATATGGAGTAAGACTGAAAATGGAGAAGTGTTTTTCACTGAGGAAAACATGTATCGTATTGTTCAAAATATCTTTTATAATGAACTATCTCAGTTTCTGCATGCGTTAATAGATTAATGCAGGAAAATAAGAAATATGAATAATTAAATAGAATATTCTGAAAGTTTACAACATTACCATTGGAGAATTTTACTCCTGGACTGATTTTCATACTATAAACTTCCACTTATCTTTATCAATGAAGGATCCATTTAATTAAATTTAGTTACCATAAAACATTGGTACATTTACTTAATATGGATATTCATGTATGACATATAAGTTATATTTTAAGATTTAACTGACTTTTAAGTCAAATAAATATTATCAATATGGTTGAATAATAGTCAGAAAAAAGTCATATACTAATACCATTCTGAGAAATTAAAGTAGTTGTTTACATGGAAAACATTTAGATGAATTATTCCTACATTAAAAGCTGTATTGAAGAAAATTATTTGAAACTAATTTTGGTCATCGAAAATATAATAATCATGAACATAGTAATGCAATCATACCTCAATAGCTTATGATTAAAAATTATCCTATAGTATTCAAATTGGAATGAGCATAAATTTTACGCCAAGTGATTATTCTGCTTCAGTACCCTCATGATAAATACCACACATTCCTTGAACATTTGCATATCCGCTGTGTTGGGAGGAAACTTTGTATAGGATTGCTGTATCCCATGAAGCAAAAACACTGCAGGATAGACTTTCTGCATTCTTCCCTTAGGGTACTCATCCCACAAACATACCCTCCACTCACACTTCAGATCTGTTACAAACGCAGTCTAGGTACAGGGCACCACAATACATGGCTTTCTCTGCATACAGCTAGAGTGGACGATGGCACATCTGGGGTGGCAATTACCAAAACCAGCATTAAGAGCTGAGCTTCTGGGAAAATGAAAGCAAAACAGAGCAGATCTGGATGAAATTCAGAGACAGTGACTTTTTACTTGTTGCTGCTGACAATTGTCAGATAGACCTGCTATATTTAATTATCGGTAGAAATGGGTAGTTTCTTTCTAGTGTTGCCTCTCAGTCTCAAGTCAAAGGATGTGCAGTGTTCCTGCCTGTCATTTACATTTTTTTTTAAAGATCTTAACATGTTGTATCTTTCCAACATTCCCTAAAGGTGTGTGTCGGTGTGCTGGGTTTCCTCAGAATTGTTTTCTCTGAAGCTATGGATGAAATAACCTAGAAACCTTAGAGATTTAGGAAAGAACAAGTTTAGTACTCAGATCTGCCTATTGCCTAAAGCCAGGCTCCTCAAATACCTAGTGGAGAGCAGTAGTAAATGTATCATTATAGATATGTCTCCAATGCATTCTTTTTACTAATCAGTTTGTATATTTGTCAAACATGAAATTCCTGACCTATCCTCTTTCTTCAGATAGGTGATGGGGGGTAAAATAAGATGTTCCTGAGATTAATGTATTCTCCATCTGAAGGGAAAATAAATACATCATTAGACAATTAGAGTATACTAGAGCTATAATAAAGGTATGTACTAGAGACTTTTGAAAACCAGGGAGGACGAGATCTACCTGTGGAAAGTAATGTAGATCAGAGAGGACTTCACAGAAGAGCTAAATTTTATCTCATGAAGGTGACCAGGGACCCTAGATGTTCACATCTTTTCTTCATGAAATGTGACTGTCCTTGGGCAACACTGACCACTTCCTCATTTCTGAAATTAACTATTTCATTGCAACTATTTCTTGGACTTTCATCTGGATTCTTTCTCACTTTCCATCTGGCTGTATTCAAACATTTATTTCTTTATTTAGTATTAGTCCTCACTGATTTTCCTAAATCTGCTTCCCACATTATTTTCTGTCCAGGGTTCTACTTGTGCCTTCTTCCCTTTATACTTTCTATCATTTCCATTGGTGAATATTCCCTTTCAAATATTCATGGCCTCAATTGCTTTGCATATGATTGTGCTTTTGATACTTTCCTCCAGGCAATCCTGACTCATATGTGCATGAGCCAAGTCATGATCTGCTTTTTAAAACCAGTCATTCTTTTCTACTGCCTTTTCAATGAAGGACCAGGCTTCTAATTCACTTGTCCTTTCATTCCTTCTCCATTTACTCAACAAATATTTATGGATCCCTATTAGGTCTAAGTCACCACATTAGGCTATAAGGATGCAATGGTAGAAAATTTGACCTGGCCCCTACTGTCAAAACAAACAAACAAACCAAATTAGTGCTTACTAAAGTTGGCTCAGAATTACTGTGTAAGCATCATTAGAAGGAGGAGGACTTTTTGAAATTTCAACTTAGTGACCCAAGAACCTACTGAGCTTTAAGTTCTAAGAATCAGGAATATGTATTTTAACTAAAAACTATACGTGATTCTTAGTGACATAAACTAAAATTTTAAGCAAGCAGTTCTTTAAATAAAAATAAAAGCAAACAAGTACATAATTACATCTTATAAAAGTACGATGGAAGAACACTACAAGAACTAAGAAGTTTCAATAAATAAGTGTCATCAAGTATCCCGCAGTTACACAGGAATATGATTACATATGGCCAGGTAGGTTAGTGATGAATCAGATATGAGAAGCGGAAGTTAGTGAATGCTAAGGATGAGTGACAGATCAGAAATCTCGAAGCCATCTTTTGGTTCCTCTCCTGCCCTGACTTCTGTTGTCCTTATTATATCTAAATTCATCTCATTTTCCTTGTTACCACCCCTCTCACATATTCACAGGCCTTTGTCTTGCCTGGCATCATGGTAGCATTCCCCTGATTCTTACTTGAGCTGCTATACCACCATCCGATCTGTCACTCCTATGACCTCACCAAAACCATTAAAAAAAAAAACAACAATATTTTCATGTCATATGTTTGCTTATTTGCTTAAAATCCTTCAATCCTTCCCTGTTATAGTTTGGATGTGAGGTGTCCCTAAAAATCTCACATACCAGACAATGCAAGAAAGTTTGGAGGAGAAATGATTGTGTTATAGCTTTAACATAATCAGTAAATTAATCCCTGATGGGATTAAGTGAGTGGTAACTGGAGGCAGGTGGGGTGTGGCTGGAGGAAGTGGTTCACTGGGGGCGTGGTCTTGGGGTATATATTTTGTATCTGGAGAGTGGAGTCTCTCTCTCTCTCCTTCCTGATCAACACATGATCTGTCTCCCTCTGCTGCAATGTTCAGCCTCACCTTGAGCTCCAAGGAATGAAACCAGCCTTCTATGGACTAAGACCTCTGAATCTGTGAGCCCTCAAATAAACTCTTCCTCTTCTACGCTTGTTCTGGTTGGGTCCTTTTAGTCACAGCAGCAAAAAATCTGCCTAAAATCCTCTCCATGCCCTCGAGCATAATGTCTGAGGACCTGGCACTCCTAATACACCCTTTCCCGATTTGGCCAGTGGCTGTCCTTCTTCCTCCGGGTCATAGACACCTTCCTAACCATGTCAGGTTGCTCATAGTCATTACCCTCTGTCTTTGCTCATGGGATCTGTCCTACCTACATACATTTCCCTGTCGTCCTCATTAACTCTGTATCTTCCATGACCGCCCTCGCCTCCTGGAGAAAACCTCCTCCTGCCGCCCCACTGCGGCACCCCCACAACCTCCGTGTCCATGCTGCAGGGCCCCAGCTCTGCATTTACCTTGTATCTTTTGCCTGCCTCTTTCATATCATTTATAATTTCATCAACATTACTGGTTAATCACTTACTATCACACTGACTTTGGCTTTATGATGCAATACCCAAAGAACTTAAAATTAGCATATTACAGTAACACAGTCACATCAATGTTTACAGCAGCTCAGTTCACAATAGCTAGATTGTGGAACCAACCTAGATGCCCTTCAACAGATGAATGGATAAAGAAACTCTGTTATATATACACAATGGAACATTATTCAGCTGTAAAGAATAATAATATTATGGCATTTGCAGATAAATGAAAGGAATTGGAAAATATCATGCTAAGTGAAATAAGCCAATCACAGAAAAACCAAAGGCCAAATGGGTTCTCTGATAAGTGGATAATGATATATAATGGGGGTGGGGGGTGGGGGTAAAAGAAGCATGGAGGAACTTTAGATTATGTAGAAGGACATGAGAAAGCAGGGGTATGAAAGATGGTGGAATGAGGCAGACATCTTTACCCTAGGTACATGTATGATTACACGAATGGTATGAATCTATATCATGCACATCCATAGAAATGAAAAGATGTACCCCATTTGTGTACAATGAATCAAAATGCAGTCTGGAAAAATAAAAATAATAATAATAATAATAAAAAAATCTATCTCTGTATGTGGAGCCCCTAGTAGAAAGCCATGCAATACACAGATTGGCTAATAAAGCTGATGGGTGAGCTACCTTATTAACATACCTCATCATGAGAAGGCCCCACCTAGAGTTTGTGCTAGTTGTGTAGGCTGCCAGAAGAAAGCACCATGGACTGAGCCACTTAAACAGTGAAAATGGATTTTCTCAGAGTTCTGGAGTCTTGATATTCAAGATCATGATGATGGTGGAATTGTCTTTCTGAGGCCTTTTCTTGATTCATGGATGTGAATCTTTGTCTTCATATGGTCTTCCCTCTGTATAAGTTTATATCCTTATTTCCTCATTTTACAAAAACACTAGTTGTCCACTCTGGTGACCTCATTTACCTTAATATCTTTAAAGACCCGTTCTCCAAAGAGTCGCATTCTGTGGCACTGATGAATAGACATATGGGTTGTGGAAGGGGATTGGCAAGACTCAGCCTAGGGCAGAGCCCCTTAGCACACCGATGTAGTTAGTGGTTAGAATTCTATGATTCCAAGTGCCTCTTGGCTTCAAGAGTCTTCTTCCTCCATGTGCTTGGACCTGAAACTCCCTATCTACCAAAATTGGTTGTGGCTCTTAAAGAAGCAACTGGCAGAATCCTCACCACCCCACCCCATGGCCATGGCCATTCTGCAGGTTCCCATTGTCATTACCTCTCAACTGGAATTCTCCATCAGCCCCAAGTTAATTGACCTTTATCCAGTCTTGGGCTTGCTTTCTTTCTACCCTGAAGTCCAGAGATTCTTTTTTTTTTTTTTTTTTTCTGAATAGATTTTTGAGTTTTATTGAAATCTTACATGATCAAGTAATTGGAAATGCAATCACATTGAAGAACACGCATTGTCATGGCTTTGATGCTATTAAATCATGATTTTACAGAAACTTTGATTTGGACAGTTTCAATTATTTTTTTTTCTTGGATTTGGGATAGAACACATAGGAGTATGAAGTATGCTAAATAAAAATACAAGCTTGTGCTTTGTCTTAGTAGTTTTAAGAAATTAAAGCAAACAAATTTAAATTTTCTTGTATTAAAAATGACCTATGATTGTATGTTTTGCAGAGATTCTTTCTAAAGCAAGATTTAGCATCTCTGTTCTGGCTCAAACCCTATAGAAGATCTCTCCTACCTTCAAGGTGACATCCCAACTCCTCTTAATGGCTTCTAGGACTCTTTATGATCCACCCTCTTCCCTACCCACTATTTCTGCCACACTCATGTTCTTAATATCTTTAGATTCTCCAGTTTTTCATGGCTATTGGTGACAATGTCTTAGTATTTTTTATTTTGTTTTTGCTTGGCTCTTGCGACTTCTTTTATGTCTTATTTTCTACACATTCTTCAAACTGCTGTTCATACATCCATGAACCCTGCACTTGGACTTGGTGGCCCTACCATACACTCTTCTGGCAACACCATTTTTTTTTTTCTTTCTTCCTCCTCCTCCTCCTCCTCTTTTTTCTTCTTCTTCCTCTTCCTGTCCTTCTCCTTCTCCTTTTCATGTTTCTAGAGTTAGAACCCAGGGCTTGTACATGTCAGGCAAGTGCTCTACCACTGAGTGACACCCCAAGCCAGCACCATTTTCTAACCCTCTCTCAGGGAGCCAAGCCTCATGCTAAGCTGTGACTGTCTTTTATTCATCTCTCTCTCACACTCACACTGTGTCTAGAGAGTAAAAACCTGTCTTAATCACTGTTGAATTCTCACACTGAGCTTTGTGCCTTGAGCCAAAGAGTAAAATGAGCTTGTAATTTGTTTTTGTATAACTATGAAGAACTGAGTGTTAAAACTGAAAGTATCAACTCAAATAGTCTCCATATTTTTAAGATAACAGTTTAATTGGAATAAACCATGCTATGCTTTGACTATGTGCCCCAAACTTTATGCATCCAAAATTTAATCCTTAAATTCATGTTAATGGTAGTTAGAGGTGGGCCATAAGGGGTTAGCTTTAGATCAGGTCATGAAGGTTAAGTTCCCATGATGGTAAGGGTGGCTTTATAAGAAGAGGAAGAAACCCAAGGTAATATACTTGCTCTGTTTCATTGTAAAATGTCCTCTGCCATGTTATGATGCAGAAAGATGACCCTTACTAGATGCCAGTGCCATGCTTTTGGACTCCCCAGATTTTAGAATAGTGAACTAAATAAACCTCTATTATTCATGCATTATCTAGTTTCAACTATTTTTTTCATAGCAACAGAAAACAGACTTAAGACAAATTGTGTCATAAAAATTGTCCCTTGTAAAGTACATAATTCAGTGATTTTTCATATCTTCAGGGTTATGGGTCTATCAACAATATCTGCTTTTAGGCTATTTTCATCATTACGCAAGAAAGGCCATTCCTTTTAGCTACCATTTTCTATTTTCTTCTTTCCCTTATCCCAGTAGTCACTAATCTACTTTCTGTCTGTATAGATTTGCCTGCACTGGACATTACTTATAAAATAAAATCATACAACATATAATCTTTTATGATGGGCTTCTTTCAGTTACCATAATGTTTCCAAGGTTCATCCATTTAGTTGTGTGTATCAGTACTCTTTCCCCTCTTTTAATGATGAATAACATTTCATTGTAAAGATATACCACATTTTGTTTATCCATTCATCAGTTAATGGACATTTGGGTTCTTTCTGTTTTATTTTTTGTATTACAAATAATGTTCTATGAACATTTATGCATGAATTGTTCTGTCAGTATGAATTTTAAGTTATTTTGGATACACACCTAGGAATGAATTTGCTAAGTCATTCTGCAACTCTAAGTTTTCAAGAAACTTCCAATCTATTTTCTAAAGCTACAGTATCATTTTACATTGCCAAGAGCAATGCAAAGGGTTCCAGTTTCTCTATATCCTCTTTGACATTTGTAATTGTCTTTTTTTTTTTTTAATAATCTTTCTAGTGGATGCAGTGTTTAAGATTTCTATTTCTCTAAGTACGTTTTCATGTGCTACTGGCCATTTCTATATCTTCCTGGAGAAAAAGATATACAATTTGTTAATTCCTTTTAGAACATATTTTTTAGCTGCTGAATTTTAGAAGTTTTCTTTAAAATATATATCTAGATACAAAGACCTTATCAGATCTATGATTTGAAAATGGTTTTGTACATTCCATGGGCTCTCACTTCACATTTATGGTCTCTGTTGAAACACAAAAGTATTCAACATTGATAAAGTCCATTTGACTTGTTTTGTCTTTTTGTTGCTTCTGCTCTTGTTTTCATATCTGATAATCCATTAGTACACTCCAGGTCACAGAGATTCCCTTCTGTTTTCTTCCAAGAGTTTTGTTTTTAAAAGTTTCAGCTTTCACATTAAGTCTTTGATAATTTTTTGAGTTAAGTTTTGAGTAATACAAAGTAGCAATCTCCCTTCACTCTTCTGTGTATACACATCCAATTGTCTTAGCATCATTGAAAAAGACTGTTCTTTCTTTATTGAATTCTCTTGCTGATCTTTTCAAAAATCAGTGATCATATATGTGCACATTAATTTCTGAATTCTCAGTTCTATTTCATTAACTTGACTTTATGCCAGTAGCAAACTTCTTGATTACTGAATCCTTTTGTAGTGAGTTTTAAAATCGGTGTATTATGACTTTGTTCTTTATTTTCAAAACCTTGTATGGGTTCCTTAATTTTTCCATATGAATTTTAAGATAAGCTTGTCAATCAAGCCAGCTTGATTTTGATAGGGATCCTGTTGAATCTGTAGATAAGTTTGGGAAGTATTACTGTCTTAATGATAGTACAACTTCCGATCTGTGAACATGGGATTTCTTTTCATTTATTTGGGCTTCGTTTTATCTTTTTCAATGATGTTTCATAGTTTTTAGTTAATAAATCTTCAGGTTTTTTTTCACTAAGTTTATTCCTAAGTATTTTATTTTTCAATGCTATTATAAATGAAATTGTTTTGCTCAATTTCATTTTAAATTGTCCTTTAAAATAGGAAATTTGTATTTTTAAAGGTTGTGTACATTCAGAACATCACAGACAACCAGGACCTCAATCTGGGAATCATTTCAACCATATTCAATTTTCAAAAGACAACAAATCTACCACTTTGAAGAAGAGAGAAACATTGTCCCTTTTGTGGTCATTTAAAGCTGAGCATGACCCAAAGGAAATGCGTGAATGTCTTCGTTAGTATTTATATTCATACCTCCCTTTATATCACACACACACACATACAAACACACACACACACAATTTTGTGCTGGAATATACTCATTCAACTGTGAATCATGTATGCAAAATATGATACCAAGTTTTGATAATTTAGGTTCCCATGCAGATTGATTACACTTGTAAAACCTATTTATTACATGGAATTTGATAAGTAAGAGTTTTAAAAAATTCATGTTGTCACTGGAAATGTTTGCATGCATAATCTTCCATTATTGTAAGTCAAATGAGGAGATGAGTTTCCATTCCTGGGGTATCAAGCCAGTCACCCAACTGATTATTACTATTATGATTACTTATAGTACAGTATGAAAATAGTTAAAAGTGGTATGACTAGATGTCAGTCTTCTGAATTATATTTAAAATATTTCCACTCTATGATAATCACATTAATGAAGATAATACTTAATATCTTTGAATCATCTGTAATAGAGGTATGATATTGAGTAAATTTTATAATGAATACTGGAAATTATTAATTAAAATGGGGCTTTCAATTGTGAAACATTCTTGTAATTTTTTTTTTCAGGAGTTATTAAGTCTATACAGAAGAAAATTATTCTCTAAAAATGATGTTCTCTTTAAAGGGTATCTGCAACATTGCTCTGGGATGACCGTTCTGGAAAGATTAAAGATTTAAAGATGCAAGCACAGTCACTCAGAAACTTCTGCTTGTGTGATTGCTGGTGTAGTTTTCTGCAGAAATAACAGGATTTTGCAGTAGAAACCAGCTGATGGTTAACATTTTCTGAAATCTACTGGATTGAAACCTACTGAATGAATCATTGTTGGTAAATAATGTCAAGATAGGAGTGGGCTATCATTTTGTCCCTGAAAAGTCTATCTATATAACTATCATCCATTTGTTAGACTATGTGTTTTGGACAGAAACATTGTAATATCTGAATAATACCAAGGGGAGGAAGACCATTTTTAAAAATAGTTGTATAAGCCTTTCTTCATACTTATGATGAAAGATGTAATAATTTGTTACTATAGCAATCAAAAGGATCCAATGATCCTTGTTAAGTTTTTAATAAAGAAGTTGTAGAAATGCAGCATTTTAATTCACATTCAAGTAGTATTATTTAAAATCACCATTTAGAAACTATATAAAATAAGTAATTAGTTTTAAATATCAATGTATTTATAAGATCTTCCTCCAGGCATATGTCATTTGTCATTCTTTGAAGTGGATAATAAGTGATTGGTCTCCAGACCTTACCTATAATATCAGTCCATAGTATAGTCATACATGAATAGATTTCTTGATGAAAATAGAGACACATATTAAGCATGTTTTCTAAAACACACTTAATCTCCATTTATTAAAAAAAATTGCATGCATGATTTAAATATATTTTTATTTAAACACCTCACAACTATTAAAACATTGCATTTTCTGTAGTATTATAACTTTATTTTTCATTTATGAAAAACATTTATCCATTGATTCTATGCACAGAAGACTTATCAAGAAAAGTTTCATATTTAGGTTTTAACGATACATATTCATCTTATGTAATGAGACTTACCCAACATGGGTGCACTTTGTTAATGCATCATATTTCCTTTCAGAAAATAAAGCATATAGAGAATTGAAACTTATGACATGTCACCAGAGATGATAACTGTGTTAGTCAGATTTTTATCCTTGTGACAAAAATACCTGACCAGGACAACTTAGAGGAGGAAAAATTTATTTTGGCTCATGGTTTTAGAGATTCAGTCCATGGCGGGCCAATTCCATTACTCTAGACCCAAGGATAGGCAAAACATAGCAGACGAGCATGGTGGAAGACTACTTCTCTGTTCATGGCAGCCAAGAAGCAAAGAGAGGAGGGGAAGGGGCCATACAGACATGCACCCTTCCAGGGCACACCCCCAGTGAACCACCTCTTCAGCCAAGTCCCTACCTACAGTTACCACCCAGTTAATTCATTCAAACTAGAAGGGACTGATTATGTTACAGTTCTCATAATCTGACCATTTGACCTCTGAATATTCATGCGTTAACACTGGAGCATTGGGGGTACACCTCATATTCCAGTCATAATAGCATAGTTTAAAGTTTCTGTCAAGTCTGATGTTTAACATTTTGGAGATTTTTCTTTTTGCTAATGTTTTCGGACTATAATATTAAAAATCCATACAAGTCCCAGGAAAAATGCAATTTTGGTTTTATAATAATTAGTTTTGAAACAAAGTTTACCTTCAGAAAATATTTTATTATCTTATGAGCCCATTATGGTATAAAATCAATATTTCAACTACTCAGTGGAGCATTTCAATTTTTCTCAATATTTTTAGAAGAAAGCCAGTATGAGCTTCTGATTTAACACTTTTCCTTTCTTCATACAATCTCATAAGTAAATAAAATCTTAAAGTCATTAACACTTAATGGAAAATTAGTAGTTATCATAGATTAGTTTTTTGTGTGTTATGCTCACAGAATAGATTTAATCGTCTTATATGACCTTATGACACATGAAGTGGCATCTCCTTTCCCAAGGGAGGATGTTAGAAATGAATTCTTTACTCCACTTTGGGGGGGATTAGATAGCCCTCTGCAAAAATTGAGTTTAGGAATTATGATTCTCTGACCTCAGTTATTCAAAGAAGATTTCAAGAAAGAAAAGTTTTTTTAAGTAATAAAAGCATAAGAACAATCTCAATCACTTGGTTGCCAAAGGGTGGGGACAGCATTAAAAGTGATGAAGGAATATTTCTGAGACTGCATGCTTGATATTTTAAAGATGTATGGCACCTGTTCCTGGGTGTGGTTTCTCAATAGATTGTTAATGTTAGAATGATAGAGTCCATAGAATGAGTAAGCTTCCAAGCTGCATTAATTTTCTACTGCTATAAGAATAAAATCCAAAATTTAGCATTTTAAAACAACAAATATTTATCATCTCACATGCTTTCTATAAATGAGAAATTCAGGAGAAATTCAGGAGCAGCTTAACTGTGTTGTGCAACCTCAGAGACTCTCCTGAATTTATAGTCAAGATGTCAGTTAGAGATGCATCTTTCAAACGCTCGTCTGGGACCAGAGGATGCCTTTCTGGGTGGCTCCATCACATGCCTGGCAAGTTGGTGATCGGGACTGGCAGATTCCTCCCTTCCTTTCTATAGGGCTGCCTGAGAATTGACACTGTGGGGCTTCCCCTGGAGTGAACCATGCAAGAGACAGCAAATCAGAGGCCACAAGTGTCTTTTATGACCTAACCTCAGAAATCACATGCCAACAGTTTTGGAATATACTGTTGTTTACATAGATCATTCCTATTCAAAGTGAGAGAGGACCAGGTGAGTGCACGCATTTCAGGAGAGGTTATCACAGACCAATCTTGGAAAGTGACTAGCACAGAGTATCATGATTCTTAAGGATTGTTAATAAGGCTGGTCTGGAAAAATAAGGGGTTTCCCCCTTTCACACATTCCTTCATTTCCCTTTTCCATGCTTCTTTGAGTCCTTCTCTCAGATTGGCCTTTATTCCTGAGATCTCTGCGTGCTGCCCTTTCTATCCTTCCTTCCTCATGCATTAAGCAACTATCTGTTGAAGGGAAAAATTGTGTGTCATCCACTGTTGGTTCACATGAGTGAACAGATCATTTCCTTCATAGACCTTACCTATTATAGCAACTGGCTTTCATAACTGGCTTTCATGGTCTGTTATCATCTCTAGGGTTTTTTAACTACTAGCATTCTAGTAAATTTATTGTATGTCTAATAAGGAACAAACTCAAGGTAAGGAATTGGTACTACAATTGGTACCATTCCTGTCCAAAAATATTTTTATTTCAATAAAGTATTCTGTGATTTATAAGGTAGAATTTTAAAGCTGTAAGGCAAATATTCTGCACAGTAGGGAGACTCCTTCATTTGTAGTTAATGTCAGTGTTTTAAATCACCTATTGGATGACTTTTGTTCAATGGAAAACATTACCATTAAGCTATCTCAGTCAGCCTGGTCTTCCACACAATGTGGAAATACAAACCTGAAAAAAAGTGAGTTTCAAAACTAAACAGGAACAAAGCACCAAAGTGCTCTTATCTCCATGAACACATGAGGAGACAGAGATTAAAGTTAACTTGTTTTGCCATTTCCTTTCAAAATTGCCACAGTGTGAACTGAATTTCCCCCAGTACAGTAGAAAGGCATAGATCATCTTTTAAGTATGTTTATATCATAATCCAGTGTTTCAGAGATTCTGGCATTTATACTTGTGATTAGCTCTAAAATATCCTATGGACCTTTTTATTTTTTCTTTTTGTGTTAAAATTGTTTGGGCCAATAAATCTTTCTGCAAATGTCAGATTGGTCAGCAATGAAGAGGTAAATGGAAACTAATGACACTCATCAAGTTGATGATGTGAATGATTTATTGGACCCAATCATTTAACACTTTCATAAAGTCAATATCAGGGAAGGAGATTGGGCTCTTATTATGGTAAACTGTATTTGTACTGTCAGCATTCAGTGATTTATTACAAACCTGTGGCTAGGATTAGGATATTATAAATGGGGGAAAAATGGAAGGCTCATTAATTTTTTATACCCACAGGTGGAAGACATGCAGTGGGCTAATAGAGAACACACTCACCCGGCGTCTGTCTGCAGCCTGCCCTGTAAGCCTGGGGAAAGGAAGAAAACAGTGAAAGGGGTCCCTTGCTGCTGGCACTGTGAGCGCTGCGAGGGTTACAACTACCAGGTGGATGAGCTCTCCTGTGAACTCTGCCCTTTGGATCAGAGGCCAAACATCAACCGCACAGGCTGCCAGCGTATCCCCATCATCAAACTGGAGTGGCATTCTCCCTGGGCCGTGGTGCCCGTGTTTGTTGCAATACTTGGGATCATCGCTACCACCTTTGTGATTGTGACCTTTGTCCGCTATAATGACACACCTATCGTGAGAGCTTCAGGACGGGAACTTAGTTATGTGCTCCTAACAGGAATTTTTCTCTGTTATTCAATCACCTTTTTAATGATCGCAGCACCAGATACAGTCATATGTTCCTTCCGACGGATCTTCTTGGGACTTGGTATGTGTTTCAGCTATGCAGCCCTTCTGACCAAAACAAACCGTATCCACCGAATATTTGAGCAGGGGAAGAAATCTGTCACAGCACCCAAGTTTATTAGTCCAGCATCCCAGCTGGTGATTACCTTCAGCCTCATCTCCATACAGCTGCTTGGGGTGTTTGTCTGGTTTGTTGTGGATCCTCCACACACCATCATCGACTATGGAGAACAACGGACACTTGATCCAGAAAATGCCCGAGGAGTGCTCAAGTGTGACATTTCTGATCTCTCGCTCATTTGTTCACTTGGATACAGTATCCTCTTGATGGTCACTTGTACTGTTTATGCCATTAAAACGCGAGGTGTTCCAGAGACTTTCAATGAAGCCAAACCTATCGGATTTACCATGTATACCACCTGCATCATTTGGTTAGCTTTCATTCCCATCTTTTTTGGTACAGCCCAGTCAGCAGAAAAGGTAAGTAGCAGGAAATGCATTTGACAGCCCTTTTTCTGAATTTAACTTCTTCATTTAGGATGCTCTTCCTCTTCCTGGTTCATTTATATTCCTGCAAGATGCTTCAGTCTGTGCTATTCTTATTTAGACATATATATCTCAAGGTCACATTGCTTTGAATATGTGTTGACTAGGACTGATTTTCCAAGAAAAACACTCGATTGCATCCTCCTTGGTGAGGTTGAAGACTGACAGAACTCACATCACTTTCCTGGTCTCTTGTACCAGCTTTGTTATCTACTAACATCACAGTTATTTTCCAAATGTTAATTAAAAGTGGGAGGAAGAAAGGGCAGATGTGGCTCACAGGAGTGAGCTGTCCCAGAATATACCACTGCGTGACAAATGCCTCCTTTTCTGTTCTCTGTAACCCCAGGGGGTGAAGGGGAGGAAAGTCATTCCTTGATAATTATGATGATTTTAGTCATGGAAGCAGAGTTTACAGTAAAACAAAGAGAAACTGAAATGGTTTAATACAATCCGAATCATCTTATTATTTCTGAGCCCTTATTCTCATTACCTTTTCATATGTGAAAGATGATAGTGAGGAATAAAGAAGACAGCAGTGGACAATTACATAAAGCAGTTTATAATTTTAAGTAATTTCCTTTGTCACTATATCCCATTAACTTTTCCTACATAAAACATTGCTAATAAAGAACATCTGCATGTGAGAGGGAACATGTATTGAACTAGACGCATTTAGTTCTATCTACAGAAAAACAGAGAACTAAGGTTAACCCCAAGTTCCAAAGTTTGAATAGTGGGATGGCCACAAACCAGCCTGTCAAACGGAGGCCAGTGCCTAAGAGTCACAACACATATTTTGGCATATGTGAATGGGAATTTATTAGGCTCAAACTAGTAATTCTAACTTATGAAAAAAATGTGAGCTGGCAAACAAATCTCTCAAAGTCTATTTTTTAATATGATTTATTGGACTAGTCAGAGAAAAATAATGTTTTTCAGCATTTGGAAATGTCCACACTGGATGAATTATTAGTAATGAAAACTTAAGCAGTTCTTATATTTGTATTTGAACTGTTTCTTTGTATACCGATTTACCTGGAGAGGGCCATGATAAGTAGTTCATTCTACTTTCTGGTGGACAATAAATATTAGAACCAAACAAAATCTCCTGAGATAATGTAACACTTTTCTAGTTTCTCCTCCCTTTACATTTTATAAAGTATAACCTATTCTTATTTTTTATATAATGCTATTCACAGATGGAAGAGGGCAAACACCAATGTGAATAAGATGTTTTTCTTTATTCAGATAATTCTTTCAGTGTCTCATTTTTAGACTAAATAAAAACATGGTCCTACAACAAGGTATTGGAATCATCATAGCAGTTCAAATATAAATCATATTAGTAGTTTTTTAAAGTAATAAAAGCATAACTATTTTCTCTCAGAACATTAATGTTTCAGAGATGTAGCTGCCTGCTGAGGACAGTGATGGGGACAAGAATTTGGATGTGAAAAGGACACATGAATTTGCCAGGAGGTGGTTGTTAGTCAGAGAGCTGCACATGCCCAGAACACCTGAAAGTTCTGTTTATTTATAGAAGTCTGGAATATCCACACCTTTAGAGATGGGATGAAATGTGACTAGAAAAATTTCTTTTTCTATATAAACTTCATGGAATAAAAGAAGATCTAAGAAGTAAATTATAAAACAAATAATAATATAAGTTGTTTGTAATTTATTTCATATTTATCATATAATAGAATGTGGAACTCACATTTAATAGAAGAATTCAATGGGGAACACTAACTCTTGGAATTTTCAGATAATTGTAGAGTCCTCAAACTACATAGCCTTGGAGTTGTTGAATTTAGACCAGCTCCTGATCAAGAACTATTATATTATAAATAGCTAACATCTGGCCACCATGGTAAGTTATGTAATAGAACCATGTGTTATTCTAAAACTTACCTTCAAATTTACTACCTGCTCTTCCCTGTCAATGTATATTTCATGTTTGAAACAATACATAAAATGCTTGAGAATATTTATTTTTCCACATTGCTGAAACAATTGACATGGATATTAAAAATGAATAAAAGTTTTGTATGTCTAAAAGAAGCCTTTAAATCAGTTGTATTGACTTTGGAGGAGCAAAGAGCTAAGCAGCCCTCTGTTTTCATTTATAATGCTCAGCCAATTAGCCCCATGTTATCAACCTGAAGCCTTTACAACTGCGAGGCAGCACGCACATCCATTAAGTCAGCAGATCCTTATTGAGCACTGTGTCCAGCATTGTGCTAGTTATTGAGTCCATGTCAGTCTGCTTCCCTAAGCGTTCACTGCAAGGCTCGGTCTGGCTGCCAGCCATGCCTTTTTGACGCCTGCCAGCACCTGCGAGGTGCCAGGCTCAAGGGCAGGGGAAGATGGTGAGAGGTCAGATCTGAGAAAAGAAAGCAAAGCGCTGTGCATCCTCTAACTTCACATGAGTGGCGCAGAATTGATAACAAGCTAAATGGCAGAACGGAATTTCTTCCAGTAATTTTTTGATTATGCTGTACCAGAGTAATGGCTGCAGCAGAAAATGCATCTTCACAGTTTGCTTTGAAATTATAAGAATTGTGAGAAAGAGTAAAATTAGTTGAATAACTTAGACATATTTTGGAAAACATGAGTAACAACAAATTATAAACGGATGCTTGTCACAGTCATGAAGACTGACAGTTTTTTGAAGTGTGTCTTCATTCAATCATAAAACAACCTTTAGTTTCCCCATTTTTTTTCAAATTTTGAAATGAAGATCAATCATATTTTTTTCAATAGATTTTGATGACATCATTGGTGTCTACTGCTGGATTCCACTAAATCGGGTGTAAATGTATTTTCTCTTTGTAGAGAAGTGGTGTGAAGGAAGGGTGGATACACAGAGGCATAGCCATAGATGAACAGAAATGCATGTAATCGTTTTGAAAAGACAAAATAATTAAAAGATAATTAACTTTATTGTCAGGAAAAGAATCCTTAGGGATGGTTAGGGGCCGTTAGGATGGCAGTGATCTCTTAAAGACATATTTTATCCTCCCTAATTGGACTCATAAAATGCAAATAATCAGAGAAAGGTCATGACACGGCCAAGCTCCAAGGAGCACAGTGCTTCGACCAGAGCATCAAATGGAAACAAAACAAAACAACCTCAAAATGGAAAAAAAAAATTAAAGCTTAAAAAGGAAACAATAAATCCTGAAAATCCTTATTTTTCTTTGCCCTCTGGTTATGCAGTGTCGCATCTATCTAGTAGCTCAAGTAAGAAACCTGGGGTTCATTTTCAATCCCTCCCTCTTCTTGTTCTCACCCCATTATTTCCTCCTCTCACCTCCTTCTGTGTAAATTTGTGTCTCTCTGATGTATATCTGAATGCATATGTCACAACACAGACCCTGAATATACTACATCCTCGAAAATTGCCTGTTGAATTGCACAACAGTGGCATACTCTAATAACATAAATGCTTATTTAAGTTAGAATATGACATAATGGGAATCTTCTATATATATATATCTTACTGTGATCCTCATTACAACAACTATTTTTTTTTCTGAAAAAAATTTTCCCATTCAATGATGATCCACATGTATTTCTTAAAAAAACATTGTCACTATTACAACGACAAATATTTAATATGGCTACTAAATATTTAGGGAGAAAGGCAAGGAAGCATATTGTCCTTCATTCCATCGAAAGTTCTCAAAACAAGGGAGAATTGTGACTCTGATATTTTCCCCCGTGCCCTCCCGCCTGGCTGCTTCTACTGTCCCTCTCTGTGTGGAGGCAGAGTGCAGGCATGAAAGGGGAAGGGTCCAGGGAGGAAGAGCGTGAGCTCTGTGGCAGGAGGACTCGGGTTCAATTCCTGGGTCTGCTAAACTAGCTGAGAAAACAGAGGCAAGAGGTTGTGCTTTGACAGAAGTTCCCCCACAGGATGCAAATTGGACTGCCAAGCCCTGCAAAGACATTACCTGCTGTCTGTGCCCCGCCCTCTTCTCAAACTAGAGCAAGCCTGAGTTCATATATTCTGGGAAAGGGCGGGAAGATGGTTGAGTTAAAAGCAAAAACTAATTTTGTATCATTAAGATACATTTTCTATACTAGTGGATACCTCATACTAGTTTGGCAGAAAATCTCACAATCCACAAGTCAGAAAAGGTGCTTATCACATAATAAACAGGAATAAATGTTGAGGATTATTATGTAATGTTAGGCTGTTAGCCATGAGGGCAAGAACCTTATTTGGTTTTGCTCACCTAGCATAATACCAGGTCTGAAATAGGTTTTTGAAAAGAGATTTAATGACTTAGAATATATTCAAATGAATTGGGAGATCTGATATTTGATTTATTCAGATAATGGTCTCAATTTCTCCAGTCATTTGGACCATGGCTTGTGCAGCTTCCTAACTGGAAGTATTTTCTGGGAGGCTTGCCTGAGATCACAGCAGTGAAGGAGGGCTGTGAGAGAGACAGGCATCTGAAGTATCAGGAGAAAGAGAGGTGTTCCAGAGGCAATATGTAACTGCCTTCAAATATTTAGCAGCAAGTGTCCTCAGAAAGCAGTTGTTGAAAGCTTGATTTTATAGTTTGAAGTGTGAATAGCCTTAACAAATTGAGAAAGGTAGATCTGAAATTAGTAATAAAATCCTGCTCTAGAAGTAGTCTGGTTGATTCAAGGAAAACCTGGGGTGAGATGTCCAAATGACAGGGAAAACAACAATAGAAATGAGCAGGGTAGATCAGACCAGAGGTCATTGTCCAGCCACACCTATCTCCCAATATTTCTCTTTTCCTTAGGAAGGAGGGAAGAGGATCAGTATCCACTTGGCCATGCTTATTGTTGATGCTTATGACTATATTGTGTCATTTGTTGGTGCAGTGTTAAGCATTTTTATTACTCTCAGCTTACAGTCATTTGAAGCAGATCCTTTGAAGGCTTCAGTGATGTCCCACGTTGAGGATTATGCCTCATGTTGTCATTTGCTGTTCTGGATAAGGCCAATTACACCAGAATATTGTAACCCACTCTGGAATGGGAAAAACAAATTAAACAGATACACAAAAGAAACTATATGATCTCATTTGTGCAGTTAGTTAAAACGAGGTGCTTGTGAACTTTTAGAGGAGAAAATTGACATAGATTCTGGGGCACATATAGGCAAGACTGTTAAGTATCTTTCCTTGGGAATTCTGCCTTATCTATATTTTGTTTGTTTTTCTGGCTGTGCTATGTATTTTTGCTATAGAAAATTTTCATCTTTACAAATTAAAGGCAATTCTTTTGGGGATGCCCATCTGACTTGACAGCACAAAGAATATTTGCTCAATGAATTTTGTTTAGATTCCATAATCCTACTTTTGTGGGAACTGGGAGGGCTAGGTCTACTTAATGTAAGCATTTATTTATTAGTGAGATTGTGGTATTTCTCATATTTTTCAAACTGAAATTGTGTTTCCAAAGATTTTAATTTTCTGTACCCAAATTTCAGTAATTTAATCAGCTAGACCATTAGTTAGTCAACCTGGGAACTTGGTTCTAAAGCTAGCGCATCCCATGAAAAGAGTTTTGTTTACTTAGTATGACTGAAAAATGCTGGTGTACTAGATTTCATTAAGATTGAAATGTGACTATTTTCAGAGTCATAGTGACCATGGTTTTATTTCAGAACTTTTAGAGAAATGTCATATAAATAGACTTATTTCTATACAGACAGAACCTTAATGACATTCCAGGCTTGATAATATAGAGTGTAGTGACTAATTTACTTATCGTAACTTCAAATTGAGTTTTCCATGATTCAGGAGATTCTAATATCCATATGCACACAGGGTGCCAGAAAGAGCAGATTGCAAGCAAATAGTTTCTTTTAGCCAAAAACATATATACATTTTTATATTAGGAAATTAAAAAATATATATCTAAATGTAGTATCACATGGGTTAATCCCAACTACCTTTAAATGTAGAAAAATATTTTACCAAGTATTAATATAAATTCCAGGCTATCTAAAATAAATGCAAAACAGATGATTTTGAATATTAAGATAAACATAAAAATAGAAACTTAATCTGGTTTTTGGTTCAAAGTAAGTGCTGGTGAAAATATACTTATCTCCTCCCCTTAATAATGGAATGAAAAAAAAAAAATAAGGCAGAAAGGAAGAAAGAAGAGAGGAGGAAGAGAAGGCAGTGGGGGTGGGGGTGGGGAAAAATAGTGACAGAGACAGAGAGGGAGGTGGAGAAGCCATCATATTGTTAGTACCACCATTATATGAAAATCAGTTTGAAAAAAAATACTGAAACATGAGTCAGTCGGGTTTGATTTATGGAGAATTAAAAAAGCGGAAGCACACACGCTCCAAGAGGCATAAGTGGTTCATACTAGGGAAATCCCAAATAATGTACAAACTGAAGCACAACAAAAGTCCTAAGCAGACATTGCAGGGAACATCAGGGAAATGCTTGAAGAACTACGTTTGAGAAATAGCCATGCTGGTTAGACCCCTCATTTTGCTATTCAGCCCCAACTTCATGTTTGGAGAGTGAAGATTAAAATTTTGAACTCCAAAATATGAGAATAATCTGACAGAGGACTTCTAGTGTGAATATATGCCACTGAAAGAGAAGGACAAGAATTTGGAGTAATTTTATTTTAAACAAGGATGGGGTAGGGGATAGGAAATACAACTCTGTCCAGGACAGATTTTTCAACTCCAGTCCTTCCGTGGTGGGTCCATACTCTGCTTGCCAATATGAAAATATTTTAAAGAGATGCCAGGTGGTAAAATGATCATTAACTCCAAGTCCATAGTCAGTCCTCTCAAACAGAGCAAAGGGGCTCAGTCAATAATCTTTATCAATCAGCCTGCCTGTCAAGCATAATTTTCATCAGTAGTCATAGATGCTACAATCATGAAGAAAACTAAGAATATAACTTTAAAGACTGAAAAGCAAACAAAGCAGAATAACTAGCTTCAGAGAAACAATTCCTAGAAGTAATTCAGGATATATGTGAATCTTTAAAAATCAGCATTCTAAGAGAGAACCAAGAAGAATTCAAGAAGAATATTGAACACACATTCACACATACATGTGTGTAGGTTGCTGTGGAAAAGATCAACAAGAGAATAATAAAATGACTCTGGATATTAAAAATTATGAATGTGAAAATAAAAAGCTGAACTGATAGGTGGAAACTGAGAATCAGCAGTGGAGGATAAAATAAAAGGCAGAAGCAAAGAGAAAAATGTAAAAAAATAAGGAAAATATGGAGAATAGTTAAAACATGCTAAGATAGATTCAGGATCCCAAGCTACATCTAGTCAACATCCTAGAAGAGGAAATAGACAAAGAAGGTGAAGAAATTGTTTTTAAAAAGAAGAAAAGTTTCAAAAGCATAAGATCATTCTTTAAATTAAAAATAATTTTTACTTAAAGTTTTACTTTAGTAAAACTTCATTAAGTGATAAAATATTTTAAGAACATTTAAAGTTGAGAAAAGATATCTACAGGAATGAAAATCAGACCTCATCTGCCTCCCTGAATTCTGCATGGCAATGAGCAAAGACTTTCTTGAGGGAAAAGTATTTTAAAATTAAAATTATATAGCCAGCCAAACTATCAGTCAATGTGAGCTTAAGACATAAATGGCTTAGAAAATCTGGTGCCTAAGATATTACATATGGGTTATTTTGGATGGATGTAACTCATCTATTAAAAAATGCATTATCAGATATGAGATGGGTAAGAGTGACAGTTGCACATGATCTACAAGTAATGAGGAGAATGAAAAAGGAATTATAAAAAGCTCTATTAGATCATCATGGCTAATTATTCTTTAAAATCCAGAATTTTGCCAGGTGTGGTGGTGCACATTTATAATCCCAGCTGCTTGGGAGGCTGAGGTAGGAGGATTGCAGTTTCAAAGCCAGCTTCACCAACTTAGTGAGGCTATAAGCAACCTAGTGAGATCTTGTTTCAAAATTAAAAAAAAAAAAAAAAAAATTTAAAGGAGGACTAGAGATGTGGTTCAGTGATTAAGTGCCCTATGATTCAATCCCTGGTATCAATCAATCAATAAATAAATAAGCAAGGAGACAAACAAATCCAGAATTTTAATAATTATTCTTACTCGTATGCAAGTCCAATTATGCTGCTTAAATATGTACCAGCCATACATAGAAATTGCTTTTTGTATTGTTTGTACCTTGTTAGGAAAGACCTGGAAACAAAATACAGAAATAATGATTTGTCTGCTAAAGTGAATGTAAATGTTATGAGCCCTGTACTTGAGAAACATTGATGTGACTTTAAAAAATTAGGTCTGTGAGAACATACAAGAGAGGGGAGTTGCCTCAGCACGCCAAATCAGTCACCTTCTCCTGTGAGTAGACAACAGATATGATCTAGAATTGTTAAGTCAAGAGATACCATTGCATTATATGAACAACAGCAAAAATGAAATAAAAGCCCTAATACTGAGAATTCTTTAGAATAGCACCAATAATGGGCATATAGGTAATGGAGAGTTTTATTTTATCTAATAAATACTTAAATTTTATTTAATAACTCTATATGATATCAACATAAATAATTGCATCCAGAAGGGTTTAAATCTCAAGAAAATCTCTTCTAAGACAACATGAGTGTACATTCTCATAGACTTTTAGTATATGACATATTTTAATAGATTCTTTTAGATGCAAAGTGGATGAATGATTTTGAATTTGTTAAATGACCCAAATATTCGGTGGTTTCAAATGACCTATAAATTTCCTCTTCTTTAGGGTTAATGCAATTGCTAAATAAGTACTTTTCAAAGACCATAATTTAAGTAGCAGTTTATAGCTGGCAATTGCATTACAAAAATTTATTAAATATTTTCTATGTGCAAATACCTTTGATGGGTGTTTATAAAAATGCATAAGTGAATAAGAAGTTGTCATCAGGTTTTTTTGAGCATCAAGTAGTGGCTATGCCAAGAATAGAGGTGGCTCGTACAAGGCAGAGTAAGATAATGGAAAACTTGGAACAAGGGATGGTGAAAGGAAAAAAATACCATGTCCTTTTGGGGGATGAAGAAAGTCTCCATGAAGGAGGTAGGAATCCAAAACAGGTCTAGAAGACTGGATAGAAAACGGATGGTGTCTGCCTTCTAGACAATAGGAATATTGGGTTTAAACATTCAGAGAAGGGTAAGTCAGGGTTTTGCAAAACCTGTGAATGAAAAACTGTTCTAAGTTAAAGATAACCACAAAGAGAGGAAAGTGACCATATATCCCTATTTCTTCTACTAGTAGAAACTCTTTTACTCTTAAAATTGTTTCCCAATGTGGGCAGTAAATTACATTATTACGCATAAAATAAGGCTGGGTAGATAATTGGGAAGCATTCTCTGGAGGGCTGGTGCCAATTCTTTTGCTAGGGATTTAAGTGTATTTGAATCGTGCTGAACATGGATGTATTCTCAATAAAATTACATTTGTGAGATTTTCTTTGCCAATGGTGAATTGCACTAATTGTTGTGCACAAAGATAAGAAAAAGGAGAAAAACAAGTTTATTTAAGAAATGCGGGCAAGAAATATTGGGTACTCATTTCAAATGGAATTGGCCGCAGAAGACAAAACAGGAGGTGAAGTACTTGCAGTGCATGTTCTATATTTTTCTTGTAATGGCAAAACTTGTGTTTGGCTGCTATAACAATTCTACCCAGTTGAGCTTCGAAAAGAGCCCCACCATAAAAATTGGTATGCATGTACCACTAGAGTATGCTGATTTTGGATATATATCAATAGCTTTTGTGTCCAGATATCAAGGAGTGGGGTAGCTGGGCAATATGGTGGTTCCTATTTGAGTCTTTTGAGAAATCGCTGTACTGCTGTCCAGAGTGGTTGTATCAATTTGCAGTCCTATCAGCAATGTGTTACACAGTGATTTATATTATATTAGTGTATTAGTGTATTCTATTCGTGATCTTTCTCTCACATCTTCGAAGTTGTCATTTGTATTCTTGATGATTGCCATTCTAACTGGAATGAGGTGAAATCTTGGTGTTGTTTTGATTTGCTTTTCCATGATTGCTAAGGATGTTGAATAATTTTCATATATTTTTTGGCCACTTGTATTTCTTTTCTTGAGAAATTTTGTTTATGGTAGCGCAATTCACAATAGCCAATTATGAAACCAGTCTAGGTGCCTGTGAACAGATCAATGGATAAAGAAAATATGGTATATATACATAGTGGAGTTTTATTCAGCCATGAAAAGAACAAAATTATGTCATTTGCTGGTAAATGGATGGAACTGAAGAACATCATTCTAAGTGAAATAAGGCAGAGACAGAAAGTCAAGAGTTGAAACTTTTCTCTCATATATGGAAGTTAGAGAGAAATAAGGAATTTTAAAAATGGGTATCTCATTAAAATGGGAAAACAGTGGAGTACAAGGAGGAGATTAGGGGGTGAGAGGAGGAATGGGAAATGGGAGGAACTGCAGAATGAAATTGACAAAATTATGTCATTACTTTTATGTATAAATAAGCACAATGAATTCCACTTTCATGTGTAAGACAGAATTTAAAATTAATAAGTAAGTGAAGGAAGTCCAGGAGAGTAGAAGAAGGGAACTCTGGGAAGGAGGAGGAGAGGGAAAGAGAAGCACTGGGAATGAAATCAAGAAAATTATGTTCTATGCATCTGTGAATATGTCAAAATGAATCCTATTATGTATAGCTATAATGTATGAATAAAAACATGAAAAGATCTCCACTCTTCCTTCCAGTCTGGGCTGAGGAAGAGAAAGGAATGTTTCACAGGTAGAGATAGAACCCAGGGCCTCTCACATTTTAGGTAAGTGCTCTACCACTGAGCTACATTCAAAAACCTGTGTATGCGTGTGTGTGTGTGTGTGTGTGTGTGTGTGTGTGTGTGTGTGTGTGTGTGAGAGAGAGAGTGTGTGTGTGTGTTTGCTGGGAAGCAAATCTTTTTAATTGCTAATGACTGAAACTAGCCAAGAATGAAGAAGCATACTCAGGTCCACAGAAGGAAAACTAGGTAATAATCAATATGTGTGGATTATGATTTTGAGTAAAGAAATCTGTTAAATAATAGTGAAATTAATGTTTTTATTTATTCTAATAGGTTGTACATGACAGTAGAATGCATTTATACATTTTTGTAAATCATACATAAATGGAGTGTAATCTCATTTTTCTGATTATACATATTATAGGATCACATTGGTCATGCAGTCATATATATACATGAAATAATAATGTCTGTTTCACTCTACTATCCTTCCTACCTCCATACACCCTCCCCTCCCTTCGCTCCCCTCTACCTAATCTAAAGTAACTCTTTTCTTCCCTAGCCCCACTCCTTATTGTGAATTAGTACCCAAATATCAGAGAAAACATTTGGCCTTTGGTTTACTGGGTTTGGCTTATTTCATGTAGCATGATATTCTCCAACTCCATATATTTACCAGTAAATGCCATAATTTCATTCTTCTTTAAAGCTGAGTATTATTCCATTATATATATATATATATATATATATAAATTATATATATAATTGTGTGGCTGTGTCACTGTAGTATGCTGATTTTAAGTCCTTTTGGTATAAACCGAGCAGTGAGATAACTGGGTCAAACGGTGGTTCCATTCCAAGTTTCTGAGGAATCTCTATACTGCTTTCCATAATGGTTGCACCATTTTTCATTCCCACCAGCAATGTAAGAATGGATCTTTTCCCCCACATCCTAACCAACATTTATTGTTGCTTGTATTCTTGATAGTTGCCATTCTGACTGCAGTGAGATGGAATCTTAGAGTAGTTTTGATTTGCATTTCTCTAATTGCTAGAGATGTTGAACATTTTTTCATATATTTGTTGATCAGTTGCATATCTTCTTCTGTGAAGTATCTGTTCAGTTCCTTAGCCCATTTATTGATTGGGTTATTTCTTTGTTTGGTGTTAAGTTTTTTGAGTTCTTTGTATATCTTAGAGATTAATGCTTTATCTGAGGGGCATGTGGTAAAGATTTTCTCCCAATCTGTAGGTTGTCTCTTTACATTATTGATTATTTCTTTTCCTGAGAAGATACAGAGACAAACCCACATAAATACAGTTACCTCATACTAGACAAAGGCACCAAAAACATTCACTGGAGAAAAGATAGCCTATTCAATAAATGGTGCTGGAAAAAATGAAAAGCCACGTGTAATGAAATAAAATTAAACCTTTATCTCTCACCCTGCATGAAGCTCAACTCAAAGTAGATCAAAGAGAGGTACTAGAACAGAGACCCTTTGACTACTAAGAAGAAAAAGTAGGCCCAGACCTTTACCATGTTGCCCTAGGATCTGACTTCCTTAACAAAACCCCTAAAGTGCAAGAAGTTAAGTCAAGACTCAATAAATGGGATGGATTCAAACTAAAATGCTTCTTCTCAGCTAAATGAAATTAATTTTGATAGATGAAATAAAGCAAATGCTTTAGAAGTAAGATCAAAATAATTTCTAAGTGTTGTATTATATTTAAATATATAATCACCATTTTACTGTGTAAATTTAAAAATGAAATGAATTTTATTTTCTAAAGAATTTGAAGTTTAGGATAATCTCAATTTTCTCTGTCATGTAGAGATGAATTTACTCAGTTTTTTCTTTACTTTATCTCATTTTTGTGTAATTTTGGGTACCTGGCATCTAAAATCAATTGTTTTTTGCTTTCTCATTACAATTACTTTTTTATAAAAATTTTTTAGATGTTGATAGACCTTTATTTTATTTATTTTGCATTATATTTATTTTTTAATTTATTTTGTATTTATTTTATTTACTTTATTTTATTTATTTGTTTATTTATTTATATGTGGTGCTGAGAATCAAATCCAGTGCCTCACACATGCTAGGCAAGTGCTCTACCACTGAGCCACAACCCCAAACCCCTCATTACAATTACTTTTTGAAAGTCATATATTGACTATTTAAGGTAATCCACAAGAGTCTACATTTTGTCAGTGTTCTGAATTCTGTAAATAATCAGTATGTTAACACTAATTGTAAATTTTGGGTTTTGTTTGTTCATTTTTTTAAAGATGATTTAGGTTATTCCCTTTTGAAAAAAAAATCTTTAATTCAAAAATCGTGGCTGAACATGTTGGTACACATTGAAAATCCTATTGATGTCAGAGGCTGAGACAGGAGGATTGCAAGTTGGGGGCCAGCCTGGGCAATTTAGTGAGAACCTGTTTAACACCAAAAACAAACCTGAGGTTGTAGAGTTCAGTCCCACACCTCCCACCAAAAGATTTCCTTGAATTTAATATTTTCATCTTGAAATTTTAGGTTCACTGTGTTATTTGTTTGGTCAAGTGTATTTTGGGAAAGTATCAATAAATGTATTACTTTCTCCTGTCTGTTGGTCCAAAACCTATAGAAGACAGATCCCTATGCAGTCTTTGGAGTATATACAGAATTACTCACATTGCTCACACATATATGCATACAGCTTCTGTAGATTTTAGGTTTTAGGCAAGATTAAATATCATGCATTTCTCCTGCCAGCTGTTTCCTCTAAAATTCTTATTTTACTCAAATTGAATTGAATTGAAAATATTACTGGTAGATTGTAAACCTGCCATAAAACCTTTAAGCGTTTCCATCAGCAGGCAGCTTATCATCATAGCACTGCCCTTTCTTCAACAAAGCCCTATCCCCATGCTGAAATGTCCAATCAAACCACAATTTATTGCACACTTTGTTATACTGCATACTCACGGTTAAGAACTGACAATGTTAAGCATGAAATAATTAAATTCAGAATGCAAAAGCATATGTGGAGAAGGTGGCAAGAAAAATAGCCAGAAGCAGAGGCATTCAGTGCTACAGGATCATAAAGGATATGTCTGCCAAGAAGGCTCTCCAATTTCTTTTTTTCATCTTGCTTATTATTTATAGTGTTTTTATATACAGTGTGTGCGTACATTTGTGATTGCTCATGATGCCCTCCATTTTATATGGTCCCTTCCTCTATGCTCCAGGAAACCGCATTGCTTGAATCTGTTTTTGTTTCTTGTCTCTTTTATCTCATCTTCCTTCTGCTCAAGTTGCCCCTGATTTTGGCATTTCTCCCAGGCACCATTCCCTTGAAGTGCTCATCATTCACAAAGCTTCTGCTAGAAAGGCTGCAATTCATGCTTTTCTAGCCGTGTTCTTAATCTCTGCCCTTTCACATGCTCAAAGATGTAGACTGCAACAATCCAAAACTGAAATCTGAAAGCAATCCAAAACCCAGACTGCAAAATTAAGCTACCTAAAAACCAAAACCTATCATAGTTAAAATGGTTGCTACTTATTAGATGCCTCTTCTGTGCTGAAAAACAGTTAAATTCTTTAAACCATCTTCTTATATCTCTAAGAGACAAATTCTCAAAGAAACTAAGTCTCTGAAGAAAATTTTACAGATGCTGGAAAATTAAGTTGAGAATTTTTGCATTCTACCACTAATATACCTGAGGTTTAACTTACTCCATTTATCCACAGACTTAGTTTTAACTTCAACTTTATATTTCTGCATTATGTTCAATCTCTATTTCATTTCCTCCTTTGTTTAAAGTTTATCTGTTATACTGATATCCAAATATGGGTGTTGACATTAACTTTTCTTTCCCTTGTACCCCTGTTTAACTTTTGTCAACAAATAATACTGGTCATTTCAAATTTCTTCTGTATCCATCCTTTTTCCCCCTATTTCCAAGGTCAAATCCCTAGGCCACTCCCAGCTCTTCTATACCAGTCTACTGTTGGGATATAAGAGCTAGTCTCTTAGACTTGCTATTTGACAGTGACTTCAAGATTTCTGTCATAAAGTTATTCTACAGCACTTCTACTTGACACTATTTTATAGTTCTACTTAATCAGCCACTTTTTATTTAACACCTTTGCTCTGTTATATACTGACAGCATTGTTTGAACCAAATGTGGCTGGTCTTCATGGAACTTAAATTATAATAGAGGATGGGCCTGATCTAAGTGGATAATTATAGAATCAGGTATTCAGTAAAAATTGTTATATGTGCTATCAGTGGTCCTGTGAAGGGTTGATTTTAAACTAAAATTATTTCCTATTTAGCATTAGAAGAAGCCTAAACTTTCCAAAGTTTCCATGATCATCTTTCATTTTCATGAAATCAATTCTTACCAAATGAACTAATTCATAAAATCTCTAACTTATAAAACATTACCAATTTAAAGCATACAGATGCTTTATGTGACTGCCTATGATTTTGCATTTCCAGATTTGTTTCTGTGTGGTTTATTTCAGTACTTCTTCAGGAAAAGATGATAATTATAAATCCTTTGTATTCTTCTCAACTGAACTCTCACATTTTAGTCACAAAATGACTATCAAAATGCTTTGCAGATAGTTTCAGGTAAAAGTATTTTGTTGTTTTTGAACTGGATATAAAGGAAAGTGTTCAACATTTTCAAGCCAATCGAGACAATGTGTTAAGTTAAAGACAAAAGTGGAGAAAATATTTAAACTGAGAGGCAAGAAATTGGGGTTCTTGTCTCATTAACATCCCTTTGGCTTTTTCTTTTTTAAATGTATTTTTTTTAGTTGTAGATGGACACAACACCTTTATTTTATTTATTTTTATGCGGTGCTAAGGATTGAACCCAGTGCCTCATATGTGGTAGGCAGGCACATTACCACTGAGCCACAACCCCAGCTCCATCCCTTTGGCTTTGATCAACAAGTTATCTTCTCTGAATCTTAGTCTGCTCACCTCAGGTAAAATGAGGACTTAGAGTCTCAAAGTCTCTAAGTCCAAAATGCTCTTATTGTAAAGAAAATTACCAGTTACATAAGAAATGGTCAACCACTCGGAGACATGACCTAATTTTTAAGCAAATGTGCATGGAGATTACTGTGTATATGCAGTGAAGAATGCAAACGAGGGCACAAAGCATTTTAGAAGATGAATGTACTTAAGGCAGATGATCGGTCTCATAAACCCTAATCAAGGCATTCACATTGACATAGCATGATGCAGACATGGGATCTAGAGTCTGAATTACTTTTCCATAGAGTCCTATGGGGTATCTCCTCATACCACGTTTCTTTCACTTTTATGAGCTATCTTAGGCAGGAAAGTGCAAAAGGCACTCAGCATATTAATTTCTAAACTTTTAGACTTTCTAGTTGAAAAAGGAAGAAAGGAAGACAGAAAACGGTACAACTGATAGCATGTATTTCCCAGTTCATCTAATTTTGCTAGTTTAACTTCACCTACCTTTCCTTTGACACATTTTACTCATCATTATTTCTTGTTTATCATTCAAATCATTTTTCCTCTGCTAGAAATACATGAACCACTGACTGGAAAACTTTGATGTGACCTCAGAGAAGTTAATGTCTAAAGTAATCTCTTGCTAGAAATTGATTTTGATTTCACTTCACATTAGTGAATTCCTTATCCCCTTCTACCACATTTCCTTGTACTTCCAGTTAATGCAGTATCATAAATCGCTCCACCACAATGCCTAAGGAAGAGCGAGGGAATTATGCCTACTAACCAATCCTCTCATGACATATTATAGCGTGTTGGTAACAAGAACCAGTTAAGTTTCTTGTACACCCTTGATTTTTCTCTTATTTGATTTTTTTCCCCTTTCTAATGTCACTCACCCTGTAGACACTGGGATAAAGCAAGCTGATATTTGAAAGTCCTTTTGTAACTGGGAACAAGGAAAGCTGTTATTTTCTTGAAAAAAATATCATTATAGTTTAAGGTTTAATTCAAGTATACATGTTTTGTAGGTGACTAGATTTCTCTTCCTTTGAGAACCTTATAGGGCTTAAAGAGGTGTGTGTGTGTGTGTGTGTGTGTGTGTATAAATATTATATATATATATATATCTTGTGTGTGTATGCACACACACATATATATATAAAGTTTGTGTCTATATATAGAGACACACAAAAGTATGTGTACATACACATACTCACATACACACATGCTTTTTTTCCCCTTAGACTTGAAACCATTCAAAGCAGTTGCTTTTTCCAAAAGCTTAACTCCTTAAAATTTCATAAGAATATTTCTTATGCAAATGTTCTATGAAGATATTAGGAAAGTCCTATATGAATTTTCATTTGTTTTTAAAAATAATGGCCATACTTTTAACACAGAATAGTTTAGGGTCAATTCTTATTGAACACAGTGTGTGATAGTTGAAACTACAGTATTTTAAATAACACCCTAAACAATTAAATTGCATTCAGTTTAATTGCATGGAGGCAGCATGGTACGGGTGGCCCTTCAATTTTCCATGTGCAATGAACATGAAGCCCCCCAGCTGATCCTGTGAGTTCTCTTCCAGTTCTCCAGAGGAGCAATGTTCATAGTTCTCTGTACTTCTGCATGTTTTAGTGAAGATCAGCAAAGGGACTCAATTCCTCATTTTTCTTAATTGCTTAAAATTCCTTTTCTGTATCTTATTCATCAATTGCATTATCTTTACTTAGGAGTAGTTGGTCCGTTTCAAGTCATCTTTATTGAAATGTAATACTACAAGGTCAAAAGACAAGGTATATAGCTATATCTTAAAGTGAAATGGCTTCATAGGGTCTTGAAATCTTAGTGCCCTTGAATAATAAAGCAAATTGGGAATTGTTAATATGCATAGAAGAAAAATTATTAATATTCATAATTTAAAATATTCTATTTCAGTATGGAGTACTGATAAAAGATATCTGTTTCATTTGACATTTCAACTCAACTCAGTATATATTATCAATATTTTAAAAACTTATTTTAAAGAAATACTAGGTTAAAGTTGCCTTATTTATTGAATAAAAATGGAGATATCCAATTAGATGTTAATTTCAGGTAAACTACAGATAATTATTTTGTGTAAGTATGTTTGTATAATACTTAAAGCATCCAAAAATACTTGCTATTTATCTGAAATGAAAATTTAACTGAATGTTCTATAATTTATCAGGCAACGCTATACTAAATTGGTGAGAGAAAACTGAGGTGAATTTAATAAAAAGTCTTAATCCTCAAATAACTTGCTATGAGAATTTAATAAAACTTTATATATGTAAAGAACAAAAGCATTAATAGTGCAAGTATAAATAAGTTTGTATTACAAGAAAAGTTTAAACTAGAAAAGTTTAAACTAGATCAATATTTCATTAACAGATGGCCTAAAATTCAGTGGTTAGTAGTTGTAGTGAGATTAAAGTCCTCCCAAAGATGCGACTATTCTAGTCGCCTAAACCTGTGAATGTGTTTATTACCTGGTGAAGGAATATCAAGGTAGCAGATGGAATCAGTATTGCTAATCACCTCACCTTGCAGTAACTATCTGAATGGTTCCAATATCACTCTAAGAGACTTACATGAGGGGAGGGAGACAGAAGTCAGTGCCAGAGATGGGACCCGGGAAGGCCATTGTTGGCTTTGAAGAGAGAAGGGGTCATAAACCAAGGAAGGCAGGCTGATCCTCCCCTAGAACCTCCAGAAGGAATGCAGCCCTGTCATGGACCTTGATTTTTGCCGAGTGAGAACCATTTCTAATTTTTGACCTCTAGAATTGCAAAGGAACACATTTGCTTTATTTTCAGTGATTGAGGTTGTGGTAATTTGTTTTACAACAGCAATAGAAAAACTTAGATTTGGTAAATACCATATACATTATTGTTTTAGGTGATGCCCTGTATAATTTTCTACCATAGACATAGCATGCAATTTCTTCAAACCCATTCCTTATAAATATATTTAATATTAATATTAATATTAATCAAAGACTATAAATGCAGATTTGAAACAATATTCTAAACTAATATGGTATATACTAAGCATCTTAATTCACTTTTAATCATATGTGCATATTAAACTACAGAACATTTAGGGGAAATTTCAATTATAATGATATATGGTGAAATAAGACAGGGTTATGAAAACAGAAGAATAAGTCCAAAATAAAAGTAAAATGAATGTGTGTGTGTGTGTGTGTGTGTGTGTGTATGTGTGTGTATTGCATATAGAGAATAATCAAGGGAGACATACATGTAATGGTTATGAAAAAGCAACTAAAATTATAATGTAATTGTAATCATAATAATTTAATTTTACTAATATGGTATGAATTGAGTTTGCTTGCTCATTTCTAAACCTATTTTAAAATGGATTGACTAGCAAATATTTAATGTAATACTAAACAAATTTTTAGAACTTGGTTGAAACAGAAATGTTATTATCCATTCCAAATAGTATTTAGAATTTTTACCAATTCAATAAAAATTATAATGTATGATGGCTAAAGATACAAATTTCTCTTGAAATTATCATCTAAATACATAATCTCATTCATGTCTTCATTTTTATAATTTTAATTTTATAAGAATTGATCTTTGCTAAGATCTAAAGCACTTAAAATTCATATTAAAGTTCTTTTTGTCAAATGTCATTGTTTTATGGTCCCGGTTTCATATAACTTTGCATTTTCCATTTTAAAGGTTTTGAGTAGAAGCTTAGAGAAGAATAATAGTGCTCACACTTATTGAGTGAGTTCCTATTATGCTGAGCTGAGAACTCAGTGCTCTACATAGTTTAATTGACCACAGTCCTACAAAGGTCATTTCATAAATATTCCCCCATTTTACCTACAGTCAAACTTGTTTCATGGGACTTCGTGAGTTCTGAAGCTTATATTTAAACTCCAATTTGGCTTTGAAGTCTAAAGTTTTTCAATATTCAAATTGTTTAAAGCATTTTAAACATCCACTATAGCTTTATTGAGCTGGGCTAATATAAAATAGCATAGAATTGAAACACATTTTCATCCATGTGGGTGGACATCAGATTGCTTGCTGGTATCCCAATTGTGAGTCACTGGGAGAAACGAAAACAGATGGACCACAACTCCAGCATCTGCTGCCCTGGTTGGGGCTAATACACTGATGCTGAGCTTTCAGAGGCTTGGGATACTTGTATTCTTCATCTCTGTTTACTGTGCCTAGCACAGTGCTTGACTTATAACGGGCATTCAGGAAGGGTTTTTGCAGGAATGAACCAATGCAGGAACAAGGCCAGCTCTTCTCTCCATATTGTATCCCTTTAGAACCTGTTAGTTGAGACTGTGCTCTTGCAACACTCAAAGAGAAATCTGGAAAAAGCTGTATAAGGGAAGTTTAAGTTTATAAGAGTAATTGAATGTTTTATATTATGCACCTCTGAGTGCGATCTGTCTGGGATCTGTACTTCATCTATTTAGGCTGACAGAAAGTGAACAGGAGCCAACAGGTCTCTCTCTCCCTGTCTCCCTCCTTTCACACCCATGTTCTCAGCATTCCTACTCTTTATCTTTCTTTTATAACGCCCAGAATGGACTTTGCCTGAGTTCAGCTCCATTTACCTAAAGATAAAAGTAAGGAGAGGAAAAGAGAGGTTACAATGAAGGGAAAATCAGAGTGTGACAAGATGACAGGAACAGTCAGTAGAGGAACTTGGGCTGAAGACTAAAAAACACAGTGTGTGTACAGGGCTAGCTCAGGCGGGGCCATGCCTGGTGTCAAGTTGCTCCTGGTGTTGTGGTTCCAGTTTGGTAGTGCCCTGCTGAACTTCCCTAAGAAGCCCTGGAACTTGGTAGTGGAAGAGACTCCAGTGGGTGTAGCACTTCAGAGTTGTCCATTATTCCCTAATCTTCTCAGTCAAGTTCAAATAAACAGTTTGGATGACCAGGATACAGGTTTTCACATATTTTTATTCTGCTCCTGAGGAGTGCTGAAGCAGCATGGAATTGCCCAAAGCCTCTCATACCTGAATTTTAGCTGTCGATTATGGCATGGTTTGTGTCACGAGCTGTCAGCCTCAGGCAGAGCCATACCCCATGAGTATGAGCAGACATGGGCTGGTTAAGTTCTACACAGTAGTGGAAACGATGAATAGAAGCAATCATAGGGAGGCTTCAGAGACTGGAGTGGCCTGTGGTAAGGGCCAGCTCTTAGTGTGACCCAGACAGACATGTGACACTTTGTTCATCTTGCCCTCTTATATTGCTGCCAGTGGCTATGAGTTCTCATTTGAACCAACCTGTTGGGAAGATACTATGGAGTCTGTACTAAGCTCACAGGGCCACCTGCATAAAATAGCCACAAACAGATGAGAATGGAGTTGAATGGGAGCCAGCTATGTATAAATTTATCTTTAAATTTTTTGAATTAAGTTTATTTTTAACTGATATAAGAAAACATGAAATTATACATATCAGGGAGGTTCCATGTGATGCTTCAGTACATACACACACTATGTAATCGGGTTGAACATATCTCCTCAAACATTCATCATTTCTTTATGGTAAAAACATTCAAAACCCTTTCTTTAAGTTTTTTGAGATATGTAGTACAAAAATCACCATCTCTAGTTATGCTGATGTGCAATAACAGAACTTATTCTTACCTACCTGCCAATAGTAGCCATTGACCAGCGGTTCCCCTTCCCACCCTCCTTCATTGCTCTCCTAACCTCTGGAATCCACCATCTCTATTCTCATTTTCCCTGAGATCAAGGTTTTATACTCCACCTGAGTGAGATCACACAGAGCTTGCCTTCTGCGCCAATCTGGTTATTCTTGCTCTCTAACTTCCTCTGAGTTCCGTGGCATGGAGACTACAACAGCCCTTTCTTTTCCTCTCTGCTGTAGAAGAGGGACAGATGGATGTGCTTCCTTTGCCTTTCTCATCCTCCAGTGCACATTATCAACCAACATGAAGAAAATCCCTTCCTTAACTTTCATTTCTGTGGAATTATAAAGATCTTTTTAAGATTTGGCTTCTTTTATTGGCTACTTCTCTTCTTGAAGACCTTAAATTTTCCTTTTAACTCAATTTTTCTTCTGTGCATTCAATTTTCTGCTACACCCAGCCTAACTACGATTTTGCCACTGATTTCTTTTACATTTGCTTCTTCCTTGCCCTTTTTGACATTCTTAGATATTTTACAACTCGGAGCTAAAGCCTAGAATGTTCCCATTGGGATATCATGACTTCAACACTTAGAGTTCTACCAAATTTACTGAAGAATTCTTTCTAGCTTTAATACATTTTCCCTACAGTTTTCTAAATTCATATTAGTGCATTCCTTGTCATTTGCACCACATTTAATTTTAAACTCTTCCTACAGTTTGATCCACTAACACACAATTACCACAGTCATTTACTGGGGCATGTCTTGTTCATCTTCTTGATGATCTTTGTAGTGCCTTTATGGGAACTTCCCTCAAGAGCTTCTAGTTACTGCAGGTGTTTAGGCATCATCTGCACATACAGGATTTAGCATCAATTGTTGGGGTAACTGGAGGGTCTTTTAAGGTGCAGTAACTGGAAGCTCTTCCCCCTCAATCTAAGCCAAGACATAGTTGCCAGCATTAACTCCAAGTTGTTCCTTCAGTTGATGTTTATCTTTTTAAAAACTTATACTGATGGGACTATAAAAGGGTGGGAAGGGAGACATGGCTAACCTTCCACATTACAAGCATTCAATCCTTTATATATATAGGGATAACCACCATGATCTTTTGAATTTTGTTTTTGTCTTAAATATGTTTATTTCTCTCAAAATTCATTCAAATATTTTGTTTATTCCATTTTAAATGTTCAGTGATTCACTCTCGAGGTATTGGGTTAGAATGAGTAGAAGAGTGTACCAACAAGAGATCGAAATAGCAGAGGTCAGTTCTATGAAAGAAGCAGATTCTATGGCTAATGAATACTCAGATCATATCACCTTTCATTTGGAAGCTCTATCAACTCTTGAGTCATATTCAGCTTATTTCAACAAAAACTCATGTCGTTTTAAAAGTATTTTTTCATGAGTCAGAAATGGTATCCAATGCCATTTGCATAGCCCATTAAAACTTATAAAGGCTGCTGTAGGGCTAAGGAAAGAACTTGAGAGAGTACCTGCCTTCTGCTGAATGAGACATGCAGAAATAAAGAAATAAATATGTGTTCCTATGCCTGCTTGAGATTATATCAGGAGCACCTTGTGTGGGTTCCTTCTGTCTCTGGAGAATTCAATATAGCTATGGGTGCATATGACCACTTAGGGATGATTCCACCTTTCCTTCTTCTAACAGACAAGGTGTGTGCATGTAAGTGTGTGTGTGTGTGTGTGTGTTATTATTGTTCTTATTATAGTCCTGGTGATAGAACTCAGAATCCAGGCTCTTATGCATGCTAGGTAAGTCTCTGAGCCACTAAGTCACATCTCTAGTCCTATGCATTTGTTTTAAAGCTTCTTGTCCTAATTTTATCCTAATGGCAAACTGTGAAGAAATTGTTCCATTTTTCCAAGTCTTTTTTGTAGTTTTGATGTTCTATTTCTCACCTATATTATCATCACAATTTCATTGTTTAGTACCTGTATCAAATGAATAGAGGTGTCTGAAGTCATGTAGAATTTTTCTCCCCTTTTTTTTCCAAATGTTTTTTCCTTAAATGTTTAGAAACCATGGGGAACTGTCCAGTTAGATTATCCTGATTTCAAATGCAGTCTCTACTATCTGCTGGCCCCGAGATTTGTAGCAAGGTTTAAATCAATTAAATACCATTTTAAAAAATCCGTGTATTAGACATAATAATTACCAACATCACAGGGATATTGGAACATTGAATCAGACATCTTTCAAGTGCCTGAGAAATAGTAAGCACTCAATGAATGGTAATAATACTTAATTTTATTATTACTTTGTTATATTGTGGTTTCTACACTGCATTCATCTTCATAATGTACACAATTTATAATTGATTTCACAGCTTAATGTGGGTTTTTATTCATCTCCCCCATGTTCAATTTAAATTAATTGTAAGCATATTAACTATTCTTTGAACAAATATATACTTCCTGAATCCTATGGAATAATGTACTTTGTATCCTCAAGGGTTCATCTTTCTGTTATCTTAAGCCACATCCCCCAAATCAAAATGCCATTATATGACATATCTATGCACACAACTATTGCCTTTCAGAGACTGCCTATTCCAATAGTTAAGCATAAATTAGAAGAAAAGAGCCTGAAAAACTTTTATCCCAAAATGTGAATTTTCTTATCACTGCCGTAAGAGTTCTGAATGATTCCCCAATTTATTCTATGGTCATCATTTGTGCCCTAGTTCCCTGAAATAATTAGGAATTCAGTAGCAATTAGAGGGTTTAAACTATCACATCCTGGTGTGTTATAGGGACATACCCCCATGTATAACTCCACTTGGTCAGGTCTATGTAGGGCCACTCCATTGATGACCTCGTTGTATTATCATGTTGGTTCTGGCAAATATAATTGTTGTCTGGTTTGTATTTGCCAACAGTCCTGATTTGTGCAGTGGGACAGAGCTTCACATATTTCATGTCATTCTAGGATTGTAAAATGTCTTTTAAGCTATTCTTTATATATGTCATCCATTCTTCAGAACACATACTGGATCATTTATTTGAGAGGCAATCCACTTGACTTAACCAACTTACCTGTCAACTCTTAGTTAATGGCTGCGCTTGATAATCATGAGTCTAAATTGTTCAGAAGGATCATTAATAACACATTTATTGCATCTGTTGAAATAAACTTCTGCCTAAACATTACTGAAAACTGTAATTAAAGTAATTTAATTGCAGTAAAACTAATCTCATTCATTTTTAATTGCTATGATTTGAATGTTTATCTCCTCAAAAACTCATATCAAAATTTAATTGCCAAGGTAATGATATTGGGAAGTAAAGCCAAATGGAAGGTGTATAGGTCATGATGACTCCATTCTCCTGAATGGGTGAATGTTATTATGCAAAAGTATTTGGGGCATGATATTCTCTCCTCTTCTGCTTTCTGCCTTCTGTCATGTGATGAGGCAAGAGGGTCCTCACAAAATGCTAGCGCCTTGATCTTGGAACTACTCAGCATCTAGACCTGTGATAAGCAAATATGTATTCTTTATAAATCACCTCGTCTGTGGTATTCCGTCATATCAGCACAAAATGGTCTAAGAAAATTACAAAGACTTTTAAATATCTAATTTAGTTCAGAAGCTGAAGTTAGAAGTAACAGATTCTGTCCTCGGTCATAACTAATGAACTCACGGATGAATGCTCACATGTTTTCCTCCTCTATCTGTCTTGGTAATAGAGGTTTTTCCAGTGTTACTATGAATTAAAAAAAAAAAAATGGCAACATACAGGGTTTAAAACTGAAGAGAGGGGTTGGGAAGAGAGAAAACCCAGACCCCAGAGAAGACAAACTGATTGGTAGGTATAAGGTTGTTGTAGAACAAATGGAATTGTAGAAAACTTGGGGAAGAAACATTTAGGGAAGTAGTGTTGAGATGAAATGGTGGGGAGTATTAACAATGTTTGTTGAAAAGAAAAGGAAAGCTCCAAACAGAAAGAAATGTTGATAGAACAAATGTCATTCAGGTCCTGGGCATCAGTCTGATCCTTTGTTCAAGGAAAGTTGATACTTAAATGTTGCCAGTAATGGCGGACAAAAGCCGAAGAAAAACAAAGTAGAATACAAAATCAGACAGCAATCCAGGAGTCTGGACAATGAAAAGTTCTGGTCTAAAAGCAGTTATTGAGTTCCTGCTGTTTGCATTTAGGCAATATGGAGAAGTTCCCCAAAGGAAATAATGATTTATTAAAGGTTACAGTTATACTAATAAAAAAATCTCTGATAGAACACAAAAATGATGTATTTATAGCCAATATTTATGAATAATTACTAAGTGCCACACACTATTGTAACAATATTCTAAATGTATGAATCCAATGAATCGTCACAATAATACCATAAAAAGTATATATTTTTTTCAATTTTAAAGATGAGATAGATGAATAAACTGATGTACAGTGGGAAGATGACTTGGATGAAATCCTAAAAATGGGTGATTAACAGAGCCAAAGTTAGATGCTGTGCTGTCTGGCTTTAGAATTAATTTCTTAAACACAGTACACACTCTCACAAGGACATTTATGTGGGGAAAGAAGGCAGAGGGTGCACTTATTTGGCTATAAGGGATAAATAAGTTATGCTTGATGAGTAAGTTCTAGAGATCTACCATATAGCATGGTGACTATGGTTAACAATACTCTCCTGTAATCTTGAAATACACTAAGTGTAGATCTTAAATGTTTTCACTATGAAAATAGAGAAAATAGTAACTATGTGAGGTGATGGATTTGTTAATTAGCTTGATCATTGTGATCATTTCACAATGTCTGTGTATATCAAGGCATGAATTGCCCATTTAAAATATGTAATTTTTTAATTTGTCAATTATACATCAATAAGTTGTTTAAAATGTCAGATTAAAACTGAAAAAATGAAGGGAGGCAGGGAACACATAGGTGTAGTCTTAGCTTTGCTTACTTAATTTTTCCTTGTTTGACTTTATCCACCATCGTTTATGTACAGATAAAATCAATTTGTAGAGTATAGCAATTAAACTTTTCTTGCTCAGTAATTTGGGCAACACTTGTTCCTGTCCCAGGTTCGGTGGGTTTTTCAGGCTACCACTTGTTTGAACTGGCCTTTGTGGAGTTAGGACCATCTTTAGATTGGGGGCGGAGTATGATTAGGAAAAACTATCTATCTATACGTTCTGTAAGAAATCCCATGAAAAATCTGAGTTCTGACTGTCCAGACAAGCAGATACTGAAGTTATTCAATGTGGGCCACTCTAATCAGTGTTCATGTTAATTTATGGGTAGATTAATTATTAACCTACACAATTAGTAAGGAGTACACTAAGGGAAATTTGGTGAATATAAGAGGAAAGCAGAACGGTTGTGGGCTCGTATGTCTGTAAGTCTGCTCACATGCAGATCATTTCAGTCCTGGCACAGGTTTACTTGCATCCATCAACCCACAACCTAATTGGTGACGAGTCACTCCTCCCATTCATTACGCCACTGTGGACCCTGAAAGTGAAAAATGACTCCACCTGCACAACTGAAGACCTTCATTTTCCTTCTTGGTATGGAAGAACTCTATAATAATTTGACTCTACCAGTTATCACTACTTGGTTACTTGTGAATTTGATATTTATTTTGCACTACAGTTTGTAACAAAAACTTGGCTATTTGGAAATTAGTGGGCAAGAAGCCCTTTCCAGATTCCTTTTTGAAAATATGTTCATAGCCGGGTGCAGTAGTGCACACCTGTAATCCCAGCAGCTGGGGAGGCTGAGGCAGGAGGATCACTAGTTCAAAACCATGAGGTGTTAAGCAACTCAGTGAGACCCTGCCTCTAAGTAAGATTCAAAATAGGGCTGGAGATGTGGCTCAGTGGTTGAGTGCCCCTGAGTTCAATCCCTTGTACCACCAAATACATATATATATATATATATATATATATATATATACATACATATATATATTGGTATATATCATGGTAACACATGATAGTAGGTCCATTTTTCTATATTCTTAAATGCATATAGCATAATTTGCTCCATTCCAATCCCCAGTACTTCCCCCTCCCCCACTCTTCCCTCTCCCTGACAACTTCCTATGTTTTATAGGTCCTCCTTCTAATCTTTTTGTTTTGTCAGTGGGTGCATTATTGCTGTACATAAGAGTGGTATTCCTTGTGGCACGTTCATACACACACATTGCATAATCTGGCCAGTTTCCTTTTGAGGCTCCTCCCCTCTTGCATTCTCTCCTCGTCCCCTCAAGCCCCTTCCTCTGCTCCACTGTTCTCCCTTCTATTTTCATGACATCCTTCTTTTTGTCTGTGAAATTTGTATTACCCAACCATTTGTCTTGAATAACATTAGAAAATATTTGCATAAAATTAAAGCAGGAACAATCCATTAATGCCATAGATTATTTTTATTACTTACGTGTGATTTTTAACAGAATAATTGGAAAATAACTGATTGATTAAATATGTAACGTTTTGTATGTTTATTGAGACATAAAAATCTAAGACAGCCAACTGGAAATTCATCAGTACACTGATACTCTACACACATTATAAATGTAGTGAATAGGAAAAAAATCAGTAGCAAAAAGTCAAGGAAGAAGAATTTTGATTTATACTACCAAATTAATGTGAGAATAGGAAACTTAGAATGTTAAAATATTGCATTTTAAATTTAATAAAGCTCTATCTCATTAATACATAATCACAGTTTGATGAATGATTAATTATGAAACATTTGACAGTTATAAGGAGATATATGATTCCTTGAAAATAGAATTTCCACGAATCACATTTGCACATCCAAAATGTTACGCATATGGAAATTTTGGGGATATTTTTCAAAAATTCCTTACTCAAATAGCATCATACAAAACCTTGTGGACAAAATGAAATGAAAAATAAAAAGGGAAATACTAATGAAGACAGAGACTAAGATATTGTATTGACAAAATAACTGATGAAACTCTGTGTCTCCAAGGACTAAAAGGCTTATTTTCCACACATGTAAATCTTTCAGCGGGTTAGGTGCCTGCCAGAGCCACTGTCATCCATGTGATCACACAGCAACCCAAAATACTTCCACCTGGAAGATGACAGCTGAGATCTGCAGCACTGAGCACCAGCTCCTGAATGCTTCAGTCCAGTGGTGACACATGCCACTCAGGTGCACATGTCCTTGGTCTGACTTGGTCACATGTCTCCCTCCTACATGAGGTCTGGGGAGGGTGGCCCTGTCACTACTGTGTATTGAGTGATAGCTCTGTCATGATGTTAACTTTACAACAATTTCTAAATACTGATGTTCTTTTAATTCAACATAGTATCTATACTACATATTTCTGAAGTACCTATTAAGGTAAAATATTTTAAACCCTAGTTTGAAAATATGCCAGAATTGGAATATTTATTGACAAACCATCATCATATCTACTTGCTAAAAAATTTCTTCTCCAACCCAAAATGTCACATATCATGATTTGGTTGGTAATGGTTCCCTTGCCAGATATTCCTTGCTGTCTAGTCCTGTGACCATGTTCGTATTTGGTACTTCTAAACTACCACTTGTAAAACAGCTTTGGTTGACATCTTTTGTTTTCTAAAACTTAGTTTCTGAAAGAAGCACTAGGCTAATTAGTTATATGAACATTCTCATATCTATTCAGGCTTTCCCAGAGATGCTCACCTTCACCTTCCCTTGTGGGCTCTTTCCCCCTCTCTTTCTTGAACTCTTGCTTTCTTTATCCTCATTCACTTTCCTTCAGATATAGATGTGCTTCTGTGTGACAGAGGAGGATGAAAGCTCATAATCCCAAATCACACTCTCTTTAGCAGAAAGAGAAATTAAATGATGCCTCAGTTTCCGGAAATTCCTCTGGTTCATCCTACTTCAGTCTCCCTCCCTAACTTTTAACCAATCTTTGTTGCCATAAGAATGCGAGGTATGGAATCAAAGATCAGTACTCTGTCTAATGATGGGAAAGGTCTTTGCTTGATAGCACCACTGGAAATGCCCAGAATGTGAGGCCAGGAACAGTTCCCAGAGTGTCAGATAGATTCCATCCATATGTCCTCTGCATCGTGTTTAGCAATTATGTCTACTCTTCTGTGTCCATGTTAGGTAGCCCAAACTACCTGTAATGTGCAGTCAGTCAGCAGCATTTTTATGTCTCTAATATTTAGAATATATTAACTAAGCAGTAAGCTGGAGATAAAAGCATTCTCAAATCATTTACGAAGAGTAACTCATAAAGCGTAAGAATCCAAAGCTCTATTTTGGATTATATAATCATTTTAAAACACTAGGAATTGCAGTTTTACTAAAGCAGTCTTAGTACATAAATCAATGTTTTCTTTTTCTGTCAATATTTTGCTAAATTTTCTTCTCAAGACAAGAACAAATATTTGCTTTTAAAAATAGCTATTTTTGCATATGCTATTACAGACATTTATTTTTATATTAACCAGAGACAGTTGGGCTATCTCTCACACTTTCAGCAGATATTTTCAGATGCTTCTCTCTCTCCTCTCCTGCAAACAGATCCTGTAAGATTTCTAAATGCCTTTGGATTTGAGTGCACTACCCTTGCAGACTTTCACATAGGTGACAGAACTTTGTCATTACTTGGCATGTCTCTGTAGAGATAGACTATGCCTCTCACTGCAATAACGTTTAAGGACAGGTAGCTGTTTTCCATTTTCTCTCATTCCCAAGTGATAATCAAATTATAAATTTGTTTTATTTTTTTCATTCTTGGAAGAAACAGACCCAGGCCCTGCTGCCCAAATATTTACAGGCACTCTTCTAATACGTTCTTCTCCATTAAGACAAAGAGTTTATAACTAATCCCAACAGGTTAAATGGTAACTGTAATCAATCCAGCCTGGCTGCTGGTCTTGCTCTAAAAAGTAAATCAAATCTAGTCATCAACCCCTGTAAACACTTTATGAGCACCTGTATCTGCCAGGCATTGATCCTTCCTGTAACGGGCACCCTGCTGCTGCACCCAAGTCCTCCTGGCTGATTAAAATCCATACCTCCAGCAATCCGCCTGCTCAGGCCTGCTCTCAGCTCTTCAGGACCCCGCTGACACACATTCTCCTTTCATTGATTGTCATATTCTCAGACACCAACTGCAGTCTGCCTGAACCTGCTCTTTGACTTGGGATTTGGGTCTCCTGATGAGTTCACTGGAACTTTAGAACTCATCCGAGCTGATTTAACCTGGTCTAAAGTTATCCAAGCCCCTGGATGATAAGCACTTACTCTCTTATTTAATCTTTACTTGCTGTTGTTTCTCATAAATGTCACCTCTACCTCTGCTATCGCTCTGTCAGTGTTCCCCTTTTTCTTACTGTTGCTTTCCCCCACCATCTGACTGCCACTCCCCCCATACTTATTAGGCTCTGCATGCTTAACCATTACCAGTGCAGCACGTGTTGCTTTTGGAGTGTTGCTTCTTCTCTGCTGCTATCATATGGATAGTCTGATATGTGATGGATACTTTGGCTTCCCCTAGCACTGTTCCTTTGTCTGAATATTCTGGAAGTATGATGGCTCTGGAAAGTTGATTTCTGGATAGCTAATGTTTTAATACTCTTCCACAATGAAGCCATGCTCCTTCAACTCATCGATGAGTTTTCAAAAATCATTTCCCAGCCCTGTACTCATTTTTATTCCCTTTTGCTTTTAAATGGCTTTGATGTTGCTGGGTATTGAATGTATGCTAGACATACAATGTATGCCCACTAAGCTATACCCACAGTACCCATTTTTTAAAAATCTGCTAGCTTAGTTTTGTAACTGTCCCTGCAGTTAAAAAAAAAAAAAAAATTGATCCATGTAGAACTTTTGGATATTCATTCATAAAGTATATGATATGAGTACAAAGTCTCACCATTATTCAAAAAAGTGTATTATTGCTAGTTAGATATAAACAGAATAGAAAACATTTAAAAATGAATTATAAGAATAAAGTATGATATTACATGATTTATTTTTATAGGGTCAGAAAAATTAAATATTCTGACTTGATCAACAAAGACTAGCAGAGCTTAACAGACAAAATAGAGCTGAATGGTTTACAAAATATGCCAACATTTATATAACGGTAATTTGCAGATATTTTCAGATGCTTCTCTTAATTCAGATGCAACTAAAATTAAGTCAAATCTTTTTGGGTTGACATATTATGTCATAAGTCATATTTATAATGCAATAATAGCTATATAAGGAAGACATCAGATGACCAACAGAGGCTATGTGTATGCTTATAATGATTGGTTGTGATTTTTTTATACTTATTTTGTGTCAAACACTATTCGATTTTTTCACACAATAACTTGCTGAGTATTTGAACTGAATGTTTTTGATTCATTATGTTTCTTCTTAGTGTTGTTTTTCAAACATACCATTTATTTATTCATTTCCTTCTTTCCTTCCTTGTGTTTTGAAATGGGGAGGGTCTCACTGTGTTGCCCGGGCTGGTCCCTGACCTTTCTTCTAACCTTGTGTCTCTAGTTGCCACTGAACGTATCAGCTCTTATATCTGGAAGGTATTTCAAGGAGAACAAGTCAGGAATGGAAACCATGAGTTTTCCTTCTGTTTCTAATCCCTGTGTAGTTCCTGACCCCAGGGGGTTTTGATTCCTCTCTCATTTCCCTTGTGTTTTGTCATCAAAATCTCTGAGTTCGAAAATTCTCCAGAACCCTCTTCAAGCTACCCTTATTTCTTCAGTACTGTCATCTCCACATAGTTCAAGGGTTCATTTTCTCTCACTTAAATTGGCAAAAATCTTGTGTTTCAGTCTCCTAACTGCCTCTGCCTCTGTCATTCTTTCCATTTAGTGTTACTTTCCTAAAGTGAAAAGGGAAAGCGGGGAGGGCGGGAGGTGGGAGAGGGAAAGGTGCAGGCAGAAGGGAAGAAGAAAAAGAAGAAAGGAAGACGTGGAGGAAGGAAGGAGGTCTTTTAGATTGAAAACCTTCAGGGATTTTTGGAGAGACCAAATTCTTAGAACATACCATCTTTCTTCAGACACATCCTCCTTTGGCTTCAGACATCCTAAACTTTTACTGTTTTTCAATGTGTTTTCTCTGAAAGACATAGTCTTTATTATTTTTGCCTGGAAAACACTGGACCTGTATCCCTAGAAATCCTTCCATCCTTTTCTTCATCTTTTTATCCCCACCAAACTTGTTTTGCACTGCCCTTTATGTGTATGTATTTCCCACGCCACTGAAGTCATATTCAGTTCAAGGACTATGCTAGATTCATTTTGACATTCTTAATATTTGACATGATACTTGACTTAGAAGAGGAATTTTAAAAGTCTTTCCTAAATAAATAAATGGGGGTTATTTCATGATTTTTCCTAATAACACTTTTTAGTGTACGTAATTAAATGTTGGGGCTATGTAAAAGGAACAAATTTGTTTAACTTATAGAGGGGATAGAAAATCAACAGTGTTCATTGATTTTAATTTAAAATGGTGCAAATATTAACTTTGTATTGACATCACGAAATATCAGATGCTCTTTCATGGACATTGACATGAATTTCTTCTCTTTTATTCTTTTCCTATAAAGGACCCTCTGATATTGAGGGTTCTTATGAAATGTGAAGGTTGTGGTGCTGCATGGGTACATATAAGAATGTGCTAGAAACCCAAGATTAATGCATGTTTTTGTATCTGTTTTCCACCTCAATAAAAATTTCAAAAAATAAAAAATAAAAGACATGAAGTTGAAGATGCCAGAAGCCTATTATTAAAGATGGCTACTTTAAGGCACTGTTCCATTTCATTTAAAGAAACAAACAAAAAACACTTGTTAGATATAGGATAAGGCAAAGTTGTTAATTTGGAACATTGTTTTGTCAGATTATTATACAAAGGGCTTTTTATACATGCAGGATGTGCCCGATATGAGTTCACTTCAGGAAAGTAGAAACCGCAGTAAACATTAGATAAAATTTTAAAATAAGAATTGAGTATGAAGGTGTTGGGGCAACACAAAGTTAAAGGGAGTGCTAAAGAAATGCAGAAATAAGCTGAGGAAGCAGAGGCTATTCACAGGGGCAAGGGAAACCCTGGGGCTATCAGAACCTTGAAGGTGGGAGGAGGGGCCTTGAGGATTTGGGATGAGACTCCAGGTGCAGGGTGGGAAGGTTTTGTTGTGCTGCAGAATCTTTTTTAGTGCTGGGATCAGGCCTGCTAGGAGGGAGGAGACCCATGCTGCTGGTACTTCAGGAGCTTGGAGAGGGTGCACTGGACTCAGAGGTCAGTCCTTTGAAGAGGAGTGCTGCTGTCTCATTCTTATCAGGGGCTACATGAGGCTCCTCTAAAAGTGACAACAGGAATGGACACGAAATCCATGTGTCCTGGTTGGGGTAAGTGTGATTGTTGGGGGACTTTGAGGAAAGGGATTTTCTTTTCTTCTCCTCTTGTCCTCCATCTCCCTCTAGTATGTCCTATTCACAGAACACATCAGAAATCCAGCTAAACAAGAATTATATGATTGGAATCTGGAAGAGTGGAACTGGTAGTGAAACTCATGAAACAGCAGTTACTGGAAGGTAGGGCTAGTGGGCAGATGGACAAAGGGAAGGTCTAGGCCCAAGGGTACAAGATTTCAGCCAGACAAGAAGAGTAGGGTCTAGTGCTCTGTTGTACAAGGTGATTATACTTAATAATAGGGTACTGTCTGTTTCAAAATAGATGAGTGGATTTCAAATGTTCTCATCAGAAAAACGTATTTGAGGTGATAGGCACCTCTAATTAGCCTGATTTGATCATATGTATATGGAAACACATTGTACCTAGTACACATATAAAATTATTATTTTTTAATTAAAAATAAAATAAAACTTGAATGAAAAATTTAAAGAAGAAACATGGCTTCTAGGGGCCCTGCCCCAGCATCACAAACTAGAGCTAATACATAGAAGGGTGGATTTTGAGAGATCCAAATTTGGACAAGGTTGTTGACAGAAAATAGTTTTATAACCTAAAAAAGATAACATATCTTGATTCTGATTAAATCTCTCATGAGTTTTCCCAAGGAGGAAAGATCTATGGTCATTTTCCCTGGGACTTTAAAAAGATGATCTATGTCCAGTCACAAGATAGATATGCATTTGTATTCATGTCATAATATTCTACTTTATGTCAACAGTGAAGAGATTCACTATAGGTCAATAACTTTGATTTTTTTCTAATTAACAAGTTACTTTCATCAGTTAATGTAAGGTAAATACATAATTTATGACCCTTAATCAAATGTCTTATAATAAAAGGCCTAATTTGACACCATGGCTACATTACATCCATTAAAACTCGTTTTTTACAGGTACTGCCAATAAAGCTCATGCACATTGGTATAGAACAGGGCATAGAAGAAAGGTGGAAAAAGTGAAGTAAATTATGCTATAAAATATTTAATACCAATTTCCAGCTCATTAATCAGACAAAACATCATAGAGAGCCAACAGTGCCATTTCCCGAGCTTCTCTGGAGACACAGTGTCTGCTGTGTTGGATGAGCATTTTCGGCAAAGCCCTTCTCAGTCGTCCTGTGTGCCAGAAAGGAGCTTCTTCCCACACCAAGGTTGATTAAAATGGAGCGTTGGACATCAGGCACTCCTGCTGGAAATCGAATCTCCTGAGGCCCCACCAGTGCTCAGGGGTCAAATGACAGATAGCCCAGCTCTATCCTGTGGTAAATTCTGAGAGTCTTTATGGACTCAGATCTCAACTCTTATCATGATATCCTCTAGCCCTTGGAGACCTGTGCCTGACTTCCTTAAATTTCTAGAATCTATCTCCTGTCCTATCTATTAGACCTTTCAGGGTCAAGGAATTTCTTTGTCTTATCCTTGATTTCCTGGTTCCCATCTGGAAATCTGTTGCTTTGGCACTGTGACCATTGACTTGGATCTTTGCATTCTACCCAGGAAAAGGAAGTCCTTATCTGCACTCTACTAAAAAATGCCCTGATGCTTTACTTTCACATCTGCTCCACTGGTTGTCCCTTCCTCCCTCCATCAGCACAAGCTCAGGTTTATAGGTTACAATTGCCTATCATTTCAGACTCCTATTGATCTGTCAGTGCATATAGCTTTAGCCCAACACGGTGGAGGAAACCCTTCACACCTACCAATTACAGAAAGATTATGATCCATTCAGAGATAATCAAAAACATTTCACCCAGAAAAGTAAATAAATAAATAAAAAAGGTTAAACCAACTCCTGAGTTGTTAAAATAATAAAAGTGGGGCAAGGGCATCAACAGGCCAAAAAGAATGCCCAGGCTTGGCAATTCCTACTGGGACTGTCTAATATCTACACACACAGCTGGTCATTTGGTGAGAATAGCTGCTTAATCCCTCTTTAGAAATGAGTAAATTCAGGCAGATGCAGCTTAAAATGCCAAGTTAGATGTCAGCATGCTAATGAAAGGAGCTTGGATTTGGGAGACAGATATACCCAGGTTTGAAGGACAGCCCCTGTGTGCACTATTTTACTTTAAGCACCTTTTTTAAACTTGTAGTACCCAAACTTCTTCATTTCAACTTTTTAAGGTTCTTTGAAAAATAAATGAAATAGCAAATGTCAAGTTAAAAACATAGCATGCAATTATGTAATACTTAGTCACATCTCCCATCTTCCTCCTGTATGCTCCTATGTCTTTTATTTGGGGAGGGATGTTGGCTCTTCTGTGTAGAAATTGGCCTACAACCACGGTACCCAACACTCCTTAAATTCCACTATGTATATAGTACTAATTATGACCCTCATGCTTCTCAATGGAGGCAGGATGAAATGGATTATGAGGCCAGCAGGAAAAAAAATCTCACTCTTTATGAATAATGCATAGGTACACATTTAGTACATAAGGAGATTCACATAATACCTGTGGTATTGAAACTTCATTGGGGTGGAGATTAGGAAAACATGCCTAAAAAGACTTTTTAGGGAGCAGAGTGTGAGAAAGCAGTTGATAAATTCTGCTCTATTTAATTGCAGTACTCAAATTTCTCCTGCCACTATCCTACTAAGTGTACCACAGAAAGGTTAGAGGTGAATGAATCCTCCACAGCTGCAGAGGTAGTGAGCAATAATCACAGGATATAAATAAAACAGACCTCTGGGTAGTTTTACTTTTAGAGGGAGAGGTGGAAAAATTATACATAATATAGTAAAAGTCATTGCAAGAAAATTAGTCCCACCTTCCTTAATTCACAAAAGTCTGCTGGCCTCTGATTGAACATAGCAGAAGTACTTTGGTTTCACAATAGTAGAACCATTGACACTTTTGGATCAAAAACCCTAGAATTCTTCTTTTTAAAAGTACTAATGTAGCCGTGGATACTTCTTGCTTGAAAGAATTGTGAAACCTGAAATTTAATTAGGTCTGTGCTAGGAAAGTATGAAATGCCAGTTAGCATATCTAGAACTCATTTGCCTAATCTGTAAAATCTGTGCATTCTGCCTCCTTCCTTCTACCCTTAGTTCTTTCCTTCCTTTCCCTTCCTTTATAGTAGCAAAAAATTCTTTTCAAAATGACATCTCTTATTAGACCTTAAGTATGAAATAGAAGGTACAGGTTCTGAGTCTTCCTTGTTCCTCCTCTCATGTCTTTGACTTTGACAGGTAAGAACTGACTCGGGTTTCCTAAACTGACTCTAACCCAATTTTTTGTCCTAGAACCTTCTGTGGACTGGCCTGTTTTGGAGCACTTCTGTTTTCAGATGCTATGCTGAGTCCTACAATGGGATAGTCATATTCTTGCTTCTCACTTGACTTGTTGGTCTTGGACCACCACCTCTACTGTTCTGTAGCAAAGTTTGCGAGTGTTTTTATTATTTTTAATTTTATGTGTATTTATTATTAACTTTAATTTTTCAGGCCATGTACACTTGAAAAATTAAAGTTGATAATATAAAGTTTGCATTTCTTGTTTATTTAGTTGACTTGTAATGTTTTTTATTATAAAAATCCCATTTGTAAATGCTCATAGAAAATTATGTATAATGTGAACTTAGGCATATTTTTCACCAACAGTCATCCGCTTTAACCAAATATATAATATGTCCCAATGTTCAGTTTTCTTCAAGAGAAATGCATTTTTGACATATTCAAAGACTGTGTTTTATGATTTTTAGTAACTGAGGTCAGCAGAGCATCAGCATGTTTTCAAGAAAAGCGTAATTCAGAATTCTGCATTATTAATTAATCAGCAATAGTGGCATTCAAATGTGAAAATTTTTATGTTGAACGACTAGAATATTTTTTTTTTTAACTTTCTTTTTGTTGGCTTTTTCTTTTGGTAGTGATTAAGGAAATGTACAGGGCTCTTTGAAATTAAAAGAAAACAGTGCAGAGCATCATGAATGTGTCAGCTTTCCAAGGGTTCACCTAAGTCCCAGCAAAAATTACCATGCTACTTTTCTGTACCATGGGTTTATATTTTACTGATTTTCTTTGTTTAGAAAGATAAAAATATAATTATAAATATAAAGACTTGAGTTTTTATGATGCAATCAATGACAAGGATATTGAAATTGGCCTAAAAAGTCATTGAAATCAAGTGTTTGGCACTGACTATTAAGCCGCATGTGGTTTTGCAAACTCTCCCCAAGATTGTTTGAGATGAGGCTTAGTTTGCATAATTACAAGAGTGTGTCCTTCTGTTTGAACTAATGGTGAGATTGCATCTTTAAAAATGATGATGACTTATACTACTTATATCAAAAGATTTGTTAGTGTATGGGAATCACAGCAATTTCTTCTCCCTGTAGATTCTAAACTGATTGCAAAATTAATAGGGTTATAAATAAAAAAGGAAATTACCATCTTCATTACTAGTAAATATGTGTTGGAAAAACTAATTTGGATTTGAAACTAAACATTGGCCTCCCAATGCATCACCCTTTCCCAGTAGCCAATTCTGGTTCTTGAGACTCATTATGAGAGAGAGAAAGAGAGAGAGAGAATAAAAAGCTCTGCAGAGCTAAGACTTCCCTTGCCAGTCATGCCATCTGAGGCCATTTCTTATGACAGCAGTAGCAGGGAGAAGAATTTGTCTCCTACAGCCAGCTGCTTTCAAAAAGAGAGCCCGGAAGGAACTGAGTGGTACTCTCTTTGTGTCTTCACCTCGTCTTACTGATCAGATAAATCACTCCCTCTTCCAGTGGGAAACATATGGAAGATATCTAGGCAAGAAATAGATTAGGCAAACCTCTATGTAGAGTTGGTAGTAGAAAACTCTTAGGTGGCCATTAATATTCCAACTTAGAAAAAGAAAAAGTAATCTGGTAGAGGTCAAGGAGTCAGTCAAGGTCACGAATCTGGTAACTGATGGGGCAAAACCTCAGATGTTCTACCCAGTAAAGCTGACTCAGTCAGGGCAGGAGGCTGAAAGTCTGGGCAACTGCACATCTGCTCATTTACTTCTTGCAGAGAGGCTGCCACAGGAGTTTCCAACAGCTTGGACCCATCTTGTGCTAAAGTCTGTTCTTCAGGGAAAGATGATAATTACTCTCTTAGCACAGTCCTGCTAATCATTGGTACATGGTACTTTCTTTGGGAGAAACTTCACTCGATTTCCTTGAGCCCAGATATTCTTTGCCTCATAGTCATACCTGCCCTCCACCCCTGTCCTTAGTCCTCAACTCTGCTTCATCCCTCTAGTTCTGTCACCTCTCAAAATGTGGAAGACACTTGCTCTGTATCTGGACATTGCTTTCTATCTCTCCTGCTGTGAGCCCTGCAGCTCCATTTTGAACATCGCTCCTGGTTGCTTAAGGTTAGATCCTTTTTAACCTCCATTTCCTTCCTGAAGCATATTAAAATTAATTAAGATCATTAACCAAAAAAGAGGGAGAAAAAATTTCCTAGAACAGGTTTATTAGATGAGAATATTTTATCCACTCTACTCTCTAATAAAAACAAACAAGCACTACTCAGCAGGCTGCAACAGGAGGCTTGCAAGTTCAAGGCCGTCCAGAACAACTTTGCAAGACCCTGTCTCAAAATAAAACTACAATGGGGACTGGGGTTATAGCTCAGTGGTAAAGTGCTTGTATAGCATGAAGGAGGCCCTGGCTTCAATTCCAACACCCCGCCCACCACCAAAAAAAGAGACAAATAAATGAAACTGAACAAACAAAATGTCCTCAAAAATCATTTCCAGGAAATTCAATACACAACCCACCACCCCAGTGCCATTTTTATCCCCATGTATGTTGGTGCCATTCTATGTTTGACATTTATCTTAGCAAAAATAATAAAGTTTATGAACTTGGAGAAACTCTCCAGACAATATTCACAAATGGGGTTGTCACATATTTATTTGTGACTTCTGCTTATATTACTTCTTTGATCATATATCAGCTTTACCAAGAAAAAGAGGTCCACTTGACAGAATTAATTTTGAGATTTATGTGTAAAGAATACCTTTTTTAAATAAAACTACCTACACCTTTACCTATAAAGACAGTGTTTGCAACATAATAAATATAATTACGTTCAAAATATGGGTTAATTCTAATTTTATAAAAAAAATTCTATTTAGTTAAATATTACAATGTTGTTGATGTGACCAAATCATATCAATAAATAACTGGTATGAGATGGAGTAGCAGGAACAAAGCCTCAGGACACAGAAAAACTAGGATAGGGACTGGCTATAACATTTGCTGTGTGACTTTGGCCTTGAGCAAGTCAGAGACCCCTTTTATATCTCAAGTTTCTTAATAAATTGTGTGAATAATAAGACCCAACTCACAATTGTCTAAGGATGAAATTAAAATAAGATAATGAATATATGGTTTTTAGCACAATTCCTGGCACATAAAAGAGTTCTTCATAATTGCTAATTATGTAATTATGGGATTGTTAAAATATGAAAATTCAGCATAATTAATACTACACAATGAAAGAAAGAAAGGAGTTCTTGCTTTATTACTCTTCTCTGAAGTTAAATTCCCAATTTAGACATGGATACTAAAAGACAAACAAACTAATGAAGAACACATCTTGCAGAAATCTATAAAATCTGTAGGAATGATTAATGTCTTCTGAAATTTATTGATGGCTAGACTGGAAACAGTGAGAGCTTGTCCACACCTACAGATTTATTATTTTCTTATATTATTGAAGTTTTTTCCAACTATGATCTCATTTTGTTTTTTCAAAAAATTTTCTATTGTTAACCTGATTTTAAAAATAAGAAACCTGTGGCTACGAAAAAACAATTTGGTTATGTGTTCACAGAAGTTGTAGGAAAGGAGTAAAAAAGGAAAATTCATATGCTCTTTTTTGTAGTTCCTCTTGTTTGTAGGGTGGCGCCATGACTTCTAACAGGATGAAATTTGACAAAGTTAAGATCTGTACTTTTATGTGTACATACTTATAAAATGAAAGCACTCTAAATTTGTGAGTAATCCTTTTCTTAAACTGAAGTTCTTTGAAGAAGCACATAAACTTTTTATGAAAATGTAAATGACAAACAACAATATCCATTTCATTGTAAATGCCTGTAAAATGAAGATAATAGAAACACACTATTTTTCATTTTTGAACATTTGTAACAATGTTGGACGAAGTTTCATTATAATAAAAGAAGATGGGCTACATTGTGTAAATTGTGTAGGGTCTATGAAAAGGGAAATTATGTTTCTGTGAAATAGTATATAACTTTGTAAAACTTCTAAGATGATAGTAGTTTTGTGGAATAATTCTTGCTTTTGAAAATTCAAGATAAGCCAGTTTGGTGAGAATCTTCAACCTTAGACCTAACAGTGTATAGAGTAAATATAGATTAAGGAACCTCTAATGATTTGAAATATTTTTTCCAAAGATAAAGCATGGAGGAGATATTCAATTCTTCTTTGCAATTATTGACATAATTATCATGGTGTAAAAGACAAAAATAGTATAACTTGGATTGAATGGTTCAGAAATTGACTCCTATCTTGAACCTCTCTAATCTACACTTTCTTTATTTTTAAAATGGAAACCTACCAAGATTATTCTAGAATTAGGGATTATCTATTTGAAGAGTCTATACTATGTAGTACAGATTCCATAAAAAGTGGTAATTTTCTGAGTTTGAGTTTTTCTGAAGTAGAAGTCTGAGATGAAGACTTGAGTGCTAGTTGTGTGTTTGGTGGGGTGGAAATTCTAGAAGGAGGAGGGAGGAAGAGTAACTGAGTCAGGACAGGAAGCAGAGGTATGTAAAGGTGGACGGTAGTCCTCAGAGACTTCACCCTTCTGAGACCCCTGAAAATGTGTAGACTACCTCCCCTGTTATTCGTGGGAATGCCAGGAGGCTGGAGCATTTGCCCACAGCACACTTAGTATTCTGTAAATATTTCCTTCTTCTAATTTAATTTTAAGAACTAAGCTGCATGCTTAAGTATATTACTTGTTGGTCAAGATGTTATAATTTTTGACTGCCAAAGTTCTCTCAGGCTTTATTCAACAGAATACTGCTACTATTTCAAGAGAATCATGGTTAACATGGGGGAAATTGGCTGAAGTGAAGGTGGTGTTCACATTAGGGGACTTAGATGAGGGAGAAAGAGGAATTAAACAGGACACACATATTGTTAAGGTGATATATTAGTCAGTTTTCCATAGAAACAAATAATAGGATGTATCTGTATCTATATTTATATGTCTATGTCTATATCTACCTATTTGAGTAACCAATACATATCAAAGATGTACTTAGATTTGATATATAATATCAATTGATAAAGCAGTATACGATCTTTAGCACGTAAATACTGTGATATGATACCACAACTACGTATAATGGAAGGAAGACTAGGAGATACAAAATCTATATTCAAGTCTCCACATAGTATGTGCTTAGAGAACCAAATGGACTTAAAGCAGCCATAAAACTGATCTGAGTCTTAGTACCTATAATAATAAAATGCTCACCCCACTGTGATATTTAAGTGAGGAATCTTATATGAAAAATTTTTAAAAATTGCTCAAATGCGGTATTTTAGTATAACTATTACCCTGAGACTTTTTACACACTAATTGTAAACCAGTTTTGTAAATCAGCTTTAATGTGACAGCAGTAGTACAACATTTAGGGGGACTTGAGACATACTGTTGAGACATCTTTGAGAATTAAATTCAAATAACCAGAACACTTCACGTACAGAATAACTTGCATGTAAGTAAATATCATGTATGCATGTATTTCATACATGGCCAATTAGGCAAAGAGACTTTATGATCCAGAATCATCAGTCTGACTCTGAAAGCCTAACAAATAACATGACTCTGCAGAGATGTTACGCTTTATAAGAGCGCCATACCGAATGATCTCATAAAAGTTTGAAGACTTCTCTTTCTCCTCTTAAAGTTTTGAAGTTTTACCTTCATCCACTGCTGCCCTCATTCTCTGAAAGTTGCACATGTGTCAACTTGATTGGACTAAGAGATGAAGGTATGAAGGTGCTTCTGGAGCAGACCAGCAGCATTGGGATCCTTAGATGAAATAAGGTCTATTGCCCTCACCAATGTGAGTGAGCCTCATGCAATCCCTTGAGGGCCTGGGTGGAAAAAAAAGGCAACAAAAGGACAAATTCTATCTTGGTTTCTTCTTGATGTAGAACAGCCTTTTCTCCTGCTCTCACACATGTCTCTTCCTGATTTGGGGGATTTGGAATATGTTGGTCTCACCCATCAGTGTCTCACCCCACCACCCAATTCTTTAGGTCTTTGACCTCAGACTGGGAGTTACTCCATTGTCCGTGGCTTTCTGCATTCCCCAGTTTTCTGATGGTGCATAGTGGGTATTCTCAGTCTCTTACTTGTGTGAGCCATTTCTGTATAAACATCAATATTACAACATGATTTTATTATATTAAAATATTTTTTCTATAAAGGTATATACATACGTAGAAGCATGGTGTATTGGTGACCTACTCTAAAAACACACTCAAGATATTGCTAAAATTCAAGATCTTATTAATATCATCATTATTAGATGCTTGACTCTGAAAAATGTTAGAGTAAAACCAGAAGAACTCAGAAGAACTATAAAACAATCCTTATCCATGAAGACCTTACAATCTAATTTTGGAAACAATTCTAATTTCTGAAGAAAAATCATAAACAGTTGCCTAAGCCAATAGTGTAGGAAAAACATTCAGAGATGTAAAATGATGATAAAATTGAATATGTAGGGATACCCAAAGACATTTTAAGGAATTGAAAAGTAAAAACTATTTTCCTAATTATACTGAGATGTCATTTATCTTTTCCACTGAACTGACATTTACAGGATTAGTGTAAGTGCTGGTTTGGAAAAGTGCTGGTGTGTTAACATGAATCAAAACACTTAATGCCAAAATTGTGCTGTTAGTCATTGTATTTTTCACCACTATGCCTTAGAGTGTTTTAAACAACCCAGTTTCACTTCAGTGCTCTTGATAAAACAGTCAGAATTATTAATTTGACTAAGTCTAATTTACCAGATTTCTACATGAAAAAAAAGCACTTTTCCTGCTTACCCAAACATGATGGTTGTTTCAAGGGAGTTTGAACTGTAAACCAGTTGCTTTTTTTCACGATGCCATTTTTAGGAATGACTGACAGATAAATTAGGGTTATTCAAACCTGAGTATAAGGCAGATATTTCCTTGGAAATGAATGGAGTAAGCTGGTTGTTTTCAGGAAAATAACTGATTGCATTTGTTGCCAATGATGAAATTTGAGTTTTCAAGCAAAAAATAGATTTTTGGAAAACTTGTATCACTACCCTGAGTGTGATAGCTTTTCACTTATTAAGGGTTTATCTGATGAGATCAGTGATGTTATTAACAAATGTAATATTTTTGGTATTGTATAATGAAATATGTTAACATGAAAATATAGCTCAGTGAATCAGTATTTACCAGAAGATAAATGCATGATGTTGCAAGATCATCATGAATACATAAATGCCTATATGAAATCTGTCCAAAGTACAAAATGACTTTTAATGTAACAGTGTATTGAAAGGTCATTTCTATTATTTGGATTCTGCATTGTATCTAACCTTTAAGGACTATCAGAGTAATATAATAGGATAGTATCAAAAATATAATTATGAGAAAAGTTTATTAAAATACTCTTCCATTTTCCTACCCTATTAATTATGTGAAACTTGGTTTTCATTGTATACTTCTACCAAAATGAATTGCACATTGAATCTGGAGGAAAGTGTAAGAATCCAGTTTTGTCCTTTATTAAGCCAGAATTGAAAAAATATTTGCAAAAAATGTTAAAAAAGCACTTATTCTTAATAACGTTTTGTTTTGAAAAATAGTTATTTTCAAAAATTTTTCTACTTTTTAAATATAGAGTGAGTTTTCTATTTTATTTTAATTGGTTTAATTTCAATTGGTTTTATTGATTTAGTTTCAAATATGAGAAATATCAGCAGACGTAACTCACACGAACAAAAACTCTCTGGTCTCTTCCCATTTGTGAGGTGACAAAGTGTTCTTGAGACCAAAATGTTTGGTAACTGTAGGTCCAACAGAAAGTGAATCACTGAGCATTTCTGACTCTTCCATATTGACTCCCTGGAACCAACTCTGTGTTATCATAGGCCATTTCTGCTTAAATTCCCTCAAAGACAGAGCACTTTGTCATTCTTGGACATTGTATTCATAGGTCCTGTGTAGTTTCCCTAGCTTTCTTCCCCAGATACCACTCATCCTTTCACATATCAGAGTCACTCTTGGAGGCCCAGAGCACACCTCCTCTGCTGTTCTATCCCTCCATGTCTTCGCTTCTGTGCTTTCCTATCTGGAAAGCCCTTAAGCTTTTTTTTTCACTTGCTCTTATGTGGCTTGTCTATTGAGACTTAGATTGGGTTTATCTGCCATATGAAACCAGCTAATTCCCATTCTGGTCATAGCCCACTTCTTCGTGCTTCTATCCCCTAGTTAGCATTTAGTATGGTATGACATTTTCTGCTTCAGAAACTCTATCTTCTAGTGGTTGCTATGCCTTCTGAGGACAGAGACTTTTACCTAATATACAGTTGTTACCTCAAAAATGCTTGTTTCATTTGCTTTATTAATAACTAATATAATAAAAATACAAATTAGAAGAATTAGGTAACTACCTTCAAAATGATTTCAAGTTGAAAAGGTCAATATGACAACCTTAGAATAATTTTTGATAAACAAAACTGTATAAATCAAATTTACTTTTTCTCCTTATTGACAAGAAGATCAAATCACAATAAAATGTCCAACAACAGCTTTCAACAATAGATCCAGGTAATCACAACCTTAGCTTTCCAAAAGCGAATGGATCATTTAATATTTTTTAACAGCACTTTTGTTTCACAAAGGCCCACTTTAGCATCCTAAGGTCATTGCTTCAAATTTGTTGTCACTAAAATCTGTGCAAAAGTTTTTAAGAAAACAAAATCATATTATTTTGGAATAAGAGTTTTCACCAAACTCTTTTAAAAATCACTATGCTAATTTAATGAGTAAGTTGAGTTTAATTTCTTGTTTGGTTTGAATATGGCCCATAAGTAATTGTTACATTTAAGAGTAAGGGAACTTTCTTACCAATGTGCTTATTTCCCCATAATGATACTGACTTTATCTGGACATAAGAAATACATTTGACCACAGGAATGAAAAATAAGCACTTGCTTTTAATATTTGTTCATATTAATTTTATTGAAATGCATGCTAAAGGCTATAAGCACTTGTTTGATTGTTTACATCCCTAGATGTCATTCCATTGCAGCTATTTCCTTAGTCATAATGGAAGTCTATTAGCATACGGCGTGGGCTGAGTTTGCACAGCTGTCCTTGCCAAGGGCTTCCCTGCAGTTGCTCCATCATTGGGGTAACCAGCTGTTACTTATTTAAAGCCTCCATCATTTTGTATGACAGAGTAACTTAATTATGCCCTGCTTTAGAGATGTTAAATGAAATTATCTTCAAAACAAGTGCACTTCATTTAATATTTTTCTCCATCAAGTACTTGAACTGTGACATTTACGTCATGAGCGCTAAGTAACTAAATGTTTTATAAATTGAAGCTTTCTGATGGGGTAATTATTATTGAAGAAGAGCTCTACTCTAAAGTACCTGTAATAAAAATTGTGGTATCTGATGCTCAAGTCTGCATAGAAGGGTATTGAGAAAATTAAAATTTGAAAAAACAGGTAACAAGTTGTAGTTGTTGACCTTCTGGACAGTCAGATTTTCTCTTTCAAATTTTGGATAGGGATACATCAGTGGTTTTAGGAAGCCCTTCATTAGATCATGAAATCTCTTTATTGGGTCATTAATAGCATTGGAAGTAAAGGAGGAAAGGAGAAATGAAGAGAAGGAGGGACAGATGGAGGAGCAGAGCAGGAAGAGAACAAAGGAAAGAAACATGATAATTTAAAAATGGGTACTAAAGATAAGTTTTGTTTCACAAAATTTTTAATTTTAGTTACACACACACACACACACACACACACACACACACACACACACACCTTGGATCAAATATAAATGTTTTCCCTAATATAGAACCTCTGTCAGAAAAGTTTGTAAACCAGTTAACCACACAACCATATAAATATTTTACGGAAGTTAACAGTTTAAACTTCTAAGTACACTTGTAATCTCACTCACAAATATCTGCTCTTCTTCCTGATTTTTTCCCTTAGCATTCTTTTTTCAATTACTTTTATAGTGGTAAAATGCACATAATGTCAAATTTATCATCTTAATAATTTTAAGCATACATTTCAGTGGTACTAATCACATTCATATTGTAGTGCAATTAGCACTACCTCTCATCTCCAGAGCTCTTCTGGCATAACAGAAACTCCTCAATGCTTACTAAACTTCTCTCCTTATTCCCTCTGCTCCTGACCCTGGAAACCATCATTCTACTTTCTCTATGATTTTGTCTCCTCTAGGTTCCTCAGATAAGTGAACTTGTGTTTATCCTTTTGTGAATGGCTTATTTCACTTATTTCACTTAGCAATGTTCTCCAGGTTTGTTTATGGTGTTGCATGCGTTAGAATTCCCCTTCTATTTAAGGCTGAATAATATCCTGCTTTATTATCACATTTTGCTTGTCCATTCATCTACCTATGGACACTTGGCTTACTTTCATGCTTTAGCTACTGTGAATAGCTACCATAAACATAGACACTCAAATATTTCTTCAAGGCCTTTCTATTATTATTATTATTATTATTATTATTATTATTAGCCATTGAACCACATCCCCAGTTCTTTTTATTTTTTTATTTTGAGTCAGGATGTAATCAAGTTGCTTAGGGCTTCACTAACTTGCTGAGGCTGACTTTGAACTTACAATCCTCCTGCCTCAGCCTCCTGAGCTGCTAGCATTACAGGCGTGCAACGCTGCACCCAGCTCTCTTTCAGTGTTTTGAGTGCGTAGCCACAAGTGGAATTTCTGGATAATATACAATTGCTATTTTAATTTTTTAAATGCACCCTATTTTTCACAGCAACTTTACTATTCTACATTCCCAACCATAGTGTGCCTAAGGTTTACTGTTTCTCTACCTCCTTGACAACCTGTGTTATTTCTGTTTATTTTTTAGGGCGTTTGTGGGGGCAGTACTGAGAATTGAGCTCAGGGGCTCACACGTGCTAGGCCGGTGTTCTACCACTGAGCTACATTCTCAGCCCCACTGCTTTTTCGTTTCTTTTTGTTTTGTGTTTGTTGTTGTTGTTTTTAAATAGTAGCTATCTAAGTTTGTTTTCTGTTGCTATGAAACAATACCTGGGATATGATTTACAAAGAAAGTAGGTTTATTTAACTCATAGTTTTGGAAGTCCAAGATCACGGAACCAGCATCTGCTTGATATCTTGTGGAGGCTCTACTGCTGGGCCAGGAGGGGGCTTCACATGTCAAATTGGAGCAAGCAAGCCAGAGAGAACTTGCTTTTACATCAGAGCCTCTCCTGTGATAGATAACCCATTGCCCTGCTAATCTATTAGTCCCAGAATGGGTTAGTTCATTCAGGAAGGAAAAGCCTCCATGACCCAGTCACCTTCCAGTGGGCTCCCTGGCCTTGCCACTTAACACCTCATAATGGGGATTCAATTTCAAGACCAGGTGGTGGGGACATTCCAACCACAGCAGTACCCACGTGGCTGGGTGTAAGGTGATGTCTCATTGTAGTTTTGACTTGTGTTTTCCTAATGATCATTTTCGCGTGCACATTAGCTATTCACATATTTTCTTGGGAGGAATGTCTATTTCAATTCTTTGATATTTTTGAATACAGTTGTTTGTTCTTTTGTTGTTTCCCCCAATGTTTTTAATTTGAGATCATTTTAGACTTACGGACCTTGCAAAAGTAGCTCAGAAAACTCCCAGAGGTCTTCCCCCAGCTTCCTCTAATGTTCAGATCTTATATAACCTTTGTAAGTAAAATGATCAAAACTAGTAAATTAACATCACATCAACTGCTGACTTCCAGACTTCTGCAGCCTTTGACTAATGTCCTTTCTGCTCCCCAGTGTCAGTTCCAGATCCCACATTGCCTTTAGGCCCCATGCTCCCCTTAGTCTCTTTAATCTGACACAGTTCCTTGGACTTCCTTCAACTTCCACAACCTTAAAGATTTGAATGGTGGTGGTCAGTTATTTTGTGAAATGTTCCTCACTTTTGTCTTGATAAATTGAATTATGCATTATTAGAAGGATTATCCCCAAATAATATGCTATTATCATTGCACTATATCAGAGATGTGTGTCTTATGTGTATGTAGTGATATGCAGAAATATGTCTTATTACTTGTGAGTTAACCTTGCTCTTTTGGTTAATATGGTTTCTTCTAGTTTTCCCCACTCTGAAGTTATGATTGTTCCCTTTGTAACTGATCCATATTTATTTAGCAAGAGATCCTTGAAACTGAGCATATAAAACTAATAAATAATTTTGGGGGAGAGAAACTATGATGGTATTCAGATACGTTTCTTCTTAACATTTACCCACTAATTTTAGCATTAATAACAGAATATTGACTGGAATAATTATTATTATTCTGTTCTAATAGTGATTTTCTATTTTGCTCATTTCTTCTCCTTTTATTAACTGGAATTTTTCTTCAGGGTAGACCTACCTTTTCTCCTCCCTTTGTTTACTCAGATATTTATTCAGTTTGGGCACAGGATAATAATAATCAACTTGAACATTTTTAAATTGGATTATAATCCAGCCTTATCAACATTTATTTTGCTGCTTAAATTTTTCTGGCTTGGCCATTGGGAGCTCTTTCAGATGGATCCAAGTCACATTTGATAATGACATATTTTCTTGATTTTTGTTTTTAATATTCCCTTATAATTTTGTAGTCCATGCTTTTCCAAGCTATTCTCATATTTTTCCTGCTTGAACCACAGAATGAATGACTTCTATAAGGAGCCTGTTTCCTTTTTTTGGAGAATGATGTATAGAAATCACAATCTGGATACTAAGCATGTTCATTACTTCTGCGGTATCACAGTTACTAATATGACTGACCTGAAATGACAAAATAAATTTTGACAAGGACATGGAGAATTATAACCCTCATACTTTGTAGGAAGTTCCTCAAAATGTTAAACACACAGTTACCATGTAGACCAAGAATGATACACACTCATGCACACACAGAGATGTACCTATATAAATATATTCATGTAGATAGATGTTTTATATCTATATCTAAGATAAAATTTAAATCCACAGAAAGCTTTTACATGAATGACCATGGTATCATTATTTGTAATTGGTTAAAAGCAGAAGCAATCCAAATGAACATCAACTGACAAATGGATAACAAAAGTTGTCTTATCCATTCAATGAAGTATTATTTGGAAACAAAGAAGGAATAAATACTGATACGTGCTATTACATGGGTAAACCCTGAAAACATCATGCTGCATGAAAGAATAAAATCAAAAAAGATTACATAATTTATGACTGTAGTTTGATGAAATGTGTGAATTAGGCAAATGAATAGAGACAAATAGATTAGTGGTCACCCAGGGCTGAAAGAAGAGGTCATGGAGATTTACCATTAACTGGTACAGAGAGATGAAAATACTCCTTGTTGAATAGAACTATCTATAGTTGACACCCTTGTCTTTTTCCTGATCTGTTAGCTTTTCACCATTGAGTGTGAGGCTGTCTGTGGACTTTTCACAAATATCCTTTATTAATTTAAGGAATTTTATATACTTAATTAGTTGAAAGTTTTTTATCATGAGATGATTTTGAATATTTTCAGATATATTTTTTTGTGCATCCACTGGGACCCTCATAGTAATTTAATCCTTCATACTGTTAATACAGTGTATCACATTATTAATTTGTATATGTAGAACTCTCCTTGCATTGGAGATAATTACTGATTGATTGTGGTGCATGGTTCTTTTTTAAAAATTTTTAAAAATTTGTTCTAATTTGTTGTACATTTTGATAGATCATGCAAAAATGAAGTGTAATCTCTCTGATTATACATGTTGTAGGATCATTATCAGTCAAGCAGTCATATATGTTCCTGAGGTAATAATCTATTTTACTCTACTGTCCTTCCTACCCCATACCTTTTTCCCTCCCTTTACTGTCCTCTACCTAATATAAAGTAACTCTATTCTTCCCTAGCCCCACCCCACTCCACTTATTGTGAATTAGCACCTGCATATCAGAGAAAGCATTCAGTCTTTGGTTTCTTGGTTTTGGCTTATTTCGCTTAGCCTGATATTCTCCAACTCCATTCATTTACCAGCAAATGCCATGATTTCATTCTTCTTCAAAGCTGAGAAATATTCTATAATATATTATATATATGTATTATAGATATTATATATATTGATATTATATATATTGATATTATATATATATATTGCATACATATATACACCACATTTTCTTTATTTATTCATCTGTTGAAGGGTTCCATAGTCTAGCTATGTGGTTTGAGCTGCTATATACATTGATATGGCTTTGTCACTGTAGTATGCTGATTGTAAGTCCTTTGGGTATACACCCAGGAGTGGGATAATTGGGTCAAATGGTTATTCCATTCCAAGTTTTCTGAGGAATCTCTATACTGCTTTCCATAAAGGTTGCACAATTTTGCATTCCCACCAACATTGTGAGTATGTCTTTTCCCCACATCCTTGCCAACATTTTTTTATTGCTTGTATTATTGATAATTTGCCATTCTGATGGGAGTGAAATAAAGTCTTAGAGTAGTTTTGATTTGCATTTTTCTAATTGCTAGAGATGTTGAGCATTTTTTCATGTTTGTTGATCGATTGTATATCTTCTGTGAAGTGTCTATTCAGTTCCTTAGCCCATTTATTGACTGGGTTATTTGTTTTTTTCTTTTAATGTGCTATTGGATTCTTATGCACCAGTCTCACTTGAAGGGAGAAACCCTCCTCTACAAGGCCCCAAAGCTACCGCACTAGAGCAGTGCGGTAGCTTTGTCCAAGAAAATTCTGTATTCAACATCTGGCCTATCTTCATTCAGCCCCTTTTAAACAAGTCCTTTTGAGGATGAAGATGGGTAGTCACATAAGTCACATAAAATGTATGTACACTTTTTTTTAACATCTCTTTGCAAAAACTTTTAAGTTGCAAGTTTGTTGCTTTACTTTGAAATGTTGAATATAAAATATTCCTAATTGTCTTAGAATACCAACTGAAACTGATTAAGTTGATTAAATGTGTGAGATGTTGCTGAGAGATGAGTGAAAATACTGAAAAATGTTCATTTTGGTTTGGTAACATGAAGATTAACTTGATAATATAAATTTTCATGGAGGGATAGGGAAAAAGACTAATTGGAGTGGGTTGAGGAGAAAATAGGAGCAAGGCAAGTGGATTCAGCAAATATGAACAAAGTTTCACTGAATTGTACTGTAAAATAGTGCAAATGGATTTAAATTTTTTTGAAAATTAGGAGGTCATGAAAAACTTTTCATAACATGGGATGTGATAGGTTGCTCCTATTATGATTAGAACAATTCAGCAAAAATGAAAAAACTGAAAATGTAGGTGTGAAAGAAGAACACGTCACAAGTACGGTGCTTTCATAGGTAAAGGAGAGGATTTTATGCACAAGTGGTGGGTTGGCCTTATAGAGTAATAAGAGCAAAGATTGAAATAAGAATTATGAAAGTCAGTAGGTTACTAATAATAGTATAGAAGTTTGTAAAAGTTCTCTAATTATCTTTTCTATTTTATTTTTAATTTTTTTAATTTTTTGATGTATTGTACATAAGTGGGGTACAACTTTTCATTTTTCTGGTTGTACTTTTTTTATTTTTTGACGCATTGTACATAAGTGGGGTACAACTTTTCATTTTTCTGGTTGTACATGATATAGAGTCACACTGTGTGTAATCATACGTGTACATAGGATAATGATGTTTGTCTCATTCCATTATCTTTCCTCCCCCACATCCCCTCCCTACTCCTCATTTCCCCCTACAAAATCCAATGTTCCTCCATTCTTCCTTTACCCACCCCCCCATTATGTATCATCATCCACTTATAAGAGAAAATATTCAGCCTTTGTTTTTTTGGGGATTGGCTTATTTCACTTATCATGATATTCTCCAACTCCATCTATTTACCTGTAAATGCCATAATTTTATTCTTCTTTATGGCTGAGTAATATTCCATTGTGTATATATATCATAGTTTCTTTATCCATTCATCTATTGAAGGGAATCTAGGTTGGTTCCACAATCTAGCTATTGTTAATTGAGCTGCTATAGACATTGATGTGGCTGGTCACTTTAATATGCTGATTTTAAGTCTTTTGGGTATAGACCAAAGAGTGGGATAGCTGGGTTGAATGGTGCCTTTTCTATTTTTTAGTGAAGTAAAAATTAGTCATCAAATAGAACCAAGGAGAAAAGTGAGTACCATAGCTTTAGTCATGTTCTTAGAGGAAGGTAGTAAATTGACAAGGACATTCTAAGGATATAGAAGGCTCTTTCATGCTTAGGTGAGGTTTATCATTAAAAATTGAAAATGCTACTAACCTACAATGAGCTAATTTTTAGCTTTCTGATAAGTACATCCATATTTTCTGAACATAGGCAATAGCAGGAAAGAGGGAAAGTGACAGGTATTTACACAGTAATGCTTTTAATGATAGATAATGAAATCTTCTACAAAGAAGGAAAAAATAGAGAAATAAGAAAAGGCTGGAGTCTTGGTTTGTTGGAGGACATTATAAGGTTGAAGGGTTGTTATTGGTGCCAGAGGAATGTTTGAAAGGTAGAGTGGTGATAGGAATTTAGGATGTTTGACTCTGAGACTCTAGAAGGTGTATAGTTATTATTAAAATAAATGGGATACCTGACATGACTGTTGTGAGAAATGCAAAGAATTGAGAGGTCTAAGGGACAGTTCATCAATACCAGCAAGAATAGTGCAGGGAAGAGAGCTATATTTAGCCAGACACTAAAACCTTCAATATTATGTCAACAGTACATTATTGCATTCTAATTCTTTATTTATTTACTTATTTATTTTTATTTTTTGTCTTTTGCATCAATTGTCTCTCTTGGATTATAGGCAAATCACAAAGGCACATATTATAATTTTATGGTCAAAACCAGATATCCCAAACATCTTATAGCACTTTATGGTCTTGGTGGTTTATGAAGCATTTTCATATGTATTATCTTATTTCATTTTCATAGTTATCTAGTGAGATAATTAGAGATAGTATTGTTGTAAAAGGTTTATAGATGAGGAAATTGAAGTTTGATTATATTAAATCAGTTGCCAAACAATCTATGACTAAGAAATGATAACATTCTTCCCTGGGAATGTATTCCACATGGATAGAATTTTGAGAATGGTAAATGTAAGATATTTTTAAAGTATCACAACCATATATATTGACCTACTTTTTGAAGTTTTTATAAAAGCCCTCAGCACTAAGCATTCTGCCCTAAGTACTACACACTCTGCCTTAAGCACTAAGTACTTTAAAAGAAGCAGATATCATATATAGTAAATCATAACATGCTTTATTTATTGCAAAACAATATATCATTAAGAATGTACACTGTATTTAGAAGGAGGCAGATAAATCATAATTATGAATTAGATATAAAAGAATAAATAAAATATTGGGAACAACAATAATTCAACAAAATATCAAACTCCTACCATAATGAGAAGATAATAAATATGCAAGGATGTCTAATTTGTTTGTCCAATCACAAAAGGATTAAGATACTGTCAATGGATTAAGTGGAAAAAGCATGAAACTTTCAATATCTATTGTTTTGGGGGAGTAGATATTGAACCTAGAATTGCTTTACTCCTGAGCTACATCCCAGTCCATTGTGTGTGTGTGTGTGTGTGTGTGTGTGTGTATCACACACACATATATATACATATACCCACATACACATACAATGTGTATATATTGTATTATTTTTTTTGAAGCAGAGTCTGACTGAGTTGCTGAGGTACTTACTAAGTTGCCCAGACTGAACATGGATCTTCCTGCTTCAGCCTCCTGAGTCTCTGGGATTATAGAAGTTCACCACCATGCCTGGTCTCAATATTTATTCTTTTTTAAAAGAATAATAAGTTTGATATTTAAGTAAAGTAAAAGAAAAGTTGTGTAAGCCAATTCCTGTAATAAATACTTTTGTCAATAGGAAATATACATTTCTTTTTCCAATTATCGTATTCCTAGAATGCTCAAAGGCATAAAGTAAATGATTTTTCCATTAATAAGAAATTTCAAGGCACAATGTACTACTAGATAATAAATAGGAAAAAAAATCAACATCTCTTTTGTATCCTACCAGTAGCCATTAAGAAAGTGTAATGGATTAAAAAATGCTCTATTTATAATGGAATCATTAAATCTTTAAGAACAATTCTAACAAGAAAAAGGAGTACCTGCTTTAGGAAAACTACTGGACTCTTCTGAAAGATTGGAAACAAGATATGAATACAAGATGCATTGTGATAGACAGGAACAATGAAAAAGCGGTAGAGAAATCATAATTTTTCTTAAAATTAAGTGAAATTTATGAAAATCAATATTCATTTATAACATAAAAAGCCTTATTAACAAACTAAGAATAGAAAGGAACTGATCTAATCAGATAATCTAATATGTAGTTTAAAGAAATTTAGCAAAAATATTTAATAGTGAGTTATCCAATGGTTTCACTCTGAATTTGGGGCAAAAACCACTGATGCCCTCTATCACTGTTATATAACAAGGTACTGGTGTTCTCATCTAGTGTAAGAAAATAGAGAAACAAATGAGTGTTAGGAAGGACCAAGTTACTTTCATTATTTACAGATCATGTGAACTGTTTATGTGGATATTGTGAAAAGAATCTATAGATAAACTATTAGAATTAAATATATTTAGGAAATTTATTGTAATCAAGATTAACACACAAAATTATATTTCTGTTTAGAAGCAATGAAAACATAAAAGTGAAACTTTAAAAACATACAATTTATAATAACAAATATCAAATGGCTAGAAATATATCAAACAAGAAAAATGCATGACCTCTACTACAAATTAATAGATAAATGAATTAAATAGGACCTAAATACACAAAAGCATGTAAAACATTCATTGACTGGAAGATCTACTTTCATAAAGATCAAATTCCCAAACAGATGTATACTTTAATGCAATCACAAATCAAAATCCCAGTAGAGGGGTGAGTGTGCATATATTTATGTGTATTTATAATGAAAATTGGCAAGCTGAGTGTAAAATATGCATGAAATTTTAAAGGTCCACATATATCCAAGTCATTCTTGCAAAATAAGATTAAATAAAGCTAGAGGACTCACACTATCAGGCATTGAGGTTTATTATCAAATTACAATACTAAAGTAGTAAGTGCTGGTACTTAGTAGAAGGATGAAAAAATAGGCCAATGAAACAGAACAGAATCCAGAACAGACTCACACACATTTGATGCATGACAAAGGAGATACTATGAGTTGTAGAATCTTTTAACAAATCATCTAGAGTCAATTTTATGTGCAAATAAAATCTTGATCCATCCCTTTTATGATACAGAAAAAACATTCCTTTTTGATTGTAGATCTAAAATAAAATGTAATGCAACGAAGATTTTCAAGGAAACCATAAGAAAACGGTGAAGGCCTGGGTTAAGCATAAATTTCTTAAACACAACATATACATTCCTAAGCACACACATGAATCTTAAGGCAATTAAAAAAATTGTAACTGAGACTGCTTATTTTGGTTTGGATATCGGTGTCCCTCAAAAGCTCCTGTGTTGACGTGGAAATGTGAATTGTACTGTGAGAACAGTTACCTAATCAGTCCATCCTGTTTGGATGGATTGACTCGGTGGTAACTGTAAGCAGATGGGGCCTAGCTTGGCCACTGGGGGTCTGTCCTCGAAGGGTTCGTCTTCCCTATGGTGTCTTTCCAGCTTCTCTCCTACTCTGTCTGCTTCCTGAATCCATGAATGGAGCAGTCCTTCTTCCCCATATCCTTCTTCCATGACATGCTGCCTTACCTTGGTGCCAGAGCAATGGACTTGCCAAACCACGGACTAAACCTCTGGAATTGTGAGCCAAAATAATTGTTTCCTTCTCTAAAATGTTCTTGTCAGGTATTTGAGTCATAAGGAAGAAAAACTGACTAGCATACTGCAAGTCAAAAATTCCTACTAGGGAAACAGTGAGGCAAGCCACACGGTAGTAGATATTTACAGTACACACACAAGGAATTTGTATGAAGAATATGTTAAGGAGTAGTCAAAGTTAGTAAGAAGGACAGCAACTATTCCACAGAAAAGAGAAAACAATTGATCACTTTACAGAAGAGGACACTCAACAGCAAATAACTATAGGAAAAGGTGTTCAACTTCATTGATTATAAGAAACTTCAAATTATTACTATAACTAGACAACACAGCAAACTTATCAGAATAGCTAAAGTGAAAAAAATCAGAGAATCTGAAGTGATAGGATGTAGAGTATTTAGAATTATATTAGTCTGCTATATTGAGTATAAGTTAGTTTAACTACTTTGGAAAACTCTTTGGGAATATCTACTGAAGTTTACCGAAAGTTTGTCCTGTAATCCAGCAATTCAATTGGGTTGACCCCTCACCCCCCCAAAAAAGGTACTATGGTACTATAATGTTCATGGTAGTGCTGTTTGTCCCAAACTGGAACAATACAAATTTTCATAAATAGAATGAATACAGAAATTGTTTTTATTCAATAAAATGACAAAGAAATGAGAAAAATGGAGTATAACTACATGCAATAACAAAGATGAATTTTAGAAACAAAATGTTGAGCAAAAGAAGCATACACAAAAAAAGAACATATCACTTGGTTCCATTTGTACAAATTAGAGAAAACTGTTTACTTTGTTGTGAGCTAAGTAACTAGAAAGCAGGATGAGATTGAATATTGAAGTATCGAAAATACTTTATTTCTTAATTTGTGGACTAGTCATACAAGTGTGCTCAGTTCGTGGTCATTCATAGAGATGTATGATTTTGACTCAAATGATTTTTAAAACAGGGTGTTTATAATGGTTGCAAATTAAACCCAAGATGTAATAAAGAGAAAATGGAAATGTGTATATAATTACATAGGGCCTTTGCTTATGTAAAATTTTTCTACCATCTCTCTGGAGAAGTCACATGACCAATTTCAGAGTCAGAGTAAGAGATTAAAGAGTTATAGGCAGAGGATATGCAGACAAGAAGGTCATTAGGTGAAATTAGGATACATGAAGATATATGCATACATAGGAGATGGTTCTGCTTTCTGGTTGAATCTAACTAGTAAAATTCGTAAATATTTTTGACCAAATAAATTCACTCCGGGGAATAATTCTAAAGAGAAATGTTCTAAAGCAAAAATATCTGGGGAAAAGGTATTCATGGACATGTGAAGGGAAATATGAGGTATATAAGGAGGAGAGAATGAAGGTCTAAAGATTGGGTATTAATGTGAGATTTATTTACTCTGTGCCTAATTTCAACCATAGAGATGATGGGAAGGATAAGTGAGATAATGATTATAAATTGTTTAAAAGTTGTTCAAACTGTTCTTGGTATTTAATGGACTCAATATGTGTTAAACATGATACATTGTTATTCTAATTTTTTAATAATCACAGAGAATTGTTGAGTATGTACTATATGAAGATATTATAGGCAATAGACAGACAAAAGTGAGGAAAGTAGAAAGTCACTTGGCTTTATGATCCTCACAATAAACAAATAGAAATTTAAAAATACAGTAGTGATGAGAAAAATACAGAAAAGGAGGATGGAGAGGAATTAAGGGTGTAATTTTAGATAATATAGTATCAAATTAGGAACAAAAATCCAAACGGACAATATCAGAATGTTATTTTAATATATGTTATTAACTGGATTGAAATTAAGCAAATATTAAAAATAACTTCTCTTTAGTCTTGATTTTTGAGTTGACTTACTAGATTATTTTATAAAATTCTATGATTGTAATGTCCAGAAAATAAAATTCATCAAGACACTCTAGTGATAATGTATTTATGGAGATTAACTTGATCCTCAGTTTAAGCATCGTTTTTACGTTTTTGAACTTTTTTTTTTTTTGCGGTACTGGGGATCGAACTCAGGGCCTTGTGCTTGCGAGGCAAGCACTCTATCAGCTGAGCTACCTTCCCAGCCCCATTTTTACGTTTTTAATAATTAAATGTATTACACATATAAAATGTACATATAAAAACTAAAAGCAATTTTAAAATAAATAAATTTACCTTTTTCAGATTTAAAAAGTACCTCAGTAAACATGGAAAATGTCTATGACCAAATACTTAATGTTCCCACTATCCTAACTATGTAAAATCCTAACTATGTAAAATATGTGATCTTTCAAATACAATATATTAGCATACATCGTTTGTCATATAAAATGTGCCAACTGAAAAATTTTACAAATAATTAGCCAGTGTCCCCAAAAGGAAATCTGTCTCATGAAAAGATCATAATTTCTGCAAAATAAGAGAAAATATATGGCAATGTGTTCTGTATCTTTTGACACAGAAAAATTCATCAAAGAATGAGCATGATAAAACTCTGAATTCATGTTGCCTAATCTTGTAATAAATGTAAATAAGCATAAAATAGGTCACATACATATTAATGGACTGAATGAATGTAATGCATATTGCTTTTGTTGAAATAAGATACATTTTTATAAATAATTATTCTATTAACCTGCGGAAACCTATTGGCAGATGTAAGTTAGTATTCAAAAGGATTGAAAAATTAACAATAAATAAATATATGTTCATAAGTATGTATTTGCAAAGAGTTATTCAATTAGTGCATCCCTATATAAAAACCTATAAATTTTTAACTATTTATTTTGTAACTTTGTAGGATACTTTCTATATAAAAGATAGAAGTAATTCCTCATGCAGGCAGTTAGTTCCAATCTCTGTCATGTTCAAAGTGTCACCTCAACCCTCCCACAATAATATTCCTCTAAATTTGGCAAATTGATGAAGACTTTTTCCTTATTGGTTCTAAGAATTGTGCCCAGGGCCTCCTGCATGCTAGGGAAGTGCTGTAAACCTGAGCTACACCCGTAACCCTACGGAGGGCTGGAGAGTGACTATGGCTTGCTTAGTTCATTTTATTGGTGGGAGAGGGAGCTATTAAAAAGTGATCTCATTTATATTCCTTCACTAGTTGTTCTTGCTGTATTTAAATTAAGCACACAGGTACATGTACCTGAAAAATACAGAGTACATCTCTTTGTTTATATTCCACTATTTTTATACTTATAGAAAATTTCGATCCAAAACAGAATTAAACATAGCTAATGATTCTACCATACATAAAGATCCAGGGTTAATATTTCACTTTATTTCCTTCCAATATTGGTTTTAGATATAAATATCTGTTTTAGAATTATATTATACATGAAGTTCTGATCTATTTTTAAAAATTACATTATTCCCTGTGTTGCTAATTTTTTTTCACAAATGCAAATCATTGATATGCCATTATTTACACACTCTATTTTTGGTGTCTTTTGCCATTTTTAAGGTTTTTATAAACAATTTCTGGTAAACATCTTCATAAATAGAATATTGCTCATATGTCTGATTTTTATTTCAAGTAGAATAAGTTACTAATAGGCAATTACTGGCTCAAATAACAATAATTTATCAGATTAAAATTTTCCATTTCCCTTCATCTTACATTGGGGTCAATAGAAAAGCTTTGTTTCTCTCTCTAGCTCTTTCTTTCTTTTTCTTTGATACTGGAGATTGAACCCAAAGGGAAGTTTTACCACTGATCACATCCCCAGCCATTTTTATTTTTTACTTTAAGACAGGATCTCACGAAATTGCTATAGGTGTGCTCCAATAAGTTTCCTTAACAAGTAATAAATAATTTTACATTAATTTATCAATTTATCAATTTTATTTTATATTATTTTGTCATGAAGTGAAGTTTTTAAAATTTGACATCTACTTATTCAGCATTTTTCAAGAATACTATACACTCTAAGTCACTGTGTTATATTACATCTCTTGAATTGAAATTTTGTTTTCTGATTAACATCCCCACAACCTACCCTCTTCTCTCCCCACCCCTGGTAATTACCCTTCTACTCTCTGCTGCTATGAGCTTAAGTTTTTTAGATTGCACAATGGAGTAAGCTCCTGAAACATTTGTCTTTCTGTCCCTGGCTTATTTCACTTAACATAATGTCCTCTAGTTTTATTCATGCTGTTACAAACAATAGGATTTCCTGCTGATTGCATTTAAATATTCATATTATAAAAAATGAAGTCTTTGCAAATTACTCTCAGGATAATGCTTGTATGCTTTTTTTTTCATTAATCAAGAATACAGTATATTGTTATTAAGTGTAGTCACCATGTTGTACCACTGATCTCTTGAACTTATCCTCCTATTTAACTGAAATTTTGTACCCCTTGATCAATACTTCCTTACCTCCCACCTTCAGCTACCGAAGTCCCTGATAACCACCTTTCTACTTTTGCTTTATTATGGGATCATTGTTTTTAGAGTCCACATATGAGTGAGATCATGGAATACTTGCCTTTCTGTGCCTGGCTTATTTCACTTAATGTTATCCTTCACCATTTATGTTGTTGCAAATGAAAGGATTTCCCTTTTTTTACAACTGCAGAGAATTCCATTGTGCATATTACCACATTTTCTTGACCTATTCATCCACTGGGAACCGTTCAGCTTGGTTCCATATCTTGGTTACTGTGAATAATGTAGCAATAAACATTAGGCCGTGGACTTACTGTTCCAGTCAAAGGACTACAGACGCTAGCCACATTATTTGGGTTGGAAGCCCAATTCTGTCCATTCCTCGCTTTATGATCTTGAACAAGCAACCTAATATTTCTGTGCCTCAGTTTCTTCTTCAAAGTGGGGGGAAATAGAGAACATCCACCAAAGAGTTGTATGGATTTACATAAGGTAGAAATGCATGTAAAGTGCTTATAAAGGGTCTGGTGTATAATAAACTATTACAACTTCTTACTATCCTGGTTTTAAAGTGTTGTCCTCCTGTCTAATATTCTGTATCTTGGGTTTTGCTATAGTGTATAAAGCAGAAAAGACTCATTTTCACTACCCTGACTAGGGTTTTCTGATTTTCTAATTGTATCACAGCCTTGGACTAGATCACCTGATTATCACCTTTAACTACCTTGGTTGTGTCTGTTACCACCTTCATATCCCTGGTCAACATCTAGTGAAATCAAGGAGTTTCTGAATCCCTTATATTTGACATAAAAACTAAAGGCAGAAATGCTTAAGGGAAGATATTGATACTGAATAACATTAACACCAACAGCTGTGTGTTATTTCAGTACTTTCTAACACTTTTTTATTCATTATTCACAACTAACTCTGTGAATTTATCAGGTCAGGAATAATTTTTCCTGTTTTACATATGAAGAACAAGACTCACAGAAGTTAACTTTTTGTCCAGGGTTTGCCATATCCAGGGGTGGTTAACTTTGGCTTTTTGGTTCTCTCAGTAGGATGGTCTTCCAACTACACCAAATGGAGTCTCCAAAATATATTAGCTATCACTGGTGTGTGGTGTTGTAATAAATAACCTGATAATTAGTAGCTTGCAAAATGAACAATGTATTATTTATCACCTGTAATACATGTCAGGGATTACAGTTTGACTGCTAAAGGACAGTCCCCATCTGGACTATACCTTCTAAAAGACAGTCCCCATCCAGACTATACCTTCTTTAGACAAAAGTAAAAAGCAAGGACCAACCATTCAGTGATACTTAAAGATTCTGTGCCCCATGCTGTGTAAGTTACATTTTCTCTCAACTCATTTTCTGAGACATCACATGATAATAAGGAAGTATCAACACTCAAACAAAGGAAATAAGTAGTTATAGAGTTTGGAAAGAGTTTAATGCATAAGAGAAGATTTAGCAATGGTTTTCTTTTTTCCTTAGATATTCTGAGATTGAGGCTGGTTAATTCTAGTGGAAAAGAAGTTGGTTAGAGGTAGTGTCAAGTATGAACTAGCTGAGGGAAAGAGGTTAAAATAGAAAGCTCTACATGAGGCATAAGTGCAAAACTTACTGACTTTGGGACTTTCAACCATTCTTTTGATAACTCAACCTCCTTTTGGACACATCCTTTCCTGAAACTCCCCCTCAAGTACTGAAGCCTGTATAAAGTATGTGAAATGATTCTTCCTTGAAAATTTAATAGGAAATATAGCTTGATCTTTCCCTAACCAAAGACTAAGGTCACTGAACCTAGGAATAAACTTAATGGTCTGGGATTATGTTTGATAGAATGGACACTTTGCTAGAACATGGTAATAATGTGAACAAGTTCAATCATTACAATCTATCTGAGGATACTGGAACTTCATTTTCTGCCACAGCCATAGAAATCATCCCTTATCCTGCTCATTCATCTCACATTAGTCAGAGGAGCTGACTCACCATTTATTCAATGCATATCTCCTACTTGTTGAAAAACAATTCAACATATATCCTCTGAGTGTGCAACTTTATTTCTTGCTCACATAACAGCTTGCAGTTGTTTCTGGTCCTATGGGGACTCTCCTCCACGTGGGGATTCAGGGGCCATTTCTTCTGCATTTCCTTTGCCATCCTCTAATGCCTCATTTTTCTTTATATAGAGTCAATAAAAAAAGAGGAAAGAGTATAGTGAAAGTTCATACACTTTTGGTATATTGCATTAAATTCTGTAAAACACTTTTGTGACATTTATCATTTTGTTCCATTTTATACTGGTTCAAAATTAGTCAAAGAGGCCATGTTACAACTAGTCAGAGTACCCCACAATGATCAGGTACTCCCCAGAATTCAATCTGTATACATTTTGAGGAACTGCTAGCTTCCTATCCCCCATTCCTTTTTCCTACTAAGAATGTCTGTCTTTGTCCCACATTGTTCTCTGTGGTCAGCTGCTACATTTATAAGGTATCTTAGTAAAAGTAATAGAAGTGTGAAAAGCATACAACTATTTTTTTCCATTACATTGAAAGAGAGAATACTCAATATTCCCTGTGTGGCAATTAAATGTTTCACTTGATTATAGTTATTCTGTAAATGGAAGCATCAATAAAATTTGAACATATCTGGATCTCAATCAGATTTACCAGTAGAATAACTTATCCACTTAATTCTTTACCCCAACTCCTAGGAATAGTTTTATTAGCATTAGATCATAAGGAATGCTCTTGTGGTCCTCCAACATAAAAATAGCTTATGTTCCAAAATTCTATTTATTTAAATAGAATTGATTTGTGGAATTTGTGCATTATTTTATACATATTACATGTGAAGGTTGTCTTTATGCCATCTAGAAAATTATGTTTAATGATTTTTTACTGAAGTATAGGACTTTTGCAATGAAAACTTCATAAACACTATTGGGATGTTGGTCACTATCATAAAAATCCTAGAAGTGAAAAATTTTGGAATTTAAAATATTTAATTAATTTTGACACTATTATATATAAAACAACTATGATAACTGAACATACTTTACTCAATAACTGCTGAGTTTACTTTTTATTATCTGGAAAAACACAGGTAACTCTATTTAATACTAGTAGTTTCACACTTGGAAAATCCTTATCTTATCATAATAAAGTTTGGTCCAGCAGCCCCCAGTTTCAAATACTTGGAACAAATCAGTTTTTTTTTTTGCAAAAGATCCACATACACATTTACAGCATTCTGGTACCTTAGTAGATTGTCTGGTGAGGCATTTCTATGTAGAATATGCATTATGAGAAATGAGAAGTGTCCATCCCTTCTACACATGAACTATTTATCATTCCTGGGCAACAGTGCTCTCAGATCATTGAAGTCTGTGAACATAACTCTTTATATTTATTTGAAGTGAAAAATGGAATGACTTGTGGAAACTATAATATAATGTAAATAATCTCTTACAAAAAATAATGTTAAACTGAACACATTTTATGGAATTTATTACTGGGCAATGTATTACAATCCAGACTGTGATTATGAGAATGAGAACTGACATGGGGCAAAGGACAACATCATTGGAAATGAGGAGTTTGAGGAAGTGGGAGGCCAGATGGCTAGAACTTACATGTAAATGGAGGTGAAGTTCAGCTACATCATGTAGGATAGAGAACAAGACTGTGGGCCAGAGCCAGGACCTCAAATGAATGAGGACAAATGATGGATAAGCTCGAAAGGGGATTTGCAGTAGGTGATATGATAGTTTAAAAGGCAAAATATTTGAGAAAAAGCATGAGTTAATGATCCAGAAGCAGCAAAAGATCACAAGCAATGCCCAACTATATTATCTTCCCTGAGGGATATGGATTAAAAGAATAAAAACAACTATTACTTGAAAGGTTACCTGGGACATAATACTACTGTGAAAACAGAGTTTCAGTTAAGACCACAGGGTAGAGGCAGGGAGAAGAAACTGGGGATATGGAGGAGTTTGTTATGGAAGAGGATTTACAGGTAAGGGAAATGTAAGAAGCCAGGTGAGTTTCAAGAAAATTCAGATAACTGGTTATGGCTTAAGAGACTACCAGGGCCATTTTGAGAACTCATCGATGACCACAACAGAAATCTGCTATGTCTCTTAATAGAATGACATAGGACCAGTGAGGAAAGACTTAGCTGACTAGCCAGGGGGTAACACCTCCCAGCCTGTGCATGGTGCCACGGGCTGTGTAGGATGACTGAAACATTGGCAACTGGGATATCAGTGAAGCCTAGTCCTAGAATATTCTTTATGAGTTTCTTTGTTCTACTTTTATTACACAAGTCTTATAATATGAAAGACCTCTAGTGTCATATGAAGGCTATAAGATGACCTTGGTGGCTGACTTGAACTGTTGTGGGAAGGACCTTGGGCCAGTTTCTCATGAAGATTTTAGAGAAGGCTCTTCTTTCTCCCTCTCTTGTAGTTGGCTCTTTCAGTTGCCTGGATATAGCAATCTTCAAGCCTGGCTAGGTGCTCTGTTCAGAGCATATTCCCTGTGAAAGATGAATGGATGAGACTCTCCAGATTTAGATAGGATTGTGGAGGAACCAAGCCCTCTTTCATATCACAGAGTTTGTAGAAGAATGTGTCAGAAGAGGACTCTTAACTGTGATCTAGGAATATGAGCACTGGCCAAGGCATTCTGTACTTTTCACTGGTTGCTATTTGAACCTACAACAACTTTAGGCTGATAATCTGAGTATTTCAAGATGTTTGAACCCATTTCAAATAATTTTGTCTCTTCTTGAAAGAAGCTGTCATTACTATAATGATTGGATCTCTGACATGAGGTTTTTAGTGCTCCTTAGGTGATGCATACATACTGGAGCAGATTGCTGGTCTGATATGCGCAGCATGCCTTCACTGTGGATAGGTGTGATGACTTACAGAGGTTGCCACGTTATAGATGAAGTTTTAATTTTTCTGGATACTGACTGTATCCAGGCAGCCATATCTCAGGAATGATAGCAAATAGTTTATACAAAGTCTAAAATAGTCTTAGGTATAACTTTTTTCTCTGGAGAGACTGGTTGTTTTGACCTTTATATGTACCTTTTGGAGACACCAGTCCTGGAAACAAGGTTTTCTTACATAAAAAGATATCCTTATATAGAATGTTTCAGAAATGGTGATGTGATGCATCCAGGACTGCCAGGATAAAGACACAAAAAACAAGAGTCAGTAACATTATTACTGGCCAGAGAAATCATGGGAGGAATCATTCACCAGCTCTTGGGACACAGTGAGGCTTGTGAGTCTATGAGGCTGAGCTGGAAGTGGGTAGCTGTTTTATGCTTGTCACCCTTTCAGATAGAGTTGCATTTATGGCCTCCCCGTTCACCTTCTCTTAGGGCTAATCATAGTTAATGGCACAATCTGAGTAAATATTTAGGCTCCTCCGAGATGGTTCAGGGATAAAGGGTCAGGGGAGATCACGCATGGCCACAGTGATTACTCTTCTCTGCACTCTGGAGGATGCTCCTCATGGTTTTCTTTTTTTCAAATAAGCAGCAAAGAACTAGAGGCTATTAAGGGAGGGATGTTGGGAAACTATTTCTGCCATTCTATTTCCTAGGCACTTGGATCTCTCATCCTAAAAGGGAATGTACCTGTTCTAAATTCTTATGCCAGCAGAGGTCCTGGAGGCATGTACTCTCTCCATGATTTAGAGGAAGGAACATGACTGACAGGCTCTCTCCTTGGTGCTGGGTTATCAGTGTGGCCGTCAGTCCTGTACTTCCTTTCTGATTTTTCCTTGTGGTTCCAGGTCTAGTTAAAAATTTCCCCCTCATTGGCATTATCAATTTCATGAGCAATCATGCATTTTTTTCTACATGTATATATTTAGTAGAATAAAGTTATGCATAATTTGCTTTTATAATTTAAAAATCTAATCTGCACCTATATTTATATCTTTCTCATTTCTATGTTGATTATAGTTATATCTCATCTCTCTTTTTTAAATCAAATATTACCAAATGTGAATTGGTTTATTGATTGTGTGTGCTGATTTCAGCTTTCTGTCCTATCATGTCAGATATTTCTATTCTACCATATTTATTGTTTTCCTTTTTAACTTTGACTACTTAGCTCCACTGTTAATTGGGAGGCTTCCTAAGATTGCCTTCTTAGACTTATAATATTCATTCAAATATCACTTAGATTTTATACACAGTTTTCACTTGTATGATTTTCATGATGTTCATTTTTAAATACTTTGCAACTTCCTCCTTAACATAAATCACAGGGGTGATACTTAGATTCTATCCTTATATTTATTTATTAATTATAATCATAACATGATTGACATTTGAAGCAAAAAAAAAAAATGTAACATGTATTACCTGTTTCCAAAATTTTACTCTTACTTTTAGGTAATCTGGTACATGATTTCTGTGAAGAGACTATTTATGTTTTAGAATAATTCAATGGAAGTGGCAATTTTATTAAGTTACTATTTTTATCCTTAATTATATGTTGTATATTTAAATTTAAATTTCTGAAAAGATGAATTAAAATCTCTCAAGATGATTATGGTTTTCCTTTATCTTTCCTTGTATCTCTATTATTTGTTACTCTGTGCAAAATGATAATGTTCTAAGCATATGTATAGACATATATATTTTCATTGTATAATTTAATGTTTTTGTTTTGTATTTTACTTATTTTGTTCCATATTAACATTCCATTTCCAGTTTCCTTTGTGTTGACATTCTTATTATATCTTTTTCATTTAGTTTATGTTAGTTTTATATATAATTTATCCTATTGGAATACAATTTAAAATCAAATAGGATTAATTTTTAAATGGGGTAATTTAATCTATAGTATAGGTACTGATTTTTGCGTGTGTGTGTGTGTGTGAGAGAGAGAGAGAGAGAATTCTGCTTTAGTTGTAGCTCATGGTTTTTGATATGTTGCTTTTTTTTTTAAAGTAACTTATTTTATTTTTTTTTATTGTAAACAAATGGGATACATGTTGTTTCTCTGTTTGTACATGGAGTCAAGGCATACCATTTGTGTAATCATAAATTTACATAGGGTAATGTTGTTTGATTCATTCTGTTATTTTTTCCCTTCCCCCCACCCCTCCCAACCCTCTTTTCCCTCTATAGAGTCCTTCCTTCCTCCATTCTTGCCCCCCTCCCTAACCCTAACTCTAACACTAACCCCTCCCTCCCCGCATTATGGGTCCTCATCCACTTATTAGTGATTTCATTTGACCTTTGGTTTTTTGAGATTGGCTTATCTCACTTCGCATGATATTCTCCAATTTCATTCATTTGCCTGCAAATGCCATAATTTTATCATTCTTTATGGCTGAGTAATATTCCATTGTATATATATACCACAGTTTCTTTATCCATTCATCAATTGAAGGACATCTAGGTTGGTTCCACAATCTGGCTATTGTGAATTGAGCAGCTATGAATATTGATGTGACTGTATCTCTGTAGTATGCTGATTTTAAGTCCTTTGGGTATAGGCCAAGGAGTGGGATAGCTGGGTCAAATGGTGGGTCCATTCCAAGTTTTCTAAGGAATCTCCACACTGCTTTCCAGAGTGGCTGCACTAATTTGCAGCCCCACCAGCAATGTATGAGTGTACCTTTCTCCCCACATCCTCGCCAACACCTGTTGTTGCTTGTTTTCTTGATAATCACCATTCTAATTGGGGTGAGATGGAATCTTAGGGTGGTTTTGATTTGCATTTCTCTTATTACTAGAGATGTTGAACATTTTTTCATATATCTGTTGATTGCTTGTACATCTTCTTTTGTGAAGTGTCTGTTCATTTCCTTAGCCCATTTGTTGATTGGATTATTTGTATTCTTGGTGTAGTGTTTTTTGAGTTCTTTATATATTCTGGAAATTAGTGCTCTATCTGAAGTATGAGTGGCAAAGACTTTTTCCCACTCTGTAGGCTCTCTCTTCATATTACTGATAGTTTCCTTTGCTGAGAGAAAGCTTTTTAGAGTGAATCTATCCCAGTTGTTGATTCTTGCTTTTATTTCTTGTGCTTTGGGTGTCCTGTTTAGGAAGTCTGATCCTAAGCCGACATGTTGAAAATTTGGACCTACTTTTTCTTCTATAAGATGAAGGGTCTCTGGTCTGATTCCAAGGTCCTTGATCCATTTTGAGTTGAGTTTTGTGCAGGGTGAGAGATAGGGGTTTAATTTCATTCTGTTGCATATGGATTTCCAGTTTTCCCAGCACCATTTGTAGAAGAGGCTATATTTTCTCCATTGCATATATTTGGCACCTTAGTCTAATATGAGAAAATTGTATTTATTTGGGTTTGTGTCCATGTCCTCTTTTCTGTACCATTGATCTATCAGTCTATTTTGGGACCAATATCATGCCAGTTTTGTTACTATTGCTTTGTAGTAGAGTTGAAGATCTGGTATTGGGATACCCCCGGCTTTGCTCTTCCTGCTAAGGATTGCTTTATCTATTCTGGGTTTCTTACTCTTCCAGAAGAATTTCATGAGTGCTTGCTCTATTTCTGTAAGGTACATCATTGGGATTTATTGGAATTGCATTGAATCTGTATAGCACTTTGGTAGTATGGCCATTTAGACAATATTAATTCTGCTTATCCAAGAAACATGTGAGATCTTTCCATCTTCTAAGGTTTTCTTTAATTTCTTTCTTTAGCGTTCTGTAGTTCTCATTGTAGACATATTTAACCTCTTTTGTGAGATTGATTCCCAAGTGTTTTTTTTTTTTTTTTTTTTTTTTTTTTTTTGAGGCTATTGTGAATGGGGTAGTTTTCCTAACTTCTCTTTCTGAAGATTCATCATTTACGTATAAAAATGCATTTGATTTATGAGCATTGATCTTGTAACCTTCTACTTTACTGAATTCATTTATTAGTTCTAAACGTTTTCTAGTGGAATTTCCGGGTTCCTCTAAAATATATAATCATGTCATCAGCGAACAGGGATAGTTTGACTACTTCTTTTCCAATTCCTATCCCTTTAATTTCTTTGGTTTGTCTATTTGCTCTGGCTAGAGTTTCAAGGAAAATGTTGAACAGAAGTGGTGAAAGAGGGCATCCCTGCCTTGTTCCAGTTTTTAGGGGGAATGCTTTCAGTTTTTCACCATTTAGAATGATATTGGCCATGGGCTTAGTGTAGATGGCCTTTACAATGTTAAGCAATGTTCCCACTGTCCCTATTTTTTCTAGTGTTTTGAGAATGAAGGGATACTGTATTTTATTGAATGCTTTTTCTGCATCTATGGAAATAATCATGTGATTCTTAACTTTAAGTCTGTTGATATGGTGAATGACATTTCTTGATTTCTGGATGTTGAACCAATCTTTCATCCATGGGATAAAACCCACTTGATCGAGGTGCATTATCTTTTTAATATATTGTTGTATGCGATTTGCTAAAATTTTGTTGGTAATTTTTGCATCGATGTTCTTTAAGGATATTGGTCTGAAATTTTCTTTCCTCGATGTGTCTCTGTCTGGTTTAGGTATCAGGGTGATATTGGCTTCATAGAATAAGTTTGGGAGGGTTCACTCCTCTTCTATTTCAGGGAATACTTTGAGGAGTATTGGAATGAGCTCTTCTTTAAAGGTTTCGTAGAACTCAGTTGATAACCCATCTGGTCCCGAACTTTTCTTTGTTGGTATGGTAGGCTTTTGATGACCTCTTCTATGTCATTGCTTAAAACTGATTTATTTAAGTTGTGTATGTCCTCCTGATTCAGTTTAGGTAATTCATATGTCTCTAGAAACTTGTTGATGTCTTTGAGGGTTTCTCTTTTGTTGGAGTATAGATTTTCAAAATAGCTTCTAATTACATTTTGTATTTCACTCCTGTCTGTAGTGATATTTCCTTTTTCATTCCGAATTTTAGTAATTTGAGTTTTCTCTCTCTTTCTCTTTGTTATTGTGGCTAAGGGTTTATCAATTTTGTTTATTTTTTCAAAGAACCAACTTTTTATTTTGTTAATTTTTTTGTTTGTTTCTTTTGTTTCAATTTGGTTGATTTCAGCTCTTATTTTAACTATTTCCTGTCCTCTACTACTTTTGGAGTTGGTCTGCTCTTCTTTTCCTAGGGCTTTGAACTATAGTGTTAATTTGTTTATTTGTTGATTTTTTTCTTCTTTTGTTGAATATGCTTCATGAAATAAATCTTCCTCTAAGTTCTGCTTTCATAGTGTCCCAGAGATTTTGATATGATGTGTCTTTGTTCTTGTTTACTTCTTAGAATTTTTTTATTTCCCTCATGATGTCTTCTGTTATCCATTCATCATATAATAATCTATTATTTAATCTCCAGGTATTAGAGAAGTTTCTATTTTTTATTCTGACATTTATTTCTAATTTCAATCCATTATGACCTGATAGAATACAAGGTAGTATCTCTTTCTTCTTGTATTTGCTAACAGTAGCTTTGTGGCATAGAATATGGTCTATTTTAGAGGAGGATCCATGTGCTGCTGAGAAGAAAGTGTATTCGCTCTTTGTTGGATGGTATATTCTATATATGTCAGTTAAATCTAAATTGTTGATTGTGTTATTGAGATCTATGGTTTCTTTATTCAATTTTTGTTTGGAAGATCTATGCAGTGGTGAGAGAGGTGTGTTAAAATTGCCTAGTATTATTGTGTTGTGGTCTATTTGATTTCTGGAATTGAGAAGGATTTGTTTGACATACATGGATGAGCCAATGTTTGGGGCATAGATATTTATGATTCTTATGTCTTCTGATTTATGCTTCCCTTCAGCAGTATGTAATGTCCTACTTTATCTCTTCTGACTAGTTTTGGCTTGAAGTCCACATTATCTGAAATGAGGATGGATATTCCAGCTTTTTTGCTGTGTCCATGTGCATGGTATGTTTTTTCCCCATCCTTTCACCTTTAGTCTGTGGGTATCTCTTTCTATGAGATGAGTCTCTTGCAGGCAGCATATTGTTGGATTTTTCTTTTTAATCCAATCTGCCAGTCTATGTCTTTTGATTGATGAGTTCAGGCCATTAACATTCAGGGTTATTATTGTGATATGATTTGTATTCCCAGTCATTTGACTCATTTTTGTTTTTTGACATGATTTGGTTTCTCCTTTATTTGGCTATTCCTTTAGGCTACTTCCTCCTGTTGCTGATTTGCATCGTTATTTTTCATCTCTTCCTCATGGAATATTTTGCTGAAAATGTTCTGTAATGCCAGCTTTCTTTTTGTAAATTCTTTTAGCTTTTATCATGGAAGAATTTTATTTTGTCGTCAAATCTGAAAGTAAGTTTTGTTGGGTATAAGATTCTTGGTTAGCATCCATTTTCTTTCAGGGCTTGGTAAATGTCGTTCCAGGCCTTTCTAGCTTTTAAGGTCTGGATTGAAAAATCTGCTGATATTCTTATTGGTTTCCCCCTGAATGTAATTTGATTCTTTTCTTTCACAGCCTTTAAAATTCTATCTTTATTTTGTATGTCAGTTATTTTCATAATAATGTGCCTTGGTGTGGGTCAGTTGTAATTTTGTATATTTGGAGTCTTATAAGCCTCTTGTACCTGGTTTTCCATTTCATTCTTCAGATTTGGGAAATTTTCTAATATTATTTCATTGAATAGATTGTTCATTCTTTTGGTTTGTTTCTCTAAGCTTTCCTCAATCCCAAGAATTCTTAAATTTGGCCTTTTCATGATATTCCATAGTTCTTGTCGATTCTATTCATGATTTCTTACCATCTTCTCTGTTTGGTCAATTTTGTTTTCAAGATTAAATATTTTGTCTTCAATATCTGAGGTTCTGTCTTCCAGGTGTTCTATCCTATTGGTTATGCTTTCTATGGATTTTTTAACTTGGTTTATTGTTTCCTTCATTTCAAGGGTTTCTGTTTGGTTTTTTTTTTTTTCAGTATCTCTAACTCTTTATTGAAATGACCTTTTGCTTCCCGTATTTGCTCTTTTAACTGTTGATTGTTGGGATCATTTAATGCCTGCATTTGCTCTTTCATCTCATCCTTCAATGCCTGCATTTGCTCTTTCATCTCTTCGTTTGCTTCCCTGATTGTTTTAATTATGTACATTCTCAACTCCCTTTCTGACATTTCTTCTGCTGTGCTGTCATTGGGTTTTATTGATATAGTATCTAGGTTTGTTTGGGATATTTTCTTCCCTTGTTTTTTCATATTGGTGAGATATCAGTGTGACTGTGAGATATTGCAGATTTCCTCTATTGGTTTATAGTGTCCCTGTAGATTTCCAGTGTATCACCTCCTACCCTTCAGTAGCCTGAAGTCTTGGAGGAACTTGATAATGCAGTGCTTCCGACGAAATCTGCCCCTAGCCGGCTCCTGGTTCCAGGGCTGGGGGCTGGTTCTGTGTGGAAATCCTCTCACTGGGCAGGCCTGCTCCAAGAAGCTGGTTGTAGACAGGGCCTCCCGCCACCGGAGGGAGCCGGGCTGCTTGGGAAAGCCTTTCGCTGCCCTGCCCTGGTCCCAGAACCCACCTGCCGGCTGGGGCCTGCTGCTGGGTCCTGGGCCCACCGCTGGGTTCAGGGCTTGGGGTTGGCTCTGTGCAGAAAAGCCCTCACTTGGCGGGCCTGCTCCATGAAGCTGGCTGTGGATCACACCTGCCACCCGAGGGAGCAGGGCTGCTTGGGGAAGACTCTTGCTGCCCTGCCCTGCTCTGAGAAGCTGCCCCCTGTCCAGGTCTACCGCCCAGGCCAAGCTTCACCCAGTGGGAGAGACTTACCTTGGGGCTCTATGTTGGTCCGAGTCTCTCACTATCTCCCCTTCTTGAATCCTGGGTTCTGGAGCGACAGGAGATGCAGTCACCCTCTAGTCCGCCATCTTGGATCTCCCCACGAATAAAAAGTTGATGTAAAATACCAGGTCCCCTTTTCTGTAATACCGTGGACTCTTGGATCCTCAAGTCCTAGCTGTGTTGGTAATCCCAAATTTCATCTTCATGGGATGATGGAAAGGTTTTTGTGTCAGTCAGCTTTTCATTGCTGTGACCAAAATACCTGACAAGAAAGAACAGCTTAGAGGAGGGAAGATTTATTCTGTTTGAGGTTTCACAGAATGATTCAGTCACTGGCTCCAGGACAAAAACATCATGGTGGAAGGACAAGGCAGAGAAAAATTTCTCACTTCTTGGCAGCCAGGAAGGAGAGAAAGACAGGACATGTCCCAGTGACCTACTTCCTCCAGTTAGGGTCCACTTCCCAGCAGTCCATTCACTTACCAAAAGGATCATCTGCTCATGAGGACAGAGCCCTCATGATCTAGTCATTGCTGAGAGCCCGACCTGTGAACCTTGCTGCATTGGGGAACACACTTCCAACCTAGGAGCCCCTTGGGGGACATTCCTGATTCAAACCATAACATTCTGTGTACAGATTTCTATGTTCTAACTCTCATACACAGAATCAGCACAATCCCTGTGCATTACAGCAGTAGAGAATGCCTGGCTCTTATCTATGCATATGTTTTTCTCTTTCCTAGGACGTTGAACCATGTCGTGACTGTCTTAATTCTTCTCTGAGGTCATCACATAGTCTCCCTTAAAAAACAAAAACAAAAGCAACTCTTTATGTTTCTCTTAGTTATTCTTTGTCTTTTTTTGGTGCAAATGTATTATTTTTATTTTTATTGTTTTATCAACATAATATTTTTTATTAATGAATTTAAAGAGAAAAAAGTCATCAGTACAGACTGAAATAGCATTTGATAAATTTTGCCTTAATAAAATTTAGGTAAAATAGAAACAAAAGATGATTACTTAGGTATATAAAGATTATTTACAAAAAATAACAAGCAGATCTGAATAAACAAATAATATTTTACTTACAAATAATATTCAGGGGTGCCCATTGCTGCTAATATTAAACATTGCATTTTCTAGAAACTCCAAGGTCATAAAAAAAAAAAAAGAATTGGTATAATCATTGGAAGAGGTAAAACTCATTTTTTTTTTTGCTAATGCCATGATTATATAACAAGAAATTGCAGTAACTTTACTAAAACATTAATATAGTTTAATTAGGAATAGTCTTCCAGAGCCAGAATTGCAAGTCCTTTATCTATTGAGATTTTAAGTTTAATGATTAAAATAATGACTTCCTTGATATTCTTAGTACTTTTTATAGAGGCATTATTCTTTCAGAACAGTTATATATAGATAGCTTCTATGTTCTGTCTATCTATCTATCTCTATCATCTATCTATTTATTTCTATCTATCATCTATCTCTAAGGACTTCTTACATTAGCTGTATTGGATCTACCCAGGTTTTTATTTTTTTAATTGTCTTTGAAATGGTTTCACAATTCTCTTTAAGTATTTGCTAAGTCCTTGTTGTCCATTCATCTGTATTTGTGAATCCCAGTGTAGCTGCCAAGTATGCTGCCACTTCTTGTCTCTGGTGTCCGAGGACTGGAAGGGTGCCCATGCAGAAACAATGTGCTGCTGGCAATTCGTCTTCTGAGCATAGGCAGCCTTTGTCCTTTTGCTGGTCAGTCCTTTTCCTTCAGGTACTTCACTGCTCCAGCCCTGTGTAAACTTTGTGATGAACGCCTTCATTCAAAAGGTTACCTCATCCAGCTCTTTGGGCCTGTGTTTTCACCTTGACTGTCCTACCAAGTTCAACAACACACTAGTTCAACAACTTTCTTAGACAAGGTCTAAGAAAGTCAGAACTGCTCTTGGATCTACAGTGAAGTTTGTAATGAAGAAAATAGCTGATTATTAACAGTAAAACCTTTCAACTCTTAAAGTTCAAGTGCTTTGATTGATTCTCTGTTATTTTTAAGAAATTTGACATAACTCTACTAGAAGAAAAGGATGATACTGTTTTGCAGATGACTCACATCACACTAATCCTGTTTTTTTCACATCTCTCTGTATCTAGGTGGTACACAGTAACATTTGACAGTTATAGAACAATTCAGAGCCACACAAGTACCTGCCCTGAGTTACTGATGTAATTCTTTTGCGATCTAGAAAGAAGCATCTATTTCGAACAGTGATTTAGAGCCTTTTATAAAACTATCATTGAAACTATTTTCAAAATGTTACTAAATTTCTTTGAATAATGAAATCTAAATAATACATTTCTCTTAAAATTTAAATTTCAGAAAAACTTCCATCTTTAAACAATGATAAAAGTCCTCAAAATGTTTTCTTTTTCCCTTGTTTCCAGAACACACACTCTGCTTTCTTTCTCTTTCTCCGTACACACACACACACACACACACACACACACACACACACAAGTATATATATGTTATATAAAATATAATTACAAGATAAATTTCATACTTGTGATCATTTTCTCCCCCTTGCTTCTTTCTAAAGCAAATTAAACTTTTGTTTGTTTTATTTATGTAAATATTCTCATATTTTGCTACCTGTTTAAATCATAATATTTCTATTATTTTTATCCTCAGTACTCACCATGTTGCTATAAAGTGATAAAGGGCTAGAAGTTGTTAGGGAAGCATGAATCCACATAGGCAAATATGGAGAAAATTACCTGTAAAGGAGAAGTGAATTAACACTTGAAGACTAGATGTTTCATATGATTTGCATATACTCTAGTAGAAAAGGCAACATAATTGTTCAATAAATTATTTTTATTATGTTTCTGTAAAAAAATCTCATAGGGAATAATTGAGAGTTAAAGACTACATTTTGTTTAATAGTGCTATGCTTTAAAGCACTTTGTTTATAAAATTCCTTTCCATCTTTAATAAAAATAAATTAGTATTGCAAATATTAACAATCACATTTAATTTTAAATAGCCATTATAAATCTAAAATCTGTTTTTCTTTCTCAAGAAGATCTTGAACTTACTTAAAAATGTCCTTTCCTATTCTTAGAAAAGTTGCTTTTCTACTTGTTGGTTGATGCTATGTCTTTGCAGCTATTACCATCATTACCAGTAACCCGAGGTTAAGGATTCCGAGTTCATGTGTGAACCAACCCAGTGCTGAAGACATAGTCTTCATTCATAATTTTGCACTTGTAATCTTTGATTTGACCCTTCATTTTGCAAACGTGGTCAGAGTGAAAAGGGATGTAATAAGAGTCAGCAAATAGATCAGAGCAAAGTGATCTCCATCCTCACTAATGGCAACACAGTGTACATTTTCTAACCCACTGATGGGTCTTCAACACTAAGATTTCCCCAACAGAAGAAACACAATACTCAGGTCAGTGATTCTTTGTAGAGCAACTGTGATTCTAAAAATGGGATGACCCAGAGTTTCCCACAAACATAAAGGATCTTTCTTTATGAATAAATATTTTGTCTGTACTTATCTGTGTAGTCTTATGAATGAGGCTGAAATTGTTGAAGCTGGCTTTGAGAAGGTAGAATTTTATGGCAAGAAGAATGAAGGGAGATGTATAAAGAAGAGGATTGAGGTTAAATGACAATGATAGTCATCGCTTATTGATTACTGTGGGCCAGGTTCTGTGACAACGTTTTATGTAGGTTGCCTCATTACATACTTTGAGTCAGGGCTGTGGAAGCTTAAAAACAGTGTGAGTGTATTACCCTCAGTTGCACAGTTAAGTGGGGAAGGGATCTCCCAAAGTGGAGAGCCCAAAACTCTCATTTTCCCAAAGTGGAAACCACTCACTTTTAATTAATATTGTCCACTGCTAAGTTGGGAGCAAAATGACCCATTGTTTTGAATTTACACTATAAATGAGCATCATGTTTATCTGTTCAAGGTTAATTTTCTATCCTAGCCTGGAGATTGATTTTAGAGGAAATGGGACCCCCAGCTTTGTTATGTTTTCTAGTTTTAGTCTCTCTGATTTACTGGTTCCTTCTTGGAACTACATGGGTTATTTCCCTTAAATGCCCAACTCAAGAGTAAGAACCCATACCAACTCAAAGCAAATAGAAAATTTATGTCATCCAGACAGTGTTTGAGGTACTGAATTTGGAACAATGTAAAGCACAGGTAAAAATACTTGTACTTATGGAAACTTTATTCTGGTTAAGGAAAATACATAATGTTGAAATTAAAGAAGTAAAATATGCAGACATTTGATAAAAAATATTAGATGCTAAGAGGTAAAATAAAGGTAGGAAATGCTGGTGGAGAGATGAGGGTGGTGATTTTATGGTATGTTCAGATAAGGTCTCTTGGAGAAAGAACATTCTGGTAAAGACCTGAGGGAAGTGAAAGAGCAAGTTGTTAATTATAATTAAATATAAAAGTCTGCATGATTGATCTGTTCCAGAACTAGCCAAGGGCGAATATGACTGAAAGAGGATAGAGTAAAAACCAGAGGTGTTCAGAGTACCTGTGGTCATGGTAAGGACACAGTTAATGGGAAGTCATTGCAGAGTTTTGAGAGTAAGAGTGACCTAACCTGATTTATGAATAATGGGATTATTCCAGCTTCTTATTAGTATTAATCAGCTGGAAGAGAGCAAAGGCAGAAGAAATCCCCAGAAAACAATAGTGATAATTCAATGAGAGATGACCACAGCTCAAACAGTGTAAACATCTGAGGAAATAATGGAAAATGACCTGTCTGAGCGGATTTTGAAAATAAAATCAATAGGATTTGGTCATAGATAGGGTGGGGGTTTGGAAGAGGACTTGAGAACAGTTTCAAAGGTCCCAAGTAGTAGGAAGGTGGAATTAACAACATGGAAGTGATCACTGGAGAAGGGAGTTTAACGGTGAAGGTGGGAATCAGAGCTTGTTTATGCTTGTTAATTTTTAGATGCTGTCAGACATCCGCTAGCAATGGAATTTCCTGAGAGAAGCCTGGAACCCTAGGGCATATAAATGATTTTTTTTAAAAGGACCAACTATATAATTTGTGTGGCCTAGTGAAAAATGAAAATGTAGGCCGCTCCATTCAGAAATTATTTAAAATTTCAAAACACTGACAACACAGCATAAATACAGAATAGGGCTTTTCTGAGTATAGGACCCTATTCACAGTGCTCACCCAAGAAGCTTGTCCTTGGGGGTGGTTGGAGAGAGAGAGAGAGAGAGAGAGAGAGAGAGAGAGAGAGAGAGAGAGAGAGAGAGAGAGAGAGAGAGAGAGAGGAAGTGAACATGATTCATGGAGATGGATACGGGTTGATGGATAAATGAGAGGGAGGATGGTTGGACAGATGTCCAAGTACTGAGATCTGGGTATTTCAACGTGTACATGTTCAAAGATATATGAAGAGTATCTTAGACTTGACTGAAAGGGAGAAGCCAGGAAGGAATTTTAACTAAACAAAACAGAAACAATAGAAAAGACTTGGCATGGATTTGTTGATAGATCTTTAATGTCCAGTTCAGTCAGAAGAGTTGAGTGGTTACCTCTATTTTTGCTGCTGCTCACTTTCCACAGCTCATTTGGCTTGTAGCACAATGGGTTCACGTGGGGCTTAACCACCCACAAGGCATAACCAGAGTGTTTCTGTTAATTTTGGCACAAAAATTAGAGTCGATTCTAATAATAAATGAGATTTTGAAATTTACTGGCAAACTGTTGCTAAAAAAGTAGAAGAATATCCATTTTTCTATGCAGGTGTCACTTTGGCAAACAGAGGAGGAAACAGATAACAAAGACAGAGCAAGTCAAGCTGTGTTAATGTAGCTTTTTAACTGCTCGGGCTGTGTGCAAAGCAGCCAAATAGAACCTGACTGACGGTAGTAAAGAAGTGAGAGTAAACCATCTGGAGCAAGGCAGAAATGCTCTGGAATAAGTAATGAATGTGTTTACCACATGGCACAAAGCTGCTGTGTGTCTCAAGATTCATAATAGGCTCCTGTAGCTACTAAGGGGTTGACATTGTACCAGGTAAGATATCAGAGTCTATGGAGCTTTGTGTTCATGTGGCTGGTTGAAAGTAAAAGACTGACCTTTATCCTGGAGAAATAGCATCTCTTCCCTCCTTGCTCTTCTGGGAGCCTTTAATGAGTTCAGGTCTTGACCCATATTCAGTACACCCTGGATGTGTGCAAATGACCCGTTTATGAAATGAACAGGGAGCTGTAATAGGTCCCAGAAAAGATGTCAGGTTCGTATGCTCCATTGTGCCAACTCCTCTCTGTCTTATCTAAAGATTTTTTAAATCTGCTTTGGTGCACCTTACTGCTTCAGAATGTCCGTGGGGCATGAAAGCAGAAGAAACGACAAGCCCCAGTGGATGTGATAGAAAAGGCATTCCTCTTTCCTCTGCGTATGCCTATTTTGGAGTAATAGGGGCAGGAGGAGGCACATAAAGAAGAATGGAACAGAGAAGTTTCCATCATCAGTGTCTCTCGATGCATTTATGTGAATTAGAAGAGTTGGTGTAGTCTCCTCTGCATCTGCTGGCCTGAGACTCTTAGAGAGCTGTTGTAACATTCTAGGAATAGAGCCTAGACTGAATATGGCCTTGACATCAGCATAGGGAGTAGGCATTTGGACGACATTTTATTCTGCTTTGAAGTGAGATTTAAAAAGCCTTTCCTTGACATCAGAAGTTAGAAATCAGCCATCAGCTCTACAATAAACAAACCTGTCTGGTTTGGATCATTGACTAATGGGTCCCTCTTTTGACCTATACACCAAGAATGATGCTTTGTTAGTGTGTTTTCAGATTCAAAGTGAAAGGGTAAGTACTTCATTGAGCTACTATTTTGTTCTTACAAGACATAAAGATTATAAACATTATAAAGATTCTGTCATTCTACCCCGTAACTCCTCTATGAGTAAAGCATTACCCTTCCTCATTTTTAGATAATGAATTAAAGGCCAGAGAGGAAAATAAGATCACAGATTTGTCCAATTACCAGGGAAGCTTTATTAGAGTTTGAATTGTACCTTGGTTGGTTGGCTTAGACTTTTATCACCTGCAAGACAACTCAAGAGTTTATCTGTAAACTTCTTTATCTTTAAAAAATTTGTTAGGGATGGTGCTGGGATTTAGACAGGCAAGTCTGTTGGAATATGCTACTTCCCTTCTTGAATCAAGTAATTAGAATTTTTTATAAGGTATGAAGTTTTCTGGGAGTTATTTTGTAATCAGTGCTCATTTTGAACATTTTTATATGATCCCTCTATTCTTCTTTAATATGGGAGGCCATCAGAATCCTATCATTCTTGCTGGGTAGGATTAAGTTTGTCTAGAATGACAGTGGGTGGCACTTTTATTGTGTCATTAGTTTTGATGTTGTTGCTTTCATTGAGGTTTACAACATATGTGAGTTTTTCATTTCATTAAGTATTTAAAGATAAAATTCAAAACTTCACTCTGTTCATGGTCCAAGGCCATGTGACAAATGCTAGGACACCATAACATTTTGGAGTTTAGGGTATGATTTTATATGGATGACTATCTTGTATACAATTCACCTTAAATGTTTTCAGATCCACAATTAAGATCAGCATTTTGGTGTAATTTGTAAGTATGGTGTTGAATGGAGAACTTGGTACAGTTAGCATTGTACTGCTTAATTCTCATGTCTATGTTTATTGCTTTTTTCACTCAGTTGGCTTGCCAAAAAAGTAGACTGCAGTAATGCATTTAATGAGTGAGCTAGCATTCCGAAATCTTTTTTGTTCCTAATTCTTAGCAAGATTAAATTTACCATATATTCCCAAAATTTTTCTAAATAGGGAATACTAATAGGGAATATTAATTTTTGATGGTATGGAAAAATCTATAAGACTTCATAAAGGCATTTATGCTCCATTTGAACTAGTGCTATATATTTTTAGCAAGACTAACCAATTAAGACGTAAAAGATCCAGTATGAGTTTCCCCATCATTTCATGGCTGTTTCATCTCTAGATTTTGATTGTTGTTTGTTTTTAGGTTAAATTGATGTGGCAGGTCTGATGAGACAAAACTGAGGCTTCCCCATTCAAGGGGCATTGGGATATTTATGTGTGTGGATTCAACACTTTCCTTACCTTCATGTCCTCCCTCTGCATAGATTTTTACAGCAATGCTGCCTTGAAGTTCAAAGATTAACCAGCACAGGAGAAGCTTAGGAGCGCTAATTTTAATAGGTTGCTTGCTAGTAGACAGCAAACCTTAGGGAGATCATTGTGGTTTAAAGGGACACACCTGTATTCCATATGACCTTCTTGATTGACCCCACTTTAACATGGAATTTCACTTATTGGCAGATAGCATGAGATGTCATAATGTAGTAATTTTCCACTTTGCTGAGGGATGTATCTGAATCAGGTCTCTGCTGGGGCTGGTGTTTGTGAGCCTAGCCTAGAGTCTGGAATTTATACCTTATCACTTTGTTTCTTCCTCAAAATGTCATTAACTCTCTATGGTAATCATTACTGGTGTCCATATGACAAAGTGGGACAGTATAGGAAGTGTATACTCTATAATTTTTGTATATCAAGGGACCCTTAGAGATTTTCATATACCTAAAATTAGTGAGAAATTTCTTAGTAATTACTTGTTCTAGAATCTTGTATAGTTTCTTGGGGATATGTAAGAAAAAAAATAAGGCTACCTGTGCTAAAGAATTTTATATTTTGATTATATATTTCATATAAACAAATAGTCATAAAGTTACACATTAGCAGGTGTTCCATTATTTTTCATGTAATGCATTGTGCTTAGGAATAAAATAAAATATTATAATTGAGATACAATTTGTCATGGAGTACTTCCTGGAGGAGGTGAACTTTGAAACAAACCAATCAGAAGCACCTTGTGGTAAGGTATTCCCATCCTCAGAATCAGAACATTGGTGGTAGATAATTGATGAGCAAACTCAGAAATCTGCAGAGTATAATTTCACAGACAAGGATAGTCTTTTTACTGTTGCCTGAATTTTTCCTCATAGGTTAGATAGTTTTGACCTCAAGGCTACATTTGTTAAGAGAAACTGTCTTCTCTAGGAAAAGGAAACACTAATGTTGATTCAGATAGCTATCCTTAGGGGTAAATTTTTTAAATACTTTATTAAAAAGGACAAAGTTAGGTTGGCTTTTGAAGATGGCCAGATGAAAATTGGCCACTTTTCATTTTTTAAGGTTTTATTCAAGTGAGTGAATCTATTAATGAGGATTGTAGATATGAGAAAAGTGGGTCTTTTTCATAACTTTGGACCTGGTTTCTCTGTTGACTCAGTATGCTGACTTACTTGGGGTAATTACATTTTGAGCTCAGGACATGAAAAATGAAAGCAGAATAAAGATTTCTGTTTTGGTTTTTAAAGATTTAAATCTTGTCATGTTTCTTTCTTTCCATACCATAGAGAAAAATCCAAAGAAGTGATTTTAATCTTGTTTCAGCTTCTTAACCTCTAGGTTATAGAAATTTAAAAAAAAATGTTTTTTCAGAGACTTCTTGTGAGCATGAGAGCAGTTTCAGTGTGAATGGGCACAGGGAGAGAATTTTTCAAACACTGGAACCAGGACCCTATCCCAAGTACATATCAAATCTTGGAGGAAGAAGGTCTTATATACTTTGTAAAAACGCCTGCATTTATTTTGATATGATGTGATCATTGAGAAATCTCTGGAGAGTTCTTCTGAGGGACTGTTAAAATATCACACCTTTATGACTTGACTGTGATATATCAGGTTTGCTGCTTGGAATTAAGTAATGATGTAAAAATGAAACATTGGCATTTTTAAAGCAGTGGTGTACAGTGATGATATTCTAGAATTCTCCACTGCCTGTCTCTATATTCACTCTACAGAATTTACCCTTTGGGGTAAGTATTGTTACAAGAATGGTGTGCCTCCTGAAGAAAATTGTGACATAAGGTGTTAGTGTTTTTTCAGACTGATTTTGTCCCTTATGTAGTTTATTTATGATCTTGAAAGGAAGCAAAGTTCCAGCGTCTTAGTTGTTGGTCTATTTGTTTTAAGGAATTGGGCTTAACAAGCATACTTAACCACATACTTGCAGGTTGGGATATAGTTATGCAATTTCAAGAAGGAGTTTCTAGAGCACCTTTAACAGAGAAGCTGGAGTAATTTTTAGAAAATGGTATGCTATTTGCTTTATCTCCTCTTAGTCAGACTTAACTACAGTGATTCTCTCTCTTTTTTTTTTCTCCCCTCAGATGTACATCCAGACAACAACACTTACTGTTTCCATGAGCTTAAGTGCTTCTGTGTCTCTGGGGATGCTCTATATGCCCAAGGTTTATATTATAATTTTTCATCCAGAGCAGAATGTTCAAAAACGCAAGAGGAGCTTCAAGGCCGTGGTGACGGCTGCCACCATGCAAAGCAAACTGATCCAAAAAGGAAATGACAGACCAAATGGCGAGGTGAAAAGCGAACTCTGTGAGAGTCTTGAAACCAACAGTAAGTCATCTGTAGACTTTCAGATGGTCAAGAGCGGGAGCACACCTTGATAGATGTACGTTGAATATTCTTCTACTAGTCTTGGGGGCTCTGCTACATGGTTCTGGGGGCATGGAGGTACCCACACAACATGAGACCACCACAGCGGTCAGAACCATTTGAAAACTGAATGATTGCCAGCAGAGTGGCTGTCACCAGAGTGCAAACATGCCTGCAGAATCTCTTCTGTAAAGCATGGCACTCAGGTGTTTTCTTTTGAAGAGTTACAGAGCTTGGTGTTTGGAACTGTCTTCCATTTATAAGATGATCTTTTGACATTTAGGAATATTTTCCCAGTTTTTGTTAGTTCAATATTGACTATTCTTTACAGTTTTGAAGCAGCGTGCTCCTGCAGAACTTCCACAAATAAATAATTTCATCCGGGTCCTTTGGGACATGAGAAAACAAGTTAGTCAATGTGTTTAATTAAGTCGGGTTAATACTTGTTTCCCCCAAGTGAAGAAGAGTCTTTTGGCGTCCCTCAATTTCCTTTCTTGGGTAGGTTTTGATAATTAGAGCTCTTCTCTGAAAGTTGCATGGCAATTAAAAATGAATCCTTTCTACTACCACCACTTCTTCTCCTTTCCTTACCTACCTTCTATTTATCTGTGGTCCACCTCAGAAGGTGCACATGACGACTACACTGATTTCCAGGCTGATCCAGTAGGATTTAACTGATCTATGAAAATCTGTCTTGATATCTATGGAAGAGTAGCGAATATATTGAAGATCTGTATTGCAAAAAGTTGGGTATTAAAAATTATAAACTTTATATTACTAGTTTCTATAGATATCCTCCCCCCTCAAAAAAAAAAAAAAAAAAAAAAAAAAAAAAAAAGGAAGGCTAAGGTCTTCACATTAGAGTGACCTCCTGTCTTTTGAGAATACAACATCAGTATTTGATATGCAAAAATACTGTGTTCCTCTCAGATTCCTCTCAGATTGTTTCAGCAGGCTGTATCCCCCACACACTGTACTTTTGACACTAATTATAGAAGACTAAGAGTTGGTTTTATTTGGTTAATTACTCCAGCAATTCATGATCTTCACTGGTTTCCTTCTCTTGTACTAAGATTTGCAGGTGAGTATTGCTCACTCCAATGTCCCATACATAAAACTAGCATCAGATTATTAGCATGGCTTAATTAAACTCATTGACCTGGAATTATTGGCCAGATTGGCTCTAGGAAGATTATCTATGGATCACTAATACCAAATTTAATCACTTTTAGAGAAAAGAAAACTTACAAGAATTCCACAAATACTCCCCCTGTAGTCCCCTTTCTGTCAACATGCAACCTTGTGAAACTGGAGAGAAGGCACAATAAGGATGGATTTTAGTGACAAATTGTTATAATCATCTCTCATTAGAGTTAGGCAATTTGCTAATAATGGGCTTCTTTTGGCTCTTAGCAAAAATGTATTATAACTACTATTATGACTACTATTAAAGGCATCAGAGTAGAATGCTTGTGATTTGAGGGCAGAATTTTATCTGCTTTTCTACCTTGAAAGCAGCAGTGTAGGAAGTTAAAACCTGCTGTAGGATGCCAATAAACTGCTGTTGGCAAAGATACACTCAAACACTGGTACTTCTCAGTGTGACTTGCCAGAGTCCATTGTACCTGTATTTTAGTAACAACCCAGAGACTGATGCAGCATGGTTTTAAATAGGTACCATCAAACTTCCAGTGAAATAAATACCAATCATCCCAGATTCACCTCTGGAAAATGATGGAGAAAAAAAACTGAAACCCTTTAAAGAATAAATAGATTGCCTAAAAAGAAAAATAAGTCTCCAAAATGTCCTGTTTTCTTTGTGTTATTTTCTCTTTACATTGAAATGGAAATTACACAGCCTGCAATCATTTCTCTATTTTCTCTAAAATAAATGTGAAAGATTCCAAACATGAGTTTGGAGGGTAAGCCAATAATGTTCTGGAGTAGTCAGAGGCTTTTGGAAGATGAAAGCAAGTGGAAAAGATGAATCAAGATAGAGTCAGTGACTGCCTGGACAAAGGTAAATCGTACTTTGGAGATTTTAGCACAGTCATCTTTTACAGGAGTGGATTAGGTTGAAATAAATTAGGTCCAGTTAAAGTGATAATAGTTTGAGCATTCAGGAGATATAATGTGTGAAACTTTCATGTCTTCCCACAATCCCACCCTAGGTCATCACGGTCTGTCTTTGTGTGCTTACATGACCATTCTATGATTAAACGGTAGATTTGTGTGTTTTGAAACCAAGCTTATAATTCAGTAAATGGGAATCCAAGTGAGAAACCTGGCATGGGTGTCATGGGCTCCTTGGGTCCCATTTACCTTTAGTCCATGCATCAATGATTTACTTTAGGGAGAAGTCTTCTGAATTTCAAACCCACTGAAAAGTATTCATGTGATTAACAACTTGCATGTAATATTTTTCTTCTAAAAATATGTTCTGTCTTTAGAAGTATAATTGAATATTAGAAAAACCTTTGCCATTGGATTATGGGTAACAAGCACCTCACCTCCTCACATTTAAAACACCTTCTCTCAAAATGAGTAGAGTCTGTTCTCAATGATCTAGTGGAACCATATCCATGTTGTTGCATTCTCATACTTTCTGCTGCCAGACTTCTATTAATTCATCAATATTACAGTGAAATTACAATGACATATGAGAAAGCCAGGCTCAGTGGCACATACCTGTAATCCTGGTGGCTCAGGAGGCTGAAGAAGGAGGATGGCAAGTTCAAAGGCAGCCTCAGCAATTTAGCTGAGACTCTGTCTCTAAATAAAATATTTTAAAAAGGGCTGGGGGATGTGGCTCAGTGGTTAGGCAACCTTGGGTTCAATCCTCAGTACCAAAAAAAAAAAAAAAAAAAAAAAAAAAGCGTGGGGGGGCATTAGTAAGCTATAATACAACCAGAGAATAAATACAAAGGTATTGTTGCTGCCTTAAAGCTATATATTGTTCTGCATTTAATAGGAAATAGTATCTTGGAATACAATAACTATTGTTTTAGCAGCCTTTTTTCTTTTTTAAATATGTGGAAGATTTTGATAATTATGGTTACTATTCCATTGTTGGCTCTCTTTCTTTCTGACCAAATAGTTGTGTTTTTATTCATATACAAAATGCTTTTCTTTCATGGCCACAGAGTCATATGAGCCCTCAGGTTTCAAAAATTCATCTTAAATGTGACTTGTTAATGTCAGAAATTCTGGTCACATGTTCAAGGTTTAAGTTTTCAAAATTCATGGAATAAATATTAGTAATATGAAACTAGAAAGAAAACCAATTTTCATATACTACACTTCAAATAAAAAGGGCATGTTGTTTCAGAACAGGGTGAGAGGGGAGTTAGAAACAAAGTTGGTAAATATGAATTTTGCCAATTGTACCCAATTAACCAATACTCTATGAGGTATTCCTTAAGCTGTGTTCATGAATAAGTTATGAAAACAACTGCCACAGGAGGTAGATGTTGCTTCCTCTAGTTTTTTAACACATTGTGGTACACACAATGAAAGTTAATCATTGCTGTACTCAGAAACTGATTTTCACACATGCATGTCCATTGCCACTATAAAAAGCCTCCTTATTTGTTCATCTGTACATCTTTCATCCAGTTTGCTTTCTAAAACATCTGAAATAAAGATTTATGCAGGATATTTGCCAATCACAGTTGGTCCCTTGTCGTTGCTTTCATGTTGACTAAATTTTGTTTTCAGAACTTAATTATTTTTAGAGCCAGTGGAAAAATTAACACCAATTTCCTGAGTATTATAATCTCACGTCTCAATAGAATTATACCATGTTTCTTTCAGGGAATAAATTTTGATATTTCAAAAAATAAAATTGAATCAATGATTTGCTACAGACCTTTAAAGGAGAATGATCCTTAAAGATGGTCTGATCCACATCACCATATTTTGCATGACATCTTCAGATATCATCCTTTTCAAAGTCTTTTTGGTTCTTGTTCCTCTGCTTTAATCATGATGTTTCCTTTCTGTCTTCTACAAACTGGATAATTATGTGTCCTTTTTTTTTCAGATATTGTTGATAACATATTGAATAGTAGAGAAGATGGGAGACACTTTTAATGGTCATTTTTCTAATTTATGATAATTGTTCTCCACTTTGTCTACAGAGGTTATATGAAAGTCCTTCAAAAACAAAGTTCAAGTACAGATTTTATTTACTTAGAAGAAATTAGAAGAAATTTAGAAGCATATGAGAGCATTATATAAATTAAAAATTTCAAAAGTCAGCCACCATAAAAATCATTTTGCTTCATTTCACACCAAACAAGTCTAATATATCCTACCTTTTAGGCAAGTTGAGTAGAAAAGTAGGACTCCACACTGGTCCTTGTAGACATCATCTGTTCCCCCATTGATAACCATTTTCTTGTGTGCTCACAAACACAATGCTTTATTCACTCATTTTGTAGATGATAACATAAAATCAGGTTCAAGTCTACTTTATTTCTACAGAGCCACAATAACAATGTAGAAGCACGAGCTGTGTAGATAATTATGGCTGTTTTTGTTGTATAGCTTACAATATTCACTGACAAGAATCAGTTAAAACATCTGTGGTTTGCACTTCCTTGGACTCTCTGTGTTAATTTCAGTGGCTATAGACATTGTAGGACCTTGATGTCTGTAAGAACTTGTCAGGTCAATCACTGGTGCTAAAATGAGTAGTGATTGTCAATTCTTTTAGAGAAGTAGCTATGTGATTTCTAGTCTTATACATTGTTCAGGAACCAAATTATTTTCTAAAAGTTCATTTCCTCCTGAACTGGATTTATATATTGAAATACATATGTGTTTCACTTTTTTATATGATTGTTCACTCCCAAATTTCACTGAAAAAATAAGACATCATTTTGAGTTTTAGGATTGAGACTTATTTCATTCTATCTTTCAAAAATGCAAAAGAATTTTTGTGTATAGATTTATATTCACTGGTGGTTTAAACATGAGTACAAATCTGATATAGGATATTATGTTCTCTATATCTCATAGTCTTACAATAATGAGTTTTACTTCGCAGCAAATCAGTAATAGAATAATGAAATATTAGTGTCCTTCTTTGAGTCTTCTTTTATTTTCTAAACATCTCTATTTGTATCCTTTGAATAAAACAAAAATAAACCAAAACTGTATACTGCCAAAGCACATACTTACTTCAATATTTACAAATACTGTATGTACTTGATATTTTACCATGTTTGCCTTTAGAGTCTAAATTGTTGTTTATTTTTAAATGCAAGATATATTCATGGTCAAGGAACAACCAGTTACTCTTTGTGTGTGTGTGTGTGTGTGTGTGTGTGTGTATTAAAACAAAGCAATTTATCTGTGCTTTATAAGTTTTAAAGAACTGAATTTGTATTTGTTAAAATCAAAAAGTAGGAAAGATGTTCTTTACAAATAATTTTGATTGTATATGTGTTCAAAGAAAGTAGTTTGGTAAAAGGCTTTTTCTCTAACATTTTGTAATGTACTGTATTGGTGTTCAATAGGAATGAGCTTCTGTCATTTGCTAAAAGAAGGAATAGTGGGGAACAGAATATGTTGGGACTTTCATAACAGGTTACTCTCATTTAACCTTTTCTTGGTCATCAGATCAGACCCAAGACTCTTTGGTGTAGAGTATAAAAACTTTTTAAGAAAATTTTGTAAGACAGATAAATTATCTGTTCTTTTAATTTACATACATGTAAATCTTTGTTAGTCAAAATGTACATTTAAATATAATTTCACCTAAATGTTAAAAATTAACATCTTTACATTTTTATTTTTCTGCTAACTCTCCAGGTTAGCAGAAATGAAACTAGTGGCTTTTACAAATTAAAATTTCTGCTTGCCTTTTTATCTCTATGATCATTGAATTCCTACTGGGAGGTTTAAAAATAATGAGTAATATATTTTAAAAACTGAATAGCACAAAGTCATCATCACAGTTTTGTGTTTAAAAATTATATCAATAAAATAATTATTACTATACTATTAATTTGTCCTAATTTATCTCAACAGCTTCCTCCACCAAGACAACATATATCAGCTACAGCAATCATTCAATCTGAAACAGGGAAATGACAATCTGAGGAAATATGGTATGTGATCTTAAACAATGAACATGAGACCACAAAAACTCACTCCTGGAGATCTCCGTAGACTACAATCAATCAAATCAATAGTCAGTCTTGTAAGGAACAAAAATTAGTCATGAGCCAAAAGTATCAATTATGGGACCTGAAGAAATCCTGTTTTATAAAACACAACCAATGAGTGTCAAACTAAAGTATTGCTTCCTCATGAGCAGTTTAAAAAAAAATCAAAAAAAGGAAAACTAATGTTAGCTTGTGAAAAAAAAAAAAATGCTGTTGAAATAAACCATGTCTGATGTTATTCTTGTAAGTATTTTTCTGTGATTGTGAGAACTCCCGTTCCTGTCCCTCATTGTTCAACTTGTATAAGATGAGTCTGTTTCTTGTAATGGCTGACCGGATTGAAGCCCTGGGTTGTGCTAAAAATAAATGCAATGATTGACGCATGCAATTTTTTATACAAATAATTTATTTCTAATAATAAAGGAATGTTTTGCAAATGTTGAGAGTTGTTTCGTTCCAGTTTTAAAGCTAGGGAAAGCTCTTCTTTTCAGTTGGCACTTCTGTTGGTATTTAGGCCCTTCCTGGTGTCCAAGGAATTGCCATTTTTTGAAGGATGTGTTTTTGTACATTTGTGTATATATGGGGAAAATTGTCTTTTATTCCTAGATGAAAGGGCATTGCTTGTGTAAGATTTTGTGAATATTTCCAGATTTCTGTGATAGCGTTTCATAGTAGCTTCTTCTTTTATGAAGAATCAGGTAATAGCTTGAGGTAAATTGCTTCAAGTTATTATAATTAACAAATGATGAGTTAAACTTTCCTTCAGAGAATGTAATAGGAAAAATCACCATGTAGAAGTATATCAAAGCATCACTGAAATCCTCCATTACATTTCTAATTCAAAGCTTCTGCACAGTGAAGTACTTCCCTTGTATGTGGTGTTAACCTTTTCTCACCTGGGCTTGATAGTTGCTGAAATCAGTGAAGTAATGGGCCTTACCCAGGGAATTTTCTGAAGCACAGAATTAGCATATTTATTCCCTTGGCATCACTAAAGAAACCACAGTTCGCATAACATGTCAATGCTTTCTTATTTTCCAAATGAAAACATTCATTGGTTCATAGAACAGTATCATTAAAGAGAGAGAAAACAGGGAGCCTTTCTCATACTAATAAACCCTGCCAGGATGGATAAAAGAAGCCTGTTAACGGCTCTCAAGTCTGTTACCATTTTTGTCATGGGCTCCTCTATTCCATACAATCCCAGTCATCCATCAAATCAATGGGTCTCTACAATCATTTTGTTAGTAAATGTTCTCTCTGCTGAGTTAGCTTGGATGGCTCATTGCACTCCTTATAGATATAAAGAGCTGTCTGTGCTCTGTAGCTTCCTCGCAGATATTAACAGTCACTTTATTTAATAGAGATGGTTGAAGTAGCATAGTGCAGGTACCTTCCACATGTAATCACATGTCCTAGATACCTAGGAAGACACACTGCAATGGGTAGAAGGAAATGAGTATTTATTGACATTTTGTCAAGCTTCTCCTAATAGAATTTGTTCTTTGTAGATAATATTTAAATCAAAGAGTAAGGGTGTCATTTTCAAGTCCTCAGATAACCTGAATTACTGATCATACAATCCTGTAATCAGAATCCTAAACCCACTTCTAGGTGTGCCTTCCTAAAAAAGACCAAGACTAAGCAAAATAAACTTGTAATTGCATATTTAGTTTATTGTACCATGTAGTTCAGTACCAATAGCCATAGCAAGAAGCAATTACAATTGTAATTTTAATCTTTAAATTGACTGTTTTCTTCTTATTAGAGATTATCCGTGGCTTTTTTGACTTGAGTTTAATTAAGTATCCACATGTTTAGTATAAAAATGCTTGAATTTTACAAATCTTGCATTTCATTCTGAAAGTAAAACTCAAGTATATTTTCATGTATTAATTGACTCTAATCAGGGTAAGTGGCTGTGACAGGGTGAATTTGGCTCTCAGGCAAAATGTGGGTTATTATTAATATTATAACTTTTTAAAAAATTTTAAGGGTTTAGGAAAAAGAATAAATACGGAGCATGATTTATGACATTTCAAGCTCATTCTTCCTATTACAAAATTACCAATGGGTTGCTTTCCTAAATATTTTTTTTTATAAATAATTGAACTTTGGTCTTATACAAAATCTTATATAACTCATAACAGAGTTGAATAATAGCTCTTGTGGATTTGCATACGCCAATCATCCTTTATAATATTATCTCAGAGGGAACTCTGCTGATGAAACCATCACCCTCCCCAGGAAGTGGGAGGAAATCTCCCTCAACCTCTTTACAGCAGGAGCTGGAGAATTCTCTCCTCCACTGTGGCTATTTTCTCAGGGATTTTGCTGAGGGCTCAGAGGTAGTCAGATAGGCTGGGACAATGGTGGCATCCTGTGAGAAGGATTTAGAAAGTGCTGGGTGGTGGTTCATAAGACCTGAGCTTTAAAATGAACTGCCTGTGTCGTACAGATAAGCAAATGCAAAGTTGCACAAAAAATATAATATTATATTCTTTAGAATTGACCTTGTGTTTTATTCTGGACAAGAAATGTCACATCTAATCTCAGCATGCCAGAGGGAATGCTAAAAATGTAGCCCAAGGTAATATTCAGCAAATGTCACTTGTAGACAATGAGAGATATATTAGTGTGACCTTGGGCCAAATCTGACCTCAGTGTTTAAAAAAAATTAACTGATAACAGTTAATGCTTAAGGATGTCGAAGTTGATGATTGTTGATCTTTAAAAGACTAAATTTATTTTTAAGCAAAACTACCCATAAATTTGAACTTGAGGATGACCATTGGAATATGAATAGAAACTGAAGACCAATTCAATTTTTAGTGCTTATCAGAAATTTTTACAGAGAATTTGAAACATTATCTTACATTTTTAATTTAAATTATTACATTAAAAAGAATCTAGGAACAAAAGTATTGTCCTTGATTTCTTCCCCTTTTAATCAATATGCTACATTATTTACCAATACTTCTTAACAATCTAGAAATAATATTACCAATTTTCTAAGCTATGTTAATCAACACTGATATTTAATTCAGTCAGCAAGTGGAAGAAATGGTATTTTTACAATTATATAATTACACAAATTTTTATCATTTTATTTTTATTTTTATTTTTATGATAGAAGTATTTTTAAAATTTTTTATTTGTTCTAATTAGTTATACATGACTAGAATGCATTTATACATTTTGATAAATCATACATAAATGGAGTGTAATTGCTCATTTTTCTGATTATACATATTGTAGGATCACATCAATCATACAGTCATATATGTACATGGGGTAATAACGTCTGTTTTACTCTACCATACTTCCTACCCCCATACTCCTTCTCCTCCTCTCACTTCCCCCTCCCCAACCCAGAGTTCCTCCATTTCCCCCCTACCCTCACTTAACAGAGAAAACATTTGGTTTTTGGTTTTTTAGGATTGGCTTACTTATCATGATATTCTCCAACTCTATCCATTTGCCAGCAAATGCCGTAATTTCATTCTCCTTTAAAACTGAGTAATATTCCATCATATGTGTGTGTGTGTGTGTGTGTGTGTGTGTGTAAGTATATTCATATACACACCACATTTTTTCTTTATCCATTCATCTGTTGAAGGGCACTTAGTTTGGTTCCATAGTTTAGCTATTTTGAGTTAAGCTGCTATAAACATTGAAGTGGCTGTCACTGTAATATGCTGATTTTAAGTCTTTTGAATATAAACTGAGGAGGGGATAGCTGGGTCAAAAGGTGGTTCCATTCCAAGTTTTCTGAGGCATCTCCATACTACTTTCCATAATGGTTGCTCCATTTTGCATTCCCACCAGCAATGTATGAGTGTGCCTTTTTCTCTACATCTCGCCAACACTTGTATTCTTCATAACTGCCATTCTGATCGGAGTGAGATGAAATCTTAGAGTAATTTTGATTTGCATTTCTCTAATGGCTAGAGATGTTAAACATTTTTTCATATATTTGTTTATCGACTGTATATTTTCTTCTGTGAACTGTTTGTTCAGTTCATTAGCCCATTTGTTGATGGGGTTATTGTTTTTTGGTGTTAAGTTTTTTGAGTTCTTTATATATCCTACAAATTAATGCTTTGAGTTAATTTTATTATTTTTACTATCAATATTTTCATCCATCTTCTGGAATTAAATAGTCAAAAGGAACAACTGCATTAAAAGAGTGAATAACAATATCAAATTTTATATAATTACACCTCTTAATCATTAGAAATGTTTCTTTTTGATTTTATGGTTCTCATTTAATGAAAATAAGACCAATGAAGAAAAATTTGACCACAATTTACAGAAAAGAATACCTTAAGAAGAAATTATTATGTCCATGAATTCTCAGAAACTTACTGACTACAACTTAGAAAGTATCATATTTCAGGAGAAATGGGAAAAAGAGTATAATTTAATTTTAAAAATATTTTCTACATTTTCTTACAGTATTCTAAAAATGTTTTTGTAGCATAATCCCTAATGATGTTGTAACTTTCATGCCCCTTTATTTTCCCTTTAACTGAACTAAGTTTCACAGGGTATTCAGAGTACCATTCTCTCTCTGTTAAACTCAGTTTATCAATGTGAAGTCCTATATCATGTTTAGATATGGGTATCTGTGTTCAAAGTGATAAAGGATGGAGAAAAATTTTTCCTATTAATTTTTTTTTCGATTTGTCTACTATTTAAGTGGTTTAGATAAAGCTAACTTTGACAAATAACTTGTTACAAAGTCATAACATGCCAAGTGTGGATTGGGACCTACGCGAAGCTAAAAATGAAGCATGAAATGACTTAAATGGGAAGCAGAGACCATGTGATTGTAGAAAACTGGAGAGACGGTTATCAGTTTAAGGTTTCAGGTTGTGAAGGAGACACATGAGATCACGTGCCATTGAAGTAAGTTCCATTAGGTAAATTCAGCAGAACTTGGTATGGTTTTAAGGGTCAATAAAAATTATTAGAGTATAATTTCAAAAAAGATAAAAATAACTTTCATAACAAAGATAAAATGAGCAAACTGAGGATTTCACTCAGCTCATTACCTAATGAGGGAACCAAAAAATGTTAGAACTAGTTCAAAGAGCATTTGAGATGCTAGTAATATATATGCATTGTATATAAATAAAAATTGGGATAACTCAGAGGATTTGAAATAAAACTGCTTATGTGTCTTAGAATATGAAAAATCATAACAATTAAGGTTATCTATTCCATTGGACAGACATTATTAAGATTTCTAAAGGATAAAACTCTACTAATTAGCCCCTATCCTTAGAGATATACAGTAACTGTGCTGATAGAAATTCATATTTCGCCATATACTGAAAGAGCATCCATTAATAAATATTTGCCTATTTTCACATATTGACTCCTTCTGATAATAGTGATACTTAATTGTATTTCCTCTCATCATTGTAAGCATTAATTAGCAATATCTGAAATAAAGATCACAAACACACCTGAAATTCTATGAAGATATCCCAAGTTAGCAATGGAGGGGCTCTGGGATGTGTCTGTTTTAATTATCCTTTCCCAACTCAAACTCAACTCTATTTCTGTTTCAAAAGCAGGATTGGGCATAGATGATGTGGAGAGTAAATGCATAGTTACCATCTGATAACAGATCACTGTTTCTGGCAGTTTCGCAAATAATCTGTGGAAGATAATGTGACTTCATTCTTTTTTCATTCATAGTGGGCATTTTTCCTCTCCTTTTTTGTAGTATATTGCCCTAAAGGGGGAATCAGCTTTTCAAGAGTGCCCTGACGATGAACAATGAATGTTTAATCCTGTGCCCATGTGTTCTTGCTATTGGTTGCTAACCCTCCCCTTCCCACAAATCCTACTCTAGGATCTTGCCACTGGCACCTTGCAGGCAGAGGAAATGAGAATGACAGAAGTCTTGCAAAGCAAAGGTGGGAGGAGAAACAGGTATGGTAAGAAGAAGAGCTCTGCTTTTCCACAGACATTCCAGAATTTAATGAGCTCCTGTCTGTCTCACTTCTGTTTGGGACCCTTGGCCCTACAGAGCAGGGAAATGGTGAATGTGGGCTCATGTGCTTCCTTTCTATATGGAACCCATATTTTGAAATGGAGCACTAGCAACCCTGGAACACAATGGTCCCTTTGAGGATCTTTACTAATGTCCTGGAAGAAGGAAAGACAGGCAGCCTGAATGTGACAAAATTATAAGGAAGACAAAATGTGGTTTATCGACTTCTTTGCTTCTGTTTATGTTTTTCTCACGATGTTCTCCAACTTCTTCATACCTCTTGTCGATGTGACCAATATTCTCAGAGTACTCAGAGTTCCCCTTTCCTACCTTCCATCTTCTAACTCACTAGTACCTTCTTCTGTCCCAATAACTCAATCCCAAATAACTTTCCTTCCTCCCAAGACACACATATATCTTCAAGAGGCATATCAAAAGTCCCTAGGGGAGTTTCTGCAGTTGGATCTTAAATAATAGTTTCATCACCATTTTATTTAGAAACCATTGAGTGCCTGCTATTTTGCAAATATTAGATAGGTGCTGAGACCTTAACAATGGGCAAAAATAGGGTCTCTGCTATATAGCATTTGTATTTCTGTAGAAGAGAAAAGAAAATTAGATAAATATATTCATATAAGATGTGGTAGATGGTAAAAAGTGCTGAGAAAAAAAATAGAAAATATAGACAGGAAATATGTTAAGAAATTGTGACATGAAGAGCAGAGATGAAATTTTAGTTAAGATGGCCAGGGAAGGTGACATGTGAGTAAAAGCTTAAAAACATGAGGGGCTGATCTGTGGGGTGACAGAGGAGGAGAACTTCAGTCCAGGAGAACTGCCAGCAGAGGTGTGCCGAGACAAGAGCTTCTCTAGACTAGGGGAAGGGGAAAGGGTTGGGAGTGGGTTGTAAGATTTCGTGGGGCCTCCTAGGTCATTGAAAGACTCATGGTACTCTTAGGGATAAAGAGCCATCACAAGGATTTGAGTCAAGGAATGATGTGATGAGTCTTGATTTTTCTTTTTGATTTCTACAACAAGATAAGGTTATCCTTAGGGAGGCAATGGCAGAAGCAGACTTCTATTAGAAGACTCTTCGGTGTTCTAGGTTGGGAATGACCTGACTTGGAATAGGTAAATCGGTGGCGGTGAGTGAAGTGGTTGAACTTCGTGAATTTTGACAAAAGATCCTACTGATTTGCTGATGGATTATAAATGCATTCAGAGAGGATAATTTCAGGACTTTCGATTTGAGTAACTGAAAGGATTACATAGTTGTTTGTGAAGATGGGGTCAGACTGTGAGCAGAATGAGTTCAGGGCAATAGAATTCATACTAAAGTATAGGGTCTAATACATTTTCCCACGTAGGCTCTTTCATTTGTATTTTTTAAAGATGAATAAATTATTCATTTGAATTAATCCTGAAACCCTGGGACAAATTTGGAGGCAGAAAATACCATGAGGGCAAGTGTTTGTTCCCTATGAGATATTTTTAGCCAGGTCTTGATCATATTCGTACATGACGAGACTGTTCCCTCTGTGCTCAACCCTCACTCTCTCCCAGGCTAAATTCTGAACTGATTTTTTTTCTTTCTTATTAACTCCTATCTGTAACATTTATCTACCTCCTGAGTCCTTTCAGTTATTTTGTGATTATTCATGTATCTGTTTTATTATTGTTGTTGTTATTATTGTGCTGTTGTTTTTTTCTGAAGTGCCTGAGTCTTTGGGTCAAATTTAATTTCAAAATTTCTATTTCCTTGGCTTCTCAGTTATTCAAAAGTGAATGGTACCCACTCTGGGAAAATGATCCTTTATCCTCAATCCTTTATTCTGATCAAGATTCTTTCTTTGTCATCTACCAGAAAGGTTAGCTGTTTTTCAAGAAGCAGATCTGCTTGTAACAGAATAAATAAGTAAAGGGCAGATTGCTTGGAGTTCCCAATATTCAGAGGCATATACTACTTTAGTTACTGTGTTGTCTTCTTGTATAAAAGTTTCCTGTATTTCAAGGGCTTGCCTGATTTTTTCATTCATATTTCACTCATTTAATCATTGACTTTTTCATTCTTACAATAAGAGCAATGTGAAAAATTATATACTAATTCTTTCATTTGAATAAGGATACAGAGAGCTTACTAACTGGGAAGGATAATAAGACAACTGATAATAACATTTTCATTAATGATACAGACCACTGATAGTTAAGATCATCAGACACTTATTATATTTCAGGTATCTTGCTAAGTGATAGTGGAGTAAATCTTGCAGGAACATTATAGAGGAGATGGTATTCTTTTTTCTGATCATAGGTGATGAAATGGAGGCAAAGATTGATTAGCTAACTTGATTGGAGTTCGGAAAGCATATAGGCCTAGAGATACAATAGGAGACAAAATGTGTCACCTGAGAGGACAAAATGCTATGAGATCACACACTCAGCTGGGAAAATTGTACACACACATGTGAAAGAAGTTCCTGGAATTCTTTGATTTGATTTTTGATACCCATGTGCCATGTGTTACAACCTGTTTCTAGAAGAGTTATTCAACTTTTCTTATCTTTGAGAAATATTTTTTATTTTTATTCAATTGTCCCTAATATGAAGGTTTTAAGAGTGGTCAAGCACATCTCAAGACTAGATCACATGTAGATCTTTTTTCCTTATAGTTCATACTTGGTTATACCACATTTGAAAGTTTCCAAATACTATGAAAGAAATTAGAAAACCTGACAAGAATACTTGAAAGTTCTGAGGGTCATTTGCAATGTAGTCTTAAGGACACAAAAGTTAAGCTTGCTATATTGTTTGCTGTATTTAAGGTAACTTTAATTCAGGAATTCAACCAACTTATTTGTAAATGCACTGTTACCATGCTGTAGGATGACAGGCTATGATTATTTCACACAAAAGTATTCTGGCATGCAGCTTGTGCATGAACTCTTTCATGAGATATAACTCATTGTTGTAATTTTTGCCTCACAGAAAGATCAGGATTGATGAATATTAAGCTCAATATTAAGCCCAGAGATAGGGCCAAGAATAGAAGTTACAATTCACTAGGCAGGGCTAATACCTTCTTCTAGGCCACACTGACTCTAGCCATCATCCTTCAGACTTAAACAGTTATTACCTAACAACTACTTATTGGACCCGCAACCTTAATATTGTTCTTAATAAAAGCTGTCTGCATTGCTGACGTATCTCACAACGGAAGCACTTGGAAAAGAATTAAAAAAAAAAAAAAAAAAAAAAGAATTGGCAGTGATCTTGCCACATTTTTCTGGCAGTTAAAAATCTAGGTTGCAAAGGAAGAAAAGGTATTTGGATACTCTGCTGATACTCGCCTTTACTGTGGCTTTATTGGATCCAGCTATCAATTGGTGAAAAGATTTTCAAGATGCTTTCAAGTTGTGTAATTCTGGGTCTTATCCAGTCATCTCCCCTCTACACACACACACCCACATACACATAGACAGAGGTGATTTTTAAGAAGAAAAAATCTAGACTCAGTTTCTCAGTTTGTTATAACCATTCACATCTTGTAGTTTGGATTTTAGAACATGCACCAACAAAGATAGAGAACCTGAAATAGACGTTTAATGGGGCCCTGAGGCTCCCTGACAGGCGGTAATAGTCCATAATGATTTTATGGACTGGGTTAGTGAACCAGAACAGGGAAGGGTTTATGTGTTAGGCCTTAACTATTATGAAGAAGGTATAATAGCCTATAGTAGCAAAAACCTAACTTTTCAGAAAATACCTGAATACCAATTTACACAGTACAGATTTTTAACTAACAGCAATAGCTGTCTCCAATTGAGGAGTTTTTTTTTTTAACTAGTAACCAATAAGAAAAGAATTTGACTGCTTCAATGCATTTAATTTCTAAGTATATTTATTGTATAGCATTCAAATACAATTACCATATTTATGGGTTTCATTCTGCGTACATAACATAAAAGCAGCATATTTAATATGAATAATAAAGAGAAAATGTCCTCTTAGTGTATTCCTTATTGCTGTCAGCTTTAGAAATTTGCAAGTATGTTAAAGTATATTTTAACTTAATTTTCACCATTAATACATAATGATTCCTTCTTTCAGTCATTATATGCTCTGAGGTTAGCATTAAAATCAAGGATGAAATGACTCATGCTGAATTAAACTAAATAAATATTTAAAATCACTTTGAACATGCAGTAATGACAAAGTTCAACCATACTATGGAATTGGAATATTTAATGGAGGCATTTTGTTTAAAGGTTGTGCACAGGTCACTTGCATCCCTACATACTAATTCTTTAAAACTTTTCATATGTGGATAATGTTCCTATTGCAGATACTTCTTTTCAATGGAATATTTAGCAGCAAATATTCATGGTATGTTCAATAATTGTTCAATTTTAAGGTTTAATTTTGCCATTAGTATGGTATAGTCTCTTCATCTAGGTAGCTAACTGGCATCATATTTAAAACTAAAATACACAATTAATAAATATCAATATGTGATGATTATCTAAACTAAAATATGAGAAACCTATATAAATATGAGGGCAAGTCATTTTACAAGATAGGTAAAAAGGTGAGCAGGTAACTTAGTTGTCTTGTTTTTACTGAACACTTACATTTTTATTTCACCATGATCATTGTCAGAACAACCAAAAAAATCTAGACCATTTCAATAATCTATAAGTCTGTAAGTCTCAAATTAGTTCCAAATAAAAAGTCTTTAAAATTACCTGTAAATTTACTTCTTGTCTTTTATGATTAGTACACTGTGATCCTAGAAGTTTGCAATGAGGATAAAAGAGAAAACACATATGTCAGAATCCACATAAAATAGAACACTTTAAAGATGTTTCAATCCTGTGTTTCTCCAAGAGTCATCTGAACGTCACTGTATCAGGAACAATAGGGATATAGGTTTTAAATGTAGATTGTGATGTTCTACTGATTTTGACCTAATGAATTAGAACTTCATGGTGCAGGACTTGAGAATCTGCATTCTTTATGTTAGTACCTAAGTCTGGTACTCCAGAAATTTGGGAACATCTGTTTTGGAAAAATGAGTCGGAGGAAATCAATCCTAAAAATATGCTCCATGAAATTGAGTACCCATTATATTGAGTATTCATGTTCAGTATTCACGATATGGAGCATTCTGAGTATCAAAATGTGCTGTTTTCCAGCCCTCCTTCCGGCAGTCCTATGTACTGCATTATAATTACTTATAAGTATGTGAATATTTAAGTGATTGAAATTAAAAAGTTTTAAATGGTCAATACCATTTACAGTTCCTATATGAAGACTCTATGTTGCTTTTCCCTTAATCTAAATGAAAAGTCTTTACCAAATATTAGGAATTTACCTTTCTCTATTTAATATGTTGTAAGGTCTATATTACTACTCCACAGTTTGGTAAACTTGTAAAGACTTTCTCTGATCCTACTGTCCTCCTTCCTTGGCTCCCTATCAGTAGAATTGCATTTAAATATGCACATGAATAACAGATTGTCCTTCCACCAGCGTGTTGGTTGTGCTGTTGAAACAAGGGGCAAAAATGAAGTAGACATCATTTACTATGTCATGGGCTCCTCAGGAGAAAGGTTAGCATGCAAAATCTGTGAAATTCTATCAGTGATAATAGTAATATACAATAAGTCTGCTTTATGGAAAATATACATTATTCTTCAAGAATTCTTTAAATGTTGACCTGTGTGCACACCTAGGTTTAATGTCATCTCTCTTCTTGGTCCATATTCTTTACTCATGTTGCCAAGCTTGTTTTCTCTCTCTCTTTTTTAAAATAGTCTATGGAATGCATTTTTGCACAAATAAAAAAATATTTATGTACTCATGATGTGTTTTTTCAGCCCTTTGCCTCTCAGTGCCATGGAGTGAAGGTTATTGAGACAACACAGTATCTCTGTTGAGAAGTGAGAGCTCAGTAGGCCCTCTCTTAAGTTAGGACAGCATGATGGAATAATACTCTTTGAAAACAATGGAATCAATTCACCATTAAAATAAATATATGCATAGACACAAGAGCAATAGTGTGTTACCTCCTATCATAATCTAACCAAATCTGTGGTTTTATAGTTGGCATCATATTTGAAGACAGACAATGACAAATTGGAATATAATCAGATGAGCATGAACTGAAATGATTAAACAGTAGGAAGTTTTATGGGAAAAAATAATTAAGTGCAGGAAGATAGAAAACTCAAGTAACAAAAGCATTATAACTGCTTCCAGATCAGGATAAATGGGCTGTGGTAAAGTTTTATGGGGAAAAAATAACTAAGGGTATTAAGATAGAAGAGAAGACTTAAGAGCAAAAGCAGGGTCACTGATTCCAGACACAGGACAGATGGGCTGCTTAGAAGTATTGCATTTGGTCAAGCCACAAGGCAGATTTAAATTGCCTTGCAAAGTAGCAAGGTTTCTGATGGACACTATGTGAGCCTCTTTCAGAAATGTGCAGAAGTGTCTTGCTTTAAACCTAAGGTAGGACTAGATGACCTCTTAGTTATTTCTAGCAATTATGTACTGAGTACCTACAATATGCCAATCACCCTGCTGAGGGCTGCAAGGAACACAGAGGAGCAAAGACACCATCTGTGTTCTCAACTGTGATAGACATTAGAAGAAAATCTAAAAACTCCTCTGGGGTTTCAACATAGGGATATATTCATCTCTGCCACTCTCTGATTTGTGTGTGCCTTTTGAGATACATCATGCAGTTATTAATGTTGCAGTAACATTCAAAATTTGCCTATTGGAACCAAAATCATCAAATACATCACAAAGAAGTCCTCATGACGCCAACAAGTCATGACACAGAGGTGGCAGTGGGTGAATGTAGTTAAGTATTGGGTGTTTCTAAAGAACAATTTTTTAAAAAATTGCTAAGGATAGCTAATCACATAGCAACATGAAACAGGTCTTTAAGGTATGGATATGTATAATCTATATTTACAAATAAATTCAAATAAATGTCGTGAAAATGCAAACATGAACACATTAGAATTTATTTTTAAAACTACAGCCTCATTGGTCATTTTTAACAGCACACATATAAATCACCTTATATAACTTTCTCATATTCAGCCTAATATAAATTTTAGTTTTCTGAAGATGTCATTTAAGTGATTTTTTAATTTGTTTTGTTTTCTTCTCTTTCTTTTCTTAAATTCATGGTTGTCATTTATGTATCAAATTTCATGAAATGCTTTTAAACACTCTCATGAGGCTTCTGGTACATGGCTAACACAAACCATGGCAAACTCAAGGAAATAGAGGAGACTTACTGCAACCACAATCTTCTTCTGCCCTCAAACCTCTCAGGATGCTTTCTTTTAGCTGAACCCAAGGGAACACCTTGATGACCTCCATCTGTCAGTCTACAAGGCACAGAGCAGAACTTATAAAGACAGAGAGTACTTCTAGAGAGGCAAATGAAATAGATCAGGCAAACACACTTATGTGTAAGGCTTCCTTCTGTATATTTGGGGTACAGTGATAAATAGTTGGGAGATGGAGGGGCAGCTCAGTGGCAGATTTCTTGCCCAGTATGTGCAAAACCCTGGGTTTGATTCCCAGCTCTGAAAAACAAAAACAAAAACAAATTAAAATAAAAGAGAGGAGTTTTCTCCTTCCAGGAACTCAGACAAAATTATTTGATGAGCAAAATGCTAGAAGTTGGCATGGGAAGTTGTAGGAATGGATAAGAGGAACCTATCTGTAGCTGCTTTCTCTCCTATGAACTGTCTGTATTTACATAAACCAAGTGGCCACAAAGACAGAACAGGATAAAGATGAAGTCAATGGAGTAGTATGGAGTTTCTAAGTCCTGTCTATGCTTTCACAAAGCTCCAGATATAGAGAGATCTGTCTGAACACAGATAATGATTAATGCAAAATAAAAATATTGGCTAAACTTTTAAAAAGTTGATGTTTAATATTCTCATGATTAAACCAGCTAAAATTCAACAGCAACAAAAAAAAAATGAGGTGAGAAAGAAAAATGCTTTGTTGCTTCATGAATCAAGTGCAAGTTTGAAGAATTTGCCAGAAAGAGAATTCTTCTCCCTTTTAGGTAAGAGATGACAAGGTAGATATTTCACACAGCAGAATTTTGTTTTTGTTTTTATTTCTGGATCTTAGGCTCCTGACCTCAGAAATACAAAAGGTTTGGAGTCTGTGAGGTTAGAAAACAATCATTTAGCCTTTGGGCCTTGACTGCTTTATCTGTAAAATGGAAGTAATAAGACTTTCTATTTCCTGCAGAAGACCTCAATTTTGATAACTAATAAGAAACTAATAATAAAATGTCTTGAGCTCCCTGGAGGTCAGCTACTAGCTGGGATAAAGTGGGTTATTATAACAGCACTTCTTGAGCTATTGGTACTTACAGCAACCCAAAACAAAATATATCATATCCTGTTGAAACTGCCCTTGGATAGGAAGAATGCAATCATCCAAGGTTGAAATTGATTGCAGAGTGTCTGTGAACACCTGGACTTTTATAAAGTATGTCTTTGGAGCCCCAAGATATGTGGACTATTTGGAGAAGTAGACTGCTTCTCACAGAACAGGTAAGCATAACACACCCTTCCTATTTTAGACCTATTTTAGAACTTTTTAGCATTGTGGTAGGGTCAGCTTGGGGTAAAATTCCTTTTTCCCTGCCATTTCTGTCACAGGCAATTTTTTTATTTTGTTTTGCTTTGCTTTTTTGTGCCTGTGTGGTACTGGAGATTGAACCCAGGTGTGTTCTGGTTCTGAGCTACGACCCCAGCTCCTCTTAATTTTTTTTTTTTTTAATTTTGTGGTGGGATCTTGCTACTTTCCCCAGGGTGGCTTTGAAGTTGCGATTGTCCTGCCTCAGCCTCCTAAGTAGCAGGGATTATAGGAGTGCACCACCACACTCAGCTTCATGCTGCCAGTTTTAAGTGAAGGGTTGAAGAATTTTTCTGTTCATTGGGAGAATCATCAACAAAACCTTTGAAGAAGCATAGCAGAAGTGGAATCAACAGAGGTTGGTTCAGGCAACTGAACTTCAAACCCAACTATGCAGAATGTGTGATAGTAAAGAAATCTTCCCAGATCCTTCATTTATGAAATGAGACCCACTGAACCAGACCCTACAGGACTGAAGTTCAGACTGGTATATGTTGAAAATGTCCCATCGGGGTCTCTGATGAGAAGTCCATTCACAGAAGAGCTCTACTGGAACAGGTAAAGCTCACAGAAGAATTTCATAAATTCTCCTGCTTATGAAATGGTACCACACAGCCAAATGTCCTTTTCCTATAACCTCTTAATACCTCCACTTCACACTTAACTCTTCCTTAATAAAAAAAGGAAGTGTGATTGTAAAGAAGTGTGGGGCATAGAAACCCCCATTTCCTGCTCTGCCTTTATCATAGGCACAGAATGGCACAAAAATGGTGATGGAAGCCATTGGTTAGCTAGTTCCTGTTTAGGTCAATATCCTTGACCTTGAAATACAAGTCAGGAAAAGTGAGAGGATCACCAAGATAGAATAAGGTGAATGAAAAACAGCAACACAGAAAGGAGCAGAGAGAGTAGAAACCAGAAGCAATATTTGGGTCTAGCTCTTGGGTAGCATTCAAAGAGTATTTTAAAGGTGACATTTGTTCATGGGATTTCAAAGTGCTGCATCTTGCCCTTAGTCACCACTGCTCCTCTGAATTTCCTGGGCAAACACACACACACACACACACAAACACACACACACACACACACACACAAGCTCGCAAAGGAGAAATTATAGCTATTGCCAGCTATAATTCAGAGGCAAAATTCCAAAGTAAGACCTAAAACACTCATTCTCAATGTGTGGTCATCAAACCAGCATCCTAAGTATCACCTGGAGACTTGTTAGAAACACAGTCTTTTGCCCCACCCAGACATACTAAGTCTAATGTTGTGGTTTATATGTGAGGCATCCCCCAAAAGCTCACGTGTGAGACACGTAGGAAGGATTGGTGGAGAAATGATTGTACTATAGCTGCTTTAACCTAATCAGTGTATTGATCCCTGGAGGCAGGTGGGTTGTGGCTTGAGGAAGGGCTTCATTGGGGGCGTGGATGTGGGGTATATAGTTTGTATCTGGAGAGTGGAGTCTCTCTCTCTCTACTTTCTAGCATCATGTGAGCTCTTTCCCTCTGCCACACTCTTCCATTGTGTTATTCTGCCTCCCTTGAGCTTAGAAGAACGGAGTCAGCCTTTTGTGGACTAAGACCTCTGAAATTTGACCCCTCAAATAAACTTTTCCTTCTCTATAGTTATTCTGTTTGGGTCCTTTTAGTCACAGCAATGAAAAAGCTGATTAAAACAGGGATAAAAATGTGGTGATGACTTAATAAGTCACATAACTAGGAAAGTGACACTGTCAGAAATTACAATTGATGTCTCAGAACACTAAATAAATGCTTCTTAGGAGAATGTCAATTAGAAGGAAATGATGTACTGCATCCTAGGCCGTTCAGTAGTCTAGGAACACAACTTTATAATCAGTCCATGACCAACTCTTTCTCTATGCTGCTGGGTTCTGTCCCCCAAGAGAGCCATTGACTCTCTTTTCCCCACCAACCTACTCCTCATGCAAGTATATGTAGTTTTCCTTTTCTTTACAAACTCAAATTAAGCAAATATATAATAACACCTGAAATTTACCCTACCTTTGTTATATTTATGGTGCTGTCTCTTTGTTTCTCCAAACATCACATCAAATTGCGCTGTACAGCAAGAGTCTTGTGAATGATTGACATGTGTGTTAGTCAACTTTTCATCACTGTGACAAAATATTTGAGAAAGATAAAGGAGGAAAGCTGTATTTTGGCTTCAAAGATTCCTATGGACCTGTGGGACAACGGAACATGGATGGATTACTCTGTTGATGAGTTCAGAGCCCTTATGATTCAATCACTTCCCTCAATACTCATCTCTGAACATTGCTGTACTGGAGACCAAGCCTTCAACACAGGAACCTCTTCGGAATAATCCAGATCCAATCTACACAGCATGGAAGATCAGCATTTCAGTTCTTTCATGAACTTCTTTTGGGTCAGAGTGATTAGAACACAGTGGGCAATGGGACCAATGGTGCCAGCAGCATCCTCCCCCAAACCTACTTCCTACTTTTATGTAAGAGAAATGTTTGTAATCTAAAACAATTGCCATTTTCTTCAGTAACAATTATTGAAAGGTAATAAATCGTAAAAAGAGGGTAAGCATAAAGATGTGCATTTTTACATTCCTACTCATCATTATCTTTTTCTTTTTTATGTTCTTATTAGTGTACTATAGTTATGTGTAATGTTTGGGTTCATTTTTGCGTCATCATACGTGCACAGAATATAATTTGCTTCGCTTTGGTCTCCAATGCCTTTATTTTCTTCCCTGCCTACACTTTGCTTCTTCTACTCTACTGGCCTTCCCTTTATTAATTTATAGTTATTTTTTAATTGGTACTTTATAATCAACACATGAATGAATAAAGAAAATATGATATATATCTTATATATGTGATATGTATAAATATATATATACACACAGATACACACAATGGAGTTTTACTTAGTCATTGAGTTTGACTAAGTTTTACTTAGAAGAATTAAATTATGGCATTTTCTGGTAAATGGATGGCACTGGAAAAGATCTTGCTAAGTGAAATAAGTTGGATTCAGAAAATCAAGGGTTGAATGTTTTCTCTCATATGTGAAAGCTAAATCAAAGTAAGATCAAAGTAAGGGGGAAAAGAAAGGGTAGAAATTTTGTGAAAATAGAGGGGAGATCAGAGAAGAGAAATGGGATAGAAGGAGGGGGAAGAAGGACAGAAAAAGGAGGAAACATTGGAATGAAATTGACTGAATTATGCTATGTATATATATGAATACACCACATTGAATTCCACCTTTCTGTATATCTAGACTTGGTGTTTTCTATGACTGAGGTATAGATGATGATTTGTTTTCTCCAACTATCCAAGGAGCACAGGAGAAGATAACTGATTGAGTAATGGGACCAATTTTATATGTAAAATAGCAAGTGACCAAGTATTTGGGAAGTGCCCTTAGCTCCCCTTGGGAGCTGTGTACTTTGTTCCCTTTGCGTGTGTGTCTTGATGGACTTCTATGAGTTCTGCAAGTCCAGTTCAATTTACAGTATTTTCTTCTGAAATAGGATAGTTGCAAAGCATTACGCAATGGTATATTTCTGAATTTACTTGTCAGAAACTCTGTTTCTGAAGACATTAAAAAATGGGTTTCCTTGTAAATATTAACTTCCTTGAGAAAAAGTAAATGTATGATCGTGTAAAAGGTTGTTATAAAATTCTAAAACGGAGTTCCCAAGTCACACACCTAATCTCATTAAAAAATAGTAGTCTTATAAATAACAGATATGACCTATGTCAGAATTATATTACTTGCCATTCATATGGAGTACAATGTATTTTAACTGCATAGTCCAGGACTATGTCCAGGACTATGCAGTTAAAATACCTTGATCATTTACAAAACAAAGTTTGTACAATTTTTAAATTCAATAGACAAAAGTATAGCAATGATGAATCATACAAGTTAGAGTCTAATTATGTATTTTAAAAATGAGTAAAAGCAGGTACATATATAGAAAGACCTCTAAATGTAACTAATTAGGAGATGGGATAATCAAATCTGGGAGGAAATCCAAATTATAGAATATTTTAGAGTAAGAATGCAATCTTGCTGTAGCCAGAGAAACAACAAGGACAGCAACAAGACTAATTGCTCACAAAATATTTCCAGCTACGGATTGACCTTCTTTAATCAACATATTTTATTGCAAAATAAATAGAGAAGCATTTCATTGATTAGGAGTCAAAGAGCTAAATCAGATACATTTTCAGACTTTTCCCAGAGCATGACCTGTGATTCCAATTCTGTAAGTAGCAGCACCTATTTATATAAAAACTATTTAATATGATAAGACAGTTAAACACACTTCTTTCAAATAAGTTAAACATGTTTTCTATACCATTCTTTATAGTTTGCTTTTAGAGAGATAATATAACACTGAACTACATAAAGAGGCGACCAAATGATAATACATGTCAACATAACAGAATCTGAATTAATAACATTCTTGTCTGGTAAATCACTGCCATTTTGATACTTGAGAGCAAAAATTTGGTTGAGCCCCAGCCTCCACGGACTGTTTAAAACCCTCCCTGATCCCAGTAAGCTTAAAGCCTATTGTCTCTGAGCATCTTTCCTTGTCTGACTTCAGTTGTTAAATGTACTGCTTTAGTTTACTCACAATCTCTATAACAATGATTTTAATCCAAATGAATTTAGGGATTGGAGTTCATTTTTTATTAAATTGAGCTGTTCTTATTTTAGACTCCAAAGAGAACAAACTTGGCTGTGAAATTCTTGTACTTTGTTTTCTATTGTTGAAATGACTGAAAATCTGACTGTTTTTATCTAATCTGAAATATGCTTTCTTATTGGTCTTTTAATTTCATACCTCAAGAAAAATAGCACACAAAAAGACTCTGGGATGCTCTCATTGCTAATTGACCAAACACAGTGTGTGGCAAGACCAAGACCAGAAGCCCAGGATCTTTCAGCAAGCCTTTGGGAGGTGAATGCTAAATGTACATTTCCTGTGAAAAACTACCAACAGATCTGGCGGCCCTTGTACCTGTGCTAATGTTGAGTTGTTCAACATCAGTGGGAGGTTGTCTTAGTTGACTTTGGATGCTATAACAAATACCAGAAACCAGGACTTGAACACCACTTGTTTCTCAGGTCTGGATCTAGAAACTCCAAGATCAAGATGCTGACTGATTTGGCTCCTGGGGAGTGCTGTCTTCATTCTTAATGTATACTCACATCATTGAGGAAGAAAGAAAGTCAGGGCTCTTATTTCTTCTTATAAAGACACTAATTTCAATACAAGGCCTCTGGCATTGTGATCACATCTAAAACTATTTATTTCAAAAGGTTCCATCACCAAATACCATCATGTGGGTTAGGGCTTCAACATATGAATTAAGAGAAACCAATTACATCCAAATTAAAGAGAATATTTGGAGTACTCCATAACAGGGAGTGCTCACAAGATCAGAGAACAAAAAAATAGCATCTTGACTGTTTTCCAAATCCAGTTGACTTCTCCAGAGAATAAGAATGCTTGAGATTTTTTTTCTTTTGCTTCACATCACAAAACAAACAAAAATTCTAAATATATTATTAGAAGGATACTTTAAATGTTAGGGTTGAAAAAATTAATTACCCTACATACATCCTGAAAGTCAGGTGATTGCTTTTCTGAGGACAAAGAAATAGTAAGAAGAGAAAATAAATTCACTTTAGGTAAAACTATAAAGCATATCCATTGTCTACTAATTTTCTGCAACCATGTGTCACTCAACAGCCAGATTTGGGAGACGACTAGATCCAATTCACAAAGGGTAACCAAATACCAGCTGGTTAGTCCCATCACATTATTCAAAAATCTACTTACTTTATATTTTTAGATTTAGAATAAAATCCTCAAGATGCAAGATACTATTCTCAATGATTTTATGACCTTTTGTTTGACATCCATCATTCTAGGACACTTCAGGGCATCTTATTAACATGACTGCAAAATTTGGGAAATCTCTACTTACTATCAGCTGAGATATGTAAAACTTGTTTTATTTTGAAATTTTGAAAATGGTTTCAACTATGTGCTGGTGGTCCCCCCATGATCAATAACTTATTTCACTAGTATCTCTCTTTGCTGATGTGCTTATTCTTTTTATAGTAGCTCCAACCCTTGACCTTGTCAAGGTTTATGTTTAACTGGATCAGTAAAGGAAGCATGCCACACTGAAACACAGGGAAGAAAAAAATGACAACATGGCTTTGAGGATGAACAAATATATCCTATTGAAATTCAGCTACGGCTTCTGAAAATGCTCACAGGATGTTTGGAAATTGCATTTCTAAATGTTATGGGCTTCGAATCTTTCAACCATGTAATGAATATATATTTTTTCTCCATTTATTTATTATTGGTGGAAATTGAGTGATGGACTTTTCCACTGATGCTCCTGTCCATGTTTATTTTTTCATTGCTCCAGTCAGCATTGTTATCTGACAATGCAAAACAAGTTACGTTTGGGTTGATATACAGAGGCAATCCTTTTTCCAAGGAATTTTCATCTGTCACCATCATCTCCACTAAGATGCAGAACAGGGACTGACAGAATGATTGGTTTTATCTATATTTTGGTATATTTTTCTTTGAATGGCAGTCCCAGAGAACACAATTTTCAAGATAAAATAACAAAACTGTGATTATTTCAAATGGCAGGGTCTGATGGAGGGATTATAAATTATTGCCTAAAAGTGCCAAATACTTTAGACCAGTAGCTGGAAATTGTGTTTTGGAGATTGTTTGGAATGACTACTTCTCTGAATCTCTTTCTTCATTTAAGAAAATGAACTGTTTCTTGAAAATGGCAGAAGGCCAAAGAGGAAGAAGGAAAAAAACAAAAGAGAGAGAAAAGATAAAGAAAAACAAACTCTACAAAACACACAGCAAGGTCAAAACAAATTCAAGTAAAATTGACTGTGTATTTCTCTTCACATTAGTAGCAATTGCCAATAGTACTTTTCAAAGCTATGCTCCCTTGTTTTCAAACAGGAAAAAAAAAATTTAAAGCCTATTTTAGCGTCAGGTTTTTAAGGGCTACAAACCCAAACACAATGACATAAATCTAATACACTCAATATGTATTTATCTTCAACTTCTAACTGCAGGTTCATGACAATATTAAATACCTGATCTAATATAATATTGGAGCTGTGGGGAAGTTGCTGACATAGTTGAGTTCTGGCTATCCTAATTATGGACACACCAGACAAGATACCTGCTTCTTGGGCTTGAGGCTGAACTGAACAGAGATAGCAGGAGACAGTTTGCCAATAGAGGGTCATGGTGACTCCAAAATTTTTGCCCAAATTCCTCTTTGGTTCTCACAGCAAACAATAGTGGTATCTTCAAATGCAAATGAAAACATGACTTGCTGAAACATCTTTCTGTTAAAAGGTAGTAGTGTGTTATCTGATTGTTTTCCTAAGTGAGTTTGTAGATTAAGAAAGAAGTCTCAAAGGTTGAAACAAGTTCTGTCTCCATAACCCATAAAATCTAATCTAATGAGGCCAACCACCTGTGTAACTTTATTTTCTGTTGGTCTATGTTAGATGAAGATATCCAAGGAGACTGGCATGGCCAAGACTAAATTATCTTATTTCACAGAAAATGATTGGGCAATCTGAATGAGCATCTAATTACAGACTCCACTGATCTCCCAGTCCTCTTGCCCTCTGCCAAAATAAAACATCTCAAGACTTTCAGCAATACTAACACTTGTCAATATTTATTCTGTCAAAACAGAAGGCAGTCCAGTTTTCCAGTCACTACCAAGCTATGGATTCAGCCAATTCAGATGTCCAGGAGAAAACAAAAACAGAAACAAAAACAGTCTTGGATCAAAGGCATATAAATTAATGAATTGGATTATTGTGAATTTGATAGATTTCATTTTGCTTTGCTAGTGAAAGGCTAAACCTTACATTATATTACTGAAAACAGTAATATTATTCTTAAAGCCTTCAGCAGAGATGATGTTGCTGTGCAAATTAATTATGAATAAATGATGGGTAGTAGGTGGTCTCCATATTGGGTAGCATAACATCAAGATATAAAAAGATAAATAAATGAGTAGTTTACAAAGCAGTTCTAAAATTGATAGGCAGTCACACACATGACTGCTTTGTGGGGACTTAGATAAGAGGAAAATGAAATTTTCTCCTCTGATTAACATCTTTAAGTGTACCTGACTCTTTTATTTCATATTATATTTGAAGGATGAACAGTCAGAAGGCAAAGAAAAGAAAGAACAATTACTATGAGAAAAATAGATCAGACAGGAGGACAATTTTATTCAACATGAAGAAATTAAAACTTTGCAGTAAGGAGTACTCTCCATTTCTTTAAACTTATCTTGAAATACATGCACAGCTCAGAACAGTGATAGAGAAAGGTGTCCTGTCAACTATTTTCATCGTTTCAATGAGACATTGAAACTTCGTGAAAAGTTACAGTGATTTAAAGGTGTGCTGGTTTGTAAGAGCTATGATGATGGAATGAATTTTTTAATTCCTTATTTAAAAAGTGATCTAAACCTAGGTGCATAGCTTTGTAGTGCTTGCTAGCATATGGGATGCCCTGGGTTCAATCTCCAGCAAAGCAGATAAAAGGAAAACAAAAGCAAAACAAAATTACAAATGTTAAAAGGAAAGTAAGATATTACTATCGATATCAATGTTGTATAAAGTTACTACATTTTGCTAGTAGAATTATTAACTTCAGAAATCTTGTTTTTATAAAGATAAAACAATATATGTAATATTTTGTTTTAAAAAGTCACTTGAGGGGCTGGGGTTTTAGATCAGTAGTAGAACACTTGCCTAGCACACGTGAGGCTCTGGGTTCGGTTCCTCAGCACCACATTATTAATAAATTAAAATAAAGGTATTATGCATATTTAAAACAAAAAACAAAATTTAAAAATGTCACTTGAATACAAAGAGTTTGACGTAGCAAACACTGTACATTTGAGTAGTTCTAATTCTGCAAAAAATTTTGTTCTTAATTTTTTAAAGAAAAGTTGCATGTTTGTTTACTCTCACCCAACATGAGATGAATGACAGTAAGGAATGTAGCTAGAGACATGTTGTCCTATTTTATTCAAAAACATGTTGAAAGAAGAAAAGAATTATTGCAGAGGTGAAGGCTAAGGAATGAGATTTAGTGTTACTACTTGTGTCTATCAAAATGCACAGAGACAAGCATCGTTCCAAAGGCCTTTAAAATCATTACTTTCATTTTTATATTTATTTTAATGCACAATCAAAATGTACATATTTATGGTGTACCTCATGATGTTTTAATAGATGCATATATGATGGAGGAGCTGTCAAGCTAATTAATATACACATGACTTCACATACTCGCTTTTTATGGTTAGAACAACTGAGATCAATCTATCTTAGCAATTTTCAATTATATAATATATAAGCATTCTTTGGTAAAATAGGTGTTCTACTACGTCAAATAAGTAATAGAATTGAGACTAACATCTCTGGACTAACTTTAAAAAGATAAAACTGTGATTATGATTAATAATACATATTGAAGTTCCAATGATTTGGATACAATAAAAATGACACATTTTACAATAACCAGGCAAAAATTTTGGATGTGCAATATAATTGTAGGCACAAAAGTATTTTCTCAAGGCAAAGGTTTTCATTTGTTTTATACACAGATAAATTATGAGGTAGAAGAATAATAAATACATGGTAAGTAATCATGTACTTAGTTATGAGTGAATAAATGAATAAATCCTTAAATATTAGAGCACGTGACATGAATCAAACCTTCAAAATTATCACAACAATTCATATGAATTGTCTCCATTTATATACTAATCTTATAATATCCTCATTTAGATGTGAAGAAACTGAGGTATGGAGAGACTAATTCACCTGAGATGACTATCTATTAAATAGTATTGCTACGGTAGAACTCAGTCCTCTGACTTCAAAGCTCACTCTCTAGACCACTAAGCACCCCATAAATAGTGCTTTTGGGCATTTCCCTTTACCTAGACCTCCTCTTTTAGAACAACTAAATGTAAGTCAAAGTTGATTGTTAAACATCCTGTATGTATATATGTCAAAGCTCAATGATGAATCTGTCACCATCATCTGCCATTAATAATTCAATTTAATTCCTGATGCTGGTAACTGTGTAAATTTTCTTACATTCATAAAAACCAGCATTGAAGCTGATTTGGTTATTATTGGTTGATATAATTTCCCAGTTTTCTTCACTTTAAAATATTTGGGACTTTAAATATTATATTTGCAATACTGAAAAAAAGAAGTATAATCATCTTTCTAGGTCAGCCTTGAGAAATCTAAGTGTTGATCTACCTCTCTATTTGTCACTGAAGTGAAAGTCTTGTCCATACTCAGAAAATTCACCAGTTTTAGAAGGAACAAACATAGTAAAGTAACAGGAATGACAGTTTCTCACACAGTGGGTTTCAGGCAATCTGATTCATCTTTTGATGACATTCATTCCCTGTTCCAGTCAAGCTCCCATTCCAGCTGCAACCTGAGGCCAAGTCTACTGGATGCCAACCAGCCTAATCCTCCCCTGGAACTAAAAAGAGCTCAGCATATGATTAAACAGGGCAAATTTTCTAATAATGTTTAGTTTCTCATCTGAGTGAAAAATGTCAGGGATCCCTTGGGCACCATTTAAACACCAAGCAATACACAACCAGTACCAATAAAGATGAGATAAGGCAATTCCCTACTCTCTCCAATGCCCTAATAACTTTGGCCTGAGGTTTCTTAGTGTAAATGTGTACTTGCCCAAAAATTCAATCCAGCTCCACTTTCCAATTCTGTCACTCATTTCTCCTCCATAACTTTCAATGTTTGGGAAAAGGGACTGTGCTCTTTCACTTGAGTAGCTTTATTGCATTTTATTTGAATCAATAGCTAATATATCACCTGAAATTTACCAGGGTTGAGTCAGGAATAGATCCCAAACCATGCATACAGCAGAGGCACCCAAAAGAAATCAAGGGTGATTTACCAAGCTCAAATCTAGACTACCGCAGTAAGCATCTAATTAAGAAGGAGGCAGACAAAGGGTTGGCATTAAATATTAAAGCTTACAGGCATGCTGAAAGGGCTTGGGGACCTCAGCACCCAGACACATTAGCTATGGCACTTCTCTGCCAGATTTTGATGGAAAGGAAAATCTGCCAAACTGCTGACTCATGCTTTTGGTTTTTGTAATGGTAGCTGTTCTGTGAAGACTTCCAATTGTCCCTGAATACTCATTATTCTGTTCTTATATGTAAGAGAAAATTCCATTTGTAGCTGAATACTTGCCCACCTGTAATAAAGATCCTGTTTCCAAGTCAGATGTAGTGGTGCACACCTGTAATCCCAGTCACTCTAGAGGTTGAGGCAGGAAAAACAAGTTCAAGGCCAGCCTCAGCAATTTGCAGAGACTCTCAGCAACTTAGTGACATCCTGTCTCAAAAATAAAAGAAAGAACTGGGGATGTACCACAGAGGTATAGTGTCTCTGGGTTCAATCCCTAATACTAAACAAAAAAACAAAAATTTTTTCCTTGAAATCAGAATGTGGAGAAAAAAAAAAAAAAAAACACGTATTGGGACTCAGATGTTCATCACAGCACTATCAGACAAGAGTCAAGAGATGGAGATAACCAAAGTGTCCATCAACTTGTGAATGACAGACAATGTGGTATACACACACACACACACACACACACACACACACACACACAACAGAGTATTACTTGGCCAGAAAAAAAAATCTGTCATTTATAACAACTTGGAGGGAACTGGAGATCATTATGTTACGTGACATAAGCCAGGAACCCATGGTTTCACTCATAAGTGGAATGTGAGAAGTTGATCTTGTAGAACTTGAGAGTAGAATGATGGCTAGCAGAGCTTTGGACAGGGGGAGGAGGTTTTCCCCACAATGAAATAATACATTTTTGAAGAAATAGATAATATTTACCTGACTTAAATATTATACAATGTTTATAATCACTATAAGGTGCCCCATTAATGTCTATGATACTCATGCTTTTATCTAAATTTAAAGAGGACTCTCTTTTATCTTTTTCATGTAACAGGTATGACCATGTAACTTATTTTTCACCTTTCTGCTGATTAATGCACTGAAGTACACAAATATGTCCAGCTGATTTCTGACAAAGAAACAAATCTAATTCCATGAGAATCATTTTAACAAATGGTACTGGAATAATTGTTATCAATTCCCAACAATAACAACAACAACAACAACAACAAATCCAAATTTTACACAAAAATAACTAAAGATAGATCATGAATATAAATTTAAAAATAAAACTATAAAACTTAAAAAAATAAAAAACATTCACCACCTAGGCAACAGATTCTTAGATAAGGCATCAAAGTTAAGAGAAAAACTCAATTATTGGCCTCCGTTAATTTTTAATACTTTATTATGTGAAAGATTATGTTACAAAATGAAAAGACACTCATTTAAGGAAATATTTGGAAATCACATATCAGACATGGTACTCCTATTAAAAATGCTATACTCATATTCAGAATATATAAAGAACTCTGAACTATACTGTAAGCAAACAAACAATCCAGCTAGAAAAATCAGCTTTTTCTGCACAGAACCAGCTCTGAGTCTCGGAGCCAGTGGCAAGCTCCAGCCCGCAGGCAGCTTCAGGGACGAGCATAGGGCAGCCAGGGACTTCCTCAAGCAGCCCTGCTCCCTCCAAGGGCAGGCGCCTTTCAAGGCTAGCTTCTTGGAGCAGACCGCCCAGTGAGAGTCTTTCCACACACAGACAGCTCCAAGCCCTGGAACCAGTAGGGGCAGCTTTCATTGGAAGGACTGTATTATCAAGTTCCTCCAAGACATCAGGCTACTGAAAGCTGGGAGGTGATAATCTGGAAATCCACAGGGACACTATAAGCCAATAGAGGAAATCTGCAATACCTCAGAATCCCACTGACATCTGACCAATATGAGAAAATAAGGGAAGAAAATGTCCCAAACAAACCTAGATATTATATCAATAAAACCCAATGACAGCACAGCAGAAGAAATGTCAGAAAGGGAGTTCAGAATGTACATAATTAAAACAATCAGGGAAGCAAACGAGGAGATGAAAGAGCAAATGCAGGCATTGAAGGAGAAGATGAAAGAGCAAATGCAGGCATTAAATGATCGCACCAATCAACAGTTAAAAGAGCAAATACGGGAAGCAAGAGATCATTTCAATAAAGAGTTAGAGATACTGAAAAAAACCAAACAGAAATCCTTGAAATGAAGGAAACAATAAACCAAGTTAAAAAATCCATAGAAAGCATAACCAATAGGATAGAACACCTGGAAGACAGAACTTCAGACATTGAAGAAAAAATATTTAATCTTGAAAACAAAGTTTACCAAACAGAGAAGATGGTAAGAAATCATGGATAGAATCTACAAGAAATATGGGATATCATGAAAAGGCCAAATTTAAGAATTATTGGGATTGAGAAAGGCTTAGAGAAACAAACCAAAGGAATGGACAATCTATTCAATGAAATAGTATCAGAAAATTTCCCAAATCTGAAGAATGAAATGGAAAACCAAGTACAAGAGGCTTATAGGACTCCAAATATACAAAATTACAACAGACCCACACCAAGGTACATTATTATGAAAATACCTAGCATACAAAATAAAGGATGAATTTTAAAGGCCGCGAGAGAAAAGAGTCAAATTCATTCAGAGGGAAACCAATAAGGATATCAGCAGATTTTTCAATCCACACCCTAAAAGCTAGAAGGGCCTGGAACAACATTTACCAAGCCTTGAAAGAAAATGGATGCCAACCAAGAATCTTATACCCAGCAAAACTTACTTTCAGATTTGATGACGAAATAAGATCCTTCGATGATAAACAAAAACTAAAGGAATTTACAAAATGAAAGCTGGCATTACAGAACATTCTCAGCAAAATATTCCATGAGGAAGAGATGAAAAACAACCATGCAAATCAGCAACAAGAGGAAACAGCCTAAAGGAATAGCCAAATAAAGGAGAGAATAAATCATGTCAAAAAACAAAAATGAGTCAAATGAATGGGAATACAAATCATATCACAATAATAACCCTGAATGTTAATGGCCTGAACTCATCAATCAAAAGACATAGACTGGCAAATTGAATTAAAAAGAAAAATCCAACAACATGCTGCCTGCAAGAGACTCATCTCATAGAAAGAGATACCCACAGACTAAAGGTGAAAGAATGGGAAAAAGCATACCATATACACGGACACAGCAAAAAAGCTGGAGTATCCATCCTCATTTCAAATAATGTGGACTTCAAGCCAAAGTTAGTCAGAGGAGATAAAGAAGGACATTACATACTGCTTTAGGGAAGCATAAATCAGCAAGACATAAGAAGCATAAATATCTATGCCCTGAACATTGGCTCATCCATGTATGTCAAACAAATCCTTCTCAATTCCAGAAATCAAATAGACCACGACACAATAATACTAGGTGATTTTAACACACTCTCTCACTATTGGATAGATCCTCCAAGCAAAAACTGAATAAAGAAACCATAGATCTCAATAACACAATCAACAATTTAGACTTAATGAACATATATAGAATATACCATCCAGCAAAGAGCCGAATACACTTTCTTCTCAGCAGCACATGGATCCTTCTCTAAAACAGACCATATTTTATGCCACAAAGCTACTGTTAGCAAATACAAGAAGATAGAGATACTATCTTGTATTCTATCAGGTCATAATGGACTGAAATTAGAAATAAATGACAGAATAAAAAACAGAAACTTGTCCAATACCTGGAGATTAAATAATACACTATTATATGATGAATGGATAACAGAAGACATCAGGTGGGAAATAAAAAAATTCTTAGAAGTAACTGAGAACAATGACACATCATATCAAAATCTCTGGGACACTATGAAAGCAGTACTTAGAGGAAGATTTATTTCATGGGGTGAATTCAACAAAAGAAGTAGAAATCAACAAATAAACGACTTAACACTACAGCTCAAAGCCCTAGAAAAAGAAGAGCAGACCAACACCAAAAGTAGTAGAAGACAGGAAATAGTTAAAATAAGAGCTGAAATCAACCAAATTGAAACAAAAGAAACAAACAAAAAAATTAATGAAATAAATAGTTGGTTCTTTGAAAAAATAAACAAAATTGATAAACCCTTAGCCACAATAACAAAGAGAGAGAGAAAACACAAATTACTAAAATTCTCAATGAACAAGGAAATATCACAACAGACATGAGTGAAATACAAAATATAATTAGAAGCTATTTTGAAAATCTATATTCCAACAAAACAGAAAGAGTCGAAGAAATCAACAAGTTTCTAGAGACATATGAATTACATAAACTGAACAAGGAGGATATACACAACTTAAATAAATCAATTTCAAGCAATGACATAGAAGAGGTCATCAAATGCCTACCAACAAAGAAAAGTCCAGGACCAGATGGGTTCTCAGCCAAGTTCTACAAAACCTTTAAAGAAGAGTTCATTCCAATACTGCTCAAAGTATTCCATGAAATAGAAGAGGAGGGAACCCTCCCAAACTCATTCTATGAAGCCAATATCACCCTGATACCTAAACCAGACAGACACATCGAGGAAAGAAAATTTCAGACCAATATCCTTAATGATCATCAATGCAAAAATTACCAACAAAATTTTAGCAAATCGCATACAAAAATATATTAGAAAGATACTGCACCACGATCAAGTGGGTTTTATCCCGGAGATGCAAGGTTGGTTCAACATCCAGAAATCAATAAATGTCATTCACCATATCAACAGACTTAAAGTTAAGAATCACATGATTATTTCAATAGATGCAGAAAAAGCATTTGATAAAATACAGCACCCCTTCATGTTCTAAACACTAGAAAAAATTGGGGTAGTGGGAACATTCCTTAACATTGTAAAGGCCATCTACGCTAAGCCCATGGCCAATATCATTCTAAATGGTGAAAAACTGAAAGCATTCTCCCTAAAATCTGGAACAAGGCAGGGATGCCCTCTTTCACCATTTCTATTCAATATCATCCTTGAAACTCTAGCCAGAGCAATTAGACAAACCAAAGAAATTAAAGGGATACAAATAGAAAAAGAAGAAGTCAAACTATCCCTGTTCCCTGATGACATGATTATATAATTAGAGGAACCCGGAAATTCCACCAGAGAACTTTTAGAACTCATAAGTGAATTCAGTAAAGTAGCAGGTTACAAGATCAATGCTCATAAATCAAATGCGTTTTTATACATAAGTGATGAATCTTCAGAAGGAGAAATTAGGAAATCTACCCCATTCATAATAGCCTCGAAAAAAGTAAAATACTTGCGAATCAATCTCACAAAAGAGGTGAAAGACCTCTACAATGAGAACTACAGAACACTAAAGAAAGAAATTAAAGAAAACCTTAGAAGATGGAAAGATCTCCCATGTTCTTTGATAGGCAGAATTAATTTTGTCAAAATGGTCATACTACCTAAAGTGCTATAAAGATTCAGTGCAATTCCAATTAAAATCGCAATGATGTACCTTACAGAAATAGAGCAAGCAGTTATGAAATTCATCTGGAAGAATAAAAAACGCAGAATAGCTAAAGCAATCCTCAGTAGAAAGAGCGAAGCAAGTGGTATCGCAATACCAGATCTTCAACTCTACTACAAAGCAATAGAAACAAAAACGGCATGGTATTGTTATCAAAATAGACAGGCTGATCAATGGTACAGAATAGAGGACATGGACACAAACCCAAATAAATACAATTTTCTCCTACTAGACAAAAGTGCCAAGAATATGCAATGGAGAAATGGTAGCCTCTTCAACAAATGGTGCTGGGAAAACTGGAAATCATATGCAACAGAATGAAATTAAACCCCTATCTCTCACCCTGCACAAAACTCAACTCAAAATGGATCAAGGACCTGAAATCAGAACAGAGACCCTGCATCTTATAGAAGAAAAATTAGGTCCAAATCTTCAACATGTTGGCTTAGGATCAGACTTCCTTAACAGGACTCCCGTAGCACAAGAAATAAAAGCAAGAATCAACAACTGGGATAGATTCAAACTAAAAAGTTTTCTCTCAGCAAAGGAAACTATCAGTAATGTGAAGAGAGAGCCTACAGAGTGGGAGAAAATCTTTGCCACTCATACTTCAGATAGAGCGCTAATTTTCAGAATCTATGAAGAACACAAAAAACACTACACCAAAAACACAAAAAATCCAATCAACAAATGGGCTAAGGGAATGAACAGACACTTCACAGAAGACGATGTATAAGCAATCAACAGATATATCAAAAAATGTTCAACATCTCTAGTAACAAGAGAAATGCAAATCAAAACTACCCTACGATTCCATCTCACCCCAATTAGAATGGTGATTATCAAGAACACAAGCAACAATAGGTGTTGGCGAGGCTGTGGGGAAAAAGGTACACTCATACATTGCTGGTGGGGTTGCAAATTAGTCCAGCCACTCTGGAAAGCAGTATGGAGATTTCTCAGAAAGCTTGGAATGGAACCATCATTTGACCCAGCTATCCCACTCCTTGGCCTATACCCAAAGGACTTAAAATCAGCATACTACAGAGATACAGCCACATCAATGTTCATTGCTGCTCAGTTTACCATAGCCAGATTGTGGAACCAACCTAGATATCCGTCAATTGATGAATGGATAAAGAAACTGTGGAATATATGTACAATGGAATATTACTCAGCCATAAAGAATGAGAAATTATGGCATTTGTAGGCAAATGAATGAAATTGGAAAATATCATGCTAAGTGAGATAAGCCAATCTCAAAAAACTAAAGGACGAATGATCTCGCTGATAAGCAGATGAGGACATATAATAGGGAGTGGGAGGGATTAGCGTTAGCATAAGGGTTAGGTTTAGGATTCGGGTTAAGGAGGGTAGTAAGAATGGAGGAAGGAAGGACTTTATAGAGGGAAAAGAGGGGTGGGAGGGGTGGGGGGAAGGGAAAAAATAACAGAATGAATCAAACAACATTGCCTTATGTAAATTTGTGATTACACAAATGGTATGCCTTGACTCCATGTACAGAGAAACAACATGTATCCCATTTGTTTACAATAAAAAAAAAGAAAAATCAGCATTTAATCCAAGAAAACAATTGATAAATAAACATAGGAAGGGTGTTTAGCAACATTAGCTGTTAGGAAATCTGAATTAATACCTACATAAGAAATGCAACTCTTATCAAAGTGACTAAAAAATTCAATACTGTTTAGTGCTGGGAAAAGTATAAAAAATGAAAAAAAAAAAACAAAAAAACAAAAAGTGGATCTGTCATATATTGCTGGTGAAAATATAAATGATATGACCACATGGGAAATTATTCTAGCAGTTTCCACAGTTAAACTTATACTTCCTATATGACCCAACACTTAGATTTGTGGCATTTATCCTATAGAAATGAAAGTTTATGTTTATATGAAATCTGTATATGAATATTCGAAGAAGCTTGCTTTATGGAGCCAAAAATTGGAAATGACACAAGCATCCTTCTACGTGAATGGGTAAACCAACAGTGTTGCTTCCAAACAATGTAATACTATGGGTAATAGAAAGGAATAAACCATTGAAAAATGGGATGACTGGGTTTAATCCGATGGGCATTATGCTTAGAGAAAAACATCCAATATCAAAAAATTGCATACTGTATGATTCCAATAATATAGCATTCTTAAAATGGCAAAACTGCAGATATAGAGACTATATTAGTGGTTAATGGGAAAGAGGAACCAAGGTGTAAATATACCGGTGTCACGTGAAGAACCTTGTAATGATGGAAAAAAATCTGTAACTGCTTTTAATGATGGTTCTGAAATGTGATCATTATCAAGGGATTTAACCACAAACACGTGTACAAAATGAGTAAATGCAAAAACAATGCTAATAATCTGCAGTCTCTACAGTGGTGTTATGATAATTTGTTCCCTGATTTTGATAGTGCTCTATACACATTAAAAGCCACCGGGTACCATTTTTGCAACTTTTCTGAATCTGATTCTATAGAATCTGATTCTATAATTATTTCAAAATAAGTTTAAGTAAGACACTGTTACTAAAAAGGCTTGGAAATAGTCAAACACACAATTAAATTAATCCCCTTATCACACAACTTGTGATACTACTGTCTTGAACTATGCATATGATGTTATTAGTAAAATAGAAATTCATTTCAAAAGGGAAAAATGGCAAAATCCAGATGTAATGCCAGATGTAATGCCAGAGTTAGACATAGACTAGAAAGTGAGACCTTCCTTCATAGGACAGCAGTGTGATGAGACATAAAATGTGTCTCTGATAATTGTGGGCTCATCATAAGGGCCCTGGGGTCCTGTGTGTGAAAAGTGGTCTTTGCTTATATATATCTTGCTTAGGTCATATTTATTTTTTGATTTCTATAGACCAGGAACTTGATCTTTACTGATCTACACATAACAAATATTAATTATGTTTGTTAACATATAAGAAACAAATCAAATGCAATTATATATAACAAATATAATTATATTAACAGATTAATATAAATAACCTGAATTAAATAACCAAAAATAGGATTTGATTTTAAAGATTTTTTTGTTTTGGGCTTTCACCTGATGAGCTTTGCATCTAATCATTGTGTCAAGGGGTCTTCATTTTATCTGAACATATAGCACCACTGAAACTTTTATGGCATTGAAGATTAAGACCTCATAGATTCTTATGCACCCTCTGTGAATCTAATTCCCCGTGAGGTTGAGTAACTACTTGACTCTAGAAGAAGGCAAAATTTTTGATAGCTTAATGACTTACATTTGTTATTGCACCAGAACCAGAACATCTTTCATACACTAACAAGTTTACTATTTTTTTATTTTGTACCAGAGGTTGAACCTAGGGACACTTAACTACTGAACTACATCCTCTGCCCTTTTTAATTTTTTTTTTTTTTTTTAATTTTGAGACACGATATCACAAAGTTGCTTAGGGCCTCACTAATTTGCTGAGACTGAGTCTGAAATTGTGATCCTCGTACCTCAGTCTCCAGAACTTCTAGGATTATAGGTGTGTGCCACTGCACTAGCAATATTTTAAATCAGTACTCTTATCATTTTTTTCTTTAGTAGAGTATAATTAAGACAACTGACCTCATTCCAAAGAATATCATATCACCATGATGGCATTTAGCATAAAATGCTCAGTTTCTGTCTTTCAGACAAAGTGACCAATATCAACAAGTGCTACTGGTCCCTGGAAAGCTTCACCATAGCATCCTCTTCTCAGTGACCCACACTGTCTTCTTTGTCCATGACACATGTCCTTGGTTTGTGATTCTTATCTTTTCATGCCAAGACTTGTGTCCCATCCCCTATTTTAACATTCCACCCTTCCAATTAGAAAGATATGACTCCCAAATTAAGGTTTTATATTGTTAGCACCTCTAATGATAGGTTTTCAATATTCTCTGTCTAATTAATACATCATAATTTCAACATTGAGGCCAATAACAATCCTTCAGTAAATGATAACTGCTATCTAATAGATATGGGTGTGTTCTTTCCATGTTCATTTTCTAAGTGCAAAAAAATAAGCTAAACAGTGTTATTGTTTCCATTCATCAAACTTTTATTGAGTGAATGAATGTGTGCATGAGGACAGTGAATGGTGGAGGCAGAAGCTCCTACAATCTCAGTGTGTCTTATAATAGAACAAAAACTATCATGGTTCAGGGTTGGATAATTATTTTCCAGCAAAATTTGGATTTAGGGAGAAAAAAAGGACTCTGTGTAAGAAAATAGTTGTAAATTCATCACAAATTTGCCACAGATATTAAAACATATTACTAGATATTTAGAAAATATCCATTTGTATTTAGCAAATAAGAAAGTACTTTTCTTCACTGTTGAAATAAATTGTTCTTTGTACAATTTTCCCTCTTATTGTTAGTCTCCTCATTTTCCCAATTTGGTTCATAAGAAATTTCTTTTAATAATGATGATGAGAGTAAGTGCTTTATAAATTGTCCTATTATCTTTGCACCTGACCTATTTAGGCCTCTCAGGAATCATGGGTATTTTCTTTTCATAGATTTTGGGGCTGGACCATCATATCCTGTGCTAATTGTAAAGGAACTTTCAACCAAATGTTACTTCCAAATTTAGGATTAGTACTTAATTAAATTCTATCTTTTGCCCAGTCAATAAACCACACTTCATTTTCATGCAAATTAGAAATTTTTGTATTATATGGGATGGGTGCTATTTCCAGGAAATAAGACAATATATCTGGGATTTTCCCCCCCAAATATTCAATATTCAAATATTCAAATATTCCCCCCCAATATTTAGGAGACTTGCACTCTTCTTTCTTATATGAAAATTTATGTGTGACTTCTCTTTTTCCTTTTTAGAGAAAAGTAGATTAAAAAAAATACAATACCTTCTATGTATAGGGATGTTTTTGATTCTTTCCAATAATTGACATCTTCTACACAATTGCAACCTGGTGCTTAACAGGTGAGATAATAGATGATTTGACTAATAGCTCCATATAATCCAGCAACGTTGAACTAAAACCAACTCAGTTAACCTGTGTTTTTCTGATTTCAAGAAGCTAAGGAAGGATACTCTTAAACATCAAAAAGTTCATAAGTCCTAAATTCCACATGTAAACTGGTTTGGAAATTCTCTGCTAATTTCATTTGCACAACTATTAATTTAGGAACAATTAGGTACTAACTAGCTGAACAAGATCCAAGAAGTTATTAAAGCATAAATGGTTAATTTTAAGGGAGAAATCACAGCTTTAAGGTTGTTGATTGTTCTTCCATGTCCTTTAGAATATAACATTTGACATAAATTTGAGAAGAGATTGCACCTTAGCTTTGGAGAGAAGGGGAATGGACTTCCTGGAGTTTTAAAAAAATTTCTAATATAAAGGTCAATATCCTAGTGCAAAAGGAAACATTTGGAGGTATTGAGAAGCCACATATTGGTGCATAATAATGAAAGGTTTGCTTGCTTTTGGTTGCATCTTTGAGGTGGTTTACTTTCAGGGAAATAGACAATGAGAGAACACAAAACAACAGAAGGCAGCTTTTGATTTTTTGCTAGTAACTTCAGAAAGGGTGAGGGTGTGACTTTCAGATAGGGCAGGAGTTGTAGCCATTGCTACCCAGTACATGACTGGGAGGATTCATTTTTCTTTTCCTCTAATTTTCACATTAAAAAAAAAAAATTCTGCCATCCATCTGCAAGCTTTTGATGATTTTTTGCTAAAAGCAATAGCCAGGTCTGAGAATTTCTTTGGACAACTCAAAGAAGGGTTTGGTTTGGCTTTTAGGTTACAACAATAGGAGAGAAAGGCAGTAGTTAAACTAGACTTGACAGTGCAGGAGAGAAGAGGAGAGCAGGGGACCAAGTGGCCATCAGGTGCACAAATCACAGATGCATTTATTGAGGCTTCTCAAAAATTGGAAAAGACCAAACTTGGCTCCCTCTGGCCAAATATGTTGGACAATTTTTTCCATATGGAAAGATGATCCCTAAAGACTGGAGAAGTTGAGTATGAGTTATTTGGGGGATATTTGGTTAAACGGAAAAATTATTACATTGAACTGAACTGTTTGTTTCTGAAAAATGTCATTACTTATAAAGAACTAATATGCAGTTAGTAGGTGCCTAATAAAAATTTCCTTTTGTATTCAGCTAATGTTTTGGAAAAATGATACTCTTGAGTTGTGGTATACTGATTTGTGCAAAAACAATGCATTTTAAATACTATGTGTGGGCCATAGCTATACAGAGTACAATAAATAAGCATTGTATGATTAATTGATTCAAATATTCAGGTTGGAAAGGATGAGACTAAAATATGCCCCACAGAACTTAAGGCTTTAGGACATCAAAGCACTGCCAATAAAAACAAAGGTAAGAAATTAATCAATTTAATGAATTCGATTAATGCAATCAGTCAACCTGTGTAATATGGGGGGAATATTTTCATTTTCTTCAATAGCTAATATTTTTGTCTGTAATTGTTTTTAATCATTCAGATAATTGAATTAGCTATTGTACTCTGCTTGTGTGAACCAATTTATTTGATTTATTTGTTGTCCAGAAGTTAAGGATTTCATTTCTGAAGATTTTTTTATCATCTGACCTGCCTTTGTTGGTGGTCATTGAAAAATTGTCCCTGTGTTGATTTTTTTCCCCATGAAATATATATCATTTCAATTGTCTGATTTTTTTCTGCCTTTATCTTATTAGTACAAATAATTTTGATCACCATTCATAGATTGTGACCTTGATTTTCCTGTTTAAATCCTGCTTTATCTTGTCCATAAAATTTTCATTTACTTTGTCTATACATTTATCTTAATTAGCCTGCAGTTTCTTCAATTAAATACATCTCTATCAATGTTTGCTGTGACCAGGACAAGTGGTGGATAACAGTGCTATTTTAAGTAAGTATGAGTCAGATAACTGCAGCCCCAGGAAAGCTATGTCTTTTTATCCTCCTTGAAAGTCCAAGGACCAAAAGAAGGACAAATCGAGTTATTAGAGTGAGAATTATGCTTCCTAGTAGAGGCAGGATTTAGAGTTGTTTCTTGTTTGAATGGCCATCAAGAAGCCATACTTTGCTGTGGCTAAGTCAAATATTTATAGAACATTAAATGAAAATCATATATTTGCAGAAGAACCCTTTATATTTTGTGAAATATATCACTTATTTTGTATAGATTAGGAGGCAGACTTATGACAATCCAATCAGGTGGAAATTTAAGAAAAATGAGAGTTGCTGTTCTAGCTAAGAAAATGTATTAGACTGGGAGAAAACAACCCAACATTGAATAGTATTTGATTTTCTTATTTCTCTTGTTTTCATGGAAATGGAGTAATTTTAAGAAAAGGTAGAAACCCAATTTTTTTCCTATGGTCAGAAAGCTCTTGTGAAATAAATTTTCCCTCAAATGGAAAGAAGATGCAATTTATAGTGGAAACTCATTCCTGATGGTATGACATAAACATGTTTAGACATGCACATTTATAACATTTTACTTAATCTCTGTAATTTTTGCTCAGATCCTATTTTATTTCTCTGCAACCTATGTGATTTGTTGACTCATCTTTACTTTTATACTTTATAAGACTCTTGAAGAAATGTTGTTTGCTTTATTACTATAAATTGTGATTCTATAAGTTTCATAAATCTTTCCTTTCTTACAAAATGAAACTATAGTTCAATATATCCAGCTAACTCCCATTGTTTATTAAAAGGTAAGTACAAGTGGAGAGGAAGAAAAGAAACATGGGTTTAGTAGAAATATTTCTTTGAATAGCAAACTAAGGTCATAGAAAAGGAGGGAACACAGCATATTTTTTAATGTAAAGACATCATCAGCTTTTAAAGTTGCAGAAGATATGAACAGGGATTCACCCAGTCTCTTATTTTATCAATGCAGAAACTGAGATCTTCAAGTATTTGCCCCAGTATATTGATTCATAGTGTAACCTGATGTAGGGTGTTTGCCTGACCTGTGATTTAACTTGTAGAAAGGCAAGGAAGACTGAGATAGACTGTACTGTATCTCATGCCAAAACTTGACCCTCTGGTCTTAACTTGATGATGATTGCATCTTGTTAAGATACCAGGTAAGGGAATAGGGTCAAGAAATTTTCTTTCCCCCCAGTTACTTAATCGTTACATCTGCCTATCCAAACCAAAGTCAGATGCCCAGATACATGTGATAATCCTATATTCTCTTTCTGTACTGTGTCTTGAGGGTCACGGAAAGGATAAGCTGCTTTATCTTTTATTTTCCAGTCTTTTACATACCTGTTAGTGTCCTCTTCCACTGGATCAGTAGGTCTCCTCACTTCAAGGTCCCAGCCCATCACTTAATTACTGGAGGATTCTGTTAACAGACTTAGCCCTTAATGTACTGAACACAATAAAAGGAACTGGGAAGTTTTTTCAGGAGTACACGGTCTTGTCTTCAGACCCATTGTCCCACTGCAAAATCCTATTTTGAATGTCCAAGGCAAAATATTACTTCATTTCTTCATTTCTTATCCCAAGCATTCTTAAGGACACCTAATGAAGCCCCCAGAAATATGGATGCCTTAGGTGAAGGTCAAACTGTGATGTAGTAAAGAAAACTCATTAACAAATTTTCAAAATAGATTTCTGGTGACATTTATTTCATAAGTAACAATTAATCCAGGAAGAAATCACTAAGGAGAGGTCAATAAGTCATGCCATGTTGCTCAACATTACTAAATTACCACAAGAGTCCTGCAGTATATCTAAAAGTCATCAATCAGAAGTTACACTATCGCCACTGAGGATACGCTTGCACCTGAATTGCAGTACCGCTGGACTTAGGGATATGAGACATCAGTAAAATTGAGATTCTAATAGATCTGAGACATAAGTTGGGGTGCTTGGGGAGGTTGGGGAGTGGATTTTGGCTTCATAATATGCACGACCTGGTACAGTCAGCTGAAATCTACTAAATGGATCAGCCATTAAGGGGAATTTGAATGGTTCTTCACAGTTCCATCTGTGAGTCTATAATTTTCACAACACTCATTGCAAGAAAAAAATTCACTTAAAATCAAAGCCTAGCCACTATTTAAAGTCACAGTCTTATCCTCAACTTTTTCAGAGTTTTTATTTTTTGGGGGGCAACTGCAAGTCATCAAAATCAATTTAAGACTTTTAATGTATGCTTTAATTATTTTCTTATGCTATGTACTCTTCACTGTAGAAAGCAAAATTTATGTACCAGATAGGTGGACTGACACTGTAGCCTATATCTAAATACAAGTGAACCTCTGGAAGTATAAGAGAAAGCCTAATAGGTGAGGGTCACTCAGACTCTAGAGGTTTACCTGCTTTACTCTTCAGATCCTCTCTTCCCTCAGGATATCATCTACCATAATTGTTTTTTGAATAGCTCCAGTGATTTTAAAAACCTTGCCTTGTAACTTTTTGTTTTGTTGTTCCCCTTTCTTCCTAATCTTTTAAGACAAGATGTTTTTTGACATTCTTTTTTTTTTTTTTTTGGATGTAATTTTCTTTTATACCCTTGTTTCATTATTTGTACGAAGTGGAAAATTGAAACTTCGTATATGATAGAGGCAACTAATGAGTGCATATACTCCATTTGAAACCTCTTATCATTTTGTTCTTAGTCTAGGCTTCAGTGTGGAAAACTAAAAGGAGAAAGTTAATATTTACGGTGTATATATCTCATATTTTTCATATATTTTATCCTTTGTTTTTCTTTCTTTCTTTTTTTTTTTTCTTTTTTTGTGTGTGTGTTTGGGTGGTGCTGGGAACTAAATCCAGGGATATGCTACTACTGAACTGTGTGTCCCCAACTACCAGACCCTCCCTTTTATTTTATTTATTTATTCTTTTTTTTTTTTTTTTTTTTTTTTTGATACCAGGTATTGAACCCAGGGGCACTCAACCACTGAGCCACATCCCTAGCCCTTTGTATTTTTTATTTTGAGACAGGGTCTTGCTAAATTACTTTGGGCCTCACTAAGTTTCTGAAGCTGACTTTGAACCCACAATCCTCCTGCCTCAACTTACCAAGCAGCTGGGATTACCGGTGTGGGCCCCTGAACCTGGCTTTTTCCTTTGATTTTGAGACAGGGTCTCACTAAGTTGCTGAGGCTGTCCTTGAACTTGTGATCCTTCTGTCTCGGTCTATCAATTCCCTAGGATTACAGGTGCATACCACTGTACCAGGCATCTACCTATCTTGCGTTCTTTTTCTCTCTTTATAAGTAACTACTTTCTTTTCGTAATCACCTTTTCCCATTTCTTTATAATTTTATCACCTAAATAGTCCAGTCAGCTAGAATAGAGTCTTGAAAACAGCAATATATTTAATAACCTCTGAAATGAATTGTCATTAATAATCCATTCTAGTTTATATTCAATTTTGCTCATTTGTTGATTTCAAACATTTAAAAAAATTTTTTTTGGTGACTTTTGGATGTGTCTCTTAGGTCACTAATACAGTGTCTTTTTCTATCCCTTAGTTTTCATTATAATTTATTCTTTGAAGAACTGGGTCCATTTGACCTGGAGTTTTGATTATTCCTCTGTCCCCTGTATTTCCCACAGTTTGGCAGCTCAAGCAGAAATGTGACAAGACACGGTCGCAGTCTCTTTGGCAACAGTGCATATTGTGTTATTTTATTTGTAGGGATGTATTATTTGATTGTCCTTCTCTTCATAGTATTAACCACTGTGCATGCTATGACTGGATCCATTAATTTGATGGCAGTTCTACTACTGTCAATTATTTTTCACTTATTGACTATAATAATTCTATAAAAAGAGGCACTCCTCCAACTAGAAATTTGATACCCAATAATATTGGCAAGGTAATATAAATGTTCCTTTCTTTTCTTTCATCTTACACTACTCGAAATAATGAATTCGTCCCCAATCATCTTCTGAGTCACCAAACAGTTCTTTTCTTTTTTGTAGCATTCTGAAGAAATGGATTTAAACATATTTGATGGTTTCAATCCCTTGCTACCATTGTCTTTATTGGAATTCAAATTGCCCCACAGGAGGCTAGTGGGAGCCTCATTTATGCATCTGGCTCTTGGTGCATCCACTGGGGTGATATCAGTGATTGACTCAGGTGCCTATGTCTGGCAGACTGGCCCAAATTTCCTCAGAGTGATTGCAGTGTTTCAATGAGCAGCAAGAGATGGCAAGTCTCAATGGGCAGGTATTTATTAAGTCTCTGCTTGAGTCCCATTTGCTTTCGTCTTAGCCAAAACAAGTCATATGACTAAGCTTACAAGTTTCTCTGTTAAAGTTCCATTCCAATACAACATGAAAAGCAACATGAAGAACAACAAGAGAGGGCAAGAGGAGAACTTTATATGAGTTAGGGTTATGAATTGGTTTTCCACAGAGACTTTTATTCTTTCTCCCTTTTATGGAGGTGAGATTAAACTAAGGGAAGTCAAGTTTTGTCTGTTTCTCTTTGGGACCAGTGATGATTATCTATAATAACAAGCTGGGGTTAGGCATGTTTTCTGAGACCATGGAGCAGGGAGGAACTGGTTCATATCTGGTGCCTGACTCTGAAGCACACCATCATCCAGCCAACTGAACTTATTGAAATACAAACAACTTTTAGAAGAATAATCAGTATGTTTCCTTAATACAAGAACTAAGTTACCAAAGTCATGTTTATTCATTTAAAAGTAAGTGACACATTTCTACATGCACTAGGAGAAAGTAAGTCCATGTTGAATTCAAATTAAGTATGCAAGCCTCATGTTTATAGATACATTCTTAATTACAGAAATTGCCAGGAACTAGTCTTTGATCTAAAACCTGTCAGGCTGCATTGAATTGCGATGTTATTTGCTTCCCCTGTCCCAAAATGACAAGATTTTGCCATAGCAAGATCTCTTAATAATGTGATTTGAAGTTCCTGATTGAACATACAAAAATAGTACAGCAATACTCTTGTCATGGAAGGAGACTCAAAATGTCTTTTAGCTGACAAAGTTGCCTTAGATACACCTACATTTATAGTTCCAGATTAAAGCAGTTGACGATAGTGAGAAATAGAGATCCGCCACAACAGTACTTAACCATGATGATGTTTTTTACAAGAAGTAAAACTCATGCAAAATCATCACATGCTTTGAACTTCACTTGAAACATACATTGATAAAGAATTTTTTAAGTCACTGTTTGTTTACCTAAGTGCAACTATAACACTAAAGATTTTCTTGGTAATGTTAGTGGTGGGTGCATGTGTGTAGGAGGAAAAAGATGTGTTCCAGGGGCTTTTGGGGAAACTAAGGCAGTGCAAAGTCCTCCTCTGACCTTAACCCCAATTCTTGGGATCAGGTCAGAAAGATTTCAGACATGTCTTAGAGTTACATGCATGAATTTATTAGAAGGGGTAGGAAAGGGGAAAGGGGACGTTCTTGAGAGAGGAGAGAGAGGGACTGTATACCCCTCCCACCCTCCAGCTTTATTGGGAGTCTCAGAGAAATTTCCAAAGTCCCATGCCCTAGTCCACCTACTGAGTTTTGACTTACATCCTAGGAGTTGCATAGAACATCTCCAAGAGAGAATAGGGTAGTGCTCAGAGTTGGAGTATTTTAAGGAAATTGAATCCCCTCTGTTTTTGTCTCAATTTCTGCTTCCCTTAACAGGTTTGTTATCAAGTTTTGTTTCTGTTTCCTGCCCCCTTAGTAGGTTTATGTCTTAGTCAGCTTTTTTGCTGCTGTGACCAAAAGACCTGACAAGAACTATTAGAAGAGAAAAAGTTTATTTGGGTTTCAGAGTTCCTAGTTCATAGATGGCTGACTCCATGGCTCTGGGCCCGAGGTGAGGCAGGACAGCGTGGTGGAAGGGTGTGGTGGAGGACTGTGGCAAGGGTCATGAAACAAGGAAGCAAAGAGAGACTCACTCCACATGCCAGATACAAAATATACACCCAAAGACATGCTCCCAATACCCACCTCCTCTAGTTACATCCTATCTGCCTTCAGTTACCACTCAGTTAATTCCTATCAGGGTCTTAATTCACTGGTTGACTCTCATAACACAATCATTTCACCCCTAAACCTCTTCCGTTATCTCTCACATGAGCTTCTGGGTGACGCCTCATATCTACAACACGATAACTTATTACTCTTTGAATGCTCCCATTAAACTTTCTTTGTGAGGGTCTAGATGCTTTGGCTCTCAGGGTGATTGAAGGTTGTGACACAGTTTTGTGCGGGGGCATCTGGAATTCCATCCCGTGCTTGATCCTCTGGAGGATGTTTGCAAAGACTCATCCTAAAAGGAATTGCCGGATGTTTTGCTCTGGCGCATGGTTTTTTTTCTGCTGTGTTTTTCTGATAATATATTACTCATTTCAGTCTGAACTGATTGCTTAAGGGGATGAGGGGAATACAACAAAAATTCCAGAAAATATTACCTACCATCTGAAAAACAATGGTCTTTACCACTAACAAAATTAAAAATAAATTTGCAACCGTGCAATGAGTCCCTGAAAGCCTCTGGAGAAAATAGTTATAGATCTGCCTTTGTCTCCAATAGGCTGGGTAAATTCTAACGATGGTGGTGGGGTAAAAGAATAAGGTTTCACAACATTCCTTCCTTCCTACAAAGAATAGGTCACCCTTATAATAAACGTTGATACACAATAACCATTGGGACCGCTGCCCTCCTGAAGCTCTTAACTCAGCAATTTAGATATTAACCAGATGGACCTAGTAGAGATGGTCACATGAGATTACTTGTCTATTGCTTTAACCGTGAGAATAATAAGAATAGTCTTAGGTCACATAGACTTTAGATATTAAGGAAATAAACATTGTATTAGCTCATTGACATAGTTAGATATTCTTAAAACAATTGTGATTAGGTAAGGAATAATCTGCAAGGTTGCTGTTTTCTGCCTATGCTTTGGAAACTTCTTTAATATTAACCACAAGACTGCCATTATAGCCTGAAGAAAAATGTGTATAAACCCAGCCTTCCCCAGAATAAAGTGGAATTGATTGCACCAGAACTAGAGTCTGTGTCTTTCATTCTCCATCCATCGCCGACGCTGTCTCCCCACGCCCCATTTACCTGTGTGGAACCCATGGACTCCTGCTAGGGCTGGACCCTGGCAGTTTTGGAGATAAGGGAGGGTCCAAGAGATTTGATTACCAGAGAAAATGGCCTGAAAACAGTAGTTTCCTCTTCATAAAAACTGGGAAAGTTTTTAACATAACAAACCCCTGTATTCCAGGTGCTTATCTGTCAGATAAGGCTCCCTGGGGTTTCAGGGCCTTTCCATGTCTTTACCCTGCTCACCTATTCATAGTTGACTAGCTACTTAAAAGATGGGTAGGGAGATCAGGTTTAAGAATACACCCTGAAGGGGTAGCTGAAGGACTTTAAAGGAGAAAATGAGGAATGTGATGAAAGAGGCAATAGTGATGTTTCCAGGCCTTTTCCTTGAGCAACTTCATAAATGTGGGTAACATTGACTCACATATAAAAATTCAGTCAACAACAGGATTGGCTTTGTGTATCCAGTGCGGGAGAATAGAGAACTTAGTTTCAGATACATTTGAGTTGCTTAGACTGACAAGTAGAGATCTTAGATGGGATGTTGAATAAAAGCATTGCATTATGAGAAGATTTGGGTCTGTAATTGTAATAGTGGGAGTTATCAGTTTATAAATGGTATTTAAAGTTATAGATCTGGAGGGAATAACCAGAGACTTAGGATAGATAGGCAAGAGAAGAGAGAAAAGAGTTACCTAAACTAAGTACTGGTTGGAAAAAGGAGGATACGGCAAAAGCTATTGAAAAACAGAGATTAATAGAGAGTAAAACAAACAAACAATAAAGACTCCCTGCTAGAGGCCAGGCAAATAAAGTGTGCAAGAATGAATCGATTGAAGTGCTTCAGGAAGGTAAAAAAGATGAACACTTATAATTCACCTTTGAATTTGACAATATACAGTCATTTGTGACCTTGACAAGAATAGTTTTGAGTAAATGTTGGAAACAAAAGCAAAGCTTGCTTGGTGTGGTTTCAAAAGACAATGATCAGTAGGAGAATGAATGACATTATAAAGGAGAGAAATGAAGTATAACTATTACACTGAGCAAGGAACTGCTGTTAGGGAAAGACTGAGCTAAATTCTTGAAGAAATCAGGGAGGCAGTTCATGCTGCACTCGCAGTAAGGCAAGTAAACCTTTGTAGATCATGTTTGGAACCCTAGACTGGATCCATGGGAAAAGAGGATAGGAATGAGAGTAAGAAAGAATCAAGCTGGAAATCATTCAGGGTTTTTGATGGGGTTTGTCTATAGTTCTGGGACTCACATTCATTATTTGAAAGGTTTACTGAACACCTATAAAGTTGGTTTAGAAATTAATATCAGGACAGATACTGTTTTTTTTTTGGTTTTTTTTTTTTTACTGGATTATTGTCCTAAAAGTCCTAATGTACTATTAGGACTTAATATGTTGAGTCTATACTAGTTTTTCTTTAACTTAAAACTGTGTTCTTAAATCATTTCCTAAACTACAGACCCCAGAATATTAGCCAGGGTTCTCTAGAGAAAAAGAAACAATTGGAAGCCCTCCGAATGGTTATCACAACATTAAGTCATTCTTATCAGATCCAGAATCATAATCATTTCTGTCTTCTGGAATCTACTTGAATATTGTTATGTAAGGAAAACAACTCGAGGTGTTCAGACATTTGGCTTCATTCTGATTTTGAAGGTAAATAATTTTCTGGAAGATGGGACAGCTGGGGAGTGGAGAAAGGAAAAATAGTGATGCAAGGCAAGCATCGAATTTATTTTTTTCCAAAGAATAGAATATAGTCTTGTTGGTGTTAGGTTGAGCATGAGGTAAGAAAGCCCAGCTGTCTGTAATTTTTTCTATTGAAAGTATAATTGAATGCATTTCTCCTGAAACTGATGAGAATCATAATTATCAAAGTCCTAGAGTACAGCAGAAAATAAATTCCTCCAATCCAAAAAGATACTAGCTTTCTTGGACAGTTATTAGCCGCTGAATGTCACCCCCCATCATATACCTCAGAGATAATAAGCGACATTTCAGAAGGGAAAGAGAGCTACTGTCAAGGTAGTTTCTATTCTTAGCTTAATATAATAATTATGATAGTAAAAATAAGAGGTTGATCTAAATTTATTTTGAGTTTATTATTTTCCCATGCCCATTTGTCATCCTGCTTCATCTTGGTATGTGCCCCTGGCACCCGATGCTTTCGTCACACTGTGACACTCTTCCGTGTTTGTTCATTCTGTTGGTGCCACTTTCCTCATCCTCCTTTTCTCATTTCATACAAAATGCTCTTAAATTTTAAGGTCCGTTTACATGCTGCTTCTAGCACAAAGCCTTCTTTCTGCAACACTTTGGTTTTGTCTCACTGCCTGGAATTGTTTTGTTTCCACGTGCCGAGGTTAACTGACCGCGTGGCCGAAGCTAACTACAGCTCCTTTCTGCATCCTACAGGAGGCATCGCAGGGCTGCCTAACTCTAGGTCATTGACTAATTGCTATTTGCAATGCACGTTATCAGTGTACGCTCAGAGAGATATATTTTCCAAAGACCATGAGATTCACTTCAGGGAATGAGATTCTAATTGAGTAGAAAGGACTTTAAAACACAAACGTTTTAAAGTCTACACTTTGGTTTTATTTGTGTATTTGCCATATTGTGTGATCCTCATCGGGGTTTAATTCCGGATCTCTTTTGATACCATCCCCCAAATACTGATCCTCCCAATCAAATTCTCACCCCATCTTCTGGTGTTGACTCATCTACTCTCTGTCTTTCATGTAAGTCTGTTCTGGATAGTGCACAGAAGTGGAATCATATGATAGGTGGTCTTTTGTGACGAGTTTCTTTTATTTAGCATAGGTTTTTCAAAGTTAATCCCTACCAGAGCATATATCAGTTCTTCATTCTTTTTTATGTATTAATAATATTTCCTGTATGGATATGCCACATTTTATTAATCTAACAAAATTTTGATGGCATATTTAAAAATGGTTGCCTGATTCAAATTCATGATGATATACTTAATGTTTCCTTTTAATGTTTTGTAACCAATCTAGTTTAGATATTAGGCGTATGCCAAAAGCTTACATGTGAGATAATGCAAGAAAGTTTAGAGGTGAAATGATTGGGCTATGAGACACTTAATCTAAATAGTGCATTTGTCCCCTGATAGGGACTAACTGGGTGGTACCTGTAGGCAGGTAAGGTGTGACTAGAGGAGATAGGTAATCAGAGTATGCTTTTGGGGTATATATTTTGTCCCTGGAGAATGGAGCTGTCTCTTTTTGCTTCCTTGAAGCCATGTCCTGTAGGGAACATTCCTTAAGCTTACCTGACGTCAGTCACTGACACCATGGTCTAAGCAAGCCAAACAGTCTGGACAGAGAAACTGAGGTAATGGTAAAGACTTGCCATGGAATGAAGGTCTTTGTAGCTGTTGAGGCTGCGTTTGAATTGAGGGGAGGCCTCGTTCTGTCATGCATCACAGAAAGCTGTGATGTGAGCTCACCCACGCTGCCTTGCCTCATGCTGTGTGCAGGAGCTTGCCATCCCCAGCCCTTTGTCTCAGACCTGTTGTTGGGCAGAATTGCTTAGGCATGCTTGGTTTGTTTACATTACCTGGACCCTCGATGTACAGTTCACCTATAGGCTGACTCTGTAATACTTTAACAAGCATGTTAACCTGATTGGATAATGTGTCTATATATGTCCTGTGCAACCCTAAATAAAATTAGATCCGTGCCTTCAGAGTTCGATCTCCGATGCCTGAGTAAGCATGTTGGGTAAGGGTAGGCATCGTCGTCCTCACCCTCAGCAAACCCGTCTCTGAACATCTACAATGTCCTGAGCCATTTTCCTCTACCACACTCTTCTACCATATATTCTAGCACGCCTAGAGCACAGCAATGGAGTTGGCTATCTATGGACTGAAACCATGAGACCAAAATTAACTTTCCCTCTTCTAAAGCTGTTCTTATCAAGTCATTTGTTCACAGCAATGAAACACCTGGCTACACTAGTAGCTTTGAAGGTTATATTTAAGTCTTTAATTCATTATGAGTTATTTTTTGTACAGTGTGACATAGGGGCCCAAATTTATAATTTTGAATTTGGTATTCCAGTTGATCCATTTATTAAAAGTGACCATTCTTTTTCCACTGAAGTGCCTTTTCAAGGTTGTCTAAAATCAATTGAGTATAGCTGGGTTGTTTCTGATACTTTAATTCTATTTCATTGATCCATACATCTGTGCTTATGTTAATACTTCAATGCTTTTATTACTATTGTATTAAGTTTGAAATATGGAAATGTGAGTTTGCCAACTTTGATCTGTTTCAAGATCATTTAAGCTATTTTGTATTTGTATTCTCTTGTATTTCCATATGAATTTTATAACCAACTTCTCCCATTATTATGTATAAAAAGGACAAAATGCAATTTTGATAGGAGTTTCATTGAATGTATAGATCTATATGGAGAGCACTGAGTTTTTGGCAATATTAGGCTTTCCAATCCATAAACATGGGTATCTTTCTATTTATTTAGTTCTTCCATATTTTAAATAATGTTTTGTAGTTTCTATTGCAAAAATCTTTCAATTCCTTAGCTGAATTTATTTAATGCTTTTTATGCTATTATAAATAGAACAGTTTTCTTAATTTTGATTTTGGGCTATTTACTTCTAACATATAGAAATATAACTCCTTTTCTATATTTACCTGTATCCTCCATTTTTTTCTTTTCTGTTTTTTTCATTTTTACAGACTACATTTTGATTCACTGTACAAAAATGGTGTACGACTTTTTTTTTTCTACAGTTGTACACAATGTAGATTCACACCATTCATGTAATCATACATGTACATAGAGTAATGATGTCTGTCTCATTCCACCATCTTTCATACCCCTGCCCCCTCCCACCTCTCATTTCCCTCTGCGTAATCTAAAGTTCCTCCATTCTTCTCTACCTTCCACCCACCACCCCCTGTGGCAGGTGAGACCTGGGGCCCAGGGTTACGCCACATGCATCCAAAGATGATGACTGGCAGAGAGCCAAAGGTGTGCTGAATGCACCTTGAGAAAAACAGGAAGCGTTTACCATTGGCTGTATGATAATTAGTTCAGCCGCCTAGCGTGTGGACAGATGTATCTTACATGTATGCTTGAGCTCGTGATCGCTTGACCTTTAACAGGATTGGATGGACATATCTGGTTACAATTGCTTATGCATGAGACTGCTTATATATTGAGGGTGTTATCTGAATAAACTGGAAGCTGCTTCATGAACTTCTGAAGAGTACGTGTCATTTGTCCTGCTGGTCAGTGGCCAGTGGCAGGCGGCAGCAAGCGGCAACCCCCATTATGTATTGTCATCCACTTATCAGGGAAAACACTTGGCCTTTGGTTTTTTGGACTTGGCTTATTTCACGTAGCATGATATTCTCCAATTCCATCCATTTACCTGAAAATGCCATAATTTTATTGTTCTTTATGTAAAGCAGTATGGAGATCCTCAGAAAACTTGGAATGGACCCACCTTTTGACCCAGTCAGCCCACTCCTCCATTTATACCCAAAGGGCTTAAAATTAGCATATTACAGAAATGTAGCCACATCAATGTTTACAGAAGCTCAATTCACAATAGCTAGATTGTGGAACCAACCTAGATGCCCTTCAACAGATGAATGGATAAGGAAATTGTGATACACACACACACACACACACACACATGCACACACACACAATGGAATATTATTCAGCCATAAATAAGAATAAAATGGTGTATCCTCCAATTTTGATGAACTTTCCCACTAGTAATACATTTTTTGGGTGAATTCTTTAGAATTTTGTTTATATAAAATAATGTCCTCTGAAAATACTTTGTTTTTCCTTTCCAATATGCATAGCTTTAACTTGTTTTACCTTGTGCATTTATTCTAGTTATACTTCCAATACAATATTAAATAGAATAGCTGTGGAGTTTTTCATAAATGTCCAACACATTGAGGAAGTTCTCTTCTATAGTTTTATTTATTTTTCATCCAAAATGCATGTTGGATTTTGTCAGGAAGTTTTTCTGAGTCCATTATGAAGAGTCTGCATTCCCCCTTTTTTTAATTAATAGAGTTCCATACACTGATTGATTTTCATCTGTTGAACAACTCTCATTCCTTGAATAAAATCCACTTCATCATGGTGGATAACCATGTGAACAGTACTCTAAATTCACTCTCCTTGTTGTTGGAAGTGTTTGATACTCTTCTATATTTTGGAAGTATTTGAGAAAGACTGGTGTTAACTTATCTTTAAATTTTACTATTTTAAATTCACCAGTGAAGCCCTGTAGACCTGTACTTCTCATTCTTCATGGCTTTTTGTAGTTGTTTGCTTTTTTTTAAAATTAAAATTATTGACTCAATTTCTTTATTTGTTATAGGTTTACTCAGATTTTCTAGTTTTTTTTTTTTTTCTTTTTTGTGAGCTTTAGTAATTTGCATGCTTCAGGAATTCATTCACTTCTTGTAAACTACATCATTTGTTAGGATTCAGTTGTTAATTACATTCTTTTATTACCCTTTCAATTTCATTATGGTTGATATTATCCTCACTTTCATTTTGTGTTTTAGTAATTTTATTCTTTATACTTTCCTTAGTCAAAGGATTGTTAATTTGTAAAATCTTTTTGATGAGCAATTTTTGCTCTTGTTCATTTTCCCATTTTCTTTGTTTTCTAGTCTCTATTCCATTTGTTTTTCCAGTTATCTTTGTTATTTCTGTATTCCTTCTTGCTTTGGGTTATATCTGCTCTTCTTTGCCTGGTGTCTAAAAGTGAAAAATTAAATTATAGCTATAAAATCTCTTTTTTTTCTAACATAGGTAATTAAATCTATAAATTCCCCTTTGAGCATAACTTTTGCTGCACTCCATCAAATTTTGGTATGTTCTCTTATCATTCATCTCAAGTTATTTTTAAAAATTTCTTGTGGTATATTCTTTGTCATCGATTTAAGTGTATATTATTTGATTTGCACACAGTTGTGAATTTTGCACATTTCCTTCTGGTATATTCTTCATGAATTGATACATTATCATTATGTAGTATACTTTTTGGTCTCTAGTAACATTGGTTTTTTTTTTTATTTCTAAAGCCTGTATTGTTTTATAATGGTGCAGAGTCAACTGTTTACATAGAACAGATTTTTCTGTTCTTTTTACTTTCATTCTACTAGTATATCTAAACCTATAGTAAGTCACTTGTAGTCCACATATGAGATGATTAATTTACATTTGTTTGTTTCATTTTGAACAATCTCTGTCTTTCCATTTGAGATGTTAATTCGTTTATATTTGAAGTAATTACTGATAAGGAAGAATTTACTTTTGCCACTTTACTATTTGTTCCCTATCAAATCTATTTTTGCTCTTCATTCTTCCTCTGGTGTCTTACTGTGGTAAATAGATATTTATTGTATATCAATTTAAAACTCTCCATTTCTTCTTTAATACTTGGATAGTTTGAGTTATTTTCTTGGAAATTACAGTCACTACCTTACCTTTAAAAAAACCTAATTTGGATTAGTTTCAACTTAATTTCAATAGTGTCAATAAATTTGTTTGTAGGTAGCTCATGTACATATGTTACTGATTAGTATCCTTTCACTTTAGCCTATAGAAATCTCTTTTGCATTTCCTAAAGGTATGTCTAATATTCCTACAGTTTCTTTTGCTTCTCTTATAGTTTTTATCTGAAAATATCTAAATTTCTTGTGAAGGATCTAGGACTATCTTAATTTCTCTTGAATGTTTGAAGGGTAGTTTTGCTGGATATAGAATTCTCCATTGATAGTTTTAAATATGCCAACCCACTGCCTTCCAGTCTTTGTTGTTTCTAATGAGAAAACAGCTGTTGTTCATTATCAGGGTTTCCTTGTATTTTTCCCTGGCCACTTTTCAGTATGATTTCTGTCTTTTTCATCAATTTTATTATAATGTGTATAGATGTCTTTGAGTTTATCCTGCTTGAAATTCATTGAGTTTCTTGATTATGTATATTTATGATGTTCATAAGATTTGGCCATTTGTTTCAATTATTTCTGACATGTTCTCTTTTTTCCTATCTTTGGAACTCCCATTATATATATGATAGCATGCTTGATGGTGTTCCCCAGATCTCTCAGGTTCTGTTCATATTTATTAATTCTTTTCACTTTCCATTTCCCACAATAGATAATATCAATTGACCTATCTTCAAGTACATGTATACTTTGTTTGCGTATGATATATTTGTGGTTGAGACCTTCTAATAAATATTTTTCTTTTCTTATGTTAGTTTCCACTCCAGAATTAATTAATTTGGTTTCTTTTCATAATTTCTAGCTCTTAATTATTATTCTGCTTAATTGTGAGACATCATTATTGTGCTTTAACTCTTTAAGTACTATCTCTTTTAGCTCTTTGAAGAAATTTAAAATAGTAAGTTTAAAGTTTACATTATTACCTCATGTACATGTATGACTGCATGACCTATGTGCTCCTGCAATATGTATAATCAGAAAAATGAGAGATTACACTCTATTTATGTATGATCTATCGAAATGTATAAATGCATTCTACTGTCATGTACAACTAATCAGAACTAATAAAATAAAATAGCCTAAAAAATAAACTTTACAAATCTGCCTTAGTCTTTACTTCTTGCTTGTGCAGAACCTCAGGATAAACCAGAGATGTTTAGTGCAATCTCATAACTTTCTTGGGCAGGTAAACACTTCAGTGCTTTTGCCTTCTAAATTCCCAGCGCATGGCAAAGGTTTTCAGAGTCCTTATTTTCAAACCATCTACTTCCTCAAACTTTCATGTAAGGATTTTGGTTAGCCTAGTGTTTTCCCCAGCTGTTATCCTTTGCTTCAGGCATCAGTACTAAAATACTTCCCTGTAAATGTTTGCAAAAAATACCGCCTGGATAGTGGGTTTAATGCTGGGTGAATTCTGAGCTCTATAAGATAAAGCCAGCCTTTTTAGTGGGTCTTCCAAGTGCCACCATAGAGATCAAAACAAATCATTTCAATTCTTTGTAAATAAGATCTTTTCTCCTCCCAGTAGTAACACAACTAAGAATAAGGGCTGTTATTTTCAAGACTGCCACTGTGCCGCAGGTGGGGGATGAAATAACACAAAACTTGCTGTTGTTACTGAGATTCAGTTGTTTTTCCTGAATGAATCCCTGGGTTGCTTCAAGCTTTTGCTTAGTTTCCATAGTCATTGAAAAGTTCTTTTTGACACCATTTGCCAATGTGTAAATTAATTTTATGAAGGGATAGACTTCTGGAGTCTCTTACTTAATTCAGTCATTTTATTTCATGGTACTCTTTTTTTTTTTTTTTTTTTTTTTACTAGAAATCTTTTAGTTTTCTCTTCTGCCCTGTTTCAGATTCATAACAGTGGTAAGCCAGGATCTCCTCAGTAAAGTTACACGTAAATAAATGCTAAATATTAAAAAGCTTTTGGTTTGCTTCCTTTACCCCAGGTGTCAGTCAGTCTTTCATTGATGTAATTGAAATACCTGACAAGGCAATTTACAGGAAGGAAAGCTTATTTTGGCTCATGATTTCAGAGGTTCAGTCCATGGTGAGCCCACTCCTTTGCTCTGGGACTGAGGTGAGGTAGAATGTCATGGCAGAAGGGTGTGGTATTCCATTCATGGTGGCCAGGAGCAGAGAAAGAAAGGGAAATGGGTCACAGGGAAGATGAATCCTTCCAGGGCATGCCCCCAGTGACCAACTTCCTCCAGCCATGCCCCACCAGTCTGTACTTACCACTTAGTCCATTCAAACTAGGATGAGTGATTAGGTGATAGGTCTCACAATCCAACTGTTTTGCCTCAAAACATTCCTACATTAACACAGGAAGTCTGGAGGAGCCACTTCATATCCAAACCATAACACTCTCTGACAAGTCTTTGAGAATAAAAGAATTGAGAACATAGATACATCATGGTTTAAAGCTCTTATGATAAATTAAATGTAAATTTTCCTTAACCACAAAGGAAGTGTTAGGTTTTATCTATTTTGCTGTTTCTCACATTTTTTCTGTGCATATTAATCAGTTGAGGATCTTGTTGAAATGATGAGTCTTTAATTTTGGTGTGAGCCTGAGATTCTGAAAAATTTACAAATTTCTAGGTGATATTAACATTGCTAGTTTGGGGATCTATTCCATTCCTCTGCTTCTGGGCTAGGATGCTTTTAATCTTTAAAGATCATTGTCTAACAAGCCAACCAAAAAACATTTCAAATAATATGTTGCTGTAAAGAAAGACAATTTTAGAACTAATTTGGTATTTATTTTTATCCCAAAATTAGAAATAACTTAAATTCTATGAGATATACAGATTTTCACTAGCATCCACTCAGTCTGTATGTCAGATTGCCACATTTCATACTTCACTTAAGGTGATTTAAGGAAGAGTGTAATGGCCCTATGTGAAGTGGTTGACAGTCTTAGTTTCCAGGGCCCAATAAAACTTGCAGATAGCATTTATAGTTTTAATGAAGCCATTATCAAAAGATAGAAATGTTAAGTGAAATAAGCCAAACCCAAAAAATCAAAGACTGAATGTTTTCTCTGATATGCGGATGCTAATTCACAATGGGAGAGGGAGGTGGCTAGGGAAGAATAGAGTTTCTTTATATTAGGTAGAGGGAAGTGAATGGAGGGAAGGGATTAGGAAGGTAGGAAGGATAGTAGAGTTATTACCTCATGTACATGTATGACTGCATGACCATGTGATCCTACAATATGTACAATCAGAAAAATGAGAAATTACACTCCATTTATGTTTGAGTTATCAAAATGTATAAATGCATTCTGCTGTCATGTACAACTAATTAGAACAAATAAAAAATTAAAAAAAAAGAAAAAAAAATAAGTAAATAGTCCATTAGTCCATTCAGGGGAAAATGAATTCCTTTTTGGAATGGAAAAAAGGAATGTTCCTTTTTTGGAAAAGCAAAAATGGGAAAAAAAAATTCCTTAAAAAAAAATAGAAATGTGACCTAAAAGATTCCTAAGGAGAAAATATAAATTTAAAATTAATATTATAAGAATGAGCAAACAGAAAATGGCAGACCTGGAATTTCTGCTCCTAGTCTATACATTCATTAGTCACAGTATAAGGCTAAAAGGATCATAAACTTGCTGGACATGACAGTGTTTCTCCTGAACTTTCACATTCATGGATAACATTTGTAACACGGATTTGCATTCATCATTCTTAAAATGACCAGCACCTGAAACAACTATTTTAACTTTAGATATTAACTATTGTTAGGCTGGGAAAAAGAGGCACGCAGTATGGTTCGTCGCTAGCTCCCAGAAACGCTCCACAGATACAGGTCTCATACAAGGAACCATTTATTTGCCCAGACGAATTCAAGTCTGTACAGGGGAAGGGAGGAAAAGCAAAGAGGGAGATGGCGGATGGCTCCTCTCCGAAATAGGAACTTCGTGGGCTGAGAGGAACCAATCGTGGAGAAGAATTCTTACAGACTGACTGATGGGCCAATGACATAGTGGGCCATAATGCTGGAAGCAATGTAAGCCGGAAATTCCTGTAACGTGAGAGGCGGGCTAATACAGATTGACAGGTGGTGGGGAGGATGGGAAATTCCTGTAACCAGAGAGGCGGGGAAACGCAGATTGACAGGTTGTTGGGAGGTGGGAAATTCCTATTGCGGGAGAGAAAGATGGCCTTATATCTTACAACTATTACATGAATCCATTATGAATAACAAGGTACATTTTAAAACTAAGCATCCAAAACAAGAAAAATGTCAAAACCAGTTTTGGTAGTTTTTTTCTTTTTTTTTTTTTTTGAGAATAATGCTCAGTGTACTATGTTATAAAATGTTACCTAATTTAAACACAGGGTCAATCATTTAGAAGACTTTTTGGAGAATATTAGTTTTAAAAGACAATAATCAGATATCATTGGAGAAATACTTATTAATCCTTCAACAGTAAAACTTGCTGAGGTAATAGAGGAAAAAAAATACCACCACCATAAACCTAAATTTATTCTTATCAGAAAATAGTCATTAGCCAAGGATACATGGAAAATATTGCTAAAGATTTGAAAGATTAACTAATAGGTGAATTTACTTAGTGTGAATATAGTTGGATAAAAACACATTTTTATAAAAATTTTTACCTTCAGAAATCTGATTAATGATGAAATACTCAAGTTGATTCTCTATGAACCACTCAAAAGAAGAGGCACTGGGTAGAATTTTGACAGTAGGAATTCTTCTAATTAAAAAAACCAAAGTTTCAAAAAATTATGTAAAAATAACCACAACGAATTAGTTGCCTTGGTTCCATTTTTTTAAAGAATGAGTATGTTTGAAAGACTAGCATCAAACATGAGCTCTACATAGTGCATTATTTTTAGGAAAGCTAATATAGCAAGAAAAATTAAGCCAACAGTGCCAAAATGCTTTACTCTATGATAGAATTAAGTTTAAAAATTAAAATATTAATAATGACATTTAAAATACATTATAATGAAAAGAAATGAGACTTTGAAGATAATATGTATTATTTAGAAGTATGTCTCCAATTATTAGATGAAGACTTAAGAGTTGGACTTAAATATGACCAACACACTTTTTATTTTAGAAGAAAAAATTATAAATATGAGGAAATTTTATCACATGGTTTCAGGTAAATATTGAAGTAAACAATCTGACCCTTCAAAGTAGAATAGCATTTTAACAGTAACTGGAAAAGTTACTGAGTTTTTGAAACAAACTTGAGCTATTGAATGAGAATTTTTGATGACTTCTCAGCAATATTTCATTATGTGATTTTGGTGGTTGAACAAAATGCATTCCACCTAAAAATAATTCATGTCTTCAAAAATAGGAACCAAGTTTTCTAACATATTTATAAATCTTCTTTGTGAATGTTTCCATGGTTATTCAATCTATTTGTTAAAAATATTAAAAGGCAGAATATTCTGATTAGTTTAAAAGAAGTAATTGGCATTCAGAAAAATGGAATTTTGTCAGATAATTTCAATAAAACCTTTCAGGAAATTTTTGAATGTGATGGAAATATTAGCATCAGAATCCAATAAATATAGTTTGTAGTATATTTGTTTGGACATAATATCATCATGAGACGTCTTTTTCATTTATGACAGTTGTTAAAAACCAATTATTTAAATAAAATGAACTTGGAATCAAACCTTTAATTTTAGAATATAAAGTGTTCTTACTATATTTTCAAAATTAGAAAAGCATTTTCTATCAGTATCTATGAGGGAAAATGCCCTTTACACCATTAATAATTAATATTCAGTTTAAGAAATTTTCTCTTTCCCTGTCTAAATTTTGTTATGTGCATTTTCAAATCTTCCCTATTTTGTGGTATCCAGAGTTTGTCCTTCTGCAAATGGAGCTGAGTTCTAAACTATGCTGGAAATAAAGATATGGACAGTCTAAAAGGAGTTGTGTGTATATTGAATAAAGATTTTGATGTGTCATAGTAAGGAGGTAAAAGCTGAGATACATTTTACTAGGTAGGATAATTGAGTCTGAACATCAATTTCTTTTTAAAATCAACTTTATTTGCATTTAAAGCGTCAGTGACAAATTATATCATAAATACAAGTTGGTGTCAAGAGTGGAGAAGTTAGTTAGCATATGTATCAACTTCAACAAATGCTAGTGTCATATTAAGTACAATGATCATGATAATTGTCATAGTACTATTAGTAGAAGTACTAGTAACAGTGGAAGTCAAGTTGGTGTTGATGGTTGAATAAATAATAATAGCGATTTGAGCATGATTCTAAATTCCTTACATCTAATTACTCTTTTAATCTTCACAACAAAACCATGAGATTGGAATTGTAATTACTTTCATTAAATTGATGAGGAAACGGAAACTCATGGTTTTAAACAACTGACTTTCCAATGCACCTCTAGTGGTGGAATAATGGTTTTCTAATCCAGAAATCAAGGCCCAAGTCCCTGCTCTTAGCCACAGCATTCTTCAGTTGTTTGGCAAGGCAGAATATGTGACTCAGGATCAAACAAATGAAAGGACTCGCAGGCATTAGTAAAACTAACAGATGGGAAAATAAAGTATTTCAACAAAATAATGAGTTGTAACTAGTTAACCATGTGGGAAGAAATAATGTTTAACCACTATTTTATGCTATACAGTAAAGCACAATAAGAAGAAAGCATAGGTAACCACAAAGAAATCTGAAAAACTGCAGTGAATTTCTCTAGGGCCTTTGTTTCCCGGTACTGTGAACCACCAAGATATGCACAAGGAAGCTCAGTATCATGAAAGTCCAGGCATAAGTTTTATTTCAGAGTCATAGAGTTAACTTCCCAAGTAACTAAAGCTAGGTGATGTCACTGATTAAACTAGGGGAACATCATCAATGTCTAGGAACAACAGAGAAGTTAGTACTCGGTGTCTCCAGAGGAGTTTCAAAGTTTGAGTAGCACATCATAACTCATAAACACTATGAGTATATCTCATTCTTACCTTGACCACAGTTCCCTACCAGACTTTTAGGCATCTCAGATAGAAGCATAGAGATAACCAGCTGCATCCAGCTGTGAGATAACCCCATCCATATACAATCAAGATAGCCATGTCTGTTTTTACAAATTTAAAGTGTAATCAAGTTCAGTTTGTTCACTTTCTATAGTTAGCACTTTTTCTTTTTTTAAATATATTTTTAACATATATATTTTTAGTTGTAGATGGACACAATTCCTTTATTTTATTTATTGTTATATGGTGCTGGGGATTGAACCCAGTGCCTCACATATGCAAGGCAAACGCCCTATCACTGAGCTACAACCCCAGCCCTAGCACTTCTTTAACTCTCCAAGTAAACGTGCTACTCCAATGTTGTGAAAATATTGCTAATATTTCTTCGACTTATCATTCTGGAAGATTACAATTGAGTATTGAAGATTAGATCTATTATCCACAAAGAATTTGCATTTTGGGATGTTTTGAAATAGAGGCCAAAGGTTAATTTTTCCATGTGGTTAACTGGCTACAACTTCTACAGAAAATCTTTTCCTCTCCCTCTAATTAATTGGGTTCCTTTACTGACAATCAATTGCTAGTATAAGCATGGCTCTGTTTCTGGATTTTCTATCATATTGTCTATTTTTAAGCTAATGTCACACTGGACCAGGTAGAATAGGTTCAGAAATCACTTGGTACAAGTTCTCAAACTTTGCTCTTTTTCAGGGTTATTTTAACTACTCTGGATTCTTGGTACTTAATCAGAATTTTCAGAATCAGCTTCTCAATTCTCCCCTGTTTTTTGTCAAAAACAGTCTGTTGGGACTGCAATGAAAATATCAAATGATGTTTTGAAGAAGGAGCATCAAGGTGGCTTACAATTTATGTAGGTTTTTGTTTTTGTTTTTATCATTTCTTTCAACAATAATTTTTGGAGTTGAGGCCTTCTGTATTTCGTACTATTCGTCCATGATATTTGAATGATATTGCAAATGACATATTTCTAATTTAATTTTCCAATTATTTGTTGCTCATTTATAATGATACAATTATTCATCTAACCAGAGAATAGACTACTGGGTAGTTATCAGGGTCTAGAGTAGTGAAGAAATGGTGAGTCATTGTTCAATTGATATAAAGTTTCACTTTGCAAGATAAATTAGTTCTAGAGATATGATGTACAGCAAGGAGCTCAGATTCAACAATATCGTGTTAAACACTTAAACATTTATTAAAAGGGTAGATCTCATAATAAATGTTCTTACAACAAAAAAGGGAAAAATGGGATACAAGGAAACTTGTGGATATGATGAACATGTCTATTACCTTGTTGTTATGATACCTTCACTGATGTATCAGGTGGCCATACTCATTCAATTATATGCATTAAATATGTGCAGTACATACACCCCAATAAAGCTGTTAAGAAAAGAAACAAAAAATGAAGGTGCAATTGACTTCTATGTATTAACCTTATGCTTTGTAAGTGATAAATTGCTTATAATTTCTAGTAGTTTATTGATAAAATTCTTAGGATTTTATACCTACATAATATTGCCATCTGGGAATAAAATATTTCTTTTGTTTTTATTTGTATGCTAAATATATAATGGGTTTTAATCTGATATCATTTCCTTTTTCAAAATGGAAATATTATAGCAGAAATAAGTTACTCCAGGTACTTTGTACAAAACATGACGGTTGTGTGAAGTGTTTTTTGTCAAAGCTCCTGAAAAAGGCATAGTAAGGCTAAAATCTGGCACATGCTGTGGTTCCTGAGCCATGAAGCCTAGAAAATGTTCAGAGTGGGGCTGGATTGTCCTAGTGGAATGGAAACATCTTCTAATTCATTGAAAATCGCCTCATGAGCCAACAGCCACCTTGTACCTGGCTGAAAAATTTAATGAAAATAGGGAAGCTATGAAGAAATAGAAAGTTCTGCATAAAACACTGGACTGAAAAATAGGGAAGTGCATTCAGAAAAATAAAACAAAAAAATTTGATGAATACAAGTTTTCAGTTTTCTTGGTATAATCTCAGTGGTCATGGCTATTACCCTTTTATTTTGTGTACGATTTAAAACTATTACTACAATATAAAAGGTAAAGGACAACACATCTCCTCCACCTTTCATATTTTTGTTAAATATCCATGAACACCAGTTAGTGAAATGCAAAAATGGCTAATGTGTAGTTCCTGGCCTTGAATCACCTTTGTGAAACTAGGGTCCAATTCTAAGTCATGATTTTTACAGTGAAATTGACCTCAATCATCCCCATTCTCTGCTGAGAGTGACTAATTGGATATAGCCAAACCAAAATCTAATGGCAGCAAATGGTTAATAAATAAACATGAGATCCTGTATCAGTAAAATAAATTAAGTCTGCTATTTGGATATTTGTCTAATATATAAGATTTATTTTTTACCTATAGGAGCTTTTGGAGGAGATGTTTCCCTCCTGGATGATAGGTTACAATGCCTCCACAAGTTAAGTTTAGCAGAAATTAAGAAGGGTATGGATCTGGTCTGTGGTGGTTTGGGAAAAAAATAAGGACAGGGAGCAAATTTTAGCTAAAAAAAAAAAATAATTGTGGATTTACTGTAAGTTTTGGTCTTTATTCTCTAAGCATTTTGGAGAGAGATATGATTTTTTATGTGGGGAACAATTTTTTTATGACAAATGTCAAATTATGCACTTCTGCAGTTGGAGATAAAAGAGACCTAAATTTTGAATTGCTAACATCCTGAAAATTATAATATGTGAAACAGTCTCTGTATAATCATAATGAAAAGTGTAATTAATTGAACATTGTCAAGATTAGTTGCAATCTGAATGGTCCAGGATGCCACACTTCATGTCAAACTTAATTTGAATCTTTTTACAAGGTAAGTCTGGCTTTTAGTTGGTTTGAAGTCTTCCCCCAAAGCATGACTTTCCCACTGACATTTTTTCATTGTGAACAGAAATAAAGTGATGTGCTTGACACAGCCAGATGAAACACATCACCATTGTACCTGACAGTTAAGAAATTTAAACTGACAAGTGCCTCTTAAAGAAGTCATAGCAAGAGTGGACTTTGAACTAGGAGTGCAACCACAGACAGTGGTGTGGCCCTGGGCACAACAAGGGAAATTTTCCTTTTTGCACATCTTCTTTCCCATATGTATATTTAAGCAATTAGGATTTTTCTTCCTAGAGAGCGTTGGGTATCCATACCGCTGAATGCAGATGGAATGAACTGAAAAATGTGTGTATAGCTACATAACCCATTCTTTTAGTCTTGCTTTCTAGAATTAAAAATGAATCTGATACTCCCTTTACCTCAATGGTAAAAAAAGTATAAAAAACAGATGTAGGGTTATATCACACATTATTTGAACTTATTTTCTATATTTTAGAGATGCTTCTTTTCCTTGCTTCAATGAGAATAAAACTTGTTTCTCAAGGCTTGTGCTGTTCAGTTTTATATTTCTGTGCAAAATACCTGAGATAAATAATTTAAAAGGAGGAAATTTTTATTTTGTCTCAGGGTTTCAGAGGTTTCAGTCATGGTCACTTTGCCCTGTTGCTTTTGGTCTGTGGTGAGGCAGAGCATCAACATGCTTCACTTCATGGCAGCCAGGAAACACAGGGAGAAGTGGGGAATGAGTTGGGGTCCTGAAATCCCCTATGAAGGCGTTCCCCTATCACCTAACTTCTTCCAGCAGTGTGCACCTCCTAAAATTTCTGCCACCTCCCAATAACACCACAGGCTGGTGGCCAAGCACATTCGATACATGGCCTTTCGGGGACAATGACGATCCAAACAGTGAAACCACATCCACATTACTGATTGGTACTATCCCTCACTCATGCTGGAAGAGTCTCTTATTTCATTATCTAATTACTCAGCAGATTCTGTTGCCTGTATATGCAAACAGATTAAAATTCACCATGTCCATCTCTGTGACGTTAGTCCCTATAATCATTTCACAATGAATGTACTAATTATTATCTATGTACACTAAAAGTTTTGAACATTATGCTTCTAGAACCATGTCAAGATTGTTTCTCCTACCTTTTATTTGGTATGGACAGGTGACCTTCATGATCAAATGTGAGTAGAAATGATGCGCCCTTATTTCCAGGTAGTAACTTTGTTAGTCAATGTAAATAAAATTGGCATCCCTTTCTATTTTTGTGTCTTCTCAATTAAAGAAGTTCAGAGATGGAATTCCTTTCTGCCTTGTCCAGGAAGAATGACATGGGACTGAATTCTAATTGATCCTTAGTGTTCACTTCATATGTTCTGGCAATGAAATATGAGAAGAAATGGCAGAAGTTCTTTACATGCTGATAACACTGAGCCTCCTGTATCCCTCTCTACTGCCCATCTAAGGAATGACAATGAATCTGTATCTTAAGAAATTATCACTCACATATTGTAGAATATGTATCTCTGAGTTAACTACCCACTCAAGTTTGTGGCCTAATCTGCAACGAACTTTATATGAGTAAGATATAAACTGCATGATGATAAAATGTTCAACTCAGTGGATATATTCTAAACTTGAATAAAATCAAAATATATAAAGCTAAAATTGAGGAAACTCCAAAAGAGAAATTGCCAAATCAATTGTTATCACCCTATCAAGAATCACTTTTCAATCAGCAGCACAAATTAGTGAAACTGAATGACTGGACAGGACAACCAGTGAGTTGAATTCATTGGAGCTATACAGAATCTTGTATGTGTATATAATATGCGCATATGGAGTCCACATGAGCTTTGAAGAAATTAAAAAAAAAAAGTGAGGATGTGCATGACCATAAAACAAACTCAAGAAATTTTGGAGGCAAGTATCATTTAAACTCTTCCAGAGCAGGGAACACAGAAGAAACATTCCTCTATTCAGTAGGTGATTCAGATTCACCAAAAGCCTTGAAAATAGGCAAGGGTAAGATACCAAAACTAAAAAACAGAACACATTATCTTGTGTTTTCAATTGCTTAGCAAAACATGAAGACAACTAATCTAGGAATTTACAGAAAACAAGGTCAAGTGTCTTGACATAGCTAGATAAATTCCTGGAATAGAAAGACAACTACTTTTTTTTTCAGAAAACCTATAATTGCCAGCAATCATAATAACAGATAACAGATAAGAGAAAAACAATCTAATATCTCAAAAGGTACAGATAAATTTTTGATAAATTTCAACACATGTTCATGATGGAAGTATTATTAATTTTGAAAGACAAGGATGTCCTTAATTGTTGAATTAACTACCAATTCAGTAAAAATATGTTTACTGTTGAAATTTTTCCCATTCAATCAGGGACAATCAAAGATGCCCACTATCACCATGTCTACTTCATATTTTACCAACAACATTAGCAAACAAGAGTAACATAAGTTAAACAAACCAAAATGTAAGAGTAATTAAAGAAGTAAAAATACCATCAAACTATAATTATTATATTTGATTGAATTATTTTGATAGACAAAAAAGATCAGTTACAGAACATTATTAGAATTAGCATGTTTGGCTAGGTTATTGAATATAAGAGCAAAATACAAAAATAAATTTGCATTCACCCTAGTAGCAACAGTGATCATCCTTGTACTTTCTGCCAAATCTTGGACTCACTGTCCGGTATCTGTTGAAAGCTGACTCATCTTACAATTTTATAATTATTCATTGTTTCTCTGACTCTCACATCATTACAAGTATAAAAGTAAGCAATGATATTTGTTTACCAACTGTAAATGGCAAGGTTGCTTTTGACCAATGGAAAACAGCCTAGACTCATTCATGGCGTATGTTCTCTCACACTGGTAAACCAACCTAAAACTTAGCTTGTAGACCTTCGATATAGCAAGTAGAAATGTGAAGTCATCTCCCATGTAGCTATTTTTAATATGCCTGATTAAAATAGTGATTAGGTGTATACAGTTATATATATAAACATCACTTGATAGATTCTTCTGGCAACATGTAATATCTAGCACTGATTGAAAATTCTTACAGCTTATTTCTGTTGTAATACTGAATTAAGTCTTAAAACCAACCATGGGCCTCTGTAAATATCTTTCTTCTTGCCAAGTATAAGAAAGAAAATGTTTAGACTAGGTATACTGGTCAGTTCACTATGAATCAAGATTGGAATTCTGTTAATCTCAGAACCTATAAGATTTCTAAAGTCAGTATTTGGCTAGCACTAAGCAGTTTTAAGGTAGAGTGGGGAAAATGTTAACAATTGCCAATTATTTTGAAAATTTTGCCCTAACATTTAAGAAAGAAAATCTGAGAAAACAATATCTCTTTCACACTAGATTTTATTCACTAGTTTCTAAATTCAAACAGTCTTCACCTAAAAGAGCACATGGTTTATACTGTAATTTCACTTCAGCCAAAAGTTCAGTCAGAAGTAGATAGATAAAATATTGATGTGGAAACAGTATGCACCCTCAGAATTCAAAGGCATGATGTTTGTAAATTAATTTCCTCCATTCTTCTGTTCCCACACTATTCCTCACCATCCAAAGGACTTCAACCCATGTCAGAACTTTTTGTCATCTATTAGGAACTCATTGACTCTGGTTTGCTTGCTTCATTTACCTGCTTATTTTTGGTCTCCATTTATCATTATTTTTAACAGCTGTCAGCATTAAATGTGATTTGCCACATCAGCCAACTTACACAGCAAATGCAAATCCTTCTGAATTTCACTTGCAGTTTCTGAACTTCCTTAGTCCTTTCAGCTTTGCTTTGTCAGCAGCATCTGATTTTTTTTTTTTTCCTCATTAGGGAAAGGAATCCTGGTGATTTTTATTGTTTTAAAAACAACAGAAACTAAAATAAACATGTTCAATTAGATGTTGTTCTTCAATTACACAAACTAGGACACTTATTTCAATAGCCACATTCTAGATCAATGGTAAGACTTTACTGTTTTATGACAGAAAATACAAAGCAATTGGAAATCTATCTATCTATCATTTATCATCTACTGATCTTCACTTCTTGTGTATATATATATATATATATGTATATATGCATACATATGCATATATACATACTTTTTAGGTTTTCCTTAGACTGCCCCATTGTAACCTTGAGTTCAGCTTTTAGTTTTTGATTGTTTGATTTTATTTCTGAAAGTGACAATTCAGACTGCATTTCTTTGTGAATATTCAAATGTTATATCAGTCTTTAGGAATTCATCTTTTTGTTTAGACAGTATTTAACTTTTTTGGCATCATCTTTAGATTTTTCATAAGATTTATAATAGTCAATTTTTAAAAATTACTTTGAGCACCCAATTCCAAATTTCCTTACCTTTTCTTTCATAGATTACATTTTTGCGTGTTCATGTAGACATACATTGTTCATATAGACAGAGATTGTGTACCATTGTACTATATTCACCAAACTGGTGATCTTTGGAAATGTATAAATGTTTAAAAATCACAGATACACAGTTTTTTTTTCTCACTGTAAACTGTAGCAAACACATCTATTTTAAGTCAAAGCAGAATCCTCTGACTAAATGTAAAAGAGGTGTAGAGCTAATATCATAGTGTTTTAATTCAAATAAAACTGGTATCACTTAGAAAAAGAAGCAACATAAATTAATTTTGCAATAACTTGTACTATGTCCCTGAACCATAAACTTAAAATGTTAACCAGTGAAGATGTGACTTCAGATCCTCCCCTTTATCTACCTCTTGTCTCCCCTCCCCACATGTGAGAGGTGGAAGTTGTTCTTAGGAAAGCTTAACCCTTCCTAGAGTGATCATCCTAGGCTGCCTCATGTGGCTGGCCAATGTGGCTGTATGAGGTCTGGGCAAGGTGGAGGGTGGCAGTACCTTACCTGGCTTAGACTACTCATGATCCACTGTCTGGGACCAGGTCAATCATATCAGAACCCAATTGGGATGCTTTTAGCAAAGAATAGAGATGGTTGTATATCAGGTATGTGACTCTGTTTCTCTTAACTGGAGACAGAGAGGAAAGTGGAACTTCTTATTTTTCCCTCTTAACCTACAGGAAATTGGAGTAACTGCTGAGGAGAGAAAAGTGAAAGTAAAGTAATAATTAAGATTTTAATAGGGAAATCTGGGACTTATGTTTTCACATGGGGGACAATGTGCATCTTGGTGGTGAGCTGAAAAACACACCCTTCTACCCCAAATAGAATCCACATCCTAATCTCTAGAACCTTACATGTTAAAAAAAAGAAAAATGATATTTGTACCTATGGTTAAAACTCTTCAGATGGGAAGATGATTCTGTATTATGCTGCATCCTTATAGGATCAAGACATCAATCATCTGCATCCTTAAAAGAGCAAAGCAGAGAGAAATCACTCACCCCCCCAAACACATACAACCACACACATACAACCACACACACACACACACACACACACACACACACACACACACACTAAGAGAGAACATGAAACTACATTATGAGATGATAATTGGAGTAAGACAAAGAAATAAAGAAAAGGAAGAAAACTTTTAAAAAGACAAATACTTTCTTAACAAATAAACACTATGCTAGTAAGTTGCCTTGTTGCCATTTATGTATCATGGAACCTAAATTCATATATAAAATGTTCACAACAACAGAATATATACTTTTCAGTACTGTGGATTGAACCTGAGATACTCTACCACTGAGCCATATCCTCGATACCCCCTTTTTATGAGATAGGGTCTCTCTAAATTGCCCAGACTAGCCTTAAACTTGCAAACCTCTTGCCTTGGCCTCCTGAGTCGCTGGGATTACAGATGTATGCTACTGTCCCCAACCAGAATATATATGCTACTCATATATGTTTACCATCATTTCACAAATGAAAAACTTCATATGATGTGAAATTGAGCTATTTGAAATACTTGACATGGTTTAATGAATAACATCTTTTCATGAGATATTAAAAATGCATTTGGAGTGAAACGTTTCTTTCAGGTATTATCATAAAACAGTGTTTGATTCAATGGATTCTATGAGTCAGTGATTCAAGGGTTAAGACTGACTTTAGGTACACATGTAGTAGGATTCCTTATTCTAAAGATGGGAGAAATTCCATTGTTTTGTACTCTACTGTCAAATCTTTTAAAACCTGAGATTTCTGTCTTAAAATGACCTTATTCTAGGCAAAGTTCTTGGTCGTTTTTTAAGTTCAATATTTTATATCAGAAGGTAACACAGTTACTATTATCAACAAGACAAAGAGCACTTAAAACTTCCTCAATTATAGTTTTGAATTGAGAAATATGTATGAAATGTTCTTGTGGAAGCAGAAAGGGAAGAAGCTGGTAATGGTATGACAGCATGAAAGGAGCAAAGGCAGACTGAACACAGTGGTGCTGAAAGCAATCTTCAACTCTGCTCGCGCAGTGAAACTGAGGGATGAATTATAACTATGGGCTGTCCTGTCCTGGGTGGACAAATGTCTTTAAGTAGCCCATCAACAGTCCACCTATAACTGAAGTACACTTAATAGACAAGATATATAACATGGACCTTAAACTATATACAAGACCAAAATACAGCATTTATAATTCTTGTTCTTTTACAGAAAAACACCTGTATTTTGGAGATTTTCCCTTGCCTCCTCACCACGTATTCTTGTGATCCACATATCAATAGGGAGCTTAGACTTTTGATAAATTGCACATCATTGGAAATTAGGAAACTGATAAGAGTACTAGAAAGACACTTGACAAAGATTTCAGTCATCAGGGTGGCTCCTCAGAGGGAAGCCTGAATAACCAGTCATGCTGATTCAAGTGCATGTGATATATACATCAATTATCATTGTTAAAACAAACAAGATGTTCAGGTTGAATGTAATGTTATTGTTTAACAGATGATTACTTTTTAAGTATATTCGATAGTTTTAGTACTGTGTACTGCCTGTGTATGTCAAAGAACGAACAGACAAGACAGGGGTTTTATACTGGTGTACAAATCTGTAGAATCACATTTCAGTATATATGGGAGAAAGAATTTGGAAGTTGATATTTCAAAGTGAGTACACCATTTGCCTAAAATGTGGAGAACACATTATACTGTCAATTACCTGTAAACAATAGAATTACAATTATTCACTGTAAATCAGTGAAATGGTTTGGATGTTTTAATTTTTCCTTGGGAATCTGTTCCTGAAATTCTGTTCATAGAAACTATTGCCTGGTTCAAAGTTAAAAGACTTTAAACAGAAAATTGCTGAAAAGCCTAAGAATAAGTGGAATATTCTAGATGGGTTTATGTGCTGCTCCATCCACAAGGGAAATGGGGAGGTCACAATTCAGTTTGCAAGGAGTGTGGAAGCAGATTTGGGTACTTGCAGAATAGAAGCCCCTCGGAGCAATTGAGTGTGGAAACGAATTGTGCTCAGGATCAAAATTTTATGCAGTAAGGGAAATATTACCAAACCTAGTGGGAGAAGAGTCTTTCAAGGAAACGTTAGAAATTAAAGGGAAGAATTTTGTTCATGGAGATCATCAATTGCTTTGGTCATCTTAAATAGCTGAGTTAGAATGAAGAGATGAATAGGAACAGAAGAATGATTCTTATATAAGAGGCATGGACTATATTAGAAATGCTCAGGAAGGGAGGAAGAAGAATAAAATAACTGATAAGGATTGACAAATAATATTTAATAAAATCTCATGTCAGAAAGCATTGAGTAAAGTGGATACTAAGAGTATTTTTGGCATGCTTAAAAATTAAAGCACTAAATGAGATGGGCAATAGCTAAAGAGGATATATATATGAAATAATTATAATGAACACTACAATGTTAATGATGTTGGCTTCTTAGCTACTTCCAATCAAAACCTTTTCTGATATGTTTTTCAATGAACGCAAATTGCATTGTGCTTCTCCACAAGAAGGATTTATATCAAGTCCCTGATATTGCAGTGGATTTATTGTTATTAATGGTCTGAACAGGAATAGAGTTCATTTGAACTCCCATTTTGCTACTGAATGAGACAGCCAATCTATTTAAAACTATATTATGATTGAGTGGTCATAGTTGAGAGAACTGATTAGGAACTACTTCAACATGGAAAATGAAGAACTCATTAGCTTAATTTTCTGCCAACAGGTCTTTTGAGCCCTTTTAACCAGCACTAAGTTGTCATGGTGATGGCAAAAGTTAATAGTGGATTGGGTGAGAATTCTGACCTGACTCTCTCAAGCAGCTAACAAGGTTATTCTACCACAGAATTGAATCCACAGACTTCTGGAGCTTGCAAGGACAGGAATAATTTTTAATATTATGGGCTAAAAATGGAAGCATCTCCTTGGCCTTTCTGAACACTCTGACTTGTCTTTCAGTGATCTTTGGTGCTTGGGTCTTTTGATGACTTGAATGATCTCCTATGTTTTCTTTGGTGAGGGTTGTGCTATGGTACAGTTTTAGAAAAAGTCATTTATTTCGATGCTTCATCATGTCATAACAAAACCTCCAGCAAATACTGTTTCTTTTAGGTTTTAGAATCCAACTTTATTCTGCATTTTATATACAAATGACATAAATGCGCTAAGATTCAAATTTTTACAATTCTTTTCTGTCCCTTCTCTGTCTTGTAGAATCGTGTAGAAAATATTACAGAACAAGATCAAATTTGAATATGGAAGATTAAACGTTCTTATTTCTTTGACTGTAATCTGTGCCATCAGATTTATATACCTTCAAAATAAATTGGTAGAGTGGCAGATTAAGATGTGTGCTTAGTGTGATTCATACATCCAGTACCTGGTCCTACACTTAAATATGGTTTACACACTTACTGGAAATGCTTCAAAGAGAGTGATTTTTTTCCTATAAAATCACTAAAGCAAAGAAGATCAAGAGGGCTAAAGTAAAATCTCTGAGGATTTTGCCTAGGAGATGGACATTAGTGTTTACTTAAGGATAATCAAAAAATTACATCTTAGTATAAGCAATCTATCAGTCCTATTGTTTTGGGCTAAGCAGCACATCACTGCATCAGTTTTATGTGTACAAAATATGGGTATTTCCTTTTTTGCAAGCCCATCACTGCATTTATGATCCTTGACACACATCCCCAGCACAATAGCAGGGCTTTACTGTAAGTTAAAAAAAAAAAATACGTAATTCCTGGGTTATTGTGTTGCAAGTTGCTGGATCTGTAACTTGGATAGGGAATGAGTAATGAATGGCATATGTGTTCACATATAAAGAAATGTAAAACCCAAGGTCTACAGAGGTCATTAGGGTTTATTAATTTCAATGCCTGGCACTGGTCAATCTCCTAAAGACTGTCAAACAGATTATCATTTCTCTTTGCCAAGGCTGGAGGCTTCACGGGCTTTTATGATGGTCTTATTGGAGTCATTGTAATCAGGTCCCCCAGAGTTGGACCTCCACAACCTCCACTTACTAATTTGGTTCATCTGTATTCTCTCTCTCGCATCTACATTGTCTGGCAGACCTCACTGATGTTCTTTCCCTGTTCTCTTCTCATTTTTGCCTTTTATAATCTTCAACAATATTCTCCATACCTTGAATGAAATTTCTCTTTTCTTTTCCACTAAAAAAATCAGAATGATATCATACTCTTCTAAAAACCGGAGCTAGCAAAGCCAGCAATAGCTAACATAATGGGCCATAAATACAACAGTCTATTCAAGCCTAAAAGAATGTACCTTCACTTAAGGCTGAATGCAGGATACCATGGAATTGTGCTGAACTAAAACCTGTGATTTTTCCCTATTATTCTGATATCTTTTTCATAAAACCTATATAACCACATCACTGCTTATGTATCATTATTTTAGAAGTGTTTCCTTAGTACTTCATTGACATAGATCCAAAAGTTATTTAACAAAATGTGTTTTAAAACTCACTCAACTATAAAAAATGGGATCATTACCATTGATGGCACCTATTAAAATTTCATCTCCCAGACTGAAAGGAGGCCATTAAACTTTAACAATGATCTATGATTTTGAAACATATACAGTATACATTTTTGTTCAAATTGTACACTTAAATCACCTCGGTATAATATAACACAATAAACACTTGGTTTTTCACATTATTGATTATCCTAAAATCTGATTGTTCCTAAAATCTTCATACTGCAAAGATGTATGTGATTTTAGAGCATAACAAACTGTAGAAAATAAAAATTACTTGTATTATTATAATCCATCAGAAACCCTGTTAAACTTTTGGTAGATACACTTATTTAGCTTTTCTATCTATTCTTCAGAAAGATAGATACAAATTTAATTAAGCATTTCTATGAAACTGTATATATCAGGTAAATTTTATATATTATAGGTACAGACTATTTGATAATCATTTTCCAATTTAATAATAATGAATACCTTCACATATTGATACCCATATATGTAAAATCTTAACAACATCTTTGCATTTTGTTGTATGAATATGCCATGATTAATTTAACATCTCCTTTATGTGGGCATATTTAGTTTTATTCTATTTCAAACAAGTTGAAATATGCATGGTCATATTTTTGAGATATTCATTTCTGCATTATGTAACCTAAACACAAAATTATTTTGTAAAATCAGTTAGAGTTCTCTAATCAAGTTGACAGTCCAGATTAACTCTCATGATAAGTAAGCTCATATGAATTCCCAAGAATGTCACCCAGAAAACACTATTTTTTTTGCCTATGAGGTCATTTTAAAACCAGATTCCATAGATTGTAATTTCAAAATGTAGTCAATACAAAAATTGACATTTTTTGGAGTTCTGGCATCAAAGGACCTTGTGCTTACCAGGCCAGCACTCTCCCACTGAGCTATACCTCTAGTCTCAAATTTAAATATTTAAAATTTTTTGTACTAATTCTTTTATATTCAGTATGCATTTTACTATATCCATTATTGAAAAATAATTCATGTCTAGATTTGGTTAAATGTGATGAATTACTATTGACAAGTATAGTCACATATCCAGGATGTTTCAAACATACTAAAAGTTTCCCAATAACTAAATTGAGTATCAATTTTAAAATTTAAATTCAAGTCAATTTAAATTAAACTGAAATAAAAATTCAGTCATTTTAGCCATATTTCAAGAGATCAATAGTTTCGTTTGGCTAGTGGCCATGGTACCTACCCTACAGCATAGGTATAAAACTTGGTAGTATAATCAGAAAATTCATACATGATCTGGTCCCCATAAACTCTGTGGCCTCATTTTTTCTTTTTTTACCATTTTTCTGCTCATGTACTCTCAGCACTGTGACTTCCACCTCATTCTGCAATCATGCAGGCTCCATCTTCGTGTTGGCTGTTCTGTCTACTCAGAATGCTTTTTTCCCTCAAATAACCTCATGGGTTGCCTTTGCTATTTCATCTTTGCTTACAGGTGTGCTTATCAATGAGTGACCATTGCTACTCCATTCTTCCTTCTTGTTCTTGTCCTTTTTTATGTTTCTCATACTATCAACTTTTTCCTGTTATTGTCTTTCTCCCCACACTAGAATGTAAGCATTGCAAAGGCAAGGGTGTGTGCTCACTGCTGTGTCCTCAGGGCCTGGAAATGGCAGATGCTCTTTTACTTCATATGAAAGGTCATTTAAATCTTCTATTAACAGACTCTGTATGTACACGGGCTGTATGTGTGTGTGTGTGTGTGTGTGTGTGTGTGTCTGTGTGCATGTGTGAGTTCATGAACACTACTTCTCTCCCTCTTCCTCTTCTTTCTTCACTTCTCTCCCTCTTTCTCTTCTTTCTTTTACTCTTTTCTTTATGATCCTTAATCTATGAGCCACTTTTCCCTATGGTAACTTTTACCATTACCCTAATAGCTCTCTACCAATCCATTTTCATGATAGACCAGGGTTGAGAAACTTCCACTTCAAATATGGGCAATGCCAGTCTTAGATATTCTCATAAATATGCCCAGGAATTAAAAATTCTTGGCAAGAACTATTTGGAGCTAGGATTGAACAATGGTGCAGCTCAAATATAAGTTTTACCATGTAAGTGAGGATAAGTGATTTAAACAATTAATTATCTCTCATCTCTTCTGTTAAATAAAAATCAGTTATTCCCAAAATAGAGCTTATCTATGATTCTGCAATAGATTGTAATTATAGCCTCATGCATATATGTATTTTAGAACTCTGCATAATGAATACTTGGCTCTGAAGAGATCACATAAACTTAGAAAATTATATCAATATTATTAAAATAAGGATCAAATTATCAATAGCGGTATCAGCCACTTACCAATCAGAAAACTTGGATTACATTTATAAATATTTATTATAAACACTGATGATTTAATATAATGCAAATTCTTCATTATAAAAAAGTACCCATAATTGCAGAGGGAGTCATCTTTATTTTCAGAGAGCTCTCCTATTTTATTATATCTACTATAATCTTTCTGATGTATTTCCATAGATAATACAGAAATCAATAAAAGTTTTTGGCGAATGAAACTAGTTTAAAAAATATTTATCATCTTCTGGTAAGTTTACATATTCCAGTACTTTTCGTGATGTTGCAAAATAACTGCCCTCTGAGGTATCTTTCTCATTTGCCCATTTACTTAATATTACCTGCAGTGAATCCTGTAAGTTCTCAACAGGGTAATGTCTTCCTACGGCTACCACTGCCTTTGTTATTTCAGGATGGGTTTTCCTAATGCTTTCTAATTAAATCTCTATTTGAAGACTCTCAAGGGAGTCAGGTTGTAAAGCTGCTCATTTGTAGTGAAATTGAGCATATGGAATGTGTAATGTTGGACTTTGTGTCCCCGGAATAGCTTGCTATTTGAATTCAAGACAGCTAAACCCCATCTTAACATAGCGCACAAATAATCAGATTAAACAGAAAATTAGAATTGCAGGGGAACTGGTATTTTGCATTGTGGCCCTTGGCATTATCCACTGACTCTTCTTTCCATCTTCTCACGCTTTTTGCTTAGAAGCTTCTGGTGACATCTGGAGACCTAGGTAAATGTCCATTTCTTCTGGGAAGACTTCTTCTGGGAAGACTTCTTCAGTTTTCACAGGTGGTTTCTTATTTCAACATGCCACAGCCTTTTGTTCATGATTAGATGCGCAGCATTTTAGAAACTTGTAATAACCCACTATTTCTATCAGCTACAAACCTAGACTCCTCCTTGACTCCTATTTTCTCTCTTGCCTCATCTACCTAACCTGTGATCAGATACTTAGCATTTTAACCTACATGCAGTAGGCAGAATAAGGGTTCTCTAAAGATGTCCACATTCTAATACTTACTATTTGACCTTGAGCAAACTCTATAACCCTTTGTGCTTCAAGTTCTTCATATGTAAATTGAGGATTATAGAAATAGTATCTACTGAATATGGTCATGAGGATTAAATGGATATACACACAGAGAAGGTCTGGCAGGAAGTAAGCACTCCAAAATATAATTACTGTGAGCTATAATTCTTAACCTGTATTTTCTCATATGAACCTTGTAAAACTCTGATGTAAGTATTAACATTATTTTACTAATGCACATTAGGGAATTGAAAGTTGGAGTGCATAAATAACTGTGTGAGAGGAGACAAAGTAGTTAAAATTTCTGCATTCTGACTCTAAGATAGCATTGGTTTCCAATATTTATTTGGATGATACATTCTATTTATATAATCAATATAGACTTTCTTTTCAAAATTTGATTTAATTTTCCAGACCAAACTGTTAAACCTTTACATATGTAACAAATACATTAAATCTGTTAGAAGGACGAAACTAAATTTCCCAGCATATTAATGAAACTAAGTTATTTCCATTTAATAAGAAATAGATCCAGATCAAAACATACTCTTAAATATGGGCTTAAAGTGAAATAGCATGAGAATAAGTCTGATATTCATCTTTAAGCTTGTCTTTGATTTATAGCAAGGAAGAATAATATATCTTAAGAAATCAGTAGCTTGAGTATGTTGTCAATTTTGTAAGAACCAGTCAAATGTAGTTCTATTAAGTAAGAAGTAGTTGGATGGGCTTTTAGATAACAAACTCTATTAAAGTAAAATTATTCTAAGAAAGAAGGAGAAGAGCTTAGCTTAAGTACCTTGGGTCTCTTATATCTGAGGATTAGAATTTGTTCTTACCTAGCACATTTTATGAACTTTCATTTGGATATATTTACATAAAACGCTCTAAACTAGAATTCAAGAGTTAGGGCTAATGTGAGACCCAACAGGTCAAGAACCATAAACTATGTTTATATCCCCAATATTCTGCTGGTTCATTTATTTTTTCTACAAATACTCAGTGCTCACTATGGTCCACAAACTATCCTTAGGTCTTAGGATACAAAAAAGATCAAGACTTTAGAGTTTAAATTTCAGTCAGGGAAGACAAGCATTAAACAAGTAAATAAACATGTATGTACATAAGATCACTTAGATATACTTACACCAAGTGATTGTTGAGCCACTATTGAGAAAGATTCATTGCTATACCAATTTAGTTAGGCTTCTGAATCTTCTGTCAGACCCATCTGTGGCCTTTCTTATAAAAATGAGTTGAAGCAAAGATCCCAGCTAAGTTGGTTTGGCAAGACCCCCCTTCTACCCTGCATTCTCTATCTGATTATCCTTGATGTCTGATCAGGTTCCTCAGCCTTCATTGTCTGTCTTCCAGGAGATGCCTGATCACCTAACCTGCCTTCCCCAAGAATCCTGTTGGGTCTGTGTAGTCAGAATAACCTCTACCTGTGATGTCTCCTCTTACTAATTTCCCATCTATTTTGGGTATAAATTCTTTGGGTCTAAACATTTTCCATGCAGTGTGTAGAAAACTCTATTGCAGTGGTCCCTGTACCTATTTTCATGTTCCTGAATAAAGTCTGCCTTCCTTAGCATTAATGAGTACCTTGAACAACTATATTTTGTAGTTGCTAACTATTTTTTACTTTGTGTGTGTGTAATCACCATTTTGGAAAATAATTTTGGGAGACATTTTTATTTTTTAGTAGGAGAAACTGAGAAATTTATATATTAACCAGTCTCTCCAAATTTTTATAGCTAGTTGATGGTAAACCAGAACAAAACCACAAAGGTTCAGATTATTCAGCATAAATTTCATGCAGTTTTCATGATAATTCTTTAAATGAAATTTACATATAAAACCTACTACCATACTAATATATATCAACGACTTCACTGGGCTATATTTTTGCCTATGGCATGTAATTCTAAAAGTCACTCACTCTTCCAGCCAGATAGCACATCCTATGCCAGATTCAAAGTCTACTTTTCAAGAATCACAGCAGTTTTAGAAGTCAATTGCAATTTAAATAAAGGTGGTTGGCAGCAAGGAAAAGAAATAAATATACATTTTTATTTGCTTGTCTAGCACAAATTCTTTGTTTTCATGAGAGTTTCAGTTAAATACCTTTGTAAAATGATGTCCAGTTAACAAAACTCGAACTTCATTTATAAAACTTCTAATTTTTATTTGCAGTTCAAGATGAAAGATATGAAAATTAAGTATCTACTAACTTTGGAAAGTAACCAAATGTCTACAACTTCAGAGGAATTTTACTAACCATAAGTGATGAATATCTGGAGCAAGATAATCTATGTTCTGCTTGTTCTCCACCCATCTATGAGAAATATAGAACTTAGTCTTCTATACTTTCTGCCCAGTGCAATGTAGAGGAAGAGATTTGTAGCAATGAGCAATCTGGTTAGTTATCCATCTATTAAGTGGGAAGTATTTCCACGTTTCCTCCTTCCACTTCTATGTCACTCCATCTCAGATGCTGAAGATCGCTGAACTTGTCTCTCTGGTTGCCTGTAACATGGTAGAGAAAATATCTCTGAGAAAGACTTCATAAAGTCCAACAAAGCTGCAAATGAGCTGGATTAGCCTGGCTGTGAACCTAAGAACTGGATTACATCAACTCCCAAGTGGAAAAAGAACAAGGCTACAGGCAATCCATATTTCATCTTAGTTGGTAAATTTTGAGTGTAAGTTTCTTTTTGAAGAAAAGTAGACATGAAGCAACAAAACAACAAAGAGAAAATTAAATAAATTGAAATTCATCAAGAATGAAAGAAAGATAATAATTAAAAGGACAAATTTTATTTTGGAGGTCAGATACTTGGGATATAAGAAGAAAAATATTTTTTTGGAGGAAGAAAAAGGTTTGGAATAAAAGTAATAATCAAGTTATTGTAGTAATCCTATTGTACATCACAAAAGGACCAAACTTAAAACTACTCAATACTTTTACAAAATCTCTTCTTTTATTTAAATATAAACTCAACAGAAAGAACACATATCATCATCATCCCTAGACTCTGGTCCCCAAGGTTATTTTCTCTGGGACAGGAAAATAAAAGTTGTAAAGTTTAGATCATGAAATTAGATTGAGAGAGGAGGTCTTTCCACCCAGAGGTAATCTGTGGGCTTCTATGTATATGTGTACACCCATGAAGTAAAAGGGTGATTGGAGTCCTGATCAGAATCTCTAGAGAACAGAATTATGTAACGTTAGCAGCCACCCCCAGAACTGCAGTGCAGGAGCTTCTAGATCAATCCAGGAGATGTACAGAGCAATTTAAGCTGATACACTAGAAAAGTAAAAAGTTATATAGTACTACACTGTCAAGTCATTTGCAGCTGTTTCCATCCTTTTAGGCCACCTGTGAGGGTGTTTCTTATTAAACATTTTACCCTGTTGTATGATGCCACTCACCTGTTACTCTTAGATTGGGTCAGTGATGGATGCCTGTCTCCAGCATCATCCACTTACAGGTTGTTGGTGGACCGGAGGTGGCTCCATACTGGATGTCGACTGATAGTTCTAGTTGTTCTTTATGAGGCTCATGAAGGAAACAGGCAGAAGGAAAGGTAGACGTTGAGTACACACAGAGAAAATGTAGTAAGCAGAAAGCATGCAAAACAGAAAGATTACAAACTACCGGAATGGTATGAATCTACATCATGCACAACCATAGAAAGGAAATAATGTACTCCATTTGTGTACAATGAATCCAAATGCAGTCTGTAAAAAATAAAAATTAAAAAAAAGATACAAACTAGCAGAAATAAGGAGATAGAGAAGAGAATCAGGGGAATCCTTAGGTTACACTAGAGTAGACGTTTCAGACCTGAAGGGAAGGGAGATAGTGACTGTCTGTCAGAACCCAGAGACAGGAACTCTCTGAGTCGGAGTTCCTGCCCAGAGCTATGTACTCTGTGGGAAAGGCAGCCATCCTCCAGCAACACGGCTTCCAGGCCTGAGGAATAGACTCCTGGACTCATTGGTTCCCTTTGCTCTCCAATCTTCTACTGGTTCCTTCCTTAGATAGAATCCTGCTAAAGCCAGAGGCAACAGAGCCGTTAGCATGATGGTTCATATAAGTTGGGTCAGTCTTCTAGGGCCCAGCATGGGAAAAGTTAAACAAAGTGCAGCTCCAGTTCATCCATCATACGTAAAGGTGAAAGTCTTTAAATTATTGTGATGAAGAAAAAAAAAAAAAAAAAGCCTGGCAAATACATATTTAAGGACATAAAGTACGGTGCCTATCAGGACTGGAAGATTAGTTTCATATGTCCCTTAAAATGTCTTTCTAGAGATTTTTAACTTGAAGATCGATGTATGGTTTCAGGCTGTGCTTGGATATAAAAGCCCAGACAAAATTCTGCTATTATTTTGATTGGAAAAATGCTTGTTTTCTCTCTAGAGGCCCACACCTTTCATTGAATTCTTTCAGACATTTAAAGCCAAAAAATGTTCAGAACTATGAATCAGTATATATTCAAGATGAAAAGAAATTTTATACTCTTGCAGATTGTTTCCATGTAAGATAGAAAAGACAATCATGGGCATGAATATATGCTCACGGTGACCTTAGAAAACCTTGCTTTAGCCAATGCAAATACAAACTAAGATTAAAAGCACAAGAAATGAAATACCGTGTGATCAATGGCAGATGGAGGATATTAAAACTGATTAAATATAAGATTGAAGTAATTGTCATAATTATGGTTACAAAATGGGATAATTAAAGAGAAATACAAAATTTAATATAATTTGATAGCAATTATTTGTGTAAAAACAATCATTCTGTCATATGAAAGACTGGCAGACGGAGAAGAGGGGTGGAAAATAGGGGATAAGAATAAAAGGTTCTAATTTCTTAGACTTGTATAAAGATGAGGCAAAAGATGACTTGTTATTGATTTTAAAATTACACACTGAATAGGGGTTGAGGTTGTAGCTCAGCGGTAGAGCGCTTACCTAGCACGTGGGAGGTACTGGGTTTGAGCCTCAGCACCACATAAAAAATAAACAAATTAAAGTTATAAAAGAGCTATCAAGCATTTTTATGAAAAACTATAAAATGTTGCTGCATTTATTGGCATGTTTTAGTAGGTATACGTAACTAGCATGTTTTAATAGCATCTAGAACATATGATCCAATCCTAAAATACTATATGTAATTTCTCAAATTATATTTATATTTCTGGGGAGACTGAGAAAAGAGACTTTTCTTTTGACTGAATTTCATCAATAATGATAATAATAATTATTATTTGATGTGATGATTACATAGCATGCATTTTTAAATTATTTTAAAATTTTTACAGACTGCATGTTGATTCATTAAACACAAATGGGGTACATCTTTTCATTTCTATGGTTGTGCACGATGTAGATTCATACCATTTGTGTAATCATACATGTACATAGGGTAATGATGTCAGTCTCATTCCGTCTTTCATACCTCCGTCCCCTCCTCCCTCTCATTTCCCTCTATGTAATCTAAAGTTCCTCCATTCTTCTTTCACACCCTCCCCCTGACCTCCATTATATATCCTGATTCACTTATCAGGGAAAACATTCCATCTTTGGTTTTTTTGGGATTGGCTTATTTCACTTAGCATGATATTTTTCAATTCCATCCATTTATCTGCAAATGTCATAATATTATTCTTCTTTATGGCTGAATAATATTCCACTATATGTATATAGTGGAATATATAATATATATATATCACAGTTTCTTTATCCATCCACCTGTTTAAGGACATCTAGTTTGGTTTCACAATCTAGCTATCGTGAACTGAGCTGCTATAAACATTGATGTGGCTGTGTTACTGTAGTATGCTGACTTTAAGTCCTTTGGGTATAAACCAAGAAGTGGGATAACTGGGTCAAAAGGTGGGCCCATTCCAAGTTTCCTGAAGAATCTCCACACTACTTTCCAGAGTGGTTGCACCAATTTGCAACTCCACCAGCAGTGTAAAAGTGTGCCTTTTCCCCCACATTCATGCCACCATCTATTATTGTTTGTGTTCTTGATAATTAGCCATTCTAATTGGAGTAAGATGAAATCTTAGAGTTGTTTCTCTAATTACTAGAGTGTTGAACACTTTTTCATGTATTTATTAATTGCCTGTGTGTCTTCTTCTGTAAAGTGTCTGTCCAGTTCCTTGGCCCATTTATTAATGGGGTTCTGTGTATTTTTGGTTAATTTATGAGGAACTTATAAAACTTTATACCAAATATACATAGCATGCATTTTTAAAAAACATTATGCATTTATATGATACATTATATATTATTGCTATGTTATAACTTTTAAAATGATATGATTCCAGTACTGTAATTAACAAATGAATCAGTAATAATCCAAAATATTATTTTGTGCAATAATAAAAAAATCTTTCTAGAATTAATATCAATAAAAGCAATCAATATTTGAGAAAAATGCACTTGACTACCTTGAAGAAACTACTTACAATAGAGATTTTCCTAATTTTCTATACAATTATGTAATTAAAAAAAAATAAGTTATTTCCCATCCTCCCTTGCAATTAGACATCATGATGTGGCAGTTCTGGCTAAAAATGCAATCAGCAGTAGCATGCTGGGATTTCTTTGGAACACACGTAAAGGCAAACACATGCACATATTTCTCCTCTTTTCCTTCTAGTAACTGGCTGAAGTATAAATGTAATGACTGGTGGTAGATTAGCCAACCAAGATGAAGAAGTAGAAGCCAAATGATGCAGGCAGGAGACAAAGAAAAAAACACGCAGAAGGTGCTTAGACTCATAATGACTAAAGACCATTTTCGCCATTGCTTTTCTTCAGTGACACACGAGAAACATAAACTGCTCTCTTATTTTTGTTACATTACCAAGTTGTACATTTTCTCTTAAGGATGAACCATATCTCAGTATCTTTGTTTTGATTTCTTTTTGTCGTGAAATAATTGTTTTTGATCCCATAGATTTTGACTGACATCAGAACGTGAGACAGAGATTGATAGAAGACTTTGCATTTTAAAAAATTTAAGAATATTTTAGATAATAATATAACAAATATTCAATACCGCCAAACTTAGGGAACAGGACTATTTTAAATATTATAGAATTTTCCTCTGTATTCCTTATGGATCTCTTGCTCTTTTTCCATCTTCCATGACCCATTCTCCAAGAAGCCTTAACTACTGAATTTGGTGTTCATCATTCTCACATTCATAATTTTACTACAGATTGATTTAATTTTTTAGATTTTTAAACTTAATACCTAGGGCTCCTGTCTGCATGTACTCTGATGGTTGCTTTTTCTCTAATTATCATAGTTACTCAGATTAATCCATGATCATATTCATTCCCCCAGTTCATTCATCTTCACTGTGATATCACACCCTTTAGTATAGTATAATTCATTTATCTATTTTTTTCTTTGATGGTCATTTACATTGCTTGTATTTTTTCATATAAGAATAAATGCTGTTATGAAAAGTTTTATGTCTTTTTGTGAGCAAGTGACAGTTTCATTACTGCAGAGCTGGTGGTGGAATTTTTATGTCATTTTTGTGTATGTGTATTCACCTTTAGCTGTTTTTGTAAAAATTGCACTGCAAAGTTAAAGGTTCCCCAAATGTATATCAACACTTAGTATTGGCAATTTTAAAAATTATCAATGTTTTAATGGTGAAGTGATAATTCTTTTTACTTTGATTTGTGTATAATTTGCACTAACAGTGCGGCTAAGCTTTTCATGTGTGTCTAAGTCATTTAGGTTTTCACATTTGTGAATTTCCAGTTGGTATATTTGCCCAAATGTCTACTTTAATTTTCATTTTCTTAATGTTTTTTTACATGAGAATACATTCATTATTTTTAAAATATCATCAATTAATGTTTACTAAATTTCTGCAAAAAGAACTTCTGCTTATGTATCAGAGATATTTAACCTTCCATACAACAATCTGTGTCCTCATTATGTATGAAATCTGTGTCAGCGTTATGTATGAAAATTTGAGAGAGTGATAACTTTTCCGATTTTACCTTTGTGATCTATCTTTCATGATTGGAGACTCTACCAGCTCAGAGTTTGTAAGGGGAAACAGGAATAGAATAAGCAGAATTTTTCCCACTCCGTTTTATTCCTCCCCTGTGGCTGGTTGTAACCTAAGTTTCTTTCAGGCTCTTGTGGAATTGCTGACATAAAAACACAAGGAGACTTTATCAGCAGGAAAGATTGATGGGGTAAGCCCTGCTACACCTTCCCTGTGCTGGGGACCAGATGAGGCATTCTTCCCTGGGCTCCCTCACCACTGGGGACCCCTCTACCAGCACCCTGGAATGTAATTAAACCACCTGTGTTATTCATCAGATACTAGGATCACAGTCCCTGACGGGGATGAAATCAGTCCACAGATCCTCATTTTATATTTTGTAAGGAGGCAAAGGATACATGTTTTTCCTTTAAATATGTATGTTTTGTATGATAATACTCAAATGATACAAAGTGCAAAAGGTACAAAAGAAAACACAAGAAAAATCCTCCCTCTCACTCTGATGTCTCCCTCCTCTTATCAAATAACCAATATTAACAATTTTACACATAATTCTGGTCATATTATAGATAGAATATCTTCATTTTAAAATAACTATTGTCATTCTATTCACATGGAAATGCATTCCGGTAGGTAGAATAATGGTTCCCAAAGATGTCCTTGTCCAGATACCTGGAAACTATGACCATGTTCACTAAGATGGAAAAAAAGCACTTTATGCCTGTGATCACATGAATACTTACGTGTGGAAAACCTTAAAGGTGTCCAGAGATGCATGATGTCAGGACAAGAATGAAAGAATAGGGGAGTTCTGCTGGCTTTGATGATGAGAGAAGAGAACCATGCTCTGAGGGATGAGGGTGACCTCCAGAATCTGTCAAGGCAAGGAAGGATTTTCTCCCAGGCTTCCAGAAAGCAAGACCATCCTGGCCACACCTAGAGTTGCCTCAGAAAAAACCTTGTAAAGCATCTGACCACGGAACTGTAAGATGACAAGTCTGTTAACATTTGTCACAACACCAACAACCGAAAACTAACATAATACCTATGACTTTCATTTTCATTTGTTTTAAAAAAGTAATTCAATATTAGTACATAAAGGACTCATTTTGCTTCAATTTTATTTTTTATAGCTACATAGTATCCTACTTTATCATCAAACTATAATCACACTTACTATAGCCTAAATGTTTGTGCCTTCCAAAAATTCTTATGTTCAACCTTAATAACCAGCGTGCAGGTGTTTGGAAGTAGGGCCTTTGGGAATTGATCATGTCATAAGAACAGAGCTCTCATGAATGAGATGTCTCCTTTTAAAAGAGTTCTGAGTGATCCTAAGACCCTGGGTGAGGTTATAGGGCAGGGAAAGGAACTACTGAAAAAGAAATGTGTGGGACCTACAGAAAGCGGAAGGGGCAAGGAAAGGGATTTTCTTTTGGGGCTTCAGAAAGGAATGTAAGTTTCCTTCCGTTCTTCCTTCCTTCTTTCCTTCTTTACAAATGCTTAGCCATGTTCATTTATCCAGGGCTGGTGAATAATTTTTTTAAAAATTGTTATGTCAATGCTTTGTATCACTAAGAAAAACAAACATTTTTAACTTTGGCTTTGATTTTAGAATCTTTGTCAATGCAGTTTTTTAAAAATGATAAATTTAAAATCATGTATATATATATATATCATATATATAATTTTTTACTTCTATGAATTATTTTGTATTTTAAAGATTTTATATGTATCTTTGGTTCTCTGTTAGTCTTCTTTCTCTTATTGTATTAAATACCTAAGATAATCAGATTATAAAGAGAAAGGGTTTTTTTAAGCTTACAGTTTTAGAGGTTTCAGGGCAGGTTTGGTTGACTTCATTGCTTTGTGCCTGTGGCAGGCAGTCCATCATGGTAGGAAGGCATGGCAGAGCAAAGTCACTCACTTCATGGCCAGGAAGCCTCATAGAGGAAGAGAAAGGCCTGGGGTCACACTGTCACCTTCAAGGGCCCACCTCCACTGGCTGGAAGTCTCCTCAGTAGACCCCATCTCTTTAAATTTCCACCAGCTCCCAATACAGCCTCCCTGGGGACCAAACTTATGTCGCAGGGACCTTTATGGGGAAACTTAAAACCCAACTATAGAAGATTAACCATCTATATCCTGATGAAAGCTATCAATACTTCATTTTTACTTTTTCCAAGAAGAATACCTAGTTATCCTATCAATATTCATTGAATACCTATGTATATTTTTATCAGCATATTAAGCAACAATTTCCTTTAAATTCAAAATCTATAAATATTTAACAATGGACTTATTGCACATAGCTGAAAGTGGTTAGCTTCAATTTCTATTAATTGCGCTAATATATATTAAGATTGTCTAAAAGAGTAATGTATACTCTCTATTTTTATAAAAGTATAGATAATTTAATTTAATATAGGTTGGCAGGAGATGTGTAGACCCCATCTGGGTTGACTGGAGAGCATACACTTATTTATCCAGTGCTCGTACCTGGGCTAAAGGCCTCTCTTTTGGGGGGACTTTCCTCTGTCCCCTATTCCTGTCATGTGTGTGGTTATTCCATGTCTGAGGTGGTGAACACCACCCAGAGATAATGTTGGAAATATATTTTGCTTGGGCCCAGTCAGGGAGAGTAATTCATCCTGGCAAGCCATCACTAAGGGTGTCCCTGTTTGCTTGTTCCTGTGTTTGTTTATTTATTTAGACTTTGCTAGAGGAAAAGAACCTTTGGCACACTGATTATTATACCCAGAAAATATGATGGTGGAAGCTGCCAGAGAGGCTTGTTTTCAGCTGGCTGAACAATGTGGCCTGAGGGAAGAAAGTCCACGAACACAGAAGATGAGGCAAGGAAATGTCCTGGATGATTCTGAATCTGTGGCTTGCATCACTGTGGTCCCGCTTCCTGTTCTGTACAGATCTTGTGTGTTGCTTTTCATTCTGTGATCTGTATTAGTATCTGATCAGCATCAAATGCCCACCCTGCTTTTTTTTTGTTGACTTAAAATTTTTAAAAATGTTGCATTGGTGTGTTATAATTATATATGGTAGTGGGATTTGTGGTTACATTCATTGTACATGAACACAACATAATTTGGTCAATTTCATTTTTTCCTTTTTTTGTGGAGCTGGGATTACCCCAGAGCTTTGTGCATGCTAGGCAAGTGCTCTGTCACCAAGTCAGAGTCCCGGCCCATGTTGGTTTAATATTGATTGATTCCGATGCTTAGCATTTATGTAACCATGACTAAAATACGAATACTGCTTTGAAAGGTGAAACATTCTCTTTCTGAGCAGTTGTTCGTGAAAACAGCTTTATCATTAATAAAACATAAGTAGTCCATTTAAGTACTTCCATTGTAATATATTATGCCTAATATGTGAGAAAATTTTGCCAGATGCATAAGTAAAGCATCTGGTTCCATTTTGGATGTCTTTAGACTTAAGTAGAAAGCTAGGAAAATGATTATCAGGGAATAAAAAAGTAGACTGGCACCATGTTGATTTCTAAATTCCAAAGTTTATCATTCAGCTGTCAAGTGAGTTTTTAATAGTTTTATATATTGAATAGAAAGCTCATGTAAAATACACAGGGCTCTGTCTTGTAATTAAAATAGTGATTATTCTATATATCTTAAATGATAATATCAGACTCATTATAGTGATTTTAAATATCCTACAGTCTTTCAATATCTCGTCAAATCTTACTCTGCCAGGAATGATACTTGGAATATATTTGTAATGCAAATTTTTTGCTGAATACTTGATGAATATTTCTGAGATAGTTATGACTGCCTTTCTCATTCATCCCTGAGACAGCTGCCCTAGTTCATTGCTTGACACATCCACAGCAGGTCAACTCAACAATCTTCTTACTGATCCCACTGCATACACCAGTCCTTTCAAGTTTTCTGAAATGTTATGATTTAGATATTAGACGTACCCCAAAAATCTCACGTGTGAGGCAATACAAGAAAGTTTAGAAATAAAAGGATTGGGTTGTGAGAGCCTAAATCTAAACAGTGCATTAGTACCCTGATAGAAATTAAGTGGATGGTAACTGGAGACAGATAGGGTGTGGATGGAGGAGGAGGTGAGTCATTGGAGGTGTGCCTTTGGGATATATATATTTGTCCACGGTGAGGGGATTCTCTCTCTCTCTCTCTCTCTCTGCTTCTTGGTGTTGTGCTCCCAGCTGCTTTTCTCTGCCACATTCTTCTACCATGTCATCCTGCCTCACTTTGAGACCTGAGAAATGGAGTTGTCCACCTATGGACTGAGATGAAACATCATCTGAAACCAAAGTACCCAAATAAACTTTTCCTCTCCTAATTGTTCTTGTCAGATCCATCAGTCACAGCAGCCAAACGACTGACTAAAACTTGAAATGACATCTAAAGCAAAGCTCTGAACAATCTGCTATTTGTCAATGGTTTTCCAATTCTAAAAGGATAAAGTACTATCTATGCAGTATAACTTCAGTGAGATAAAATACTTTTTTTTTTTTTTTTTTCCTGCATACTTTCTTTCCAGTGCTGGGGATTGAACCCAGGCAGTTGTGTTTGTGAAGCACTCTGCCAACTGAGCTATATGCCCAGCCTAGATAAAACACTCTTTTTTTCCCTGCCCTCTGGTTTTATTTCTCTTTCTCTCTCTGCCATTTTTACATTTCAATGCATAAGCAAAGTAGTGATTTAGTAGATAACAGGCTTAACATCTTTGTAGAAAATGAATGTGAAGAATTCAACAGGTTGACAAAATTCTCAATCCACAAAATTAAGATTCACTATTAATCTTATTCAAATGATTTTGATAGATTGAAATGTTAGTACACAATAAGATAATAGCAGGTTTATAGGAAACATAAAATGTGTTCTAGCACCTGTGTAACTAAACCTACCATGTAGCAAGATGTCTATCATATTCTTTCTGAAATCTATAATTTTGTATATTTTAGTAAAATTTACTCTTTTTCTTTTTTTTATTATTTTTATTTAGCTTTTAATTTTTACAGACTGCATTTTGATTCATTGTACACAAATGGGGTACATAATTTCATTTCTATGGTTGTACACAATGTAGATTCACACCATTTGTGTAATCATACACGTACATAGGGTAATGAAGTCTGTCTCATTCCACCATTTTTCATACCCCCCTCCCTCTCATTTTCTTCTACATATTCTAAAGTTCAACACTCTTAAAATTACTTTCGTTGTATCATATGCCTGCTGTGCCTATTATTTGTGTCATTCAACTGGAACCTGCTAGAATTTGGATAGTGTTGTCAGGCATTAAGCACCTTCTAATGTATCATATCTTGGAATATTCCACATCTAATAGATGTGAATACAGAGGAAATGGTTGGATATTATAATTGAATCTTTATAAAGCCAGAGTTAGAAGGTTTATAAATTAAGCCCTCTGAAGCAGATGCCTGATTGAACAACTATTTTCCCCAACTGTGAACTCTAAGGGATGAGCATAACATGGGAAAAACAACAATCACATGATATCTAACAAATAGCTCTAAGACTAACATATCATTTTTGCTAAATATTATACAGTAGTATTTATTTTCATTTTTAGTAGCCTACAGGATTCTCTTAATAGAAAACAGAAAATATTATCATGACTCTTAAAACATGAACTAACAGTATTATTCCCCTTTTATGAGAGGTAATTGATCAACTAAAATTTCTTTTATTCAAAATTTATCAGGTTATGAATTATAAGTGAAATAGTATTATCTTTATAAATTACATTTGTTTTAGCTAAACATATAGTTGAAAACAGAAAAAAAATTAATCTAGACCCCAGAAATTTGTGACCCTACTAATACCTCAAGTGTATAGACTCACTGTTACGAACTGAAAACTTACATTTCCCCCAAATAAATATCTGAAAGCCCTACACTCAATGTGACTGTATTTGGAGATAGAACCTGTGAGGAGGTGATAAAGGTTAAATTAAGTTGTAAGGGTGGGGTCCTAGTCAGATGGTATTAACGCCCTAATACGAATGGGCACTAAAAATTTGTTCTCTTTCTTTACCAAGTGAGGATAAAATGAGGTGTATGAGACAAGAAAATATTTCACATCAGAAACCAAATTGGCTAGTACCTTGATCTAAGCTTCAAAACTAAGAAAATACTTTGCTACTGTTTAAGTCACCCAGTCTTTGTTGATTATTTTTATGGCAGTTTGAACTGGCTAATTTTTTTCTTTTCTTTTTTTCCTTTCCTTTTTTTTTTTTTTTTTTTTTTTTTACCAATTGTATAATAGAGTGAGGTGATTTTCAAGAAAACACTAATGTTGGAGATATGTTTATATCCCACAGGTGTCCACTCCTTTATTAGTTGGTTCCTTTTCTACTCAATTTGGCTCTAAGATATATAGGTTCAAAACTCCACCCTTTTATCCAGGGCGTGTATATCTCCTTGCCTGGAACCACTTTCTGTGGGTGGTCAGGGACTCAGCCATGGCCAGGACAGCATTTCCACTCTTTTGATTGGACAACCTGTGAGTGAGGCCTTGTTAGCGTGGAGAATCATTATCTTCCTTCCCTCAAAGTTACTGAGCACTTACCCATAGGGAACCTCCTAGTGCTCCTCCCAGTCCACTGAACCCAGCTCCTCCTGGGACTCCTGCCAGACTCTGACCTCTCAGAGGGACTGAACACAAGCATTTGAACTCTGGCACCGTTTCTTTCCCTTGCCACCTCTTCACTGAATATCATTCAGGGAAAGGGAAAAAAATAAACAAAAAATAGTACCTTTCTTTCATAATATGGCTTCTTCCCTTCCCTTAATTAGGTTTGATGATTCATCCAAAAAGTTGATTAACCTTCATGAAGAGACCTCATCTCCAACTATGAGCAACAGAAAGATTTACCTGTCATGGTTTAGATAAGAGATGTTCCCCCAAAGCTCATGAATGAGAGAATGAAAGATCATTCAGAGGGGGAAATGGTTAGATTATGATAGCCTTCATCTGATTTTTTTGGGTTAATTCACTGAGAGGGATTAACTGCATGATAACTGTAGGGCGTGGCCGGAAGAAGTATGTCACTGGGAGGAGGTGGCTTCTGGTTTTATGTTTTGTCCCTGGTGACCAGAGCCTTCGTGGCTTCCTGTTGCCATGTCCTGAGCTGCTTTCCTCTGCCACACCCTTCTATCCTGATGTTCTGCTTTACTTCCTGCCCAGAGCAGTGGAGTTGGCCATTCAAGGACTGAACCTTTGCAACTGTGAACTGAAATAAACTTGTCCTCCTCTAAATTTTTCTGGTCAGGTCTTTGGCCACAAGAATGCACAAGCTGACAAAAACATTGTCTTTCATCCTGGAAGGGAGTGAACATTATTTTGTTACTTCTTGGTATGTTTCCCATCTCCAGAAATGGGCAGAAGAGTCCCTCTTTAGAGTAATAAAAAACAAAATGTGATGAATTATCAGCGATTCAAAGCTGGGTATACTCAATTTGTTCAAAGGTTTTTATTGTTGTTTTTGCTTTCACCCTTTGGAGCATCCTTCTCCGAAAACCAGGTTAACTAATACATTTTTCATTCTAGGCCTAGTGCAAGTACTTAGTAAATGTTTGATTAACAAATGAATACATGTACCAGTAGCTCCTGGATGGAAATGTTTCCTCTGGGAGAAACTACCAGAGTCTCTCCAGTGCCTTTTGCTTAAGAAATTGTTGAAACCATTCCTTTCCAATTAGCAGTGCGTCCTTGGAGATTTCAGCCATGTGACTGTCCCTGTGATAATTCAGTACCTTCTTCCACCTGGTGTTCTCTCTCCACTGCTCAGTGCACTCACAGCCATCCTGGACATATCATTGCAGTCATTCTGGACCCCTTTAATTGGAAGGAATGGTTTCAGGACAAAGAGTACCAGACTAATCAAGGGAGCAGAATATGCCACCCCAAAATATACTACTTGAGCTTAAGCATTATTTTGAGCTAAAAGTGCTTGAAAAACACTCTGCCTGTTTTCTTAAGAGCAGAGATATAGTTCCCATGTGGAAGATGTCCTCCCTGTTCCAAAGGAAAGTAATATTCTTATTGCCAAGAACCAGAAATTGAAACTGGAAGGATTCTGTACAAACAGTCCTTGTTGTTAAAACATTTCTATCTTCCTTTAATCTCTTTACATAGGTTACTTTTACATACTTTCCTGTCTTTTCTCAAGCTACTGTACAAACATTTAAGTTCTGGCACTTCTTTGGAACTTCACATCTTTTAAGGGCTCCCATGTCATGTAAAACTTGAATAAAAATGTATGTTTCTTCCTGTTAGTCTGTCCTATATCAATTTAATTCTCAGGTCCAGCCAAAACCTCCAAGAAGGTAGAGGTAAAGTTCTGCCTCCTGTACATGCAGATTTTCTGATCTCCCAGAACTTTATCCAAGGAAATGATCTAACATCTTCTCAAAATAAAAAGTTTTCCAATCTTTTTTGTGACTCTTTTATTCCTCCTTGGCTTCCTGGTGCCCTTCCTGGATATATGTGGCAGTCAGTTTTGCATCACTATGACCAATATACTCGACAAGAACAACTTAGAGGAGGAGAAGTTTGTTTTACATGGAAGTTCATGGTCAGCTGACTTCATAGCTCTGGGCCAGAAGTGAAGTAGAATATCATGGTGGAAGGGTGTGGCAGAGGAAAAAATAGCTCAGGACCTGGCAGCCAGGAAGCAGAGAGAGAGAGAGAGAGAGAGAGAGAGAGAGAGAGAGAGACAGACAGACAGATAGACAGACAGACAGACAGACACAGAGGGAAAGAGTCAGTACCAAGACCAGGGATAAAATAACCCCAAGTACATAACTTTGTGACTTTCTTCCTCCAGCCATGCACTATCTGCTACATTAATCCATTCAAATTATGAATCCATCGAACTGATTACTGATAAGGTCAGAACTCTCACAATGTAATGATTTTATCTCTCAGCATTCCTTTGTCTCACACATAGCTTTTGGAGGACACCTTATATCAAAACCTTAACAATAAAGTAAGTAAGTAAAATTTTGGCCCTACCCTTTGGTCCTTTCCTCTCCTCAGTGGTAACAGAAACTAGTTCCTTAATTTACACACAGGCAGTAAACAATGATAAGACAAGTAGGACCTTGCCAAAGTTCCTGTCCTATATCCTATGTAAATAACACTGCCTGGAGAGCTGCTTTAAGCATTTTTTATGAACAGTTTTATTGGAGGGATGAAACTTGGATTCCTCCCTAGACCTGAAACTTTAGCTACACCAGTAGCTATTTCAAATTACAACTATCCTGGTTCTAAATAAATCTGTGGCACTGCTTCAGATATGCCTTTTGAAAACTTTTCATGTGTTTTCCATGTGCATGCTTGGTTAAGTCCTACTCTTGGATGCTAATCACTATAATCAAACATTCCTGACTTCAACCATTAGCTTTTAGACCAACATGTTTCCTATCCACAGGCAACTCCCTTGACATTTATCACCCTTATAAACTGCAGAAAATATTGCCTCTTTCCTCAAATGTGTGTGAAAATTAATATAATGCACCTACAGTGCATAACATGGATATCTGATAAATGAAATTATTATTATGAAACTAAGTAGTGTGACCCTATTCCCAGGAAGCAAATGAAAAATGTATCTATTCATTATGATAGTGAACAGGAATAAACATCTTTTAGAGAAAGGTAAAGCTGACAGTCCTCTGAAATATTTTGTTCTGGAAAAGCTCATTTGGTCAAAAGATGGTCTTAGAATGAAATCCAATAAAATATAGGCTAAGTCTATGGAAAGAGCTATCACAGAACCCAATGGAATTCAATTTAATTCTATTCCTAAGCTTATAAATAAGTGCTGGAGTTGCTTTTCTCCATTTAAAGTGCTTTCAGCCAAGACAAACAGCTCAAATCCTTTTATTTTCCTTTAGTCGCCCTTAAATGAACACCTTAGTTATTTCTGACATCTCTAATCCAACCTGGGGTCCTCCATACATTCTACAGCTGCTATTTATTTCCTCAGAGTCTAATGGTTCCTGTCCTTCTAAAAGATGAATTCAGAAGCCACTTCCGGATTTCTAACTCACGGTTGCTTTCCAATTGGGAAATTTAGTTCAAAACCCATCATATAGCAAGTAGTAGACCAAAGCTCCTTTATTCATGGAAGAGATATGAGGCTGGAAAGCAAGCTTGCCTCATTATTTCTAACTAAAAGATGAAGCAACAATTATGGAATTCACACATAGTGAAGCATAGCAAAATTCTGGGCTACAACACAGAAGGCTTCTTTTCGCACAGTAATGCAGGAAACATTGTGAAGGTAAAATCTTCAGGGGAATTCAGATTTAGAAATCAGTTTCCTAAGTCAGGGAAGTCGATATACCCCATCCCACTGCTGCATCTCCCAGTAGAAGTTAACTTGGCTAGAGATGGCATTCACAGATAAAACTCTAGAAAGAGAAAGATTCTTCTAACCAAGGGTTCCCTTCCTTTTGGAAGCCTCACAATACTTTTATTATAGAACTGCATCAATTCATGCGTAAAAATTCAATACAGAGATAGAGTGACACACATATAGTCAATAAAGACCATAAAGATGCTCTTCAAATAATGGTAGATAGGAAATGGTCACTTATCTGACTTAATGGAAAGTTCTAATTCAATTAAGCTACCAAGTGGATTAAAGGGTATATCAAAAATATGGTCCATACCTAAAGGAGAAAATAGCATGACTTGTTTTAGTCACTTTGGTTTCATATTTCAATAATTTGTCAAATAATAAAAAATGTAATAGATGTTATATAATAACTCTAACTTTATTATATAGAGGTATGCATGTGATACATATACAGTCATGCTTCATTTTTCATCAAATTCTGTCTTATGAGTCCAGATATTACCATTTAAATGTTGTTGCTTAAAAAGTTCCTTCCAATCAGGCATCTTGATGCACACCTGTAATCCCAGCAGCTTGGGAGGCTGAGGCAGAAGGATGGGGAGTTCAAATCAGCCTCAGAAGCCTGGTGAGACCTTGTTGGGGTCTTAAGCCCCCTTGCTCTGCTTGACCAGCGGCAAGGGAAGGGGACACTCCCCAACAAGGTCAGACCGGGATAGGTAAGGCCAACTGACTGCCCGCTCCCAGCCCTCTATGCAGAGGACAATCAGACACGTCAGGGAGACCCATCACAGCAGAAACTCGTTTATTGAGGAAATCACACAGCTTTTATGTAGGGTGGGGGCTAGGCGGGAAACAATCAGCTTAAAGGTCAGCAAGGTATGGGGGGTTCACGCAGGCAAGAGTCCCATAAGACTATATGGCAAGCACGAGCTGATCATGTTCGCGGAACTATTGTTAACCAATCCCTGAAGGTGGTCCGATTAACTATTGAAACCGCCTTTGAGGCCTTGATCTTGCTCACTCGCCAGGGAGTAAGGAGTCAGCCTGAGTTAGTTAACGTGTCATTAGTCCCAACAAGACCTAGTCTCTAAATAAATTATAAAAAAGGACTGGGGATATTGCTCTGTGTTTAAGGACCCCAAAGTCCACTCTACACCCCCAAATAACCTCCTCCACTATTGAGGTACTTTAAAAATTGAGTGAATTTCTATTTTAATTTAAAAATAATATATATTGTTAACTTGAGAATACAAATTATGTGCTGTCTATAGCAACATGCTTTTAAAATCTTTTCTTTTTTTTCTTTTTTTAAAGATATTTTTAAAAATCAAAGTAAGACATCATATAGACGTGGTAGATTTATTTAATCCTTTAGCTCACATTTGAGTTCCTACTACAAATCAGGAAATTTTCTAGATACTGGAGAATTCAATAATAAGCAAAATAAAAACCCTTATCCTGATGAAGGTTGTGTTTTAGTTGGGGCTCAGATGCTAAAGTTATAAGATCTAAAGAGAAAACAAAATGAGGGAAGAAAATGACTTGAGGGCATGAGAGGAGTGAGTCATAACCAAAATTTAAATAGGATGGCCAAAATAGGTTGAGAAATGTGACATTCATCCAACACCTGAAGGAGGTAGATGCAGCACCAGAACACCTGGGAAGGGCTTTCTTGGTGGAGGTCTGACAGTGTGAGGCCTCAGGAGGGAGTGCTTCTGTCAGGTACTGAAGATGGCAGCTGGGCTAGTGCAGGTGGAGAGGCGTGAGTCCTGGGAGAATGTGAGAGAGTGTGTGATGGGCTAACAGATCTGGTTCCAGGAGAATATTACAGACCAGACTATAAGGGAAATGACTGAACAGACTCCATTTTGCTCTGAGACTTCCTTATGTAGGAAATAAGTTTCTCCCATGGGAACATCCCGCCTCTGTACCCATCAACAATTGCTTAGCTTCTCCCATGGGAGCACCTGCCTCTGTGCCCATCATTGGTTGCTTAGCATGACATGGTTAGCAATACAAAATGACAATTCTTATGTAAAGAAAAATTGCTGTCTTTTGAGTCCTCGTAAACGGTGTACCACGTGAACGGTGATTGTGTGGATGTTAGTAACCATTCTTCAGTTTGTACCTAGGTACAAACCCACTTCCCCTTCTGTCAATGATCTCATGATGTTATTTTGTAATTTCAAATCATAGCAACAGACACTTAAGATTGATGTGATTTTTGGTATAAGAACCCCTACAACCATATGATCAGGGCTGTTCTCCCAATAGCCATTTTTTGGGGCACTGTGTGAGATAGTCAGCCGGCTGGCTTAATAAAGCCTCTAAAATTTGGACTTCTCAGTGGTGATTGGTCTGTTCTTAAGTTGTACCCCACAACAAGTGCAGGAGAAGAGCCAGGAGGCCATGGCTGGGGCAAGGCTGAGCGAGTCCTGCAAGGCCTTGTCCAGTCTTGTGCAGACTTGGGCTGTCACAGGTGGTGATCTGGGGAACCACAGAGCTGTGTAACCCATTTGCAGTGGTCTCTGGCTCTCTGGGGAGCGTGGGGAGGAAAAGTTAGTTCAGAGGTTAACGTAATCATTTAGATAACCATTCTTTAACTCCTTATGGTACTGAAAAACTCAAATTTAATTTTTTTTTTTTTTCTCATTCTCTAATTCTTCTTCCTTGAAAGAACCTTCCTCCCCTTCAGGTTCCTGGTCCTTAATGAACATCTCTCAATGATATTACATTTCTCAGCTTATAAAAGTTTGGCATTATTTAGTCTCCTCCTGTTTTGGGGAAGAATTCAAATCTCTCACATCATGATTTTCCAACAGGGGATCTGCACATTATCAATGTTCTCAGGTCTTCATTTTTTTTCCTTCTTTTTTTTGAACACTTCTGATTTTTCTGGTTAAAGCCTCCTTGATGTCTATTAAGGTTCTGGGAGCCAGTGTGGTTAAGAAAGAAAAACTCCAACAAGTCAAAAGGCAGAATTGAATGGTGATGATTTTATCCCTGACTTCTACCTCACATGTCTGACATCCCTGCACATACAGCACTTAATTCCTTCTTGGATCATATTATTTGTCTGAGGAGAGACTGTAGGGAGTCAGCCTTCTTATATAAGCATTTGTATGAGTTGATTTTCTTGGAGTTCTGCAGGGTGAATTTCTTTTTAACACCCGAGTAGGGATTTCAGATTTCAATATTCTTCATTCTATTGAGTCAATCACTACCATTTCTCTCTTCTTGGTTTCATTTACTTTCTAGTCCCATTGTTTTTATATTTAAACACTTTTAAATTAATTTACTCTAACTTAAGTGGAGCTTCTAAAGGGAAAAAGAGGTAAAGGGCTATGGCCAATTTTGATGGTTAATTTTAGGTGTCAATTTGGCTAGGTCATGGTACCCAGGTATTTGGTGAAACATTTTTCTTCAGTTTTCTATAAAGGTGTGCTTCGGATGAGATTTTCATATAAACCAGTGGAACTGAGTGAAGCTAATTACCCCTCCATAATGTGGGTGGGCCTTATCCAATCAGCTGAAAGTTTTAATAGAACTCAGATGGACCTACTTTGAATACAGTGAATTTCTGCCAATACATGGCCTTCAGACTAAAGCTGCAATTCTTTCGTGGGTCCCCAGCCTCCTGGACTCCCCTGCAGATTTTGGATTTACCAAGCTTCCATAACTGTATGGGCCAATTTCTTAAAATATATTTCTTTCTCTCTGTGTGTGCTCCTCTACTTGTGATGGAATTACATCCCAATAAATTCATTTTTAGTAGAAAAGTGTAGTAAAAACTGTGTTTAATACACCTAACTTACCATATGTCCTATCTATCAACACATTACACTGCAAAATATCATTAATTTCCTCCCATGATTGCATGACTATCTGGAAGTACCTCACTGTTACTGTTGGGAACCCTCTGATACATGTGTGTGTGTGCACATGTGCACACAGACACACTGATGGTTTGGTTTCTCTGGAGACCCCTGACTAATACCTCAATCCATAGTTTAAAATATAAGCCAAAGAGTATCTCGTTTCTTTCCCATTCACTGCCCTTACAGATGTCTCTGCACTTCTCTCTTACAAATGCCAATTTCAAATATTTTTAATATATATCTTAACACAGGTAAACCCAAAATGATAATATGAGTAACTACTTAATATTTAGAACTGTGAATCCTGCTCATGATTTCTTAGTAAGGGCAACTACATTTCACGTTGCAGACTAATGAATGTTTGGAAATCCAGTATCTTTTGATTCTTCACCCATTAGAAATATAGTTCCTGTTACCATGTGCTAGTTTAATTAATTATCTTTATCTAAAAGATGGAAGACCACAAGTGCATTTGCTTTGAAGCTCAGGTTGCATGTGGATTTTTCCCTGAATAAATCAATCATGGATTTGGATACTTTGCTCTCTAAATAAAATGTCTATACTGTCTGATGAAGAATTAGTAAATATCTTGTAATAAAATTACGTTTAACTTCTTGTTGTATCAGACCTACTCTTACATCTTTTCATTTAGGCACCTAAACCAAAGTAGAAAAGTTACACTTAAAGTTAATGGACTTCTTTAATTCACAGCAAAAACAACCCTTACACATCAAACCTTAGGCTGAGGCGTGGTGGTCAGTCCATTGAAAACCTCCTGGCATAGCTGGAAAAACACAACGTAGTATGATATGAACCATAATAGAAGCATACCATTCCATCAACGTCAAGGGTGAGAGTGACTTATTAACAGGGAGAACCAGGGAAAGCGATAATGTTTTAGAGAAGAGGGGAAATCTAAACTCTCTGGAATGATGAATGGTTTTCCAGGCTGGGGATCAAAGGAAGACACTCTCATATTTATCATGTATAAAAACACAGAGCAATTAATTTGATGAAGACATTAGAAAAATTCCAGCCATCCTCTTGGAATTTGAAGCAAATAGTGTATGAAAGTCAAGAGTTTGTCAGAAGAGAGGCTGACTACCCAGGGAGAAATATCTTAAAAACCTATTTCCAGGACCTGACTCTAATAGCAGATGTTGTTGGCATCCTGCCCATATCCACTGCTCTGTTCACTACAAAGGTGGCAGCTGCCAGCACCTGTGTTTCTTTCTTGGAGGACTTTATCTTATCTTGGAAGCCCACTTTGCCAGTGAGTACAGTAAGTCACAAAGGCTGAGAATTAGAGCTCACAAAGGCTGAGAATTAGCGCTTGTAGGGTTCATCCTTTAACCACTGCACTCAGGAGCTGGTGTTTAAAAATCCTGCTTTCTTGCCCACTTAGTAGGACAACCTTGAAGAGCATGTTCTGTACTGGCTCCTAGGATTCCTGTAGCTAGCTGAAGCTCCAGTTCCCCATAATCAGATCCTCAGGATGAGATACTCTCACTGATGATGGCAGGTGGGCATGATGTCGTAATTAGCAAGAGGCTCACTCATGCTGAAGTGTGTTGGAACATAGGTGAAGGACATGCATTGCTTATATAATATCTCTAGTGTTTCAGAGATCAGTGGTAGTGTTAAGAATCGTGCAGTTAGCTGCTTTTTGTTAAATGTCTTTGAAACAATGAAGGAAAAATCAAATGAGAGGCTCAGGTCAGTTAACTGCCAACTTCAGGTATAGTGTGAAAGCCAAAAGGTCTTTGGGCAGAATTTAAAGTGACATTTATCTTTCTACACAAAGCGCAGAATAGGATAAAAACCTGCATTTTGGGTAGGATCAGGGGAATTAATGGATTTGGAAACAAGCCGTTGTTAGTTTTTGTGCTAAGTTCTGTGCCCTGAGATCTGGGATGGGGACATTGGAGATATGAGGTTTAGAACAGGTTGCAGTCTTATGTTTAGGTCTTGAGGATACTTTTCTGTGTTCCCTGGAGGAGACATTTTCATCTCTGAACTTATGGTAAAAACTGAAGTTTTGGGAAAAGGAAAAACAAAGTCTTTCAAGAAAATCACTAATGAGATTTCCTCTTACTTCTACCCTTGATTTCCAGACACATCTTTTTTAGTAATCAGAGACACAGTATCTCATATATGTGCCACATCTTGATTAATTGCATACAGTCCTCTTGCTAGCATCTCAGCTGTGTTTTAAGGGACTATTTCAAAGTTATTCTTGGCTAGAAGCTTCTGAGGGTTGGGATATGTGGTAGGACTGGCATAGATGCATCTGGTCATGTATTCATTGTCATGTAACTCCACCCCCAACTATAAAGTAGGATCCTTGGCCAAGGCATTATAATAGATCAAATATGATGCAATAGTCATTAGTCAGTCTATGAGCCCTGAGCCAGTGATGATGACTGAGGTCCTGAGTGCAGACAAGATAAACCTCTACACCACTCTCATCACCCCCTCTTCTGTTTTTTTCCTGTTACTGGAAATGGAACCCAGGGGTGCTTTGGCACTGAGCTACATCTCCAACCCTTCTTTTAAAATTTTTTTCTTTTATTTTTTTGTGTGGAGACTGGCTTTTGCTAGACTGAGGCTGCAATCCTTCTGCCCCCACCTCCCAATTTGTTGGGATTACAGGCTGGTGCTACCTCACCTGGCTCACATTCATTTTTGATCCATGTCAAATTGGATCTGTCCTGTCAGTCATTCTTTTGTAGATCTTCATTTGTCTTTGATTACATGTATTAATTGTGCATATTAACAGGTTTCAGAATGGTATTGGATCACCTGCATAGAGATATACTGACCATATGCAGCCCCTCTTTATCCACTCTCTTCCTAATCCTTCCCAACCTCTAGTAATCACTATTTTATATTCAGGTCAACTTTTTTAGCTTCCACATATGAAAGAGAATATGCAGTACTTGTCTTTCTGTGCTTGGTTTATTTCATTTAAGTTGGTGATCACTCACAATCTGCAGAAAAGCAAGAAGAAAGGAAGAAAAAAAGAAAAACAAGAGAGGAAGAGGGAAGGGCAAAGAAGGAAAAAAGGAAACAAATGTAGGAAGGAAGAAGGAAGGAGGGAAGAAGTGCATGATACTATACCTGCAGCTATAGTTTCTTCTGAAGAATTGATATTTATTGTGGTCCTAGTCCATTTTCTGCTGCTAAAACAAAATACCCCATATTAATTTATAAAGAAAAGATATTTATTTGACTCAGTTCTGGAGGCTGGGAGTCCAGGAGCATGGCCCTGGCACTTGACAAGGGACTCAAGCTGTGTCATAAAATGGTGGAAGGGCAAGCAAGCATGTGTGAGAAAGGAATTGGACAAACTCAAATTTTTTAGATTTTTACTTTAACTAATACATCAAAACCTAAAAACGTGCATATCTATGGTGTACCATGTGATGTTTCAACACATATATGCACTGTACAATGTTGAAATAAGTGCACATGTATCTATCCCTTCAAGCATTTATCATTTCTTCATGGTGAAAACATTCAAAGATCCTTTCTTAAAGCTTTTTTAAAAATACACCATTATCTATAGTCACAATACTGTGCAATAGAATACCTGAACTTCTTTTTTCTTATTGAACTATAATTTAATATCCATTGCAGAACCCCTCCTCCTTTCCAGGAATGATTTCCATGATATCTCCCTTCCAATAACTTACCCACTTCCATGATAATAGCATAACCCACCGATGAGGAGAAGCCCTCATGACATTCACCTCTTAGATGTTCCACCTCTTAATATGATTTCAATGACTATTAAATTTCAACTTGAGTTTTGGGGGGCATTCAAATGATGTCAATCATCTTCTTTCTCTAATAATGATTGTTAAATTCCCCTAAATTTTTACAGGTCTCAGATCTTTAACTCTAAATAATCAGAACCTTTTTAAAGCTGTTACTGTAATTGTCCCACTATGTTCACCACCAGATGTGAAAGCGCCAGGATCCTCAGTGAATTCATCCTTGACTGTGTATACTACATTGCTTTTACTATGTAGCAGCAAGTCTACTGTCCCATGAAAATTAGGTTCCGGTACTTCTGTAAGTAATTCCCTTCTTCCTCTGCTGGTCTGTTGCCATGATGAAACCTTCACGAATCTCTGTTTTTTTCTATTGTGTTATGACTTTAGTCTAACTATGAGTGTGTTAGTTAGCTTTGTGTTTGTGGGACAAAAATATCTGACAAAAACAACTGAGAGGTGGAAAAGTTTATTTGGCTCATGTTTTGAGTGGTTTCAGTCCATGGTCAGCCAACTCCAGTATTCGGGGCCTGAGGTGAGGCAGAACATCATGGCCAAAAGGTGAGAGGAAAGCAACTCATCTCACCGCAGCCAGGATGCAGAGAAAAATACTAGAGGAGGCCAAGGACGGATATAGTTCCCAATGCCACGCTCCCAGCAATTTATTTCCTCCAACCATAACCCACCTGCGTCCAGTTACTACCTCCCAATAGTCCATGCAAATTATTGATCCATTAAATGGATCAACCCATTAATGACCTTCATGATACAATAATTTCACTTCCAAACACTGCTGCATTGCCTTTAACACGTTAGCTTTTGGAGGACATTCCAGATACAAATCATAACAGAGAGGATAACATTACCTTATTTTTTATTTCCAATGATTTAAGAAGTGCCTTGCTGTCACCCCTCTGTGCAAACTACAATTCAATATTTCTGGAGATTAGTGTGCATGAATAAATTCTAGCAGGAAGTAATTCTGGAAAGGTTATTAGAGATCAATTTATGAAGAAGTTTAGTTTATAGTAAGCAATGAGATGTCCTTGAAGACTTTTTCATGAATGAACTGATGGACCCAGATATATGATTTTGAAAGCCAATTAAAATGGCTTGGAAAACTGAGACTGGAGTATGATAAAATGGTTAAAACAATCTCAGTGATCCATCTGAAGATGTGAAGAAGGGCAATCATGGTTGGATAAAAGATGGTAGGACAGATTTGAGAAATATAGTCCAGGAAGAGATGTTGAACTTTGGTATAACTAAATGGGCATAAGGTCTAAATAAAGAGAGAGAGTTCTAATTGAATTAGGTTTGCTCTTATCTCTCAGCTTTTATCTGAGGTTTATCTCTCACTCTTATCTCTGAGCTTCTGCTGCCTGTCACTTAGTGAACATTAAGGAGTCAGAGAAGGTCTAAAATAAAAAAAAAAAAAATTGGCTTTAGGAATTGCATCATGGAGCAATGTGAAGGTAGATGTGGAGGGAACAAAGTAAAAGAGAAAGACTTCTCTAAAAAATGGCAAAGTCCATTTCCTCCAAATGAACATGTTTAGTACCTGATTGTGGTGATGGTCCCATGGGGCACACATCCGTTCAAATTCATACAACTGTATGTATTAAATATGTCCAAGATATTGTATATCAATTATGCTCCAAAAAAGCTTTTAAAAAGCACCAACGTCACATATTTTAAAGCTTTTTCTAAAATGATTTTCATGGCATTTGAAAAGTTTTCTCGTAGTTCAGGTATAAAAGCTCCAGACATTATTGTAAAGGAGGGTTTTGAGGATGATTTGTGAGGTGTATTGTACCTTGCTCCACATCGCTGCTGTTAAGAAGGGGCAGGTCCTGTATGTGGAGGGTTCTAGCTCTTCACTTCAAGTCAGTTGAGGAGTGGTTCCTGAAGGTGTAGACCCAACAGGGTCCTATAATAGTCTTAGTCAAACAATTTTATTACATTATTTATCATAAATAACATATATTTATATATGGTAATTTACACATTATGTAGCTCATATTTATATTTATATTTGGTTAACAGGTTATTTTATAATTTCACATTATTCTATAATATACAACAAGCTGGCTAACCGGAACAAACAGGACAAAGGAAAAGGTGCTGAGCTGAGAATGAGTTGCCATTCCATCCCAGCGTTTATCCCGACAAAGAATTTGAGTGATTTCTGTGGGCAGCATAGAGGACCCCTCCAAAGAAAGAGCCAGTGTGAGATTGCCTTCAGAGAATCTGTTAAATTTGAAGGACTTGTAAGACTTTTGTGTTTAGAGGAAAAGAGACAGCTGGAATTAAGTGTATAATTAAGTATATGAATTCATCAAAGCAATCAAAATGAGTGAAATCAGGCATGAAGAGTCTGCACATGTACTGGAGAGCATCAGCAATGGAGTAATAATAGAGGGCGGCTTGGGTAGGGTGAGGAGGACTACAAAGGCCTAACTCTGAGACTACATTAGCATTGGCACACTCCCTCTGGATACCAACCTGTGTTCTCTTTACAGAAACACATCTTGAAAGGTAGGGGCTGGGGTATAGTTCAGGGGTAGAGTGCTTCCCTAACATGTGAGGCTCTGATTTTGATCCCCAGAAACATAAAAATTAATAAATAAAGAATTCCTAGAACTGCTGCCCTTCTTATTTATCAAGTGATCTCTCCTCCACCCATTCTGAGACCTTTCCTTTGCACCAGTACACTGATACTAAGAAAAGTCACTAAGGTATATACAGTTGTCTCTCTATATCTATGGGTTCCATATCTGTGAGTCCTATATCTATGGATTTGACCCAACATGGATCAAAAATAAAAATAATAATTGAGCCTATACTTAACATGTACAGTTTTTTTAAAAAAAATTCTTTGCATTATTTTCTAAACAATGCAATAAAACAACTATTTACTTGGCATTTACATTGTGTTAGGAATTATAAGTAATCTAGAGATAGTTTAAAGAATCTGGGAAGATGTGCATATGTTCTATGCAAATATTATGCCATCTTACATAAGGGACTTGAGCATTTACAGATTTTGAAAACTGGGGTCCAGGAATCAGTCTTCCTTGGATATTGAGGGTCAAGTTTACTAATTAAGGGTGGTGTGAAGCCAAAGGTTATTTTTCTGCTTTCTCTTATTTGAACTGCAATTGGCCTTTAATTGCAAGGGTCTGCTTCCTTCTTTGATTTAGCCTCTGTGACCCTAGTTTTCTTCTGTGGTCACTGGCTGCTCTTTCTGACTCATTTAGGTGATCTACCTCCACTACCTGAAGTGTAAATGTTGGAATAGACCCAGAATCTGGTCTTGGTTCCTTTCTCGCTTCTGTTTACTCTTTATCCCTGGTTAATGTTCGTCCCTGGGTAATGTCCCTAAATGACACATTGGGTGTTTAAGTGTCCTTAACATGCTGATGAGTACTAAATTCTGTCTCCATTCCCCCCTCATCCCTCCTTTCCTTCCTCCCGACTTTATTCATGTTTCCTTCTTTCTACGACTGCTGTTGTAATGCTTGTGTAGTATCAGGTGCTGTGAGATAGACACAAGGGATTTAATTTGAATAAAAAAAGAGATTTGACAAGATACAAGAGGGAAGAGAAATTGTGTTTATGCCGACTAAATCAGCAGCAGCATCCCTAATGGGTTTATTATAGCTACTCTATTAGTCACAAACAGCCAACAGGGTTCTGATTGTCTTACACACAAAAAAGAGTACTTTGGAAATGTGGAGTATACCTCACAGAATCTACAGGAAGGGCAATGCAGGGTGTGACAAGAACTAAGCAACTAGAGCTAAAGCAACCCAGACACCACCAATGGCCACACCACCACTGGACTCTCCACTCCACGGCCAGGGCCACTGAAACACTTTTCTCTGAACCTTCCCTTCACTTCACTTGCAATTATCAGTCAGGGTCTTCTTAATGGTAAGGCTAAGGTCACATAGCAGGAGATGAAAGGTATATCTAACCTCTTTTCAGCTTCTATTTAGGGACTTGAGGTGGCCCCTTGTCTTCCTTTGAACTCCCTCAATCTTGTATGAATGCCAAACACTCCCCTCCCCATGTCAAATAGTCTTTAGAGACATTTTCCAGAAGAGGCAAACTTTCTGGTTTCATGCAGGAGAAAGTGGCTCTGGCTCCCTGGGCTCTTGTTCACAGCACTGTCTTCAATACCATGTGAGTTTATGTAGATCTTTCATCCTCTCTGGATCATTCATTGCTCACTTCTCTATAAAATGAGGCTGTGGTTCCCATGTGTTTACTAGCCCATTCCAATGCTAAGATTCTCTAGGTAACATCTTACAGGTAAGGAAATCTGTCAGTAGACCAAGTCATAATACAAGTTGGCAGCCCTTTATCACTTATGATCCTTCATGCAAGCCCTTAGCTGGTAGCTTAGTTGATGATATCTTCACTGGGCATTATAAAATAACATTATAGAATACAAATGAGAAACACTAAGGGTTAGTTTCTATACGCTGGTTGACTGAATTGAAGTGAGACACAGGGAGGCAATATGCCAACACTGTGGTTATGTTGATGCTCTTGATAAAAGGAAAAAAAAAAATGCTAAAGGAGTCAGATTTCCCCCTTAGCAAACAGTTCAACAGAAACATGGAAAATACCACAGTGTAAAAGGCAGGATATGTCAAGTCAAACTCAAAATCAGCTGGAGGTAACAGGCTAAATAAAATTAAAGTTTCTGTTCCACAGAGAGTCTGCAGAGCCAGGAGGTTCTGTAAGGATGAGCTCAGACTACAAATGATACAGGATGCACCTTCTATGTTATTATCATAGGCCACAGAGAAAAGCACCAGTAACAATGAAAGCTGAAATACCTGGTATATTTTCTAATAGTATGTATTGGGAAAGTAGAACAAGAACATAAGTCAGTTATTTTTAAGTCTTTTGATGGGCTAATAAATACACAAGAGAAGAAAATTAAGCCTGAAAAGCAGAAGTTGGCCATTTAAAATTGTATTTTGTATTTGTTCATGTTACCCGAAAATGTAATCACTCATTTTAGCCAAGAAACAAATCAGGGAAATTCAAATTGCAAACCTGAATTCCTTTGAGAATGTATTGATATTTTCCAGCATAATGGATGCTGATATCCAGGGGGATCCTAACACCAATTATTTAAGGTAGGATGTTCAGTTGAGGAATCAATGCTTAGTAAGAGAACAAACTAGGTAAAGACAGACCAAAAGATGATCTTTTAGGGAAACATCTACGACCTCAGTTTTTGTAAAAAAGTACTTGATTTACAACCTGACAAGATGACTCTTGTTTTATTAATATCAGAGGGACAGGTATTTATGGCCATGTATATTTTTGAGGCCTCTAGACAGTCTTTTTTTTTTTTCTTTTTATGTTTGAGGGATGCCTAATACACGTTTTTACTAATTAATACTATGATATTGAATAATTCTAGTAGGAGGAAAGAAATTCTGTTTTTTTCTGATAGTTATATTGCATGGTTGGATTAAGGCTATTGAGACTAGGAGAAATAATTTATTACTAAAAAGTGCACAGAGAGTTAAAATAAAAAACTAAATGCCTTCATGGCACTTTGGCCTTTCTGCTGAAGTCTGAAGATACACATGCCCACATGTGTCCCTTGATCATGACAGCATAAAAGAAAAGATCAAAGAGCATCCAAAACCCATGAGAAGTACTATGAAGAGGATTACCTTTAGGCAAGGTTTCTTGACAGTGGCATGGAAGAGGGACCTACCACAATGGAAGTAGTCAACATGGTTTTCCTAATGGAAGTCAATTTTTTAGGAGAATTTTAACATAGAAATGTAAAGAGATGCCAATGGTTGCCATTTCGTATTTGGTATAGAATGATTGATTTCAGAGATCAATAGCTCTTATGGTTATGAATTTTGCCTACCTTTCCAGTCAGGTACCTTGCTGGGACCAGGACTAGGTAAATCATTAGCACATACTGCAGAATTACATACTCTAGAGGAGATTGGTAAATATTTGTGAGTTAAGCAAAAAGATGAAAATAGAATTGTGGAATAGTGGGTAAAATCATGTACTCTGTAGGCAATCTACTGAATTTCCACTCCTTTAACTCTCTGAATAATGTTGAGCAAGCTGTGGAACCTCTCTCTGTGATTTAGCTTACAAATGTATGATAGAATTTCCATGAGGATAAAAGGGGATAACATATATAAATCTCCTAGAGCAGCATCAGACATATGCCAATCATAACTGCTAGTCTCTTAAAACTTAAAATTTGATATGTAGGTATTTGTTGCAGAAGCAGTAATTATTACATTTGTACAATCCAAATATCCTGATATCTTTATGGTTAGGCAGAACATGAGCTGTATTCTAACCACTGGGTTATAACTAAAGAGATGATGGTTGATTTCTCTATGTTCTCAGTTGCCCTGCATAGAGGTGATACAGGCATATGTTAAGATGGAAGAGTCATGAAATTCAAACAGTCTGAATAAACTTTATGTTTTCTAGTAACTGAGATTTGGGGGGCTATTGTTACTGCAGCATAAGTGTACCTATCCTAATTTAGGATTGCCCCAAAGTTATATCACAGTAACTAATTACTTCATTTTCTATACTTACCTTAACTTTGATGAAAGTAAGCAAGTAGGTGGAAGTATCGAGAAGCAACAGCTACAATGATTAGAAGGAAAACAGTATCCTATATAATTACAAGGCACTAATGAAAATATTAAAAATTCTTTTCAATATGAAGTTTTTCCCTGGGGAAAAAATGAAGGTACCCACATAAACAAGAGTTCCAGCGGTTCCTGGACCCCAAACTAAAAAAATTATGTTTTGCATTTCTTTATCAAGCCCTGATTTGAACTATTCAGAATACTCTGGAAAGAAACTACCTAATAATTTTTACTTATCAATTGGAACAATAGTCACCAACAGCATCAGCACTCTGTGGAGTCCAATGCACCATGAACACATCAGGCATTCAATAAAGACATTTGCATTTATCAGTTATTCATTGAGTTCATGATTCCTCTGCACTTGATACTTTTTTCAGTTTTTTTTGGGAACACAAGGAATGTAGAAGACTGTCATTACATTAACTTATACTCATGTTTCAATAACAAAAATAGACATTTTAAATAATTCGAGGAAATGTAAAAGACAACATATGAAGAAGTGCAAATTCAAAGTAAAGCTGCATAATGAATACTGAAATGAGTGTTGTAAAACTTATAAGAAACTATTCTATAAATAATCTCACCCTGAGGCAAATAGTGTGTGTGTGTGTGTGTGTGTGTGTGTGTGTGTGTGTGTGTATGTTTGTGTGTGTGTATAGTTTGTGGAAAATATGTGAATTATATAATTCATATAGGAAGAACTCAGGAAAGTCCAATTTTAATTCCAGTGTTTGATTATAGTGATATCACAACTTATTTCTCACAATTTTGGTTAATTAAAGGTTGAACAAGCTCTGAAAATACTTAGATCAAGAGTCAAATGAGAAAATAGTAAGTGTAATTAATATACCATTGGTATTCCTCTAATCATTTCTTGATGTGTATCACAAGACCTCTGCACCTTCAACTTCTCAAACTCCAGCAACTATATTTGGCAATGCTGGCAGCTTTATTAAGATAGCTGTTAGTGATGCTAAGAAAGTATGCTAGTTTCAGCTGAGCCTGACAACATTTGATACATAGGCCATGTTGACAATTGCACCAGCTGGATCTTTATAGGAGACAAATCCGTCAAAAAAGTCAACAGTCAGTGTGTGTATCTGCACATTCACAAGCGTGACTGACATTTTTTCACTGATGTTGGAATCAAATCTCTCTGGGAGAGAGTACTGATGTTTATAGTTGACTTTAAAAAATATGCTGATCACTAGATCTTAAGACCCAGTAAAATTTCTATAAAAATGTGCAAATTATTGGAAATCTAAAAAAAATTAATAATAAATTATTTAAATTAAGATACATTTGTTTAAAAATAGACTCCCTTTTATATCTTCAGGGTTCCATTGTGGTCAATCTGTTACTGATTGTTACATGTTGTTCTAAAAGGATCCTAAATTCTTTTAGCAAAAAAAACCTAAATAGCATCGAAAGGTCAGTTGGATAGAGCTAGGGGTACAGACTTGGATGCTCTGTATGAGTCTCTTGTCCTCCCAAATGCCCATTCCTTGACAGAAGATGGCATTGTGGATTCTTGGTGAGATTCAAACACAAGGTTTATATTTACATATGCAGAGTAGTCCAGGCCTCTTACGGTCATACCACAATCCTGCTTCCGTAAAACTCCATGGATTTATTTCCTGGACTGATTGGAGTATAAATCTGGGAAGTGAAGATAGAAAATATGGTGCTGTATTTCATCAGACTTTCTCAGAACTTGGAGGAACTTGTAATGTTTCAACTATTTGCTTTAATTACTCAAGGAATGTTCCTGCTTCTAGTCTAAATTCTAAAGACTCTCATTTAATAGTATTCATTTCCATTCCTCCTAGAAAGTAAAGAACTGTTTTAATTTAGATGAGAAATTTTTAGAGTTCCTAAAAATTTATAACTTGTTTGAAAAAATGACCCCTATGCTTCCTGGGAAGAGTTGTAATCAAAAGAGATTGGAAATGAAAAAAACAAAAAACTATTCTATGCAAATTCTTGTGGATCCCCTTTGATATTTCTCTTCTAAGATGAAGTAGAAGCTCCTCAGGAAGTTATACAGATAAACCAATCTGTGAACTTCAGGTTGCACAAGAGCAAAAATGTGCATCATGGCTAAAGGGAAAGAGGACTCTGTTCCTGCACCTGTAGAGGTCCATTAATAGGCATCACCTAGATGTTCCTAACACATAATTTTAAAATAGGAATACAAATTACTGGGTTAGGTAGTTCTCCTGCAGAAATCAGCAGGTGATGTAAAAGAAAAGAGTTTTATTAAATACAAATTCTTAGTGCCTATCCACTGGAGGGTAAAATTGACATGATTCAAGGATTAATTAAGCCATTTCTGAAGTTCTTTTTTAGTTGCTAAATACAGAAAAAAATCAACTTATCATAGGCAATTACTCTAATGATAGAATTATCATATGCTACCTCTCCGCTCTCACTTAACATCCTGCTAACATCTAGCATCTGCCAAATGTGTGCTCTGAACAATGACTTTCTGCTTTAAGCCAAGAATTGTGTTTTTCTTAAGTCTCTCAAAGAATATTGGGAACACCTTGGAAAATTATGGAATTATTCAAGTATAAGCTGTGTGAATACCCTAAGGTTTTGGGTGGGACCAGACTATCAGGAGGATTCTAAGGCTTGAACTAACTTTTTGAGGTCAAAGTTCAGTTATTATTCAATTATTATTTAGAATTAGTGAGAAATGCTACAATATAAACTTCTGACAGCCTCATTAGGGAATAAAGTCTCATCTGAAACTAGATTGAGCAAGATACCTTGGAAACAGAAAAGCACTGAAGGACAGTGTGATATTGAATCATGAAGTATAACAAAGTGAAATAATCATAATAAGGTCAATAATAACAATATCATTAACTATAATTGAAACATACCGTTGACTTACATTTGAAATCAATCATCTCATTATTCCTGATAACACACCAATGGTATAATTGACACTGTTATTTTATTCATTTTGTTATTATTTATTCATTTTAGTTGGCAAAACTGAGGTTTTGCACAAAACCTCAAGTTAAGAAAAGTGCCTCAGATCACTTGGCATTTAAATGACCAGGCTCTTAACAACCATATTGCCCTGAGCTGTCCAGCTGGTGAAAGGAACTTTCAAAGAGGCAAGAGACATCAGAAACCTAGCTGGAAAAGACAACTGTAGGGTGCACTTCAGGGAGACCAACCTGTGGAGAACCATACATAAGTCCTCTAGAGGGAGTCATTGTTTCTGGGACACCTTCAAAACATTGCTTGGAAATTATATTAACACATTATATTCCATGTCTTACATATAAAACACTTATAAGAACCTATAATTCTATTGGACACCTATAAAATTGTTCAGTTTAAGTCTTTATAAATATCCTATATAAAGGATGAAGGGACACAGTGGGTAACTACAAAGCCCCCAAATACTTGCTATTCAGAATGGGATCTCTGGACACACACTATGAATTCTTTAAATGTGGGAATTGAGGGTCTACCCATGTGCCACTGAATCTGTATCATAACAGATTTTATTAGCTGGAATAAAATCACTAGGCAATTAATCAAGTAGTTTGAGATGCACTGCCAACACCTCACCCAGAAGAGTGCAGTAGGATGCCACACTGAGGGAGCGTCACAGCTTGATAAGAGGGCAAGGGTGGATTGTGTAGATGGGGCTTTATTCTCTGTATAAATGTAATGACATTGATATGAAGATAAGACACTCAACTCTGGGACAGGGCAGTTATTGCCACTCTCTTCAACAGGAATTGACAGGATTGCATGTGTACTCCATGTGTGGGATTACCCGAGAGTCCACAAGTTTCTATTCTCTTTATAGAAATGTTTCTCAGAGGCAGCTGATAGCACGGTGCCAGATTTAGACAATTTAGATGCATCTCTAAGCAGCCAACCTCAACTGTAATCAATGAAAAATAACCTGTTCATCTGGGAATTGCAGGTTGAAATGTGGAAAGGATAATGCCATGATAACAAATGCAAACTGAAAGTTGATGGTTCCCAAGGGGTCCAGAAAAAATGAAAGTTAGAAAGCAACAATTTGTCATTGTCTCTTTAGCATTGGTCAGAAGAGATGGTGTCCTTACCATTCACCAAACCCATTTCTCCATGGGGCAGCTAGATCTATTTAGTACAGACACTGTCTCACCAAACCTCACCTGGGGGTGACGAATGGTTTCTTAAAGCCACTCAGCTACCCCCATGTTCTAATTCCAAATTCATCAAGCAAACTTTCCTTATTTTAATTCGTCTTCTTGGATTAGTTTCACAACAGGTAAGGAGGTGTATTTAACAGATGGTACATAAATCCAGTCCTTGGTATAAATTATTTAAATGGCTTCCTATGACGGATCTCTTTTGGCAAATGTGATGGTGTTAACCTCTTTGAAGATGACCTGAAGATTTGAAATTGCTAATGTGAGATGCTAGACCTTGGATGAGAAGTAGTTGTGATTAATTGTACCTCCTAGAAGAACTGACCTACAGATAGTCTGCCAACATTAATTGCTTAACATAATCAAATTTTTTAGTATGTATTAGCATAGAACTTGGAATTGCTAACTATTGGTGTACATCTGTGGAGTCTTTAGGAGAGAAAATGTGTTTTGCTCATTCTAAGAACTACATGCTCCCTCTGAAGCTTCCACTCTGCCCTGGGTTTTGTGCTCTGGGTTTTGTAGAGTCGTTTAGTCCATTTTCATTGCTAGAACAGATTGCCACAGACTGGGTAACCTATAAATCATAAAAGTTTCTTTGACTCCATTTTAGATTCTGGGAAGTCCAAAAGCCTGTCACCAGCATCAGGAGTGGGTCTTCATGCTGTGCTATAACAAAACAGAAGGGCAAGTGATTATGGGAGAGAGAAGGAGAATCTATTCCAAGTCGTGTTTTTTATCTAGAGTTTACTCCAGTGATTACTTACTGTTCCCACAATAATGGCGTTAATCAATGCCATTTGATTTAGGCCTCATAACCTAATCATCTCTTAAAGTTTCCATTTCTTACTACTGTTAAATAAATAAATAAATAAACAAACAAACAAATAAATAAATATTAGATTTCAGCATTAGTTTTGGAGGTGGCATTTAAACCACAGGGCTGGGAAAGCCTCTTTTACTCTTTCTGTGGTGTAATAAAGAAGTCTTTGTGCTCTTGGATTAAAAATGGTTTCATGCAGCCCTTGGTTCTTCAGATGCGGCTGCCCTACCACTGGCCTTCATAATACTGGTAGAAGATTGGAGGTTGTGGTAATGTTTCTCCCTCATCACTCATAGCACTGGGTCTCGAGGTAGGGTGGATGTCCTCTTTCTTCCATCTAGTTTGCCTTGGACAAAGGGGTTTCCAGGGACATGAAATACTAAAGCTAAGAGGGTTAGAGGAAAACTGGAATTAGTTTGTTGTCCTACCTTTCAGTCAATTTTGGACTATCAACTATTCTTTCCTTATGCAAACTACTACCTCTCTTGGGACATTTTGGAATATTACCCACAATCCCTGCTTGCAGCAGACAACTGGGGAAAAAAAATCAATCTTTTCTTCTCCCCAAACTTGTTGATTGATCAGTAACAAATAGACACAAGCAGTGAGCATAGAAGTTGAATTTCTAATTATTATCAGATTAAGTATACAAAATATCCCCTATGGAATTGCTATAAAAGTGCGTGAAATGGCTACTCTTCATTTCTGTACTTCCTGCAAATGAGTATCAAAAAGTTGTAGACCACATTTGATAGAATAATTTTTCACAGAACCCCAGATTGTTTTCCATCTTCCTTCACAGATTTTACTTCCTGGTTCCTTGTTATTTCTTCCAAAACACCTTTTGTCATGATTCTTGGTGGCTTCAGTGTCTATATGGGTGACTCTCCCAACAACCTGGTCTCTCAGATATTTAAGCTATAATAATCTTGTTTTTCACTCCCGATACTCCCATACATCTGTGGACACATTCTTAAAATTTTCATTGCCCATTCTGTAATTACTCCCTTCTTGGTCCACCTTCTTCTCTTTTGTCATATCAATCCCTCCACAACCTTTACTGAAACAATTTTTCATCCCCACTTGGATCTGCAAATCCACTGATCCTGCCACCTTTTGAAATTTTCATTGTTTATTTTTATTGTGAAATACACTACATGGAATCAACTTCTCAGTTCTATAAGTGAAACTGTTGAATTTTTCTTAAAATTGAAGTGAAATCTATTGATCAGATTTGAGAATAATTGTGTCTTCAAAATTAAAGCTTTCTGGCCTGAAATTCTATAGTTTCCATTCATTTCAGCTTTACAAATCCCGGAGACACTATGTTTTTACTTATTTGTTTTTGACTGACTGCCTTTATCTACTGCAATGTAACCCTGTGAAGGCAGATATTTCATCCACCACTGTATAAGCAGCACCTCCAGTCGAGTGCCTGATCCATACTAGGCTTCAGAAATATTTGATCTTCCCATTAACTCATCCCTTCAGCTAAAAATATTCATATACAAAAAAAAAAAAAAAAAAAAAAAACCTAAGATAAGTAAGAGGGAATATTTTCAAAACATTTATATATTTGGTTCACAGTTGTTTAACCAATAACTGTAATACAAAGTATAAAAATATAAAGTGTAATACTAGGATATAAGTTTGTACTCTGGGTATCAGGGGAGTAATGAGATAATGTATACAGTTCAGTCTGGGGCTGAAAAACTTTGAAGCTTATTCTAGAGGGAAAATTCAAGACATTCATGTGAAGGGTGAGATCATTCTGGGTCTATTCTGTGAAGATATGAGATGATGGGAAGTTCAAAGTATAGAGACAGAAACTTCAGGGAGCCTGGTTGGGCAATTATGGGGTATGAAATGTGAATTAGGGAGAAGCAAGATAAGGTCCTAGGGGCCCTGTTGCAAGTTTAAGAAACCTGAATTTTTTAAAAAAATTGTACTTTATAGAAACCACTGAAGAATTTTAAATGCAAAGATGAAGTGTACTGATTTCTTCTTTAATAAAGGATGAAAATGGGCATGAGTTAGTCCAGGGAATATGTGATATCAAGTTTGAATTTAGTTATAATATATAGCAATAAAGAGAAGAGAAAAGATTCTAATATTATTGATATTTTTCATTTATGAGATAACTGGGAAATATATGGATTTGGGAGAGAAGAGAAAGAATAGAGTTAATGAGAATCATTATATAAATCAGTCAGTCCTGTGACCTGGTCGAATTGAGAATTAGCCAAGAAAATAGGTTTTCTATGTATGAAGATACTTTTTCAATGGTAGCAAACTGCCAAATACCTAGAAATAAACCTAACAAGAAACTGACAAAATATTTATAAGAATAATTTAAAATTTTATTGAGAAAAATAGTAAAACTTTAGTAACAAGAGTGTATATTGTACTTACATAGAAATTGCCATGACAATTCATTTAAATTCACAAATAAATCCAATGTTTAAATCAAAATACCATCACCATTTTCTATGCTTCTTTCCCTCCTCCTCCTCTATTTCTTTATTTAGATCTTGTATAAAACCTTATATAAGTAAATAAGCTTTAAAAAAAAGAAAAAAAAATTTTAATGTTAATGGGTTATTCCTGCTAAGGAACCATACAAGGAGCTTTTTCTGCAGAGTTGATTGGGGCAAGACAGGGCTGCATTATGTTTCATGGGTTCCTCCCTCCATTAAACAAAATTTTAATTTTTTATCCGCATACAGGTAAATATAATTCAGGCTGGATTCGTTGTTGCACTTTTTATTGTTGTACTCATTATTTCTTCTGAATTTAAAAGGAATTAATATTAAAATTTGCTGTGGAAAAAAAGCATTTGAACCCATGCTTTTATCTTTGCCTATGTATGCAAAAAAGGACTGGAAAAATACCCCCCAAACTACTAGAAATATTTTATCATTGAGATGGGAAATAGGCATTAGGCAGAGAAAGGAGATTTTCATTGTTGACTTCAAACATCTTAATATTTTCTGTATTTTTAAATTATGATTATAAATTACTTTTTAATAAAGACTACTTAATATATGCTGGTGAATTAAATGCTGTAATGTTCTTTAATCATAAATGGATTTCCTAGAAATATAAAATTTGGGTAAAATTAGACAAATTTTTCCCCAGAAAAGACTGTATTCAGTAGGCAATTGAAAAGACCTGTTGTGGAGGCATAGGACAACAGGAGACTAAGACCAATATTAATATAACCCACCCAAACCACTGCACAAGAAACTCCACGCTTTGACTCACCTAAAACTCAATGGCACTGTTAACATTAGGAATTTCTTAATTCTGGAGATGGGGGTAAGTGATTATCATAGCCTATGTTAAAACTGATACATAAAAACATAAACATTGTACATTTTCCTTAGAGACCATGTTATGTTATCTACAATTCCTTTCGTTTATATTCTGAGGTGGTGGAAAACATTTATTTATAAATGTGACATACACACTTGTTGAATGAATTTAAATGCATTATGCCCCTTTACTTAACCACAACATTTAGCATCATGATTTTAAGAAAGTAGACCTCCTCTACTAGAGTGTTAAATGAATAGATACCTGCACATAATTACAGGAGTTCTTAATAGTTAAGTTTCCAAATTACAGTGATTCAGGAATATTTTTAGATAATTCTTAGATTTGTTTGAAGAGGAACAGAAAACTCCCAGTGTGATTTGGAGTGCAATGTCACTTTAAAGAGAGGAAGCTGGAGAAGTAGCTCAGTGGTGGAGTGCTTGCCCAGCATACTAAGGCCTTGGGTTCAATTTCCAACACTTAAAAAAAAAAAAAAAAATGGCAGGGGACAATATTAAGCAGGTGGTAAGGGATGAAGCATTCACCTATTAGCTGGTCAACTATGCAATTGGTACTTTATCTGCTCTTTTCTTTTTTTTTAATTTAATTTTTTTATTTATCTTTTAATTTTTTACAGACCGATTTTGACTCATTGTACACAAATAGGGTACATCATTTCATTTCCATGGTTGTGCAGGATATAGTTTCATACCATTTGTGTAATTATACATGTACATAGGATAATGATGTCTGCCTCATTCCACCATTTTTCATATCCCCTCACTCTCATTTCCTTCTACATAATCTAAAGTTCCCTCATTCTTCTCTCACTCCCAACCCACCCACTCCCATTAGGGAGAACATTCAGCCTTTGGTTTTTTGGAATTGACTTATTTCACTTAGCATGATATTCTCCAATTCCATCTATTTATTTGCAAATGCCATAATATTATTTTTCTTTAAGGCTAAATAATATTCCATTATTCCATTGCATATATATACCATAGATTCTTTATCCATTCATCTGTTGAAGGGCATCTAGGTTGGTTCCACAATCCAGATATTGTTAACTGGGCTGCTATAAACATTGATGTGGCTGTGTTACTGTAGTATGCTGACTTTAAGTCCTTTGGGTATAAACCGAGAAGTGGGATAATTGGATCAAAAGGTGGGTCCATTCCAAGTTTTCTGAGGAGTCTCCACACTGCTTTCCATACTGCTTTCCATACTGAGGAGTCTCCATACTGCTGCACCAATTTGCAACTCCACCAGCAATATAAAAGAGTGCCTTTTCCCCCACATCCAAGCCAATGTCTATTATTGCTTGTGTTATTGATAATGGCCATTCTAATTGGAATAAGATGAAACCTTTGAGTTGTTTTAATTGCATTTCTCTAATTACTAGAGATGCTGAACACTTTTTCATATATTTATTAATTGCCGGTGTGTCTTCTTCTGTAAAGTGTCTGTCCAGTTCTTTGGCCCATTTATTGATTGGGTTCTTTGTATTTTTGGTGTAAAGTTTTGTAAGTTCTTTATAGATTTTGGAGGTAAGTGCTCTACCTGAAGTGCGTGTGGAAAAGGTTTTCTACCACTCTGTAGGCTCTCTCTTCACATTCTTGATTGTATCCTTTGCTCAGGAAAATCTTTTTAGTTTGAGTCCATTCCATTTATTGATTCTTGCTTTGATTTCTTATGCTTTGGGAGGCTTGTTGAGGAAGTCTGATCCTAAGTCAACATGATGAAGATTCGGACCTAATTTTTCTTCTTTTAGGTGCAGTGTCTCTGGTCTCATTCCTAAGTCATTGATCCATTTTGAGTGGAGTTTTGTGCAGGGTGAGAGATAGAGGTTTAATTTCATTTTACTGCATATGAATTTCCAGTTTTGTCAGCACCATTTGTTGAACAGGATATTTTTTCTCCATTGTATGTTTTTGGCTCCTTTGTCTAGTATGAGGTGACTATATTTATGTAGTTTTGTCTCTGTGTCTTCAATTCTGTATCATTGATCTACCTCTCTATTTTGGTGCCAATACCATGCTGTTTTTGTTACTATTGCTGTGTAGTATAGTTTAATGTCTGGTATTGTGATATCTCCTGCTTCACTTTTTCTACTCAGGATTGTTTTGGCTATTCAAGGTCTCTTATTCTTCCAGATGAAGTTCATGAATGCTTTCTCTATTTCTGTGAGGAATGTCATTGGGATTTTAATTGGAACTGTACTGAATCTGTATAGTGCTTTTGGTAGAATGGTCATTTTCACAATGATAATTCCGCCTACCCAAGAACATGGGAAATCTTTCCATATTCTAAGGTTTTCTTCAATTTCTTTCTTTAATGTTCTGTAGTTTTCATTGTAGAGGTCTTTCACCTTTTTTGTTACATTAATTCCCAAGTTTTTTTTTTTTTGAAGCTATTGTGAATGGTGTGGTTTTCTTAATTTCTCTACCAGAGGATTCATCACTTATGAATAGAAATGCATTAGATTTATACATATTGATTTTATATCCTGCTACTTTGCTGAATTCATTTATTAGTTCTAGAAGTTTTTTAGTGGAGCTTTTTGGATCTTCCAAATGTAGGATTACATCATCAGCAAGTAGTGACAGCTTTAGTTCTTCTTTCCCTGTTTGTATTCCTTTAATTTCTTTGGTCTGTCTAATTGCTCTGGCCAGTGTTTCGAGGACGATGTTGAACAGAAGTGTGAAAAATGGCTTTCCTGTCTTGTTCCAGTTTTTAGAGGGAATGCTTTCAGTTTTTCTCCATTTAGAATGATGTTGGCTGTGGGCTTACCATAGGTAACCTTTACAATGTTGAGGTACGTTCCTACAATCCCTATTTTTTCTACTGCTTTAAGCATGAAGGGGTGCCGTATTTTATCAAATGCTTTCTCAGCATCTATTGAAATAATCATGTGATTCTTTTTTTTTAATTGTAAACAAATGGGATACATCTTGTTTCTCTGTTTGTACATGGAGTAAAGACATACCATTTGTGTAATCATAAATTTACATAGGGTAATGTTGTTTGATTCATTCTGATATTTTTTCCTTCCCCCCACCCCTCCCAACCCTCTTTTCCCTCTATAGAGTACTTCCTTCCTCCATTCTTGCCACCCTCACTAACCCTAACCCTAAACCTAACCCAAACCCTAGTGCTAACCCATCCCATCCCCCATTATGTGTCATCATTCGCTTATCAGCGACATTATTTGTCCTTTGGATTTTTGAGATTGGCTTATCTCACTTAGCATGATATTCTCCATCTTCATCCATTTGCTGGCAAATGCCATAATTTTATCATTCTTTATGGTGGACTAATATTCCATTGTATAAATATATATACCACAGTTTCTTTATCCATTCATCAATTGAAGGACATCTAGGTTGGTTCCACAATCTGGCTATTGTGAATTGAGCAGCTATGAACATTGATGTGACTGCATCACTGTAGTATGCTGATTTTAAGTCCTTTGGGTATAGGCCAAGGAGTGGGATAGCTGGGTCAAATGGTGCTTCCATTCCTAGCTTTCTGAGGAATCTTCATACTGCTTTCCAGAGAGGCTGCACTAATTTGCAACCCCACCAGCAATGTATGAGTGTACCTTTTTCCCCACATCCTCGCCAACACCTATTGTTGTTTGTGTTCTTGATAATCACCATTCTAATTGGGGTGAGATGGAATCTTAGGGTAGTTTTGATTTGCATTTCTCTTATTACTAGAGATGTTGAACATTTTTTCATATATCTGTGGATTGCTTGTACATCTTCTTCTGTGAAGTGTACATTTTCTTAGCCCATTTGTTGATTGGATTATTTGTATTCTTGGTGTAGAGTTTTTTGAGTTCTTTATATATTCTGGAAATTAGTGCTCTATCTGAAGTATGAGTGGCAAAGATTTTCTCCCACTCTGTAGGCTCTTTCTTCGCATTGCTGATAGTTTCCTTTGCTGAGAGAAAGCTTTTTAGTCTGAATCTATCCCAGTGATTGATTCTTGCTTTTATTTCTTGTGCTACAGGAGTCCTGTTAAGGAAGTCTGATCCTAAGCCGACATGTTGAAAATTTGGACCGACTTTTTCTTCTATAAGATGCAGGGTTTCTGGTCTGATTTCAAGGTCCTTGATCCATTTTGAGTTGAGTTTTGTGCAGGGTGAGATATAGGGGTTTCATTTCATTCTGTTGCATATGGATTTCCAGTTTTCCCAGCACCATTTGTTGAAAAGGCTATCTTTTCTCCATTGCATATTTTTGGCACCTTTGTCTAGTATGAGAAAATTGTATTTATTTGGGTTTGTGTCCATGTCCTCTATTCTGTACCATTGATCTACCTGTCTATTTTGGTACCAATACCATGCCATTTTTGTTACTATTGCTTTGTAGTATAGTTGAAGATCTGGTAGTGCAATACCCCCTGCGTCGCTCTTTCTGCTAAGGATTGCTTTAGCTATTCTGGGTTTCTTTTGCTTCCAGATGAATTTCATAATTGCTTGCTCTATTTCTGTAAGGTACGTCATTGGAATTTTAATTGGAATTGCATTGAATCCTTATAGCACTTTTGGTAGTATGGCCTTTTTGACAATATTAATTCTGCCTGTCCTAGAATATGGGAGATCTTTCCGTCTTCTAAGGTTTTTGTTAATTTCTTTTCGTTAGCGTTCTGTAGTTCTCATTGTAGAGGTCTTTCACCTCTTTTGTGAGATTGATTCCCAAGTTTTTTTTTTTTCCTTTTGAGGCTATTGTAAATGGGGTAGTTTTCCTAACTTCTCTTTCTGAAGATTCATCACTTATGTATAAAAATGCATTGGACTTATGAGCATTGATCTTGTAACCTTCTACTTTACTGAATTCACTTATGAGTTCTAAAAGTTCTCTGGTGGAATTTCCGGGTTCCTCTCTCTATATAATCATGACATCAGCAAACAGGGATAATTTGATTTCTTCTTTTCCTATTCATATCACTTTAATTTCTTTGGTTTGTCTAATTGCTCTGACTAGAGTTTCAAGAATGATGTTGAATAGAAGTTGCGAAAGAGGGCATCCCTGCCATTTTCCACTTTTTAGGGGGAATGCTTTCAGTTTTTCACTATTTAGAATGATATTGGCCATGGGCTTAGCGTAGATGGCCTTTACAATGTTAAGGAATGCTCCCACTACCCCAATTTTTTCTAGTGTTTTGAGCATGAAGAAATGCTGTATTTTATCAAATGCTTTTTCTGCATCTATTGAAATAATCATGTGATTCTTAACTTTAAGTCTGTTGATATGGTGAAAGACATTTATTGATTTCTGGATGTTGAACCAACCTTGATTCCCTGGGATAAAACCCAATTGATCATGGTGCACTATCTTTTTAATATATTTTTGGATGCGATTTGCTAAAATTTTGTTGAGAATTTTTGCATCGATGTTCATAAAGGATATTGGTCTGAAATTTTCTTTCCTTGATGTGTCTCTGTCTGGTTTAGGTATCAGGGTGATATTGGCTTCATAGAATGAGCTTGGGAGGGTTCTCTCCTCTTCTATTACATGGAATACTTTGAGGAGTATTGGAATGAGCTCTTCTTCAAAGGTTTTGTAGAACTCGGCTAAGCACCCATCTGGTCCTGGACTATTCTTTGTTGGTAGGCTTTTGATGATCTCTTCTATTTCATTGCTTGAAATTGATTTATTTAAGTTGTGTATGTCCTCCTCATTCAGTTTAGGTAATTTATATGTCTCTAGAAACTTGTTGATGTCTTCGAGGTTTTCTGTTTTGTTGGAGTATAGATTTTCAAAATAGCTTCTAATTACGTTTTGTATTTTACTCGTGTCTGTGGTGACATTTCCTTGTTCATTCCGAATTTTAGTAATTTGAGTTTTCTCCCTCTTTCTCTTTGTTAGTTTGGCTAAGGGTTTATCAATTTTGTTTATTTTTTTCAAAGAACCAACTATTTATTTTATTAATTTTTCCAATTATTTCTTTTGTTTCAATTTTGTTGATTTCAGCTCTGATTTTAACTATTTCCTGTCTTCTACTACTTTTGGTGTTGGTCTGCTCTTCTTTTTCTAGGGTTTTGAGCTATAGTGTTAAGTCATTTATTTGTTGATTTTTACTTCTTTTGTTGAATGCGCTCCATGAAATAAATCTTCCTCTAAGTACTGCTTTCATAGTGTCCCAGAGATTTTGATATGATGAGTCTTTGTTCTCGTTTACTTGTAAGAATTTTTTAATTTCCCTCCTGATGTCTTCTGTTAGCCATTCATCATATAATAGTGTATTACTTAATCTCCAGATATTGAAGAAGTTTCTGTTTTTTATTCTGACATTTATTTCTAATTTCAATGCATTATGATCTGATAGAATACAAGGTAGAATCTCTATCTTCTTGTATTTGCTAACAGTTCCTTTGTGACATAAAATATGGTCTATTTTAGAGAAGGATCCATGTGCTGCTGAGAAGAAAGTGTATTCATTCTTTGTTGGATGATATATTCTATATATGTCCGTTACATCCAAATAGTTGATTGTGTTATTGAGATCTATGGTTTCTGTATTCAATTTTTGTCTGGAACGTCTATCCAGTGGTGAGAGAGGTGTGTTAAAATTGCCTAGTATTATTGTGTTGTGGTCTATTTGATTTCTGGAATTGAGAAAGATTTGTTTGACGTACATGGATGAGCCAATGTTTGGGGCATAGATATTTGTGATTGTTATGTGTTGCTGATTTATGCTTCCCTTAAGCAGTATGTAATGTCCTTCTTTATCTCTTCTGACTAGTTTTGGCTTGAGTCCACATTATCAGAAATGAGGATGGATACTCCAGCTTTTACGCTGTGTCCGTGTACATGGTATGTTTGTTTCCCATCCTTTCCCCTTTAGTCTGTGGGTATCTCTTTCTATGAGATGAGTCTCTTGTAGGCAGCATATTGTTGGATTTTTCTTTTTAATCCAATCTGCCAGTCTATGTCTTTTGATTGATGAGTTCAGGCCATTAACATTTAGGGTTATTATTGTGATATGATTTGTATTCCCAGTCATTTGACTCATTTTTGTTTTTTGACATGATTTGGTTTTTCCTTTATTTGGCTATTCCCTTAGGCTAGTTGTTCCTGTTGCTGATTTGCATCATTGTTTTTCATCTCTTCCTCATGGAATATTTTGCTGAGAATGTTCTGTAATGCCGGCTTTCTTTTTGTAAATTCCTTTAGCTTTTGTTTATCATGGAAGGATTTTATTTCGTCGTCAAATCTGAAAGTAAGTTTTGCTGGGTATAAGATTCTTGGTTGGCATCTGTTTTCTTTCAGGGCTTGGTAAATGTTGTTCCAGGCCCTTCTAGCTTTTAGGGTCTGGATTGAAAAATCTGCTGATATTCTTATTGGTTTTCCCCTGAATGTAATTTGATTCTTTTCTCTTGCAGCCTTTAAAACTCTGTCTTTATTTTGTATGTTAGGTATTTTCATAATAATGTGCTTTGGTGTGGGTCTATTTTAATTTTGTATATTTGGAGTCCTATAAGCCTCTTGTATCTGATTTTCCATTTCATTCTTCAGATTTGTGAAATTTTCTGATATTATTTAATTGAATAGATTGTTTATTCCTTTGGTTTGTTTCTCTAAGCCTTCCTCAATCCCCATAGTTCTTAAGTTTGGCCTTTTCATGATATCCCATAATTCTTGTAGATTCTGTTCATGTTTTCTTACCATCTTCTCTGTTTGATCAACTTTGTTTTCAAGATTAAATATTTTTTCTTCAATGTCTGAGGTTCTATATTCCAGGTGTTCTATCCTATTGGTTATGCTTTCTATGGAGTTTTTAACTTGGTTTATTGTTTCCTTCATTCCAAGGATTTCTGTTTGCTTTTTTTTTCAATATCTCTAACTCTTTATTGAAATGATCTTTTGCTTCCCATATTTGCTCTTTTAACTGTTGATTGGTGCGATCATTTAATGCCTGCATTTGCTCTTTCATCTCCTCGTTTGCTTCCCTGGTTGTTTTAATTATGTACATCCTGAACTCCCTTTCTGACATTTCTTCTGCTGTGCTGTCATTGGGTTTTATTGGTATAGTATCTAGGTTCGTTTGGGACATTTTCTTCCCTTGTCTTCTCATATTGGTGAGATATCAGTGGGACTCTGAGACAGTGCAGATTTCCTCTCTTGGCTTATAGTGTCCCTGTAGATTTCCAGTATATAACTCCCATCCTTCAGTAGCCTGAAGTCTTGGAGGAATTTGATAATGCAGTGCTTCCAAAGAAAACTGCTCCCAGCCTGCTACTGGGTCCAGGGCTGGGGGCTGTTTCTGCATGGAAATCCTCTCACTGGGTGGTCCTGCTCCTAGAAGCTGGCTATAGACAGATCCTGCCCTTGCCTGAGGGAGCCAGGCTGCTCTGGGAAAGCCTCTCCCTGTCCTGCCTTGTTCCCAGAAGCCGCGCCTACCGGGCCCACTGCTGGGTTCAGGGCTTGGGGTTGGCTCTGTGCGGAAAAGCTCTCACTGGGTGTGCCTGCTCCAAGAAGCTGGCTGTGGACCCTGCCTGCCGCCAGAGAGTGCAGGGCTGCATGGGGAAGATGCTTGCTGCCCTACCCTGCTCTGAGAAGCTGCTCCTGTCCAGGCCTGTCATTCGGCCCGAGCTTCACCGGGGGGAGAGACTCATCCCGCGGCTCTATGTTGGTCCGAATCTCTCAATACCTTCCCTTCTTTACTCCTGAGTTCTGGAGCAACGGGAGATGCAGTCACCCTCTAGTATGCCATCTTGGATCTCTGAACTGGAATCTCTTGATTCTTAACTATAAGCATATTGATGTGATGAATTGATATGATGTTGAACCAACCTTGCATCCCTGGGATAAACCCCACTTGATTATGGTGCACTATCTTTTTGTAGATATTTTTGTATGTGATTTGCCAGTATTTTATAAAGGATTTTTGGTCTATGTTCATCAGCAATATTGGTCTAAAGTTTTCTTTCCTTGATGTGTCTTTGTCTGGTTTTGGTAGTAGCATGATACTAGCCTTACAGAATGAATTTGGAAGGGGTCCCTCCTTTTGTATTTCCTGGAATACTTTGAGGAGTATTGATATCAGTTCTTCTTTAAAGGTCTTGTAGAATTTGGCTGAGAATCCATCTGGTCCTGGGCTTTTGGTTGGAAGACTTTTGATGGCTTCTTCTTTTTCAGTGCTTGAAATTGATGTGTTTAGATTGTGTACGTCTTCCTGATTCAGTTTGGGAGGACCATATGTCTCTAAAAATTTGTCAATGTCTTCAATATTTTCTATTTTTTTGGAGTATAGATTTTTAAAGTAATTTCTAATTATACTATGTATTTTAATAGTGTCTGTCATGATGTTTCCTTTTTCATCACAAATTATAGTAATTTGAGTTTTCTCTCTCCTTCTCTTCATTAGTGTGGCTAGAGGTTTACCAAATTTGTTTATTTTTTTCGAAGAATCAACTTTTCGTTTTGTAAATTTTTTGAATTGTTTTTCTTGTTTCAATTTCATTGATTTCAGTTCTGATTTTAATTATTTCCTGTCTTCTACTATTTTTGGTGTTGATCTGTTCTTTTTTTTCTACGGCTTTGAGATGTAATGTTAGGTCATTTAGTTGTTGACTTCTTATTTTTTTTTTTAATGTATGAGTTCAATACAATGAACTTTCCTTTTAGTACTGGTTTCAGAGTGTCCCAGAGGTTTTGATATGTTGTGTCATTGTTCTTGTTTACCACTAAGAATTTTTTTATTTCTTCCCTGATGTCTTCTGTTATCATTGCATAATTCAATAGCATATTATTTAGTCTCCAGGTGTATGAGTAGTTTTTGTTTGTCATTTTTTCATTCATTTCTAATTGCATTCCATTATGGTCTGATAGGATACAGTGTAGGATCTCTATTTTTTTGTATTTACTAATGGCTCCTTTGTGGCATAACATATGGTTTATTTTGGAGAAGGATCCATGAGCTGCTGAGAAGAAAATATAGTTGCTCGATGATGGATGAAATGCTCTGTAAATATCCACTAAGTCTATATCATTGATTGTATTATTTAGTTCTATAGTTTCTTTGTTCAGTTTTTGTTTGGAGGATCTATCCATTGGTGAGAGTGGTGTGTTAAAGTTCCCCACTATGAAAGTGTTTTGGTCTATTTGATTCTTGAAATTGAGAAGAGTTTGTTTGATGAACATAGATACTCCATTGTTTGGGGCATAAATATTTAAAATCTTGCTGATTTATGTTTCCCTTAAGCAGTGTGAAGTGTCCTTCTTTATTCCTTCTCACTTACATAGGTTTGAAGTCCACTTTATCTGATATGAGGATGGAGACCCCTGATTTTTTACTGGGTCCATGTGCATGGTATGTTTTTCCCTATCTTTTCACCTTTACTCTGTGGGTGTCTTTTTCTATTAGATGAGTCTCTTGAAGGCAGCATATTGTTGGGCCTTTCTTTTTAATCCAATCTGCAAATCTATGTCTTTTGATTACTGAGTTTAGGCCATTGACATTCAGGGTTATTATTGTGATATGATTTGTATTCCTGGTCATTTTGGCTTATTTTTAGTTTTTAAGTTGACTTGGTTTGTCCTTTGATTGGCTTTTCCTTCAGGGTAGTTCCTTCCTTTGCTGACTTACATTGTTGTTTTTCACTTCTTCCTCCCAAAATATTTTGCTGAGAATGTTCTATAGGTCAGGTTTTCTATTTCTGAATTCTTTTAACTTTTGTTTATCATGGAAAGATTTTATTTCTTCATCAGCTAGTTTTAGTGGGTATAGAATTCTTGGTTGGCATCCGTGCTCTTTCAGAGCTTGAAATATATTCTTCTTGGCCCTTCTTGCTTTTAGAGTCTTGGCTGAGAAATCTGCTGATATCTGTATTGGTTTTCTGGTATATGTAATCTGATGCTTTTCTCTCACAGCCTTTAAAATCCTTTATTTTGTATGTGAGGTATTTTCACTATAATGTGTCTTGGTGTGGATCTGTTGTAATTTTTTGCACCTGGTGTTCTGTAAGCCTCTTGTATTTGATTTTCCATTTAATTTTTCGGGTTTGGGAAATTTTCTGATATTATTTTGTTGAACAGGTTGTTCACACCTTTGGTTTATATCGCTGTGCCTTCCTCAATCCCAATAATTCTTAAATTTGGTCTTTTAATGATATCCCATAATCTTGTAGGTTCTGTTCATGACTTCTTAACATCTTCTCAGTTTGTTCAACTTTATTTTCAAGGTTAAATATTTTGTGTCATTGTCTGAGATTCTTTCTTCCACAAAATATATTCTGTTAGTGATGCTTTCTATTGAGTTTTTAATTTGGTTTATCAGTTTTCATTTCAAGTATTTCTGTTTTGGTTTTTTTCAGAATCTCTATCTCTTTATTGAAGTGTTCTTTTGCTTCCTGCATTTTCTCTTTTAACTGTTTACTGGAATGATCATGCATTGCCTGCATTTGCCCTCTTATCTTGTCTTTTGTTTCAGGGATCATTTTAAATATGCAGATTCTGAACTCTTTTTCTGTCATTTCTACTGCCATGCTGTCATTGGACTCCCTCAAAATAACATCTTGGTTTGTTAGGGACACTTTCTTTCCCTGTTTTTTTCATATTGTTTCTATATATTCCCCTTTAGCAGTTAAGATCAGAGATACTAAATTTCCCCCCTTGCAGGCTTATTATGACCCTATAGTTTTCTACCTTTCCTTTGAAGGTGTGATCAATACCAGTAGCACCCAATACAGAGAAAATGCAGCCCTGAACCAGATAGCCCCTACAAAGACTTTAATATTATTGCAATGAACAGGATGAGTTCAATTACTATTTACAGTAATTCTAGTTGTGAACAAGAGGAAGGGGAAGGGTGTAGATGTGAGTAAATAGACGTATCTGTCAAAGGGCCTCCAGTCTCTGTAGGTGTCTCAGGAAAGGAGCTGCCCTTCCTAAGATGATGGCCATGCCCTCAGGAATAATTCAAAATGCCTGTACCAGTCTCCAAAGAGGCTGGGAAGCCCCAGTGAGGGTGTGCTGAGTCAGCATGGAGGCAGGTGTAGTGTCCCTCAGCAGTAGGGGGACAGATGGACAGGCTCAGCTACTGGCCTCCAACCTCAGTGTGGGGGCAGGCTAGGCAGCTCAGTGCCAGCATCAGACCTCAGTGTGGGCATGCAGGTGGGCTCAGCAAGGGTGTCCATCCACAGTGTGGGGGGCAGGCTCAGCACCATCGTCTAACCTCAGTTTGGGGGGACCTCTGATCTTTCTTTCTATTTGAGGGAAAAGGAAAATATTCTATGAGCTGATACATTTTCTTATATATATTTGAAAAACTGTATTAGGTTTTGTTAGCTCTCTAAATTATTGTGACCTCCAAACAATCCAGTTTTGCCTGAAATGTGTCACGTCTGGAACAGAGAGAGTCTTAAAGACTCTCTCTAAAGACTCTGTGTGGTGTTGCAACTTCATCAGCATTTTATCACCCTCCCTTACAGAGTATGGCTATCACTGACCACAGCTATCACTGACCACATACTAAGCAGGTTATACAAGAATAAAAGTGATGTATTGTACTGGAATAAAGAAAATAATTCTTATGGCAAGTGTAGATCAGTCACTTCTAAACTCTACTTAGGAAATTAGTTCTAATATTCATTTCCACTTACCTTGAGGATATTAATTATCAGAGGTATAATGTGTCAATATAGCTTCCATTTCCTGTCTGTATTTGCATTTATGACTCCTGTAATGAACATGAGATTCTTTGGTTTTAGAGTAAGTGACGGATATGCAAACCCCAGGGTTATTAACAAGGTGAAGAATTTTGTCTAAAGTTTCAGTTTGTCAGAGACTTTTTATTAGGAAGAGTAAGAATTACTTTTCTTAAGGAAAATGTGTGTAGTCCCACTTATTACTGAATAAATCGGGAAGTTAGGAGTATCTGGCACTAAGGCTACCTCTTAAATGTATTGAGTGTGTACAATGCAAAAGGCACCACACCAGAGAGTCTTCTGTTCATAGCTTAAATATTTCCCAACTGTTAGGATGTAGATATTAGGAATTCCCCAAAAGCTCACATGTGAGACTATTTAAGAAGGCTTAGAAGTGAAATGATTGTGTTATGAGAGCCTTAACTCAATCAGTGACTTATCCCTTGATAAGGATTAACTGAGTGGTAACCGAAGGCAGGTAGGGTATGGCTGGAGGAGGTGGTCCTCGGGGGTGTGCCTTTAGCATATATATGTATTTTGTGAGCTGAGCTTAGCTCTCTCTCTGCTTCCAGGCACCATGCTCCCCACTGCTTCCCTCTTCCACACTCTTCCACAATGATGTTCTGCCATACCTTGAGCACCAATGAATGCAGTCAGTCTTCTAGGGACTGACACCTCTGAAACTGTGAGTCCCCAAATAAATGTTTCCTCCTCTAATTGTTCTTGTCAGATTTTTTGGTCACAGCAATGAAAAAGCTGACTAAAACACCAACATACGTGAGCACAGATGTCAATTTGAACATCTCTGGGTGTCAGCTTCTTCATTTAAGAAGAAATCTCTCCCTGTAAGTCCACCCTGGCTTGCATGGCTGTGTACACGTAGCATGTTCTGGTCTTCTGCTGTAGACACTTCCTTCGCTTACCTGATGCTCTCAAATGCTCTATGATTCCCACTCTCCATCCTTCTCCCAATAGAACTCACACTGGCATTACTGGCACATTTTATCACCTTGGGCCTGAAGGGGAAGTGGTCTCAGAAGTGGAAGTGGTCTTGCTGTGTGTTCGGTCCATTGTACTAAGGGAAGTGTGGTCCAATTAGAGTTGGTACAAGGAACTCAAATGCATCCATTCATTCTCCAAATATACTTGTACAAGTTTTGGAGGATGGCATGAGTAAATGATCTCAATTCTGCCAAATATATAAAAGTCTACCAGCAAATAAATACCTGAAATTCAGAATGGGTGTCTTACATTATACCAAATGATTGCTTTGACCAGTTTAGTAAAGGAATAAAACAGCCCAGTGATTTGGCTTCATCAAAATGTCAAATCTGAAGCCTTGGAGTCCTATTAAACTTTTCTCACCTCCGCCTCTCACTTTCAATCTGTTTCCATGCCCCATAAATTCTACCTCCTAAGTACTTCTCCAGTCTATTCATGCTTCTCCAATCATACTACTAGAAGTTGATTTCAGACCCTCATCTTGCAGAACTCTTTGAAAAACATGACGAACTACAGTCTTCTCTAGATTATTTTATCATCTGTCCTTGTTTACTATCAGTCACTAACACTTCTCAGTAATATCCCTGACAAAAAGGGAAAGAAAAGAGAGAAAACAAATGCTTGTTTTGTTCTTTGTTATACCTCTGTCCTGTATTAAATTTCCCTACATGTAGTAGATGAGCAAAACATATGTTTTAAATGCACATATAAATGAAAGTACAAAGGGTTGCATATAAGATTCAAAAGATGTATTTAGATTCACTATCCTACATGCTATGATCATAGAAATTTTTACAAAAGTAAATTTCAGCTGACTTTTTCTCATAATAAATGTTACTTAGTGCAATTACTTATATTTGTTTGAATTATCTTATCTTACTCAAAAAGTGCTGATCACAGTTATAGCTACATATTCAAACTACAGATGATCTGTGTAAGGATATAGGAGATTTTGGCAACTCAAGTATTTTTCATTTTATCTGTATAAAACTGAACCAGTTAATTAGCTTCTCAGAACTGCAATTCCCTTGACTATAAACAAGTGATGATGAGGGCTAATTCACAAGGTCAGACGATGGCCATGATGATGTTGATGTCATTTACAAAGCACTTAAATGGCTCAACTTCTATTTTAAGTATTTAGTGAAACCTGTTCAACCCCCATCCCATCATATCTTAATGAATTCATTTTCTTCCTTATGTGGGTGTAAAATGATATTTGTCTAAAATTTTATAGGAAGTGAGTGCTGGATTGGAGCATGAGTTAGTTTTTTCCAAAGTTATGCACTTCACCACCACAACATGGCATAGCATCCTATGCTCAAACCTTCCATTCTCAACATCCCTAATTTCTAAGTGATTGTGCATAATCAGAAGAAAGTATCGATTTTTAAATAATAGTCTCTCCTGAGAATCTAATAAATAGGATTCATTAATGGATTGTATAACTGCTTTAATCTCTTCTTCCTAGAAGAGGGTTATTACACTGATTTCCTTCTTAATTTACCATAGGGAGTTAGTGTTCTATTATTTATTCTATTCAGGTACCACAATAATGTAATACTATAAAAAGAAATTGAAGTATTCTGGGTAGAAAGCAAGTAATTAACATTGCTTCAGTTGTGTCCTACTGTGTGAAGGAATGTGTTTCAAATCTATTTATACTCTGAAAGGCCTTGTACACAAATTTTCTCTGCATCTGTTTTTCGTGCAGAACTTTTTAGCTTGTTATATCTTTCTGCTCTGAATTAGTTCTACTAATATCTCCCTTGAATCTGAGGTACACTCAAATTTATCATTTTCAATTTCTGTTTTAAGTGAATATACATTTATGAATCATCATCACCGATATTTACCTATGAATGGGTTTATATTGCTAGATCTTTTGAGAATGCATGAACTTCATTTTATTGATCCATCTACACATACTCCTGGAAAAAGAGCTGTGGACAGAGCAAGCTGACTCATGGGTGCATAAGCATGCTTCTTCTGTGTCCTTATATGTCCAGCTTATATGAGAAGAGAAAAGGAGGGAATGAACTCAAAGAAAAAAGAACCAGCAGTGTTATCAAAAACAAACAATGACCACAGCATTCTGACGTTGCTGTTTGCCTTTCTCATGCATACAGACAGGAAAATTTACTTCCTCTCCAAATACATTGTGCATAGCTCATGGCTATTTACAATTTACATAAATTGTTTTGTTATATTATTGTTACTACTCCGGTATTCCAACATTTCCTTAATTTTGGTTATTTTTATGCTCATGGCATTATCCAAAATGTTACATGTAACTCCAATTTGTTTATTTTCATTGTTATGGACTAATTTAATTTGTCCAGTTAACTTTGGTGGTTATTTGGTGTGTTTCCATCTTTTTCCCCCTTTTTTTCCTATTGTCACAAAGATTATTCTGTAAACTTGTACAAAATTTTCTTCCCAATGATATTTTTATATCCCAGAACATATTCACTTAGTAGCACAGATAGTATGGGTAAATAAGACGAAATTGTATTTTAATCCACTAAGAACTGATTTTTACATATTTTATGGAAAAAGGATTTAATTTTAAAAGCATACATGGGAACCTCTAATTATCTAAAGCATTTATTTCAGTTTGTTCCCTCCCCACCAATGCAATGTCATCTCTATCACACTTCAAATTTGCTACAGTTCTCTTCTCTAAATCTATCTTTTACCCACAGTACTTTAGACTTTTGTCTCCATCAAGTCACACTGCCTTCCAATTATATAATGTTTTAATTCCTGATTGTGCAGGTATTCCTACTTGGTTGCACTTATTTGAAATATCCTGGGTGATTATTGGTCCTTTGCTGTGACCGTAAAAATAAAATGGAATGAGCATGTTACATTTCACAAATAGACTATCAAGATTTTGATTGCAATTCAAATGAATTAATGTAGTAATTTGCATGAATTTTTTTTCACAGTATTGAATTTGCTTATCAGTAATAGTCGCTAATGGGCTGGAAGTGTGGTTCAGAGGTAGAGCACTTGCCTAGCATGTGTCTTGCTCTGGGTTGTATCCCAACACCACAGGGGAGAGAAAACAGTAGCTTTTATGTTCACATATTTCAAACTTTATGACAACTTTTGATTGTACTTAGATTTTTCTAGAAACAATTTAAATCTCTTTTGCTGTAATTATTAAGTACCTTATATTTGCTATTAATTACCACTACTATTAGTTATATTTAGTTTGGGTTGGTTTATTACTGACCTATAAGAACTTTCTTGGTTTTAATTCGTCAGCCACATGTCATGAGATACCGTTACTGCTCTTACAACTTACTAATTCATTTGTAGAATCTCTTGGATTTTCTACATAGATAATCATGATTTTTCAATGTTGGGATTCCTTTTCATCCTTTCCCCTCCTTACAACTGCTTTTTGTTTTTTATTGTCACATTCCACTGGTTAAAAACACCTGTACAGTTTCAGATAGATGCAATGAGAGTGCCCCGCCTTACATTCCTCTAGAATTTTTGTTCAGAGGTTTAATTTTTTTGAGATGTTTGTTGTTGAGGATTGGTAGATACTCTTTTAATTATCTTAAGAAGTTACTTTCTATTTCAAATGTCTTAAGATTTCATTTTGCTTTTCTTTCTGGTCATTGTGAGTTGTACTTTTCTTTAAAAAATGTGAAAGCTAAACCTAAATTAAAGGTAGATGTTTTAAAATCTCAGGGAAAATTCTCCACCTTCCCCAAGACTTGATGCCAAAAAGAAAAGTTTCTCCTTCCCTCTGTAGAACAGCAGGTTCTTAAAGTTTTATTTCTTGCTTGTTTTCTGGATTACCCCTTTACTTGAGATTATTACTATTTGAGAGTTCAACTTTATGTAATCAACTCATCCCAATTCCCAACTCGAATCATTCCAAAGACTTGTCACTTGCTCCTTAGTTAAAAACAAAGTTTCTTTTTCCAAGATTTGCAAGTAATTGCCAGGAATAACATTTCTTCTTTGCCACACTTGCCTTCTGCTTTCTATTTATTTTTCTCACCTTGATATACTTTATTACTTTATTAGGAGCTCCGGTATACCTTTAAAAGATATGGTATATTGCGTTCACAGTGTTTTAACACTTTCTAATGAAATTATGAATTGATATTAATACAGCAAATTAGTTTCAAAAAATAGTCTTGATTTCACTGGGATGAAATTATCATAATACCATATTATTTGAATAATGGATTGATTATGGGCATAGAAAAGGAAGAGGAGAAAAGGGAAAATATGAGTAAGTCCCTCAGTTTTACCCTTCTTGGCATCCATTCATCTATTGATTATGCAAATATGAATTAAAACTTGGTCCTAAAGTAACAGTTTCAAATGAGGATTGCTAGTTGTGTTTAATTTTGAACTGATATGTGGTAAAGAAGTAGGAGCTAATTATAAAACTAAGAAAAAAAGTTGCAGCTAAAAAGAATGAAAGTATATTAGAATTCTGGAGATTTTGAGGTTTATATTCCTATAATTATGGCATTTGCCTTACAAAGCTTATTTATATTATTTTAAAAAGTTATTATGTTTTCTCCAAGAAATTTAGAAATCACTGCTAATCTTGTAAAACCAAGAACTTTATAAGATACTGAAATTTGGGTCCCTCTCACTGGGGTTTTACTGCATTAGAAATTTACTAGCACTAATTTGTGTTAAGTATATTTATTTTTTGCTTCTATTTACAATTCACAATTTTTATCACTTTGAAAAGTATTAATGTTGACTATAGACTTATGTCTAGTACTTGAGTTTCAATTGTGTCACTGGATTTAAATTTTGATTACCTTTATTTGTGTATTTCCTAATATATTGATATATTTCCTAATATATAATATATGTTTTTTTCACTCCAAACTGGTAATTAGTTATCTTCATATTATTTATACAGATGCATGCAGGTATGCAGCATTCTGGGTTTTGTTTTTGTTTTTAATCTAGTACCATATATGCTCTTCATTTGGCAATAAAGTACTATTCAAAGTAAGGTCTAGTTGCAATTTTCAAAAGCATTGAAAAATGACAGCCTGAGTGAAGGTTTGAAGGTATCCTAGTTTATGTCTCAGGGTTTGCATTGAAAAGCTTTTTGAGCTTAGCCCATGCAGTAAGTGAGGCCTTATAATCATTATTCCAACAATGTTCTAAGTTTGTTTGGACTAATAATTATACCAACAGTGTGCAGGAGTTTGGGAAGTAAGTTAAAGGTGACAGAAAATATATTTTCATATTAAAATATTCAAGTCTAAATATTTGTAGAGAAAACCACAAGAATTATCTTAACAGAGAATGAGAAAAAATTTCAAATTAAAATAAAGCATACCAAAGATGATATGACTAAATGGAAGGCTAACCTATGATCTAAAGGTTGCATTCAATTTTATAGAGATATCAAATTTTCATGATATTAATTTGCAAAATATTGTTTCGTTGTTTGATGGAACTTGATAAACATATAATAAAATGTACATGAAAGAACAGAGATACCCAAACAGCTAAAGAGAAACTAAAGCAGGAGGGTTTACCGGTCCACTAAAAAGTCCTGGATCCTGCAAAAATGGTAACAGAAAGTGTTTTTCCTTGACATTCCAAGGAAAAAATATGAAGTTCACAGGGGGAAGTTAAGAATAAGTAAAAATAATATATTGATTAAAAATTAAAAAGATAAATACAGCACTTGCTGAATTCAGTTGCCATGTCAATCTTGCCTGATTGTTGATGAGTTTAATAGGAGTGTTCAAGAGTGTTAAGGTAACACTAAAGTCAGAGGCCATGTAGGATTCATAAATGCTATAGTTTTGTTTAATCCTGTTATTTTAAGAGCTGGTATTTTATTTATTTTCACTGTTGTGTATACATTATTTTTTTGCAAATGGGTTGGTTATCCAAAATAAAGGGGAACTAATGTATCCTATTCATATGTTTTTAAGTATAAAAACTGAGGAAAACAATGAATTTGGTGTCATAACTCTGTTTGTTCTTAAGCCTTGAGTTCTTTTCCCAGTACCGGAAAGCTCCTTTAGCTTCCTGAGAGCCACAACAGTTTGTGAACAGAAACCATAAACAGAGTGAAATAAAACTTGTCCTCAAAGGGATAGACCTGTGACTTTGGCCTCATTAATTGTGTAGTATGCTCTGATGCTGAGAGCCATCTCTGAACCGTATGTGTGAATTGAGCGAATTTGGAGCCATTAAGCAGGGAAGCCTGGTATTAGGAACTCCCAGTGGAACCCACTGGTTCAAGAACACCTGATTTAAGTGGCACCCTGTCTTAGCTCACCACTCAAGTTCAAGCACATCCTTCCTGAGACAGGTGTAGCTTGCAAAAAGCCAAGCAACCTATTTACTGCAAGACCCCTGCCACACCAAGAAGTAAGCACAGAAACAAGATTCCTCCAACACTGAAACCTTATACTTTCAGATCCCCTTTGATTGGTACTTATAAATAAAACTAGTACTGGCTGTTTCTTTGTTAGAGCCAGACTTCTGGACCACTCAGCAGGTCACGCCCCTGCTTAAAGATATTCATGCCTCTTAGTTTCTGATATATAAATTTCATAACTTTTATTGCACAGCCAGCCCATCCTTCTGAGGGGTACCCATTCCCTCGCCCACACGGGACAAGACTTGAGGGAGACTCTGAGTTAACAAGTTGAAGCCTAAACAAGTCAGATTTGTATTCACGTTCTGGAAATATTCTGAAGTTGTTCTTACATTTTTTACCCTTTTTTAATTCACTTTTTTCCACATCAGGAAAAATCCTCCTGGGCTCTCATTTCTCATTATTCTGTCTCAGGAGGTGTCTACTGCCATTCTTGTGTGAAGGAAGGTGCTAGCTTCTTGATCTCAACCCCAACCTACCTTCAATATCCTCTTGAGTCTCTAGGAGCTTAACTTGGATTATTCACCCTTATAAATGTTTTGGTCACAGAGAGCAATCAGGCTGTTGACTCTTGAAAATTCAAACTCTGATGGAAATTTCTTCATCGCAGGGCAGTCTAAACAGTGCTAGTGGCTGTAAGTGACAACACAACCCAGGTTGGGACTGAAGCTAAGGGCCACAGATGACTGTTCTCTCAGCAACAGTCTGAAGGCTGAAGCATGGAAAACTCCATTAGCAGCTAAGAAGGCTCAGGGCTCTGCATTCAGACCACGTATCTTGTATCCTTTCTTCATTTAAGAAAGGCATGGGAGAGAGACTAGGAGTTTAAGATCCATCCTATTAAGAACTTTCTGTGCCCTGTGCAAGTCATACAACCTATCTGAATCTCAAGTTCTACAACTGTAAAATTAAAAGGTTGGGCTAGGTGACCTTGAAATTGCTTCAAGCTCTTACATTTATGATTTCAAATTCAGGGGAAAATTTCACTAATATCCTTATAAAAGAAAATTTTGTTCAGGAACTTTGTCAGAGTTTAGACTGGGTAGAATAAAAAAAGAAAGAAAGAAAGAAAGAAACTTCAAGACCCACTGCAGTGGTTGCTAAGGAGACCAGCTGCATAGTGGTTCAGGTTATTAATCAGTAATATCTTCCCAAGTAGTCAGCATTAGTGTCAGAAATACCACCATCAGAGCAAAATTGCTTTCAACTGAATTGTATATACAATGGTGTCTGATTAAAATTCAAATATCTATATAAGCATTAATCTTTTGTTAGCTACTAACAAATTATTACATCGATTTTCAAGTGTTGGAACAATCTAGATACATTTTCTAAGGAGGAAAGGAAGATCTGGGATATGTAGAGATGCCTGGAAGGGAAAGATTAGGAAAGCTTCAGAGGAAGGAACCTCAGATGAGAGAGCTTTGAAAACATCTTAGGGAAGCCAGGGGAAAGAGGCAACAAGATGAGGAGAGAGGTAAAACCAGAGAAAGCGGATTCTAAAAGTAGCTGGTTTGACAGTGGTGCCAAGAATGAACATGCATCACGCGTGGCGTGGGTGAATAAAGAAGAATAACAAAGTCCACTGTCCACAAATCCTTAATATCTTCCTCTAATTCAAGTTTTCATAGGATATGTTCTGGATATACTTTGATTCTTGTTATTAAAATAAAACGCAGCAAATTTCTTAGTATAAGGATAAAGAAATGCCTTTATGTTTATTTCCTCAAGAAATCATCAGAGTTTAATTTGATGGACCCTAATAGAGTTGCATTTAAATTTTTGAAGCAGAAAATTTAAAAAATGGAGAGCTTTGAGTAGTCATGCCCATCAAAGAGATTTTATCCAACTTGTTTGTTTATAAATCTTATATTAAATGGTTCTTATGAAGATTATTATGCATATTCAGGTAGCTCAGACACAATTTTGGGGTTCATGTTTCCCAAGATTATGTCATAGATATTTGAACATTATTTTTTCTTCTGTGACATATTTGAGCAAGTGTTTTTACTTTTTTCAGGAAGTTCTTGAATATTCCTTGGTTATGTAAATAAACCAACTTGAATTTTTAAAATGAAATATTATGTCAAAGAATAAAGTGATCCAGTACATGTTAATTCTTATGTTATGCCTGTATCACCATAATCACAGGGTGCTCAATGACCTAATCAATTTAGAATGTATAAATGAATATGGGACTGGGAGGCCTCCTACTGATCACTTTGTTGGAGATTACTCAGGGCTGTATAGATGAGAGACATTTGGAAGTGATAGTTTTCTAGTGAAAGAAAGACTCATGGTATAAAATGTTGGAAATAAGAAAAAAAAAAGTACAAGAGATGGTAAGAAAGTTATGTTAGCTGATATGAAAAAGCAGTTTGATGGTTCCTCAAAAATTTAAATCTAGAATTAAAACTAGATTAATCCAGCAATTGTACTTCTGGGTATTTCTCTGAAAGAATTGGATCAGGATCTTGAAGAGGTATCAGCACCTCCATGTACAGTGTAGCATTATTTACAATAATTGAGACAAGGAAACAAATTAAGTATCTATTGACAGATGAATGAATACAGAAAATGTGGCATGTACATGCAATGGACTATTATTACTTTTAAAAAGAAAGGTAATTCTACAACATATGGCAAACCTGAGTGCCAAGAGAAATACAACGGAGAAAGAAAGACAACTATTGCCTGGTTCCATTTGTCTGGGAAATCTACAACAATCAGACTCATAGGAGATAGCGGAATGGTGGCTGCCAGGGACAGCAAAGAAAATGGGGAGTTATTAATCAATAGGAATAAAGTTTCAGTTATTCAAGATGAGTAACTCTTCAAGATCTGCTGTGCTTACAGTTAAGAATGTGGTAGTGCACATTTAGAACTCTGTGAAGAGAATAGAGTTCATGTTAAATGTTCTTACCACAATTAAAAAAAAATACAGAGGAAAGAATATTCTGTGCTTCAGGAGCATTTTTGCATAACCCAACTCAAAAGTTATTACAGGGTCTTTGCAAAGAAGTAGACAAGTGGTTGACAGCAGGATAGTGCTTCTCATCAGATAAATAGTCCGAGAAGAAAAGCTCTTTCCTGGGAGCTGAGAGCAAGAACTGTGTGCAAGGAAGAAACCTGTCACCACAGGTGCATTTGAGATAACTGTGCTGAAAGAAAAGAGAGCATCTGAGTTCTTTTAAAGAGCTATAAGGAGCGGGTAATCCTTTGGAGAGGGAGACAAAACTGAAGAAGAATTTTTTTTCAAGTTTTGAATATTTACATCATTCTTCAAGAATTGTTAAGGATTCTGGCAAAGTCAATAAACTCGTGTTTCATTGTTGCAAAACTAGAACATTCTGCCCCAAGAGGGAGCTGGATATCTTAGCTTTGTTCACACTTAGAATCACAAACTACCATTACCCAGAGCTTCCCTTTTTCCGTCCTCCTTTCTGGGGTCAGGATTTTCCTAATGGTATTTATCCTCTCTGAAATGGATAAGCTCGACATTAGGCCTGAGAGAAGTGAGGGGGAGGGAGGGAGATATTCAATGACTTGAGAAAAGTATCTAACAAAAATGGTATTTTACAACATAGCAGAAGATATAAAAACTTGCATACATAGACAACATGTCATGATCCATTTGATTTAAAATTTAATGCATATCATCCACTTATGTAGATTCTCTGATTTTATTTGAGAACATTATTTACTATTATTAAATAAATAAGTCTGTGATGCCACAATCTTTGGAGAGCAATACGCCCACATGAGGATGTCTCATGCGCAACTCAGGCATTTACAGGACTAGTCACTGGGGCTTCTAATCTGAAGTTTATAGTTGAAATGCTGTTAGAATTCTTTGGTTTTGATGTCTGACTTATATGAATGTTGCTCTAAGGTAGGAGGCACAACTCAGTCACACATTTTCTCTTCTGAAAAAAAATGACTGCTTATTTCTCCAAGGTGCCTGCCATAATAACTTGAAACAGAATTAGGAGCTCCCCATACATCCTGTTATATAAACATGCCATGGAATTTGGTTATTATCCATCCAGATGATTTAAGTTGAATGAGACAGAAACTTGATTTTGATTTCACATTTGGGATATATTTCATTACACTCGAAACCCCCCAAATACTGCAAAGAGTTTTTCAGAATTCCATTCCAGTTTGTATGGTTCTCAGAAATACTCCAGAGTGACACACTGGCATGATAGTTACAAACATACATACATATATAACTTATTTTAGTGTATGCATATATGTGTGTGCTGTGTATGTATTCATGAATGCATTAATTATCTTGTTCATTCGTTTAATTCATTAATCTGCATAAAGTACTCATTCCTGACAGATGGATTGGAGGACAGTAGGAACCATCTGTCTGTGTTGGAAATCCAGACCAGACAGAAGATGATAGGGGTATTCCCAAGAGTGTGGAGGATCAGGCGAGCCTGTGATTTTCAACAATGAGAGTATGACTAACCCCAACCCTCTCTAATGCTTTGGATGGAGCAACTTAATGACCAGTTTACATCATGAAATTTATATGGAGGATCTTAGTATCTAGTTCTGTCTGCCAGCTCATAATTGTCTGGAGTCCAGCTATCTCCTGTGTAGTCTCTCTCCATCATCAGCAGACAGTAGCTGCAGAATCTTTATCTTTCCTTCTACCTCCCTCCTCTTTCCTCTTTCTTCTTTTATTGTGGTTTTTTTTTTTTTTTGGGTGGGGGAGGAGAACAGGGAGAGAAAGAACAAATGAAAATGACACATTAAATAAGCCACTACACTTTATCTTGGATCATTGTTCTGTCTTAATTAACCCTTGCAGTCAAACTGTCTGATTTGAAGAAGTCCTTTAAGAAAGAATACCCATATTATGACTTTGAAATTCAAATCCAGGAAAACATGAATTCATAGACCATGGTGGTTTTCATTCTACTGCAAACAAAATTCAAAAGTTAATGTGAAATTGTAGAAATGTAAAGGTTTTGCTGCATGAAAACTTGAGTCCTCGTTGGTCTTCCTACCCTCTGTGATATTTTGAAGGATTCCTGAGCCTTTTTGCTTAGTTTTGTCATTTGAATTAAAAATTTAATGAATCCTGAATATAGAGGAGGGAGAGGTGGTACCTAACTACACAGTGGATTCTCAATACTTATTTGTTCCTTCCCATTAAACAAACATGAGCTTTATTCTTTACATTCTTTAAACTGAGAAATGAATGACAGTATTATTGAATATTTACTATGTTTCAGGTGCTGGGCTAAGTGCTTTCATACATGAACCCATTTAATTTTTGTAACAACTTTATAAAGTAGGAACTATTATATTCTCTGTTTTATAATCAAGGACAGTGAGGCATGTAGAGTTGCAATAATTTGCCTGAGGTTACACACCAACAGCCAGCTTTTCCCATCTTAATTTTTCCTGTTGTCTCATCACTAAAACTTCAAATACAAATATTTCTTTCCAATCCATATTACATAAAATTTTAAGGAACTATTTCTGCCCAAAATAATTCAGCAGCTTATTAAAATATTCTCAACCTGTTCATTTCTTGAATGGACCATTATTGATAGGCTATGGAACAAAGTTAATTCAGGAGACAGATTAAAATTCTGATTTCAGATGAAATGTTCAGAACTGTATTGATCTTCAGACCATCCAGCCACTTCTCCTCCTCTCCTCTTGCCTGCAGAATAGGCAGCAGAATGGATTTCTCTGGAATCACAGATGTTTGACTAGTGAATTTGATCTCAGTATTCCAAGTTATCTTGATATGAACGAGCAAGGAATTTTATTTAGAAAGTTCCTAAACACCTACTTTAGACTTAAAAATGCTTATTTTTTCCTTCTAGATAAAAGAACACACTTCTTAATAACATTAAAGTTATAGGAGAAAATAAAGAACGACGACAGCGTATCACGCATGTGCCAGTGGAGAGGAGAGAGTTATTTTCCTGAATGGTTTAGCTCTCTCCTTCCGGTGGTTGGTGGGGCACATGCATGTGTGAGATTGTTGGACTTTGGGGGTTTGTCTTGAAGCTTTTAAACTCTGGTGGGTCTGGTGATTCTCTCAAGCTAATTCCGTCATTGGCCTGAAGAAATTTTCTGTCTGACCTAAGGCTATGAATCCGATGACTGATTATTCTTCTGTCCATTAAGCTACTAGAGGTAAGAGATATGCATCTCCTCAAATCCCTTATCATCTTATACCTTGTAGCTTTCCTTTGTTTTTGGCACCATCATTGTACTTAGGACTTTCAATCACCTGTTCCACTTTCACATTCAGAGCTCTTACTGAAGGGTTCCAAAATGTCACAAAGATAAGATATATGGATGTATGGAAGAAATAGAGAATCCTCAGTTCTATTTGTATTCACTCTGACTCTGCCTGTAAGAAGACATTGATACATATTGCTTTCTGGCTCACAGACCAAAGGAAAAAGGCATTTTGCCCCAGGAACACTTTTTTTCCCCTAGTAAAATAATTTAAGCTCTTGAAAACACCGCGTGTGTGCACTCACGCATGCGCACGTGCTTCCATGCAAGATAAATATTAATTGAAACAGCACATTGGTTTGTTGATTGACTATCCAATTTACCAAAAGGTCCTTCACATACTCAACCTAGAAATAAATATTATTTTTAACACAGCAGCTGATTTTTCTTCACTATAGCACAAGAAGTTCAGTATAGGATGTGCTCTCTAACTCTATCCTCGAATAGATGCTCCGTAACACATTTGAGATGTATATAAAATGGTTTTACCTTTCCAGGATCCCTGTATTGTTGTGTACTTGTACAAGGAAAGGAAGAAAATTCAGAGGCTGATCTGGGTTTCCCATTGTCCATCATGGCCGTGACAATGTTTCTTCTCCTGGTTACTCATGGCTTTGTTTGGCTGCTTGGAGCCAATGATCCTCATGGAATGCTTGTAGTGTCCTCCAGGGTCCTTGCAGAATGTTAAATCCTGTGCCTGGGAGGAGTGCTTCCATTTTGACAGACTCTCCCTTGTCTGACTCTATACCCCTCCCTTCCTCCTCGATCCAGCACCTTCAGAATTCTGTACCATAAACACTGTCATGATTCCTGTCCTCATGGCTTGGTTGGGACCTGCAACTCCTTCAGTGACCAGTTTCATTTCTCCCTTAGCCAGGCCCTCTCCTCTCTGGATGCCATACATGATTTCTCAGTCATCTAAGACATTTTTAACCCCCTGGGTTTGCATTTCATTACTGTTCCATCCCAGTATAAAAGTAGTGAAAACTGCTGAGAGTTGCACCGCTTCCCGGTTCCAGGATGTATCCCTGCTCCATTTAGCACCAGCCTGGGGCCTACATTGTTAGGTAGGCCCAGGTGCCCCAGCTGAAAATTAGGATCTGCTTTCTAACAATTTTTGGTACCAGTAACTACTATAGCTTGGGTTTCCAGGAAGAGAGATTGTGAGACACATCACCACACAGTAGGTTCATCAGTCAGTCCTCTTTGAATCAAGGCCTTTGAAGAAAAGGAAGAGAGTAGGAAGGATGGCCTAGAAATTGGTCACTGGCACAGTCACAGTAACTTAGGGGAACCATCGAGCCTGAATTGGCGATTTGGAGTTTTTTCCATGATAGAGCAATGAGGTTGAATCTTTATACCTTACACCAACCACTCATGGATGAAGACTGCCCCTGTGAAGGCCATGTTTCTTGGAGGAAATTGACTCCTTTCGGTAGAGGGCAATTCGCTGAGGACTGTCATCTATGACCTATTAGTTTGCAGCTGGGAGGATGTATACTTCAGTCTCAAAGGAGGATCTAACAATCTAACAATAGCATCTAACAATCCATACAGTTTAAGTAGATTTTTGCTTTTATACAGAGTCCTCTTCTTTTTATTCCCATTTTGCAAACTCTGGGTTATTTTCACATTTGCCATGTATTCCCTGCATTGAAAACTACTAAAATAATTTCCCCACTGTAGTCATCTAGCAAGTCCATGCATAAGTTCAGGGACACCTCATGTCTGCATGAGCATACAATGGAGAACTGTGGGTATGTTTTATATTTGGAGCACAGAGCAGTGTGCCACTATAAAAGTCGCTTTACAGAAATTATAAATCTAGACACTTTGGCTACTTGGGTGGATTTAGTTAGAACTCAGGGAGTCCTTTTATACCCCCTAATTAAAGGGAAATCCAGATTCAACTCTTCTCTTGTACTCAGTTCTCCTATATTGTTCTCCTGTATTAGATTATGCTATTTAGCTCATAACATGCTCATCAAAATTTATGATCTTTGTTTCATACACAATTTTGGCTTCTTCCTTTCTCTATTCTGATTCTAGTTTATGTAATTTGGATATCCATCTGTTTTGTGGATGCCAGATATGTGAAGGATCCCAGAGACATATCCATGGTGCCAGGAGATATTTATGAAAGCTTCAAGTACAAAAGTTAAAGCAATACAAAATGAAACAAAAGCAAGTGATTGGAGTTTAATCACAAAGTCTGTGTCTCTATTACATGCAACACACGAACACAAACACATAACCGTCTGCATCCATATACACTTATTGATTGAAGGCTAGTCTGGTAGTTAGACTTTTGAATTATCTAAACATAATTACTGATAGCAGTTCTTTAATTTGTGAGTTTATTTATTTTGCACCCACATTTTAAAGACTACTTTTAGTTTTTATTTTTTCTTATTATAATTATTGTTATACAGTTGTTATTTATTAATCCAATTAAAACCTAAACGACAATAACAATATTATAATGTGTATTTTTGGCCAAGGTAATGAATGATGATAATTTTTCCATTACACTTCAAATTAAATGGCATTAAGAAAATATATATTTGGCTACAACTTGGGGTTCATTTATAAAAAAATTTAAAAATTTTTGAGCTCTCAGATTTATAGGAAGTAACAAGGTTACTAAGAATTAAGTTTCCACAGAAACTTTACCTGGATTTCTCAAATGTTAACACGTTATATTTGCAGTGTCTTTCTCTCTCCATCACTCCCCTCTCTAATGTGTATGTGGGTGTGTATGTATGTGTATTTTTTAAATGAACTTTGTAAGTTGCAGACATGATGCCCTCTTGTACCTAGATACTTGAGTATTTTTCTACAAATTTACAGTCTTTTATATAACTGCACTGTAATTATCAATGTTAGGAAATTATCATTGACATGCCCATAGGAGATGGGAGTAGTTCATCTGCCTGACCATCACATATGTGAATTCATCTGGTCCTGCTATGTCTGGGGTACCTTGAACATATTAGTTGTAAACATGGTGGGGATACGGTTAAGCAAATGAAAGACATGAGCTTTCACTCAGTGGACTTGAGAAACTACAAGTGCTCAATAAATTTCAGTTGAAGAAATGATGTCAGTATTGTTGCTTTTCACATAGGTTTTACCTCGTTCAGAAAACATTTAAATTTCAATACTAACACTCCTGCTTATGTTAAAATATTTGTGTTAAAATATTTGAGGTGATAAGTAATTGTAATTACATTAATGGAAACATAAAATGTCAAAGTAACATTATAGAGTCAACCTCAATAACTTTGTTTATGAAAAATCAAACTTTCAGAAGAATGGATGCCTTTTTCCATTTATTTGTGCTAATTTCCTTTTATCAACAGAAACTTTATTGTTGCTTTTGTCACAACTTACATTTCAGTGAAAATACACATTTTGAGTCTGTGATCTGCATACAAATACAGACTTCTTTCAGATTTTGTGAATATTTTCCAGCTGCTTTGTGATAGGAAGCCAATTATGTACAATATATCATACAGAGGAAGCAATTACATTCATTTTCTTGTGCACTGAGAAATTTGATAAGGTTGACACTTGGCACATTGAGCTGTGATAACAGTTAATTTTTTAAAAGGCATGAAATATAGGCCAGTTGAATTGAAGTCATTTGTTTTTAAATTGTTGGAAATTTTGTTACCTTAGATGTTTTCAGATGACAAAAGGGAGTGAAAAATTAATTTAGAAATTATTCTAAATGCAGAATAAATACTAGGCTCATTCAATTAAAATAAAATACTTCATTCCAAAAAGAAACCAATTTCTGGGACCCTACAATTGACTTAAAATGGAACTGGACCTTTGAGAAACTATGAAGAAGGGGAGTCTTACTGGGCTTAATGTTTCACCAAACTCTTTTCTGTTTTCAAACAATGATCCTTTCCCTTTTCCTACATGTTGGTAGTACCAACATTGCTTATCCAGTGCTTCAATAAAATAATCTGTCAGGAAGACCAGATACAGTCATTAATACTTTGAAATAGATGACCCACAATTCTAAATGCATGAGGTGTGTGTTCATCTACTTCTTTGTTAAGCATCACTCCTGAGACTAACGATATGCTGTACAATGTATTCACTATATTGGTTCCATGTTGAGAAAGTGGGCAAGCAGTGGACATGTAAAGGGCTTCACTTGAACAGGACTTGAAGCAGTTTGCTACATGAGTGTGTTCAAAAGGTGGTGCAATTATGGATATGGAAATAGAGTAGTGCATTTGGAGAAGTATAAGTGATTTTTGAAGTCTGGAGGAAAACATAGCAAGGACACATCCTGATATTTTTGGAACCAATCTTGTTTATACCTCTTGTCCTCAGTAAACTAATTAATAATGATATCCATTTTTCCTCTCAGTTGTTGGGTTTGGACAATATATTGTACAATCCTTTTGAGCATAGAAATAAATGTGAACAAGATGGACAATGAGGTTAAAAAGTGAGACGGGGACTGGACTGCAGGTATATCAGATGTCAAAGCAAGGCATTAAAACTGTATTCGAAGACAGCAGGAAGCTTTTATATCATCATACTTAAAGAGAAGCAAAATGCACAGTTGCCATTCTTTAGAGTCAGGCATTAATAAACTGGGGAGATGTTTTATCACAGAATCACTTCCTGACCACATCAGTTAATGCTACATTAATAACCTCTCATTATAAACATGGGGTCCTCTAGACTTATACCTATCTCTACCTAGAAAGGTAAAATAAAACCTTGCAACCTGCTTATTGACTGTATTATCTTAAATATCAAGGAAGTATTTAAAGATGTCTTGGATGTCTACTAAATAAAAATATTTGTTTTTGTTATTTTATGGGATGGACTGTATCCTTGAAGTATTAAAGACCCTAAGCAATTGGTTTAAACAGCCATGGAGTATGATATATCATTTGCCTTAAGAAAAGGCAAATATTTAAAACAATAGGAAAAAAATCAAACTTATTCTCAAGGTTTTCTTTCCTTTCTCTAGAGTGAAGTTCCACAGGTAACGTGTCAAGTAATCCCTCAGGTCCCTGGAGATCAGGCATATTTTGTCATCTCTATAGAGGCTCATCCTCTCCTCTCCTAGATTTCATTAAGGCTCTGCTGTGAAAAATGTCTCCTTTGCAGTCACTCCAGAGAGTTCAGTGCAGGCTGTGGAAAATGAATAGGATGAATACCACGTAACACTGACCATTTCATAACAGCGATCCCGGTGATGCCTCACCAACTACATGTTACAGTGCTGTAAACACTGTCTACTGATCCGTGCCAGGAATGTTGCTGCAACAGCAACAATAGCAAATTACACAAGTCTGTACAGATAAACACAAGTGTTCGTAATATAAAGCCACACATATATTGACACGGGGAAGAATTTGGAGCTCACAGATAAAACAGTAGGACTGATTTGTGCTTTTTTTTCTTTGTGTATTATATCTTTTTTTTATAAAGTACATGCTATCATGTATTCAACATAAAAATTCAACAGAAATTTTGCAGTGAGATAAGAAAGAATGTTATTTTGAGAAAATCCCTTGTTCTTTGAGAAGACTTGAGATAAAGAGGCAGCAGGTTAGCAATGTCCTGAAGTGTAAACTGGAGATCTAAATTTGTCCAGTGCACATTTCTTAGAAGTTTGAGCTGTCTGTGCCTTCCAATTAGCTGGCCCAACGTGAAGCATTCACCCATGTGCGTCACTGTAGAAACTCTCTTTGTCTTCATAGGCTTAGGTCTACGTGAAAGTAGTTTGTGTGACATGAGTTTCATAGAATACAAACAAGCAGATAAATACATAAGAGCTGAATAAAAAACCAAGAAAGGACAAGGCCAATTAGGTCTCACAAAATAACATTGAAATTAACACAGCTCCATACGCCATGAAAAAAAATGAACTACCCACACAAATGACCAACATTACTCATTCTGCAATGTTCAGATGGAATGGAGAAAGCTTTCTTTCTTTAGGACATTCCATATAAATTTTTAGCATCCCATATACATTTTTAGTAATCTTAAACAAACTGAAAAGTAGAATTTAAATTTATATAATAAACTATATGCTGCTTTACTTTTAAACTATCACTAACACATATTAATTGTGCAAATTAATGGAATTCACTTTAATATGTCCAGATATGGATTGATCATGTTCATCCCTCTTCTTCTACCCTTGCTGCACTACTCTCCACCCAGCACCTGTCCCAGTCCCTTGTAATCCCTCTTCTACTTCCAGGTCAACTTTCTTTTCCCACCTAGTTTCCACAATAAGAAGAAGAACAGGCAATACTTTCTGAGTCTGAATTATTTCACTTAACACAATGTCCTCCAGTTCTGTCCTTTTGCTGCAAATGGAAGCATTCCATTCTTCTTTCTGGCTGACTAATACTCCATTATATACATGTACCATCTTTTAATTATCCATCAATCTCCTAATGGACACCTTGATTAATCCCACTTCTTAATTATTGTAAATACTGCCAAAATAAACCTGAGCATGTAGACATCTATATTCTATGGTGACATACATTTTTTCTGATATATACCCAGGGGTGGTTTAGCTGGATCATGTGTTGGTTCTAATTTTAGTTTTTTGAGTATACTGTTTTTTTTGGGTGGTTCCAGGATTGAACTCAGGGGCACTCCATCACTGAGCCATATCCCTAGTCCTATTTTTTGTTTTATTTAGAGACAGGGTCTCACTGAGTTGTTAAGCACCTGGCTTTTGCTGAGGCTGACTTTGAACTTGAGATCCTCCTGCCTCAGCTTCCAGAGACACTGGGATTATAGGCATGAACCACTGCACCAGGAACCTCTATACTGTTTTTAATAGTGACTGTACTAATTTACATTTCCACCAAAAAATGTGTAAGGGTTCTATTTTATTCACCTCCTCATCCACTTTTGTTACTTTTAATTTTTTGGTAATGATCCTTCTAAATGGGGTGATGGTATCTCATTGCAGTTTTGTATTTTCCCAATGGCTAATGATTGAGCATTATTGCATATATTTATTGGTAATTTGTACTTCTTTTGAGAAGTATCTATTCAAATCACTCCCATTTTTATTTGGATTAATTTTTGTTGTTAAGTTATTTTTTTTGTCTTCTTTATATATTCTGGATGTTAACCCTGTGCAAATGAATAGCTGACAAATATTTTCTCTCATTCTGTAGGTTGTCTCTTCTCAGACTTGATGATTTTTCCCTCATTGTGCAGAAGCTTTTTAGTATCATGCAATCCCAATTGCCAATTTTTGCTTTTTTTTGGCCTGTTCTTTTGGAGTTTTATCTAGATAATTGCCTTTCCCAATATCTTTAAGTATTTCACCTGTATTCTAGTAGATTCAGAGTTTCATGTCTTAATGTTTTTGACCCATTTTGAGATGATTTTTATATGGAGTGAGAGATAGGGGCCAAGTTTTAATTTTCTGCATGCAGATAAAGCACCATTTGTTAAAGGGACTCTCTTCTCCACTCCATATTTTTGGCATCTTTGTCCAGAATCAGTTGGCTGTAGATGTGTGGATTTATTTCTGAGTTCTCTATTTTGTTCCACAGGTCTGTGTGTCTGTTCTTATGCCAATACTATGCTGTTTTTGTTCCCAGGACTCTGTAGTAGATCTTGAAATTAGGTATTGTGATGCCTCCTGCTTTCTCTTTTTGCTCAAGATTGCTTTGGCTATTTGTTTTTTATGATTCCATATGAATTTTAGGATTATTCATTTTAGTTGCATTAAGAATGTTATTGGCATTTTGATGGGAATTTCATTGCAGTTCAGTGTTGGTAGTATGGTCATTTCTACTATATTGTGTCTTCAAATCCATGAATATGGGAGGTCTTCCCAAAGTCAGTGTCTTCCTCAATAACTTTCTTCAATGTTTCTAATGGTTACTTCCTTACTTTATTTTGTGTGTGTGCACACACACGTGTGTGTCTATTGTGAATGGAACTGATTTCTTGATTTACATCTCCTCAAATTTGTTACTGGTGTATAGAAAAGCCATTAATTTCTGTTTCTTGGTTTTGTATCTTGCTACTTTATCGGTTCTAGTAGTTGTTTGATGGAGTCTAGGTTTTCCTTTGTACAGAACCATACCATCTGCAAATAGGGATAATTTTACTTACTCTTTCTGTTCTGATGATATATTTTTCTTTCTCTTGCCAAATTGCTTGGGTTAAAATTCCTTAAGAGAAGTGAGAATGGATACTCTTGTCTTTTCCCTTAACTTAGAGGAAATGCTTTCAATTTTTCCCCAATCAATATGATGATGGTCTTGAGTTCATCATATACAGCCTTAATTTTGTTGATGTATGAACATTCTATACCTAATTTGTTCAGGACATTTATCATAAAATGATGTTGCATTTTATTAAATTTTTTCTGTTTTTGGTGAGATGATTATGTGATTTTTCCTTTGATACCATTTATGTCTTATATTATGTTTATTGATGTTGATATATTCAATCATCTTGCATCCCCTGAATGAAACTGACCTGATTATGGTGTGTGTGTGTGTGTGTGTGTGTTTTCTGTTTTGTTAAATTCTGTTAGTATTTTGGTGAGGATTTTTGCACCTGCTTATCAGGAATTTTGGTCTATATGTTTACTCTTTCATTGTTTCCTTCTCTGATTTTCATAATAAGATAGTGGTGGCCTCACAGAATGAATTTGGAAGGTTTACTTCCTTTTCAATCCTATATCATACTTTTGGAAAGTTGGTGTTAGTTCATCTTTTGAGTTCAGTGAAATCATCAGTGCTGAGCTTTTATCTGTTGGAAGATTTTTCTACTACATAGTTAATCTCATTAATTGTTATTGGTCTATTCAGTTTTTGTGTGTCTTCCTGATTAAATTTTGTAAGATCATATGTGGCCAAAAATTTGTCCATTCTAGATTTCTGACTTGTTAGCATACAGTTTTTTTTCAAAATAATAGCTAATGATCCTTTGAATTTCTGTGGCATCACTTGTAATGTTCATTGCTCAGCTCTAGTTTTATTTATTCAGGTCTTCTCTCCCTCTCTGTCTTTTTTCAGCTTGTTTAATTAAGCCTTTTCAATTTTGTTAATATTTTCAAGAAGCAAATCTTTGTTTCCTTGATCTTTTGAATTATTATTTTATACTGCATTTTATTCATTTCTGCTCTTACATTTGTTATTTCTTTCCTCTCAATAATTTTTTAATTTGTTCTAATTAGTTATACATGACAGTACCATGCATTTTGACACATTGTACATAAATGGAGTATAACTTCTCATTCTTCTGGTTATACATGATGTAGAATCATGCCAATCATGTAATCATATTTGTATATAGTGTAATGATGTACAATTCATTCTACTGTCCCTCCACTAATTTTAGATTTGGTTCTCACTTTTCTACGATACATCATTCAGTAGTAAATTTGAGATTTTTCTTATTTTACGTAGGCCTTCATTTCTATAAAATTTCCTATTAGTACTGCTTTTGTTTTATCCCACAAATTTTGGCATGTTATGTTTCCATTTTAAATTGTTACAAGAAATTTTTAACTTCCTTTCTGATTTCTTCAATGACTCTTGTTCATTTATAGGGTGTTCAGTCTTCATGTGTATGTATAATTTGAGAAGTTTTCCTTGCTGTTGACTACTAGTTTCATTCCATTTGCATCAGAAAAGTGGTAGGATTTCAATTTTTATAAATTTCTTAAGATTTGCTTTGTGGCCCCAGTATATGATTTATTCTATAGAAAGTTTCATGAACTGTTGAAAAGAATGTGCCCTATAGTAACTTGTTGAATGGAATATTCTGTAAATTCCTGTTAGGCACATTGATCCTATAGTATTGTTTAACTATGATGCTTCTTGGTTGATTTTTTTTTTTTTTTTCTGAATGACCTATCCATTGGTGACAGTGGGGTATTGGGACCCTGTCTATTATTATATTGGAATCTGTCTCCCCCTTTAGGTCTAGTGGATTTATAAAATCGGATGCTCCAACATTAGGTGCATATAGATCTATCATCATTATATCTTCTTGATGAATCAATTCTTTGATCATTACATAGTTATCTTCTTTGTCACTTCTTATTTTTATCATATTGTCCATTTTTTTCAGACACAAGTATAATTACTTCTACTTGCTTACAGATTCTATTTGCTTAGAATATCATTTTCCTTCTTGTCACTTTCAGTTTTCTATGCCTTTACTGGTGAGGTGGGTTTCTTACAGTCAGAATAGTAATGAATCTAATTTTGAAACATTTCCATCAGTTTTAATTGGAAAATTAAAACCATTCATATTCAGAGTTGTTATTGAAAAGTGTGGATTTGGACTTATAATTTTGTTGCTTTACTACTATGTTTGAATATTCTTTGTTTCTTGTCTCTTATTCACCTTGTGGTTTGATGGTGTACTGGACTGAAAGCATTTCATTTTTTCTTATTTTTCATCTGTGAATTTACTTTTTTAGTGGGATCTATACCTTCATGTGCTCTCAGGCTGGTAATTATCTTTCTTCTACTTCTGGGTTTAGGACTCCATCAATCATATTTTCTAAGATTGATCTAAGTGGTAATAAATTCTCCCAGATTTTGCTTATCTTGGAAGGTCTTTGTTTCTTCAACTCTGATTCTGCAGTGTATCTTTGCTGGGTATAATAATCTTGTTTGCTAGACATTTTCTTGAAGAACTTGACAAATGTTATTCCATGTCGTACATCCTGGCATGAGAGTGTGTAATGAACAATCGGCTTCTTGTCTAATAGGGTTGCCTTTAGATGTGCCTCAGCACTTTTCTCTTGAATACTTTAACATTTTCCTTTGTCCTGTACTTTTGATAGTTTGACTATAATATGTTGTGGTGAGTATGTTTTATAGTTCATCTATTTGAGGTTTTGTAAACCTCCTTTACCTTTATGTCCATGCTTTTTCCAGATTCGGAAAGTTTTCTGCTATTGTGTAATTGAATAGGTTTTGTATGGCTTTAGTGTTCATTTCTTCTTTGACCAATGATGCAAGTGTTGATCTTTTTTTTATGTTCCAAAGATCTTGCATGTTCTCTTTATTCATTTTATTGTTTTCCCACCTTATTTCTGTTTGTTATGGTTTAGATCCAAAATGTCATCCTAAAGCTCTTATGTTGAATATTTGATACTCAATTTAGCAATTTTCAGAGGTGGGAGGTGATTGGATTACAAGGGCTCTATCCTCTTCAATGGATTAATCCATCAATGGATTCATAGCTTAATAGGCTATTGGATGATGGCAGAAAATTTAGGAAGTGTGGCCTAATTGGTGGATGCTGGTCACTAGAGGCATGCCTTCCAAGGGTCCACTTTGTCCCTAGACAGACATTTGCCCCATCCTCTTTTTCTCTCTCTTTCCTGACTGTCATATGATCAACAGCTCTGCTCTCCCATATGTTCCTAGCCATAATATTTTGCATCACCACAGACCCAAAAGTAATGTAACCAAGTGACCATGAACTGAAACCATTGAAATTGTGAGCTGAAATAATTCATTCCTCCTGTAAGCTGATTTTTCACAAGTATTTGTCACAATGATATAAAACTGATTAGTAGACTGCCTGTCATATTTTGAAAGACCATTCTTCAGTTTCCAATGTTATTTTTTTACTTGATCTGCTTTGTTGTTGAGGCTTTCAGCTGAATTTCTTATATGACTTACTGAGTTCTTCATTTTCAAGATTTCTGATTAGATTCATTTTCAAAATATATCTTTCTGAATTTTTCACTCACATCAGGTATTGTCTTCCAGTTTTATTGAATTGTCTCTATTATCTTGAATTTCATCAAGTTTTTTCAAAATAATTCTTTTGAATTCCTGACATCTGACTTTATATCTTCACAATCTATTACTGGAGAATTATGATCTTTAGAAGAAGGTATTATATTACCTTGGTTTTTCATATTTCTTGTGTTCCTATGTTCTGATTTTTGCATCTGGTGGAATAAACAGCTCTAATACTTTTATGGAACGGCCTTCTTAGTATGCAATTTTCTTTTGAAGATATTTCTTAGAGTTTCTGTTTGCCTTGCCATGTTCCGTTTATTTCTAGGTGGACACTCTTACATAATCTCTCACTAGTTTCTTTGGCTGGAATTAGCATTTAGGGGTCAGGCAGGTGGGGTGTAGACAGCAGACTGTGAGGTGCATCTAATGGGGTTACCTCTACAATGGGAGTGGTGGTCCCTATTGGGTGATGGGGATTTCCTCAGACACTATGGAATTTGGTTTTGTTATTTGAAGGGTTTTCTGTTATTAGCTGATCTAGTAGTAGGGATTGACCTAAAGCACTTGTCCTCTAGTGAGACACTGATGTGGTCCTCTAGTTAGCTATAGGTGCTTCAGAGGAAGAGTCAGGGACAGGAATCACAGCACCTTCTCTGTGACACTCACACCCAATTTTGTTATCAGTGAGTTATCAGATAAGCTATGGGGCTTCCATTGAAGGGAACCTATGTAGGTGGGGTGGCAGCAAAAGTTGTATTGTTCCTATCTGCTGCTACTGTGGACATGGCTGTCCAAGAGCAGGATCTCTGGACCATCCTTCCTGTGACTGCCTGTGGACAGGGCAATGCTGGCTTCTTCCCCCACACCTTTCAGTTGTAGTGCCCACCAGGGATCAGGTGGGAGTGAGTCACAGCTGGAGCCTTGCAAAATTCCTCTTAGCTGAAGTGTTCTCAGGAGTGAGCAAGAATGGAATGCAGCCAACGCCAGGTAAAATTTCTTGCCAGACCTTCTTAGACTGTGTTCCCCAGCAATGGAACAACAACCAGAACTGCAGTGGCACTGCTTAAGACCACTGCAGCATGCCTCTGTGGGCAGGGGAGCAAGGCACCACAGAATGCTTTCCCCACCTTATTAGCAACAGGTGCCAATATGTGGGAGAGAGATGAATGGAACCACATTGGCAGCTACCTTTAGCCCTGGAATCCATGTGAAACCACCCAGAAGTGACAGTCCCCCAGCTCTGGGAAGCAGGTCCCTCTCTGTCTTCTGGTTCTTGAAGACAGGGAGCTCACTTCCTTTAGTGACAAAACACTTATTCTCAACAGTGAAGCTCTGTTAAGTTAAGATGGTTCCCGGTTACAGCACTCTGGGTGTTCTCTTGGGGATGAAGGTATATTTTCCAAAGCCAGGCTACTGTGAAGATTTTAGATTTCTTATCTACTTCAGCCTATAAGGCCTAGAGACTTGGTGGGACTGTCTCATTCACCTTTATCCTCTGGATGTGGAGCCAGGGTACAAGTGCTGGGATATTTTATTTCTCTTGCTGTGCTTCTGTCCAAGGTCTATGGAATTTATAAAGTTTCTGTTTTTCCACTGTTGAAGTCTAGAGTTCTCTCATGCTTACTCACCTAATTATGCAACTACATACCAACTGTGTTAGTTTTCCTATATGGAGGAGCAGATAGAGCTGGGTACCTTTATTTAACCATCTTGCCAATCCCCTCTATAAACTTCTTTTAGAACACGAAGCATTAATAAATAGAACACTAACACTTTAAGAGAATAAAAGTCTGGGTTGAAATAAGAAGAAAAATTCTAATAAACACATAATAGTAAATATAAAAAATTAAAAGCAATAGAAGGCCCATTTTCATCTATGAAGTTAGAATATTAAAAAAAGAGAAAAATAAAAGTAAGTAATACTCATGACCAATGAAACTGAACATTTTCATACACATTATATGAAATAATGTAGCTTTCATAAGACAATTAAAAAACAGGATTTCTAAAAATGTGCATTTTTAAATCCTAGCAGTTATGTCTTTAAGAGTCAGTACTAAAACAATAATCTAAGATATGTTAAAAAGATGGATGTAAAAATATGACCACTGCATTATTAGTTAAAGATTTGAATTTCTGCTCAAACAAAATATCCAATGATAATAAAATGCTCATTACATTCAAGGAGAAGCTGATGTTGGCATATATGCATTTTGAGTGGAAGACTTTTAGCTTGGAAAAACTCACTCAGAATATAATGTTAAAATGAAAAATTGCATACTATTGTATATGAAGGATAACTAAGTTAAATATAAAAGAGAGGAAATACATCAAAAGTTTGAAGTTGTTTTATGTTAAAGAAATATGAATGGCTTAAATCTGCTTGAAATATAATTTTTTTTGGTTTATACAATAGGTATGTATTGCTTTTCATAAAGGGAAAAAATGTTGGTTAAGATAAAAAACAATCTTAACAATGTAAATAGAGTAGGTTGGAGTAGATGACTAGAAGAAAAAGTTGAGAGGACTGTTGTGGGGAATAGTTAGTGTTATTAATAAATGTTCCTGGAAGCCCATCAACTTATGAAAAGTGCACCTAGATTTAGAAGGAAGAAAAATTAATGGTAACCTTATTGATGCTACTTAACTTTGTCCTTCCATGGTTGTTTCTTGCATTCCTCTTCCTAGACCACAAGTTCTCATTGTCATTGGTGATTCAAAATTTGACTTGAGATTTTAAATTGTAACAAACTATTGATGTCATCATCATCATTATTATTTTTGTCATTTTTGTTATTCTTGTAGTGCTGGGATTGACCCCAGGGCCTTTCTCATGCTAGGCAAGCACTCTGTCACTGTGCTGCATCCCTAACCATCTTTACATTACTGATTTGTTGTGGTAAATGACATTTTCTACTTCTGATTCTTCTTTTACTTATGCATTTCTATAATTTCTGTTAACTTTTGAGGTAAGTTTGGAGGTTGTGAGTCATTAATAGATGCTTAGTTTAATATTTCAGGATGATTTTTTAATGTTCTTGAGATTCAGTATTTTCTCAATTTCATTCAGAAATAGGGTTACTTTGACTCTCTATGAAGGAAAATGACTTGAGTTTACCTGTTCTATTAAAAGCAAAGTCCAGGCAAATATAGTTAATGATATAACTTATGTTGAAAAACACAAGGAGTGGAAGTGAAGTATTTTCACCACAGAATAATAACTAAGCGAAGTAATGCACTTGTTAATGAGTTTTAACTATTTTGTGATGTGTATGTAAGTCAACATCATATGGCACATTTTAAATACATATTGTTTTAAGACAAAAATTTTAAAGATAAAACTTAAAACTATTGTTGATAAAAATGAATGGTCATGTTGCGATAAGTGGAAAGCACTTAAACAAGAAAGGAAAATAAATATTAATCATTAGGAGGTCAGAGGTGACAAATGCATTACTGTAATGGGAAATATGATATTTATAAAAGAGCTTCATCCAAAAATAATTGTAAGATGAATAATGCTCTTTCTTTTAAAAATACCCCAAGTAATTACCTATTTATCATACAATTACAACATAATAGAAATGTACTTTAACAATATTAAGCCTCTAAGGTTCTCTTTCTATATTCACAGAACAACTGTGATTCACCCGTAAGTTAACTTCTCATACTCTCTGCAAATGTGTGTACAGATACAATCAACTGCAGCGTCCTCGTTGATGGCACAGGTCCTTATGTCTGATTTTCTGTTAATAGTCTATTCACTAGCTATGTGACCTTAGGCAAATTAAGACAGTTTCTTTAATTTGGAACCAAAGGATAATAATATGTACCTCAAGAGATTGCAGTGAAAAAAAAAAAAAAAAAAAAAAAAAAAAACAGAAGAAACAAGTTAGTATTTGTAAAATTCTTGGGAAAATGACTGGCACCTGGTACGTGCTTAATAAGTATTAACTACTGCTGCTTTTTAATTAATGCTACTATTACCATCTCAATTCACCTATCTACTTATTACAACCAGAACCCTTATGCTTTGGTGATTCTCACCTTAACTTCCTGTTAGTGTTACCAATGCATAAATCAGTCACATTTTGGGTAGAATGATATCTATGCTTTAATAAAACCAGTATGTGTGTTTTGCTGTTCAGTTATTAAGTGACTGGCTAGGCCAGGTTTAAACGGTTTAGTGTATACAGGCACATTATATCTCCTTCTGTTATTTAATTGTGTATTGATACATGTTTTTGGTTTCATAATCTAAGCTTCCTTCTTTGGCATCCTCCCTATGCACTGTATTTTTCCCCACAATTAGAATAATAGAGAAGAACAAGTGAACACTCACTGTATCACTCGGGGGGCCACTTCATGAGATTGGCACTGGCTGAGTATTTTGTCACAATAAAAATTCAGAAAATTTGCTTTAATTTTGGGCAATTAAGAGGGAATTCTATATTTCAAGCTTTAATTGAGGGTGTTTATCTCAATAAATGCCAAAAAAGCCACTTCAGTCCTTTGCGAAATTAACTCATTTCTTCCCCTAAGTGATAGATTTAAGTCAAAACGTTTCTGTTTTAGTGTTTTGGTGTCCTAATCATTTCTTCTCTAAAAATACCAGGGAAAGTTGCATGGTAAGTCCTTCGCAATATGAACACAACAGCATCCCAGAGGTGGTTTGTCACAGCCCCAGTCCCAGGAGACTCCTTCCATCCCACACAGCTGCCTAATCAGGTGGGTATCTCTTTTTTTCACATTTCCTGATAATTGCATTGAAATATTACTCACTTGTAGTGTGAGGTTGTGAAGAAAAAAAGTAATTGCTCGGTAATGTAATGGGACTAAAATTGAAGCTTGCAATGTTAAGCTAAAAAAAGAAGCTCTCAGTTACTGTATGCACAATGAAATAGTTAATAAGCAAAACTTGAGGCAGACATTTTCAAAACTTAATTACAAATTTTATTTTTAAACAAAGAATAGATTTGTTTATTCATTCTTTGATTCAGCAAATATTTGGTTTTCTAAGCATAGAGATTGGCAATCGCAAGGACTAGTGAGAAACATGAGAAAAAGTAAAAATAAGGAAGAGGCCAATGGCCCAAACATGGATCTTTGGGCCAGGGTAAATCATAATAGTATTGGGGAACTAGCAAGCACGCTAAAGTAGGAGAGAGACTTGATCAGCTCAGTTGGTTTCATATTATATGCAGAAAAAATTGAAAAAAAAATCTTTTAATTATGAGTTTAAGGCAAAAATTCACTTCATTAGTTAAATTTCAAAACCTGAATTACTTACAGAGTTAGCTTCTTTCATAAAAGAGTCAATGGCATGGGGGAGGGGGCAGGGGAAGGAAAGATAATAGAATGAGACAAACCTCCTTACCCTATGTACATGTATGACTACACAAACAGTGTGACTACTTTGTGTACAACCAGAGAAATGAAAGTTGTACCCCATTTGTGTACAATGACTCAAAATTAAAAAAAAAAAAAAAAAATGGCACATAATTAGTTTCGAGAACTGAAAATTGAAATGCATGCACCAATGTCATATATTCCTTTTTTTCAATGTTCTTATTAAGATTTGCCAAGCTCCTGTTAGGTGCCTGGCACTGTACTAGTAGTGGTTTTAAAAGCTTAAAACCACTTTTAAAAAAAAATATGGTCAGGGGAGTGGTGTATGTTTGTAATCCTAGCTACTTGGGAGGCCGTGGCAAGTTGGAGGCCAGCTTGAGAAACTCAGTGAAGCTCTGTCTCAAAATTAAAAAAAATAAAAATAAAAAGAAATATGGCTCATTGGTTGAGCACCCTTGGGTTCAACGTCCAGCATGTGCATTGCGCGCACGCACGCGCGCACACACCCAGACACACACACACACACACACATATTAAAAAAAAAAAAAAAAGAAGAAGAAGAAAGAAAAGACATAAAGTCACCCGACCTTCTGAATCTTTCTGGTTCTCCATGTCCATGGTGGTGGAAGGTGAGATCTGGGAGAGCCATGCCCTTCTGGATTACATCAAAAGTGATTATTGTTACACTTTTCCCAACACGGAATTTCCTTGCAGAGCCTAGGCCAATAGAACAAATCGAAATGTCTGTCTTTATTGACAACAAATGATTTCCTCAATTTTTAGTTATTCTTGATACTAAACTGTTTTATGTTCAAAAGTACATATTTTACATTTCTTTTCTACCAATTTGATACTAGGTTAACCATTGGGATGAAAAGATTAAAATAAACTTTGTTCTCATGCAGTTGACCTAATGCATAGACTCATATCTGATATATATATATATATATGACTGAGAAGTATTTTGGTTAAGTAATTAAAACACTACAAAAGAAGGAAATTTAATTTTCTATCAATTACTTTGTTTTGGCTCACAGGAACTGTTCAATAATGGGTCTCTCATTGGGCTTGGACACACTCAAGATTCTGGAAAGATAATAAAATATTTCTGATCCCTAATGATGAAGAAAACTTACCTAAAGAGCTGCCAGTGTAAAATATTGTCACCTCTATCATAGTAGTAATAATCATCACTATCAATTTATAAAAAGAACTATCACTGGTAGAGCAATTGCTAAATGTCAGGCCGTCCCTGACTTTCATTTTCTTTATATACATTTGTAAACTCATTAAAGGCAAAATGTTTCTAAATACTTTGTAATTTTATTTTAGTTTTCTCTGACTTAGGATGTTAAGATACAGGGCTTATAGTTGTTACTGTTGTCATTTCCAGGTGTCAGTGTGTTCACATGTATTTATTTCCTTTAATTTATAATTATGTTGTTTCAATTTCTAGTTTCCTAACATGATGACCAAGTAATGCCATTTAATACTATTTCTACTTTGGTTAGTTGATGATTAGTTTACTCATAACTTTATATAAGATTGATTTTTATGAATGTTTTAGTATTCTGGAGTAAGCATTACAAAGTTATTGTAGATTATCCATTTACTATAGTAAGTTTTAGGAATTTGTGAATGTATTTTGCCCTGAGTTATCTCTTGGTATGATTTCAAGATGTGTGGTAGCTGATCTTGCCCTCTCCCTGTTTAAAAGGCTCTGCTTTTACTTTTAGTCCTTTTGATTAATTTTTCCATGCATATGTTTGAGGGGAGATTCTTCTTGAACCTGCCCTCCTCAGTTTTAGGTTGCACTGGGGTTCTGGACTCTGTTGCCCGGATCCATAGGTTCTCACAGAGAGGCACTTTTGTTGGAATGGCTGCCACATTTTTGCTGAGGAGTTAGACAAGCAAGGGACTTCCACTTCTGCTGATGTCACGCCTATGCAACTGTCTTCTGTAGTTGGTTGTTTTCCTCCCCTGTCCCTTCTCCCCTTTCTTTTTCTTTCTTCCTCCACAGGATGGCTTTTGTTTTAGGATTTGCCATGTGCTCCTTCAGACAATTTCACTTTGTCTTCTTTGTGGCTTACTTTATAATGGCAACATTCAAGTGTATAATTATTTCTTGAGAGTATGTATTGATTCTTCATTCTAGATAATAACATCATTAGTATACTTTCACTCCCTGCCACCCCCATCTCCTCTTCCTGAGACTAATTTGTTATATTATCAGATAGTTCTGTTTTTAATCTCCTACTGGTTTTCTGTAGAGTGAAAATACATGCTTATATTTGTAATGCCCAATATATCCACTTTTAATATTATGTTTGCTACTCTATTCTTACTTCATCTCTCTCATCCTTTCTGTATTTTCAGAGCATAAACTAAAAAGTCTATAAATCTACAAATTATAAATTTGATTTTTTTTTTTTGTCATTTAAGAAAAATTCTTCTGATATTTAGGCTTAACCCCATATTTAAACAGATTCAATGCTCAGGACCAATTTTTTAGGCCCACATAATATGCTATTGAATGAGTAATGGATAGCAGAAGAAATCAGGGATAAAATTAAAAAAAAAAAAAAAAACTTAGATTTCCTCATTTTGGAAGCACTGCCTCTTCATTATTTTCAACGTAGCTTTATTTCTCAACAATATTTTTTCTTTGGATGTGTTTCACTCTCTCAATTTGCTAGATGCAAATTCAGAAAATTTCTCTTAATTGGATTTTGGAATATTTTTTCTTCATTTGCTTAGTTTTCTTCAGTATGGATACCTGCTCTCAGTTGGCTGTCATCTGTCGTCTCTAATATTTGATATGAATATAGTCTTCTAAACCGTTGCATTATTTTCCATTTCAGTGTTCATTTCATTTTCTCTGAAGCTTGCTTTCCTTGTCCTTGTGAGTTTTAGCATTGCTTGTTTTCTGTGACTTCGTGTAAGGTATTGATTACTGTGATGATTTTCTTTCCCTTTTCCCTGTTTCTTGAACTCCACTAGTATTTTTTTTTTTTTTTTTTTTCCCTGTTCTGGTTTCTTACTATTTTTTCCCTTGAGCCTTTTAGCTCTTTGCTGTAAACCTCTGCACAGGCAGGCCTCCTCCATCAGGCAAATATGCCTAAAAACAAATCAAGAAATCAAGAATATTAGTGGGAACAAATTTAAATGTACTTAACATTTATTTAAAATTTATTTAAAATTCAATAATATAAAATATGCTCATATGTATGTATTCAAAGGAGGCTTTTCTTCTAACAGAGGAGGAACTAAGATTATGCCACATTTGTTATCTTATTGATAGGAAAAATTACCCTCTTTAGTTTATAATATATAAAAATCCTGAATATTTTTATGAATATTTTTATGAATTAAATGTGTTTGACTATTTTTATGAATTAAAGGTGTCTGCATTCTATCTCTGCTTTAATAGCAGCTTTCTATGGGATCTTGGAAAATGACTTATTTTCTATTGCTTGGATTTCATTGTCAAGGACAAAAGTAATATTTTCTATTAAACTTTACTGGTTTTAACTTTTGCATAAATAAGATACTTATAAAAATTAAAGTCACTTTTTCAAGGACCTAGAACATGCACTTTTAATCTGATAATTTAGCATGTACAAATTTAAGGGTTTGGAATATAGATATTGTCAGAATGAAAATGCTGTGAGCAGAAAACAGATTTATGGCATTGCCGATCACTCCTTCCCTGAATTTGGCATGTCACTTATTGGTAACACAGGAGACTAAGGACAAGGAACTCATCCCCGTATCATGGTCCCTTCTACTCTTCTCCTCTGCTAAGAATGGTCTGTCCTACTTATATGGACTTTTCCTTCCCAAACAGTCCATCATTAATTGAATGAATTGACTCAGGAAGAAATAATTTCCGGAAAACTGGAAGGTTCCCATGAAGACCTAGCAAGAGTCATAAAAAGTTCCTTCAATCCATCCTTGTTCACCTTACAAGAAAATTAAAAATATTTTAAAATTGAATGATTATTGCAGAGTCAGTAGAGGAACTTTCTAGTGATCAATTAGACATCTGCACACTGAGCCCTTCATAAACCTCCTTTGGAACCTGGCATCCTCTTTGCAGAAGTGACACCTCTAGGCATTGAAGGATTTCTTGCTAAAACTTGTCTTGCCTTCTCGATTCCTGTATTTTTACTAACATTTCACGGCCCCTTCCATTGTCTGTGGACAGTTCTCAGTTTCAAATCTACCTTAGAATTCATGCCAAAAGTAGACTTTAATAAATTAGCTACATTTACTTTACAACCTAGCAGTTTACAGGAGTGTAAATCCTTTATAGAACAAGATCACAGTCGTCAATCCAACGCCACAGAATTGGGGAGGAAAAATCTTTCTTGGCAATGAACTTACCAACCATGTCTATCTAACAGGGTTGTTACCAAAATTCAAAGAATAATGAATGTAAAATCTTTAGAACAAAATGTTACACAATATATACAAAATAAAAAATACTAACCATAATATTTGGTATAATTATGTTAAGCAAGCCAGAAATTCTCTACAGGAATGAAGACAAATAGGCAAATGGGACATTTATCTATGTGTAAACCAAGGCAATTGACGACTCATGTTAAGATGATGTCGTGGGATCAGACTTTGAGGGCAGTGTTTAGTGAGGCTACAGAATTTTTAGAATTATTACACACTTAGTAAGGGCTCCCAAAGGGTATTTTCCAAATAAATTTTACTTGGCAAAAAACCTGGCAGTTTTACTCATATAAAGTTTTACTCGTATGATTGACAGCTTTATACTGCTGTCACTATTCTATGAAAAACATTGGCTCTTTTGATTTACAGTCCCACCCTGAAGGGAAGTTTGTTTCATTCCTCCAATTGCCTACATAGGCAGAGAACAGCATGGAACAAGTTTTAAGCTTTTTGTTTATTTTTATATTTGATTGATTAATTGATTGCAGTACTGGAGATTGAGCTCAGGGGCACTGTACCAATGAGCCACCTCCCCAGCTGTTTTTTATTTTTGTTTTTTGAGACAGGATCTCCCTAAGTTGTGGAAACTGTCCTTGCTCTCCATGATCCTCCTGCTGAGCCTCCTGAGTTGCTGGAATTACAGGTGTGAGCCACTGTACCTGGTTGTTTGTTTGCTTGAAGTTTGTAACACATCTCCTGGGGTGTCAGATTTTTGCTGTGATGAATGCCTGAGAATAACAACCTAAGAGGAGTAAAGATTTATTTTGAGCTTTTGTGTCCATGGTCACTAGCCCTATTGCTTTGGGCTTAGAGTGAGGCAGAACATCGTATGGAAGGGAATGATAGAGGAAGGCTGCTTGCTCCTTGGCACCAGGAAGCTGTGAGGAAGAGGGGAGACAAAGGGACAGGGACAAATATAGTCCCCAAGGACACACCCCTGTGATCTACTTCTTCCAACCATGCCCTGCCTACCTAGTTTTGATCACCTCCCAGTAAGTAGTGTATTCAAATGATTCAGCCATCACAGAGTAATCCACCGATGAGGTTAGAGCCCTCAGGACTCAATCACTTCCTAAAAGTCCTCCCTCCCTCTGAACATTTTTGCATTGGGGACCAAGTTGACACACATAAGACTTTGGGGGAACAGACCTTTCAGATACAAACCATAATCCATGGGTACTTTAGAGTGTCTCAGATAAAGAAATTTCCTTCACATTTATCTATTTCTTCTAATGATTTATAGGATTCCATTCGTAACCATTGATGGAGCTTATAATAATAGACTTCCACCAGGAACAAAAGATGAGAAATATTCTTTTACCTTCTGACTCTATGAAAATTCAATTAGTAAGAAAATTTAATAATTTATACAAAATTATTAGAATTTTTGATGTTTTTGAATCAGATTAAGTACTCCCCAACCCATAAAAAATGCATGACTTGATGGATTTCCTGTGATGCTGGAAGGTGGGAAAGGGATCCTTCCTCACCTCAGCAGAACACTGTCATTGAATGTGGCACAGTGGTTACAACTGCTTCCATTTTACCCCGAAAGAGAAGGAAATGGTCCGGAGTGAGCGCAGAGCAGTTTGTGCATATTAATGCCATTAACGAAATGATCTTGCTGGGGCAGTCCCAGCCTCTGATAATATAGTAGGAGTCTTTTCTCAGTCACACTGTGAGATAAGAGATGAGACAGACATGGCAGCATCTCCTTGACTCTCAAGGCTACGTTTTCCAACTTTCTGCAGAGCGTGACGGGGAGAAATTAATTGGTTGAAAAAATAAATGGTATTAAAACTAACTTTAGACTCATTGATCTCTTTCTTTCTTTATACATATATACACATATGTATATGTGTATATGATATATATGCATTGATATAATATATAATATGGATGCATTGATGAAGAATAAGTTCCACAAAGACTTATGATCTATATTAATTGATGCAGAGCACAGTCTGAACATAATAATGTTTGTGTAATACAGAAATGCACCAGGAGTCTCCCCTGTACAGCAGACTTCAGGCAGCCATCCTGTTGACTGAAATAGCAAACTGGTTTCTCTCTGTGATCTGGCAGTTTCATAGATTCAAACATTGCCTTGAAGACAAGTAAACAGGAATAAATGCGACATCAAACTGTTCAGCTATTGTTGACCTGCACACATAGACTAAAGAGATGAATCTATAAACATCTCTAAAAAGATTCTATAACATCTGTGCAACCATAAAATATGCCCTGGCTTTTAAGCATGTGAAATTTACCGTTAAATCTCCATTTCCTTCCTTCTGTATCTTCTTTTTCTGCTCTCTACTCTTTCTGCCTGATAAGCTTTGTAAAGTTGTCCCTAAATATTCAGGTTTCATGACTACAGACGGTTACAGAGGTTACATGCCTCAAGATGCCTACTCCATTACACCTTGGATCTAGTTTCACCTATACCTCTATATAAATTTACCACTCCCACCAGGCATGAGAACACACACCTATAATCCCAGCAGCTCCAGAGGCTGAGGAAGGAGGATTGCAAGTTCAAAGCCATCCTTAGCAACTTAATGAGACTCTGCCTCAAAATAAAAGAATTAAAAGGATTGGGGATGTGGCTCAGTGATTAAGCCACAGGGAGTTGGGTTCAGTCCCTGGTACCAACAAAACAAAACAAAACAAACAAAAACCAAAACTTAGCTTGCCTAAGAGTGATTCTCTAAGGCCCTGCCAAGTTTATAATTGATATAAGTAGATGGCTAAAAAATTATGTTAATGAAACCTTTTCAGATAACTTTTATATCTCATATAAAGGATTGACATTCTTTCCATTATTGTTAATTTAATTCTACATATTCATGGGGTGCAGTAGGATAATTTGGTACATGTATCCAATATATGGTGATCAAATTAGGTGGTTAGTAATTCCTCCTTCTTAAACATTTTAAAACATTTTTATTAACATAATAATTATGCATATTTATGAGGTTCAGAAAGATATTTCAATACATGTATACAGTGCATATTGAGAAAAACAGGTGATTAACTCATTCTTTAGCTGAATATGTGCATAATTTCTGCATTGCTACTCTGCAGGCAGAGGCAGTGGGGTAGGGGTTTATCTGGGCTACCTTCTCTGGGCACTTTGGATGACACCATATGTGAAGCTGTTGATTTTGCTGAGTGGTCTTAGGGTCTTGTCCCTGGCGACCATTTTGAGTTGATTAAGCCTAGCCAAAAAAAATATTTCTGTTATCAAATCTTAACCACTCTTACTTAAGAAATGTATGTAAATGAGAACTGAAGTTAATTACACCTTTGAAAGTGATCTTAATATCTTCTTAATGAAGCTGAACAGTTGGAGAACGTGGCTATCCATATCAACTAATGCTGTGCCACTATTTACAAGAAATAAGTTTTAGTAAACTTTGAATTTTTACAAATCCTAAAACAACTACATTGTTGGAAGCTGTTCTTATGCTTTAATTTGGTGTGTCTTAAGGAATGCTTAAATTTAATGTATGCACTATCTTACTGATAATCCAGTTATTTTCAGAGACACCTTAATACAAAATTATCTTTAATGGTGAATTTATAAATCACTCTTGATCTTTCTATAATGAATTAAGAAATTCACCTAATTATGAGGATGGAATAGTTTGAAAATATACAGGTAACTATATGTCAGTACACAATTTCATGAAACTGGATAGAGAACAATGTTTTATACAACTACAATGTTGTGGAGAAAATTACACATTTAAGGATTTTCCACACTGCTTTCCAGAGTGGCTGTGCTAATTTGCAACCCTACCAGCAATGTGTGAGTGTACCTGTTTCCCCACATCCTCACCAACATCTATTGTTGCTTGTATTCTTGATAATCACCATTCTAATTGGGGTGAGATGGAGTCTTTGGGTAGTTTTGATTTGCATTTCTCTTATTACTAGAGATGTTGAACAATTTTTCATATATCCGTTGATTGCTTGTAGATCTTCTGTGAAGTGTCTGCTAATTTCCTTAGCCCATTTGTTGATTGGGTTATTTGTATTCTTGGTGTAAATTTTTTTGAGTTCTTTATAGATTCTGGAGATTAGTGCTCTATCTGAAGTATGAGAGGCAAAGATTTTCTCCCACACTGTAGGCTCTCTCTTCACATTGCTGATAGTTTCCTTTGCTGAGAAAAAGCTTTTCAGTTTGAATCTATCCCAATTATTGATTCCTGCTTTTATTTCTTGTGCTTTGGGAATCCTGTTAAGGAAGTCTGATCCTAAGCCAACATGATGAAAATTTGGACCTACTTTTTCTTCTATAATGTGTAGGGTTTCTGGTCGGATTCCAAGGTCCTTGATCCATTTTGAGTTTTGTTTTGTGCAGGGTGAGAGATAGGGGTTTAGTTTCATTCTACTGCATATGGATTTCCAGTTTTCCCAGCACTATTTGTTGAACAGGCTATCTTTTCTCCATTGTATGTTTTTGGCACCTTTGTCTAGTATGAGACAACTGTATTTATGTGGGTTTGTCTCTGTGTCCTCTATTCTGTACCATTGATCTACCTGTCTATTTTGGTGCCAATACCATGCTGTTTTTGTTACTATTGTTCTGTAGAAAACTTGAAATGGAACCACCATTTGACCCAGCTATCCCACTACTTTGCCTATACCCAAAGGACTTAAAATCAGCATACTACAGAGATACAGCCACATCAATGTTCATAGCTGCTCAATTCACAATAACTAGATTGTGGAACCATCCTAGATGCCCTTCAGTCGATGAATGGATATAGAAACTGTGGTATATATATATACAATGGGATGTTACTCAGCTATAAAGAAGAATAAAATTATAGCAAATAGTAGCAAATGTAGGCAAATGAATGAAGTTGGAGAATATCATGCTAGGTGAGATAAGCCAATTCCAAAAACCAAAGGCCAAATGATCTCTCTGATAAGTGAATGATGATATGTAATTTGGGGGAGGGAGGGAGGCAAGAATGGAGGAAGGATGGATTGTATAGAGGAAAAAGAGGGGTGGCAGGGGTGAGGGGAAGGAAAAATAACAGAATGAGACAAACATCATTACGCTATGTACATGTATGATTACACAAATGGTATGACTCTACTTCATGTACAATCAGAGAAACTAGTTGTACCTCACTTGTTTACAATGAATCAAAATAAATAAATTACTAAAAAAGAAAAAAATTAAACATTTACATTGCATGCACAGGAGTGTGTGTGTGTATACATAAAATCTTTCTATAGATTAGATGTGATTTGATCAGAACTGATTCTAGTAACCTAACAGTAAACCTAATAGAGAACTTAATCATAAATTACTAGATTTTGAAAGAGATAAGAAGACTAAGCCTAGGATTCTCAAATATGAACTGAAAATCATAAATTAAATCCAAATGGGTAAAATTCTAATGATTTTTCATATCTCATACCCATCTAAGGACCCATCGGATGTTTAAATCAACAAATATCAGTTAGCTTCTACACTGGACTGGGTGCCATTCTAGATCCTGGAGAAAAAGCATGAATTAAAGTGCATATTTTCTCCCATAATGGAACTTTTATTTTAGTCAAGGGAAACTGACAGTAAATTCATGAAAAAAATAGATCTAATATAGTAGGTGTTTATAAGTATTATAAATAAAGTTAAAACAGTCTAAGGGCAATAAAGAAAATGGGGGAAGGTTGCAGTTTTATAGGATGGTTAAGAAAAGCACTTTTGCTAAAGTGATGTTTTGTTTAGGCAGAAATCTCCAGAAAAGAACAGACTGAGCAAGGCAGATGTGTGGAAGAAGGCACTAGGAGGTAGAAGTCAGAAAGTATACATAGCCTGAAGCAACAGGTATTGAGAAATGTCAAGGAAAGGAAGAAAATTAACATAGAAAAGAATCTTTAACTTTCCATATTTTCTATTTCTTAAGATTATAAATTGGTTATATACAGTTTTAAATTTCTTCCTATCAAATAGTTACTGTGTCTACAGTAATTTTCTTGACCTAAAATCAACTTTTAAAATGCTATAGAGTTATACCATCCTTCTCTGATTAGTTTTTACGTGACCTTATCATCTTTGTAATTTTTTGTTGTTTTATTTCCAACATTTCTGGTTTCACAATATTTCAGTTATCTTTCTTGTAGGCATCATAGGGTTAGAACTCCCATAATTAATAAAGAGAATTTGTGAAAACCCTACAGTTAAAATCTTACCGGATGTTGCTACAAGTAAGGCAGGGCTCAAATCAGGGATGTTCAAATGTCCTGCATCTCTTCAATATTGTGATGGCAGTACTAGCCAGTGTGATAAGGCATGGGAATAAAATGAAACTCATAGCACTTACAGAAACGCACCATTTAGAAAGACTCCTTTGTTGGCAAACAACATGCTCATGCACACAGAGAACTGCAGGCTACCTACAAAAATGTTATGGAACAAATAAATGGTAAGATAGATCAACAGGAACTAGAAGTAAAAATATCATTTAAAAGAGCAGTGATAAGCACGATCTTCTTAAGGCAAATTTAACCAAACATGCAGACGTTATCACAGAAAAAAGATAAGACAAAAGGCATATTCATGAGTAGGAAGATTTGATATCTTTAAGAGATCTGATATTCCTAACTTAATTCATGGATTCCACACAATACCAATCAAAATCTCAGCAAACTTATTTGTAGAATTGATAAACTCATTCTAAATTAATATGGAAATGTTATGAGCTTAGAAAAGTCAAAACAACTTCAGTGGAAAAGAGAAAAAGAAATTAGAGGAATTACATTACTTTATTCCAAGACTAATTACAAAGTTATAGCTAAGATAGACTATTATTACATAAGGACAGACAGAAATAAGTAGAAAAGAATAGAAAGTTCATTAACACACTCACACATATTCAGACATTAATTTCCAACAGGATAGCAAAGTAATTCGATGACAAGAGGACAGTATTTTTTATTAAATATATCTTTAATTGGCACATATTAATTGTACATATTTCTGGGGTAGATCATGATAATTTTAAGTATGTATACAACATGTAATGGACAAATCAGGGTATTTAACATTTATGTCTTAAACATTTATCATTTCTTTGTGTTTGGAGTTCACAAAATCCTTTCTCCAGTCCTTTATATGTATAGTGAGATGTTGTAAACTATGTTCACCCTCCTGTGCTGTAGAACATTAGAATATATTCCTCCTATCTGTGTTTTGGTTCCATTATCCAAATCCCTCTTTCTTCCCTCCTCCCTGGTCTTCCTAGATCCTAGTAATCACTATTCTATTCTCTTTCTCACACAATGGAAGGGATATTCTTTTCAACAAGTGTTTAAGAACAATTAACAACCAAATACACATATTTTTTAAAAATGCTCTTTGACTCTAGCTTAACCCATTAAGTTCCAAGTTTTTAATTATGTGATTGTCTCAATGAAACTGATATGTGAGCATTTAGATAGGTTGGAAATCATAATCTAAAGATTACATATCCCTTATATATGTTTCATATATATCATATAATTTTAAATATTCTAAATATTCACCTATTACTTTTCTAAAAAGACTAGACCTCTGAAACATAAAATTTATTTCAAAGTTACCATAAGTTACAATAAATGGTATTATTGTTGTTCAGTTAAAGTTTTTATAGGTTTATCACATCTGAGATGATGGGTCAAAATGGGTTCACATAATATATAAAAATTAACACAAAGCTGATGGTAGATCTAAAATTGAAAATGAAAACTAACCCTTCTAAAAGAAAAGACAGAGAAAAATATATTCATAAACTTGGATAAGTAGGTTAAGATTTCTTGAATAAAAAAGCAGACAAGAATACCTTAAAGAAACATATTAAAATATAAAATTTTTATGTTTTACTAGTATATATTAAAATATCTTCTTTGAAACATATATGTATATGTAACTTTTTAGTTGTCAATGAACCTTTTATTTATTTTTATGTGGTGCTGAGGATTGAACATATATTTTTAAGAAAATTTTTTAAAATAGAAGGTGGGCTGGGAGAAAATTTTTGTGTAATACACAAACATTACATGTATTCAATATGTGTAAATAATAATAATAATAAGCAATTCAATACAAATCTCAACATAACCTTCATATAAAGTAGACAAATCGCCAATCATCACTGGAAAGGGTACTTCTTATGGCATCAGGGAAATATAAAATAAAAGCAGAAGAAATACCACTGTGCAGAAGTCCCAAATACTTGTTGAAAATGAAAATGGTGCAAATAGTGTTAAAATATTTGAAAAATTATTTAAAGTTAAATTCATCACATAATCCTGAAATTCTACTCTTAAATTATTTACCCAAGTATTATGAAGCATATGTCCACTTAAAACATATGTGCAAATGTTCATCACAGTTTTATTCTTAAAAGGCCAAAGCTGGAAAGAACTCAACTGTCAATCATAAGGTAAATGATTAACAAACCATGGTATTTCAATACTACTAAACATTAAAAAGAAATTCCTTATTAATACACAAAATATAAATTAAACTGTAAAATAGGCAGAATAAAAGAAATCAGATACAACAGAGTACATAGTATATAATACCATTTACACAATACTTTATAAAAAACAAACTTTATTTATAGTTATCTGAAACAGATCAGATTACTCCAGAAACTGTTATGGTGGGAGGGACAGAAATGGCTGCAAAGGACTTCATGGAATGAGGGAAGCACTTTAAAACATGATTGTAGAATGGTTAGACATTTGTCAAAATTCATCAAACTGTGCACTTTAAATAGGCTATTAAAGAAAGTAAAAAGTTTAATTAAATAACAAAACAGGGACCACAGAAGCACACATGCAAACACATATACATTTATATCTATACCACAAGATAATAATCTCAATGTATTTATTTTAGAATCTTAAAATCAAGATCAATATCATTGCTAATAGGATGTTTTAATTGCTTATTTCTCAATATTTGTGAATGCCATAGTACAAATTATTTTTCATAATTATATTGTTTTAAGCATTGAAGACCTGATCTTTTCTTATTTGAGAAGGCATAGATTGTTTAATATTGGAAATTTGTTAGTTTATAGGCCTTTAGTATAGTTTGTAAAAAGTCTCATCTTTTATACAGTGAATGATATTTATGTTAAAGATGTGAATATTGTTAAAGTGTTTATTCTTTTTATTAGAGATGAGTCAAACAATTCTCATATTACCAAGAATCTATGTGTTCACTATACAAAAAAATTGAAGGTGACTATCCACCTGTTTTTGCTTGTTTAGTGCAAATTCTGCCATGATGGACATGTTTTTTATCTATACTGTCCATCATGGTATCTACTAATCACATGTACCTACTTGAAATGAGATTCAACAACAGAAAACTTAATATTCTTTAAATTTTCACTTTAAATAGCTATATGTGTCTATTAGTTACTGTAATGGAGAGCCAAACTTAATGCATGGCTCGGATCCATTTGGACATGCTTTGTACATTCATCAATCCATTGTTTAGCATTATGGAGAGGCACTCTCTACACCCTCTCCATTCCACTTTTTTTAGGATGAAATGCTCACCTGATATAGTCATTTTCTGAGTGCTTGTTTGAGCAACTTTCCGTTTGCAGGATTATTCTGCTTTGAATGATATCATATATGAGCAATGGTGCCCTCAGGTTCTTTCTCATGATTGACATACCCTGTTGAAAAAGCTGAGTCCAAATTTGTCTCACTGGGCATAGTTTGAAATAACTTATTTTGTTTCTTCTTTCATACAATTATTAGATGCTTGGTTTCTGGTTAGTATTAAGATTTAAATTTGAGAAATGTTAGAAATCCATTCACTACTGTCTAAACCATTTGCTCCAGTTCAGATTATTAGTAAAAATAATGGGCACTAATAATGAATGGTTTCTTATTTCCTATTTTTCTATCAATTTTATGGATGCAGAAGTTTTTCCATATAATTGTGATTTAGTTTCTGAAAGATCGTTCTCATGAGTTTTAGATCAACAAAGAAGAGTTGACACCTTGTCCCTGGGTGTTGTAGTCACCTTTTTCACTGCTGTGACTAAATGATCGGACTAGCACAACTGTAAAGGAGGAAAGGTTAATTTGAGGGCTCATGGTTTCAGAGGTCTTAGTCCATAGAAGGCCAGCTCCATTCCTCAGGGCTCAAGGTGACTCTTTACATCATGGAGGGAGAGGGTGGTGGAGGGAAGCCTCATCAGAACATGATGATCAGGAAGTAGAGAGAGACTCCACTTGCCAGATACAAAATGTACACCCCCAAGCCATGCCCCAAATCCCACCTCCTCCAGCCACACCATACCTGCCTCCAGTTACCAGTTAAGCCCTGATGGGATTAATTCACTGATTAGATTGAGACTCTTGGAACCCAATCATTTCTCCTCTGAATCTTCTTACATTGTCTCACGTGTGAGCTTTTGGGGGACACCTCACATTCAAACCATAACACTTGGTATTTTAAAATAATGTGCCTGTCATATTCTTGATTTATTTGTACTTCTCCTTCCAGAATGGTTCCTGCTGTGGAATATTTCACCCAGTTGGTATGATGTAATATCTGTCATGCTTCTGAACACTTTGCTTTATCTGTTGTCTCTTCTTTATTTCTATTAAAATCATATCCTCTCTGCTTTTGAATACATAGGAAAAAACACTGTCTCTCTAGCAATACCATGTCAGCGCAACTCTGGTAAACAGGGCAGAGAGCAGCTGGACTGATTAGTTTACCAGTAAAAAGGATGGGGATCTCTCTTAAGGCATTAAAAGATAGTGGAGGTGCTAAACATGATTCTAAGAAAATGAATATGTCTAATGATGGATAATGATTATGTTCCAAATCAAATATTCATACCTCATTCATCCCTACAAAAAGAAAGGAAGAACCAATCAAGTTTTCTACCAATAAACAATTAAAATGAAGTCTGATGAAAAATGTCTAGGTGATTTTTGATGCCAAACCCAGTAGTTCAGAGAATTTTTTTGCAAAAATCATTCCATGGTAACGTGCTTCTTATTCAAACCAGTCTATCAGATCTAACATCTGAACATGAGAATCAGGAAAAGATGGTAAATGGTATTGTTACTGGGCCCTTTTGTACTCTAGCAATAAATATATTAATAATGGCATACTGATTAATTATAAAAGAAAGTTCAGGTATTAACATTACTTTTAATAGGATATTACTGTTTTTATTTTATATTTATATATTTAGTTTAATTATGTTTTATTAATTATGCACTAAACATTGTTGTAATTATTACTCTGCCTTTAAGAAAAATTTTCACAACCTTAGGACCTAATGAAAATAAATTTAATTTGCTATGCTCTCCCCACCCCAAGATATATCTAAGACTGTAGGTTATGTGAATAATGTACCCTGAAGTTAAGCAACACAGAGGTATGAGAGTGTGATCAATTTTTAAAAGCTAAAAATAAAAATATATGGTATTAACACAATGAATTGGTATTATGTCAATTCTATGAAGGAAGAGGAATGAAAATATGAATTCATGGAGAAGAAGAAATGATATGAAGTTTTTGGCTGTTAAGGAAAGTTTAATGGTATGTGTATTTGTATTTATGTCTATATATCTATATAATATACATGTATATATGTTCAGCTTTATTGAAATATAACTGACAAAATTATATATATATATTTTTTCAGGTGTTAAAATACTATGATGTTTTAATATACATATACCTTGTGAGGTGATTGTTTATCCAAACTAATTAGCATAATCATCACCTCACATATTTACCTTTATTTCTATGTGTGGTGCAATATTTAAAATCTATTCTCTTAGTAGATTTCAAGTATATAGTACATTAATATTGACTACAGGGTCCACGGTGTACATTAGTTCTCATGGAATTATTTATCTTATGACTTCAAGTTTGTGCCCTGTGACCAACATCTCCTCCATGACCAACCATATCCTCCACTTCTCAACCCCTGTCAGCTCTATAAGTTCAACTTTTTCAGATTTTTACATATAAGTCAGATCATGCAGTATTTGTCTATCGTGTCTGACTTACTTCATTTAGCATAATGTCCTTCAAGTTCATGTATGCTTTTAAATGTTAGATTGTAGGTGCCAGTTTTCTGTAGTAGATAAGGGCCACTGGAAACATGAACAATTCTAAAGAAACTGTGCTTTAGCTTCTAATTATCCATGTGATAAAGACTGGGGATTCAAAATTTTTTAAAAAAAATTTTGGTATGCCTGAATTTAGGAAAAGTCATTTTGCCGTACTGGAACTTGAAGAATTTAGATGCCTTTCAAAGTAGACAAATGAGTAGAACTTTTCACAATCAAATGACCTAGACCAAAATATCTAGCAAGACCTCAGGCTCCACTAATGATGTTTGTAAATTTAATTTGTGTTGAGAGGATTTGATATTTCTCTTGAGACTTTACCTAAACAATGACTGAACAGTGTTTGAGCTGAGTAACGTGTTTCTAAAACCATTAAAATTTGATACTGATTTTAAATATTTAACTATAAAAATGATTGGTGGATGGTAAGAATATAGAGACATACATTATCATCAGATTCACAAGGCAACCTAGTATTCCCCAATACCTGATTCACAACACTGATTTATAAATGGAAAACATTGTTGTATACTAGTGCTCGTATAATACTTCATGCAATGTGGGCATGCAACAACTAACTAAATAATTCTGGTCCGCTGATATGAAATTAGACAAATTTTAAGGTATATCCAAAACAGCCCTTATTTTGCATGCCAATCTTGTGTATGTCACACACAAGAACATATATGTGTGCTCACAAATGTATACACATTTTTGGGAGAACTGATTGGGTCTTTGCAAATTTTCAATTTGCTTGGTATCCATCTGTATAGATATAAAAAATAAATTGTTACATAGTGAGAGCTCTGTCTTAACTGTCTTTTCAATTTCCAAAGAGTCAGTAGAATTTTGTTTTTAATTTTTGAAAATATATTATGTAGCTAACTCTTTGTTCTTAGTCTTGAAACCATCTCTCTATTATTACTACATCTATCTTGCTGGAGAAAATGGTTTTGAATAATACTTTTGCCTCAAGGATTTCCTAAAATCTTAACATTCTAATAATAGGGCCATTTTACTTCTTTGTATGAAATTGTTTTAATGAAACTTGTCTGTCTTGGAGATCACATTGTCTTTGCAAATTTAGATTTAAAAAATATTTAAAGACTAATAATTACTAAATTCCATAATTTGTATGCATCTGGAATGAATTTTAAATTTTACTAGCTTAATACTTTGTTATACTATTTTGATTCTTAGTGACTAAAATTTTCATTAGATAGTGTTTAAAATACTACAATAAACCATGATATCTATTATAGCAGGAATTCAGTTAAGACAGTTCTCACTATATAACAATTTATTTTTCTGTATCTTACAGATGAATACCAAGCGTTCCCACATGGTTAACGCCATCTGTTGTAACTACCAAGATGCTGCGGGCTGCTGCTTTCTCAGTCTTTATTTACAATCCGAAATGAACATTTGTAAATGTGTAAAATTTATAAACAGAAACGTGAAATTTTATGCAGGATGTGCAGAAAAGGAAATTTCTTTCTCTTTGGCACAATCTGCTTATTGTGTAATATTCAGGAGCTTGCAGATCTCAGTGGTTTCATTGCTTTTTGCAATTCAGCAATAAGATAATGAAGCTCATCATAATAACCCTGAACAATTAGGTCTGTTGATTCAACAAAGACAAATTATATTATATTTGCAATAGGCTTAATGTCAAAGGTATTTATTTGAATTCTAATGTTTGGAAATTCAATTATCTGCAAAATTGATATAGCCACTATTAATCAGAATACCTGATTAAGTAGAACTCTGATTAGTCACTTTAATATCATTCCTGATAAAGAGAGTAAGGCGAACATAGGTATGATAAAAGACTCACAGATGACTTGCATTCATGAGTCAATACCTGGAACTCAGAATGAGAGCACTTGAAGATCACTGAGAACCACATTCACAGGCACATGATTGTGTTTGTACTTTTATTTTCACTCAATTTACATAAAGTATATATTCTATTTGCAGTCAATTCTATACACCAGTGACAGTCAGTGGGATACATGTCCTGCTTTTGGATACCTTCTGTATTTGTCAGTTTTGTGTTCCTGTGACCAAAACACCAGACATGAACAATTTGAAGCAGGGAAGAGTTTTTGGTTTATGGTTTCAGAGGACTCAGTGTATGCTTGGCTTACTTCATTGCTTTGGGCCTGAGATGAGGTAGAAGATCATGTTGGAAGTGCATGTGGAGGAAAGCTGATCAAGTCCTGGCAGCCAGAGGGTGGGGCAGGAATAAGATATGTCCCCCATAAAGTACTTCCTCTAACCGTGCCACCTGTTAAAATTTTCACCATCACTCACTAGTCAGTTCAGCTATCAATGGGCTAACCCAGTGGAGAGTTCAGAACCCTCATGATCCAACCACTTCCTATCAGCCCCACCCCTGGACATGGCTGCATTTGGGACCAAGCCTTCAACACACGAGTTTTGGGGGGACATAACACTTCCAAAGTTTTCCCCCTTTCACATGAATAGTTTCTTCTCCTACCTAAAAGAGGAAGAAGTGAAAGGGAATCAGAAGTTTGGGAACATGAACCTCCTAGCCTGACCAATAAGTAGCTCTATTACCTTCAGTAAGTGACCTCATCCTACATTCAGTTTCTTTATATAACAGTATAACAGTGTGTTGGACTTCTAGACCAGTTTGTGGTGTGGCTTTATTACAGCACTGTACCCTTAAATAACCTTATCTTCAAAACGAACAAACAAAACCACACTAAACCATTGTGTGTCCAGCAGAAAACAGGAGAATTGCTCAGGGTTAAATGAGATCAGAGGTCTACATCCCTGCCCTCTCAGGTGCTTATAGGGTGTATCTGCAAAATAAATACACAATTTTAAGACAATTGTACTCAGTTTTCTCCAAGAAGTTTTTCATTTTCAATATACTATGATTTAGAGTATAATACATTATCAATCATTAAAGACTTGGAAAGTGGTTGATCTGTTTCTTTTTTTTTTTTTTTTTTTTTGCGGTGCTAGGGATCGAACCCAGGGCCTTGTGCATGCAAGGCAAGCACTTTACCAACTGAGCTATCTCCCCAGCCCAGTGGTTGATCTTAATGATGAAAATTGAGTTTTATATTATCTGCAGTTTTTATTTCCTTTTTTAACTTATACACTGATATTACATCTCAAAATATGTAGTTGAGAGTTGCTTGATCTCTATTTCCATGAGATGTAGAATCAGTTCAATTATGATAAATGCTCTATACTTCTGGGTTAAAAGAACATCATTTATATGTATGACTAAATGATACATCTTGTTTCCTCATTTGTTAAGTAAGGGGACTGATGTAGATGGTGGTGAAAACTTTCAAAGACTAACATTTGATACTTCTCTGAATTCATGATGAAGCTGATCCAATTTAAATACAGATAATTTACTCACGTTTCAGTTAAAATGTGTTTGAATTTAATTCATTTTTAAGTTAAATTCAATTACAATGAATTTTCGTGAGAGCTTTTTCCATAATCCATCATTTACACCATCTTGTACATTATTCCTCCTTTTCCACCTACCCTTTTTGTACTAAGTCTACTTTGGCACACTAGATTACAGAATCCTTATATTTCATTAATCTCCACATGCTGGGCTCTCTTTCCACTGATGTGATTTATCTACTCTTGACAGACTATCCATTTTACACTGAGCCCCACTCTAAAATCTTCAGAGACTCTCTCTATCACCAAGGTGGCTGATAGCAAATGTGGGCACAGTTCTCTTCGCTGTGATGCTTCTTATAACAATTCTCATCAGGAAGTTACTGTATTTACTGAACCCTTGATTCTGGGCTGAACTTGTGACATCCTTTTATTTATAAAATGTAGCAGATGTGATCTTGCAGATCCAAGCTTAGGCTTCAAATGCCTTTGTTTCTCTTCTCTCAGAATACTCTGTCATCTCCATATGATCAAACCTGGGCTAGACCGGTGGATAATGAATGCACTTTGTACCTGTTACCTTCATCTCCCCAGCTGACAGGCAGTCAATACATGAGGAAGAAGCCATCTTCAATCATTGAGGCCCCAGGCTACCTACCAGCACCTCAAAGATGCGAGAGTGAGTTCAGGTAAGATCAGCTTAGCTTGGTCCAGTTAAAAAGAAGAGCCCAGCTGACCCATGAATATCAAATGACTATTATTTTAAGCCAATAAGTTCAGTAGTGATTTGTTATGCATCGAAAACTAAAATCCAATTCCATTGTCCTATTTCTTGCCCTAAATAATTTTTGCTTGGATTCATGTAAAAATATTCTGCTGATCTCTCTGCTCCTCTCTTTATATTCTCTAATTAATTGTCTTCAGCAGACTTTAAAGTGCTGAATTCATATTCCCAGGAGTGGCAAAGATTTGCTTGAAATACTGGGATCATAAAACTTTAAGGAAACCTGTTTCCAGATCTTCCAATGAGTTGTTATGGTTTTCTTCCAAAATACTTTTAGGTAATATGGAGGCAAAAAAGTTTAACAACCACCACATAATTACCAAGTGCATTTCTAAGCATGAAAATTTTGTCACTTTTCTGTCTACTTTTAAATATTTCAACAACTTTTCATTATTTATTTGATAAAAGTCATTATGCTTAAGACCCACTTAGACATAGACTGATTAATTTTCTGTTTTTATTTCCTTTAGCAAAAGTTTATTTTAGATGCATTGCACTACTCCCAAGTCTCAGGTGTCTTCCTGCTCTATCTGTCCTCCTGCCTTTGCCTTGAAGTCATCTGCTCGCACATCTTCTCCGGTTACCCAGAGCCCACTCTTTCCTGCCCAAGGCCCAACCCAAAGACTGTTCCTTAATCTCCTCTCACCAATTTTAATCCTTCAGAGTACTTTTTTTTTTCCCCATCAAATTTTAAATTTCTTCTTATTTTACTTTTATTTCTGTGTTGTTTTCTGTACTCATCTAGGTATCTTCTTAGCACCTTCTCTAGGAAATCTTAAGGATGCAATTATTGGATGAATAAGTGGGTGAATACATAATAAGAACTTCATTTTATGAAAAGAAGAAACAAAGGACTAGAAAGTTTTTAAGATGTGGGGCTGAGGAGGTCTTAGGGCTTCTGTCTTTGCTGATTGACCTTAGTGGACAAGTCAGCTTTCTTGTATCTCCATGACAAGAAGAAATTTTACAACGTAGACCAAAGCTTAGGCTCCCATGAAGTTGAAAGTTCTACCTGACACCCACCCCCAAGCCCTATTCCTTAATGGAATATTAAGAAGCATTTAGAAGAAATGGCTACAGGTCTGTGAAAAAGACAGTTCTGGATTATAAAATTGGCAGAGGTTTTAAAAAGGTTTATATTTCAAAATATTTACATTTACATTAACTTGTTTTCTAAAGTAAATCTCTAAGAAAAGGGAGGGCAGGAGCCTAGAAACAAGAAGAGATCTGTCTAAGATTTGGTCGACCTGGAGAAAATCTTCAGCCATCACAGTCAGTATGAAACAGTGTTTTGAAGTATAAACTAAAGTATACATAAGGTTTTAGAACTAGTTCTCATATTTAGAACTATTTCTTAGACTTTTAGGAAAGTTTTATGAATTTTGAATGTCATCAGTTCCAGTCTTTGTCTCAGTGTAGGAATCACCTCTTGGTTGACTCTGAGAATTAGCTATTTGCAAAATTCTTTATGAATTCTATTGACACCTAAAGTTATTATCTCCCAAAGCTGACAAAAATAATTTCTGCTCATATAATCTCAAACTAAGAAAACAGTAACTAGCAATGCATATTTTATCCTTAAACAATTCTTAATTGAAAAAAAATATTTCCTTTTTTGCTTCTTTTCTATAATACCAAGGCTTCTGAATAGAACTCTGCTAGGTTAACTGTTTTATAGGAGATAAAACGAAAAATCTAGACTTTTAATTTGCAGGAAAATGGATGAAAATTTTGAACCAGACACACAAAAAATCAAGGTGTGTATATTTTCTCTTACATGTATAAGTTAGAAAAGAAGGATGAGAAGAAGTGGTGGGATCTCATAAAAACAGAAGAGAAACTAGGAGAGTAAAAGAAGGGGACTAGGAGAGGGAGGAAAGGAGGGAAATGGGAGACATTGGGGAATAAATTCCACCAAATTGTTACATGCATGTGTGAATATGTCACAATGAATTCCATTATGATGTATAAATATAATGCATGAACAAGTTAATTTTAAAGTTTAGATTTTAGTTTCAGAATAAATTAATATATTACTAGTTACTGGTTTTCTTAGTTTGGGAGTATATGACCAGAATTTATTTTTGTCAGAAGACAGTCTGGGATACACATTTTAGAGGTATGTGAAACCACCTTGAGAAAAACTTAAAATGCTTAAAATATTTGGCTAATTCTTTTTTCCCTAGGCTGTGGATAATATATGAAACCCAAGCAATTAGCAGGGAAGTGTCAAAAAACTTGATCAAGATGCTAGATCATTAATCAGTAAAGTACCCTGCTGGTGTTTGCTGCACTTTCCAGTAAATTTCCTTCATATATTTTAGGCAGCAGGCAAAGGTATCTGGGGAAATTTACCAGGTTATCAAAATAGGTTGCTGTTTTAGTTTGCCTGAAACCTCTGTTGTAAATGCAATTAAATTTGCCTTTCTATAGAGTGTTTCCCCCCTTACCCTCTGAGTTCTTGCAAAGGCTTAGTACTTATTAGAAGCACTAAGGTGCCAGTTCTTCCATATCAAAATAGTTAGAGTCCCTGAGGCCAAATACCTGCAAGTTCATATCTGAGGTCTTCCTGGGCTCGCCTGCCCACACTAGAGAACGTATTGAACACCAATGCCCTACATTTTGCCATGCAGTTTGGGGTTCTAATGGTCGACAAATAATATGAAAATTACTGATAGGTAGATTATGTTTAAAAATCCTCTAAATCTTCTAGGATTGTATATATTGCCATTTCTTCATTTGAACACCAGATGCATCTCTTTATGCTTAGAAATCACTTTAAATAGGTGAATCATACGTTTAGCCCACAAGACTAACTTAACTGATGAATTATCAGAATCACATTTTACATTTTGAGAACTCTGAAGAGTAATTAGAGGAATCTTGGCTATCCAGTATTGTTACTTCTATTTTTCTCTTAGTCTCTCATCTTTCTATCTCCATTCCCCACCACCCACACACACTCCTTTGTGTTTGTGTGTGTTCCACTATTGGAATTCAATTCTTCTAGGTTATGGGAACTGAAAATAAAATAATTCTTTATCCTTGTATTAAACTATGCTAGAACCAAGCAAAAATAATTTAGCTGTTTGCTCCAGGAAATACCTGCTTCTACAAGATAAGAGAATGAACCAACTAAACGGATTACTTATCAGAGCTATGGGCTTCCTGATCAAGACTTGCTTCAAGACCCTTGGCTCTATGTGCCCAGTAATCCAAAGTTATGACATCTAAAATGATACTGTATTCTAACTCATTTCTAGTCTTGCAAAACACCCTGAAAATCATTTGGTTCAGGCCCTGAAACCCTACAAATGTATTTCCTTAATTTCCCTTTTGAGGCTACGAAGACTGTGAAGGTTATGTTCTTTCTTACTGGGGTAAACCTATTAAACCTAACTTTGATTAGCAAGTTTTCCTGGTAGACATTTTGGAAAGTCAACAATGAAAGCTAAGTGCTTATATGATGTGTCTCTATCAATTAGTGTGTCTAAAAGTCTAAAATCCTGTATCCATTCATTTCTCAGATGTTCATATTTAAGCATTTCTCAGATGTTCATATTTTAAGAGAATACTTTCTCTTAGCTCTCAATAATCAGCTTTTCTACAAGCTAGTTTGTAATTTTTTTTTTTTTTTTTTTTTTCTGTTGAAAACAATGTAGGCTGAAACCTATGCTGAGCCCCAACCTGGTCAGGCTCAACTATACTTCCCCATAAACATTTCTTAAAAAATTCCAATTCTTTGTTCTGTCTATCAGACCAGGCATAAGGGACAAATGGATGAGGATGGTGGGAACACAAGGTTGAGGTTAAGAGGATCATTCTATAAAATGAGCTGACTGTACAAAGAAAGCTCCTCACATGCTTTCTTTGCCAAAAAAAGCAATCTCTTTGCAGTCCCACCTGGCCAGAGGAGACAGGAAGTGTCACATTCCTCAATAAACTGGGGAAGTAGGTGGAAGGCCTGGCAGTCAGTGTACATAATGAATGATGGGGCTCCAGAGAGGATGAGGGCTGGTTGTCCCTGGGTTGCTAATACCTAACCTCAAGGATCTCACTTCCCACCTCAAGGGGTTGCTAACACCTCAAGGGATCACATTTCCCAAGACAAATGATTACCCCCTGTGCTGCTCCTTCCTGCCTTTAGGGGAGAAAAGAGAAGGTGGCAGGGTGCGGTTAAGGATCTACAAAAGAGCCAGACATGCCCACCCCCAAGGGCACCCAGCTTGAGGCCCCACTTCTCTCTGCAGAAGTCTGTCTCTGTTCCTTTCTTAAATAAAACTTGCTTTTTACATTTGCGTCAGCATTTCTTGGGTGTTTAATCTTCAACACTAGATGAATAAGGACCTGATCCTGATCTCCAAGACCAGTATCACAGGTCCAGGAATCTCAGACCATTTTTTGTGTTTTCCCAGCAGTTGTGTGGCTGGTTCTCTAAACCCCTCAACTTACTGATCTCCAGTGCTTTGCCTTTGCCAACATATCAATTATTGAAGACCCAAACTTCACTGCTGGTTTTATGTGGTTACTTAAAATAGTTTATTTATATACAATTAATATAAATTCAGTTTAAAAAACATGTTTGAATCAATAACCTGATACATACTAGCTGTGTAAGATTTAGAACCAGGCTAAGGAGGAAGTTTGCAAGTGTGATGCCAGCTTTTGGGAACTGAGTTAGAACTATCTCAAAAGAAAAAAAGAAACAAACAAACAAACAAACAAAAAAAAAACCCAGAAACAAACCCGTGTGTGTGTGTGTTGTGAGTGTGTGTGTGTGTGTACACGCGTGCGCTGTAAGTGTAGCTCAGTGGTACAGGTGGCAGACTATTTCTGAGTTCAATTCCTGGTACTCCAAAAAATAAAAGAAAATTTAAAAATTTTTAAAAATGAATAAGTAAAGGAAAAAAAAAAAAAACCCGCAGAACTTTTTGGAGCCTGCTTCTACGATGATAACAAAAAGAATTGCAAAATAAATGAAAAAATGTCCTATAGATGAATGTATCTTACAAATACAAATTATCAGAGATACAGCACTTAGTAATCTATCAATGTGCTAGAATGCCTTGCATGCTGTAATAACACACAAAAAGCATGAGAAATTTGTGGGTTTGAGATTATAAATTATCTTGTTAAATCAAGTGGCATTTTTTTTTTTTTCTGCAGACAGAATATAGGGCACAGCTATAAAATCTCAGCTCAAGTGTTCAAGACCTGTTTAAGCATTTCCTTTTTCTGTACTCCCAGTTTCTTGTTCTGGCTTTGCTGCTGACCTTCTGGCCATCTGCAGTGTTCATTAATATCGGGGTGTGAGCCTGAGCAAGGGATGTGAGCTGGATAAAACTCCATTCTCTATGTGACTTCTTGTTAGCAGCCATGTGAAATAAGTGTGAAGGGAAAGGCTTTCCTTTTGCATGTATCTTCTCCTTATTTAGGGAGTGAGTAAGCAAGACATAGGCTATAAATAGTTAAATTTATGGTCTGTGCCCTATGATAGCAAATGGCTTCAAAGGGATGGCTATGCCCAAATGCATTACAACTAACCTCATTAATCCCTGCCACTCAGGGCTGTGGTTTTTTGCTGTTAAATAGTGTTGCATATATTTACTTCTTATCCATAGCTATGAGTGTATTTATGCACATTTCAAAATTATGAATATTTTATATTAATTGTACCGAGCATGTGCATTTTTCTTTGAGTGTGTAAAAAGACACACAGATACTCAGCATATGCTGTGGTTTTTAAGAAAATAAAGATAAATATGTAGATTTTTCTTTTCAAACTGACACAAGACTGATTTTCAAACCAAAAGTAGATAAAGGATGAAAAATGGAAAAGCCCCGGTATATGACAGGGTCTTCTGAAAAAGGTTTAAAATTCCCCATCTTTATGTGACTGAAAGAAGATTTTCTGTAAATAAGTTTTGACTCAGTCATTAATATCAAATGAAACACCTTAGGAGGCTGACATGGCTGGAGGCATTGTTCAGAGACATAGCTTCTCCCTGTTCCCTCTGGGCACACGTTGTTAGCAATCAGAGGCAGTTAACAAGCTCTCTGCTGTGTTCTCCCCTGGTTCCAACTCTGGAAACTTAAGAGTAGTTCTTCATGAAACCCTTGATTAGAATTCCTCACAGTAGTCCAGCTTGGAGGGCAGGAAGGGCAAATCCAGCTGTGACCAGCGCTATGTATAAAAAAGGTTGGTGATTAAGAAAGGAAACTCCCTCCTACAGCTGCTGAATCCAACCTCACAGAAACACAATACTTATCATTGTACACCTGAACAACCCCTTTTATTCTTTTTAGTTATTGAAAGAAATAACAATAAGCCTATTGTAAAACAAATTTCTATATGAATTTATTTATTTTTGATAATACACAATGCATGATAATAATAAGTATTTAATGCCAAATATCTCAAATTCATAACTGGTGTTTTAAAACCACTAAGTTAATTTCAATAATTCAACAGTGAAAAGATATATTCGCACTTCTCAGTCATGCTGAGGGCGCCCTGGGCAGTTCTAGTAGGTCAGCACTTACTTCAAGGTCATGGTAACTTGGATGTAGGTGATTCTGTATCTCCAGGATCAATCAGGAGTTAAACTCATGCTCAAGATGCCCTCACCTGCCCTTCTCTTTTCTGAGAAATTGCCAAGATCTCTGCGCTATGGAATACTCCAAGGGAGAAATCTAACCGGCTTTAAGAGATAAAGCAAGCAATTGAATTAAAAGACAGCCTTAAGAAAATAAATAGACGAGTCACAAACAATGGAAAAAATATGTCTTCACAGTACATGTATCTGGCAAAAGGTTTGTATCTAGTCTGTATAATGAACTCCTACAGATGACAATATAAAGGAAAACTATTCTATAAATATGGACATAAAATTGGTATAAATATTTCCAAAAGAGATATGCAAAAGGCCAATAGGCACATGAAAAAGGAGTTCATCATTATTAGTTATTAGGGAAATTAAATTAAAAACTGAAGACTGTCCATAACAAATATTGACAAAAAATGTGGAGCAGCTAAAACACCCATGCACTGCACAAAGTGTACAGCATTGCACCATTTTGCAAAACTGATAACTTCTTGTAAGTGAAACATGCTCCTATGATATAATTGCCCTAGTACATCCATCCAATTCCCCTTCTATCTATTTATGCAAGAAAAATGATAATATAATTCTTTCAAAGAGTCGTCTACAAGAATGTTCACACTAGCCTTCTTTACAGTAAAACTGAAAAATGAGAAAGATGGAAGGAATAAAAGAGTGAGAAAAATCATCATTTTTATTAGTAGTCAATTCAGCTAAAAATCCCATATAGTTGAATTTCTTTGCATCCTTTGTGTGGATTATGACTCTAATTGAAAATTCATTCAATAATCTTTATTATTCCTAAATGGTTTAGACTCAATGATAATGTTTTTTAATGAGAAATTTCTCAGATTCTACATGAATTATCAAATATGGGAGAGGTAACTTTCCCATTAAATTTGGTTTTATTAAAACAATTATAATTTTTACATAAAAACATACTAAATTCAATGTTTCATAAAGCTTTTCACCTTATTTATACTAATATCCCTGTTTCATCATTTTTAATTAAATTATTGAACAGTTTAGCAATGGAAATCATTCATTTTAATTGTGAGATCTCATATAATCATTGATAACTGCTACAACTCAGAGATCAAACCTCTCACTCTACTTGTCCTGCAATTGATCTCCTCTCTGCATGAACAATCGCCAAAAACCACTTGTGGGCTTTTCTAGAATTTCATATGAATAGTATCATGCAATGTGTACTCTTTGAATGTGATTTTGTTTGGCCTGGAAATATCAGTATTGTAATAGTACCACACCTTCTCATCCATGAACAATGTTTCTCACTGTTTTTAAACTCCTTTACTTCTCCATGTGTTGTTTCTCGGTTTTCAGAGAACATCATTAAATGTATTTCTGAATATCTTCATCGATGACTGTGTTGCTAAATAGAAGGAGTGAGAGGAGACATTCTTGCCAAGTCTCTGATCATAGGTACAAAACACTTATTCTTTCACTATTGAGAATGATGCTAGTTTTAGGCTTAATCAAGAGACCCCAAACACTGATGAGGAACTTTCCTTCCATACCAAATTGATTGTTGTTAAGGGGGAAGAGATTCTAGATTCTGTTATTTTTCTCTTAGAAGTGTTCTACTTCTTTGACACAAAAATTTCAATGTGCTTTTAAGTCATTTTAAATCTGAGTACTTAAATTTAATACAATAATAAAATATCACTAATATAGATAGTTGGTATAAATAATATGAATTCTAGTAGAGAAATTCTTGAATCATTAAAGATTTAACCAAATTGTTAATACTTAGGGAAAACTTACTTTTCCTTGCCCTTGTTCTGTGTGTGTGTGTGTGTGTGTGTGTGTGTGTGTGTGTGTGTATGGGTTTGACAAAGTGTGCAGAGGAAGATGATAGTATTATTTTGAATGTTGCACTAATTTAATATTGGCAATAGAATAAAATAGCATTTTTATGCACATGTGTTAAAATATACATACATTTACTATCTATGTAACTTGTTTCATGTTCTTATACATGCATATTTATAATACATTCATAATGTGTATTTATAATATATAGAATTATCATGTTTCTAATATGAATAGTTTAAATTTTAATACTTTTAGAGTTGATTAATATGATAAAAAGCATTTAAAGGCATAATGGAATATATATTTGATTTTAGTTCGATTTTTCTTATTATGTACCTATTAGACATATTGACACAATTAAAAGACTAAAATGTGTTGATGTTTGCAAAGGATCCAGTAAAGGTGAATGACACTTTGGGAGACAAGAGTAAGTCTTTTTGATTGTATTGCTGACTCTGGTGATAGCATGTGGCCATCCCCATGTTCTCCCATAACTAAATGTCTACAGAAGCTCTTAAATATATTTGAAGCGATTGTCACTCTATGAATAAATGTCACATGTGTAGACAGGTTAAAGAAAAGATAAACTGACCAGGTTTATGAAAAATGGGACAGAAGAGCCAAAGGATCACCACCTTGGCTGCCTGAGACCTGGTGACCCAGGAAGAGAAATTCCTCTCTCTAATTTTATAGATTCTTCATGATACATAATAACATTTAAAAGAAATCTCCTAGAGGTATGAAAATTAAATAAGTTTGTAGTATTACCATTTCATATTTAATAAATGGTATCTATTTTATGATTAAATAAAGGCAATCTAACATTACAAGAAAATGATGAAGCATACTGAGAGAAGGAATTACATTGTGGATGTTAAAAACAATGGAAAGCAGATAATTTTGACCTAGATGAAATGGGATTTGTATCTAAATTAGGCTAGCTCAATTGAGGTTTTTCTAAAAGCATGGACTTATTCTGTAAAGGACTTAAAGATTTAATTGACATAAAATAATAATGACATTAATTTCATTACATCGTTATACAAATAAAAACAGTAAATATCCATGTTATTAGTTGGGGATTTACTTATTAATTTATTAACATACAATTGACTAATTATTTTTAGAATAAGTATTTTAATATAAAACATGATTTATAAGTAGCAATATCCTACTGTCTCTTTGCATAAATTATATTAAATCACTAATTTCAAGTTTCTTGTCCAGTCCAAATGCGTTCTTCCTATGACTCTTGTCAATAGACAAGTACTGAGCATGAAGTGCCTAGAGAATTGATATCAATGCAACTCCATCAGGGAGAAGGGATGACCAGAGAGAAGGGTGAATCTGTCTTTAGAACCAGACTTGGGATAGCTGACCCCAAATAGGAAACACAGCAAAGAACAGAGCTAGGAGGGCCAACACAAAGGGATCTGTGGTATGCAAAGGCTTAGCACTCTGGGTTTAGTAGCCAACCTGGGTGACAGTTCAAAGTTGGAGACTTACATGGATTTTCCACCAGGATTTCTCCATCAATGTGGAGTCAGGACTGGGGAGTATATAGAGAGCAAGTTTAAATCAGAATGCAAATCATAGAGAAGGAAAATGACAGGAGGTAGTTTTAAATCTGTGTTTTTGCCAAATAAACTGGATGGGATGGCATCCAGTAAGGATGAGAAGGGTGTTGGTATTTGGTATTTATAGGAAAATTATGCACCCTGAGAAATATGCTTAAAGTTAGACATACTAATCTATGTGGTTAAGGCCAAAAAAAGGTTGAGTGTAAGAAGTGTTAAAATTCAGGAATAAGCATGCTTAAGCTTCAGTAGGCAAAAGTACACACCCCTTTTTAAGGGTGGTACTTGTGTTAAGTGTGTGAACACTTTCAGAAGAAACTTACAGTTCTATGGATTCAGGAGCATTTTCTGCTGAAGCTAGATACTTTAGCTCTCTCAAGTAAATGTGCTGTAGACATATCCCTTTTACTGCTTCTATTAGGTTTTGCAAAATGACAAAATGGTAGCATACTCAACCCACTGAAAATAGTTTCATTAATCGTGATTTACAGGTAAAGAAAGAAAATCTAGTAGTTCTCTAGAAATGTTTTAAGGGGGAAAATATCACATTCTCACGTTAACTAAAGTTAACTAATAGAACATTGCCATAATTTATCAAATTGTAGAATCACTATTTTTTGAAACTACATGTCCATTACATGTACAGAGGTGGCTACTCTTAAGGAAGAAATAGAACATGTATATCACAGCTGAGTAATTCAGGGCTAAGTTTCAAGGGTAGAAACTGTTTTACATTAATGAGGTGTATAGAATTGCTTTAGATTTTATAAAGAGCAGCACATAAGCTTTCATTCATCTGATGACAAAACAAGACAAGGAGATATATTTGGGTATTCTAACTTTGCATAAAGTATGTGCTCAACTCTTTTCAGCAGAGCACATCATTTAAAAATGATTACAATCACAGCTGCTACCATGATAAAGGGGGTTCCTAAGAGTTCTTTTTTCAGGTATATAGCATGTTATGACATTTTGTGGAATAGGTTTTTACTTGCTTTTTCATCTTTAAAATTTAGATTACTCATCTGTATCCCATTATTCCACTGAAGATGGAGATTTATGTCTCAGAGCAATGTATATATTTTGTGGCAACAGACTGGTTAGTGACAGCAGGCTAGCACACACTTTTATGGAAATGGTAACATAGGAATGGATTGCAAAGCAATTCTCAATCATATGCAAAAAGCAATCTCAGGAAGCTTGCAAACAAGACAAAACTACAAATTCTACCATTACATATAAAAATAACAAGTCATGATAGAAATCACAGCTGTGTTTCATAGCTGCAATTTTAAAAATATCTTGCTAAATATAAAAACATTCTTAACCTTGAATTGATCCATTTTTGTTTTTATAAGTTACAAGTGAAGAGACAAGATGTGGTAAGTCCCACTGGAGATTCAAATCAAAGAAAATATCACTTGTCCACATACTTCTATAAATTATAGTCAAATAACATTATGAGTGACATATTTAAGTCTCATTCTGAACTTTGTGATTTTGAAACCTGGGCAAAAATATGTAACGTGAATTCTAATTTTAAAATGGACTTTTTACAGTTTATAATGTAAGCAAAATACTTGTACAGCAAAATTTAAGTGGGGAAGAGCCAGAAGTTTCTTTTTATGGAAACTAAGCTGTGCACTGTTTCTACAATGAATATAATTCCTGGATAGAGTAAACCTAGAAGAACTCTCCACTTGTAAAAGCATATTCCTATAAAACTCACCCATTACCCCTGGAGTGTTCAGCAAGCATCAATGTAAGAGAAATGGTGGATATAGCAGAAATTCAGTTCTGAATAATAATGAGTGTCAATGATTATTGAGCACTTATAATTTTTCAGTCTTTGTTCTAAGCATTTCACATATGTAATTTAACACTTGTGTTAACTCTAAGAACTGGGTATTATTTGTTTTGTTATTTTTTGTTGGGGTAAAACTCTATAAAATGTACAATCTTAACCATTTCTCAGAGTACAGTTCAGTAGCATTAAACATATTCATATTTTTCTCCAGAACTTTTTGTCTGACAAAACTGAAATTCTGTACCTATTAAGCAACTCCCCATTATTCCCTTTTCCTGGCTTCTGGCAACCACTTTTTTAGTGTGGTAAGCAGTCAAAAAGTATCAGTGCAATTTACCTTCAGGAAAAAGTAAACCATGTATAAAACCTTCCATAGAATATGTAAAATTCCTTAAGTATTTTCCTGGGTATTTCATTGAATTAAACAAAAGAATTTGTGCAGATGGGAGATGATACAGTAGGAACTTTCTGTTCCTCTGAACTTGGCTACTTTATCTTGTACAAATGGAATAGTAAAATATTTGTCTTTGTGTGGCTGGTTTATTTCACTTAGCCAACTATCCTCAAGATTCATCCACGTTGTAGCATTAGGCAGAATTTATTTCCTCTGTTAAGATTGCATATTATATTGTATATATATTTACCACATTTTGTTTACCCATTTATCTACTGATGGACACTTTGGTTGATTCTACCTCTGGGTTATTGGGAACAGAGTTTCATGAATATGAGTTTGCAAATATTTTTGAGATTCTGCTTTCAATACTTTTTTGTAAATATTCATAAGTGGAGGGACTGGATCACACAGTAGTGTGACTTTTTTATTTTTTTATTTTTTATTTTTTGAGGAACTAAGTTGCATTCACGTTATATTCTCACTATTATATGTAGAATTCCAATTTCTCTTCATTTTTGCCAATATATGTCCTATTCTTTCTTTCTTTGATAGTAACCATCCTAAAGGGCCTGAGTGATATCTCTTTGTGGTTTTGACTTACAGTCCCTATTTTATTCCTGTTTTTCAGATGGGAAAATTAAGCTACAGAGAGATTATGGAACTTCTGCAAAACACCCCATTCAGAGTAAAGCTTAAAATCCCAGCTCTCCTTCTCCTATATTAGTTTCTGACCATTGCTTTGCAGTCAGCAATTGCAGGCATATTGAGAAAGAGAAGACTTCTCTATAACAGTAGGAACAGGTAGCTTGTTGATGTGCACTCTGCACTGGGATATGAAGGGAGAGAACAATAATAATTCATCTTCATTGATTCTAAAACTGATAGACAGAAATGACTGTGTTGTCCCCGATTGCATGAGTCAGAGTGTGTGAACAAAAATAGTAATGGTGATGAAAGAAGTAGAAAGAAGCTAGACCAGAAGACAACATTGTCCTGAGTCATAATGGGGTAGATTTCCTGTAGTTCATAATATGAAAAGTGGTAATATGGTCAATATGAAATTGTGGCAGATCATACTATGTATTGGTTATGATTTGTTGCATGTAAACAATTGCTTGTAACTACTTAGTTAATGTTATATTTAGTCATTTAGATTTATCTATTCTGTTTTTACCCCATTTGTTATCTTTGCTGAGTCCCAGGTTAAAATATATTCAGAATATATTAGAGATTTATTGGATCAGGTGACACTTCTAAAAAGTTCTGTCAAGATGATAGTGTCTCTTTGGGGAAGTTCAGTGAGTGGAACATATCTTAAATTTCCAAATGCCCTGGTGCATGCCTGTAATTCCTGCAGTTTGGGAGGCTGGGGCAGGAAGATTGTAGGTTCAAAGTTATTCTCAACAACTTAGTGAGACTCTAAACAATTTAGCGAGACCCTGTTTCAAAATAAAAAATAAAAAGGGCTGGGCATGTGACTCAGTGATAAAGTGCCCTTGGGTTAAATCCCTGGTACCAAAATAACTAACTAACCAACTAACTAACTAACTAAATAAATAAATAAATAAGAATGCCTACTGGATAATGACTACTTGGGATGTGCCAAGCTTTCTGCTAAATCTTTCACATGTAATGATTTAATTTAATCCACACAAAACTACTTGCCTAGGATATTAATAATGAAGTTGAATATTTTAAGAGTATACATGGTTATTACCCAAAGTTCAAATTTCACTTTTGGAAGATAGAAAATTCAGGTCAGTTCTATTCTAGAGCAACATTAATGTGCCATACAAATAAACCACCCAGTCATTTCTTTGTTTATATAGTTATTCAATAATTTGTCCTAATTTAGTAAAGCTTTCTATATGCGAATTTTAAAAGATGACTAATACATTCTCTGATTTCAAAGAGAAAAATGTCAACATACTTTGAACAGGTAGCACATGAACAAACTTTTATAACACCTTTGCTGGAGCCATAGTAGCCCAGTATTTCTTGTGGAACAACTAGGAAAAGCTAAATAAATCCTAAAAGTTATATTTTTAAAGACATCAGAGAGTTGTGGAAATCATGGCCACGGATAAATTGAGATTTCAGGGAAGGGGGAATTAGATGAGCTGATAGTCACAAGCTTTAATTGGGCTTTAAACCCTGAACTTCAGCTTGACATAGAGGGGCTCAGTAAGTGACATATTAAAAGGTGAGGAGGAGGAGGAAAATAATGATAATCTCTGTTCCATACACATACTATTTCTGTTTCTGGAACAGTGAATGACTCTGATTTTTAGTTCACTCACAGGACCATTTTGACAGATTTACTGAGGCCAGTGAATAATTACCTCTTTCTGTGATACAGTGCCACTTTCTCAGTTTCTTTCCCTTACATTTCATTCAAAAGGAGGCTCACTCAGGATCTTCTTGCTATATGTTTTCATCAGCAATGCACATTATGACTCCAATAATCTTACTAAAAGTGTTCATCCATTAATAAAGAGAGTCTTGCCTTGATAGTGTCTCCCAATTTTTCATTTGTAAGTAATATAAGCAATCCTTCTTCCTTTTTAATTACCTTTGCACTGTTCAAATGATTTTAAAAATTGTCATCAATTGCACTTTTGTAAGTATACAAAGCTAATTGTTGGTATATCCTCCCATCTGCATAAATTCTCTTGTTAAAATTCGACAAAATAATCTCATGAAAATCCTCAAGGGAGAGTGGAAGAGGAGCAGGTTTTACGTGTGATTTATTTTTCCTACAGGCATAGTGCGCTGAACCTTATTATATTTTTACTACACTAGAGGATTCTCCCTTTGTAACTTTGCTACTAAAGGCATTATAATATTTTGTCGGGTATGGTGTCTAATTGTCTTAAATAAGGACTCATCCCTCTTCTTCCTTGAAGGAATGGTTGACAACAGAATCAACACAATAATCCCCCCAAAATTTCATTTTTAGTAAAATATTCTTTTTATTCTTCAAAAATGTTCTGAAGTCATAATGTCTATAAGGAAAACATTCTTGAGCTTCCTTTCATGACAAAAGTAAATTAATGGAGAGGAGATATTAATGAATCTTTAATACCAGAGATATGAAAACATTTTTTTGTTCTGCCTCTTCTATCTTGCATCAAAAAATGACATGTATAACACCTCTATCTTCTTTTGCAGGAAATGTTTATGCTTCTTTATTTCTCTCTTTCAAAGTTTCTTTGTAATGGTCATTTCTTTATGAAAATATCTGTAGTCTCACTGCACAGGAATGAGTGAAAATAACATGTATCTAGACTTTCCCATATTTTTCCACAGCAAACACCTTTTTGGATACTGTAACAACAATACATTTCAGCTAATAAAACCAAACAGATTTGTGAATGTTTTTTTCTGGCAGCCATGTTAGCTCTAGGGGCCCCAGCAGCCCCTAGGGAAGAGTTGCTAAAATGCTTCCTCAGCTGCCAGTGGTGGAAGGGAAGAAGAGGGATTTGGACTGACAAAAGTACCTGAATTGCTTTCAGCATTTGTTTGCATAGGCACCCAATCAAGGAGATGCTCAAATGTCAGGATATTCAGACATGACCTTGGGTTCCTTGCAAATACTCCAACACCTATTGATTTATGTGATTGGCATAAAGTGCTGCTGCTACATTGGGTATGGCTCCAGTTTTGAGGATGACAATAAAGTTTTGTGATTAGAAATATAATTTTTTCTTATTTTAGCCTTCTCTACTTATCTGCTAATTTGAATTCCACAAGTCTTTTAATTTTGTGCCTTCTAACTAGTGGCAAAAAAAAAAAAAAAAATCTCTCTTGAGTAAAATAAAAATCTTTCTGGTCAACTGTGTCATACTCTTTGTGATTGTGAAGTCCATTTCAACAAAGTACCGAAAGGAAGCAGCACTATGGAAAGATGGTATTTGTTGTATCTAAGGCTTAATTTAACACAGATAAAAGAATGTTGTACTTTCAGCTGCAAAGTCTAGACTCACCAATTAAAGGGATTATAGATGGCTATTTGTTGTATACCCTTTACCAAAAAGGTTAAAATTTAATTTCCAAGGTACTTTATTATTTCCTTGAGTGATGCCTCCATATGTATTTATTTCTGGAAAGTGTTCTCTTGATGACTTCCTGGGTTAGTGAAATGAGACTACTTGGGCTCCCTTTGGTATTCAGATAACATTTTAAGCAACTGCATTTTAAAACTCACTTAATTAAGTCCCTGGGTAAATTGATAAAAGCAAAGATGTTTTACCTGATTTTCTCTAATATAACTTAAATTTTCCCAGCTACCACTAGCTTCCAGGTGCCTACGAGGTTACATTTACCCTAATACCATTTTCTTTTTGATTCATCCTCCCATTCCACTCTAGAAGTTTAGCCACCAGAGAAGCTTCACAAGTATTTTTGAGCATTCTTGCACATTCTGTAGAACAAGGTCACTTTTTATAGAAACTTGATATTCAACTAGAGACAGCTGCTCTCTTTTGATAGGCATCCTCCCCCCACCCAGCTCACCGTGACTGTGCTTCCCTTGATGCACGAAATACTTCAAGTTTCTTTACAAGAAAACAGAATTATCCATTGCATTGTTTCCTCTAACTTCCTGTCTCTCCCAGACCCACAGATGAAAAAAGCCTTTCTCTTAAGTGCCCCTCTGGGCATACAAAGAACTGTAAGCAAAGAGCATGTTCCACATCTGAAGACATGTCTGACTCAAAATTTAGTCAGTAGTTGAACCATGCTCCTTTAACTCCTGGGGTCTTTACAATGTTTTTCTTTGAAAAATTTATGGGAAAGATGGAAACTCTGAAATTGGGATATAAGACTTCAAGAAGAGTAGTTCCTATTTCATATCAACAATTAAGTTTACGTCACTCTATTGGTATTGCAGCGTGACACTCTGTATGTCTTGTAAAGTCTCATACATTTCATTTGTGGACCAACCCTGACATAACTTACTTAGCCCTTCCCGTCTTATCGTTTGATCCACTTGTTCTTGTCCATACAAAGTTTTCTGACCTTAAGGGCTGTACTACATTTATTTTTTTGGAACTCTGAAAAGTATATAACTTGTGACTTGATTGAATTGCCCCTTGAGACATAACTTTAATATTAAAAAATCAAAGCATTAGGGGACATCAAGGTGAGTATGTTAATGCTAATTTATTTCCCATTTTTTAAATCAGGAGTTATTTTTGAATAAAAGTTTTGCAGTTTAAAAATAATTCTTGCCTGTTCTATAAAACAGGTTTGTAAATGCATGTTTGCGAAGGGACACTTCTCTACCAGAATCTATGCTGCATGACCTAGAGCTTTATAAATTTACAAAACAAGAGTCCCTGTAAGCAGAATGGCTGTGACTTAAACACTAGAAAGGGCTATTTGCAGCTCACTTTTAGTCATATATTCTGATCATCATAAGAGAAAAATGCAGGAAAAAATATCCCTGTTCTATTGAAAATGACCTTGAGAGGACATCCTATTATTCACGTTGGGAAGAAAGTGCTTCTTTTCTGTTTCAAAGGAGCTTAGGATGCTTGCTTTAAAGGTCTGCCTTTGTTTGGTTCATGCAAGAGCTGTGCAGCTGTTTCAACTGAATCTTGATATAGAGTTTTCCAGAAAAAAAATCCATTTGCTAAATCAAGGCAGGGTGATATTATTCCTCTACAATTATGTAACAATTAGAGATACAGAGATGTCTGTCAGCTTCAGAAGAACTGGCTCTGATGCAGTAAAAACCCATGAGACAGTTCAGCAAGATTTTGGCACGATGCTAACCCACAAAGACATTTGTCCTACATCTTGCCTTTCTATATCCTCCCATCCTGGATCTCATCCCAGCTTTTCGGATTTAAGCTACCAAAATGTTAGGTATCTTAAGGGAGATATACTAAGTACAATAGATAATCTCTTCAACTGATGTATTAAACTTGATTTTAATGTGTCGTGAGACAAAGAAAATCTCTCTGTGCCAAATTTTATATATGCTCTTCCAGAAAATCCTACTGGAGTACAGCAAAACATTTGATAGATTTGATGAATTCATGTGCAAAAGGCAAGCAAATGCAGATTTTCTTTTTTAAAATTAATAATTGTCAAGACTTTTCCAAAAGGGCTTTTGGATATATGGTTATTTATCCTGTAACTTTGCTCTTTTATTCATAATTATGTATATAGTTACCATAAAATCTGTATGTATTCTATCAAAATAACACTCTTTCAAGAGTTTTATTGACTCTTTCAAATCTATACTGTAAAATTGCACAAATATGGACAGACGAGATAGCATCATACATGTTTTCAAATTTAGGAAAATACTAACAAAACAGGTATTTTGTGACATTTTTCAAAAATTCAACTTATCTTTTTGTATTAGGTATCCTTTTTAAATGCAATTTTTTTTAAATAGAAAATTGTCATAAGTGAAATTGTGCCAGACGCAGAAAGACAAATGCCACATGACCTTACTCATATATGGATTATAAAAATGTTAAATTCATAGGAGTTACTATGATTTAGATATTGGGTATCTCCCAAAAAATCTAATGTGTGAGACAATGCAAAAATTTTCAGAAGTGAAAAGATTGCATTATGAGAGAGTTAACCTAATCAGAGCATTCATCCCCTGGTAGGGATTAACTGGGTGGTAACTGGAGGCAGATAGGATATGGCTAGAGGAGATGGGAGCATACCTTTGAGGTATATATTTTGTACCTGCTGAGCTGAGCTTTGTCTCTCTCCTTCCTGATTTTCTTGTTCTGAGCTGCTTTCCTCCTCCACACTCTTCTTCTGTGATGCTCTGCATCACTCAAGCACAGAGCAATGAAGCCAGATGTCTATGAACTGAGACCTCTGAACCTGTGAGCCCCCAAATAAACTTTTCCTCCTCCAATTATTCTTGTTGACTCTTTTGGCCACAGCAGTGAAACAGCTGACTAAAACAGGAGTAGAGAGTAGAATGGAGGTTACTGGGAATTGGGGAATGGGAGAGTCTTAGGAGATACTAGTCAAAGACTATAAAATTTCAGTTTGGAGAAATAAGATCAAGAGAACTACTGGACAACATGGCGACTAGAATTAATAATGTATATTTGTGAAAAATGCTTAGAGAGTGGATACAAAGTTATCATAATATTTTTATTAATAAGTAAACATTAACCACTCCAAAATATAGACATACTTCTGAACAACATGGAACACACTGTAAGGATGCACATTTTTGTCTGTCAATTTAAAAAACAAAGAAAAGAGAAAGAAAATCACAAATGTGAGAGGAATTAGACATGTCTTTTTCCTTTCCATCCCATGTCCTATCACTTAGTGACTTTCATATTGTCTTTCAGAAAATACTGTTCTATGGAAGTCAAACCATTGAAAGTTTATTTAGGATTAAGTCTCAATTACCTTTAAAAATTATTTTCTTTATATATTGGAGCAATGCACTTGATGTTGGGTTTATACTAAGTCAGAGAGAATCATTTCAAGACAAAGTTGGATGGTCCTTCTCCAGTCTTATGCTATTGCTGTGTCCCATCAGATACTTGTGGGAAAATCTTGAAACTGATAGTTATTACCTGAGAAATATGGAGGATTAGGTTAGAGAGAGGAATATGATTAATAGGAAAGTAAAAATCCAGAAAAGAGTGTTAATTTTATTCTAAATTTTTTAAAAAATTTCATGTGTGATCAGATAAAATCTTTGTTCTTGACATTATATGCATAATTATTTTATTCAAAGTAGAAATACCAGATAGAAGAGCACACTTAAATTATGCATTTTAATTGTGTGTATATTAGTGGATGAAACTTGTTTTAGATAACATTTTTATGGTACTGGAAGGGGACAGATAAATGAGAATGGTGGGAACATGAGGTTAAGAGAATAATAAAATGGGCCCACTGTGCTGACACTCCTATAAGCTTTCTTTGCCAAAAAGCAATCTCCTTGCAGCCCTTCCTGGCCTAAGTGGCAGGACATGTCACATTCCTCAGCAGACAGGGACAAAGGTCTGGCAGCCAACATAGGTAATGAACGGTAGGGGTCCAAAGAGGATGACAGTGGTTATCAAAGACAAAACAATGGGTTGTTAACCTCTGTGACCATGCTCCTGGGCACTCCGGGTTGCTAACAATTAACCTCCATGTCCCTGTTCTCAGGCATGTACATGGGGAAGAAAGAGAGGACAATAATTAAAGAGAGGGGTTCTGGGATCTGTAATAGAACAAGACTCATGCCCTCCCCCAGGATCTCAGCTCTGAAGCTCCATTTCCTTTCAGGGAAGTCTGTCTCTGTCCCTTTCTTAAATAAAACTTGCTTGGTGTTTAATCTGGTGTGTTTAATCTTCAACACCAGGAACAAGACCGATTCCTGATCTCCAAGACTGGCATCAGTATTTATTGAGGAAGACACCATTTTTTCCCTATATGGATCTAGAAGAGAATAATTGCAACTAACACAAATTTGAAACTTCTGATATTGTGTCATTTTCTTCTCCATCTTTCTCCAATTTCATTAAAGTTTTTGAAACTTTGGGATATAGTTTAAGCAGTTTAGTTTTCAAATAACCATTTATCTGACTGTTGAACACAAATGGTTGGGTGAAATCTAGCATTTCAACAAACTAGTGGATGACAATTTTTTTTTTTTTTTTTTTTTTGAAGAATTGTGGAGACATCACGGAGGATACTGGAGAGCACTTCAAGTGCAACTAGCTTGGACATACTAAGTTTTTTGGTTTTACAGGCAAGAAAAATATTTTTTTTTAATCATTTTAGGATTTTTAGCATCTGTGTAATTGTGCTTATATTTCTTTATTTGCAGTATATGCAATATACGTGGAGGGATTCTCTTTTGGAGGCAGTACTGGGAATTGAACTAAGTCACTTGACTACTGAACCACATCCCCAGCCCAATTCTGTATTTTATTGAGAGACAGGGTCTCACTGAGTTGCTTAACGTCTTGCTTTTGCTGAGGCTGGCTTTGAACTTGCGATCCTCCTGTCTCAGCCTCCTAAGCCACTGTCTCAGTTTCCCAAGCTGCTGGGATTACAGGCATACACCACCATGCCTGGCTGTAGATGGGTTCTTTTATTATAACATTTCTCTGTGAATCAGGTTTTTACAATTCTTAAGCTTGAGAGTCCCTCAAACTTCTATATTATGGTCCATGGATTTTCTACACAAAAAGCCTGAAAGTTTAATAACTCTCAAATAGAAGTATTTTTTATATTTAGATGGCTATTTGGAATATGGATAATGTAAGAATAGTTCATCATTTGTTATTATTATCTATACCCATGCAAGACATAACACATTTTGTGGCTATCCTATAACCAAATGTGATATTCTTCTTAGTGATGGACTATTGTGTTTTGACAATAAAATTAATGTTGCATATATACCTTGTTTATGTGATTATAAAAATGTAATGTCACAACAGTATATACATCATAATAGTTTATTCTATTGATGACACATAAAAAAGAAAGTCTTTTAGAATAAAAAGTTCACAGTCTATAATTTTCATTGTTGAGACTGAGGAAGTAAACACTGCACAATTATTTATTTAACTGGTGAACACAAGTGGTTATATTAAATCCAGAATATTCTTTTCCTTTTAGAGTATTCATAATTATATGAAACTTCTATTTCTTTATTGGATTCCAAACATATTAATTTTTCAAAGATAATTAACACAACCTGGTTATTACAGTCAAAATGGATGACTTTAAAGGCATATGGCAAGAGTGGAGTGTGTTACCTCTTAAGTTTACCATATATCTAATCCAACACTAAATAAAATTAATTAAAAAAAATAGAAAGTAAAGAAAATAAAACAAGACGAATGTTGTCCAAATAGTGATTTTGACCATTTCACTGAAGCTGTGTAGCAAATGATATTGGCTATTCTTTAAATCACCCAACCATCAATATTACTAAACAAAATATGTCTGTTTTTGTTTCTTATAAAATCCTACAGAGTATATTTCTGCATAACATCAACTATTTTATCACAGAACCATAAATATGATGTTTTCATGAACTGTATATCTGACCTTGAAATAAAGTTGGAATTCAAAGTTATTATATTTCAATTTCCTGAAAGAATGCCATGAAAATATATAGCCTCTTGTTACTGCCTGATTGTTAAATTTGATAGGTCAGTTGTGAAAATAAATGCTGTCTTGCATCACTAGTGCTTAAATGGATCTGTGTGGATCTAAAATAAACCACTCAGAAACCAAAATGAGAGAAATACAATAAATGAATTGAGAAATTTAATTTAGTTTGCTTCTGATTTTTATTTGTTTTCACAATAAAAAGTTTGTGATCCAGATTCTGAATATTTTTCATGTAGGGCAATCTTAGTGTTTGCTTAGAAATGAAGCTAATGAAACAATAGAAGAAAGAATTTTGGGAAAGAAATAATATGTTTTCCCTACTCAGCTTCAATTAATCATGTGCTGTGTGCCAACATGTGTGCATATTGTGATGATTTTTGACAAAACATATCGGATGGGCCTATTTATCTGATCAGACTATTAAGAAAATATCATAACATATGAGACTACTTTATGTTACCCCCCACTGTCAGTAAGTGTGACCATATGGTGTCAGCAGACCATTAGGCAAATGAAGAGTCTTCTTCTCAAAAATCTTTGAAAATATGGGGTGTAACTCAGTGGTAGAATATTTGCCTAGCATGTGGGAGGAACTGGGTTCAATCCTCAGCACAACATAAAAATAAATAAGTAAAATAAAGGTATCCTGTTCATCTACAACTACAAATCTTTCTTTAAAAAAATCTTTGGAAATAGATCTTGAAAGCAGATAACTTAGAATCTTGGACTAACTCAAGATTACAAAATTCTATGAAAGTAATCCTGTAACTTACATAGATAACACACATAATGTACACAAATGTTATATATCAATTATGATTCAAAAACATAACTAATAGTAAAACTAATACCAACTTTGATTTAAAACATTATTCTTTATTGGAAGTTCAGTGCTTTCTTCCACCATTCCATCTCTGTGCCTTCCCCTCATAGGTAAACATGATTTTGAATTATTTCCTTACCATTTATTGGCTGTAGTTTATTACTCACCACTTTTTACATATATCCCCAAACTATTTTACCCATGTTTGCCTATTTGTATTTTTATCTGATAAAAATATTACATTAATTATATAATGTATTGCTTCAGCAATTAATTTTTGCTCAGTCCACAATACTTTCTGAAATTTATGCATGATGTTTTATGCAGATATTATTTAATCTTTGTTAGCACTGTTTAGCTATGTTCCATTGTGTGACTGAATAAGCTATAATTTATTTATACATTATTATCTGATGGAGGCTTTCAGATTCTTTAAACTACAAACAATACTGCTATTAAAACATTTATACCTGTGTGTTGTTCCATAGGGAAAGAAATTTCCCTAAGATGCATACATGTGCATCTGTTAAAGATAACATCAAATTGTTTCCATTCTGCGTTTCATTTTTTTCTCCCACCAGCACTGCTTACCAGATCTTAAGACTTCACATATGGTTAGTGCTTGATATTGCATGCATGGGTAACAGAATCATTCAGAGTAGAATGCAAGAGTGCAAAAAGCAGACTGATAGTTTTGTATTCCACATTGCAATTCCCTTTTAAGACACTATCAGCTGAAAAGGCCACAAAATATTTGTCCCTACAGAAATTTATTTAAGAATGTATACTAGATTTCCACTTAAACAAATCAAAACACATTACGTACAGAAATAGAAGGATTCAGCTACCACCTATTAAGCCAGGAATTAAGATTTGAAAAAAATATAAAGCAATGTTATTCTCTACTGAATTAATTAGTTTTGAAAAGAATAGTTTCATCATAAAATATGAATGCATGTTAAAGTATAACTTTTTTGGTAAAAGATGGCAGAAGTTTTTATTTATTTAATGTCTCTAACATATATGCATATATATATATATATATATCTGTGTATATATATGCCATACTATATATTATATATACAATATATAGTATAAATTGACTTTTAGAGCAATTTTAAATTAATAGAATTTATTCTTTAATGAATGAAGAAACATATTTTATATTTCTTGTAGTATTGATTTATACATATCAAGTATCAATTCATATAATGAAAACAAAATCTCTTGGGTCCTCAATACTTTTTTTATTTTTGACAGTTTTATTGTGATATACTTTATAAATCTAAAATTTACAAATTTTAAGCATAAAATACAATGATTTTGCCAACTGCATACTGTTGTTTGATCATCACCACAGTCACAACATAAAATATTCTGTCCCCTGAAAAGTTCTTCCCCCATCCATCTTGGCAAAGAGGAACCTTGTTTGTATCCCTAGAGCTTTGCCTTTTCCAGAATTTCAATTTCATGGAATCTATAGTTTCAGTCTTTGCATTTGGCTCCTTTCACTTTGAATAATTTTGAAATTCATCTAAGATGTTTGAGCTATCAGTAATCTGTTCATTTTCCTGACCTGAGGAGCATGTACTACTACTATTAAGCATGTACTACATCTTGTTTACACACATGTCAGTTGACAGCTATTTGGCTTTTCTTACAGTTTTTTCTTTTAATAATTATGTTTCTCTGAGCATTCATTTGTATATTTTTTGTGTAAAAATATACTTTTCTTTTGGGTAAAAACTCTAGGAGTGGAATTTCTGGGACATATGGTAAGTGACTATTTCTATTGATCTATGTTTTCTTTATATCAGTCCACATTGTCTTGATTATCATAGCTTTAAATTAAGTTTAAAAATCATAGAGTATAAATCATTCAATTCTATTGCTGAATTATTTTTTCTATTCTGAATTCATTGCATTTACACAAAATTATTAATGATTTTGCGAGTTTCTACAAAGCATAATTTGAACTGGTATATATTGAATCTATCATTAATTTGGGGAGGCATTATCACCTTGATAGTATTATTTCTTTGATCCAGGTTTATTATATCTTCATATTTAAGTCCTCAAAATTTTTCTCAGAATTATTTTGTACTTTTATTACAAAGGTTTTGTTCATATTTTGTTAAATTAATCTCTAAAATGTTTCTTTTTAATGCTACTTAATTTTAAAATGTTCTAATTGGTTCATTTTGATTGTACTCAATAGTGGGATTCATTGTATGTATATAATAGTGGGATTTGATGCAATATATTCATATATGTACATTAGTCAATTTACAATTTTATTTTTTTATTGCTAGGATATAGAAATGTGATTAATAAGTCTGAACTCTGTACAGTTGCTCAATTTGTGTTTTAAATCTTGTAACAGTTTTTAGGGGACGCAGAATTTTCTAGAGACCTTCATGTAATCTGTAAAGATGGTTATATAACTCTTTCCAATAGGAATGTCTTTCATGTCTTTTCCTTGCATTGTTTACAGAATTGAGAACTTTGATGCAATGTTGAACAGTTGTTGAAAGTAAATTAAATATCCTTGCTTTTTTTCCTGATCTTCAGGGAAAACCTTTAGTCCTTACCACAGATTATGAGGCCATCTGTGGAAGGAGAATGAGTCTATCTCAGCAAGGAAGGAGAAGGAATCTATCTCGGCAGCTCTGCGATGCTGAGTATTTGGCTGGTGGTGGACTAAGGAAAGTATAACATAACCACTAAAAAGGTGATGGATTTCAGAGGAGGTAGCAGGGTCCACTGGCAGTCAGTAAGACTCCCTGCCATGGGGACTGGACAGTCTGTTTCCCTGGATGCCTCACATGAACATATATTGGAAGGTACTAAATGCAGCATTCTATGATCTAATTTATATTTTAAAATCAGGACTCTGGACTATGTGTGGAGAATTTTTAAAAACAGGCTCATGAAAGTGAGGGTATAGGTTTTTCTTGCAGTATTCAGGTGGGAGATGGTGATACCTTGGATTTAAGACTAATGGTGGATTTTTGTGAGATTTGGTATACGTTTTGAAGGTAAGGCTGAAAGGATTTATTGATGGATTCGATGTAGGATAATAGAGAAAGTTCAAAGTCAAAGATTCATATTTTTAAACTGAGGTTCAGGGCCCTAGGGGGAAACATGTTTTGGGGAAGTAAATCAGCAGTTCATTTTTAAACATGCAAACCTATTAGAGTTCTAAGTTAAATGTTTAAAGGAAATTGTGCATATCAGAGAGACCACACATTTTATACCTACCACATAGCTTAGAAAATAGAAGTTCTAGCAATAATGAGCTTAGTTTAACTTTGTCTATTGTTATTTGATATTACTTCATAATATCACTGTGTTGATAAAATCTCACTGCAAAGGTGATGTTCAAGTAGTATACAAAATTATAATAACCAATGTGTGAAGAATGTGGCATGGAAGTAAAAAAATGAATTTTGTTTTCCTTTTAATCATAGTACTGTTTTGGATAATAATGAAAAATTTTATCATTGTAAAAGTATCTTATTCTAAGATTTAAAATCAGAAAAAAAAAAAAATCCAGGAAATCTGGATCTTGTCTTGGCTACATTATCTCTCTTGATATTTCACTTATTAAATTCAAGAATGTAAGGCTCACTTTGTGGAAGCCCACAGGTATGTCATGCAATGCACTCTCCTCTCTAGAATAGCCACAAAAATGTTTGGTTGAATCAAGTTCATAATAATAAATTAAGGCTCTGCTATAGTTTCATCTTTAAGCATTGCAGGACTAAATCAATTTCCTCACAAATGAAGGCACTGATATATACACAGCCACTATTTAGTGAGGCTGAAAAATTAAATTAATGTCCAACTAATTTATTTAATGACATCTCACTTAGTATATTGTGCAAATTTCCATGTGGCAGGTAAGAATACTAAATGCTTATATTTGAAGTGAATTATTAGAGCTCAGGATGCTAAGTATTCTAAAATATTATGTGTCAGATCTTGTGGGCGCACAGAGCATGACCATCTGCAATAAAAATTCAAATCATGTTAGGTTAGTTTTAGTCTAAAATAAAATGCCACTTCCCTTTCACTATGTGTGTTCTACTTAGAGTTCATATAGTTGGTGCTATTGAGTAAAATGTAGATGATTATATACACACACACAAACACACATATACACACAAATTTATCAGTTTTCATGTACTTTAAAACCATTATTATTTTGTTTTGAAACACTGAATTTCTTTGTTTTTGATGGATCCAGGCAATGGTAAAGCTCTATACCCTGATCTTGCTTGGGAGATCTAGTTGAGTATCTGCTTGATTTTAGGCAGGATGATCAACACTTTCATATGTGTTATATTACTTTCATTGTATAATGAACCTTTATGTTAAAATTATTAAACACTATTCTTATATAAATTAGAAAACTGAGACCTAAATAGTTAAAGTAAATTGTGAGGCCATACTACTATCAAAGAGTTGAACAAATATCAAAAGAACTTCTGGTTTCAGTTAGGACCCTTATTCTGCTACATCACATTCCACATTGCTGCAGGTAAATGTTTCTACATTTTTATCATAATATAACTTATATACAGTGGAATTCACCTTTTTTAGTGGGGTTTTCTGCAACTTTTGATATTCAAAAGTAGTCCTGTTCTCAGCACTTTCATTAAGATATAGAGCAGCTTTCTCATGCCCCTCAATGTCCCCTTGTCCTTAGTTTTGTATCCCTACAATTTTGTCTTTGAGAATATCATATAAGGGAAACCATGTAGCATATAACACTTTAAGGCTGATTTCTTTCACTAAACGTGATTAATTTGATTTCCATTCTCATTGCTGGTATAACACGAGTGCATTCCTTGTTAAGGCTGAGCAGTATTCCATCTATCAGTGTTTATGTGTTTATCACTAACTAACTTGACTTACTATGCTGTAAACATTTACATAATTTGTTTTGTAAAGAAACTTTTAAATTTGGAAAACATATAGGAATAGGATTTGTAGGTAACATGGTAAGTGAATGTCTGACTTTAAAAGAGACTAAAAATCTGTTTCCAAATGGCTTCTCTACTTTACATTCCCATCAAAGAGGTATGAGAGTTCCAGTTGCTCTGAATCTTCACCAGAACTTCATGTGGCCATTTTATTTTGTTTAAAGTCAACCTACTATGTATGTGTTGGTATCTCCTTGTGGTTTTCATTAATCATATTACAATTTTAATTGTCATCCTGAAAGGGGCTGTGAATAACCCACATATGAAAATTTTACATTGACATTTTTAATTTTAGTTTTGGAACATTCAGTTCACTGCTGTTAATTAGTAATCAAATATTATCATTAAATTCCATGTCATTTCTTTACTTCTTCACTGCATTGGAAATGTCATATAAGTAGTCACAATTCTGAAGAAGAAAATCAGAGTAGGGTTTTCTTAATAAACAACTTATATAGTTGCATTTTGCATATTTGAAAAATTGTCAGATAGACTAGATTGTCTTTATATTCTTGACACTTGTAAACATAACATATTTAGAAAAGAATATATTTTCCTGACAATGAGGAACACAAGATCTTAGAACAAACTTTATAAACACATAAAAGAGTACCCATAAAAAGTTTCTTCTTTTATGGATTTTAAAAAAAAGTGCCTTTTATTAGTATTAAAAATCTACCAAGTTCTACTATTTAGGAATGAATTATCCAAATTTATGGTTACATAAAAGGCTAGCACCTCCTCAGAGACATCTTAGTGAAAGCATAGCTTATCATAAATCCTCTAGAAGAAAATGCAAAGAACAAAATACTTTAAAAATTATCTTATAAAGATTTTTTTTCTAGGATCCATGTGGAAAACTTTTATAGGATATGCAGGACAAATGCTGTCAGTCACCTTTTGAATTTTTTCTTTCTTACATTTGTTTTGGAGAGACTTCATATCATTGTAAGAACAACCACAATCACTACACTCAAGTCATACATTTAAAGAGTAAAGCACATAAAGTATATTCAGGTTGACGATTTTTGAAACGTTATGTATGGGATGGAATACAAAGCTACCAGAGTAATGTAGGTAAAAGGAAGGAAACCAGATTTTAAAGACATTTGCTTTATTAAAATGTTAAGTGTTTTAGTCAGCTTTTTCACTGCTGTGACTAAATGACCCAACTAGCACAACTGTAATGGAGGAAAGGTTTATTTGAGGGCTCATGGTTTCAGAGGTTATAGTCCATAGAAGGCCGGCTCCATTCCTTGGGGGCTTATGGTGAGGTAGAAGATCATGGTGGAAAAGCATGGCAGAGGGAAGCAGCTCCCATCGTCAGGAAGCAGAGAAAGAAAGACTCCCCACTCCCACACTCCGGATACAAAATATATAGACCCATAGCCACGCCCCAATTCCAATCTCCTCCAGCCACACCCTACCACTTCAATTAATCCCATCAGGGATTAATTCACGGATTGGGTTAAACCTCTTACAACCCAATCATTTCTCCTCTAAACCTTCCTGCATTGTCTCGCATGTGAGCTTTTGGGGAACTCCTGACGTTCAAACCATAACATTTAGTATGAAAGTTAATTCAGGAAAAAATTTTATTGAAATTAAATAAAATAAGCACCCTCTCTTATAACTAAAAGTTACATGGGTGATTGAAGACAGTCTGCCTCTCCTTTTGCTTCTAGAAGTGCAAGAGTATACACCTATGGACCTGTAAGTGCCTTCGTTTCCAAATCAAATCACTATTTAAAACTTAAATTCTGGTTTATTTTTCATCTTAATTAATAATAGATGTGAAGTCATGTGTACTTATTTATTTCTATTTGAATTAAAATCAATACATTTTGGTTGTATAAAATGCTTGTCTGTGAGAAATTAAAATAACCTCCCATATCACTAGCGGTACATCACGATCAGTGCAATATAGGATTTATTTTCAAAACTAGCATCTTTTCAAGTTATGTTAAAATCTAAATGATGTAGGATTTTTATGCTGTAATTATGGATTTTATTATTTCATAGAATAAGTTCTTTTTATGTGGTCCATATGAGGCAAAATAGAGAATTTAAGTTTAGATGGTTTTTCCATGTAATGCTTATAGATTGGAATTACATGTATGTAGTAAGATTTATTGTGATATGCTTTTACAACCTCAAAAGATGACTAGATGAGTAAAGAACAAATTTCAGAACTAAAGAATGACTTGCAGTATAACATTGTAATGGTGTTGCATTTTATTAAGATAAAACTATATTTGACACATTTCCTGGAGACTCAGGAAACTCTAGTTTTGTTTAATATTATTAATTTAAAAATGTTCCTTATGTTATGCATATTTATAATTTTATTCATTTACTTAAATTTAAATATATATACTTCCAAGTGTGATCATAAGTAGTTTTAATTATTTTTATTTAGTGTATCATATTTTTTATAAAGCTCATTTAAAATTAAAAAAAAAGAACTTCAACCTCTTTGAAACCTTTAGTAATCATTTTCTTTCAAACTGCCACATAAAAGCTGGAACTGTTAAGGGGAGAAAAGATCATGAAAAAACATCAAAAAACATCCCTGGGATGACCTGATTTTAATGCCTTAATAAATAGTTGAGTGTAACATAGTATCCTTCAAATTTTACTTAGCACCACACTTCTAGTGACATAGCTCCATTTGACCCTATAAAAGTGCTCTTAATGGCTCTGTTTACTAGAATTTATTGCAACCAAGATGGAAAGCCACAATGCTATGAAACTAGTAATGTAGCAATATGCAACCTCAAGCCCTATAATGTCTCTATATTTTGAAATCATTAAAATGCAGATGAGGACTAAGCTAAAGGCTGATTTTGTGATTGCTTTGAAGATATTGCATCGTTCTTAAAATATATGTACGGGTGAGTGTGTATAAATAACTTGCATCTAGTGTATTTTAAAATTGCCTTGATATGAAGGGTATTTTCTTTGACCAGTGATTTCTCTTTATTTTTGAAATGTTCTGCAATTCATCAAGTAATAAGATAAATTTTTGGTTTTCACTGTTGTAAATATACAACTTTCATTGTTTTTTTTTTTTTTTTTTTCCCAAAAATATTTTTAGGTGTTACCTGTATGTGATATTTAAAATGTTTTACAATGAAGAAATATTGCCTTTATAACTTTTTGTATATATCATATATTTGATTCATATTACTGTGCAGCATTTCAAATTAGTACTTTACTGTTCCAGGCAGTTGTTATTATTCTTTAATGGTGTCCAGACATGTGCATATATGTTAACAATGTAAATATATATGACTAAAATAAGTATGTTTAATATATAAATCTCTTTATTGGGTGAAATTCTTGGCTTTGCACTAATTTGCCCTCTAAGTTATAGGTTAAAATATTTCAATATCCATAGAACACATTTAGTACCTTAAGAGAAAGCCCAGCCTTCTCTAATTCATTTCTACAGACATTCATGTTGAATGGTATTAAAACATGATTCAGAGAGGAATCAATTTTTAGGATGGATGTTTTACACCCTTCATATTTGATGTCCAGTCTGTCTGTTTAAAAAGGTTGGGACTTTATCCGCTTTTTTGGGCTTCCTGCTTTTACTTAGCTCACTCCACATTAGTGGCACTAAATGGACAAAAGAGAGCACTTCACAAATCACTTAGTTCTCCTTCATTGCTCTGTGCCCATTGATCCATATAAGGTGTGTTTTTACAAAATGTTATGGAGAAGTTTATTACTTGATTTTTTTTTTTTTCACTAGTTAGGCTATAATTCTGGGGGCATCTTGACATTATATTTCTCTTTTCACTCTAAAGAGCCCAACCACGCCCATGGCTTCAAACTGTTATTCATATTCACTGATAGCTTTCAAAAATAAACATTTCTTTCTGACCACTTGTAAGCCACAGACTCTCTACTACGCAAGTTCACTTTGGAACACATTGAACTTGGTAATTTTCAAACCCGAACCTCCTGTCTTCAGTCTAGTCTCCTCCTGACCATGTTAGTGGTATCATTACAGCACCTGAGTCCCCCTTCTTTTCCATACAGAGCAGAAATCTCCTAGATGGTTTCTCTGATTCCAGTCTTCCTTCAGTTTCACTATCCACATTCCAGTTGAACTGTGATCTGCTTAAAACACAAATCTTAAGCTTCCATTCAGTATCTTAGGAAAATTAACACATTCTCAAACATCTGTAGATAAAGGTCAAACTCCTTAGAGAAAAATTCAAATTTCTGCCTTGGGTGTGTGGAAGGATCATCAATCCTACGTACTCACTTCCTTGTTTCTTTCACCAGCTTACTTCTGCTTCTGGGCAGGGTGAGTCATTGGGAGACATTTATGGACAATGGAAGCAAAAACTTGAGAAACTTTGGAACAGGAGAAGAGTCATACTTTTGAGTGTTTATGTGAAGTTCTGGAGACCAATCCCAGAGCCTGGAACATACCAGGCAAGTGCTCTACCACTAAGCCACAAATGCAGCCCCATCCTGTGTAATTTAATTACTACAATTTTATAACATTTTAATACATTTATGTATATTTTTTAGAAACCATAATTTCTCTCACATTATTATTTGATTACAGTATTACTTTGACTATTGGGGGATTTTTTTTTTTTTTTGTAGTACCATTTGAATTATTTGATTATTTTTCATTCCTGTGAGATGTATCATTGGCATTTTGATGGAGATTTCCTTGGATCTAAAGATCATTTTCAGCATGTGAACATTTTAACAATATGAAACTCCTTTTATTCGTGGATAAAAGATATCTTTACATTTATTTGTGTCTTTTTAAATTCCTTTATTCAATGTTTGGAAAAAAATACAATGGAATAAAATATCAATCTATTGAAGAAAATATGAGCAATATAACTGAATAAAACTTAGTACTTAAAATATGTAAGAAAATCATAAAGAATATGGGAACTTTGAGCTGTGTGGAGGGAAGCGGGAGGGAGGGGGTATGAAAAATGGTGGAATGAGACAGACACCTTTGCTCTGTGTACGGATGATTGCACAAGTGGTGTGAGTCTACATTGTGCACAACCATAGAAACAAAATGATGTACCCCATTTGTGTACAATGAATCAAAATGCAGTCTATAAAACATTAAAAGATAAATTTTAAAAATAATAAATAAAGTCAATAACAATAACTGACACCTGATTATAAAATGAACAGAGGACTTGAATAGCAAATTTTCCAGTTGAGACACATGAAGGATCACAGATATTTGAAAATAGGTGCAAAATCACTAATCATCAGAGCAATATAAACTAAAACCCCAATGAAGCATTTTTCTCATAGCTATTAGGCTGAGCACTACCAAAAAATAAAAAAAATAAATAAATAAAAAAGCAAAACAAAAATCAAGAGATTACAGTTGGCAGGGGTGTGGGGAAATTGGAACTCTAATACACTGTTGATGGGAATGTGAAATGGTATAACTGTTATGGAAAACAACATGAGCCAGCAATTCCACCTGGATGCATATCCAAAAGAATTGGAAGCAGGGTCTTGATGAGATAGCTGCATGTTCTTTGCTTCACTATTTACAATAACCATGGTATGTAAACAACCTAAATGTCCATGAAGAAATGAAAGGATTAAAAAAATGGTATATACATGCAACTGAATACTATTCAGTATTCAAAAGGATCAAAATTCTGTTATATGTGACAATGTGAATTAGCCTGGACATTATGTAAATGAAATTTGTCAGTTACAGAAAGACCAACGTGATATGCTTCTAGTTCTATGAGGCGTGTCTAAAATAGTCCCTCTCACAGAGACAGAGAGTAGAATGGCAGTTTCCTGGGCCTGGGGCAAGTGAAAAATGAGGAGTTATTGTTCCAAAGGTACAAAAGTTCAGTGCAAGATAAAACAGTTCTAGTGAACTAATCTACCACATCATGCCCGTGGTTAACAAAAACTTGCCCTCCACTTAAAAATGTTTTATCCTCCAGTTGATGACAAGTCCTTTGTTCCTAGGTGTTTATATTTTGATTGACATATAGCAGTCATCTGATAACTCTCTGCTTAATAACGAATGGCAGAACTCCTGAGAACTGGGTCCTTGTAAAATGCTAAAAGATGCCTTTTCTAAGAAAATTATCTTATTAACTCACTTCTTTGAAAATGGTTATTCAACCTAATCCTATCTCTTATTTAAAGAATCATATGGAATACTTTGCTAAAATTTGAATGTACTATTTTTTTCATTTTTTGATGTATTAGTCTAAATCTAACTCCCCAGCCCCCCAACACACACAAAGGGAAGTAATACACCTCTTCTGAAGTTACTTGTTTGTTCTTTGGTTTTCACGGACACTGTTTTGAAGAGTTCACGACATATCTTAACACCAAATCTTGTTGATATGTTGTTTTCAAAATCTATCTTTTAATTATTTGTTTTTGAAAATTAAAATGGTGTTTCTCTGACCATTCTTGTGAATGTTTGTGATGTCTTCACGTAATTGACATCTCTTCATCTGTGTATACCACCATGCCCTAAATTAATTTCTTCTGTCAGTGGAACTTAAACTTATTTAGAGCAAGGAAGTAGTTTTGCAAAACTACCTCACCTCTTGGAATTCAATTATTTTTGATCAATGTTGATTTACACTTTAGTTCAAAGTGAAGTCCTTGGCAGAGAAGATTAATTCTTATTATTATAGAAAGGATGCATTCTGACTTCTATCACTGAAGGCAACACAGACATACATACAACATTTTTAAAATTTATTTATTTTGGTTTATTGTAAGCAAATGGGGTAAAACTTATTTCTCTGGCTGTACATGAAGAAGTGTCATACCATTTGTGTAACCATATGTGTACATAGGGTAATGATGTTTGTTTCAATATGTTATTTTTCCCTTCCCCCGACCCCTCCCACTCCTCTTTCCTCTATACAATCCATCCTTTCTCCATTCTTGCCCACCTCCCACCCCACATTAGGTATCATAATCTGCTTATCAGAGAAATCATTCGGCCTTTGGGTTTTTGGGATTAGCTTATCTCACTTAGTATGACATTCTCCAATTTCATCCATTTGCCTGCAAATGCCATAATTTTATTCTTCTTTAAGGCTAAGTAATATTCCATGGTGTAAATATACCACAGTTTATTTAACCATTCATCAATTGAAGGGCATCTAGGTTGGTTCCACAATTTAGATATTGTGAATTGAGCATCTATGAACATTGATATGATTACATCACTGTAGTATTCTGCTTTTATGTTCTTTCGGTATAGCCCGAGGAGTGGGATAGCTGGGTCAAATGGTGGTTCCATTCCAAGCTTTCTAAGGAATCTCCACACTGCTTTCCAGAGTGGCTGCACTAATATGCAACCCCACCAGCAATATATGAGTGTACCTTTTCCCCCATATCCTCTCCAATACCTATTTTGCTTGTATTCTTGATAGTTGCTATTCTAATTGGGGTGAGATGAAATCTTAGGGTAGTTTTGATTTGCATTTCTCTTATTACTAGATTAAGAATAGCTAAAGCAACCCTTAACAGGAAAAATGAAGCAGGGGATATCACAATACCAGAACTCCAAATATACCACAGAGTAATAGTAACAAAAACGGCATGGTACTGGCACCAAAATAGACAGGTAGATCAATGGTAAAGAATAGAGGACTCAGAGACAAACCCAAATAAATACAGTTGTCTCATACTAGACAAAGGTGCCAAAAACATACAATGGAGAAAAAATAACCTGTTTGACAAATGGTGCTGGGAAAACTGGAAATCCATATGCAGTAGAATGAAACTAAACCCCTATCTCTCACCCTGCACAAAAATCAACTCACAATGGATCAAGGACCTTGGAATCAGACCAGAGACCCTGCATCTTATAGAAGAAAAAGTAGGTCCCAAACTTCAACATGTTGGCTTAGGATCAGACTTTCTTAACAGGACTCCCATAGCACATGAAATAAAAGCAAGAATCAACAACTGGGACAGATTCAAACTAAATAGCTTTCTCTCAGCAAAGAAAACTATCAGCAATGAGAAGAGAGAGCCTACAGAGTGGTAGAAAATCTTTGCCACTCATACTTCAGATAGAACACTAATTTCTAGAATATACAAAGAACTCAGAAAACTCTACACGAAGAATACAAATAACCCAATCAACAAATGGGCTAAGGAAATGAACAGACACTTCACAGAAGGAGATGTACAAGCAATCAACAGATATATGAAAAAATGTTCAACATCTCTAGTAATAAGAGAAATGCAAATCAAAACTACCCTAAGATTCAATCTCACCCCAATTAGAATGGCGATTGTCAAGAATACAAGCAGCAATAGGTGTTTGAGAGGATGTGGGGAAAAAAGTTACACTCATACATTGCTGGTGGGGTTACATATTAGTGCAGCCACTCTGGAAAGCAGTGTGGAGATTCCTTAGAAAGCTTGGAATGGAGGGCTGGGAATATAGCTCAGTAGGTAGAGTGCTTGCCTTGCAAGCACAAGGCTCTGGGTTCGATTCCCAGCACCGGAAAAAAAAAAAAAAAGTCTAGAAAGCTTGGAATGGAACCACCATTTGACCCAGCTATCCCACTCCTCGGGCTATACCCAAAGAACTTAAAAGCAGAATACTACAAAGATGCAGCCACATCAATGTTCATAGTTGCTCAATTCACAATAGCTATATTGTGCAACCAACCTAGATGCTCTTCAATGGATGAATGGATAAATAAACTGTGGTGTATATAAATACAATAGACTATTACTCAGTCATAAAGAAGAATAAAATTATGGCATTTGCAGGCAAATGAATGAAATTGGAGAATATCATGCTAAGTGAGATAAGCCAATCTCAAAAAAACCAAAGGAAAAATGATCTCACTGATAAGCGGATGATGAAACTTAAGGGGGGTGGGAGGATGGCAAGAATGGAGGAAGGAGGGACTCCATAGAGAAAAAAGAGGGGTGGAAGAGGTGGGGAGAAGGAAAAATAGCAGAATGAGTCAAACATCATTACCCTATGTAAATGTATGATTACACAAATGGTATGACTCTACTTCATGTACAAACAGAGAAACAACATGTGTCCCATTTGTTTACAATAAAAATGAATTAAAAAAAAAAAAAAAACAACTCAACTCATAATGGATCAAGGGCCTTGGAATCAGACCAGAGACCCTGCCCCTTATAGAAGAAAAGGTAGGTCCAAATCTTCATCATGATGGCTTAGGATCAGACTTCCTCAACAGGACTCCCATAGCACAAGAAATAAAAGCAAGAATCGATAACTGGGATAGATTCAAACTAAATAGCTTTCTCTCAGCAAAAGAAACTATCAGTAATGTGAAGAGAGAGCCTACAGAGTGGAGAATATCTTTACCACTCATACTTCAGATAGAACGCTAATTTCCAGAATCTATAAAGAACTCAAAAAACTTTACACCAAGAATACAAATAACCCAATCAACAAATGGGCTAAGGAAATGAGCAGACACTTCACAGAAGAAGGTCTACAAGCAATCAATGGATATATGAAAAAATGTTCAATATACAACATTTTTATTGGAAGAAAGAAGAGTAGTGGAAGACAATTTTCTCAGGTATCCTTCCATGTTAATGGCAAATTAAAAAAATATCAGAGGAGTGGGATAGCTGGGTCCAATGGTGGTTCCGTTCCAAGTTTCCTGAGGAATCTCCATACTGCCTTCCAGAGAGGTTGCACCAATTTGCAGTTCCACCAGCAATGTATGAGTGTATGCTATTCTCTACATCCTTGCCAAAATTTATTATTACTTGTATTCTTGATAATTGCCATTATGACTGGAGTGAGATGGAATCTCAGTGTAGTTTTAATTTGCATTTCTTTAATTGCTAGATATGTTGAACATTTTTTCATGTATTTTTTGACCATATCTATTTTTTCTTCTGTGAAATGCCTGTTCAGTTCTTTTGCCCGTTTATTTATTGGGTTATTTGTTTTTGTTGGTTTTAAACTTATTGAGTTCTCTGTATATCCTGAAGAGTAACCTGAGGTGCAGGTGTTACAGATTTTCTCCTTTTCTGTAGGCTCTCTATTCATGTTCTTGATTATTTCCTTTACTGTTAAGAAGTTGTTAGTTTGATGCGATCCCATTTACTGATTCTTGATTTTAATTCTTGGGCTTTAGGAGTCTTAGTGAGGAAGTCCATTCCTGAGCCAACATGATGCAGAGTTGGGGCTACTTTTTCTTCCAATTGGCACAGGGTCTCTGGTCTAATGCCAAGGTCCTTGATCCACATTGAGCTGAGTTTTGTTCAGGGTGCGATATAGGGGTTCAATTTCAATGTACTACATCTGGATTTCCAGTTTCCCAGCACCATTTGTTGAAGAGGCTATCTTTTCTCCAATGTATGATTATAGCACCTTTGTCTAGTATGAGATAACTGTATTGCATACTACAGTGATAGAGCCACATCAATGTTTATAGTAGCTAAATTCACAATAGCCAAGCTATTTAACCAAACTATGTGCCCTTCAACAGGTGAATGGATAAAGAAAATGTGACATATATACACAATAGAATATTACTCAGTCATAAATAATAATGAATAGCATTTGCTGGTAAATGTATGGAACTGGAGAATATCATGCTGAGTGAAATAAGCCAGTCCCAAAAAACCAAAGGCCCAATGTTCTCTCTGATATGTGAATGCTAATCCATAACAAAGAAGGGTAGGGGAGTATTGAAGTTCATTGGGTTAGATAAAAGGGAATAAAGGGAAGGGAAGAAGGGAGGGGGGAATGGGAACAGGAAGGACAGTAGAGTGAATTGGACATAACATTCCTTTACTCATATATGAATACATGACCATTATAACTCCACATCATGTTCAACCACAATAATGGGATCAAAATTGTAATGGGTTGCACTCCATGTATGTGTAATATGTCAAAATACACCCTACTGTCATACACAACTAAAAACAACAAATAATAATAATTTTTTGAAAAGAAAAGAAAACATCTGTTGGTCATCAATAGTAGAGCATGTGTTTTACACTGTGGAAAAAGTCCCAGAAAACTGGTGGCCATGTTCTCTCTAACCCTGAAGAGTTTCTAATCTATTAATGACATGCAATGTAGAGTCTGATGTAAAATGTTTAAACTGACAAATTAATATTTGGAACTGTGTGCTTCAAACTGAGATCCAACTTTGATGCGGAATTCTGTTTCTCATGTTGCATTTCTGTTGAAATTATAGCCTAAAAAGACAATTCAAATGTATTCCAATTAATTTAAATAAACACCTTTTAAAATTATAAATCTAAACAAATGAAAATAAAAATTGTCAGAAGAGCAGAGAGCTATTTTTCTTTGTATTTTTCTTCAATTTCAAGACATTGATGAATAGAGATAATAGACTGCTGAGTTGCTACCAGGTAAGAAGTATCCACAAATTAAAAATTTCCATAAACAGTGACTCGGTCACATCAATGTTTAAAGAAGCTTAATTCACAATAGCCAAGCTATGAAAACAACGTATGTGTCCTTCAAAAGAAGGATGAATAAAGAAAATGTGGTATATCAACCCAACGGAATATTACTTGGTCATAAAGAAGAATGAAATAATGGCATTTGCCAGTAAATGGGTGGAACTAGAGAATGTCATGCTAAGTGAAATAAACCTGTCCCAAAAATCTAAAGGCCAAATATTCTCTCTGATTTGTGAATTCTAACCCAAAGCAATGGAGGTTGGGGAGGGAATAATAGAAATCCATTGGATTAGAGAAAGGGAAAGGAAGGGATGGGAGAGGGAATGGGAGTAGGGAAGATCATAGAATTCATCCGACCTAACTTTCCCAGCCTTGTATTTGAACACATGACCAGGATAAATCTGCATCATGTAAAACCACAAGAGTGGGATCCTAACTAGAATAAGTTGTATTCCATGTATATTTAATTTGCCTAAATACATTCTACTGTCATGTATAACTATGAAGAACAAATTTTAAGAAATTTCCATGCATCTGAGGACCTAAAGTATATGTGAAATAGTTTTTTGTACCTGTGTGGAAGAAATGAAATTTAGTGTTAGGTATTTTAAAGTTCATTTCTTCTTGCTTTCTCACAATTACTGAGAGAGAGAGAAAAAGAGAGAAAGAGAGAGAGTATGAATTGAATATTTGAAAATCTCATCTCCTTCCTAGGATAGTTACATGCCTAAGAAAAAGGAGATGTGAAGGAATTCCAGAAAAATAAATATGGACTCCCCTATTGTCTTGCACACTTCTGAGTACTGCAAAGATTTGGTCACTCCATAAATTTTGTTAACTGAGAATGGAGAGAAATTCTATCAATGACTGGTGACATAGTTAATCTTTCATATCTTATTTACCTAGCTATATCTAGATTATATTAAATTAATTCTTATGATAGATAATGTTTTGTTATTTGGATGTGTAAACCACACAAAGTTTCTGTAAATTTTGTTTTCCAGGGGAAAATAACCAGCTCTATTAACTTCCTATTAAAGATAAATAACATCAAAAGTTAATTAAAATAAAAACTAATAAAGTAAAAATTTAATGAGTTAAGTATTATGTAATATTACATTGAATGATTTCCTCCTTCCTGGCACAGGGGAATTTTAGATATTCTTAATTTCAGTACACAGTAGAATCAGTTTTAGTTCTATAGTTTACAGTATCTATATATTCACATATATAAACAAGTATTTGTTATAGTTATAAAACTTTCTCAGTACCTTCATGTTTTGAAGTTTTCATGGTTCTTACGTGTATGCTTATAATTTATTTTACTGATAGTTCATTGAGTGAAAATTAGGTACCTTTATTTAAAAGTAGGTCGAAAGATTTCAAAGGTTAAAACTTTAAACTATGTCTAAGGTCATTGTCTGTAATGCTATGGGGCCAAATAGGGTTAGCATTCTTCATTTAAAAAATTCTCAGAGGCATCGCTTTCTTCAATGCATTGTCATTTCCAAAGGTGATATAATGCAGTATTTCCCAACTTATTTTATCATGGAATCTGGCTCCTTCTCTCCAGGAGCCTCTTATGTGAATACAGTTCTTTCAAACCACAATTTGAAAAATGGTGATCCACACTTCTGGCCAGATTTTCATAGGATAGATCCTAAGGGTGAACTCTCCAGGTAATTTATTTTAGCCTTCACCTAAGCCCAGCCATCACTTAACATGAGGATTTTATGTAGGATCTCACATTTTTTAAAATATTAATTAATTTATTCTAGCACATGATTTAGTGCACATTGTGCTAAAAATTCCAGCACAATTTTTAGCACATTGCTGCTATTAACTGGAAGTTTGCGTCTTCACCCTGCTCTCTTCCACCTTGGGATTTCGATAACCATGCTAACTGTATTCTTTTATAACTGCATCTTCTTTCTGGCATTGTGCCTGGCTTTGGCCATGACTCAGATTCCAAGACTGTGCCTATCAGGTTTCAACAGATTCATTTATAAAGTGTAATGTGGAAGGTATTTTTTGAGAAGGTTATTTTACAGCTACTGTATGTGTTTTCTTATAACCTCTCTTCTAGAAGTTTGACCACTTTATAATTACTTGCCTTGGTATCTTTGCACCGAACTGAAAAGGTCTGTTTCATGAAAGCCAAATCCCAAGAAGAGCATTTAATATGGCCCTTGTAAACACGTGGTGGGTGGTGATTATGTGAAGTAGGAAGAAAAATAATGGCCCTTTCCCTCTAGGTGAGGGAAATGAGATACAACATTATTTTATTACATTATTTTATTACATGAGGAATTAGGCAGTGAGGAAATCAGGTCAACTGATTGAACGTGAAGTCCAGGGGTTTCCTCAATAAATATTCCTTTATCCAGAGGAAGCACACTGCCAAAGGATATCAAGGTATCGCTGTGGTGTAGGGTGGGAGAAATATAATTCTGTATGAGATATGATTTCAAAACTGTGAGTCACGAACCTTTAGTAGGTCATTTGCATTGCATATATGGATCATAGGTTGAAATTTTTTTCATTTTGGTATAGTTAATAAAATGAAATAAAATGATAAAATAGTATAGCTTTTACATACTTAACATTATTTATATCATTACATTATATTACCCTTCTGGCAAAATACCTGAGAAAAGAACTGAAAGGAGGGAAGATTTATGTTGGATTACAGTTTCAGAAATTTCAATTCATGGACATTTGAACCTATTGTTTGGGTATTTGGAGAAGCAGAAAAATCATGGTAGAGAGCGTATGATGTAACTGAGTTGTTTTCCTCAAGGTGGCTAGGAGACAGAGGAAGACAAGAGAAGCAGTGGCCAGGGCCTCTGGCTACTGGCAAGAGAAAAAAAAAAGTAGATCTTCCAAGTCATGCCTCCAGTGACCCAACCTCTTCCACCCAGGTGCCACCTCCTCAAGTTTCTACCAATTCCCAATATCATCACCAGCTGGGGACAAAGCCTTCAACATATGAGCCTTTGGGAGACATTTCAGAACCCAAATATGACACTTATTTAAACAATTTCTTCAAAAGTTGATTTCCATAATGATGGTGCTAACATACACTTGGGTTATTAGTCTTTAAACTGGTAATATTTATAAGATGTTTAGATATATGAACTCATTTAATTCATATAATTATCCAGAAAGGAAGGTAACATATTTGTAGGTGAGAAAAATCAATGCTCAGAGGATTTTATGAATTAAAGGTTACACAAATATGAAGTATACCACAGGCAGCCTGGTTGTATCACCTGTGCAAATATTCACTAGCATTATATTGCTTAGGTTTATTGCAATTTTTAATACTAGAAAATTCACAATATTAATGGATTCTAACAACTCCAGTGAAATATTTATTGCTTCACAAAAATTTTTGTTTCACTTTTTATCAAAACTTTTGAAAACTATAATTTGTCTGTCTCTATTTTCTGGTACCATGTGATCCTTATAACTGGAGCACACTCACAAGTTGGAAATGGAATTTCTACCTGAAGGGGATGGAAGCTAGGTGCTCATATATGTTTATGACTGAGATTCACAGTAACCCACTCTGGAAAATATTATATAATTGAAATTAGTTGTTTTCTATTTCTACCATCATTGACTTGTTTATTTTAAGATTAATTTTAAAATCCAACTTTCTTTTTCCCCAAAATCCTATGCAGGTAAGATACAATTATCTCTATGAAGTGTTAATTTGTATTTATATTTAAACTTCTGCAATTCACTGGATACTTTCTAATATTGGTTTCTACTAGAACTCTTTCAATTTTAAATTAGATTACTCCATTTTTATAATTTAATAATATCTATAGTATAATCACTCATAATTAGATATTTCATTCTCTGGAATTTCTTTAGGTATATTTAAGAAAAATATTCTTCAAATTAAGGGAAATTATACTGGTTCATAAAAGTATTAATATTCTATTTAAATTAGTAAGCTGATATAGACTATTGAGATCACAAAACTTAAAGTATAGTTATGAAAATATATGAGAATGTATATTTTCCTTTCTTCCCAAAATGCATGTGTTTAGATATGAGGTATCCCCCAAAAGTTCATGTATGAGAATTCTTGAACATTCAGAGATGAAATGATTGGGTTATGAAAGTCTTAATCAGTGTGTTAATCCACTGACAGGATTAACTGGGTGGTAGCTGTAAATAGGTAAGATGTGGCTGGAGGAAGTGGGTCACCAGGATTGTGCCTGTGGGGTTTATATTTTGTCTCTGGTAAGAAGTCTCTTTCTGCTTTCTGATTGTCATTTCTGAAATGCTTTCCTTCTTCACACCTTTCCACCATACTCTTCTGTGTTTCGGGGGACAGGAAAGCAGCAGCATTGGCCATCTATGGACTGACACCTCTAAGACCATAAGCCTCAAATAACTTTTTCCTTTTCCAAAATTGTTCTTGTCAGGTCTTTTGGTCACAGTGGCAAAAAACCTGATTAAAACAATATGGCTATCATTTTTTGAAGATGATTATTTTATCATATTTTTTCTAAACTTTGCACATCCCCAGAGAACTCAGTAATATTTCTTTAGATTGTCATCGTTTGGTATTAATGGCAAAACAGAGGAAAAGGTTTTTATTTATTTTTTTCATCTTGAGACCATCACATAGAGTATCTACGTTTAAATAAAACTAGCATTCAGGGAAAATAACATTCCTAGTCAGCCCTCATTTTTTAATGTCAGTACAAAAGTACAAGTGAAGGACAAGTGGCTATTGTTTTTATATTTTCAATAAGCATAGACTTTTTTATATATGCATATTTAATAATTTGTTTCAAAAATCACCAGAAGATGCAAATAGCAATTATATGCTATATTTTAATGTGATAGGTATCCCATAGGCATTGCTCTGTTCATTAACCATTTTATTGATTAATAGATCCAACAATATTGTCATTTATTATCATTACTAATCGTTATTTATTATTTATCAAAATTTTAGTACTCACTGTGTACTGGAATGATGTCCTTTAAATTTGAACACATACACAATTATTAAATCAAAATTCCATAAATTTTCCAGTGTTTACTATCATTATTTATGTTCTAGGCAGTATAGCAATCTAAAAATGTGTTTCTAGAGAGACACATATTTGCTGGAAATACAGAGGGAATGAGCATCAGCACTATATATTTGAAATGAAAGATTTTATGTTTAGTCAAAAATTGTCATCTACAGAAGGATGACACTAACAAACAGTTGCAGAAGATTTGGTCAAAATTAAGAATCATAAGGGAGAAATTAAGTGCAGGGATCTAGAGTCAGAAAACAGAGATCCAAATCCCAACTCTACCATGCACTTATTCTGTAATTCTGGCGAGTTTTCAAATCCTCTAAGCCAGAGATTCCTCATCTATAAAATAAGAACCTTCCTTATAAGGTTAAAATGAAAATTAAATGAGTGGGTACAGCAAAAATGCTTAGAGGAATGCCAGCTAAATAGTAAAACTCTATTTATTTTAGTATTGAATTTTTAAAATCATTTATTTATTTTTTACAGACTGCATTTTGATTCATTGTACACAAATGGGGTACATCATTTGGTTTCTATGGTTGTACATGATGTAGATTCATACCATTCATGTAATCATACATGTACATGACGTCTGTCTCATTCCACGATTTTTCATACTCCCCTGTCTTTTATTCCCTTCTACATAATCCAAAGTTACCCCATTCTTCTCCCAATTTCCACCCACCCACCCCCATTATATATCATCATCCACTTATCAGGGAAAACATTCAGCCTTTGGTTTTTTTGGGATTGACTTATTTCACTTAGCATGATATTCTCCAATTCCATCCATTTATTTGCAAATGCCATAATGTTATTCTTCTTTATGGCTGAATAATATTTCATTGTGTATATATGCCACAATTTCTTTATCCATTCATCTGTTGTAGGGTATCTAGGTTGGTTCCACAATCTAGCTATTGTGAATTGAACTGCTATAAAAATTGATGTGGCTCTGTTACTGTAGTATGCTAATTTTAAGTCCTTTGGGTAGAAACCTAGGAGTGGGATAACAGGGTCAAAAGGTGGGTTTAGGTTTTCTGAGGATTCTCAACACGGTTTTCCATAATGGCTGGACCAATTTGCAACTCTACTAGCAATGTAAAAGTGTGCCTTTTCCCCCACATCCGCCAACACCTATTATTGTTTGTGTTCTTATGCCAGACCTTAAACTATACTACAGAGCAATAGTAACAAAAACAGCATGGTATTGGCACCAAAGTAGACAGGCAGAACAATGGTACACAATAGAAGACACAGGGTCAAACCCACAAATTATAGTTACCTTGTTCTAGCCAAAGAAGCCAAAAACATACAATGGAGAAAAGATAGTATATTCAACAAATGGTGCTGGGAAAACTGGAAATCCATATGAAATAAAATGAAATTAAACCTCTATCTCTCATCCTGCACAAAACTAAACTCAAAATGGATCAAGGACTTGGAAATTAGACCAGAGACCCTGCACCAAATAGACAACAAAGTAGGCCCAAATCTTCATCATGTTGTCTTAGGATCAGATTTCCTTAAGAAGACTTGAAAAGCATAAGAAATCAAAACAAGGATCAATAAACGGGATGGACTCAAACTGAAAAGTTTTTTTCTCAGCAAAGGATACAATAAAAAAAAAAATAATGTGAAAAGAGAGTCTACAGAGTGGGAGAAAATCTTTTCCACATGCACTTCAGATAGAGTACATATCTCCAAAATTTATAAAGAACTTTATAAAACTTCATACCAAAATTACAAAGAATCCAATCAATAAATGGGCCAAGGAACTGGACAGACACTTTACAGAAGAAGTCACTCAGGTGATTAATAAATATATGAAAAAGTGTTCAACGTCTCTAGTAATTAGAGAAATGCAAAGTAAACCTCTATTTTAGCCATTAGGACCCACAGAATGTAACTTTGCTTCCAGAGTTCATCTTGATCTTTCTTCTTCCCTCTCTCCTTCATGCTTTCCTTTCATGTTTTATTTATAAAGACATGGCATATCTTGTTTTATAGACTGTTCATAAAACTAATAGACATTCTTTTGAATCATCTTGCCAATAAATTATATCACATGATTTTTAGTAAGAAAATAATATTTTCATTACAGATTAATCAAATCAACAATCTTCCAGTCTCCATTGGCAATTTTTACTTGAATGTAATTAAACAGGATTGCAATAAATATTTCTATATGTGCATCACTGATAACTTTGTTAGTGTAATATATCATGTGAAATGACCACATCAAAATGTATGCATGTTTTTAAGATTTTCAATGTAAAATGTCAAATTGTCTTCAGGCAAGGTTATTGATCAGTGCCATAGATGATAGTGCATGTGTGTCCTATTCCTGACCAAATATTGTGCAACTAGTGAGACAGACAATATATACTGTGTAAAGCTATATATCTATATCTATATCTATATTTATATCTGTCGCTGGCTCTTTGCGGTTCCAAAATCCGTGGATATTTGTCACCGCCTGCAGCAACAACTTGCACGGGTCTTATGGGTGGTGGAGCAGAAACTGAGGCACTTCTATCTTTCTCTTTAGTGCACTGCTTTCTTGTTTGTTTATAGAGGATAGAGGAAATGAGAGGAGAGAGAGAGACTTTGCTTATCAGAGAGAAAGAGACTTTGCTTAAGAGAGAAACTTGCTAGGGCCTTAAAGTACATCCACCTAAGGTGACCTAGTGATGTGTCTCAGTTCTCTGTTTCGCGATCTGCCTTCCGCAGCTGCCCCTAATCGCTGCTGTGTTCTTTCTTCTGGCTTTTCTGCTAATGGCTGCTGTTGCATGTTTTTCCCTCTGGCTGCTTCTAATGGCTGCTGTGGCGTGTCTTCTTCTCTGGCTACTGCCGCGCCGCGTGTCTTCTGCTACTGCTTCTAATGGCTGCTGTGGCGTGTCTTCTTCTCTCTGACTGCTTCTAATGGCTGCTGTCTCTGTCTCGCTCCGCCTACGCTTATATCACCTCCAGGAGGCGGAGAGCAGTGCCAGCCTCTTTCGCAAAGATTAGGCGAGAGGCTCCGAGCAGGCAATTAGTGCTGGAGAACACATGCACATACGTTGGGTGCGTGGACGAGAAAATCACCTGAGTGTGCTTATGTCTATTAACCTCCTAGCTGCCGATGTGATCAGGCGCCATCCCGGCTCCGCCAACATGGCACAGCCCCCAACAATATCTATATCCATATGTATCCATCTATATCTAAATAAATCCCCAACGAGCTGCAGCAACCAGCCTGGAAACCAACCTCCTATCTATAATTTAGACAGGTATCAGGTCAGACCACTGTTTCTAGCAACCAGTCTACTAAGCCCAACAATAGCTCTTAGCAAATTGGCCCCAAACAACCTGGACTTGGTAAATAATGGAGAGCTGCTGTAATTTTTGACCCTTCTTCCAACTTGAGACAAACAAATAAAGCTAAATATGTACCCCTAACCAACCACAAAAGAAATCCTGCTTCTAGTTAACTTCCTGGAGTGCCCTCTCCATGACAACAGCTTCCAGTCAGGGTACACCTGAGTCTTTCTTCTGTCCACAATAAAGCTTTCCATGCCTCCTCTTGTCCTAAAATTTTGGCCAAAAGCAAGTGACAGTGACTGACTCCTTTGCTCTAGCAAACTCCAAACAAGTAACCGTTGCTGGTTCTTATTTGTGTGGTCTCTGTTTATTTCCACTGTGTATAATTATTTTTATTTTTATTCTCCAAACTAAATAATGGTATTTCTTTGATGAATCTGACTTTTTTGAGTATTTTCATGTTAGAAGTCTGTTTTTTATTTTGACATTTATTGTTTCCTTACAGATTTTGATTTCAGATGCATTAAATTATACTTAAAATTTTAACCTACATTTGCAGTTATTTTCACTAATAAAATGGCAACTATGATGTGCTGTTTGCTTCTTTTTAATATGCATTATATTTTTATTAATATTCTTGGGATTTCTCAGCAGAAAATTCCATCATCTGCAAATAGTTGTAAGTTTATCATCTCCTTCAGTGAACATTATTTTCTTGGTTTTTTTTTTTATATTATTGTTCAGTTTTCCCAGAAAGTATATTTTGAAAGTGGTATTAACATTTTTTATCTTTTTTTCTCATCTAACAAAAATGCCATCAGAAAAAGCACCAATGACTGTTTACAAGTCACTTGGAGATAGATTCTAGTGCAATACCCTTCTATTTTTAGTTTATTATGAACCGTTAGAAATTGTTCTGGATGTATATGGAATATTTTGGTATCTCTAGATATATCTAATTTATCCTCTGTCCTGAAGGGATAAATTTCTTAGTTTAAGCATCACTGGACTCTTAAAATAAACCCTACTTGGTGATTATTGATTAATATAGTGCTAAACTACAAGTGTAAAGCTTTGGAAGTTTTGTTATGCTTTTCCTATTCTCTTAAAGTTAAATATACAATATGTAAATGCCAGCTATGATATTAGGTTCACCCTCTTCTTAGTAATTCTCTTCCAAATCTAGTGTCCGTTTCCACTTCAACAGGACTTGGCAAACTTCAAGAAAAGAATGAATCTACTTAGACGAAGTCTCAGAAGTTTTGGGGTCTCTACTGTGTATTCAACAAAATGTAGAACATTCCCAAACAGATGGGGAGAATGTGGCATGAAATCCTAAAAGGTGATTCAGGCGTTATACGTAAGAGGAGAAAGGATTAGACGTTTTCAGGATGCATAATCTAAAAGAAAAGAGATGAAAGAATTGATTGGCTCCATATTGAGCAGCATGTTTAAATATTGGAAGTCTGACTTGTATTAAGCAAGTAGTTAAGTTGCTGAGGCCATCCTCAAAATTGTGATCCCCCTGTGTCAGCTTCACAAATTGTTGGGATTACAGGTGTGCGCCACCGCACCCAGACATTACAATGTTTTAAGGGTGATTTTTTTAAAAAAATTTGTTGCATAAGGAAAATCTGATTTAAAAAACAATCTAGTTCCCCAATATTTGTTTATAGTGATAGTTTGTGCATTTTGGCCAGTGGTTTCCTAATTTTACCCTTGAGTTCTTTCAAACTCTTGGGTAGATGTCAATTGGCTTGTTGATTTTTCTACATAAACAGATGTTCCTAACAGAAATCTTTAATTTTTAACTGGAATACGTAATGTAACAAAAATAGTGTATTTGCTGCAGAAGAACATTTGCGTGGCAGCTGAATTTTATTTAAAGACATTTTGCATCACAATAATACCAGAATTTGTATTTTATGGTCAAAATTTAATAAATGAGACTTTTGATAATGCGATTTCATGCTAAATATGTAAATAGAAGGAGATTGAACCTGATTTTAGTTAACATCCTCTGAACACTTGTATTGTGCAGTGTTTATTTGCAGGTGTAAAGCAATTTCTGAAGAGAAGAACAGACTGTAGGGCAATGTTCTCATCAGAGGCATGTTTTTTGTGTGTGACTTTTCTATTAGAGATGGTTTCTTATATTCTGAGGATAAAATTTCCATACAGAGCTTAGGATGAACCTGTAGGCAAACCTAGATCAGAATCTCTTTCCTACATTTCCAAGAAATGATCAAATAGAAGAGAACATCTATGATTATGCGAGGAAAGAAAATGAGCCCCGTGTTGTTTTATGTCAAGTAGTGAAAATGAGTTTTTAGCATGTAAGGACTCATCGCCTATTGTTCCCACTGGCCCTTCTTTAGGAAACAACAAGGTGATAAACCTCACCCAAAGAAACAAACAAACAAAAAAACCCCACTGCAGGACATTTATACAGAATGCCTAAGAGTATTTAACTGCAAATTGAAGACAAAACAATGGTTAAACATAAGGGTGACTAAATAGAATACTATATATATAGGCAAGCATAGAAACAGCATAAATGGTAAGAATGAGATTTGGGGCAAGGAACAGGAGGAAAAGGATGAGCAGTGGAATAATCTCATCGACTGTCTCTTACATAACAGTTGACAAAACAAACTGTAGAGACATAAGCACAAAAGTAAATGAGAAAAATGGTACTATTGATTACATTAGACATGAAGGTGAGGGAAGGGCAGAAAAAGAATAAGTCAATAATACTTTACATCTTAGGCCAAAAAAAAGTACTTAAAAAGAAAGGGCTTAGAATATTTCATTAAAGCAATGACAGACAAAAATAAAAAAAAAAATTCACTGTATTTGAAGGTTTATATGAAACAAAATCTTACAAGCAAAACAATGACAACAGATAATGCTAAAAACAACAAGAAAATTGTTAATATTAATGAATACCTGTGTTTAACCTGCCAGTTAAAGAAAATGAAACTGTATTTAAAGGTGAGCACAAAGAAAAACCTAAATCGAAGTAACTCACAATGTTTGAAATAGAAAGATAGGTGAAAGCAATTAATAATTATAATCCATAGACAAGGATTTTAATCCATAATGCTTACACATGGAAAACAGCTTTGATACCATTTCATGTGCTTTTCAGCTCTAGGAATTGGGCAATAGTTGGTGAAGGCAGCAGGTGGTGTCTCACTCTAAAAGTGCCACAGCAGTTTACAAAATCTATAGACTGATGATTGACAACTGCTTCCTAAGCATATTAAGGACCAAATAAGTCTTACGGGACAATGTCCTTTAAATGATATGCTTACTGAATAAAATCTAGGAAGTACAGACATTTAAAAAGAAGAATATGGAATACTACACAGTTGCCTTAAACACCTATAAATACTACTAATTTTTAAAGAATCATTTCTGTGATATTTATTTTTTAGATTATTAAAATATATGCACATAGTATGTTTATATAGCCTATATGTTCTTGAAAACAGTTAGGTATTACTGAATATATAGCTCTATCATGACTGAATTGTGTCCTGTAAATTTCACATGTCAAAATCCTAATCCCCAGTGTATGTGGAGATAGTATATTTCATGGAGTAATTATGTTTAGATTAGATAAGGTCATTAAGGTAGGGTCCTAATCTATGTTCTTACAAGAGGAAGAGAAGCAGTACTGAACTAAATTTTTTTTTCTCTCTGTCTCTGTCCGTTTCTGTCTCTCTCTTTCAATGCATGCAGAATAAAGTCTATGCATGTGAGGACACAGTGAGGAGCTCCTCTGAAATCATTCAGAGGGCTCTGGAGCAACTCAATCTGTCAAAAACTTCATCGTGGCCTTCTAGTGTCTTGGGTTGTGAGAAAGAAATTTCTGTTGTTTGGGTCCCCCCGTCTCTGGTACTTCATTACGGCAGTCCTAGAAGACTAATACCATGTTAGACTGGAAATGCTTATGGATTCACACAAGCTCTCTTAAAAATGATGTCCCTTTTTTTGCATATATACATATTTAAAGTTATTGTCAACCTAGTTTTAATTTTTGCTTTATACTTTCACTCATAGTGTTTTTATTTTTATTTTTTTTCATGTGAGCCAATAAATGTATTCGCAGGATACTGGGGAGACAGTGAAATGAGAGATAAAAAACAGGGAAATGAGACTCCAGGTGTGGCAGGTGCCAGGATGCCTGAGAACGCCTCACTCTCATCCTCATCATCCACAGACACTTAGCCCACTTCTTCATAATCCTTCTCCAGGGCAGCCAGGTCCTCTTAGGCTTTGGAGAACTCTCCTTCCTCCATGATCTCACCTACATACCAATAGTACACAAATACCCACTTGGCATACACCAGGTCAAACTTGTGGTTGAGGTGGTCCCAGGCCTCACTGGTGGCTGTGGTATGGCTTAGCATGCACACTGCATGCTGCAGCTTGGCTAGGCCACTCTGGACCCCAGTGTAGGGGACTGGTAGTTGATGCCAACCTTGAAGGCTGTATGACACCAGTCTACAAACTGAATGATGCACTTGATCTTGATGGAGGCAGTGGTGGCTCTTACATCTTTAGGTACCACTTCTCCATGGTACAGCACACAGCAGGCTACACACTTGCCGTGGCAAGGTCACACTCCACCAAGTGATTGGAGGGTTCAGAGCAGATACTGGTGATCTCTGACACCGAGAACTGCTCATGATAGGCTTTCTCAGCTGAAACAATGGGTGATGGTCACCTAGGGAAAGTGGATGTGGGGGTAGGGCACCATATTGGTCTGGAATTCCATAAAGTCCATGTTGAGGGTACCATCAAAACACAGGGAGGCAGTTATGGAGGTCACAATCTGGCCAATGAGCCAGTTGAGGTTGGTGTATGTTGGGTACTCGTTGCAGTGGCAGACATCATCAATGGCCTCATTGTCCACCATGAAGGCACAATCTGAGTGCTCCAGGGTGGTGTGGGTGGTCAGATGGAATTATAAGACTCTACAACTGCTGTGGACACTTGGGGCTCTGAGTGGTTAGCAAATTCCAACTTGGACTTCCTGTCGTACTCTATAGAAAGCTGCTCCATCTGCAGGGAGGTAAAGCCTGAGCCACTGCCACCTCAAAAGCTATGGAAGATCAGGAATCCCTGGAGTCCAGTGCACTGGTCTGTCAGTTTTTGGATTCTCTCCAGTACCAGGTTGATGATCTCCTTTCCCGCAGCGTAGTGACCATGGGCATAGTTGTTTGCAACATCTTCCTTGCCAGATGTCAGTTGCTCAGGGTGAAAGGGCTGCCTATAAATGCCAGTTCTTACCTCATCTATGACAGCAGGTTCCAGGTTCACAAAGACAGTCCAGGGCACATGCTTGCCAGCCTGTCTCGTTGAAGAAGGTGTTGAAGGAGTCATTACCACTCCCCAGGGCCTTGTTCCTGGGCATGGTGCCATCAGGCTGGATGTTGTGCTCCAGGCAGTAAAACTCCCAGCAGACATTGCCCATCCATATCCTGCCTGGCCCACATGAATGGAGATGTGCTCACGCATGGCTGCACGGATAGGTAAAGCTTGTGGAGAGTGATTTGACTGAAGATGTGTTATGAGTCTCCAGCTACACCAGGAATTCCTCGCTCATAGTGTTTTAAAATGCCTAGGCATTATAACGGTTATGGGCTATTGTTCTACTCCTTTATCACTTCTTCAATTGCTGTTGTCCTTTAATGTACACATGTATCCTAAGAGTAAATAAATAACCCTGTATATTATTTTCTAATTAGTATGATTTACTTTTTGTGCAATCTTACATTTGATCTGGATTTGGTCATTGGAAGGTATGAGATAGGAATAATTTAACTTACTGTCTCAGTAACATTCATCAACACGTTTGCCACACAGTATAGGAAACTGCAGTGCATTCATTTTCTATTGCTGCCATAGCAAATTACCACAAGTTTAGTGGATTGAATTAGCATACATTTATCATCTTAATATTCTGTAAGCAAAAGTCCAACGTGGTTCTCATTGAACTGACATCAAAGTATCTGCCAACTTGCGTGCATTTCTGAATTCTCTAGGGAATAATTGGTTTCCTGGCCTTTTCCAGTATCTGGCATTTCTTGATTCATGACTGGCTTCCTCCATCTCCAAATCAGCAACTGTGGGTCAAACTTTTCTCAGTTTGCCTTGATCTTATCCTTCTATCATTGCATCTCTTTTATCTACAAAGTCAGAAAAGGTTCTCTGCTTCTAAGGACTCATGTGATAACTGGATAATCCAGGATGATTTTCCCATCTCAGGTTTCATAATCTTAATTAGGTCTGCAAAATCTCTTTTGCAATGTGAGAATGAACATCTTAATTCCCTCCAGGAATGAGGGCATACACGTCTTTGGGAGCAAAGGCATTGATAAATTTTCTGCAGACCATGATCTATTATCAAAGATTTCATTCTATTCTAATGGCCCGTCATGTCTACTTCTGTTATGGTATAATTAATTTTGATAATTTACATTATAATTTCTACTAGGCTTAGTGTTTCCTAGAAGCTTTAGTATTTCAAAACATTCTCAGTAGTTATTTATTTTAGAAGCCACTTTAAAACTAATGGTTATATTTAAGAAACAGTCTTTAAATATTTAATTTGAATTCATATAGTCTACAAATTAGACCAAGAACTAATATTTCATACACACTCAACATTTATAAGATTGTGGAAACAAAATTTTAAATTTCCATCAACTATTTTCCTTGTAATTCTTCTTGAGATTATCCCAGTTACTTGTTTTGTTGTTCATATTATCATTGCTGTTGTTGCACATTATGGTTTGAGTATCAGGTGTTTCCCAAAGCTCCTAAGATAATGCAGGAATATTTAGAAGTGAAATGATTGAATTGTGAGTGCTGGAAACTAATTGGTCCATCCTACTTTGAATGGACTGACTGTGTGATTATAGGCAGATGGGGGGTGAGGAGATTAGGTGGATTACTGAGGACGTACCCCAAAAGCTTTGTTCTTTCCTGTGGCCCCTTCCCCTCTTTTCTCATTCTCTGCCTTCAGACCCTGCCTTGAGCTGAGCAACTTTCATGCTTCCATTATGGACTGCAGCCTGTTGGACCCAAAGCAATGGAGTTGGTTGTCTATGGACAAAGACCACTGAAACCCTGAGACCCAAATAAACTTTTCCTCCCCTAAGTTGTTCTTGTCAGGTGTTCTGATGACAGGGATGTGAAACAGACTGCATATGAGAATATAGTTTTACTGTTTCATCTTCTTGGTGTGTAGAATATTGATTTTTGAATGTTGACTTTGTACTTGGTTAATCCTTTGATTAACTAATAAGTATCTTATTAGTTGTAAATTTCAAAAAATCTACTGAATTTTTAAAATTGTCACATATTTGTTTAGCAAGCAAGTATTTTATAAATATTTTGGTTGATATATAATACATAATAATAATATGGGTTTTTTTTTTCTAATTCTAAATAAGATGTGTGGTTGAACACATTTAGACTGTGTGTCATGTATCTAACTCAACAAGTCTATATAAAAGTGATGGAGCCAATTCTCAACCAAAACTGGTAAACTGTAAGATGGATACTTTCATAATCTTAGTATCTTCAAATATATAATGAAAAAGTAGCAAGACTATCATTAAGTAATCAATTTGATATCAGTATACTGATAAATGAAAATGTCTCTTTGGTAGTTTTGTTCTGTTAATGTTTTCTAGCTAAAGATTACCAATTAAGCAAGTTGTGCTTATTAATCACTTACTTGAAGCAGGAAGAATTCTGTGGTGAAATGGAAGGTATCTCACTAAGAGAATGCTAAAGAGGAGTTATGATAGAATTTTGGTCTGTGTTGATGTTTTAGGGAAGATTTAAGTAAGTGGGACTTGCCTCCAACTTAGATATTATCTGGAAGATTGAATGACTCTGTGACTTACTTACTAAATACTATTAAGGGGAGGAAACACCAGAATGATGTTAAAGCTATGACTGATAAAGAAGCAGCATCTTCATCCATTCATCCATTGAGGGACAGGATAAGTGCATATTTTACCTATTCTAAATGGTGCTGCAGTGGACATGGGGATACAGACATCTCTTTCATTTCTTTTGGGTAGAAACCCAGAAGTGGAATCACTGGATTGTGTGGTGACTCAATTCTGAGATTTTTGAGGAAACACGATTACTTTCCTATTATGGCTAGGCTAATTTACATTCCCACCAACTGCATGCAAGTCTTCTCTTTTCTCCATATTCTCACCAAAACAAGGTATATTTGTCTTTTGATAAAAGACATGATAATGCTTAATTGTTCCATAAATGTATACATAAAAATTGTGCCATACCCCATAAATATATACAATATAGATAAATTTAAATGTTAAGATGTGTTTCTAAAAAATAATAAACAAATTGTTGCTCATATTTGTCATGAAAGGAGGATATTTGGTCTTTTTAGTGGTATGATCACTGCTTAAGCTAATTGTGTGTTGGGGTGAATTAGGCATGTGTGTGTGTGTGTGTGTGTGTGTGTGTGTGTGTTCAGACATTATTTCCAAATTCTCTTTGCTATGGTTTGAATCTCTAATGTTTCCCAAAAAACTCATCTGTTGAAAACATGGTCCCCAATATAAAACATGGGCTTTTAGGCAATGATTAAGACTCTGACTTCTTCAGATGATTAAGTCATTTGATGGATTATTGGAATTTGATAGCTGAATGAACTGAGGGGTTGTAACTCTAGGCAGGTAGGGCACAGCTGGAAGAGGTAAGTCACTGGGGGCGTGGCCTTGGGGACTGCATCTCTTCCTGGGCCCTTCCTTTTTTTTCCTGCTTCCTGATGGCTGTAATCTGAACAGCTTTCATCTTACACACCCTTCACAATGAAGTCTCCGCAGTGAATTTGGCTGACCATGGACTGAGTCCTTTGAAATGATAAACCCAAATCAATCTTTCATACTCTAATTTGTTCTTCTGAGGTATTTTGGTCACGTTGGCAAAAAGCTGACTAACACAATCTTGATCTACTATGGTCATAGATTGACTTTGTCTGATGTTGCTGGTTTGTCAAGTCACTTCTTTTTTTTAATTGTAAACAAATGAAGTACAACTTGTTTCTCTAGTTGTACATAAAGTAGAGGCATACCATTTGTGTAATCATACATTAGATAGGGTAATGTTGTTTGATTCATTCTGTTATTTTTCCCTTCCCCCCAACCCATCCCACAAGTCACTTCTGTTCATCAAGAGGGCTTCAAAATCCAGTTTTGAGTGCCAGGCCAGCTTCTAGGTGTTAGAAGGTAATTTTCTCTTTTAGTCACATTACAGACTAAGTTGAAAGATTTGGTATAACTTGTACTCGAAAGTATTATTCTTCAATGCAATGATATTTTGTGCATATATGTCTATCCATGCTAATTTTTAGTATTCTATACTATTGCTAATTATGGTGAATATTTCACTGAGTGTTTTTTTAAATTTAGTAATCACAGATTTTGAATATCACACAAATTTCAATTTTTTTCCTTTTGTACTGTCATCAGGATCAACTATTTGTAAATATACCTTCGAAGTCCTCAAATTCCAGGTTCAGAAGTGTATTCTGAATTTCAAATCAGTGTGCGTGTGTGGGTATGGGGATAGTTTGAGGTTGTGCACACATTAATTACTAACTAAAGAAGATAAGTTATGTTGATGAAAGCTAAACCTCTTGACTTTTATAAGTACTCTGTTAAGTGAATCATATATGTTTATGTAAATGATTTATATATGTCTATGCATACATATTACTCATCATATTTTGGATTTAAGATTGTTAATGAGAAACAACAATCTTTAAGAAACATATATCCCAAGATAGAGTAAGAAGCCATCTCCTCTCCTTTCAAGTGTTAGAGATTAAGAACCTGACACAAATTATGTAGGGAAATTTTTAATAATTCCTTCATAATTACAACAGAAGAAGTTACAAGAATTTTCCCAAATAGTTAATGTATCCACATGGTTTTATTTTTTAAGTAATTGATTTAAAATGGAAAATTAATATAGCTACTAAATTATTATATTTAATGTAATATCATTTTCTGTTCACAGAAGTCATGTAGTCATTTCAAAATTTCTTAGGACAACAGACTACATTCAATTTTGACATTCAAGATATTAAAAACATGATAAATAATATATATTCTATTTTTGTCTGTATTTACCTTCAATGCAATAAAAAATAAGTTTTTTCTGCTATTACTCTGATGAAGAAATTAAGGTCACCTATATATAAGACATTAAATCTAGGATATGTTTATCTTTAATGATGAAGTAAGGTGGATATTTTCATTTCAAATAGTACACCTAGAACTCAAGAACCAAGAATTTCTTCTAAAGAATGTCTTACATTGTTAATTCATTGTAATTTTATGCAAAACAAAGTTTTGAGTGCTTCAGGTGAAGAGCTGAAGTAGAAAAAATATCTGAGAGAATGAATAAATGGACAAAAATTTACAAAGTCATGATTTTTAAGTTGAGCAATTGTAATCTTACAACAATTTTTTATCTGTTTTTGCTGTCATATATATATTATATATATATATATCGTGCAAAAGATGTCATCATAGACTTTAAAGTATGTTATTTTGCAATGAATTAGTGTATTTCAAAACTGTCAGTGTTAAATGTGGGAGGTGCGGGGCTAGGGGGTGACAAATGCAAATGTAATGGCCCATATACTAAATTATGTATGAGCAGGTTTTCATCCATTTTGAGTGAATTTAATAAAAATTACGGAGAGCAAATCATTTTATTTCACTTTTCAGAGTGAAGTATGAATGTTAGCCATGTAACATTTCTTTCCCTAGTGCCTTTCATATCTATGTTCACTCACAACTGGTCACTTGCTGTAGTCTGGCAAATCAGACTGGTTTTACCTTTCTTGATACCCTTTCCTGTTAGTTTTTGTTCCAAGTAATTTTTTTCCTCCACACATGTTATACATTTGTTCTGACAGCATAATATAAATATATTTAAATCTTATACTACACATATGAAAGAAAAGCCAATATATTGATTATGGTCACACGTCTACTGTTTGTATATGATTAACTGGTCCTTGGCACAACTATTTTATTTTTTCATGTAAACATATCCATGATTTCAAACTCCTGCCTGTTAGTTATTTATTCTCTTAAATAAATTACTTAAACCAAATTAAAAGGCAAGCATATTCCTTTTGGTTTTTCCTCAGTGTTACCTATAAAACGCACCATATAAAATAATACTAACAATTTGTTAAAGAAAGAATCGTTGAAAGTTTATGTTGTTAATTAGAATTGGACTGGTTCCATCCTGATCATTTGAAGTTCATAAGCTTGCTCAAGGGAAGCACTCTGTTTAGAATAAACTTAGGTGTAGAATATGGAAAATGTGAGTCTTCTTTTTCACTCTCATTGTGTTCTTGTCAGAACATATGGACTTTTTATGAATAATGGAATAACTGAAAAATGGAGGTCTCAAAGTGATTGCATGATGACAAGAATGCTATTAGCAGCTAGATCTGTTCTTCAAAATATCTTTACACAGGTGTACTTGAAATGATTATGGTGTCTCCACTTGTGGGAGTGACTGTGCGTATACATTGCTAACCCTAATGCAGGTTCACCTCCTTCTGTGTCTTTCTCAGAATCTCTACTCTCTCCTGCCAAAGTGTCCCATCACGCAGCTGTGTGAATTCTGATAGATACGAGTGCAAACAATTTAAATTCTACTACGAACAAATTTAGGGATAGAGAGAAAGAGAGAGGGGAAGGGGGAGGGAGACAGAGAGAGAGAGAGAGAGAGAGAAACGCTATCTCATAAAATCTAGAAATATCAAATTTAGACTTAAACCTATATCAAATTTATTTTTAGGAACTGACTCAGTTATTCACTCTACATTCCAAAAAAGTCAGAAAAAATATAAATTTTCTTCTCTTTGCAGACCAAAAAGTGTGGGTATTCTGTGATAATTCTGAAATTGTACAGGGAAGATTAAATTTCTGATTAGCATGGAAATTTTCAGAGAGAATTCAAAAAGATTTAAATGTTTTCAAATATGTTGAAATTTACTCTTTGACTACTCCAAGCATCTTATAGTATCTTTAAAATTAGAATAAGTTATTTTCTGCTACAATTATTTCTCAGTTTATTCATATATTTATATAATGGTGGAGTTTATTTTCACATAGTCTTCAAGAGATGCTACTTTTCCTTATCATTGTATGAGTTTTCTGATAGCCTGGAAGTTTTTGGTCTGAGGTATTCCATTGGTCATGTTGTTTAGTGGCTATAATAGTACCCCCAAAATTTGTTAATATTATTTTATGTAGTCAGAGTGATGGAAAACTATCATTAATTGTATACCTTGTGATTTACAAAGAAGCTTACAAATGCCATGTACAAAATGTAAAACCTACATTAGTTAATATTTACTTTTTATTTTCACTTAATTTTCTTTAACTGAAAATTATATAAATGGAATGTGATTAATTAAAAGAAGTTTAATATAGAAAATTTTTTGGGAAAAATAAAATCCTATTTTGTTTGTGTTTAGAATTTTTCTATGATTAGCAGTTTTACACAATTACAGTCATATGGTATATACATCTGATTGTCATATAAAAATACTGTCCGAAATTCTAGAGTAGACCCTTCATAAGAAGAGTCTTATGATTGTTAAGGACATTAATAATAATTCCCAATTAATCACCATTCAAGAACCATAAACTAATGACCTGGGAACATTATTTGCTTATCAATGTAGTAAAGAAATTGTTAAAGATAATTCTTGCCTCTGGGAAAAAAATGCAGACACACAAGCTTTCTCACAAATCAATAAAGAGAAAGAAAATGAATGGTCACAGCAGTGTTGGAAAGCACTGTGGAAATGTGTCACAACACTGTAAACACTCTTATTGCTCTACCCAATAATTCTACTCCTGGGACACAATCTCAAGAAAACAATCATTACAAAGAAAATGGAGGCAAAATATGCATTTTAGAATCATTCTGTACATAAAAATTTGGAAATAGTGTAAATGTTGAATAACATGGAAGGATTAAATGACTTGTGGCATATTGCCTCAATTCAATGTTATGCATTGATTTAAAGTGTTTACCAATAATTCATTAAAAATATTTTCTATGCTTCTCTTGCATTGGTCTCCACTATGATTCTACTTTATATTCAGGTTAGTTTGCCTCCTGATAACAACATCTAAAAGTATACAGGCTCCCTAATCCTCTAATTGTTAAATAAAAAGTCAAGACTTTTAATCAGAACAACTCAACTTGTTTCTTCCTGAACTAGTCTACTGTGCCAAGGAGGAATGATGTAGGAATCCCAGGAGCTCCTGACAGATCAATATTCCCACAACTGTGTAACAGGGACAGTCTAATGGAGGCTAGAGAGACAGCGGCCATGGTTTCAGACAAAAACTTGCTCAATATGGCAGTTCAGTTGTCTTAGCAGATATTTAAAGAGACAAAAGAATAAAAATAAAATAGTATTTATTAAACATTTTTAGAGCTAATCAATTTTTCATCTTACTAGAGCCTAGTAAAACTGGTATCATTATCAATATCTTGCAACTGAGAAACTGAAGCTTATTGGAGTGAATTAATTAATTTGTTGAAAGTTATAGTCTTTAGTATTTGAAACCAGTTTTAACATACAGTATAAGTCCATTCTATAGCTCATATTACTTCCTCTTTAGAGATAGCAGTAAATAATCATAAAGTGTGATTTGTTTTAAGCATATCTCAAGTAATCAATCTTCTTTAATTTTTATATTAAGCAATTTTTCTAGTTTTTAGAAAATGGGAAGAAATACAATATACATACTTTAAATGAGATTGTAAATTTATTTGAAAATAATAGGTGTAGGGGATGATGCAAGATCCCTAGAAAGACTTTGGAAGATGGAATGCATGTATAATAAAATAACTTATAAAGTAGTCATAGGTCCTTGACTGAGTATATTGGATCCTATAAATGCATAACTGCAAATTGCTTCCCATCATCTGGAGAGAAGCAATCAACAGAAGAGCACATGAGAACCCTATGAAATTGCTGACATGGAAACATAACTAATGCACATTCCAGAAAATCTTGTAAATGTTCTTTAAAACAGCATAGTTTCTGTCTAAAAAAATTCCAAATTGATATGGAGAACTCTAGTAGATTAAATATTGATTATCATGTTTAGAAGAACAGTGAAAAGTCTATTAAATGGAGATAAATCACAAATAAGGTATATCGTTATATATGTGCATATCTCAATATATAGACACATAGGTAGTGTCTGAATTTGTGTATTCCTCATTAGAAACCTCTGAGTTCAAAACTCAAATATGTGCTCCCACAAAAATAACTCATTTCTTAGAAAATATATGATAAACTCAAGTCCTGTCCAGTAACCCTTTTCTTGACTCCACAAATTGATTTACTGCATTAGGCCTCTTTTTCTTATAGGTAAACTGAAAATCGTCCTGGATAGTGCCTAAAATTTTATTCAGTTATGAATGGTTGTTATTTAATAATTGCAGCAAATAACTTTTCCAGGAGGGTGTGTACATTTTATTTTGAAATGCATACTCACATATATACATGAAAATTGACTTTGCAAATATTTAGTTTCTAGTAAGCTGGAGTACTAGCAATGCTCTAGGAAATAAGAAATAGTACTCCTTTTTTTTTAATTATGCAAACTGTTGCATAAATCAATAGCAAATTTATTTTATCTCTAATCTCCATCTTTATCTCAGAAAGATGAAGAAGAAATAATCTAGTTCCTCCCCTTGGTGTCTGTGTATATACATAGAACATACATATAAAATATTATTGTAGATATGACATTATACATCAACTGTATATTATACACAGCATGTATTATACATATATAGTGTATTATGTAACATATACACAAAGTATATATGTATATATATTTTCCATTTCCCAGTTTCTCCACATATATTGTACTTTTAATGGTAGATATGTATGTGTGTATATACATATAGATACACACACACAAACACATAACAGCACTATGTATATGCACAGTGTATATTTATAAACTATTAAAGATGTGACATAATACCTTAATAGTTTATATATATAACCTACCTATATTATGTTTTGTGCATTACCTGTGTATATAATCTAGTTTCTCCTTGTATTTCATATATAATACATACCTATACATGTACTGTGAGTATGTATATTTATACTTATATGTATATATGTAGGTATATGTGTACACACACACACACATACATACATGTATTTCCAGTTTCCAGTCTCTTAGAGAGAAAGCGAAAAGGACTGGGATTTATATTCTTGTCACTTTTACATTTCACATTTAATTCAATTTATTATGATCCAGATATGTCATTTCATGTCTAAAAATGATGGATCTACATAAAAATTTCAGTTTCTCTTCTAGTATAAAGCTTATCTTTCTCCAATCTCCTACTCTTTTTTCTGATTTTTCACTCTTTTGTCACCTCTTCCCCACATTCACTTCTTGCTGCTCATAGATGGAGTGATGGCAGAAAGTACCTCTTGGAGAAAAGGTCATTACAGTTGAATATCCCAGAGGAAATGAACAGCATGAGAAGTCATATGAAGCCCACAATTCCAAGACAGAATATAGACAGGTTTACTCTGGTGTCATCATGATTTTAAATGTGTTTATTAATTGCCAGTAGTTATAAAATTGTGTGATTTTAAGCAATAAAATGGATCTCAATTCTTTTGTAAATTAGAAGACCCACTATCCCTGGGGCAGTGAATTCACAGTATCTATGCTAGCCATAGCTGTCCTCTCTAAGCCTCATCAGATGCCCTACACTCACAAATGGGCTATACTGGTCTCACTTTGCTTAAAGATCTGCCCTTCAACAACATTTGGAACATTTGGAATTTGAATACTAACCTATGGGCATGAGAAACTGCAAATTATTTATTCCGTATTTTAGCTATATTTCTTATTTATACTATGTTATACTATGGCAACATAGTATAACAAACAGATTTGTTAAAGGATAATTGATAGTTTACAGTTAGGAGGAATAGAGAAATTGGCTTGGAAACCATGCCACTGAGAACACTCAGGTCACACTGGCGTGCTAATCATGGGTGTGTTGCTTTCTGCTACACCGATCAATAGTGTCTCAAGGCCTCGTGTGGGTCAGGTGGCTTCTGACCCTGTTACCCGAAAGACCTCCATTTCTCCACAGCATTTCTCTACCCTCTGGATATGAACCATGCTCTCTCTCATGTTACTTTCTTGTAAGGCATCCTAGGAAGGAATCATAGTCCACATGTCTGTATTGTATCTCTAAGCAAGGCTGGAGAAGCAAGTATGCCTTTTACCTTGGTCAAGTGGAAGTCATAAAATGAAAAATCAACAAAATATCTCTGTGTTCAAGACACATGGCATTTCTAAGAATGATGGTCCAGGTGGTTTGGGAAAAGACACATGTAATGTGTCTCAGGAAAGATGAAATTCGAAGCATCTCTTCTGTGTTCCAATCTGTTACTTTTTGCTTGTCTCTGAATCTATATTTATTCATTTCCTGTTTTTTAAAAATAAATTGTATTATGTGAAGAAAGTATATGTTTAAAGTTTTATTGTGCATATTTTTTTTCAATAAAACATGATGCTATATAACACTGTGTCATACTTAAAAGAAATGGAGGACAGTGAAATACTACATCCTTGAAATGCCCCTTTCTGTTGTTGGGTAGCCCTAACCAAGTTAAGGGAACAATAAGAATGGGTCCAGATCAGAGTATCTAAATAAATCCTACCTTGGCAGACATTGACTGTTTAACACATACATTACAACAGGACAGAGTAGTTGTAGGAACTTTCTTGCACATACCAGGACAGCTGTTCCTTGGAATGCTGGTTTTACAAGGAACAAAGTAGACTAAATGTCACTTCTTCCATAACCTAACTCATAAGACCCTGTCCCTATGGTAGCTGGTGTGAATTGAAGTTACTCTGCAGAAGACTAGGGCCATGCTCCTAGCTGGCCATGATTGGAGCAAGCATGAAGAGTAATGGAGACACTCTTCCTAAGTAATATCAGGAGGGATGACGTGTTACTTGGCAAAGCACCATGAGGCATGGAAGTGCTGTCTGTCCAGCCTGTTGCCACTAGAGCTTCTGTGTAAGCATTTTCAATAAACCTTATGTCTCACATGCTGTCTCTGCTGTTTTCTTTGGTCTTTTGGCAAGCTATCCTCCTGCTCTGTTGCAACTGGGCTGTGGGCGGCACAGATATCTTTGTGTGGTTACTATAGTGAACGTATATATCTCTTACATAGTTATTGTTATGGTTTAGATGTGAGGTATCCCACAAAAACTCATATGAAAGAGATTCAGAGGAGAAATGATTGGTTGTGAGAGTTTTAACCCAATCATTGAATTAATCCCCTAATAGGGATTAACTGAGTGGTAACTGAAGGCAAGTAGGGTGTGGCTGGAGGAGGTGGGTGCTGGGGGCATGCTTTGGGGAATATATTTTGTATCTGGTGAGTGGAATCTCTCTCTCTCTCTCTCTCTCTCTCTCTCTCTCTCTGCCTCTGATCATCATGTGAGCCACTTCTCTCTGTTATACTTTCCACCATGATGTTCTGCCTCACCTTGAGCCCCAGGGAAAGGAGTTGGCCTTCTATAGATTGAGACTTCAGAAACCCTGAGCTCTCTAAATAAACTTTTCTTCCCTTAAAATTTTGTCAGGTATTTTAGTCACAGCAGCAAAAATGTTGACTAAAGCACTTATATTATTTTTTCTTTTATTGTGATAAAAGCAGCTAAAAATCTTCTTTCTGACACATTCAAAATACAATACAATTTTATTAACTATAGTTTGCATTTTATACATTGGATTAACATGTTGCTCATCCTACATATCTGCTGCTTTATATCCTCTAACCTATGTGTTCCCACATTCTTCTCTGTCTCTCACCATTGGCAACCACTGATATATTTGACTTGTTTATTTTCCACACATAAAGGAGATCATGCAATATTTGTTTCACTGTGGCAGCCTTATTTCACTTATTACAGCTTCTACTCTATATTTGAAGAGAAACATAGAATGTTTTACGGCTCAGGAAATGATCTGAAATGGTAAGATTTTGGGGAACTAGTTTTATATTTTTAATTTTAAAATATCTGCAATTAAAAACACTCATTAACCACCCAATGCTTCATGCATATAAGCTTGGGTATAATCATAAAATATTTGACAGTGATGTATAAATAGATCCCTAATGTTCTGTTGTTAGTTCAGGGTCGACAGAAAATGTTAACAAGGAATACGAATATCATCCTTGCAAACACTGATATCTTATTCTAGGATTACTCCTCCATGTTGCCCCAATATCTATCTCATAAGAATCACAAAACATTATTTAATCTCACATTGAAGTCTTAGCTTTTCCACTAGAAATTGAATTATACTAAGTAATAATAATGTGTTTTGTCTTTCTGTATATATGATGACCAGGTAGATTGTGTGGGATATAAAATTGTTGAAATAATGTGTGTGTGGGTGGGTGTGTTGAAAGAGTGAATACTCTTAATAAGAGACTTTCAGATCATCAGAATAGTTACAAAGAGCCAGGATGAGAGAGTTTCCCCATCTTCAATCATATTGCATGTTTTTCACATTGTAATGAGATAAATAAAATGTCCTCCTTCTTTTGCCAAGATAAGTAGAGGTATCAATTATCTGAAATGTAATTTAACTTCTTTTGTGTGTCAGGCCAATATAATAGAAGAGACACAGGCACAGAAAAAAATAGCTTTAATCAAGAAATCATAAATAATTACATTCACAAGTCCAGTCGAAGTTGCTTTACCAGACTTTTGTATGTCAGCCAATTATGTAACTTACAAAAGTGGTGATTAGATGAATGAATAAATGATCTTTACAAAAGACAGAAGAACTATGGTTCACTGTCTGATCACTGATCCTGCTCAACCAGGGGCAGGAAACCAACGGAAGGAGGCAGAGTGGTTCAGAGTAAGGGACTGGAATGAAAATCAGGCAGGAAAAAGCACCCAGGAGGGAAAAGTAAGTGCCCAGACGATCCGCCTCCATTGTCTTACTTTGTTACAAAGTGTGGTGAAGGAAAGGAATGACAGAAAACAAATAGTCTTCTCTCTGAGAATATTAAGGCAAATAGCCCCCTGTAGTTTTTCTTTTTATTTTAATGCAAAAACTAAGATGAGAATATTTTTTGATCACAGGTTGAATTGTCAGAGCTATGCCATTTTGAAATAAGCACGTGGAGATAATATTAGTGTGAGTTACTCTTTTTTCACTGTCTTTCTCTCTCTCTCTCTGACACACACAAGCACAATATCACAACCATACACCTGGATACAATCAGCACTGTATACCAATAGAAAGTAACCCTGAGATTTAGGAAGGAAGAAAGGAAGGAAGGAAGGAAGGAAGGAAGGAAGGAAGGAAGGAAGGAAGGAAGGAAGGAAGGAGGAAAGGAAGGAAGGAAGGAAGGATAGGAAGAAGGGAGGGAGGGGAGGGAGGGAGGAAGGAAGGGAAGGAAGGAAGGAAGGAAGGAAGGAAGGAAGGAAGGAAGGAAGGAAGGAAGACAGGACACTTGAATGCTTAAAAGTACAGTACTACTGTTACTCATTGTGAATTATTTATAGCTAATTTTTTTTATAAAATTGCCCCCAGAAAAATAGAACAAATAAAAAATTAAAAACAACATTCTTAAAGTTCATCAACAATTGCAAAATCTATCCCTATTTTTTCCTATTAAAATTTTTTCTTTGTCAATTGGTCCTTCATCATGTACTCCATTGTTTAGCACACAAGGCTGTGTTCATCTTACAATATCATAACAGCACTGGATTAAGAAAGCTGGCCACTTGGATAACAAATTGAAAATTATTCCTTTTAAGTATTTGGAATAGACTCACATTCAGAGAAAAAGACTTAGACTTTCTTGCCTGTTTAAAACCTGTTCTCTTAATCTCTAGAAGGTTGGTGTTCAGGGGATGAAGGCTAGAGAAGAAGACAGGAACAAGAAAAATACTCATAGAAGAAAGTTCATCAGCTCAGTGAAAAAAACCAGCCACCCTAGAGCCAAGGTAGAGAGTTCATCTGCACAGTAAGATCACCCTTGAAAGCATTATTGTTTTTTAAACCAATGCCAGAATTGCTGGGTTCTCTTTATACCTCTGATTTCTTTGTCTTCTTCTAACCTGCCAAGCTATTCTTTCTTACCTCTAGGAAGGTTGTTTTCTTACTCTGTGGGCATCTGGTTGGTATAATCATCACTGGGTTAGTTTAGTAATTACTCTTTAAAGTTCTAAATCAGCATCTTCTTTATCAAGCTTCTTCCCAAGCTCAAGATACATGTTCCAAACTCTCCATTGGATATGGAGTACTGCTGTTTAGATTTCAGTTGCAAAGTGACTCCTTGACTTCTAACTTCAATGGTTATTATTGCTTCTGAAAGCTCAAATGATTTAACTCAAAGGGTTAAATCTTAAATCCAGTAAGTTTTAAATCTGACTTTTTATTTTTTTTAATGTGTATGCCACACCTACCTCTGTCTTTGCATCCATCTGACCTGTGATTTCTGTTGTTATCACTCTAGTTCACTCTCCCCTTCCCCAACTCATGTTCCCTTATCTTCTGTCCATTCCACATATTGGTCAAATCTTCAGGAAATTACTATATACATCTTTCTAAATTGCCATCTTAATTATATAACAATCCCTTTTATAAATCTTCAGCAATTTTTTCCTTTTATAGTCAACACTATCTAAATTTATTCAAAGCTCTTGAAAATCTGATATTCCTTTTTTGTGAGATTTAAGGATCCATTTAATGTATTTTGTACCAAAATTATATTACTTTGTTTTCCCTGAGCAAGCTTAATTCTTTGTTTTATGCCGTATCCTCTGCTAGACATAGTTTTGATCTTTACTTATTATAATAATACACATCTTTTAAGTACTATGAAGCACCTTGAGAACCTATTTTTTAACTCTGGCAGCCATGTGTTCATACCGTCTATCTGTATTACAGTCGCTCTCTTTTCCTAACAGTAGATCCATGTCACTTCCCCCACTTGAATATAAGCTCTTTTTAGGATAATGACTATACTACCAGGTATAACCTTTCTTGTAGTAAATATCAGTAAGTATTCAATGAGTATTAATATGACATATTATCAAAGTAATATATGAGCACAATGAGATATCATCTTAAAATGTGGGTTCTACCAGATCATCTCCTAAATCTCTAAAACTGTACTAAGACTCAATAAGAGAAACTTAAATACAGTGCCTTTACGTGTCCTAGTATAAATAACAAAATACATATATTTAATATTTCTTAATAAACACTGCATTACAAAATAGCTTCTAATAATTAATATGAAATCATGTTGCCCAGTAAATTCCAAGTACATCAGTTGGTAACATCTCAGGGGTGTCCCTAGCAATCCCGAGCAGACGAATTGCTAACTCCTGCATTTCATTATGTTTTCTCTCTATTGCTTAGTACTTTGGGACAGGATAATATCATGAGGATTTTCAGTTACATTATGAAATAGATCAGTCTTAATTTCATTTTGGCATTTTATGATGTTACGGTTTGTATACCCTACATCCATCACCCCAGGCTTTATTTGTGTTAGCAGCCTATACCTCTGAGCCTCACTGGAGATGTCTCATTGTTTAGAAAATGCTTTAAGATTTTAAGCCTAATAATTATCTAGTATCCATTAAGGACCTTCTGCATAGGAATCAGTAAGAGTGAGGAAATGAACAAAAGAATGACAGAGCATCTAGGCGGTGATAGTCCCAGGTGCACTGATGTTTTCTGAGTGCACGCTAGCAGATGCTTCACAGGGAAAAAGTATGGGCTTCTCCTATTCAGCTATACTTCTTATGCTCAGTATAACCTGGGATACATTGCCAAACTCTCAGATCAAACATTTTTAATTTTTAATGTTTGGTGTTGGTGATTAAATCAAGGATGCACACACACTGAGCACTCACTTTACCGCTGAGCTATACACCTCAACCCTCAGGATTTTTAACTTCCATAATTGAGGATAATAATTACAACTTCATGATGTTGTTATAATGAATAACTGACATAAGATAAGTCAAGTACTCGAAATCATTATGATAAACTTCTTTAATGTGTACAATCACAGGTATTGATACTTTCATAGGCATTTCTGCAATAAAATATTTTACCAGATTTTTTTTGTTTGTGGTTTAAGAAAGTATATTTCTAGTAACTATACCACCCACTGACAGAGGTCAATAATCCTATTACGTATTTGAAACTGCCTGACTGGAAGGACCTTGCTCATTTCCTATTTCTTATGAATCACAATCTGGAATTGGACTAGTACTTAGGATAACATCACTGAATGGAAATGAAGAGCACAAATGGGAGATATTAGCTCTAAATTATTTTTAATGGTTTTATTAAAACAGAATACAACTGAATGGACACAACTTTCTCTACAATTTCACATGGGTAAGAACTGTTTAGGAATTCATGAGAAATAACTTTATTTGATAATAAAATTTGATTCAAAATAAAAGAAACAAGTGGTGAATTTGTTAAAAAAAAAGATTTAGATAATGCTCTATAATGATTTGCAAAGCAATAATAAAAATGTAAGTCTTTTGTTATCTTTAGAGCTCTTAAAATGAGAATAGCCTACACTTAGGTTGTACATATCTTTCTCTTTTCTTGAAGACTGTCTTATATAATTTGAAGAAATAGATTTTATGAATAGAATATTTCTTGAAAATTTCTAGAGAATTTGCTTAAAGAATTATTTTGTAGAAACTTTCCTCTTTATCCAAATGACTGTCATCTGTGGCTCTTTAGCCCTTCTCAGTGCTAGACTGGGCTGTGAGTTGTGTCTTCTTCCTCTTACCCAATCTATTAAGCAATTTCATATGTTGATTCTTGCCGAGATTTGGCAATAGTGATCCATGTATGTTATGACCCTTGGAAGTATGACCTAATCTGTACCTCCCAATTTCAAATATTAATTTTTGGACTCTAAGGAGAAAAAAAAAAAGAAACTCATTTCTTTGCATCTATTCTATGCCAAAATTCCACATATTATTTGACTTTAAGTTTTCACTGCTATTAGATTTTTCTCAGTGGACATAATAGAATTCTGATTTTTTTTTTCTGAAATCTTTAAATGTTGTGATATTCCAATTGACTATGAATATTGTTTCCCAAGATGGTTTTTCTTGAGTGATTAAGACAGTCATCTGGAATGATACCACATAAGTTGGTTGAGTGAATGTATTTTATTAATATATTAATTAATAAGTAATTAATTGTTTCATGTCTTATATGTGATTGTACATGTTTCATTCAACTGACATATCAATATTTAAATAATACAAGGAATCCCAAACTAAATATGAGGTTATATTTCCAATTTTAACAAATTTTATTTAAGATTTTTGTGAAATTCTTTCACTACAGTTAGGAGAACATCCTTGAATATCCTTGAGGCAATGATTCAGGAGAAGCTGTAAGTGAATGACTCTGAGAAATACAATTCACAAACAAAGTGATTGCTTTGGAGAGGCATCACACAGATTCTGAGCCCAAAAGAGATAGCTACCAACAGCAAGGTTTTTATGAGCAGCCTGAATCCGTAAAAACAAATTTGTACTCAGTATGGAACAAACTCTAGGTCGCCTATTCTTATTTTCAGTCATCCTTCTTACATTTATAAGTCATACCAGCTGTAGCACCATCTTTAAATAGGAAAAAGTATGATTTCTCCATATGGCTCATTGCCAGCCTCATTATCATCTCCATCTCATTCCTCTGTAGATATTTTTCAGTCTAAACACTTTAGGAATGTTCCAGCAATAATATAGGTCAAACTGGAGGGAGTCTCAATCTTGTATATTAGTTCTGATTGTCATTTCTGTTTAAATCAATCCCATTATTATGGAGTCTGTTTTATACTTAAATCTTCTTCTACCTTTAACATTAAACATCACTTTATATAGTAATCTCTCAACTCAATAAATGTTTTTAGAAATAAGGCATTTCTTCCTATTTTAAGAATTATTATTTCTTTTTATAATAAGATCATTATTATTATTTTCATGCTATATGACTTAAACACATGCTTTCTACCTCTTTCTCAGGTTTGTTTTGATATTTCACTTTTTAAAATGTGCCCATGTCCAGATAATCTTATCAACATCATTCTTTAATTTGGGGATAACAAAGAAAAGTGCCATCACTTTTTCTGGGATTGAAGTTTGTTTCCATGTAGTCACCAATCCTCTAGAAAAACAGACTGACAACTTGATAGCAGCTCCACCACTGTCTATTGATGTCAGAACCCAGGACACTTAAGCTTCTCAGAGGTGTTTCTGAGTCTTATCTGGACATTTTTTAGATGCACTGAATAAAATATGAAATGGAGCAGAGACATGATCATAGGCCTACCAGGATAGGTAATAACCTGGAATTATGAATAAAACAATTTAGAGTAAATTTTAGAATTTTAGAACCATTAAATACTGGGAGATCGCAAGCTGTTCAGGTACCTACTGGGTCCAAGCAGAATTACCTCCTAAAGATCACCAATAAAAGGGTAATCACATTAAAATAGCAGCAATGCTGCAAAAGTCTGGTGATGCCAATAGGGGATAGACAGGTGCGAGTCTGGGAACCTGAGGGTAAGGGAATAATTCTAAAAAAATGAGCCCACTGTACCGACCCCAAGAAGCAATTTACATGCATCTTTTCCTGGCTTAAATGAACAGGATATGTCCCATTCTTCAGCATAAGAAATGCAGGCCCACAATAATGTCAATAATAGAAACCCAAGTTACCCTAAAGGGCAAATCTTTTGTGACGCTTTTCATAGACAAGATCCCAGAACTCAGGACGACAAAGATCATTCCTCTTAACCATAAAATCTGTAGGAATCAAGGTTTGAAGTTGGGTCTTGTGGTTGCCTCAGTTTCCCAGAAGGTCCCAGCCCTGCCACAATGAGCATATATACACACCGAGGAGAAGGAGGTAAAAATGCATTGGGGTAGAAAGAGTAGGGCATAAATGTGATAGGAAAGGAAGAATTTTATCATAATAATTAAGTACAGGGACTTTCCCCATTGTGGTTCTATATGATCAACTGTTATATAACATAATAGAAGGGAAAATTCAAATCCTTAAGCAACTGAAATAAGAAGAGTTGTAATTAAATACAGGTTTGGAACTTTTTTTTAAGAAGGCAAGATGAACTCTCACTGGTATTCTATTCTTTCTGATTGAATGCAGTTAGTCTCCAAGGAATCAGTTCTATTAATATAAAGAATTCCACCTCTAATAACAGATGGGAGATACTACCATTTTTTAAATTGCAGTTTTTGTATTACTGATTTTTGGCAATTTTCTGATAAGTCAGCACTAAGTCCAACATATCTAGGTAATAAGGAGGGAAGAAAACGTGACTGAGAAGTAGGGATCAGTCTACAAGAAAACATTTGGGTAAAAATAACTAAAATCTTTTTTTGGCAGGGATACAGGGGATTGAACCCAAGGATGTTTAACCACTGAGTCACATCCCCAGCTCTTTCTATATTTTATTTTGAGACAGGGTTCCGCTAAGCTGCATAGGAATTCACTAAATTGTTGAGGTTGGCTTTGAAATTGTGACCCTCCTGCTTCAGCTTCCTGAGCTGCTGGGATTACAGGTGTGCACCACTGTGCCCAGCTATTAAATCATTTTAAATGGTAAAAGTATAATCTACTTTACTGGCATGTAGATTATTTATTGTTCCTAAATCTTCTAGGAAAGATGAATTGGATGGGAGTAGGGAAATGAATGGTACACATATTTGTGTAAACTAGATTTGATATCTGGTATCGTCTTATGATTTGGATATATGTTGTCCCCCAAAAGCTCATGTGTGAGACAATGCAAGAGGTGAAATGATTGGCAGGTAGAGTATGGTTTGAGGAGGTGAGTCCCTGGGGTATATATTTTGTCTTTATTGAGCAGAACTCTCTCTGCTTCCTAATCATGTCCTGCATAGCTTTTCTTCACCATACTCATCCACCTATCTCACCCAGAGCTATGGAGTTGGTTGACCATGGACTGAACTTCTGAAACTGTGACACAAAATAATCTTTTTCTCCTTTAAGATTTTTGGTCATATTTGGATCACAGCAACACAAAGCTGGCTAAAACGTACCAACTCTATATAAATATGATGAACTTAATTGAATTGGAACTTTGATGGTTACAGAAAAGACCATCTATACCTAAAATTATTTAAGAATATTTGTTAGGAATCTTTATGACAAAATCTACCTTAGACATTAAACTGCTAACAAGAAAAAACATGCTGCCTGCTCATAGGCAACATATGTTCTGGTATGTAATGGGGAATAATACAATCTACTAGTTTAGTATATAATGTCTCATGAAATTATGGTATTTCTTAAGTAAATGACAGGGATCTTATTTTTCAGGCCTTATGTTGTAAGATATGAGACAGCATGGGAAAAATAACTTGTTTTGCCTTGAGAGTTGTCAAAGACTTAAAGAGAAAGGAATATTTGGGTTGAAACTTACAAGGACAAATATATATATATGGTGAGTATAGAAGGCGAGTCATTTCCTAAGAGGGAGTTTAAGGTTGGCATTGCTGTAAAGCAGACTCTGAAACAGAGACAAGCTCGATGAATGTTTATTATACAGTGCTCTTAGGATCAAGCCCCATGTAAGCAATGGAAGGGAGCAGAATAGGGTAGAGGGAGAAGTCTTAGCATGGTGGAGGGCTATTCCATGGGGAGCTCTGGAACTATAAGGGACTTTCAGGATTGTTCTGAGATGGGCTAAGGCTACCAGGCTCTCATCTCCCACATCAGTCATCCATACGTGTACCATTCCAATAGGGGGCAATGCCCCTCTAGGGTAGCTGGTGGCAGTTAGTCATGCCTGAACCAGGGACTGGTACCTAAAAGTTGTCTGTTGACCACACTCCCAACTCCTGGGTCACAGTTCCTTCATTGAGGAGGAATCTGGGTGTTGTATTACAATAATCATGGCAAGGGAGATGAGAATAGAAACAGGAGCTTGATGAAGAAGTTTCGGAGTCGACACTATGGTTAATGGGAAAACTTGTTGGAGGAAATGCTCATTATAGAAGTGTTGAGGGAATTGAGAATTCTGCAGAGGTTGGCTACCATGCTGAAAATGTCAAGTCCTATGTCTACTCTGAGATGGTGATATAAGGAGTTTTAAGCAGCAGACCTTATGTAGAGGGAGAGTGAGGATAAGGAGATTCATCAGTAGTTAGAGGTGACAGTTGTGAGAACCTATGTTTAGTTGAGAGACATCAGTAATTGTCAACTCTAGAGAGGCAAGATAGGATACAATTTCCACAGCAACTATTTTTGCCAGAAACATATGGTGGAAGTGTTGGTAGGCATAATAATGGGTCCCGAAATGACCCATGTCTTCATTCCCAGAATCCATGACTATGCCAATTTATGTGGCAAGGAGACTTTTTAAATGTGATTAAGAGTAAAGACCTTGAAACAGGAAGATGACTGTTGAGGATCTGGATGAACCCAGTATAATTATGACTGTTCTTGTTTTAGTCAGCCTTTTTGCTGCTGTGACTAGATGAGTTGATCAGGACAACTATAGAAGTAAAAGTTTATTTGAGAGCTCACTGTTTCAGAGGTCTAAATCGATAGAAGGCTAGCAACATTCCTTGGAGCTTGAGGTGAGGTAGAACACCACGGCAGAAGAGTGTGGCAGAGGGAAACAGCTCACATCATCAGGAAGGAGAGAGAGAGAGAGACTCCATTCTCCAGATACAAAATATATACCCCATGGCCACACTGTCAAAGAACCTCTCCCTCCATCCACACTCCACCTGTCTCTATTTACCACTCAGTTAATTCTATCAGGAATTAGTTCACTGATTAGGTTAAAACCTTACAATCCAATCATTTCTCCTATGAACCTTGCGGCATTGTCTCACACTTGAGCTTTTGGGTGACACCTCACATCTAAGTCATAACAGTTCTTAAAAGTAGAAAGTGGATACAAAAAAGATTGGAGAGATACTACATGTAAAAGACTCAAACTGTCCTTGCTGGCTTTGAAGTTGCTAAAGGAGTCACAAGTCATGGAATGTGGGCTGGAAAAAGCATAAAGAAAGGAAAGCAGTCCTGCCAACAGTTTTATTTATGAGACCCACATCAGAATTCTGCCAACCAGAAATGCAATATGGCAATTTCCTTTTTTTAATTCACTAATTTTGCAATTAACTTGTTACAGCAACCATAGACAACTAACACAGAAGATATCATTTAGGTTCTAAATTCAGAACAGGAGGCAAAATTCATTTATTCAACATGAACTTGATAATATCTTTTATGAAATCCTGGCTTATATGAATCTATGTATTAAGCTGTATATAGATATACATAATGTGGAGGATAATACACATAGCATTTACATGACAGATTATGTATACACGTATGAGAAGAACATATGCAGAAAAGTAATGCTATTTTTTGAAATCACATACATAATGAAAATTGCATGGACTAATTGCATATGTGATGTTCTCCTCAAACAAAGGGAGACAAGAAGGATAAAATGCTGTTGGAAATCACATTTTAGTAGTTTCCTTTGACACAGGTGAATGAAAGAGCAAATCATTTATTAGAATGGAGTTCAAATATCAGAATGAAAAAAGCAATTCTGACTTACACTTCTTCATGTCTAGGAGCAGGATTGCTTCCAGAACTTGGGGAAGGTCCAGAATCCTGGGACATATTATATACCTCATGGGATTCAGAGTCATGGAGCTAAATAGATCAATAGAGATCTTGTCTATTCATTAACAAAGTTCTTTCTTTAGAATCCCAGGTAAGATTTCATTTCCACAGCTATTAGTTTTTAATAAGTAATACAGTAATAAAATTATAATATTAAAAGTGTTTGGCTAAAACAATAAATTTGAAATTTAAAATTAAATGCTATTACAAAGCTGTATTCTCACAAATTGGATCCTTTAATTTTAAAAATAAACCTAATCCCCATCTATAAACAATGAATTACAGTGGCTAAGAAATGAATCACCCTTAAATAAATTGGCACCTTGTTTAGTTAAAAAACAAAACAAAACAAAACCAAAAAACCATGTTTCTTCTCCTTTTCTTATGCCGAGATGTTGAAATTAATCCAGAGGTTTGGTTCACACACATTTTACCTCCTGTCATATCCTAAGAGGTTGAAATACATCCAAAACCTTTTCTCACATGGAGCATACAGTCAATAGGAACCTTGTGCTTCTAGCAGCTTCAGAACTAAAGGAAAAAAAAAAAATTCAGATTTTTCCCCTTATGGGAAATAGATTCATTTTGTTCTATGCAATTTTCAGCAATGAAGAAAATGCAATTTAAAAAAGAAAACCCCCACCTACTTGTCTTTGCAAATTCAAGGCCAAACTTACAGAGATGGAAGAGAAAGAAGGAAAAAGACACAACATTAGTATCTTTGGTTTTCTTTAAATTTTAACATCATTATAGAGGCAAAGCAGGAGCTCCTGGACTTGGCTTTATAACCCAACTTGGAGTACTTCATGACTTAGCAGAGGTAGGTATCATAAAGATCCCACTTCACAGCTGAAAAGGTAGAAACAGTAAAACAGAAGTCCTTGGAATAAAGGAAGGGATACGAATCATTACTCAAGACTGGTGTGAAAACATGGCTCCAAAGGATCCTTAAAGTTCACATTGCCGTAGGAAGTGCTCATTCCATCTTTGGCTTCTCCGATGCTTCCTTCATGTCTGACCAGCAGGTTAAAGTGTTTATTTGTGACTGAACGTAAAGTTTTTATTCTGATTACTGGACATTCCATGAATGTTTACTCAATGTATGATCAAATGAGAAAAGTACTGAAATTTGACAAAAAGCAACTTGTTCTGGGCATCATGATGATCTGGACTGCTCCATGGCCACCCTACTCTAAAATGCTCCACTTGACCTTCCTCTGTGGTGATAAGTCTGTGTTCTGGGGTTTATGTCCAGTATTAATTAAGCATACTTTTACCTTTAAGTGCTAATTTTTCAAAAAGTGATTCTTTTCCTAGACTTACGGAAGAGCCCACTTAAGTCTTCTAAATTGGTTTGCTGGGGAAATGCCCTGACCTGCTTGCCCTTTATATTGAGGCTGATGTTACAGGTTTCTTAAACTAAAGCTATGCTCACATCAGAGCAATTAACTAAGTAACTGCCTGAATGAGATTTTCACCTTAACTCTCGGTCTTAATTCGATGATTGCTCCAGTGTGAACATACTCTAATAGAGCCTCAGAAAGAATTTAGCCTTTACCTTCACAAACCAAAATCTACTATGTTCTCTCCTCATTGATTTTTTCCTCATTAGAGCTATAATAAATGTTAAAAATAAAATTATTGAAATAGAAATGTTAGAACTAAAAGTTCCACTAATGACATTGCAGAGATGTTTACTATTACAAAGCTTTCCAGAATTTCGTCTCTTTCCCTTTGTTCCTCTCTTACTGTATACACATGTATATGCACAAACATAAATACATGTAAATATATATAAATATAAATACATATATGCACATGTATTTTTATGTTTACATATACAATAAAGATCTTATCGAGGATCATTTCATCCTAAGGGAGATGGTGCAGTTTTATCTTAAGTATTTAGCTAAAACTAAGATCCAACCCAAGTTTCATTACTATACATAATTTCAAAAGATATGAAAAATTTTCAAGCAGAATGTTTTAAAGAACAAAATTTTATATCCTAAATTGCAATAACTAGCTATTAAGTACAGTTTATGAGTTAATTTATTTAATAATATAAAATTCATGTAAACATGGAACATTTCAACAAAATAAAATTATTATATCTAAGATCTATTTTTCAAACTTTTCAATAAATAATTAGGTTTATTGACTTGAAATTGTTGTGTTCTTTCTAAAGTTATCTGCTTTTGCAACATTCATGTCAGCAGTAATAGTATTGTTGTTATTTTAAATTCATGAATGATATTTTATATGAATAGTTGTCATATGATTATCAAATTAATTCAATTATTATTAAATTAATGTACACATATGGATATCAGATACTTGGAAAACTTTTCCTCTGATGGGCATATAAGTTGTTTGCAATTTTTACCTATTACAGACCTTGGAGACAAGATAATTTAGTGAACATCTTTTTCCTACCCACCAAACATTCATTCCATTATATGTCTTCTTAAGGATATCACGAATTTGTTCAGGTATCCACCCATTTCTTGAAAGACCCTTGTGTCTCAGGTAGAGGTAACTATACTCATGGTCAGAAGTCGGTAGTCTAAACATAGTCTTACCCATACTATCAGGACACACTACCCCAAAATATGGCACCTTGGTATTAGAAACAAAACAACAGAAGAAGGAAGGTCCTTTTCTTCTTCCCCTCCTTCTTGTGCCTGACGCAGGTCACAAAACCCAAGAAGGTTATTTTCTGGCTCTCTCCCTCATTTCTCTGCTCATAGTCGAAGACTCTCAATCAAATGGTTCCCTAGAACTAGGGAAGAGGAATATCTTCCTTTCTAAAGACTCAGGGACACAAGAAGAATCTGATCAGGCAGAACTGGCTGAGGCCCCTCTGGTTTATTGCCATTAGATCTATCCACCTCATCCATCACACTTCTCCACAACTATCTACTCCTATTAAAGCTGGCATAAAAATGCACAGGTTTACCTGTTTCTTTGGGTCATTTCTTTTTGAAGTCTTCTAAAATGTGTATTACTTTGCATGCTTTTCTCTTGGTACTCTCTCTTTACTTGCTGGTACTCAACCAAAAACCTAAGATTGGAAAAATAAAGGTATTTCTTTCCCTTATACCATTTTGCTGGTGATTAACTAAGAAAGGATCCTCTGGGCACAAATAAACAGTTATTGCATTAAAATCATAGCAATGCCCTGAATACTGGTGATACTGATAGGGGACAGATAGGTGAGAGAGCTGGGAAGATGTGGTTAAGGGAACTTGCTGGTAAAGTCTTGGTCACCCTCTGGGAATATTTTGGAAGCCACTTTCTGTCTGTATCTCTTTAAACTTCTTCTGTTATTGGTTTGAGACCCACAGTTTCTGCAGCCACATGAGGAAGAGGACAGAGCTAAGTCAACTCAAGCTGGAGCACCAGGATGTATAAAAGGAATTTTATACTTCATCTCCAGATGGGTGCTAAAATCCTTTCCTTCTTGATTAAACTAGTGTGACTGGAGTGTTCTATTACCAGTGGATAAAAACAATGACACTTTGATTAACTACATGATATATAAAATTATGAAAACTTGAGAATAAAAAAATCATTTTTTTTCTTCATTGACGTATACCTAGTACTTCCAGCGATACCTGGTGCATAGTAATCGTGTAATAAATGAATGCATAAATTCCCTACTTGTGAAAGTCTTGACTCAAAGCTCACAGAAATGTGGAAATAAACCTTAGGTCTCCTTCAAATTTTCACTTTTAAATGGGTTTGGATAAAGAATTTATTATTTATATGCATATCTAAGTATACAAGTAAACATTTATCTTGGGAGTTTACACATAACAGCTTCTTTGCTGTTTTTTGCACAATATAAATGTTGTGTTTCAAGAAGAAATACCATGTCAACAGATGGGAGGATTTGGTGATGGAAAAGGCATGTGCCAACAGTAAATCTGTTATGGGAAGCTGTCAATGTCATATGTTCTTCAGAAGCAAACAAACAAACAAACAAAAAATGGATCCTTGACATTTTTCTTTTCTCCCAGATATTTTATGTGGTTATAAAAATTGTCCTGCAAAATTTCCTAATTTATTAGGATAGAGAATTAAAATCATTTATTGATGTTTTAGAAAGAAAATGTTATCACTTAAATCCTTTCTCAAAAGTTAGAGAAATAATCATATTCACAATGCTTGCATGACAGCTATTTCTCTTCTGTCACACAAGCCCCATTAACTTTTGCTAGCCACCTACTCTCCTTTGGAACCTCACCATTGAAGAGAGAAATACAATCCCTCAAATTTATTTTTGGCACCACATTCTCTATTCCTACATCCATTTTCCCAGCGTGGGGAAAAGTTTGATTGCTTCCTCTTGGCTACTAACCTCTAAAACCAACATTACAGTGATCTAAAACCAACATTACAGTGATCAGTTCTAGGCTTCACTGTGACTTTTTATATTTCTCATGACTGACAGTGAATAATAATTTCATGGAAAGGGGTTTTGTCTTACGGCATAAATTAATGAAGCATCTTATAATCATTAACATCAATCTATATGAAATTTGTTAGACATATTTTAGAATGATTATTTTACATTTCAACTTATAAGCATAGTAGATCCTTTTAATTTTAATACTCCCCATTATAAGACCCTTTTATGTAGTTAACTGCTAATCAATTACTGTTCCAATAGGTTTTTTGATCTGTTTGTGGCAAATAATCCTGTGTTCAAAACCTCTTTTTCTTTCAAGTCACAATCCACTCCAACTCACATCATCTGACTGATTTTAATTAGTGTTATTCAAAATATATTAATAAACATACATATTTTGAGCAGGTATTCTTTGAATTTTATTGCATAGTAGGGTCACGTAACAAGTTTAAGAAAGAATTTTAATATTTTCACCATAAAGAAATGGTAACTGAGGAGACAGATTTGTTTAAAATTTATTAAACATTACACAGTATGTACAGGCATTGAAAAATCATGAGGCACTCAATAAATATGTGTAATTTTTATGTTTTTATGTATCAGTGAAAATAAATTTAGTTTAAAACATTTTTAAAGGTTCACACAGCCAGGCTACTCCCATACCATCTTGGTAGGAAGGTGTGGAGCAGATCTTGAGCTAGCTGTTTAAGGAGTCCCCACTGATTCCCAAGTGAGGCCATGTTTGAGAACTTGGGTTCCTCTGTTGCCTGTGGACGGCTTCACTTGTGGACAAGTCCTTCCTTCTTCATCCAAATGAAAGCATTCAAATTATCTTTAGTCAATCTCAAAATGCATCTATTAAATGAGTTAACTCCCAATTAGTAAAACCTTCTCATAAGCAAAAGTTTTTTGAAGCAACGAAAGATATTTCTTTATTTTTCTTGTTAAAATAAAAAAAGTCATATCACACTTTAATTTATTGCATACATATTGGGCCTCATCTCTGTTTTTGTTTCCTGAAATGGTGCAGGGGAAATGTGTTTAAAATTATAACAAAAACTGATAAACTTGTGGATTACATGGGATTTTTTACCTATAATTTTGTTGGACTCAAATTGAAAACCAAAGATAATCTAAGATACCTGCTTCTCTGGCATCTTGCACTCCCTTTCTGCTGTCATCCTAATTGGGTCTTCCTGTCTGAATGTTAGTTTTGATCAGGCCTGACCTGTTCTATCTTCCTTAGTTCAGCTCTTTTTCTGAGTCTGCAGGGGCAGTTGGCCCTGTCCTGTGAGACCTGGGGAGATTTCAAATAATTAGTTGTAGGTTCTTTTTAAGTTTTTGTCTCTGGGTGATAAAGTAGAGGCAGAGGCATTCTCTCTGAGCTGATCTGTCTGAGCAGGAGCCCTAGATAACCGAGAATGACAGCAGCTGTGTTCCTGCTCTAATGGTGTGGATTCAAGCCTCACACTAACGGATGCACCGGCAAGGGGGAAATCGTCACAGGAGAAGGCAGAGGTTTATGAATGCTGCTCCAATCGTGGTCAGGACTTGTCACTTCAAAACGGGGATCCCATAGTGCCAATGTGTCCCCAGAAGAGCAGAGTATGTTTAAAATGTTTGGGGAACTCAGGTTGTGCCACTTGGTGAGGGTGGAAAACCTAGCACTTCACAGTAATTCATTCCTGAGTAATAGGGCTCAGAAAGCAGTGGCAAGGTAATGTTGACAATAAAAATTTATCCTGTATATGTATAAATGTATACACATGTGGATTGAATTTATCCTCCAAAACTCCTTAAAATATAATTGCCATTATAACAGTAACAAAAGGTGGGATATTTAAGAGACAAGTAAATGAATAAATTAATTAAGTGCTGGCAGTGAGATGAGCTACTGAGGTTTCCCATATCCCTTAGAATTTTCATTTCAATAAGTCCAGAGTGTGTGTGTGTGTGTGGGGGGGGTCATTGTGATTTTCATCACTCTTCTTTCAACAATTCTAAAAAATTGGAAATTCGTAACTAGCCGAGTTTTAGCATTTGCTATTTTCTTCTCTCCTCATGAAATGGTAACAGTAAGTAATTCATAAAAATAGTGACAACAGTTGAGGGCCTGGGGGAGCTTTAAGTACCCCCAAGCTGCATTGGTTTTCCTCTCCTGTATTTGATGCACTCATTCCCACAGAATGTTCACATGGATAATGACATTTTCTCAATTTCATAAAAATTGCTCAGCAAACAGGATCTGAAACTGGTTTCAACTGTCTACAAAGAAATTATCATCCTTGAACTGTCCTGTTTTTAAGTGAGGCCCTACTATCAAATATAATAGCAGTAGCTTTATTAAGTTTTTAATCTGTTCCAGATGAAGATCATCAAAATTATTTGTTACTATGACCCTACAAGACACAGCTGTCATTATTTTTCCATTTTACAGACTAGGAAATAGTGGTTTAGAAATGTTAAGAAACTCAAAACCATATCAAAACCACACCAGCAAAGATTCAGAGTCTGAACTCAGTCTTCCTCTTAACCAGAACTTTATACTGACCTTGCCATTTACTGTCTCATCAACATTTTCTCAATTGTACTTTATAGAGTATAGGTAGGTAGAAAAAATATTGAACTTCCATTGAAAGTAGGCACATGTGATATATTCATTTACCATAAGCTATTAGTCATTATGAAATACTATAAGTAATAATGTAGTTTCTATTCGAAAATGTGTTAATAAATCTTCTTATTCAACTCTGCCCTAGAACCTAACTAACACAGGGCCTAGTATAAAGTAGGTATTTTATAACTGCTTATGCTTAACTACCGTGTTGGTCAGCTTTTTGTTTCTGTGATAAATATCTAGAACTTAGAGGAGGAAAGATTTATTTGGGCTCATGATTTCAGAGATCTCAGTCCATGGTTGGCTGGCTCCATTGTTTTGGGTCTGAGATGAGGCAGAATATCATGGTGGGAAGTGGTGGAGGGAAGATGCTTAGCTTATTGCATTCAGGAAGCAGAGGGAGAGAGGAGACAGGAGAGATAGAGAAAAAGAGAGAGAGACACAGAAAGACATAAGGAGGAAGGGGTGGAGGACAAGGAATGCCCTTCGGAGCACACTCCCGGTGACCTGCTTCCTCCCACCTCCCACCATGTCCTGCTACCTATGGTTTCCACTGCCCCCCAATAGTCCAGTCAGTTATCCACAGCTTAATTCACTTATAAGATCACAACCCTCAGGATCCAGTTTATTCTCACAAGTCCCACCTCTGAACATTGCCGCTTTGGGGACATTCTGGACCTAAATCATGACAACTATGAAGTTTAGATTAAGGCTATTTGACCAATATATTATTTTCTGTCATTTTTTAAGATCATAAATATTTATCAATAAATTTACACTGCACTGGTGTAGGCAATGGGCTTAACATATTCATGGGAAGAAAAATCACAATTTAACTTTCCCAAGGATAGAGGAGAGGTATTTTATTTTTCTAGATATTTTATAATTGTTTAGTATAATCTGCACCAGTTAGAGAGAACAGACATCTCCAATGATATCTACCCCAAACTGATATTAACCCCAAAACACCGAGGATTCACCCAACTCCTTTCAGTTTGTTACCGTTTTTGGAGCATCTAGAACTAGAAGGGCAAGTGTTCCCCTGAGAATCATTTACTTTGAAAGTTTAAAGATCATTGTGAGTTTACAGATAATTAGCAGTTCTTTCTTGGCCAAACACACTCTCTAATGTTGTATTTAAAGAACAAGAACCTAATACTAGAAAATTTGCTAACGTAGTCTACCACATCCTACACACTTTAGTGAATTCTAGAAATGATGCAGCTAGTGAGTTTGAAATACAGGTTATAATAACCCAATTTTATGTGTCTTAAAAGGATGGTTACAAACTAGGATCTATGTATTTACAGGTTCTGTTCTCATGTATGATCAGTTTTTGAGAAAATAGATTCGTTTAGCACCTCTGTGTACTGTTCATTTGATGATAATCATTCGTTTAAGAAAAGACTACAGAACAAGCAGTTTCTGAATTTAAACAGTGTGATAAATGAACAGAATCAAACCATCATACCTGTAAAGGTTTTTAAAACTACTTAAAGTTCTCATTTTGCTTAAATTTGAGTGTTAGCATAAATCTCCTCTGCTTCTACTTTAATGCTAACTGTCTTGGAGAACTTGGGGCTTCATTTTCTTAGACATTAGTACTGCTTGTGAGTCCTGGCTCCAGTATGTGAGTGTTTTTATTATCTTCCTCATTGAAGTATAATTTTTATAATTAGGAACACAATTATGTCAGAGATGTTGGGTGTGTTAAACCTATTGAATACCTGAGGAATGTGTTCTATTTCTTGACTTAAAGTAGTATATTGTCCCTTTTACTTTCCCAGGTTCTCTTCTTGGTTGACTAACTCGAGACTTGATTGATTTTTTTTTCTTTATTTCAAAGTCAATCAGAATTACGCCTCTGTCTGTTACCTAACTGTATCAAGAAACACACACATACACAGACAGGTCGGGGTTAGATACAAACATTTTAAGTTCATTCCTCCTTACGGTATAAGTTGTCCCCAGAGCATTTTTGTGTGGGTTTGGTATATTCTTGTGGGCTTTTATTTTGCTTTTATAATTTTACTTTTTCTTTTAAAATCAAGAGTTGCACAGGTTTAATTAGGATCAGACAAAATTCTATATGCGTTTTCTATACAAGCAGCTGCTCTTCCAAGGAGGTTAAGGTTTGTGGGTGTTTAAATTTTACTGGATTTGCTCTCAGTCCACTGTACCCTAGAATACACTAGAATTGCGTGGAGGATCTGAGCAGTTCCTGATACCTGAGCCCTGCTTGCCCAAAGATCCAATATAACAGGCCTTACTCAGGGTCCAGGCATTGGGAATCCCAGAAACTTCAGTGAGGATTCTAACTTGCAGGCAGGGTACAGATGCTCTGTTTATTAAACAGTTCTGATTTAGTGGAGCTTTGAGTGAAGAGTAGAGATTCAGTGAAGTTTCCTATATTTCACTAACATCAGGATTGAGTAGGTATACAAATCACCCTGCTTAATTTCTTAGAATTCTCTAGGAAGCCAACATTAGTTGTATCTTGGGTATACTACACATCTTCCTTGTTCTCACATGACCAATCAACGTGACCCCTGTTGTTTTTTTTTTTCCTCTGCAAGTATTGCAGGCAGAGCCTCCTCTCTGGAGGGCACCTGGAAACTTAGAAAAATTCCCAAGCTGCCCTATCTCCTTCCAGTATGAAATAGTAATAGTTTAATAAGATCTAATCCCATGTATACTTATGGAGATGCATAATTCTTTTAGTATCTAAAATAAATTTGCTCTGACATATAACACAATATAAATAATTTTTATCCTACAAAAATTGGACACACATCAACAATGGCCTGTCCAGTGGCATCAACAATGATGCTTAGGGGTGTTTAATGTGCTTATGCATGAACTGAACTCCTGCTGCATGAATGAACAATGTGTTTTCAGTTTGGATGCTATGAAAAGCTAGACTTGACCACTCATGAAATTTGAATCAAACCTCTGATCAAAGGCAGATTTAGGAATTGGGATCAGACAAGTTTCAATAAATTCCAAGGTGCAAAACCTTACCTTCATAATTATCAGTCTGAAATACACAGCTGCTCTCCCCTGCCCTTACCCCCCTCCAAAAAAAAAACCAAAAAACAAAAAAAAAAAACAAACAAACAAAAAAAAAAAAAAAAAAAAAACAAGCAAATGAACTGATCCACTACTAAAAAAGAAAAAGAAAAATTGAAAAAAAAATTAAGGTATAGGGGTAACTCTTTCTCTAAGTCAGCTCTCCCAGTAATTTGCTTTGAAAATGAATTTGTATCAGAACTTCATGTGATCATATAATATGTAGTTTTTTGTTTTGTCTTCTGGATGGTCAGCATGAGCACTACATGCCATCATACTTGTCCTCATAAGACAAAGGCCAAAGAAGGGTTCTCACAGGCACAAGAGGAAAATATGTGAAGGTTGAAATAGAGGCAGAAATTGGAGTGATTTGGAGTAAGTCATGGAATGTCAACAGGCACCGGAAGCTGGAAAACCTAAGAAATACATTCTCTCTAGAGCTTTGGACAATGGTGTTGCTGACTCCTGGATTTCAGTTAAGGGATACTTGAGTAAGACTTGGTCTTCAAAACTGTGATAAAATTAATTTCCTTTCTTTTAAGTCACCAACTCTGTGGTATTTTGTCATGGTAGCCAAATGAAACTAACTAAAGCAGTTTTAAAGTTCTCAGAGTTTTGTCACCTTGACCACAAGGCTTTGTGTGAATTTAAGGAGTTAAGGTAAGTCGCTAATCTCTGTTCCACATCAAAACTACCCCCCCCCCTTTTTTTTTTCTAATTTCACTGGATTTGGAGGTGTATTACTTATATAATGCCTATTTTCTAATTTGTTTGCTTATTTTTTTATTATTATTAGATACTGAGGATTAAACTCAGGGGTGTTTAACCACTGAGCCACATTCCCAGCCCTTTTTATATATATTTTTTTAATTTAGAGATAGGATCTCATTAAGTTGCTTATTGCTTTGCTAAGTTGCTGAGGCTGGCTTTGAACTCTTGATCCTTCTGCTTAGACTCGCAAGCCACTAAGTTTTATATTAAGCCAGGTTCTTAAATTTTAGATATGCTTTTTATAGAAATATCCACTGGGTCAAATTATTATTGATGGACACAAGTGAAAGGGATTTGATACTTTCCAAGATCAAGTGCCATTCTGAGGGAAAAAATGAGCCTACGGTGTAGATTGCAATGCTGGTGGTTCTTCAGTACACACAGTTTGTTTCAATGCTGCTCTAAGCACTGGTTGGCTATTTCTTTGTAATCATAGCCAACATCGATCACTGGCCAGATTCTAAGTCTTGGTACTAAAAAATTGTCAAAGGTAATTTTAGAGAGTCTCAACTGCCTTGTAATAAAATAATAATATTTTAGAAACAGTATGACTGTAAGATATCATCTCAGAGTCATGCAATTATTTAATTCTATCAAGGATGGAGATGCAGTGTGAGTAAAGTAACCTCAGCAAGGTCAAGCTTCATCTCTATAGAAAGTCTTTCTTGGAAATAAAGATACAGGACCAGGACTCCACCAAGCCTGAGTCCTGCGCTGGAAGGCCTGTACTTAGTGAGCAGGGCTCTGGGTGTCCCAGCTAGTAGTGGGCTCCTGGGAGACAGGCAGCTTCCTGAGGACCAGGGCAACACCCCTAGCATCTGGAATGTTTTCTGAAAGTACCGCTCCATGCTTTCCTGTTGGCTGTGAGTGGTATGTGCTCCTGCACCTCGATTAGCTAAAAATGCCAATTTTTGTTTCTTTTCCTGAAGTTGTGTATCTGGAATGAAAACCATGGAATTATTCTAGAGCAGGACATTTCTCAAGACCTGGAATGGTTTTAGGTAGCACCAGGAGGCCCCAAAAAGACTCTTTGAGGGTACAGAGACACAGAATAATTTGCTAGCTGAAGGACTAATGGGAAATGATTGATCAGAAATGCTATAAGAGGGGCTGGGGATATAGCTCAGTTGGTAGAATGCTTACCTCACAAGCACAAGGCATTCCCAGCACCACAAAAAGAAACCTGAATTCTTTAGGCTGTTGATTCTTGGTTCAAATCCAGTTACGTCTACAACAAAGATACATCAAAGTCTCAAATATGAAAAGTATACCATTTAACATCCTAAATTTAGGAAAACAAATGAAATGATCCTTTGACTTTTTCTTTTTAACTATGATAAAATTTTGTGAAACTTTCAGACTCACCTCTGAGAATTTTCATGGTTCTGAAATTTGATGATATCTCAAATATGGAGCCATTTCAGTGAAAAATAATACTTGAGAATCCGTTGGTTAACCCAGTGAAGAAGAACTAAGAGGAGAAAAAATGCTACTAACGAATTATTTACATATTTTCTTGTCAAAATAATAGCCACTCAGGTTAAACTTCATTCTTTAAAACTGCTAAACTGAACACAGTCGATGTTAGATTTCATTCACATGTGCAACAGAACCTAGTAACTCTCCTTCACTTAAAGGTTCTGCAAACCATTGTCAAGTTTCAGTTCTCCTGACAATACCAAGGGTCCTTGAGGCGTGGAGTCTAAGCAGGTAGATGAACTGTTGCCCAATGAATGCTACCTGCACAGCAACACGAGCACTGCTTTCCTTTCTGGCTGTGAGGAAAATCAAGTGGTTTTGGAAGAGGAGATACAATGTATCTCGGCTTTACAAGATTACTCTGTTGTTGCCTTTGAGACTCATACTCCCTTCTCAGGCATCACTTTGTATTGCCTTGACCCACCTGGTTCTATTATAAGCACAAGTACCTCAGTGCCTCTCCTAGTACTTTTGTCCCCTTTTCGCCGTTGAATTAGGGTAAGTATGCAGCTATCCCTGTCATTCCAGGGAGAGAAAAAGCAGTGGGGTTCCAAAAACTTATTTTGCTTGTCTTGCAAGAGCAACATCCAGGCTGGGCTTTGCCAGTGACAGTTTTCTGAGTGCTTAAGAATAGTACTTCCATCATAAGACTTTATCCATTTCAGTCCATTATCCTCAAATACAAATGCCTTCTGGGAGTTTCCACTAGTTTTTCGTTTTAAAATGCTTTTCCTAATTCAATAGAGCTTTTCACTTTCTTTTGTTCATTGTCTAAAATCAAATTCACTATGAGTAAGAAGAGGAAATATACAACAGTGGATTTGGAGGAGAAAATGAAGGTTCTTATAGGACTGAAGTTCGATGATCTCTTAAAAGTGTAATGGATTAATTTGGAATCAGTAAATCAATGTTTGATGACAATAAAAAGAATAAGAAAATGATTGTGGACTCTACTGAATCAGGACATGCCACTAGTATGGGGCTAAGAGAAAGAGGATGAGAGGATTGAAATATGTCAATGTAGATGATGCAGTCTACACTTGGTACCAACAGAAACGTTCAGCTCGTGTCTCTGTTAGAGGCATGGAGCTTCAGGCTGCTGCAGAGAGATCTGCACAATGTTTTGGGTGAACAGACTTCAAAGATAGCATTGGCTGACCTTTTGGATTTCAAAATAGGCATGCAATTGGGAATCGAGATGTATGTGAAGAACAGGGCCTAAGTTCAGCTTCAGAAAATGTTGAGTCGTTTAGACAAAAAATGTCTATGACAGTCAAAGAGAAGAAACTGCATCTAGTTTGGGTACACAGTGGGGATGAGACTGACCTCTTTTGGAAGTCAGTGCCAGAAAACACTCAGGCAAGTAGAAAAGATTTCAGCCTGCCAGGGAGAAAAATAAACAAAGAATATCTGTCTGCCCTTTCATGTGCAAATGCAGATGGAAACCAAGTTAAAAATCAAATATTACTGGCAAATTAAAGTTGCCCAAAAGTGTGAAAGGGGACACAAGTACATTTCCTGTGATATATAAACCCAGTAAAGATACTTGGTTTACCAGAGAATTGTTTCAGAATGATTTTTTCAAAACTTTGCTCAAGAGGTCCAGCATTTCCTAATTAATGTTATGAGATTCCATGAAGAAAATGTTAGAGCCTCGTTACTTCTGAACAAAGCCCCAGACCACCCTTCTGTTGAATCACTAACCAGTGAGAATGGCTGAATAAAATGCATGTTCTTTCTCCATAACGCTTCAACTTTGACTCAACAAGTGAATCAAGTTGTGATCTTAAGTTGCCAAGGACTTTATAGATGGAAGCGAGAGTCTTGTAATTCCTGAATAAAGGTGAAGAGGAGAAAGATAAAGAAGAAAAAGGAATTTCCAAGATTAAAATCTGCAAAACAAAAAATGCAACTTTTAAAAGGGCAAAAGGTTGGGATGAAGTAAAACAAATAATCATAGCAAATACCTTACAAAATCTTTACACAAAGGAACTGGATGGTGATCCTTAAATCTTTAAGACAGGGATTATAGAGATTCTTGAAAAATGTGGAGAGTTGGAAACTAAGGTGTGATTAAATGGAGATGAGGAAGAAAAGAGTTGTCCTCCAACAATAAAAGGTTGGATTGCAATGAAAGTTGTTCAAAGAGAGAGAGATAAGAAGCAAGCTGCTGAATTTAAGTGATCTGCTATGAGAGAGAGTCTGGACTACTTTCTTGACTTTGTGGATGCCGAAGGTTTCATTTCACACTGAAAGAGGTGCACCAAGAAATAGTCAAGAAATGATTCCAGAGTAGAAGCCACTCAAGAATTGGTAGTTTTTTGGGACCTGGGCCTCATAACATTCAGGATGCCTGCAATATGTCTTCAACTTCTCATTCTAATAACCAGCTTTTGTGTTTAAAGATTTCTGCAGTTAGATGATCAAATGTGAAGCAGGACTACTGTGAATTGTCATTGTTTTCATCAACTGACATTATTTTGCTTATCAGTGCCCATTTATATGTTGGTTATCAACTATACAGTTTGAAAATAATAAATTCATGTTTCTTTAAACAAACAAGAAAATGAAATAAAGATACAAATTTTCAATTGTTGGGTGTCAGTATGAGTCGATTGGAAAAGAGTTAATAAATTTATGTCATGTCTTTCATTTATCCTTGGTGAAAATTTGTTAAAGTATTACCATTCTTCCTTATGCGAGACAGATGTTTTCTATCAGCTTTTTCATAGGGGTCAAGCTAAGAAGATGGAAGTCCTAGAGATATATAGTAAATACTTTCATTATATGAGATTAACCAGTTCTGAATATGTCTTTTAGTTTAATAAAATTTATAAATGGGGCTCTAGTGACCTAGAGGAGATATAACATGCTATCAAATGACAATTTATTATACTATCTAAAACTTAGGGCTAGTTGATGAATTATGCTATAAAGTACATTTTTCTACTTTATCTTCAAAATCCCTTTGATTAATCATAGATACTTTATTTAGCAATTTGATTTATTATTACCCTCATACTTTTCCCCTTAAAGTATATGTTAAAATTATCTTGTTAAACAGATGTTTTAACTCCTTTCAGGGAATGTGATTAAGTTAACTCTGAAGAAACTAAAAGTTAGCCACATCCACTTACCCAGAGGAGTACGGAATCCAATAGAATTTAATTCCAGTGTTCATTTGATAGTCTTTTCATCACTGTAATTTGATAATAATAACATCAAACGCAGATATAAAAGCATTCTGTATAACACAATTCTGTTTCAAGTCAGGCCACTTGCAGAAGAAAAGTACACTTTGTGTGTTCTCAAAATGAAGAAAAGGGAACCAAAGCTGCTTATGGATTTGATCAGGGCTTTTAATAGAAGAAAAGATTTGAGCTTTTGTTGAATTTTATCTCGATTGTGAAAAATATATCTAGCCTTACATTAATTAACTCTGAAAGCTTACTTTTATTTTAATTATATTAAGGGAAAAAAAGATTTCAAAAGTGCTTTAATGACCAAAACTTTTCTCTAGGAAGTTCTCTACAAAAAATGAAAACCACTCAATTGAATATAGACTTTTATAGTTTGCTTTTCTGAAAGTCACTCCAGGATAATTCTGTATACTGAATATTACATTACTATTTCAATGTCCATCATTAAATATCTGTCTGATTAAAAAAATAAGTTTGTTTTTAGGAATTTTGCGTTCTTTTTCTTATTTAAGTTGAAAATATTTTTGTACCTGTGGACTTACAAAAGTGTTTAATTCAAATAAAAGTAGAGAACATGAAGCAAGATGCCGACATTAGAAACAGATGAAAAGACTAGAGAGGGAACAATTGAAGATTATGCAGTTGAGATATCACATGGACCCAGAATTGAGGCTGATGCATGCATGCCTTGACCACTCTATATGTATTAACAGTATTCGACCACTAATAAACCTAAGTTTCCTTCTAGCAGTGCTGAGAGAAAAGCAGTCAGCTATAAAATTATACTATCCTCAGTGTAATCTCATATATTTATACCAATGCAAAATAAGTAAAAGAAATTCAGTGCATGCAGCATCTGCATATCAGTGTATGTATTTGGTGCATTAACTTGAATGTATATGTTTGGCTAGGGTATAATGAGTATGGCATATGGCAATGTGAGGCTCATCAAACAAGGCTGGGGTACAATACTCTACCTTTTGTTATTATAATCCATTGGTAATGAAAGAGTTCCGGAAAATGAATGGATAAAGTATCTTTCAACATATTTCCCCCAAATAAAGTTTTTTTAGGCTGAGTTTTACCGGTTATATGGTGGTACTATGTTCTAAATTATTGTCTCTGTAAAGTTTAAATTCTAAAATCAGACTTAAATTCCATCCTCTTGATATTTAAAATATTGAGAATCAAGTCTGCCTCTATCTTTTACATCATTGGTGCAAGATTTTTTCTGTCTCATTATTTCTCATAATGAGTCCATGTTACAGATTCACAAATCCAGCCTAGTGAGCAATGTGTCCTTTCCAAAGTGTTGATAATTCATATTATGATGGGTTTGGGCTTCTTCTGACCAATCAGTTAGGTTGGAGTTGTGATATATGAATTTTTCACAAAGATAACTCATGAAAAATCAAAATAATGAAGAGCAAATAGGGTTCTGATTATTGGGACAGACACAGAACTTGATCAAATATTTCTCATTCTACTATGGTATATTTAAAATTTATGAAACTTGAGACTCTCACAAGAGCAGAGTATTCTTTTGTTTAATCAATGTTGAATTCATCATAAAGAAATGAATACTAATTCATCACAGGGCTTTCTTTATTCAATAACTAAGATGTAAGGTTAATCTCTGATAGGTATGCAGCATCTAATGGGAGGTTAAACTTGTTGACCTCTAAGTTCCCAATTCACACTGAGAAGCTTTTACCTTATGGCTCTTCCTTGCACCTACCACCCTACTTCCTATCCAGGAAATCATAATGAATAGCTTTGTTAAAGCCTGGAGAGCAAAGCTTTGACCCTGATTCTTAATTTGAGTTTCCTTTCTTAGTAAGGACGTCATTGTGCCCTTCCCAGTTTTTGTCATCACTGGTGTGATTCATGCTGGTTAATCTTTCCCTCTGACAGCTCAAATCTTATCTCTTCCTTTTCCTCCTCTTTCTCTTCCTCCATCTCTGCTGGTCTTTCTCCTCTCCTTCCTTCTCTTTTCCTTCTCCATCTCTTCTCCTTCTTGAAATTCAGGAACACAACCTTTGTTACTGTGGTGTCCAGTAATTTGTGTGTAATGAAATCTGCTACTTGTTCTTTGTTCTGTTTCTCTAGCTACCCATGAGCCTTCAGGTTTTGAACTTGAGAGGCTAGATTATTACAAAAGAGAAAAAAAAAAAAATCTTTTTGTCCTAATTCCTTTACACCACTGAGGCCAAAGTGAAGACCTGATTTCACCCAGTGTCATATTGCTCAAGGCAAAGAAAATGATTCAGCCTTCTTTACCAAAATAAGGCTCTTAGGCTGATTAGCTTCAGAAGATGACAGTGGAAGATCTCAAATTATTTGCTATACCTTTTGAGAAGCTTTAGTTCAGTCTATTTTTAGGGTTTGCTGATTAGACCATGAAGTTATTGGGAGCCTGACTCAGGCTGCCAGAGCCTTTGAGAAGGACACCCATTTATATTTCTTCCCTCTTTATACTTCTGGTGGGCTCTACCTCCTCCTGCCGATATCTGAATGTGCACATGCCATTTGAACATCAAGAGCTCTCTGTTGCCTCTGAAACTTGTCATTCATGAGATTACTGAAACAATTCTGTCTTTGTCAGTGCTGATTTTGTTATGGTCCCTGATACTTTCTTGCTTAATCTCTAGAGTCCTTCATAGCCACTCAAATATCTCTTCAAGATCCTTCTGAAGCCCAAAGATGGTTTTGTGCAATTTTTCAAAACATTCTCAAGCAGCAGAATTTGTGGCTCTTACCTGAGGCCAAACTCTATAGGGTGACATGCTGTTATTAAACCTGATCCCACCTCAGTGTCTCAGAAGCCATGAATCACGTCTTTTTTTTTCTTTTTGTTGCAGTGAAAACACATAGACATACTTTATATTCATAGTATTTATGAAGGTTTTCCTTACATGGTGACTTAAATGTTTTATTTTTCTCTAATTTATTCTAATTTTTTTCTAATTTATTGACAATTCCATCATGTTCTTTCTAGCTTGTTAAGATCATTTTCAAACAGAACCTGCCCTAAAAGAAGATGGGACCTGAACATAGTTTGAAAGAATCACAGGCATGATTCCTGGTTCCTGAATTCCTATTATATACTTTCTTTCCATCAGTGGTTTTATTCTAATTCCTGAAAGCTTTTCAATTTTTTCTACCATTTTCATTTAATACAAGCACACTCCAAAGAAGTCTACTTTCTGTTATCACAAACTATAGTCATCTGAAAGCAGTTCTGGATTAAAATATGGACATCCTAAATTTTATTGATTAAAATTAAAAAGAGACACATATCAATAAAAAAGAAATAATGCTATGACAGCAGTTTATAGAGACCAAGAATAATTTTTAATAACTGTGCATTTTTCTATGGTATTTTCTGCTTATATATAATTTTTAACTATGAATTTTTAAATTGTAAAATTATAAATTTCTTGAAGATTGTCCTTATTTTCTTATCTTACTTTTAACAAGAATCAGCAAATTTTTTAAAACTTTTCCTGGCTTGTATTCAAAGAAGCAAAACCCAAGTATTCATTCACTGTAAGTTCTGTTTAATCATATCACTTTACAAATTTATAATCCTAGAAATGTGAAAATTAATATTTAGAAAAATCATCCTTCAGTGATGCAAAAACTCATTTGCTACAAAATTGTTTTTCTTGCATCTTTTGTAGTAATTTCTAGTGCACAGTGGGGTGATTATAATTCACAATAACCTACTATATGCTTTATGAATAACTAGGAAGAGCTTGAAGGCTCTAAAACTAGTTATGATAAGGAGTTCGAAGCATTAGTTACCCAGATTTGATTGGTATGCATTTTGTGTGTATGTATATATATATATATATATATATTATATATATATTACATTGTACCTAATAAATATGTACAATTATAATGTGCTAATTAAATTTTAAAGAAAAATATTTAAAGAGATGGAAATGCTAACTACCCTGGTTTTAATAATTACACATATATACATGTATCAAATTGTCACACCATACCCCATAAATATGTAACATTAAAATAATAATAATTCAAATGTGTATATACCAAAGAAAGAAAAGCATTCTAATTAAGATTTTACTTGTGCGTGTGTGTAATATTAAGCATGTAATACATGCATGACAAGAACTTAGAGACTTAAAACACAACTTTTATAAACTTTGGGACTGACTACTCCAGTTGCAGGGTAAAATGCAAAATAAGGTATGTTTTCTAATACCTGTGGATTCTGTCTTGTAAAAGAAAACACAAAATCACTGTTGTTTAAGTAGTGAAAACATTGATGTCTGTTCCCAATATACATCTTTCCCAAAATGCTGAAAGAAGTAGTGCTTCAAAAAATACTTTGAAACATGCTCCTATATATATTTTTGTTGTTGTTGTACATATTTTTCTGTGTATTCACTACTATTTTCTTGTTTCATATTCTGGACATGCTCACTAAACTTAGTCAATCCACTCTGATAAATGGTCACTCACAGAAATTGTTACTTTCTATAAATGTTGTCATCTGATTCAATTTTGTCAACTTATCCAACTTTTCCAAACTGTTTTATTTCTTGTCAGATCTTTAGTCATCCTAGATCTTGAGTAAAGTACGATGTCAAAATATCAAATCATCCCTTCCATTCATTTTTATTTTTATTCTCTGCTGGTTTGGTAAATGATGTGATTGGTTTTGGCTAGGTGAGGTTAGCTTGCTTTGACAATGAGCATTTTTGTGCAGATGATATATTCCTTTTTTTTTTTTCTAAATAGCATTATTTGAACCACTGGGCACAACACTAGAATATAAGATGACAGAAGTGTTGCATTATATGAAATCGATTTATTTGGAAAGGTAAAATCAATTCACCCAAGTCGTGGTCTAAACAAAATAATATGGAGAGCCCAGCTTAATTGCTAATGCCTTGGTCAACATTTTAAGCTATTGCAGTACCACAGCCATGCAAAACTATTGAAGGCTAAGGGTTCAGGTTAGACAAAGCATAACAGCTAAGGGAATGGAAAGTCATAGAACCTTTTCTACACTTGCACTGCTTTCATTTTCCTCGTGGCAACAGAACACTTTGCATTTTATACAACACCAAAACTGAGCAGAGGGTGAGTGGGTCAATTGCTTAATTGGATAAAGTATAAAGTCTGATAAAGACTTGCACATGGTTTAACTGTAAAGGGAGTCTCCTCCCACTTCTCTGTGTGCTGGGGGGTATTATGAATATTTCACATACATACACACAGGCATGCACTGAAAGAATAAAGCAATTCAGCACAAAAAATGGTGGGAGATAGACATCATTACCCTAAGTACATGTATGATTACACGAATGGTATGAATCTACATTGTGTACAACTATAGAAACGAAAATTATGTACCCCATTTGTGTATAATGAATCAAAATGCAGTCTGTAAAAAATTAAAAGCTAAATAAAAATAATAATAAAAAATAAATAAATAAACGTATTTATAATTGTATTAGTAGATTCAAATACAAAGGGGAAAAAAAAAGAATCATCTATTAAGTGGCAATCTAAAATCTCAGGTTAAAAGTTTCCATTTATTTATTGTTTGATAAACATGGCTGCTCCCCCCTTCCTTTGTCCCATGCATGACCTTCAAATAAAAGGAATTTCAATTAAATAAGTTTTAAATAAGCAATATACTAAAATATTCAATGAATTTTATTTGACATTTTTGTAATTTATTCTTAAAAGTAGAGTTTGCATCTCACAGAAACTACTTTGTTTTGATCCATTGCCTTTGTCTTTGATTTGTCAAACAAATTAATTATTATTTTTCATAGTAAGCGCTTCAAGTAACTGTTGACAGATCAATTTCCATGTCCTCTATTGTAAAAAGAAGTTGGAACATAGACTACTATCAATAATAATGTGTATAATAAAAAAAAAAAACCTTAGTCAAATGCTTTAATATTTTGGTGAATCAATTTAATTTTATTCTGATAAGAAAACAAAAATTTATCATGTAGGATGCAGCATCAAGGAAGAACCCAGAAGGGACAAGAGTAAAGAAATCAGTTTAGTCATTAAATTGTGTTTCATGTTCAGGAAAACCTCCCTTGTCAGATAAGTATACTTTCTCTAAAAGCTAAAAATGGATTTTTTTCCAGTTGTATTGAGGTATCTTAAAACTGAAAGTGTGTACCCTTTACCCAGCATCTTTGCACCTTCCCTACCCTATTTTATGGGAAAGAAAGTACTTGCAAATCCTATATCTGATTAGAGGTTAAGTCCAATAAAACTCAATAGTAAAACAAAAGCAAAAACAAATAAACCACAACAACAACAAAACAAGCCAAGGAACACATGGACCAACAACCTGAATAGGTATTTCTACAAAGAAGAAATATCAATAGCCAACAATTGCATAAAAAGGTGTTCACATCACTAATCATCAGAGAGGTGCAAATCGAAACCACAGTGAGATGCCACCTCACAGCTGTTAGGATGGCTGCTATAAAAAGACAAGATATATCAAAGTATGGCAAGAGTGTAGAGAAAAGGGAACTCTTGTATACTATTGGTAGGAGTGTAAATTTATACAGCTATTACATAAAACAGTAAGGAGCTTCCTCAAATAATTAAATAGAACTATTATAAAGTTCAGCAATATCACTTGTGGGTATATAGCAAGAGGAAATGAAATCACACTTTAGAAAGCTAAGAAACTAATATTAAAGGGACAAGAAGATTAACACACAGAAAAAAAAAATAAGAAAGAGTTAAGAAAAGTAAAGTAACATACTAACACAGAAACCAAGAGAATAGAAAGTTTCAACAAAAAAAGAATAATAATAGTGTCAGATCAGAAATGAACCAAATCACATAATCAATGGAACAGACTATCAATGGAATTTAACCTCAGTGAGAGCAGTTTCAGTAATAAGGAATAGGTCTACCTCAACTCTCTCAGAGAGTAGGATTTTAGCATGCATGCACTTGGTACAGGCTGGGCAGAAGGAGTCAAGCCAGCATGAGCCATTTCATGACACCTAGATAGGGTAATGTGTGGCTAAGCGTGGGAGTACCATCAGATGTCATCATAAATACAAGAACAGCACTGTCTGGATAAAGGCATTGAAGATGTAAAACCACAAGTCAACCTAGGGGCAAAGATGGGTCTGTAGACAAGAAAGCAAGGTTACGGTAGAGTAACCTATGGATCACATTGCCTCTTGTAGCTGAATTCTCCTAACATTGACTATGTTAGTCCACTTTTCATCATTGTGTCCAAAATACCCTGCAAGAACAACTTAGAGAAAGAGAAGATTCTTCTGGGCTCATGGTTTCAAAGGTTCAGTCTAGGGTTCACTGACTCCAAAATCTGGGCCCAAAGTGAGTCAGATCATCAAGACAGGATTCCATGGCAGAGGAAAGCTGCTCAACTTGGGGAAAATGGGAAGCAGAGAGAGCACATGAGAGCCAGGAGCCAAACATATAATCCTCAAAGGATACCCCCAGTGACCCACTTCCTCCAGCCATGCCCCACCTCTCCACAAGTATCACTCAGTAATCCATTCAAATTATTAATCCACTATATGGATTAATCCACCAGTTAGGTTACAGCTCTTGCAATCTAATCATTTTACTGTCTGCATTAACACAGGAGTTTTTGAGGGACACATCACATTCAAATCATGACAATGACTTGGAATAAACTCATCTCCAAAGCAATCGGTTTTTTGCACCCCCTTGCCAATCCTATAATGTGCTTTCATCCTTTCTAAGATCATCCATCTGTATGTTTAAATCATCTACATCCACTGCATCCACATCATCTAGTTCCAACCTTTCTGTTCAAACCACTGAAATTGTTGTTATTATGTTTGCTTATTACTTGTATGTTACCAAATGGGATCACTTATTTTCTATTCTCAACTTCCTGAGTCTCATTGTAGCTTTTTCACTCAGTGGGTTTCATCTTTATATGTGACACACTTTTCCCCTGGTCTTCTTGTGGATTTCCATTCTTTTTTAACTGATAGCTACAACTTAGTTTCCTTTTATAGTTGTACATCTTTCACCTTATGCCATTTTAGATACCTTGAGATTTTCTTCCTAAGCCCTCTTCTCTTCTCTATGAACTGGCTTCTTCACTGATCATATCCAGTCCCATAGCTTTAAATCTTATATTCTAACAAATTTGTCTGTATCTATATCTGCATCTAGATCTATTTCTCTTTAGTTCTGATCTCTTCCTTAGTGCCCCATTTTTAACTGATTTTCTATATAACCTTTCCAGTTCTGGGTCTTATGAACACCCTGGAGTCCAACTCATATCGTCAGCTCTCCCTCACTTTGTCTTCCCTCATTCTTCCCCATTTCAGTAATGAATCCACTACCATCTACATAATGTATTCAAGCCATGAAGTGTGTCCTTGAGTCTGCCCTTTTATCCTGCCCTCCTATTCAATTCACCAAGCCATATTTGTTTGAACTCCTAATATATTTTATGACTTGTTCCACTACACTCTCTCTACCTTAGTCAAAGTCAACAGTTACTACCTCTTACTAGGTGCAGTAGATAGTCATTCATCAATTTGATGTCCTTTACCTGTGGAGGAAGAATTGCACATTCCTGCCCGACTGAAGTCAGGTTTGAACATACAGCTGCTTCAGTAAGTGAAGGATGAGCGGAGTTGAGACATGTCACTCGCTAGCAGAAACTTTTAGGAGATGACTATGCTTCACTCAGGTTTTATGCCCCTCTGGGATAGTCAGTGACAGTGTTTCAGGGAATGAATGCTTCATCAGCCTTGCTTTCAGCCCAAGGGTGGTGACAACATACAGCAGAAACCTCAGCCAACCCGCAGTAGAAGTGATGTGTGGGTGAAAAACAAAGCTATGCCTTTGTCCTCGGCAGGCACTGAGCTGTCAGGGTGTTTCTTATCACAGGAGAAGCTGTGCAGTCTTGACCAGCATAAGCAGATTAAAGACTATTAGACTGCAGCTGTTTGTTCTGCTCTCACCCTCCTCCCAGAATGCACCTCCCACTACAAGATGCTCTTCAAAGAATTCTAAACTTTTATCTCTTTTCTCCCATCGACTTTCCATTGCACTCCGAAAAATACACAAACTCCTTCTCATGGACTCCAAGGGCCTGGCTCCTGCCTGCTCTTGATGTCTTATTCCTCTCCCAGTTCCTGCTCCACCTGCTTCACTGTTCTTTAGCCCTGGGTATGTTAAGATTGATACTAAATTGGAACCGTGACTTTCTTGTTCTCACTACCTCTGTTAGTTCTTTGTGTGACTGTCTTTCTCAACTTTCAGGATGAATCAGTTCCCTAATGTCAATTCTCTATGTTCAAACACAACCTCATTCATTGTTTTTCCTCTTTGTTCCATTCTTTCCATTGCACAGCATTTAAAAGTTTATCTAGGATTCTGGGTGCAACATAAAATACAGATGATGCAATGGAACTTGAGTAGTTCTCCATATGTTTTCTACTAAGTTCTTAAGGAACATGGAACATAGCTTTTCATCTTTACATCACCAACACCCAGCCCAATGCAATGCACAATATGAGGTAGGTAATGGATAAATTATTAGTGAATTGAATTCAATTATTCCATAAATCTTTCATTTTAACCTATTACTGATTAGTGTAAGGATAAAGATATATAAGACTGCTGGGCTTTGTGGCACATACCTGTAATCCTAGGAGCTTGGGAGTAAGAGTATCATGAGTTCAAAGCCAGCCTTGAGGTAAGAGTATCATGAGTTCAAAGCCAGCCTCAGCAACTTAGTGAGGCTCTGAGCAACTTAGCAAGACTCTGTCTCTAAATAAAATATAAAAAGGGCTGGGGATGTGGCTCAGTGGTCAAGTGCCCTTGGGTTCAATCCCCAGTACCAAACAAACAAACAAACAAAAAATAACACCAAACAAACATATAAGATCAATCAATGAAGTGCCTTGATTTTTCTTTCCTCTTACAAATAAAGTTCTAAAACAAATTTGTCTTTTTCCTCCCTGTACCACTAAATGTCTCAGAATACCCACACTTCCATATCATAATATTTCTAATGCTAGTGTCATATTTTTAATAGAACAGATACATTTCCTTTTGATGTTGTTTTTGAATTATTTTGAAATTTGCTTTTACCAAGGCAACACATGCAAATAAAAAAAATTTTAATAACACAGAAAGTTTATAATTCAAAGCATTTATGTTTATCTAGAAATGAAGCCAGAACTGGGGACAGGCAGTTGGTGTAGAAATAGGCGATTAGGTCAAATAGAGGAAATGGATGCCATGAAAGCCATCTGCCTCTGGAAGTTGGAGACTGAACCTGGGAGAATGGAATGTCAAGGATCTCCAGATCTCATTGATTACCAAATTTACCTGCTCTTGTTAGGGACTACAGGCAAGGAGCTGCCCACTGGGCCTTGCCTAGCTGAATCACTTTGGCCCTCCCCCTGCCCATCACCTTCTCACTTTTTGCATCTCACCTGCAAAATGGGGCCTAGTCACATAGGTAGGAAGGAGAGATAAGTGGGGAGAGAACTGGAGAACAAAAGAGACCTTAACCTATAAAAGATGTAGGGCATGCTCACTTCTTGGAATTCTAGAACATCAGCCATGGCCCCCTTCTCCCTCCCAGGAGAAGTCTGTATTATTACCACTTTTAAATAAAACCTGCTTAATATGCTTGCCTTGGTGTGCTTCTCTAATGTTCAGACTTCAACATTAGAGGAAGTAGAACTTTGTCACTGGTAAACAGCTGTATTAGAAACATGAATCTAATATCTAAAATCTAACATTTTTCTAGTGTTAGGTCCATTCCCAAATAAGACCATTCAAAACCACTTCTACTATTATTTAATGTGATAAGTACAACTGTAACTAATATGGAAATAATATGAGGATACTAAATCATCCTCTTTCATTGTGGAGATTTTAAGTCACATCTTCTCATTGGTACAGTATAAAATTCAATTGTTATAGAGGAATTTCTCCTCACTTGCTGAAGTTGGGGATGTTCTGAAATGTAAGCAAAGTAATTAATGATAAAGTTGTACAAATTTGGATGGGAAAGATTATACATAAAATATTGTAATGTCAATTCTGAAGCCTTGAGATAAGGGCAACTTTGGAAATCAAAAAATGAATTTTACTATTAGAAATATGCAATATAGACAGGGTTTACTTACCTACACAATGCCTAAAACAACCTTTCTGCTTGGGTACTTTATGCTTTAGCTTTATGTATATTATCCCATTTAACAAAGGCAATGGAATGATTAAGAAGGTATCAGATGATACGATGTATAATTATGCAAATGAGAAAGTAAGCTCAGAGGTATTAATTGACAAAGAAAAGTTAAGAAATGGCCAAACCAGTTCTCAAACTCAGTCTTACCATACCAAAGCCAATACTCTTTCCTTAAGATACTGTTAGTTCCCAGTTCTGGGAAGTTAACACTGGATTACATATTATTTCCTTTTTTATTTTCATCATTTTACTCATTAACCTAGAAATATGGAATTTTAGTTAACATTCCAGTATGATTTGATTCATTCCATTAGGGAATTGTAGTTGCATTCATTTGTTTTCTATCCCTGACATATGGGTTATATGATCACTTTTTTTATTATTCTCAATTAATTCTCAATTACAGAAAGGGAATGAGAGTAGGAATATATCATTATCTACTCTATAGAATGATTCCTATGTCCAGAGGATTGGAAAAGAGGAAAAAATGGCATATGTAAGATTTTTCCACATTGGATAGTGGGTTCATAAATTTCTAAACTTTTTTTTCTCCTTTGTACTATATGTATACTATATAGCAAACGGGATTTTAAAACATTAGTTTGGACACTATTTCAAACTTAGGGCCTTAGGCAGTTCTAGACATTGAATGGAAGAAGCAAAAACAGTTAAAATAAAAGCTGGAAGTGCTACAAATTTAATATTAGACTAAGAATAGTGGGTAGAATTTTATGGGCTATTATAAATCTAAAAGACTGCAGATAACTGCCAAATTATGTACTTGTACACAAAATTCACATTTGTTTTCAAAAAAGAAAACTAGTGTTATTTACTTATTTATTATTAGTGCATTGCACTTTTATACATAATAGTGGAGTTCATTTTGACATAGTCATGCATGCATGACATGTAATTTGCTCCATTTCAGCCTCTAGTACTTCCAATTTCCCTCACCTCCTCCCTCTTCCTGTTTCCTTTCCTCTACTCTACTGGTCTTCTTTCTATTTACAGTTATTTTAAATACCAACCAACCAACTGACAAACAAATAACCCAATTAACAAATGGGCAAAAGAACTAAACAGACACGTCTCCAATGGAGAAATACAAATAACCAACAAATATATGAAGAAATGTTCAACATCCCTAGTAATCAGGGAAATACAAATGAAAATTACATTAAGATGTCTTCTCACTCCAATCAGAAAGTGCGTTATCAAGAATAGAAATAATAAATGCTGACAAAGATGTGAGAAAAAAGGTACACTCATATATTGTTGGTGGGACTGCAAATTAGTACAAACACTCTGGAAAACAGTATGAAGATTCATCAAAAAACTAAGAATGGAACTACCTTATGACCCAGTTATCCCACTCTTCAATATTTATTCAAAAGATCCAAAATCAGCATACTTTGGTGATATAGTCACATCCAAGTTTAAAGCATCACAATTCACAGTAGCCAAGCTATGGAACCAGTCCAGGTGTCTATCAACAGACAAATGGATAAAGAAAATGTGGTATAAATGCACGTTGGGATTTTACTTAGCCATGAAGAAGAATTAAATTATGGCCTTTAGGGGTAAAAGGATGAAACTGGAAAATATGCTGGAAGAGAGATAATGAAGTTGAGAAAGGGAATTGATGGGGAAGAAGGAAGAATGAGGAAAAGGAAAGAATGGTGGAATGAAATTGTCCAAACAATACTATGTGTATATCTGAATATTCCATGGTGAATTTCACCTTCATATATTTCTACTGAGTATGAATTTAAAAAATTAAAAAGTAGAATAATTTAAATGAAATTCTCCCCAAATTATTTTTTGCAAACAAAATAATTCATCGGATAAAATAATGAGATTATACTTTTAAAGTTTTTAATTCAGAATCAAAGGATGTCCACAGTCCATTTATATAATTCTATTTAACTTTGAAATAAATTTAGTAGCTTACAAATTTTTAGATATGTTTAGATATGACAAACCTTGAGAAAAACACAGTGCAGTGTTTATTAGCTGGATGTTCTAGCCAGGGTCTCCTGTGTCACATCATCTCTTTTCTTTCTCTTACTATTTGTCCTTGAAGTCTGCCTGGGCATCTACATTCAGGATTCTCTTATATTCTCACTTGTGACATGCCTTTAGTGGTTAGTGGATTTTTCCCATATTCCCACTTGAAACACAAACTTCTTGAGACCACTGTTTTGTAGCCACTCAGAACCCATGAACATTCCTCTTAAAGATATGATGGGGTGATGAGTTTCCCTCAAAGAAGTTACAGGAGTCTTATGTTTTCTCACATCATAAACTAACAACTTCTTTCTGATTTATTTTATTTAAAATAAAAATGGCAGATTTAAAACTGAGTCCTTAGTTGTTCAAATATCACTTATATGAAAGTTAAATATAACCTTTAGTCATTTTTTGCAAAATTACCTGAATAGTTGTTTTAGATTGTGCTATACATACATTTTTTAAAACTTTGTGTGGTAACAGTTCCCTCCAGCAAGAGGGGGAAAAAAAAAAAGAAAGAAAAAAACCTGCTTTATTTATTCATCTTAAAATAATACTGAACTTTGCAATATCTACTTTCAAACCTAATACCTATATTATTTCCTCATTGTTAAAATAACTTTATCACTTAATTCAAACCTAAGTATAGTGAAAAATAATGGATATTGCACTTTTTACATAATGAGCTAGTGCATACAAACACTAATGTTAGTTAGCCCTTCAAATAATCCTTGGTACATAGTCAAAACTAGAAAAGAACATTCACTCTTGTTAAATTCTACTCATGAGTTGATGAATTATTTGCTTTTCCAAAACTCTAAACTGTATAAAAGTGTCCACAGTAATCAAATGTTATTGAAAGTTATAATAAGTTTAAAAACAAATTAGTAACAACAATTATTTATTGTGAAATAATTTTTGATTGGTTTATTTTTTCCCAGTTATCTACACCACAGCATATTTAATCTGTATACTTTAAGTTTTTAAAGAGACAATTATTTTTCATTAGAGAATATAGGAGATCTATATTTATAAAATCCTATATTTTGTTCTTACAAATTAATCTAATTCTCTTTATCTAATGTTCATAGTAGTCATCATAGAACATCTTTTATTTCAGTGAATTCATTAAGCAGATGAGAGCTACTGTCTAAGGATTACTGAGGAAGTTGCTGTTATATTAATCGGCAGTGCATTCTTTGTCTCTCAAAGTAAAAACTCAATTAATTGCAGTGGTAATATCATATTCTAAATTCTGGTTCTCTTAAGTAATACTGAAAAAAAATTCATTTTAATCCAGTGCTAAGTATTGAATCAAACACAATTACCCTATGTAAATGCAAGGTTACAAAAATGGTATGCCTCTACTTCATGTACAATCAGAGAAACAAGATGTACCCCATTTGTTTACAATAAAAATAAATAAATAAATAAAATATTTGTCCTTTTAAATTGTCAACTAGGTTGTGATGAGCTATATATTTTGAGATTTTATTTCCTGTCCTTTCTGAATGGTGTTTGCAATTATTTAATTTCTAAAAGAATAAAAAATGTTTCTTATGTAGAACTTCCTTTCTACAATTCTAAAATGGCCATTTAGAAAACAATTGCTATTTTGAACGACATGATTCATTGTGAGACCAAGATGGCAAACAACTTAGACTGCTAAAAAGCTCTCAGATGACAGAGGGAAGTTTAGAGTCCTTGCTTACCGAGTCTATTTATGTTCTTTACATATAAGCAAGCAAAATTCTGATTAGTTCTCTTTCCTATTTGGGTTATTTATTTTATTGATATTAAGTTTTTTGAGTTCATTATATATTATTGATATTAATCACAAATGGGCAAAACAACTACAGAGATACTTCTCAAAAGAAGAAATACACATGATCAACAAATATATTTAAAAAGTTAAACATTTCTTGCAATTTGGGAAATGCAAATCAAAGCATCTTCAAGATTTCACCTCACTCCAGTAAAAATGGCAATAATCAAGAATGCAAATAATAATAAAAGCTGGTGAGTATGTGTGGGGAAAGATATACTCATACATTGTTGGTGGGACTCCAAATTAGTATAACTGCTCTGAAAAGCAGCATGGAGATTCTGCAAAAATCTAGGAATGGAACCAACATATGATCCAGTTATTTTACTCAAAATATCCAAAGACATAAAATCAACATATCATAGGGATACATCTTCATCAATGTTTATAGCGTCACAACTTACAATAGCCAAATTATGGGACCAGCCTAGGTACCTGTCATCAGACAACTGGATAAATAAATTGTGGTATATATACACAATGGAGTTTTAGCCATAAAGAAGGATGAAATGATGGTATTCTCTGGTAAATGAATGGAACTGAAGAGCATCATTCTAAGTGAAATAAGCCAGACCCAGAAAGCCAAGAGTCAAATGTTTTCTCACATACATGGAAGCAAGAGCAAAGGAAGGAGGAAAAAATGGAAATTAAAAGGAAAAATTAAAGAAAAGGATATTATAGGGCAGAAAACTATTAATTACATGAGAATGGAAGAGAAGCAGTATGGAACGAATCTGACCAAACCTTCCTATGTAAATATATGAATATACTACAGTGAATTTCACCTTTATGTATATCCATAATACGCTAATTTAAAAATACTATAAATAAACATAAAAAAAGAAAATTCTGAGAGACAGCACATAGTTTCCCTTGTTAAAATGGCTGTTATAGTTGTTAATGTTGCTGAAGTTCTTAAAGTTGATTTTTTACTGGTTATTTATTTTAAATTAATCATAGGAACTGAGGGCAAAGCATTTTTCAAGAATTTGAAATAATTAAATTCAATATCTAGTTAGCATTCATTTAGCTTAATCGAGTTCTTTTTGTATGCTTTTAAAAATAATTGGGAGTTTAAATATCATTTAGAATATGCAAAAAATACAAAAAGAAAAGCATCACATGGTAGCTGAAAGAAAAAGCTATAAAAACAAGTCATACTTTCGGATTGAGCTAGTGAATATGAAAGTATGATTTTATGTACTGATGTGTGTATTCGTATATCATTTTATACATACCTTCCTGTGTCCATTCAAGAGTGTATATTGCTCTTGTTTGTTGAAAATGTGAATGGTGACACGTCCCTGCAATTAATAGTCAAAACAGGTGGTTGTGAATTTTGTTAGTAACCTCTTTATGGGATGATAACCCACTTTATGTGAATTTAGACTCTCCCATACTTCAAAGTACAAATTATTGTATATTTTCTGAAAACTGAGGATTTGGGACGACCAGCTGGCTGAAAATATAAGAAGAGTCAATCACCTGCAGGGAGGGGCAGAATCTGACCACTTAACTCGGAAGACACAGCTGGGCACTAATAAGAATTTAGCTGCAATAATTAAAAAATTAGTGGAGGTTAATTGTGACATGGAGAGGAAAATGGGAGACCAAGCAGCCATTGTTAAAGCAGAATTTTCAGTGTGTGCCTTTCTTGTAAAGATACTACCAAGCACACACATGCACGCACACACAGAATGTAGCAAAACTTGAGACCATTCTTTATGATGTTAGTCTGGTGACAGGAAACATGACCCTAGGGAAATCCCACTGGGGACTTAGGGCTCTATCTTAACTATAAAGCCAAAGACAACCTGGGGAGGAAAGGACAGGAAACACTGACATATTTAGGAAACTGGTAGAAACCCATTCAACTGAAGAAAGGGGACACAACCCAGGACTCTCTCTCTGGGGAAGTGAAGGGTGCATTGATTGTTACAGGTGTAGAAGTGGAAGGAGCATTAGAAGGGCCACCCTCCCAAGCTCATGGGACCCAGGAAATGAATGTTTTGTCAGAAAAACAGAATTCTCCCTTTCTCCACCAAAACTGCTGATAAATAATAACAGAACTTTTCATAAGAGTCGCAAAAGTGAGTTTATAAACCCTATCTAAGCTGCAGTGAAAAGGGAAGACTTAGAACTGAGGGTGGAAGAGACTTTAAGAAAATCTCTCTGGCAAACTAGCTCCTGACAAAGTACAATACCTTTCCAGACTAAATAATCTCTAACTCCCCACATACAATTCTTAGCAGAAGTAAAGGTGTCCTTTACTTCTATCTAGGAATAATAATTATTTACCTTAGTCTCTATGAACACACAGATGTCTGGCTCTCAATTCCAAAAAAATTACAAAGTATATGAAAATACTGGAATAAAAGACATTGTTAAATGACTTGTCCATCGAACTGAACTATAATGTAGATTTGGAAAAAACAATTTAAAATAATTTGGATCATACGTTAAAGGTTTCAATGGAAGTATACAAGAGAAAATGGAACATTTCAGCAAACACATGGAAGTATAAGAGAAAACCAAATAGAAATATTAGAAATTTAAAATAAAACACAGGAAAAGAAATAAAGAATGCCTTAAAACCATCAGTAGACTCAGCACAGACAAGGAAGGAAAATGGGAACATAGATGAGTACTTAGACACACTTGGAGCAAAGCAAAACAAGAACGAGACAAGACAGAACTTACTAGAGATGGGGGAAAAAGAAAATAAATAGTTGGAATCTCAGAAAGTAAAAAGAGGACTATAGGGGAAGTAATATTTGAAAAAAATAAATGGCTTAATTTTATGGCAGACACAATTAATAGACCTGTAGTCTTCAAAGATCATCTGTCAAGAAAAACACACATACATAGAAACACAGACACCACATAGGCATATCTTTTTTTTATTTATTTAAATAGCTGAAAGACAAAAATATCTTGAAGGTAGAAACCAAAAAGATATATTTTGTGGAGATATGAAAGGTAGGAAATCCAATTGACTTATTGTCAGAAACCATGCAAGTGTAAGTCATTGATGCAAAGCTGTTAAAGTGTTCAGAGAAATTAAAATCCTGTGAACTCTGAATTCTTTATACAGTGAAACTGAGTTCAAAACTGAAGCTAAAAGGTAAATTTTCTTAGTCAAAAAATGTGAGATCATTAATTTCCAGCAAACTCACATTTTGAAATATTTTTAGGCAGAAGACATATCACACTACACAGCAACTTGAATTTACATACACACACACACACTCACACAAACACACATGACAAGCACTGGGAATTAAATAAGTGATAAAATTATTTCCTTATTTACTCTAAATGATGACGGACTGGGTAAAACAAATACAGCATTAAATAAGCTGTATGCTTTTATCAGAGGTAAAATTAAAACTTAGACCAAGAATAATAATGGGAGAAAAAATATGGGAATATAAAATGTTTTAAGAAATTATACTAAATGTCAACCATTACAATAGTATTTGAAAGTATACTTTGACCAGTTAAAGTATTTAATTCCTTGTGCAATTGTTTTAAACTTTAAAAAGTTCTCAATAATGAAAAATGGAGATAAACTGTGCTCTAGTTGAGACATTAAATGTTCCCCACAGGTCCATTTGTTAAAGATTTGGTCAAAGGTTTCTGTTATTGGAGATGGTAAGACATTGGAATAAGGTTGTGGGGCAATGGGGATATGCCACACTGGTCCAATAGTGGCCCCCAGTGACAATAAGCCTATAGGACTATTGCTCCCTGGCTCAAGATGTAAACTTTTCCATTCTGTCACAAGCTATCACCATTACATGTTGCCTAGCTACTGGCCCAAAGCAATGGGACCAATTGATCATGGACTGGAATTTCCAAAACCATAAGCCAACAAAAACCTTTTTATAAGTTATTTCATATGTTTTGTGGTAGTGCTGGAGAGCTGACAAGTTGTAATCATAAAAATATTAAAATAATGAAAGAGAAGAATGAGAAATAGGATAAAACAAAGCTGATAAAACCATAAAGAAACCAATAAGTAAAGTAATAGATTTTATTTCATTTATTATAATTGCTTTCTATATAAAGTATTTATATACCAATTAAACAACAGACTTTGGTAGATTAGATTTTGAAAAGCCAAGATTCTATTATATGCTGCCTATAAAAAATACACTTTAAGTTTAAAGGCACAGGAGATTAAGAGTAAAGGAATTGAGAAAAGCATACCATGTAACAATAATCAAAAGAAAGCTCAAATGGCTACATTAATTTAGAAAAAACAGTCTTCCTATAAAAGTATCTATGATAAAGAGGGACAGAATGTAATGCCAAAGGGAGAGCAATCCTAAATGTGTATTTTACAATAGACACACAAATGCAAGAGGTAAAAATTTAGAATTAAAAAGAAACACACGTAAATCTGCAGATTATATTTGGAGACTCCCATATTAGGAATTGATAGAGTATCTCAGTTAATTAACAAAGAAGTAAGCACACAAAAAGTAAGTATGCAGATGAGTTGAAGAGCCTTACCATTCAATTTGGTGTAACTGACAGTTTTTGAACAGTCCCTCAGACAAGAGGGGAGCACATATTCTTCTAAATGTACTTGGAACATGCAACAAGATCATATTTGGGGTTACAAATAAACCTTATAAATCTATAAATTTGGATTATGTAGAGGGAAATGAGAGGGAGGGGGAGGAGTATGAGAGATGGCGGAATGACACAGACATCATTACCCTATGTACATGTATGATTACATGAATGGTATGAATCTACATCATGTACAATCATAGAAACGAAAAGATGTACCCCATTTGTGTACAATGAATCAAAATGTAGTCTGTAAAAAATCTTAAAAAATTTAAAGAAGAATATGAATCATGCAAAGTAAGTTCTCAGATTGGAAATAATTAAAATTAAAATATCCCTAACAGAAAAAAATAGAAAATCACCATATATTTGTTAATCAAATCATAAACTTGTGAATAGCAAATGGGTTAAAGAGGAATTCTCAAGGAACATTAAAATTTGTTCGGAACTGAAAGAAAGGTAGAAACAATGTTATAATTAAGCAATCATTACAGAAGAATTTATAACATTCAATTCTTAAACTACTAACTATCAAAGTGCTCAAATCTATCATTTAATTTTAAACTTAGAAGTGAAGAATATAAACAAACTTTAACAAAAAGAAAGAAATCAGAAGGAAGAAAGTACTAATGATAAGGATAAAATCAATAATTCGATGAATATCAAGGAGAGTAGGCTAGAAAATTAATAGACCCAAAAATCTGTCACAGTTAAAGATGACTCAAAATTATAAACATTTAACTAAATGATCCAGAAGCAAAGAGGGCAGATAAAAATGGCTAAGAGTCCTGAAAGAGGAGATAATACCTCAGATCATGCAGACATGAAAAAGAAAATAACAGAATTATGTAAACAACTTGTCAATAACTTTGATAAGTTAGATTAAATAAACCAAACATTGAAAGAGTAAAAATACCAACACCAATTCAGGGAGAAATAAAAAAAATCAGGACAATTTTATATTTAATAATTAAATTGAACTTATGGTTAAAACTTTTTGAAGATAAAATCTTTGGGCATGGATGGTTCAACAGAAAATTTTACACAAGCTTTAAGGAGGAAATAATACAGTCTCTATAGTCTTTCCCTGAAAAACAGAAGAGGAAATATTTTTAAATTTTATTTATGAGACCATTATTTAAATCTGACAAAGATAATATAAAAAGAGGAAACAGTAATCCTACATGAATTGATTTAGAAATCTTAAACAAAATGTTAGTGTTTTGAATTCAATTCCATTCCTGTCATATCTTCATAAGGTTGTTCCTGAATTATCTTGGATAGAGTTTTAGATATTCCATACATTCTTTACCTTTCGTTTACTCATAGTCTCCTGGGTTAGTGGTAATATGATTAATTTTCTTTCTGATATGTGATCTTTAGTAGTTTTTAAGTATATACATTTTCCATGATTTTAAATATAGGCTAGAGTCCCTTACTTTTCATCGTTTACACTTTCTATTACCTCTCATGAAGATCTTGATGAGAAATTTCTTTATTAATTCTGAGGGAAGGCAGAGTTTATCTAATTCATTATGCTGGTCTTTTTTTGTCCAGGAAAAGGTATCTGTAATTCTATTATCAAACTTATTTTCAATTTAAATTATTCTTCTTGAATAATTGATTATCATAAAGGCCTAATTATAATTATCTTACTTAGCCTTTCACCTACCTAACCTAAGTATTTTAATCAACTTAACAGAAATGTAACTTCCATTCTACAAAAAGCATCCACTTAGAGGGTATAATTTTATGAGCTTTGACAAATACATACATCTGTGAATCTACTAACACAATTACATTTTAAGTTAAAATAATTGATCTTTCAGTTCAAGGTTGCAAAATGAAAATAGATGCTTGTCTGGAATCCCTTCAGAGTTCTTGATAAACTAAAACAACAGGAAAAAATTAAGAGTAGAAAATACAAGTGGATGTTCTCAAACACATGAGAGAAGAGTGTGGACATGGGAAGCAGGCAGAGAAGGCTAAGGTTGTGCTATTAGTGATTCCAATGGTGGCAAGAGGTATTCTTCAGCACAGAGTAATTGTTTTTTCAGTTGCCTGAATTAAAATTGTGATTTTTAAACTCGTTTTATATTCTGACAATCAGGAAATCTGTCTTAGTTCTACTTTCAGAACATATTCATAAACTAACCATTTTTAACCATTGCCCACAATTTACTCCAGTCCTGGTCTTGCTATCTACAACCTGGATTATTGAAATTAACTTGCTCACTGGTCTTCCTATTTCTATCTTTCCCACAGTCAGCAGGCAGAACAATCCTTTTACAATTTAAGACAAAACAGGCCATAACTCAGTTCCAAATGCTGGAATGGCTCCTTATTTCTATTCTATCAATGAATTGCAAGACACTGGAAGATTTACTGCCAAGTTTTCAAACATGCTCTGTTACCTCTCTGACTTTAACTCCTAATATGCTTCCCCTTGCTGGCTTCATTATGCTTACCACAGCCTCCTTGTTATTTTTCAATCAAGCCAGTAGTTACTCCAGTTTGTATGTAATGCTGCTGTTTATCAGCTTAGAACACGTTCCCTTAAGATATCTAATAGTTTAATTTTGGTTCCTCCAAAGTAAAAATAGACCCTTGCCAAGAATCCAAAGGCTGTTGATTTACTGAGAGCACTAGTGAAGATGTGCTTCAAAGATACCCCACAAGAAGCATAGTGGTACATAAAGCTCAATTCCATTGGGATACCATGGATAATGTTAATACATTCCTCCTCATCATCTCACCAAATAGGTGGTAAAACTGGTGCTTACATACCAATTTCAGTCAGTTAAGGACCACTCTGGGGTAGAAACAGAGGTGCGCTTTTGGGTTCTAAAGTGTTTTTGGATCAGGAATGACTGCCTAAAAGCCCAACAGTTGAAATGATGGTCCCCAATGCAGCAAAGTTCACAGGTGGGTCATTTAGACAGTGATTGAATCATAAGCGTTCTGATCTTATCAGTGGATTAATCCACAAAATGGACTGATACCATTGACATCTGAGCAAATTACTGGGAGGTAGCACCTGGTTGGAGGAAGTACGTGCTGCAAGGGTTTATCCTTTCCCTGCCCGCCTCCCACACCCACCTGCGGCTTTCTGTTACGAACCCAGCATCTTTCCTCCACCATGACATTTCTGCAAAGGAGTCAGCTGAACATGGATGGAAACCTCTGAAACTATGGGCAAAAATACATTTTTCCTCCTTTAAGTTATTCTTATCTGGTATTTTTGGTCACAGCAATGAAAAACTAAATCATAGAGATAGTTCCTGAAGTGTAGGTCACATCCATAGTACAAAGTTCCTGGCTTCTTTCAAGCTTTATTCAAATGTCACCCTCTCTCAACATCTTTCTGATTGCTTTATTAGAATTTCAATCTGTGACTTTTAGACACCATTCTCCTCACCTCTGCCTCATATTCTATTCTAACATGGTCTACAATTAATTAGTTAATTAATAATTTCTTTCACTAGAATTTAGGGTCAATGGTGGGAGTCTTCTCTCAGTAATATATTCTCAGCATCAGTAACAGCAAAAGGCTCATGGAAGACCTTGGTTAAATATCTGTTGAAAGAATAGAGTAATTCAGTTCAAATACAGCATCTATAAATATCCTCCTTGACTACCTAATCTGTGGTGATCAGGCACTTTCCTATTGCCATATTTTATTTAAACTCCAGTTTTAATGTTTACTCTTAGGCTCATTCTTCTGTATCACTAAGTATAAATTCCATGACACAAAGAACTTGAATTTCTTATGTAGTTTTTGTTTTCAATACCTAGAATTGGGTCTGGCACATAATAGTTGATTTGTAAATATATGTTGAAGAAATAAAGGTATTAGTGAACAAAAGGGCCATGGGTTCAAATTCAGCAGTTGCTGTAGATGGCAGAAGCAAAACCCAAGATTAAAAAATGAAGGTTCCTGGTTGCATATCTGGAATAAATGAAAGAACTGTGTCAAAAAGTCATTTGTACCCTTATATTTATTGCAGCACTATTCACAATAGACAAGCTATGAAAGCAACTTAACTCTCCATCCACTGATGAATAGATAAGGAAAACGTAACATATTTGTTGAATATCATTCAGCCATAGAAAAGACAAGTTCTGTCATTTGTGACAATATGGATGAAACCGAATATCTTTGCGTTAAGTGAAATAAGTCAAGCACAGAAAGAAAAGTACTATATGATCTCGTGCATATGTGAAATCTAAATTAAATCTCATAGAGGATCAGAATAGAATGGTCATTACCAGAGGCTGGTGAGAGTCCAGTGAGGAATGGGGAAAAGTTGATTGTTCTAAGGTATAGTTAGGAGTAAGACGTCTTGCTGTGCTATGGCGGAGTGGATGACTATAGAGATTGTGTATCGCATATCTCAGAAAGCTAGAAGAAATGATTTTGAGTATTTTCATCATAAAGCACTGATAAATATGTGAGAAGATAGATATATTTAATCTGGTTCCACAATGTATATATGTCCTAGAAAAATCACAAAGTGCCCCCATTAACATGTACAATTTTTATGTTTTTATGTATCAGTTGAAAAGTAAAATGATTTTTAAAATAAAAGGATGAAGTTATGGGTATGGAAAGTGTTCATATTTATTGCACGAACATCTCAAACAGAAACAGGTAACTTGTAGATTTACAAGGGAATTGAAAGCAATTTGACTTATCTCTAAACAATTTTAGAACATCTTTCATTGAAAACGCCCTATTTTTAGCATTTAGAACACATCTAAGGGCTGAGAGTGTAGCTCAGTGGTAAAATACTTGCCTAGATGGCCACATCTGAATCAGCTCTCAGCCTTTTCTATGTAAATTGAACCCTGCCAGGTGACATGCCCCACATCCTCCCAACCAGTCTCAACCAGAGCTCCCAGTTGCCATCCATGCTCTTCAGAGAGATGTACCAGGAAATCAGAACTGTTTTCATGAGTACAGAAAATCTGTGTCAATTACCCAGACAGTCTTTCTTAAATCTAATTGGCTATCTAATGGTTAGTGAGGAAAAACAGCAGGATAAAAATATACCAAGATAAGCTAATGTTTCTGTCAGCTTTTTCACCGCTGTGATGAAATGACCCAAACAGAACAACTGTAGAGGAGGAAAAGTTTATTTGGGGGCTCATGGTTTCAGAGGTGTCAGTCCATACACAGCTAGCTCCATTCCTCAGGGCTCAAGGTGAGGTTGAACATCAAGGCAGAAGAGTGTGGTGGATGGAGGCAGCTCACATTGGTGATCAGAAAGCAGAGAGAGACTCCACTGGCCAGATACAAATATACAGCCAAAAGCCACACCCCCAATGGCCCATCTCCTTCAGCCACACCTCACGTGCCTTCAGTTACCACTCAATTAATCCCATCAGGTGATTAAGTCACTGATTGGGTTAAGGTTCTCCACACATCTAAGAAAAAACCTGATTCAAATATTTTAAAACAATTAAGAAAAATGGTTTTTCTTTTCAAGGATATTGCTCTTTAGTGTATCTAAATATTCAATAATCAAGTTGAAATCTGTTTAGATTTACTCCTGTTTTCTGCTAGTCATTTTACTTTTTGCATTTTTACATTTCTATAATCCATACTGTTATTTTCTGTGAAAGTTCTAAAAGTCTGTTTTTGAATTTTTTTTCTTTTTTTTCCAAACGGACATCCAATTGTGATACTATTTGTGAAAAAGGATATGTCTCAATTGAGTTGTCTTTTGTCTTTGAATTTCTTGGTATTTTTGTCAATGATATATTTTAAGAAATTTTCAAAATCTAATTCTTAATTGTTGATATTCATGAAAACAAGTGAATTTTCTGTATTATATTTTGTCCATTGACTTTTCTTATGTGTGCTTACATGTCATATGCAAATCGAGATAATTTATTTCCTACTTTCTAATTTGTATACTTTTGACTTTTTTCCCCTTACTTTCTTGTGCTTATATAGGACTTCCAATATGATATTGGCTAGGATTGTTGAGTTCATTGTGCCTTGTTTCTGATCTTAGTGGAAAGTGCCCTCTCTCTAAACATTGAAATGTTAATGAACATTTTTATTTTGTAGATATTGTTTATCAATCTGAGGAATTCTTGTGTAGTCCAAGTTTGTTGAGAATTTTTAGGATGAATGAGTATTGGATTGTGTAATACTTTTATAATGTATTTTCATGATTTTCTTTTCTAACTTACTGATACTCTTACTAAATCATATTGTTTTTTGAAAGTTAAATCAGTCTTTTATGTCAGAAGTAAACCATAATTGGTCATAATCTAGAATTCTTTACATGCGAGGCTGGTTTTGATTTGCTAATAGTTTATTGGGGATTTTTTAAAGTAGACTTTATTTTTAGAACATTTTAGATTGACAGAAAAATTGAAGTGTTACCATGAGTTCCAATATATTCCTTCACCCAATTTCCCTTATTATACATTAATATGGTACATTTGTTATAATAAATTAGTCAATATTGACACATTACTATTTACTAAAGCATTCTTTATTCAGATTTTCTTTGATTTTACTTAATGTCATTTTCTTTTTCAGGATTCCATCTTGGACTTGCTACATTTACTTGTCATTTCTCCTTAGGCTTCTCCTGGCTGGGACAATTTCTCATACTTTTCTATTTTCTGAGCACCTTGATAGTTTTAGGCAGCCCTGGTCAGGTATTTTGAATGGTAACCTTCCGTTGAAAGTTTGTCTGATATTTTTCTCGTGATTAGAATGGAATTATAGCTTTTGGGGAAGAGAGCACTGTGATGGGCTGACAGATCTGCTCCAGGAGAATGTTATAGGCTGGACTACAAGGGAAATGACTGAACAGACTCCATTTTGCTCTGAGACTTTGTTATGTAGGAAATAAGCTTCTCCCATGGGAACGTCCTACCTCTGTACCCATCAACAATTGCTTAGCTTCTCCCATGGGAGCACCTCACCTCTGTGCCCATCATCAGTTACTTAGCGTGACATGTTAAGCAATAAAAAATGACAATCTTATGTAATGAAAAATTGCTCTCTTTTGATTCCTATTGCTCCTAAACAATGTACCATGTGAACGGTGAGGTGATTGTATGGATGTTAGTAACCATTCTTTAGTTTGTACCTAGGTAAGGGTCATTTTGACCCACTTGCCCCTCTGTCGATGATCTCATGATGTTAGTTTGTAATTTCAAATCATAGCCACAGACACTTACGATTGATGTGATTTTTGGTATAAGAACCTCTACAACCATATAGTCAGGGCTGTTTTCCCAATAGTCATTTTTTGGGGCATTGTGTGAGACAGTCAGCTGGTTGGCTTAACAAAGACTCTCAGATTTGAACTTCTCAGGGGTGATCAGTCTATTCTTAAGTTGCACCCATAACAAGCAGTGAGTGTCATTTCCATGAGGTCACATCAAGGCAGTGTCAATCAGCATAACATCACTCTTGCTTGATATTCATGGTGGTGATCTAGGCAGTGTTTGCCAAGTTTCTCCACTGAGAATTTACTCAATAAAGTTACACTGTAAAGGTATCCTTTCCCATTCAGTACTACACATAGCTCACATATAAGGAGTGGAAATTTATGCTTCCTTTCCTTGAGTGTATAATATCACCACCAATAATTTGCAGTTCTTCTTAAAAGGAGATTTTTCTCTTCTCCTTTATGTATTTATTTATTGGGGATTTTATACCTATTTCCATGCTATGATTTGCATGTGTCTCCCAAAATTCATGTGTTGGAATCTTAATCCCCATTCCAAGAGTGTTGAGAGGTGGAATCTGTGAGAGGTGAGTGGGTCAAGAGGACTCTGCCTTCATGGGCTGGATTAATGCTTTTACTATGAATGTGAGTTAGTTATGGCAAAAATGGATTCCTGAAAAAAGGATGAGTTCATCCTCTCTTCCCTCTTGCTCTCACCCTCTCTTGACCTTCCACCTTCCACCACGGGATGAAAGAGCACGAAGGCCCTCACTGATTCTGGTGCCATGCTCTTTGACTTCCAAGCCTTCAGTGCAATGAGCCAAATAAATTTCTGTTCATTACAAGTTGACCAGATAGTGGAACTCTCTTATAGGAGCAGTAGACAGAATGAAAGATTAGGAGACATACTGACTTTCATATTTGTTCCCCTTGTTGCCTTCATCTGGTTTAGATCTTAGAGTAATGCTGATTGTATAGAATAAATTAGGAAGAGGTTTTTCTGCTCCTGTTTTTTCAGAATCTATTTTTTGAAATATATTTTTAGAGAAATGGTATTATTTCTTCTTTATGTCTGATAGAAATCAGCAGTAAAAGCATCTAGGCCTTGTGTTTTGTTTTCAGTTTGGTTTTCAAAGTTGACTATTTATTGATTTGATTTCTTTGATACTGGGCTGTTTCTTCTTGTGTGATTTTTGATAATTTACATCATTCAGGAAATGGTCCACATAGTTTAAGCAGTAAAAGGGCAGATAGTTGTTTGTAGTATGACTTTATTGTCTTTATAAAGCCCATGGAATGATTATTTTAACTAATATTTCATATTGTTATTGACATATCTTTTTAGATCATCTGACTAGACATTTATTAATTGCACTGATTTTTTTTCATATAACCAGCTTTTTCTTTAATTGACTTTTGCTATCCTGTGGTCAATTTCACTTAATTTCTTCTCTAATTTTTATTATTTTTGCTTTTCTGCTGGCCTTAGGCTGAATTTGCTTTTCTTTTACTAAGATAGAAAATTCATAGTTAATTTCATGATTTTATTCTTTTCTAATATATGCATTTAATGCTACACAACTCCCTCTAATTATTACTTTTGCTACCTCCCACAGTAAGTTTTAATTATATTTCCATTTAATTAAATGTTTTAAAAATCTCTTAAAAATTTGCATGGCCCATAAATTATTTAGAAATTTGTTTTTCAAATTTTAACTATTTGGGGAGGGATCCAGTTATCTCTCAATTATTTGTTTCTAGTTTAATTTCAGTAGGACCTGATGATATACTTTGTATGATTTCAAGTTTTTGAAAACTTGTGAAGGTTTATTCTGTGGTTCACAGTGTGTTTTTTCTTGGAGAATGCTTTTTCTGTAAGCTTGAGAAGAATTTGTATTCGACTGAATGGCATATTCTATGAATCAATTAGATCAAGTTGACTGATGGGTGCTTTTCAAGTTGTGTATGTTACTATGAATTTACTGCCTGCTTCATCTATCAATTACTAAAGGAAAAGTGTTGAAGATTCAAGTTATGAAAGTGTATTTTTCTGGTTTTTATTAGATTTCTCTTTATGTGTTTTAAAGATCTGTTCTTAGATAATCGCACATTTAGTTTGTGCTTTTATTTTCATAAAATAATTAATCCCTTTATATGTGTTCATTCTGCATCTTTATATTTTGTGTAATTATTGATATAGTTGGGGTAATATACAGCATGATTTGTTAGTATTTTTTGTTAGTATTTATAGAATTTATTTTTTATTTCTCTACCTCCTCTTTCTATCTTTGATGATATTATGTAAATCCATTTAATATACTCTTTTAGTGTAACACTGTACTTCTTTTTTTTTAATGTAGTGGTTGCCTTAGAGCTTACAATATGCATTTTCAACCAAAGACCACTGTACTCTCCTGCATGCAGTGTAGGTATCTTCTAATAGTTTTCCAAGTTCTCATTTATACCTTGTGAAATTGTTGGTATTCATTTTATTTATTCAAGTGCTGTTATCATCTAATATTGCCATTAATATTGTCTTCAATAGTTTCCTTTTAGAAAACTAAGAGTAAAAAAGAAAAATTTTCCTTCTTTGACACTCTTCCTTTCTCTTTCGTGTCTCATTTTCTTCTCACTTTTTTTCTTCCTGAGAAGGTTTCCTGTTTCTTGCAGGACATGTCTTTGAGACAGGGTTTCATTCAATTTTGTTTGTCTAAGCAAATGTTTTTCTATTTATAGCCATAATTCCTTTTTATTTATGTTTTAGGATAGCATTTTTTTCCTTTAAACATTTTAAATATTACACTTCATACTCTTCTTGCTTGCATTTTACCTGAAGAGAAATCCAATGAATTTCTGTTTTTGTTTTTGTTTTTATTTTTTGTTTGGTTTTTTTTTTTTTTTTTTTTGGTGGGAGGGGGACGGGGACCAGGGATTGAACTCAGGGACACATAAGCATTGAGCCACGTCCCCAGCACAAAATACTTTTTATTTATTTATTTTATTTTGAGACAGAGCCTCCCTAAGTTGTTGAGGTTGGCTTTGAATTTGTGATCCTCCTGCCTCAGCCTCTGGAGCTGCTGGGATTATAGGCATGCACCACTGCATCTGGTTTCTTATCCTTATTCCTCTATAGCTGTATAAGTAAGGCAATTATTTTTCTATATTCTTTCAAAATATTTTTTTTCTTTGTTTTTAGTTTTCTGTAATTCGAATATGAGATGGCTAGGTATTACTTTATTTATTCACCTATTTATTTTTGGGTACTTATCCTACTTGATATTCTCCCAAAGTCTGTGCTATTTATCTCCTCTTAGTTTTTGCAAAATTTCAGATATTTTTACTTCAAATATCTTTTCTGTTCTGTTTTCCTTTCTTCTTGTTGTATTTTCTTAAAATATTTTCTTAGTTGTGTATGGACACAATACCTTTACTTTATTTTTATGTGGTACCGAGGATCAAACCCAGTGCCTCACAGGTGAGAGGAGAGCACTCACCCACTGAGCTACAACCCCAGCCCTCTTCTTGCATCTTAATTATGCATGCTTTATTCTTTGATATTATCCCACAGTTCTTGGTTTGCTTTTATTTCCTTCGTGTTTTTGTTTGGAAATTTTTAATTAACTTATCATCGAGATTATGGTTTCTTTCCTTGACTATACTTTAATTGATGACATCAGAAGGCATTCTATTTCAGTATATTTGATTTGTAGAATTTGTTTTGATTCTTAAAGTTTCCATTTTCCCTACTAATATAGTTTATCAGTTTTTACATGTTGCATGCTTTTTTTCCCATTAGTATTTAACATGTTAATCATAATGACTTTTTTTTTTTTAACTTGGCAATTCAAACATAGATATGTTTGAGTCTGATTTTTTATCTTTTTCTGGCCTGTCTTGTAATTTTCAGTTGAAAGCCAGACATGTTTTATTGAATGATAAAAAGTGAGGTGAATAGGCGACTGATGGTGTTATGGGCCAGGCTGTATGGGCAATGACCAACCAGATGCCATTTTGCTTTGAGACTCCACATCATATAGTAAGTGCTTCTCCCTTGCGAACACCCCACCCTTGTACTTAGCAAAAGTTGCTTAGCAATAGCAATTCATATACAATGCAAAGTTGTTCTCTTTGTTTTCCATTTTTCTTGGGCAGTATATGGCAGTGTACTGCAATCATGTAAGATGTTAACATTTGTTTAAATGTCAGTAACCATTCTTAGATTATGCAACCATTCTTAGACTCATTATGACCCACTTCCCCTTCTACTTATGATCTTAGGGCTCATGATTTTTGTTTATGAGATTAAATCATAGCAACCATCACTTATAATTAATGAGCTGATATGTTTTACTTGTGATCTATAAAAGATTTCCTCTGATTCTTGGAGGGGGTCAACGAGTGCAAACCTGCAGTTTGCCTCTCGGCTGACCGGATGGTAAACAAAGACAGTTTCATATCCTTGCATTAAGATCACCTCTGTGATTTATTGCAATCTTGCCATAACAATGGGAGTATTTATTTTAATCTGGTGAGGACTTGTGTTTAACATTTGCTTGCAGCTAAAGGTACCAGAGACTTTTAAGTTTTTGTCCTGTACTTTTTTTTTTTAAACTCCCTGAGTTTGAATTTTCTTAACACTACTTCAGGGAGAGACAATCTGTGTATTTCAACTCTTTCAGCTGCAATTGATTGTTTTTATACCAGAGACTTGCTCTCGGAAAGGTCAGATATGGGACAAAGAAGTTTTCTCTAATCTTATCCAGTCTTTAAGTGGGTCTGTGTCAGAGCATGTGACTTTCACAAGTTTTCATCAACATAGACCCCCACTCCCACTTGCACCCTTACTCCTTCCCTGGCTGCCCTGTCCCCAATATTTTTCTTTGAAATTTTGTCCTTAATTGACTTTGTTTTTAATTCACAACCTCATCCTGAGCCATGAGGCCTTTCTAGAATCTTCAATGGGAAACTGGTGGAGGATTTGGAAGGAAAATTGGATCTGTGAAGGTTTCCCTAAGACCGCAGAACCCCAGAGTTTCCTTAGTCTCAAATTAGCCCATACTCTGTGTCCCCAGCCATTCTTCCAGATTAGGTATGTTAGTTGACAGCTCTAGCAATATGTTCTTGGGTCCAAGGAATGTAATTTGATTTTCACACATTTTTGTTACCCTAGGGATAAGATTGATGACTTTTGATTACTTAACATGTCAAAGATGAAACATGAAATCAGCTTCTTAATTTAAAAAAAAAAATTGTTTAAAAATTTGTTTAATTTTATTGATTTGTTCCATTTCTATATTCCTTTTGCACTTCTAATTTTTTTTCCATTTTAGAATCTACTTTATTTGGAAAATGCTTTTGTTTAATACAGAAAACTAATGTGATTAATTCTATTTCATGTTTTTAATCTTTTTCTTACATCTTCTGAATACTGCTTTTAATTTATTTATATAGAATAGTTTATATAATTTTTTATATTGAGTAGTTTTACATATTGAATAGTTTATAGCTTATCAGACTTATATTGCATTATTTCTACTCATTCTTTCTTAAACAATATACATAGATCTTATTGGATAATTCAAAATATTTTTTGTTATTATTATTATTATTATTTTGAATGTTGGGAATTAAACCCAGAACTTTTCGTATGCAAAGCACATGCTTTAGCACTGAGCTGCACCCCACCCCTAAATATTTTATGAATTAATAATAGAAATAAATATTTTAATCTGTTTATGCTCTTTACCCCAAAATGTATGAATGACTATATTCAACATTTTTCTAATGTTTCTTAGTTAAATATGTATTCATATTTTAGTGGACATTCAATGCATATGAAATAATATATTGGTTATCATATACAATCCATTATAATCACAACTTTATCTGATTTCATGGAATAAAATCTTGAATAATGATAGATTTTTATTTAGGTATTCTGATCTTCCTGTTTATATTTAACTTCAAGAACTTAAGTTTTATTTATTCATGTATACTGTGCCACATTATAGAAAACATGGGAAAAATTTAACTTTTTATTTTATTTTTACAGTGCTCAACTTCCTATCTTTTAGAGTATGTAGTTGATAAATATTTTCACCTACTAAATCCTGAGTTTGAAAATGCGGAATTCATTAAATCACCTGTGTTCAAATTGATTTTACACTAAAACAGTTCTGCCTACAGTTTAAATTAATATGTGTGGTTCCCATACTTCATAAAGAATTTATCCAACTTATATGTTTGTGTTGGCTTTAATATGTATAATGACAGTGCATTTCACTTCTTACCTGTTATAGCAGGTAAGTTCAACCCTTTTTATGCACTTCTAATTTATCATTCTAAGAGCAATTCTCTAAGTAATCCAGGAAAGCATTGGAAAACACCAACTGATTATATTTATCTTTTCTCATTTGCCATTATTATTTTGGGAGTGTGTGGAATATTGAAATATATAAAATATCTTGAAGAAACTATTTTGCATTTAAGAGAGCAGGGATTAGATACATAGACAAGACATTTTTCTTTTTCTGATTACCATCATTGTAATCAGACAGTTCAATTGTATCCTGGAATGAATCATTTTATCAATGTTTAATATATTCAGAAATATACACGTAAATATCTTCAGAATCTTGAATCTTGGTTGTATTCATTACTATCTTTGCAAATTTACTGCTACTGTAGAACAGAGAAAATTGAAAATTGACAGGGAATCTATTAAGCGAATACTAAAATAAAATTGCATATTATATTTTTGCCTAAAAGTAGATGAAATGAAACATTCTGACTCTGAAATTCTCTGACCTGTTATCATTAGAAACTGTGTGAGAACAATGTGCACAGTATATAATTTCTTGAGAAAAAGAGAAGGATTTTTGATTTTGAAATTGCTTTAGTTCTTACATATTGGAGTTCTTAAATATTAAGATAATAATATAAAGTGAAGCTAAAATAACAAATAAGCATGCTGCCTGGGAAGAAATTTTTAATTCCAACAGTAGGATAGAAATCTAACTGATATAAAAGACAACAAAATTAATTCACGATAAGGGATATTCTCCAGAAATAACCGATAACAAATATGAATTATGGCTTCCTGAAGGAGTAGTCTAAATAAACGTTTCAAAAGTGCACTTATATACATATGTGTACTCCCCCCACACACTGATAAAGCTAACAAAAGTATGATGAATTTTACATTGGTTCAGAAAACAATATAAATTGTAAATAATCCTGCTTTATGTATTTTTTAAGTGACATAATTTAAAAATATTAAAATAATATAAATATCTTAAACATGACTTTTTATGAAGTCATGAGGACAATTTGTTTGTCTTAATTGTTGCAATGTGCAAGTAATTTCTCTTGCTCTGAAGTGCTAGAGAGAAACTTCTTACCAGTAGACAATGATGTCAGAAACGATTACCTGAGAAGGTTTAGTTTTGGGTTTTTGTTTTAAATATTATCCATGGCATTTCTTTACACAATTCTAGAGTTGCAAAATTTTCTGTGAACTAACTTATAATGATATCTAGTTATAATTATAAAATTAATTTACGAATGATGTAGTTGTTTTAAGCAATTAATAAAAAGAAGTTCCCATACATACACATGGAGACATGAAAACCAACTCACAATAATCTAATTATTACTATCTTTAATTATACACTTTCTTTTTATTTCCACTATTTGAAAAGCTTTATTCTATTCTCTCTACCAATATTTGTCTCATTTCCTTTGGTGCTATCAACTACTATTTCCATGAAATATGCCTTGGAAAATCCCAACCACTCTGAATTCTTTTAGTTGAAACTTTTTTTTTTTAAAACTCAATGCTAGCCAAATAGTTTGATAATGGAGTATGATATTAATTAAATGTTCAGGTTATCCATGGGTTTTCTCTCTGTTCCCTACAAATTGTGAAATGTTTCCTGAAAAGCCTATGTTATTTCAGCTGGATTTCCTTTCCTGTGTCAACATAACAGAGAAATAAATATTAAGGAGAAAAAATTGAGTTTGGCTCTTAGTTTCAGGCCGTGGTTAACTCTTGAATTTGGGCCTGTGGTGACCCAGAACATCGTGGCAGAGAGTGTGTGGTACAGCAAAGCTGTTCACCTTGTGGGGCCAGGAAGTAAAGAGATTGAGGAAGGGCTGGAATCCATCCCCAATAGCACCTTAAAGCGCATGGTTCCAATGACCTGACTTGCTCTAACTGGGTCCTCTTAAAGGTTCCACAGCTTCCCAAGAGCATCACAGGCTGGCAGTCAAGTCTGTAGAACATGGATCTTTGAGGGACACAGAAGATTCAAACCATAGCAATGATTATTTATTTATTTTTTGGTATCATGGGTTGAACCCAGGGGCACTTAACTACTGAATCACATCCCCAGCCCCTTTAAAAAAAAAAAAAAAAAAAAAAAAAAAAAAGGACTTTTAAGGGTTGCTTAGGGATTCACTAAGGCTGGCCTTGAACTTCTGATCCTCCTGCCTTAGCTTCATGAGACATTGGAATTATGGGCATACACTATTGTGCCCAGCCATAGTAAAAATTATTTAGAGATAGTTTTACTGATATTAGAGACGCATTACCTCTGAGCTATGTAGGGCTTTAACTTTTGAAATGGTTTTAGTGAAAGATCACTTACTATATTCCTATGTTATTAGAAGAAAACTGCTATAAGATAAATTTTCTAGCATTGACTTAATCTAATTTTGAGTAAATAATATGAAAAACTTAGAAAAAATAATCTGACAAACTAAAACAAACTTGTATCCTAAAATATTTATCAGTTTATTAATTTAATAAATATGTGCTAACTACCAATCATGTGCTTAATAGTTTTCTACAAATGAGGGAAATACCAATAAATATGATAGATGAAATAAAATCCCTAACTTTGAATTGCTTCCTAGTATAACTGTGGCATTTAATAAATACTTGAAATTATAATCAATTTTAAAAGTATTTCATCGTGTCTCCCCTCCCCAGATAATTTGCCATTCCATCTGATAGTGTTTAATCCCGCTTGCCCTCACTAATTTGAAATGCCTCCTTTCATGGACACTGTTTCCATATTCTGGTTCATTTGGGGACACTCTGTCACTTGTCCTTCTGTGCTTTCTGTCACTCTTTTAGTTCCAAGGCCGCTCATCATTAGAATGCCTGCGTGGCTCTTCCCTAGGGGCAGCTGTTGCTATTCAGCATTAGAATCGAACAGGTATTTTCATTCCTCTAAAATAAAATGCATTCCAGACGTCAAAGGAAGAAGCATATATTTTACTAAGAATATACTTTAAAGGAAGGGGGAAGACTTTGGGCAGTAATGGTTAACAGTACCATGAAACATTTCTCCTCTACCAAAAATTGATTTCCTTTTATTCCCTCCCTCTTGAAACCCCTGCTGACTTTCCCTAACTTCCTGCCTTTTTGGCTCCATCTTTCAGCTTCCTTAAATTTTTAATTCTGGGCCCCTGCATGTTTTCATTTTACATGTAAATTTATTTAGTTCTGCCTGGGCTCTTACAAAGCCATCAATTAATATTCTTTAAGAATGTGAATGATCTTTATGCCAAGAATGAATTTGTATTTAGCAATGCAATATTAAAATTATGAAAATCCTGCCCCCTGACTTAGAACATGCAGGGTAATGGTTGAAGAGTGGTAATAAAAGGAGCATGGGTTACAAATAACAAAAGAAGTGATTTTTGTCAATCTTAAATGCAACTGGAGAACAAAAGGTTTTCCTCCCCCACATAAAATGTATCATGTGGGGAGTACTGACCACCGGTGTGACACACTGTGTGCCTGATATATTATTATCTCTATTTAACATGTGAAGATGCCGAGTTCAGAAAGAGCATATGTTTTTCAAGGGCATGTTACAAGTAAGTGACAAAACTGACTTTGAATCTATGTCTGATCCAAATAATTGGAACATTTGCTTTGTTTAAAGTATGCTCTAATGTCTGAAAAATCAAGTGCACACTCATTAATCTCTAGTATATGATTTCTTCTATATATTTAATTTTTCTCCAGAAAGTCTTTAGCATCTGATGGATATACTTAATAAGATTAGACACACAGATCCATACAAATATATGCCTAAAAGAGTTCTGTATTTATTTGCTATATTCTCTATAGACCTGTGGTAATTAGTTTTATGTGCCAACAGGCCTACACTATAGTACCCACTGATTTTAATCCAACGCTCTTCTAGGTGTTGTTGTCTTGGTAGTTTTTAAAAGCGGCTAATGTGTGGTTGTGTGTTACACTTAGTTGACTCTGAGTGAAGAATTATACCTTCAACAATGTGGGTGGGCCTCATCAAATCAGTTGAAGTCCTTGAAAGCAAAATCTAAGGAAAAATTATCGCACTTTCCATATTTAAAGAAATACTAATACTGTCTGTTACAAAAGGGACTGTTGTCTTATTTAAAGTATAAATCCAAGGATTATAGCAGAGTACTTGGAAGGCAAGGGTACATTGTGCTGACTCAAAGACAAAATTCTTTATAGATAATAAAAGACAAATTATTTGTGTTTGTAAAAAGTCAAAGATGCGTGATGTATTTGATTTCATTTAGACATACAAGGAATATTAGCAGAGCCATTGAAAATCGATCTTCATAAATCTGAGTTATTTGATTATATCTTCACATGTGTATTTCTGTCTTACAATAATGTAATGATAAATGTAGATTCATCAGAATTACTGGTGGAATAGCAGAGAGGACATATACAATTATTCAAAGATGTAGCATTTATCTGCATTTAGTATGCAATATTAAAATGCAGGCAAAGCACATATTATTTTTAAAAATATCAGAGTCAACAAATGAACCATGCTTCTCCTTTCCAAAAAGAAGACTGACTTCCTCTTTGAGAATTCTCAAATTAAACATTTATAGATTATAGTGGTCTGAGATTTATCTAACCCCTTCTACTTCTCCTTACCATATTGGTGGTTTAATCACAGACTGGATTAGAGCAGGAATCACCAGATGAATTACATCCCACATGATAAAATGAAAGTCACAGTTACTATGAAGGAAATGAAAGGAAACCTCTTTCCCTGAAGAGTCTCAGGATTGCTGTCAGGAGGCTGTTGTTCTGGGCCTGTTACTGTATCGCTCTTTCTGTGTTTGACAATAGCATCCTGAACTACTTAAATCTCAATTCTATATGTAAAGTCACTAAAATATCTAAAGGACAAAAAGACACTTCCCAAATTCACTAACAAAGTAGCATCTACAATAATAGTAAATAATAAAATAATCGAGTAACTGAATGGAATTCATAATTTACCTTTTTGAACCAACATAAGGACATCATCCTATATAATATCTGATCTCATAATTCTGTGATCCCAGCTGTCACTTAACTAATTGATAATCCAATGCGCTGCTGGTTATTGGTACATTACAGAAGATTCTGCCATCGTGTATTTTTATTAGACTAGCAGATATTGTATGGGTCAATACCAACACTACTACAGTGAGTTCTCATAAAACATCTCATTAGTATCTGAAGGGCTCAGGGCAATAAAATCACGTTGGCTAGTAATTTCAGTTTTTTCTAAAACTATATTTCATAAAGCCCAAAGCCTAATTAAGAGTTTTCGCTCTTCCTCTTGCTTGATGTCTTTGTCCCTCTGTGTCTCTCTGTCTCTTTCTCTCCCCTTCTCTGACTCTGTCGGTTTGTCTCTCACAAAGGCACAATTGCATTCCTTCAGACACTTTTTTTTTTTAAGGTTCCCCGGGATTGAACCCAGGGGCATTTAACCACTGAGCCACATCCCCTGCCCTTTTCTATAACTTATCAGAGACAGGGTCTTGCTGAGTTGCTTCGGACCTTGCTAAGTTACTGAGGCTGGCTTTGAATTCATGATCCTCTGCCACAGCCTTCCGAGTTGCTGGGATTACAGTTGTGTGCTACCATCCCCCGTCAGACACTCATTTTGAAACTGGCAATAAAATTGAATCATTGGAATCTGACTGTCCTCCTATTTTTTTAATCGTCAGAATCACAATGAATGGCTATAATTAGAATGGCTATAATTCTAATGTTTTATATCTGAATTAAATTATTCCATATGTAAAATTAGTCAGTTATTAAGTGTTGTGTCCCAGGGGAAAGCCTGCCTAGAATGTTGGACTTAGGACCTCTCACAAGCTTTTCCTTTTTGAAAACAGTGACCATATTGGCAACAGTGGTCAAAGTCAACATTGTTTTCAGAATTCCAATATTTATCCAAAATCTTGGAACAATTCAAGGAGAATTATTCAATAAATGTTTCTTTAGTAAGAAATGCTAATTTGTGGTATTTTAACATATTTTGTTCCCATACCTTTCAACACTGTGGGCAGTCAGTCTAGAAAACCTAAATCCCTGAGACTAGGTAGCTGTGAAAATCAGAAACCTAGGAGGTAGCAGAAATAGCAAGATAGGTTTGAGATCATTGTGACCAATTGACATGTTGGTCAGTGCCTTGAGAAATCCATCATCTGTATTTATTTTAATTTTATCTCAGAATAACTCTGTGTAAATAGTCTTATTTTGAGGACACATGTTGCAAATAATGAATTCTGATGGAGTTGCTGACCCCAGTTGGAGAGAATGATAGTCTGACCAAAAGCCTTCATGAATAGCTGGAGAAGAGATTTTACAGGCGGCACTGACATATCTTGGGGTTATAAAGAACACACATGAGTACTGGGTGTGTGCATATGCAGGTAAGACCTGAGAAGGAGTGAAATGCTCACCATCCGCTGAACATGAAGAGATATACAAGCAGAAAATGAGGCCCAGAGCTTGAAATTCCCATTGAAAAATTAAAATTAGTTATTAGTAAATACATACAGAACCTCCAGGCAAAGACTGGGAGAAATTTTGATGAGACATATTTGTCGGGGTCTTAAGTCCCCTTGCTCTTATCGTCCAGCAACAAGGGAAGGGGACACTCCCCAACAAGGCCAGAGCGGGATAGGTAGGGCTGACTGACCGCCTGCACCCAGCCCTCGGGGCAGAGGAGAATCAGACGTTTCAGGGAGACCAGTCACAGCAGGAACTCCTTTATTGAAGAAGTCACACAGCTTTTATGTAGGGTGGAGGCTAGGCGGGAATCAATCAGCTTAAAGGTCAGCAAGGCATGGGGGGTTCACGCAGGCAAGAGTCCCATAGGACTATATGGCAAGCACGAGCTGATCACGTTGGCAGAACTGTTGTTAACCAATCCCTGATGGCGGTCCGATTTATCATCATTAACCTTTGAAACCGCCTTTGAGCCTTGATCTTGCTCACTCGCCAGGGAGTAAGGAGTCAGCCTGAGTTAGTTAAACTGTCATTAGTCCCAACACATATTAAATCCCTATCTAATAATTACATAACCACTGAGCCAACCAGAGACTTTGGTGCTTGCACGTGACAAAGAATACGTCTTGTAAAGGAGAGTTCAGGAAGAGCACTAAAGAAATGAATAACAACTGTGACTACAATTCTCCAGCAGTTTCAAACCCAAACAAATTAGGTAAAAATAAAAATCTAATTTCCAAGGCTGCCATGTTCTATTAAATAAAATGTTCAATTTTCAACAAATAATATGAGATACAAAAAAATTCAGAAATGCAGGATCTGCATACAAGAATGCAAAAGTGAAAAGTCAAATGAAACTATTTCTCAGGGAGCTCTGATGTAGGACTCAGTACAGAAATATTTTAAAAGACCTATTAAAAATATGTTCAAATGACAAAAGATAAACCTATCTAGAAAACTAAAAGGAAGTATGGGAATAATGTTATAAGATTAGAGACTATCAATGAAGACATAAAATTAAATGAGGAAAGCAGAAATTTTGGAAAAAATTTGGAAAAGTATAATCACTGAAATTAAAATTTACCAGAGGAATTCAATGACAGATTTGAACCAGAAGATGAAGAAATCAGCTAACATGAAAATATATGGAGATTATTTAAATGAACATAACAGAAAAGAAAAAAGGCAAAACACAGAGAGTCTGAGAGACCTGAGGGAGATCATCAAGCATATCAGCAAATAGTCATTGGGAGTTCCAGAGGATAGGAGTGAAAGAGGCAGAAAGTTTATTTGAAGAAATCATAGCAACTGAAGTCCCAAATTTGATGTATATAATTAATCCGCACACCCATGCAACTTAATGATGTCCTAGTGAGATTAACTCAGTCATACAAATTTTACCTAAGAGTTGGACAGTTAGAAAATAAAGACAAGGAAACAATTTTGAAAGCAGTATGAAAAAAGTGACTTTTTAAAAAAATTTGTGAACATCTCCTTTGTTGACTTTAAAAAAAAATTTTAAATTTAGATTCATTGTGCACAAATGGGGTACAACTTTCATTTCTCTGGTTGTACACGGAGCATACCATTTGTGTAATCATATGTACTAGGGTAATGATATTTGTCTCATTCTATTATCTTTCCTTCCCCCCACCCCTTCCACACCCCTCATTTTCCTCTATACAATCCATCCTTCCTCCATTCTTGCCTCTCCCACCCCAATGATGTAACATCATCCACCTTAACAGAGAAATTATTTGACCTTTGGTGTTTTGGGATTGGCTTATCTCACTTAGCATGATAATCTCCAGCTTCTTTCATTTACCTCCAAATGACATGGTTTTATTCTTCCTTATGACTGAATAATATTCCATTTATATATATTTATCAGTTTCTTTATCCATTCATCAATTGAAGGGCATATAGTTTAGTTCCACTATCTAGCTATTGTGAATTTGGGTATAGGTCAAGGAGTGGGATAGCTAAATCAACTGGTTGTTTCATTCCAAGTTTTCTAAGGAATCTCCATATTGCTTTACAGAGTGACTGCAACCATTTGCAACTCCACCAGCAATGTATGAGTGTTCCTTTTTCCCTGTATCCTTGCCAACACCTATTGCTTGTATTTTTGATTATAGACATTCTAAATGGGGTGAGATGAAATCTAGGGTACTTTTTATTTGCATTTCTCCTAACATTGTCCTTGAAATGCTAGTAGAGCAATTAGATGAAAGAAATTAAAGGGATAAGAATAGGAAAAGAAGAACTCAAAATATCACTATTTGATGACCACATGATTCTATATTTAAAGGAGCCAAAAAATTCCACCAGAAAACTTCTAGGAGTCATAACTGAATTTAGCAAAGTAGCAGGATATAAAATCAATACTCATGAATCTAATACATTTCTATGCATAAGTGATGAATCCTCTGATAGAGAAATTAGGAAAACTACCCCATTCGCAATAGCTTAAAAAAATAATAAAATACTTGGGAATCAGTCTAATGAAAGAGGTAAAAGACCTCTACAATGAAAACTACAGAACACTAAAGAAAAAAATTAAAGAAAACCTTAGAAGATGAAAAAATCTACCATGTTCTTGGGTAAGCAGAATTAATATTGTAAAAATGACCATAATACCACAAGCTCTATGCAAATTAAATGCAATTTTAATTAAAATCCCAATCATGTACATCATAGAGAAAGCAATTATGAAATTCATTTGGAAGAATAAGAGATCCATAATAGCCAAAGCAATCCTAAGCAAGAAGAGAGAAGCAGGAGATATCACAATATCAGACCTTAAACTATACTACATAGCAATAGTAACAAAAATGGCATGGTATTGGCACCAAAATACACAGGTAGGACCAATGGTACAGAATAGAGGGCACAGAGACAAACCCACATAAAAAGTTATCTCATACTAGACAAATGCTCCAAAAATATATAACGGAGAAAAGATAGCCTCTTCAATAATTGGTATGGGAAAAGTGGAAATCCATATGCAGTAAAATGAAATTAAATCCCTATCTCTCATCCTGCACAAAACTCAACTCAAAGTGGATCAAGGACCTCGGAATTAGATCAGAGACCCTGCACCTAATAGAAAAAAAGTAGGTTCAAATATTCATCATGTCAGCTTAGGACCAGACTTCCTTAACATGACTCCCAAAACACAAGATCTAAAAGCAGGAATCAATAAATGGGATAGATTCAAACTAAAAAGATTTTCTCAGCAAAGGAAACAATCAACAAAGTGGAGAGCCTACAGATTGGGAGAAAATTTTTGCCATACGCACTTCAGATAGAACACTAATCTCCAGAATTCATAAAGAACTTACAAAATTTTACACCAAGAATACATATAACCCAATCAATTAATGGACTAAGGAAATGAACAGACACTTCACAGAAGATCTATTTTTTCATTCATTTATATTGATATACATGTTCTTTGCACAACCCTAACCTCACCCTACCCCTAAAATGTACTCCTACTTCTAACACTACCACAAAGGTCAAAAGTCCTTGCACATATAATCATGGGCATTTAGATGGAAAACATCAATATTTTGACAAGTACATTTATATAAAATATATTTTATATATAAATACATTGTCATGTTTGAATCCATGATTTAGGAGTAATTTCAACTGTTAGCACACAGATACTCAGAATCCCATCCAATTGTGAAAGCACATATATTTATATGGATTTTCCTTCAAATTTCACCAATATTTTCATTGCATTATTCTTTTACATTGATATAAGTTTATTCCCTAACCCTATCCCTGGACCTACTCTTCAATATACTCCTACCTCTAACACTACCACAAAATACAAAAACAAGAATATATAATCATAGAGAATTATAAAAATCATAGATATTTTGACTGGTACATTTACATATCACATATAATATCATATATGTAAGTATATTTTTATGTATGAATCCATGACCCAGTATTAATCCCAAATGTCAGAACACAGCTACTCAGAAACTATGCTACTGAAAAAACATATATAATCATAGAGGTTTTCCCATATAATTTTACCTATATTTTCATATACTTATCCATTTATATCTACATATCCATTTATATCTATATATGTGTTCATTTCCTAACCCTAACTCTTGCCATAAGCCTCATGATACTCCTAACATGAACACTACCACAACACCCAAAGGTCCTTGTTTGTAAATCATGGTCACTTATATGAAAGTCAAAGATATTTTGACAGGTAAATTTATATACTCACATATAATATTTTATATACATATTATATATTTTTTTTCTTATATATCCATGGAACACTTTTTTATTATTTATTTATCATTTAATTTTTTAGGGACTACATTTTGATTCATTGTACACAAATGGGGTACATCATTTTGTTTCCATGGTTGTACATGATGTAGACTCATACCATTTGTGTAATCACACATGTATATAGGGTAATGATGTCTGTCTCATTGCACCATTTTTCATACTCCCCTCATTTCCTTCTACATAATCCATAGCTCCTCCTTTCTTCTCTCCCTCCCCACACCACCCACCCATATTATATATCATTCTCCACTTATCAGGGTAAACATTCGACCTTTGGATTTTTGGAATTGGTTTATTTCACTTAGCAAGATATACTCCAATTTCATCCATTTATTTTCAAATGCCATAATATTATTCTTCTTTATGGCTGAATAATATTCCATTGTGTATATATATTATATCACAGTTTATCTATCCATTCACCTGTTGAAGGGCATCTAGGTTGGTTCCATAATCTAGCTATTGTGAACTGAGCTGCTATAAACATTGGCATGGCTGCATTACTGTAGTATGCTGATTTTTAAGTCCTTTGGGTATAAACTGAGGAGTGGAATAACTGAGTCAAAAGGTGGGTCCATTCCAAGTTTTCTTAGGATTCTCCACACTGCTTTCCAGAGTGGTTGCACCAATTTGCAACTCCACCAGCAACTTATGAGTGTGCCTCTTTCCTCATATCCACACCAACATCTATTATTGTTTGTGTTCTTAATAATAGCCATTCTAATTGGAGTAATAAGATAAAATCTTAGAGTTGTATTAATTTGCATTTCTCTAATTACTAGAGATGTTGAACACTTTTTCATATATTTATTAATTGCCCATATGTCTTCTTCTGTAAAGTGTCTGTCCAGTTCCTTGGCCAATTTACTGATTGGGTTCTTTGTATTTTGGTGTAAAGTTTTGTAAGTTCTTTATAAATTTTGGAGATAAATGCTCTATCTGAAGTGCGTGTGGAAAAGATTTTCTCTCAATCTGTAGGCTCTGTCTTAACATTCTTGATTGTATCCTTTGCTGAGAAAAAGCTTTTTAGTTTGAGTCCATCCCATTTATTGATTCTTGCTTTGATTTCTTGTGCTTTTGGAGTCTTGTCGAGGAAGACTAATCCTAAGCCAACATGATGAAGATTCTGGCCTACTTTGTCTTCTATTAGGTGCAGTGTCTCTGGTCTCATTCCTAAGTCCTTGCTCCATTTTGAGTTGAATTTTGTGCAGAGTGAGAGATAGTGGTTTAATTTCATTTTACTGCATATGATTTCCAGTTTTGCCAGCACCATTTGTTAAACAGACTTTCTTTTCTCCACTGTATGTTTTTGGCTCCGTTTTCTAGTATGAGGTGATTATATTTATGTGGTTTTGTCTCTGTGTCTTCTATTCTGTATCATTGGTCTGCCTGTCTATTTTGGTGCCAATACCATGCTGTTTTTGTTACTATTGCTCTGTAGTGTAGTTTAATGTCTGGTATCGTGATATCTATCTCCTGCTTCACTTTTTCTACTCAGGATTGTTTTGGCTATTTGAGGTCTCTTGTTCTTCCAGATGAAGTTCATGAATGCTTTCTCTATTTCTGTGAGGAATGTCATTGGGATTTTAATTGGAATTATACTGAATCTGTATAGTGCCTTTGGTAGAATGGTCATTTTCACAATGATAATTCTGCCTATCCAAGAACATGGGAAATCTTTCCATATTCTAAGGTTTTCTTCAATTTCTTTCTTTAATGTTCTGTAGTTTTCATTGTAGAGGTCTTTCACCTCTTTTGTTAGATTAATTCCCAAGTTTTTTTTTTTTTTTTTTTTTCTTTTTTGAAGCTATTGTGAATGGTGTGGTTTTCCTAATTTCTCTTTCAGAGGATTCGTCACTTATGAATAGAAATGCATTAGATTCATGAGTATTGATTTTATATCCTGCTACTTTGCTGAATTCATTTAATGAGTCTTTGTCTGATTTTGGTATTAGAGTGATACTAGCCTCATAAAATGAATTAGGAAGGGTTTCCTCCTTTTCTATTTCCTGGAATGCTATGACAGTATGGGTATTAGTTCTTCTTTAAAGGTCTTGTAGAATTCGACTGAGAATCCATCCATCCATCCAGTCCTGAGGTTTTTTTTTTTTGGTTGGTAAGCCTTTGATGACTTCTTCTACTTCAGTTCTTGTAATTGATCTTTTTAGGTTGTGTATGTCTTCCTGATTCAGTTTGGGAGGATCATATATCTCTAAAAATTTGTCAATGTCTTCAATATTTTCTATTTCGTTGTATAACTTCTAATTATGTTATGTAATTTTATGGTGTCTGTCATGATCTATCCTTTTTTATCATAAATTCTAGTAATTTGAGTTTTTCTCTCCTCTTCATTAGTGTGGCTAGGGTTTTATTGATTTTGTTTCCTTTTTCAAAGAGCCAACTTTTTTTTCGGTCAACTTTTTGAATTGTTTCTCTTGTTTTGTTTTCATTGATTTCAATTCTGATTTTAATTATTTCCTGTCTTCTACCATTGTTGGTGTTCATCTATTCTTCTTTTTCCAGGGCTTTGAGATGTAATGTGAGGTCATTTAGTTGTTGACTTTTTATTTTTTTAATGTATGAGCTCAATGCAATGAACTTTCCTCTTAGTACTGGTTTCAGAGTTTCCCAGAGATTTTGATGTGTTGTTGTTCTCATTTACCTCTAAGATTTTTTTTTATTTCTTCCCTGATGTCTTCTGTTATCATTGCATCATTCAATAACATTATTTAGTCCCTGTGTATGAGTGGTTTTTGTTTTTTATTTTATCATTGATTTCTAATTGCATTCCATTATGGTCTGATAGGATACAAGGTAGTATCTCTATTCTTTTGTATTTACTAATGGCTTCTTTGTGGCATAGCATATGGTCTATTTTGGAGAAGAATTCATGAGCTGCTGAGAAGAAAGTATATTTGCTCGATGATGGACGAAATACTCTGTAAAAGTCCATTAAGTCTATATCATTGATTGTATTATTTAGTCCTGTAGTTTCTTTGTTCAATTTTTGTTTGGAGGGTCTATCCAATGGTGAGCACAGTGTGTTAAAGTCCCCCACTATTATTGTGTTTTGGTCTATTTGATTCTTAAAATTGAGAAGGGTTTGTTTGGTGAACATAGATGCTCCATTGTCTGGGGCATAAATATTTAAAATTATGTCTTTCTATTTTATGCTTTCCTTAAGCGGTATGAAAGGTCCTTCTTTATCCCTTCTGACTAACTTAGGTTTGAAGTCCACTTTATCTGATAAAGTGGAGATCCCTGCTTTTTTACTGGACCCATGTGCATGGTATGTTTTTCCCCATTTTTTCACCTTTAGTCTATGGATGTCTTTTTCTATGAGATGAGTCTCTTGAAGGCAGCATATTGTTGAGTCTTTCTTTTTAATCCAATCTGCCAGTCTATGTCTTTTGATTATTGAGTTTAGACCATTAACATTCAGGGTTATTATTGTGATATGATTTGTATTCCTGGTCATTTTGGCTTCTTCTTGGTTTTTAACTTGACTTGGTTTGTCCTTTGATTGGCTTTTCCTTTAGGATAGTTCCTCCCTATGCTGACTTGTATTGTTGCTTTTCACTTCCTCCTCATGGAATATTTTGCTGAGACTATTCTGTAGGGCAGGGTTTCTATTTGTAAATTCTTTAAACTTTTGTTTATTGTGGAAAGATTTTATCTCATCATCAATCTGAAGGTTAGTTTTGCTGGGTATAGTATTCTTGGTTGGCATCCATGTTCTTTCCGTGCTTGAAATATATTGTTCTTGGCCCTTCTTGGTTTTAGAGTCTAGACTGAGAAAGCTGCTAATATCCATATTGGTTTCCCCTCATAAGTAATCTGACACTTTTCTCTCACAGTCTTTAAAATCCTATCTTTATCTTGTATGTGAAGTATTTTCATTGGTGTGGATATGTTGTAATTTTGTGCACCTGGTGTCCTATATGTCTCTTGTATTTGATTTTCCATTTTATTTTTCAGGTTTGGGAAATTTTCTGATATTATTTCATTAAACAGTTTGTTCATTCCTTTGGTTTGTATCTCTGTGCCTTCCTCAATCCTAATAATTCTTGAATTTGGTGTTTTCATGAATATCCCATAATTCTTGGAGGTTTCACTTATGACTTCTTAATATCTTCTCAGTTTGTTCAAATTTATTTTCAAGATTAAATATTTTGTCTTCATTGTTTGAGATTTTGTCTTCCACAAGATCAATCTGTTGGTGATACTTTCTATTGAATTTTTTATTTTATTTATTGTTTCTTTCATTTCAAGTGTTTCTTTTTTTTTTTTTTTCAGAATCTCTTTTCATTGAAGTGTTTTTTTGCTTCCTGCATTATTTATTCTTTTAACTGTTTACTGGAATGATCAGCATTGCCTCCATTTGCTCTCTTATCTTGTCTTCTGCTTCAGGGGTCACTTTAATTATGCAGATTCTAAAGTCTTTTTCTCTCATTTCTACCACCATGCTGTCATTGAATTCTATCAAAATAGCATCTTGGTTTGTTAGGGACACTTTATTCCCCTGTTTTTTTTTTGTTTTTTTTTTTCATATTATTTTTGTATATTCCCCTCTAGCAGGAAAGATCAGAGGTACTGAAGTTTCCCCCTGCAGGCTTATTGTGACCCTGCAGTTTTCCATTACTTCTCTTTTGAAGGGGAGATCAACATTAGCAGTACTCGATACAGAGAAAATGCAGCCCTGAACCAGACAGACCCTATAAAGACTTTAACATTATTGTAATAAACAGAATGAGTTTGATTACTATTTACAGTATTTCTAGTTGTGAGCAAGAGAAAGTGGAAGGACAGAGGATGTAAATGAGTAAATAGAGATACCTGTCAAAGAGCCTCTAGTCTCTTGTAAGTGTCTTAGTAAGGGAATTGTGCTTCCACTGATGATGGCCACACCCTCAGGAATAATTCAAAATGCCTGCACCAGCCTCCAAAGAAGCTCAGGAGCCCCAGTGAGGGTGCACTGAGTCAGCACAGGCAGCAGGCGCAGTGTCTCTCTGTGTCGGGGGACTGGGTGGGCTTGGCAACCAGCATCCGTCCGAGGTGAGGGGTCCAGTGGGTGGGCTCAGCAACTGGTGGTGTCTCCATGGAACACTTTTAACTCAAAAGGTCAGCATGCCTCTACTCAGAAAATCATCTGAAATGGAAAACATATATTGATGTTGGTTTCCATACATAATTTCACAATATTTTTTATTTTTATACATTTATACTGATATGTGTTCATTCCCTAACCTCAGCCCTAGCTCTACCCCTCAATGTACACCTACCCCTAATAATACCATGAAGTTCAAAAGCCTTTGCATGTTTTATCATGGACAGTTATATAAAAATTATAGATAGTTTGATAGGTACATTTATATATTCACATATAACATATGTAAATATATTTTCATGTATGAATCCATGGCTCAATTTTAATTCCAAATGTGACCATACAGGTGTGGGTAGCCATCTAAGACTAGCAAAATCAGGCTTGGTCGAGCCCTCAGACACAGAAATCTGACTTTCAGGAACTGGCAATCATTGTGAGATTGACCCAGATGACCTGATTCATGTAATATCCATGCAAAGTGGCTCACTACTGGAATTTGAATGTCCTGGATGTGTCACACGATGTGCTATAGCAAATGGCTTCCTTAACTCCATCCCATCCTGTTTCTCACAGAAGTTCCTTCTGGTCACCCTTTCACATGTAGTACGATAAATAAAGGACAGTTGGGCTCTTCTTTCCATAAGAGCCAGACTGATATGTCTCAATCGGTCATGCCCCTGCTTCAAAGGATAATTGTCTCCTATGGTATTTCTATTAAGTAAGTTTCTTAGCAATTAATTTACAGTCAACCCACACTGACAGAAACCCTTTCCCTCACCCACACTGTATGTGGAAAACTTGATATACAGGTACACAAAAAACTGTCCAATCAGGAAAACATATATATATATATATATATATTTATGTAGATTTTCCAACAAAATTTCATGTGTGTTTTCATTTTCTCAATCATTTATATTGAAATACGGGTCCATTCCCTAACCTGAACCCTAACCCTAACCCTCAATATACTCCTACCACTAACACTACCACAAAGCAAAAATAAACTTTTGCACAAACAATCATGGGCATTTATATGAAATTCATAGATATATTAAGAGGTACATTTATATAGTAAAATATAATATCATATATACAAATATATTTTTATGCATTAACCCATGGTCCAGTTTTAATCCCAAATGTAAGCATGCAGCTTCTCAGAGACTTATCTGATCAGGCAAACATTTATTTATGTAGGTTTTCCTACATCATTTCACATATATTTCATTTTGTCATTCATTTATATTGATATATGTGTTCGTTTCCTAACCCAAACTCTGCTCTCCCCTCAATGTTCTCCTAGGTCAAACACTACCACATTTGCAAAAACCCTAGCACCTATAATCATGGGTATGTATATAAAATTTATAGATATTTTGATAGGCACATTTATATACTTACACATAATATCATATATGTAAATATATTTTCATGTATGAGTCCATGGCCCAGTTTAAATCTAAAATGTCAGAACACTGCTACTTAGAAACCTTTCCAATTATGAAAACTTATATTTTTATATAGGTATATCTAATATAATTTTATGTATATTTTCATTTCCTTATTCATTTATAGTCATATACATGTTCATTCTTCAACCCTAACCCTAGCTCTGCCGCTGAAGTATTACTACCCATAACACTACCACAATGCACAAAATTCCTTGAACATATAATTGTGGGCATTTATATGATTATCATAGATACATTGACAGGTGCATTTATATTCTTACCTATAATATACATTATATAAATATACTTTCATGTATAAATCCATGGACCAGTTTATTTTGGGAGGTATGTACCGGGGATTGAACTCAGAGACACTCAACCACTGAGCCACATCCCCAGCTATTTTGCATTTTATTTAGAGAAGGGTCTTAGCACCTTCCTGTTGCTGGGGCTAGCTTTGAACTCATGATCCTCCTGTCTCAGCCTCCCCAACCACTGGGATTACAGATGTGCTCATGAAGCCCAGCTCCATGGACCAGTTTTAATCCCAAATGTCAGTTGCAACCACTCAGAAACATATCCAACTGCAAAAACATACATATTTATGTAGATTTTTCTATGTAATTTGATGTATATTTTCATTTTTTATTCATTTATATTGTTATACGTGTTCATTCCCTAACCTGAACTCTAGCCCCATACCTCAATGTTCTCCTACCTATCACAATACCACAAATCTCAAAAGCCTTGACACATATAATCCTCAGCATTTATATGAAAATCATAGATATTTTACTGGTACACTTTATATTCACATATAATATCATACATATACATATATTTCATGTATAAATCCATGGCCCAGTTTTAAACACAAATGCCAGCTTGCTGATACTCAGAAACCTATCTGATATGGAAAACATATATTTTTATGTAGGTTTTCTTAAATAATTTTACATATATTTTCATTTTGTTATTCATTTATATTTAATTACGAGTTCATTGTGTAACCTTAACCATAGCCCTGCCCCTCAATGTAGTACTACCCATAATACTACCACAATCCACACAATCCCTTGAACATAAAATAATGGGCCTTTATATGAATATTGTAGATATTTTCACAGGTACATTTATTTACTGAAATATAATGATGTATATATAAATATGTTTTCATGTATCCATCCATGGCCCAGTTATAACCCAAAATATCAGCACACAGTTATTCAGAAAACTAGACAATCAGGAAAGCATATATATTTATGATCGTTTTCCTACATAATTTCACATATATTTTCAATTTCTTATTAATCTACATTGATATATGTGTTTATTCCCTAACACTAACCCCAGCTCCACCCTTTTCCTAACACTATAATGAATCTCAGAAGCCCTAGCACCTATAATCTTGGGCATTTATATGAAAATCATAGATATTTTGACAGGAACACTTCTATGTCCACATATAATACCATATATAAAAATATATTTTCATGTATGAATCCATGGCCCAATTTTAATCCCAAATGTCAGCAAGCAGCCTCTCAGAGAACAATTGATTGGGAAAACATATAATGTTATGGAGGTTTTACTCTATAATTTATGTATATTTTCATTTATATTTGTACATATTTTCATTATCTAAACCTAACCCTACCCTACAACTCAGTATACTCTTACCCCTAACACTACAATGCATATATTATACAATGCATGTATAATCATGGACATTTATATAAAAATCAAAGATATTTGATAGGTATATCCATACTCACATATAATAGTTATATACTGACATATATACTCACATATAGTATCATATGTATATATAATTTCATGTATGACTCAATGGCCCAGTTTTATCCAAATGTAATCAAACATACTGAAAAGACTTTCTGATTCATTTTTTAAATTTTTTAAATTTTATTTGTTTGAAATAGTTGTACATGACAGTATATGCATTTATACATTTTGATAGATCATATATAAATGGATGTAATCTCTCATTTTTTCTGTTTACACATATTACAGGATCACATTGGTCTTGCAGTCATACATGTACATGAGGTAATAATGTCTGTTTCATGTTACTATCATTCGTTCCCCCATACCCCTTCCCCTCCCTTCACTCCCCTCTACCTAATATAAAATAACTCTATTCTTCCTTATCTATTCCCACCCCCTTATTGTGAATTAGCTTCCACATATCAGAGAAAACATTTGGCCTTCAGTTTTTTGGGTTTGGTTTATTTCACTTAGCATGATATTCTCTAACACCATCCAGAAAACATAAAAATTTACTTAGATATGAAAGCTTGATTTCATGTATATTTTCATTTTCTTATTCATTTAGATTGATACAGGTGTTCATTCTCTAACTCTAACCCTAACTCCACCTCTCAGTATACTCCTATTCCTAACTCTATAACAAATCCCAAAAGCACTTGCATGTATCATCATGGGCATTTATATGAACATAATAGATATTTTGCTAAATATATTTATTTACTGACATAAAATATCATATACATAAATATATTTTCATGTATGAATCCATGAACCAATTTTAATTCCCAAATCAGCACATAGTTACTAAGAAACGTATCCAATCATGAAAACATTTATATATTTATGTATATGTAGGTTTTCCTAAATAATTGCATGTATATATTAATTTTCTAATTAATTTATATTGATATATGTTTTAATTATCTAAACGTAACTCTAGTCCTACTCATTGAAGTACTCATACCACTAACTACCACAAAGTGCAAAAGACCTAGTAGTACTTAGAATCATGGACATTTATATAAAATTCATAGATATTTTAACATATACATTTCTATTCTCACATAGGATATAATATATATATTTGTTTTTCATATATGAATCAATGACCCAATTTTAATCCCAAATTTTAGAAAGCAGCTACTAAGAAACCTAACAGATTGGGAGAACATATAAATTTATGTAGTTACTCCTACATAATGTCATGTATACTTTCATTTTCTTATTCTTTTATATTGACATATGTGTTCATTTCCTAACGCTAAACCTAGCATTTCCCCTCAATGTACTCCTGCCATTAACATGACCACAAAGCGCACGGTTATATGTGCAAAGCCCTGGCATATATAACCGTGGATATTTATAAGAAAATCATAGATATTTTGACAGGTACATTCATTTACCACCCATAATAACGTATATATATACAAATATATTTTCATGTCCATTTTTATCCATATAATGAATCCATGGTCCATTTTTATCCCAAAAGTCAGACATGACTACTCAGAAAACTATTCAATTAGGAGAACATATGTATTTATATAATATATATAATATATTTATATAATATATATAATATATTGTATTTATATAATTTATATAATTATATATATAAATTCATATATATAATTCATTCAATTATATATATAAATTATACACATAAATTCATTTTCATCTATGAATTCATGACTGCTTTATTCCCCAAAGTTCAGCATGGAGCTTCTCAGAAACTTATCTGAGATGAGAACATATATATTTATATTGGTTTCCTTACATAATTTCACATATATTTTAATTTCTTATTCATTTATATTGATGTATGTGTTCATTCCCTAACCTGTCCCTAGCTACACCTTCTCAATGTATTCCTACTGGTAATACTACCCCAAAGCACAAAAGCCCTTAGACGTATAATCTTGGGCACTTATATGAAAATTGTAGATATTATGAGAGGTGCACTTATATGCCTACATATAATATGGTATATATTACATATTTTGCCATACAAATCCATGGCCCAGTTTTTATCCCAAATGTCCACATGCTACTACTCAGAAAACCATCTGATTGAGAACACATATACTTTTATGTAGATTTTCCTAGATATCACATATATTTTTATTTGCTTATTCGTGTATATTGATATGTGTTCATTCCTTAACCCTAACCCTAGCCTACCCCTCAATATCCTATCCCTAATGCTACCACAAATCACAAAAGCTTCATCATGTATAATCATGGGCATTTATATGAAATTCAGAGAAATTTTAACCAGTACATTTCTTTACTTGCATACAATATCATATATATAAATATAATTTATGTATAAAACCATGTCCTAGTTTTAAGACCAAATATCAGTGCATGGGTATTCAGAAAACAATCAGATGGGGAAAACATAAATATTTATGTCAGTTTTCCTACATAATTTCACATATATTTTCATTTTCTATTCATTTAGATTGAAGTATGTGTCATTCCCTAACCCCAACCCTAGCCCTATCCCTCAATGTTCCCCTATCTCTCATACTACCACAAGGTACAAAAGCCCTGGCATGTAGAGTCATGGACATTTATATGAACATCATGAATATTTTGACAGGTACATTTGTATTATATCATATATAAATATATTTTTTTATGAATCCATGGACCATATTTAATCCCCAATGTCAGCAATGTGCTACTCAGACACATATCTGATCTGAGAAACATGCATATTTATCTAGGTTTGACTACATAACTTAATATATATTTTCATTTTCTTATTCATTTATATTGATCCATGAGTTCATACCCTAATCCTAACCCTAGCCCCACCACTCAGGTGTACTCCTTCCCTAACACTGTTACAAATTGCAAAAGTCCTGTAAATCATGGGCATTGTAAGAAAATCATTGATACTTTGATATGTACATTTGTTTACTTATATATAATATCATATATATAAATATATTTTTATCTATGTATCTATGGATCACTTTATACCCAAAGATCAGCATGCAGCTCCTCAGAAACTTATCTGATATGGAAAATATATGTATTTATGTCAGTTTTCCTACAAAATTTCATGTATATTTTCATTTTCTCTTCATCTGTATTGATATGTGTGTTCATTCCCTAAAGCTAACCCTAACCCTAGACCTCACCCTCAGCTTTCTCTTCACACTACCACAAAGCACAAAATCCCTTGCACAAATAACCATGGTCATTTTTATGAAAATCATAGATATTTGGACAGATATGATCATATACTACACATAATGTCATATGTACTAATATATTTTCATGTATGAATCCATGGCCAGTTTAATTCCAAATGTCTACACATGGCTACTCAGAAAATTATTCAATTGGGAAATCGTATATATTCATGAGTTTTTCCTAAATAATATCAGGTATATTTTCATTTTCTTTTTCACTTATACTGATGTATATTTTTATCCATTAACCCTAAACCTAGAGCTACCCCTTAATATACTACTGCCCCTAAAACTACCACAAATCACAAAAGTTCTGGCATGTATGACCTTGGGCATTTATATCACAGATATTTTGACAGGTAAATTTATATGCCCACATGTCATATCAAATATATAAATACACTTTTATGTATGAATCCATGTCCCAGTTTTAATCCCAAATGTCAGCATCTAGCTACCTAGAAACCTATCTGATCATGAGAACATTTATATTTATGTAGGTTTTCATACATAATTTGACATGTGTTTTCCTTTTCTTATTCATTTATGTTGATACGTGTGTTCATTTCCTGACCCTAACTCTAGCCCTACACCTCAAAGTACTCCTACCCCTAACAGTACCACGAAGTGCAAAAACCCTTGCATGTATAATCATGGGCAATTATATGAAAATAATAGATACTTCAAAAGGTACATTTTTATAATCCCTTATAATATTATATATAAATAAATTTTCATGTATGAATCCACAGTCCAGTTTTCATCTCAAATATCAGAAAACAGTGATTAAGAAACCTATCCCATTGGGAAAACACATATTTATCTAGGTTTCTTACATAATTCCATGTGTATTTTCATGTCTTGAGGGCATCTCAGAAGCTGGCAAGACCACACCCATTTTAGGCTCAAGTGAGTAAAAGTAAAAATTCTCTTGAGAAGAAAGGGAGCACCCTTCTTGCACAAAGGGGCCTAGGAAGTTTTTTCAATACATCAGTCACCCAGACACTGAGAGGCTGCTGCAGCAAGGATTTCTGAAGGCTTGATTACTGCTAGAGATGGCAGCAGACCTTGCCATCAACCACATGGTCCTAGTTCTGCAGTAATGCAGGATGCTAGAATTAGTGGTTCAGGGAGGCTTCCACCAAGATTTCAAAGGAAAGTTTGGGAGGCCTGGCAAAGTGCAGCAGGTTTGGAGTTCCTGCAGTCACCCCTTCCGATGGAGAGTTGAGCAGGAGGGTGAAGCTGCAGTGGAGACCCCCTAGATTAAGAATTGACAGTAACATGGAACATAATTCTAGGAAAACTGCATGAATCGAGCTGAGGCAAGATAACAGGAAGGCCACTTGGACTGCAACCAACAAGACCACAAGGGAGGAGCTCCATAAGTCCTTTAGAGAAAACATCACAATGCCACTTGTCCTAGATGTCAGACATGGTGCTACAGAACTTGTTTTCCCAGTTGAATTTCGGTAATATTTTGGTCCTATCCCTTTACTCTATGTGCATATTTTTGCGAATGGAAATGTTTACTCTTTTTTTTTTTTTTTTTTTTTTTTTCTAATAGGAGCTCACAATGTGAGATTGCTTGAGCTCTAGAGAAGACTTTGACTTGAGCTTTGAGCAATCTCAACTGTTGAGACTACAGGGACACTTGAAAATGGACAAAATGTATTTTGCATTGTGAAATGGTTGTGAGATTTCAGGGGCCATGGGCAGAAAGTTATGACTTGGATGTGAGGCATCATCCAAAAGCTCATGTATGAGTCAATGCAAGAAGGTTCAGACAAGAAATGATTGGGTTTTGAGACTCTTAACACAAATCACTGAACTATTGAGGGATTAACTGAGCAGTATCTGGAGGAGGTGGGACATTGGAGGCATGGCTTTGGGTATATATTTGTATCTGGTCAGTGGAGTCTCTCTCTGCTTCCTCATCAACATATGAGCTTCTTCCCTTGGTCGCACTCTTCTGCCATGAGCCCTGAGGAATGGAATCTGCTGTCTATGAATTGAGATCTCTAAAACTGTGAACCCCTGAATAAAATTTTTCTCCCCTCTATTTGTTCTTCTCAGGTCCTTTAGTCACAGTGGCAAAAAAGCTGACTAAAACATATACAAATATATTTCATGTACAAATCCATGGCCCAGTTTTAAACCAGTGTCAGTACACAGTTAGATGAAACATATTCTATTATGAAAACAAGTAAGTTCTTATTGTTTTTACTACAAAATGTCACATATATTTTCATTTTTTCATTCATACATAGTGATAATATGTTCATTCCCTAACTCTAATCCTATCCTTCCCCTAAACGTTCTCCTATTTATAACACTACTACAAAGTCCTTACCCTTGTACCCATGGGTGTTCCTACTAAAATTGTAGGTAGTTTGACAGGTGCATTTACATATTCACCCATATTATCACATATATATATTTTCATGTTTGAATACATGGGCCAGTTTTAAACTTTAAAGTCAGCACGCAACTAGATGAAACTTATCTGGTTGTGACTACATTTATGTTTATATCAGTTTTCCTACATAATTTCAGGTATGTTTTCAGTTTTAATTATATATATTGATGCATATGCTCATTCCCTAATGCAAAGCATATCCCTAACCCTAAATGTACTTCTACCCCTAACACTACCACAAAGCACAGAAGCCCTTGTAGGTATGATCACGGGCATTTATATGAAAATCCTAGCTATTTAGACAAGCACATTACATATACTATCATTACATATACTGTCACATATACTATCATTTATAAAAATATATTTTCATTTATGACACCACGGTCCAGTTTTAAACCCAAATGTCTGCACACAGCTAGAATAATATCTGTTTGTGAAAATAGACATACTTTTGTAGGATTCTCTACATAATTTCACATATATTTTCAATTTTTATTGATATATGTTGATGTACATGTTAATTCCTTAATGCTAACTGTAACCCTATGGCTGATCCTACTCTTACCACTAACCCTGCCATAAACCTTACACATATAATCAAGGTCATTTATATGAAAATGCTAGATATTTTGACAGGTATGCGTATGTACTCACTTATAATATCATATTTATAAATGTTTTCATGGATGAATCCATGGCTCAATTTTAATCCCAAATGTCAGCACACTACTCAGAAATATATTCAACTGTGACAACATATGTATTTATATGGGTATTCCTATGATTTCAGGTATATTTTTATTTCTATATTCCTATATATTGAGGTAGATGTCCATTCCCTAGCCCTAATGCTAGTACTACCCCTCAATGTACTCCTACTCCTTACATTATCACAAATAAAAGAAGCTCTTACATGTAAAATCAGAGGCACTTATATGAAAATCATAGATATCTTGACAGGTTCATTTATATATTTATATATAAATATAAATATAAATGACAGGTTCATTTATATATTCACGTTTAATATCACATATATAAATCTATTTTTCTTATATGAATTCATGGCCCAGGTTTAAACCAAAATGTCAGCACACAGTTATTCTGAAATCTATCCCTTTTTGATAACAAATATATTTATATAGGTTTTCTACAAACTTACTATATTTTCATTTTTTATTCATGTATATCATAGGCATGGTTATTTCCTAATCCTAACCCTAGCTCTACACCTAATCCTACTCTTATGACAACACTATCACAAAATGCAAAAGCCGTTGCACATATAACCACAGCAATTTATATGAATATTCACAGATCTTTTGACAGGTACATTATATAGTCATATATAATATCATATACATATAAATATATCTTCATGTGTGAATCCATGGCTAGTTTTAACCAAAATGTTAGCACACAGCTAGATTGAATCCTGTTTTATAAAAACATATGTATTTATATAGATTTTCTTCAAAATTTTATGCATATTTTAATTTTTTATTCATGTGTATTTATATGCATATAATTCCCAAACCCAAACCCTATCCTTACCCCTACACATACTTCTACTCCTAACGATATTACCAAACTCAAACCTACTTCTACATAATACCACATATTTTTGTCAATATTTCCACATAATTTGACATGTACCTTTATACAGTCTCATAAGTATTTCAAAATAACATATTTATAAGTATGAATTCATTCCCATTTCAAAACCTAATATAAGTATACACTTAAAAACTAACCATCCATTTGTTATATCATATATATTAATATAGATTTTCACATACATTTTCATTATATTAATATATTTTCATATATATATTCATCATTTAACACCAATCTTAACACTACAACTAGATCTAGCCCAAACCCAAACACAAATAATAAACCAAAACTTAGTTCTAAATAAAACCATGTATGCTTATTTCAATATTCATATGAATTTGAAATGCTTATAAATCTACATATATATTCATGTATACATATATATTCATATATATTCATGTATTCATATTTATCCATATATTTTTATTAATGTCTTCAAACCTTATATTAAAAGGGAATTATACCCATTTCCCTAATCCTAAACTTGTACATATGTAAAATCATATCATTCTTATTTTTCCATACATATATTCATATTTTTATTCATATGATACATAAGTTCATTTCTTAACCCTAACCCTATACCTTCTTCTACATCTACTCTTACCCTAATACTACTAAACACAAAGGCAAATCTACATATAATTATGTATTTTTATACAAATATTCATATATATTTTGACATGTACATTTATATTATATACTCTCATATGATAGCATATATATTATATATTCATGCATGAACTTATTTCCTTTTTTTAATACTGTATAAGCATTCAGTTAAACCCAAACTTATGCATTGTGAAACATATATTTTTATAGTTTTCCTTCATAATTTCACATATGTATTCATATTTTAATTCATATATACTAATGTATATGTTCATTCTCTAATCCTAATCATAACCCTACCCCAAAACATAGTCCTACTCCTAACTCTACCACTAATTCAAACATACTTACATATAAAATCATATATATTTTATAAATATTCACATATAATTTCACATGTCCTTTTATATAATCTTATATGTACAGATAAATTTTAACATTTTCATATATGAATTCATATCTTATTTTAAAACCAAAATATAAGACTACAACTAGATCTAAGTTTTTGTGAAGTCATGTCAGAATTCACATATATTTTCACACATGTTGATATTTGTATTAATATGCTTTGATATATATGTTCATTTACCCTGAACTTAACACTAAAACTAGTCCTAACCAAGACACAAACAATAGACCAATACCTACATGGACTTAAATCCATAATACTATATGCATTTGAAATATATAATTATATATTAATATATTAATACATTCATATATTTTTATTAATTTATTCATACTCAAGGTGAAAAGAGAACCATAACCATACCCCTAACACTAAACTTCATATGTAAGTCTGCATATATTTATGAAAGTTTTCCTATATAATTTTTCATATATAATCATATTTTTATTTATATAATTGAAATGTATGTTGTTTCTCTCTCCCTAACCCAATCTGCAAACTTACTGCTATTACTAAAACTATCAGTAAATGCAAAAGTACCCATACAATCTTATATAAGTATATAAATATTCATATATATTTTGACATGTACTTTTGTGTAATCACATATAATATCCTATATATTAATGTAATTTCATATATGAATTCATGCCCATTTTTAAATCAAAATGCAAGAATACAGCTAAACCTAAACCTATCAATTTGTTTAACATATATAGTTATATAGGTTTTCCTATGTAATTTCCCATAAATATTTATATTTTATTCACATATATTGATAAATATGTTCAGTATGTAGCCCTAACCCCACCCTACCCCTAAAACTAGTCCTAACCCTAGTACTACCACTAAACTCACACCTAGATAAAATTATATATTTTTTATAAATATTCACATACAATTTGACATATAGTTTTAGAGAGTCTCATATCTACTTATAAATATTAATATATTTTCATGTATGAATTCAAGTCAGATTTGTAAACCAATATGTAAGCATGCAGCTAACCCTAAACCTATCTGTGAGTACACACATTTTAATATAGGTTTTACTATATAATTTTGAATATATATCCATATTTTTATTCATGTATATTTATATGCATTTTTCCCAACCTAACACTAACACTACAACAAAACATACCTCTACTCCTAACAGTACCACTACATGAAAAAGTAATTGTATATTCATAGTAACATTCATATTTATTTTGACAGGTATTTTCATATACCCACATATATAGATTAATACATTCTCATGTATGGATTCATGCCCTATTTTTAAACCAAAATATAGGCATACAACTAAATCTAAACCTATCCACTTGTGAAAATATATATATTTAGAAGAGACAAGACAGTGCATTAGTGGAAGTGGCTTTTCTTACAGTCAGTGACTGAGGACTCAAACTGTGAGAAAACTACTTCTTGGGAAGGTTAGTGAAAGAAAAAACATCACACTCATACTCAGTATTGGACAGAGAATCTTGAAGACTGGGAAAGGTGTGGTACATCAGACAAGACTAAGGAATAGAATTGGAGCTGATCTCTGGTGGGAGGTGGGGGAAGGGACACAAGTTCTGAAAAGATCTATAAGTGTGGTGTTGAGAACAGGGTGATATCTGTGCAGCTAACTTAATCACCAGGATGCAGGCAGTTGCGACTGCACCCTCAAAAGCCAATACAGCGCAAACAGGACTGCTGGGCCCCCGTGCTTATTGAGGTTGTTAAGAGACATTTGTCTGAGGAATGTGCAGCTGCCTAGAAACCTTATCTATCAAGGCCGGGGACCTAACTCCGACTCATCTCCTGCATAGTTCACCTCTTCCCTCCTCCCTTCTTCCTCTAGGACCGTTCAGTTCTGGTGGGACCCAATGAGAATCAAATAGATTGGCAGGACCTAACCAGAGGAGGACTAATGTTTAGCTGTTCAAGTGTTAACCAATTAAAAAGAACACTGTAAAACTGTTTGCCTTTCATTATAAAAGCCTGCTGAACAAAGGCTCAGGGCCTCTTAGCATCACCGGGTTACCGAGTACGCGGAGGACCAGGCTCGAGCTTGTCAATAAATGACTCTTTGTTGCTTGCATTGATCGTGGTCTCTGGTGGTCTTTGTGGAGTCTCGAGCCGCAGGGCACAACATATGGGGGCTCGTCCGGGCTACCCCAAGCCCACCTAGACACCTGATCATAGAGTCATAAGTAACATCATTGGCCAGTGAGTAAGGCATTGCCGTATTTCTGTCTGGATTGCCTGCAGGTTCTGGTTCTGGGCTGGCAAAGTCCTGGGGGACGCGCTATAGGACCCCAGCAGGGTCTCGGGAGACGTCCCCTTGACCCATCTGGGCAGCCTGTGTGCTGCCTCTGGGCAACCTAGTGTTGCGACTGGGCTTTTGTTTTTGTCGACAAAATACCAACTAGCCAATTGTGATCTAGCGCGCAATATGTATATGTCTGTCTGTTTGTGTATTTGTGTATTGTCCTGTATGGTCTTTACTCTTGCCTCCTATTAAATTCTTCAGTGTGTTAGTCCACTACTATTCTGTTTCTCATTCTTAAATTTCTCATCTCCAATCTGGAGGAAAACGGGTCTATGAATCTCCTGATAGAAAGGAGAAATACTAATCAATGATCAAATTCATTTCATCCTTTTGGAATTATACAGGGAACAGGCTCAGGTGACTCCTAAGACTTTCCTCCTGAGTCACTTCTCAGAGGTCTGTGCCAGAGGAGAGAACTTCAGTGTGGACCACCTAAAGGAGGGTAAGTTTGCTGCACTGTGCTCCACGGAGTAGCCAATCTTCACCAAGATCTATGCCAAGTGAGATAAGTAAGCTTCTCTCTCCATGCACCCCACATCTGTTTGAGGTGCAGCTTTCTGTCTCTTCATTTTTGGAGGGTAAAATGGGCTACACAACAGTCCCGCACATCCACTCCTTCCAGGATGCTCCCCTTCCCTTGCTGGTCAGACACAGGAATCCAAACTGTAGGGTTAAGACCTGGGACAATTATTATGGAAATGCCCAGGTTCCCATTGTTCGCAGCATAGTTCACTAGTCTGTCCTAAGCACCTCTTTGTTTGTCAGAGGATGGGCTCCCTTTGTCCTCCCTCAGGTCCCCTATTCTTAGGCTTAGGGATAGACATTGCAGGGTACTTTACAGTCCTTCTCCTTGTTCCTAAGAGATTTGTTTACTCCAATCCCCCTAGGTGGAGAGCTCAGCAGCTCCATTCCCCAAAAGTAGTGGGAAATAATGTTTCATGATTTTCTGCATTCAAACCTAACCTGATTTCTCAACCAGGAAAAAAAGGGTTAAAAAGTCCTGGGCAATCCCTCCCTCCCTCCTGCCTGGCCTTGGTGAAGCCTGCATGGGAATTTGAACTGTAGCAGTTTCAGTGGGAGAGGGGGGAGTAACCTGAGAGAAAAAAAAAAAAAAAAAAAGAGGTGTGTTTTAAACTCCCAGTTTACTACACAGAACTAACTCATTCTCTAGGATTCTTGTTTTGTTTTGTTTTTCTTTAATGCTGTATTTCTGAGCTCATAATTTTGATCCTACATACCTAGGTTAATGATTTTTTTTTTGATCAGTTCTATTTTTATCCAACTCTAGAGTTATTTTTAAACATCTGTGATTGTTCTCCAGTAAGTAAAGTTACAAGGCCTTTGATTTTGTGTTATTTGTTTTTGTGTCTGATGTCATGTTTTGTCTGTATCAAAACTGAGCGCTCCTAAAATTGAAATTTAAAAATGGATCCAAATACTTTTATTCACGTGATTTTAAAGGGTTCAATTTAAATTGGGTAAACTAATAAAAGTAAAATGTCTTTAAAAATAATTCACAGGTCTCTAAGTGGTCAAACTAATGAAAAGTTGATGTTAAACAATGTCTAATATCATTTTTTTTCTAGGACTTTTCTTCGACAGGAAAGAGACAGCAAATACTGTTCAGGACACTTGTCTGATATCTTGGTTTTTGCAGAATAAATAAATTAAATTTAACATGAATAGGACTACTCAAATGTGTTTGTTAGTGACATCTGATTAATTTGCAAAGTTAAAATGTTAATTGTTAAATAACATTAAGTACTCTTAAGTCCTTAAATTCCATGGGGCATCATACTTAAACATTATTGGTGTTTTCATAGGTTGGTAAATTAAAAAGTGTTTAAAATTGCTTTGTGTCATTACTAAAAACAAGGTTATTAAGAGTTATGTCCTAACAGGTAAAACCCCAACCCGGAGGGTGAGCGTTCCATCTGCTTCCTTATCACTTCCCCCTGTTCCCCCTCCAGTTCTGCAAAGTTCCAAGGAGCTCTTAGGTTTGGAATTAGAGTTACCATCTCCCCTCTCACTGTGTTTCAGTTAGAGTACTATAAACAACAAAGTATTTTATCTTGTTAAAATGGAGTAATTTATCTAAATTCAGAAATTTCATGAGAGTTGTTTCAGAATGTGAACAAAAAGGTGTCGACAGAAAGGAAAGAGAAAATAAAAGGTTCTGGGTATGAAAATATATTTAGTTAAAAAAATTTTTTTTCTGGGTAAGACAGTGTTTATGTGATGCAATACATAAAGGTCTAAGTAAGTGCTAAGAAAGTCTGTGTGTAAGTAAAGGACAAATGTCAACAAGTTTGCATGAAACTAATTTGGTTACAAGTATGTGAGACAATCAGTTAAAGCTATTTAAGGTTTTTCCTAAGGTAAAGTACTAATGTTCTGATATAAACTGAAGTCTAATCTGTATGGTAAAATGACAGGGTAAAATAACAAGGATTTGAAATGCTAATTTACTCTTAACTTTGTGTCTATTAAGTCTTATTCTTTAGAACAATTAGTCTTAAAAATTGGGGTGTATACAATTATGGTTAAACAACTGTTAAGAGTATTGTACTATGTTACAGAATCTACATTTTTCTTTAAAAACTAAATTTGGTAAGAAAAAAGTGTCAAGGTAATTGTGAAATAGTCACTAGTTGCATATTAAATGTGTTCATATTTTCCAGGTATACAAGTTTTTAAAGCAGGGAATTTATCAAGTGCTGCTATTCTCCAGAATAAACTTGTCTGTAATGGTAATCTTAAACTTAAGGAGTACATTTTATTGGGGATTTATTTTTATCATTTAATATTCTATTATGGGACTTATTATCAATAAGATATAAATAAAATTGGTTACTTATTTCACTGAGATAAAAAATTAAATGTAAATGTATTTCTAAGAGGTAGTGACAGCCTGATTTGTTTAAAGTTTCATACAGTAGAAAGTGAAAGCATTTTGCTACACAAAACTTAAAAGCTCTCTCAGCCTTTCTTTGATTGATTCCTGTTTTGGATATAATGTTAAACTGTGTTAACTAATGTTTATATAGACTCAGGAATCAATATATGTAAACTTCTTAAAATGACATTTAATAAAGAGTGTAATGCGTAATAGCAAAAATGGGACAACAATAACTGAGACTGGGGTCTCTGACCACATGACTGTAGCATGCCTGGTGCCTGGAAGTGTTCCTGTGTAGGGGCACAAGATGCCTAACTGCTGTGGCAGTACCCTCCCTGGGGAGTCTCTGTACAGGAGTCTTATCAGCTCTTACATTGATCTCAGGCACACAGCTCTTGGGCAGAGAAAAAAAAAATTGTTTTGCTAGATAATCAGTGTTTCATCAGCTCCCTTCTCTAGTTCCTGCCCACCTTACAGTAACTTTGGACAGTGGACTTCTTTGAGAGCTACACAGAGTTCCTAACATTGCACTTTGCAGTTGTGGAAAAAGTTGCATAGATGTTCTAGTCTCTGTAACTCTCCTGAAAACAAAGAATAATGCTTACATAGTCTTTAACCTAATAATAAGACATGTATAAAGATTGCTAACAAAACTTTTTAGATATGCATCTCCATCAGAGAACAGAGCTCCATCTGATCTCAGCTTAATCTTCAAAATCTGTGTTTATAAACCTTTGTTTTCTAATACTCCTTTGCCCCTCACTGAACTTGAAAAATTGGTCATGCTGGTGATGGCAAAAGGGGAAAAAATTAGCTTCGGGATTAGAACATTTTACTTAAGATTCGTGAAGAGCCCTGCCTTACCTGAAATAAGGCTCTGGCACACCCTGCTGCATGTTAGAGTGACTCCAAAATAAGTCAGACTTCAGCTTATTTAAAGTTATAGTCAAAAGATTGGTTTTTGTTGTAGAATTACTATGATCTCAAATAGGGGATATAATGTGGTTCTCAGTCCAAATTCAAGATAGTTATTATACAAGCTGAATATGTTTTTACTCTTGCTAATTTCATTTTGTAAAACTGTTGCTTGTTACTGTTTTGCAGAAGTAGCTGCTTCCAGAATATACAACCTAGGTAACTTTTGATAATAAGCCATCACCTATAGAACAGATAGTGGTAACTTCCAGTACTAATACAGACTCCAGTTAGATAAAAGGGTAAATAACTGTAAAGTTATGGACATTAAAGTTAAAGCCCAGTACTCTTACTTTATGACTGGTGAGACTGGCTTGCTTTATGATTAAGCTCAAACTTAGAAATTGGGATTAAATACAGAGGCCAAAAAAAAAAAAAGAAACAAACAAAAAAAAAACAGTATCTTGCCCTCAAAGTCAGCCTAAACCCAGGGAATAAGGGGACTTCTCTAAGGAGCGCTGCAACTCTGGGTCACACAACCTCCTCATCAAGGAGATTGTTGAGACTAGAGGATGAAAAATCACTCAGTGCATCTGCTGCAGAGGAAAGTCATGGAAAAAGGGAGACATCCCTGACGCTTTCAAGGAAAGCCATGTCATCGAGAAGACCCTGCCTAACCAATGGCACTGGTGGAACTAAGAAGCTGCTCTTAAGTTCTCTACGAGTGACCTCTATGGGAACTCAGCTGACTCTTTAACAAGACAGGAACCAGGTCAATTTGATCAGCTTGATCTTGGACATCCAACAAAACAGTTAAAACCCAAAATACAGCCATTCTTGGGCATTTAAAAGAAATAATAGTTAAATGTAACTTAAGATGTACACTTGTATTAGCCCACTAGAATAAAAACTGGAAGCTACAAATGAGAAAAAGATTTTTCAGCAAATGTGCCTGATAACTTTCAAAAGAAACTGCCAGAGTCAGAAGTTTTTAGTCAGTTTAAGACCTTCCTAAGCTACACAGGTAGACTTAATCTATGTTTGCTAGTATGATTACCTAGCCCTAAGTAACAGAAGTATAGAGATCTCTACTAAACACAGGTTATATCAATAAAGGGATATTTTACAAAAATCAGATGACATTAAGTAGCTTAACTATATTTTCTGGGAACATCTATGACATTAAGAGTTAAATGTTGTGTTTAGATTCCTGGTAATCTGGACAATGTTAAAGTCCCCAAATGAAGGCCTTGTCCTCTCCAGCCTTTGCTAGGCTTAGTTATGGGAACAATTTCTCAGTTCTTCCACCTCCTGGTGAGAGATTGACTTCCGTCATTTTCATGATACTCAGTGGCATGTTTCAGATGCTGCAACATTTACTTTGTACTAATCTCCTTTCAGTACTCATGTCTTTTTGTTCTTCTCTCATAGACGCACCCACCCCCAGATGACTTTACAACCTGCTCTTCCGCAGCCAGACTTCTACCTTGGACTCCTTGATTGACCCAATTTAAAAAAAAAAAAAAAGGAACTCCAAACTGCTTGCCCCACACCACCCCACTTCCAGCTCGAAGAAGCCAGAACGGTCATCGACCCCCTTCCCCAGCAGCATGGAGTTCCTAAGATTAGAGTGAGAAATAAAGCCAGAATTAAGAACAGGTAGTTAGTGTAGAAATAGGGGATCGGGTCAAATCGAGGAAATGAAGGCCATGAAACCCATCTGCCTCTGGAAGTTGGAGACTGCCCCTGGGAGAATAAAATGTTAAAGGTCTCCAATGCTCATTGATTACCAAATTTACCTGCCTTTAAAGACAGTAAGCAAGAAGGTCTATGTGCAGCCCTAGGAGAAGAATGTTGTTTTTATATAGATCACTCTGGAATAATCAAGGATAATATGACAAAAGTCAGAGAAGAACTAACAAACAGAAAGAAAGAACGGGAAGCTAGTCAGAGCTGGTTTAAATCCTGGTTCAATTTTTCCCCTTGGTTAACTACTCTGGTGTCCGCTATAGTGGGACCCCTAATATTGTTGCTACTAGCTTTAACTATAGGACCTTGTATAATCAATAAGTTAATTGCTTTTGTTAAAGATAAAATAAATACGGTACAGCTAATGGTGCTAAGGGCCCAATATTAGCCCGGGAAGCAGTAAGGGTTAAAACTACAGAGACCCAAGACTGGCTCTCTAAATATTCTTGGAAAGGGGGGAATGTTGAGAACAGGGTGATATCCGTGCAGCTAACTTAATCACCAGGATGCAGGCAGTTGCGACTGCACCCTCAAAAGCCAATACAGCGCAAACAGGACTGCTGGGCCCCCGTGCTTATTCAGGTTGTTAAGAGACATTTGTCTGAGGAATGTGCAGCTGCCTAGAAACCTTATCTATCAAGGACGGGGGCCTAACTCCGACTCATCTCCTGCATAGTTCACCTCTTCCCTCCTCCCTTCTTCCTCTAGGACCGTTCAGTTCTGGTGGGACCCAATGAGAATCAAATAGATTGGCAGGACCCAACCAGAGGAGGACTAATGTTTAGCTGTTCAAGTGTTAACCAATTAAAAAGAACACTGTAAAACTGTTTGCCTTTCATTATAAAAGCCTGCTGAACAAAGGCTCAGGGCCTCTTAGCATCACCGGGTTACCGAGTGCGCGGAGGACCAGGCTCGAGCTTGCCAATAAATGACTCTTTGTTGCTTGCATTGATCGTGGTCTCTGGTGGTCTTCGTGGGGTCTCGAGCTGCAGGGCAAAACAGTGGAATATCTTGGCAGGGGTAACCCCAGGATTGGAAGGGCAGCTGCTCAGGACTGACCTAGAGGCTATTCAATCCAATAAACTGGAAAATGAAAGTCATGGTCTGCCAGCTGTGTAGGGAACCCAAGCTGTAAAACCTCCGTGAGACACTGACTCTAACTCAGACCTGGAGCTTAGATCTCTGAATTCAGGCTGAAACCAATCGGATTCCAGCAGATGCCAACCATGAGATCTAAAGTGATCCTAGCAAATCAGAAGAATCTCTGTCATGGAGATTTTCTGGCATGGAAACCATTTTGCCTGGGGGCAATACAAATCAGAGAGACCAGAAAAACCCTTGCCCCCCTGCCCGCCTTCTCCATTGATTTGGCAGCAAGCAGAAACAGCAGCAGGAGGAAACTGAATGGGGTGGAGTGACTAAGCTCAGTGCTCAAAAACTACCCTGGAAGCATTTTGATTCATTAATACCTGAAAACTCCCCTCAAAATAAAACACCTGGAGTAAAAACAGACCAAATCCCCGCCCCTGGGAGCCTCACTTGCTGCAACTCATCACAGAGCCCAAAGAAAATACCCAGGAAATCAAGTTGCAAGCATCTTCCACAGTTCTTCACATCAACCCCCATGAAGGAAAGCTGAGAAATGGAAAGGCAGTTTGAACAGACAGTGGGTAAAAACTCTCACTGACTATTTTGCTCTCTTATTTTTGTTTTTATTATGTTTTGATTTATTTTTGAATGTGTGCTGTTTGACAAATGATGGACATTTACACATTTGCACACATACAAATGTGTTTATTTATTTATTTTTTACTTTTTAGCATTTTCCTAAGTTATCCTTTTTGTGCTCTGTATTTGTTTTTGTTGTTGTTGTTGTTGTTGTTTAGAAGGGTAGGTCTTTGATTAGTATATTTTGGATTGACATTCTGTTGACTCTTTCACAACTCTTTTCCTAGGTTTCTACTTCTCTTTTTTCTTGCCAACAGCCAAATTCTATTGTGCACTCTCTCTCTCTCTTCCCTTAATTCTTTTACTTCTATTTTCTTTGCTTGTTTCTTTTTTCTTAAAAATATCTTACATCGTAGAGTGCTTGCCGTACAAGCACAAGGCCCTGGGTTCAATCCCCAGCACTGCAAAAAAAAAAAAAAAAAAAAAAAAAACAAACTTACATCTCCTCTGAATGTACCTCATTCATTTCCTGAATCTACAAACCCTTTTCTACTGCCTCATCTCCTCTTAAAGAACTCTGTCTTAAACGGGGTACTTATATATTTTCATATATCCTTATTTTTTTTGTTTCTACCATTTTGTTTGAAGGCAGTTATTTTTCATGAATTAACATTTTAAAGACTAAGATGTTTGACTAATATATTTTGATTTTGTTCTTGTAAACTTTTATTTCTTTTTATACTTTAAATTTTTTCCTTTATTTTAATACATTTAAATTTTTTTCTATTTTTAATTTTATTTTTATTCTTAATTTTTACATTTTTTCTCTCACCTATTGATTTCCCTCAACCCTTTTTTTTTCCTGCTAACAGCCAATCTCTATTGTTCTCTCTTTCACTCTTTCCTTAATTTCTTATATCCATTTTTGTGCCTCCTTCCTCATAATCATCACATCCTACATCACTTCTGTTCTAATCCTAGTCTTTTATGAAATTGTAAACTCTTATTGTATACTTACTACTTTTACCATGGACAACAACTGATCATGTAACTTCTGAGAATTGTAACAATCAACATTATAGATTTAATTGCAAGTGCTCTTTGACTTAATGCTGTAAATTGCATCAGTTGTTAATACTGTTTGTCTCCCCCTAAATTATGATGTACCAGAATCCTTCAGGTACTCTCTAATTTCACAAGGTAGAAACCCTAATCCTCAAAATCAATGTTAGATGGGTAGACAGAAATACAAATAACATAAAAAAGCAAGGGAACAAATCAATTCAAACAAACCAAGATATGTCAAAAAGAGAATCCATTGACACCATAAGTGGAAAAGATGTCAGAAAAACAATTTAGAATGCTCATAGCTAAATTGATCCATCTGTAAGGTAAAGGACAATTTAAAGGAGAAAATACAGGAAGCAAAAGATCTCTTAAAAAGGTAGAGATTCTGAGAAAAAAAAACAAGCATAAATTTTCAAAATGAAGAAATTGATAAATATAATAGAAAATTCAGTACAAAGTATCACCAGGAGACTATACCACTTGGGAGACAGAGTCTCAGGCAATGAAGACAAAATATATAATCTTGAAAGTAAAATTGAGCATGGAGAAAAGATGTTAAGAGACCATGAAGAGGAGTTTCAAGAAATATGGGATAACATGAAAAGAAAAAACTTAAGATTTATTGGTATACACAAAGGCTGAGAGATACAAAGCAAAGGAATGCATAATCTTTTCAATGAAATAATGTCTGAAAATTTCCCAAACCTTAAGAATAAAATGGTAAATTAAATACAGGAAGTTTAGAGGACCCCAAACATAAAAAATTACAACAGATCCATACCATGGCACATTATTATGAAGGCAACCAACATACAGAATAAGGATAGAATTCTAAAGGCTGCCAGGGAAAAACATCAAGTAACATTTAAAAGAAAATCAATTCAGAGCTCAGATGATTTTTCAATCCAGACCCATAAAGCTAGGAGGTCTTGGAATAATGCATACCAACCTCTGAAACAAAATAGATGCCAACCAATACTCTACATTGCAAAATTAAGCTTTAGAATTGGTCATGAAATAAAAATCTTCCATGAAAAACAAAAATTAAGAGTTCACGATGCAAAAGGCAACACTACAAGACATTCTCAACAAAATATTTCATGAAGAAGAAATAAAAAATAAAAATGAAATTCAGCAAAGAGGGGAACTGCATTAGAAAAATAATCAAAAATGAAGCTATTTAAAATTAAAAACTAGAAATAATTCAAAATGACAGGAAACAAGAATCATTTCTCAATAATAAAATTGAATTTAAATGGCTTAAACTTATCAATCAAAAGACAGAGAATGGCAGACTGGATTAGAAAACAAGACCCCAAAATATGTTGTCTCCAAGAGATTCACCTTATAGGCAAAGATATCCACAGACTCTAGGTAAAAGGATGGGAAAAAAACTTATCATTCACATGAATCTCAAAAACAAGCAGGGGTTTCTATCCTAATATCTGGTAAAGTAGACTTCAAATCAAAATTATTCAGAAGGGACAAAGAAGGTCATTTCATACTGCTTAAGGGGATTATACATCAACAAGAGATAATAATCTTAAATATGTATGCCCAAACAAAGGAGCATCTAGTACATCAAATAAACCCCTCACAATCTCAAGAATCAGATAAATCACAATGCAATAATACTGGGTGACTTCAACATACCTCTTTAACCAATCAATGGATCTTCAAATCAAAAACTAAATAAAGAAGCTATAGAACTAAAAATATAATTAATAATTTAGACTTAACAGATATATATAAAATATTTCACCCATTAATTAATGAATACATTTTCTTTTCAACAGCACATTCGACAGTCTCTAAAACAGACTCCATCTTAGATCACAATGCAATTCTTAGCAAATACAGAAAAAAAAGAGGTAATACCTTGCATTCTATCACATCATAATGGGATGAAATTAGAAATTAATATAAAAAAATAGAAGTTACTCAAACACCTGAAAACTAAATAATACACTATTGAATGATCAATGGATAGCTGAAGAAATCAGAGATGTTATAAAAATATACACAGATAAATGAGAATAGTGAAACAACAAATCAAAATCTCTGGGATACTATAAGGCAGTTCTCAGAGGAAAGTTCATTGCATTGAACTTATTCATTAAAAAAAAACAACAACAAAAGAAATCACCAAATAATTAATCTAACTTTACATCTTAATGCCCAAGGAGAAAAAGAGAAAACAACACCAAAGCATTAGAAGTCAAGAAATAATTAAAATCAGAGCTGAAGTTAATGAAATTGAAACAACAAAAATTTTAAAAAATCAACAAAAGAAAAAGGTTGTTCTTTGAAAATAAACAAAATTGATAAACCCTTAGCCAGGTTAATGAAGAAAATGGGAGAGAAAACCAAAATCACTAAAATTCATGATAAAAAAGAAAATATTACCATAGATGCCATTGAAATACAGAGGATAATCAGAAAATACTTTGAAAATCTATCCTCCAATAAAATAGAAAATCTTGAAGACTTTGACAAATTTCTAGAGACATATGACTTACCCAAATTGAATCAAGAAGACATGGAAAATTAAAACAGACCAGTTTCAAGCAATGTATTTGAAGATGCCATCAGAAGCTTAACAATAAAGAAAAGCCCAGAACCAGATGGATTCTCAGCTAAATTCTACAAGACCTTCAGAGAAGAACTAACACCATATTCCTCAAATTAGTCCATGAAGTAGCAAAGAAGGAGACCCTTTCAAACTCATTCTATGAAGCTAGTATCATCCTGATACCAAAACCAGACAAAGACATATCAAGGAAATAAAACTTCAGACCAATATCCCTTTTGAGCATTAATGCAAAAAATCTCAACAGTATATTGGCATAATGAATAAAAATACATTAAAATGATAGTGCACCATGATCAAATGGGATTCATCCCAGAGATGCAAGGTTGGTTCAACATACAGAAATTAATAAATGTAATTCACTATATCTGAAGACTTAAAGAATCAAAGGATTATATCAATTCATGCAGAAAAAGCATTAGAGAAAACTCAGCATCCATTCATGCTTAAAACACTAGAAAAACTAGGAATAGTAGAAACATCCCTCAACATTATAAAAGCTCTCTATGCTAGCTCAAGGCCAACATCATTCTAAATGGAGAAAAATCAAAAGCATTCCCCCTAAAAACTAGAACAAGACAGGGATGCTCTATTTCAGAAGGATATCAAATTAACACCAATCAATCAACTGTATTCCTATAAACCAATGATGTATCACCTGAAAGAGAATTAAGAAAATGATCCCCTTTACAATAATCCCTAATTAAAAAACAAATAGTACTTGGTAATCAATCTAACAAAAGAGGTGAAAGAACTCAATAATGAAAACTATAGAACACTAAACAACCTCAGAAAATGGAAATCTCTCATGTTGTGGATGGGCACAATTAACATTGTCAAAATGGTCATGCTATCAAAAGTGCTATACAGATTTAATGCAATTCCTATTAAAATTCAAATGACATTTTTCATAGAAACAGAAAAAACGATCATGAAATTCATTTGGAAAAATAAGAGACCCAGAAGAGCTGGAGCAATCCTTAGCTAGAAAACTGATGCAGGAAGCTTTACAATACCAGGCTTAAATTACACTATAGAGCTATAGTAACAAAACCTGCATGGTATTGGCACAAAAAATAGACATGAAGACCAATGATACAGAATAGAAGACATAGAGGCACACCTAAATAAATGTAGTTATCATCCTAGACAAAGCCACCACAAACATACATTGGATAAAAGAGAGCCTCTTAAACAAATGGTGCTGGGAAAACCAGAAATTCATATGTAGGAGAATGAAATTGAACCCCTCTCACTCACCTGGCACAATATTCAACTCAAAATGGTTAAGGACCTAGGCGTTAGACCAGAGACTCTGAGTTTACTAGTAGAAAAGTAGGCCCAACTCTCTGCCATGTCAGTTTAGGAACTGACTTCCAGAATAAGACTCCTAAAACACAAGAAGTAAAATTAAGAATCAATAAATGGTATCATTTATTGGACTGAAAAGCTTCTTCACAGCAACGGAAACAATCAGGAATGCATGTGAACAGAGATCCTACAGAATGGAAGAAAATCTTTACCACCTGCACTTCAGGCACAGCATTATTCTCCAGGTTATACAAAGCACTCAAAAAGCTTAACACCAAAATACCAAGTAACCAAATCAATAAATGGGCAAAGGGATTGAGAAAGCACATCACAGTAGAAGAGATGTGAATGGTCAAAAAATATATAAAAAATGCTCAACATTCCTAGCAATTATAGAAAAGTAAATTAACAATTATAGAAATGTAAATTAAAACTACACTGAAATTCCATTTCACTTCAATCATAATGGCAATTATAAAGAAAACAATTAACAATCAATTTTGGAGAAGATGTGGGGAGAATGGTTCTCTCATACATTGTTGGATGGACTGCAAATTGGTATAAACACTATGGAAAGCAGATGGAGATTTCTCAGAAAATTTGGAATGGAACCACTATTTGACCCAGTTATCCCACTCCTCAGTTTATACCCAAAGGATTTAAAATCAGCATAGTACAGTTGACACAGCCACATCAATGTTTATAGCAGCTCAACTCACAACTGCCTAGCTATGGAAACAATCTAGATGTCCTTCGACAGATGAATGGATAAAGAAAATGTACATACACACAATGGATTATTACTCTGCCATAAAAAACAATGAAGTTATGACTTTTGCTGGTAAATGGATGGAATTGGAGAATATCATGCTAATGAAATAAACCAATCCCAAAAATTAAAAGCCAAATCTTCTTTCTGATATTTGGATGCTAATCCACAATGAGGGAGGTTGAGGAGGGGAAGAATAGAAGTCCATTGAATTAGACAAAGGGGCATCATGGAAAAGGAGGAGTGAGGGGAACAGGAAGTAGAGTAGAATTAATGGGACAGAACTTCCCTAGCCTTGTATTTGAATATACAACTAGGGTAACTCGCATATCAAGTATAACCAGAAAAATAGGATCCTAATTAAAATAAGTAATACGCTATGCATGTGTAATTTCCCAAAATACATTCTACTGTCATGTATAACCAAAAATAATAATTAAAAAATTTAAAATTATTAAATAATTAAAAATTAAAAAATTAAATATCAGAACCTTACTACTATAACACAAATAGAATTGAAAGTGCCAAAGAATCCTAATAAATGCCATGAGAGTGAATACCAGAAGCACAAATTCTGATAATAAAGAAGTTCTTGATCTTGAAAAAAAATATATATATATAAATGTAGGTTTTTGTATATGATTTCATATACTCATATTTATATCATATATATTGATATGTATGTATTCATTTCTTAACCCTAACCCTACCCTTAAACCTAGTCCTATCCCTAACACTACTACTACTCATACCTACTTACACATAAAATTATATACTTATATACATATTCCCATGTAATTTGACATGTCCTGTTATATATTCTCATAGATACATTTTAATATATTTTTGCATATGAATTTATATGCTTTTTGAAGCCAAAATTATGCCTCTAAACATAAAATCTATTTTTTAACCATGTGTATTCATATAGATTTTCACATATATTTTATATGTATTCATATTCATATTAATATATAATGATATATATTCATTTTACACTTAGCACAAATGTAAAACAATCATCTCACTGGAAGAAGGGGGAGCCTGTTCAGACTGGGAACTTGAATTTCTTTGAGAACTTTTCTCAAGGAAAAATGTAGAGCATTTACAAGCCTTGAACACATTAGTCCAAGAACAACCTGATGATTTGGATGTTTCTAGATGCCCTGATGGTTTTGTCTGCAATGGCAGTATCAGGGCAATAAATTAACTTCCATTAGGATCTTGGTCTCAGCTATAGAAGGAGGAAAAGTTGGGGAAAGACCTTTGCAAACAAGTGCTTCCTGTGTATCAGTGTCAGCAGATGGCCATGCTCCTCTTCCAGGCAATCAGCAAACAGACAACCTAACTAAAATCAAATGATTGGATAATGTGCCAGATAAGCATATGGCTGCTTGACTATTTAGAAAGATCAGTCAAAAGGGAAAGAAAACTCTCTGAACCATAACAAAGAAGTGGGAGCCCACCAAGGTACTTCGACATTATATGTAATTCTGCCTGTTCCATAGAGCATTCATGGTCAATGCCTTATGTATGATAGCTCAAGAAAGGCAATCTACACAAGAGTGGTAGGTTGACCGTATAGGGCCTCTCCCCTCTATCAGAAAGCTGCATGAGTGCCCTAATCTTTGGAGACATGCACATTGGACTGATACAGGCATAGGCTTACAGATGACCCTCACAGAAGGCAGCCATACATGGTCTTTGAATGCTTGGTACTGTTTGAGGCACTCCTGTGGACATATAAAATGACAATGGTGTTCCTCATACTTCCCACATACATTGAGAAGTTGGACATATATTTGTTTTTCCACTTACCTTATAACTTAGCTGCATCGTGATTAATTGTAAAAATGAATGATCCTCAACTACAGCTTCAGTTTTGTTCTCACATCTTCATAACACCAATAAAACATGGAGGATAGATCCTCAGTATTATGAACCAAATGACTAAGAGTTGCCATCAGGACCACCAAAGAACATGACTCCAGTATGTACCCCAGCACCTGCTTCATGTTGACATAAGAACTTGACAACACCATCTTGATTCAAAATCAAGAAGATCATCTGCACTCCAAAAATACAAACACAGAATAATTTGCTGTTTGCAAGATCTGCCTCAAATGACCTATATAGTTTATTGACCACAGGACCAATATTGGTCACAGGGCCTCAGTATTGTGCATTCCTATGTCTTTTGGAAAAGGGTCTAGACAAAGATATAGAAATAGGAAAAAAAAAAAAAAAAAAGTAAACTAACTTAAGTATTTTAGTCAGCTTTTTCACCTCTGTGACCAAAAGACCTGCAAAAACATTTTAAAGAAGTTTACTGTGTGCACCTGGTTTCAGAGATTTCAGTCCACGGACATCTCTTTCTGTTACTCTGGGTCCAAGGTGAGTCATAACACCATGGTGAAAGGGTGTGGAGGAGGAAAGCAGCTTAGTACATGCCAATCAAGAAGCAGTGATAGAGAGTTCCACTTCAGGGACAAAATATATACCCCCCAAACACCCCAGGGACCTTCTTCCTTCAGTCTGAACTTATGACTCGGTTAATACACTCATGTGGATTAACATGCTGATTTGGTCAGGCCCTCATAATCCAATCATTTCAACTTTAAACTTTCTTACATTGTCTCACACATGAACTTCCAGGGGACACCTCATATCTAAAATATAACATTCTTCCTGTGACCCGTCAAAGCCCATACTCATCTCATAATGCAACATGCACTTAGACCACTTTCAAGAGTCCCCATAGTCTTAACAGTTCCAATATTACCAAAATGTCCAAGTCCAAATCTCCTCTGCAACTCAAGATGAACTCTCAGCATGAACTCCCATAAAAATCAAAAGCAAGTTACATATAAGTTACATACAATTTGCTTCATCAGATTAATTATGCCATCATCATTAAATTCAGTCTCACAAAAAATCACAGGATGTGGGCAAAATATAGACAACTTCTTTACCAAAACTTAACACAAATAGCCTCTATTCCAATTTCCAATAGAGTCCTCCTCCTCTGAAACCTCATGAGCACAGTCTTTACCATCCACACTTCTATTGGCATTCTTGTCTTTTGAACTCCCACCAGAAGTTCTCATTAAATTCTGCTTAGAACATTCTAAGATTTTTCCAGCTTGTATCTCTAAACACTTCAAAATTCTTACTCTCACAAATCAGCTTCTAGGGCTTATGAAACATATGCTATGGTCAGGTTAATCACAGCAACAACCCTCTTCTCTGTACCAATTTCTGTACCCAAACAGAAATTTTATGTTGCTGTAACCAAAAGACCGGACAAGAACAATTTCAGGGAAGGAAGTTTATTTTGTGCTTACATTTTTCAGAGGTTTCAGTCCATAGACAACTGGCTACATTTCTCTGGGCCTGAGGTGAGGCAGAATATCATGGTTCAAGGATGTGGAAGAGAAAAGCACCTCACGATGTGACTATCAGGAAGGAGGGTGTAAGAGAGGGAGGGAGAGAGAAAAAGAGAGAGAGAAGACAGGGAGGGAGGGAGGGAGAGAGAGAGAAATAAAGAGAGAGAAGAGGGGGGTAGAGAACATGCTATACTCTTCAAGGATAAAATATATACCCTAAAAGTCATACTCCCAGTGACCTACCTCTTCCACCCACACCCTACTTACCTATACTTAAAATCCAGTTAATCCATTCAAGTGGAATAATACACTGGTTAGAATAAGGCTCTATAACTCAATCGCTTTACCCCCAAACTTTCTTGCATTGTCTTACGCATGATCTATTTGGGGGCATAGCATATCTATACCATAAAACCAAGACTTCATTTCTCAGGGAGAATGCAGAATTTCATTATGGTCTCTAAGTACCCTGCCAACATAATTGTCATACTTTATTTTTTAAATTTTTTTGCCAAATACACACAAAACACTGGGACAAGAAATATGGTATTATAAACTAGGGAATGGACCATAGGCTGTTACATTTCTCATTTAAAATGATTAGGTATCTTATGTATTATTTGCAGTGAGCTACATTGGTTTTTGAGAACTGATCTCATAGCAGCCGCCTTGGTTCATGAACAGAGTTAGACAACTACCCTGTGAACTTGAATGTAAATTTATCTTCTTTTAAAAGACACTAAATATCATGTCTTCCACTTGGTGTGGAAATGAAACTATGGCTAAGCACTGGACATTGCAGAAATTGAAAGGGTAGGCTGGGCATGTTAGTGCACACCTGTTTATCAGAAACCTAGGAGGCTGTGGCAGGAGGATTGAAAGTTTGATGCCAGCCTCAGAAATTTAGCAATACCCTGTCTCTGTATTTAAAAAAAGGTGGGGTTGAGGATATAAGTCAGTGGTAACATGCCCAGGGTTCAATCCCCAGTACCAATAAATAAATAAATAAATAAATAAACAAACATTGAAAGGTCATTCAGGTACATGAGTGGCAGAGATAATGGGGAAAGTAAAATGCCACGTCCCTGAGCTACCCTCCTGTTCCCAAAAACCTAGCCAAGGGAACAAGAGGAGCATGCCTGAGCCAGAAAGTCCAGATACATATTATTTCAAGGGACACTGATTTTCTCTTATGCAACCCGGGAACAACGGCAGGTTAATGTTATCTGTAAATAGCAACTTTCCTGAATCTGCAAAGATAGTTTTCCTAGGGATGCTGATCATATGAACGAACTAAGTAAGCTAATGCTGATTTTGTCACTGCCTTTGCAGCTAATATAAAACCCTTCTCTGAGTGGTGCGGAACTGAGGACACTGGAAGGAATTCGTGCCATTCCTCCAGTTGGCTACCACGGGACACAATACTGGGAGGGAGAGGAGCCAAAGTGTGGCAAAGCACCGAAAGGGTTATTTGTAATCCTGTCACCAGTGAACACAGAGCAGTTTCTAATCTCTTGTAAACTCTCCAATAAATTATATATCATCTGTGATGTCTCCAGGAACTTTCCTTCACTTCTCCAAAATCTACCCTACTGCCCTGGTACAACTGGACTGTAGACAAAACACAAAATGAGGAAGCACAGGTGAGTTTTTGGGGTGTGCACAGATTTGGGGGTCTTTGTCATGTAGATATGACGTATGGCTGATTTCAGTCTCCAGACATCCAGAGGTTAAGCTGATAATGCATGTCTCCAACTCATCATAATAGGTCACATTATTAATATCTGCTATGGCTCAAACTTCCCCATGAACAACGATGCCCTGAGGCAGAATATTCTAAGAGCCTAGAGATTACCTCCCAGGAACTGAAGGCAAGGGTCAAACTTCTTTCTGACCAAAGTTATTTATAACACAGCTACTAGAAATCATTTATTGAATACAAAAGAAAGCAAAATGAAAAAATAGACATAGGAAAATGACATGATATATATAGACTACTAGAAATGATTGACATAAATGCAAATTTAGAAGTAATTAAATTAAAAATAAATGAAATAAACTCTCCAATTAAAGTCAGGAGATTGGCAAAATGCTTAAAAATGCCCATGCTTATAGCATCTATCAAAGACTAAATAGATTGAGACACATAGATTGAGAAAAATATGAATGATAAAGATATGCTATGCCAACTTTTAAGGAACAAGAGCTGGTATGGCTATATTAATATCAAACTTTATTAATATCATAGACTTTATGAAAAATGATTGCTAGAAACACAGAAAGGGATCTTATAAAAGTGTCAAAACTTTAGGAAAGCATAACAATTCCAAACATACATACATCTAATGTATCCACATGATTTATTATATTCAATAAGATGTTAGTGGAAGCAACATGAGTTATTTCCTGGCAAAGTGTTTAATTCTTGGTGCAAGAATCTCCAGTGATCTTTCTTATCCTTCTGTCATTTTAAGATGGTGGCTGCATCATTATTCTAAGTCACTCATTGACTGCCCAGGTGGGCAGTATAAGAAAGAAACTGTGTTTTATAGAACTCTGATTTGGAAGATAGCTTACTAATTAACATATCCTGTCTGATACATAGAATATTTTTGGCAGTGATGTGACTGTAGAAAATCAGACAGGGGGATCAACTATAATATTGCTGTTTAATTTCGTAAGAGGGGATAGGAACACAAGTTCTCATAATTTTTTTTCAATTATTTTTGATTCAATTACAATATTTAATGGTGAAATAAGAAAATAAAATGGTTTATATATCAGTTTTGAAAAAAATAAAGACTAAGGAGAGATGGATTGTGATACATGCCATATAGTGAAGCAGAAAATCACCATGATTTAGAGTTAGCATTCCTAGAATATTTCAGAATTCTAATTTTTTCCTCTTCTTTACTTAAGAAGGAGTATATTCTTCCCAATATGCACAATTTCATAGAAATTGAATATCCTAACATGGAAGATGTTTTGACAGTAAGTTTTGCCATTGTATAGTGGTTAATTCCATAATCTTTGAGATCTGACCAACCTTTGTCTGATGCTATCACTTCACAGTTTTCCTTCCCTTGTCTCCTATAATACTTTCTGAAATCAAAAGAATTCAAGGTAAGCATTGCTTAAAGTCACATAGTAGAACATTATATCCACAAATCCTTGTTCAGTCCAGGAATATAAATGGGTAGACTACTGAATTGCAGGCAGTAGTTTTAAAATAATTATTCAGCCATAAAGAAGAATAATATTGTGGCATTTGCAGATAAATGGATGGAATTAGAATATATCATGCTAAGTGAAATAAGTCAAGCCCAAAAAACCAAAGGCTGAATGTTTTCCCTGATAAGTGAATGATGGTACATAATGGGGATGGGGAACGGGGGTAGGAGAAGAACGGAGGAACTTTAGATTACATAGAGGAAATGGGGGGAAATGGAGGGATATGAAAGATGGTGGAAAGAGACAGACATCATTACTCTATGTACATATATGACTTCACAAATGGTATGAATCTGTATCATGCACAACTATAGAAACAAAATGTTGTACCCCATTTGTGTACAATGAATCAAAATGCAGTCTGTATAAATAAAAAAAACAAATATATAAATTTAAAAACATGACTAACTAAAGGAAGTTTAAAATTCAAAATTTTAGTAAAGTTTAAGGAGACTATTAGTGTGAAACTGGTTCACCATGCACTTGTTACCCACTTATCTGAGCCCAGTGAGATATAGAACACATGCCAAGATATATGATATAGGTTTACTACTTAGAAGTAGTTAAAGGGATGAGGATGTCTTGGATCCGTTGTGCACTTGTCCAACAAAGCTCAAGAAAGCCCAGGTTAGATGAAGTATTGACTACTCATCCCCAATTGTACCATGATTGAGGACCTTGAAATGTGGCCCATCATGGATCGTATACAACAGGGTACATATAGCCCCCCTGCTCATGTCCTTGAAGAGCAAACCAGGTGAAAGAATAACAGAATCAGGTTGTTTATTTTCTATCTCAAGAATACTGCACTTCCTAGAACATTTTACAATTATTATTAAGAACGACAAGAAAAAAGCTGACTAAATCCAGGTACATTCAGAGTCACCCAGGGAGTTGTTCTGTAGTAAATAACATTATAGAAGTTCATTATTATGTGTAGAAATATAACAATTTTCAAAGCCCTTAAGTAAATAACAAAACAGAAAATATGTTAATAATACCTTTTGGAGGATGAATATACTGTAATATTTTAAAAAGTGTGATCATTCTGTAGAATACAGTTAAAATAACTTTCTTTGCCGCCATTCTATTCAGAATAGTTGACCAGTTTTTAATATTTGCTACTATTTTGAATATTTTCTATAATTCTACCGAGAATACTTCATTATTACTTATCCAGCTTGGATACCACATAATTATATATTGATAAATATGATTATGGCATCAAAAGTGAATAAATAACAATGTTGGTTTCCTATGTTAAATAAAGAAAGTCATAGGGTGTTAGTGTAAAAGCCCTTTTCAGGGAGAAAAGATGAAAGAAAGCATAAATATGAGCCATGAGTGAATTATATTTACTTTATTCTCAGTGGAAAATTTTACTTAAAAACAGTGCATTCTTCCCAATATGAAAGTGAGTATAACAACATGGTAGATTTTTCTATAAGAAATTTTGTAATTGTGCAGTGGTTAAATCCATATGCTTCACGATCTGATCAACCTGTACTCTGATGCATGCTTTATACAAAATCTTAGGAAGTTATCATCTTATGTCCACATAAGGAAGAAAACAATATATTCAGGTGTGAGGAGGATTAAATGGGTTAGTTCAAACAGTTTTCTTAGATAATGGCAAATAGTAAAGTTTGCAGAGAACGGAATTGTCTTCATTACCATTATAATCAACTTTATTGCTGTCATCATCATTAGTTCTAATTTTTAACTGATTCTGTGATTTACACATTAGTATCCTTGTTTTACACTTAAGGAAACTGAGGCTCTGAGAGGTTAATTAACTTATCCAGTTTCATACAGATAAAAGAAGAAAACACCAGAGTTGCTAAATTATTTTATGCCCCTGTAGAATCAGATTATTGCTTTATAGTTTGCATCTAAAATTACCGTAGTACATTTTTAAGTAAGGCAAGTGAGTTCAATTATACATAAATGAATATAATAAGTCCCATTTTTCTAAGAATAATTTGTAGCCACACTTTCCTCAACCGTGACTAAACATTCCTATAACTTTTATTTATAAGCACAGAATGAACCAGAAATACTGATCCCCAGCTTCCTCAGTGTGTTAGTCATATTTTCATTGTAGTGACAAAAATGGTATGCCTTTACGCCATGTACAAACAGAGAAACAACATGTATCCCATTTGTTTACAATAAAAAAAATAAAAATAAAAATAAAATAAAAAAAATACCTAACATTATCAATTTGAAAGAGAAAATATTTATTTTGAATCATGGTTTCAGAGGACTCAGTTCATGGTCAATCACTTGTATTGCTCTGAACCTAAGGTGAGACAGAACATCATGGTAGAAGGTGTGGCTCAGGAAAACTGCTCACCTCATTGGAACGAGGAAGCAGGGAGCAGAGGAGAAGCAGGGAGGGACTGGGAAAAAGACAAACCCTTATACAGCATGCCCCCAGTGTCTTACTTTCTCTGACAAATTTCAATTGTCCATTGAGCTAAAAATGGATTAATCCACTGAAGAAGTCAAAGACCCCATGATCTAGTCACATCCCAGAGGCTCCACTTCTGAATGTGACACTCTGGGGAACATTCTAGAGACACAAAACGTAACACTCAAATCTTAATGATCAGCTCTCTTGCATTGTCTACAACTTACTTATCTGGATACCTAAGGAAGAAAAGGAAGAATTTCAATTAAATGATGTGTAGCCCCAATTTGTTCAAGGGCTAAATTTACCACTGCATATTTTTTTGTGTGTGTTGTATGTCTTAGATAATTCATTTTAAAAAGTTGATAGTGTATATTGTGTGTCTACTAGTGGTAGAGAAGTTCATGAGATCCTGGGTAAAAGACTATCCTTACCTGGAAGTATTCACTCTCTAAAGGCAGGGAGAAAAATACTGAACCAAATATTATAATGAAATTGATAGCATTGAGATAGAGGAGAGCAATGTGCTCAGCATCTTACAGGAAATGAATATTTGAAGACCAGTTTTATTTTGCATAATAATATGGATATATGTAAAACTGTGTTTCAGGAGAAATACAAAGAGTCAAAGGAATGTAACATGAGATATGTGAAAGACCTTCAAAATCCAATACAATGAACATTCTTAGGTCCAGATCATGTGGGCTTCATGTTTAAAGACATGGAGTGAAAAATTCTCAAGTTGGGAGTGACGTGGCTACACTTATATTGAGAAAGATCACTATACTAACAGTCCACAGAATAGTAAATCTGGATGTAGACATACAGTCATGTATACATACACCAATTTATTCACTCATTCATTTATATATACATACATGCAATACCTGCTTTTTATCACCTCCTATGTATAATTCAGTGTTACACATGATGAAAATATAATAAAAAATCCAAATAAGAGGTGCTTACAATTATGTGTTTGTTGAAGCACTGTTTGCAAAAGCCAAGAAATGGAAACAACCTAAATGTCCATCAACTGATGGACGGATAAAGAAGCTGTGGCGTATATGCACAATGGTATATTATTCCACCACAAAAAAGAATGAAATTTTGTCCTTTGAGAAAACAGTGGAACTGGAGATCATTGCAGTAAATGAAATAAGCCAGGCACCCAAAGACAAGTACTATATGATTTCACTCACATGTGGAATATAAAAAAATTGCTCTCATAGAAGTTTAAAGTAGAATGGTTATTTTCGGAAGCTAGAGAGAGTAGGGAGAAGGAAGAATGGGGAGAGGTTGTTCAATGAGTACTAAGTTAGAGTTAAGTGTAGGGGTTCCATTATGATACGATCCAGTGGAATGACTATAGTTAATTATAATATACGGTATATTTTAAAAAGTTAGAATAAAGATTTTGAATGTTTTCACCATAAATAAATAATAAATGGATGAGGATATGTATATATGTTTAAACAGATTTAAACTTGGCAAAATGAATGTTATCCAAGTGCTGTATTATTCTATTAATTAATATGTACAATTTATGTAACCAAAATCAATTAAATTTAACATTTTTAAATAGAAAAAATAGGCATTTGTTCTTGCCCTACTCATCCCTCTCCTCTTCATTCCTTTTTTTCTCTCACTGAACTTGAGAAATATTGGTAATGATAGTAAACAGAGATGATTAACACGATAGTCTATAAGGTTAATAAGGTAAATTATATAAGAAATGTTTCTTTGAACTAGATCTTCAGTAGTTCTATCAGAGAAACATAATAATATAGGAGAAATATTTTAAGCATAAGTTTTGGTTCATAAAGACAGATTAGAAGCAAGAAGCCAGACACAATAGACTACAAATTGTATGATTCCCTTTATTTGAAATGTCTAGAATAAGAAAATCTATAGAGACAGAAAGTAGATTAGTTATTTTTATGGCTGGGGGCAAGAGAAAATGGAATGTGACTGCTAATGGGTATGAAATTTGTTTTGGCATCATTAAATGTTCTAAACTTAGATGGTGGTGATTAATGCTCAACTCTGTAATTACACCAAGAAACACTTAGTTGTATGCTTTAGAAACATGAATTTTATGATGTGAATTAGAGCCCAATGAAGCTATGATAAAAAGTAGAATATTTATATACCATTATTGTTTGAATACAACATTTTAAGAAAAGTGTAATCATTATAAATGCCTGCTGACTTTCCAGTAATGTCACCAAATAACTTTTAGGGAAAATCTCCAAAGCTTCAGTGTAACAAAACAAAAATTGTCCTTCTCAAGAAAAAGTTTTCAAGATGAATTATGATCTTTTATGACTGTTTTATTGACTACTTTTTATTTGTTTTAAGAAGAATATAAACATCTGAATCCCAAAGCTGGGTTTGAAATTGGATGGTGTTGAAATCTGCAGTATTTATTTTATTGTTGTGCAAATATCTTAAGACATTGTAGTGGGCTCTATGCAATTATATTTTATCCATGATGTAAGGTAATACCTACCCTGAGTTTGGTTTTGCAAAACTCTGGGTAGTCCTTCAAATTGCTATATACTTATAAACAATTCTTTTATTAGAAGATTTATGCCAATACTTCTCAGTTTGGAGCTTTGCTTTTTCTTCTAAAAATGAGGAGGAGATTTAGAATTTTACTAGCCTCAAAAAGCTATTTTCAGAAGAATTGTTATTTTGCTTATATGCTTCAGTAACTTCAAAGAAAGGCAATGGGGAATTTAAAGTGTTGGGGAAAAAAATCTCTGCAAGAAATAAAAGAATAGCTACATGGAAGCATTGTAAGAGAAGCCAGTGGGGTAAAATTATTACCAATATTGTTACTGTGAGAGGGTTATGTTAAAAAGTGGTACCATTAGGTAGTTGGAAAGTCAATGTAGCCACAGGGTTATAAATCATTGGAAAAATAACATACCATTTGCACTAGTTATTCTTTATGGGTGTTTTTGACAAGGACTGAAATGAAATTTAATTGGCCTATTTCACAAGTTCCAGTTTTACATATATACAGTATTATACCCTCAATTTTCCATTAGGAAGTGGTTAAAAAATTCACATAAGAATATGCATAAAATCTTTATTTCTCTGAATGTTGTGTGATATATTTGTTTTAAATGCAGAAATTATAGACTTTTTCATATTACTAAAATAGCTAAAATGTAAGACATTTTAAAATTTGTAGTGAAATCATATGGTAGTGAAATACGAGTCTTCATCGGTTTTGGAATGGATAAAAGGACAAAAAGAATGTTCACATAATTACCAATATTTCCAAGAGTGTTAACTACTACTATAAGAATTATATCCCCACTATTTACAGAAAAATGGAACAATATATGCAAAATGATGAAATGTGTATATACAACACTGGAAAATGCAAGCAAATTTATTGTGACAGATAGTACATCAATGATTACCTGGGGAAGTGGGTTGAGAGCGCCAAGATATCAGAATTACACAGAGATATTAGGAACCGTTTGGGGTGATGGATATTATCTTGATTGTGGTGATGGTTTATGGAGATATACACATGTTAAAATTTAACAAATTGTATATTTTATAAGAGGATACTTTAAGTATATAAAGTGTAACTGTGTACCTGTATACACGCACAGAATAATTAGTAGGGAAATACTAAGAAGATACCTCAAAATTATATACAATAAACCCAAGAATAATAGAATTCATTAATTAGCACAAAATGAGGCATTTGTAGAGAAACAAAAGGACAAAAAAAATGACAAGCAACATTTGGAAATAAGAGTAAACTGAGAAGTGCAAATCCAATGATGTAAATGCTCCCTTAAATGTGGTTTCTAACAACCAAATCAAAAGGCAGAGATTATGAGACTTGCATTAAAAAAAATATCAAGAATCAACCATATATTGTCAGAAGGAGACATACTTTTAACTCAAAAACATGAGTAGGTTGAAAGTCAAAGTTTGAAAATATGTACCATGCAAGCAGAAACCATATGTAAGCTGGTGGGCCTCTATTAATGTTTGACAGGTATAATGACAAAGCAGTCAGCTTATTATGGACACTTAACAATTATGAATATATATTTACCTTAAAAGAGAGTCTTAAAATATATGAAGCAAAAACTGACAGAAAGAAAGTTCAGGTAAATAACCAATAATATTTTTTAAAATGTGTTTCTAATTAGTTACATGTGACAGTAGAATGCATTTCAACTCATTGTACACAGATGGAGCATAAATTCTCATTTCTCTGACTGTACACAATGCAGAATCATACCATTCATGCAATCATACATGAACATAGGGTAATGATGTCCGTCTCATTCCACCATTCTTCCCATCCCCACACGAGCTCCCCTCTCCTCACTGCCCTCTGCCCAATCCAAATTTCCCTCATTCTTCCATAACTCCCCAGCCCCATTATTGATCAGCATCTACAAATCAGAGAAAAGAGTTGGCCTTTGGTTTTTTGGGACTGTATTATTTTGCTTAGCATGATATTCTCCAATTCCATCCATTTACCTGCAAATGCCATAACTTTGTTCTTCTTTAAGGTTGAACAATATTTATCGTGTATCTATACCACAGTTGCTTTATCTGTTGAAAAGCATTTAGGTTGGTTCCATAGTTTAGTTATTGTGAATTGAGCTGCTATAAATGATGTGGCTGTGTCACTGTTGTACGCTGATGGTATGTACTTTGGGTATAAACCTAGGAGTGGGATAGCTGGGTCAAATGGTTGCTCCATTCCAAGTTTTCCAAGGAATCTTCATACTGCTTTCCAGAGTATTTGCACCAATTGCTTCCCACCAGCAATGTTTGAGTGTACCTTTTTCCCCACATTCTCACCAACACTTATTGTTGTTAGTATTCCTGAAAATTACAATTCTGACTGGAGTGAGACAAAATTGTAGTTTTGATTTTTATTTCTCTAATTTATATTTCTCTAATAGAGACATTAAATATTTTTTCATATATTTATTGATTGATTGTATATCTTCTGTGAAGTTTCTGTTCAGTTCCTTAGCCCATTTATTGATTGTGTTATTTGTTTCGTTGGAGTTTTTTCGAGTTCTTTATATATTCTGGAGAATAATGCTCTATTTAATGTGTTTGTGGTAAAGATTTTATTGCATTCTGGAGGCTCTCTGTTCATGTTCTTGATTGTTTCCTTTGTTGAGAAGAAGTTTCTTGGTTTGAATCCATCCCATTTATTGATTCTTGATTTTATTTCTTGTGTTGTAGGAGTCATGTTAAAGAAGTCAGGTCTTAACCCGCCATGGTGAGGATTTGGGCCTACATTTTTTTTTCTAGTAGAGGCAGGGTCTCTGGTCTAATTTCTAGGTCCTTTATCCACTTTGACTGGAGTTTTGTGCAGGATGAGAGATAGAGGTTTAATTTCATTTTGCTACATATGGATTTCCAGTTTTCCCAGCACCATTTTTGAACAGGTTTTCTTTTCTCCAATGTATGTTTTTGGCATCTTTGTCTAGTATGAGATTACTGTATTTATGTGGGTTTGTCTCTGTGTCCTCTCTTCTGCATCATTAGTCTATATGTCTATTTTGGTGCCAATACCATGCCATTTCTTTTTACTATAGCTCTGTAGTATAGTTTATGACCTGGTATTGTGATACCTCCTGCTTCATTCATCTTGCTAAGGATTGTTTTGGCTATTTGGGGTCTCTTATTTTTCCAAATAAATTTCATGATGACTTTTTCTAGTTCTATGAACAATGACAATGGGATTTTAACTGAAATTCTGAAATTGCATTAAATCTGTATAATTTTTTTTTTTTTTTTTTTTTTTTTTTTGTGGTGCTGGGGATTTGAACCCATTGAACCCAGGGCCTTATGCTTGCGAGACAAGCGCTCTACCAACTGAGCTATATCCCCAGCTCTGTATAATGCTTTTGATAGCATGGCCATTTTAACAAAGTTAATTCTGCCTATCCAAGAAAATGGGAGATATTTTCATCGTCTAAGGTCTTCTTCAATTTGTTTCTTTAGTGTTCAGAGGATTCATCACTGATGTATGGAAATGCATTTGATTTATATGTGTTGATTTTATATCCTGCCACTTTGCTGAATTCATTTATTAGGTTTAGAAGTTTTCTGGTGGAATTTTTTGAATCTTCTAAATATAGACTCATATCATTGGCAAATTAGTAATAGTCTGAGTTCTTCTCTTCCTATTTGTATCCCTTTAATTTCTTTCCTCTAATTGCTCTGGCTAGTGTTTCAAGGACTATCTTGAATAGAGGGGGTGAATGATGTCACTCCTGTCTTGTTCTAGTGTTCATAGGGAATGCTTTCAATTTTTCTCCATTTAGAAAGATGTTGGCCTTGGGATTAACATAGCTTTTACAACGTTGAGGTATGTTCCTACTATCCCTAGTCTGTCTAGTGTTTTGAACATGAAAGTGTGGTGTAGTTTGTCAAATGCTTTTTCTGCTTCTATTGAAATAATCATATGATTCTTAACTTTAAGTCTAATGATGTGATGAGTTACATTTATTGATTTCTATGTGTTGAGACTCAACCTTGCATCCCTGGGACGAACCCTATTTGATTTTGGGGCACTATCTTTTTAATATGTTTTTGTATGTGATATGCCAAAATTTTATTAAGGATTTTTGCATCTGTGTTCATCGGGGATATTATTCTGAAGTTTTCTTTCCTTGATGTGTCTTTGTCTGGTTTTGGCATTAAGATGATATTAGCCACATAGAATGATCTGGAAGGATTCCCTCCTTTTCTATTTCATGGGATAATTTGAGGAATATTGGTATTAGTTCTTCTTTGAAAGTCTTATAGAACTCGACTGAGAATCCATCTCCTCCTGGGCTTTTCTTTGTTGGTAGGCTTCTGATGGCATCATCAAATACATTGCTTGAAATTAATCTGTTTTAATTGTGTGTGTCTTCCTGATTCAATTTGGGTAAATCACATTTCTCTAGAAATTTGTCAGTATCTTTGAAATTTTCTAATTTGTTGGAGTATAAATTTTCTAAATAGTTTCCAATTATCTTCTGTATTTCAGTAGTGTTCGTCGTGATATTACCCTTTTCATCACAAATTTTAGTAATTTGAGTTTTCTCTCTTTTTGTTTTTGTTAGTGTGGCTCTGGGTTTATCAATTTTATTTATTGTTTCAAAGAACCAACATTTCATTTTGTCAAGGTTTTGAAATTTTTCTTTGGTTTCAATTTAATTGATTTTAATTATTTTCTGTCTTCCACAACTTTTGGTGTTGATTTGTTCATTCTGTAGAGGTTTGAGATGTAATGTTAGGTCATTTTTTTGTTGACTTTTAATTCCTTTAATGAATGAGCTCAGTACAATGAAGTTTCCTCTTAGCACTGTTTTCTTAGCATTCTAGAGATTTTAATATCTTGTATTAGTATTCTCATTTACCTCTAAGAATTTTTATTTCCTCCCTGATTTCTTCTGCTATCCATTTGTCATTCAATAGCATATTATTTAGTCTACAGGTGTTGGAGAGCTTCTATTTTTAAATTTATTGTTGATTTCTAATTTCATTCCTTTATGATCTGATCTGATAAGATGCAGGGTATTATGTATATTTTTAAATATTTGCTAAGAGTTGCTTTGTGGCATAACATATGTTCTATTTTAGAGAAGGGTCCATGTGCTGCTGAGAAGAAAGTGTATTCACTCATTGATGAATGATGTATTCTACTTAGGTCTGTTAAGTCTAAATTATTGATTGTATTACTTAGTTCTATAGTTCCTTTGTTTAGTTTTTGTTTGGAGGATCTACGAAGTGGTAAAAGAGGTGTGTTAAAGTCACCCAGTATTATTGTGTTGTGGTCTATTTGATTCTTGAAGTTGAGAAGGATTTGTTTGATGTACATAGATGCTCCATTGTTGGGAACATAAATATTTATAATTGTTTTGTCTTGTTGACATATGATTTCCTTAAGCAATATGATATGTCCTTCTTTATTCCTTATGACTAACTTTGGCTTCAAGTCCATTTTATCTGATATGAGGATGAAAATCACTGCTTGTTTATGCAGTCCATATTTGTGATATGTTTTTATCCTGTCCTTTCACTTTCAGTCTGTGGAAGTCTTTTCCTAGGAAGTGAGTCTCTTGAAGACAGCATATTGTTGGGTCTTTTTTTTTTTTTAAATCCAATCTGTGTTTTTTTACTGATGAGTTTAAGTCATTGATATTCAGGGTTATTATTGAAATATGATTTGTAATCCCAGTCATTTTGGCTAATTTTTTGGTTTTTAACTTGACATGGTTTCTCCTTTGATTGTCTTTTACTTTAGTGTATTTCCTTCCTTCACTGATTTTCTTTTTCTTTATTTTTTAAATTTTTTCGTTTCCTTCTCATGGAATATTTTCTTGAGAATATTCTGTAGTGCAGGATTTCTTTTAACTTTTGTTTATAATGGAAGGTTTTTATATCATCATCAAATCTGAAGCATAACTATGCCTGAATAAGATCTTGGTTGGCATTCATTTTCTTTCAAGAGCTTGGTGTATGTTGTTCCAGGACCTCCTAGCTTTGAGGGTCTGGTTGAGAAATCTGCTGAGATCCGAACTAGTTTCCCCCTACATGTAATCTGATACTTTTCGCTTGTGACCCTTGAAATTTGATCCTTATTCTGTATTCTAGGCATTTTCATTATTATGTGCCTTGGTATGTGTCTATTGTAATTTTGTTCATTTGGTGTCCTGTAAGCCTCTTGTATTTGATTTTACATTTCATTCTTTAGGTTTGGGAAATTTTCTGATATTATTTCATTGAAAATATTGTATGTTCTTTGGTTTGTATTTCCATGCCTTCCTCTATTCTGATAAATCTCAAATTTGGTCTTTTCATGTTATTGCATAATTCTTGGAAGTTCTGTTCATGGTTTCTTACTATCTTCACTGTGTGGTCAACTTCATTTTCAAGATTACATATTTCATCTTCATTGCCTGAGGCTCTGTCTTCCAAGTGATTTAGTCTGTTGGTTATGCTTTCTATTGAATTTTAAATTTGGTTTATTGTTTCCTTCATTTCAAGGATTTCTGTTTTTTTTTTTTTTTTTCCTTCAGAACTTCCTTTATTGAAGCGATCTTCTTTTGCTACCTGTATTTGTGCTATTATATCATCCTTTACTTCATAAATCAGTTTAACTATGTACTTTCTGAACTCCTTCTCTGACATTGCTTCTAATGTGTTGTCAACAGATTCTATTATTTTATCATTTCAGTTGGTCTGAGGTGCTTTATTTCCTTGTTTTTTTCATTTTGTTTATGTGTCTTTCCCTCTAGTGGTGTGGATCCAAGATATTATATTTTCTACCCTATATGCTTATAGGGCCCTTGTAGGTTTCCAATACTTTGCTTTTAAGGGGTAAATCAATATTAACAGCACCCAGTGCAAACAATATGCAAACTTAAACCAAATATCTCCTATTAAGATGGTTGGAGTTTTGTTGCAATAAACAGAAATGATATGTTCAATTATTGTCTACAATACTAACAATAGGTTTGCAAAAGGGACTACAATTTCCAATGGTCAATAAAGAGAGAATAGGGGTATTGTAGGATGTGATGTTTATGAGGTGGGGGGAGAAGAAGTAATAGATCATAGTAAGAGTGAAAGAGAAATCAATAGGAGTTGACTATTAGCAGGAGAAAAGAGAGAAAGAGAATCCATGGAAACAGATAAGTGAGAGGAAAATGTAGAGAAAAAAGTAATAAATAAATAAATGCAAAATAAAATAAGAAAAAATTAAAAAGAAAAAATTGAAAAGAATATACAACACTGTAATATACTATTCAGACATTCCAGTCCTCAATAGCTTGATGCATGAAAAGTACTTGGTTTCAAAAATGGTGGGGATGTGTGAGTGGGTAAAGAAAAGAAAAAAAAATTTCAAAGGAAAATTGAACAATTGTTTCCATTGAAGTTTCAATAGTTTCTCTGCTTTCCTTCTCATCTGATAGGTGGAATGTCTGGACTTTCGTGGTATTTCCATTCTCAGGAAGATGAGGGTTACTAGGGTGGGAGGGCTTGTCTTGGAGTTGGAATTCCTGGAAATGGGTTATAGCATTTTCCAGCCTCTGTTGAAAGGTTGCACCCCAGGAATCTCCTTTGATGTCCACTCATGTGACATAGGAACCTGATTTTAGCTCCTTATATTGCTTGAGGACCCTACAATTAATGGCCTTTAATTTAGTCTCTGAACCGTTTCTTTCCCACCCTTGCCCTTTTGACTTCCCAGTCAGGCATCACTCTCTCCAGAAGTCCTAAGGGCTGAGCACAGGTATCTGTGCACCTGTTGCAGAGAGTTGTTCTGTATTGGGTGGATCAGAACCAGGCATTGAGAGCTGTGGGCCAGCCATGAAACTTCAAGCACTGGGCCAGATTGGCAACTAGGGAGAAGTTGGAGGTGGGGACTGGAGAGCCGGAGGGCCCTGTTGATTGCCAAAGCAGCAGGTTCTGGGGATTGGAGGATGCCAGATTCAGGAGGGATTCAGGGACTGCACTAGTGTATTCCAGCAAGTGCCAGTCCAAGTTGGCCCTGGAAACCTGGCAGGTGCCAGACTCATTGGCTGAGCAAGCTGAGAGGAAGATGCCCTCACAAACCCTTTTCCAATCTACTGACCCCATGCAAGGATCTCTCCTGCCTCTGCAAGATGGTGGCTATTCGCACACCTAGCAGGGAGACCTCAGGTGTTACCAAGCCTGCAGGCACCTTGATGAAGGTATTCCGGGCCATGACTGGTGTCACTGGATGGAAGTGGCCACATTTCTAGGTGGTGGCTGTGGCATCAAACCTGTAGGTACGTTGATGTTGGGCTTCCAGGTCCTTGGCTGGTGTCCCAAGATGGAGGGTGTTGCAATTCAAGATGGCAATAGTGGTAGTGAAGATAATCTAAGATGGAGGCAACTGTTTTCAGAAATGGAGCTGTGAGGGCAGACCACATGGTGGTGGTCGGTGGCCATGTTCAGAGATGCAGCACTGTGGTGGGTGGCTATCTCCAGGCTGTGTCTGGTGTCCTGAGGTCACTAATAATAACTTTAATTACTCCAATAGAAATAATTAACAAAATAACTAAAATTGAAGATTTAGAAAACTTAACACCATTAATGAACTTGACCTGACCTATATAAAAAAGTTAATTTAATGACTACAAGAAAGGATTTTGAATGTACTCACCATAAATGAATGATAAAAATAGTTAAGGTGCTAGGTATACCAATCATCCTGAATTGATCATTATTCTATATAAATATGCATCAAAACAAAGAAAAATGTATGTGCTTAGTGTAAACAAGTAGATGGAATAATTTTTAAAAAATCAAATTACAAAAAGTTTTTATACAAACACAATTAAGTTAATTAGAAATGAACAACAGAGAGATAACTGGAAAATCCCTAAATAATAATGAATTAAACAACAAATATTTAAGTAAATCATGGTCATAGAAGTCACCAGAAAAACCAGAAAATATTTTGACTTCCTGAAAAGTAATATGTATTAAAAGTTTGCAACTTTTTTTGCAGTGCTAACCTGTATTTATGAGCAAAATAAAGGGCTCAAATCAACATCTTAAAGTTTCTACCTCAACTCTCAGAAAAAGAAAAGCAAATTAAGCCAGCATTGGTCAAAATGAAGATTAGAACAGAAATCAAGGAACTGGGAAACAAATTATTAAACAAAATATGCATAGAAAAATAAAGACACAAGTTTTTACTTTAAACTATCAAGAAAATTGACAAAAAATACGGTAAGTGAAGAAGGCACAATTTACCAGAATCAAGGACAAAAGAGAGACATCATTCTTAAACCAATACAAATTGTAATAATTATAAAGATTATGACCAAATTTTACCTAAAGTGAAATAATTAGAAAACATAGAAAAATTATATGAAAGAGATCAATTACCAAAAATGACTTATGAAGAAATACAACATTCAAATGAATCTATTGCACGTAAAGAAATTGAGTTAGTAACTAAAAATGTTCTCTTAAATAAAAACTTTGACTCAGGTAGCTTTACTGGTGAATTTTATCAAATATTTAAAGACATCACAATAACAATCTTCTGCAAAATCATTCAGAAATTCAAAGAAGAGTAACCAGTTTCTTATTCTTCCCAGGAAACTAGTATTACCCTGGTACCAAAGTCAGAGAAAGACACCAAAAGAACACAAAACAACCAACCCTTTTCCCTCAATAACTTATACACAAACTTAACAAAATATTTGCAACTCAAAGCCAGATTTATTCCAGGAATGCAATGAGGGTTTAATATCTGAAACTCATTTATTGTTTTACATTATTTAAGAAAATAAGAAGGACAATGTACATAGACATATTATAGATGTAGAAAAAACATTTGACAGAGTCCAATTCATAAGACATGTTAAGGAAATTAGAATGGTTAATGTATCTAAGAAATCCTGAAACTAACATACTTAAGTGTGCAAGAGTGGATGTTTTCTCATAGTATTCAGAAAAATAAAAGTTGTCTACTTTTACCACTTCTGTTCAATAAATATGAGAAATTTTAGACAAAGTAATGTGAAAAATGTAAGTCATCATTATTGGAAAGGAAGAAAAAGAATTGGTGAGGATAACCTACATTCTCTGTCTTAAGTGAGCTTGGGGCAGTATTTTCTCTGATCCTCTCAGGTGGCTTTTTCAGTCTTATCATTAGCTGGCAGATATTTGCCAGGTGGTTCCCTGTAGTATACTTGATGCTAACCCTCTGAAGATCTTCCTCCTTCTTTTCTCTCTCTAGAAAGAGGTCTGCATTGCTGTACTTAGTCTTGGATTGTAACATCTTTCTTATCTTTGGACTCTCATCTTAGTTAATATAGTTGATTAAATCTTTGCAAGGTTAGTGAAAGTTCAGACACTGAGAGATACTAGTTTACATCTTCAATGTTGACTTCCAGATAAACTTCACAGGCATTTGCCATGAGAACCGCCACAGTAAGGGAGAGATGAAGACCAAGTTAGAAACCACTGAACAGTTGATGGGGTGATACATAATCTTTTTGTCATTCAGGGGTTAGGCAATTGACAAAGGAGATCTTGGCTCCTGGACCATACCATGTGAGCCATAAAAAAAAAAGATATCTGGTATCTTCCATGTCTTACTTATAAACTGCAGAGTCACAACACAATCAGTAGAGCCACATTAAAGAAAATGGGTGGTACTCATTTTCACAAAAATCTTGCAGTCTATGAACTCTAGAATGCTGTTTTTGAAAAACAAAATACCCAATGACAGTGTTTCCAGGTAGAATCAGCACTGCTACAGAAGCCTGGCTTTTTAAAGAAAATCTCATTATCTAGCCAGTTTGTGATGAATTTAAATATTTGTCTGTAGGTGAATTACTAAATGCAATGAGACCGGGTGTCACCAACTCCTGGGGTGATTGCTCTTACTACAGAAATGCAGGGGAAAGCGAGAAAGGGAGGGAGGCTGGGAGGGGAATGGAGATAGAGTGATTAACTAGTGATACCAACTGATCAACATTTTCATTTGCAGTGTCCGTCAATGACTGCCTTGTCACTACTTCCATGTTTTGTTCTTCTTTGAACAAACTGTTATAGGTTTCACATTTTTGAAGACTGACTAAAGTGGATAGAACCCTTGAAGGACAAATTCTGTGAACAAGTTGAGAGATAGGCACATTTTTTGACATTGTAGAGATTTTGAAAAAAATCACAAATATACAAAGAACTGGAGAAATATTCTAAAGTTTTTACTGAGACACAGCATGAGCAAGGTTTTCCATAAATTTGGACAGAGGAAGAGTTAATAGTTTGCTTCTCTTGTTACATCTACATAACATAATATTTTTGCACACATTATATACTCTTATTTTGGGGGGGGGGGTATTGGGATTGAACTCAAGGATACCTGACCACTGAGTCACACCCCCAGTCCTATTTTGTATTTTTAAATTTAGAGACAGGGCCTCACTGAGTTACTTAGTGCCTTGCTGTTGCTGAGGGCGGCTTTGAACTCTTCATTCTTCCGCCTCAACCTCCAGAGCCACTGGGATTACAGGTGGATGCCACTGTGCCTGGTAGTAAATACTGTTAAAAATCTGTAAATACAAATATTTCAATCCATTAATTGATTTTATAGTCATCAATATTTTTTTGAAAGATTGTTTTGTGATAAACACTGCCAGGAACTGGGGTTAGAAGGTTGCAAAAACTCTGGAATTACTGTTTAATAATCTATTGTTGCTATTTAAAGTATGAAAAGCAGGAATTAAAGTAACCTAACTCCCTCCATATTATTTGCTTTCATAGCTCTTTATATTACTCAAAGTTCTAGATTTCAGATGAACTTAAACTTGATTAACCATTATCATTCTTCTCCCTATTGAGAAGTTATTAGTTTTCTGAAGGTTTCAAATTGCTTGTCTCACTACAAAATTCTGGTTTCTTGCTTTTAAGGGCCCTTATTTTTTAATGTTTAGTATGCAGTAAGTATCTTAATCCATACTCTCTCCTATTATGTAATAATTCATAAGTAAAAGGCTTCTCTATTTCATGTAGGTGTTTTTGTCTTGTTATTACTGAACTTTTGGAATTTGGAAAACACCTTTTATTTTAAGAATTCTAAACAGATATGGTTTTCCAATGTGCAAAATAGAACCAGAAACGGGAAGATAAGCACAATAAAAGGCAGACCAGTTGGAGTAAGCGGTATTCAATTCCTCCTAGCACTTCTGACTTTACTACTTAATTAGGTACCAAACCCAAACTATGGATGAATTTAAAATCATAAAATACATACTATGTAAGAAAAGATCTTTGATGAAAGTAAAACTGATGGTTGATGAGGTTTCCTGAAGTTCACACTGGCTGACACTGCTTTTGGTAATTTTATTTTGTGTGTTTGTTTGAGTTCTTCAAAGTGTTGTCACCTTGCATTAGTACAATCTTTCTAAGAGCAATCTTAACCTAGTAAACAGGCTAATTTCAATGAACGTTCACAGAAAATTATCATTGTCCTTAATGATCCATCCCACTAGGAAACTCTTCTTGGGTTAAAAAGTGCCTTTGCTTAATTTTGATTTATATTTTGCAAAAATAATGCCAGAATGAGGAACAAATGTATAATCTTCATGACACAGAGTTAGAGACTAACAACTGCAAGGAAATCCAATATCAATAGGACTCAAGCACTTATTCCAACCAAAGTCTTTGTCATTTTGCCTAAGAATGGAGTTTCAAATAATGTATAAAATTTTGCCACAAAAGGGAAGCCCACATATGTTTCCATGATTATTAAGGGCTGTAGAAGACCAATTACATTTGAATGCAGCCTGTGAAATCTCTCCCATGACTTATTTTCTGAGACATTTTGCATTAATTTTCATTCATTATCCTTCCTTTACCTAGTTTAATCTGAAAACATGGGAGAAAAATGTAATAAAAGAAAATAAAACCTGCACGCAAAATCTTCTAGGCTTTGTGCATTTCACAGAGGAACTGAAATGTGCAATAATTGGAAGTCACTGTAAATACCTGCATTAATCATCAAACCTGTGCCTGACAATTTATGGATTGAAATAACTCTTTACATTTGTTTTATCAGTTTGTCTGAAATTTGCCATTTGAAATGGTTTTCAGAACTGCATCACCAAAAGACTTTAAATATTACTTTTGAAAAGTCACAACTACTGTTGAATATCATGAAATGATCATAACTAACAAAATTATAGACCTCTGATTTGAGGACATGTCTGGACCATCTAGTCTGCATACCCCTGTTGTAGGAAATTCCTGTGTGTTCTTTCTGTATATTTTGGAGTTGTACTATTTTAATTCTAGAAATCTGCTAGATACCTCCTTTTAGTCCATAGCATGAATCAGGTTATGGAGTCAAACATGTAAAGATATGAGAATATATTCATGAAAAACATTTCAGTTGAAACAAAAAATATTAAAGACAGACATCATGACCTATTACTGGACTTGGAAGATAAAAGCATCACCTGGAATTGTTGCTTTGTTGCTGTTGTGTTTTTTGTGCTGCTGGACATGGAATCCAGAGTCTCAGGCATGTGATCCAAGTACTTTACCACAGAGCTACACTCAACCCTAAGATTTAAATGACTTCTGATGGTCTGTCTAGACTGGTGGTTCATTTCTTTTAGGTCTCCACAGAGGCTTAGATCAGAATGAAATTTCACTACAATAAAAGAAGAATAAAGGTCCCATGGCAGAGATAGATTTTTGCATGTCTTCTTAAGGGAAATATGTATTTTGTCACTATAACCCATGAATCTGTAAGTTTCTATTGACCTATAGCTCTACTACCAAACATACTGTGATCTTAATATTAACTTGATTTTAATGTGTTAGAGACCAAGTGTAGTTTAGAAATTGTCTACATCAATTTTATGATTTACACATGGATCATAGAATTCCCAGAGATTTATCTGAAATTATAATGTAGTGATTGGGCATACAGATTTGTGAACCTAGATGCTTGAATTTGAATCCTGCTCCACCACTTCCATTCCTGAATCATTTTGTCAGAGATCTGTCAGTTGTCAAACTGATATACTATTACCAGTTTGTAATTATTGAGAGCTATACCCACAATGGACTTTTATTTAAAGACTTAGAGCAGATGAATGATGCTTTATATATTAGTGCGTTGATTACTAGTGTTTTCTATGCTGCCTGAGTTTTAATAGAGCTGTGATTCTAGAGAGCTGAACTGATTCAATCCTGCCTAGGTTTACAATATACAACACACTCCAGTCATGGTGTTTGGACAAATTGTGATGAATAAAATATTTTCTTTCATTGCAATTGTTCAAATATTGTCAATGGTTAAACCAAATCCCTAAACCTACAGCTTAGAAGAAGTTATATTGTCAAATTCTTAGAATATACGAACGACCTCTACCATGAGAGCAAATGCTCTGCAAACTGTCTTACAGACCAGAAACCACATTCCCTCAAAATCTTTTGGTTTTTGTCATGGAAGATAGGCATTTAGATCAGTTCTTCTGATTTCATGGGAACTTTTTCAAAGGATCTTGTTGACCATTACCATTATCTGTTCTGGTTTGGTATAACTCTCCAAACAAGTTATTTTAATACTTTTGAAACCTAAAATGAAGGAGTTGGGAGTTTTAAATTCTTTACTCCAGAAGCTTCTAGGTGCCCCTGTAATTTCATGGTTACAGATTGAAATTGAAATTGCAGTCTTTGCTGAACATTGCTTGGAATCAAACTGATAAGATGGATATTTCTGTCCATTTCAAAGCTATACTGCACAATTAATGAGCACTCTAACAAGTAGATAGTGAAGGATCTTGATCTCTCCTTCATTTCCTTCAACATTTCCTGGTTTTCTATATTCAAGCTTTTCTTTGACTTCTAGAAATAGTTTGTCACATTAATTAACTCACTAAATTCTCTGAGCTGTGATGTTTATTGCCTGTATCTTGGTTTAAATTTCAAAAATGCTAATTCCTTTAAATATAACTAAGTTATTTCATTTATAGCATTTTTTTAATTTGTAAAATTATCACGTGGCATGTGCAAGACCCTGAGTTCAGTCCTCAGTAGCCAAAAAACAGAAAACAAAAAACAAAAAGAAAACAAGCTTTCTATATTTTTAACTTGCAAGTTTCCAAAAATAAATTAACATTCCTTACCAGTACAAAAAACACTTAAGCTGGGACATAACTCATTTTTATTATGGAATACATATTTTTGCCAAGAAAAGACACCTCAGTTCTATATATTCTGAGCCTTATTTATCTGGAAATATTTCTCTATTATTTTTACTTTTCAATGATATATTTCTACAGAGGAAAACTTTTGGAAACATTTTATTTTTGTCACTTCTGTTACCTATAATTGGCATAGAAATAATCCAAGATGAGTCAAATTTTGTTCAGTAATCACCCTTTCCTGTATCCGTACTTTTAGAATTTTTTTTTTTTTTTTTTTTCCTGTGCTGGGGATAGAACACAGGGCCTTGTGCTTAACAGGGAAGCACTCTACAAACTGAGCTTATATTCCCAGTCCTTTTTCTTTATTTTTGATAAAATTATAGAAGCGAATAATTTTGGATTTCTTCTGTTCATTACGTATTAAAAAATCTGAATTAATCTGGATTAATCTGGACTATAAACAGTTATAAATCTGGGCAATACATAGATAACATCTATTTACAAACATTGGACAACACAAAGAAATTATGAGATTTCTTAAGGAATAGAAACAAGTGACATGCTGTCTTCCATTGCCCAGGATTTGTGTCTAAAGGTAATTTCTTGATGCTGATTCAGGAAAGGGTAACAGAACGGAGAGCCTAGCAATTCTGCTATATTTTAGAAGTCAGTGAATAGAGATTGATGATGCTGAGGCAGATATTGTACAGAATAGAGTATTGAAAAAGAGATCTCTAGGCAGAGAAATAGTTGTAGAAATCGCCACAGTGTTTCCCTTGAGGCATCCATCTGTTTAATAGCAACATTTGAATGAGTAAGGTTAAATATGACAAAGCAGGGAAGAGCAATTCTAGGGACCAAATGATAATGCATACCTGGTAAGAATTTCCATAGCTCATACAGAAGCAGATATTTCTGTTTTAACAAGACAGAATAGAGTGAAAATATTCACTATTAAATTCTTTAATAGGTCAGAAGAACCACATGTTGAAAACAGAATTATCTCTAGAGTCAGACTCAACATGAAAGAGTTTGAAAATAAGACTCAAAAGAAACAAATTCATCCATAGTATCTTATTTGGCCAGAATAAATATCAATACTCTCCAAAGAAATGCAACAAAATCCAGCAAACAGCAATGCAACATTCACAATGTGTTACATCTAGTCAAAACATGCAAGGCTCATAAAAACATTAGGAAAACACTATTATTTATTCCAGGTTCACAGTTTCAGAGGTTCAGTTCATAGTTGTCGACTCTTACTCTGGGTCTGAGGTGAGGCAGTGCATTATGAGGGAAGACCCAGTGGAGGAAATCTGCTCAGTTCTTGGTGTGGTTAGAAAGCAGGTATGTGTGTGTATGTGAAGGTGGGGGGATCACAGGTACAATGCACCCTTCCAGGGCAAGCTGGTAGTGACATACCTCCATGCCCCACCTGCCTAGAGTTAACACCCAGACATTCAGATTAGAAACTGATTAGGTTATTGAAGGAATTCCCGGCTTCCCCCACCACCTGTCAATCTGCGTTAGCCCACCTCTCACATTACAGGAATTTCCGGCTTTCGTTGCTGTAATCTTCCTGCCTCCAGCATTACGTCCTAATATGTCATTGGTCCATCAGTCAGTCTGTAAGAATTCTCCTCCGTGATTGGTTCCTCTCAGCCCTCGAAATTCCTATGTCTGAGAGAAACGGTGCGCCATCTTTTCCTTTTCTTTTTCCCCTTCCCCCGTGCAGACGTGAATTCGTCTGGGCAAAATAAAGGGTTCCTTCTGTGAGACCTGTATCTGTGGAGCGTTTTTGGGAGCTAGCGATGAACCATAACTGCACCCTTTTTTACCACCTAACGGCTATAACTCTCACAATGGAATCACTTTATCTGTAAGCATGACTGGATGAACACAGTAATGATATTTTAGGGATACCTCATATCCCAACTGAAATACCTATAAACTGTGAGGGATGTATTTCAAGACCACCAGTGTATGTCTGAAGCCACAGATAGTACTGAACCCTATATATACTTAGTTTTCTGTACCTGTATAACTGTCATATGATTTAATTCATAAATTAGTCAAAGCAAGAGATTAACAATAATAACTAATAACAAAGCAAAACAATTACAGCTTACATTGTAATAAAAGTTGTGTGAACATGATCTCTTTTTCAACTGCCAGGGACCTGGTGGTGTATATAGCAGGGATATGCTGGACAAAGGGATACATCCCAGGCAGGATAGAGCAGGACAGAATAAAATTTCATCAAACTCCTTCGGATGGAAATTCTAGGCAGCTTGCTAGAACAGAGATCTTTATTTATATAATTTTTGTTTAATGTTTTCAGACCACAGTTTGCCATAAGTAAACAAAGTGTGGAAAATGAAATCATGGATAGAAAGGAGAGCCTGTGTTCCAATATGGCTTTCTAAGGAGATTTCATGATATTAGCTATTTTTGTTTTATTTCTTTTCATGTTTCTAATAAAGTCATTGATACTCATACATAGCATTGTGCTTCATATAATAATTTCTTTTCAAATTTATTGTTACATGGCTAATAATTTAGGAAAAAAACACAGATAATGAGTGCCAAGAAGGTCGTTACGTCTATTTTAGATCCCCTTAGTCTAGATAGGTTTTCCTCATTTTTTCTTCAAATTTTGGTGAAAGAAGTCACATAAAAGTGATATTAGGTGACTTGACAATTAGCATTTCAGCAATTCTTTCCTCCTCTGTTTTACATTTTTTGGTCCATTCGATCTTAGCTGCAGCATCTTTAACCTGGTATTTGAAATGCTATCAGATGATGAACTGTTTTATGGATAATTTCTCAGTAAGGATTAAATATGAACAATAAAAAATCAATCTTAAGGATTATGAATTTTCGATTTTTAAATGTTCCAGTTAAAAATATGGGTAATACATCTGTGAATTTCTAATTAGTTTCATAGTCATTCTGGACCTAAGAAAATAGTTCTTGTTTAGGCAGAATCACAATGTCACAGCATGATTGATCAGTACTTTATAGTGATAGTCATACCTATCAAGAAGAGAATCTTGATGATTGACAAATCATTAAGGATTCCTTTGAATAATTTATATAGATCCAGACACAAATTCCTCTTTAAATAGGCTATGAAACATATTTTTGTTAGTTTAGTGATACACTTGCTTTTGTTTTCGTAAAGATCATCATGGTCAGAGAAACAGTACTTTTTCTTTTCTACTTTGACATTTTGTTATCCTTTTACTGTCTTTGTCCCCCACTAACACACATGCATATTCAGTAGTGGGGAATGAACCCGGGGTGACTTATCACTGAGTTTCATCCCATCCCTTTTTAACAATTTAAATAAATTTCGACACAGGGTCTTGCTAACTTACTGAGGCTGACCTTGAACTTGCAATCTTCATGCCTCAGCCTCCTGAGTCTCTTGAGTACAGGCATGCACTACCACACCCAGTCCCATTAATATTTATTAGACTTTCATTATGTTTCATAAATAGCCAAATATTTCTAGACGAGTCACAATAAGAAAACATCAAACTTGACTATTTTCCTTTTGGATAAACGACTCATCCAAAAAAAATTTTTTTTTCAAAATTTCTCAATGTTTTGGATTTTTATGTTTTAGTTTCTTTTTCCATATTATCATTTGATGTTCGCTTTTTAAATTTTTTCTGAAATGTCCTGTTTCACCCAGACTAAGTTCATTTAGAGAAACAGATGTTTGAGTAAATTTATTCTACTACACTATATCTTATTTTTCTCATCTTGATTTTTATAATACTTACACTCTTGTCCATACCCCCCCCCCAAAAAAAAATGAGGAAGAAGAAGAAGGAGAAGGAGGAGGAAGAAGAAAGAAAATGGTTTGTGTTTGCCCTGTGGTTATTTCTCTCTAATTAGCTCATAAGCTTTCTGAATAGAGGTGTTAATGTCTTTATATTTCCAGCATCATCAAAATTGCAGAGCCTTGTATTTGTGATCTAACTTAAGCCCAGTAAGCACCTATGTGTTAGAGTTTGATTTGAAAATTCAATTAGCAGACTAGCAGGAACTTCACACTGACACTTGATGGCTCTTTTCACTAGAGTTCCCTGACTCCCTGCTTGTCTGTGGTCCACTTGTTCCTTGAGTGAATAATTCCTCACACTCCACTGTTCTGTGTTGAGGGAGCCAGAGAGCATAGAGATGAGGAGGAAGGGCATGCCGACCCGGCAGTAAATTATTGTGTTAAATATTACCTAATTCCCACCACAGATCCACTCTCCAACTCTCTTCATAATTTAATGAGCTTCAAAAAAATAAAAACTGATTTATTTGGCCCACTTCAATTGGTTTCTTATCTTCTAGTGTCTGTGCTTTTTGTCAACAGTGGGCCCAGGTAAGATGAGAGGAGGGAAAAGGAAATCAGTCTATTTTTCCCTAACTGGACTCCTAACAGGCTTGAACTGGATCAGCCTGCATTTTTCTTTCCAAAGCCAAGGCTTCTGTCAGGAGTCCATTTTAATCCAGCTCCAGCCCTCTGCCTTCTGGTAGACTACCTTCCCTTACCCTATTATTTAAGTTTTACATCCTCTTAGCTTCTCATAGTTCCTGAGTGGTTCCTTTGAGGTTTTTCATTAATGCAGCTCTCATCTTTGTAAATAAAGTCATCCCTTCTTTAAACTCTCCTCAATTATTCTAGTTGTATTATACTTTCTTTTTTCTCCTTTTTTGGACTCTTTAATAAAACTTATGTAATGTTTCATATGAAAAAAGAAAAGATAAATACAATCTATCTTATTAATATGTACATTTGCTTTTATGTTTCTTTTCAGTGAAGATATTTTTTATTTGATGTCAATAAACTATGATTTATGGTAAGCCTTACAGTTGGTGAAGTTTAAATATGTACCACCTAGGTAACATCACCAGCAAGGAAGACTCAGCTCAGATTGACCTTCTAGGGAATTAAGTGAATGTGAAAACACATATTGGCAAGGAAGAAATGACATTTACTGGCTTCTGAAATGGGCATTGTATTCTCTGCTTTCTTAAGACCAAAAGACAGCTAACTAAAAAGATCTCAAAGTGACTTGACAATATGTTGGAAACATCACATAAAAGACTTTGGTTGACATCTTGTCATGTTAACTTTATCTCTGCAAAGTCAGATGTTCTTACTCTCCTCTACTTGATGTAAGAAGATTAAGGTGCTGCATGACAGATGGTTTTAAAAGTGCTTTCCACTCCATCTGGCCCCAAATGGAAAACTGAAAGTCACCCACAACTTTTCATCTAAATATTGTAGTAAGAGGATTTTCAGAAGTGAGCTTAGCATTTGATGAAGTAATTAATAAGGTTCTAGTGATTCAGGACCCCAATTACTCTCCCCTATTATAAACTTGTGTCACATGCCACCCAGATAAAACCAAACTTTAAATGGAAAATGCTAGTCTTACAAAGCTCCAGATCCATTTTATGACACTGCACTTGGCTCAGGTTTCAGTCTCCTCTCTGCTCCTTTCCAATTTTGACAATCTTTCAGGTGAAGTTCTTTTTCTTTAATTTATTCAGTTGTATAAATGATAGAGAAAATGTAATGCAGTATCTTAATATTTACATGTATAAGTAGGCAGAGCTTTTATCCAAGAAACAAAATTTTAATGGTAGCATTTAATTCCCCAGGAAATCAAGTTGAAAGTGGATTCCACAGAAACATTCTGATTGTAATGAATTTTCTCAAATATGAAAATATTTTGTACTTATACAGACCCAATGTTCATTTTTTTTTTAATAAACAGTGGGTTGAATAAATTCTGTAGCAGATGAAAAGGAGTTGATTAAATGTCATTGGTGTTTATACGATTTTGCATTAAGGAGAGACTATTATTTAGTTGTAGTTAACAGGTTTCTTGTCTTATGATAAAGGGTAATTGAGTGAAATTGGAGATCATTTGAAACTTGGATGCCATGTAGATATAATTATGTAAGATGGAGAAAATTTTGTCTGTATCAGAACATTTCTATACTTCAGTTTAAAGATTTAGATAATTAAGAAATAAAAGGGAAATTATGAACCTAAGATTAATAACATATATGCACAGAAATACAATAGATATATAATAATGGACAACTAATAATTAACAATGCTCATATAACAAATTTGAACTTTATTCTTAAGTTCACATTGGTATATGTGTAATGTATGTGAGAATAAATATATGTGACAGAATAATTTTAAAATATTGCTAAATGATGCTTCACTAAGGAAGTAATAATGCATATGATTTATTAACTACCTAATTAATTCCTCTGCATTATTTTTTTATGGGGGAACAAAAGAAATAATATGGGGATATTCCATATTCAAATCATAACAAATGTGTGACAATTAAAACAAGCATATAGAGCCACATAGCAAAAGCAGAAAATACATCAATCTTTAATTGTCTTAGAATATGATTTCCTATATTAATTTATTGTTAATAGATATTACATTATATTATTATTATATAATAACATTATTACTAGATATAACAATTTTATTTGATTCATTTAATTTTCTGGAATATGTCATTTAGCTGCAACTTAAGTCACAGATTTTAGTCACATAGCTGATTAAATACATAATGTCCTTTAAAAAAAACACAAATATCCTTGCTAGTTCTTCACTCTTTTGTCCTTTCTTTCCTTCATTCAATAGTATGTGTAAACTGCCAAGTCTGCCTAGTATGGGGCTAAACATGGTATGTAAAGGAATTCTTTTAAAAATATTAATAAAATAGTCATGCTTTGGGTGTCTTATATTCTAATGGCAAGACGAAGAAGCACATTTCAATAACTATATTACTTTAAATGTCAATCAGCTTTTCATAGCTGTGACAAAAACTGAGAAAATGAACTTAGAGGTACAGGTACAGCATTTTATTTTGACTCATGGTCTCACAGATTTTAGTGCAAGGCTGGTTGACTGCCGGAGGGGAGGCAGGACATCATGATGGTGGGAGTGTCAGGCAGAGGAGGCTGCTCTCCTCTCACCAGCAGGTAAATAGGGAACAGTGGGTGGGCCAGGGACAAGATATCGTCCCTAAGGGAACACCCCCAAATAGCAACTCTCTGCAACTAGGTCCCACTTTTTACAGTTTTCACCAGTTCCCAATAGTCCATTCAGTTTTTAATTTATCAATGGATTAACCCATTGATGAGATCACAATCCTCAGGATTCAATCACGTCTCTGAATACTGCTGCATTAGGGCCCGGGCCTTCAACACATGAGCCTTTGGGAGCCTTTGGGGGATATTCCATGTTCAAACCATAACAAATGTGTACTAATTAAAGCAAGCACACAAAGCCACATCACAAAAGCAGAAAATACATCATGATTAATCCTAGGAATGAATGGATGATTCATCATCTGAAAGGAAAGCAGTGTAAGTCACCATTTTAAGAAAGTAAAGGAGAAAAAAAAAACACATAATCATATCAATTGATGCAAAAATTATACTTAAAAATCAATGTCATTTATGTTAGAAATTTTGACACTGTAGTGTCTGGTAAACGGCATCTATCCAAACCTTATATTGTTCTTCATTGTGAACTACTGAATTATTTTCTCTTAACAATTGAGAAAAGTAATCCCATTTAAAATTGTACTAGAAGTTGTGGCAAATGCAATCATGTAAGAAAAATGAAGTCATGAAAATTCCAAACAAAGTAATACAAATGTCCTTGTTTACAAGCAAAATGTTTGTTCAAGTAGAAAAATCCCAATAATCTTCAAAAAATCTCCTCAAAATAATATGTGAACTCATACTCCTTCAGGGTACAATATAAACATATAAATATATATCAATTTCATTTCCTCATATAGGAAATCAATAGTTGAAAGTCAATTTATAATCAAACCACTTATGATGTGTTCAAAACACTGAAATATCAAGAAAGTCAAGGGTGAATATTTTCTCATGTGTGGAAGCTAGAGAGAAAAGGGGCAAAAAGAGAGCTTATGAAAATAGAAGGGAGACCAGAGGAGCAGAGGGTAGGGATTTCAGGGAGGGAGGGGGGTGGAAAAGGGAAGTATGGCGGAATTAATTATACTATGTACAGTTACTGCTACTCACCCATTGCAAGGTTTATAATGAACACAACTGACTTTCAAATGCTGGCAATAGTGTAAAGCAAGTGGAACTCTCACAACCTGATAGTGGGAATGTGAGAATGGTATGGCCTCTGTGAAAAAGAGTTTGGCAATTTCTAGAAATGTTAAAATTACCATAACCTTCAATAATCTCACTCCTAGGTGTTTTCCCTAAAGCAAAGACAACATTTATTTAGTATAAAACATATAAAAAGTTTTTTTTTGGTAGCAGCTCTATTACTAATTGCCTCTACTGAAGTAATTTAAATGCCTTCAATGAGTGAATGGATAAAGAAATCATAGTATATCCATACAATGTAATACATTCATAGCTAAAACATGGATGAATCTCAGATACATTATAGTGAGTGAAAAAAGGCAGGCTCAAAATATTCTTTGCTGTATAATTCCATTCATATGGAATTTAGTAAAAGGAACTACTGAAAAGATAAGAGTCCACATTCATGCTTGCCAGGCATTGAGGTAGGTGGATAGTTTGGCTATAAAAGTACATCATGGGAGAATTTTGGGAGGGTGATTGGATGATTTGTATCATTTTCTGATTTTATTACATGAATCTGTCAATGAGTCAAAACCCATAGACTACGTAGAAATGCAGTTATCTTACTGTGTATAAAAATTTAAAAAATGAGTTATCAAATTGCAGTTATCCAGTTGGAAAATAAAGACGTAGACTTGTATTTTTTAAAAGGTAGAACAATTTGAATTTTTATAAATCCTTAATGAGTGACATTTAATAAGAAGGTTTTTCAAGCAATTTACACTATTTAAGGCCTCAAATTTATGTTCCTATTTACAAATCCTCATCTAGGTGCACATGGTGACACATACAAAAGTGTTCATACTAGTGCAGTGTGCATGCAATAACAACAGTTTCGATCATCTGTATATACATTTGCAGTAAAATCAGTAAATAATTGTAATATATTCTGTTTTAGTGAGATTTTTGCTCACAATTTTAGAGGTCTCAGTCCATAGACCACTGACTCCATAGTTCTCTGCCCAAGGTGAAACAGAACATCATGACAGAAGGTCATGCCAGAGGAAAGCAAGGAGAAGTCCACTCATGAGGGACAAAATGTAAACCTCAGAGAGATACCCCCTGATTTGTATCCTTCTGCCACACACCACCTGCCCCCAGTTACTACCTAGTTAATCCACATCGGTGGATTAATCCACTGAATAGGTTACAACTCTCATAATCTTTTCACCTCTGAAAATTCTTACATTGTCTCACACAGGAGCTTTTAGGGGACATCTCATATGCAAACACAACATAGTCACATAATGAAATTCATACAGAATTGAAAATAAATTCACTAGTACCAATTTATCATTGAGTATGATGCTAGCAAGCATAATATTGAGCAAAATAATTTTAAAATCAATGCATTTCATTTATTAGACAGAAACATCATAAACCTAGAAAATATAATACATATATAGGAATATCTATTTCATGAAAGTATGAAGACATTCTTGAGAATGGCAACTAAAAAATTAAGCATAAATGTTACCTGCAGAGTAGGGAGGAAGAGATGGATTTATGATTGGTTATGTATGCACAGAAAGGTTGAGTTGTTTATTTCTTAATGAATGTAATGAATATCTCATTTTAATCATATAATTATACACCTAAAATGCCTTATAGAATATTTTTAAAAGAAAACATAAGAAAACCTATTATGCATTAAGGTACTAGGGAGTCAAAGACCTATTTTTTCAAATAATGAGTAAATTTTAAATGGATATATATATATATATCTCACAGCAAATTCATCATAATCTACAGATGAATTTATAATCTGCCTTTGAAAGATATAAGGCTTGAGTAATACAATTCACAGTCATTCTGAAAGAAGATTTTTTTTATTACACAGGAAGGATACTAGACTAGAAGATGTCAAATTTTAAATTTGTCATTTTTTATTTTTGCCATCATTTTTTATATTTTTGTATGGGAGTAATTAAAAGGGGAAATAGAATCAATTTTCCTGTTCCAGTAAGTGTGTCTCCTCATTTCTCCTAAGAAATCTCTCCTGAATTACAGACTTCACAGAAACTTCAACAGCATAATTGAGGACAAATGCATTCCTTTTTCTAATGTATACTGTCCATCAACACAAAGTCTGATGTAGTACTAATGTTGTAACGATGTAACAATTTTTTTTCCCAAGTTAATACTCCTTTTGAGATTAAATGTAAATGCTGTCTTCTCCATGAAATTTTTATAAGTGAATTATTAGTCATACATAATTTGGGGATTCATTTGATTTAATCACATAGGCATAGGATATAATTTGCTCCAGTTTAGTCCTTGGTAACTTCTCTTCTTCCTCTACTGGATAGATCTCCCATCTATTTATTTATTTGCTTTTTAAAAAATTAGTGCTTAATAGATATACATAAAGTGAAATTACCTGCATTCCCCATGATAAATATAATATTTTCTTCTTTATGTGCTAGTGAAAATGCTTTGCATTACTTCTTTAGCCCTCATCAAAATCTGACCCAACCTGTTGGAATCTTGCATGTATATTATACTTAACCAGTTGTAAATAAATTTAATCTTTCACACAAAAATCTGGATTTCTGATTTATTATAACTTCTTGCACATGGGATCAGTTGCATAAATGATCTTTGAAAGTATATATCAGTCATTCTTCTTGTTCTATTTTCTAGATACATGAAGGAGGGTAGGAAATGGGAAGCATTTGAAGAGGCAGAGAACATAGCTGTCCACAATTGTTAAAGGAATGTATAAAAATGAATGAACAATAAAATATTCTTTTTTTGTGGAAGCTCATAAAATGTTAACAAAATATGTACTGTGTGCTTTTAAAACTATTATTCACCTGAATGAGAACAATGAATAATAATTTCATGGATATTCAAATTGGTGTTTTTTACTGTTCTCTTGTAAAAATAAAAGTAGACAATCACATTTTTGGCATAAATATCGTGCTTTCACTCTGCCAAAAGTATTTATTTGGAAATTAGGAATTATCATTCTTAGACAACAAAGTTAAATTTGAAAATATGAAAGTTGACAATATCATAATTGAGAAATTGTTATATTTTTGGATTTTAACACATGTAAAATATAAGATCATGAAAATATAGTTATGTAATTGCATTGTAGGAGAATGAGACCATGATTTTAGAAATGATTTATCTAATATTTTTACATCTCTCAATGCCCATCACCATTGTACAGGTTTAAGTCCTAGTTGTAACATGCCTTTTGATCTCCAGAACATCCAAACTAGTCTCCAGGGTTCATTTTTATTCTTCTACCCATTATGCCTCTGCTATCAGATGATCATCATAAAACACAAATGTGAGTGCTTCATATTTTTCATGAAATTAGTAATGTTACAATAATCCATGATTTTATTTCTGTGATCTTATACATTTAGCCCATGATGGTTTGCTTAATGTTCTGATTTCTTCTCCTTTGTATCTTATTTATTTTTCCCAACGCAGATATACCACCGTCTTCATCTCTCTCTGCAGCACGCAGTTCCAGGCTTCCTTCATGTTCTGATGAATGGAACAGGATCTGTTCATTCTCACATTTCAGCTTAACTTCCTCCTGAGACTTCCTGGACTATGTCTTCCGAAGTTAGTCTGCTCACATTGTAGTCAAATCACTTGTTTATTTCCTCATGAGGACCTTTCATAACGTCTTTTCCTATTTATTTACTTTTCTGCAGTACTTTCTTTCTACCTCACTAAACCATAAGTTCTGTAAGCCAGAAACCATTTCCTTCTTAGAGTATATCTCCAGGGCCCAGAAGTATGTCTGGTACATTGTCAGTACTCAGGAAGAGCAACGGAGTAACAAGATTAATAAATGATCAAAGTTCTATTCTCTGTCCAATCTCTTTCTTAAGTCTCATAGTACCTAACATAACTGAAAATTAAAGAATCAAGGGAATTTTAAATCCTAACTACAGATAAATCTATTTTATGTTTATCATTGTTGAATTGTTTTAAAAGAATAAAAAGGTGAATTTTACAAATAAGTTTGCTCAAAGAGCTTCCTTTATTTAACATGTGAAAAATGTATTTGAATTGACGTCTGTGGTTTCCCTGGAGCTGCTGTTGTTATTTGGGATCTTAATCAAAGAGCACAGCCATGGGAATTTGTGCTAGTAAATATATGGGGAGCTTCATTCTACTTTCTTGAGTTTGTTCTGTGAATGGGAATCCATTTATTCAACCAGCATCTACTTAAATATCTTCGATTCATTCCTAAATTCTAGTTACATATTTATTTTTATTCCTTTTCTTAATTAATCATTTAAAGTAATATATATGTAATACATCACCTAAATAGTCCTGATGGGAATTTAGGAAATTTGATTTTTTTAGTTTCTATATATGCTTAATGTGTTATGTATTGTTACTGAAGTGTTAATATTGAGAGCTATGAAATCTGAAGAATAGCATTTTTTAAAATAAATAATCATATAATAGGTTAAAGTTGGAAAACATAATATAATTCTCCTTTTTTTCCTTAGACTTCAAAATGTTTTTCTGTGATTTATACAAAGGAGAATCTGTAAATCAATTTGATGGAAACATTTAAATCATATAAGATAACAGGCCAAAAGTCAAAAACATTCTGTTGATAGATACTCACACTTCTCTTAATGCTTATCACTTTGTGTTCTTCCACATTTAAGCGCTACATTTTCTTCAGTCATAATCATTAATCAAGCATATTAAGTATTAATAATCAGATGTTTCCTAAGGATAGTTGTGGTAATTCTAAAGACAAAACTAAAAATGTCTGTATAATACACTTTCTGGTTTCCAGGAATGGCATTTAATAACTTATTTGATTATTAAACCACCAAACAAACTAAAGAGAAGCAGCAATAAGAAAGCACTACGAATAACAGAACAAAGTTGTGAGTGAACCGTCAAAGATACATGAAGTTTTCTTCTAAGATATTGTATACAAGCAAGTTGCAACTTAAAGTGACAAAACAGATTCTATATTTTTCAGAAAAGAATCATAATGAGAAGAGCATGCTCAGGAAATTTCCATGCTGACACACTTACATCTTGGAAGATAAATCAGCGTGAAGGACAGACAAATCTAAAATTTAAACAGATTACAGTTAATGAATCTAAAAGGCTTTTGTGACTACTGAAACCAGGTGCTAGCTGGATTGTGCTGTCTGAACCCTGGACCTTATGGCAATCCTTCAGCATAGATAAACACTTCAGGTGCCTTTTCATTGCCAAACAAAAGTTGACTTTCCTATCTTTCCACATTTCCCAAACTTTCTTGTAAGTAAAGGAATGCATACTATTGAGTTCTTGCTAAAGGAAGGTAAAGAGCAGAGGTGTGTGTCATGCCCTGCCCATGCTCCACCAAGCTCTTCCATATTCCTGTCTGACTTGGATGAGGATGTCCAGGGTAACCTTGAAAGTAACTTGTTGAAGGTGTCAAATTCTGAGGAAAGTTGGGTCCTTTAATGTTGATATGGAGGATAACTGCTCCCCTGACATGCAATTTGAGCAGGAACAATATTTGTTTTGAAACATAGCACATATTTTATATTTGTTGGAACAGTCTAGGATATCCTAATGAATATTGGGCAGACGGCTTTGGAAAACGTATAAAGTAAAAAAAAAAAAAAAAAAAATAACATTTAAAAGTTGTCTTTACTCTTAGTCTCACCAGAAAATAGCATACATTCAGTGGGGCTAGGAATAGTTTAAAGAGGAGATCTTTTGAAATTTTTTATCACTCCTGTGACCTCAGGATTGTCCACTTTTCTAAACTTTAACCTGGAAGATAATCGATCTCTTAATCAGTAGCTGATTATGGCAGGTATCTCAATTATACGCAGAAAATCTCAGATGTAGACAAATATCTCATATGTTGTTTACAAACATGTATCATTTTGACAATCGTAAATCTTGAAATGCAACATAGGAAAAATAATAAAAGCAACACATAAGACTCAATTTGCTTGCTCAGATGCAATTTGTATTTTACTTAATTTTACACACTGAGAGTTGAAAATATAATAGTACTGTCTAATTTAATATACTTCAAATGAAAAGGATAACTATAAGAATTGTTTATTTTAAATTTCTAACATTTTTCTAGATATAAATATAATTTATGAACATTTTACATTCAGTTTTGTTTAGCTCTTTTGCAATGTATTAATCACATATTTATGGGTTTCAATGTGATATTTCTAGACATGCCACAGCATGCACTGATAAAATCCAACCACCTTTTTCATTCCTTCCTTTTCCCTCAACCCACTTCTCAATTTTTGGTAATCATTATTCTACTTTCACATTGATGTATTTTTGCTTCCACATATGAGAAAGAATGTGTGCTACTTGTTGTTCTGTGTCTTGCTAACTTCATTTAACCTAATGTCTTCTAGTTACATTCATTTTTATGCAAATTAAAGGATTTCATTCAGCTTTGTGAATGAGTAATATATATATTACTCATTATATATTATGTATATATATATATACACACACACCACATTTTCTTTATTCACGTATCTGTTGATTGGTACCTAGGCTGATTCCATATCTTAGCTATTGGGAATAGTGCCTCAGCAAATATGAGCATGCAGATATCTCTTGGGTATGCCAATTTATTTCCTTTGGATATATAACAAGAAGAGGGATAACTGGATCATATGGTAGATACAATTTCATTAAGATTTGTATCTTAGGAAGTAATGTATGCATCAAAATGCACAATAGTGCTGGAGACCCTAAGTAGAAAAATCACTATTTTTAAAATAGCAATGATACAAATCTGTTTTGGACTGCCTGGTTTATGGATTCTAAGTGAGGTCCTCTTCTAAAGTCAGGATGATTCACGCCACCCCATAACCAAGTGGGAGGTCTTTATTTCTTCTGCTGCTGTCTTTTGAGAGCTACCAAAGAGCATATGTAAGTGAGGTTTACAAATTGGTAATTTGTAACACTTCCCTCTACAGTATTTACAGTCTGTTTAAGCATCAATACCCTTTCTCTGCTCACCTGTATTTATGTACTATTGTTAGTTTACCATGATGCTGCTGCTAAAGCCACTAGTGACTTTTGCAAATCCTAAAATGCCTATATGCACTCAATGTTTACTTTCATTACTGTAATCAGTATTGCACAGCATTTGATCTTATATTTTTACTCTTAATATAATAGATTCTTCCAAAACTTCAGAAAACCAATAACTTTCAGGGATTAGTGAACATACTGTGACTAATTATAAAAAGATTATGACAATGGTGATAATGATTCCCAAGTACTGAAAAAGTGACCAAATGAATGGAATTTTCACAGTATGAAGAAAGTTCACATCTATAGCTAGATAACTTAAAGGGAAAAACTGAAATACTATGGGCTAGCTTAATCACAGTCTACAAGTAAAATTAGAGATTTTGTGAATCTATAACTATATCATGAAATTTAACACTGGAGTCAATTCAGTTAAACATTAAAGAAAGTCATCATAGATGACAAGAGTAATAAACCCTGGAAGTTCTACTGAAAGAGCTAGAGGGAATATCTTCCTGGAGTTCATTAAGCAGAGAATGACAGCATTCTGACATAGATAATTTAGTCATTCATCTGCTTCAAGGAAAATAGTACTATTTGATGATTTTTCAATATCTATCATTACTGAGACTGGAAGAGAGAATCTAAGCAAAATTTCTACAATAGATGAAAGCCAGAGTTCTTCTATTGAGATTGGCCTTTGACTGATTTTTGAAGGTATGGTCATGAAGACATTAGGATTTTGAACAGCAGAAAAAAAATTTGAAGACAGCATTCTGTCATGTAATTTCTTAATATTTCTGGAGCCTGCCTATAAATGGTGCATACCATCTGGAAGTATATGTTTGTATTTAAATTTGTTTATTTTATACAATAGACAAGAACAATATGACCACTCCAATTCAATTCACAAATGACATTTATTGAGCAGCTGTGGATTAAACACATATTTTTATTCCTTCAGCAGATGGTATAATACGTGTTTTATGATGATATGACTACATCACTATATGAAGGGGACTATTATAATTGAACAAACATTATTTTCCCTGTTCTCTCAAGTCAAGAGAACTATGCACTTAAAAAAATTCTTTTCTCTCTTCTTTTATGTTTTTGATAGTATTTTCATTTTTCATCATGTATATACTAAAGAGTAAATGCAGTTTTCAAAATTTGCTGAAAATTTCATTGTTCCTATGCTAACGTGTATGAGAATCACTGACAAATCATTTAATTGGTGTACATACTATTGAAAATTTATTTAAGTTTTTGACATAATTCTTTCTCTAACAATATGATTCAATTGAAAAGAAACACATCTCCCTAGTCAACAAATATACTTTATTTTAAATTTACATAAAAAAGGCCAAAAATATAAAGAAAATAGAGGATGCAGATCTATACAGTAAAAAATTTGTTTCATAGTATGCTTTCCCTCCTCCTAGTGAAAAACAATGGTTTATTTAAAGACATCTTAAATCATCTAACAAAATGTTTAATATCTACTATTTTGTCATATTGTTACACATGGAGGACAATATGCCCTTTGCCTAAATCAAAATTTCCTGGAAAGTCACAAAAATTAGGAATATCCATGTTCACTCTACTAAAATTAAAAACATTTGTTCATGAAAATATATATCTTAAAATAAAATTGCAAGCCTCCAAAGTGGGAGGAAATATTTGTTGCCGATATATCTGGTAAAGTTCCTGTATCCAAAATGAATAAAAACAACCCATTACAGAATGTAGCAATGGCAGGTACTTCAAAAAAGAGAATGAACAAATGACCAGGAACTGTGGATAAGGACTCAACCTCATTAGTTATCAGGAAAATAAAAACTGCACAATGAGATATTTCTAAGCAGCCAGAATGGCAAAAATTAAATATGGCATTTAAAATTAAGAATAATCATGTAATAATTATGTATTGTGTGAATATGTTGAGCAACTAGAATTTTCATACACTGCTACTGGGAATATAAATTTGACAAGCATTTTGGCAATATTTACTGAAGTTGATTATTTGGTTAGTTTGTGACCCAACATTCCCACTGCTAGCTGCATACCCAATGGGAATGTTAGATATATTCATCAATATTCATAACCAACAATATTAACAGTAAAATTGGCATAGTGCCCCATACTGAAAACAATAGAAATGTCAATCAATGGTGACAATGGATTAATACATTTTGAAATAATTGCGTATAAAATGGAATTCAGTATAGCAAGAAATATGAAAATTACAACTATAGGTAACAATAGGGATAAATCTCATTGGTCTACCTTTAAACAAAATTAATCAGACACAAACGAGTGATACTACATGCTTTGAAAACAGACAAAACTAACATATCAGGATTTCCTACCTAGTTAGGGCAGTGATTACTTTGGGTAGGAATAATGAATAGGAGGGGACACAAATGGAACTTTTGAGCTGCTAGTAATATTCTCTTTTTAACTAGAGTGTTGATTATGCAAGGTTACCTACTTTATCAAACATGACTGTTTATATATTTAATATATATCAGCTTATCTGTATCTGCCCAATACTTAATTTGAAAAAAATATTGAAAAAATCATAAACTCACTTTTGTGTGTCTTTAATTTCAAAATTGATATTATTAGAGATCTGTTTCATAAGCATCTCCATTTATTTTACGTGCAAGATTCAATATGTGAGATTGTTCTAGCTTTGACTGGGTTGTTTTTGGTAATTGAATCCAATAAATAACACTTACAAATACAGATGCTTCAGGCATAGAAGATAAAATATATGATAATATATATTTTTTTAATTTGTTTAATGTCTCTGGTACAATTTCCAGACATCTGGTTCTTGGACTTTTTTGGATTGTCTGGTCTTGTTTGTCTTTGCATAGGTTTCTCATTGTTCTTTTCTCCTGGGTCTGCTCTGCACTAGTAACTCCATTTCTCAGAATGCTTTTTACAAAAATAGTCCCTGTATATGCACTATTTCAATATTAAGGTCAGGAATTTATATTTGATCATTTCTTCCCTCCTATGTTTTTCCTAATTCTTTCATGTACTATCCTGCAGAATTTCTGTGACCTGAGTCCTTATAACCTGTCACCACTTTGCTGAATTATCTTTTGACTGGTGCAGACTTCTCCCCTAGTTGGGGTTGAAATGAGTGGTTGAAAGTAGCAAATAAATTCCCATTGACAAAAAATACACTTCTTATTTAGAAGTGAGGACAAAAACAAATCTCTTTTGTCCGTTTTATATAGCCAATAGCAATAACTGCTCCTTATAATTCGATCACTCTAAAACTATTACTTTGACACACCCACTTCTAGTTACTTCTTCCTTATACTAACATGAACTTAACTTGTAGGTTGATGAATCCAGGATATGTAGACCCACAGCTTAAATGGTTTGGAGGCATTCTTTAAGAAAAAAAAATTTACAAGATTACAAATGCAAAACTGAGTCTGAAGGTAGATATTTATTCAGAGTGATAAAATTTCACCAGGTTGATTCATGGTAAGGGTCCAACAATTGAAAGATTGTGGAGCTTATGTATCTGTAGTCTCATGTTAAGACTACCTCTGCCACACATTTTTATTCAGCTTCTAGTTTGGAATATTCTTTTCTTGCTTATGTGTTCTAATATTTATTCCTGTGGGCTTGTCCTAACCTTGTTTTTGTTATTCTAAAATTCAACTGCAGGTTTTCCTATTTTAAAAAAAGCCATTAAGATTCTCTTTTCTTAAATAGTTTCCATGTTTAATCATCCTCACCCAACTTAGTTGTTGGTGTTCCTAACAGAATACCTCCTGTCACCTAAATGTCCATTTCTCTCATGTCCATTGAATTTTGTACGTGATAATGGTTTTGTCTAAATGGTCCTGCTTCTTGTTGGACAAAAGGATTCTCATAGTCCTTTAAGTTTAGAACAGCCCACTGGGAGAGAACAGATTGCTGGTTACAGTGTCCTGCTTGCCTCTACCGTAGCTCCCCCTCACTGTTATTAATGTGTTTCATATCTTTCTCATACAACGGTATAGCATTATCCTCAAGAGCAAGGAACAGGCTTTCATACTTTATATCCTTCCCCAATTACCTCACACAGAGACACAAATACTTCCATCCTATGTGATCAGGTAAGTCTATTTATTGACTGTCTAAATCTTGAATTATAACTCTTTTATATGTTGGTGAAGAATCATTAATGCATGATAAAACATGGCATGTAATCATGTAGGTTTATGTTCTATTGTTCCTGTGAGCAATGTGTATACCCATGAATGTGTGTGTGGGCATGCATGCATGTTTTACTGTATCACTGTGACCTTGCAGCAGATAGTATATGAAAAATAAAAAATCTATTCAATAGAAAGATGTTGAGATAATACATGACATTATTGAACAGAAAAATGTTTGGAAATAATCTGACCATATCTGTATTCTCACTCCCAAATAACATCCTTCAACAGTGAAATTAAAAAAATATATATATATGTATATATACTTCAAATATATATGTGTGTGCGTGTGCGCGTGTGTGTATATATATATATATATATAAATAAAATGTATATAAAAGAGTTGGTTGCCTAAACAGCTGCATATCACCTTGAACAGAAACACATTCCAAACTGTTTCAGTGAACAAAATAGAAAATACAGTAGCACTTATGCTTAAGAAACAAAAGGAAGCCATCCTGAATTAATATATAATGAAGGAAATGGTAATTACTTGATCCAAAGGTTTTCTGAATATCACAGTTCTAATGTCTTTTGGAACTGTTTCATGCTGAGAACAGCACATACAGAAGAAATGTGAAATGAAGTCGTGTTCAGGGCTCTGGGGCTTTACAAAAGTTACTGTGCCTTTCAGGAAAGATTGAATCCAGTGCTTTATTCCCCACCTTCAGTGACCAGTTCAGGCTCAGTTGCTGTTGAATACGCCATATTTGTGAACAACATGGGGAGAACTAATTGCGTGGCTTACAACTTTATAAATGGAGTTTGGAAAGAACAACTTAGCCAAGTGTTGTCATGAGAGGTAAACGAGGTTTCAATCCTATGAGCAAATATCATCCCGTTTTAAGGACTTAAACAAACTTCTCTCTCAGAAGCCAAGCATCCAGTTTAGTATTTTCCTCAGTTTTGATTTTAAAACATGCTGCAATATAAGTAAATCAGGCAGATTTCCCTACTTGACAGAAACAGATGACATAGTAGATGTCCTTGGGCATAGTCCATAGGCTCTTGAAATTATATTGTAACTTGGTGACATAAAATCATTCTGATTTCAATGAAAGAGCTAAAAAATGATACCTGCCTGAGTAGTTCATTAAATACAAGTGGTTCAGAAGCTAATCTTTCTCATTACTGCTCTAAGGACTTAGGAAGGGCTTTGGGTCAAAATCCCTCAAGCCATGTTTAATTGCAGAAGAAAATCTGCTAAATTCCTTATTGTTTAGATTAGTGTTGCTTAATTTGCTTTCAAGTGAAAATGTCTAAATGATCATCAAGATATTTAAAAGAGAGATGTAAATTGGATGCTCATTCTATGAGAATTTAAAAGTCATCAGTGAAATACTCTTGTACCCAAGACATCCTTAACCAAACTGAGTTCAAATGTTAACTCTTTCATTTGTAGTGCTTTTTCTTGAAACATTTCTGTGAGTACCAGTCCTTAATACAAACTATTTGCTCCTATTTCCATATCAGTTATTGCTTTTACATTTTAATCCTGTGCAGTTGAAATGATGGTTGGACAATTTCCTCACCCTGCCTGGAAACTTTTTTTTTTTTAAATGAAATTTTATATCAAATTTTCTCTGGAGGATCTTCTACTACTGAACTTTAAACAAAAATAGGGAATAGACTTGTATTTCATGGCTCTTTTTGGATCTCTAATATCATCAAAAACAAAAAAGTTTCATTCGGGCCATCAGTCAATGGGTAGACTAGAAGCAGCAATATCATTGCTTGCAGGGACCAGGAAAGAAATGGTCATAATTTAAAAGGTAGGATTTGCTTCACAAAGGAATCTTAATTAGCATTTGGATGAAGACACAACTTTTTTATTCACAACCAGGCATGAGTTTTTATTCTCAAAGAAATATACGTTCTTTGGTTTTCTTGAAATCTGTAGTCCCCTTATTTGGTTTAGCTTTTCATTTTCAACTTTTGAAAAATTTCCCCACTTTTAACACCTAAGAATGTAAGAAACACTTCAACTTTTCTCATAACTCTATATTAAGAAAAGGAAAACAGCACGTAGTCATGATGAATGACAGAGCACCATTGTCTCTTCATAAAATGGTGAGGAGGATGGTGAACCTTAGGACTGAACCCCATTCAATTATTTCACAATCACTTTTTAAAAGAAGGGTGTGAAAACCAAAGTTCCATATATAAATCTTTCAATTTCTAAATGTTGATAATGATTTCTGTTTTTGCAATGGGGTATCATCCTTAAAGAAATTGTAGACCATAAAACACCACGCCTCTGAGTGCTCCTTTCTGTTCCCAACAAGCTAGTCAAGCTAAGGGAACGATGAGGAGTAGACCTGGGCTTCAAAGTCTGTATGCATGTCATTTTGAAGGACATTGGCTTTCTCTTACGCAACCTGGGAACTAGGGCAAATTAGAATTATCTATGGAAGGCTGCTTTCTTACATGTATTCCAAGACAGTTGCTCCATGGGATGCTGGTCTTATAAGCAAACCAAGCAAGCTGATGCTGGTCACTGCTTCTGTATCCCAACCTAAAAACACCTCTCTCAGTGTCAAGTGGCGTGGAATTGAGGGCACTATAGATAGGCTATGTGTCACTTATCCAACCAGCCACCACTGAAAAGGCGGTGACCAAGCACTATGAGGGATGGAGATGCTGCTCAGTCTGTTGCCACTAACTCTTCTTGGAACAGTCACTGATCTCTCATCAGTTTCTCCCCTAATGAGTCATATGCCTCACATCCCATATCCAGGCACATTCTTTGACCTCTCCACAACCTAAGATACTTCCTTGGCACAACTGGGCTGAGAGCATGACAACTGGGCATATTAACCCTCCTCAGGGAATAAGACAAAATATAACTTAGATGTGAAGATAGCCTGAGTTGCCAATCTGTGGACATAATTAGTGAGTACTGTATAAAATCTTCCTCATGAGTTTATTGAAACATTTGGGAAGATCTGACTGCCCCAAATATGTTTTCTAAAACTATCCTGTGGTCTCGGTACTGCCTTTCATGAATCCTTGGCCTGGGGTTTCTATTATTAGTTTTACTTCACTTGTTTCTAGAGGGAAATAGTTAACTTTAGAAATATATTATTCAGAGTTAGAGGGAATTTTGTTTCTTTCTTGTCTGTTAACATGTTATAATTTATTTATTATATATTATGAGTATTTTGGGAAGGTATTTTACAGATGTAATGGGGAGATTGAGAGAAAAGAACAAATTAGCAAAGACCAAGCAGAAACCATTTTTACAACAATTCTGGGAGAATGGACACCAGGGAATGAGTAAGAATCCTGACAGCCTAGGCCTTGCTCCAATGATGTACATCCTTGGACAAGCCTGGCAAGATGAAAGGGAGCTAAAGTACAAGTAAAACTGAGGAATTAAACTTCTATTGATCTCACCTAGTTCTGGTTGAGTAGAAAGAAGACAGATTTAAACAATATTTTTATGAACCAACTCATATTTGTCTCTGAAGGGTAGTTCCTCAGATCTTTGTCAATTGTCACATTTATTTATGAGGCAATACCTTGGAAATATTAACACTGGATTAAACTGACAAAGGAAACTTAATTTTTAAAATGTCCAATCAACAGAGAAAATAGAAATTCATGAACATGTGATAAAGGAATGATGATGAATTACTCTACCACACTGAATCAATTAATGGTCGATCTATAATGAATTAGAAATGTAAAATGTCAAGGCATAGTCTCCATGTTCTCCCATACTGGATACTTCAGAGAAGCATACACTTATTATGGTAGCTGTTGAGTTGCTTTATGATGGACCTGCCTGAAAAAGAAAGTGAGATGTCAATTAATAGGCTCTGTTGATGCACAGGGGAAAAGCACTCATAGCCTCCCACGCTGAAGCCTTCACTGCGTCTGAGAAGGCTCTCTCCCCTTGACCTTCTAGGAGTCCAGGGATGCAACTGGATTTCTATTTGTCCCTCATTTTTGGCCATTTCATCATACCTCTGTCAGTCCCTCTGATCCTGACCACATCTCCATAAATAGACTCTCCAATAATTCTTTTCAGTTCAGCCAGTGATATTATCAAATATATTCCTCGCTAGGAGCCTTATAAATATAGTTTATCTCTTAAATTAACGAGGCTAAAATAGAATTCTGATGTGTAGGGAGGAAATGTGTGTTAAATTATACAGGACAGTTATGTTAATTAGAAATCATTCAATTCCAAATGTCATAAAATCAACTCTGACTGACTTTTAGATTCACAGGAAAAGAAAAGCAAAATAAAATATGAAATCTATTTGCTCTGTAAGCTATAAAATGGTGTCAGACTCTTTCTTTCTCATGTTTTTCGTTCTGCTTTCAGTTATGTGGGCTTTATCCACATCAAAGGGCGCAGCCCACAACAGGAAAGAAGGCTGCTGCTGCTGGGGTTTAGCGGTCTTTACAACTAGCTCTCTCTTAAGGAAAAAGACATGTCCTGTCAATCTCCTGAAAAGATCACTAATTCACCCTTCTTTAGTCATACGGATACTCCTGCACCAAATCTTTTGTCTAGTCATAGAGAGTACTCTAATTTTCTGGTGAAAGTCAAGTTTGGATGCTTACTGAGGAAGGGCGACTACCCAAGAAAACAGGTGAACAGACAGAAAAATCACAGAAACATACCCTCTTTTGTGAATACATAGTTATATATTCACTTATTTCTTTATTCATGGACCAAATACAACAGAAGCTATATGCAATTAATATGACAAGGGATCTTTGTAAGCTATGGATCACTACTTGGTAAAAGAGAAGATGGAAACAATAGAGTGTGCACAGAGTGAATTTAATACTAAAATTCCAAGTTGTTTGCATCAGAGGTGAGAGGGTATTATGAAAAAGACTTGTAGGGTGCTTGATGTATCTCTTTTTAATTTTTTTCTATTTTTCTATCTCATGGTTGACATGCAGTTAATCATACATGATCTGTGAAAACATTGCTATGGTTTGTGAGAATCTTATTTTTCTAACCATCAGGCTAAAAATATAGGGTTGAAATAAATAAATAAAAATGGTGGTAGCATTGTTGCTTGTGGTGGCACCAGGGAATGAATAATGTCTATAATCAACCCATGATTTCAAATAACAGTAAAATATTCAGGTTTGCCTTTGGGTATTTATGTGAAGAAGCACAGAATACAGTTGACACAACAAAACCCATGCTTGTTTTTACCAAACTCTGACAATTCTGTAATTCATTTATTTGAGTTTCCTTTCCATTATTGCATGGACAACATTTTACTTTTAAGGACACTAAGGGGAGAAACTGTAGAACAGCAATTATGTTTCTGATTTACAAATAATATACCAGCAAAATTAAGGATGTTCCCATCGTTTAGTTTGTTAAGGTATCTACATAAACTAACTTTATAGTGTAATGCATTATATGGTATGATACATGGTACATAGTGCATAGTGTAAGTAGTAGTATAACATATAGTGTAGCAATGTATATAATTTCACTAGACAATTTTCAAGTGAATAGAAGTTAAGTATTTGAGTATTTGATTACTGAAATAATATACATATAGAATCTATTAAACCGAGTCATACTTTTTAGTTTGGACAAAGGGGGTATTTTACCTATTAGAATCTATGTGGAAAATTTACTTAAGTATTTTGCAAAGTGATATCCTTTGTGGTCACTACATATCATACATCAGAACAACTCCATGATACATGGTTTGCATGAAATAATGCATTCTCAAAAGAGAAGACACAGTTGCCTCCCAATGATCGCATTAATTCCATGAAGAAGCATGCAGGACCAAGAAACTTTCTAGATATTCAGTGATGTAATTTTTTTCTTAACAAAAGAAGGACCCTATGACTATCACCTTTTAAGAAGACAACTTTCTCCATGGTGGGGTAATCAGACTACCCGTTTAAACGAGCAGTCGGAGTTGCAGTCCTAACTGTTTAGAGATTTTGCCCAGGAATGCAGTTGCCCATTACCTATAACAATTCTGGGATCCATGAACCACTGGTCTCAGGATCAGCTCCTCTTTCCAAGAGAAGGAAAACACTAAAACCTAAAAAGGCTAAGATTGGCTGCCAGTTATTCCTATCCAGTTGGGATCATTTTGAAACAGTCTTGCACTTCAAAACACACAAAAACAAAATGTATTTGTGATAGTTTTTTTCTGAAATTTGGGAAGTACAAATGGACAAATATGTTTCTGATTGATTATTATGATCTTTCTGAACTCAGTATTTTTTGATACATAATCTGTTAAAGGGAACCAAGAACAACAGCACTTGTGGTAGCCTTGTTATTAATTTTCAGTTCTCTATGTAAAAACGGTGCCTATATCACTTAAAATGAACAACACAAAAATATTGTATTATAAAATTTATTCTAGACAATCAAAATGACTCAAATAGCATTGACTAAGGGAGAGTGGTCCTTATTAATGTATCTTTAGTGTGTCAAACTAAGACTAATTGTGATCTCAGGAAAAAAATATGCAGTTTGATTACTATATGTTCTTTTTTAAATTATTTTTTTAGTTTTACAGACTGCATTTTGATTCATTGTACACAAATGGGGTACATCTTTTCATTTCTATGGTTGTGCATGATGTAGATTCATGCCATTCATGTAATCATACATGTACACAGATATGGTAATGATGTCTGTCTCATTCCACCATTTTTCATACCCCCATCTCTCTCATTTCCCTTTGTGTAATCTAACGTTCCTCCTTTCTTTCTCTCACCCCCCACCCCCTCACCCTTATTATCATTATCCACTTATCAGGGAAAACATTTGGTCTTTGGTTTTTTGGGATTGACTTATTTCACTTAGCATGATATTTTCTAATTCCATCCATTTATCTGCAAATGTCATAATATTATTCTTCTTTATTGTTGAATAACATTCCATCATATATATATATATGTATTGGAGTTTCTTTATCCATTCATCTGTTGAAGGGCATCTAGTGTGGTTCCACAATCTAGCTATTGTGAATTGAGCTGCCTGTGTTACTGTAGTATGCTAATTTTATGTCTTTTGGGTATAAACCGAGGAGTGGGATAACTGGGTCAAAAGGTGGGTCTATTCCAAGTTTTCTGAGGATTCTCCACACTGCTTTCCAGAGTGGCTGCACCAATTTGCAACTCCACCAGCAATCTAGAAGTGTACCTTTTTCCCCACATCCATGCCAACATCTATTATGTTCTGATAATACAGAAAAAGTGAAAAGCTAAAATGAGAGAGTGAGAAAAGTAAGTAAAATAAGAGTATGTTGAAATTTCATCCTCTGTCTTACAAAAAGATGCAAAAAGATGTGGACCTCATATCAAAGAAAAATAGTTGTAAAAAAAGAGTCAGCATATCTACTATCCTGTCTGACATGGACGAAGGTTGGAAGTCACAACTCTATTCTAACAAGCAAAAACCTGAACAAATTGAAAATCAACAACTCTTCTTACATACATTAGAAGAGTGAGTCACAGTGCAAACCACTGTCACCAAATTGAAGAGAGAAGACAGGCAGATAACTGAAGTAGAAAGCTAGGAGCAGAATTCTTCCACAGGAAGTGCAGACAATTATTGAACTGCAATTGAAGAATTGCTGGAGGTTCAGTGTGAACAATTCTGAGAGTAAAAGACCTGTGATTCACCTCCTGGAGCTCTACTGGGTTCTCACAGTGAATATTAGTGAAAAATCAGCTACTACTTTCAGCCACGAGGAAAAGTAACTATTTTGAAAAGATGCAGAGCATTTTACTCTTACTAATGCTTTCCCTCATGAGAAACAAGTGGTGACTTATCAAAGCCTCACCCATCTGGAGGAAGTTAAATACTCAACTTCCACCGATTCTAGCCATCCTGTCCCACCAAGGGAATGGGAAAGTCAAGAGATACTTCCCAATTTCACAGTCCAGGGGCACAGGCTCACTAAAAGACAGGCCTAATTATAGGAATATAGAATACCTTCCCGCCTCCCACGCCTTACCATGATATTACAAAAAGCCTATTTACTAAAATTCCCTTTTAATCAGTACATTGTATCTGGCTTCCAACAAAAGTATTGCAAGACACCCTATTCTATTTATGTAAATGTATACAATGAAATATAAAATTAGAAAAATATAATTGTGAATTTAAAATTTTTTGTTATTAAGTGCATAAACTTTTAGGATTGTTATGCCTTCTTTGTTATGCCTTCTTTGAGAATTGAGTACTTTATAATGATCAAAGGCTTCTCTGCATTTCTGCCAATATTCTTTTTCTGAAATTTATTTTTGTGATATTAATAAAAATTAATGCTTATATAAATGAAATATAAAAGAATGAAAACATGCTTTATAGTACCTTAGCATGTGTTTATTTTCCCATCCTTCACACTTAGGCTTTATCTTTGTATTTAAATTGAGTTTCATGCAGATGGCATACACAATTGGGTCCACTCCCTACCAGGATGTTCTCCCTCTCTACAGGCCCAAATCAATGGGGTCATGTGACCTTGGAGTAAAGTCTCTGAAACCATGGATCAAAATAAGTCCTTCCTCTTTTTAAGTTGTTTATCTAAAGTATTTTCTCACAGTGATGAAAACTAAGATATCTATCACATGCTCATCATTTTTTGGCCTTCTTCTAAATTCATCAAATATTGTTATAGTTCCATTTAATACTCATTGTTTGCTTATGACTTAAACAGAATCGTTTAAATGTGTAGTTGCTTTAAGGTCTATTGCATGCACCGTTAGCATCCATCAATCTATTTCAAATAATGGTATAGCACTTCATACAGAGTATAAGACGCTTCCAAAAATAAACTTCCATTTCTCATTTGCTTCAGTTTATGCTCCTCTAAATATTTCATAGACTCATCTATATACTTTTTTATATTTAACATTCCAGTGATTATTTACTAAAGTTTTTAATTTCAGAAAAATATTTCTTTTGTGTACATCTATTTACTACTTTTTGGAAGTCTTTGTTTCTTAGTGTGGATCCAGATTTTTATTTAATGACATAATTTTAATTCTACCTGAGGACTTTGTAAACAATTCTTATAATTTGTTCAGCATTTATGCTCTTGATGAATAATTCCAGCTTTTGTATACCTTAAAGTCTTCTTTTAGCTTTTGTTTCTGAAGGTATTTCTGCTGACTATAAAGTTCTCAGTTTTTGTTGATTTGACAGGAAATCTATTATTATTCATGCCTCTTTTTTCTAGCTCCTTCAAAATCCTTTTGTTCTTTCTTTTAAACCATTTGACCATAGTGGGCCTTGTAATTTAAAAATTTACTTAGGTTGGGAATTAGTTAAAAATTGTAGACATGTAGGTTTACAGTTTGCATTCAATTTGAAAATTTTAAGTTAATAGTTCAAATATTTATCTATTTCTTCCTCCATTCATCCTCCCCAATGACTTGTCCATTAGCCTGTTTGATATTGCTCCATGGATCACAAATGCCCTGTTCTCTTGCTTCCTTGCTTCCTTTTTTTTCCTCTTTTTTATTTCTGAATTTAAATTTGTATAACTTTTATATTTCTACATCTCTGTTCAAATGCCTTATTTACACCCTAATCACTAACCTGCTATTATTCACACTTGGTTGCATCTTCCATGTCTGACCTTTTATCCGTCACCTCTGGATTTTGATGGGGTGCTTTTCATATGCTCTCTGTTTACCCTTAACATGCTCACACTTCCTTTACCTTCTTGAACATATGGAATGAATGCTTTTTGTCATCTACGTAGATGTAATTTCTGAGCCAGTCTCGATTATTCAATTTTCTTCTCATTATGAGTCCAATTTTCCTACTTCCATTGTTACTTTCCTCAAACATTGTGAATGTTGTCTTTTTGAGTGCTTGATACTTTTATATTTCTTTAATAGGCGTGGTACTTTGTTCTCCACTGCGGTCGACTTAGAAATGGTACAATCATCTTGATCTGGCTTTTGTTCTTTCTTAGCATCAGAGCGACCTTCAGTTCATCACTGATTTTGCCACCTTTCTAGGCAAGTTTCTCTCTGAGCACTTGGAAGGCTTCCTGCTCTGCAAGGTTTTGCCCCCCAGCTGGTGGGAGCACAGGTAATTCCCGCCCTCTCGTGTGCAAGGATTCTTCTGTCTGCTGCTTTCCTATTGTTCTTCCCAAGCAGCTCAGTTTTCTCTTAGGCTGGTGCTGATCAGATCTCAGAGGGAAACCTAGAGACCTGGGACGTTCACTCTGTGCTGCTCTCTCTTCTGTGTAGGTTTCTCCCTCCAGAACTCTTCTCAGAATTCCAGCTACATTTACCTCTTCAGAGCCTCAATTTTTTCTCCTTTTAACAAGACTTCAAGGCTCTATTTTGGTTTCTTTCCCCTAAGGTGTGGACTGGAAGCTCACCAGGCAACAGACAGAGCAAATGTATGGCTCATGGTATTTGTTCCCCGTTTTCCTGGTGTCACTTCTTTCTGTGACTCCCTTTAATATCTGAAAGCCCTTGTTAAACTAATTTTGTTCTGATTTTCTTTGTGCTGATTGAACCAGGGGATAAATCTAGTCTTTTTACTTCATCGTGACCAGAAACAGAAGGCTTCACTTACCGATGACTCTTTTTAATAGAGTACACTTTTCATACAGGTAACTGGAATCTACTGACAAAATCCAAACTCTGCACTGTACTCTTTCTAGGTAAGAACTGTCACCCTATATGAAAAATAAGCTGTGCAGGTTTGAAACTTAGTCTCTCTTAATTCTCCTGCTCACTTTTTAGCATGCTGCCCATGAGTAGTAAGATACAGACCTATAAAACAGAGCAGTTAACTGAGTTGATTATAATCCCTTTTCTAAGACACTAGTTATGTTTTATAATACTGCTCCTTTTTTCGCCTAATTCAGCTAACATTTTTCACTGTTGACAAAGTCAGAATAATTCAATTCATACAGGTACATTCTGTTTGTTCCAAAAGTAGGGAGGGTAAAATTCATTCCTAGAAGTTGGGGTTCTAACTAAATCAACACTTCAATGCTATTAGTTCTTTACAGACTAGTCTTAATAGACATTTGCTTAAAGTATTTATTGTGCATAATCAACACCAATTTATGAATTGGTTGACTAGCATCTTTATCATTTTTGTGTTGCTTACAGTTGTTCAGTTGGTATCAGATACTAAGTCTAGAGTAGGGCAACATGGATTTTATCCACAATAATCTATGCCCATGTATTTCTGATCATAAAATAGCCTCTATTTGTTTATTCTTTAGAGACAGTCTATTTTGTAAGAATCAACTTTGGTCAACTATGAACAAAACAAAGCAAAAGAAACAAACATTCAAAACAAAGGGCCTGACCTGTCCCTCAATCTGGGGGCACTGCAATATGGCACACTTGCTTCATTGGCCTTCAGAGTACAGGAGCACTGACTTTGTTTTAGGAGGATCGTGATGTGAGAAATCATTGCTTTAAAGGAAATATGCCAAATGAAGTTGACCTTATTTGAAGAAAAAAGAAAATCACAATTCTCTAAATGACTCTCACCTCAATGCTTTATCTATTCTGAGTTACCCATTTTTATTCATATTCTTAAATTCAGAAATTTTGTCTAATTCCACTTACACTCATTTATTATTATTATTGTCATTTGTAATTTCATTTATTAAGCCATGGTAATGAAAACAAATATGTTTAAACTATCTATATCATAATTGGCATATAAATCCTCCTAGGGATTAGAGTCATTTCTTTATGACACATTTGTCATAATGGTAGACTTTTGATATTTTAAGTTTTTGTAGATTGGATAGAGACACATTAATATTTTATTTTCAAGCTGTGTCTTATGCATAATGGTATAATCCTGTTTGTCTTATTGTCAATTGCACTGTTATTAAGATCAAAAATCAGCAAATGGCAGTTCAGAGTGATGCATGTTACTGAGTACCTGACAAATGATTATCCACTAAGACCTTTACTCCTTTTCTAAATCTAGTGCTAAGTGGCTCACAGATAATATCCAAAGTTTTTCATGTGAGATGTAAATAATCATCTACATATTGTTTGATAGATAATAATTTAGTAGACACTCTAATTCTCCTAGGAGATCACTGATCCCAGACAAATTCATTTTGGATGACTTTCATGACAGCTTTGTAATGACCCTCTATTGTGAGGTAAAGAACTTTGCAAGAAGGTATTGAAAGAAATTTTATTTTCTTTTAAGGAAAAGCAAATTCTATTTTAAGAATTGCAAGAATTTGACAGCACTTAAAATTGTTGACAACTATAATTTCCATATTAAGCAGCATTTATTTGTGATCAAGCACAATGGTAAGTAGGATTTTTATCAGTAAATTAGTATAGGTAAATGTGTAAATAATTATCATAAGTAATATAAGTGACTAATAAATGTTATAGTAATAGCTACTTATTTAAAGTACTACCATAAGATAAGGTTTTATTTCTCCTGGAAAATTTTGGATACACAAACATGACATTAGAATCCTCTGTGCATTGCGGTGGAAAATTCCAAGACTCCAAAGAAAGCATCACATGCCTGGGTAGATTTATGACATTATTCAAGAGATAAAGAATTTAGGACAAAGGTGTAGGTTGAGAGTAAAGAGAGAGAGAATATGAATAAAGCTCAAATGGAGGTGATACTTTATTTATGAGAACCTGCACATCTAAATAAAAGTTTTCAAAATGCAATTAGACAATGGAAAGAAAGAAACCTTCATACTGTCATGGAATCTGAAAAAATAAGATAAGCATGCCTGGTTATAACTGTGATAAATTATAAAGTGCTGTGAGAACATATAAAAGGAGGAATTTATTTTATCCTGATGAGTTGTTCTAATAAACAAGTTTTTAAAAATCCCACAAATAATAATGAAAGTTATTAAGTTATGAATTAAGAAGTTAAGTTATGAATTAAGAAGTTACTGAATATTCACCAAGTGGACAGAAAAGTGTTGTGATCATTGGAACAAGTCACACAAAAACCTGAAACAGAATAACGTTAGCACAGTAGAGGAAGCAAAGTCTGGACTCTTGCTGGCCTAGGGAGTCATCAGCATTGGCAGCTGAGTCCTTTGATAAGAGTAAGCTCTTCATGGGGCTCACCTGAAACAGAAGCAAAGAGGTTAAAAGAAGCATCCCTGGAGAACAGTAAGAGCATCATTCAATGGAGTGCCTTACACAAAAAGTTTTATAAAATTTCAGTAAATTAATATCTAAATTTTTCTAAAATGTGATTTTTAGTTCATATCACGTGTACTGATGTTGATAATCATTTATTTTAAACAAGCAAAATGTCCTGGATCTGCAGCCAGACTCCATCAAAATAGTAAATCAACAATAATGGACTTTACCTAGGACACATGTAGACTACAGAGTAAAGATAGGAAAACACAAGGATGGTGGTTTCTGTCACACTCCCATCTATATCACCTGTTTGGTCTGTGTAAAAGTCCAATGTTCTTGGGAAGTTAATAGCACGTTTTCATAAACTTAGTGAATAGGCATTGCTAATGGCAGCTGGTCTACTGGAAACAATATTTCACCAGGGAAAACCCTTATAACCCTAGTGCATGGTGTGGCTCTATGCCTGCCAAATGCTGTTGGTTCCATTCACATAAATATGAAAAATCGAAGAAATTTGCATTTATGTAGCAATGAAAATAGTACACCTTCACTGTGTTGCTCTTTCTTTCTGCTGTAGTATTAATTGTAGGCTTTTGTCATCTTAATATTTCTTATAACACTTACCTGATCCATTATATTGATATTCTGCTAGTTGAGTATAAGCAGTAAGTCACAACTATCCTCGCCTCTTTGCTCTTAGATATGTTTCCAGCAGTTTGTGAAATAGGCTCCAAATTTTTAAAGACCTACCATCTTGGTGAAGTTTCTGGGGATGGAGTGGTATGGAACAATTAGGAATTCTCCTGTTAAAATAATAGACATTTTGCTCCATTTTATACTCCCCATAAAATAAGACACAGTGCTCTTGGTGAGACTTCTTGGATTTTGGAAGCAACACATTCTACATTTGATCACTTTTTTCCACCCACTTCTTATACAACTTTTGTACATGCTAATATGATTGGTACCTGGAACACACAGGCCTATGTCAGGTCTAGGCTGTAGCACAAGTTCCTTTACTACTTGGATCATATGGTGTAACATTGGAAAGTCTAACATAGAGAGATGGGGTAAAGGCATCTGGAAAAACCCTAAAGAGGAATCATAACAGAGACTCTTAGAGGTTTTTATTTATTTCTCTGATCACGAACTGCACTCATGGAGAGCTAACATAGAGAGTAGGGAGAAAGCACTGGCATAGTTTATGGGTAAACCATTACCGTAGGCTAGTCCAAGCTGTAAGTTACTGGTTTTCACATTACCACTCAACAGGGAACACATATGCTCATGTCAAAGGGAAATTTTCCCAGTTGGCACAATTTGGGGGTGTTATTCTGAGTGGTCATTCAATGAAGAAAGAGATTACTTGAGTATATAGTAATTTATAGTCTCATGGCTTGGTTGCCCAGTTAGAAATGATAAATAAAAATTGTAAAATTGGAAACAGAGAGATCTGGGGAAAGGCTGTAAAAATGGCAACTCTGGAAATGGGCATAGATGTGACAATATTTGGGTCTTATATAAATGGCCACAAAATGGCACTTATCACAGAGCAGGCCCTAAATATCCAGCTGGGTGAGACTGATAGTTCTCCCAGACACCCCAGAGTTTGATGTACAAGAAGAGAGCAGCAACAAGAGTCAGCCATCATCTTACAAAAGGAACTTCCTTTCTCAAAGTGGGATTTAATTGTTGCTTTTGCCGTGTATCCAGCCTGCCAAAAGCTGAGGCTGTGGCAAGTCCCTCATATACCACCGTTCTGTGGAAAGGTGAGCTGACTCCCCAGTGCGGGGTTCACTATGTCGATCCTTCCTCTCACAGCACAGCACTTTATACACAGTCCAGGTACAGTTTTGCATTTCCTTTCCTCAGTATCCACATAGTTACAGTATGTCTTATAACATTGCTTCTGATCAAAGAATGTACTTTTTAAAAAGGAAAATGAGGATGCTCACTGTGATTAATGCTGTGGATTTCAAGCACTGAGTATCACACCTCTGCTGTCACCCTGAGACAATGTATCTGATAGCAATTTGTGGGCCTTCTGTGATTGAGACACCAGTTTTCCACACTAGACAAGTGGATGCTGACGGGTAAAAGACAGGCTGCTGCGGCTACCTCCTTTTTGTCCCTCAGAAGTACCTTCCACTTTTCTTCATCCTGCTTTGTCTTGGAAAATTGATCTGTGTGTGCTAGATGAAAAGGCTCCTGCATCTTGTGGTTTCAGTTTGGATTCAGTCAATAGAGAACTCCAGGAATAAATCAGAGCGTTATTAGGTGAAAATGGGGGATATAACGCTTTGGCTTTGTTCTCATTGCTCTCTTTAGGTTCACTGCAACCTTTTGTTTGGGGTCACAGCTTCTCTCAAGTGGGTCCTCTCCAGGTGATTCTGCTGTTTTAGTTAACTGCTTCCTGTGTCCCTCTCACTGGGCCACAGGGTTCTAACAGTACCAGTCTATCCATCTGGTTTCTGGTCATCATGGCGCCTCCATTTAAGTTCAGGTGTAGTAACATTTTACTATTCCTTTTCATGGGGTACCACCTTGATTCTTGTGGTACAGTTTGTGCTTAAGCTGTTGGAAATTGTTCCTTGTTTATTATTATTGATTTCTCTTTGTTTGAGTCTGCTGTCTATTGCCTATGGCAATCCTGACTCAACAGTGTCAGAGGTCGGGATGCAAAAGAAAGGAAAATAGAGGCTGCATCTCAGAATGCATCCTGATCTTTCTCTGGAAGAAGCTGTAATCCAGGAAATTGTTGAGATATACCTCTTGATTTTATAGAGAAAATCAATAGCATGCAGAGTCAATTAATACTCCTTATGAATCTAGACAGACAAACTAATAGAAAGGATTTGGTCAGTTTTAGGAGAAAATATAGAGGAAATCAACATAAAGTATAAGGAATAGTGGGTGAACTTTAAGGTAATATATTTAGTAGGAGTAAATACAGATATTCCCTGAACTCTAAATTAGTATCAGCACACAGAAGAAATTGCACATCAAAAACAAGGTGTTTTAAGGCTGGGGATAGGCAGGTAAAACAATAACTTATCAAATTCAGGCCTGAGTTACATGCAAATTTTATAATGAAATGCCTTTTTTGTGGAATTATCAATATCCAAAAGTTGAAGAAAGACAAGATTTTTATTTTAATAGTAGAGAATTTTTGGCAGACCAGGATTTTAAAAATCTGTCACTACGAAATATATACAGCGAGACTACGTAGAATTTTATTATAAGAAACTGCCTCTATGTGTAAAACCTTGAAGAGTATCTGAACCAGAGCTTAAGTAAAGGAAAAAAACAAAAGGATTTCAGATTTGGCAAACAATACATACTTTTCTGGCAAGTAAAGGAAAATGGCCAAACTGAAATGAAATTCTCGTAGACTCCACTGACTCTTCCTGAAATTTGTAGGAAAACAGCAGAAAAAGAATGAAATCCCAGGCTGAGTTCCAATGCTAGGAAAGAAAGGAACCAAAAAAATCTTCCTAGAAACATTTGTTATTTATACCAGAATAATCAAGTATCCAGAAAAAGACAGTCTTTTCAAAGGTGTATGTCACAGTAAGTTCTCTGTTGGTCCTTAGGGACATAGAATGTAGCCACATTTTAAGAAGTTTCTTTTTGCTAAGCTACTAATGGTCATAGTTTATTTGGAATGCATTGAGGAATGGAGGTACTCCTTCCTTGGAACTGAGGCTTTTCCAACTAAAGAGGCAAGGACAGTAGTCACAGGCAGGCATGATTTAGAATGCTTGCTCACCAAACTGCTACAAGCTCGAAACACCAAAACATAGGCATTAGATGAGTTTGAATTTTTTTTTTTTAATATAAGAGTAAATTTATGGATTTTTTTTTGGTCACAACCATCCATAATGTTGGCAAGAAACACTCTTAAATGACACACTCTGAAACTGTGGACTGTAGGGATAGCTAGATTTCTACCCAATCCCTAAATCTTTTCCTAAATATACCAAAACACTATTGAAACATCAACTTTTTGCATTTTTCCCCAATTCAGTTAATATGCACAAATCATAGTCTCTTGAGAGTGAACTACATTGTCTGATTTGCCTGGAGTTGTTCTGATTTATCTTTGTTTTTCCAAAATCCTGCTTCTGTAAACATTTGTTCCGTCTGTTCCTTTCCTTCTAAAAGTGGCACAATTTGCTAGATAAATGACATTTATTTATTTATTTATTTTGAATTGTATAATCATCCTAACTATATAAAACTAGCATGTAATGATGGGCAATCAGATGCAATTGATCCAAGTTTTCCTGTTATACTTACTTTTCTTCCAATAGACAGCAACAAGATTATGTTTGGGTCTGTAGCAATGCTAACGTAGTCTAGGATTTGTTTGGGTTAATGGTCAGAGGAACTAGAAATTTGTTTCTCAGACTTCTGTGAGTGTGATGCTCATGCTGTAGCTCCAAAAGGAATGTGGCCTTTTGTCTTGAGGTTTATATGTTGTCTTCTCAATTGAGAAATACCCCTGATTTTATGTTAAAACTCAATAATTCCTAACTTTGAAAGCTTAAAATAACACTCTCTCACTCTCTCTTCCTTCTGCCTGTCTGCTTGCGAGCCTGCCTATCTGTCTGTCTGCCTGTGAGTCTGCTGTCTGTCTTTCTGTCATTAATTTTCTTTCCATCCTCATCAGCAGATCAGCAGCCTTATTTCAGGGTTCACAGCTAGAGAGTGTTTTTGTTTGCAGATCTGGTTCTTCTCAGGGGATGCTCATGTGAAGTCACCATGCCAACCCAGTCACAGCAGAGTAGCGAGTAGCACAATGCAGTTGGTAACACTGACTCAGCCCCTGGGAGAACAACGGGAGAGCAATGATTGTAAATTTAAAACAGAAAAATGCCATTTTTGAGCAGTGGATACATTCTGGCTGAACATAACTGGGGATTTAGAAGGACTTTTTTCTGTTTTAAATTCGCAGTAATTGAACTCCTTGTGTGGACTTTCCTCTCCACAGGCTAAGCCAGCATGGCCACTTTGAAAGGTTTGCTCCTTTGTGACCTGAAGAGCAAAAGACTTTTCAAACAATGCGCTTGGAGGCAAAGCACACAGTGCATAAGAAAATGACTAAAGGATCCTGGAAGGATTTCCAGTGCAGGGACTTTGGAGAATTAGTCTAGCTCTGGACTTGGGTTTTCCTCAAAAAGCCTCAGATTTGAACATAAACAAAAACTGAAACAAATTCTGCTACGAGGAGATTAGTTTAAGCTATCATCTGGGATGTTTTCTTCTGATTTGCTTTACTATCACCTCCATTATTTCTATTAACATAGAATAATTTCAATTAAGCCAGTTTACTACATATTTCTGGCATACGCTTTAGGAAAAATCATGAATCAATACTTTCAAGGATATCTTGAGTCCCTTTGATTTATAGCGCTCTCTCTCTTCCTTTCTCTCTCTCTCTCTCTCTCTCTCTCTGTTCTTTAGATTTATTTCTAACTTTAGTTACCAATGGATCCCCCCCGTATTTATTTTTTCCTTCTCTGTGATATTAAATGGAGAATGCTTTCCTCTCTTGATTTACTTACAGGTTTTGGGGATGTTCTATTTCTCTCCCAGACTTCTTTTTGTTCACTTTCCTGTTTCCTTGGTGGGATCATCTATGGTATCTGCCCTGCAGTATTTTTCCCATGCTACCATTCTTCTCCCCTCAGTTTTACTACATTAGTACAATCACATCTCAAAACTTGAATCTTCAGTGAAATAAATATACCAAATACATTTTTTTGAATTTATAAAACAAAAGGAACAGTCAGAAAGACTCCTTTCTTGTTCCTTTGGTTTCTCACCAGTGCCATTCAGCATAGATAATCAATCTGACTAATTTCTGGTCCATGTTTTCTTCATTTATTTTTTACAAAGTAAGAAAATACTCATGGATACATTTATTACCTTAAGCAAATGATATCATATTATGCATATTCTTTCATATCTTTTTTATTTTATTAAAAATATATTCTGGAATTCATTCTATGGTAACTCATCAAAATCTATTTTATTTATTTTTTAATTAAATTTATTTTTAACCAACAGAAAAATAAAAATTGTATGTATTAATGAGCTTTCTTGTGATGTTTGATACATATGTATGCTTTGTGATGTTTAAATCAAGTTAAAAACATCTGTTTCCTCAAATATCTAATATTTCTTTATGGTGAAAACTTCTAGGTCAATAAAATTTATTTTGTTGATTCAATCTTCAATTTTATGTGACCTGAAGCTAAAGAGATAAAACATTTTTCCAAATATGAAATACTGTCTTCTTTCTACCTTCAATGTTATTTTGGAAATTCAAGGCTTTGATTTTCCTTTTCCCCATGTAAGTTATTTTACCATTAGTAGCCACAATGTGCTACTGTGTTGGTAATCACCACTTTTACTAAAGCAGCCAAGTGCCAAAGCTCCTTTGAGGCTCCTTGATCATGCACTGTTGATTCTCTGACTGTGTTTCACCTTATGGCTGCTGATTTGGGTAATCATAGTGTCACTTCATACCATGTTTTCTAGCATCCTGTCCTCTAAGTGAGGAGAATGATTTGTGTTGTTTTGTGAACTTTTCTTAAAAACACTATTAATACAGGAATGATTTCTGTGAATTCATAGATTAGGCCCCCAATTTTTCAACTCTAAATCATACTAAGAGAGAAAAAAATCTCTCTTTAATGTCTATTTGTATCTTTTCAGTCACTGACCAGGATTATTGAGCGTGTGTGTGTGTTTGTGTGTATGTGTGTGCATTCAGGCTTATCATTTCGCCAGTCTTTGCTTCTTTTTCATGAAACAATCCTTTTGGTTGTTCTTCGTGCTAAGATACAGTGGTTGCTATAGGTCAATGACCCAACAGGACTCCCATAGCACAAGAAATAAAAGCAAGAATCAACAACTGGGATAGATTCAAACTGAAAAGCTTTGTCTCAGCAAAGGAAACTATCAGTAATATGAAGAGAGAGCCTACAGAGTGGGAGAAAATCTTTGCCACTCATACTTCAGATAGAGCACTAATTTCCAGAATATATAAAGAACTAAAAAAACTCTACACCAAGAATACAAATAATCCAATCAAAAAATGGGCTAAGGAAATGAACAGACACTTCACAGAAGAAGATGTACAAGCAATCAACAGATATATGAAAAAATGTTCACCATCTTTAGTAATAAGAGAAATGCAAATCAAAACTACCCTAAGATTCCATCTCACCCCAATTAGAATGGCGATTATCAAGAACACAAGGAACAATAGGTGTTGAAGAGGATATGGGGAAAAATGTACACTCATACATTGCTAGTGGGGTTGCAAATTAGTGCAGCCACTCTGGAAAGCAGTATGGAGATTCCTCAGAAAGCTTGGAATGGAACCACCATTTGACCCAGCTATCCCACTCCTTGGCCTATACCCAAAGGACTTAAAATCAGCATACTACAGAGATAGAGCCACACCAATGTTCATTGCTGCTCAATTCACCATAGCCAGATTGTGGAACCAACCTAGATGTCCTTCAATTGATGAATGGATAAAGAAACTGTGGCATATATATATACAATGGAATATTAGTCCGCCATAAAGAATGATAAAATTATGGCATTTGCAGGCAAATGAAATTGGAGAATATCATGCTAAGTGAGATAAGCCAATCTCAAAAAACTAAAGGACGAATGATCTCGCTGATAAGCGGATGATGACATATAATGGGAGGTGGGAGTGGTAAGCGTTAGGGTTAGGGTTAGGTTTAGGGTTAGGGTTAAGGAGGGGGGCAAGAATGGAGAAAGGAAGGACTGTATAGAGGGGAAAGTGGAGTGGGAGGGGTGGGGGGGAAGGAAAAAAAATAACGGAATGAATCGAACAACATTACCCTATGTAAATTTATGATTACACAAATGGTGTGCCTTGACTCCATGTACAGAGAAACAACATGTATCACATTTGTTTATAATAAAAAAAAAAGAATGTCACATGCATAGAATAAAAAAAAAAGTATTAGAGTGTTATGGAAAGCCATAAGAAAGAGAGTAGATGTAATTTCAATAAAGAGGAAAGATGTTCTAAGATGAACTGATAACACCTAGAACTACTGTCCGTCCCTTTCCTTCCTGAGGGTGTATGTTAATCTGTGATTTGGACTGGGAATCTGACTTGGGTCAAGTAAAGAATCTCTGCTAAGATGAAGAGAAAATCCCAAATCTTTTGTAGAAGAGAAGGGTTAAAATAAAAAGGTTAGAAATTGAGGGACCTCACGCGCATCACTAGGTTCCATAGAATGTTCACTTGATTCTGGGATTCTGGGACTTTGTATGCCACTAAAGTGACACCAAAATTTCCTAAGGGCAAAGATAATTCTTCCAGAGTTTTACAGAGCTAAATAAATAAAGGCCTGTTATGGGAAGAAGTTGGAATCCAAGCACATGGCCAGCTATATAACTAAGGCATCTGCTACACTGGTAGGAAGCTGGATATGTGGGTTGGGGAAATCTTCAGAGAAAATTTAGATCATTCACAGTGATACAGTGTCTTTACTGCTACAAAACCACATGTCTGCCAGACACAAAACCAAGAAGGCTTTTGTCAGGAAAAAGGATAAATAAAAATAAACTGGGTATTACTAAATGACAACTGACATCTGACACAGCTTAGTTACTGAAAAGAATAATCGGGCTCCCCACTCTGGAAAAAGACAATACCATAGGGAGTCTATGGTTCTTATCCAATTTCTGGTGTTAAAAAAACATCAAAATCTGCAAACAACCAAGAAAATATGGCATATGATCAAGATTAAACATACACAAAAGATGACCCCAAATAATCCAATATATTAGCATGTAGACAAGGATTTAAAAATAACAATAACTAATACAGTATAAATGTGTGGAAATATTATTCAAATAAATGAGTGAAGATATCAAATAGAGACCTAGAATCTCTAAAAATATCATATAGAACCGGGTACAGTAGCACATGCCTGCAATCCCCAGGCTGAGGCAGGAATATCACAAATTCAAAGCCAGCCTCAGGATTTTACTGAGGCCATCAACAATTTAGTGAGACTCTGTCTCAAAATAAAAAATAAAAAAAGTCTGTAGAATGTTGCCCAGTGGTTAAGCAACCCTGGGTTCAATCCCTGGTATCAAAAAAAAAAAAAATAGATTGGGCATATAGCTCAGTGGTAAAGTATCTCTAGGTTAAATTCTCAGTATGAAAAAAAAATCATATAGATAATTTAAAGTTTAAGCATATTAAATTAAGAAAATAGAGACTAGATATAACAGAAAATTAAACACAGTAGATAAATTAGATGAATAATAAATGATGCAATAAATTGCAAATTAACTGTGCTTGTCTTTCTTCAGATGATTTTTCATGTTCAGTCACAGAGAGCATTCTAAACTACAAAGTTGATCACTTCCTTCAAAACAATAAAAACTCCTCAGGCCTACCTCCCAGTGTCATGTATGAACTCATGATTGATCCCAAAGCCATGTGTGTATACACAACCCAAAACAATAATGCCTCCAATCCCCACCACCACATGGGTGCTTGAAACTGGCCCCTGCAGCTATATACAGGCACAATAGCATCCTTGGATTTTGTGGGAATATACAGAGCTGACTCCAGCCCCTTTCGTCCCACCCAAACACCTGCACACATGACTAGTCCAAGACTGTATTGCCATCAAACCAGGTCCCTTGCTGTTGGACCCAGGAATATTGCTGAGGACATCAATAGTGTTCTCACTCACCATTGTCCCATAGCTCTGGTCACCTGGGGCTAACTTTGTGGACTTCAGCTGCCTGACCTGAAGAATCGCCATAATCACCTAACCTGGAAACACTGCATATTCCTGCATTTGGCATTCAATGCCACAGTAAACTTGAACAAGTCTAATTTTGTCCATTCCACTTCCTTTAGGTGAAGGTCTTTACTTAGCAAAGCCATTCCATAAAGTCTATAGAGTTCACACATTCTTCAAAATGTGGAGAAACCTATACACATTTACAAGGATCATGAAGAATTAGGGAAACATCATGCCACCTAGGGAACACAGTAGACTTAATGAAGAATTAGGGAAACATCATGCCACCTAGGGAACACAGTAGACTTAATGAAGAATTAGGGAAACATCATGCCATCTAGGGAACACAGTAGACTTCGCTCAATCAAACCCAGTGACATATAGATACACAGGTTGCCTGGCAAAAAACTAAAAGTAATTATTAGAAAGAAACTCAATGAGCTACAAAAGAACACAATTTAACAAAGTCAGAGAAAAATATAGGAACAAAATGAAAAGTTCATCAAAGAGGTCAATAACAAAAACCAAAGAGATCTTCCAAAATTGAAATAAAAAATAAGGAAAGACTGAAGTAAATAATTCAATAAACAACTTCAACACAACTCAAATAAACATAAGTGACACTGAAATCAAAGCTGGGTAACTTGAAATTATCCCATCAATAAATGAAAGAAAAAATAATAAATTAGGGAAGTTACAGGATTTATATGACACTATCAAGATCACTAATATTTGCATTATGGAATTCTAATAAGTAGGACAGAGTTTTGAAAGGGCAAAAACTTTTTAAATAAATAGTGACTGAAATTTCCAGAACAGATGTTGTGTTTAAGTGGTCTGTTGAACAGTTTCTTCAGGAGCTAGATCAGAGGACGCTGGGCCAACAAAAATCTTTTCACTATAAATAATGGAAGCATGCAGAAGTGTCAAATTGCAGTTTTAGGAAACCATCAGCAAACTATGTTATGTGTATCCTTAAAATTATAATGAGTATTGCGGAATAAAGTCAGTCTTGTTTTTTTTCAACTCATTTGATCTATACCTTTCAATTGGAGAATTTAATCCATTTATATTAACATAAATATTAATAGTCAAAAGTAAAGAGCTTTTTTCTAAGTATTTTTACCAACATTTATCACTGTCTAGAAAATATATTTATACTATAACAAAATACATGAGACAGTTTACTTATTAAGATAAGAGGTTCCTCCACATGAATGGTATGAGTCTACATAATGCACAACCATAGAAACAAAAAGTTATATCCCATTTGTGTACAATGAACCAAAATGCAGTCTGTAAAAACAAAATAATAATAATATAAAAAGATAAGAGGTTATTTAACTCATAGTTTTAGAGTTTCAGGGCAAGGTACTGACATTGCCATAGCTCTAATAAGGGCTCTTTGAGCTATATCACATGACAATGGCAAAGGCATGAGGGTTAGAGGAATTAGGTAACCACATCTCATACAGGAAGGTAGAGACAGCTGATAGAGATAACTAGTTCAAGATCTTAAACCAACTCTTTTCGGAGAGCTCATTCCAGAAAACCAGTTTTGCCTTTTAAAGGCAGTGTCCCTAAGGAGACCTTAGCAACCCAACGACCTCTCATTAGGCCCCAACTCTTAAAGGTTCACATCATCTCCTACTGCCACATTGGGAAACAAGTTCCAGCATAGGGAACCTTGGGAGGCAAACTATAACTAAACCACAACTAACTCTCATGTTCACCGCAGGATAATTTATAATAGCTAGATATAGAAGTAGCTTAAACTTCCATATCTTATAGGTAAATGGACAATGGAATGTAGTACATATACATAATGGAATATTATTCAGTCTTAAAAAAGAAATAAATTTTTGTATTTATGACTACATGGATGAAACTAGATGGTACAATATTGGAGGAAAGAAGTCCGACAGGATGGAAAATATTGCATGATCTCAATTCTGTGTGCCATCTAAAAGTCAAACCATGGAAACAGAGAAGAGAATGGTGGTTATTAGAGGTTGATTAGGAAAGAAGGGGAAATACGGTACAAGGGTACACATTTTCATTTAGAAGATGAGTAACTTCTCTAGACATTACTATCCATTGTGGTTAATAGAGTTAATTTTTTTTTTTTTTTTTTTTTTTTTTTTTGATACCAGGGATTGAACTCAGGGACATTCGACCACTGAGTCACATGCCCAGTACTGTTTTGCATTTTATCTAGAGTCAGAGTCTCGCTGAGTTGCTTGATGCCTTGATTTTGCTGAGGCTGACTTTGAACTCTGGATCCCTCTGTCTCAGTCACCCAAGCTACTGGGATTACTGGTGTGTGCCACCATGCCAGGATTAGAGTTAATATTATACTGTACATTTGAAATTTGGCAGAAAAATAGATCTCAAATGTCCTCACCCAAAAGGGTGTCCATATGTGTGATGATGAATGAATGAATGTACTTATTAGCTTGACTGTGGTAAACCATTTTGTAATGTGAAGTATAATTAAAACATCACCTAAATGCCTTAGATATATAAAATATTTTATTTATCAGTCAAAACTCAATGAATCTGGGGTAAAAAAGAAACCAAAGACAAAGAATGCAATGAATTCTCAGAACATGGTCTTTAATATAACTAACATTACAAGTCCTGCCTCTTTGTCCCTTTCTGGAACTTACAAGTTCATTTAGAACATATTACTGAGATGAAACTAATTGGTCAGTGTGGCAGTGAGGAATCCCTCCTGACAAAATGAGAAGATATATTTTGGGGTAGATTAGGAAGTGAAGATGAAAAAGTGGGTGTTGTGAAATCATAGCACAGAGAATTATCAATGGAATAACATTTAGATCTGCTGAAATGTTTGGTTGGAAGACATTATGGGCTCTTATCCAAGGGCTTGGCCCACGGAAAGTAACGTTTTAGAAAATGTACTCTGGCACAGACTATAGCTTACAAAGCATAGTGTCAGAGCATTACCTTTTCAAGGTAAGCCAAGTTCTATCTTTTTAAAAACAAAATTATAGACTCTTGGGATAGTACTTATTTACAGTAAGCTTAGGGCAAAACATAAATTCTTTCTTCCTGAGATTCGTCACCCAGTGAGAGAGTTTCTCTCCCCCACACAGACACTTTGCAGTGCCACCTCCACACAGGCTCTGTGACTGTGATTTAACAGGCTTCAGGACAGGATGTTGGTGACCCTCTACAAACTGCAACAGGTACTTATCTTTCCTGACAAAAAAGCTGGTACCAAAACCAGAAGGGACTTTCTATGATTTAAACAAGGATCTATATTCATTTATATTTTGAGTAAGAAGCATTCACTTTATTAGATGTTTCTCACACTTTTATAATATTAAATCAAGATTAAAATATGCTAAGGAAAGGTATTTATGCCATATTTAACATAGTTGATTAAGATGTAAAAGAAGGAAGATTTCAAAAGTATGTATTCTGAAATAAAATTGAGACTTATTTTTCTTTTAGATGGAAAAAGAACTTCATCTATTTTACTTTATTGATAAATTGTGCAATATACACAAGAGAATCTCGCCACCATGTTGAAAATAATTCTGAAGAACTAGTTTCGTAAAAGACACAAATTTGAAATAACACTAACATGACACAGTTCTTATATAGTAAGATAAATAGGAATGAAATGACAATTTCATATGTCAAAAAATATCAAATATCTCTTGAAATATTTGAGAAATATATATTGTCATTAATTTTGCATTCAATGGATTCATTTAGTTATTTATTTATAGTACTGTGGCTTGAACTCAGAGGTACCTAACCACTGAGCCACATCCCCACATAATTGCAACGGTTATTTATCTTCTCAGTCCTTACGTATTTATTTTGAGACATGGTCTCTCTATGTTGCTGAGGCTGACCTTGGACTTGCCTTCCTCTTGCCTCAGACTTCCTTGTGTCTGGGATGGATTACAGGAACGGGCCATCATTCTGGGCCATCATGTCGGGTCATTCAATAGATTTAGATAGAAATTATTACTGAACTTTGGATATTAAGAATATAAACTAAGATGGATTCTTACAATGAAGCTGAAGTGAAATGGTATAATTCTGATATAATAAAATACAGACATACAGTAGAATTTTTTGGAGCAATTATACTTAAATTTTGTCCTTCTGCCTGATTACATTGGTTGATTTGAGCATGGTGCTAATCAAACTAAGGTAATAAACACAATCTCAACTAGTAGTATTTTAACTCCCATTCCATGGTCACAGACCATAATTTCAAACATAGGAACTTATAAATATGTATCATTACCCATAAGAAAGAAGTAGTTGGATCAACACAGTACCAACCCCGTAAAAAATCACCAAAATACATATATGCTGGACTTTCAACATTATCTTCAAAGTTCAATGACGGAAACATCTTAAATTTATGTCCTTACTAAATACAGAATAAAACTGTTTTGCCCCAATCTCTTTTTCCAGTATAAGTTCAATGATAGCTCTAAGTTGGAAAAATGTTTTAAATGTATTCTGTACAACTACAAATTTATATGAGTGCCTACTCATGCAAGGCAGCAATAAATAAGAAATATTTGCTTCTTAAAATGACTTTATATTGAAATGTGATTGTTATGGCTGTTGGTTGTCTTTGTTAGTTTTATTGTATATCTTACAATGCCTTGGTTAAGAGGCATTAAAGTCCAAGATGCAATTTTAAAAGCATAATAAATATGCATTGCAATATAGAAACTGAGTAATTAAACAGAACTCTAGCAATCTTACAATAATTTGTGAATATTATTACTTTATGTGGAATGTGTGCACCACAGAGAATGTTTACAGAAACTACACATGCAATTCCTCTCAAGCTCTCATTACACTTATTTTTTGCAATATCCCTGCAGGTTAAGTGCTATCAATTCCATTTTTCATTTAGAGCAATTTGAGTGTCTTGTTCAGTTCAAATCATACTAAAACCTTATTATAAATATCTGGCTCTAGTTATATTGAGTGATAATACATGCAAAGCAATGTAGATGTACACACACTAAATTATAGTCTCTAAGGAGGATTTTGTGTTTAGTTCTATTATTTATATTTACATATATATTTATGTCATCTATTTTAAATTATATGTAAATAGGGCAGCTTGCCTTTTAGGTATTCAGTCTTCACTTGGCTCCTCAGCTATCACAATAGTGACTAAATGAACTTACTGTAAAAGCATGTGAGATTCTCTCAATTAGCAACATAGCATTTCAACTGTATTTCTCAGAGCAGAGACTGTAGCTCACTGAGGCCCAAGTTTTATCAAAAGTTCAAGCCCCCACATGAAAAGACGTGTTCTTACATATGGCTAGTTAATCACAAAATTAGGTACATGGATTGCTTTGCTCTGACCCCTCACAAAGTTGCTTTTGCTAAAATGTGTTACAAGGAAAATGCTATTAAAACATTGCTGTGGAAATTGTTTCCTTTATTAGAGGACTATGGAAAGAGAGTGTTCTATACATCATAATGTATGGCTTTTATGAGGACTCATGGGACAAGATTCACTCAGGTCTTGGAAGTCAGAGCAATTAAGATTTTCCTGTTTTAACTTGGTGTCCTGTGAAATCATGGAACTGAGGATCTTTTTCCCTTGACAGTGATTGCTATAAAGTTCAGAGCAAATATGTGGCCCAATTCTGATTAGAGTGTAGGATCTTGTGACCTGAGCTTCCTTCATGGCTTTATTTATTTTTCTTACTATTAATACCTGTCACTCTCATTTTGCAGTTATTTATATTGTTATGCTGTTTGTGTTTTTAAGCTAAGTATGTTATAAATATAATTTACTCAGATTTATTCCATAGAAAATTTGAAGCAGTTTCTTATAATTCATTTAATTTAATACATTCATTTAAAAATCTTGGCACAGGAATACATTACTGTGGTGATTATCAGTGTAAGTTAAGTCAATATCCATATGAGTTAAATGCAGTTCTTTTTAGATTGAACTACACTTGATTAATTATATACTTTCCTGTGACCAGAGGAAAACAGGCATGTTACAAAACTTAAATTGACATCTAAGACATACATGTTTTAAAATGCAGCACTTGATTACAGAAATGCCATATATTCCTTGAAAATTAGGTAAAAAAGAAATATGATGTTGAACTCAAAATGACTGTTGTGTTTACTACTGAATCAAGTGATCAAATGGTGCTATAAATCAGGGAATGCCTTTCTCTTATTTTACGGAAGATAGACTGGAGAATATAATTACATATACTGAATAATCAGAATTTCCACATACTAATAAAGTGCAATACAAAAAATACAGGGAAGAAATTAAGAATATCTTGTTATGTAACTACAAAATAAAATGTAGATAAATAATAATTTGCTCTAATGGTCAAATTGCCCTTTCTGAAAGGAGCATAAAGCATATATTTTTTAAGTGTTTATTTATTTCATGGATGGAGGTTAAGAAAGACCTTACTTCACTAAGAGTTTTAATGGTGGTACAGATGGTACACAGCCACAAAATGAGATTGTCCACAAAGGTTTTGCTCTCCTTCATCTGTAGTATCTTCCCAATCTCCACTGAAGCTTAGAAATGAATATATTCCAGATTCATGTGAACATGGAAATTTAATGTGATTAGGTTGACATTGAAATATATGGGGAAGTGTGGAGTAATTAAAATAATAATTTGGAGAAAATTATGGATTGTACAAAAGTAAAGTAAGGTACATTCCTACTTTTTACCATTCACATTTTTTTAAAATGAAATCACCATTCCCAGCCCATCCCTCTCTCATTCTTTATCTTGCTGTGTTTTATTTAAGACTCACCATTACATGGTATAATACTTATACTAATTTGCTTCAAAGTTTATTACTATAGTCTCCCAGTAAACTGCAATGTTTGTGAGGAAATAGAAGGGATTTCACTTTTCCAGGGATGGCCTAGATCCTGTAGAAGAGCATGCAAGGTATCACGTATAATGCTTATTCTTCTGTGCTTTTCTGTGTTTGACATTCCCAGAATACTCTTACTACCAAAGTACAAGTTTAGTTTCTACCAAGACAGATACTGGTAAACATTTGGAAAGGAGAAGAGAAGCAACACCAATTTTTGCTTCAGCAGAATTAGGGAGTACATGGGCATCCCATACAACCAGGGAAAACTTTGTCAGCAAGTTGGAGAGTTATCTTGTCCTTCATCTACTTTGGTGCCATAAATCATCATCGACTAAGAGCACTGGTAGAAGTCTCCCATGATTTCTTATTTTAAAAAATGTGATAATGTAATCTCTTTCTGTTAATAATTTCAACATTTTCTTCATAGTCCAACTTTCAGTATTATTTTTTGGTATGCAATACCTAGAAGTATATTTAGTTTCCATCTTATGTCCTACATTGTGTTTAGTATACATCAAATGAATTAATTGGAACATAAGGTTATGGTATGGATTATATGTCATTAGCACAAAGTGTTTTTACAAACACCCACAAGAAAACAAATAACAACAAATACTTTGAGTTCCTCAGAAGAAGATGCCCCTCCACACGGTTCATTGCCTAGAATTAATCTAGCCCCCGGCTATATAGAATTTGTGAAAAGGAATAGAAATCACCTGTTAACAACAGTTTATATATACACCAGAAACAGAGAGTTAATTTTCTCCTGACCCTTTTTTATATAGTATATTTAGATAGAAAGCTTTGTAATTGTTGTTTTCTGGTTTTTCCTTCATTTTAAATATTGAGCCAAATTTCTTCAATTCTGAACAATTGTTATCCCTGCTATTGTAAAGACAATGGTTTCCTCTTCCTGCTCTGCCCTCGGTAAGATAGCTTTTAGTTCCTTAAATGGAACCTCACACATTTTTACTGAGTTAAGTCACAGTTTGCACAATCCTGATTTTGCTCTCCTTCGAACTTCCAGTCTATCCCCACTTACAGTGAACCTTTCCCTTCTCTTAATGAGATAAGAAGATAATAAGATATGCAAAATGCCTTTCTCTTATAGCATTAATCCAACACAGGGTGGAGTTAACATGTGATGGTCTATTTGCTTTATATAAACATGTGCTATGTTTTCAGTCTGACTTTTAACATAATTTGCTGATGGTTTCCTAAAACTGAAGGACTAGACACTTGTCAATTTGAAAAGTTTTTCCTTGGGTTTCATCTGAAACTATAATCTTATCCTGACTTTTTCACTAGTACAATCACCACTTTCTGGACTAAATGTCCTCTGCAGGTTTCAATTATTCATAGTGGAGAGATTTTCTTTGGCCTGTTGTCTTCTGATCTTGCTCCTGGAGAGACTGCTAAACAGGCCACTGGAGCACAGTCCTCTCTTTGGCAGGAGGCAAAAGCATTCTCATGCAGTTACAACAGGCCAAATAGATGCCAAAAATGTGTCTGTCCCTAAAGCCATTAAACATATATCCAAGCTGCCTCCAAATCTACACAGTGCATTGTAACTACGTAAATTAAGGCTCCATGATGCCACAGATCTCAGACTTGAGTAATACATTCGGCAAATCTATGTTCCTTTAACTGACCTTTTCTGTCCCCATTAGCTTAGTGACAGACATTTTTTAAGGTTCAGTTTTAGGGGACACCCAATTTAGTATAATTTCAATATTTATTAGTAATATGTCTTTGAAGCTGCAATTGTATAACAAACATGCATTAAAAATTTAATAAGGACCAAATAAATAGTTATTTCCCCCTACTCTAAATTGCTTTTCCCTAATTTACCCAATATTGGCAATCTATGTAACTAGTCAAGCCAAAAACTTAAAAATATTTTTTAAGTTTTCTTTTCTTTCACCCCAGCATATAGTCAGTTATTTGATTATTATTCTTATGTTCTACTTCTGACATAAGAGTTCTCAAATCAAGGAGCTTCTTTCTTTACTCTTCTCATTGCTGTGCCTGGGTCATTATCACCTCACTTGAGATAATTGCTGAGCCTTGGGTCTGAACTTCCTACCTTTGGTATTGCTCCTTGATACTGCCTGTCCTTTGCAGTGATGATTCTTAGGGGTGTGTGTGTGTAAAATTAGGTGGGAAACTTTATAAGTTTAATTGCATAAATTATGAATGAGAGACTTTTTAACAATTGACAAATTGATCCCACTGGATCCATCTTCTCATTTATCCACATAAGCACATGTTTCTAGTCACCCGTTCGCAAAAGTTTAATATGGTAATCTAAATCTGAGAATAGGTACTTGTGGCCAATGTTTATCCTGCATACTTATGCAGATGTTTTTCTCATGATAAAATAAAAAGAAATGAAAAATTACTCTCTGTACATACACACCAGTATAAAAAAGTGATATTCCTTAGTATAGTATGACTTTAAAAAATCAAGGAAAACCACATACACTTTTGGAAGTGTGGAATATTCCTCCATATTTAATAGTCAAACTTAGAACATTGAGATAATAAAATTGAGATAATAAAATTGAATATTCCATTATAATACCTGGGAGGTATTTGAGTATGGGACTACTTCTCCAATAATAATAATTTATCCAAAATAAAAATGTACATGATTTATCCCTTACAGTTTTAAAACACATTAAATACAATATTTCATTTTATCCTAACACCTCTGCCAAGTAGAAAATTAAAGAAGGGACACTCAGCAAGGATGATTATTGAGAGAAGACACAGTTGATGATAAAACAAGGAATTCATCTTGGCCCTTGGATTCTATCTTTGCAAGTTTAGAGAGAGGAATAAATGAAATAATGTAGAACAATTCCTCCTTTTTTGATATGGATTTCCATGTTGACTTTCCCACCCAATCCACTGTGGGCCAGCATATCCACATAAAACAGACCACGTGGATCGGCTCAGACCTGAACCTCAGCAGTGCCCTATAAGGACTAGAGTCCTCCTCACAGTGTTTGCACTAGATAAAAAGGTCAACAATAATAGGTGTGTGATGCTATATGAGATGAAGATGATTATTGCTTATTTCTATTACCGAGAAAAATTAGATTTGACCCTAGGTATCTCTACATATTGATACCTGAAGTCCATTTTCCCAGTAGAAATGCTTTCTTCTATCCTGAATAAATCATAATGGTGTTTAGATTCAAAATTTGTCTGTCATTATTGATTTCTATGTTCTAACTGAGCATTCCTTAAAATCAAATTTTAGATACATGATATAGTGGGGCAGTTTTTATTTACTTTTTTGGTGCAAATGCTATCTGGATTTTACATTATTTTTCTCTTCATATAATGTAGAAGGTAAAGAAAACATTTCACATTCAGATTCAGGTCTAGAGAACTGGTGTCCAATTTATGGAATCTGATTAGGAAGAGTTGGGGCAGAGATGGTTTAAAAAGTATTGCAGTGATTACCAAAGGTGATGGTGAACTTGAAGGAAGAGCAGGCAGATCTGTATGTGAAATTATAAATATGGGAACTGGCAAGCGTTTTCTTTAGAAGCAAAAATACTCTCTATGATCCACAATTTTAAAATAAAAGACTATGTAAGTTAATTATTAACTTACAAAATGTATTTTGCATCTATATACCTTGGAATCGAATTTAAGAAAGAGTATTAAATTCATTCTTGAAATCTCCAAATTAAAGCATCTATTTTTAAAGACAATGGTAAATAATTAACATTGAATTTTTCATTCAAATCTGTAACTTGAGATGTTATGTCTGTGATTTCTTTCCAAATTTAGGTGTGTCAATTTACTGCTCTTTTTCTTCTCGACTTTAAAAATGCAAATAGGCAAGTTACATAAAAATATCTCTTTGAAGTAGGATAAAAACCAATATTTCTCAAAGGTTTTGATTGAAAATAGCCTTTACTTATTTACCAAAGCACATTCTTAGAATGTTTTTTTTTTCCCTCAAATCTATTTGAAAATGCTACCTTGAAGAGTGGTCTTACAGGGGAAGCATTTTCTGGGTTGACAAGCCGACACTGTCCCTCCTCACTAAACACTCTACTTTTCATTTCTTGCCTTGACAATGGTGCTAAAATCTTCAAGGTGGTGTTTAGACTGCTCTCAAGCTGTTCTATCAATTTGGGAGCTTAAAATTGCTTTAAGGGAAAACAGAGTTAATAAGGCTTTTGAGCTCAACAAGAACATTGTTTTTCAGTTTCAATCGAATAATGCATAGATATGATTTTCCAGGAATGCTGTTTATCTAATTTTTTGATGTAATGGAAAATTTAGAAGTTTTTCATAACGGCAACCCTCGTATTTACGTTTCCAGATTTCACTTTATATAATAATATAAACAAGTTGAGACAAAGGTCAGAGTATGGCAGTGACCAAAGGACCCAGTGCTTTTCCTATATCCTAAAGAGCCCCACACTCTGCCTTTAATGACCATGCTGACGTCATTGTCATCCCAAGGACACCGTGTTAAGCGTGCACGCCCATTCTGCAACCGCATCCCAACTTCGCTCCAGAGCCTTGCCACTTCCCTTGGTTAATGATCCAGACCTAACCCCTCCTGCCCCACTGCTAAGACTGCATATTTTACACAAGCTCTTCGCAGGGCTTGTAAAACTCAGGAGACATGGGAGGATCTCTTGGGCTTGAAACCTGAAACCCTCTTCTCTGGGAAAACCGATTATATGTTTTCTACAAGGTATGAGTCAACTAATATTTTTGTTTGTTTAGGTTTTGCTTTGTGTATTTGTTTCCTTGTATTTATAAAAAAAAAAATTCAGGCAAAGAATTAAAAGTGAACAATTAAGTTGCACAATTATTGCTGAAAACAATTCTTTTTTAGGTTATGAATTTTCTTTATTCTCATACTTTGTATAAGAAATTTTTACCATTTTTAGAAAATATTCAAATATACAGTATACTTTGGAGCACTAGAGCCCTCTTTGTGGCTGGGTATTGGAAAAGAGGGTGGTTCATTAGTAGGAATTAATTCTCGGACATTTATTATAGCTAAAACATAGGAGTTTAAGGCCTAATTCTTCTAACCCACAATGAAAGAAGTACCATTTCTTTCATCTTCTATGCCCTCCATTACCAGGCCACACAGAAAAAATAATTAAGACTTTCAGAGCAAGTTACATGGATGTTGAGCATGACCTGTAGGAACTGAAAGAAAGAGAAGTTTGAGACTTTCTGATGAAGCCATTAGTGATACTAAGGGGTAAAACTGGAGGAAAATACATCTTTTGGGAGAAACGATTATTTTGACTTAATAATTTGAAACCAAAGTAGAAATATCTTTGACAAAAGGATTTTTAAAAGCCTTATGCTTTGTAACAGAGGCCAAATTTTAACAGGACAGACTGTGCTGTGCTTATGTGAGTAATTTCAGGTATGGGGATAAATCTAGCAGAAAATTCAAACCACATTCTCCCTTTTTATCGCTACATCGTTGAGCCTGTTGCAATAAAGTATAATGATCAAATAAATAGACAGTATTAAATAAGCAGCTTTTGTGACACATTGATACCTCATGACTCAGGTAAAATAATCATAACTCCCTCCTCCTAAGAAACATCTGGACACTACGGTAGCGATTGTGCTGTCATTTCATGCTATGCAAAGAACAATCTATTTTAATAAATAGTAGTAGTAAAAATATTCTAAATACAGGTTACACACTGTCTTAAACCCATGTCAGTTGAAATATGTGATTGCGATCTGACAATATCCTGTGTTTTTCTCATAATAATCAACTTCTGCTTTATGATGAAAGACATCAGAAAGGATGGTTCCTTTGCTGAACCAGTGATTCTGAGAGAGAAATTATTATTATAATTTGTGGCTGAGGTATACAAACATTTCTTGTCATTCTTTTCCCCCCACATGAAATTATTAGTCATTGTCCTTTTGAAAGAATTTTTTAAAACAACAAAATGTTTATGCATCACCAATGAATAATTAAGAAGAGCCAACAAGTGTATTCAGTCACTGTGTCCTAGAACTTGAATTTCCAAACAGAAGACTTAAAGTAATTAGGGAGAAAAAAAGAGGGAAGATTTGTATTGTAAATTGCTACTCAGCATGAGTTCAAACAAATTCCCAAGCATGACTGCTATGGTGTGTTTAAATGCTTTACTAAAGGGAAGAGAAGCCATACCCAGCAGATGAACATACTGGATATTTTCATCTTCTATAATTTCTTTGAATGACCAGGATGTTTTTTTAACATTTATGTACAAATATAGAAAATACATTGATTCAAGAAGCAATTATCAAAAACAACAAAAATAGAAATGCATAGTGTGAAACAGATGGTAGTGGAGAAATTTTTTTCTTTTTGTTCTTCTGTTCCTGGTAGGTAAACATTGTCCCACTTTCCCTTTTTCTTGGTTCTCTACTTTTGTTAAACTTTCTGTCCCTCACGTGGGCATTGAAGGACTAGTAAATGTGCATGCACAAAAAATAATTGAGTTTAGGAATTGCACTAGATTTGACAGACCCTTTCTAGTAAGATAGAAAAAAATGTGTTTGTTGGTTGCATTTTGTTTGCTCTCAGGGGACTGTTATTTAATTTTTCAAGTTGAGCATTTTGTAGCATCAGCTGTAAATTGGAATCTTAGTATTTTCTTCACCAGAGCCACAATGTACGTTAACAGAGAGACAGAAGGTGTACTATCTTCACTTCAATTTATATAAGCTTTCACTGCTTCTTCATTTTTGTCAGTAGTTAGTTTGTCTCTGGAGGGTTGAAAGTAAAAAAAAAAAAAAAAATAGAAACCATGTTCTATTTTTCTGATATTTCTGTTACTAACTGAACCTAAGTTGATCTTTTGGATTGCTACTTATTGTCTCAGGAGAGCTGGGAAATATTATAATTTTAATAATTTTATAGGTACCCAGTTTGGTCTACACAAACTTTCTGTCTTTGTAAAAAATATTTTTTCAATATATGTTTGAGTAAAATAATTTTTTAATTATCTTTTAATATTTTACAAACTTCATTTTGATTCATTGTACACAAATGGGGCACATCATTTTGTTTCTATGGTTGTGCACGATGTAGATTCATACCATTTGTGTAATCATACATGCACATAGGGTAATGATGTCTGTCTCATTCCACCATTTTTCATATCAACCTCCCTCCCATTTTCTTCTACATATTCTAAAGTTCCCCCATTATTCTCTCATTCCCCACCCTCACCCCCATTATTTATCATCATCCACTTATCAGGGTAAACATTCCACCTTTGGTTTTTTGGGCTTGTTTTATTTCACTTAGCATGATATTCTCCAATTCCATCCATTTATTTGCAAATGCCATAATATTATTCTTCTTTATGTCTGAATAGTATTCTATTATGTATATATACCACAGTTTCTTTATTTATTCATCTGTTGAAGGGCATCTAGGTTGGTTCCACAATCTAGATATGGTGAACTGAGCTGCTATAAATATTGATGTGGCTGTGTTACTGTAGTTTGCTGATTTTAGGTCCTTTGTGTATAAACTGAGGAGTGGGGTAACTAACTGGGTCAAAAGGTGGGTCCATTCCAAGTTTTCTTATGATTCTCCATACTGCTTTCCAGAGTGACTGCACCAATTTGCAACTCCACCAGCAATGTAAAAGTGTGCCTTTTCCCCACATCCATGCTGACATCTGTTATTGTTTGTGTTCTTGATAAAAGCCATTCTAATTGGAGTAAGATGAAATCTTAGAGTTGTTTTAATTTGCATTTCCCTAATTACTAGAGATGTTGAACACTTTTTCATATATTTATTAATTGCCTGTGTGTCTTCTTCTGTAAAGTGTCTGCCCAGTTTCTTGTCCCACTAATTGATTAAGTTCTTTGAATTTTTGTTGTAAAGTTTTGTAAGTTCTTCACAAATTTTGGAGATAAGTGCCCTATGTGAAGTGTGTGTGGAAAAGATTTTCTCCCACTCTGTAGGCTCTGTCTTCACATTCTTGATTGTATCCTTTGCTGAGAAAAAGCTTTTTAGTTTGAGTCCGTCCCATTTATTGATTCTCCCATAGATTTCTAGTGCTTTGGGAGTCTTATTGAGGAAGTCTGATCCTAAGCCAACAAGATTCAGGTGTACTTTGTCTTCTATTAGGTCCAGGGTCTCTGGTCTAATTCCTATATCTTTGACCCATTTTGAGTTGAGTTTTGTGCAGGGTGAGAGGTAGAGTTTTAATTTCATTTTACTGCACATGGATTTCCAGTTTTGTTACCAACATTTGTTGAACAGGCTATCTTTTCTCTATTGTATGTTTTTGGCTCCTTTGTCTAGTATGGGTTGACTGATTTATGTGGTTTTGTCTCTGTGTCTTCTATTCTGTACCATTGGTCTGCCTGTCTATTTTGGTGCCAATACCATGATGCTTTTGTTACTATTGCTCTGTAGTATAGTTTAATGTCTCGAATTGTGATACTTTCTATTTCACTTTTTCTATTCAGGATTGTTTTGGCTATTTGAGGTCTCTTGTTCTTCCAGATGAAGTTCATGATTGCTTTCTCAATTTCTTTGAGGAATGTCATTGGAATTTTAATTGGAATTGCATTGAATCTGTATTGCACTTTTAGTAGAATGGCCATTTTGACAATGTTAATTCTGCCTATCCAAGAACATGGGAGATCTTTCCATCTTCTAAGGTTTTCTTCAATTTATTTCTTTAATATTCTATACTTTTCATTGTAGAGGTCTTTCACCTCTTTTTTTAGATTAATTCCCAGGGTTTTTTTTTTTTTTTTTTTTTTTTTTTTTTTTTTTTTTTTGAGGCTACTGTGAATGGAGTGGTTTTCCTAATTTCTCTTTCAGAATATTCATCACTTATGAGTAGAAATGCATTAGACTTACGTGTATTGAACAAACAAAAACGACTCATATACCTGGAGACTAAATAATATGCTACTGAATGATGCAGTGATAACAGAAGACAACAGGGAAGAAATAAAAAAATTCTTAGAAGTAAATGAGAACAATGACACAACATATCAAAACCTCTGGGACACTATGTAGAAGACAGGAAATAATTAAAATCAGAGCTGAAATCAATGAAATTGAAACAAGAGAAACAATTCAAAAAATTGACAAAACAAAAAGTTGGTTGTTTGGAAAAATAAACAAAATTGATAAACCCCTAGCCACGCTAATGAAGAGGAGAGTAAAAACTCAAATTACTAGAATTTGTGATGAAAAAGGAAAGATCACGACAGACCATTCAAATACATAACATAGTTAGAAGCTACTTTGAAATTCTATACTCCAACAAAATAGAAAATATCGAAGATATCGACAAATATTTAGAGACATATGATCCTCCCAAACAGAATCAGGAAGACATACACAATCTAAACAGATCAATTTCAAGCACTGAAATAGAAGAAGTCATCAAAAGCCTACCAACCAAGAAAATCCCAGGACCAGATGGATTCTCAGCTGAATTCTACAAGACCTTTAAAGAAGTACTGATACCAATACTCCTCAAAGTATTTCAGGAAATAGAAAAGGAGGGAACCTTTCCAAATTCATTCTACCAGGCTAGTATCACTCTGATACCAAAACCAGAAAAGGACACATCGAAGAAAGAAAACTTTAGACCAATATCCCTGATGAACATAGATGCAAAAATTCTTAACAAAATACTGGCAAATTGCATACAAAAATATATTAAAAAGATAGTGCTCCATGATCAAGTGGGCTTCATCCCAGGGATGCAAGGTTGGTTCAACATCCAGAAATCAATAAATGTAATTCACCACATCAATAGACTTAAAGTTAAGAATCACACGATTATTTCCATTGATGCTGAGAAAGCATTTGATAAAATACAGCACCCCTTCATGCTTAAAACACTAGAAAAAATAGGAATAGTAGGAACATACCTCAACATTGTAAAGGCTATCTATGCTAAGCCTATGGCCAACATCATTCTTAATGAAGAAAAACTGAAAGCATTTCCTCTAAATACTGGAACAAGATAGGGATGCCCTCTTTCACCACTTCTATTCAACATTGTCCTTGAAACACTTGCCAGAGCAATTAGACCAAAGAAATTAAAGGGATACAAATAGGAAAAGAAGAACTAAAGCTGTCACTATTTGCTGATGACATGATCCTATATTTAGAAGATCCAAAAAACTCCACTAGAAAACTTCTAGAACTAATAAATGAATTCAGCAAAGTAGCATGATATAAAATCAATATGCATAAGTCTAATGTATTTCTATTCATAAGTGAGTATGTAGTCTTAATGCCGAAAAATGAATTCATATCGTTAGCTTTCAGTTAGTTCTTTATAAGACTAAAGGTGCAGATTTATTATTGAAAATCTTTAAAAAATGTTTTTATTAGTCTATTTTGGTTAGACATAATAGTGGAGCTCTTTTTGATATAATCATACATGCATGGAATATCATTTGTATTTTTGTTTTGTTTTGTTTTGTTTTGCGGTGCTGGGAATTGAACCCAGGACCTTGTGCTTAACAGGCAAGCACTTTACCAACTGAACTATATCCTCAGCCCCACTATCATTTGTATTTTGAGGATTTTTTTGTATATGTGACTTATTTTAATGAAAAGCATCAGTTTATCTTGTTTGCAGCTTCTTTGAATCCAAAGTGGAAAGAGCAACAGGTTGCTGGCTAATAGAAGTGTTGGTTGGGCATCTTCTAGCCTAATGATGAGGGGTGAATCTTCAAACACCTGAAAGCTCTAGGCTGTTCTCACAGCACAGGGTATGATATTTTCACATCTTTTAGAGAGTAAAGGGGAGATACAATCTGTTTCACACTAGCAATCACCATATATATTTTTCTGAAATATGAAGTTTTGTGTATTTATTATTAACTTTTAAGGTAAAATTTACATACAATGAAATGTACAGATTTTAGTGTATAATTTGTTTGTTTTTATAGTACTAAAGATTGAATGAAGGGTATTGTTCATACTAGGTAAGCACTCTACCATTGAGCTATTCTCCCAGCCCATTAGTGTATAATTTGGTAAGTCTTGTCAAATATTTAGACCTATGAAATAAACACTCTCACCAATATATAAAACATATTCATCCTCACAGAAAGCTCCCTTGTGTTACCTTCTATCCATCTAGCTCAGGTTGATAAATAAGTATTCTGAGTTTTAACACCAGAAGTTAGTTTTCCACATTCTTGAAATTATTATAAATAGAATAATTAGTCCCAGAATCTGGGGAGGCTGAGGCAGGAGGATTGAAAGTTCAAATTCAGCTTCAGCGAAAGTGAGATGCTAAGCAATTCAGTCTCTAAATAAAATACAAAAATACAAAATAGGGCTGGGGATGTGCCTTAGTGGCCAGGAGCCCCTGAATTCAGTCCCCAGTACCAAAAATAAATAAATAAATAAATAATAAGTGTTATGGGGCGCAACTTAAGAACAGACCAATCACCACTGAGAAGTCCAAATTTGAGAGTCTTTATTAAGCCGGCCAGCTGACTGTCTCACACAATGCCCCAAAAAATGGCTATTGGGAGAACAGCCCCGACCACAGAGTTGTAGGGGTTCTTATACCAAAAATCACATCAATCATAAGTGTCTGTTGCTATGATTTGAAATTACACATTAATATCATGAGATCATCGACAGAGGGGGAAGTGGGTCAAAATGACCCTTACCTAGGTACAAACTAAAAAATGGTTGCTAACATCCACACAATTACTGTTTACATGGTACATTGTTTAGGAGTAATAGGAATCAAAAGAGAGCAATTTTGTACTGCATAGGAGTTGCCATTGTATATTATTAAACATGTCACACCAAGTAACTGATAATGGGCACAGAGGCAGGGTGTTCCCATAGGAGAAGCTTATTTCCTGCATAACATGGAGTCTCAGAGCAAAATGGAGTCTGTTTAGTCATTTTCCTTAGAGTCTGGCCTGAAACATTCTCATGGAGTCAGATCTGTCAGCCCATCACAATAAGCTATGTTATCTTTTTTGTCTGGTTTCCTTCAAGCCATGTGATATTTTTGAAATACATTTATGTTGCCAAATATATTAATAACTCATCGATGATTTTATGACTCCCAGGTGATTCTAATATGTATTTCTAGTTCTAAATGGTAATGTGTCAAGATGTTAAGTTACCAAGTCAATGGTTTTGGCAGAACTATATTCCCAAATAACCATTACCTGAATCAAGAATACAGAAAATTTTCATCATTGCCAAAATTCTATGTGTTTCTTTCAAGTTATCTCTCTTTCCACAGAAAACCATATTCTAATTTTTATCACTACAGACAAGTTCACAAATGTTGTTTTGCTGAATCAAGGACAAATATTAAAGTTAAGGATGCTGATATTTTAATAACAATTTCTTCAGTTTACATGTCTGGCAAAGAAAATTATAAGAACACACTGATACTTTCTGTTTTTGTTTTGCTTTGAATTTAAAACTCATTCTGGGATCAGACCATCACCTGGTTGTCTGAACCATGCAATTTCCCTGAACTTAAATCAGCAGCTCTCTTTTCCCTTTTAGTATCCTGACATGATGATTTCTAAGTTGATACAAGACCACAATGCAAATATCAAAATGATGAACAGTGATGATCTTATTTCTATAATGCTGCACCAACTTTCTGTAAGGGCATTATGTTAGAATTAGATGTGGCCAGTTCAGCAGCTTTTACATTATTGACTAACAATCACTTACCATACCTTTTTCTTCGCGTTAGTTTATGTAAATATTTACCTGCCATCTATAAAATCTGAGAGTTAAAAACAATAAGATACATCTGTGTTAAATGTGCTTTAAAGTGTTTTATTAGTATATTGTAATTGTATATAATAATGAGTCCATTGTGACAGTGTCATAATATATTTATTATAATATAAAAAATAACATAATATATATATTCCCCAATACTTCTCTCTCCTTCTCTGCCGCTCTTGTCCTGTTCCCTTTCCTCTACTCTTCTGGTTATTCTTTCATTTATATACATCTATACTTTTTTTCCTTTGGTGCATTATAATTACACATGAAAGTGGGATTCATAGTGGCATATTCATACAGGCATATAGCATAATTTGGTCAATTTTATTTCCCAATTCTTCCATTTGCCCTCCTTTCCTCCTTTCTCTTCAATCCCTATCTCTACTAATCTTTCTTCTTTTTCTTCAGATCCTCCCCTTTTTAATTTTTTTCTCTATATTTTCTGCATATGAGAGAAAACATTAAACACCTAAATTTCTGAGTCTGGCTTATTTCACTCAGCATGATGTTCTCTGGTCCAATTCATTTTCCTGCCAAGGACATAATTTCATTCTTCTTTATGGATGAGTAGAACTCCATTGTGTGTACATATCACATTTTCTTTATCCGTTCATCTGTTGATGGACACATAGGCTGTTTCCAAAACCTGGCTGTTGTGAATTGCACTTCTACAAGCATTGGAATGCATGTGTTGCTATAGGAGCCTGATTTGGGTTCTTTTGAATAAAAGCTGAGACATATGGTGATTCCATTCCTAGTTGTTTGAGGACTCTCTAGACTGATTTCCACAATAGTTATACCAATGATGAGAAGTTCCACCAATGTATAAGTAAGTGCTCCTTTCTCCCCATATTTTCACCAGCATTTATTATGACTTAGTTTCTTAATGGTTGCCATTATAACTGGGTGAGATGAAATCTCAGTGAAATTCTAGCGTGCATTTCTTTCTACTGAAGGATGTGGACAATTTTTCCATATATTTGTTGGCTATTGACATTTCTTGTTTGGAGAAATGTCTATTTTACATGTCTCTTGATTGATTTAATTGTGTGTTGGATTTTATTGATCTATTTTTGGTATTAAGCTTTTTGAGCTCTTCATATATTCTGGCTGTTAATCCTATGTTAGAGGAATAACCGGAAAAGATTTTCTCCTGTTCTATAGGGTCTCTGCATCAGTCCCATCCTGGAAGTACAGTTATTCAGGGAGAACTCCAATAGAAGTTTGTCCATTTATGTTTGCTCTATAAAAATGTATAAATGAATTCTACTGTCATGTATAACTAATTAGAACAAATAAAAAAATTAGAAAAAAAGAAGTTTGTGCTTTGGGGCAATGGAAGAAGATGGAGAAGAGAAATCCACTATACTAGAGCAGCTCTCCAAGAGTAAATCAAAACAGCAATTCAGCAGCAGGGAACTGAGCCTATAGAGCAAAGAAATCTGAACAACACTCTCACTTGAAACTGGCCATCTGGGTTCTGGGATAAGGAGCATGACATACACTGGGGTAGGGAGCTGAGATCCAATAAAGTCGACCCAAGTCTGGTGATCCCTGAGTTACCTCTCCCAGGCCCGGAAGCATCTGGAAGATAGGCAGACACATCTCACACAACTCCACCAGGACATGGACTAGGGCTCACAGAAGGAGGGGTGTGATGGAACTGGAGGGGCAAGGAGAGAAACTCTGTATGTTTCAGACAGAAACTCCCTGAAAAGAATTTTTAAATGTTGCAATTATGCTATTGATGTCTTAGAAACTAGCCATACTTTCTAATCTTATGGCATCACTTTGTAAGGGCAATTTTTTTATGAGTAGTCAGTAAACAGGCTTATAAAAGCATCAGTTGTGAAAGACAATAATATCCATAAAATAAAGATTCTTCTCCAGGGTTCCATAAGGAAGTTGAAACTGCCAATGTTTTTTTAGATTGTTCCTTCTGTCTTTGTTTAAAATTCTCAAATTAGACCTTCTGTCATTAGCTGGAGAGATTAAAGATTATCTAAGATTCATGGAAATTTGCATATTAGTGTATCCTATCATTTGTTCAGTTAGATTTGTGTAATGTTACCAAACCACACCTGGGTCCAGATTTCATATTTTTAAGATTAAAAATCAAATTAAGTTATTTGTTATTAACTAGATGTTATCCCTATCCAGTGCCTACTTGTTTAAGAATTTCACAATCTCCCTCTCATTTTTTACCTACGCCTAAAATATAGAAAGGAAGTTTAACATTTCCAAATATTCCCATAAGTGTTTTTTTTTTTTTTTTTTAACCTTCTATATTTTTCTAGTATACTCATCTTTTGGGAAAGTGCAATTATTTCCTAGGATATAGAGGGTTAGATACGATGTTTTATTTCTAGGTATCATGTGTTTTCATTTTCATGGAGGAATAAAGCAATCTGCTTTCAAAGGACACTTGTCAATATTTGCAAATACATATTATTTGAGATCATTTAGTTGGTCATAGAATTATTCATCATTCTCAATCTAGAAACTTCACAATTTGAGAGCCTAGCCTGTTGGTATGGCTTTTTATTATATTTTTGCTTCTAACAGTGGTCCCTGAGGAATATGGGCCTCTGAGCAGGCAAACTAAAAATGAGTATCTGTAGACATGAACAGTTATTTTTTTTCTAATAATAGTGAAGCAAAACAAAACAACTTCACAATGGACCTAAAACAAATAAAGGCTATAAAGAATATCAAAGCATAAAGTACAGAGATTCAATAATATGAAGAGAATACAGCATGACCATTCAAAATATTGAACAAATAGTTCAGGTAAAATGATTATAACCCTGCAAAGCTAAGAAATAAGGAATTCTCTCTCTCTCTCTCTCTCTCTCTCTCTCTCTCTCTCTCTTTCTCTTTTAAAGAAGCAACTCACTTCACTGTTTTTCCCCTGACATGATTCCTTTCTTTCTTTTTTCTTTTTCTTCTTTTTAAAAAATAGAGCTGTTAATTTCCAATTAAATGTTCAGTTTGGTGTATCTTAAACAAACTGTTTTATAAGTCTAGGCTAATAATAAATGTCATAACATAATACAGACATTCAAAATACATTGAATTTAAATTTTGAATGTTTAAATTCAAACAAGAGAAAAACAGATAACTGAAGGGCAGGTTTATGGAAAAAGAGGGGAAAGCAAGCATACTTTCTACCCAACCAATATAAGTCAAATAGAGTAACTAAAAGGAAGCACAATTTGAGGTGACTTGGCCTCAAATAATATTGAAAAAAAATGAGAGGTGATGGAAATCACACCTGGGGGTGGGGACCTGCCAAACACTGCGTAGATCAGAATAAAAGAAGGGGGACAGCAAGAAGTCACAAGTATTTCTTCCTCATGAGATCATAAGTATTGAAAGATATGAGGAGATTTTTGCAAACCCAACTGATTACATTAATTTGGAGAAGTCATGGTGACATATATATCACATTTACTAAGAATTCACTTGAAGAAGACTCTATATCATCTACAAAGAACATATGGAAAGACACTGATAATTCACCTCAAAATTTAAAAAAATAGTGCATAAAACATTAAAAAATAGCACTGAAACATGGAAAGAAAACTATATTAAATATAAGTTAACTTGCTATAGTGATATAGCCACAAAAGGGACAGAACTTAAGTGTAACATATCAAAAAATATAAATAATCCTAATATAATTATATTAGATACTATTTTCCAGGAAAAATGAGAAGTCTGCAGTGAAAGTACAAATATTCTCCCCATTTTTCTGAAAGGTGACATAAAATACAAATCACATAAAATGTGAAATACTGTCGCTCGCAATGACGACTCTTACACGATCTTCCTCAAGCAGTTTTATTACCCCAGGTTCTTACAGAGTTCCCGTAGATCTTCTCCCTCCCCCTACCCCAGAAACCATTCCCTTATAGAGCCCATCAGCCAATCAGCAGCCTGTCCATGTGCACATCACATGGACTCAGCCAGTCCATTGGCAGTTGCCCCGTGGCATGCGGTGTTCCCGTGCATCTCATGCTCCCGCTGTCAGACCTCCTGAAAGTTGCTTACCACCTAAGTGCTCTGAGGAACTTCCGCTCAGTGCCATCTTAGCTCTCAGACTTAATGGCCGATGGGCGGGGCCCGTCACAAAATACTGAGAAAACCTCAAGGAAGCACATCAGCTGAAAACATGAATAAAATGCCTACTATGAGACAAATGTACGTGTTATGATAAGAAATGGACAAATGTAATTTCTTCAAAATAAAAATCTGTACAGCAAAGAAAACAATCAGCAGAGCAGAGAGACAATCTACAGGATGGGAGAAGACATTTTCCAACTCTACACCTAATAAAAGTTTAGTACCCAAAGTTTATAAGAAACTTAATAGCAAATAAATAAATAAATAAATAAATCTCACAAATAGCCCAATTAAAAAATTGGCAACAAACCTAAAGAGACAGGCCCCAAGAGGAGATATGACATCTATATGTTTTAGTGAGCTCTTCTGCTGCAACTAAAGGACTTGACCAGAACAACTGTAGAGGAGGAAAAGTTTTATTTCCTCTATTCCTTGAGACTCAAGTGAGGCTGAACATCTAGGCAGAAAGTGTGGTGGAGAGAAGCAGCTCACATAATGACTAGGAAGCAGAGAGAGAGAGACTCCACTTGCTAAAGATAAATATATACCCCAAAGTCACACCCCCAATGCCTTACCTTCTCCACCCACACACCACTTGATTTTGATTACCACTTAGTTGATCCTCTCAGGTGATTAATTCAATGACTGGGTTAAGGTTCTCATAATCCAATCATTTCTCCTCAGAATCTTCTTGAATTGTCTCGCACATGAGCTTTTGGGAGACACCTCACATCTAAACAATAACGTTCTGCCCTTGGGCCAATAAAGCTCATGCTCACCTCACAATGCATAATACATTTAGTCCATTTCCAAGAGTCTCCATAGTCTCAGCAGTTTCAGGATTGCTCAAAAGTTCAAGTCCAAAGTCTGCTCTGAGACTCAGGGCAAACTTCAATTGTGAGTTCCTGTAAAAATCAAAAGCTATTAACAAGTATCCAATATACAAAGGTACAGAAAAAAAAAAATTCCATTCATAAAAATAGAGGCATAGAAAGAAGGGATAGGACCAAAGCAAGACTGAAATCTAGCTGGGCAAACAAGTCCTGTAGTTCTGTGTCTGGCATCTGGAGGTAGATCCACCCCTGTGACCTTGTTGGTTGCAGCCCAAGTAGCCTTTCTTTTGGCTTGACTCTGCTTCATTCCTGCAGCTTTCTTAGGAAAATGGTCCACATTACTGGAATTTCTTAATCTCCGTGGGTGTCCTCTGCAGTTTTGTCTTCCTTCTCACATCTCCACACTTTGCCTTCTCACGGGGGTCCCCTAAGGGACTCCAAACCTGCTGCACTTTGTCTGGCCTCCCAGGCCTTCCTTTGAAATCTTGGTTGGAAGCCTCCAACCCCTAACTCCAGCATCCTGCTTTCCTGCAGAAACAGTGCCACATGGTTGATATCAAGGTCTGTTGCCATCTGGAGCAGTAACCAAGCCTCCAGGGACCCTGGCTGCAAAAGCCTCTGATACTGGGTAGCTGAGTATGTTGAAAAAACTTCCTATGCCCCCTTCAGCAAGAAGGGTGACACACTGGTCTCATATTATGGGAATTTTCACTTTTACTCCCTTGAGCCAGAAGTGGGTGTGGTCTTGTCAGCTCCTGAGATGCCATGAAGCCATCTTTCTTATTGTCTCTGGGCAAAATCTTTAGCATTTCTTTAGTGGCAGTAATATCTTTAACAATTTCAAGTTCCTTTGTTCAAGTCTACTCCCGCCTTTCATCTTTATTCTCTGCTTTTCTTGCTTCTGATCATCACAATAAACTTGGCTTTGCCTTCAGCTCTATCTATGCCACTGCCCCAATGATAGGCAGTCTAGAAATTTCTTCCACCAGATTAAGAAGTCTCAGTTTACAAATCTGCCTCACAGAAAGTCTCAGGACATGCAAAATGCAGATAATTTCTCAGCCACAACATAACACGAATGGCCTCTACTCCAAATTCCAATAGAGTTCTCCTATGAACCCTCTTGAGACTTTTCTTCACTGTCCATGGTCCTACTGGCATTCTGGTCTTCTGAGTCCCACCAAAATCGGCCATTGACCTCCACTTACAACAATCTAAGGCATTTCTAGCTTGTACTGCTAAGCATCTCAAAATTTCTCCCACCAATTCCAAAAAGCTCCAAAAGATTCTGAACCATGTGGTCAGGTGTTATGGTTTGGATGTGAGGTGTACCCCAAAAGGTCATGTGTGAGACAATACAAGATTTAGAGGAGAAATGATTGGGTTATGAGAACCTTAACCCAATCAGTGAATTAATCATATGTGGTAACTGAAGGCAGGTGAGGCATTGGGAATGTGTGGCTTTGAGATATATATTTGTCTTTAGCAAGTGGAGATCTTTCTCTCTCTGCTTTCTGATCATCATATGAGCCCCACTCTTCCACCATGATGTTCAGCCTCACCTTGAGTCCCAAGGAATGGAGCCTGCTGTCTATGAGTTGAGATCTCTGACACCCCTAAATAAACTTTTCCTCCCCTACCATTGTTCTGGTTGGGTCTTTTAGTCACCAAAGTGAAAAAAATGAACTAAATCAGATGCTCAACAACCCTACAGAAAAATCCTCAATATCACTAATCATCAGAGAAATTCAGGACAAAACCACAATGAGATAACACCACACATCTGTCATATCGCTGTGACCAAAAAGGCAAACCATAGCAAGTGCTGCAAGGATGTAGACAGAAGGAGACCCCTGCACAGCATTAGTAGGAACACTAGTAGTGCAACCATTGTGGAAAAGAATGTAGAGTTTCCTCAATAAAATAAAAATGGAACTGCTATATAATCCAGCAATCCCACCCCTGGGTTTATGTCCAAAGGAAATGAAACCGGTAAGTCAAAGAGACATCTGCACTCCCATTGTTTATAGATGTACTATACGTAATGGCCAAGAAATGGAAACAATCTAAATGTCTATAAACTCAGAGAGGTGAATGAATAAAGAAAATGTGGAAACAAACACGATGGCATACTATTCAGTCATAAAAGGAATGAAATCCTGTTCTTGGTGATATCAAGGACGGAACTGGAGATCATTATGTTAAGAGAAATAAGCCAGGAACAGAAAGACAAGCACCCCATCATCTTACTTGTACATAGTTAAACTCACAGAAGTCAAGAGATGAATGCTGACCAAATGCTGGGGAGGTAGGGGTGAGGGCAAAATGGGGAAAGGTTTATCAATAGATGCTAAGTTGCAGAAAGGAGTAAAAGTTCCAGTGTGCCACTAAACAGGGACATGGCTATAGATAACAATAACATACTGAATATTTCAAAAAGTTGGAAGAAATTCTTTTAAATGTTTTCATTGTTAAGAAATGAAGAAAGTTTGAGGAGATAGGTTCAACCTGATTTAAACATTACACAATGTATATCTGTAATGAAACATTGCATGGTACCAAATAAATATGTATTATTTTTACATTTTTATGAATCACTTAGAAATTTAAATGAAAAATTTCATAATTCCTCATATTAATTACAAGAAATGATATTTTGTGTTCAAAACCTTTCTGTGCCTCAGTTATAAGAAGGTATGTTCGTTATCTGTGAAAAATATTAAATTAATTTTTTTAAATATTCATTTCATTGCTATCTTCAGGATCAAATCTAAAATAAATTAAATATATTCCTCACTAAACACAAACAAACAGCAGCAGCATAAACAAGGATGAAATGAAAATAGCTCTCACTAGAGAACTAATATGAACATCTGCTTTTAAAATAATAAGAAATATAAATAGAATAAAGTTGAGTATTTAAAGTACAGTCTGAATTAAAAATTCTATAAATTATACCAGAGAAACTTAAATATGAAAAATTCATATATAGGAAAAAATTCTATTAATCCTGCTTATAAAAGTATTTTGAATTTTATTTAAGAAGACATATATAGGAACATAAGTGAAAAACTTCTTTAAATTTAAATGTCCTTTCTACTGTTCTGCCGAGAATCCCACCTTTAGGTGATCTCACCCAATTGCCTTACTTAAAATAATATGTGTACAGCAAAGACTTACAAATTCACATCCCTAGCTATTCCTTTTTCCATTGAGCCTGAACTGTGGTTATGCACATATCTTGTTACTTTTTCTACTTACATAACTAATGAACACCTCAAATATTGCAAAGCTGGAACAAAACTATTCCTTCCATCTCTACACACCACACACACACACACACACACACACACACACACACACTCCAATACCAATCCCGATTTACTCCATTTCACAAAATTCTGCTCATCAGACATGTCCCCAGTGACCTATCTTCTTCTGCCCACCTTACCTGCTTACAGTTACCACCTGCTTAATCCATAACAGTGGACTAATGGGATTAGTTCACTGATTAGGTTAACGCTTTAATAACCTGATCACTGGGCCTCTGAAAATTCTTGCATTGTCTCACACATAAGCTTTTAGAGAACACCTCATATCCAAACCATAACAAAGATGAGTTAGAATGAACTTTTTTATGCTGATAGAAATGTAGAATTAGAAGAGTAAAAATGATGACGTGTTTAAAAATCGATAATTTCAGGAACAAAGGGTTTTGAAGGTGAGGGGTGGTAATTCAATGACTCAAGTAACTTCTGAGTAATTTACTTTGACTGAAATCCCACCTGCATATTAAAGGAAAAAAATAATAAACAAATGTTAAACTCTGAGTAGTATGGGTTCCCTTGTGCTTTCATTCTATTTATTTCTATTTATTTTGCTATGCAGAAGCTTTTTTGTTTGATGGAGGCTGATTTACCAATTGTAGTCTATGAGCATGTGAAACCATAGCCAAGTCCAACTACCATGAAGCTTCTCCCATGCTTTTTCTTCTGTAGTTTTATAGTTTCATGTTCATGTCTTTAATCCATTTTTTTATTAAAAATCATAAATTTACATGGGGCAATGTTGTTTGATTCATTCTGTTATTTTTTCCCTTCCCCACCAGCCCTCCCACCCCTCTTTTCCTCTATACAGTCCTTCCTTCCTCCATTCTTACCACCCTCCTTAACCCTAACCCTAAACCTAACCCTAACCCTAACGCTAACCCCTCCGACCCCCCATTACATGTCCTCATCCGCTTATCAGCGAGATCATTTGCCCTTTAGTTTTTTGAGATTGGCTTATCTCACTTAGCATTATATCCTCCAATTTCATCCATTTGCCTGCAAATGTCATAATTTTATCATTCTTCATGGCAGAGTAATATTCCATTGTATATATATGCCACAGTTTCTTTATCCATTCATCAACTGAAGGGCATCTAGGTTGGTTCCACAATCTGGCTATGGTGAATTGAGCAGCTATGAACATTAATGTGGCTGTATCTGTGTAGTATGCTGATTTTAAGTCCTTTGGGTATAGGCCAAGGAGTGGGATAGCTGGGTCAAATGGTGGGTCCATTCCAAGCTTTCTGAGAAATCTCCATACTGCTTTCCAGAGTGGCTGCACTAATTTGCAACCCCCCAGCAATGTATGAGTGTACCTTTTTCCCCACATCCTCTTCAACACCTATTGTTGCTTGTGTTCTTGATAATCGCCATTCTAATTGGGGTGAGATGAAATCTTAGGATAGTTTTGATTTGCATTTCTCTTATTACTAGAGATATTGAACATTTCTTCATATATCTGTTGATTGCTTGCACATCTTCTTCTGTGAAGTGTCTGTTCATTTCCTTAGCCCATTTGTTGATTGGATTATTTGTATTCTTGGTGTAGAGTTTTTTGAGTTCTTTATAGATTCTGGAAATTAGCTCTCTATCTGAAATATGAGTGGCAAAGATATTCTCCCACTCTGTAGGCTCTCTCTTCACATTACTGATAGTTTCCTTTGCTGAGAGACAGCTTTTTAGTTTGAATCTATCCCAGTTGTTGATTCTTGCTTTTATTTCTTGAGCTATGGGAGTCCTGTTAAGGAAGTCTGATCCTAAGCCAACAAGATGAAGGTTTGGACCTACTTTTTCTTCTATAAGATACAGGGTCTCTGATCTGATTCTGAGGTCTTTGATCCATTTTGAGTTGAGTTTTGTGCAGGGAGAGAGATAGGGGTTTAGTTTCATTCTGTTGCATATGGATTTCCAGTTTTCCCAACACCATTTGTTGAAGAGGCTATCTTTTCTCCGTTGCATATTTTTGGCACCTTTGTCTAGTATGAGAAAATGGTATTTATTTGGGTTTCTGTCCATGTCCTCTATTTTGTACCATGCCATTTTTGTCACTATTGCTTTGTAATAGAGTTGAAGATCTGGTATTGTGATACCCCCTGCTTTGATCTTTCTACTGAGGATTTCTTTAGCTATTCTGGGTTTCTTATTCTTCTAGATGAATTTCATAATTGCTTGCTCTATTTCTGTAAGGTACATCATTGGGATTTTAATTGGTATTGCATTGAATCTGTATAGCACTTTTGGTAGTATGGCCATTTTGACATTATTAATTCTGCCTATCCAAGAACATGGGAGATCTTTCCATCTTCTAAGGTTTTCTTTAATTTCTTTCCTTAGTGTTCTGTAGTTCTCATTGTAGAGGTCTTTCACCTCTTTTGTGAGATTGATTCCCAAGTATTTTACTTTTTTCGATGCTATTGTGAATGGGGTAATATCCTAATTTCTCTTTCTGAAGATTCATCACTTATGTATAAAAATGCATTGGATTTATGAGCATTGGTCTTATAACCTGCTACTTTACTGAATTCAATTATGAGTCTAAGAGTTTTCTGATGGAATTTCCAGGTTCCTCTAAATATATAATCATGTCATCAGCGAATACGGATAGTTTGAGTTCTTCTTTTCCAATTCGTATAGCTTCAATTTCTTTGGTTTTTCTAATTGCTCTGGCTAGAGTCTCAAGAATGATGTTGAATAGAAGTAGTGAAAGAGGGCATCCCTGCCTTGTTCCAGTTTTTAGGGGCAATGCTTTCAGTTTTTCACCATTTAGAATGTTATTGGCCATGGGCTTAGCGTAGATGGCCTTTACAATGTTAAGGAATGTTCCCACTACCCCAATTTTTTCTAGTGTTTTGAGCATGAAGCGGTGCTGTATTTTATCAAATGCTTTTTCTGCATCTATTGAAATAATCATGTGATTCTTAACTTTTAGTCTGTTGATATGGTGAATGACATTTATTGATTTCCGGATGTTGAACCAACCTTGCATCCCTGGGATAAAACCCACTTGATCGTGGTGCACTATCTTTTTAATATATTTTTGGATGGGATTGGCTAAAATTTTATTGAGAATTTTTGCGTCAATGTTCATTAAGGATATTGGTCTGAAATTTTCTTTCCTCGATGTGTCTGGTTTAGGTATCAGGGTGAAATTGGCTTCATAGAATGAGTTTGGGAGGGTTCCCTCCTCTTCTATTTTATGGAATACTTTGAGAAGTATTCGAATGAGCTCTTCTTTAAAGGTTTTGTAGAACTCGGTTGAGAACCCATCTGGTCCCAGACTTTTCTTTGTTGGTAGGCTTTTGATGACCTCTTCCATTTCATTGCTTGAAATTGATTTATTTAAGTTGTGTATGTCCTCCTCGTTCAGTTTAGGTAATTCATATGTCTCTAGAAACTTGTTCATGTCTTCGAGGTTTTCTGTTTTGTTGGAGTATAGATTTTCAAAATAGCTTCTAATTATGTTTTATTTTACTCATGTCTGTTGTGATATTTCCTTGTTCATTCCGAATTTTGGTAATTTGAGTTTTCTCCCTCTTTCTCTTTGTTGGTGTGGCTAAGGGTTTATCAATTTTGTTTATTTTTTCAATGATTCAACTATTTATTTTGTTAATTTTTCCGATTGTTTCTTTTGTTTCAATTTTATTGATTTTGGCTCTGATTTTAACTATTTCCTGTCTTCTACTACTTTTGGTGTTGGTCTGCTCTTCTTTTTCTAGGGCTTTTAGCTGTAGTGTTAAGTCGTTTATTTGTTGATTTCTACTTCTTTTGTTGAATGTGCCCCATGAAATAAATCTTCCTCTAAGTACTGCTTTCATAGTGTCCCAGAGGTTTTGATATGATGTGTCTTTGTTCTCCTTTACTTCTAAGAATTTTTTAATTTCCCTCCTGATGTCTTCTGTTATCCATTCATCATATAATAGTGTATTATTTAATCTCCTAGTATTGGAGAAGTTTCTGTTTTTTATTCTGTCATTTATTTCTAATTTCAATCCATTATGATCTGATAGGGTACAAGGTAGAATCTCTATCTTCTTGTGTTTGCTAACAGTAGCTTGTGGCATAAAACATGGTCTATTTTAGAGAAGGATCCATGTGCTGCTGAGAAGAAAGTGTATTCATTCTTTGTTGGATGGTATGTTCTATATATAAGTCAGTTAAGCCTAAATTGTTGATTGTGTTATTGAGATCTATGGTTTCTTTATTCCATTTTTGTTTGGACGATCTATCCAGCGGTGAGAGAGGTGTGTTAAAATCGCCTATTATTATTGCGTTGTGGTCTATTTGATTTCTGGAATTGAGAAGGATTTGTTTGACGTACATGGATGAGCCGATGTTTGGGGCATAGATATTTATGATTGTTATGTCTTGCTGATTTATGCTTCCCTTAAGCAGTATGTAATGTCCTTCTTTATCCCTTCTGACTAGTTTTGGCTTGAAGTCCACATTATCTGAAATGAGGATGGATATTCCAGCTTTTTTGCTGTGTCCGTGTGCATGGTATGTTTTTTCCCATCCTTTCACCTTTAGTCTATGGGTATCTCTTTCTATGAGATGAGTCTCTTGCAGGCAGCATATTGTTGGATCTTTCTTTTTAATCCAATCTGCCAGTCTATGTCTTTTGATTGATGAGTTCAGGCCATTAACATTCAGGGTTATTATTGTGATATGATTTGTATTCCCAGTCATCTGACTCATTTTTGGTTTTTTGACATGATTTGGTTTCTCCTTTGTTTGGCTATTCCTTTAGGCTAGTTCCTTCCGTTGCTGATTTGCATCGTTGTTTTTCATCTCTTCCCCATGGAATATTTTGCTGAGAATGTTCTGTAATGCCAGCTTTCTTTGTGTAAATTCCTTTAGCTTTTGTTTATCATGGAAGGATATTATTTCATCGTCAAATCTGAAAGTAAGTTTTGCTGGGTATAAGATTCTTGGTTGGCATCCGTTTTCTTTCAGGGCTTGGTAAATGTTGTTCCAGGCCCTTCTAGCTTTTAGGGTCTGGATTGAAAAATCTGCTGATATTCTTATTGGTTTTCCCCTGAATGTAATTTGATTCTTTTCTCTCGCGGCCTTTAAAATTTTGTCTTTATTTTGTATGTTAGGTATTTTCATAATAATGTGCCTTGGTGTGGGTCTGTTGTAATTTTGTATATTTGGAGTTCTATAAGCCTCTTGTTGTACTTGGTTTTCCATTTCATTCTTCAGATTTGGGAAATTTTCTGATATTATTTCATTGAATAAATTGCTCATTCCTTTGGTTTGTTTTTCTAAGCCTTCCTTAATCCCAATAACTCTTAAATTTGGCCTTTTCATAATATCCCAATTCTTGAAGATTCTGTTCATTATTTCTTACCATCTTTTCTGTTTGGTCAACTTTGGTTTCAAGATTAAATATTTTTTCTTCAATATCTGAGGTTCTGTCTTCCAGGTGTTCTATCCTATTCGTTATGCTTTCTATGGAGTTTTTAACTTTGTTTATTGTTTCCTTCATTTCAAGGATTTCTGTTTTTTTTTTTTTTTTTTTTTCAGTATCTCTAACTCTTTATTGAAATGATCTCTTGCTTCCCGTATTTGCTCTTTTAACTGTTGATTGTTGGGATCATTTAATGCCTGCAATTGCTCTTTCATCTCCTCCTTCAATGCCTGCATTTGCTCTTTCATCTCCTCATTTGCTTCGCTGATTGTTTTAATTATGTACATTCTGAACTCCCTTTCTGACATTTCTTCTGCTGTGCTGTCATTGAGTTTTATTGATATAGTATCTAGGTTTTTTGGACATATTCTTCCTTTGTTTTCTTATATTGGTCAGATGTCAGTGGGACTCTGTGATATTGCAGATTTGCTGTATTTCCTTATAGTGTCCCTGTAGATTTCCAGTGTATCACCTCCCAGCCTTCAGTAGCCTGAAGTCTTGGAGTAACTTGATAATGCAGTACTCCCGAAAAAAAGCTGTCCCTAGCCCGCTACTGGTTCCAGGGCTTGGAGTTGGCTCTGTGTGGAAAGGCTCTCACTGGGGGGCCTGCTCCGAGAAGCTGGCCGTGTGGGAGGAGCCCACCGCTGGAGTGCCCAGGGCTGCTGGAGAAGACTCTAGCTGCCCTGCCCTACTCTAATAAGCCACCCGAATTCCAGCCTGTGGCCCGGGCTGAGCTTCACCGGGTGGGGGAGACTCACCCCGTGGTTCTATTTTAGTTGGAGTCTCTCAATACCTCCCCTTCTTGCATCCTGGATTCTGAAGTAACTGGAGATGCAGTCACCCTCTAGTCCGCCATCTTGGATCGCCCTGTTGAAAAAGCCTTCGGCTGGAGGGGTCACAGTCACCTGGAGAGGTCTCTAGCTGCCCTGCCCTGGTCCCAGAGGCTGCTTGTGGGTCGGAGGTCTCCGCTGGCTTGGGGACTTGTGGCTGTGCTGTGTAGAAAGGCTGTCACTGGGTGGTCTGCTCCAAGAAGCTAGGCTGGAAAGGCACTTCCTGCTGGATGGAGCCGGGCTGCTTGGGGAAGTCCCTGGCTGCCCTGTCCTGGTCTCTGAAGCAACCTGTGGGCCTTTAATCCATTTTGAGTTGACTTTCTTGTATTTTGTAAGACAATGTTCAAATTTCACTGTTTTCCATGTATATATCTAGTTTTCCCAATTACGTTCATCCAGGAGAATATTTTCTCTCCATTTTGTATTCTGACAGCTTCTTCAGGAGCCATGGATGAAGTATGGGTTTAAGTCATCTCAAGGGAGGGGCGTGGCTCTTCTGAGAACTCTGAGTGAGACCGATTTAAGATTGCTCAGTTGCTAGTGATGTCTTGTTCAGAGAAAATTCTGTCTTCTGTGGAATTTTCTTGGTTCAAACAGCCCTAGGTTCAAATGCAGCTGCCTGGGTGTGGAAGAGGTAGCAGTGTGCTCAAACATCCTTGAGGTTCCAGCTGCCTAGAGGAAGAAGAAATACTGCTCATGTTTTCAATTAGGCTGTCCTCTCCACAGTCTCACTTTTGTTTATCTTGAAGTTTTTCTTACAATAAATCCCTTTGATGTTCTTGCCTGTAAAATAAAACATGGGGCCCTTGCCCTTTGTTAGACCCTGACTCCATCAGAGTTGGTTCTCCCACCAAGTCCAAGTTCTGCATAATATCATGTATTTTGTCTTTATTAATTTCTTGTAACTTTTAATTTTCTCAACCCGACTCACTGCCTGTGATTGGTGAACTGTTCATTAGCTGTTCAGGATGAAATGAGATTTGTTGAACATTAACTGATTGCATACGAATGGGTTTATTTGGGGGCTGTCTATTCTATATGTCTGTCCTTCCGTACCTACCATTTTATTCCAATTACAGTAGCTTTGTAATATATTTTGAAATCAAGTAAAGTGATGTATCCATCTTTGTTCTTTTTAAAAAGACAGTTTTACTTATTTGGGATCTTTTTTCAGATCTCAAATATGTTTTTGCAGATATATTATATGGAGAAAAAGACTTCACAAACAAAATAATAAATTCAGTAAAGTTGCAGAATTCAATTTCAACATACAAACACTAGCTGTTCTTATATTTTAACAACTATTTCAAGAGTAAGTTAGGAAAATAACTTTATTTACATAGAACCAAAAATAATGAAGTACTCAGGGAAAAAATGAACTGTAGTGGTCTAAACAAAAAGAAGACTTCTTATGTTCATGATTGGAAGATTTAATACAGTTAAAATGCTCATGTAACTCAAAGCAATCTACAGGTTCAATGCCATTATCAAAAAGCCAATGCCAATTTTGACTGAAAAGGAGAATCCACATATTGTAGTGGTCAATTAATAAGCTTTGGTGTCTGCTGTAAAAACTTTTTGTTTACCTCAGGTACTTTATATTCCTTTGTCCTCTCCTAGGCTTTTAAAATTTGGAAAAGCGAAGAATATAATTTTTCTCCATTTTCTGACATGAAATATTCCCTGTGTTGCTTTCTGGCTCCTGTTAGCTTCTAGTCCTGATCTGGTGCATTTTCAATATTCATGGAGTAGCAGGAGGGGGGAGGGGAAAAGTTGGAAAAACTATGGCACTCAAGGGTGAAACTTGCTTTTAAACAAACAACTGAATTGTTAATTAGGTAGCCCTTTGACCCTGAGACAAGGGGCTCATGGTCTACAGTGATTTATAAGAAAAATTTCAGCAAAATTATGAGAGAACTGAGAATGATTTATGATTCCTCCAAAACCACAAGATAAGATAATCCCCTAATCCATTTCTGCAATTTAAAAAAAAACTACACCTAGTATTTTTCTTTTTCCTGTTTTGAATTCCAGATTAAACTTAAAATGACAGAATTTCATTAGTATACTTACTCATGATATTCACAGTGACAGCTTCTAGGCTCGCCTAGTGATGGTTCAATCATGCCATGAGAAATATCTGAGGGTTCCCCAGCCCTCCCATGTTCTAAGCTGTTTCCACATCCCCACCCTTTCACTACATGCTCACCACATCCATACTGTCACACACATGTCTATAAGTTTTCTCATTTTGTACCATTAAAATACCATTAGGGATTCAAAACTGAGTTATAAAACCTACCTACAGAACTACCAGTGTGGTAGATTTCTCTGAAAGTGTATCAGTCTAGTAAATGCTTCTGTTATTACGTGGCACCAGCACTGTGAGAAAACATTATTGTCTCACTACTGTAAGGCATCAGAACCCTAGGCTGTGCCAAGACCGGCTCATGCACTCAGTGGCATATAATTTATATTCAAATAGAAACATATTATTTTTCTGTATCTTAGAGTGGATAACCATATTTTATATACCTGAAATTATTCTGTCACTGTCAGTTCTACTGTTGGCTAATCATTCTTTCTTCCCAAATATCCAATGACCCTGCACTTTTGATTCTTCACTTGAGTCACATGACCCTAAAAAGGGGAAATATGTGAAATATGTTTTCTTTCTCCGTTGTTCAACATATCCTCCACCTGAGAACATGTAGGTATTTAAACATTTTTTAATGAATGAATATACCACTTTTTCTAAGTACTTGAGGCAGAGAAATTAATATAAAATATCCATATCTGAGGTTAGTAAGACTATGAAATAAATCAGAAGTTTCACTTTTTAGCGTATTCTGGTGGTGAAAGAGCAAGAGAGGATGTGCGCCCTGATATCACTGCCACACTAAAGAGCTGTGTATTAAGCTCACTGGAAATCATGTAGCATTTAAGAATGTATTCATTAATTATAACTAAAATGTTCTTTACTAGAATTCAAAACAAAGTGTAAGTCCTAATAAAGTTTCTGACTGGCACAAAATATTATGGAACAATTAGAAACTCTAAAACCAGAAAAATGCATAATAAATGTATAAAAACTGATAACAATATACAGAAATAATATTTTTGTTAATGTGAATATCATTATTGTCCATCACAATTGTTATAAAATGAATAGTTCCAATATATTTTCTAAATATACTCAGTAAGTACTTTCAACATCAACTAAAACTATTTCATGCACCTAATGAGGATGAATATTGTTAAGTTTTATAAAGTAAATGTAAATTATATTAAGACTACTATCATGGATAGCACAATTGTATACTGTGTAGGAAATTATATGCAGGAAAATTAAGATATTATTACCTGTATTTATTTAGATTTTTTTCCACAAAATATTAGAAGCTCAGTTTATGTGCAGACCTGCTAATGAAAATGAATGCTTTATATGAGTTACTTTGTTTTACTTTAGTTTTCCATTTAACATATTTAAATTAATGGTGGCATAATAAGTTGGTAATGCACATTCACATGTATTCATAATTTTAAAATTATATGATCATATTGAAATAAGGTAGTCATCCTAACAGTAATCATACATAATCTGATTAAATATCCTGTAACAAATACACCATCTCAAAGTAGTATATTAAGAATCTACATAAGAATGTGTGTATTTTTCTATAAGAAAGCAGTATCAAGGTATTTTCTGTAACAACTGAATGCTAGATGCTAAGAGAAAGGGATTACTCTGAAGAAACAAAACAAAACAAAGCATTCCAAGTTCTACTACCCAACAAGTAAGGAGCTTTTGAAAGCAATTCTGCCTGACAGCTTTCCTTTCTTTGCAGACTGTTGTACAGACTCAGTACTGTTGGCTATTGCTAAGCTGCCTTTAGGGACATTTTCTGATATTTTTTCTGTGGAAACTCTGCCATCCTGAAATAAGATTATATGAGGTTTTCCTCCAATTGTGGCTGACCACCAACAGAGAAAACTTTTCCTTGTGTGATTACTTCAGGGACACCAGAACTGACTTCTGTAAATTCGAAGGAAAAAAATATATATTGAAGCAAGCTACTTAAGAACCTCTCTGCTCCCTCCAGAATATGGATTTTTATATTTTTCACATTATGGAAGCACATAATCAATGATCCTTAAGTGGGGATCAACTTGAGACCTCAAGGTAATACAATGGTCTTATTCATATGTGTTCTTATTATGTAGATGAAAATAATTTACTTCTTTTTCCTTATTTTGACATTTGCTGATGCATCTTTTTTTACTTCGGAGAAATTACAATTCAGGGACTGAATTCTCCTAGGCAACATTTCTGCAATCATTACATTTTTATAACAGATGTAGCTCATCTTGTGCTTAGTTACTAATGTCAAATTTTAAACAAGTATGAGAAATATAGTGAATAACATACCTTTATACTGTTAAGATTGAATATATATTGCAAAAATAATGTCATGAATCATTAAATATAAATAAAAGGTAAAGTATATAACAATAGAGAATGTTCAAATATGTAACCTACATGTAAACTTCAGCCATGAAAAATTTGTACTTAATCTTACCTTACTTATTTACATTCTCTTTAAAATTTTTTTTCTGTCATATCCAACCACTACTTTTCTTAATTCTATTTTTCCTTTCTCTGTCTTTGCTTTTCCTGTTCTCTCTGCTTCCTTTCTCTCATTTCTCTTCATTTTCTGTTCTTAAACTGACCATGATTCAATGAGCCCAAGCCTCAGGGTACACTGTCACTTAGGACAGTTTTAGAATCAAAATTAAAACCATGTCTGTTAAACATTTAAGAATGTTCCACTTTTCCTCGTCCCTTCAATTAGATTCCACATGGTTAGAAGGTGTGTTTCTATTTCTGAGTGTATATCCAAGAATGATATTAAAAATATTTAGTGAAGGAAGAGACTATTCATCAATCAGTGTACAGATATTTTAAGAGGTAAGTCATTTTAAAGCCATAAAAATATCCTTTCTTGAGGATGACTTTTCCGATAAATCATAAGAACAAAATAATAAAGAGCAGAGAATGAAGCTGAAGAAGTTGTGATAAATTAGGGTAAATGAGGCAGTCACAAATTCTACTGCATTCTCCCAACAAGCAGTGAGGCTTGTGAATCTGCTTCTTTTCACCAATGAACACTGTGGAAATGAACCCCCAGTCACTTGGCAGTGTTATTTTCTATCCCTGGGCACATTCCTAGTTGGGAAGCCAAGCTCTATGCAAGAGGACTCACTATCTAAGACTGTCATAGAGTGAGAAACTCAAACACAGGAGACACCTGAGAGGATGAAAAACCTCAGGAAGACAGATACTGAGGTGTCAGTCATTGGAGTGCCAAACAGAACTTGGAGGACTTGGAAGTTGACCTTTAGCTTCAGGTGAGCTCTTACCAAATTTATCATCAACAAAATCATGACTTAAATAAATGGTTAAGTTCTAGAATTTAGGGCAAAGAAAGGCATACAGAATAAATATTGCCTTAAATATATGTATTAGAAAACAGGAAATTTAAAGTAAATGACTTTATGATTTATGTCATGAAAAGAGAAAAATAGAATGCTAAAATACAATAATAAAAACAGAAAAAATGTGAAAAAAATTTTAAATAGTATTTTAATAGACAAAATTAAAAAGGTATTTCTTTAAAAGGAAAATTGGCTAAGTTGCCACACATCTGGGAGAAAAGTGAAAAAGATACTGTAGCATCAGAAATAATTCTATATAGTATAAAGCAATTCTGTCATAATTATTCTACATAAAATACTTATGAGGTAATTCTATCAATTCTTTGAAATGATTTTTAAAAACCATATTAGTAGGTAAATTTTATATTTGCTCTATAAACTAAGTTCAATCAATTCTGAATAGTCAATATTAACTGAAGAAATTCTTTCTTGGGGGGATACCAGGGATTGAACTCAGGGGCAACTCAACCACTGAGCCACATTCCCAGCCCTATTTTGTATTTATTTAGAGACAGTGTCTCACTGAGTTGCTTAGCATCTCTCCATTGCTGAGGCTGGCTTTGCTGAGGCTGGCTTTGAACTCATGATCCTCCTGCCTCAGCCTCTGAACCACTGGGATTACAGGTGTGTGCCACTGTGCCCAGCCCACTGAGGAAATTTTTAAAAAGTCATCATCACAGAACACATGAAATACTCCTATAAAGACAGTAGTGGAATAAATTAACTATTACACCTACATAAACATCCTCCCTGCCACACACAAACAGCACAGTAAAAGAGCATACTGGAATTCAACAATAATTCATCAGTAAATATTAGAAGCTTTGCCTCTTAATCAACTACGAGTCCTAGATTCTTATCATCACTGCCATTATTCAACATTGCACTGAAAGGTCTAATTACATCAAAAGACATGAAAAGGATGAAGGTGCAAATGGAAAGGAAGAAAAAAATGTAATCAATTGCAGCAGAATTGTCTATAATAGAAAAAAAATTACCATGGAGAGTAAAATGAAAAAAGCAAATAGAAGCAGAGCGAAGTGAATAAACAAAGTCTCAAACATTCATGAGATCTCATTTCTGAGAGAAATATTCTTCACTAATTGAGATAATGCTAATTACTAATTTTATATTTTAATTAAAATCATAGACACAATAATACAAAGAATATGTCAATTATGAGGTATGTAAGAAAAATAAAAACAAAATAATATTTCATGTTATAAGCATATTGATTCTTAATTCTTTAAACCTAATTTACAAACACAGTACAATTCCATTTTACCATGAAATTACCAAAAATGTGTCTAAAACATATATAGAGAAAATAGCATATGATAATATTTAAACAATTTTTCAAACTAATATTTTAAAATTATTCTATCTGACAGCAAAACTGCAAATACATAATGATTTAAGAATAGTGGTAATGTTAGAGAAAGACAAATAATACTAGAATCCAACTTTCTTTTATGTGACAAAGAAAATGTGAAATAAGTGTTAAGTCATTTGGCGTATTCTCATATTGTGAAACAACTTTATCATATCTTTTGAAGTCTGAATGTCAATCTCTACCTATCATCTTTCATCAAGCCCCAAGAGTATTTTCCATCTCCAGTCGTTCAAACAGTGTCTCTGTATGACCTCTCTCACATCACCATAGAATGATTGCTATTTAAAAAGGCATTACTGACAAAGGTCAGAAACCCAAATGACAGATGAAAAAGTGATATTTTAGAGTAAAACTGCCAACTGCACCAAAAAATATCTTAGGTTCCTGAATGGATACATCAAGAATTTTTACTTTATGTTGGGGGGGAATGATGTTGCATTATGTCTCCAAAAATTTACCTCATACGTCTGAAAGGAAAAACATTTCCAGCTATAGTCTCACAGAAATGTTCTTCTTAAGTTGGGCAAAGGTTCATGCTTGGTCCTCTATCATGACTAATGCCCTATGCATATACCAAGAAGGATATTAGATTAGAAGTAAATAGCTTGAAAAGAAAGATTGGACATAAAAATCTGACTGTTATCATTAGAACTTCAACAAGAACTTTGAATATGCTTCTGACATATTCAAGGCAACACACACACACACACACAGAGCACATGGAAGTGGTCTTAATAAAAGTGTAATTGATCAAACTCACTTGGGAATTTCAGGCTTAAATGCACTTAATGAAGACTATCTAAGATATGTCAGAGATATAATAACTAAAACAGTTTGTTCATTACTTTAAAAAAAGGATATTTTAGAATATTTTTCAACTATTTCATCCATTTCCCCAAGACTAGGTTTGGAACAGCTGATGTGATGATAAGGAGCACAGATATAGAAGTGACAAAATTTTAAATAAAATTTTAATTTTATGATGTTAAATGATAAACTGATGTTTTATCAACTGTAAAATGGATATAATAAAAACTCACAGTGCTGTGATTGAGACTAAAGCTAATGGGTTTAAAGTCTTTGCTCAGAATTTTGTTCATAGTAAATGTGTAAATAAGTGATATTTAAAATGATTATTGACTATTGTGGGAAATTTTAAATATTCTTTAGTATTTTCCTTTTGCATATCTCAAAAAATAAAGATAAATTGTATGAATATGTTTATGTTTGATTTTCAAAAGTCTTTGCATGTATTAAATTACTGATTTCTGAAAAAACTTTATGACTTGATATTATTATTTTTGTATCTTGCATATAATAGAAGATCACTTGAAATTTAGAGAAGTTGTAACTTGCTTGAGATTAAAAATCCATTACATGGTGGAGCTTCCATTCCATTGTTGTCTAATGAACACAAAGCTTATGTTCCCTACACCATATGACTTTCTAGGACTTTAGAAGTCATATAAACAAATAGATATTTAAAAGTATTCAAAACACTTAACCATGCAGAATTTTAATTCAAGGATTCCTTGCTACCCTTGTTCATCTTTTATGTTATATATTTGTGAACTTTTAATATGCTATATGACAGTGTTATGGTTTAGATATGAGGTGTTTCCAAAAGATCAATGTAAGAACATCCAGAGGTGAATTTATTAGATTACAAGAGCTATGATCTCCACTATATGGATAGTCTTCCACTCATATGGATAACTGGGTGGTAACTGCAGGCAGGTAGGTGAAGCTAGAGGAAGTAAATCATTGGGGTGTGCCTTTGAGTTTTATATTTTGTTCCTGGTCAGCTCTTTCTGTCTGCTTCCTTGTTGCCATGTCCTGAGTTTCTTTCCTTTGACATGTCCTTCTGTCACGATGCTCTGTCACCTTGGACCCAGAGCTATGGAGTTAGCTGAACATGGACTGAATTTCTGAAGCCAAGACCCAAAATAAACTTTTCCTCTTCTACATTTTGTCAGATATTTTTGTTACAGCAACAAAAAAGTCGAATAAAACAGATAATATATATTTTTTTCTTATTTCTCAATGATGTGCCATTATTATATGTGTACTGGAGTCACAAATTCAGGATTATAACAAATATATCTGGTTAATCAATACTCTAAATAATATATTTGAGTAGCTGTAAAGCCAAATTTTTATTAAAATTTCGTGGAGTGTAGAAAATCACAAGTTAAAATGACTTTAAGGATTATTTTATATTCTTTATAGAGAGTAATAAAATTAATATAAATAGAAGGGTCAGAGCAAGATGGTAGGTTTCCCAAGCACTCCTGGTATAAATATCAGTTTGAACAACTATCCATGCATGAAAATACATTTATCCTTCACAAGAGCTAAGAAAATAACATACAGGATCACAGTTTCTAGATATAGCTCAATAATAATAATAAGAAAAGATTCATGGAAAAGAAGAGAATGGTCAGTTTTAGAAAAGTCACTCCTTCCCAAGCTCCTTGCAGCATAGTGCAAAGAGAGTTACTATCTGATGCAGAAAAGAAAGAGAAATGAGCACAGGGTTTTGACTCTGACCCCAATACCAGCTGGATCTAAAACAGTAAAAATCAGCACGTGGAAGACCCTGTACTATAGGCTGCTACCTACAGATTAAAGCTCTGGATCCAGATTCTTCATGGTGCTGGGGGGTTGGGGGGGGGGGGTACCATATAGATAACTCCAGGATTTTTGTTTGCTTGGTAGATTTGATTTCTGATCCACAAAACAAATGGGTCCACCTCTGCAGTCATGTGCTCTGTACAACCCTCAGCAGCAGGTAGGCTATAGCAGACCTTAGGCTTTGAGTGTACACTAGCAGTGCACCAACAACAGCTCACACAGGCTTTAGGCATGGCCTACCTCTACAGCTGCACGAGGGGCTGAGGCTTCATGACTATGTCCAGACAGTTTTCCCAGAATCTTTGGTCAAGGTGAATGTTGAAGAGCTTTCTTAGAAAACTGAGTATACTAGTACTGAAACAAGAACCTACTCCTTAAAACGTACATCAACGTATACCCATGAGGGAAGAGAACTATTAGGGAAAAAAAAAAAAAATCACCAAAGCTTCAAAATAAGTGCCAGCAACCAACCCTATAATACAGAGATTTGTGAACTACCTGACAAAGATTTCAAGCTACCTATATTGAAAAGAATAAGTGAAAATCAAGAAAATACAGAGAAATGTGTCAATGAAATGAAGAAAACAGTAAATGATCGGAACCACATATTTACTAGATTGAAATAATAACAAAAGTATTAAACAGTAGTAGTAAAGAGCAGCAAAAGAATATTCAAGTAGAAAAAATAATCTGTGATCTCAAATATAGGTTCTATGAAATCCTACAAAAAAGAAAAATGCTTTATAAAAAGCAAAAAGGAAAAAAGAATGCTTGACAGCTCTATGGGACAGCATCAAAAAAGTCAATTAAATTAGATATTTATCTTAAATCATACACCAAATCCAATTCAAAGTGGATTAAATGCTTAAATATACCTCAAATCTATGAAACTCCTAGAAGAAGACAGAGGGGTCAAAAAACTCTCTAAATTCATCTGGAAAATGATTTTTAAAAAATATAAGCCCAAAAGAACATGCACCAAAACCAAAAATAGACAAATGAGTTTAGGTAAGACCAAAGAGTTTCTGCACAATATAAACAATCAGCTAGGTGTGATGGTTCTCACGTATAAACCCAGCAGTTTGGGAAGTTGGGGCAGGAGGATTCCAAGTTCAAAGCTAGCTTCAGCAATTTAGCAAGGCCCTAAGTAACTCGGCAAGACTATGTCTCAAAATAAAATATTTAAAGGGCTCAGGATGTGGCTCAGTGGTTAAGTGTACCTGGGTTCAATACCTAGTACAAAAAAAAAAAGAAAGAAAAAGAAACAAACAAAACAGCAAAGAGAAAGGGAGGAAATACTCATCAACTGTACATTGGATAAGGGTCTGATATGCAAAATAAGGAATTCAAATAATTCAATACCTAGGAAACAGCCTGATTAAAATATTGGTAAAGAACACCAATTGACATTTTTCCAAAGACATATAAATGATCAACAGGTATATGAAAAATTTCTCAACATCATCATTCATCAGAGAAATGCAAATCAAATCCACAATAAGATCTCACCTCATGTCTGATGATAGGTGGTTATGATTAAAAAAAAAAAAAAAAGATAACAAAGAGTTGGCAAAGGTGTGGAAAAAAGGAACCCATGCGCCCATGCACAACATTTGGTAGTAATTTTATTTTAAAAACCAGTTTGGAGGTTTCTCAAAAATTGAAAATAGAAGCAATACACGATTCAACAATGTCACTATTGAATGTATATCCAAGAGACATAAAATTGATTTGTCAAACAGACATCTACATTCCCATGTTTGTTGCAGCATTATTAAAAATAGCCAAGATAGTGGAATCCACCTAAGTGCCCATCAATAGATGAATGGACAAAGAAAATATTATTTATATATATACATACATACACACGAGAATATTATGTAGCTATAAGAGTGATGGAAATTTGGATGATTGTAACAACATAAATGGAACTGGAGGATACTAAGTTAAAAAAGCTGGACACAGAAAGGGAAGTATTCCATGATCTCACTCATAGTGGAATCTAACATTGATCCCACAGAAGCAGAGAGAAGAATAGTTATCACTTTAGTTTTAGGTGGATAAGGGTGGGGAAGAGAGGGAGAAGATGAGCAAGGAATATAAAACTTAACATAAAAATGAATAAATTCAAGATATCTGTTGTACAACATGGTGACTACACTTAATGACAATATACTGTATTCTTGATTAATGGAAAAAACAAAAACATTATATTCAGGTAATTTGCAAGTACTTCATATTTTATAATAAAATTTTTAAATATAAAGAGCAGTCACACATGCACTTAATAATATTAATTATAACAAATGATGATTGTTACTTTATGTAATAAGAAATTTTTTTTTATCCACATGGTTTTTCTGGTTTCATCAGTTCAGATATTCAGAAACATGTAAATAAGCCATAACTCTTTTCTTGAGAAAACAAAAAAAAATTGATTTTGGTTGTAAAATTTGAATGACATATTGTGACCATATTAGTTCAGACTAACAAGAAAAAGCAGTGGAGTGTTTATTTTTTTGTAATCTCATACATTCATAACATTCCTGTCATTGCATACTATCTTTCCACAAAGTTGTATTGTGTATAATGTAATAGCTCTTCTAAACTTTACACTTCTTTTTTTTTTTTTAACTATTACAAATGCTTTAATACTGGAAAAGCTGAAAACTGAAATAATTCAAGACATATGAAGAAAATTTATTGCTGGGGACGTAGCACAGTGATAGAGTGCTGGCCTAGCATGCACTAGGTCCTGGGTTCAATCCCTGGAAACACCAAAAAAAGTTATAGAAAAAGGAAAATTTGTGACCTCATTGGTTATCAAATTTATATTTTCATATTTAAAAGACAAGAAGATGCTCATTGTTTCTGATTTTCCATGTTTACTCTTATACTCAAATATACTAGTTACGACTTTCAAGACTATGAATAATAACACTGTAAAAGTGCACTTTTCTGTAAGAATTCTATCAAATTTTCTGATCAGAAAATATCTCCTGTGTTATGTAACTAAATATACATCATTGTAATTAACAAGAGTATTTGAGCCAAATAATATATACTTTTAAATTGGTTCTTAACTCTAAACATTATACATATTTAAGCCAAATGTATACACACTTAGGCTCTTATTTTTCACATAAGTGGGTACATGTATATCAAGAAAGAGAACATATAAAAAATTGAAAAGAGAATGAATAAGTACACACATGTGTGTACGTGAGAGAGAGAGAGAGAGAGAGAGAGAGAGAGAGAGAGAGAACAGGAAATAAATACAAAGATACTTTTGTTACACTCAATTACATATTTGAAATATTTGACTTTTTTTTGTCATTCAAAGGCAGGGCTCACATTTTTTTAAGGCAACTGATGTAGCATCTACAGTTTAAACATTTTTCGAGAAAAAAATAGTCTTGGAACTGTATGCATCCTGTAATTTTTTCCACATTCCACTTAGTTCCATGTTGATATTCCAGTCTTTGGCTACATGTGTGGGCTTTTTGATTTAATTTAATGTGCCTAATGATCTCAGAGTAAGGAACTCAACTGATTAACCTCAGTGAATTCATGTGTCCATTTGTGAAAACACGCCCACACTGGATTTTCTGTCGTTCATTCAGATCCACAACATTCTAAGGTTGATCATTATGTTTCTTGGAGCCTTCTCACATTTTTTTTTTCTGGTTATTTTCCCTAAAGAGGAGTTTGTAAAAGATTATCAAGGCAGATGAAATGTAGAAGACATTATTTTCTGGAGGGAGTTACGGGTAGAATTCTAGTTAGACAAAATATTCACAGTAACTCCCTTAACACTGTTTCAGTGTCAGATTCTCCAACCTGTGTTATCACCCCTTTGACCCCTGTGTTTTTTTTTTTTTTTTACTTAATCCTATATTCATCTTTGCTTTACTCCTAGAGAAGCCTTAATGAATACCAAGTTCCATATGTGATTAGAAGTGGTACCAAAACAAAAAACCTAAAACATGTGCATTGACAATTGGTAAGAAAACATCTCAAAGCCTTCAAAAAGTGTGTCCCATATTCTACAGTGATAGCATATTTAATAAAACTGTTGTCTATGTTAATTTGCACACCAGACAATGCATGAAATGACCCTGTTTCATAGAGCGCCGAAGTTTTGATGTAAATATTCAAATCTTTGAGCTAACCGCTGTGGCAACATACAACAAAGTTAGATGAACATAAGAAGGAAGTGAGCAAATTTTAGGTGAATTTAGAGGAAATATATAAAGTCCAAAAGATTGCCTGTTTAAAAATGAATCTGTAGCACACTAAATCAAAGGTGTAGGCATAACCACGGAGTACGTGGGAGGGAACTGAATTCTCGAGATTGAGATGGCTGGATATGGTTAGGCCCAGCACGTAGTGGATGTCTCTTCCTGACTCTGGTTTTGAATGTACGACTTGCTTTGACCAGTGAGAAGTTAATAGGATGACACTGGCAGATACCTGTAATATTTGTGGTTTGGTTGACTTCTTCTTAAATTGCCATCAGGATTTAAAAAAAAAAAAAATATGCAGTTTACTGGGCACAGTGGTGAACCCTTATAATCTCAAAAACTTGGAAGGCTGAGGCAGGAGGATATCAATTTCAAGGCAAGCCTTCAGCAACATAGGAAGACCCTGTCTAAAATGTTAAAAAAAAAAAAAAAAAAAAACTGAAATAAAGAAAGGAAAAATAAAAGAAAATTAAAAGAGCTGGGGTTCAGGTCAGGGATTCAGTTCAGTGATAGAATGCCCTGGATTCAAAATGCCCTTGGGTTCAATCCCCAATATTACAAAAGAATAAATAGAATTAAAAAATAAAAAAAAAAAACAAAATAGAGGGCTGGGGAGATAGCTCAGCTGGTAGAATGCTTGCCTTGCAAGCACAAGGCCCTGGGTTCAATCCCCAGCACCATATATTGGGTACACAGAATAGATATTCTGTGTAATATATATATGTTATATATATATATATATATATATATACGTATATATATACACACACACATATATGTATATATATATTTATATGTGTGTGTATATATATACGTATATATACACGTATATATGTGTATATACGTGTATATATATATTTATATGTGTGTGTATATATATATATATATATATACATGGAGAGAGAGAGAGAGAGAGAGAGAATCTATTTAATAATCTCTCAGCTTGAAGCAGAGCTGCCCTAGTTAACTACAAATATGTGAACAGGAAATCTATGTAGCTATTGAATGGACTGAGATTTCTGTAACTCTTCTGTAGCTATCTATAAAACATGACATGGAAAAAACTGAAAGATTAAGTGGAGAAGGAAGTATTTTTTTTAAAGGAAGTATTTTTTGTTGGTAGAAATCATTCCCAAGGAGGAGAAAAAGGAGAGGGTCAAGACCCAGATATTTGGTCCTGAATTAATAGGTTCTCACTGAGGGGAAGTGTGATAGATGGAATTCCTGGTCCAGTCATTTTATTCACTTTTCAACTGTGCAACTTTGTAATTCTTTCTCTTCTGGGTGGAACACAATGCCCTTCACTGCTGAGTTGGGATTGGCTAGTCTACAGGATGCAGAAGAGGTTTTGAAAATGCTCTCCTGGTGTGGATTCTCCTCTTGCTCTCCTGTGGTTACAGTGGGAAGCATGTTTCAATGGCAAACACTGATCCCAGGGTAAAGAAGGCACACAAAGAAAACTTGAACAAAACCTAAACCCTAAAGCAGGTCACCTCATCTGACCTGCACAACAACAAACATCTCTTTTAGTTGCAAGCCTACAAGATAATGGGATAGTTTTTTTGTTTTCTTTAATTCAGTAAATATTGACCAAGAAAGGTAAAAACAGATCAGCAAAATACTTTCATCATTTTAGTAGAGTCTCAAGGTTAATTATATTGAAAATAAAATATTCTGTGTTATTCATATGGCCTGCTACCTTTGAATAAGACCCCAAGGTTGATAAGTCTAATAATGTCAATTTAATATTAAAGATACTGAAATAAAACAGTGAAGGACGGTGCTTCTGTTTGGGTAAGTGTCCCCTAAAGGCCCAGGTGTAAATGGTTTGGTTCCAGCACATGGCACTGTTGTGAGGTGATGGAGCCTTAGGGAGGTAGAGCCTAGTGGAAGGTAGTTAGGTCAGTGGGGTTGTGTCCTTGAAGGGTATTGTGGAACACAGTGTCTTTCTCTCGCTCTCTGCTTTAAGTCCACTGGAAGATAAGAAGCTTCTTTTGCCATGCACTCCTGCTTCATTGCCTTGCCACAGACCAAAGCAATGAGCCAACTGACCATAGACTAAAACCTCCAAAACTGTGGGCCAGAATACATCTTCCCTCTTTTTAAGTTAGTTGTCTCAGTTATTTTATCACAGCAATGGAAAGCTGTATAATGTAGAAGGCTTGCTTTATGACTTAGAAGATAGGGTACTAGAAATAGATATTCTTTTAGCAAAGTTACTGGAGGAAAATAGATCAGCAGAATATTTTTGACATTATAGCCGAGTCTCAGGGATAATTTGAGGAATTAGGAAGAACAATAACACAGCTCTGGGTCAAGGAGCGTAAGCATAAAAAGCATCATGACCAATCACCTGTGCTGCCAGCATGGGGAGCCCTAGGTAGTCAAGAGGACAGTCTGTAAACACAGTAAAATGACATCATTGTCCCCAAGCCTTGTAAGTAAGGCTAATGATTTATTGATCTTGCAGTTAGGGAATCTAGAGCAGATTATTTATTTGCAACTTGGAAACTCAAGGAAGACATTGGTTGTATTACTTTTATTAAAAAAAAAAAAACTCTCTGTTTTATACCAATAAATTTGTTCTTTTTTCTACTTGAAAAAACAGGCAGGATTTCTTTTGCTAATTTAATCCATAGAAAGCAAAAAAAGAAATTGTTAGTGAAATTACAAACCTCATAGAATTTTTTCCAAATCAGTTGCTCCTTTTTTCAAAAACAGAAATATTTCCACTCTTCAAAAATAGATCTGTAATTATAGATGTGTTAAGAGGTCTGTAAACAAAGCCAAAAGGACATGAAAATTAGCTGAGTTTCCAAATTTTTAAAAATAGCACACAATTTTCACAAAATATGACAGGTAAGTGAGGAAATTGAAATTGTCTCCATATCCCTTAACTCAAAACCTCTTCAAAAGACTCAAGTAGGACATAGTGGTAAAGGTCTGTAATCCCAGGAGTAGGAGTATCCTAGTTGTAAAATAGCCTCAGTAACTTAGCAAGGCCTTAAGCAATTCATCAAGACCCAGTCTCAAAATGAAAAATAAAAAGGCCTAGGGCTGGGGCTCAGTGGTTAAGTGTTCCTGGGTTCAATTCCCAGTACCAAAAAAAAAAAAAAAAGTCATACTCAAGCATTGATTATCTAAGAAACCATTGAGAAGAAACTTTGAAGTCTTTTATTAAAACAAAATAAGATGTATTGAGTATGATTTAAATATCATAAAGTAGACATGTCGTAAATATACAATTCCATATCTCTATTTCCTTATTTATTTATTTATTTATTTATTTATTTTTATTGCGTTACTTTTGAGACAGATTCTTGGCTAAATCTCCAGCCAGCTTCATACTGGAGCTCCTCCTGCCTCAGCCTCCTGAATCACAGGGATTATAAGCATGCATCACCGCACCCAATGTAATTCAGTATTTTTAAAGAAAATTTACAGGCAGAGCCATCTCCACAATATAACCAAAGAGCATTGGGTGATGACTGAGAACGTCCCCCTGGGCTCCCTCAATCAGCTCCCGTTCCTACTTTGGCCGCATGAAACCACTGATCTCCTTTCTATTGCTGCATTTCACCACTTCTGGGAATTTCATACAAATGTAGCTGTACGATGTGCAGTTCTTTATCTCTGGCTCTTTTCATTAGAAAGATTTTGTATCTGGTGGTATGTAGGTGCATGAATTCCTCGTCAGTCTTCCTGATTCCTCTTTTTCATGATCAGCGTGGGTATTTTATAGTCCCTCTTTCTCCTCCCTGCAGCAGCCTTCCCGTCAGCCATGGACGTGTGAAGAACTCTTCTAGTCCCTCTATGGCTCTTTGGCTCTCGTTTCTAGAATTCTTCTGTTAAATTTCTGCAAGGTCAGTCTGGTTGTTGATCCTTCTAAGGGAAACTGCCTCAGATTAGGAGGGATGTCAGTTTTCCCTGTCAATTTCCTACTAATTTTGGTATGTTTACTGACAAATGCTCATGGTCATGAATTCTGTGCCTTCTTTTCAAAACCAAGTTCATTCCCTCAGGCAGTAAGGTAGTTGTTTTTTATGGATTGTCTAATCAGCCTACGGATCTGGGGTGGGAGGTGGAAGTGGATGAGAGCAACCCCAGGCAAGAATTCTCCATAGTTCCAGTGTTACCCAAAGCTGAACAATTTTGCATGAACAAGTACTTTCCAAATTGTTGTTTATATTTAGTCAATTTTAAGATCCCTAAATTTGTATTTACTAGCAATTTTGACCAGTTTTATAACTGGCTTTGAAGGAGAGGCTCTCTGAATATTTTATCACACCATTCCTGGAAAGGGTTTTGAAAAAAAGATGATAATAATTAGCGACAAATTGCATTGGACATTTGGGAAACAGCTCCAAACTGCAGAAGGGAGAATTTTTCGTTTGTTTGTTTGTTTGTTGCGTTCCTGAGTAGTTAGTAGCTTTATCCTGTCATGGGGAAAGCAGTGCCGCACTGTAGGATGACTTTAATGCTAGGGGATTTGTAAATTTGGCAGTAGACCTCCCTTTCTTTAAGAACCATATTAATGGTGACAATAAGTTCAGGATGTTTATCTGCCTCTACTGAGTACAGAGAACCAATAAAGACTGAAAAGATGAGATTTCTTCAAATATGACTTTAAAGAAATGACATAAATGTGTCCTTTTTTTATATCCCAGTTTAGAGGGCAAAGTTCATACCCACTAAGACTGGAATTCCTCAATGTGAAAGTGTTATTTGTTCAAATACAGCTGGTTTACACATTTAAAATGATATTTCAATGGAATAAGTCTGGTTTATAACTGGAAGGCACAGAGTTATCTGTTAAGGGGTTTATCAGGAGAAATGAAGTCCATTAGATATAAATAGAATGTACATCTGGGCTTGAAGATAATGGAAAATGTAATATAATTGATTGCCCTTTTTTGGTTTGTAGACTATGGAGAATATTCTGATTCACAAGGCTGAGAAGTTACATTTTAATAGCTCATGTTTGTACTCTTCAATTAAACTGATAGATCAGCTTGGCAGCATAATAATAAAACATTTGGTTCCAAGTTAGATCGCTAACAATATTGAAGAATCACTTACTTTTCATGATAAAAATAAAAATTCAGCCACAAAGTCTCAAAATTCATAATGGTGAAGACTCACTAAAACATAAAATTACTTTAAAATGATATTCTGTATGTTTATTTGTCCCTGTACAATTGACTTATTAGGCTGTGACCAGTACATGCACCAGAATTCTGCTTGGCATTTAACTGAGCATGACACTCACGTTCTGTAGATGGATATTTTTTTCAACAGTTTTTATAGGAGCAGATATGTGCTGTCCTGAATTTTAATAAGCCCTGTTGCAGTTCCAATTGTCCCTCATCAATGGCATGCTGGTAAAGTTCAAATATACACACAGAAATGCAAAGAGTGCTATGTGCAGACATTTGTCTTCAAAACTAGAATACCTTACAGTACAAGTGTAGGATCTAGACTAATATGAGAAAGGCAGAGCAGGGTCAGTGATTGAAATGTAAATGTATACATTTAAGTGAAATTATTAGCAATTGTTCACAAAACCCTCATGGTTTTCTTCCAAAATCTAGCATTTGTTACAATTACCATTTTTAAAAATTTAATTTAATTTTTAAAAATTTTTTGTTTCATTTGTTCTACTTGACAGTGGAATGCATTTATACATTTTGATAGATTGTATGAAAATAGAGTGTAATCTCTCATTCCTCTGATTATACATATTGCAGGATCACATCAATCATGCAGTCATACATGTACATGAGGTAATAATGTCTGTTTCACTCTACTATCATTCCTTCCCCCGTACCCCTTCCTATCTCTTCACTCCCCTCTACCTAATATAAAGTAACTCTATTCTTCTCTATCTACCCCCTTTATTGTGAATTAGTTTCCGCATATCAGAGAAAACGTTTGACCTTTGGTTTTTTGGGGTTTGGCTTATTTCACGTACCATGATATTCTCTAATTCCATCCATTTACCAGCAAATGCCAGAATTTCATTCTTCTTTAAAGCTGAATAATATTCCACTATATATATATATATATATTTCACATTTCTTTACATCTGTTGAACAGCATCTAGGTTGGTCCCATATTTTAGCTATAGTGAATTGAGCTGCTGTAAACATTGATGTGGCTGTTATCGAGTTTTTAAGTCCTTTGGGTATAAAACAAAGAGTGGGATAACTGGGTCAAATGGTGGTTCCCTTCCAAGTTTTCTGAGAAAACTCCATACTGCTTTCCATAATGGTGGCACCAATTTGCATTCCCATCAGCAATGAATGAGTGTACTTTTCCCCCACATCCTTGTTACTTCTATTCTTGATAACTGACATTCTGACTGGAGTGAGATGCAATCTTAAATTAGTTTTGATTTGCATTTCTCTAATTTCTAGAGATGCTGAACATTATATCTGTTGATCAGTTGTACATCTTCTTCTGCGAAGTGTCTGTTCAGTTCCTTAGCCCATTTATTGATTGGGTTATTTATTTTTTTGGTGTTCAGTTTTCCGAGTTCTTTATATATTTTAGAGATTAATGCTTTATCTGAGGTGCATGTGGTAAAGATTTTCTCCCCATCAGTAGGCCCTCTCTTCACATTATTGATTGCACCATTTGAAAAGAACTTGTTTACTTATTCCACCTTCTCAAGATGTTACAATTAGCTCCACCAGCTCCACTGAGGTGGCCTTACAGCTATTTACATTGAAGTCCCAGAGCTGTTTCTCAGTGTAAGGGAGCACTCCATTTTCTTCTCCATAGATTGGGATTTTTTAAGTCTTTAAAATACAACTCATAAGGGATATTTAATGCATATGCTTCTGCAGGGCTGAGCTGTGCTGTCCACTATTGCACCCACTTCCCTCCTGCTAATAGTCAATTTTAAATTAATTATAATTGAATAAACTTAAAGAAATTAGTTTCTTAGTCTCACTAGCCACATCTCAAATGCTAAATATGTGCATGGAAACAAGAGCTACTATGCAAATGTAAAATACTCTATGATTGCAAAAAGTTCTGCTGGACTGATTGGAAGTTTTATTCTGAGTATATATAACTGCTTCCTTAAGAAAAAAGAAATATTTATTTTTAAAGCTATAAAAACATTCCCATTGTGATTATACTCACAATAAGACTGGTTGTGCAGGTGAACAGAAGTTTCTTAGTATCCCCATTTATGTTTTATTGTTAAGTATATACCTTGTTAAATATGTGTGTATATGATTTAATTATCTTTTATCAGTTTACTAATATTATTAAGCACTTATTATTATAAACTTTGTGTTAGGCTTTAGGAGATGATGGTTATGGTGGCAGGCATGACTTCTTCCTTGTGGCATCTATAGTCTAGTTTAATAAGGTAGACATTAAACAGATTGTTACACAAATTGTATGAAAAATAGCATATAATAAGTGTTGGGGAAGGAGGGTGGCTAAATTATTCTGATACAGTTGGGGACATTTTCCTTGAGGATTTGAGTTTGCTTGATACTTTGAAATTGAAGAAGAAAATAGTTTGCAAAAGAAAAGTTATGCATGTTGGACACTGACAAAGGGTGGCAGTGGTGGGACATTGGGGAAGTGTTCAAGTGAAATGAAGAGCCTGTGAGAAGGTCCTGAGACAGGAAAAGACTGAAAATCAGTGAGTCTGTGGGTGGGCAGTCTGCCTGGTCTGTGGGAACAACTGTAACAGAAAGTTGAATAAAGAAAGGCAGGGAAAGGTCATGCAAGTTCTTGTCTGTGCTTTGAAGATGTTTGACTCTGTTTTACAAGTGATGGCACAGTCTTGAATAACTTAAAGCATAAGCATTCATGATCAGTTTTGTAAAACCAATTGTCAGGAATTGTTAAGTACCATGAGAACTTCAAATGGTTCTAATATCTTATAGAAATGCTGTCCATCTTTTGAGACCCTCAGAGTTGAATGATTTTCATTACCTCCTGCTCTCTCTTCATGCTGCTGGTGTTCTCTCAAATGTGTTTGCCTCTGCCCTCTTGCAGTTTTCTTCCTTTCTCACTCCTCCTAGTTCCTGTTATTACTCTTCCTGAATCATGATGACAAGGACATTCTGATGGCTACTCTCAAGTAGAAAGAAGCCATGAGCATCCCCGGTTACGGGTGCAGATGCAATCTGTCAGTGGCCTGTCCCAACAGATCTCCCTCTACTCCAAGGTGGTGTGGGGCACAAGCAGTCTTTGCTAACATTAGTATGGTTTTTATCTATCACACACACACAAAAAAAATCTGTTTGTAGAATTTAACAATTTTTGAACAGAAAGCATGTCTCAGACTCAGAAAACTATCTTATTTAAGAATTGTATGTTCGTAATCCTTAGTGATTGCTGAGAAGGCCCTGTGTTCTACTTGGGAGACTTTTCCACTAGATGAAAGAAGAGAATGGCATATCTTCACTCAATATGCACTCTTGTTAAATTTTTTTCCCTGAAGTTACTTTCCTTTTTTGCAATAATATTGGCAGCAAATCACACGGTAAATACGTGGCCTAGAAATTCCAGACTCAGATCTTGGCCTGAGACCCAATTTAGAACTTCTTGCATCCCTGTGGGCTTAGATATTTTATTCAGCAAACAAGAAAGGATTTGAGGATTATATGATTGCAATTTTCCTAGCAGGTTTTGCTGATAAAACACCAGATCCAACGTCCTGTAAAGTGTAAAGATTTCTGTTTGTAATTTGTTTTATAGATTTTCACTTAAAGCATGCATGCTAAAAAAAAAAAAAAATTATTCTTTGAAAGAAAAAAAATGTTGATTGCTTTTTTCTCTTGGCTTATTTGGTTTTAGTTTATATTTTATCTCCTGCCTTGTTTTCTTCTTGATAGAGCCAGCTGTTGAGTCAGCAATGTGTAGGCAACTCAAGTAGGACATGATTACTGAGAGTCCTTTTATGTTCCCCTCCAGGGCAGCCACCTGCTTTGTCATTGAAAAAAATGACTCATGTGGCAGCCTGACAAGTACCTGGTTGCTCAGCCTAGCCCTCTGTGAGACTCACTTGTGACTTTGCTGTAAAAGAGGGTAAAAATGAAGATTAAAAATTCATTGAAATATCCCTGTAGAGCCCAGCTAAAAGCCAAGAAAGACCTTCATATCATAAATAAAACATTAGTAGATTCAGTACGGGGCGATGGGCCTGTTTTTATGATTATTATACCTAAATGATGCAGGAAAACAAGGCAACAAGATAAAAATATATGTCAAAGCAATATCTGAATCCCTAATGTATTCTCTGACCCAACAGTCAAACTCTTTCAGTCATCGGTTTCTTTGTAGTTTACCCTTTGAACCAAAAGAGTCTCAGTAATAGATATGTCAAAAATTTCAGGATAGTTGGCACATGCTGCATAGTTGAACCTCAAACAAATGCTCCTTTTCTTCCATAGTGGAAGCTGAGAGTGCTGTTTTCTCTGCCATCTTGCAATGCTATTGGATCTTGCTTCATTTGTTTATTTATTTAGGAAATACTACCTCAAGACTTTGAGGCTCAAAACAACTATTTTCCTTGGTTTGTGATTGGTGGGTCAGAGATTCTGGACGATCTTAACCAAGTGGCTTGTTTGTGGCCTACAGTGGTCTCAGCCAGGCATCTTGGAGTCAGATAACCCAAGTTACACCCCAGATTCAAGGTGGGGAGGAAGAGACTCCCACTCTGGACGGGTGCCTGGTGTGCATGTACTAGGAAGCAGGGGATAAATGATGGTCATATCAGATGAGCTACCATGAAAGTATTTTCAGCTATGTCTCAGTTAGCATCTCCCTTAGGTGGTAAGTCTTCTGCAGCTTATAGTCCTCCTGTCTTTTTTGGCTTTATTTCTTGAATATGTTTTAAAGGATTTTAATTTTAAGGAAATTTTATATTATCACGTTACTCCAAGCTATTTGTTATCATGTGTTACTTACCATATTGTGTTTTCCAGTAAACTTTCCTCAAAAGATGAAAAGTTCAACAATGATTTTTGTGAATCTACCATGTATCAGATGTTTTTGATAGTACAATTAAAAAAATGAATTAGGAATTTAATTTTAATGGAAACAATTAAAAATAGAAATAACTTGTAACTCAGGGTGTAACAAGTACTATGAAGAAAAAAATTCATCAACTGTTCAGCAAGTCTAGCTTTGAACTCTCTTTCCTTGGGACCAAGGTACCAACTTACTTCAGACTGTTTTGCCTTTCTCCAACTGTGTCTGTCAATTAATTAAGCCACTTTGCCATGGCAATCAATTCAATAAGAGTATATGGATTGGAAAGTGATACTTAATTCTGAGAGTATACAGATATATTTGAAAATTTTATGAAGACTTACCAGAAAGATTTATTATAAATGTTTTTTTTTTTTTTTTTTTTTTTTTTTTTGGTACTCAAGTTAGTGGTCACATAGCCCTTACAAGTCTTCCAGGGGATTCAGGCCAAGGCAAAGAATAAAGAAACCAAACTCTATTTCAGTTTCATTTGTATCATTCCCATATAAGTCTTTCTTAATTCACAGAAGGATTTTTTTTTTATCAAAGTTCACCAGTAAGATTGGATAGATAAAATTTGCACAAGAGCATGTGCGTGTGAGTGTGTGTGTGTGTGTGTGTGTGTGTGTGTGTGTGCATCTCACAGTTCAAAAGGATCACTGGCTTAATATCATTATCCAGTTATTTTATATGATTTCATTGAGATTCTAGATGTATGAAGTAGAAGACACTGTATGTGTTGGGATGGGCTTCCACATATTTTCTTCATGCTAATTTAATGAGAGGGTATAAAATGCCAATAATGCAGTGTTGCTATTTCTTTTTCTTTTTTTCTGAAAATAGTTGTTTAAATCTAGTTTTTTTCTCTTTGCATATATTTTTCCTAGTGGACTGTCTTCATTATATCTGTACTAAGTAAATGAAGTTGTTTATATCTCCTGTATGCAGACAACACATCCTGAAGAATAACATTTGACTTACTTTGTTTTATGAAATATATATATATATATATATAATGGTCGTAGACTTATAGTACTTGATTTTAACAGATAAGGGTTTGAATTAGGTAAAATAATAATTTTCAGATATGTACCTGTATCAGATATTTCCTTATAATTTGTATAAATCACCATTCTATTTTGTTTGTATTTCAAGTACTCTATTTGGGTGTCTTGTAAAAGAAATCTACTGGAGAAATTTTTCCTATGAGAAAATAATTATTCTAAAGTGTAAAATTTATCCCCCAGATGTGGATATTATGAAAGCATAGATGTCCACAAATAGAGTATCTCTTCTTATTTTTATCATGTACTTGAGAACTTGGGAAAATAGCACCCTTTGTGTGCTCTACCACCATGAGTTCTTTCCTTTAACTGAAACATGACATTGATATTTCTAAGATAAAATGTTAACTGATTTTTGGGTCAATTTGTAGAAATTAAGAACAGGTTAAATATATATTCGTAGCTCAATACGGAAAACAAAGAAGCCCTATTAAAGTTTTGTGTGGAACATGAAGGTCCTTAATGGTAAAACTTTGCTGCTCAAAATAGGAATAATAGCTACAGTGCAAGTCACACAGGAGTGATTGTGTTTCCATTAAATCTCCACTTGTCAATTATGCAATGTGGAGGAATATCTGGTATTTCAGGCAGGTTCATAACATCTTTGGGAGAAAACAATTAATGAGAAGAGCCAATGTTATACTTTGAACTTTTACCTAATTTGTTTTGTTACTATAAAGTTTTACAGCCATGATAGACCTATGGTTGAAAGAGCTCCTAAAATACGTGATTACTCATCTAGTATGTCATAAGTTAATGAAATTTCTATATAGTCATATTTTTAAATATCTCAATTTAGATTCAGAAGTTCTAATATTGACAGTTTTGTGGCAAGTCATAGCAAGGATGAAAATAGTATTGCTAATATCACTATTATTATTGAATTACTACTACAGGAATAGCAATCACAGTAATTTTTTTCACAAAAATCCAAAGTGCAGACACCAGTCTTGAATATACATCTTAATCCTCAAATTATCTATGCAGATATTCACAGTGCCATGGTAGCACCTACTTGATATGCTTTGCTGAGAACTATTGAAAATAATTTCACCAATTTATAATTTAAATAATTTGCCTGTAATCTATACATTTCTTTCAAACAATCTTGAAGTGTTTTTTCATGTACTATCATTATTTTGCTGAAGAAACTGTAAAGCAGAATGTATGAAATTCAAGCAAAAGATGTTTTTTTCCCCTAGCAATATAATTTGGAATTAGCAAAAGAGAATATAGAAAAAGCATTGCTAATTTAGAAACCATACTACTTACCCTTAAATTGTGTCTGTAGGCACCACAACAGGACATTTTTACATTCTGTTATTATTTGATTTATGAGTTCCCATGAATGGTACCTGGTAGCATATTTCTTATCATTTTATTGACTGAAAATATAATTTGTGAAATTATGTAAATATATGTACACAGAATTATACATGGATACAAATAAAATAAGGTTTCTTTATTTTGCTTTTCTGATGTAAATAGCAAGTCCTCCTTGAAATTATAGCTTATATATTATTTAGTGAAATTTGCAGACTTGAGACACTGGAATAATAAGGAATAATTCAATAAATTTGCAGAAATAGTTACATTGGTCAATATAACATTTCTGTCCATTCCACTTTACACAATCTCCCACATTCAGGATTTTAATTTTTTTCCTCTCTCCTACGAGTTGTAGAATAGTTATATAAGATTTAAATGAACAGAATCCTGTTCTTTCCATCAAATGTTAGAGCTTATGTAACTTTTCTTATACATCATAATTAGAAGGTAGGGGAAATTTATGGAAATCATTTAGATATGGTATCTTATATTGCCCTAATTCTTTGAGGAAAGAAACATAAAATTGTCTGCTTACATTATTTGATTCTGAAAAATTAAACAGTACACTTTCAGGAATCAGATACAGAAATATTCTAATTAAGAATAAATCTGATCTACTGAAAGAAACGTATTTGTTCTGTCATCCTATTATTTCTTGGGTGTTCGTAAAACCACTGGTAAAGAGCAACCATGATATAATTAGTGCCTAGTTTACAAGATGGAAGAAAATTTGAAGTAAGGACAAACTTTGACTATTGCAATGTATATTTTTTTCAGCATTTATACCAATCTATTGTTTGTCAACATATAATTGTTTTATTTGTTATAATTTTCAGTATGATTATATCACAAGTTTATAATCATTCCAACAATATTTAAGGTGATACTAATACATATAAATGGATCAGGTGGCATGTACAAAGAGTGATCAGACTCTTTTCTTTCATTTCCTCTAATAAACTTTTATTTTCATATGAATTTTATATTATCTGACACTCTCACTATAATTACCTCAATGAAACAACTAAACAGATATCCTGAAAGTATTTTCCTTAAAAGGCACCTAGAGAATTAGCCACTTATTCACCATGGATCAGGCTTTTATATCAGACTTACTGTTTGTTTGTATTTCAAAGTAGCATTAATCATAAAAGGAACTTCAGCTTAAATATTAATGAGTTTTGATTTTGATAATATCATCTCTACCATTACCTGAGAATGATTGCAGAGAGCATACCAGAATTCTGTTTGTCTAATTATAGTTGATGACAAACACACAAAACAGGCATGCACCAGAGAAAAGACAGAGCTACTTATGTATGCAGCAGAATAACATTACATTGAATTGAGGAACTAGTCTCTCTGGACCAATTTTATGCCTTCCTCTACAGCTGCATGGAGCCACTTTGGAACATAATATATTCTTTTGAAGTCAATGATCCCTGAGGGTTCAAAGCAAGATAAGAATTTGGCTCTTGATAGAGTGAATGCATTGTGTAGAATAGTCTATAATGTTAAACCTCACTGAGCACACAAACTTACCCACACACGTACAAGAAGAGAAAAAGCAGGATAAATCTTGAGAGAATTCTGAAAATGATTAGGAAGCCAAATATTGATTTGACATGCAAGAAACAAAATAAAAGTTTGGGCCTCCTTTGTATTAGGGTGAAGTTGTGGAGGTATATTTATTTATTCATCTTTACTTAAAAGAGAGAAAAATCATAAGAGGGAAATAAAAGAGAAATGATTAGATGGCCCAGAGGGGTATGCTCACAGAAAAAAAGAGATTGAGCTTAAAGAGGAAAACATTACCAATTTTTATGAAATTTGATTTCACGGCATTCAATGTGGAACAAATTTCCAAATAAGAGTCAGATTTTTGATGAGGTTTCATTGGAGTAAAGTTGTTCACAGCTTTAACTCAAACTGAAGACACTTTACTCAATATGAGCATGGGTGCGTGTCTGTGCGTGTCTGTGTGTGTGTGTGTGTGTGTGTGTGTGTGTATATATTCAGTTTCTTTGGTAGTGTTTCTGCTGCTCACATTATTTAAATATAAAATAACAAGGATCAATCGTTTTTCTATACATATTGATTGCATACAGTTGAATAGTAAAATGTATCTGTTCAGAATACTTGCCATGATTAGTGTGATTAGTTCTGATTCTATTTATTTACATGGTTTGGGTCACATTTCAATTTGCATAAGACGTTGCCTCCAAAAGGAGTTTAGCGCTTGTTAATCGTAACAGCTTTCAGGTTGATAGGTTTTGGAATGCGCAGCTGAAGTTCTGACTTAACATTGCTAACACATACTTTAGAACCTGATGGCATGCTAACAAGGAAGGCCTCTAGGATTCCTATTCAAAGTGCAGTATAATTGCAAGATAGTTGAAATTCAAAATAACGATTAGAAATAAAGCTTGTGAAACAGAAACCTCTGGGCATAAATCTAAGATGAAAATGACTTGCTTTTATCAGTAATTCTTGAGTTAGAAACAAGACAGATGCTTCTTTGTTCAAGGAAAGGGGTTCATGTATTGATTTATCCAAAGAGTTAGAGAAGACTAACTCAATTTGAGAACAATGTGGGAGGAACTTATAACAGGATGGACCCTGGGCTCTTGGAAGAATGAAGTCTTGTATCGTGGATACCAAGAATCGTGAAAGTTTGAGGACCCCTTTGATTTGATTGTGCAGTGCTGGGCTACTTGGACCAATTTCAACATCTGGATCTTTGATCTTTCCATTGCAGTACCTAACCTGTTGACTTCAAGGCTTCCATCTGCTGCTTGGAGCACTGGAGATAAGTTAGGTTACAGACTGAGCTCAGTTATAGATTGGTCAGTTCATTTCTGGGTCCTGTGTAGATATTTTTCCCCTTTTCCAAGTGCTCCCAAGAAATCTATCTTTCAAAGTTGCTCAGTTGACATCCAGATTTCTCCATTGCTTTTTTGCCTCTATTGACTTGATAAAATGCTTTTTGTACACCACAGCATATTTTTTTTCCATTTAAAACTGTTTAAATTTTTTTTTTTTTTTTTTTTTTTTTTTTTTTTTTTTTTTTTTTTTTTTGTGGTTCCCCACAGCATATTTCTTTAGCAAGAACCTAGAACTGCCTTCGTCTTTCTACGTATCAGTTCCTAGCACAAGCCAGGAGCCAAGTCATATAGGGTTTGTTTAATGTTTGGTGAAAAATGTAGTGCACTGTCACATTTTAAAGCAGTTTATGACATACATTTCTCACAGATACCAACTCAGCATTCAGAGTATAAACAGTGAAACAGATCTGGAGAGTACTTAAAATTATTTAATCTCAAAACAAACACTAACACATTCCTTATAGGAAGCAAACAATACTTGACTGAATACTTAAGTGAAAATAGATACAAAGAGTCATTGCCTGTATTCTATTTGATTTAGAAGAATCAAATGATGAAATGGGATAAAAAAGGGGAGAGGAGAATGCATATATCTAATTGTGCTATGACTAGTCACCCTGTATACACAAAAGTGCAGAGTCCATTTTCTCCCTATCAGATGAAGTGGGAAAAGTTTTGCATTATGATTTGAAAGGTGGAGATTTCAATAGGAACAAGAGTCAGAAAACAGCATGATGACATTAGCAGTCAGAAGATGAAATAAATTCCCTCAGATTGAATCTGTTTTCACATAGCTTCTGGACTAACCATTCAGAATTGTGAATCTTATGTTTACCTAAATTTTATGTGAGACCACACCTTTGCAGGGATCTTTAACAGGAACTCCTCATGATCATTCAACCTGTTCCCACTTGAGTTTATCCCTTCTCATTCAACCTGTGCCTATCACATCCAAATTCCAGAAATGCCATCTACCAGCTGTGCTGAAATGCACCAAGTAAGTTCCTTCCAACTCCTGAGCCTCTGCACAAGGTTAGACAGCTCTTCCCTCGGACGGTTCTCTGCCTGGATAATCCCTTTTCTTTCTTTAAAATTCAAGTTTGATATCATTGACCTTTTCAGGCTCCCAAGGCTGAACTCCACCATCATCCATATATCCTGGACTGAACTCTGTTCCATTTGTCTTTGAAAATGTCTTTCAGTCCTCTGTATACTTGGAGATGATTCATTGCTCTATGACATGATAACTTGATAGGCACAGTATCAACTCAATGTTTTTGGCAACGTGGAAATCAAGTATTTTGTTTCCTGGTTCACTACAATGTGCTTTGGGGAACGTTGTCGGTCCTTTTGCAGAAATGTGAACCTAAGGGGTGCTATCATGGTAGGTATGCAATTGTCAAATAGTAGTATCTTACTAGTATTTATTAATCAGCACTCCTGATGAATTTCAGAATTTGTTTTTTTTTTTTTTTTCTTTTCTTTTCTTATCATTACTTTTGCTAATTTCAATATCTTGAGTTGTTCCATGGATATCCACCCCTCCAACACACACAAACACAAAGAGTACTAAGATATTTTTTTACTTTCTTTGTTTTTATTCATAATGTTATGTGCACTTTGATAAATTTGCCTTAGGACAAAAGAGCAAAGTTCAAATGGTTTATGAAACAAATATAAATCCATAGCAGTGGAAAATTAACAACATGTTAAAAAAAAGTTATAGGCAAATTTTCCTCTTTCAGTTTTCCACTAACAAAGGCACACACTCATGCATACATGCACACACACACACACACACACACGAAGATAAATATTTGCATAGTGCCTGGAAGATTGGCAAGAAAGATCATATTAATTACAGAGAGAAGAAAATACTGTTTCTGAAAATTTAGAGTCAAAGTCATGCTTTTGTTATTATTTTTAATGAACTTTCTATGTAGTAGACACTAAAGTTAGGGTTGAGTTGAAATTAGGAAGCAGTATGTAAACACAAAACCATGAATTAAAAAGTATACCATTTTGTTTTGTTTATTCAAGAAGTACTAGATATTTTCTGCTTGTACTTCTAGTCTCTCATCTACCCATGGCCCCTGTTCCTTCTGTATATATCATGGCAGTGGATTCAATAGAAAAATAAATTAGACCTCTTGGTGCAGACTCCAAATGTCAGTCTTTCTGGGGATGGATAAAGGGGAGGATAGAATAATAGAAAAAAATAAAGAGTTTTGTAAATGTAATGATTCTTAAACATAGATTAGTATACAGAAGAAGAAAATGAATTTGGCAAGCATATAAGGCCATATTATTAAAATTAAAACATTTATAATACAGTTTTTGAAAACCAGTTATTTACATTTAGGGATGTATCCTTGAGGAACTCTTTTATAAACTGGAAATGTGAATCACAGTGACCTACATCAGGGAACCATCATGTACTGTAAGCACTTCAATCTGTCATAGCCCATGCAAGGATTTATTGCTTTCATTTTAACTCAACTTTCTTCTTCTTTTGAAAACCTTTTGCGAGAAAGAATGATGTCATATCTACTTTTCTTTGTAGGATTTTTCCATCTCACCATTCCTGACATATAGCATGCAGTTGTAAATTCTTGCTGACTACATGCATAAACAACTATTCATTTATTTAGAAATTAATGAGGGTCTTAATGAAATTCAAAAGTTTGGGGCTAACAATGGAATTAATATGGTTTCCACCTAGTTATTTTTTTTCCTTTTTTTTTTTTTTCTTTTGGTACTTGGGATTGAACCCAGGGTGCTTAACTACTAAGTCACATCCAAAGCCAGTTTTTATATTAGATTTTGAGACAGAGCCTTGATAAGTTGCTGAGACTGGTTTTGAACTTGCTATCCTCCTACTTCAGCCTCGCCACCACTGCGATTCCAAGTGTGTGCTGCTGCACCCAGTTTCTAACTAGTTATTTTTGTATTTAGTTGATTTAATGTTATCCTTGGGTAACAACTACAAGAGTAGAAAAAATGAAATTAACTTTGAAATCATTACATACCCCTAAATAAAACAATTTAAACACCCCCAAATCTATGTCTCATGATGCAGAGGTAAGTTCTGTTTCCTGCCCCATTAAGCATAGAATCATCTTTGGTCAAATCCAGGCCTTAAGTTGCTTAAAATCATCATATAAATTTGTGTATTTGGAATGGCTAGATACATTAATGCCATGATTCATGGCACTAATTCATGTGTACTGATGACAAAAAAACGTACACACTGATCTAAACAAACAATAGCAAATACCAGTCCTTTTCCCCTGTATTCAAATGGAATGTATGAAAGCATCATCTTTCATCAAAACAAACCTCTCATGCCTCTGCATCTGCCCTTCAAATATTAGTTTTAAGATTTTTGGGAAAATGTTATTTGTCACCATTAAGAATCAATTCAATTTAATTTTTGTTTTGATTTTCTGGAAGAAGTCTCAAATACAATAAGTAACCAAAGGTTGGTTACTCTTCATAGTTTTTATTGTGATAACATCCACAAATTGTATATCCAGCTTTAAAACTAATAACTACAGTACATCATTTTAAATACTTTAGTTCAGTAACAGCAGTAAAACTGAGAAATCTTAAATTACTCCAAGTAGATGTAATTCAGAACATTTATCTTGATGTATGCATATGTTCGTGAAGTACAGCTCTAGGGATTTAGGGAATATATTTAATGGAAATAACACTCAAATTTTTAAAAAAACTTTTTTTTGAAAATAGGATATACATTTTTATTTGAAAATATGATCAAGACAATAACATGGTCAGTGAAATAATCGATTGAAATGTGGACACACCTGTCAGTTATAATTATTGTCTCTTAATTTCCACACCATCAGTCACTACTTTCAAGTGCAGATTGCAAATTGAAGAAATTATATTAGTATATTAGCATCATACACTGAATTAAAACTTATTTTGCTAGGTAAGACTTTGGGCATCAGCTGAGATGGCAGCTTTCTACAACTGACTACAGTATTTGTTTTAGATTCTTTGTAACTTGTTTTGTTTTTACTTTAAAACCATTCAGCTATCCACTCAAATTGGAATCAAGGCATGTATCAAGTGGTCTTCCAAACCCTGTCTCTCGCCAGACTGCTTTCTTGGCAAATGGTCTTAATTTCTTTTACTTCTACACCCAACAGTGGAGCCATCTGACCTATTTAACTGGAACCAGTAAGCCTAGTTATCTGATTGCAGGTTCGCCCAACCCCTCTTTTCCATGTTCTACTCTGTGGGACAAATTTTCTAGGACTAAGTTTTGGCCTATATATAATACTCACAAGAATTCAAAATTTCAAGAAGTTTCTGAACACTTGGCAACAAGGAGTTTACTACACTTTTGGGTGGAAATGACCCTTCAGTGAAATGAATTTCCAAGGCTTTCTTCTATAACAAGGTTCTCCACAGCTGCAGGCAGACATTTCTATGACAAAATATTTGCTTTAATAAATTTCACAACATTTTGGAATTTTATTTTTATTATTGCCTTTTCATTTAATTATAAGATTGTGTGTTTCCTTCTAGACTGTGGTTACTTTGATGGAAGTAAAATTATTTGTACTTTTTCTATTCCTGATAATTTGTACAGTGATTAGCACTCAGTAGGAACTCAGTAAAAGAATAAATTAATTTTTATAATGCTATTTTAATATTATCAAAGCCTCTGGTGCCTTTTTAAAAGCCAAAGTCTATATTTAATTTCCTACAGCTTGCAGGTTATAAATTACAGTTCTTCTCTAGATTCAATTGATGTGTTTCAATGATACTTGAAATATATGATGGAGAATTCAAGATAGCAAAACAATTTTCCTAAGAAAGTAGCTTACATTTTTTGTTGATTATATTACATTCTGTTTTTATCTTGGTATTAGTGATTGCATATCATTCAATATAATAATATGAACTTTGTTTTTTTTATTCATCCTGCAAACTGAAATACAATGTTATATTCTATTCCTAGAAAAAAATTATTAAAGACTGATTATTATAATGTTCAATAAGCTTAAAGAACCTAAGGATGAGCAAATATAGGAAGTGAAAAAACATTTCAATAAAGAAATAGAGATGCAAATAAAAAACCAATCATAATGTTTGGAAATGAAAGATCCAATGTATCAAATATAAATTTTCACTTGAAAGTATCAGCAACAGATGAGATTGAGTGGAAAATAGACATTCAGGCCTTGAAGGCAGGGCATTTGAACTTGATTACTTAGTATGCAATAAAGGGAAAAAAAAAGAGAAGAAAGACCATGATCAGACTGCACAAGAACTCTGGGACAATGTAAAGAGATAAAATTTGAGAGTTGTTGGAATAGCAGAAAACATGGTGATAAGACTGGTGGCTTATCTCAGATGGATTCTCACCACTAGATAGATCTTCCAAACAAAATCCAACCAAAGAAACCATAGAACTCAATAACACAATCAATAACCTAGACTTAATAGACATATATAGAATATTTCATCCATCAACGAGCGGATTAACTTTCATCTCAGCAGCACATGGAACCTTCTCAAAAATAGACCATATGTTATGCCACAAAGCAGCACTTAGGAAATGCAAAAAAATAGAGATACTGCCTTGTGTTCTATCAGATCATAATGGACTGGGAGTAGAAATCAAGGACAAAATAAAAAAGAGAAATTATTCCAACACCTGGAGACTAAATAATATACTATTGAATGAAACATGGATAACAAAAAACATCAAGGAGGAGATAAAAATATTCTTAGAGGTCAACGAGAATGACGATACAACATATCAAAATCTCTGGGACACTATGAAAGCAGTACTAAGAGGAAAATTCATTGCATGGAGTGCATTCCAGAAAAGAATGAAAAGTCAACAACTAAATGACCTAACATTACAGTTCAAAGCCCTAGAAAAAGGAGAACAGAATAATAGCAAAAGTAGTAGAAGACAGGAAATAATTAAAATCAAAGCTGAAATCAAAGAAATTGAAACAAAAGAAACTATTCAAAAAATTGACAAAACAAAAAGTTGGTTCTTTGAGAAAGTAAACAAAATAGACAAACCCTTAGCTACACTAACAAAGAGAAGGAGAGAGAAGACTCAAATTATTAAAATACATGATGCAAAAGGAAATATCACGACAGACACCACTGAGATACAGAACATAATGAGAAGCTACTTTGAAAATCTGTATTTCAACAAAATAGAAAGTACCGAAGACATTGACAAATTTCTAGAGACATATGCTCCTCCCAAACTGAACCAGGAGGACATACACGATTTAAACAGATAAATATCAAGCAAAGAAATAGAAGAAGCCATTACAAATCTACCATCCAAGAAAAGCCCAGGACCAGACGGATTCTCAGTTGAGTTCTACAAGACCTTCAAAGAAGAACTCATTCCAATACTTCTCAAAGTATTCCGGGAAATAGAAAAGGAAGGTACCCTACCGAACTCATTCTATGAAGCTAATATCACCCTCATACCCAAACCAGGAAAAGACACATCAAGGAAAGAAAATTTTAGACCAATATCTTTGATGAATACAGATGCGAAGATCCTTAACAAAATATTGGCAAATCATATCCAAAAACATATTAAGAAAATTGTGCACCACAATCAAGTGGGGTTCATCCCTGGAATGCAAGGATGGCTCAATATTCGTAAATCAATAAACATAATCCATCATATCAATAGACTTAAGGATAAGAATCATATGGTTATTTCAATTGACGCAGAAAACACTTTCAACAAAATACAACACCCCTTCATGCTCAAAACACTAGAAAAAATAGGGATAGTAGGAACATACTTGAACATTGTAAAGGCTATTTATGCTAAGCCCATGGCCAACATCATTCTTAAAGGAGAAAAACTGAAACCATTCCCTTTAAAAACCAGAACAAGACAGGGATGTCCTCTTTCACCACTTCTATTCAACATTTTCCTTGAAACACTTCCCAGAGCAATTAGGCAGACTAAAGAAATTAAAGGGATACGAATAGGAAAAGAGGAACTTAAGCTGTCACTATTTGTGGATGAAATGATTCTATATTTAGAGGATCCAAAAACCTCCTCCAGAAAACTTCTAGACCTCATCAATGAATTCAGCAAAATAGCAGGCTATAAAATCAACACGCATAAATCTAAAGCATTTTTATACGCAAGCGATGAAACAGCTGAAAGGGAAATGAGGAAAACAACCCCATTTGCAATAGCCTCAAAATAAAATAAAATAAAATAAAATAAAATACTTGGGAACCAATCTAACCAAAGAGGTAAAAGATCTCTACAATGAAAACTACAAAATATTGAAGAAAGAAATTAGGGAAGACTTTAGAAGATGGAAAGATCTCCCATGTTCTTGGATAGGCAGAATTAATATTGTCAAAATGGCCATACTACCAAAAGTGCTATACAGATTCAAAGCAATTCCAATTAAAATCCCAATGACGTACCTTACAGAAATAGAGCAAGCAATTATGAAATTCATCTGGAAGAATAAGAAACCCAGAATAGCTAAAGCAATCCTTAGCTGGAAGAATGAAACAGGGGGTATCGCAATACCAGAACTTCAACTATACTACAAAGCAATAGTAACAAAAACAGCATGGTATTGGCACCAAAATAGACAGGTAGATCAATGGTACAAAATAGAGGACACGGACACAAACGCAAATAAATACAATTTTCTCATACTAGACAAAGGTGCCAAAAATATGCAATGGAGGAAAGATAACCTCTTCAACAAATGGTGCTTGGAGAATTGGAAATCCATATGCAACAGAATGAAACTAAACCCATATCTCTCACCATGCAGGAAACTAAACTCAAAATGGATTAAGGACCTCAGAATCAGACCGGAGACCCTGCATATTATAGAAGAAAAAGTAGGTCCAGATCTTCAACATGTCGGCTTAGGACCAGACTTCCTCAACAGGACTCCCATAGCCCAAGAAATAAAAGCAAGAATCAACAACTGGGATAGATTCAAACTAAATAGCTTTCTCTCAGCAAAGGAAACTATCAGCGAAGAAAGAGCCTACAGAGTGGGAGAAAATCTTTGCCACTCATACTTCAGATAGAGCACTAATTTCCAGAATATATAAAGAACTCAAAAAACTCTACACCAAGAATACAAATAATCCAATTGACAAATGGGCTAAGGATATGAACAGACACTTCACAGAAGAAGATCTACAAGCAGTCAACAAACATATGAAAAAACGTTCACCATCTTTAGTAATAAGAGAAATGCAAATCAAAACTACCCTAAGATTTCATCTCACCCCAATTAGAGTGGCGATTATCAAGAATACAAGCAACAATAGGTTTTGGAGAGGATGTGGGGAAAAAGGTACACTCATACGTTGCTGGTGTGGTTGCAAATTAGTGCAGCCACTCTGGAAAGCAGTGTGGAGACTCCTTAGAAAACTTGAAACGGACCCACCATTTGACCCAGCTATCCCACTCCTTGACTTATACACAAAGGACTTAAAATCAGCATACTACAGAGATACAGCCACTTCAATGTTCATAGCTGCTCAATTCACAATAGCCAGACTGTGGAACCAACCTAGATGCCCTTCAATTGATGAATGGATAAAGAAACTATGTTATATATATACAATGGAATGTTACTCAGCCTTAAAGAAGAATAAAATTATGGCATTTGCAGGCAAATGGATGAAATTGGAGAATATCATGTTAAGTGAGATAAGCCAATCTCAAAAATCCAATAGATGAATTATCTCACTGATAAGTGGATGATGATACATAATGGGGGTTCGGAGGGGGCAAGCATGGAGGAAAGAGGGACTTTATAGAGGGAAAAGAGAGGGAGGTGGGAGAGGTTGGGGGGGAAGAAAAAAATAACAGAATGAATCAAACATCATTACTTTATGTAAATGTATGAATATACAAATGGTATGCTGTTACTCCATGTACAAACAGAAACAACATGTATCCCATTTGTTTACAATAAAAATAAATAAAAAAAAGATTGATGGCATTAAGAATCTTTTCAATAAATAACAGAAAATATTCCTAACTTTAGAAGTGAGATGGGCATCCACATATAAGATTCACATAGAATCTCCAATAGACAAGATCAAAATCATACCTCTCCAAGATACATCATAATGAAAAAGGCTAACATACGAAATGAAAATAAAAAAAAAAATACTAAGAGCTATGTTTTAGTTATCTTTTACATTGTGGTAACCCAAAGAATAACTTGAAGGAGGAATAGTGTGTTTTGACTCAGAGTTGCAGAGGTTCAGTCCATAGTCATCTGACGCCATAACTCTGGGCCAGAGGTGAGGCAGAACATACTGGTGAAAGTGTGTTGGGGAGCAAAACAGCTCGGGTCATAGCAACCAGAGTTGTGCTCACCAGGGAAAAAATATGAACCTGAAGATTCACCCCCTACTTCCTATACACACACACCCTACCTGCCTATATTTACTGCCCGGTTAATTCATATCTATGGCTTAATTTGCTGGTTAGGTTACGACTCTCATAATATATTCAGTTCAGCTCTGAAAATCCCTGTATTGTCTCACACAGGAACTTTTGGGAAACACCTCCTATCTAAACCACAAGAATACCAGGTCACATTTAGAGGTCAACCAGTAAGGCTACTTCTGACATCTCAACTCAGACAGTAAAATCAAGGAGGTCTTGGAATGAGATATTCCAAACTGTGAAAGAAAACAATTGCCAGAAAAATTGCTATATCCAATAACTGAAAATGAAATCAAAACATTCAATGAGAAGGATAAGCTTAAGGAATTCATGACCACCAAGTCAGCACTATAAAAAAAAAAAAAAAAATGTTTCATGGAAAAACTAAAAAACAATCCCCAAACTCCCACATGAATGAAATTCTCTAGAAGACTAATGGATTAAATGAATATTAAGAGTGAGTTAAATATAGCAACCAAACTAAAATAGCAAGAAATAACAAACATCTATCCATAATAACACTGAATGTAAATGATGTCAAATCCCTCATTAAAATACAGATTGGCAGAATGGATTGAAACACAAGTTCCAACTATATGCTGTTTGCAAGAGACTCACCTCACAGGCCAAGGTATTCTCAGGCTGAAACTAAAAGGAAGTAAAAAAAAATTCTATGAAATTTAGCAGGAGTAGCAATGCTCATAGCCAATAAACCAGATTTCAAGCAAAAATTAAGCAGAATATTCAAAGAAGGGCACTATATACTAGTAAAGGGAACAATATACATACTGGTAAGTAGAAAAATGCAATAAGAAGATATAACAACAGTAAATGTTTCTGCTCCAATAATGTCATTGCACCTAATTACATACAAAATATTTTGTAACATTAAGTTCTAGATAGAACCCAATACAATAGTTTTGGATGTTTTCAACATTCCTCTTTATACATAGGTCATCCATACATAAGGTCAATAAAGATAATTCTTCTCTAAATAATAGTATATATCAAATTAACTAATCAGGCATCAACAGAACATTTTACCCCAAAACAGTTGAACTCATTTTCTTCTTAGTAGCTCATAGAACATTTTTAAAAATAGAAGATATTCTAAGTCAAAAATGTAATTCTAAGAAAATACAAAAAGAAGATATAATCCTATACATCTTACCAGATCATAATGGAATGAAATTAGAAATCAACAGCATGAAAAATTATAAAAATCTCATAATCATGGACAGATTGAACAATGTTCTTAAAGAATGGATCAGAGAAGAAATCAATAAATTCTTAGAAACAAAGATACAGATCTCTGAGATAGTATAAAGATAGTTATAAGAGGAAAGATTACAGTATTGAGTACCTGTATTTAAAAAAAGAAAGATTCCAAATAAATAATCTAATGGCACACCTTGAAGCCTTAGAAAATGAGAGATGAAAAGGAGATATCACCACAGATAACTTCTGAAATACAAAGAATCTTTAAAAACTATTTTGAAAATCTATACTACAATAAAGTAAAACGTTTAAAAGACTTTGAGAGACTTGGAGACACATATGACGTGCCCAAATTGAACCAGGAAGATATAAAAAGCCTGAACAGATCAATATCAACAATGAGATTAAAGCAGTAATTAAGAGTCTTCCAACAAATGAAAGCCACGAACCAGAGGGACTCCCAGCCAAGTTCTACCAGATCTTTAAAGAACTAACACCAGTCTTCCTCAAATTATTACATGAAATAGAATGAAGGGAAAAATTCCAAATTAATTTTGTATAGCCAGTGTAACCCTGATAATAAAGCCAAAGACACATGGATGAAAGAAAACTATAGACATTTCTGATGAACATATATCCAAAATTTGTTAATAAAATCTAAGTAACCCACATTTGAAAACATATTATGGAGCCAGAGTACGATGGTTAATTTGGCTTCATCCCAGAGATGCAAGGTTGGTTCAACATACACAAATAAATAAATGTGATTCACCACATAGAATTAAAAACAAGATTCATATGAACATTTCAATAGATGTAGAAAAGGCTTATGTCAAAGTCTAGTACCCTTGTTAGAAATATTGGAGAAACTAGGGATAGAAGGAAGTTGCCGCAACACTAGAAGGACTCTATAAGACAGATTCAAATCCAACGGTACACTGATTTGAGAAAAACTGAATTTTTTTTTCTAAAATCAGCAACAAGACAAAAATAGTCACTCTCACCACTCCGATTGAAACTGTAACCTGATAAATCATGCAAGAGGAGGAAATTAAAGGGATATAAATCAAAAAATTAGAAATCAAATTATTTTTGTTTGCTGATGACATGACTCTATATTTAGATGATCAAAAATATTTCACCAGAAGAATCCTGTAGTGGGTAAATGAATTCTTTGACATACAAGATCAACATAAATCAATAGCTTTCCCATGTTTCAATAATGAATCCACTGGGAAAGAAATTAGGAAAACTACCCCTTTCACAATAACCTAAAAAAAAAAAAAAGAAAAGAAAAAATATTTGGGAATAAATCTAACCACAGAGGTGACAATCTCTACGGTGAAAACTATGGAACACTGAATAAAGAAATTGAAGATATTACATGATGTAAAGACCTCCCATGTTCTCGTATAGGCAGAATTGATATGGTCAATATCAGGCTATACTACCAAATGTATAACAGAGGCAATGCAATTTCCTTAAAAATACCAATGACATTCTTTGAAAAAAGGAGCTCTAAAAATTATTGGAAGAATAAAAGACTCAGAATAGCCCAAGCAAAACTGAACAAGGTGTAATGCTGGAAGTACCTCAGTACTTGATCTCTAAAGTACTACAGAGCTAGAACAAAAAGCAGCATGGTATTGGCATCAAAACAACCATGAAGACCAATGGAATAGAATAGAAGACACAGAGACAAATCCACCTGGATTCAATCTTCTGATACTTGACAAAGTGCCAAAAGCATACATTGAGGAAAAGATAGACTTTTTAAGCAAATGGTACTGCAATAACTGGATAGCCATGTGTAGAAGAATGAAATTATATTCCTATATTTCACCCTGCACGAAAGTCAACTCAAAGTGTGTTAAAGACAGAAAATTAGACCAGAAAGTCTGTAACTACTAGAAGAACACATAGCATATTGGCACAGGACCAACTTTCTTAGTAAGACCTTTAAATCTGAAGAAATAAAACCAAGACTCAATAAGTAGGTTGGTATCAAATTAAAAATCTTCTGCACAGCCAAGAAAGGATTGTTAATGTGAAGAAAAGAGCTCCTAAAGAATGGGGGAGGGTCTTTGCCAACTAACTCTCAGACAGTGGTTAATAGCCAGGTTATATAAAGACCTCAAAACACTTGACACCAAAATCTAAAATCAAAACAATCAAAAAATAAGCTAATAACCTAATCAATAAATAGGAAAAAAATTCAAAGAGACACTTAAGAAAAGAAGAAATACACATGGCTAACCAATTATGAAACAATGTTGAATACCCTTGGCAAATCTGGGAAATGCAAATCAAAACTACATTGAGATTTTGTCTCACTTCAGTTAGAATGCTAATCATCAAGAATACAAATAGTAATAAATGCTGGCAAGGGGTGTGTGGAAAAATGTTCACTCATACATTGTTGATGGACATGCAAATTAGTTCAATTACTCTGGAAAGCAGTATGGAGATTCTTCAAAAGATTAGGAATACAGCCACCATATGACCTAGCTGTCCCACTCCTCGGAATTTATCAAAAAGAATGAAATCAGCCCACTGTAGTGAAACAGACACATGGATGCTTATAACAGTGCAATTCACAATAGCAAAGTTAAGGAATCATACCAAGTACCCCTTAGCAGATGAAGGATAATGAAAATGTGGTATATATACACAATGGAGTTTTAGTTTACCATAAAGAAGAGTGAAAATTATGGCATTTGCTAGTAAATAGATAAAACTTGAGAACATCGTGTTTAGTGAAAGTGAAATAAATCAGACTCAGAAAGTCAAGGGTCAAATGTTTTCCCTCATATGCAGATGCTAGAGAAAAGTAAGGGGAAAATTGGGGGTATTTTAGTCAGCTTTTTCACTGCTATGACTGAAAGTCCTGACCAAAACAATTATACAGGAGGAAAAGCTTATTTGGGGTTCACAGTTTCAGAAGTCTCAGTCCATAGTTGGCTAGCTCCATTCCTGGGGGCTCCTGATGAGGCAGAATATCATGGAGGAAGAATATGGCAGAGGGAAGCAGCTCACATGATGATTGGAAAGCAAAGATACACCACTCACTAGATATATATGCTCCAGTGTACCCCTGCCCAGGACCCTCCTCCTCTAGCCACAGGTTACCTGCCTTCAATTACCACTCCTTAATCCCTGATTGGGGATTGATTCACTGATTGGGTTAAGTCTGTCATAATCCAAGCATTTCTCCTCTAAATGTCCTTGTATCGCTTCACACATGAGCTTTGAGGGGACACCTCACATCCATAGGGTAACGGAGGTGAGGGGAAAGGCAGATTCCATAAAAATATTGGGAAAATCAGGGGAGTAGAATCAAGGGATCAAGAGGAAGGGAAGATACACTGTGGTATATCTGAATATACCACAGTGAATTACACCTTTATGTGTGTCTATAAAGCACTGATTAAAAATAAATAAATAAGTAAATAAATAGAAGACAAGTAGAATAGAGAAGGGGGAACAGGAGGAAGGAAGAGTGGAGGGAAAGAGAAAGTGCTGGGGACTGAAATGGAACAAATTGTGTTTCATGCAAGTATGATTATGTCAGATTGTTCCCCACTATTATGCATAACTCTAATGTACAAGTAAAAATATTTAAATAAATACATAGACAGTACCAACCATGAATACAAAAAAATAGAGAACGTTAAGAAAAATAGAAGGAATATTTGAAAAGTCAATATATTTATTAGGAGGCATTAAAAGGCCCTTTACAGAAAGCATACACAATAGACCAAAACAAAGAAAAGGTAGTATAATTGTGATTGCTACATGTTCATAAACTTCACTTTCTCCTGGACATCAAAGAATACTGCATTTGCAGCTCTCCCTGTGGATCCTTGTGACCTGGTAACTGCGTTTTGTAGGAAAATCTGTGGGTAGAAATGAGATGAACTACTTCCAATCTTGACTAAAAAAAAAAAAAAAAAAAAAAAAAAAAAAAACACTCCAGGACCGTTCTACACATAGTATCTTCCTCCATCTTCTGTCTTTTCTCTGTCAAATTCAGAGAACACAGCAAAAGTTCTCTTAGGTATCACTGCTAACTGCAAATTAATGGGAGTAATGGTTAAAACACTTGATATATTCTTAGATTTCATCGAATGTACTTTGGAAAAGAAGATTAACATACCCAAGTTGTGTTCCATACGTACTTAAATGGTCCACAATAACTGAATTTAATAACAAATAATCATTTCCCATTTTATATTCAAATCTGAAAACTTGTCCATCATTTTTAGAAGAACTGGACTTTACAGCAAAAACATATTTATTTCAAAATTATGTCTATGCATGTTAAGTAAATTTACTATCTTTTGAGTCAACTCTATTATTAACATTGATTTCAAAGAAAACTCCATAAATTGAAAAGCAACTCTAAATTCATTAGTATTAACAAAGCATTCTCCAAATTTTTCTTTCAGTGTTTGCAAACATTTTATGTGTCCTCTAAATTATAATTAATATCTCCTGCATTTTGATTCACATTAGATTATATATACTATCATTAGTAATCATATCAACTGATTTTTTTAAAAAAATTGTCAGAAGGATCTTTAGTCTATGGAAAATTGTTTCTTAAATTAATTGAAGAAATTTAATTTCTTGTAATTTTTATGTGTTTGCAAAATACAAAAATATTTGCCTAATTTCCTAACACATTTTTAACTGAGGTATTTATTTAAAATACTCTATTTAAAATTATTTTATCTTTATTTTATGACCCCAGAACTCAGAGCCTCCCAATCAAGATACTATAATCCTCAGCAGTTAGAACAGTAGCCACAAGCAACATGTAACTATAGAGCATTTGAAATGTGACCAAATGAGTGAGAAAATTAAATTTTGTTATTACACTAATATTGCTATGTTATCTCTATTTGAAAATTATTTTCTTTTAGAATGCACATGCAGCCACATTATAGGCTCAAATATTATTAATATTATTTAATAATTTTTGAAAACTTAATTTTTATATCAAGAAATTAATTTCAACCGTTCTTTTCTTACCATTGGTAGAAAACTTATGAAATTCATTATATATTTACTGAAAAATGTCTTTTAACTTTGTTCTGCCTTTAGTTTTTAAAATTTGAATTTAATAAATAGCTTTTTTCTTTTTCTCTGCTGTAGTTGCCGTGAATGGTAAACGCTAGTCATAGTAAAATTTGCAAGATATCTAGTTTTATTTCACTGTCCTGATGATTGCAATCAACCAATTTTTCATCTCTACTAGATTTTACATTACCAGTATGGATTTATTTTACATATAAAACTTGACCATATTTTTCAATAAAAATAATTTAGTTATATTATAATTAAATAGTCTTAATTTCATTACAAATTAAGATATATACTGTAACTTGTGCTGTTTGCTTAAAATCAAGTAAACATTATTATACAGCATCAATGTATGGAAAAAAATCAGTCATACTGAATCAATCTTTTGTTTTCTGCTAGATTCATTGATATAGCTATGTGTAATACCAGTCATTATACAAAAGGCCAACACATATGAAAATAACTCCATATAACCTCAAAGTCACTGCTCATACACTGTTCTCATACATTTCTTCTGGAGTACAAATTCATTGGTTGTGATATCTCCTTTAAAAATATCACAGGTGACTTTTTGCTGAGTATTTGGAAGTGCTTAATTTAAGATATACGTTTTTCTTCTTTTTAAATTTTTTTAGTTGTAGATGGACACAATAACTTTATTTTGTTTATTTATTTTTATGTGGTGCTGAGGATCAAACCCAGTACCTCACATGTGCCAGGCAAGTGCTCTGCCACTGAGTTACAAACCCAGCCCCCAAACATCCATTTTTTAGGCTTCTGAAACAGGTAAGTCTTGCAGAAGCTGAAAAGAAAGAAAAGGGGGGAACATAGTGAGTCAATATATCTTAGGAAGTAAAAACCCTGGGCCATCAATAGGAAGGAGTAATAAGCTCAGTGTCCTCTAAAAAACCCCAAAGAAGATTCAGAAGTAGGTATCATGGTGATTAATTGGTCAGTTTTTTCTAAAAGGACTCAGCAACTGATTTCTCATATTCAGGAAGAGTAGTATTATGGAAGAGTATGAACAAACAGGAAAATAATAATAATTATATGCTATTAATTATGGATATGGTTTTGGTCAATATATACCAATTATAGGGCAATAGATTATGTAGTATATGGAAAGTTTTTAAACTGCATCTTTTTTCAGGAATATACATAATTAAGACAGTTAAAACTTTAGAAACAGGAAATCAACTCAGAAATAAAATATTATTGATTCATCAATTAAAGTACATCTATCAAAGATAAGCTTAGCCTGATGTTCAAGGATTTCTGAATCACCTTCCCATTAATGATTACATTCCATACCCAGATTAAATATCAATTCATTGAAAATCAAAATGCTATGAATTTATGTGGATTAGGAAGCTAGTCTTTTACTTTATTTTTAGATGTGTCAAATTAGCTGCAGATGATGGAAGATAGCAAAGATATATTAAAAATTAGAGTACATGAAATTCAGGATGACAAAAATTCTAGGTTACACATTTTTAGGAATCTTCACATGCAAATATTTAATATTTATACTATTTATGTTGATATGTTTATAGTATATTTTAAGTGTATTTCATGTCATATTTGTGTATCTCAGTTATAATTTCAGTTTAAAATTTAAGGTGACGTGATTGAGGTAATGAAATTATAAATATACAAGAAAAATAGGTTCCATAACTCTTAGGCATATAGATTTAATGAATTGATATTTAAAGCACAATTTAGAGCATTTACCTCTTTACACAAAGATACTTGAAGAAGTTGTCAACTCTTTCTAAATTGGAGAATATGACTTTGTGTCAGGTCAAACTAAACTGGTGAAGGCAGAGATCATGTTGGCCATATATTCTAATCACATGCAATACAATTAAGATAAACAACAGAAAACTAGTTTATCCACTTGGAAAACTAAGTAAGAATCTAGATGAGTGTTCAACATAGAAAAATCAAAAGGTTTTCTGTATTCTAAAAATAATAAATAATAAAATAAATTGGAACAAGGAGCTTCCATGTAATTAAAGAAAAAATGACTTCATGGTTTCACACTTAATATCTATTTTGGGCACAATAAAAATAACAACAACAATAAAAAAAAAAAAACAAACACAAAACCATGCCTTTTATAACTATGAAAACAGGGAAAGTCAGAACTTCAAAATATCTGTTCAGTAAACAAATAAAATGGCTGAATCCCATCAAGTGTTCCCCATGTTCCTGCTCCATTGCAGGACTGCTCAGATTAAGTGCAGGCAAACAAAAAATACAGATGAAATTAAAGGAAAAAGGGAATAAGAAATTATTCTTTACTTTCCATTTTTTAAAATTGACAATGGATACATTTCCTTTACATTATGCCTTCTCAAACTTTGCTTTTTTAAAAAATTCATGTGCTCTTAAAATTTATTATTTGTGCTCACAGAGCTGGATATTAATTATTTATTTGAATTTTCCCTCATTTCAAATGCATAGTCACTATCTTTTTTCACCAAGAGATATTATTTCAGAGGTGGTAATTTAAAAGCTCGCTTAACATATGAGATTATACTTCAATTTTATGATCTATTTTTTTACCATTTTCCTAATTCTAGACCCCAAATCAGCAACCTGCTGATTCACATGCTTCCATAATGTATGCTGCATCCTGACAGCCTCTAGCACAAAATTCAAAAATAAATATTTGCTTTAAAATGGCTAAGTCTGGAGTTTTTAATGTATTGATCTTTCTAAACTTGGAACATTTTTAGGTCCAGTAATAGTAAAGCAGCTGATTCATCACAATCTGATAGCAACAGTTCAACAAAAGCTTTGATTTTCTAGGATCCACTACCTGACAAGAAAGTCTAAATTTCCTCAAAAAATAGCACTTATTTGTAAAATTATTTTCAGATATATTTTTAGTAAAAGAATATTTCGCTGTTTCATTCAGGCTTATGCTAGTTAGAAAAGGCCTCCTTTTACATACTTTGAATTGTTTATTAAGTTGTATCAACATTAATGCCAATAGTTAAAAAAGTTTAATAAAATAAAGGCACAGGACTACATTTGTAAGGCTTCCGGTCTCTGAGATCGCTACTTTAACTTAAACAAGAGTCTCTTCATAAATGACTGCTCCACCTCTCCTTGTAAGACCCAGGATCTACCAGGACATTGTTTCTATGTCTCTTAGATCCTTATACCAGGTATCTGACTACTCTACCCACTGTTAGCCCATGAAGGAACTGAGGATCAGGATGTTCACCAGATAGCAAGCATCTGACCACTGAGCAACTTAGTTAAGGGTCCCTACAAACATGTTCACCAGAAGATGGTTAAAATTAGTTCCTTAGAAAATTAACGGAAACCTAAGACTTACAAGCTTCATACCATTTGCTCAATAAGAATTCCCTCTAATCACTGTTCTTTCTCAGAATGTTTTCCATAAGGTTATTCACAGTGTGTGTTATGGTATGTGTGTTAGGTGGCCCCAGAAAGCTCATGTATAAGACAGCAAGAATAGTCAGAGGTGAAATGATTAGATTATGAGAGGTGTGAACTAATCAGCAAATTGATACACTGATAGGGATTAACTGGGTGCTAACTATAGGCAGGGTGTGAAGAGGACATAGGTCCCTGGGTGATATGCCTTTAGGGTTTATGTTTTTTCTCTGGTTAGCAGAGCTCTCTGTTTCCTGGTGCTGTATTCTGAGCTGCTTTCTTCTGCCATACCTTTCTGCCATATTCTGTCTCACCTGGGACCTGGAATTTGGAATGGTCATTGATATAGACTGAGACTTCTGTAACCCGGAGCCAAAATAAGGTTTTCCTCCTTTCCTCCTGTGAGCTCTTGTTGTAGAGGAGGAAACAGTGTATTCTCTCCCAAACTTTCAATGTTATGTTCTGGAATTCTCAGTACATAAAACTGAGATTCCCTATCTCTTCATTTATTTTCCTAAATAGGCTCGCTACCTCTTTGATTTAAGTGAAAACTAAGGTTCCTTTGAAGACACTTTTTCTCCTGCAGCCACATCAAATGCAGTTCCTTCCATAACCATAAAACCCTGAGTTTGGAAGTGATGCTTACATTTTCTCACATTCAAATGTTATTTTTTGAGTACTTATCTTCCATTCAGTTATAAAAATAAAATATTCAGTACTATGCTTCTACACTATTCTGTACCAGTCATTCTTCCTATTAGATACTGACCTAAAGTCAATAATGGCCAGAGATTGTAGGGATCGAACTCATGCTTTTGCTCTCTGCCCTAGGTGCTTCCATCATTCTGCCTGTCCTCTAAACTCTGACAAATCCATCCAACATGTCTTCCTTTAGCTCTTCCTTTATATTGACCAGAGATTCTGTTGAGCTTAAAGTATACTTCCTCAGAGGTTGCACTGAATTCAACTGAAGAGTTCTCACACTGAACCAGAACCAAGTGTTTCTTGTTAAGTCAATGTTCTTATAATTTAATTTAATTTTTTTTTTTTTTTTTTTTTTTTTTTTGCCTTTTGATAGCCTTGTAGTTCCTTAAATTCTTTAAATCCTCCTTTTCCTTCTCTGGAGAAATTGTTCAAACTAATGTGAAGTATCAGTTATGCAAGATGAACTAATTAGCTCTGTAGATCTGCCATACATCATAGTCCCAATTGTCAATGATACTGTGTTGCTCACTTAAATTTTTAAGGTGATAGATCTCCTAGAAAGTATTTATGAAATAATGTGAGGGAGATACAAAGAAGCTTCAGAAGTGATTTAGATGACTTTAATCTTAACTACAGTGAGGGTTTCACAGATTTATGTCCAACCTCGTCAAATAGTATCCATAAAATAAATTCGGGGATTTTGGCATACCTCAAAAAGTTACTTAAAATATGAAATGTTTGACAAAGTCATTGGGAGTCCTAAAGACAATATCTCCCCCTGTTTCCCAGAAATGATCTTCTTTAGTATTTTTGCCACACACAGTTATTGGTGAGGCATGGTCCTGTGCAAATACTGCAATCGATTTCGTTTTTCTTTTCTTTCTATTTTTCTGTAAGATTCAACGAGACACAGCAGTCATGAATTTATTTTTATTGATACAATACACATAACAAAATTCATCATTTTATGTATACACTAAGAGATTTGTAGCATATTCACTATGTTGTACAATCTTCACCACTAATTTTGGAATATTTCCATCTTCTGCAAAGGGAACCCCATATCTGCATGCCTACTAGAAATCAGTCTGACCACCAACTCCAAACTCCATCCTCCATCCTCTGGCAATCACTGATCTTTTTTCATGGATTTTCCTACTCGGGAAACTCAGCAGTTAGAACCTTTGTAAGTGATGGTCCAGGTAGTAAGAGGTGTGCACATTACTCTCTGGTGGCTGCTGCACCTGGCTTTTACATTATTAATCAGCTACCACCTTCTTGCTGTCTTAATGACTGCAGTCCTCTAATGAAGTGTCTTCAGTCATTTTTTTTCTGCATTTACCTTACAGTCCTACTTCTTAAACACATCATATGCCATGTTGTTTTTAAATCCATCAATATGTCTTTGTTGTTATAGTTGATTCATGCTTTTCAGATTTTCTTTTAGTCTCCCTGCTATGCTCCATCTCTTGAATACAACTGTTTTTGAAAGACCGTTTTTCATTTTTCATGACTTTATTTTTAACCTTTTCATCCTGGATTCCTTTTCCTTAATACCTGCTTCTCAGTCAGTGTTATAATTGGTGTGTCTCACTCTGCCTATCTCTGGGTTCAGTTACTATTCATATGATGATTAAATTTGAATATTTCAGGCTCAGATCTCTCTGTGACCCTGACTCACAACTTCACCTGGATAACCTACATGCATATATCAATTGCAAACCAAAAACAAATAAACTACCAATTTTCTTCCCAAATTCTAAATGTAGAATAATCATTCTATCATCTTCTCATTCATGCAGGTCAGAAGCTTAACAATCAATATAGTCATTTTATCCCCCTAACTTCTCTCTACATCTAATTTATTCAGTACGGTTGAAGCCCTGTCACCCCATTATTTTAAGCCACCATTGCATTTATCGTAAGCTTATAATTTAACAGAATTAGTCTTACTTTCTTCTTCTCTTCTTTCTCAAATTTCAGTAATGAAAAAAATAGAGAATTATTTTCTTTACATTTATAAAATTTCGACATTTTCTGATATGCCATAGAACATCCAATTTATAAAATAAATGATGAAATATCATAGGTCAAAATTTAAAAAATAAGTATTTCAGTTTATATGCTACCATTAACTTACTATACAAATTTGACACATTACATTTTCATTTTTCTTACTATAAAATGAATCAGAAAGATAAGTATATTTCAAACAACAGATGACTTCCTTGCAAACTATTCAAGATTCTCAAATTATGTGTAAAATAATTGTTTTTGTTTATTATTTTTGTAAGTGCAATGCAAAACATAGCTACCATAATGCGGAAGCCTCTGTTATTTTGCTATTTTAAGAAATCATTTATATATGAAGGTGGGATAGCCAGCTAACCATATTCTCCTACTCTCTGGCTCTAGTCCTTCCTTATTCACTCACTGTCTTCAATGTAATAGTGTATTTAATCAAGTCACATTGATCTAAAGATGCTGAGCTGCCAGGTCCCAGAACTCTATAAAGTGGTATTTGTATCATCCAGTGCTATTGAAGAATGTTTCTTATGCCAAGGAATGGTAAAATATATTAAAACAAATTAGGATTTAGAATTTTATGAGCTTGTGAATTGTAAGATAACATCATAGTCACTATAGAACAGACATTTTAAAAACTTGCAGGAAGGATCAGTAACGATAAAATACTGTTTTCATTTTACTATTTAAAGATATATCTGAGTAAACTGGACCTATGTCCTTTCATTTAAAAAGCCTAAATGGATGGAACTCTACTCTTGGTATAACATGTCCATGTTAAAAATGTGTTGTGGAAAAAGAACACATGAGTTCAGAATATGTAGCTTTGAATATGACTTTCATTACCTCGTGTGAATGACCTTTAACATATCACTTACCATCATTGAGCACAAGTATGTTCATATCTAGAATGGGAAGAAAATGCATAACTCAAATGATTTTGGTACATGCAGGAATTTCTCCAAGAACCTGGCATTTGCTGAGTATACAGTGTTTCCACTAATTCAGTAAAAATCCTATTGTTTCTTCCTGTACTCTGTAGAGAAAAAAAGATTTCCTATCTTGCCATTGCTACTTTCATACCCAGGACCCTTATAACAAGCGAAAGATTAACAAGACATATGCATCTTATTTTATGTGACAAAGAATCCTTCTGAAATAGAGAGCACTTTTATGGTTAGCTTTGACGAAGAGTAGACAGTCTTACAGAAGTACAATTGCATGAAGAAATTCAGTTAGATATTTCATTATGGCAGAGAACATATGGATTCAGAACATGTGACTTGAAACTGATGATGGAAGTAAACTGTTTGTTCAGATTTTTCTTTGTTTCTCTGTGTTTTCATTCTTTATTTCCAGGCATAGAAAGGATCCATCTAGAAGGAGGATCTTATAACTTACCTTAGAGAAAGGAGAAATGCTTTCTCTAGAGAAACACAGGAATCTTTCATGGTTGCTTTTAAGAAGAAAGGCGAGAAAAGTTCTGGGAGCTCTTCCTGTAACTGGTTTTTCTAAATGCCAATGTACCACACTTTGGGGTTGTGTGTCCTGAACCCCAATAACTCTAGCTTCTCATCTTCCTTTTATAAATTCCCGAAGGAAGTATCTGTCCATTAAACCTTGCTGCACTTTGATCCTTTGCAGTATATAACTACTATGCATCATAAATCATTAATAGATATTGAAAGCAACTGACACAGTTTGGGAAAACAACATTTGCATATCTATAAAAGGCTATTTTATCATATTATTTTACATTATTTCTTGAAAGCAGGGACAGATCATTGTTTTTTGATATTGTTTCCAAAGATTTTAATTCTTCCGTAGTTCTTTTGTTTTCCTTTCTTGTTTCCTGTGTAATCATCTGGTTCCTCTTTGGTAAAGGCCACAAGAGACTGAATTAGACTGTTTCATCTTGGAGGGGTTCCACACTCAATTTTTAATAGGCTGCCTGCTCATTTCTTGCTAAATTAGCAGGAATCTTCTCAGACTATTACAATACCACCAACAGTGACTGCATAGCATGATCTGCTTTTCCTGCTCACAGAAATTAGATTTTCTCCCATTTTATATATCACTTCATATATCTTATACCCCACCCTTAAGTCTGAATTAAATAATGCTATGCATAACCAAAAATCAATAGTGCTCTTTGTACTTTAACTATGCATCTCACAGAACAGAGAAATTTTTGGTATTTATCTTTGAATTCCACATGAAGGAATCTTCTTTATCAAAAATATTTCATTAGTAAATCTTGTTTTACATTAACATAAACTTCATTTTGTTGGTATATACAGTGAATCTTTATTATATATTAATGAAAAATATCAATGGTTCTTCAGAAAGATTAAAATTGGCCAGTGGCAGCATTGCATGTAACATTAGCTTTTATTAAAAGAAATTCAGTTAATATATGTAAGATGTCTTTGTATGGGTCAAACATAAGATTGTCCCTAATGTTTACACCAATGTAATAAAATGACTTCTGAAGAAATAGTCAACTGAAAGAAGAATCAAAGGGTAAAATAACTGCCTGTCTTCTCTCTGAATTGGATTTGTCTCTTTCAAGTTAGCTTTTTCCTTTCCAGACATATCTATTACTGTCAGCTCATAAAGAGGCTTACAATAAACTAGGAGTCACTGTAGAAAAGCTGCAAAGGAAGCATGTTGCAGTGTCAGAATCATTGTTGATTTGGGCCAATTTCTCTTACCAATAGTATTTTAAAATAGTTTATGGGGTTTCAATAGTGTCTTACTTAATAGGGCTTTTGAAAGCTTATGGTGCTTTTCTCCCTCCTACTTGTATTAGATTCACCCTCTGTTTCTTTCACTGGTGTATTATTTCCATTGTTACAATTTGGGAATGGAGTAGAGGACAAAAGTGATACTGTCCATGGGATCATAGAGTTCACATGTTCCCTAAGTGGAGTTAGTCAACAAACAAGTAAATAAATTCACAAATATAAGATGGCAATCAGCACTGTGGAGGAAAAAAAAAAAAAGAACAGAATAGTGGATGGAATGGGGTGGGTCATGGATTGGGGACTGTTAATTTCTACTAGTGGGTGGGAGGCAGCTTTATGCATAGAAGACACATTTGATCAGAGACATAAACAAAGAGAAGAGACAAGACATGTTGCTATCAGGTGAAAGAGGAACTGATGCAAAGAAAGTAGCCAGTGAAACCATCCTGAGACCGTGGTGGTTTTGAAAAACAGAGGGTATCCAGAAGGAATGGAGTGAACCTATCTGCAAGAAGGTCGTGATTTAGATGTGGGGCCTGAAAGAAGTTGGAAAACCAAGAAATCTAGATTTATGATTTTGGGCCTGACATGGAGAATATTGAAGTAAAAATAGGTGAGAGGAATAGGGGAATTGAAATTTATATTTGGGACCTTGTAAGACTGAGATGCCTATTAGGTGAGAGATCAAGAAGGCTGGTGGATATGGATATCGAAAGAAAGGGAGAAAGATTGAAACTAATAATGTAAATATGGGACTTATTAGATAGAGATAGTAATTGAAACTGTTATGGATGAGCATAGACAGAAACATTTTGAGGAGTGATCCCAGGCTCAAATACTTAGAGGTCAAGGCTATGAGGTACAACCAGAAAATGAGACTGAGAGGAGGCCCCAGGATTTGAAGGAAGACCCAGCTAGTAATGTCACAGAAGTAAGGTAAAAAAAATGTTCAATGAAGGAGAAGTGATAAACTATATCATGTATTGCTCATTGGGTGGGAAGTAACAGTTAGTCCTAGTGGCCTGTAAAACATGTCATTTCAGTAGAGTGGCAGAAATGAAAACCTAAAATGAATTCTCAAGAAACAAAGATATCTCGAACTCTTAGCTTCTATCAACTCATGTCTTCTAAAATTAACACCTAGAAAGATAGACCAAATGTGAGGTAGGAAACCATGGTTTGAATGCACCAAAGAGTTGAGTCACAGAAAAGTTGAGACTCCAAGGACCAATGCCATTCAGAAAGGAAGGGCATAGGCTAACCTAATATTGGTGCTGCTACCTCAGAAATACCCATCCATTTATAAGACACAGGACAGAGTCCAAAAAGTGAGGAAGAGTTGGGCACAGCAGCACATGCTGTAAACCCAGCTGTAGTTTCTCTTGTGCCAGGCTAGCTCACACGTGGGATAAGGGCACGGAGTCAAGACCCAGACTCCAGGAGTTGGGTGGAAGCAGGCTTGTGGCGAGCAGCCTGCAAACTTGTTTATTGCGGGAACAGCTATACATTTTATAGGTTTCTTGCCCAATCACAATATGCCACGGGGGATCAGACCACCAGGCTCCTAAATGGGTTCCCTTGGTAACACTAAGTCAACTTGGGGCAGTTTTTTACTTTCCTAGGTAGCCGAAGTGGAATGCTCCTCCCTTCAAGTTTCCCTTACACACTTGAGACATTCACTGCTGCCAGTCAAGAACTAGGATTTCTCCCAACACCCAGCCACTTGGGAGGCTGAGGCAGGAGGATCACAAGTTCAAAGCCAGTCTTAGTGACTTAGCAAGGCCCTAAACAACTTAGTGAGACCCTGTCTCAATATACACAGTAAGAGCTGGAGATGCAGCTCAGTGGTTAAGCATGCCTGGGTTCAATCCTTAGTGCTAAAAAATAATTTTTAAAAAAGGCGAGGGAGAGACACATTTTCACCAGATGGGAAATTGGAGTTTAAGGCTAACAAAAAGGGAAGAAGTCATGGTAAATTCCAACCATTCAGATGGTAGTCCTCAAAGAATGCAGTGCATGAGCAACTACATCAGGCCTCAGAAACCAGGAATGGCACAATCACAGACTGAGTTAAGTTGAGGAAAGCTAATTAGGAAATAGCATTAATCTAAAATAAAATTCCCAAGGAAATAGAAAGAATTGGAAATGTCCTCAATTTCTGTTAATAAAAATAAAAATTTGATGTCAAAATATGACCTGAAAATTAAAATAAAGGGAAAAAATACAAATCAATGTATCTCATGAAAACAATTTTAAACTGTAGAAAAATAAATTTGTTAATACAAAAAGTATACAATATGATGTATAATCAAAGTTTGAATGTTAATTAAAAGTACAATAAAATATAAAGCAAAGTAATTTCACTAAAAAATGGGAAAAACTTCTTCACCTTGCAAATACATGCAAATGTCTTACTGAGCATGCATTTTTTATAAAAATTCTTCCAAATTAAAGAACTTCTTTAAAGAAAACACTGCAAGATTCATGGTTAAAGGTGAAATATTAAAAGAATTTTTTCTGTGAAGGGGAACAAAGCAATCCTGCTCATGAACATTGTATTAAATATATATATTCAAAGAAATAAGTCAAGAAAGAGAAATAGCCTCAGAAATAAAAATAAAATAAAATAAAATAAAAACACTGATCCTCTGGTAATTGAAAGAGATGCCGAGTACATAGAAAGTGAATTTACAATGTTGTTACATGCAATAGACTATACAAATAAGTTTTGTATCTATTTACCAGCAATAAACAATTAGGGAATATAGTCTGTTTGAAAGAAAAACAAGTTCGTGTTATGCAATGAAGAAACTTGTTTGAAAATATGAATTTCCATCAATGTGACAGGTTGATTAATATGAGCTTAATCACAATTATACATATCTTAAACTGACAAGGTCAATCTAAAATTTATATATGTAAATGGAATGAATAAAAACTTAATTGGGAAATATTGAAAGCAGAAACAAAACTAGACAAGGATGTTTAGCATTCTGTGGGTGTACAACATTCCTTTTTTCTCTTAAAATGCAGTAGCATGCCAAATTGAATATCTTCACTCTGGTTATCTTTTGCCAACTCATCAAAAAATGGGTTATAGTGGTAAAAGCAGATAGGTGTAACTCGATTAGACTTAATACTAGAACTCCAGTGCTGTGTTTGGGGATGAAATTGCTCTCCTTTCTATCATGGACATGGCCAAGGAAGAACAATTCCCCAGGTGTCACCAGTGACAGTATGTGACACAGAGGGCAGCGACCTCAGTAAAACTTCAAAGTCAGAGCTTAGAGAAGCATAGCAAAATCCAGTTGGAACCCTACTACCAGATCTGTCACATCTTTACTTACTGATTTCCTAATACACAAGCCACATTTTCTCACATTTAATTGATTTGATTTTAGTGTACACAGACTTTTAAGTATTTATTCAAATGATGTAAATAAGTCAATAAAATTATTTAATTTCTTCTGCCCAGAACTCGTCCTTGATCACCAGATATATGTCATATTTGTAGTTTAACATGAATAACTGAATATATTATCCATGTAACTGTTAAGGAACAAAAATCTCCAATGGTATCCAACAAACAAGCATATCATCTGTAGTTTTCATGACACCTCAGGAGCACTACCATCCTCAGCGATTTATTAGAAGAATGTTCCGGAATTTGTTCTCTTGCCTCACATCTGTTTTCCAGCATCTCCACTTTCACTTTACAGGTTAGCTTTGCCTCTTCCTTTACTGCCTTATGTCTATGCTTCAGTTTATCTAGGATTTTTCCTTCTATAACACTAATCAATTGCTTTAAACATTCAAAATTCCCAAAGGCTCCTTGTTAGTAAATTAAGAACAAGGACAACCACAACAATATCACCGGTTTTGATGTTTAAGAACTTTAACTTCTGATTCCTACACTTTCCGTCATGACAGTTCTCCCATCTTATTTATATACTAATTTCAGGCACGCTGAAAGTTTTCCAGACTCCTTGTATATTTTGTGTCTTTACTTTTAAGGCCTGGTCTCTGTTTTACAATCTAGAGAACACTAAAGCCCTTCTCAATACCACTATTTCTGTGAAAGCTATTCCTTGTCTATGTTATTAGCAACAACCACTTTTGTGCCATTTGTTTCTGGTAATACATCTACATCTAGTTTAAAAGTTTGTGAAAATAGCTTTTCTATGATGCTGAAGGTCTTGATATTGATAACAAATCTGATATTATCTAATTATGCCACTATAGAAATAATTAGTATGTTTTAATACCATCAAAGCACAACTGTTCTGATGTTCTTGTTGTAAAGGCATGCATATTATCATTTCCTCACAACCAATATTTAATTACACTTATGAATTACCTAAGTTGAATTCTGTCTTTTCTTAGAATGCTAGCATTTTCTTTAATTTTTCAGGGCATGCCTTCAGGAAGCCAAATTGAAAATTTTCAACTGCCATGTATCTGCTATGTAGATTTTGTAAATTTAGTATTTAACTTAGCTAATAGATGGATGGATATTTTTGAACTTAGCAAGATCTGTTTTCCCCAGCCTCATAGATAGGTTAACTGGGTGCACAGAGAGGACCCAGAGAGGAAAATTTGTTTTGCAGTTGAAATCCTGAACAATAAAAATCAGTACAATTTCTTTTCTAGCAACATTTGCTTGTTGGAGTTGGCCTGGAAGCAGGGAACCTAAAGAGAAAATTAAAAATTATTTTTAAAAGCATAGGGCATTTGATTTTATGTAAACATTTAATTGATTTGATTTTAGTGTACACAGACTTTTAAGTATTTATCTATTCAAATGATGTAAATAAGTCAATAAAATTATTTAATTTCTTGTGAGATTACAATGTATTTGCTTCCATGCCACCAGCATGGAGTGTGACATCAGTTTCTTCCAGATTTATTTGGGCATATTGATTTCTGTATTAACTAATTGCAATTGTGATCCTGAGAAGGGTTGAAATTTCCCAAGGTACCCATTGATTTAATGACCATCTAGACTAATTTTATTTTGTTTCATTTCTAGATTACACCTATTCTACCATCTTTTGAAGCACTATTTTGTAAATTAGTCCATGATGTTTTTCACCTGGCTGTCTGCCTATCTATATGATTTACATTTTGATTTTTACAAAGATAACACTACTCTGAATCTAAAGCATGATAAAACACCTGCATTTCTCAAAATTAACATGAGAGTCAAATCCTCCAGCATTTGTAAGTGAGGTTAATAGTATACAGGAGTCTCCTCTTTTCCATGGGTGGATGTAATCCAAGATCTCCCAGTGGATGCCTGAACCATATTCAAACTAAGCTTTTTCTAATGTGCCCTGCAGTGTTGCCATGTAGTTCCAGAGTTAGTGTGTCCTTCCATGTTTCATCTCCTGGTGCTCCTTCGTGTCCTTATTCTTGCATTGAAAGGTAAAATAAAGATTACTTGAACACAAGTACTGTGACTGTGGCAGCTGATCTGATAACTAATAAAGTTAATAAGTGACTCACTGGTTAATACACTGGACAAATGGAAGATTTATATACTGTGTGGACTGGAGCTTGATGACATAACATTTCATCATACTTCTAAGATCTGTGCACAATTTAAAATTAATGAGTTATTTCTGAAATATTACATTCGATATTTTATGACCATAGTTGACCATGACTGACAACAGATAATAGAAAGTGAGGAAAGACAAGCCATCAATAAGAGAGGACTATTGTATTTCTTTAAAAAATTCAAGAGGTTGGGTAAGAGGCTACAAAGTACTTGACCAGTATTCCCCAAATTGCCAAGGTCAACAAAAACAAGTCTGAGAAATTGTCAGAGTCTAAAGGAGACTAAGGGGACCCAAAGACCAAATGTAAGGTGGTAATGGGATCCTGGGACAGAAAACAAACATCAGGTTGATAAAACAAGATTTCAAAAAAAAAAAGTTAAAAACTGAGGAAATCTAAATAAAATGTTGAGTTAATAGTAATCATCATTGCTATTGAACATATTATGAATACATTAGTTGTGATAAATGTAACATACTGATATAAAATGAAAACAAGTACTGGTATTGGGTGTGGTATACATGGGAACTACACTTACTGTTTTGTAAATCTAAAACTATTCTAAAATTAAAATTTATTTAGGTGATCCAAAATGGCGGACTAGAGGGTGACTGCATCTCCAGTCGCTCCAGAACCCAGGATGCAAGAAGGGGAGGCATTGAGAGACTCCGACTAAAATAGAACCACAGGGTGAGTCTCCCCTACCCAGTGAAGCTTGGCCCGGGCGGCAGGCCCTGATTCAGGCAGCTTATTAGAGTAGGGCAGGGCAGCTAGAGTCTTCCCCAGGCAGCCCTGTGCACTCCAGCAGTGGGCTCCTCCCACAGGGCTGGAATCTCCAGCCTCTCTGAGCAGGCCCCACAGTGAGAGCCTTTCTGCACACAACCAGCTCCAGTCCCTGAGCCAGCCCTCGGCGAGCTCCAGCCTGCCCACAGGTAGCTTCAGAGACCAGGACAGGGCAGCCAGGGACATCCCCAAGCAGCCAGGCTCCCTCTGGCAGGAAGTGCCTTTCTAGCCTAGCTTATCAGAGCAGACCGCCCAGTGAGAGCCTTTCTACACAGAGCCAGCCACAAGTCCCCAAGCCAGCGGAGACCTCCGACCTGCAAGCAGCCTCTGGGACCAGGGCAGGGCAGCCAGAGACGCCCCCAGGTGGCCCAGCCCCCCTCTGGCCACAGGCTTTTTCCACGGGGCAATCCAAGATGGCGGACTAGAGGGTGACTGCATCTCCAGTCACTCCAGAACCCAGGATTCAAGAAGGGGAGGCATTGAGAGACTCCGACTAAAATAGAACCACGGGGTGAGTCTCCCCCACCTGGTGAAGCTCAGCCCGGGCGTCAGGCCTGGATTCGGGTGGCTTATTAGAGTAGGGCAGGGCAGCTAGAGTCTTCCCCAGGCAGCCCTGGGCACTCCAGCGGTGGGCTCCTCCCACACGGCCAGCTTCTCAGAGCAGGCCCCCCAGTGAGAGCCTTTCCACACAGAGCCAGCTCCAAGCCCAGGAACCAGTAGCAGGCTAGGCGCAGATTTCTTCGGAAGCACTGCATTATCAAGTTACTCCAAGACTACAGGCTACTGAAGGCTGGGAGGTGATACACTGGAAATCTACAGGGACACGGTAAGCCAAGAGAGGAAATCTGCAATATCACAGAGTCCCACTGACATCTGACCAATATGAGAAAACAAGGGAAGAAAAAGTCCCAAACAAACCTAGATACTATATCAATAAAACCCAATGACAGCACAGCAGAAGAAATGTGAGAAATGGGAGTTCAGAATGTACATAATTAAAACAATCAGGGAAGCAAACGAGGAGATGAAAGAGCAAATGCAGGCATTGAAGGAGGAGATGAAAGCAAATGCAGGCATTAAATGATCGCACCAATCAACAGTTAAAAGAGCAAATACAGAAGCAAGAGATCATTTCAATAAAGAGTTAGAGATACTGAAAAAAAAAAACAAACAGAAATCCTTGAAATGAAGGAAACAATAAACAAAGTTGAAAACTCCATAGAAAGCATAAGTGATAGGATAGAACACCTGGAAGACAGAACCTCAGACACTGAAGACAAAATATTTAATCTTGAAAACAAAACTGACCAAACAGAGAAGATGATAAGAAATCATGAACAGAATCTACAAGAATTCTGGGATATCATGAAAAGGCCAAATTTAAGAATTATTGGGATTGAGGAAGGCTTAGAGAAACAAACCAAAGGAATGAACAATCTATTCAATGAAATAATATCAGAAAATTTCCCAAATCTGAAGAATGAAATGGAAAACCAAGTACAAGAGGCTTATAGGACTCCAAAAATAAAAATTACAACAGACCCACACCAAGGCACATTATTATGAAAATACCTAACATACAAAATAAAGACAGAATTTTAAAGGCCATGAGAGAAAGGAATCAAATTACATTCAGAGGAAACCAATATGGATATCAGCAGATTTTTCAATCCAGATCCTAAAGCTAGAAGGGCCTGGAACAACATTTATCAAGCCCTGAAAGAAAATGGACGTCAACCAAGAATCTTATACTCAGCAAAACTTACTTTCAGATTTGACGATGAAATAATATCCTTCCATGATAAACAAAAGCTAAAGGAATTTACAAAAAGAAAGCTGGCATTACAGAACATTCTCAGCAAAATATTCTATGAGGAAGAGTTGAAAAACAACAATGCAAATCAGCAACAGGAGGAACTAGCCTAAAGGAATAGCCAAATAAAGGAGAAATCAAATCATATCAAAAAAACAAAAATGAGTCAAATGACTGGGAATACAAATCATATCACAATAATAACCCTGAATGTTAATGGCCTGAACTCATCAATCAAAAGACATAGACTGGCAGATTGGACTAAAAAGAAAAATCCAACAATATGGTGCCTGCAAGAGACTCATCTCATAGAAAGAAATACCCATAGACTACAGGTGAAAGGATGGGAAACAAACATACCATGCACACAGACACAGCAAAAAAGCTGGAGTATCCATCCTCATTTCAGACAATGTGGACTTCAAGCCAAAACTAGTCAGAAGGGATAAAGAAGGACATTACATACTGCTTAAGGGAAGCATAAATCAGCAAGACATAACAATCATAAATATCTATGCCCCGAACACTGGGTCATCCATGTACTCAAACAAATCCTTCTCAATTCCAGAAATCAAATAGACCACAACACAATAATACTAGGCGATTTGAACACACCTCTCTCACTGCTGGATAGATCATCCAAACAAAAATTGAATAAAGAAAACATACATCTCAATAACATAATCAACAATTTAGACTTAACCGAATTATATAGAATATACCATCCAACAAAGAACGAACACACTTTCTTCTCAGCAGCACATGGATCCTTCTCTAAAATAGACCATGTTTTATGCCACAAAGCTACTGTTAGCAAATGCAAGAAGATAGAGATACTACCTTGTACTCCTCTTGATCATAATGGACTGAAATTAGAAATAAATGACAGAATAAGAAATAGAAACTTCTCCAATACTTGGAGATTAAATAATACACTATTATATGATGAATGGATAACAGAAGACATCAGGAAGGAAATTAAAAAATTCATAGAAGTAAATGAGAACAAAACACATCATATCAAAATCTCTGGGACACTATGAAAGCAGTAATTAGAGGAAGATTTATTTCATGGGGCTCATTCAACAAAAGAAGTAAAAATCAACAAATAAACGACTTAACACTACAGCTAAAAGCCCTAGAAAAAGAAGAGCAGACCAACACCAAAAGTAGTAGAAGACAGGAAATAGTTAAAATCAGAGCCGAAATCAACGAAATTGAAACAAAAGAAACAATCGGAAAAATTAACAAAATAAATAGTTGGTTCTTTGAAAAAATAACAAAATTGATAAACCCTTAGCCAAACTAACAAAGAGAAACTGGGAGAAAACTCAAATTACTAAAATTCGGAATGAACAAGGAAATATCACAACAGACACGAGTGAAATACAAAACATAATTAGAAGCTATTTTGAAAATCTATACTCCAACAAAACAGAAAACCTCAACAGACTTGTTGATGTCTCTAGACATCAACAAGTTTCTAGAGACATATGAATTACCTAAACTGAACGAGGAGGACGTACACAACTTAAATAAATAATTTCAAGCCATGAAAGAGAAGAGGTCATCAAAAGCCTACCAACAAAGAAAAGTCTGGGACCATATGTGTTCTCAGCTGAGTTCTACAAAACCTTTAAAGAAGAGCTCATTCCAATACTTCTCAAAGTATTCCATGAAATAGAAGAGGAGGGAACCCTCCCAAATTCATTCTATGAAGCCAATATCACCCTGATACCTAAACCAGACAGAGACACATCGAGGAAAGAAAATTTCAGACCAATATCCTTAATGAACATTGACGCAAAAATTCTCAACAAAATTTTAGCAAATCACATACAAAAATATATTAAAAAGATAGTGCACCATGATCAAGTGGGTTTTATCCCAGGGACACAAGATTGGTTCAACATCCGGAAATCAATAAACATCATTCACCATATCAACAGACTAAAAGTTAAGAATCACATGATTATTTCAATAGATGCAGAAAAAGCATATGATAAAATACAGCATCCCTTCATGCTCAAAACACTAGAAAAATTTGGGGTAGTGGGAACTTTCCTTAACATTGTAAAGGCCGTCTACGCTAAGGCCATGGCCAATATCATTCTAAATGGTGAAAAACTGAAAGCATTCCCCCTAAAAACTGGAACAAGGCAGGAATGCCCTCTTTCACCACTTCTATTCAACATTGTTCTTGGGACTCTAGGCAGAGCAATTAGAAAAACCAAAGAAATTAAAGCTATACGAATTGGAAAAGAAGAACTCAAACTATCCCTATTCGCTGATGACATGATTATATATTTAGAGGAACCTGGAAATTCCACCAGAAAACTCTTAGAACTCATAAATGAATTCAATAAAGTAGCAGGTTGCAAGATCAATGCTCACAAATCCAATGCACTTTTATACATAAGTGATGAATCTTCAGAAAGAGAAATTAGGAAAACTTCCCCATTCACAATAGCATCAAAAAAAATAAAATACTTGGGAATCAATCTCACAAAAGAGGTGAAAACCTCTACAATGAGAACTACAGAACACTAAAGAAAGAAAGTGAAGAACACCTTAGAAGATGGAAATGTCTCCCATGTTCTTGGATAGGCAGAATTAATAATGTCAAAATGGCCATACTACCAAAAGTGCTATACAGATTCAATGCAATACCAATTAAATACCAATTAAAAGCCCAATGATGTACCTTACAGAAATAGAGCAAGCAATTATGAAATTCATCTGGAAGAATAAGAAACCCAGACTAGCTAAAGCAATCCTCAGTAGAAAGAGCAAAGCAGGGGGTATCGCAATACCAGATCTTCAACTCTATTACAATGCAATAGTAACAAAAACGGCATGGTATTGGTACCAAAATAGACAGGTAGATCAATGGTACAGAATAGAGGACATGGACAGAAACCCAAATAAATACAATTTTCTCATTCTAGACAAAGGTGCCAAAAATATGCAATGGAGAAAAGATAGCCTCTTCAACAAATGTTTCTGGGAAAACTGGAAAACCATATGCAATAGAATAAAACTAAATCCCTATCTCTCACCCTGCACAAAACTCAACTCAAAATGGATCAAGGACCTCAGAATCAGACCAGAGACCCTGCATTTTATAGAAGAAAAAGTAGGTCCAAACCTTCATCTTGTTGGTCTAGGATCAGACTTCCTTAACAGGACTCCCATAGCCCAAGAAATAAAATCAAGAATCAGCAACTGGGATAGATTCAAACTAAAAAGCTTTCTCTCAGCAAAGGAAACTATCAGTAATGTGAAGAGAGAGCCTATAGAGTGGGAGAATATCTTTGCCACTCATACTTCAGATAGAGCGCCAATTTCCAGAATCTATAAAGAACTCAAAAAACTCTACACCAAGAATACAAATAATCCAATCGACAAATGGGCTAAGGAAATGAACAGACACTTCACAGAAGAAGATGTACAAGCAATCAACAGATATATGAAAAAATGTTCAACATCTCTAGTAATAAGAGAAATGCAAATCAAAACTACCCTAAGATTCCATCTCACCCCAATTAGAATGGCGATTATCAAGAACACAAGCAACAATAGGTGTTGGCAAGGATGTGGGGAAAAAGGTACACTCATACATTGCTGGGGGGTTGCAAATTAGTGCAGCCACTCTGGAAAGCAGTATGGAGATTTCTCAGAAAGCTTGGAATGGATCCACCATTTGATCCAGCTATCCCACTCCTTGGCCTATAAAAAGGACTTAAAATCAGCATACTACAGAGATACAGCCACATCAATGTTCATAGCTGCTCAATTCACCATAGCCAGATTGTGGAACCAACCTAGATGCCCTTCAGTTGATGAATGGATAAAGAAACTGTGGCATATATATACAATGGAATATTACTCTGCCATGAAGAATGATAAAATTATGGTATTTGCCGGCAAATGGATGAAATTGGAGAATATCATGCTAAGTGAGATAAGCCAATCTCAAAAAACTAAAGGACGAATGATTTCGCTGATAAGCGGATGAGGACATATAATGGGGGGGTAGGAGTGGTTAGCGTTAGGGTTAGGGTTAGGTTTAGGGTTAGGGATAAGGAAGGTGGTAAGAATGGAGGAAGGAAGGACTGTGCAGAGGGAAAGAGGCGTGGGAAGGGTGGGGTGGAAGGGAAAAAAATAACAGAATGAATCAAACAACATTGCCCTATGTAAATTTATGATTTTTAATAAAAAAAAATTATGTAAAAAGAATTTTAAAAATAAAAAATTAAAACCAATGAGATAATTTTTTAGTCTTCTGTAGATTGTCTATGAGAAATCTTTCATCTTAGAACAATAAAACAATGCAATTCATCACATTAGTAATACAAATTTTAAATTTTATTATTCTACTACATCTTTTTTAAACAACGAGATTTTGTTCTGTTTTGATTCTTACACTATTTTTAAACAATGAGGTTTTTTTTTTCTGTTTTGATTCTTACATTATGGGTAATTATTAAAATTCAAAAATAATGGTCATTAACAATAAAACATTGTCAAAAGAATACTTAGAGATCTCTTTCTACAGAAATTTCTATTTTGTAATATTTGACAAGTAATATTATCCTGTGTAGAATATGTTATCAGTACTTTTTATGTTTGTGCCTTTCAAATTTCTATGATGGAGATACTGTATATATTTTAGTTAATAGTCTTCCAAATATTTAATATTTCATACTATGTTCATTGAAAGACATACTTTCATATTCTTAATGTTAAACTAAAGTTGCATTGTATTTACCTACAAAACTAAATCACTTCACTGATAGTTGAAATTAGGACCCAGGGTTTTTACAAATGCACCAGTTATTTATCATTTATCATGCTATCTTTTATAGCATGAAATGAATTGTAAAATATTACCAAATGATGACCCAGTAATGATTTTCTTTTCCTCCTTTACCAAAATGTGCCCATTCTTTTCCTTTTATTTCAGGAAGATATCAAGGGAGAAAGTCCTTTCCTGGATCCGGAATTTCAGACTCAGAATTTGTGAGTTGCTGAATCAATTCTCACCAGTGAAGGAAAAATCTGACCATCACAGTTCTGGCTGTTCTGTTATGAAGTTAAATACCATGAGATGAACTATTTTGTACTGTCCAATCAGAATCCTCTTTTGTCTCTAGGGCCAGTTTCTTCAGTGGCCAGAGAGAGGTCAGTTTCCTAGGCCTGCTAAATGCTGTAGAGATGGACCTGTTTTCAGGTTGTCACCTATGGAGGGGGGATCTCTTTGGAAAGAAATGGAAAATTTTCCAATAAATTCCAGGGACTTAAGAGAAAGGACAAGATTCTTATAAAGTGAAACCTGAATTTTAGCAATAGAGAACAGTAAGTACTGGGCCCTTGGGAATTGTCATAAGTATTTTGCATTGTTTTTTAAATCATCTACTTTTCTTATGTAATAAAAATATGGAATATAGGAAATGCTAATGGACCAATGACAATCAAGTAAATGAGGAGCATTATCTTCTCTTACATTGTATGTGAGGAAATGAATATGGTCCTTCCGAGTCTTATCTCATGGAATCACCTAGTACTTTACCTTATTAAGTATGATTTTGGAAAAACAAAACAAAACAATGAACAAGTGAAGAAAACAATTCTATTTTATTCAAGTCAATGGGCCTATGAACTTTAAAAATTTAGTAGAAGTACTATTGTCTCCTTTACTAATTTGCAGAAATTGTTTCTAACACTAATTTAATTATTGTGCCCCTTCAAATGGGTTGAAAATTAAAGTGATTCTATAAGATAATAATTGGTATTATAAATAATTTAGTACTACAAGAGCATAGTTATTGCTTATCAACTCCTTGCCATGTTTCACATAATGCATTGTGCACTTTAAATGAATTACATAATTTGATTCGCACAAAAATCTTTTTAATAATTGCATTTAAAAGATAAGAAAATAGAAACTCAGATCATTTAAGTCATATACCCCAAAAATGCAGTAAGCAATTGAATTCTAGTCTATCAAACCAAACCCTGTGTTCTTAAACAGTACATTATGATGTTTTCTAACACAGATAATATAAGGTCCTTAATAATATCTTTTCTAAATAAGGAAATACTTTAGTTAATTTATACTGAAGAAAGAGGGTTTTTCAAAAATTCATTTTCTGAATAATTGCTTAAGGTATTTTATTTAGTGTGTTATGATGAAAATATTTCTAAAGTATTCAAGTTTATTTCCAGGCCTCAAAAACATATTTACTACTTTTAAAATGAGGTAGGCTATAATTCCAGTCCAGTAGAAAACCTGACTAAAGACATAAGTAGAATACACAATGGGGACTGGAGGGAAAGAGGGGGCATGTACATACGTGAAAACAGCACAGTGAATTCCACCATCAGGTACATCATCCATAAGAATGGGATCCTAAATAGAATAATATATAGACATGCTTGTATAATTATATCACAATGGAGTCTGTTGTCATGTATAATGAAATAGACCACAAAAAAATAAAGAAAGAAAGAAAAAGAGAGAGAGACAGAAGTGATGGAATTTCGTAAATGTTCACTTTAATTGTAAGAACAAGTCTTGCCATTGCCTATTTCTTGTTAAGTCAGTTAACAGAATGTCAGTGTATGCCCATGGTACTTCTCTAGAGAAAATGAACTCCTGGAGAAAATAAGTGATTTTTTTCATCATCAAAAAGTCATTTTTTCTGAAGCTAATATTTTCATAATAAAATTGTTCAACCTTCTAACAACCTTCTAACACCTCATTGCCATTTAATTTTCTTTACCTGGAACAGAACTATTCAAAGAATATTTTTAAAATTGATGAATTACATGAATGGATATTTTGCCTTAAATATTCAAAACTGCAAGTTTAACAAAAATGTGTAGTCTTAGGAGCATATAATCTGATTTTTTGGTAGTAGTATTTCTATCTAACATCAAAAAATCTGGATAGTTATTACAAAAACTCAGAAAAGAAGCACTCAATATTTGACTCCTCTCATGGGTACTGGATTTGTAAGGTGTCTTTCTCCACATGATTCCTTTTTTGTTAGACAATTTGTGCCAACTTTTATCTATATTTATTGCATACCAAAATATTCAGTACATGTATTTTCTTTCTCTAGAAGATCCTCCAGTCTATTTCTGCAACATGGTGAATACAAGCATAAATTCCAAACCCTGATATAAGATGCATAGGGAGTCTGCCCTAGTTTACAATATTCTCCTATTTGAAGTGTGATCTCTTTGGCCCCGGAATTCACCACATTTCAGTTCTTCAGTAGGTGAAAATAATGCATGTGGCTTTAAGAGCTTTCATATTTACCATTTTTAATCATCACTTTCTTTTCCTTTTTTTGTGGTTCAAATTTTAGTTATTGGTTCTTTCATGTGAGGAAGCAAATTCTTCCAATTTCACTTTATTTTCAAACAGAAATGATTTGCTTGCCAAATAAAACTTGATTAAAACTTTATTAAATAAAACATGATTGTATTTTTACTGAAGAAATTATTGAAGTCTTACTAGTTCTATAGTTAAGAGAGTCTTATCTGTCTGTCTATAATTTATTATTCACATTTTATTAAAGCCAGTCAACCAGGTCACAAAAGATAATGCAGGAAAATGGAATTCAGCCCATTGCTTGAGGGGATGAGTATGGCAGAAAGGCCACATTAACATACTGCCAGTTTTCCTGTTCACTTGTCCTTTAAGAGAGCTAAGGGGCTAACTTACCGATTGGAAATTAATAACTATAGTAGAAAATGTCGGTAATAATAGTAGAAAGTATTTATTTTTACCACACTTAATATTTAGAGGTCACACAATTAGTCAGTGATAAAGGCATGAATCCATTAGTGCCACTGAGTTAAAAGCAGTTTTTAATTAGTTGTGAATTAATACGTCAAGGGAATAGTCATGTATAACATCACAGCAGGATCACAGTGAGTATACTCTGTAATGAACAATTTGATTTATGTAAGTATTGCACTAAGATCCAGTCAACACCAATATAACAGTCGTGGTTAAGAAATTGGGATAAAAGTAAACAGGCTCAAATTAAGGGTTTTTGCATTGAGAATATGATTGTATACTATGTTCAGTCTCAATAAGGACCTCATTGGGAAATATTACATTTCATGTGGGAGGAATATCAATAATTATAGTATTACAAATTATGATTAAGCCATAATAAAGAAAAAATAATTTTGAAGGTGAAGTAAAATTATTTTAACTATTGCTTGAACATATACGGCACTTTTACTTTAACGAATTAATAAGAATTAAAAAGCATGGACCTCTATTAATAAATACATTTTACTTATGATTTTCCTTATCTGTGTTAATTGAAGAAATTTTAAATGAGATAGCTCTGAAACAGTTGGAAATGTACCAACAGAAAATCTTGATCAATAAAATAATAATGTGAGAGCAAATTTTAGTGATGTGTTTCAGTTGGTGAATTAACCATAAGTTTTGAAAGGAAGCCAGATGTGTGAAATCAATGTCATATCTGTTGGGACATTAAGCCTCTGAAAGACACTAGTCAATAATTATAATGAGATGGAAATAAATTACAATGATGTTACTGGTTGTGGTAGAGATTTCTAGAAATACTTCTAATTCTTCATCCCTTTCTTGATACACAGAAAAATATGAATCTTAGGCCCTTTACAGTGAGGTAATACCTTGTGATTCAGTTTAAGAAATCAACATGATTTGATGTAATGTTTATCTTCCTGACTAAGGAAGAAGAACCCTATTTCTCTCTGCAAGTCATATGTAAAGATTTTCTATATAACAAAATGAGAGTATATATGTCAGTCAGGTTATCTGACATACATGAAATACAACTCTATTTGTGACAGAGAAAATAATGGTTTATTTATAAGACCACTGGAATGTTAGCTTATTCTGATTAGTAATTGAGGAATAGTATTCAGTGGTCAAGGCATTAAAAAAAAAAGAAGGAGAAAAATAAGAGAAAGGCCAGAGAAATTATCTTAGGATCTGGGGTTAAGTATTCATATTTCTGGATGATGTGTAAGCAAGACTTTCCAATATATAGCTGTTTCTTCAAGGTGGGAGGATGAATGATTACTGGCTTCTTCCTCAGACAAAACCACTAGTGGTAATATAACAAATCAATTGATCTATCTATACAAACATATATATGTATGTATGCACATACATTAATTTTTTAAAATTTTTAATTAACTTGTTTGTTCTAATTTGTTGTACATGAACTTATACATGAATGTATAAGTAGAATGAACTTATACATTTTGATAGATCATACATAAATGGAGTGGAATCCCTCATTTTTTTGATTATACATATGGTAGCATCGCTGACATCTCTGAAATTATTATATTTTATAATAAATGTCATAAAATACAATATGTCCATAGCTTAATTATCATTTTCTTTAAAGCTGCATCTCACAATCAATAATGATTTGTTAAAATACATTAATGTTGGTGGTTTGTCTCTAATATTTATGAAAATTTATGTCTTATTGATGTCTTAACATATTTATGACTTAATTTATCTTATTCATGCCTTAATTTTTCAGTCCAAATTTGAGAAGATTTAAATTTTAAGTAATTAGTATCAGATAGTATTTGCTTATGTACCTATCTTTTTAAATTCTGAGTTTGCAGAAAATCCTTGGCAGAAAGTATCGCTCATTTGATCTATTAATAAGGAAGTGCATATTGCAATGGACTTTTTGGACTTTTTTACCTAAATATAATACAAAAAAAATTCAGTGTGATGATTTATATGTCTTTAAAATGTTGATCTTGTAGTAAATATATGTGGCTTATGGAGATGCAATATTCAGATCTTGCAAGATCCTCCTTCAGATTCCAGTAGTGTGGCTAACAAGGAGATGTTCACGTTTTCATGGTCCACCTTACCTTTAGAGCAAGGGTTGCACTATTCTAAGGGTAGCCCCTAGCCAATGACCATGTTAGTGTCCTCAAGGTCCAACCATTGCTACCCATGGGAGATTCATCTAAAAAGGAATCCCTGCTCTGAAGCTCCTCCAAAGAGCACAGAGAGACTTTTCTCAAGTTTGTGTAATTTCCACTCCTGCCTAATTCCTGTTTTCTATCCTAGATGTTACAATTCATTGGAACTTCTGAATGCCTAAAACAAATTTCAAATCTGTTTCTTAGAAAATCCAAAAGGAACAATATGGATCACAACAATCAAAAATAAAAGTTTATTTACTTAACTTTTTTTGACTGGAAACCATCATTTTAGGTAAGTTTGGCTATATTTTCAGATTCTTTCTCTATTCCCTGTTTTTGAAATATAAATGTGTATTCATAATGATGTGAGCCAGGAGTATAAGTTTTATTGAGGTAATGAACTGCTAATAAAATAATGATAGCTTTTGGAGTATATGACAACTTTTAATCAAGGAAATATGACATTATTTGAAATACATATATCAAATTACTCAATATGCTGTATTTTACATTTAAATGCCTGGGAGTTAGCAAATATTTATTACAAAACAATTTACTCTGATATTTATGTTCATGAACCAACTAACTAACCTATTTCTCAACATTCTCACCTATAATAAAGACAATTTAACAGCTATCAAAGCTTCTATGAAGATAAGGTAAGATAATGAACATGAGATGCTTTAAATTTTAAGCATGTAATTCCTTCCAACTTTGCAAAGCAAGGCTTAAATATAGCAAGTAGCAAATATAATGATATATAACCATTTCCATGCACAGAAAAGACAGCTATGAATCATAGAATTACTCTAGAGAACCTTCATATGACCTGAGATTCCCACTGAACATAACATAATAGGTGACCATTGTTAGTTAGATATCTATATGAAATGGCAAATGAGAATTGTAAACCCAAACTCCTAACTTTTGCATTTAAAGCCTTTTAAAATCAGATATGAGCTTACTTTTCTAAACTTATTTCAAGGCTACAATAATGTGAATTCTCAAAAGCAGTCAATTTTCAAAGTAATTTTTGGAATTTTCTATTCTGTCTTTACATATATATTTCTATCAGAGAAAAGTTAATTGGGTGGTTTCCCTGACCAGGTTGGTGAACAATCCAGGTATTAATAGACCTGGAGGTGAGGATAGTAAGTGTAGTTAGTAACTTTCCAGAAGGTGTTGAGAATCTATCATCCACATTTGATTTAATTTCCTTTGTATATATGTTCTGTAACAGGCATAATCTCCTTCTTGTTGATCCCCCACAAAATGAAGATATACAAATGCTGGTCAAGGAATTCAAAATAAGTGTTTTAATAAAGCTCAAAAACTCCAAGAAAATACATAGAAACAATTCAGTGAAATCAGAAATGAATAACTAATCCATACTAGTAATTTAATGGAGAGATGGAATTAAAACAAAAATAAAAACAAACAAACAAACAAAAACAAAGCCAGTCATAGTGGTGCATGCCTGAAATCCCAGGCTCAGGAGGTTGAGATATATTTTTAATAAAAAGTGTTGGGGATGTGTCTCAGTGGTTAAGTGCCATTGGGTTCAATCTCTGGTACAAAAAAAAAAAAAAAAAAAAAAAAGAAAATGAAAAATCAAAAAAGAAAGTTTCACTACATCAAGACATTCTGTAATCAAACTGTTCAAAATTAAGGACAAAAATGGATTCTAAAAACAGCAAGAAAAAGAAGCAAACAACATAAGGGAATTTCAATCAGGATAGCAGCAGAGATCTTACAGGCAAGGATAGCGAGGTATGATCTACTAAAAATATTGAAGGGGAAAAAAAAACTATTAAGCAAGAATACTGTATAAAACTGACCTTCAAAAATGAAGAAAAGATAAAAACTTTCCAAGACAAACAGAAGTTTAGGGAGTTCATCACCACCAGACCCATCTTAGAAGAAATACTAATGGGAATTCTTCAAGATGAAAGAAAAGGATGCTAATTAGTGACATAAAAATAGACGAAAGTATAAAACTCACTGATAAAAATAAGCCCATAGTCAAATTCAGAAAGCTCTGATGCTATAATAATAAGGTATAAATCACTTATATATTTAATAAGAAGGTTAAAAGACAAATGTGTTAAAAATAATAATAGATACAAAAATTTATCAAGAGATACTCAAAATGTACACTGATGGATAAAAATATATAAATGAAGCTGTGAAATATGGTCTATGATCTGAACGATGGACAGAAGCATAGCAAGTAAAGATCTGGATAAAAATATCCGGAAGTAGGGAAAAGCAATTTCAAAGACCCCGAGGAGGACTAAATTGATGTGTTCAACACTATAGAAGAAGAGAATATCTGAATTAGAATGAAAGAGGAACAGAGTAATATGAGATGATGTGTGAGAGGTGGGTAAGTACCTATCTTGGTGCTCTTTATAGTATATGATAAGTATTAGAATGTGATCAATTGATAAAATGAATATTTATTAAGCACCATGCTCTGTTAGATGAAACATTATTCTGACAATTATTAAAATTGTAAGTAAGGAATTATTTGGAACTCACACAATACATGTCAAGAAAATAGCAATATGAGGGAATGCACTCAATTCTGAACACTTATAGTCAAGAAGTAAGTTAGAGTGGAAGTGGGGGAATCATTTTATTGAAAATGATTAGCAAGAAACATCAAGGGTAGGGGAATTTCTGCAAACCTGACCTAACAGGATTCTTGCTGAAGGCAGGTCAGGATAATGAGATCACTTAGGGAATAATAATAATTAAAAAAAGAGGAATTAGATCAGATTCGCAAGGAAATTTGATACAAAGCATAAGAAGATTCTCTCCAAAATGACCTAGCATGATTTCTACTAAAAGTAGACTAGGTAAGGATGGACACAGAAGCCCAAGATCAAGGCCAAGTCAAAAAAAGCATGCATTGGGATGTGATTAAAATCTGGTCAAGGGAAGAGTCTTTATCAGAACCATCAGAAGTTTGGGACATGTCATAAAATATAATATCCCAAAACCTTCTTCCTTAAAGAATTTACAATCTCATGTAAGGAGGTAGAAAACTTGGCTTTCACTGAAAATGTAATACTTGAGAAACACTTGTAAGAGGATATGGACTTAGCTATATAGGAATCTGAGGATAGTTCTTTTCTTAGTATAGAGTAATAGTCAGTGTGAAAGCAGAAGGATGAAGGAAAGATCTCACAAAGACCTGTAGCACAGATTCTTAAAGGATAGTGATGTACATGCTAATACACATAGAATGTGCTTCAAATGCAGATTCTGGTTCAGTAAGTATAGGAGGAAGATCAGATATTTGGAATTTCTAGTAAGTTTCCAGGTGAGGGAACAGGGTGCTGTTTATTCATGGTCTAGACTCTGAGTAACAGTAGGCTATGAGTATGTAGAATGCATTGTCATGAGTTTATTTCAAGTAAACTAAAAAGCTTTCTCTCAGCAAAGGACACTATCAGTAATGTGAAGAGAGAGCCTACAGAGTGGGAGAATATCTTTGCCACTCATACTTCAGATAGAGCACTAATTTCCAGAATATATAAAGAATTCAAAAAACTCTACATGAAGAATACAAATAACCCAATCAACAAATGGGCTAAGGAAATGAACAGACACTTCACGGAAGAAGATCTACAAGCAAATAAACAAACATATGAAAAAATGTTCACCATCTTTAGTAATAAGAGAAATGCAAATCAAAACTACCCCAAGATTCCATCTCACCCCAATTAGAATGGCAATTATCAAGAATACAAGCAACAATAGGTGTTGGAGAGGATGTGGGGAAAAAGATACACTCATACATTGCTGGTAAGGCTGCAAATTAGTGCAGCCACTCTGGAAAGCAGTATGGAGATTCCTTAGAAAACTTGCAATGGAACCACCATTTGACCCAGCTATCCCACTCCTTGGCCTATACCCAAAGGACTTAAAATCAGCATACTACAGAGATACAGCCACATCAATGTTCATAGCTGCTCAATTCACCATAGCCAGATTGTGGAACCAACCTAGATGCCTTCCAGTTGATGAATGGATAAAGAAACTGTGGCATATATATACAATGGAATATTACTCTGCCATGAAGAATGATAAAATTATGACATTTGCAGGCAAATGGATGAAATTGGAGGATATCATGCTAAGTGAGATAAGCCAATCTCAGAAAACTAAAGGACGAATGATCTCGCTGATAAGTGGATGAGGACATATAAGGGGGGTAGGAGGGGTTAGTGTTAGGGTTAGGGTTAGGTTTATGGTTAGGGATAAGGAGGGTGGTAAGAATGGAGGAAGGAAGGACTGTATAGAGGGAAAAGAGGGGTGGAAGGGAAAAATAACAGAATGAATCAAACAACATTGCCCTATGTAAATTTATGATTTTTAATTAAAATTAAAAAAATTAAAAAAAAAAAAGTTTACCATCCTTAAACTTTTCAAATGCTGGCAGTTCTCTAGCCCTATGCCTCCAGAATCTATCATCATCCTACTCTCCTAACTCTGGTTTCATTAACATTAAAATGCCAACCCAAAATGGTTTAAGTGGAAACAGGTCATTTCCTATAATTGAGCTGCCTCCATTAATCTCTTGATCTTCAAAGACTCAAGGGACTTCATAATTTAATAGTCTCTTTTGACTCTGCTTTTCTTTCTGTTTAGTTTCCCTTTCATGTAGTCTTTCTTCATAGAGTTTCCCCCTAGCAACTAAGACTCATATCAACATAGCTCAAAGTTCATGAAAAGAGACGCTGTCCTCCCAATATTTCCAAAGAACTCCTGATGAAAGTGCATTTGATCAGCTCAGATCAATTCCCCAGAGATCAGAGTTTGTGTGACTGTCTCTGGTATGCAGTAATATTAGGGCATGGGAGTTATCCCTAAGATAATTGCTATCACTAAAAAATGGGAATAGACAAAGATAAGGCAAAAACAATAATGTCCATTACAAACCAGTAATGACTAAAACACATCTGGTTTTCAACACTATGGTGTTAGGAGAATAATAACAAAGTTCAATGAGCTTAGATGAACACATCTTTACATGATATGGAAGCCAAACTCACACACAAAAAAAATGGTTGAATAAACATAATGTGCTAAAAGATAAGATGAAATGAAAACAAAATAAAAAACAAAAAAAATGGTCTTTACTATTTACAAGGCAATAGGAGAGGGGAAATTTACATTATATGCATGTTCACAAAAAGAAGTAACAGGTAAAAGCTAGTAGTTTGACATTATATAAAGGTAGATTCAACTAGGATATAAGAAAAATATTTTTATGAATTAGAACATTCTCTGAGGTTCCCATTTATTGAAAATATATTTTTTCTGAAGATACTAGAAATCTGAATTCTATATAATGTGTTTAAATGGCAATGATTGAATTGTTTCAATCACTGTAAACAAGTTTACAAACTCAGGTTTTAAATTACTACATGAAAATAAGAAGAGTAAAAGAGAAATTATTGAATTACTAAATCAATGCTAATCAGCTGTGAATCTTCTTGGACATGTGCCAAAATTACATGCACAGCTCCATTTTTTCACTAGCTTCCACAAGAAGCCCATTTTTACCGGCTGCATAATAAAGAAGTACCAGAGAGAAATCCTATTATGTTCCCATAAAATTTCACTAGAAAGTCCTTAGTAGCAGTCTGATCTACTACCATCCCTAAGTGATTCTGACCTGGGGTAGTGATTTTTAGTTAAGAAATAAATGTGACTCTTATTCATATTACCACTTTTTTTCACTCCTCTTTTCCTTCATTTCCTTTTCTTCCATGTCCTACCTTTTTACTTCTTAAATATAATTTTTCTCTATGGAGGAAAACTTAGTCCTTTATTTTCTCTTTCTCATTTTCTTGTTTGAAATTTCTTTTATTCTGAATGATCTACCGCTGTAGTTGTTGCCTCTACACGTAGGATTTCCAAATTTGAATCTTCATTCTTTAACACTCCCCAGTACTCCAACTCCAAAATTTAAACTCAGGATGTACTTTGGCTTCAAAATTTGTCTGTCTGGATGTTTAAACTAAACTAATTCTCATGAATTTCTTACACAAATTATTTTTCTAATGTACCTGCTTTCATTGGATGAAACAATGATGATTTGCAGCCTAAAACGTTTACAGACCCAGAGCATTGCTATCTTTTTCAAAATTGTGCATCCTGGGAATTTTTTTTTTCCTATTCTGTGACTCCAATATTTCTCACATGCTTATTCTCCTAAGGGTCATGATCAACATTCTACCTCAGATCCCCAGAGTCTCTTTTCTGGACTATTACGATATCCAATGACTTCATCTACAAGACTCATTTCTATAAGTTAACATTCACTGGCCACATTAAAGACTAATTAGTCTTAAAAGAATACATTTACTCTAAAATGCTGACTCAAACCTCTTCATTGTTAATTGTGTAACAAAACTCCTGAGTTGCTTATGATTCTATTTTTCTCACTTATTTTTTCTATTATTTAAAACAAATTAAAATGTTGTTCTTGTTTTGCTAAACAAAGCAAAATTACAACAAAACAACATTCAGTGCTATTTCATTATCCATCGCTTGGGTATTTCTTCTCACCCTGACAAAGTACTTCACAATTCTGAAAATTAAGATTTTATCATCATCACAGGACCTTCTATGAATTAGATGAGTCCTCAAATCTGATAATGTCATTCTCAAATTTTCTGAACATATTTATAACCTTAATTTAATGTAATTATTAACAGAGTTAATTTGTCTTTGTAGATTATAGGCTGAATCAGGATAGAGATAATTTCAGGCAATATTCATGTACTTAATGCACATAGCTAGCCTCTGTATAACCATATTTTTAATTTTAAAGTCTTCTCCACTAGTCATTGCAAGACTATGTATTAGAGTCTGGTGTTTGGTGAAAATATCTCCCAGGTGGGATCATAAAATAAGGTTTCATGAAATTAAATTCACACATCTATAGACATCTTTCCCTTAAAAACTGTACAATCTGTGTGGGAATGTACTCATTATCTACTAAAGAATAGATTTTAGCCAATTACTTTAAACTTCTCTAACAAGCTATTTTTCTTTTCTAAATGTCTGAAAGCTTCTCTGGCAAACTGAGATAGTATCCAAAAGGAATTGCCCAGTGGTGCATTGTCCTTTAATCTCCCTTTTAAGTGAGTGTCCTAAATTAAACCTATTCTATACTTAGGTAGAGAGAAAAATATACTTTTAAAATATAGAGACTGTATCATTAAAGTTCCAACCTTTATAATAGAGAATTTTAATAGATTTCCAAATTAAAGAATATGGATGTGATTTGAAGGGCAGTTGCTATATCCCAGGTAAGCTGTAGATATGTAAAAAATAGTGATTTATTCTTAATTTTACAAAATTAACCTAAAAATGACCAAATATAAGTAATCTTTTCAATTAAAATTCTTTCATTTACAGATTGGCAATAAAAGGAAATATAGATCTTTTTTTATAAATTTCAATAGCTACAGCAGTTTGAATAAATTGGAAAATATCCACTAATGTTAAAACTCCTTTTAGTTCCCTTTCATTAATATAAATTTGGAGGAAATGACAAATACCTTAGGCGTTTTAAAACCTGACAAACTAGTCTATGAAGTATATCACCAACATTTACTCTACTTATCAATCCTTTCTAGTGTAATACATTCACCTTCTATAATTATAATTCATCTTCTAAAATATGCCAAAAACCTCCCTGTAATTGATGGCTTAATGGAGGATAATATGTGCTCATGTACAGTGTTATAAATTAGCCTTTAGTCCATCATCAGTTATTCTGATCACCATAATTTGGAGATGATTTAATGCTTGACCTGTGCATATCAGTGTGCTGTCCTTCCATAACAGATCTCCCAATAGCTTTTTTCACTGGAAGAAGGACAAGGAGTGTTATTTGAAAGAATTCAAATATAAGTCATGAAAATAATAAACCATTTCTTGTTGATGAGGTATTAGAGTTAATTCCAAACAAGTTGGACCTAGATTCATTTAATTTATATTCAATATTTTTAATATAATTGCTCAATGAATTCTTTCAACACAATTTAACTAACTGTTAACTTATTTAGGAAGAATATAATATGTATATATACATACATTCATGCACACACATATATATGTAGATTCTAAAATAATTTGTAAATTGGGTAAAGTGTAATTTATGTGGAGTATATAAAATATATTCTGGGAAATATGTAATGGTGAGTTAGTTATGGTGGGATCATCAAAGTAGACCTAGGATGAACTACATGAGATAGGTTATCTTAAGCTGAGCTGTGAAAGATATGAACAGATATATAATGGATAATAAATTAAGACTTCCTAATTAAAATTAGGCATCACTTACCCAAAATACATATTGTGTTATCATCATATAGTAATAATTAATTATTTCTGGTATAGTTTTGTTTCTATGATGATTATTAAAAATGAAATTTATATATATATATATATATTAAATTTAGATTGAGTTGGAAGCTAGCATAGGGTGTTTTCAAAGTCAGAGGAAATATTAATTTTATGACAAGGACAAAATGTGTCAAGGTTCAGCAAATATAGATCAAAAAAATTAAACCTAACATGAAAAAATTACTTTGTTCAAATATCATGTGTTTTATTGATTTTCGGAATAATATATATGAAAGAATATAAATGAATAAGGGAAACCTCTGACTTCTTGAATTAAAAGTCCAAAATATATACACTATTGATGGAGATACTTATATGCTAATTTTATCAAGAATATAGAACACATCCATCCAATCTGACAACCAATTTAATTACTTGAATGGTGTTTTCAGTAAAATCCATTCTAGATTCCTGTGCTTCACCTTAGTTGATTATAAATTTTAAATAATTGGTGTTATTTGCTATAGACCACCTTGCACCATTTTGAAGGCCTCAGTTGCTCAAATACAAGGAAAGTAGTGAAAGGATATCATGTTACATTGCCAAAAGAAGATAATGATGTCCTTATTTTTGCATCTGTACTGTAACTGATGGGAGAGCTAAGCTTTGTTTTATCCATAAACCACATTCTCTCATATTTTTTCTTTTGTTTTGGAGTTAGAGTTCCTACTTAAAAGGGTTAAGCCAAAGTTATCATGATTCATATAACCTTCCAGAAAGTTCCATTAGGAGATCCATGGATTTGGTTCACTTGCCAGAAAAAAGAAAGAAAATAAAGTAATACAGTGGGACTTTGAAATAAGATTTATGAAAGAAAATAGTTTTGAGAAGGTCACAAAAATCTCCCTGGTTCAGTAGAATACTGAAACACAAATGGGAAAAATAAATGGCCTCAGTCTCCAGTTAGAAAGATAAGTCTTGACAGCATTTATGATTGACACTTTTAGTGTTCTGAACCTCCATGCCATTAAATTTGTCCTGACCACTTTTATAGCACTGTGCATGTTTAGGGATGACTACTTGAAATTGTTGCATTATATATATGTGTGTGTGTGTGTGTGTGTGTTTGTGTGTGTGTGTGTGTGTGTGTCTGCATGCTGGCATTGTAAGGGCCATCAACTTTTTAGTTATAGCCTAAAAGCAAACTCTGAAATTGAAATGGAGAGTATTTTTTAGTTTTTCAAATACTTAATTCCTTGGAAAAGTATGAATTTTTTCATAAAGTTTCCAAGTATAAAATGTACAGAAATATTGTATTAACATGTATATGAGAAAATTACTATATCCAGAATGCCCTGTTCATGAAAAAATAAAACTTTTAAAAGAAAACATCCAAAACTATTGCACTTTTGGTTTTAACTTAGTATTTTGTAGGCAATTCACGACCTTATCAGTTTACCTGTAACAAATATAACCGATTTAATCAATGTAATGTCTCTTTGTTTAAAACCTACTACTATAGATCATCTCCAACATACAAATAAATATTCCTTATAAAGTTCATTTCACAGTTTTTTTGAAACTTATAAAAATTGGACAGTGATTTAGGCTGTTTGGCTCTCGTATGCCTATACTAACAGTTCCTATCCTAATAGAAAAAGGCAACCAGATGACCAGTTTGATACTGAGCCTTAAGACAATGCATTGACAATCCAAAAATTAATTTGTCTTTTTTAAGCACTTGTCAGTGAGAGTCAAAGAGTCTTTAGCTGGAAGGCATTAAACATGATCGGAATGGCCTAGGGCAGGTTTTCCTTCAAAAGAAGAGCAGCAGGAAGAGGGTGTCAGGGTTGTTCTGTTTAATAAGGAAGACCACTCAAGGGGGCCAAAGATCAAAGAGTGAAATGTGGTTATACATTCAAGTTAATGTAATATTCTAGGCCTACTGCAAGATATCTTCAGTTTCTCAAATTCCCAATTCATGACTTCAGATATTCACTATTCATTGTGCCAAAAATTACTCTTGCTGCAGGATGGCAATATATACCTGACTATGAAAAATCACTTTAAGGTGCATATTTTACTTAAAATAAGAGAAACATGGTAAGGAGAGATATTTGAGTCTATGCTACTAGAATGTTTAATTCAATAAACATTTAATCATTATTTTTTTAAATTTTTTAACAATGCAGGTGATTTTAATAGTAGAACTTTATGGAAGAGCAGGAATCTCCTCAAAGTAGAACAAGAGGTTCTTAATGAGGAAAGCATATTTTAGGCCAAGGGAATAGTTACCATAAATGTGCATTAAATACAAATAAAAGCAATAGTATGTGTTTATAAGCAAGAATGAAGAAAAAAGACTTATGTGGTGGGGCACACGTCTGTAATCCCAGAGACTTTGAAGGTGATGCAGGGGGATTTCAAGTTTTAGGAAAGCCTGAGTAATTTAGTGAGACCCAGTCTCAAAACTTTAAAAAATGAAATTAAAAGGGCTGAGGATGTGGCTGGGTGGTAGAGTGACCCTGGGTTCAATCCCTAGTAGAGCAAAAATAAATTAATAAATTAATTAAAAGCAATGAAGAAAAAGTTAGTATCCCTCCATAGAGTGTCTTCCTGTCCTAAGAGTCATCTTATTTAAAAATTATAATCTGTATAAGCAAGATATTTTGAGTGTTTGACTTCTGAACCTCCAGAAGTAATTTTAATAATTTCTCAATGGAAAGGATGAGTTGGGAGGGGATAATTAGTATTCTGGAAATCCAGATGGAATTGAGCAAATAAAAGTGAAACAGATGGGGGTATGAGAGTCAAAAAAAGAAAATAAAACCTTTGGAATCACATCTTCCCTTGCTTAAAACAATTCCTAGCCCCTCATTGGCAGATTTTAAATCATTCTAACATTTCATCATATTTGATTTAGAAGGTATTGAAGGGAACTATCTGTGATAAGTTAGCAAACAGGAAATTATCAGACTATAAATTTCAAAGGGAGGATAGAATTTTGTTTTCATGCCATTTAGAAAGGGGTGGTATAATTAGACATATATTGTGATAAACATATTGGAAGAGAACTTAAATTACTACTAAAAGATGGATGGAAAGATCTTATACTGGTTCAAGTAAGAAATGGTGGTGTGTGGTTCATAGTGATATTTGTAGAGATGAAGAAAAGTGGATTGCCAGAATTTGAATTATGAATTGGTTTTAGAAATGGAAGAAGGCAGAAAAATATCAAGGTGACTGACAGAAGTCAGAATTGTTCAATAAGCTGAGTAATAATACAGTTCATTAAGGGGGGGAACATTGGAATAAGAGCAAGTTTGGAATGTGTGGAATGTGGATGTTAAATTCAATTTGGGTAATGATGTCTGTCTCATTTCATCATTTTTCATAACCCCCTCCCCCTCTCATTTCCTTCTACATAATCTAAAGTTCCTCCAATTCTTCTCTCATTCCCCACCCCCTCCACTTCCATTATATATCATCATCCACTTATTAGGAAAATGGTATGAATCTACATTGTGTACAACCATAGAAATGAAATGATGTACCCCATTTGTGTACAATGAATCAAATGCAGTCTGTAAAAAAATTTAAAAAATAATTAAAAAAATAAAAATAAATAAATTCAATTTGGGAAAATTTGAATATCAGATGTATTTGAGAGATTACAGAGAATTTGACTATGGTTACCAGTGTGTGTAACGGCCTCTAATTATCCTCACAAATGCAATTCACACAATTCATACCTTTTTGTAACCTCCCACATTGTAACAGAGTTGCTCTGTGACTAATGGCATTTGGAAAAGTAACTTCCAAGATTGGTTAGGATGTAAAGGTTGCAACATCTGCATTCTCTCACTCCCTCACCTTGCCCCACAATACACACAGTTACTCACACTGTCAGATGATGATGTTCATATATAAAGAACTGAAGTTTCCAGTCAACATTCAGCAAGGTATTGAGAGAACTTCATGAGAAACTTTGAGCCAGAATTATCCAGCTAGAATGACACACATAAACTGACACACTCTTAAGTCTTGGGAATTGCATGTTACTTAGTAATAAGTAACTTAGACTACATGGTTCCCACCAAGAGAAATGGGAATTTTGTTTGGTTCACTATTATATCATCAGAACCTAGAAGGGACCAGGTGGATAAATCTCTGTGAGCAATTTGGGTGTGAGCAATAACTTTATAGGTATACATGAACAATATTGCCTTGGGACATAGAATAGGAAGAAAAGAGAGCCAAAGACCAAGACTTAAAATATTTAGATATTGATAGTCAAGTGGAGAAAGGCTTCAAACCAAACTGAGAAGAAATATTCATGAATTCCAGGGGAGGTAAGTTAGGAGATTGCTGTAACATAAATGTAAAGCATATTTTAAGAATGAATGCATGGTAAACATATTGAGTGCTTCTCAGAAATCTACTAAAATGAATATTAAGGTATGTCCATTGGATTTTACAACATGGACCTATTTTAACTTTGTGGAAAGTTTTTATGGGGTCGGAGGTGAGCTTGTCACAGGTGGATTAAGATGTGATTGAGAAGCTGGGTGCAGTGATACATGGTTGTAATCCCAGTTACTCAGGAGGCTGACACAGGAGGCATGCAAGTTCAAGGCTCTACACTTAGGAAGACTGTGTCTCAAATTAAAAAAAAAAATATAAAAGTTCTGGGTAGGAAGTTCAGTGGTTGCTGGCCTAGATGCACAAACCCTGCATTAGAGCTCCATTAATGGGAAAAAAAAAAAAAAGAACAAAATTGGGGAGGGAGGGAGGGAGGGAGAGAGAGAGAGAGAGAGAGAGAGAGAGAGAGAGAGAGGTTTATGTAGTTCAGAGAGTTAAGGGAAGGAATATATAATGTTACACCAATTACATAATATTATATTATGTTGAAAATATAGGTAAGTAATATTAAGAGGTGAATTAGGAAGTGCAGAAGAGGGAGGAGATATTGGACAATTGAGGGGGAGGAGATATTGGACAACTGAGGGTATGATTCACTGAGATAGAAAATGTTAGATGTGTAGTAAGTCTAGTCAGTTGGGGACAATGAAAAAGTTGGGATTTGCTTGTTGGGAGATACTGATTCAAAATCCAGTTGTCAAGATTAAGTAGAAAGTTCAATGGATGGATCTGACACAAAATAAAGTTCAAAATAGGAATGCAAATGTAAGTATCTGCGAGAAATGAAGTCATTTAAACAGTGGACCCAGTAGAGGTGTATTAGAAAGCAAGTTTAGAAGGAAAAACTAAAATAAAATAAATATTCGTAAGGCAATCCTCAGCAGGCATTTTCAACAAAAGAATATGAAGAGAAAATTAAGGATGTTGACAAATTTAGACAGCCAAATATTGCATACTATATTTATAAACCATTAACGTGATGTAGCAATCTCTTACAATTCAAATACAGACAGTGGCCACAGTAATTTTAGAAGTTGCTGTGACTTCTTCATCAGTAGCAATTGCTGATAATATCATGTCTTATTACTACTGTTATTAAGCATCATGATATATTTTTTATGGTTATCATAAATTCAAAATAGCTAATAGAACCACTGGTAGTTCTTATTATTTAAATAAACACAAATACTATTACATCCAAGGTTTAGAAGTATATATTTGGAAAATGATTTAGATAGGAGTTGTTTCCTTTGCAAACTTACACATTTTGTGTTTTAAAAAAATGCAATTTCAAAGAATTCCAGATTCTTAGATTTCCTAAGAGTACTATGGCATAAAAGAAGAGAATAACTTCTAAATTAAAAGAAAGAGGCACACTTAATAATATAATGATAAAACCACATGAATGTAACATCCTAGAAGCCAAGTGAAGAAATTATTTCAAGAAAGGAATTGTCAACTCTATCAAATGTTGCTGTGTTCTAGAGTTTCATGTATTTAGAAATTGATAGTTGGCTAGATCCAATCCTTTATGACCTTATTAAGAGCAGTTTCAGTGGTCTAGGTGAGTCTAAAACCCAGTTGGAATCAGTTAAATGAGAATGGTTGCTGAAGAAATGTGGAGAATATTTATAGGAAGCTTTCTGTTTCTTTTTGAAGGGGAGTAGAGACATGGAGTCATGGAGAAAAGAAAAGTCAAGGGTCAAACAATATTTTTCAGTGTATTAGAATTAAAAGTATAATAGAAGTGGAGGTGGGAGGTATGTATTGAGGTATCATAGGGGAAATAGAATATTTGCAGGTGCAAAGTCTGAATAGGCAGGAATATAAGAACTTGGTTCTAGATTGAGGGATTGAATTTAGGTTTAAGTATGTTTCATCTATTTTAATATTAAGACTAATCTCAGTTTCTGTGGAATAATAGAGATAGAATGAGAGAGGGATATTATTTCTAGTTAGTGTCTGAAAAAAATAATAAGTCTAAATATTAGAAGAGAGATGCTATGAAATAATCTATGATAATTGAAGAAGTGTATGCCTAGGAAAATATAGGGAAAGGACTATGCAGTGCTATAAGCCAACTTAACTTTTACATTAAAAATATTAGAGTGATAGCAGGCACTCTGTTTATACAATTCTCAACAGATAGGATCAGCTGTGTAGGCTTAAACTGAGGTTAAGTTGAGAATTCACCAGAGAAGCAGCACCTAGGGAGAAATGGGCCTAGAAGTTCATAGGAAATGCAATAAATTAACAATAACGAATCAGGAGTGTATGCTGGGTGTAATAGTCAGGGTTCTGTAGAGTAACAGAATCAACAGGAAGTATAAAAATAAAAAGAAGATTTATTCGATTGGCTTATGCAACCAGAAGCTGGATAGTCCACAATAACCATATGCAGTCTACAGAGCTGGAAGAATCAGTAGCTGAAAAGTCCAAAAGGCTGAAGGCCCAGAACAAGAGGGATCAATGGTGCTACCCTAGTTCTAGACAGAAGGCGCCTGGAAACTCCTTGGAAAATCACTGGCAGAGTCTGCTTTTTAAGAGTGAAAAAGTGAGAGTCCAATACGCTCAGACGATTGAAGCAGCAATCAAGAACCATTTCAAGAAGAATTGAGCTTGTATCGATTGCTTCTTCCTTGTTATTGCAACTTTTATTCCATCCAAGTCACCATCCTAATGGGTGGTGCTGCCCACACTTAGGGTTGGTCTCCAATTCAGTTTGCTATCCAAGATGCCAATCATTCCTAGACACACCCAGAAGTCTGTTAATCATTGGCATCTCTTAATTCAATCAAATTGACAATTCAAATTAACCATTATGCTGGGTTAAAAGCAAAATTATGAAACAAGGAAGGTAATAGGAAATACATATATTGGTAATAGATAACAAGGCTAAATCTAAGGATTGATAATCCCACTGAGCAAAAAATGTGTTGTTTTGAAGGTACTAGATAGAAAGAGCTAGAAGGACTGAAAGTCTTGACACTGTAGTGAATCCTAAATCAAGACACTGGAGGGCCACTGTTACTGCCAATGATGAATTCTAGACTGTGATTATTGGATTGGGTAGCTGAATTGGAGTAAGGAAAATTATTATTGAGAGTAAGATGGCTAAATCTAGAGTGCTGGTTTTATCTTTTGCATACGCATTGGAGTTGAAGAGAGTATCAAGAGAAGAAGGTTAGAATGGAAAGAATTTGCTAAATTAAACTGAGTTCCAGAGGGTAAATTACAAAGGCTTTGGAATGAGATTAGTGTGTGACATTGTCCTCATTTAAATTAGAAGGAAGGCTTAGGTAACCATTGTGGAGGCTTAGATTCCTGATGGTGTTTGCTGATCACAAGCCCACAGATATGTGACTCATAAAGTAATTAGTCCTGCTGATCGCTGAGAGTATGCGCTGTTAAGCTCCCCTCCTTGGATTGTTCCTTGGTCATTGGAAGGTGGTACTGGGGCAAGAGAAGGATGGGTTTCCCTGGGAATCCTGCTGTGAGCAGTACCAAGGCCACTGGAAGAGGGGGTCCATTTTGAAATAAGCACCCAATAGCATCCTGAAAGACAATGTTTCTCAATGTAGTGATTTTGACAACTAATGAAAGAACAATGAGTAAGTTGCGTCCGAAAAATTTGACCTTCCTTGAAGTGTAATGAAGTTTTGGTTCTCATCATCTCAATATTATGCATACTTTTAGAATTCATTTAATCCTTATTGTGACAACAGTGCTCAAAAGTAAAATCTGGTATAACAGTGTATATTACCTAGGATCAAAATGTGAATTTTGTGTAAGTCAAATTGAATCTGCTAGCATGTCCTCATAAAAATAGGAGGACACAGACTATTACTTTCACAGACTATTAGAACCCTGTTTCTATTTAAATGAGACAATTAAAATAAATGTTAAGTAATGGACTTTTATTCCTTTCTTACATTTGATAAATTATTTCTCTTAAGTAGTATATTACTTAAATATGTAGGAGAAGCTATCAATGTAACTTTGGTTTCATGCAGCATTATTTGTTTTCCTGTTGTACACATAATTGTTTTGACTTATTTCTACTTTTTACTGTCACATTTTGATTTTTATTTCATTTGGTTGGATGCCTAAGCACTTGTGTTTTCTTTTTCTTTTAAGCAATACCAATATTTTATCTAGTTTCATCTCATCTATGTTTTACCTCTATAATTTATCTCTTTATCAAAGATGATTAGTAGGGAGTAAATAAAATGAAATGTACTGTTTGTAAGTAATAGTGGTTCTGAACAAATTTTGAAAACTGATTAGAAAAATTTTGGTGTCAAGTGAAAAAACATGTTACTTAAATTTCTGAATTGCTTTTTACCATATTTTCATTTTTTGTTAAATTCTTTTCTTAGTATAATGTGTATTCTGAAGATTTTATGATGGTATTCCACTTTTATCCTTGAGTGAATAGAGGGGAGTTTTACTATTAAATCACCTAACATGGTTATGGTATGTATCTGATAACCAAATTATTACTTATGGCTTACATACAAAATGACGTATTTCCAACCTTGATACAAATGATGTGGCTTACTATTGTCTTTTATTGTCACATAAAATATAAATATTTTAATTGAGAAAGTATACACATGGAAAACCCACATTATAGTAATTAATTTTTTCACTAATTTTACATCTTTATATTGAGAATTTTTCCTTAAGCTACATTAGGCAATATATGCTATATGTCAGGCAATATTATGATGTGGATCTGGAATGTCCTCCATAGGTTTGAGTGTTGAAGGCTTAGTCCCCAGTGCAGCAAGGTTCAGAGGAAGGAATTAGGAAGTGGATCACCAGGCTCTAAGCCCATTGATGATTTCACCATTGATGCATTCATAGTTTAATGGACTACTGGATGGTAGTAGAATCTAGAACGTGGTGGAATCTAGGGGGCAGAACCTAATAGAAAGGAGTAGGTCCTTGGAGTGTGCCTCTGGGATAACATATTGTTCCTGGTCCCTCTCTCTCTCTTGCACGCTTCCTTTCTGTGCTTCCTAATTTTCATGAAGTAAAAAATTTTCTTCTACCACAGCTTTCTGCTGTGAACTTTCTGTCTTACTAGAGCTATAAAAGCAATGAAGTCCACTGCACATGGACTGAAATCTCTAAAACTATTTTCTCCTTTAAGTTGTTTATCTTAGGAATTTGTTAACAGTAACAAAAAGCTGACTACTAGAGGCACTTTTATATTTTACTAAGGATTTTGCTTGCATTTTGCATTTTTGGTTCTTTGAGGTTTATTGTCTTCATACCATTATTTGAAGAAAAACCTTATGGTAACAATCTTTATATGGAAATAATTTATAACCCTAAACTATATATGTATATACTTTTAATCTATCACATATCAATACATACTGCAAAAATTAGCCTAAAAGATCTAATTGCAGTTTTTATTTTAAAACATTACCGAACAGATAAAATATATTATCTTTTAATTTAAATTAATGGTAGCACTATTTCTATCACTTTACCGGAGCAAAATAGCTTTATGGACATAGACCTAAAATGAAATAGCATAATTATGTACAGTAATACTCCCTTGAAATGTCTTTCATTTAAATATTTGGCAGGTAAATAGACTCGGGAATCAAAAGATACTAATAGATCAGTGATATGCTCAGTGAATAGGAAGTCAAACACAAGGGGTTTATCACACAGAACTTTAGATTTGTAAATGTCTTTGAAAGGTTTTATTATCTATTTATTATAAAGAAGAACTAGGTAAATAAGAATAAATATTCCCACTGGAAAATGAGACAAACATGTGATCTGATATTAACTTCTGTAAACTCATTTCCTGGCTACCAAAAGATGAGGTAGCAGGATACAATGTAAGAAGGTTCAGCTATAACCCCATATCATTGTCTTAAACAATTCAGTCTTATTTTCTCTAAGAATGACTCAGAATATTGACATAACAGTGATATGAGAGTATTAGAAAACTCAGACTCATTTAGTAGTTCAGATTCCTTAGGAAAATTCCTAATGTATAATTCTCAATTACTTGAGAAAAGTTAATAAGCCAATTTACTGTAACCTAAGGCAGTCATTTTCAAAATGTGCTGCACATTAATATTCACCTGAAGAGCTTTAAAATCTATTCAATGCCTAGGCTTTGAAGTATCCCTACTTGTGAGATCCAAACACTGTGACATCATGTTTAAAAATAATATTAGGACTGGGGATATAACTCAGTTGCTAGAGTGCTTGCCTCACAAGCACAAGGCACCGAAAAAAAAATAATAATCATTTCCCAGTTGATTACAATTACAACAATATTTGCTCTCCAGTGTCAGGAAGAAAATATAAACCAAATAGTCACTTGATCAAGACATGAATAGAATCAGAATCAATCAATTGGTCAACCAAAGTCCTCACCTACAGATAAACAGGAAAACCTTTTCCTAAATGCATGGCTAATCCTACATGTTATCTAAAAGATTACTGAATGAGAGTAATAATAGTGCTGTAGCTGGTGCTAGATTTAATCTCGTCCATCCTCTTTCCAACTATAGCTGATACTACCCTTGAGCCTTCCTGATCATTCTACTATAAAACAATTCTGGCCTTTTTTTCCATGAAAAGACTGGGAATGCCCAAATGTTGGTTTTGTGTTTTCTTTTCCTTTTTGTCCATTCTTCCTTTTCTTTTTTTCTTTTTTCTTTTTCAATATTGCTTTCATTTCCTTTGTGGATCATATGATTTATTTTGTCTAAAGTACCTTCATTCTTTAGACTACTAATTATCTAAGTATAAACTTTCAATCAACTACACTAGAATAACTTGGTTTAGAAATGCAGATTCATGAGCCCTAACAAAGAACAACTTCAAACACATTTCCAGACTATTGCCTTTTCTACATAACCTGTGTGAGAGGTGTTTTAGTCAGTTTTCCTCACTGTGACTGAAAGACCTGACAAGCACAACATAGAGGAAGAAAAGTTTATTTGGCACTTGTGGTTTTAGAAATCTCAGTCCATAGAAAGTTAATTCCGTTGCTCCAGGACTGGAGGCAAGGCAGAAGGTATTGGAAGAAGGGTGTGGAGGAGGAAAACAGCTCAGAACATGGCAATCAGAAAACAGAGATCTCTGCTCATCAGGGACAAAATACAAACCTCCAAGGCCTACCCCCTTGAACTACCTCCTCCAGCCACACCCTACTTTCCTACAGTTACCACCCAGTTCATCCATTCCAGTGGATTAATGCACTGGTTAGGTTAAGGCTCTCATAGCTCAATCATTTCACCTCTAAACTTTCTTTATTGTCTCACACACGAGCTTTTGAGGGGATATTTCATGTCCAAACCATAACAAGACGTTATTCTTATGCAAATGCAAAATGCTTCTTTAGGCATCCCTCATGCTGTAAATCTCATTTTGTGCAGAAGAGCGATCTCACTAATAAAAAAAGATTTGTATATAAAATTACAGGCCATTCTAAATGTCTTCAGTTTTCATCCTTTCTGTAGCTCAGTGTAACCTGTGTTCTTCTAAACTGCCAATCACAGTTCTCTGCCATCTGATTATTGTTCCCAGGTGTGCAGCCTTTGTGACAATACAGCTTTTGCACACCTGTTTGCTCCCCACTTGTTTTCCACTGATGATATATATATATAGGCATCAACATTTAGTGTTTCTTATCAGCAATTTCACATTCTGGCTGCACATTTAAATCAACTGGTATGGTTTTAAAAATTACTGATGCCTTAGCATGACTTCCTAAGATTACAATTAAATTGTTCTGGGATGGAGCCCAGAAAAGCCTTCTTTTATATTTTAACCTGAGCTGATTATAATAGGCGGACAGGGTTTAAAATGACCAAGCTACTTGTTAGTAAAATAGCTTGCAATTTTATCAAGAATTCAGGTTTTTGGTTCATTATGGTTTCAAGCACTGGGATGAAAATATAATTACCTAGGGGTTAAGTCATTATATATACATAGCCTTACTCTACAAATAACAATACTGGAAAGAATAACATCTCACAGTTTGAAAAGTCCTGTTTTCAAGCTGTTCTTATATCCGTCTTCAGAATTTATTGCCTAAGGCTTGCAGATGGTAGAGTGCTATTTAGAAGAGACACCCTGTTGGGAAAATCACATTACAATGCAATTAATAAACAGGGGAATTCCTTCTTCCACACCCTCTTGGTTATCAGATGAAAAAATAATGTATTGACTTTATGAAGGCTAACCAACCCTATAAATATAGTTAACATATAAAATGCATGAATATACGTGCTTTTTAAACAGATTTTATTACAGTAACATACAAATATGATGAGAAATATTTTGGAATATCTGGGTGAAGGTATCTGAGAAAGAGTTTTAACATCGTTTGCATTCAAATAATCATTTCAGTACCCTGTGGCAAGTATTTTTTCTTCCATATCAGATCAGAAACTTTTTAAAAGCAGTTACTTTGTTATTTTTGTTGGTATTCCATCTGACATATAAGCAGTGACCAAAGTGAAAACTTTCCATTTTCTGTATATATTCCTCTATTTTTACATTTTTTTGTGTGAATGTAGAAATTCAAGTTTTGCTTTTAATAAGTGTTGAAAAGAAATGCACAGGTTTTAAGTGATCACTTAGGTGACTTTGAACAGAACCAAGAGACCCTCATCTAAAATAAATATATTTCCTTTCTCTTCCCAAAGAAAATTCCCCTGAGCCTCTTTTCAGTCAGTTCCTCCCTATGCCATTATCTGATTTCAATCATCATAGATTAATTTTCAGTCCAGATTCATGCATTATGTATTCATTTTTGTCTGGCTTTTTTCCTTTACCATAAAATGTTTTAGATTAAACCGTGATGTTGTATAAATAATTGTTTGAGATTGACCCACAATATTCTGTGTGTGTGTGTGTGTGTGTGTGTGCATGAATGGTATCTGAGGTTGTATGCATTGATTTTCTTTTGTTTTTTGTTGCTTACCTATATTCCTCTGGGTAGATATAAATCATGAGTTGTTTGTCTATTCTCCTGGCTTTGGTCATTGGGATTGTTTCTGTATTTCTATGTTGTAAATCAAAAGAAGGCCTGTACATTCTCGAATGCCTACTTGATTATTTCATATGAATAGGCAAAATTAAATTATTATGTCAAATAGTAGATATATATTTGATTTATAAGAAATTGCTAAACCATTCTCCAATGTGATTAAGGAATTTTATATTTCCTCCAACAATGGACAAAGGAGAGAATACTTATGCTCCACAACAGTTTGTTTTATTTTTTGGTTAAACTACTCTGGTGGGTGTGAACTGGTAATTCATTACAGATTCAATTTAAATTTACATACTGACTATGTTGAACATCTTTTAAAATGCTTATAGGCCATTTGCACATATTAATTTGTGAAGTGTACGCTCAAGCCATTTTATATTGAGTTGTTAAATGTTTTATCATTGATTTGCATAAGCTTTATTTTATATTTTGAATAAAAGGTTTTATTCAGAAATATGTGTTGTGTTCCAATATGTGTTGGACTATATATAATGTATATGTGTATATATGTATAATGTATATATGTATATATTCCAACACATATTGTGTGTGTGCCTGCATATATATATTATATATATGAATACATATATTTTTTTATAAATATATTTACATATATATATATATATTCCAGTATCTGGTTCATCTATTTATTAACAATATTTGCTGAAGAGATATTTAAAATATTGTTAGTTAACTCTTCATTCATTTCGTTTTATAGTTTGTGCTTTTTGTTTCCCAAGAAAATACATTCCTATGAATTTTTCTTAAAGCTTTATTATTGTGAGTACTTTGATTTTTGGAGTGCTTATGGATAAGTGCATTTTATTTATTTCCTATGTGAATACCCGATTATTCAACATTTGTTAAAAAATTTGTTTCCCATTGAATTGACTTTGTATCTTTGTTGTATTCAGCTTCTGAATTTTGTACATGCTATTTAATTTTATTTAAATCAATTTATCAGTACAGATATGTTCTCTTCTTTTTTTTTTTTTTTTTTTTGGTGGGCCCTGTGTTTGAAGGCAAGCACTCTACCAACTGAGCTATATCCCCAGCCCTGATATGTTCTCTTCTTATGTACCTTTTTAGTAATTCATGAAATCAAGGAATAAAGTCCTTTAACTTTGATCTACTGAAAGACTTTGAAAGCATGATTCCCAATGCAAACATGTACAGAGGTGGGGTTTGTAAGTAATGATTAGGTCTCTGACTTCATCAGTAGATTAGTCCATTTGTTGGATTAATCCAGTGATAGCCTAATGAACTACTAGGTGTTAACTGTAGGCAGATGGACCATGGCTGGAGGAAATAGGTACTGGGGACATGGCCTTGGACTGTTTCTATCTCCAGATGCTTCCTCTGGTTCTACCTCTTTTTGCTTACCGGCTGCCATGAGCTGATCAGCTTTCCTCTGCCATTACCTTCTATGTGATGGTCTGTCACCTCAGGTCTAGAGCAATGGAGGTGACAGATCAAGCACTGAACCTCTGAAACCATGGGTCAAAATCAACTTTTCCTCCTCTAATTTATTCTAATCAGGTATTTTGGTCTTAGAAATTATTTGTAATTTCTTTCAAATTAGGACTACTACACATATAGAAATTATTACCAGATGTTTAACAGTTAGGCTTCTGTATTTTTCATTAAAAATTATTTTGGGCAATTGTTATTACAATTGTTTAGACACAAAATAAATTGTTGTATAAAGACTACAGTGTTATTAAACTCCTTTATACACTTTAATAGTTTGTGTACAGAAAATTTTTATTTTAACATCATGACAATATCTTCTATGAAAGAGGAGATACCTGTCATTTCCTAATGTTTATGGGCTTTTTTCTCTATCTTGCCTTATTTTGCTGACTAAATTGTTAAGTTGAACTTGCAAGAGTAGATATCTTGGGAGAAAAGTGCTCAATGATTTAATGTTAAAGTTTTTATTTATTGTAGGTACCCTTTATAGCAGAAGTATGCTTATATTCCAAGATTGGTGACAATGTTTTGTACCTAATAGGTGTCAACTTTTCAAATATTTTGGCGGATATTAAGATGATTAGTTGATTCTCTCATTTATGATGATAATTAATGGGAAACATTAATTTTCAATAATTAAACCAAACTTGCATTTCTGAGATAGCATAGCTTGTTTCTTATTTACTTATATAGTGTTGAATTTGGTTTGCTAATATTTTGCTAAGAAATTTTTTACTTTGTTTAGGGAAGATGTGCTCTGTAATTTTTCTCTGTAATATTTTTTGTGTCTTGACATAAACATTATTTTGGTTTAATAAAATGAGTCTTTCATTTAAATATTTGTTTTATATGTAGCACTTTGTTTTTGTTCCTTCTTCACTACTTTCCTTTGGGTGACTTGCATCTTTAGAAGTATTTATTACTTCTCTTATATTGACATTTGTATACTGTATACATGAAATTTTGGCTATACCTTTTTAGTTTGTTAATTTTAGTGATTTCCATAGATGTTACAATGTACATTTTCTATTTTTTAATATTAAAGCTTTAAATTATTTTGCAGCTTTATTAACAGTGCAAAAGTTTTACTCGGGCTTTATGCTTATTTTATTTTTGGTTTCTTATGTATGAATACCACATTTAATTGCTATGGTTGCTGTAATTATTTTTAGTCTTCTGAAAAATAAGGAAAATGGGCAGTTTTGCTTATTTCTGGTTATTTTCAATTCCCTGTGCTCCTCATTGATTTTCATTAATTTCAAATTCTGTAATTTCACTTCAGTCACAATACTTCCTCCAGTTTTTCTTATAGCATAGGTCTACCAGAGACAAATTTTTTTATTTAGTATTTTTGAAAGTTTTTTCACTAGACAAATAATTCTAATTTGAAAGTTCTGTAGTCTCTTTTAGAAATTTCAATTTTTTTCACAATATTATCTATTCTTTATGGTGAAAGTGAATCTTTATTATTATCATTTTTTTATTATATGTAAGAATGTGTTTTCCTGATTTCTTCCTTTAAAATATGACTTTAGTTTGAGCAGTTTATGAGGTAATATAATGGGTATATATGTGTGTGCATGTGTCCATAGAGATTCCATTTATTTATGTATTTAACCCTGCTTTGGTTTATTCAGTAAACATTTTGGATCTCTAAGTATTTTTTATCAATTTTGCAACTTTTTGTCATTATCTATTTACATATTTCCTTTTCCCTCTATGATCTTGCTTTCTCCCTTTTGAAATTCAATAATGTATGTTTGATTTCTTGACATTTTTTCATGTATTTTTATTCTCATTTTGTTTACTATTTTGATTTTCTATTTTTATTTTTGTTTGTATACTATCTCTTTGATAATTCTTCTATTTGTTTCATCCAGACATACATTAACATTATTATAGGAATATTTTTACCTGATATTTTTATTTCTAGCATATCTATTTGTTCATTCATATAGTTCTCATGTCTTTGCTAAAACATCCATGCATTCTTTTCCTTCTTTCCACAAAATTAGTTTTCATTTCAATTATTTTTTATTTAAATCTGGTGAGAATCCTGGCACCTAGGCTATCTTTGGATCTACTTCTAATGATTATTGCTGCTCCTCACTATTTTTTCTTGATTTTCAGTATGCTCATTAGGAATTTTGATCATGCACAGTAATTATTAGATAAAAGAATGTTAATGACTGTAGTAAGTACTATTCACCCTCCCAAAGGCCATGTCCTTTCCTATGTAAGCTGACAGTATGAATAACTTTATTGGTAGTTTAGTTGAGTCTGGGCTTTAAGCTTTAATTAGAATTGTACTACACTTATTTTAAATATTTTGATTACTTTTTAAAATTTTATTAATTTTATATTTATTACTGTTTTTACTCAGCTGTGCCATAGAAAACCTGAATTTATTTCTTCTATCTGACCATAATATTTACTCATTGATAAACTTCACTTCACTATCCCTCCCTCCTTCTGATAACCACTGATACACTCTCAACTTCAATACATGAAACTTTTCAGGTTCTGCAAATAAATGAGATCATGTAGATTATCTGTGGCTATGTCCTCTAGATCCATCCATGTGTTGCAAATGATGGGATTTCATGCCTTTTTATGACTGAAAAGTATTCCAATATGTATATATATATATATATGCATGTATATATGTGTACACACACACAACATATATCACAAAAATTAACATATTTCTTTTAGTAGTTTTATGTGCTAAAAACTCTCCCTAATTTTTTTTATGGTTATTACATGTTTACTTCATTGGTTATTGAATTAAAAATGATTATCATTATTTGAATTGATGTGTGACTTCACAAGGGGTGACTAATCAAACTAAAACATTTTATTTGGAACTAAAGTATTCATTATATGAATATTTCTGTTAAATATTATGACTATGGCACCATAAAAAAGTGATGTTGGATATGTTACAATTGAAATAAAGAATAAAGATGCATTGCCATTTGTTTAATACCTGTCCTTATAGGATGCTAGTTTAATGCCTTTTCTAACTAAATTTTTGAAGAATTCAGAATGTGTATATTGCTCATAGATCTATCATAATTGATTTTCTGACACATTTAAAAGTAAATGGAACACTGAAGTTATAATGCTGATACAAAGTGTGGACAAACCTGAATTTTTAAAAAGTGACATGTATCATCTTGTCTTTATATGTTCATCTGTTGATAAATATTTAGGCTGATTTCATATCCTGAATATTGTACACAGTGTTGTAATAAAAATAACAATGTGTCCCTTTGATAATACTGATTTCATTTCCTTTGGACATATACCTAGAAGTGTGACTACTGAATCATGTAATGTTCTTATTTTTTGTTTTCTGAAGAAACTCAGCACTGTTTTCCATATTGGTTATACAAATTTACATTTCCACCAATAGTATAAGAAGCCACCTTTCTCTGCATCCTCAACAGCATATTTTATTTTTTTTCTTTTAATAATAGCCATTCTCACCAAAGTCTGTATATCCAGCGTATATCATTGTGATTTTGATTTGCATTTACCTAATAATTAGCAATATTGAGCATGTGTTCCTTTGTCTGTTGACCTTTTTTTTTTTTTTTTTTTTTTAATAAATGTCTATGTAGGTCTTTAGCCCATTTTTAAATTAATCATTTAACTTTTGGTCTTGAGATGTTTGAAATCCTTTTAAAACTTCAGTATTAACCCATATATATATATATATATATATATATATATATATAGTTCACAAGTAATTTTTCCTATTCTGTAAATTGATTCTTCAGTCTGTTGACTATTTTCCTTGATTGAAGTAACTGTTTAGTTCTATTTGACATTTTCACTTTTGTTGTCTGTGCATTTGGCGTCACGTTCAAAATATATTTGTACAGTTCAATGTCCCTGAAGTGTTCTCCTCTATACTTATAGTACCTTCATTGCTTCAGATCTTCGATTTAAGTCTTTGATCAATTTAGTTGATATTTCTAACTGGTGAGTTCTATGGGTACAGTTGTCACTGGCTCTTTGCGGTACAAAATCCATGAATATTTGTCACCACCTGCAGCAACAACTTGCACGAGTCTTATGGGTGGTGGAGTGGAAACTGAGGCACTTCTATCTTTCTCTTTAGTGCACTGCTTTCTTGCTCGTTCATTTATAGAGGATAGAGGAAATGAGGTTTACTTGCTTTGAGAGGAGAGAGAGCGAGACCCTGCTTATCAGAGAGAGAGACTTTGCTTAAGAGAGAAACTTGCTACGCCTTAAAGTCCTCCATACGTCCACCTAAGGTGCCCTAGTGATGTGTCTCAGTTCTCCGTTCCGCGATCTGCCTTCCGCTGCTGCCCCTACTAGCTGCTGTGTTCTTTCTTCTGGCTTTTTTGCTAATGGCTGCTGTGGCGTGTCTTCTCTGGCTACTGCCGCACGTGTATCCTTCTTCTCCTGCTTTTCTGCTAATGGCTGCTGTGGCATGTCTTCTGCTACTGCTTTTCTGCTGCTAATGGCTGCTGTCCATGTTTTCCCCTCTGGCTGCTTCTAATGGCTGCTGTGTCTCTGTCTCGCTCCGCCTATGCTTATATCACCTCCAGGACACGGAGAGCAGGGCCTCGCCTCTTACGCAAAGATTAGGCGAGATGCTCCGAGCAGGCAATTAGTGCTCGAGAACACATGCGCATACATTGTGTGCATGGACGAGAAAATCACCTGAGTGTGCTTATGTCAATTAACCTCCTTGCTGCCAATGTGATCAGGCGCCATCCTGGCGTCACCAACATGGCACAGCCCCCAACATACAGTCTCATTCTTTTGCATCTGGATATACAGATTTCGTAGCACCATTTATTGAAGAGAATCTCCTTTCCTCATTGTGTACTCTTGGTTCCTCTGTATTTCTGAATTCTGTATTTGCTTCTACTGAACTATGTGTCTGTTTTAATGTTAATTACCATGCTGTTTTAATTGTATATTTTTGTACTATATTTTAAAGTCAGAAATTATAATGTCTTCATGTTCTTTTTGCTCAAGATTCTTTGACTACTTGGGAATTTTGTAGCCCCAAAGGAATTTAAGTTTGCCTTTTTCTTTCTGTGAAGAATAACATTGGTATTTTGATGGATATTGCATTGAATTTGCATATCACTTTGTATGGTAAGAAAAATTTAACAGCATTAATTATTCCAATTCATTCACATGGGATGTCTTTCAATTTATTTGGATCCCCTTTGAATGCCTTTTATCAAAGTTTTGTAGTTTTTGTTTGTACAGATCTTTCATCTTTTGGTTATATGGATTTCTAAGGATTTTATTTAGTATTTAGAATGTGTATGCTCTAGTTTTCATTATTAGCATATACAAATACTAATGATATCTTGTATGTTGATTTTGTATCCTGCCATTTAATGTACTTATTTATGCATCCAACATTTTTTTTTTTTTTTGGTGGAGATTTTAGAACTTTCTGTTTTCAAGATTACGTTGTCTTCAAACAAGGACATTTTCTCTTCCTTCTTTAAAATTTGAATTTCCTTTATTTCTTTACTTTTGCCTAACACATAAATAGGATTTAAGTGGTATGTTGGACAACAATGGTGAACATAGGCTAAGTTCTTCTCTTGTTCTAGATCACAGAAGAAATGATTTCGACTTTTCCCTGTTCAATATGATGTTAATTCTGTTTGCAGATATGGCTTTTACTGGCAGGCATGTCCCCTCTATAACTAATTTGCTGAGAGTTCTGTCATAAAAGTTTGAGAAATTACCCTATCAGAAGAGTAAAAAGAAAACAGAATAAGAAAGAATGAAGCCTCCGGGAATGGTAGCACACTGTCAAGAGAACTAAGCCATGCTTATTGGGAATTAACAAAGATAAAGAAGGAGAAATACAGCTAGGAAATATTGCTTATAAAATAGTTGATGAAACTTTTCCAAATCCAAGGGAAGAAATCAACATTTCGGTAGTGGAAGCACAAAGATCTCCCATTAAACACAACCTAAAAAAACGTTTTCCACAACATGTAGTAAACTTTTAAAAATCAAAGACATTTTGTTGATGGCTGATGATATTCCAAGTTTTTCATATGCTTGTTGATCATTTGTATTTCTTCTTTTACAAAGTGTCTATGCAGATCATAGGTCCACTTTTGATTGGATTTTTTGTCGTTGTTGTTAAATGTTTTGAGTTCTTATGTATTGTGAATATTAATTCTTTTTCAGATTAATAGTTGACAAATATTTTCTCTCATTCTGAAGGTTGTCTCTTTTCTCTGTTGTTTCTTTAGCTATGAAGAAGCCTCCTAGTTTCATATCATCTTTTTTTTGTCTATTTTTTCATTATGTTTCCCATGCCTTTAATGTCATATGAAAACTCATTGCCTATTTTAATGTCTTAAATTGTTCACCTTAGGTTTTCTGATAAGAGTTTCATATTTTTAGGTCTCTTGTTTAGATATTTAATCCCTTTTGAGTTGACTTTTGTACAAGGAGAGAAGAGTCAATTTCAGTATTCCACTTATGAATATTTAGTTTTCCAAGTGCTGTTTATTTTGAAGAGGCTGTCCCCAGTTACAATGACTTACTTAAATAAAACAAAATAAATAAATAACAAGAACTGATGAGAACGTGGAGGAAAGGGAATGCTAATATGCTAATGGTAGGAATGTAAATTAGTACAACCATTATGGAGAATGGTATAGATGTTCTCCAAAAAATTAAAAATAAATCTCTAATATGATCCAGCTATTCCAGTCCTGGGTACATTCAAAATAAATTAAATCAGTCTAATAAAGAGATACCAGTAGTTCTTTTAATGTGCATTTTTTGCAATAGCTAAGACTTCTGTTTGACTTCAGTGTTCATCAATAAATGAATGATGAAGGATAATGTGGTGATTATACACAATGGAAAGTTATTCAGCCATAAATAAGTGTGGAATCTTGTCATTTGCAGCAAAGCAGATGGAATTGTATGACATTATGCTAAGTAAAACAAGCCAGACACAAAAAGGTAAGTACTTTATTTTCACTTTCATATATGGAAACTAAAAATGTTGACCTGAATATATAATAGTGATTACAATAGGTTGGGAAGGGTGAGGGACAGGGTAGATAATAGGAGTCTGGATTTTATTAGTGCACATGGTATACATGTGTTGAAATACAATACTGAACCCCATTATGTACAATAATAATTGTTAATCAAAAATAAAATATAATAAAAAGGAAAACACAAAATAAATTTTTTTAGACTAGAGACAAAAAAATTTCTATGAGTTGAAAAGACTTTTAAAAAGTCACATACAAAGGAACCAGTTTTAAATATTTTAATGCTCAGTTTAGAACTTTCTTTCCAGTCTAAAATCTTTTTGGAGATTTTGAAGATGTGCTCAAGGTTCCAAACTGAGCTGCAAATTTTTAGAGTTGCCAGAAACCAGTCCTTGATTACTACCCTGTTTCTCGCATTTGTTGTTGTCTTAGACTTTTCTTTGCTATCCATTCTTACTCTCTGCTTTCTGAGCCCTCAGAGATACTGTTTCATTCTGCTGCCTTGTTTCAGCTTTTCTGAGTCTGTCCCCTACATTCCTCAGATAAAAATAAAGATTACCTGGGTCTGCTCTATAAATGACCTGAAAGTCATTTACATATACTTGGTGATGAAGTAGGATAAAATTTTATTATTATGTGGAATCTTGCTCTCTTGCAAGACATTTATTTTTATAATGTGTTTACTTATATGCACATTGTGAAAAAAAAGAAATACAACACATTAGATGAACTCATGGAGCATGGAGTGACAAAAAATCAGTACCATTTTTTGGACAAAACGCATTGCAAGAATTATGGTTTTGATATACAGGGTTCCCAAAAAGTTCATATATGAGGCCATGCAATGTTAAGAGGGAAACAAGAGGCTTAACACAATCAGAATTAATCAGTCCCCTGATAGGGATTAACTGAGTGGTAAATAAAAACAGGTAGGGTGTGGCTAAAAGAGATGGATCACTGGGGGTGAGCCTTTGGGGTTTACATTTTGTTGTGATAAAGAGCTACCTCTCTCTCTCTCTCTCTCTCTCTCTCTCTCTCTCTTACTTTCCTGGTGCAATGTGCTGAGCCACTTTTCTCTAAAGCACACTTCTACCATGATGTTCTACCTCATCATAGCAACTAAGGAATGGAGTCAGCCACCTACATGAAACTATGACCCCCAAATAAACTTTTGCTCTTCTAATTGTTCTCATCAGGTCTTTGGTCACAGCAACAAAAAAAAAAAAAAAAAAAAAAAACCTGACTAGAATAGCAAAGAACCACACAACTCTGTAAAGGGGTTTAAAGCATCATATGACTTAAGAAAGATGACTGGCATTCAGCTAGCATTTTGAGAAAACAAACAGGAAATGTATGCTCTAAAAATATTTTTTAAAATATTTTGTTTTAGATGTAAAATACCTTTATTTTATTTTTATGTGGTGCTGAGAATCGAACCCAGGCCCTCACACATGCTAGGCAAGCGCTCTACCAGTGAGTCACAACTCCAGCTCCCCTAAGAATATTTTTAAGGAAGAATACTAACTTGTTGGGAACAAGTTAATAATGCATTATTTGAGGGTAGATTTAAGTGAGATATTTTCTAAACCCTGATATTTGATTATTTCTTATTTATAACATTTAATTTGCTTTGTCATTACAACTTTGACTTTAAGCAGTTAACGGATCTTTTTGTATAACTGTGAACATTATCATTATTTAAGAAATCATTTCAGTGGTACTTAAAATCATATTTATTTAATCAACTATCAATTGAAGGAGATGATTAAAACTCACATTTAGTAAAATCTGTAATTATTTCGACATTTTCCTTAGATATCAGGTTATTTGGAATTCATTTTTAAAATACTCATTCAGACATTTAGGAAACATAGTGTGTTCTGGCTAAAACTAGTATTAACCATTATAGTGATCCTTATTTGGAAGACAGGTAAACATTACTCTAGATTAATTTTAAGAGATAGTATAATTATTCATTAGGTTTTTTTTACTAGAGCTGAGAAGACACAATTTGTTAGGGTCAGACCACAAAACCCTGACTGACATAATTTTAGTGGTTTCAGTAAATGGACACTTGAGTATTGCATGTTTTCTGTAGCACAACTTGGTATCTCTCTAAATGAAGAAATAGAGGAGTCCTAATTTTCTTTATTTACTTAAGGAGTAAAGGAGTACTACCTTTCTCATTTGAAACATACTTAAAGAACACAGAAAAGACTTGTGGAAAAGTAAGTCTTATGAAAGAAGAATGGCAATAAAAGACATTTAAAACTTCCATGAGACTAGGGTCACAATATTCATATATCTTTAAGTTTAAACTGAACCTGTGATATAGAAATTATATTATTGTCATTGACTTTACCTTGATAATAACACCGATCAAATATGGATAAATAGTTTTTGGAATGTAACATGATCTGAGGTTAATTGTAAAAACTTCAGTCCAAATATTTTAGAAGATAATTTTCTATATTTGTAGATTAAAAACAAATCTGATTTCCTAGGAAATCACAAGATAAGATTTGTTTTTGTTTTATCTGTTCTACTTATAGCAGAATTTGAGAAAGGCATATATTCCCACTGTCTTTCCCTACTGAATTATCCACTTTTCCACTTAGTATTATCTTTTGGGGATCCCAGTTTCATGAGGTGTAGAAATGGAGGGTCTCTCTAACAGGGCTTTAAATTCCTATGAATATAATTCTGATTTATATAAAAAAGGCTTTTACTTAACAAGATAAGTAGTGTTTTTATGACGAAATTTGTTTGATTTTCAGATAAAATGAAGAAGTGTAAGGACAGTCAGAGAATTAGTTATACAGGTTAAAGACTGGTGAGTTCACACTGTATGAGAGCAGAATGCCATGTAATGAACAAAAAAAGAAGATGAAAATTTTTAGAAACACTGTGTAATTCCAGAAAAGAATGTTCCAGAACAAAGACATTATGAAAGCACCATCAAGAAGGCCTGTGAGACCTGAGCATACTTGGAGTGACCCAAGTGTGTGCCTGGAATTTGCTGAGATGAGGTGTGTGAATCAGGGTGTGGTGAAACTAAGCTGGAGAAATAGAACCAACCTCAGTTGTTTGTCATATATCCTAATATCAGAGTGATCTACTGAAGGAGATTTCACAGATCTAGATAAAATAATCACATTTAATATTCAGAAAGAATACTTGTCTGGCTGGGATTGTGGCTCAGTGGTAGAACGCTTGCCTAGCATGTGTGAGACACTGGGTTTGATTCTCAGCACTCATATAAATAAATGGATAAAATAAAGGTCTATCAACACCTAAAACGATATTAAAAAGAAAAATACTTGTTTAATGATTCAGCAGAGGTAAATGAATTTTCAGAGAAAACCTTCTCTGTCCAATACATTGAAGATTCACCTATGAAATATGCTACATTTTTAAAAATATTATGGTTAAATGACAAGAAAACCATTACACAAATATTAAGAAAGTTCACTCCAGAAGGAGGGGTGAGCTACTGCTGCTACTTTCCCTGGAGGTGCCTGGTAGGATAAAGATTCCACAGGGGTCTGACTTGGAGTACAAAAGACAGAGCTTGAAACCCTCCACTTTTATACCCCATGAAACTGGGATATCCCAAAGATAATACTATGTGGAAAAAAGGAAAATTCAGTTGAGAAAGACAGTGGGAATATAGGTCTTTCTCAAATTCTGCTATAAGTAAAGCAGATAAAACAGGCATATCCTATGATTTCCTAATCAGATGACCACATGCACCTGAATTTGGTCCATGAATTTAAACCACCTGTGTTATGTAATGACCACAAATTAACATTTTATTTTAGTAGTGTCCCAAATTAGTAGTGCTCCAAGATGTCCAACAGAAATAAAGAAGTATATATCAAATAATCTCAAGAAATTTCTGTTAATACAAAATCGAACAATATGGACATATAATGCTTCTTTAAAAAATCATTAAATACATTAATAAATGAGTCAGAATGCTTAGAGGTAAAGAGAAGTAATACTTACAAAGCATAGAACTTTAGTTTATTTACTACTGAAAGTAAAAATAACTGAAACAGGGACAGACCTCAATGGATGAGTGACACTTTATTAAGCACTAGAGGGGCACATTTTTAGAAGAAAAATGGCAACTGGGTTCAAGAGGGGTCTAAGTTTTGTAGGGTTCAGTTAGACTTGAATTATTATAGAATGTGTTGGTTGGACAGTCAGGGGGGACAGTTGTGAAAGTTCAAAGCCCATTGTTATTGGGAAATGGTGGAAGTCCAGAGTCCTTTGTTTTCCTTCTCTCCCTGGGAGTTGTTCTTTTCCATATCCTTCATTCCAGACTCTGAAAGAGGGTAATGAACAAGGACATAGTATCACTTCTGGAAGCTTCCTGCTGAGAAGGAGCGAGGTAGGGGAACATCCCACCCCTTTTAGAGTTCTGGGAGAGAATACAGAGATCCTGGGATTGAGGCTGAAGAGGGGTATATTGCATATGAAATCCCTTTTTCGTGGTTTCAGAGAGTCAGACTGTGAGCACAGGAGGAGAGGTGGCGTTGACATGTTCCTGGGAGGCAGTTTGAGTTAAACAGCTTACCTTACTAAGAAACTGTTTCTGTATAAAATTAGTAATACAGCTGGGCATGGTGTTGCATGCCTGTAATCCCAGTGGCTCCAGAGGCTGAGGCAGAAGAAGGATCTAGAGTTCAAAGCCAGCCCTCAGTAAAAGCGAAGTGCTAACAACACAGTGAGACCCCGTCTCAAAACAAAATAAAAAATAGGGCTGGGGATGTGGTTCAGTGGTTGAGTGCCCCTGTGTTCAGTGCCTGGTACCACTCCCCCACCCCCTGCCAAAGAGAAAGAAGTCTGGTAGATTGCCAAGAGGAGATGAGAGAGCTGGCCATTTAGGTCCCACAAGTGGCTTAGATTTAAAAACTGACACTTTTAATTCTTTTTGGTCTCAACCAGTTTTAGGCAATCACCTCAGCAAGCTCTGCAAGCCTTGGAGAAATAGAGATCTGGCAGTAGGGGAAGGGTAAGCAGGCCAGGTCTGGATGCAGAAAATGAAGTGAGTCATATTTTCTGGTCTTTTTCCTGCCAGATGAGAGGAGTACAAAGGAAAATGTGTCTTGTGAGAGTCTAGAGGAGATAGTCTAATTTTAAAGGGAGGAGAGCACTATCTTGAGAATCTCTCATAACGGGTTCCTGTTTAAGAGACACAGTTATGGACAGGACTGGGGTAGAAGCAATCAGAAACAGAGGCAGATAGTGGTCAATATTTGGTACCCCTGAGCTATGTTGGGATCACACTTAGGACATGAGACCTTCATGCAGCACCAGGGAGTGGCCCTGGCCTGCTGTCTCCCAGTTGTCTCATGCCTTCTTCTGTCCCACACATCAAATTTCTCCCACAGAGGGCTGGGGTTGTGGCTCAGTGGTAGCGCACTCGCCTAGCATGTGTGAGGCACTGGGTTCGATTCTCAGCACCATATATAAATAAATAAAGAAAATAAAGGAAAAAAAAAAAAAAAAACAGGAGGAAGTGGCAGTAATCAGATGGCCTTGGGATAATCTGAGGGCCTCCCAGGTGTCCTCTGGCCTGAAAAGATTAAAAAAAAAAAAAAAAAAATTTCTCCTACAGAAAAGAAACTGAAGCAAGTTAGGACTGACATTTCCAATACCTGGGTGAAGGGGAATACAGTTCACCTCTTGACTTGAAATAAAGACAAGGATGTGATCAAGGAGGCTTATGGAGTGGGGAGTCAGTGAGAATTAATTGTAGAGCAGAGCAGGGCTGTCATAATCAGGGCTTTGAGTGCAGGTAAGAGGAAGCTTAGAGGTAAGGAACCTCAGACCATTTGCCATTTTATTGGAGGAAATTGTATAAATCTTGGAGAATTTTTGGATCAAAGGTCCTAAATTCCAAGCTCAGACTATTGACTTAGGTTGTCTAATTTATATTGCAGCCAGATCTGAGTACTAAACTTAATAAGGCAGAGGTTCTTAAAATTAATTTTGAGACAATCTAAGGCGGCATCCCGTGAGATGGGAGTTCCCATGTTGGAGAGATTTGACCAGGGTCTCCAGTCTACCAGAGAATGAGAGGGCCTCCCCTTCTATGGTGTTGGGAGGGGGCTGGGGTCTGGACAAGCCAAAGGTGGAAGTCTTGGGTAGGGTGCCTTTGTGAGAAACCAGAAGAGATCTTACTTTTCTTGAAGAATGAGAAAGCCAGTGTTGCATGCAGAAACAAAATGACAAAAAGTGGTCTTTGATCCAGAGGTCTTAAGTGTGTAAGAGAAGGGAGGAATTGGGGAGGAGAGGATTGGAAGGAGGATGCTTCCAACGCCCATAAACGACCTGATACTGGTCTTTACTCTGTCCACATAGCAATGAGTCAGCAAAAACCTAGCCCACAAATGGGGTGGGTTTCAGATTGCAAACTGGCCAAGGTGGACTCAGGGGTGTGAAGGGTTTTCTTATATAAGGTGGAGAGGAAGAGAGAGAGAGAGAAAGAGAGAGAGAGAGAGAGAGAGAGAGAGAGAGAACATTCAGTCTGGCAATTCAGCTATGCTAGCCATGGCTGGGGACTTCCCTGGCCTCAGAGAGTCACAGAAGTGCCATATTACTCAACAATGACTTTCCTGGTCTCATTGACTGCTTAGTATGCCTGTTGGGAAAGAGGTTCATTAGGACAGGGAGGGGTAAAGACCCCCTTACTCCTGTTCCTGGGTTTCAACACCATATAAAAGAAAAAATAATCTAAATGGGGACAGACCTCAATGGATCATTGATGCTTTATTAAGCACCAGAGGGGCACATTTTTAGGAGGAAAATAGCAACTGGTTACAAGAGGGATCTAAGCTTTATAGGGTTCTGTTAGACTCGAATCATTGTAGAATGTGTTGGTTGGGCAGTCAGGTGGAAAAGTTGTGAAAGTTCAAAGCCCATTGTTGCTGGGAAATGGTGAAAGCACAGAGCCTATTTTTTTCCTTCTCTCCCTGGAACCTATTGTCTTCCTTTTTTTCTCTTGGGGTTATTGTTTTCTATATCCTTCAATAATTCATTTGAGAATACAATGAAGGTATAATAGTTTATAAAAAGTGAGCACAAAGAATTTTAAAAGTCAGAATACCTATGAATTTAATATATAGTAATGAAAGAAACTCAACACGAGAAAATCAGTGATGAATTTGACACTAAACCTACTTGCTGCCTGTCCTCTAGTTCTCTTTTCTTCTTAAGAACAAAACAAACAAACAAAACAAAAAACAGAAACAGAAAAAGACTATGGCAGAGCTTCATGCAGTCTGGAAGGCTGTATCACATGGATGGACTTCCAAGCAATAGAACTGTGCTTTTCTTTCACTGATTTGGTCACTCTGGGCTAATGACCTGACTATATTGTCAGCCACTAGCAGGCCTCAGACTGGCATATAAAACTAGCTTTGGGACTGGGGGTTTTAGCTCATTGGTATAGCACTTGCCTAGTATGTGTGAGGCCCTGGAATCAAACTCTAGTATAACAAATGAACCAACAAAGAGGGGCACAAAAAGACCACAGACTTTGGAGACAAGACTTGTGTGTAAAAATTGACTCTGCTCCTAATTATGTTTTGTTACCTTGTATTTTTGTGTTTTCATCAGGGAGTCTTCTATACTGATAGAGGGAAACAGTCAAAAAGCAGACCACAGTTATCAGTGTGGTCATGGAGACTAAATTGTTCTTCCCAGGTAAGTATATGTGCCAAAAATTGCTCTATGGATTAATAAGAAAATAGCATTCTAGAAATTCAAACACCAGCATAGGCAGAGACTACACACATGTACTACCATTGTTTGGATATGACAAAACAGCATGAAAACTGTGTTCCATGATAGGTTACAGACAGATGTGAGTGGAGGGAGCATGAAGTTAAGAGGATAATTCTAAAATCTAAAAAAGTAATTTGCCTGTGACCCTGCCTGGAGTAAGTCATTAGGATATGCTACAATCCTCAGTGAGCAACCTATTCTCTTCAGGAGAAATGCAGACCGGAAGACAAGTTAAACTGGAGCTGGGGGTGGGGCCTTTGTGGCCTTTATACTGACCCAATTCCAGAATTTAGAGAAGTATAATTAGGACCAGTCAGCATTGACCAAAAGGACCCAGGATTCCTTTGCATCTTTAGCATCTTTCTTCCTTCCATGGGTACAGACTATGCTCAGTGGGAGCTTGAAAATCTGATGCAATCCTGCTGTCAGTCAAAATCAAGTGAAGGAGTTGGACAGGTCTCTCTGTAAAATTCCCTGGGGCCCCCACCAACAAGACTGGAAGGCAGGAGGGGTGTACCATCCTTTCCCTCTGTAAGAGAACCTAGTATCTCCTTTGAGAGTTTCTCCTTTTCTAAATCTCTTTTAAAAAAACTCATGCCTATAATCTGAGTGACAAGTCTGAAGTTTTCCTGGTCACAAGAACCATTAATGGTGAACTTCCACAGCTGCCTGCCTCTGTGGTGGATCCTTGCTCTATAACACCATGACTGCCCAGGATAGACCCCTCTAATAAGCCATGGTGTTCTTAGCAGGTTGGTTACTTTATGCCTTTTGCCCTATCTGGTGAGTTCCATTAGATCCTTCCTGGAAGTGAAAGGTTCTGATTTTGGTAGAACAATCATTATTTGTTTCATTGACTTGGGACAAGCTATGTAGACCCTACAGGACCACATTTATTTCCTACTGGGTTTTGGAGAACACTTGATCTGAGAGCCTGGATATGAGTGTACTCATCAGTGGGCACAATCATGGAGTACACGGTGGGCTTTCCTTGCTTACTGTGTTCTCTATACTACATATCTCCTAAAGTCTTAGGGGTGGTTCAGTGTTTTAATGTGCAATTAAAAGACAGGCTTAAGCAGGGTGCACAATAATCCCAGCCTGCAGTAAAAGTCTCAGACAAGTAAATGGAGATCAAATCAAGCAGTTCTTCAAATGAGTATTTCTCATTTGCAAGGCAGTTTGACCAGACTGTCTGTCCCTTTCTTTGACTGTATACCCTTCTTTTATAATTATTGACACTTCAGTCTCCATGGGGAACTCTGTAAGTTCTGTCCATTGGTTTTGACCCCATTCCTGCATATTCAGCTCTATGGGAAATCAGGATGGCCATTAAACAGCATGGGGTAGTAGACAGAAACCTCCTTCTCCATTTACCCCCTGGGTGCAGAGATGGATTTTTTCCTGCAAGGATCTAGAGATAATCACCACCAATTTGAAATCTGTAGTTGAACAGTTTCTTTAAAATTGTCCTACAGCTTTGTCTGGGTCGTTTCATGGGATAGATAACAGTATATAAAATTAATAACTTCTACTGAACCACAAGAGAATCTGAGTCAGAAAATATGGCTCACAATCATGGGGGTTGGATTACCCAGTACCATTCTACATGGATAAAAACAAAAAGATACTGGGGAGCTGGGATATTTTCCCCCTTTTTCTTTTGCCTGCTACCCGATAGCTCAACAATATTTTATGACAAGTAGCTCTATTTCCTAAACTGTTTCCACAGATAATCATTAGGGAAGTACAAATCAGAATGACACTGTGTAGTGGTGGCACACAACTGTAATCCCAGTGACTTGTGAGGTTAAGGAAGGAAGATCATGAATTCAAAGCCAGCCTCAGCAACTTAGTGAGAACCTAAGCAACTTAGCAAGACTCAGAACAAAAAGTGAAAAGGGCTGGAAACTTAGCTCAGTGGAAAAGCACCATTGGGTTCAATTCCTAGTACCAAAAAACAAGCCAAAACAACGACAACAAAAAAGAACTACTGTGTGATACCTACCATCCACACCGAGGATGTAGGTGTATATCTTACTATGATAAAAACAGAAAATGACAAGTTTTGGCTAGAATGCAGAGAAATTGACACACTGATGCGCTATGATATGTAAAATGGTATGGTGACTATTGAAAACAGAACTGCAGCTCTTAAAAAATTTAACAGAATTGCCATATGATTCAGAAATTTCATTCACTTCTGGGTATATACCCATACCACTGTAGTAGGATTTCTAAGAGATATTTGTACATTTCTGTTAGTTATCATTTTGTAATTGTGAGAAAAATACTACTTAGAGGAGGAAAACTTTATTTTGGTTCATGGTTTCAGAAGTCTCAGCTCATGGTCCACTAATTTCATTGTTCTGGGTCCAAAGCGAGGCAGAGCACCATGGTGGAAGGTGTGGTCGAGGAATGTTGCTCAGTTCATGGCAGCCAGGAAACAGAGAGAGCAGTAGGAGGTGGGAACAAGCAGGAGCTGGGTGCCCAAAGACACCTCCCAGAAATGTACTTCCTCTAGCCATAACCTATGTGTGCACAGTTACCACCCAGTACATCAGTACTTGCAATTATTACACCGTCAGTTGGTTTAGTCCACTGGTTATATCACTGCTGTCATAATCTAATCATTCTACCTCTAGACATTCCTGTGCTGTCTAACATGAACATTTTGGGGGAGACAACTCACATGCAAACCATAACAACAATCATATTCATAACAGCACTACTCACAGTAGCTAAAATGTGGAAGTACTCATGAATACACTGATAATGAATGGATAAACAAAATGTGGTGCAGACATACAATGGAATATTATTCAGCCTTCAAAAGGAAGCCAGTTCTGATATATGTGATAACATGGATAAATGTTGAATACGTTATGCAGAGTAAGTAAAGTCAGTCACAAATACTGTGTGATTTCATTTATATGAGGTACTTAGATTAGACAAAATAGATAAAATTAAAGAGAAAGAATGATGGTTCAGAGAAACTGAGGGTAGGGAACAAGGAAGAATTATTTTTTAATGAGTACAGAATTTCAATTTTATAAGATAAAAATGTTATGCAGATGGATGATGATGATGATTGCACAACATTATGAATATTGTAAAATATACCAAATTGTATGCTTAAGAATAATAAAGATGGCTGGACATGGTGGCACCTGCCAGTAATCCCAGCAATACTGGGGGCTGAGACAGAAAGATTCTAATTTTAAGGCCAGCCTCAGCAACTTTGTGAGAACTTCAACAAATGAAACCCTATATCAAAATATTTTTTAAAAATTCTAAAAGGATTGAAAATATAGTACAGTGATTAAGTACCTGGATTCAATTTCTAATACCAAAACAGAAATATAAACAAAGAACAATAAAAATGGTAAATTTTAAGTACTCCATTACTTAAAATAAAATAAATTCCAATAAAAATGGAAAAAACAGTAAAAAGAATGGTTTCGTAAGAGAACAATTTTAGAATTTTATTATTATTTTCTGTACTAAAGGAAGACATATCTACTTCTGCTGTCAACTGGTTATAATGTATTATTTCAAGTAGAGTATGTAAAGATTTTCTGACTGAAGATAGATATACTGTCCTAGAAAAGGAAGGATAATTCTATTGGCCTTTTGAGTTAATTGTGTGTAGTTTTCATTGATAGTACATAAAAATTTGATAAGACATTTTATGAAAATGAATTATAGCTGGAAAAACTTAAACTATATTAGTGAACTTTTTTACATTAAAATTTATTGGCCTGTCTTGAAATCTGTATGAATCTTTTACCCATGCCTGTTTTTGTACCAATGTGAGTGATTTATCAAAAAATATTAATTAGATTATGTAGATATTATACATGTTCACACATTCACTACATAATATTAAAATGAGTATTCACTCATATCAAAAAACAATCTTACCAGGACAGTCTTTAAATATTTGAAAAGTGTCAAATATGCTAGTGGATACAAGTTTTACAAAATTGGAGTTTTCTTGTAGATGCTCTAAATTTATCATTGGCAATATCACTGGTAGTTTCCCTTGAAGTGTTAGCCATCTCTGTTTCTTTCTTTCTGGTAATAATAATGTTCCTTTAAAAGGAAAAACAGGAAAGAAATAAAGCAGCTAGTTCAACTTTCAAACAATTAGTTACATAACTGTTTTTTCCTTGAGATAGCCATCATACTTCAGAAATACTACATGAATATTTCCATTAATCACACAAGGTATTGAAGTGTATTTTAAATGTCAATCTTTAATGAAGCTGAATAATACTTCACAGCTGAATCAAAGACATTCCTAAATGCTTTTCTGTTTGTTTTTAACTGGGAGCTCATGCTGATGAAGAGTATAATGACTACCCCCATAGATTGGTAACACTGCCTTAATTCTTACCAATGCACAAACAGCTTTACCCACTACTACTTTTGCTAAGATTGTAAAAGCCAAGACATTATCAGAGTTAAAGATGACATCTCAGTTTATTGTTTTTTCACATCTGATTTGATTTAACCAAAAGTCAAATTATATTTGTTTCTTATTTTTTTATTTTCATATGGTTCAGAATGTATTTGAAATCCGTTGTTACTTCTTCCTTGAATCCTGGTTTATCAAAATGTGTACCAATTAATTACTAATTTCTGAATGATTTGTCTGCTCTTCTGGCTATTGAGTTTTAATACTAATTATCCATTCTTTTTTGTAACTATTTCTTAAACATTTTTATTCATAAATACTTTTGAGACTTACTATGTGACTCAATGTGTGGTCACCTTTTTCAAAGATTACAGCCATTCTGGAAAAACATACAATGTCTACCGTTGTTCTATCTATGCTTTTTGATTTTATGTGTCAACTTACTGGATCATAAGATTCCCATGTAATAATTTGGTTAAATATTATTTACAGGTGCATCTGTGAATATATTTCTACTTGAGGTCAGTATTTGAATATGTAAACTGAGTAAAGCAGATTCTCTTCCCCAATGTGGGTGGCCATCCAATCCACTGACACCTGAGTAGAGCAAAACATGGGAAAAGGGGGAATTTGCTCTCACTATGTTAGTTGGATCTTTGGTCTTCTGCTCTCTGACTGGCATTCACTCCATCTCTGTGCCTGATTCTCAGGGTTTCAGAACTGGACTTGAACTGTACCAGCAGTCTCCCTGGGTATCTGGCTTGCAGGTGGCAGGTTGTGGGATATGCTTCCACAGCCAATGTCTCATTTAAAAAAAAAAATGATCTCTCTGTCTCTGTCTCTGTTTCTGTGCCTCTATCTGTCTCTGTCTCTCTCTCTCTCTCTGTATATATGTATATATATATAAAATACATGTTTATGAAATATGTATGTTTATACATATATTGTATTAGTTATAGCATTAATACATATATATCAATGATAGTGACCATTTAGACAAAATTGGATCAGAGTAATTGTATTGTTCATCACATTTTTAGTTGATTAACAGTATTCTGTTTGCTTGTTCAGCATGTCTGGTGAAAGACTACAGGTGTTAAAGTATGCTGTTATGATCACTTTTACCTTTTGTGTTAATTATTTTTCCTTTTGTGAGAGAAGGGAATTATCTCTGTTTGCTTTTATTTTGGCAGGGGAGATACCTGGAATTGAACTCAGGGGCACTGAGCCATATCCCCAAATCTATATTGTATTTTATTTAGAGACAGAATCTCACTGAGATGCTTGGTGCCTTGATTTTGCTGAGGAATTATCTCTTGATTGGAGAGATAGCTAAAAAGAAATGGATTCAAATCATAGATATATAGCACAGTGAATTTTCCTAAACTGAAAACACCTGTGTATCAAGCACCTACTCAGTAAATACCATTTATTGTACCGCATAAACTCTTCTTACATATGATTTCTACCTCTCAAGATACCCACTTCTCCACTTCTGCCATTAAAGATGGGCTTTGTATATGTTTACACTATCCCCAAGTGAAATTATGAAGTTTGCATTTATTTATGTCTGAAATTTTTGTTCATTATTCTATATGTGAGATTTTGTTATGTGTTCTATGAAGCTGTAGTTTGCTCATATTCTTAGGTGAATAGTATCCCATTGCTTGACTCCATAGCATTTTATGTATACTTATCTATTATGAATGAATGCTTGTGTAGTTCTAATGAATATATGCACACGTTTATGTCACCTACATTCCTACAATTGGAATGACTGTCAAAAGGCAATCATATGTTGAAATTCAATCAATATCAAAAGTCCCAGATCATATTCAGAACAGATCTGAGCAACCTTTGTTAAGAGTTACTTTTCCTGCCGTGCACACGAATCACTCCAACTGAGGAAGAATAGAATGTATCTTCATAGAAACGTTGACCTTTATGCTAGAGTATACACACAGACCTTATTTCAGTGTTTTTATCTCATACATACCAATTCAATAGTAGAAGAGAGAACAAGTTGGAGGAACAAAGTTGGAAGAGTAAAGAAGTATTTTTACAAGGCCAAATCTAAGTGTGATCATGTAAGTCAAATTACCCATGAGTAACATGACAGAAGTAAAAACTTCAAGTATGTTCAATAAGAAAATAGATATGCATTTCTCTAATTTCTAGAGATGTTGAATACTTTTTCATTTATTTTATTAATCGCCTGTGTATCTTCTTCTGTAAAGTGTCCAGTTCCTTGGCTCATTTATTGGTTGAGTTCTTTGTATTTTTGGTGTAAAGTTTTGTAAGTTCTTCACAAATTTTGTAAATTAGTGCTCTATCCGAAGTGCTTGTGGAAAAGATTTTCTCTTTTCACATTACTGATTGTATCTTTTGCTGAGAAAAAAACTTTTCAGTTTGAATCCATCCAATTTATTGATTCTTGCTTTGATTTCTTGTGCTTTGGGAGTCTTGTTAAGGAAGTCTGATCATAAGCCAACGTGATGAAGATTCAGGCCTACTTTGTCTTCTATTTGGTGCAAGGTTTTTGGTCTAATTTCTAAGTCCTTGATCCATTTTGAGTTGAGTTTTGTGCAGGATGAGAGAGAGAGGTTTAATTTCATTTTACTGCATATGGATTTCCAGTTTTCCCAGCACCATTTGTTGAACAGGTTATCTTTTCTCCAGTGTATGTTTATGGCTGCTTTGTCTAGTATGAGGTGACTGTATTCATGTGGTTTTGTCTCTGTGTCTTCTATTCTGTATCATTGGTCTGCCTGTCTATTTTGGTGCCAATACCATGCTGTTTTTGTTACTATTGCTCTGTAGTATAGTTGAAGGTCTAGTATTGTGATACCTCCTGCTTCACTTTTTCTGCTCAGGATTTTTTTTGACTACTTGAGGTCTCTTATTCTTCCAGATGAAGTTCATGATTGCTTTCTCTATTTCTGTGAAGAATGTCATTGGGATTTTAATTGGAATTGCATTGAATTTGTACAGCACCTTTGATAGAATGGCCCTTTTGACAACATTAATTCTCCCTATCCAAGAACATGGGATTTCATCTTGCTCCAATTAGAATGACTATTATCAAGAACACAATAATAGATGTTGGCGTGAATTTGGGGAAAATGGCACACTTTTATGTTGCCGGTGGAGTTGCAAATTGGTGCAGCCACTCTGGAAAGCAGTGTGGAGATTCCTCATAAAACATGGAATGGACCCACCTTTTGACCCAGTATCAGACTCCTCGGTTTAAACCCAAAAGACTTAAAATTAGCATACTACAGTAATGCAGCCACATCAATGTTTATAGCAGCTCAATTCACAATAGCTAGATTGTGGAACCAACCTAGATGTCCTTGGACAGATGAATGGATAAAGAAACTGTGGTGTATATACACAATGAAATGTTATTCAGGCATAAAGAAGAATAATATTAAGGTATTTGCAGCTAAATGAATGGAATTGGAGAATATTATGCTATGTGAAACAAGCCAATCCCAAAAAAACCAAAAGCTGAATATTTTCCCTGATAAGTGGATGATAATACATAATGGGGGTGGGGGGATGAGGTGTGAGAGAAGAACGGAGGAACTTTAGATTGCGCAGGGAAATGAGGGGGAGGTATGAAAGATGGTGGAATGAGAGAGACACCAATACCCTATGTACATGTATGATTACACCAATGGTACAAATCTCCATTGTGCACAATCATTTAACAAAAAGATGTACCCCATTTTTTTACAATGAATCAAAATGCAGTCTGTAAAAAAAAGAAAAAAATTTAAACAAAGAAAATAGGTATGAATAAGAAAATACCTAATAAAATATCATAGAAACCCATGACTGAGACAGGAGTCTTCCCTCCACCACCTTGGATCCCCAATTTCATAGGTACTTTCTGTTTTTCCATGGAGAATAATTTGATGTATTTTTGTAAACACAAATCAATATAAGAATTAACCAAAATACTTTCTTATAAAAGTGCTGACCAGATCAAAGAAGAACTCATAGAATCAGCTACAATGTATCTGTATTTTAATAAAGAATCTGGAGTTGAATTCATGTAATGTGGGAGATAGCAATTTGAGGTATTTATATAATGCAAAGCAAAAGTTAATAACACACAATGATGGGGTCATTTAAAACCATAGAATATGATTCTAATTACTATTTCAGGAATACCAAAATCAAATGAAATCAGTTAAAAGTATTTTAGAATCTGAAATGGTGTTCTGAGCAAAAATGTAATGTTACAGTAACAGCAGCACCCTGAGATATGCTTGAGGACTAATCCTCTTCATCTATGATCAGGTTTCTGAATCTTTATATGTATACCATAAATATATACACTTTCACAATCAAGGCAAGGCAAGAGACAAAGTTAATTTGAAAATCTATTCAACATTTTGACATGCTTCATAGGACTGGAATTAACATTTATAGCATTATCAGGCACCTGTAATTTTTTTTGAAATAATGCTTAATCCATAATGTCACTTTTGACTAATCTTATGTTACATTTAAGAAAGAAAAAGCAAAACATTAATTGTGTAAAGGAACCAAAATATTAAAATTCTGTATGAGATACTTCAACCATGATGATACTACAAAATAATTCTAACTTTTTCTTCTTAACAAAATAAAAGTCACCACTGAGAACTCACAACAGCAGCTTAGAGATACTGGAAAGCCGGTGTACTCTTCAAATGAAGGACTTAGAACATCTGGAGAGCTTTCATTTATTTCCTTTTCTTAGGAGAATTATAGATAGCATAAGGAGGGCTACTTCAGAGGATGTAATTGAGGGATGTGAGGATAAGTGGGATTTTTTTTGTGATGAACAGACACTATAGAGGTTAACTTTTCTTTTGTAGGATATTACAGTCCAAAGTAATCAAGTCCAAGGAGAAAGTCAACATTCTTATATCTAGTATTCATTTTCAGTAACTATCTGACTTTTGTAATCACTGAGAGTTTAATGAGTTTCCTATTCCAAAAAGTGTTTAAGGGGAATCACAGTGGCGATGCAAACTGTTTCATAGGGTGGAGATAAGAATCAGACTTGCTTATGAGTTGGGCACAGTGGTATAACTGGGTGAGTGTGTAGGGATAGCCTTTAAAAGTTGAACGTTACATGAATATGGTACAGATTAGTTGCCCAAGCTTCTTAAACAGTAGAGTTTTAATGATTGTGCTAGAGACACTTTCCCCAAAGATGCACTGGGAGTATGCCGTAGAAGAAGAGTACCAGTAAAATACAAGGAGATCTGGTCATCTCCAGGCATCAGGAGATATCATCTCCTGATGGCTCAAATATAGATGTATGTATATACGTGTGTGTGTGTGTGTGTGTGTGTGTGTGTGTGTGTCTTTAGTCCACATAGGGGAAATCTAAACTATGTGCAATTTTGAAACATTATATTTGCCACTGTAACATCCAATTGATAATTTAGTTTAAATCTACCTCATTGCAAATGAACCACATTATTCTTAAACCAAATCTTTTATATGCCTTGCATCAAATACATTAGCAAGCTCTGTCCATTTTACCATCATCCTCAGAACCACATCACTAGTCAAAACCACTATCATTTTTTCCTTAGATCCCTGAAATACTTTCCTAACTGACCTCAGTATATTAGTGTTCCTCCATTGATAGCTATTATCTAAAGACATATATTTTGCAAAAAAACTACCATGAACATACTTAAGATCCTTTACCAGCTTGCCATTGTCAGGATATAAACTGGAATCATTTATGCAACTCATAAAATCATCCTGAGTAGCCCTGCAGGCCTCTCTTCACTCTTTTCCTTACTCTCCATTTCCCCATGTCACTGAAGCCACAGAGGACTTGACTCCTTCTTCCCAATTTCAAAGCCACTCCCACAGCAGGGCAGCATCTGCTGTAGTTTATATTCCACACCAAATACATTGCTCCTTTATCAATAAATTGATGAATCAATAGAGAACACAGCAACACTTGTATGAATAGCATACTTAGTACTAATATATGGAAAATGTATCAAATAATTATTTTGGACAGTGTTAGAAAACATTGCTGTCAAAGACTTTGATGAATGATATTGATAGTCTGATTTAATTTTCATCGTAATAATGGTTTTCTGAGAAAAATGCCTGTTTTTAATGAGAGTTTTAATTTCACGGTGCAGTATGATTTTTGATAAAAGCAAAGCTTTTATATTTCATCCTAGAGATAATACTTGAAATCCTGGAGATAATCTTTTCATATCATTGCCAAAAATATATCGAACTCAAATTATATATGCGACACTTAGCTACAGCATTTTAAGAGAGAGAAGAAAATGAATCCTAAATATTTTGGACTTTTCATCTAGTAGATGTAATAACAATTATGATAAAACAATGTGATAATTGATTAAAAAATAGAAGTATGAACAGAAATCTAAAGGCCTACAGACAGACACCTGAGTATTAAGCATACTATTATGAAGCACCCCTGGAGGGTAACAATTGAGCTGGATATTGAAAACTTAGCAGAAGCTTTGGGGGCAGAAAAAGACAGAAAATAATAATTAAGCCTAAGAGTAGGCAGGTGGATATAAAAGTCTGTCAACATTTTGTAATAATCATTTATAAGAGATAGAATCTCAAATTTACTGAGACTACTAATATGAATTTGAAGGAATGAGATGGATAGAACCAAATTGCAAAGTGACTTCTGTATGTCACAATTAAATGCTAGGGCTATATCTTGTAAGTAATGGGAGACAATTTTTAATGGAAGAATGGAACTGTCAGATAAATATTTTCAAAATGACTAGGTACCTAAGACATACAATGAGAGACAAGAGTGAGATTCTGAGTCCGAATCACCTACCTGCCTATCTCCCTTCTTCTTCTCTCTCTCTCTCTCTCTCTCTCTCTCTCTCTCTCTCTCTCTCTCTCTCTCTTTCTGTATTTATTCAAGAAATAAATATTTTACCTTTTATATATTGCTGTTCAGTATTATAAACATTGAGTATCTGGTGAAAGGGAACAAAAAAGATAAACAAAGACACCATTGATCTACCTTGTTGTTCAAGACCTAAAACAAGTATAATCCCTGTGTGATATTTAATAGATTGTATAGTCTCATTTCTATCACTGTTAGTTGACTACAAGTTATTAGACCTGTCTGAAATTCAGTGTCCCAGCTACATGCATTTTCAACATATATTTGACCATTAAGTGATTTTAGCATGTGTTGTTCACATTATAAGCACTCATGCTCATTAATTTGGAGTATTTATTATGCATTTATTGAATGAATAATTTAAACAGAATAGTAAGAAAACCAGAAAAGAATGCTTTAATGAAAATTAAGAAAATAAGAAACTTGAAAACGAGATTTCCATGGAAAAAGAATACTTTTTCTTTTCTTAATTTTTACATTTCCATGTCTTGGCTCTTATAACTCTAAACTTCTGATATCAATCTTCTTACTTTTCTTCAATTTAGTAAATTTAATAATAACTCTATGCATTACAATTCCTCCCCAAACTCTGTGACTTACAAATTTATGCTTTTACTTCCTAATAAATACTGAGTCATCTCACTTTTCTAAGACAAATGAAGTGATTCATTTTAAGTGTAAAAACCAAAACCCAAAAAATTAATTAGAAACAAATTTCCTTCAATAAACTTTTGATTGCTTTGATGTGACTTTTTAAAGATTATTTCTGTTGTGTACCATAAACTACTGAGAGGCATAGCCAGAATAATATTATTTCAGCAACAGATAAAATTCTAGTTCAAAAACTCATCTTCAATAAGTGCTGCTTCAAATAGTAAGTTACCAAAATGATTTGATATGACCCAGATCAATATAATCATTGACTACCTCTCTAGAGGACAGAGAATAAATAAGATCATTACACAAGAGAACATTTAGCCCTTTGTTTCCCTAGCAGATTAAATATAGACATACACACACACACATATATACATATATATAAATAGACATATATATCCATATTTCACTATTTATTTTATATTTACTGACTATATAGGCCATTTGGCATCATTAAGCTTTTACATTCTTGCTTTCTTTTTAAAAATTTTATATTAAATACCTAGAAAAATGTTTTCTCTGAAGTAAATAATCAGTATTTTTAAATTAGTTTCATTAATTTATGTATTTAACATGTACATAAATCCATTTATCTATACTGTAATTATATGCATTAAGACATTGATCTATTATTAGTGTATAGATTATCAACTCATCCATATTACAGCTTAATAGGGAAAAATAAGCAATTATAAGAATATATTTTTAATACACACCTATAATAAACACAGGCTCCTTTACAAAATCTGAAGGGGTAAGGAACACATTAGTTAGGAAGAGGCAAGGTTTTCATAATATGTGAGAAGATAAAGCAATGGACAATATTTGAAACACACTTAATACCCATAGATTCTAATTTATTGATATTAAATTATAATACATGTTTTCAAATGTGCTGTTCCTCATTAGTCATGCACAATTCAATGTGATTTCCAAAACTGAAATTAATGTGACACATTAACTCATTTTTATCCATCCTAGAAATTGAATCTGAGAAATGTTAACTTGGACAATATGTCTTTGATTTTCACTGGAAAAGTGTTTATTCTTAGCATACCATAAAAGGCATAATGTAGGTGTATGATCTATAAAGAAATATAATAATATTGCTTGTTTTTTTTAGATTGCATGACCACTATGTAGAGGCAAAGTCAGATTATATCAGATTATATTAGTCTATGATTATATGCAATTGCCTTGAGATGGGTATTGCCTTAGCACATATAATATTTACTTATTTTCAGCATATTAAAAAACATATTAGCATGATCAAAAGTAAATTTTTTACTCCTGTGTTTAGCCTTTAGAATTAGTTACAGTAAATTTGGTACAGTAAATTTTTATAATCACAGGTAAGTTTTTAATTTTACCAAACTTCAGTTTTTAATTAAATATATATATGTATATGTATATATTTATATATTCAGCACTATTCTATATATAATGCATATTGTTATTGATACAACGAATGAGATACTTTGTATAGGTGTATGCCTCATACATTAATTATTCATTTTATATTAATCCAACCTCTATTTCAAAGATGAAATGCTTAGTCACATTGTTTTTTTTCTTTACCGAAGATTATTTTGTTCTTTTAAAATAACATCCTTTCTGGAGACCTTTCCCAGATAAGCATAGTGTACATAGATTTTTTTAAAAAATCATTACAATTTTCTAACTGATTAACATGCACATTTTATTTTTTTCTCATGCTTCTTAAAAATTCTAAAGATATTAAATGATGAAACATGTTAAATCAGAAATTAAGTTAATTAAAATTTTCTGAAATCAAAATAGTTTCTTCACTTCATCTTTTTCATTTTTCATTGTTTTATTATTTAAAATTTGTTATAATTAGTTATTCGTGCTAGTAGATTGCATTTTGACACATTTACACAAGTGGAACACAACTTCTCATTCCTCTGGTTGTACAAGGTGCTGAGTCATACTGGTAATGTAATAATATATGTATGTAGGATAACAATGCTCATCTCATTGCACCATCCTTCTCCCCACCACACCCTATCCCCTCCCCTCACTCCCCTCTGCCCAATCCAAAGTTTCTGCATGCACCACCCGCCCCATTGTGGATCAGCATCCACTTATTAGAGAAAACATTCAACCTTTGGATTTTTGGGTTTTGGCTCATTTTGCTTAGCATGATATTCTCCGGCTCTATCCATTTACCCGCAAATGTCATAATTTCATTCTTCTTTAAGGCTGAGTAACATTCCGTCAAATATATATATATATATATTTTTTTTTTCTTTATCCATTCATCTGTTGAAGGGTATCTAGATTGGTTCCATAGTTTAGCTACTATGAATTGAACTGCTATAAACATTGAACTAAAATTCCAAAGACATTCTTCATAGAAATAGAAAAGGCAATCATGAAATTGATTTAGAAAAATAAAAGACCCAGAATAGCCACAGCAATCCTTAGCAAGAAGAGTGAAGCAGGAGACATCACAATACCAGACCTTAAACTATACCACAGAGCAATAGTAACAAAAACAACGTGGTATTGACACCAAAATAGACATGTAGGCCAATGGTACAGAATAGAAGACACAGAGACAAACCCACATAAATAAGATTATCTCATACTAGATAAAAATGCCAAAAATATACATTGGAGAGAAGATAACATCTTCAACAAATGGTGCTGGGAAAACTGGAAATCTGTATGTGGCGAAATGAAATTAAACCTTTATCTCTCATCCTGCACAAAACTCAAAGTACAGCAAAGACTTAAGCACTAGAACAGAGACCCTACACGTAATTGAAGAAAAAGTAGGACCAAACCTTCGCTTCCTTCTTTCAATAAAAAGCAGTGTCTTTTATACTCAAAGCATTGTACTTGGTATCGGAAGAGACACAGTGATTAGGTTAGGTTTCCCTCATATTTAGATGCTAGATCCCATATTTCTCGATAGTCCAAAATTCTGTTTATTTTTCAGACTACTGCTGCTAAACTGATGTCTCCTCCTCTAAAACATATACTCCATTTGCACAAAGTCTATTTTCTTTTATCCTCTACTGTCTAAATTTTTAAATAACACTTTACTCACACTGAGAAAGTACTAAATAATCATCTTTAACATTTTAATAGGTACAAAGTAAAGGAATTGTCCCTTCCCCTAAAAAGTGAATGCATATATCTGCCTGTGATTATTTGAAAAGTTTGGGAGAAGAAATTGATTTTTTTTTCTTTTTTTTTAATGTAAACAAATGGGATACATATTGTTTCTCTGTTTGTACATGGCATAAAGGCATACCATTTGTGTAATCACAAATTTACATAGGGTAATGGTGTTTGATTCATTCTGTTATTTTTCCCTTCCCCCAACCCCTCCAACCCCTCTTCTCCCTCTATTCAGTCCTTCCTTCCTCCATTCTTACCTCCCTCCCTAACCCTAACTCTAACCCTAAAACTAACCCCTTCCATCCCCCATTATGTGTCATCATCCACTTATTAGCGATGTCATTCGTCCTTTGGTTTTTTTGAGATTGGCTTAGCTCACTTAGTATGATATTCTCCAATTTCATCCACTTGCCTGCAAATGCCATAATTTTATCATTCTTTATGGCTGAGTAATATTCCACTGTGTGTATATATCTATGTATATCTATATATATGTGTATATATAGATATATATAGATATATACCACAGTTTCTTTATCCATTCATCAATTGAAGGACATCTAGGTTGGTTCCACAATCTGGCTATTTTGAATTGAGCAGCTATGAACATTGATGTGGCTGTATCTCTGTAGTATGCTGATTTTAAGTCCTTTGGGTATAGGCCGGGGAGTGGGATAGCTGGGTCAAATGGTGGTTCCATTGCAAGTTTTCTAAGGAATCTCCATACTGCTTTCCAGAGTGGCTGCACTAATTTGCAGCCCACCAGCAATATATGAGTGTACCTTTCTCCCCACATCCTCGCCAACACCTGTTGTTGCTTGTATTCTTGATAATCACCATTCTAATTGGGGTGAGATGGAATCTTAGGGTGGTTTGGATTTGCATTTCTCTTATTACTAGAGATGTTGAACATTTTTCCATATGTTTGTTGATTGCTTGTAGATCTTCTTCTGTGAAGTGCCTATTCATTTCCTTAGCCCATTTGTCGATTGGATTATTTGCATTCTTTTTTTTATTATTTTTTTTTATTTTTATTATTTTTTCTCTTTTTATTTATTTATTTATTTTTATTAAAAATCATACAGTTTTTTGAGTTCTTTATAGATTCTGGAGATTAGTGCTCTATCTGAAGTATGATTGACAAAGATTTTCTCCCACTCTGTAGGCTCTTTCTTCGCATTGCTGATAGTTTTCTTTGCTGAGAGAAAGCTTTTTAGTTTGAATCTATCCCAATTATTGATTCTTGCTTTTATTTCTTGTGCTATGGGAGTCCTGTTGAGGAAGTCTGGTCCTAAGCCGACATGTTGAAGATCTGGACCTATGTTTTCTACTATAATATGAGGGTCTCTGATCTGATTCTGAGGTCCTTAATCCATTTTGAGTTTAGTTTCCTGCATAGTGAGAGATATGGGTTTAGTTTCATTCTGTTGCATATGGATTTCCAATTCTCCCAACACCATTTGTTGAAGAGGCTATCTTTTCTCCATTGCATATTTTTGGCCCCTTTGTCTAGTATGAGAAAATTGTATTTATGTGGGTTTGTGTTCGTGTCCTCTATTCTGTACCATTGATCTACCTTTCTATTAGAAATTGAATTTTATCAGGAAAAATTTGAATATGCATCTCACCTTTGAATGTGGTTTATCCTTCCTGGACTCTGGGTCACAATGACAGCATTAACCAATACAAACTTAACCCAAGCCATAAATATCAGCCATGTATATAATTTTAAACTTACTGTTACCACATTGTAGAAGTAAAAAGAACCAGTGACCTTAATTTATTTTATTTTATTTCATGTACTTTTTTTTATTTGTCAAAATAAAAAAAAAAAAAAACAACAACTATTATCCAGAAGGATATAGTTGCCTCAAGCACTACCATTAACAAGCTTAATGATGATGAACATATATAGCCTATGGCATATAACATTTGTAGAATAAGAATTCTTTTCAAACACATATGGAACATGTATTTATTTAAACTAATATATTAAAATATACTCCCACTATGCAATAAATATAAGATGTTGGATATTTTTCCTTTTGAGTTGAGTATATATTTTTCACTTACAGTGCCTATGAATTCAAATGAGCTATAAAGTTCTCCAAATCCACCTATGACTTGTAGTAGCCATGTTGGATAGCAGAGTTGTAAAATGCAGGAGAAATCAGTGAAGTAATCTTTATTTTACTGAAAAGATCACTAAAATATTTATTAAAGTAGAAAAAAAACTCTATCAATTGTTTTCAAAAATTGACAATAAACTATCAAAAATCTATTCTGCTCATTTTGTTGAGATCAGTTGTTTAAGGGGGTGTTTTAACCCTCTACTTGTGGTTTTAATTTTATTTTCAACTTTCACAAAGGAAAACTGCTACCCTGATGCCCTCCTTTCCTCTTTTCTTCTTTTCACATTTTCAAATTATTTTTCATCTTTCCTTCCTTTGAAATAACTAAATGGATGGATGAGGATGTGACTCAGGAGTGAAGCACTTACCTAGAATGCATGAGTGCTGGATTCTACACCCAGCACCACAGAAACCAGAAACAAACAAACACTACATGGAAAGGAAGTAAAGGAAACTTGAACTGGGGATTTTATTTCTTCATTTCTGACTTTATGGGAGAAAATATTCTTCATGAAGTAAATACTCCTGCAAAAATTCTAGGCAAAGTTTGTTGATGTTATAAATATGTTTTGACAGGTTGTTTTAGGAAACACACTTTTAGAACTCTCTTATTCAAGAATTTTCAGAGAAGTCCCCTAAATCCATACCTTCCAACAAGAGGACTGAGTTTGTGGTGCTGTCTTCCCTGATGCTTTCTGATCAACTTTAATTTTTATGATTCAACATGTTGGATTGTTCTCAGTAATCATGATTCTTCCTAGGAAATATCAGTGTGTAACAACTTCTGCTCTTATTTATCTGTGTCCTATAACGATATTTCAGTTATTTTTATGTGTTTTCTGTATGGTCATAAATCAACAACTTTTTCCCTCAGGGTGCTTGAGCATAGATTTCCCACACTCAATTTATTCCAGGGGCATCACACAGAGTTTTACAGAATTTTGGCTTTTGTGGTCTTTCACTATCTCTCTTTCCCTTGGCTTTCATTAAATCAGGTTTAACAAGCTGTGCCAAGTGTAGTAATAGATTATGCATCTCTTTTTGAAGCAGATCAGTTTTCAAAAGTATTATGGAAAGACAAAACCCCAGGCATTTTTAAGTATATTGTAGTTCAGAAGACTGGTAGCCGTCATTTTGGTTGGCCTACTTAACACAGACGATAGAAATGATCTGTTGTTGTCTTATGAATGGTAAATAGAATATTATAATAGCACATATTTTGAAATATCAAAGCTTTGGAAATAAAATACAAATGGACATCAGATTTAAATGTGATTTAGAGGTGATGTAACCTGATTTAATATTTTGTAAAATGTTAATTTTATAACTGACTTTTGGAAAAAAATTGCAGTTTTGGTGTAGATAATACATACTTCATTTGTGCAACAGATGGGCAAGTTTTAAAAAATAAGCTTCTAAATTACTAGTAAAAATGTTGATTTTGGTCCATGCATGACAAATTTTAAATTACCTGTAAAAAAAGTATTCAACTAACAATATTATATTACTAAGAAATATACAAAATAGCCCACTAGAGAAATTCTAAGACAGACTCTATATTTCATTCATTTATTAATAACATCTTTAACATCTTTGTCTTTTTTTCCTTTTATGCCTCACCTCTAATCTGTCAGTGTATTTTTCCTTGTGCACAAAATTAAAATTTTAATGCATTATATCTGAATGAAATAAGCATTATAATACTTATAACTAAATAATCCTAATTACTGGAAAGGGTACAAGGTAGAATTTTTAACTTGGTATTTAAAAAAATGGCAGCTGACAAATATAGATTCTGAGCAGAAGGCAAGCCCATATTCAATGCTGTTATGAAATTATCTATTCCAGTCTCTTCTAACAATGTTTTTCTAATTCTTACAATCTACCAAATTATTTTATAGCAACAATTTATAACACTAAGTTATTTTAGATGTCTAAAGGAAAATATTCTTTTGCATAAAAATAGGAGACAATATTCCCAAGAGAGAATTATAGCCACAGAAGGAAGCTACACTTGACCAGCTGTTCTATGTCATAGTGCAAGAAAGGATCCAAAAAAAGCAAATGTGTGTTTGGGGCAAGATTCTTGTGCTGCATCACTGACTTGGTAGTGGAGCAGAGACATATGGAACTGAGAGTAAAAGGGAATGGAATTTTACTTTAATGAATACAATGAATATGTTTATATAAGCCAAAGTATTTTCAATGTCACTGTATGACTAATGCTGAAGGAAGAGTTGCTTATGTCTACAAATGACATTGGTGGAATTCTTCAAGGCCATCTGGTTATGTAAAATATTATTCCTCAGGAAAAGTCAAACTTTTCCTAGTAGGAAAATAGAGTGCACTAAAAATTATTGTCTCAGGAATGAAATGAATACATATTTTTGTCTATAAATGAATGATGTAAGCTTATCATTTATTAGAAAATTGAAAGCATTTTTGTTTCTGGGATTCAGTCTGCACAAAATGTAAGCAATTTCAACTTTTCTGTTTCCAAATGTTTGTCATTCCTCTGACAAATAAAATATACTTGTTTTAATAACAACCTCCTATTTATTACCCTCTCCCCCATACACATAAATAAGACAAATACAAAGGTGGTTATTTAAATAATGCATGCAATATCAGTTAAGTATCCCAAACTGAAAATCATCTTACTTGGTATTCAGAAGACAACGAAGGTGGCTTTTGTTTAAAAACAAATAATTTTTATGGTTTTATATGAATTAAAAAAAACATTGAATTCATTATTCTTGAAAGTTAGAGCACACATATTATTCAAAGTCCCCCTAATCTTAGAACTAGTTATTTTTACTTGTAATTTTATTGAAAATAATAGTTCACCTTAAATAAGGCTTTATTGATACTAAAGATATTTTTGTAAAGTAAACCTCTGAAAAACAGAAACGCTTTGTTCGAAGACGTGTCTTCGTCACAAACTAGGGTAGTCTTTTATACCCAAACTTCAATTTCCAATTGATTGCTCAGGATAATTTAAATAGTAGTTAGAAAGAGTATGACATATTTTTGCCTTGCAGTAACGTTAATTTGGTTTGAATTCCAAAGAACAGAGATAAAAATATACCTGATATTGTAACAAAATTTACCTGATATTGCATCAAAATTTGTTTTTGGATAAACAGAAACCCGTTGAACATTTCTGAAGAGACTGAAAACCTTGAGTGGTCCCAGTGAAATTTGAGTGGTCAAACTTGGACAAATTAATAAGCAGACTCGTGTAACTGCTGGTGTCATCACTGTGAAAAGTTGATGTGGATTTGTTTATAGCATTGCTAGTGAGGACTGTGGACCAGTGGCATAGGTTCCACCCGAGTTCTTGTTGGAATCTTGGGTTCACTTAGATACACTGAGTTTTTATAAATAGTTGAAGAAACATTGGAGAAATGAAGAAAGTTGGCATAGTAACAACTAAAATATCAGTTTTCCCTAGATTGCATTGTGCTTTCAGAGAGAACCTCATGAATCACAGGTCAAGACAGAAAAAAATAAAATTGCAAAGATGATGAGAACACAAAGGCAAATTCCAAAACAAGAGATACAAGCAAGAAACCAAACCAGAGAATAAGTCAGAATACACATTTGGAGAGGTGATAGTGGGTAGTAGTCTGTTTTATACCATTTTCAGCTTTTCTGAGTTCTAGGACTAAACCCAGCAGAGACCAGATATTCACTGTTCAAGTAGAACAAGACCTGTTTAATTTCATGTGTGACAAAGAACCCAAGCTAAGCTTCAGATTAAGGTGGTGCTTGGACTATCATAAATAAGTCTGAAAAATAAATTAGTAAAGCATGTTCAAGTATGTATATTAATACTTCTCATAAAAATTGAGATTCTACAAAATTACTTGAAGAGTGAGAAAGAAAACCATGGGCTTTAACATAGAATGTGGGAAATACTATTTCAATGAGTAGTTTAAGTGTGCCAAGGTCATTGTCTGTTTTCTAAGAATGATAGACAAACTTAAAACTTCAGGCACTTTAAGACTGATGTATAGTTTATAATTTAAAGATGATCATTACAAAAATAAAAGAAAAACTACCTATCAAAAGAAAAAAATCATATTGTCATGTGAATGGAAGGCCAGAAATGAGAAATATAATTTATGACAAATAAAAATACATGAAAATCATGGTGCAATTCAGTTTAAATATAAACTAAGTCTAAAAATGTACAAAAACATATAAGATAAAAAGTTTGAGTGATAGAATAAAATTGAATGCTGCAGAAAGCCAAGAATAAACAACTAAATACGGAATGAACAATGAGGAAAATTTGTAAAAGAAATATTGCATCAGAAAACTATAAATCCTAGAAAAATACTAAAGGAGAAAATACTATAATATACTATAGAACAGCTTTTTAAACGTTTCAAAACTGAAGGTAAAAGTTAAGACATTTTATTAACCTCACAACAAAAATTTGAAAAGTATAAGGAAAAATTCAAGAACAAATTATAATAATAAAAAACTCAACCTGAATCTAAACATGATATTGCTGTACAACACTCTAATGGGCAAATATTTTAAAAAGTTATTAAAGCAAGTATATTTTAATTGCCAGAAGGAATGACAAATTTTCAAAAATATAGGTAATTTCAACAAACCAGTTAACTCACTTTATCTAATTCACACTTAGAAAGATGCATACATGTGACTGCTAGTAACCAATAAACCTTCTCAATAACAAATAAATCTTCTTAAAAATGTTCATATTCTTAACATCTTTACAAATTCCACATGGTAAAATGATACTGATGCAGTTTTCTGTTAATAACCACATTAAATCAGATATAATAAATAGTTGTTTTAATATACTTAATCGCAGAGAGAAGGTTACATTTCTAGGAAAATGGAGATGAAATTCTTCCTTATTTTATATTTAATTTACTGTTCACAGCTAAAAACTCTGCCATCCATGATGAACAAAGAAAAAACAAAATATGAAAGGTAGAGGCAGCACAGAGCAACTAAGAACATTGGAACACAGGAAATGACAGTAGTGAATTCACTGAGCTTTCTCTTGGCCTCATACATCTCAGAATTAGAGCAGACACGCCGCATAGGAATACGAATTGAGTGCAAGACAAGAGGAACAAAATCCCTGCTCTCAGTAGCCAAAGGACCAGGAAAGAAGCCAACCAAGGCAGAAAACCTTGTGATGATAGCTGCTGTACTCCAATCGAAAAGCACAGAATCGACCGTGTGGGGATCTGAGACTCTCACCCTCCACTGGCTACAAGAAAGTGCCTGACACTGTTGCTGTGAGGTCCAGGGAGACTGAGTAGGAGCACGGTCTTTCATCTGCATGATGAAATATGTCAGCAACTGGCTCCTCACTCCAAGATGTGAGTAGAGAACACATAGGAAAGCTAGACTTCCATCTCCACTGGACAATACCAAGTCTCCGTTTTGGACTGGGTTGTCTTCCCAAAATTCCTAAGTTGAAACCCCAACCCAAAAGGTAGCTATATTTGGAGATAAAGTCTGTAAAGAGATAAGTAAGGTTAAATGAGGTCACCAAGATAGAGCCCTAATATGACTGATTTCTTTATAAGAAGAAGAAAAGACACTAAGGACACACTTACAAAGGAAAGGCCATGTAAGGACACAGCAGGAATGTAGTCATCTGCAAGTCAAGGAGAAAGGCCTCAGGAGAAACCAGCCCTGCTGGCACTGATCTCAGACTTTCAATCACCAGAAGGTTAAGAAAATAAATTTCTTTTGATTAAACAATCAAGTCTGTCAGTCCTAGCAAAATAATACAGTTCCTCTTCTACTACTGGGGTGTGAAATCAGAAGACGTCTAAAAAAGAATCAGGACCCGTACCACCCTCACCAGTAATGAGGTCACCACCACCAAGGTGTCAGTGGTAGTCATTTTGGGGACATTCCTCCTCTGTGATGTTAGAATTTGGGGACATTTTAAAGCAACCATCCTAAAAGTGCTCTAATGAGCAATTACAAATAAGCTTGAAATATAAATAAATAAAAAGAAAGTCCTGGGAAAGAAACAGAAGTACAGACTGTATAAAGAATCTAATGAACATTTTATAAATGAATACTATAATAACTGGAATGAAAAAGTCAATGCATGAGCCCAACAGAATATGAGGAGACAGGGGAAAGAACATATGAAATTCAAGATAGAATAAGAGAAAGTATGTGATATCAACAACGAGGAGAAGGTAGACTGAACAAATCTGAGCAGATACTCAGAGACGCATGGGATAATAAATATCTAACATCCTTGTCATTAGAACACTGGGGGAGAAAAAGAGGGCACCGGTTAAGAAATGATAATGAAGGAACAGCTTCGTTAGTACCTACTAATTCAAGCTGAGTGAAGTGCTTATAGTATGAATCTAACAGTGGAACAACTCGGTACACTACAGACAATAGCCACTTGGGACCCGTGAGAGGATAAAGCAGACTTCACAGCAAAGAACATTAGCAGAGTTTGAGAGGGAATTTACATAAAGGTGAAACACACAGCAGTTTCCTATGGTTATGCACACAGCTGACAAACATGTAAACACAAACTCACAGATCTGACTGGAAAATCTGAAAAATACACAATCTATTCAATAACATCATATCGCTCACCCAATGATTGATAGAACTTAAAGAAGTTCTTCACAAAGAATAACTCATCAAAGTCATCAAGTGACAGAATCTCATCCACATTTAGAGACCATTTCTCCCACCAAGAGCAGAATACATCATTTCGAGTGACCAAGATAGATCTCATTTCTTAATTAACAATATAAACCTTAAAAAATTTAAGATAATTGAAATCATACAGAGTTTTACATTAGTAAAATCAGACTAGAAATCAATAACAGAAACATAGTAGGACAATCTCCAAACCCTGGAAACTAAACAACAAGAATGGAAGGAATAAACAATAAAAAGGAAGTTTAAGGAAGTAAAAATGTACATTGAACTGAATGAAAAAAAAATTCAACACATCAAAATTGGATGGACAAATGTTACTCTACTAATGGCTTACATAATAAAAGAGAAAGTTCTCAAATGCATAATCTAAGCTCCCATCTCAAGAACCTATTTTTTAAAAAGGAACCAAATAAAAACCAACAGAAGCATAAGGAAGGTGATAATAAAGAGCAGAAATCGATAAACTTAAATACAGAAAGACAACAGAGAAAAATCAATGGATAAAAACAGTGATCCCCTTAAAAAAATCAATAAAATTGAAAAACTTCTAGCAAGATTGACAAGAGAGAAAGATATACCATATCAGAAATGCACCTACCTAGAGGTACCATGACAGATGTTGCTGACATCAAAAGGATAATAAGGGAGTATTTTGATCAAATTCACACCCACAAATTAAACTCTTAAGATGAAAGAAAACCAGTTATTTGTAAAGTATGACCATCCATTATTAGATAGATAACATGAATAGCTATATAACTAATAAGAAAATTAAACTTATAATTTAAAAACTCTCCTGAAATCTCCAAGCCCAGATACTTTGATGTGAAAGTTCTGCCAAAAGATTTAAAGAATAATACTAAGTATTCAGAATTGAAGAGAGGGGAAATCCCTCCCCATGTATTCCATGAGGTCAGTGTTAACCTGATATCAAAGCCAAAGAAGATAAAGAAGAAAGATGACTATAGATCAATATTCCTTATGAATATAGACACAAACTATTAGATACAACCATTAACACAATATTACCAAATAAAATTGGAAAATACATAAAAATCACTATACATTATAACCCAAATAGGGTTAATCCTACTTATTACAGATGATTCTATATTTGAAAATCAATCAATGTAATATGCAACATTAATTAGTTAAGAAAGAAAAAGCACATGATTATATCATTAAATACAGAAAAAATTTGACCAAGTTCAGTACCCATTCATGATCCAAAAATAGATAATGAATACATAGAGGGACATTGTCAGTCTGAAAAAGCAATGTACATACAAAACCTTTGGATATCATTATTGATAGTAAAACAAAAAACAAACAGCGCCCCCAAGCAAGAGAACAATGCTTCTTCCTAGGAAGCAAACAAAGGTTACAAATTAACGTGGTATGTGTACTAACAATGATTATGTGAATAACAAAATTAAAATTGCAATACTTATTATTTATAATCTCTAAAAAAGTGGAATATTTATATGTCCATCTAACAAAGTATAGACACTCTTCTATGCCAAAACTAAAAACATTGAGTTAAAAAAAAAAAAAACAAAGATCTAAGTAAATACAGAGGCATACAATGTTTATAGATTCAAATAACTCAACATAGCAAAGATATATGTTCTCTTAAAATTGATTCACATATTGAAAATGATTTTCACCAAAATTCTGGAAAGAATTTTTCACATATATAGGTAAGTTTATTCATAAATTTATATGAAAAAACACATGAAGTTGATCATATAAGATACATTTGGAAAGAGTAATTTTGTGGATATCACCATTTGATTTTAAGATGTATGATATAATTATAGTAATCAGTAATGTGTGCTATTGTTAGAGACTGAACACAGATCCATGAATAAAGATTCTCAAAACAGATTCATAAAAATATCCAAACTGATTTTTGACAAAGTCATAAAATCCATTCAATGGTTTTAAAAAGCAAACCAAGTCAAACAAACTACCTACCTTTCAACATAAACCTTTCATTTGGAGTTAAATGTAAAATATGTAGTTATAAGATGTTTAGGAAAAAGAGCCTAGAAGACACTATTTTGAACTCAGTTCTAGGTAAAGAGTTTACTTAGAGTTAACATAAATATGTGATATCTAAAAAAAATGCTTCAAACTGAATTTCATTAAAATTGATTTATTTTTCTGTTCAATACCATGATAAAAGCATAAAAAAATAAGGAATCAGATGGGAGAAGATATTTACAAAAAATATATCTTACAAATGTCTGACATATATAAAATGTAAAGGATTCTGAAAATTCAATATTTAAAAAATCAAATTAGAAAATTTACAAAAACATTAGTAGACATTTCACCAAAGATTTTATTCAATGGTGAACAAGTACATCATTACTCAATAGCAAAATGCAAATTAAAATCATACCAGTATATTATGACACATTTATCAGAATGGATTATAAAAAGCAGTGTCAACATCAATGAGGACTAGGATGTGGAGAAAATGAATAATTCATACATTGTTAGTGGAAATATAAAATAGCACAGTGTCTATAGGAGTCAAGCAGTTTCTTAAGCAATTTAGCATGCAATTACTAAACAACATTGTAATTTTCATCCCAGACTTTTATACCAGAGAAAGGAATATTTGTATTCACAAAAGCTTACAGTTTTATTTATAATAGCTTTAAAGCAAAAATCACCCAGATGCCTTATAAAATGGGTGAATAGTTTAAAAACATAGAAATATATGAAAATGTATTATATATGTGAAATATATTATATATAAATAAATATACATATATATTACATTCCTAACAGAGCAGAGCTGGTCTTCCCTCAAGTACTGGGAAGTTGCTAAGACATTCCATTTTTTCATGAACTTTCAACCAGATGGCATCTATGTCTTCTCTTGACCTTGAGAATCACTATTTATGCCTGGTAAGATTATTGTACATGTTTCTGCTCAGAGTTTTTGCTGTACATTTTGTGTCAATAGTTGTACTCTTGATGTTCCAGGAACAATACCACTCACATGACATACTAGCTTCTGGACTATGTCCCTGAATTTGTTGCTATTTAGATGACTCATTTTTATAATCATTGTAAACTTGGAATGGATTTCAATAGATAAAAATATAGGCAAATATTATTATTGAGTGACTATCTATTCTTAGTCAATCCTCTATATGAGACTTCAAAAAAGACTTGATAAAGATACCTTAATTTTAGTTTACTAATGGCACCAAATTTTAATCACAGAGTTTGAAGTTGTGCTATGGTATTCCCATCAAGGTAGCCCATCTTAAGGATCAACTCCCAGGGCTGAAGGACCACCAAAATGTCTTCTCCCATATTGAAAATGTTTAATTAAAAACTTTAATTGTTTCTCTAGAGAAAATAATCTAGTACTTCCATATCATGGAGTATTACCCAGCAATGGCAGGGAATATGATATTAAAATAGACAGTCCCTTAGATAAATCACCCAAGAATTTTACTACATAAACAAAGCAAATTTCAGTGCATACTGTTCATTTCACTAATGTATTATTTTTCTTAATACCATCTTTATTGATACTTATTTCACACACTGATAGCATTCATTTGAGTATAGGATACATGGTTGTTGCTGTATTTGTAGCTTTGTGCAACCATAACTGCTAGGTAATTCTAGAACGTTTCATTACCTTCCAGAAAAACCCCACACCTATTATTTTTCTCCCAGTTTATTTTTCTCACTCAAGATTATTTTGGCAATTCTGTGCTCCTTGCATAAAATTTCAACATATTGCTAGGAATTGCACAAAAATATTTGAGACTTCAATAGATAAGATGTTGAATCTGACAAACTGTAGAGAATTGCCATCTTCAAAATATTGTCTTCAAATCCATGAAAGTAGAATACCTTTTCATTAAGTTTCTTTTTTTTTCCATTTTAAACATTTTTTTTCACTTTGGGGATGTGTCTCATATTACTTTTTGTCTACTAATCTCTTAGGATTATCTATATAAAATATGCCATTTATAAAAAGGAATAGTTTTGCTTATTCCTTTCCAATCTATCTGTCTTGCCTAATTGCCTAATCCATTTTTATTGCTTAATTGCCTTGGCCAGATTCTCCAGCACAATGCTGAATAGGAGTAACAAGCACGTACACCTCTTCTCTCTTAGAGTGATCCCAGTCCTTTGGGTTTGTATGGAAGCTGCATTGAGTAAGCATGACTGATTAAATCATTGGTTTTGGTGATTTATTTGATCTCGAGCCCCTCTTCCATCCCTGGGGTGTGTGGTGGGGATGAAAGTTCCAGTCCTTTACAAATCGTTTTAAAATAGAAAACCCAAAAAGGATAGTTTTGATGAAAACCATGAGTACATACAGCACCATAAAAACCAAAGGAAAATAAAAAACTAATAAAAATAATAAATTACATAAACACAAGAATAATGATCATTTACTTTTTGTTGGATATCACATAGGTAACACAATAGCTTTATGTTCTTAAAAAAAGAAAAAAAAATGCCAATTTATAATTCACTGAAAATATAATTCAAGATTGAAGTTGAAGTAAACTTACTTTCAGATAATGGAATAATAACAGTGACCTGAAAAGATTAAAGGGAAAAAATTCCCCGTTCACCGATTATCAAGAATATTGTCTTTTTCCAAGTGTTAGAGTGGAAAACCTCAGATTTCAGGGGACAATAACTGTTGCACTCTGATGACTCTTGTCTCAGATATGAGGGCAAATGAGTCACAGACAAAATCATGTGCTGGTCCAACCTACCAGCTTAAAAGCAAGACATGAAAACATTAATCTATTTCCAAGTAAATTAACAGTGTCCCCAAACTCAAGAATATTTAGAGCATGTTGGAATATCCAGCTCCCATAAGGAAAATCCATACTACTTGACGTCTAGTTTAAAACTTTCAGGTATGTAAAGAAACAAGTAATATGACCCATGATTTTGATTAAATAAATATCAACACTGATCCAGACACAAAACATTGTATAATTAGTACAAAAGGACATTTAAAAACTACTAAATCTATATTCTACTTAAAAAAAAGAGCATCAAATGCTTTCTAAACTAGTATGGAACAGCTGAAAAATAAACATTTTAAAATTTATAATGCTACATGGGAAAATATTTGGAATTCTAAGATATTAAGCATAAACTTGTCATAAATTCTACTCATTTCTTTTTTACATATTTACTGGACCTAAATGGAAATATTTGTTGATATAGATATCAGTATATGTACATAAGTGTGGTCCTGTTCCAGTTTTATCACCACAAGTTGGTAGTGTCGAGAAACCCCTCTGTCCTGGGCAAACTGGAATCATTAGTCACCTATAATACAAAGTTGAGCATATAAATTAATTAGTTGAAAATTGAGTAATGATAGCTATGTGTTTTCAAAGTGTCTCTAAAACACAGTTGTAGAGGAGGAATAGAATCTTCACAGTTTAGAATCCTACTAGTCACTGCCTTATTCAAATGATTCAGGGAACATTGTCAATAACAGAAAAGATGGAAATGGTGAGGTACTTGAGAGTATGCATGGAACAGCATGCCTTATCAAGAGGCAAGCTCTGAATCTAATCGCAAGGAGACATCAGAAAAATTCATATTTAGAAACATTCTTCAGATAATTAGGTTGTAATTTTTAAAATTATTAAGCTCCAGAAAGACAAGGAAAGACTACAAAAAATGTTCCCAAATGGAGATTAAGGAGATACGAAACTGTGAAATGAATGCATTCCCTAGAAAAAACATTAGTGGGGCAATTTGCAAGATAGCAGGGGTCTAAAGTTAGAATATAGTTTTGTGTATCAGTGAGAATGTCCTTATTAAACTGTTTTTATTGTGATTATATAAGAGAACATCCTCTTTTTATAGGAAATATACAGTCATGGACATCAAAGTACCAATTACTGTCAAAGAGTTCAGGAATATTACAAACTTTATCTTCATGATTTTCTGGGTTTGTACTTGTTTAAAAAATAGGACTCATTTTATATGGAAAAAAAAAAACACCACATCTAAAATGTTTAAAAGATATAACTTGTGAGTGGATATTGAATATTCTCAGCACAAAGAAATGACATGTATTTGAGGTGATGAATATATTAATTAGCCTGATTGGATTGTTCCATAAAGTACACATACATCAAAACATCATATCACACTCCATAGATACATGCATTTTGTTAATTATGATTTTAAAATAAATCACAAATACTAAAATAATAATTCAATGAAAAAAACTAGAGAAGATGAGTGAGTAGCAGCCATCCTTAACCTGCTGTAGGATTCCTCTCACACACAAGAGTTGCTAAAGCAAAAGTTAGGGCCACTAGCATAAATGTAAAATATACAAAAAACAATAAATAACATCTCCAGTTCAGGACAATATGAAATGTTAAGTCCATTAAAGGAGTTGAAATTACATTGAACTTTCAGATTTCTGTGAAGCTCTTTCATTTTCATATTCAAGGGAGTAGTTAACAAATGCTCTCAACATATGGAAATTAATTCAAACATTTCTATGTTAGTATATATTTTGCCCTGTTTATGCAAGTTAATGTATCAGCAAATAACATATTTATTATAATTTCTATTATAAGTCTATTTTGCCTAACCCTAGATAATATTTTATAAAAATATTTTCAAAAACTCAGATTATTTACTCTTTTTGAAGTAAACACAGTAAGTTAAAAATTATAATAATGTCCCAATAACATTCCAAGAACGATTAAACAGCACAGATTATGTTCTCTAAGTTTTACACTGATATATTGCACAAAAGTTGGAAACTTTAAATGAATTCCATGATAAGTATTATTTTTTCACTTTTTATTACTGCATTTTAGAAAAAGAGCGATTTGGTTGGGGAGCACATTTTGGTTCATAGAACCAAATTAGAGGATCGATCATGTTGGAGTATCACAGTGATGAGAGTCCTTGATATTGAAGGAGATTGCATGGTATAACTCTAAGAAACTTGGGGGTGGGGATAAAGAGCAAAAGGAAAGTAAGTGAAAGCAAAGAGAACAGCTGTTAATCTAGACTTCTAGAAGATAAATTATATGACAGGCCCAAGGGCAATTTAAAATCTGCCAGCATAGCTTCCTGGGGAGTCTGCCAATAGGCAAATGCTATGGCTAGAAAAACTGCTTTAACAGCTTGACCTCATAACTCCAGGATGGTTATCAGGGTTTTCATGGTGACCTGAGGTTATGACCTTCTCAACAAAGTAAGAAGGAAAATTCAGAAAGAAAAAAAAGTTGAAATATGGACTGATAAGTTTATGATCTGCACTTGGCCGTATAAAGTCATTTTACATGGATATATCAAATGGCATGTACTCTTGACATAGACAAAGAAGTTGGGAAGAAAGGCTATTTCTTTTTCCAGCACTGGGAATTGAACCAAGGGGTGCTCTACCACTAAGCCACATCCTCAGCTCTTCTAATTTTTCTTATGAGACGAGACGGGGTCTTGCTAAGGTGCCCATGCTGGCCTGGAATTGCTGTCCTCTCAGCCTCCCTTAGTATCTGATAGTACAGTCCTATGCCACATTACCTGGAGAGGAAAAACATATTTTAACAAATTTAAGTGTATAGAATTTATACTTTAAAATGCACCTCTAATATTACTGTCATATTTTATAAAGATTTAATATTTTCATATTATTTTATTTCTTCAATACAAACTTTTAGTTAATTCGCTGAACTAGTACTCTCCAAAGTCTATGTCAATTATCATTTGTTAATATGACTGCCTCTAAATAATTACATTTCATAGGTTAAAATATTTTCCTATTTCAGTTTTAGAAGGTGCTAAAGTTTCCTTTATAAGTTCCTGCAATATCCAATATAAATTAATAGACAAGCAAAAGGAAGTCTAGTTGAGCAGAGGAAGAAATATTGGAGAGGGGAGGGAGGACAGGAAGGAAAAGGGGGAGGGAAAGAGTGGGTAATCATGAACTGAAATCAGTTTCCATGCACATATGACTTTGTCAGGATGAACCCAGCTACTATGTATAATCATAAAACTCTAATTAAAAACAAATCAAAATATGGTTTCTGGCACAAAAGAGTTTCTTGATTCTGCATATTGATGATGTTACAAATATAAAGAGCTTATGTATACTGGAAATGAAAAAAATTATTTAAAATTTTCTTTGTGATTATATTAAATCTACTAGAGATTGATGTAAAACTCATGTGTCATAAAACAGGGATTTAGCAGTATTTCTTATTTAAAACACATGGACTACTACGTTCCATTTCTTTTTGTCTTTTGTCAACACTATTATGTAGATTTCTGCTGGTATGAAATCCCTGAAAAGAAGTGGAGGATAAGAATTCTTTTTTTTTTTTTTTTTTTTTTTAACTATAAACAAATGGGGTACAACTTGTTTCTCTGGTTGTACATGAAGTACAGGCGTACCGTTTCTGTAATCATACATTTACATAGGGTAATGATGTTTGATTCATTCTGTTATTTTTCCTTTCCCCCACCCCTCTCACCCCTCTTTTCCCTCTATACAGTCCCTCCTTCCTCCATTCTTGCCTCTCTCCCACTCCCCCATTATATATCATCATCTGCTTATCAGTGAGATCATTTGTCCTTTGGTTTTTTGAGATTGGCTTATCTCATGTAGCATGATATTCTCCAACTTCATCCATTTGCCTGCAAATACCATAATTTTATTCTTCTTTATGGCTGAGTAATATTCCATTGTGTGTGTGTGTGTGTGTGTATATATATATACACACACACATATATATATATATATATACACACCTCAGTTTCTTTATCCATTCATACTTTGAGGGGCATCTAGGTTGGTTCCACAATCTGGCTATAGTGAATTGAGCAGCTATGAACGTTGATGTGGCTGCATCACTGTAGTTTGCTGGTTTTAAGTCCTTTGAGTATAGGCCAAGGAGTGGAACAGCTGGGTCAAATGGTGGTTCCATTCCAAGTTTTCTAAGGAATCTCCACACTGCTTTCCAGAGTGACTACACTAATTTCCAACCCCACCAGCAAGGTATGAGTGTACTTTTTTTCCCCACATCCTCGCCAACACCTATTGTTGCTTGTGTTCTTGATAATAGCCATTCTAATTGGGGTGAGATGGAATTTTAGGGTAGTTTTGATTTGTATTTCTCTTATTACTAGAGATGTTGAACATTTTTTCACATCTGTTGATTGCTTATAGATCTGTGAAGTGTCTGTTCATTTCCTTAACCCATTTGTTGACTGGGTTATTTGTATTCTTGGTGTAAAGTTTTCTGAGTTCTTTATAGATTCTGGAGATTAGTGCTGTATCTGAAGTATGAGTGGCAAAGATTTTCTCCCACTCTGTAGGTTCTCTCTTCACATTGTTGATAGTTTCCTTTGCTGGGAGAAAACTTTTTAGTTTGAATCTATCCCAGGTATTGATTCTTGCTTTTATTTCTTGTGCTTTAGGAGTCATATTAAGGAAGTCTGATCCTAAGCTGACATGATGAAGATTTAGAATTTTAAAGCCTCCAAGAGAAAAAAAATCAAATCACATTTGGGGGAAACCAATATGGATATCAGCAGATTTTTCAACACAGACCCTAAAAGGTAGAAGGGCCTGGAACAACAGTTTTCAAGCTCTGAAAGAAAATGGATCTTATACCCAGCAAAACTTACCTTCAGATTTGTTGACAAAATAAAATCCTTCCATGATAAACAAAAGCTAAAAGAAATTACAAATAGAAAGCCGGCACTACAGAACATTCTCAGCAAAATATTCCATGAGGAAGAGGTGAAAAACAACAATGTAAATCAGCAAATGGAAGAACTATCCTAAAGGAATAGCCAAATAAAGGAGAAACCAAGTCATGTTAAAAAACGAAAATGAGTCAAATGACTGGGAATACAAATCATATCTCAATAATAACCCTGAATGTTAATGGGCTGAACTCATCAATCAAAAGACAGACTGGAAGATTGCATTAAAAAGAAAGATCCAACAATATGCTGCCTTCAAGAGACTCATCTCATAGAAAGAGATAACCACAGACTAAAGGTGAAAGGATGGGTAAAAACATACCATGCACATGGACTCAGCAAAAAAGCCGGAGTATCCATCCTCATATCAGACAATGTGGACTTCAAGAATTCTTTATCCTACAATCTTTCTGAAGCAGAAGTGCTTGCAATTGATTTGTGTTGGAACGATATTCAGAGCACAAAGGGAACAAATTGAAACAAAGGGAAAGAGCATGATGAGGTAAGAGGATCATATGGAGGATGGAGAGTGATTTGTAATATGTATAATGAACAAATAGAGAAAGCCTGGACTCCTCTGTGTTAATACTAATGCTGGTGAAATAGCAATCATAAGGTCAAAACTGGGTGGGAATTTTCAACACAGTAAACACAGTACTAAGTTGTCATCACCAAATTATCTGGAAACTTTATGTCAAGTTATCACTTTATTCCTGTCAAATCAATGTTGGTGTTCAAAAGCTACCAATGGGTGGAGAAGTTTACTTGGAAGGTTATTGATATTTCAAATTTATATAATATGTGTTTGCTTTCGCCCAGAAAAATTAGATTCCTTTACCTCTGAGGAAAATTGGGTGCCATTAAATATCTTGATTCTTTGCTTTTAGTGGTGGGACTTCACCTTCTCAGAAACAACAGAAAACTGCAACAGGAGAATGCTCATGCGCCTAGTACTCTGCTGCATAGATTTGATATTCAGAAATAGGGATAACGATAAATAACTGTTTCCAATACCTATACTATATTCTACATCCCCAAATTATTAAGCACTGAGACAGTGCTTTTTACTTATTTAACCAATAAATGCATTTATATTACCATTCTGATCATATTATCTAATACTATTATTGGTACTGGGGGGGAACCCAGGGTTTGGCACATGCTGAGAATATTCTTTACCACTGAGCTTCACCTCTAATCCCGCTAATAATTATTGTGTGTTTTGACTGCACTTAAGTAAATTTCAATGATTTTTTGGTTATTTCTCACCTGACCTTGAACAAAATAGTAATAGAGACAGTATTTAGTATGTGTGTCCTAAGTGTAATTTTTATTGCTATTGGTAATATGACAGTATGGTTATGTACAGAACTACATATAGCTAACAGTTAAGTTAAAGAAACTATAGATGGCTGTGTTTAATACATTATGTAAGAGATATATTTTCTATTGAAAAGTCACTATGGCCAGCATCATGACACTTGTGAATATTAAATGGCAAATCAAGTACTAATGCAGGCCAAAAATAAGCAACTGTTCCAGTACTGATTTTTGGTAAGTTTGTTATGATATACTCTTGGGTGAGGATAAACAATCTACCAATCAATAAAAAATATACATTTTATTAAATGTCACTGGGCATGAATTAAACTTGCATAATAAACCCATAATGAGCCAATTCAATTAGAGGGAGTTTCACAAGTTTGCAGTTTGCTTAAGGTACAACTAGATGGAACTTTAAAGAACAAAGTAGTCACAATTTGATCATCTTCTGGTGAATATAATTTAAAATACTTCACACACTTCAATCACTTCAGTCAAATTATATTGTTCATTGATAAAATAAAATACAGTTGCATTTATTAACTGTTCAGATATTATAAATTTAAGATCAGTGTAAACATGCATAATATAGAATTATGTATGTTCAAATCTGCATTACTGATTTCTTCATTTTCTTTCTAAAGGTATTAGAAGTTTTTAAATTCTTAAAACTACTCACTTTTTCCTTAAAAACTTCTTAACTATGCATTTTAAGATAATCATAGATTGATATACAATTGTAAAATAAATACTACAGGTAAAAATAAATTTTGCATATCCACAGTTGGCTATCAAAACCAGGAAATTGATATTGATTCAATCCGCTAAGAATGTTTCTATTTTTCTAGTATATGAGAAACTTTCAGAAACTTAACAATAAAAAAAATTCCATCTGAAAAATGTTAAAAGTTGTACAAATATCTACCTGAAAATATACACATATTGTACATAAACAGCTTGCCCCCAACCTTAAGTAGAGGCATTTAGGCTAATAACAATCAGAAATTGCGGGGGCGCCTGGCTCTCCTCGTAGTGCTTGACAGAGTTCCACTGAAGGATGATTGCAGAGACTCATCCTAAAAGGATTGCATGCCAGATGTATGCCTCCCTAGCTTGGATGTTATTCTGTGGAGTTTTCCTAATAATATATTATTCATTTCAGTCTGGGGATCTTGCTGGAGGTGATGGGAATAATTCTACAAATTTCCAGAAAAACATCATGGAGACAAAACACATGTTGAAACCCTGTGATGTTAACCTCACTACAGAAGAATGTTTTTATTATGTTAAAAATCAAACACTGCATTTACTGGCACAGCCAGAACCTGTTGGGGCACAGAAATTTATATATAACAATGTTTCCCCAAGTTCTAAGCACAAAGCACCTCCCACAGTAGCTACTAGATATGGACTAGCTTATTTTATCTATGGCAAGACCTGGTACCCCCCTAAAGGCAAGCCCTTAGAGAAGGTAGATATAGATCTCCCCCTGTCTCCTACAGGGTGGTTTAATCCAGATGATGGTTTTGTTTATGTGTGGTGGTAAGGTAAAAGAATAAGGTTTCACAACATTCCTTCCTTCCTACAAAGAATAGGTCACCCCTATAATAAACATTGGTACACAATGCCCTGTTCTGGGAAAAAGAGTTACATAAGACAATGTAATTTATTCAGTAAAAAAACTTGGCCATGAGAACCACTGCGACCGCTGCCCTCCTGTAGCCCTTAACTCAGCAATTTAGATATTAACCAGATAGACCTAGTAGAGATGGTCACATGACATTATTTGTCTATCGCTTTACCGCAAAAATAATAAGAATAGTCTAAGGTCATATAGAGTTTAGATATTAAGGAAATAAACATTATATTATCTCATTGATATAGTTAGATATTCTTAAAACAATTGTGATTAGGTAAGGATAATCTGTAAGGTTACTGTTTTCTCATAATCTTTCAGTAAAAATAATTTCTGCCTATGCTTTGGAAACTTCTTTGATTTTATTAATCACAAGCCTGTCATCAAAGCCTGAAAAAAAAAATGTATATAAACCCAGCCTTCCCCAGAATAAAGTGGGATTGATTGCACCAGAACTAGAGTCTGTGTCTTTCATTCTCCATCCATCGCCGACGCTGTCTCCCCGTGCCCAGTTTACCAGTGTGGAACCCATGGACTCCTGCTAGGGCTGGACACCAGCAAGACATGAAGTTGCTGCAAGTATTTTAGAAGTTCATCAAATTGAGAAAGGTCTCCTTTATTCCTATTTTCCTAGAACTTTCAATCATGACTATTAACTTGAGACTCTTTCCCTTTTATATTGCAAGCAAATAGTTCTATAATTATTATTCCCACTATTATTTAGTTATATCTCAAATATCTTAACTTATTTTCAATTTATTTCAGCATTATGATTCTCACTATTTTCAAAGCACACATGTACATCAACAAAAAAATCAGGTAAAACAGGTATAGTTAAAAAAATTCTCCCCTCTTCTTAAAAATATTTAGCATTAGCACAGTCTTGAAGTCTTCTCCAAACATTTAAACACCAGGAATTGCTATGTGAACCTTAGTAGAATACTACTGTTGTGGAAGGGGTAGTAAAAACATTTCACTTTGAATTGTATGAACAGCCCTTATTCTGGGTCATGAGGCTAATGTGGTTTTCTTCCTCCCTCCCTCCCTTCCTTTCTTTCTTCCTCCTCTTTCTCTCTTTCTTTCTTTCCTTTTTTCTTTCTTTCTTTTTATTTCTCTCTCTCTTTCTTTCTTTTTGTTCTTTTTAGTTATCCATGACAGTAGAATATATTTTGACTATTTACACAGCATGGAGTACCTCTTATTCTAATTAGCATTCCAATCTTTTGGTTGTAAATGATGTGGATATTCACTGTGGTGTAATTATATATTTACATAGGAAAGCTGTCAGATTCATTCCACTGTCTTATCTGTCCCTACTCCAGTCCCTTCATTCCCCTTTGTCTAATCTACTGAATTGCTATTCTTCCCCTACAACCTCCCTCTTTGTTGTGTGTTAGCATCCACATATTAGAGGGAACATCTGACCTTTGGATTTTAGGGATTAGCTTAGAACGATACTCTCTAGATCCATCAATTTACTGACAAATGTCATAATGCCATTTTTATGGCTAAGTAATATTCCATTGTGTATATATATAATATTTTCTGTATCCATTCATCTGTGGAAGGGCACCTAGGTTGGTCCCATAGCTTAGCTACTGTGAATTGAGCTCCTATAAACATTGATGTGACTGCATTGCTGTAGTATGCTGATTTTAAGTTTCTTGGATATATACTGAGGAGTGGGATAATTGGGACAAATGGTGGTTCCATTCCAAGTTTTCTAAGGAAACTCCATACTGCTTTCCAGAGTGGTTGCACCAGTCTGTAGCTCCACCAGCAATGTATGAGTGTACTCTTTTCCCCACATCCTCACCAAAAAAGCATGTTATTAGGAAAAAAACAAAACAAAACATGTTATTGGTATCAAAACAGACATGAAAACCAATGAAACAGAATAGAAGGCACAGAGACAACCCACATAAATACACTTATCTCAAACTAGACAAAGTCACCATGAACATAATTTGGAGAAAAAGCCTCTTCAACAAATGGTGCTGTGAAAACTGGAAATCCGTATGTAGCAGAATGAAAATTTATCCCTAATTTTCACCTGCACAAAACTCAACTCAATGTGGATCAAAGAACTAGGCATTAGACCAGAAACCCTACACCTACCAGAAGAAAATGTAGGCCCAACACTCTATCATGTAGGCTTAGCAAGCAACTTCCTCAACGAGACTCTCAAAGCTCAAAAAGTAAAATCAAGGATCAATAAATGAGATGGCATCAAACTAAAAGCTCCTTCATGGCAAAGGAAACAATAGAGAACATGAAGAGAGAGCCTACAGAATGGGAGAAAATCTTTGCCACCTGCGTGTCAGGCATTAATCTCCATGATACATTAAGAACTCAAAAACCTAACACCAAATAAACAAATAACCCAATCAACAAATTAGCAAAGCAACTGAACAGACACTTCACAGAAGAAGTAATCAACAAGCATATGAAAAAATGTTCAGCATCTCTAGCCATTAGAGAAATGCAAATTAAAACCACACAGAAGCAGTTTTCTGTCAGGTTGCTAGGTTTCCTCTTTCCAACTCTGTGATCAGAACCAAGGGAAGTAAACATGGAGCGGATCACAGATCAGGTTGTGAGTAAATCTAGTCAAATTTCTATTTATCAACAGAACTTTATGAACTCCTGTTCTGAATGGGGAACATCTGTTGTGTGCTGGGTTAGTGAAGGTTCACAGGGAGAGCCCAGACATCCATCAAGTCTAGGTATCCTCATCTTAGCACAAGGGGACTCCCGTAAATAGAGGTAGGATTCATTTGAAAGGGTAAGGAGAGGATTGTCCCTCTGAAGAGAGAAGGTGGTCTAGTTCATTCAATCTTGCTAATTTATTCCATTGTGCAGATTTGTTTTAAAAGTAGGCTTGTGAAGAGCACATGCCTAAGAAATCGTGGAAAGTCTGGAGAGATTTCTGCATACAATCTTCCTCCCTGAAAAAAGGTAGAATGTTTCCACTTTGAAATCTGTGTTAATATTTGGAGGTATAATATATGCTGGGAGGCTTTGCACCTCTATGTTTTTAAATCACAAAGTATTCACAAAATAAAAATGTTATATATCCCTGCATTGTTTACCAACCTTGTGTAGTCTGCTTTCAGATTTTATGTTGAATGAAATAAATATTCTTATCCTTAAAACAATTTTAATTGCACATTATATTGTTTGATACAGCATATAAACTGACATACATCAACAGTCATTTTATTCCTTTTCAATTTTAATTCTGTTAAAAGAGAAAAAATGCAACAAAACCAATTTCTTAATTTAAACCACAGAAAAAAAATTTATGCTACAGTTTAAGATACTCAGTTGTACAAGTATTAAGTGTTAGATGCAGTCCAGACACTAGATGAAATATATATATTTTATTACACATGAATTTTCTGAACAACCAAAAATAGGTTCAAATACTGGAGGAAAAGAGTTTTAAAAATCACAGAAAACAAGAATACATGCCTTTCTTATCACTGAATGTGTTTTGGTGAAAACACATTCATTCAATTAAGTTGAGAAAACTGCAATACACCAATTAGTAAGAAGAAACTGAAGAGCTAGGGAAATTGTTAACCAGAGTTATCCTGATAAAAATGGGATTTGTATTCACTTCTCCACTCAAAGCCTCCCCTCATGTCCATATCCCTTTGTACATACTAAAGATCAGATCCAAACTGTCGTCTTTAGGACCCAATATTATCCTATCCTTGCTATTCCTTCTGTTGCAGCCACACTGACCATCCTGCCATCACTGAAACACACCAGGAACAGTCCTACCTCAAGGAATTTGCACTTGTTATTTGTTTTTATTGAAATGCTCTTCTCCATTATAACCCTTTACCCCATTTTCAAATTTTTACAAGTGTTTATTAAAAGTTCACTTTCTTGGTGAAACCTTCCATTGTTATCCATCTTTAAATGTATCTTAAACCTCAATTATCTCCTTTCCCTTTTACTGTTTCTTTTCTTTAGGTTTCCCAATATGTAATATGTAGAATTTCTATTTATCCTGTTTACTGACTGTATTTCCCCTCTAATTGTGATTGGCATGAAGACAAAAATTTTGCCTGTTGTATTCAGTGTGGTATACTTTCGGGTCTAAAACAGTGCTGGGTACATAGAAGTTTCGTTATCTATTTCTTAAATTAATAGCTATAACTACATGTTCTAATAGTTAAGAATGAGACATTTAGTGTCAGATGCTTATTTTCGAATCCTTGTTCTATCTAGTCACATGATACAGGGGAACTTGTTTAACTTTTCTTTTTAATTCATTCATCTTTCCAATTGAAATAATAATAGCATTTATGACACAGGAGTGGTTAGTATAATCACAAGAAATGTTTTATGTAAAATATTGTGTAAAATACCTGGGACCCAGAAAATGCTAAAATGTTAGTTATTTTAATCATTTGTTGTTATAGTTTAGTACTATATTTAGAAATAGTAATTCATGAAATTAGCAACATTGATTAACTCTGGGCAATAGGTTGCTGAAGCACACCTTTTACACAACGTGCTTCTATATTTTTCAGGAAAGAAAAGCTAGGGAAACCGTCTCTGTATGCCCTAATACATGTCTCCTCTTTGTCTCTTTTCTATTACAAACAATTTCCTTTTAATTCTACTCATTACTTTCTACCAGCAAGTGGTTATAGATATATTCTTTTTTACATCCTGTATGTATTTTTTTACCTCTGTTTAGGTGGATTTATGAATACTGTACCGCCCAGAGCTCCAGTTGCAACATCTGAGGTATTGTTCCTCAGGGCTTTCCTCTGTGCTTCCCAGGTGGTCTGCTCCTCATTTACTCCACAGCTGTGTGACTGCACTTCCATGAAGAATAGAGAAGACCTACAGTTATCAAAACCAGCAATACACGCAAGGAAATTTTAAAGGTCTGATAGATGGCCTTAGTGTTTTCCCCTCAAGAAATTTTATGGTATTTCAGGGAAATTCTTTGACTAAATTCCCATCATGATTGAAACTCATCTGTATAATTCAGTCATTTCAAAAGGAATGAGAGAATAATAATATAAAAGTTCATGAGAGGTTTTGTTTCTTATAATATATATATACATACATATATATATGTATATATGTGTGTGTATATATATATATATATATATATCTCCTTATTGAAAATTCTGAGGCAGGATGCAGTGATAGAAATTAAAGAAAATCAGAATACCATTTTGAAAAAAGTTATGAATCAGACGGCTATGAGCATTCATTTATCTTAAGGTTTTTGTATAAATATATGGATTGTCCTGTACTATCCACACCCACACGGTGACATATCTATGTCTCACCCATCTTATCAACATTTCTGTTTTTAAATTTGAATATGTGTATTTACACATATGAGCAACATATATATGTGAGGCTACACACAAACCTGCCAATATTATAAATTTATACTCTATAATAATGTAACCATTTATGTGCTTAAATGACTATTCAAAAGGCCTTATTCATTTCATTGTCATTAATTGAGTTCTGCATTCTTTCTCATTGTTTTTCTCCTCCTCCTGTTCTTCCTCTCATTCCTCCTCCTCATCTGGATCACTCATTGTGTCTTTTTCAGTTTAACATTTTTATTTTATAAATTATTGGAGTATACATATATACATGATTGTGTTAGTCAGCTACTTTGCTGCTGTGACTAAATGATTTGACCAGCACAATTATAGAGGAGGAAAGTTTTATTCGAGGGCTTGTGGTTTCAGCTGTCTTAGTCCAGAGAAGGCTGGCTCCATTCTTCTGGGCTCAAGGTTAGGTAGAACATCATGGCGGAAGAGTATGGCAGAGGGAAGCAGCTCACATCATCAGGAAGCAGAGAGAAAGAGACTCTACTCTCTAGATAGATAATATATACCCAAAGTCAAGTCCCAATTCCAATATCCCCCAGCCCCCTACCACTTCAATTAATCCCATCAGGGATTATCTCACTGATTAGGTTAAAGACTACCACAACCCAATCATTTCTCCTCTGAACCTTCCTGCATTGTCTCACATGTGGGCTTTTGGGGGACACCTCACATCCAAACCATAACAATCATATTTAATAATCAAATCAAGATAAGTAGCATTTTCATATTTCTATTTCATTATAACTTCTTTGTGTTCAGAGTCTAGAGCTTCACAAAATAGTAACTTGTAAACTACAGTCATCCTACTGTGCTGCAGAGGACTGAGACTTATTTGAAACTTCTTGGGTTCCCATTATCCAACCTCTGGCTAGGTCCCTCCCCTTCCCCTCATATGCTCTAGTAATCCCTGTTCTGTTCTTTGAGGTCAACATTTTTAGATTGCACATGTGTGAGAACACACAGAATATGTCTTTGAGTGTCTGCTTTGGTTCACTTTGTAAATTCTACTTCAATAAGTTTCCAAATTTTGATTCATTATTTCTAAAGTTTTCAGAATATCTGTTACATGTAAGTTAAAATTTTTTCAACTGTCAACTCTTGTTCTCTTGTCTACATTTTTCATTTGTTTAGGTCTCTAGGTCTCACAGTAGGTATTTTCTACTGACTCATCTTCAAATTCACTATGGTCTTCAACTCTGGTCTCTCTAGTATTAAACCCATCTACTGGGCTCTTGATTTCAAATATTATATTGGTCAGCTTTAGAATTGCTATTGTATTTTTTGTAGATTCCATTTCTCTAGAAATCTAGTTCTCTGAAATCATTTCAATAATTATGGTTATAATATTTACAGTTTTTAAAATAAGTTTTCATTTAAATAAGTCTTTACTTTTTATTATTTCTGCTTCTTTTATACATAATGATTTTTCATTTTTGGCAAATGTTTAATGTGAAAAATTTTAAGGTTTTGAGATAATTTTAATCCAGATCTGTAAATAATTAATTTCAGATTATGACTGTCAATAAATTTTGGTTCAGATTAACTGACATTCATACAGAACTTACACTAATTCAAAGCTGTGTTTTTAGGATTTTTTAAAATTTGCTTTCAATCATGGTCTCTGTCTTTTGGCCAAATAAAGGACTGGAATCTTGACAAGAGGTCTATATCCTTAGATGGTCCAGAATATATATTTTTTAATCTTTAGGAACATGATACTCCCCAAAGTCTTCCATCTGAAGCTTTCTGTATATATTTTTGTCTTTGTATCTAGCAGCTTTTATACTGTGTAAATGACTCAACAAGAGAAGCAGTATGGTGTATGCATATTATATTCCTGTGTATTATTTATTTTAGGATCCTGACTCCTCCACTCAAGTTATTTCATCATCTCAGAATTCTAAATTGCTTCCACCCCAGTCCCATGAGACTACCGAAAGTGTTCCTAACTTCTGTTCTTTGAAATTTTCTCCTTAGATTTTTAGCCCTGCGCCTTGTGAATTGGCAAGTAAAAAAATAGCTGTAAACATTGAGTTCATAGCAGAGATTACCCTCTCTTAATAGGATCATGGTCTATAAAGCCCTGTTTGCCTCTGGATCTGGTATGATTTAAAATGTGTTTTAAGTTTGATAATAGAGGTATTACTAACCAAAGATAACATAAAATAATGTTTCTGGATTATATCAATTAAACAATCTTAACAGTGTTATGTTAAAAGAGGGAATACTCCAAACATTTAAGTCAATTTTAGATTATTTTTATAATCTATGAATTTTCAAAGGCTTATCAACTTTTAGACCTTATTTGGAATTTTAAAATATAATTTATATTTTTCTTGGAACTTATAATAACCATTTTAAAGTGTTTTATAATCTTACCACAAAAATTTTCTAAGTCCTTAACTAATTATTTGTTGACTGGAATTCTCTTTTGTGTGTACATCTGTATGCTTTGAAGCTCACTGATGGCTGTTCTAATTTTGAGAGAAGGTGGTCAAACACTCATCTTTGCAAAATGTTTCTTACTATTATATTCTTCATTTAGTTCTCTTTATTGGAATCCATGTCTTTCTCTTTCTTGTTTGTTATTTGTTTCTTTTGCAGAAGTAATTTCTTAAGTAGAGAGTAGTTATATGAGAAAGCTGATTATGAGATAAAATTCCCCATTCCTAAAATTATTTTTAATTGTCCTAATCCATGACTGACAATTTTACTGGGACATAGAATACAAGTTTCAATAAAATTTTTATTCCCAAACTTAAAATGTTATAGTATTTTAGTATCTGTTCTCATGAAAGTGAATTACTTATTCTTTTCTCCTCTAGATTGTATAATCATTTTTTGCTTTGGCTCATTAGTTTTATCATAATGTGTGTGATTATAGAGCTGCAGTTTAAAATCTGAAGATTTTGTTTTTTCATCTGCTTTTGTTCCATGTTCCTTTTTCATTAATATAGTTATCTCATTAAAAATATGGCCTCCTGATGAACAGTGAATGTATTCTTTCTTATGATTCATGAATGTGTCTTTTTTTTTTATGATTATTTGTCTAGAATTGTAATGAAGATATAAGGTAAGTTCCTCCCCAAGAAGATATCTTAAAATGTGCACAAATGAAATAAAAATATCCAATGCCTAAGTAACTTAGAGAACTTAACATATCAGATATTTCTACTAGATACATTATTTCAATTCCTAAGATACCCTTTCTCAGTTACCTTTGTTTACTGGGTAAATTTCCACATTGCAAAATATTTGAAATTGTTTCTTTCACATAACCATTGTGTGCTTACTTATGCAAGTTCAAGATTGTATTTAATAGTTTTATCAAATTTTCAGAATATGGAATGTTTTCTGCTACTCTGTGCTGATGTCTATAACCAGTTTAACATTTATAGGAATTAAAATGTTAAAACATTTTCCTTTTATGCAAATATATTTCTTGATTTTAATTTCAATTCTTACTAAAAATTCCATTGATTTAATTTATAACTATTTATGCTTACATAAGGTGTGTTCACCCTAACAAAATAGCAAGAACTAAATGGTTTAAGACCACAGAAATATATTGACTTAGAGTACTGGAAACTTCAAACCTTTCAGAATTAAGGTGATTACAGGACCAAGTTCTTTGTGGAATCTATGGAAATGAGTCTTTCCTTTCTTCTCCTAGCTCTGGTTTTGTCTGGCAGTCCTTGACATCCCTTGATTTGTAGATGCATCATCCTAATATCTGCCCCCTTTCACAGAGGCACAGTTTTTCTATTTGTCCTTGTGTCTGTGTCTCCACTTCCAATAACCTAGGATTAAGAACTCACCCACCATTACAGGGAATTATGTCTACACCAACTCTATTTCCAAGTTAGGATCACATTCTTTTCTAAATGTGAAATTCCTACATATCTGTACTCCAGCATAGATTTTTAGGGGCATACAATTCAAACCATAAAGCAAGGAAAAGAGAAATTTGTTACAGGAGATAACGTCAAATGGCATAGAACAACTCTATTCTCTAAAACCACATTACTGAATCGTGCTATTGTCCCAGTCTTTCAGAGTCAAACTAAATTTCAACTCGTTTGGTTGGTAACTAAACTATTTTTATTCTGTTGCAGAGGAGGAGATCCCTTGGGGCCCCAGCAACCAGAGAACCAGCAGCCACTGGTTCTTGTGATCTTGCAGGGAGAATTTCTAATGAGTCAGAGTATCACTCAGGAAGTTATCAGAACGGGTGAGAGTATAGACGTGAGCAGAGGCAACGAATGGGTTCTTTTTGAGGAGGATCATGTGGCCCTTACAGAGCTGGGGGTTTGTAAGGAGTTTGAGCTGCTTTTTCTTGTTCTATTTTCTTGTATCTCCTTAAGTGGTTAATTTGCCCTTAGCAAATTTCCTGTGTGAGGGTCCCAATGACCTGGTCATAAGGGGTGTTTGTGACATGGTTTCAGAGATAAGGGAGAGTCCTGACAACATGGTCACAAAAGACAATGATGGCATGGTCTGGAAATAGTAGTTCCCTCAGGGTACTACAATTAACTATGGCTGGGGAGGTTTTGACATACCAGGCCCCATTTTCCTGATGCTTGTCTGCTTTGACAAAGTTCTCTATAATCCTCAGAACAACAACTGTGGACTGTCCTTGATGTGTATGTCTGATGTTCTCCCTATGAACTACTGCCCTTTTCTGTTCTTTTCCTGCTCACATGCATATGGCTGATGTTATGGTGTGGATGTGAGGTGTTCCCCAAAAACTCACATGTGAGACAATGCAAGAAGATTCAGAGGAGAAATGATTGGGTTGTAAGAGTCTTAACCCAACCAGTGAATTAATCCCTTAATAGGGATTAATTGAATGTTAACTGAAGTAGTAGTGTGTCACTGGAGGAGGTGGAAATTTGGGCATGGCTTTGGGCATATATTTGTATCTGGCTAGTAGTCTTTCTACTTCTTGATCATCATATGAGCCACTTCCCTCTGCCATACTCTTCTGCCATGATGTTCTGCCTCACCTTGAGCCCCAAGGAATGGAGCCAGCCTTCTATGGACTAAGACCTATGAAACGGTGAGCCCTCTAATAAACACTTCCTCCCCTAAAATTGTTCTGGTTGGATCCTTTAGTTACAGTAACAAAAAAGGTGACTAAAAGAGCTGACTAGCTACCTAACAACTCCATAGAGTCGAGTATAAAAAAATTACTGCTGTTTTAGTAATGAGATAAGACAAAAATCTCAATTTGAAAGCTTGCTGAACCAAAGGAGCCATCTCAGATATCCTTATTGCCTTTCTGTTCCATTTTAGTATGAATATTATTACAGTTCAATTTTCCATGGAGTTCATAAATCAAAGAAAAAATAGAGAAAAGAAGTAAGAATCTGGTTAAAGATAATTTAGCAAAACAGTATTTGTCTTTTTTATTCACCTCAACTTGATTTTTTCCATGCTACATTATTTCTTTACTCTGTTGCCCAATGATTTTCACGTTTATTTATTTTTTTCAGATCAGCCACATGTCAAGATCATATGACTTCTGCGCTCACCACGTAGATATTCCAGTCCAAAAGGTCTGCCGCATTACACAGGTACCTATATTTTTAACACAGACTTTCATGCTGCCACTTGCCGCTGATCATGATTCTGATCCAGGGGTATACCACATGTTACCTTTTTTTTTCATATTTTAAATTTGTTCTAATTAGTTATACATGACATTAAAGTGCATTTTGACACATCATACATAAATGGAGTATAACTCCTCATTCTTCTGGTTGTACACAATGTAGGATCATACCAGTCATGTAATCATATATACACATAAGGTCATAATGTCTGATTCATTCTATTATCCTTCTACCCCTCTACCCCTCCCCTCTCTTCACTCCCCTCTCTCTAATCCTGAATACCTCTATTCGTTCCTAGCCACATTCACATTTTAAGAAACAATTTTACCTGCACTTTTCTGAATGAACAGAACAGAAAGGTTTTTAAATCCTTTTTCTCTGCCTTCTGCTCTGGATTCTCACAGTACACTTGGCTTAATGCTGCCAACTATATCCAGGCCATTTTATGAATGCTGTGCTGCCTTGAAATTTCCTTGGTAATATTAATTAGTTCATCACCTTTAAATTTAAAGTCCACAGAAAGTCTCAGGACATGGGCAAAAGGTAGACAACATTTTTGCCAGAATGTGCCATGAGTGGTCTCTAGTTCCAGTAGAGCCCTTGTTCTCTGAACTCTCTGTAGTGTCTGCATTCCTAATTGGTATTCTGGTCTTCTGAACACCCACCAGAATCACCCATTAAGCTCCACTTACAATATTCTAAGGCTTCTCCAGCTTGTATTCACAAACTTTTCCAAATTCTTTCCACAATGCCATTCTGAAGGCACGTGTCAGATTGGTCAGAACAACAACCCTGTCCTCTGTACCAATTTCTGTGCTAGCGTTTTGTTGCTAAGTCCAAAGTACCTGAAAAATCAAATTAGAGGGGAAAAAAGTTTATTTTAGAGGTTTAGGCCATGATTGGCTGATTTCATGAGGCTGAGGTGAGGCATAACAAATGGTAGAAGGGCTGCAGCAAGGATAGTTGCTTTATCTATGGTGGCTGAAAACCTGAGAGTGCAGCTAAGGGGCTGCAGGGAAGATGGACCCTCTCAGGGTATTCCACTAGCAACCCACCTGTGCCCGCCATGCCTCCACCTGCCTACAGTTACCACCCTGTTAGTCCATTCAAACTAAGATGGACTTCCTAGATTACAGCTCTCATGTTCTCATCATTTCACTTCCTGTATTAACACAGGAAATTTTGGGGGACACAATATATTTAAACCGTACAGGGCTCTAGGGTCACTGCCTTCATTCCTGTCTTTGGCTCAGTATTGGGTACTTCTCCTGCGTTTATGGATTTTTCCTGCTATCACAAACAGCTTTAGTCACTCTCTTATTTTCTTGTGTATGTGTATGTGTGTGTGTGTGTGTGTGCATGTGTGTATATGTGTCTTTTTCCACACAAGATTCATAAAATGGGGTCTCAGTTCTTCACAATCCAAGAAACATAGCACGGTTTCTCTTGGTAACTTTTTTACCCTTTTAATTCTTGGAGCACTACATCCTTTTAGGGGTTGAGATAATATTCTGCACTTTTGATAGATACCCTCATAATTCAAAGGGGGGTTATTCTCCCTTGAGGCAGGTAACCTGCCTTTCGTACAAAGCTATAGGAGATACCAGCATCACTCTGATAATTCTACTCAAAATAATTCTCACTCTCTCTGATTAACCTCCTGTATTTTCATAAGCATAGACTTAATATTGCTAATTGGGTAAGTGTCATTGGATTGTTTTTGAGACCTCTTCAAATGCAAATAATGTAGAATCTCCATTTGGAACTTCTGGAAATTTTATGTCTACTGTTCTCTCTTCAGACAGGAGTCTGAGTCACACTGCAATGTTCCATTTAACATCCAGACATGGAGAATACATCTAAACTTGATTGTTCTGCAAAGAAAATCTCAATATTGCATACTATATAGATTTCCCAGAATTCCTGGGATCTGATAGTTCGAGCTTTTTCCCTTTCTTGCTAGAAACAGGTTATGTCTTATGGTACACTATTTTGTTTTGCTTTTGTTTTCAGAATCTGTTTTAAAGTACATAAAATCTAGTTGAAGTGAATCTAGAGAAATGGTCCAACTGATGTGAAAAAGAAAGGAACCAAATTATGAAGCTAAAAGAGTGGCTGAAAACCAGGAACATACAAACCAAGGAGAAACAGAGCAGGCAAAATTCAGAAGAATACATGGAAAGTTCCCACAAAGCATGGCTGCTTTTATTTAATTCCAGCATGTGTCTGATCTGCTTAAAATGTAAAAATAAAAAATGAATATAAAACATACTTATGATTAAATATCACACAAAACATATATATACACACACACACACACACTCACACATACATGGAAATAATTTTTCTGAATCAAAGGAAGTCACAATCATAATTTTACCCAAAAGGCATCTCTTCATGCTGAGAAATCTGAAGGAAGTACAGATATATTGTTAATGTTGCCACCTTAAATTTTAAGTTAAAAATACTATGTAGTTTTCTAGATAAAAAGGACAATTTATAGAAAAGAATTTAATGATATTTGCATTAGATTTTTCATTACCACACTTATTCTGTGGACTGTCAAAATGCTATTCAGATGTGCACAAACAGTATGCATAGATTCAAATAATCAATATGCATAGATTCAAATAATATTGTATCCATCTAGAACAACTTGTAGATGACCAGTGGAATATAAAAACACATAGTCATATATTAACAAATACATGAATTTAGAAAAAGCTTTGCATATGCTCAGAAAAATGTAGAAACTCAGTGCGAGAGTCTGCAGGACTGTAAATGAGAAAGACCCTGATCTAAAATTAAAGAAGGAAGTGTGAGACATGGCCCTGCAGTTAGAGAGACACAGTGATACACAGCCTGTTAGACCATGCTATAAATCAAAGATTTTGTAATCGTTAAGCATTGTTTCTACTTTTTTGGTTCAGTTGCCAATAAAATGAAGTTTGACTTTCATCTCTCCTTGTTTCCGTGATACACCCATTGGTCAGATATTTTGCAAGAAGTTGCTAGTACTAAGATTGAACATGATTAATAATATCAAAATTTCAACTAAAGTGAGGTGATGGAGTCTATCAAACAGTAACTACTCTAGACTTAATTGGGAAGATTTCAGGATTGGATGTGAATTTGGCCTCCTTTTATTACCAATATGGTGGAAAACTGTCCTCAACTGGGAATGGCATTTAGATACAAAGAAGAAAACATGGCAAATATTTATTTTGGCACATATTTAAGAAGGAATGAAAAGAAACATGGTATAAACTGAAAATTTCATATATAGTCATGTGCTACAAACAGTATTTCAGCCAATATTGAACCACATATATGAAGCATATACTATATAGTCAGTGTATAACTGGCTATGCCACTGGGTTTTGATAAGTACATGCTATGATTTTTGTGCATTTCCTGGTGATTCATTTCTAAGGTTTCACTGTCATTAAGTAATGCATGTCTGTATACCACAGTGTTAATCAGAAGGGTTACTACCCAGGACAAACAGAAGCAAAAACATGTATGAAAAACATTTGGGATTAGAAAAATACATATGATGGGTAACAAAGACAAATTGGCAGAATATGTCCTGAACTGAAAAGATGGGACATGTGGAGTTGTTATTTTCAATATCTATATGAATCACGGTAAATCTCTCTTAGAGCTATCCTGTGAACATTTGAATAACAGATGTACTGTTTTAAAAGTTTTCTCTGATTCCACATTTCCAAGTTCAAGAATAAGGAGATTGGTGGCAATACACAACAAAAGATGTTAAGAAGAAAATGGGATTCAGTTACATGATAAAATTGGTTTTTAAGGCTGTTTGAACTGATAGCAAGGTATATCAAAAAGAGTGCCTGGGGACACCTGGGTTGAAGGTTCTGCTCAGGTGAAGTACAGCATAGGATCTGCTTTCATTTCTAATCAAGAAAACTTGAAAACTCCTTGGTTAGATCACTAAGGGCTAATTTTATTTGTATTTTATACATTATTAGTATTAAACAAAGAGTAATAAATGGGTCTTCAACATGGGACTGTATTAGCTAGATCTGTTAATATTAATAAAAATGTTAGTTATTGATATCTATAATACATGCTTTTATTATGTACTTATTAATAAAGGAAAACACTGTGAGTAAAAAGATTTTGATTGATTTTAGAATCTGGGTTTCAATACAGAATTTAGCATGTTCTGTAACAGTGTCATTCAGATTAATGCACAAGACATGTAAAGAAAAACCATCAGGAGGAGCAGAGATTGCGAACAAATTTTAGAACATTAATTTAGACTTTTATGTTTAATGAGGATACATATGTAGTTATGTGAATGCAAAATTAACCAAGGAAACTGAAGGGTAGATCCAGAATTTAAATATTTGTGCTACAGTCACCAGACACATTTAAAAACTTGCCTAGCATGTGTGAGGCACTGGGTTCAGTCCTTAGCACCACATAAAAATGAAACAAAATAAAGGCATGCTGTCCATGTACAACTAAGAAAAAATTTTAAAAAGAAAAGAAAAATAAAGGAAAGAATGGAAGATCTGGACTCACTATCAGTTATTCACACAGAGAAATATTATCTTACAAATTATCACAGAGATCATCTAGTATTTCTTGGAAAATATAAAGGAGACTAAGGGAATAAGGGAAAAGAAATTTTGAGTAGTTTGAGAGGCATGACTCATCATATACATTATCATTAAGAACACAATATCAAAAACATGAAATGGAGTCTCTTAGGTGGATAGTGCTAGCCATGAGCGGTGGGTAGGGGGAATGACTGATGACAGCTTGGAGGAAATCAGATGCATGCATCAAGAGAGTCCTAGGGCACAGGACTGACAGATAATGCAAACCTTTTGAAGCAGACAAGCTTCTCCAAAATGGAGCTAGAAGGTGAAACTTTTCGAGCCATAGTTAATTATAACCCCTTAAGGGAACTATTGTTTCAAGACCATGTGACACACATCCCTTGTGACCATGTCTTCATCACCCTCCCCTTGGCCTATGTCATCAGGTACCCTCACAAACAAAAGTTCCTGAGGCCTAAATAAAGTGATAATAAACTGCCTTGTTGAATGAGAAACCAAGGCAAGGGAAAAGGAACCCGAAATCCTTAGAAAAATCTCTATGAGGGCCACCTCGCTTTCCTCATAGGCAACTGGTTCAGTGCCTGGTCTGAACTTTTGTACTCTCTTTTTAATAAACTTCTGCTTGTACTCTGATCCACTAGATTGAAATTCTTCCCAGGAGGTTCCAAGAACCAGTTGTTATGGACTCAGCTGCCACTTTCGCTCTGCAGATGAGTCTCTTTGCCACAGATACCAATTGAATATGGTGCTGAAAATTTTTACTACATATGGGTGTATCGGGACTTAGTGTAAAAAATCAAATATAAGAAAATTATGTTTTGAGATACAGAAAAAATTTTACACTCATCTCGGCAAAATGTTTTACTATTAGTTCACCTTTTTAAAATTTGTTTTTGTTGGCCTTTACTTATTTAAATGCATGTGTCATAAAAATCAATGGTTTTACTTACCTTTTTCCTAAGTATATCATCAGAACAAAGAATATTACTGACAGATAGTAGATGTTCCATAAATAATTGTTGAATGACTGATTGGCTGACTGATAGATAAATGAGTTTCTTTTGCTTTATTAGCTTTAAGGGAATAAAATAATATCTACTTGATGTTTGTTAAAACATTTGAGACGCTATTTTTTAGAACATGTTTACTTTAGCACTTTGGGGCCTAGCATACAGTGTAAGTGAGGATTCTCTCTTCTTCCTTTTTCTGTTTTTTAAAATAGAAGATACAGAGACAAACCCACAAAAATATAGTTACCACATACTAGACAAAGTTGCCAATAACATACATTGGAAAAAAAAAAAAAATAGCCTCTTCAACAAATGGCTATTTGGCTGGGAAAACTGGAAGTCCATATGTAGTAGAATAAAATTTACCCAGTACCTGTCATCATGCACAACACTAGCTCAAAGTGGATCAAGGACCTAGGAATTAGACCAGAGACCCTGTTCCTACTGAAAGACAAGGTGGGCCCAACACTCCACCATTATTGGCACAGGAACTGACTTCCTTAATAAGATCCCTAAAGCACAAGAATTATGTAAGATCAATAATCAATAAATGGGATGGCATAAAACTAAAAGACTTTTTTTTCTTTTTCTGAACACATAAATATGAAGAAAATCGAGCTCAGGTACATATTTGAATTTATCATCATACTAGTGTCCATGATCAATTATATAAGAAATATTTTAACTTGATTACTTAAAATTAGACTTAAAAATTTCATTCTTGATGTGGCTGTATCTCTGTAGTATGCTGATTTTAAGTCCTTTGGGTATAGGCCAAGGAGTGGGATAGCTGGGTCAAATGGAGGGTCCATTCCAAGTTTTCTAAGGAATCTCCACACTGCTTTCCAGAGTGGCTGCACTAATTTGCAGCCCCACCAGCAATGTATGAGTGTACCTTTCTCCCCACATCCTCGCCAACACCTGTTGTTGCTCGTATTCTTGATAATCGCCATTCTAATTGGGGTGAGATGGAATCTTAGGGTGGTTTTGATTTGCATTTCTCTTATTACTAGAGATGTGAACATTTTTCCATATGTTTGTTGATTGCTTGCAGATCTTCTTCTGTGAAGTGTCTATTCATTTCCTTAGCCCATTTGTCGACTGGATTATTTGAATTCTTGGAGTAGAGTTTTTTGAGTTCTTTATAGATTCTGGAGATTAGTGCTCTATCTGAAGTATGATTGGCAAAGATATTCTCCCACTCTGTAGGCTCTTTCTTTGCATTCCTGATAGTTTCCTTTACTGAGAGAAAGCTTTTTAGTTTGAATCTATCCCAGTGGTTGATTCTAGCTTTTATTTCTTGTGCTATGGGAGTCCTGTTAAGGAAGTCTGATCCTAGACCAACAAGGTGAAGATTTGGACCTACTTTTTCTTCTATAATCTGCAGGGTCTCTGGTCTGATTCCGAGGTCCTTAATCCATTTTGAGTTTAGTTTCATGCATGGTGAGAGATATGGGTTTAGTTTCATTCTGTTGCATATGGATTTCCAATTCTCCCAGCACCATTTGTTGAAGAGGCTATCTTTTCTCCATTGCATATTTTTGGCCCCTTTGTCTAGTATGAGAAAATTGTATTTATTTGGGTGTGTGTCCTTGTCCTCTATTCTGTACCATTGATCTACCTTTCTATTTTGGTACCAATACCATGCCATTTTTGTTACTATTGCTTTGTAGTAGAGTTGAAGATCTGATATTGCAATACCCCCTGTTTCACTCTTCCTGCTAAGGATTGCTTTAGCTATTCTGGGCTTCTTATTCTTCCAGATGAATTTCATAATTGCTTGCTCTATTTCTGTATTTGATCAATAACTGAGGCAAAAAATAAAATGCAAAACTAGTAATTAAAAAAAAATTTCATTCTTTATGAAAGATACACATTAGGAAAACAATTTTTATTATTTTAGTCAAACAGTTTTAAATATAAACATATTTTGTTTTCCATGTGATAAAATAAATAACATGGGATTCACTGTTTAGGCATGTTAAAACAAGTTGAAGATGAAAACATTACATCAAAAACAGGTTTTAAATGAAAGCTTTTAGGTATACTCAATATTTTACCTATGTACCTCAATATAAAATATTTTTTTCTGATCTACTAAATCATTGTGATAGTTGCAGAATACTTGGTTGATCTTCCAAGCAATTATGAGTTTAAGACATATACCATCACCTGGTTTCTGTAGAGAATTGCTTATTTCTACAAGTGAGAAACAACAGATAAGTCTGTTCTGTATGTTATCTAAAAAAAATCTTATGTTATTATTTTTGCCCTCAAAATCTGTATGTAATGTTATACTACATTTGTCATGCTGTTGTGGTATAACATGTTACATTGTATACTTCTACAAAATCCCCACTTTGCTTGTTACCTAAGTAGGTAAATATTGTGTTTCTTAATCAAAATAGCTAATGTATTGATCACAGTTAAGGTGGATTAATAGAAGTTATATTAGTCCAGATTTGGATTATATTTCTTTATATTTAGAGTTGTTGTTTTCTGTACCTTGACAGTGATGCGGTTCCATTTTAGTATTGGTCTATTTCATAGCACTGAGTAAAATGGGATTTGTTTTTATATTTTTTTATATTTCAAAATCTCGCTTAATGTATTCCTACAACACAACTGGGAACAGTAGTGGTCATAAACTCAAATGATTATATAGTTTCTAAAATTAAGGAAATCTAATAGAAGTGACAGAGTACAGTTTTTAAATCAAACGTTAAAATGTGAGGAAAGCTTTGGTTCACTTGTAGCTTTAGGCCAGTCTAATCATCCCCATCTGCCTCAATAAAATTAGTTCAGAGGAGTGTAATTCAATTACTATGCTTAAAGACAGGTAGCCTCTCAGGAGGGCATGAAAACCATTTGTTGCAAATGTATTTTATGGTGTGTGAAATAGTTTGTGTTCTTTACAACATATGTAGGAAGTAAATAATTTTCCATTTGGTAGATGAACCAAAAAGCTCAGTCTAAAGGGGGTGAAGACAAAGAATAGGAAGTAAAGTGAGATTTAGATTTTAATGTTTTAAAAATAATTCTGAGTTTGTGATGTTTGTGTGAATGTATAATTTATTATATTCTCAGGATAAAAAGTCTATCATGTTAGACTCTTTAATCAAATATAAACATGAACTTAAGTATAGAAAACAACATTAAAAACAACTCTAAATCTTGGAGGTGATGGATGGACTTATGGCATAGGTTGTGGTCATGATATCATGAGTGTATTTCTATCTCCAAATTCATCAAGTGGTATATATTAAATAAATGCAGCTTTTCATATATCAATCATAACTCAAAAAAGTGGTTTAAAAAAGAAAAGTAATAAATCTTCAAAAAAACATATTAATATTATTGCATATCAAATTAAGAACCCAACAACTGTAATAGTTCGTGATATAATATATAGGAAGTGAATGTACCAGAAAACTACAATAGCAAGTCTGTAATCACAACCATTTTGCCAATGTTAACATCTACATGTGAACCAAGGTCTTCCAGGTAAGCATACCAGGGAATGACTCAAATATTTGACAGCTGTACCTCCAGACTCCCCTCAATTTGCATATGCACTCAGGTTGGAGTATGTTTTCATTATCTACCTGGTATGGCTTAGGTAGCAAATTTAATTTTTAAAAGTCTTATCATTTCATTGTAGTCTTTAGAATCAGAAGTGAATTTCTGGACTAGCATTTGAATATAGAATAAATTCATATTAGGATGTAGAATACATTCCATATGCACTTATTAAGTTATCAGGCTTATTCAAACATGATGACATGAATTAAACTATAAAACCATAAAACTGTTATTGCATGATGATAGGAATTTCCTTCCGAGTAAAGAGCCTATAGTTTGCAGCTCAAACACAAAAAGGTAAAAACGAAATTGTGGTCACCTAAGGTTAGAACAAATTTCAGCATGTGTTGTTTTTTAATATTAAGGTATGTAAAAAATCCAATGTTTTTTGAAACTACAAATAACACAAGCAGGGAGAATGACAGTATCTAGTGCACATGAAAATATTTCTTTAAGCAGGAGGCATCATTTAATTGTGCTCTGTTCTTACTAGAACATACCCCTCAAGAAAGAAAATTTCAGTCGAATTTTTTCATTCATCATGAAATGACATTTTGCTTTCAGTTTCTACAACTCAACCTAGTTCTTTAATATCTGCACATTTTATTATCTAACTGGTGCGAGGACCTCAAAAAATAAATCTAAAAAGCCAATACATTTCTGCCAGCTGTGATCTGTACTAATGTGAAAAGAATATATTGAAGTATCAGTTGACATCTCCCCCTAAGCTGTACATATGCAAGACTGCTCTCACAGATACGTATGATCACAAATTATGTTATTAAAGATGTGGCTCCTGGGCATAAGCAAGGAAGCCTGACTTTGTTCTGTGATGCATTCTTTTATGAATGTTTAAAGTAAAAGTCTTAAATTATAAACAAGGGGAACAGCACTAAACCATAATCAGTGAACATATTTATGAAAATTATTAACATCAGACAAGTCAAATATTTTAGATCACTATGGTTTACAAACATGCCATATTATTTTGTCAGCTCAGATCACTTTGTCTTAACCTTTCTTTCCATGTAGAGAATAAAAAGGGCAGGACTGGAGAAAAAGATGTAACAGGTAGAATATTGGAAGATAGTGAACTCATGTCCCTGAAATAGGCTTTGCAACATATCTGCAAAGTTAAAAGAATGACTGAAGTACACAGGGTATATGCTGTAATACAAAGCCTATCTCCCGCCCCTTCCCTTGCACCACAACCTAACTTGCCAGTCTGAAAGTTGCTCCGCCCACACCGTATGTTGCAGGAATATCCGGCCTACTACAGCCATTTCCTGCTTCCCATGTTACATCCTAGCATGACAGTCTGAACATGCTAGCTAGCTATTGGTTCATCAGTCAGCTTGCAAGTATTCTCCTCCGCTATCGGTTCCTTCCAGCCTGGGAGATTCCAATATCTGGGAGAAGTCCACGCCATCATCTCTTTCCCTTCTTTTCCAACCCCAGAGCCCACGTGTTAGTGGTCCACATAATAAAGTCTCTTGCATGAGTTCCTGTGTCCCAGTGGATTTCTGGGAGCTTTGTTGAGCCGCAACTGAGACCGGGCATACAGAGCACCAGTTCCTTCGGAAGGGCTAGAGCTACCGCAGGTCCCGAGCTGAGCTGAAGTTTTCCTTATATATCATGATGTCCTCCAAGACCTCCAAGGCGAGTTCAAGTGACAGGATTCACCCACCAGCATTAAACAAAAGAGCTGGGGAGTAGGATCAGAGAAGGTCACATAATGTACACGGAAGCCTCAGGAAGACAAACAAGGTTCTTTCTCCATCTCCGCTGCTGGGCACTAACTTCCCAACTGGTTTTATCTCAAGCACTTATTAGTTTACCATTTCTGAACACATCCCATGTACCTCCCTTATACAGATGGTGAATTAATATAAATTAAAGTATAATTAAAGAAAAAGTAAAGTGAATCAACTGATGATCAGCAATTTGAGGGAGGACGATTCAACTAAAAATATCTCAATTGAATTAGAGCCCAATTGAATTACAATCTGTGGAACACAGCCAGAAAAAGTTTTGGGGAAAAAATATAAATTATAGAACTCACAGTGACATAAAACTACAATGCAAAAATGTTCCCTGAGTTTAAAAACAAAAGCAATACGTTTAAATAAATAGATTAAATAAGCAAACTAAAAGTATAATGGCACTGCTAAAATATGAATTCATGTTCTGTAATACCAAATGGAAGTATTATCTGGCAATAGCAAGAGTATAAGTTCTAAGTTGCAGGTACACTTTTGCATACCTTTCTCTACTTTTTGCACCTATAAGAGTACACAGACTTTAGGTGTTTTTCCACTTAGAAAGCTATAAAGCCCCAACAATAATTTCCTCTCTCTTCCCTAGATTTTCCCTCTGTAAAATGGGAATGAAAGCAGAAATTCCAGCTTCATGGGATTATAAGCACTTCATGAGTTAACATATAAAAATATTTAGAAGAATAGAGAGAACATACAAGCTACACAGATGTGACCTGGTAAAGTCCAGATAAAACTTGAATAAAACAAGTAAACTTCAGGCCATTTTATCTATATCTAAAGTCCCAAAAGACCCTAGCAAATTTCAAAGTCATAGAGATAGGTTAACTCGGTTTACAAAATAGCTCTTACAATATCCTCAGTCACTCTAGAGAAGGAAGGAATTCCTCCTGATGGTCCAGTCTGCTGGGATCTTTTGACACTGGGTCATTGTTCAGAGGTCCTCAAGCAGCCCACAGGTTTCCTTGGATTCATTTCCCACCAGGACCTCTGCAAAGGCGAAGATGGGGAAGGAGCCCCTACTCCAATATGTTTTGGTAGAGAAGATTTCCAAATACCTCTCCCCAGTCTCTCTAAATCTGAAAAATTTTGCTGTAGATAATTCCAAAGTAAAGTACAAATATTTTTTGATCAGGTTGAAATTTGGATTTTACTGGCTTTAGAGCTTCTCTTAAGAGCAGATTTGCAAAGTTAAAAAATATAAGTGAGAATAAAGATTTGCAATCAGAAAGGTGTGGTTAGCTACTTTCTATCTTGTTGGCTCTCATATATAAAAATGTCATGCAGTGAATGTGCATCAATATCTTTCCTCATCCATTGATCAGATCACTTAATCATTATATTACAGGCATTATTGTGCTTTAGAATATTCCTTTTAGAAGTAAGGCAATTTGACATGGTTTCGATTAAAGGAAGTCTAAAAACAATGATTTTCTGAAACTTTGTGTCTGCTGTTAAAATCATAACTGCTAACATAAATCTTGTATTACCCAAAATTTTAATATTATTATTTTACTCAAATTTATTTATCACCTATCATAACCTTTTTTTTTCTTTTTTGTTTAACATGTAATGTATTTTACTTACAGACAAATTAGTATTTGTGCTTGTGTGCATGTCTGTGCATGTGTTTGTAAACAGTGTGATTTAGGGTTACAAGAATGCCCTTCTATATTTTCCTATAAATCTATCTACCTATCTACCAATATATCTCATTTAGTTACTGTCTGCTATCTTCTTATAGATGTGCATTATAATTTATTTAAGTAAATACCTATCAGAGGTCACTCACAGAATAAAAATCATGTAATCTACATCTCATTGCATACATTTTTTTTGAATTTATATAATGTTTTCCTAAGACTAAATTTTAAAAATGTAATTCTGGAATAAGGAATTTAAAAACAATTTTGACACCTAATATCAAAATTTTGAGCATATTGTTGATAACCACAAAAAAATTTGCTGCTAATCATTTCAAATTTTATCAAGTGGGAAGATTGGAAACTTACATTAATTTTCTTTCTTTTTAAATTACTAATATGTCAATATATTTTCCGTAGGATGCTTGACAAGATTTTTTTTTCATCATGTGTATGAATTTACATTGAAACTTAATTTTATATAATATTTGTGGTCTCTGATTTGCAGTTTTTATACATCACAGGTATTAATCCTTTATCACTTTGTATCTCCTACAAATTTGCAATTTGACTTGATTTTAATGGACTTCCTTCTAATGGACTTCCTTTTAATTGCCCTCACATTTTTTTTCTTTGTATGTAATATGCATTTTAGTGCCTCAGAAGAAACTCTCCATTCAAATAATGCATAAATATTAGATATTCTAACTTCAAACGCTCTCTTCATGACAAGCATAAAAAATTATTTCATCTGATAATCCACCATAACTGTCCTTAGACTCACAATTTGAAAAATTAAATTGGTGACAAAGAAGAAAAAAAAATTTTCTTAATGATTCTAACAACTTTTCAAAGTTGTACATAGAACCAATTTCTGCTGTGCCTTTTACTTGTATTTCTCTAGACAGTGTTACACCTTCATGATCATTATCTAATTAGTTATTACAAACTTTTCTTTCTTCCAGAGGTTGAATGACCCCTGTCATTGCATGGACCAGTAGAAGAGGAAGAATCTTCCTCTGCTCTCCAGATCTTTCTCACTTGAGTGCTCATATTTTTTTTGCCTTTGCAATTGGCAGCTGAGTTTTAAGTTATTGCTCAACTACTTAAATTCCAAGGGCTAATATCATGATATACACTAGATTTGCAATATTCAGGGCCCTGATCATACTGGGAGAACACAGCAAAAATGACCCCAGGAAACAGGAGGCAAAGTAAAATAATTACAAAATGCTGGGATGTAAGCCATCCCTCAGTATGAACATAAATAAAATTCTTAGCATTGTCAAGAACCCAAGTGTGAAGATTGTAAGATAGCTATCAGGATAAACTCCAAGTGCAGTTCCAGAGTGAGAGAACCTTGGGATGCATCAAATACAACCTTTCCTTAAAGCTATTGCCATTAATGAAATTTTACCCGCGGGGTACTTAATTGTACAGAAGACCATGCTAGAAGGAATTTTGGTTGCAGCATCATAAATTTAATAAAAATCCAACTTATGAAACAATAAATATGAACAAGATAAAGAAAGAATGCTTCCTTAAGTCCTTTTTGAATCTCAGTAAGCACACTGCCAGCTGGCTCCTTAGCCAGTATGAAGTACCAGCTGTAGAGTCTTTACAAGTAAATCCTCTAAAATTTTGTTTTCCCAGAAGTATCAGACAATGAGTTAATGTAAAGCATGGGGTGTTTAGCTAGATAATCTTCCTTGCCTTTTAGTTATATAATTTAAATGATTATAACTCAGCATTACCTATTATGATAATAGTCATTTACTTTAAAATTATTGGATTTGTTTAGAAATTTCTGTTCAGTTTCTAGATGTATAGGTTGGAAATGCTTCACAGGTTCAGCCTAGGCTATCCCTGGAGATGCCTGCTCACTTACAGATTCTCAGGGGATAAATTTGTTGTACTTTTTAAATCTTCTTAAAATTTATGTACAGCAAAATTAAAAATTAAATGGAATTCTCATTAACCTCATGGACTAAATTATAATGAAGAGATCAGATGTGCTAGGTTTACCAGAGAATTAGTGACTTTTAAAAGGAAGTAAGTCTAATAATGCTACTAGGAGCATTCAGTTTGGTAACTCAGGTTGATGGATTTTTGGATAACTTATGTACCTTTGGGTTTTTTTTTTTTTGATAATAAAATGACTATTGTGTGCTAAATGGAAGAAGGTTGTTCTCTTGCCTGAAACACTGATCTTTCCCCAACTGTCATCATTATTTTGATATGTCAATCATCATATTAATTACTTGCTCTCCCACAATTTATTGCTGCATGACTAATTCTACCACTAATCAATACTCCACCCCCCTTTCAGTTAGGTAATCTTCCCTGCTTACAATGCACCTAGGTGTGGCAAGTAGACATAGTTATAATCTGGAATTGACAACTTATTAATTGAACAATCTTGAGAAAATTGATTATTTTTTCTTTTCTTTAGTTTTTTTTCAGTTGTAAAACTACATAGCATCATTTAACTCATGATAGTATTACCCTTGGCAGAGAAAAAACAATTATCATATGCCCTAGTATTGCATAATTATTTAGTGGTGGAAATCTGACTCAAATATAAGCAGTGTACCTACATAACCCAAAGTTTTAACTACTGTCTCATGTTGGTAACAGGATAGTTCTTAATAACTTCTAGCTTCCTTCCAAATTGTGTTCATCCTAAATGTGAATGAGAAAGAAAAACCTAAGGAGGACATGTGAGTGATTAAGCGATGTTCCATCCAAGCAGATCATTTATTCTATTGATTTTTATCTGCAAGTGATCTTTCTGGTGTCTTTGATGACTGTTCTTAATCAGGAATGAAAGGCAGCAGAACTTGGTCACAGGTACTAGCCACTCCAACCTCCCCTTGGCACTTGATCATCCTTCTGTTCTGGGCTCCATTCCCTACTGTCTAGCCCCAGTGAGGAACTATTTTTTGGGCAAACCCTGTATGAAGAGAGCACTTAAAAATAACACCCCACTCACTTCTCTAGTTACCTGACACTTTCTGTTAGAATGGTTCCATCACAACCTGTTTGGAAACCTTGTAACCAGGGTGCTTAATCAACATCCTGCTGATCCCTCGAACTTCACCAAGAACTAGTGAAAAGGAAAGAGGATGTGGAGGCTTCTATTATATCACAATTCAAAAGAGGAAGTTTATTACAAATAGAGGAATTCATTCATAGGTCTTTGAAAATAAGAAGTTTGTTTTATATTAGGTAATATCGTTTTATGAGTCAGGTTTTTATGTTACCCTTGTGTTGTTACCGGGCTATGGCAGGAGGAAAAGAACAATGATGGACTCACATAAGACCTCTTGAAGCTTTTCTTCAAAGTCTGATGTGTTGTGTCAGCTCCTATCTCTTGGTCAGGGAAAAATCACACAGCCCAGAATTATATCTGTGGGATAAGAAGTCTAACCTTGCCCACATAGAAGGATATGGAATACAAATACTTGGAGGAATAACAGGTAGCCCTGGGGAGATGGAAGGGATAATGTTAGGGAGCATGCCTGTCAGTGTAAAGAACACTAATCACAGAAGAATAAGAGACCTCAAATAGCCAAAACAATCCTGAGCAGAAAAAGTGAACAGGAGATATCACAATATCAGACCTTAAACTATACTACAGAGTGATAGTAATAAAAACCACATGGTATTGGCACCAAAGTAGACAAGCAGGCGTACAGTACAGAACAGAAGACACAGGGACAAACCCACAAATTATATTTACCTTGTTTTAGCCAAAGAAGCCAAAAACATACAATGGAGAAAAGATAGTATGTTCAACAAATGGTGCTGGAAAACTGGAAATCCATACACAATAAAATGAAATTAACTCAACTCAAAATGGATCAAGGACTTAGGAATTAGACCAGAGACACTGCACCAAATAGAAGACAAAGTAGGCCTGAATCTTCATCACGTTGGCTTAGTACCAGACTTCCTTAACAAGACTCCCAAAGCACAAGAAATCAAAGCAAGAATCAATAAATGGGATGGATTCAAACTGAAAAGCTTTTCCTCAGCAAAAGGTACAATCAATAATGTGAAAAGAGAACCTACAGAGTGGGAGAAAATCTTTTCCACAAGCACTTCAGATAGAGCACTAATTTCCAAAATTTATGAAGAACTTACAAAACTTTACACCAAAAATACAAAGAACCCAATCAATAAATGGGCCAAGGAACTAGACAGACATTTTATAGAAGAAGATATACAGGTGATTAATAAACATATGAAAAAGTGTTCAACATCTATAGTATATAGAGAAATGCAAATTAAAACAACTCTAAGAGTTCATCTTACTCCAGTTAGAATGGTTATTATCAAGAACACAAATAATAATAATAGATGTTGGCATGGATGTGGTGAAAAAGACACACTTTTACATTGCTGGTGGAGTTGCAAATTGGTTCAGCCCCTCTGGAAAGCAGTGTGGAGATTCCTTAGAAAACTTGGACTGGACCTACCTTTTGATCCAGTTATCCAACTCCTCAGTTTATACCCAAAGGACTTAAAATTAGCATACTACAATAATGCAACCACAACAATGTTTATAGCAGCTCAATTCACAATAGCTAGATTGTGGAACCAACCTAGATGCCCTTCAACAGATGAATAAATAAAGAAACTGTGGTATATATACACAATGGAATATTATTCAGACATAAAGAAGAATAATATTATGGTATTTGCAGATAAATGAATGGAATTGTAGAATATCATGCTAAGTGAAATAAGCCAATCCCTAAAAACCAAAGGCCAAAATGTTTCCCCTGATAAGTGAATGATGATTTATAATGGGGGTGGGAGGATAGGGGATGAAAGATAAATGGAGGAACTTTAAATTACATAGAGGGAAAGGAGAGGGAGAAGGGGGCGGGGGTATGAAAGATGGTAGAATGAGACAGACATCATTACCCTATGTACATGTACGATTACATGAATCGTATGAATCTACATCATGCACAACCATAGAAATGAAAATATGTATTCCATTTGTGTACAATGAATCAAAATGCAGTCTGTAAAAATAAGAAGAAGAAAAAGAACGCCAATCACATTCATGTGGTTGTTAAGTATCTTTATTTCCAATGGAAATATATAATTTCAGAAAGTAATTATCCTGTGTGTCATTGATACTCTTTAGGGCTATCTATTGAATTTGAAGTATATTCTATAATATCAAAAATACATAATCATCTTCCTTAATTGAGATGTGAAACTTTTATTATTTTTGTCCATGTAGTTTATTCTCTTTAACTTCAGAAATGTGGCCAAAATCACGGCTTTACTCTTTGTCTTCAAGGAAGATTTTCTTATGGAGCCCAAGATCAAAGGAACTATGATTCAAGTTTCTGGATGTTTCCTATCTCAAGCTTCAACCATTAATGTTATTTTGGTAAATGTTGTAGAAAAGAAGAGTGTCTTTGAGGAGGGAGAGGTACAGCGGGGGAAGAGCAGGAAGTGGTGGGGAGAGACCAAGGGATGGAGGGAGGGCAGGGAGACAGGAAATTACTTCTGGTGAGACTGAAAGGGAAAAATGATGACCAAGGTGAGAAGATGGTGGCTGACACTGTGGGAACGGGGTAGAGACCTCGTAAGCACGGCTGTGCTTGAGAGAGGTAGACCTTAGTGTCATTCTCAGCTTCAGGACAAGTTTCAGGCTGTGTTACGTTGTGATTTGGAAGCAGGATTTCAGGGAACTGTTAGCATCCTGATGGAGACAGTGGAGGTTAACGATGCGTCCTCTAAAAGTTAAACATTGTTACCCATTTCTTGCACACAAAGCAAGACTTTTCCATCACCCAATCAGGAGGGCAGCTTTGTAATCCAAATTAAGCCAATCTAATGAAAATTAAGGATCATCATACTTCTTAGACGCTTGAATTTATGATCTGAAATATTTATCTTCTGTACTTACAGGACATTTAATATTGGTCAGTGCCAAACTATTTTATTAATACAGATGTGGAATTAAGGGTTTCTCTTCTCAATTTCTCAAACCTACTTTAGTTGACTCTTTCATATAGATAGAAAAGGAACACAAAATTATCTACAAATTATTATGTAGAAACTTGTGAAAGATTCACTTTGCATGTGATAAACAGTTGCTTGAAAAGAAGCTGGATATCAAGTTATCTCAGATTTGATAATGTTTGTTTTTATAACCTCCTGGTTTATTTTTCTGATTCAAGTCTCCTCCCAGACTCATTTCGTCAACCTCATTAAAACATTCTTTTGTACATATCTTGATCCAAGAATATATAGTGGCTATTTCTCACCAGTGGCATTCAAGTGCTCATACTCATATTCAAGGTCCTCTATCATCAGACCATATCGAACACATCAATCTAAAAGCCCTAGTTCCACTAACTATTCCTTCTTCTGTGTCTTCTCTTAGGCTTCATCTTTTACAGAAAATATCTTCCCATTTCCTTCCTGCCTTTATATAGTAAAATTTGAAGATCAATTTGTTGAGCTATAGCATAATTATTTTCAAATAAAGAAAAACTGGACTAAGTGTTTGGGGATCTTACAAGAATTTCATGGTAATTTTACTGAACTGCATAGTATAAGTTCTATCATGTTCTTGTTTTTTAATAAATACACATGCTATTCCCTTTTTTTCTATTCATTAAATTTTTTACAAAAATTTATTATATCTACCTTTAGGTGAAACAAGAAGAAAAAATAAGTACATAGCCCAGGTCCTACATATTTCAAAATTTAAACGTAGAAAAGAAGTAGTGAGTGCAAGATTCTTTTACTCCAGTCCTGTAATGGTTATTTTGAATTGTCAACTTGACTGGATTAAGAGACACCGATGATTAAGAGGTCTCTTGGTGTGCCCACGAGGGTGTGTCTAGGAATGACTGGCATGTGGGATAGTGAACTGAAGTGCAGCCCCTCCCTAAGTGTGGGCAGCACCATCCCACAGGATGGTGGCTTGGGTGAAATAAAAGTTGGAAGAACAAGGAAGCAGATGCTAATGCAGGTGCAAACTCGACTCTTCTTGAACAGGTTCTCGACTGCTGCTTTGATCTGAGGATATCAGACTCTCCCTTATTCAATCTTCCAAAGCAAACTCTGCCAGTGATTCTCCAGGTAGTTTCCAGAAGCCTTGGTCTTGGACTAGGGTAACACTATTGATCTTCCTTGTTCTGGGGCTTCTGCGCCTTGAACTGCCCAGCTGCTGCTTCTTCCATCTCTCCATCTGCAGATGGCCATTGTGGACTATCTGGCTTCTGGTCGTGTAAGCCAATCTAATAATCCCCTTTTATAATCATACTTCCTATTGATTCTGTTCCTCTAGAGAACCCTGACTAATGTAAATCCTTACTTCAATTGTTGTTCTCTTCCTATGTGGAAACATGTTGTACACCAGAAACCTGTTAGGTATTCAAATAAAACTTAACCCTTCTATCTTAATTTCTGGTTACCTCCACTTCCAATGTCTTAATTTAGATATTTTAACTATGTTCTCATGGCTATTGTTTTTGTATTGGTTTCTGTGTCTCTCACTAACACCTCTAAAATGTCACATTCATTCTAATTTTAATCAAAGGATTCACAAAATCATATGCTTTATACAAAAAAAGTTTTGTTATTTATGTTGGATTTAAGTATTCCTACTAGAGTGAGTACAAATGCCTAAGGGAAGGAAAATCAATTCCTTTCATTTTTTTATATTGCCAATACTTATCCATTACAGTGCTTGGCATAATAGCTGAATGTAAGAATGCTGCTTTGAAATACTTCTGAAACTGTTTCATGGAGAAATTATAAGATATAATAAAATGTGAACATGTAGCTATGTCAGAAGATCTGCCTTCCAATCCATGTTCATATCCTTGGTACATGACCTTGGGAAACTGATAGGACTGTTAGACCCTCATTTATCATCTTTTAAATGCAATTAAAAGTATCTGTTAAATGTCTGCTTGACAAATTTAATTTTAGAATGAAACAAATCAATGAATGTGACAGAGTTATTATTCTAGTTTGTGTTGTGGAGTAATGGAGTAACCAGCCATACAAAACTTACTAGCATAAACAACTATTTTATTAGGCTATAGATTCAGTGGGTTAGGAATTAATTATGGAAGGATACAGCTGGAACTTCTTCTCTCTTGGTGGTCTCCAATGCTGAAGTCAGCTAGCAGCTGGGACTTTAATTGTTTGAATGGTTTACCTTGACTGCTAGAACGCTCCTTTGGAGTCCTAAAGCATCAGGTAAAAAGTTTAACTATGGAGAGGGCACATGCTACAAGGAAACTTATGCCACAAGGAGAGGCCATGTGCAGGATAACCGAGCTTCAGGTCGAGGCTGATTCTCAGACAGATACTTTGGTTCATTCATAGGACTGGCAGTTGATTCTGGATCTCAGCTGGAATTTCAGTTGGGATTGCTCACTAGAGCACCCACATGTGACTATTTGAGGTGGCCAGGGTTTCCTCATAATATAGAAGATGGTGGCTCAGAGTGCCAAATGCACACGATCTAAGCAGAAAGCTGAGCTGTGTTGCATTTTGTATTCTACCTTTTGAATTCATGAAACAGAAATTCTCCTGAATTGTTTTGGTTAAAAATGAACCACTAAAGTTGTTCCAGATACCAAGGGAGGAGATGTAGGCACACCATTTAATAAGAGACTAAAAATATGTTTTTTTAAACACTACTTAATTATAGATTGTACAGGGTTAAACAAACATAAGAATTTATGCCTTATTATCATGCATGAAAAGTCATTTCATCTATTTTTATTATTTTACCCCTACTGCCAAAAACACAACTAATCATGTCTGTCTTGTCTTTCATGACAATATAAACTCCAATACAGTCTAGTACTCAGTAAATGCTTCTTTCCTATCTTTAAATTTTGAACTATTTAGCTTGGCTATGGACTTCTTTTCTTCTAGCAGTGATTGTATTCATCTTTACAGTCTGAAATTTATATAAATGCTAATTAATCACAAATAAATAACTGTACACAGAAGCGTCCCCTTAAATCTATATACTTATATCTGACTTTTTGAAATCTCAATTTATATAATAAGCATTTCAAACCAAACAAACCCTGCCAGGAATATGTTATTCCACCTCCCAAGTAAGTACCCTATCAGTATAATTCACCCCTACCCACCCTGTTAAACTATGACTTTTTCCTCTTTTGTTGTTACACACGTATGTAATCATTATAGTTGTGCTTGGATATTGGTGATAATTATTTTTAAAGATTTTTTTTCCTTAGAGATGAATGAATAGATATTGTAGGTCCAAAGTTTGTATGATATGTTGGCTGTTTACATAGCTCTGAATATATAGCATGCATCCCATGTAGCATTATAAAAGTACAGAAATATTAGAAAATTATCATGGTCAGTAACTTTCATTCTATTAACATCATAAATAATATGCTTCTCTCTCTCCTGCATATCTACCTCCAAAAATACCCACACTTGTATACATATGTCAGCCTTCACTCAATCTTTTTTCAACTGAAAAATGAAGATATTCATAATTGATTTATGGAAATGAATAAATCAAAAGAAGAATACAGAAGTATGATGTTTGCCTAAAGAAAAATCGGTGTTACCTATTTTAATATAAATTTTAAAGCACTGATATTTTGAAAAATTAAAATTAATTTAAAAAAGACACCATGAGATTTGGGTCTTAATTCAGCTACTATCTTTTCTTGGGAACTTTATGATTTTCCTCTTTTATTGTTGTTTCCAATCACTTGGTCATCTGTTCATTAACCAAGTAGTTGGATATAGACTAATTCATCATCCTGGAACCCTGTTGTCCATATCTGTTATTAATCTCTCTCTCTCTCTCTCTCTCTCTCTTTCTCTCTCTCTCTTTATATTATTGTCTGTTAAGGTGTGGATGTGAGGTGTCCCCCAAAAGCTCACAGGTGAGATAATGCAAGAAAGTTCAGAGAAAAAAATGATTGGGTTGTGAGAACCATAATCCCATCAGTGAATTAATCCCTTGGTAGGAATTAACAGAGTGGTAACTGAAGTGGTAGGGTGTGACTGGAGGAGATAGGAATTGGGGCTTGGCTTTAGGGTATATATTTGTATCTGGCCAGGGAAGAACTCTCTCTCAGCTTCCTGATCACCCTGTGAGCTGCTTTCTTCTGCCACACTCTTCCACTATGTTGTTCCTGCCTCGCCTGGAACCCTGAGGAATGGAACCGGCCTTCTATGGACTAAGACCTCTGAAACTGTGAGCTCTCAAATAAACCTTTCCTGCTCTATAACTATTCTGGTCGGTCCTTTAGTCACAGTGGCGAAAAAGCTGACTAAAGCAGACAGAAAAATGATGTCATAGTTTAGATAGAAGATGTCCCTTAAAAGGTCATGCGTGAGACAATACAGGAATATTCAGAGATGAAATTATTAGATTATGAGAGGCATAACATACTTGGTGGATTAATCCATTTGATGCATTAGTAATTTGAATGGATTTATGGGTGGTAACTATAGGCAGGTGGTCCATAAATGGAGAAAGTAGATGATTACAGGGGTCCCCTTGGGGACCATATTATCCCTGATTCCTTGAACTCAAGTTGTCTCTCTCTCTTTGCTTCTTGGCTGTCATGAACTGAGCAGTTCTCTGCCATGCCCTTCTGCCGTGAGTTTCTTTTCACCCAGACTCAGAACTATGGAGTTGGCTAATCACATACTGAACCTCTGAATCCGTGAGCCTAGGTAAACTTTTTCTCCTCTAAATTGTTCTTGTCAGGTCTTTTGGTCACAGCAAGGAAAAGCTAACTAAAAGACATATAAAGAGAACTTCTCTTTAACTCTAAAGGGGACCACGTGAGGAAGTGAAGCCTGGACTGGTGGTTCTGTATACTGTGTCAGATGAAATCGTCACAAAGAAAATATCCAACACTCAGAAACATGGAAGAACTTGGTTCAGTAATATCACTGAGTCATCAAATAAACTAGCCATGGAATCATTCTTCTAGTTAGGAGAACAATAGGAGAAAAGATAAACTACTAAGTGATTTAAATTACTTTATACTATGTTAGTTGTATTTGAAAGTATCCTAACTGATTCAGGGACTCTACACGTTAATTACCCGACTACTTAAAGAAAACCAAAAATCTTAAAAATATTGAATAGTATTAAGTCACTTGTTTCAAACAATGCAGTCTTCTTTCCCTTTCTCTGCCCTCTCTCATTTTTCTCTGCCTCTCCCGACTTCTTCTGCCTCCTTTATGTCACTGTGTCTCTGACACATGTCAAACATTAACCATGTGCTCACGTGCACACACACACACACACACACACATACACACACACACACACAGTCTCAATCAATGCTACCACCACATTTGTGTGTGTGTGTGTGTGTAGTTGTTTTTTAATATAGAGCAAAATGTATAGGTGAGTCTTACAAGTTATGTCTTTTTTTTTTTTTTTTTTTTTTTTTTGTACCAGGGATTGAACCCAAGGGTGCTTAACCACTGAGCCACATTCACAGCCCTTTTTATCTTTTTATAAAAAGGTCTCACTGCGTTGCTGAGGCTGGCTTTGAACTTGTGATCCTCCTGCCTCAGCCTCCTGAGTCGCTGGGATTACAGGCATGCACCAACTGTGGCTAGTGGGTCAGGTCTTAGGGGACAAGTGAGAGCTTCCCAGGCAGACTAGGAGCGCAGGGGCATTCTGAACAGGGGAACGGCATGAGCAAAGGCAGAAAGATGTGATGGAACATTGCAAGATTTTAAGCTAGGAGAGCAACATGACCAGATTCATTATTTTATTTATTTATTTTGGTTGGGTACTGGGGATAGAACTTAGGGGGACTCGACCACTGAGCCACATCTCCAGCTTATTTTGTATTTTATTTAAAGACAGGATCTCACGGAGTTGCTCAGGGCCTCATTAAGTTGCTAAGGCTGGCTTTGAACTCACAATCCTCCTGCCTCAGCCTCCTGAGCAGCTGAGAGTACAGGCATGTGCCACCGTGCCCGGCCCGATTAGTTATTTGATTCAATATGTATATGGCACCTGCTGTGCTAGGTGGTGGGGATGACAGCAGTGAAAGAAACAAGTCCCTAAACTCATGGAGCTTACATTTCTGCTGGGGGGGTAATGAATATACGGTATGTCTTTGGATAAAAATAAAGTAAGGGATGGGAACAGAAAGGGAACAGTGCTATTTTTGACAGGGTGGTCAGTGAAGGCCTCATATCAGGTGACATTTGAACAGGAGTGAACAAAGTAAGGGAGCAGGGCTCACAGATGAACAGGGAAAGATTACTCCAGGCAGAGGCAACTGCATGTGCAAAGGCCCTGAGGTAAGAGCATGTTTGGTGTGATCAAGGAATAAGAAGTGGGGTTGGGGTGGACTGGAGCAGCATGAGTGAGGATAGGGTGGGGTGAAGCTGATAGAAACCAGCGAGTGAGGTAGCAAAGGACTCAATCAGGTTTTCATATAGGGCCTTGTGAGCCAAGGTAAGAAGTTGGAATCTCATTCTAAGAGGAATAGGAAATGTTTGCTGACATTGCTGCTGGGACATAAGCGGAAAAGGAGGAATTAGGATAATTTGAAGATTTTTCTCCAAGAAACTGGTCATGCTAAATTTAAGGAGTCTATTAGATCTGCAAGAGGAGCTGTTGATCAGGCAGCTGAGCAGCAGGTATTCGTGCAGAGGGAACAAGGATCTGTTATAAGATCTGAGACCTGATAAGACCTTAAGACCTGCAAGCGAGTGAGTGCACTGAAAGAAGCAATAGGAAGACAGAGCCCAGTGGCTCTCCAAGCTCCTGATGCCAGAGGATGGAGAAAGCAGGAGGGAGAGAAGGTACTGAGGACTGATGGACTGGCTGGGGATATCAAAGGAAAACCATGAGCTGGATCTCTCATAGCCAAGGGAAGCAGGTGTTGCAAGGAGGATGGAGTCATGGATCATGTCAAATGCTGCTGAGGCCCAGAAAGATGAGGGCTCACAATCCCCCATTGAATTTGACAGCTGGAAGTGAGGCCATAGCTGGCCTTAACACACTGTAGTTTCATGGGTATGCCACATATATTGTCGGACAAGGTCCCATTCTCAGCAAGTTCCTGCAATTTGTCTAATGCTCATCCTTGAAGTCTTGAAATTCTTCTTTTTTTAAAATTTATTTATTTTAATTAAAAATCATAAATTTACATAGGGCAGTGTTGTTTGATTCATTCTGTTATTTTTTTCCCTTCCCCCCCACCCCTCCCACCCCTCTTTTGCTACCACCACATTGACTGCAGGGCAACAGTGACTGAGTACTCCTGATTCTCAATTGTGCATAGCTGACCCAGCTATTTGACCATTAAGCTATTCAGCATATTAGATAAATAATGATTTTTTTCTATCTTGCAAGTTCCAGAAATTTTAGTTAATAAGCCTATAAAAAATTTGGATTTTTATACAAAAAATGAATGTATTAACTTCAGTTTGGGATTAATATATGCAATAAAATTGAATCTATATGTAGAATTCACTCTGAAAAATAGGAACCATTGAATAGGTATTCTTTTAATTGCTATTTATTACTAATAATAATTGCATTCTGTGTGCTTAATAAACACAAAAATATTGTTGAATCATAAAGTGGTTAATTAGTTTTGTGAATTTAAAGTGCTGTGTTTGCATGTGAAAACGAATTACTGATTATACAGTCCCTTGAATAGATATTTTGTTTTTACATGTTATTCTAATGGTGATAAACCTAAATTTGCCAGAAGTCGGAGACATTTCCCTGGCATCCAGATTTGAAGCTTTCAATTAGTAACTGATCTCCATTATTTACCATATAAATATTATTTTCCCCTCAAGTATAACCACAAACAAATATAATCTGAAATCCTTAAGAAACACCTTATGTTTACCCCTTGCCAGAACTTTATACCATGCGGTCTAATCTAATTTTGATGTATGATACATTAGCTGTAGTGTTTTAATTAACACTAGCTGGGTTCTGGCAATTACATTTTAAAACATTTAGCTAGCTGAGTTAGATTTTACACACATTTTCTGAATGTATTAAAATTCAAGTGCAGTTGAGTCAAAAATAAAAAAGAAATTATGTGTTATTTCTAATGATAACAGACTGAGAAATGAAGTAAATAAATAAACATGGTCAATTGAGCAAAAATCAATCGACATAAAACACAATTTGCAAGATGGGCACTTATTTTATGCAATAAGTACCCACCTTTGGAAGCTGGAGTATTCTTCCTTGTGTTCTAATTCCTGCCAAGGCACCAACTGATAAAAATATATCACTATGACTTCAGTGGTTTGTGCATTATTTTTCAGTCATAAAAAGGAAAAAAATGAATGTAAATGAGTTTTACTGGCCCTCTCAACCTTTCTTTAATTTTCCTTTCAATCTTGTAAGATGGATATGCTAGGATTTTACCTAATTTTCAGTTGAATAATATATTTCTGGTCAATATAGAGGAAGAGAGAGAGGCGAGAATGTTTTTCAGTATAAATATTACTACCATGGAATGTATTTTGAACTTATAAAAACATGTCAAGACAAGTATCATGATTTTACTCACATGTGGAATATTAAAAAGTTGATCAAGTGGTATTGTCATAGATAAGAACAAGAAGTTCTGGTGTGCTCTAGCACAGTAGAGTAACCAGAGATAATGACAATGTGAATTTAAAACTCTAGAAGAACTTTGAATGTTTTCATCATAAAGAAATGATAAACAAGGAGATAGATATGTTTAACTTGATTTAAACAGTATACATATATATATATATGAACATCACCATACCCTATAAATAAACATGTATATAAACACACACATATATAATTTTTATTTTTTTTATGTCAGTTAAAAATTAAGTTAAATAAAAATTGTTACGTATATCCTCTAATTTAATTTTTTTTAAGTGATGTTGTGGATCAGACCCTGAACATTTTGCATGCTGGTCAAGCACTCCACTACTAAGCTACATTACAGTCCCTTTATCTTTTTTTTTTCACCTTATGTAGAAATCTGCTCCTCATGTGCACACTTTTCCTCTAATATACCTGTCACACTTATTTATTCACTATTCCCAAATGTAATTACTTTATGAAGATTTGTATGTTCACAGAATTTATTATACATTTTCATGGAAAGGGGGCTGGATTGTGAGATTTTAAGGGATAGTCACCTAAAGATATAGTAATTCATTTTTGATTATTACAGGTGGAACAAATATAAGGGAGGTTTCCCCTGTGTCTTTATTCCAATCTTGTCTTCAGCTTTGTTCTGACAATATTCCCCAATGTCCCCTTCTATTTTTAACTTATCCTGAATTTCAGTTAAACCTAGAGAGTTGTTTCATTTTTGCCATAGTTGATTCTTTTTTTTTTCCACTCATACTAATCCCTTGTAATAAATGATGTACCAAGGTGATATCTACAAATGGCATTTGATAATATGTCCTTAGAACACAAAATTCTATGCTTGAATAGGTACTCACCAACTACATTTTTATTCTTACTCCTCTTTCCTGTTTCAATGCTCTACACAGATCTGTTAATATTTTAAACCACTTCTGCTACCAGTTGTTATTATTTTATCTTCTCAAAACAGAAACATTTGTTTCTGCAAGGAGACCATATTGTCCTGGGCACCTTACTAGGCCTCAGAGAAGTTCTGGGGATAATGGCTGTTCATGCCTTCACTGCTACTAGGAACCTGTAGCATTGATGGAGGTGTTGCTGACAAGAAAAAACAATAGAGGCTATGACAAGTAAATGTTCTAATGCTTGAAAAAGGTGCCAATCTTTGTTATTATTTTTAGAAAATGCATTCTAATTTTGAAAACTGTCTCTGTCTTCAAATGGATATTACCTAAAAATTATATACCATCTTGCCCCCAACACACATCACTTCTAAAAAACTACGCAATTAAAAGACTAAAAAGTCCCAGCACCTGGGCAGAAATGTAAAACTTTGAAAATGGATTATAGATTATTACAAACACAGTTAAGATATTTGAAGAAAGGCTTTTAGATGATTACCAACATAGTTAAGATAACAACAAACACTAAAAGGAACATAATTGAATGGTGAATGAAACCAAAATCTTAGGAAAAATAAATGAAATTGTAACTTTATTCAGTTTGTCTCTCCACTGTAACCCAACTTTCACTTTGGAATAATACATTAAAAAATACCCATAGGATAATTAAAGAGTTGGTAGGAAGATCTTGAATTGAATATAAGGATAAATGGAAAGGCTGAATGGAAAGCCTGACAGGATAATCTCCAAGGTAAGATATTCTTTCCTAATATTCATTTTCATATAAGTTATAATCATAATGTATTAGAGAAGAAAATTGCATTAGTAATATGGTAGAATAGAAGGTCCCAGGTTTCACTATTCCCACAGAAAGTTCAACTCTTCACCAATAAGGACACCTGGTGAGGTCCTCTGCCAAGTTGGAAATAAACCTGAGTCAATTTATGATCCACAGAATGGAATAAAAGTCACATGGAAAGGGTAAGAGAACATGACCATGTCACCCTGCCTTCTCATTCAAGTTGGCACAGTTTTGGACATCAAAGATTACCCAGGGACCAGGACTTCTATAGAAAGAAGAACAAACTGGAGGTGGACATCCAGCATCTCTGACATTCAAGATCCTTCCAAAGTATCCCACTCCTGCATTAACTCAAAGGAAATACAAGAGGACATGGCAGGGCTAGAACACCAGGGTCGAGGAGAAACAATGCCAAAGAGGCTAACACCAATACCAGAGTGGTGATTCTGAGTTTACATAACCATACAAATTGAAACCAAAAGAGAGAAGAGGTGTATATATACACACTATGTGTGTGTGTGTATATATGTGTGTATATATATATATATATATGTATAGAGAGAAAGAGTTTCTTAATTTAATATAATAAAGATATACAGAAAACTGACAAAATAAAAAACTTAACGTCATTATATATATATATATATATATATATATATATATATATCAGATAAAAAGCTTTAAGTAAAAAACTATAGTTAGGACTATCTCTTAATGTATATTTTTTGGTCTAAATTCCCAAATGTTTACATGTTTTTCCATCACATTTACTCCTTATTATGAACCTGTCATCTTACTATTAGACACATGAAATAATTATTCCTAGGAGCAAGAATTTTACATTTTAAAGAATAAAAGGACTCCTAAATATTTGTAAGCAATACAAAAACTCTATTCAATTATTTTAAACTCATTTATTTTGTTTTCCCTTTTTAGTGAAAAGGTGCAATATATTTATTACATCAATGCAATACACTAAAAATATATCTAATATATGATTTGTTTGTGTGTTAGAGGTGTATAGTGGAATTACATACTAGGTCTTAATTTATCAGTAATGGGGGGACATTATCCATTGCTTACTAATCCTGTTGCTATGATTTCATTTTGGAGTGTTCTTCAAAATCTCTCAATTGTTGAAGGCTTGGTCCCTAAGGCCACAATGTTCAGAAGTAGGGATCTTGGGAAGTGATTGGGTCATGAGGGCTCTGATCATGTCAATGGATCAATGGATTAATAATTTGAATGCACTATTGGAATTTGGTGTAATCTATACGAAGTGGGGCCTAGTTGGAGATAATGGGCCAATGGGGGTAAGCCCATGAGGACTCTACCTTGTCCCTGGCTCCTTCCCCCTGCCCTCTCTGTGTCCTGGTGGCCATGAGCTGAGCAGTTTTCTTTTGCCATACTCTTCTACTACCATCCCAAATCAAAAGAGCCAGCCAAACATGAATGGAAATCTTTGAAACCATGAGCCAAAATAAATCTTTCTTCCAAAAAGTTATTTTTCTCAGGCATTTGTCACAGTGATGAAAAGTTATCCAACATATTTTCCAGTATTATTGATGAGGGAAAATATAATACTATAAAACAGATCTTTTTTAGGATTATAAAGCATCTTGTTTTTGAGTTAAGTAATTAAAACATGCTCTTTCTAAATTAATAAAACTCTTGAAACCATAGTTCTATGTGGGGGTCTCTCAGCCACATCCCACATGGATGAGAAAAGGGTTAACTACCAGAGGACGATGTTGGCTATAAATCAATCAATTACACAAACTTTTCTAATCAATAAAAACACAAGAGCTGTGATGGGTTGACAGATTTGGCTCCTTGAAAATGTTACAGACCAGAGTATATGGGCAATGGCCAAACAGACTCCATTTTGCTCTGAGACTCCATGTTATGTAGAAAAATGCTTCTCCCATGGGAACACCCTGCCTCTGTACCCATCATTAGTTACTTAACATGACATGTTTACCTATACAAAATGACAATTCTTATGTGATGAAAAGTTGCTCTCTTTTGATTCCTATTGCTCTTAAACAATGTACCATGTGAATGGTGATTGTGTGGATGTTAGTAACCATTCCTTAGTTTGTACCTAGGAAGGGTTGTTTTGACCCACTTCCCCCTCTGTTGATCTCATGATGTTAGTTTGTAATTTCAAATCATAGCCACAGACACTTAGGATTAGTGTGATTTTTGGTATAAGAACCCCTACAACCCTGTGGTAGGGGCTGTTCTCCCAATAGCCATTTTTGGGGGCATTGTGTGAGGTGCGGGTGCACCTGGCTCTGCTTGCAGTGCTTGACAGAGTTCCACTCAAGGATGATTGCAGAGACTCATCCTAAAAGGATTGTAGCCAGATGTATGCCTCCCTAGCTTGGATGTTATTCTGTGGAGTTTTCCTAATAATATATTACTCACTTCAGTCTGAGGATCTTGCTAGAGGTGATGGGAATAATTCTACAAATTTCCAGAAAAACATCACGAAGACAAAACACATGTTGAAACCCTGTGATGTTAACCTCACTACAGAAGAATGTTTTTATTATGTTAAAAATCAAACACTGCATTTACTGGCACAGCCAGAACCTGTTGGGGCACAGAAACTTATAGATAACAATGTTTCCCCAAGTTCTAAACACAAAGCACCTCCCACAGTAGCTACTAGATATGGACTAGCTTATTTTATCTATGGCAAGCCCTGGTACCCACCTAAAGGCAAGCCCTTAGAGAAGGTAGATATAGATCTCCCCCTGTCTCCTACAGGGTGGTTTAATCCAGATGATGGTTTTGTTTATGTGTGGTGGTAAGGTAAAAGAATAAGGTTTCACAACATTCCTTCCTTCCTACAAAGAATATGTCACCCCTATAATAAATGTTGGTACATAATAACCATTGGGACCGCTGCCCTCCTGTAACCCTTAACTCAGCAATTTAGACATTAACCAGAAGGACCTAGTAGAGATGGTCACATGACATTATTTGTCTATCGCTTTACCGCAAAAATAATAAAAATAGTCTTAGGTCATATAGAGTTTAGATATTAAGGAAATAAACATTGTATTAGCTCATTGACATAGTTAGATGTTCTTAAAATCATTGTGATTTAGTAAGAATAATCTGTATGGTTACTGTTTTTTCATAATCTTTCGGTAAAAACAATTTCTGCCTATGCTTTGGAAACTTCTTTGATTTTATTAATCATAAGCCTGTCATCATAGCCTGAAGAAAAATGTATATAAACCCAGCCTTCCCCAGAATAAAGTGGGATTGATTGCACCAGAACTAGAGTCTGTGTCTTTCATTCTCCATCCATCGCCCACGCTGTCTCCCTCATCCCGTTTACCAGTGCGGAACACCCATGAACTCCTGCTAGGGCTGGACCCCGGCAGTGAGGCAGTCAGCCGACCAGCTTAATAAAGACTCTCAAATTTGGACTTCTCAGTGGTGACCAGTCTGTTCTTAAGTTGAGCCCCATAACAGAGCCAATACTCTTTTTAAATGTGAGGGGGTGTGATGGGTTTGGCCATACCACTTCTGACCTCTAACAACACAGAGTAACCCAACTATCTTTTATTTATAATGCACAGGTAAAGAGGTCCAAGACCGGGAGGAGCTTCTTCTATGATGAAAAAAAAAAACTTCCAGGAAATCAGATCTCTGCCTCGTGAGGCTCAACCTAGTCTGATTCTGCTAGATAAGGATGACTTCCCATAGTTCTGTTCTTAAAGTACTATAGTTCTTTAATCTAATATAATAAAGATATACAGAAAACTAGCTAAACAAGAAACTTAACTTCATGATAAATTTCAGCCAGCATCATGGTAGCTTGTAGAACAAAGAACTAAATCCCATTTAAGAAGTAATTATTTATTAATGATTCAGCCAAATTAAGTTGCTTTCTATATGGAAAAATTTTCCTACCAAATTCTTATTTATTCACTTCTCAGTTACATCTTGCTATGAGCACCATTATGTGTTCTTTATAATGACAGTTTAAAAAGTAAGATTTTGATGTTTCTGTTTTTCTATCATCTGTTGCTTTTGTATTCTTCTGATGAATACTTAGCATTCATGCATTATTCATGAAATTTATAGATGGATTCAAGTACTCTCCATGTTTTGGCACAAGTGATATTATTTCTATTACATAGGTATCCTTCCCAACACCTGGCATCCAAACATCATACATAAGTGGATTACCAAAACTGCATAAATCATTTTTGAGTGAAAAAAAAATAGAACTTTGCACTGAATTATTTCAGTGGTTTTCTGATTGATGAAGATGCATAATTGGGAATGAATGTTTTCTTCTCACCATAAGTGGAAGGGCTTCTATGGTCCTAACTTTCCAGAGTTCCTTATGTAGAGGCAGTTGACACACCAAAAATGGAATCCACCTTTGATAATCAATATGACTACTCAACTTTCCCTCTACATTGCAAAATCACCTTTATGAAACACACACAGGAAAAAAAGTAGAGATGGGATCCATCTTCTGCAGCATGACCCATGGTGTATCATCTAGACACTGAGCCAAATAGACATTTCAGTGAGATACTGAGGCATGGTGACAATGTGCTTCTTGCAGCTGCAGAACATCTTAGTAGTTCCAGCCTATACTCTTGATTATTGCTTGCTAAATCAACTGTAGCTTACAATATCCCCAGAGTATGCTCTGCTATTTTTTAGGCAAATTGTGAAGAAAATTGGGTAAAGGGAATTCTTTTTGGTATTAACTTCCTAATTATACTCTCATACCAATAAAAGACCTAGAAAAATCATTCACAAACAAAAACCCTATTGAATATTTCAAGATGAAATTAAAGAAATATATGGGACTTAAGTATATGCAGGAAACAAAGGTAAATATAAGAAAATTTCTCTCTCTCTCTCTCTCTCTCTCTCTCTCTCTTTCTGTACCAGGAATAGAACCCTGGGATAGAACCCTGGGATGCTTAATCACTGAGCCACACACCCCAGTCCCTTTTTCTTTTTGTTTTGAGACAACACCTCTCTAAATTAGTTGGGGCCTGCTGAAGTGGCTGAGGCTGACTTTGAATTTGCAATTCTCCTGTCTCAGCCTCTGGAGCCACTGGGATTACAGGTGTGTGCCACCATGCTCCACGATAACTCTTTTCATTTTAAGCTGAGTATTCAAATTGGCTCTTACCAATAGTATTTAGGACCTCTGTTTAAATTCTTCCCTGAAGGAATGTGCATGGATTTTGGAATCTGAAATCTTAGATTTTTGTCCCAACTCCATGACTTATTAGTAATCTGATCTTTATGAAATGACTCAAAGTTTCTGAGTCACTGAATTCCCATCATCAATATAGATAATAATCATAACCCAACACAACTATTTTAAGCGTTAAATGAGATAATGCATGTTTTGGTCAGCTTTTCTGGTGCTGTGACTAAAACCTGACAAAAACAATTTTAGAGGAGGAAAAGTTTATTTTCAGGTTGACAGTTTCAGAGGTCTCAGTCTATAGACAACTGCTCAATTCCTTGGGCTGATGGTGAGGCAGAACATCATGGTAGAAAGTATGGCAGAGGGAAGCCACTCACGTAATGACCAGGAAGCAGAGAGAGACTCCACTGGCCAGATACAAAGTATATATCCTGAAACCATGCCCCTCGCCAGCAATTCATCTCCTCCAGCCATTCCCTACCTGCCTTCAGTTACCACTCAGTTAAGTCCATTAGGGGGATTAATGGATTAATGTACTGATTAGAATAAGACTCTCACAACCCAATTATTTCTCCTCTGAACCTTTCTGCATTGTCTCACACATGAACCTTTGGGGGATACTTCACATCCAAACCATAACAGTACATACAGTATTTCTGTAGAGATCTATCTCATAAGCATTGATAATCTTTCTTCTGCACAATGGGATTAATTAGTGTTGGTTGAACTTTTGCTATTTCATCTTCTATGGTACCTAAAAATGCAAATCAAATAGGATATTTGCGTCTCATATATTTTTTCCATAACCATGTGATTTACCATCTCTGCCAAGGGCCCTTTATTTGTGACAGTCTGAATTACTGTCCACCCAGAAAAAAGACTCTCAGCAGTACTGGGGGCCAAATTTTGCCATCTGATATGCATTGAAGCTGAGCTCTGAAACGCAAAATAAGTTAAACTTTCCATGGACCAGCAGCAGCATTTGTATGTGATTTATGATCTGCCAATATCCTATCATCCATAAAAGTGTTTCTTTACAGCTATATATCCCAGGAATTTTTTACAGTAATCTGAATAGAACCTCTCTTAGATTTGTTATAAAATGTATTTTATAACTCTGTGTTTATGCTTTTAAAAGTGAAGTCATTGAAAATCGGATAATATTTTTAAACATCTGCATTTGAATTTGGAGCACAATTTATATTTATATTTAAATATTTGCCTTATTTCTCACATCTCATTAATCTCTTCAACTGAAATAAATGTCATCACCTGACTATTGAACCATGGTTTCATTTAATTCCAACTTTTACACTGCTGTTCATTGTATATATTTGGTCTCATAGACCAAAACACCTCTGAAATTTTTCTCTATCAATCAGCCTCTTGGAGATTGATTTTCTTCCTTCTTCAGCCTATATTCTATGACTCATCATTTTGTAAATACTGGACATAAACTTGACCCTGGATTGAATTCCACAGTCACTTTTCACCAAGCCTTAATTTAGTCAGGTTGGAGATATTCTGTAGTTGTGGAACCCAACCTCTCTCACCTCAATGGGACTTGCCAAGGCCTATTTCAATTTCATACTCATATTCTTCTAAAACCTGTGTTAAACTCATATGATGAAGAGTTTCACACATATTCAAGCAAACCACAAATAATGGATCACAATTTACCTGTCATTCCATTTTAGCAAATATTAACCATCTGTCTTTTTTGTTTCATTTAAAGTCTGCACATCCATTAACTGCATGATTCTCATTACTTCGAGTGAATTTTTCACACTTTGAAAGATAAATAAAAGAAATATGTTCCAGTGTTCTACAAAATAATGGGAACTCTATAGTTCACAATAACCCATGATATATTTTGTGAATAACTACAAAAGAAGAACTTGAATACTTCAAACACAAAGTAATGATCAGGATATAAGTATGTTAATTTCTTTGATTTGATTAGTACATATTGTACATATGTATTTACATACCACATTGATTCCCATAAATGCATACAATTATTATATGTTAGTATGAATTTGAAAACATATATAAGGAGATGGTTAAGGAGAAGTTAACATTCATTGACTTGCTTGATTCAGTCATTGTACACTGTATTCATGTATCAAATAACCATATTATACTCCATAAATTTGGACCAGTAAAATAATATATGAAAATATAAAAGAAAGAAAGATGTACATCTTAATAGTTCAATTTTGACAAACCAATATTTATTTGATCAATACCCACATCAAGATACAAAATACAATATTTATTTCATATGAGAAATTTCTCTCATTTTCATTCCCAATTTCTTCTATGCAGAGTTAACACAGTATTCTGATTTAAAAAAAAAAAAAAAAAAAAAAACAACATTGATTAGTCTTATAAAAATCAGATTGGGTTGGTTTCACTATTTTTGTTTTTTTTAATGTATCTTTTTATTAATTAGTTTTACATGATTTTAGAATACATTTTGACACATTATACATAAATGGAGTGTAACTTCTCATTCATTTGGTTGTACATAATGTAGAGTCACACAGCACACGTAATCATATATGCACATAGAGTAATAAAGTCTGATTCATTCTATTATCATTCCTACCTGCATGCCCACTTCCCTGCTTCCTTTCCCTCTGTCTAATCCAAAGTATCTCTATTCCCTGCAACACTTATTGTGAATTAGCATTCACATATCAGAGAATATATTTGGTCTTTGGTTCTTTGGAATTAGCTTATTTCACTTAGCATGATATTCTTCAACTCTGTCCATTTACCTGCAAATGCCATAATTTCATTCTTCTTTAAGGCTGAGTATATATACTACAATTTCTTTATCCATTCATCTGTTGAAGGATACCTAGGTTGGTTCCATAATTTAGCTATTGTCAGTTGAGTAGCTCTAAACATTGTTGTGGCTGCATCACTGTAGTATGCTGATTTTAAGTCCTTTGGGTATAAAACTAGGAGTGGGATAACTGAGTAAAATGGTGGTTCCATTCTACGTTTTCTGAGGAATCTCCACACTGCTTTCCATGTGGTTGCGCCAATTTGCAGTCCCACCAGAAATGTATGCGTGTACCCTTTACTCCATATCCTTGCCAACATTTGTTGTTGCTTGTATTCTTGAATTGGCATTCTGACTGGAGTGAGATAGAATCTCAGTGTAGTTTTGATTTGCATTTCCCTAATTGCTAGAGATGTTGAACATTTTTTCATGTATTGTTGATCAATTATATTTCTATATCTGTGAAGTCTCTGTTCAGTTCCTTAGACCAGTTATTGTTTGGGTTATTTGATTTTTTTTTTTTTTTTTTAGTTCTTTATACATCCTGGAGATTAATACTGTATCTGAGGTGTGTGTGATAAAGATTTTTCTCCCACTCTCTAGGCTCTCTCTTCACATTATTGATTGTTTCCTTTGCTGAGAACAAGCTTTTTAGTTTGATTCCAACCCATTTATTGATTACTGATTTTACTTCTTGTACTTTAGGAGTCTTGTTAAGGAACTCAGTTCCTAAACCAACATGGTAGAGATTTGGGCCTACGTTTTCTTCTATTAGGCACAGGGTTTCTGTTCTAGTGCATAAGTATTTGACCCACTTTGAATTGATTTTTGTGCAGGGTGGGAGAAAGGGGTTTAATTTTGTTTTGCCACAAATGAATTTACAGTTTTCCCAGCATCATTTGTTGAAGAGGCTATCTTTTCTCCAATGTATGTTTTAGTGACTTTGTCTAGTGTGAGATAACCATATTTATGTGAGTTTATCTCTGTGTCTTCTATGATGTAACATTGGTCTATGTTTATGTTTTGGTGCCAATACCATGCCATTTTTGTTTCTGTGGCTCTGTAATATAATTTAAGTTCTGGTATTGTGATGTCCCTGCTTTGCTTTTCTTGCTAAGAATTGTTCTGGCTATTCGGGTCTCTTATTTTTCCAAATGAATTTCATGATGGTTTTTCTATTTCTATGATGAATATCATTGTGATTTTAATAGGAATTGCATTAAGTATGTAGAGCAATTTTGGTAGTATGGCACTTTTGACAATGTTAATTCTGCTTAGCCAAGAACATGGGAGATCTTTCCATCTTTTAAGTTCTTCTTCAATTTCTTTCTTTAGTGTTCTGTAGTTTTCATTGTACAGGTTTTTCACTTTCATGTTAGATTGATCCCCCCCATTTTTGGGGGGGTATTATAAACAGGGTAGTTTACCTAATTTCTCTTTCCAGTGAATCCATTACACATTGGATTTATGGGTGTAATTTTAAATCCTGCTACTTTGCTGAATTCATTTATTAGTTTTAGAAACTTTCTGGTGGAATATTTTGTATCTTCTATGTATAGAATCATGTCATCAGCAAATAGTGATTGTTTAAGTTCTTCTTTTCCTATCTGTATCCCTTTAATTTCTTTCTTCTGCCTAATTGCTCTGGTTAGAGCATCCAGGATGATGTTGAATAAAAGTGGTGACCCAAGAGCATCTTTGTCTTGTTCCAGTTCTTAGAGGGAATGCTTTCATTTTTCTCAATTTAGAATGATGTTGGCCTTGAGGTTAGCATAGATAATTTTTAGAATTTTGAGGAATGTTCCTACTATCCCTAGTTTTTCTAATGTTTTGAACATGAAGAGGTGCTATATTTTGTCAAATGTTTTTTCTGCACCTATTGAGATGATCATATGATTCGTGTCCATAAGTTTATTGATGTGATGAATTATATTTATTGTTTTCTGTATGTTGAACCAACCTTGCATCCCTGGGATACCCCACACTTGATCATGGTGCACTATCTTTGTAATATGTTTTGTATGTGATTTGCCAGAATTGTATTGAGAATTTTTGCATCTATGTTCATCAGGGATATTGTTCTGAAGTTTTCTTTCCTTGATATGTCTTTTTTTTGGTTTTTGTATGAGAGTAATACTAGCTTCATAGGATGAGTTTGGAAGGGTTCCTGCCTTTTCTATCTCATGGTATAATCTGAGATTATTGGTGTTAACGCTTCTTTGAAGGTCTTGTAGAACTCAGCTAAGAATCCATCTGGACCTGGACTTTTCTTAGTTGGTAGGCTTTTGGTGGTATTTTTTATTTCATTGCTTGAGATTGATCTGTTCAAATGTGTATGTCCTCCTGGTTCAGTTTGGAAAGATCATATGTCTCTAGAAATTGTGGATATCTTCAAGACTTCTTATTTAATTGCAATATAAATTTTCAAAATAGTTTCTAATTATCTTCAATATTCCAGTCATGTCTGTCATATTTCTTTTTTCATCGCAAATTTTAGTAATTTGTGTTTTCTTTCTTTTTCTCTTTGTTAATATAGCTGAAGGTTTATCAATTTTTTTTAATTTTTCAAAGAACCAACTTTTTGTTTTGTCAATGTTTATTTTTTTGATTTCATTGATTTCAGTTCTGATTTTAAATATTTCCTGTTTTCTACTATTTTTGGTGTTGATTTTTATCTTTTTCTAAGACTTTGAGATGTAATGTTAGGTTATTTATTCATTGAGTTTTTATTCTTTTAATAAATGATCTCAATGCAATAAACTTTCCTCTTAATACTGCCTTCATAGTATCCCAGAGATTTTGATATATTGTATCACTTTTTTCATTTACTTCTAAGTATTTTTTATTTCATCCCTGATTTCTTCTGTTATCCATTCATTATTCAATTGCATATTATTTAGTCTCCAGATGTTACAGTAGCTTCTATTTTTTATTCTATCATTGATTTTTAGTTTTATTCCATTATGATCTGCAGGGTATTATCTCTATTTTTTTTTTGTATTTGCTAAGAATTGCTTTATGGCCTAAGATATGGTCTATTTTAGAGAAGGATCCATGTGCTGCTGAGAAGAAAGTATATTTGCTCATTGATGAATGAAATATACTATAAATGTCTGTTAACTCTAAATTATTGATTGTATCATTTAGTTCTATAGTTTCTTTGTTTAGTTTTTGTTTGGAAGACCTATCCAGTAGTGAGAGGTGTGTTAAAGTCACCCAATGTTATTGTGTTGTGGTCTATATGATTCTTGAAGTTGAGAAGGATTTGTTTGTTGTAAATAGATACTCCATTGTTTGGGGCATAAATATTTATGATTCTTATGTCTTGTTGATGTATAATTTCTTTACACAGTATGAAATGCCCTTCTTTGTCCCATCTGATTAACTTTGACTTGAATTCTACTTTATCTAATGTGAGGATACAAACCTCTGCTTATTTACACAATTCATGTGAGTGATATGTTTTTTTCCCATCCTTTCACCTTCAGTCTGTGGATGCTTTTGCCTATGAGGTGAGTGTTGTGGAGACAACATATTGTTTAGTCTTCTTTTTCAATCCAATCTGCCAGTCTATGTCTTTTGATTGATGAGTTCTGGTCATTAACATTCAAGGTTATAATTGAGATATGATTTATGTCCCCTAGCACTTGTTTTATTTCTAGTTTTGATTTCAATTAGTTTTTCCTTTAATTGATTTTCCTTTAGTATAGTTCCTCCATACACTGGTTTTCACTTTTTTTTTTTTTCATTTAATCTTCTTGGAATATTTTGCTGAGAATATTCTGAAGTGTAGGGTTTGTGTTTTGAGAATTCTTTTAATTTTTGTTTATCATGGAGATTTTTATTTCATCTTCAAATATGAAGTTTAATTATGGTGGATATAGAATTCTAGGTTGGCATCCATTTTCTTTCAGAGCTTGGTGTATGTTATTCCAGGACCTCCTAGCTTGGAGGGTCTTGGTTGAGAAATCAGAGGAGAGCCATATTGGTTTCCCTGTATATGTAATCTGACATTTTTCTCTTGTATCCTTTAAAACATTTTTCTTATTATGTATGCTAGGCATTTTCATTATAATGTAGCTTGGTGTGGGTCTATTGCAATTTTGTGCATTTGGGATCCTGTAAGCCTCTTGTATTTGATTTTCTATTTCATTCTTTAGATTTGGGGAATTTTCTGATATTATGTCATTGAAAAGATTGTACATTCCTTTGGTTTGTATCTCCATGTCTTATCTATCCCAATAATTCTTAAATTGGGTCTCTTCATGCTATCCCATATTCTTGAAAGTTCTGTTCATGGTTTCTTAACATCTTTTCTCCATGGTCCACTCTGTTTTCAAGATTATATAATTTTTCTTCATTGTCTAAGTTTCTATCTTCCAAGTGGTCTAATCTATTGGTGATGCTTTCTATTGAATTTTTAATTTGGTTTATTATTGCCTTCATTTGATGGATTTCTCTTTTTTTTTCTCTATCTCTTTATTGAAGTGATCTTTTGCTATCTGTATTTGCCCTCTTACATCATCCTTACTTTGCAGATCAGTTTAACTGTGTGCATTCTACACCGACATTTCTCCCACTGTCATATTGATTGATTCTGTTATTGGAGTATCTTGGTTTGCTTGGGGTGATTGATTCCCTTGCTTTTATGAGTCATATGTGTGTCTCCCCACCTAACAGTATGGATCTGAAGCAGGAGAGTTTTTAACCTGGATTTCAATGTTTTCCAATACTTCATTGTTTAGGAGGTGACAAGTAATAACATCAACCAATGCAAACAATTTACAGCATTAAACCAAAGAGTTCCTATTATGATGTCTACAATGTTAATTATCACAATAAATAAAAATCATACAATCAGTTTCACCTATAATAAAAATGCAAGTTTGCAAAAGTGTCTACATTTTCAAATGGTGGACAGAGAGAGAACAGAAGTGACATAGGATATCTTGATTATAAGGGAGGAGAGAAGACAGAAGTCAAAGATTAAAGGAAGTGTGAAGGAGACAACAATAGAGATTGCTTGTAGTAGAAAAAAGAATCAATGGAAACAGGTAGGAGAAAAATATATATATAAAGCAAAATTTAAAAAAAAATTATAAATAAAAATAAAAGAAATAAAAAACAAAACTAAAATATACTAATCAAATATCCTAGTTCACAAAGAACTGATCCATGTAAACTAACTGGCTTCAACATGCTAGAGATGGGAAGAATAATAAAAGGAGACTGTATAAATGTCTATGTACCATTAAAGTCACAATTAATCAGTGAAAAAGTATTAAAAAAAGGAAAAAAATCTTGATGAAATGTTAAAGAATTCTTTCTGTTGGAGTTCAAAGTGTTCTCAGCTTCTCTTCTCAGCAGTTTTATGTGGGGGTCTTCTGGAGTGAGATGCTCCACCCTCTGGATTGCTGGAGGCAATTCTGTAAGCAGAGTTCCTGGGGGCAGGGTTTAGGCTTAGGTGGGCTCCAGGCTCTTTGCTGAATGCTAGTTTATCTGGAGATTCTATATCAGTGCACCATCAGAATCCAGTACTTCTTGGTCCATGCTGGAAGAGGTCACCCCAGGGATCTCCCCTGGGTTTTAACTGTGTGGTGGGGGAGCCAATTCTTAGTTCTCCACATCACCTGCAGACCCCATGCTTCCTGGTCTTGGGTTCAGTCTCCAAACCATTTCTCCTGTCCCAGTCCTTCCAATTTCTGGCCAAATGTATCTCTCCCAACAGGTCCTGCAAGCATTCAGATTGGTGGGGGAGGGGTTTCCACTACCAGTTGCCCCCTGTGTAAACTTCTTTCAGTTGTCCTCTGGGTAAACCTCACTCCACATTTGATTTTCTCATGGTCACTTAAGTACACTCTATGTCGTGCAGTCTGTGTTTGCTGGGCCTGTATTTCAGGCCAAAATTGGGTTTGCCAGGAATCAGCTTCCTCCATTGCTGGCCTCCATACCCAGGTTGCAAAATGGATGCTTCCTTTGTCCTCTGTGCACCACCTGGAGAGATGGCAGGGTTTTTATTTTCCCCACATATGGATATCATGCAGGGAGTCCTTCAGGTTTGTTGAGCAATTCTTTGGTTTCTAAACACTCCATACCCAGACACACCTTAGGCCTCCCCAAAATGCAGATTCCTTTAATCCCCTTATCCCTCTATTATGCTCATGAAGTGGGCACTCTGGCTGGAGCTTCTGGCCTGGCTGTGGCAGGAGCTGTGCCACTGGGGGCTAGGGATTTTTTTCCTTTTTTTATTATACCCAACCTCCTGTGTCCCTGGTCTGCTTTGAATGTCCAGTTTTAGGTTACAGGAAAGTCCCCGTCCCCCATGATTTTTGTTCACTCACCTTTTGGAGAAGCTGTCTGCCTTCTTGGTTTCACACCATGGAGCAGCCAGGAACACAACTGTCTCTATTTCACCATTTTCTGTTTCGCCATTTTTCTAATTATTCTAGCTTCTTTCAACCAGCATACATCTATTCCATGCTTCCTTATGGTAGCATATGTATTCATTTTATACAATGTAATTGTTATTTGAGACAGGGATCCTGCTGAGAGTAAGGAGGACGATGTCTCCCAGTAAATGGACATCAGAGACCAGCTTTGGAAGGTACAGATCTAATTTTACTTAGAATTATACAAGACATATATGGGCACATTATCCAATCAGGTTAAGATGCTTGTTAAAACATAACAGAACCAACCTATAGGTAACTATATATTGTACTAATGTAAACAAACCAAGTATCCCTAAGTGATTCTGTCCAACAACAACTCTGAGACTTGGGGGAAGGGACAAGATCCAGCACACAGCATGAGGCGAGGCAGCAGGGGCGAACTCACACCATAGCTTGCTGTGATGCCTGTTGAGCGAGGCCTTCCCTCAGCTCATAGCTCAGCCTCAGTAACTGCAAAGTCCTACAATCCATGGTGAGTCTTTACCATTTCCTCAGTTTCTCCATCCAGACTGTTTGATTTACTTAGACCATGGTGTTAGCAACTGCTGTCAAATAAGCTCGAGGAATGTTCCCTACATGTTAAAATATTAACCTGGGTGTTCCTGTAAGGGTGATTTTTGATGAGATTAACTTTTAAGTCAAGAGCCTGAATAAATCACAATGCTCTTGTTGTAGGTGGGTCTTATCAAACAGTTGAAGACCTGAATGGAACCAAGGCCTCTCTGACCTTCCACAGAGTTAGGGAGAAATCTGGCTACCACAATCATAAGCCTAATAATTCTCTCATGGTCTCTCTTTGTCTCTCTCTCTCTTATATGTAGCTTGTCTGTGTATAGCATATACATAAATATGTATGTTTGTGTATGTGTTGTGTGTGTGTGTGTGTGTGTCCTATTTTCTGGGAAATGCTGACTTATACAGTGTTTTCTGGTGGGTAAGTGTTTAAATTGGTTCAAGTGCAATTTTTCACTTATCGCACTATTCTGTGCAGTGACAGAAACCTTACTTTGCTCATATTTAATTCTTATAGACATTATCTTATGTTTAGTTCTTAATTCTGTGGTTTCATTTTAATATTTTGATGAACTATCTATCTAGAAATAGTATTTCTGTTTGGTGTGATGTAAATGCATGACCACATACCCTTCAGAATCAGTTTGTCAATTTCTACCTTTAAAGTAATTTTTTGTAATTATAGTTTGTATGGGGCTGAAACCATAGAATAATAAAGGAACAATTGTAGTAGAAATGTTGGGTCTCCCAATCCATGAACATAAAACTTAATTATCTTCCAAGAAATGTTTTAGAGCTTTCTGTATAGAAATCTTTCATGAGTTTTTAAAAAATTAATTCCTGTGTTCCTTGTTTTTTTAATGCTATATTATTTTTATAAAAGTTTGTGTTGATTTAAAATATTAGTTTTCGGCTGATGTTGTGACTTAGTAGTAGACTTGAGCATGTGTGAGGTACTGAGTTTGATTCTAAGCACATCTAAATAAAAAAGATAAAGATCCATCAATGTCTAAAATATATAGTTTTTTAAATAAAATATCATTTTTGATTGTTTGATGCTATAATTAAAAATATTATAAGTAAATTTTTTTCTTGATGATCCTAGAGGAATATCCTTTTCTATTCTTTCACTTTCAATCTATAAGTATCTTTTCCTGTGATGTTTGTTTTGCAGATAACATAAAATTGGGTCCTATTTTTTAATCCAATCTGCCAGTCTATGTCTTTTAATTAAGAAAATAAGACCATATAGAGAATGCATGCTACTTCCTGTCATTTTGTTTTATTTCTAATGTTATATTATTCCTAATTCTCATTTGCTTTTAAAAGTTTTCTAATGTGATTTATTATTTCTGTGGTCTTTTGGTTATTTTTATCTTCCTCTTCTGTGTGTGTAGGTTTCTCTAGTATCTCCTGAAAAGCTAGTTTAGTGGTCACAGACTTCTTTAGTTCATACTTATCTTGGAAGGTAAGATGTATTGATGGTTAATATTTATGCTCTGAATGGAGGGGCACTCAATTCCATAAAAGGAACATTACTTGATATGAGGGGACTGATAGACCCCAATACAACAATGTGAGGGAATTTAATACCCCACTCTCACAGGTCACCCAGAAAGAAAACCAACAAAGACACATCAGATTTAAGCCCTACTATGAGTCAAATTGGATAAAAGACATCTACAGAATATCTTGTCCGATATCAGCTGAATGCACTTTCTTTTCAGCTATTCATAGATTTTCTCCCAAATTGATTATATAGTAGGCCATAAATCAACCCTTAACAAATACAAAGAATTGAAATAATTTGCATCTTTTCAAATCACAATGGAATGAAATTAGAAATCAAATATGGAAACTACACAAATAAATGAAAATTTAACAATATGTTATTAAATTATGAGTTATTAAATAAATTAAGCAAGAAATTTCAAACTACTTTGAATAAAACAAAGATGGAAACCGAATATGCCAGAATCTTTGGGATACAGCAAAGACAGTGCTAAGAGGGAAGTTTTTGTAATGAGTGTCTACATTAAAAAAACAGAAAGATCTCAAATAAGCAACCTAATGGTGCATGTTAAGATCATAGAAAGCAAGAACAAAACAATCTTAAAACTAGTATAAAAAATAAATAATAAAAATAAGAGTTGAAATTAACAAAACAGAAACTTACAGAATAGTACAAAGAAATACTGAGTGAGGTGGCACACACCTGTAATCCTAGCACCTTGGGAGGCTGAGGCAGGAGGATCGCTATTTTAAAGCCATTCTCAGCAACTTAGGCAGGCCCTTAGCAACTCAGTGAGACCCTGTCTGTAAATAAAATACAAAAAGAAGACTGGGGATGTGGCTTAGTGGTAAAGTGCCCCTGAGTTCAATCCCCCATACCAATAGTAATCATAATCATAATCATAATAATACAAATAATAAAGACTTGTTTCTTTGAAAACTAAATAAGATTGATAAAGCCCTAGGCAAATTAACAAAAAGAAAGGGAAGAACCAAAATTTAGAAAGTGGGGATATCACAACAGACACAGCTGAAATCTAAAGGATCATTAAGGACTATTTGGAAAGCTTAGATTTCAATAAATTATAAAATCTAGAAGAAATGGACATATTTATAAATACACATGACCTATCAAACCTGAATCCAGAGAAATAGAAAGCATAAACAGACCAATTTCATTCAATAAGATGAAAGCAGCAGTAAAAGGCCTCCCAACAAAGAAAAGCTCAGGACCTGAATGTTTCCCAGCAGATTTACAGAATCTGTAAGAACGAATGCCATTTCTCCTCATGCTCTTTCAAGAAGATGAAAGGAAGAGGACATTTCCAAAGTCATTCTACAAACCCTCCATCATCCTGATACCAAAAGTAAACAAAGATTCTTCAAGAAAAATAGATCAACTGATATCATTGATGAAAATACATGCAAACATCTTACAGTAAAATATTAGCAAATATGATTCAACTACATACTTAAAAGATTATACACGACAATTAAGGTGGGTTCACATCAGGGTTTGTGACATATGCAAATCAATAAATGGACTATACCTAAATATAAATAGCACCTAAATAGCACCAAGAACAAAAATCACACAGTCTTCTCAAAAGACAAAGAAGAAGTCTTTGACAAAATTCAACACCCCCACCAAAAAAACCCTAAATAAATCAGAGATAGAAGGAACTTATGTCAACATAAAAAAATACTATATATGACAAACCAAAGCCAAGAACATATGAAATGGAGAAATTGGAAAGAATTTCTCCTAAAATTGGGAAAAAGATAAGGATGTCTACTCTCACCACTCCTATTTAATATAGTACCATAAATTTTAACCACAGCAATTAGGCAAAATAAAGAAATAAAAGGGATACGAATAGGAAAAGAAGAAATAAAATTATTCCTATTTTGCAGATCCTATAACTAGAAGACCCTAAAGGTGGTACCAGAAGAATTTTATGTCTGATTAAAAAAAATCAGCAAAATATTAGGACACAAAATCAAAACAAAAATAAAATTTTCTACACACCAATGCTGAACACACTAAGAAAAAAATCAGTAAAAATTTTGATTTTCAAAGTTTAACATATTTCCTAGGAATAAACCTAACTGAGGAGGGGAAATATGCCTTTGATGAAAATTAGAGAACACTAAAGGAAGAAACTGAAGAAGACACTAGGAGATGAAAACCCTCCTCCCATGTTCAGAGGCAGACTTAATATTGTTACAATGACCACATCAATGACCTCCTCCCATGTTCAGAGGCAGACTTAATATTGTTACAATGACCATATCACCAAAAGCAGTCTACATATTCAATGAAATACCCATCAAAATACCAATAATATTCTTCATAGAAATAAAAAAAAACAGTGCTAAAATTCATATGGAGAAAGAAAAAAGTAAAGAGATGCAGAGTAGACAAAGCAATCCTTAGCAAAAAGGACAAGACTGGAGGCATCACAGTACTTGATTCTGGTTATACTACAGAGCCTTAGTAACAGCATGGTACTGGCATAAAAACAGACACAGATCAAAGGGACAAAGTAGAAGACACAGAGATAAACCCACACAGATAAAGTTATTCAGTTATGGACAAAAGTGGCAAAAGCATGCATCGGAGTAAAGATGGATAAGTGGTTCCGAGGAAAACTGGATGTCCTTTTGTAGAATGAAATTAGATCTCCTTCTCTCACCCTGAACAAATAGCAACTCAAAGTGAATTAAAGACCTAAGTATAAGAACAGAAACTTTGCAACTGTTAGAATAAAAAAAAAAATGGGAGAAACACATGAACACATAGGTGCAGGCAAAGACTTCCTGAATAAGACACTTATAGCTCAGGAATTAAAGAGGAGGAATCAAGAAATGGGAGGCATCAAACCTAAAAACATCCATGCAAGCAAAGAAACAGCAGAGTGAAGAGATAACTGACAGAATGAGAGAAAATCTTTGCGAGATACTCTCCAACAAAGGATTAATATACAGAATATATAAAAAGTTAAAACAAGTCAACACTAAAATAACAATAACCTAGTCAGTAAATGGGCAGATGAACTGAAGAAACACTTCTCGAAAGAAGGAGTACAAATAAGAATAAATGTTCAACATCTTTAGCCACCAGGAAAATGAAAATCAAACTACACTGAGATTTCATCTCACTCCAGTTAGAAAAACAAGCATCAAGAATACAGATAATGTAAATGTGAGTAAAGATGTGGAGGATAATGAACTTTTACACGATCTTGGCATGTTTGTAATTTGTAGAATAATGACGGAAATCATCATGGAGACCCTCAACAAGCTAAGAATATAGTTGCCATAAGATCTAGGCATGACACTTCTTGATATTTATCTAAAATACTGTTAGCATACTTCAAAGATACATGCATATCCATGTTTATTAGCCACAATTCACAATAACTAAGTTACAGATTCAGTTTAGGTGTCTATCAACAGATGGATGGATTTAAAAATTTAGCATATATACAAAATGGAGTATTTTTTCGAATTATTTCTGTTTATTTATTCATTCATTTATTTTTTTGTTTATATACAGTGTTAAGGATTGAACCCAGTGCCTCACACATGCTAGGCAAGCACTCTGCCCACTGAGCTATAATCCCAGGTCCACAACAGAGTTTTATTTAGACCTTAAAGAAGAATGAAGTTGTCATTTGCAGGAAAATGGATGTAACTGGAGATCTTAATTTTAAGAAAGGTATGCAAGATACAGAGAGAAAATCATCTTGTATTTTCTTTCATATGTGGAAGCATAAGATACAAAATAATTTAAAAAAAAAATAAGATGCCATGAAAATCAAAGGGAGGACAATAGGGTGGAGAACAGGGTTTGGGGGAAATATTGGGAAATGAAATTAATCAAATTATGCTTTTATGTATACACAATATGCCACAGTGAAACTTGCTGTTTTGTATAATGAATATGTATCAGTAAAAATGAAAAAACAAAAACAAAGGAAGGTATTTTGTCTGGTTCACCCTCTTTCCCATAATATGCCACAATGAAATCCAGCATAGTGTGGTTTAATATTCAAAAATAAAAAATTAAAAATAAAGAGAGATATTGTGTCTCAATATCTTTCCTATTTATTAGATAGAATATTATACTTAATTAATATTAGAATTTAGGTTGAAATAGGAATACAGTAAATCCTCCAATTGGAATTTATGATGTCATCAGGACTTTAAATTTTATCAGAAATTTGCTCTGAAAGGATTTAAATGACCAGAGATAAATCATATAATGTTTAAGTTTAATGTTTGGCATATTTCAGAACAGAGCATTCTATCTTTAAAACTTTTGAATGTGAAAAGCTTTTTGTTGCCCTTCAGTAGAATATTTTAATGCATATGCATGCACTTTAACATCTGTGTAGTTTTATTTTGAATGTTTGACAGAGAAATTATTCAACAGGTACCCTGGCTGTCAAAGCATGCCATTTGTGATGCTTCACCAGTCTGCACAGACTCTTCAAACTATATTGCACCTGAACAGGGGAAAACCTCTAATGGGAACTGTAGCCTTAAATGTTTCAAAGCATACATAGACACTTACACTTTTCAACAACAGGTCTCCTCTTTTCCTGCAAAACTGATCGTTGCTGATCAACTCCTTTTTATTTTTTACCTACAGTGACAGGAATATGATTGATAATGTTTACTGAGTTCCCAACAGGCCCTTAAATACTGTCTTATCTTTGACATCTCACTTATCTCTGGTGCCTTACTTGTCAGCTATCTATCCCAATTGTTAATTATTTCTTTATTTAACAGCAACCTTCCTTCTTTTGAAAAGTTCCATATGCTTTATGTATTTTTTTTTAAATATTTTGGAAAGACAGTAGTAGAGATTGAAGTGAAGTGGAAAAATCAGAACAGTTTTAAGCTACTTCTGGGAAGCATACCTCACATCTTTGCTATATAAGAACATTTCTTCACGTAAGAGCCCCTTGTATTATTTTATTAAAAATATTATTTAAAGATCATGGTATAATTTAAAATATGAGATAAGGGAACGGCATTCATTTATTAACTATCCAAATGTATCCTTCCTGTATCACTTGTCTTTAGAGCTCACTCCTTAGTCCACCCAAATCATACCTCTTCAGATACTCCTCAAGATCACCTTCTCATGTCCACACATTTATTCAATGCTCCTAACTCCACTGCATTTATTCATTCAGACAATGCTTATTAATCCTTTACCACATTTCATGGACTTTGATATATGGTGAGATGGAAGGATAAGCCAAATTTGCCTAATTACTGGCATCCTGATGGTAATGGGCTGGTTTGAATCAGACATTAATCAGAGTCTCACAAAGAACTGCAGTAAAACTTCAGGTATATCAAAGTGAGCTCCAGAGTGCTCCTAGTGCACATGAGAAAAAGGCCCTTAAGATGTGGTGCTTTGTGCTTAAATTAGAAGGAAGTGAGTTTAATTGTGTTATTCCAAAATGTATCCTTATATCAAAGCATCACATTATGCCCACAAAATACATGAATTTAGTATTTTTAATTGCATTTTTTAAAGGAATAGACCTTGAGCAGATAAAGGGAGATTTGGAACACTTCAGACAGAATAATATGTGTAAAGGCTCAGTGGTCAGGGCTAGTATTAGGTTTGGGATATTGGTAGATAATAGTGCAGTGGTAGTATGTAGAGCCAGACTGGAAACTACTTCAGAATGAGGAATGAGTCTGAATAAGTTGAAAGGGGACTTCTCTGCCACACCTTACAAGACATATTAAAGAATCTGACACACAAGCTATTTGAAGTCAATATTCTACTTTAAGCAGAAGATGGAAAAATGAGAAATGAATGTGATTAGATTCAGTGTTTGAAAGGATATCATTCAGTTCTTCAAAGACACAATTGAAAGGGAGCAATAGTGGGCATGAGGAGATTTCAGATGCTAGTGAGCATAGATGATCTCTCCAACAATCACCCAAAATTAAAGATTAGTTACTGTGGCCCAAATTGTACAGCTGGGGCAAGAATGGGAAAGGACTAAGTTTAATAGGATAAGGAGTCTTAAAATTCCTTGACATATTTATTTGAAAATACTATAGAGAAAGTCAATGAATGACGTCAAATAGTTAGATAGTTAAGACTATACTTAGAAATTTTAGGATGGAGATAAAATTCTGAGTTAAATGCATGTGAAAGATAATCAAACTCAAGAAGCAGATGAAATTACTTGAATATGAAAGGATAAGGGTACCAAAGATTGGGATGTAATTACTTTTAGAACATTAAGTCTAAAGAGAGAAGGATGAAATTAGAAAGTAAATAGAAGCAAAATAAAATGGATGTAATGAAAGACTGAAAAATGAAAGAGAAAGAGAAACAGAGAGGGAAATAGCACTGTATTACAAAAAGAAAGTGGTGAGCCAAGAGAAATGAAAGCATGTGCATAAATACTTGTGTGCAAATATTGATAGCAGTATTATAGCCCCCAAATATAAACTATCCAGATGTCCATCAACTAGTGCATGATTAAACACATTATGGTATATACTCAGCAATGAAAAGTGACAAATTATATATGCAACCACATGGATAAAAATTAAAATCATGTTACTAAATGAAATACAGCAAGACAAAACAATGGATGTATTTATGTGACATTTTACTAGATAAAATGATAATAAGGAAAGCATGTTACTGATTTTTCTGGAGCTTGAGACTTCTGGCAGGGGTAGAAAATTGATTACAAAGCATTAGAAGGAGGCATTTTGAAATTATAGAAATATTTTCTATCTTGACTATTAGGCAGACTAAATGGGGAATTTATATTAGAGAAAATATTCCTCAGTAAAGCTGTGACATTGAAGGAATTGAGGGTCAACTAAACAAATAGTTTTGAGAATTCAGGTATAATACAGACTGAAAAATATTCACCATGTTACACACTATGGACAGGAGACATCATTGAAATGATTGTCTTAAAAGTTAAGAAAAGAGTGAATATTTATAATGACTATAGAAACAAAATCAATAACTTTCCTAAAATTCAAGATAATCAATTATTTACTTCAGTACCTATCAATTGTTTAAATCTCCATCCTTAGAAAATCCCTTACAAATATATATGTTTTATTATGATTAATATAAAATCTATTTGGATAAAATAAACATTTAATTTGATTTACATGAATACAATTATATAATCAAATATTTGCGTCTCCAAAGAGCAGTCAAATATCATAATTAGAATTCACCATATCAAATCTGATTTTTGATTTGAAAAATATTTATCTTTTTTAAAAAACAATAAAATAGTATCTTACCTATGAGACACAATAGATTGGTTAAGAGAATTTTTAAGTTTGTGGTTGTATCATATGCATAACTATGTTTTAAAAGAGAAAATATTAATGTCATATATGTATATGAGAATTTTACTGGGCACAAGTTTTTACCATCATTTTAGGAGAATACAAAGCACAATTTATATACAACGATTACATCAAAAAATACATTTTGTAAGTCTATATTGATTAAATGTAATATTACACCAATCAGATTATAATAAGTTTGAGGGTTTTTTGTTTTAATTGGCAAATCTTCGGGGATACCACGTCTATTGAAATGGCCTTGGTGGAGAAGAGCTAATGGAATTCTAGCCTTGTTAGAATGGGCAGGTGCAGAAGAGGAGGGGCCATCACTGGGAACATTTGTGACTTTGAGAATGTAGTAATTTAACTCTCTATCCTGCAGTATTTTCCTTAACAATCTGAAACAATGCATATGAAGTGGGTATTGGACAAACTGGGCAAAAGCAAGGTCTTCTTATGGGGTTGGGGGGGTGTTCACTTTGCTTTGTTTCATTTATTTTTATTATGGAAATTGTCAACCATATCCACACTAAGGGTGATGTAGGAATGGCTGCAACTCACAACGTTAGGCTTAGCGATGGGATAGTAGTGCATTGACAATTGGCTTCATGTACAATTATGTGTATATGTGTTTGTTGTGTGTTGTGTGTGTGTGTTTCTTTCTATTATCTGGCTTGGTTAGAATTGAGCACAGACTATAAATTAACTCATATCTCGTTTTTATGAATACCTTTGATGAATTATCTCAAACTTACAGTTTAAAGGATTATCAGTGGAAAAGCCAGAATAATTTTACAGTTCCAATTTTGTGTAGATATCTTCAATTATTGTGAATTTTTAAGTTTTACTGATAGTAAAGCTCAAACACCTAAAATAGTTCTATGCACAAATTTATAAATGATTGTGATTTTTAACTATGTTTACACATTGAAATATCTATATCACTATTCTGCATGATTTCTGAAGCATTTGATATCTTCACTTGAAAATCAACTTTAAATGTGTATATAATTTTTATATAAAATATGTTATTTTTAGAAATAATGTACACTGCCAAAAATCAATTTTTAGAAATTGTTTTCTTCATCTCAACACCAAATCAATGAGGAATTAGGGTACATGAAGAATATGAAAATTTACACGATTGATCCTGAATAATCTGTATTGTCCTATTCACTCCACAGCTGATTTAGTAATTTAAAGATTTACTTCAAGGGTGCTTTTAGTTCATAGCCTACCTATAAAGATCAGAAAATCAGCTTGAAGGAAAAGTGCAATATTATGTAGAAGACTAACCCATTGACAACACTAGAGTCTTTGCTCTAAAATCAGATATAGCTACTTTCACAGTCCACACCCCGGACACTGGCTCTGCATTCTACCTCTATAGGAGATATTGCAACTAGCTATAGAAAATGAAAGAACTGCTGTGACCCCCTCAGCAAAGTATTTTCTACATGATCCAGCCTCCTGTATGACATTAAATTCAGATTCATCTTCAGGAGCAGGTTGATCTGAGTGGTGGAAGGTATATTCAATGCTCAGCTGTAGCTACTGGGTAAACTTCAAAAGACAGTGTGTGGTGATCTCAGCTTCTGCCATGAGAGGGAGACTTCCCTGTGATGACATGATACCTATAATATGGGAAAGAGGTTTTAGATGTTGGAGTCCAGATGAAATAAAAAAAAAATTATCACAGACTTTAGCAATGACTGTCTAGAAGTAAAGACTATATTATATTCCTTCTATATACTAACAATTACCTCTATTTGTTCAAAGGTTTTCTGAGCAATACATGAGGATTAATTAATGCCCATAGGTTAACACCCTTTAATTATGAAGTGGCACCCCATAAATTATGACTAAGTGATTTAAAAACTGTGAGGGTCCAAATCTTACCAGTGTGGTAGATAGAGGTTCATTACAATGTAAGAACTTCAATAGGCTCAGCTGAGGGCAAAAATTAAATAGGAATTTTAAGTACAGATTTCCATAAACCTTCAGGTTAATATCTAAGGAGCAGTAAGAATATGTGAGAGTTTCCAAGACTTTCTAACAAAGTCTCATCTCCACTGTCAAACACTGGTGAAGGATGGAGGAACTCTTTGAAAGATTACTTTTAAAAATGGACTTGAAGTCAGTCCAACATTTGGATTCTGGCCATTCCGTCTGAATGAATAACTCATCTGAGGGGTGTCTTCTTTTATGCAAAATGGGGGTAATAATACATTATTTAGAGGTCGATGCATTTAGAAAGAGATGATTATTATAATGATAGAGAAAGTTTATTAAAAAATTGCAAAGGAAAAATGTATAAACCCAAAGGGGGCGTTGTAAACTTTTCTTTTATTTCCCTTTCTTCTCAACAACCCAGATTCTGTAATTCGATTGACTTTCAGTTTCATCTTGTCTGTTCTCATTCTCCTCACATTAAATCTACATTGTTAGCCAGGCATGGTGGTACCATGCCTCTAATCCCAATAGCTCAGGAGGCTGAAGCAGGAGGATTGCTAGTTCAAAGCCAGCCTAAGAAATTTAATGAGTTCCTAAGCAACTCAAAAAGACCCTGTCTCTAAATAAAATATTTTAAATAGGGCAAAGGGCTGGGGATGCGGCTCAGTGGTTGAGTGCCCCTGGGTTAAATCCTGGGTACTAAAAAACAAAAAAATCTACATTTTTCATAGTGCAGAAACAAGATATTGTGGGAATGGACTATATTTATAGTACCCTTTCTCTTTTCCTCACCAGGAATACCTCCTCCATTGTGAAATCCAAGGAGAGGAAAGCTATGTGACTAATTTAAATAATTATGATCATTGATCTTTCTCTGTTAAGTGACTGTGTGCTACAGTCAATGATATTTTGGTCATTGATGACAACATTTTAGTACTGAGTTCATCAGGAGGCTACATGTAGTCTGATCAGCGGTGACCTGCATACATATCATGCATTCAGGCAGAGGTCAAGAACTAGGAATCCATCCTATGCTCTGCTCCATAGGATGCATGCTGTGGTACTGGACTGTAATTATGCAAAGGAGGTGTTTTTTTCTTACAAAACAGGTACATTTTTATAGTCTCAGCATGGCCTCCCCACTGTATATCTTTTCCTGACTTAGAAAACTAGTTCTGACTACTTCCTTGCCTGGCTCACCCTGAAAGCACACATCAGCACACTTGACTGTTGAAATCTTCTCACCCAGCCCTCTCACATGGGGAAAACAGTAAGAAAGCTCAGAACCATTAACTTGTCCCTTTGCCCACTTACTCCTTTTTTTGCAGAAACTTAAAATTTCTACATTTATCAAACTCTTTTCTCTCTTTCCCCAATTTACTGGACCAAGGGGAACAGGTAGAAAATATTATTTTTAGTTTTGAAGAAGGTTAAAAAAGATCCCACCACAAATATCTCAATCCTTCTCATGTCCAAAGGCACCATGGATTTCTTTCCATTACTTTCCCACTGATTCTTCTGTGGTTTGGAAAGTTTGGGAGGAATACATACTGAATGATTAATGCTTTTCTTCATACTTAGCTTTGGGCCCTGAACTTCATTGTATTGACAAAGATTTGATTCTGCAACAATAGGAAAAAAACCCTCAGTAATTACATAATTACATACCAACATTTCAATTAATGTCAATGGAAATCGAATCTAAGTATCCATATAGTATGTTAATGTATAAATGCAAACTTTGTATTATCTAATTTAGTGACTTAATGTTACTCTGGAAATTACCTAGGCTAACTACCTATCCCAAAATCCATAAAATGACTAATCCTTAGAAAGTTGAAGATAAGGAGCCTCTACTTAGATTTTAAAACTGTGTTATTTCAATTGCATTTGAGCCTAACTTAAAATCACATATTATATATGTTAATCTGTTTTATTACTTCTATGTGGTTTCTGAACACTTATTTTACCTCTTTGCACCCCAGTTTCCCCATCCTTAAAAATGTACTCATAAAAGTAATAAAATAGTGAAACAGACACTATTACCTCATGTACATGTATGACTGCATGATTGATGTGATCCTGCAATATGTATATTCAGAAAAATGAGAAATTATACTCTATGGATGATCCATCAAAATGTATAAATGCATTCTACTATCATGTACAACTAATTAGAACAAATAAAACTAAAAATTTTTTAAAGTAATAAAATAGTGAACATCTATGGAATTCTAAAACTAAAAATGAGTTCTTTAATAACTCATTTAAGGAATATGGCATTGGAAGATGTATGACCTGTGATTTGTGTAACTATCTTAGTTTGCAAAGTTATTGAATGCAAAGAGCCTTGTGTTGGTAATGAGCAGTATCCTCAGTCTCTGTTCTAATTTTTCTTGAGCCCACACAGAAGCATCTGGGGACTTGAATTTTCCCATCCATGTTACACACCTGCATGTGTAACATGCAACACTCTTCCCACTGACTGAGCTAACAGAGTTGAAAATGAGCTGAAAAATGAGAGAGTCCAGCAAGGAAGAATAAGAGAGGTGGGAGAGAGAGACGTCTATAACCGGTGGCACTATTTTATAATAGAACACAATAACCATTTATAGTGCAGGTATCCTTAGGAACTTCACACTAAAATCAATATGCCAGCTGTGAAATACAGCTCTGCTGCAGGCATGTTTTTTAAAGGGGAAAAAAAAAAAAAAAAAAAAAAGTTCTTTAGAGATTTAACAAAAAATAGAAAGCATATGAGAGAATTTATCCCCAGGGATTGAATGGTTCCTAGTAACAGACATAGTGAGAAATCGCTAGCTGCTCCTAACACCAAGGTTTAAGCATGCAAGGAACCATGGCCAAGGCATGGTGGGGTGTGTAGTCTGTTCCAGGACAGGCTGAACCCATCAGTGAGCGTCCTGGAGCTCAGGGTCAGCTTTGATTGAATTCTGTCCACCCCATCCTATCCCAAATCACACTCCCTTCAAGGGACTAATAAATGACCTCTGATTTTGAAAATTTTACCTATGTCTAAAATTACCAGGCACTTGTGTTGGTTTCTTGTAAATAAAGAAAATGGTTTGTGTTGCTTTATGTTCTTTGTAAGGGTGGCTGTGTGGCTATATTTGCTCAGTTTAGGTTCCATTAGGGATGGTACTGCCTTTTAGATCCACTTGGATGTAATAGAGAATTGGAGAAGCAACACACACTGCGACAGAAGGATAACTAATGGCCTCTCTCAGAATTTCTGACTCAGGGTATTGATGAATGTAAGATTGCAAAACATGAAAAAGGTAGCAGAGTCCTTGAAGACTGAAAAAAAAAAAAAAAAAAAAAAAAACAGGCTGTCAGTATATCAAGGTAGGGAAAATAGTCTAGATGCTTTTATGAATAGACTGATAATATAATGATGATAACTAACAATTTTGGACTCAATGTTTCAGGCACTTATCTAAGAACGTTAGGCAGTTATCTTTTATTAAAATTTAATTTATTTCTGAGAGGTAAATGTCATTATTCTTCCATTGGTACAGTTTAGGGAGTGGAGATAATATGCTTTCTAAAGTGAAAAAGTAAGATGAGTCTCTTTCCATTGAGATGACTTGAGTCTGAACACACTGTGCTAAAAATGTGGTGGGAATGTGGGCACACTGAGAGAAATGAGAAAGTGGAATGGAAATTGAGGATAATATTTTAAAATTCCTCTTAACCATGAACATGAAAAAAATAAAATAAAGGGTTTTTTCACAGGGGAATATAGACACAAAGATCCATTATCATTTTGAATCTACCTCCTAAGGAAAAACAGAAGTCAGGTGAAACAATATGTTTATGACTATAAATGTTTTTTCAGACTTATTCTTAAAAATGAGTTTAGAAAAACATAAATAGTATTGTCTGCTACAGAACGGTATTTGTTAATGCTTTGGTGAATGAACTACTTATCCAAAGATTTTACATACATACATACACACACATATATATATGTAGATGTATATATAATGTTTGTAATGTAAAATATAAATTCATAATATCTATAATATAAAATCTATCTAGATGAGTAATTCATTTGTGGATTTAACAAATAATTTTTTCTTAAATGTAAACAGGCTCCAGGTAACACTTCTTTCTAACTGTAGGTGGCAAAAGATGTTATGGCAGGGAATCCAGATGTTTAAGTAGGAATGGAAAAAGGCCCACCTTTGCCTCAGACACCAGGTGCAACTGGCCTTTAATTAGATTTCTTAATTCCACCTGTGGCCAGTGTCTTGCTATGGCTTTTTTTTTTTTTTTTTTTTTTCTTTTTTTTCTCCTTAAATTTCTTCTGCTTCTCTTTTTTTTCCAGCCCACCTTTCCCATTCATCTTCTTGACCTGCTTCTTGGCCTATACGATGGACTTCCTTTGCCACCTTCATACTTAAATATAGGACACTCACTCCCCTACCGCTCTACCCCTCTACCCCTTCGTAACAGATCATTTTTGTCTGATCAATGTGTAGTTTCTGTAAGCACCATCATGGAAGCACAGATAACCAGGATGGAAGCAGACCTCAAATGGATCAGCAAACTTTCCTTCATTCTGCAGTGGAGCCAGTCAATCAGGGGCTCAATGGAGGGGCTCACTTTCTCGGTAGAAAATGGCCACCTGTTACGGAAGGGCTCTGAGTTTTATAGGTGCCATGAGAGTGAATTAATCATTGGAGACTGAAGCAGAATGTGTTGGTTTGGGCATTCAGGATAAAAAGTTGTAAAAAGTCTGAAACTTATTGTTACTGGGAAGGAGTGAAAACTCAGAACTCAGCCATAGTTCACCGCATATCTTTTTCCTCTGGGACCCATTGTCACCCACAGCTGTACTATTTGCTCTTCTCTTTCCAGGACTTATTAGCAATGGAAAGGGTCAAAGTTCAGGGTCCAAATTTTCAATATCCACCTCCTCCCTTCAGGACCCATTGCTGTTGGGAAGGGGTGAATGTTTGCTTTGGTGGAGATGCTGGGGATCGAACCCAGGAAGGGATGAAAGTCTGCTTTTTTCCCTTTGGGGCCCACTGCTATTGGAAAAGGACTTACTGTGAAAGGATTAATGATTGCCTTCCTTTTCTCTCTTCCTCTGGGTCAGACAGTTTTTTGGGGGTTGTTATTTCCCTGTCCTGGGGATTGTCATTTTCCATATCCTTCAGTTTTTATCTCACAAATTTTATAGTGTTTTTTCTTGAAAGGACAAGTATTAAAATAAATTAGAGTTAGGTTTCTAATTCCTGACCTGTGTGTATTATCCAGTTGTTGGTTAATTTTTTTGTCTTTCCTAAAACATAGCAAAACTATAACAAAAAAAAGAACAAAATTGCAAAACTAGAAAAACAACCACAGTATTTGATGGTTTTGTTTAATGCATTCACTCTCTAGTTTGCAACAGAACTAATCACTCACTAGTTTTATACCTGGATGCCTTATTATTTGTTTTACAAATACAGTGCTTGAGAACTCTCATAGATTAAATACGTTTTTATTCTAATATAAATGTAAAGATGCCCTGTTCTGATTGGATGAAGGAGGAACAGGACAGCATCATCTTGTATTTTGCAAAAGTCACAGCTTGATTTTGGCTAGGAAAGAGGCTTTACTCTCTGAGGAGGAAGAAATTCAGCTTAGGTGGATTTACAAGATCACTGGAGAATATCTTGCAACCTGACATTTCATTCTCATACCTAGAGCTTATGGAAATCAATTACCATTTGCCCAGTGAAGTGGGAAGTGGGAGTTTTTTTTTTTTTTTTTTTTTTAAGATGAGATTAGTGAATTTATTTATTTTTTTAATTTATTTTTTTTTATTATAAACAAATGGGATACATGTTGTTTCTCTGTTTGTACATGGCGTAAAGGCTGGCTTTCTGAGAAACAGGATCCAGTCCATACTTGATTGTGTCAAATATCCTAACTAATATCTCCTGTCCCACAGAAACCTTGTTAAGAAAGAGGTGGCACCAAAATAGACAGGTAGATCAATGGTACAGAATAGACAACACAGACACAAACCCAAATAAATACAATTTTCTCATACTACACAAGGTGCCCAAAATATGCAATGGAGAAAAAGATAGTCTCTTCAACAAATGGTGCTGGGAAAACTGGAAATCCATATGCAACAGAATGAAACTAAACCCCTATCTCTCACCCTGCACAAAAATCAACTCACAATGGATCAAGGACCTCAAAATCAGACCAGAGACCTTGAATCTTATAGAAGAAAAAGTAGGTCCAAATCTTCACCTTGTTGGCTTAGGATCAGACTTCCTTAACAGGACTCCCATAGCACAAGAAATAAAAGCAAGAATCAACAACTGGGATAGATTCAAACTAAATAGCTTTCTCTCAGCAAAGGAAACTATCAGAAATGTGAAGAGAGAGCCTACAGAGTGGGAGAATATCTTTGCCACTCATACTTCAGATAGAGCACTAATTTCAAGAATATATAAAGAATTCAAAAAACTCTACATGAAGAATACAAATAACCCAATCAACAAATGGGCTAAGATTATGAACAGACACTTCACAGAAGAAGATCTACAAGCAATCAACAAACATATGAAAAAATGTTCACCATCTTTAGTAATAAGAGAAATGCAAATCAAAACTACCCCAAGATTCCATCTCACCCCAATTAGAATGGCAATTATCAAGAATACAAGCAACAATAGGGGTTGGAGAGGATGTGGGGAAAAAGGTACACTCATACATTGCTGGTAAGGCTGCAAATTAGTGCAGCCACTCTGGAAAGCAGTGTGGAGATTCCTTAGAAAACTTGGAACGGACCCACCATTTGACCCAGCTATCCCACTCCTCTGCCTATACCCAGAGGACTTAAAATCAGCATACTACAGAGATCAATGTACTACAGAGAGCTACATCAATGTTCTTAGCTGCTCAATTCACAATAGCCAGACTGTGGAACCAACCTAGATTTCCTTCAATTGATCAAAACTACCCCTTCAATTGATGAATGGATAAAGAAACTGTGGTATATGTATATACAATGGAATATTACTCAGCTATAAAGAATAATAAAATTATGGCATTTGCAGGCAAATGGATGAAATTGGAGAATATCATGCTAAGTGAAATAAGCCAATCTCAAAAATCCAAAAGGTGAATGATCTTGCTGATAAGCGGATGATGACACATAATGAGGGGTGGGAGGGGGACAAGAATGGAGGAAAAGAGGGACTGTATAGAGGGAGAAGAAGGGTGGAAGGGGTGGGGGAAGGAAAAAATAACAGAATGAATCAAACATCATTACCCTATGTAAATGATTACGCAAATGGTATGCTGTTACTCCATGTATAATCAGAAACAACATGTATCCCATTTGTTTACAATAAAAAAAATGTTCAAAAAAAAGAAAGGGGGTCATCAAAAAATAAGCAGAAATAATTAGTTTTACTACATATCCCAACATTTATTTCTGAAGTCACCTTAGAACGGCAGTTTTGTTTCTTGATTTCAGTAACAGAGAGAAAAAAAATCAAGAGCAAAACTATTTAAAACCTTTTTTAAATAGTTTTTTTATTTGTCAATGGAACTTTATCTTATTTAGATGCAGTGCTGAGAATCGAACCCAATATTTCATGCATGTTAGGCAAACACTCTGCCACTGAGCTACAACCCCAGCCTGAGAGAAATATTTTAACACATACAACATTATTGTACTCAAATCCCAATTGATACTAACGGGTCATAGACTTTTCTAAGAAATAGGAAGAATGCGAGAGATGCTAGTAGTGAATTAATTTAGGGGTAGTGCCAGATTTTCAGAAAAACTTTGCCCAGTGACATCAGTTTGGCTTGATAATGAATGTGTCCTGGCCTCGTTGTAGAAGTTGAGGCTTGAGTTGTGCGAATTGCCCATGATATATTTTGTGCCATGTATTTGTAAAGAGCATAATTTCAGATTATAAATGTTTTAATGCTATACTCCTGACATTACAAACATCTTTCTAAAGATGAGTTAATGGCCATGGAGAATCTTTTATGCTAAATACATGCCCCTGATACAAGGAGAAATGGGACCATGAGGTCTGGGATGGAAATCTCTGGTAATCACAAGCTCCCAGATGACTCTAAACCCATGGACTTGCAGGAGATGAGCAGACTTACATTACTTAGAAGCTATGAATATTCATAGGTGAGTTTGCTTAATATACATAATTAAATATAGTTCAATATGATATAATAAAAAAGTAGACAAAGAACTATGTAAACTCAATCACTGCCTTTTCAGCTAATTTTGGAAGTCTAGCATCTAATATTGGCAATAAATTTTCTAACACATTCTTTAAATATGTATGTTGAAGAATGGTTTGTAAATCTTAAATCTTCCATCTAAAGAAAATAAAAGCAAAACAAAACTCATTCCCTAAAAGGGATCTGATTAGATATGACTCCTACACTTTTCTTCCTTTCTCCATATATAAAACATGGAAGACAAAAATCTCAGAGAAATTCCATCTGCCTTATTAGTAAGGTATGATACATATCCTAGGCCAGCAGCACAAGATTTCTGTGACCAAATATTATTACCCAAATATTGTCTGATATCTACTGACTATATTCCTCATTTTCAGTCTTAGGCAGCCATCTATTTTCATCATATGTCTTTTGTTAGATTTTCAGTGATAAGAATATATTTTCTGGACCATTTATTTTCTATTGAGAGCTCATAAACTAGTCGACCAGCAGATTGTACTCAGGGTAAAGGAGTATCATGACTGGGTTAGACTCATGGTCCATAAAGATTGTTATTTACTGCCAAAATCTGTTTCAACAAACCCTGAGATGAGGAACTATGGCTTCCTCTTCCAGAAATATACCATAAGTCAATTCTTAAGTCAAGGGATGATTCCTACAACAACATGCACTAATAAAAGCTAGGAGGTAATTAAGCTTGTATTTGCAGAACGCATGAAGTTCCTGTCTTGTTCTGTGAAAGGAAGTTTTCTATGTAAGACTGATAATGGAGGAAAGTGTTTCCTTTCCAAAGAGATATCAATTTCTGTAGAAGTCACCAGTCCACCGTGCTTCCTGCTGTAGCTTAATCTCTAACTCAAGTTTCTGCCTTTTTAAGGGGTTCATAAACTATCTTAGTACCTAGTTCTTTAAAGTTTGTATGTTTTGTGGTGGGGAGGAGTCCTTTCTTCAAATCTTCCCAGGCTTTTGGCTTTTTTCTTGGTTTTCAGTTCCACTCTGCTCTCCTACTGATTCTGTGTCTTCTAAATAGGAGTATTGTGACTGTCTATGTCGTTGCTCTGCTTGGTTTTAGGGATCCCTCTTTGCCACTCCATTGGGTACATCTGTGCTCATATGGTATTAGCCACTCTGTACTAGTATCTGCTTGCTAAAGAACTCTTCTTTTTCTGTGTGGTGACAGGGTTCCTAATTAAAGTACAGATAATAAGACAGGGTTTGTGTTTAGAGTGACTTTGACTCTGAAGCTGGAAATGAATGATAGGTCTATTTGTGAAATCAATATTCTTACTTATGGCGTGACAGTACATTACTGCATAGTTTCGCAAAGCATGATCTTGGAGATCATCTGGAGATGTACCCTAACACTGTGACTACTTAGTTTCTTCAACTATGAAGGAGAGATAAATAAAGTTCATTAAGATGTTTTCCGAAGCAAGTATCCGACACAAAATAACACTTATGTAGATTAGTAGTTTAAATATGGGGAGTATTTTAATGATAAATTTTAAAGAAGCAATGCCTAAAGTTTATGTGTTGATCTAGCAAATAAAATATATTAATTTTAGAGATCTATCCAAGTTATTTTGATTATATAAATTCTGGGAAAATCTTTAAGTAGATAACCAAGGGCAATGATATGGAGAATATCAAAGACAAACCTTCATAAAATTAGATCAGGTGAAGATTTGCAACCATGTGTCCATATTAGAAAAAAAGCAGGGGAGCTTAATAGTTAGAGAATTGTGAAGCATGGCAGCAATATTTTCTGACAATTTCCATCAATAGAGAACATTGATTGGTCCACTTCTTGAATTATGATGACCATCAGATTGTAACAGAAGTAACCTTGTGCAAGTTCCAAAGCATCAGCCTCCAGTAGAGCTAAGGCTTCCAGCTCCCCATTTTGGACCCCTAACCTGAGGCTGCCATTTAAGGAAGTCAGCGTGAGTCCTACTAGAAATGTCAATCCCCATGGAAAAATTGGAATGTCCCAGTGGACATTCGGAACTAATAGGGAACTTTCATCCCAGTCTTCCTTCAAATGAATAGACACCTAAGTGCACAAGAGTGAAAGCAGCAGAAATTTGCTCAGGCAAGCTGTGAAACCATGAAACTTAATGTTGTTGTGGACCATCACTTTTCAGGTGGTTTTATACAGCAATAGATAACTGAATTACTAGTGATGAATGATTTCTTAAAAATTAAGAATCTTTTCTCAGGAAAAAGTCTAAATAAATTTGAATATAGAGCAATTTTGTCTAGAACATGTTTTAGCAAACAACTCAGGTGTTTTACATCTTTGATTAGAAGAATCTCAGCTATGGAAATCTCATCTTTGCAACATTAAAAAAAAGATTATCAGAAGACTATTAACTTACAGGAAAAACCAATTCATTTGTGAAGATCTGTGTTTTTAGGATTCCTTGTATTACATAGAAGTACTCCATGTATTACAACATCACCCAAACTGTAATTTTTATTGGCTTCCACAGGTAAATACCAATGTGTCCCCTTTGGATCTATTGTAATCCCACTTAAGAACCACAAGGCACAAGGAGATCTTAATTTAGAAGGATTTTCATTTGTTTTGTGACTTCATCTGAATTTAACTTGAAGTGATCCCTTATTAATTTTGTCATTATCATGGTCTTTATAAATCAGAAAAGACAGTTAAAACAACAGAGATAGAGATAGAAGAAGAGAGAGAGAAAGACAGAAACAGAGATAGAGAAGAGATAAGGCATAAGTTACTTAAGACTGGTAGTGGAATGTGTATGATCTCCAGAAGCATAATTAATAAAAGTAATCTTTATCAGAAGAGAAATTAAATGAGTACTCTCCAGTTGTTAAAACTGGGATAGCTGCATGTTCTCTTTCAACTGCTCCCTTCTGTAACCCTTGAGAGTACTGCAGATGGGGTGAGAAGCAGGGACTCAAAATATGTAAAGGGTGAATGCATTCAGTGATGACACTAAATAAAGAAAAATATTGAAAATGTCTTCTACTTCATAACAAGTATCCTGGCTACCTTCTAAGACTGATGAATTCTATCAGGGTGGCCTTAGTTAATGATTTCAACATGGTTTACTTTTTTCAAACTCACAAGGAGACTCAGTCAACATTGAGGTGTCAGAGCTGTTACAGACCATTATGATTTAAATATAAATTGAGTAAAATTCACTTATTTTGATTGGCAGTTGCATAAATTTTGACAAGTACATTAAAACTTGTTATCAGTTCCTATAATGAAGATACAAAAACTTTCCCCCATGTTGCTCTTTTGTAGTCAACTCTTCTACCACTCAGTCTGGCAAACATTGTTTTCTGTCTCTATGGTTTTGCCTTTTACAGAAGAGACCATGAATTTTAATTACAGATATTTTTTCATATAGGGATGATCAGTCTTTAATAAGATAAAACAGTATTTTTCACAAGTGTTAAGTTGCCTTTGGAGGAAAACATTTCCTTTGTAGCTCTATCAAGCTGTGATTTTTAGGCTGAGGTTAAAAACCTTGTGTTGAGGATTATTTTTTAAGATAAAAGAGTCTTTTAACACTGGTACTGAAGATCTTTGGGGGTTGAAAGTAACTTTCTAAAGCTAAACAGCTTTCAATACTGAAATAACTTTTAAAAAATGGAATAAATAAATTTAAAATTAAAGCAGTAATCTGCACATGCTTAAAAGCATAGGCCATCTATCAACTTGGTAGAAATTTTATATTTTCTCAGCAAAAAATTTATATTTTCTCAGCATTAAAATCAAAAAGGAAAGATTAGAGACAATCGAATGTTAAGTGAGAACACAAAAGGCCAGTGAATATTGCTTTTATTAACTCATTCAATAAATATTTTGTTAAGCATGTCTTGTGGTCCTGAGAATGCTCTAATTGCTGGGGAGAAAGCAATGGATTTGTAGAAACAAAGCTCTTCCCTTGTATGGTTTATATTCTGGTGGAACAAGGTAGACAATGAATCTGTAGGCAAATAATTTATATATGATTATAAATTGCTTTATAGACTACCATGCCAGTCTAGAATTTTCTAAAATAATTTGAAAATTTTTGAGGACAGTTAGTCTGTCAGGGAATCTTTCTTGGGAGACAAGTCGATGTTTGGAGACATGAGTCAGTGAAGAGGAGGCACCCAGAGGTAGCATATTATCAAGAAATCCAAGCCCTCTGGGCAGCTCGGGAATAATGTGTGGAGTAGACCTCAGTTCCTCTAATCTATAGTGAGATACCTAGTGTTTGTACCCACTTCTGTTTTCTTAGATTGATTTATTCTTTGAACTTCAGATTAGAGAATTTCTACTAATCTACTTCTTGTTCATTTATTATTTTTTCTGCTATCTCAGATCTACTTTTGAGCCCATTTCACAGATTTTCATTTCAACTCCAGTATTGTTCTTTTCAATCCTAGATTTCCAGTTTATAAATTTCTACTTACTTGATGTTCCTTATTTGTTAAGTTATTGTAAACAAATTTTTTCCTTAACTTTTCAAATTTGGTGTCATTCAAGCCTTCAACATTTTTATAATAAATGCTTTGATATTGCCATCGTGTTCAATCCAATATCTGGAGCATTCAAGATTAGTTTCTTTTGCCTTTTTCTTTAGTATTGATTTTTTTTTCACATTAACTTATTCTATTTTACATATTAATTGTCATCTAATGATTAATTTATTTTTCATAAGTAACAACCTTTAATATTACAGGGATTTGGTCCTCTAAATTACAAAGTTATTTCTCTACCCTAACTCAGTGTTGTAATCCATACAGCCCTCCCAGATATCTACTAGGTTCTTGAGACAAGATCCCTCCCAGTTTTCCTTCCAAACTAAAATTCCCCACTTAATTATATTCATGAAGTTAACAGATTCTCAACACCAGAAACAGTTTGAGGAACACTCTTACCTAACATTTGTATAGAAGTTCACATTGACCAAAAGAAGACACAGGTTTCTCATTGAACTTTTGCTTTACTGGGTCTCAAAATTCTGTGACAGATTTTTTTGATCAAGTTGATTCCATTAAAAAGTGCTGATTTTAAAAACTAATAACTTAAGTTCCTTGAAATGCACCATGAAGTTCTGAGTGAAGCTCTTCCTGGAGATAATGTGGGCTTCCATGTCAAGAATGTGTCTGTCAAAGATGCTTGGCATGGCAACATTGCTGGTGACAGCAAAAATGACCCACCAATGGAAGCAGCTGTTGTCACTGCTCAGGTGATTATCCTGAACCATCCAGGCCAAATCAATGCTGACTACACCCCTGTATTTGATTGTCACAAGCTTAACTGTCACAATCTCACATTGCTTGCAAGTTTGCTGAGCTGAAAGAAAAGATTGATTGCAGTTCTGGTAAAAAGCTGGAAGATGGTCCTAAATTCTTGAAGTTTGGTGATGCTTCCATCGTTGATATGGTTCCAGGAAAGCCTATGTGTGTTGAGAGCTTCTCTGACTATCCTCCTCTGGGTCGCTTTGCTGTTCATGATATGAGGCAGTTGCTGTGGGTGTCATAAAAGCAGTGGAAAAGAAGGCTGCTGGAGCTGGCAAGGTCACCAAGCCTGCCCAGAAAGCTCAGAAGGCTAAATGAATATTACCCCTAACACCTGCCACCCCAGTCTTAATCAGTGGTGGAAGAATGTCTCAGAACTGCTTATCTCATTTGGCCATTTAAGTTTAATAGTAAAAGACTGGTTAATGATAACAATGTATTGAAAACCTTCAGAAGGAAAGTAGAATGTTTTGTTGACCATTTAATGATTATATGAGGAGATTTTGTGCTCAAAAATCTCAAGCCCTGTGTGTCTGTTGGAGATTTCACGCAAACCTCAGTTGGTTCTCTAACCTGCTTTAGTTTTAATTATTTACCAGGTTCTCTCAATTCACCTTGCAGCTTTGTGGAATTTTCTAGTCAGACCCCAGGCAGGTTTACAGCGCTTATTTGTGGAACCCTCTTTTCTAGATTTGGTTCACTTAACCCATATGGATCTGCCCCTTACTCAAAACACAACTGTAACTATTGTTTAGAAGAGCAATGAGTTCCCTCATCTTCCAATTCCTACAAATTAGCAAATTTTTCTGTAAACATCACCAGTTTAAGCTTCTGTTTATCATCCCAGTTTAACTCCTCCCAGCAGCAAGATTGCTGATTCCCAAGATAGGTCTGCTTTTCAGCTGAGTTTGGAGGGGTTGATTGGAACAGTACCAGAGAAGAATGCTACAGAGTTCACTAACTTACCAAAATTGCTAACAGTTTTTTGAATGAATCCATTTCCGTTTGTTAGGGGTTTTTTTTGGGTGGGAGGGGGGTTGGGGGGGTCAACTGCAAGAAACAGCATAGTTGTTTTTGACTCTTTTGCCAAATTTTATCCTTATTTTTTCACAGGAGAGGATTTTCAACTTTTTGAGACCACTAGAGTTTAAAATTTCTCCCAGGCCTTCATACATGCATAGCGTTTATACTAGTACTAAAAAAGGTGGTGGGGGGGGGATGATGGAAAGGCTAAAAATTTTTTTAATCAGTTTTCTCATAAATCAAGTCACACAAATTCTCCTCTTTCCCAAATTCTTGATCTGGCTTACAGAAGATATATCCTAAAAAGTCCTAAAAAGTGACTGGGATAAAGTAGCGAAAACTCAACGATGGGAAGAAAATATTGATATCTTTATGACAGTATGCACTGTCTGGATGATATTTTTCCTCAAGTATACAGACATGACACTTGTTGCAGCGATAACTTTTCTTTATTCCAACTTGTTTAGTGGTAGCACAGACCAAGTGAAAGTACACAAAACACCAAAAGGAACTTAGAGCAAATGTTTTCAAGTTTGCTTGTTTTCTGATAAAATCATCCATAACTTCATACTTCAATATGTGTTGTGCAACAATATCATCCTTATTATTGTTATTCCAATTCTTTATGTGTTCCAATTTCAGGTATCTCTTTTTCTCTGAGTGGGAACATTGCAAGATCTCAAATTCCTCTTTGATCCTTGGTAAGTTAACATACTCTGAAAGCTTAGTCTGTAATTTTTTTTTAATTAAATATTTTTATTATACTAACCCCTTATTTAAGTCATCTTCTCTTTTGAATCTCAAAGTTACTCATTGTGCCTTTTTAAATTCATTTGCTTTCAGGCTGCAAATTTATTATTCTCCTATAAATTATTTCCAATGGCAGAGTTTATGCAAATCAAATAATTACTAGCATCTTTCGATAAAATTAAGATAATTTAGAGCAATTAAAAATCATCTGAGACTCACAAAAGTGAGATATAATTGTGAATCAAAGCAATCTGGCAAGGTGAATATATCTTGAAGTATCCTGAGGCACTCTAATTAAAAGAGAAGTTGTTCTTTTCTTCACAATACAACTTGAGATAAGAAAATGTGTGTGTCAAATGGTATGCCTTTACACCATGTACAAACAGAGAAACAACATGTATCCCATTTGTTTACAATAAAAAAAAAATGTGTGTGTGTGTGCGTGTGGGTGTGTGTGTGCACCCACATGTGTGTATCTATGCTAGTAAGGTGAGAAAAAAATCAAAAACCTCAAACTATTGCCAAAGCCTCCTGTAAGTTAAAGTTTGCAAAATTAAAAATGATATGAGAAAAAAATTAAATGGAAAGATTACATTATAAGGTACTTGAGAAAATACGTTGTAAACGCTTAGGCCCAAATGATAAGTAAAAATGTTAGTTACATAAATCACAATGCCCCTGAAATGACCAAAAGCAATACAAAGTTTTCATAAGGAAAATAGAAACTAGAACGTGAACTTTGTAAGGATGTTGTTGAGGCAATATCTTAAAATTAGGATAAAAGAAGAAAAAAAATCTATGGAAACTTCTAAACAGGACATTGCATCAGTTTTCCAGAGTTTGATCGACCACAGTTACCTTTAGAAGCTTTTTTGAGTAAACAGATTCAGTCTTACAATAAGAGTTAGGATCAAGGCTTATAAGTAAAACCTTTAAACAAAAATAAAGAAAATATTACATCTTATAACTCTTCCCCATTGAATTTTGGAATGGGTATCTACTGTATACCTTTAAAAAATTACAAATTATAAAGTATAAAACATTTTATTCACCTAATTCAGTGAGAAAACAATCATTGACATAGTTGATCAGTGTTCAATTATGTAGGGCAAGATAGTCTAGATCAGAGGCTGGCAAACTTTCTGCAAAGGGGAAGACAATAAATATTTTTCATCTTTGCATCCAAATAAGCAAACTTGAGCAACTGTTTCACTCGAAAATGGATACTGTTTTTAAAGTCTACATCATACTTTTAAAAAAGTGAAAACTATTCTTGGTTCGTATATCCTATGAAAGAGTGACAAAGTTCTTTTCGAATTTTAAGATAGATTTATCTGGATATGCCATGATAGAGGGCAGGAAATGTACTGTTTCATTCAAAGCATTATATCTATATTGTTGCCCTGGAAAGGAACTGTTTTCAATCCACTTTTCTGGTTAGAGCAGAAAATAATTTGTTCCTCAATCTGTGATTGTATGCCATGTTTCAGAAACCATGTTGATCCATTTTATCAAAGATAACACACCTGGCATGAAACCCGCAATCAAAGATGCTATTTGAGAAAGTACTTAGTAATCCACTTTTGCCGCCAAGATCCAGCTGACTTATACAGAAACCATGATGATGTATTAGACAGGGATGTAATTGAATGTATTATGAGGACTACCATCACTTTAGGTCTTTAAGAATGGAGCTAATTTTTCCCATGCCTGCACTCCTGTACAATATTTTTGATTCATTATCGACTGGGAAAAGAAAGTTGTTGCAGAGGTTTCCTCTTGACCTTTGCAACTGTGACAGCTCATATCCCACAAAGAAAGTTGGGGGGGATTACTCCAGGCACCAAGAGTAATCCCAATTCCACATTTTGGGGTTGGATAAATGCCAGCATTTGGTTGTGCAGCCCTAGTGAACACTGTAATCTTACCCTTTGCTGACTTCCTCTATTCCCAGCACCACACACACACCTATTCAAATACAGGTCTATGATGATGCTTTAATTCGCTGAGTATCAATATTAACCTCGACCTTGTGTCTCATGTCCTTGAAGTGATTTTTTTTTATTTCTCCAGTGTACAGTTTCCCAACTTAATGACCATAGATAGGACCTGCAAAGAAGGGTTAAGGAAATAATTTTCATTTATAATTACTGTGGTGTTGCAGGATCATTTTTCTAGGAAATGGAGATCATTCTTCATTCAGTGGTTGCAAATATGAAAACCATCTCAGGAAAGGAAACTGCAAAATGATATAAGACATTTCACTGAAGTGATTCCCCTTAGCCTTCCGATATTCCATCAGTGATTTCTTCCAGTAGTATGATTTAGTTGTACCTTGTTCACTGGTCATCTCTTGTTCCCTTGGACCATTTTCTTCTATGAGCCATCTTTATAACTCTCTGTGGGCCAGGCCCTTGGTCTGGCACTCTGATTCTTCTCATTGCATTTCAAATTTTCCATGAGAAGGACTCAGACAGTTTGGCACTGGGTCCTGGTTTCCAGAGGTTCAAAATTCTACAATTTTCATTGCCAACAGTGGCCCTGCCTATGTCATGGTCTACATATGTCATGGCCTTTCTGACCATCAGTCCAGGCTTACTGAGTACAGGCAACAGGGAACACTTGAGTGATGCTGAAGTCTCTCTCCTCAGTTGTCTTCCCATTTGATTTTTCTGAAGTCTTGACTAACACAACAAACATTTGCCAATTAATCAGCACAGGCCCATACCACTAGCCATCTCTCCTCTACAAACAGGTATACTGCTCAATCATAGAATTTTCTTCCACCAGCTCTCCTTACGAGACATTTTGCCTGGTTCTGAACTGTAACAGCAATTTTCTTCTTCCATGTAGAATCATTTAAATAATATATATATAGAGAGAGATAGATATAGATATATATATGCACATAACTTCCTCTTAAACTGCTATTGCACCTGTGTTAGGTATTTGCGTGCTACCTTAAATTGTAATTTAGCATTCCATTTGCAAAATTGGCTACTCGGACCTTTTACATTTAAACGTGTTGTAAGCTGTTATTAATGCATTTACAGAACACTAGCTAGCAGTGGCACCTTGATAAATTATAATCGACATTAGCTAATTTTCTTTTGTAAGAGCTGTAACTTCTAGGAACTTAGGGATATTGATCATTAGCACAATGATCCATGTCACAAGTATCTTCATTTATCACATCCTCATTTTCATTAATGGCATTAGTAAACAGTTTAATTCACTTCCTCCAGTCAACAGGTTGGTGTGACAGAGCTATGTAAATAAATTGGTTGTTTTGGAAGAAAGTTAAAAAAAAAATGACATCTACCCTAACAGTTACACAAAAGTGCATAAATTAGGTAAAGCATCATTCAAGGAGATTCCAGCATATACTGAATATTTAGGGAAGCAATTTCAACATTTAAATTGATGATTCCTTCATTCTATCACCTACAAATAAAAACACAGCATATTTTTTCCAAATGTAAATTGCTTTGTAAAGCATATGTGTGACATCTTGAAATAACTCTTCCCAGTCCAGAGTGTGAATAAACCCAGATTGATGTGGCGTTTTTTCAAAGAAAGTGATTTTTCATCATGGGTAATCCAAAAATATTAAATCACTTTAGTACATACATCCAGATATCTGTAGAGATTCGCTTTTGTAGACATCTTTATTTTTCACTCACTTGTAGACATCTTTATTTTTACCTGTCCTCCATCTACAATATTTATGGAAATTCAGTTTATGGTTCACTACACCTTGAAATTGCTTAAATGCCACAACTGACCTGACAGAATCCAAGGTAGGCAAAGCATAAATAGAAAAGAAAAACATATAACACATAAAACAGTGTGCTGAATGTCTGACCACAAAATTCTTTATAGCTACTCTATTCAGTTAACATTAGTTAAGGGGATGCTGACATGAGGTGATGAATCAAAATGCAGTCTGTAAAAATACAAAAACCATAATTAAAAAAATTTTTGACCCACAAGTAATAATTTTTTAGGTTAAAATAATATTGACAATAACAGTAAGTGCGTGATAGAATATTCCATTGTAGATGGATACTATACCAGACAAGTTAATAGAAAAGGAGCTAGTTGTGTGGCTCCTGGGGATAGACAGCCTGAGTTCAACTATTAGTAATGTTACTTTGAGCAAGTTACTTAACCTCTACTGACTTTATTATTTTCATATGTGAAATGGGGATAGTGTTATATCTACCTCAAGGGTTTGTTAGGGGGGTTACTTGAGTTGACATATATGAAGTTCTTAAAATATGCCTACAGCATGATAATGTCTAGGCAAACATTGCTAGTTTTTTTCACATTCTGCAAATCTCTGGAAAGTTACATGATTTAAAGTTTCCTTTAGTTTGTCAGAAGAAAGTAGTACCTTCCATGACCTAGTCAATTATACACATGAAACACTTGATATAGAGTTAAATCTGAATTTGAGTCAGCACTTAGGTAAGTTTTGGTGTCATTGGTTTATTTGATTTATTGTATTTATCAATTGTTTGATATATTATGATGTATGTGCTCTGGAAAGAGAAATATTATTTATACCAAGCTTTTATATAGTGACATTTCAGGGTCTTCTGGTGAATAACTTCTTTTGTACTGTGTCTTTCCTGATTCATGAAACCAAACTGTATTTTAAATGACAAATCATATACATGGAAAAACTACTTATTCTGACCTTTTCATAATATTCACAGTCTTAGGTATATCCAATAATTATCAAAACACCAGTTTTTTTTTCTTCTTGTAGGATATAGGCATAGTGATATATTAAATATAGTGATATATTAAAATATTGATATATTAGTGATATATTAAAATGTTTATTTTATTCATGAATATGCTCAACAGCTGATAATTCAGCAGTTTCTTGAATAAACACAAGCAAATAAGTAAACATGCTCCTCAAAAAATGTCAAGACTTGACTAATTTGGAGGTACAATGTTTAACTGTTTCATATTTAGAATTTTCTGAAATGCGTTTGCCAAACGTGACTGATAGTGGAATTCAGTTATTTCTATGGAAAATGAAATAATGTATTTATTTCATTAACTAGGTCATTTCTTCTGTTTTAATATTATATAAAAAAATAAGGACCATGGCATTTGGCTCTCTTCTAACCATCATATGGCAACTGTATTGATTTCACCACATGTTTAGAAAATGAGATTTTATTGCCACATTTGAGTTGAACATATTTTTTCACTTGACAATAGAAACTATTACGTTAAATAGCTCTTACCAAAACTTCAGTTTTGGCTATTTATGTTTCATGTCACGGTCGTGGCCAAGAGGGACATATGTATCTTCCTTGTGTACCATTCAGCATTCCACCTTGCTGTATTGACTTGGGATTATGGAATAGTATGGGATGTAAGTTATTAACTAATTTATGTTGTTCATTTCAAGACTGACAAACATCCTATAAAAGAAAAGCAATAGATCTTTATATCACCATATTTTCCAGTATATTTTTATGCAAGACAAAATAAAGTGGTTAATGATTCAGGTAAATATATCATAGTAAATTCTCCCAAATTGCCCATATTCCCTAAACTAAATATTATACTGTGAAATTTGCCTAAACTCTCAGAAATTGTTCATACATTAAGATGTTCTGAGTTTGTATTACCACTATTTCTTCATGGCAAAAAATTGTAAATATTTATTCGGATCCCTTCCTCCTTCAGATTCTACCTCACTCCTCTTCTTCTTTCCTATCTCCCTCCTTCCCTTCTTCCTTTCCTCCCTTCCTTCCTTCCCTCCTTAAAGGAATCTGGGCTTCATCCCAAATTTAATTTCCAGAATATCTTCAGAATGTTCTTCTATGAGCAAAGAGCTTCTTTCCACTCCTGTATATATTTGTTGTATATCTTGACTTTATAACTCATGTAATTTTTAATTGTTATTTTTTATTTCTACTGAGTCAGAGTTAGATTACAGCATTTAAATGTTTTGTTGCTAATTTTACATATTTTTCTTGTGGTTTGCAAAATATGGAATACTTTGAGGGCATGAATAATAATCTCCTTAAATTTCATGTCCTGAATACCAGAACTTAATATAAATTTTTTCTATGGGAAAAATCAAATTTATCTCATTAACAAGGTAATTTCTTTCATTATAATACTCTATCAGAAAAATCATAGCTATTACATTTGGGAAAAGGGATGGAGGAGAAAGGAAAGGATTGAAATAAAGTTTTAAAATTTCTTCCATGAAGAAACAATGTCAGAACAAACTGAAAATATCTGTAAAATATGAACAATTTTTCGGAATTTGGGCAAATTTAAAGAACTCATTCTATAATATTTTATTTAGGACTCTCTCTTGGGAGGGATCTCAATTCATGCATTGCTTAATGATGGGAATATGGTCTGAAGGATGTATTATTGGTGATTTTTATTTTTATGCAAACAACATAAAATGTACTACATGAAAACAGGCAGGTTAGTCACTTGACCTCTTTATGCAATCAGTAGATGCAATAAAGAGGAAATAAGAGGTTGCTGCAGGTGTTACTGGTTATGTATTGTTTTACAGTAAACATTTTTATAAGTAGTACTACACTGTAAAATAATGATAAAAGTAAAGCATCGTAAATACTTGAACCAGTAACATAGTCATTTACTACCAGGATCAAGTATTATGTATTTACCTAACTCTGTGAGCTATACTTTTAGACACTGGCAGTGCAGTAGTTGGCTCACACTAGAGTCACCACAAATGTGGGAGTAATGCATTGCAGGGCAGCATTATGCTATCTATGATGTCACTAGGCACTAGGGATTTTTCAGTTCCATTTTAAGGTTCTGTGCCAGAATATATTCTCCACAATTGGCAGAAATGTCCTTATGCAAGGCGTAAGTTTATATGTGTGTGTGTTTACACACATATTGTCTGTTTCTCTAGAGAACTCTGACAAATACTATCACCTCTCCCCTTTCTTTTCCCAACTGTAGTCACATACATATTTTCTGTGCATTTAACATCTGCCACTTTTCTGTTTCTTCCTGTCATTGACATTTCAAAATCCACATTTTCCAGTGATTATGAAAAATCATAATGTCCCATTTTGACACTCCACTTTGATACACTGAATCAGATCATGGGATGACATGGGGGATGTGAGTCACTAGTGCCTCCAACTCTATGATTTTCTTTGTTTAGTTCTAAGTTGTGGAGAGTTGAGAAACATCAAAAGAATACTTCAGGTTACTTACAAGATAAAGACCAAAACCAATAAATTATAAATATATGTATAATACAAAAATTTGTGTGTTTATCACATAGATTTGGCTAAAATTTGTCCAGGCAATTGGCAAATGAAAATTTCTTTAAAAAACATAATTATGTCATATTTTCTGACTTAGAGGTGCTTCATAGAAACAACTACATTCAATTATTGATTAATGCATTGTCAATTTTGAAGATATAACAAAATTGTAAATCTAAAAAAAGGACATGCTATTTGTTAAGGTATATAGCATTATATAAAATAAGAATTCTAATAATAATATTTTAAAATATTGAGCACAAATTTCATCCCAGTGATTTTCATATATTATCTCATTTCTTTCTGACTATAATTGAGATACGGACTATTAGAAATCTTTGTAGTAGAAGCAACTGAAGCACAATTTCTGAAAGTTAAATCCACTTACTTTTTTTTTTTTTTTTTTTGGTACTGGGGATTGAACCCAAGGATGCTTAATCACTAAGCCCTTTTTAAAACTTATTTTTTGTTTGAGACAAGGTCTCACTAAGTTGTCGAGGGTCTCACTAAGTTGCTGAGGCTGGCCTTGAACTTGGAATCCTCCTGCCTCAGCTTTCTGAGTCTCTGGAATTATAAGCATGTGACAGAACACCTAAATGTTCTTGTATATGATTGAAAACATAATTGTCATAAATATGTTTGCAGGCTTGTTTCTGAATGACTATTAATAGATCTAACCCTTAACCAAGTTTAAAAGCTGTTAATTTTAAAATCTTATTTTGTAAATGAATGGGTTTAGCAGTACTTAGCCTTATTTATGTAATAATTTTAACTATCTCTTTAATTCCTGATGACAAAATTTGTTTTCAATTTCACATAATCTATCTGTTTCTTATTGCCAGTAAATGACACTTAACATAATGTGGTAAAGATGGAGGTGACAGCCTCGGGGGAAGGGGAGGCAAAACAATTATTCAAATATGCTACTTCCTGTGTAAAAATAAGCACATTAAAAAAAAATTTTGTGACAAGTTATCTCCAAATCACAGTAGGTTGCTACTACTTTATCATTGATTGATGACATGATACAATTTATGATCAATATGAATCATCCTTGAAGAGAAACACGCCAGAGCACAGTAAGTGGGGATTCCACTCTGGTGCCTCGCCTCCTGCAGGTGCCTGTTCCCGCTTTGCTTCTTCCTCGACATCACCTACAGTGACTGCCAAGGAAGTGCATTTCCACTGGGAACCCATCATCTGTTTTTGCTAATGTTTTGCCTGCTGTTTTTTCTGGGTTGGCAGCCATGCTCCACACTGACTTCCAGTTATTTATTTATTTTTTAATGACAACTGAAAAAAAGTTGTAAGCTGTCAGTTCTCATCCATCACCATATTATCATGAACCACTTCAGCCATGGACCTTGTCTAATTCATTCCCCAGCCTTCAGGCAGGATTATATTTAAAAAAAAAAAGAAAGAAAGAAAGAAAGAAAAGAAAAGAAAAAAAGAAACATAAAGCAGTCCAAGATCTATTGGATATTTGATCTGTTTCAAAAACCCTAGGGAAAGACTACTGAGATATTTGGCATTCCTTTAAATGTCATATGGCAACTTGGTTGTTTTCATTATTTTATGATGTTAGTAAATATTTATTATGTATATTGGCTTTTAGCCACTGGTGATGGAAATAGGCTGAGAAAGATAAATTACACCTAAAGAAGAGCTAATTAGCAAAATTGTGTAAACCATGAGAAGGTTATATGTGGCTTAAAGTCAAACCCTATTATAGCTTGAGAAAGGCATTGTGCTTCCTCACAGAGAGCAGAAAGGAAATGTGGCCGAATCTGACTCTCCAATGTCAAACATCAGTCAGCTTTAAACATAAGTGAGGAAAGTATACCACAGTACAAGTTATTTGAGGTTTCTAACATGATAGATGAAATTTAGTCAAATTCCATTTCAACCATTAAAATGAAAAATACACCCCATACCCCAATTCTTTGTCCATCAAACCTTAATAATGTACATCGTTCAATACACATTTGGTTCTTACAGATTTTGGAGTCATGCTGCCATGCTATGGTAAGTATTAGAGTTTTGTGGTTCCATATCCCTATGGGTTTAGACAGCCTATTGAGGACTGCCCAGATGGCAGCCTCCAACCAGCACATCCATCTACATCCTTTCTCATGTGACTTTGCTTTTCTACCTAATGGGAATGTTTCCCTACCTCTTCACTTTGGTTTAACCATGTAACTTTCTGTGACCAATGGAGTGTTATTAGATAGCACAAGTGTGTGTGCAATCAAGTCAGGGCATTGTGACCCTGAAATCTTCATTAAGAAGACCCTTCAATTTCTTTCTTCAGTGTTCTGTAGTTCTCCTTATAGAGGTCTGAGGATCTGAGGAAAAAGGCACACTCATATCTTACTGGTGGGGTTGGAAATTAGTGTAGTCACTCTGGAAAGCAGCATGGAGATTCCTTAGAAAACTTGGAATGGAACCACCATTTGACCCAGCTATTCCACTCCCTGGCTTATACCCAAAGGATTTAAAATCAGTGTACTACAGAGATTCAGCCACATCAATGTTCATAGCTGCTCAATTCACACTAGCTAGATTGTGGAACCAACCTAGATGCACTTTAATTTATAAATGGATAAAGGAACTGTGGTATATATACACAATGGAATATTACTCAGTCATAAGGAAGAATAAAATTATGGCATTTGCAGGTAAATGGCTGCAGTCTGAGAATATCATGCTAAGTGAGATAAACCAATCCCAAAAAACCAAAGTCCAAATGATCTCTCTGATAAGCGGATGATGATACATAACAGGGGGGTGGGAGGGAGGCAAGAATGGAGGAAGGATGGATTGTATAGAGGAAAAAGAAGGGTGGGGAGAGGGAGAAGGAAAAATAACAGAATGAGACAAACATCATTACCCTATGTACATGTATGATCTCACAAGTAGAGTGACTCTACTTCGTGTACAACCACAGAAACAACAGTTGTACCCCACTTTTGTACAATGGATCAAAATAAATAATTTTTTTTAAAAAAGAAGACCCTTCTACTAGCTGCTGCTTCTCAATAAGGGCCACAGAATAAGTTCATATGGAGCCTACATAGAGAAGATCTGCACACCAACTTCAGAGAAAATCCTACCCAGACACATGCCTTTAAGTAGAGCCATGCAGCTGTGACTCTCTGAAGGCTGATAATCCTGAAACTCATGAGCCAAGTGTGTCAGTGTGAGGAGGGTTTATAGTTTACATTAGACATTATTGTGGCAATGGCTAATTGATACATTACCTTGTTATGATTTCTGTTTATTACTTGAGAATCTATTATAATCTTAGTATCTAGGTTGCACTTAACAAATATTTGTCTAATAACTGCTTATTTATTTAATACAATTATTACATGAAAATGTCACAGAATCATTGCATGTGCTCTTCTTGAAAAAAAAATTCTAATTAGGATTTAGCTATAATATCAGAACGGTATTCAAACTGTTTATTTTCATGTTTTCTGATAAAATTTTGACAATCGTATTTATACCTGTTTTTCATAATTATACTTGTTTTAAAAGTCCTGTAAGTTGGAGCACTGTGTTCAAAGTTTTCTTGAAAAAAAAATTTGTGTTTTTATTGTTTAGTTATGTTATCAATTTGATTTAGTTTTCATTTTTTTTCTTTGTTTTTAAACCTGCTTGATAGTCACTACACTTTGCATTAACAAGTGGTGAGACAGGAATTAGAAATATATGTTGGAAGAAATACATTTAGATTTTTAAAGAAAAAAATGGATCTTTAGTGTCAACTAGAAAACAGTTGCATAGCTTTGTAGTTATTGCAAATAGAAATATGTGTGAGGTAACACAAGAATATAGAGAGGATAAAACTGAAAAGTAGAGGAAATATATCTATAGTAGTGTTTTATTCACGAGATTCAGAGCATAGCCAGCATGAAAACAGATACATATAATGGAGAGAAAAGCCCAGAGCCATTGGAAAAATAGCACCAAGTAATCAGATCTTTTGAGGGCCCATTGATCACAAAAAAGACCTAAAGTTTCATAGTGGAGAACCAGAGAAAGAAATCTGACTTGAGGTAAGATTTTTTGATGAATTAAAAAAATTTTTTTCTCAAAATTTATGCATAAGAATAGAGTTGTCTCTGGAGCTGCTATGGAATACCTCACACTGGGTGGTTTATAGAGAAAAGAAATGTATTGACTCACAGCTCTGGAGGGTGGGAATTCCAGAATATGGCAGTGATATCTGGCAAAAGCCTTCTTACCATACAGGGGTAGAAGAGCAAGAGAGGGTAAACATGAGGGCCCTGAACTCTTTTCTAATGAGTCTGCCCCTGTGATTAGTCCATGAATCTATTCACAGGGGCACAGATCTCGGGGTATAATCACCTGTCGAAGGTGCGGCCTATCAGCACTGGGATTAATTTTCTAATATATGAACTTTCAGGGCACACTGGAGTAATTTAACAGGCTGTTAAATCTGTTAAATACTAGGTTGCAGATAATAGAGGGAATATAATTTTTGAAAAGTGTATCAATTTCCATCTAGGTATTTATTTATTTTTTTTAAATCTGCCCTACAATGCACACATTTTGAAAGCCTTTTTCACCATTTGGTTTGAACTATCAAGGTCAACTTCCTTTCTCTGTCTTTGCTCCCTTAATTACAAAAACAAAAACAAACCATTTTTTCCCTTTACTGATATTCAAAGACACATAGAAATAGAGCAAAAGATATTATAATTATTGTAAATCTACAAAGAGTATTAGCAGTTATCAACATCCTGCCATTCTTTCTAATTTATACCCCTTTGCCATGCTGTTTTTATTTCTTAATTTTTCAGATATCATAATACGTTGTGCACCATTAATAGGGCAACAGCTTTTCATTTTTCACCACAATTTCATAGTGTACACTTACTTCAAAACTCAGTTTGGAGACTTTAAATATATGAAACTTACTTTGTCAATTAGCTTGCTTTGTAAAGCAGATTTTGCATCCATTTTCCTATATTTGCATCTTACTACTAATATGAATGATATGTCTTCAGTTCCTTTGAAATTATTTCTGCTAGTATATAAAGCACAGACTTTGTTTTTGTATTTACTACTTATCCAGCAACTATGCCATGTTCCCTGATGATTTTCAATATTTTATGTGTTTGTTCTGAAATGTCTGCATGTAATTGTTGTTATTCATTTCTCTAGGATTTACATGGGCTATTTTAAAATTTTTTTCTTAACCCTCTGGTCAGGATTTCTATTGCAACACCTAATAGGAATAATAGTGGTGCTTTTCCCTTGAGTTCAGTGGGATAGCCTCAAAATTTTATCATTGTAATAGTAGATGTAGGATTTCCTAGATGTACTTGTGAAACTGAAAGAAAAATTCTATTTCCAGTTTGTAGAGTTTTAAAAATTGTTTTTGGTGCTGGGGATATAGCTCAGTTGGTAGAGTGCTTGCCTTGCAAGCATAAAGCCCTGGGTTCAATCCCCAACACCACAAAAAAAAAAAAAAAAAAAAAAAGATTGTTTTGGTTTATTTACTTATTTTTTTGCATACATGTTGAATCATGTAAAAAATGTTTTCCTCATATATTGATAAGATTATATGTTTTTTGTTTCTTTGTTCCCTTGAACCTGTCAGGCATTCCTGGAACAACTTGCTTTGTCATGCCATATAATTTTTTCTATATACCAATGAATTAAGCTTGTATTTGTCTTCATATCTTTAAAGACACTGGTTTGCTTTTGGAGTTATTTTGTATTATTTGTTTTTCTTGCAATGCTTTTGCTGGTTTTGTTACTAAAATTTTGATGGATCCATAAAACAAAATTAGAAATGTTTCTTTTTTTCTATTTTATACATTAATTTGATATGGTTTGTAATTATTTCTTTAATGTTTTTAAATTACAAATTTAAAGGTATTACTAGATCAGATGGTAATTCTATTTTTAGGACCCTCCCAACTGCTTTCCATAATGACTGTACCATCTATAATTCTATCAACAATCTTCAGGTGTTCCTTTCTTACATCCCTGTGCCAACAATGCTCTCTCTTAAATTTTTGATAACAGCTATCCTACTAGGTATGAGATGAGATCAAATTGTCATTTTGGTTTGCATGTACTTGATAGTTTGTAATGTTGAGTATTTTTTCACATATCTCTTGGTAACTTCATATCTTCTTCAGGGAAATGTCTTTTCAGGTCCTTTGCCCATTTTTTAATGAAGTTACTTGGTTTTGGAATGTTTATTTGTGTGAGATTTGTGCATATTTTAGATATTAACCCCTTATCAGATACACTCTTCAGAAATGTTTTCCAGTTCTAGACTATAGATTGGTTCCTGCTGTGCAGAAACATTTCAGTTTGAAGAAGCCCTACCTGTTAATTTATAGGATACAAAACCAACATATTAAAGTCAGTTGCATTTCTTTACATTAATAACAGTCTATCTGAAGAAATTGAAAAATTATTTAGGAAAACATCAGATGAATAAAATATTTATGAATAAATTTAACCAAGGAAATTAAAAATCTGTATTCTAAAAACTATAAAATATCGATGGAAGAAATTTAAGAAGACACAAATAGATGGAAAGTTACAATGTGTGTGTATTAGAAGAATTAATAGCATTGATGTCCATATTACCCAAAACAATATTTAGATTCAGTGAAATCCCTATCAAAATTCCAATGCCACTTTTAAATGAGATCTTAAACATCAAATCAAAGGTAATATTAATCTTCATAAAAAATCTAGATACAGCAAGATGAGTAAATAAAAAGTACAGCCTTCAGTTATGTGTTCAAGTTACAATTTTGTTTCTTTAATAATCTCATTTTACTTTTAACATATTAAGATCTGAATTTCTTTCATTAAAATAAAACAGATGCTTCTTTACATGACCAGAAAATCATCATCTCTCATGAAGATTTTTCGTTATGTAAAGCTTTGCCTTAGATATGTTAATCTATTTTTCTCAATTTTTCCTTTTATTTAGCTCCATGATCCTCAATAGAAGTAATTAACTTGCTGGACAGGGGAAGGTATTTAAATCATACAAACACCAATAGAAAGGCGAAATTCATGTAATTGAGAACAATATAAAATATTCTTACTCTGTAATTTTACTCTTTACGATCTAAATAGAAGTGTGTAAATAGCACAGATTTCCAAAGATTAAGGCTCTCAATTAGAGTTTCTGGACAGCTAATCTGTAGGTACATGTTTTCTGTTGTTCTTATTATAACCTGCCACAGGATAAAGGTAAAATGCAGGTGTATGTTTTTGAAAAGTAAAAGTTACTAACTGAGAAAATTATTTCACTTTGTCATATTATGGAGGTGGCCTGTGATTTTCTGACCATAGAGGTAATTACAATAACTGTGGTTTCCTGAATTTTTTGTGTTATGTACAGTTTTACACATTAGGAACGATTCTTATGTGATTTCTGTACCAGGACTCCAAGTTGTCATTGTTCACATTTTGTATGTGAAATAACAGATTTCATGATGCTAAAAACGTGTTGCCAAAGCTCAGAGCCTGAAGAAGGAGGCAAGCCCAGGTCCTGAGGTCTCCCACTTCCCTCCTTCTCTTTCGGCTGACCCTCTTTCTGTTCATCCTCCCCCCAAATGTGTCCATATTTGTTCCCTGCAGGTGGTGAGTCCTAAACTTCCTCTTACCTTTTGGCTGGTGAATGTTCAGAAGTGAATATACACCTCAGAGTAAAACCTGCTGGTGCATTTTAAGTATACTTATTGCTTTCAAGAAAGCTAGTGGTTCTTCAGTTAGGATCCAATTTTATTAAGTAAACATCCAGTCATGCTGTGAAAAGCTGATTCTCGGGGTGAGAAGCAGTAACTGTGCTAGATTTATTATTTTTTTAAGCAGCTGTTTGTGTCCGTGTGATGATCTAATGCATTGTAGTATTCTCTAACAGTACTTAATTACTCTTTCCATTTAAAGAAAGTCAAAATAGAACACAAAGCCTTAACTAGGAAGAAACCAGAGGTAAAGCAAATGTATTTTGAAAGTAAGGATTCTGAGATTTGTACCTCCTTTCCTTGGGAGTTATCACAAAATCATTAAATGCGATTTAATTCAAGAAGCTCAATAAACTCTATGGAGAAAAAACAATAAATAAATAAATGTACACCTCAAGGTACATTATAATCATATTGCTGTAAACCATAAGAAAGAGAAAAACCTTAAAAGCTGACAGGTATGAAAGTTTCATAACATACAAGGGAACAAAGGTAAGAATTAAGCCATCTCATCTGAAACAAGGCAAGCAGAAGATAATGAATTGATGGCCTCACAAGCTTAAAAGTTGCCATCCTCTGCTACCTAGAAAGTTCTTTTAAAAAGAGAACTTCATGCCAGTGCAGTGGCACACTCCTGCAATGCCAGGCTGAGGCAGGAGGATCATAGCCAGCCTCAGCAACTTAGCAAGGCCCTCAGCAACTGAGAGAGACCCTGTTTTGAAATAAATAGAAAGGGCTGGGGATGTGGCTCAATGGTCAAGCACCTCTGGGTTCAATCCTTGGTACAGAGAGAGAAAGAGAGAAAGAGAGAGAGACACTTGGAGTAATTTACCTTGTTATTGCTTAGCACAGACACCAGATGATAACCTTGGTAAATGAGACTTTAAGTGAATAAATAAATAATTTTTGTATGGATTGATCTCATGGCCTTTATCTTCAACACTCTATTCTAACCAAGTAAGTTAACTAACCTCCGGGCACTATTACTAAAATGTCTCTATTTTTTCTAAAGTTATTTATATGTGTTTTTAGAATTAAAAATTAAAGAGGCAAGTCCGGATGGCACAAATTATTTAGAAAAGGGCTTGGAAAATACAGCTGCCTCAATGGATCTGAAAGTGAAAAATAGTTTCCATCATTTGTATTTTATTTATCTATTATGAATCTAAAAATGTCAATGGCAAACTAAAACGGAATAAGGTAACAAAAATTGCCAGTACCATAAGCAGAACACATGATAGGAGTTACATGGTCACTACAAAACACCTGGAAAATGTAGAATAAGCTAACAAAACAATATTGAAAGTACTCAAATTAATCACCACTATTAATTTTTTATCTGTTTTCCTTCAGGCTTCTTTAAAATATAGTTTAATTGAATTTATTTGTCCGTGAGATAACACAATTCATAATTTATAATACTAATCGGAATTCATTCCATTCAAGGACTATGTTTCTAACCTAATGAATATCTATTAATTTTCTAAATCAAATCTTTATGCATCTAAACCAAGAACAAGTATTCAATATTCAGTGCAAATTTACATTAATTTAGTAAGTAGTTTTAAATAAAGAATTATATAATTTTTAAAAGGAAAAGAGAACTCAAACCCAAATTTTTGTTATTCCAGAGTCTGCTGTGATCATTATCATTTGCTGCAGTTGCTCCTTGAAGGTGTCATGATCTACGAAGAGCAGAAAAAGGTCTGAGATCACCAATATAATGCTAATGTTGGCGGTGACCAAAAGAAAACTGGAAGTAGGTTCAGATTTGCATATTGAAGTCATTTTTCTCTGTCTTGGTTAGTACTTCCAAGAACAATTAGCACTTTTATTTCTGGCGAATTTGAAAAAAAAAAATTGTTTTCCAAAGTAGCAATATTGAAATTGTATGAGGCTGAAAGAATGGATTACTTAATAACAGAAAAAAGGTAGAAAAATTTATACTTCTTTATTTTCTCTGTAATTATTTTAACCTATTTTTTCTCAGCAAATTAGCACAACAGATATAGTTAAATGATTGTGATAGGCTATAAACCTCTCAAGTAAAAAGAAGCTAAACTTTGATATTTGACCTCTTTCTTTAACCAGAGAAAAATAATTCTCTCCCAAGTTTTTAAAATGCAGAAATGGATTTCCTAGGATGATATTTGTTCTAATTTTAAAACACATGGTACATTTTAAAAGTGATTTTCTTTTATACTTTTGAGGTAGATAACTTGTTCTAAATTTGTTGGCATATATTCAAATTCATATGCAGAATTTTTTTGAACTCATTCGGAGGATATAGGCTGGAACAATGTGATCAACTGAACAATATTATCTCTGCTTCACAGATGACAGAATGGAGAAAAGAAAAGCAAAATGACACTTTTGATGCCATAAAATGCGTCACTGGCAAAATCGGGATTAGAACTCACTGTCCGTGATTTCCAGGCCTGTGTGTTGGCAGAACTTCTCCCATATTTGACTAGAGGTATTTACTGGCTTTGCAAACTCTAAAACAAACAGAAATGTTTTTAAATGAAATAAAAACATTTAAAAATGATGCTGGTGTGAAAATAAGATGAAAACTCTCAATTTAGAAATGAACTGATACAGTTTTTTTATTATAGTAGAAATAGATTCAGAAGCAACACATGATCCATGGTATCGTCTTTTGTGGGAAAATAAAGTATACCCTAAGTAAGTGTACCAGCAGTATATGTTCACCATTACATGCAATTAAACAGAGTATTGCCCATACCTTATTCATTTTGAATCACATTTCCAGTGCTCAAAATTTTTCACCTAAAGGTAAATGTGCCATGTGACTCCATTCGTTATATGAATAGGCAGAAATGTAATCATGTAATAGTTCATTTTCTCCTTAAAACAAAATCTTAAATTAATTGCGTCAATGTTAATGCCAAACTTGGGACCTCAAACCATGAGTTTCCTTTAAACAATACTTCCTGGCCTGAGTTTCTGATAGGGTAAGAAGAGTTAAAATTCACCTGAACCCTTATTACCCAGACTCAGTGTTTTGAAGAATGAATCTAGGACCTCTGGCAATACTAGGGATCTTTGTGTGGTGTTGATGTGATCAAAGCTGTTTTCTTACTAGTACTCAGAGGTATATGACCTTTGCACCTTCATTCTTTGAAGTAAGTACAGTGGAGTTTTCTGGAGATTATGTCACTTTGGTGATTAAGGCAGTGTGTACTGGAGAATGCTCATTTCTAAATTTATGTGTTTTAATTACTGTAATGTGAAATACTATAGATAGCTATGTAACAAAACTATGTAAACAAAACTTCTTCAAAATATTTGATAATTATTGTAAAAGAAACTTCAATTCCAAAGTGTAAAGACCATTTCCCTAAAATGAAACATCTGTTCATTCTTGTTTGGATGTTTGATTTTAACTTTTTCAATTTACTAAAGTTACCATACTCATTGCCAACCTTATTGACATTTCCAAATTCCTTTAGCCCACTCTGTGTTTTCTAGTGCATGACATTTACTGTCTTGTAACATGCTATTTAATTTATATTTATATTATACATGTTGCTTGTTGTTCATGTTGTGCTTTCAGAAGAGGAAAACAAAATTCTAACAAAATATGTGCAAGATTACTACTTTGAAAAGTTTAAAATGTAACTAATATCATTAGAGAATATATGACTTGTGCACTTTCATGATTCATTAATGATGGCTCATATTTGACTAAATTAAATCTCAGGGAAATCAGAAGAAAATGGATTAAGCATGATAAATCCAGGTCGAATTTGTATTTACTTCTTTCAGGCACCAGGGGGCAATACCAAGCTTAAATCACTTTGAATTTTTGGCCTGAGTATTTTTTTGTTTTAAGTGGATAAATCACAAAATTGGTAAGAACAATTCTATCTTTACAAATTCTCAAAGGATTTTAATGTTTTTCATGAGCAGATGAAGAAACATTTATTCAATGGGACCCAAGACCTTTACAGGAAGGCAAATATTCCTACATATACCCTGTCAATAAGAGTGTGGACCCTTGGGTGTCCCACATACAGGAAAACATTTCTCTATAGCCCAAACCTGCGTAAGTGGAAAGCCTAACATTCCGATCCAGAGGGTTTCATTTTCTTCAAAGGGCCATCTATATCTGTGCTGAACGAGTGCTTATTGCACTGTTTTATACCTCAGTTGAGCTTGAGATACCTCTCTGCATTTTCTGACGGAGTTATGATCAAAGTTCTCCTTACATCTACATTAAAAAATAAGGTTTATTGAATTCTGATTATATACATATCATACTAAGTAAATTGGAATGAAATAGAATATACAAGATGAAGACACTGCCTATCTATAGTTTATCGTCTATTCAATGTATGAAGTCCTCGTGTTCAATTAATTATTAAGATTATATGTCAAAGACACATGTTGAAAGAAAATTTTTAATGGGATATAAAAGTACAAAAGGAAATAAGTGAATTAATAAAGTGGAATGCAATTAATTATGGACAAATATCTAGTGAAACCGGAGATTAAAATTGTTTTGAAAGTAAACAAAATTTTTTTTAAAATGTAAATATATTCCAAGACCCTTACCTGTGATATGGGTGCTAATATTGTTTACCCAAAACTTTGGCCTGGTGTGAAGATGTGGGCTGGCTTACAGGAAAAGATTCTGCTTCATTCTCTCGCCTTCATGATATATTTTACTATATTTGTTTTACATTTTATCTCATTTGTTGGGCTCAGTGATTATTTACTTCTGAAATTACTTCAAGCGTATGAACACAAAAAATGATTGATTTAAAACATGGAATTTGGCAAGTGATTACACATAATGTGCTCTAATTGCTTGCAGTGCGGCTTTTATCCTATGAATTTTTCATAAGGATAAAAAGTGCATAGTAAGTAATTAATTGATGAAGGTTTTTTCATTTAAACTGTGAATATATTTATAACTTATAGATTAAGACAATTGTTCTGGTTGACTGAGATTATTATAAATATTCAAATGTTATGTAAACATATCATTAAAGCTATTAGGTTTCCTAAGAAAATTATGTTAATCGACTTAAAACAACTATAATTATTTTTTACCATGGCTGTTAAAGCCCTAATGAGACTGGAAATTTTCTCTTCCATATTCATATATGATAAATTTTCTTAAAAATATATGCAATTTTGAAAACAATCCAGGATTATAAGCACTCGTCAACTTAAATCAAGTCTCACCTTAGTCCAGAACAGTCATTCTTTTTGTTGTTGTTTGTTTCATTGTATACACATTAAAGGGACTATAAATGCACTTCAATTACTTTCAATGAACTTTTTATAACTTAATGATATATTAGAAGTATTAAACTGGGAGGGATTGAAGGACAAAAAAAAAAGGAGAAGAAGAAAGAGTAAGAAGAAAAATGAAGGAAAGAGGGAAATAGGAGACAAAAGAAATAAGGGACTGGCATGACATTCTCAATTCATGTATTTACCATAGCAGGTGCTACTCCTTTTAACAATGTGATTGAAATTATGATTCTTTATTTGAAAGTAAAAATTAAATTTAGTACCTTTTCATTGGAACAGGTGATAACTTTTAGGTATGACTCATTTTATTTAGGACCTGGTATCTTAAACAAATCAGTGTTTCAAGTTCACTAATACTTTGACTTACAAGAAGTATCTACTTAGCGTTATAGGAAGCTTAATGTGATTAAATAAATATTTAATTAACTGTCCTTGAATATCTAAAAGCTGAATTACATTCCTAGCTGTGCTGTATGTAGCAAATCACCACTAGCTGGGTGGCTTAAAACAACAGAAATGTATTTTCTCACAGCTCTAAAGTCCAGATAACTGAAAATGAAGTATTTGCATGGCCGTCCTCTTTGTGAAAGCCCAAGGGAAGGAAAACGGTCACCAATATGAAGCACGTTCAGAATTCAGCAAGGCCAGGTGTAGTCCTGAGAATAATACTCTGGGGCCTGATATGCCCTCTGGGCCTCTGGGAGCCTTGCATACCCTTACTCTGGACCCAGTCAGCCTCTTCCTCTGACCCCACGTGCTCACTGTCCCTGAATCCACAGCTAAGTAATTCTATTGTCCCTTTTCTGCCAATACAAAACCTACAATAGTGATCACCTTTCTTTATTTTGTCTTATCGCCATATCTTTCACTTCAAGCTGGAAGTGTTTCCCTTGATATGACATTCTAAAAAATGTCTTTGGCCACCTGTGGAAGTCAAGGAGATTGCAAGCAGCATTATCCACGTACCTTACCTAGGTAATGCCGCACACCCCCTTCCCTACTTATGCTACTGCAATTGATTGGATTCATGAAATATGCAACCAACCTCTTTAGCATAGCATCTTTCAGACAACCCTATGTCCTTACTCCCAGAGAAAACTGTCTGAATAAGCTGAGAATTTCCCAATGTACTGGTTCCTTTTCACTTAACAACTTCATCCTCTATTTATCTCATTCCTCTCATGTTTTATAAGCATAAAGGCGATCTCAGGATATACCGTTCTTCTTATTTTCTTCAATGTTCATATCTTTACCAGCAATCATGACCATACGTACATTATCTAAGACCATAAAACCTTTCTTTTTATTTGGCTTCTAAGTAGAATGTCCTTTAACATCTATACGTATTTTAATTTTCAGCCACAATTTTAAATAAATTTTAATTCCAAAATTATTCCCCAAAAATGCTTTGAATTTCAAACTAATAAAGAATAATATTCTTGAGAAATAGTCAATTGAGAGAATCTGTTACTTTGCTTTAATAGGGTGTGTTTTGCTATTTTTTAGTTTCATTCATTAAATACAAAACTACCATTTTATGCCACATTCTTTTCCTGTATCAATAGTGGTAAGAACTATTGGTAAGATGAGAGTCACAAAGTTAATACTGAATGTGATTAAATCCCTGAATGTGAATTTAAAAGACACTGGCAAAGAAAGGGTAAGTATATAAAATGTCATGAAATTAAGTAGGGTAGAAAATAAATAAAAAGAAAGGATAGATAAAGTGTATTATATCAATAGAGTTAAATACAGAAAAAGAGAAACTAGAGAGATGTCAAACTGCGTGGTTCCACTGAGACCTTAGGGCAAGTGACTATAAGGCAGAGATGAGATTATTTAAAAGCAATATCAACATTGAGAGAAATGTAGCATAAATACAAGACAGTAAAGAAGCAGCCCTCTAAAAGAATAAAATAATTAATTCCATCTAAGTATAGAAGGTGATTGTAAACAGCAGAATCTAAAATTTTAAGAAAGTGAGTTGGCTAGGGAGGACCAATATCAAGTTACTGAAAAATTGCAGAAGAGAAATAGAAAGTAAGTGGGATGAAAAAAATCAAATGAGAAGAGGTTCACACAGACACTACATTGTTTACCTAAGAATCGATACACTTAGAGCTGCAACACCAAGGAGGTTCCTATAACAAAATAGTCCATCCTTTGTGATGTATTATATCAATACTGGCTAATTCTAAATTTAGAATATTAACAAAACAGAAGTTTGTCTGACAGGGATCTGTTATTGGATCAAAGCCCACAATGACACATTAATTGTGAAGCATAATTTTATATTAGAAAATAAAGTGTATCTGCTAATACTCAGCTAATTACTGAGTTGCCAATTATTGATTGAAATGCCCTATGGGCAATAATAAGAGACTTAGTACCAATATGCTATCATCATTCACTCAGTTTATTACAATAGTTTGAGCCTAGCCCAACTCATAATATGTCCTCATTTTTGTCATTTCAAGAACAATAGAGCACAGGATTACTTTATTTGAATTTTCTTATCCTTCTGTGCAATTCAGTTTTTAAAAGAAGTTGAAAAGAATTGAAACATCACATTTACATTATTAATATGTACAAATTTTAAAAATTAAAAAATCAAAAGTAATTTTTTCTAAAAGTGATCATTAGTCTGCTTAGGTTGGTATGAATACCACACATAGAACATCTTGTGTTATGGGGCACAACTTAAGAACAGACCAATCACCACTGAGAAGTCCAAATTTGAGAGTCTTTATTAAGCCTGCGGGCTGACTCACACAATGCCCCCCAAAATGGCTATTGGGTGAACAGCCCCGACCACAGGGTTGTAGGGATTTTTATACCAAAAATCACATCAATCTTAAGTGTCTGTTGCTATGATTCAAAATTACAAACTAATATCATGAGATCATCAACAGAGGGGGAAGTGGGTCAAAATGACCCTTACCTAGGTACAAATTAAAGAATGGTTACTAACATTCACACAATTACCGTTTACATGGTAGATTGGTTAAGAGCAATAGAAATCAAAAGAGAGCAATTTTTCATTACATAAGAATTGTCATTTTGTATTGCTAAACATGTCACACCAAGTAACTGATGATGGGTACAGAGGCAGGGTGTTCTTATGGGAGAAGCTTATTTCCTACATAATATGGAGTCTCAGAGCAAAATGGAGTCTGTTTAGTCATTCATTTCCTTTATAGTTTGGCTCATAACATTCTCAAGGAGCCAGATCTGTCAGCCCATCACACTTGAAGGACAGGTAGGTATTTTCTCACATCTCGGGAAGCTACATGACATGGAGGGCAAGGTTTCTGGTGAAGCTCCTCTCCCTGGCCAGCACATGACTGCATTTTCTGCATATGGCCTTTCCTATGTGAGCCCATGCTCCTGGTGTCTCTTTATTTTCTTATGTGATCTTCAGTCCTGCTGGATTAAGATCACATCCTTATGACCACTCTTAACTTTAATTACCTCTTTACAGGCCCTATCTCCTATTACATTCTTAATAGTGGCTAGGAATTCCATATATGAATGTGGGGAGACATAATTCAATTCATAACAATATAAGTAGCATACAAGATAGCAATTTTTGGTGTGCTAATGGCACTTGTGTTTTTAGTTGAGACAAACTTCCTTATATTAGAAATAAAATTAGTCTCTTGCTGACTGTCTGAATTAACAACAGATTTTTCCCCCAGCAAGTACATTCATTTCTTTAAAGCTTTCCTGTTAGTCTATGGACTATTAAACACACCTCCCTCAGTTATAGATATTATGAAAAGAATTCCATGCTAAATGAAATTGCATTCTATCTGAAAGAAGTGCCATCACCAAAAATGATCTGAGAAATGTATTTTCAGCATACAAAACAATTCTAAAACAATGACTTTTTTTTCCCTTTTACTTAGGTGATAATTCTGTTAGTTTAACTTTTTGCAAAGATGTCTGTTCGATTATAACAAAGAATTGTGTGAAGATGTTGATAAAAAAGTTCACAGGGACAAAAATAACTGAGTGAACTTTTATAATATCTGGAATCCTTTCTTTAGCATAATACCTCCTTTTTATTTCTGGAATTAGGAAAATCTTTGTGCAGATATAACTATGCAAATGTTATTGCATGGCTTCAGAAGGGCTTTCTTATATTTGCCGAGGTGGAATTTAGGCCTGAGGCATTCATCACCTCTGAGGTATAATCAGATTTCAATGTGGATTCCAGGAAGGGAGATGTCAGGAAGTCCAATAGGGTTATAAATGGTTCTGGAAACAGCAGGAGGAGAAGAAAGTTGCTGAATAGCCTGAAGGCCCGCTGAAGGCTTTAAGTAGTTTCATTTACAGAAGAATATCCTGAAACTAAAGCTACCATCAAAGTATTAAAATGATCATATTTTCCTATTTTTCTCTTCTACATTTTAATCTGCACCAGAGAAGCAATAATAAATACTTCTTAAGCCATGGAGCTTATAGGAAAATCTATAGGGAGCTTATTTTTAGAGTATCAAAGTATTGTTCCCTTGGCATAAAATATGCAAAAATCACTCTTCAGGGTAAACTATTAAGATTCATATATACTCTCTTACTAATGCTGGATTGTTTTCTATAATATCCTCTAAAATGTAGCTATTATGTCTAATTTAAATTCTGCAACTTTCCTCCCTGCTTCATAAATATTGGTAGGTGCAGCAAATAGTGAATAACAGTTTTTACATCTCCCTTTTTCTTTCAAACTAGGATCTTTGTATATTTCAATTCCCCAGTTCTACTGAACAGAATAATATAAACCTTTTTCACAGAAGACTTGGAATTTCGTCTTTCATAGGGAAAAATATTTGCTTTGCAATTCTATAAGACTCCTAATTGAAGCCCCTGATAACACTAAAATAAGTCAGAGAACAAGGTTATCTGATGTTTTGAGTAATACTGTACTTTCCATGTTTATTACGATTTTGAATAATTTAATTTATTTTATTTGTTACATTAGAAGTTCTGGTATCAGAGCTTAATGACTTGCTTCCATTTACTATAAAAAATACATAAGACAGGGTTGGGAATATGGGGCTGGGGTTGTGGCTCAGTGGTAAAGTGCTTGCCTAGCATGTGTGAGGCCCTGAGTTTGATTCCCAGCATCACCAATTAAAGAAAAAAAAAAAAAAATAGGAAAAGGAAAGGTTTGAGAATAATGAATTTCTGAGGTTTTTTTGTATACAGATATTTATTCAATTTTAAAAGAAAATGAAGACTTTAGACAAAGCTTTGCCTGATAACAAAGCACATCTGTTCAGCTTTAAACCAAATTCCAAGAGTAGCTGACTTCTACATTTTAGCAGCCGGCAGGAGCACTCTCAAAGAGCTCTACTGACATTCCTATTTTCTCATCCCGTATACTATAAAACAAAACCAATCTAGACTCCTTGATAAACTTTATGTGGTTATTGAGTTTTACAAATGGTTTCCCTATATTCCTATATCCTGTCTATTCTGAGTAAGGTTGAAGCATGTCTCTGTAATTGAGGTCTTATTCTTAGGAATATTCAAATCAATGAAATCTGGGCCTTTATATGGCTTGGATATTAGTTTACAGCATGGTATTAAGGACTGGGGCCCACCAGGAAAAGGAATGACACCTTATGGAAGAACTATTTGGTGACAAAGAAGAATTCATTTCTTTATTCATGTATTCATTCACAATAATTATTTAGTAACTTTATGTGCCAAGCAATATTCCAGATTCTAACATACAGTAAAAAACAGATAAAACCCTACCTTCTTGGACCTTAGACTCTAGTAAGAGGAGATATACTTAATGAATACGTTACATTAGTTGGGGAATGTATGATATTTTAAAAAATCATGAAAATGTACCAAAGTATAAACTTATTACTGCAGCAGATGCAAAAATGATAATGAGAAAAGAATTAAAGTACACTGATACAGTAAAGCACTCAACTTCTAAGATAAACCAGAGAAAGAAAACAACAATACTCCAAACAACTAGAGGAAAATTAGCAAAATGACATAGTAAATCTTTACATATCAGTAATAACCTTTAATATAAATGAATTAAAAGATAGAAATTGTATAAATGAATAAAAATAAAAAATATGCTGCCTATAAGAAACTCACTTCATTAGGAAAGATACATACAAACTGAACGAGAAGAGATGGAAAAAGATATTACATGCAAATAGAAACAAAAAGTAAGCAAGGTAGCTATGCTTACAACAGACAAAATAGACTTTCAGTCAAAATTGTAAGAAGAAACAAAAAGGTCATTATATAATGATGGAGAGATCAACTTAAGAAAAGCATATAACAATTATATCTGTATATACACACAATGCCAGAACCCAATCTTTTAGAGCAAATCTTATTTGATCAACACAGAGAGAAATTTCAATAAAACAATGATGGGAAATGTCATCACCACATTTTTATCAATGGATTCATCATCCAGATTTAAAAAAAAAAACAGGGAAACATTAAATAAACTTCATTATAGATCAGATGAACTTGAGTCCCTTTCAGAACATTTTATCCAATAACTAAAGAAATTACATTCTCATCATCAGTAAATGGAATATTTTCTAGGATAGTCTATATATTAGGTAATAAAACAAATGTCCCCAAATCCAAAGACGTAAATTATATCATTTATCTTTTTGTGTCATAGTGAAATGAAATGGAAAAATCAATAACAAAAAAACTTCAGTAAATATACAGATACATGAAAATTAAACATGATATTGAACAAAAAAATGAGTCATTGAAGAATTCAAAAAGAAATTCTAAAAATTTCTTGAAATAAGTGAAAATGGAAACCCAAAATATCAAAATTTCTAAAAAACAGAAAATATTGTGCAAAGGGGAAAATTAAAAGCTATACATGTGTACATAAAAATAATGAAATAATTTCAAGTAAACAACCTAACTACACATCACAGGGTCAAAGAAAAACAAGAACAAACCAAGCCCCCAAACTGGTAGAATGAAATAAATAAGAAGATGAGAGCAGAAATAAATAAACATAAACTTTTAACAAGTACAAAAGGTCAGTTGAAGACAAAATAGGAATTTTTTTTTTAAATGACAAGCTACTAAAACAAACCATGAAAAAAACAGGATACCCAAGTAAAGACCCAAGTAAATAAAATCAGTTATGAAGGAGACATTACAACAGATATCACAGAAATTCAAAGGCTCCATTATGAATTATTTTGAACAACTATACACCACCAAATGAGAAACCATATAATAGAGAAATATGAGATATAGACACATACAGTCTATTAAAATTGAACCATGAAGACCCAAAATCTGAACAGAGTGAATGATGCTATTGAGGAAGCAATAAGAAGCCTTCCAATAAAGAAAGGGCAGGACTAATGGTTTCATTGCTGAATTTTACCAAATCTTTAAAGAAAAATATCAGTACTTCTCAAAATATTTCAAAACATTTAAAGGGAGGAGACTCTTCCAACTCATTCTGTATGGCAGCATTACCATACTACCAAAACCAGACAAGGACAGAACCACAAAAAATGAATAAAAAAGTTCGACTATAGTCCAATATCCCTGATGCACATAGATGTGGAAATCTTCAACAGAATATGAACATGAAAAAATATACACCTTGATCAAGTGGGATTTTTCCCAGAAATGAAGGAAAGATAGCTCACTGTATACAAATGAATGTAATATAAAACATCAACAGAATGAAGGTCCAAGATCACATGGCCATCTCAATAGATGCAAAGAAGTAAGTGTTCAACAAATTTCAACATCACTTTATATACAATATTCTGGAGAAAGTGCATATGAAATCTGTATATGACCAACTCACATGTGACATCACACTGAACAGATAAGTATAGTGTTTCTTCTAAGACCTGTTCCATATTCACCATTTTTATTCAACATAGTAATAGAGTGTTAGAGCAGTTAGGCAAGAGAAGAAATAAAAGGCCCGCACACAGAGAAAAAGTTAAAAATACCCCTGTTTGCAAGTGACACCCACACACAAACACCCCCACACACATATCTGTGTGTATGTATATATCTATACCTGTACCCATGTAATCTTTAAATATTATTAAGAGCAGATAAATGTATTTTGTAAAGTTGTAGGTTATAAAATCAACATACAAAACTCAGTAGCATTTTTATACACCAGTAATGAACTTGCTGAGAAAGAAATCATGAAAACAATCCCATTCATGATATCTTCAAAAATTAAAATTCCTAGCAATACATTTAACTCAGGAAATGAATTTTTCTACAATGAGAATTTTGAAGAAGGCATTAAAAAATGTAAACTCCTCATGTTCGTGAATTGGAAGAGGTAATATTGTTAAAATGTTTACACTGTCAAAAGCCATTTAAAGATTTCAGAGCAATCTCCATCACACTGTCAGTGTAGTTCTTAATAGAATCCGAACAAAACAATCCTAAAAATCCGTATGGAAGCAAATTATGAACGTCAAATAGCAAAAACGTTTTTGAGCAGAAGAAATGAAAAATGAAACATCACAATATCTGATCTCAAGTCATATTACAGGGCTATGGCTATAATAACCAAGAAAGCATAGTACTGGAACATAAACCAAAACCTAGACAAATGGAAAAGAATGGAGATCCCAGAAATAAAGCTATATTTGTAGAGTCAACTGGTTCTCTACAGAGGCACCAAAATACACATTCGATGAATGATAGTGTCTTTAATAAATTGTTCTCAGAAAACAGGATGTTTATTTGCAGGAGAATAAAACAGCCTCGATCTCTAATTTTATACAAAAGCAACTCAAAATAAATCAAATCAAAGACCTGAATCCAAGATCTAAAACTCTGAAAGTGGTAGAAACAAACATAGGCAAAATTCTTCAGGACTGATTTGATGTTGCATCCATGTGTTGAACTACCACACAGTACCCCACAAATACATACAGTTATTATATATGCTAATTTAAAAACTTAAAAACTCTCAACAGAAAACTTATGGCAAAAGGAGAGGTATAAAGAAAACACTTCACTATTGAATAAGTATTAAACCAGAGTGGAAAACACAATAAAGTCAATCTGCTAAGAGTTTGCAATTACAGAAATTGTCCCTTCTTATATAGACAAGCAGATACAGCACCTTACACACATTTTCTCAAGAGAAGCGGTAATAAGTCCTCAAGTAAGAGGACTTGACAGCACTATTTGTCACATATAGTTTATTTTAAATCCCCCAGCAAATTGGGGTGGTCATCTGTGTTTAGTAATTGTGTTTATTCCAAGGAAAAATAAGCTTCTCAAATCCTTATGATGAAAGATCGATTTGAAACATTGAGGAGAGAGACCTGCCTGCTTGCCTTCGGTTTCTATCTCCCCATAGAAACTGCAGGTAAGTGCTCTATCTTTTTTGATGATTGCATTTCAAAGAGATGGTTCTTAGGTACTTAAGAAAAACATTCCTGAGTGTTAAAGCTGACAAGAGGCTAATTTGTTTTGTTAAAGAATATTTACATATCAAAGAGAAAGAAAATCACAAGTTTTCTAAAGTTAATGCTCTAAGAAAAAGAAGCAGGAAGGTATTTCGTATTTCTGCTTATCTCCAACAAGGAGATTTTAAGACTCTCAGTTTTCATTTATTTTCGCACTTATAATTTCTTCTTTGTGTTACTATAAAATAGGTATTAACATTATAATTTGCTAATCAACTCCACTCCTAGTTCTAACTTTCTCTGGGAAAGTTTCGGGTACCCAGTAAATCCAATGACATTTGAAGCAACAACAAGAATACTTCAGTGTTCCTTAGGAGTTTGTACTACTTCCTTAGGAGTTTGTAGCAAAATGAATTTATTTTTTCATAATTTTTTTTTATTTCAGGGTCTTTTTTTTCTTGACACCAATGAAAGATCTATAGCCTCCCCACCAGAAGACATTAAGGCTGAGATAAAAAAAAAAAAAAAAAAAAAAAAAAAAAAAAAAAAAAAAAAGTTTTGTCACTAAAACAATTTTATCAATGTTATCTATATTGTAACAATGTGTTGGAATTGAAAGAAAGATATTGCCTTTACAGATATTGAATTTCTTTTTTTATTTTCTTTTTCTTTTCAAGGAGAGAAAAGTGTTGGAGTAGGCTACCATGACAATATCCAAAGGTGAAAAATCAAAAAGGTAATACAACAGTCCCATCTGTTTCTCAATGTAATTTCCAGTTGTTGTTTCTACTCACAGCTATTAATTGGCAATTATCATTGAAGTAAGAATGTGGCCAGATGTGGAACCTCTGTCCACCTGAGACAACACTTTTCAAATTGTCTGCTTCATAGGGAAGATTAAACTCTTCTATTATGTATCAAATGACCCCTGTACCAAATATCTGTGGTTATGGGAACATATATGAAAGAAAAGAGACATAACCATAAGATACAACATGTGGTGAAAGACAGCCAACTTTCTAACCTTAATTATTTCAAACATTATTAGCCAGATGAATCAAAGCACTTTCCCACACTGGCTGGGCATCACTCTGTTTGGGATACTCTAGAAAGTCTGCAGAAAGTTCCTTCATTTCAACACAATTCACCTGCCATCTCAGCCTACATTTCTTTTTTTTTTAATTTTAATTAAAAATTATAAATTTACATAGGGCAATCTTGTTTGATTCATTCTGTTATTTTTTTCCCTTCCCCCCACCCCTCCCAACCCTCTTTTCCCTCTATACAGTCCTTCCTTCCTCCATTCTTACCATCCTCCTTATCCCTAACCCTAAACCTAACCCTAACCCTAAGGCTAACCTGACCTCTCCCCCCTTATATGTCCTCATCCGCTTATCAGCGAGATCATTCGCCCTTTAGTTTTTTGAGATTGGCTTATCTCACTTAGCATGATATCCTCCAATTTCATCCATTTGCCTGCAAATGCCATAATTTTATCATTCTTCATGGCGAAGTAATATTCCATTGTATATATATGCCACAGTTTCTTTATCCATTCATCAACTGAAGGGCATCTAGGTTGGTTCCACAATCTGGCTATAGTGAATTGAGCTGCTATGAACATTGATGTGGCTGTATTTCTGTAGTATGCTGATTTTAAGTCCTTTGGGTATAGGCCAAGGAGTGGGATAGCTGGGTCAAATGGTGGTTCCATTACAACCTTTCTGAGAAATCTCCATACTGCTTTCCAGAGTGGCTGCACTAATTTGCAACCCCACCAGCAATGTATGAGTGTACCTTTTTCCCCACATCCTGGCCAACACCTATTGTTGCTTGTGTTCTTGATAATTGCCATTCTAATTGGGGTGAGATGAAATCTTAGGGTAGTTTTGATTTGCATTTCTCTTATTACTAGAGATGTTGAACATTTTTTCATATATCTGTTGATTGCTTGTACATCATCTTCTGTGAAGTGCCTGTTCATTTCCTTAGCCCATTTGTTGATTGGATTATTTGTATTCTTGGTGTAGAGTTTTTTGAGTTCTTTATAGATTCTGGAAATTAGCGCTCTATCTGAAGTATGAGTGGCAAAGATATTCTCCCACTCTGTATCAGCCTACATTTCTTACCACCCAACTCCAACTCCTTTTCTGCCCCTGTGGCAGCCACACTGGCCTCATTCTAGTAATTCAGTGGTTATTCCCCAGACTCTGTGACTTCACACTTATTTTTTGTTCAGTCTAGAAAATTCAATGGTCCCCTCACCCCAGATATCCACTCCTAGAGCTCACGATTTTCCTTGGGTTAGGTTCCCCCTGTCTTGTTTTAGCACAGAGCCTTTGGTGGACTGCCTTGTGCAAGAAGGTTCTTCTCCTTCACCAGACCTTCTCCCATAACCATTTACCCTGTGGTGCAGCCCCTCCTGGCTCTGAGACAACACTGATATCTGTAAGGACAAAAGAGTTGAGGCCACAATGAATCACTTTCTTTCTGCAACCTGTTCTAAACCCTCCTCTACTCCTGTTATATGGAGGCTCAATGGATTTGAACCTAAAATCTCCCTTACCCCCACCTTTTCTGCTGATGCTGTGATTTCAGCCTCCCAGGCTGTGGAGGGCATCCTGATGCCCTAACACTGGCTGCTTTCCATCTTCTACCCCAGCCAGCAATGCACACAGGTCTCAGCCTCAAGAATTAAATCCCTTTGAAGGCAAAGACTGAAAACTTTCTTTAAATCCTAGGTCATTGCTAACAAATTGCCTGAAACATAAAGTGCACTGTTATGGTTTGGATATGAAGGGTCCCCCAAAAGCTCATGTGTGAGACAATGTAAGAAGGTTTATAAGTGAAGTGATTGGGTCTTAACCCAAAAGTGAATTAATCCCATAATGGGGATTGACTCAGTGGTAACTGAAGGTGGGTATGGTGTGGCAGGAGGAGGTGACATCCTGGGGGCATGCTTTTGGAGTATATATTTTGTATATAGAGTGTGATCTCTTTCTCTGCTTCCTGATCATGTGAGATGCTTTCCTCCACCACACTCTTCCACCATGATGTTCAGCCTAACTGCCAACCCTGAGCAATGGAATCGGCTCTCTAAGGACTGAGATCTCTGAAGCCATGGGCCCCAGGACACTTTTTCTCCTCTACAATTATTCTGTCACAGTCTTTTAGTCACAGCAGAGAAAAACCTGATTAAAACATCAATCAGTATGTGATCCTAGGGGCAGAGTTCCTGTCCTGGGGGAGCCGAGGCTGAGGTAGACCGGAGGACTCGCTCTTTTCTAACCACAGGTGTCTTCTACGATTAAAATTTTCTTATTTTTTATAAAGCATTTTTCATTTTAAGCTTTATTAAGTAGCAACTGGTAACTGTATGTAAAACCACACATGCACATATTTAACAGGTGCCTGTCAATGAATGTGGACATAGGCACAAGCCCAGGATGCCACCACCACAGCCAGGGTTCCTAACATATCTGTCGTCTCCCAAAATGTCTTGGCATTTTTTGTTTGCTTGTCTGTTTTGTGGCAAGAAGCCCTAACATGACCTCTGTCAGCTGGACGTATTTGAAGGCACACCACACATGCTGTTACCCATGGGAACCCCGCCGCACAGCTGATCTTCCAGACCCCTTCCTGAGTAGAGGCTCCACAAAGTTCCTCTGTGTGGATTTTGTCCCATGTTCTTCTCAGCAGGGTTCTCTACTCTCCCATCTTTCCAAATACTGAATGCTATTTTCCTTAGTGACGGCCCACCAGCTGCAAGACTAACAGGGGATTCTCTACCTTGATGACTTTCTTCTTCCTCATTAAAATAGAAAGAACATAACAAGGTTTGCTGGTGCTTTAGTCTTTTGCCTATTTCCTCAAGGCTGCCATTGCTTTCCACCACAGTCACAGAGAAGCTCAGAGACATAAAAATATCTGGGAAGGTGACCAGAGGCACAGACACCTTCTTGATGAGCTAGCAACCTCATTTCTCAGATGGAAACTAGAGGCCCCACGGGACAGTGCTTTTCTCGCCAGATCCAAGACCGTGGCTCGCCAGCATACCTTTCCCTCCAGGGTGCAAGGTACCCTGTCCCTTCATGGCCTTAACATGCCACTTTGATATTTAAGGTAGAAATGGCAATTTATCTGAACTCAAAAGGAATCAGCACAAGTTTCTTAATCATCTGAGGAACAGTGAAGAAAAGCATATTAATAACATGGGGATCTGGTGGCTTTCAATAGAATTGCAGTGGCCAAGCATTCTGAATCTCACCCAGGTGGATGTGAGGGAATGGAAAGCTGTGCACTGGTAGCTTCTAGTGGGCTTCTTTATAAGGGCTCTGCACAAGGTCACAGCCTGCCACCCAGACAGGAGCCTTACCACAGATGCACACTGGAGACAGGTGTTAAGCAGATTTGTTAAGAGACAGAGAGGGGCAACCAGCACAAATGCAGCATCTCAGACTCCGCATTGCACTTCTGAGGAGCAAATCCACAGGAGCGCTAGGGACTCACAAGGGACAGGGAGGCATCCTAAGGACACAAAGATGGACTCTAGTATCTTATGGGCATTCTGTGTTCTACGTTCAGAAATATCATATCAAACTCCCTCGTAACCTTTAATTGGGGTAATTAATCTTTCTCCCCTTTTGTCAGCATATGATCCCATTTGCAAGCTTTAGCAGCATTTTAATAATTAAAGCATTTTCATAATTATCAAGAGTTAATCATTACATTTTGGGCAAAGCACAGCATTTTGGATCATTCAGCCTGGGGAAGAGGTTGACTATATGGAAAAATAATGGCAAATGACTCCTGTTCAGCAGGAAAAAAAAATGCACTAAATAATTAACTATAAAATGTTACATATTTATTCACAGAGCCTAGGCTGGTAAAATGAATTTTTATAATGTACAACACTTAATATTAAAATGTTTTGAAAATACTTCAAAATGAGTTTTTTGACTTTCCCAGAAAACTTAGAATTTTGACAGTGGAATTTATTGTCCCTTACCAAAGATAAATTGGGGTTTGCAAACCTATTTTAAAACCTATTTGAGAATATTGGGGTATTCGGATTCTTCTTACATAACAGTATACAGATGACCTAACCCTCTATTTTCTAATAATACATTATTGTGCTTCTATATAAGAAATCCTTTTGATTTACAGCTAATTTTCTGTACAGGGCCCTTCCTTGTTTGAGATTATTCTGTTCAGCTGCAGGATTTGTTTTCTTTCTTTTTCCTTTTCCCCTTTTTGAACATTGTCACAGTAGCCAGGCCCAACATAGTTCATGCAATGGGAAGAGTGAGATGAAAGAGGTTGGATATCTGAAAAGACAATATTTTTTCAATTCAAATGAATTATTAGTCTGTAGGTAACACTCATAAAGTTGCTTTGGGACAGAAAGTTATCTTAACCTCAAAGTCTTCCCTGGGAGGGGGGAAAACTCTAAAGGTCTTGTTTACTCCAGAAAGGCAAAATTACTTAAATAACAAAAATTTCTTATGAAATTTATTTTTTACTGGAGCACTAAAGCATAAAAATTGTACATACTAATGGAGATCATGTGATGTTTTTATACATGTATATATTGTTTAATGTGTAAATCAATTTAAATGTAGCTCTCTCTTCTAATAACAATAATCGTTGGGGAGGACTTGGGGAGAAGGTACATTCATACCGTGCTGGTGGGACTGCAAATTGGTGCAAACATTATGGAAAGCAGTATGGAGATTCTTCAGAACACTTGGAATGGAACCATGATTTGACCCAGCTATCCCACTCCTCGGTTTATTCCCAAAGGACTTAAAATCAGCACACCACAGTGATGCAGCCACATCAATGTTTATAGCAGCTCATTCACAATAGCTGAACTACAGAATCAACCTAGATGCCCTTTAGCAGATGAATGGATAAAGAAAATGTGACATATATACACAATGTAATATTACTCAACCTTAAGAGATATAATTATGGCATTTTCAGGTAAATGGATGGAGGTGGAGAATATCATGCCAAGCAAAATAAGCCAATCCCCAAAAAAACGAAGACTGAAATTTTTCTCTGATATATTAATTCACAGTAAGAGTGGGGTGGGAGACTAGGAAAAAATACAGGTACTTTGGATGAGGCAGATGGGAGTGAAGGGAGGGAGGGGGTGTGGTTGTAGGAAGGATAGTAGAATGAATCAGACATTATTACTCTATGTGCTTGTATAATTACATGACTGGTGTGATTGTACATTATGTACAACCAGAAGAATAAGAAGTTATACTCCGTTTATGTATGATGTGTCAAAATGTGTTTTACTATCATGTATAACTAATTAGAACTAATAAGAAAATGAAAAAAATCTAAAATCTTTTTTTCTAGGTTTTTCAAATGTAAAGTATGTTATTATTCTCTCTAGGCATCCACTGTGCACATGACACCAGAACTTCTTCCTCCTACCTGGCTGGAACTTGGTAGCCATTGCTCCAACTTTCCCTGTCCTACCCTCCCTCCTATGCTCCCCAGCCTCTTCCCATGATTCTATTATCAACTCCCGAGATCAACTTAAGATTCTACCTATGAATGAGACCATGTGGTGCCTCTCTTTCTATGTCTGGATTATTTCACTTAAAAGAATGGTCTCCAGTTCTCTCCAAGTTGCCACAAATGACAGGATTTCATTCTTTTTATGGCTGAATAGTATTTCATTCTGTATATGCACCCTATTTCTTTATCCATTCATTAATTGATGGAAAAATAGGTCCTTTCCATGTCTCAGCTATTGTGAATAGTGCTTCATTGAACACAGAAGTGCAGAAATCTCTTTTAAGTATACATTTTATTTACTTTGGGCATATACCCGGTAGTGGGAATTTGAATCATAGGGTTGTTATATATTTAATATATTTTTAAATGCCATGCTATTTTCCATAATGGCTGCATTAATTTATACTCCCACCAAGTGTGTGCACGTGTTCCCTTTTTTCCACATTCATGCCAGTACTTGCTATCTTTGATCTTTTTGTTGATGGACATTCTTACTTGAGTGAGGTGATAACTCATTATGATTTTGATTTGCATTTCCTTCCTGATTAGTCATACAGAACATTTCTTATACATCTGTTGCCCATCTTATGAAGGTCTTAGTCCCCACAATATTTAAGGAACTCAAAGTATTAGCAAAACAAAAACTAATTTGAAAATGGCAGCTGGGCATGGCGACAAAACCGGTCACCCCAGAAATCCCACAGAGACTGAGCAGGAGAATTGCAAGTTCAAGGCCAGTCTTAGCAACCTAGTGAGGTCCTAAGCAACTTACACCCTGTCTCAAAATTTAAAAAAAAAATTAAACTAGGGTTGAAAAAATATGGTCAAGACACAAATAGGCATTTCTCAAAAGATTCATTACTATAAAAATTCCAAATACAGAATGTCTGAAATAATTGTATAAAATTAAAAATTAAAATGAATTGTTATTTTAATTCACTTGGTATTAAAAGGAGAAGGAACTCCCCCAAATTGGATAACTTCATATAAGAAATATATTACAAAGAATGTTTTAAAAACTAAAGATTTTATTTTATGTTATGACACTCGACATCTGGTGTCTGACATTTTACAGGGTAATGTTTAAGAATTATTTCTGTTGCAGGGCATTAAACTCAGGAATTCATGCACACTAGGCAAGTACTGTATAACTGAGTTACATCCCCAGCCCAGATATTTTCCTTTTGGAAAAGGAAGAGGATGGATTGGATCATATAGGTCCACTATGAAAACATTCAATTATCTTTGGATCTTTTTCTAATCCTATGTTATTATCTGAAGGTATATGAAACTTTAAACATAGGTAAATAGATACATAAAGAGGGCAACCTTCGTGTGCCTTTCTAGTGATAATTTATGTAAAGTTAGTGATCTTTCATTATACTCAAGTATTCTGAAAATATGCTGTATATTGCAAGTTGTTTTAAATCTAGCAGAAGGGACTTAGTTGTTACTTGATTATTGAAAATAGAGTTGGATTCCAACTCTGGACCAAAAGGTAACAAAATCAGCCTGGCAAAGACGGGTCTGCATTTTGTGTTCATTGCAGCATTATTCATAGCAGCCAAAATTGGAAATCAACAAATGGGTCCATTGAAGGATCAATTGATGAAGAAATGTGGTATTACCCAGAGCTGAATACTACTCAGCTTTATAACAGAAGGGAGTCATTTGTGATAGCATGGATGGATCTGGAGGACATTATGATAAGTGAAATAAGTCAGACAGAAAAACAAATAGCCCATGTTCTCATAAGTGGAAACTAAAACATTGAACTAATAGAATCTGAGGGTGGAATGGTGGCTAATGGGGATGCAGAGAGTGGAATTAGGACATGCTGGTCAAAGGATGGCATATTTCAGTTATATAGACGGAATGTATTCAAGACACCTATTGTACAGCATAATGACTATAGTTGATAACAACTTATGCTATACTTGAAAACTGCTAAGAGAACAGATATTAAAGTGTTCTCATCACACACAAAAGCATAAGTGTATGAGGTAATGTGATTATTAGCTCCATTAAATCATTTTACAAAGTGTACAAATTTCAGATTATCATGTGCATGATAAAAACATACAATTTTCAATTGTCAACAATACAGTTAATGTATTAAAAATAAAATCAGTTGTTTTCATCTATATCTTACATATTTATTCCCAATCTTGTGTGGAATGGTAATAGGGCAACATAGTAGAAATTACCACTCTGGTTGGTCATGACTTCCCTCCAGTCATGATTCTATCATCCCAGCAAAGCATCAAGCAGCCATTCTCCTTCAGATTAATAGCATGTATGCTCTCAGAAATTGAGACACATATTAAATAAACCTGAAAAACCTTGTACTTTTAATAAAAAATTATATAAAATCATATATTTTTACTCTCTCCTTGAAAGTTGATAAATCTATATGCTAGGGTAGAAGTTGGATAGAATTAAAATCGCTCTCCAAAATCTTTCAGATTCTGCTATAATCTAGTTTTACTCCAAAACAAAATATAATTGACCCCTAGATTCAAAATGAATTTTTTGTCCATAAGAGAAGAGAGGCTTGACAGAAAATCTGTTATTTAAACTTTTTATTAGATTAGATATTGAGAGTTCAGCATGTCCTCGGGGCCCTAGCACATTCTACTTGATACATCTCATGAAAATCACAGGATATCAACCTGATTACCTGAATTTCCATAAAAAGACATAAAATCAGATCAACAGAAAGCATAAAGACATTCAATAAGGTAGGGACAAATTTTGGAAGAGTTTATATTCTTGTATCTTTTCTTACATGAAAATATTCTGTTGGCAGCCATTTTAGGAATCCATGTATAATTAATTCACAGAAATATGAATCCCTTAATGTCATTAGAGAATGAAGAAACATGCACACACACAAAAGTTCACAATACTATATGAAAACTATTTTCGAATGAAAAAGATAATATTTCAGTCTGATACTTTAGTACCAGGTGAACTCTGTAGGACTGAAATTAGAATGTGATATGAGACAACAAGAGCATACTAATTTGAATAAGATTGTCAAGTGTGAAATATGAGCCACTCTCATACTGAGCATGGCCTGCTTTATTTTCTTTTCTATCAAGGCCTATAGAAGGATTCCTCTGAACCCATAAAATGAGATCAAAACCAAAATCATTCTTCTACCTTTCCCATTAGAAACAAAGTTAAACTAGTTTTTTTCTTTGATTCTGCACTAAACATTTGACATGTGATACAGTGGTTTAGATTTGTTTTGAATGTTCATATTTATTTATTTATTTTAAATTGACAATAAATCTTACCATTTATAATAAATAACACGTAGTTTTGCATTGTGTGTGTGTATATACATATACACGCATGTTGGGAAATGATTAAATCTGGCTAATTAACATAGATATTACCTCATATAATTGTAATTTTTGTGGGGACAACATTTATCCATTGTATTAGCATTTTTAAAAATACAATACATTGTAATTAAATATAGTCACCTTGTTTGCTGCACAATGGATTTCTTTAACTATTCTTCCAATTAATATGTAGTTTAGTATCTTTTGACCAGTCTTGCCTACTACTTCAGTCTATGGTAACCACCATCCATTCTTTATTTCTGAGATTTTTTTTTCACATGGATGTTATGTGAGGGTTAGGTCTAGAGTGCAAAATATCAGAGTGAATCTAATGAGAATGATTCACCCCTGAAGAGGCAATGCCCCTGATGTTTAGACATGGGAAATTGAGATTGGCAGTTTCATTACTTACCTTGGGAATTTTTGTCCTTTCAACTAGCAATTAATTTTGTTATTATTTTGTCTAAATTATGCTTATTTTTCTCCTAAAGAGGGCATATAAGACCTCTCTAGGCAGATAATTACGATAGCTCCTGGGCAAGGATTGATTTGCTTTCTTGTTTACTCTCTGTTAAATAAAAATTGGAAGAAGTCATTATTCTGGACTAAACTCCTTTACTAGACCCCCACAGATTAGAGTGAAAATAAAAATGCCTTCACTCAAAAAAAAAAAAAAAAAAAAAAAAAAAACAGTCACTCTGTCACTCATAGCAAAGTTCCACATCAGCAAACTGAGAATAAGTTGCTATTGGACCTTCTAAGAAATCAAGAGAATAAGATGTTAACAGCTGAAAGAGCCAGTTTCAATTGCCATTGAACTGAAGTCCCTTCTGCTTAATGTTTGCAGAAAAGTAACGTGAAGTAACTAGATGTTTAGTTATTTCACTATTGCTCTATTTCTTTTTTCTTGTATTACAAGAAAAGCAACTTTAAAATAATCAATCTGGTTTTAATTCTTTATTTCAGCTTTCTTAGCCTTTGTGTCTATAAAATCAAATTCCCCCACTGGGATGATTGAAGCATTCTATTTGGTAGAATAAGTGGTTATATGATGATCAAATCTCAAAACCAGGTAAGAATTTTATTGGGGAGTATTTTATATACTTTTAATTGGTATATTATAATTGTACATAATACTGGAATTCATTATGCTATATTTATACATCAATCTTATTCCTTAGTACCTTCCCTTACTTCCTTTTACCTCCCCTGACTCAATTGCTCTATGATACAATCTCCCATGTATTATTATTGTTTTCCTCCAAGAATTATAACATATATATGCTGGATCTATTGTGGTATATTTGTACATAGACACATTCTCCAGTATTTGCCTATGCCTTCCCTTCATCCCTCCCCTGAATACTCTTCTACTCTATTGGTTGTCTCCTCCCTAGTTTAGTAAGATCCCTTTTTTTCCTTTCATTTTTCTCTCTCTCTCTCTCTCTCATTCAATAAATGAGAGAAAACATTCAAATTTTGACTTTCTGAGTCTGGCTTGTTTTTCCTAGCATGATATCCTCCATTTCCATCCATATACCAGCAAATGACATAGTTTCATTATTCTTTGTGGCTGAGTGCACACACATACCACAATTTCTTTATCCTTTTATCTATTGACAGACACCTAAGCTGGTTTCATAACTTGGTTATTGTGAAATGGGCTGCCATAAACATTGGTATGTATCACTATAGTATACTATGTTAATCAGCTTTTTATCACAGTGACCAAAATTCCTGACAAGAACAACTTAGAGAAGGAAACATTTATTTTGGCTGGTGGTTTTAGAGGTTTCAGTCCCTGGTGGGCTGACTCCATCACTCTGGTCATAAATGAGGCAGAAAATCATGGCAGAAAGGTATGGTGAAGGAAAGCTATCTGCTCTCAGCAACCAAGAAGCAGAGAGAGCAAGCAAGGAGACAGGGACAAGATACACCATCCCCAAGTTCATGCCTTTGGTAACTTGTTTTCTATAGCCACACCCTGTTTGCCTGTAGTTTTTCCCAGTAGAGTGGGTCTTTCAATTATTAATCCATCAAGTGAATTAATCCCCTGATTGGGTTCTAGCTCTTACAGTCATTTCACTTCAAAACATTCCTGCATGGACTAATATGCATTTTTGGGAGACGTCAAGTGTCCAAGTCACAACATTGATGATTTTTGGTTTCTTTGTTGTTTGTTGTTTGGATAAATATCAAGGAGTTGTAGAGTTGAGTCATTTGGTGTTTCCATTCCTTGTCTTTTGAGGAATTTCCACACTGTTTTCCAAAGTGGTTCCAAAATGGTTACATTAATGTGCAGTAAGTATATCATTGTACCCACATTCCTGCCATCAGTTCCTGTTATCTGTATTCTTTTTGGTCATTGTTCTCACTGGAGTGAGATGAAATCTTGGTGTAGCTTTGATATGCATATCCCTGATTGGTAAGGATGTTGAGCATTTTTTCACGTATTTGTTGGTCATTCATATTTCTTATTTTGAGAAATTCTGTTTAGATCATTTGCCATTTATTGATTGGATTTTTAAAAATATATTTCTTATTCATCTTTTAAATTTTACAGACTGCATTCTGATTCATTGTACACAAATGGGTTTTTTTTTAAATGGTAAGTTTAAAATTATTTTTAATATTCTGAATATCAATTCTACTTTGGAAGATCAGCTGGCAAATATTTTCTCCCATTCTGTAGGCCCTCTCTTTACACTCCTAATTGTTTTCTCTGCTATTCAGAAGCTTTTAATTTGATGCCATTCCACCTACTGATTCTTGGTGTTATTCTTTGAGCTTTGGACCTCTTATTAAGGAAGTTGATATCTGTGCCAATGTGTTGATGTCTGTGCCAATGTGAGTCTATGCTTTCTTTTAGCTGTTGCAGTGATCTCTGATCTAAATCCTAGGCTTTTGGTCCACTTTCAGTTGACTTTTGTGCAGGGAGAGAAATAGAGATCAAATTCCATTCTTCTGCATATGGATATCCAGTTTTCTTAGTATCACTTGTTATAACGGTCATCTTCTGTCCAATGTATGTTTTGGCAACTTTGTGAAGGATAGATGATTGTATGTGGACTTGTTTCTGGGTCTTTTACATCAGTCTTCATATCTGCTTTTTGTGCCAATACCATGCTGTTTTGTTACCATAGCTCTGTAGTATAATATGGGATTGGATGTTGAGATGCCCCAGTATTGCTCTTACTATTCAGAATTCCTTTGACTATTCCAGGTCTTTTAATATTCCATATGGATTTTAGGACTGCTTTTTTTTTTTCTCTGTGAAGAATATAATTGGTATTTTGATGGGGATTGCATTGAATCTGTGGATCACTTTTGGTAATACGGTCATTTTGAAAATATTAATTTTGTCTATCCATAAACACTTGAGGTCTTCTCATTTTCTATAAATAAGATAAATAAGCTCTTTAACTGAATTTATTATAATTTTTTACTCACATCTAAGAACACTTTAAGTATATTTATTTATTGTAACCTCTGACTTTATGTTAGGTTAAAAATATATTTATAAATATTTCTTTTCACATGACATACTTTTTCGAAATTTCAGCAAGTCTGGCTTAGTGAAGGTCATTTTCTGATCAAGAAAGAGGGAATCATATAAATATGCTTGAGATGCAGGCCACAAACAGGATTTCAAATGTGTTTTCTGTAGAAAATGAAGCCAAGGCCTTTGTTACTTCATGTTTCAGAATGGCAACTAATCACGTATGGAATCAAACATTGAGTGTGAATATCCTTCACTTCACGTGAAATCTTCTTTTCATATTTTTTTTACTTTCCCTGATTAATGAAAAGATTCTGTTTAGATAATTATAATACAGGCATAAGATAAGAAATTTGGTGAGTTCAGGACTTCAATAACTGCCTAGAGTGGAAAACTCCTTTGGCACCATAATATTAAATCCCCATCTATACAAATTTTTCTGAAAACTAAGGCTATCATTAAGTAATCAAAATAAGCAAAAGATGTAGCTGAGTAATATGTTAATAATGGAATTTATAAGAGAATGGATTTTAAGTCATAAATTATTATATACCAAATGTCCATCAATAATAAAAATATGATTTATAAAATGACTGCAGATAACAATAATCACAATATACATGAAAAATCTGGAAGAAAGTATCTTAAAAGTTTTCACCATAAGGAAATGGGAAATGTTTGAGGGAATAAAATGCTTAACCTGAGGTGGGCATCATACAATGTATATGTGTACCAAAACATTACATGGTACTCCATTAATGTTCACAAATTTATGTTTTGTATCAGTTAAAAAAATTTGAAAATCTTCATGAAGTTCTAATTTTTATACTACAAAAACACATATTAAAATATTTAGTTGTAAATTCCACTGTTTCACAATTTGAGTATGTACAAAATTTTAGAACACTTCAAATCACTTTAAAATCAACATGAGAACTTTTTCTAGATTTTGTAAAGATTTATACATTTAGTTTTATAATTCATAGATATTGCTTTATAAGAAGGCATCTATTCTATATGTGTATGTATATGTGTGTGTATGTGTGTGTATGCGTGTATTTACCTCCAACATTTTAAATATTAAATATAGTTTTAAACCTATAATACCTAACATATTGCCAGGAATTATGTGTTATATTTACTTAAAGAAAATTTCATTCAGTGAAACCAATTGTAGCATTGATTCTGCATACAAATGTCTTTAAATATGAAAATAATATTTAAATTACAATGAATATTTTAGTTTAATATTCATGCATAGAAGGATGTAAGTTACTATATTTAATGAATCCAAACTTTTTTCTTACATCAATGGGAAATAAAACCCAAGTAATGAAATACAGGAACTGGATTTGAAGTTATAATTGAAATAATACCAGTCAAATATTTGAAAGCTGTATTCATTATCTAGTAAGAAACCTACATAGGATGGAAAAACAACTTGGGTCAAAGCTCTACCAAAAGAATCATGCTGTTGAGAACATTTACTACATGAAAAAGAATCAGGCAAAAAATAGTAGATATTTGCAATATATTTAAAAACATCTGCTAAAAGTAAGAAATTGAGAAAGATTGAATCACATATAAAGGAAAAAAGGGTTTTCCACTGAATGTGTCAAATTAGAGAATTGGTAAAATAAATCATGTAACAATTCATACTTTAAATTGAAAAGAATTAAGGTTCTAAAGAATATTGTAACTTTTAAATGAGAAAAATATAGCAGAACTTAGTACATTTTCAAATACAATGCTGTATATCATAAATATATACAAATATTATGTGTCAAAATATGTTTTTTTAAAAAAATCAAGACCACCAGAACTCAGTTCACTTAATTTTTTAAGATTTTACAATGTGAAACCTTCAAATGCGAATAATCATATACAGGAAGGTTAGTAGAGTGAAACAGACATTATTACCTCATGTATATATATGACTGCACAACCGATGCAATTCTACAATATGTACAATGAGAAAAATGAGAGTGAGGTTTCAAGATGGCGGCCTAGAGGGTGGCTGCATTTCATGTTGCTCCAGGACTCAGGATTCAAAAGAGGAGGTACTGAGACACTTGGTACCAACTCAAAGCAGCCGGGTGACTCTCACCCATTGGGAAGGCATCCCGGATGGGACAGTGGTCCCGGAATGCAGGGAACTTTGTGAAGTAGAGCTGCCAGCGAGACACCCCTCCCCCCCGCTGGAGCAGTGAACGCGGACAACTGGGAGTGCCATAAAGGAGGCCACTGGGCACAGCGCTGGGACTCGGAGCAACCACTGGGGCTCCGGGGGCTGCCCAGGGGAGGAGTGGCGAGGAGAGCCCAGGGGAGGTGTGGACTCAGAACACCGGGGCCTGCCCTGAGGAGGAGAAGGAGGAACATGGCCACTTGGATTCGGAGTGACTGCACCAGAGCTACAGGCGGTTGCCAGAGGAGAAGCTGTGCGGTGAGCTGTTTGGACTCTAAGCGACCGCTTCTGAACACCGGGACCTGCCCTGAGGACGAGGAGGAGGAAGAGGAGCGCGGCCGCTTGGATTCGGGGTGACTACACCAGAGCTACAGGCAGTTGCCAGAGGAGGGGCTGCGTGGCGAGCTGTTTGAACTCAGACCACTTCTGAACCCCGGGGCCTGCACAGAGGAGTAGGAGGAGGAGGAGCGCGGCGGGTTGTTTGGACTTGCAGTGACTGAATTAGCGCTCCAGGCGGCTGCTCAGAGGAGAAGGCAAGTGGTGAGTTGTTTGGACTTAAAGTGACAGCGCCTGAACACAGGGGGGGCTGCCTGGAGGATAAGCGTGGTGGGTCACTTGGTCTTGAGTGGCCGCACCAGAGCTCCAGGCGGTTGCCCAGAGGACCCGTGCAGCGGGTCACGTGGATTCAGAGCCACTCAGAGCAACCGCTCTTGAACACCCGGGGGGTTATCTGGAGAAGGAGGAGGAACGGGGAGGGTCACTTCGACTTGGAGTGAGTGATTGCCCAGGGCTACGGGTGGTTGGTGGGAGGAGGAGGCACGAAGTGAGTTTCTTGGACTCCTAGTGACCACACCAGAATACTGGGCAGCTGTCTGGAGGAAGAGGCCTGTGGCGGGTCTCTGGGACTCAGAGCGATTGTTTGGGGCCCCAGGTGGCTGCTCAGAGGAGGGGCCACATAGCCAGGCGATTAGGTGCAGAGCAGGGTCCCAGGATCTAGGAGGCTTCTGGGTGGAAGAGCCGCACAGAGACAGGCTTAGGGTGGAGCGAAAGTTCCAGGCTGCGGGCAGATTCTCTGAGGAGGGGCAGCCTAAGGAGATTCATCTGCGAAGGGTGGGGCTCCCAGGCCCAGGAGGCAGGGCCGGGCCCCTGGGAACTTTGCAGAGGAAGGCAGCCCAGCCCAGGTGGTAGCTGTAAATTGAGGGGAACCTCTAGGAGGGAACTGACCAGCGACACCTCCCCACCGGGTGAGTCTTCCCTGCCGGGTGAGGTTTCCCCACAAGGACGGTAAAACCAGAGACTCAGGCCCAAAGAGGCCTTGCCTCAGCCCGCAGCCTAGGTCCCTTTTGGATGACCATTGGTCAACAAGTGGAGGCACCTCTGCCCACTAGCAGGGATTATACCCCACCTGAAGGACACCACTCCTAGAGAGGCAGCTTCCTTGTGGAGCACTGCATTATCAACTTCCTCCAAGACTTCAGCCTACTGAAGGCTAAGGGGGGATATATATAGAAATCTTCAGGGACACTGTAAGTCAATAGAGGAAATCTGCAATATCTCAGCGGTCCTCTGATACCTGAACAATATGAGAAAACAAGGAAAGAAAATGCTGCAAACAAATCTAGATGTTACATCAATAAAACCCAATGACAGTATGGCAGAAGAAATGACAGAAAAGGAGTTCAGAATGTACATAATTAAAATGATCAGAGAAGCAAACGATGAGATGAAAGAGCAAATGCAAGCATTGAATGATTGCACCAATCAACAGTTAAAAGAGCAAATACAGGAAGCAAAAGATCATTTCAATAAAGAGTTAGAGATATTGAAAAAAAACCAAACAGAAATCCTTGACATGAAGGAAACAATAAACCAAAATAAGAACTCCATAGAAAGCATATCTAATAGGATAGAACACCTGGAAGACAGAACCTCAGACATGGAAGACAGAACCTCAGACACGGAAGACAAAATATTTAACCTTGAAAACAAAGTTGAACAAACAGAGAAGATGGTAAGAAATCATGAACAGAATCTACAAGAACTATGGGATATCATGAAAAGGCCAAATTTAAGAATTATCGGGATTGAGGAAGGTCTAGAGAAACAAGCCAAAGGAATGAACAATTTATTCAATGAAATAATATCAGAAAATTTCCCAAATCTGAAGAATGAAATGGAAAATCAAGTTCAAGAGGCTTATAGGACTCCAAATACACAAAATTACAACAGACCCACACCAAGGCACATTATAATGAAAATACCTAACATACAAAATAAAGACAGAATTTTAAAGGCTGTGAGAGAAAAGAACCAAATTACATTCAGGGGGAAACCAATACGGATATCAGCAGATTTTTCAATCCAGACCCTAAAAGCTAGAAGGGCCTGGAACAACATTTATCAAGCCCTGAAAGAAAATGGATGCCAACCAAGAATCTTATACCCAGCAAAACTTACCTTCAAATTTGACGATGAAATAAAATCCTTCCATGATAAACAAAAGCTAAAAGAATTTACAAAAAGAAAGCCAGCATTACAGAACATTCTCAGCAAAATATTCCATGAGGAAGAGATGAAAAACAAAGAAGCAAATCAGCAAAGGGAGGAATTATCCTAAAGGAATTATCAAATAATGGAGGAAACAAGTTGTGTCAAAGAAATAAATAAACAAAATTTAAAAAATGAACCAAATGACCGGGAAACCAAATCATTTCTCTATAATAACCCTGAATGTTAATGGCCTGAATTCATCAATCAAAAGACATAGACTGGCAGACTGGATTAAAAAGAAAGATCCAACAATATGTTGCCTGCAAGAGACTCACCTCATAGAAAAAGATACCCATAGATTAAAGGTGAAAGGATGGGGAAAAACATACCATGCACATGGACTCAGCTAAAAAGCTGGAGTATCCATCCTCATTTCCGATAATGTGGACTTCAAGCCAAAGTTAGTCAGAAGGGATAAAGAAGGACATTTCATACTTCTTAAGGGAAGCATAAATCAGCAAGATATAACAATCATAAACATCTATGCCCCAAACAGTGGCTCATCCATGTATGTCAAACAAATCCTTCTCAATTTCAGAAACCAAATAGACCATAACACAATAATACTAGGTGATTTTAACACGCCTCTCTCACCACTGGACAGATCTTCCAGACAAAAATTGAACAAAGAAACCATGGATCTCAATAACACAATCAATAATTTAGACTTAACGGACATTTATGGAATATACCATCCAACCAAGAGCGAATACACTTTCTTCTCAGCAGCACATGGATCCTTCTCTAAAATAGACCATATATTATGCCACAAAGCTAATGTTAGCAAATACAAGAAGATAGAGACACTAGCATGTATTCTATCAGATCATAATGGATTGAAGTTAGAAATAAATGAAAGAGTAAAACACAGAAACTATTCCAACACCTGGAGATTAAACAATATGCTATTATATGATGAATGGATGACAGAAGATATTAGGAAGGAAATTAAAAAATTCTTAGAGGTAAATGAGAACAAAGAAACATCATATCAAAATCTCTGAGACTCTATGAAAGCAGTACTTAGAGGGAAATTTATTTCATGGAGCGCATTTAATAAAAGAAGTAAAACTCAACAAATAAACGACCTAACACTACAGCTCAAAGCCCTAGAAAAAGAAGAACAGAACAGCACCAAAAGTAGTAGAAGACAGGATATAGTTAAACTCAGAGCTGAAATCAATGAAATTGAAACAAAAGAAACAATACAAAAAATTGACAAAATAAATAGTTGGTTCTTCGAAAAAATAAACAAAATTGATAAAACTTTAGCCACACTAACAAAGAGAAGACTAGAGAAAACCCAAATCACTAAAATTCGGAATGAACAAGGAAATATCACAACAGACAGGATTGAAATACAAAACATAATTAGAAGCTATTTTGAAAATCTATACTCCAACAAAATAGAAAATTTCGAAGACATCAACAGGTTTCTAGAGACATATGAATTGCCTAAACTGAACGAGGAGGACATAAACAATTTAAATAGACCAATTTCAAGTACTGAAATAGAAGAAGTCATCAAAAGCCTACCAACAAAGAAAAGTCCGGGACCAGATGGGTTCTCAGCTGAGTTCTACAAAACCTTTAAAGAAGAGCTCATTCCAATACTTCTCAAAGTATTCCATAAAATAGAAGAGGAGGGAATCCTCCCAAACTGATTCTATGAAGCCAATAACACACTGATACCTAAACCAGACAGAGACTCATCAAGGAAAGAAAATTTCAGACCAATATCCTTAATGAACATCGACACAAAAATTCTCAACAAAATTTTAGCAAATCGCATACAAAAACATATTAAAAAGATAGTGCACCATGATCAAGTGGGTTTCATCCCAGAAATGCAAGGTTGGTTCAACATCAGGAAATCAATAAACGTAATTCACCATATTAATAGACTTAAAGTCAAGAATCACATGATTATTTCAATAGATGCAGAAAAAGCATTTGATAAAATACAGCACCCCTTCATGCTCAAAACACTAGAAAAAATAGGGATAGTGGGAACATTCCTTAACATTGTAAAGGCCATTTATGCTAAGCCCATGGCTAATATCATTCTAAATGGTGAAAAACTGAAAGCATTCCCGCTAAAAACGGGAACAAGGCAGGGATGCCCTCTTTCACCACTTCTATTCAACATCGTTCTTGAGACTCTGGCCAGAGCAATTAGACAAACCAAAGAAATTAAAGGGATACGAATTGGAAAAGAAGAACTCAAACTATCCCTGTTCGCTGATGACATGATTATATATTTAGAGGAACCTGGAAATTCCACCAGAAAACTCTTAGAACTCATAAGTGAATTCAGTAAAGTAGCAGGTTACAAGATCAATGCCCATACATCCAACGCATTTTTATACATAAGTGATGAATATTCAGAAAGAGAAATTAGGAAAACTACCCCATTCACAATAGCCTCGAAAAAAATAAAATACTTGGGAATCAATCTCACAAAAGAGGTGAAAGACCTCTACAATGAGAACTATACAACACTAAAGAAAGAAATTAAAGAACACCTTAGAAGATGGAAAGATCTTCCATGTTCTTGGATAGGAAGAATTAATATTGTCAAAATGGCCATACTACCTAAAGTGCTATACAAATTCAATGCAATTCCAATTAAAATCCCAATGATGTACCTTAGAGAAATAGAGCAAGCAATTATGAAATTCATCTGGAAGAATAAGAAACCCAGAATAGCTAAAGCAATCCTTAGCAGGAAGAGTGAAACAGGGGGTATTGCAATACCAGATCTTCAACTCTACTACAAAGCAATAGTAACAAAAACGGCATGGTATTGGTATCAAAATAGAAAAGTAGATCAATGGTACAGAATAGAGGACACGGACACAAACCCAAATAAATACAATTTTCTCATACTAGACAAAGGTGCCAAAAATATGCAATGGAGAAAAGATAGCCTCTTCAACAAATGGTGCTGGGAGAATTGGAAATCCATATGCAACAGAATGAAACTAAACCCATATCTCTCACCATGCACGAAACTAAACTCAAAATGGATTAAGGACCTCGGAATCAGACCAGAGACCTTGCAGATTATAGAAGAAAAAGTAGGTCCAAATCTTCACCTTGTTGGTCTAGGATCAGACTTCCTTAACAGGACTCCCATAGCACAAGAAATAAAAGCTAGAATCAACCACTGGGATAGATTCAAACTAAAAAGCTTTCTCTCAGCAAAGGAAACTATCAGCAATGCGAAGAAAGAGCCTACAGAGTGGGAGAATATCTTTGCCAATCATACTTCAGATAGAGCACTAATCTCCAGAATCTATAAAGAACTCAAAAAACTCTACTCCAAGAATTCAAATAATCCAGTCGACAAATGGGCTAAGGAAATGAATAGACACTTCACAGAAGAAGATCTGCAAGCAATCAACAAACATATGGAAAAATGTTCAACATCTCTAGTAATAAGAGAAATGCAAATCAAAACCACCCTAAGATTCCATCTCACCCCAATTAGAATGGCGATTATCAAGAATACGAGCAACAACAGGTGTTGGCGAGGATGTGGGGAGAAAGGTACACTCATACATTGCTGGTGGGGCTGCAAATTAGTGCAGCCACTCTGGAAAGCAGTGTGGAGATTCCTTAGAAAACTTGGAATGGACCCTCCATTTGACCCAGCTATCCCACTCCTTGGCCTATACCCAAAGGACTTAAAATCAGCATACTACAGAGATACAGCCACATCAATGTTCATAGCTGCTCAATTCACAATAGCCAGACTGTGGAACCAACCTAGATGCCCTTCAATTGATGAGTGGATAAAGAAACTGTGGTATATATATACAATGGAATATTACTCAGCCATAAAGAATGATAAAATTATGGCATTTGCAGGCAAATGGATGAAATTGGAGAATATCATGCTAAGTGAGATAAGCCAATCTCAAAAAGCCAAAGGACGAATGATATCATTAATAAGTGGAGGATGACACATAATGGGGGGGAGGGAAGGGTTAGTGTTAGGGTTAGAGTTAGGGTTAGGGAGGGGGGCAAGTATGGAGGAAGGAAGTACTGTATAGAGGGTAAAGAGGGGTGGGAGGGGTGGGGGGAAGGGAAAAAATAACAGAATGAATCAAACAACATTACTCTATGTAAATTTATGATTACACAAATGGTATGCCTTTACGCCATGTACAAACAGAGAAACAACATGTATCCCATTTGTTTACAATAAAAAATTAAAAAAAATAAAAATGAGAAATTATACTTCATTTATGTATGATTTATCAAAATGTATAAATGCATTCTACTGTCATGTACAACTAATTAGAACAAATAAAAAATTAATAAAATAAAAACTAATCACAAGTAGAATGTTATTTTACTGATTTCTAGCTACTTCAGAAAAATACCATTGCACTGTTGCATAGTCCACTTATCACTTCCTGATAGAATTTTGTAATAGAAACATTACTTCTTTTGGATCAGATTCAGTGAATGAATATCTATTGAGACACATTAAATATTCCCTAAAATAAAATACCCTCCCGCCATTATGCATTCAGTCCTTTTTTCTTCGTTTTTGGTACCAGTGATTGAAGCAAGGAGACCTTAACCATTGAGCCATATCTCCAGTCCTTTTTTTATATTTTATTTGGAGACAGGGTCTCGCTAAGTTACTGAGGGCTTCACTAAGTTGCTGAATCTGGCTTCAATCTCAAAATCCTCCTGCCTCAGCCTTTTGAACTGCTGGGTATTACAGGTGTGTGCCACCATACCTAGCCATCCAGAATTTTTTTTTTTTTTTTTGGTGCTTGGTATTGAACCCAGGGACTTGTGCATGCGAGGCAGGCACTCTACCAACTGAGCTATATCCCCAACCCTGCCATCCAGAATTTAAGAGTTACCTGAGCACGCTGAACTGTAGAACAAGAGGTCAGCATTCCCTAAAAGGTTATTGTAGAATTTCAGTGTACAAAGAATTTCTCAAGTTCTTCAGAATAGTCCTTACCTTAAGAACATCAATGATAACAAATATCAGAATGCAAAACCAAGTGACCTTGTACCATCAGATTTGATGTCAACAATTTGAATTCCTAACTCAAAGTTATTATTTTTCTTTTACTATCATGTGTTCTCTCAGGATTATGACATCTTTCTTTTACTGTTTTAAGTGATAAACAAATGCTTATTTTGTTCAGGTAAAATAAAATACTTGACCCATCAGAAAAGAGCTGTTCATTTTAGAATTTATTTTTCTTCACGAGTGCTAAGGTAGTCCTTAAAATTAAAAACACAAGGCCTATCTATGTATTTTCTCAAATGCAAGAAACAAGATATTATAAATACCTTCATGATGTTTGGATAGTTTTCCTGTCCAAAAGGCAGAGTTTATGGCCACATATGTAAAAAAAAAAAAAATGAATAAATAAAAAGAAAAATTGCACACCCATAAATTGAGTGATTGAAGAGCAAATCACAAAATCAACACTAGTTCTCTTTGGCCCTGATACCCTAATTTTATATTGAGACTAATCACTCAACTATAAACAAAGAGAGCTGTCAAACAAAAAGAATTAAGTATTCTGAGAAGTTGGTAAAAGTTGAGGATCAATCCCAGATTACTAAAATCAGCCAATATGTATTTAGGCATTTAATGAATATCTTGATTTTTGTTTGGGGGAAATATATCTGAAAATAACTCATTGCAATGCAAACATAGTATAGGTTAAAAATAAATGCAGAAGAAAAATATAAAATAAGCTTGAATTAAAGTCATTTGTTGTTATGAAGCAAAATAAACTCGATTTTCTAAGGATAAGTGCTTTGGGGCAACCAAAAAAGAGTTTCAATAATTGAAAAGAGATGATAGTACATTCAGTTTAATCAGTATTGAAAGTAAAGGAAGTTATGAATTGGGCTTTTAACTCACACAGAAAGTAATTTTAGTAGCTAAAGTATCTTGAAAGACAGAGGAAAATGATCTATGTGGAAGGCTAAGAGAGAACAAATACAAGAGTTATTTAAGTAGTACCTAGTGAAAACAAGGAGAAGCTGTGATATGTGAACCTGTAAACTAGATTTTGGTAATAGAGAAACTGCCATAACATGCATCATGGGACTTAGAATACAATGGAAAGGGAAGCCCTTTGATTAAAGATAATTCCTTTCCTATCTCTCAGTCTCCTCCAGTTACCAGCTGTTTGTAAATCTCATCTGAACACAAAACTCTCTTCCCTTGTCTTCTTTTCTGCTTTGCTCTGCTTTTAAAATGCCTTTGCTTAGCTTCACAATGACAAAAATTTTGATTCTGTAAGAGTTTTGGGGATATTTTTATATAAAAATGTTAAAATAGTGAATAATCAGTAAGATCCTACCTAAGATAATTCAAAGTTAATAAATTTGGATTAAGCAATCAAAAGGAAAGAAAGGAACTTTCGGATTCCATTGAGAACATAGAGAACTGGAAAGAGAATTATTCATAGCTTTACAATAACATCACAAATTTGGACAAACTGCAAGTCCATGACTTCTCTTGAATTCCTCAGAGGACTGAGGTCATGGTGCAATTAGCAAGAAATCCAAGGAGAGCTAGACCTGCAGGAGTGTAAATCTGAAACAGACTGAACCAGCTAGACACGTTAAGGAGTTTGTGGAGGCTGAGTGTGAGCTGGTGAGTGTACAGCTCCCCAGGGAAAGTTTACATCTTCTTGTAAACTCTTCTCCACCATCTTCCCAGGCAAAATGCACACAAGTGCGTGCACACACACACACACACACACACACACACACACACACACACCTGGGTGAACACATGCATGTACTCAAGGTATGATAAAGGTTGGTGAGCCAGTGTGCTTCATAATGCAGGCCTGGGGCAGGGAGACAAAAGTCTGTGCCGGAGAGACATGCAACTCCACCTCATCCCTTTTCTCTCTCTCCCGGATGAACAAAAAGGCTTTGATCCTTGGGGGAAGGGCAACAGACATTACCACCCTTAGAGCTTTGGGGAAAGCCTACTGCAGATGAGATAATGGAAAAGAAAAATCACCTGAGGAGAGGTAGGAGTGTATTTTTGGTGCACAGCTATAGGTGGGAGAGAACAGGGACAGATGGTCACACTGCTGAGACACAGAGCGACAGTGTTCGCCTAAGACTGCGATGACACAAGATCCATAGAGAATGCTACCACCAGGCTGTGTCTTGAGTGTAAACTGTTGGGTAAGTGGTAAGAGTGTGGGGCAGAGAAAGCCCAGGCAGACTGCGGGACAGACAAGGGTACAAACCTGACACCAGACCAACCCACACCATCAGCCTTGGGAGCATTGAGAGTAGCTCCAGAAACAACAAAATTCCTAAGCCCAACTTAATTTTTCCACTTTTTCAACTGTGATAAGGTACACAGATCATAACATTTACTGTCGACCATTTCCAAGAATACAGTTCAGTGATATTTAATTCATTGATAACATTGTACAACCATCACTACCATACATTTCCACCCATGATTTTTTTCATCTTGTGAAACTGAAACTTTACTTATTAAACCATCAGCCTCCATTTTTCCTCCTGCCCTGTCCCAGGAAACTGCCATATTCTACTTTCTGTTTTTTTCTTTTCCTAGACTATTTCAAGTACCTCATGTAAGTGGAATCATCATGTGTTTGTCTCTATTTCTGGTACATAGCATTAGCATAATGTCCTCAAGTTTCTTCATTGATGTGCATGACAGACATTCCCTCTCACGCTGAGTAGTATTTTATTGTGTGCAGACGTCACCATTTGTGCGTCCATGTGTCTATTAATGGACACTTTGGTTGCTGTCACATTTTAGCTATGGTGAATGATGCTGCTATAAATATAGCTCTACAAACCCATCTTTCAGGCCTGCTTTCAACTCTTTTGAATATATAAACAGAAGTAGAATTCCCGGATCATGTAACAGTCCTTTTTTTAATTTGTTATGAACTGTCACACTCTTTTCCAACAGTGACGGAGTCATTTTACATTCCCATTTGAACGAACTATGGACCCTAGTTAGTGATACTGTATCAATGTGTGTTCATTAATTATAACATATGTATCATACTAAATATGTTAATGATATGGAAAAAAGGACTTGGGCATATGACAAGTGTATTATTCTTACAATTTTTCTGGAAACTTAAAAATGTCTGAAAATTAATGTGTTTTCTTTTAAATTAATAGACAAAAATAACTTGGGACATTGCATTCAAAATGTTGAAAAAAATATGAGGAGAACATCTTGAAGATATCCAGAGACATCCAGAGATATGGCATGTTACATGGAGATCTCTCAGCAACAATCATGTGAGCCTAAGAACACAGAGTGAGGCCTTTTAAAGAAAAAGCAATAAAACACACACGAAAAAAAACAATTATCAGACTAATATTCTTTACCAAATAAAATAATTTCTCAATGTGGAATGTGGCCTGTAATCCCAGCTATTCTGGGAACTGAGGCAGGAAGATCCCAAATTCAAGGTCAGCTGAGGGAATTTAGGGAGATTGTTTTTTTTAAAAAGCGAGTTTTCAGTTCTGGGGGTACTTGAATTATCATTCTATTTTAGCTCTCAAGCTTCTACCGATGACAGGTAAAAATCCAGGAAAGAATTAAGAAACTCTGGATTGTGAAAAGACCATAATCGCAGGTAGGCAGAGAGAGAAATATAAACCTAAATTATGGCTGATACAGTGCTTGCATAATTTTTGTTTTTGTTTCACACATGCAAGTTTATACTCTGTGATGGCTGCTCTCTCAGAAGGAAGCACAGACAACTACATTTCAGGAGAACATTTTTCCTATTTTTACAGAGGGCCTAAAATAGGAAGATTGTGGATATAACCCTTCTGTGTTTAAATTCATTTCTACTTTCATTTTACTTTCTTGGACTCAGACAAGTCACACAGGAATTTATTCTGAGGTCAACAGAGACCAAAAAGTCATCTAAAACTATGAGTGGGAAAAATCTTCTATTTGGCCAGACAAACCCACAAATGGTTAACCCCATGGTTTAAATTTTGTGTAGGAAACCCCTGATATTTTTACTCTTTTCAGTTGACCCTGAACTGACCATTTGAGGGAAAAATGTGTTTCTCTCAATCCCTTCAGCAAGGGGAGTTAAAGCACCATGTTTTATCAAAAAATCCAGGAAAGAGTAGTCCTAGCAACAATATGATTTGAGGAAGATGAAGAAGAGATCTCTTAAACATGCTGAAAAATTATTGTGCCTGCCCAGAAGCTATACATGAATGAGTTGATTTAGGTCTGATGATCTCAGCCTAAACCCTTAGAGTTGAATGTCAGCTTATAAATACAGGAGAAATGGTGAAGTTTGCAAAATGTTAATGGCTGCCAAAACCAAAGGATAAAGAATAAACAAAGAACCTTGACTTTACATAATCTCAAAATATATCCCATAAATTACTTATTCCAAATGGCAAGATAGCAGTTTACTTTAGAGACAGGGACAGATATTATCCTTCCAGAACAAAGTTAATATTATCATTTCTTGACTCAGTGCTTCAAAACTAATCTAGTCCAATTCGTACTCCAAATTTAAAATTAAAATTTCTAGCCTAGACTGACTCCATCCAGCCAGAAGGACTGTGGCTGAGAGCTGCGTCCTCCCCCTGGTCACATTCCACCTTGCCTGCTCTCCTGATGCTTATGAGAGGGGGGCATATTCACTCCGGAACTGCCTCTTCGATTGGGGTGGTGAGTTTACATTTTCACTTCTCATTGTTCTTCACTGCTCATTTGCCTTATTATCCCTAACAAGTGGGGCTTCAGATTTTAAGAGTTCATCAGAGGCCAGTCTTAATGTGTGACATATTAATCAGATTTCAAATCAAAATCTGATATCATCATGACAACCCCTTAACCAGAGCATTCTCCATATCACCCCCTACACTGTTTGTATCCCCGTGCAGTACAATTTTGGTCAGGTGCCACTGTCTCTCTCAATTCTGTGAACTGGAATGGACCAACTGGAAACAGGAATCCTAACTATGCCCAAAAGGATAGCCTGGGCAGATTCAATCTTTGATCTTACTAGCTTTCTGGAATCCCCTCTATAGTTTTTTCCTGTTCCTTCTTACTCCACTACAAAGAGAAAAACAGTGTCTCAACTCAGAAAGCAAACACTGTGGACTGGAATGTCAAATATCACTTTCTGATAGATTTAAAAGTAATCCCTCAAGATTCTGATTCTAATCAAACTCCTCACTGAAAGCCATTACTCCAGGTCCTTTCTTTCTAACAGTAACCAGCAAGTATAAAAGAAGAAAGGAAAAAATGAGGGGAGGGAGAGAGGGAGGGAGAAAGGAGGAGGAAGATTACCTACTAGCCTTTTCAATGGATCTTTTTTTTTTTTTGTATGCAGTATTGAAAATCGAACCCAGGGCCTTACAACATACAGGGCAAGAACTCTTACCACTGAGCCACAACCCTCGTCTACGGCCATAGCACCCTGAACGCGCCCAATCTCGTCTGATCTCGGAAACCTACTAGCCTTTTCTATCTCCCCCTCCCTCCCCTGTATTTTATCTCTCTCCCTCTTCCCTCCCTTCTTCTCTCCCCCTCTCTCCCTCTGCCCTTCCTTCCTTCCTTCCTTCCTTCCTTCCTTCCTTCCAGCAAATGTCTATTATGCACATATTATCAAAAAATCTTCCAAATAGCTTTGAATAATAATATGAGAATAATATCATTAATAATGTCTCTCTAATACCACTTACTAAAGCATACATCAATCATATTTAATATTTAAGTCATCATTTCAACCATAGTCATTAAGTCCAAAAACATACAGAATGTGTGTTCATGATAGTTGAGGAATTTCAAAATACACCTAAACCTATAATAAAATATTTTTCATGTATTTCTCTGCAAAGCTGACAAATGTGTTGCTGCAAATGTTTGAATTTCATACAACTCACCAAGATGAACCATCAATTCAAGTATTATTGTGAAACAGTAACAGCATGTGATTTGTGATTTCATTAAGATTTTAATAGCTCTGCAATATGTCCCTGGATTTCAGCTTTGTAAAGCTGAATAGGATTCCACAGTGAACACATGACACCTGATGATCATCCACTACCATTTGATGTCTGCATAAATTTATAATTGTGTGAATAGGGACTTGTAGAAGATTCTCTTCACAGCTAGAACAACATCCCCAACTAGCCTTGTTCCAATTTAGAGACAAAAAACCCAATGCCTCAGTTCAAATGCATCATAGATATCCTCTTCCCAGTTTCCAGAATCAAATTGTTAGCACAGTCCACCTCCATAAACTGAACATCTATGGTTGAAACCCTCATTAACCACTTTTCTACCAAGAGACTAAGAAAACTGCAATGTATTATAAGAAAAATTATAAAGGGGTGAACAAATAGTTTGGAAGTTTTGGTTTATTTCATATATCTGTTTTAGAAAATACAAGAATGAATGTATAAGACAACTGCACACGAGAAAGGAGAAGGAGGATAAGAAAAAGAAGGTTGCCTGACACATAGAATTCAATAAATGTTTAATTGCTATGTGAGGAGAAGACATTGAGGAGCATATCATGATTTTGGAACACTGAAAATACTGCCAATAGTTATTAAGGTATTAAGGTTTTCTATACTTTCCAGTGTAGTACCTCATAAGCATGTCATATTTTATATATATAAATAATTAAGTTTAATATCTTTATTAAATAGGTAGTCTTCCCTCCAACACATACAGATGCATGCACACATGCACACAAACAAAAAGGAGTGCATTGAGCTATTTAATTCTGCTGGGTTTTTTTGTTTGTTGACTTTTTAGGCAGTATCCTGTTGCCAGTATCCTGGGTTTCCCCTTAAAGTTTACATGTGCCTCTCTCAATGTCCAGCCTTCCTCATGATACAGTCAATGGCTCTCTTCTCCAGAGTCACATCTTTCCTCCTTTCTCTTCCTTTACACAGACTTCTTTTCTTCTTTATTTTAGCTTCTCATCATATTTTGGCCAAGTTTACCATTATAACATTGCAATTGATCTTCCTCTCTCTGTCTCATTGTCCCATCTATAAATTTGCCACATTCCTTCCGGATAAACTTGAAAAAAAAAATCAGATAGATGGTGTCACTTTGTGCTTAATAGTCTTTATCTCTTAAGATAAAACAAAAACTTTTTGTCATGGCATATGATACCTTCCTTCCAATAAATACACTGTTTATTTCTCTCGGTTCCAAATACGCTTCATTTTTCAGACATGCTAAAGTATTTAGAGCTTTCCAACTATTTCATGAATAACTGTCCTCTGAAATAATTTTCTTTCTTTTTTCAGCTGATTGGCTATTGAGCAGAAGAAAAATTACACCTTGATAGTATCTCTTGACTAGAATGAATATTCTTGAAGGGCTTTGTAAATTTTTAAACCAAATATGTTATAAATGTTCCTCTAATTGCCAATGCCCCTATTATTGGCAGAACAAAAACATTACTAAAATGCAATCTCTAAGTTCGAGGAGGTTGTATTTATGTGGGAAATTAAAATATCTAAACTAATTGTTAGTTTTATACACACACAGTATATTTTATTGCAAGTGTTTTCTGTAGCAGTTTTTATAAAACCCAACTTCTAAATCCCTTAAAAGGAACTTTTCTTTCAACAAGTCTTTGTCAATACCCTCTCGAGTGACCACCGAAACTTAATCTTTTATCCCTTTAATGCATTATCAACACTGCTGGCAGACTGATGTTTCTAAAATATAGATTGGATTCTGTAACTGCCCTGCTTAAAAGCTTTTAGTGGCACCACATCGTCTATGGGATAAAATTCAAACTTGGTGACAGTGCCTTCATGGCCTATTAAAGTCCAACTCTAAATTACCTTTCATGCTTTATCTCCTACAAATCCTGCCTGGGTTCTAGCAACAACAAGCTGTATCAATCTTTGAACATACCATGACTTCTAACACCTCTTGTTTGCTTATGTTATTCATTTTTTTCCTTGAATACCATATCCACTTGAAGAATCAATACCAGCAAAACTACATTTTCCTGTGGTGTTTCCCTTGATTTAACTCTTCCTGGTACTATTGGTTGTTCCTTATTCTATAACCTCAAATACCTAAAAACAACTAGTGTCTCTCACTGTTATGTGATATTTTCATTTTAGAACAAATAATTGTTTATGAGACTGAAAATTCATCAAGTTCACAGGCTACTTATTCATTTGTACTTCAAGGGCTTAAAGCATACTGTTTTAAGGAATATGTTTGTAAAACTAATGAATAAAGTGTATATGTATACTTATACACATATGCTTTCATTCATCTTATTTTATGCACTCGGTTATTTAAGAGTGCTATCAAGCCATATTATACATCACAAATATGTGTTATAATTACAAATAGATACACAGTATGCATGTGCATAGTTAAAATTATAACAACAAAAAGAACATTCATGTATTCACCATGAGAAGATGGGTACTTTGAGGAAGCATTATTTATCATGTCATTATGTGAATTTGGCATTATATAAGCCCTTGGATGCTGGTTCTGGCAAAGGCACTGGGGAATGGAAAGCAAATCCAATTCTGGGACAGGTGCCAATTCCAGTAAGGTGGATTTTGTCCCCCGACAGTTTGGACCAGCTCAATGTAATCAAACACACAAAGCGATTGATCCCATTTGTTATTTCTGCTGAGTTGAGTGGTTTGGGTTTGTCTCTGATATTGGCAGGTAGGACTGGCAGTTGTGTCTATAGCTAGATCTGATGAAGGGAGACCTTGCTGTTGAACTATTCCCTTCACGCACCTGTATTTAAGCATGGTGGTGTCTAAGAACCAATTCTGACAAATATTCTTTTTTAAAATTTTTTACAGACTGCATTTTGATTCATTGTACACAAATGGGGTAAAACTTTTCATTTCTGTAGTTGTACACAAAGTAGATTCATACCATTTGTGTAATCATACATGTACACAGGGTAATGATGTCTGTCTCATTCCACAATTTTTGTACTCCCACTGCCTGCTCCCTCTCATCCCCCTCTACGTAAAGTTCCTCCATTCTTCTCTCACCCGCATACCCCACCCCCAATATATATCATCATCTACTTTTCAGGGAAAACATTCACCCTTTGGTGTTTGGGGATTGGCTTATTTCACTTAGCATGATATTCTCCAATTCCATCCATTTATCTGCTGTGCCATAATATTATTTGGCTATTATCAAAAACAAATAATAATAGATGTTGGCATAGATGTGGGGAAAAAAGGCACACTTGTACATTGCTGGTGGAGTTGCAAATTGGTGCAGCCACTCTGGAAAGCAGTGTGGAGAATTCTCAGAAAACTTGGAATGGACCCACCTTTTGACCCAGTTATTCTACTCCTTGGTTTATACCCAAAGGAATTAAAATCAGCATACTACAGTAACACAGCCACATCAATGTTTATAGCACCTCAGTTCACAATAGCTAGATTGTGGAACCAACCTAGATGCCTTGAATAGATGAATGGATTAAAAAACTAATACTCTTAAATAGAGTCCTCTTGAAAGGATTTACAAGGATGAAACTACTTCATTAAGTTATATGATACTATCTTGCCCTCTATTTTAGAAAACAAAACAAAACAAAACAAAACCTCTTATCGACATTGTGGAACTATAATATTCTTTTGAGTCGTATGTAATTACTAGCATATACAGAATATTTGTTGAATATCATGTACAATTAGCATAATGAGATCAATATAGTGAACAGTGTGATGCCCCGTAAAATTATAAGGAATGCCCAAGATTTCAGAAGAATATAACATAAGAGAAAAATTTTATCATGACCCTATTCCAAAAATGTGAATGAACATTGGCTGTCTTCCCACATAAAACTGTTTTCCTTTGTTTGTGGTGTTAGGGATTGAACTTGTGGCCTTAAGCATGCTAGTCGTACTCAGCCACTGAGCCATAGCCCCACTCCTAAAACTGTTCTGTTTTTGACAATTATTCATCATGAAAATTGAAGAAAATGCACTTTTCATATCAGGAAGTTATAGCTCACTCAAATGTCACTGTCATCTCAGTCTAAATTGAACAACATTCAAAAGATATGGGTATTGGACATTCTCCAGTATACACTTATCTGTATGGAATTGTTGTTAAATATACCTGCATTTGCATGGCAAGGTTCTTTTAAGTAACCTAGTCTTTCTTATCTTTGAGCTTTTGACTGTGAACAAGCTTATATATGGAAAGGGAGTAAGATATTGCAATCTTCCTTGACTTGCCAGTTTTTGATTTTTCAGGTTATGTAAGTCAACTAAACATCATTAGAAGCATCCTGCTTTGACATTTTAGAAAATCTGTAGTGTGCTAAATACCTGTGTTTTCCCTCATATCTTCAGATGCCTTATATAATGGCCTTCACCTTACCTGAGGCTTAGATTTGGCCACTAAACAGTTGTAATTCCAAAGTCACATCATCCCCATAAATAATAGAGACCTCAGTTCCATCTTCTGTCAAATTACTGTCAACAGAGCTCAGTTATGATAAATGTTCTCAAAAATATTGCTAAGTTGCTAAGATAAATAGATTTTTAATTGTATTTTGAGGTTGAACATTTAAGGTCTTCATTGATTTTTTTTTTCCATGGATCTGTTTTGTGGGGCCAAGCTACTTATAATAACTACTGAATAAGTAATTATGAGATTGCTATTAAATTGTCATAACCACCGGAGTTCTTAAGACCTAGCTTTACATCTACCTGATATTTTATGACTCCAAACTATCACATGATACACTGTGATGCTCCTACATGTTTAGAGATGACAATTTTCTCCTTTCCCAGGAAAAGGAAAATATTCTATTTATGTTTTGAGTACATGAGGAATTTCATCCAGAATCTATTTTAAGAGTGTGTTTTCTGGTGTCTTTCCTTTTATCAGTTTCTGGAGCAAGCATAATCCTAGAGGGAATACATCATTCATCTGGTTAAGGTAAATGCAAAGAGTTAACAAGGAAACTTTAAACAAAGGTGTGGTCAGAATGAGCAGAAAACAACAATGGACTATGCATGGAATTCAGAAACTTTAAAAAAAAAAAAAAAAACATTTTTTTTTTTGGCCAGAAAGATCTAATTGTTGAACATATACTTGCAGGGCCCTAGAACCACCCAATAGAACTTGCAACTCTTGGTAAAGAAAAAAGGTAGAAGCCAAGGATTACTTACTCTGCCATTCCTCATGTTTCCTTCTAGTGCCTCTCACTGCCAGAGCCCAATTGCAAACCTAAAGCCCAGGGAGTCATGTACTGATAATAAGTCTCAGCTGCCAGAAGTGCAGAATGAGTCATGAAGACCTGAGAGACACACTGAGGTTACAGCCACAGGAGATGTCAATGGAAGCGCCCATGGATGTGAATGTCTTGGGCTTTCCATGGGCTGAGAAGGCAACGTGGCAGTTACACAGTGAAGAGTGTGAGAGTGAACCAAGCTAAGGTCAGGGAGGTCATAATGTACCAGATGATGACAATTGTAAAGAGTGATTTATGGGGCTGGGGTTGTGGCTCAGTGGCAGAGCGCTTGCCTAGCATGTGTGAGGCCCTGGGTTCAATTCTCAGCACCACATATAAATAAATAAATAAAATAAAGGTCCCCCTTTGGCTTATTAAAAAAAAAAAGTGATTTATTTATTTTTTTTTTTTTGTTAAATAACATTTTATATTTATGTACAAAGAAATTCACCCATTTTAAATCTGAAGTGTGGTCAGTTTTAGTAATTGTGCATAGTCAAATCACCATTCCGAGGAAGATATTGCATAGATTCTATGTCAGAAAAATTTCCATTTGATCCTTTGCAGTGGGTTCTCTTGACCCTAATTCCAATGTAATTGTCCATCTTCTAAAATTTTATATAATTGCAATCATACACTGTAGATTTTGCTATTTCAGTACTTTCACTTATGATAATTTCTTTCATTGAAATTCATTTATACTGTTGTATTTATGAATATTTCTAAGTACTATTCCACATGGTGAATCTGCTACAGCTTATTTTTTGTTGTTGTTGTTGTTATTTTGTTTTGTTTTTAATAAACCACCAGTTGATAGATATTTGGGTTCCTACTTTTGTTGCTATATAAGTTCTGCTGCTATAAATCCAAGTGTAAAAATATTTATGCAGAAATAGGTTTTAATTCTTCATAGTAAATATCTAGGAGAGTACATTGCTGGGTCAAGAGTCAACTTTTTATTACATTTTTACAAAGTAATTCAATTTCTAACAACAATGTGTGAGTTCTAGTTCCTCCACATTCTCTCCAGAACCTAGTATTGTTGGTCTTTTTAACATTAGCCATTAATAAATATGTAGTGTCATTTCATTTTTATTTTATATACAGTTTCTTAAGTGCTGATATAAAACATGCTTTCTGTGTTTATTGGAAGTCTATATAATTTTTTTCTGTGAAATATCTGTTCAAATCATTTAGCCAGTTTTTATTTGGGCTATTTCTTTTATTGTTGAGTAGTAAGTGTTCATTTCATAGTCTCAAAATATGCTCTTTGTCAGATAGGTATGTTCCATTTATTTTCTCAGATTTGTGGGTGCGTATAATTTTCTTAATGCCATATTGAAATGAGTATATTTGATTCGTTTTTCTTCAAGGGATTGAGACCACAGGCACTAATCTACTGAACCACATCTGCAGATCTTCTTATTTATTTATTTTTTAAAATTTTAGACAGGGTTCCTAAGTTGTTAGGGGCTTGCTAAGTTGCTGAGGCTGGCTTTGAATTTCTGATTCTCCTGCATCAGCCTGTCAAGGCTGAAAAATATTTGAAAAATATTTCATTTTTCTTTTATTTCAAACATTATTGGTCTTTTTGATTCATTCATTTAATTCATTTTTCAATAGCTGCAAGTATAATTCAAATGCAGTAAGCATACCTCCTGTAAATGTATAATTCAATATAGTAGTGTTTTTTTGGTAAATTTTCAGAGCTATAAAACCAACTACACATTCTAATTTTAGAATATTTCCTTTACTTCAGATGATCACTTTTGCTCCTTTCCATTTAATTAGATTTTTTATCCCTAAGCTAACTAATCACTAATGTACTTTCTGTGTATTTAGATTTGTCTCTCTTCTGGATGATTAATAAAATGAAATTGCATAATATGTAAAATTTTATACTAGATATATATATACACATAGTTAAGTTCATCTATCCTGTAGTATTCCTTCTTTTTTATTACTGAATATTTCATTTTATAGATAAACCACATTTTCTTTTACTAATGTTGTTGCTGTACATTTAGTTGTTTTTTCTTACTGATTTTTGTGAATCATGCTGCTAAGAACATATGTGTACAGGAACATATGTGGACTCAGGTTTTCATTTCTTTTTGGAATTTGTTCAGCAGTGATATTACTAGGTCTACGGTAAATTTATATTCAAAACTGTAACCTACCAAACTACACAAGTGTACCTGTAGTCCTGTTTTACTGATACTATTTTTCATCTTTAGGTGTGTATTTAATCAAATAGTTTTTGCTATCTATTGATATGATTACATTGTTTCTTTTTTTAGTGTTTCATGATAAAGTACATTTATTGGATTTTGGATATTAATCAAACTTTATCTTTCAGGAGGAGGGAACAAGTACACTGGATCATTCTACATGATTTTAGATATGAGCGTAAATATTAAGCTTATAAAGTCAGTGTGAAAGTCTTTCCTACTCTTGGTTTTCTGAAAGTATTTGTATAAAATTGGTACTAATTCTCTCCTAAGATTTTGAAAGAATTTGTCAGTGAAAACAACTGGACCTTGAATTTCAATATGGGAACATTTTTAGTTGTAAGTTTACAAACTTGTTATAGAACTATTTAAACTTTCTATTACTTCTTTAGCCAATTTTGAAATTTTGGTGAATTTGTATGTTTCACAAAACAAACTTATTGACTTAATGTTTGTTCGTAACATTAATACTTTTCTAAAGACCTTTTAAACCTTGAGAGAGATTCTCCTCTTTCATTACTGGTATTGGTAACATTTTAAAAATTTCCTTTTCTTTTTCTAATTTCTTTTTTTCTTTCTTTCTTGGTAGTTTCTTATAAATATACAATTGATATTTTCAGTAAATCATCTTTGACTTCACTTGATTTTTCTCTACTTCACTGATTAGAATTTACCTGTTAGCTTCATTTCCATATTTGCTAGGTTTATTGTGTTCTCCTTAATCTTAAAACAGAAAATAACATAATTAATTTTAGGCTGTCTTCTTTTTTATATTAGCTACACAGTATAGTAGCTACATTCTGCAAATTTTCATGATTATTGTTGTTATCATTTAGTAATAATTTCTCATTTTGATCTACTCTTTGTCTCATGGCTTATTAAAAGAGTTTTATTTCTAAATAATTTGGGATCTCATGTTTTTGTTATGTTTATTACTATCTAAATTACTTTGGGATTTGAAAATACATTGCGTATAAATTTAGTATTTATAAATTTAAAAAGAGACTTATTTTATTTACTCAACATACCAAATTCTTTATGAAACTTACAAGTTACCTGGTATATATATACACTCACTTTTTATTTTCTATGCCTTTAATTTCAAAGTACATTTATTGTTGATGACAATTTTGAAAGACCATTCTGATAATCTCTTTTTTTCCTATATTTAATACAATGATTTGTATGGTTGATTTTGAGTTTCACACTTTATTACACTTAGCGTGTCACTATTTTTAAGGTTTAGAGTTCCATTTCAGTTTTCTTTTTTGTTTTATTTGTGCTTATTTTCAATACTTAGTGATAGTTTTGCTACAGAACAATATATAAGTTTACCTTTCTATTCTAATTCATGTAAAATATGATGATCTTTCATGTGTGTTTAGATTCTGTTATAGCCACCTATTTTGCTGCTGTGACCAAAAGACCTGATAAGAACAATTTTAGAGGAGGAAAAGTTTATTTGACATTCACAGATTCAGAGGTCTCAGTCTGTGTAAGCAGACTCCAGGGCTTTGGGCCTAAGATGAGGTCCAACATCATGGTGGAAGAAGAAAGCAGCTCAGGACATGACTAGCAGGGAGTAGAAAGACTGAATTTCACTCACCAGGAACATGATATGAACCCCAAAGGCACACCCCAGTGACCTATCTCCTCCAGGCTCACCCTACTTGCCTACAGTCAACACCCACAGTGCACCCAGCAAGTTGATTAGGTTAAGGTTCTCATAACCCAATCATTTCACCTCTAAACTTTCTTGCGTTATCTCACACATGAGTTTTCAGGGATACCTCATATTTAAACCAAAACAGACTCATATCTACTATACCTATTCTTTATATTATAATCATTAATTTTAAGATAACTACATTAGTTTTACCCCTAACAATACATGGACACAATTTAGGCTTTAAACAATTATATGATTTGGAAAGAAATTAACAGAAAAAGGCCAAGAATAAAGTGCTTTCAAATTATCTGAAAATGTACCCTTTCTGATGCTCTTTACTGAGGTTTGCATTTCTTGTATTTTCTTTTCTGACATTCTTACGTTGCATCTGCTGTAATTTTCCTTCAAATTAAAAATACCTTTCTACATTCCTTGTAATGAAGATTTGTTGGCAATCAAAATTTCTTAATTTTATTTTACCTGAAAATATCTTTATTTCACCTTCATTCCTGAAAGGTAATTGCAAGTATCTGATTCTGGGTTGACTATTATTTTTTTCCCCACAATCTGAAGATATTTTTCATCCTATTTTTTGTATCTATGGTTTCTAATGAAACTTCGGCTGTTAATCTAGCAATTTTCTTCTTCTAAGTAACATGTCCTTTATTGTATATTTAAATATTTTTCTCTTTTCTATGTATTTGAATTTATTTCTATTTTATCTGAATTGTGTATTCCAGGTTATTTAGTATTGGTATCCTTTAATTTAATTAACTCATTTAATTTGGTGTTTATTGCTATTAATCTATTTGTAAATTTATGCCTGTCACATTTGGGAAATTTTAGGCCATTATCTCAAGGGTGTTGGGCAACTAGAGTTTTTGTATCTCCACTATTCAGTTTCTCCAGTTCCAAAATATTGCTATGCCCACTGTACTTAGGCCCATGCTAAGATCTAGGATGATAGAAACTTATGTGCACAGCCCCTCTCAAGTTTAGTGGCATAAAATGACCATTACATTATACTCTTAAATTCTGTGGATCAAGAGTTCATCAGGGTATGGTGAGAATGGCTTCTCTCTGCTCCATGATGTCTGGGGCCTCAGCAGGGAAGACTTGAACTCGTGGAAGTGACTGGAATGACTGGAACTGGAATCAATGGGAACTTTCTTCCGTTAAATATCTGATGTATCAGGGAGGTCTTGAGTCAGCTGAGATAGTCAAGGCACGTGACTTGTTTTTGTAATTCAGCTTCTCATAGGATGGTGATAGAAAGCATTCCAAAACATCACTCCTGTAGAGTGAGTGTTCCCAGAGAACTAGACAGAAGACAGAGAGCCAAGTAGAAGACAAAATTTTAGGACCCATCTTCTGCCATACTTTAATAGCATGAGTCTATAATAAACCTAATCAGATTGAAAGGAAGGAGAACTAGAGCTTACCTCTAGTGAGGATCAATATATTGGGCCATCCCTAAAACTGTTACAAGAATGCAATTTTTTTTTTATTGTGTCATTAAAGGAATGTTATACCAGAGAAGTAAATCTCAATTGCCAACAATAAATATATTGAAAGTGTAATTACCAATGGAGCAGCAATTCAGATTGGGGATGGAAAGATTGTTTTTGTGTCCCGTGATTTCTTTATTCATGATTGAACTCTTTAAGGATTTAGAAACTTTAACCAAAGAGACACAAACTGTAGAAAGTTGCATCAAAATGGCTAATTTTATAAAACAGCAAGACTTTTAAGTTGTCCTAGAATCTTCACTTATGAACTTATAAATTAATAACATTTTATTTATTTATTTATTTATTTATTTATTTATTTATTGGCACTAGGGATTGAACCCAAGGACACTTAACCACTAAACCACATCCCCAGACCTTTTTTCAATATATTTTATTTAGACAAAGTTCTCGCTAAGTTGTTTAGGACCTTGCTAAGCCACTGGGGCTGGTTTTGAACTCGCAATCCTCCTGTCTTGGCTTCCTGAACTGCTGGGAATACAGGCATGTGCCACTGTGCCTGGCTCATAAATAACATATTCTTTCAAAACAATTTCCCAAGTTTTCCAGTCATTTATTTATTTATTTTTATTTTTTTAAATTTATTTTTATTGTAAACAAATGAGATACATGTTGTTTCTCTGTTTGTACATGAAGTAGAGGCATACCATTGGTGTAATCATACATTTACATAGGGTAATGGTGTTTGATTCATTCTGTTATTTTTTTCCTTCCCCCCACCCCTCCCACCCTTCTTTTCCCTCTATACAGTCCTTCCTTCCTCCATTCTTGCCCCGCTCCCAACCCCCATTATATGTCATCATCCTCTTATCAGCAAGATCATTCGTCCTTTGGTTTTTTGAGATTGGCTTATCTCACTTAGCATGATATTCTCCAACTTCATCCATTTGCCTGCAAATGCCATAATTTTATTATTCTTTATGGCTGAGTAATATTCCATTGCATATATACACCACATCAATTGAAGGACATCTAAGTTGGTTCCACAATCTATTCCATTGTGAGTGTGTATATATATATATATATGTATATATATACACACACACCATGGCTATTCCATTGTATATATATACCATTATAAATTGAAGGATATCTAGGTTGGTTCCACAATCTGGTTATTGTGAATTGAGCAGCTATGAACATTGATGTGGCTGTATCTCTGTAGTATGCTGATTTTAAGTCCTTTGGGCATAGGCCAAGGAGTGGGATAGCTGCGTCACATGGTGGGTCCAGCAATGTATGAGTGTACCTTTATCCCCACATCCTCTCCAACACCTATAGTTGCTTGTATTCTTGATAATCGCCATTCTAATTGTGGTGAGATGGAATCTTAGGGTAGTTTTGATTTGCATTTCTCTTATTATTAAAGATGGTGAACATTTTTTCATATGTTTGTTGATTGCTTGTAGATCTTCTTCTGTGAAATGTCCGTTCATATCCTTAGCCTATTTGTTGTTTGGGTTATTTGTATTCTTCGTGTAGAGTTTTTTGAGTTCTTTATATATTCTGGAATTAATTGCTCTATCTGAAATATGAGTGGCAAAGATTTTTTCCCACTCTATAGGCTCTCTCTTCGCATTGCTGATAGTTTCCTTTGGTGAGAGAAAGCTTTTTAGTTTGAATTTGTCCCAGTTATTGATTCTTGCTTTTATTTCTTGTGCTATGGGAGTCCTGTTAAGGAAGTCTGATCCTAAGCCAACAAAGTGAAGATTTGGGCCTACTTTTTCTTCTATAAGATGCAGGGTCTCTGGTCTGATTTCAAGGCTCTTGATCCATTGTGAGTTGATTTTTGTGCAGGGTGAGCGATAGGGGTTTAGTTTCATTCTGCTGCATATGGATTTCCAGTTTTCCCAGCACCATTTGTTGAAGAGGCTATCTTTTCTCCATTGTATGTTTTTGGCACCTTTGTCTAGTATAAGAAAATTGTATTTATTTGGGTTTGTGTCCATGTCCTCTATTCTATACCACTGATCTACCTGTCTATTTTGGTACTAATACCATGCGGTTTTCAGTCATTTATGTAGTGACAAGTGAGTATCACTAGATTTCTAACTAGTAAAGATTTTTAAATAAGTGTATATTAGTTATACAGGATAGTGGGTTTCACTGTGTCATTTGTACTTGTATATAACATTAATTACATCTGATGTTTCCAATTATTATAAAATGAGTGAAAGCATAATTTATAAAATTTTGCTTCTAAGTGCTCTGGGTAAATAGACATGATAATTTACCGGTGGAGCCTCGTGGGAGGTGATTAGGATTTATGTCCACCCATGAAACCTGTTCAATTATTTGAGAGATTAATATCCATCACTTTAATGGCTAAAATTCCTTTTAACTATTTTAAATATGGGTAACATAAGCATAAAACCAAGTCAGCAGATTTCTCTTATTTTGTTAATGACAGTACTTTAATTTTTTTAATTAATTGACAAAAGGTAAAAATCAGATACTTCACATTTATATATAGATTTACATTCTTTGCTAAAATGAGCAGGAGATTTGACACAAGTGAATCACATTCCTCATGGGAAAAAATCACAGAGCTCAGTACCTACTCTACCATTTCACCCAGTGCATTCCAAATTTTCCTAAGCTGCGTTACTCTCCACTGTTTTAGACCTGGTTTGCTTATGGAATTACGCATTACCTTTTAGATTCCATCAGTTCTCTTTAACCTTTATTGTTACCTTTTAATTTTAAATGATAATTAGAGTAGTGGTTATTGATTTTATTATTATGACATGATAATCAAAAACATCATTTCCAATGATCAAAGCAATTGTTGTCAAAATTATTTTGTGGAGAATCTTTTTTTTTCCTTCCAATAAAATAAGGCCAGGAAACAATATAATTTAAAGCAAACATCTTTCTCTTTGAAGTATTCCATGTGCTAATACAGTTAGTATCGTTTTTTTGTCTTCTTCTTTGTGTGTTTGTGTATGTGTTTTGGTACTGGGATTGAACCCAGGGTACTCTATCATGAGCTATATTCCCAGCCCTTTTTATTATTATTTTTTAATTTGGAGACAGGATCTCTATAAGTTGCTGAGGTTGGCCCTGAACTTACAATCTCTTTGCCTCAGCCTCCAGAGCCACTGGATTACAGGCCTACGCCACTGCACCAGTTCAACATTGCTCTTGGTAACTAACCAATGTTCTGCTCTCCTTAGTCTAGTCTCACTCCTCAGGTATTCCCTGAGGGTGGAGAAAGCAAGAACTTTGTCAACCAGAGGATAGTTTTCAAATATTCATTAAAATGTTATACATGTAATTTCATACTAAGTGTTTCTTATTTCGGTGACGATTTTCTAAACCTAAATTTATAAATTTAACTCGGAACTTTGTTACTCTGCCCACCAAGTTAGGACTGAGAATAAAGGATCCCATAAAAACTTCAAGGATGCAGAAACACTATAAAGGGTCCCATTACAAATGAATTAAACCTAGTAAGTATTCCCCTGATGTAGTTCATAGCTTGACAAAACAGGGCTATACCTTAAGGGGTTCACCATGTGTTTGTTTTGTCACCAGTTATATACTATGTTGCTTTGATAATGAGTGCTAAACTCTGAAGTACTCAACTGTTATTTTCTTCCCTATCGATTTTTTAATCTGAAGGTGACCCAGTCTGATTTATGCCTATACCTGTTCTACAGAATTCCCTATATATCCTAGAAGGCTATACTAAAGGTAATAAAAGTTGCAAGTCATCTATCTAAAACTACCTGGATAATGAAAGCTCATTTCAGGGAGCTGAATAGATAAGATATTGATTCTGGTAAAAGACAATGTATGCTCAACTCATGGTCTGGTAATGGAGTGAGTGGAATTAAAGAGACTGCTGTCACCACAAATAACTTGAATCTCTTCATGAGCTAAGTTGGTTGCTAAGTGTGTAAAACTTTTAACTTGGAGGAACTTAAAAAATATAGCACTGCCACATAAAGCAGAATGAATGTAAAAGAAGATTTCATTATTTAATTAGGATCCAGAGACTTGATGTAGCTCTTCAATTAAGATTAGCCCCAGCCACTATCCTGTATCACAAACTAAACTTAAGAACTTCCTTCTCCATTATTTTGTTAAAAAGAAGTTGGACGTTTTGTTTGCTTAGTTGGTTGGTTCATTTTGTTTTTAGTGCCTTTTCGGGACCAAGGGTTGAATAATGAATGAGACAGAAATAGCACCTGAGTTTAGAGAATTTATAATCTAGTGGGAAAGACAAAATAAAAAACACACAAAAGGCTAAATATAAAATGTAATGTTACACAGTAAAAACAAAAGAATAAAAAAAGTGTCACAGAGGAAAAATTAAGAGTGCAAGGAAAGAATGAAAGGAAAAGGGCCTACTTCCCTTCAGTAGCGTTGTCAGGAAGGCCCATTTGAGGATGGTGATGTTTGATGAGAGAATTAAGTCATTCTACCTGAGGAAAGATCCAGTATCAAATCTTCAGGGTGAAAAGTGATAGGCATACTTTCTAAAGAACAGGAGAGGTCTAACTGGGTGCAGTGGCACACTCCTATAATCCAAGCTTCTTGGGAGACTGAGACAGGAGAATATCAAGTTCAAAGCTAGCCTCAGCAATTTAGCAAGACCCTACCTCAAAATAAAAAAATAAAAATGGCTGGGGATGTGGCTCAGTGGTTAAGCCCACCTGTGTTCTATCCAATCCCAAGGAAAAAAATTAAAGAAAGGAAAAGAGTTCTAGAATCTCAAAAAAACAATATATCTCGTTAGCCATGAAGTCTCAAGGTTATCCTAGAACTAGATAACCAAATCCACTGGGCACCTTGTTAAACACTATGGATATTCTTTGTATGATTGGAAGGCCATATAGATTTTGAGCAGAAGAATGATAGTCATTTTCAAGCAAAGATTTGACTTGTGAGAGATTGGAAATTCAAATTCTGAGGGACAGTGTCCTGGTCACTACACTGTTTGAGCAGGGGACATTGGTTAATGATTAAAGACTCCCCAACCCACCAGTACTGGGGATTGAATAATTCCAGGGCACTCGACCACCAAACTACATCCCCAGGACATTTGATTTATTTTAATGGTCTTGCTAAGTCATTGAGGTTAGCCTCAGACTTGAGATCTTCCTACTTAAAACTCCTGAGTTCCTGGGAACATAGGTGTGTGCCACTTTACCTGACTGGTTAAAGACCCTCTGTTCACTTATTGCAAAGGCCCTTTCATTTCTCAGTACATCTTAGAATTCCCTGATTACTTGTAATGGGTTAGATATGAGGTGTCCCCCAAAAGTTCATGTGTGAGACAGTTCAAGAATGTTCAGAGGTGAAACGATTGCTTTATATGAATTGAAAACTAATCAGTGCATTAATCCACTGAAATGGATTAATTGGGCAGTAACTATAGGCAAGTTGGCTGTGATTGAAGGAAGTAGGTCACTGGGGGTGTGCATTGGGGTTAATATTTTGTCCCTGATGAGCAGAACTCTCTCTGCTTCCTGGTTGCCCTGTCCTGAGCTGTTCTTGCCCACCTGACTCTCTCTGCATGATTTCCTGCTTCACCATGCACCCAGAACTATGGAGCTGGCCAATCATGTACTGAAGGAATGAAACCATGAGGCAAAATAAACTTTTCCTCCTCTAAATTGTTTTTGTCAGGTATTTCGTTCACACTGACAAAAACTGTAACAAACCTCATGTAAAATATGAACTGGTCATTTCATCTTGCCTTTTAGACTTAGAATCTACCAAGAGTATAGTTCCACCCTGATTTCTCTGATATATTTTTTTCCATGGAGAAATTTTCCATCCTTTTGAGTGCTTCTATTTTTTTTTAATGTACATTTTTAAAAAAGCATGTTTTGGGGCAAAGAGAGGGGCTTAATGCATTAATTCAGGGCACTATTCATGGAACTTAAGAAAAAATATTGATTGTTTTAGATTCATGATCTTCTATGTCAGGATGACAATGACTAAATGTTCACTGCCCAGTTTCAAGTTGATTTTCTTTTTTCAAAAATATATTTTTAGTTGTAGATGAACACAATACCTTTATTTTATTTATTTATTTTTATGTGGTGCTGGGGATCAAACCCAGAGCCTCACACAAGTTAGGTAAGTGCTCTACCACTGAGCTATAGCCCTGGCCCTCAAGTTGATTTTCTTCTCACTCGTGTTTAGTCAGTTGATAGTAATTTTATAGGCTGTCTCATCAACTTTCCAATCAAATTGCTTTATTTTTGCTATAGATGTTTATATATTTAAACATTTTTCTGCATTTAATTAATCATGTGTGAAATTGGTTCAGTCATGTCTCTCTCTTCCTTTTAATATTTCAATTTATATAACTATATATTCTCCAGAAAGCCTTACTCCCAAACCCCAGTAGATACTGGACATTCCTGACAGAAAAGTCCAGCTAGAACTGGTTTCACTTAAAATATTTCTAAGAAGTATGGTTCTATATCCTATTGATGTTATAAATAAAGTATACAATATCATGAATATCAAAAAGTTCATATTCAATTAATAGAGTGATAACCTTGTTATATCAAATATAACAATGACTGTGGCAAAATACACTGTAAGTTATATTATTACTTGAAATTCAGGCAGATCAAACATAAAAGGGAATTAAAAAAAAAGGAGACCAGTCATTTGTGACAACACGGATGAAACCACAGGTCATTATGTTAAGTGAGATAAACCAGGCACAGAAAATCAAGGACTACATGATCTCATTCATGTGTGCCGTATAAATGTTGACCTCATAGAATATGAGAATGTAATGGTGGTTATCAGAACTTTGGGAGTATAACCAATGGCTCAGAAGTTGTAGTTAGACAGGAGTAAGAAGTTCTGGTATGCTATTGTTGCACAAGTAGGGTGACTATCAGTGATGATAATGTACTGTATATTTCAAAACCTGAAAGGATTGTAAATGTTTTTCCCATAAAGAAGTGATAAATGTTTGTTGAGACAGATGTTTAGCCTGATTCATGTCTACACAATGTGTATGTGCATTGAAGCATTATATATCCCGCAAATAGGAAGGAAAAGTTGATCTGTTTTTTTGTATGTGTTTAAAAATAAATTTATTTAATAACATTTTCTACAGGAAAAAAAAATTGTTAAAGAAAAATACGATAGGATCGGTACTGTCTTAGTCTGTCCTGTGTGGTGTAACAGATACCATCAAGTGGGATACCATAAGCAAAGAAATATATTAATCACATTTCTGGAGTTTTGAAAGTCGGATACAAAGGCTCTGGGAGATACACTGTCTAGGGAAGACCTGCTCCTAATGCACACCACCTTCCCCTGTGGGCTCTGATGGGGAAGCACCAACAAGTTCCCTGAACTCATACAGGAGGGCACTAATCCAGATGTGAGGGCTCTGTCTTTATGATCCAATTATTCTCACAGGCCATACCTCTTCACTCCATCACTTCAGGGGCTGGGATTTCAACCTAAGAATTGTGAGGGAACATACACGCTCAGACAATAGCAAGTATTATAGCTGAGAATAATACGCTATAATTAATTTTTAATTCAAGTTTAAATATATGATATGGAAAAGCAAACATCACTTACTTACTTATGTATGTCTAACTTAGACTCATAGCATGTTACAATATCAGTAAACTGTGAATTCTCATTAGGAGACTTTTTGTTGTTGTTTGCAAATATCTTTCCTGTGTGATTCTCCTTTTGCCTTCATACTATAACTCATTCTTTTAGGCAATTCATCAAAAACTTTAGTTAAAATATGGATGTTGAAGAAAAAAGAAAAAACAAATTTCATGAAATGACTCATGAAACTGAATATTGTACATTTGGGCTTTTACTGAAGGTAATTATGTTGTGTCCATGAGGCTAAGATCCAAGGTAAAACTTGTACAAACAAATTATACAAACAAATAGGGTGTATTTGGGGCTTATAGCTTATATTTTCATGTATGTTGAAAAATTAAAGAAAACTCCCAATTAAGTTTACAGTCAAACCTACAGTTATGATGTGATATGTAAGACTATAAAAAGATAATAATAATTTGGCTAAGATCTGCAGAGAAAAAATATTTACAGATTACTGTTTTGTTATTTTATTGGGTTTTTTTTAGACATTAAGATACTTGTTAAGTCATACATAAGGCTGTTTAACCAAAGTTTACTTATACTTTCAAGAGATTGTACTATAAATTGTTTACTAATCAAAATGACTAAAATCTCTAAGTTCACAATAGCAATTTATACTTCTAAACTGACGTGTGTTTTATCCTCCTCCCCATTCCCTTCTTCAAATAGGATCAGCCCCTTCGACTGCATCGGGCATTTTATCCACTTAATTTGGAGGATGTAATACAGGTTCCAGAACATTGCAATGACAGGGACCTAACAGCCATGCCAACTAATTCTCTCACGCTTATTTCACCTTTCTTGCCACCTCTTTTTTCATGGACTCTTCCGTTCCTTTCAGTTAGTTTTAATGATGACTCTCCTGACTTCTGGAAATCTCTGGCGCCATTTACCTAATGTAGCCTCCTGCTTGTTTTGTGCCTGTCACCACGTGATGTAAGTTACATTGTGCTTAGGAAAAAAAAACCCTCAGCAAGGTGGTCATGTCGTGGGCATTCTGATTTCAAATTTATGATGTCCCTACAATTAATAGGCTTTTCCATTTGTCATATAGCTCTGACGCCTCTTTGCTTTTTTTTTTTTTTTTTTTTTCTGGTACTTCTCTTAACATTAAGTTTGATTGACAAGTCTAATTTTCACATTGTGAAAATAGTAATATAAGGATAAGAGTAAGAATATTAATAAAAACAGTTTAGTTAATTTCCTAGTATGCACAGAATAAAATATGGTTACGATATTGATACTTCAGATACTTTAACTTCCATTAAAAGGTATTTATTTAGAAAAATAAAACCAATCTATTTAAACCTATCATCAACCTATTTAAAAAGCACGAAGACAGTTTAGTTGAAGAGTCAATATGATTTTGGGGAAGAATGCAAGGAGAAAAAAAATTCAAATTCAGGCTTTAAAGGTGAAAATGATTTCTATCACAGGATATGATGAGACCTCTGTTTCTATTAAGAGAGGATAAAAAGAGAGAAAGTTCACATGATTTTAGAGCAAAGTTATTACAAAGATGGACCCTTCTGTTTGAGAAACCTGAGACAATGATACTGATAGTTAATGAGCAATTCCTTTGTAATGACAACATTCATAGGTGTTAGTAAAAACAGCCCAGAGATTTTCTGTCAAGAGTCAAATATCCCTGCAGTTAGGAATAAAACCAGTTGTGTATTTGCTAGTGGTGAGAGATAGGCATTCAGCTTCTATTAGGTGTGAGAATGGTTGGCAATTCCAACTATTTGGTGAACTCAAGACATTGTGGTTGGGTTCAACACTAAAGTCAAATTTTCAGGCTGAGAGATATCCAGGGTATGCCAGTTGGTTACAGAACATGCCTTTTCCAGAAGTCCTATCTCAGAAAAGTGGAATTCTTTTAAATCAAATTAATTCAGTGTTTGGAACAAGCAACGCTGAGACAATTTAATTGATATATTTTTACTTTAGTATGTAACTCTACTTGCTGTGCTGAGGCTTCAGCTGGGCCTTATGTCTTCTCCCAATGTGTTCCTAGTCTAGAATATGTTCCTGAAAGTAATACAACAAAATCAGTTTACCAAATTAAATAATCCATCCAGGAAATATTTTTTTGGCAAAATTTCTCAATATAAATTGCTATGGGAACTGTAAGGAGATAAGAAATAAACAAAACAATTCACTTGGAAAATAGAAAAATGAGGCAGTTGGTGACTTCATGAATTCATTTATGTTATCTGCTGTCAAAAGTGTGAAGGAATTTTATGAATAACTACATCAACTATCAGACATACTTTTGCATTCAAAGTGCAGTATAGCAAGATATTGTTGGTCTATAGAGAAAAAAATATGCATTAAAAAAAGAATAAAGACAATTTTACTTTGATTTAATATGCTCTGTACAGATAATAGTCATTGGGATAAAAAAAAAAACCCTCTACAGTTCTTATGTCATAAGATATTAGGCCTAAATTCATTTGTCCCTTTATTTTGTATGTTGGAAAGTTTAGAGCAGAATATTTGCCAATATTTAATAATTATTTTCTGTTGGACAAAAATTTCATTTTTAACTACTTTATAGTTACTATTGTTAGAAGACACCTAAAGATATTGTTGGAACTATGTGGTATGTAAGAAAACAGGCAGACATATGCAGCCATTATTATTTTATATCAACAGCACAAACATCTCTAACCTCTTCACATGGAATAGTACCAAGAGAAAGGTTGGAGAGCATTGGCCTCTACATTCTCTGCTGCACTGCCTTCACACCTTTGTCCCCCTCCAAACTGAGTACGACACTGCTTCCAGAGGCAACCGCACAGGTGTGATGCTTTATTCAATCCTCTTTTTTCAAGGACAGACACCAGTGTTTATCACAATGTCTGCTGTGATAAAACCTTGCTGACAATAGGGTGATGAAGGAGCAGCAACAGGGAAGCCAGGTTCAGTGCTGTGAAACACAGATGAACAGAGGTGAATAATGAAAGGGAAAGAAAAAGAAACCCAAAGGCACTGAGGAATTACAGAAGTCTCAGATAAACAAATTGCTCTCCTGAAATCAGGAGTATCAAGTCATGGAAAATATAGAAATCGAATTTTTACTCTCATATTCAACCTGAAAAGAAGAGAAACAATCAGGACCAACTGAACTTCTATTATCTGGTTTCCTCCTTAACGGGATTTGATCAAAAGCTATGTCGACTATATTTAGCTATTTCTTTCTTCCCCCTAGGGGATTATTGGCCCAATCCCATGATATCTTTCTTCCACTCCTAATTCAATCACCATCACATGTACAATCATCCCAGGAGACTTAACTATCCAGGAACAGTTATGTCCAGATTAGTCAACATATTTACCTGTAGTGGATCCCAGCTTCCATTGTTCTCACTCTACCAACCTCTCCCAACAAGCGCTGAAGCATTCCCTCTATCTTCCTCAAACACTGTATCCTCAAGAATCTCTGAACTCTCTTCTGCCTTTGCCTTCTTATCCTAAATAGCCCATCTGCAATGAAGCCCTCATGTTCACTTGCAGTCCACTAGAGTGAAGTCCGTGATTTCTCTCTATCACATCAGGTTCCAGAGACATTTTTATGTACAATGTCACTGTTGCTACCCCTTTTCTACCTTAAGACTTTTAAAAAAATCTTCTTTCAGGAAATTTGAGTTTCCCAAAATACATCACCATTTTCAATCCATGTATCATTTTTTTTCATCTTTTGTCATCTTTCTTGGTTACGGTCAATACCTATATAAATAAATCCAAAACATTGGTTTTTCACTTTCTTGGTTTTCTTAGCTCATATATTATTTTCCTCAATCTAATTTCAATCACACACCCAGTGATCTCTTTGTGAGGTTGAATTTATCTTCCTCAGCTGCAGCACCATTCCTCAAAGTGCACTTTATGGTCACTACCTATTCCTTTAGATTCATGCACTCCACCATGCCCATGCCAACAGTTATCTAACCAGCCAAGACTGCTAATCCATCACCCCTTTATAATCACATCCTCATACACATCCCTAAGTTCTTTTTCCCTCGCCTCTACTGTGTTAAGTTAATAAAAATGCCAGACCTGTTGGAGGCAAACTTTGGGCATATGTAATGTTTACTACCAACCCATTGCACATTCCTGTAGACAACTTAAATACAGTGACCCATTTGCTTGAGTCTTGACCACCAATTTCAAACCAGCACTGAGAAATGACAATCACAATGTGCTGACAGAAATTAACTTCCAATTCCTGAAATAGCAATCTCCACCTATTCCCCTGAAAAGTCTAGTGTACAACAGCTCAATCTTTTATTTTTTGCAAACCAATTTTTGTGATTAGATGAAAGTGATTTTCTCATTTCTACCCCAGAATCTGTACCTACATGTACTGCCTGCCACTCTATACTGTTGACCCAGAAGTATGTCAGGTCTTATTATGACCATGGTTTCATTCACAGACAGGACCTTGGTTAGATTACAAGAAAATCTTTCCTGTAATTCATCTTTACTGTATGTGCATACAGATACAGTGAATAGCAAACATACTCAATATCATACAAATTAAAAAATAAAAATTCTTGATCACCTGATACAATCTAGTTGTTGCCCCTTTTCTCAAATTCTCTTAAAAAACTGCCTCTACTTGCTTACCTCCCATTCTCTCCCAAACCATTAAATTCATGCTTTTATTTCCATGACACACTAATGTTGGTTTTAAAATAGATACCAACTCTTAATAATCCTCATCTCATCCAAACTCTCAAGTGCATTCTATACTACTGACTCCTCCTGCATCTCTCTGTGTATCCTCCCCTTGTAGATGCCATGCCATGATAAATGGTTTAACTGAATTTCCTCCAATATTCCTGAAAGCTCCATGTCAGTTTTATTTGATGACTTTCTTTCTCTATCCGAGCCTTAAATGCTGGAAATTGTCCTAGAGTTTTTTCTTCAACCCTCTGCTCTATCCTCTTACTCTCCTTAGCTGAGCATGGATTTACTTTTTTAATAGTTTATGTGTTTACTATTTTATGTATAGATATTTTTCATTTGAATTTTCACACATAGATAAAAGATCAATGAACTTGGTTTTTAATAACATATATTCAATCTTTGTTAATTTATGTGTATCTAACCCTAACTAGACCACATAAAATCACGTTATTCTTTAAATTAATCCTTTAAATAATCCAATTAAAAAATTAAGGTAGTTATTCTTCTAATATCCAGCCAGTATTAAAAGCTCTTTGATTTTTCCACTTCAAAAATAGCCCTTTATCCTTGCTTTGTGTAAATCAAGAAAGTAATAAGTTCCACATATTGGACTTTTACTATAGCCTTTAATTTCTTTTTAATCTAGAACATATTGCCTTGTTTTGTTTTGTTTTTTTCCCCAATTCATGTTTTAATGCAATCAATTATAATCCGATAGAAATTCCAACATCTTCTATTTGGCTACTTGATCCCCATGGTATCAATATGCTTTTAACCTCAATGCTTCCTATAAAGTTAATAGACATATAGATATGATAATATATATTCAATAATAGGACACAAATATTTTAGAGTTGATGTTATTTATTTTATTACCATACATACAAATCAAGAGATACAACTTATCTATTTAAGGTAAAATTGATCATCAGTTTTAAGTTTATCCATCCATTATAATATTTATCTATCAACATTTCACTCAATGATTTTAGAAGCCATTGAAAATTATTTCTTATTGTTTATTCCCATTATCTACATGTCTTCAAATATAGTCAGTATGCTGGTGTCTGATTTCATATTATAGCTATAGCCCTATTCATTTGTATTCAGCCATATACAAAACATCTCTGCTTTGAGGTCTAATATACACATCCAAATTAATTTTGGTCAAAGAGGAATATTAGTCCCTATTTTTAACCCATTGCCAAGACTCCTTTTCTCAGTAAATGGAAGCATCAGGTAATGAGTTGCTTTTCCCAGGAACCCAGAAATATTTCTTGACTTTTTATTTTTTTGTATAAATCAAGAAATTATTGTATCTCATTGACTTTATTTTCCAAATATTTCTTGAAAAAAATCAGTTTGTTATGTATCCTAGTATGATATACCCATTTTGCTATAATCTCACACCTAACTGTATTCAAGAGTCTCCTAATTATCTTTTCTCCTACCAAATCCTTTTCTCCTACAATTCAGCCAAAGTGATCCTTTTAAAATAAATTCCTTCTTTTCTGTATAAAACTCCGTTGAAACTTTTATATTTTAACCAACATAAAATCAATATTCGTTACTTTAGTCAATCAGATCCCACTTAATCTCTCCAACCTAATCTCTAATCTTCTCCTCTATCCACCTACACTTGTCCTCCTCCTGCTCATCAAATGCAGAAATTGTTCCATCCAAAGTTTTTTGTACTTTCCACTGTCTATATTTAGAATATTTCCCAATATTCTCAAATGACTGTGTTCCTCACATCATTTTAGTGCAAGCTCAATAGATCTTCTTAGAACTCCTTTAGCTTAAGAAATTATCCCACTCACACCTAATCAATTTCTATCATATTAACATAATACCTTTGCATAACAATTATAAGCTTATTTTATCAGTACATTAATCAATCATTAATTGATCAATGCATTTCTTTCATGTTTTTCACAGTACGAACTCAATCAATTCTCCATATCCACAGGTTCTGCATTCATGGTTTCCACCAACAACAGATTGAAAGTATTTGGAAAACAACAATGTCTGTACTGATAATGTACAGGCCTTCTTTTTTGTCATCATCTCATAAACAATACAGTATAACAACTATATACATATATGTACATTGTATTTGATAGTATAAATAATATAGATATCATTTTAGATATAGGTATGAATGAATTTTATTTGGCGATATAGAAGAACAAAATTGTGACATTTGCAGAAAAATGGATGGAACTGGAGTGCATCACGTTAAGTGAAATAAGCCAGACTCAGAAATTCAAGGGTCTTTATGCTTTCTCTCACCATGAAAAGTAGAGAAGAATACAAGGGAAAAGAGGAGTGGGGAAGCATCTCATGAAATTAGAAGGCAGATCATACCGAAGTAGTACATTCCCTTTTTATTTCCTTTTTGGTATCAAATGTGAAAATAATTAAAGTTGCCTCTATGTATTTTGTATTTTAATCTAATGTTAAACCTACATTGAGTGGTTTTCATATTCAATCAGATAAAAATTCCAGGAAACATACGCCAGGCACATAAGGTCTATCCAGTAAATGTGTTTTCTTCACTCTTGAATAACTACAGTCAAGCACCCATAATATCCTCTTAGTCAAAGAGAAGGCACATATGTGATGGTCATCTCATAAAATCTTATCATCTAGTGACATCCTTGCTGTCTTAGTTTGTATAAATACATTCTATGATGTTCACATAGTGACAAAATTGCCTAACAATGCATTCTCAGAATATATCTCATTAAGCAACACCAATTATCAATGCATGAATGTACACCTAAATCAAGGATGGGAAATAACAAACAGATTAATTTTATCACAGTGATACTGTTACAATTGAACTCTATCCAAGCTTCAATATGCACATGTCCCATACATGAGCTTCAGTCCTCATTTTTCCACTTCTACCATGTTGTGCACACCAGACAAACAGGCCTTTTAAATGGTAAGGACATCAACTTGACCAACTTTAGTAGCTTTGAATATTGTTACACTCAAGGGGAAATGATTTAAATTATTTTAATGTGATTTATTGATTATAAAATTAAGGGCATTGTCATGATAGGTCACATCTTTTGACAAGGTTGTTATGAAGATGAAATCACAGACAATGTGTGCATAATGGTATCACTGCTTAAACTGCTCTTAGTTAATATTATCAGAAATGCTTTTCTAGAAGAGAATATATAGTTTCCATGTTTCAAGCCCAATTTTGAGATTATCTGTAGTATTCAAGAGCATCTCTTTGTTTTAATTAGGCTTAATTTTTTCTTAATTTACCAAAGTTCTGTTTAATTCTATTGATGATTAAATAAATGGAGGATTTATTTTCCAATGGAAATATTTGATATATCTAAATTAATTTATTTGATACACTTAGTTTATCATTACCTGAAGTATATTATGCATACATTGATTGGCATACCTAGGCATCCTTATGACAAAAGCATTTCTTTGAATTTAGTTTAATTTTTAATTTTAATAATTTAATCCTAAAAACAGTTATATACACAACATAATCATTTTCAGATGAGTAAATGAGAAGTTGACACAAAAATAACAGTTTGTGAAGAGTACAGATAGGATTGAGTATACCTCTGTTTGATGCTCATGCTATTTTTTTTAATGTTTATAGTCATAATAACTATAACTTACTCTTGGTCCAAGGTTATATGTAAGAACTTGGTTAATTAACAACTTAATAATTACCTCACATAACAACCAAATTGGAGATGCCTAATCTTTCTGTTTTTGAATGGCAATACACCTTATAAGTCCATTTTCTGTTTGTTTTACTTTGTTTTGTTGTGGTTAGAATATTTAAAATGATATCTACCCTGTCATCAAAAATATAAGTGTGCAGCACAGTATCGTAAAGCAAACCACTAAAACTTATCTTCTGTAAAACTCACCCTGTTGACCAACTCACCATACCCCTTCCTCCCATCTCCTAGGAAACAACATTCTAGTTGGTTTCCCTGAGTTTGACTGTGTTAGCTACATTACATAAGTAAAATCATGCAGTGTTTGCCCTTCACTAACTGACTGATTTCACTTAACATAGAGTCCTCCAGTTTCATCCATGCAGTCCCACAGGGTAAGATTCTACTCTTTTTTAAAGGCTAAGTAGTATTTTATTACATGTATTTATCTTCATTTTCTTTATTCATTCATCAACAGTTTTTATTCTTTTGCTTGTTTGTTTGTTTTTTATTGCAGTCTTTTTCTTTATCTTTACTATAGCTCAGGATTTCTCTACCTTGACCCTGTTGTTCTCAACTGTGTAATTCTCTTTTGGTGGGGGAAGATGGGGTCATCCTGTGCATTGCAGGTTGTTTAGCAGCAACCTGGGCATCTGTACACTATATGTCATTAGTATCCTCACTCTCAACTATAACACCCAAAAATGTACCCAAACAATGCCAAATATCTGGAGGGGCCAGGTACCTCATTTGAGAACTAAAGTCTGACTAACTGTTTTGTAGGACTTGTTATGTCCTGGGCACCACCTTAAATGAGTTTTTAATTTACGGCTGAATTTGATGTGTCATATTTTATACCATTCTGAGACAATTTTTAGTGCAGTTAGGATTTGAATAAAAATATTTTCATTTTATTTTTCTAATTTTTGTTCATAAATGTCACTTTGATTATGACTTCTCTCTGACAGCTACTTTCTGCTCCCTCTTCAAGACTAATTTTAAAAATAGAAAATGTAGGAAATGGAAGACTATTAAATTCTTCCTTTCCAAAATTAACTCATCCTACAAATCAGAAATTTCAAAAGTAGTCAGTTTCCTTGTTTAAGGATTGATAACTAACCAGAGGCTGGTCTGATAATGAAACTTCTCCATGTACAACTTATGAATATGTTTTCTTTAATATAGAAATTCTAGATTCCTTCTTGTTACTTTCAATTGATATTTTTAAAATACTCATTTTTTCTCATAGTAATTATATGTTTTTCATGTAGTAATTTTACTTTGAAATTATACTTTGCAATAACAAATTCAAATATTTCTAATAGCTTTCAAAGGCAAATCAAATACTTCTTATAGAAACATGCTAACATCATCTGACATAAACATAGCAAGAATTCATATTCAACTTTTCTGTTACATAAATAACAATTGAATTTTACATTAAATCATATATAAACTGTATTTTTGTTATTTTCTTTATTTAGAAAAGAGACTGGAATTAAGCCAAATCACAATAATTGAACCACAGTGACTTGTTAATGACCTCAGCTTACATCTCTATTTTGTGTATGGAAAGCACATTCCAAATCATTGAGTTATGCATGGGAACTTTAACTCTTGTTTCAGGTTTTATTTTCATGGAGTTACACTGAAATAAAGATATCAATACTTGCAATACTTTCATATATTTACATTTCAAACTTCTCTCACAAACAAGTCATTTAAAATAAGTTGCTTATCAGAATTCTCTGATGAATGAACAAAAATGTGCCTTGTTAATATAATCTTCTAATTTCTATGCTACACAATAAACCTGTGAAATGTGCAATTATTGCATTTTTGCCCTTGCTTGGGTAAATGGAACTGAAGACATTTAATTTAGAACTTAATGCAGACTGAAAAACAAATAAGTAACTTCTGCCATTTGGGTTTCATGTGGTTTTGAAGGATATTGGAATTTTTTAACTTTCCTATGATCTTTCATTTCAATGAGAGAGAGATTCTGAGATTCTATTTTTCAATTATCATTACATAGATTCCATTGATAGTCTGGTTTATCTGTTCCTTAGTTTATCAATCTGGTAAAAATAAGGTGCTTTAGCTAGGTTTGGAATTATTTGTTCTACAAAGACAGGGCGAAATGACTGAGAAGAAGGTGCTACAAATGTTTGTGCTATATGCAATAATTATCTGGCAACTACATCCTGTAAGCTTTGAAAGATAATAAATGGTGGATGAAAGATTCAGAAATTCAGCAGTGATTAAGTTATATTGTTTAGGGACAGATAGGAGGCAAGAAGACAAAGGATTCTTTTAAGAGCAGCGGAAACAGTTTGCACTGTTTGAGGGATCCTTCATCAGAAAGGAAGAGTCAGACCTGGAGTGAATGAGAGTACTAGGCACGTCAGTCAGCATTGGGCAGCCACTGGGTTCCCAGAGACATTCACACTGCATTCCTAATAAGGCATGTGTCTAATTTAAATTAGAAAGGATTATGCATCCTCAGTTTGTGACAGGCATTTTTAATATAAAGTCTGAAGAAGAGAATTGAAGTTTTCAAAATCTAGTGGTAGAAAGAATTATATTATCTATTTCTTTTTTATCTTTATTTTAAAATCTTCACCTCACTCAGGATTGGAATTTTTTTTCCAGCTGCTACTTTTTGTGGAGTTCTTTTAAGGTAAGCTTTTCATAATATCATCTCAGAAGTATAATTTCACTTAAGTAGTTCCATATAGTGTGAGGTTACAGAAGGATTAGGCCACACTTTCAGGTTTTTGTAAGTGGTTTTCTCCATCCCTAATCACTGTACAAGGAGACACAGGCCTCTATGAAGCAAATATTAGATACTGACATGAATACGCCTGAAATGTGCCTAAGGCAACATGTTGTAGATGGTACAAAGATTATTATTCATTTTTTCCTGCTACTGTTTGCGAATACAGTTTTTAAACAGAAGAAAACCATATTTTACTAGAAACAGAATTGAACATATAGTGATACTTGATCTTTTTCATTCCCTATTTTGAAATATATATTTAATACTGTACAATGCTCCTTGGGAACATATCAGACACACTATCAGTCCAAAGAGGAAACAAATGCTCCAATCTTTACTATCTTGAACCTATATTAACTATAAAGTCATTTTATATACTTTTAGATTTATACCCTTTTACTGTATTACAGACAAAATCAATCATATACTTTATTTTAATCTAGATTTTATCACTAATAAAAATGGGGTCCATGTTATTTATGATTATTGTATCACTATGAGAGCAAAAATTCTATATATTTTGCAAATATCTAAATAGAGTTTAGTGCACTATTGCTATTGTACATATGTACATGCTTACTTATTACCCATACATGCAAAAGTTCCCTGATTCATTCAGCTGAGAGGGTTTGTAAGAAACAATGCTTTAACAGCAATAGGTACAACAAATATCATCTTCTACCCTCCATAAAAGGAACCAAGGCTCCTCTGTCCTGGGTTTGTTCAGGAAAAGTACAAAATGAGCCAGGAATTCCTCTTGTTCAATAAAACAAGAAAGCACAAAAAGGTAATCAAGACTAGCCCAAATGTAGTAGGACAAGGTTTTCCCTTTTAGCCAAGATATGGCAGGGGAGATGTTACTCTTCTACCATAAATAATCTAATAATGAGCAATAGACTAAATGGAACAGTAGTTTCAGGATATTAGGCACCAAAAAAACCAATTATTTATATATATATGTATATATATACATATATATATTTACATATACATAGAAACCAGAGACATGAAAACAAAACAAAGCAAAACAAAGGTGAACACTATGATTTTTCTTACTAAGAACCTGGACAGTTTCCAAAGAAGGGGCAATGCAGGAAGAGCCCAGCAGAATCCTTGGAATCCTGAAGGAGGGGAGGAGATGGAGCTCTGTGGCCTGGGAGACATGTGTCTATCATTCACAGCACAGAGTACTAGAAATAAGGGAGAAAGTGAATGATTTTTGAAAAGGTCCTGTCGAGTATTCAGCTGAGTACTGAGAAAGGAGACTAGCTGGAATCTGGATAGCGAAGCAGAATTGTGAACAACAGAAAAAAATTCTAAAAGGGATAGAGAGAGATAGAATAAATAAGGACCTGCAGGCAAGTTGTGGGGCAACTGAAGCAGCCTAACACTTATAAGACTTCAGATCCTGAAAGAAAAGGGGGAGGAAGCAGAAATATATTTAATGAAATAAGTGGTGTAATCTTCCAAAATGATGGAAAATATTATTTTGCAGGTGCTAGAAGATTAATAAAATCTAAGCACAATGAACATAAAGAAAATAAACCAAGGTACATAGTAATTACTCAAAATCAGTGATAAAGATAAAATTTTAATAACAGTCAGGAAAAAGACACATAATTAGGGAGGAACAGAATGGAGGATAATTGCTGGTTCTGAAATGGAAATAATGTAAGAAAGAAGATAATTGAATAATATATAGAAAAAAGAGGAACGTATGTCAACTAGGATTATATACCAGGTTTTTTTAAAAAAAGTCTCCAAAATGAAGGTGATATTTGGTGAAATTTGCTGCTTTCATTTTCTTGAGGGTTTTTGAATCTATATTCATCAGAGATATTGGCCTGTAATTTTCTTTTGATATGTCTGGATTCTGTATCAAGGTAATACTGACCTATTAAATGAATTTGGAAGTGATCCCTCCTTTTCAATTTTTTGGAACAATTTGAGGATTTGCATTAATTCTTCTTTGAAATTTTGGTTGAATTTCCCAGTACAGCCATCTGGTCCTAGGCTTTTCTTTGTTGGGAAGTTTTTGATTACTGATTCAATCTGCTTTCTACTTGTAGGTCTGCTCAGCCTTTCAATTTTTTCATGAATCGGTTTTGGTAAGTTGTATGGCTCTAGGAATTCTTTTCATTTCTCCTAGGCTATTCATTTTGTTGGCATATAATTGCTCATACTACTGTCTTATGATGCTTTTTTATTTCTGCAGCATCAGTTGTAATGTATCCTCTTTCATTTCTCATTTTATTTGTGTCTTCTCTCTTTTTCTCCTGGTTAGTCTAGCTAAAGGACTGTAAACTTTATTTCATGAAAAAACACAACTCTTCCTTTCATTGATTTATCGTGTTGTTTTCTATTCTCTATTTCATTCTTCCTGCTCTAATCCTTAGAGTTTCATTCCTTCTGTTAACTTTGGGTTTAGTGTGTTCTTTTTCAAGGGCCCCTCAGGGATGTTGTAAGCGGCATTCACTCGTGTTAGGACTACAACTTCTAACTTGTCATGTTATTTTCCTAGGGTCATCATTATGGAAAGGACTATAAACTGGAATCCTTTAAACAACAGAAAAATTTTTGTTGTAGAAGCCCTGATTAGAAGTATCAACTTAAAGGGGGTACAGGGGTACATCATTTCGTTTCTATGGTTGTGCAGGACGTAGATTCATACCATTTGTGTAATCATACATATACATAGGGTAATGATATCTGTCTCATTCCACAATTTTTCATACTCCCCTTCCCTTTGTGTACAATGAATCAAAATGCAGTCTGTAAAAAATAAAAAAAATAAATAATTTTAAAAAGCTACCTAATATTTGTATGTATTCTTGGGATACAGTGTGATATTTTGATACATGTCTACAATGTGCAATTTTCAAATTAGGGTAATTAGCATATCTATCACCTCAAACATTTATCACTCCTTTGTGATGAAAACGTTCAAAGTCCTCTCTTCTATTTTGAAATATACAATAAATTTTTGTTCACTGTGAAAAAAAAAAAAAAAAAGAAGTCTCAACTTAGGTGTCTGTAGGATCATACTTAGAAGACAATCCTTCCTTAGCTCCTCCTGGCTTCCCATGATGGCTATCTATCCTTGACAGTCTTTGCTTATCAGTAATGTATTAGTCTTGGTTATCCAGGGAAACAGAACTAATATGCATATATCTAATGAAATTTATATGAGAATTGACTCAACATGATTATGGAGAATGAAGTCTCACCACCTATCATCTGCAAACTAGAGAAGCAAAAAAGCCAGCATTGTAATTCAGCCTGAGTCTAGAGGCCTGATGAAGAGGAGAGTCCAGAGGCCAGAAACACCAGCTCTGATGTCTGAGGTCAGAAGGAGATGGCTATTTCATTGGAAGAGTAGAAAAGGAGAGAATTTGCCTTTCCTCTCCATGTCTTTCTACTTAGATTTTAACAGATTTTAGACACACACACACACACACACACACACACACACACACTAGTATACCAGTGTGGCACAGAGCATGGGGTAAGGTTTTTGTCTCATGAATTTGAAAAATGAATCCACAGACGCAAGGATGCAAGCAAAGTAACAGAATTTGTTGGAGTAACAGAAAGAAAGCAGATATGCCGAGAGAGGGAGGGTTCCCACAACAGGGATACCCAGGATGGCTATTGTCTAAAGGGTTATATGGATCTACAGGTTTAAGGAAGTCAATCCCCTGCCGGTCTTAGGTAAGGCACTTAGTGTCCACAAGGTATTCAAGCAGTCTTTAGTCCAATCAAAACATTGATCTGGCACTTTTCCTTCTTTAGAGAGGCTGTTCCAGATCAATTATGTCCCTAATTCCTATGGAATCCAGGTCATGTAGGTCCTCATTTAAAAATAACTTTTTTGAAAGATTTTCAGCAAAAATTTGCAGTTACTGCCCAGGAAGTTACCCAGAGGCCCAGGAAGTCAGTCTATTTGCCTAGCCTTATCTCTTCCTCCTGATTTACCAGCTATGCAGCATTCCTGAGTCACATCCAGCTGACACAAAATTGAATCATCAGTGGCCTCACTCTAACTTTTGCTCTGTCATCACATAGAATTCAGTATGTGTGTCTGTGTCCACATTTTTCTCTTATTGAAAAGTTACCAGTCATAGCGGGTTACTTAGTATCCAGTATGGCCTAATCTTAACCTGATTGCAGATGCAAAATCCCTATTTTCAAGCCATTCAAAACCTCCACAGGTACTTGGATTTATAAGTGGTAATCTCTTTGTTTCCACCAGATATCTGATTCTGCTTTCTATTAACAACACGTGGGGCTCAGGAAAATCAATGAATCTGGATTGTTCTTCAAAACTCTACTTTGACACTAATTGTTTTATGATTTCCCTAGAGTGCCCTCTGACTTGGTGATTTACTAGGAAACCGAGGACTCAGTAAAGTGTCATATCCATGATACACTCATGTTTTATTACATAAAAAGATAAAAATTAAAATCAAAAGTGGGAGACAGTACCCAGGACTAATTCTAGGAGAAACCAATCTCTAAGTATTCTGTTCCAGTGAGGATGCTCACACTTCCAACATCAATATGTGACAAAATATGTACAGTTATCCAACAGGGGCGCTTACACAGGGGAGGTACAAAGTTTTCCCTGGGGATGGCTCTCAAGGGCACACAGACACAACATTACTGACCTCAACTGCTCAGTGTCTCGCTCCAGAGCAAAGGCAGGCAGTGGCCATAAATTACACTGTTCGCATATGCTATCTGATCAAACCAGAGCTGTGTGACTGAAAGCCACAGGTATACAACAACTCTCTTATCAGACAAAACATTCCAAGGGCTCAGAGTTGGTCTCCCAGGATGATGGAACTTTCTTAGGAATGAGCAGAGTTTGAGTGACCCAGATCGCTGAGTCAAATTTCTCCTGCATGAGAATAGAAGAAAGCCCTTATTCTACCAGTAAAGTGGTATAATAAAATTTGAGAGTATACTACAAACTTAAATAACCCAGTAATCTACTTATGATATTAGTGTTTTTGAAAGCTCTATCATGTTGACTAAAAAATAATTTCAGTAAATTAAATCAGAAAAACAACCACACAGTATTCCTGTTTGGATTCTTATTGGAAGTTTTGAGCACTGACATAGACCCTAATCCACATGATTTTGGGTCTCTTTTATTTTAGTTGCTTTACCTTCTGCACAGATGCTTAATTAACAAAAGGGGACTGAAAACAACTTTGGACTGAGTATTTTTCTGGGAGTTAGTTAAACAGGAAACTTTGAGAAGTAGTTGCCCAAAGAAGTACAAGGTATTCCTCATCTAATAAAAAAGGCTTTTCCCCCTACCATTAAGTTTTTAGAAATAGTGCACTGTTTTGTAACTGCATAATTTAACCTGATGATAAAAACAATGAAAAAAAGACAAAGGGAAAAAATCCTACTCTTTTCCAAGAATTTAAAGAAACAAACAAAAAACGAAGTTAAATTTTTTAAAAAGGAAGAAGAATGGCAGAAAATGTTCTATGGTAGCACCATGATTTTACATCTGAAAAGTATATTTCAAAAGAGAATTTATCAAGAACTAGGAAATAACTTTATAATAAAAAGGAAGCAATTAAACAAAGAATATAATAATATATTGCATGGAAAAGTACAGCTACCCAATACATGAAGCAAAATGGGCAACACTTGAAAGATAAATGTACAATAGAAGAAAATTTTAATATATTTTCTCAATAACTGATAGAATATTGATGAAGAAAATCATTAAATGGCTTCAAGATTTGAACAATGCAGTCAACCAATTTTAAATGAGCATTCATATGATATTCCATCTGGTGATAGTAAAATACACATTAATTTTGGTAAATATACAATATTAATAAAGGTAGACTATACCCTGGACCATAATAAAGTCTTAATATAGTAAAACAAATTTAAATAAAAGAATATATTCAGTGACCAAAATAGAATTAAACAAGATATAGAAAATCACCCCAAATTTGAAAATGAACTATTGAAGGATCAAAGAAAGGAATCATGAGATAGAACATTTTGTAAACTGAATGAAAATGAAAATTGTGTGTGTGTGTGTGTGTGTGTGTGTGTGTGTGTGTGAACTTGCCATATGTCTCTAAAGCTGTAGTGGAGTATATTTATAGCACTAAGCTTTATTATTTGAAATAAAGAAGTCTCAAATTAATGATTTAGGATTCCAAATTAAAACAATAGGAAAGAAAAAGAGGGAATTATTTTCAAAGTCATTAGAAAAACTGACTATACACATGCTAATTAGGAAGGAGATATGGTGAAACGCCCCACAGTTCTGGTAGAGATTTAAAATAGTATTGTCATTTTGTTAAAATACTTGCTTCTATTTTCAAAAAGTAAACATACATGTACCATATGACCCAATCATTCCACTCCTGCGTATTTATCCCAAATAAATTAAAACATGCATAAAGACTTGTGTCCAGATTATTTCAGCAATTTAATTTGAAGTAGACAAAAGATACAAACAATTCAAATGCCTATTAACAGATACATAGATAATAAATTGTTACATCCATACTGTGAAATACATAGTAGACTTAAAAAAATAATTATTGATACACATAATTAAATAAAGGGACTTTGAAGATATTACCCTAAGTAGTGGATATATATTCCTACATATCTGTGAAAGTACTTAGGACTGCCCATGAATCTATAATCATCTCCATAAAAAATTTAAAGATAAAACATTCCAGAAAAAGTGATAAATATTAAAGGAAGGCAAGAGAGAGTCAATACACAGCAACAATAGGAGTACTGAAGAAAAAAACTAAATCAAGGAAACAGACCAAATAGAGTTAAAGAAAACTTACTGAAATAGGAGGAAAAACTTGAAATTACAAAGGAAGAATGTAACTAAAACCAAGACATATTTTAGTAAAATTATTTAACTTTAAAGACAATAAAAAAAAAAGTTTTACTTATGGGCAAAGAGAATCACAGATATTTAAGGAAAAGAATAGCTTTATGCCAGTGAAAAATAAATAACATATTTAAGATTCTTAACTAAAGAAAACATAAACCATGAATTCACATTCAGAAAGAGTGACTTTCAAGAACAAAAAGCATAAACTTATCAATATGTAAGAATTCAGTACTGTTATTTCCATTAGTTGTTCTTCAGAAATATAGTAAATAAAGTAATTCAGACAATCAAACTGTTTACTAAAAGAGCAATGAGAAGATTTACATATAAATCCAAGATTAAAGGCTGGAGAAAAAACGGAGAGTGTAGAGTACAAGACAGCTTTCTGCACTCACCATATAAGTTTTAAATGAGAGGTAAGCAGGTGATGGATGTTTTAATCAGCTGGATTCTAGCATTTTATGTTGTATGCATATATCAAAGCATCACATTCTGTTTCATGACATATATCATGTGTTAATTAAAATGTATTAATAAAACGTAGTTGAGATAGAATAAATGAAAACATTGTTTCAGTGATTGTTTCCATGGTGATAGTCTCTGCATTGTTTTTGCAATCCTGTTTTGTATGTAATGTGTGGTTTAAAAAATTAGTAATTGAGCATCACTCTAACACTAATTCCTCTCATATCCTTGAGAACCAGAATTTTCAGTTTGGAAAAAGGTAACAGTTAATATAGAAGATGTTAAATTAAGTCCTTACAGAATTAAATTTCAATGGTCTACATAATTAATTGAATATTTTACAATTAAAGAACAAGATGTAAGAATATTTAGATGTATGAAAAAAACATATAATGTAAGGATATTTTCTTACCTCTTAAAGATGCAAGGATATTTAAAGATATAAGAATATTTTCGATGCCTACCATGAAGGTGTTATAGCAATGACAAACTCAGTAGAAGCAAACACTACGAGTACCCTGATTACAGTTTAGACACAGCATTCCATGCTAAAACCAATCAGGGATTCTTGGAAAGATGGGTCATTTTGGGTCTGGTCAGGAAAAGTCCAAGCTTATTTTGAAACAGTCATACTAGAGTGTGAAGACCTTTTCAAAGATTACTGTGATCATGTAAAAAGCACTAAGGAGCCACCTTGAAGAGGCCTTGCCTGACAAATGATGGGAGAATTTTAATTTCAATAAAGATAACAATTAAAAATTATTGAAATTCATCAGACAGTTTAAATGCATGAATTTATGATAATACTAAAACTGGCCACTGTTACAGGAAGATAGGGAACAAACTCATTATCTTGGAAACTGAAAAATAAAGGAAAATATCCAAGCATTTATCTTGCCTCTTTAAAAAGAACATGTAAATGTCTATACAAATGAAAATATAGGGGAAAGTCTCTCCATAGAAGCACTTAGCTAAGTAATGAAAAATTTATTACAATTAGGAAATGAGCATTTCACAATATCCTGTGAAATAATCAACTGGGGCACTATATAATCAGTTTCCACAACATAAAAAGAAAAAAATAATACTAGCCTCTGTGTGTCTCCTGATAATCTGTTGAACTAAACCTGAATATAGTCAAGCCTTTGACCTGGCTGAAAAGGTTTAGAACATCTAGAGGGCAGAGGGACCTGGTGACCTGTCCTGAGTGCACAATCAGCAATATCCAGTTATCCAAGCTAAATATCTCCAATTAATTAACAGACAAGTTGCAACAAAAAGGGTTGGATGGAGAGAGAACCAATAGCCTAAACAAGTTGTAAAATAAAATTCTAAAAAACACTAAACTTTAAAAATCCTTCTGTTCAGCCATCAGTGCACATGCCTGTAATCCCAGCAACTTGGGAGACTGAAGCAGGAGGATCACAAGTTTGAGGCCAGCCTTACCAACTTAACAAGACCCTGTTTACCAAAAAAAAAAAAAAAAAAAAAAAAGACTGGGGATATCCTCAGTGCTAAAGCACCTCTGGTTTGAATTCCAGGACCATAAAATAAAAATAAAATAAAGAATAAAGTGCCTTATTTAAGGATGTACAGATGAGTAATAAAACTGTGATGAAATGCAAGGAAGCAATTAAAGTCAGGATTGTTGTTATTTTTGAGGGAACTATGGAAGTAAATATTGAGTCGAAACACATTAAGGGCATTTGCTCTGTCTAAAAAAGTACTTTCTCTTGACCTGGAAGGTGACTATAAAGGTGTTCTCCATATAAAACTACATTAGGTTTTACATTAGTTTTCTATAATTAAAAAGATTAGACGTGACACTGGTGGATGCAGAAATGTTTGACATAGCCCCCCACCTTCTTATTCTCAATGTTTAAAATATTGATAGTAAACTGAAGAGTTGGGTAAGGAAGAAAGTACAAAAATGATGCAGGCTAACAGAACTAAGGACTGCCCTTCATGCCTACTGGAATAATCTCCAGTGTTTCTGGAAAATTGGTGCCAGTTATATTCTTTATTTACCTAAAATGGCACATTAGAAAGATGCTTTGAGACTGTGGCACACACCTGTAATCCCAGCAGCTCGGGAGGCTGAGGCAGGAAGATAAAAGTTCAAAGCCATCCTCAGCAGTTTAGAAAGACCTTAAGTAACTTAGTGAGACCCTGTCTTAAAATAAAAAGTAAAAAGGGCTGGGATGTGACTCAGTGGCTAAGCTCCCTGGGTTCAATCCATGATACCAAAAAAAAAAAAAAAAAAAAAAAGAAAAGGAAATAAAAAAGAAAAGAGACATCTTTCTTTTTCTTTGTCAATAATATTATAACAGATACAGAATTCTATATCTTGAGAAAATCATTAAATATCTTTTATCATTGCTAATATAATGCTTGAAAAAGCAAGTTTTTGTGTTTTTGCTCATTTGTTTTGGGTTTGATACTAGGGATTCAACCCAGGGACAATTGAACCACTGAGTCGCATCTCTAGTGCTTGTTCTTTTTTCTTTTTTTAAATTTTGAGACAGGACCTCCCTAAATTGGTAATCCTCCTGCCTCAGGTGTGGGCCACTGCACCCAGCAGAAAGTAAGCTTTTTAATACTAAGTGATTACTAATTTGCTGGGTACAATATGCTAGGTAAATTTTTACTCCTGAATCACTCTATCTGCCTTCTGCCCTGTTTTTGCTTTACAACATCTGTCTGATGTGGGCACATAATGTCCTTATTTTGCCCCATTGCAAGTAACATGATAGGTATTTGAGTAGATACATATCTACCCCAGAATCAGATTAAGAAATTTAATCTCAAAAGAAGGCGAAGTAATTATGTTTTAAATTCTTTCATTAATTCATCAAAGGATTAAGTATGAAGAGGATATGGATCTAGAAAGAAAGAGACATCTGTTGGTTGTTTTAAAAGATAGTGAGACATTTTAAGGCTTATCAACTGATTTTATTTTCACACCAATAACTGATTTGATTCTTTTTATCTTTTACCTTGAGATATGATTGGCAATAAACATTATACATATTTACTATATTCAAGGTGATGTTTAGATAGATAAATGTCATAAAACGATTACCCCAATCAAGCTAAGTAACCTGTTCATCAACTTAGACACACACACACGCACACACATTACCTTTTTGTTTCCCCCTGGGGAAAATGGTTAAGATTAAATCTCTTGGCAAATTTGAAGTATAGTTCTTGGCATCTAATATTTAGCATGGTGACTCTCGTCATTTCCTTACCTAGGAACTCTCTTTATAGAAATGGACTCTGAGTGTTGGCTACTCTTTGTATCTATGTGTACCATTCAAGTTGGCTGTAACTTAAATAACTGGTTTATCATTTTCTCATCTTTGACCAATACTATAGAAGAGTTAAATTTTTTCACATTCACTTTCTTCTCTAGATTTTCAGGGTGAGCTTCATTAAATCTGATATTTTAAAGCTATCTACCTATTCTTTTTGACAATGATGAACAATGAAACAAGAAAAACTTCATGCTCATCAATGACATTGAACCTAAGATTTGGAGAGTTATAGAGACATGTTTTGATTAAAAAATGGAACAGAGCATGTCAGGTGAGAGAAAAATGAGAATATACACATGCCAAAATGTCATTTTCCTAAAATACCTGTTTGAAAGATGCTTCATTTCAAGCATGAGATTAAACAGGGCTATAAAGAAAGCAACTAGGGCTACTTTAAAATGCTCAAGATTTTTCTCTGTGGGAATTTACCGTAGATTCAAAAGGTCATTATCATTTCTGAGTCAGAAAAGTAATGACATAGAAAGGTTGAAAATAGATAATTAAAAGCATCATCAACAATATCACCGCATGTATCAGATTTAAGTCTAAGTCAAAAATATGCTCTTTTCAAATAACACATCAATCAAGGACTGTTCATACCCATTGTGTTCAGTTCATGTATGGACTTAGAGGTCTCATAGGAGAACAAACAAAAATTCTCCAATTTAAACTAAATTTAATGGAAAAATGATTCTTAGGGTTTTATGTCATTTCCACTTAATAAGGTCAATCTGGTTAAAAAACAAAGTTGATTTTTGTCATGTGATTGTTATATTTAGCTAATATTGCTGGTAATTTAAAATTGACATTATTTTCAATTCTCTGTAAAATATATTGGCAGGTTTTCAATCATTTAAATCAGTTAATTCTCATGATCCTGTTTAAATCATTTTAATGTTCTTCATGTACACTCTCAGGAATTCAGTTCCCGTTACACTTGTGTTGAATCTGTGTTAATAAGAAATTATGTAGTTTTTTTTTTCCCCCTCTTTATTCTTGCCATTTTCTACAGACAAAAAGCAGTTGCACAATTACAATTGTAGTCAGTATTTTCGTTACTGGATCAACAGGGATGAATAAATAACCTATCTATTCATGCTAAGAATGAACTAAAACATAAATATGTTATCTTTCTGTGGTTGTTAAACGAAATAGCCACCAAATAACAGCTTCAGACAGAAAATATGTGTTTTCTCACAATTCTGGAGGCCAGAATTCCAAGATGGTCATCCCTGGGTTGAAATAGAGGTGCTGTCTCAGCTACACTTTGTTGGAACTCCGCTTTTTGATGCTTCTTGGTGCTCCTGTGTCTTCAGGTATCTCTCTGCTATACCTTCACATCCCCTGTCTCCTTTGTGTATAAAGATTAATTGGGATCCAGCTATAAAGGCCAAGGGGAGAGCAATAAAGAGGCAAGCGCACAGGATGACAAAGAGCAAGAACTGGTTTCGGTGGGAAAGCCAGTCCAGTTTATTATTTATTCCAGGGTCATATCAAGTTATACTAGGTTACATAGTGCAGGTAGCTTTGCGCATGTGCAGATCACATAACTTGCTTGCCTCTCAGAGTCCACTAGTACCTAAGGTTATTATAACAAAATAATGTCTCCAGGTCTCAAGGACAGAGGAGTTGCAGAGCATCTCTAAGCCATTCAAACAGGAGGCCTATAGTCCTGAGGAATTTGCTGGACTCAGGACTTTTGCTCCCATGTACATTGACTGACCTGAAATCCCTACAATTCCCCTTTTTTGCTTTGTATGGCCTTTTGACTAGACATGACTTGTCTTCTGTTCAAGGAAGGCGATGGGAGAAAGCAAGGCAGACATTGGCAAAAACAAGCACAGCATAACAAGGCAAGTATCAGTAAATATCCTCCAATGAAAAGCTGTTTGATCCATGTAAAATTTGGTAGCCATGAGGTTAACCAATCTAATAAATCCCAACCTCTATCATTTTATTGGACCTTCTTTACAATGTCTTTAAGATAATCCAATTCCCTTTGAATGGATTTAATCCCTACATTGTGTATGTGTCAAATATCTTTCTGCCTCTCTTTTGAAAGGATATATGTCTTTGGCAGATTATCTGAGTATCAGTGCAATCTCCTCATCTCAAAATCCTTTATTGATCACATCTCCAAAGACCCTTTGACTTATAAGATTGTATTTACACATTCCAGGGATTGGGTCATATGAATAATGACCCTGTAAAGGGCCATTAACACCCTGACTTGACTCAGGGGGATGCTCTGGTTCCTGAGTCTTCTAGTCACTGTGATGCAGAAGATGATAATAATATACTTTCTGGATCTAAGTCAGGAAAGAAGGAATGGTATTTTTAAAAAGATAAGAAAGTCTAATACTATATCTACAGGCCAGATAACCAGGAGAAATCACAGCCTTGAAAGAAAATATAGTAGGGAAAAATAGCCTGGTTAAGAAAAAGAAACAAATAGGGAGAAAAACACAACACAGCACTGGGAGAGAAAAGGGAGGAAATGGTGAATATAGTCAGGAGAAAACTGAAGATTAGCAACCTATGTCTAGAGGATGTTCTATTTTTTAGGTGGGAGCGCTACCCAGGATTGAACCCAGAGGCACTTGACTACTGAGCCACATCCACAGCCCTATTTTGTATTTGATTTAAAGACAGGGTCTCACTGAGTTGCTTAGTGTCTTGCTCTTGCTGAAAGTGGATTTGAATCTTCTATCCTCCTGTCTTAACCTCCAGGGCCACTGGGATTATAGGCGTGTGCCACCACACCCAGGTACCTACAGGATGTTCTTAGTTGGAATAAGCCAACACTTTCTATGTAATAGAGGTACATGAAATAAATGCAAAGGACAGTTGGAACCCCTTTTTAACGTGTATGTTAAAGATATATGCTTATGTCAGGTACACACATCCATGTACAAATACTAAATAAGATAATTGCAGGAGATTCAGGCAAATCTTTCTTTTTATCTGATTTCATTTTCTCATGGTGACTGATTACATATGTTAACCACTTTGGTTTACTACTATCCCCATAATTGAGCTCATCTTGTGAAACCAGGTATATACAAAGCATAGTTGGGAAACAATTATACTATTCTGGCCAAGCTTAGTGTAGAAAAGCAAAATGGTAATCCATGGACATAATTAATGATACTGGATTGTTCTAACAGTTGATTTGCTGTTCTCATATTGGTGAATTTAGGGATAAGTTATAGGTTCCCTTTTTGCTTCAACATAATTGATACATTCTTCTTCTAATGGGACTCCTAGTGAGGGATAATTGCATATGTTGGAAAAATTATGGTCTTTGAAATTACCATTTTTAGTAAACACTGACTTTGCTGACTTGCTATGTAAATGACCTTAGGCCCTTTTCTTAACATTTCTCTCACATTGTGATTTTGTAAATATCAAAAGAAATAATTGATTGAAAGGTGTATAAACACTTCAAAGACTATTGATAATAATTTCCTGTTTCATTTTTCTTTTGCCAAGAGTCTATTCATTAGATTAAGCTCATCCCTTACCTTAAACACACATACCTCATTTGGAATACATCATTTGGATTAGAAACATGTCCTAAAGTCAGGCTGAGACTATTTTCCTTCTTACTGAAGCCTCAGACCTCCTGTATGTGTGGATGGAGCTGACCTGAATTTCCATCACTAACTGCTTGCAGGATTCCCACATGACCTGATGTCCTAGCCTGCTGGATAACAAGTAGCATTCTGTTAGTCTCAGCTTTCTTCAGATAGCACTTTATTCTCCTTCCTGTGTATCCTAGTCAAATTAATTGCTTAAACTCACCACTGATACTCAGCAATATTAAGAATCTAAATTTTCTTCAAAGACAACTGAGAATCTATGAATTTAACCAGGAGTTGATCTGATAAACTTCGTGTACTGGGAACACCATTTGATCCAAAGTACAAAACATGGATCAGACAGGAAAGACTACAGAAGAAAAAGATAATTACATGAGTTTTTCATTAAAATAGATGTAATAGAAAGGTAACTTGAACTAAATTGCTGATAGTGTGGAAGGAGACAAGTAAACTAATTTGAAACAAAATTATGAAAACTTATCAAAATGATTCAAAATCTGCCAGTATATCACAAAAAGAATTGAAATCAATGCAAAATTTAAATTGCCTGCAATTTTACCTAAGTCTAAAATTCATGTGCCAAAAAGCAACTTTTTTTTGTATATTTGCCTTGCTAATTAGAAACCTCGAGAAGCCTTGAGGTTCATTGCTCTGTTAAGTTTAGATTAAGGTAGTATTTTATTCTTATTTCATGTCACTTATTTATAAATATGAAAGTTTTCTACAAACAAAATTGTTCAGAATTCAAAAGTTAAACAATTCATGTACAAGAAAATGGATTATTTGAAACTTGACTTTCTAAAATATATCTGTGAAACCATAGGAAGTTTAAAATGCCTTAGGATGTACATTTTCTTGTTAACTAAAGTCATATTACATAAAAGAAAAAAGAGAAACTCTATACTTTATTAAAGAATAACTGATATATTGATAATATTTCCTTGACACAAATATATAAGAACAAAAAAGATTGGAGCAAAGGCTGACATGAGACCTCAATTCTCCCTTCTCTCCACAGCATCATGGAATTTTCATCAATCAATATGTGATTTGTCATTCTTTCCTATTTTGATATTTTTCTCTCTAAAAGATGGAAATATTTGGTGTACAATCCAAAAGACAATTGGAATATTTCAAACAATATGTGAAGTTTTATCAATGTTATCTTCAAATAAAACATACACGGCATTCATTTTATTTCAAAAATTTATCTCATTTTCAGAGGCATTTTTATAGATGTTTCTGATTTCCCTTTGTTTGCTTTTATATGGGAAAAATGCAAACATTTTTTATTCTAATCCCTCTCTACCACTCTAACTAGAACTTATGTCCTGAATAATATACATAGTATCTGGATAATTATCTCAGATTTCTATCATTGTGCCTTAGTAAAACTAATATTCACTTCCTTATGGGATGTAATTTCTCAAGGTGGTATTATTGTAAGGCTTTCAACTAAGGCTTAAGCAGTAGTTGTATTTATTACTTCACATAAATTCCCTGAATACTTTGAAGGAAGAATTTGATGCTGTATTTGGTTTGCAGCCAAGCCATTCAGCAAAATTCTGCTCCAACATCCGCTACAAGCATGTAAGCAAAGTAAAGTAAATGTCTTTTAAGCTTATTATCAACAAAAGTGTCCTCATCTAATGCATTAGCAACAATGATAAAAGCAAAGAACACTCAGACCAAAGGCACAGAGCCCAGCTATGGCCTCTGGAAGCTCTTTTCATGAATCAATTCATAATCTCTTTACTATTGAGCATCCAATTAACTCTAAATAAAATTTCAGAGATGCTTAAAAATTGTTTCTTTCCCTAAGAAATGACAGTCAGAAATAGCTTCCTGATAGCAATCATAACTAGCTCTTACCATTTATTACAAAAGGCTTGACCATGGTGAAAAGGTTTAATTTTTATGTTTCAATGGTCATGAAGTCAAAAACATGGATTTATCTACAATGACAAAGATGGATATAAATTCTATTACCAGTGACAGCAATTTTCCTTCAAATACCGCAGGGTGAATGTAACTTTATTGCTACTCTTCGTACAGACTTAGAGGCAATTTCCATTTTACAGTCATCATGAGTTAAGCTCACAATCCCAAGCAGCATTCTAGATTGGTGCATAATTTAAAGAAAGAAGTGTAACATGTGGATTGTATTATCCACCTGCACTTGCCTCTGTGTCCTGGCAGCTTAATCTTCTGCCAGCACCAGCCAATCAATATGTATGGCCTGTCAGGGTCAGATTGACAAGTGCTCACCATGGCGATTTTTATGTTGTGATCGCTATTATCTTCACACGGTGTTTTTACATTTCCCTCGTGGGGAAACTGTCAACATCAAAATGCAGCTGAAGTCAATAGTGTGCATGGAACCGTTTTGTAAATGAGATGTCACTAATTAGAGCCCTTCCTTATCAAAGTGGGTGCATTAATGGTGAAATGTCCTTTCTTTTCCTAGGAAGCCTCACACTTTTAAAAAGGACTTGCAAAGATTGTCACTAAATCTCCCATTAATAATATAATAATATATTTAGTATTACTTTGTGTTTTTTAGAAATGTTATATCATCTATATAGTAAAGGTAATTTGTAAGTCCACTTATAACAGTATTAATGCAGAGAGTAGAACTATTATGCTTTCATATATGACAACACTAGCAGAGTAAATATCCTGACTGAAGTCTCTGGGAGTATATGAATACTTTCATAAATTTGTAATTATTATGTTTCTCTTTTTAATTTTTTATACCTATATTTTATTTATTCATTTTTATGTGGTGCTAAGGATCCAACCAAATACCTCACACATGTTAGTCAAGTGCTCTACCACTGAGCTACAGTCCAGCCCTGATTATATTTCTATTACTAGGAAATTTTATCCATTACTTAGTTTTTTAGCATTTTCCTATGTCATGTCATTGAAAAATCTCCACATTAAAATGAGTAATATATTCTCATATTATATATAAGCATGACAAAACTCATATAAATCTTATTTGATACTACTTCAATGTTAAGAGTATGAGGAACATCTTGTATGTTAGTAAATATAAGAACTGGGATCCAGAAGGGAAAAATAAGTATCTGGTAATAATCATGATTCAAAAAATAGTAAAGGAAGGATATTTTAAAAACATGATTGAATTACAAAATAAATTCCACTTACCTGTAAGCCTGGCTAATTAGTCTCCTTTGGTTTTAGCCATTGTTTCCTCACGTCACAAGATTTGTTTTTAAATGTACACACCACTATTAAAAATCTTCATCTATAATAAGCTCTGTGTTTGGTGAAAGTTGTTTCTCACCTTTATTACTATTGCACCCTAGGCAAATATAAAGATGTAAGGCACATAATTTACTCAGCCAGACGTTGGTTCACTTCATTTTCCCTGACATTTGTTATAATGATATTTATAAGTGTATTATATGTGAACGGCTTCTATAAGGTAGTTCAATATTTGTGTCATGTATGGTGTTAAAAGCTGATAACAAACAGATGTGCAAACATACGAATGATAGGAAAATATTGAGAAGAAAATATGTTCATGAATTCAAAATTGAAAGCTTTAGTTAAAAGTTCAACAATACCCAATCTGTTCACACAGTTCAGCTCTTTTAATTTACCTCACACATTTTCAAAATATTAAATTACTTTTGATCAAGATGGGATTTTCATTTTGAGGCATATAGAATCATTGTATACATATAATTATAAATACTTCATTTGCATATTTTGATTTTTTCAAGTATCTCACCATCTTATCTGCTTTTATAAATCTCCAAATTCTAGCTCCAATTAGCTTTTCAAATATGTATTTTATTATAAACTATTTGGATTACCACTAGATAGAATTGTGTGTTTCACAATTGAAATGTTAAATGAATACTTTGAAGTATGAAAAATGCACTAATATTAAATGTAAAACTCAATTGATTTTTACACTTGTATTTATCTGTGTATCTACCACTTGTAATACAGAATTTGTCTAATGCACAAGAAAGTTTCCTTGCACTCCATTCTATTCAATTTCTCCTGTTTCTTCCCTGGCAACTACTCTTGATTTATAACAACATTTTGTCTGCTTTTGCATTTATATAAAAATAATAATGCAGTATGCCTATGTTTGCATCTGGCAACTTTAAATTGACTCATGTATGTTGTGTAAGCTTCAGCAGATTTTTTTTCTTTTTTATTCTTCTTCAGCATTTAAATATATTATTTTACAACTTGTTTATTCACTCTACCATTGATTGACATTTGAATCATATCTAATTTTGGTTATCATAAATTATCTATAAGCAGTAAAAAAAACAAAAAATGTGTCATCAAGTCCACACATACCTGATGTTCTTGCATCTCTGCATACTTAGTTAGCCCTTCACCCCATTGTCTAGAGTATTTCCCAAGTTTAGACTGTAGATACTGGATCCAGATTGCTTGGGTACAAACCCCAGCTCCATTACCACATCACACCACTTTAGGCAAATGTTTAAGTCCCCACAATCTCTTCATCTGAAAAATGGATGTAATGTTTGTGGCTTGTACCTATTGTATTAATATGTAGAAAATATTACATAAGCTACATATACTCTTTATTTGAAACAGCCACTGACAATTAGAAAGAGTTCCATATTGTTACTATTGTTATCAACACTATCAATGGTATTGACATGAACTTGATCAATTTAAAATGAAGTTTTTACTCTGTCCCATTTTTTGTGACCATACTGAATGGCAAATCCTGTCCTCTTTTTGAAGTACTTTAGAATTTTATTTTAAATTTAACCATTGAAAAATTTAACACAATATTACCAAGATTTCAGTTATCAGTATAGAAACTGATGAGACAAATTTTCTGTATCAAGAGGTTCACAATCTGGATGAATTAGGGTAATAAAATTGTGATCTCTAGTTGAATTTAGTGAACACTAAATTGAAAAGTAAACAGGAAATATCATGAAAGTGTACAAGGTTGAACAGCTTTTTTAGATGACTGTGGAAATATAAAATAAGTGCACAATTTTTTAAATTCTGAGAACATTATAAGGCATTTAATATTTTACTCTTAATAACATGTCCCATTATAATTTTACAAACATGTCTACCCTAAACATCTTTATAGCAATGAATTTGTAACCAATAAAGAATTTGTAAGTGGTATTGCTACTTTAAGGATATATAAAAGGCTGGAAATGGAGCTCAGAGGTAGAGCACTTACTTAACATGCACAAGAACCAGCACCACACACATGCAGGGGATATGTAAAAGTTGCTTATTTTGATATGTATGTCCAAAGTACTTTGGTAGGATTCTTTCTTAAAATTTAGGTTTTACCAGCAATATCTGTGATGACCTATTTTCCTTTTTCTGTGTATATAGTTGCTGCCTCAGCATCCCTTTTTAGACCTGACTAACACAGTCATAGCAGATCATTTTTAGCCTACTTAAAATTCCCCCTCCCTGTGTGATGGTGATGTACTGTGTTTGTTTCTCATACCACTGACAGAAAACCCAATACACCCACACCTGCAGACCTTGATAAAACTTAATACCATAATAGATCTTAATAAAGACATAGTTCCACAGGTTCCTTCTGTCTTTCTTGTCGGCCTCCAGAAGGCATCTATAACTTGCCTGGGACCTATAAGCAATAAATTTCTTTAATTTCATGCATGTTGGTTTCGCTTGCTCGTTATGTCCCACTGAAAACACACCTACCGAAATGTACCTTCCCCAGTCAGAGCTCTCCTAGGAAGTGCCTTTATTGGTGGGTGGCCACTCTCAAGAGTCTTCACAAGATCATATTAGAAAGAAATAATAACAATGGAAATCACAAGAAGTGATCTATGTTTTTATCATTATGTTCATGCTATGTGGACAGTATACTTGTTGATCTTAGCCAGACCTGGAAACTAAAGCATCTATACTTAGTTGCTGGTATCTGTTAACAGCTGTTTTGCTGATAGCCTGAGCTATAATGATTCAGATTTCCTTCACTGATCTCTCACATCCTTACAGGAAACTTCTCACGGGAGTGTCATTAAAGGAGACAGAAAGTAGAAATGGGCAAACTCTTATTTCAAGTTTCTGCTTGAATTATATTTGATATGATTTCATTAGTCAAACTCATAATCAGTTTGAATTTTTTTAATTTGAAAATATTTAAGCTAGTTTTATTGGTGCACACTTCCAATCCCAGTGATACAGGAGTTTGGGGCAGGAGATTGGAAAGTTGGAGGCCAATCTCAGCAATTTAGTGAAAACTTGTCTCAAAAAATAAAAATGCCTTGGGATGAATATTCATTGCAAATAATCCCGAGGTCCATAACAATTACTACAAAACAAAACAAAAGAAGAAAGAAAGAAAAAAAAAAAAAAAACAGGAAAACTTTGAGAAGTTAATAGCTTATCAGTTTCTCAAAGAAAATTTAATTCTTTTTTACATATTAATCATATCAATGTGCAATAGTTCATACATTATTTAAACAATTTTTTTTTTTGGTTTAAATACTAGGGATTGAACACAGGGGAATTTTACCACTAAACTACTCCCTGGTCCTTTTTATTTCTTTTTATTTTGAGCAGGGCTGTCAATTGTTGATGGGCTTCTTGACCTGCTAAGAATGATCTTGAATCTATAATCCTTCTGCCTCAGCTTCCCAAATCACTGGGATTACAAATGTAGAGCAGTACACACAATCCAATTTCTTAATGATAAACTTTTAAGTAGACTTAACTGTTGGGAGCAGCAAATGAATTATGAGTCCTTGAACTGCCCTGAGATAGAGGCTGGCACCTTCCTTGTTAATTTCTCGGTAGGAAGGCACTAAGAAGTCTGCCCAGTTGTCTGGTGCCCTATGCAAATAGAAATTCCATGGTTGCAATGGAGTTTATAGATTCATGACCTAAGGTTCAAGTGGCAGCCTCCCAGAGGTAGAGAATTATGGGAGCAAGCTGATAACTGTAATTGAGCCATTCAAACTTTTGAACTCAGTTTTGTTTTAAATTAACTTTCTCACAATAAATCCCTTTGGTGTAAAAACCTACAAAATAAATGCACAGAGCCTGCTCATTGTCAGTCTTCCTCTATCAGAGTTTGGGTAAATCGGTGGGTCAGGTTTTCTGGATTTCTGTATTTGTTCTTCTTTTTTCCAATCCCCTCATCAGCCCAGTTGGGGGAAACTGAGTCAATGGTCATGCTGGAAGTGACAGTTGTCACCTTGGAACAGTGGGCCTCAAATGCTTATGGGAACTCTAATTGGGTGACTGGGACCCTCTTCACAAAGAGATGTGCATGTATTTTAGGGGAGGGGAAGAATGAGTTGATACATAGCTTGCTTTAAACACTGGGGCATTCTCAAACTGAAGAAAGAAACTGAAGAAAGAGAGTTTTGGGTTAGAATGTTTAAGATTCAGGAGCTGAGTACGGAAGGTGCAGCTGGTGCAGTTTTTGGAATTTGTTGTTAAAACTTCTCTTTGTTTTCTTGAGGAGGGAGTGGTAGATGTAGAGACTTGGAAGGAGCTTGGTAAAGAGCTGTGTTTAAGGTATGCCCCTGAGGAATCAGGCAAGATTTCCATAGAAACTTTCACTTTGTGGTCTTTGATACAAGACTATCTTGATCCATCTCATAAAAATGTAAAATTATGTTGGCGGCATCAGTCAGAGGAACAGAGTGCCCTGTCACAGGGAAAAAGGGAGCAGGAAATAGCAGCTGACAGCTGGCTGGCCAATCCAGAGTTACAGGGAGGCGATGGATTCATATGGATGCGTTCAGGAAGAAGGAAGAAGGAATTTTGAACAGGATTTTAGAAAGGATTCTAAGGAGGAACTTGCAGATGGAAAGGAGTTAGTTCATAATCTTCCTAATTTAAACATGACTGTTTCTGCTCCTGTGCCTCAACCGATGTCTTCAGCTAAATTAAAATGAAGTGTCTCCAAATTTGTGAAGTTAAAGCTGCTCAAGGTCTCTAGTCTGTAAGAGTGGCTGGGGAAGACATTGCAGGCTTTGGGTTATATGCAGATGGTTATATGCAACATTAGGAGATTACCATGCTGCTGAATGGTTAAACAGGTAGCTTTTGAAAACACTAAGAAGGCCTTCCAGGAGGTGAGCCATCCACCTCTGTGTTGGCATAGGAACTACATATTTTCAGGGGGTCACAATGGTAGAGGTGAATATTGGGTTGATGAGTGTAAATTACAGGCAAATGTAGATGAAAATTTTTTACTTCCTCAGTTAAAAACTCATTGGGATAAGGTTTTCAGAAAATACATAAAACATAACACCACACTTTCAGAGAATCCTGCAAGATTTAAGACCACAGGAAAAATTGTCTCTTCTAATTCAAGTTGTTTCCAACTCCAGCTAAAGGAACTACCAGTCTTTGCCACACTGTTTTGTTAACAAGCCCCTCTCTAATACTACATCATTGGGAGAGAAAATGGAAAAGTTCTAAATGTATAAGTTTTCCTCCACTTAAAACACTTTTCTGATGATTTTATAGTCCCCCACATTCTTTAAATATGTAAACTGAATGTAATCTAAGCCAAAAATGGACTCCGATTCTGTAAAGATGTTTTGCATGCTAGTTTAGGAATTGTGGCCATGTAATTTTTTTTTAAACTCCCATTTTAAGATTCTATATTTTTGAGCTCATGATTTTATTGTGAATTCCCACTTGATCTTACATGACTAAATTAGTGTGTTTTTCAGTTAGTTTTGTTTTATCTAACTATTGAGATATTTGAACACTGTCTTTTCTCAGAGTCCAATTTTTCAAGGGTTGACTCTCAAATACATTTAAAAAACCATAAAAAAGGACATGTGGTAGTTTGGGGGTGGATCTGAGAGTCATCAAGACAAATGACCACCTGAAATACTTTATTTCAGTGTATTTCAGTGTTCTGGTGTCTGTTAGATTTTATACCTAATATTGCAAAGTGTACAGTCATGTCCTATAATTAAGTCATAATGTAAAATTCTGCTTTGCTCTATTTTAATTTTGTAACAGGTTAAATCTAACAGAAACTTTAATAAATATCTGCAACATTGCCTCCTACCTGTGAATCTCCACTTGAAAAAAGTTATAAAATCTTTGTTTTTTGTCTCTTTTGTGTATGTGTGCACACCGGTGTCTTGTATTGTTGTGTTTGCATATGTGTTGTATGCGCTATTAAAATTGGCATATAAATAAATGAGTGCTCATAAAATAAAATAAGAAAGGGATCTATGTATATTTAATTTATGTGACTTAAATGCAAGGTCAGTTTAAATTGGGTGAAGAGATAAAATTAAAGATGACTTTAAAATTACTAACTCAAGTTTTTCTGTATTATACTTTAGTGTGGCAAGTAGAAAAAAAAAAAGAAAATGTTTCTGGGTAAGAAAGTCTTTGTGTGGTTAAGTTGTAGAATGTATAAGAAAGTTACAAAAGTGTTTGCACAGAGTAAATCTTCAAAGTGTATGTGTAACTAAATTAATCATATATATATTATTAGCATAATCAATTAAAGCTATTCAAGGCTTTTTCTTAAGATCAAATATTAATAATAAATCTATGGTTGAGAAACTGGTTTTAAGAAATTAGGGTTTTGGGCTGGGGTTGTGGTTCAGTGGTAGTCACTTGTCTAGCATGTATGAGGTACTGGGTTCTACCTCAGCACCCTATAAAAATAAAGTTATAAAAAAAGAAATTAGGATTAGTACAATTCTGGTTAAACTACAACTGTTATTTTAGAGTATCACCCTACTTTACAGGGTCTAAATTTTTCTTTAAAAGCTAAACTTGGTTAACATAGGAACATCAGTGTACTTGTGGTACTATCACTGGCTTCTTTCTATACTAAACATATTCATATCTTCCACATATACAAGTTTTAATGTATAAGATTTAGAAGAACATTTTACCAAGCTGATGTTCTCCAAACTAAAGTTCTTTGTAATAGTGGTCCTTTACAAAACTTGTATAAAAAAACAAAAAACAAATTTAAAGATTCATTTATGTCATTTAATATTTTACAATTAAATAAAAGTGATCTATCATAAATTATAACATTTTGTGTGCATCCCAACACTGAGATGTAAATGTAAAATATATAATGAGGAGAGGATGGTTTATTTAGAGATTAACAATATCGAATGTAAGATGTTTTGCCACTTTCCCACAAAAGAAGGTTAAAAGCTCTTTTAACTTGTTTGATTTATGTGGTTTTAAGTTGTGTTAACTGATTCATATAGACTCCTGAAATGATATATAAAACCTTTATAAGATAATATTTTAAAAAGAGATTAAAATCAACTTCAGAAACAAAACACCTTACATAATTTGTCGAGGACACCACACCTAAGTTAAGACTTTATCTCTCATCTTATTGCATGTTAAGATAACCATTCAAGTTTCTTTAAAATTAAGTTAAAGAAAATAAACTTTTGTTATAAGAATTGCTATAAACTTCTTAAAATAAACAAAAATATGATTTATAGCTAAGTAAAAATTTGAGATTAAAAAAATTATGTCTTACTTTGTAGCTATTATACAAGTGCAAAGTTTTTGTTCTCATTAATTTCATTTTGTATTCTCCTTGTAAACTTTAACTGTTGTCTGTTAGTGCTTTGCAGAAATGCAACTTTCTAATTTTTTTGGTGGGGGGTACTGATGATTGAACTCAGGAGCATTTGAACACTGAGACACATTTCCAGCCCTATTTTGTATTTTATTTAGAGATAGGGTCTCACTGAGTTACTTAATATAGTACTTTTTAGGTTGGCTTTGAGCAGACAATCCTCCTGCCTCAGCCTCCCAAGTCTCTGGGATTACAGGGGTGCACACCCACACATGACACAACTTTCAAAATAACAACCTGAGTTAATTGGAGACAATTGGCCATCATCTATAGACAGACAGAACATAAGACTAACCTTAAGTACTAATACTGACCACAGTTGAATAGAAAGAGCAAAAGACTGTAGTTATAGCCATTAATTTAAAACCCAGTACTCTGGGTGAAACTGGCCTGCTGGATGTTTAACACCAGGACTTAAAGAATTAAGTTAAGAAAATAAAAGGGTCAAGAAAAAATAGCCAATTTTGGGCTCTGGCCCTCTGAGTCAGTTTAAATCCAGGGACCAAGGAAACTTCTCTAAGGGTTTTGCAACTCTGGGCCACATGACCTTCCAATTAGAGAGGTTAATGAGACCCTGGGGAACAGAAAGTCAACCAGTGTATATGCTGCCAAAGAGGAGGGTCACTGGAGAAGGGAGACATCCCTGATGCTTCCAACGGAAGCCATATCATCAAGGAGATGCCGACCCATTCTGGCAGATGGCACTAAAAGAGCTAAAAGACTGCTCACAAGTTCCCAAGTGTGTCCCCCTTAGGGAACTCAGTTGACTCTTAACAATAGATATGAACAAGGTCAATTTGATCAGCTTGTTCTTGAACACCTAGCAAAAACAGTTATAATCAAGTATGGGCATTCATGGACATTTAAAAGAAAAGATAATATCTGTTTTAATAGAATTTAAAATGTACAGTGCCCCCCAAATTATGAAGCATTTTTTTTTCCTTTGTGAGGCTCATCTTTACCTCTGCTGTTCCTTGGGTAAGAATGTTTCTTCTAGGTCAATCAATCAGGACTGGTAAGATTAAATAATTACAGGACAGATTGAGGTCAGGTATTGTAAAGCAGACTCACTTGTCCCCTAAGTTACAATTTAAAAAACAAAAAAGGGGAGATGAAATCCCACACAATTGTATGAGTCATGCTGATTTTTTTTAAATTTTTAAATTGTGATGCCGAAGGTCACGCTCCTGCTGAGCACACATGACTCCCATTACAGTAGGCCTGCCAAGCCTGGTCTGGTGGAGAGACTTACAAATAGGACAAGGGAATGGACTGAATCTGGTGACAATGTAGGGTAGAGGCTATGTTGTATCTTTCCAGAAGGTACGACTTGATCCACCTGGGTACCTGAACCCACCATCTGTCATAATCATGGAGATTCAGGCAACCGGGTCTCCAGTCAGAAATGTTGACCCTGAACCCCCACCCAGAACAAGAAGCTGAGAAGGAAGAAGAGGAAGGTGAAGAAGATTCTTCTGACCCAGAATGTCAACCTGTCAACATGAGGACAACTGAGAAACCTTATGAGGACAACCTGAAAAACAGCAGGGTGACCCTAAGTTTCCAGACATCATGTTTGTGGATCCTGCATGGCCTGGTGAATGAATACTTAATGTTCTAAATGGCTTCAATCTTTGGCATATGTTAAAACATTCAATATGGTACATTTTTGAAAAAAATATGTGTTTGCTACTAATTCTCTTTTATAAAGTATTATCTTATATAAACAAGATGCTGTATCTTCCAGAAAGAAATCTGAGAACTTCAAATAGCCCAGCACTTGTGTTTAAATAAAAAATGAAAAGGGGGAAGATGTCAGAAGCAGAAATGAATCATGGACTTTTGAACTGCCCTGAGTTAGAGGCTGACAACTTCCTTGTTAATTTCTCGGTACAAAGGCACCAAGAAGTATACCCAGATATCTGGTGACACCCTATGCAACAGGAAATTCCCTGTTTGCAATGGAGTTTATCAGTTCATGACCTAAGATTCAAGTGGCAGCCTCCCAGGGGTGGAGAATTGTGGGAGCAAGCTGATAACTGTAATTAGGCCATTCAAACATTTGACCTCAGTTCTGTTTTAGGCTAACTTTCTCATAATGAATCCCATTGGTGTAAAGACCTATACAATAAGTGTGCAAAGCCTGCACATTGTCAGTACTCCTCTATCAGAGTTTGGCTAAACCACTGAGTCTGGTTCTGTGAATTTCTGTGTTTCTTCATCTTTTTACCAAACCCCTCATCAGCCCAGTTGGGAGAAACTGAGTCAACAGTCGTGCTGGAAGTGATAACTAACTACTTTGATTTTTGAAAATGAATTACTATGCCATGTTTTCATTAACATATGCATGAGTATGTTAATGATATAAACTGCTTTAAATTGAATAAAAGGAGTTTATGTATTACACATTTTAATAGAAATGATTATATGGTATTCCAGAGAGGCTGTATTAGCACGTGGCTAAGTCTACTGACAGTATACAAGACATGTCTGCAAAATTGAGAAAAATTCACCAAACTAAAGGAATGATTTAGAAGCAGGAAATATTTCTGATGGATGCACTTCCTTAGGAATATTAAGGCTTGGTGACTGAACAGAGATTCATAGAAAACAGCATCCTTCATCTGGTTTGGCAAATGCTTTCTGTAAAGGATAAGTAGGTCAATATTTTTACCTTCAAAGGGAACAACATCTCTGTGGCAACAACTCCATTCTGCCCCTAAGTGAATGCAGAGATAGACTCTAGGAAAACCTATGGGTGAGATGGTGTTCCCCCAAAGCTTTATTTACAAAGACAGACACAATGCTGGATTTGGCCCATCGGCTATAGTTTGGCTACCCACGGGATACAGAGGGATTAGGCCTAATGCCAGGGAAAACTGGCTGAATGTCAGACCTACTCACACCTTTGGCTGAGGACATTTTTGAAACATAAGCAACATTTGAAGCTTTAACATATAAGAATGCGATTTTCCTAAAAAGTTTGTTAACACAAAGTAATATATTTGTGAGATATCAAAAGTGATGTCATTTTCTAAATTTGATGTTTCTCTTACAAGGGAAGATAGTGTCCTATTTTAATAACCACCCACACTTCCTTTACTATGAATTATCTATATTCTTCTTATTTTAATATTTTAAGTGCTTTCTGATTGTTGAATAGGAACTCAATCTACATTACAGTAATTAACTGTAATGGCTTTATTTACCAACATGTTGATTGGTTTTTGATTTTTGTTTCTGGCAAGGGATATTTTTTACTGTAATTTTATTTTTATTATTTCATAATGACATAGGGTTTTCCTCATTGTACCCCAAATTTCTTTAATCTATTTTAATAATTTTTGTCTTTTGTTTGTTATATTTCAATATTGAATAAAGTTACAATTTATCTTGGGCTAAGGCTGAGATATGAGTCTAATGTATTTTTTGTCTAAGTAGCAAGTAATCTAATCATGATTTATTAGAATAGCCTTTTATTTTCTTATTCAAATATTCTATTTTGTTATTTTATAAATTTACATTTCTGCTAGAATTTCTTTTGTTCTGTTCAGTGTATGTAGCTTCGCTTGCAGTATTATTGTTCTTATAATTACTGAAGTCTTACTATATAGTCCTCAAATTTCTTTCTTTCTGTTACTGATTTTCCTATCAATTTTTGCTTCTACAATAAAATGTAGAACCAACTTCAGATGTTTAAATTTTGTATATTTTCTCTTAAATGTGACTTTTATTTTTGTTTTACATACTTTTGAAATTAGCAATTTTCATTTTTGTAGTGCTTAAATTTATTGAAATCAATGATTTTATCCTTATTTATGTTTTCTACATTATTTTATTTATTCTATAAATACTTTTGAGTTGGCTCAGTTATTAATTTAATCCATTCATTAGAATTCTTTTATCCATATTTATCTCTATATCTACCCACAAGCAATTAAAATGCATGTGTATATCTATCATTGTTTTAGCTGAATCTTATATGTATATTTTGTTGTATAAATATTTATTTTTAACACTGTATAGATATTCCAAAATTATAATTTGGATTTTATCTGAAAAGATTACTAGAGATATATTTTCTTTCTCTAAATTATTTCATTTTCTGATTTTATAATCAAGTCCTATTTTTATTGCTTTGAGAAATTCTTTGAGATATTCTAATGGTTGATTTTGGTAAATGTTTCATAGGTTATAGAAAAAATTTTCATGCTTTATAATCTGTTTTTATTAATTATGTTCTTTGTGTTATAAAACCTCATCCTTTAATCTGTCTTGAAATGAAAGAAGAGAATTAAACAATTTTCAATCATAAATATATTTGTATATTTGTATATATTTGTATATTTATTTATTTTCCATGGATTTTAATTGGAAACTTGATATCCAATTACTTGTCATACCATCATTATAATTATGTCATATACAGGTAATTATTTAATGTTTGACCTGATTTCCTGAACTTGTCACTTTTCTGGTAGATCAGATTCCATTGCTGTATTTCTTATCTTTTCTGTCTTCTTTTATCTGTATCTCTCTGAGCTGGCTCAAGGTTTTTATCTAATCAGAAAACTAGCAATTTTTGCTCAGTGGGTGAACTCATTCCATTTATATATTCCATTTATATGTACTAAAATAAAAGATGTACTTGATATTAACTTTGTTCCACTATGTTAAGATCTTAAATAACTGTCATTATAAGCATAGTTTTAGCCAGTATTGGTTTTCCTGTCACGTCTTTCTTAATGTGATTTCTCAAACCTCTAATTCTCATAGTAGTTTCCTTTAATTCCTACATATGGGCAATGATGAAATTATTGCACTCTTCTTCCTTTTCTTCCCTGACTGCAATTTTCATATGTTACACTAAATTTCTTTTTGTTTACTTCCTTGATACTCAATACTTTTAATTTTGTGACTTAATTTGTCCTTCAAATATAGTATCATTTGAAGTCCAGCTATAAGTTCAAGTAAATAAACATAATTTCCTTACCTTTGAAATTTCTCTCCTTCTTGCTGCAGTATCTATAAATATATAGATTTGATAGTCAGTGCTTGTATTATAAATATTTCATCCTTTCACAGGAATTTTATTTCTTCCAGATTTTTCCAATATATCTTGGGTTCACTGATGTTTATCTTGAAATTGGGGATCCTTTCAGTGGAACTCATTGCAATAATGTTTTCTCAGGTTTTGCATTTTCAAAATTGTTTGACTGCTAAAAGTGCCTTGTTTGAGTGCAAAACCCATGAAACAAAATATTTCAGTTTCTTGTAAACTTTTCAAAAAATTCAGTGAGTATATTATGAGGGACTCTGAGATCAGCCCAATTCCCCCACTTATACCTTTTAAACTGACTGGAGTTTTAACTTCCCAAAGTATTTTTTTTTTTTTTTTTTCACTTTCCTGCAGTAATTTCAAGACATGTATCTCTGCTTTCAACATTCTTGGTCAATGTTACCTAAGAGATATGCGTCTTAACAATATGAAGATTCAGATCTTTAAGTTAAAGAAATATTGTTCAATTGTAATTTTAAATATTTTTCTTCCTATGGTATTAGTATTTTTTAAAACTAAAAACACTGGTGTTGCATATGATTGATTTGCTTTCCCCATCTTCCAAATTTTAAAATTTTCTTTCTTTTCCAGAAAAATACTTATGACTATGGTCTTTTTCTTGCATCTCTCATTTCCCTCTAGGTCACTTGCCTGCTTTCATCTGGGTCTGGTCTTCTTTGTGCTATGTCAGTTTCATCTTCTGTTTTCTGGTGGGTTTAATTTTTTACTTCCTTGCATCCTGCTCACTTGTGTTTCACTTCCTATTGATATATTTTCTATGTGATCAAGCACTTAATGTTTTGTTCTTATTCTGTAAATATATTTTTCAACTATTCACAGGTAAAAACGGGAATGAATCACTTTCATCTGTATTTTCCATTTCGGTTCTTTGTTTCTTTTTCTCTTACAGGCTACATCTTTTAATCTTGGTATTATAAATAGCAATAGAAACCATTGCATGTTCTTGGAGGAGATAATGGCTAGAAACTTTTGTTGGGCAGATAAGTAGTCATGGTTTGAAAAGGCTAGATTCTCACTGTGCTGATTTTTATATGTTCTATATTCACAACTGTCTACCGAAAGAGGAGACATCACTATGGATTTTTCGAAAATTACATTTGTTTGTTCCTCTCCCACTACTGCCTGAGAATAAGGTATTCTCTATGACGCCTCTGCTCCCAGGAATAAATTATCCAGCTGAATTTCTCCCTCAGAGTCATGTTCTTCCTTTGCAGAATGGAAAAGAGGGACTGCAATTTTATCCAATAATGATGCTTTTACCCTCAAGAATGTTCACTGGATTTTTTTTATTCTGAGATACTCTATGTGGGTATCCTGTCTTCCACTGGGCCACTATTGTTATTTAAATATTTAGTGTTATGGGCTGAATTCTGTCCCTCCCCGGAACTTTGTAGGTTGATGTCTTATCCCCCAGTACCTCAAAACACAACTATATCTAGACTTAAGGCTTTTACAGAGGTGATTAAATTAAAAGAGGTTATTGAGTGGTCCTTAATCCAATGTGACTCCTCTCCTTACAAGGAGAGGATACTTGGACACAAAAGGAATCACCAGGGGTGGATGCACCCAGAAGAAGTAGACTTGAGGACACTGCAAAGAGACGCTCCGCAAAACTATGGCAGGAGGACTCAAAGGAAATCAACTCTGATGACACCTGATCTCAGATTATTCAAAGGAACAATAAATTATCTTGCTTAAGCTATTCCCACTGTGCTTTTTGATATTGCAAACCTGCCAAACTAATAAATATGGTCATATTTCTTAAGTTAATAATTTAAAAATATAATTATTATATGAAATACAATGACTCAAAAATCAAGGTATGTTCAGAATATTGGCTATAAGGAAATTGTAAACAGAGTAATCTGCTTTGATCTATGCTCATTAAAAATAAAGATATGAAGTCATTTTTAAAGGTGGGGTATACAAATGATTAGAAAAAGCAGTTAATATTTAATAACCATTGATAGTTTAATGTTTGAAAATAAACAAGCCACTAGGTATGCCTAAACATAATCTATTCTGATTTTTAAAATACTTTCCAATTTGCCTGTTTCTGAGGTTAGGTATGCTTATTTTTAAAGCAAACCAGACATTGACATCGTGAGGGTTTTGTTAAGGTGCTTCCTCATTGAAAATTCAATTATTTTTCACTGTCCTAAGAACAATGTTACAGAATGAAGATCAGTATAGTCATTTAGTTAAACCTGAACTCTGAGCCTCCTGCCAATGTCAGGAAGCATAAAGCATAATGGGATGGTGAAGGAGCATTCTTAATCAGTCTTCTAGAAGATTCCATTTTAGGGTTCTGCCATCTTATTATTATTATCTAAGAGAAGAACAGGTACATCATCTCTTCTATTCTTCCAGCTCAAATTAAAATGCACTTGTGAAATCATCTGCAGCACTGGAACTGTTTACAGCAGTGGTAAGCTCTGCGGTTTATCAGCCTATGTACATGAATAGGTATCTCTTCCATCAGTGAAAACTCTCTTAAAGAATATCTATGGGGGGAGATAAATCAAACTGCTAAAAGAAGCATAAAAAATGTAAAAGGCTGGTGTCAGGCACAAGCAACTTAACAGATGTTTATTTAGCTGACAAAGAAGCAGAGCTTAGACTTGGCAGGATTTTCCTGTAGAAAATTTCATGACTCAAACCCTTCAGCTATTGTCTAAATGAGAAAGAAAATCGGAGGTTCTGAAAACTGCACTCAACCTTGAAAACTTCACATTTCATGGTTGTATGTAAGTTTTCTCCTTTTTCCATCTCTTGATGAGCTTTTAGTTAATCAAGGTAGAGAAAGAAAAATATCACTGTCTGATATTTACGATACAGATTATTGAAAATTTTCCATTGCAAGGAATTACAAGGAATCACCCATCTGCCAGCAAAATTCTCAGCATCTACAATAATGCTTTCCCTATTGCTGGGGACATCTGCTTTAATTCCTTATATTTGTGGAAAAACATAAGGAAAGTGTCCATTGAAAGGCTTACTGATTTTTCTATGTCAATGATCAAATCCTCTCTCATTTATTTAAAAATTGTTTAGGACTTCTCTGTCTTCTCTGTTTTCATATTTATGTCTTCCTAAATTGCTTAACAGTGTCCTTGTGCTTGCTTACCTGAGGTATCTCTCCTTTTCTTTCCTTCTGTCTCTTTGTCTCTGTCCCTCTCTCTCTGTCTCTGTCTCTCTTTCTTTCTTCCCCTCTCTCCCTCCTACACACATGCACACACACACACACACACACACACACACACACACACACATCATAAATATTTATACCAATATATATTATAAGCTTTTTCATACCTGTTTTAGTCAGCAATTTTGCTGCAGTGATAAAAAGAAGCCAACCAGAACAATTGTAGAGGAGGAAAAGTTTATTTGAGGGCTCATGGTTTCCGAAGTCTCCATCCATAGTCAGTTCCATTCCTTGGGGCTTCAGTTAGGCTGAACATCATAGCAGAAGAGTGAGGCAGAAGGAGGCAGCTCACATGACGATCAGGAAGTAGAGAGAGAGGTCTCCATTTGCCAGATAGAAATATAAACCCCAAAGCCAATACCCCAATTCCCACCTTCTCCAGTCACACCCTACCACTTCAGTTACCATTCAGTTAATCATTATCAGGGGATTAATTCACCAATGGATTTAAGACTCTATAATCCAGTGATTTTTTTCTCTGAACCTTCTCACATTGTCTCACACATGAGCTTTTGGGGAACACCTCACAACCGAACCATAATAATACCCTTATTTAACTAAATATGCTACCACCTAGGAAATTTACCTAATCTTCTAATTCAAATCAGAAAATATATTTTTAAAATCCATGGGTTAAACCCATTTTATAGTGCTATAGAAATACCAAAAGAAAAGAAAGAATAAATAATTAGAAACATACTGATCAATTTACTAATGCTATTAATCACAATTATCTATAGTCAATAACTGCATAACTAGATATCATCCAGAAATACTCATTCAGGCAAAAATGTATTAACACCAATGTTGCCCCTTTATATGATATTCAAATAAAATACCCCAAGGTCAATTGTTTCAATATATGACACTAACCCTTTTCAAGTTTTATTTGATATTTTTCAAGTGTTTTATGCAACATAAAGATGTAGGTTTTTATTTTTTACTTCTTTTCTTTTTTGAGTTATATTTAATTCATGAAAAAATTCTTAAATTTTGTTTTCAATTTTGAGTTTTGATATTGTATAAGCATAATATTATAAGCACATCTCAAAAAAATAGATATTTCTGTTTTCCTGGAAAGTGTTCCTCATTATCTTTGTAATCAATCCCTTCTCCTCCTTATTTAAAAGCAAACACTTTGTGATTGCCTACATTGTTAGCAGTCTTTTTAATTTTAGCAACTTTAATCAGTGAATCTTGTGATACTGCTGACATCTCTACATTTTCTTTTTTGCCATTCTTTTTTTGTAAACTATGGTTCAAGCCTTTTATCACTTTTTGGGGGACTTTTATAGAGTTATTTCTATAATCTGAATATAAATTTTTTCTTAAATATGTGATTCAATTATTCTTTTCCACTCTGTGGCTTATTTTAACATTGTTAACATCTTAACATTATTATTTTCTTAACGTTGTCTTTTAGTTATAAAGATCAATGTACCACTTTAAAATTTGTGTTTTTGTGCCCTTCCAATAAATAAATATGTCCTTATATATACCAAGTGACAAAGACAACTTCCTGTTTTCTTCTAAAGCTTTTTTTTTTTTAATAATATAGATTTAGTATTTAATTCTACAGTTCACTGTCTTAGTAAAGACTTCTGGAAGAGAACGCCATAACCTAGGTGGAGTCAACAAGGGACATTTGCTTCTCATGGTTCTGGCAGCTCGGAAGTCCAAGATTGAGGTGCCCTCAAATCTGGTGTAGAGTGAGGGTCTGCTTCCTGGATTGTAGGTATCCACTTTCTCATGTCCTCACACGGAGGAAAAGTGAGATAAAGAGAGAGAGAGAGAGAGAGAGAGAGAGAGAGAGAGAGAGAGGGAGGGAGAAAGCTGTCCCTTTTTAGGCATACTATTAAATACTTGAAGGTTCTGTCCTCCTGATCCAAATGCATTTTAAAGTTACTAACTCTAATTCTATTACATTGAGTGCTGGGATTTCAGAATATGAATATTGTGAACCACAAACATTCAATGATAGTACTCACCTTGAACATTCTTTTGGGGTACATCGATAAAAGCTCTGAGTGTTTTCTCCATATTGATATTGTGTTTTCAAGCATCATTGATTAGAATATTTTTATTTTCCACATTGGATTTACTAGTACAATGGTTATATATAAATAGATAATATCTAGGTGGGTCTATTTAGGATCCTCCATCCTATTTCATCCATTGGTTTGTCTGTCCTTACCTCAGAATCATACTTTACTGGTAGTTTTATATTAAGACTAAAATTAGATAGTTTAAATCCTTCAACTTTGGTCTTTCTTTTTCTTTTCAAATGTTTTGAATATTCTAAGATTCTTTGAATTCCATATACATTTTAATGTGGCTTGCTTCATTATTTAAGTGGTACTGAATTTTCAAATTTAGAGATGGATTTATAAAGAGATCAGGTATTTTATGAATATTAAATTAGCCAATCCATAAACAACCCACATTTCTACTTGGAGCAACTTCGCCATCTTAGTTTTGGGTGAGGTCCAAGATTTTTTTGACCCTCAAAAATCTTGTCTGAGAATGTTTATCAGTCTTCTGAATTAATTCTTAGAACTTACTTTTAAACAATGAGACTCAATAAAGGTCTGTAGATCTGAAAACAAAATTGAATGACAAGTTTGTAAAATGCATTGGTCTCTGAACATTTTATAATAAACTCCAAGGCTTGAGTATGTTTATGATTCTTAAAGAGAATCAATGATAAAAGCAAATATTTATTAATGATGTTTAGACTATTTTCTTTTACTTTTTTAAACATTGATAACAAATGGATTGATCTACACTCATTGGCATATTATTTATCTTCATAGGGTGCTTATTATATTTGATTTTAAAATAGCATTCACTTGACATCAGTGTAAAATAACTTCTATTTGCTTTACAAAGATGATTATTCTTTAGCATTTATACTAAACCTACCTGATATTTGATTTCACGAAGCAACCTATTTGTCTTTTGAATTACACCAATATATTATTGTCATTTAAACATTTCTGAAATCCATGTTATGTTGAGAATTCAGCAGTACTTAACAGAAAATAGACTCGAGTTCTAGTTTCAATATGGCAAAGTAGTTTGCATCAGCATAGTGATCTCAAAGAGAATCATTACCACCACCAGGTAAAATATGAACAAAAATATTTTAAAAGTGATGATCTATAGTTTTAGGTCAAATGTGGAGAGCAGTAGACAACTAAATAATGAAATTTAATTGGATAAATCTTCCAAGCCATTTTGTTTGAAATGATTCAATTCACTTAGTGCAAAGTGTCTAGAACTCAATTGGACAGTTATCTGGTCTCAGGAAAATTTAGAACAGTCGTAATAGCTGGAAAATAAGGAGAGAAAGAAAGGAAAGATAGAGGAGAGGAATAAACTTCATCCAGGACACAAAGGCAACATCAAAATTTCAAGATTAGAGATAAAACAGGATAATCAATAGACCCAAAGTGGGAAAAAAATAGGCATTAGAAAAGAAATCTGAACGATAGTGGATGCTGGGATTCGTAAGGAACCACCTTAAACAAGTTGTTATAAAGGCATTCAAGGTCTTAAAATAAATTTGCTGTGAAGAATAAACAGATTGCAAATCTCAGCAAATTGAAATTCTATAAAATAATCTAACAGAAGCTGTAGAACTAAAAATTACAATATTGAGCATAAATACAACTTAATAACAGATAACAAACAAAATGAGTAAATGTGAATATAATGTGAAGCAATAGAAATAAACCAATATGAGGAAGAAAATTCAGATAAGATGACCTGTAGGATATATCTAAAGAGGTACCACATATGTAATTGCACTTTAAAAAGAAAAGAATGAAAGAACGGGGAAGAAGATTTTTGAAAGAATAATGGTTAAAAATTCCCCCTATTTTATGAAAACCCTAAGCGTATTGGTACTAAAAGCATAACAAAATCCAAGAAGTATCTATTCAAAGAAACCAATACCTAGAAAAATCACAAATTGCTGTAACATAAAGAGAAACTTGGAATTTGGAAAATTTGGAAATTATCAGAGAAAATCACATTTTACATCCAGGGAACAAAAGTATGGACATCTAACTTTTAATCAAAAGCAAGTCATTAAAAGTGTATCTTAAAAGCCCTTGAAAACATTAACATTAAAATTCTATATATAGGAAAAATACTTTCTTCAAAAGTAACAACAAAATAAAAACAAGGGAATGCCTGGCCTGCAAATCTCTCGCTCAATAAGTGTTCTGGAAGTTTTTGAGGCTCAAAGAAAATACTCCAGGTAAAACCATCCATCTAAAGGAAAGAATATGATAGGTTGCTGAAATTTATTATGTTCTCAACATGTGTAGATAAGATTTATCCTAACACATTAGAAAAATAGCACAAAGAGTGGGGATAAGACTATATAGTTTTGAGCTTATAAAATTTATGTGAAATTGTAAATATTATCTTTTATTAGATAACTATAAGTTAAAGAGGCAGATAGAAATTCCTAGGTCAACCACCAAATAAATTAAAGATATATAACAATAAAGTCCTCAGAAAAAAAAATTGTGATTAAAATGAACACACAATATTTTCCCCAAAGAAGACAAAATATATGAGGTAAAGAAAACTGCCAACAACAATAGCAACAAAAGAGATGGGATACATAGAACTTAAATTTTAGAATGGTAGACATAGATCCAATCGTAGTAACAACCAAATAAAAAATATAAAACATTATATTCAATATAGTAATATTTAGAAATAGTAATATTTAGAAGACTGGTGCGGCAATAGAGATACCATGAAAAAAACCAATTTGAGAGATAAAGAATGAGATGATATAGTGATAAAATTATCTGTTCATTGGAAATGTATAGCATTCAGAAATATAAGTATCTAATAACATAATTACAAAAAAGTAAAAATCAACAGAATCAATGATATAAAGATAGTCTACAATCAGAATTTATAAATATTTCTCTCAGCAATTAAAAATAAGCAATTAGAACATTATGAGTTAATTTCCTAATTAATTATTACCTAACTATACTGCTTGAGAGGTTAGAATGTAAATATTACATTTCTAAAAGTCAAAATTGCACTTTTTTTTATTTTCTGGTCAAAAAAGAATTAAATTAGAAATTGACTCCATATAAGAATTTCATATGTGAAATTTAAAAAAATGATCACACAAAAGTTGATAGTCCAACAATTATCAACAGAGGCTTGGGAGAGTAGGGGTGATGAGAAGTGGATCTTTGGGTGCTGCCTTACAGTTAGGGTTAAGTGGTGCTGGTGTGCGGTGGCACATTGCTGGGACTGTAGGTAATGACGATGCATACATATTTCAAAAAACAAGAATAAAGGATTTGGAATGTTTCAGCAGTAAATCAATGAATATTTGAGAAAGTAGTTATGTTTAATGTGATTTAAAGATTACACAAGTGTGCCTTTTTCCTCACATTCATGCCAACACCTATTATTGCTAAGTGAATAAGCCAATCCCAAAAAACCAAAGTCTGAATGTTTTCCCTGATAAGTGGGTGATGATACATAATGGGGGTGGGGTGGTTGGGGGGGTGAGAAAGGAATGGAGGAACTTTAGATTACATAGAGGGAAATGACAGGGGGAGTAGGAAAGATGGTAGGATGAGACAGATATCATTACTCTGTGTACATGTATGATTACACAAATGGTATGAATCTATATTGTGTACAACCATAGGAATTAAAAGTTGTACCCCATTTGTCTACAGTGAATCAAAGTGCAGTCTCTAAAAATAAAAAATATAAATAAATTTTTAAAAATAAAGATTATACATTGTGTACAAGTATCAAAATATCACACAATGCCATATTAATATGAATAATTTAATATTTTAAGTATCTGTTAAAACATGCTAAAAGCAAAAGAAAACTATAAGCAACTAGAGATAATCTCAACTTTAGTGATCTGAAAAGGTTAATATACTTGACAAAATCTTAGCTTCCTTCCAAAAAAAAAATCAAAAGAGAAGCTATAAATTAGCATAGACCAGCAATATCAGGAAATCAGGAATAAAAAATGGTCTATCATTCCAGATCCTAGAAAGAGAGAGAGAGAGAGAGAAAGCAGTAATAATGAAATATTATGAGATTTTTGACAACAATAAGACAAGTATGATAAAACGGGCAAATTGTTTGAAAAACACAACTTGTCAAACCTGACACAGATAAAATAGAAAATCTGCAAGCTGTATAAGCATTCAATCAATTTAATCCACTATTGAATTATTCCCAAATAGAAAGCTCTATTTTTCCTAGTGAATTCTGTCAAATATTTATTAGTGAAGCAACTACAGTCCCGCACGCTCCTTTATCATAGGAGTAGTAGGGAGCAACTGCCATCTTCCTCCTCTCTAAGTCTGCGCCCCCGAAAGCAAACATGGCAAGGACACTCTGGGTAAAGAAAGGTAGAATCCAGCATCCCTCATAAACTCAGACATACATTATCACAAAAAGATTAGTGAGCCAAATGAAGTCATAGTTGTGTAACGTTTGAAAATCAGTCAGTAAAATTTATCATAATAGCAAGGTAAGAGAAAAAAGGCACGTATATTTTAATAAATTCAGAAAGAACATGTGACAAAATTAAGAAGTTATCCATGTCTGAAAAGTGGTGGTGATGTGTGTGTGTGTGTGTGTGGGTGGGTGGGTGTGTGTGTGATGAGTTAGCACTAAAGGCAAAATCCCTGTCTGTAAGAGGGCCCCATGAAAAACCGAGAAAGCGCCAAGCTCTTCCCCTAAGATATGAGACAAATTCTGAATGTCTTCTCTTACCACATCTGTGGAATATCAGATCGATGGTTTAGCAAGTGAGATAAAGCAGATAATAAAATTGTTATTGGAAAAGGATAGAAAAATTATCTATTCATGGATAACATAATGATTTAGTTAGTAAACCTTAAGGAAACTATAAAAATCTTCTAGAGTTATAAATAAGATCAGCAAGGCACATGACATAAGGACAAAATACAATCACTGTTATGGTTTGGATGTGAGGTGTCCCCCAAAAGCTCATGTGTGATACAATGCAGGAAGGTTCAGAGAAGTGATTGGGTCGTGAGAATCTTAATCAGTGAATTAATCCGCTGATGGGACTAACTGAGTTTTAACTAAGGACAGGTGGAATGTGGCTGGAGGAAGTGGGTAATTGGAGGTGTGGCTTTGGGGTATTTATTTGAATCTGGCAAGGGAGATCTCTCTTTCTGCTTTCGGATCATCATGTGAGTTGCTTCCCTCTGCCACACTCTTCCTCCACCATGTTCTGCCTCACCTGGAGTCCTGAGGAATGGAGCCAGCCTTCAATGGACTAAGACCACTGAAACTGTGAACCCTCAAGTAAACTTTTCCTCCTCTACAATTGTTTTGTCCAAATCTTTTAGTCACAGCGGTGAAAAAGCTGACTGAAACAATCATTGCTTACTGACTAGCATTAAACATTTAGGAAAATGATTAAACATTACTAAAAAACCATTAAAAATAAGATACTAGGAATAATCTTTTTAAAAAAGTGTGAAATGTCTAATTGAAAACTAAAATCAAGCACACAATAGCAAAAATAAAAACAAAAAATATTTCTTAGAAAAGTTAATTTTTAAAAAGTGAAATTGTATAGAGTCTTTTAAAATAAATTATTCAGTATCATTATAATGTGCAACTTACCCAAAGTGATATATAGGCTCAATGGAATCAAAATCATTATTCCATAATGCTTCTCTAGAGAAATGGACAAAGTGTTTCTAAAACATCCATAGAAATGCAAAGCACATAAAGTATTCTCAAAAAAAAAATAAAGCAGGACATCAATTATGTAATAAAACTGCAGTAAGCTAAATAGTGTAGGCACTGAGGGCATAGCTCAGTCGTAGAACATATGCTTAATATGCACATGGCCCAGGGTTCAAAGCCCAGCAACAGAAAATAAGTTTCTTAATACACAGTGCTAGAAAACGTGAAAAGTCAGCTGGGAAAAAGACACCAGAAATGAGCCACATCCCCTACCTCATATTACACATGACAGTTTAAGGTGGGTCATAGGCTTAATGTAAAATTTAGAAATATTAAATTTCTAGGACCAAACATGAAATTAACGTTTCTAACTAGTAGCGAAGACTTCTTTGAAATAAATGTGCAATACACAGTTGTTGAGTTAAAACTTATAAATATTAAATACTTTCTGCCATTGTACATATCCCAATAAACTGGAACAAAGAATGGACTAAGAGAGACAAATTATAAATCTTTATCTGACAAAAAATTAGCATATATAAAATCTCTCAGTTCACTAAAGAAATGACAAAATATTCCAATAATCTGAGCACAGTGGCATGGGAGGCTAAGAAAGGATCATGAGTTCAAAGCCAGCCTCAGCAAAATACAGGTGCTAAACAACTCATTGGAACCCTGTCTCTAAATAAAATACAAAATAGGGCTGCAGTTGTGGCTTAATGGTTGAGTGCCCCTGAGTTCAATTCCCAGTACCAAAAAAAAAAAAAAAAAAAAAAAAAGTAGCATGTAAATAACATATTATTCAGCAAGTAATCTCTTTTAGGTATTTACAGCAGAGAAATAAAAATAGATACCCCCAAAAGAAACATTGTGGACATTTGCATCAACTTTACCTATGATGCTATAATGTCCCTAAAGTTAATATTGTATAAATGTCCATCCACAGGAGAATGGAGAGCTAATTGCACTGTCTTAATCCAATGGAATATTACTCAGTATCAAAATGAGTAAACTACTGATTCAAAAAGCAGAATAAATCATTCAAAAAGTTTAATGCTGTTTAAAATAGCTAAACAAAAGAGGATATAATACATATTTTCACTCAGATGCATGTACTGAATAGGTAAAGTTAATCTGTGTTGAAGAAAAAATTTTAATATACTTGATTAGGACAGGAAATAAGGGAATTTGATGACCAAATATTTTATATCTGTATAGGGGTGTAACAGATTCATGTATAATTGTGACAAATATTATAGACTCAAGATATGTATATTTTAATGTACCATAGTCTCCCTCCCTTTAATGAAGACTGTATTTTCCAAAAAGAAGTTCTCTAAAAATTATTACTAATTACACATGGAAATAGAGTAACTTCATTATAATGAACATTGGTGAATGCCATTATAACCAAATAATCCAAATAAAATAACTAAATGTTCCAAAAAATCTTCATCATGTGCTTCTTGATATGATGAACTGAGGAGGACATGACACCACTTATATGCTCACCATGCCAAAAATCCATAATTTGAATCAATCATAATGAGAGAAGTCATAACTTAGTGGTATTTTACAAAGGAATTTATCTCTTTAAGTTAAATAAGAATCAAAGAGGCATTCCAGATTAAAGTTAGTGAAAACATCATGGTAATTGAATGCAATACAGGATACTGAATTTCACTTGTGCCTAGGGGGAAATAGCTATGAAGTATATAATACTGAGATTATCAGTCAATGTGAAAAATAAATTAAATCAATTAAAACCATTGTTCAACTTCTCTTCATGCTTGGAAAAAGAAATGCCTTGAATCCAAAAGACTAAAATGACCTCATTTTTCTTCACAGTTCCCCCCCACCTTCTATACAACAGGATATGTATATATATATTTGCATCCCCCAGCATCCAAAAATAGTAAATGGAAAGAAAGGATCATGGGCTTTGATCTAATGAATTGAAGATGTAGACATTTTATTCCATAAGCAACAACAAATGCAGGTTCAAACAATAACAGGAACAAATTGTTACTCCTATACAAGATTAATGAAATTTATTTCACTGTTAACTTTAAGCCCTTCAGTTTTAACTAAAAAAATCATCCTATACAGAAGAATGATAAAAGAAAGGATAGGTTTTTAATGCAGTTAGAGTACAAAAGAATAAATTGCAATCTGTTATCAGCATATCTCAGCTTCTCCTTTAGGCTATTTTCTATAATTCATTGTTTAAATTAAACTTGAGGAATACAAACAAAATAAGTAATATTTTTGTTAACTAAGGAAATGTCTGCTCTGCAATTTTAAATGCTTTCCACAAAGTCTGTAATGTAAACTACTTTTAACTTGGACTTGGAAAAGTAAAATCCTTCTGTTTCTTACAGAAGTTATTGTCCTTAGAGGAAAGATGATTTTAATATAGATATTGCCATTTGGAGAAAACATTTTACTCCTTTCAGGAAGAAAATGAAATAGGAAACTCTTCTGGCTGAGATGAATTCAGAGGTCTCATGGACAGTTTGCCCAGGTGGCTATGTCTTAATAAGTATATAAAGTGGATGAGATTTGCCAGGCCTGCTAGTCCCATTTTTGCTTTCCCTCAAAAAGCTGTGACAGACAGCCTATGGCCTGTGGGGGATTGTTCATACCTTGCTGTTGGTGATATCTGTCAATGTATCTTGTTCCTCTTCCCCGGCTTGACAGGAATTTTGCATCAGGGTTGAGAATGGTTGAGAACCTAGCCCGTTTATGCCTGTCAGCATCATTGACAGGCAGACATTAGAGCTGCCGACTTCGGCTTCTTCCAGCTCAGCTTCTAGGCACATAAACATAGGGAATAGTTCTTTCAAAGGAACAGAGGGGAGCCCATGACTCAGAACTATGACACTTTAACTCTTACTCTGCCATTCTGGTTGGTTTCTTGAACAGATGGTCCCTCCTGCCACTTGAGTTTAGATGAGTATGTGACTGGTACGAAAATACAAATTAACCCGCTGGATTCAAGAATGCTGAACATTCCACTATGCGCTGTGGTTAAAATAGCTCTCCCAAACCTATCCCACTAAGTGAGACAGGGATGCTATAATAAAATATCATACCTGGGTTGCTTATAAAATAGATATTTATTTCTCAGAGTCCTTGGGGTTAGGAAGGCTAAGATCAAACTGCTGGTCCATTTGGTTCCTTGGATCCTCTTCCTGATTTGCACATGGCCAGCTGCTTGCTTTATCCTCACCCGGGAGAGAGAGAAGGTGGGGAACTGTGGGGGAAGAAAGGGAAAGTAATCCAGTCTCTTTGTCTGCTTATAGGACATTAACCCCACCTTCATTACCTGATTTAAACCTGCTGCTCCTCAGAGGTCAACTCCTAAGAGTATCACTTTGGGGTTTAGGGTTTTAACATGTGAATTTGGGAGAAACGTAAACATTCAGCCCGTAACAACAGCACACATTATTTTTAAACCACCCATTTATTAAATACTGACTTTAATGTTTTTTATCTAATTTATTTTGTGTAGGAATATTAATTATTGGATGGAGACAATTTAATTCATTCCTATTAAATCAGCTATTTTCTAATTTACTTTTTGTGTTCAATAACATAACTAACATTCTTTCAAATTAATTATAAATTTTGTGTTAAAATTTATTATTTTCTAGTTTTATTAGCCTTGCAATGTGTATATTGCAAAACAAACTTTGTTAAAATAAATATACACTTGATATACATGTCAATTTCTCTATTACACAAGGAGTGTTGAATAAATAGAAAATACTAAATGTGTAAAAAATAAGAAATTTGTAATAAGTTCATTAGAATTATGTAAGTAATAATTCTAGTTTAATAAAAGTTATAATACCTTTGGACAAAGAATGAATGACCACAAGGAAAATACAAACAGTGTGAATATTTTGGGAGATGGTAAGAATGAATTGTGGTTTTGATATTCATTTATATTATTTTTATGTTATTTTGGCAGTAAGCAACAGATAAAAGAAATGTTAGTTTAAGAATTACATGAAATGTAATAATCATCATCTCCATATAATTGCTTCTATTTTTCTGAAATCTGTTGCATGTGATCTTCCTCATGATTTCTTGAGCCAATGGAGTCATAAATACTCAATGGACATATGAACACTCTATTTATAACAAATACTTGATAGTGACAGGCAATGGATTTTAAAATATTGATGCTTTTCTGAATAGGCACATAATTTAAAAACAGAATTTATAAGTTCTAAAATATTTAACTATAAAGATATATACATTATATAGTTTAGAATGCTGTGGCTTGAAGATAAACCTTTGTGTTTGAAATTACATACATCCCATAATTCTAGCTTAATATGATGTATTCATTTAAACACAATATGTATGTCTTACAATTATTTATATAATAATAACATGTAATATTACATTTCACTGCAAATTCATTACAGAAATATTCAATAAATCAACTAGCTACAAAAATATTGACATAATTGAAAGTTTTACCTGACTTATGCACTGAGACAATGATTCAGAGAGCTGTACAGAATGAAGGCAAAGGAAAAATACAGAAAAAATATGCCATTCCCTGAATGTTTGTGTCCCCTCTTTAGGATTCTCCAGAGAAACCGATAGGATGTAGAGATACAAATTTAGACACATAACTAATGATAAATTATGAGAATTACTTCATAAATTATGTTCGCCAAGATGTTCCACAATTGACCATCTGAAAGCTGGAGAACCAGAAAAGCCAGGGCATGATTCAGTCAAAGTCAAAGGCCTGAGAACCTGCTGGGAAGGAAGAGGACAGCTGATGTTAAGTCCTGGAGTTCAAAGTCAGAGAACCAGCAGCTCCAATGCCTAGGACAGGAGAGGATAGACGCCACAGCTCAAACAGATACTGTCTCCTTTACTTCAGATTTCTGCTCTGTCTGGACCCTCAGTTGATTAGATAAGGACAGCTGTACTGGTGAGGTTGGATATTTACTCTCTTTACTGATTCAAATACAAATATCTTCTGGAAACATGCTTCCAGACATACCTCAAAATGATGTTTTATAAACTGCCTGGGCAATCCTTAACCCAGTGAACACGATACATAAAATGATCACAAGTCAGCCCCTTGTCAGTTTGGCACTCATACATATCTGCTTAAAACATGCTTAATTTTCAAATAAATAAAATAACAATATTGTAAGTCTATTTAACATGATACAACTCTTCTCCAACAAAACCAAATCTAATCCTTCCCCAGAAGAGAAGTAAAGTCCTGAGTGATGCTTACTCTCTCCTGATACCATGTAACTTAAATACTACAAACAGGTAGCCATATTTAAAGGCTGATATACAGTCAATAGGTTTATGCTACTTATCAAGGAAATAAGAGAAAAAAAAGATATTTGACATATATACATGTATACATATATATGTATATATACACACACATTTATATACACACAAATACAAAATAAAATAGGGAAGGAATACACATTACAATTATAACATGCCTATAGGAATATGTAACAACAAATCCCATCATTATGCATAACTATAATGCACCAAAAAAAAAATGTGGAAGAAAAAAAAAACAATTATAGTCCCTGTTTTTCTAACTTGTAATTTTGTCATAGCTGATCTTTATGTTAACATTTACTTTATACTACCCATTCTGAATTCCCTTTGCCTTTAACAAGCATGCCAACTTGTTCTTTTTTACCTCGTGGCTTGACCCAAACCTTCATTTCTAAATGATCTGGGTCAATTACAATCCTACCAGGAATAAGTTGTTCAAGTTTTCCATTGACCTTAATCACAACCATGATAATACCAAGATATATTAGTCAGGGTTCTCCAGGGGAACAAAACCAATGCACAATTACAAAAGCAGATGTAATAGATTGGATTACAGGATCAAAAGCTGAATAGTCTCACAAGGCCATCTGCATACTGCAGAGCCAGAGTAACAATTAACTGCTCAGTCCAAGAAGCTCAGAACAGGAGGGACTAGTGATGCAGGTCCAATCTGAGACTGATGGCCTGAAAACTCACTGGAGAATTGCTGGCCAGAGACCACATTGAAAGAGTAAAGGGGCTGGAGTTCCATGTCCTAGAGTGATGGCAGGAGCAATCAATGTACCTACTCAAGAAGAATCTAGGACTGAGAATGTAGCTCAGTGATAGAGCACCTGCCAACATGTGTAAGGCCCTTGGTTCAATCTCCATCATGACACAAAGAAGAACAAAAAGAGGAGGGGGAGGAGGAGGAGGAAGAGGAGGTGGAGAAAGAGAAGGAGTGTAAGATAAAGGGGAAGAAAAAGAACACAACTACGATAACTTAAGCTTGTACTTTTAGGATATCCTTCTTCCACCTTTAGTTCCTTCTGGGCCCCCAACCTATTGGAGAGTGTTGCCCACATTCAGGCTGGGTGTCTCCCATCAGTTTTCTGTCCTACATGCCAACAATCATCTCTGGAGGCATCCTCGTTGTATTAGTCAGGGTTCTCTAGAGGAACAGAATCAACATGAAGTATGATTACAAAAGGGGATTTATTAGATGGGCTTACATGACGGGAAGCTGGATAGTCCAAAATGGCCACCTGTAGCAGGAGAGTTGGAAGAACCAGCAGCTGTGCAGTCCAAGAGGTGGAAGCCCCAGAACAAGAAAGATCACCAGTGCTACCCTAGTCTGAGACCAAGGCTTCCGGAAACTACCTGGAGAATCACTGGCAGAGTTCACTTTGGAAGAGTGAAGCAGTGAGAGTCCAATACCCTCAGACTACCAAAGCAGTGATCAAGAACCAGTTCAAGAAGAATCTTGCTTGCATCTGCAACTGCTTGCTTGTTCTTCCAACTCTTATTCCATCCTGTTGGACAGTGCTGCCTATGCTTAAGGGTGGTCTCCACTTCAGTTTACTATCCCACATTCCAATCACTCTAGACATTCCCTCATTGACATAGCCAGAACCCTCTTAATCATCCCCATCTCTTAATCCAATCAAGTTGACAATTCAAATTAACCGTTACACTCATCAACATACCCAGAAGTCTCTTAGTCCCAGGAATCTCTCAATCCAATCAAATTGGACATATAGCTTATATTTGCAGCTTACATTTTATTTTATTCAACAGTACTAACACAGCCCATAGAATACAGCTATGATTTGGGATCTGACATAGATAGAAAAACTGTATAATATCAATGCTTTTCTGAACTTGAAAGGGACTTTGAAAATGAAGTGACTTCTTCACCTCCATATGTTCTTTGTCTTGATTCTTTACTCATTCCTTTATCAAACAATTATTGAACACATCATATTTGCCAAGATATGAGATAGCTATTGGGAACTCTAATGTGAAGACATAATCCTGTACTCATGGAAATCAATGCATAAAATCCATATTTGAGTGGTATAATATAAAATTAATTTTTGCTCTACTGTTCATATTTGAAAGTGTGTTTGATTTTATTAGCTAGCTTTCATTCCTAAACTCAGAATCAGTTCAATTTTTAAAAAATAATTACATCTAGCCAACCATAGTATATGAAAAAGGACAAAACAAGAATCAGATTAATCCAGAAAACATAATGATACCAGTCAGTAGTTTTTATAGTAATATAATATTTTAGAATCAGTTGGTCAATCAAGGAAATTTTATGGATTTAGATTTCTGAAATCCAGCTTGGAAGAAGCTGTCCTTTGCCAAACTACCTTATCAATAAGATTCTTAAAATTATTCAAAAAGCTATAGGAAACATCTCCTACAAGTATCTTCTTGTGTCAAAAGTCATGGAATGAAAGAAATCAGCACTGACAGTTTTATCCATTAATCTATTAAATGAATGCTGAAATGTCAGAATTAAGTGATATATACCTAAGGACATGTTCTTCAATCCAGTCCTTCGAAGTGAAAAAGTGACATAAAAGAGAGAGGTCAATAGTCTGAAAGTCAGTCCACCTTTCTCTGAAATTAAAATGAGATTCCAAAATAAAAGTAAAGAAAAACAGTAAGTCTTCATAAGATATTATTTATAGGTACCCACTCACTTCCTTAGCACTTTTGCCTTCATACATCAGGAAATGTTTCAAAGAAATTATTTTTGAGAAACTCATTTTTTTATTAAGTTACTGTAGGAATACTTGAACTTGGGGCAAGCCATGAGGTAAAAAAGAACAAGTGGTTTATGCATATGTTTGCAATACCACAAACCCAGTAACTACATATATAACCCTTTCACTAAAGTCACTTCATTCTGCTCTGTCCAGACGACTTTCTCTCTAACATTTCACCATGGCTTTAGAAATAAATGGAGTCTTAGGATGAAAATGTAAAGATTACTGCAAGTTTTGATGAAAAAGAATAGAAATGAGACCTCACTGTTGTGGAAGAATAATCAAATCAACAAAAAACTACATTATGAATTTAATAAGAATTCATATGAACCACCATTTGACCTAGTTATCCTATTCCTTGGCCTATACCCAAAGGACTTAAAATCTGCATACTACAGAGATACAGCCACATCAATGTTCATGGCTGCTTAATTCACAAAGCCAGATTGTGGAACCAACCTAGATGTCCTTCAATTGGTGAATGGATAAAGAAACTGTGGTATATACATACACAATGGAATATTACTCAGCCATAAAGAATGATAAAATTATGGCATTTGCAGGCAAATGGATGAAACTGGAGAATATCATGCTAAGAGAGATAAGCCAATCTCAAAAATCCAAAGGACAAATGATTTCACTGATAAGCGGATGATGACACGTAATGGGGGGCGGGAGGGGGACTAGAATGGAGGCAGGAAGGACTGTATATAGGAAAAGAGGGGTGGGAGGGGTGGGTGAAGGGAAAAATAACAGAATGAATCAAACAACATTACCCTATGTAAATTTATGATTACACAAATGGTATGCCTTTACTCCATGTACAAACAGAGAAACAACATGTATCCCAGTTGTTCACAATAATAAAAAAAAAGAATTCATATGAAAGATAAAAATTGAAAATCAAGAAAAGGGCAAAGAATGATATTATGCATACTTTTATCTGAATGGCAATCTATTGAATATTCACTGATATTTACACAGAAAACAACAACAAAATACTAAGAGAAGTTTTTACAATATGAATGGCACCCAAAAAGCAAGAATTTGGCAGGATCTACCAAACACTGTACACAGTAGATCCTGTTACCAACTTTTGAATCACCAAATTATTCATTAGATTTATATTTTAGATACAAGGATAACTACAAGGATATTTCTCAGGAATATTTGCCTACATTTTTCTTGAGATCAGGCATTAGTTGTATATTTTTCGTCCTGACAGACAAAAATAGGAAGACCTTTAATTATACAAGTAAGTGATCTACTCCTTGGAAAGAATTCATTCTTTAATTACTCTTACAATTAATACCTATTTATTTGAAATTTTGAATATCAGAATGTAGGTTTTAGTTGCAACAGAGATAATGCTATGTGGTCATTTTCCCCCAGAACACATTCTGAGAAGCTTTGTACTTTGGTAAGTAGGTGACTACTTTATCAAGAAAAGTCCAAACAAAAGGACCAAGTGTCACTTTCAAGTGAGGCAATGATGTCTGAATAGCTGATGCTTAAGCTCTGTCACGTTCCCTGCACCATGTCATACAAGAAGGTTCTTGTGTTGAGGTGGTAGAGCTACAAGTTCCCTGGCTAATGGTTGAGACCTACTGTAGACAATGCATGGAATTCACATACAAAGAAGTAAAGAAAAGCTGTGCTACAGAAAATTGCTCATGATAAAATACACACTCAAAGATTTTTCAATACTGTATACAATGTACTAAAATATTTTGAAAAATTCAGGACAACTGTCTTGTAATAAAGATATAATGAAGTTGTGGGTAGATATTTATCCTTTGCACTCTTTTTTCAAGCCCATTCTTTCTTGAGAGAAATTTACCAGATCCCTATAAAGCATTTCCTTTCATGATCTGGCAACAATCACTAGCTTGTTCTATGAGAAGTAGGTTACTTTTATAGCAGACCAGAAGTGAAGTTGTGTCTTATTTTTTCTCAAATAGTTATATTTCCACCAGAGAGAAAAAAGTGTCACTAAAATGTGTAATGGATGAGATTTTTCTAAATGATATTTTCCCATCAATTTCTGTTCAACAACATTGAGAACAGATTCTGGGAATACCAATTGCTAAAGGAAACAGCAAATTCCTGTTCATAAAGGTCAAGTATTTTATTTTCATACAAAATTTCTGAGTACATAGCAAGAGACTTTCCTAAATAATCAATGTAAATAGATATAGCATTGAGCATTAACTTGTACTATTTCATAAAAACTACTTTCTTTTTGTCAAAATCTGCTTACTTATACAGTGACTGAAAACTTGATATTTGTATTCCATGCCTTGTTTCTGGAATATTTTAATTAATTAGATAATAATGATAATATCTGACTCAATATAACTGTTCTAACTGAAAATCTGATAAATTTTTTGCAACCACTCCTTATACCAATACCATAACAATGTAATTTGGTCACAAATACTATTTTTAAAGGCTACATATATTATTTTTAAGACACCTGACAAAGAGTATTGGAAATTATGATACTATATGCGCTCCTTCATTATGTTAATTTTTATTAGAAATGGATGTGATACATTCTTAAAACAGTTATTAAAGATAAAGAAGAAAAGAGAATTTCCTCTATCCCAATCTGAAGACTTAAATTTCTGCCACATTCTCTAATTTTTAAGTGTATGTGCTAATTTCAATTACATCATGTATTTAGAGGCCATACAAATATAGACTACACAATTAAAAACTATACAAATCCAGGACTATACAAAAGATAGGATAAATAGAATGGAAAGAAAAGCTACCTGTAGGGAATAAACTATTTTGATGCATATGACCAAAAAAAATCTGTATATAAAATATACAAAAAGCACCTAAAATTCAATAAGAAAAAAGGTGAACAATGTGAAATAGTAGACAAAAGGAGACAAACACAGGTATTTCAGAGAAGAGGAAGCATACATCATAAATGAATATTGTCAACTATATTGAAAATTAAATGAATTTAAACCACGGATAGCCTTTTATATCTATCGGCCTATCAACAATAAAAAAGTCTAAAAATATGTGTAAATGAAAATGAGATGCAACTTTGATTTTTCATTTCTTTAAAATAAATAAAAATTACTAGATGATTTAAAATGATTTAAATATAAAAATAACTATCAAAAACAAGTAAAACAACTAAAAATATTTATTTCAACTTAATAATAAATAAACATTCTCACAGGAAGATGTTGGATTAGAGAAAGTTTGCACTGACCAATAGTTCCTCAGTTCAGGATTTAAGAAGTGGGAAGACTTCTCAGTGGAGTGGGTGATGAAAGGAATTCACTAAAATTCCAAGTTAGACGGAAAAACATCATAGATACAGAAAGCTGGAAACATTGAACATAATATATGAAATAATGTGTTATCCATGCACCAATTTGACTGGCAGTGTCAGTGTGCAGCACTAGCCCCCTGCTGAGGTAAGGGGGAACATGGAGAGATTGGAAAGTGCAATGAATGACATTGGCTTCCAGGAACCTAAGAAATAGAGGCCAAGATTGATCTTAACAGACTGAAAGATGGTGGGAGAAGTTGCTGAGTTAAAAGGGTTTAAAATCATTCAACCAACAGACAGAGTCTGGCCAGCAAGCAGAGGCATGAGACTGGTACCTAATAAAGGAAGCTGCCAGGTGGACCAGCAGTCACCTGTTGTGGGTTCCAAATTGTGCCTAAACCAGAGTCATTGAAATGGGCACTGGCAAGAGTGTGCCTTGGTTGATACAGGCTGGGGAAATTGAGAAGAGATAGTCCACTTTGGTGTCAGCATGCCACATGAGCATCTGGGAAGATGCCAGTAACTGGTCAAACACATCTGCACTCCAGGTCGGATCCTGCATAATTAACATCCATTGAGGTAGAATATGTGAAACCTGTAGAGGTTTAGACTCCTCACCATAAAATTTGAATTTGGGGAAGGTCCCTGGGATCCAGACATCCAGCAGAGTTCGGCATCTCCACAGCATCAAGGGGTGTGGTTACATCTCTTTTTTGGGGAGGGCGGGTACTGGGGATTGAACTCAGGGATGTTAGGGTCCAATATAGACCCATCCCCAGAGAGTCAAAGTGCACACACGGTAATGCAAGACACACAACGAGGTTTTATTGTAAGCTCGAGCTTGGACTGCAACCAGCCTCTCAGACCACTATAATGGCTGAGTGGGGAGCGGCCCCAAGGGGAGAGAAAGCACTATATTTAAGAGATTTTCTAGCATTCACACACAAGGACCTGTACATAATTGGTTAAAATTTGAACAGGAAAACATTTGTCCCCTTTTGGTTTGGTCCCGCCACTTTATTTGAATCTCATTGGGTCCCGCCAAAACTGAACAGTCCTGGAGGAAGAAGGGAGGAGGAAAGGGGTGAACTATGCAGGAGATGAGTTGGAGCTAGAACCACCCCACCCCCGCCCCAATCCTTGATAGATAAGGTTTCTGGGCAGCTGCACATTCCTCGGACAGATATCTCTTAACAGTCTTGATAAGCCCAGGGGGCCCAGCATGTCCTGTTTGTCTTGTATTGCGGCATCCTGGTGATTTAGACAGTTCCTCATTCTTTAGTGTTTGAGTGCCCCTTTCCTGTGAGGGGGTTTTACAGGCCAGTTCACGAAATGGTCTGCTTACCCAAGATGGCTGCACAGATGTCACCCTGGCTCTTGACCACTGAGCCACATCCCCAGCCCTATTTTGTATTTTATTTACAGACAAGTTCTCACTGAGTTGCTTAGCACCTCCCTGTTGCTGAGGCTGGCTTTGAACTTTCAATCTTCCTGCTTCAGCCACCTGAGCCACTGGGATTATAGGCGTGCACCACCACCTGGTTTCATATCTCATATACCACCAACAGAGTTGCCAAGCTCAGACTAGAACAAACCACAGGTACTAGAACTTCCAATTTAGAACTCAGCACCAGCTGCACTATGGGAGTATAGTACTTGTCAGCTCTCTCCAGCCTATCCCATTCTGTACTGGGAGACAGGAGGCTGACAGCTACTCCAACTAGCTGTGGCTACTAGTCATGTGGCTGTCAGCTTGATGAGAAAAGCAAAGATGTGGTAATTAGCAGCCCCTGGTCATGGCCCCAAGGGTTACAGAGTTCCAAAAGCAATCACAAAGAAGAGTATAACAGCAAAAGCAGTAATCATCCATTCTTGCCAATAGTTTTGATCCCTTTAATGGAAATGAACTCTTTATTTTTAATTAGAAGTTCTTTTTTCTATTTTCCCCATATCTTTTGTCTTTGTAAGTTATAATGTTATTTTTATTTTATTTTATTTTATTCTATTTTCTTTATTTTTTGATTTTTCCCATTATATATTATATTGTGTGTGTGTGTGCGTGTGTGTGTGTGCACATAGGTTAATATCAAATAATTTTATTCACAAAATTTTTCATGTAATATGTTCATATATTTGTTCTTTCATTTTAATTGTTCTTTTCTTCAACATTTATTATTCAGCCTTCGTTTGACTTGGTGGGCCAAAATTTTATGCGAGTTTGGATTGTTTTGATCTTACTTTTTTGTTTATTTGTTTGTTCATACCTTAGTTTGTTTCCCCTCTTATTATTCTTTCTTCACACTCTTCCCCCGCTTACAGGCAAATTTTCCTTTTCCCTCTTTCACTCTATTTTATTACTTTTAATTATTTTTTTACACCTCTATCTTTATAGGTGTCGTCTGCTGCCTCTTTCCTGCTTCTCCTCTGTTCATTTTTTATATATTTAAAACACTCTCTTGTCTTTCTATCATATTTTCATTTTGCTTAAACAGCTGCAATTGCACTATTTGGAATTACATGCAATTCTTATATGATTTCTGCTGTGATTAATACAGTGGACAACTTAGTAGACACCTACTGTTTCATGTCTTACCTAGTTTATAGTTTATAGTTGAAGCTGGTGTTAAATACCGACACCACCATTCCTCTACAGGAGATAATGAGTGATAGAGATGTCAAGGTAGACACCATTTATTTATTTTAAGACTTACCTCAGTGTTATTCCATGTTCCCCCTGTTTTCTAAGAGGGACTGGGAAATGACGGGGACATTTTAAGTTCAGTGTAAAGGTACTGTACTTGAGCAACCCTTGCAACTCAGCCAAGTAGTGTGAACCTCACTCCACCCATGAACAGACCCACTTAAACCTCAACAATACTTCAACACATGGAATAGAAGAGAAAAAAAATTCCCAAACCAACAGCCATACCTCAGTAGGAGCAACTAGAGGGGAACCTCAGGTCCTACTCCTGGATGTCTATTCATACAGCAAAAACAGAGAAAAGTATGCAGAACAATAAAGAAAATTATATATCAAAGGATACATGTATAAAACAGGAAGAGGAATGCATCTCAAATGATATGCAAGTCCAAGACCTCTGAAAACATGAAGAAACAGAAAAAAAAAAAAAAAAAACTCCCCCCAAAATTTACAATCCCCCAAAGAGGAACCTACAGATCTGGAAGGGGATGAAAGTTCCAAGAAAGACTATAAAGAACTAATTATTAAAATGTTCATTGAACTAAAAGATCTAATGAACAAATTAAGAGAACAAACATAGGAAGTGAAAGACCATTTAAATAATGAAATAGAGATATTGGGCAAAAACAAATCAGAACAACTTGAAATGAAAGACACAATGAATCAAATTAAAAATTCACTTGAAAATATCACCAACAAAATAGATTGATAGAAAATAGAACTTTAAACCTGAAAGATGGAACTTCAAACATTGAAGACAGAGTATATATAAACTTGAATACTCAGTGTATAAAAAGGATAAAAGACCAGATCAGAATCTGTAAGAACTCTGGGGCAATGCCAAGGAACCAAGCCTGAAAGTCATTGGGATAGAAAAGAACATGGAGATGTATGCTAAAGGAATTAAGAAACTTTCACTGAGATAATAGCAGAAAATTTCCCTCACCTTAGAAATGAGATGGACATCCACATACAGGATGCATATGGAACTCCACATAGAAAATATCAAAACAGAATGTCTCCAAGACACATGCTAATCAAAAAGCCCAACATGGAAAATAAAGAAAGAATATTAAAAGCTGCAAGAGGAAAACATCGGCTTCCATTTAGAGGTAAAGCAATAAGGCTTACTTCTGACTCTTCAACTCAAGTCCTAAAATCAAGGATGTCTCAGACTGAGACATTCGAAGTTCTAAACACTTGACATTCAAGATTGCTATTTTCGACAGTTATCCTTCATAACCAATGAAGAAATAAGAACTTTCCATGACAAGAATAAACTAAAAGAACTGATGACCACTATGCCAGCACTACAAATATACTGCACACAGAAGATCTCAAATACAAGCCCAAAGTTCCCAAATAGACAAATATCACAAGAAGAACAACCAACTAAATGAAAATCAAGACAGAATTAAAAAAAAAAAAAAAGGTAGGAAGTAGAAAATATTTATTCCTAATAGCATGGAGTGCAAATGATCTCGACTCCCTGATTAGAAAATGTTTTAATCATCTTTTTTTCACTGCTGTGAGTAAAAAATCTGACCAGAACAGTTTTAGAAGGAAAGGCTTATCTGGGGGCTCAGGATTCAGAAGTCTCAAGTCACAGACAACAGGCTCCATTCCTCAGGGATGAAGGTGAAACTGAACATCATGGCAGAAGAGTGTGATAGAGGGAAGCAGTTCACATGATGACCAGGAAGCAGAAAAACTCCACTCACCAGACACAAAATATACACCCCAAGGCCAGGCTACCTCCTCTAGCCACACCCAACCTGCCTTCAGTTACCACTTAGTTAATCCCCATCAGGGAATTAACTCAATGATTGCATTCCTTTAGGGTAACAATAGTTTCTTCTCTAAACCTTCTTGCATTGTCTCACATATGAGCTTTTGGGGACACCTCACATCCCAAATATAACAGAAGACATGTACAGGCAATATGGATTAAAAATCAAGATCCAATAGCAGGCTATTTGCAAGACACTCATAGGCAAAAACACCCATAAGCTGAAAATGAAAGCATGGAAAAAAGTAGTTCAGGCAAATAGAGTTCAATAATGAGCAGGAGTAACTAGTCACATATCTGACAAAGCAGATAAAATATCCCAGACTGACCATTCTGCAGAAGCTCTAAAGAGCAACCTGTCCAAACAATAACTATAAATGGAGGACTGTGATCTGATGGGGATAATCCATATAACACTGGGGAGAAAAGGTTGAATCTCATACATATAATTTTAGAATACAAGAACTTGTTATTAATAAATTAAAATTAATTGGAAATTTGGGGAGACAGAGATGTACTCCATGAATGAATCATTGGCCGAATAAAAGCAAATAAAAATGTGTTCAATATCAAACACTATTCATTCCAAAATACATGATACAAATTTCTACGTATGAACTCTCTGGAATCCGTTCTCCAAGATGGTCCCAATGATCTCGCTTCCTAGTATTCATGCCTCCATGCAGTTTTATTCTACATTGAATAGGATTGCCCTATTTGTAATTTATTGTAGAAATAATAAAATGTGACTTTCTTGTCTCCATCATAGCTTAGACCTTGCTCTCTTGGATCATTCTTGAAATCAACTGCCATGTCATCAGAAAACTCAAAAAGCCTTGTGAAATACGACCTGAGGTCACTTGACTACATCAAACTTTTTCGTCTTAGATCATTAACTAAGGAAACGGATTGACTCCAAATGACCTAACCTAGACAGTTTCCATCCTGGTTAATAATAAAATGCTATTGTGCTACCTTTTAAGTCACTAAGTTGCATCATTTTTCTCCTTATATAATAGTAAGAATGGCTAGGACAAATCAGGATCCAGGTATACAAAAATCCTAATATATTATCAACTTGACATTCATCTTTATTTTTCATATGTGTCAGAATTAAAATACCATTTGAATCCTGATAGTCTAGAAATACAATGTTAAACATCTGTCAATAATCCCCAAAAGGTTATTTCAATTATAATTTTCACAGATACTTGAAATATATTTATATGTAAGCTAAATATAAATAATTCTAGTCATTAGAGAAACTCGAAAATAATTATTTTTCATACATAGTAAGCATAAATTTGGTTTGTTAGATTTATTCCATACAAAACAGAACACTTTACTTTTAAGTTCTAGAATAGTTTTTATTTATCCTATTTTAGATGCATATATCAATATTATAAAAAAGTAAGAGTTATTGTAAAACAACTGCTATATAATAAAAATAAAATAAATCTGGGAGAATTCCTTCAGGGTAACTAAATAATGAGAACTGAGCTACTCACTTTACATCACTGAACAAAAACAAATAAATACTAACATTGGCATCTACAGTAGATAAATGGCTTCTTGGGTCATATATTTTGACTTATATAACACAACACCAATTTCTCTCTGATATACATCATGTAAGATCCTTATGCTGAAGACTGAGAAATAAACAGGAAGTTTTTAACACTCCACTAACACAAAAATAGGACCAAATAAACTCATAATCTAAACTGAGAAGTAGGAAAAACTACTCTGAAATTTTCTCCTTTTTATGTCATTAACATTTCTTCTCACCAATCATAGTTAGCTGTTATAAATTATGATTTTTAAAAAGTTACAAATCTTAAATATGACTGAGATTTCATTTGAAGATACTTATGGGAGAAGAAAAACTGCAGATAAAGAAAAAAATTTCATATGGAAGATGAAATCTAATATATATCATAATAAAAACAGGTACACATTCCAAAAATTTGAAAAAAATTTTGGGAGAATAAATATGACAGAATATCAATATAATTAAATTTAATATCTGAAACCTAATTAATACAAATATTTAATATAATTTACAAACAGTTTTATTGAAAGATATGACATGTCTTTATTTTACTATGACTCTAGCTTTTTTCCATAGCACATGAGACAGTAGTACTCAAAAGAATGGGAGAATGGGGACTGAAGTCACATAATCTTGATTCAGTTGTGGTGTGTCTCGTTTCTTTGTATGTGATCATGTGCAAGTTTGCTCTGTCTCTGTTTTTTTGTTTTGTTTTATTTTTGTTGTTGTTTTTTCTTTTTTTCTTTTTGACTATGCTAGGAATTGAACTCAGGGTCCTGCACATGCTGGGCAAGAGTTCTACTTTTGAACTATATCCCTAGCCTGAGTGCTTTATTTTGTGAATTTATAAATTACCTTATTCTGTAAAGGGATGGCAATAATAATGATTATGAAATAAGATGATGTATATAAACAACTATCATTGTGCCTGGCACAGATTATTTTTTTCTTTTTTTTGTATAAGTGGATTAAACAGGGGCATTCAACCACTGAGCCATGTCCCTCACCATTTTATATCTTGTTTAGAGACAGGGTCTCACTGAGTTGCTTAGAACCTCTCTAAGTTGTTGAGGCTGGCTTTGTGATCCTCCTGTCTCAGCCTCCTGAGTTGCTGAGATTACAGGTATGCACCACCACACCTGGTATAGCATAGAATTTTATGTTAGCATAAAATAGGGAAATTAATTTAAAGAGATATTTTAGAGAGATATTTGAATAATATTGCAAAGTAGTTTATATATGTATATGCTTATACATACACATACAGTTATTTACATACATAAATATAAATATATATAAAATAAATATAAAACCATATTGCTTAATGTAGGTAAGTGTCAAATAACTCTAAGAGGGCTGCATGATTATTAGATTATTCCTGTAATTTGAATAGAGTGCAGAAAACAGGGGAAAAGAATGTATCTTTTAGAGGGAGTAATCTAAAGTGCTAGAAAGAATTTCTGGATAAAATGTTTCTAATTTTACAAGTGAATAAAATGAGAGAACCAGAGGAATCAGCTATCATTCTGATGTATTTAGTGGGCAGAATCTCACTGGAAAGGGACAAAAGGAACAGATGAAAACAGTGCTTCAGCATCCTTCTCTCTCCAAGTGTGTAGCTGCAGAAAAGAGATGAAGTAATCTATTTAACAACATCTGTTAGCTATTTTAACAGGGAAGGGGACTGATGAACTTCACAAGAGATCAACTACATTGCAGAGTAAGGAGGTGGACCACTAAGGAGTTAAGAAACTCAGGGGTTGGGAGATAGCTCAGTTGGTAAAGTGCCTGCCTTCCAAGCACAAGATCCTGGTTTCTAATCCCAGGCACTGCAAAAAAAAAAAAAAAAAAATGAACCCAGTAAGTGTGTGTTTCGGCAGAACTTGTTAAAATCATTCTGAAAAACAGGAAAGAGAAAGGCAAAGTTGTGCCAAGTTTTTTGTTGTTTTGATGTTGTTTGAATACAGAGGCAACTAGAACAGTTACAAAAGACAAAACAGAAGTGCAAGAAGAATTTTATGAAAGTACTAAAAATATTCAAATCCTAGAAAAAAATCTAAAGCGTTGAATGGGAAATAGATATAAAGGATGGACATTTCATTCTTAAAGTCAGAATAAATGTGTGACTATAGTTGTTGAGGATGATAACAGTAACCATGTTGGTGTTTTCCCTGAAAATCTTAGGTTTCTCAATAATTAAAAAAAATAATTATGGGGCAATGAATATGGGAATGGAGCTATTTTTGGAACTAAATTCCAGCTATTTCTGTTTGTCAGTGGTACTGAGACTCGAACAATCAATACTTTCTAAAGTAAAATAAATTTCCACTCTAACAACACCTCTAAATTCCATTCTCTTTTGCATTATCACATATTGATAATAAGACTGAAGAATCACCCAATTACTTCTGAGAGATATCTAGCACATGTCATTTCCCTCATTTCCTACATCAAATCAATCTGCCAGATCTGTTGGTTTTACTTCCTTCATCACTTTCAACCAATCCAATTTTATCCACTCTAAATGTCACTCAGTTTAGATCAGCAGCACTGCTTTCTGGATTTACTTTTTAACCAAACTTCCTATCTCTAGAAATACTCACTGCAGAATATAGCTAAAATTATTTCTTGAAAGCAAAAAAAAGGATCATATGATCATATTCCAGACCCAATAATAATTGCTTTTGTATTGCCAATTTTCATTGTACCAGATTCCTTAATATTACTAACAAATCCCTTCATAGCTAAGTCTCTCACTCTTTTTCACAATTTAAATTTTACTTGCAGTTAGTTACCTGAATATGCACTGCTATATCTCTCTGCCTACAATGACCTTGAATAGATCTATCTGCCAAGACCTGGCTAACTCTTCCTCTTCTGAAGATTCAGCATGTATGTGACGATGAATGTATATTTGTCACACACACACACACAGGGTGGGAGAAGAAATTTTATATCAGTTAATAAACTTTTATACTTACAAAGTATGAGTTAAATAGGTTGAGTAGTTTTGTTGTCCTTCAAAATTAATTATCAAATTTCAAAAGATTTTAGTGTACATTGTTTCATGTGTATCACTATGCCCCATTTTGTTCTCTCTCTCCATGCCACTACTGTGAAACTTATTCCTATTTCATTACCTTTCAAAGAAAATTGTTTTGAAAGGGCTAAACCAATAGCGAAATCAATTTATGTAAAGTATGTTCTTTAGATGTTGAGAAAACTATCTCCAGGAGTTCACTGTATTTTACGGTATTTTGCAAGTGGATAGGAAGTCCATTATAGACAAGAAAGTTATGGTGAAGATGAGATCAAAATAATTATCTCACATTTGAATGTTGATCTGATTTACCTAAGAAAATAAAACTCAAACTGATAACACTTGATCACACATTTAACTTTGTAACATATGGCCTTCTATAGCAAAGACAAAATCTACAATATTATGTTGCATGAAACTAATTGTCTTTTAGATGAAGCTTCTCTTAGTGTTAGAAGAAAAGATTGGAGAAAACTATCACTTTAAATATTTTATGATTTTTATAAATTGTCTTACAGATTTTAATTTATGTTTCAAGTATTCCAATTTTCCTCTATATGTCATCTCAAAAACATTAATTCAACAACTCTTAAGTATTATTTGAAATTAACTTCAAACATTGTCCTACCTGCTCCACTCTCCATATCAAAATAAATTCACAAATATGCTGTTTCTGGTCCTACATGCTGCCTTCAATGCAGACCGGCCAAATCTCTTGTCTGAAAATCAAGACAAGATTTCTAAGGAATTGATATTTTCTGTCTACTCTCAGTACTCCAGCACAGATAGTATTCCTGAGTCCTGTTGTAATTACCCATCCATCTGTTCTTCAATATTTGTCAAAAATTGTCTTTCTTTTTGCCTTTTATTTTTTAAGTCCATACTCCATCAAGGCATTCAAAAATACCTTTGCTCTTTGTCACTAGGCAAGTTATCCAGAACTGTCATTTCCTCCACACCCAGTTATAATTGATTTTTAGTGTTTATAATTTTCATTTTTTGCTTTGGACCTTATCCTCTCCTGCACCAGAAAAGTCCATTTTATACAACAAGAACTTCACCCTTCTTCATGAAGCCTCTCCCTACCCTGCTGCCCTCATTCACAGCATCCTTCCTTCCTTCCTCTGTGCTCCTGTGGCATTCTTTACAAGTCTCTACATAACACTGAGATATGTCTGTGATTTTCACACATGAAACTTCTAGACAGAGATCATGCCGCCTGTTCATTCAACCAACATTTACTGAACTGCTCTGTGTCATGTCCTAGAGATTTCAAAGATGTGGAACATCAGCTCACCTCAACCAAAAAGGTAATATAAAAGACTATCATAGTACCATATTAACTTTCATATGGGTTGTGTTAGTCAGCTTTTTGTCATTGTGACCAATACCTGAGAAAACAAACTTGGCTCACCATTTCAGAGGTTTCAGTCCATGGTCACCTGGCTCCAGGGCAGAAACATCATGGTGGAAGAGCACAGGGGAGGAAAGTGTCTCACCTAATGAGAGCCATGAAGCAGAGAGAAAATACAGAAGGGACCAGGGGACGAGAGACACCCTTTCAGGGTACCCCCTACTTCCTGCACTGACGTCCCACCTCCTACATTTTTCAATACCTCCCAATAATGCTATCAGTTTACTCGTCCATCAGTAGTTCAGTCCACCCATGAGGTCACACCTCATCATCCAATCACTTTTCCGAAGCCCCACCTCTGAACCTTGCTGCACTGAAGACCAAGCCTTCAACACCTGAGCTTTGAGGGACATTCCAAATTCAAAACATAAAATGGTAAATACAGAAAGTTCACAGGAACGGGTAATACCAATGGGGACATCACCAGACAATCTCTAGAGAAGATGATACTCAAACTAAAATCTAGTCATTCTTGTCCTTGTTACCAAAGACAATGCCTCACTAGGAATTTTTAAAAATTCTAAGTGGGTGGAAAGTGAATACCCAAATATATCTTGAAGTAGAAACCTCTGAAAGTAAACATGTGTATTATTAACTGTGATATATATGAATAGTGGTTACAACCAAGTAATGCTTGGGCCACTATTCTTTTTAAAAATTTCCACGTTCACAAATTTCATGGAGATGGGTAGTTCTCAGCTTTGAGTTAGTTGAAATTCATCTGCATAACTTTAGTTATATACTTTTATAAATAGATAACTCACTTTAACACTAAGTCTTAGGACTCTTTCTAAAATGTTGGGGGAAAAACTTGCTCATTTTTCTAATACTAATTTGAGTTTGTTTCCATATTGATTCTTTCCCTACTTGTTGATATTTTAAGAGAATAAATTATTCCACACACTCTCTCACTGACTCGTCAGTTCTTCACAAGAGTGCAATACATCATGAGTAGGAGCCACTAATTAATACTTGTACAACACAGATTGATGAGCCATTGCAACTTCTCTGAAAGTCTGCAAAGTCCCTGAATCTGAATTGTTAGTCATAAAAGTACTGACAGGATGATTTAGTTTGACTAGGTAATTCTACCCCAATTTAGGATAGTGGCAACATGCCAGACTTAGAAACCATCAATTTATTTAGCTTCAATCCTCAATACAAGAACTGTATTCAAAACTGTTATGGTGTTAAAATTGTTCCTAGCACTCAACTGATGAGTTCTTCAGCTCATGACAAATGATTACATCACCTATTTAAATGTTTGTCAAAATAATACATCATCTCTCTGGGAAGCCACTTTATAGTACTACCTAGTAAATCAAAATTATATCCTATTATGTACATGAAAATTGGAAATGAGAGAAGGAAAGGAACCAACTCCATGGAGAACAGAACAGTAAGCAGTCACTGAATTAACCCCCGACCAGAATACAAGTGATGACAGAAATTTGTCATGGTAGCAGCATAACTAATTCGCTTTCAGAGAAATAAGTTATTTATCTAGAAATTTTCACAATTTCTTTTTCTTCCCTCCGTCCTTTTGAATATTTTGTCATGGTTATTTTGTTTTCTACCTCAGCTTGGAGCTTTGTAGAGCTCACTTTTGGGTGTTTGGGGGTGTATTAGGATTCTCTCGAGGAACAGAATCAACAGGAAGTATGATTATAAAAGGGGATTATTAGATTGACTTACACAACCAGAAGCTGGATAGTCCATAATGGCCATCTGCAGCTGGAGAGCTGGAAGAACCAGCAGCTGCACAATCCAAGAGGTGGAAGCCCCAGAACGAAAAAGATTGACAGTGCTACCCTAGTTTGAAACCAAGGCTTCTGAAAACTACCTGGAGAATCACAGGTAGAGTCCATTTTGGAAGAGTGAAGAAGCAAGGATCTGATTCAATCCTCAGATTGAAGCAATAATCAAGAACTCCTTCAAGAAGAGTCAACCTTGCATCTGCATCTGCTTCCTTGTTCTTCCAACTTTTATTCCATCCAAGCCACCATCCTGTTGGGCAGTGCTGCCCATGCTTAGGGAGGGCTTCACTTCAGTTCACTATCCCACATTCTAGTCATTCCTAGACATGCCCTCATGGACACGCCCAAGGCCTCTTAATCATCTATTAATCCAATCAAGTTGACAATTCAAATTAACCATTATAGGGGGTGACAAAAATTTGAATCAAAAATAGCAAACTTCTCTCACCCAAGAATGTTAAGATATGAACTGAGCCCTCGTTCACTGAGGGATTCCTTTTTGAAGTCTTTGTTCCTTTGAAGACAAAGTAGGTAAGCAAGTGCTTTAGTCAGCTTTTTTTCACTGCTGTGAGTAGAAGACCAGACCAGAACAACTGTAGAGCAGGAAAAACTTATTTGAGGGCTCACAGTTTCAGAGGTCTTAGTCCATAGACAGCAGACTCTATTTCTCGGGGGTTGAGTTGAGGCTGTACAGTATGGTGGAAGAGTGTGGTGGAGGGAAGCAGCTCACATCATGATCAGAGAGCAGAGAGAGACCACTCGCCATATACAAATATATACCCCAAAGCCATGCCCCCAATGCCTCACCTCCTCCAGCTATACCCCATTTGCCTTCAGTTACCATTTAATTAATCCCACCTGGTGATTAATTCACTGACTGGGTTTAAGTAACCAATCATTTCTTCTCTTAATCTTCTTGCATTGCCTCACAAGTGAGTTTTGGGGGACACCTCGCATCCAAACCACTGCAGTAAGTATGCTAAATCATTAAACTTTTATTGTCCAGGTACTAATGAAGTTACTTTTGACTCTTAAAGTAGAATTATTTTCTTTTTTTAAGAAAAGTTTTTAAAAGCCTGTTAGATAACATTGAAATATCTGAGGGTACTATATTACACTCAATGCATACTATTAAAGTCAAAAGCTGAAATAAATTATTGGATTGAAGCTGAGATAAAAACATGAAGCAGAAGCAGGAAAGGGTGGTGAGAGAAAGGACGATTGGGCCATGATGAACTTGCCATAGGAAATTTACTGTTTTTGGCAATATTTTATTGATATCTTCACAGAGGTCATTCCTCTAGGTTCTGTTAATCCCTCCAGATTCTAAAGCACAGTAAGGACAAAGCAGACTGGATCGTTCTCTTTATCTGTAGATCTGTCCTGCTTAGCACAACATCCTTCTTGGCCCCATCAAAGAAGGGCTATTAAAGCTGTCTTTAGAAATGTCTTCCATAATAATATAAGAAACTTATTTCTTTATATCAGTGATATGCTGGATTACATTTCTTTCATACATCTGTCTCAGTGTGTTGTCTTTTTTTTTTTTTTTTTTTTTTTAAATAGAATCTAGAGAAGATGTATAACATTTCATTATTCCTCCAGTATTCCAATCTGGTACTTCATATGAAAGACAAATGTTTTAAGTTCTTCGGCAACTCTTTTCAATGACTGCAAAGGTTTAGCAATTATGAAGATGGAGTGTTAAAAATGTGTGCATTGCTCATTCGTTCTAAAAATTAGATTTATGTGTTGACTGTAGGACAAACCAGTTGTATGACAACTGTTATCGAGCCCTTGAAAACAGATGTGGATGAATATTTTATTATTGTCTTATTCAATGTGATTATACAAATATGGAAAACAATTATACTCTTGGATTTTGTCTGATTATGGAAGATTTCAGATGCTTAATTCTGCTTCCTAACACACCACTTGGATTAGCTTTGTAATAATTCAGTATGGCTTTATTTAAACTTATCTCAGCTTTACCTTTTAAATTTCAAATTTCATTATTTTCTCTTCTCTCTGGCCAATCTTCTTTTCATGGCCTTTATAAACTTAGAGAAGACAGAAAATAGAATGGGGGAGAATTATTTAAATATATGCTAGAAAAAAACTCGCAGTTAAAATTTTGCCTCATTTACATACCATGTCTTGTAAAAATCTTCTGAATACATAATGCAAAAAGAAGTATATGAATTAGGTGACATTCAAAGTGTTGAATTATTGTGTTTTACCTTTTAAGTTTGAGTATTTGAAGTATTTAGTAATATTGGTAATGTTTTATTATACATAAATGGTAAAAATGTAAGACTTCTATAAACTAATAATTTGTAAGTGGAAGTATGTTTTTACCAATGTGCATATTTCTGTCTTCCCCAATCTCTTAATTGTTGTTATCTAACTTCCTTTTTCTGTAATAATTTTCACCTTTTAAATACCCTTATGTGCTATTTAAAAAGCAATACACTTAAAAACACATACAAAAAGGAAAGAACTTTCATTTTATTTTTGAATCATATATAAAGCTTATACTTAGTTGTATGCCTGTATGTAGCTATATGTTAGGTATAAATTTGAAAATATCCTCCATATTTTCCAGAATAATTTTGTATTTTGTGTATACATTCAAATATATTTTATATTTGTATTGGCAGAGTATAGAATCACATTAACTTTGTTCTGATTTTATCTCATATAATTTCATTTTATTTCTCATATAATTTTATTTATTTTATTTACTTCAACCTTATAAAAGAAATTGAGTCAGCTCACAGCATTTTATAACAGGAAAAGTAGATTAAGAAATAACAAGAATAGCAACATTAGAAAAATGGAGAAAATGGCAGCAAACCTATTAACAATTCCTCATGTTGTTTGAATTTTAAATAGGCAAAAATTTTCAATCTCAATTAGTGTCTGATATAACAAATGTGATCAAAGACTAAATATTGACTACATAGAAGACAAATTTCTACCATTTTAATTATTTTAATTATCAGTACATACTTTTAAAGCTTTTTGTTTTTCAAAGTCTATTAAAGAACATTGATGCATTGTAGAAGTTAATGCTCCCAGCCAACACAGAATGCCTAATACCAGGTTACTTTTAAATCTATTTAGATATGACTTTGGTAATGATTTGAATCAAACAGACAACCTCCTAATTCTTACTGTCATTGATGAATATTTCATCCTTTCAACAAAATATTGCATTCATTTCAGAAAGATACATTGTTGATACAGTTTTAATAACTCCATAAGATTTATAGTTTAATTATTTTGATATCACTAAATTTATAGTATATTCCTATCTATTTTAATTATTCTAGATTTGTATTACAAAAGGGTTTATGTCTTCTTCATGTTTCTATAGTAAAAGTGATCTTATATTTATGCATTTTCAGATGAAATCAGTGCCATTTTTTAAACTTTCCTCTCAAAAATAATCATTTGGCTTTCATTAAACCTGGTAATTTATTTCTTGAGAAATTAGCATGTTAATTATATTCACTATTCCATTCAAGAAATGTAGCATACCTCTCTTCATTAATAACATTTTTACTTTTTAGCAGTTTTAAGTTTTCTCAAAGTAACAACATGACCAGTAAGAATCTCTACATTCTGACACAGTCCTGTTTTATGTTTGTTGTTGCTCTCGAAACTCTAGTGAACTATAAATACATTTTAAATTCTTTCATGTCAACTACCTCAGTGGATATATAACCTATTAATCATAGAATTTGTTGATATCATCACAAGGCCTGTGACTCATCTGCTCAGAAGCATGTATTTATGACAAACTACTTGGAATTTTATTTACAGACATGTCCCATGACCCTCCAGATACGTAAATATATTCTCAAAAATTATTTCTAAATTATTAATGTATTTAGTTTCATATTATATTTGGAGCAACTGAATTTCTAATTTCAATAAAATGATGGGATGAAGTGTTCTCAAACACAAACTTGGCAATTTTTGTCTCATGCTTTCCCATAGTTATAATCATAACATTGGTCTTCACAACAATGCTACATTGTGAAAACTTCTGGAAAGACTAAAACTTGTGCACAATTCTTTAAATTTGTTGTCAGTTCATACTCGCTCAATGCTACAAATTAATTATAAAAGTAGTACAAAATGCTTTACCAATATTTTAAGCTAAAAAGGATACCCCTTTTGGGTGATGACAAAACCAGTTTGTATGTTTCCTCTTTTACAGGTGGATTTAACTGAGGAAGGACTGACCATTTACATGAAGTTAAGGTTATCACTTAACATGGAATATATAAGTGACACTTTATCAAAACCTGAATAATAGGTTCTGGATGGCCTGGAGCAGAGGGAAAACATTCTGACTGTTTTAATGTAAGGATTGAGGGATATCATCCATTATAAAATTGTCAGAAGCAAAGTAAAACATTAAACACTACCAATGAGCACTTATGGAAGTAGACAATAATATTCATTGGAATTAGGAAGATAAATTCCTATGATATACATGGATAACTTGGTATGTTTTATTAGAAGCATTTCTTTCTGATCCAGGTTCCCTCTTTTTATGTTACTCTTACTAAGATAGTTAGTTTTAGGTGTCAGTGCGTCTAGATTTAGGAATTTCCAGGTATGTGGAAAAGCATGATTTCTGGATGTGTCTGTGAGGGCAATTCCAAAGAAGATAGGTGTGAGAGTAGGTGGGGTTTGTAGCATCATTTACAGACATATTATGTCCCATGACACTCCAGGTATATAAATATATTCTCAGTAATTATTTCTACCTTATGACTGTACCTAGTTTCTTATTATACACAACACAACAGAATTTCTAAAACATTGTAATAAAAATTTTGGAATCAAATGCAGTCATGCACAAACCTGGTAATTTTCACCCCCTGCTTTCCCATAGTTACAATCATAACTCTGGTCAGAACTTTCAGAACAATGCTGTATAAGGAAACTATTTTGTGAACAGATACCATCTAATCTGCTGGGGAGCAGAAGAGCAAAAATGTGCTCTTGTTCTCTCTCTCTCTGCTGGAGTCTTGTTACACAATTTCTCTCCTGTCCTTGGATATCACAGCTCCAGGTTGTCCAGTCTTTGGACTCTGGGATTTGCACCAGTGGCTCCCAAGTTGTCAGGTCTTTATCCCCTGACTGGGACTTATCCTATTGGCTTTCCTGGTTCTGAGGCTTTATCCCTGGTTTTCCTGTATTGTGTCTATTTTCCACTGGTTGCTTTCAAGTTTTTGTCTTTATCTTTCAGCATTTTATTTTATTTTATTATTTATTTATTTATTTATTTTTGGTACCAGGAGTCAAACCCAGGGGCATATAACCAATGAGTCACATTGCCAGCACTTTTTAAAACAATATTTTATGTAGAGACAGAGTCTAGCTGATTTGCTTAGGGCCTTGCTATATTGCTGAGACTGGCTTTGAACTCACAATCCTCCTACTTCAGCCTCCAGAGTCTCTGGGATTACAGGTATGTACACCATGCCCAGCTTCACATTTTAAATATGATCCACTGATCCATTTACCCATTAATAGACATTTATGTTCTTCCTAGGTTGAAACGCTAGGAAGGGTTTCAACTGAGGTATAGTACAGATGTTAGAACTTCCACTAAAAATTTTTTTAAACAGATTTCTGAATAATATATTAAAAACTAATAAAAATATGGATATCATACAAGATCAGGTGTGTAATTTTGGCAAAGAGATGGAATGTATAAGAAACAGAGACATGCATCTATTCTAGAAAGAAGATAGAAATAAAATATAATGACAAATGAAGAATGTTTGGATTGTCTCATCAATATAATTAAACCACGGACATAAGAACTAGTGAACTTGAACAGAGGTAAAATAAAATTTCCAAGAATGAATTTAAAAATCAGACCATCAACAAATGTTATGAAAATATCAACCAATCTAACATATGCATAATTGTAATTTCAGAAGAAGAACAGGATAAGGCAGGATAAGAAATATAAGTGCTTAGAAATAAAACTTCAATCCAAGCAAAAGAGTCATAGTAAACTCATAATGAAGTTACTCTTTTCTAACTCACAGTGTCTCTTGTTTGGCTATAAGTAATCTTTTTTATATCATTTTAATTTGGATTTTGTCAACATTCATTTTCATAAAGCCTTTGAATATTTATGTTTATTTTATCTTCATATCTCACTTGTATTTCTGTTATTTCTTTCCCTGATTAAAAAATACAGCTCTTCTTTATAGCTAACCTTTATTTGTAATGTTATTGCATATATTTATCGAAAGCATTGCACATCACTTCCAAAGTCTAACTCTATATGTTTTGGCAATAGATTTGGACATTTCTGTTCCTATAGCTGGTCACAATCTTTGGAGACTTGACTGCTGCAAAGTATCATTTTCAATAGTACTGAGCTATTATATAGGAAATGTGGGTTAAAGCAATATTTCTGACAGTGAACTGTGATTTTCTGTGGATTGTCTGTTTGAAAGCATGAGATAGATTTTCTAAGCTTTTTCTATTACAGTACATAAGACTCAGACTTTCATCTTAGATAGCTAAAGTAAAGAATTGCTACTGATAGCATTACTCAAAAGGAAAAAAAATATTTTCTTCATTGAAGCCAAAATATTATTAAAGTCACCTACATGAGTACATAGATTGCTTTTCTGCCTGGTCCCAAGAGACTAAGCAAGATAAATACTTTCTTAATGCCAATCTGTCATATATCCAGATATAAGGTTTTTTGTTTACTTGTTTGTTTTTGTTTACAACAACAAAAGATTTGTATCAAATTAAACATGAGGATTGCTTCTGTTAATGTGACATCTCAAGTTTTTGTTAAAAAATAAAAGTTTACTCTATGAATATAAAATTTTACTCAGAAATAGTAAGGACCACCCCCCTTTGTTTAAGTCAGTTTTTTCGCTTCTGTAACTGAAATACCTGACAAGAACAATTAGAGGAGAAACAATTCATTTGGGGGCTCACAGTTTCAAAATGCTCAGTCCATAGACTGCCAACTCCATTCCTCAGGACATGAGGTGAGGCGAAACATTGTGGTGGAAAGGTGTGGTGGAGGAAAACAGCTCAGGGTATTACCAGGAAGCAGAAGGAGACTAAGGTTAGGTCACCAAATATACCCAAAAGGCATGCCCCCAGTGATATGTTGATTTGGAAATATTAAGGGTGTTTGTAAACAAAGTTACCCTGTCTGATCAGAATTTGAAGCGTGCATCAAGTTTCCCTTATACATTCACACAAAAAAATAATTCTGAGCTGGGCACAATGGCATACACCTGTAATGCCAGTGACTGGAGAGGCTGATGCAGGAGGATGCAAGTTCAAGCCAGCCTCAGCAACATCGAGGCACTAAGCAACTCAGTGAGACCCCATCTCTAAATAAAATACAAAACAGAGCTGGGTGTTACTCAGTGTTCAAGAGCCCCTGAGTTCAATCCCCAGTACCCCCCCCCCCAATAATAATAATTCTGATAAAATTCAAAGAATTTTTGCAGAAAAAATGAAGTGGTCTTAAAATATGCCTTTGTATGTAATAAATACATCTTTTAAAATTTATATAAAAAATTATTAAAATCGATTGTATTGTCTTACTTTTAGAAAATATTAGATCTTTGTAGTATACACCATATTTTCCTCAGATATATGGGTCAACATTAACCAATATTTGTTTTATTTATTTTTGTTTGTACTGTTACATATGAAAATAATGATATTCTATCATTAACATACTTAGGGTTTTGGAGGGTTTAGACAAAACATGCAATTTAAGACTATAAACTATTCAAGGACTAGCATACGAACAAGGTAAATTATTGTCTTTCAGATCAAATATCCTTATTATGAATTAGCTAATCAGGGTAAATTCATTTTTAAAAACTGTAACATGATTCATAGCTGTTCATGAGGAGATATCATTCATTCTCTACTCAAAATATACCAATTTTAGGGCGTATATTAGTCATGTATTGCCACAATCATCATGTATACCAAAACGCTTCCAGATCTTCATAATAAAACTATCAGATAGCTTCCAAGATTCCAGAGGGGCCAAAGTAGTTCTGGTTCAGGCTGCAACTCATCATGACTGCAGTCTCCCCATTTGGGAAAAATATACCTGAAGCTCTTTTCATTGCAGATCACAATAAGACAAGCAGATAAGAGCATAAAACTCTTAATATCTGTTCAAACTGGCACAATATCACTTCTGTCCATTTCCCATTGTCAACATGGAGATGTAACAAAGTGCAGAGTTGCTTTGCACAGCAAATCAGGGAGGGGACACACAGAGACTTATGTATTTTGGCCATGAGATAATTACTAACAAATGTCATGCTAGCATTTTTTTGTTTGTTTGTAATGTTTTGATTCTTGACAGGAAAAGCATAATATATGGGAAAATAATCCTTTTAGGGTAATAAGGTTAGTAAGAAATGGATTATGCAAGGCAAAAGCACTATACTTAAGAGAAATAGATTCTGCGGCATTGCATTTTACAAAACCATGTCTTCTGAAGTGCCAGTCAGTGGTTTGGGTTGTCACTCTTGTTTCTCTGAAAAATGCCTAATTGTAAGATTCTAACATATGTATTATCTATGGATCAGCCAAAGGTGAAATGAAAATAAATAATAGACAAATATGCAAAATCATGACATGTTTCTCCAGGGAACAATCCTGAAATACTTCGTGTCGTTTAGCATTATCCACAGACATCTTCCAATTGTGGGCATGTTCACAATATGTATGAGGACATATATTTTCTTTATATTTATTTGTTGAATGGTGGACAAACTGTAATAGAAACTTCTGGAAAATTTAATCTGACTACAACATCTGGATCAATTTTATAGAACAATAAAAGGTCCAATGTAAATTAAATGGCAAGTACATAACAATTGAGATTTGAGAGAACTTCTCCTCTGGAGTGTTATGCAGTGAAGAAATTCAGGAATATTGCTGTTAAATAAATCTGAAATTTCTTGGTTTGGAGGAAGTTTTTATTCTCAGTTAACTGATATAGGAAGAAAAATGATAATAACAGTGGAAGGATATGTGTGCATACTGTCAACTGTATTAATGCTATATTGCTGCTGACTTACAGGTAATCAGAACTAGCTTGCATGTTAGGAGAAATAAAAATCTTTCAGATGCTCTAATTTTAAAGGGGAACCATAAAGCATATTATTTGGCTTATGGTCAGTTGCAGGTTTCACATACTTATCTGTAAATGGCATTTAAAAAAATAAATCAAAAGTACAAAGCTCTGCTCCCTTGCATTAACTTTTTTCCCCATAATTGTTAGTCAATACATGCCAAGAGTGAAATTTGACATTTGAAGGCCCATTATAAGACTCCAGCCTTTGTGAAAAGAATTCTCACTGTAGATCAAAGTAATCAACTCATGCAATTGAAATTGCACAGGAAGTTATACACTAGGGTACAATTTACATGCCAAAGAGAACATGCATTTCAATAGAAATATACTCTAAACATTTTTCAGAAACAGAATTACAAATGTCAACCCAAGTGGCAGATACTCCATTTTGACCTTTGGCTGGCAATGTCCAATTTTCCCATGGGAGGGGGTTTACTCTTTTATAAAGTAATAAATGAATGTGCTAAATAAATCAATGAGCAATGTGAGGTTAGCATACAGGTATGCATAGCATACAGGTATGCAGTGTCTTAAGGTTCAATCCTTCATTATTTGAATATCTACTGCTTGCATTGTGCTTTATTCAGTACAAAAGACTTAAAAGAGCATTACAATCTGTAATAAATTCTATGTGAGCTAAACGTAAGGAATATGTAATTTGAAATGATATTTTTAATGAATTTGATGCTGGTTCTAGTATCTGATTACCTTGATTCAAATACTGGTGATTAAATTAAAGTCACTTAATAAAACCTACTCTGTACTTATTATATCTTTGTTCTGCTTTCCTTTCGTTATAGACTATTCTTTCAATTTTTAAAGCTTTCTAAAGTTAATTTACACTTAATCAATTAAAAGTATATTTTAGGGTTAAAAACTTAATAATAGCTCTGCACATTTTAGAAATACATTTGGAAGGAAGAAGAGGTAGAATTATTTGGTGAAAAAAACATGAAGAATTTCCTTTACTGGAAAAGTTTCACCAAGTGAATTTTAGTGTTCTATTGATTTTTTTCATTTTAACAATGCTGGAATATTAATGTTAGCTTTTTATTTAATTCTCATTTGATAGTTCACAGTAATTGATCTGTCTTATTTTTATATGCATTGTCATGTTATAATAGGTACATCACATAATAACAAAGTTTAAATTTTTACTTTATGAAATTTTAAATTTAGTTATCAAAAACAAGTATCTACTCAAAGGACATTCTTTCTTCTGATCATGTGATAGCAGGATTCCACACACAGGGCACTGCTGACATTTGGCATCAGGTAATTGTTTGCTACGGAGGCTGCAGGTGCATCATGGGATATTTGCTAGCTTGCCTCACCTGCACACTTTAGATGCTGGTGTCGTCCACACTCACCATTGTCATGAGGGCAAAACATGTCTTCAGACCCAACCAAGTCTCTCCTGGGGAGGTAGAACTGCCCAAGTTGAGAACCATCTTACTATATTACTATTTAGGAGATATGCATTAAGTGTGCATTATTATGTCTTTTACTAGCATTGATTGAGTACATTCACTGAATATTACATGGTAATAAATTAGGGTTTATATTTAGTCTAGTTACTAAATAGACTGTATATGAAATACACCCTCTCTGTACCCTATATCTGAATATTCTGAAGAATTCTGAAGAAAATATCCAGATATCAGAATTAACTTTGTATTGACTTGTCACATATTTTTAAAGGATTATCATAGCATGTATGAGGCAGATTAATATTTTAGATCTGTGTTGTATGCACTTTGTTACCCTAATATTTTTGTGACTTTTGTTTTCCAGAGCAAGAATATGAGAGTTTTCATATTTGAAAAGGCATAAAAATTTATGGATAATTTACAAATATAAATGATAATATTTCCTTTTAAATTTTAGATGTAAGTCATTTGCAGATAGAGTAATTCCAAAAGCATTTCCATACAGTAGTGAGAACTAACATAACAAATGTACAAATGCCTGATGTTATTTATAACCTAAAGTTTAAAAATAGAGGCAGAATTTTTTTTTTTTTTTCATTTCCTTTCTTAAAGTCCTGCCAAGATTCCTCAAGGCAAGATTACCTGAATGGCTAATATTTAGAAAATGACTTTTTTTCATTTTATCAATAGATTCATAAACTGACCTTGATATGTCCATTGCTAATCTCCCAAACTTGTCACCTGATAAGAAAACTTTTGGCAAAGTCTTCTTCATACATGAAGGTAGGCAAAGTTTGAATATTAAAACACAAAATATCACCAATTATGTCTTTCATTTTGATAGAATTGATTAGAAAAGCACAAAATTAGGAGGTAGGCTGTGAAAGCAGGTTCACAGTATGTTTTCCAAAGCACCTGCTTGAAAAATTGATTTTTATCCTGGTGTTACTAACCTTCTCATTGCCAATGCATTTTTCTAAAGTTTGCCATGTGACCATTATCAGATTTAAATTACTCTGGGATGGGTAATTATCAACAAAAGAAGCTCCTAAAAGGATGCTTGTAGAATCCATTTCTTCTGGTATCATTACAGAAAGTCATGTTAATGGCTGACGTTGTATATTTGTCAACAAAAGTGTTTTGACCAAGAAGATAATTTTTAAAATTATATTGAAAGGGAACTGCAAGTAAAATCCAAGAAGTCCACCTGCTAGAAAATGTGCTCTATAGCATCCTCCCACCAACATGTGGCAGAGACACAGGCTTGAAAAACATCAAGGGAAGTCAATTCGTTCTCCTAAAATGGATGCATACACAGGACATTAACCCTTCCATTACTTCAATAATTCTGTGGGCCTTCTGAATTTTGTGGCTACAATTTTTTACACTTATTTCTCTCCCTCTTGCTGTTTCCTCAATCTTCCCATTCCCCCCTACCCCCTCCCCTCACTCCCCTCTGTACAATCCAAAGTTCCTTCATTCTTCCCTACCTACTCCCCACTATGGATCATCATACACAAATCAGAGAAAACATTCAGCCTTTGGTTATTTGGTATTAGCATGATATTCTCTAGTTCCATTGATTTACCTGCAAATTCCATAATTTCATTCATTTCACCACATTTTCTTTATCCATTCATCTGTTGAAGGGCATCTAGTTTGGTTCCATAGTTGTACTGTCATGAACTGAGCTGCTATAAACATTGATGTGGCTGTGTCACTGTAGTATGCTGACTTTAAGTCCTTTGGGTATAAACTGAGGTGTGGGATAGGTGGGTCAAATGGTGGTTCCATTCCAAGTTTTTTTAGGAATCTCCATGCTGATTGGTTGCAACAATCAGCAGTCCCACCAACAAAGTCTGAGTGTGCCTTTTTCTCCACATCCTTGCCAACGCTTGTATTTTTGATAATTGTCATTCTGACTGGAGTGAGATGAAATCTTAGAGCAGTTTTGATTTGTATTTCTCTAACAGAAAGAGATGATGAATATTTTTTCATATGTGTGTTGATCAATTGTATTTCTTCTTCTATGAAGTGTCTGTTCAGTTCCTCAGCCCATTTATTGATTGTGTTATTTGTTTTTTTGATGTTAAGTTTTTGAGTTCTTTATATATTAGAGATAGATATATCTGACGTGCATGGTGGTAAAGATTTTTTTCCCCATTCTGTAAGCTCTCTTTTCAGATGGTTGATTTCCTTTGCTGAGAAGAAGCTTTTTAGTTTGAATCCATCCTATTTATTGATTCTTAATTTTACTTCTTGTGCTTTAGGAGTCCTGTTAAGAAAGTCACGATGAAGATTTGGGCCTACTTTTTCTTCTATGAGGTGCAGAGTCTCTGTTTTAGTGCCTAAGTCTTTGATCCACTTTGAGTTGAGTTTTGTGCAGTGTGAGAGATAAGAGGTTTAATTTCATTTTGTTACATATGGATTTCCAGTTTTCCCAGCACCATTTGTTAAATAGGCTATCTTTTCTCCAATGCATATTTTTGGCATCTTTGTCTAGTATGAGATAACTGTATTTATATGGTTTTTTTTTCTCCATGTCTTCTATTTTGTACCCTTGGTCTACATGTCTATTTTGGTTTGAATATCATGCTGTTTTTGTTACTATTGCTCTGTAGTATAATTTAAGGTCTATAATTTAATTTAATTTAAATTAAGTACAATTAAGTACAATTAAATTAAATTAAATTTAATTAAATTAAATTTAATTTAATTAAATTAAGTACAATTTAATTTAAGTATGATTCCTCCTACTTCACTCTCTTGCTAAGGATTGCCTTGGGTATTCTGAGTCTCTTATTTTTTCCAACTGAATTTAATGATTGCTTTTCTATTTCTATGAAGAATGGCATTTGGAATTTAATAGGATTTGCACTGAATGTTCTAGCTGAGTTCTACAAGACCTTCAAAGAAGAATTAACACCAATACTCCTCAAATTATTCCATGAAATAGAAAAGGAGGGAACCCTTCAAATCTCATTCTATAAGGCTAATATCACCCTTATACGAAAACCAGACAAAGACACACCAAGGAAAGAAAACTTCAGAACAATATCCCTGATGAATATAGACACAAAAATTCTCAATAAAATTCTGGCAAATTGCATACAAAAAATTATTAAAAAGATAGTGCACCACCATGATCAAGTGTGGTGTAACCCAGGGATGCAAGGTTGGTTCAACATATGGAAGTCAATAAATGTAATTCATCACATCAATAGACTTAAAGCAAGAATCATATGATTATCTCAATAGATGCAGAGAAAGTATTTAACAAAATACAGCATTTCTTCATTTTCAAAAATCTAGAAAAACCAGGTATAGTAGGAACATACCTCAACATTGTTAAAGCTATCTATGCTAAGCTATGCTAAGCCCATGGCCAACATCATTCTAAGTGGAGAAAATTAAAAGCATTCCCTTTAAAAACTGGAAAAAGACAGGGATACCCTCTTTCACCACTTCTATTCAACATCATCCTTGAAACCCTAGCTAGAGCAATTAGATAGATGAAAGGAATTAAAGGGATATGAATAAGAAAAGAAGAACTCAAACTATCACTATTTGCTGACTACATGATTCTATACTTAGAAGATCCAACATATTCCACCAGGAAACTTCTAGACCTCATAAATGAATTGAATTCAGCAAAGTAGCAGGATATAAAATCAATACCCGTAAATTAAATGCATTTCCGTACATAAACAGTGGATCCACTGTAAAGGAAATTAGTAAAACTACCCTATTCACAAAATTAAATATTTGGGAATCAATCTAACAAAAGAGGTGAAAGACTTCTACAACAAAAACTACCGAACACTAAAGAAAGAAATTGAGGAAAACCTTAGAAGATGGAAATATCTCCCATGCTCTTGGTTAGGCAGAATTAATATTGTCAAAATGGTCTTACTACCGAAAGTGTTATACAGATTCCTACAATGTTTTGTTGCTAATGGGTGTTTATTTTTGTTTCTTCTTCTTAAGAAGGAGTAGAAACAGCAGGTGGCTCACACCTGTAATCCCAGCTTCTCTGGAGGCTGAGGCAGGAGGATCACAAATTCAAAACCAGCAGCAGCAGCAATAATATAGTGAGACCCTGTCTCAAAATAAAACATAAAAAGGGATGTGGATGTGGCTCAGTGGTTAAGAACCCAAGGGTTCAATCCTGGTATCAAAAAAAAAAAAAAAAAAAAAAAAAAAAAAAAAAAAAAAAGAGATTTGTTGATGGGAAAAAATAAAAAAAAAAAAAAAAGGAAAGGAAAAGAGGCTCTTAGTAGCCACTAACCACTAAGTATAAAGGATTGGAAAGAAATAACGTGTCATCATGGGATAGAGCTCCAAAATACAATATAATTTCTATATTATAATTTTAAATACATATATTTACACATATATACTATTGTAAGAAATACTGAGTCTGCTACTGAATAAAAATTAATAAATAGTGATGTGACTTCTTTATATAGGTAATCTAGCTGTAACTACAAAATAGAAGAAATTATACGATAGTTAACTTCCTTTTATTTTCTTATGAAAAAATAGTTTTCTGTGTTCTACTACTAAAATATTTGCTTAAAAAAAAATCATTGTACTCTCACCAAATGTAGTAGATCAAAAATCTTTAGCTGAAAGTTATTAAAGGTCATTCAGTCTGACCCTCATTTTGTAGAGGGAAACCCTTATCCACACAAGTTAATTGACTTAACAAAAACTATGTTTAGCTAATGTCTGGGTTAAGAACCTAGTTTTCTAGTAATAGCTTCATTGTCTCTGTAATGCTGAACTTTAAAAATCTTACACAGAATAGAAGACTAGTCAACAAATAAAGATACATTTCATTGCCTTCAAATTAGACCTTGAGTATAATTTTTATCTATAAGAGTTATGGCAAGTTAATGCCTTTTGTACCAGTTGGCACAAGGCGCCATAAAGAGGGGTAAAAAAAAAAAAAAAAAGTGACATATCAAATCCCTCAAAAAATTCTAATAAGATAAGCAAAATTAATGTAACTAGAATAAGAGTCAAATATGTGTCAAATGTCTAATACAGATACAAGGTTGCAAGATATAGCAGCTCAGAGAAAGGACAACCACTTCCAGCAGAACAGAAGGAAACCGATGATTCAAACTTCATTGGCAAGAATTTTCTTAAGTGGAATAGTAGGTGCAAGAAAAGGGGAATTTGATGGAGAAAAACTTAAAATATGGTTGTATTCCTAAGTTATTATATGATCATAGGAATTTACCAATTTCAGGGAATAAATTATCCAGTGTCACAAACTATGTTTACAACCTAGAAAAGAGCCTACTATTTCTAATGATAATTCAAAATAGCAGTAGCTACCATTTTATGAGAATTTATCATGGGGCAGACACAGTTCAAAGTTCACAGATATGTAACAAAACTTCTGCCAAACAAAACACTCTTTCGTTAGAGGGGTGTGATACTGAGGATTGAACTCGGGCACTTGACCTCTGAGCCACATGCCCAGTTTTATTTTTATATTTTAATTAGAGACAGGATCTCACCGAGTTGCTGTGCACCTCACTGTTGCTGAGGCTGAGTTTGAATTCATGATCCTCCTGCCTCAGCCTCCTAAGTCACTGGGGTTACAGGAAAAACATTCTTAATCCTCCTGGCTCTGTGGGATGGTTAGGTTCAGCTAGGTGGTCCTTCTGCTTCAGGAGGGATCAGCTGTGACTGCAGGCATCTGGGTGCTTAATTCGTCTGCAACATGAAAGATGACTTTCTAACACAGTCAGACCCTTGGAACTAGTTGGTGGCTGGCAGCTCAGCAAGGGCTATGGTTCTTCAGCTAAGCAGAGATTCTTCAAAGGACCTCTACTCTTGGGTTGCCTTTCTGATGGCATGCATGCAAGAAGTAACCCAATCATGTAAGACTGGAAGCAGAAGATCTCTTAAAACTCAAGTTCAGAAATAACATGGTATCCCTTTTCCATATTCTATGTGTCAAAGCAACTTCAATAAAATGCAGCTTCCAGAGCAGAAAAAATAATCTTTTTGATTTAAAGATCTTCAACCATCTTTATTCTTAAAATAAAACAAAATTATGTTAATTCAATCAAACAAAAAATTAAAATATTAAATATGTGAGGAACTTGAAATACAAAGAAAATAGTAGGCAAATTTTCCAAATTATCATACCAAGGACTTGGCATAAATAAGTATTTAAGTAAACATATCTTGCCACAAAACACAACAAATTATATTTATATTATGCTAAACATGAAGAATGCAAATAATTTTCTTAATAAAAATAATAAATTGAAGGTTTCTGAAATATTGGATTTCATTTTTTATTTAGTTTGCATCCTAGTGAACAGAATTCCTAATACTTGATCATTTCCCATGTGACTGTGAAGTTAAAGTTAATATTGCCATAGTGGTAGATGACCTTTCAGTGATTGGTTGAGTGCTAATGGTTCTTTAAATGTTGAAATTACACGCATAAGAAAAAATTACTCACTAGAAATTCTGAAAAACATTTTAATAACTTTTTTGAAATGACACTTTTTCTTATATAAGACTGAACAATGTCCAGGATTTGAGAAGATTAGCACATCTGCCAAAAATTAAATAATACATTTTAGAATATCTGGAATTAACATTAGAAAACATAAAATGATATCATTGTATTTTTATGTTTTCTAATTAGTTATACATGACAGTAGAATGCATTTTGATACATCATACATAAGTGGAATGTAACTCCTCATTCTTCTGGTTGTACATGATGTACAGTTATACAGGTCATGTAATCATATATGCACATAGGGTAATAATATCTGATTCATTCTACTATCATTCCTACCCCACACCCCCTCTCCCCTCCCTTCAATTCCCTCGGTCTAATCAAAAGTACCTCTATTCTTCCCTAGCCACCCCCTTATTGTGAATTAACATCCACATATCAGAGAAAACATTCAGCCTTTGATTCTTTGGGATTGGCTTATTTTGCCAGTTCCATCCATTTGCCAGCAAATACCATAATTTCATCCTTCTTTAATGCTGAATAATATTCCAAAGTGTATATGTACCACAATCTCTTAAACCATTTGTCTGTTGAAGGTCACCTAGGTTGGTTCCATAGTTTAGCTATTGTGAATTGAGCTGCTATAAACATCGATGTGGCTGTGTCACTGTAGCATGTTAATTTTAAGTCCTTTAGGTATAAATTGAGGAGTGGGATAACTGGGTCAAATGGTGGTTCCATTCCAAGTTTTCTAAGGAATCTCCATACTGCTTTCCAGAATGGTTGTACCAATTTACAGTCCCACCAGCAATGTATGAAATGATATTATTGTTGACAATTAAAAGAGATTAACAGAATAATACTAGAATTAAATGCATTTACATTTACATTCAACTTAATCTATTTAATTCTAGTTTTTCTAAGTAGGAGTTTATTACCCCTGTGAGAAGTTTTATCCACTTTCAGAACTGCTTTCAGATGTTTAACAAAATCCTGAGCTTGTTAGAGCACTTGATGCCATTTCCCTATTTATTTCCAGTTTCTACCACTGATATGTAAGGAGGTCCCTATGAGTAGGAAATGGTTCTTATTTATTGTTTTACCCCAGAAAAACTTTCTTCAGTTACAGATTTTAAAACTGTGTTCCCTCCTCAGTAGACATATTCATTTTTCTGTACTTACCCTCTGTTCTCTTTTATCAGAAATGGCAACCTTTTATCTCACATCATTTCTGTCATTTTATTGCATATTATTAATGGACCTCTCAGGTTGTCCTTACTGTTGGTTCAATTATCTGCTTGATAGATTTAAAATCAAAGCCTCTAATGAAGACTTTTTTTAATCTTCAGTTTTTATTCTCAACAGTTTTCCATTTTTCATAATCTTAGTTTAGAATAGAAATTTTCTTTCTTTGACTCTAATGCTCTCAAAATTGAGTCTGCCTTTCCACTGTTGGTCTTATCTAATCTTGTACTAGTTTCATTGATATTACTTAAAAATTTTAATTAGTAATGCAAACCAGAATCTTTGTGAAAATTTAATTACTTTTACAATTAAAGATGATACACTAAACTTGTTGCATATCAGACGTATTTTTCATGGAACGTGTGCATTTTCTTTTGTTTATCTCCAAATGAGATGACAGTCATAAGTGCCTGTTGTCTACACCATCACCATCATTGTTGTAATGAGAATTAAAAGGAGATGTGTTTTCCTGGCATTCCCTACGTTCCAAGTGGCTGTTTACTTGTGAAACTTCCCTTTGTTCTACAAGTTGTGTGTCTTCATTTTAAGGGGAGAATTATAATTATTTGGGATTCTTTTTAGAAATAGTATCTCTGTTACAATGAATATTTATATGTATCTAGTTTCAGCTTAATATTTTAAAAGAATTGACTTTAGATTACGGAGAGGGAAATGAGAGGAGGGAGGGGGCAGGGGTAGGAAAGATGGTGGAATGAGATAGACGTCAGTACCCTGTGTACATGTGTGATTACATGAATGGTGTGAATCTACATTGTGTCAACCATAGAAATGAAAAGTTGTACCCCATTTGTGTACAGTGACTCAAAATGCAGTCTGTAAAAATTAAAATAAATAAATAAATGTAAAAAAAAGAATTAAAATTCTTCTCCAAATACAGTCACATTATGAGGCGTCCTTAGAACTTCAACCTATCAATTTGGGAGGCCACAATTCAGTACATAACAAGTTGGATTTTGACTCTTGATAAATGTGTTTGTAAAGCAGTAAACATTACACTGTGTCCTTATGCAAACCTAGATGGTATGTCAATTACTTGATTGCTTCATGAGATGTGAGCATGAGATGTATGAGGTGACACGTGGATTCCCTTAGGTAGTAAATTCTTTATACAAGCAGAAGGAGTGGACTGTAAGGATTATATTAAACACACAAATCAGTAACAGCTATTTATTATCATCATCAAGTCTTATGTACTGTAATTGGCATTCTAATTTTGTAAGACTGGTATTGAATAGAAATTTTTAATTTTTAATACCTTTAGGTTTTATTCTCTAAAGACTATTATTTCTAGAACTTTACTGTTATTTCTTTGCAGCACTCATGTTATGCTAACAACAAGGATCTCCTTAAAAATCTTTTTCTGCTGTAAAGTTAAATTCTGTTATGTAGTAGAAAAGAATCATCATTTTTAGAATAATTCGAATCAATTAGACTATAGCCTCTGAATTTCATAAATATGTGATCCTTTAGAACTTTTATTCCTTTCAAGAGTCTACCAGAACTTGAAGATAGGGTGCAAATGTTCTTATCTATACTTTGCAGGTAAGTCAGCTAAGCTATTGAGAATTGCATGAGTAGCCTAAAGTAACAGAAGGAACATCTAAAATCCTCTATGCTTTGGAATTGAGACTTCTTTTTAATTTTTTTTTTATCTCTTCTCCTCCCTTATACCTTCAAAATTTCCTTTTCTTTGCCAAATTGCTTGCAGGTGCACTACACTATGGAATAATATCAAAGTAGCTTAATGCAGGAATTACAGTTCTACAAGGACCTGAAAAACCACCATGGGTTGTGTTTGAACACTGTCAGCTGAGGTTGGAAATAGAGTTTTGCTATCTTCACAGACTCCACGCAACCAGAATTTGCTGAACCAATTTCCATTTGTAATAGACTTTTATGATGTTTTTGGAGCCCTTTGATATTTGCATAAGTATATTAGTATAATATCAACAAAGAATTAGTTTAATTGGCATGCCATGATTTTAATTTGAGGAGATTAAGAAAGCCTCAAAAATACTGATGTATTGAAGTCAAGTTTAAATTCCCCAATATACATTCATGTCCCTGAAAAATATTATTCTATGAATCTAGTACAAAGTAGAGAGCAAAATATTTGAGAAGATGATTTATATGGCCATGTCTTACAATTTCATCGCTCTTTGGTATGATTATTACTGATGCGCCAGCTTTCAGTTTCACCATAGTGAATAATGGTTCAGTGAAGTAACACGATGAAGAAACTATTAAAATAATTAAGGTACTGGGCAATGGAGGGTAGCTGCACATTACTAATAATTAGGATAGAGCCAATATGACCTCTGTGATTGATGAATACCAAACTATCTTTGGTTTCTGTCAAAACATTTTATATTCCATTCAGTAATTGCAATAGCAGGCTTCACATAGGAATATGACTACTCCCAATTTCTCTCAGTAACAAGAGCCTAAGTATGGCAAATCTATCAGGAAGAAATATTGGTGCAGTAACACATGCTTTTCATTGTTTCCTTCAAACCATTTCATTCGCATTGTGTTTCAAAATTAAATGATGAATTTATCATTTTCTTTTTCCTTGCAGTGTATATATCACTTTATATGTAATCAACCTTGATCCAGTTTATTATTTTGTACTGACCTAATAACTAAACTAAGTCTGGGGCAAAAAAAGAACTCTTAAAACCCAAGTTACAAATATAGAGAAAATGGCCAAGCTATCCTATGTACCTGTATCATGTCACAGTGAAATTCACCTTGATGTATATCAATCATGCACTTGTTATCAAAGAAAATTATAAATAAATAGAAGAACAACTGGTAAAATAGAGGAAAGAAAACAGGGGTAGAGAGAAGGGAAGGAAACGTGAAGTACTGGGGACTGAATTAGAGCAAATTATATTCCATGCTTGTATAATTATGCAATATCACATACAACTGTACTGCACTAATAAAAATTTAAAAAATAGTGCATGCCAAGAAAGTATACACTGAGATTCAAAGGAATAGTACAAAATGTTTATATATTTCTAAGAAAAAAGATTAGAAGACTGGGGTTTTCTAGTCCATGGATTCAGTAAAATTTCTTTAAATTTCCCTGGTTCATTGTCAAGAAATATTTAAGATTTTATGTATTAATTCTTAGGGTTGAAGGAATCATAAATATCAATCTAATTTCCAATTCGCCCACCATCCTCTACTGTGAAGTTTAACCAAATTGTCTCATTTGGTTGTTATGATGATGGATAGGTGCATGTCTCCATGAATCTGATTTTCTTTATTAATAAATGCATACATAATTTCAAACTATTACTTGTATTGGAATGAAATCTATCTTATAGATTTCTGACTTTGACTCAAGATCAAGAAAAGCTCCACAGAGGAGCTAGCCACAATGAAAATCCAAATTAACTTTACTGCCTAACATTTTCAGAACATATCTGGGATCAAAGGTCGTAGGAAAACTAGCTGCCTGCACTCCAAGGGAAGATAGTCACCATCCAGGAGAGAGGATTCCAGGGGCTCCCATGAAATCAACAAAGTTATTAGCAAAGTTCCCAAAGCTGATTGTGGCCTAATGTGAAAATGTGGGAACCCTTGAAACTGAAAGGGGGTTCATGCCCTTTCACTGTGTCTTATCCACGGGAAAGACCATGAATCCCATTGATTTGAAGATGCACATGAAGGTTCACTCTCATTGACTGAAGGGGAAAAAGAGTACCTCCACACACAACTTACAGGGGAAGAGGAGAAAAACAACCCTGAACATAGGCTGATTACCCCCTGCAGAGGAAGATGCAAAAATATGAGGAAAACGTGATCTTTTTAAGATCCTAATGAATGGGATCTGCTTAATACGAAAACAAATGAAGATGAGAAACAGTGCCCACTCCCCAACCAGAAAGCTAGTTATCAATGAGTTAAGGTAACGGCACTCTACCACTGGCAGGGAGCAAAGAACATAGAGGATTTTACTGAGGTATAGGAGCAAAGGAAAGACTTAAAGCTGAGAAGTAAATACCCTGCCTACCCAACACAAAGCAATACCAGAGGAATTTAAAGTTGGCGGTGCATTAAAAGTAACACCACCAAAAACAGTCCAAGTTGAAATTAACTACTACCTTTATTGATTCAAACATCCAGAGTCAAAACTCACCAAAAATAGAAGCATGCCATTTCCATAATAGTCACCTCAATCTGCTTTGCTGTACAGAGTCAGGGTTCCAACTACAAATCATGGGATCTTAAAAAAAAAAAAAATAGAAAGAATAACCTCCTCTTTGAAACAATTTAATCAATCAGAATTCAAGATAAGCCATATGTTGAAACTATCAGACAATTAAAAATAACCAACACTGATATACTACATATTTAAATGAAAAAGATACATAGAATGCATTGGAGAGAACTGCAGGAAAAATTGTATACAATAAGAAACAGCACAATGTAATTGCCAGAAAAAAAAAAAAAAAAAACCGTTAATAAGATGGAGAATATCTGAGACCATCTCATCAGTAGACTTGACACAACTGAAAATATAACAGGCGAACTTGAAGATGGGTCCATACAAAGTTCCCATACTGAGAAAAATGTGAAGAAAAAATAACTAAACAGGACATAAAATATCTGTATCTTAATATCAAATTATATACACACAGACACACACAAACAATGCACATTACAGTCTCAGGAAAAGAAAGAATGGCAGGTTAAAAGAAATGTTTGAAAAGGTGATTGCCAAAGAAATCAGAAAATATTTAAATACATCAAATCACAGATTAAAGATGCTTAATAACCTTAAACAGAATAAAACAACACACACACACACTTGCACACACACAAACACACACATATTTATGCTACTGAAAGCAGAGGTAGAAAAAAATCTCAAAAGTAAACAAAAAATGAATAACTATTACATACAGAGCAATAAAGACAATAATTATATTTCATGAATATTCTTATCAAATGTACCCTGATTTGACATTTTTATAATGTGTACATGTATCAAATTATTGTGCACCCCATAAATAGGTACAAAGATCTTGGCAATTAAAATGTTTAAAAATCATTTTTTTAAAGTCTGAGAATAAGGTAGAGAAGAAGGGACATTTTTGCAATGCTGAAAGAAAGAACTTAGCATTCTATACGCAGTGAAAATGTATTTTATGGGTGATCAACATATAGAGACTTGTGGTACTTTAAGCAGATAAAAAATATGAAAACAGATAGACACATGACTCCCCTGAATGAGTAAGTGAATGAACAAGTGAAAAAAAAAATGATCTTTGTGAGTAAAGAAGAATGTAATATGCCAGATACTTTTAAAGAAATGAAGACCCTAAAATGCATTGAAAGTTAATGATACAATAATAGTAATGTATTATCGGTTTATAGCTTATGTAAAACAAATCGTATGTAAGAGTAACAAGAAAAATGAGACAACAGAATGAGACATGAAGTTTTAAGGTTCTTACGTGGTTATATGGTATGACGTGTTATATTGACATTTTAAGACAGTTTGCAATAAAATATGTAGTATGAACTCTGGCAAAACATTGTTCTTTAATTTTTAATTAACAAATAATAGTTATGTACATTTGTGAGGGTAAAATATGATTTTTTTTTACATATATGTAGGTAATATAGACTAAAGGAGTGTTAAGGACATGTGGCATATTTTATAACAGAGAGAAAAGAGCACAATGTGATGGTATCTAATGCTGCTCCTTAGAAGTCATTTTAGTCACTTATACTCTGTTGAATGGGTCAAATGAGTGAAAGGGTCAAGCATGGTACCTATCAACTGGATAATGATGCTATTAGCTTTCTAGCTTTGATCACGATACCACTGTGACATAGGATTAGTGCCTTCTTCCATACCAGAGCTCCACCTGAGTTTGTATGTGAAAGTCTAGGGATATATTGGAAAGTAAATATAAGAGGAAAGCAAGGCAATACAATCCTTGGCCATAGCAGGTGAATAATAAATGCCTTCCATAATTCATCTCCAGTCAAAAACAATTGCATGATATACAAGAGGTATTTAGAATCAGTTTGTCATGTCCTTTGCAGGATGGTCAAATAAGATGATCCTAAGAAGACAGACATTCGAGTAAAAAATGGATAAAATAAATCTTTAATATATTATAGATTACAATGCACACTAGGAAGACTTGCTAGCAACCAATTAGCTTGTTTGCTGGGATTTGATGAGGAAATAATTAAACTGACATGCCCACAGGCTGCACAATTTCTCCATGATCTCTGATATTAAAAAATCCTTTGCCAGAGAACATGGTGAAATTGGTGCACAAGTAATGCTGATACAGAAGGAAATCAAAAGTGATTTTTTTAAAACCCATTTTTTACTTTATTGCCACAGTTTTAGATTCAAATTTTATAAATTATTTGTCTCATGTGATTATATAAAGCAGCAAATACATGCAAAAATATTGGAAATAGAAATATAAATAAGGAAATAAATCTTAAATCTACATCTGAAAATATTTAGAAAGCATCCTCGCACTGTGCCAAAGCTTTGGTTTGTGTGATGGCTTCCTGGAATCATAACGCCTTCAGCATTATAAGTTTCTAATAAATAAACCTGCAGTCAGGAACAACTAGAGGGGATGGAATCAACTTTACCATCATCAGAAACTATCCTGACACATCAGAACAAATGTAGCATCCTCCACCAGTGACTTAGCTAAAAGTAAGTAATGGAAATTCTACCAGAGGAAGCCTGGTGACATCAGCAACGTGGGACTAACAGTGTTGATAAACTGCTATGCTTGCAGTATGGTGTGTAACATTTATAATTTGTCTATGGAGTTTAAAACAGACAGTTGTTTGTAGGGATTTCAGTTCAGTCAATGTACAGAGGAGCGAAAATCCTTCCAGTCAAGCACAGTCCTCGGGATAAAAGGTCCTCTGTTTGAATGGCTTAGAGATGCTCTGCAACTCCTCTGTCCTTGAGGCCTGGAGACATTATCTTGTTATAATAACCTTTGGTACTAGTGGACTCTGAGAAGCAAGTAAGTGATCTGCACATGCACAAAGCTGACTGTACTATGTAATCTAGGTAACTTGATATGACCCTGGAATAGATAATAAACTGGACGGGCTTTCCCACTGAGAGCCACTTCTTGTTCTTAGCCATCCTGTGTGCTTGCCTCTTTATTAGCTCTCCCCTTAACCCTTATAGCTGGACCCCAATTAACCTTTACAATTGTTAAGATACAATGTTGGTAAATTCTGGGTTATTTTGTTAACTTCATGCAGTACTAGTGACACCTGTCTTCTGATAAACATTGATTTTAACACTTATCCGTTCAACATTTGGCTAAACTTCACATTCTATAAAATCCTAACACTATGCTTGGCAAATTTTTAATTTATATCCATTCATAACTAGTTCTGCTCCCCATATCCTCTTCAACCTCTGGCTTCTTATTTAATTTGCGAGTTTGCTTTGGAAGGAGGTAACCATATGCTCCACTGCTGCCCTCTCACAGAACTGCCACCTTCTTCCTCCATCCCTTCCCACCCTGCCCTGGTCCTCGCTTCCCCTGCCACACTCCCTCCTGGCACTTCCCCTTTGGCACTTGGCTCAACATGTGATGGTCTTAAAACCTTTGTTCTATCTGAGTGTTTCTTCTGGCTGGAATACAACTAACATTCCCAGATACTTGCTTGGTTTTGTACCTCATTTTCTTCCATCAAATTTCACATCCTAAAGGAGACTGACCCTGACACCTTATTTAAGGCTAAGACTTTTCCCTCTAGAACTTCAGATTCCATTAAACCTTGTCTTCCTCTTCATTTTACGTTGCACTCATCACTTGCAAAGATACCATACATTTTGTATAATAGTTGCTACCTGTATTGTATATGGCCTGCTCCCCCCACACACACACTCCAGAAGATGTTCTTCCAGGACATGAATCTTGGTCTGTGTGTGCCTCATGCTTAGTAGCTTTCCTTTAAATATTTCATAAAAGATGAATGAGCATCAAAATGGGACTTTTAGTACCATCACACTTGATGGCAGTTATACTACTCATAATTAATCTGAACCTAAGAGCTTAATTCTCTATAAATACTTTCAAGCTGCAGGCAGAGCTCCTGTATGAATGCCTATAACATAGATTTTATGAAAATATTGATGATTTAAGAAGTTTTTAGCAAAAAAGAAGTCAGTGAAAAGATTCTAACTAGCCAAATTTTGCCCATAGATAGGTAAATTTAAAATGTTACAATTTTAAACCAGCTCATGATGTGTTGGTTATGATTGGGTTATTTTTTAAATTTACCTTATCCCAAGTCTTTTATGTGAGCATCAGTTTGTTGCATGAATTCAACTCCCTACTTGCACACTGGGGGAGCAAAAGCAAAATAAAAACAAAATTATCTTCCTTTTTTTTTTTTTTTACATTAGAGTTAAATGACATGAAAAGCATTCCTCTATAGATAATAGGCATGGTACATTGATTTATGCTAACGATAGTACTAAAGTATGTTTTTATGATATTAAAAAATGACAGGAGTTCGTTGCTTCCTCCATGCATATAAATCATTTTAATTTTGAAAGGAAAATCTTAGTTCATAGGAAAAAAAAAGTGGTCCCATTTGCAAACCATCCACTTTCAAAAATTTTAGATGCTGCTTTGTCTCAATCAATAAGCTGTTCATTTTGTGACAAAGCAACCTAGAAATGTCGCATCTTCATTCTTCTTATCCCACATGAATTTTGTGTTCCCTGACACACAGAATACTCTATATGACAGGCACAGGGCCTTCTCTGTTCCTTTCTGAATCACCAGGGTCAAATAAAAGGACTCTAGTGCCAGCCATTGTCTTACCGTTATGTTTATAATAGAAAGAATATTAATTTTATAAATTTTATCATCACTTGCATCTTAGTACAGGAACTTCAAATGAATATTGTTCTCTTGAAATTAATTGCCAACATGTCATTTAGGAAGTGATACTATGGACAGAAGTGCATTCTGCTTTTCTAACTCATAAGTTTCATCATTCATAAATACGGTTTAACTCTCTGGACATAAAATTGGTATACTGACCACCTTGCAATGGCATCAGCAGGACTTTAACCACTGAATTCGAGGGAAGAAGAAGAGGCAGTCAGAAATTGAAGATAAACACTTTATTGCAATGTTCCTGGATTGAGTGTGTGAGACCATCTAAATAGGCATAGAATTGTCTGGTTTGAGTTATTTCATGGGCTGTGGAGCACAGGGGCTATATCTGGTTGTACAACATGTGGTCTTTGGATGGCTAGGGCAGATACAGGGGGACACATAGTGTGATAGCCCAGTAATGGAAATGGTAGGGGTTGTGGAATTAATCAATTCTTAAGAAGAGAAAGTGACTGGTCTTCAACCAGGGTCTCAAAACTGGGTAAGGACAACATTCAAAAAATTATATTAGACTTCATAGCCCTAATTTTTTGTGCTATTCCTTGACCTCCTCTCTGATTCTGGTATCTGTATGCTTTCTCCTTACTCCCTGCATTAAAATGTGTTTAAATTAATCTGGAAACAGATTTCATTAATGTGACTTGCTTCTCTAATAGGTCTTCATTGTATTCCTTGCAGAATAAAAGTTATTTATTTTCCACAGCTAATTTCAGTTAGATTTAAAAATATTTCCTTGATCATAAAGGCCCTACCACTAAAGCCCTACCAAAATGATTCTGTTTGAAATAAATAATTAAGACAACTTGATTAACACAGCATGTCACTAGTAGCACAGAGAAAATCATAAAATCCATGAGCTTTGCCGAATCCATACTATACTGTTATATTTCCTTTAGAAGTATCAAGTTGGCCTCTATAAAAAATAATAGTTATTTCTACCCCATTGGCTATTGTGAATAATGCTGCAATGAACAATGGGGTACAGATCTCTTCAAGATACACAAATGGGGTACATCATTTATCGGTTTTATCTTAATAGCAACATTTTACCAAATTTGCTCCATTTTTTTCTCCCCCTTTCTCTTTATGAATTAGTATATACACAAATATCACACAATACATATATATGTACATAAACACTCACTTCATATATATAGTACATATATATGCCCAAATACATATCAGTCATATACACACACACATTCTTCTGAACTCTGAGAATAAGTTGTCCAATTTTCCCAATAATATTTTTAAAGTAACCTAGGACTGTATTGTGTATTTTATTATAATGTTCCTTTAGTAGACTATCTTAAAACATTTTCTTGCTCTCTTTTTTAGTTTTACTGAGGTATAATTGATAATCTTATATATATATATATATATAAGATTGTACAACTTGAGGTTTTGATATTCATAGACATTGTGAAATGATCATCATAATCAAATAACATGTTCCTCATCTCACATAGTTACCATTTTCTTCTTTTTGTCTTCAAATTTCATCATTTGGCAATTATAAATAATAATTGATTTAGGCAAGAATAAATAATAGAATCTAAAGTGTATGATGTTAGGAGAAGCAAGATGTTTATTTAAATAGTCTTGAAACATTTCCCCATGACATACTTAATAACTGCAAAGGGAAATATATGAACTTTAAATAAAATTTGCAAATATTTAAACTAAGGGATCAAAGTAAAGATTTATTTAAAACGAAAAGTTAGCAATATTCATAAAACTTATCATAAGTTAAGTGTATATTTATGAAAAATTATTTTAATGTAAATAATCTAAAATGGTAGAAAACAGCTGGGCAAATTGACTCACCTGTAATCCCAGCATGTCAGGAGGCTGAGGCAGGAAGATCATGAGTTCAAGGCCAGTGTTAGCAGCATAGTGAGACCTTCAGCAACTTAGAGAAACAGTTTTGAAATAAAACATAAAAGGACTGGGGGATGTAGCTCAGTGGTAAAGTGCCTCTGAGTTCAATTTTAAGTACCAAAAATACAAAAAGATATAAAAAAACTAATGCTATATTGTAATTTTATAGCAACTAAATAAACACTTCTTATCTAAATAATTTGATTAATATGTATTTGTTCAGTAATCTAGACATTTTTAATACAGTATCTCATCCCAATTGGTAGACAACTGCATCTCGTTTTATATGTTTCAGGAAAAATTATAATGATTTTTGGTTTTCATTTTTACTTTTCAAAATGAATTTGTGCGTGTATGTATATGTGTGTGTGTGTGTGTGTGTGTGTGTGTGTTGCTTTCTCTTGACATATATAATCACAGAAATACCTCTTCTAGATTTCAAGAAAACAAAAATATTTCATAGAAAAAATACTAATAATTTTAATTACATAGGATAGAGGTAAATGATCCGAAGCAAATTGATTTAACTTTGGTTAATTCACTGAATACTCCCACACGCATAGCATAATATGAAAAAGATTTTAAAAAGTACTCACTGAAATTTTGCAAAGTTCCTCAAATAAGGGAATATATACACTTAATTGTGATGAGAGACAGGAGTAAGATTTAATTCTATTAGTGCCACTCTGAAATGGGAAATGGCATATCTGAGCAAAGGAAGTCTTTGAGGTTGATGCAAAGATGATTGGTTGGAATTGCCTGGGGACACACTGACATTTAGAGAAGAAACTGAGGTAGGTAGACATGATGCAATTCAAAGCAAGAACTGAAGTAAGTGCCAATCTCAAAATGGGTGAATAGTGTACCTCACTTTAATTCCACACTTAAGTTTAAAAAGTGAAACATGAAAACAAATATTAAAATAAATATAGAAAAGGAGAACGTGATTGAAATCTTACCAGATTAAATAGAATTAGACAAAAGGAATGCTCCAAAAGTAATTGATTACAGCTAAATACGACCAATGTTAAATGAATGTGTTTATTGAATCTAATGGTATTTTTTGCAGTAATAAGAAAGGATACAGAAAAGTCCAACATAGATGTTTAATAGAAAATATAGAGTTATTGGAAGAAAATGCTTAAATAACTGAAGGATGATTCCTTCAATGTTCTTATATCATGCAATGGAAATAAATTGAAGAGAAAATAGTAATTTTCAACAAGTGGTAATTCCAGTTCCTTGCATTTGTTAATGGAAATTGAGGGTAAAACTCTTCTATAAGTTTCTCTTATAAGACATTCAACAGAATATTGTGAGAATAGAGTATGGATAATAAAGTAGAATGTAAAGAATTAAAGATAAGAAGGTAATCTACTGAAAAGACTCCTTAATTAGCTTTTCTCTGCATTGTAACTGTGAAACTTGTCATGTCTTTTTGTTTACCTAAAACAAACCTCAGAAATTTCACTTTTGAAGTACTTTCTAATTTCTCTCTTCTACTCCTTGCAAATTGGCACTCTCTAGGAATATTTTCCTGAATATTATTTCAATTTTGAAAGTTTCCTCTCACAGATTGTACAGCACAGCAGTGAATAATCCAAACCAACAAACAATCCCTAAAACTGTTTCCACTTTATCCTTTGTCATAGAAGTTTTCCATTACCAATAAACACACGAGGCCAAAAACTTCATCAAAATTTAAATTAGGTAGTATGGATTGCAGATTCTTTGGAAATGTATGTTTATTGTTTTCTTTATTAAATAATATGTGATACCTCAATGATTAAATAAACAGCACAACCAGCAAACTGTGATTGTAATGGGAGCTGGAAGCGCAGGGGAAATTACATATTGAAAGAAGGTTTATCATTTTTTTTCTGGAGAAAAGTAACTTGGTTTCTGTATTCATTGAAAAGAATTACAATAGGAGAAAGTGTCAGACAAATGGGATATATTCTAGAAAGGATGACCAAATATGTCATGAAAATGGTAATTTATGAAAAAAGTCATTGTCTGATGCTCTAATGACTATGTGAGAAACTTTTATATTTCAAAACATGAAGCTGCAAGAAGAAAGACTAATTATTAAGCAAATTGCAGAATAAAATAATTTTAGTTTGTGGAATAACCTGCATGTCAGTTTCCCTTTGCATGAAGTACCAATTTTAAATCATCATTATTGTTCATGTGACTTCTTCTGAATTCATCCCACCGCTCAAATAAATTGAAATGCTAAAACATGACTACAGATGCAGGTAGTACTTATTTCTTGGCATTCATGTTCTTTTTTGAAAGTGACAAATTAAGTATTGCAGTTCTCATTGCTCGTAGAGAAAACAATAAAGAACTGAGGGAGAAAAAATAAGAAGCCTCCCACTAATTGGTTTTGGAAACTGGTGGCTGCTCTTTGTCTTTGTCCTTTTCTTGTTACTACAAAACAAAGCCAAAGTACTCTTATTTTAAGGAAAGTTCAGGGTCTCATTAAAGATACAATTCATTATTCCTTAATTGTGATTCAAAAAGAAGTTATAATAATTTATTTATACCACCAAATCTTTAAAGTCCGAATTTCTGATACATTATTTTTTAAATTTGTTAATTTCCTCAAACCCTCTTCGTGGAGGTGTGATTGAGATGCAAAAAGCTGTATATATTTAGTGTGTACAACTCGATGAGTTTACAGATAAGTAATACCTATGGAATCATTTCCACAATCAATGCCACAAATATATCCATTGCCTAAAATATCCTCCTACCCCATCATTATTCATTTACTTATTTTGTGTAGGAGCAATTAACATAAAGTCTACCCTCTTAGCAAATTAAGTATACACTATTGTTAACTACAGACACTATACTGTAGAGCAGGTCCCCAGAAATAACCCATCCTTTATAACTGATAATTTACCCTTTGTCAGAAAATCTTGACTGTCATTTGGATCTCTATTCTTTGAATGCAGATACCTCATGACAAGAGATATATTTCCTTTACTTTTATTATGATTGATTATAGTTTTTAATTTAATGTAAACAATATAGTAACAACTAAAAAAATAGAAGTTGAAACAATTCTTCAATTTTATGTAGTACTAGATATTTCAAATTTGGATAATACCTTAACTGTAAATACTGGCTATAAAAATTTTTCTACATGGGAGGGACATTTTATTGAACTTTTAAATTCAGGATTTTTGCATTCATAGAAATGCAACCACTTCTTTGATATGATGTTTTGATGAATTTCATCTAGAAGATAAATACATTATTTACTCTACATCTCAATATTTCTTCTTTTTCTTCTCATCTTTCACCTCCTTTTCAATTTTGCATATGTCCCATTTTTCTCTTTCTCCTCTTCCTCCTCCTTTTCTATTGCTTGTGAAACTCTTTGTATTTGCTCTCTCTTTATTAACAAATAATCTTTTTTCCAGGTAAATCATGCATAGCAGCAAATTTTATTTCTAGTTTCACATTATAGATACTAAACAATAAACATGAGAGCATGATCCAAGCAGGACTTCTCATAGCAACATGGGTTTTATTTATTTCCATACGTAATTATAGTTTTTGGCAAAATACATTTATAAAAATTACTAAAAATCAAGTAAATAAAAGAATTACAAACATGAGCTCCATTTAAAAACTAGATTCAGTAAACATACAATAACTTCCAAATTGTTACATTTCCAGATCCTTTTTTGTTTTTAACCAAATAGTCTTAACCAGTCACAGAGTCTCAAACCATCCTGTTATAACAGACACACCTGTTCTCAGTAATACTCTTCTGGGGGTCAAGTCCAAGGACTCTCTGGAGGTCAGGTAAGTTAGGTTCATTGAATGGATGGGAACCAAAAGTATATTTGTTTTCTTAGTTACCTGAGAAGTATCTCAGGAGCAAGTTTCTCACATGGACCAGAGAGGAAATGCAAAGAAGAGTAGTACCCAATCCTACCATAGAATGGAGTACCCTTTCTAAGACTAAACAGAAAACATTTCAATAGAGTATTAAAATTTTAATTCCAACCTAATTAATCTTTTATTAAAATATACACATAAATTTATTAATGAGGCACATATAGCTGGTACCTGAGGATGGAAAGACAGAAGTCAAATGAACAATTGGAAGTTACACAAATTAAATTCCATGTAGAATAAAATGTTCAGTAAGGAGTAGGTAATAAAATTGCTTGTTTTAAGCTTTACATATGTGCCATTAAAATTCAACAGCTTTTGAGAAAATAAATCCTAGTTTAACATCCCCAATTTCACATTCTGGGGTAATAAGATAGTAGATTTTCCCTCCTTGTTGTGCCATTTTATTGCTTCTGAGATCAAAATCCACACACTTCCTTGCCTGCTCTGTGACTATGGAGCACAACAGTAAAAATGTTTTTTGCATTGACAGTTGGTCTGGGTCCAGGAGACACTGGCGGTAAAGGGGTTCTTCTTCCTCTTTCTAGTGAGCCCTTTCAACGGTTTTCTTCAGCTTAGACATTATTTCCTTGGCACTGCACTACACTGGGACTTCTCACATGACTTCAAGAATACAGTAGATGGTGGGACAGGTTACTCATGAATAGTTAGTTCCCCATCTCCCCATGCACTGCCCTTGGATGGGATTGCAGCAGAGGGCTGCTAGGTAGGCACCTGCCTTTAGGTGACTCCTCCAGTGCATACACAGGCAACTTTTTAGTGAGCTCTAGGGGTGGAAGACCTCTGCAGTACTCCATAGCATCGATTTTCCCTGAATTTTGCAAGGATCTCATTGAACTTCATCACCCAGTGAGCTACAGCAGTACCCTCTGCAACACTGACAATCTAAAGGGAAATGGTTCTTTCCTAATATTGGGTTGCTTTGACTTTTGATAGATAATCCTTCTTAATTCAATTCTTTGGTCATAGGACTTTCTATTAAATTTTGCCTTTTCAATTAACTGTGTAGTTTCTGTCTCCTTACTGGGCCTTGAATGAGGACTTGACTAAGACATTTTAGTCAACTTTCATCCCTATGACCAAATACCTGACAAGAGACAACTAAGATGAAGGAAAGTTTATTTCAGCTCATAATTTCAGAGGATTCAGTCCATAGGTGGTTGACTCTGGGACTGAAGTGAGGCAGAAAATCATGGCAGGAACATATAGCAAAGAAAAGCTGCTCAGCTCATGGCAGCTGGCAGCTGGGGAGGAGAGAGAGAGAGAGAGAGAGAGAGAGAGAGAGAGAGAGAGAGAGAGAGAGAGAGAGGAGGGAGAGAGAGAGAGACAGACAGAGAGAGAGAGACAAACAGAGAGAGAGATACCAGGAAAAAATAAACCCTCCCAGGGTTTATTTATGCCATCAGAACCTTACTTGCTCCAGTCACACCCTACCTGCCCACATTTATTTCTCACCCTGTAGTCCATTCAAATTATTAATCTATCCAATGGATTAATCCACCAATGAAGTTAGTCTTCATGATGCAATTTTTTTCTTAAAAGCCCCACATTTGTACATTGCTGTAATTACTAACACATGAACTTCTGGAGGACACACCAGATCCAAACTATAACATAAAATAACTTCCTTTTCCCTACATATCTGAATTTAGTATGTAAGTTACATTTAATGTCTTTATATCAAGTCATTTATCTAAAAATAGGGTTTCTTATCTAAACAACTAAAACTTAGAATTTCAAACCTGTAGTTATGGTTTAAAACTTTAATGTCCTCCAAAAAGTTCATGTTCTGAAATTATGATTCCTCAATACAACAAGTTTCAGAGGTGAGTTTTGGGAGCAATAATCAGATGGAGGCAACTGTAACCTCACCTGTGGATTAATCCATTTGACGTATTAATAATTTGAGGGGACATCTTGTGGTAACTGTAGGCAGGTTGGATGTGTTTGAAGGAAGTGGATCACTGGAGTCTTGTTCTGGACTATGTCCTTGACCCCCTTTCTCTCTCTCTCTAATATGCAAAATTTGCTCATATTTGTTGTATATAGTATGATGGGCATGGACATATGCAAATAACATGAAGCCAACTCCAAAATCAAGGTGATAGTTCTTAAAGCTTCCTTGTGAATGTTAATTGATGTTGCCCTTTTGTGATAAAATCACTATTATGGGTTATATCTGGATGCTCCCCCAAGGCTCATGTGTCAAAGGCTTTGTCCTTAATGTAGTAATGTTTTGGGGTCCTTGACAATGCGTGCTCTCAATTAATTTATGGATTAATCTTTTGATGAGTTCATAGCAGAATTCATTAATTCAAGATTATGTAAACAATAAGAGGGAGTGCTAGTTAGAGGAAGTACTTCACTGGGGTCATGCTTTGGAAGAACATTTCTTGTCTGTGACTTCACTCTGTTTCTCTGCTTCCCAGTTTTATTGAGATGGGCAGCTCTGCTCTACTATGCCCTCTCTACTGTGATGATTTGCCTCATCAGAGGTCCACAGCAATGGATCCAACAGACCATGGACTGCAAGCTCTGAAACTGTGAATGAAAATAAATTATTTTTCCTTGGTTTTTCTCAGATAGTTCATAACAGTGATGAAAGCGTAACTAACAGAAATACTTAAGGTTCACATTCTTAAATTTTAAAGTGTGTTACATTATTGTTGATCATAGACACTGTGCTATGAATCAGACCTCTAGATTTAATTGATTTAGTGTAACTGTGTCTTTAAACTAGTTGAATGCAAGATCACCATTTCCTTGGTTGTTGGTCCCACTAAGCACCATTCAATTTCCTGCTTCTGAGTGTGACCATTTTAGGCAATTCTAAATGGAATTCAGCTCTATTTGTCCTTTTAAGATTGTCTTATTTAACAGCATAATGTTCTCCAGGTATATCCATGTTGCCACAAATACCAGAATTTTCTTCTTTTTTTAAGCCGAGCAGTATTCCATTATGTATATAACACCTCTTGCTCATCCATTCATCTGTAAATGGACAATTGGGTTGCTTCCATATCTTAACTATTGTGAACAATCTGCAATGAACTTGGGGCTTCAGATATCTCTTCAAGATCCTGATTTTAATTCTTTGGGTAAATACCCAGAAGAAGGATGACTAGATCATATGGATAATTCAATTTTAATTTTTGAGGAAGCTTCATATTCTTTTCCATAGTCACTGAGAATTTTCACATTTCCAACAACAGTGTATAAAGAACTCCATTCTCTCCACACCTTACCAATATTTCCAAGGTTTGTTTGTTTTTTTTTGTTTGTTTGTTTTTTTATAATACAATCCTGTTCTGAGAGGTGTAAGATGATATCTTAATGTGGTTTGGATTTGCATTCACTGCTCATTAGTGATCTTGAGTATTTTTTTTTCATATATCTATTGACCATTCTCTTCTTTGGAGAAATGTCTATTCAAATCATTTACTCATTTGTCTTCATCAGGTTATCTGATTTTTTACTACTGAGTTGTAAATATAACGTATTTTGAATATTAACTCCTTATGTGTATTTTGAAAATTTCATGTCCTAGTATAGTTTGTCTTTTCATTATATTGATTTTTTTTTTGCTGTGAGAATTGTTTTAATTTGATATAACTGTATTTATACAGTTATTTTTGTTACTTGCATATTTAGTGTCATATCCAATAAATCATTGTCAAGACCAATATGAAGCTTTTCCCTGGTTATTTTTTTTTTTCCTGGGAGTTTTAAATTTAGGTCTTGTGTTTAAGTCTTTAGTCTACTTTTAGTTGATTTATGTGTGTGCTACAAGGACCCCATTTCATTCTTTCTCATATGAATATCCAGTTTTCCCAGTGCCATTTGTTGCCAAGACTATACTTTTCCTATGATATACCCCTGGCACCCTTGTTGAAAATCAGTTCAGCTTTGCTTAATTCTGAGCCTAGACTAGAACAATTTGAGCAACAAAACAAAGTAGTATTGTTATGTCAACTGAACTATAGCATGACTCTCTTTTTGTCAGTGCCATGGTCTTTTAATTTATAATTTTATAATACATGTTGAAACAAGAAAGTGTGATGCTTCCAGCTTTGTTCTTTATCAAGATGTCTTTGGCTATTCTGGATCTTTTGTGTTTTCATATAAATTTGCAATTTTTCTTTCAGTTTCTATAAAGACTTGACACTGGAATGTTCCTGGGGATAACATTAGACAAAGCACCTCTTTCTAACTGCATCCAAGGCAAGCTGCTCTACAGCCCCATGCTGTATGAAAGTGAATCTCTTTCACTTAAACACAGTAATAACACCAAGTTTTAAAAAAAGTCACATTCTGTACAACAACTTGCAAACAGACAAACAAACTAAAAAGCACATGAATAACCTGGGTTGGTAGGAATTAGAGAACAGAAATGATTTCCTCTCAACAAGGCAACATCCAAACCACACTTAGAATGGGGAGTCTTGTTCCATCTCCCTGAAGGTGAATTATCTACAAAAATTATTTGTAATTTTTCTGTGCAATATTTTCATGCTATCTGTATTTATTAATTTATTCAACTATTATTTATGTAAACATGAAATCATGAATATAATTTGAGCTGTAATACTATTTTTATGATCAGATTTTTCTAGCTAGGTTCGTTAGGAGTTCTTCTAGTCATTTTTTACACTCCTATCTTTGTAGCTTGTTTTATTTCCTCATTTATTTTTGCAGCATTTCCTTACTTTCTGTCACTCTAAGATGTTTTAGAATCATCTTGTGCATCTCCTGTCCTAGTCCTATAGTCAGTCATTTCTCCAAGGAACCCTGGTTTCTTTTATCGGAAGGTGGTATTAGAAGCCAATGTCTTATGGGCTAGGTGTGCATATTAGTAATGTGGGGCTGGGAAGATTATTTTTAAATTTATTAATATGCCCGGAATCACGGATCTCTGGAACAAGGAAATACAAATCCCATTCCTCAAAAATATTTACTGAAAGTCGACAATCTCTTAAACAGTCTTCTATACACAGGGGTTCATTAATGAACTAAACAAAAACCATGCTTTCACGAGGTTCACCTTTAGCAGATAAATATAGTAAGTAAAATGAACAAATAATGATATCATGAATTAAAATGAAGTCGTTAGAAAGCAAAGAAGTTGATGTTTGAGCAGTTCTTTTGTGAGTGAGGGAAAATTTAAATAAACCCTCCAGCTCTACTTGCCTTCAGTTGATTTAAAAAATCACTCATTTCGAAGGTCGTGAAGATAAGCAATATATTATTAGTGCCACACTGGCTTTGCTGTACGTGACACCTCTGAAGCCATCAACAGGTAAAAACTATCCTCCTGATAAAATTGGTTGCCTTTCACTATTTTGTCCAGCAAAAGTTGCCCTTTCATTATCCTCCCCCATTCTGGAGTAAGAGAAGGGAGAGAAGGGAGGCTGCTGCCCTGCATGTCTTTCCCAGATCTTCAATGAGAGATGACCTTTGTATCTTCATGATTAACTACAGGGTAAGCCATTCTTGTTGGTCGGGGAGGCCTAAAAGACTTGAGTTATAAACAGTACAATTAGTAAAGTTTCTTTAGCTTTACAGAACTGAGAACATTTGGTGATTTACAGATAACTGCAGCCCATATGTGAGAAAAACGGACCATCCAAAATTTGTAACTGTGTTGGAATTTGCAGCTACCCTAGTGCCCACCTATCTGAGTTATCTCCCCAAAACTTCCTATATAAGCCTCACATCTGCATTTCTTAAGCAAGCCAATCTTTGTTGACAGCCTCCATCTTCTTTGGTTTACTAGCTTTCCACACAAATATTTTTTTCTTGTCCCAACAACTGGCCTTGTCCCAACAACTTGACCTCTATGAGTGGCAAGCAATGAAATTGGGTACTGTAACGTTATTTAAGATGAAAGGAGAGACGTAAGAACCTTTCCATTATTACTTGGTTATGAACCTCATGACAGGAAACTTATGAAAAATAACCAGGGCTCAGAACAGACTCCAGACAGTTGTTCTGAACACCTGTTATTGGGCCCCAAAGAATCCCATCTAGAGTAAGAAATAAGAAGAAACAGCACAACCTAAGTCACTGAGACAGAAATGAGCTGTGCGTATGGTGTAGGGAAACTGGGAAGTCAAGCGTAACCCAGATTGACTAACCAATAGAAGGGCAGCGGGAGAAAATGCCAATGGGGAAAATGGCAGCTAAAATAATGTAAGGTCATTTAACCAATACTATTGAGTTTAGATTCTACTCTACCAGTTGATAGAAAGTCATTGGGGAGATTTAAAAAAGTGAATGACATAATCCAATGTAAACTTTAAAAAATCATGCTAGAGGTTGTGAATATTTACTGTATGAGAGGAAAACCCGTATGCTTCCATGCTTGACGTCATAGTACCTGATCTCACTAATGGATTTCATATCAGTGCCCCAGTGACCTCCTATGACATTAACAGACTTTCCAAAGATCTTGTTGTTGTTGTTCATAGCTCAGTCCAAGATAGTTTTTTAGATCTGTTTCTTACGTAGTACTTTTAATTCATTTACCCTTTATCACCAGGTAGCAGGAAAGAGAATTGCTTTGATTCTGAGAAGAGAGGAGGATTGGTAGAATACCAAAAATGTTATCACTATAAGCTGGGCCTCAGAGTTTACAACTGAAATCAAATCACATAGCGCATTTGCTGTAGACTAGGAACCCTGACCACGTATTTTGTCTTCTATCAGACCCTCATCCTAGGCCACAAATAACCTCCACCTGTAACTTCCTACAGAAGATAAGCATCACTGTAAAGGGACAGCCTCCTTGTAAACAGAAATAGAGTAGGAATAAGCAGAAATAGCATTACCCAAGCAGGGTACTAGGAGTTTAAACAGTAGAACGATCAAATAATATGGCAGAACAGCAATGCCTAATACATTTTATGAAATAGAGGACAAGATTGAAACAATCTCCAGGGAACAAACAACACAAGAAATGACCTAGCAGATTTGAAAAAGGAACCAAATTGAACTGATAGTGTGGAAACACAATAATCAAAATTGAAACTCAAGGACAGACTTAGGAGATCAGCTAGAGTTGAACAGAAAATTGTTGAACTTTGACCAAGGTATAACATAATTATAAAATATAGACAAAGATAGAGCATAATGAGGGGGGTGATATGGGAAGAGTGACAAGCAGGATCAGAGTTCTAGGAGAAAAGAAAAACACCGAAACAGAGAAATGACTGCAAGTCATGGCAGTTCAAATGTTTTTCAATTCTGGTAAATGCATCAACTTACTCAATGAATACCCAGCAGGTTCTAAACAAATTCCTGAAACCCACCTTAGAACAAAAGGCTGACTACAATGGAAAGAACAGGTGAGTCAGACAATCACCCAGGGTACAGGAAGCCAACAAGGGCAACCTGGACTCTTGTTGTATGTTGCCTGTTTTCAAGAAGAGGGTGAAACAAAGTCATTTGGCGAAGAAGTATAGCTGGGTGAATTGTCAGCAGACATCCATTAAGGAAAATTCTAAAAGGCATACTTCTCAGATGAATGAAGTATTCTAAAACCAACGGTTGGAGAATTGAGAAGGCATAAAAGTATCAAATATAAACATTCTGGATAATTAAAAAATAAGCCTAAAATATAAATCTATCAAATAATAAAATAGTGACAGGATTTGTTTATATGGAACCAAAAGTAGTAAATTAGATATTATGTTACTCTTAAATCATATTTTAATCTTTAAGTATTAATACTAATTTCATGAAAGCTTACATTGAAATACATAGCAAAAAATATAATTTGAGTGAGGGATTAATTAAACTCCATTAAATACATATTCTAAAAGAAGAATTAGCAATATAGATTGAATTTATATATCAAAAAATAAATCACGCATGTTGTTATTGCAAATAGGATTTGCTAAAAGATTAAAATACAATGTGTAACAAAGTAGAAGAGTGAAAATTGAAATACTGAATAATAATCATATATACCCTAGATAAGAATACATAAAAATGAAAAACATTACAGATAGTACAGATAGGAAGAACAAAAAGATAACATTACTTCTACATAATTAAATGCTCCAGAGATTGTCAGAATGAATATAAAACATTCAACTAATTACTCCTTAAAAAGACATAGAATAAATAATCTCAAAATATCAATATAATAGAAGCATCACATAAAGAGACATATTAAGAGGCAAATAGAGTGAGAAATTATAAATTTAAAGCATATGCAAATATGTCAACTATTGTAAGTCAAGGAAAATAGCATATCATTATCTTTAATAATGCATATTACAATTTATTTATGTTATGTTGTAGATAATAGAATATAAGTAATTGTATGCTATAATGGTGATAGTGGTTATTCATAGTTTTAAAATAAAATGTTTCATCCTCCTAAACTTTGAAAGAGTTGATGTCATACCCCTAACCTCCTTTTCCATATCTAGAACAGGTGTGATTTTTTCCAGGGACCCACCCCCCAGGGAACTCAACTCTGGATAAAGTTCTGCACATTTTCTCCCATGGAGCTTTGCCAGCAGATCCTTGAGGGAAATGTAATTTCATAGCCTCAGTCTTATGGATCTGTCAACACCAACTTATGAGTGTCTTATTCAGGTTCTTCTTATTGTGGTCACACTTAGGGTCTCAACACTTCACACCACCTACTAGTATACCAGGTTATCAGAGGGGCCCGGGACTACTATGTTGGTAGAAGAGGGACTGGGAACCACCATATTATTGTCACGGTGTATCAGGTTATGCCAGCACCCCATACTTCTGAAATAAGGTAGAGGATGAAGGGTTCTTCTCTTTTGTCTGTAAAGGAGCTTACAGACAGTCTAGACACCTTGTGGTAAATTCATGTCCAATTAAAAGTAAAATGAGAAAATCCATTCTAATACTAACCAAGAGAACTCTGAAATTCCTGTTAACATAAGACCAAATGGATTTAAAGTCAAAAAGAATTTCTAACAAAAGAGAATTACTTTATAATGATCAAAGGTTAAATTCATCAAAAATCTATAACAATTATAATTTTTGGCATCTAATGACATCATTTTAAATATATGACACAATCAAGATTGAGAAACCTACAAGGAATAATGAAGAAATCTATAATTTTTGCAGGAGATTTTAGCCCTTGCTAGATCAGGTAGACAAAAAGTTAGCATGGATGGAAAGACTGAGTGTTTTAGTTAGCTCTCATAACACTGTAACTGAAAGACCTGACAAGAACAATGTTAGAGGAGGAAAATTTTATTTGGCTTATGGTTTCAGAGGTCTCGGTCCATAGATGACTGACTGTACTGTTGTGGGCCTGAGGTGTGGCAGAACTTCACTGTGGAAGGGTATGCAGGAGGAAAGCAGCTCAAGAATGTACAAAATAGAAACCTCAGAGCACACCCCCAGTGACTGACCTACTCCAGACATACCTACCTGCCTACAGCTACCAGCCCATTCAAATCCTATCAGTGGATTAATGCACTTATTAGGTTAAGGCTCCAATAACCTGATCCTTTCGCTTCTAAACATTTTTGCATTGTCTATAAGTTTTGGGGGGACACCTCTTATCTAAACCATGTCATTGTGCAACAGTATGCTAATAATAGGGGTTTAAAAATTCCATGAAACCTCAAAATGTACTTTTCCCATTATGAACTTGACATTCAACAAATGGTTTATATACTACATTATAAAGAAGAATTTCACATATCCGTGATTTATATGGCAACACTGTTTTAAAGGTGATATTTTCCTCATTTTCTTCCAGTCTCTCAACTCACACACACACACACCACACGCACTCACACACAGATATAAACCATTATCTTTTTCATCAAAGCCCCAAAAACAGTGGTTCTAAAAGAGAAAATTCCAAGCTGTTAAAAAGAGGGCAATGTTTTGGAATATACCCAATCAAAAAAAGAAAAAAATAGGAATTGCTCATCTCTTCTCTTATTCAAACCACTTATATTTTTTGTTGATGAATCTCCTCTACCTAAAATAACTACTAGAAAAAATCATAAAGAGTCTATGCTATGCTAAAATCTAAGATAAAGTAGTAAGAGACATCATAGAGTTCTAAAAGTTCATTTATTATTCACTTCAGCTGTTGGAAACCCAGCTGTGATCTTGCTAATTCTCTAAGACCATTGCCCCAGGCCCTTATAGCATCCCTGAAAACCCTCCTACAACCACACTGCACATCCAGTGCTGCCTCCAACCTCCAACAGTTTCATTTTAAAGATTCTAGTGATTTTAAAATTGCTTCTATTAGAGAGGGAGTAATTGGTAAAATTCCCTAAGGGAAGTGGCTGGGAAAAAACTGTCACTGGTAATAGCAGGGAATTTCACAAAACTGCCAATGAATTTTGTGATTGATGGAACTGAGATGCAGGTGAAGCTTAATCTCTAAGGATAAAAACAGAGTGAAAACGATCTACAATGCTCCAGCATGCACACATGTGCACACATCAAAGCAAAAGACATACAAGCATTTCTCTGCTTTATAAGTAATAAATCACATTAGGTAGATTAAATCAGTTTCTAGCATCATGATCCCAACACCTATGTGGGAATCATGTATTGTATTCCAGTTCCTTCTTTGTGCCTATCATTAAACATGACTTATGGCAGAATTACTACACCTAACTATCAACATGATGGAAAGAAAGGAGTTCTTAAGATATTAGTAGCAAAAATATGAACATTATCAAAGACAAAGAATAAAAATTGGGGGATGAACCGCATGCCTCAACAAAAACTGGATGTACATTGTAAGCATTCTAACAACTTTAAAATACAGGCATTCGTACATAACCAATATATTAGCTGGAGCAAAACCTATAGTAAATTTTGAATTGAATTAGCATTTTGTATCAAATATCTAATAACAAAGAGATAGAATCCTTTTCAAAATTTAATTTATTATTTTCTTAATAAAACCCTTTTAAAATCAGTGATAGAACATTATTAATTTTACTCTTCTTGCCTTATATCTTGTATTTTTTTACAAAAGCAATATACAACTGTATTACAACAGTACATTAGTTTTAATTTTTTATTATAAAATACCCTGAGAGTAAATAACTTCATTTTCTGCTTAGATTCCACAAATAATACTAACATTAACAGAGTACAATAACAGAGCTTTGTTCCTGATATATGGTAGATCTTCAAGTAACATATTTTAATTGAATTTCATTTTTTATAGTGGAAGTAAAACGCATAATGTTTAGACGATTATTGTAACTGTTTTATCCCAGAGATTCAGTCTTTTTTAAAATTATTTATTTATTTTGATTCATTGTAAACAACTGGGGTACAACTTGTTTCTCTGGTTGTACATGAAGTAGAGTCATACCATTTGTGTAATCATACATGTACATAGGGTAATGATGTTTTTCTCACTCTTGACTCCTTTAAAATCACTTCTTGCTCTCCCCCTTGTTTCCAAGCTTTGTTGGCAATAGCTTAATTGCACCACTTTGAAGTATAGCCCTAATAAGAAGCAAATCTTGAATAACAAATGTGACTTCCCAAGTTGATATTTCATACTTAATTGTCATTTTTTTAAAGTAATTCTGAAGACTGTAAATGAACCATTTCCCTTAAGTAAAACCAAAAGGGAAATTCCTTTAGAATCCTACTGTTATGTTTTTTTATGTAAGGGCATTTTTGTTCACTTATTCTTTATTTTTATTTAGTGTGATTACCCTATTTTTGCTCACTCTCTTCCATTTTCCTTCTCTTGGAAGTTTATGTAGACACATCTAGGCTGGAGACCAAAACTCCTGAGTTCCTGACGAGCACCACAGTTGTGCCGATGCCCTGTGATTCCTCTCTAGCTGTGTCCTTGCCTTGAGTGCGCACATTACAAACAAAAATGAGGACTGGACTGGTGAATCTTCTTTCCTTATTTTCCCAATTTTTTTTCCTAAGGATCTTAATGCTGGGAATGTTGTGTACCTCTAGAAAATATGTATTGAGTAATTACACTATGTAAAAATGAAAACAAACAAATATCAATCACATTAAAATAGGTTACATTAATAATACTATGATGTTCAAGGTTTTATAAACCCCATAGATTCAGAAAGGGAATACTGCATAAACATATTTGTAGAAAAGTAAAAGAAACAAATCTGAATACTTCTGTTAAAGATGAGGAAATTAGCTCTTCTGGGTCTCTTATTTTTCCAAATGAATTTCATGATTGCTTGCTCTATTTCTGTGAGGTAGTCATTGGGATTTTAATTGGAATTGCATTGAATCTGTATAGCACTTTTGGTAGAATGGCCATTTTGACAATACTGATTCTGCCTATCCAAGGACATGGGAGATCTTTTCATCTTCTACAGTTTTCTTTAATTTCTTTGTTTAGTGTTCTGTAGTTCTTATTGTAGAGGTCTTTTACCTCTATTGTTAGATTGATTCCCAAATATTTTATTGTTTTTTGAGGCTATTATGAATGGGGTAACTTTCCTAAATTCTCTTTCTGAAGATCCATCACTTATGAATAAAAATGTATTAGATTTATGAGCATAGATTTTATGTCCTTCTACTTTACTGAATTCATTTATGAGTTCTAGAAGTTTTCTGGTGGAATTTCCTGGTTCCTCTAAATATAGAATCATATCATCAGCAAATAGGGATAGTTTGAGTTCTTCTTTTCCTACTCTCATCCCTTTAATTTCTATGGTCTGTCTAATTGCTCTGGCTAGAGTTTCGAGGACAATGTTGAATAGAAGTAGTGAAAGAGGGCATCCCTGCCTTGTTCCAGTTTTTAGGGGGAATGCTTTCAGTTTTTCACCATTTAGAATGATATTGGCCATGGGCTTAGCATAGATAGCCTTTACAATGTTGAGTAATGTTCCCACTATCCCTGTTTTTTCTAGGGTTTTGAGCATGAAGGGATGCTGTATTTTATCAAATGCTTTTTCTGCATTTATCAAAATAACCATGTGATTCTTGACTTTAAGTCTGTTGATATGCTGAATGACATTTATTGATTCACAGATGTTGGACCAAACTTGCATCCCTGGACTAAAACCCACTTGATCGTGGTGCACTACTTTTTAAATATGTTTTTGTATGCAATTTGCTAAAATTTTGTTGAGAATTTTTGCATGAATGTTCATTAAGGATATTGGTCTGAAATTTTCTTTCCTCAGTGTGTCTCTGTCGGTTTAGGTATCAGGCAATATTGGCATCATAGAATGAGTTTGGAAGGGTTCCCTCCTCTTCTATTTCATGGAATACTTTGAGGAGTATTGGAATAAGCTCTTCTTTAAAGGTTTTGTAGAACTCGGCTTTTGATGACTTCTTCTATTTCATTGCTTGCAATCGATTTATTTGAACTGTGTATGTCCTCCTGATTCAGTTTGGGTGAATCATATGTCTCTAGAAACCTGTTGATGTCTTTGAGATTTTCTATTTTGTTGGAATATAGATTTTCAAAATAGTTTCTAATTATGTTTTGTATTTCACTAGTGTCTGTCGTGATATTTCCTTTTTCATCCCGAATTTTAGTAATTTGAGTTTTCTCTCTCCCTCTCTTTGTAGTGTGGCTAAGGGTTTATCAAATTTGTTTATTTTTCAAAGAGCCAACTTTTTATTTTGTCAATTTTTTGATTGAGCAGTAAGAGTAAAGAAGGGGGTATCACAATATCAGAACTTCAACTATACTACAGAGCAATAGTAACATAAATGGCATGGTATTGGCACCAAAATAGGTAGATCAGTGGTACAGAATAAAGGACACAGACACAAACCCAAATAAATACAGTTGTCTCATACTAGACAAAGGTGCCAAAACATACAATGGAGAAAAGATAGTCTGTTCAACAAATGGTGCTGGGAAAACTGGAAATACATATACAACAGAATGAAAATAAACCCCTATCTCTCACCCTGCACAAAACTCAACTCAAAATGAATCAAGGATCTTGGAGTCAGACCAGAGACCCTGCACCTTTTAGAAGAAAAGGTAGGTCCAAATCTTCATCATGTTGGCTTAGGATCAGATTTCCTTAACAGACTACCAAAGCACAAGAAATAAAAGCACAAATCAATAATTGGGATAGATTCAAACTAAAAAGATTTTTCTCAGCAAAGGAAACTATCAGCAATGTGAAGAGAGAGACTACAGAATGGAAGAAAATCTTTGCCACTCATACTTCAGATAGAGCACTAATCTCCAGTATATATAATGAATTAAAAAAACTCTACACCAAGAATACAAATATCCCAATCAACAAATGGGCTAAGGAAATGAACAGACACTTCACAGAAGATCTACAAGCAATCAACAGACATATGAAAAAATGTTCAACATCTCTAGTAATAAGAGAAATGCAAATCAAAACTACCCTAAGATTCCATCTCACCCCGATTAGAATGGCGATTATCAAGAATACAGGCAACAATATGTGTTGTTGAGGATGTGTGGAAAAAGGTACACTCATACCTTGCTGATGGGGTTGCAAATTAGTGCAGCCACTCTGGAAAACAGTGTGGAGATTCCTTAGAAAACTTGGAATGGAACCACCATTTGACCCAACTCTCCCACTCTTTGGCCTGTACCCAAAGGACTTAAAATCAGATATTACAGTGATGCAACAACATCAATGTTTGTAGCTGCTCAATTCACAATAGCCAGATTGTGGAACCAACCCAGATGCCCTTCAATAAATGAATGGACAAAGAAACGATGGTATATATACACAATGGAATATTACTCAGTCATAAAGAATAATAAAATTATGGCATTTTCAGGCAAATGGATGAAGTTGGAGAATATCATGCTAAGTGAGATAAACCTATCCCAAAAAACCAAAGGACGAATGATCTTGCTGATAAGCAGTTGATGATACATAATGGGTGGTGGGAGGGGGTCAAGAATGGAGGAAGGATGGACTCCACAGAGAAAAAAGACGGGTGGGAGAGGTGGGGTGAAGGAAAAATATCAGAATGAGTCAAACATCATTACCCTATGTAAATGTATGATTACACAAATGGTATGACTCTACTTCATGTACAACCAGAGAAACAAGTTGTACCCCATTTATTTACAATAAAAAACAAAGAAAAAAAATTAGGAAATTACCATAGCATAGGTGGGCTTCTGAGAATCATGTAAGATTCAATTTCTTTTTTTTAATTATTTTTTTTATTTTTACAGACTGCATTTTGATTCATTGTACACAAATGGGGTACATCTTTTCATTTCTATGGTTGTGCACAATGTAGATTCATACCATTGTGCAATCATACATGTAGATAGGGTAAGGATGTCTGTCTCATTCTTGGGTACTTATCACATAAGTGCATTTTCTTTGTGAAAAAAATAATTTAACCAATTGTAGAAGTATAAGGCTCTGCTCAAAACACACAAAGCCTTCCAGAGAAAGTTTCATGGGAAGAAAATTATTAGAAGTAATGGAGATCCTGACAAATCAATTTGGAAAGAATAATAAAATTGGGAAAAATTCCAAGAATGATTAAGGAAAAGGTACAAATGAGCAATGGTAATCAAAAGCATATCACTATGTGCCATATATTTATACATATATATTTATACATACATAAACAACATGAAAACTTTTATATTCCTAATTTCAGTTTCCTGACAAAATTATCTTCTTTGTAAAATGATGTTTTAAATGAAAAACTATAAATGATCTGAATAATCTATTATCTGTAACATAAATCTGTTATTAAAACTTCCAAAGAATTAGTGTTTCCTCTGGTGTTACTGCATGTTCTTCTGTGTTGTGATTACTGGGGCATACATTAGTATAATTTATGAACTTATGTCCTAAGAGTATTTCTTCTGTGATGTATGTTAATAGTGTCATAGAGAGCCTAGACTCAAGATGGTTCAAAGAAAAGTTTACTGGCAATATAGAGAATTATAAAAGTCAATCTTAGAAAAGAGAAGAAAATTCCCTTAGGGGATAGAATGGAGAAGTTGATAAGATTTGAGAGGTAAATTTGCAGAAGATTTTAAAGAGAAATATGAAGAAAGAAATTTTAATTTCCCAAAGGAACAAATAAAATTTAGTTAGTATAATAATGCCTAGTAATGTAACCCTATATTTTGAAGTTATTCTTCAATGACTATAAATATCATTTAAAGAGTGTTAAATAATGGTATTTATTTGAATTCAAGAAATAAAACTAATTTTTCAGGTTAGTTTCAAAGTAGAATAACGAGATACATATTCAGTATACAACTAGGCACTTTAGGAAGCTGAATTATTTTGCTTTGGCTACTGGGATACTTCTTGCTAAATGTATAGTTCAACAACATTTATTTTAAATAACAAATGTCATCATTTTGCAAAAGTTCTCACATTCTTTGGAGTCAAATACTCAACTTGAAATCCTAGTTTCAACAACTTCATTATGTGCAAAAGAAGGTACATTTGATGAATGAGGTAAATCCTATGGCACATGAGAAAGCATACAAATCAGGAAAAATCAAATTTAAGTAATTAGGTTTCTTTGTAGTCACTGATATTTTAGTGACCATCACTTGCCAAAAGCTTCTGTTAGATTTGTTGATTTAGTTATACTAATGATTTTTAGTCAATAGCTGAATAGCTAGGTACTTAATAGAACAAGTATAAAGAGAGGTTTGCATATTTGAAAAGAAATAAAAGTAAATGACTAATTTCCAGTAATTACAATTAATTCCATATTTATAACAGAAAATCTAGAATAAAGACCACATTTTATTGCATTATGAACAAGAATTTTTTTGTATATTTAGATACTATTTCCTGTTGTAAAAACATCAAGAAAAACACTTTTCTTTCTATTCAATACAATGTAATAGGATGCATTTGACATCAACGTTCCATTACTTACTATAGGTGTCATTTCAATAGTACATAACAAAGTTCTGACACATAAATGGTAGATTATCACTTAATCTTAGCAGAAAGCCAAAGATATTTTTTAAAAAAGATGTGTTACAGCCAAAATAATATATTCTTAAGAGGGGCAATATGTGTTTGGTTCTTTCATCTTTAGAATCAGAAATTTTCAATGCCATTTGTTCAAGCCTGTCCTACTGAACATAGCTATTTATTTCCCTATTCCTTTCTCAAGAAAACAAGAGAACTGAATATGGACAAAACCTGGTGGCACCTTCATTATAATATAATCTTGGGCTGTATTCTATGAGATCATTTAGTTTTTATTCACAATTTTATAGATTTCTTCAGAATCTTTGGTATCTTTCTGCCCCACTCACTGTTTCCTTCTGCTTCTTATAGGACATGAAATGACCCTCTGCTTTCAGGATGGGGCTTTGTAATAGATGCAATGTAATGTCTGGAACGGTTATGTTGAGCTCCTTGGACCCTCTCCTCAAGCAAACAACCATGGCAAATAAAAATTTTAAAACTATCCAACTATTTGAAATTTCTTGGATTGTCATAATGGTATATACTAAACCAATGAAGATTTATTTAAGAAAATCAACTGGATCTTGATACCAACAATTTGAGTTACAAATCCACCCACCTACCCCTGTGTCGGTCATGAGGGAACTTCTACATCAAATTCCTTCAACCAAGAAGATGTGAATTTCTCAACTCCTAACCTAGGGGTATGAATGGAAAACCCACCAACTTTTCTCAACTCCTTAGCTCCATGTTGTAGATATATTCCAGGCAAGAGCATGTAAGTGGTAATGGGTCCTCTTATTTTATCCTGCTTAGTGTAAAAGTTGTATTCCAGGCATAACAGGCTGAAAACACTGTACTACAATTGCACTGCCTTTGACATAGGGTGGAGATTCCATGATAGGAGAGGAAGAATGAAAATACTAGAAACTGATACCTTCAACCAATGCCCTGCCTGCAGCACAGGAATATCACTTCAAGAGAGTCAGGTTATTCTTCCTGCCCCTAGCCCCAGAGAAGATGTGAAATATTCTACCCAAAAGATGAAGACAGAGAATGCAAACTTTGTTTTCCTAAGAGAAAAGAATTTATTTAGAAGGAATATAAGTGATTTTAATTTGAAACGTACTTTTGAATATAATGAGATTTTCATCATGAGCAATTAAGAGAAGAATGTTAGTTTTATGATGGCAACAAATAAAATGATGAATCAGACAGAAGTTTAACAGACAAACCAGAAACTACATAACTAAATGGAATTTTCCTGGGGTCAGAATAACCTTCATATATTGTCTTAAATTATAATCCTATCAAAGATCCTAAATTTATGCTCCAGAACATGCTTAAAAACAATAGTGCTATCTTTTGACAAGTAGCAGAATCTAGTGACTGAGTATGATATGCCTGAAGGCAAGCAGTTAGAAAAATAACACAGCAAACAAGGAAAAGGCAGTACATTATAGCTCACCAAATCTACTGCTGTTCCCGAGGGGTGAGGAAGAAGAAGAACAATACCGTCATTCAGGACTCAACTCTCTGAAAAGCAGACTGTCACCTAAGAGGATAGATCACTATACACACACAAAAAAATAAGACCAAGGATGGGGTAAAAATCATTCTCCAGAGATTCTACATATATAATCTAGAATTCCAGTTCTCAACCGAAAATCATGAGGCATGCAATGAAGTAGGAAATTGTAACTCATATACATGCACATAAGCAGGCAACAGAAATTGCCCTTAAGAGACCCAAATGACTTAGTTACCTAAGTATTCAAAGCAGCATTACAAATCCTGCCTAAAAAGGAATGTATGATAATTGTGACTCATGACTAAAAAATATCAATAGAGAATAGAAATTATAAAAATAAAAAGTAGAAATTCTGAAGTTGAAAAACACAAAATGAAAATTTTCAACTATCAATGTGAAAAATATAGTAGAGGACATCAGCATATGTGTGCTACAAGAGTGAAGAACCAGTGACCTTGAAACCAGAGTAATAGAGATAATTCAATCTGAAGAATATAGAGGGAAAATATACAAAAATGGACAGATATTAAGAGAAAATGTGGAATACCAGTAAGTGCATGAATATACACTTAATTATGGCATAAGGTGAAGAAAGGAAAGGAAAACTATTTAAAGTATAATGGCTGAAAACTTCCCAGATTTGCTAGAAAACATTAATCTATGTACTTAAGAGGTTCAATGAACTCCAATAGGATAAATGGAAAGAGAATCATGCCCAGAAACATTATAACTAAAATATAGAAAGACAAAGGGAAAATGTTGAAAACAACAGGGGAAAACAAAAAAACTCTTCATTTTCATGAAAACAACAGGATTAACATCTGACTTCTCTTCAGAAATAGTGGAAGTCAGAAGGTGATGGTAGATATATTAAAAATGCTAAAAGAAAAATACTCATCCAAGAAAATCTATATCCAACAAAACCATCTTTCAAAGATTAAAGGAAAAAATTCCAAAAAAGTAAAAAGTTAATTCTTTTTTCTGGTAAACATTATAAATATTAAAGAAGGTTCTTCAGGTGAAGGTAAATAATAACCAGAGAGCAATTCTCATGTGTGCATGCATGTGTGTACACACACACACACACACACACACACACACACACACACACAGGCACTGTAAAAGGTAATTATTTTAGTTTCCTAGTGCTGCTGCAACAAATTACCACAGACTTGGATTAAATCAATATGCATTTACTATCTTATGTTTCTGGAAGTCAAAAATACAAACTGGATATTAATGTACTAGAATCTTGGCAGGTCTCAGTTCAAGGTGATTTCTAAAACAAAAGAAATTCCAGTGTTTTCTTTCTCTACCTTTCCCCTTTCCCCTTTTTAAGGTAGATTTCTTTTTGAGGTTTAGACTTAAAATCTCAATAGTGAATATTTATCCCACCATCATTCATTTCATTTCACCAGTCCAATCTGTCATTAATTAACTAATGAACATCCTTAGCTACCTTCTTTTCAAATAACTATTGATTCACTTAAGTCACTAAGTAAAACCCTAAATTCTATAACTCAATTTATTCTCATCTTATTTCTGCCACAAACTAGGGGTATACAAACCTATGCTTCTTCGATTTATTCTGATGTTCCACACACAGTATTTTCATTTTTTAGATTCCTTTTTAGTTTGTCCTAATTGGTTATACATAACTGTAGAATGCATTTTTATACATTATACACAAATGGAGCAAAATTTCTCATTCCTCTGACTGTACATAGTGCAGAGTCACACCAGTAGTGTAATCATACATGTATATAGGGTAATAATATTTGTCTCATTCTGCCATCCTTCCCATCCCACTACCCAACCCCTCCTCTTACTCCACTCTGCATAATCCAAAGTTCCTTTATTCTTCCCTACTCACCCCCCACTATGGATCAACATCCATTTATCAGACACATTCAACCTTTGGTTTTTTTGGGATTGTCTTATATCACTTAGAAGGATAGTCTCTAGTTCCATCTGTTTACCTGAAAATGCCATAATTTGATTCTTCTTTACAGCTGAGTAATATTCCAATGTGTATATGTACCACATTTTCTTTAGGCATTCATCTGTTGAAGGGCATCTAGGTTGGTTTCATAGTTTAGCTATTGTGAATTGAGCTGCTATAAACATTGATGTGGCTTTTTTACTGTAGTGTGCTGATTTTAAGTCCTTTGAGTATAAACTGAATAGTGAGATAATTGGGGCAAATGGCGGTTAAATTCTAAGTTTCTTAAGGAATCTCTATACTGCTTTTGATAATGCAATCCAATCTGCAGTTCCATCAGCAATGTATGAGTGTATCTTTTTCCCCACATCCTTGCCAACATTTATTATTATTTTATTATTGATAATTACCATTCTGTCTGGAGTGAGATAAAGTCTTAGGGTAGTTTTGATTTGCATTTCTCTAACTGCAAGAGATAATGAACAGTTTTTAAATGTTCATTGATCCATTATACTTCTTCTGTGAAGTGTCTGTTCAGTTCCTTAGCTCATTTATTGATCGAGTTATTATTATTATTATTTTTTTGTTAGTTTTTTGACTTCCTTCTATAGCGTGGAAATTACTGCTCTAATTGAGGTGCATGTGGTAAAGGTTTTCGCCCATTCACTAGACTCTCTCTTCACATTATTGATTGTTTACTTTTCTGAGAAGAAACATTTTAGTTTAAATCCATCCCATTTATTGATTTTTTAATTTTACTTTTTGTACCTTAGGATTCTTGTTAAGGAAGTCAGATTCTAAAGTGATATGATGAGGATTTGGGCCTACTTTTTCTTCTATTAGGTACATGGTCTCTGTTCTAGTGCCTAAGTCTTTGATCCACTTGAGTTGATTATTGTGCAGAGTGAGAGAAAGAGGTTTAGTTTCATTTTGTTGCACATGTATTTCCAGGTTTCCCAGCACCATTTGTTGAAGAGGCTATCTTTTCTCCAATGTATGTTTTAGGCACCTTTGTCTAGTTTGAGATAACTCTATCTATTGTCTCTGTGTCTTCTATTTTGTACCATTGGTCTACATGTCTATTTTGGTGCCAATACAATTCCATTTTCATTACTATTGCTCTGTAGCATAGTTTAAGGTCATATTGTGGTGTCTCCTGCTTCACTCTTCTTGCTAAGGATTGTCTTGGCTATTCTGGGTCTCTTATTTTTTTCCTTACTTTTTGAAATGAATTTTATGATTGCTTTTTCTAGTTCTGTGAAGAATGTCATTGGGATTTTAATAGGAATTGAATCTGTATAATGCTTTGGTATATGGCCATTTTGAGAATATTAATTCTGCCTATCCAAGAGCCTGACAGATCTTTCTAACTTCTAAGTTCTTCAATTTCTTTCTTCAGTGTTCTGCAGTTTCATTGTACAGGTCTTTCACCTCTTTTGTTGGATTGACTCCCAAATTTTTTTTTGTTGTTGTTGTTTTTTTTTTTTTTTAGGCTATTGCGAGTGGGGTAATTTTCCTAATTTCTCTTTCAGTAGATTCATCACTTATGTATAGAAATGCATTTGATTTATGGGTATTGGTCTTATATCCTGCTACTTTGTTGAATTCATTTATGGGTCCTAGAAGTTTTCTGGTGGAATTTTATGGAACCTCTAACTATAGAATCATGTCATTGGCAAATAGTGATAGTTTGAGTTCTTCTTTTCTTATTTGTATCCCTTGAATTTCTTCTAAGCTTCAAGGACTATGTTGAATAGAAGTGGTGAAAAAGGGCATCCCTGTCTTATTCCAGTTTTTAGATGAAATACTTTCAATTTTTCTCCATTTAGAAAAATTTTGGCCTTGGGCTTGATATAGATAGCTTTTACAATGTTGAGGTATGTTCTTACTATCCCTAGTTTTTCTAGTGTTTTGTATATGAATAGGATACTGTGTTTTATAAAATGCTTTTTCTGCATCTATTGAAATAATCATATGATTCTTAACTTTAAGTGTACTGATGTGGTAAATTACATTTATTGGTTTCTGTATGTTGAACCAATCTTGAATCACTGGGATGACCCCAGTTATAATTTTGTACACTTGGGGTCCTGTAAACCTCTTGTAGATAATTTTCATTCTTTAGATTTGGGAATTATGTTATTGAAAAGATTGTGCATTCCTTTGATTTGTATCTCCACACCTTCATCTATTCCAATGAATCTTAAATTTGCTCTTTTTATGTTATCTCATATTTCTTGGAAATTTTGTTCATGTTTTCTCATCATCTTCTCTGTGAGTTTGACTTTATTTTCTAGAGTTTATATTGTGTCTTCATTGTCTGAGATTCTGTCTTCCTAGTGGTCTACTCTGTTGTTGATACTTCCCATTGAATTTTTAGTTTGGTTTATTATTTCCTTCACTTCAAGAATTTCTGCTTGATTGTTTTTCATAATCTCTCTCTTTACTAAAGTGATCTTTTACTTTCTGTATTTTCTCTCAGATACCATCTTTTATTTTGAAGGTCGATCTAAATATGTATTTCCTAAACTCCTCTGACATTTCCTCTACCATGTTGTCTATGGATTCTATTGTTGGAATACCTAGGTTTGTTCCATTGTTTTTTCATGTTGTCTGTGTGAATCCTTATTTAGTGGTATGAATCTAAGGCAGTACAGATTATACCCTGTAGTCTTATAGTGTCCCTGAAGGCTTCAAGTACCTCACCATTAAGGGGAGACCAATATTAACAGCACCCAATGTAAACAATATACAACCCTAAACCAAATGGCTTCTATTAAGGCATCTACTGTTTTGTCACAATAAACAGAAATGAAGTGTTCAGTTATTATCTACAATATAAGCAGTATTATCTACAATATAATCAATATTGTTTATATTGTTAAGGGTTTACCATTTCAAATGATGGACAATGAGGGAACAGAAATAAGGTAAGATGTGATGTTTATTAGGGAGGAGAGAAGATTGAGGTAAAAATTTATAGTAAAAGTGAGGGAGGAATTAATGTACGTTGGTTGTCATTATGAGAGAAGTGAGAAAGAGAATCCAGGGAGACAGATAGGTGAGAGAAAAAATACATAGTTTTTTTTTAAGTAAAAACATAAGAATACACAACAAACACACCACTCTAACCACTGGATAGATCCTCCAAACAAAAACTGAACAAAGAAACATTAGAACTAAATAATACAATCAATGATATAGACTTAATGGATATTTACAGAGTATTTCATCAATCATTAAGCAAATATACTTTCTTCTCAGCAGCTCATGGATTCTTCTCCAAAATAGACCATATGCTATGCCTAAAAGAAGCCATTAGTAAATACAAAGTAATAGAGATCCTACCCTGTATCCTATCAGACCATAATGGAATGCAATTCAAATCAATTAAACTTTAATGCAATTAAAGTTATCAATGATAAAATAACAAACAAAAACTACTCATACACCTGGAGACTAAATAATATGCTACTGAGTGATGCAATGATAACAGAAAACATCATGGAAGAAATAAAAAAGTTCTTAGAGGTAAATGAGAACAATGACACAACATATCAAAATCTCTGGGACACACTGAAACCAGTACTAAGAGGAAAGTTCATTGCATTGAGTTCATACATTAAAAAAATAAAAAGTCAACAACTCATGACCTAATATTACATCTCAAAGTCCTAGAAAAAGAAGAACATATCAGCACCAAAATAGTAGAAGACAGGAAATAATTAAAATCAGAGTTGAAATCAATGGAATTGAAACAAGAGAAACAATTCAAAAAATTGGCAAAACAAAAAGTTGGTTCTTTGAAAAAGTAAACAAAATTGATAAACCCCTAGCCACACTAATGAAGAAAAGGAGAAAGAAAACTCAAATTACTAGAATTTGTGATGAAAAAAAGATCACCACAAACACCATTGAAATACATAACACAATTAGAAACTACTTTGAAAATGTATATTCCAACAAAATAGAAAATATCAAAGACATTGACAAATTTTTAGAGACATATGATCCTCCCAAGCTGAATCAGGAAGACATCACAAACTAAACAGATCAATTTCAAGCACCAAAATAGAAGAAGCCACCAAAAGCCTACCAACCAAGGAAAGCCCAGGACCAGATGGATTCTCAGCCAAATTCTACAAGACCTTTAAAGAAGAACTAATACCAATATTTCTCAAAGTATTCCAGGAAATAGAAAAGAAGGGAACCCATCCAAGTTCATTCTATGAGGCTAGTATCACTCTGATACAAAACCAGACAAAGACACATCAAGGAAAGAAAACTTTAGACCTGATGAACATAGATGCAAAAATATTTAACAAAATACTGGCAAATCACATACAAAAATATATTAAAAAGATAGTGCATGATGATCAAGTGAGGTTTATACCAGGGATGCAAGGTTGGTTCAACATCTGGAAATCAATAAATGTAATTCATCACATAAATAGTCTTAAAGTTGAGAATCACATAATTATTCCAATAGATGCTGAGAAAGCTTTTGATAAAACACAGTACCCCTTCATGCTAAAAACACTAGAAAAAATAGGAATGGTAGGAACATATCTCAACATTGTAAAGGCTATCTATGCTAGGCCTACAGCCAACATCATTCTTAATGGAGAAAAACTGAAAGCATTCCCTCTAAAAACTGGAGCAAGACAGGGATGCCCTCTTTCACCACTTCTATTCAACCTTGTCCTTGAAACACTTGCCAGAGCAATTAGACAGACCAAAGAAATAAAAGGGATACGATAGGAAAAGAAGAACTAAAAATGTCACTATTTGCTGATGACATGATCCTATATTTAGAAGATTCAAAAAACTCCACTAGAAAACTTCTAGAACTAATAAATGAATTCAGCAAAGTAGCAGGATATAAAATCAATATGCATAAAACTAATGCATTTCTATTCATAAATGATGAATCCTCTGAAGGAGAAATTAGGAAAACCACTCCATTCACAGTAGCCTCAAAAAAGTAAATAAATAAAATACTTAGGAATTAATCTAACAAAAGAGTTGAAAAATGTCTACAATGAAAACTATAGAACATTAAAGAAAGAAATTGAAGATAATCTTCAAAGATGGAAATATCTCCCATGTTCTTGGATAGTCAGAATTAACATTGTCAAAATAGCCATTCTACCTAAGGTGCTACACAGATTCAATACAATTCCAATTAAAATCCCAATGACATTCCTCATAGAAATAGAGAAAGCAATCATGAACTTTATCTGGAAGAACAAGAGACCTCCAATAGTCAAAACAATCCTGAGTAGAAAAAGTGAAACAGGAGATATCATAATACCAGACCTTCAACTATACTACAGAGCAATAGTAACAAAACCAGCATGGTATTGGCACCAAAATAGACAGGCAGACCAATGGTACAGAATAGAAGACACAGAGACAAAACCACATAAATACAGTTACCTCATACTAGACAAAGCAGCTAAAAACATACAATGGAGAAAAGATAGCCTGTTCAACAAATGGTGCTAGCAAAACTGGAAATCCATATGCAGTATAATGAAATCAAATCTCTGTCTCTCACCCTGCACAAAACTTAACTCAAAATGGATCAAGGACTTAGGAATGAGACCAGAGACCCTGCACCGAATAGAAGACAAAGTAGGCCTGAATCTTCATCATGTTGGCTTAGAATCAGACTTCCTCAATAAGACGCCCAAAGCACAAGAAATCAAAGCAAGAATCAACAAATGGGATGGACTCAAAGTAAAAAGCTTTTCCTCCGCAAAGGATACAATCAAGAATGTGAAGAGAGAGCCTATAGAGTGGGAGAAAATCTTTTCCACACACACTTCAGGTAGCACAATTATCTCCAAAATTTATAAAGAACTTACAAACCTTTACACCAAAAATACAAAGAACCCAATCAATAAATGGGCCAAGGAACTGGACAGACACTTTACAGAAGAAGACGTACAGGCAATTAATAAATATATGAAAAAGTGCTCAACATCTCTACTAATTAGAGAAATGCAAATTAAAACAACCCTAAGACTTCATCTTACTTCAATTAGAATGGCTATTATCAAGAGCAATAATAGAGGTTGACATGGATGTGGGGGAAAAAGGCACACTTTTAGATTGCTGGTGGAGTTGCAAATTGGTGCAGCCACGCTGGAAAGCAGTGTGGAGAATCCTCAGAAAACTTGGAATGGACCTATCTTTTGACCCAGTTATCCCACTCCTCAGTTTATACCCAAAGGACTTAAAATCAGCATACTACAGTAACACAGCCACATCAATGTTTATAGCATCTCAGTTCACAATAGCTAGATTGTGGAACCAACATAGATGCCCTCAGCAGATGAATGGATAAAGAAACTGTGGTATATATACACAATGGAATATTATTCAGCCATAAAGAATAATATTATGGCATTTTCAAATAAATTGATGGCATTGGAGAATATCATGCTCAGTGAAATAATCCAGTCCCAAAAAATCAAAGGCCAAATGTTTTCCCTGAAAAGTGGAGAATGATATATAATGGGAGTGGGAGGGGAGGGCAAGAAGAATGGGGGAACATTAGTTTATGTAGTAGGCCATGAGAGGGAGGTGGGTATAAACAATGGTGGAATGAGGCAGACATCATTACCCTATGTACATTTATGATTACACGAATGGTATGAATCTACATCGTGTACTTCATAGAAATGAAATGATGTACCCCATTTGTGTACAGTGAATCAAAATGCAGTCTGTAAAAAATTAAAAGATAAATAAAAAAAAGAATAAACCCTTCAAGGGAACAAAAAAATAATACACAACAAAACTATCATACACTGTTCAGACATTTCATTCCTCAACATATTGATGCATGAAAAATATTTGGATTCAAAGATGGTAGAGGTGTGAGAGAGAGGACAAAAAAATGGAACGTCTCAATGGAAAATTGAATGATTGCTTCTGTTGGGTTTCAAAAATTTTCTTAGCTTCCCTTCTCCACTGATAGATGGGATTGTCTGAAGTTTGATTTCAGCTCCAATTTAGGTGCTGACTGGTGGGGTGGGTAAGCCAATAACAAGATGTCTTCATATCCTCTTCTAGTCTTCCCACACATTGTAACCGGCCCCTCCCCTCCTTCCACACTTCAGTATTCACTGAGCTGGAGAGAGCCCAGTTTTCTCTAGTTTCTTCAACCTGTGCTTCCCCCAGGGGCTTGCCCCTAGTCTCTGGCTTTCCACAGGCTTGCCAGACCCAGACTGGCAAACCCAGCTGCAATCTTATGGACCTGGGCTTCAGCTTCCCCAGGCCCCGCCTTGCTGCTGTCACAAGATCTCAATGCCCTTTCAACTTGCAGATAGACCACCAGAGATGTGCTCAAGCAAAGGAGCAACCCTGCTGAGAGACAATCAGATGGTAGTCACTACCCCATGGAGCAGAAAGACCTCAGGTGCAGTCAGACCTGCAGATATCCCAATATATCTCCAGGCCCTGATTTGTGTCCCCAGAACGAAGTGGTTGTGCCCAGGGATAGTTGCAGTGGTGGCGGAAAACCTGCAGGTCCTAACTGGTGTCCCAAGATGGCAACAGCCACGTGTAACCAAACCTGTGGGTACTGTGACAGTGGACATCCAGACAACAGCAGGCAGCAGGAAGTCTGCTGCTGGTGTGCAGGCGGTCTGCAGGTGGTCTGCAGGCTAATGGTGGACTATCCATGGGTGGACATCCAGTGGTGTTCCATGGGTAAGCGAAAGGTGGGCAATGGGCAGACCAGAGGTGAGCAAACAGGCAAATGGTGGTTGATAGTTGGTGGTCAGAGATTGATCTGCACTCAAAAGGAAAGTGATATTTTGTAGATAGTGGGATCACAGAGGACAAATGGGGGGCAAACAGCAGGGGATCAGCGGGTAGCAAGGACTGCCTCGCAGAGAAACAGTATTTCCTCTGCTTAAATCCTGAGTCATGGAATGAGAAGAAATGTAGCTTCCCCCTTGCCCACCATCTTGGATCTCTCCTACACAGTAGTTTCAAATCTGACATCTCTATATTCTCTGAACCTATTAAACATTTTTTTCATTTGCCTTCCTTTTTTAGAAACTTGGAAACAGAATATGTTTGAAAAGTACCTACTAAATTATCATCAAGGTCAATCAAGTGTATTTGCTTTCTTCAAATTAAATATATTCTCTCTTCTGCACTCTATCTATATATATGTATACACACATATATATATGAGTAAGAATAAATTTGTATAAGCATATGTATCACATATTGACTTCAGATTCTCCATCTTACCTGGAAAACTATGAATTCTGGCTTCTATGACTCATTTTTATATTCGATTAACCAAAATCGATATTTGACATCAGCCCACTCACAGACGTACAAAAAAGAAGCCTGAACTGAGCAGTTATGTATTCCTGTAATCCAAGCGACTTGGCAAACTGAGGCAGGAGGATCATAAGTTCGAAGTCAGCCACAGAGGCTTTAGGGAGACCCTGTCTGAAAATAAAATACAACCCCCCCGAAAAAATGACTGGGGATATAGTTCAGTGGTTAAGCACCAATGCATTTAATCCCCAGTAAAAAAAAAAAAAAAAAAAAAAGGAAAAAAGGAAAGAAAGAAAGAAGAAAAAGAAAAATTTGTCATCACCAAAGAAAAGTATATTTTGGCTGCAATTTAGGCCATCTGAGGTTATAGACAGTGACTACACTTAAAGATTTGCTCAAGTTGCATAATTGCTTACACATCAGAAAACTTGCTTAGAGGTAGCTTCATCTCATTGGCATGCACTATGTGCCATGGCAAAAGGAAAAATAATACGAAAATCTGTTCCCAGAGGTTTGGGAATTGCCATAAAGAAAATAAGAATTAAATGATGTACGCAACCATTTCCATCCACTATATTTAAGCAAATAAAAAACATGACTGGAGTGTAAATCATATGTTCTAGTTGGAAACTCAAAAAGTCATGTAAATGACTGGTAATTTTAGAAAATCATAGCATATTGGTATAAATCATAGCATATTGGTATAAAGACATGATTTTCATAAAATATAATTGTGTGATCAAAGATTCTTGAAAGCAAAAACAATTCTGTTGTTTTGCAATGGTCACAAGAAAGCAGTAATTTTGTAGCATTGGTGTTGACTGGTGGGGTGCTAATATGCTGTAGGGGAAAAGAGTATTCTTTTCCTTTCCACATGTTTTCTCCCTTGTCTTTTATACCATGATGTTTTCACTGTCTGCTTGATTCATTTATTCATCCATTCATTCATTTTGATGACTATGGAACTACAAGATCCATCAGATTGAGAAGATTTTCTTTTTTATTTGCCACTCTATAGCCAGCAGTGAGCAAAATACCTGTCTAATAGGTTCTGCACAATTAGTATTTGATAAATTTGCCTGGAAACTGCCCAATCTAACTAAATCATTTACTTCTAAGAAACAGGCATCAGCATGACAATAAGGCATTTATATTAAATATAAGACAGTGATGTCTGCTATACATGTGGTTCCTGGTAATTATTGAATACTGTTATTCTAACCACTTACTCTCAGTTCCATTCAAAAATACACAATGAGTAGACATAGTCATCCTATCAAAAGTGTTTTCTACTATGAAAAGAATAATCCGTTGTGCATTCTTTTGTTTTGTTTTGAAAAAAATTAAAGTAAGGTTACTGGCACCTTGGTATTCTTTGTTTAAATAGAGACCTCTTATGAAAACAATCAGGTGACAGAGCAGATCAAAAATAAATACAAGCTGAAGTTGAGAAGATAAAACATAATAAAATTTCCAAATAACTCAATTAAATGGAATACAGCAGTGAACATTTTTATTGACATGTATTGATCATACATTTTAAAGGGATACAATGTGACATTTTTATACGAATCCTATTCCAACTCTTAACAACTGAATTCTTGTTTTCAAAAAGTTTCTCCTAGGTATTCCATCACTCAACCTTGGAGTTAAGGGAGTGTTTTAAAGTGATTTGAATTTTAACTCTTAACTATTGAAGTTATTTTAAAATTGAGTTTGATTCTACCTTGATTAGCATGTCTCCTCACAAATATGTGCAAAAATCAGCAAGTAGATATTACTGATTGCCTCATTATTTACTGAATAATCCCTAAATTTGGAATGAAATCAATGACCACAATTCCAAGATGAGAGTACTGCAATGCAATAAATTGTACAAATGCCTTCCTTTGGAGAAGACAATGCAAAGTGAGGTAAATCACCAAATGAAATGCAAGATGAGATATTTATGTGGGTGGAGTGAGCTTACTAATTGACATGCTTATTTTCCTTATTCTTCTTCCATATCACTATTTCTTTGTGCTTCTGGACAATAAATTTCTCATTTTGTAGTCTTCTTATCTACAACATTAAAACCTATCCAGTTCTCACTTACTTTGTTATCATTACAGCAGCCATGCAAGAAGGGACCAAAGTCAATTTTTATTTAATCTAGCCTGCTATAAATACAAACCCTTGCTTGACAAGAAACATAGACACTGTTATCTCTTTCAGACACTATAAAATCCCCATACTTAACAGCTTCCAGGTGTCAGAATGGAAATATCATATGACAAATTGCATGTTTGCAGGAAGAAGATGTTCAATTGCAATAAATATAATGTCTACCACCTAAGAGAGGGGATATAAGCAGAATACCTTGACTCAAGGGAATACTGTCTAAGACACAGAGTATAGCAACAGTCATAAAATATTAAGTATCATTATGAAAAAGAGTATAGAGGTATCTTTTTAATTAAATCTTTTGTAATACTACCAAATCAAGATATTCAGTTCTGATTTCAATTTGATAGTAAGGAAACCCTTTATCATAATTTTTATAAATATTCTTGACTATGTTTAATAAGTTACTTATAAACAATGCTTTTTTTGCAGTAACATATAAACTTTGATTTTTTAAGTTGGTGTTTTAGAATTCTACATGTCTGTGCAATTGATGAGTAATTTCTCTGATAAGCATCAGGGACACATCACAATTGCCAAGCATGCCTACTATTTCAGAGTTTGGTACATATACATACACAAGGCAGGTGTGTGTGTGTGTGTGTGTGTGTGTGTGTGTGTGTGTGTGTGTGTGCCATGTGTGTATATATATATATATATATATATATATATATATATATATATATCATAGATGCTTAGTAACTAACCCTAGAACCCTAGTTTAGTTTTGGTGAGTTGCTTTTCTTTCCATAGTTTTTTGAGGTCACTGAGGGTAAGAAATGAAACTCTTGACCTAAGAGCAGAGGTTCTGGTTCAGGCACAAACCATTCATTTGCTTATCAAAGACCCTAGTGGAGATGCACCAGCTACATAATCACCACTCAGTGATTCAAAGTCTGACCTCAGAGGGTCAAGACAAAACGTCTTTAAGCATCATAAGACCCTTGCAGTTCAGAGAAGAGTGTGGCAGCATTTGTTTTCTAAGTTAGTTTACAATGTTCACAGACTATTGAGATTCAATAGTCAATTCCTCTTATTAAATTCACTATTAGCACATTAAAAACTCATACTAGTTGAAATCCTTGTCCTCATGTAAGTTATAATGAAAGGACTTTTTAAAATTTAAATTAGATATGCCTTCTATATGTTTTCACATCAGTTAATAAAATTCATGTTAGCTAAAGTAAGATAATATAATTTGAGAAACTGAATTTTCTGTTCTTCATGATATTTTCATTGATTTACAGGGAAAAAAAAATTAGCCAAGAGATATATTGGGAATGCTTTGATAGATTGGCAACTGTGTGGAATTTAATGTGGATGATGGATTCCTGTAGATGGAATAGCATTTAGATATTTTAACATTTTAAGGAGCATTGATCTTTGGAGATTATACTTTCTCTTGAAATTAAATCTTATTTACAAAAATTTTGACCATTTTGAGAAAGATATAAAATTACCTATTTCCTGCCTTCATGTATATGTGTACCTATGTGCCTCTGTGTATGTGTGTGTGTGTGCATTTGTGTGTGTGGAGAGAGATTATATCATTCATTACATTTTATTTTCAATTACCTCGAAGGGAATTCTTCCTCATTTATTCTAGTACGTACCCACAACTGGTGTTAAATAAATGTTTGATGTAGTATACATAATATTCTCTGACGCCTGAATACATGACATGCTCACTCAGCTTGAGGAACAGATGAAGGGACCCCTCAATATTTCCTTAGTTCAGTAGACATGGCTCCTCAGAGCTCTGGAGCTCACTGCATCTATGCATGGCACGCTCTCCTTCATGTCCCCCACTTTGCTCTTTTATCTCTAATGATTATCTCTGATCAGATGCCACACAATTTGTGAGACCTTGCCTGATTACCATATTGTTAATATCAGTGCACCTTCCCCATCCCTTCATATCACTATTTATCTGTTTAACCCATGTACCTCTATAATTGGATTAAAATAATATTTTATTCCCTGTGTCTTCTTTCTTCTGGAACACTGGTGTGTAAACTCCATGAAAGTGACATCTTTTTTTAATATATTAACTTATTTTTATTATTATTTTTTGATTCATTGTACATAAATTGGGTACAACTTTCATTTCTCTGGTTGTACAAAAAGTAGAGTCACACCTTTTGTGGAATTACACATGTACATAGGGTAATGATATTTGTCTCATTCCATTATCTTTTCTTCTCCCCTCTCCTCACCCCTCATTCCCCTCCACACAATCCATCCTTCCTCCATTCTACCCTTACCCCCTCCCCCTTCATTATGTATCATCGTTCACTAATCAGAGAAATCATTCAGCCTTTGTTTTTTTAGTATTGGTTTATCTCACTTAGCATGATATTCTCTAATTGCATCCATTTGCCTGCAAATGCCATAATTTTATTATTCTTTATGGCTGAATAATATTCCACTGTGTATATATACCGGTTTCTTTGTCCATTAATCTGTTGAAGAGCATCTAAGTTGGTTCCACAATCTAGCTATTGTGAATTGAGCTGCTATAAGCATTGATGTGGCTGCATCACTGTAATATGCTGATTTTAAGTCCTTTGGGTATAGGCCAAGGAGTGGGATAGTTGGGTCAAATGGTAGTTCCATTCCAAGTTTTCTAAGGAATCTCCACACTGCTTTCCAGAGTGGCTGCACCAATTTACAACCCCAGCAACAAAATATGAGTGTACCTTTTTCTCCACATCCTCGCCAACACCTATGTTTGCTTGTATTCTTGATAGTAGTCATTCTAATTGGGGTGAGATGGAATCTTAGGCTAGTTTTGATTTGCATTTCTCTTATTACTAGACATGTTGAATATTTTTTCATATATCTGTTGATTGCTTGTAAATCTTCTTCTGTGAAGTGCCTGCTCATTTCCTTAGCCCATTTATTGATTGGGTTATTTGTATTCTTGGTGTAAAGTTTTTTGAGTTCTTTATAAATTCTGGAGATTAGTGCTCTATCTGAAGTGCATGTAGTGAAGATTTTTCTCCCACTCTTTAGGCTCTCTCTTCACAATGTTGATTGTTTCCTTTGCTGAGAAAAAGCTTTTCAGTTTGATTCTATCCCATTTATTGATTTCTGCTTTTATTTGTTGTGCTTTGGAAGCCTGTTAAGGAAGTCTGATCCTACGTGAACATGAAGATTTGGGCCTACTATTTGTTCTATAAGGTGCAGGGTCTCTGGTCTAATTCCTAGGTCCTGGATTCATTTTGTGTTGAGTTTTGTGCAGGGTGAGAGGTAGGGGTTTAATTTCATTTTGCTACATATGAATATCCAGTTGAAGAGGCTCTTTTCTCCATTGTATGTTTTTGACATCTTTGTCTTGTATAAAAAACTGTATTTATGTGGGTTTGTCTCTGTGTCCTCTATTCTGTACCATTGGTCTACCAGTCTATTTTGGTGCCAGTACCATGCCATTTTTGTTACTATTGCTCTGTAGTACACTTGAAGGTCAGGTATTGTGGTACCTCCTGCTTCCATCTTCCTACTATGGATTACTTTGGCTATTCTGGGACCTTATTCTTCCAAGTGAATTTCATAATTTTTTTCTCTATTCGTAACATCTTCTAAATGAAGTATTTTCAGAGCTCATACGACAATCTGGCACACACCATAACTATGTTTCAGTGGATGCAATATTACTTTATTTCTTATAATCTCAATTTATATGTGAAGACCTACAAGAATTCTCCCAATATTCTCTAGTTTGACCCAAGTTTTGTTTATACTTCAGCTCTTTGGAGTCATTTGTTCCTTATGCCATTTAGAGTTCTCTCATTCATGGTCTCACTTGGGTAGTGGCAATTTCCTTTGAGCCTTCTCCTATTTTCTATCTGCTTTAGGGCCACCACCTGCAGATCTCTGCACTTGTATCATGTTTTCCTTAAAATGCTATCATTTTCCACACCAATACACTAACTGTGATGGGCGGAACCCAGGGCCCAGGGTTACGCCACGTGCATCCAAAGATGGAGACTGGCAGAGAGCAAACGGCATTCTGATCATGCATGGAGAAAGGCAGAACGCGTTTACAAGGCGTTTACAATTGGCTGAATGATAATCAGTTCTGCCACCTAGCACGTGGACAGATATACTTTACATGTATGCTGGAGTGAGTGATTGCTTGACCTTTAACAGGATTGGATGGACATATCTGTTTATAATTGCTTATGCATGAGACTGCTTATATATTGAGGGTGTTATTTGAATAAAGGGGAAGCTGCTTCATGAACCTTTGAAGTGGACATGTCTTCTGTCTCGCTGGTTGGGCCTTAAGGGCAAGAAGCGGCGGTTTTAGGTAAGCAAAAAGAGCAAGAAGCCACTGAACCGCTTGGAGCAAGCCAGGCAAAGAAACCGCGGTTTTCCTCTGTAAGTGGAGCTGCTGTTTTCCTACGGAACCGGAGCCGCTTGAAGCAGCCCTGGGGCAAGCAGTGGTTCTCGTAACTAACAGCCATTGCCACAGATTATTTGCCACCTGTTCCTCTGATATTTTAGTTATCAAAATGTTTTGCTAATTTTTATTTTACATTCTTTTTGTGATTATAAATGGATGGAATGTAAGACGATAAGTGAAAATAACTGCAAACCTTAAGAGAAATACTAGGGAAGAGGCCAGTATGAATTCACATTACCAGTTGACTAGCATCTGTTGATTTAGAGAACTGTGGTTTCTAGAAATTTCATTTGATGATGCAATCAATTTTGGTTTGTAAACAAGTCCAGAAAACTCCAAATGTATTTTCTTAATGCTCAAACATATTGTTTGTAAGGTAGAGCTGAGTAAAACTCAATACATTCATTGATCCAATTCTTTTCTCTCCCATTATATTCAGATCAATAAGCTCTCCATGTTAACAGTGAAATTTTCACTGACGAGCACAGCACAATTTTTGTAGTAGTTTCAATAAGTTCTTTTAGCAATTTTTTAAAAATATTCTTCCATTTTATTTTCCTTATCTTCCAGAGTTTAGGTACTGAGGAAGACTGACACATTGGACCGCAATTCATTTAATTCCAGGACATTTTTTTTCAGAAAGAGAGCCATTCTGATGTCAAAATTTTTCATTATGTTTTTCTCCTATTCACGTCTGTGTAACTATTTGTCAAAAAGTTATTAAGTGGGTACAAAAAAATCTACAGATTTGCTGAAAAAGCAATATACCAATAGATTTCTTCAGTAGTATCACTAGTGGCTTTTACCTTTGGCTTCTTTAAATTTTACCAGATTTCCAAGATGTTTCTAAGATACTTGCTCTTACACACAAAAAGGAGCAACTCACTTTGTGACAGATATCTTCTTGGACAATCTTAATTTTTAAAAATATCGTCCAATAACTTTCAAGTGAGAATGAACAATTTATTTTATGACTTAAAAAGCTGTGATTAATTATTTATTCACTTCACTTATTAGTATTTCAAGGGTTCCGTGACTATAAAACAAAGTGATTTAATCTGTATGAGATATAAAAATTATTATACAGGGTTCATAGTCAAAAAGAATTTATGAAATAACCAGGAAAATACGAGCTATATATAGAAAGAAATGAAAGCAACAATTAAGAGTAGCACATGCAATAAATGATACTACTGCTAAGTGCTTCATTTGTTCACAGGAAGAGAGCTTTAAAAGACTGAAAAATTTTAAAAATAGTTTTTGAGTCATACCAGAGGTCTTAGAGAGTGGGAAGTATCTCCGTACCGGACAGAAGAGTGAAAACCAAGGTAGATGCATGGACTGGAAGAAGAGTTGCATTTCAATAGGCAAAAGGAGTGAAATGAGCATTGTAGAGGATGGGAAAGTGTAATAGGAAGAGTAAACACTTCATGCCACAAATAATACAGAAACAAATCTAGTTGTCATAGGTTTCCATTTAGATAGTGTAGGATATAAATTTGGAGATACAGATATACCTACCAGTTTCTTGATTTTCATTGACTCAGCATTTACACCAACCTGTATTTGTCCTAAAATATAAGTTAATCCATATATAAGCATTTCTCCTAAGTCAGCTGTTAAGTGTGGACTTTTGAAGAAGACATGAAAAGGGTGTCTGTGTAATGGTATAGACAGGCAACAGTATCTAAGCCCAGTAGGGAACTACTATTCTACTCTCTTCCTATGAGGTCAACTTTTTTATTCCACTTAAGATTGAAATACTGAGTTCCCTTAGTATCAATAGGGGACCAATTCCAGGACACCTCACAAATGCCAAAATTTATAGATGCTCAAGTCCATAATAAAAAACAGTGTAGTATTTGCATATAACCTATGCACAACCTCTCATACATTTTAAATCATCCCCAAATTACTGATAATACAATTCAAATACTATCTAAATTGACATTATATTGCATCATTTATGGATAGAAGTCTGTACAGGGAGGGTGCATAACCCAGAGATAGAGCACTCTCCTTAGCATGCAGTGATCCTTAGCATCTCCTTAACATCCTGTGTTCAATGTGTAACAATGTAAAAAATACAATATCTGTACAGATTTGGTACACATAAATTTTTTTTAATGTGTTCAATCTGTGGTTTATTGTATCAATGGAGAACTTACTGTACTTATAATTTAAAACACTATGTTGCACATAATTGCATACCATTTTATGTGTTAATATTAAATAAGTAAATTTGAAAAAAAAAAAAAGTCCAATAAGGTGAAGAGAATGTCTACATTGGAGGGTGACTTGACACATAATATAAAAGCACCAAGAAGAAGAGGAGTGTGTTTATGAAGCAGAGGCAGCTACACATAGGATGACAGGGAATTTGTTATGTAAAGTAGAATTAAGATACATAAATTGTATTAGATTTTCAGCACTAATACAATACCTGAGTAAAACAATTTAAATAAGGAGAGATTTATTTTGGTTCATGGTCTCAGTGGTTTCAGTCCATGGTTATCTGACTCCATTACTTTAGTCCTCAGGAGAGGTAGAACATTATGGTAGGAGGTTGTGGCAGAGGAAGGTTGCCCAACTCATGAAAGTCAGGAAGGTGAGAGACAGAGAGAGAGAAAGAGAGAGAGAGGAAGGAAGGAAGGAAGGAAGGAAGGAAGGAAGGAAGGAAGGAAGGAAGGAAGGAAGGAAGGAAGGAAGGAAGGAAGGAAGGAAAGAAGGAAGGAAGGAAGGAAGGAAGGAAGGAAGAAAGGAAGGGAGGGAGGGAGGAAGGGAGGAAGGAAGATAGGCTGCGGACAAGATACAGTTTCTAAGAAGGCTCTCCCAAGACCCACTCTCCCCAACTAGGCTCCACCTCCCATAGTTTCCACCTGCCACTAATGCCATCAAATGATTAATCAATCAAATAGATTAATCCACTGAAGAGGTAAGGGTCCTTATGATCCAACCACTTCTCCAAATCTTCACATTACCATTGTTGCACTGGGGACCTAGCCTTCAACACATAAGCCGTTAGGGGTCATTTCAGATTCAAACTACAATATAAATATATACATAAAGAGAAATAGAAGACAAGATTTGTACTGTCAGAGAGGGGGGTATAATTATGAAAATTTTAAAGATGGAATAATTGTTGGAGTATTTGCACAAAGTCAGTTGGTGTTCTTTCTTTCTCCTCTCTTGCACTTGTTTTCTTCCTTCTTTCCTGTCTTCCCTTTCTCCTTCCTTTCTTCTTTCTAAAGAATAACATATATACATGTAGGTATAACTACAGATGTAAGGATAAGCATGTATGTCCATATCATGTAGAAACATAAAAATATTCTCTGGCTGTCCACTGAAAGTATCTGGGAGATTTATACACCAACAGCGGTGAGGTACAGCTAATAGATAGAAAATGGTTTCTAAATATTGTTTCCATTAAAAGGATACAGGCTCTTTGAATAAATGGCTGATATAATAGCTAGTTCTATAAGATGATTTGCACACCATTTTGTCAGAAAGCAAGGAAGTGCCAAAAAAAGTGATAGAGACATGACAAGTTTAGGGGAGCTAGCTTGAAGGAGTTATTACATGATGAATCCAGAACAAATTGAACTTTAATCCAAATACTGGTAGAATCAATTGAATAAAACAGGAGGCCAAGTGTCTGTGGTATATTAAGTAGTTAATTAATTGAAAGATTGGCAAGAAATATTTATATGATTTCAAATACAGAGTGATTAAAAAAGCAACATATAAGGAAGAGGTCATGTTTCTAAACATCTTAATCAAATGATCAAATAATCAATAATCACACAAATCAAAATCAGGAGTCACCTGACTATAAGCAATAAGGGAATACTGTCCTCCTGTGACGTCTCTGCTATGTTAATCACCACACAAACCTACATTAAAGGACACTCTATATATAACATGCCTGCAATCTTCAAAAACGTCAAAGAAGTGGGACCAAAAAACACTGAGCAACTTCAAGAGGGAAAGAATCTAAAGACACATGGCAGCTAAATGTAACATGACTCTCAAATGATTCTTTCCTCACAAAGGACACTTTGGAGAATCTGGCAAAACTTCAACAGGACATGAGACATAGGTGGTTGTAATATATGATTTTTAGTTTCCTTATTTTGATGCTTTGTATTGTTGTTACATAGGTAAATATCCTTGGGTACACTGAACAATAATGTTTTTAGGATGATAGGGTTTTATAAAGGAAACCAACTTTCAGTCAGGTAAAAGAATCTTTGCATACTTTTTTTTGAAATTTTATGCATTTAAAAATAATTGGGGTTGGAGTTGCAGCTCAGTAGTAGAGCACTTGCCTGGCATGTGTGAGGCCCTGGGTTCAATACTCAAGCACCTCATACAAATAAATAAAGTTAAAAAGATACATTGACAACTAATTTTTTAAATAAATAAATGAATAAAAATAATTGTGTATTTCAGGGATTGATTAAAAGAAGAAAAAAAAATGACTAGAGCTTCCAACTTGACCATTCCACACATGAGAAATATGACTTGAAAAAATAAATACTTCAGCATTTTGGATGCAAATTAAAGAAATAAAATTTTATTGTGAGAAAAACAAAACCTCTCTATTTCTATGAGTATATATTATAATGAATGCATGAGAAGCCTGGTAGAAGAGAATAACAGTGATTAAAGGTGTTGGGAGATGGGGCACACACACACAAAAATACCAGATTGCAGATTCTTCTCCTGCTTCATGATTAGCTAATAGTTAATCTTAAAGGTTGAGTTTTCTACAAAGAGTCCCATAGATTCAAAGCAGTCCCCATCAAAATAACAATGACTTTCTTTACAGACATATAAAAACATATTAAAATTTATAAAGAACGACAGACACTAAACAAAAGCAATCTTAAGCAAAAAAGAAGCTTCATGATAATTTTAAAACACCATGTGAAGCTATAGTAATCAAAACATCTTGGTACTGGCAAAAAATAACTGACACAATGCAACAGAACAGAGAAGACTGAATTTTAATCCATTTATATACACTGACTGATTTTCAACAGAACATATCCTGGGAAAATGATAATCTCTTCAAATAATGGTTCTGTGAAAACTAGAAACACATATATAGAGGAATAGAACTAGATCCCTAAATCTACTCTGTAAAAGATCAACTGAAAGTGAATCAGAGACCTGAATTTAGACCTTAGACCTGAATCTATGAAAGTACAAGAGGGGATCACAGGGCAAACACATCACATAATTGGTATGGATATATATCTTTTAGATAAAAACCAAAGAGCACAGTCAATAAAACAAAAAGACAAATGAGATTACATCAAGCTACAAATCTTCTGAAAAGCAAAGGAAAATTTCAGCAGAGTGAAGAGGAAAGCAGAAAACTGGGAGAAAATATCTCCCATTTATAACTATTAATCCAACAGGTATTAGTGTCCAAAATGTATAGAAAATCAAAAAACTCAACATGAAAGTCTGATTATAAAATGTGCAAGTGATTTGAATAAACATTTCTCAAAGAACATATAAATATCCAACAAATATGTTAGTCATCAGGGAAACTCATCCAAATCATAATGAGTTATCATCTGAAAAAAAAAATAGCAAATACTGGCAAAGTTGCAGAGAAAGGGGAACTCTTATACATTAGCTGGTAGGAATATATGTGATTTCAGCCACTTTGGAAAACAGCATGGAGAATCCTCAAAAAACAAAAAATAGAAGTAGGTTATGACCCAGCAATGCTATAACTGACTATATATTCAAAGGAAATGAAATTTCCATGTCAAAAAAATACCTGCACCTCCATGTTTATACCAATACTATTCCCAAAAGTCAGGATGTCCACCAATGAATGAATGGATAAAGACAATGTGGAATATGTACATGATGGATATGTGCATGATGGAATTCAGCCATTAAAAAAAAAGAATTGAGGGCTGAGGCTGTGGCTCAGTGGTAACGTGCTCACCTAGCATGTGTAAGGCCTGGGTTCGATCCTCAGCACCACATATAAATAAAATAAAGGTATTGTGTGCACCTAAAACTAAAACAAAATATTTAAAAAAGAAAAAGAATTGAATTCTGTTATTTGTGGCAATGTGTATGGAACTGAAGACTGTCTTGCTAAATGGAGTAAACCAGGCATATAAAGACAAGTATTGCATATTCTCACTCACTTGTGGAGCCAAAAACAAAAACAAAGCAAGCAGAATAGTGATCACAAGAATCTTGGAAGAATAGGGTGGGGGGTGACAAAGGACAAATCATTAGTACAAAAATACAGTTATCTAGGAGAAATTAGTTCAAGAGATCTATAACACAGTAGGGTAGGTATAGTCTACAGCAATTTATAATATATATAAAAATAATTAAAAAGAAGGAATTGAAGTTTCCCAAGACAGAAAAGATACACGTTTGGAGTTGGAAAGAGTAATTATCCTGATTAGATCATGACACATTTTATAAATAATCATACTTAACCCTTAAACATACAAATATTGTATCAATTAAAAATTAAAAATTAAATTATAGAAAGAATATAGAGTCTGTCAAAAAATGTTGAGTCTCAGAACAAGCACTATTACATCTAGTGATGCATCTGAATAGAACTATCTAATCATAGAACAGAAGTAATGTTTATGTTTATTTTTATTTGTATTTTTCTATTTCTTTAAACTGCACTACATTTTTATTCTGATGCCTTTACAATTCAAGAAATGTGTGAAAAGAATTAGAATTGTTATTGTTAAATTAGAATTTGTTACGACTGTTTCTTAGTCTGGTTGTGAATTGTATTAGAATAGATGAATAAATAATAACCTATGTTTAGTCTCTACTGTTATACAGAAGTCTGGAAGAGGATTACATGTATGGAACATCTTAGTTTTCATTTATTTCTGTGTACTGAAAAACAAGGGAAGGCAATTATTTATTCAGGACTCTTATGTGCAAACCATTAACATTAACACTTCTTAGCATTTTTCTTTGGTAGGTTTGAAAGGGCAGAGTTTTACTATAGATAGATGATAGATGTTTCACAAAATACATAAAGATATCAGAAATTATTTTTGTTGTCTGTTGTCACAATTCTACGTTTACTGACTTACTACACTCTGTAAGTCACATCCCACCACCAACCAGGTTGATGAGTATTTACCAAGCTGTCGTGGCTTGGTGTGGTGGAGATCTGGATAACACCACACAGAGAAGTACATTGAAAAACAAAAGCTCAGGATGTTTAAAGACTTCTCATCTCAGGAGCCACAAAGCTGACACAGCTTGGCTTCTTGTTTCAGCAATTGATTCTTCATTGCTTATGACATTTCTCTTTCCCCCCATGAGTATTTTTATTGGTATTTAAAAATCAATTTTAGTATTTACTGAGTGCTCACAATAAGCAAAATACTCTGCAAAAGACAATAGCAATGCAAAGTCCATCAGACAGAGATTGATCTTGCTCTAAATACATTAAGAAAAGAAACAAAGCAGTTCATGAATTCCAACTGAGAATAGATTACATTTGGGTGATAGAATTAACAAAAGTTACATGCCATACAGGTTGGAGCTTAAACAATAGAAAGGATATTAAGACGATTCATCGCCAGAGAGTGTCATACTAAGTGGTAGAAATGATAAGCATAAGGAAATGAGATTGGAAACAAATGATCAGATATACTGAAGGAAGAGATGATATTTTAGCAAGTTGATGGTTCATGAAAGACCAGCAGACCAACAACAGAAAGTTATATTCTGATCATGTTTTAGAGGGTGTAGGATATGAATGAGGGAATTTGAATCTACTCTAAAGATTTTGAGAAGCTATCATTGCGACACAATTTGTGTCCTATTTAAGAAGAATCAATTCTGTGTTAAGACAGGTTTTTATTGTTGTACCCAAAATAGCTGACAAACAACTAAGGAGGAAAATTTTATATTGGCTCATGATTTCAGATGTTTCAGACCAAGTCTGGCTGGCTCCATTGCTTTGGTTCAGAGGGAAGGAATAACATTATGGCAGAAGGACATGGTGGAGAAAATCTGCTCAGCTCATGGAAGCCATGAAACAGAAGGACAGAGGAAGGGAGCAGAAACAAGACATAGTCCCCAAGTTTCAACCTTTTGTAGTTTCTACCATCTCCGAATAGTACATTCAGATTTCTAATTTATAAATATGAATTCCTCAATGGATTTGCCCATTGATGAGCTCAAAGTCCTTAGGAACCTATCATTTCCCAGGAATCCTAGCTCCTACTATTGCTACATTGGAACCAATACTTTAGCACATGAGCCTTTGGGGGAAATTCTAGATCCAAACCACAAAAATTTGGCAGGTTTTATAAACACTTAGAATAGATAATATACAGGATGGAAAAATTGTATGCTACCACAGTAGTCTAAATGTAACATCTTGTGGTTGAATTAAGTCATCAACATTGTTAATAAACAGATTGAGGTAGTTAAATGATAAGACAAAGAGAGGATAGCTATGAGTTGGTAACTGCTCTGAGGTGGAAAAAATATAAGATACATTCAATAATATACACAACTTTCATAGCTGAGTAACTAGGAGAATGGTAATATGATGAAGGGTATTTGATTTTGAGAGAGAAAATAGTGAATTCAGGTTCAAATATTATCATTACTATTTACAAGTCCCTAGCATATGGTGTTCTGATAGCCTTTCTTATACAACAATCATTTTGTACAACTTCCATTCTTGCTTACCTGCGGGGGTGCCTGCCTCTCCTTACAGTACTTGACAAGAGTTCCACTGAAGGATGATTGCAGAGACTCATCCTAAAAGGATTGTAGCCAGATGTATGCCTCCCTAGCTTGGATGTTATTCTGTGGAGTTTTCCTAATAATATATTACTCACTTCAGTCTGGGGATCTTGCTAGAGGTGATGGGAATAATTCTACAAATTTCCAGAAAAACATCATGGAGACAAAACACATGTTGAAACCCTGTGATGATTAACCTCACAACAGCAGAATGTTTTTATTATGTTAAAAACCAAACACTGCATTTACTGGCACAGCCAGAACCTGTTGGGGCACAGAAACTTATAGATAACAATGTTTCCCCAAGTTCTAAGCACAAAGCACCCCCCACAGTAGCTACTAGATATGGACCAGCTTATTTTTTCAATGGCAAGTCCTGGTGATTAAGTAAGGATAATCTGCAAGGTTACTGTTTTCTCATAATCTTTCAGTAAAAACAATTTCTGCCTATGCTTTGGAAACTTCTTTGATTTTACTAGTCACAAGCCTGTCATCAAAGCCTGAAGAAAAATGTATATAAACCCAGCCTTCCCCAGAATAAAGTGGGAATGATTGCACCAGAACTAGAGTCTGTGTCTTTCATTCTCCATCCATCGCCGACGCTGTCTCCCTGCGCCCCCTTACCAGTGTGAAACCCATGGACTCCTGCTAGGGCTGGACCCCAGCACTTACCCCAATTCTGAAAATGTTGGATTCCAAGCTCATTTTCCAGGTGATGGATTGTTCTAAAACAACAAAACTTCTCATTCATAAATCTTGTGGTAGAAGTTAGATAGCTGCAATTCAGATATTTCCATTTAGGGACTGAAGAAAGTCACTAAAAGCAGATGTTGTTGTGTTAGATTTTATAAGTTATTGCACTATATAATAAGATTGTTTTTGACACTATGTAAAAATGTTATTTTTAAAAAAAGTTAAAATTTCCTTTGAGATTAAGATTTAAAACTTTGCGATTAGCAGTATTAGTTTTTTGTTTTGTTTTGTTTTGTTTTGTTTTGTTTTGTTTTGTTTCTTACTGGCTTCTCATAATCGACTGGTGTAGAACGAAATTTTCATATTACCTATGACTTAATAATATGAAGGCCAGTGTGGGTTTTGCATTAGGATTATAGTTATATATACTTCTTTAATTGAAAAAAACATGGAAATACATATTTGTAGTTTTAACATACAACTAAAGATTTTTCTATCAGCTCTCTGAATAAAAAATTAAGTCAGTTTCATTTCAAAGGCATGTTTTCTCAGACATTATTATTCAGTCTTATTGTGAACTGTTGAGTTTTCATTCTAAAAATATTTTTCTTTTCTTAACTCTTTTTATAGTGGATAGAATACATACTATTAAAAAATACTGAGAAATTATGTGTTTTCTCAAAAGTCCAAATTTTTTTTAATTATTTTATTAGAAAATATGAGTATACCAAAAGTATATCTGCATAAGAAAATATCCATCCTGTACTGCCCATCAATGTTACTTCTGGCTTTGTCTAAAAGGATAAAATCCCCTTTAATAAGTAGGAAAATAACTTGGTAACTCTTGCATTCATCCAAACCTGACATTCACTCTTTTCCCTAGAAAAATTTTGGATCCAGTATTTCAGCTCTATACTATAACTTTATATTGATTCTGCACAAATTCAGAGAAGTAAATATAAAAAGAGAAAAGAGGTATAATTTAATTATCTTGTACAGAAAAGTGTTTGCATGAACTCCAGATATTTTTCTTGGAATAAAATGTATCATTGTGGAATTATTATATTAAGGTGTTTGTTCAAAACATAATTACAAAAATTTTGGAATAAAAACTTCCACTGTATCAAATGGCAATATCAAAACAGTTTAAGTAAGTCATTATATTTCCTATTTTTATTTAATGCTATCAATATCCTTCTCTTCTGGGCAAACTTCTCTTTATTTATTGATTCAATTTTAATATCATTTATATTATAGATATTTGCTGACTAACCTAGTATTTGATTATGCCCACCTTTTTGCCCCTGCCTCAAATTTCAATTTATCATTAATGCATTAAATGCAATATTACATTTATAATTAAATTTCACCTGTTTGAAGGAAGGATAATAATTTAAAACTTGAGTTCTTGCATTATGCACACTACTTGGTGTAGTGCATATTTTTGACGAAATTACTATTCATAAAATACCTTTTTGCACAGTGGCTGGGCCAGGGAAGGTAGATGATAAACCCTGACAAATAATTCATATTTATTATGAAAGTTTGCAAGAACTCTAAATCACTAACACAGAAATGAGAGAAGAATGTCTATGTGTTCTCCCTATATTTTCATGAGAGATTATCGATCTTTGTTATTCGTAGATTGTGTTAGTAAATTTACTTGCTCCCTGAACTCCACTGCTCATTCGTGGACATAGACAGTTCAGTCCCTCACATAAGGATAGTGGCCAAGCTTTGAGTCACCCAGCGTACATGCTTTCAGCAGAGCTGGAACAAAATACTGCCCCAGGTTCTTGTTTCAGCTCTCATGCTACAAACGAGTCTCCATTCTGTGATCTAAATAGTGTCACACTTGTCACATTTTCGTGCGTGGGGTTTTGTTTGTTTGTTGTTTGTTTCTGTAATCTTCCTGTTCAAAATGGTCCCTGGACATAGTGCAGAAGTGTTGTCTTGAGTTCACAGGTTCAAGAAATTCGTGCCTTACAGAGAAAATATGTGTGTTAGGTAATAAGATTTGATTGCACATGAATTATAGCTCTGTTGACTGAGTTCAATGTCAGTTAATCAACAAGATATAAAATAAAGTGTCCTTGACCAGACTCACACATTAAACAAGGTTATACGTTGATCATCTGACGAAAATGTTGTGAGTAGAGAAACTGAACCCTATATTTTACCTAGGAGCAATAGCTCAGTATTTGCTAATTCAGTATCCACAGTAGAGATTACCAAAGAAAACAACTGTAAATCATGACGTTTGTCTGTAATACAGCAGGATAATTCAAGATTTAAAGAAAAGGAAGGGAGAGAAAGGACCAATAAACATAACTAAAGCACGCGTACAGTTCAGTGCTTCTGGTTTTGGTAGTTGAGGAACAATAAGTTGAGGAACCTCTGGGTCCAAGAGATATAGAAACAGTGAATCCCAGGAGGAAGCAGAAGAATAAGACCTTCTGCGTGAAAATTTAGAGCTAACATTTATATTTTGCAGTCCCAAAGTGAGATGGATGATATTTGGCTTTTCCTACTGAAACAAAGACAGTCATTGTATAAAAAAAAAAGGATGCTTGGAGATGGCTGGGAGGGCCCAAGTGAAACTTTTTGATAATTTCAATGTCTGAGAGATCTCTGAGTTTGTTTCTACTGGCCATTGTCTCTTTTTACAGTAGCTCACATTTTCTTGCTCTTTAATTTACTTCATAATCTTTGGTTACATGCCTGAATTTTTAAACTAAAACAGTAGATATTGAGATTAATGACATTTGTCTCTGTAGAGTGTCCCCCACCCCACTCCTAGCAATGCATCTAATGTATTTTTCTTCATCTCTTCAACCCTCTAATCTGCATGTGGGGGGTGAGCAGTTTGCACTTGAGTGAGGCCTCACATGTTTCTTAGGTCTCCTTTCTGTTCTCTTTTGACATAAAACTATCCAAATTATGTAAAGACCCAAGAGTGAGAGATTGTGGAGTGACCGCTGACTAGTTCTAGTTCTCTTGGAGGGGCATTCTGACAATTCATCTGGTGTATAAACACATTGGAAACTTTTAAAAGTTTGTAATATGCAAGCCAGTTTGTCGTTCACCTTCATCTCTCCCTCCTCTGACCTAGTGAGGGAATTTCCTTTTGAGTTCTGTACAGACTGGGAGTCCTGTCTTTTGACAGTTCTGTCATTGTTTGGAGTCAATATATTTAAGAGTATTTGTGACCTCACTTTTCTGATAAGTTCTTATTTTTTTTTAAACTCTATATTGCATATAGTGGTTTTGGGAATTTTTAATATGGGGCAGATTGTCCTTGTAAGTTTTTACTTTCAAACAGAATTACATTGTTCATTTTTAAAATTTTAAACATCAGAATCCTTATTCTTTCAGTAGGGGAGCATTCATTATGAAACATCCTTTCAATTCTTTGAAAGGAGGTCTTGTGGGTACTATCCCTTACTTCATATCCTTTCTTAAGAATCTACTCTGCTATTTTTCCTGTTATTCACTTTCTGTTTACTACAAATTCAGTTTCTAGCCCCCTGAGCTGCACACTTTGGTGGGAGTGTTGACTTGAGAAAGGAGCCATGACATATGTAGCCCTCTGTTTTTTTCTCAGCTAGTTAAGGGGTAGTGTGTCACACTCAAGACCAATGCCTGGAACTTGAACATAAGCTTGGGTTCCAGACTCTTATGAAAGCTTACAATTGACACTGCTTCTTGTATCAGACAGAAGCAGTGCCCCCAGGCACTGCAGGTCCATGGCTGAAGACCACACTGACGATTTCGTTCTCCTATATTCTAAGATTGACCTACAGCGATAAGCAATGAAGTACAGGAAATGGAAAAATAATTGAATGTCAGGATTTAATATTCTCATTTATCAACAGCCAACGACACAGATATGCCATCATTTGTGAGCATTCAATAGACACTGATGCCCCCAACATTCTTTCTCCTACATGTATGTTTGTGCCAGAAAATTCTGATTTCCAGGTCTCTACTGAAATGAGAAATAAGATTGCACACCTCTTCTAGTCCCATATATTCTCTTGCTCGATGATAACTTGGATTTTTCAGCAGCACTGAGCCATGTAATAGAATACCTACTCATGATATTCTGATAGAGCACAGAATCAGTGACCTACTAAGACACAGATTGGTTCATTTCCAAAGAGCTATTCTGGAATTAGGACACTCTGTAGATACCATTAAGTGAAGATCTCTGAGGACACTACATAACATCCTGGTCAAACCTTTTGAATATTCCAGCATTGGAATGTACTTTGCGTTTATGATAAATTAATGGTTAGAATTTCATCCTTAATTTCTTGAGACTAATTTTGTTTCCTCACACTTCCAGAGATATGCATAGTGCTTGTATACATTGCCCAAAGACACCCACAAAAGACACTTTTCTTTCAATTTAAGGAAACTTTTCACAGACTCAACAATCTCAAAACTCTGCATAGCCCTACCATAGGCTCTCACGCGACAGTGCTCTGTGGTCAGTCCTTCACTGCCGACCTTATGGGTCCTCACTTTACATTGCTTCATAGTCACAGCCCCAGAATTATGCACCCTGTGCAAGTTAAACCTCAGTTTCCTCAAAACTGAGGCAGTGATCAACTTGGAGAAAATATTCTGACTGTTTATCTCACTCTGTTGTACTTTGATTTTAAAAGCCCTACAGATAGAGTTCCTCTATAAAAGAGGGTCAATGATCAATAAGACCAGTACTATTTAATAACATAGCAAGAAAAAATATTTAACTCAATGATGCCTCATATTATATGCATGCACTATTGCTTAATACTGGGGTTTGTCCAGTTATTTTCTCAGAACAGTCTTCTCCTCAAGACCTACAAAGACTACTTCAAGTTTTTATTATCATAATTTCTAAGGTTTCCTTCTGGTATCATCTTATTGACTGTACCAATGAGGTCATAATCTAAGATATGAAGCAGAAGAACTGCATGGAATCTCACATCATATATTTGACACTCTTAAACTATCCAATGTGTCTTCCTCTACTAAACAAAATTCCTTCCTAGGGATTAGGGACTCTACACATAATCAGCTGATTACCTCTTCTCTTCTTCACAATCTTATCACATGGTCCCCTAATGTCCTAAATCAGCTTTGTGAGGCATGTTGTCTTCATAAAGTTAGATCTCAAATATATAGCCTGAAACTTCATTATTATGGAGGAACATACTGGCAAATACCCAGTAGTGTTTAACATCACTAAGCTTTTCCAAACTGAGGTTTATATGCAAGGTCAATATCATCAAGTCTGCTCCCTCTGCACTTGGAATGAGTTATTTTTCAGGAGGCTTCTTTATCCCTCAAGCAAATATTTGTTTAATGAATAGAGCCATATACCATTCACAGCGTAGGTTTAAATTAGGTCTCCTACTACATATTTATTCTATAATTCTTCATGTAATAATTACTTATACAATTATTTTACCCTTGTCAAGAATAAGAACCTTCAAATACATCTTTTTATATCAAATTTAAAGTTGATTTGTTACATATGATAAATAGCCACAAAGGGGAAAACTAGAGGAAATAAAAGGAAAAGAGAGAAGGGAGGCAATAGAAAAAGAAAGGAAAACACAAGTAAATAAAATTTTAGAAATAGATGAGTGAAGTGTTGGTGTAAGAGACCCAGCAAAAGTTTTCAATACTTTCAAAAACTTTCACCATGAGTGTTAAAATTTAAGAAAACAGCATAACTATTAATGATTACAACATAACCCAGAAAATAATGAAACATTTATTATCAAAGTAAAAACTTTCCACTTATAAAACTAAATGTCATTGCAGAAAGAAACCAATAAAGCTTAGGAGTCAGGGCAACATCAAAATCTTTAAAGAAAGAATCAATGATACCAAGAAATGCCATGGTCTGTCGGCTTCATATCATCCATTAAGAGATAAGTGAACAAAATCCTGACTCCCAATTCCTTTATATCATCAGTCTGTTAACATTTAGTAATTTAAGCCAGAACATAAAGAGTGTTTTATCTAACAGTTATTAAAGCTAACAGTAAAACAGATGGGAAAATCTTTATGGTCATGTTATGAATCTAACACAAAATTTTATCATTTCTTAACTTTCTGTATTACTTATGAAACTGATTTCTTGAGAAAATAGCCATGAAGTGAGATAAACTCTTAAAACACCAAGTACTTTGCCCATAAACATGTCCAAAATTGAGTTTATTTGGACACAGAGATAGTTTATCCTTTTGGCAATATATTTGGTTAAAGGTTAACCCTGTCAATCAATCTCATTCCTTTTTTGTGGATTACATACTTAGCAAAAATGTCTCTGAGCTCTCCAGACCAGTTATTACAAATGCATTTTAGAATAAAGATTCTATCTCCCTATTCCATTCATAGAGGATAAAAATCTCTTGGACTGATGACAGGGAATCTTTATTTAAAATATTAACAAATGATTTGAATGTCACTATCCTGACTTTTCTCCTTGGTTCTTGTCCTCAGACTGACATTTAGGATCACTCTTTAGAACGTTCTATTGCCCATGTTAGACACTGTTCAAAACTCTGATTTCTTGTATCCTACTTTTGATATGTGTAGAAACCACTACTACTTACCCTACTTTTAGTTCCCAAGAGTTTTCATTTTGACTAGGCTCACCAATGCCCATATTTAGCAACTCAAGGAGCTCCATTTCCAGTCTGGTAACCAGAGAGTGCTTATGAATCATATCTGCAATATGTGAAGAATTAGTTCTTCACCCTGTTCAGTATCACAAATACACAAAATGGCACACCTGAAACAAGTTTCATAATATCTTTGATAGTGAGCTCAGGAAAACGCTTGTTCTCCCATAATGAAACCTCAGTAGATGGAATTTAAATCCTACATACTGAAATTCCAGAAGCTGTTTCTTGAGACTGTACTGCTCCCCAACATAATGCAGTCAGCATGGTCAGGGTAGGGAACCCAAACGTCAAGCATTTTGAGGGGATTCCCCTTCCTCACCTGCTTGGGACATAGTGTGGGATGTTTACCCTGTATTGTTATTCCTAAAGTATATGCATCTAATAACTCATACACAATAGCATGATTAGAAAAAGAAAGAATATGTTCCATAGTATTTCATAATTACTATATGACCAGACAGTGAGAATTATCATAATGGGTCATTGTCATGTTTGGTCTTCAAGCATACTATTTTCTAAAACCTTTTGAAGAAGTCTGAAATTCTTAGCTTCTGTCAATAAATATAGAACTCAGAGCTTCACATCAGCTATTTTGAAGAGAAAAAATAATTCCAGCCCTATAACAAAATTTTAGTGAAAAATCGGTATACTTATTGCATTAAAAGAAAAACAAAATTAATTCATTTAAAAAGTCCAGATGTAAGACATCAAGATGTTTGTGATCAATATAGAAAACAAGTGTATTTTTGAACTAAAACTTTCAAGAAACGTGAAGAACTACCACAATATTATTTGGAAGTAAGAGCAATAGCATACAATTTGAGAAGTATATCAAGAATGGGATTCGGGAAGATTAGAAATTGTAGGATACTATGCAGCAAGAGACTGAACAGAGATACATACTGCTTCCTCTTTGTTTTTTTGTTTGTTTGTTTTGTTTTTCTTTTTCAGATAAAATCTCCTCAGTGACTTAGAAACACAATTTCTTGCCCTGGAAACTGTTTTGAATAAATCGTTCTTTATGTTACAAAACTGTAGTTAGTATCCCATCACTTGAATAAATACATGAAAATGTAAGAATGTTATTAGACTATACCTCATGACCTATAAACTACTTTCTTTATTACTATCAAGCACTAAATAAGATGCTGTCACATAACCACATGGAAAGAACTGTTAAAAAGGCTGAATATGGGGTTTTAAATTAGAAATATACATTTTATAAAGCACAAGTAGAGAATACTGGATGAAAGTGTATAAATTCATTTTAGATAGCTAATTGAAACTTTGAAAGAAATATTTGGTAGAATAATTAAACTTCATTCACATGCACTCCAAAATCACAGAGGGTAGATGCTTGTCACATTCACCAATAGTTCAATTCCTGTGATTGGCAGATGCCCTCATGCACATCAACCCAGAGACTCAAGCTCCTCTACCACATAATCCTCCTCCTCTAGGTCCTTGAAGTTCATTTGCTCAGCCGACAAATACATAAAGATCATTTTAAAGGTAAGCTCAATGGGCTACTCTATCAGCTGAACATATAATATTTGTCCAAATTTCATGGAAGCACATAACTTATGGTAGCAGGGAAAAATGTTCTAGCTCTGTGATCAGGAGAAAGAAAAAAAAATTTGATACAAATATATCCAATTAGCCATATAGTAAGAGAGTGAAATTAAAATTTTTTTGTATGGATCTTCATTATATAAATAATTTTATGAGTTAATTTAAAAGTGATATATTGGAAATCATATATACCAAAGATGAATTATCTCATATGCACATGTAATTTAGTTCTGACATATCATTTCCATACCCTAGAATAATCGTTTGTCTAGACCAATAGTTTGCAAACAATATTATTTTCTTCCTTGAATATTTCATTGCTAATAATTCTTACTCTTCATGTGCACGGAAGGTTAACAAATAGAATTCCACTATGTCAATTAAGTTATAGTGCTTTGTGACTTGCCAGAGTGCTCTGATGAATGTTGGGATTAAGGCAAAGGATTTATCTTTCTAATAGTTATTAGAATTACTTTTAAGTAAGAAATATGTTTATACAATATGATGTGACTGAGGACCATGCTATAATGAGAATATTTAACTTAGATTTCATAAGCAGTTTATCCTAACATTCAATTCTCTTCAGCTGGTTAAAGAAGAACACTTATCTTATTATAGTTTGATATAGTAGACAATTGGTTGTCATGGCATAATTCAGAGGGAATCATTTTGGAAAATATTTTTAAAATCCTAGCTCTTGAGTTTTTCTTTTTTGTAATCCAAACAGATAAAAGGGTGAAGTATGGTGAAATGTTTTACTTCACTTTATTTAAAGAATGGATAATTAGGTTATTATTTCCTGAAAGTTTTAATATTTGAAAGGTCCCCAATAAGCACAAAAGCACAAGTCATAAAATACCAGAAATGTGAGTGAAATAAAAAATAAGACAAGATTTAATAGTTAATGTAATTTTGCTCTTACGAGCATGCTTTATTGCTTTATTCTGGTTGTCAGTAAAAATGTTTTTGTTACTATCAATAGTATCCTGTGTGACATTGAAGAAGAATAAAACTATGTGCAGGCTCTGAGAGTTACAGACCCAAGTATGAATCCTTGCTCAGGGTTAGTGAGTTGGAAAGTGACCTTCTTTCTCCAAGCCTCATTTTCTTCATTTATAACACATTAGATGTAGCATTAAGTTCAGAGGGATGCTGAGAGGGTTAATTTGAAAACACATAAATGGATGAGCAAGTGCTTGGAATCAAGTAAATGAAAATCACAGGGGTGAAACAAGTCGGTACTACTTCATGAGATAAGTCTGTGTAACTTTCATGATTTTGCAAATGTATGAAATAGTCTTTGCTCTATTTATCTTACATGTGCAAAATGAAATAATGGTCATAGAAGAATTTTATGGAGGTAAAAGTGCTACCGACTGTCAGATGTTATCAATTGAAAAATCTCAGTTTTTCCTCCAGTGAAACCCAAGATGCCTCATGTCTAGGTCTCCACATGAGTCTTGCTGCTCTTCATGATATCTGTGAACCTTAGTAGAATTCCTGTGCCACACTGAGTCCTACTTGAAATGCTTTCTAATCATCTGGCTCAGCAGAGGGTTAACCAAATTCCAATCCCTGCTTATTTCACGGAATAAAGGAAGGCTTTTTTAAAATGTATTTTTTATAGAGATCAGATGAGTTTTAGCTAGAGTAAGTACAGCAGCAAAGCAATGAATGCTGTTGCTTGGGAAATAAAGAAAAGCGAGAAGTAATCAATTTCTTCCAATCTTTATTTTGCTCACCCACTTGATTTGAAACCACATATTGCTTCTCCCAAAATTAACAGTTAGGCATCTCATTGCAACTCAACAAGCATTACAATGTATGCTCAATTTTGAGTATATTGAAAACCCCATCATACAAGATCTTCTGAGACATCTATATTTAAAATAACAGCATTTTCTAGTTAAGCTAGCAAATTTAAACACATAGAGACAAAGAAGTTTCTTATGAATTAGCTGTATGGTATAAAGCTATGGTTAACTATGTGCATATTTATTCATTTATTTTACACAGTCTGCTCATTTGTTTCAAAAGCAGACAGTCCAGTTTTGGTGTTCATTGTAAGCTCAATTTGATTTTACTTCCATACTATGTTTTCTTGGCATCTGTTTTTATGGAAATATAGCTGGTCATTAACACAGCTTTGCATCCCTTATAACTGTGTTGTTTTTCATGCAAAATAGACATTTGTTAAATAATTACAGATGGGAAATTACGCCCCATGGAATTTTTTCTTCATTACAAAATTATCCTTTTCCGATCATTTTAAATCCACTTCATTATACAGGGAGAACACAGGGAAAATAAAAAATTTATTATGCTAGCAATCTTCAGAGTGCTTGTTCTTACAAAGTGAGGAGTGATGGGTTATATATAAAAGGAATTATTAGAGAAAAATTTTACTTAAGTAAATTATTTCTGATTCCCCTCCTTCACACCACCTTCTCCATTCTATAAAAATAGCCTCTTTCAGTCACATATGAGGCTTCTGTTAAAGCTTCCAGATGTTATAGTCACGGTGGACTTGGCAGCAAATATTCAAAAGAAGAGGACTTGTCAGAAAATATTGTTTATCCATCATTGTAGGCAGTGTTCCCTTCTGTCATTCAGTAGGAGAGCCCTGGGCTGGATGTTCTATGTATGTCACTCCAGAGCTCTTCTTTACCCTTCTCCACTTGGCTCTCTGCCCCAGAAAACTATATAAACTGGATTCCCTTACTTTCTAATTCCCTCTGAGGTTAAGGCATGGGAAGCATTAGCATAAAATTTCAGATCAGGAAAGAAGAGGTCAATGAGGTATCCCCACCATCTCCATCACCCCTCATCTTCAGTGGGCAATGTCTGCAGCCTAATACTGGACCCACCAGCTCCTGCTGGGCAACCTCTCCTGCAGTTTTCCATTTATTGCAGGTGCTGGCAACAGCTCCTTCTCTTTACCTTAGCCTCCACCCTCACTCAAGCCTACAGGTGGTAATGGCTTCAAATTGGAGCTAACTCCAGAGTACATCCTCATCCTTTCTTGGTTTGCTTTGTTCACGTGTTTGAACAAAGTCCCTGCAGGTGGTTTCGCCATGTTTTGGCAGAATACCATTTACTTCCTGATCAATAAAATCTTCTACCCAGGATTAGATTCTATAGAAATGCATATACAGAAGGACTGAGATTTCTTGAGTTACAGAATGATGTACTAGTAGAACTAGAAATAATATTCAGATCCAAAATCATGAAGAAAATGATATCCATAAATATGAAGTATTCTGTCCAGGTCACACAACAAATTAGTCAAGGCAATGATACCATTTTCAAAGAAATCTTTCAACTTCCTGTCAAAGGCCTTTTTGTTTTAACTTTCACAACATCTCTATTTGATCATTCAGATCTAACCACTGAGATAAGTCAACCATACTATGTTTGCTTTTACCGTTTATTTTGTTTTTTATTATATTTTTGGAGGAAGTTTCATGAGAACAGTAGAAATAAGAGAGATACATACAGTATGGATGGAAGAATGACTACAATAGATAAGGAATGTACAGCAGGGATGGTGACACTTGAATGTAGTTTTACTTTGATAATGGGAAATATTTACTCCAGCATCTCCAGTTTATCACCTCAGTTTTTGCTGAGAATAAATATACTCTACACCCAGAGTAAATTCTGTGTCTAAAACACTTAACACACAGCTGCTGATTTCACATTAAAAAGGTGAATCATTTGATGACCTGGGATCAGGTGAAGCTTTAAATCTATACGTCAGTGCTACTAATTTTTATTAGTTTATTAACCTTCCCAGTATGGACACCAACCAAACTAAAACTAACACAAACATAAAAATTTCACTTTTCCTATACATAATCTATCATTGTATGTCTTACAGAAGTCTATACAAATTCCAATCAGAAAAATCTTAAAAGAAACTTTAGACCTTTCCTTTTCCCCTCATATTAAGCTGTTTTAAAGTGGTATATAAAAAGATGTCACCTCACTTCAGTCTGAATGGCTACTATTGAAGAAAAAAACAGGTATTTTCATGGATGTAGAAAAAGTGGAACCCTTGTACATTGTTGATGGGATTGTTAAATGATGTGGCCACTATGAAAAACAATATGCAAATTCCTCAAAATATTAAAAATGGAATTGCCATGTGAACCAGCAATTCTACTTCCAAGTATGCCTGAGAAATTGAAATGGATACTGAAGAAATATCTGAATTTTCTTATTCCTTTCAGTCGTTTTCACAATGGTCAATATATTCAAACAACCAAAAATGTCCATTTCCATTCCTTCCTTTCTTTCTTTTTTCTTCTCTCTTGCTCTTTTCACATCTTTTTACTAAAACATAAACTGTATTAAAGGAAATATTCTTCATTTGGTTGACTTCTATATGCCAAGCACTTCAGGAGAGTGCCTAGCCATGGGTGGTGCTCAATGAATCCTCACCAGATAATGACCAAACAACTCAGTAAGTGAAAAAAATAAAAGAATTCATTTAAAATGGGTCTTAGTTTGTTCATCTCTCATTTGGTAATCTTGCTGCTTTACTTGTAAAGTAGTAAATAGTTATATAATGAATTTATGGAAATATTTATACAAATCAGTAGAAAATAGAATATATTGTCATTCATGCTGAAGGATCATGAAAATAAAAGATATATAAGTAGTATAGCTATATTCAGAAAGTCAGTGAAAATCTCGAAAATGTACTCATAGGCAGATTTTTTTTTTAATTTAAGATATACTTCACTCAGAAGAATATTGGAGATGGCCAAAGTTATTAACCTTGATTTAGAAATTTAATCTCTAGTATACAAAAGGAAAGCTGGAAAATTACTTTGCCTTACTAAGTACCTAGAGTGAATTCAAAACTGTGTTAAGATTTTCACTTAGTATGTATCATGGAGGTAGTATTGTTATTTAAATATATAAATAAACTATTCAACCCGGAGACATTAGCTGTGTATGTTTCCAAATCAAATGCATTTAATGTACATCACCTTTACCTCAACGGTCATGACAGATTTATTTAATATCATGTTTTTGGAAGCCAGTTCTGCCTATACCCTTTACAGAGAAATTCCATTTCCTGACCCTACTGAGAATCAGGTCACATGACCCCTTGTCACCTTAACTGACCTCCTGAGTGTACACATCTGACCCAAGAGGAAACTTGGTTAGTATGGGCTATTTAAAAAAAAAAAAAATGGTGAGTTGGCTAAATTGATTTCATGGGTATTTTGAAGTAAGAAACGACAGGTAAGGGTCACTTATTCTGGAGGTTTTGAAACAGTTAATTCATGAGGAAGATTGTGCAGTCCCTCAAAGGTGAGAAGAGAACCTTTGATTTCCTATTTTTTACTTTCGGACCCTGTAAGACTATGTCTCCAATCTTTGGATAACTATACAATTAACTATTGTATCTTCATTAAAAAAATACACTTCCCCTTTCTTTTTGCTAGCTAGACTGTTCTTGAAACTAAAATAAGCATAACTGAAGCAGATTATATCATCCCCAAAACACATTCTCTTGTGTTGTGTGTGTTTAGAGTAGGTCTGTTTTCACCTCAAGGTATGAGTGTCTGTTTAATTCACACAGTTTTCTCTGCCACCACAGTTGGGGAAAGGAGAATAAGCTTTTTGTGTGTGTGATCTTACTTTTATGAAAGGAAACTTTTCAAAAATAAAATAAAAAATAAGAGGAATCATTCTTATTTGTTGCATCCTTTCAATCTCATTTTTGTAGCCTGAAACCAAAGCTTTACCTAACAAAAATTATGTCCATTCATAGCTAGAACAAGTATTAAAGAAGTTTAGTTTTGTAGGAACAAGAAATTACTAAAAATTAACAGCAAATTAGCATCTCCTAAATATATCTTAAAAGTATATTTCACACCATATCAATTAATACAACTTTTTTGCAACTATTAGTATTTGGCTGATTTAAGCTAGTGTTTTAATTCAAAATGAAAGCTTTCCTGTTGTACATTTGTAACTTATAGTTTTGATAGCTCAACTGAAGTTTGGGCAGAAAATATCTTCATGCAATTGAAAATAATATAAAACTAATATAAACTAACATGAGCTATTGACATTAAATAGAGGACCTAATTACATGCTATGACTCTAAAGGAAAAGGATAAATGTAACTTTAATAAACCCATTTCATTACTTTATAGTCACACCACTATAACTTCAGTTCAAATTGTAAATTGCTGTTACACTAGTGAATAAAAAAATAAGTTTTTTTAAGGGTATGAAGATCTTTAGACGTAAATGTAGAGATGGTAGTAGGGTTTATGAATATGCACAGAGGAAAGCAAATATGTAAAATAGGTTTAAATGTTTAAACATGAAGAGAAAAAAATATAAAATATTAACTCAATCCCCATATAGCCTTAGTGTCACCTAAACAGATGGTTCTTAGAAACAAGTCATCAGTAGTCACCATTTGCCAACTAGATAACCTCATTTCCCTTGTTCAGACTCTCTGTAACTACAAAAAATGGGTTGTGTTCCCAAAGACTCCTCACTCCTGCAGTTCTCCTGTGGTCCCTGACTTTGCTTACTTCTGCTCCATAAATTTCTTCATGAACTTTGATAATACTCTGCCAGTAATTGCCCAGAGGGCACTGCCAATGCAGATGCTAATCCCACCTAAAATTCACACTTTGGGGTTGGAATAGCCTGGAAGCATATGCAGAAGCATGTAGCCCTGTTTTCTCTGCTGCCCCTGCAAAGATCTATTTGCCTCAAATCTTCTTTTTTGAGCCCTTCTCTGTGCCATGGACTGGATCAGCATTATTAGTCCCAGATCTGCTCAGTTAATGGAGACATTGCTGACTTTCTCCCTGGGGCCCACTCAAAGACTAGCACATCCTAATACCAACACTTATATGAACATTCTCCTAAGAGGTCCATTGTTTCTTCTGTCACTTTGACTTTTTCAGGAACCCCTCAATCTCTTAAATTCCAGGGCTTATAATGATGTTCTTGCCATGGGTAGGTTCTATGTCTTTTCTCAAAGGACTAACTGATTCCATACAAATAATAGGACTTATTGAAAGTATACTCTCAAGAATATCATGACTATAACCTGACTATAGGAATGAAAGATATGTGGAAGGGAGGTGAGTTTTATGAAATGGGTGTTGCAAATTTCATGCCTTCTGTATCAAGTTTTCATGTAGGTGAGAGATTGGAATATATGTAAAAAAATGTAGATATAAAACACATTGGTAACTTCCTATCTCTGAGTACGATATTGCCAGTTCTTTTCCTCTGGGATTGATTAAGGGTGAATTTGAATACTTGGAACTTCAAAGTCAAAAACATTTTGGAAACTGATTTATTAAGAATTAAACATGAGATATTTCTTCTTAATTACTTAATTTTTGTTTTCCTCCACTGACACCCTTTGCAAAATCTGTATTTATGATGATGAGATTATTTTGACTCTGATAGAGGACCAGGATTTGCTATGGTAGGTAATTACAATGAGAAATGTATGCAAAAAATAATATTTTTTTTTTCAGGACTTGGATGTTGACATTAAGTAATTTGTGTGTGCCTGTGTAAATATCATTAGAAATATTTTATAGCATTAATAAAATTTAGAAATGAAATAATCTCTCCTAGTGTAAAACACATGAAGAGACAAATGGATTAAATATTTAACTCTAGATTCTTGAATTAGTCGTTTAATGTGTATTTTTAGTATGTTCTTATAATACTGCCTTTCACAGAAGACTTTTTAAAACTGCATCCATTTCCTTCTCTCCCCAGTCTCCCCCATCTCAAGAGTTCCTATTCATCCTTCCTACCATGAGCATCACCAACCTACTTCACATATTCATGTTATATTTGATTGTTCTTTCTTCATATTCACTATGGCTCAAAACTACCTTTAAAATCCACTTTAAAATGCCTTACCCACCCCTGTCTTCATTATCCGTGCTTCCATTTTAATTTTGTCTTATCATTTCCAACTTAGCATGACTAGGACCTGAATATGGGTCCACTATACCACAAGGTGCCACCACCAGCCACACATTATACAATACTTTACCTTCTTTAAAGGACTCATTTCATTTCCATTTTCTTTCTCTCTTCCTCTTTTCCTCCAAATTTAGATTCTCTATATATTATTTCCAGACACTTTTTATTTGTTTGCATTATATTTCTTAAGCAACATTTGGTAGCTTCCCAGAGCCTGTGGAAGTAAATTTAGATTTGTCTGCCAAATCTCCCAGTATTAACAAATGCAGGACCTACCATGCTGGTTGAAACTTATTTTTCACAGCTTCAAAGCATAGACCGTGCCTGAGCCAAGCCAAATTTGACACAGTCTTTTCAACCTGGCATACTTATGCCAGGCTCCATTTTTCTTTATTGTCAAACGTGTTGACCTCTTTGACTTTATCATTCAAGATAACTTCATTTTTCCAAATGCCTGGAATAACACTTCAAATTTTGTTCTATTAGGCACACTTAGTTGTTTTCTACTGTGCCAAAGTTTTGTTTTTTGTTTTTGTTTTGTTTTGTTTTTTCCCAGAAAAATATGAAATGTCCGAATAGTGAGGATTAGGCTGTTAGGCAGACCCTCAGAGCTGGAAACTATACTAGGAGTTGACTAGGTCAACCCCTTCATTTGAAAATAGATAAATCTGAGACTTAGGGTAAATAACTGATTTTCAAAAGACCATTGAGCCCTTAGCAACACTGTTGAGAATAGCATTCAGTTTTATTCTCAGTATATAACATAGGGTGCTTTCCATCACTTAATTAATTCTGGATTTATATTTAGTTAATTCTCAGTGGATAGGAAATCATTTTTATTTTCACATTGTAGTAGTTTTCAAAGACAGATTATTTCAAAATATCCTGTTGTGACAGAAAAATGAAAACAAAATATATTTATTAAGGGAAATTTTTTTTTTTTTTTTACCAATTGCAGCTATTTTCTGAGAATAGAAACTCCAATATCTTTTGTTTACTGAGTAGGATGACATATATGGAATATCAGACTTGAAAACTGGGAGAAATTTATGGAAACAAGAGTTAAACAGAAAGAAAAGATAACTGGAAATTTTGGCGGGAGAAAGGATTTCGGGATTGAGGAGCTATGTGTTAAAATGCCCTTCCTTTCCCCAATCACTCCAGAAAATCTTGCATAAGTTAATTGCACAACATTGAATTTTGAAAGTGTTGATGCACTAGTTTAAGATAGGTAAAAAAGGAGAGAAGAACCAGAGGGTTGCCCAGAACTTCTGTATTACTTGGCAATCACACAATGATCAGCAGCATTTTAAATTCTATAAAGTATTGTCTTTGTTATTGGAAACAAAAAAGCCTAGTTTGATTAAAGTAATATAACTTAAGAAAATTAAATATTTTAGATGATTCATGGAATGTCTTATACAAGAAACATGCTTCAATGATTCAAGAAAATTTCTGATCAAGCTGCAAAAATTGGAATACAAATGACATTTTTTGAATAAATGAAACTGGAAATTTTAAAAATAAAACCTTTGATTTTAGCACAGTGTTTTCACAGATTTTTGTCAATCATCAGATGGCACTGTAGTTGATGAGCACAATTTAGATGTAGTTGAAACATTGGAAAATTTTAATTATGGATGAAAATCTTTAGTTCTGTTAGTTGCAATATATTCCTCACCTAGTAGGTACAAAATGTAAAAGCACCCTGTTATGGTTTGGATGTGGGGTGTGCCCCAGAAGCTCAGGTATGAGACAATGCAAGAAGGTTCAGAGAATAAATGTATGGATTACAAGAGCCTTAACCCAATCAGCAAATTAATCACCTGATGGGATTATTGAGTGGTAAATGAAAGCAAGTGGGATATGACTTGAGGTGGTGGGGCCCTGGGGGTGTGACTTTGAGGTATGTATTTGTATCTGGTGAGTGGAGTCTTTCTCTGCTTCCTGATCTTCCACCACCTCACCCTCAATGGAGCCTGCTGTCTATGGATTGAGACCTCTGAAACCTTGAGCCCCTAAATAAACCTTTCCTCCTCTACAGTTGTTCCGGTTGGGACCTTTCATTACTATGGCAAAAAAGCTGATTCCACATATGCATTGATTCAAAGTTTTTGCTTGATTAGTGATTAATAGAGTTTGTGTAGTTATGCATATTCGGGACTAAAGGGGAATCCCTTTGAAAGATTCAGAAATCTCCCCACGTACCAGAAATGTTTGTAGTGATGTTTTCTCAGGAATAATGTCATTGGTGTTCATCATTTAAGTTTTCATTAATGTTTGCGATCCCAGATAAATTAATGCCATAAAATGTTCTCTTCTGTGAATAGTCCTACCTCCAATTCAGTTGTTTATTTGGAAAAATTAAACTCTTAGAAGTTTGAGTCTTGCTTAAAGTTAGTATTATTTTAGTAAGTATATAAACTAAAGTATATTAGTTCCCTACTGCTGGCTTTAACCAATTACCACAAATATAGTGGTTTAAAACAACTCAAATTTGTTATCTTACAACTTTGGAGATCTGAAATTCAGATTGGGCCTTGCAAGGATAACACTAAAATGTCAGAAGGGCTGAAAACTTGGGAGACTTTTGGGCAGAATCATTTCCCTGTCATTTTCAACTTCTGGAGAATACTGTAATTAACTTGTGGCCCCTTCCACCTTTGCAAAACCAATCTTTTTTCTTCTCCCTTCTCCACTTATAAAGTGACTGTTAACATTGAGAACACTGAACTAATTCAGGATAAAATCAGTTGATTAGCAAACTTAGGTCCTTCTGAAACCTGAATTTCCTTGTTCTGTGTATTCTAACATCATCACAGACTTCAAGGATGAAGACATGGGCATGTTTGGGGTAAAATCTGTAGTCATTAAGTAGCTTGAAATGGTTTCATTTTTTAATCTCTAACTCTCTGATTATCAAGCACTCATAGATTATTTCTAGGCTGTTATCTCACAAGAAACTTCTATACCTAGAGGCATACAGGACAAATTTTCTGTTTGAATATAATTGATTAGTTTTTGGTCAAAAATTCTCCAGTATCTGTCAAAATTCTAGGAAATACTGTATGAAATCCCATATCTTGGATTTGTATGTATTGCTCAGTTTGTGCAGAGTACAAGTGAAAAACTTATTAAACAATCCCACAGCCCTTCAATGCCCAGTAGGGAGACATTCTTCCTACACCCCCAACATCCTGTTAGCTATATAAATTATGTTGTAAATGTCAGAATCTGCTTTCTACAATTCATTTTTTAAAGTTTCCTTTCCATGGTACTGAAATTTAACAACCAGTGAGTCAAACAATAAACCTAAACCTTATAGGGAAAAGTAGCTTTCAAAATAATGGAATTTTGGTATTGACATAATAAAACAGCACTATATTGTATGAAGTTTTTTATGATATCTTTGTAATATGTATTTCATATTTGACATTTACAGCTTATAACTAGAGGAGCAAATTTATTTTAAGTTTCAGCCCACATTGAATTTATATAGTTCAATTATGCCTAAAATCGGACATTACTCTCTAAGCACAACTGACAAAATAACTTTTACAATCATTTATAAAATCTAGAAGGAATACTTTGTAATGAATATTTTATATGCTAATATCCTGAATGTTTCAAGAATGGCTATTTGTGAACAATTGAGATTCAAAATATTTTTTTGAATACTGATTTACCTAAGGGCATATTGATTCTAAGAAGACCAAGAAGGAATATCCTGAGGTCTTCTGATTAATGTACTCCTACAGTAATATGTCAATTATTTGATGTACTTTAAATTTTGAAGTTCTTTCTAGTAGATGAAGGTAACTGAATTGGAGGACACTATAAATATAATAAAAGCTGTTAGTAATTTCTTGCACTTTATAGAACTGGAAAAAATTATGGATGTAGATTCCCAGATCTGCCATTGGTTATATGTGTCACTTTATAACCTAGTTTTCTCATCTGTAACTAATGACCTGTTCAGAGTCATTGAGAATTGACTATAAGTTAAATATGTGTGCTTAGCATTTGCATATGCATTTTTCTTGATTTAATTAACAGTTGCAATTTATGACATTAAAATTTTTACCCCTAAATACTGTTGTTCAGTGGACAGCTGGTAGTCAGTGGTAATGAGTATGAGAAAGACCACATCTGGACTTTCTTATTTTTTTTTATGATACTAAGCTAATCCAGGACTAGTCTGGCCACATGAACAAACAAAACAAGGCAAAAAGAATCTTAAAATTTCATAGAATGTATTTATCTTGTTGGTTTATTTTTAACAATATTTGAAAAATATAGATAAGTTTAACATAAACAAATGGAAAGTAGAGACCCATCCCCTATGCAGAATAATTCTTAATATTGTTAATGTTCTACCTATGAAGTGGTGAAACACAATTTCTGATGCCTTGGGTATGGGCTGCACATAATTACTTCTTTCTACAGAGCATAGTATGGGAAAGGGGGGGATAAATTACAGTGAACAAAAATGACAAACACCACATCCAGTCAGTAATCAAGTTGAAAATCAATTGAGATAAGTCAGGTACTCTTGAAATTGTGTGATGAGAATGGTACTTCATCTCTGAAGGTCATCCTCCCCAAATCCAAACCACTGTGCAATCATGAAAAAATCAGACAAATCTAAATTGAGGGGCAAACAAAAAGTCCTTGACCAATAAGCCTCAAAACTATCAAAGTCATAGAAACAATCATAGCCAAATAACACTTCAGGAGACATAGCTGAACAGGGTAGGTAGGATCCTGGAAGAGAAAAAAATTAATTGAAGAAAAACTAAGAAATTCTGAATAATGTGTGGACTTTATTTTAAAATAATGTATCAACGTAGGCTCACTAATTATAACAAATACAACATACTATGTGAGATCTTGCAATTGTGGAAACTGGGTGTGGAGAATTTAGGAATTCTCTCTATTACCTTCTCAATTCTTCTGCACATCTAAAAGTGTTATAAAATAAAGTTAACTTTAAAAACCTTATATCAGCTTATTTGTAAAACTAATATTTTGTCTTTGAAAATATAATTTGTTATTAATTGTGATTTTAACATTAAATATCCATCTAATTCAAAGTACACAATTGACTTAATGCTTTATCCTTTTTAAGTATGTGATTGATATGACTACATTCAAATGTTATTAAAAATGAATTTTAATTAATTGTATTAAATGTTCCTCACCTGCCTATTCAACAATAATACATATCTCTGTGAACCATGTATTGGGACAAAAAGAGAAGCAAGGGAATTAATGTTTGGCATTACTGGGAAACAATGCTTTATTATGCATGAATCTATTACAGTCATGATAACAGAGAAGAAACATTTGACAAGTTAATATTTCCCTTATGCAAATGCTTGCTCTGCTCACATCCTCCTCATGCTCCAAAGCAGCTATAATGCACAAACTTGTGCAGCATTTAGGTTCATTCACAGTCCCCCTTCCCAGAACTTGAGTCCATAGGTGAGATGAAGCCCTAGTTTCCCTGGAAAATGAGTGATATTTATCATGAATGGAAATTAAAGAGTTATGAATAGCAACATGCCTGTGTTGAGTGCCAGACTGGATACAGAGGTGTCAGTGTGACCTTTAATAAAATTGCCTTAACTTTTTTGTTTTTAATATCTTTAGCTCTCTTAAGTAATGCTACTCAAAATAACTTCTGCACCTCAATGTTGATATATGAACTCTTGGTGACCACACATATAAAAGTGGAGGAATTGAGAATAAGCATCTAAAAATTTTATTGCTTTGAAATTGTCATAATATTGTCATTACACTTTATGAATACATTTATCTACAAAAGTCAAAAGTACAAGTTTAATATGTGATCACAAATATCTTGGGCAACACTGATTTAGAACACAAGGTCTGGGGTAGAAGAACCCCTTACCCTAATATAAAAGTGGCATTGATCATGAGGGGAAAGAAAAATAGCCCCTTGATCTTTTCCATGCTTGTGATGGCATCTGTCTTTAGCTCCTTTAGGGGAGACATTGTTTAGATTCTTCTTTATTTTCCTATGAGCCTTTAATTATTAGTCTTGTGATCACATTCATAAAATTACCACAATTAACTTGAGAAGCATACAGGGTAAGAAACACATTTCATCCTGTGAATGTTGAGGAATGGGAAAAACACTGAAAAAAATAAGAAAGGGCAAGGTGTAATTGTCCCATTCCAAGATCAACCATTCTTCTTTTCCATGGATTGATTTTAGATTATTATATAGGTAAGTGGTGATAACTGAAGAAATGTACTTATGTCTTCATATATAGTGAGAATTAGAACTACAAAAGAAAAATATTATTTCAGACTCCTGTGTATTAGGAATTTAATTATGACATTTTCTTTGGACAATTTGTCTAACTCAGCTATTTGACACCACAGTTGAACTCCTACTATTTTTCTGTACAAGTATGTGTTTAATCTTACTTTTGAAATATGTACCAGGACATGTGGTTGTTATCTTTTTTCTTCTCTCATAGCAAGTTTTCTATTTCCTAATACAAATTGCTAATCAAATATGTATTACATTTATACACACAATTCCATTCCATTGTGATGCTATAGTACTGCCTTGCAAATGGAAAATAGCCATCCGCCTGCTGCTGTGGTTGGGTTATGGTTTTAGTACCACCCAAAGGTTCATGTGTTGAAATTTAATCCCCATAATGAAATATTAAAGGAGAAGAAAATCTAGTTATGCTGTTTAGAAGTAGGGACTCTGGGAAGTGATCAGGATTAGATAGGTCATTATAGTGGAGAGACCTGATGAACACACGTACACATGCACTTCCCTTGTCTTTTACCACGTGATGTTCTGTACCGCTTCAGAACTCTGGCAGCAAGAAGGTCATCACCAGATGCAGCCTTTCAACCTTTCACATTAGAATCATGAGACAATATACAACTTTGTGAGATGGAATCTTAGGGTGGTTTTGATTTGCATTTCTCTTATTACTAGAGATGTTGAGCATTTTTCCATATGTTTGTTGATTGCTTGTAGATCTTCTTCTGTGAAGTGTCTATTCATTTCCTTAGCCCATTTGTTGACTGGATTATTTGAATTCTTGGAGTAGAGTTTTTTGAGTTCTTTATAGATTCTGGAGATTAGTGCTCTATCTGAAGTATGATTGGCAAAGATATTCTCCCACTCTGTAGGCTCTTTCTTCGCATTGCTGATAGTTTCCTTTGCTGAGAGAAAGCTTTTTAGTTTGAATCTATCCCAGTGGTTGATTCTAGCTTTTATTTCTTGTGCTATGGGAGTCCTGTTAAGGAAGTCTGGTCCTAGACCAACAAGGTGAAGATCTGGACCTACTTTTTCTTCTATAATCTGCAGGGTCTCGGGTCTGATTCCGAGGTCCTTAATCCATTTTGAGTTTAGTTTCGTGCATGGTGAGAGATATGGGTTTAGTTTCATTCTGTTGCATATGGATTTCCAATTCTCCCAGCACCATTTGTTGAAGAGGCTATCTTTTCTTCATTGGCTATTTTTGGCACCTTTGTCTAGTATGAGAAAATTGTATTTATTTGGGTTTGTGTCCTTGTCCTCTATTCTGTACCATTGATCTACCTTTCTATTTTGGTACCAATACCATGCCGTTTTTGTTACTATTGCTTTGTAGTAGAATTGAAGATCTGGTATTGCAATACCCCCTGTTTCACTCTTCCTGCTAAGGATTGCTTTAGCTATTCTGGGTTTCTTATTCTTCCAGATGAATTTCATAATTGCTTGCTCTATTTCTGTAAGGTACGTCATTGGGATTTTAATTGGAATTGCATTGAATTTGTATAGCACTTTAGGTAGTATGGCCATTTTGACAATATTAATTCTTCCTATCCAAGAACATGGAAGATCCTTCCATTTTCTAAGGTGTTCTTTAATTTCTTTCTTTAGTGTTGTATAGTTCTCATTGTAGAGGTCTTTCACCTCTTTTGTGAGATTGATTCCCAAGTATTTTATTTTTTTCGAGGCTATTGTGAATGGGGTAGTTTTCCTAATTTCTCTTTCTGAAGATTCATCACTTATGTATAAAAATGCGTTGGATTTATGGGCATTGATCTTGTAACCTGCTACTTTACTGAATTCACTTATGAGTTCTAAGAGTTTTCTGGTGGAATTTCCAGGTTCCTCTAAATATATAATCATGTCATCAGCAAACAGGGATAGTTTGAGTTCTTCTTTTCCAATTCGTATCCCTTTAATTTCTTTGGTTTGTCTAATTGCTCTGGCCAGAGTCTCAAGAACGATGTTGAATAGAAGTGGTGAAAGAGGGCATCCCTGCCTTGTTCCAGTTTTTAGGGGGAATGCTTTCAGTTTTTCACCATTTAGAATGATATTAGCCATGGGCTTAGCATAAATGGCCTTTACAATGTTAAGGAATGTTCCCACTATCCCTATTTTTTCTAGTGTTTTGAGCATGAAGGGGTGCTGTATTTTATCAAATGCTTTTTCTGCATCTATTGAAATAATCATGTGATTCTTGACTTTAAGTCTATTAATATGGTGAATTACGTTTATTGATTTCCTGATGTTGAACCAACCTTGCATCCCTGGGATGAAACCCACTTGATCATGGTGCACTATCTTTTTAATATGTTTTTGTATGCGATTTGCTAAAATTTTGTTGAGAATTTTTGCGTCGATGTTCATTAAGTATATTGGTCTGAAATTTTCTTTCCTCGATGTATCTGTGTCTGGTTTAGGTATCAGGGTGATATTGGCTTCATAGAATGAGTTTGGGAGGGTTCCCTCCTCTTCTATTTTATGGAATACTTTGAGAAGTATTGGAATGAGCTCTTCTTTAAAGGTTTTGTAGAACTCGGCTGAGAACCCATCTGGTCCCGGACTTTTCTTTGTTGGTAGGCTTTTGATGACTTCTTTGATTTCAGTACTTGAAATTGGTCTATTTAAATTGTTTATGTCCTCCTCGTTCAGTTTAGGCAATTCATATGTCTCTAGAAACCTGTTGATGTCTTCGAAATTTTCTATTTTGTTGGAGTATAGATTTTCAAAATAGCTTCTAATTATGTTTTGTATTTCAATCCTGTCTGTTGTCAAGAATACGAGCAACAACAGGTGTTGGCGAGGATGTGGTGAGAAAGGTACACTCATACATTGCTGGTGGGGCTGCAAATTAGTGCAGCCACTCTGGAAAGCAGTGTGGAGATTCCTTAGAAAACTTGGAATGGACCCTCCATTTGACCCAGCTATCCCACTCCTTGGCCTATACCCAAAGGACTTCAAATCAGCATACTACAGAGATACAGCCACATCAATGTTCATAGCTGCTCAATTCACAATAGCCAGACTGTGGAACCAACCTAGATGCCCTTCAATTGATGAGTGGATAAAGAAGCTGTGGTATATATATACAATGGAATATTACTCAGCCATAAAGAATGATAAAATTATGGCATTTGCAGGCAAATGGATGAAATTGGAGAATATCATGCTAAGTGAGATAAGCCAATCTCAAAAAGCCAAAGGACGAATGATATCACTAATAAGTGGAGGATGACACATAATGGGGGGAGGGAAGGGTTAGTGTTAGGGTTAGAGTTAGGGTTAGGGAGGGGGGCAAGTATGGAGGAAGGAAGTACTGTATAGAGGGTAAAGAGGGGTGGGAGGGGTGGGGGGAAGGGAAAAAAATAACAGAATGAATCAAACAACATTACTCTATGTAAAGTTATGATTACACAAATGGTATGCCTTTATGCCATGTACAAACAGAGAAACAACATGTATCCCATTTGTTTACAATAAAAAAAAAAAAAAAAAAAAAAAACCTTTGAGATCATTTAAGTCTAAGGCAAAGATCTTGGAACAGTTCCAGACATATGATAAATGTTCCACAATGTTTGCTATATATAGCCTTATAATACCTTATTTTAGAGATGAGGAACTGGCCCAGGTGGTAATGCAGTTTGCCCAAGGTCACACAGTTGGTTTGCGTCGAAGATGATACTAGACTAGGCATCTTATTTCCAAGTCCAGGGTTATTTTCATCCTGCCAGCAGTCAGCTAGCAGGAGCACCAGATGTGTAGCTGTTTAGATAATTGTTTTCCCACCAATTTGCTCTTTCTAGGCCACAGACTGGGCCGACTATTGTAAAGCCCCCTTTCTTATTATTGGTAAGGTTGTAATATTTCATTAACTCTACAAATGTTTATTGAGCAGGTGCAAGGGCCACAGAAGTGAAAACTCTTTACTGGGTTAGAACTGAAAAGAACTTATAAATCATCTATTTCTTTCATTTTATAAATGAGAGCAGTGATACACAGTCTTCCTCTCATGTTCTTGTGTCAAAAGCATCCCATTTCTGCAAGGAGGTAGCTTTCTGGAGGCTTCACAGAATGGTGTGTGACCTTTCTGGGTCATACTCTCTTCTACTTGGTATCTTTATCTGAACCTCATTCCCATAAATATTTGGTGGACTGCTTAGGACATGTTTTTATGTCCTCATCTTTAATTGTATATACATGCAGCTTCAATATGTATTATATCTTTTTGGTAATTAGTCTTGTATTGGCTCCCCAAACTTTTCTCTTTGATTCTTTCAGATACTTGATAACAAAATCTGATACTATATTTGCATTCACAGGTATTAAAATTTAACCATCTGATATAAGGTATCAGAAATGTACATGAGTTATTTGAATCATACAAAACTTTGATTTTAAAAGATACATATGCCTTTTAATTATGTATTCACAGATAAAAAATAAAGCTAGTAACTGTCAAAAAAAATATACAACTTTGTTCTTTATAATACAATCTGCCTCAGGTATTTTGTTATAGTTTCAAAAACTGGCCTAATACCCCTGCTCTAATACATAACTTAAGTCTCTCAACAAAGTGAATATTAGAATATTTATACATATGTTTTAAGATTATTCTGTCTTGGTTTTCCTTTATTATTCTATACTCAGCCATAGGTCATTGGTTGTAAAGATATGGTCACAGAGGATTTATCAGATAGGATGATTGTAGCTTTGAATCTAACTATCAGTACTTAATGTGGTGATGGTGATCCTCAGTGTTGATAGATCTCAAAATCAAAATCCAAAGGAAAGTTGGTTATAGTATATAGTATTTAATTTGAACTCCTAGCCATGTTGTGAAGGAAATAGAGACAATTTCAAGCAAAAATTGGCTCTGCCTAAAATTGTGCTTAGTTCCCATGTTAACTCTTTTGGGTAACATTTTTGATCATTTGCTGAAAACTTCAGAGAGTTATGCTCTTTATCTTTCTCTTTCTTCTTCCTCATAGCAAGGGCTTCTCTTAGGTCCTTCTCTCTCATTTTTGGTGAGAATGACTGATAAAAATGAAAGTAAGGAATCCACTATTTAACTTGGAAAAAGACACATACACGAACACAGGAATATTAGATTTTATCTTGAATGTTAAATGGTAACTAGTCACGTCTGTGTGGGAGCTATATCCACGTTCCATGGGAGAGCTGTCATCAACTGTTCTCATGGTCCCTAAAATCACATATTGAACCACGGAACTACACTATCCATTAGCAACACAATTTGCCTCAAATTAAGATCACTCTTAAGATGGTATTTTGGTTTTATTGCTTTAAAACATGTAGTAGCAGGACCAAGCTATCCAGGCTTGAGTGTGTTTGAAAAGTGAAAGGGGCTACAGAGCCCAGAGGGGCAGGTGGGCCACTGGCAGGGAGGAGCCCTGTCTGCTCTGCCTCGCATGCCACTTCTTCCTCCCTCACCACACTCCAGGACCACACAGGAATCCTTTTAAATTCTTAAATGTTACAAGCCCTGTCTTGCTTCAGGGGTTTTGTGCATAGTGGTGTCACCTCCAGATAAAGGGATATATAAATCTTGTTTCTATGAAAATTAATCTTTCCTCTAAGACACATAATCTATTCTGCATGAAGAGAACTATTACTTTAATAAGCTTTTTACCCCATTCATTCATTTTTTCTGAACTAAGTCATGCCATAACATTTGCTTTGGTTCTATACCTCATTTCTAGTCTCCAGTACAGCGACTGTCACACAAGGCATAGTCCCAAAATGAGCTTTTGTTGTTGCTCGTGAAGAGACCCCAATATAGCAAGAAAGAAAAAAAAAAAAAAAAACTGGAATTGAATTATTCATATTCAGCCACTGTCTTTTCTGTTGCCAACAAGTTGGAATGTAGCTCCTGGAACAAACTCCGGGGGTACAGGAAGTCCAGGCTAAAAAATCCTCTTTGCAGAGACTGAAGTCCGAAGCTGCAGTTTGCCACAAACAGGAGGGAATATGAAACTACCAGACAAGAAGTGAGCACAGGACTAGGTGAGGTGGAGTGAGGCTGAGAAAGGGCCTCAGAGAACATCAGTGACCAGTGAGGGGAGAGCCAACCAGAGGGGAACGTCCCCACTCCTCTGAGCCTCTCCACTGTGCCACAGAGCAACAGAGGGTGCTGGTGCCAGTGGGTGCAGCAACATTAGTATTTACTGAGAGAGGCTTTTAGTTAAAGGGATATTCTCAAAATACCTTAAATCCTTCCATCTGTGCAAAAGCCTGATTCTAACCTAATTTTCAGCATTAATGATGAAGAGCTGTATGAACGATAGAAGACCCCGTCTGTGTTCTCCCAGAGGATAAGAATCAGTTAGGACTTACATCAAACAATGAAGACATATTTCTGTCATTTATTGTTTTAGTGATAAGAGTTAAAGCCAACCTCAGCTGTTCAGAAACACCCAAGGGCTGCAGGGAATTGTTAGATGGCCCAGCAGCAGCTGAGTTGGGATGAATCTGGGAAGACGCCCTGTGGGTAATTCCCTGAGTGATTTATCCTCCCCTTGAAACAACCTTGAGTTTCCTTCCTCCATGTTGAAATTTAGTCTGTGACTTGATTCCCCTGAGTTCTCTAAATCTCTCTCTCTCACACACACACACACTGCTGAGGGCAAGTTGTCACGGAAAAACTTTGGAAAAATTCTAAACAATGTTTAAAGGGGGAAAAAAACCCAATTTATCTCAAGTCGTTAGAGATTTCAATTATTTTGTCTTATTTTCCTGATTCACGGAGGTTAGCCCAATTTACTGATTACTCCTTTTCTGTTTGTCTTTAAAATTGGAGTTGGGCCTATTTGAATGTCAGTGATCTAGGGAAGGAAAGTACTTTCTGAAGGAGAATAAAGCCAGGAAGATTGAGCACTAAATCTCAAGTTTAGGGGTTGCCATGGCAACACCCATGGCTTGGTTCTGAGTGTGCCTATGAAAGAAATCCTGAGGGCATCAGAAAGAGTGGGGAATAAGAACTGTGTGGGAGAGAAAAGAGGAAAGGAAAGACAATGCCAGGTTTTGTGGGTGGGGCGGTAAGCAAGAAGCTCCTATTCTACCATTATTGTCAAGTCTGACCTTTAAAGGACGAAGATAAACCATCCCTTGGTATTTATTCAGCATGGACTCAATGAAAAAAATTCACTCTCTTCCATTTGCTAGACACAAAACTAAGTCTGAGAATACAAAAATATTTTCAAGGCATGTTTTCCTTTCAAAGCAGTAATAAACAATAAATAGGATATTTCTATAACAAAAGGCTATCAACAAGCTGTCAACTTCAGCTCCTGTCTTACAGGCATCTTTCTCTTAAGTCGCTGCCTATTCCTATTAACTGACTTCTCTGTGGCATTAATTTGCCCAACCTGCGTTACTATCATAGCCATCCATTTATTCACGAGTGCATGAGTTATTGTCACCTATGTATTAGCCCGCGCAGAATCCACACTGAATAAGATAGACATCGTCTCCATACCATTTTACATGATCCCCATTAATTCCCATCACAAGGCTAAAACTAGGTAGAAAAATCATTAAAAAAAAAATGACCGCATAAATAATGATGCAATCTACCAAAGCCATCAAGGCTACTGTGCACTTCTTCTTTCTCAAGATGAACATTACCCTCTGGGATAGTGGTGGCAGTGTTGTGTACAGTGTTTGTGTGTATGTGCTTGTGTGTTGTGTATTTTCAGGCACATGATAGGGCTTAGGAGCGTAACATCCATGAGAGAGAGGTCCCTCTCAAGAACTTTTGGTGGAAAAGTGGTATATGTTCCATGCCATCCAATATTCCCTGAGTGTTTTACAATCTGTCTTAAGCATTTCCTTCTTTCTGTCCCCAAATGATATAATTCAGACATGACTCCATTCCAGTAACTTCAAAATTGTTTCATGTCGGTCACTTCTATATTCACTCTTCCAGTCAATATGCATTGAGTGCCTGCTCTCTATAACCATAAAACTTATCCTAGGTGTTTGGAGAGAGCAATAATCAATGTGGAGTGAGCTTTCGCAATCTAGAACTTGTATTATTAAAAAAAGAAAAAGGAATGAGACACTAAATTATTGATAACTATCATTTATTTAAGTAAAGTTGTGAGAAACAGTATAAGGAAAAATGCAGAAGACCAATTGAGATTACAACAGGGAGAACAGAATTAGTCTGGAAAGGAGAGTAAAGTGATCTTGCTTGAGAAAGTGACCCCTAAGTAAGGACTCTAAAGTAGTTAAGTAAAGAGGTAGGAAGCAAAGACAGGATCCAAGCTTTAAGATAGAAAGAAGCAATTGAGGTACATAGAAAGATTATGCTATAAATTCATATGAGGAAAAGAATCACTTTATATTCCTCATTAAAACAAACAAAATGATATCTGAAATTATATGTGGAATTGAGCACCACCTCAAATCCAAGTCTCTATCAGCATTTTGCAGTATAACTAAATCAACCTGTTCTGTGTGTATGGTACAAATGCTTAGATTATTTACCCTCTGCTTGCCAGCATTAGCTATAAAATGACAAAATCATTTTGTATTTAATGCTGATTTTTCCAGTCCATTATGCATCCATGAGTTTCTTGGTCCTCTCTTTGCACTGGGGAAAGCATCCAGCTCCACAGAGTTCAATCTGGTGAACTTCCTGGGCCAGAGTTGTCAAGAGTGCAGGCATAATTTGGATGTGGAAAGCTGAAGCCAGAATTCTGATGCCAGGTGAAGTCACAGACGTTCATCATAATCATAGGACCCAAGCCCGAAGACAGATTTTAGGGATTGGAATGCACACTTTTCTGTGTTTCTTGACGAGCAGGTGTTTATCCAACCAGGTCTAGGCTTTCCTGGTTAAAGCTTTCCTGGTTCCTTTCCATGACAATTCAGACAGAAGACACAGTGAATTGTCTCCTGGGACAAGTGGTCCTTGGATGGAGATGTTTCTCTCCAGGCCTGGGCCAATTGGGCTAAGAGACAGTAAAGCTCTGCTTCGTCCATCGAGGATATGTCCACAGGGAGCCCAGACTGGTGGAATAGCTGGATTCATCCTCTTCAGCTGCCCCAGGGGTACTAACGTGCAGCTTTTCCTGGCTGTGGTTCAGTTTCAAGTTCATAAAGAACACTCTTCTTCCTTGACTCACTTGAACCCAAAATGTCGCCCCTCACGGAGGTCAGCTCTTTCTGATCCCACGTGCACCACTAGCTGAATATATTCTGACCTCTGCATGGATCAGAACTGGCCTGGAATCTGCCTATTATAGTGCCAGCACCACTTTAAAAAGTCTTCTGTTGGGGTAATCAATGCTATCAAAGAAAGGAACAGGTTTTTCTCTTAAATCCTCTGCAAACTAAGGCTTTTATAGTCAACTTCTCACCCGCACATTGCATTTTTCTTTTTAATAGAAAATATGCACTACCCAAATTAAATTAAACTTTTGCCCTGTTCTATACAAAGAAACAGCTGAGCTTTCTCTTGCCAAATACTTTTAAGAACATTTATTGAAACGAATAAATGTATATTTGTCTCTATCTGGCAAAATGACACTTAAATTACAGAAGCCGGTTAAAGGGGCAATGATTTGGATACGGAAAAGAAGGTAGCTTCTGAATTGATTTATTGACCCTCCTCCCATAGACTGGCTAAATTCCAAAGAGAGTATTTTCAAATGAAATGTATGAAAGAATAATGTACTTCAAGCAAGTGTAATTATTTTAAGTAATGTAAGAAAGGTCCAGTAGCACCCCATATTATGATATTTTCTTTACTGAAATTTCTATTAGACACTAAATTCTTTGATGATGGTTGCCTTCTCTGTCTTGTTCTCTATTATATTTCCAGGGCTCATCAACAATGTATGGAATATAGTGACCACTCCGATATCTGTTGTAAATTTGAAGGAGAGAAAATTAAAAGACCATCCAAGACATTACACTTGAGATAGTGTTTTTGTCAGCTCTCACTCTAACAAATACCTGAGATAATCAACAGTCAGTGTTTGGATATGAGGAGTCCCCCAGAAGCTCCTGTGAATGCAGATGTCTGTGAAGGAGCAAAATGCTAATCCAAAACAATCAGTGCAAAGACCCTGAGGTTAGAGCATGCTCAGGAAATCCCAAATAGGAAGTGCAGTTGGATCCCAGAGAACAGGAGGATAAAATCCAGTATGATGGGACATGGTGTAAATTTAGTTTGGTCTCCAGATTTCCTCCCTTCCTTTTTCTGTTCCATTGGATTTGAAATGTACTGATTTTTTTATTTTTTACTACCTGACAGCCTTCCTTACCTCCTGGCCTTCATTTTGGTTGAATTGACAAAAGACAGGAGGACGGGGAGGGGAGAGTATTCTTTTCACTTCAGCTCACTCCCTTTTAGGCTGATAGTGCACAAGGCTATGTTCCTCTGCCAAAGGCTATTCTTTCTCAACTGCTGCTTTGTCTTGTGTTTCCAGTTAATTTTCTAGTATCTGGTAATTGAAATCTCTCCTAGCTTCCTCAACCATGGAGCTGTTAATGGCTCCCCTCTTAATAGTTCTTAACACTTCACTGATCTCTCAAAACCAGATGCTTGTGTCAAAAGACTAAATAAGATAATAAATTTGATGTGTTTATCACGGTACCTGTCAAATGAAAATAATCCTTACATATTGTGTAAACTATTATATCATACCTGTCATAAGAAACATGCCATTTATCTCATAAAGTACTGTATTAGTAATATTAACATTTACATTGTTGACCTTAACATTAGTGACATAAAGTTACAAAAATATATGTATGTATAAATACCACACACATGAATATATGCATGTGTCTTTAACACTTGATTCCCGGAAGTTAGAGTAATAGATGTCTAGTTTATTCACTAGTTGGAAAATACTTTAAAGTTAATATGAATCAGAAAAAATCTAATTATTAGAAGGTCATTCATATATTGAAATCCTAACTCCCAATGTGGTAGAATTTCAAGAAGAGGCTTTGAGAGGTGATTAGTTCATGGGGGAAGAGCCCACAGAAATGGAATTTGAGCCCTATAAAAGAGACCCTGAGTGCTCCCTTGTCCTCTTCCAGGTAAAGTTATAGCAAGATGCTGTTTATAAGCCAGGAAACAGAGTCTTCCCAGACATCAACTCTTCCAGCCCCTTGAACTTGGACTTGTCAGTTTCTAGAATAGTGGGAAATAGGTTGGTGGCTCACATGCCGTTCACTGAAGGAAGTGGGAAGGATCTCATCAGTCATTGTTCTGGATGTTACAGTTCAACATTCTGATTATTTGGTAGGCAATGAGAAATTAAAGGGCTTTTGTTGATTCTCCTTTCTAAGATGCGTAAAAACATGTATCAATGTTTTTTTCATCATGACCCAGGGATAGGGGAAGAACCTGTCATAGAGAACATGACATATCAACACCAGGACTTGCCTAATGTTTAGAGCAACTGGTCTTGATAGTTTTTGCTCTAAAATATTTTAATTTCACACAGACTTACATCCAAATGTATCTGACAGAGAGAAAAGGGAGCACACGATTCAAGGAAGCTGACAAGAGAGACATTGATGGGTTAAACTGGAGCTCTGTGGTTTGGCTGATGGATGTGATTCAGAGACTGAGTCGCTAAGCACTAGGGCACCAAGGCTTGCTTTATATGGGGAATTATGCTGATGTTAGTGAGAGGAAGACCTAACCAGGGATACAATCTTGAAGCACCCGAAGCTAAGGTACCCATGCAGTATCTACTTGGCTACTTATGAAGGTTGGCACAGTGACAAATCGATGCTCATTCAATATTTATATAACAGATGTTTTAATCTTCTACTCATATTTCTAGAATAGACTGAATGCCTAATATAAACCAGACATAGAATTAGAGATCAAATTTAGGACAGTAAGAACAGATTAAGAGGTAGTAACATTTGAATAGTCTCAGTCAAGCAACTAGCATGATGGTTTTACTCAGAATGAATTGAATTTTTGCTAGAATTGTTATAATTTTATTATACTTTCTACTTTATGAGAATGAATGAGTTCCTAAATTATACATGGTATTTTAATTAAAAGCATTTCCAATCATGTTTTGACTAATCTTTTAGTAAATATGATTCAGGTTTAATGAGAAGCTGAGGCCCAGTTTCACTCTCTAATGCTTCCTTTATCAGAAACTTGAAAGTAATTTATAATGATAGCTAAGTGCCCCTAAAAATTTTCTTCACAGTAAAACCACAGAAGGTGTAAATTTTTAAAGTAAGGATTACAAAGCCATGTGAACACAAGGCCTATCCTTACTTCCTAAGAAATTGAATTCCATTATCTTAGATAAAAATCAGCACTCTTTCCTTTTGAAAGAGTTTCTCTGCACTAGATTGCAGAAGGAACTTGAAAGATGAAGAATTGAAGAAAAAATACACAGGAACACAGGGGCTAAAGCCACATTCTTCTTTGAAAGCACTGCCACTTAAGCCATACACTGCAGCATGGTACAAAAGGGTGACCTGGGAAAGATGTGACTTCTCAATCACATTCCTCCCTTGAGATCTATTTGTCACAATAATGAGGACTCTCATACATCCTCGATCTCTACTGGCATGCATTTTGGACTGGAAAAGAAGTAGTACTCCAGGAAGTTATGGTCACCTTCCCAGGTCATCTGACATAGGCTAATAACAAGCCAAAGCTGGAGAAACAGCAGCCACACTGACTACTCTACAAGATAAAATGCGTATCTGCAATGCTGGAAAGATCCAGAAGACAGGGGCAGCTACAACAGCTGCCCCATACAGAAATACCTCCAAAATCTTCATGCCAAGGATATTAAGACTAAATTCTTTGCCTAGGCAACACCAGTAGAGTTTTTTTAAAAGCATTATATTACCTTTATAGTTCCCTTTAATTCTTTCTGCCATTATCTTTTTCACATCATATAAAAAACGAAAATCATTGAATGTTCCAAAGTGAATGTTTAGGTAAAAAAACAAGCTTAGGGGTGGAGTTGTGGCTCAGCAGTAGAGTGCTCTCTTAACATGTGTGAAGTACTAGATGTCATCCTCAGCACCATATTTAAATAAATAAAATGAAGGTGTTGTGTTCACCTACAACTAAAAACAATATATATAAAACCTAGCTTAATAGTTAAAAAAACAAACAAAAGAGTTCATTAAGTGCTTTATATGTCTGAGTTATTCAAATATGACCAATGACCAGGTTCTGAGATTTTGCTCGTCTTGGGGGAACATTACTTAAGCAAACATCAAACATGGCAAGTTTCATGTTTAGTCAAGGAGACTTCATTTGTCCTATGATTAAATAGGCTCTGATTATGAGAAAATGAGTTTGAAAATTTACATATACCTGTCAATGGTTTAGCACTCACAATTTATTTTCTCATAGGAAATCTTGCCTTCTTGAGTGATACCATGACATTTATTCAACTCAAAACATAACCGACTATATGGAACATTGACTCAGACAATGTTAGGCCCCCATAACACATTTCAGCAGTACATTTACACAGTCTTTTTTGTTAGAATTATTACATTTGTAATTTAGTGAAAACTGGCGATACCAATATAACTGATGTTCAAAAGATGTGGTTATATTTAGTGAAATTAATTAAATGAAGAAAGAAAGGTATGCATCTAGCTAGACATAAGTTCTGTGGTACTGCCATTTAAATAGTATGGTGAAGATTATGGATCTTGTGGCTGTTTATGACTTCTAAGACAATAGCTATGATTTTAGTGATTCTCTTGTTAACTGATTCTTCTTTTATTGGTCAGGTATGAGGAAAAAGTTGAGCTGGGAAATACTGGGAATCCAAGACACCCACCTGCACAGTATTTCCTTCTTTTTGAGTTGGGGTGATTTATTTCCCTACACAACTGTGCCATCCCTCCAAATCCTCTATCCTATCTATTCCTACCCTCCTTTGAAAAGCAGGTGGCCATTAAAAAATTTGGCAGGGGGCATAGACTTACTGCTTTTAATACTCTTTGTTTTAATCAGTTATTTATTTATTTTTGACAGCTGTGAACAAAAGATCTGACAAGAATAATTTTAGGAGGAAAAGTTTATTTGGGGGCTGGTAGTTTCAGAGATCTCAGTTCAAAGACAGTCAACTCCATTCCTTGGGACCCAAGGTGAGGCAAAATATCATTATGGAAGAATGGGTGAAGGAAAGCAGCTGAGAACATGGCACCAGGAAGCAGAGAGAAAGAGAGAGAGAGAGAGAGAGAGCACTTTGCTCAACAAGGACAAAATATAACCCCCAGAGACCCATCTCCTCCAGTCACACCCTACTGACCTAGTTATGACCAAGTCAGTGCCTGTCAGGGGATTAATGCACTGATTTGGTTAAAACTCTTACATCCCAATTATTTCATCTCTAAACTTTCTTGCATTTTTTCACACATAGATTTTGGGGGACACCTAATCTAAACCATGATACCCCTTTTATTAAAAAAATTAAGATCCTTAAATGTAAATATACTTTAGTGATTGTGATACACTATACACTTCATTGACTCTTGTGATGAAAGCAGTAATGCACCTTTATCCTGTGGGAGGTCAGGCTGGTGAAGAGTCACTTAAAAAGAACAAGTGGTAACATGAAAATGGAACTTAAATTACTTCCCCAAGACTCAGCATGGGAATAGGAAGAAGCCAGAAAACCAATTCCCTTGCAGTGAAAAAGTAAACACTTCCAGGAAAATGGAGAAAAAGTCAAACAGACTCTGATGGTTCCTTGCTTCTCCAAAGTTTCCTTGTTGCTCAATCATTTCCCAACCATCCTTTTCTTGTCCTTATTTCAGGCCTCTCTGCCATTACACATGGCTTAGAGCTAATGATTATTTTCCCTTACACTTCAGGTAGTTTCAGGAAAAGTAAAAGAGAGGGAAACATTCCCTAGAAAGCCTGTGTTGGAACATCAGCGTGTATGAATGTATGGCCCTGTGGGAGAAGCCAAGAGAGGGTGGCAGGAGGTGAGAGAAGTCTGAATACAAGAGAACTGAGAATTTAAAAACTTTCTCCATTCATTAGAACGTGTTTGGATGACTAAGGCATGCTGGGTTCTCCGCTAGTTTCAAATGACTCATTAAGATATGAGAAAGAGATCTGGATCTCAGGGGTTTTATGTTTGAGCCTCAAATCAGATAGTTAACAAATATGGTAAAATTTGGAAATAATTTGCTTTACAATACAGTCATAAATTAAATCAAAATTAACATGAAAGATGACTAGCTTCTGCTAATTTTCATCCTGGTGACCTCCATATAGATGCTAACAATACCTCATTCCTCTCTGTATACAAGACTTAAGTAAAATCTACCCTGCATCAAAGAAATGTCTGGATTCAGACTCCTCCTGATTCTGAAACTTTCATGTCAGAAACTAGAGCCACAGGGGAGATTTGGGGTGAGAAACATGAGCATTGGGGAGTATCAGAATTAGAATCAGGCCAGAGATACCTGAAAAGATGACAGACAGGAGAGCCCTCCTGAGGGAAGGGAGGGAAGCCATTTCAGGTGTGTTTACATTTGCATCCAACTTCCCAGTCTGCCCTGCCTCTGCTTCTGCTGTTCACTCCAGCCCCTGACAACACCAGAGATTCCTCTACACAGATGAAATCTTGAGCACAGGAGACCAAATGACTGAACAGACAGCTCTCAAAGCAATTAGCCAAGGAAAAGTTTGGAATATTCTGAGTATGTATTGGTCTTTCTAAAGTAATTCTCAATAAGAGCTAATACCAAAATTAAATAAGACTTTTAAGCAGTTCAGTCTGCTCTGTGGAATTTGGGGACCTAAAAAATAAGAAATTAAGGCTCTGTCCACATGAAAATATATGTGTCAAACATTACAAGACTGTAATGTAGACTACAAAATTTATTTTTTTCAAAATCTGAGCAGTCTTATATTAATTAAAACTAATTTACAGACAATAATCTCCAAAAACCTAATGCTGCTATTTTTAACTATCTGACCATTCAATTATTTCTGAGAATGTATGAAGGTTGTTGTGACTAAGTACAAAATGTTAATAATACCTTTGAGGAGTTCAAAGAACTTCCCAAATGTTATTTCATTAATTCTCAATATCCATGAGTGATGGAAGGAAAGTAGTATTATTAGCTTTAATTTATAGAGGTAGAAACTAAAGCACATGCTGCTTAATCAGTTTTTCTAAGGTCAACACTCACAGGTGTGCTTACAACCCTGGAGACTCAGGGAGCTGTGAGCCCCTCAAAATTACACCAGTCTCAGTCAGCCCATCTAATCCATCATTCTTGAAGCAAAAGAACACTTTGTGTTATGTACAGGAGTAAAACTGTGTGTGTGTGTGCGTGTGCGTGTGTGTGTAAATATATGCATGTATATACATATATATATACACACATACCACATATTTAATTCTATTCCTAAATTGTTCTTGGGAAACATCCAGTTGCTTATCAAACATGCTACCCATCCAACTGTAGCATAATTCTAGTTAATTAAATGGAAATAGAAATAATTTTGAGTACAAATAGTAAAATGAGTAACATCACGAAGATGACACATATGTGTACAAGAGATGTGCAGCTGGCGGCTAAAATCTGTTAAAGAGAAACTATGCACAAACACATGTAAATAGTATCATGTTAACTTAGTCACTCTCTACTGTCCTAAAAGGAGACTTTGAGTTTAATTTAGCCATTAATTTTTCAGCTTTTTATTCACTTCTCCACTCAACAAATTAAATACCACTTTTAGAGGATGATGACTCCCTAAAGAGAAAAATGGAGGAACAATTAAAAAAGAACAATTTCAAAAATTATGTTAGCACAGTCTAATGAGTTTATTGACTTTAACTATTAAGATATATATGAAGTCAAAAAAGGTATTATCAATATATAATTCTGTCTATGACTTTGCAAACTGATCTCAACAGAATACCCAATGGAATAATGATATAACAATCCACTGACACAGAAGTTTGAAGAAAAATGAGTCATACATTTTTTATCACTGAAGAAAAAATACTAACGTAAGTAACAGAGAATATAATCCTGCTCCACAAAACTGCCTCAAATCATATTTTAATTCCGACAACTGCAGGAAGTCTTTTAATGATTATCCTCTCACAGATATTTATTATGAACTCTGGTATCTACATATACACATACAGTTGTCTTTGTAGAGAAACTATGTATTATGTATTACATATTATATATTTCATATATATAAAATTTGGCCAGAATTCATAATTGATATCTTCATATTATCTCTACATATAAATAGATCTATTTATAATTATTTCACATTTTAAAGGGGGACTGTTTTACTCAGCTTTTTCATCTCAGTGACTAGAAGGCCTGGCGAGAATAATTAGAGGAGAAAAAGTTTATTTGGCTCGCAGGTTCAGAGGTCTCAATCCATAGATAGCCAACACCATTGCTCTGTGCTCAAGGCAAGGCAAAAGTGACAAGGAAAGCAGCTCAGGGCGTGGTGACAAGGAGGCAGAGAGAGTGCATGGCAAAAATCACCAAGTACAAAATATAAACACCAAAGGCATGCCCCCAGTGACCTACCTCCTCCAGCCACACTCTCTCTGCCAGCAGTAACTACCCAGTTAATCCATAACAGTAGTTTAGTTCACTGATTAAGTCAAGACTTTCATAAGTCAATAATTTAACCTCTGAAAATTCTTGCATTGTATAATACATGGGTTTTTTGGGAACACCTCATATCTAAAATAATGGCGATTAAGTATCAGAAAGAATGGCAGGAGATATTTTACCTTTGAAAGAAAAGGATCCTTGAAAGAACAGTGAGAAATGTGTTTATGTATCTGTTCTCCTGAGGTCTTCCTAAAATGACCTCTGACATTCCATGACTCCTGGTATTTACACCGTTGTGTAATCCCATCCCCTTGAATATGGCCTGGAATTAGTGACACTGCATTCTAACAAACTTTGAGAAAGCAAGAGGGTGTCAATTCTAAGATTAGTTGACAGAAATTTTGGCTTCCTGCTTCCTTACTCTTCCTGCAGCCTGAGTTTAGAGGAAGGAAGAAAGGTACCATGTTGTGAATGACCTTAGGGAGAGGTCCTGTGGCAAGGCACTACATCTCCAGCCAAATCAGTAAGCACTTAAGGTTTGCCAACTTCTGAATGAACAAACTTCAAAATACGGTCATCCCTCAGTATCCACAAGAGACTGGTTCAAGGATCCCGTGTTTGTATCCAAATCTGTACATGCTTAATTCCTCATATTAAATCACAAATTACTGGCATATAAATGCATACATACCCTTCCACGTAATTAAATCATCTCCAGTTACTTATAATACCTAATACAATATAAATGCTTGCAAATAGTTGTTTTACTCAATTATTGTTTAGAGACTAATGAAAATGAAAAACAGTATATACATGTTGAGTATATACTACAAATATTTTCAGATCCTCACTTGGTTGAAACCACAGATGAGGAAGCCACAGGACAGAGAGCCAACCGTAGGTCACGTGAGGTCCACCAACATGCTTGTAAATAAGCTCCCAAGCAGATCTCCTCCCAGCAGTACTGCACTTTGACCATCCCTTTGTCGTAGCCTTCTGAGAGACCATGAGCCAGAAGTCCCTGCTGAATTACATTTGGACTTCCATACTAAATATTTCTTGTTTTAAGCCACCAAGTTTTAGAGGGTTTTGTGATGAAGCAATAGAGAACTAATACACATTCAAGATAAGAAACAGAATTCTAATCATCTAGACATTTCTCAAAAGAGGCTCTAGATTCTGGAAATTGAAGAAAAGTTCTTATTGACCAACTGTCCCACAGATATTAATTATAAACTTTAATCAAAATAGATGGTTTTAAGAAACTGTTGAATTTTGGAAAGAGCCATCAAAGTGGGAAGAGCCTAGCGGATTTAATTCTTAGAAGATAGGAACTCTTAAAATAAGGTGATGTTTTTAGTTTTATGACTCTTTCTCTGTTAGTCCTCTTTGTTCACATGGAAGAGTGTAGCTGAGCTCAATGAAAAGTGTCAATCTTATTAGTATTGAATGATAAAGGATAGATATCTAGGCTGCAAGAATGGCTATAAATCAAAGGAAGGAATGCAGAGAGGAGGAAGTCGCAAAGGAGTGTGTTTTCAATGTGATTATTAATGTTTCTCAATTACTTTTCTGATCCATGAACTTCACATGTGTGGGATAGAATCAGACAATGGAGAAGACTAACTAACACCTGAGCATAGATGACGTTGCTGTGCACAGTGTGGAACATGGAGTTTAGTGTATAAATCCTACTTAGAAAGTATTGGTAAACAAACTTTAAATTTCCAGCAGGTTCATGTTATTTGATAATATAAGTATTTTATATTAAAAGTAAGGAATCCCCTCAGATTAGGTAATGAATCATATCAGCAATAACCAAAATTTAAACCAACATTCTGCTAGTTCAGGTAATATTTTCTGTGTGAACTAGTACCAGATAGCAAATGTCATAAATGTTCAGAAGTGATTATAGAAACCAGATTTTATTCATGATATCACAAAAAATTCTTGATGTGCAATAAAACAAATACAAAATTTTTTTCTAATTTAGTAATTTAGTACAGCCTAAAAATATAGGCAGATGAAAGATGACCCAATTAAGAAAAGTGGACCTCAAAATGATTCAGCATTTGGAAAGAGCAGGAAAAAAATTACTTTTTTAAATGTTAGAAATATATTCAATGACACAAAACTAAAGATGACTCTAGTGAGTGAATAGGTGAAAAATTTAGAATATTTTTAAAAAATGGAATTCCTAGATGGGAGTAATAAATATCTGAATTTAGAAATACACCTGAAATATGTAATAGTAAATTAAATAAAAGGAAAACATAAGATCAGGATGGGAATATAGCTCAGTGATAGATCACTTGTTTAGCATGCAAGGCCCTAGATTCAATCACCACCACTGTGGGAAAAAGACAAATAAAAAAGAAAAGATCAGAATAATTGTAGAAAGATAAGCAAAATTTGTCCATTCGGAAAAATTTTTAAAAAAGAGTAAAAAATGAAAAAAAAATTGCATAAGGAATCCATGGGAAAATATTAAGTAGTCTAATCAATATAACATTGGAATGACAAAAAAGGAGACCTAAAAGGAATGAAATAAAAGTATAAAATAGTAATGGCAAAAGAAATGCCACAACATGTAAAAAATTAACATACTGACTAAAGAATCCCAATTCTTTCAAGAGGGTAAATACAAAGAAAACCACAGAGGTGTATCGTAATCAAACTGATGAAAAATAAAAATTAAGAAAAACTTAAAAATACCCAACAGGTATAAAAAGGCACAAACTATTGATATAGAATTCTATATCTTGAAACATATTCGGAAACAAAAACAAAATGCAAGCATTCTTCTAATAAAATTTGGAGACTTGTGAAAATATAGTTACTAAGGGAGTCTAACACAGAGGTCTAATACAGAGACAGATCAAATACAATATTAAGTCCAGAAAGAAACTGACACACATATGATCACTTGATTTTCCACAACATTGCCAAGGTAAGTCATTAAGAAAGCAATAGTACCTTCAACAAATATTTCTGGAACATTTGGATACCTGTGCCTAAAAAATGAAAGAACCTAAACTCTTACATACAGCCATACAGAAAAATTGAAGTGACAGGGTCAGAAACCTAAATGCAAATGTGAAAACCATGAATTTCTAGAAGAACATATATTTTAAAATTTAAAACCTTATTTTAAACAAAAATACATTAACATCATAAGGCACTAACCCTAAATGAACATATAAATATTTATGAGTTTTGCTTTGACAAAATTTAAAATTTGGTCTTCAAATGACAATATTATAAAAGTAAAGAGACAAGCCAGGTAGCAGGAGTAAATAATGCACTACACACAGATGCTCAGTGACTTTTTCAGTTGGACTGTGTGATAAGCAACTCAATTTTAACAAAATCCAGATTGGAAAAGATGCTTCATCAAAACTGTACAGATAACCAGCAAGAACTAAGCAAACACACAAAAGAAGATTTTCTACATACCATTAGTCATTAGGAAAATTCAAGTTAACAGACAGTGAAAGAGCACCTTGTTAGAACAGCTAAAATTGTAACCAGTGAACAATACTGTTAAAAAGATAAAACAGATGAACAGCAAATAGAAATCTTTCACATTTTGACAAAAGTTCAAAATGGTATCATTATTTTGGAAAGACTTGTCAGTTTTGTGTAAAATTGAATATGTTTACCCTAAGATCTAAAAAGTAATCCCTCTACCAGGTATTTACCCAAAGCAAATAAAAACTCATGTCCACACAAAGACCAATGTGTGTGTGGTTTTTTTGTTTTTTGTTTTTTGTTTTTGTTTATGCTTTTTGATTCTGGAGATTTATCCCAAATGCATTTTACTATGGAGCTATATTTCCAGCCTTTTTTAAATTTTATTGTTATTATTTTTTTTATTTTGAGGAAAGGTCTCAGTGAGTTGCTTAGGGCCTCGCTGGTTGGTCTAGAACTTTTGATCCTCCTGTCTCAGCCTCCAGAGCCACTGAGATTACAGGTGTATGCAATCACTTCTGGCCTGTATATGTATTTTCATAACAACTTTACCTATAACATTCAGAGAAAAAAAAAAAGTTCACATGTCCAAAACATAGAGATTGCACATAAAAATGATTTTTAAGAATTCTGCATTACCACAGAATCTTGATGGGTAGATGGGTTGCTTTCTGCAAAGAAAAAATAGACATTTTGTATCCTGTTGATGAAATAAGCTTTGTCTTGATTGATATGTTGATTGCACAACTGAGATCTTTGTTAAAAATCCATTGCACTGTATTTTCTAAGTGAGTAGATTTTACCATATGCAAATTATACTACAGTAAACCTGATTTTGAAAATGGAGGCCCTTTAACTCATTAAGTAATTTAATGAGCATTTGATTGAAATAAGTTAAGATATATAGCTTAGAAAAGAGATTTGAGGATTTACTTGCCTTTAAATAATTAGATGATATCTTGGGGAAATTGAACACTGTTACTACTTCAACTCATTTGAATAAATTAAAACCAATAGCAGCAGTTGTAAAAGGACAGATTTCATCTTTTTTAAAGGAAAAAGTTTCACCAGAAACCAAAATAGCCTATTCTATAAGCCAGTGAATGCCCTATCATTCAATGGAGGAGACCACGAAGCCTGACCTATTTGAGATGTTGTAAACAAGTTTATTACATTATTTGGTTAGGTTTTGTTGAGGGATCATTCAAATGTTAAGGGTTTCAGAATTTTTGTTAGAAATCTAAAAGACAGGAATATAAAATGTAAGAGGTGGTATGTGAGTTTTTGTGAAGGACAACAGAAATGTAATCATAATAGTTTTGTCTCCATCATGTATTTCTGGGTGCTTGGCATTTTGATATCATACCAACTAAATTTTCTTTACAATACATACAAAAAGAGTAGGTCGGCAAGCTATTTAATACAACCTTAATACTACTACAAATTATAACATATATTAGTTCTATAAAATCTGTCAATGTTTTGCTTTTTTTCATTAATATGTGAAATATTTGAGCGTCACACTAATATGACACTAATGTGTGACCCTCAAATAAATGAATCTGTGTGTTCATTTAAGAAAAGTGAATTCTTTGCAACAGCTGTATATACTGTTGATATTATGTAGAAATTTTACTTGCTTCTCTGAAGTATGGTAATTACAGGTTTTTGAATTGATGCATTTTTACATTAACATACTTTAACATTCTCAGTTGTGCATATTCTTTTGTCGTTTGTATTTTAATAATGGTATAGTAATATTCCATAGTCATTTTTGTCAAAGTTAAATTGTGACACTTACCATAATCATTATGAGAGTCTTCTTTTTGGATTTAGAAGATAAACAATATAAACTGCTGTTTGCTTAGAAAATACTAGCAGTTATATGTTAAAGAGTTTATTTATTGAACTGATGGAATTACAAAATTATTTAGAAAGCTAACTAATAAAAAGTTTTCAGTTAAAAAAATACTATTTCTAAAAGCAAATGAAGATTTTGATATAGAAACTATTCAAAACTAAAGTTGTGTTAGTGAAAATAAACATATAGTCAGTGGCCAAATGAGAAAGCACTATCCTGTTCAATTTCTATCAACATTCAAAGTTTCAAATTATAAGTATGCTAATTTTTTAATTCATTATAATACATGTTATTGAGTTTAAAAAAAAAAATTGTACTCAGACACCTCAAAAAATATGGTGTTTTTCAGAAGCAGTGATCAAGGAGCTTGAGTTAACCAAAAGCAAGAAATGAAAGATATATTTAAGCTATAAAAATAAGGAGTAGGGAAACAAAGTTCATAACAGAGAAAAGCAAAATAAAGCACTCTTTGAAGACTCAGAAAGTGAAAGTGGCCATTGCTCATGTCTGAAAAAGAAGTGAACTAATGAAAACCAATGGGTTGAAGATGCAGAAAAGGCTCTTTGCTCTGGAGATGAATAGGCATGGAGGTGAGGAAAGAGGAGACAAATGAATGATAATGTGTGAATAGGTAGCATGTCGATTGCTGAACTAGTTCATAGCACTACAGATAAAAGCCAAGTGCATTAAATCATTTAATAGCTTGCTATGAATTATGGACAAAGACCCATTACCGTCCAATGTTGTTATATAAAACGACATGTTCCAGAAAAGACATACATGGCCTTCTGCAGCTTTCCCCAGGGATTTCTTTATCAATTTAGAATTCTCTCATGTGAACCAGATCAAATATTAAGTGTCTCTCAGAGGAGTGACAAATCTTGTGTCTTCAGAATGGTGCAATATAATTTAGACACTCATAGACATATTGATTAATCACTGAATCTCTAAACAAAAAATCAAATTTGTAAGATGCACATATAAATAACATAGACTTTTTTCCCCTCAAAATAAAAAAGGAACGGCCATGAAGAATTAACATAAATGCTGAATTGAGAAAAGAATGTTTTCAAAACAAACTTCATATGCCTAATATCTAATATAAAGCACATGCAATAGGAATTGTACCTTTCAATTTTTGAAACAGACTTTCAAACTAAAGTGTATTGAATAGCAATAAATATCAACAAAATTTATGCACAAGAAATAGAAACGAATTAGTTACATATTGATTATGCATTGGTATCATGGAGACTTAACTGAAATAGCACCATACCATAGATTTAAGATTTTAATTTAAATTTGGTGATGTCGAGCTAAAGAGAAAGTCATATTTTATTTACTTGACACCAAGAAGAGCAAATTAAATTTTGATAAACATCATCATTATTGCCTACCTATTAGAAACAAATTAGTGTGACTTTTTAAAAAATGGGATTTGGTTTCATACTGATAAACATAGGATTAATCACTGAAATTAAACTGTAGACATTGGATCACATGTCACCTTATTTTTCCAAATTAATTGGTAAATCAACAAATGTTGATGGAGTAATAATAAGTTTTCTAGGAGTGAACTAGACAATGAAAGAGAAACAAAAGAATGAAACTGTGTAATATATAGATCATCAAAACCTCAATTGCTCAGTGACCACAATGACCTATTTATGATTTTTAAAATTCATCAGAAATGAGAATTTGAACTGCAATATAGTTGAGTTGGGTGGATTTTTCTTCTCAACAAAATAAAATAGCTAGTATTTATTTGTAAAAGTAATTTTTAATAATCAGGATATAAACTTAAATATTATCAGTTTTGGGTAAAAATGATTTAAAAATGCCTATCACTGCTATTGTATATTTTATAGGAAAAACCATTGCATTGGGATACTGGATATTTCATTGAGTTGGTTAAATTTTGCATAAAGTCATTTGCATTCATAAAACCATAGGGAGGTTTCCAAGTGAAACTCCAGCCATTAATTTATTATACTTCAAAACATCTTAGGCAAAGCTATTAAACCAAGGGAAGAAATGAAATGGGACCCTGATAATTATATTCTTGATAAAATTCTGAAATGACTACATGAATGCTTTAAAAAAGACTTTTCATTCCACTGATGCCTTCTGTTTTCATGGGAATAAAATCTTTTTTTAAGAACCCATGTAGCCATTTCAAAAATGTAAATCTGTGCTATTTAACGCACACATATTCATGTACATATACATGTTTTTAAACATTTTATGACTTTTAAAGTAACACATACATGGTATGTTTGGCATTCCAGATAAGCTATTCTTAGATATTTTTATCATATTGTTTTAAGATATTTGGGCCACATATGTGCTTATAATTAACTCTTTCCCCAAGTTTCATGCCTACTGTGGTTTGCACATGGTTTGAGTAGGTCACCCCAAAACTTCATTTGCTGGAAACTTGGTCTGTGGTGTAGTGATCTTAGAATGTGGTAACCCTTTAAGGAGATTTCAAACCTAAAGCAAGGTAATTAGGTGACTGCTTGCACCACTCTCAGAAGGGACCGAAGTAGTACCTGTGATGTCTGAGTTAGTTTCTAAGAGAGCAGGTCACTGTAAAAACAAGTCTGATGCCTAAATTATTCCAACATCCTGTCCTACCTCTCTCACATGTACTTCCACAATGATGCCATCTACCACATTGTGATGGACCCAGAAAGCCCTTATCAGAACCAAGTAAATGCTGGTGCCATCCTAAATCTCCAGAATTTTGAGCTAACTAAACCTGTTTTTTTAAAATAAAGTATTCCGACTTGGGTATTTGATTATAGCAACAGAAAATGAGTTATTTCAATACAATCTCAAAGACAAACATAATAAAAAAACACGATATTTAATAAATAATAATTTGGCCACACCAAATTCATATTTTAAAAAATCAAGAATCACTGAATTATTTAAGCCTTCATTAAATTCTCCCCAACATAATTTTTCTTTCTTTCTGTTCCTTTCATCAGAGTAAAGCAGTAATGGTTTGAGATGTATCATTGAATAATGTACTCTAAATATATATTAATAGCTCACAAATAATTTTAAATTCCTGTGACAATATTTATAAGTCTAGAGACAATTTTAAATCCTATCTCTTTTATTTTAGGAAATTTAAAAAGGTAATTTTTTTCTTTAAAAATATTTTCCTTAAAAATTTCTAAGTTCAAAATAATTTTCCACGTGGATATAGTTGTCAAGAAAACTAGTTCTGTGACTTTCAGGCCAAAGGAATTAATCTTTAAGTATATATGTTAAGATAAAATACACGAATTTTCTAAACAGGTAAAACAATGATTTCAGTGATGGTACTGTAATAGTAGAAAGCAGAATTCTATTCTTCTTAAAAAATTAACCATTTAATTTAAAAATGCAGAGAAATTATTTCAATCTAATCTTTTTAATGTTTTGATTTCCCTTAAGACAATGTTCCTCCTGCACTCTCTTATATGTAGTATTTCTGTGTACAGGTTAGGTGTGACCTTCGATAATAGAGCTGCTTAAATAGAAAGAAAAGAGGATTTTGCTCTGCCCCAAGGTTTAGTATTAGAAAAGAAATAACACTAATATTTATCTTCCTACCCAAAACAATAACAGCAAAAGGCACTCAGAAAGAAATAGGTAACATGGAGATTTACATAATTATTAAAGAAAATGAATTTGTTATTTTAAAACTTTTCTGTAAAGAAATTCCAGCTCCACATAACTTTAATGGTAAATTACATAAACCTTTAAAAAAATAATAATATAAATTCTACAAAAATTTTTATGAATAATTGAAGAGGAAGGGTTATTTCCTAATTCTAAGATATTGGAATTACTCTAGTCATTATAAGAAAACTACAAATACTTTACATACATATGAAAAATTTCCAAGACAAATATTAACAAATCAAATGCATAAGTATATATATATATATACATATATATATATAATAATGGTATATTATTACTCAATGGTGTTTCTGGTAAAACAAGATTGATTAAATATTTGAGTATCACTCAATCTAATTCACCAAAATTTAAAAAGAAAAAAATATCATGTGGTACTCTCCAAAATAGAAAAAAATAAATCCATCCCATATTATACGACAAAGCAAAAAAAAGTCAACAGAAACAATAGAATAAATATCTCAGCAAACAGGAATATTCCCTAAACTGGATAGGGAAATTTAAGAGAAGCTTAACAGCTAATCTCACACTTGTGAAAACCAAATGCTTTCCCCCTGAAATCAGAAATATGACATCACCATTTATAATCAACATTGAACTGAAGGTCCAACCAGATCAAGGACAAGAAGAAGTAGGACACTAAGGACATGATCGCTATGCACACTATCAGATGGAAGCTACAAAAAACCACTAGAATGGACATGAGTTTTATCCAGGATGTAGAATATAAGATTTGCACATAAAAACTAGTTATTTTTTTATATACTAGCAACATTCAGAAATTGATAATTTAATAAAAAAAGCCATTAGTGATAGAAATAAAATATAAAATATTTAGGGAAAACATCACAAAAATAAATGCAGGAACAACATACTGAATATTACAATATTGCTGACAGACAACAAAGATCTAAAATAGAGAATATGCTACACTTTGGCTGATAAAAACACTCAACATTTTAAGACGCATATTCTCTCAAACTGATTTATAGGTGGCACATAATCTCAAAAATCCCAGCATACTATCGTAGAAATTGGCAAACTTATTCTAAAATTGTGGAAGGGATTTAGAATAGCCAAAATCACTTTGGGAAAGGACAAAGTTGAAGAACTAACAGTGCATGACTTCAGTAATATTGTAAAACTACAGTCATCAGGACATTGTGGTTATTGGTATAAAAAGAGACATCTGCATTAAGAAAATATGATACAGGGTCCAGAAATAGATCCATACACATACATACAGCTAATTTTTAACACAGACTTGAAGGCAATTCAGAAAAGAAAGGATGACCATTTCCACAAATGGCGACAGAATAATCGGGCACTCATGGGCTGAAAATGTGAAAGAAAAGAAGCGACGGAGGATAGAGGACAAAGAAAGGAATCTCCACCTCAAATTAATTCCAAAGGCATCACAGACCTAAATATAAACCCCAAAGCTACAAAACGTCTGGAAGAAATGTAGGAAAAATTACAGTGACCTCAAATTAGGCAAAGATTTCCTAGATGTGACACTGAAAGCATGTTCCATAAAAATAAATAAATTGTGCCTCATCACAATAAAATACCTTTTCAAAAGACACTGTAAAATAAGGATAACAAATCAAATACTGGGAGAAAATATCTTCAAATTAAATATATGATAATTATTTAATTTGTGTATTTGGAATGTACAAAGAACTGACAGGCCCAATGCATACACCTGTAATCCCAGCAACTCAGGAGGCTGAGGTAGGAGGATTACAAGTTCAAAGCCAGCCTCAGCAACTTACTGAGGCCCTAAGCAACTTAGCATGAACTGGTCCCAAAATAAAAATTTAAAAAGGGTTGGGGATGTGGCCCAGTGGTAAAGCACCCTTGGGTTCAATCCCAAAAATAAAAAAAGAAAAAGAAAAAGAATATATAGAGACCTTTTACAATTTTTTCTTAGAAAATATCCTAAGCCTAAAAACGACATAGTAAAAACAAATAAATGATAAGCATTAGCTTTCATTTTGCTTTGCCATAGAAATATTCTGATGGGAAAGAAGCACATGAAAAGATGTTTAACATCATTAAGTATTAGGGAAATGCAAACTAATCCCTAGTGACAGGAAGCAGATGAGTCTTTCTCTGGTTACAGGAGTTGTGGTGGGGATGGCTGAGCTGGAGGGATGCTGAAGAACTTACAGAGATGAAGGCTATGTCCCTTAGGTTTATTGTGAGAACAGTTTCATGAGCATACCTATATATCACTCCGTATCAAACTGCAATTTATACATATGCAGATATTACTTATAATGCAATGAAGCCATTAAAAAGTGCAAGACTTCATCTGTTTCCACCAGTTTGAAACTTTCAGTTTTTTAATATCCCATATTGTAAAGTATTTTTAAAACTTTGTTTTGTGTAGTCTGAATATCTTTCTTCCAAGTAATAAAATGTCATATTACTTGGAGGAAAATATTATGACTACATAAAAATATTTTATGCCACATGATCATAATTGCTGTGGACTGTTTTGATATTTCCTCTTAGTTTTTACCATATCATTTTAAAATTTCAGTCCAAATTTGAATGGAGAGTTGGAAGTTTATCTTGAAAACATCCAGTGCTTCACATTTTATTTACATTCAGTGACTATATGCTATCACTTCTGCCAAAGTCAAAAGAAATTTTAACCACATAGATAATTATTTCATTCCATTAAAACTGTGTTTTCTATGATAAGGTTAATAGGAACAAATCTTTAAGCTGCTTTCCACTTAGATATTCTTGTTGCTCTACAAGATACATTCACCACTTCCTTTTCCTGCTATTAATATTAGAGAGAGAAAGAGAGAGAGACAGAGACAGAGACAGAGAAAGAGAGAGAAGGGTCTTTCTCTTGACTGAGAAAAATTAAACACATAAAATTGTTTATAAGTGAAGCTCATGTCAATATCAGAACACTTGCCACGATATATAAATAACATTGCCAAAAAGGTCCATTTAGCTTCTTAATGGAGTCATACCTAATTCCTCCATTGTTCACTAGTTTAACTGTTCCTTTGTATTTGACCCTGGATGATTTGGCAAAGGTAGCTACTGCTAACCTTCTTACCATCATCATCTTGATCTGTGAGGCATGCTCTGTGAACAACAGGACAAAAGTCATGTTTTGGGGGCACAATTTCTCCACTCTCCATTTAGTGGTCTTTCTAGTGTCACAATTATGGCAAAGATTATTGTGAAAATAAAAACAAATAACTGGCAAGAGGCTGAAAGAAGACTGACATCTCTTCGAGTGAGAGTTTACAATGGAAAATTTTCTAGAGTAATGTTGTGAAAGAAGAGAGTCAAGGCTCTATCCAAAGGGGCAGGATAAGGGCAACCTAAAAGGAAAACTTTAACAAAAACTGTTTCACACCAGCTAAAGACCTCAGGAGAAGCTGCCCCCTCTTCAGCCACAGGGTGAAGCATGGTATAAACTGTCACCTCCAGCTAGTAGCTGTGAGTGGTAACTTTCTGTAAGCCTGCCATTTCTTCAAACTTGAAGAAACACTAACTCTCAGAACTGAGGGTCAGGGGAAGAACCAGTTGCAAAAGTGAATGGGAAGCCTCAGGTGTAGGTGATGGAATGGTCTTTGTTTTGACTGTGTAGCAATGACACTGGGGTATGCATTCACCAAAATTCATCAACAGGTGTATTTAAAATGGGTACATAAGTCCATTTAAATGCCAAAAACAATTTCACAGTCAACAATGGGGAAAAACAAAGAAATTTTTCCTTCAAAAAAAAAAAATCACACTTTTTCTATTAAATAAGGAATTAAAAATGGTATTTAACTAAACCATACAATATTTCTTAGTAATTTTTTAAATTTAGGTACTGGTTCTGCATAATATTTTTGACCAAATTTTATGATTTGTGACAGGGTATTCTTTATATCATGTTGGATTGGAAGATTTAAAGATATTTTTAACAAAATAACAATATTCCTATGAAATTCTCAGAATAATTGGAAATTAATTCTCATCAACATGTTCTTTCATTAGCCTTATAGATTTTTCTAGATTATTCTTTCTTTTGCAGGTGTCAACTCTAAGAAGCCAGATCTTGACATGGCTTTATTTAAAAAATATGATATTCTAATATGCTCTTTGACATTACCAAATCCTTCCCTTGATTCCCCTCAGAATTTGAAGTAATTGTATGTATCTATTTTTATTGTAGGGTTAACAGATTAAGAGATAGACAAGGTGGTTTACATGGTGCACAGGAATAAAATCTTGTTTTAAGTAGGTTTTATAGTAGTTAGTTGATTAGTGAATATTTCTACCTTGGATAAGTTTTTCTTTTCTAGGCAATGTCATAACTACAGAGATATAAATTCTGAGAAAACCGAATTCTGTGTGGGTGATCGCCTAGTGTTGAGGAATTGCAATTGTTAGGATTCAAAATAGGTTCTAGCAGTAATGATGATTGGGACATGACCTTAGACAAGTAAATACAGTTGAAATGGGTTCCAATGTTCTTTACTCACAGATGCATATATACAAGTAGTGTCTCCTTCAGGAGATGGAATGTAAGAATTATGGATCCATTATGAGCATTTTACAGTTTAAAGAATATTTCTCTACTGTTATCTTTTTCACCTATTATACCAAAAAGAAGGAGAAGGAGAAGGAAAAGAAGAAGGGGAAAGGGAAGGGGAAGGAGAGGAGGAAGAGGTGGAGGAAGGAAGGAAGAAAGGAAAAAAGGAAGAAGGAGGAAGGAAGGAAGGAAGGAAGGAAGGAAGAAGGAGGAAAGAAGGAAGGAAGGAAGGAAGGAAGGAAGGAAAGAAGGAGGGAAGGAAGGAGGGAAGGAAGGAAGGAAGGAAGGAAGGAAGGAAGGAAGGAAGGAAGGAGGGAAGAAGGAGGAAGGGAGGAAGGAAAGAAGGAGGGAGGGAGGGAGGGAGGAAGGGAAGGAAGGAAGGAAGGAAGGAAGGAAGGAAGGAAGGAAGGAAGGAAGGAAGGAAGGAAGGAAGGAAGGAAGGAGGGAAGGAGGGAGGGAAGGAGGGAAGGAAGGAAGGAAGGAAGAAGGAGGAAGGAAGGAAGGAAGGAATGAAGGAAGGAAGGAAGGAAGGAAGGAGGGAAGGAAGAAGGGAGGGAAGGAAGGAATGAAGGAAGGAAGGAAGGAAGGAAGGAAGGAAGGAAGGAGGGAAGGAAGAAGGGAGGGAAGGAAGGAAGGAAGGAAGGAAGGAAGGAAGGAAGGAAGGAAGGAAGAAGGGAGGGAAGGAGGGAAGGAAGGAACAAAGGAGGGAAGGAAGGAAGGAAGGAAGGAAGGAAGGAAGGAAGGAAGGAAGGAAGGAAGGAAGGAGGGAAGGAAGAAGGGAGGAAGGAAGGAAGGAATGAAGGAGGGAAGGAGGGAAGAAAGGAAGGAAGGAAGGAGGGAAGGAAGAAGGGAGGGAAGGAAGGAAGGAAAGAAGGAAAGAAGGAAGGAAGGAAGGAAGGAAGGAAGGAAGGAAGGAAGGAGGGAAGGAAGAAGGGAGGAAGGAAGGAAGGAATGAAGGAGGGAAGGAGGGAAGGAAGGAAGGAAGGAAGGAGGGAAGGAAGAAGGGAGGGAAGGAAGGAAGGAAAGAAGGAAAGAAGGAAGGAAGGAAGGAAGGAAGGAAGGAAGGAAGGAGGGAAGGAAGGAAGGAAGGAGGGAAGGAAGGAAGGAAGGAAGGAAGAAAGGAGGGAAGGAAGAAGGGAGGGAAGGAGGGAAGGAAGGAAGGAAGGAGGGAAGGAGGGAAGGAAGGAAGGAAGGAAGGAGGGAAGGAAGGAAGGAAGGAAGGAAGGAAGGAAGGAAGGAAGGAAGGAAGGAAGGAAGGAAGGAAGGAGGGAAGGAAAAGTAAGTATGCCTTGGGTTCATCTGCTCTGACTTCCTTTTATACTATAGTCTTTCCATGATACTGAAAAATTTGTTGTGAACTCACTGATAAAAAGAATGATAACTGGTACACAGGCTAGCACTAACACAGTTATACAGGTACTAACAGTGATGTATGTGTGTGTGTGTGTGTGTGTGTGTGTGTGTGTGTGATATGGACATTAATGAAATCACTGCAGGGCTGGGGAGATAGCTCAGTCGGTAGAGTGCTTCCCTTGAATACACAAGGCCCTGGGTTCGATCCCCAGCACTGCAAAAAAAAAAAAAAAAAAAAAAAAAAAAAAAAAAAAATTTCACTGCAAAGACGGTAAACCATGTTTCAAGTAGTGCATATTTTAAAGTTCAATTTGTAGATTCAGTTTTATTTGCCAAAACAAGCAAAAAACACCCACAATTTGCAGTCCATTTGAATTGGGATGAATATAACTAAACAAACAAGCAGAGAAAACAAATAGGCATTCAACTGGGACATCTGCTCAGTAGATATCAAGACATGGAATTTGGCCATATCATGCCATTTAGGTCCTAGATCCAAAGACATCATGGAGAGTAAGGAAGCGTGTGAAAAGCTCGGAATTTCCAAAGGTTTTGCCAGCCCTATAACTGACAGTAAGCATATACCGTAGAACAGAGGAAAGTGAATGAAGTTGGAAGGCCAGGTGAGAAGCCCTCTTTCGCTCCAGAAGCAGTAGTTCTTCATGTCCTCATGAGAGTTCGGTTTCCTCTGGAGGAGAGAAGATCTGGGAAAAATAAAATGCAATTTAATTTAATACATACTATAAGCATCTTAGTCAAGAAAGCAGTTACGCATGTTACTTCAAATAAGAAGGGCTTCCAGGTTTGCTAGCTAGAAGCAAAAGAAAGAAGTGGAATTGTGGTTTTGCTGCCTTATGACAAATTTCATTAGTATGCTAGGAATTATTCTGTCAGCCGTTTTAGGTAGACATTTAATTAGATTTGTCTTAAAAAACCTTAAGTGACAGGAAGACAGCTGCATACTTACCTTGAAAATGACATTCTGCGTTTCCCTGTAAGCTGAACTGCTGCAGCTGTCTGATAATTTTCACTCTTTTAAGGAACTGATTTGTAAGAACTAGACAAGTGATCAGCTTTGAGCTTATACTGACTTTAACAGGATTTTGGAAAGACTGGGCAAAAGAACAAAGGGGAATTTATAGCGATGCTGAAAATTGGCCATGAGCTTGTGATTTCTGCTGGTCTGTTTGAACTTCTTCATTATGATATTAATATGTCTTTTTCCAATAGAGAAATAAGATGAGTTAAATTTCAAACGACTGATATTACAAAGAAATAGCTTCAACCTGCTTGTGTGGTTGTTTAAAATTGACACACAATGTTTGTGACTTTTTATTCCTTTCCAGTACTGTTTACTCATTGAAGCCTATGAATTACTCTGGAAGCGCTAGAAAATTCATTTATTTATTCCTGGTTACATTTGTACAGTCTGTTATTTTAGAGGAAATGCGCTGATGCTCTTGGAAATAAATTGCTAGAGAGAGATAGATAGTAACAGAGAAATGAATACCTCAAAAATTCTAGTGGTAAATAAAAATGTTATTATTGGCTAAGTTGTTTTGGTGTTGAATGTTCTAGTATTAAGCCTAGGAATTTTATCCAAAATATTTCTATTATATGCATAATTGTTCACACCATGACCTCTGGTATGTTCCTAGGGAGCTTGTGTTACCAGCTGCCTTGGAAGCATGGTATGTGTGGGGATGATGATTTAGAAGAATCCCATGGTAGATTTAAACATAAAGGCTTTGATTTGATTTGCTGAGACCATATAGCAGAGGTGAAGGTCAAAGTTTACCAATATTCCAAATTAAACACAGGAGAAAAGTCCACTCTGATGTAAAGAGTTAAAAAACAAAACAAAAAACAAAAACAGGCATTTGTGTCTCAGTTCGTGAGAGCCCCAGACAGCCTATCAAACAGCTTATGTTTGGTAGCATTTGTAACCATTCTCCCCTGCCCCTTGGTGATAGTGACTGCTTCTATTAGTCCCAAGCCAGAACAATCCCTTTGTTGCTGAATTGCCTGCTATTATTCAGCGAATTCCAAGGACTAGCAACTAAACATCCCTAGGGATGTTTTAAAACTTCATGTTTTAAACACATTCTTATTTGCAGTCCATTGTGCTTCTTATAACTTCCTCTCTGAATTCAAAGCAGTTTAAACAGCTGCTTAAACATCAGACAAAAGGAAGCTGCCTCAGTGAGCTTACCACATGGATGGATGGACAGAGAACCAGCAATCTCAGGAAAGCAGGATCAAGAAATGAAGCCAATCCAAGCCTGTTGCTTCCCAGTTAAATTATCAGTCCTTCTTTATCTTTAGAAATTAATCCTATTTAGGAGGTCTTGGGCACAGAAGTGGAGATGCCAATGGCAAGGTAAACAAGTGCCCATTCTTTCCCTCTCTGCAGATGAGTTAAAGGACTCCTCCCTTCAACTGTCGCCATCTTGGTCCTTAACCTACTGCCTGTAATACTTAGCCCAGTAGTCCTAAGATTCAAGGTTCTAAAACGTATTCCAGGCAAAAATACCCACACCCTAGTTAGTTCTTTTGTATCAAATATTTTCAGACACAGGTTCTGAGATGACTAATGGATATTATGTTACGAAACAAAATGACAATAGAAAATTACTTCAGCTTGTTAAATGTCAGCATTATTATGACATACTAAATTTAAATGGTATCATTGTTCCCTCATAGTATAACATCCCAGATTGAAGCTGCAGTCTATAAATCAGACAACTTACTTTTTTTAAATAAAAGTGTAAAGAAATCAAAGGCTATAATGAAGTCTGAAGGTGTTCAAACCTAAACAAATTATATTGCTAGGTTTCAAATAATGTTCAGTCTTAAATCAATTTCATTCTGATGCCTGAATATTGCTGACTTTCACCTACTACAGCCTAGGCCCTGATCTAGTGGAATTCGTATCACCAACACTAGAAATTGAGTTATTTTAATAAAAGTCCCCTCACATAGCTTAGCCAAAAGACTCAAAATTTTGCCTACTATTTCAATATTCAAGCTAGTACTTCAGATAATTTTTCAAAGTTTCTGAGTAACAAAATAATGTATTGGGACTTTATGGGTTTATTCCAACTTAAATTAAACAAAAACTGGAGATGGAGTACATGCATATTATTGATAAAAACTGGATTTGAGGATGCAGCTTAATTTGAAGTCTAGTGTATATCTGTTATCTTCCCACTTTGTTGAATTTAAAAAGAAAAAAAAAAAAAAAAAAAACCACTAAACTACTGAATCCAGTAGGCTTGCTACAGGGAAAATAAGAATTCAAAATCTGCCAAGTTTTGGCATCTTCAAAGAACAAAGGGCAGAGCTGTGCAGAACATGAGCTATTTTCCCGTCCTACCAAATGAATGAGTGAACTCTCTCTCAAAGATATTCTTCTTCTCTTTTTCCTTTCTGATAAACAAAGTGGAGCATTCCTTCCTTCTATGGAAATTTGAATATGGTAATACTTCTTCTTCAGTTATAATGGGAACATCAAAAAAATCTAAATAGAGGAAAGATGAGCTCATATTAATACATTTTTTAAAGACATAACTTTTCAAGGGTAAAATACTTTGCATGACAGAGTTTACCCCTTTAAATAAACATACAACTTTTGTCATATACACATGTAGAGTTTACCTTGTAATACTCTTCTTTTCTTGTTAAAGAAACAATGTTCTCCTTTGATTCATCTGGGCCTAACTCTTACATGTCAGCCCCAAATAAGGTCAGCAGGTAAAATAGGTTCAATAGGTCCAATCTTACAACCTTGGACACTAGCCTGAAAAATTAAATCAGAACAATCAGAATTCTCTCTGCAATTTTCCTGCTTGATTTTTTTTATAGAAGCTTTTATTCATAAAACTCCCAAAGGGGAAGCAGTTCAAAGTGTCCATTAGTAAGAGAATATACAAGAAACTGCCATATGTTCTTACTATGAAATATGATTAATAGGACTAAATTTTGTTTTTTTCATTTTCATTCAGTGTATTCTTTTTTTTTTAAACAAATGGGATACATGTTGTTTCTTTGTTTGTACATGGAGTCAAGGCATACCACTTGTGTAATCATAAATTTACACAGTGTAATGTTTGATTCACTCTGTTATTTTTTCCCTTCCCCCTACCACTCCCACCCCTCTTTTACAGTCCTTCCTTCCTCCATTCTTGCCCCCTTCCCTAACCCTAACCCTAAACCTAACCCTAACACTAACCCCTCCCACACCCCCATTATGTTTCATCATCCGCTTATCAGCGAGATCATTCGTCCTTTGGTTTTTTGAGATTGATTTATCTCACTTAGCATGATATTCTCCAATTTCATCAATTTGCCTACAAATGCCATGGTTTTATCATTCTTTATGGCTGACTAATATTCCATTGTATATATATATATATGCATCAATTGAAGGACATCTAGGTTGGTTCCACAATATGGTTATTGTGAATTGAGCAGCTATGAACATTGATGTGCCTGTATCTCTGTAGTAAGCTGATTTTAAGTCCTTTGTGTATAGGCCAACGAGTGGGATAGCTGGGTCAAATGGTGGTTCCATTCCAAGCTTTCTGAGGAATCTCCATACTGCTTTCCAGAGTGACTGCACTAATTGGCAACCCCACCAGCAATGTATGAGTGTGCCTTTTTCCCCACATCCTCACCAACACCTATTGTTGCTGTGTCCTTTATAATCGCCATTCTAATTGGGGTAAAATGGAATCTTAGGGTAGTTTTGATTTGCATTTCTCTTCTTACTAGAGATGTTGAACATTTTTTCATATATCTGTTGATTGCTTGTACATCTTCTTCTGTGAAGTGTCTGTTCATTTCCTTAGCTAGCCCATTTGTGGATTGGATTATTTGTATTCTTCGTGTAGAGTTTTTTGACTTCTTTATAGATTCTGGAAATTAGCACTCTAATGAAGTATGAGTGGCAAAGATTTTCTCCCACTCTGTAGGCTCTCTCTTCACATTACTGATAGTTTCCTTTGCTGAGAGAAAGTTTTTTAGTTTGAATCTATCCCAGTTGTTGATTCTTGCTTTTATTTCTTGTGCTATGGGAGTCCTGTTAAGGAAGTCTGATCCTAGGCCGACATGTTGAAGATTTGGACCTACTTTTTCTTCTAAAAGATGAAGGGTCTCTGGTCCATGATCCTACTTGAGTTGAGTTTTGTGCAGAGTGAGAGGCGTTTAATTTCATTCTGTTGCCTGTGGATTTCCAGTTTTCCCAGGATCATTTGTTGAAGAGGCTATCTTTTCTCCATTGCATATTTTTGGTCCCTTTGTCTAGTATGAGAAAATTGTATTTATTTAGGTTTGTGTCCGTGTCCTCTATTCTGTACCATTGATCTACCTGTCTATTTTGGTACCAATACCATGCCGTTTTTGTTACTATTGCTTTGTAGTAGAGTTGAAGATCTGGTATTGCAATACCCCCTGCTTTACTCTTTCTGCTAAGGATTGTTTAGCTATTCTGGGTTTCTTATTCTTCCAGATGAATTTCATAATTGCTTGCTTTATTTCTGTAAGGTTTATGTCATTGGGATTTTAATTGGAAATGCATTGAATCTGTATAGCACTTTTAGTAGTATGGCCATTTTGACGATATTAATTCTGCCTATCCAAGAACATGGGAGATCTTTCCATCTTCTAAGGTTTTCTTTCTTTAGTGTTCTGTAGTTCTCATTGTAGAGGTCTTTCACCTCTTTTGTTAGATTGATCCCCAAGTATATTATTTTTTTCGAGGCTATTGTGAATGGGGTAGTTTCCCTAATTTCTCTTTCTAAAGATTCATTACTTATAGATGAAAATGCATTGGATTTATGAGCATTGATCTTGTAACCTGCTACTTTACTGAATTGACTTATGAGTTCTAAAAGTTTTCTAGTGGAATTTCTGGGTTCCTCTAAATATATAATCATGTCATCAGCGAACAGGGATAGTTTGAGTTCTTTTCCTATTCAGATCCCTTTAATTTCTTTGGTTTGTCTAATTGCTCTGGCTAGAGTTTCAAGGACAATGTTGAATAGAAGTGGTAAAAGAGGGCATTCCTGCCTTTTTCCAGTTTTTAGGGGGAATGCTTTCAGTTTTTTACCATTTAGAATGATATTGGCCATGGGCTTAGCGTAGATGGCCTTTACAATGTTAAGGAATGTTCCCACTACCCCTATTTTTTCTAATGTTTTGAGCACGAAGGGATGCTGTATTTTATCGAATGCTTTTTCTGCATCTGTCAAAATAATCATGTGATTTTTGACTTTAAGTACGTTGATATGGTGAGTAACATTTATTGATTTCTGAATGTTGAACCAACCTTGCATCCCTGGGATAAAACCCACTTGATAGTGGTGCACTATCTTTTTAATATATTTTTGTATGCAATTTGCTAAAATTTTGTTGAGAATTTTTGTGTTGATGTTCATTAAGGATATTGGTCTGAAATTTTCTTCTGTCAATGTGTCTCTGTCTGGTTTAGGTATCAGGGTGATATTGGCTTCATAGAATGAGTTTGGGAGGGTCCCTCCTCTTCTATTTCACACAATACTTTGAGAAGTATTGGAATGAGCTCTTCTTTAAAGGTTTTGTGGAACTCAGCTGAGAACCCATCTGGTCCCGGACTTTTCTTTGTTGGTAGGCTTTTGATGACCTCTTCTATTTCATTGCTTGAAATTGATTTATTTAAGTTGTGTATGTCTTCCTGGTTCAGTTTAGGTAATTCATATGTCTCTAGAAACTTGTTGATGTCTTCGAGGTTTTCTGTTTTGTTGGAATATAGATTTTCAAAATAGCTTCTAATTATGTTTTGTATTTCACTTGTGTCTGTCATGATATTTCCTTGTTCATTCCGATTTTAGTAATTTCAATTTTCTCTCTCTGTTAGTGTGGCTAAGGGTTTATCAATTTTGTTTATTTTTTCAAATAACCAACAATATATTTTGTTAATTTTTTTTGATTGTTTCTTTTTTTCAATATCATTGATTTCAACTCTGATTTTAACTATTTCCTGTCTTCCACTACGTTTGGTGTTGGTCTGCTCTTGTTTTTCTAGGGTTTGAGCTGTAGTGTTAAGTCATTTATTTGTTGATTTTTACTTCTTTTGTTGAATGCACTCCATGAAATAAATCTTCCTCTACGTACTGCTTTCATAGTGTCCCAGAGATTTTGATATGATGTGTCATTGTTGTCGTTTACTTCTAAGAATTTTTTTATTTCCCTCCTGAGTTCTTCTGTTATCCATTCATCATATAATAGAGTATTATTTAATCTCCAGGTATTGGAGAAGTCTCTTTTTTTTATTCTGTCATTTATTTCTAATTTCAATCCATTATGATCTGATAGAATACAAGGTAGTATCTCTATTTTCTTGTATTTGCTAACAGTAGTTTTGTGGCATAAAATATGGTCTATTTAAGAGAAGGATCCATGTGCTGCTTAGAAGAAAGTGTATTCGTTCTTTGTTGGATGGTATGTTCTATATATGTCCGTTAAGTCTAAATTGTTGATTGTGTTATTGAGATCTATGGTTTCTTTATTCAATTTTTGTTTGGAAGATCTATCCAGCGGTGAGAGAGGTGTGTTAAAATTGCCTAGTATTATTGTGTTGTGGTGTCTTTGATTTCTGGAATTGAGAAGAATTTGTTTGACGTACATGGATGAGCCAGTGTTCGGAGCATAGATATTTATGATTATTATGTCTTCCTGATTTATGCTTCCCTTCAGCAGTATTTAATGTCGTTCTTTATCCCTTCTGACTAGTTTTGGCTTGAAGTCCACATTATCTGAAATGAGGATGGATACTCCAGTTTTTTTGCTGTGTCCATGTGCATGGTATGTTTTTTCCCATCCTTTCACCTTTAGTCTATGGGTATCTCTTTCTATGAGATGAGTCTCTTCCAGGCATCAAATTGTTGGATTTTTCTTTTTAATCCAATCTGCCAGTCTATGTCTTTTGATTGATGAGTTCAGGCCATTAACATTCAGGGTTATTATTGTGATATGATTTGTATTCCCAGTCATTTGACTCATTTTTGTTTTTTGACATGATTTGGTTTCTCCTTTATTTGGCTATTACTTTAGGCTAGTTCCTCCCGTTGGTGATATGCATCGTTGTTTTTCATCTCTTCCTCATGGAATATTTTGCTGAGAATATTCTATAATGCCAGCTTTTTTTGTAAATTCTTTTAGCTTTTGTTTATCATGGAAGGATTTTATTTCATCAACAAATCTGAATGTAAGTTTTGCTGGGTATAAGATTCTTGGTTGCCATCCGTTTTCCTTCAGGGCTTGTTAGATGTTGTTCCAGGCCCTTCTAGCTTTTAGGGTCTGAATTGAAAAATCTGCTGATATTCTTATTGGTTTCCCCCTAAATGTGATTTGATTCTTTTCTCTTGCAGCCTTTAAAATTCTGTCTTTATTTTGTATGTTAGGTCTTTTCATAATAATGTGCCTTTGTGTCAGTCTGTTGTAATTTTGTATATTTGGAGTCCTATAAGCCTTTTGTACCTGGTTTTCCATTTCATTCTTCAGATCTGGGAAATTTTCTGATATTATTTCATTGAATAGATTGTTCATTCCTTTGGTTTGTTTCTCTAAGCCTTCCTCAATCCCAATAATTCTTAAATTTGGCCTTTCCATGATATCCCAGAATTCTTGTAGATTCTGTTCATGATTTCTTATCATCTTCTCTGTTTGGTCAGTTTTGTTTTCAAGATTAAATATTTTGTCTTCAGTGTCTGAGGTTCTGTCTTCCAGGTGTTCTATCCTATTGGTTATGCTTTCTATGGAGTTTTTAACTTGGTTTGTTTCCTTCATTTCAAGGATTTCTGTTTGTTTTTTTTCAGTATCTCCAACTCTTTATTGAAATGATCTTTTGCTTCCCATATTTGCTCTTTTAACTGTTGATTGTTGTGATCATTTAGTGTCTGCATTTGCTCTATCATCTCCTCCTTCAATTCCTGCATTTGCTCTTTCATCTCCTCATTTCCTTCCCTGATTGTTTTAATTATGTACATTCTGAACTCCCTTTCTGACATTTCTTCTGCTGTGCTGTCATCAGGTTTTATTGCTATATTATCTAGATTTGTTTGGGACATTTTCTTCCCTTGTTTTCTCATATTGTTCAGATATCAGTGGGACTCTGAGATATTGCAGATTTCCTCTATCGACTTATCGTGTCCCTGTAGATTTCCAGTATATCACCTCCCAGCCTTCAGTAGCCTGAAGTCTTGGAGTAACTTGCTAATGCAGTGCTTCGAAAGAAATCTGCCCCTAGCCTGCTACTGGGTCCGGGCTGGGGGCTGGTTCTGCGTGGACATCCTCTCACTGGGCAGTCCTTCTCCTAGAAGCTGGCTATAAACAGGGCCTTCCCCTGCCTGAGGGAGCCAGGCTGCTCAGGGAAAGCCTCTTGCTGCCCTTCCCTGGTCCCAGAAGTCCCCTGCGGACCGTCCGGGCCCCCACTGGTTCTGGGGTTTGGGGTTTGCTCTGTGTGGAAAAGCTCTCGCTGGGCGGGCCTGCTCTGAGAACCTGGCTGTGGACTGGGCCTGCTGTGGGAGGGAGCAAGGCTGCTTGCAGACGTGTCTCACTGCCCTGCACTGCCCTGAGAAGCTGTCCACTGACTGGGCCTGCCACCCTGCCCGAGCTTCACCCGGTGGGAGAGACTCACTCCGCAGCTCTATGTTGGTCCGACTCTCTCAATACCTCCCCTTCTTGAGTCCTGTGTTCTGGAGCGATGGGAGATGCAGTCACCCTCTAGTCTGCCATCTTGGATCCTCCCTTGGTTTTTTTTTTAAATAATCTGTATTTCCAATTGGAATTACCTAGTAGGATGACACACAAGTTTCCAGCTAATGTCAATTCACTCACTACATGGAGACTATTTATGCAAAAGGTAAAGACACATTTAATTACCTAATGGAGTTATAACTCAAATCAGAAATACAGAATTTGTAATTACATTATCCAATTACTTCTCCCTTTGTCAATTGAACTGAATTTTCATCTCATATAACAATTCAAAGCTGATATGACCTTTATACTAGCAGAATATTCAGTAAAAGTTGGCTAACATACATATCAAAAGATTATCACAGCAAATGTGCAAAACACCAAACTTCTGAGATAAATTCAGATAAATTAATGTAATGGACAACTGTGGTTAGAAATGAAAAAAAAATTAATTCAGAATATTATATGAAAAAAATACTAAAGAATATGTATAAAATAATTAACGTGTAAATTTAAAGGTGTATAATCATGAATGTGTTAGCATAAAATATTAATTCTGAAATTGCAAATACAATTTTTTTATAAATAGTTACATTTGTGTAGAAGTAAAGGTGAAAGATGGCACAGAGCTACTATGTGTGATAATATGTATGATCTCAGTAAGATAGTGGTTTCTTAAAAGGAAGGATCAAGGAGAGATCCTTGATGATAGCATATAATAAAGTATTGTTAAATCAATTTGATATAGAATGAACAATACAGTTGATGAGATGTATTTGTTGACAAGTTCTTCAATCTGCCTCCTCTAGAAAAGCAGTTATGTCTATTTGAAAACATAATAGTTGTCCTTAAAATCATCCACTAATTTACAAAATTGAACACAATAATCAGTTGATCTATGGCATGGTGAACTTCACCCAGAAAATTGAACTTGAAAGTAACAGTAATTGTGTGATTTTTGCAAATTGTCAAAGACTTCTCCTTTTATACTTGTTTTTTGATGAATAAATTTTTTAGGCTTTTGGATAAATTACAAAGTATTTCCTACCATGAACATTCAGTATATTTTCAATTTCTTCAAGGAAAGACATGGTATGTTGCTTAAATAGTCTGTGTAGTCACATATGAATATGAGGAACATAACTTCAATTGCAAATCTAGAATTCTACTATATTGCTGCATCTGTAGACAATGAATAATGTAAATGAAAATTTCAAAATTGTCTTTATAGAACATGCATTTTTATCTCTACTCTTATATTTATGAATATCTACTCCAGCTTGTGGCTTGGTATCACTGCAATTAAAAATTAAAGGTAATTGTAATGTGGTTATAAAATATACCATAATAAGATTTTAGATGATTCTCCATTTTAAAGATAAAAGTAATGTTCTTTAGTTCCCCAAGGCTTATTAAGGTTCAGTTTTTCCTTAAGCAGTATAATTGATATGTAATTTAATAACAATGTTAGTGGAATGATTCATCATTACTATGTAATACTAAGCATAAAATTGCATTAAACACCTATTTACTCATATGATAAATGTGACTTGCAATATCACCAGGTTCATCCTGGTATATTCAGGCAAGTCACTATCAAAAAAAAAAAAATACCGGATTTAGAGTTACACCAAGAACAATATCTAGCCTATTTCTCAGTGGCCTGTTGAGAATTTTATCATCTTAATGGTAATTCTTGCATACCACAGAAATTATTGCATTTGGGCTCAACTCCTTATGGTGTAGACAAGAAATATTTTATAATAACAAAATAAAAATCCATACTTTAGGGCACCATCCTTTACTTATACTCCTTAAATTTGCCCCTATTCATTTGAAATCTTGTGTGCTATTGTGCTTAAATACATTTGTATGCCACAATAATTCATTAGTACTTTGAAAGAAAATCCCAAATATAAGTGACTAATTTTATGCCAATAGTTATTTTAATATATTTAAATATGAGTTTCCTATAATTTTAAAATTTAATGGCTCAGGTGATTTTTTATTATTTCTTTATGTTTATACATCTTGTCTAGGTTCCTTTTGACATAATTATACATACAAGGAATTTGATTTAAATCCTAATTCCTTCTCTCCTTTCCTTCCCTCCTCCCTTCCCTTTTTTCTCTCCTCCAGTCTAGTGATCTTTCTTTCACTCCTTTATTTACTTTCGATTGGTGTTTTCTACATATACTTAAAGGATACATAAAGGAGATATTCTTTTTGGTATATTTATATATGTATGTAATATGGTTCTCTTAAATTCTTAAGTGCTTTTAAGGCAACTTTTCAAAACTAGTAGAAATAGATAACTTTTAGACAGGTATCTAAAATTGGTCTAAGATTTTGCCAGGAATATATTGAAACAAAAGTTCAAGTGATTTCAGGTAGAGCTACTATTTTTTTTTCTTTCTTTTTTTTCTGATCACTTTTTTTTCCACATTATTTTTATTGGTGCATTATTAGTTCTACATAATGATCAGATCTGTTGTTACATATTTGTACACACACACACTATATGACAAAATAATTTGACCAATGGCAGTCCCCATCACTTCCCTCCCTTCCTCCCTGGCTTCTACTCCTTGGTTCCTTTTCTCAACTCATGTCTCTTTGATTTGGAGGAGATCCACTCCCACCTTGCATTTCCTTTTCCCTCTCTAGCTTCAACATATGAGAGAAAACATTACCTTTGACTCTCTGGGTATGACTTATTTCACTTAACATAATGGTTGTCTTGTTCCATCCCTTTTCCTGCAAATGCCATAATTTAATTTTATTTTTCTTTACAACTGAATAAAATTCCACTGTGATATATATATATATATATTCCACTATGATATATATCTATATCTATATATATATAGAGAGAGAGATATGTGATATATATATATATCTATATATATATATATATATATAAGTTTCTTTACCCATTTACCCATCATTGATAGACACCTAGTCTGGTTTCACAGTTCTGTTATTGTGAATTGTGCTGCTATTAATATGGATATGCATGTATCACTATAGTAAAATGACTTTAATTCTGCAGGATAAATTCTGAAGAGTGGCACAGCTGGGTCCTATGGTGGTTCTATGCATAGTCTTTTGAGGAACCCCCATACTGATTTCCTTAATGGTTGTACTAATTTACCATCCCACCAACAGTGTAAAAGTGTTCTTTTTTCTCTACATCCTCTCCAACGTTTATTATTATTTATATTCTTAACTGCCATTCTGACTGGTTTGAAATCTCAGTGTAGTTTGATTTGCATTTCCCTAATTATTAGTGATGTGAAATTTTTTTCATATATTTGTTGGCCATTTGTATTTCTTCTTTTGAGAAGTGTCTGTTTAGTTTTTTGAACATTTATTAATGGTTGGTTGATTTTTTTTAAGTTTTTTGAGCTTTTTATATATTCCAGATATTACTCCTCTGTCAGAAGAGTAACTGGCAAAGATTTCTCCCATTCTGTGGGTTTTCTCTTCACATTTCCTAATCATTTCTTTTTTTAATTTGATACCATTCTAACTTTTGGCATTATTTCCTAAGCTTTTCTGCCTCTATTGAGAAAGTCATTGCCTAGAACTGGACTATTGATGCTATGAGGAGTTGCACAGTTTCTGGTCTATTTATGAGGCCTTTGTCCACTTTGAATTGATTATTATGCAGGGTGATAGATGAATGGCTAGTTTCATTCTTCTGCATATGGATGACCACTTTTCCCAGCACCATTTATTTGAAAAATTCTCTTTTCTTAAGTGTATGTTTTTGGCACCTTGTTAGGGATCAGATGACTGTAGATGTGTGTTAGTTTGTCACTATGTGTTCTATTCTATACTGTTGGTTAATGTGTCTGCTTTTATGCAGATATCATGCAGTTTTTGTTACTATACTTCTGTAGTATAATTTGAAGTCAGGTATTGTAATGCCTCCAAGATTGCTTTTTGGTTTAAAATTGCTTTGATTATTCTGTGTCTTTTCTTCTAAATTGATTTTTTAAGACTGTTTTTCTAGTTCTGTGAAGAATGTCATAGGTATTTTGATAGGAATTGCATTGAATTTGTATATTGTTATGGAAACATGGCCATTTTATTGCTAATTCTGCCTATTCATGAACACGGGAGTTCTTTGCATCTTCTTCTGTGTTCTTCAATTTCTCTCTCTAATGTTCCATGATTCTCATTGTGGAGATCTTTCACTTTCTTGGTTAAATTTATTTCTATTTTTTTTTTTTTTCTTTATTGAGGCTATTGCGAAAGGCAATGTTTTCCTGATTTCTTTCTCAGTAAATTTGTTGCTGGTATACAGGAAAGCAATGATTTTTGTTGATTTCATAAACTGCTACCTTGCCAAATTTGTTAATTAGCTCTAGAAGCCTTTTCATGTAACTTTTTTTCCTCTTAGGTATAGGAACATATCACCTGCAAACAGTGATAATTTCACTTACTTTACTATTTTTATTCGTTCATGTTCTTCTCTTGTTTAATTGCTCTGACTAGAATTTCTAGCACTACATTAAATAGAAGTGGTGAGAGTAAACATTCTTGTCTTGTCCCAGATTGTAAATGTAAGGAAAAATGCAGCTCAGCTCAGGACCATGGTAGTTCCAGCCCCTCCGATGGAACTGGCGCTCCGTGTGCCCAGTCTCAGTTGCAGCTCAACAGTAGCTCCCAGAAATCCATGACGGACACAGGGCCTCACGCGAGAGACTTTATTATGTGGATGACTAGTGCATCTGCTCCAGGGTTGAAAGGAGGGGAAAAGAGAAAGATGGCTTGGAAGCTTCTCCCAGATATTGGAATCTCCTGGGCTGGAAGGAACCAATAGCGGAGGAGAATACTAGCAAGCTGACTGATGAACCAATAGCTAGCTAGCATGTTCAGGGTGACAAGCTAGGACATAACGTGGGAAGCAGGAAAATGGCTGTAGTGTAGGCCGGAAATTCCTGTAACGTAAGAGGCAGGGAGAGCACAGATTGACAAGTGGTTGGGAGGCGGGGAAAATTGCTGCACCTGAAAGGGCGGGGTATCGGCTTTGTATTACAGTAAAGAAACTTCTTTCAGTTTTTCCCTATTTTATTAAGGCTATCTATGAAATAGATTACCTCACTGATAAAGATGCCCTCACAGCAGTCTTTTCCATATTTAGTCTTAATTGGGTGAGATAGATTTGTTCTATCCCTAAGTTCTTTAGTGTTTTTATCATGAATGGGTGCTGAATTTTATTGAAGACCTTCTCTTTATCTATTGAGATTCCTAGGTAATTTTTGTCCTTATTTCTGTTAGTGTGATGAATTACAATTATTGATTTGCATATATTAAATAATTCTTACATCTCTGAATAAAACCAACTTGTTTTGGTGTACAATATTTTCCACATGTTCTTTTTATTTTTTTATTTTTATAGACTACATTTTGATTCATTGTACACAAAAAGAGTACAACTTTTCATTTCTATTGGTTTTACATGGTGTAGATTCACACCATTCATGTAATCATAAATGTGCATAGGGTAATGATATTTGTCTGATTCCACTATCTTTTATACCCCCACCCTCTCCTCCCTCTTATTTCCCTCTTTGTAATTCAAATTTCCTCCATTCTTCTCTTACTCCCGACCATCCCCCTTACCACCATTATGTATTATCATCATCCACTTATCAGGGAAAACATTCGGCCTTGTTTTTTTTTGGGATTGACTTATTTCACTTAGCATGATATTCTCCAATTCCATCCATTTATTTGCAAATGCCATAATTTTATTCTTCTTTATGGGTGAATAATATTCCATTGTGTATACATACCACAGTTTCTTTATCCATTCATCAATTGAAGGGCATCTAGGTTGGTTCCACAATGTAGCTGTTGTGAATTGAGCTGCTATAAACATTGATGTAGCTGTGTTACCGTAATATGCTGCTTTTAAGTCCTTTGGGAATAAACTAAGGAATGGGATAACTGGGTCAAACATTATTGAATAAAATTTGCTAATATTTTATGAAATATTTTTGTATCTAAATTCATCACGGATAGTGATCTGAAGTTTTCTTCCTTTGATGTGTCCTTATCTGATTTGGTATGCATGTGATACAGTTTTTTTTTTGTTTTTTGTTTTTTTATGTTCTAATGGTTTATTCTTGAGAATTCTGCCAAAAAACAGGAAGTAGTTTCGACACCTCATTTCTTGACCAAGTAGTTTTCTTTTATTTTATTTTTATTGTAAACAAATGGGATACATGTTTTTTCTCTGTTTGTACATGGAGTAAAGGCATACCAGTTGTGTAATCGTACATTTACATAGGGTAATGGTGTTTGATTCATTCTGTTATTTCCCCCCCCCACCTGTCCCACCCCTCTTAGGAGGGACTGTATAGAGGGAAAAGAGGGGTGATACAGTTTTAATAGAATGTATTTCAAAGTGTTCCATTCCTATTTCATGGAATATGTACAGGAGTATTGACATTAATTTTTCTTTAAAGGTTTGGTAGAATTCAGTTGAGAATTCATCTGATCCTGGACTTTTCTTTGTTAGAAGGCTTTTTATTACAGTTTGTATCTCATTACTTATTATTGATCTTTTTAGGTTTTCTATGTACTCTTGATTCAGTTTTGGCAGATTGTATTTATCTAGACATGTATCCATTTCTTCCAGGTTTTACACTTTTATTAAGTTTTTAAAATAGTTCCTAATGTTCCACTGGATTTCTGTGATGTCTATGGTGATTTCTCCTTTTTCATCTCTAATTTTATCAATTTGGGTTTTCTCTTTTTCTTTTGGTTATTATGGCAAAGGGCTTATCAATTTTATCTTTTCAAATGACCAACTCTGTTTCATCTATCATTTGTATTGTATTTTTATTTTCAAGTTTATTGATTTTGGCTCTGATTTTAAACATTTTCTTCCTTCTTCTGGTTTTGGAATTGGTTTGCTCTTTTCAAGAGCCTCGAGTTGCATCATTAAGTTTATTTGGTATCCTTCTGGTTTTCTTATGTTGCACTCATAGCTGTAAACTCTCCTCTTAGATCTGCCTTCCTAGGTGTCACAGAGGTGCTGGGATGTTGTGTCACTATTCTATTTTGCATCTAAGGATTTTTTAATTTCTCCCTTGATTACTTTTATGACCCATTCATCACTCAAAGTGTATTATTCAACGTCCGTGTGGTTATATAGTTTCTGTAGTGTTTTGCCTTGTTGATTTCAAATTTCATTCCATTATAATCTGATAAGATGCAAGAAATTACATTGAATTTTTTGTATTTGCTAAGAGTTGTTTTTGGCCTGAAATATGGTCTATTTTGCAGAAGGTTTCATGAGCCACTGAGAAAAAAGTATGTTCGGTTTTTGTTGGATGACATATTCTATAGGTGTCATTTGATTTATATTTTTCAGGTCCAAAGAGCCTTCACCAAGTTTATGTCTGGATGATATATCTAATCATGAGGAAGCATGTTGAAATCCCCACTATTATTATTATTGGGTCTACCTGAAGCTTCAATTTGAGTAGTGTCTTTTATATGTAATATTAGTTGCATACTTGTTTGGGACATAAATATTTATTATCATTACATCTTCTTGTTGAATGTTACCTTTACCCATATGAAGTGACTTTGTCTCTTTTGATTAATTTGGTGTGACATCTGTTTTGTCAGATATGAGAGTAGATATTCCTGCCTGTTTGGGGCTCAATTGTATGGTATATCAATTTCCATCCTTTTGCTTTTAGCCTGTGGCTTTCTTTGCCTGTAAGATGCATCACTTGCAAACAACATAGAGTTGGGTATTATTTTTTTTAAACCAGTCTGCCATCCTATGACTTCTAATTGGAGAGTTGAGACAATTTACATTCAATTTTATTATAGAGAGATGTTTATTAATTGCTGCCATTTTTATTTCTTTGTCATGTTTAACTTGGTCCTGTTTCTCATTTGCTTAGCTACTCTTCAAATGAGATTTGTTCTTATGTGAGCTCTAAGGGGTTTTCTTTTTTTTTTTTTTTTTTTTTTTTTTTTGGTACCAGAGACTGACCTAGGGATATTTAACCTCTGAGCCACATCCCCAGATCTTTTCTGTTTTTTTTTTCTTTTCTCTCTCTCTCTTTCTTCTTTCTTTTTTCTTTCTTTCTTTTTCTTTCTTTTTTTTCTGAGATAGGGTCTTGCTAAGTTGCTTAGGACTTCACCAAGTTGCTGAGGCTGGCTTTGAATTTGCAATCCTCCTACTTCAGCCTCCCAAGCTGCTAGGATTGCAAGTGTGCACCACCACATCTGGCTTGAGGCTTCTTTTTTATATTTTTCTTCGTGCAAGTATTTATTCAAGTTCTGTAGTGCCAGTTTAATAGTCAGGAATTCTTTTAATTTATGCTCATCTTGGAAGGTTTTAATTTCATCTTTGATTTTGAATGGTAGCTTTGCTGTATATAGCAGTCTTGATTGACAGTTATTTCCTTTCAGGACTTGGAACACATCATTCCAAGCCCTCCTGACTTGTACAGTTTGTGCTGAGAAATCAAAAGTGATTATGACTGACTTGCTTCTAAATGTGACCTGACATTTTTCTCCTGAAGCTTTTAAAATTCTATTCTTGTTCTGTATGTTAGGCATTTTAATTTTAATGTGCTGTGGAGAGGTTCTTTTATCATCTTGTCTATTTGGGGTTCAGAATGCATCCTGTATCTGGATGTGCATCTCATTCTGAAGGTTCGGAAAATTTTCTGTTATTATTTTCATGAAGAATTTATACATCCTATTATACCCCATCTTACAGCACTCCAGTGATTCTTAAATTTGGTATCTTTATGTTGTCCCATATATTCTGATCATGGTTATTTGTTTTTTCTTTAATACTGTCTGAATGTTCAAAGTTGGTCACTTTGTCTTCCATCTCTGAGAGTCTGTCTTCAGCATAGTCTACTCTATTAGAGTTTCAAAACTAAACATTATGTTTGATTTATTGTGTCTTTCATTTCCAAGATTTCCATTTTATTCTTTCTAAATGTTTTCATTAATTTCTCATTAATATTCTGTACTGATTTACTTAATTTATTCAGTTGGTTTTCTGTGTTTCCTTGGAATTCATTGATCATTCTCCTCAATATTTTGGGGGTCATTATAAACTTTAGGAGGTGTTGTTTTAGCTTGTTTTTCATATTTCTTATATTACCTGTGTTGGGTTTTATGCATTTGTTGAAAGGAACTTCTTTTCCACTCTTATGTATGGGCCTTTTCAGGGCACAGTCTTCACTCACCAAAGTGTCCTAGAGTGATCTGGATTGAGACCTACCCCAAATAGCTGTGGTATCTGCAGCCTATGTGCTATATCTCTCTGTTTTTGCTATAGCAATGGATGTCCATAGGTGGGACCTGGGAGCCTAACCCTAGCCATTTCTACTTGTGGCCTGGTCACTAGTTTGGGTTTTTGTCTCTTCTATTCTTTGTATTGAAGTATAGTTGAAGATTGAGTGTCATTAATTTGTGTGTGAACCAAGCTGCACTCTCTTTTGGTTGAATTTATTTCAGCAGCAGAGTTTTTATCCTGAGAACTTGTAGTGCCCCTGTAGTTTTCTAGCACCTTACAGAATATGGAGAAACAAGAAATAGCAGCAACAAATGCAAATAATATGCATCATTAAACTAAATACCTGATTTATACTATAATATCTACAATGTTAATTGCCACAAAAATAAAAAAAGAAAGAAAAAGAAAGAAGGAAGAAAGCAAAACATAAATGATAGGGTCAGCAATTGCCACTAGCAAAAACAATAAGTAACCATGAACTATATCTGACATTAAAGCAAACAACAGACGTCAACTACATCATCCACAGCAGTAATAACTGCAACAGCATTAATGATGGGGGAGGAGTTATATAAACCAATTAGTGCTAAAAGATGGTAGGAGTACAGTTAATTAAGAGAAAAGAAAATGTTGATAGGAAGGTAGAAAAGAGTTCATAATTTCAAAAAGTGAGCAGAGACTGCAGAAACATCATGTGATGGCAACAAGGAAGGAGGGAAAAATAGAAGTAAAAAAGCAAAGGGAGAGTGAAAGAGAAGAACAATAGAATTTGGCTGTTAGCAGGAAAATAAAACAGAAAGCGAAATAAAAGAAACAGACAAATGAAAACAGTATAAAACAAAATCAAAATATACTAATAAAAATTCCTAATCCTACAAAAACAAAGCAAGGAAAATTAACTACCTCTTTAAAAATACTAAAAATGAGGAACAAAAGAAATATGTGTATGTATATACATCCATGAACCATTAAGCAAAGGGAAAACACACACACAAAAAGAAATAGGATAGGACTGGATGTATTGTTAGTTGGAGTTTTATCTGCACAGAACAGATAGGTAGGGGACCCATCTTTTGCCACTCTGCTGCTCACAAACACAGCCTTTCCAGGCTTCCCAGGCTTAGTTTCTAAGTGTATTCACACTGACCTGTCAGATTCCTGGTCCACTTCAGCTGATCACATGAACCACCAGACACACACACAAAGGAGGAAGCAATTGGTTTCTCCTTCACTTTTCAGACTTGAATCCCCCTTAAAATATTCTCTGTATGTTTTGCGTCTCTTCTGCTAGATACAGCCTAGACCATACAGTGAGTGCTTCCTGGGACAGTGTGGCAGCATTTACTATGATCTGCCTTCACCATGGCTACAGCCTCAGCTCATCACAGCCAGTTGGAAAACACGGGGCAACTTCTTAAACACAGTACAGCTTCTGAATCAGCTAAGGGTGGGCCGATTTTCTGATCTCAGGGTTTTCTGTTCGAAATCTATCTGCTGTGTTTCTCTCCAATCTCCCTGCCTCTGTGCTGAACCACCACTATTGCCACAACTGGCTTAGCCCCAATGCAGTCTTTATTCTTTGTTTAGTATGCTCAAATTCCTCAGTCTCTAAGTCACTCCAGTTGTCCAACATTGAGTTTTAGCGAAACCCCTCTTTCACCCCCTTAGCAGAGAAGCATTTTTCCTGTTGCTTGAATTCTGAGCCATGGAGCAAGGAGGAATGCAGTCTTCTTCTAGCTAGTCCACCATTTTGAACCTCAAAGCTACTATTTTTTAAAGGAGTTTTCGAAACAAACAAATGTTGTAGATTACGGAGCAGCAAAATATCTGGACAAATAAATAAATAGGTTTCACTTGTCACTTAGTTACAAACAAAAAAATATTTAATTGGTTTTAAATTTTAAAAGATTAGTATATGTAGAGTTTTCTTACAATTTTAAGTTTTTAAATTTTTAGAAGTTTCATTGATAGAAGTATATTGGACTCATTTATAACATCAGGTAAACATCTCTATATTTTGTGTATTTTACTTCTCTACATTTCTTAATAATCTCTTAGCCCAAGGATTGACTTTATTGTTTCCAGAGCAAAAGAAACCTCATGATGAACCTGAATAATATTTTAATGCCCTTTTAAAATGGCAATTCAAAGCAGCACTTGATTTGGATAAATTAGTTATCACTTAAATTGAACCCTTATTGTAAAAACCACCTTAAAAAGCATTACAAAGCTCAAAGTCCATTCTATGGGGAATAAAATTTTGGAGTCTCAGAGCTTAAATGATACAGTGTTTATAGATGCCTTTATATATTTATACATGTGCACATATATTTACCAATATGTTATATATATATTATATATTATACATGTATATATATATGAATTCATGAATTCATGGTTGTGCTTAAAAAATATATAACTTTTAGAAGTATTGCATATATTATACACAAATAAAATAAATACACAATGAATATATATATATTATATGTTAGTGTTTATAGTTGAATTTATAGAACGAAGTTCAAACAGTCATATGTGGAAATGGGATTTATCTCAGGGTTTAGTAAATTGGCACTATCAATGTTTGGCTCATATATATCTGAAACTTGTGGAAAATTTATAAGAAGCCTATATTTTCTGGATTATGCAATATTTTTAAAAAATAATAAAATTTAATGAGATTGAAAATCCTGACAACTTTTTGGTAGCTCATTCTGTTCTAGTATTCTGGAAGTCTGGATCATGTCACCTGAAATTTTCCAATGGCAACATTTATTCTTCACAGAATATCTTCTGGAGGATTTTTGTTGTAAGATTTGTCATGAATTTATAATTTCTTAATACAAAGATTGACTAATAGAGATTTTCACAAGCAGTGGGTGCACATGGATTTCTTTTGGCTCAAAACCTGTGCACTGGTTCAATAAATTATACTCATGGTTCTTTACATATGACCCTTTTAATTATCCCCAGAGTCACAAAGGTAAGAGAACATAAACAATCTGGCTGAAGCATATACACAAAATTTTGCATATATTTATATATGTACAGATACAATTTTATGAATTATTTTATAATATGTAATTATTTCATAGCCATAGTATTGAATTTGTTAATTAGCTAGATTTCACCCTTCCATAATGTACATACTTCAAAATATCATGTTATATACAATAAATACAATTTTGTGTCAACTTTAAATAAATTTGAAAAAAATATTTAATTTATCTTATTCATAACATGAAAGAAAAGATAAATAACTTCTCAGCTTATAAAAATCTAAATTGCTAGCTTGACAATAAATTAATTTTTGTCTCAATCAAAGCAAAGTAAAGGTGGTGTGATCAACTGAGCATCCCAGCAATGGTAAGGACATTTAAAATACTCTAAATTTTAGAACACTATATGAATAGAGAATTTTATTCTGGAAAAAAAATACTACGTTCTGCTATGTTAATATTTTCAAAAGATATTAATTTTTTTCATCAGAAAAATTCAAATTGAAGCTATAATTAAATATCATTCAATACCCACAACAGAGCTAGATATTTAAAATAAGAAAGAAGATGTAAAACATCAGGAATTCTTGAGCATGGCTGATGGGTACAAACTGGTTCAACTACGTCAGAAAAGTCTGTAAAATAATCTAAACATGAAAGAGTAAGTATGCACATTTCACTTAAATTAAGTTGGAAACAAGTATATCTTATTTATAATTTGGGGACATTTCTTATATCCAAAGTAAGGAGAAAATGCTGGTACAAAGCTGGTTTTCTGCTCATCAACCCACGTGTTGGATTATACACACTTAAGTTATACATTCATATATCACACATCAATAAAAAAACTTACTTGGAAAACATCTAATAATGCTCAAATTCATCATAAGTTAAAAAAAAAATGCTGGCCTCATTTCCTAACCATTTAAATGTCAATTAAATTTGAAACAGATATGGCCGAACTATTAGCAATGACAAGGTTGTTTATCTCTCAAGTTGGTATTTTTGCTGTTTATTTTCCAAGGTCTCAGCTCAAAGGCCTGTCACTCTGTAGCTGTTAAGGATTCATCTGTAATGACAGCCCCAAGGAAGTCTAGCTGGCTACCTGGGCTTTGCTGTCACCATCAGTATCTATGAGTTTCCTTTAGCAACACTATGATAACCCTCTCTTTCTAAATCATGATAAGAACTACCTCCGGGTCCCAAAACTTATGAACTATTTTTAGAAGAGTTGAAAGAGTAAGAGGTTAGAAGTCAGGGAAAATTCCAACTCTTTTAAACACATATAAAGTCTGATAGTGTCAGTTTAATTCCAAAGGTTATTTGCATTTTAATGACCCAAACCATCTGTTGAGCACATGGTGGCTGAATGTGTCTTTATTCTTAATAGGTTTACAAGTAAGTTTTCTCTGTAATTTATCTATCTATTCTCCTTCCCACTTTTTCTCCCTCCCTCTTTCCCTTTCTTTTCTTTTCCCTCCCTTCCTCTATCCTCCTCTCTCTCTCTCTTCCCTCCCTCCCTTTCTTTCTTTCTTTCTTTCTTCCTTTCTTTCTTTCTTTCTTTCCCTTCCTTCCTTCCTTCCTTCCTTCCTTCCTTCCTTCCTTCCTTCCTTCCTTTCTTTCTTTCTTTCAAAAGCAATTATTTTCTCTCTCTGGCTTTTTAAAATTGTACTGTGTTTAAAAGTTTTAATTGACATTTAATTAAATTTGGTAACTGGCAGTTACATGCTTGTATGTTTATAGTGATTTACCATTTGACTCCAGAACTTTCCATCTGTGATGTATAATTTTTCATAAAGGGTTCAAGAACTGAAGAACTATGAAATAACTTCAGTTTAAAGAAAAGATAAATACTGCATTATCTCATTTATACATGGAAGCAAAACCAGTCACACATAGGGTAGTAAGCAGAATGGTTACCAGAGGCTGGGAATGGTGACAGAGACGGTCAAAAGATAGAGTGTCAATTTGACTGGAAAAATATGCTTTGAACTGTATGTATATAGTATGGTTTTTAATAATGTATATTTCAAAATTGTTAAGACAGGAAACTTCAAATGATTTTATGCAAGAAATGCTAAGTTGTGTAGTGATGGATTTATTTTGTTTTGTTTTGTTTGTTTTAATTAAAGGATTGAAAGAGGTGTAGGATAATTTTTGAAATTTTCTTTTTACCACCCCTCTTGGCATGAGATAATAGGATGAGAGGCACCATAAGAACACTTGGTATCTTTGAAGCCAGGGTTTCACAGAACCATGTTTCTGCAACCCATGCAATACCTCCACACTGAGAAACAACCAAGGATGATGAGATAAAACACTTACTCAGTACTTGCAGGTCCTTATTTTTGGTGATTGTCAAAAAATTAATGAATCGCTTCATAAATCACTCTGCCATCCTTATAATTTAGAAAATTTGTAACTACTTTTATCTCTCAAACTTGATTTAAATTTTCTTTTTCATCTCTTATTTTCAAATTTGAGGTGAACACTTGTGTTTTTACCTTTTTAATTGACATGTGATATTTGTACAATATAATAACTTGAATGTATATGCAATATGAAATGATCACCTCAGGGTCATTGGAAATATTATTCTCTTAAACATTCATCATTTTCATGTGTTGGGAAACTTCAAGATTTCTTGCATGTTTTGAACAGTTTTTCTGATCCTCTTTCCTAGGAATTCTAGTCTTTTTCTTTTTATTTGAACTTCAGGCACAGTCTTTAGAATTATTGTTGATCTTATAAAGATAAAAGAAAAAATTCTGAATGAGGCAAGAAGAGCCTGAAGATACAAATAAGGGGAAATTATGGCAAATGAAAAAAAAATCAACATTAAATGCAAACAAAATTTAATTTGCATTAATTGTACATCTCTGGTTCAGAGGATGTAAAATGTCATAGCTGAGATCTCATTGAAAGGGGACATTAAGCTTTAAAAACACATAGGCCAATTGACACTGGAGAACATTTGGTTTTATCTTTGTGCCTAATTATACTTTTATAGGATTCAAACTATTATTTAATTCTGTTCTTTATGCAATATCTCATAAGAATGGCAAGGCATGCTAGAATTGACATTTATTTTTATTACTAGTATTATTGCTATTGCTACTAATTTCCAGTGGTAGGACATTGGATCTTCATGTCCTTTAGAGGACAAAGATTTAAATAGCCAGAGGAGTGAGAAGAGATCAAGTCTCATTTTAAGCCAATTCTGGTAAATTACAATTGAAAGTGCATAGCCAATTATTGATTTTAAGTTACAACAGTTCAGAATCCCAATTATATTAATTAAAATTTTAATGTTTAAAATAAGCATTCAAGGAAATGCCTGGTTCATATTTTTCACTTATGATGATAAATCTCTACATTTGTATATTTATCATTATGACAGTTTTGTTCAACACAAGAAAAAGCAGAATCTGGGCTGGTTCAACTAAATAGATTCTTGCAAAAGTAATAATAGCGACCAAACAAAAACTTATCATAACCAAGAATGCATCATGTGCTAATCTAAGCATTTTGCATGGGTTTTGCTACTTCATTTTTATCTTATTAAAACTTTTTTGCATGGATTTTGTTATTTCATTTTTACCATTAAGACTTGCAGTATACACATGAGAAATGTGTGTCTGAAAGAGTTTAAATGACTTGCTCCTCCACATGTAGTTAATAAGTTCACCATCCTGGTTAAAAGTCAGTTAGTTATTTGCTCAAAAACTTCGAGGCACTGCCATTTTTTCCATATTTCCTGGATGCAGATAACCAAATTATATTTAGAGAGTAATTTGCTCAAAATTAACATTGAAATGAAGTTTGCAGAAGCAATATTTAAACTCAAAATAATGCATCAAAATAGGTAGAGGATCAAAGTAAATGGCATTGTAAGGTTGTGAAATAAAAATACAAATATTTCTATGTGCAACACAGCTATATGTTGATATTACACATATGTATTTACTCACTAGTTCACATCTTATAATAACTTCATAATAGAAAATTCATCAATTTGACTTTTTAATATTCAGAAAGTTCTGTTCTTAACTAAACAGTGTAAATGAAAGAACAATTATAAAATAGAGAAAAGAATTTTGTAGCAACATTTACAATTGTGAAATAGAGAAAAGGAATCTGTAGCAATCTGTGAAGTAGAGATACTAAACTACAATGTCATATAAATAGGAGATATAACCTAGTTGAAGGATGTATTATACCTGAGATGAACTGGCCTTCTCAATTAACTCATCTGTTATTTATATCATCAAATGTTTCCCTCCAATGATACATGACCTACAGAATGCACAAGTTCTCTCATTTTAAAAGTTAAAAATCCTTTACACTCTATTTATTTACAGTAACTAGCTTAGAAGTCAGCATAGCACTACCATTACCATAAGGAATTTTAATCCAAAGCAAAATCCAAGACCAGGTGTTTGTACAGAAGAGTCAATGCTTCCAGTGTACTAGTGATACCCATAAAGTGGTGGCTCAAGAGAGGTTATATGATGCTTTTGGTAGAATGGCCATTTTGACAATATTAATTCTGCCTATCCAAGAACATGGGAGATCTTTCCGTCTTCTAAGGTCTTATTCAATTTCTTTCTTTAGTGTTCTGTAGTTTACTTTGTAGTCTTTCATCTCTTTTGTTAGATTGATTCCCAAGTGTATTATTTTTTCTGAAGTTACTGTGAATAGGGTAGTTTTCCTAATCTGTTTCGGTGGATTCATCACTGATATATAGGAATGCATTTGATTTATGGTTATTGATTTTATATCTTGTTACTTTGCCGCATTCACTTATTAGTTCTAGAAGTTTTCTGGTGAGAATTTTTGAAACCAACATACCACAGTGATGCAGCACATCAAAGTTCATAGCAGCTCAATTCACAATAGCTAAACTATGAAACCAACCTACATGCCCTTCAACAAATGAATGGATAAAGAAAATGTGGTATATATATGCAGTGGAATATTACTCAATCTGAAAGAAGAATGAAATATGGTACTGGCAGGTAAATGGATGGAGCTGGAGAATATCATGCTAAGTGAAATAACCAAACCCCTAAAAACCAAAGGCTGAATGTTTTCTCTAAGTGGATGCTGATCCATAACGGGTGGCAGAGGCAGTAGGAAAGAATGGAGGAACTCTGGAATGGGCAGAGAAGAGTTAGGGGGAGGGCCGGAGGTGTGAGGGCAAAAAGGATGGTAAGAAGGATGGAATGAGATGGACATTATTACATTATTACATGCATGATTGCATGACCAGTGTGACTCAGCACCATGTACAGTGAGAAGTGTGCTTCATTTATGTTCAATGTGTCAAAATACATTCTACTGTCACGTATAACTAATTAGAAAAAAATTTTAAAAATAAAAAAAGAGAAATTATATGAATCCACTAAGAGATATCATCAAAATATGTAGGAATTTGTAGGAATAAGTCGTTGGAGAACTAAATAGAGTGAATGGATCCTATGTAATAGTGAAAGAAATAATAAATTGCTCTAAAGAGCAGACTCCATTGTGCAATAAAAGACAGATCTGAATTTCTCTTGTGTAGCAGTCCCTCTAAGCAGTTCAGTTTAGCAAGACATCTTGGGCATAATCTGTGAGATTGATGCTGGCCTTCAATAATTTGTGTTTCCAGACAAGAAAGGACATCTTATACTTCGAAGTAAGTGAGGCAGAAGTTTCCCATGATAGGGTAATTATATTCCCCTATGGGGTCTCAGTTACCTGACCATAGCTCTGTGCAAGGGAAAAGGGGAAGTGCAGTCTTTAGCTAGGTGTGCAACTCTTCATTTGAGCTCCAGCACTGTGCTGTGTGTTGGTTTTATAGAAACAAGGTAACATTCATAAATTTCTGCCCTCATGGAGTTTACATGACACAAATAGGCATACTATGTAGTGTACTGTCAGGTGAAATATGATTTGAGAAAGAATAGATAGAGCAGGATAAAGGGTATCACTGCACGTTAGGAAGTGTTGCAATTTTAAATAGTTTGTCAGATCTTATTGAGAAGAAATATTTAAGCAAAAACTTCAAGAGATAGAAACATAGGGAGAGTGGGTCCAGGCATAGGGAAAACCATTGGAAATGCTCTCAGGTAGAAAAATAGTTAATGTGTTTCAAAAAGAGCAAGTAAGAGTGTAGATTGGAAGTTAGCCAGTAAAGTGAAAAAAAATAAAATAAAATAAAAAATATGTCAGATGCAGTGGCACATGCCTGTAATCCCAGAGGAGGCTGAGGCAGGAAGATCTCGAGTGCAAAACCAGCCTCAGCAAAAGTGAGGTGCTAAGCAACTCAGTGAGACCCTGTCTCTAAGTAAAATGCAAAATAGGGCCGGGGATGTGGCTCAGTGGTTGAGTGTCCCTGAGTTCAATGCCTGGTATTCCTCCCCACCATACCCCAAAAAAGTATAAATCTGAGTTTAGAGCATAACAAGAAATCTTTTAAGTCTTAATAGGGTTGTTAGTGGAACTCTGACTTTACTCTGAATGTCACTGAGAGTTGTTTTGAGGTTGTTGAACAGAGGACTTTTTCTTCTAGGCAACTTGAGAATGGGTTGTTGGAAAAGCCTTGATGTCTGCCACAGTCAAACTTTAAGATCAGCCAAATTAATTGACTTGATGTGAGAAATAAAAAAAAAAAGATGGGCCCAGAAGTAGATTTCAGTGTTATTATGAGAATTCCTACATCCAACGTTTTAATTTTGTTTTTAATTTGTATGTAGGAATTGTACATATTGATGACGATGTTTGATACATGTATATGTTGTGTGATGATCAAATCAGGGGATTTAGCACATCTATCTCTTCATATGTATATCAATTCTTTATAGTGAGAACTTTCAAAATCCTCTCCTTCAGCTATTTGAAATACACAATGCATCCTTGCTGACTCTAGTCACACCATATTCAGAGTATGAAGCTACCTGAGTTAATGCCTGTGAGTCTCTGGGGAAAGGCTGGGAAAACAATCACCATATTTTGAACTCATAGTGCTATCGAAGGCCCTTTCTCTGACTTCTCCTTTGGTGGATGAGTTCTGTCCCAGAGGATAATGATATGATTTGGGGATGCTGCGGTTAGCCTCCTGACATGATAATTTTCCTAATTATTTTTGATTGTGTGAATTCTGTGATATCCAGGTTGGATTCTTACTTTCTTGGCTAGCCTGTGATCAAACCTCACATTTCTTTGAAGGTCAGGATTTCCTGTGTTGCTTCCCTGTGGGGCCACGTGCCTATCTTCCTTCTGCCATTTAAATACCATTTCCTGGCCCCCTAGTATTATGGTATTTTATGTTCTCCAATGTTATGGGTAAACCAGAGAACCAAGTCTTGTATCAAAAGCTGCCATCACAATCTGTGGCCCACAATGGAGGCTTATGCCTCCTGCTGCGGTTTGGATATGGTTTAAGAGTATCCTCCAGGGACTCATGTATTGGGAGCTTGATCTTCCAAGTGCCAGTGTTGAGAGGTGATGTAGAAATTTTAAGAGGAGAAGTCTAGTGGGAAGTACTTGGATCATTGAGGGAACTTGCCCCCAGAAAAGAACTGATGTCATTCTTTTGGGACCCTGGTTAGTTTTGGGGAGTGGTTTGGTAAAAAAAGAGGAAGACTGACCACTTCTTACACTCTGGATTCCTTTCTCATCCTGTGATTTCTCCTTCCATATGCTCCCACTTTGATGATATTTGCCATGAGGTCCTGCCAGAGCTTCCACCATTCCTTTTGGACTTTTGTCCTCCAAAACTGTGAGGTAAGTACACCTCATTTCTTTATGTCACTCAGCCTCAGGTATTTTGTTACAGTTACAGAAGATGTACTAAAATAGATGTTCACCCCATGAAAACCCTCATGTGAATGTTTTAGCAAGGTTATTCAAAATTGCAAATGTTATTCAAACTCAAAATTGAAACAAATGTTCCCAAACTGGGAAATGACTGACTAAACTGTGATACACAGTTTTATAATGGAATATCAGTTATTAATAAAAAGAAACAGGCTAATGACGCACACAGAAGCACAAGGAGAATCCCAAAGGAAAGAAAATAGATTCAAAAGACTACAAACTAGATGATTTTCTTTTTATAGCATGGGGCAGCCAAATAAGGACTTAGCCATTTCAATGATTGCCAATGTTAAATGGAAAGTGGGGGGATTTGTCTATGTAGGGGACAATAGGGGGTGCTTTTCTCTAGAATAATGCATTCTTCTGTATCTTGATTATGGTAGAGTTTACATGGCTCAACACATTTGTGAAAATACATAGTGTACAACTGAACAAAATTTACTATAGGTAACTTTTATAAAATAACTTTTTAAGTTAGGTTTTTTTTATTGAATGAATAATAATAATGAATGAATAATAAAAAATTCAGTACATTGCAGATCCTTTGAAATGAGATAACTCCCATAACTGTATAGCACCTCATCCCCAAAATACTGATTACTGAGGCTATTTAAATAAATAGAATTTTGAGCTATTAATAATATCAGCTTAGAGAATGTCAACACTTAAATCTCTTTTCTATTCAGCATTTTTTAAATTGGGGGATCATCATTGAATAAAGCAAACTACTCTCGGTGTTCTGTAATGATCCTCTTTTAATTACTTCTACTATTTTCTACATGGCACAATTTCCTAACATCTAAAAGATCACCAATGTTTTTTTGAACTAGAGACATTAAAAAGGAGAATTATCTTTATAGCACAGCTTTTATTCCTTTATGTTCATGCTTTTTTCTCAGAAATCTCTTAATACCTAGCCAATCTTCTACTTCTAATTAACCAATTATCACTACTTTTTTAAGGTAACTTCATGTTCTGCTAAAATTGCTGAATGTCTTAATAGACTCTCCTGTTCTAATGTTTAAGCTTTTGTTATTTTAACCCCTTATAAAGGCTGAGGTAACAAATAGAAATCGCACTACCTCTCAATCACAGTCATGATTCCTAGCACTACAACCTGAATCCTACACCCACCCTGCATCTCTTTTCATTTATAAGATATGATGGTTTGAAAATTAAGAGATGTTAAAAAGACAAGACCAAGCCAGAAAATAAAACCCTGGGAGGAAAATGAATGATAAGTATTTAACAGAGCTGTTTTCTCATATTCCATTAAAGCAACTTAAAAAATCAGAGACTTATATGACTTTGACTCCTGCTGCCTCAGGCAATTTAATTTTAAAAACACACATTTTTATTTTATTATTCTCTGAACAATGCCAGGGGATAAGGTTCTATTTCCAGATAATAGTTCTGGGAAAACAAACTACTTCTTTGTAAAAACCTTACATATGATACTCTGTGCAGGTGACATCAAATACAAAATCTCATGTTACACACATCATGTAGGACTTGAGTGATCTGGTTTTCTTTAATGATATGCTCTGAATTTAAGAACATGGCCATAAGTAACTTGCCAGTATTCTTTTTTTCACCGAATTCCAGGAGAAAGTTATTTAAATAGTAACTTCAGAAGTAGTCTCCATATCTCTTCTACCAATATTGAAACCCAAACAGGTACTTGGACTCACCTGATGATTTTAGAAGGAAAAAGATAAAAAAGAAGAGTCAGGATCATAAATTGGAAAGAAAAAGTCAGAAAATCAGTGCACTTTATTGTACACTGATGAATAACTGAGTGAGTGAAATTATTATGAATAATATATTCATAAACCTTCATATTTTGAAACTATATTCACACTATTTTGATGCCAAGGAAATTTTAAATGCAAACAGGTCAAGTCAATTTACTGGATTTGGGTGGTGATTAACCAAGTCTCTGCACAATATTCCCATTTGTTAGGACAACACTACTGGCATCTCTATCTTATTGTTTGAGCCCAGATCTCTCTTCACAATACTAAAAATAGCCAATAAACAAATGTAAACTTGAATTTCACCATTTTAAGATAATTTTATAGCTGTCTTTCAGTTGCTTAACTTTCCCCACTTTGTTCTTAAAATACCAGTACAATTAATAAGAACAAGAATCTATAGACATGGTGCTTTGGGTGGGAGGATGTTTTCAGAATCTCTTCAATACCACTTATTTCTGATATCAAAGGCTGAAATGTAACATCTACTATTATACATCCCTTTCTCTTCATTTTTTTTTTTACTTTCACACTTTTTAAGCATTTATTCTTAAAATATCCTGTGTATTTCTAAATTTGCTGAATATCATGCTTAGCAAGTTTGAGTAAGATTAGAATTGGCTGTTATAATTATTCTTGATATTTTTCTTAAATCATATTGATAATATCAGTATTGACTTTTTCTTAGGCTGTCATGGGAATTTAGTGGTATAGAACAATAATAATAAAATACTTGAACTACTGTGCCAGAAATAATCCACCTCTGTTGTGAAATGGGGGATTACAGCTTATCAAGAGCATGTATCTATGAATTTAGTACTCTATGCATTGAGTTGTATGAAGCCTTTTGTGGATGATTTCATGTTCTTTACTACTGGATGTCACATTGAAACTTTAGGTGAGATAATGAAAAGAAGTTCTGCTATCTGGTCAACGAAATTGTTAAAAAAAATTCCGTTACATCATTCTTCTGAGGAAATCCTACTGTAGATTATTGTGTAACTTATCTTCAGAGAGCACAAAAAATGATGGATTGTTTTACCTTGCCTTTACATTGGAAATGTCAATGTTGCTGACACTAATTTGTTTACTTGGCTTAGTGATATCTTTTACTCCAACAAAGTAAAATACATGTAAATAAAATGTAAAAACAGAGGCTGTCTCAAGACTGTTTGGCTTGTCAACAACATGATATTTCATCCACAGGAGTTAAATGCCCTCCCACAGGCATTTACCTCCCTGTGTGTAACCTTCAAGATTTAGGACTTTCAGGCTACATGATGGGGTATCTTTTTACACCTGTAAAGCTCTAAGGAAGAGACAAAACAAGTTGTATTCAGATACTTCCTTACTTAAATTTGTCTGATGTGGTCCCAATCAGATATAGAGAGGATTGAAGGATGGATGATAGCAGTTCCCAAGATGAAACTCATCATACAGAAAATGGGATTTGCAGTACCTACGATGTAGAAATTGAGTGATGAGACTCTGCATAGCATGCAAATTATGCAGAAAGGGCACCCCACCAATTTTTTTTTAAAGTAGAAGAATAAAAGAAAAATTCCTGTTTGCTCAATTAGTGTCACATGAGGACATTATGTAGGTTAATTATTAAAGCTATACTACTACAAAGGATGTCTTTGTGGCCCTTGCTGAGTATTATACTGAAAAAAAAAAATATCTGCTGTAGTTTGCATCTGGAGTGTTCACCAAAGGGCATGCATTAACGTCTTGGCCATCAGCACTATTGGGAGGTGATGAAATCTTTAGTAGTGGGGGCCTAGTAGAAGGAAGTTAGGTCTTCGGGGTTATTAAGGACTCTGGCCACTTCTCTCCTCCATTTCTCCCACTTCCCAGCTGCCATGAGGTAAAACCCCTCCTCTGTCATATGCTCCTGTCATGATGTACTGCCTTGGTAACAAGCCCAAAACAAAATGGCCAAATTCCATGAACTGAAACCTCTAACACTGTGAGCCCAAACAAGCCTTTCCTTCTTTAGGGTTGATCTTGTCAGGTATTTTGTCATGGCAACAAATCTAATATAGTAGCACTCATCATTCAAGAAGCCAGTCTGATTTACTTAAGGAAGCAAGAATCAAAACTGGCCATCAATCCCCAGCACTGATAAAGAAGTGGCAAAACATGAGGGAACCACTGGACTAGCAGGGGTGACAGCTTGTCTTGCTCTGTTCTGAGGATGAAGCCAGCATGTATAAGGAAAATGAGATCAGCCACTAGTTTTTTTTTTTTTTTTTTTTTTTTTTTTTTTTTCAGAATCTAGCCTAATGAGAATATCCAATTTCCTGTCAGGAAAAACTATTCAAATAACAAGTTTAAATAACCCTGGACACCCTCAGGACTCTATTTATAATGAAAGCCTAGAAAAAGACTAAATCTTATACTAATTAACATGTAGAATTTTATAGTTATTGAATAACAGAAACAACATTCTTAGCAATCAAAGTTTTGTTACATGCTACTTCCTATGTGCCAGACACTCTTTCGAAGCCTTTATATTTAATGTGCCCTCTAAATCTCAAAACCTCTCCATTTAACAGATGGGATAATTGGTCCTAATATGTTAATTTGCCCAAATATATGTAAGTAGTAAGAGTCAGAATCACTTTAAGAACCCAAGAGTTCTGTCTCTAGAACACCACTTTTAAAATAAGGGAAATGGAAATTTTTGGTGGAGAAAAGGCTAACAAGATTTGTGACATTTGGCTGAAACCAAATCTATGTGAGCTTGTTTGAAGATTATTTAACGTAGGAGACATAATTTCTTGTATCTGCTCAACTAAAAGTTTAGTCATCTCTTCCAACAGAGCTTGAAAAATGAATCTCTTTTTTTGATAATCATCTTGCTTTCAGCATCTAAAACTTATTACCAGAAACACACCTTCTGCCAGACAAATGCTATTATTTTTTATCCCAATGCCTTAGGGTATGATAGGCATTTTGATTGTCATTATTTTTTATAGTGTTTATTTCTGGAATTTTCTGCTTCTTTGAGGTTACATCCTTGTTATTAGCTAGAAGGTACAAAGTACATTTTGCATTCAAATATGTGCTTTGTCTCTTGCATGCAAATATTCCGACAATTTCAAATGATACTATAATCTGTTCACTTTTTTATTGCAAGCTCACATATTAACACTTTGTCCTCTTTGAAGACCATGATCTAATTTTTATACATACTTAATTACTGGTTTGAGAGGACATATTTTAAATTTTAGTGAAAATATTTCAGTGTTTTTGTCAGATTAATGAGACATTGCATATCAAACTGTATTCTGATACATGAACATACATCTTCATTTTGTTTAATAAATTATTTTTTGATTAGAAACTTTTCTAAAATTTAGGTTTATATTTAAAATGAATGAGAGCATATATAAATTGTTCCAATATAGCCTGACCCCATGACACATTTCTGTAATCCCAGTGGCTCAAGATGCTGAGGCAGGAGGATTGCAATTTCAACCCCAGTCTTAGTAATTTAGTGAGGGCTTAAGCAACTTACTGAGACCCTGTCTCAAAATAAAAAATAAAAAGGACTGTGGATGCAGATTAGTGGGGTTAAATCCCCAGTTACCCCTAAAAGTTTGTTCCAATACATTTGCTATATAAAAGTGAAGATTTGAATATAAAAGTTGTTCTAGTCCTGTCAGTGCTCCTAAACTTTCACAGAATTATTAAAAAGAAGATCCTTGCAGAAGCTAAAAAGAAGATGATACAGAAAACAAAAACCTATGTTCATGACATAATTACAAAAGTAGAAATGAAGGCTGAGGGTATACCTCGGTGGTAGAGCACTTGCATAGCATGCATGTGGCCCTGGGTTCAAACACCAGTACCACAAAAAATATTTCAAAATAAGAGAAAAAAAATAAAATGGCAATTTATTAGAAAATATAAAATGATATTTTGTAGAACAAATGCAACCAATTGCTATTATAACCAAGAAAGTCCACTCAATCAGGTTTCCTTACAAACATTTCATTAACTCCTTAAGTCTCGAGTTTTCAATTTGCACATATTTCAGCGAGATTAACTCAGATACCTTAAAATATGTTGGGGAGCATAATCTAAAGTTTAAATCTCCATAAATATATATGCAAATATTTATTCAATATATTTCTGTAATCATTTACCTAGTACTTTTCTTAGAAGAATTGACCTTTAAAAACATTATTTCAAAGTTACCATAAGTGGTATGTTTGTTGCTCAATTTAAGTTTTATGGATGTTCCACACCTAGATGATGGGACAAAATGGATTAAGAAACCAGCTGAAAGACTGAAAAAATTATTGTCTGTCTGGAGACACTTAAAAATATCCAGTGTGATGGTTCAGGAATTTTGAAGGGCTTTTAAAAATAAAATCTTTTGAAAATGTTTGTTAAGTGTGCCTCATAAGTTTAAAATCATATTTGGCCAGGATTTGTTTGACATTCACCCTTGTCCTTCATTATTGACTCAAAACATTGAATCAGATACTTTCTTATATAATATAGGGTAGCCAAATAAGAGATTCCACATTTGTTTATATTCACTTTTACATTCCTGATAAATTTACCTCTTATCATTAAAAAATATTTATTGATAATTATCAGACTTTGTTTCTGTAGAAGCAGACTGTGATTTAGATCAAAGTTCCTGCTAGGAATAATTTAAAAATATAAACAGAAACATATATTTTGAAGCATAAAAGAAATAAGATTTTAAAGAATAATCAGGCCAGGAACTATAGGAGGATGAAGGTCCAGGAGACAAGTTAGAACTTCTTCCAAATATTTTCTGACTCAAGATGAAATGGGAACAAAATTGAAAAGTGTTTTAATAATGATTTATAATTATATTATCATATATGTTTATATTATATGTTTATCAATTTGGTTGCCATAGGCTTGAAATCAGAGTTGAGAAATGATAATCTGCTAAGATCATCTTGATTTATGATAAGTATAATCAATAAGTAGACAAAATTCATAAGAACTAAGGTTCAACTTCAAATCTACACAGTTCCAACATTTGACTAAATTGACCCTTAACTGCTAGCTTATCAAAGTGCCCAAGAACAGCAAATAAGTTTTATTTTGAGTGATCATGAATTCAAATATGAACTTAGTATTTCTATAATCAATTTTACTTATACAGTTTGCAACAATGTAAAAAAACATTTTTTAAAAGCACCATATACCCAAGGAAGAACTCAACACAGTACAAAACTAAGAGATCAATGGAATCAACAGATATAAACTCATGTGTTGGAGTGTCATATATACCAAAAGTAGAAGACATGCTATTAAACATGAATTTCAGAGAAACAGTGAATGTTTCATGTGAACATTAGAGTCACATGTATCCTAAAAAATTTTCATTGATCTGAAATTTCATATATGTTAATCTGAAATTCAAATTTACTTAGGCATTCTGAATTTTATTTAACAACATTAGTCCTAGTTCACCAAAATATTAGACTTCTCAGAACCAGATTTTAAAATAACTTCAATAACAATATTGAAGGAGCTAAAAGGCAGAGGAGGGAGTAGCTACTCCTTACATTCAGCAATCACAGATTTTTGCAGTAGTAGCCCACAGGTCAGTAATGATTGGACAGGCAAGAGGCATCCATGCAGAGGCACATGTGCTACTCAATGAAAGCTTGTTTGATTTTAAAGTAGATTGAATGAAGAAAGCAAACTAAAACTATTTAAAATGCAACATGAAAAAATTTGATCAAATAAAGTATTTCACATCTCAGCAAAATTAAGAAGCTATGAGGATGACCAGATGGGTCATGAAAGAGCAAAGAGTCAAGTTCATTTTTTTAAATTTACTGATTCTATTCTTACTTCTCATTAGTTTTTCTCTTCATTCATTTTTGTACTTCATCCATATGAAAATGTTTCTTGCATTTGCACAATAATATGAAGCTGACATGCAAGCTATCAGGTCTGTTCTTAAGTATCTTGATAGATTGATTGATATTTTAGAAATTCTTGCTCTTCTTCCCTCTTATAAGAATTAATATTTGGTGTTAATAAACAGCTAAACTGAGATTGCTTAAAAAATGCCAAATAATTTCTTTTTTATTACTATTTTTTTATTTTTACAGATTGCATTTTGATTCATTGTACACAAATGGGATACAACTTTTCATTTCTATGGTTGTACATGATGTAGATTCATACCATTTGTGTAATCATACATGTACATAGGATAAGGACGTTTGTCTCATTCCACCATCTTTTGTTCCCCTGCCCCCTCCTCCCTCTAATTTCCCTCTTCATAATCTAAATTTCCTCCATTCTTCTTCAACCCCATCCCCCACCCCCATTATATATTATCAACCACTTATCAGGGAAAACATTTGGTCTTTGGTTTTTTTGGAATTGGCTTATTTCACTTAGCATGATATTCTCCAATTCCATCCATTTATCTGCAAAAAATGAATATATCAACATTCTCTCTTGCCTGGGAATTTTGGCATTTTCTATGAAAAGGGCAGATGCCAATTCAGAGACCCTGTGTAGAAAGTTTTCTTTATTCTAGAATTTTTTGAATATTTTCTCCCTATTCTATTCGTGTTTCTTATAGAATCCAGGGGAAGAATTAAGTAAAACCGGAGTTAAGTAAACATTTTTATTCTAAGCACCACACTAACATTTCACAAACAGTGTAAGACATTATCTACCCAACCTTTGCAAGCTGTCAACTGGATCATAAATACAAAAGAGCATTAGTTGTCCTGTTTTCTTTCCCTTTAAATAGTTGATTATTTTTGCCATTTTATATTGACAGTGGAAACTTTAAAGTTTGAAGAGATGATCAGAAAAATCAGTGAAGTTTAAGTCAAAATAAAATTATAAAGCAGCATGAAGATGAAATATATAGACCTATAATATCATACATCTGTAAGATGAAGGAAATTTTCTTGTAGCATGCTTTATAATCTTTATTAAACAACATTTTAGGCAATTAATATTTATTAATCTTGCTCACTCTTCATGGGAGATAAGTAGGACATTTACATTTTTCTACTTCATAATAATTGATAATAATGATATTGCATTTCCTCATTTATATTTAATAAATACAACATTACTCTTTTCAAGGTTCTTTTACCCTAACGAATTTTTGGGAAATAGAGACATATGTGATCATTGTCATTTCACAGAGGAGGAGACTGAATCCAGAGAAGGCCAAGTTATAAGCTAAGCTCATGCTCATGTTTAGAAGTATAACTAGGATTCATTAAGATAGAAGTCTTCTGACAGTAAGAATGGTTGCTGGTATATTATTCCTTTAGTTCTCCTGAAAAACTTGTTTCATAGTGTCAAAAGGCCATGATGGTATCTGTTTTACATTGATCTTATTTTTTTATTTGTTCTAATTAGTTATACATGGCAATAGAATGCACTATGATACATTATACGTAAATGGCGCATAATTTCTCATTCTTCTGATTGTACATGATGTAGAATCACACCAGTCATGTAGTCATATATGCACATAGGGTAATAATGACCAATTCATTCTACTATCCTTCCTACTGCGACACCCCCTCACCTCCCTTCACTCCCCTCTACCTAATCTAAAGTAATGCTATTCTTTCTTAACCTTCCCACCCCTTTTTGTGAGTTAGCGTCTGCATAACAGAGAAAACATTTGGACTTTGGGTTTTTTGGGATTGGCTTATTTTGTTAGCATGATATTATCTAGCTGCATCCTTTTACCAACAAATGCCTTAATTTCATTGGTTTTTGAGGCTGAGTAATATTCCATTGTGTATATATACCACATTTTCTTTGTCCATTCATCATTGAAGGGAAACTAGGTTGGTTCCATAGTTTAGCTATTGTGAATTGAGCTGGTATAAACATTGATGTGGCGGTATCACTGTAATATGCTGATTTTAAGTCCTTTGGATATAAATTGAAGAGTGGGATAACTGGGTCAAATGGTGGTTCCATTCCAAGTTTTCTGAGGAATCTCTATAGTGGCTGCGCCAATTTGCAGTCCCACCAGCAATGTATGAGTGTACCTTTCCCCCCACATCTCACAAACACTTATTGTTCCTTGTATTCTTTATAATAGCCATTCTGAGTGGAGGGAGATGCAATCTGAGAATAGTTTTGATTTGCATTTCTCTAATTGCCAGAGGTGTTGAGCATTTTCCACATATTTGTTAATTGATTGCATTTCTTCTTCTGTAAGATGTCTGTTCAGTTCCTTAGCCCATTTATTGATTGGGTTATTGTTTTTCTTGTGTAAAGTTTTTTGAGTTCTTTGTGTATCCTGGAGATTACTGCTCTGTCTGAGGTGCATGTGGTAAAGATTTTCTCCCATTCCGTAGGCTCTCTCTTCATATTATTGTTTATTTCCTTTGATAAGAAGAAGCTTTTTAATTTGAATCCATCCCACTTATTGATTCTTGATTTTCCTTCTTGGGCTTAGGAGTTTTGTTAAGGAAGTCAGATCCTAGGCCAACAAGGAGAAGATTTGGGCCTACTTTTTCTTCTATCAGGTGCAGGGTTAAACAGGAAAGAACAAAAAATTGGAATATGCTTTTCTGCTTGACAGCTTACACTATGCCAGCCTGTTTTGTTTTATATACGTTCTTTTAAATTTCCCAAAATGCTGTGAAGAGCATACTATTATTAAACACTTCTCCAAAAGGAGACCTTGAAACTCAGAAATTTTCAGGGACAATAAGTAGAGTACTGACCAGAAGATGGGCCCAGTCTTAACAAAGTGGAAACCACTGGCTTCCAATGAGACCACACTCCTTTAGGCTCACTTGCTCTCTGACTCTGGTTCCACAGGAACATCTTTGTGACTATTAACTATGGATCATGGAAACTATTTGACTCCACTCCTAACCAAAGTCCATTTCTTCCAGGCTTCAGATGCATTCTGTAAAGCTCAAATAAATAGCCACTGTTCTTAAAAAGAATGTTAGGGAGAAAATTAACCATGCTGATCAATATGACTGTGTTCCTTGATCAATGCCTAAAGAACAAGTCCCTGTAATATGCTCCATCATCACAGGCTCAAGGCTTCCTTGTCATTAACTCAGAGATCAATACTTCTGCTGCCTATGAAAATTTAAATATCAGTGGCCTCTGTATCACTCACATCCTTATTAAGGGATCCCCACCAACTCCACATGTTGTCGTATTTTCAGCATTATTTTGCAATTGAAATAGAAGAAAAATCCCATCTGAGCATCAGTGTCATAATGAGGACTCCAGAAGGGTTTGTTATAAAAAGCCATAAGGCAAAGTACAACTCTGTGATCCAGGCTGAGTATTATCAGTATTATCCTTTGCCTCTCAAGGTACCATCCTCTTCTGCATACATAGGCAAATATTAGAGCTGGAGGTCATGGGGAAACCAGTGATCTCACAGAGGGAATGGTGTCTTGTGCTCTGTCCTGAAAATGAGGCCAAAATTTGCCAGGGAATGAGACCAGCCGGTCACTGGTCCCCTATGTCACACTGCTTCTGTGCATTTACTCCCTGAATCAATACTTTAAAAACCAACCATCGTTTTATCTTTCAATAATAATTTACTTCTATTATCCCTCTAAAGTAAATACTTTATCATTTTTTTCTCTTTTTTTCCTACCATGAATTACTTGCATTTTTTAATGAGGAAAAATCTTATTCCTTGTCATTCATTCCTTCAAAGCAACATTTAAACCAAATTTGAGTAAAAACAATGTTGTTACACTATTTCTTCTACATAGCTACTTAGACTCTTTTTACTGATGCAGATATACCTTATCATGGAGGAAATCATCTATAGATGAGAGGTTTGATGAAACATAAATTCTGATTTTACAACCTAATTAAATAACAGCCCAAAAGAAGGAATAGATTTGGGGGAGTCTAGTCATAGCAAATCTTCATTTTCTGATCGTGCTAAGGGTGGCATGGCAGCTCACTGGGTCAGGTGCATTAGCTGACTTGAAAATAAAATCTATTCATCATGTTGTGGCTCAATATGGCTGTAATAATTGCTGCACTGCAGCTATTGAACCTACTTTTAATGTCAGTGATAATTTTCAATACCTACATATTTAGGCTTTGTCCTTTTCTTTAATGCAAACTTGGAAAGTGTTAATACTTTCTATGTATGCAGTGACTTTGTAGTTAGGCTACAGAGATGTGTTATCACGTCAGCATACTGCAGAATTACTTAAGAAGTAACTACTAGGAATATGCATACAAACACATAGTAAGCATCCAGTGAATCAACACATAACTTTTCTATCAGTATTTCAATAAAAAATATTAAGCATGTGCCACAAAGCCCATATGTCAACATTGTCTGATGACAGTAGCTATGGCAAAATTTAAAAAGAAGCAGGTATAGGCCACAGAGTAAGTACCGCAGGACTGCACACTACTTCCATGATTCTCTTTGAAAGGAAACAGAACATGAAATTCCTATTAGAAAAAAGACTTTCACTGAAAATCAAAGAATGGTTTGAATAGTAATTCATATTTTATGGAAATAATTGAAAGGCATTTTTAAAAGTATATGATGGACCTCAAGTTTCTTGGGTTAAAAAAATCCCATTTTTCATCATGTAACACTAGTTATAAGGCATTTTTTTAATCAACAATGGATTGAACTACCTTGTACTTTTTATTTTTATTGGCTGTTACTACAATTTTTTAAAGTATTAAGCACTTTTGCAATCTTAAAAGGTCTTTTCAAGTGTTTGTGGTCTGCGAATTGAGTAGGTTGTGTAATATTTCAAGTCTTTTCACCCATTATTATTATTATTCCTCATTACTACTCTGGTCATGCCTATCTACTTGACATTTATTTATTGAGAAACTATATGTGTCAGGCATTATACTAGATTCAAGAAATATGACTTTTATCAAAATAGGAAATCTGCAGCTTATGTTTTAATAAAGGAAGATTGACAATAAAAACAACAAAATAATTTCTCAAAAACATACCAGACGATCATGCAAAGGTAAAAATGGGTGGGATGATTGCCATCTAGCTGGAGTGAGATGGAATCTCAGCATAGTTTTAATTTTCTTTTCTCTATTTTATTTAAAAAATGGGTGTGATGGGTTAAAACCAGCGTCTGTAATGTGGTTGTCAGATATCTGAGGAAGTAAGGCAAGCATCCCAGTTGCTCCTCAACACTTACTTTCCTGAAAAATCATTGATTTATACATCTATTTATCCTTGGAAATGATTCTTAAGTTAGCTGAAAACACCATAACCTTGAAAAAGTGTTAATGAATGGCAGAAGAACCAAATGGGTATCTCAATGTCCCTGGACTTGTTCATAAACTAGCATTCTGTCTTCCTTCCAGAATTCTTATAAGTACAGTGATTAAACTCATGATAAAATTATACTTAAGCATGTCTTCCATTTGTTGGAGTGTAAACATTCTTACAGGTACAAAAGTAATATTTAATTTGAGGCACAAATGACAAAGACATGACACATTAACAGACCAGGTATAACAAAATTCTAAAGAAATGTATTCCACACAAAGCAAATAGCTCAGCCCAAAACTTATGTTGAACTTACGTTTTCTGAAAAACAATATAATGAGTCAGAAGCTTAAATTTAAGTGTGAGAATAATAAAGATGAGATTAGGGGTGTAGTAGGATTATGTGATAGGCACTTTGTCAGGATAAGGTGTTTAAATTTTGTAAGAGTCCAGGAACCGTTCAAAGTTCTAGTTTAAGCAGTGGTGTTCTTTGACTAATACTTTTAAAAAATCGTGCTGGTTCTTATGTGCAGAGAGTGAAAGAGCAAAAGAAAAAATGTGGTGATCTATTTGTAGAAGATTGCAAAGGTCCAGGACTAGATAATAATGGTATTGATTTGATAGCAACAGTGGAAGAGAACAGAATTGAATAGATTTGATCTATATTTTGCTGGCTCTATAAAATCTAATAGTGGATTAGATATTTGAATGAAAGAAACAATGAAGGATGGTACTTTAGTTCTTTGGTTAACACTTTCACTAAATTGATTAAAATACATTTTAAAGAGATTTAAATGATTAGATAAAAGAGTATATAAATATTGCATAAAATATATGCATGTGGCTTGAAACAAATTAAAACTCAGCTTATAAAATTCAAAGATTTTGTCATTCAAGAAGGTCGTGATTAAACACACTCAAATCAATTTTATATTACTGATTAGGAATTAAAATTGTGTATGAGATATAACTCCTACCTGTAAGGTGTTCATGAACTTGAAGGACAGTTATATAAGTAGCTATTTGTTTTAGTCGACTTTTTTGCTGCTGTGACCAAAAGACCTGACAAGAACAATTTTATAGGAGGAAAAGTTTATTTCCTGTTCAGAATTTCAGAAGTCTCAATCCATAGGTGGATGATTCCATTCCTCAGGGCTGTAGGTGAGGCAGAACATCATGGCAGAAGAGTGTGGAAATGATGATCAGGAAGCAGAGAGAGAGAATTATCCTTATCATGACAAAATATAAAGCCCAGAGTCCCACCCTCAGTGATCCACCTCCTCCTACCTGCCTATGGTTACAACCCAGGTAATCCCTATCAGGGCATCAAATCACTGAATAGGTTAAGACTCTCATAACCCAATCATTTCACCTCTGAAATTTCTTGCATTTTCACACACAAGAGCTTTTGGCAACACCTTATATCTGAGCCATAACAATCTTAAAGTGCACTGAATGTCCTAAGACATTTCTCTGTTTCGCATGGGAAAGTATAAACATTCTTACAGGCAGCAAGATGGCCCTTACCAGATGCCAACACACTGATGTTGAACTTCACACTCTCCAGAACAATGAGTTAAATAAACCTTTATTCATTATAAATTTTAAAAAGGAAATGTTTACAAGTACCTATGAGCAATTAACAAAGTAACTGAACACTTCTAGGGATCTTTCCTTCGATATCCAACTGTAGACTTTGTTAGACTGAGTCATGTTTGTTTTCTTTGTTACTCCCCTAGTACCAAGAAAATGGCAAAGCACACAGAGATAGTCAAAATATAGAAGGTTGGAATTCCAGATCAATATATTTAACCAATTTACAATTACCAGTAGAGGCACGGAAGCAAATTGGGAGCACAAACTTTGTAAAAGTTTCCTTATTCTTTTGCAAAACCCAAAATAAACATCTGGAGACAAATGACCCTCCAAGTGACTCTTGAAGAGAGAGCCACCACAGATGAGTAGGTGCTGTCAGACGCAACAACTCCACCTGCAGAACAAGGAAAATGAACAACGGTAGCGATTGAAGACTGGGCAAAAGGGGAAGTATTTTAGGTATTTGGATAAAATAAGATCTAATTAAGCTTTATACATCTGAACTACATTTCCTTCAAAGAGTTCTATATTCTTGTTTGACTCTGTTTCAATGGGCAAAACTAAAGTTGTTCAAAACCATGACTTTGCAACCCAGGGAGATCATAATCACCAGCACAGCTGTCCTTCAAAACAAGAATGCAGCCAAGTATGCAAATATTCTCTTATGCTGAGAGAGGACATGCAAGTGACCTGATCCTCTGGCCAACTGGCAAATGACATGTTGGCTGATTCACTGATTTTTTTTTTTTTTTTCTCCTTTTGCAGAAGGGAAGATAATATTCTTGATACCTAGTGACATAACGTGTACACATATATAATATTCACATATACTGGATGCACACATACATATAGGTGTGTACCTAAATATATATTAGACACATGCATATATATATCTATCTATATATATATATATATATAGATAGATAGATATATATCTCCAGTGTGTGTGTCTGTTTCTGTGAGTAGGTAGATAGATGATAAATAGATAGACAATATATATGGCTGGATAGTTTGCTTGTTGATTTGAGGAGAAGGAAGGCCTGAAGTTAATCAGCTCTGCCCTCATTACCACAGTCCTTTGAAATCATTACAGTTGGCTGCAGGGCAAACAAGATAATTTGTCCATCCAAGAAAAGAAATTAAACATTGCAAAAACAAAAATCTTTACATTGCAGTCTAATGGTACACACAGACCAATATTCTTAAATTGCACAGAAATGTCTTAATTCTAAACAAGAAATGAACAAGGTAACATACCCCCAAAAATTATAACTTTCCTTGATATTTCAGAACTCAAGTAAATTTCTTTATGAAGAATGATGTCATCTGTCATGATCTTAAATTTATGGTTTTCTTATTCTCCATATGCCTTTCCTTCTTTTATTTTAACATTTAAACTCACCCTTTCATACTTTACTAGGAAAGACATTTACAAAACAGATCCTCTTTGCAAGACTTAGACAAGCTTCAATGCCTGAAGCATTGAATTCCATTTGGTAGATAGATAATGGGATGTTTTAATTTCTAACCTGAAGCAGCTCACCCAAAGATTTGAAATGCCATGGGGATTAATCTATTGTTGAAATGTGCTTTTCAGACAGACCCATTTAAGAATACCCCTGATGAATAAATGCAAGGATATTTTGAGGGCCAATCATGATAAAGCAAAAGACTGTTTTTGTTTTTTACCCAACTTTGAAACTCAGGATTTACCAAATTCCAGTCTTCCTGTACTTAAAGGTAATATCAACCAAATGCTTTCAATAAAAATATTTCTCTCTGAGTTAGTTCCTCCATAGGATAACATGAAAGTGACCAAATAAATATGTTCTGAGAAGTTGTATAACAAGAGAATTAGGTAGGAACCATAAATATGATTATCAAAATTTATAAACGATATTATATGAACCTTGGATTAGTTGTATTTCACAGGATTTGGGGCCAGAGGAATAAATCTGAGTATTGGTTTTGTACCTACTTGCTGTGATAATTTTAGCAAGTCTGGTTTTCTCAAAGACTTTTTCTTCTCTCCTTGCCACCCTCCCTTTATTTTCCAGTTTAGAAACTTGGAGAACAAAATAGAAGGTATATCTGATAATAAGTGCTATGGAGAAAAGTATAGTATGAAAAGAGATTGCAGACTGAAAGTGCTAAAAAGGAATAACCACATTTTTACACTGGGCAGTCAAGGAAGTCTTTATTTATTAAGAAAGTGATAACTGAGCAAACCTGAAGGAGCCAGGAGGGATCCATTAAAAAAATTATTTGGAATTAGATAGAAGATATATTCAAGAAAAAGAAGGTCAACAAAGCTAGAGTTTAATGGAGTGGGCAAAGCGTACAGATAATGCTGAAAGTTAAACAAATATAGAATCCTGGGGTCTGACATCTTGGGTGGTCATGTAGGTCACTGAGATAACTTGGGGACATCCTACTAAGATTAAAAATCCTTAAAAGGATTTTTCAAAGAGGAGAGAGATATTTTAGGTGAATCATTGACCTCTAAGCTTAGGTAGAACTCCTCGTACAGAAGTGGGGCAAACAATGCCACCACAAAGGTCTAAACTAAAGGGGCGGCATTTGAAGTCCTGAGGATTTATTGGATTGTCTATTCATTTTGAAAGTATTTCTTTTTAATTAATAGAGGTTTTCTTTAGAACATTAGAACACTTTTAGGCTTTTTAAAAAAATTGAGTATAATATGCAATATATTCCACTACTCTCTCTGTCTCCTGACACAGTTATCCACAATTGAGATTACACTAGTGTGTTATGTTTGTTAAAAATGACCAGAGAATATTGCTGGTATTTAAAAAGCTGTTATAAACTAAAATCCACAATTTACATTTGTGCTCTAAAGTCCTGTGGGCTTTACAGTGTATAATGTCATGTGTACCGTATTACAATATCAAATATTAGCTTGACTGCCCTAAATATCCCCTATAATACATCTAATTTTTAAATTTGATCTCCTGGGAATCACTGATATTTTAATTTTCCCTGTAGTTTCATTTTTTTTAAATGTTATGTAGTCAAAATAACATAGTATATAACCTTTTTAGACTGGCTACCTTCACTAAGCAGTATGTATTTAATAGCTTATTAAGGTATAATTGACATATAATAAACTGCATATAGTTAAAATATACAATTTGATAAGTGCTTTTTTTCTTACCATGTTAACTATGTTAAATGTACAGTTTAGTTACATTGCATATATTCACATTGTGAGTAATGAGTATCCAGAGCATCTTCATTTTGCATAATTAAAACCCTATACCTACTAAAGCAACACTCTCCATTTCTCCCTTCATCTAACCCCTGGAAATGCCCATTACACTTTCTGGTCCTATTAATTGTTTACTTTAGATAATCAGGAGTCATATAGTATTTGTCTTTTGTGGCTATCTTATTTTACATAATATCTTTAAGGTTCATCCATATTGTTGGATAGGACTAGATTTCCTTCCTATTTAAGGATGAATAATTCTTCAGTTTATTTATACTCCATTGTGTTTATCCATTGATCCATCGAGGATCATAGTAAATACAAGTGAAACCCAACCTACAATGAAATATTACTCTACACTCATTGGAATGTCAACTATTACAGAAATAACAGAAAATAAGTGATGACAAATACGAGAAAAAAAAATGGAAGACTTGTGCAGTATGGGTGGGAATATAAAAACTAAAACTTTCATGGAAAAATGATGTTTTTCCAAAAAATTAAGTTGAATTAGTGATCCAGCCATCACACTCTGAGTGTATAACCAAAGAAACTGAAAAGAGCATATCAAGCAGGTGTCTGCGTACCCTTGTCCATAGCTGTACTGTTCACAACAGTCAAGAGATGGAAGCAATCCCCCATGTCTTTTAGAGACTGAACAGTGCTTTTATTTTTATTACTGAACAGTAGTTCAATATAGGAATGAGAATACAGTTTATTTATCCATTAACCTACTGAAGATCATTTTGATGGTTTCCAAGATTTGGCAATAATGAATCAAGTTACTATAAATTACTATGTGCAAGTTGTTGTATAGACATTGTATTGGTCAGCATTTTATTACAGAGATAATCAACTTATAAAGGGAAAAGCTTCTTTTGTCTCATGGTTTTAAAGCTTCCAGTCTATGATTGATTGTCTCCACTTTTTTTAGGCCCCTCTTGAGGTAGTATATCATGTCTGTGAGTGCTTTGGCAGAGCAAATTCTCTTATCTGTGGCTAGGAAGGAAAAGAGGAAAAGTCTGGGATCCCAGAATCCCTTTCAAGAACCGACTCAATGACTTAAGCCCTCCCACTAAGCCCTGCCTCCCCAAAGCTACACCCCCTTTCAACGGTGCCACCTTGACAGCCAAGCCTTGAATACCTGGCCTTTCCAGGACATTTAAGATCAAATTATACCAGATGCAAAATTTGAAACTAATTTGGGTAAACATCAAGTAGGCTGATTTCCAGACCACATAAAGCGACAACCCCTCCTAGGTTTAAATATTAGCAATTTCTATCTTCCCTTTTTAGAAACTTATTTATTAATCTTCCAAAGAAACAGAATTTGATTCTATTGATTTTTCTCTACTATTTTTCAATTTTACTATTGTCTATCTTAATTTATACCATTTTTTCTGCCTTCCTTGGGCTTGGTTTTTTTTTTTTTTTTTTTTTTTTTTTTTTTCTTTTTTTACTTATTTTATCAAGAGGAAGCCTAGATTATTGGTTTTAGATCTTTCTTTTGAATATTATATGCATTGATATTATTGAATTTCTGTATTGATTTAATGTTTTCAATTTCATTGATTTTTTTGTCTCATTTATATGTTTCCTTTCACTTACTTTAGATCTGTGATAAATATTTTCCAGCTTTCTAAAGTGGAAACTTTTATGATTGATTTTACACTGATCTTCTTTTTTTGTGTGTATTTACTCTATTATATTTCTTTATGTATATATGAGACTCTGAATTATTATTGTTTTTTATTTTTTATTTTTTAATTTTTTTAATATTTTTACTTTTTTATTTTTTATTTTATTATTTTTTAAATTTATTTATTTTGATTCATTGTAAACAAATGGGCTAAAACTTATTTCTCTGGTTGTACATGAAGTAGAGTCATACCATTTGTGTAAAAATACATGTACCTAGGGTAATGATGTTTGTCTCAATCTATTATTTTTTCCTTCCCCCCACCCCTCCCACCCCTCTTCCCTCTATACAATTCATTCTTCCTCCATTCTTGCCTCCCTCCCACCCCCCATTATGTGTCATCATCTGCTTATTAGAGAGATCATTTGGCCTTTGGTTTTTTGGGACTGGTTTATTTCACTTAGCATGATATTCTCCAACTTCATCCATTTGCCTACAAATGCCATAATTTTATTTTTCTTTATGGCTGTATGGCTGAGTATTTATATATATATATATATATATATATATATATATATATATATATATCAGTTTCTTTACTTCTTTACCCATTCATCAACTGAAGGGCATCTAGGTTGGTTTCACAATCCAGCTATTGTGAATTGAGCTGCTATGACCATTGATGTGCCTGCATTCCTGTAGTACGCTGATTTTAAGTCCTTTGGGTATAGGCCAAGGAGTGGGATAGTTGAGTCAAATAGTGGTTCCATTCCAAGTTTTCTAAGGAATCTCCACACTGCTTTCCAGAGTGGCTGCATTAATTTGCAGCCCCATCAGCAATGTATGAGTGTACCTTTACCCCCACATCCTTGCCAACACCTACTGTTGCTTGTGTTCTTGATAATAGACCTTCTAATTGGGGTGAGATGGAATCTTAGGGAAGTTTTTATTTGCATTTCTCTTATTACTAGAGATGTTGAACATTTTTTCATATATCTATTGATTGCTTGTAGATCTTCTTCTGTGAAGTATCTGCCCATTTCCTTAGCCCATTTGATGATTGGGTTATTTGTATTCTTGTGTAAAATTTTTTAAATTCTTTATAGATTCTGGAGATTAGTGCTCTATCTGAAGTATGTGTGGCAAAGATTTTCTCCCACTCTGTAGGCTCTCTCTTCACATTGCTGATAGTTTCCTTTGCTGAGAAAAAGCTGTTTAGTTTGAATTTATTCCAACTATTGATTCCTGCTTTTGTTTCTTATGCTTTTCTAATGTAACCCTTAAATGCTATAAATATCCCATGGAAGACTATTTTAGCTGCAAATTTTAATAAATTGCTTTCATTTTTATTTAGCTAAAATGTTTTATTTCCTTTAAGATGTCGTCTCTGGCTCATATTGTATGTTATTTATATGTATTTTGTTTCATCCTAAAGTATTTTGGGATCTTCCAGCTATCTTTTTGTCATTGATTTCCAGTTTAACTCCCTTATGTACCGGGAGCAAACAATTTATGATTTCTATTCTTTTAGATTTCTTAAGATATGTTTTACAACCCCAAATGTGTTTTATCTTGAGGAATGCATCATGTGAACTTACGAAAAATGTGTATTGTGTTATTGCATAATGAAGGATTCTCTCAGTATCAATTAGATGCAGTTGACAGTATTGCTCAGTTCAGATACAGCCTATTGATTTTCTGCTTGCTAAATTTGTCAATTCCTGATAGAGGAATGTCCATATGTCCATCTATAATAATTGGTTTGTCTCTTTCTTCTTGAAGTTGTGTCAATTTTGCCTCATGTATTTTGAAAACTATTTTGTCAGAAATTTATATAATAAGTATTATTATGTCATTTTGAAGAATTGACCTCTTTCTTATTGTTCAATGCCTCTCTTTATCCCTTAAAATTTTCCTTTTTCTGAAATTGAATATGTCTGAAATTAATATACATATTCCAACTCCCTTTTGGCACCTTGTCACTGAGCATTCCCATCCCTCCCTCTCACGTCATTATCAGCATTTGTTCCAATTACACAAAGCTATAACCACTGAACTTATTATTCTTATTAATATTTTTAACAAAATTTGTCTGTTAGATGAATTAAGATTAAGGAAAAACAAGTTCCTTTACTTTTTCTTAACACTCTTCCTTTATTCAGTTTTAAGTTTTTGACATATCAGTTTCCTTCTCTCTGAAAAAATTCTTTTAATATCTCTTGAAAGGAAAGTTCTACCGCTGGCAAATTCCAACTATTATGATGGGCCAATGAATATATATCCAGCTTGATTTTTTTTTTTAATATTTCACTCTACCCTTTTCACTTACTTGTTTTTAAAGATGTGTGTGTGTGTGTGTGTGTGTGTTTTCCCCAATACTAAGGATTGAACCCAGTGGTGCCACACCAATTAGCTACACCCCAGCCCTCTTTGTTTTATTTTGAAATGGGTTCTCACTAAGTTATCCATACTGACTTTGAACTTGTGATCCTCCTGCCTCAGCCTCCCAAGCTGCTGGGATTATAAGTAAGCAACACCAGGCTTGACTGTCTGATATAATTTTTACCCTTACACTTCTATAATTAAGCTGTCTTTTTTCTCTAGCTTCATTCACAACTTTCTATGTATCTACTCTTCTACTATTTGAATATATTGTGCCTAAGAGTAGGTTTTTTGTTTGTTTGTTTGTTTTTTGGTGTTTAATCTGTTTGGCATTCTTTGAGCTCCTGGATATGTTTTTTGTTGTCATTTGGTTTGGTTTTGGTTTTGGTAACTATCATTAATTTTGAGACATTCCCTACTTCCCTACAATTATTCACTGAAATACTTATCATGTTTCTTCCTCTCTTTCTTATGATATTTCAATCACACCTGATTTATAATTTTATAATTGTCCCATGGACTTTGGATATTTTCTGCTATTTTTATTTGCTTTTACATTCTTTTTTCTCCTTGATTTCCAGTTTAGGAAGTTTGTGTTGACTTATTTCAAGTTCATTAACTCTTTCCATGGCTGTGTCCGATTCACTGATGACCCCATCACTAGCAGATGTTCAAGAATATTTGATTCATTTAATTAATCTATAATAAAAAGTAGTACCTCCTCAAATATTCAAGTCCATAAGAACTGTAGTGCCATTGATGAGAAATGGAAAAATTAGAGTGGCCTTCCTGTCAGAAGTGACAAGTTGATCATAGAGGATTCCTATTAATATATAATGGTAAAATTCACAAATCGCTCCCATGAATATGAAAGTTGGATTTCTCATATAACACCTCTAAGGAGAGGATGCATTAAGGGTAACCAGAGACACTCAATGAACTTTGGGAGACTCTGTCGACCAAAGGGAAATAGGTGCCAAATCTACAGAGTGAAGAAATGAAAGGTCAAAAGAAGATAGGCTGGATTTGGTGTAGGATATAAATTTGATAGTGATGATTCTTATTTTAGTTTTAGGTTATAGAATGTAGATACCACAACATTGGAAACATAGGTAGTGTTTGTAGAGTTAAGTAGTTAACCATTTACCCTGAAAATTCCCTGACAGCTTTCAGCTAAAATTATGTAAAAGCTTTTGGTTTTTGAAGGATGAGTATTTTTTAACAACCTGCCTGAGGAACTGGAGCAGTAGTAAGGAGAACATTCTCTCATGAACTTGGCCTATTTCTTTTATTTTTATCCATTTTTAATTCTCACGCCAAATCATAATATTTAGCTGAGCTTTAATGTTCACACTTAACATGAAAACCTAAAAGGCACATTTAATAGGAAGGGAATTCTTAAATCATGCTACTTTATGATGCATGATTTAAGAGTATCGTTCCAATTAACTTTTATGTAAAAAGCTATAATTATTGCCATTGTGTTTTTTTTAATCTATACATTTACCCCTCCTCAAAAGGCTTAATGAGTTTATTGCATGATTTTGGGAGATGAAATATAAATTTTGCAGCTTCTTATTTTATCTCAAATTCTAAATGCAACATTTCACCTTCAGTGTGTGCTTGCATAATGGATAACACGAACACGATTAATCTATTTTTTCTTGATGATAATTCTGGCCTTTACTTAAAAGGTATCGTAATTTAAATGCTATAAATCTAACAAATAGATGCTAATTTTTCCCTAGGATTATGGCAAGGCAAGTTGAAAGTAACTGATGAGTTTCTATTACCATCTGCCAAAAGCAGAGGAGCATTCCTCTATGGCTCTCTCCTTAATGGGAAAATGAGTGGGTTTATGTACATCTCTGGCTAATTTGGGGCCAAATACATCTCTTAAGAATCTTTGCTTCCTTTTAGGGAGTGTTAATTCTGAGGCAATTATAGTATGACAGGTGGAAAGCAAAAGTAAAATCACAGCTGCGCTCCTGTAAATGATACCTATAAACAATTGGAAATAACCGAAGCTGTTTCCATAGTCTACAAGACAGGTTGTCAGCAAGTCATTGCTGCTCTTTCCTGGTGGGAATGCCCTGAAGAAGCAAGTGGATGTTTTACATGTTGGCAAACTATACAATACAATGTGGTTTTATTTGCTTTATCTAGTGATGTGCCAATATGGAATTCTCATATACTTCTTTTGGGGATTGGGGGTCAGTATTTTTCCTTTTGCTATATTTCACTTCCCCTTTACATGTAAAAACTTAGGATTTAATGATATTTGGTGTATTTGAGAAAGTAAAATATTCAAAATTCTAGAGAGTCACACAGTTCAAAACTAAATGTTATATTTAAAAGAAAAATACTCTATTATTTCATAAAAGTAGATGCTACTTAAGTTTTGAATAATATAAAAATTTTAAATAAATGTTTGAATGATTAAATACATTTGATATGGTTCTAAGTAACTCATTTTAAAGCAAAGAAAATTACAAACTTGAGAGAGAATATTTCAGTGTTAATATATTCACATGATAGCAAAGAAAAATGGTATTGATAAATGAGAAATCTGCTTTGTCAATTAAGGAATACAGTATTTAACATCTTGTTAACTCGAGAACCTCTGATCTTTTTGAATGCATCTTAATTATCAACATTTCCAGTACTTATAATTTTCTGAAAAGACAAAGATAATTGTAGCAATATACTCACTTTTTATGTTTGAATTTAGTTGTTTACCATCAACAATTCTCATAAGTTATGTTAATAAGATGTTAAATTTTTATTCTAATTGCCTCTATGTCTTGATTGCATCTGTAGACAAGATAAATTTAGAAATTAGGGATTGAGGCTGAAAATTGATCATGAGAACTTTCTGATTTCAGGTTATGCTATGAAACAAAACACATGCTATTATAATTTAGCATTCTAGCCCTGGGAATTAGCAATGTAAGAAACAGTTTTTCTTTCCTTTTTTATTTGAAGACTTTTTTTTCTTCCTTTCTCCAAAATGCTCAAATTCCCTTACTCAACAGAATTTCTGTGCAATAGAAGAGAAGAAGTAGCAGTGGTTTTGTGAGTCTTCTAGCCTCAGGTTTGCCTGGAGACAGACACTGGTAACACAAGTATTGTTTAGTTGTTTACTCATACAAAATTCAAAGTGAGGACTACCTTCCAGGCCACTCATCTGTTATTAAATAATTAATGATTGAAAATGATAAGATTGCAAAAGTAGCCTCACTAATCATAGGCACATGAGTGGGCTCTATGAGCAGGCAGATGTAAAGCTGAGGAGTTCTGGAACTAGTACTTTCCTTAAACTCAGATAGTGTACACACTCTAAATTTTGCCTTTTGAGTTCATACATGTATTGAGTGAAAACCAAATTATGTCAATGGTATACTGGAAGATATCCCTGGGAGTTAGGAGAGCTTCCCTACACCACTATGGAATTTGCTGTATGGTTTCCTACATTGTATCCTTTCTTAAAGCTAAGAAAAGGTGGTAATTGAGAAACCTATTGCAAAGTATATGTTTGGTTGTCAGTTAATGCCCAAACCAATGATTCTGGTGGTGCATAGCAGTCACAGATATGAGTTTTTATTTTAGAAAGAATCCCTCTCAATTAACAAAAAACTGTGAGCTATTACATAGGTGTTTAGAATTAAATATACAAAAATGAAGAACATAATGCTCATCCTCAATATTATTTGTTGTGGGGAATATAAGAATTCACAGTTGTGTAAAAGATATCAATAACAGAAACAAGCACAAGATATTTCTATTCTTCTTTTAGTTTATTTTTATTTTTTTTGTGGCACTGGGGATTGGAACCCAGGGCCTTATGCATGCAAGGCAGGCACTCTACCAATAGAGCTATATCCCCAGGCCTCTCCTTTTAGTTTTGGTGTGTTTGGGAGTTCACATGTATTAGAGTATGGAAGGCAGACACAGTTAAATGTCACTGCCCCAAAGAAATACACTTTTCCCAAGTGGTGAAGGACCAGGATTCACTAAGAACATGGTCGTGGATACACTGTATGAGAATTAGATTGTTCAAAGAACATAAATACACATGCTTTGTTTAGAGACTGCTGTTTAAGATTAAGGAATTTTAAAAAAAGAATTACTATCACATAGGACATTATTGTACAATAAAGTGTTTAGAAATTATCACGTAAAAAATAGGGATACATTGAATAATTTTAATTAGATTGATATATCTATTTTGGAGAAGCTTGAGAAAGAGAAAGAGCTAAATTAGGAAGACTGGTGATCAGTAATCTCATTGCAAAACTTGTATAATATTATCTTTTAAAAATAAACATTGAATTTAAACTATAGAAGGAAGATATTTTTGCTAAATTGCTAAATTTTTGATGTTTTTGAAAAAAATACAAGAAAAGAATGCATATGCATAATTCTCAGAAATGAATTTATAACTTCTTTCTATAAATATGCAAGTTTGGTTTCACTTTCCTACACCTGCAGGATATTCATAACTTTAGAGGTATTGAAATTTTTTTAAAAAGGTGGGTTATGCTCTATGTTTTTGAGATCATGTTTTTATTCCTTATATGTCTTCAACTATATAACCAGAAATGTTTACAATTCCAGATTGGAGTAATACATAGCATGCAGATGATAATCAAAACTCATTTATACAATAATATCAAATTATTTTAAGACAAAATGCATTATTAGAGATAAAAAGTGACATATTATAGTAAAAATATTTATTGTGAATATATAATAACTCAATTTGTAGGCATTAATGTCATCAAAACTAAAAAGGAAAATAGAAATATGGAAATCGTGATAAAAATTATATATAATTGTTGAGGTTAAGATATTATATAAAACAAAAAGATGAGATATCTGTAAACTATAGAATAACTAAACAAAATGATTAGGAAACATGGTCTAACAGGCAGATATATAACAACTCCATAAGTTAAATTCTATAATTTCTCACATCCATGTGGGACATTTACCAAAGTGAACCTATAGTATGTCTTAATGGTGCGCTCAACAAATCTCCAAAGACTGAAAGGAAGCCACGTCAATAATGAAACCATATCTAAAAAAATAAATTCACCCAAATTTTAGAAATTAAGTAGTGCACTTCTAAGTAATTCATGGATCAAAATAGAAACTGTAAGCAAAAATAACTGAAATAGGAACAGACTTCAACAGATCAGCAAGCTGTCTTTATTAAGCAGTGGCGGGATGGCACATTTTTCAGGGGAGAAAATGGCAACTGGTTATGGGATAGGGAGTCTATTTTTTATAGCTTTTAATAAGAGTTAGTCATACAGACTGTTTAGTGTGACCTACTCATTTAGAGACTTAGAACATGCAGGTTGGGCAGTCAGGGAACTAGTTGTGCAGGTTCCAGGTCTTAATCATGAAAATATTTGTAAGAGTTTGAAACCCATTGCTCCTGGATGGAAGTCCACAGCCCAGAGCCCATTGTTGCGGCCTCCACCCGGGACCCATGGTCCTCTCTTCTCCTTCAGAAAGCACAACTGAAATGTTAACCAAAGGATACCTCATATATGAGATACTAAAACTTAAAGGAACAGCTAAAGTATTATTTAGGAAGAAAATGACTTTATGAATATCAGAAAGAGCAAAGATTAACAACAACTACAAAAAACTAAACATTCAGCCCAAAAAAATCAGAAACAGAAAACTATCTCAAAAAATTGCTAAATAAAACCCAAGGAAAGTAAAATGAAAGATGTAAGATAAGAGCAGAAGATGAACTATTTCAAAAATGATTTAGAAAATAAAAAGGTCTCTTTTAACAGACCTAATAAATTTATGTAATTTCTATACTTCTGAGTTTGATTTTAAAAAAAGAAAAGAAAAGAAAAAATATCAACTTTAGGAATAAAAATGAGAAATGGAGCATCATTGTAGTTCCTTCAGTCATTGAAGAGGTAAAAAAAAAAATGCTAAAAAATACACATCAAAATTGAAAATTTAAGTGAAATAGGCAAATTTCATGAACACAAGTTAACAAAAATGACCAAAAAGTGAAAGTTGAATAATCTTATATATATTGTAAATAAATAAATAAATAGATAAAAGTTTACTTTAACAGAAATATCCATGCTTTGCTGGATTTAATGGTGATTTTATAAAAATATAGAATTAAAATTTGAAGAGTGCTTTACATTTATTCCGTCAGGGAAATCAAAAGAGGAAAACATCTTTCCAGTTTATTTTTAGAGGCCATCATGACTTTAATCTGAATACCAAAGAATCATGCCAGATTAAAACACCAACAAACAAAACCCCTCTCAGGACACAGAAGCACATATTCTAACCAAATTATTGATCATTAAAATTCAGGATTGTTTAAAATGGTAGTACAACATGAGCAATATATCTGTATTTTAGGTGTGTGTTGCAGTTCAACATTTTGAGATAGCCTTTCCCCTAAAGGAGAAAAAGATGTCCACCTGTCCACTTCTAATGAATACTGAGCTGAAAATCATAACCTAAACAAGAGAAAGAGAACCAAGAAAAGATATGCTATACGCTATCAAAGTAAGAAATAAAACTTTTCTATTTTGGGGGGTTTTGTTTGGCTGACTACATGAAAGTAGGACAGCATTTAAGATAAGTATTTTAATCAGTGAAAAATTTCAGTAAAACCATGGGACACAAGATTAGTATGTTAAAATGATTGATTTTTTCTATTATAGGCAATCAAATGAAATTTTATTTATTTGTTTATTTATTTACATTTGGACTGCACCCGGGGCCTTGCATGTGCTAGGAAAACACTCTCCCAGTGTGCTATATCAACAGTCCTTAAAATATCATCTGCAAATGGACGGAGTTGGAGAATATTATGCTAAGCAAAATAAGCCAATCTCAAAAACCAAAGTCCAAATGTTTTCTCTGATATGCAGATGCTGATCCATAATGGGGTGGGGCCTTAGGGAAGAAGGAGAAATTTTGGATTTGGTAGAGGGGAGTGAAAGGAGGGGAGGGGGTGTGGGAGTGAAAAGGATGGTGGAATGCAATCGACATTATTACCCTATATACATGTATGATTGTACAACCAGTGTGACTGCATCATGTACAGCCACAGAAATAAGAAGTTGTGCTCAATCTGTGCACAATGAGTTGAAATACATTCTGCTGTCATGTATAGCTAATTAGAACAAATTTTTAAAAATAATTCAAAAAATATCATCTGCCATAGCAATCAACAGTACAAAATAGGAATAAATGTAATTTACTTTAGGAAAAACTGCCACCCAGAAAAATGAGCAACAGAATAGCTTCTGCTCTTTTTTTACAATTTTCTATGTGACTTTTCCCATTGTTCAACTTTTTTCCTTATAAATTTAATGAAGTCTTGACTCATTCACTTAAACATGAATTCCCCAGTGCTTCCTAAAACATTTGTGTTTGTTTACTTTGTGTTGAGGATTTAATCCAGATTTTCTAACAGTCCTGAGAGAGAAATGTTCTGGTAAAATTTAAATTATAGCAGTAAAAATTATAAATCAAAAATTTTTCAAGAAGTTCTTTAATATTAGTAGAAATAACTTTCTCTTCTGTATCTTCATCATATAGTTAGCTAGTATGTGACATGAGAACAAATACCTTGCCTTTTTCCTTTAATAAAGAAAGTTAATAGGAGATTTTTATTTGACTAAAGGCTATGAAATTTTATATTAAATGATTCTTACATTTATGCTCCTATGTGAATAATATAAACAGATTTTATACAAATATGTTTGCTCTTAAAGGTTCACATAACATCTGACGAAGTACAAAATATTCAATTTAAAATGAAATGTAACTTTCAAAACATAAAGAATAGGAGAGCCTTTCTGCACAGAACCAGCTCCAAGTCCGTGAACCAGTGCGGCCAGCTCCAGCCCACAGGTAGCTTCAGGTACCAGAGGAGGGCAGCCAGGGACTTCCTCAAAAGCCCAGCTCCCTCCAGCGGGAAGCGCCTTTCTAGGCTAGCTTCTCAGAGCAGACCGCCCTGTGAGAGACTTTCTACACAGAGTGAGCCACAAGTCCCCAAGCCAGCGGAGACCTCCGACCCGCAAGCAGCCTCTGGGACCAGGGCAGGGCACCAAGAGACCTCTCCAGGCAGCCCGGCCCACTCTGGACACAGGCTTTCTCCACGGGGCAATCCAAGATGGTGGACTAGAGGGTGACTCCATCTCCCGTTGCTCCAGAACCCAGGATTGAAGAAGGGGAGGCATTGAGAGACTCGGACTAAAATAGAGCTGTGGGGTGAGTCTCCCCTACCTGGTGAATCTCGGCCTGGGCGGCAGGCCCGGATTCGGGCGGCTTAATAGAGTAGGGCAGGGCAGCTAGAGTCTTCCCCAGGCAGCCCTGCGCACTTTGGCAGTGGGCTCCTCCCACACAGCCAGCTTCTTGGAGCAGATCCCCCAGTGAGAGCCTTTCCGCACAGAGCCAGCTCCAAACCCTGGAACAAGTAGCAGGCTAGGGGCAGCTTTCTTCAGAAGCACTGCATTATCAAGTTACTCCAAGACTTCAGGCTACTAAAGGCTGGAAGGTGATACACTGGAAATATACAGGGACACTATAAGAAAATAGAGGAAATCTGCAGTATCACAGAGTCCCATTGACATCTGACCAATATGAGAAAACAAGGGAAGAAAATGTCCCAAAGAAACCGAGATACTATATCAATAAAACCCAATGACAGCACAGCAGAAGAAATGTCAGAAAGGGAGTTCAGAATGTACCTAATTAAAACAATCAGGGAAGCAAACGAGGAGATAAAAGACCAAATGCAGACATTGAAGGAGGAGATGAAAGAGCAAATGCAGGCATTAAATGATCGCACCAATCAACAGTTAAAAGAGCAATTACAGGAAGCAAGAGATCATTTCAATAAAGAGTTAGAGATACTGAAAAAAAATGAACAAACAAATTCTTGAAATGAAGGAAACAATGAACCAAGTTAAAAACTCGATAGAAAGCATAAGTGATAGGATAGAACACCTGACAGACAAAACCTCAGACATTGAAGACAAAATATTTAATCTTGAAAACAAAATTGACCAAACAGAGAAGATGGTAAGAAATCATGAACAGAATCTACAAGAATTCTGGGATATCATGAAAATGCCAAATTTAAGAATTATTTGGATTGAAGAAGGCTTAGAGTAACAAACCAAAAGAATGAACAATCTATTCAATGAAATAATATAAGAAAATTTCTCAAATCTGAAGAATGAAATGGAAAACCAAGTACAAGAGGCTTATAGGACTCCAAATATACAAAATTACAACAGACCCACACCAAGGCACATTACTATGAAAATACCTAACATACAAAATAAAGACAGAATTTTAAAGGCTGTTAGAGAAAAGAATCAAATTACATTCAGGAGGAAAGCAATAAAAATATCAGCATATTTTTCAATTCAGACCCTAAAAGCTAGAAGGGCCTGAACAACATTTACCAAGTCCTGAAAGAAAATGGATGCCAACCAAGAATCTTATACCCAGCAAAACTTGCTTTCAGATTTGACGACGAAATAAAATCCTTCCATGATAAACAAAAGCTAAAGGAATTTACAAAAGAAAACCGGCATTACAGAATATTACAGCAAAATATTCCATGAGGAAGAGATGAAAATCAACAATGCAAATCAGGAATGGGAGGAACTAGTATAAAGTAATAGCCAAATAAAGGAGAAACCAAAACATGGCAAAAAAAAGAAATGAGTCAAATGACTGGGAATACAAATCATATCACAAAAATAACCCTGAATGTTAATGGCCTGAACTCATCAATCAAAAGACATAGACTGGCAGAATGGATTAAAAAGAAAAATCCAACAATTTGCTGCCTGCAAGAGACTCATCTCATAGAAAGAGATACCCATAGACTAAAGGTGAAAGGATGGGAAAAAACATACCATGCACACGGACACAGCAAAAAAGTTGGAGTATCCATCCTCATTTCAGATAATGTGGATGTCAAGCCAAAACTAGTCAGAAGGGATAAAGAAGGACATTACATACTGCTGAAGGGAAGCATAAATCAGCAAGACATAACAATCATAAATATCTATGCTCCTAACATTGGCTCATCAATGTACGTCAAACAAATCCTTCTCAATTCCAGAAACAAAATAGGCCACAACACAATAATACTAGGCAATTTTAACACACCTCTCTCACCGCTGGATAGATCTTCCAAACAAAAATTGAATAAAGAAACCATAGATCTCAATAACACAATCAACAATTTAGACTTAACTGACTTATATAGAATATACCATCCAACAAAGAACGAATACACTTTCTTGTCAGCAGCACATGGATTCTTCCCTAAAATAGACCATGTTTTATGCCACAAAGCTACTGTTAGCAAATACAAGAAGATAGAATTACTACCTTGTACTCTATCAGATCATAATGGATTGAAATTAGAAATAAATGACAGAATAAAAAACAGAAACTTCTCCAATACCTGGAGATTAAATAATACAATATTATATGTGAATGGATACCAGAAGACATCAGGAGGGAAATAAAAACATTCTTAGAAGTAAACGAGAACAAAGACACATAATATCAAATTGTCTAGGACACTATGAAAGCAGAACTTAGAGGAAGATTTATTTCATGGTGCGCATTCAACAAAAGAAGTAGAAATCAACAAATAAACTACTTAACACTACAGCTCAAAGGCCTAGAAAACGAACAGCAGACCAACACCAAAAGTAGTAGAAGACAGGAAATAGTTAAAATGAGAGCCGAGAACAACGAAATTGAAACAAAAGAAACAATCGGAAAAATTAACAAAATAAATAGTTGGTTCTTTGAAAAAATAAACAAAATTGATAAGCTCTTAGCCACACTAACAAAGAGAAAGAGGGAGAAAACTCAAGTTACTAAAATTCGGAATGAACAAGGAATATCACAACAGACACGAGTGAAATACAAACATAATTAGAAGCTATTTTGAAAATCTCTACTCCAACAAAACAGAAAACCTAGAAGACATCAACAAGTTTCTAGAGACTTATGCATTACCTAAACTGAATGAGGAGGACATACACAACTTAAATAAATCAATTTCAAGCAAGGAAATAGAAGACGTCATCAAAAGCCTACCAACAAAGAAAAATCCGGGACCAAATGGGTTGTCAGCCGAGTTCTACAAAACCTTTAAAGAAGAGCTCATTCCAATACTCCTCAAAGTATTCCATAAAATAGAAGAGGAGGGAACCCTCCCAAACTCTTTCTATGAAGCCAATATCACCCTGATACCTAAAGCACACAGAGACACATCGAGAAAAGAAAATTTCAGACCAATATCCTTAATGAACATCAACACAAAAATTCTCAACAAAATTTTAGCATATCGCATAAAAAATATATTAAAAAGATAGTGCACCACGATCAAGTGAGTTTTATCCCAGGAATGCCAGGTTGGTTCAACATCCGGAAATCAATAAATGTCATTCACCATATCAACAGACTTAAAGTTAAGAATCACATGATTATTTCAATAGATGCAGAAAAAGCATTCGATAAAATACAGCATTCCTTCATGCTCAATACACTAGGAAAACTTGGGGTAGTGGGAACATTCCTTAACATTGTAAAGGCCCTCTACACTAAGCCCATGGCCAATATCATTCTAAATGGTGAAAAACTGAAAGCATTCCCCCTAAAAACTGGAACAAGGCATCAATGCCCTCTTTCACCACTTCTATTCAACATCGTTCTTGAGACTCTAGCCAGAGCAATTAAACAAACCAAAGAAATTAAAGGGATACAAATTGGAAAAGAGGAACTCAAACTATTCCTGTTCGCTGATGACATGATTATATATTTAGAGGAACCTGGAAATTCCCCCAGAAAACTCTTAGAACTCATAAGTGAATTCAGTAAAGTAGCAGGTTACAAGATCAATGCTCATAAATCCAATGCATTTTTATACATAAGTGATGAATTTTCAGAAAGAGAAATTAGGAAAACTACCCCATTCACAATAGCATCGAAAAATAAAATACTTGGGAATCAATCTCACAAAAGAGGTGAAAGACCTGTACAATGAGAACTACAGAACACTAAAGAAAGAAAACCTTAGAAGATGGAAAGATCTCCCATGTTCTTGGATAGGCAGAATTAATATTGTCAAAATGGCCATACTACCTAAAGTGCTATACAGATTCAATGCAATTCCAATTAAAATCCCAATGATGTACCTTACAGAAATAGAACAAGCAATTATGAAATTCATCTGGAAGAATAAAAAACCCAGAATAACTAAAGCAATCCTCAGTAGGAAGAGCGAAGCAGTGGGTATTGCAATACCAGATCTTCAACTCTACTACAAAGCAATAGTAACAAAAACGGCATGGTATTGGTAAAAAAATAGACAGTTAGATCAATGGTCCAGAATAGAGGACTTGACACAAACCCAAATAAATACAATTTTCTCATACTAGACAAAGGGGCCAAAAATATGCAATGGAGAAAAGGTAGCCTCTTCAACAAATAGTTCTGGGAAAACTGGAAAACCATATGCAACAGAATGAAATTAATCCCCTATGTCTCACCCTGCACAAAACTGAACTCAAAATGGATCAAGGACCTTGGAATCAGACCAGAGACCCTGCATCTTATAGAAGAAAAAGCAGGTCCAAATCTTCAACATGTCGGCTTAGACTTCCTCAACAGGACTCCCATAGCACAAGAAATAAAAGGAAGCATCAACAACAGGGATAGATTCGAACTAAAAAGCTTTCTCTCAGCATAGAAACTATCAGCAATGTGAAGAGAGAGCCTACAGAGTGGGAGAATATCTTTGCCACTCATACTTCAGATAGAGCGTTAATTTCCAGAATATATAAAGAACTCAAAAAACTCTACACCAAGAATACAAATAATCCAATCAAAAAATGGGCTAAGGAAATGAACAGACACTTCACAGAAGAAGATGTACAAGCAATCAACAGATATATGAAAAAATGTTCAACATCTCTAGTAAGAAGAGAAATGCAAATCAAAACTACCCTAAGATTTCATCTCACCCCAATTAGAATGGCGATTATCAAGAACACAAGCAATAATAGCTGTTGGTGAGGATGTGGGGAAAAAGGTACATTCATACATTGCTGGTGGGGTTGCCAATTAGTGTAGCCATTCTGGAAAGCAGTATGGAGATTCCTCAGAAAGTTTGGAATGGAACCATCATTTGACCCAGCTATCCCACTCCTTCGCCTATAACCAAAGGACTTAAAATCAGCATACTACAGAGATACAGCCACATCAACGTTCATTGCTGCTCAATTCACCATAGCCACATTGTGAATCCAACCTAGATGCCCTTCAGTTGATGAATGGATAAAGAAACTGTGGCATATATATAATGGAATATTACTCCGCCATGAAGAATAATAAAATTATGGCATTTGCAAGCAAATGGATGAAATTGGAGAATATCATGCTAAGTGAGATAAGCCAATCTCAAAAAACTAAAGGACAAATGTTCTCACTGATAAGCGGATGAGGACATATAATGGGGGGTAGGTGGGGTCAGCTTTAGGGTTAGGGTTAGGTTTATGGTTAGGGATAAGGAGGGTGGTAAGAACGGAGGAAGGAAGGACTGTACAGAGGGAAAAGAGGGTGGCAGTGGGGGGAAGGGAAAAAAATAACAGAATGAATCAAACAACATTGCCCTATGTAAATTTATGATTACACAAATGGTATGCCTTGACTCCATGTACAAACAGAGAAACAACATGTATCCCATTTGTTCAAATAATAAAAAAAAATAAATCGTATCACAACCCATAGGTGTCATGCATCCTGCTTACAGCTCCGACCAAAGCAGAGGCAGCAACTGCTCCTCTTTATAAATCCCCTCTTATACCAAAGCTTCCCCCACTATGTGTAATGCCACCCCTCTTATCTATAGCAGTATAGGTTCAATGTAAACTATTTATACCTGCCATCCCCAAATTTTCATTACAAAATACTTTGGCTTAGCTGAGTATGGTTGTCTGTGTTTGTAATTCTAACAACAGAATCTGAGTCAGGGAGATCTCATGTTCAAGGTCAGCCTCAGCAACTTAGTGAGATCCTATCTCAAAATAAAACATAAAAAGGACTAGGAATGTGACTCAGTAGTAGAACACTCCAGTTCAATTCCCACTATCTAAATAAACAAAATAAATTAAAAAATACATATATAAAGGGTAATTTGCTAAATATTTCCATTGCTTTTCAGTTATTTCAACATTTTAGGGCTGAGCTTTCATTAATATAACATAATAATCTAATCTAAATGTGTGATCTTTAGATTCTGACGACTCAGATTTGAATTCCAGCTTCATCACTTATTTAAACTACTTAAATCCTCTGCATCTCAAAAGAACAACCCTTCAGACTCAACCTACATTACGGGATTGGTGCAGGTGTTTAGATAATACATACAGTGTGGAACCATTATTGCCTTGTGCAAGGAAAACCTTGAATAGTTTGAATCATCATTTCTTCATGATTTTAGACAGAACACCCAATATTTTTGTTCTCATTTCCAAAATATGAAATTCTAAAATAGTATTAGGTACACAACTGGAAATGTGCTCATAGATTTTAGTGGTACCCAAACACCAACTCTCCCAATTCACAGCTAATTATTCCTTTATCTACGCATGTCCAAGTTTAATGAACAAATTGGGGATTTTACAAAATGAAGCATCTGCTTTAAGAATAAGATGCTTCTCTTGAAATGCAAATGTTAGATGGTTTTCTTTTAATCATAGCATTTTCATTTCTTTTATTTTGTCTTCCTTTCGTTCCAACCCTATCTATTGGATGTTGTTTTGCGTACTCAGAATACACACATAAAAGTCAATTATTATTGTCAAGGAATCCATGAATATAAAGGAGTTAAGATAATTGTCACTGAGCGCTATTTGTGTGATAGGGAAGATGTAGAAAGGAGGAAGCAATGACAGAGGTGTTTCACAGTTATCATGTTGTGGTCACAGTTCTGTTTATTTTTATTCCAGTGTTACCTCACTAATGTAAAAGTATTTTTAAGTATAGTGGAGGATAAATAAACTTTACTTGGGAAGAATGATAGCAGATGATTGCCTTACTTCACAAGGATAAGATTAAGACATTAAGGTAAAGCAACTGATGTATCCTTCCACAGTTGACCTGCATTCTAACAGACCTGAACAGCTTGAAAACAATCACCTCTTAATTTATTTTTAGTAAGGCAGTTTTTAAGTTCCAAATTATCTACAAAATAGTACTAGTGATTTAGAAACTGTAAAAATACTTCTTAGTTAACAATTTTTTGAAAGAGCATTAAACTATGACCAGTAAGGAAAATGATTTGAAGGACATGCTTATAATTCACCTTGCTCATTAGAGAACATATTCATGGGTAGAAAATATATTAGTATAATTTGAAACAATCCTGTCCTAAACAGTGAAAATGTAAAAGAAGGTTTTGAAAATGTGTCTTAAGGAAATCCATCAGCAAATCCTGGGCTTTCCACAGACTGCAATTCCTAGATTGTCAGGCTTCCTAATAGTATTTCCAGTATTTAGTTTCAGAGCCTAATGTAGGACTGGAAAAATGACATAAGAAAAATATATTTTAAATTATTGTTGAATAAATTGAAAAGAACACTTGGAAACTTTTAAAATTTGTTCTAGTTATACATAACAGTAGAATGCACTTTGACACATCATAACATAAATGGAGTATAACGTCTCACTCTTCTGGTTGTGCATATAGTCATATATATACATAAGATAATAATGTCTGATTCATTCTACTATCCTTCCTATCCCCATACCTTCTTCTATCCCTTGGCACCCCTCTACCTAATCCAAAATAACTCTATTCTTCCCTAGTCACACCCACTTATTATGAATGAACATCCACAAATCAGAGAAAACGTTCAGCCTTTGGTTTTGGGGGATTGGCTTATCTTGCTCACTGTGATGTTCTTCAACTCCATCCATTTAGTGGTGAATGCCATAATTTCATTCTTCTTTTTTTTTTTTCATAATAAAATGATTTTATTTCACAAGTAATCAAAGGAATGCAAATTAAAGTAATCATGAGATATCACAGTGGTCTGTGAAATTGGCAAAGATTAAAGAGGAAGAGAAAGATAATATTCAAAGCTGGCAGAGGTTTGAGGAAACATACTCACAAGTAGAGTTAGTGGGAATACAAATCTGTACAAGAATTCTAAAGGGCAATTTGGCAAATATATCTTAAAATGTGCTACCTTTTGACCCCCAAATTTATCTTTGTTAATGTTTCCTAAGAAAATAATCAAACAAATACACAAAGAATATGAATGTTTTGTTTGCAGAAGGGAAAAATGGAAACTGTCTAAATGTTCATCAAAATAAAGACACACCTACAGAAATGGAATACTAACTTGGTTCTGAAATAATTGTGTGGAATTATATTTATTCAAAAGGAAAGATTTCCTCAGAATAGTAGAAAAGACAGGTTATAAGACAAAATTTATCTCGCAACCATACTTTTAAAAGGGTGTGTGTGTGTGTGTGTGTGTGTGTGTGTGTGTGTGTGTACACAAAAGCAAATAAAAACTCTAGGAAGAAATATTTCCCTCTAGTTTTTCTCAGGATGGTGGATTATAAGTGATCTTCAGGTTTTTCCTCTTTGTAATTTCCTTGATTTAATTTTCCTTTTTTTTATTATTGTAAACAAATGGGATACATGTTGCTTCTCTATTTTTACATGGAGTCAAGGCATACTATTTGTGTAATCATAAGTTTACATAGGGTAATGTTGTTTGATTCATTCTGTTATTTTTTTCCCTTACCCACCACTCCTACCTCTCTTTCCCTCTATACAGTCCTTCCTTCCTCCATTCTTACCACCCACCTTATCCCTAACCATAAACCTAACCCTAACCCTAATGCTAACCCCTCCCACTCCCCATTATATGTCCTCATCCGCTTATCAGCAAGATCATTCATCCTTTAGTTTTTTGAGATTGGCTTATCTCACTTAGCATGATATTCTCCAATTTCATCCATTTGTCTGCAAATGCCATAATTTTATCATTCTTTATGGCAGACTAATATTCCATTGTGTATGCTGATTTTAAGTCCTTTGAGTATAGGCCAAGGAGTGGGATAGATGGGTCAAATGGTGGTTCCATTCCAAGCTTTCTGAGGAATCTCCATATTGCTTTCCAGAGTGGCTGCACTAATTTGCAACCCCACCAGCAATGTATGAGTGTACCTTTTTCCCCACATCCTCGCCAACACCTACTGTTGCTTGTGTTCTTGATAATCGCCATTCTAATTGGGGTGAAATGAAATCTTAGGGTACTTTTCATTTGCATTTCTCTTCTTACTAGAGATGTTGAACATTTTTTCATATATCTGTTGATTACTTTTACATCTTCTGTGAAGTGTCTGTTCATTTCCTTAGCCCATTTGTTGATTGGATTATTTGTATTCTTGGTGTAGAGTTTTTTGACGTCTTTATAGATTCTGGAAATTAGCGCTCTATCTGAAGTACGAGTGGCAAAGATTTTCTCCCACTCTGTAGGCTCTCTCTTCACATTACTGATAGTTTCCTTTGCTGAGAGAAAGTGTTTTAGTTTGAATCTATCCCAGTTGTCATGCTTCCTTTTATTTCTTGGGCTATGGGAGTCCTGTTAAGAAAGTCTGATCCTAAGCCAACAAGTTGAAGGTTTGGAGCTACTTTTTCTTCTATAAGATGCAGGGTCTCTGGTCTGATTCCAAGGTCCTTGATCCATTTTGAGTTCAGTTTTGTGCAGGGTGAGAGATAGGGGTAAAATTTCCTTCTGTTGCATATGGTTTTCCAGTTTTCCCAGCACCATTTGTTGAAGAGGCTATCTTTTCTCCATTGCATATTTTTGGCACCTTTGTCTAGTATAAGAAAATTGTATTTATTTGGGTTTGTGTCCATGTCCTCTATTCTGTACCATTGATCTACCTGTCTATTTTGGTACCAATACCATACCGTTTTTGTTACCATTGCTTTGTAGTATAGTTGAAGAACTGGTATTGCGATACCCCTGCTTCGCTCTTTCTACTGAGGATTACTTTAGTTATTCTGGGTTTTTTAATTCTTCCAGATGAATTTCATAATTGCTTGTTCTATTTCTGTAAGGTACTTCATTGGGATTTAAATTGGAATTGGATTGAATCTATATAGCACTTTTGGTAGTATGGCCATTTTGACAATATTAATTCTGCCTATCCAAGAACATGGGAGATCGTTCCATCTTCTAAGGTGTACTTTACTTTCTTTCTTTAGTGTTTTGTAGTTCTCATTGTAGAGGTTTGCATCTCTTTTGTGAGATTGATTCCCAAGTATTTTATTTCTTTCAATGCTATTGTCAATGGGGTAGTTTTCCTAATTTCTCTTTCTGAAAATTCATCACTTATGTATAAACATACATTGGATTTATGAGCATTGATCTTGTAACCTGCTACTTTACTGAATTGACTTATGAGTTCTAAAAGTTTTCTGGGGGAATTTCCAGGTTCCTCTAAATATATAATCATGTCATTAGTGAACAGGGGTACTTTGAGTTCTTCTTTTCCAATTTGTATCCCTTTAATTTCTTTGGTTTTTCTAATTGCTCTGGCTAGAGTCTCAAGGATGATGTTGAATAGACGTGGTGAAAGAGGGCATCGATGCCTTATTCCAGTTTTTAGGGGGAATGCTTTCAGTTTTTCACCATTTAGAATGATATTGGCCATGGGCTTACTGTAGACGGCCTTTACAATGTTAAGGAATGTTCCCACTACCCCAAGTTTTTCTAGTGTTTTGAGCATGAAGGGATGCTGTATTTTATTGAATGCTTTTTCTGCATCTATTGAAATAATCATGTGATTCTTAACTTTAAGTCTCTTGATATGGTGAATGACATTTATTGATTTCCAGATGTTGAACCAACCTGGCATTCCTGGGATAAAACTCACTTGATCGTGGTGCACTATCTTTTTAATATATTTTTGGATGCATTTTGCCAAAATTTTGTTGAGAATTTTTGTGTTGATGTTCATTAAGGATATTGGTCCGAAATTTTCTTTCCTCGATGTATCTCTGTCTGGTTTAGGTATCAGGGTGATATTGGCTTCATTGAATGAGTTTCGGAGGGTTCCCTCCTCTTCTATTTCATGGAATACTTTGAGGAGTATTGGAATGAGCTCTTCTTTAAAGGTTTTGTAGAACTCGGCTGAGAACCCATATGGTCCCGGACTTTTCTTTGTTGGTAGGCTTTTGATGACGTCTTCTATTTCCTTGCTTGAAATTGATTTATTTAAGTTGTGTATGTCCTCCTCGTTCAGTTTAGGTAATTAATATGTCTCTAGAAACTTGTTGATGTCTTCGAGGTTTTCTGTTTTGTTGGAGTATAGATTTTCAAAATAGCTTCTAATTATGTTTTCTATTTCACTCGTGTCTGTTGTGATATTTCCTTGTTCATTCTGAATTTTAGTAATTTGAGTTTTCTCCCTCATTCTCTGTGTTAGTGTGGCTATGGGTTTATCAATTTTGTTTATTTTTTCAAAGAACCAACTATTTATTTTGTTAATTTTTCCGATTGTTTCTTTTGTTTCAATTTAGCTAATTTTGGCTCTGATTTTAACTATTTCCTGTCTTCTACTACTTTTGGTGTTGGTCTGCTCTTCTTTTTCTAGGGCTTTGAGCTGTAGTGTTAAGTTGTTTATTTGTTGATTTCTACTTCTTTTGTTGAATGCACCCCATGAAATAAATCTTCCTCTAAGTACTGCTTTCACAGTGTCCCAGAGATTTTGATACAATATGTCTTTGTTCTCGTTTACTTCTAAGAATTTTTTTATTTCCCTCCTGATGTCTTCTGTTATCCTTTCATCATAAAATATTGTATTATTTAATCTCCAGGTATTGGAGACGTTTCTGTTTTTTATTCTGTCATTTATTTCTAATTTCAATCCATTATGATCTGATAGAGTACAAGGTAGTATTTCTTTTTTTTTATTATTTTATTGTAAACAAATGGGATACATGTTGTTTCTCTGTCTGTACATGGCGTAAAGGCATACCATTTGTGTAATCATAAATTTACATAGAGTAATGTTGTTTGATTCATTCTGTTATTTTTTCCCTTCCCTCCCCCCTCCCACCCAGCTTTTCCCTCTATACAGTGCTTCCTTCCTCCATACTTGCCCCCCTCCCTAACCCTAACTCTAACCCTAACACTAACCCTTCCCTCCCCCCATTATGTGTCATCATCCACTTATCAGCAATATCATTCGTCCTTTGGCTTTTTGAGATTGGCTTCTCTCACTTAGCATGATATTCTCCAATTTCATCCATTTGCCTGCAAATGCCATAATTTTATCATTCTTTATGGCTGAGTAATATTCCATTGTGTATATATATATATATATATATATATATATATATATATATATACCACAGCTTCTTGATCCACTCATCAATTGAAGGGCATCTAGGTTGGTTCCACAGTCTGGCTATTGTGAATTGAGCAGCTATGAACATTGATGTGGCTGTATCTCTGTAGTATGCTGATTTTAAGTCCTTTGGGTATAGGCCAAGGAGTGGGATAGCTGGGTCAAATGGAGGGTCCATTCCAAGTTTTCTAAGGAATCTCCACACTGCTTTCCAGAGTGGCTGCACTAATTTGCAGCCCCACCAGCAATGTATGAGTGTACCTTTCTCCCCACATCCTTGCCAACACCTGTTGTTCCTTGTATTCTTGATAATCGCCATTCTAATTGGAGTGAGATGGAATCTTAGGGTGGTTTTGATTTGCATTTCTCTTATTACTAGAGATGTTGAACATTTTTCCATATGTTTGTTGATTGCTTGTAGATCTTCTTCTGTGAAGTATCTATTCATTTTCTTGGCCCATTTGTCAACTGGATTATTGGAATTCTTGGAGTAGTTTTTTGAGTTCTTTATAGATTCTGGAGATTAGTGCTCTATCTGAAGTATGATTGGCAAAGATATTCTCCCACTCTGTAGGCTCTTTCTTCACATTGCTGATAGTTTCCTTTGCTGAGAGAAAGCTTTTTAGTTTGAATCTATCCCAGTGGTTGATTCTAGCTTTTATTTCTTGTGCTATGGGAGTCCTGTTAAGGAAGTCTGATCCTAGACCAACAAGGTGAAGATTTGGACCTACTCTTTCTTCTATAATCTGCAGGGTCTCTGGTCTGATTCCGAGGTCCTTAATCCATTTTGAGTTTAGTTTCGTGCATGGTGAGAGTTATGGGTTTAGTTTCATTCTGTTGCATATGGATTTCCAATTCTCCCAGCACCATTTGTTGAAGAGGCTATCTTTTCTCTATTGCATATTTTTGGCCCCTTTGTCTAGTATGAGAAAATTGTATTTATATGGGTTTGTGTCCGTGTCCTCTATTCTGTACCATTGATCTACCTTTCTATTTTGGTACCAATACCATGCTGTTTTTGTTATTATTGCTTTGTAGTAGAGTTGAAGATCTGGTATTGCAATACCCCCTGTTTCACTCTTCCTGCTAAGGATTGCTTTAGCTATTCTGGGTTTCTAATTCTTCCAGATGAATTTCATAATTGCTTGCTCTATTTCTGTAAGGTACATCATTGGGATTTTAATTGGAATGCATTGAATTTGTATAGCACTTTAGGTAGTATGGCCATTTTGACAATATTAATTCTTCCTATCCAAGAACATGGAAGATCTTTCCATCTTCTAAGGTGTTCTTTAATTTCTTTCTTTAGAGTTCTGTAGTTCCCATTGTACAGGTCTTTCACCTATTTTGTGAGATTGATTCCCAAGTATTTTATTTTTTTCAAGGCTATTGGGAATGAGGTAGTTTTCCTAATTTCTCTTTCTGAAGATTCATCGCTTATGTATAAAAATGCATTGGATTTATGAGCATTGATCTTGTAACCTGCTACTTTACTGAATTCACTTATGAGTTCTAAGAGTTTTCTGGTGGAATTTCCAGGTTCCTCTAAATATATAATCATGTCACCAGTGAACAGGGATAATTTGAGTTCTTCTTTTCCAATTTGTATCCCTTTCATTTCTTTGGTTTGTCTAATTACTCTAGCTAGAGTCTCAATAACGATGTTAAATAGAAGTGGTGAAAGAGGGCATCCATGCCTTGTTCCAGTTTTTAGGGGGAATGCTTTCAGTTTTTCACCCTTTAGAATGATATTAGCCATGGGCTTAGTGTAGATGGCCTTTACAATGTTAAGGAATGTTCCCACTATCCCTATTTTTTCTAGTGTTTTGAGCATGAAGGGGTGCTGTATTTTATCGAATGCTTTTTCTGCATCTATTGAAATAATCATGTGATTCTTAACTTTAAGTCTGTTGATATGGTAAATTACATTTATTGATTTCCGGATGTTGAACCAACTTTGCATCCCTGGGATGAAACCCACTTGATCATGGTGCACTCTCTTTTTAATATGTTTTTTTATGCGATTTGCTAAAATTTTGTTGAGAATTTTTGCGTCGATGTTCATTAAGGATATTGGTCTGAAATTTTCTTTGCTCGATGTATCTCTGTCTGGTTTAGGTATCAGGGTGATATTGGCTTCATAGAATGAGTTTGGGAGGGTTCCCTCCTCTTCTATTTTATGGAATACTTTGAGAAGTATTGGAATGAGCTCTTCTTTAAAGGTTTTGTAGAACTTGGCTGAGAACTCATCTGGTCCCGGACTTTTCTTCGTTGGTAGGCTTTTGATGACTTCTTCAATTTCAGTACTTGAAATTGGTCTATTTAAATTGTGTATGTCCTCCTTGTTCAGTTTAGGCAATTCATATGTCTCTAGAAACCTGTTGATGTCTTCGAAATTTTCTATTTTGTTGAAGTATAGATTTTCAAAATAGCTTCTAATTATGTTTTGTATTTCAGTCCTGTTTGTTGTGATATTTCCTTGCTCATTCCGAATTTTAGTGATTTGGGTTTTCTCTCGTCTTCTCTTGGTTAGTGTGGCTAAGGGTTTATCAATTTTGTTTATTTTTTCAAAGAACCAACTATTTATTTTGTTAATTTTTTGTATTATTTCTTTTGTTTCAATTTCATTGATTTCAGCTCTGAGTTTAACTATTTCCTGTCTTCTACTACTTTTGGTGCTGGTCTGTTCTTCTTTTTCTAGGACTTTGAGCTGTAGTGTTAGGTCGTTTATTTGTTGAGTTTTACTTCTTTTATTAAATGTGCTCCATGAAGTAAATTTCCCTCTAAGTACTGCTTGCATAGTGTCCCAGAGATTTTGATATGATGTTTCTTTGTTCTCATTTACCTCTAAGAATTTTTTAATTTCACGCGGTAGTATTTCTATCTTCTTGTATTTGCTAACCTTAGCTTTGTGGCATAAAATATGGTCTATTTTAGAGAAGGATCCATGTGCTGCTGAGAAGAAAGTGTATTCGTTATTTGTTGGATGGTATATTCTATATATGGCTGTTAAGTCTAAATTGTTTTGTTGATTGTGTTATTGAGATCTATGGTTTCTTTATTCAATTTTTGTTTGGAAAATCTATCCAGCGGTTAGAGAGGTGTGTTAAAATTGCCTAGTATTATTGTGTTGTGGTGTCTTTGATTTCTGGAATTGAGAAGAATTTGTTTGACGTACATGGATGAGCCAGTGTTCGGAGCATAGATATTTATGATTATTATGTCTTCCTGATTTATGCTTCCCTTCAGCAGTATTTAATGTCGTTCTTTATCCCTTCTAACTAGTTTTGGCTTGAAGTCCACATTATCTGAAATGAGGATGGATACTCCAGTTTTTTTGCTGTGTCCATGTGCATGGTATGTTTTTTCCCATCCTTTCACCTTTAGTCTATGGGTATCTCTTTCTATGAGATGAGTCTCTTGCAGGCAGCAAATTGTTGGATTTTTCTTTTTAATCCATTCTGCCAGTCTATGTTTTTTGATTGATGAGTTCAGGCCATTAACATTCAGGGTTATTATTGTGATATGACATATTCCCAGTCATTTGACTCATTTTTGTTTTTTGACATGATTTGGTTTCTCCTTTATTTGGCTATTCCTTTAGGCTAGTTCCTCCCGTTGCTGATTTGCATCGTTGTTTTTCATCTCTTCCTCATGGAATATTTTGCTGAGAATGTTCTGTAATGGCAGCTTTCTTTTTGTAAATTCCTTTAGCTTTTGTTTATCATGAAGGATCTTATTTCGTTGTCAAATCTGAAGGTAAGTTTTGCTGGGTATAAGATTCTTGGTTGGCATCCATTTTCTTTCAGGGCTTGGAAAATGTTGTTCCAGGCCCTTCTAGCTTTTAGGGTCTGAATTGAAAAATCTGCTGATATCCGTATTGGTTTCCCCCTGAATGTAATTTGATTCTTTTCTCTCACAGCCTTTAAAATTCTGTCTTTATTTTGTATGTTAAGTATTTTCATAATAATGTGCCTTGGTGTGGGTCTGTTGTAATTTTGTATATTAGGAGTCCTATAAGCCTCTTGTACCTGGTTTTCCATTTCATTCTTCAGATTTGGGAAATTTTCTGATATTATTTTATTGAACGGATTGTTCATTCCTTTGGTTTGTTTCTCTAAGCCTTCCTCAATCCCAATAATTCTTAAATTTGGCTTTTTCATGATATCCCATAATTCTTGTAGATTCTGTTCATGATTTCTAACCATCTTCCCTGTTTGGTCAATTTTGTTTTCAAGATTAAATATTTTGTCTTCAGTTTCTGAGGTTTTGTCTTCCAGGTGTTCTATCCTATTGGTTATGCTTTCTATGGAGTTTTTAACTTGGTTTATTGTTTCCTTCATTTCAAGGATTTCTGTTTGGTTTTATTTTTTTCAGGATCTCTAACTCTTTATTGAAATGATCTCTTGCTTCCTGTAATTGCTCTTTTAACTGTTGATTGGTGCGATCATTTAATGCCTGCATTTGCTCTTTCATCTCCTCCTTCAATGTCTGCATTTGGTCTTTTATCTCCTCGTTTGCTTCCCTGATTGTTTTAATTAGGTACATTCTGAACTCCCTTTCTGACATTTCTTCTGCTGTGCTGTCATTGGGTTTTATTGATATAGTATCTCAGTTTCTTTGGGACATTTTCTTCCCTTGTTTTCTCATATTGGTTAGATGTCAATGGGACTCTGAAATATTTCAGATTTCCTCTATTCGCTTATAGTGTCCCTGTATATTTCCAGTGTATCACCTCCCAGCCTTCAGTACCCTGACGTCTTGGAGTAACTTGATAATGCAGTGCTTCTGAAGAAAGCTGCCTCTAGCCTGCTACTGGTTCTAGGGCTTGGAACTGGCTCTGTGCGGAAAGGCTCTCGGGCGGGGGGGGGGGGCTGCTCGAAGAAGCTGTCCCTGTAGGAGGAGCCCACAGCTGAAGTGAGCAGGACTACCTGGGGAAGACTCTAGCTGCCCTGCCCTGCTCTGATAAGCCACCCCTATCTGTGCCTGCCACCCAGGCCGAGCTTCACCCAGTGGGGAAGACTCACTCTGTGGCTCTATTTTAATCCAAGTCTCTCAATGCCTCCCCTTCTTGAATCCATAGTTCTGGAGCAACGGGAGATGCAGTCACACTCTAGTCCGTCATCTTGGATCACCCCGTTGAAAGATCCTGTGGCCAGAGGGGGCAGGGCCACCTGGAGAAGTCTCTGGCTGCCCTGCCCTGGTTCCAGAGGCTGCCTACAGGTTGGAGCTCTCCGCTGGCTCGGGGATGTGTGGCTGACTCTGTGTAGAAAGTCTCTCACTGGGCGGTCTGCTCTGAGAAGCTAGCCTAGAAAGGCGCCTCCCGCCGGAGGGGGCTGGCCTGCTTGGGAAAGTCCCTGGCTTTCCTGTCCTGGTCCCTGAAGCTGCCTGCAGGCCGGAGCTCGCCATGCTGGTTCTAGGACTTGGAGCTGGTGCTGTGCAGAAAGGCTCTCACTGAGAGGCCTGCTCCAAGAAGCTGGAGAAGCTGGCCGTGTGGGAGGAGCCCACCACCAGAGTATGCAGGGCTGCCCGGGGAAGACTCTAGCTGCCCTGCTGTACTCTGATAAGCCACCCCTATCTGGGCCTGCCGCCCAGGCTGAACTTCACTCAGTGGGTGAGACTCACTATTTTAGTCCGAGTCTCTCAATGCCTCCCCTTCTTGAATCCTGATTCTGGAGCGACTGGAGATGTAATCACCCTCTAGTCCGCCATCTTGGATCATCAATTCATTCTTCTTTAAGGCTGAGTATTATTCCATTGTATATATATACCACAGTTTCATCATCCATTTATCTATTGAAGGACACCTAGGTTAGTTCCATAGTTTAGCTATTGTGAGTTGAGCTGCTATAAACATTGATATATGGCTGCATCACTGTAGTGTGCTGATTTTATGTTCTTTGGGTATAAACCAGGGAGTGGGATAGCTGGGTCATATCGTGTTTCCATTCCAAGGCTTCTGAAGAATCTCTATAATGCTTTCCATAATGGTTGCACTAATTTGCAGTCCCACTAGCAATGTATGAGTGTACCTTCTTCCCCACATCCTCACCAACATTTATTATTGTTTGTATTCTTGATAATTGCCATTTTGAGTAGAGCGAGATAAAATCTTAGAGTAGTTTTTTTTTTTTTTTTTTTTTTATTGTAAACAAATGGGATACATGTTGTTTCTCTGTTTGTACATGGCGTAAAGGCATACCATTTGTGTAATCATAAATTTACATAGAGCAATGTTGTTTGATTCATTCTGTTATTTTTTTCCCTTCCCCCCACCCCTCCCACCCCTCTTTACCCTCTATACAGTAGTTCCTTCCTCTATACTTGCCCCCCTCCCTAACCCTAACTCTAACCCTTCCCTCCCCCCCATTATGTGTCAACCTCCACTTATTAGCGATATCATTCGTCCTTTGGCTTTTTGAGATTGGCTTATCTCACTTAGCATGATATTCTCCAATTTCATCCATTTGCCTGCAAATGTCATAATTTTATCATTCTTTATGGCTGAGTAATATTCCATAGTATATATATACCACAGTTTCTTTATCCACTCATCAATTGAAGGGCATCTAGGTTGGTTCCACAGTCTGGCTATTGTGAATTGAGCAGCTATGAACATTGATGTGGCTGTATTTCTGTAGTATGCAGATTTTAAGTCCTTTGGGTATAGGCCAAGGAGTGGGATAGCTGGGTCAAATGGTGGTTCCATTCCAAGTTTTCTAAGGAATCTCCACACTGCTTTCCATAGCGGCTGCACTAATTTGCAGCCCCACCAGCAGTGTATGAGTGTACCTTTCTCCCCACATCCTCGCCAACACCTGTTGTTGCTCGTATTCTTGATAATCGCCATTCTAATTGGGGTGAGATGGAACCTTAGGGTGGTTTTGATTTGCATTTCTCTTATTACTAGAGATGTTGAACATTTTTCCATATGTTTGTTGATTGCTTGTAGATCTTCTTCTGTGAAGTGTCTATTCATTTCCTTAGCCCATTTGTTGACTGGACTGTTTGAATTCTTGGAGTAGAGTTTTTTGAGTTCTTTATAGATTCTGGAGATTAGTGCTCTATCTGAAGTATGATTGGCAAAGATATTCTCCCACTCTGTAGGCTCTTTCTTCGCATTGCTGATAGTTTCCTTTGCTGAGAGAAAGCTTTTTAGTTTGAATCTATCCCAGTGGTTGATTCTAGCTTTTATTTGTTCTTCTTTTTCTAAGGCTTTGAGCTGAAGTGTTAGGTTGTTTATTTGTTGAGTTTTACTTCTTTTATTAAATGCGCTCCATGAAATAAATTTCCCTCTAAGTACTGCTTTCATAGTGTCCCAGAGGTTTTGATATGATGTTTCTTTGTTCTCATTTACCTCTAAGAATTTTTTAATTTCCTTCTTAATATCTTCTGTTATCCATTCATCATATAATAGCATATTGTTTAACCTCCAGATGTTGGAATAGTTTCTGTGTTTTACTCTTTCATTTATTTCTAACTTCAATCCATTATGATCTGATAGAATACATGCTAGTGTCTCTATCTTCTTGTATTTGCTAACATTAGCTTTGTGGCATAATATATGGTCTATTTTAGAGAAGGATCCATGTGCTGCTGAGAAGAAAGTGTATTCACTCTTGGTTGGATGGAATATTCTATAAATGTCCGTTAAGTCTAAATTATTGATTGTGTTGTTGAGATCTATGGTTTCTTTGCTCAATTTTTGTCTGGAAGATCTGTCCAGTGGTGAGAGCGGCGTGTTAAAATCACCTAGTATTATTGTGTTGTGGTCTATTTGGTTTCTGAAATTGAGAAGGATTTGTTTGACATACATAGATGAGCCACTGTTTGGGGCATAGATGTTTATGATTGTTATATCTTGCTGATTTATGCTTCCCTTAAGCAGTATGAAATAACCTTCTTTATCCCTTCTGACTAACTTTGGCTTGAAGTCCACATTATCGGAAATGAGGATGGATACTCCAGCTTTTTTGCTGAGTCCATGTGCATGGTATGTTTTTCCCCATCCTTTCACCTTTAATCTATGGGTATCTTTTTCTATGAGGTGAGTCTCTTGCAGGCAACATATTGTTGGATCTTTCTTTTTAATCCAGTCTGCCAGTCTATGTCTTTTGATTGATGAATTCAGGCCATTAACGTTCAGGGTTATTATAGAGAAATGATTTGGTTTCCCGGTCATTTGGTTCATTTTTAAAATTTTGTTTATTTATTTGTTTGACACAACTTGTTTCCTCCTTTATTTGACAATTCCTTTAGGATAATTCCTCCCTTTGCTGATTTGCTTCTTTGTTTTTCATCTCTTCCTCATGGAATATTTTGTTGAGAATGTTCTGTAATGCTGGCTTTCTTTTTGTAAATTCTTTTAGCTTTTGTTTATCATGGAAGGATTTTATTTCATCGTCAAATTTGAAGGTAAGTTTTGCTGGGTATAAGATTCTTGGTTGGCATCCATTTTCTTTCAGGGCTTGAAAAATGTTGTTCCAGGACCTTCTAGCTTTTAGGGTCTGGATTGAAAAATCTGCTGATATGCGTATTGGTTTCCCCCTGAATGTAATTTGGTTCTTTTCTCTCACAGCCTTTAAAATTCTGTCTTTATTTTGTATGTTAGGTATTTTCATTATAATGTGCCTTGGTGTGGGTCTGTTGTAATTTTGTGTATTTGGAGTCCTGTAAGCCTCTTGAACTTGATTTTCCATTTCATTCTTCAGATTTGGGAAATTTTCTGATATTATTTCATTGAATAGGTTGTTCATTCCTTTGACTTGTTTCTCTAGGCCTTCCTCAATCCCAATAATTCTTAAATTTGGCCTTTTCATGATATCCCATAGTTCTTGTAGATTCTGTTCATGATTTCTTACCATCTTCTCTGTTTGTTCAGCTTTGTTTTCAAGGTTAAATATTTTGTCTTCAATGTCTGAGGTTCTGTCTTCCAGGTGTTCTATCCTATTGGATATGCTTTCTATGGAGTTCTTAATTTGGTTTATTGTTTCCTTCATGTCAAGGATTTCTGTTTGGTTTTTTTTCAATATCTCTAACTCTTTATTGAAATGATCTTTTGCTTCCTGTATTTGCTCTTTTAACTGTCGATTGGTGCGATCAATCAATGCTTGCATTTGCTCTTTCATCTCATCATTCAATGCTTGCATTTGCTCTTTCATCTCCTCGTTTGCTTCTCTGATCATTTTAATTATGTACATTCTGAACTCCTTTTCTGTCATTTCTTCTACCATGCTGTCATTGGGTTTTATTGATGTAACATCTAGATTTGTTTGCAGCATTTTCTTTCCTTGTTTTCTCATGTTGTTCAGATATCAGTGGACCGCTGAGATATTGCAGATTTCCTCTGTTGATTTACAATGACCCTGAAGATTTCTATATATATCCCCTCTTAGCCTTCAGTAGGCTGAAGTCTTGGAGGAGGTTGATAATGCGGTGCTCCACAAGGAAGCTGCCTCTCTAGGAGTGGTGGCCTTCAGGTGGGGTATATTCCCTGTTAGTGGGCAGAGGTGCCTCCACTTGTTGACCAATGGTCATCCAAAGGGGACCTAGGCTGTGGGCTGAGGCAAGGCCTGTTTGGGCCTGAGCCTCTGGTTTTACCGTCCTTGTGGGAAACCTCACCCAGCAGGGAAGACTCACCCGGTGGGGAGGTCTCGCTGGTCAGTTTCCTCCTAGAGGTTCCCCTCAATTTACATCTACTGCCTGGGCTGGGCTGCCTTCCTCTGCAAAGTTTCCAGGGGCCCGGCCCTACCTCCTGGGCCTGGGAGCCTCACCCTTCGCAGATGAATCTCCTTAGGCTGCCCCTCCTCAGAGAATTTGCCCATAGGCCTGGAACCTTCGCTCCGCCCTAAGCCTGTCTCTGTGCGGCTCTTCCACCCAGAAGCCTCCTAGATCCTGGGACCCTGTTCTGCACCTAATCGCCTGGCTGCGTGGCCCCTCCTCTGAGCAGCCACCTGTGGCCCCGAACAATCGCTCTGAGTCCCAGAGACCCGCCACAGGCCTCTTCCTCCAGACAGCTGCCCAGTATGCCGGTGCGGTCACTAGGAGTCCAAGAAACTCACTTCGTGCCTCCTCCTCCCACCAACCACCCGTAGCCCGGGGCAATCAATCACTCCGATTCGAAGTGACCCTGCCCGTTCCTCCTCCTTCTCCAGATAACCCCCCGGGTGTTCAGGAGCAGTCCCTCTGAGTGGCTCTGAATCCACGTGACCCGCTGCACGGGTCCTCTGGGCCACCGCCTGGAGCTCTGGTGTGGTCCCTCAAGACCAAGCGTCCCACCACGCTTCTCCTCCAGGCAGCCCCCCTGTGTTCAGGAGCTGTCACTTTAAGACCAAATAACTCACCACTCGCCTTCTCCTCTGAGCAGCCGCCTGGAGCGCTAATGCAGTCACTGCGAGTCCAAAGGACCCGCCGCGCTCCTTCTCCTCCTTCTCCTACTCCTCCGGGCAGGCCCCGGGGTTCAGAAGTGGTCAGGGTCCAAACAGCTCGCCACGCAGCCCCTTCTCTGGCAACCGCCTGTAGTTCCCGTATAGTCGCCCGAATCCAAGCGGCTGCTCCTCTTCCTCCTCGTCCTCAGGGCAGGCCCCGGGGTTCAGAAGCGTCGTTCTGATTCCAAACAGCTCGCCGCGCGGCTTCTCCTCTGGCAACCGCCTGCAGCTCTGGCGCAGTCTCTCCGAATCCAAGTGGCCACGCTCCTCTCCTCCTCCTCAGGGCAGGCCCTGGTGTCCTGAGTCCACACAGTTCTCCCCGCCTCTCCTCCCCCGGGCAGCCGCCGGAGCCCCAGTGGCTGCTCCGAGTCCCAGCGCTGTGCCGCCGGCCTCCTCTATGGCGCTCCAGCGGGGGGAGGGGCGTCTCGCCGGCAGTTCTACTTCACAAAGTTTCCTGCGTTCCGGGACCCCCGTCCCATCCGGGATGCCCCCCCAGGGGGTGAGAGTCACCCGGCTACTTTGAGTTGGTCCCAAGCGTCTCAATATCTCCTCTCTTGAATCCTGAGTTCTGGAGCAACACGTAATGCAGCCACCCTCTAGGCCGCCATCTTGAAAACCTCTTAGAGTAGTTTTAATTTGCATTTCTCTAGTTGCTAGAGATGTTGAACATTTGTTTTTTTATATATTTCTTGATAGATTGGAAACTCTTAAATAGTTCAATAAGATGGCCTTTAACTTCCTTTTTCACTCTGTTCTCAACCTTTTCCCTACTTTAACAATGATGATAATCTCCATAGGTCATAGAACATCCTGGGTGGGGACAGAAACCCAGTGGGAAAAATTCTTTCCTCCCAAGTATCCCTTGGGAAATCAGGACTATTTAGAGTAATACTAGTGAAATCATTATGAAATACTGAATACTACAAGGAATTTCATGTTTAGGAGATACACTAAACCACAGGATATTGAATAATTTAGGTCCATTCTTGTACTTTCTTCAATTGCTTTTCTGCATAATGATATAAATTACCTTTGAAAGAAATGAAGAAGACACATTGAAATGTGTAACGTAGCATAACTAGAGCCCCAGGCTAGAGAAAAAGAGGGAAGGGAATAAAAAACAGTTGAAGAATTTAATTGTCAAGAACTTTCTAAAACTTGTGAAAGACACAGATGAACAAGAATCCATAAAACCTAGTGAATAAATAAGAAAACCACACCTAAACTAATCATGGTAAATTGCTAAGAATCAAAGATAAAAATAAAAACATGTTAAAAGCAGGTACAGGCAATAAAATAAATAAAATAAAATAGAGAAAGAAAATAAAATAAAGAAAGAAATAAAATGATTTCTTCAAAGTATATAATTAAACCAGAGGCCAATAAAATGCTGAAATTAAAGTATTGCCAAATTAGAGATCAACTATCAACTCCTACTGAAAGTATCTTTCAAAGGCAAAGGAAAAAAATTTTGTTTCTAAATGAAGAAAGTAAAATAATTCTCCGACAATTGATCAATACAAAATAAATACTAAAATGAGCTTTTCAAAAAGGAGGAAACAGAAAAAGAATAAAGACTGGCAGAAAAGGTGGGTTAAATATATGTGAACACTAACTTTACAGACATTATTAGGAACTTATTGAACTGTAGACAGTGGTACAGCCATCCCAGCAATTTGGGAGGCTGAGGCAGGAAGATCACAGGTTTGGGGCCAACCTGAGCAACTTAGTGAGTCCTTGACTCAAGACAAAAAATACAATTTACTTAACTCGTGCAATACTGAGTATTGCAAAAGAAAAAAGAGTAATTTATTCAGGGAATATATATACATATACATATATTGAATATATATATATTCAATCTTCAAAAATATTTTGAACAGAGTTTACAGGATTAAGAGAAAACGTTTTGTTATTTTTGAAAAATATGATGGCAATGGTTTGAGATACCTATGTTGCAAATATACTGTTGACCACTGTGAAACATAGCAAAGCAGAGCACTTGGAGTTATGTAGAATGGTGTGATTATATTTGAAAATCATCACAAAGAGATACAATGTTTGTACCAACATTGCATTCAAATATGAAAGATATCTTCATATTATTAACAGTAATTATAACTGATAGTTATAGAAAACTCTTCATCCAAGGATCATAATATACATAAAGAGTTTAACCATTCTGATAGAGAACATGATACTCATCAATTTAATTCACATGTATATCTTTCAGATGATATCTCTACAGCAACTTCTGATTAAAATGTCAACTATTGAAACATGCCTTATTTTAAAATGGCAACTTTAGTGGGTAGGCACATGTACTTGTTTGAGGTCACAATCAGTGGATAGCAAAATTAGGATTATGACCCAGAACTCCACATACTTTAGTATGTGGTAGGAGATTTGTTTATTAGCATATTACTTAGTCTGTTAAAAATAATCCTATTTCAGGACAGGAAAAATCTTCCCCCTTGAATATCATTAATAATATTTACTCATGGCCTAGGTATGACCTTATATTAGCCCTATTATAACAAGGCTCTTGTAATCAAGAGATAAAGAAAATCCACTCAAAGCAAATTCTTGTAAAACACAAGATTTCTTTGTCAATCTCAGAGTGACAATTTTCTCTACAAATAGCGCCTTATTGGTTTGGCATTTTTAAATTGTGGTAATGCAAAGAGCAAAAACAAACTAAACTTCAGGTTGTATGCCTTTGACTTCTTATAACAAATGCCACTATCTAACAATCTTATTCTTTGCTCCAAAATTCCAAAATCAGTCAACCTATTAAAAAAATTAGCTACATCTACAAGCAGTCCAGCATCATAAAATCATGCCTCTAATGCCTGTGGCGATTAGATTATGGAGCTTATATACAGTCACTGCTTTTCTTCCTAGGATCAGAGGGATTTTCACTTAAATTCATTACAGAGAAGATGGCCTGAGCCACATTTCAACAACAGGTGCTATAATTATGAATGTTATTTGTGACAATTTGTTAATTATAGATATAATAAAATTTGACTGGATATAAATAGTATACCTTTTTTAGTTATTTTATTGGTTCTTTTCAGTTACATGTAATGGGACCCATTTTGACATAATTAAAAACACATGGAATATAATGTGTTCTAATTCTGATCCCACTGCAATACTTCCATTTTGTCTCCCCTCCTCCCTTCCCCTGTTCCCCTCCCTCTACTCCACTGATTTTTTTGCTATTTACTTATTTTTTTAAGTAGCGTCTTATGGATGCACATGATAATGACATTCACTGTGGTATATTCATATATGTACATAGGAAGTTAAGGTCAGATTCATTCCACTGACTTTCCCAGCCCCATCCCTTCACCCTTCCCTTCATTACCCTTTACCTACTCCACTGGTCTTTCTTATATTCATTTTTTAAAAATCCACACACCTCCTAATTTTGAATTAGTTTCCCATATATGAGAAAACATTATACTTTTGACATTTTGGGATCGATTTATTTCGCTTAGCACAATAGTCTCCAGTTCCATCTATTTATGGCAAATGCCATCAAGTTATTCTTTTTTATAACTGAATAATACTCTATTGTGTATACAAACCACATTTTCTTTATCCATTTATCTGTTGAAGAGCACCTAAGTTTGGTTCCATAGTTTGGCTATTGTGAATTGTGCTACTATTAACATTGATGTGGCTGTATCACTGTACTGTGTTTAAATCCTTTGGATATATACTGAGGAACAGGAACTGGGTTATATGGTTGTTCCTCTCCTAGTTTTTTGAGGAATCTGCACACTGCTTTCCAGATTGGTTGCACTAATTTGCAGTTCCATCAACAATGTATGAAATGTACCCTTTTCCCCACAACCTCAAATTTGGGTTTCACAGGTTTATAATAATTGTTTTAAATTGTAGTGTAACTAAAATTAGGTCAGGAATAATAATCATCAATAAGTAGTTAATGTTTTGGGGTTTATAATATGTGAGAGGCCCAGATTTAAACTGTTACTTTATACCATTTATTCTCACAATAATCCTATGCAGTACTTGCTCTCATCATCTACATTTCATAGAAGTCAAAACATAAATTCAAGAAGTGAAAAAACAAAGGACTTTCATGATATAAGCTACAGAGACAGGTTTCAGAGATAAGGTCTTTCATGCTTCACTGCGATGTAGTTCTCCATAATAAACCCAGCGCTCTCTGTCCATAATTAACATATGTATTTAACTAGAGCACTTATTCAAAAGTTGCATGGTTGAGCCATATAGTCTTTGGGGCTGCTATAATAAAGTAACAACAGAAATTTATTTCTCATAGTGCTGTGGGATGAGAGGTTCAATTTGAAGTTGCTATTAGAGAAACTGTCTGATGAAGGCCTGTTTCCTTGTTCAGAGAATAACATTTTCTCCCTGACTGCTCACATAATGAAAGGACAAAGCAGTTCTCTAGGATTATAAAATTTCAGAAGATTAAAAAAATTGATTATCACAAATTGACTTTTAGAGTGCAAGAAGTGACCAAATTTTACCAGAACACTATAATTTCTACCAAAATTTCAAAATTAAAGAGAAATGAAAAGGTATCTGAAAAAATACTCTCCTATTGTTTTCAATTGTAAAAAATACTTAGAATATAACACATGGTATATGTATGTGTGTGTACATGTGTGTGCATGTGTGTGTGTGTCACCAATCCTGGTAACACAACAGTAAACAAAATGAAGAGTGTTCTTACATGTATTTTTTTAAATTTTTATTTTATTTATATTTTTCATTGTAAACAAATGGGATACATGTTGTTTCTCTATTTGTACATGGAGTCAAGGCATACCATTTGTGTAATCATAAATTTACATAGGGTAATGTTGTTTGATTCATTCTGTTATTTTTTTTCCTTTCCCCCCACCCCTCTTTTCCCTCTATACAGTCCTTTCTTCCTCCATTCTTACTACCCTCCTTAACCCTAACCCTAAACCTAACCCTAACCCTAACGCTAACCCCTCCCACCCTCCATTGTATGTCCTCATCCGCTTAGCAGCGAGATCATTCGTCCTTTAGTTTTTTGAGATTGGCTTATCTCACTTAGCATGATATTCTCCAATTTCATTCATTTGCCTGCAAATGCCATAATTTTATCATTCTTCATGGCAGAGATATTCCATTGTATATACATGCCACAGTTTCTTTATCCATTCATCAATTGAAGGACATCTAGGTTGGTTCCACAATCTGGCTATGGTGAACTGAGCAGCAATGAAAATTGTTGTGGCTTGTATCTCTGTAGTATACTGATTTTAAGTTTACATGTATAAAGGTTGTATTTTAGTAGAAAGAAATGACAATACATAAACTAATGCAGCAAAAATTTAATAAATAAATGACAAGAGATGGTTATGAATGCTATGAAAATCAGAAGGTGTGGTTATTGGGAAGCATGTGAATGGAGAAACTATGTAAAGGAAGCCATGCAGAATCTTGTAGAAGAGGCTGGAAAGTGGTGGAAATCACATGTGTAAGGACCAAAGGGTGGGAGCTTGCAGAGAATGTTCAAGGAACATTCTGTGGCCAGTTTTGTAGAAATAGCATTGAAATAGAGGTTTGTGAGGTAATTAAGGTCTCAGAATTAAGATTGGGGCAGATTATACAGGATCATTTTTCAGTACTCAGAGTATCCAACTACTGGACTTTTCTTTTTCAGGTATGGGTGTTATTTCTCAGACTATCTTGATTACAGGCCAATGTCTTAGTCTGTTAGTACTTTTGTTATTTTGCACGGGGTCCCAAATGTAATGGAAAATATTCTGTGACTGCTTTGTTGGTTATTTAAAAAGAAAACGTACTTAGATATTTACACAAATGAAAGGAAAACAAGGCTAAATTAAGAGGTCTTCATAGTCACAATTTAGAAAGACGTTAGTACATCATTGTATATAAACAACTAAAACAATAAAAGACGTGTAAATCAAGCATTTACATTCTTCATTTAAAAGGGAAACTACCATTTATTTTGGAATATTCAGGTGTTCTTATATCTAAAACATAAAAGGTTTCTTCAAGGAAAGTGGAATGAAAGAGAAATGGCCCCACACATTTGTGTGACCACAACACTAAGTCCAGCATAGACTTCATTATAAAATGTTGTGATGGTTTATTCATGGCTATAATATCCACTGGACTTTATTCATCTCTCAAAGTTCTACATACTGTGGTGATTAACACATTATAAATGTTCAATGAATGTCAAATAATTCATTGAGTGCACTAATACTGAACAAGTAATAAGTACAAGTAATAAGATATCTCTTTGTATTGCACAGTATTTAATTCCATGGAAATAAACTATGAAAATAAAAAATAATAACTATAATTTTAAAAGAGAAGCCATTGTTCACAATACAGCTTTTTTTCTATTGTGATTCTAATAAACTAGCTGTTACTGTAAACATGCAAATAAACTGGAGAAAAAAAGTTTATCAAGAGAAAGTGTAATGATTTATGAAATGAAATGTTTCTGATACAAATAAAAATATATAATTTTCCAGGATAATATTAAATCTGAATGTTACATTGTAGAGAAAGAAATTTTAAGAGATTATTCTTTACTAGTTTTCAATCCATAAATTATCTGATCTCTATTGTACTAGTTATTGTGCCTTAGACAGAAAGTTCAGATATAACAGTTGATTTTAGAAATATATATTCAATAATTCAAGCTTTCAATTATTTCTCTTCATGTTCAAAAGTGTTTACAAATCTCTTTTCATTTTTCTTCCACTCAAAAAGAGGAATACTCTGATATTTAAAAGAATAAATCAGAAACTATGAAATATAAGACACCATCAATCCAACTGTAATTTAACTAAGCACTGTTTATGGGAACAGTGCTTGGGAAAGCTGATCGTTCCATCAAATAAAAAAGGCTAAAAAAAACCTTGTCTCACAATTTATTTTGGTGAGATGTTATAGTGTGAATGAATCTTTCATTCACACGTGATTCACTTTCATGGGGCCCAGAAGGGACCAGGAGACCACCTTAGAATCTCTTCACTCCTACAGGTGATAGAAACAAATCTAGGTTGCATTACTACTAAGTATGCCTCTTACTGATTTTTATGTTGATTGTTTTCTATAATTGTAAATATATGAAAAGGAATGATAAAGGAAGATGCAATTTCCAAGCATCTAAATAGAAAGTGCAAAAATTTCATTTAGATAAAATCAACATGGAAAAACTCTAATGGTATTCTAAAATATAACTGGGAGTAAAAAATGAAAAGTTACCCGTGAAAGTAGTTAGCGTGAACTACCACATGATGGTACCAATTAACAGAAGCAGGACACATAAAAGATCAGATTTGGTTGGAAGATGTTACCTCGAATATACTAAAATAACATCACTGGCAGATCATATAATTGGATATACCTATCAGAGAAAAGATCTTGAAGAATTGAGTTCATAAAGAGAATTATGTGAATCATTTCCACTGATGTGACAGTTGAATTATGTAAGAATTATTTGACCCTCATTTCCTTCACACTTTAATTTTTTTTAATTTATTGTTTATATTGGCTCAGTTTTTGATCAACCCCTTTTGTTCTCACCGTTTATTTTCTCCTTTCACTATTGAAATGGCTCTCTTGAAGAACACCAATAAAGTGTCAAAAGACAAATTTAATAACACTTTCCTTTGCCATTTCTGCATGATCCCATTGTATTTGTTACTTAGAAAATGTCACCTCTTGAATATCAAGACAGGATACTATCTCAATTCTTCTGCCTGTTTCCACCAATGTTTATCTTCCACAGGTTCTCACTACTTTTCTCAAACCTGAAATATAGATAGATGGTCTCCAAATAATCTTTCATTTTATTTCCATGTACTCTCTGTTCTAACTTCAAGCAATATCATGGCTTTTTTTATATTTTATTTATTTTGATTCATTGTACACAAGTGGGGTACAACTGTTGTTTCTCTGGTGTACATGAAATACAGTCATACCATTTGTGTAATCATACATGTACATAGGGTAATGATGTTTGTCTCATTCTGTTATCTTTCCTTCCCCCCACACCTCCCATCCCTTTTTCCTCTATACAATCCATCCTTCCTCCATTCTTACCCCCCTCCCACCTCTCATTATGTATCATCAGAGAGATCATTTGGCCTTTCATTTTTTTGGGATTGACTTATCTCACTTAGAATGATATTCTCCAACTACATCCATTTATCTGCAAATGCCATAATTTTATTCTTCTTTATGGCTGGGTAATATTCCATTGTGTATATATACACCACAGTTTCTTTATCCATTCATCAATTGAAGGGTATCTAGGTTGGTTCCACAATCTAGCTAGTGTGAATTGAGCAGCTATGACCATTAATGTGGCTGCATTACTGTAGTATGCTGATTTTAAGTCCTTTGGGTACAGGCCAAGAAGTTGGATAGCTGGGCCAAATAGTGGTTCCATTCCAAGTTTTCTAAGGAATTTCCACACTGCTTTCCAGAGTGGCTGAACTAATTTGCAACCCCACCTGCAACGTATGAGTGTACTTTTTTCCTCACATCCTTGCCAACACCTATTGTTGTTTGTGTTCTTGATAATCACCATTCATTCTAATTGGGGTGAGATGGAATCTTAGGGTAGTTCTGATTTGCATTTCTCTTATTAGTAGAGATGTTGAATGCTCATAAATCTAATGTATTTTTATTCATAAGTGATGAATCCTCTGAAAGAGAATTTAGGAAAACTAACCCATTCACAATAGTCTCAAAAAAATAAAATAAAATAAAATACTTGGGAATCAGTCTAACAAAAGGGGTGAAAGACCTCTACAATGAGAACTACAGAACACTAAAGAAAGAAATTAAAGAAAACCTTAGAATATGGAATGGTCTCCCATGTTCATGGATAGGCAGAATTAATATTGTCAAAATGGCTATACTACCAAAAGTGATATACAAATTCAATGCAATTCCAATTTAAATCCCAATGATGTACCTCATAGAAATAGAGCAAGCAATCATGAAATTTATTTGGAAGAATAAGAGACCCAGAATAGCTAAAGCAATCTTTAGCAGGAAGAGTGAAGTAGGGGGCATCATAATACCAGACCTTCAACTATACTACAGAGCAATAGTAACAAAAGCAGTATGGTATTGGCACCAAAATAGACAGATAGATCAAGGATACAGAATAGAAGACATAGAGTCAAATCCACATAAATACAATTTTCTCATACTAGACAAACGTTCCAAAAACTTACAATGGAGAAAAGATAGCCCTTCAACAAATGGTGCTGGGAAAACTGGAAATCCATACGCAGCAAAATGAAACTAAACCCCTATCTCTCAGCCTGCACAAAACTCAACTTGAATGGGATCAAGGACCTCAAAATTAGACCAGAGACCCTGCACCTTATATAAGAAAAGGTAGGTTCAAATCTTTGTCTTGTTGGCTTAGGACCAGACCTCCTTAACATGACTCCCATAGTACAAGAAATAAAAGCAAGAATCAATAACTGGGATAGATTCAATCTAAAAAACTTTTTCTCAGCAAAGGAAACTATCAGCAATGTGAAGAGAGAGCCTACAGAGTGGGAGAAAATCTGTAATCACACATACTTCAGATAGAGCACTAATCTCCAGAATCTATAAAGAACTCAAAAAACTTTACACCAAGAATACAAATAACCCAATCAACAATGGGCTAAGGAAATGAGCAGACACTTCACAGAAGATCTACAAACAATCAACAGAAATATCATGACTTTTTGATTTACTGTAGACCAAGTCCAAATTTGTATTTTCTTAGTTCAGTTTTCAAAATAAACTATTATAATTTCCTCCTATCTGCTCCAGAATCATACCTTGTGCATTGGAGAGTCCTCCGAAGAAACAGAACCAATAGGATGGTTAGACATATATATATATATATATATATATATATAGAGAGAGAGAGAGAGAGAGAGAGAGAGAGAGAGAGAGAGATAATGAGACATTGGTGTCCCACAATCATGAATGCTGAAAATTTCCACTCTGTCAACTGCAAGCTAGAGACACAGAAATTTTGGTGGCATCAAAGTCCTGAGAAACAGCTGATGATGTAAATTCTAGTGGAAAGCTAGGGACCTGAAATCCAGGAGCTTGGAGGAAAGAAGACTTAGCCTTCCTTCACCTCTTCACTTTCATCTTACCCTGAAAACAGTGGATGATCTGTTTCTGCGATCAGAGGGATGTCTGCTTTGCTCAGTCCACCAATGAAAAATCTTAAATCTCTTCTGGAATCACCTTCACATACACACACAGAAATTATCTTTTTAACCAGCTAAGATGACACACACAACTCACCATACCATATATAGTTGTTTTTTGTTTTTTGTTTTTTTTTTTTTTCTTTTTTCTCTGTGTCTTGGATTATATACCATATTCAGGCCAGAATGCCTGCATCATCAACTATTAACATGTACAAAATGTATTCCTGCTTCAGGTTGAGCATTAAAATTACTTCCTTTAAAAGATCTTCTTGAATCATCTACATTAGTGTCATTGTGTGAATATTATATATCCATAGCCATTTTTACATTTTTAATCTAAATTAGTGATGAAAATCCATACTGTAATAGGTTTGTTAATTTCTCTGAAGTTCTGTAAATGTTTCTGCTATATATTTTGCAATTTTAGAAATACAAAACCACAATAACTTTCTCATGAATTTTCATCCTAGGTTTATTTAGTGAAATAATGCCATTTGTCACCTCCTGACTTTTATTAAAAGTGTCTTGTATGTTGGGGGTAATTTTCACAAGCAGTACATATTTAGAATTTTCAAATCAATTCTGACAAACTTTGTCTTTTAATAAGGATATTTGTTCCTTTCACAATATGATTGTTAATAAGTTTGAATTTTTTTTCTTGCACCTTGTTATGTCTATTTAAATTGTATTTTACTATGATTTGCTCTGTTATTGTTTATTTTGAATTGAGGCATTTGCCTATCTTGTCGTTCCCATTTTTTTTTCCTTTTTCTAGAATGGGTGTTATTAATTCTATGGTTATTTATTTAAAATTTACTCCTACAATTTTGATGCATATGCTTACTTCATAGAAAGGTTATGTGTGTTTTACAAATAGTCTGAAGTTCATACCTGTTTAGTTTAATCTCTTAACCAAAATAGAAGAAATTTGGAGCATTGCATATTGCATTTTAAGTTATTATATATTTGATTCTATTTTACTCCATGCCCTGTAAAGTAGATAATATTATGGTTTTCATTATTAGCATCTAGTGTTGACATTCACCTCTGTTATCCACACTTCAGCTCTTGCATCTTTTCTGGGTTATGTCTTGCATAACAGTTCTTCCTTCTGTACTACATAGTCTTCTTCCAGATGCAAGCCTTTTAGAAATTTCCTCTGTGAAGGGCTGCTGCAGGTAAACTCCTTTGTTTTAACAGAAAAGTCTTTATTTCACATACTTTACAGAACTATAGCTCACCTGTGTTTAAATTTCTACCTTGGCATACATTTAGTCTCAAAACTTTAAACATATTTTCCCTTGTGTTCTGACTGCATGGTATAACATCTGTGGTCATGCTGTAGATAGCCTGCACATTCCCAACTCTGAATGATTCTAATAGTTTTTTGAATTCTATGTTCTCTTAACAATGTTTCTGGCTGTGAATTTATATTTATTCAACCTACTTAGATTTCATAAGAAGATTCATGCCCTCTAAGGTCTAGAAAACTCTTAGTCATTATTACATTTTAAATATTACCTTTTTCCAATTAAAGCTATTATTTTATTCTGAAACTCTAATTAGAGCCCTTTGGACTATATTCTATCTACTATGAATCTCATTCTCCTTATGCTTTCCCTTCATATTTTATCTCTCTATATAACCTTAGCAATTTATTCAGTTTACTTAATCTCTCTTCATAGCTAATCTTCTGTTAAAAGATTCACTGAGGATTTTTAAAAATTTCAGTTATTATATTTTTGTTGCTTTTTCTTCTTTTCAAATCTCTTTGGTCTTTTGAATATAGCCTATTACTTCTTTCTAGTATTTCCTATTTTGCTTTTAGTTAATCAGATTTTTTTTATTTGCATTCTTTACTTTTAATTCTATTATTTGAAATTCTTGAAAGTCTCCTTCCTCTGTGTGTTGTCTTTCTATCCCTTGCATGATTTAGGTCTTAATGTGTTTTGAAACTTGAATTTGGAGCTCACATTTAGCAGTGATCTCTTTGTGCATGTCTTATGGGGCTGGGAGAACTCCTTCCCCAGGACAATATCAGCATTTGCTTGCTCCATATGGAAAACACACAGTGGGTCTCCCAAAGCCTCAGGCTCTATAAATAACTTGGCTGACAGTTTGCCAGACAACTTGGGTGGTATAAATTTGTGTGACAAATTCATGTAGAGAAGATCTGTTGTTCTGAATTTTTAAAGGAGATGCTTTTTTAATATAGCTTTCAAGAAAAACAAAAACATTTCCTTGACATCATTGTGCTTGTGGGAGGAATTTCATTGATTTATGCAAACTTTTGATTGTCTTTAAAATATGGAAAATATGTTGATTCTAACTCTCTATACTCAAAAGTTTGAAGCTTTTCTCTATCCCCCAGGCTAGCAAATAAAATACCAACAAAATTACTTGGTTCTCACAAACAACAAAATGCTGCCAGAATAAATAATTCAACATTGCTAGCCACCATATTATTTTTTAAGAGTCTCTTTTTGTTGATTGAGAGAATTTTGGTTAGTTTATTGTATACAAATAAGTGCATTTAAGATAATGTTTGTTACTCCAACATATAGGTATAGGCAAGAACTTCCTCAATGTGACTCCTATAGTTCAGGAAATACTACCAAGAATCGACAAATGGGATAATATCAAATTAAAAGACTTCTGAACTGCACGGAAAACAATGAACAACATGAAGAGAACACCTACAGAAGAGGAGAAAATCTTAGCCAACTCCTGATTTGACAGAGATTAACATCCAGAATATACAGAGAAGTGAAGAAACTCAACACCAAAAATAAATAAATAAATAAAAAGAATCCCAAATAACCCACTCAATAATGGGAAATGAATTAAACAGATATTTCACAATGAAATACAAATAGCCAGCAATTACATGAAAAAATATTTAGCATCTTTAGTTATCAGAGAAATTCAAAATTACAATGAGATTCCATTTCATTACAGTCAGAATAGCAATCATTGAGAATAAAAATAGCAATAAATACTGGTGAGGATGCAGAGGGAAAAGTAACCCTTATACACAGCTCGTAGGAATGCAAATTAGTACAGCCACTATGGAAATCCATATGGAGTTTTCACTAAAAGAAAAAAAAAAAAGGAACTAACAAATGATCCACGTGTACCACTGTTCAGTATTATCAAAAAAATTAAAAACAACATACTTTAGTGATACGGGCATCCCCATGTTTATAGCAGCACAATTCACAATATTTAAGTTATAAGACCACAATAGTTATCTATAAGAAGATGAATGATAAAAGAAACATAATACACATAAGATATAACACATGTATTGAAGCATAAAGAATGAAATTATGTCATTTTCAGGAAAATGGATGTAGAGCATTATGTAAGTTATGCAGACTCAGAAATTCAAGTGTTCTTGAATGTTTTCTCTCATTTGTGGAAGATAGAAGGAAAAAAAAAAATAACAATGGGGATCTTGTAAAAATAGAAGGAAGACCATTTAGGTCCATTAAGGAGGTGATAGGAAGGGAGGAGGGAAAGTCAAAGGATGGTACCAGAGAGTGAAATTAAAATTATATTAAGTGCGTATGTACAAACATACCACAATGCAACCCACTGTTTTATATAATTAGTAGGCACCAATGAAAAAAATTTAAAAATGGTATTTGTTACATTCACTACAAGTCTGTAACAAGGGATTTTTTATATAGTCAATCTTTCATACCATTAGCAATTAAAACCAGTTTGTTACTTTTTAACTAAAAACAAAACAAAAAACCAAAACACTAGTTCATTTAAATACAAACCACAACTTACCTTGAACATACCTTGGAAAGAGTTCTTCCATTTAAACTGATGAATGTCTTAAAGACCTTTCTGATTTCTGTATATTCAATCATTTGCCAGCAGAATCATTCCTATGCTGGGTCCTCAATATATTTATTCTTCTAATTGTCTTTGAAATCAAGAATCCCAGTTAATACCAATGTCGAATTATCCAAGCAGCTAGAGTAGTAGAGAAAAACCTTTAAAACTCAATAAAAATGTGTTGGAAATATGGGGGGATATCAGTGTAGTCAGCAACCAATAATTCTCCCTAAGAAATAACAACTGCTACAGAAATTTCCTTCTCACTTAGAAAAACAAATGGAAACAGTTCAGTCCCTGGGCAAGCAGCAGAGCAAGACTGTGCCAATGACGTGAACCCCACAAGTGCTCCAGTTACTGCCTGGATGCATTTACAGACCGTTGTGGAGGGAGGAGAACCCAAATAAAGCCTCGTGGTCTCAAGGGAATTTGGTGAAAGTTAACTAGAGCCCTGGGGCAGAAGACCAAAGAGAAGAGAGTTGCACAGAGAAAGAGAATCTGCAAAACGGCAGAGGCACCTCCAGAGGCTTTCTGAATACTGATCTGTACAGATTTGAAGTAAAAAAAAAAAAAACTTCACAAAGCTCAAAATATGATCACTAAAAATTAGGAAGAGGTAGATTAAAGACTTTCTGGAGAAGACTTGGGAATCATTTGCTCTTCACCAGCCAGAGGGACCTCATAAATCTTGGGACAATGAATGGGTAGAAAACTCAGAAGCTAATGATCTCAGGATTAATCCTAAATTAACTGTAAGCTAAAGGCTGCTGTGGACCCTTAACAAAACTTTAGGGTAAGTTTCGTAGAATCGAAACCATCTCAGATCTTAACCTGTCAGAATAAAACTCAACTCTTTAAGAAATTCAAAAAAAACCTGCAACCAGCAGAGTATAATTTTTCATAATCGAAAAAATTATCACAGATGCAAAGAAAGAGAATAAGATGATTTATTATCTACAAATAATCACTAAATAGAAAACAGACTGAGAAATGATATAAGTAATGGAATTAGAAGACAAAAATCTTTAAAAATTTATTGGGAAAAATAATATATTTGATCATCAACAATGTTCATAAAATCATAAGTATGTCATTCATAATAATGGGAGAAAGGGAAAAGACCTAATGCAATTCTCAGAGATGAAAATTGCAATATCTATGAGATAATTACAGAGAGGGAATGAACAATGGGCACTGCCAAACAATAGGTCAATGAATTAAAAATACGGAAATTGAAAGTTTCCAAAATGAATCCAATCTCTAAAATTTTGATAAAATTTAGCAGTAAATTAATCTACGCATTTTAACATCTGTGCAGTCAGAGTTAGAGAAAGGGCAAACCAGGAAAAATATTCAAAGTAAAAATGCCTTAAAATTTCCAAAATTTGATGAAACTATCAACATATAGATCTGAGATTTCAGATTCTGGAAGCTCAATGGAACTTCAGACACATAAACCTGAAAGAAATATTAACAAAGCACAATATAAGGAGGTGTTACAAAATAGTGGTAAGAAACTTGATGTATAGGGGAAAAAAACGTAAGGATCACAATAGGTTTTCCATCATGAATTTTTGAACCATAAATGAGTGACATCTTTAAAATATTGCAGAAATACTGTCAACTTAGAATTCTATCATCAGAAGAGGTATCTTTCAAAGTAAGTGAAAAATAAGATTTCTGTGACTTCCATGCAACATTTTCTGTGACTTTCTGGTGTCACATTAGGGAATTTAGAGAAGTTGGATTAGTTAAGGAGGCCTGAGGACACCCTGTTAGGTTTCAGTGTTCTTCAGGGGCTGCTCCTAAGTTCTGAGCTGAGGCAGAACATTCTAAAGACTCTAGAAAGAGGTAAAATTTTCTCCAAGCTTTCCAAGAGAGCAAGAACAGTTTCCAAGTGCTCAAGTAGACTTAGAAAAATTGGGGATAGTTTTTGTGATCTAACAAGGCACTTCCTGCTCAGCCTAGAGTTATCTGGGCTCTCGAAGGACTTATAAATGTTACTAGAGGGTAAGTCACATGACTAGCTGGCTTGCTGAACTTCGATTTTTAGCAACATTGGTTCCCAGGTTCTGAGCTGAGATAGAGAATTCTGAGACCACTTGGCAGAGTTTGATTATTCCTCCAGTATTTTCATGAAACAAGAGCACTTCGTGTGCACTTTAATAACTTTAGAACATTATGCAATAACTCCGGCAGTCCAAAATTCCCTCTCTGGATCTTCTTGGTGGCAGAAAGCTGGGACTTTGAGGTAACTTCTATATTTTACTGAATGCTCAGGAAAAGTCCAGGGTGTTTTCCTTGTACCTCTAGTTTTGACAAAGGGGATTTTCAGAATCTGAGATGCAGTGGAAAATGCTGACCATGCACTGACAGAGGGAAACACTTTCTCCAGCCATTCCAGGAAGCCTAGAGAGGTGATTGGGTCTCCAGGTAAACTTAGAAAAAAAAATTCTGGTGACTCTAACAAGCCAGAATTCCTCCTTGTGCCTACCCTCACAATATGCATGGCTCCATGCCTCTGGAGGGAGCCTGGAATGTTTCAGGATTTTCAATCCACAACAGAGAACTGAGTTGGACAGTGGGAGGCCTAAAGCATCAACCTGGATGTTGACTTCGGGGTCCCCTTTCTTATAATGTCTTATAAGTCAATAGATCATTGCAGAAAGGAGAAACTATGCACTGTTATGACATCAACCACAAAAGGTATCCATAAGAAAGACAATCATAAAAACAATTATATATAAAAAGATAGCAACTTTTCAGATACATACAAGCTAAGAGAATTCACCTCCAGAAGACAATTCTACAGAAAAGTCAAAGGGAATTCTTCAGAGAGAAGAAAAGTTATTATGAATTGAAAATTAAGTTTAACACACAGGAATAGAGACTCCTAGAAATGGCAAACGTATGCATAAATTAAAAGATGTTTTTCCTGTTCATTAATCTTTAAGATACAATTGACTTCTAAAAGAAATAATAATAAGTTGCCATGAATTTTTTAGCGAATACATAGAGTTGAAATGCAGCATTACAGTAGCCTAAAGAATGAGAGGGAGGCAAGGGAGAATATGGTTTTAAGGCTCTTACAATCCACATTATTCGAAGGCAGGATCACATAGGACTAAAATGTATGCTATAAAGCCAGGAGCAGTTTTTCTAAAGTTTTAGAGTTCATCAGAGTAAACTGGAGGGCTTGTTGAACAGAAATCGTTTGTTCTCAATGCCAAAGTTTTTTTATTTTGTGGGTCTATACTGAAAGGTGTGAAAGGTGAAAATATGACTAGTCTAACCAGGTATCAGGTGGTTGATGTTGTTGACCCAAGGACTATATTTTGAGACCATTGCTTTAGAGAAATCACTTTTTAAAAAATCTCATAACTGATAATCTATTAGTGAGTATAAAAAGAAATCTTAAGCAAATTAACAGTAACAAAAGTGATTTTTCTTTTTTAATTGCTCTTTTTAGATATGCATGGTGGTAGAGTGTATTTTGATGTATTTTACATGAAGTATAACTTATTCTAATTAGGATCCCATTATAGCGGTTGTACATGATGTGGAGATCATTGTGGTGTATTCATATACCAACATAGGAAAGTTCTGTCTGATTCATTCCTCTGTCTTTCCTATTTCTATCCCCCCTCCTTCCCTTCACTCCCCTTTGTCTAATCCACTGAACTTTTTAAAAAATGTACTAAAACATCTGGCTAAACACTGCTAAAATTATGCTAATACAAAGGACAGATAAGGAAGTTAGAAAATAAATAAGAGTGGTATATTTCAAAACAGTCATATTTATATTCAAAATAAGTGAAAATGGCCCAAACATTTTGAAGTCACATAGTGTGAAATTTAGTAACAAAACAGCATGCAAGAAATAATGCTTTATGCTGTTTATAAGAAACAAAGATTTTAAAGGATGGAAAAAATAAATAATATAGAAGTTAATATAACAAATAGAGCAGAATTCAGGACAAAAAATAGAAAAATAATAAAGATAAGTATTTTAGAAAAAAGTCAATTCACTGAAAAAGGATGAAAATAAAAAGTAAAAACTTAGGTGACCTCAGAACACTGTATTTAGATTGAATGCTATCAGAATAGAAACCCAAAACACTGGATATAAACATTGTACTCTAGTTGATGACTTTTTTTCTTTCTTTTTTTTTTTTCTTATAGAATGCGAACTAACAAATTTGAAAATACTTGTGTGTATGTAAGAAAATAAGGATGTACAACATGTGTATACTATTTATTTTGATTATATATTATATTTCTCTGTGGTTTAATGAAAAAATATATAAATTATACAAAATGTCAAACAGGTTCCTAGCTAGCAAAGAGAAGTAGTAGATTTTTCAGATGAACTGGGTGATTACTGTACTGAAGACAGAGACACAGTATGGCCTTACCTTTATAAGAGAGGTAGATAGAGATAGATACACAGTTTAGCTAGAGATAGCAGAGATAGAGATGATAGAGATATACAGAGAGATACAGAAGTGTGTGCGTGTGTGTGTGTGTGTGAGAGAGAGAGAGAGAGAGAGAGAGAGAGAGAGAGAGAGAGAGAGAATTTCCTAGCTCTGTTCTCTGAGGAGTCTGAAAGCAGCAATAATCCAGTAGCAATAACCACACCGAGCCCACGGTTCACAGATTCTATACCACACCACAATAAGAGAAATAAGAATTCCTTGGGAATTCTAGGACTAGAGGAGATAAATGCAACATTAACCTGTAGCATTCTGTAATACAGAGAAAGTAAGGAAATACTGGGACGATGTTAGGTTGTAAAGTATACAGTAATTTATATTTTATTATTATTGCTTTAGAAAATAAGCAAACAGAAAACAAAAAATGAAAAGAAAAATAAAGAATAGGGTCAGATCAAAGAACAGCTGCAACTCACTGGAAAGAGTGCCCAATAACTAAATCTGGAATACTTTGAACAGTGAAATAAATAATGGGAGAACTGGATTATAAATCCCAAAACAAAATAAATGTCTATAGACTCTACTATAATATCAACAACAAAAAATTAAACTAAAAAAATAAATAACTAAGTGAATGTTAAATAAGAGAGACGGAACAAATAGTATGTACTAAATAAGTCCAAATCATAAACATGGAAGAAATGAAGGAGGTAACTTTGACTAGACAACTCAATAGTAACTGACACAGACAAGATTCATAGAAGAATTCTAAAACTTGTTACCAAAACACTAGGGAGAAATGTAATATTTTCATGGCCTCCATACATCTTTCCCCAAATGTTCATGAGTTAGTTTGGAGATTTCAACATGTTCACAAATGATTTTATCGTAGTCCCTCCAAGAAGGAAGCTCAACACTTGACTTCTGGAGTGTGGGCTTGCCATAGTGACTTGCTTCTGATGAAAGAGAATAGAAGGGGAAAATAAGTCGCCTTTTCAAAGGAGACCCTGGTAACCACCACCTGAATCAGCTGATAAGGGTAATATCACCACGAATCAATCTTATCAATACCATGTAATTGACATGGTATAGGAAGGCACATCACCTCTGCAGTATTATTGTTCAGGAGAAGCATAAGGGAAATAAAAATGAGGCACACTGTACAATATACCTGACCAATCATCTCCAATCATCTTCAAAATGTTCACTGTCATGGGAGCAAAAAAAGAAATACTGAAAACTCATCACAGATTGGAAAAGAAAGAGGAGGCAGGCTCACTAAATGCTGTGTGGTATCTTGAATTTGATCCCAGAGCAGTGAAAATTAATCAACAGTAAAACTGGGGAAGCATAAATATTCAGTCAGTGGTGTTAACATCAATGTTGATTTCATAGTTTTAAAACATGTACTATGGGTATATAAAATTTTTAAATTAGGGGACACTGGATGAATGGTGTAATGGAACTCTTTGACACACTTGTATAAATCTGAAATTATTTTAGCCGCATGTGGTGACACACACCTGTAATCCCAATGATTCAGGAGATTGAGGCAGGGGATCACATGTTCAAAGCCAGCCTCAGCAACTTAGGGAGGCCCTAAGCATCTTAGCAAGACCCTGTCTCAAGATAAAAAATAAAAAGGACTGGGGATATAACTCAGTGGTTAAGCAACCCTGGGTAAAGAAAAAAAAAAAAATGAAACTAAAATTGACTTTAAAATAAAATTTAAAAGTTAAAAACAGACAATATTAAGGAAATTAATATTCATTAACTAGGAGAAACTATTTACTGTTTACAACACATGTATGATAAAGTTCAGATATATAAAAATTCTCGATGACTTAATAATAAGTTTCAATAAGACATAGTTTCAAATAAAAATTGGGAAAACATTTGAATAGTCACTTTGCCAAAAAGGACGTATGGATTAAAAAATAAGCACAAGCATAATGTCATTAGGAAAATATAAATTAAAGCCATAATGAAATTCTAATACATATTATAAAGCTTAAAATTAATAGGACTGATAATAGCAAGTGTTGTTGCCTGAATTTAGCAATAGGAACTCACACTGCTACTGGGAATGCAAAACACTACACCTACTTTTGGAAAGTTTATTATTTTCATACAAAACTATTGGTGCATTCACTAGATGACTTATATGGCTGACAGATTGTCTAAAAGTGAAAGGACATTTCTATACAGAGAGTTGTATTCAGACTTTCATGACGATTTTATTCATAATAAATGGAAAATGGGAACAACACAACTGTCCACTGACTGGTGAATGATGGATAAATAAATGCATTAATACTACTTAGTAAGAAATGCAACACATTACTAATACAACATGATGATTTGCAAAGGCATTAGGCTGAATGAAAAGTCAAACACAAAAGACCATTCACTGAGGTGACACCATTCCTAAAAAGTTATAGTAGAGGCAAAGCCCTAGTGACAGAAATAAAGGTCAGCTGGCTGCCAGAAGAAGGAGGTGGCTGAACTGCAAAACAGCATAAGGAGAAGCTATTTTCAGGGTGATGGAAATATTCTGCACCATGATCGTGATGGTAGTTCAGGACTCAATGCATTTGTCAACATTCAGTGAATTGTGTGCTTAAATTAGTAAATTTTATCTATAAACTTACCTCAATAAAACTGATTTTCTTTTTAAAGCATCTGACTTCTCTGGTTTTTCTCAAGAGGAGCTAAATCATCCTTCTTCCTTTCTGCAGTTAATTTATGCCAAGTCAAAGGACAGAGAAAAGTTCCTGATTCCAGTTGCTCTACCTTTAGACCACAGAAAGGGGGAGCCCAGGGAGAGTAGATAAAGTGAAGGTGTTGGTCGGGATCCCTCTGTGAGGGGAGAGCACTAAGAGCCCCATTGTGCCTGACTGGAACTACCCACGTAGACCTCCTGACCTGAACTACCCACGTGGACCTCCATCTTCTGTTTCTAGGGGAGGAGAGGAGTCATTTCACTCTTCTAACGTGAATATAAAGCCACTGATGATGACAATCCTACCAACCTGAGAAAATGACTTGAAATAACATTTTCACATCAATTCATCTGTTACAGTTGAGCCCTGATGCGCTTCCTCAAAATAGAAGCCAATTAGCATTATCTACTATCACTCTGGAGCAAAATATAGCTAACCATAAAAGCCAAGTACTTAGCATTGGTTGACTCCTCTAACCAGCAAAAAGCATTTCTTCCTTTCCACTCATTTACTCACCCTGGACCATGTAAACTCACTAGTTATCCTCTCAGGTTTCCCTTTACACTTCTGAGGATCTAACATTCATGACCATGAGGGAGTCATGCTCCAAAAATTCACAAGAACAGTGTCATACTTGGGATAATATGCCAGGAAAGCAAACAAACAAACAGAAAACAGCCAACTTTACTTAGTTCTTTCCAAATTAAATAAACATGATTCTATTTTTTCAAAACTCTAACCCTCTTTGGAATTAAAATCTAAATGGTCTAGCCATCTTTTACACAATAGTCTATTCTTTCTAAAACCTGTGAAGAAATATCTCTGGGTGTGATTTATATTTATACAGATAGAGACATCTCATATAAAAGGTTTAATGTGTTTAGTCTTAATCTTGACTGTCTCCTCTACCATAACTTATATCTTCATCATTTTACTGTTCTTAAGAATTCTTTTAGTAAGCCGGGCATGGTGGCATACATCTGTAATCCCAGCAGCTCAGGAGGTTGAAGCAGGAGGACAGAGCCAGCCTCAGCAATTTAGGAAGAATCTGTATCAAAATAAAAAATAAAAAAATAAGGCCTGGGGATGTGGCTCAGAGGTTAAGAGCCCTGAATTCAATCTCTGGTAACAACAACAATATATATTATGTATATATAATATATATCACACATATTACATGTTATATATATATTACATATTATACGTATTTTATATATATATATTTTAATAAAGGGGAGCTCTAATGTCTTTCTTACCATTAGTCATTGGATTTTACTGCTGAAATCAAACAAAAAGCACCATAGAAACAACTATTTTCAGAACCAGTTTGAAAATCTCCCCCCTTTTTTCTTATGCACAAACTTTTTCATTTTTTTGAATCACTTCATGTTACTAGGAATTTTATAGAATCTGATTCGTTTTATAGAATCTAGATTCGTTTTATTTCTGTTAAATTATAACCAGTTCCTAGCTAAGAGTCTCAGGTTGATGAATTTCCTTAATTACATAACATCCCAGGAATAGCAGAGCACTCTCTTATTTTGGAGGATCATTTATCCCCTGAATCTAGCAATGTTTTTGCAGAGGGAATTAGTGATCGTTGTACCCAATATCTAATGATATTACTGGACAGTTGAGCAAAATCACACTAATCAGTGCATTCCCCTGTGACTTTTGAAAACTGAGAACTGAAGTAAGTTGTGAAAATATCCCTTGCACAGCAACTCTGAAAGTTTACTAGCCACAATGCCAACAGTGCCATATTTCTTCACTGTGAAGAATTAACAGGCCAGGTGCAATGGGGTATATCTGTAATTCCAGCTACTCAGAATGTTGATGTGGGAAGATTCAAGTTCAAAGTCACCTGGGCAACTTAGCAAGACCCTATCTCAAAATTGAAAATAATAATAATCAATTGAATAGTAATAATCAGTATTTACTGCTAGTCTGCAGTAAAAACAGAGTGATCATGTACCAGGATTAAGATGCAGAGAATGAGCAACATCTGATATCTTTCAAATCCCTGTTCACTGTCATTTCCGAGAAAAATTATGCTCTGTAATTCCTTAAGTCTCCTCCCGGTTGGTCATAAGTTCCTTTAGTCGAGTGTGTTCCAGTTGGATTTCTACCATTTTCAACCAAAATGAGTCCTGGCTGGACATTCAGATGAATGTCCTATTTTTTCTACAACTGTTATTCTCTCCCTTGTCTCCTGTATCAGCACTGCAGAGACTCAAACTGCATTAATTCTTTTCATACAGCAAGAATCAGGTTTCAAATGCAGAAGAGTTTGTCGCTCTTTATATTTTGTATTTTAATGACTTGTGCTCGTTTACTGGAAGATTCAAAGATATCCTCATCTTCTATTGACAAAGAAAATATTTTAGTAACAAAAGTTGCTGCAGTATATAAATATGAATTATAAATCCTAGAAAAAAGTTAAATCACTGCTCAGCAATTTTAATTTATCCCTACCTGTCCAAAAGAGAATGGCCTTTTCTTTTATTAGCTCCTCATTTTCCTTATGGCCATATGGTCATTTGTGTGTTTTTTCAGGAAACATTTGCTGAATACACACTATATCTTAGGTGTGTGATGTTGCTCTACTATGATTCAGACATTATAAGATCAGGGAAAAGAATTGTCCAACTTTATGTTTCAAATTTGGTTATGTTAGCCACATTCATTTTACTCAGTAAATAAAACATGTTCTAAAACATTTGATCTTTAGAAGAGTTGAATTAATCAGAGCTAGATTGAGAGGTCAGAATCATCATAAAGTTTTTCACATGAGAAGAAAATCAACCTCATATACTAACCAAGTCTTATCAATTTGAATAAAGTTTCCACAAGTTCCAAAGTTGTTCTTTTCTGAAACAAAAATTCAACTCATGGTTAAAGGTTAATTGTATTTGTCACTATTTAAACCTTTCTATGTTATTAAAAAGTTCTTGCCTCCCTTTTTCAGAAAAAGCATTCTTAAGAAAGAAAGATACAGATTAAGTTCAGATCCCATTTGAACTTCATGACATGTATTACTGCATGTAAATATTTGCTAAGTTTCATCATCTTTTTCCATGCAAGAGGGTAATGGATCATCCATTGCTTTGCATGGACAAGGGATCTTTTATGAATAGCTCTTAAATATCATTAAAATTTTATCACTGAATATCACCTTGACATTTGTGACCTCCCATATCAACTATAATTTTAATCAAGAATGGATGAATAATATCGGGGATTAGACCATAAACCTAACTCAGACAAGAATCAGAGTTCAGTGTAGTGGCTAGTACACAAATATCTAAAAATATTACAAAGTAATTAATTTGGTTGGAACAATGTTTAAAATCACAGTGAAAGCACAGAAACTAGAGAACATCTACATATATGGATTTGTGGAATGAGGAAAAGGCTGCACAGAGAGAATAAAATTTTATCTGTATGTAGGATAAATTAAAAATGAAATTTTTCAGGAAAAAATTGACAGAGGGAATATTAGGGTTTCCAGAGAAAAGGAACAAATAGGACATATATGGATATATAAGAAAAAATTTATTATGGGAACAATCTCAGGTGTTTATGGAGATCCAGAAGTCCCATGATCAGCTGCTTACAAGAGAAGAACAAAGAAAACCAGCAGTAAGATTCAGTTCACATGCAAAGGCCTGAGAACCAGACCATGTCCCAACTCAAGAAGAAGGTACCTTGCCCTTCCGTCACTTTTTGATTTATTCCAGACCTCACAGGACTGTTGGAGTCCATCCATTTTGTTGAGGACAAATCTTCATTACTCAGTTTACTTATTCCAATGCTAATATCTTCTGTAAACATCCTCAAAGACAAGCCAGAAATAGTGTTCTATCAGGTATTTGGGCATCCATTAACATAGTTAAGTTTGTACATAAAATTACCCAACACAGAAGGCATATTAGTTTTCTAGAACTGTTCTAACAAGGTACCACAAACTGGGTGTCTTAAAACAATAGAAATTTACCCTCTAGCAGTTCTGGAGAGAGAAGTTCAAATTCAAGGTGATGGAAGGGCCACAATCCCTCTGAAGCTTCTAAGGAATGATCCTTATTTGTCTCTTTCAGTATTTGGTAGCCCCAGCCCTGGCTTGTCACAGTGTAATCAAAGCTCTATCCTCATCTCTACAAGGCCATGTTTTGCCTGTGTGCCTCTTTTCCTCTTAATAAGGACACCAATCATACATTCTATTCCAATATGACCTCGAGTTAACTAATTATATCTGAAATAACTTATTCCAAATAAGGTCACCTTCTGAGGAACAGGGATTTAGGATATAAACAGATCTTTTTGAAAGATGAAATATAGCCCTCTAAGGGCATTCTAAACTGAATAAAACGTGAAAGGATCTTATAAATTTTATGATTATTTCTGTTTCATATTAAAAGAAAACTTTCGATTTGTGCTTTGAATATCATCAACTTCTCTTTGATACTCCAAATGTTGAGCATAAAATAGTCCAGGCTCAACATGTTACCCCGGTTTGTAGTACCAATTTGTAGTTATGACAGATCTAGGAAACTAATGCTAGCCTGCAGGATATACAAGCACTAGGATATTTAGATGAGTCCCACATATAGTTAAAAACTGACACAAAAATGAAGATAACAGAGATGAGACTATTGTCCCTGAGTTCAGAATAAGGAGGTCAGTAGATGTCTCTCCATCCTCATCTAATCATCCTTTCCCTTTTGCCCCCAGATTTCATGCTATAGAAAGAATAGCCTTAGTTCACATTCTCTAATGAGCCATGCTCACTATTTCCTCATGTTTTCTGTTCCCACAACCCACTTAACACCTATAATGAATCATTCATGTGACATCCAAATGTCACTTCCATCCAGAAACCTTTAATTCTGAAAAATAGGTTGGTGTCCCAAAGTCCCATGCTTTTATATCACTGTTCATGTCATGGTTCAGATTAAAGCTTCTGTTAATGCAGGAATGATTAGAATGAGGCAAAATGATTTGCTTATGAGAGTTGCAACAAAATCAGTTCATTCTAGATTGAATGGATTGATGGTGGTAACTATATGGAGCATGGATGAAGAAGATGGACATGGATGAAGAAGCATTGTTCTTCCTGAAGCCCCTTTCTCTTTCCTTTTTCTCTCCCTCCCCCACTCCCCACTACTTCCTGACCCCAACATGAGTTGAGTAGCATTCCTCTACTAGGATTTTCCTGCATGATGTATTATCTCACCTTGGTCCAGAACAATGGATTCAGCAGTCTACAGACTGAGCCCTCTGAAATCGTGAGCCCCAAATTAATTTTATTCCCTCTAACTTCTTCTTTTTGGATATTTTGTTCACAGCAGTGAAAAGTAAACTAAAACAAAATTTGGCACAAAGAGTGGGGTCATTCCTATGACTAACTTGACCAAGTGGTCCAAATGTCTTTCAAAATGGTTCACAGAAAGAATTTGGAAATGTTTGGAAATTCAGGTCAGTAAAGATTTAGGATGTTGTTAGGATTCTGTTGGGAGTGTAAAGAAACAAAAGGTCAATAGGAATGCTGACTGTGCTCATGAGGTTTCAGAGGAAAATGAGAACTCTATTTAGAATTAAACTAGAGGCCACTCTGGTTACATTCTGGCAAAGAACTTGACTACATTTTGCCCATGTCCTGGGACTTTGCGTGAGGTTGAATTTAAAGGTGATGGACTAATTAATCTGGAGGAGGAAATTCCAAGGTAACACAGTATTCAATCAATGGCCTGGCTATTATTTGCAGGTTTTAGGCATTTATACTATGAGAATTTGGAGACAAAAGGAGAATTAAAGATATTAAAAACTTCCAATTTGGTTAGAAGAGTGCATATAAAGCTTGGCCAAGAAAGTTGTGATCATTGAAAAGATTAGAGACCTGAAAAAATATGCTAAGTAGTTTTCCCAGAGACAATAGAAAATATGGTTTGGTGGCATCTAAATAATGGGGGTGGTGGGGTGGGGAGTGAGAGAAGAATGGAGGAAATTTATATAATATAAGAAGGAAATGAGAGGGGAGTGTGAAAAATAATGGAATGAGACAGACATCATTACCCTATGTACATGTATGATTACATGAATGATATGAATCTATATCGGGTACAACCATAGAAATGAAATGATGTACCCTGTTTGTGTACAATGAATCAAAATGCAGTCTGTAAAAAATAAAAAATAAAAAAATTATAGAAAAAAAGGGTAATAAAAAATCCATTTTACTACAAGATATATTCCATGAACCATAGAAGTTCTGTCATAAAACTCTTAAGTGTTAAACTTAATAAGCAAAAACACCCACGTTAAAATAATACGATTGGTTTATTTGCCTTGTAAGAGTTTAACATTTCCTTTTCTGCATGCAAAATAAATCTTGAAGTGAAAGTATTTTGAACAAGTAACAAATAACAAAAACAGCACACAGCTAAATATGCTTCTTAAAAAAGAAAGGAAGGAAAGAAGGAAGGAAGGAAGGAAGGAAGGAAGGAAGGAAGGAAGGAAGGAAGGAAGGAAGGAATTTGCAAGACCACACCCACCAAAGGATCAAGGATTTAAAAGAGAAAATTCCTTTGGAAAGATAACATGGGGGCACTCTGCTTGCACAGGGGTTTTATGAAGTTGTTTCACCATGCTTAGCCACACAGCACTCAGAAGCTTCTTCAGTCATGATTCCAGGATACCCAGGTATTATATGAGCTGGTGCTTGTTCTTTAGGAGTACCTGATGCTCAATTTAAGGAGTCATGAAGGCCTCCACCAAGATTTCAAAGAAAGGCATAAGAGCTCAGGTGAAGTGTAGCAGGTTGAGAGACCTGTGGACCAATCCTGAGAGGATGATGCATGAAGGTGTAAAGGTGGAGCTAAAGCTAGAATGGAGAACCCAGGAATTAAGAGATGCCAGTAAAGGGGACAGTCTGCTAAGAAAAACTATTGGTTATGGAGAGAGTCTGACTTAGAGAGCCCATACATACTTCAACTGGTAAGACCCAAAGAGTGAAGTTGCCCAAGTCCTTTAGAGTTGGTATCTCACAGCCATGTGCCCTAGACACTGTATGCAGATTTATCTGACCTGTTTCCCAGCTGGATTTCTTTCTCGCTTTGGCCCTAAACCTTCTTTCTGTGCCCCGATTCCCCCTTTTGAAATGTGAAATGTTTACTCTCGGTCATTGTATATTAAATATATGTAATTTTTTTAAAAGTTTTTACGGAACTATTAGCCAAGGGTTTGGCATAGAAAGTATTTACATGTATGCATATACAAATATATAAGTGTAGGTTTAGAAGCAATTGTTACTTGTATACTAGAAATTCGCAACTCATCTTTCAAAGAATTTGTCTCAATTTACATTTGTATAACAAACTGTTAAGACTGCCTATTTTGTCGGAACCCTAAAAAACCCTGTGAATCTTCTACATTGTTAACTTATAACCTGATAAGAAAAATGTAAATGCCAATTAATATTTATCTGTGTCAGAAACAAGACACCTTGTGTGTTTATACATGTGTGTATATTTGTATAGATTCATACATAAATATCATAAATTATCTATGGAGAGAGTTAAATAGTATCTAATCTTTATTAGTCACATACACATTAATTATGAGTTGTGAATAGAGTCACTATACTTTGAAAGTATGTGCAAACTCACACCACACATACATACCATCCAGAAAAGTTGATATACATATGTAGTGGCATACAAATGAACATTTTTAAATATCTCCAAGGAAGTTTTCTTCTGTTTTCACCAGAGAGGGTATTTGGCAAGTGTTTCATTTTTGAAATAGATTTTCGTATATCAAGTAATAATAGTAAAACTTGAGATAATACAAAACCTAAAAATTAAAGATCATATTAATTTGTGAATGGTGAAGAAATAATTCTAAGAATGTCAAAATTTTCTGTCTACTTTTGAGTATCATCATTTACTATAAATGTCTGCTACAATAATATACCTACTTCATTAGTGCATTTTAATTTTTTTACACATGTATCTTGGAGTTGAATGATGAAGTGAGAATAATGAACAAAATAAATTTGGCTCCTAATTTTTGCTACTGAGAATCTAGTGGCAATGAAAGAAGGAAGGCAAGTAATTTAAGATGATACATATAATGGAAAAAAAGACTCAGAATGAAGTGTTTTAGTGATAGGGACATTTTTCCTTCAGGACACGTTTTGGGGACTATAAACTGTGCCAGGACTTCTTCTTCCCTATGTAGTTTTGAAAGAAATAATTTGACTTCTGTAAGTGGTGCAGATGAGAAGCTCTGGTAAATGGCAGGCACAGGTGGAGCAATGAAGACACAGTTATATGTATACACTGTGTAACCTCTGGAGGGTCATCCAGTGATCAGAACTTCACAAAGACAAGAGAAGGCAGGAAACAATAAAACACAAAGTAGGAGGCAGGAAGCAATTTTGTTACATCCTTGCCATGTACAGAAAATGAAGATGTGTGTATTTCTTATAGGATGTTTCCTTTAATTCTCACACATTCTTTCCCACTAGTCTCTACAGGAGAAGAAATATAAATTAATCAACAAGGTCTCAGAGATAGACCTTGAATTCAAATCTATCAGATTTTAAAGCTTTGAGCTCACTGAACTCAATAGTCCTTAGCGCTCTGTAGGCATGTTCAAGTTCTGCTTTCACCATAATGAAAGAAACTACTATCAATGAAAATAATATTGATATAATTTTTATTAAAGATAGAGTTGACCTATTACTTTATTTTGTGAAAGTTTACTAATTCTTGTTCTTTATATGTGTTAGGTTCTCTTGGTAAAAGTAGGATTACATTTTACTTAGAGAAAAGAGAAGTAGAAGTGCAAAAAGAAATCTGGTTCTATTTGAAAATTATTATAATTCCATCATCTACTTAAAGAAGACAAGCACACACTAGAATATATCTGCAGATAATATAATTTTAGATATTTGGGATAAAAAGCTTAAAGGCATATTTATCCTTTGGATTCCTTTTCCATTTATTTTACCTCAGAATATTTGTGATTAATTATATATATATATATAATAAATATAATTATACAAATTATTAATTATACAAGAATAAAATTATATACTTGTGATAAAGTATATATATAAATTATAAATATATATTATATGTATTTTTTTAAATCACAAATTTTTGAGAGTCAATCAAGCAGAAGAATGTCAACATATACTAAGGTACTTGTAAGGAAATACAAGATACAGTGGGTACAATTCCCTGACATTTTTTATTTTTATTTTTGTGTGATGGATTGTTTTCTTCCATTTACCTGCCTTGCTCTAGCTTACTTCTACTCCCTGAGCATGAAGGGTGAAGGAAGAGGAGGCATCAATGCTGAGTACTTCTAAAGCAGAGGCCATTTCAAGATTGCAGAAGGCAACAGGACTGTCACCACTATGTCCAAAATGCCTGATAGGAACAATTTTAAAGAGGAAAAATTTATTTGGGGGCTCACTATTTCAAAAGTCTCAGTCTCCATAGACAGCTGCCTCCATTCCTTGGGGCTGGAGGTGAGGCAGAACAACTTGGTAGAAGAGTGTGGTGGAGGGAAGCAGTTCACATGATGATCAGATAGCAGAAAAAAGACAGCTTTCCTCACCAGGAAAAAAATTCATACCCCAAGGGCACACCCTAAAAGACCCACCTACTCCACCCACACGGTACCTGCCTGCAATTACCACTCGGTTAATCCCCATCAGGAGATTAATTCACTGATTGGGCTAAGGTTCTAATAACCCAATCATTTCATCTCCAAGTCTTCCTACATTGCCTCATACATGAGCTTTTGGGGGACACCCAATATCTGAACTGTAATGGGATAGAAGTAAGACATGCCGGGAAGAGCTCATGTAGACTCTAGAGGCTATGGGTCATCCCATAGAGAGGTGTGTACTCTAAGTAGGAACATCAAGCAGGTGAACTGTCCTATTACACAAGGATCTTTGAAACTAGCTTTATGCAGATTTAGTAAGAAAATAACTGAGACTTAGGGATCACTTCAGTTTTCAGTTCTGCCATATAAAAGCTGCATTATTTCAGAGGCTTGTTAAACATCTGAAGATGAGGCTTTTTCATTTGAAAATTGTGGAAAATGTCTCTCTTGTAGAATTCTACAAATGCAAAGTATAGAATGAGTCTAGCATGGTGACAGACACATGGCTTGAATATAATAAGGACTGCTGTCTTTCCTTTGTGCACCTATTCTTGAGTGAGTAGAAAAGACATTATTCTGCAAGGGCATATCACCATAGCCATTTTCAAATTTAATTTATGCTTCCTATCAGAATTATGCATGAGTTACTTCTTCATATGAAAACATAAGTACTTGAACTAAATGCCTTAGTCAAACTGACAATACTATGCTAAAAGAAAAACCACAAGAAAAAGAGACAAAAAATGTAAATCAAAGGTCAACTAAAAGTTACAATACTTTCCAGGAAATCAGTTGAAAATATTTGTCAGTTTTGAGGAAATTTACATGTCATGGAAAACTCTCAGTGGCATGATTTTAAATTAAAAAGCAATATATGTAAAGCTTTCCATAAAATAAAACAGATAATAAGCAAACACAGAAAACTAGAAGAGGAGATGCATTTTAACATAGCAATGCTTATTTGGAAGTGATTGGATTAAACAATTTCCCATTTAGTGCAATGTGTGCATAAGCAAGTGTGTGTGTGTGTGTGTGTGTGTGTGTGAGAGAGAGAGAGAGAGAGAGAGACAGAGAGAGAAAGAGAGAGATAGAGAGAGAGAGAGAAGAGAGAGAGAAAAAGATATCTTCTCTAAAAATATTAGTTTGAAAACAGGAAATTTCCAATCTCTGATCATTTTTACAAAAATAAATATATAGGCAATTTCATTTGAATTTCAGTTAAATTCCTAATACTGCAAAAATAAAACAATGATTGTTTTGGAGAGTTATATGTATAATGGTGCATAGTTATTCTCAGCATGTATTTATTAAGATTTGAATTCCAATGGAATAAAGTTAAAATATGAATAGTCCTTTAAAAAAATCCAGGAAAGGAAAGAGTTGTTCATCCACAAAGTCTCTGGAGAGGATGAAATTTTCAGAAATCTTGTTCACATTTTTCATAGAAAATGAAATAAAGACTTGATGTCAAGCTTCTACTAACCACCAGTTTTGAGCACCTCTAGGACCAGAATCACATTTTAAAAATTCATGTCCTTGATAACAATAGTCTTACATTGAAAGAGTATGTAACTATTAATACATTGGGATTTTTTCCCAATTTTTACTTCATAATGTACATTCTAGAAATGATTGTTCCATAAACTACATATTATATATTAACTCTTAAAAACACATTTTGTGCCTTTAGCACAGTTGATTTGACTATCAGAAAGCTTGACTTACACATATTTTATCGCATAACTGACTTTTTCCCATATATATAATTATTTGGCTTATACTGGAAAATATACCACAGCATCATAGGAAGAGTATATTATGTGCAAATTTTAGTTTGATATTGGTTTGGGTGCTTTGAGTATAAAAATAAATCAGAGGTTTGATCTCTGTGGCATGTATACAGAACTTAATAATGCTAAGAATTACTGAGTATTCCAATGCCTTTTCTAATACACAGAGAATGACTTATAAAAATGAGCTGTGATAAATCTAGTTTAGAGTTTCCATCAAAATAAAATGGAACAAAAATATTTTTATTCTTCCTCTTTCCAAGACTTATAACAGGAATTCAAACAGAATGTAACCAATAGGGAATAATTTGATCATCAATATTTAAAATAGTGATACCCACAAACCACAAAGTATAGAAAAAATTTGGCAAATACATTGAAATTTGGATCAAATAGGGGACTAATTCCATGTTTTAATGCATTTTTCTCCTGGTTTCTTAACAGTTTGCAGATTTCTATAGGATTTTATTACATGTCTAGAAAAAGCATAAATATGTTTGCACTGATGAAGTGACAGGGTGATTAGCACATGGAAAAAAAATCTAGAAAAGAAACAGAGTCATCATCTTTATTTGCAGATATGTATTTTCAAACTTGAGATGAAGTTTCTAGAAGCCAGAGAAAAGGAGAACCTGATCAGAATCAACTGGAGATAACTAAACTCTTAAGTCAGAGGTTTGTGATATAAGTGACAATATGAGACATGAGGAAACTTTGTTCCCTCTCCAGGGGTGAGGAGACCCTGGAGTAATTGCATTAAGAGATCATCACCCCCTGCCTGACAGCAAGTTTCCCCAGAATGCCACACCCCGTCCTCTTCTTCCAAAGTTTCCCTGAGCAGGTAACTGCCCCCAGTTGGATTGTCCCAAATCAAGAAATGCAATGACCATAAAAGAATTCACAACAGAATACTCAATAAACAAAAGATGAACACACATCATAATAATTATGATATGGAATTTCAGACACATGACTCTCCAAACAACTTCTAAACATAGCTGAAATTCAGACATTGACCAGAAAATTTTGAAAAGTTAGTGAGGTCAGAGCTTTAAGCAATTGCCCTTGTGAAGTGAAGGGGAAGGGCTAAATATTAGGAAAATAAAACTAGAATAACCCAGGAGGAAGTACAGGAAAATTTCAGTTTATTTCATTTTCTTGTCATCTTCTACAAGGAAAAGGTGTCATTTCCCGGAACAAAATATACTAGTAATTGTTCACGGTGCTTTGAACACTTTTACATTTATTTACCTCATGTTGATCTTTTCACCACTCTATTTAAAAAGATCATTTCCTCAAACTCTCTTTAATATTGCCTGGGTCCATGAAGAATCAAGTCAAATGGTCACTTTCTCTGTGAAAGTCTCCCCTGCCAGGCAGTATTAACTGCTCTTTCAATGCTAGAAGTTTATGTCAAAATATATGATACAGCTTTTCTGGAGAAATGTCTGCTGAAGTCCATTGCCCATTTTTATTCAGGTTGCATTTCTGTTATTGAATTGTAGGCATTTCTTATCTATTTTGGATTGTAACACCCTGTCAGATGTACGGTGTGCAAATATTTTCTCCCATTCTATAGTTTGCCTTTCACTCTGCTTGTTGTTTCATTTACTGTGGAGAAACGTCTTCTTTGATGTATTTCTCTTTGTCTATTACACTTCCGTTGCTTATGCTTTTAGTGACATATCCAAGAAATCTTTGCCAAAATCATTATTATGAACATTTTCACCTATGTTTTCTTGTAGGAGTTTGCAATTTCAGGTCTTTCATTTAAGTCTTCAATACATTTTGAGTTTATTTTTGTGTAAATTACATTATTTTGCATGTGGATACAGGTTCCTCATTATCATTTCTTAAATGGACTATCCTTTCGTCCTATAATATTCTTGACACTTTCCAAGGTTCAGTTGGGTATCCTGGGCATTCTGGTTTGTTTGAGTACTGGGGACTGAACCCACAACCTCTTAGATATGAGGCCAAGTGTTCTGCCACTAATTTATCATCCCTATTTTAAATGTATTTTGAGGAAGGATTTTACTAATTTTCCCAGAATAGCCTTGATTTTGCAATCCTCCTGCCTCAGCCTCCTGAGTAACTGGGATTACTGGCATGTCACTTTGCACCTGACTGAATTCTGTTTAGATTGCTGTTGCTTTATAATATATTTTGAAAATAGGAGGTTTGACACCTCTAGCTTTGTTCTTCTTTCTAGAGATCACTTGCTATATTGGGTCTAAAGTGCTGTTTTATTTTGTGGCTCCAGTTCATAGAGTAATTGCTTTTTGTACTTCTGTTAAAAAGCCACTGGGATTTGGATGGGAAATACATTGAATCTGTACATCACTTTGGTGAGTACAGCATTTCCACAATATTAAGTTTTCTACTTCATGATCATGGAATATCTTTCCTTTTATCTGTGACTTCTTTAATGTCTTTCATCCACATTTTGCAGTTTTTATTGAACAAGCATTTCACCTCCTTGCTTATGTTTCTCATGAAATATTTTATGTTCTTGATACTATTGTGAATGGTATTTTTAAATTTTCCTTTTAGAAGTGTTTATTGTTAGTAAACAAAAGCATAACAATTTTTAATATTCTATTCTGGAATTTTACTGAATTCAGTTGTTAGTTCTAATAGTTGTTGGTGGCAGTTGTAAAATTTTCTATCTGTAAAGGTAGGTTTATAAATGGTCATCAGGTGTAAACAAAAGTGCTCATTATCACCAATCATAGGAGATACAATAATCAAAACCACAATGAGATATTGCCTCACTCCTGATAACTCCTATTATCGACTAAGGAACTGAACAGACACTTCACAGAAGAAGATATATAATTGATCAACAAATACATGAAAAAGTGTTCAACATTTCTAGCAATTAAAGAAATGCTAATCAAAACTACTCTAAGATTCCATTTCACTCCAATCTGAATGGCAATTATCAAGAATAAATGTTGGCAAGGATGTGGGGAAAAAGATACACTCATACATTGCTGATGGAAATGCACTATGGTACAACCATTATGGAAAGCAGTATGGAGACTCTTCAAAAAACTTGGAATGGAACCACCACTTGACCCAGCTATTCCACTCCTTGATTTATATATATCCAAAGGACTTAAAATCAGTATATTACAGTGACACAAGTCACATCAGTGTTTATAGCAGCTCAATTCATCAGAGATAAAATATGGAATCAACCTAGATGCCTTTCAACAAATGAATGGACGAAGAAAAGGTGATATATAGATATGTATCACATCACATATATTATTCAGCTTTAAAGAAGAATGAAATTATGGCACTTTCTGATAAATGGATGGAGTTAGAGAACATCATGCTAAGTGAAATAAGCCAAATCCCCAAAACCAAAGGCTGAATGTTTTCTCTGATATGCAGATGCTAGTTCACAATAAGGTGGGGGGGGGGAATAGGGAAGAATAGAGGTACTTTATATTAGGTAGAGGGGAGTGAAGGGAGGGGAAGGAGCATGGGGAAGGGAATGATAGTAGAGTGAAACAGACATTATTACCTCATGTACATGTATGACTGCATAATCTATGTGATCCTATGATATGTATAATCAAAAAATGAGAGATTATACTCCATTTATGTATGATCTATCAAAATGTATAAATACATTCTACTGTCATGTACAACTAATTAGAACAAATAAAAAGTGTTTTAAAATTTTTAGAAAATGATGACTATTATCAAAAACAAAACAAAAAGATAAGTATTTGTAAGTATGTAGAAGCACTGCAACTTTTGTACACTGATAGTGGGAATATGAAATACTATAGCTACTATGAATAACAGTATGGAAGTTCTGAAAAATTAGAAATAGAACTATCATATGATCCAGCAATCCCACTTCTGGGTATATAAAGAATTGAAATTAAGACCTCAAATTCTGAACACACATACTCATTGCAACATTATTTATAATAACTAAGACATAGTAACTCAAATATTCACTGAAGGTTGAATAAATTTTAAAAATATGAAATATACATACGTGAGAATATTACTCAACCCTAAAAAGTAAGGAAATCCTCCCAAATGCAGCAACATGGATAAATCTGCAGGACATTTTGCTAAGCAAAATAAGCCAGTGCACAAGGACAAATGCTGCATGATCCCACTTATACAAAGCATCAAAAATACTCAAAATTATAGAAACAGAGAAGAGAATGAAGATTGCTAGTACATGACAAGAGATAAATATGAGAAGTTGTGCTAAGTGGATATAACATTTCAATTATATGAGCGAGTTTGAAAGATTTGCAATAAGGCATAATGTCTATAGTTAATAATACAATATTATTCACTTAAAATTTAGACAGCCAAAAAAATAAATAATAAAGGAAAAAAAAAGCAAAGGAATGGACATAAAGAAATTTTGGAGGTGATGGTGACAAATATGTTTATTTGTTTTGATAAAAGTATCATGTTTGTATACATGTCAAAACTCACCAAATTTGTACACATTAAATGTGAACCTTTTGCTAAAAATGTATAGTATGTATATTTTATATATGTATGCATAATATATATCTTACATATGCACATGTACATATGTATATACTATAAGTATATATCTATAATGTATATTATATATACTCACACTTAGCCTACATTTATTAGTAATATGTGTATAATTATTGAATTTTAAGAATATCAAATTTTGGATCAATGGTCATAAAAAATGAGAAAGTTTTGGTATTTCCTATAGGAGATTTTATACATTTATTCTGTGAGAAATTCAAACTTATTTCTGTATATTCTTAGGTGAACAAGCCATTTGTAGAAAACCTAACATGTACAGTGGGGAAAATAAGAAGAAATAGCAAAGAGAAGCATTAGAATGAGTACAGGACAGCCCAGAAACAGGATTTACACAGCCAACCATGCCAGCAAGCTGTGTCTGAGAAGTTCACCTGCTACCAACAGTATTACTGCTGCCATAATGAGGTCTGGAAATTGGAGTTTATGAGGAAGAATGAGAAAAAGACAAAAAGAAAGTAAGGATTCACGGATGGGTCCATCATTAGACGGGTCACTAAAACAGGAATTCTATCCAAGGGAAATATGAGAGAAAAATCATCAGATTGAGACAGGGATCCCCATGACAAATTTAGACTTGGGACAAGGGACAATTGGTACCAAATATGAATTTTTGTAATGGAATTTTAAGTCTCTCCTGTCTTGGTTTAGAATAAGGTTATTTTGGTGTTTCTCATACCTACATGATTATCAAAATGAGTGGGTTTTGTTTATGATATAAGTCACAAATCCCACTTCCAGAGATTAGCACCAGTAAACCTATATATAAGAAGAAGAAAGAGAAGAAGAAAGATCTTAATAATCTTTTAGACTGAAAGTATACCGCAGTTAAGGTCAACCTATGCCTAATTTTATTTTTCTATTTCTCTAGAGCTCTTTATTTCATTTCACCTGTGTTTCCCTTAAAAACATTTACTTGTAGTATCTCTTCCATGATATTTTTCACAGTTCTATACTGAACGTCTTTTATGTGTTGGTTTCTTTTATTTCTGTTTCAAGAAAAGATCCAAGCATCTGATAATGAGTGTTCTTCTAATTCCTCAATGGGTCTTAGCCTTAAATCCTTGTTCATAAGTAAACTAGCATCTTCCATTTTCTTTCACTAGCATCAACCATTCTTATCTCAAATTAATAGTTTCTATGCTAACCTATCTGTCAACAGATTCATCAAGACTCTTTGTCATTAATATGCTTATGCTAGTGTTAATGGTACAATTGCAAACCTATAATTAACACTTCACTATATAATTAATACTAACATTTCAACCATACATTACAGCTGACAAATTTCTGATTAAATGAATGAACTGAATTCAACAAACATTTGTCTACAACTACAGTAATTAGATGAAGATTGTGGGACAATGACAAATCAATTCCCAAGCCAAATTTGCAATCTCTTGAAAACAACAACAAAAAATGAAGGCATGTTTTGATTTTAATATGGTGAAATACTAGTACATATGTTAACCCAAACCATGTATAATGAAATGTTTTATTATATTCAGTTATAATTTAATGCATAAGTTGGATTTTTTTTCTGTAAAGAGCTAGATAATAAATATTTTCAGCTTTGTGGCCCATACAGTCTTTGCCAGGGCTACTCAATTTTTCCATTATAATGTGAAAGCAGCTCTTTACAAATCATAAAAGAATGGGTGTGGCTGTGTTCCAATGAATTTTAATTACAAAACAAAGCAGGTGGCTGAATTGACTTCCCAGGATATAGTTTACCAATTCCTGTTTAGTGGACATACTTTGATCTGTGGCATTTTATGTATATTGGTACAATGTAATATAAAAGTATTGCTCTTATTTGCTAAACATTTTGTATAATACATTGATGGACTTTGTATAAAATGTAACATACTATATTCACAATATCATGTTCTAGAATTTTGTCATCCAGTATCTATCACATATTCTATGCTGAAGGAAGCAAGGTAAAATGAAAGGAAAACATACATTGGTGTGAAATTCTTTTTGACAAGCTTTGTTCAGTGCTTGCCTTCCTTTCCTAGGTTAGCAGAACAAGCTACCACATTCTCTCACAGCATACTGAAGGGATAGTTTCCTGGAGCCTCTTAGGGGACAGTGAGGGGGTAAGAGAACAGGTTACCAACAATAAATCCGCGGCCGAATTCTACCTCTCCTTCATAAACTTTAAACACCAAAGATTTTCTGACATCTCAAATATTTACTTTTTAAAAATACCATATTATCCTTCATTATATGTTAATTACCACAGGTAATGATCATTTATCTCTTTAAATGTAATTCAAACAGAGAATCAATTGTATGTTATCAATCCTTAATCTGTCCTTATGAAAGTACTTTGGGTGCCAATAGTTTTATTTGATTTACTGTATTTTGAGGACATAGAATCTTTACAGCTTTTTGGGTAGAATCTAATGTTTAAACAATTTGAGCCTAAACAAAGGTAGAAAACATGTTAAGAGAGAAGGTTTGGAGTACTTTATTCAAAGGACTGAAGACATGTCACTAATGACTTCAGTCTGGAACAAACTGAGAAGGCACAGCTTGAGAAGACTAGGAGCTGCCACATTGTCCTGCACAGAAGGCAGTCTGTCAGAAGGTGCTATGGCTGAGTGTCTTGGCTCCTAAGAGTGATGATTTATGAGTCTCACATAAGCTCCTCTCATTGACAATCAAAACTAACACCATAAAACAAAGAGGATTCTGGGAAATCTAATTTCCAGCATGGACAGTGAGACATGAGGAAGACACTGTACTTGAATACAACTCTCTCCCATTCCAGACTCAAAGGAGCTCCACGGTATTTCTAGATGTTTCCACTGTAAATTCTTATTTAGGGACTGGGGTTGTGGTTCAGTGGCAGAGCCATTGCTTAGCATGTGTGAGGCCCTAGGTTCAATCCTCAGTACCATATAAAAAATAAGATAAAGGTATTGTGTCCACTTACAACTAAATATACATATATTCTTATTTAGAAACTAAGCAGGACACTTCCTCAAAATAGTACCTTAAATTATAGTTTTATTTTAAATACTTTTGACACAAATAAGTTTCTAAGTATTAATGCTTGTAAGTAAGTAGAAAAAAAATGTTATTTTTGAAGTTTAATTCTAAGATAAAGGACAAATAGTAGATTTTTTTAATGATCATTTTGATGAAGTTTCAATAAAATTTTCTGCCTACATAGTTCAAAAATATGAAAACCTGTGACAAAAAATAAGTATTTTTCAAGCAAGACCTCTCATGCTATAAGAAAGTCACACATTCAATTGATGGCATTTTGTGAGCTGGTTCCTTTTTAAATTCAAATTCTACTGTGAATTGTAATACTAAAGCATCTAATATCACTGGACCACAAAATGAAGTAATGAGGTACTGGTAGATTTTTATACTTATATCCATAAAACACAAGACATTGCTTAGTTATTCATATTCACAAAAGAATATGATGGCATAAACAAAAATCCTTCTGAAACCTCCCATTAATTTTTAGATTAATGAGGTTATTTTCTAAAGCAGGGGCATTTATATTTCCACATTATCAACTAATCAATGTTTTATTGTTGTTCTTCACCGTTATAACAACTATAACCCAGTTTTTCTAGTTGTACGTCAGAATTTTAAAGAATGAAATGCAGTTTGCTCAAATATTCATGAACTGTTCATCTTCTTACTATTTCTCACAAAGAAGATAAACAAGAGAAACCAAACACACCTGGGATTTTGATGATAAGGAATCATGAGGTTACACAGAAGATAGAAATCAGTATATTAAAAAGAAATGGAAAAAAAGAAATCTGACTGCAGAGACTTTGATCCTATGTTTGGAGGAATATGTAAATATGTAGATACATATCTAGATTCTTCTGGTGACCCTTAAAGGTGACTGTCACCTCTTCTATACTATGTACTTATCTCCATTGTTGGAAGAAAACAGCAGAATGGATGGACCATGAAGGGAGGAGGGGGGAGGGCAGAAGAGAGGGGTACATGAGAGCATTATGTACTCACGTATGTAAATGTCACAGTGAAACCCATCAGTTTGCATAGTGAATGTGCACTAATAAATATAATATGAAATAATAAGTGTATCAAAAAAGAAAGAATCATGAGAAAATGTTCTCTTAGGTTTTTGGATTCTTAGTATGTTCTGGGTATGAAGTAAAAAATTAGCTTTCACGGGTGGAAATTTTTTGAATCAATATATTCAATATTATTTCTTATCTTCTATTCAGGATAGTCTATTGGGCACCAAATTAATGATAGTCAAACTTAAATGCTAAATAATTTAGGAGTGTTATGTATCTTCCACAACTTTATGTTCAAGTCTATTCACAGAAATGTGGTCTCTAATGTTTTTTTCAACACATCGACTTTTAGAGTATAATTTAGAGGAAAAAAAAAAAAACAAGTAATTACACTTCAGTTTTATCTAATTCTGAGTTGTCAAGCCATTGAGGTGTAGAGTTTCGAGTTTTCATGTGAGCATGTCTGGTAAAATGAGATATTCCAGTTGAAGCTGCCAAATGAGGTTTATGAAGCTAAAAAGAATATTTCAAAACATCATAATAGGAAAGAACAAAAGTTCTAGAGTTAAACTATCCATTTGAAACCACCTGATAATAGCCTTTAGAAATTCCCGAGTAAGAACTCTGGGAAGTGATTTAATTTTGCTATAATTTCCTTTTTGTAAAAATCAGGGTAATAATAATTCCAACCTCATACTTAAAACACAAGAACATTTAAAAGTTGCACATGGAAAAGTTGCAACAAGAGTAATTTTTCCAAGGTGTTAACATTTCAAATGTAATTTGTTCCATTAAAATAGATTATTCATTGTAGTCTTTAGATATTTAGATTTTCTACAGTGCCGTCATTTGCAATATGATATGACTTCAGACACTGTTGCAACTATCAACAAGATATACCATTTTTTTTTAGGATTTAAAAGTAAAGTGTTCCATTAGTGTCTTGTCACAAAAAATATAGTGTTTGCCTGGCTTTCCAGTTTTTTTTAATTCCTTTTTTCTTCCATTCTTCTGTCCAGTCACTCTCTTTTCCTTTCTTTTAAATTAGGTGTTCCTATTCAAGTGTTTCTGGAAATTCTCAGAAAAGATTACGTAACCTTTAGTAGTCAGTTGAGATCAGATCTTAGCTTCACTTCATACTGATTCATTGCAGGGGTAGACACAGTCACTGAGTAGAGAGAAGACCACATAATTAGGGAAAATATCAGAAGAAAAGAGAAGGACTGGGGTTCTGGTTAGTGGTAGAGCGCTTGCCTAGTACACGTGAGGCACTGGGTTTGATTCTCAGTACCACATGTAAATAAATAAAATTAAAGTCCATCAACAAAAAAAAAAAAAAAAAAAAAGAAAGAAAGAGAAAGAGAGAGAGAGAAAATAGAGAAACCACAATTCTAACATATGACTGTAGGTCTAAAGTAGATGTGCTTTCTATGACCCAATCTTTCCCACCCCATATAGTTTGTATAAAATCTAAAATGAAACAAAAATCTCTGTAATACTAGGCTTCTCACAAAGTACCCAGCACTAAGGATAATAGATGGAAATTCTTCCCTTGATGAACACATTCCTGGGTTTATGGCTTTTTTTTTTAACTCTGTCATTCTCAAAAATTAAATTCATAATTTTTGGATTAATTATTTTATATAATGTCAACTAGAAGTCTCTAACATTAGTTTATCCTGAGAAACATAAAAGTATAACATGTAAAAGTAAACATGTAGAATATGTAAAAGTAAGCATGCTGATTTAATAATTCCTATTAAAGCATCAAAAAATAAATGTATAATTTTTTAATTTCTGAAACCAAATATTATACATTGTATCCAATGCTTAAAACATCTTATACATAGGTATTTTTAGGGTTTGAAATGTTCATTTAAAATTGAATAATATATTTTGCAAAGATTATGAGAACCACTAAAGAAGTAAGCATTTTAAGTAGGTATAGATATCATGTTCAATGTGATTGCATGTATGTATGACTAATCTACTATCTTGGGTGTGGGGAGAGGAGACCTGATATGTCAGATGTCCATGCAGTGGTGGCTGAGTTCTGACCACACTGGTAGGAATGATTCACCTCTGATGTGTAATTAATATTATGGGTCCCACTTGCTTCAGGAGATAAGACATATTTACTTATTTCACAGAAATTCATTTGAATTTCTGGCACAGGAAGTTAAGTAAATTTTATTTCTTAGTTTATGACACACGTTCTTTATAAGATGTTTCTCCTATTTTATTTGCCTGTGATTCCCTTTAATCTTTCACCATTCTGCCATTCCTTTCTTTCCCCATAAGCATACAGTCTAAAGATTTCAGTAAAATTTTATGTAGTATCATTTTCTCTGGAGAGGAAATCTAGAACATTTGACTAAAATAAAAATGATTTGCAGTGAAAGACCTATCATTGTGCTTTACAAAGACACCATGCTTTAGTTTTTCCCTCAAACCAAAACAACAATAATAATGAAATAGTCAAACTGAAAAAAACAAAGATCATTCCTTTGAAACGTTTTGTATTTGCCATTTTAGGGCAATAAAAACAAGTTTTAAAGTGCAAATCTTGTTTTCCAGAAGTAACCATGTTCAAAATGGGTTTTCCTCACATGATCTACATTAATTAGTTGAACTTTCTTAACAACCTACATTACAGAGTCATAAACTTTTATTTGTGGAAATGCCAATACAACTGTGCAGAACCTATCTTTACTGCACGTGAGCTATTGAGGATCTGAATTATAATTGCATGATTTTAAGAGATACAGAAAATGTTAGAGTTCTTTATCACTTCTGCTTCCATAGCCTCAATTTTTAATGCAACAAAAATTATACAGAAGGGAGATAAAAACAAAGAGTAAACAATAGTGATATTCTATAATAATTATAAGCTACTAGTACAAAGTAACAGAGACCCTCTGAATTTTATGACCATTGAATTTTATGGCCTTTTAATGTTATCCCAAATTTCTTGAATATTATGTTCATGGTTTCTTAACATATTTTATTTACAGTCAACTTTGTTTTCAAGATTGTATACTTTGGCTTTGAGATCTGAAAAATCTTTCTTCAAAGCGGTCTAATCTATTGGTGATGATTTCATTACAATTTTGGTTTTTTGATTCTTTCATTTTGAGGATTTGTTTCATTCTTTTCTCAGAATATCTGTCTTTATTGAAGTGATCTTTCACGTCCTGTATTTTCCCTCTGATTTCACTCCCTACATCTTCTTCTAGCTCATAGAACCGTTTAACTATGAACTTTCTAAATTTCTTCTCTGACATTTCCTAAACTGTGGTGTCAATGAAGTCCATCATTGAAGGACTATGGGTTGTTTGGGATGCTTTGTTCCCTTGTATTTTTCGTATTGTGTGTACGTCTTCCCAACTATTGTATAGTTCTAACTTCTTATTTTGAGTGAAGGACTACTTTGAGAACATCTTTTTCTTAAGAGCCCTGGGCAGGTGAATATCCAGATAATGGTATTTTAAGTCTGTGAATGACCTCTGTTAATTCCAGTATTGGCACCACTTTAAGAAATGCCATTGAGTCCTATTTACTACAATCATTTAAGAGCCAAGTCTCATTCTAATCAACCTTATAAGAAACAAAAATCTTTTGCAATTGTTCTTTGTGGGTCCTCAAATTCAGGTATAAATCTACTTATTATAAAATTCTGAAATATGTCCAAAAACTACTTGTCAAATTCAGTAAACTTGCTATAGCCTTAAGTCAGGACTAAAATGGGGGAGGAAAAAAGATTGGGCACAAAGGAGTGGGGGAGAAAGAGAGAAAAGATAGAATAATTTACATGGAAGGAGAAATAGATGAGTGGGTTGTACTTAAGGTAGTAGTGGATGGTCAGGAGGAGGAGTAGGGGGTAAGAGAAGCAGCATTACTAAAGCTAGGAATGCAAAGATAGAAAGATTGATTCAATTTCTGCTTTAAGCCATTAGATGAAATATATTCAGATAGGCTGAAGGTACCATGTTGGCTATTGGGGTAACAATTATCATTCCAGTTAAATAGTTATTTATATGATCAAAGTTGACATTAGAATTTTTATAGTAAACCAGATCAAGGTGAAGAAAATTCTTGTTGAATCTTAGTTTGGATTTCATTGGGGTTTGGCCATTTAGTCTTTGACTGTGGATCTCCCCAGAGTTAGGGACATGGGAACCAATCCCCTAGATACTGAGAACCTCCTACCAGCAGCTTCTGGTTTGTCAGCTCAGGAGCCTGCAGTTGACTGCTCAGAGGGTACAGTGTTGGGGGTTGGAGGTAACTCAGGATGCAGACTCTGGAATGTCCCTGTGATTTCTGTGTGTCACTGTGTACCTGCTTCTCTCTACAGAATCCTTTTCATAGTAGTGAAGATCCTGGTGGCTGCCTGTGAACACAGGAATTCTGGTCACGAGTTTTCTGTGGGTGACCTTTAGTGCAGAAGTATTGCCCCAGCCAATGCTGCTCTCTGAAGTGTTATGGTGAAGGGTCTCAGGCCATTCACCTGAACTCTGGTTTCCACTGCCCCAGGTTGTGAATGACGAACCTTGACTTCCTCTGTTTACTAAGTCTGATGCAGGGTCCTGCAAGTATCCAAACAATGCCCTGTTACTTTCTGGTTGTGATCATGGATCCAGCTGTGGACAGTAAAGGCTGGAATCAGTCCATCCTGCTGCATAGGCTCTGGTAATTTTCTGCCAGGTCTCCATCATGTCACTGGATATTCAGGCAGCTTCCTCTGGTATGGCCCTGTGATCCTGGTGACCATCCCTACGCTTCCCAGCTGCCTCCCCCAGCGTCAGTGGTTAAAGTCTGATGAACCCCCTTTCCTCTGTTCAGGGCCAAAGTGGCTTCGTTGCTGTCTCTGAGTTGAGTGCGCCGACGCCACAAGGAGCTTCCAGCCCTTAGTTTGGTCATCAAGGCTGAGAAGGGTTCATCACAGTTCCTGGCACAGGTCTCCACTAGCCTGTTACCCATGTTTTCAGTGAAAAGGAAGAGGGGTTTTAGCAATTTTTGGCTGGTAGTGGTGCTTCTAAAAGTTCTTTCTGGACAATTTCTGAAGAAGTCCCACTACAGAGGACTTCCCTCTGGTTTAATTTGCAGCTATCTGGAAATGGGCTGACACTGTGCTGATTTAAAAGAGTGACCGGAGCGCGGCAAGCTCCGGCCCACAGGCTGCTTCAGGGACCAGGACAGGGCAGCCAGGGACTTCCCCAGGCAGCCCAGCTCCCTCCAGCGGGAAGCGCCTTTCTAGGTTAGATTTTCAGAGCAGACTGCCCAGTGAGAGCCTTTCTACACAGAGCCAGCTACAAGTTCCCGAGCCAGCAGAGACCTCCGACCAGCAAGCAGCCTCTGGGACCAGGGCAGGGCACCAAGAGACCTCTCCAGGCAAACCTGCCTCCTCCAGCCTCAGGCTTTTACCACGGGGTGATCAAAGATGGCGGACTAGAGGGTGACTGCATCTCCAGTTGCTCCAGAACCAAGGATTCAAGAAGGGGAGGCATCGAGAGACTTGGACTAAAATAGAGCCACAGGGTGAGTCTCCCTCACCCAGTGAAGCTCAGCCCGGGTGGCAGGCTCGGATTCAGGGGGCTTATTAGAGTATGACAGGGCAGCTAGAGTCTTCTCCAGACAGCCCAGCGCCCTCTGGCGGTGGGCTTCTCCCACAATGCCAGAATCTCATAACAGGCCCCCCAGTGAGAGCCTTTCCACACAAAGCCAGCTCCAAGCCCTGGAACCAGTAGCGGGCTAGGGACAGTTTTCTTCAGAAGAACTGCATTATCAAGCTACTCCAAGACATCAGGCTACTGAAGGCTGGGAGTGATACACTGGAAATCTATAGGGACACTATAAGCCAATACAGGAAACCTGCAATATCTCAGAGTCCCACTGACATCTGACCAATACGAGAAAACAAGGGAAGAAAATGTCCCAAACAAACCTACATACTATATCAATAAAACCCAATGACAGCACAGCAGAAGAAATGTCAGAAAGGGAGTTCAGAATGTACTTAATTAAAACAATCAGGGAAGCAAACAAGGAGATGAAAGAGCAAATGCAGGAATTGAAGGAGGAGATGATAGAGCAAATACAGGCATTAAATGATCACACCAATCAACAGTTAAAAGAGCAAATATGGGAAGCAAAAGATCATTTCAATAAAGAGTTAAAGATACTGAACATAAACAAACAGAAATCCTTGAAATGAAGAAAACAATAAACCAAGTTAAAAATTCCATAGAAAGCATAACCAATAGGATAGAACACCTGGAAGACAGAAACTCAGATATGGAAGACAAAATATTTAATCTTGAAAACAAAGTTGAATAAAGAGAGAAGATGGTAAGAAATCATGAACAGAATCTACAAGAATTATGGGATATCATGAAAAGGCCAAATTTAAGAATTATTGGGATTGAGGAAGGCTTAGAGAAACAAACCAAAGGAATGAACAATCTATTCAATGAAATAATATCAGAAAATTTCCCAAATCTGAAGAATGAAATGGAAAACCAAGTACAAGAGGCTTATAGGACTCCAAATATACAAAATTACAACAGACCCACACCAAGGCACATTACTATGAAAATAACTAACATAAAAAATAAAGACAGAATTTTAAAGGCTATGAGAGAAAAGAATCACATTACATTCAGGGGGAAACCATAAGAATATCAGCAGATTTTTCAATCCAGACATTAAAAGCTAGAAGGGCCTGGGACAATATTTACCAAGCCCAGAAAGAAAACGGATGCCAACCAAGAATCTTATACCCAGGAAAACTTACTTTCAGACTTGATGATGAACTAAGATCCTTCCATGATAAACAAAAGCTAAAGGAATTTACCAAAAGAAAGCCGACATTAGGGAACATTCTCAGCAAAATATTCCATGAGGAAGAGGTGAAAAACAACGATGCAAATCAGCAACGGGAGGAACTAGCCTAAAGGAATAGCCAAATAAAGGAGAAACCAAATCATGTCAAAAAAAAAAAAAAAAAATGAGTCAAATGACTGGGAATTCAAATCATATCACAATAATAACCCTGAATGTTAATGGCCTGAACTCATCAATCAAAAAACATAGACAGGCAGAATGGATTAAAAAGAAAAATCTAGCAATATGCTGCCTGCAAGAGACTCATCACATAGAAAGAGATACCCACAGACTAAAGGTGAAAGGAGGTGTAAAAACATACCATGCACATGGACACAGCAAAAAAGCTGGAGTATCCATCCTCATTTCAGATAATGTGCACTTCAAGCCAAAACTAGTCAGAAGGGATAAAGAAGGACATTGCATACTGCTGAAGGGAAGCATAAATCAGCAAGACATAACAATCATAAATATCTATGCCCCGAACATTGGCTCATCCATGAACGTCAAACAAATCCTTCTCAATTCCGGAAATCAAATAGACCACAACACAACAATACTAGGTGATTTTAACACACCTCTCTCACCACTGGATAGATCTTCCAACAAAAATTGAATAAAGAAACCATAGATCTCAATAACACAATCAACAATTTAGACTTAACAGACATACATAGAATATACAATCCAACAAAGAACGAATACACTTTCTTGTCAGCAGCACATGGATCCTTCTCTAAAATGGACCATGATTTATGCCACAAAGCTACTGTTAGCAAATACAAGAAGATAGAGATACTACCTTGTACTCTATCAGATCATAGTGGATTGAAATTAGAAATAAATGACAAAATAAAAAACAGAAACGTCTCCAATACTTGGAGATTAAATAATACACCATTATTTGATGAATGGATAACAGAAGACATCAGGAGGGAAATAAAAAAATTCTTAGAAGTAAAGGAGAACAAAGACATATCATATCAAAATCTCTGGGACGCTATGAAAGTAGTACTTAGAGGAAGATTTATTACATGGGGCGCATTCAACAAAGAAGTAGAAATCAACAAATAAATGACTTAACACTACAGCTCAAAGCCCTAGAAAAAGAAGAGCAGACCAACACCAAAAGTAATAGAAGACAGGAAATAGTTAAAATCAGAGCCAAAATCAACGAAATTGAAACAAAAGAAACAATCGGAAAGATTAACAAAATAAATAGTTGGTTATTTGAAAAAATAAACAAAATTGATAAACCCTTAGCCACACTAACAAAGAGAAAGAGGGAGAAACTCAAATTACTAAAATTCAGAATGAATAAGGAAATATCACAACAGACACGAGTGAAATACAGAACATAATTAGAAGCTATTTTGAAAATCTATATTCCAACAAAACAGAAAACCTCGAAGACATCAACAAGTTTCTAGACACATGAATTCCCTAAACTGAACAAGAAGGACATACACAACTTAAATACATCAATTTCAAGCAATGAAATAGAAGAGTTCATTAAAAGCCTTCCAACAAAGAAAAGTCCGGGACCAGATGTGTTCTCAGCCGAGTTCTACAAAACCTTTAAAGAAGAACTCATTCCAATATTCCTCAAATATACCACGAAATAGAAGAGGAGAGAACCCTCCCAAACTCATTCTATGAAGCCAATATCACCCTGATACCTAAACCACACAGAGACACATCAAGGAAAGAAAACTTCAGACCAATATCCTTAATGAACATCAACGCAAAAATTCTCAACAAAATTTTAGCAAATCACATGCAAAAATATATTAAAAAAATAGTGTACCACCATCAAGTGGGATTTATCCCAGGGATGCAAGGTTGGTTCAACATCCAGAAATCAATAAATGTCATTCACCATATCAACAGACTAAAAGTTAAGAATCACATGATTTTTTCAATAGATGCAGAAAAAGCATTAGATAAAATACAGCATCCCTTCATGCTGAAAACACTGGAAAAAATTGGGGTAGTGGCAACATTCCTTAACATTGTAAAGGCCATCTACCCTAAGCCCATGACCAATATCATTCTAAATGGTGAAAAACTGAAAGCATTCTCCCTAAAAACTGGAACAATGCAGGGATGCCCTTTTTCACTACTTCTATTCAACATCGTCCTTGAGACTCTAGCCAGACCAATTAGACAAACCAAAGAAATTAAAGGGATACGAATTGGAAAAGAAGAACTCAAACTATTCCTGTTCGCTGATGACATGATTATATATTTAGAGGAACCTGGAAATTCCACCAGAAAACTCTTAGAACTCATAAGTGAATTCAGTAAAGTAGCAGGTTACAAAATCAATGCTCATAAATCCAATGCATTTTTATACATAAGTGATGAATCTTCAGAAAGAGAAATTAGGGAAACTACCCCATTCACAATAGCATCGAAAAAAAATAAAATACTTGGGGATCAATCTCACAAAAGAGGTGAAAGACCTCTACAATGAGAACTACAGAACACTAAAAAAAGAAATTAAATAAAACCTTAGAAGATGGAAAGATCTCCCATGTTCATGGATAGGCAGAATTAATATTGTCAAAATGGTCATACTACCAAAAGTGCTATACAGATTCAATGCAATTCCAATTAAAATCCCAATGATGTACCTTACAGAAATAGAGCAAGCAATTATGAAATTCATCTTGAAGAATAAGAAACCCAGAATAGCTAGAGCAATCCTCAGTAGAAAGTGCAAAGCAGGGGGTATCGCAATAACAGATCTTCAACTCTATTACAAAGCAATAGTAACAAAAACAGCATGGTAATTGGTACAAAAATAGACAGGTAGATCAATGGTACAGAATAGAGGACACAAACCCAAATAAATACAATTTTCTCATACTAGACAAAGGGGCCAAAAATATGCAATGGAGAAAAGATAGCCTCTTCAGGAAATGGTGCGGGGAAAACTGGAAAGCCATATGCAACAGAATGAAATTAAACCCCTATGTCTCACCCTGCACAAAACTCAACTCAAAATGGATCAAGGACCTTGGAATCAGACCAGAGACCCTGCATCTTATAGAAGAAAAAGTAGGTCCAAACCTTCAACTTGTTGGCTTAGGATCAGACTTCCTTAATAGGACTCCCATAGCACAATAAATAAAAGCTAGAATCAACAACTGGGATAGATTCAAACTAAAAAGCATTCTCTCAGCAAAGGAAACTATCAGTAATGTGAAGAGAGAGCCTACAGAGTGGGAGAAAATCTTTGCCACTCATACTTCAGATAGAGTGCTAATTTCCAGAATCTATAAAGAACTCAAAAAACTCTACACCAAGAATACAAATAATCCAATCAAAAAATGGGCTAAGGAAATGAACAGACACTTCACAGAAGATGATGTATAAGCAATCAACAGATACATGAAAAAATGTTCAACATCTCTAGTAATAAGAGAAATGCAAATCAAAAGTACCCTAAGATTTCATCTCACCCCAATGAGAATGGCGATTATCAAGAACACAAGCAACAATAAGTGTTGGTGAGGATGTGAGGAAAAGGTACACTCATACATTGCTGGTGGGTTGCAAATTAGTGCAGCCACTCTGGAAAGCAGTATGGCAATTCCTCAGAAACCTTGAATTGAACCACCATTTGACCCAGCTATCCCACTCCTTGGCCTATACCCAAAGGATTTAAAATCAGCATACTACAGAGATACAGCCACATCAATGTTCATAGGTGCTCAATTCACCACAGCCAGATTGTGGAACCAATCTAGATGCCCTTCAGTTCATGAATGGATAAAGAAACTGTGGCATGTATATGCAATGGAATATTACTCCACCATGAAGAATTGTAAAATTATGGCATTTGCAGGCAAATGGATGAAACTGGAGAATATCATGCTAAGTGAGATAAGCCTATCTCAAAAAACTAAAGGACGAATGATCTCGCTGATGAGATCAGCGGATGAGGTCATATAATGGGGGATGGGAGGGGTTTGCGTTAGGGTTAGGGTTAGGTTTAGGATTAGGGATAAGGAGGGTGGTAAGAATGGAGGAAGGAAGGACTGTATAGAGGGAATAGAGGGGTGAGAAGGGTGGGGGCAAATAGAAAATATAACAGAATGAATCAAACAACATTACCCTATGTACATTTATGATTTTTAATTAAAAAAATAAATAAATTGCTTCAAGGTGCAGTAAAGAAAAAATAAAATAAAAAAAAATAAAGAGTGACCAGTCAACAGAGGGCTTCACAAGAAGGCTGAGGACCCAGGTTTTTTTTTTTGTTTTTTTTTCCCCATGATTTGGTTTTAAGCTCTTTGCTGTTTTAAGGTCCTGCTATTTAACTTCATGTTTTAAATTTTGTCTCTCTTTCCAAATGTTTTTATGCAGGTGAGTTTAGAGATTTTTCTGCTTCCCCTGTTAGCCCTCCCCATTTCTCATCCCCAGGATCAAGTCTGGATTAGGGGACTCTGAGTTTGATTTCTACACTGTTACCCTATCTTCCATTCTTTCTAGTTCTCAGACTTCATAGTCTGGAGTCTAGAGTTTTAATTTTGTCATGCATCTTTCAATTCTGGTTTTCCTTCCCTGCCTCCTTTCTGAGCTGTAAGGAGATCAGGACTTGCTACCTAGTTCACTTCTGCCATCTTACTTCTTGAAAGCAAGCATCATGTAATAAACTTGTATGTTAAAAATGTCTCGTTACATGATATCAGGCATGTTGAATAATGTCTTCCCCATGTAATTGATGCACTGGCTGACAATGGATCAATTTGTATGCTTTAAAATGGAAAGAAATTTCTCTTCTAAATTCATAAATTTGTAAGCATAAATTATTAGTTTTATAATGACTTGATGACAGTTGGAATCTGGACTTAGTAAAAACCAATTTTCATCAGGGATCAATAAAGAGGTCATACAATTGTACTAAAAAATTAGGACATTTAAATGTGAAGGCATGAACACAAAGAAAGTAAAAAGACAATGTAAATTTATAAGTGTTTGCACCCAGAGAGCCTTAAGTCCTAATAAGAAAGGCAATAATTGGACATTTATCTACTTTCACAGGAAGCCCACAAGCCAAGGAATTACAAGTGGCGATGAGGCAGAGAAAACAAAGAAGTTACAATTGAAGAAGAAAAATTACTGAAGATTTTATGAAATCATTAAAGAGTTGACATTTTAAATTTTAAGGATATGTAGTCAAGTAAACTGAACAAGAAAATTTGTTATTCACATAGTGTTATCAGATATCTGTGATACTAAACTTTATTGACATCATTGTAGTTAAAAATCACAAAGTATTTACCATGGGTCACACATTGTCCTGGTACATATCAATCCCTCCAGGCAGTTATTTTATGCAATTTTCAGAATGTAAATTAAAGCTGTAAGAGTTTCCTATTACCTTACTCAGATAATTTGCCTTTCAATTAGTTGCAATTGAACTTGAATCCCAGTTTTTCTACCTCATCCACTACTAGAATGAGCTTAGGCAAATACTTTAATTTTTAACCTCTTGTTAAGCCATCACTTATTTTATTAAATGACATTTGTTGTTAAAAACTGAACTGTACTTGTAGGTAATTTTTATCATGGATATACTATACCATAATAGTTTAATGCCAGAGATAAAAGAACTCTTTTCTTATAAAATTTAAAATATAATGTCATTTTATTGAGTTGGTTTTTCCTGGATATGTTCTTCATAATAGCTTTATGTTTACATTCTACGTGCAACAATAGTTTTTGTTCTGTCAGAAACACTAAATATTTGGCCTCAAATTCAAATGGGCATGCTAGATAAAAGTATATCTATAAACCAATCTGTTGATTTAGATTGGTTTATAGTTGCTGAGTGTTCTATAGAATGGTTTCTTGAAATATTTTGTTGGTATTTTAATAATTGGTAAGCTGATGAATTATATAATTCTGGGAAAATATATGTATTTTTATATGTCCATGCTAATAACTGAAATCTAGTACATCTACAGCAATGGAGAAAAAAATAAAATTATGTTAGGCTTCATGGAATCAAATTTAAATTCCAAGATTATGCTTAATACATAAACCACTCAGATCTTATTTATTTTTTCTCATAAACAAGATCATGATATGGACAATTTTAAATTGTGAGCGCTTTTAAAATCTTTCTATTTAGTGGCATACAAGTAATTTTATTTTGAAACAGATTTATCTACTCAGGCATATTTGTCTTAAGCTAAAATTTTCTTTTACTCTTTAAACATTTGATTTAATTGAATACACAGTTAAGCCACAGGAAACAGAAAAATAATCCAACATGCCATAATATAGAATTGGAGCAAAAAATTCCTTAAAACAGGATGTAATTGTCAGATACTAACAAAGGGATAACAGAACATCAGGTGTGAATTCAGCTAGTCATTGACACTCTTATCTAATTCAAATAAATTTATTAACATATGTTCCTTCTATCCATTCCTGCCCTCTTTTACATATCAAAGAAATGATACCTGGATGCAAACAGTCCCTGCTCCATTTGCTATGCACAGTTTGATATTCTCCTTGGCAGGGTTTGCAATGAGGGAAGGAGGGCAGGTGAAATTAGAGCTTTCATTAAGTGACATTTCGTTCTAGCATTCATTCTAGTTGCTTAGTAAATTTCTCCTTCCATCAAGCATGTGTTTCATTCATCATCTATATTTAAAAATTTTTTTTGTTCATCCCCAATTTTGAATTGTGGTTCTTTGTCATTCTGATGAATAGAAAAGGGCACGTTTTAAAGCTGTACTCTGGGAATGAGTCTATGTTCTGCAGATCCACTGGCAGGTAGGCCAAAGAGTTATTCTACCAAGTTATAATACTTGATGTAGACACTCTAACAAACTCTGGGTGCAATACATCTGGATCTGTGGAAAGGGACCAATTTGCATACCATCTGGTACCAGAGAGCTGAGCTACTTAAAGTCATAATGGAGACATTTTGGTTCTGGCAATCGGGGTTACGGCTGTGTGGTAAGTTAAATGCTCCACACAGAGATGGGGACAAGAGTATTACAGCTCTGAAAAAAGACAGACAGGGTGGGATCCTTAGATTAGCTAGAATAATTGCAACAGAAGGAAATTACCTAAAATTGAGAATTTCTCTTCTTTTGGAGAATTCAGGATTTACATTTTCATATTAATTTACTGTGTCAAACTTCATTCTTTAAAAAAAAAAGTTAGCTTTTGAGGCATTAGCTTTGAAATTTTCAATAAAAAAGGGTAGGAATGTTCTTTCCAAGGTGCAGCATACTGTGTCTGTAAGTAACAGCTTGAGAGAAAATTACAGTCATTAGGGTGCAATGGTAAAGAGTTTTTATTTCTATTTAATTCAAATTAAATCTGATTCAAAATACATGGGGAACTAGGGTGGTTATTGCCAGGAATGCCATTAAAGCTCTGTTCAGCACTTCCGTAGACCCTTTATTAAAAGGAGACTGACAGCATCAGCCCCTTCATTGCAGTTCTGTTTACTCTCCCTTCCCCACTACCCTGAGCGCAATGTGGTTGAAACTAGAGTCATGGAACACACAGGACAGGGAGGGGAGACACAAGTAGGCACCACTGCATAATATAGTGTATGAAAGACTAAGTAAAGTTTTCACTCACTGTGTCCAAGGTTTATAAAAGGAAATTTTCATTTGGTTTGTGATACCTGCAATTTTAAATTAATTAAGGTATTGGTTCCTTCCTCCCTCCCTTCCTTCTTTCCTTCTTTCCCTTCCTACTTTCTCCCTTTCTGTCTTTCTTCTTTATACTTCTTTCTTTCTTTCATTCTTTCTTTCTTTCTTTCTTTCTTTCTTTCTTTTTTTCTTTTCTTTCTTTCTCTCTCTCTCTCTCTTTCTCTGTCTCTCTCTCTCTCCCCTTCCTTCCTTCCTTCCTTCCTTCCTTCCTTCCTTCCTCTCTCTCTCTCTCTCTCTCTCTCTCTCTCTCTCTTTCTTTCTTTCTTTCTTTTCTTTCTTTCTTTCTTTCTTTTCTTTCTCTCCATCTTTCTTTCTTGTCCAGAACATCACACATAGAATTGTGCAATGTTAAGTACTTCAGCTAATTCTCCAGGTCTTTTCTTAACATCTGTATAAAATAATATGAATGATTTCATGTATTTAGAAGTTATACTGATAGGAGTCAACTGCATTGTCAGAAATGTAGTAGAAAATAAATAAAAGTGCTTTAACGGTTCTAATTTAATTCCTATTATCCCATTCCAAAATGTTGTTGTGATAAAAGTTTCAACTGAACAGCAAATAATTGGCATATCAGAGTTTGAGCAAAAATCTGTTAATGGTTAAGGATAACAGACCACTTAGTTCTTTTACACTGGATCACAATAATTATTTAACAAAAAATTATAATTAGTGAGCTATTTTTTAGTTGATAGGCTTGTGCCTGAATTCCCTGCACACAGTTTAATAAGCAAAAAGCAATGTAATACCCAATTTTGTCAAAATTAGCATTTTAGAATTGATATACATGTGGACTAATTAATAAGTGATGACTGACTCAAATAAACTAGTCTGGAATATTTAAAACAGTTCCTGTTATCTGTTCTAGTATCTGTAAAGTTGTACCATTATAGAAGGAGGGACAATTATTATGAAGCTTATTGATAAATTAAGCAATTTCACCATCAGTAAAGAAATGATTATACTACTGCAAATGGGTCTAGAACACTTAAAATACAAATTCAGGTAATCCCAGAAGAATAAATTCAGCCCTGCCAATACCAATAATTTCATCTAGCATTTTTTGAAAACTATTAGTGCAAAGCACTTTATAAAAAGTATCAAATATTTTTTAAAAAGAAGTCTCATATATACCAGACAGATTAAAACCTGTGCATAGACCTTTTCATCTCCCTCCTGTTTTCTAGATGAATAATGAGGCTTAAATAAATCAAAAATTTTGTTCAAGTCATATAATAAGTAATTGGCAGATCTAGGAGTTAAATTTAGGTATGGCGATCTCATCATTAATCAATGAAATTTCACCCATTAAATTGTATTTTTCTTTGTAATATATGTTAGTAATCTTGGGAACATGAATGGTCTGGAGAAAAACTTTGAGAAAGTTTTGCTTTGCTCAAAGGCTACTGCACTTATTTCTCTGGCAACGCAGAACTTGATTTCCCAGTATATAGCTTACAGAGACCTTTTTGAGTATAACTCATGTATAAGGTCTGTAATATAAGAACTATTTGTATGTGATACAACTTTTCTAAGAGTTTGAACTCTTCATCATTTAATCCTCAATTATCATGGGAAAAATAGATCTATATCCATTTTTTATATGGAATTATGAAAGCTTCTCTACAGACATTAAATACCTTCGGTTTTTAGGTAACTAAACATTTTTCTCACAAAATGAAGCAAAATGTTTTTGAATACTTGAGTGTCCCATTCAGATCCTGAATGATTATATAAATGCAGATCTGAAGTCATTCGTGAGACCATTAAATCCTGCTACTCATGGCATTGGCACTCACCTTTTTTTGATCAAATCAAGCAATATAGCCTTTCTCAAATTCAAAGTAGAAAGAAGCAGAAAGACCAGTGTGCCAAGGGGAAGAATCAAAAATGGTTTTGGATTTTGAAGACTTTAAAAATATGCCCTTTAGGTCATCAAATGCACCATTTATGCACCTTTGTACGTTTACAAACACGAGGACAAACCAAAAGCCCCACCTCGTCTCTGCACCAGCATGAAGTCTAGGATCTGAGCATGATAACTAGTTTTCTTTTTATTTGGTTTGGACACTAAGAAAACTAAAATCCCATTTATATACTCTCCATGCATTTAATATCAAATGTCAAAGTGTCAAAAGGGAACTCATGATAAATATTCCATTTAATAGTAGAACATGGAAGAAGTAGCTGTCACCAATTCATACAAATTCTGAAAGCCCATTCACATATTCTGCAAGGTCCCCTACCCTAGGTGACGGAATGTATTATGATTGAGACTTAGTTCTTCTCGACTTTAGGCCCCACCAGTCTATCATGTGGGAAACTGTTATTGTAGTAATAAAAACTGAAAAACAATTTTGGTTACAAAAGAGGACTGATACTACAACAAATACCTGAAAGTTAGATGTGGTTTTAGAATTGAACAATGGGTAAAGGCCGAAAGAATTTTTAGGCTGACGTAAGGGTGAAAAGACTGTTGGTAGAATTACATGTATACATACACATGCGTTTATATATGCATGCACTTGTATGTTTGTGTATGTGCTATGTCTTGTGCTTACGAGGACTCAGAAGGAAGTGAGGAGCATGGTGAAGAAAACATGTACCACCTTAGAGAAAACGTAAGTGGTCGTGTTGGTAGAAATAGGGAGATTTAAAACATTGCTGAAGGGGCTCAGTTGAAATTATGAAGATGATACTAGTAACTGGAGAAAAGGGTTTTTTTGTTATAGAAAGGCAGAAAACTTCACAAATTGTAACCCTTTGTTATTTGAAAAATAAAACTTAATGGTAAACTTGGACGCTTAGCTGTTTAGTTTTACAAGGCAAGCATTGAAGGTGCAACCCGGCTTCCTCTTGCTGTCAATAGAAAATGTGAGTGAAAAGAGATAACTTGAGAAAAGTACTGTTAAAAAGAAAACCAAAAAACCTGCACCTGGTGATTTGGGAAATTCCTAGTTCTATTCAAACTGGAAAAGATGTTAACATCAGTTAACATTAGGAGACTTACAGTCGGGAAAGCTAGTCTGTAGAGAAAACCAAATGCGTGTCTAAACATCCCTTTGTTAATGACTTAGAAGAATTGAAAGTTAGGAATATTCAATCACACAGTGTTCTCTGAAGAGATTAATGCATGACTCGTGGAACCCCTCAGACATCTCAGCAGAAGCCAGAAATAAAAATGGAATATCAAGGAATACTGTAAAACACATGTCTATTTTATTCTACGTCCATGATGTGCACAGGAGACCCACAGTCTTCTTTAGAATTTTATACCATCAGAGACACAATCAATTTTGGCTGAAAGGAATAGAAGAAAAAGAAGGAAGAGAGGAAGAAGAAGAAGAAGAAGAAGAAGAAGAAGAAGGAGAAATAATGAAAAGAGGCCTATTTTTTCCAAATAAATTTCATGACTTCTTTTTCTATTTCTATGAAGAACATCACTGTCATTTTTTTTTCTTTTTTTTTAAATTGTAAACAAATGGGATACATGTTGTTTCTCTGTACGTGGAATAAGGCATACCATTTGTGTAATCATAAATTTACATAGGATAATGCTGTTTGATTCATTCTGTTATTTTTTCCTTCCCCGCCCCCACCTCTCCGACACCTCTGTTCCATCTATACAGTCCTTCCTTCCTCTATTCTTGCCACCCTCCTTAACCCTAACACTAAACCTAACCTAAACCCTAACGCTAACCCCTCATACCCCCCATTAGAAGTCATCATTCGTTTATCAGCGAGATCATTTTTCCTTTGGTTTCTTGAGATTGGCTTATCTCACTTAGAATGATATTCTCCAATTTCATCCATTTGCCTGCAAATGCCATAATTTTATCATTCCTTATGGCTGAGTAATATTCCATTGTATATATATATGCCACAGTTTCTTTATCCATTCATCAATTGAAGGACATATAGGTTGGTTCCACAGTCTGGCTATAGTGAATTGAGTAGCTATGAACATTGATGTGGCTGTATCTCTGTAGTATGCTGATTTTAAGTCCTTTGGGTATAGGCCAAGGAGTGGGATAGCTGGGTCAAATGGTGGTTCCATTCCAAGATTTCTGAGGAATCTCCATACTGCTTTCCAGAGTGACTGCACTAATTTGCAACCCCACCAGCAATGTATGAGTGTACCTTTTTCCCCACATCCTCGCCAACACCTATTGTTGCTTGTGTTCTTGATAATTGCCATTCTAATTGGGGTGAGATGAAATCTTAGAGTAGTTTTGATTTGCATTTGTCTTATTACTAGAGATGTTGAACATTTTTTCATGTATCTGTTGATTGCTTGTACATCTTCTTCTGTGAAGTGTCTGTTCATTTCCTTAGCCCATTTATTCATTGGGTTATTTGTATTCTTGGTGTAGAGTTTTTTGAGTTCTTTATATATTCTGGAAATTAGTACTCTATCTGAAGTATGAGTGACAAAGATTTTCTCCCACTCTGTAGGCTCTCTCTTAGCATTGCTGATAGTTTCCTTTGCTGAGAGAAAGCTTTTTAGTTTGAAACTATCCCAGTTGTTGATTCTTGCTTTTATTTGTTGTGCTATGGGAGTCCTGTTGAGGAAGTCTACGCCGACATGTTGAAGATTTGGACTGACTTTTTCTTCTATAAGATGCAGGGTCTCTGGTCTGATTCCAAGGTCCTTAATCCATTTTGAGTTGAGTTTTATGCAGGGTGAGAGATAGTGGTTTAATTTCATTCTGTTGCATATGGCTTTCCAGTTTTCCCAGCACCATTTGTTGAACAGGCTATCTTTTCACCATTTCATATTTTTGGCACCTTTGTCTAGTAGGAGAAAATTGAATTTATTTGATTTGTGTCCACGTGCTCTATTCTGTACCATTGATCTACCTGTCTATTTTCGTACCAATACCATGCCGTTTTTGTTACTATTGCTTTGTAATAGAGTTGAAGATCTGGTATTGTGATACCCCCTGCTTCACTCTTTCTACTGAGGATTGCTTTAGCTATTCTGGGTTTTTTATTCGTCAAGATGAATTTCATAATTGCTTGCTCTATTTCTGTAAGATACATCATTGGGATTTAAATTGGAATTGCATTGAATCTGTACAGAACTTTAGGTAGTATGGCCATTTAGACGATATTAATTCTGCCTATCCAAGAAACATGGGAGATCTTTCCATCTTCTAAGGTTTTCTTTAATTTCTTTCCTTAGATTCTGTAGTTCTCATTGTAGAGGTCTTTCACCTCTTTTGTGAGATTGATCCCCAAGTATTTTATTTTTTTCAAGGCTATTGTGAATGGGGTAGTTTTCCTAACTTCTCTTTCTGAAGATTCATCACTTATGTATAAAAATGCATTGGATTTATGAGCATTGATCTTGTAACCTGCTACTTTACTGAATTCACTTATGAGTTCTAAAGGTTTTCTGGTGGAATTTCTGGGTTCCTCTAAATAGATAATCATGTTATTAGCGAAAAGGGATACTTTGAGTTCTACTTTTCCTACTAGTATCCTTCTAATTTCTTTGGTTTGTCTAATTGCTCTGGCTAGAGTCTCAAGGACAATGTTGAATAGAAGTGGTGAAAGAGGGCATCCCTGCCTTGTTCCAGTTTTTAGGGGGAATGCTTTCAGTTTCTCACCATTTAGAATGATATTGGTCCTGGACTTAGTGTAGATGGCCTTTACAATGTTAAGGAATGTTCCCACTACCCCTATTTTTTCTAGTGTTTTGAGCATGAAGCAATGCTGTATTTTATTGAATGCTTTTTCTGCATCTATCGAAATAATCATGTGATTCTTAACTTTTCAGTCTGTTGATATGGTGAATGACATTTATTGATTTCTGGATTTTGAACCAACATTGTATCCCTGGGATAAAACCCACTTGATCGTAGTGCACTACATTTTAATATATTTTTGGATGCGATTTGCTAAAATTTTGTTGAGAATTTTTGCGTTGATGTTCATTAAGGATATTGGTCTGAAATTTTCTTTCCTTGAAGTGTCTCTGTGTGGTTTAGGTATCAGGGTGATATTGGCTTCATAGAATGAGTTTGGGAGGGTTCCCTCCTCTTCTATTTCGTGGTATATTTGAGGAATATTGGAATGAGTTCTTCTTTAAAGGTTTTGTACAACTCGGCTGAGAACCCATCTGTTCCCGGTCGTTTCTTTGTTGGTAGACTTTTGATGACCTCTTCTATTTCATTGCTTGAAGTTGATTTATTTAAGTTGTGTATGTCCTTCTTGTTCAGTTTCGGGAATTCATGTCTCTAGAAACTTGTTGATGTCTTCGAGGTTTTCTGTTTTGCTGGAATATAGATTTTCAAAATAGCTTCTAGTTATGTTTTGTATTTCACTCGTGTCTGTTGTGATATTTCCTTGTTCATTCTGAATTTTAGTAATTTGAGTTTTCTCCCTCTTTCTCTTTGTTAGTGTGGCTAAGGGTTTATCAATTTTGTTTATTTTTTCAAAGAACCAACTATTTATTTTGTTAATCTTTCTGATTGTTTCTTTTGTTTCAATTTCATTGATTTCGGCTGTGATTTTAACTATTTCCTGTCTTCTACTGCTTTGGTTGTTGGTCTGCTCTTCTTTTTCTAGGGCTTTGAGCTGTAGTGTTAAGTCGTTTATTTGTTGATTTTTTTCTTCTTTTGTTGAATGCGCCCATGAAATAAATCTTCCTGTAAGTACTGCTTTCACAGTGTCCCAGAGTTTTTGATATGATTTGTCTTTGTTCTTGTTTCCTTCTAAGAATTTTTAGTTTCCCTCCTGATGTCTTCTGTTATCCATTCATCATATAATAGTGTATTATTTAATCTCCAGGTATTGGAGAAGTTTCTGGGTTTTTTTTTCTGTCATTTATTTTTAATTTCAATCCACTATGATCTGATAGAGTACAAGGTAGTATCTCTATCTTCTTTTATTTGAAAACAGTTGCTTTGTGGCATAAAACATGGTCAATTTTAGAGAAGGATCCATGTGCTGCTGACAAGAAAGTGTATTCATTCTTTCTTGGATGGTATATTCTATACATGTCTTTTAAGTCTAAATTGTTGATTGTGTTATTGAGATCTATAGTTTCTTTATTCGATTTTTGTTTGGAAGATCTATCTAGTGGTGAGAGAGGTGTGTTAAAATTGCCTAGTATTATTGTGTTGTGGTCTATTTGATTTCTGGAATTGAGAAGGATTTGTTTGACGTTCATGGATGAGCCAATGTTCGGGGCATAGATAATTATGATTGTTATGTCTTGCTGATTTATGCTTCCCTTCAGCAGTATGCAATGTCCTTCTTTATCCCTTCTGACTAGTTTTGGCTTGAAGTCCACATTATCTGAAATGAGGATGGATACTCCAGCTTTTTTGCTGTGTCCATGTGCATGGTATGTTTTTCCCCATCCTTTCACCTTTAGTCTATGGGTATCTCTTTCTATGAGATGAGTCTCTTGCAGGCAGCATATTGTTGGATATTTCTTTTTAATCCAATCTGCCAGTGTATCTTTGGATTGATGAGTTCAGGCCATTAACATTTGGGGTTATTATTATAATATGATTTGTATTCTCAGTACTTTGAGTCTTTTTTGTTCTTTGACATGATTTGGTTTCTCCTTTATTTGGCTATTCCTTTAGGCTAGTTCCTCCTGTTGCTGATTTGCATCGTTGTTTTTCATCTCTTCCTCATGGAATATTTTGCTGAGAATGTCCGTAATGTCGGCTTTCTTTTTGTAAATTCCTTTAGCTTTTGTTTATCATGGAAGGATCTTAGTTCATCATCAAGTCTGAAAGTAAGTTTTCCTGGGTATAAGATTCTTGGTTGGCATCCGTTTTCTTTCTGGGCTTGGTAAATATTGTCCCAGGCCCTTCTAGCTTTTAATGTCTGGATTGAAAAATCTGCTGATATTCTTATTGGTTTCCCCCTGAATGTAATGTGATTCTTTTCTCTCATAGCCTTTAAAATTCTGTCTTTATTTTTTATGTTAGTTATTTTCATAGTAATGTGCCTTGGTGTGGGTCTGTTGTAATTTTGTATATTTGGAGTCCTATAAGCCTCTTGTACTTGGTTTTCCATTTCATTCTTCAGATTTGGGAAATTTTCTGATATTATTTCATTGAATAGATTGTTCATTCCTTTGGTTTGTTTCTCTAAGCCTTCCTCAATCCCAATAATTCTTAAATTTGGCCTTTTCATGATATCCCATAATTCTTGTAGATTCTGTTCATGATTTCTTACCATCTTCTCTGTTTGGTCAACTTTGCTTTCAAGATTAAATATTTTTTCATGAGCGTCTGAGGTTCTGTCTTCCAGGTGTTCTATCCTATTGGTTATGCTTTCTATGGAATTTTTAACTTGGTTTATTGTTTCCTTCATTTGAAGGATTTCTATTTGTTTGTTTTTTTTTTTTTTCAGTATCTCTAACTCCTTATTGAAATGATCTCTTGATTCCCATATTTGCTCTTTTAACTGTTGATTGGTGTGAACATTTAATGCCTTCATTTGCTCTTTCATCTCCTCGTTTGCTTCCCTGATTGTTTTAATTATGTACATTCTAAACTCCCTTTCTGACATTTCTTCTGCTGTGCTGTCATTGGATTTTATTGATATAGTATTTAGGTTTGTTTGGGACATTTTCTTCCCTTGTTTTCTCATAATGATCAGATATCAGTGGGACTCTGAGATATTGCAGATTTCCTCTTTGGCTTATAGTGTCCCTGTGTATTTCCCGTATATCACCTCCCAGCCTTCAGTAGCCTGAAGTCTTGGAGGAACTTTATAATGCAGTGCTTCTGAAGAAATCTGCCCTTAGCCCACTACTGGTTCCAGGGCTGGGGGCTGGCTCTGCAGAAAAGTTCTTACTGGTCTGGCCTGCTCCAAGGAGCTGGCTGTAGATTGTGCCTGCTGCCGTAGGGAGCAGGGCTGCTTGGGGAAGTCTCTGGCTGCCCTGCCCTGGTCCCAGAAGCCACCAGTCGTTCCAGTTATCATAGCAGCAACTTTCTAACTTTTCACCTCCACATAACATATATTGTATGTTTTCCAAAATAAATTGTCATTTATTCACTACCTGTCAGTTGGACCTTAAAGAAATGTCACATATTTAAGAATTGCTCCTTACAGAAATACTCATTTATCTATCAGTCAGACTACTAGGTTAAGGTACAGAATAAACTACTTTAATCTACTTATTGATGTGAACACTGAAAGTTAATTTTTAATTCGCATTATATGCACTTTGCAGGACAGCTAGGGACTCTGCTCTTAGTCATTCTTATTTTCAGACCTAGGCTGACAGTGAAGCCATTTCCTAGAATATTGCTGTTTACTATGGCAGAGAGGAGATAAAATGTAGCGGTTCACATGCTTGTTCCAAAGTCTCAGCCCATAAATGACATGAGTCACTTCTGCTCACATACCACTGTCCAAAGCAGCCCATATGGGCTCTCAATTGCTGAGAGCAGGGAAAGAGGCCTAGATATGACTGATGGACAGCATTTGGGATTGCTATACAAACACTGTTTCAATGTAACTTGTGATACAGGTATATATTTAGTTTTCTAGGGGAAAATGAGAAGCAGACTTTCTAAGCAAAGCTTTAGGCATAATTCATAACTTCATGCTACCAGGATTCCAGAGTATGATGTTCTGAAATAAAAACACAGCATCAGAGATTCCTTGTACTGTAAGACACAGAATTTTAATGATAAATCCATTATTCTATCCATGCTTGGCTTCCTTTTACATTATAGCTAGTTCCATATTCGAAGAAATTTAGAGGAAGTCATTAAAACATCATTTTTATGCATTACAATATTTATATAGAATGACACTGTTTATCACACAATATTGTTAATGCCTTAGAAAATGAGAGTGTAAACTGCAGCTTTACCTCATTTGTTTAGAGCTCTATGAAAAGATGCTTGACTATCTTGTAAGGAGATCATTCTCGTATAAAAATTAGTTGCATACTAACAGCCTTGTATACGAAAGCAAAGTCCATGAGATCCCTTTTAGAAACGTAAAACAAAGAGACATAATGGTGCATTCAGGACATATTTTGTAGTTTCTATTTTGGGTCAGTGTGTAGTGGCTGTCCTATAAGCATCCCCAAACATGTTTCTAACAGAATGTAGTACGGCCTTTGGTCATGAGGAATAGAGATGCAAACTTCCATTTTACACAGTGTCTGCCTGGGCAAACTATAGGAGGCACCTGGAGAAGCTCTGCAGCATGGGCCTGTTGATAACACCATGTTCAGACTTCACTGTGGTTTAGCTGTAGAACTCCGTAATACACCTGGCATGGGAAAATAGAAAACCATGAAGGCAAGGAAAGAAATTAAATCACAGAAAAGACAAAGCCAGTGTGATTAATAACTTATAGTCTGCATTAAATTACCAATTTACTAGCATCTTTTAAAACAAATTTTACTATTTTGTAGGAAAGAGAACACAGTGCTTTGTAAATAACAAGCTGTCAGAGTCAGAAAAGAAACAAATTCTAAGAGCAGTACCCAATCTGAGATCACCACATAGTGCAAGACTTATTAAAAATCCATGATTCTATAAAGCTTGTAAGAGACAGAAAGGATAATAAATGAACTAATGACAAGAACCTATAGTGAGTGATTACTCCCATTATGATGCCTTAGTGACCCTCAAATAAATGCTTAATTTGTTTCTTGGCAGGATAACACCTTTGGAAGACCTAAGGTGATATGGTCAAAGAAATATGAACAAGCAACTGCTTTTTAATAGCCCCATAATGAAGTTTGCAAGATTTTAAAACACTGAAATAAACTTAACTATTTCACATTGGTGTTTTCCTACTCAAAATTCCCAAACTACAATAACTGTGACTAATAATTTTGTCATCTGCTTTTTTAAAAATATTCTTTTGATTTTTGAAACATATTGAACTGTATTAATAACTTTAAATTAAGATATAATACCTAATATATCTTAATAGTACTGAACACAATTTCAAATTTCACAAAATTAACAAGTAGTCATTTTAGATAAAACAATTAATATGCTTCTGTGCCTAAGTTAATTATCTTCTATATTTATCATATACTATTCATTATTTTTTCTAATGAAAATAAATTGGCAAAGAAGCCGGATGTTTAAATGAACATAATTCTTATATATTTCTTTTATGTTTTACTAAGGACAATTACAAAAATTATAGTAGGCACTTGTATGATTTTGATAGTTCATCCCATACTTTTAATTATGTTCACTGTTTTATTTGTTCCTGTTTTGGCAAAATGGAACATCCAGAAAGTTTGAATCAATTCCCAGTCATGTTTTGATGTGTATATTAGAAGGGTCAGTGTTTAACAGAATACTTTTCCAGGCCAGACCTTACCCATTTTCCACTGTCCATAGGTAGAAACTCAAGTGTCCTAGAGACTCTCATGACCAGTCAGTTCATATGCAACCCTGATCCTTCCTGATCAATCTCACTGAACATCATCCTTTATAGTCTTTATCTAAGTCAGCATTTGCTTTTTATCCTGTGCCATGTTTGATTTGGTTTTGTCACTTTTAAGGTCTCTCTTTGTTCAAGAGTCCATAATTTCCTGTCTGCCATTAGTTTCTCACTTCAAATTCTATTGATGTATGTCTGCCCATCCTACTCACATTAACTCTGGGTTTTGGGCTTCAGTTCGAGGCTGAGGCACTCTTTTCCTGAAAAGGTTGTTCAGCCAAGGACATGAGAAAAGCCAGGTGACTCAGCCAGAACTGCTGTAACTGAAATGATTAATTATGGGCCATAATTTCAGAATCCATAGAGGGAACACGATGACTGAGGTAGGAACCTAATAACCAACACAAGCACTTCCAGAGTACCCTGCTATATGGAGTTCAACAATGTGGTCCACATGGATTAAGTCAGAGGAAAGACTTGATAAAATTCATTTATTATGGCTATGTTCTGTGATGAAATGGATGGAGTAAATGAAAGAGACTGATGAAGAATTCTAAATCAATTTATAACTAATTCGAGGATGGAAGGGCCAAAACTCTTTGAGCAGAGATTATTAGGAAATTTTACTTTTAACTGTATCAATGACATTATATATTCCTAAAGGACCCATAGCAAAGATCAAATTAGAATTTATCCTAGGTTTAAGCCCAATGCAATCTTAAACTAATAACATTCAAATAAACTAAATGGCATATAAAATCTTAAGGTTATTTTCAATTAGTTAATGTGGTTCTTAAATAATAAAGTATTGTGATGAGAAAATAAAGAGTTCAGTACTAGATGTCTCTTAATATGCTCTGGGAAGCAACACATTCAGCATCAACAGCTATACAAATCATTATCTGCTCTGTATACACACTAGTACACAGGATAAAATAATTATACAGAATTACTTACAAGGATTTATCATAAGGAATTGGCTCAGTTACAGGGATTGAAAAGTATAAAGATTTGCAGTCAGCAATGTGGAGACCCACGGGAGCTAGTGTAGTTCTAGTCTGAGTCTAAAGGTCTGAGACTAAGAAAGCCCACGTAGTGAATTCCAGTCTGAGTCTAAATAAGAAGGCAGGAGACCAATGATCCAGCCTGAAGACAGGCACAGAGAGACATTATCCCTTTTCAGGTGTTCAAGGAACTGCATGAGGCCCTGCCACACTGAGGAAGGCCATCTGCATTCTTCCATCTATTCAATCAAATGGTCATCTCATCAAGAAACACTTCACAGACACGCTGGGAATAATGTGCTCGACCAAATATCTCTGCGTTCTCTGGCCCAAGTGACACAAATATTTGTATGCATGACCACCATACAGTTTTTAATTAATTAATTTATTTATTTTGACTCATTATACACAAATGGGGTACAACTGTGGTTTCTCTGGTGGACATGAAGTAGAGTTGCACCATTTGTGTAATCACACGTGTGCACAGGGTAATGATGTTCGTCTCATTCTGTTATTTTTCCTTCTCCCCTCTCCTCCCACCCCTCTTTTTCCTCTATACAATCTAACCTTCCTCCATTCTTGCATCTCTCCCACTCCCAGTTATCATCATCCACTTATCAGAGAGATAATTCATCCTTTGGTTGTTTTAGGATTGGCTTATCTCACTTAGCATGGTATTCTCCAACTGCATCCATTTACCTGCAAATGCCATAATTTTATTCTTCTTTATGGCTGAGTACTATTCCATTATTTATATAGACCACATTTTCTTTTTTCATTCATTGACGTCCAAAATTTGGCATTGCATCTAATTTTGTTCTGCAAGTATAGCTCATTCACTTATAGTCAGACATTGATGTATCCAAAACAAATTTTACTGTTTTTCTGTAATCCCTAGAATTTGTCTAAGTGAGGAATAGAAAACAATTCTCCACCTTATGAGGCTTTTTTCCAGTGGAATAAGAAAAATGAAAGGTTGAGAACAAAGAACAAAATAATTTATCATGTGTTTTTCTGTGAATTAACTCTTTATCCAACACAGAAAGGAAGGGCATTAAAGGTTATAGTGTGGGTTATAGAATATAGAGACATTCAAATCAATGATATTTATTTCTTGCTTTTGACTGTCACAGTGTTGACAATGATTTGTGAGGGAGAAATGTCAAGGGCAGCTGGAATCGTCCTGCTGTAAGAACTCATTAGGCATTATATCTTGTGGTAACTTTTGGAAACATCTTCTTCACTGCATATTTAGAAACTTTATGCTGAGCAATAAAAAGCTTATATTCTTATCTTTTTGGAAAAAAAGTATTTTTGGTGTGTAATATTTATTTTTTCTTTTCAATTAATTTCATATCAAAGCATTGCAGAGATAGTATAGTTTCAATATACTTTTCACTCAGTTGCCCCGAATGGTAAGATTTTCCATAACTACAGTATATCTATTTTCAAATCATTCCAAACCAAACAAGTACATCTATTTTCAAATCATTCCAAACCAAGCAAGTAAATATACAAGTAAATTTATAAGTAAAACAGAACTTCTAAACATTGGCATACTGAATGCAAAAACAGCAGCCTGCCTGCAGGCTTTGAAAAAAAATAAGTCTCTCAGACTAAGGAATGGATTATATGAGGGAAATTTCATTAACAAGGGAAAGCATTTTAGGACTCTTTAAGGCTTTCAGTAGTGTATAAAAGTTATTTAGAAACTAGGAACCACTTCCGCATCTCATTTACCTAACTGATGAGAGATAAATGAGCTAAGAATTTAAAGCACAGCCCTGAGGTATATTTTTGCACACGAGCCACTCTCTAACTCTACTAAAAGACAAGAGAATCATTAACTTTCGGCTTCCATGGTGCCAGCAGCAGCCACTAACCTTTCCTACCATAAATAGTTTCAGAAATAGTAATAGAATAATTACAAATCATGATTCTCATCGCTCACTTAGTACATTTTTGGAAATCTAAACTAGAAAAACTGTAAGTTGTAAAACTGTATCATGTGTAAACAGGATACTATTATTTATTAAAAATGTCATTAAATCTCACTGTGGTAGTGTGAAAATAATTCATCCTGCCTCTTGGGAGGTCTTTTTTATGAAGCAACTGAGAGAAAAAGGTTCTCTAGATTGCCTTTATTAAGCAGATTACAGTTTCATTTGCTGAGAAGAGTGAACATCACCACCATTGGGGCAATGTTGAAATCAGAGATGAGGCTGCTGCCAAGACTAGAATCTTCCTTACTGAATCAAGAGTTGGCAATACATTGAGGTGGAATTAAAACTCATTTGAAAATATGAGGATTCATTATAGGACCCTCAGTCTTATATAGCATTACTTGGTGTCCAAATGCAAGGAGATGGGTGATAGTAACATTGCACAACAGCAGTTTTCATGAACCTTTGAACCGGCTCTTACCTTCAGGATGTCTCATGGCAGTTAAATACTCACAAGCAATTTGTGTTAACATGAAGTGGTGTCTCTATCCACTCTTTCTACCTTTCTTTACAATACTGACTCTTCCAATGTGGGGAGCTTTGTATGATACCCTATCAGTTTAATTGTCTTTCTCTAGTTTCTCTCAATATTTTGTTGTCATTAGCATAAATAATTTGTGCTTTTTTTCATTTGTGTTCTATTGTTAGTGGTAGTATTACAATTTTCTGATGCCATTGATTGTTCTATTTCAAATTTATATGCAGCAATCCTAGAGGTAAATGTACTTAATATAGTTCTTACTTTTTAAGAAATTTAAGTGTGTATTATAGTCATTTTGTGAGAAAATAATGAAAATTTATCTCCCACTTTCTAATACACATGGTGTCTAATACACCTTATATTACACTGACTAAAATTTATAGCATGATGCTGAAAGACCATGCTGGGAGTGGTGGCTTTTCCTTTGTGCACTCTCTCAGGGAGCATAGTAGGGAGATGACAGAAGAGAAAAGAATCTTAGGGGGTATGGAGTAGGAAGGATAGTAGAGTGAAGCAGACATTATAACTTCATGTACATATATGACTGCATGACTGATGTGATCCTACAACATGTACAAGAAAAATGAGAGACTACACTCCATGTATGATCCATCAAAATGTATAAATGCATTCTACTGTCATGTACAACTAACTTGAACAAAAAAATTTTTTTTAATTTACAAAAAGAAGAGAAACTTGCAAAACTTTGCACCATGTATGATGAGTGCTCTAAGTTTCTGCACAGTCTTTATCATGTAAAGGAAGATTCTTCATATGCCTGGTATGCTAGCATCATTTAAAATTATGAGTGAGTATTGAATTCACTAGTCTTTTTGAAAACATAATTTAGATACCATTTTTTCTGGTTTATTGTTGTGATAAATAACGTTGAATGATATTTTTAAATGTTAAACCATCCATGCATTTGTGGATTAAGCTGTCTCATTAGATCTTTTGCCCATTTTTAAAAATAGCATTGTTTGTTTTTTATTGTTGGCTTTTGAGTTTTTCATGTATTTTGGTTATCATTCCTTTATGAGATGTGTTCTTATAGATACATTTTCACATGTGTGGCTTACCTTTTCTTTCTTTTAACAAAGTCTTTTAAGGAATATTGTAATCCTATAATTTTTATTTTTGTATTTTACACTTAGAATTGTTTTTCATAAGTTTAAAGTTTAAAATATTTACACTTAGATGACACCTAAGTTCTATTTATATTTTGAGAACTAGTACATCCTCCTCTCTCCCCTCTCTCTGTTCCTCTTTCTCTCTTTATACACACACACACTCACACACACACACACACACACACACACACACACACACACATGCTTTAATGCATTAATTTTCACTAAAATATGGTATTTTCTGTACATTCACTTTTTGCATGTGAATTCCCAATTTGTCCACAGACTTTTTTTAGCTTAAGTTTTTCTCCATTATATTGCTTTTCTTTCTTTGTCAAAGAGTAGTTGACTATATTGTGTAGATGTATTTCTGGGCTCTCAGTTCTGTTTCATGTTAGAATCTATTCCTTCACTAAAACTATGCTGTCTTGATTGACATAGCTTTACATAAGTCTTAAAATTGGATAATATATCTTCTAACTTTCTTCTTCAGCATTGTTTTGACTATTTTAGGTCCATTGGTTTCCATATAAACTCTAATATCACTTTGCTCATATCTACAAACAGCCTGCTAATATTATGATAGAGATTGCACTGGCTATATAGTAAACTGAGAAGAACTGACATTTTGACACTATTGAGTCTTTTAATTCATGCAGTTGGAATATATCTCCATGCCTGTAGCTCTTCTATGATTTCTTTCATTGGTTTTCAGGTTTCTATTTTTTTTCCTTTTGTCATACAGCTTCTGTCCATATATTCTTAGAATTATACGTAAGAGTTCCAATTTTGTGTTATTATAAATACTATTTTTTAAAAATTTCAAGTTCCTACTCTTATTACTTGTATAGATAGTAGCAATTGGCTTTTAAATATTAACCAGTATTAACCCTGGATCCTGTGACTTATTATTTCATAGATGATTTTGGTCAATAGTTTGCAGTTGTATATATTGCTAATCATGTCATCTGAAAATACACCAAAGATGTTTTCATTTCTTCATTTTCACTCTTCTACATCTATTTTTATTTTCTTAACACAGTTGCTAGGAATTTCAGGATGATATTAAAAAGAAGTGATAAGAAAGAAAATCCTTACTTTCTTTCTGGTCTTAGGGGCAAGTTGTTCACAATCTTACCATTAAATATGATGTTAATTATAGTATCTCTGTTAATGTTTTTCCTCCTGTGGAGGAAGGTCTCCTCTTCCTATTTTTCTAGATGTTGAATTTTGTTAAATGCTTTTGCAGCAACAATTAATACAATAATATGACTTTCCTTCCTTAGTCTACTGATGTGGTTGATTATAACGTATTGAAATATTAAAACAGCCTTGTACACTTAGAACAATTATTGTTGTACATTATGAGAATTGATTTGACAAATTATTTTTGAAAATCTTTGCATCTACATTCGTGAAAGATACTATTTGGCAATTTTTGTCTCTTACAATGTTCTTATGTGCTTTGCGCACTGTACTAATGGAGAACTCATTGAATGTGTTAAGAAGTTTCTCTTCTGCTGAAATTTTCTAGAAGAATTTTTTTAAATATAGTTTTAATTTTTTTTTTTTAATTTTCATGGAAATCAGCAAAGAAACTATCCACTCCACTCCTGGTGCTTTCCTTTCGTAAGGTCTATCATTAATCCAATTTATTTTAATAGCAATAGAGCGATTTAGTTGTTTCTCCTTTCATCAGTTTTGGTAGATCATGTTTTCCAAGAAGTCAGACTAATTCACTAAGATATTAAATTTGTGTGTGAGCACTGAATTGTTGGAATTGTATTCCTTTACCATTCTTTTGATGTCCAAGGGATCAGTAGTAATGACCCCTCTTTCATTTCCGTGTCTGATACCATGTAACTTCTCTCCCTCTCTCTGTCGCTTTCATTTTTATACTTTTTCTTTTTGTTGGTTAGTCCAGTTATAGCTCTATTAACTATATTGAGCTATTGAAGGAATAAGGTTTTGATTTTGTTAATATTTTTCATTTTTCTCAGCTTGACTTGTAGCATTTTGTTAAAAGCCAGACTGAATGAGGCAGGTACTAGCAGTTTCTGATCCAGATAATAAAAATCTCAACTATAACTCTCTGTGGAGCCTTGTCTGCCTCTATTTTGCCCTCCAACCTTAATTTTCTGAAATGTCCAAAAATAATTATGGAATTTCAGTTTCTAGGTTTTTTTCTTTTTATAATGACAGAGAGATGCCACCTAAGCTCTTTTTATGTTGAAGCTGAAATGGGACATCTTTCTCTCTCCTCTCTCCATATATATATATACATACATATATATATATGTATGTATATACTTATTTATATATATTAATTTATATGTTTATCTATTAAAAAGCAGAATATTTATATAGTATCTTACAATGATCTATGATTATTTTAAAGGTAAAGTTATTCATTTATTCAAAGAACAATGAACAATATGCATTTATCAATATCTAAAACCATACATTGATGAAACATAGCTCTATATCTCTGTAGACAAAAGAGCTTGTTAACGGGAAAGTCTAAGTAAGTGTTCAGGCCACAATAACTTTATAATTATGTTATCATTAATATTATTATCTTGCATTATTAACCAAAAGCTAGGAAGGCATGAATGTAGGGAAAAAGGCACACTCATACATTGCTGGTAGAGTTGCAAATTGGTACAGCCACTCTGGAAAGCAGTATGGAGATTCCTCAGAAAACTTGGAATGGACCCACCACTTGACCCAGCTATCCCACTCCTTGGTTTATATCCAAAGGACTTAAAATAAGCATACTACAGTGATGCAGCCACATTGATGTTTGTAGCAGCTCAATTCACAATAGCTAGATTGTGGAACCAACCTAGATGTCCTTCAGCAGATGAATGGATAAAGAAACTGTGGTATATATACACAATGGAATATTATTCAGTCATAAAGAAGAATAATATTATGGCATTTGCAGATAAATGGATGGAATTGAAGAATATTGTACTAAGTGAAATAAGCCAAGCCCAAAAAAACAAAGGCCAAATTTTTTCTCTGATAGGTGGATGATGACACATAATGGGAGTCGGGGGATGGGGGGGTTAGAGAAGAATGGAGTTACTTTAGATTAGGAAGAGGGAAAAGAGAGGGGGAGGGGACGGGTGTATGAAACATGGTGGAATGAGACAGACATTATTACCCTGTGTATATGTATGAGTACATGAATGGTATGAATTTGCATCATGTACAACCATAGAAATGAAAATTTGTACCCATTTGTATACAATGAATCAAAAAGTAATCTGTAAAATAAAAAAAAATAAATTTTATAAAAGGCAGGAACACCAAAATTAGTATTTATGAAGAAAATTTATGCATAGAACATCATTAGAATTTAAAACTTCTGCTCTATAAAGGATACATAGTATCCTCTAAAAAGGATACTCTTCAGAAAATGAAAAAAAAGTAAACAAGTTATAGACTTATGAAGTAGCCCCACAAAAGTTCATGTGTGAGACAATGCAAGAAGGTTTAGAGGTGAAATCCTTGGGTTATGAGACCCTCAACCCAATTACTGAATTAATCCCCTGATAGGGATTAGCTGAGTGGTAACTTGTAGTCAGAGACAGGTTCGCTGAGGGTGAGGATGAACGATGCCTACCCTACCTAGCCTTACCCAGTGGGCTTACACAAGCATCAGAGATCGAGCTCTGAAGGTACAGATCTAATTTTATTTAGGGTTGTACAGGACATATATAGCTACATTATCCAATCAGGTTAACACGCTTGTTAAAGTATAACAGAGTCAGCCTATAGGTGAACTATACGTCGAGGGTCCAGGTAGTGTAAACAAACCAAGCATGCCTAAGCAATTCTGCCCAGCAACAGGTCTGAGACAAAGGGCTGGGGATGGCAAGCTCCTGCACACAGCATGAGGCAAGGCAGCGTGGGCGAGCTCACATCACAGCTTTCTGTGATGCATGTCAGAACGAGGCCTCCCCTCAGCTCAAACTCAGCCTCAGCAGCTACAAAGACCTTCATTCCATGGCGAGTCTTTACCATTACCTCAGTTTCTCTGTCCAGACTGTTTGGCTTACTTAGACCATGGTGTCAGCAACTGCTGTCAGGTGGAACGGAGTCTGCTGTCTTTGGACTAAGATGTCTGAAACTGGGCCACCAAATAATTTCTTCCTACAATTGGTCCTGCCAGCTCTTTTTGGTCACAGTAGCAAAAAAACTGACTAAAACACAGACTATTAGAAAAGATGTGCAAAGCATATGTCTAGTAAAGGACTTGTATACTAAATATAAAACGAGTCTTTTATAGTTAATGATCAGAAAATAAACAAGTCAATTAAAACTGAGCAAAAATGTCTGTGAAGACACCTCACCAAATAAGATATATATATGGCATTAAGCATAATAAAAGAAACTGAAAGACATACCATGAGGGAATTAAAAGCTAATGCAATGTCACCAGACATCTATTAGGCTAAAATCCAAAATAATGACAATATCAAATTCAGACAAAACTGTGGAGCAAAAGAAACTCTCTTCTATTGATTACAGGAATGCCTAAAATAAAACCACTTTGGCAGACAGTTTGCAGTGTCTTACAAAGCTGAACATTCTATCCAACAATCATACATTTAGATATTTGTTTAAATTAGTTTAAAACTTATCTCTGCACAAAAACCCTACCAATAAATTTTAAAAGTAGCATTAACCATAATTGTCAAAAATAGGAAGCAATAAGACATTTTATTAGATTAAGGTATAAAGAAACTGTAGTAGATATTCAAAGTAATATAATTCCACACACAAAAATAGTGTCATCAAGTCACAAAAATATGTAAGAAAATCTGAATGCACATCACCAAGTGGGAAAAGCCAATCTGAAAGGTTCCATACTGCGTGATTCCAACTATACCATATCTGGAAAAGGCAAAAGGATGGAGATACTAAAGGAATCAATACCAGGGATTAATGGGGAGAGAGGGATTAACAGGTGAAGCACAGACGTTGTGGGCCCAGTTCATCTGCTTGCTGCTCAAAAGCCAGTAAAAGCCAATATTCAGGATACAAGATTAGTGGGAAGGAAATCGGGTTCATTCAAGAATATGGGAGTGGCTGGCTATTATCCGTCTAGAAAAACCATCTTAGGGAACTCGGTTACACAAAAGGACTTTTATAGAGAGGAAAGGAGGTACTGAGCAAACGGAGAGACAGCCTATGTCCTGTCAGAGTCTTTGTCACCCAGGACACCCAGTCTTTGTCATCCTTTTCCTTTACTCTGGCAAGAGTATTGCAAGCGACCTCGACCTTCTGAGGCAAGTTCCTGTATTTTTTTTTTTTTTAGGAAAATATACTATTTTTCTGCATGTTAAATCCCACAGCACTTCACATGCTTTGTGTTAATTGATGCACAGGACTAAAGAATAAGGGGATTGTTTAACATTTCCATGCTGAGAGGCACCAGATGTTCTGGGTTTTGTAAACCTAAAGAAAAAATATTTAGCAGTTAATATCCTAATATTTTAGAAATGGCCTTTCTTTAAAATTTAGAATGCTAAAAAAGGAAGGGGAAGTAACCCAGCAAAGGACAACTACCAAAGGTACAGCCACTGTTACATAGGGAATTTTAGGGCACTGAAAATATTCTTTATTATACTGTAATACTGGAAAATACATGCCATGATATGAAAGGGAGAATTTAGTGAGAGGAGTGTAAGAATTCAATTTTCAAATGCACATGAAGGGTTAATTTGACTTGTGTTTATAATATAAAACTGAACCCTCCTCAACAAGGAATTTGCTTTGTCATCAGAGAGTAGGTATGTAATAAATGCAGTCTAGTTTGCCTGACAATAAAACCAAACAGAATTAAAGACATGATTATAAATTTACCACTTGGGTGATGTTTTTACTTTACAAATCTTCTTCTCATGCTATTATGATAACTATGCATTTAAAGATATGGCAAAGTAATATTTCCACTTTTCCAGAAGTTAGAATTTAAAATTAATGGTGTATCTTGTAGCACATTTCTCACACATAGTAGGGAGAAAGGGAGTCTTTCAAATTTCACTGCTCAAAACTGAACACTTAATATTCCATTAAGTGGTAAATAATTGTATTGTGTCACTCAACCAGGCACTGATAATTTCTTGACTATATTCAGTGATGTTAGCATTATTGAAGGAGGTGATTCAAAACCCTTAATAGTTTAAGCAGCAATTTTATGTGTCTGTAAAGCACATTTATATGATAAGAAATCATTTCTGCATCTAAGGTAAAAGTGGCTTGTTGTTACTGCACCGATAGAGCAACGGTTCAGCCTTAGGCATGTCCTTTGAATTCTCTGTTATGATCAGTCTTCCTTCCCCAACCCCTCTCTTCAATCTTAAGCTCAATTTAGAGGTGACAGTGAGCTCATTCAGTAACATACAAGGCTAAACTCAAGCCCTTCCTAGATCTCTGGATTTGGTGTCACCTGGAAACTTTATTCAATGAAGCAAGAATTTTGGAAATTCCTCTAATTTTCCAAAAATGATTTTCTTCGTTCTTGTATACTAATACATTATTTAGTATATATTTAATACATGACTGCCATGATAAACAAATGGTTTTATAAGATTAAATTTTTTTCTTTTCAAAATAGAAGGGCATGCATTCCTTTCCTGCAAGACAAAGAGGTGGAGCAGGTGGCCCACTTCTGTCATCGCTAAGACTTCCTTTGAATTTGCTAGGTGATGCTAGGCACCTAAACACAGACTAGAAACACATGAAATTCTTAAGCCAGAGGCAATATCAGAATAACAGTCCATCTTATCTCTTTGAATGCTGCAATATATATCTCTAGCAGAAATAAGAATATTTTTTTGCAGTGAAAATCAGATTTCAGGGACATATTTTGGGGGGTTTTCTACTGTCTAAAGAGAATCCTGGCCTATACCAAGGCCTGAGGCCATTGAAGAGCCAACTTTTTATAGTGTAATTATTCATAGAACTGAGTGATATTACATAAATTACATAATGCTGAATACAAAATTACAATGTGTACTTACTGGTCAGTCTCTAGACTTATTTTATTTTGCTTTTGTTTTTGTTTGTTTTGTTTTGTTTCTTTCTTTGTTTTTCAGTGTTACTGGGATTTAGTGCAGGACTTCAAGCATGCTTGGCAAGCACTCTACTACAGAGCTACTTTTCCAACCCTTTTATTTTGGTTATAAAACTGGGTCTTGATAACCTGCCCAAGCTGTCCTCTAACTTGTGATTCCCCTACTCTGTTCTTCCTTCTGAGTTGCTGGGATTACAGGTGTACACTACCATAGCTGGCTTCTGGATTTCTTTTTATAAGAAATATCAAAAGAGAAAATAAAATTTTGATTTCAGAACAATTTTTCCAAAATAGAAAACTCAGAAAAGATTTTTTTTTTCTATTTTATTCTTTAGCTTTGATGAAACATTGGACCAACTTTTGTGGAAATCATTGTATAGAGTTCCTATTCTGACCATGTTTTTTGAGTAAACGTGGGAGGGAGAAATAGTCTCTTCTAATGTAAAGCACTTCTTTTTTCAGTTTCTCTAATTATTCTCTTTCTTCCTGGCTCTAAATGACTAAACTTTCTATTGCAGGATTACATTTTCTTAGTCTTGCTGCTCTGATTCCTTTTCAGAAGTACTTTTATGACTTCTGATACTTTCCGCCAAAGTCAATCTCTTCTTTCTCAGTGTTCATTTTCTGTTCTCTTTCAATAAACTCATCTTCTTAAAGATATTCCCTGAAGTTCCAGTTTCTAAAGTCAAGCAGTTCATTCACATAAGCACTCTTTTATTTTTAATTCTTCAAATGTCCATTGAATACTGAAGTATTTGAATATGCTGCAATAGAAAATATTGCTTATTCGTCTGACAGTATCTTTAAAAGCCACCATAAATCCACCTGTAAGTATCTTGGTTGAGACCACCCAGAGCTGACTTTGATCAGTGCTGGCTGTCACTTTGAAGTTAAAGAAATGACTTTTGCCTTCAACTATTTCTTATGTCAATAGAATATTTCTGCCATAGACTGTTAATTGTACTTCAGATATGTCAATATCTGCATTCCTATTACAGCACAGTCATTTTTGATAATGCATTTTTATATTTACAATGATTTAGTTTAAAACAAGAAGTTTCCCCTGACACGTTCATCACTAACCCATTTCCACTGCAAGAGAGTCCTAGCTCCCTCATGGTTGGAGCCATGATATCTGTCACATGAGGTGTTAATTCCTTCCCATCCCCTGAGCCACACCAACAGATGGAGTTTTGCAACGAACCATGTAAATCATCCCCAAAATATAGCACAGAGAGTAATACATAAGTTCTGGGTTTGGAATAGGTGAAGCTTAAGCCTCAGAATTGTACTTACTAGATATAAAATCATGAGCAAACTCTTCAAGTTTTTTGGATCTATTTCTTTATCTGAAATTCGAAGAAGAATTAATATACACATGCTTCCCAGGGTTTTGCTGATAATTAAATGAGTTGGTAAATGTAAAAATCCTTAGAACAATGCCTAAAACAAAATAAGCAGTAATTTAATTAGTCATTGCCCACTCACATGGTCAATACAAGTAAGATATTGTTTGGCTCTTTTAGGTTCATGGTGAACCCATGCCCACGATATTGTGAATATCTTGAGTTATTTTTACCAGTTCATTTGCTATTACTCCATCAGTTTGATTCTGTTCCTGGCAACTCCATAGAAAGAGAATACTACCTGTGTGTGTGCTTTATATTGTATTCCATTAGTCTTAATGCTACCCTAGATCTCTGAAAAGCTATAGCCACTAGTACTAGTTACTTGGATAATTCCTGATGGTTTTACTAACTAAAAAATGTTGTCATCCTTCAGATATCCTGCCATTGGCTTATTATGTGTCCATATGTATCAGTTTGTAACCTAGCAAATATTTATAACCAGTTCTCTTCCCTGATTTTCTATTGCTTTGCCAACTTCTCACTATTTTTCTTTCTATGCTTATTCTGAACATCCTTATACCTAAATGATAATGCAAGTGATTTTGTGATAATCTTTGGATAACATATGAATTTACATTGATGCATTTATAAATTATGATTATTTAAAGAGCAAATAACCAAAATCTCAAATTTCATAAACAAATCTATACAAGAGGTAGAGCATTTCTAAGGTTTACTAATTCTGTTAATTAGTAATGACAAGGACCCAAGTTCTTTGTCTTTTCATTCTGTCACTTCATTGTGCTTTTTGTGATTTAGCCATTTCCAGACAGGACATCTGTTTTACGAAGATACACTTCTTATTATGTGTGTAATTTTTTCCCCAGAAGCCCCCACTAGGTAAGTACTGTCTCAGGTCTTCTGGGCCATAACTAAGTTGCTCCTAAAGCATGCTTCTTCCTAAAACAAGCTGGAGAGAAGGAAAACTTCAACTGACTTAAGCAAAGCAGGATTTACCCTTCATTTGGAGAAGCAGAATGAACATCTTAACCTAACATATGCTTGGACAGTGTTCTAGTTATTACTGATATAAAATGAATATTGAATATTTTAATAGCTTAGATTAGCATTTTTTAACCTCTCACACTTACTTTAGGTTGTGAATTTGTGATCAGCTGAATGATTCTGAATCAGATACTTCATGTGGTTGTATTCAGACAAGGGTTAGAACAAGAAAAGCAAATAGCTAAAGTCACAGGGAGCTAAGCATTTATTTGCTGCTGTACCTCTCCTCTCTCTCTCTCTCTCTCTCTCTCTCTCTCTCTCTCTCTCTCTCTCTCTCTCTCTCTCTCTCGTTCCCTCCCTCTCTCCTTCCATATAATCTCAGGGTCTCCTCCTGTGTTTTCTCTCCATGGGCTACTTCTGGCCTCTTCAGTCTGGCAGCTTTAGCAGCTAGACTACTTCCATGGAAGCCTAGGGATCCAAATTTCTCAGCTTAGAAGTTGAAATATGCATACTACTGATTTCCGCCGCTTCTTGCCCGGGTTGCTTCAAGCGGTTCACCGTGGCTTCTTGCTCTTTCCACCCTACCAGCGGGACAAAAGACACGTACTCTTCAGAAGTTCATGAAGCAGCTTCCCCTTTATTCAGATAACACCCTCAATATATAAGCAGTCTCATGCATAAGCAATTGTAACCAGATATGTCCATCCAATCCTGTTAAAGGTCAAGCGATCACTAGCTCAAGCATACATGTAAAGTGTATCTGTCCACGCGCTAGGCGGTTGAACTGATTATCATACAGCCAATTGTAAACACTTCCTGCCATTCTCCAGGCACAATCAGGACGCTGTTTGCTCTCTGCCAGTCTCCATCTTTAGATGCACGTGGCGTAACCCTGGGCCCCGGGTCACCCGCCACACATACTGTTAAGAATGGCCTCTGAAATATTATAGTATTTTTTCTTGGATACAGGTTAGTCAAAAGTCTTCCCAGAATTAAAGAGAAAGGAATTAACCTACATCTTTTGAAGGGAAGAGAGTAACAAAATTCTAGAAAAACACATGAGAACTGAATGTGTGGCCATCCAAAGATGGCCACATATGTGGCCAGAGACTGTATGGAAGAAGGGAAATATTCCTGTTGGAAATTTTACTACAGAACTTATTCTGCTTATCCTACATAAATGAATTCTAGGCAAGATGAGTTTGGGCAAAAATCTAGGATCAGGAAACATTTAGGTGAATCATTCATAGAAACGGCCCTTGGGAAGGTAATAAGCCCTTCAGGTTGAGAGAGATTATGCATTTTTATTGGAAAAGAAAGGAAAGAGGAGGTAAAAGTCAGAGAGAGAAGAGGAAGCTTTTAGAAATGGAAGCAGAAACAGTAAAAATGCCAAATGACTAATATATTCCTTTCCACAGTGTTGGCTCTCTCTGAGCCACCGTCAATGCTGTCAAATGTTTATGAACGTGCCTCTGGAGTGCCACAGATTCAGCCAGCCTCTTACTACTGTCTGTGCCTGAGTGCTTTGTCCATTAGAGCTTCTTTCCAGAATTTGCAGCTGTGGAGAACTGCCTGAAGCTGAACTTTTGCGTAACTTCAGAGAGTTTCTTCTTGATAGTCTAAAAATAGTTTCCCTCAAAGTCTGCATACCATTTGAAAAATAAGTTAGTGTAGTTAAAAATAAAGTATGGATAGGTAAGTGAAGAAAAAAGAGTTTGTGTTTGCTCAGATTGCTATAATTAGACACCGTAGTCTGGGTGACATAGAAAACCAGCAAGGTTCACAGTGCTGGAGGCTGGAAGTCCAAGATCAGAATGCTGGCATGATCACGTTCTGGTGAGGACCCACTTCCTGGTTCATGAGCAGTCACCTCTTCACTGAATCTCACACAGTCCAGAGAGAGTTTTGGTTGCTTTGTCTTCTTAAAAGGTCACCATTGCCATCAGTACTTTGATGAGAGCTCCACCCTGTGGCTTCATGCAAGCCCAATCACCTCCTACAGACCTCACCTCTAAGCATCATCAAAACAGGTATTTGAGCATTGACCTATGAATTTGAAGGGGCACAACATTTGGTTCATTGCAGTGATCATATTGTAAGGTCTCATATAGCGTTATTTTAGGCCTAGAGTTAAAACAAGGTAGGGGGTACCATGCTTGAATTGGTATAAAGGATGATGTAGAGATATCACAAGAACTTCTTCCTTTCAGAGACTTGGTATGTTGAGAGAACTGGGATAGAAATTCTAAACTAATAGAGTCATGTAGGGGAAGGAAGTTATTTCTCAATTAACATAGGCAGAATAATAAATCTGACTTGATAGCCACTAATATGAGGTTAAAGGAAGGCATATCAAGATATTTAAGTTTTCAAGTTCAGACATTTCCATAGATAATAACGGCATTGGCTTTATTTAATGAAATAGAAAACATAGGAGCCTTCAGAGATGAATTTAATTTGGCCCCTTTAATTTTGCTTATTTTGGAACATCCATTGGGGTTAAGCAAATCTGCAGAAGTGGGACGGGGATGTAACTCAGTAGGAGAATACACTATCAGCATTCAAAGGGCCTGGCTTCAATCCTAGGGTGCACGCACGTGCGCACACACACACACACACACACAAACTCTGCAAAAGTGAATATCATACACACATACATGCACACACACAACATGTCTAATGTGTTAAGAGTCAAAGACAGAACCACAGGACTTAGAAACGCTTGGAGATAGAGCAGGAAGAAAGGCAGAAAGAGAATAATCAGTGATTAAGGGGGAAATAGAAATAATGTACTGTGTTGAAGGGCAAAAGTATGATCAATAGTATGTTATAAACTATCAAAATTAAATGGAAGGCAGTCACAGGATTTGATGATAGCAAGCACATTTTCTACCTTCTTAAAAAAAGACCATATCAAAGTGTGTTTAGTAGCAAATTAGAAATGAAAGAGAATGAGTTGTTTTTGTAGGCTCTTAAGGTTTGTTTATAACTGAGAGAAAATGAGGGCAGCAGCTTAGAAGGTATGCAGTATTGACAAAGAGTGTGTGATTGTTTGTTTTGAGAATGTGTTTATAGGTCGAAAGTGAGAATGATCATTGTTTGCAACAGTTGGGAAAAAAATGAACTTGAACAGAGGAAGGGTCAGGTTCTCCTCTGAGAGAAGAGGGATAGGGAGTGATAAAGATTGCTGGAAGAAAAGACAGATGGACTATAAATGGCTTGATGAGTATGACTGACATGGAGCGGGCATATGAGACCTGAAGAGAATATAACGTAGCACCAAATGATGCATAATTCTCACAAGCAAAGCCCACATGATCCATCCAGGCATGGACTTGGACTGAACAAAATGGAATGTAGAAACTGAAGGTAATGAAAATAAATTACTATTTACTGGCATCTCTCAGATAATGTCAGAGGGTAAGAAACATATTCTCATTGCTCTGAAAATTTTTAAAACATTTTATATCATTAGAAATATACCCTTGAATCACTACTGATTTCCTCAAAATGTGCCTCTCTCACTGCAATTCTGAACCACTGCTTCTTTTCTGTAAGCATTATTCTTTGTATTTTTCTTGAGCAGGACAAGTTCTTCAATATACTCACTATATGGGTGTATTTCTCTCTATGCATAGTAAATTTGTTAAGCTCTTTGTGTGTGAACTTCTATGTGTTACCTATATTTGTTATCACAAAAACCAAAAGGTATGGTTGACACCAAAGAGATCCTCCATAGATGTGAATGGCGATGGAGCATAGCAATAGAAAAATATAAGACTTTTTTCAATGTGAAGAAAGGTAGGAGACTTAAAATATACAAATGTAGATGGTTTCACCCTTTCACAGAGCAAAGGATGCCAACATTGCAAATAATTTGCTCATTAGTTTCTACTAGAGTTGCTAAAATGTTAATGATTCTGCAAGGGTAATTCAAAGATTATATTGTTCATAATTTGAGTATATACGTTCCTAAAATCAATTGTGAAGCATTATATCTTATTAAAGTCTCATATATCACCTCATAAGTTCTACCATTTTGCATCATTATATGTTGATGGTGGAATTTCTAACCTCATGAAGGTGATTGTGAAATTGTATTATTCACCATGATAATCATAGGTTCTTAAGCATATGACATATGCCAGACTCTTCTAAGCATTTACTTCTCAAAACCCTCAATGTTGTACTATTTATGTCACCTTTCACAGATAAGGAAATGAAGGCTAACTAGAATGGATCTACTCTAGCAATGCAGAAGTGTGGTAGAAAGATTAATGCTTTCCCCACGCCTAGGTGCTCGTTCCTTAACGTCCAGATACTATAAATATGTCACTTTACATGAAAAAAGTGATTCTGAAGGTGTGAATAAGTTAATGGTTTTGAGATGAGGAGATTATCCTGGATTTTCTAGTTGGGCTCAAGGTAAGTACAAGAGTCCTTGTAAGAGGGAAGGAAGCAGGAGACTCAGAGCTAGCAAAGGAGATGTGATGACCACAAGCAGTCTTCGAGGGACGGATTGTCCCCTTGTGTCTCCAGAAAGATTGCAGATGCTTTAATCTTATCGTATAATATCCATTTGATATTTCTTACTTCTGAATGTGTAATATAATACATTTGCATTGTTCTAATGCGTAAGTTTATTTTTTTAGGAAAGATGCTGTTTTTATCTTTTCTTTGATTCTTCCATTAAATTCATAGATAGATAACTAAAGACAAGCAGAGAATAAGAGAGAGTACTCAATAATTATTTGATGGATTATAAAAGTCGATGTGTAGTTACCAAATTATAACTAATCCCTCTCCATACCTTGAAATATTATATGAATTTCTGAAATAATGCTGATTTGTACACAAACCTTGATTTGTCCTCCTGTCCCTTTGTGATATCTCTGCTTCTACTTAAATAGTCTTTGTTTCAAAAGACTAAAAGAATGTTTGTGAAAAGGGGTTTGAGAAAGAGACAAATAAGTAACAAAAAAAAAAAGTATATATATATATATATATATATATATATATATGGCACCATTCCTGAGAGAGCAAGTAAATTCCAAAAGTCATAATGTATACAACAAAAAATGGAGGGGAAGGCTAGATCATGTGCAGCAGATCACATGCAAAACCATTGGTCATGCATAAAAAAGATACTCTTATCAACTTGCAGAAAGTCACCAGGAGAAAGTACAGGTATTTTGCATCTCTGGAGCAAAATGAGGTGGGGTTGGAGGTACTTTGATGGAAAGACCCTCTATAGGAGGAAAACTACATATGGCCCTGATATGTTAGAGAAAAGAGACTCTTTCAAGGTTGCTTATATCTACTAGGAAAGCTGAATCCTGGTGGCCCATCTTGCCCAACTTGGCAGAGCCTAAAGTTATGATAACTTTTAGCACACAGAGTCAGTCTCACTAGAAGCAGCCACCAAGGACACCTCACTATTTCCTGTGTTCCTTTGCAGGATGTCTGAGTGAATAAAGTAAATCCACAACACATGGAACACTTGCCCTCTCCCTCTAGTTACAAAAAAAATAGCCCTTATACATTTGTAAGGCACTCAAGTTTCAAATTTTTCCTTTTATAATAACTAATAATAAGGTCATTATCAGTAATTTAAAAATCTTTATTATTCTTAAGAGTTTTAAAATAAACTTTTTATGTTTGAAAAAATTTTAAAAGATCATCAGTTCATTTATTTCTTGGTTCATTCAACAACTATCTACTGGACCTTTACTAAGTGCCATGTTATTTTCTAGGCCCTGAAAGAGAGCAGTGAGCAAGATGGACAGGTGCCTGCTTCTAAGAAGCTTACATTCCCTTAGGAAGTGTAGAAAAGTAATCTAAAAATAAGGAAGGGAGCATTAGATACTGAGAAGTAAAAAGTGATATACTAGAAGTGAACACAGTTGTGAAAGGACCTTTTCAATGACAAGAAGACATTGTTCCTATGAAGAAGTAAGGAAGAACCTTCCAGGCATCAGAACTGCCCCATGCAAAGTCCTGACAGTGAGAGAATTCTTCAGAAGTTACAGAGTAAGAAAAAGCTCAGTGTGAATGAAGTGCAGTGGCTGAGGAAGACAAATGTTTAAGACTAGAGGTATAGTTATTCAGGGACCAGATTTTATAGGACCGTAGAGTCCAGGATGATTCATCTGGATTTCATTTTCCATGTGGAGATAATAAATTTATTATAAGCATTGCCCAACTTTACCAAGGATTCATCTAAAATACCATCTTAATGGCTTCCCATTATTCTCTCACATGGATGTGCTGAGATTCAATTAATCATTCCCTTATTATTGGACATTTAAGTTATATGACTTGGCTCAAATCCAACCTGAATCAATTAGTGAAACAGAATAGATCTACCTTTCTACTGTTTCAATCAAATGTCAGTTAGCAGCAATTAGTATTCACTGAAGATGATGTATGATACTGGAAATTATAATCAGGTTAGAAATATGCATTATTTTCCCTGATATAACTTATTTTGACATGTGTGAAAAATAGTAGACGCTAAAATTAATCTCATGCATGTTTCAACCATCTCTAGAGAGCTAATACAAATCTAATAAGTGGTTATGCTAATACAAAACTGCAATGATATTATAAGTGTTTTATTTCAAATAAATACTCATTTCACAAAAGATGTTCTAGAAAAAATAAAAATTCTAGATGTACTAGATAAAAGTAAACATGGCATACAGATTATTTGAAATAATAGACAAGTAGTTGAAGGCATAGCTCAATGGGAGAGCACATACTTAGTATGCTCAAAGCCATGAGTTCAGCTTCCAGCAACAAAAAACATTAAGATGACAATAGACAAGACTTTTATACTTATAGTGGAGGCATTCACTCATTTTAAGGGAAGAGTTATACTAAGATGACATGTTCCTACTGTGGTCAATTATTCTGTCCTTGTTACCACCTCTGGACTTGTTTATTTTGGTACTGGGGATTGAACTCAGGGGCACCCAACCACTGAGTCATATCCGCAGCTCTATTTTGCATTTTATTTGGAGACAGGCAGGGTCTCACTGAGTTGCTTAGCGCCTTGCTGTTGCTGAGGCTGGCTTTGGACTCGCAATCCTCCTGCCTCAGCTTCCGGAGTCCAGCTGCTGGGATTACAGGCATGAACCACCATGCCAGGTCCACCTCTGGACTTTTGAGGTTTGAATTGCATCTGCAGTAGCTACTAATTCCTCCTCTTGCTTTCACCAGGATTCCCTAGAAAAGGAGCCCTTAATGGATTTCTTACCACTATCTCTTAAGAGTGGCAAAGCTTATGGATCCCTTCTCAGGCTATTGTTTTGAGCTATATTCAATTAAATACACATGATAATGAAGGAAACCAAAGATATCAAAAAATCTCATTCTAGCTCCAGTCATGGGACTCAGATGGCAGTTGAAGCAACCAGCCCTCCATGAGTGATCTCTAAGTTGTAGTGGAAGGCTCTTCTGACCCTTGATTCAAGTAAATTCGTGTAGAGAATGTTTATGACGGTCGTGCAGTATGTGTTTATAGAAAGTTGTCCCTCAGGCTGTGGGAGCCTGGATGCATAGTCAGTATATCAAGCATATTTTATTAGTCTTGCTTTGTATCTGGGACCCAACCTAGACAAGTCCTTTAACTTGGTTCTTGGTTGATCAGTATATCAGTATAGGGCATAGAGAGTCCCTTTTTTTTTTTTTTTTTTTTTTTTGTAAAGCTGTCATCTCTGGGTTCCATATGACTTGGGAAGCAGCACCCAAGGGACTGTCATGTTAGTCCTGCAAAGGTGCTGCTGGTTATGAAAAGGGCTGGTTTCTGCTCTGATTGCTGCAGGAGTTGAATTCCTCCTGAAGCGCCTGCTTCGTTAGCCCCATGTCCTGCTGGAATGGAATTGCTGGGGTGGTTCATGCACGATTCCTTGCACTGAGGTGTATACCTGTGCCTCCATTTCCTTCTTCCTCGCCCCATGGCAAAAACTCACTCGTAGAAAGTATAATTCATAGACCCAAATCCCAGCACAGACAGTATTTTGCTACAGACTAGTATTTCGTTGTTGCTTTCTTGATTTTGTTTTAAGGATTTTGATGTAAACTTCCATTCCCTTCTCAGATCAGAAAGCAGTATCTGTTCTTGCTCCTCACTTTCTTAGGTAGAACTCCACACTCTCCCTCAGAAACCAATTTTACTCCTACTTCCTGAATTATTGGTCAGCTATTTCTCTTGCAATTCAAGTTGAAAACTAGATTTGAAGTTATTTTTCATGAGTCACCTTAATAACCAAGTTGGAGTTGTATAATTTTCTTTTACTACAGGTTATGTGATCAGCTTTTGCTTTATATGCCAGTTCTCCTAACACCTAGTTTTCCACTATGCTGACCTGTGAGCATATTAGTGAGTAGAGAGATGCTTCTCTGCCATTGGAACTTAAACACTGGAAGAAATACATGGGTTTGGGAAGAATGTTTACTCTTTGTAGAGGTATGGAGGATTGAGATAAAAGAAGACATGCACATCTCTTTCTGGATGATTCCATCTCCATGAGTGCCTCTGGGAGTGCAGGTGGGAACCAGTGGGCTTTAAAATCATCCTGAGTAGGAAGTAAGAAAGACAGAAAACTAAAGGAAGAACAGATAATCAGACATGGAATGAGAAAGCAGCCAGGCTTTTGCAGTCAGGTGGTCCTGAGATCTCCGTCTGCTACTTGCTGCATATCCTCAGATGTTCACTCAGCGCTTCAATTTTCTTATCTGTAAACAAGGAATACATGATTATTTGAGGATTAAATGCTTGGCACAGTGTAGGAGATCAATATGTGTGATCAATAAATGGAAAGTTCCTTCCCATATCCCAGTCAGCAAGTGTTGCTTTTTAAAATCTTTAATGCTTAGTAATCAGATTTGTATAAGTCCATAAAAATATCAAGTTTTACTGAGTTCTTAAGGTATGAAAGGTGCTTTTCTCTGTGCTTTAAAATTTTCACATCATTTTATATCTGTATGACTCCATGACATTGGTATTTCTGCTAGTCAGATCCTACAAGTCAGTAAATGGAGGCCCAGAAAAAGTAACATGCTGAGAATCTCATAAACAGAGCTCTTAAGCAGAGGAACTTGGATGTGAGTCCCAGTGGTCTGGCTCCAAAGCTAAGATGGTCTTACTCAATAGGCCAGAATGCTTTTTATTAAGTAGATAGAATTGAGATGGGTAGGCAGAATGCAGAGAATGAAGGAGGCTTTCCTGCAAATCCAGTTTTGGGGGATTAAGAAGCAATAAAATAGTCTCTGGTTGGAGGAAAAATGGGAACTGAGTTGGTATCATACACTTAACAGGGCCAGTTGACAATCAGGGTGCTCATTGTATTACTTAGACAAGCTAGTTGAGCCTCAGAGGACTCCTTACTGTCCTGTTAGAGGGGTACTAAGGGTTCCACAAGATAGTGCCTCCATCACCCTGGGGTTCAATTCTCAGCTGTCCATTGGTCAACAGGCACAGGGTACCTAGCTTTCCCAGACACACTGTAAGCAAATGACACATTGAAATAGGAACTCTCTAAGTCGCACAGTCTGCTTATGGTTTCCTGAACAGAGTTCTCCTTAAAACTTACCCTGTAGGAAATGATTTACATCTGGAAGTAGAAAAGGAATGAATCATACATGTGAGATGGTAGGAAACTGGAAACTGCTCCATTCTCAGCCTTCTTAATCCCAGTCACAGAGATTGTTCCTTAGACCACACAGTTCCTAAGTTTGTCCAAAACTCAGGCATGTTCCAACGAGATGACAGGGTGACAGCCCCAGGTGCCCACCATGAATGAGAACTTATCAACCATGTAAGGAACAGAGACTATTCTCTTCCTTCACTGAGTAGCTAAAATGGAATTCTTATGTCATCCAGGTGTTGTACTTCACCTTGCAGTTTAAAAAGCATTTTCTCACATATGATATTTTATTATCAGAAAAGGTAATAGAAATTATCTACATGTTATAGCTGAAAAAGGTAGGACCCTGAGAAACAGACTTTTCCAAGTTTGATTTCTAGTAAATTCAAGAATCACTACTATAACTGAGCCCTTCTGATTGTTTTGTACCATGGTATCTAAAAAATATCAGGTAATTACTTTGAAACTATTAACTCTAAATATCAGTTTAGACATTGGTCCCAGATGAGTGGAAATACCATGTGTAATGAATTATAATATTAGTAAAATATAACCAAGGTACATATAAACTATCACCAGTAAGGGCAAATTGCCACTTACATTCTGTTTTCTCTGTACCCCTGTAAGAATGCAGGGTCAGCTAAGCTGAGAAGCTTGTCCATTTAGAATGTATTTGGATACTGTTCAGCATAATTCTGCTGTCAGTCTGCTTTTTCTTTCCTGGCAGACTGACTACTATCCTTTATTACTAAGATAATCTGATAGTCATCCAATTATATGACAGGAACAAGGACAAGGCTATTTTCCACAAATGCCAATGTTCTGGTGCCCACTGCTTTCCTTTTTATAGTCACTGCAAAACTTGCGTTTAAGTGAGCTTTTTATAAATACACATCTTCTCAGCCAAGTTCTCCATCTTGGCACAAAAAAACTTTGCACACACAAACTGAACATAATACTAATGTTAGTGGTGTGGACAATAGGACTGTAAGGTCTTAAACAGCTGACAACACCCTGTTCTTTGGGTCGCTTCCTTTGACACAGATACACTTTGTGTCAGTAATAAAACCATTGCCAAACCCAGGAAAACACAGATCTAAACAGTATTGACCCCTTGTACATTATCTGTTTAAACTGAACATCAGCAAGGCCTTCTTTTTAAAAAAAAAATATTCTTGACAAGGGAATGACTATTATTTAATCTTTAGGCTTTCATCATGTATTAATAATCATTCTTGGGCTGGGGAGATAGCTCAGTCTGTAAAGTGCTTGCCTTGCAAGCACAAGGCCATGGGTTCAATTCCCAGCACCACAAAAAATAATAATAATAATAATCACTCTTTTGTGTGCATTTCTCTATGCAATTTGAACAAATCAAATCTCTTTCATAGGAAAAATTAGTTAAGATAGTAACTAATGATGTATATCTAACAGAACAGTTTATTCTTGAAATTTTATGATGATATCTTCTCTGTTATCAGTCAAATATTACACTATCATGTATACTTACCAAAAAAAAAAAAAAAGAAAAGAAAAAAAAAAGTTGTTCTGTAAATCATTTATCCTTTAGGCTATCATTTTATACATAGCAATTTGTACATTGCTATATGTATGTTATTTATAAAGTTATATCAGTGTTAAAAATATATTTTACTTTTGTTGAAGGAGCTTTCATTCTGAATACTCTATAACTGGTTCATTGTGTTTTAATGGCAATAGATTTACATGTGTTTTGAAGTAAATTTCATGAATCCCAATTTAATTGGCATTATCATCTTTTCCTTAGTGGAAAGTAAAATAAAGTACCAGAATTTTACATTTCCAATTAAATTCTTTCTTTTCCTCTTTTTTTGATAGCCAGAGTGGGGTTTTTGTTTGTTTGTTTGTTTGTTTTTGTTTTGTTTTGTTTCTCCCTGGGTGACATACAATCTTGGGGGTTTTATAAATCCATACATTCTGGTATGATATTTAGAAACTCATCCAGTAACAAATTGATTCTTCCATTGTCTGGTAAACAGAATATAAAGAATTGGTTTCTAGTACTATATTGAGTTTTTTGCCCTGCTGTTTGATGTCTGAAGCTTCAGTGTTTATATATCCTAGTGTCATTTAAAAAGAATATTTGACAAATTATTCATGAGTAAATGTATATTTTAATTAAATTGAATCAGCACATTATTGTATGAGCTCTTTTCTATTCTAATCTTCATGATTCTTCCATATCAACATAGAGTCTGCTCCCTTGTTGCCCTGAATCCAGAGAGTTAACCATCTTGTATCAGATACATCAACCTTTATACTGTAATGAAATAATGCAAATTCAAGACCCTTCATAAACAAGCAAAAATAGCTGGAACTGTTCATTCCGTTTAATTTTCCATGCATCCAATTTGGTTTTTGTGTGTAAGGCAAGAACAGAGTCGAGGGAAGTGGTTCAGTTTAGTGGACTTACTGAAGGACTTTGTCACCAGTAATAAATTTCCTATGGTGTCATCTGCTTTCCCTATTTTTGTATTCCTTTCTCTCAAAGAAGTCTTCTCCAGTGAATTTTGAAGTGCTAAAATTCTATTATTACTAAAACTTTATTCCTTTAACCTCTGTTAAATGCAAATTCCCCTTGGCAGAATGATAATTAAAGAGATTAGTGTTGATAAGCTCCTCCGAATATTTTTCCAGTAGAGGTTTTCATGAAGGGAAAAGAGAAAATATAATTCAAGGAATAAAATAAATATAGAATGAGGATGGACTTCATTCACTTCACTGTTTCCTGGGGTCAGCTCTAGAATCTAATAAGGTAAAATACACAGTATGGTAGAGTAGAGCTTGTTACTGCTGAATTGTGAGCCAAAGGAGATGGTTCCCAATTATATGGGCATAAACATGCAGTGACTCTTCTGACCTGTGGAATTGCAAATCAGTATAGCAACCTAAAAAAGCATATACTTTTGTAAGCTCAGAAAATGCTACTTTCAGAACTGAAGCTCTAACAAATTAAAAATTTTGGACATTAACCTAATTTTGAACTTCACATATAAATGTATACTCACGCACGCACACGCACACACACACGTACTCAGAGACACTCACACAGGCAGAGACACACAATCAATGGTAAACATCATCCTAAAATTTTAGTACTCTAAGAGTGATCTGATGTTCAGTTGGACATATCTTTTGTGAGATTGCTAAAAAGAGCCTGTGGAAATCAAAAAACAATTTCAAAACCTGAAAAGGGCCTGGCAAATAAATATGCATTTATCCAGTGCTGTCCAAGGGTGTGAAATCATGTAACAAGTTGGTTCAAAGTACATCGCTTAAAATGTATCAGCTTCTGGTAAAATACCTGTTGGCACATATTTTTATTGACTACACACCAGCCATTCTTCATTTCTTCCTCACCAAAAGAAATCCTAATTTTATAAGAGAGGGGCAATAAGCAAAGGAGCAGGGTATGATGAAAGGCAATCACGATTCCTAAAACTAAATGTGCATGCACTATTTAACATAGAATTATACTCCTAAGCATTTATTCAAGAGAAATGAAATACATGTCCACAGAAAGGTTGTTTGTCAATGTTCATAGCAATTTAACCCGTAATAGTCGAAATTGAAAGTTCTTCAAAAGTCCATCAAATAGAACCAAAACAATTACTAGGTAAGATGGATTGTGACACATCCTTATTATAGGATACTACATAGAAATTCAAAAGTAATATAAAATTAAAAGAACCTGTGATAAATGCAATAATGTGAATGAATCTCAAAAGAATCCATCTTTTGAATAAATTCTAACAAATTTATGGACAGAAGCCAGATACAGTAGACTACATACTGAAAACGTGATGTAGACACACCTGGGTGATGACACACAGTGCAATTATTCTATGTGGTGGAGTGGGTCTCAGAAAGTGTTCTGCTTCCACATTAAAGAAATGGGTTCAAGAAGAAGACATGACAAAGCCAGTCTCTAATGGCTTGGATTCCCATAAAGCAGAGCCTGAGTCAAGGATTTACTTTGCAGGTTTTTTATTTGGAAAATGTTCCCAAAACACCAGTGTAAGCAGTCAGGCAGTGAGACAGGGAGGAAAATGCAATAGATAAGTGTACATTATCAAGTTGAGCATTACTGTGTGTACCTAAGACTCCTTTCCACTGGAACCTCTAAAGAAATTAAAAGGAACCTAAAATCTTTCCTTAAATGACATGAGACTGGGAAAACTCTCTCTACCTGTGGGAGTGTTTCAGGGCTTAACCTCTCTGGTACCTCCGTGGTTTATTGAAGTCCTGAAGAACAAACCACAAAAGCCTTCGACCATGGAAATGAAAGAGAAAGAGAGAGAAGCCATAACATAAGATGGGCCTATGCGCTCTGTAAGGGAAATCTGTTCACAGAAGCTGCCTCTACAATCAGAGAGAGGATCGAGGAACATGTCACAGGGTGTAAAATGTGTCATTCACTTCTTTTTTAAAAATTATTTTATTTTTAGTTTTTTAATATTTTTATTTGTTCTAATCAGTTGTACATGACAGTAGAATGCATTTATACATTTTGATAAATCATACATAAATGGAGCATAATTGCTCATTTTTCTGATTGTACATATTGTAGGATCATATTGGTCATACAATCATACATGTACATGAGGTAATAATGCTTGTTTCACTCTGCTATCCTTCCTTCCCCCATACTCCTCCCACTCCCTTCACTCCCCTCTGCCTAATATGAAGTAACTCCATTCTTCCCTAACCTCTCCCCGCAACTTATTGTGAATTAGCATCTGCATATCAGAGAAAACATTCAACCTTTGGTTTTTTTGGATTTGGCTTATTTTGCTTAGTATGATATTCTCCAACTGCATCAATTTACCAGCAAATGCCATAATTTCATTCTTCTTTAAAGCTGAGTAATATACCATCCTATACATATATATGTGTGTGTATATATATATATACTACATTTTCTGTTGAAGGGCACCTATACACTACATTTTCTTTATCCATTCATCTTTTGAAGGGCACCTAGATTGGTTCCATAGTTTCCAGAAAAAAGGTATACAATTGATAAAGAAATAGTTGCAAAATGTTCAACCTCTCTAGCAATCAAAGAAATGCAAATCAAAACCACTTTAAGATTTCATCTCACTCCAACGGCATGGCAATTATCAAGAATACAAGCAGAAATAAATGTTGGTGAGGATGTGGGGAAAAAGGTACATTCATACATTGCTGGTAGGAATGCAAAATGGTGCAACCATTATGGAAAGCAATGTGGAGATTCCTCAGAAAACTTGGAATGGAACCACCATTTGACCCAGCTATCCCACTTCTCAGTTTATATCCAAAGTAGTTAAAATCAGCATACTATAGTGACACAGCCACATCAATGTTTATAGCAGCTCAACTCACAATAGCTAAACCATAGAACTACATTTCTTTACTATAATACAGCAACTACAAAAATGAACGCATTACATACAGAGGACAATGACTTGAATGGCCGTAGACTTCTCTCTGAAATGAGGGTCATAAGAATACAGTGAAACACTGTCTCTGAAGTTAACCCAATATTCTTGCACCAGAGAAGCTATCTTTCAAGAATAAAAGGAAAAATATGTCTTCAAGAATAAAAGTAAAAACACATTGAAGAGAATCTAAAAGGATTTGTTTTGAATCAAGCTGAGCCATAGCACATGCTAAATGAATTTCTTCAGATAGAAGGAAATCGTGACTATTTGAGAGAAAAATTGCACATTCAGGTAATAAATGAAGAATTTGGAGGTGGTAAATATGTGAGTTATTTTCTTTAATTTATTTAAAATACATATGATTGCTTAACCAATTGTAACTTTGTTGTATGGAGTTACTAATATATGTAATTTCAATATTTATGACAACTGTAACAGAAAAAACTGAGAGGGAGGATAAATAGATCTGTGTAGTTCAGATGTTTTTATTTTTCTGAAAAGTGATATAATATAAAACTTAAGTAGATTAAGGATATGTATTATAATCCTTCAAATAAATTCTAAACATTAGAGCAAAGATGCATAGTTTAAAAGTCAATATATAACTTGAAATGAAACTGTAAAAAATTTTCTAAAATCCAAAAGAAAGCAGAAAAATTGGAATAGATGAGAGAGCAACAAAGGGAGAAATAAACTGAGAATAAAATATGAAAGGGTAGAGCTAATGTCAATCATATCAGTAATAATATATTAAAAGTAAATGGAATAAATATTCCAGTTAAAAGTAGAAAATGTAATAATGCATAAATAAGAAAGAAATCTGACTCTGAGCAATGACCAATAAATAGTGAGAGAATTCTAGCCATCAGTAGTGAGACAGAAAAAGGAATTATTACTGCAGATCCTAGAAGTGTCAAAGAGTAAATTGAAAAATTAAAAATTAATATTATTCCCAAAAGTTAAACATCTTATTTGAAATTTTAAAACATTTCTTAAAAGACAAAAAAGTACCTGTTTATTCAATTTTCTATATACCTATCAGACAAAATTAAAATCTAAACTTTCATTTCACTAAGAAAATTCATGACCCAGATGACCTCACATCATGAATTCTAAACAGTCAAGAGAAACATATTAACAAGTTTATATAAATCTTGAAAACTGAACAGGATGTAACACTTTTTTAAAGCATCTTATGAAGTCAACATAACCTTAATAGTAAAACCAGACAGAGACATTTTTAGAAAAGAAACTTATAGGTTAAAGTCTGTTGTGAATATAATTACAAGTGACACCCAAATCTTCCTTGTCTCAGTGGTGGACGTCTAGTCCAATTTCCCATTGGTAGTCAAAGTCAGTTACCCACCTAAAACAGTAAGTCCCTTTATTGCTCATTGATTCAGAGACATGAGTAGTTCAAAGTGGCCAGGTGGCAGTCTTAATTTCCAATTTGAGGTTGTTATTGTTGTGTCCCCTTGTAGTAGCATTCTTCACTTTGGAACTAAAACCTTTAGGCTACAATTTCATTTGTTTCTACCCACCAGCAATGAACAAACCCCAAAAGAACTTAATCCCCTTTAAACTAACACCCAAGAAATGAAATACCTAGGGTTAAATTTAACCAATTTAACCAAAAAGGTCAAAGACTTACACACTGAAAACTACAAAATGTTGTTGAAAGAAATAAAGAAGATCTAAGAAAATGGAAAGATACTCTATGTTAATGGATTAAAAGATATTTTTTTTAATGACTGCACTCTTAAAATGAGTTAAAGATTCAATAAAATTCCTATTGAAATTCCCAGAGGCCTTTCGGCAGTAAAACTGGATCTCAGATTCTTATGGAAATGCAAGGGGTCCTGAATAGGAAAAATAATGTTGAAAAAAATACAAGGTTACAGGACACATATTTTGTGATTTCAAAATTTACAGTGAAAATATGGTCACAGTACAGACCTATAGATCAATAGGACAGAATTAATACCCCAGAAATAAACCCAAACATCCATTGCCAATTGATTTTTGAGAAAGGTGCCAAAATCATTTAATGGGAAAAGGGTAGTCTATTTATCAAATGATTCTAGAAAAATTAGATAATCCTGTACAAAATTATGAAATTAAATATTTGTCTTCCACTGTATGCAAAAAGTAACTCAAAACGGAACAGTTATCTAAATACATGGAATATTACTCAGCCCTAAAGAAGAATGAAATTAAGCCATTTGCAGGTAAATGGTTGGAGCAGGGGAAGATCATGCTAAGCAAAATAAGCCAAACCCAAAAAACCAAGGGCCCAATGTTTTTTTTTCTGATAAGCAGATGCTGATCCATAATGGTGGTGGGGTAGGTAGGAAACAATGGAAGAACTTTGAATTGTGCAGAGGAGAGTGAGGGGAGAGGAGGGGGTGTGGAGGTGGAAGGACGGTGGAAGAAGACTCACATTATTACCCTATATACATGTATGATTACACGACCAGTGTAACTCTGCACCATGTATAGCCAGAGGAATGAGAAGTTGTGCTCCATTTGTGTACAGTGTGTCAAAATGCATTCCACTGTCACGTAGAACTAATTAGAACAAATTTAAAAATGACAATTATATTTAAAAAGAACTAAGATGTAAGACTACAGAAGAAAACATAAAGAGCATTCTCTACGATCTTGCGTTTGGTAATGGCTTCTCAGATGTGACACTGAAAGTATGTGCAACAAAGAAGAATACCTACGTTAGATTTGATCAACATTCAAAATATTTTTGCTTCTGAAAACATTATCAAAGAAATAAAAAGAAAATCTACAGAATGGAAGAAATATTTACAAATTTCTCAGTACGTGAGGGTATAATACCCAGACTACAGGAAGAAGTTTTATGCAATACTGAAGACAAAAGTCCAATTTAAAAGAGGGCAAAGGATTTGAATAGATAAAATTCCAAATAATGAAAAATCCAATAATGAGGGTACACTGAAATACTCACTCTCTGTCTGCTGGGAATAGAAAATGTTGCACACATTGTGGAGTGCCAGTTAGAAGATTTGGTTGTTTGAAGTTAAAAATATAGCTAGCTACAAGAGGACTTAAGCATTCTACTCCTAGGAATTTACCAAGAGAAACTCAAATATATATTCACATAAACACTTGTGCATGAATATTCATAGTAGTTCTATTAACAAAATACAAAAAGAAGGAACAATTTAAGCGTCCATTAACATTTGCATATATACAATGTGGAAAATCTACATGACAGAATACCATTCCCTTATTAAAAAAAAGAGAAACCTCTTAGAAAAACAACAGATGAATCTCAAAATCTTTATGCTGAGTGAGGATCAAGAGTTCAAAGCCAGCCTCAGCAAAAATGAGGTGCTAAGCAACTCAGTGAGATCCTGTCTCTAAATAAAATACAAAAATATAGGGCTAGGGATGTGGCTCAGCGGTTGAGTGCTCCTGTGTTCAATCCCCGGTACCCAAAATAAAAAAAAAAATTAAAAAAAGAAAGAAATTAAAAAAAGAGCAGACACAAAAGGAAACTCTCTATTTGACTCATTTACATAAATTACAAGTAAATCTATAAAGACAAAGAGTCAATTAGTTCCTTCCTGGGGCCAGAGGGCAGTGGGATTATGAACAGAAAGGAGTCACAGAAATCTTTGGAGAATTCTGGAAGTCATCTATAGTCTGTTAAGTAGTTTAATGGGTATATGTAACTGTCAAACTCACTGACTTGTTCAAGTGGATGTAGTTTAGCATATGTATATTATTCCTAAATAAAGGTGATAAGAAAAGAGACTAAGTCCACGGAACCACAAAAACGAAAGAACAGACAGAGACATTTGTCTGGTCCTGGTCCAAAAATGTTTGTAATTAATGCTAGTTTCAACATTATTTGGACACAATCTGTGTAATCCCCATCACCTAAAAAAAGTAACAAAATGTCATAGAATATTTTCAATAGGTATTTACAAAATGCGTGCATGTGTACAACAAGACCACAGACAACATCTCTGGTTTTATTATTCATTTTCTGAACACTTGCTTTGATGACTGGCTTATTCAAGGGAAGCTCTGATTTTAAGGAATAAAAAGCATTTTTCATGTTTCACTAAAATGTGCCTCCTTGTTCTTACCCCCTTTGATTCTTATTCTTTCTGATAACCTAATATTTTCATTAGATGACAAGCATTTGACTGTGTTCTACTTATCCAGGTTGGTGATTTAACAGTCCCTGACAGACCATGGTTTTTGGAGCTTTCACGATTTTATTGTGCCTTTTCTGGAGTTGTATCTATTTGTCACATATCTCTTTTAAAATATGCAGTATTCTAAAATGTAATCATTTATTCACATTCCCCCTTTTACTGGAATATGTACAATAGACATGTTTTAGAATCTTTTAATTTTCATTCAATTAATTCACCCAGAGATGATCCAGTACCCTCCATAGAAAGTTTGTTACTTGGGCTGAATTGTGTACCCCCAAAATTCATATGTTAAAACCCCCGTCACCTCAAAATGTAACTGTACTTGAACATCCAGTCTTTAAAGAAGTAATCAAGGTAATGAGATCATTTTCATAAACTTTAATCCAGTATGCCTGGAGTTCTTAGGAAAAGAGGGGATTTGAATACAGATATGGGTACACAGAGGGAAACCCAGATGAGGACAAAATGAGAAGGTGGCCCTCTGCAAGCCAGAGAGGACTCAGAATACACCACACCTCTACAACTGTGAGGAAATGGACTTTTGTTGTTCATGTCATTCAATCTACTGTATTTTGTCAGGGCAACCCTAAACACCAATATAGCAAGTGACATAAATGCAATTTAAGCTAGTTTAATTAAGATGGAGACCTCCTGGAAGACACTATAGTAATTCACATAATTTGAGAATGTCATTTGTGCATGACTCTAGAGAAGATGTTCTAATGTCACTCACACTGGTTCTCTATCTTGTTTCTTTGAATTTCAGTAGATGCATTTTTGACAACTTAGAATCTACCAAAAACTCCTGAGCTTCACTGCTGAACTTCTTCCATTAGTTACCCATCACTTAATTCTGCATTTTAATCGCCTCAGTTTGACTTGCTAGTGGAATGTGTAAAGTTTCACAGAATTCTGGTTTTAGAACCTATTTGTTTAAAGTAAAGTACTTCTTTAAGAGCTTTTACAAAGATCTCATATTTGAATCAGAATGTTTGCTCTATATTACAATTTAATATGATGTGTCATTATGATTAATTTCACCTGTTTGGCTGACTTTTTGTGAAGAAGGCATGTGACTACTAGAAATGTTAAAAGTGAATTTGTGGCTCACATTTGTGGCTTACATTCTGTTTCTACTGGATAGTACTTTAAAGCATAGGGGATAAAAAGCATGTTTAAAGGATAAAAATAAAACAAAACTATTGGTTCCTTAGGCAGCATTTAGGTTGATTCTCCTCAACTGGAAGCAGGATAAATGAATTCAGTTCTCCTTATTGGCAAAATGTGAATAAATCATGTTACAAGCATATGCAACTGAACAGAAGTGATATTATGTCAAGTGCATGTCTAACATATCATCATTCTGCACAACTTAGCTCATCAGAACATATTTCAGAGAGAGAATTTCAGCTATGCTTTATGATGGCCAAAAAAGTCCCAAAGTCACAAAGCAACCCACAAGCATCGTCTGTCACATTATCTCCTAACAAAATTCATGTTCTTGCTCCTCAGTTTCTTATTGATTTTTTGACTACACATATTCTTTGCTGTCTAGATTTCCTCTCGTGGCTCTATTTGTGTTGATTTTTGTGTTTTAATAAATCTTAAATCTGTTTCTTATCTATGACCTCGGCTTGGTCTCAAATTGGGTTTTGATTCTTTTTTCCAAGGCTTTGTTAGTGATATTCCCACTCAGTCATAGCTTGGGCCTTGGCAATTTTCAGATTCTCTATTTTTATCATGTAGTTGTAGATAGTAATTGAAGTAGTAAAAGGGTGATCAAAGTTATTACCCTCTATATCACTAATTGCCAGTAATGTTTGAAACACTGGGCAATTTTTAGGAAATATTCAAAGTACATCTGATGCTATAAATATCTCAGTAGAAAGAAGGGCACGGTTTCACATGGGGATTACCAAAGTACCGCAGAGAGAGTTCATTCATAATAAATGCATGAATAAGGGTTGTAGCTGTTCTAATAAAATATCAGTCCTATACATTTCACTTTAATAGGGGAAATTGGTGCTGTTACTTCTTCCTACCTCTTTATCCTGGAAATTTGGTACCTGTTATATAATAGAAGAGTTTTACATCTCTAAACAATGTTTTTGTGCAATGAGTAAAATACAGGGGTCTACGTGCCAGAAAGAGCATGAACTCTGTCGATAAAAACATTACTATGTAGTTGTCAAAAAATAAGCACACAGAACTGAAAAGAAGAGTAACTATAGAAATAGAGTAGATAATAAAGAAAGGTGTTTTTTTTCTTCAGTGTGCCATTTATATAAAACCTGGAAAGTCAGAGAGTTTATACTGGAATGTCCTACCTACATGGTAGAGCATTTGAAAATGTATTACTTTAAGGAAATTCTCTAGAAAAGACACCAAATGGAGGTATTATTTTTATAAAAGCACTGTGAGATTTCATGAATTAAACAGTGTCAGAGGGAGAAGTACTCTTAAAACTTCCTATTTGTTTAACAGAATTTAAATTCACAGACAATATTTAAAATAAGATTAAGAAGTTACTAATGCTAAAATTAACTAACTTTTGAACAAACACACAAAGAATAATGTGGCAATATAATGAATCTTTCATTGATAACAAGTGCTAAAGAGTATAAAAGGAAAAAATAGAAACTTTATTACCACAGTGATAATGAAAATGGAACACTCATTTGCTTTGCATAAAAATAGTGATTTATTCTAACAGGGAAGCATAAAATGAAGTTAGAGGTATGTAGGTGAATGGTTAAGTGGCTGAAATGGATAAGATTTGATTTTAAAATACTAATATAAATTTATACAATCAATCTCATTTATTCCTTCAACAACTGAGCATTTTCCATGAGAAAGGTGCTTTGCAACTTGGGGTGCACTAAAAATAATAAATATGGTTTCTGCTCTAAAATGAAATATTGTAAAAGGTGATTTATAAGTGATCCCAGGGAAATAGGAAAAAAATTATTTGAATTATATTGAACAATAGAGCAGAGAAATGCCAAACTCTTAGCAATGATAATTCTAACAATAATAAATAATACAGAGCAGACTCTGGGCCTGATTGCCCATGGACCCATTCTCTGCCCTTTTCCTTTATGCTCTGTAAAACTGATGAGCTGCTCATAAGTGGGTTTTCAAGGCTCTCTTACCACGTCCAGTGGGTTTCAGGGATGAGAAGATGAAGGGTGAAGAGGAGGGAGAAGTTAAGTATTTGCTTTCTCTCTCATCATTACCACCTGGTGGCGCTGCATCTCCTCCGAGGCACCAGCTCTGGGTCCTCTGACTTTGCCCCTGGCCTGGAGTACTGTTGCCTCACCCTTGTCCCTAAAGTCTAGAGATGGTAGCAGGGTGCTGCTATTGCTCGTTTTTGGATTGCCTCGCTGCTTCCTGTTTACTCTTATTTTGTTTTGTTCTGTTTTTACTTTTAAATAATTAAAAAGTTATATACACTGAATTCTTCTATTATAAATTCTTCAAGTGCTTCATGTTTGTCTAGTAGAACTTGAAGATAGAGACATCACTATGATGAACCACATATTTGTGTCCTCCTAAAATTCACATCTTTAAGTCCTAATTCCCAACAGGATGACAGTAGGAGGTGAATGAAGCCTTGAAAAGAATGAGGTCATGATGGTGGAGCCCTTGTGAATGAGATTAGTGCCATGTAAGGAGAGGAGAGCTTGCTCTCACGCTCTCTGTTCTTTGCCATGGAAGGAAACAAGGAGAAGGTCATCTTCAAACCAGGAAGAACCCTCACTAAACACCAGATCTGCTGGCACTTGATCTTGAACTTTCCAACATCCAGAACTCTGAGAAGTAAATTTTAGTTCTCTAAACCACCTACACTATGGTCATTTGTTATAGCATATCGAAGTGACTATGATAACTGCTAAATATATACTGGGTGCCAGACACCATGAAAATGCTTTATATATGATAATTACATATATATGCCCATATTGCTTGTGAAAAATCATAAAAATAGGTAATATAAGTACTATCATTTGTCCAATGAGAAAACTGAACTTTTATTTTTATTTTTTTGGTACTAGAGATTAAATCCAAGGGTACTTAACCACTGAGTCACATCCCCAGTCCTTTCATTTTATTTTATTTCATTTTTTATTTTGCAACAAGCATCCGTCAGTTACTTAGGGCCTTGCTAAGTTTCTGAGGCTGGCTTTGAACTTGTGATCGTCCTGCCTCAGCCTCCCAAGTTTCTGGGATTATAGGCGTGCACCACAGCTCCAAGAAAACTGAATCTTAAAGCATTTAAATAAATTTCACAATGTTATACTGTTATATGACTGTAAGTGGCAGAAGTAGAATATGAATTCAGGAAATCAGTCTTTAAAGTTAAGGATCTTAACCACTAGAATATTAGGTAAAAACCATCCTCATCACATGACATGATGCCCAATAGGGACAAGTTATCACATAAGGATAATCTGGTTCAAAACCATGTTAATACCCACTGGGTTAGGGCACAAGACCAGGGCTGCCATTCCTCAATACATTGTGATGATACATAGTGCCTTCATGTTTCTTATGAGCTACTAAAGGATAAAAGATAATAAATTAATAATGTAATGTATCACCATGTTATCAGCTTCTGATAAGTCTTGTGATAATAAAGCTAGAAAGAGGTGTGAGAAATCTCAGGGAAAGGTTTGGAATTTTAAATGCAGTCCGTGGTGAGGAGTGATCTCCCACTATGTCTTCTCTTTCCCTTGATCCACACCTCACCTTTCAGGATTGTCTCTTTTCTTTTAGACTTGGATGAAATATACCCCAAGGTGTGACTGAATGTATGGTCTGCAAGGGACTGGACACCATGACACGGAGGTGAAGGAGATGTCCATCAGATCATCCCAGATGTGTTCCCTGTCATGTGGTCTCATGGAAGGCTCTGGAGAACACTAGGTAAATAAACCTATTCTTTCTCCTCTGGGCTGCTCTGATGTCAGTTTTCTCCAGTCGACATTTTAATTTTTTTTCTATGTGTATACAGCGTAAACTTACTTTAAATATGTCATGTCTCTCTGCGCCTCTTGGTTAACAGACACTCAGGTGTGGCACACCACATCACTTTCCTAAGCATCCTACCTTCCTTCACCGCCATAGTTCCCTCGGTCCACTTTGGTTGTGTTCCACTCAGGTAAAGCATTAGCACTGAAATCCTTCCTCGGATTCTGTTTAAAGAAAGTGAAATTACACCCACACAAAACTAGAAATTTAGAGGGAGGCAGCTAAAAATTACCTTTCTATGTATCAGTGATGTCAGAAAGCATCTCCAGATGCTAACTCAACCTTTGATTAAGATCGGAGTGAAGTTTGCAAAAGCTCCTCTAATTATATCTGAGTCGATTGCAGGAAGAAAGAAGGAAGGAAAATCAACCGCAGGGTGTCCCCTTTCCTCTTGAAAGAAAGTTTCTCCATGAATTCCAACAACACAATCGTGCATAGCATTTAATTACTAAAACTATCACTTAGCCAGTACTAACTTCAAGAGAGAGTTCAAAAGCAAGCATTTAGCAACTCTGGTCATTTTAGTGAAAGTCTATAAGGAAAAAAGGGTTAAAGTCTGGACCAGCCACGTGGTAGTATCTATCATGTTTATTAACAGAGTTGCAATAGGATAGTACAGGAAGAATGTCACTGAGGCAATATTTATAAGAAATAATATCTAAGACCATCCAGAAGTTAGTGAAGATGCAAATTATCACATCGAAATACATTGCTTATTCCCATGCAAGATAAATAAAAAGAAGTTCACATCTAGTTAATAGTTCAATTGACCTTCACAAAAGACAAATAAAAATTGTTGAAAGCATTCATAGAGAAAGATGACTTACTTAAAAAGAAACAATAATTAGGCCAACAGCTGTTGACAGCAATGGTAGCGGCTCAAAGACAATTGAACTGTCTCTTACAAGAACTAAGAGAAAATGAATGTCACATGAGAGACCTGTTTTAGTCAGCTTTTTTTGTGGCTTTTACCAAAGGACGCAACAAGAACAACACAGAAGAGGAAAAGTTTATTTTGCTCACAGTTTTAGAAGACATGCTTGTCCAACTCCATAACTCTGAACCCTTGTTGAGGCAGAACATCACAGTGAAATGATATGGCAGGGGAAAGCAGCCCAAAGCATGGAAGCAGAGAGAGCTCTGCCTACCAGGGATAAAACATAAACCCAAAGATACGCCCCAGTGACCTACTTTTTCCAGCCACATCCTGCCTGCCTATGGTTACCAGCCCATAAATCCATATGAGGGGATTAATGCACTAATTAGTTTAGGACTCTTGTAACCTGATCATTTTACCTCTGAACTTTCCTGAATAGTCTCACGCATGAGTTTTTGAGGGATGCCACATGTCTAAATCATAACAGTCCTGTACCCAGTTTCATTATCATTGAAGAGTATGTATGATACAAAGACACTTTATTTCAAACACTAGAAAGTTTAGCAATCAAAATACTTAGTGAAAGAATTATAAAGAATATATGGAGATAAGAAGGAAATTGAAACCAGGATTAAGAAGCAGAATCAAGAAGGAGCAGTGTGATCTGAAACCAAATGTTCAAATCTTGGCTGAGGACATGTGTGAAGAATTGCAAAAATACTCAGCATAAGATGATTATATAATTTATTGTTCCAAATGAGCAAATTTTTTTGGTAAATGGTGCTATTAAAATAATCTTGAAATATGACCCTATCAAATATTTTATTGCGGAACCATTGGTTTTATTATATTAGTACACACTTAAGAATTAACTTCAAAAATAAAATTTGAAACTAATATATTTCTAAAAATTGCAAATATGTAGCCATTTATATTGAAGCAAACTTTAAGTGTCCTTTTATTTCTAAAATTAATCTTGGCTATACTCATGTACTTCAATCAGTTTTTAAGTCACACTTGTTTCTAAAACTATGCGGATAATACTATTATGAATAATTTTTAAATATTATCTTTTGATCATGGTGCACTATCTTTTTAATATATTTTTGTATGCGATTTGCTAAAATTTTGTTGAGAATTTTTGCATCAATATTCATTAAGGATATTGGTCTGAAATTTTCTTTCCTCAATGTGTCTCTGTCTGGTTTAAGTATCAGGGTGATATTGGCTTCATAGAATAAGATTGGGCGGGTTCCCTCCTGTTATATTTCGTGAAATACTTTGAGAAGTGTTGGAATGAGCTCTTCTTTAAAGTTTTGTAGAACTCAGCTGAGAACCCATCTGGTCCCGAACTTTTCTTTGTTGGTAGGCTTTTAATGACTTCTTCTATTTCATTACTTGCAATTGATCTATTTAAATTGTGTATGTCCTCCTGGTTCAGGTTAGGTAATTCATATGTCTTTAGAAACCTGTTGATGTCTTTGAGATTTTCTATTTTGTTGGAGTATAGATTTTCAAAATAGCTATGCCAGGGATGCAAGGATGGTTCAACATTCAAAAATCAATAAATGTAATTCACCATATCAACAGACTTAAAGTCAAAAATCACATGACTATTTCAATAGATGCAGAAACAGCATTTGATAAAATACAGCATCCCTTCATGCTCAAAACACTATAAAAAATAGGGATAGTGGGAACATTCCTTAACATTGTAAAGGCCGTCTACACTAAGCCCATGACCAAGATCATTCTAAATGGTGAAAAACTGAAAGTATTTCCCCTGAAAACTGGAACAAGGCAGGGATGCCCTCTTTCACCACTTCTATTCAACATCATCCTTGAAACTCTAGCCAGAGCAATTAGACAGACCAAGGAAATTAAAGGGATATGAATAGGAAAAGAAGGACTCAAACTATCCCTATTTGCTGATGACATAATTATATATTTAGAGGAACCAGGAAATTCCACCAGAAAACTTTTAGAACTCATAAGTGAATTCAGTAAAGTAGCAGGATATAAGATCAATGCTCATAAACCCAATGCATTTTTATACATAAGTGATGAATCTTCAGAAAGAGAAGTTAGGAAAACTACCCCATTCATAATAGCTTCGAAAAAAATACAATACTTGGGAAACAATCTAACAAAAGAGATGAAAGACCTCTAAAATGAGAACTACAAAACACTAAAGAAAGAAATTAAAGAAAACCTTAAAAGATGGAAAGATCTCCCATGTTCTTGGATAGGCAGAACTAATATTGTCAAAATGGCCATACTACCAAAAGTGCTATACAGATTCAATGCAATTCCAATTAAAATATCAATGACTTATCTCACAGAAATAGAGCAAGCAATCATGAAATTCATCTGGAAGAATAAGAAACCCAGAATAGCTAAAGCAATCCTTAGCAGGAAGAGTGAAGCAGGGGGTATCGCAATACCAGATCTTTAACTCTACTACAAAGCAATTCTAAAAAAAACAGCATGGTATTGGCACCAAAATAGACAGGTAGATCAATGGTACAGAATAGAGGACATGGACACAAACCCAAATAAATACAATTTTCTCATACTAGACAAAGGGGCCAAAAATATGCAATGGAGAAAAGATAGCCTCTTCAGGAAATGGTGCGGGGAAAACTGGAAAGCCATATGCAACAGAATGAAATTAAACCCCTATGTCTCACCCTGCACAAAACTCAACTCAAAATGGATCAAGGACCTTGGAATCAGACCAGAGATGTGAAAAAAGTAGGTCCAAATCCTCAACATGTTGGCCTAGGATCAGACTTCCTTAACAGAACTCCCATTGCACAAGAAACAAAAGCAAGAATCAATAACTGGGATAGATTCAAACTAAATAGCTTTCTCTCAGCAAAGGAAACTATCAGTAATGCGAAGAGAGAACCTACAGAGTGGGAAAATATCTTTGTCACTCATACTTCAGATAGAGCACTAATCTCCAGAATCTATAAAGAACTCAAAAAACTCTACACCAAGAATACAAATAACCCAATAAATAAATGAGCTAAGGAAATGAACAGACACCACAGAAGATCTACAAGCAATCAACAGATATATGAAAAAATGTTCAACATCTTTAGTAATAAGAGAAATGCAAATCAAAACCACCCTGAGATTCCATCTCGCCCCAATTAGAATGGCAATTATCAAGAATACTAGCAACAATAGGTGTTGGTGAGGATGTGGGGGAAAAGGTACACTCATACATTGCTGGTGGGGCTGCAAATTAGTGCAGCCACTCAGGGAAGCAGTATGGAGATTCCTTAGATATCTTGGTGTGGAAACACCATTTGACCCAGCTATCCCACTCCTTGGCCTATACCCAAAGGACTTAAAATCAGCATACTACAGAGATACAGCCACGTCAATGTTCATAGCTGCTCAATTCACAATAGCCAGACTGTGGAACCAACCTAGATGCTCTTCAATTGATGAGTGGATAAAGAAACTGTGTCATATATATACAATGGAATGTTACTCAGCCGTAAAGAATGATAAAATTATGGCATTTGCAGGCAAATGGATGAAATTGGAGGATATCATGCTAAGTGAGACAAGGCAATCTCAAAAACCAAAGGACAAATGATCTTGCTGATAAGCAGATGATGACACATAACGGGGAGTGGGAAGGGGGCAAGAATGGAGGAAGGAGGGACTGTATAGAAGGATAAGAGGGGTGGGAGGAGTGGGAGGGAGAAAAAAAATACAGAATGAATCAAAAACTATTACCCTAGGTAAATGTATGATTACACAAATGGTATGCCTCTACTTCATGTACAGAGAAACAAGATGTATCCCATTTGTTTACAATAAAAATGAATTTAAAAAATTATCTTTTTTTAATTGCCTATGATTAACTGCAAAAATATTATTTTATTATCAGTTAATGTAATTAACAATAATTATTTTGAATATTATTTACATATTTTAAAATTAGGAAAATGTTCTCTTTACATGCTGAGGTCCCTGATAACCATAAAAAATGTGTTATGAAAGATATCTTTAGATACTCTTTTTTTCATCTCAAATCAGAGTAGATTTCTTCAATAAATATTTGTAGAAGACTAAATTCAATATTTTTGCATATAATTGAATATTTCAATAAATAGCAATTTTTAACAATATTGAAGATAAAGGGGACAGGACAGATAGCAATTTATTCAATTAAAAATTATAGAATTATCATTTTTAAATTTGAATTTTCAAAAACATATAGAATTAAGTATTACAAATAATTTGAAGTCTTATATTTTAATTGGTTTAGGTTTTCTTCTTACTTTTGGAGAGAGATAATTTTGTGTTTTCCTATGTGTAAGCTTTGTTTCCATTTGTGTCATTTTATTTGCTAGAATTTCCAACTCTTGCATTTTCAAACAATTCATTTATTTGTTTAAATATGTCATTTATTTTTAATATATTGCAATACAAAATTGCAATATGTACAAAAATCAGGAGTATACATTGAATATATATATATAGGATGACTTACAAAGTAAATATTTACAGTTCAACTATTTCTGAAACATAAAGTAATACAGGACTTTGAGTGAAATTTACTACCTTGATGAATTCTAGATTTTGGGAGAATGCAACATTAATTTTTGCATAACATTTTTAGTTCATTTACCATGAATATGTGCAAGTAAATATTATAAAATTTGACAACTTCAATCTTCTATTTTCATCTTAAGAAAACCAATCTTGTTTTGGAATAATAACAATCTATGTGTATTCAAAAGTCAATTGTAAGCATATTTTTGCTCCACAGGTTTCTTAATTTATTGCAAGTATTATTTATACTGCAAAGATTTGCTCCATCAGAATTTATTAAGATAATTGTATCATTCACATTGGATTTTTAAAGGATCCAATGGCATGTTAAATGTTTCATTGTTAATAAAATAAACCTTGACATTTGTATTTCCAGTCAATGAATATATTAACAAAATGAAGCATTTGATGACACTAATCTCTTTATAAACAGAATAATCAATAAATTAATTTAAAATGTTTAGAATAATTTACATGAATTATTGAAGGCAGTTTATAAGGCTTAAAACTATTTTTCCAAGTTGTATTTTGAAAAATGAAATATAAATGCTTTTATTCATTAAAAGGAACCATAGTATAAAATATTTTGAATCTACATTTTTCCATATTATTTTATTTTGTGTTTCTTTTTACTATATAACATGATAAAGTGCTATTGCTGAATTTTGGCCTTAAGATCAGCTGTCTCATATTTTTCCATGCTAAATTAATTCAATAAATTTGTAGAATACAAAGTCAATGGTAAAAAATTAGTAGCCTTTTTACATGAAAAGAACAAACTAACTGAAAATGAAATCAGGGAAACAATACCATTTGTGAAAGCATCAAAACAACCTTTTCTTACCTAGGAACAAATTTAACTAAGGAGATAAAAGATCCGAATACTCAAAACAATAAACTTTGATTAAAGAAATTGAGGACACAAATTAATGTAAAGATATTTCATAATCATGGATCTGAAGTATTAATATCATTAAGATATCCATGTTACCCAAAGCATGGATCTTGAATCTGTCTATACCCAATTTTCATTGACTCTGTGTATACCCAATATGCAGATTCAATAAAATTCCTATTAAAAGCTTAATGACATTACTCACAGGTATAGAAAAACCAGTACCCAAACACCATGGAACTATAAAAGATATCAAATAGAAAAAATTCTGAGAAAGCAAAACAAAATTGGAAGCATCACACTTCTAGATTTGAAATCATGTTACAAACCTGTAAGAATTAAAACAGTATGGTACTGGCATAAAAACTGACACATACAGATTAGTGGAAGAGGAATGAGGTCTGAGAAATAAATACAAATGTATACAGTCAACTGATTTTCAACAAGTGCATCAAGAGGACACATTGGGCAACAGAGGCTCTTCCATAAATAAACCAGGAGAACTGGATTTCTAGGTGTAAAAGAATGAAACTGTGCCCTTATCCTATGTCATATGTTAAAAAATCCACTCAGAATAGATTAGGAGGCCTAAATATATGACCATAAAGTACAAAAATCCTGGATGACAATGTAATGGAAAAGCTCCTCGACAATAAACTTTTTGAATAACATACCAATAACTCTTCACTCACACCCACAGGAGCACTACATCAAACTAAATATCATCTGCATAACAAATGGAATGGTCAACACAATGAAACAGCAATCTTTGGGTTGAGAAAGTATATTTGCAAATCATATATTCAAATCATATATCTAATTAAAGTTTAATATCCACAATTTATAAACAACTCATGCACCTCAGTGGAAAAGCAAATATTTTTCCAAAGAAGCCATGAAAATGGCCAACAGGTATATGAAAATGTGCTCAACATCATTAATCATTAGGTAGACGCAAATCAAAACCACTATGATAAACCATGTCACATCATACCAACGAGGTCATCTATTGTCCACAATAATCACAAGATAACAGATGTTGGTTAGGGTTTGGAGAAAGGGGACTCCCAAACAATGGTAATGGAAGTATAGATTGGTACAGTCATTATGAAAAACAATACAATGCTTCTCAAAAAAATTAAAAGTAGAAGTGACATATAACTCAGCAATCCTTTGTGCCATATTCCCAAAGGAAATTAAATTAGCACCTTGTAAAGACCAGGGAAAACTGTGTTCATTGGAGCACCATTCACAGCAAACAAGATAGGAAAGCAATCCTAAGTATCTGTGAACTGTAGACAGATGCATGAACAAAAATAATGTGGTACATATTTTAATGGAGTATTACATTGCCCTAAAAAGAATGAGATCTTGTCATTTGCCACAACATGGATAAGCCTGTGCAGCATATTATGCCAAGTAAAACAAATCTTATGCAGAAATAAAATAACATTGCATGATCTCATTTGTATACGAAATCTAAGAAAGAAAAAAACATGTTCAAATATATAAATAGTGTGAGGGGTGAAAACATGGAGATCAAAGGATGTAAAGTAGCAGGTATGTAGGATGAACACATCTAGAGACCTACCGTACAGGAACACTGTAGGTAATGCAATTGTGCTGCGTGTGACAGTCATGCTCAGTAGCAGATTTTAGTAATTCTTGCTACCCAAAAGGAGTTACTGAGGATGATTGGTATGCTAATTTGCTTCACTATAGTAACCTTTTTATATCTATACACATACCAAAACATCAGATGTATATCTTAAATTTACACAATAAGATTTTTTTTAAAAATCATTTTTCAATTTGGGAAATATAATCTCAGTTGGAAACATCATAGTGTTGCTATATAAACCTTTTTCTTTCTTACTCTTTACCCATAGTGCAGCAGGATTCAGGGTGAGTTTCATAATGTGTGACCTGGGCTAAGAAAACCTACTTTACCAAGAAAACTTGTGCAGGCCCAAGGTCAACAAGCAAAATTTTACAAGGTCTGATCTCTCTGTCATTCCACAGAGAGCTGTCCTGAATCATTGAGCCCTCCTCCTGTGAGCCTCTGTTTTACATAAAATGCATGGGGAAACGGCTGGGTTATTGAGGGAATAAATAAATTGATGGACTTGAGGGCTATCTATTTACAAAAGTTCTTTTTTTTTTTGTTTTGTCCTATTTCATTTTTTTTTTATTGTAAACAAATGGGATACATGTTGTTTCTCTGTTTGTACATGGCGTAAAGGCATATCATTTGTGTAATCATAAATTTACATAGAGTAATGTTGTTTGATTCATTCTGTTATTTTTTCCCTTCCCCCCACCCCTCCCACCCCTCTTTACCCTCTATACAGTACTTCCTTCCTCCATACTTGCCCCCCTCCCTAACCCTAACTCTAACCCTAACACTAACCCTTCCCTTCCCCCCATTATGTGTCATCCTCCACTTATTAGCGATATCATTCGTCCTTTGGCTTTTTGAGATTGGCTTATCTCACTTAGCATGATATTCTCCAATTTCATCCATTTGCCTGCAAATGCCATAATTTTATCATTCTTTATGGCTGAGTAATATTCCATTGTATATATATACCACAGTTTCTTTATCCACTCATCAATTGAAGGGCATCTAGGTTGGTTCCAGAGTCTGGCTATTGTGAATTGAGCAGCTATGAACATTGATGTGGCTGTGTCTCTGTAGTATGCTGATTTTAAGTCCTTTGGGTATAGGCCAAGGAGTGGGATAGCTGGGTCAAATGGCGGGTCCATTCCAAGTTTTCTAAGGAATCTCCACACTGCTTTCCAGAGTGGCTGCACTAATTTGCAGCCCCACCAGCAATGTATGAGTGTACCTTTCTCCCCACATCCTCACCAACACCTGTTGTTGCTCGTATTCTTGATAATCGCCATTCTAATTGGGGTGAGATGGAATCTTAGGGTGGTTTTGATTTGCATTTCTCTTATTACTAGAGATGTTGAACATTTTTCCATATGTTTGTTGATTGCTTGTAGATCTTCTTCTGTGAAGTGTCTATTCATTTCCTTAGCCCATTTGTCGACTGGATTATTTGAATTCTTGGAGTAAAGTTTTTTGAGTTCTTTATAGATTCTGGAGATTAGTGCTCTATCTTGAAATACTTTGTCAATGAAAATAGAGCTTGGATCTCAAGAAATTTTTGTATTGGGTGAGGAAGTCCTAGGTCTGTAGCAAGAAAAATTGGTAAGGGAATCCCTGGTTCCTCTTGGCTAATACACAAGCAACACTGGCATCTAAGGTGACTTCGGCAATTTTGCTATGGCACAACAAGTCCTGTAAAAATTCCTATGGCAAGTTATCTTTATTATTTATTTATATTCCATTTCCATGACCATATAATTCTACAGAAATGATCAGTTATGACTAATACATATTACATTGTACCATTGCAAATTTCACTGACCTCTATAAATGTGGTTGAATATTTGTGGTTAATGTTTGTAAGAGTAACAAAATCACCTGATATTAACAATCTTATCTGCCATGACTATTTAATATGTTAAAATGAATGAAGTGAATGAAGACCTGAATGAAGACAGACTCAAAGCTGTGATCTGTATTTCCCTCATTTAATCAGGTATTGCCACAATTTATTTGAACCACAGAAAAACTGCAAATTATTTATATAAAATTTACTATTTTTCAATACTGGAACATACCATATTAGAGTTTTACCAGTAGTCCCTTCTTCAGCAATTAAATATTAAATTGAATGAAGTAAAAATGAAAATTAAAAAATTGATTAGGAGTCTAAAGAGTTTAAACAGAAATCAGTAAAATTGTATGAAGACTGAGAATTCTTCTGCAGTACACATAGCAAGATTACCACAGATTGTTGATCTTTTGTAGTATATGAATTATTACTACTTGATAAGCTATTAATTTTATATTCAAAACCACTACAAGTCTATCACATTTCCCAATTTATTGTACAAGAAGGACTACTTTTATCAAATGTAGGGAATGCAGCCAACAGAAATACAATACACTTCTTTTCATGTTTCCCTGAAATTTTACTTTAATTTCAAATTAAAGCCTCTTGTCATATATTTTTAATACAGTCCTATATTCAAAAAAATATAGAATGAGAAGACAGCAGAGATTTCAAAATGACAGAAAAGCAAAATTTCCCTTCACCCAAGAAGATAAACTGTTTCTATTCATGCTGATTCTCAAGGTCATCATGGAGAGGTAGGTAGCCTTTGGCCAGAGTTTTTACAACTCTAAAATGGGAATAAGATTATCTCAAAAGTAGAACTGAAAGAAATTATTATGGCTCATTGAAATAATTTTAAAGATATTTACTTGAATTCTAAGTTGGTGACATTATCTCCTTAACTAAGGTTTTTAGATAATGAGTTAATCTTCACTGAGCTCAATATCTTCTTTAGAGTTAATAAGTGAGTCCCATATTTAAATATCTCCATGAAGAGTTTAATGAAATATGACCATGATTCTTGACCACAGGACTTATCAGTGACATAATATGTTTCATAATATGAAGAGGAGAAAGCCCGGAAACAATGATTGTCACACACAAAGTCCATTTTTCCTAGTGACTATTCTGGGACTAATTTCCTTAGAAAATTGGCAGGAGTATTCATCTACTTATTCTCTACATATCCCAAAACACTCCGGGACAATGACCACCGGGTTAGGAAATTTCTTGATACAACAATGGACATAAAGAAAATGACAGTATTAGTTTTCTATTGCTGTTTTGACAAATTATCACAAATGCAATGACTTGAAACAATGCAAAAATATGAGTCAAGGCACCAGGAGGGCTGCATTCCTTGTAGGAGACTGGAGGGGAGAAGGTTTGCTGCCTCTTCCAGAAAGGCTGAAAGCTATGCCCTTTCCTTAGCTCATGGACTGCCTTCTAGTTTCATTAAAAGCTGACAATTCCATCACCCCCACCTCTGGAGTCTGCCTCTGCCTCTCCTGTATCCACTTTTCATTAATAGGACCTTTGTGATTTCATTGAATCTGTTCAGATAATCCAGGATAATCTCTGTATTTAATCACATCAGCTGATTTCCCTCTGCCAAGTTAAGTGTCAGTGAGCTCTGAGATGAGGACATGTGCATCTTCAAGAGCCTTTGCATCCACCTACCACAGCAATTCCTTTGTTCACATTCACAAAATCACAAGTGAAATCTTTCTTGGGATTATCAATCATTCTATTAATTTCCTATCATAAGTAATGATCTAGAGTTTCATAATACTGAAAGAAAATTCACTTGCCAGATGACTGAATAATATAAATAACACTGGCAACTGAGTTTAAGAACTGGGAGAACATTATTTTAGAGTTTTTATTGCATGCGACTTACATAGACACAGAATGATTTTGTCTCACAGCTACCATATCCATCACCTCAATTTTATCACTTTGCTTCTCTAAACAAGAAAATGTTTTATAAATCATATGTGTCTGTCATGTTATTTGTTGCTGTAAGAGGCATCATGCGTTAAGAACAAGCATTCAGAGTTCAAAGTGATGTATCCTGTCTTTTTAATAACTTGCCTTCGCCTGGTATTTTCTCACCTTGCAGCAAAATTTTAGAGGTTGCAGTGTTCTCCAATGAGCTATTATGAATTTGAAAAGGTTTATCACATCAAAAAAAAAAAAAAAAAAGCATCTGTTTCCTTGATCATTCACTGAGGCCATTTTTCACGTCAGATAAATGCTATGTGACCATGTAAGATACAATAAAGCCAATGTCAATTTTGCTAAATCCCCCCTCTGCTGCATCTGTGTATGGGTCATTACACACTTTTAGCACATCATGTATGCCAGACACTAGAGCCAGACCTAGTTCATCTAAATCAATTGTAATTTGTATAGTTCAATTATGGATTTTCACTGTTAATTCTTCATAATATGACCCAAGAAATATTTTACTGAACAAACTCTGATAAAATACAATTCTACTCAAACCAAGAACAATTGTTCTATTTTTTACGGTCAACCTCATTACAGCTTTGAGTCTCATTTTTTAATATATTCTGAATTTAAATCAATTCATATAAATCACAAATACATGTATTTGGGGGCTCAATCATTAAGCACAATCAGTGTGATAAGCAAACTTGGGTATCAACAGAATGGCAGGCATTCTATAATACAGAACCCTGAGAAGTCTGTTCTGCAGGCCACAATATAGGACTAACATAGAATGAATTAGTATTTTTACAATTACATCATTTTTTGAGACTTTGAATGGGTCCTACTTACTCCAACTTCTATGGTAGGATGAGTTTTAAAGTAAGATTTCATTGTATTCAGCCTTCAGAATTGAACTTTTCCTAAGAATTCAGAGGAAAGAAACTCATTTGGCAAAAAATTTTTCAGAGATTTCTGTACAGGACAAGTCTGAAGAATAAATTACTGATGTAAAAACAGTGTATTTCTGAAGAATGTGTTATGTTAATTTGCTCAGGCATGATTATCAAGTAACTGTGTTCTCTGTATCAAAGGGGATATTGTACTTGCCAGTGAACTAGAGTTGCATGGAGACTCACAACAAGAAACATGGTGCTAGTGAGAGCCAATAAGAAGTTCAAGATGCTCTGAAAGCTGTAGAAGCTCAAGCCTTCCAGCAGGCCTCGGATGCATGCAGTTCCTCATGAATACTATGATGCCTAGTGTGTACAAAGCACCTCTCATCTAAGGCGCGAGGAAGGCTGGCAGGACACAAGGTTAAAGATCATCCCTTTAAATCCCATTTGTACAGGAGGGGGCTGGACACTGTCTTAACAGGAGCACATCTGGACAGGATGTTAGAAAAGATCATCCCAGAAAGGAGAAGTCAGCAAAGGAAGGATGAAGGAATGAAGGTGAAGGCAAATTCTCATTTTGTATTACCATAATTTACTAGTAGTAACTAACTTCATTTAGTTACAATGTACAGGGAACAATGGACAAAAGATATCCAAGATTTCTGGCAACTGTAGAAACAAACCAACAAACACTGCTGCAGCGTGGGATCCGTTCTATCTAACCATCCTTAAACCCCATTTTGCTAGCTGGGGTTTCCCACTGCAGCTCCTTCTACCTACTCTCCTTCTTTCAAACAGGTTCCTACATAATCTGCTGCTCACTGGCCCTACTCTGCACTACTTTACTGGCTTTCCTTGGCCTCCCCAGTTGGACAGTTTAGGTCACTCTTTGGTCTTGGGTTTCTCCTGCTCTTGGTGGACAGCACACCATACGAATTGCCCATACTCCCCCGCTCAAATCCTTGGTGACGTCATGTTTTCAGTGATGCTTGTGAACACCTGCATCCTGGGAGGTGCTTGTGAAAATGCAGACTTCCAAGTCTCCCACTGAGAATATGGGATGGTACATCTATATCAAGTGTTCTCAGTAACTGATTCGCGCAATAAATTTTATGACCACTGTGTTATTAGAAAGAGAAAAATCTTTGTCATTTTCCCCTCTACCCCAGTTGTTGAATTGAATTTTTACATAAGTACATTCATATAGAAATAAGTTAAAGAAACTGAAGACTTTTGAGAGGTCACTTTATAAAACAAAACAAGAGTTAACAGTCATGATTAGAATTTTATGTGTATAGATATATACTTTGATATATTTAAAGTATATTTAGTCATAATTCTGACATTAATCCAACACACTGCTGGAAACAACAGATGTCATGTTAATGTTAGTTATCACTAAGATACAAATTAATTTTGTGGACAATCAGAAACTAGATTTTCAGTCACTTTCTGTGCTAAACAACAACAACAACAACAACAACAAAACTCATCCACTATCAATAGCTAAGTTTGCTACACAGGAGTAAAAACTAAAAAACTTCACTGACACCCTTTTATAATGTTTTATCAGCATTTTGTGAAAATTTATAAAGCTATAATCTAATAACAAGTATATTTCAGACTATATAGAGATTTCTCTTTATTGATTATACTCATCAAAACTATGACAAAGATATCAAGTGAATTTTTTCCTTTATAAAATTATTTTTGAATGTTTATTACTGAAACTGTTTATCCTCCCTGTGACTTACAAAAAATAGTTACAAATATCAGATAAAAAGTTAGTATTAACCTTTAATAGAGAGATAGGGATCTTGGTTGATTCAAGTCAAGGGCACAGTGAATTAATTATAGTCATTCTATGTAAGTTAGTAAAATTATGGCTTCTGAGTGGTAGTTAGAAATGGCTTGAAAAATTGCTGTACCATTTTCATGTAGTCATGAACACAGTCATAGAAAAAATTAACAACTTTTTCTTACATTTATGTGTAGGACACAGCTAAGACCCAGGTCAGCTATTTTGCACAAAATAATGATTTCAGTGTTTGTAACTTTCTTAAAATACGCAAATTATTCAAATGTTCTATTGTGTTTTCTCAAGAACATTTGTTAAGTTAGAAGACAAAATTGTAAAACTATTGGTTCTCATGAATTGAATGGCTTGAAGTTATAAATTACCCCCAAGTGATAATGCTACTGAATCCACAATACAGAATACACCAGAAAAAAAGAGTAGGAAATGGCCACCTAATTAATTCTTCCTTCATTTGACGGCACTGGTTAAGGGAATCCACAATCATCAGGATCAAGCTTAAGACTAAATGAAGATTCCACTTAAATTCTTAGAACTCCATGACAGATTATCAGAGAACCAAAAACTCTTACATGTTACGGAGAACTTATAAGTGGTAAGATAATAAAGAGGATGACAATTTTTCGTTACCCTCATAATGTGACTTTGCTACTTCTCATAATATCTATTTTATAGATGTTTATTGAAAACTTTCTTTACTTAAGGCTTGAACTATGGTTTTTATCCACCCATGGTTTTGCTCCTCCCAATAAGACAATTGAGAAAAGTTCTTTTGTAAATCAATCTCCATAAATGAAAAATGAAAAGAAAAAAAAGCAAAGTTTGGAATCCACCTAAGAAGATTATGTCTCCACAGTATACTTTATTCTTTTTTAGTGCTGGGGATTGAACCCAGGGCAAGTCTTGGCACATGCTGGGCAAGTCCTCTACCACTGGGCTTCATCCCTAGTCCACAGCTACGCGTATTTAGCACCATGCTCTTCTACCTAGTAAATTTTGGATTACTTGCAATTATACACAAGAGATATTTTGTGTGTACTATAGAGCAATACTTAAACGCTTCTAAGTAGGACAACTGCCCAAAATTATGGTCTCTAGAATTGATACTTCCACTAAACAAAAGCATTGCCACATTATCCATTGTACATGATAGACTTTTAAAAGATATGTATGAGGCTTTTGTATTCATGCCATTTCCTAGTTCTTAAGAATGCCGTGCCATACAATAAAAAAGAGAATATAGGGAAAGCCTTAACTATAATCGAATTTTTCTGACATGATTACGTATGATGATTTTTCACATTTATGATTTTTTTTATTTTCAGGAATTATATCTTTGGTTTTAAAATTTGACCAAGAGATTCCCTAAAATGTGTTTTCAAAATATTAGCTTTACTTCTACAGTAAACAAAATTATGACTACCCAATTACTCTTTCTGAAGTTTACAAAATTAGTCCAATCATTTTACAATTATAAAGCAAAAGTTGGTTATATATGATTTAATAAATGCTTGATTAATATATTGAATTAGCTTGTTTTTGAATTTTGTACCCTGTTAAACTAAACTATTGTGTCATATTAAATAATTTTATTGGTTATTTAAAAGTGAACTTGACTTTAATTGAAAAAAGCTTTTTAAATGGAATAGATGTACCACTTTTTCTTCTAAAGGTATCAAGTAAGTCACTGTTTTGCCAATTCTAAAACTGCTACATCTCTTTTCCTGATTATTTAGCTAAGCAATTGGATGTCCTGACTTCAGAGAATTCTATACTTGACTATCTTGAAATAATTTTTTCATTTAAATGTCTAATTTTTCATGCAAATTAATAGCTGATAGAACATGAGGGATGAACTTCAACTCTGGCAATATAGTTCCTCACTAACACGTGATTGGTCAAAGCAATCATGACATATTCAGGAGTCCTTGTTCATTTCATCATGCTTCTCGACTCCACTCTTCTGCCATCTTTGCTGATTGCATTCCAGATTTCAATTTTGCCAATTACCAGCCATGTCTTTAGTAACCCTTACTCTAATTAAACTTGCAACCACTGATGTCCATTGTATGTTTACCTGTGTTAAGCTCTTCTCTTGTCAACCTCAGGACTTTGTATTGTTTGTCAAGTGGAAGCTGAAAAGCCCAGAAACCAAGCTCCTTCTGTTGGTGCAGAGAGATCCATCAAATGCAGGTTCCACCGTAAAAGTGCATGAGTGATTGAGCTGGTATCATAAAGAAATGCAAGCAGCAAGGTCAGTGGCTCTTTTTTATGTCCCATCATGATGCTTTTGTGTCATTCACACATCATGATACTAAAAATGTCATTTTCTCTATCTCTTTTTCTTACTCTCCTATTCCTTTCTTCTCATGTGTATGTGTGTGTGTGCTTGTGTGTGTGTGTGTGTGTGTGTGTGTGTGTGTGTGTGTGTGTGTGTGTGTGTGTGCACATGAGCTTGGGTGGGTTTGTATGTATGCTGGGAATTAAGGGGAGGCCTCAAGCAAGGTGAGCACATGCTCTACCACCAAGCTGTAGCTCCAGCCTTAATTTTGTTTTCATGCTCTTCTCTTCATATGTAAATTTACTATTTGTTTCCCCTGGTTAGTCAGGAATGAAAAGTTTTTGATCTTGCTTTAAGAATACAGTATGCCCTATCATTAAATATGCTGACCTCTTATTTTGAGTAATCAAATAAAGATTTTCATGTTTTCACTGAAATTGTTAGGAAAAGAAAAACTTACTCTTCAGTATTGACTATATCCTTTGATTTCCAGTGAGTGTAGGCAGTGTTAAGTCATTTTGCATGCACAGAAAGCTAATGCTTTCTTTTGAGTCACAGACACCATACAGGCCACTTAAGGAAAGACCTTTAGGAGTATAACATCTTAAAATTCCCTGAAGATTTAATGTCACACCAAAGGAATCATTCCCTGAATTCACTCACCATGAGTGAATTAGGTGATGCTCTACTTTAAATATAAAAACAGAAGAAAAAAATGAAAAGATTAAAACGATAATAGCAATCCACTAACATCTGCACATCAAACCGTCTTAGTCACAAACTTACAAAAATAGAGTAAACCTTTATTTTGTTTTCATAAGAACATATTTCACTGGAGTTGCTTTATTTTTTAAAAAAGGGATTTAGAATTACATAAAGGTGAGAAGTACAAAGTATCTCTAGACTCTGTAATTTAGAATCTTGAAAGGTGTGACTACTGATATAATGTTGTGTTTGAATAGAAGCATATGCTAATAAAAACATTTATTGCCCTTGAAAAATATGCTCAATAATCTCACATGTGCAGCTAAGAAAGGAACTTCAGAAGTTTTGCAATAACCACATGCATTTCAATAAAAGAAATCTCTATTTTTTTTCTTCCTACAAAGGCTTCCTATATTCCAGATGTTTGTGATTTTGTTTGTTCATGCTTTTCCCCCAAGGAAAGTAGTTTTCTTTGTGTGCACAGTGTCATTTTCAAGATCCTTTGCTTGCCTTCTCCATTGGTCACAGCCATCTTAACAGCAAAACGGTGTTGGAGATTTCTAATTGCATTATGTAGGCTATTAAAATGAAGCAATCACAGAGAACCAGTTGCAAGTCCAAGAGAAGAACTGATGAAAATCATACACAACTAATCCTTTTGCTATTTGAAGTGACTATAAAAGATAATGGATATGTCAGCAGACAATTAGATCAGCAGTGCAAAGAAAAGAAAATGCAATACAGGAAAGAGCTTCCATATAAAGCAATTGTTAAAAAGAAAAAAACAAAGTCCCCGGAGTTGGTTCTCTGGAAACCTGCTCCCATGCATCTAAGTTTGGCCTGAATGTATTCCTTTCAAATGTTGTCAAACCAATGATTAAATTTGAAGTAAACAAATTATTTGAATTTTTTAAATGCTACTATTTGATAGCCTACCCAGAAGCAACTAAGCTTCTAAATGATAGAAACTATTTACATAATTCAAATAGGCCCTTTACTCAGAATATTACATGTTCCAGAATTTACAGAAACTCTTGTTTTATTTGTCTTTGTGCTCAGGAAATCCCTGTTACAAAATTGAATATACAGGTAGTTAAAAATGACAGCATAGAAATAATACTTGTGTTTTTTGCAATTCTTAACTTTATTACCTTGAATGCTTAGAGAAACTGGTCCGAACCTCCATGTAGTTGGGAGAAAACTGAAAGACAGTTGACAGCGAAGAATCATCATTTCAGAGTCTTTTAGTTGAGAGACAAATCTAGGGAGCAATTTCAAGGTTCAACCTCTGCCTATTGAACACTTTGGTGACCATCCCTCCATGTGTCTTCAGTTCCAGTGTCATAAATATGACCGAATTTAACAATGTGAAGAATTCAGTTTCACACATTGCTAAGTATGAAAAGTGTTCCCTAACTGAACTGCACTGCTAGCCTGCTTCCTGAATGAAAGAATGGATGATTGATGGTGAAATGAACTAACAATTTTGAAAGTAAGTGTGTATAATGGAGAGACTTGGATCATGGCTGTGTTTCTCTCCAATGTGCAACTGCCTGGGAATAATACAGAAATTGCCTTTTGCTTCATAGTATAAATTTTAAATCAATCAGTTAATCAGAAGAAGAGAGGCTGGTCTGGCTCCTGCCACAGTCCTTATGTTTGTTATTAACTTTGCTCACCGAATTTATGATTTATTTAGTTTTTAATAACCAACCTACACAGCATACTCTGATGGCTCAGCTTTAATTTAGAGTTCAGGAGGATTTTCAGCTTATATTTTATAGAGTATTGGATATTTCTTAGAAATGTCATATTATTTTCAAACACACAAATATTAGGTAAAATAATTAGCCACATTTAGAAAATATGAAGAAAAGATAAGTTGCAGTGATACCTGCTCTTGTGAAGAAAATGTATTAAACAGAAACCAAAAAATTGAATAATATATACAGCATGAGCATGATATGAGGGATTTCTGTATTTTACAACATTCACTTCAACTTCCAGGCACATTATTTCATTTTCCTTGGTTACTGACATACTGAATTAGACTTTTTCTCTGTAGATCTCCTTCAGTGGGGGTCAGTCAGAATGCCTAGAACTTTCCCTGACACAACCTGTCCTCTTACTCTGTCCCCTTTTTCCCTGAAATGTTGTCACCATCCCTTTGGAATCATCAGGACTGAACTGATCATCACCCTTACCTCCTTTTATATCTATCACCACAAGAATCTCAGGTCTCCAGGTCATCCTTCATTCCCAGATTCCAATTCACAGAAAGCTCTACATCCCTTTTCACCCATTTCCCTTACCCCAACTACTGAGACTTTCTGACTCCAGTCTCTAAAACTCAGTGTATTCCCTCCACTTTTCTGCTCTTCTACTCCCGTTTTCCACACTGCTTTCCTAAATGGTGTCTGTCTCCTTCCTTACCCCCTCAACTATTAGTCCAGGAGATGGAGTAGAAGCTCTTCATTTCTGACATATTCTCTCTCTAAAGACTCTCAATATAAATGAGCCAAGTCATTCCTCCTCCTTCTTCAAACATTTAATACCCAAGTGACTATTTCTACCTTCAAAAGTACTACAGAGAAGTGGGGGAAGTTATGAAAAATAGTGGACTGAGACAGACATCATTACCCTATCTACATGTATGATTACACGAATGGTATGAATCTACATCGTGCACAACCATAGAAATGAAATGATGTACCCCATTTATGTACAATGAATCAAAATTCAGTCTATAAGATAAATAAATAAATAAAGGGAGGGATATAAGAAAAAAAGCTACTCTTTCAAAATTGTTAGTAATATCACAAATATAATTTTCTTCATACCCTGACCTCTTAATTCCTCAAATAATCTTATCCTGCACTTCACTACAGCCGCTCACTCCTATACTCATTATGTAAACTTTGACATTATTTAATTACAACTTACCCATATTCTTTGATTCACACTTACCACTCTCTTCCTTTCAGCTCCAGTTCCCTAGACATCCTCCCCTTTCTTTCCATCCCACCAAGAAACGGAATCCATTTATCTCACTGAATTTTCACAGGCACAAACCACTGATGTCATTTTTGCCCTACTTGCACACCTTGAAATTCATCCACACTATAAATCCTTCCCTTGCTTATCTCAACTCTCTTGCCACTCACCTACCATTCCCTTGCCCTTGATAAAGTTAAATTTTCTGCCTATTTCACATTTTCATCCATGACAAGCACATAGGGATGTTAACTGACCATGCTAGTTGATTTTAAAACCTCAGTGTGAATACCCTACAACGTGAGCTGGTCATAGAGGACAGTTTCCAAGGCTGTTCACTCATTACTCTTCTAGATAAATATTTCATTAATTGCCTTCTTTGCTCTCATCTTACAAGCTCCCAATATTCATTCAATGGAAAACATTGACTCTCATTTCACTGGGAAATTAGGAGCAATCTATAAAAGAATATTGGGAAATTCCCTTCACTACACATATCTATCTACTTGAATCTGAAGGTCTTTTTTGCCAAAGGCCACCAACTCCATTGGTGATTTGTGTCCCATCACCTCTTGCTCATTCAAGACTTGTTCCCACAATTCTGTCTTGGGAATCATCTGTTTTCACCTCTCTAGTATACCCTCCTCTTCACTGAATCCATATGCAGTATTGCTCCCCTTTAAAAAATTCCTTGATCACTTTCTCCACGCAATTTCTCTACCATATTGTAATTAATTTATCTGATCCTTTGGCTTACTTTTACTTTTCCCCTAAATCCATTTTGAACCAGATCCATTCCCCCACAAATGCAGTGAATGTAGTGTTGTTGAAGTCACCAGAGACATTATTTGCTAAATCCAGGAGTAATATTTTCCCCAATCATTGTGCTCACTCTTCATTCTTCTCATTGTTACTACTGGCGCTCTCTCTCTCTCTCTCTCTCTCTCTCTCTCTCTCTCTCTCTCTCTCTCTCTCAGATCTCTTAATGCTGGAGTGCTTCAGACCTTGTACCTCTTCATTTTTTCATGTACACTCACTCCATTTATTCTGCAAACTCATCTATATGTTGATAATCCTCAAATTCATGTCTCAACCCCTAACTTTCCCACAACTCAGACTCATAGAACCTAATAATAGCTTGAATTGGATGCCCACATTTAACATCCACAAGATTGAGGTCCTGACAATTCCTCTAGATCCTACTCACTCCAAAACCTTCCTGACATCTAACAGCTGTTTGTCAGTATTCAAAAACAGAAACTTTGATTTCATCCTTGATTTTCTTTTCTCTCATATCCTGCATACAATTAATTTTTAAATTCTGCTGCCTTTATCTTCATAAAACATCCAACATCAAAGCACTTTTCTTTACTCCCACTATTGCAACATGGTACAAGCATCATTTTTTTTTCTCACATGAATAATTGAAATAATTTCCTAACAAGAATCGTTGATTCAACCCTCAACTCCTTTTCAATCTGTTTTCCAGCCGGCAGTTTTCTGTTTAAAATATATGGCATATTCTGTCTCAACACTGCTCAAAATTCTCTCAGTTTCCAATTTCCCTCAGAGCAAACTAGCCTAGAAAGCCCAACTCTACCTAACTTCGCTGCCAGAGTTCAACACTTTTCTCTCAGTAATCAATAAAACAAGATGACAGAAAATCAGTAAGGATATAGAAGATCTGAACAACACTATTGACCAACTTGACCTAATTGACATATATAGAACACTCCACCCAACACTAGCAGAATATTCATTCTTTTCAAGTTCACGCTGAACAGTCACCAAGATAGACTGTATTCTGGTCCATAAAATAAACTATAAGATTTTTTAAAGAAATGGGATGGCAAAGAGTATATTCTCAAGTACTAATACATTTTAGCTGCAATCCAGTGACAGAAATATATCTTGAAAAATCCCCAAATGTTTAAAAACCATGTATTTCTAAATATCTTAAATGAAAGTTAGATAGCAAATTTGCAAATATTTCAAATTGTATGAAAAACAATATATCAAAATTGGGATGCAGGTTGCAGATAAATGAAAGAAACTAGAAAAGAAAGAATAATCCAGATGCAAATAAATCAGAAAAAAGGGTTTAATGGAGAAAAAAAAAATCAGTGAAAATGAGAGCAACGTGCAATATAGAGAATCAGCAGAAACAAAGATTGTTGTTTGGAAATATCAATAAAACCAATAAGCTCTTACAAAGGCTGACAAGAAAAAACAAAGACAAATGTTATAAAGATTAGGGATGAAAGAGAAGATATCACTATAGACCTTAGGAACATTAATAAGATAATGATAGAATACTGAGAACTCCCTCTCTATGCATAAATTCATCTAAGGATGAAATGGGCTAGTGTCATGAACATAACCTGCCCAATGCCACTCAAAAAAGAACATCTAATCTGATTCAATGTCAGTGAAAGAATTTCAAGAATTTTATAGTTTAAAACCTCTCCGAAGAATGTTCCAGCTCCATGTGGCTGCTCTGGCAGAGCTTTGACACAGGTCATGTAACAGAGTAGGGAAATAGGGCCACAATCCCAGGGATGCTACAAGGGAACTCAATGGAGGAAACACAACCTCTTAACAAATGGTACTTAAGAAAATGAGTATCAATAAGGAGGCAGAGGCAGAAGCAGAAAAAGAGGAAGAGAAGGAAAGAAGAAGGGAAGGAGTGCTAGAAAAAGAGAACCTCAAACCATACCTTATACCCTATACAAAAATCAACTCACCAACGTTTGCACCATATACCCAAGACTTTTGGAAGAAAACTCCTTGAAATCTTTGCTGAAACCATGATTTCTTAGATAAGAGAACAAAATCATAATCCGTTATAAAATAGTACATTGAACTTTACCAAAATTAATAACATTTTCTCTTGATGTTTTAAGACTAAAATGACAATTGAAAGAACTTTCAAATTTCATTAGTAAGAAAACAACCCAATTTTTAAAATTGTGCAAAAGACTTGAACATATGCTTCTCACAAGGAAGATAACAAATAGTTGAATGAAAGATGTTTAACACCCTTAGTCACAAGGGAAACGTAAGATAAAATCTCAATGATCTAATATTATTCACCTATTATAATAGCCAAATTAACAAAAAACTAAAACCTTGCACTACCAAGTAGTAGTAAGTATATAGAACAGCTAGAACTCATTCCTGCACATTGCTTTTGGGTTCCAATAATAGGATAACTGTGGAAAACAGTTTGGTATTTCTTATAAAATGAAACACACACATAGTATATGGTACAAATTGCTCAGTCTCAGGATTTTACTGAATGTGAAAAAAGAACTAGTATTCATGAAAAATTATACCAAAGTATTTTAGCACCATTATTCATAATTGTACAAAAATGCAAATAAAAAATTACCCCTCAACTGGGATGTGAATAAGCAAACCATAATATCATACAACAAAATTCTGCTCAGTTATGAAAAAGACAAATTACTGATTCATAAAACAATATGGATTGATCTTAAATGTATTATGCTAATTGAGAGAAGTCAACCCCAAAAGACTATATATGATAGTATCAATTTATAGGATGTGTTGGAACTGTTAAAACTGTAGACACACAAATCAGTTCACTAACACGAGGATCTGGAAAGTGAGGGGCAAGTTGACCACAACAGAGAATAGGTCAATTTTAGTAGGTTGACAGAATTGTTCTACATCTTGATTTTTATGTTGTTTATATATTTTTATAAATTTATCAGGCCTCACAGAACTACGTATCAAAAAGGGTGAATTTCACTGTAAAGAATTTTCCACTTTTGAAAAGAAAGTTAGGCAAAGGTGAACAAGAATATGAAAAGTTTCTCAACATTATTAGTCATAAGTTTATATAAATTGAAACCACATTGGCATGAAATTTTATACACACTAGATTAGACCAAAAAAGTGTAAAAATTAACAACACCAGGCTTTTTTGAAAATGTAGAGAAGTTGGAACTCTCATATATTAATGATGGAAACAAAATTATTTGGCTGCTTCTTAAAGACCTAATAATATTTACACTATATCTTGGCAATTACACTCTTATTTGCCCAAGAGAAAAAAAAACATATGTTTGCAAAAAAAGTACATGTGTAGTTATATCTACTCATTGATAATCTATGCATATTACTATGGAAGATTAACATAATGGATAATGCTTTAATAATAAAAACTGAATGTATAACTTATAAAGGCAACAACACATCAAGAATCTTAAAAACATGAAATAGAAAAAAGAGGACAGATACAAGATGTACATGCTGTGTTGATCTATTTACACAACGCTAAAAACTGAACAAATCTTATTTACAATGATCCAAAAATTGAATACCTATCAGGGAGACATTGACTGCAAGGAGACAAGAGGAGACTATTGTGTGATAAATTGTCTTCTATTCTGATTAAGTTGCCAGGTACATGGGTGTGTATCCATGTGTCACAATTCATTGAATTACACATTTCGTGGTAATAAATTTTACTTCAATTTAAAAAAGAAAAAGAAAAAGAAAATTCATTGGGAAGCTGCTACAATTTTTAAGAATCTTTGAGAAGCTTTCCCCAGTGATTCTCAGTCTGCAGACTCAGCCTGCAGCAGTAAGTGGTTGAATCTCAAGAGCTTTCCTTGCTCAGAAGTGAGTATGAATCTCCCGTGCCTGTTCATCTGACTACAGGGCCTTCTTCCAGTCAATGCCAGCATCCTCTCCACAGCTGCCTGCTGAATTTAATGCAACTTCTCTTACTGGCAAATTCTCACCTGTAACTACACAGGGAAGGGAATCTTGCTAACATTTGCCACATATTTATAACAGTGGTCCCATACTTATAACAGTCCAAGACTCAGGAAACACAGTGGAAACAAAGGAAAAAATAATGAATCTATTTTTCAAAAATTATATACTAAATAATTAAATGGTTTTAATTTTGTATTCCTTTTTATTATGTAACTTTTTCTGTTATTTTATTCTAATCAATAGCTTTTTAAATATTTTTACTAATTGATTACATAATTAAATGACTTTATTACCTTTCAAAATTCTACTAAAATAATAGACCCTTTTGAAAATATTCTACACCAAAGATTATGAAAGGTAAGAGATCTCAACAAAATTTTAGAAGTTGGGAATTGATGAGGTTGATAGTAACTGCAAGAGCAGATATAGTAGAAATTCAACTATTCTCTGACTTATCTCTCCAAAGAGTAGATCATAAGGCCCTCATTCTAGAGGACTGGTCTATACCCAGAAACCAAGAAGAACTTTAACAAAAAGGTCTTACTAATTTGCCCCCAAATTATCACCACTACATCACATCATAATTAAGATTTGTTATTCAATAACCAAGAGGCATTAAGTAAAAAATTCTACATGTAAAGATGGGTGGAATTTGTAACCAGAGAAACTTGGTGGAAGAATCTGTCCATAGATGACTAGATAGTACCCCAAAGTAAAATAAAGGATCAAGGATCCATAGAGAGAAAAAACCAAGTCTTCAAAAAACCCAGATGGAAATTGGGAGAGACCCAGTTCAAGGCCACAATGATTACTTGTAAATTAAGGTTTTTAAAGAAAATATTGAGTTGTGCTTTAGGAACAAAAATGGAGAAGGAGGAGGAGGTATCACTTTACATTTGTCAGTGACAATATTTTTCACCAAAATTACCAGCAATATACTTAATGCACCTGCTAGTGCAGAATATAAATTTCCAAAAGATTGACTGCCACAGTGTGTTGATGCATTGTTTCATTACTGTGACTCCTGACATAGATTATTAGAAGGAACTTTATTTCTCAAGTTCAGTTGATGACAGAGGCTAGGCCCAGATACAGGGGCAGAGACAGAGAGCAAGCTGGGAATGATTCACTTCACTCTTGTATTTGCAAAGACTGCAGCTTCAGAAATGAAGCCCTTCTATGCAGTAATTATATTTTGCCACTTTACATAATAAGACAGCTTGCAGTCTACTTCTATTTTCTAAATCACCTAGAGATTGCAAATTGTTCTTGCAATTATCTGATTTTTCTATCTAACTGAGACAGTGTTTCTCAAACTGTGTGACTAAACACCCTGGGGAGATTTCAATCTTTTCTTGGGGACACGAAAATCAACCCAAGGAGAAGGGTGGTGCATTTCTCTGCTCACTAATTATTTTCACTACTGGCTGAGAAAGCAAAAACATTTCAGTAGGATTTTGGGGATACCTTTTTTTGAATGAAGTATATAATTTTTCTTCCATATTGTATCATCAAAAGATTTTTATGTGTTTTACTGGCATTCACACATTACGGAGTAGAAGATGTAATTTATATGATCTTCAGATTAATAGTTCTCTATTTTTTTCTATTTTGAAATAGAAATGTAACTATTTTAAGAAATGTTAACAATTATATTCTTTCTAAATATAATAATGTTCCAGTTTCTCTTTGAATTGATAAGCCATTCTCAGTCTCTGTAATTTATTTCATGCCCCTTCATAATAAATAGTATTAAAACAGTGCCAAGCATTTTCCATGACAACAATTTTAGAATAAGACCACAGAAAAGCTATTTGTTTTTCAGAGTCTAGCCCCTGATAAGATGTACAATTACAAGTAACAGCACCACTGAAGAGTGGATTTTTCCCAAGGTTCAATTCTGAATATGTGAGATATACTCACAGCTCAATAATTAATCTATTCCCCAGGGCAGGCATAATATATTATTTACTATTTAAAATTGAATATCCATAAGAACAATGTACATATTATAGCTTATCTCTACCACTTTCAACCAGAAGTCCAACATTTATAGTCTTCATGACATAGAATCTTTCCAATTTAAAAAAGTCTTATGATTTAATCCAAATTCTGTATTTTCTAGACTATAGATATTTATGAATATTTATGCAAAATGATTTTTCTTTACTAACACTACCTGATCTTCAAAGATAACCAAAAAATTTAAGTATAGAAATAATAATATAACCACTGCTGAAATTTTCATGTCTCCTGCTAATAATTTTCATATATTTATATATTCTGAAAATAATATATCTACAATTTTGTATTATACTTTTTATTCTGCTTAACATTATTATGTATGAATTTCCATGTACATATAACTTGAAAATATATCATTATATACTAACACCCTCATAGCCACATTCAGATATTAAAAAGTTAATGGAACTGTCTTGTCCTCTTCAAAGATGTATTAACTGAAAAGACACAAGACAAAAGAGTTCTGCTTGTATTATTCATTAGCCTAGTAAAATATATTTCTTTCTATAGAAGAGTAAAGAAATCAGAGGAATTAACATAACACTGGAATGCTGAACTCAGCAAACACAGTTGACTTAACTAAGCAAATGCAATTGTAATCACAGATGAGATAGGGAATATTAATGAATGAATGAAACACACCCCACTTAATACAGTAGCAGTTAGTGAGGACTATGACAAGTTAGGAGTATATGTAGCCAGTCTATCAAAAAAAAATCAAATAGAATTTGTCATGCCAACAATATTTTTGTGAAAATGTGTTAGCAGGTCTTTACTTTGTAACCTCTTTTTATCCAGTGTGAAGTCCTGATTGTTTTTAAAGAGAATTCCAAAGCATCAGACTTCATTGTGTATAATAACACTACTCAAAGACAAATAATAATATTCTTATCATTTAATTTTTTATCATGTTTTTCATTTTTGTAAATTCACTCTGATTACAGCTTCTCAGCAAGATATGTTTGTTTACATATCTGCTATATAACTATCGTACATACATGACAAATATCATGTACTAAGAAGTTCTATATAAACTTATATGCTCTGTATTTTTTCTGTTAACTGACGAGCCCTGTGATACTTCATTTCTGCTACACAATTTTCTCAGCCTGCGCATCATTTGAGTGCTATGTGCTAGTATTACTCACTGCCTAGACATACCATTCCTTTGTTTCTCACTATTAAAAGCTAATGCTCTAAACTATTCTTCACTCAGAAAACACTGCTGAAGTTTGAAAAACTAGCCTAAAACAACTTCAAAGAAAATTTATAGGCTGCTTGGAAATTAGAACAACAAAAATGTCTCAATGAATAGAACAAGCAGGACTCTGATTATGCCTATTAAAAATGACACATGGCAATCTGAGTTTTGACTGTCATTTTCATGTTTTTAACCTGAAGCCTTAGAATATTTTAAGTGATTTAAAAATGTTTTTCTATTGCAATATACAATGTAGTGTGTCTGATGATAACTATGAAAGAACTTCATGTATGGCATTGAAGAAAAATCATGAACTTTGGTGAGAAACGGAACTTAATTATAGTCTTATTCACCTAATTAGATAAACATAGAAACTTTTGATTTATCTATATCCTGAATAAAGAATTCCTACTAGAATTCTGAGGATTGGAAATAAGAATATAGTCATGTTCTGCACCTTCTTTGCTACAGTGGGTTCCCTTTCTTTCTTTTTTTTTTTTTTTTTTTGGTACGGGGATTGAATCCCAATAGGGGTGCTTAACCACTGAGCCATATCCCCAGCCCTTTATATATTGTATTTTGAGTCAGGGTCTTGCTAAGTTATTTAGGGCTTTGCTAAATTGCTGAGGCTGGCTCTGAACGCATGATACCTCTGCCTCAGCCTCCTGAGTTGCTGGTATTGGAGGTGTGTACCACTGTGCCCAGCAATGGTTTCCCTTTCAGGTGCTATGGTTGAGTTGAAATTCAAGTCTGTGCATCAGGTATATTATTGGCACCTACATAATGCTGAGCTCCATGCATGAAAGTCACATCCTTACCAAAAATAGGTATGTGACCTTGAGCAATTGAACTGCCAGCTGTTCAGGGATGGAAGGGATATTATTTAGTCTACTTGCCACACCAAGTAGTTGGTTAGCCTCAACAAGGGATAGTGCCATATGGGGGTTCAGTATTGGTTTCTGCTATTGAACTTGCATAGTCAGAGGCAGAAGTAGTCAGTCATTACTAGTACCTGGGAAGTCATGTCACCAAGTTCATAATTAGACTCTTTCTGTCAACTTAGCAACTTCATTCATGAGCCCATTGTGCCATATCTGGAACAGCTATCAGTGAATATTAAGTCATCTTGTCTGCTTGCTTCTTTTTTGATTTTCTTTTTATTATTATTATTTTTTACAGACTAAATTTTGATTTATTGTACACAAATGGGGTACAACTTTTAGTTTCTATGGTTGTGCACAATGTAGATTCATACCATTAGGGGAATCATACATATACATAGGCTAATGATGTCTGTCTCATTCCACCATTTTTTATACCCCTGCACCCTCCTCCCTCTCATTTCCCTCTATATAATCTAAACTTCCTCGATTCTTCTCTCACCCCCTACCCCTCCTCCCCTGTTATATATCATCATCCACTTATCAGGGAAAACATTTTGCATTTGGTTTTTTTGGAATCGACTTACTTCATTTAGCACGATAGTCTTCAATTCCATTCATTTATCTGCAAATGCCATATTATTCTTCTTTATGATTGAATAATGTTCCATTGTGTATTTATACCACAGTGCTTCTTGATGGGCTTAATATGTCATACAATTCTTCACAGTTTATGTCTACCCATCTATATCCACCCACATCACATGTCTCTACCCCAGAACTTCTTGTTTCCAATCTTACAGTCACTTCTCTTCAAAATTCCTGAATATACAATAAGACCACTGGTCACTACCCAGGAATTAGCTTTTTTTTTTTTTTTTTTTTTTTCACTGTTGTCTTTCATTGCTACCATGAAAGTGATAGCAATGCAGCTGACATTTTTGTCCTGCACTATTGACTGAGCCAACTCACCTGCAAACCAATCTCAGTCTTTTTCCTCTTGAAACTACTTCTAAAGAACCCCGTACCCATCCCTTACAGAAATAGGTACAGGTGAAAGACGGAGCTCATGTAAGAGTAGTGAGAGAAGCAAAATGTCTGGCTGTTTTTCTTCTGGAGATGGCCTTCATCTCCCTTGAATGTGCCTCTGCTTTTCTAAATAAACCTCTATATATCTAAAAAAAAAATTGAATAAAAATAAATAAATATCTGAGTTATCTGATCACAGTCTTACTCATGATGACCTTTTGTCCTTCTTAGTATTTCTATCTTACAGGTCTGTCTAATATTATGACTTGATCAGTCTGACAGAAAACATCTCTTAATAGGCATAATGTGTAAGTGTCTCATGATTAATTTTCCATCTCTTCTATGACCCTATAAAACACCAAAATCATTTCAGAGAGGGTATACAATTCTTTACTGCAGATGTTGTAGTTTTCTACAGAATCTGAAGGATCTATATTATTAATTTGTCACTGATGCTTGCCATATACTTCATATTACATCTTTTTTCCCACCACAGACACCTCCAATGCCACACATCTGCCAATTGGACAGACCATAGATTGTATTGTTATCTGGAGCTGATGCAGCAAATTTTGTCTCTGAGTACAAAGATGGCAACTTTGCAAGCTGGAATGTTATACCTAGGTATGGAATGTATTGCCTTTTGAACCTAAAGTGGCCTACCATGTACTATACACTTTTTTATATATGTTATTGGGTCCAAGTAATATCTATTACTCAGAGCCTCATTATATCATAGGGGTAAGTAAAACCAGGTTAATGGTTACATCTTCAAATAACCTTCCCAGCCAACTCGTCTATAGTGAGATCTTCCTCTGCTTCCTGGTGCCATGTTCCAAGTTGCTTTTCTCTGTCACAACTCCATGGAGAATGGAGATAGCTATCTATGAACTGAGATCTCTGAAACCATGAGCCCTCAAATAATTTTTTCCTCCTCTAATTGTTCTTGTCAGATCTTTTGTTCACAGCAGTGAAAAAGCTGACTAGAGCAGAAATCAGTGCCAGAAGTGGGGACATTGCTATGACAACCTGACCATGTGGTTCAAAAGCTTTTGGAGCTTTTTTGAATTTGTGGGAGAAATTTTAGAATGTTTAAAGCTTGATATTGTTGTAGATGGAGCCTAATGGGTAATTTTGGGGGGAACTCAAACGACCAAACTGCTGTTTGGACTGTGTACAGTAAATACAGGACTCATGAGGTTTCTGAGAAGAGGACTCTATTGGAAATTGGACTAGAAACCATTCATATTACATTCTGGCTTAGAACATGTCTGCACTTTGCCTGTGTCCTGAGGCTTTCTGTGAGACTCAATTTAAAGGTTATGAACTTCTTGATCTGGGGGAAGAAATTTCTAGGCAGCACAGTATTCGGACAATGGCATGCATATTGCTGGTGACTTTTAGCCAATTTTATTGTGATAGTCAGTAGAAAAAAGCAAAGCAGAATATTTGAAAAAACTTACAGTTTGACCAGAAAACTGTGAGTAACACTGGAGCTAAAAAAGGTGTGATTGTTACAGAAATTATAGTCACTAAAGAAACACTAAATACTTTACCCAGAAACTACAGTAAAGGTAGCTTGAGGGCATCTCAAGAATGGGCAAGACCACACCTATTTCATGCTCAACAGCATAAAATTAAAAATTTCTTTGAGTTAAGACCTGAGTAAAGACCAGAAGGATATACTACTTGCATATGAGGACCTAGGAAGTTTTACCATACTCAGCAACCCAGGAACTGAAAGGTTGCTGCAGCCCTAGGCCCCAGAGGCTTGGCTACTGCAGGGCTCGTCATCAAGCACATGGTGCTGGATCTGCAGAATTGCAGAATGCTGGAGTTAGGGTATCATGGAAGCTTCCACTCAGATTTCAAAGGAAGACCAGGGAGACCAGGAAAAGTGCCCCAGAGTTGGAGTCGCTGCTAGTGGTCCCTGAGAGGGAGATGCATGGAAATGTGTGGAGGAAGATGAAGTTGCATTGGAGACCACTAAGATTAAGAAATGCCAATACCATGGTATGTTTGTAGCATAGGCAAGTCAAGAGAGAGGCCATGTGGGCTGCCACCAGAAAGGTCACAGGGCCAGAGCTTCGCAAGCCCTCCAGAGAGAATATCATGAGGCAATGTGTCCTAGATTCTGGAAGTGGAACTACAGGACTTGTTTGCCCAGCTGGATTTCAGTCTTATTTTTGTTAGGTAGTAGCTAGCTATGAGCAGTGAAATACAGGGCAAGGTCACAGTGTTATTTAAATTACTTTAGGATCTTTTTTTCAACAACTTTCAAGAACACAAGAATCAAGTTTTGTAGTTTCAGTGCCTTGCTTTCCTGTGACACTTTGGTCACATTCCTTTTATCCATGCCCCTATTTCTTCACATCTAAATGTTTACTATGTGCCGTTATATACTGAACATATGTAACTTGCTTTTGATTTTCACCCAAGCTCATTCTGAGTTTGCATTGAGGGTAGAGGAACTTGAGACTTGGACTTTGAACAATCCTAGAACTGGGGACTGTTGGAAATGGACTATATGTACTTTGCATTGTGAGATGGATGTGAACTTTTGGGGGCCATTGGTGGAAGGTTATGGTTGAGATATTACATGTCCCCAAAAATCATATGTGCAAGAAAATGCAACAAAATTTAGATGAAGTGATTGGTTTACGAGAGCCTTAACCAAATCACTGCATTTATCCACTGATGGGGATTAAGTGGATGATAATGTGGGCAGGCAGGGTGTGACTGGAGGAGGTGGGTCATTGGGGGTGTGCCTTTGGGGTATATATTATTTTTTCTGTGGTGAGGATCTCTCTCTCTCTCTCTGCTTCCAGGTGTCATGTTCCCAGCTGTTTTCCTCTGCTACACAGTTCCACTTTGATGTTCTACTTTACCTCAAGCCCCAAGGAATGGAGTCAGCCATCTATGAATTGAGACCTCTGAAACCCTGAGCCCCAAAATAAACTTTTCCTCCTCTAATTGTTATTGTTAGATCTTTCAGTCATAGAAATTGAAAAACTAACTAAAACATCCTTGGAGAATATTAAATGTTGCCTTTGAGATATCTTGGGAGCAGAACTCTCCTGTGGGCCATTGGTTCATCTGATTAAGCATATATTAAATTCCAGCATGTTCACTGCTTCTTTCTACTTCTTTATTTTTCTCTCTGACTTCTCTTTTTTTTTATTCAGTTGTTTCATTTATTCAGTTTTGAATAAATCATTCAACAGGCCTCACATTTTTTATAACTCATTTGTTGATCCACTGGTGTTATTTCAAAAGATATTCTTTCCCATCATGGCACCCAGTAGATTTCCTCATAGGTACTCCAGCTTTCAGTGATTTGGGAGAACCTGTTTGATTCAGAAGAGCCTGTCTCTCGAACTGTGATTCCTCCAGTTTGGTAGGTTTCTTCTGGCACCCAACATCAATAGTCTCACAGCCTTCCTCCATCTTCAGCCTGTGAGGCTTTGGGAGATTCTCATATGCACCAAGCTTCAACTCACCCCTCTTCCCACCACACCTGACTGATAGAAGGGGAGGGACAGGGCCCTCAGACTTCAAGGGTTTTGCTCTCCCAATCTCTTGATAAATTTTGCCCTTGTGAAAAATCAGGGTGTCTTGCGCATGAATTTCTTGATAAAGGCCTTCTACTGCATATACCTTGTCATCTTCACTGTCTTCTAAATCTTCAACTAAGATGTTAAACCTGGGGTGTCTCTTCAACATACATATTGTCCTTTTATTTGGAGAGAAGGCAGTGGCTTTCGTCCCTCTGCTTTTCACATACTTAATCTCTGGGCTACTTGTCAAGTGACCATTGACGACCTCAATGTCACCTTTGACCATTTCTCCATCTCTTTTGTACTTTCTATCCCTCATTTTCTCTCTTCCTGAGGACTTTTTACTTGTCAGTGACCCCACAGATGCAAGGCTGTCAGGCCATGACTCTTCACTCAAGAATGAGTGCTGAGCCACTGCCGCATGGGCCTTCTCAGTGGCCCTCCTGTCAGGCTGGTTGAATTTCATTCTATTGGTCTGAGCCAGGAGCAGGGGAACAGACATTCTCAGAAGAGCTAACCTCAACCATGATTATGTCCTCCCTGCTCAGAACCAGTTTGATTCTCTGTTGTTTGATTTCTTCCTCCAAAGCCATTACAGGGTTGGATCTGAGCTATATGGCAGGACATCGGGACTACAGGTCTCTGGTCATACCCTGTAGTCAAGGGACACTGTGGCACTGGAAAGGCAGGATAGCCACTCAGAGTTGATGAATAAGGAAAACACAGACTTCCATTTCTGAAAGCTTTAGTCAACTGGTTCAATTAAGAATGGAGTAATGGGGGGTGGGGAGATAGCTCAGCAGGTAGAGTGCTTGCTGTGCCAGCACAAGGTCCTGTCCCAGGAACACAGAAAGGATTTTGGACGACAGGATTCTGGAACCAAGGATTAATCAATGACGATAAAGGCGTGTAAAAAGGCTGGGGGTTGTTACTTGCAGTATAGGCGTTCTGGTCCGAAGGGTTCATTTTCAAAGTTTAAAGATAGGTCTTCAGTCATGGACAACCACAAACAGTTCAAGCTGTTCCGTGGAACTCCAGGAAGCTGAAGTACCTGGACTCTCTCTCTGACTTCTAACAGGGAAAGTGTATAAACAGACACATACACACACAATCTTAATGTTGAGATATATATTTTGAGTATATATGTATTTTTACACATGTGTAAAACATCTGTATTGAGATAAAATCTACATGCCATAAAATGCATCTTTTTAAAGTGTATGTATTTATGTATGTGTTTGTATATGTGCATGTGTCCATACATATGTAAATATATATATATATATACACAATATATTCATTCACCATCTCATAAACATTTAGTACTATCTCTACTTTAACTATTATGAATAATGTTATCATGAACATGTACATACAGGTTTTTGGTAAGACACATTTCAATATATAGAAATGGGATTGCTGGATAACATGGGAGTCCATTTACAGAACTACCAAAGCGTTTTTCAAGGTTGCTGCACCATTTACTTTCCCACCAGAAAAGTATAAGGATTCCAGTTTCTCTACATGTTTGTGGACAATATTTAACTTTTTAATGATAGCCATCCTGTGGTTATGTGATATTTTATTTCATTTGTGTTTCCTAATATGGAATTATGCTGAGCCATTCATTCATATGTTTGTTGGCTACTTGAATGTGTCCATTAAAGAAATATTTATTCAAATCCCTAATCTATTTTTATCTGACTTAATGCTATATTATATGTTCTTAATAATGTCTAGATATAAGTATCTTGTCAGATACATGAATGCATATTTTCCCCTATCTCTGAACTCTTTCTTTCAGGATTGGGATTTATAGAAAATTCATAATTCATGCTGCAGACTACAAGAAGAGTCTCATTGCTAAAATCATGAGGAAAATGGCTCCATTTATGAGACAATGCACTACTTTTCAATTTTAATAATGTACCAAGCCTAGTAAAATAAAATAAATGTGAAGTCACCAATAGTTGATGGAAATTACTCTTACTATTAAATTCTTATTTTAACTTGAACTTGAAGTGTAGATCCATAATATACATGATACATAGGAATCTATAATTTTTCAGAAGATTAATGCAGTGATTTGTATCTTGATGATAAATGTAAACAGTATATTCCTGAATTCTCATTTGTTTATTAATCAGAAAACAGATAACCTTCAGAACTTGAAATAGCCTGTATTTTATCTCTCTTGTATCTTCCAACCCTACTCTAATGACATAGTAACTTTTGCTTTTAAAATGGTATGTATGACTGTAAAATAACTCTGCTTTTAACTTTATTTCCAAAGAATAGATACCATGTCAGTAGATAACTTTTTTTGTGGTCGGCCATTCAGTGAAAAAAAAAAAAATGTCATTCTGATAAAAATCCAGATTTTACTATTAAAACATTTCTATGAATTTCTCTCCCCTCGGCAGAATTAATAGACTTGTAATATTGTAATTCAGAAACACTAATGCTCACCACTTAGAGGTTTGGCTCATCTTGTAATAGAAACCCATTATGGAAAATGCTTCCAACTACTTTAAATTGTCTCTTTTTTTGTTTAAGCAGAAGGATACAATTAAATGCAGTATCTGAAAGTGTAAATATGCTGTGATTAGAGTACTCAATATTCTCTATTTTTATAAAAAATAAAACATAAAAATTTACAAGTTTTCGAGGCATTAGCTTTTTATAGTGTACAATTTAGAGACAGTGCAACTCTAATATATATCACCATTCTTTAAAAATGTGAAGAGCTAGAAAGTCAGAAGGTCACAGAATAAAAGTTTTAATTTTTTAAAGTGAACACCAAAAATACTAAGACTATGGAGTATGGACAGACTGGAGAACAATTGCACTATTTAAAAATCCCCATGTTATCATCATAAAAATGACTCCCAAACTTATAAAAACCTGAAGGAATCTTCCATTTCTGAAAGACGGACAAAAAATTCAAATGTTCCTTATCCCTAAAACATTACAGGTCAAAACATTTTCCACAGAGTGATGCTGAGCCCTGGAAATAGGCACCCTCTCATTTTAGGGGTAGAGATTCAAATGTAAACATAATCTGTCCTTAAAACTCACTGAAACACACCACGTAATGCAGCTCAGAACAATGGACAGAGGCAGAACCCTTTAACATCTTTCTAAAATTGCCAACTATGTGCTCTTTTCCCCAACTCAGCCTGAAAGATTTTGACAAAAAATAAATTCCTGGTATCCATTTTTCTTGTATGCATTCTGTGTTTTATTATTAACTCAGATGGAATTTTAGGACTACTTGAAAACACTAAATTGAAAAAAAAATCTCTAAGGTAGGTACAAGAGTTGCACACTTCATATTTGTTCTTGCAGGATTTAAAGAATCACTGATTTCCCATTTGCATGTTGTTGGAAATAAGTAGGAAAAAAGTTTTTTTTTTATTTTAAAAGGAAAAGTTATGCATTTAATCATTAAAAAGTTCGAATTATTTTCTCAAAGCATGCTTTCTTAGAATTTGATTCTTAGAAATAATAGAACAGCATGGTTTTAGATGGTGGTTCATCATCTAAATTTACTCTCTGATAAAATATGCCCTCTCACTTTCATATCAGTTTTATAACTATGTTATTAAATATGCATCATTCTAAGTGAGAAATTCTCTTTGAATCAAAACTAATAAAATTATTAAAAGAATGATATCATTACTGAAAAGAATTTTCTAAAATGAAGACAATCCTTTTCAGTAATCCCTTTCTTTGATCCCTAGACTAAATACATTCTGATACACAGCACACTTTTTCAGATAGGGTTAAAGATGATTCAGAACTCTTTTTTCCATAGTTCAAGAACAAGCATGAACATCAATAAGGATTTGAGTTATATTAAAAGAAGAGTAAAATATTAAACATTTCTTTTCATTTTTAGGGAACATCTACACCAAAGTTTCATATTCAAATTCATGAGCTTTGGGCAGCTACATAATTTATGGAATTTAGCATGCAATGGAAATGTGGAGTCACTTTTTTTTTTAAATAAGGAATTCCAGATAGCTGGGCTTGTTGGTACATTTCCTGTAATCCCAGCAGCTCCAGGAGGCTGAGTCAGGAGACTCACATGTTCAAATCCAGGCTCAGAAACTTAGCAAGGCTATGAACAATCTAGTGAGACTCTGTCTCAAAATAAAATATAGAAAAAAAGGTCCAGGGATGTGGCTCAGCAGTTAAGGGCCCTTGGGTTTAATCCCTGGTATGAAAAAATAAAAAATAATAAAGGTCCTTGACTGTAATGTACTAAGGCAAGTGAGAGGCCCTGGTCCCTTTGCCAAGGCATAGGTCACGTAACATGAGGCTGCTCCCGATTTTTCATATATGAAATTCTTCATGTATTTGATGGTCTACAGCTTTCCATCAGATACTCAAAGACATCCATGTCACAAAAGCAGGAGGGGGACGGAGTTGAAAAACCCTGTGTCATTCACCTGGAGGCCAAGGAAAGTTAGTGTCAGCAAAAATGATCTGAAATGACATAAAAGTTTACCTTTCATAGTATCATTGAGAATATAGTAAAAAGTGCATAAGAACTGGAAGAGTTTTTGCTTGTTTATCTTAGAGAGGGTAAAGACCATTCACAAGACTGGTCTTTCTGCTAGATTGTTAAGGAAAGAAAATATTAGTATAAGACGATAGTCCTGTATGTAAAATGACACATACTGAAAGATAGAGAACTGGGAAAATGAAAAGAAGGTCAAAATTCAACCCCAAATAAATTCCACTTCTCCTAATTAAATAGTAAAAACAGGAAAATGGTTTTCAACAGTCAGAACATCATTATAATCAGATTTGTGTCTGTATAATTACAGACTTAACTAAACAGTAGAATTCTTATCCATTTCAGGTGATAATACATTTTTTAAAAACACACTTGGAAAAAATGAGCACAGAAGGCCAATAAATCTTAATATAAATTCAGAGTACCATATAAATTTTGAGGGAATGTATGTGGGAATTTAATATATAAAATGACAGTTCTTGTTTATGGAGCAAATTGAGATTTGATATTTGAAGATATATGTAAGTGTCACAAGACCATATTAATATCCTCAGAAAACATATGTAGAATTTTTTCAATTTATTGAGTTTCTTTAACTGTGGGTCATATGACTAAAACAGACTTCTGCAGAGGAAAATGTCCCTGTTCATATTCAGCTTCAGTGTCATTTTGGAGTCTTGAAGCAATCAAGGTAGCAATCAAGCATACTTTTCCTTTCAGTGTTGTCCAGTCCCTCTGCTCCACCCATAGGAATGCTTATCGTTTATATTATTTAAGATTATTTCATTAAAAAACAATTATTTCCTCCTTAATCTTAGAGTGAACACAATTAAAACATTTACATAAATGATATTATCTAGAATAAACTAAATGTAGCAAATGGACATCCAGGTTATCCTGACATTGAGAATATTTTTACCTATGATGATCACTGGAGAACTATTTCCCAAACTTTGCCATTTTCTGGAAGGTTCTAAATCATGCAAATGTTATGGTGAAAATCTTTGCTTTACTCCCTAGTAATGTGCATTTTAGTAAGGAATTTCTGAAGATAACTCATTAATCAAACTACTATTTTAATGAAATTTTAGCTGCAAATGGAAGCAGGCTAAAGATGGATTTGTGCAGGAAACTCACAAGCTGTCTCTGAAATCACCAAAATTCTGGCCAACCCATATGAAGCGCCTGTACAAAATTTTTGTTTTAATCTTACATATTCATGCAAACAGAGAAAATATTGGTGGGGAGACCATTTCCACCCCAAAATAGTCCCATTAGTCACCTTGTAGACCAAAGATCAAGATATTTGTTAAGCTAAAGTTAGAGTACAATTTTCTGGAAAAAATAAGCAATATAGATAAGCAATGTGAAAAATCATAATCCACCAATGAACATTCAATATGTAAATGTGTACATGTGAATACACTTATTTCACACTCATAATTATTGCATAATACTATACTGCTGATTTTAAGTGGTAATATATTTTGAATACTACATCTGGTGCTCCTTAAACTGTGAGTCACAGAACTGTTTGAGACTCAAATAAAGACTAACAACCCTATGACAGTATTCCTACTAAAGTGCACGTACAATTTTACATTTACACAAACCATGTAAATAGGATATTGCGAGATTCCCAAATACTTTGAAGACCATTCAAGGATTCATAGGTAAGCTTGAATGAACTAACTCTGATCTATAATATAATTTTTATTTGCTGCATAATATTTTTATAAGAATGGAGGATAATATTATTCAAAAATCCCATGTAGTTCTAAGTTGGGTTGTGTCTACATTCTGAGACTATTAAATAATATTGTAGTGCACATTTTTGTATATACATCTTTGCTTACTAGATTATATTTTTGATATGATATATTCATATGTATATAATATACATCTTTATACTATATATGTATAATGATATTATATACATCTTTGCTTACTGAATTATGTTTTTGATATGATATTAAAAGTGAGGATAAGCACATTTTTAGGCTTTGATACTCAGTAGCCAGTGCTAATGAAGAGCTTATTTTGATTAAAGTCACAGAAGCAGTGATGTACAGTATTCCTTTCTCATTTGCTATCATTATTCCTTTTACTCCAATGAGTACAATGAGCAAAATCATAGTGTTTCAATACTGCTTGAGTTTTCATTTTTTAAATTTAGCATAGTTAAACATACCTGATATATAGTTATTGGATATTTCCATTTCTACTTTGTCATTTCTATACTTTTTCTGCCTGCATTTATTGGTATTTCTGAATTAAATTGCATATAAATACTTTTCATATGTTTTGTTATGTATGTTAAAAGTTTTTTTTCATTTTATTATTTAATTTGAATTTGGTTTATGATTAAATATTTTAATGGTATGATCATATCTATTGTATTTTTAGTTATTTGAATAGTAGACAGGTGTGGACATTTCCCAAGATAGAATTATTCATGTATTCTTTAACATTTTTGTTTCTATATAATTTAATGAAAAAATTAAGTTTATTACAAATATATTGCTTATTGTAATACTGCATACATTACAGAGAAGTATTAAAAAGAAAGGGGGAAAAATACTTGCAGCTTGACTACCCACAGATTACCAGAGATAATCTTTTTCTCTCTCTTTCTCTCTCTCTCTCTCACTCTCTCTCTCTCTGTCACACACACACACACACACACACACACACACAGGTTTGTAATTTATTTTTTCATTCCAACAGTATGTTATGGGTTTCTCTCATTGAGGGATCAATATTAAACTGATTGGACTATGATAAAATTAATGTACATTTTAAAATCTGATGGGCAAGATTCACTCATTTTTTCCTTTCTTTGACTGTTCCTTGTTACTTTCATTCATTAATAATTCCATAGAAATTTTAAGAATTTTTGCCAAATTGAAAAAAAAAATTACAAGGGTTTTTTATTTGCAATTGACTTAAATGCATAAATCATTTGGAAGACCAATTAGTTTATATTTTTATAATATTTTATTCTCATCAGGTAACAGGTAATGTCTCTTTGGTCCAGTCTTCTTTTATGACAGTAAAATGTTAAGTAGTCTACTTAGCCTACCTTCTGCTACCTGTTGCTGTTATCTCCCAATGTACTTTTCCAAGCGATTAACAAGGTTAGCATTTGTCCCAACAGTTGCATAGAGAGACCTCACTTTCAGCTCAGCTGTGATGTGTTTAAGAGGTGTTTATGCCACCTAAGAAACTTAAATAACCCATGGAAAGTGAGATGAGCTCCTTGACAAGACAACCTCCGAGCAGGGAGCTTTAGGGCTATGCCAAATAGTTGTTCTTGGTCTTCAGTATAGCAATGTAAATTTAGATGAGATTCCCAGTGGAAGTGTATTTCCTTTCAAATCAAGTATAATATTTCAACAGTTCCTAATCCTAAATGCTGAAGGCCAGGGTTTTATTGTGCATAATTATGCATTATAAACTGCTGATCAAAAGTTCCAGCCAGTAGGAAGTTACAGAGGGTTAAGCCCACATTTAGTTTGGAAACTTCTTTGCACTAAATACGAATATATCATTTACCATAGAGATTGTAAGGAACTCACTTAGCCCTCTGAGTCTGTTTTAATCCTCATAAGTGAGCAGCACTGTCATTCAAGGTTTTGCTCAAACCTCCACCTCTTTCTCCGAAGATTTCACATATTCTGAAAATCTGTAAGTCAAATTTTCCTCCTCCCCTTTATGTGCATGTTTTCTTTTTCCCCAAATTAAATAGTATTTCCTTGGAAATAACAGCATTTTTTTTTTCTTCTCTTCCAATTACTAGCTCAGCATCTTGCATTTAAAATGATCTAAATAAATGTCTGTTAGATCAATTGAGCATCTTCATTTCCTTTTATATGCAGATAATTATTAAAATTATTGTTACTCTACTGCACTCTACAAAGTCAGTTAATTGGCACCATATTAAAGGGACCGAAAAGAACCCAGAGTAATATTTTCAACCAGTAAAATATTCTATAATTTTGTTAATTTTACATTTCAAATTGATTTCTACAGAAGAATACTGCTTTTTCATCTCTGAAAAAAGGAAGATATGAACAATAAAGAAATTGAAAAATATTTTAGAGATATCATTTTACTAAAATAATGAACATTGAACTTAATATACAACTGAAGTTCATTTGCATAAGGAAAAAGATGAATAAAGAAACACACTTTTAATATACTACAGTGTGTTCTGCAACAAAACAAAACAAAGGACTAAAAAAGTGGTATTTATATTATTATTGAAACTATTAACCATTAACTGGCTCCATTTTCTTTTCCGCCACCATGTTGCTACTACAATGCAATGCCTAATCAGTTAACATAAACTAGCTGATTTTCTCTCTAAAAGAACAGTTTTATTCAGAAATAACACACTAACTATGAAGTTCACCCACTAAAAGTGCACAGTTAAGTGATTTTGGAATGTACAGAGTTTGACAATTATCACAACAATCTAATTTTAGAACATTTTCATCATATCAAAAAAGAAAATGGTTTATCCATTAGCAGTCACACCCTGTCCTATTATGAGCATTTTTAATATACATGTAGTGGTAAAATATATGGTCTTTCTAAGATGAATTTTTTCACTTGGAAGAATATTTCCAAGATTAATCCATAATAGCATATTTCAGTATTCCATTCTGTTTTAGGGCTAAATGATATTCTGTTGTATGAATATGCTATATTTTGCTTTTCCATTCACCATTTTAATGAAAATTTAGTATTTTTACCAGGTTGGGGTTATTATGCTCTGAGCATTTGTGTATAAGTTATTGAATGGCCATATGTTTTCTTTCTTGTGTATATGCCTAGGAATAGACTTGCTCAAGCATATGAAAACTATACATTTTGTATTTTGAGAAATCATCATACTATATCCCAAAGTAGTTGAGCCATTTTACATTCCCACGAGCAATGTAAAGGATTCCAATGTTTCCACATCCTTGCTTACACACACCGATGTCTATTTTTTTATTACTATCATCACCAATTAGTGGGTGTGAAGTGGTACTTTACTATGGTTTCAATTTCCAATTCCCCAGTGACTAATGATGCTGAACATCTTTTCATTTGTGTAGCTGTATACCTTTATAGAGAAATGCCTATCCAATTTTTTTCCGTAATTGGACTGTTTGTCCTTCTATAATTTGGTTATAACAATTGTTATATATTCTGTAAGTGACTCCTTTTGTCAGGTATGTAAATTGCAAATATATTGTCCTAGTCTGAAGATTGTCTTTTGATTTCCTTAATAGTGTCCTTTGAAGCACAAAAGTTATGGTTTTAATGAAGCCCAATTATTCAATTATTTTCTGAAATCACTCTAGTGTAGGGTATTATAACTAAGAAACCATTGCCTATTGTAGGGCATGAATATTTATTCTTATATTTTTTTCTAGAGGTTTTATATTTTTTAGCTTTTACATTTAAATACAAGATAAATTTATTGTTAATGTTTTATATGGTGCAAGGTAGTCAATTTCTTTATTTTGCATGTGTCTCATCAGTTGTTTCATCAGGGACTGTAGGCAATCTCCCCTGAGGAAGGATTTCATTTTGGGAAAGAAAGGAACAAGGGGATTTTTTTTAAATGGATTTTTTAAATTTGTTCTTATTAGTTATACATGACAGTAGAATGTGTTTTGACATATTATATACATATGGAGTACAACTTCTCATTCTTCTGGTTGTACATAGGTAGAATTACTTTGGTCATGCAATCATATAAGCACACAGGGAAGTAAGGTCCAATTCATCCTATTATCTTTCCTATTCCCATTCCCCTTCCCTTCCCTTCATTCTCTCTTATCTAATTCAGTGAAATTTTACTCTCCCTACCATCATCATCACTTATTGTGAGTTAGTATTCACATATCAGAGAGAACACTTGGCCTTTGGTTTTGTTGCAATTGGCTTATTTCGCTTAGCATGATATTCTCCAGTTCCATCCATTTACCAGAAAATGCCATAATTTCATTTTTCTTCAAGGCTCAGTAATAGTCTATTGTGTACATATACACATTTTCTTTATCCATTCATCTGTTGAAGGGCATCTAGGTTGGTTTCATATTTGGTTATGGTGAATTGAGCTGCTATAAACATTGATGTGGCCATGTAACTGTAGTATGCTGATTTTAAGTCCTTTGAGCATAAACCAAGGAGTGGAAAAACTGGATCAAATGGTGGTTCCATTCCAAGCTTTCTGAAGAATCTCCATACTGCTTTCAGTACTGGTTGTACCAATTTGCAGTCCTACAAGAAATGTGTGAGTATACCTTTTTCCCCCAAGTCCTCATCAACATTTATTGTTACTTGTACTCTTGATAATTGCCATTCTGACTAGAGGACTAGAGTGAGATGAAATCTCAAGTGTAGTTTTAATTTTCATTTCTCTAACTGCTAGAGATGTTGAACATTTTTCATATATTTTTGATCAATTGTATTTCTTCTTCTGTAAAGTGCGTGTTCAGTTCCTTTGCCCATTAAGTAATTGGGTTATTTGTTTTTTTGTGTGGTAAGATTTTTGAGTTCTTTATATATCCTGGAGATTAATGCTATATCTGAGATGCATGTGGCAAAGATTTTTCTCCTATTCTATAGGCTCTTTCTTCACATTCTTGATTGTTTCCTTTGCTGTGAAAGAAGCTTTTTAGTTTGATACCATCCCATTTATTAATTCTTGATTTTACTTCTTGCACTTTAGGAGTCTTGTTAAGGAAGTTGTTTCCTAAGTTGACACGATGTAGATTTGGGCTACTTTTTCTTCTATTAGATGCGGACTCTCTGGTCTAATGTCTAAGTCCTTGATCCACTTTGAATTGAGTGTGTGCAGGGTGAGAGAGAAGGGTTTAGTTTTGTTTTAGATTTCCATTTTTCCCAACACCATTTGTTGAAGAGACTATCTTTTCTCCAAAGTATATTGTTGGCACTGCAAAAGGATATTTATAGGACAAAAGAACCAAGAGTCTAAGAGACTAAGTCAGAGCTCCAAGGACCACCAAATAAAACCATTTCCTTCTCTCCTTACCACTCCTTTGCAGGTAATACAAAGGCAGATCCATGAATAACATTAGTACAATGAGATGAGAGCAGAAGTGATTCATGTCTTTATAACATGATAGCCAATGAGATCCTCCTTTTTCTCTTCCCCTGACAATAGAGGATGTATGTCCAGGTCTCTACCAATCAACATCACTGAATGGCCATATGCAAGGTGGTAACTGTCCAGATCCACAGTGAATATTGCAAATAAGAAATAAGAGAATTCTACTTGTTCCTGCAGCAAGTGAATTTTGGTACATGGAGGTGCAAAGAAGATAATTTATTTGTTAAATGATTAAATGGCTTTTCAATTTAATATGTAAATTATTCAACTGCTTTTATGTGAACACTGAGGTCTAAAATTTGTATGTTGAAGACATTACTTAATTCACTATATTAATTCATGTTTTCATATTTATCTGGTATACTGAATTATTTTTATATGTTTTCAGCACATATACAAGAAAAACTAGAGAAAATGTTGCTAACGAAAACATTCTAAGCATGATTTCAGATGTAAAGTTCTTAGATGTAAGATTGAAATTCTCCTCAATGTATCCAGTTCAAAGACTTATCCCTGAGTGAAATGCAGTAGTATCTACATCAATAAGGTCAAGATGACATGGTGCTTGGTTTGGAGACACAGAAACTAAAAATGCAAATTAACTCCCTTTCACATTCAAATGTGATAATGTTTGTACAAAATAACTATAAATGTCACTACCTTTTAGGAAGAAGTAAAAAGGGAAAACACATAGTGATGTGGTCCATTGAGTTTATTGAGAAATTGGGAATGACTAATGGTTGAAGGTAGTAGTGCTTACCAACTATTTCATTTGTTCCTTTCCATCTCTATATGTGCAGGCACGTATGTCCCATATTCATTCTGTACCCGTACTGGGCAGGCATTGTAAAGGGCACCAAGCCAGGAGGGTAGAAAATGACAGAATTAGTCCCCAGCCATACCATTTGGAAGAAGCAACTATTGCCCAATATTCTCTGATTACCTTGAGTCTGTCTTCATCCTCTGTGTTCTCGTCTGAGGTAGACATCTGGGGACTCTGCCCTCCTAGAGTTTGAGTAAGAAACTCAGCTCATTTCCTTAATCTAAAATGTTAGGAGACTAACAGTGATTTAAATGTAACATGGTCTCAAGATGTTTTATAAATCTTGATGTAATACACTTTAAAAAGTAATTCTCTCCTTATATTTGATGCTAGTAGTTCATGTATATGCACACTAGTTTTTCCAGGTAAATTTCAGGTTAACAATATTTCTTGGTTTTCTTGCCTCCCATTTATCTCTATTAATTTGAATGGAGATATTTTGAGACTGTGGGATTTTTTAAAACACCAATTGAATTTGGGGCTTTAATTATTTTATTCAGTATTTACTGAATAAACTGAATTTCCCCTTAAACTGAATTTTTTTTCCCTAAGGTAATTGAAAAAGTTTAAAGATTTCCTCGGTTTTTGATTCCTCAATTTTTTCTCAAGTTTATATTTTACTGTTGATGATCCAGAAACAGGGACTCTTTCAATCCTGGAAGACTTGGGGTGTGCAGACTATACTTAAGTCTCCATTTTTGTTCACAAACCAGCACACTGCTACTTGAACTCAACTCTTCTCTGCTAATCACAGTCATTTAAAATTACACAAAATTTGAAAGTTTTTAACCTCTCTTTCCCTGAAACCATAACTTTTGTTCTTGTTATTAATGGTGATGCTTTATGATAAATTTTGTTTTGTTTACTTTAGATGTATGATCTGCTTCCTCAAACCCTGCAGGTGTGAATTTTGCCAAATATTTTACTACTATATCACATGTATCACTATTGTTCTTGAGCTGGAATATCTGCTTTATGCTGTCCATATTTAGTTTTCTGTTACAGAAGCATCCCAATTTTGGTTCCAATGCCAGTGCTTGTTAGGGTAGGCTCAACTTTTCTACAACAATGACCTCCAATCTCATGACTTGTAACTGTATCAATTTACTCCTCTATCACATAAAATTCAGTAAAACTGTTCTCCAGAAATCCACTCAGGCCAGCAGTTTTCACCAGCTGATTTGCACTGCATGAAATATGTACAACTCTGCACTTCCCACAGACCATTGGCCATCGCCATTGTCAGTGTCCTGCCTAATTCCAGTCACTAGAAAATGTAAAGGACCAAATGAAACTGGTGAGCATACCACTTCTGACAGTATTATATTCTCAATTTCTCAATAAATAAGTAGATTATATAATGCCATCTGTGTCCTCTCAGTCACTCGTTTTAATCTGTGATGTGATTTTATATCTGCAAAGCTGATGTTGCCATTGGTAGATGTCAATGATAGCTTGCTGTACAAAAAGGCTTCTCCAGAATTAAGTATGTGAGTTTGGTTTCATAAACTATACTTTTACTGCCACTGAATTACGTCAGGAAAATATGTAAGGAATCTAAGGCTAGTTGTGTTGTGCTCAGTGAAATTGAAAGAAAGAACTTGAGAGGAATTTCCATGAGAATTTAAATACTGTATAGTTTAATATTATGCAGCCCTTGAGCTTAAAATCTATTTTATGTGTGTGAACCTTACGAGAAAAGGATCAAAGGATATCCTACAAGCACACTGAAGAAGCAACTATAAGATCCACAAATAAAATTCAAAAGCTATTTCTGTTTTGAAAGTCAAAATTATTTAGGTTTAGTAACATTCTCTGAATCAGTAAGTGATAGGATAACAAAGTGTCAACTTAGCTGAAAGATATACTGCAAAAATGCAGAGTGCAAAAAAATAGATAAAATATAATCTGATACATTAATTTTTTAACTTACTATTTTTGTTACTATCAAGAAACCCACATGTCATTTAAATATGTGTCTACTTCCAGAGACATAGTTAAATTTTTAAGGTTTACAACATTGAAAATGCAATTACACTACCAATAAATTAATTAGCAAATTTCTCATCCCTGCTGTGTAGGATAGCTTATAAAATACAGTGTTGAATTAGACATCAAAGATTCTACCTTCAGGGTGCTTTAGTGCTCGGGAAAAAGAGGAAAAATAGATTTATCAGCAATAAGTCTTCACTAAACTACATAGGCCCATCTGGAAGAAGAAAAGTCTTAATATTAAGATGTTTTTAAGCAATGCCATATAACCAATCAAATAATACTACTTCCATAATGCACTTCTCTGTTTTCCAGCTAATTGATAAGATCTTTTCCTTTCTTTTATAATCCACACTTCACATTAATTATCAGTACAATTTTTTTTTAAATGAGACTTTAAAATGTACTATTTTAAATATCCATTACTTAAGACCACACTAGCAATCTGAACAATGGAAACAATCATTATCTCTGATAAAGAGAATTTTATTCTTTTAGGTGAAAATTAATGTGAGTCGTACATTCTGTATTTGCTGCTTATAATGAAATTGGACATTTTTTTGATAGAGTGGAATTTCAGAACTGTATTAGAAGTCATTATAGAAAGAATAAGTAATTTCACATCTAACCATGCCATACAAAAAGTATATAGAAGAAAAATATACCTACAAGAATTTTGTAAAAAAATCATGTTTAGAAAATACACCAAGAGCACACAAGATAAAATTCTTTGGCCACATTTAACTTACAAAGCAGAGAAGCAAATGGGCATCCCACCAGGGGCTCATTACTAGTTTTGCTTTTGGCTCTGAGATATAGTTCCAAGGGCAGAACTTTCCATTAAATTCAAAGTCAGACAATTCAACCTTAGTAGGCTTGGGGCAAGGGAGGAAGCAGGTGCCTGGAGGACAGGAGGGAAAACAGAATTCTGATTCACTTTCCACTCCTCTCTAGATGCTTAATGCTGGGCCAGGCATCCTGCCAACTTTGAATCCTGATGGGCAGAAACCTCAGCCAGTTATCCTTGGGGTTTCATGTCTAATGAGTGCCAGGCCTCATTAAAGGTTCATTACTAGCCCCATTCTCCCGGTTCCTTGTGTCTCTACTAATGACAATTGAAATAGTGCACTAGATTTAGAGAAAATTGAACTATTTCTCTACACTCCCTTAGCTTGAGTTTCCTCAAAGGCAGAGCCATAGACAAAGACTTGCAAGGCAAGCAATGTGATCACAGGAAGTCGAGGGTGAGGGGGGTTTAGCAGGAAGATAAGAAAAAAACAATGATAAGAAGCATTGTTAATTATCTCCAGGCTGTGACACCAGCATCTGATCTTCCAGACCTTGTGTGGTTTATGAAATGCAGTCCAGAGGACAATAGGGAAGAATATTTTTACTTTAGCTTCTGTTCCCTATTGTCAAAGATTGCACCATAAGCTCTCCACTCCCAGTTGTCTGTCCATGAGTGTCTGTAAGATCCTTCTGAGAGTTACAGGATGTGTCCTCAAGCCTTAGAACAGAAAGCTACAGAAAGTCCTTGCCCAAGAGGATATAGTGCCATATTTAACCTGTGTGCAGTTGAGGTACACTTCAAGGAACAGGGCACCTGTTGTAGTTTGGGTGGGAAGTGTCCCCCAAAAGCTCATGTGTGAGACAATGAAAGAAGGTTTAGAGGAGAAATGATTGGGTTATAAAAGCCTGAACCCTATCAGTGAATTAATCACCTTGATGGGATTCATTGAGTAGTAATTGAAGGCAGGTATGGTGTGGCTGGAGGAGGGGGCATTGGAGGCATGGCTTTGGGATATATATTTGTATTTGGCAAGTGATGATCACTCAGCTTTGTGATCATCAAGTGAGTTGCTTCCCTCCACCACACTCTTCTGCCATAATGTTCTGCCTCACCTTGAGCCCCGAGGACGAGAGTCTGCTGTCTATAATTGAGACCTCTGAAACCATGAGCCCCCAGATAAACTTTTCCTCCTTTACAATTGTTCTGGACAGATCTTTCAGTTGCAGCAGCAAAAAAGCTGACCAAAAACAGCACCAAAGCAAGGGCTATAAGAATAGGTACATCCAAGAGGAGGCAAAGTGTTGTACAAGAGCTTCCCACACATTGTTTTATGTTAAATACAAGACCAGAATTAAAGTACTGGGAATAGGAGCGGAAGGAAAGGCAGAGGATAGGGTTCCATTTCCTAAATACAACGTAATTACTTTGCCACCACCCCAAGTACTTTACTTCACAGGTGGTAGATAGTACCCAGTCTGACCTTGAAGAATACGTACATGTCACTCTTAAACATTCAGTATATTCAAGTTTAATAAAAAATCCTTCAAGTTTAAGTTAAATTGTTACCAAAAAAGTCAATATTAAGTGGGCTGGGGAGGTAGCTCAGCTGGTAGAGTGCTTGCCTTGCAAACACAAGGCCCTGAGTTCGATTCCCAGTACCACAAAAAAAAAAAAAAAAAAAAAAAAAAAAAATCAGTATTAAACAGCATTATATAGAAACAAAGCTTTCTGGAAAAATTAGTGATTTGACTGATTGAAAACAGAAACATACATGTTGTGTGAAATACCCAGGGCTCCCGCCTGATACAGTAGAAAAAACAATGAACTTATTTGTAAAAGTTAAGGGTCTTAAATGTTTGGAGTATAGTCTTGTTATATAACCTTGGACAAGTCCCTTGTGTCTGGATGTCTTTGTACATAAAACTTAGCTAATAAGACTTGCTTAAAAATCATATAGCTTGAGAATAGGGTCAAACAAGATCATGTGTTGGAAGATATTGTCCCCGTACTATTCAACCAGGGATTTCAGAAACCATCCTCGATTGGTCTTTTGCTTAAGACTAACTAAAAAACTCCAGTACCTCTCCTCTTCCTACTACATCTTACCACTTTGGTAGTCTCCCTACATTTATGAATTTTGTGTCTATCTTGGACATTTCCAACATTCCCACCTATCCCCAGAACCAGAGCTTTAAACTAATTTGTGCATCAATCCACCATTATAGATTAACTGATTAGTAACCATAGGCAGGTAGGGTGTGACTGGAGGAGAAAAGGTCACTGCAATTGTGCCTCTCAACATAGATTGTTTTTGATATATATTTTTGATGGTTTTTGTCCCTGATTAAATTTCTTTACCCTATGTGGAATCTCTCACTATTGAGATTTTGCTTCAGCTCTTTAATAGAACTATATCATCATCTTTACTCCAATGTCCTTTTAGATTTGGGCTGAAAATAATCCTTTACTAAGCTCAGAAAAATTTGTATTTTTGAACCAAAATCCAAAATTTTGACCTTGTATTGTTAATGTTATAACTTATTACTTTTCCTTTTGTTCTTCAAGTCTTCTTAAGTTCACCCACTTGGATGCAAAACCTTGTTACAGAAACTTCAACATGTTAGGTAGTACTCCACAACTAACTATACTCAGAGTGCATCACACTTTCCTAGATCCTGGGATCAGTATCTTTCCATAGGACCAACCCATATATTTCCAATTATGTAGGATTTCTTCAGGAAGTCAAAGATGTCATTGGTTTCATTAGTAATATCAAAACTACCTCTGAAAATTTGTTTTAGGTTGTTACAAATATATATTTTACCTATAAATTAGCTTTTAGAAATATAAAATTCTTGCAATCAAGCATTTATAATTTGTAACTATTCTGTCAATGTCAGTAACAACAGTTTCAGAAAGACTTCAGAAAAAAATGTGCAGTTCAAGTTGTGTCTCAGATTTTAGAACTATTTTTTTCCCAAATTGAATTAAGCCAGAGGGAAAAACATTCTTTCCCTAAAACTTCACAAAGGCAGAAAAACAGAAATGTTCAAAACTTCTGAGAAATGTATTTTAGAAATAAATTCTAATTAGAAATATTAAGAAACTAGAGGTGATTACAAAAGACAGAAGGGCACTTGATATGGGAATTGAACTTAGAGTAACAAGTTAAAAATATAAAGTTGACTTTGTACTAAAGCATGAACTAATATGCTTGAGTAGTTAGCAGAAAGTTCCAGAACTTTAAAGTCAAGTAACTGTTCTAATTATATTAACTGCACATCACCCAGACTACTGTATTTACTGTGGCACAAACATCAATAGATGATTCATCAATGCAGACTCCAGGCAGGGGGCAAGTGGTCTCTGCTTCCTCATTTCCATCCCTTCCTCACTCCTTCCTGAGAAGCAACAGTGCCAATCAAATTGTAGTACATTAATTGGACTGTATTTATTACTGAAACAATGCTTTATTTAAACATAAAAAAACATAGGCTGTGGTCCATCTACTCCCTCTACCAACATATGGTCAGGGACAAAGCAAGACATGCCACCAGGGAACTTTGTCTTTGTGCTCAGCCCTCTTTATCCCTTACCTCTCATGTACACAGCTAGAGAGCAATAAGATTCATCATGTCAATCTGATCTCATAAGCAGAAAGATATACATTTGCCTTAGCTTGGGCTGTTCTATGGTTTAGATATGAGGTATTCCCCCAAAACTCAAGTGTGAGATAATGCAAGAAAGTGTAGATGGGAAAAATTGGGCTATGAGAGCTTTAACCTAATTGGTGCATTAATCCACTATTATAGATTAACTGATTAGTAACCATAGGCAGGTAGGGTGTGACTGGAGGAGAAAAGGTCACTGGGTGCATGCCTTTAGGGTATATATTTTGTCCCTGGTGAGCCCAGCTCTCTGCTTCCTGAATGCAAAGTCCTGAGCTACTCTTCTCTTCCACCATGATGTTCTGCCTCATCTAGGGCCCAGAGCTATGGAATCAGCAACCTGTGAAATAAGTCCCTGAAACTGTGAGCCAAATAAACTTTCCTCCTCTAATTGTTCCTATCAAGTCTTTTGGTCACAGCAATGAAAAAGCTGGCTAAAATAGATTGCCAGAACAAGATAACAGAAGACTGTGACTTACACAACTGAAATTAATTTCTCACAATTCTGGTGTCTGGGAAGCCCAAGATCATAATGCTGACAGATTTAATGTCTGGTGAGGACTCGCTTCCTGGTTTGTGGATGGCAGTCTTCTTGTTGGATCCTTAAATATGTGTTTCTTATAAGGATACTAATCCCAGTATGGGGACTCCACCTTCACGATTGCATCTAAACCTAAGTACCTTCCAAAGTCCCTACCTCACAATGCTGTACCACTGGGGCGAAGGGCTTTAGTGTAGGAATTGGGGGTGGAAGGGATACAAATGTGCAGTCCAAAATAATGTCCTTCTAAGTTTTAGCAGTCATGCACTGAGGAGAATTTGAGACCAAACTACAAGTAAAATAATTGCATTTTTATGCCATTTTGCTATTGCTTATGTTTATAACAGGTTTATTCATTATTTCTCATAGTTTATTTTGAAACATGTAAAATTTAAAAAGTGCAAGATATTATAATATAAACTTGCCCACTTATATTCATCAATTGTTAGTATTTTACCTCATTTCATTTTGCTCCTTTATCTTTTTCTGTCTCTTTGTCCATAGATGATAGATAGAAAAGCAGAGAGACATGTTTCTTTGATAATTTCATCATTAACCACCAACACCTTGAAAGTGTTGGCCTTTCTCTCAAGTTATAGGTTATTTCATAAAAAAGCAATAAATTAATGAAATATCATATTTTTAATGATTAAAGGGAAACTCTTTAGAGCTCATTAAACCGAACCCTATTTGTTTATTTATTTATATACTGATTACAAATGGAGTCACAGAAAGTTCACTTGGTTAGATTAAAGATATAAAGTCTGTTTGTGCCAGAGCTGGATCTTTTGACTCCTGATTTAGGGCTCTAATTTCACTAAATTAAGATCATATAACTTATTGAAAATAGTATTTAATTAACTCTTTGGATATAAACAAGCTGAAACTTGCTACTGACAAGAGTATAATGACATCACACTACCTTTTCTTTCTTTTTTATTATTTTTTGATTCATTGTACACAAATGGGGTACAACTTTGATTTCTCTAGTTGTACACAAAGTAGAGTCACACTGTTTGTGTAATCATATATGTACATAGGGTAATGATATTTGTCTCATTCTATTATCTTTCTCTCCCTCCCCCTCCTCCCCACCCTTCATTTCCCTCTGCATAAACCATCCTTCCTCCATTCTTCCTTTACCCGATGCCCACCCCCCATTATCTATCATCAGTCACTTATCAGAGAAATCATTCAGCCTTTGGTTTTTTGGGATTGGCTTATTTCACTTAGCATAATATTCTCCAACTCCATCCATTTACCTGCAAATGCCATAATTTTATTCTTCTTTATGGCTGAAAATATTCCATTGTGTATATATACCACAGTTTCTTTATCCATTCATCTGTTGAAGGGCATCTAGGTTGGTTCCTCAATCTAGCTATTGTAAATTGAGCTGCTATAAACATTGATGTGGTTGTATCTCTGTAATATGCTGATTTTAAGTCCTTTGGGTATAGGCCAAGGAGTGGGATAGCTGGATCAAATGGTGGTTCCATTCCAGGTTTTCTAAGGAATCTTCATACTGCTTTCCAGAGTGGCTGCACCAATTTGCAACCCCACCAGCAATGTATGAGTGTACCTTTATCCCCACATCCTTGCCAACACCTATTGTTGCTTGAATTCTTGATAATAGTCCTTCTAGTTGGGGTGAGATGAAATTGTAGGGCAGTTTTGATTTACATTTCTCTTATTACTAGAGATGTTAAACACTCTTTCATATGTCTGTTGATTGCTTGTAGATATGTGAAGTGTCTGCTCATTTCCTTAGCCCATTTGTTGATTGGGTTATTTGTATTCTTGGTGTAGTTTTTGGAGTTCTTTATAAATTCTGGAGATTAGTGCTCTATCTGAAGTGCATCACACTACTTTTTCAACAATAAAATCAAAGGGAAATATCTAGCCAAATCATGCTAAAGAATTCATCTTTCTTACCATTAGAATGTGACTCTAAGACTCAGATATAAAAAAGATATTCCAATCAGGAAATTTTATTGCTTCTGTTATTATCTGAATGGATAGATGGCTTTACTTTAGAAGTTTAAAAAGCCAGTATTATGATAGCATGGTGGCATACACAACTGCAATCCCAGTGACTGGAGACGCTAAGGCAGGAGAATTGCAAGTTTGAGGCCAGTCTCAGAAATTTATGAAGGCACTAAGCAACTTAGCAAGACCCTGTCTCAAAACATCTGATGATGTAGCTCAGTGGTAAAGTGCCCCTGGGTTCAATTTCCAGTACCAAAAAACCAGCAATATTAATGGTGCTAATTATCATAATATTAATAAATTAATGAATATCTAAATTTTTATTTAAATTAAAATTTACTGTCTTCAGTTAATTCTCATCTATGCATTTGATTTTCTGTGTGTGGGTCTCAAGTAGTCCTTCTATATCTCAGGAAGGATACCTCTTTCTCACACATGCAAGTTACTTGATATAGAAGAAACTGTGACCTGGGACACCGTATCTTCCATCCTTTAACCGAGTTACAATGAAATTGAAGGGACTTTGTTGCCGAACCCAGGCTGGAAGAGGGTACCTGCTGTTCCATATGTCTGCATTCATCTCTGGGCATAAATCTGTATGTAGAGAAAAAGATTCTGGTAGAAAAAGTATCAGTGAGGGGAAATGCTAACATATGTATTAAAAAATATAAAGAATGCTAATGTATGCCCTGATTAGTTAATATCAATGGAACATGTGATATAAGAACTAGCAGAAGTGGTCTGACGTGTGATTTTTAAAAAATCTTCTTAGAAATGAATTGGTTGGAAGAGGTTTACACTCTGCAGTGTTGCGGCTCAAGCTGCGGCGGATTGCAGGCTGCTGCTGCTGCTGCAGCTGAGAAGAACCACAGTGCGGTTGGCATTTTCTTTCCCAGTTCAGTCAAGGAGGAGTGTTGGAACCTGCAAAGGGCAAGGCATTCAGTCTCTGCAGACAGTGAATTGCAGATACACTACTTAGATAATGAAAAGATAAACAAACCTTGAAACTTACAGACACAGACAAGATAGAACATGCTAGTTGTCTTGTTATAGTTAATCACGAATCAACATCTCACTTCTGAAAAGGGGAAGAAAACAAAAAAAAAAATTTATTGAAGAGCTGGAGTCTCCATATCAGCAAATATGGGCAGCAAATTATCAGAAAAATAGAGGTACCTTGTACATTTGACTTCAGTGAGGTAGAACATGATAGAGAAATTGATATGATCGAGATGATGATGATGATGATGATGATGGTGATGATGAGTCATCTGATCCTGAAAATCTGATGGCTTCAAAAATTATTTATATAGAAAGAATCTGCTGAAGAACTCCAAGTTACTGGGTACCCTGAGGAAATGGAGAATATACTCCTGCCCCTCCCACACACACACATACACACACACACACACACACACACACACACAAAAAGAAAGAAAGAAAAAAAGAAAAGAAAAAAAGATGCAAAAAGAAACTGTAAAATGATGCTTATTAAATCCAGTGGCTCATAATTCCGAATCATTTAATCTGTGCATTAGAAGTAAGCTTTAACGTTGTAATACACAGTGAGCAACTGCTTACAGAGTAGAGATTTTGTATTGGAATTTTTCAAAGTTCTTTCTTTTGGGGGGCTGGGGATTGAATCCAGGTGTACTGAACCACTGAGCCATGTCCCCAGCCCTTAGATTCTCAATAAATTGCTTAGGGCCTCACTAAATTGCTGAGGCTGGCTTTGAACTCTAGATCCTTCTGCTTTAGCCTCCTGAGTGCTGGGCTTACAGCTGTATGCCACCATACCCAGCTCAAAGTTCTTTTTAAATAATAACAGAGTGGTTGCTTTCAGATGCCATAGCTAAACTTTTATGTGTGTGACAATAACTATTTTTGTAAAGAATAGAGTTGTATAAAATAAGAAATAAATTACTCAACTTTGAATAATAAAACAACTAATCTCCAGATCACTTAAATGTGAGATTATACACATAAAAAAAATCATCTAATTTAGGTTTCATTTTAAATCAAACATGGAGAACAGGATCAACGTTCCTAGATCACTGTAATCAGTGATCTAATAGATTTAAATATAAAGAAATTGGTGACATTTATTGACTACAATAACATTGATATAACTGTTAGCTTGCCTGGATTCATTTTCCCTGGTTTAAAATGATTCTGAGAAAAATTATATCTAATATCCACTGAAAATACATTTTGGAAGTAAATAAGTGCAATAAAACATGAGATGTTAGGATGAAGAAATGACCTGATGGTCACATTTATTTTTTCAAAGTTACTCATGTATGACAGAAACCATTCTTTTAAGGAAATATTAGTGAACTGTTAATAATAAACACAGCAGAGCAGCCTATAACTATTATAAAATTTGCTGTTTTAATTTGAACCCATAGGAATATCATCAATATATTACTGTATTTATTAAAATACATTAAGTAAATGTATTATCTTCAGTGCAATATATTTCATTTATAATAGAAAAAAACTAATTTATATCTAATGTTGTTGGTTACTGAAATAGTTTAGGTCCTTATGAAGGACCTCAGGAATAACTTTCCTCAGCACAAACCATCCCATATGTTTAACAAGACACACAACCAGAATGTCGATCACCCACAAAATCAGTACTGAGATTTGTTAGAGAAACCAGCCCAGCAACTATCTGCATAACATATGTTTCCAGAAAACACTAAGTAGCAAATATTTTCTGTAACTAATTAGTATTTACAGAATTCCATTAGCACTGGATTCTGTGATTCCATTTTTTTTTCCCTGGGGTCCAAATAAATTAGGTGAATTGACACTAAGATGACACATGGCTAGTCATGAATGAAAATAACAAAATTAGAAGCCGCAACACTTTGTAACAACTTAAAAGTCAACCTTCAATGCAGTGATTTTCCTTGCTTGTGTTTTCAAGAACTTCTTGCACTCCTGTTTAAAATGTTTTCTTTAGGACTTGATTATGTTCCTTGGAAGACTATTTCACACCCTATTAGTTACAGTCAATTTCATTGCATCACTTAAGTATAAACACCCACAGTTCTTTGCGTCTCTTGAAAGAAGCACCTCTCTTCCTTTTTGGTATTGAATAACCTGTAGCCTGGCACTTGATTTAGGGAATAATTTTACCCCTTATGACAATGTGGTCCTTAAGTAGGGAAACTTCTACCTGTTCATTTCAAATTCCATATTGTACGATTGTTAAGTTGTAGATCTATTTTGTATTAGAAAAACTGTTCAGTTCTTAGCAATGTGGCAAATAATGTGGGTCACACATCTCTTAGTGTTATACAGTAGAAAAAAGTCACCAAGGATGTCTAGGACAATGTTCATAGTTCATTATTAAAGTTCACAGACCTAGTTACTTGTTAATTTGCAGATTTTGTTTAATAAAAATGAAACACTTTCTGTCTGCTAAAACAGGTATTTCCAAAGAATTATAAACTATGGACATTAAAGAGTTCTATATACAATTCAGCAAAATATCCTGAATTTTCTTTGCTAAATTGCCTGCAAATACCACAACCTCTTAAACACTCTTTGAATGAGTCATAACGTGCCTCTGGTTCGTTCACTAATTAGCATTAAGTAAAATATTTGTCTGAGAGTCATGATTTTACTTTTTTGAAATTATATTTTAATGTATGCAATGAATACAATTACTGTAAGTAATACAAGTAATAAATTTAAGATGCAGGATCTATTCAGATTCTAATAAGGAAAATCAAACATGAACTAAGGCCATGCTATTAAGAATGTAATAGGAAGACATCAATGCATTTGTCTTTAAAATATACCTTACTCTTCCTTGGTTATTGTCCTTCAAGTACTATATAGTTGATAACATGCTGGATATTTATTTGCTTGTTTTTGGTAGCAGGGATTGAACCCAGGGATGCTTTACCACAAATACATCACAAGTTCTTTTTAATTTTTTTTTTCTTTTGAGATAGGATCTAAGTTGCTTAGGGGCCTTGATAAGTTGCTGAGGCTGGCCTTGAACTATCAGTCCTCCTGACTCAGCCTCCCAAGTCAATGGGATTATAGGTATACACCACCACACCCAAGATCAATATGCTGGATGAATAAATATTTTTAGTTACTTCAGGAAAACAATCAAATTAGTATAATTAAATGCATTTACTTCCTTAAGTCATCATCAACAATTATTTTACACAATAATTTATTTAGATTGCACTTAAATATATATATCACTTACCAGTATCAACATGCATGCTCTTTAATAAAGTATCCAAATATAATATTTAAGAATTTGTTAATATCATTTTTCATTTTTATTAAGTATATTGTGTTATTCCTCATTTGTGTAAAAATGTATTTCTAATACATCATCAAAATATAAGCTATTATACACTGACTTTATTGCATGTCATTACATTGTCTGTTAAAAAATTTAAATAACAAAAAAATGTAGAAAAATATAAAATATTATTAGCAAGTAGAATGAGCTGACAAGTGAAACATAAAACAGCAAAATGTGGGCCTATACAAACTATATTAAATTAATAATTATTTATGATACTTGCTGCAAAAACAGCAGGTATAATAGACTTTCACCCTTAGAAGCAAATGTAACCGGTCAAAACTAAAACATATCATTTCCCATGAACTATCAAAGTAAAATTTAAAATCTCTATCCAAGTTGTTAGGAATGTATACCAATATATAACTTAGTTTTCTAAGAAAAGTGCTTCCGTTGTTTAAAATTTATCCAAATATTAATTGATGATCTGAAGATTTTCTTTAGGCTTCTTAAATAAACTTGGGTGCATTTGGATTGTTTATTTGACATGAAAAAATTAAAGAAAGATCATTTATTTGATTTCTGCCTGAGTGCTGTTTCAGAGAAATCATTTCTACATGCCTGGAGATATAAAATATACTAAAGAATATTATCTTAATTTCATTTCAAAGATAGATGAATCAGAAGGAAATAAAAGCCATTTCCTTCCACCACTTTCCCAATATCAGCTAGTCAGCCAAACCCACAAGAATAAGGCTCATAATTAAGAAAGCTTTCAGGAACAGACTGCAAATAAGTCTCTCTGCTCACTCCCAGATCTCCAAGTTGATTGGGTTCCTGTGACTAAAAAGTCTAGCAAGCTAGTTTAATAGCCTTCTAGGCCTTGAATTATCTCATACAGATGATTTAGTACAGAAACGGTGATATTCTTCTCCAAACAACATCAATGGAGTTAAACAACATTTTTCCTAGGATTGCTACTTCCTTTTGTGTGCTACCAATTCCCATGATGTCATGAGTGGGCTGATAATAGTAGATAATAGCATTAATATTAATTTTATTTAAGGTAGCTTATAAAAAATATAAAGAAAAATCTAAGTTTCTTTTCCTAATTAAAAATATTTTATTTATGAGGAGTCAATATTTGAGTGGAAAATAGCATAAACCAAGAAAAGAACCTAAGCTTCAACGTTTGCGAAGAGGCTATAGAAATAATATACAGGACCGCTTATCTTGATAAGACTTTTTTTCATATTTTTTAAGTGACGAGTAGCACACATACAGAATTATGGTCAAATCATATTGAAGAGATTAGTTTGCACAAATTAAGTACACCAAAGTGATGATCAACAAAATCAAGAAAAGTACCATCACAACCACACCAGAAACTTGTCTCATGTCCTTTTGCAATAATTACCCGGCCTACCACATTTTATGTATTCATTCTACTAATGACAGGCATTTGGGAGGTTTTTCACTTTGAAGTTAGTGAAAGCAATGTGCTCTGGACAAATATAGACAAATATGACTACATCACACAAAATCTGTCTGCCTTTAGAGAAACAACCAACTGAGTATAAACACAACCTTTGAAATGGTAGAAAACCATGTATCTAATAAGAGGTAATAAGAGGTTAATATCCAGAATTTCTAAAAAGTTAATATCCAGAATTTACCACTCAAAAACAATAACAAAATAATCTGATTAAAAATGGGCAAAGTATGCAAATAGGCAATTCTCCAAAGGAGGATGCTCTAAATCACTAATTATGGAAGAAATGTAAAATCAGAACTACAATGAGATATCACATAACATGCATTAGGATGATCACGAACAAAAGAACAGTGTATGACAAGTGTTCGTAAGGATGTGGAGAAATTAGAAACTTGTGCTGCGCTGGTGGGAATGTAAATAATTGGTCACTATGGAAAAAATATAGAAGCTACTCAACAAATTAACAATAGAATTATGATTCAGCAATGCCACTTCTGGGTATATTACAAGAAGAATTCAAAGCAGTATCTCAACGATATATCTGCATATTCACATTCATCACAACATCACATCATTTACAATAGCGGAGAGGTGGAAGCAGCATAAACATCCACTGACAGATGAATGGCAAAAGGAAATGTGATATATTTACATGTAAGGGAATATTTATCAAATTTAAAAAGAAAGAAAATTCCGTCATTTGCATAGGTGCACTTCATGGGCATGATACTAAGCATATTAAGCCACTCACACAAGGACAATACTATGTAGTTCACTCCTATGAAGTACCTAGTATAATAAAAAATATAAAAACAGAAGGTAGAAAGGTGATTGCCAGGAGTCAGGGAGGGGCAGATGCAGGTGGAGAAATTAGTGTTCAGCGGGTATAGTGTTTCAGATTAAAACATTCTAAAGATGTGTTGCACAACAATGTCAACATTCTCAGTACTAGTGAGCTATACGGTTAAAAACGGTTAAGATTATAACTTTACTGCTATGTGTTTTTGTCATACGCACAAAAATTAAATTAAAATATGCTGCTCTGAACAATTTTGTACTTGCTCTTTGGTGCATGCACGCACTCATTTCTGTTGGGGGTATACCTAGAAATGGAAGACTAAGAAGTCTATCACCTTTAAGTAACTTAAAAAAAATTTAATAATTTACTGTCCTATCAGAAATAGAATTGTTTCACATCATAGTAAACACTTGGTGTTAATAGTATTTTTACTTTATACCACTATGTTTGATGTACAGGATATGTGCAAAATTTTTATTTCCCTGATCAATAATGAGGTTGAGCATCTTTGAATATATTTTTTGGACATTTGGATATCTTCTCTCGTAAAATGTTTTTCGGTTCTCAGTTGCCCCATCTGTCTCAATGTTTTATTTATTATTAGGAAATCTTTATATATTGAGCATAAAACATTTTAACCATTATATGTATACAATGCAAACATATTTACCTACTCAGTGGCCTAACTTTTTACTCTCAATAGTGCCTTTCAATAAATAAAAAAATCTTAATTTTAATGAAATAATATTACTAATAGTTTCCTTTGTTATTAGTGCTGTTTACAATCTTTCATTAAAAGTTCTTTATTATTATCGTTAAGAAGTGTCATTGTTCACCACTCTTATTTTTTTTTTTTATAAATACTTTGTTATATTTTAAAAAACAAAATATTTGCAGGGCCCACCTGGCTCTGCTCCTGCACAAAAAAAGGTTAACCCTTAATTTGTGACATCACAGATCAGAAGGGAGGGAGGCAGATACTTGAGGGGAGACAGCTGGAAAAAAGGGGGACAAACCAATGTGGAACCAGGGCCTGCCAAAATATCCAGAAGAGTGTCAGAGGCCAAGAAGCCAGTGGTGTACCTGGGGGTTGTCTCACTCCTGTCCTCAATCCCTGATGCTCTGGAGTTTCAGACACCCCCTGTGAGGTCCCAGTACCGGGGTCCATCCTCAGTCTTAGCTTGTTCAGGTCACTGAGCAGGTTTGGGGGTCCTTTCTAATAGGAGACAGTCCCAGTTGCTCAGGCCTCTGAGGTCAGCCCCTTTCCATCACAGCCCCCTCCCCAAATAAGAATCAGGAAGAGAGCTGGAGGGTCCTTCCTAGGAGGAGGGTGTTCTGGGGTGAGCCAATTGTGGGTTCCTTCTTTAATCCCTGACCAGGCGGTAAATGTGGTGCTGGGCCCCACGCTCACTGGTGGAGACCTCAAAGACGTAGGCGGTGCACAGCAGCAGTTCCTGGGTATCCCTGTTTGTCACCACCTGGAGGATGGTGAAGTTCTCAAGGACGCTGTTCATCATGTATCGCTCGGGGAGCTGCCGCAGCTTGTGCAAGAAATTCACCAGGTACTCACACATGGGCGAACGCAGCAGACGGTACACGAAGCGCCCGTCCTCCAGCTGGGCCCGCTCGGTCTCCACCTTCTCCACCATCTGCTTGCCAAAGGAGCAGACCTTGGAGGAAGCAGGTGAGGGTCATGTGCTCCAGGCTCTCATACTGGCCTCTCACTCCATAGAAGCCCCCGTTGCTGCCGCCACTGCTGCCAGCCCCTGCCTCCTCACCACTTGGGCCCCAGTTCAGGTCCGCCCAGAACTTGACCAAGAAAAAGGCATGGGGAGGGCCTCGATCATACAGCTCCCGCAGACCGCCCTTTTTCTCAGGAAATTTGTCGTAGATCTGCCGGACATCCACACTCTCCAGCGGGGGTGCTCCAGGACTGGGACAGTGCTGACTGATGTGCACAAACAGGTGCCTCTGGTAGGAGTCAACTGCATCAGGTGGTTCCACAAAGGCTGAGAACTCCACGAGCTGCAACCGGGCAGTGCCCAGAGCCCGAGCCTGCCAGGCTGGGGGTGATGGGGCAGGAGGGGGCAGGGGTGAGAGGGCTTGGGGAGGCTCGTACCCTGGGAGGTCAGTAGATGGGGGAGTCAGTGACAAGGAGAACGGTGTCTGTGAGAATGGCTTCACGTCTGGAACATTCCAGGGTGGGCCAGAGCCCCCTGACCAAAACTGGAAAAGTTCAGTGGCCTAAGGACCGGCAGGACCCAGTTTGGCCTGTAGGGAAGGTGCTGAGATGAGCTGGGCAGAGGACATGGTAGCCATCGTCTGGAAAATCTTGTCCTTAGAAACCTGGTCCACATTCAAGGCCTTCAGTTTGGACTGGATTTCTCTTGATTTCCTTCGAGCCAAAACCTGGATATGACTAGAGACCTGTTTGCGAGTACGGGTCTTCCCTGTTCTCAGTTTGATATAGCGGGCAATCAGTTCATTCCGACCATACATCTTGCCTTCATCAGACAGAATGATTTTCCTGCGGCCACATGGCGGGTAGATGGCCAGGGCCTCCTGGAAGCTCTGCTCAATGTCTGGGCTCCAGACACCCTCCGCATCTGGGCCCCCGTCTCCCCCAGCCCCCTCGCTGCCGCCGGTGCCCTCTTCACTGCCTTCCTCACTGCCTGTCCAGCCGCTGCCATCGTCCAGGGGGGCCCCAGCTCGGGGTTCCCCCATCTGGGCCTCCCGGCCTGGGGCTGGGGAGCCCACCACTCTTATTTTTAAATTTTTCCATCATGTCAAGTAATGTTTAAGGATTTCCCCTTCATGTTGTACACACACTTGACTCAGTACTGTTTGCTGAGATAAACTGTTCTTTCCTTATGTTTTTATGGTTACATCTTTATTATAAATTGAGTCACTTTAAAGTGTACAGTTATTCCTGCATTCTATTAAATTAGAAATATTTGCCTATCATTGTGCTAATACTTCATTTACATTACAATTAATATGGATATTCAAATTTGTTCTATTTTAGGAATGTGTGGCTATCCTTGGCTTTTAAACCTCCAAGTAAATTAAAGTATGTTAATTTACATAAACATAGCTGACAGGATTTTGGTTGATATTACAGTGAACCTTTATGTTTCCTACCAAACCAGAGTACAGCAGCAAAGACTGCACACTGAATTTATGGAAAAAGAGCCAGAAATTTTAGGGAGTGGGTACTGTCATTCTCATATCTTATTCAAAGGATCAGTTCAAACAGCAGGCAGTGTCAGAAGAGGAACCACTTCAGGCCTTGGTTCCCCTTCTCTGGTGAAAATAAATATTCATGCCCATCACCCTGATTTGTATCCTCACTGTCCCCAGTAAACAGTGAAACTTGGGCACAGTTCAAAGAGCACCATCAGATGTACCAGATCCAGAGTCTGCTCCCAAATCTGTCATTCTGCCTTGTAAAACTTAACAATTCATTGACTCTCACTGGATTTCATTTCTCTCAAAAGTAAAATCACCCAGGTAAATTCCATTATTCTTAGGACCATTTCCTTCGGTAAAACAATCTATTCTTTTGCAAGAATTTTTGGCTTTGATTTAAAGATTTTGTATTTAAAAGTCAATAAACAGGGAGTCTCACATCTCCTGCAGATACAGAAACATACAAGAAACAATATTCCTACGGAATATTTAAAAACTGGATAACCCACAATATGTGGGCACAGGGCAAGTAAGTGACTATGGCTAAGGAATGGGCTCAAGTCACAGAAAAAACTTGCCAGTACAAAAGATGGTGCACGGTGATTAGTGATTACACCGACATCATTTATCCTTACCTTGTCCTGACTTTTCAACTTGCTAATTAGAAACCATGTCCAATTAATCTCCACTGAATATCCATATCTGTAAAACAAGGAAGAAAAGCAGTAGTCTCCTACAGGCATGTGCAAACACATCCTTGAACAAAATGTCTAGCATGTATTTGAGGAAATTAGTCGCCAAATGTGTTTTTAAAAAATGCATTGAAATAGGTATAATTCAAGTATATAAATGAAAGCGTTTTTAGAAAAACGTCTATTTCTGTGATTAAGAGTGATATTATATTTTAAAGGGCATCATTTTAAAAGAACTCTGTGAAAACATTGATTTTTTTTTAATGAAGACCACATAAAGAGTAATTATGCACAGTGATTATTGACTCTAATTCTTGTGGCTTTAGTGTTCTTTCTGTGAGACTGCATTGGTTACCACATTTGAGACAGTATATGAGGCTTGGATGAAGTGAATACTATAAAAATATGCTGTAATAATTGAAGATTCTGTCAAATATCACTGTGCTTATTAAATCATGTATCACCAATGTTACAATTTGCAGTGATAAAGTTGTGCTATGGTAATTTTTTGTAACGGTGCAGCATATGGTGCCAGATGCCAAGGGCATACTAATTAATGAGAAAATTAGCACATAGATATTAGTTCACTATAATGCATCTGCAGCTAAGGCTTGAAGTGTAACACAGAAAGCAATTTGAAATGTTAAGGTTAATACTATGCAAAATTTAATATTGATCCTTGGTAGCAATATACAAACAAACTACTTACAGTTTTTTGAATAAAGAGAAAATAGAAAGTGTGCTATTACACAATTGTTCTACCATTCCCTTTTTCCTACCAGTAATGGGTATTGAACCCAGGGTCTGGCACATGCTAGGCAAGCATTCTCCCATCCACAAGCATCCCCAGTCCTTTTTTATTTTATATTTGAGACACATTTAAAACAGAATCTCCCTAAGTTTCCCAGGCGGGCCTTGAATGTATGATTTTTCTGCCTCAGCCTCCCAAATTGCTGGGATTACAGGTTCCACTGCATCAAATTTACTTTTTCTTTCAAATAGGAATTATCCTGAGGAAGAGCACCTAACATGCTTTGATCAAATGTCTTTATCAAAAATTTTTTTTTTAATATTCCACTTTACACTCTCAGATAAGAGCAGTTTCCAGGGTGGATCCCTCTACAGGCTTAATGTGCACAGGTCTAGTATTTTTGTCTCAGGCTCCTACATAAGGAATAGAAACAGTTGAACAAGCTATGGTCTGTCCCATTGAAGGTCAGGCTGCCTACTCAAGCAGCCTGAGCAACTTGCATTGCACAGTTCAGGTTTTTACAATGAAAATGATACCACTTTACATTTCTATAAGGCTTTATTTTTTTTTTTTTTCAAATTACTCTGTGGCATTTAATTTAAAAGCATAAGTTCTGGAGACAGATTACACCTAGACAAATTCCAGCTCTACCACTTGGGAGTTCATGATCTTGGGGGTGTTACCTAATCTCTCTTAGCCACAGCTTTTTTCCATTTGTGATGGAAATGAGTACAGTATCTAGTTCAGAGGATTGATGGGGGAATTAATTGAAACACTCCATGTGATGCAGTTATCACAATGCCTGGTGATAGGTAACAGACACAGCAGTGATGGGAACAGGAGGTTAAAGGGATAATCTTATCAACTGAACCTATTGTGCTGACCCCCACAGGCTTTCTTTTGAAGGGCAATTTGCCTTAGCCTACTCTGGCCCTGCCTGGCTAATGTCAATAAGATATGTTAAATTCCTCAGCAAACAACCCATTATCTGCAAGAGAAATGCAGATCCAAAAGGCTCCTCCCTGCCAATAAGAACACAAGTTACCTCAAGGGGGAACTTTTGTGACTTGCACACAGACCAATTCAAACACTCAAGGAGACAGGATAATTAGAAGCAAAGTCCTAATTAGAAGCAAAGTCCCCTAAGCATAAAATCCCTAAGAACAAGTTCCAATGAGAACCAGTCAGTGTGGGCCAAAATGACCCAGAGTTGCTTTGGATCTTCAGCATGTTATTATTATAGTAAAATCTCCCCACCGTGGGGTAAGACCATGTGCGGTGAGGATTTGGAAGTCTGATGCAATCCTCTTGTCATTCAAAAGTCAGGAAGTTGATTGGGTGAGATCCTCCAGAAACTTCGCTGGGATCCCTTTAATAAAACAGGAGGGCAGGAGAGGCACACCTTCCCTCTCCTTTTCTCCATTGAGAGTGTTCCCTTTTCCCATTTTTCTATCCCTTCTAATAACTCATGCCTACTACTCTGAGCAACTTGTTTGAAATCTTTTTGGCATGATCATTAAAAGCCAGTGACTGAGAACTCCTGTGGTCACTTTGGTGCACACTGACAGCCTTGCTCTGAAAAACCTGGCTAAAGAATAGGTGTAATTATTTATTATACTTTTCTTTCAATAGTAAGATGAGGTAGTTATTATTGTCATTATTATCATAATAAAGAAATTTGAACAAAATTTCAAGTGGCCTTTCAAAGATTATGGGAGCAACCAGCAGCAGAGTTAGAACTTGAAACCAGGACCCTGAATTCCAAATTTCAACTTCCTCACTCCTCTCCCACTACTTGATAAAGGGATGATTATAAAAAACAAACAAAAAAGGAAACAACAGCAAACAAGTTGGGTTTACCTGTTGTTCTGATGGAAAATGCCAGATTCTGGGGACTGTCTTATGTTTAGTGATTATTCATTATGTTAGTGATTATTTGCAGACTTATTTAGTTCTATTTAACCATAACTAACATATCATCTTAAAGGTAAACACCTTAGAATTCTCTCTGAATGGTCACCAATTTTAAACCCATGTACATTTAGCAAGCTGCCTTGTTGATTGCAGCATTTGGAAGATTGCTACAAGAAAGCTGAAGGAAAGCAGCTTCCACTACAATCCCTTATTTGTAGCAAATGTTCTGATCACAAGATACTCCATAAAACATGAGCAAACAAGTTCAAAGCACATAGTCTGTATTGTGAAATGCAAACCAGTACAAATAAAACACTACAACTGTGTACTTTAACCTACAATTTTTACATTTTGCAGGTCAATTCTGTGCAATTGCAAACTACAAAATATTTCCCACTTTAAAAACTAGAAACAAACGAAAAAAAAACAAGCTACAGGAAAACTTTACGTCTATACATATTAGTTCTACAGGAAGATCTCTCCCTAGAGTTTATAGGCAGTCTTATAGGATTCCGTGTCCCCGTGATCTGTAACAGACAGACATGTAGTAGGAACATAAGGTTGAGAGGATAATTCTGTAAATTAGGCCCACTGAACTGATCCCCCACATATTTTCTTATAAAAATAAATTTACCTGCAGCCCTCCATGACTCAAGTAATAGGAAAAGTTACATTCCTCAGCAAACAATTTGTTATCTACAGGAAAAATGCAGGCCCCAAAGGCCTCGATGCCTATAAGAATACAAGTTATCCTGAAGGGAAGCAATTTTTGACCTTTACAAAGATCAGATTCCAGAAGTCAGGGAGGTAATAATAATCAGAAGCAAAATTCAAATTAGAATAAGTTCCAATTAGAATGGGTAAGTATGGGCCAAAGTGACCCAGAGTTGCCTTGGATCTTTAGCATGTCCTTTCAACAGTAAAATCTCCCCTCCATCAGGCAAGAGTCTGCACAGTGGTGGCTTGGAAGTCTGATACAATCCTGCTGTCAGTCAATCAAGAGATAGATCTAGGTGGGACTCTCCAGAAACTTCCCTGAGACCCCCAATAAAACAGGATGGCAGAAAGATTCACTATCCCTTTCCTCTCTGATAGGAACTATTCTCTCCCTTGAGAGTACCACCTTTTCCCATTTCCTATCCCTTCTAATAAACTCATGTCTGCTACTATGTGCAATGCATCTGAAATCTTTCCAGCATGACTGCAAGAACCAGTAAGAAAGGACGGTTGCTTTGTCGCTGAGGATGGCTTGCTCTATAATACCCATGTGTCAACTCCAACTCTCATTTTATACACGCTTTCCATTCCCTTCTGAAGACTTTAAACCAACAATTTCAGGAAAATGAAATATATTTAGATAGGAGTGCTGAAATCACCAATACTGCCCACCAGAGAACAACAACAATAAAAAATGTTCTTGGAAAATTGGTTGCTGAGGCAGGTTCAGAAGGATTATTGCGAGAACTATCTTTCACATTGAAAGAATGAAGCCTATGTAATCAACATCAAATGGGATATTAAAGTATGTTTAATATACACATCCAAAAGCAAGACCATTAATAGAATTAGACCCATGTCATCCTTGTTAAAAACATGAAAATCATTAGCAGATTTCATTGACTCCTCAATGACCCTTAAAGAGCAATTTGAGCCTTAAAATGCAAATCTAATTTTGAACGGGCATTACACTAATAAAACTGACTTTTTCAGAATGTATTTTTATTATCTCAACTACATAGAAATTTTTCTTTCCCTCTCTCCCTTCCCTGCATTTCATTTTCTTTTTCACCCTTTGTGTAAAATCCAACTCATTATTTTATAAAATACCTTAAATGCCAATAAATCCATAAGCTGACTAGTCTGAATTAATGAAGAAAATTCTGAATTCTCTGTTTCCAGAATGTAGTCTTATTACATTCTGGCATAGACAAAATTCTAATTAACTTCAAACTGCAACAACAGAATCTACACATGCAAAAATCTGTCCGAATGTTCTGTAAGGACAGATATTTAGGAACATCTGGCTCCAATTCTGCTTTTCTCAACCAAAAGGAAATAATATGAGATTTTAAACAGGAGCCAATTCATGTTGCTCATTTTCAGTCTCTTAAGTCTTAATACATATTTAGTGTAATGGCATAGTTACTGTTGATGTTATTACCTTATAAAAGGTTGCATTAGATTTTTCTCTCAGTCTTTGAGGATTACACAATGTTTCTTGTATACCTGGATGGCAAATAGTGTAATTAACCAATTAAAATAATTGTCATCCTATTATATTGCATATTTATTTACATATTTTAGATATTAATTCCCTACATAAAAGACTCTCATAGTCTTCATGCCTCTCTGTAGCTGCACAGTGGAAAATTTGGCAAGATTCTGAGAACAGCTTTAGAAATGTTAATTTCCAGTAAATTAATCATAAACTTGATATTTCAAGAACTGGCCAGGTGTAGTGTACAGGCCTGTAATCTCAGCAGCTCAGGAGGATGAGGCAGGAAATTGCAAGTTCAAGGCCAGACTCAGAAACTTAGTGAGGCTCTAAGCAACTTATTGAGAACCTGTCTCAAAATTTTAAAATAGACTTGGTGAAAAAGTGTTCTATCTCCAATACCAAAAAATATTTTTTTTTAAATTACAAATGAAATTAATAATTCTAAGGAAAACGCAATTGGTGTCTTAGGGTGTGAATATGAGCCAGAAATTGCATTCAGCTCTTAGTAACAAAGACAAAGACACCCTCTTTCTCTGCAAATAAAATGCCTTTAATGAAGTTTTCTCTCATATTCACCAAGTCCAGTACTCGACAGTTCAAGATCTGGTGTGGTTGTTACGCTATGTGCCAGGACCCAATCTCTCTCTGTCTTTATGCTTCCTGATCCATAGCATGTGGCTTACATCCTCAAGTATACCTCACAGTTAAAAGATGGTTTTGGAACTGCAGACAACACATCCACAGCCAAGCAGGGAAATAATAAAGTGAAATTTCCTTGTGGCTACATCAGAATTTTACTTATATCTCACACAAAACCTAGTTATGCAAAAAAAAAAAAAAAAATGAGAGTGTTCGCAGTTCATTACTGGGCACGTTGCCATTTCCAGCCATAAAGGTATTGTTACTGAGAAAATTGAGAGGAGATGGTTGGTAGACAACTAGCAGCCTCTTAAACTGGACAGAAGCCAATTGTTACAGAGCTTCTTTGTTGTTAGTTGACTCCTCAAAATACCCAATAGAATCACCTTAGAGGAAGGGAAGTTGATTTTGGCTCATGTTTTCAGAGATTTAGTCCATAGGTGGCCAACTCCCTCACTCTGGGCCTGAGGTGAAGCAGAACATCATGACCAAAGGCCAAACTGCTCACCACTTGTTTGTTGGGAAGCAGAGAGGGGAAAGGGAAGGGGCCACAGGGAAGGCGAACTCTTCCAGGGCAGGCTCCCAGTGGCCCACCTCCTCCAGTTACGCTCTATTTACCTGCAGTTACCACTCAGTTGGTCTATTCAAATTAGGGTGGATTAATTGGGATGCAGTTCTCATCATCTATTCATTTTACCCCTGAATATTCCTGCATAAATAGGAGTTTTTTGGGGCACCTCATATCCCAACTGTAACATACCGCCCTGGCCTCAAACTGTTGATGTCCATCTCATAATGCAAATGCATTTAGTTCACATCCAAGAGTTCCCATTATCTAAGCAATGTCTGCATTGCCCAAAGTTTCAAGTTCAAAGACTCATCTGAAACTCAAACTTTTGGTTGTGAGCCCCTGAAAAAAATCGTTTCATTTATCCAATATGTAATTTCACAAAATAAAAATTCCCATTCCAAAGGAGAACAGTAGGACTTAGAAAGAAAGAAAGGAACCAAAACAAAACTGAAACCCAGCTGGGCAAACTAGCCCATAACTCCATGTACATGGGAGTGAAAGTTGCTCTCCAAAGGGCTTGGGTAGTTCTGCCACTTTTCCCTTGTCAATTGCAGTGTACAAGGCCTCACTTTTAGACTGGCTTTCTCATAACCAGCAGTTTTTCTCAGCAAAGAGTCCATGATACTGGCATCTTTAATTCCTATTGTCTCCATTTTGGGTTTGACGTCACCTTCACAGCTTCATGCCTCACCCTTCCAGGAAAAGCCTTCAGGGATTCCAACCCTGCTACACTTTGCCTTGCCTCCCATACCTTACTTTGAAAACTCAGTTGAAGCCTCCATAACCCCTTAACTTCAGCATCCTGCATTCTTGCAGAACCAGCATATGGGTGATGCCAAGGTCTGCTGCCAAGTTGTGAAGGACCTGGGATTCCTGGGATCATGACCAAAACAGCCTCTGTGTGCCTGGGTAGCTGAGCATGGAGAAACAACTTTCTAGACCTCCCTTTGCACGCAAGGTGCACCCGAATTTCTTCTGAAAGGAATTTTGTATTCCACATCCAAAAGCCTGAATGGGTATGGTCTTGTCAATTCCTGAGATGCCCTCAAGCCATCTTTCCTATTGTCTCTGGGCAAAGTACATGGCATCTCTTTAGTGGCTATAATCTCTTTAAAAACCACACTTTGCATGGTCCCACTTTTACATGTATTTTATGGTAAAACTGCACATTTTAAAAATCCCTCTGCTCTCCTTTCTGTTCCCAATTATCACAGTAAACTCATCTAAAATCTGACAGCAATTTCCATGTCACAGCCTGAATATTGTATTGTCTTGAAATTTCCTCCTCCAGATTATTTAGTTCATCATCATTAAATTTAATCTCACACAAAGTCTCAGGACATTGGCACAATGTAGGAAAGTTCTTTGCAAGACTTAACACATAGGGCTTTTAGTCCAATTCCTAATAGAGTCCTCATTTCCCTCTGAAACCTCATGAATACAGTCTTTCCTATTGTCTTCCTATTAGCATTCTGGTCTTCTGGGCTACCACTGGATTCACCCATTAAGCTCTGCTTACAACATTCTAAGGCTTCTCTAGCTTGCATTTCCAAACTTTTCTAAACTTCTCACACAAAACAGCTCCAAAGGCTTATGAACCACATGGTCAAGGTAGTCACAATATTGATCCCATTCCTGGTACAAATTTCTGTGTTAGTCAATTTCTTGTTGCTAAGATCAAAATATCTAACAAGGATGACTTAGAGAAGAGAATATTGATTTTGGCTCACAGTTTCAGAGATTTATTACCATTGCTCTGGGTCCAAGGCAAGGCAGAATATCATGGCTAAAATGGAATGATGAGGAAAACTTCAGACTTCATTTTGGCCTAGAAGCAGATAGATAAAGGGGAAGGCTCACAAGAACCCTTTCAGGGCACACCCAGTGACTCACCGCTTCTGCCATACTCCACCTGCCTGCAGTTAACACCCAGTTAATCCATTCAAACTAGGATGGACTAATTAGGTTGCAGTTCTCATAATCTAATCCCTTTACCTCTGAATATTTCTGCATTAACACAGGAGTTTTGGGGTACACTTCATATCCAATTCATAATAATTTTTTGTGTCTATATATCTGTGTATATTTTAAATATTTTAAATACAACCATGTCAGCATTTCTTCTAATTTTACAATCTTTTTGATTTCCTTCTATATGCTTTCTCTTATCAATATATGTGTGTCTATTAAGGTATATGTTAAAGGTTTATTCATAATGGAAAAAGTAACTAATATTGGTAACAGGAAGGATTAGTAGGATTACTAACAGAAGTCATCTCTTGGTATCAATATTCTCATATACTAACCCTATTATGATGCAAAATTTGAATGATTTTTTCTGCTACGGAGTGATACTGAAGGGAATTGGTATTTTTACTCAGTAACTAAGAGTACCTCAGGTTAACTGCAAAAGAATAATCCTTTGTCTTACCATGCCTACTCTCCATTATTGCTTTTTGAAGCAATTAGCAGGCAAAACAATTTATAATTAAATTTCCTAAAAAAGCAAACAACAAACAAACAAAACCCATTCAAAAATACCCATTAGTTAAAAACACAGTATATGTCTATATTTCATTTCCTAATGTAACCAGCCACAAAACATTAAATGTGATATTGCACTTTTAAAAATAGCACAAAATAGCACATTATTTGCTGATCATCTCCCCAACATTTCAGAATAATGTTATATCCATAGTATCCAAAGCCAGGTTAGAGGTGGGCAAATGCTTTGATCTGAAACAGGGAAAACAAATCCTACTCAGCATGGTTCATAAGCAGATGTAACATTTAGATGTGTCATTGTTAAAGGGATTTTTTTGATTTATAGGATCATCATGAATGAGGGTCACAAACAACACTTATTTTCACAGTCAACATTGCAGGAAAGGTTAAAGCTTGTATAAAACAGTTCAAAATGTCCTCAGTCCAAGGAAAGGAAAATGTGTTTCACATAATGATATCCTTGTCATCTCTCGCAACTGTTTCTTCCTTGCTTGTTATTTATGTTTTGTCTGTATGACAGGCTGGCCTTTTCTCCTTCACTAGTCACTCTTCACCTGCAGTGGGATGTTTCCAGGGAGCTGAGGATTAGCATCTAATCAGATTGACAGGTATGAATCTAATGGATTTTATTTGTATTATTAAGACAAATGATTGGCAAGTTTATTACACTTAATGATCAAACTATGAGCAAGGTTTTGATTATTACCCTAGCTATAATTCATTTAAATCAGAGAATAAGAAAACACAGATGAGAGATTGTCCAGTTTGTAATAAATATCTTGGCATTTCTACTTCTGACTTTTCATATAGTTGTTGAAAATAAGATGAAAATATTGGGGAATAAGGTCCCCAATCATTTCCAATGCAAGATGTAACCTCTTAGAATTTCCATAAAGAGACCAATCTCAATGATTCCACTGAATGTCATCCTATAATTCTTTAATCAGTATCATCTTTAAACAGCAAGTACAATAAACACATATTGATAATATTTAACAAAAACCCACAATATAACTAGAAGATGTGAATTAAAAAATCAAAGCCAGAATTTGTGAGTTAGGTCATATTCTTTTATTCATACAAACTTTTCAAAACACTGTTCCACCTATCATTGCATGAAAACACACTTTTCAGGTAAAAGAAAGAATTATTGTGCATAAATCCCGGATGTGAAAGTTGAGGCATTGCAATCTTTTTTCGATTGTCAGCAACAACGGACTTCATGAAAATGCAGCCCCGTTTGTCCCCTCCACAACATTGCTAACTGCAGTAGCATCCCTCTGATCTGCTGCATTGAGGAATAAAGGCCCTCTTGGGCTTTCAAGACTTCGCAGGGTTCTGTGCCTTTCTGCCCATCAGCTGCCTTTGTATCTTTATAACAGTATCTCTAAATCCCTCATGTTTCCTGATTGACTCCCTATGGATAGCTAAATAAGACACTCCATTCTGTTATTTATTTCCTCACAACAACCTATTTTGAATCGAGAGAATTAGTACACATTTTGCAATTGAAGGTTTTGGCAGACAGAAAGGGTAGAAGCAGAGTGAACTGCCTAATCAAAGGAACAGAGCTTGCAGACTCAACACTAAAGTTTTAATGACAGGGTCTCACAGAGGTCGCTCCTCTGATGATAGGTTGTTTTCCTAATCCATTACCTAGCTTACCTTTAATTCTGAATAAGTGAGACTGTGAATCATTTTCTGATGAATTCTTTCATTAGTTTCCTTTTCAGCTGTTCAATACAAGACCTGAAATAGGAGACATTCTTATACCATTTTGATCAGAAATCTAAAGCAACCAGGGTGGAGCCAGGTCAAAACACATATTCTTTCATGAGATGTCTACTTCTGTGTTTATATGAATAGAAATATATACATAAATGTGAGTGTGTGTGTGTGCGTGTGTGTGTATGTGTATACAGAGGGAGAATTATGCGAAGGAAAAACTAAAGGAGAATTGCTAAGAGGTATTTTAAGTGATGGGGCCTTATTTCATCCAGGGTATAATCTACTTGACACAAAGGTTGGAGTTTATCTATCTATGCATCTCAGAGTTATAATTCAGAAGAAAGATAATTGTTACAAGGAAGTTTATTAAGATGTTTATGTGAATTGAAAAATGAAGTCAGACTTTTTCTAATGAGAAGTAATTCTAACTTGATTGATTAGGTTGATAATGAGGACAGGCTTTTTTTGTTATGATTTATGGTAGATATTTCCCATAAATTAAATGAACTAAATTTGCAACTTCAAAGTTTTGATAACAGTTGAAAACTCAAAAGGATCTTTCAAAAATATATTTTCAACAAAGTTATGCTGAAGTTAATGATATTTGAATTCTTTCAACTTTTTCTAAATATATCAAGTTAAACATGTTGCCTCTATCTTAAAAAGTAAAACATACAGTGAAGGTATGAATGATTTCTGGTGAAGCTTTTTGATATTCTTTTCAGAAATGGAGACTGAAGACAACTTCCTTCTAAGGTACATTTGTAAGTCAGACGGTCTTCCGGTCTTGACTTTCATCAAACAAGCAAGGAATAATTGAATTATCAGCTGATGTAGCATCTGAAACAAAGAGCACAGAGAACAATGATCTCTCAAAATTTGGGAGGAGTTCAAGAAAATGTATGATATAAATATAATAAAATTCCTAATTTATGTAGAAAAATATTTCTCAGTTAATATCCATAAAAAATAGAAAATGTGAATAGAATTTATTTTCAATTCTCTTACAAAATTTAAAACAATATGTGAAACATCTGGTCCCATTTTTTAATAGGTGCATTTACAATAAAAATTTTACTCATGATAATTTACTAAAAATAATTACTCAAATATTTGATATATTTTTTGATTAAATTTGTATTAATTAGCATTGTAAACATAATTCAATACAGAAGAAAATTTTGAGTATTTAGAAACTTGGTCACAGAAAGTAAAGATAACTAATTTATACATTTTAATCTTATTTTTTTTTTATAGAGTTGGTGATTGAACCCAGGACTTCAGGTGTGTTAGACAAGCACTCAACCACTGAGATACATTCCCTCAGCCCTTTATTTTATTTTTATTTTGAGAAAGGTTCTCACTAAGTTGCCCACGCTCACCTTGAATTTGCCATTCTGCCTCCGTCTCCCTAGAAGCTTGGATGACTGTCCTGTGCCACTGCACTGGCTATACAAAAGATTTTCTTACAGAGAAGTATGAAGTATCTATTTTTCTGATTGGGGAATCAATAAAAGATATGTGAACCTAAAATATATATTACTTTAGGATAAAATTCTCAGTGGTAAGTGAAAAGTAAACACTATTAACGAATAAAAGATATGATAGAAAAATTCTAATGATTAATGAAGAACTTGCTAATATAATTTTTAAATGGCCAGTTGCATATATAAAAATGATATGATGTTTAGATTCTACAGAAATCTTCAACTTAAAGATTTTCTTTATAATATTTTAAAAGTGAGGACATTTTAAAAGTTTTCAAAAATTACATTGTTTACTTCTTTTTAAGTGTACGATGAAAATTTTATATTGATTTTAAGATACGTATGAGAATGCAGACATTCTCAAAATATCCATGGGGGTACATACGTAAAACTTGGGAAGACCTCTGGTCTAAGTAAGGTGATTTTCAAAAGGGCTTTCTGATCTTCCTATAGAGCTTATTCTTTTAATTAATTTTATTTATCTCTCAATCTTCAGCACCTAACAATGTTTGGAAGATATTTGATGCTTAAAGATGTTTTCCAAGAGAATAAATATGGCAAATGCAAGTTATCCTAAGAAAAACTAGAATTTTAATAAATTATTATGTGAAACATCTTTAAACCACTTTAATGTCACTTTCTTCCTCACGATTGCTTCTAACACGTAGACAGAATATGTATAGTTTTAGTTGAACATCAGCTAATGTCCCTTTCTTCCCAGGGACAGTAGCAGTTTGCAATGGGATACTGAATTTCAATTTCAACTCAATTAAATACTTCTTATGCTCCTACCATATTTCACTTGTTTGTTGGGGCCTGGCGATGTAACAGTGGATAGAATAGTCATGGTCTTGCACTCATGGACATGACATTTTAGTAGAGATAATAAACAATAAAATCAGTAAAGACAGTTTTAATGAGGGTCACAAAGGGAAAATGCAAGTAAGTATGGCAGCAGGAGAAAAGGGTACAAGCCTCTCTCTGAGATCAAACAGAGCATTATAAGAGGAGAATTACAACACAACAGTGGAGAAACACTGTAAATATAAACACATTATTAAAAATAACTAAAAGATATATGCATGTATGTATGAGAGTAACAATTACTATTAAAAAAACAAGTGAACTATTGAATATTCACATTGTTCAAAGCCACGCATTAGATTTTTCTGGAAATACAAAGTCAAATATGTCTGAAGCCATTTTGTATAACAAGTTGCGCTAAAATTTGAGAGCCTAATTATAGGTTATAAATCTGTGACTATCAAAATCCCAAAAGACATGATTCTGAATATCATAATCCCAAATTTTAAAATCCCCAAACATTAAAATCCCTTATCTAAAATCCCAAAAATTATAAACCCAAAAGATTAAAACCCTGAATGTTGAAAACCCGAAAACTGAAATCCCAAGAACACAAATTCCCATGGGGGTAAAAAAAAAGTCAAAGTGTGGAGTAGGGATTGACTGGAAGTCAAAAAACAATAATGAAAACTTCAGTTTAAAATGTGTCGTTGTTCTGTCTTGGCATTACTTCCACCTGACAAAAATTCTAGAAGCCTTTAATGAATTAAAGCTGCCCTTACTAGAAGAACAATGAAGTTTCTGACCAGTGTAAATAATTATTATAAAAAATAATATAAAAAAAAATGAGGTATCTGAAAGGATAAAAAGATACTTCATAAACGGTGCTGCCGCTCTATCACTAGAAATTTGTCAAATCTGTGGTCTGATATTCTCCAATTCCATTCATTTATCTACAAATGCCATAATATTATTCTTCTTTATGGTTGAATAATATTCCATTGTGTGTGTGTGTGTGTATATACATATACACACAAACACACACACATATATATACACACACACATATCAATCTATATATATGTTTATGTATATATAATTATATATATATATATATATATATATAAATCACAGTTTCTTTATCTATTCATCTCCTGAAGGGCATCTAGGTTGGTTCCACAATCCAGTTATTGTGAACTGAGCTGCTATAAACATTGATGTGGCTGTGTTACTGTAGTATGCTGATTTTAAGTTCTTTGGGTATAAACCGAGGAGTGGGATAACTGGGTCAAAAGGTGGGTCCATTCCATGTTTTCTGAAGATTCTCCACACTGCTTTCCAGAGTGGCTGCACCAGTTTGCAACTCCACCAGCAATGTAAAAGTGTGCCTTTTCCCCCACATCCACGCCAACATAAGCCAATCCCAAAACACCAAAGATGGAATGTTTTCCTTAATACATGGATGATGATATATAATGGGGGTTGTGGGGTGGGGGGTGAGAGAAGAATGGAGGAACTTTAGATTTAGAAGGAAATGAGAGGGAGGTGGGTATGAAAAATGGTGGAATGAGACAGACACCACTACCCTATGTACATGCATGATTACACGAATGGTATGAATCTACATTGTGTACAACCATAGAAACAAAATGAGGTACCCCTTTTGTGTACAAGGAATCAAACTGCAGTCTGTAAAAAAATTTTTTTAAATAAATAATTTTTTAAAATTAAATTAAATTAAAAAAAAATTTTAAAAGATCTGTGGTCTGTATATGAGTGCATGAGGAATGGGATTTCCACATACCCAAACGACATAGAAACATTGTACAGAAGATGGAAAATTCAAGATGGAATGGAATGCTTGGGCCTGTGCACATTGAATGAAAGAATTTCAACTAGAGTAGCATGCCATAGACAATGCAAGTGAATATATTTTCTAAGGAGAGTCTGGTCCTAAAAGGAAAAATTTGGCTATTCAAAATATAGTTAGTGATCTTAATGATCATGAAGTTGGCCAGTTCTTATGGGCTCCCTCCAAGCAACTGCTCATCACCTATCCCTGTTAGATTTTCATCTGTCAAATGTTTTTAGAGTTTTTTTTTTGTTTTGTTTTCCTTCTTGTTTTTTTAGCTCCCCAACAATTGTTTTAAATCATCAAACTATTTTTAACAAGTTGCTGTGCTATGTATTTCATCTTCACATCATTTCAGTATTGGCAGTATAAATTTTTAAAGACTTCTAGAGAATTCTAATTCATTTTATGCATTGTTTGCAAATTTAATTTCATGAAATTGCACTATCCTACATTGACTTTGAAAGCATTGTGTGCATATCAAAAATAATTGAAACATCTTCAATAAATAAATATCCTTTTTGTACATCTGTTTGTGAAAGAAAAATCTCTTAAGATCTAGGTTCTTCCATTACATAGGTAGTATTAAGTCATTGTAATTTTTATCAATCTTGTCAAAATATTTAGATTGTCCTTATATTGTTTCAGATGACAACAGTTGTAAATGTGGGCACACACAATTACCAACCATAGTGTTATACATTTATACATTTCACATTTTTTGATGAGGGTCTTGGGGATTGAACTCAGGGGCACTCGACCACTAAACCACATTCCCAACCTTATTTTGTATTTCATTTAGAGACAGGGTCTCACTGAGTTGTTTACTGACTCACTGTTGCTGAGGTTGGCTTTGAACTTGTGATTCTCAGCTTGGGACTCAGACTCCCAAGCTACTGGGATTACAGGCGTGGGCCACTGTGCCTGGCTACTTTTCACCTTTTAGCCTACTTCTTCAGGAACACAGTTTGCTCATAACTGTTATAGTCACATAATGATGCTAGCATACCTGTTTATGTTTACAAATATATGCATGTTATTATTACCTATTTATTGCACAATGTGGCCTATCACTGTATGTAACGTTTCTCAAACAAATCTTTTTATAAAAATGTAAATGAATGTCTTTTAAAGAATTTTTAAATTAATTTTTCCCTAATTATATTTTCAGGATTTTGATCTTTTGGAAATTTAGACTTTATGTATTGTGATCTTTCAGGGTATCAACATTTAGGATTGTATCTATCAGAATTATGGCCCATACTTTTTATAAACTTTCTCACAATGGAATACACACCAGTTTCTAAAATTCTAAAATATCCTGCATTTAACTAGAGTATATACCTATAGCTACAGTGAATATCAGCATTTATTGAAAACTGTGAACCATACCAAGCTCCCTTTTAATTCAATCGTTGTCCCTTTCCTCCCTTCAATAGCTATCCTAGTTTTCCAATCCATGCTTGACAGCCAACAGTATAAAGCCCAGGGCCATTGTATTCATATGGATCTAACTTGATTTCCTGCTCCAACAGTTCTGACCCTCTAGGATCTTAGGAAAGTTACTTACCCTCTCTTTTTAGTACTCTCAGTGAAAAATAAGATCACCTAATTCATAGTGTTATTTTACATCTTAGAGATAATGGCTACAAACTTGTTCATCATATAGTCATCACTAAACACATGTGAAATTCATTACCTTTTAGAGTGCTTTTAATATTAATATAGGCTGTTTTAGTCTATTAATCTGAACCTAAGTCAATATGTTTTTGCATTTTAATCTTGAAATCTAAGAAGAGCAGAATCAAAAGCCTTTGATGTAAGTTAAAAAAATAAAAGTTAGAACGCAAAGTGCAGATTGGTGGAAGAGATTTGGAAAGGGCTCAACAGTTTGAACTAGAACTTTTAAACTCAAATTATAAAGACCTTTTGTTTATTCGTCCACTTGAGAGACCAAGTGGACAGAATTTGAATGTATGTTAGTAGTATTCTGATTGCTTTGCTAATAGTACATACAGAGTACACACACACACACACACACACACACACACACACACGTACAGACACAGCATTGAGAGTGGACAGGGCTCAAACATTTGTTTATAGTCCTACTAAACAATTTCACGTACTAAACATGTTTTCTCCTAATTTCTTTATGGCCTTGAGCAATTGAGGTAGTTTTATTTTCTCTCCTGGTTTATTAGTTATTTTTGATCACCTGAAATAGCTCTGGGGAAAAAAATGCTAGGGAGAACCTTATTTCTAGTAGTATAGCTTCCTTCTAGCTAAAATGAAACCTATTGCTCAAGTCCCAGAGATAGCACAACAACAGAAACTTAATTTCCGGAGGTGACTCAAGGCAGTAGCTAATTCACTTTTAGACCTGTGGTGGTACCATGTAAAGAAGCTGGCCAGAAACTTAAAGCGACCCTCAAAAAACTCGGCATGCTTCATCTGGAAAATGTATTGCCCTTCTTATGAGATTTGGGTTGCTCTCACCTTGTGCTTTTTATTTATACAATTTCTCAGAGGACAGAAATAGTAGGATAATTTTTAATCATAGCAAAAAAATAGCAGTAGCTTTAAAAAGTAAGTTATTTGTGAAACAGTAAAGTGCCCTGGATTTATGGAGGAATAGCTGCAGGATGAAGATATTATTTTTCTAAAGTATCAGCTGAAGCCCATCTGTGCACCACTGTCTGCTGATGTCTTAATTCTCAACCTTATTATCAAAAGCTCACAGCAAAGGTCATCAAACAAACAAACAAAACCATTTGTTAGAGACAGAGATTAGGAAAAATATGCATGAGTCACAGCATCGTTCTCTGCCTGCCAGAGGAGTGGAATGTATAAATTTTTCTAAAAATTATTATATATTAAAGCAATAAAGTCACTCAAGTCAGAAAGTGTTTTACTTCCTTTTTCCAATTTCTATTAAGCTTATTCATCTCTTACTGAATATTTCACTTTCAAAGTAAAAATGTCCCCTGGAAAGAAATGGAAAAATGATGAAGATCTATTTTATGACAAAGGGAAATATCATTCAGATTTGTTGTTTTTATTTTCCAAGCACTGTTGGTTTTTCAGTGAAAGGTGGATAAAAATTGTGTGAAGGAAAAAGTTTAAAAGCAGAAGTCTTAAATTGGGGCACACAGATTTCCAGGTAAACAGAGTTCCTCTGTCCTGAGTGATTTAACCCTATTCATATGCAATTCAGAAATTAGTCTCCTGAGGAAAACCTACCTCTTTTATGGCTCTTACAGAGCATCTGCCTTTTAGGTGTACTGGTAAATGGATCCTGCTTTAATGAGTTATGAGACAAGATTCCCTGAGATGTCTTATGTCAGGAAACACATGCTACCACAACCCTGAAACAAGAGAAGACACAAAAATGAAAAATACTTATTTTTACCCACAGGACAGCAAGTTTCTGAGTACCTAAGTATTTCCACCATGATAATTAATATTGCATAATATAAATGGGAAAAGATTATTTTAAATAATTTCAAAAAAATTGATGCTTCCAAATATAGCCTACCAAATTGAGTAGGTTACTGTGACAAACTCCTTTTGCAAAGAATAATGATATGTATTCATTCACATACAAACGATGTGTCCAGCACTATTCCAGGATCTGAGATACATCCATAAAAATGGTAGGCAATGACTTGTTCTTGATGTAGCTTATACATTCTTGGAGGGTGTCATTGGTCCATTGAGGCTGCTCTAGCAAAATCTTAGATTTTGATAATTTATATTGGTCTTATAAATTGGGTAATTTATAATAACAGAAATTTATTGCTCACAGTTAAGTCTGGGAAGTCCAAGGGCAAGTTGCCAGCAGATTTTGTCTGGTGAGGACTTGCACTCTGCTTCATAGATGGCATCTTCTTTGAGCATTCTTACATGTTAAAAGGGGCAGACAAGTTCCCTTTGGTATCTTTTATATGAATGAGATTCCTCATGACCTAACCATCACCCAAATCTATCACCTCTTATTTCCACATTGAGGATTAGGTTTCAACATACAAATTTTAGAGGGGCACATTGAGTCCATGGCATCTCATCCCTGACCCCCAAATATTTATTTTATTCTCCTGTAAAAATAAATTTATTTCATCTCAAAAGCTCCCAAAGTCTTAACTCATTGCAGCATCATTTCCAAAGTTTAAATTCGAGAGCCTTGTCTGACATCATCCAAATTATATTTAGATTAGATTCAAGGTATGATTCATCATGATTAGAATTGTTCTCCAGCTGTGGATGTGTAAATCAAACAAGTTTCCCATTTCAAAAATACAATGGTGCAAAAGGGACAGGATAGATATTTCCATTCCAAAAGGAGAAATGGGCCAGGGTAGTAATAGTTTCCAAGTAAATCCAAAATCCTACAGGGCAAACAACACTAAATCTCAGCCTTGAGTCTTCTTTGAGACTATGATGCATCTTCCAGACATACTGGGGCAGGGCTTGGGTCCCCAGGACCCCAGGCAGCAATCCCACCCTCACTACTTTGCCAGGTTGCAGTTGGTACCTGCAGTTCTTCCAAGTTAGAGCTGAAGCTGGTAGCTTTACCATTTTGTGCTCTCAGGAGCAGCCCTGATCCTACTGTCTCACTACACATTTCCCTAGTGTGAGCGCTCTTCAATGATCCTGCCATTGAGGAAATTCTCAGTGTAAACCTGAGGCTCTCCAGAGAATCCTCTGAAATCTAAGTGGAAGTACACACACTCCCGCACTCCTGTACTCAGTGTACCTGAAGATTCACTGCCTGTGCCCTTCCTGAGAAGTAGCCACTGCAGCCTGCCCTAGTGAGGGGTCACTGGAGTCACACAAATATATCTAAGGAATGCTGCACCTGAATGTGGTGGGCAGAAACATGAGGTGGCTGGAACAAAACAGGGATGTTCACTCTCACTACTCCTATTCAATATAGTACAGAAGTTCCAGCCAGAGCAATGAAGCAAGAAAAGGAAATAAGTTGGGCCAGGCGCAATGGTGCACGGCTGTAATTTCCGCCATTCAGGAGACTGTGGCAGGAGGATGGCAAGTTCAAAGTCAGCCTCAGCAACTTAGCAAATCCCTAAGCAATTCAGCAAGACCCTTTCTGTAAATAAAATATATATTTAAAAAAAGAACTGGGGATGTGGCTCAGTGGTTAAGAGCCCCTGGGTTCAATACCTGGTATGAATAAATAAATAAATAAATAGGAATGAATATAGAAAAGAAAAAGAATCAAATTACCTCTGTTTGCAGATGATAAAATCCTATCCTTAGAAGATTCAAAACACTGTATCAAAAGATTGCTAGAGCTAATAAACAAATTCTGCAAAGCAGCAAGTTACAAAATCAAAATACAAAAATTAATAGTTTTCCTATACATTAAAAATGAATAAATGAATCTGCTGAGCAAGAAATCAGGTAAATAATTCCATTCATTTGGAAGAATAAAAGACCCAGAATACCAAAGCAATTCTAAGTCAAAAAAAAAAAAAAAAGGAATAATACAGGCATAACAATACCTGCTTTTAAATCATACTACAGCTCTACAATAATGAGAACTTCATGGTACTAGTACAAAAACGCATAGACCAATGGTACAGAATAGAACACAGAGAGACAAAACCCACACAGATACAGTCACCTGATCTTTGACAAAGATGCTGAAGATATAAACTGGAGACAAGACAATGGTGCTGAAAACACTGGTCATCCATATGAAGAAGAATGATAATAGACCCTTAACTCTTACTCTGTACAAAGTCAACTCAAAAGACCTAGAAATGAGACCAGAAAGTACACAACTTCTAGAGGAAAACATAGGGTTACCACCCCAACATATAGGCAGAATGATTTTCTCAATAGGACCCCTAAGGCTCAGGAAATAGCCAGAAGTTAATAAATGGGTTGGCATCAAACTAAAAAGCTTCCACACAGCAAAGAAACAATTAGGAATAGAGAACCTATAGAATAAATAGAGAACCTACAGAATGGGAGAAAATCTTTGCTAGCTATTCTTCTGACAGAGGCTTAATATCCAGAATATATAAGGAAATCAAAAAACTTAACACCAAAATATAAAACCCTAATAAATGGGGAAGTGAACTAAACAGTTCTCAAAAAGAAGAAATACACATGGCCAATAATTATATGAAAAAATGTTCAACAACATCAGCAACTGGAGAAATGAAAATAAATCAAAATTATTCTAGATTTCATCTCACTCTGGTCAGAATAGCAGCCAAGAATACAAACAATAATGAATGCTGCAGAGGATGTGATGAAAAAGAAAAAAAATTTACTCTTGGAATTGTAAATTAATTACAATTAATACATCCACTATGGAGATGAGTATGGAGGAGATTCCTCAAAAAAGAAAAAGAAAAAAAAAAGAAAACACATGGAGCCACCATATGACCCAGCAATATCCACACCTTGGTATTTATCCTAAAGAATTAGTCATCGCACTAAGTGATACATGCATACTCATGTTTGTAGAAGCACAATTCACAATAACCAAACTATGGAACTAGTGTAGTCTCTATCAATGAATGAAAAAGTAAAGAAAATGTAGTATATATATATATACATACATACAATGTAAAGTATTCAGTCATAAAGAAGAATGAAAATTATGTCACTTGCAGGAAAATGCAAGCAACTTCAGAACATTATGCTAAGCAAAATTAGTCAATCTCATAAGTGAAGGGTTGTATATTTTCTCTCATATGTGGAAACTAGGGAGAAAAAAGTAATAGAAAGGTCAGGGGGTAGATCTCATAAAAATCAAAGGAACACCTATATAGAGTAGAGGACAAGTGGGGAGAGAGGAAGGGAAGCAACGGGGAAATGTTATCAGAAAAATTATATTATTATATTGTATGCACATATGAAAATGTATATGTACAAATTTCACCATTATGTATAATGATAGGACACTAATAAAAACGGATGAAACTTGGTGGTGCTGAGCAGTGAGTCCCAGGTTAACATGGCTGGGAGCACCCTGGCCCCTCCTTGGCATCTGTTTGAACCAAGGTCCTGGACCTATAAGCCTGTGATAAAAGTGGCAGCCTCAAAGGTCTCTAAAATCCTTCAGAATCACCCTTTGATGGTCTTAATGAATAGCACAGGACTGATCCAGTCTCTTTATCTGTACCTTTGGTGTTCTCTATCAAACATGCCTTCTCATTTGTTACTACATAGGCAGGCTGAGCAGCCTGAGAATTTTACAGATCTTTAAGGTCTGCCTCCCTTTTGATTATAAATTCAGTCTCTAAATCATTTCTTTCTTCTTATGCTTTTTATTATAAATAGGAGAGAAGTGATGCTGCTCCTTCAACACTCTGCTGAGAAGTTCTCCAAATTCCCTTCTCCATAATTCACAATTTCCTTCTGCCACAACACACAGACATGAAGACAATTTGGGCAAGTGGTTTGCCCCTTTATAACAAGAACTGCCTTTACTATGATACATTCCTCATTTCTATTTGACACTCCATCAGAATGGCCTTTATCATTCATACTTATATCGGCAGGTTCATGAGTTCTCAGGTGATCTCTAAGAAGTCAATGTTTGTTGTACCATTGTCCCGTTCTTCTGAGCTCTCACCAAAATTGATCTTACAGCCCACTCACAGAAATACAGGTTTTTTTCTAATATGCACTTAAAAACTTTTCTAATCTTTACCATTATCCAATTTCAAAGCCATTTCCACTTTTTTAGATATTTGTTATAGAAACAAACCTACCACATTTCTCAGCATCGCATTTTGCCTTGGTGATTCAAACCATGAAAACAAAATTTGTTAGACTGGGTAAATCATAAACAACAAATTTCCTTGCTCATAGTTCTGGAAGCTAGGAAATCCAAAATTAAGGGGCCAACAGTTTCTATGTCTGGTGAAGGCTCCCCTCTTGTTCATAGGTGGTGTCTTCTTGTTGCATTCTCTCATGATGGAAGAGGAAGGAGGAAACAAGTTCTTGGGCCTCTTTTGAAGGGCACTAATTCCATTCATGACAGCAGACCTAATCCCTCAGACCTAATCTTCCAAAGATCCACCTCATAATTCAACTTTAGCAATTAAGTTTCGACGTACACATTTAGGCACAGAAGAGGTGATGAGGAAATCATTTTCAGACCATAGCAGAGTAGAAGGAGAAAGAAGTATTATAAACATATCGATAACTAAATGAATAAGATAATGTCAGAGTTAAAAGCATTGTGAAGATGAAAGAGAGAAAGAGAGAAAGAGGAAAGAGAATAAAAATGAAGGGAACATTCTCTGAAAGGAAATTTGACCTGAAACACATTTAATTACAAAATTGCCTGATACAGAAGATTGTGAGAGAAATCCAGGTAGAGAAAACAACTGATAAGTTTATTTGAGAAAAAGAAAGACTTGGTATAGCTGGAGTATAGAGAATAAGGAGGGTTTAAAAGGAGGTGAGATTGGAGAGGTAGGTAGGAGGCAAATGGCCACAGACATGAACATCATAAGGAAAGAAGACTTTATATCTGGCAGTATATAATTGTAGAACTAAATGCAGGAAAGCAGCATGGTTTTATGTATGTTTTAAAAAAGAGGAACCTAAATAGAGAATGGAGAATACATTCCAGTACAAGAAGAAAAGAGAGCATTTGGTAGGAACCACACCAAGCCAGCTAATAGTGATAGAGCCTGCAACTGATTGGTCAGGAGCATGGCAATTCACAAAGGCTGAGTCATGGGCTCAGAGACATGGAGAAGAAAAGAGCTCAGTCAATAAAGGACCCATAGGTTTCTAGTTTGCCTAAATGGGTGGGTGATGCAGTCATTGTTTCAACAAGAAAAGCCAGAAAGAAACAGAAACAGTTTGCATTGGATAATTTTTAGATATTTCCTTCATCAATATTAACTTGGACATGCCTATTGTCCATTCAAGTAGAACTTCAACTAGGAAGCTGACTATACCAGTCTAGAGCTCAAGCAAAGGTGTGAATTGGAGATGGAAATGTAAAAGTCATTGATATCCAGCTGCTTTTGAAAGTGATAAGACTGGATAGTGATGTAAGGAGATATAAGAGAGGACCAAGCCCAGGGTTACTCTAATACTGCAGGTTAATCCTAAGGGGAGGAGAGAACAAAGGAAGCTGAAAAAGAATATCAGTGAGACAGGCAAAAGAGGAAGAAAAGAGAAATATAAAGTGAAACTCAAAAGAAAAGTGTTGGGAGCCAGGCGCAGTGGCGCATACCTGTAATCCCAGCAGTTTGGGAGGCTGAGGCAGGAGGATCTAGAGTTCAAAACCAGCCTCAGCAAAAGCGAGGTGCTAAGCAACTCAGTGAGACCCTGTCTCTAAATAAATACAAAACAAGGCTGCAGATGTTTCTCAGTGATCGAATGCCCCTGAGTTCAATCTCTGGTACCCACCCCCAAAATAAAAGTGTTTTGAGAAGGAAGGCGTGGCTAACTATTGAACACTGACAAGTCAAGAAGGATGAGTGTGGAAGTAGGTAAAAGCAGTGATGATTTTAACAAGAGTTGGATTCATGGGTTTGTGAGGAAATAAATGCATTAGTGAAGATGGTAAGATACAGTATGGTAACAAATGCACTCCCCAATACCCAGTGGCTTAACCCAATCAAGGCTTATCTAGTAAACATGCAGTGTCCAGGCACAATCCTGGATTGAACTCTTATCTAGTTCACAGCTCACATTTGTCTTATATATAGCCATTTTAACAAATGGCCTGCCAGGCTGGTGTAGCAGAGGAAGAGAACAGGAGAGGGCATGGTATGTTCTTAAAGACCTGGTCTAAAAATTATTCACATGGCTTCCCTGCAAGTTGTCCAAAATATGATTACATGTCAAAGGAAAGTTGGAAAATGGAGGAAAGAACATGAGGGTTTAATGAGCTTGGTGTCTGCCACAGAATAAAACTTGATGACCACATTAAAGGGAAGATGAGAGGTGACAAATTAGTGAATAGAGATGGCACAAATATCCTCTATCTCAAATATCCTCCTTAAGCAGCTCTTCCTCAAGCTACCAGAACATATTTCTCCTTTGTACAAAATTCTGAGTTATCAATCCACCAGCTTCGACTAAAATTTTGCTGCATCTGATGCTCATGAAATAATAAAGAGAATTAATACATATGTCTACATACTCTGTGAATTACTTTCCCAAAAAACTTTAAACGAAGCATTTAATATTGATATTCTTTCATCTGTATAGTTTGGGATTGCCACACAATGAGTACTGAAAGGCTAAAAACAGTTGATAAGATTTTTCACCCTGGCTTTATTTTAAAACTATAATCAACAACCAACAGGAACTGCATCAAAGAAAATTTTGAGTGTGACATTTACTTACAGAACAAACTCAATGTAAATAAATGGAAAAAGAATCAATATTTATACATTTTTCTAAGTGTCAAGCATTTTACTATATATCTTATAAATCATATAATAATATTAATTATTTAGTAATAGAAGCCAATTTGACATATGAAATTGAGCTTTAATATCCAACATTAGTAAAATATTTGGGGATTAAACTCAATTGATCCTGACTCCTAAATCTATATTCTTTCCACCCTGTGACGGAATCTACTCAGATTTCCAATTAATCATGGTATGGGCCTATTTAAATTTTTTTAAGATCAAGAGATACAAAATTGCCTTTGAGGAAAAATTTCCTACTAAAACTATAATTTAACTCTGATCACTGCTTCTGACTGGGTCTCATTCTTTTATAAATCAGCTGCTTTCAGAGCATCTTCATTAGTATATCTATCACCTCAAACTCAACCTATCCCAAACTTGATCTCTCCCTTAAAAGCTACTCTTTCCTCATATTTCTTATTTTTTTGTGACCATGGAATAACACTTTTTTCTATCCTGCCACCAAGTAGTCCCTTATTCTTACATTGGTATTTTCTCTGCCAGGTGAAAACTCCTTGAAACAAGACCACATGTTCTCTTCATCTTTTGTGGCCACTATCTGTGTCATTATCTTGCTCATAGTGCCTTCACAATACATGTTTCTTGAGGATAACATATAACTTAAACTCACTCTTTTCTGTTTTGATCACCAACATTTCTCTAATCAAAGGCCTCAAAACTAGTTACTACGATAGTTTCCTACTTAATCTCTTGGTTTTTTGTTAACTATCCATGTCATTGATTCTACAGAGTAAACACGACTATAGGCAAGAAAAAACATATATACAAAATACTACTTTGTAATACAGATTCTCTTTGATAAATTTTCCAAATTTCCAATAGTTTTTTTTTTTTCATCAATTATTAATTCAGTTGAAATTCCCTGGCACACAAAGTTCTTCCTTATTTAGCCCCCTCCTGTCTCTAAGCCGATAAATATGTAGCATTTTACACACATAGAGCAAAAGACTTTCACTCCAGGAGACAATAGAGAAGACATACATTTATTTATTCCTCCTCAAAAGTGCAACTTAATCCCTGAGCATATAATAATGTATACAGAACAAACATGAGAAGACTGAAAAGTAGAAGGGAGACATCAAAGGACTGCAAACTTCAAAAAAACTCAAGGAACAACATGGTGGGTGTTAAGATGTCTGGGTTTTCCTTTTGCCTCATGTAGCCCAGAGCTGAAGAAACTAGAAACCTAGACATAGGCGGGGGAAAAAAAAAGTTCCAACTCAAGAAACAGCCTAGCCCAAGATTAGCAAAATGTTAGAAACAGCTCAGCAAACACAGAGAGTTTAAATGAAAACCACTCTCTTCCAGCCCAATATCACAGAAAAATATGGTGGCCCTGCCCTCTTCCATGTCAGTAAGTGTTGTTTTAAGAGCTGAGACACACATTCCTGAGACTGTAACATAATCCCAACACGCACACAAGCCTGGTGTTAGAGAAGGAGTTGGTCCTTCACCAGCACTCAGAAATAACAGGAGTGTGCACAATAATGTGACAGTGGAGACCATACAAAAGCAAGACCAAACTTCATTCAAAGGAGCACAATTCTAAGAAGAAAGCATGTCTTTTTAACAAGTAGTGCTAGAAAAACTGGATACCCACATGCAAAAAAGAAAAAAAAAATGAATCTAGACACAGACCTTACATCTTAAAAAAAAATACAATAGCTCAAAATGGACCATAGACACAAAGTAAAAACTCTGTAAAGTATAAGACTCTCAGAAGATAACATAGGTGAAAAATTTAGCTGACCTTGGGTTTGGTGATAGTTTTTTAGATACAACACTGAAAGCATCACTGTGAATGAAAAAATCCATAATATAGATTTCATTAGAATTAAAAACTGTGCTCTGTAAAAGACACAATGAGGATAATGAAAAGTTGCACACTGTAAGAAAAATTTTTGCAAAATCCATGTCTAATGGAGGACTGATATCCAAAATACAGAGTTCTTAAAACTTAGCAGTAAGTAAACAAATAACCCAAATTGAAAATGGACAAAAAGGTATGAACAGATACCTCACCAAAAATTATCATATCAAAAGAGGTTCAGCATCATATGTCCACAGGAATAGGAGATTAAAACATAAGAAGATACTACCACAAACCTTTTATAATGGATAACCTAAAACACTTCACAAACCCAAAATATGGTAAGCATGTGGGACAATAGGGGTTCTCATCCATTGTGAGTAATATCATAAAATGCTGCAATCCCTTTGGAAGATAGTTTACAATCCTAAACATTCACTTATGTGCAATTCAGCATTAACACTCCTTGGTACAATGAGTTGAAAACATACCTACACAAAACTTTGCACATGAGTACTTACAGCAGCTCTAATCATAAGTGCCTGCGTGCCAGAACTTGGAAGCAACCAAGATGTCTTTCCATGAGTGAAGGCTTAAACAAACTGTAGTACAATAGGCTAGAACTATTGATACATACAACCACCTGAATAAATTTACAGATAATTGTGATGAAGAAAGTCCATGCATACTGTAATAATTCATTTAAATAACAGTCACGAGATGACAAAATTACAAAACTAGAAGCAGATTAGTGGTTTTCAGGGGTCGATGGGGCCATGAGGGCAGCTCTGAAAGGAGTTTGGCTATAACTCGAGGACTCCCATGGAGATTAGACAGATTCTCTGATCTTGAAATTCTCTGTGTACTATTTGTGATACTGTGCTATTGTTCAGCAAGCTGTACTATCAGGGAAAACTGAGTAAATATCATAGGATATCTCTATTATTTTTTATTACCCAAAATCTATAATTATCTTAAAATAAAAAGTTTAATTAAAAATTAACAGGAAGAAGCAGATGTTATATTCATTTCCTTCTCAGATACAGTAGTCTAACTAGAAAACATAAATTACTCAGAATCATTATAAAGCCACCTGCTTCCTTTGTAAACCCCCTCTTTTAGATGAACACATCAGGATATGCTAATATTCTATATTTGATCTTTGTTACCAAATTTATAAAATTACTATTAATGATAAAAGGGCTTGCTTGATACAGGCCTAAGGCTAATATAACTCATGTGACTTCAGTCCTGCTGTTCGTGGCTCTGTCTCTTGACACCCTAGGTTTATGTTCTATCTGAGTAAAGGAATCTGTTAGTGATCCACCTACTTCTGTCACTCCCTAGGAATAAATGGTAATGTCACTCAGAATCAAGCAGTGAAGCATTTCATGGTATTCTGGTCATCAATTTTACTCTGCTCAATTGCCTGCAGTTGCCTGACTTGACTTTGCCATGTCAATAGCTTTCAGACAACTCTTCTGTCTTACATGAATCTTTTCTATTTGATTTTTATATATTCAGTTTGGTAGAGCTAACTTACTCTGAATATGCCTTCTGTGCCCAGTGATGCTGTTTCAGAATTTTATTGGCATACGTGAAACAGCCGATCAGGAAAGAAAACATAATCACAGAAGAATTAAATCATACTTTCCAAGTTGAGTTGTGTAGAAAGGTGCAATGATTTCCTAAAATTTGGCTATACCGTGACACTCAAAACCATTTTAAAATGTGAAAATCAATGCAAATATTTTTAAAGTTTTGCAAATATATCCAGCCCTGCGTTGCAGGTCATTTCTGAACATCTTACACTCATGGCTAGAGCCTAAGAAAAGAAAGTCCTAGTGGCTTCTGTGAGGAGGACCTCTCTTGACAGGGTCTTCTACCTAGGAATTTTTAAAAAATTATTTTTAGTTACATACAACACTGAGATACACCCTGACATTATCACAAAGGTGTGGAACTCAACCCACTCCAATTCAACTCCTAGCTCCTCAATCCTACTTCCCAACCCTCCATTCCACTGATCTCTCTTCAATCAATTTACGTTTTACTCTTTTGTTTTTTCTTATTAATTGATGTCCTATGGATACACTCAGTGCCGGCACCCATGGTGCCTCATCCATGCATGCACACACCAAAGTTCAGTCAGGTTCATTCCATGTTCTCCCCTTTTCCCTTCTGTTCTTCCTCCTCTTCAATCCCCATCATGTACTCTGCTGATCTCTACTCTATTTTAATAAAATCCCCTCTCCCTTTTTTTTCCTTTCTCTCTTTCTTTTTTTATGCACCCCTTCCCCCATTTTGGATTAGATTTCACATACACCAACCTTCTGAGACTGGCTTATTTCACTTAATGCAATAGTCTCTAGTTCCCTCCAAATGCCATAAAGTCATTCTTCTTTATTACTGAGTAATATTCCAATATATATAATACTCCAACATATTTGTGTGTGTGTGTGTGTGTGTATCTCACATTTTCTTTATGTATTCATCTGTTGAAGGACACCTAGATTGGCTCCATAGCTTGGCTGTTGTGAATTGTGATTGTGCTGCTATAAACATTGATGTGGCTTCATCCAGGGTGTCTTATAAACAACACACTCATCCTGCCTTTTTAGGCCAGAGTTAGAAGATTATAATATCTACTATCCACAGGATACAGAACTGTCATTATTGCTTAGCAATATCCTCCATTACATTCACATCAACTTTCCCTAGTCCCACTGTGGTATGTATTTGTTGCTGATACCCCCCAAAAGATCAAATGTTGTTTTCTGGTATCATTTCAAGAAATTTGTATGAAACTAATAGGAAAAGAAGATTTTAAAATCTGGCTTAATTTCTAATCATTATTAATTATATATTTCTTAAATTAGCATCAATGGGGAGCTCATAAGGTAGAAATGTAATATGTGAAAGTTGACAGATTTTAGGAAGATTCCTGCCAGCCTGGATGGCAGCTGTGGCAATACTAATGCAGACACTCGGTATGAGAAATCTTTGCCAATCAAATTTCAAATATTGTATGAAGGATGAATCATTCTGTGTAAGTATTCAGCATATTTGGTGTAGATGGTGACAGACAAATAAGGGTTATCAGGAAAGCCCATAATTGGACAGAAGCCTAGAGAAAATTTCAAGCCTCTTAAACTTACTTTTCATGTTCATGGCTTAACTATATATATATTTTTTTTCTTGATTAATTGCTTTACAAAGCTACCTGCACTGAATTTCTCTCTCTAGTGGTATGTCTTCCCATTCCTTTTGATCCAAAGTCTCCAACATACTGGGTCACATTGGCTTTTCTCTGAAAGTGCCTGTTTCTGAGCTTACCCACCCATTGTCCATCCACACACAGGCACAATGGCATGCCCTTTCCACTTTTTCTGCCTACTGAATCCTAGTTTCTATTCAATATCCAGAACAAATGGCAGTTCCCCTTGAATGCTACCCACATTCCTCCAGAAAGAGCTATTGCTTCGATATTCTCAAACCCATGTAGGTACTACTCCAGGGGCACCTATGTAGCATATTAAAAACAGCACTTGCCCTATATTGTAAACTTCTAGATATAAAAATCTTATTTCTTTTTCTTCCCTTAATGCCCAATGAGTAAAAGCACATAATAAACGCTTAATGGATGTATGAATGAATGGCTTCATTAGCTGTCCAGAAAGGAGCCCCATTGAGGCCATTTAGATTCTGTGCTTATAAGAATACATACTGAATGTATTCTTTAACATAAATGAGAGACAATATTCTGACCAAAAGTAATTAAACATATTTATTCAATTAGGATATATTTGTTGAGCACTTGCTACAGTAAGTAAGCTGGGATATTTTATTCCTTGAATTTACAGAGACAAAAATTTTAATGATGTCTCTTAAAATATGTTAAATTCATTATTTCCCACTTAAGCCATGGAAACATAATTCATGACACAAACTGAAAGAGAAAAAACACAAACCAAATCCTGCTATAAGGTTTAAAATGTTGTAAGGTTACATGGTTAGAAATGATGCTTGGGAAATCTGTGAATATTTCTCGTACACTATTTTAACAGTAAACTGCTCATTTGGAGTCTTTACAAAGCCTGGGAGGTAATATAATGAATGACTCTATGAGAAATCAGCAGATGGTATTCCTCAAAGCTATAATACCATTGGACACGATGACTAAGGATACTATTGTAAAATTGGCCCATAATTTTAACAATGAATGGTGCAAGTTTCAAAGGCCTACAGGCTGACCAAACCAGCATGCTCCCTCTCACCGTAAATACATAAAATAACTGTTTATTATATTGGGCTCTTCAGTCCTGTTATCTCCCTATTTTTGTGGTTGCTAAGCAACCCTAGCAACATTGTGGTATACATGCTTAAAAAGACCCAGGCACAGAAATGTGTTTGTTGATTTATTTATTAAAATAGGAATGATCCAAGTCCAAAATAAGATCTTTTCAATATGATGTTCCACAGGATAACAACTTGCGACTTCACTTTATACACAGTGAGACATTTTTTTTCTTTTGGAAAGGTAAAAAAGATCCTCCCCCTGGATGCTTCCTCACCCCATATGAATATCTGCACAACATTTTTAATAGGGATTACTTGCGAAAATCTTATATAGATTTTGGTCTTGGAAGTTCACGTGAAGAATATGTAGAGTGGAGCTCAAGGCCAGGACTTTTGTAGGACAATATGAAGTATGAATTATTACAACTGTATTACCCAGTGAGCAAACTAACCCATCAAGCTATATAAGTTGTCAAAAAATGTACTGAAGCATTCCGTTCCACTCAGGTGAGATAGAATGAAGGGCAGAAAGAAGGAGTCTCACTCATAAAATCCTTGCTGCCTTGGGGTAATAGTAACATATTTCACCATATTTGTAGGTCACTAATGCTAACCGATCCAGAAGAAATAGTGACACTGAATTGTCCTTGACCTCTCATACAAAAAGAAAAAAAAAATACATGATTACAGTCATAGATCCAAAAAATAAAATCCACAATCAATGTCAACATAGGAATAATAGTAATATGTAATTTATTCAGATAATTTTCAATATTTTTTCCATTGGAATTGTTAAAGAGCTAGTACATAATGAAGATTTATTGCTTAGAGGAAAATAAAGCATACTAGCATAATATTCAAAATTACAAGAAACTAAAATTGCCATTTTCACTTTTGATAGTAATGAATAAAACATTACTATGAGACATCCCCCTATTTCACTCCCTGATTTTCCTTTCCTTGTTAGATGATTCTATCGGGTAGAGTCAAATCACTGGGAAATGGTTCTTTCCTGTCTGCTAGATTCCACAGAAATACATGTATATTTTTCTAGATTCTTAATTTTTATCTTTTCACTCTAATTCCAAGTTGCCCCCTCCATAATTTGTATTAAAGAAAACTTCATTATTTACAATATTGCCCATGACTACAATTAAAGATATGTCATGTGACCAAAATTGCTACCACTCTACAATTTTGTTAGCTTTTTTTCTTTTCTTCCAAGAAGTAAAATCCATTAAATAACACCAAGTCTTTGAAAGCAGGAAAATAGACATAGACCAAGGCCAAAACTCAAGGTTTCTCCTGTGATAACAAGCACCCCAGAGAAACTATATAATGTAACAAGGCAATCATTTTATTCCCAAGATAGATTCCCATTCATTCATCTATTATTCTATTATGATACATGTAAATGGTGCTTCATCCTTGATCAAAATCATAAAATCTCTGCTGAGAATCCACAGATGTGTATTCTACATAGATGTCAGACATTGCCTGTTTTCACAATCTTTGTGGACAAGTACTTTTAATCAAGCCTATATTGTCATCACATTCTCCATTTTAAATTGTTGACTGTCCTGAACATGGTGTGGTAATTTTATGTATTAATTGAGGATTTGAAAATTCTATGAAAACTCTGGGAAACATCATGGCTATAGAATTCATTAATGGATTCCAGTTGTGGATAATGTGTGCTTAAAAACATACTTAGAATGAGATTTTTATCTCAATTTGTCTACTTATATGATGATTTAAACAGTTAATTCTTTGAATATATCAGACTTCCAAGTTTGATCATTATTAACAAAATAAAATCACTCAAGTTTATTTATTTAAATTGATACCTACATTATATTATTTAACTACCTTCCTTAATATATTAGCTCAATTCCTGAAAAAAATATTTCAATCAAATTTCAGTAAATTATATTACCTTAAATGTAATAGGCAAAAAATATTCTTTGGAGGTGTACTATTCTTAATAGTTTTATAAAGCAAAGATCACCTCCATTTTTTTTTCAACTTTTGTGATCCATTTCACTTTGAAAGGTGTGGTTTATTTGTAAAATACTTTGAATTGTAGTACAAACCATAAATCAAAATCCAAGTTTGGAAACAAATTGTTCATTACCTACTCTGTTAGTCAGCTTTCCCTCTCTACGACAAAATACCCGAATAAATCACTTTAAAGGAGGAAAGGTTCACTTCACAGTTTCAAAAAGTTTTAATCCATGGTCACTTGACCCCTTTACTATGGGCCTGTGGTGAGGCAGAACATCACCATGAAAGTACATGATGGAGGAAAGTTGCTCATCTCATGGCAACCAAGAAGAAGAAAAAGAAAGAGGAAAAGGGGCCAGAGGTAAGATGTTGTACACCTGCAAGGATACAACCCACTGACCTACTTCCTCTAACTAGATCTCATTGCCTAAAGTTCCCACTACCTCCAATTGCTGGAGTCCAAGACTTCAACACATGAGACTTTGGTGGTCATTCCAAACACAAATTTTAATAACTATTAAAAATAAATATTTGTGAAGTCTAAATTCCTCCATTCAGAAGCCTGATTTAGTTTTGGACAGACTTGCTATCCCATGCAGCTTCAAATTGTATGTATGATGTTCAGGCAGATGATAATTTCATTTGACTCAAGGGTCTTGCTTTGCACTCACAAGGTAGTAAACACTTTTAATGACTGTTTAACTCAAATGAAGGGCATCAACATGCAGACTTCCTAAGTTGCACTTATACACCCTTCACTACAGTGCACTTACACAAATCTCCGTCTCTCTGGAAAGCACCCTTCACATGAGAAGTTTACCTGAAATGCCAGCTCAACCAGAACATGAAGCTCTAAGTGAATCACTCAATAGCCTGAAAATGTGCAGGTGCTGAGTTAAAACTAACTCTCTTCCCTTCTTCAAAATAAGAATAAATCAAAACCTGGTAATTTATTAGCACCTTATAGATGTTATCTTCACCTTCTAAACATAAATCAGTCCACATTATATTTTTGCCCACAAAGGAAGCAAAAAAAAAGGCGATAGGAAAAAATTAAATTACAACATGTTTAGAACACATTATTCTGAAATATGTATTTTTATGACAAAATTACTAATGTTCAGATGTCTAAAACAAATATTATTGCACCAAAATGTCTGAAAAGCAACACATCTGTAAAGTGCTAATCATTAAATCATAGCTCAGTATTAACTTAATCATATCTGAGCAAGAATCTAAATTAACAAGTTCTTAAATGTGCTATTGCTCTGCTTCATAAGTAAGATTTACTGGCAGATAAATTTATCATCTTGCAGATTTAAATAATCTTTGATTTAGAGAAATGATTCTTAATAAGAAACTAAGTAAAATTCAGTCTCTAAACATTCCATTATACTTTCTGGTGAGAGGCAATAAGGTCTAAAGGCTAATCATCCTATGTGCTAGAGATTCTCACTTTCTGGTATCCTTTCCGCAGCCTTTTAACCTTTGGTGCTTTGACTAGCAATAGTAATACATCCTCTCCACCACATCTGTTTGTTTAATTGCTTGCTTTATTGCATATATGGTGCTGAGAGGGAAAATAAGGCTGCAGCAGACACTGGCAGAGTTCTTTCCTAAGAGTACTAAGGAATGATTTTAGAATGTAAATTTGCAATAGTCACAAAAATTCTAAATTCCCCCCAAATTTATTTCAAAGTTGCATGCTTGATGCCAGTGTCTGTACATGTTCTTTGCTTTCCATTGTTCACTGACGTCTCCAATTCCTTGTTTGTGGATGATTTGGGAGATGATTGAATGCCACCAAAAGACAAAACCAAAAATGTTCTGTATAATATGATACAGTTTGCAATAAATTCTCCATAAGAATTTTCCCAAAATTAAGTCCATATCATCTTAAATGGATAAAATTCTCCATATTGTAATAATGCTTTCAATGGTTTAAGCATGATGCTGTTTTGTTAATGAAATCAAACTTTGTATAGAACACTCCTGTGAAATTATTTTTGGGGTGCTGAAGTATGCATCTGAAATGTGCACCAGATGCCCATGAATTAAATTCATGTTCCCAGGCTATGGCACTATTGGGAGGTGGTGCAGTCTTTAAAAGATGGGACCTGAAAGGAGGAAGTTAGGTCACTGTCACTGGGGGAATGATTTCAGAGGGATTATTGCGGACCCAATGACCTGTCTGTCTTTCACTTCCTGACTGCCATGAAGAGCTTTGCTCTACCACATGATCCCCACCATCATATACTCTCTCATTACAGACCAAAAGCAATGGGACCAAATGATCATGGACTGAAAGTTAAGCAATACCTCTTGATTGCATATTTCCTCATTAGATGGAGAGTCATATAATGCAACCTCTGGCTTTCAGAGTCTACATAATCTAGCTTTGTCCACTGATACTTTCACTCCAAGCTTTGCTTTCTGAAAAGAAAGAACATTTTTCTTATTTTCTAAAATACTAAACTGTTCAAGATACATTGGCTACTTAGTCAGTGTTATGATTTGGATATGAGATATACCCCTAAACCCCATGTGTGAGACAATGCAAGATGGCTTAGAGGTGAAATGATTGGATTATGAGAATCCTAACCCAATCAATGAATTAATCGCCTGATAGAGATTAATGAGTGGTACCTGAAAGCAGGTAGGGTGTAGCTGGAAGAGGTGGATCATTGGGGGTGTGGCTTTGGGGTATATATTTTGTACCTGATAGTGAAGTCTCTCTCTTCTGCTTCCTGGGTGCCATGTTACCAGCTGCTTTCCTGTGTCACACTCTTCCAACATGGTGTTCTGCCTCACCTTGATGCCTGAGGCATGGAATAAGCCTTCTACGAATGGAGACCACTGAAACCATGAGCCCCCGAATAAACTTTTTCTCCTCTAATTGTTCTTGTCAGGTTCTTTGTTCACAGCAGCAAAAAAAATGACTAAAAGTCAGTAACGACACATTTAAGAAATATTTGAAGGAGTACCCCTAAATGTATTTCAGGCAAGTTTACAGGTAAATTCCAAGCAAATCAAACAAAACCGTTTCCATGGAATGCTATATTAATGGAATGTCCTTGATGATTATACACATACGTGGGCCAGGGTAGGGAACATTCCTCAAGCTTATATGACAGCAGTCACTGACACCATGGTTTAAATAGACCTAACAGTCTGGACAGAGAAACTGAGGAAATGGTAAAGACTCACCATGGATTGTAGGCCTTTGCAGTTACTGAGGCTGAGCTACGAGCTGAGGGAAAGTCTCCCTCAACAGGCATCAGAGCAAGCTGTGATGTGAGTTTGCCCCTGCTGCCCCGCCTCATGCTGTGTGCTGGAGCTTGCCCTTCCCCCAGTCCTTTCTCTAAGACTTGTTGCCAGACAGAATCACTTAGGGATACTTGGTTTGTTTACATTAGTACAATATATAGTTACCTATAGGTTGGTTCTGTTATGTTTTAATAAGCATCTTAACCTGATTGGATAATGTGCCCGTATATGTCTTGTACAATCCTAAGTAAAATTAGATCTGTGCCTTCTGAACCTGGTCTCTAATGCCTGTGTTTACTGGGAGACATCGCTGTCATACACTCTCAGCGGGACCTCCGTCTCAAATATCTACAGGCCAGGTGGGATGTTCATGTATTTAAATGCATACACTTGAATGAATGTATTTATATGAAAATGTTATTAATGAAGAAGTCTGACTTAGCAAAACCTTTTATATGAAAGCAACTCTGCAATGGCAACAATTAAACACTGACGAAAAGATATCTAGAAACAGAAGACGTCCACATATTTAAAAGCCCACAGTATTCCTTGCTGCAATGCAAGTAGTCACGGCAGGTTATGTTCCCAGACTTGTTCAACAGCCTGTGCTCTTCTTTCTTTCTGCTTTTGACTCTGACTCTCTACAGTCTCCCAACATCATACTTAACAGTGGTTCCTCCCGACCAAGCATCCCAGATGCATGATGGACAGCTTATGACACAGTTGGCATTATTCTTATATATGAATTCTATTTTCCATTTTTTTTTTTTTTGGAGGCGGGTACTGGGGATTGAACTCAGAAGCACTAGCCCCCAGTCCTATTTTGTATTTAATTTAGAGATAGGATCTCACTGAGTTCCTTAGCACCTTGCTTTTGTTGAAACTGGCTTTGAACTCACAATCCTCCTGCCTCAGCCTCCCAAGTCACTGGGATTACAGGCGTGGCCACAGTGCCTGGCTTATGAATTCTATTTTCAATAGCAATATTCTTTATATGCTTCAGAGTATACTGAATGGATGCATGTATGTACATATTCATGCCTTCTTTATTGTTTTTCTGTTTGGTGACAAAGTTACTGATCATATATAGCAACCTAAGAATTTTTTGCACAATATGTGTGTCAATTGGAAGAAATAAGTCTTTTATCAGTTCAAAGTGAGCTTAGTTAATTTTCTAATCAGAAAAATTTATCCGAGAGCTATATTATAAAAGAAATGCCTATGATTAACTACCTGCAATGATCTTCTATTGCCTCTGGCAACACGTAAGAATACAGGGGGGAAATGTATTCCATAATTACAGAATGTATTTGTAAAAAAGAAATAGTGTTAAAAGTCAAAGAACAAAGTCCTCTTCCCTTACTATTTCTTACTGTTAGAAGCAGGAAATAGTCATAGATACAAGGAACTTTCCCTCTCATTTGGGATCAAAAACCCATGCAGCCTACTTCCTAAGACACATGGGACTGTGTCTTTTCCTTGAGAGTGACTGAGGAGTAGAAAACCGGGCTGAGTTCAAACAGGGAGTAAGAATATTGTAACAGGGAAGTAGAAGGCTGAATTCTCTGTATCACCCACTCAGGCAGATCAGATCCTGTTCTAGGAGTTCCCTCCTCACCAAAAGTTCCCAAGTCATGCTCCAAACTTGCAAGTCATCAAATCAGTTTAATAAAAGATCACAATTTGAACTGATGATCAAGGGGTCTCCTTGCTACTTTGTTTATTTTTATAAAACTACAAATTAGGCTTTGTTTTAAAGTTAGGGGTTGAGACTGAGATTAAAGATAATCTTGGAGTTGAATTTAGAAATGTTATTCTTGAAAATCTGACTTTATGGAGTAAAATCTGACTTTATGGTATACATTAGACTTCTATTTTACATCTTTTTTAACCCAAGTCAATGTGACTCTTAGAAAAGGTCTTCTATGGAAATATAAGTTCATGATGTTATTTTTGTTATTGTACACCTATCCTCTGGCTCTGATATAAAAAACAATTAGGAATTAGACAAAATGATGAAGTATCACCAGACTTCAAATTCTTGCCTGAAGCTTGGAGCCAGCAAGTAACTAGCAGTACTTAATACAGTAGGACCTTTACTTTGGTTAAGAAGAGAATCAAGAATTTATTAAGAATTTTGTACTAGGTTTCATTACTGTTTATATAAGGAAAGAATAAGAGAAAGTAGAACTGTCAAACAAGCAGAATGTATGACTTATATTTTTGCTGTACAATGCTATTTTTATACCACATTGTGAATTTCAGAGTTATACATTAATTGAGTTCACCTTAACCAATTAAAGATGGCTTTCTGGAAAAGTGCTCTCTCTTCTACACTTAACATTTCACTCTATATGCATCATCTAGGGGTGACTTAATTAATTTTAACCTCTATACTCCTGAATTTATGACAAATATTGGAATTTGGCAAAATAATCAAACCTACATAAATGTTGTCAAATATAAAAAGAAAGTTTTCTTACTATCATTTTCTATCTTTTTACAATAATGATTAGCACTTAGGTCCACCTTATATATCCTGAGTATTAAAGATCTCAGACACAGATATGTAGACCAAAGATATTAAATGACTTTCCTCAAAAATTAAATTTTTCCTTTTTAAAAATTTTTGACCCATTTTCATTTGCATCTTATCAAAAAATATTCCTTAGCCATTTTCTACAAACAAAAAATGCTTTAGATTTAACACCATTTTTTGTTTCTTAAATTTTAGTAAAATTTTATGTTTAATCAGTACTCAACTTAATGCCTTTAAAGAATATAATATAAAGTTGAGTTCTCAATGAACATGCATTTTTAGTGATTCTTACAATTATCTTATTAGTCATTCCAATTCTACTACTATATTAATTTTGCAAATTGTTTCCAAGAAAAAATAATGCTAGTCTTTAGGTGTTAGAAAACCTGTTGCAGAGCCAGGTGCACGCCTGTAATCCCAGGGGCTCTGGAGGCTGTGGCAGGAGGATTGAGAGTTCAAAGCCAACCTCAGCAACTTAGCAAGGCCCTAAGTAACTCAGTGAGACCAAGTCTCTAAATAAAATACAAAAACGGTTGGGGATGTGGTTCGGTGGTTAAAGACCCCTGGGTTTAATTCTAGTATTAAAAAAAAAAAAAAAAAGAAAAGAAAAGAAAAAGAAAACCTGTTGCAATATTACATGGAAAGATGTTTTCAATGTAATTTGGGTTTAAAATTATCAGATTAGTTGATTAACTAATAATAGAAAATATTTTTATTTTGAACCTTTACATTAAATCTAATAAAAAGAAATTTTTATTTCTTTATTTAGAGGCTAAAAGAATTTATTCAAAATAACAAAGGAAATTAGTAAATCTTACTTGCTGTTGAAGTAGTCTACTGATTACCTTTCTAATAATCCCTTTTTTAATTTTTTATTTTTGTAATATCTTGGCAAATAATCAGAGTTTAAAAAAATTAAGGTCATACTGTGTCTTTAAAATTTGTTTTGATTATATGAAGTACCTTTATATAGCATTAAAATATCTGAAGTTTAATGATGTTTCCTTACATTGTACAACTTCAAATTACTAACGATTGACCCTGAAAATAGTAATATGGATCATATGATATATCAATTAAAAATATTCAGCTGGGCAGTGGTAACTCAGCAACTTAGTGAGAGGCCCTGTCTCAAAAAATAAAAAGGGCTGGGCATGTGGCTCAGTGATTAAGCACCCCTGGGTTCCATCCCTGGTACCAAAATAAATAAATAAATAAATAAAGTTCTACTATTTTATTTGACCACATTTAATGTAACCATGAAAGAAACAGTTATTTTAAGAGGTCACAATGGAACGTAATTAGAATAAGATGTACTCCATGTTTGTATAAGTAAGTCAGAATATACTGTCATGTATAAGTAAAAAGATCAAATTGAAAAAATAGATTTTTTTTAAAAGGGTTCACAATGGTATCCTAAAATGTAGGACTGATGGAGAGTGGATACATACCAGCCCAGTATAATGACTGGCCTCCATTCTGGTTGGTCAGGTAACAGTCTTATTGATCTGTGCCCATGTGAATTATTTTGAATATCACCTATAAATATAACTATACTTCCTCTGTGCCAACCTCAGCACACTGTTAGCTTAAGAACAAACAGGCTGAAACTCACCAGTATGACACCTGAAATGCATAGAAAAGTCATCTTAAAGTCAGGCTACAGAGATGCAGTTAATCACCTGCCTCTCGAAGAACTTACATATCAGAGCTATTGCTCCCCAATCTCTCAGTTGCTGTCTCCCCTACTTCCAGACCATCCCTCTATTGTCACTCTTCCCTGGTCCATGTGTGTGTGTCCACTATACTCCTGCTCACTGTCGCCAACTTGCTGAAAATCTCCTCTCCACTTAACATCTGTCAGAGGAGCCTTTTCCAGCTTAGAATCTGTACCTGTCCTGCTGGAAAGCACTCTTGAGTTACTTGTCATTTGCTCCAGGTATAATCACATTGTCTCCTTTTCATCAGTATCTAGGTCAACAACAATGAAACTTTACCCAAGAAAGCAAATACAGAAATCTTCCTGAGAGAAGAGGATGAAAATTTTTAAACCCTTACATATAACATTCTGTTCCTTCACACAAATATAAATCACTACTGACACATTCATTCATATATGGTCATTAACAATATATTATTAAATATGTGGTTTCTTTTAAACAGTTCTGTTTATTCTTTTCAAAGCAAACCTTACTTCCTTTTTCCCTCTGAAATATCAAATATTCAGTTTAGTGGATTTTTTTCCTCTCTCAGCAATTTTTTTAGGCACTTATGATTTTTATGTGATCCCACAGCCTTTCTGGCAGAGATAAGTGGCCTTTTTTCTGCCTAGCTTTCCTTCTTCAGAACATCTCTGTAAAGCATTAGGGAATGGAGGAAGACAGTGAAATATAAATTCTGCCCTTCCTGACTGAATTATAAAATGCTTTCTCCTGAACGATTTTAGTTTGAATGTCACCTTTTTTACTTCTCCATGCAGGATTATTTCACCCTGCATGGGAAAATAAAAATCTCCTATGATGAATAATATTCACAGGTTTAACACACCAAATGTAAGAATCATCCATAAGACAGCATTTCCATTGGTACAACATTTCCTGAACATCTGGTCAGAAGTCTAGTTCACAACTGACTCAAAGATAGTTGTACTGCTGAATTATTTCTTAAAATAGTTATTCTACACGTGTGCCTCAGAGACATCACCAAATACTGACCCAGGCTACTCCTGCTAACTTACACTGACAGATTCAGTATTTTAATTTTTTTGCCTTAAGTGGGAAAAAAAAACTTTCTTTTTTCTTACTTACCTTCTTTTAACATATTATCGGTAGGATGACACACTCTGTCATCTCTTCTCAAGAGTTCAAGATAATGCTGTTCTTTAAATGAGTTTGTGGACTGGTTGACTGGTCCTTGTCAGGCTGTAGCTGCCAATCATAAAAGTAAATCTTCTCAAGTGGTATATGATAAAGTTATCCTAATACAGTCTTGTGCAGAGACAGGCATTAATAAAATATTTGAGAGCAATGTTTTCTGAGACTGCTGAAATTCACGGCTATGGGAGAGAATATTTTATGTTATGTAGAGGATTTTGACTAAACATTGAGATATTATTGTTCAGCCAGAAATGACAGGTAGTGTGATCAGTGTTCTAAGAGGAGGACAGGACACTGAAAGAGAACATATAAGAAGAATGTTCAAATCACACGAGAGGGACAAAGGCAAGCTATCCTGATGAAGTCCTATAAAACTAAATGTACAGGTGAACAGGAAAGAGCCAAGCAAAGAGACCAAGAAAAGACTATTATTGACAAGACCCCTCTGCACTTATTTTTTCAAACAAAAAGCTAGGGAGGGCAAAGGAGTGTCTGAATCAATTGTGCTCTCAGAGATATCCAAGTAGCTTAGATCAAACTGTGACAACCTAAATTATTTAAGGTCATTGTGTGTGCATTGATTGCAAGTTCTGAGGAATGCACCAGTGTCAGAAACAGGAATCCACTAGCCCCACCAGGCCCTCAGGATCATGAGGAACAAATGCCTGAGTCAGAGAGTCAAACGCATCCTCTCAGAAACTGCCCCCCAGTGCATCCTTCCCCACAGGGAGAACCATCTGATTTGTGGCCTCCTTTGTTATCCATTGCTCTCACTGAGCTGATCACAAGAGAAAGAAAAAAATAATAATAACAACTCCATCTCCTCTAATCTAAAGGTGTCTCATTGTGAGTCATGAGTTAAATCCTATTGCAATCAACTGCATGCTATCCTGTCTCAGATTTTAAGCACTAGAACTAGGTTTGACTTTCCATCTATCATTCTGTAAAATATTACCCTCCTATGTTGCCTCTGTTCTACAACTGACTTGAAATTCCAAATTGTATCCCCTACAACACAGGCTTTTGCAGTAGCATTTTTACATAGGAATTTATTTCCTCCCACTGCATGTCAGGGGATGGAGTCAGGGTCCTTCCTTCCTATTAAATTGTGCAGACCATTTTACATAAAACCTCTGCTGCTTTGCAGCTCATTCCTTCTTCTGATTTCTTTCTCAGCTCCCCCCTTGCAAATTCCCTATTGGAACCTGAAATCACTCTTCTGTATCTTCCTCCCACACAGGACACACCAACACCCTCTCTCCTCAGTGTCTTTGTTTTCTTTAACTCTGTAGAAAAAATTCATATAAAAAAATAATATTTAAACTCTTTCAGTCCATTACAATAAGAATATAGAACACCCATTCTCAGTCACTTGTTTAAATAGTACTTCAAAGTCAGTTTTATATTCATTCTTGTCACATCCTCTTGAAAGAGCCTCACCACCACCCTCTATGACTTTAATTTATTATTTTAGTTGGAACACCTATGAATAATCAAAAGCATCTATCATTTAACTTTCATTCATTCTTGAACTTTATACACAAGAAATTACACCATATGCATTCCTTTGTAAATTATATCCTCAACGCATCGAATTTATGGGATAGGTCCAGCTTATCTGGAAACGTTTACAAGATGGCTATGGTTGCTCTTGTTTACTCATTTACTTGTCATAAAAATATGATACAGAAGATAAGTGAAAGAAAGAAGATTGATGGAGAGTCTAACATGTATGTATTCGAAGTCACGGGAGGAGAGGAGAGAAATAATAGAATAGGAGAATAGTTGAAGAGATGACAACTGAGAATTTTTCTAAACCAATTATTATAGAATGAATATAAGTGCTCCATCAAAATGCAATGTTAACCTCCAGAGTGATAGTACCTGGAGGGAAAGTCTGGGGTGACAATTAGGTTAAGACAAAGTCATTAGAGTTGTGTCCTCATGTTGGATGAGTTTACTTATAAGAAAAGGAAGAGAGATCAAAGTGCTTGTGCTCACTCTTGCTCTCTATCACTCTCTCTCTTTCCTCCCTGGAAGAATAAAGCAAGAAGATAACCACAAACCAGAAAGCGGGATCTCACCAAGAACCTGATCTCTAATGTTCAGCCTCCAAAATTGTGAGACAGTAACACCTGTTGTTTAATCCACCCAATTTAGGTATTATTTTATGCTAGCCCAAACTAAAATACCAACTAAACAAGCCATCAGAAACCCAGACAGGGTAATAACAAAGAAAACCACAACTTCAATCACCCTGGGAAAACACTTAACACTTATTACATCAATTTTGTTTTTGCACCGTAGCTATTGTCTTATTCTGAGAAGGTTTTAGAAAGGAGAGTTTTACAAATCTGAGGTTCTCAATTTTCCTTTAATATAGACAGATGAAAATGAAGAAGCTGTTTTTTATTCAATTTATAAATATTACAATGTTCTCTTGCTCAAAATTCTTTAGGGACTCCTGATGTTCCAGCATTCAACACCCATTGCCCAAAACCACAATTTAACTAGGTTGAATTATACTTATCCTTTAAAACTCAGAATGAATGCCAATTCTTCAGGGATGTGTTCTATAACTTCCGAGTCCCATTCTAGGTTAATTGCTGACCCTCCATAATACATGGGATATAACTTAATTATTAATTCATACTTTTTAGCTTGTACCTACCACACATACCCTATTATAGGTTCCCTGAAATTACATCTGCCTTTCACATCTGAATCTCTAGCACTCAACCCAGTCGTAATGTTTCATACATGTTGAAGAATGAATGAAAGGTTTAATGACTTCCTCCTTTGGGTTGCAACTTCAATTCTTTGTCAATCACTTATTCTTATTTTAGATTATTATTCATTTCTAAGTTCCCAGTATGTCTAGCAGTTAAGCATGAACAACTAGCAAATTCAAAGCCAAATGGTCAAATCGAAAAAATCGATCTTGAGTAAATCAACAAATAATTTAAGTTGAATTTTGTTTAAAACAATTCCGTTTAAAGGCTCAGCTATTTTCCCTATATACAATTTAGTAAGGTCAAAAAGAAAACTCACTAAAGGTATAGTTTGCTGAATTATGGATATACATTACACGTACCATAACAAATATTTACATTTAAGTTTACATTTACTAAGACTAAAAACCATATTTTCTTCTTAAAGCCTTTACAAAGCCAAACTGGTGAAATGCAATATCTTAATTTGTATCAGGTTATCTGATAAGCTTGTTGAAGCTCTTTTCAGTAAAGTGTGCCTGAAGAATGTATTCAATGCTCTCATATGTTATTTGCATATCAAGAAGTGTAGTAGATGCCTTGTTGTCTCAGGCAGATTTCCTGTATCAGATAGGTACATATGTTGCCCCACCACTGTGAATACTGGCTGCTAACCACAGATTTACTTTCTCTAAAGAACCCCTCTGGCCTTCCCCACATTTCATAACTAATAACTAATTTGCAGACACTCTTGCCTCAAAATAAAAACCCTGTTCTAGTGTAATTCCTATCCACAGCTTCATAGGGGGAACAGAATAAAGCCAGACATCAACTGAATGGCAACCTTGTTTAGCTCCTTCTCCCGATATATGCTACTTACTTTCTTCTTTCTCTTTGGGAGATGCATACTCAGTGAATAACTTGCATGAGAATCTTCCCTTCAAGATGTTTGTAGGGACACTGATCTAAGATACACTGAATCGGTACATTCCAATTAATAATTGTGAAATATCTTGCAAGTCATTGGCTATTTAAGTAAGATGCTTACAGTCTCCCCAAATAATTTTAAAAGTGATGACTGCAGAAAAATTATATTCAACACCTATAGTTGAGAAAATCTTTAAGAAATTTGGGGGGAAGAGATATGGCAAATAAAATGCCAAATGGATCAGCTCAGGGCATGCAGTGTGTAAGTTTGGTTATAGAAATAACAGACAGGAAAAAATAAGAGGAGAAAATAAGTTCCAAAAAATTCTGGAAGGATAGCTGAAAGATATGAGATTTATGATTAGAAAACCACCAAGTGCCCAGTAAAAGAAATGAAACAAGATTTATGACTAGGAATGTGCTACAAGTGTTCAAAAGAGAAATGACATTGAATTCTTCAACAGTCACTCCAGGTAGTATGCTTTCAGTCACTGAAGAAGTAATTTTCAACTTAGATTCTATACTAAATGGTATTCTCAACCTAGCATGAGAGTAGAATATATACATTCTTAAATGTGCAATTCTTAAATTCTCAAAAGATTTAAAGATTTACATCTTTCAGGCTCTTTATCAGAGAGCTCTTAAAGGATATGTCTCAAGAAAATGAAGAAGTAAATGGAGCAGGTTCAGAACATCAGGGATAATACCTTCAAGAGAAGCAAAGGGAATCTCTCGATGATGAAAAAAGTAGACTTCAAGGACATAACATGAAAGGAAAAAATCCTGGAAGACATTTACAGTTCTGGGAAAGAGTTTAAAGATGATTATGATATGTACACAGAAAATTATCCAAAGAAGGAAAGGAACTTTTTGAACTTAAGGAAAACAAAAAGCTATACAGGAATGCAATAATTTCAGGAGCCCTCCTCTGTACAAAAGATTTTACCAACTGCTGGCTTCACCCAACTCTAATTTCTTAATTATACCTGTGCTGGTCTATTAATGGCTTTTCCAAAAGAATAGAAGAGCCAGAAAAACAGTGTGCAAAATCTTAAACCCCCAATGACATCTCATCACATGCCAGTTTCTACCTTCAACATAAACTCAAAAACCCATTTTATTTTTCCACATCATTCTAATAACTTTACATCTATCTGGCCTGGTAAAAAGGTCAATATTAAGTTGTTCTAACCTTATTGTGTATATCTAACAATGGCTGCAAAAGCTAAAATAAAAATGTAACAATGAGATAGATGAGGTTCAGTCAGTTGTATGTCATTTAGTTTTTGCTAAATTATTGTTATCTTCTCACTTCTTATTAAACTCTTTTTCTTTCTGGTTTAACCTAATTCACAAAACTTCACATAAAACCAGATTGATATAATGTTATATATAAATGTCTTTATAACGTGGTTCTGAATGAAATATAAACAGGTAAATTCCTTTTGATGTCTATGGATATTAAAAATAGACATAACAGGTAACTAGATAAACATTGCTGCTCCCGATATGCAATATAACAGAGGTGAAACTCCTTGATTTTACAAGCTCAGGTAGCAGACAAACTGCTGAGAACTAGAGAAAAAAATATTATAACAAGCAGCCAAGATGACATGGGAGTCAAGGGAGAACAGTACTCAGAGAAAGTTTATATTTATCTGCACAAAATGACCTAGTTCATATAAAATAAAATTAAGTTACTGTAAAAGGGAGTGCCAGGAAATATAAAATGCTTATTTATCCTGTGCAACCTACTTTTACTTGAGCTTCTCTGGAAGATTTTTTTTTTTTTTTTTTTATTAGAGAAACCAGAATACGTAGGCAAACTATTTTAAATACATGTGCTATACAAGACTATTTTACTTTATTACTTTATTGTGATATTTATTTTTAAGCATAGAATTTTTATGGAGGATCATATTTATCAGAAAAGTTGTTCAAAAATGAGTTCTAAATAGTTTATCAGTTTTTAAAAAATTGTAAACGGTGTGAACCCTGATTTTTCTTCAGCAGATGAAATCACTGAAATTCCAGATTGGCATTTGGTGGTGGATAACTTAAATTCTTTCCCTTTTTTAAAAGATAATTTTCCCATTTACTTCTATAATTTTGTTATAATAATCGGTGGGCTTCAAATGTAATAATTCTAACTACACTACTGAATTATTTAAATTATAACTAGTGATTGGAAAATATTAATTTCATGCTTGTATCACTCTGCTCAGGGCCTTTCCATTGCCAGGAATGTCTCAAGCTATATCTGTTTCCAGATTCTAACTCCCTATCCAAGCAACATGTCGGATTCTCTAATAAAGAACCACCTCTGGTCCCACTGCTGGAAGGAATGTCTTCCTGTCCCTGAACTCCTGTAGCAGTTCACCTATGTCATCTCAACATGAGCACTCATGGCTTTTCAGCCTGTACTTGTCTATCTCCAGAATCCCATCATGAGAGAAGGAGCTTCAGTCATTTGTATATTGAAACAAAAGTATATATCATATAGATAAATGAATGACATTTGTTCAAGGTCAAGAAAAACATGAACCAGAAAAAAAAAATTTGTGCATTCATATTCTGATCATGAAAAACAGTGTTCAAAAATAAATAAGAAAGGTGACCTTCAGCTTATATCTTGAGCAAAGCAATCATAAAACCTTAGATGATTTAAACAAATTGGACTGCTTCAGATATTTGCTACCAACTGAGGCCACACAAGCATTGCAAGATCTCCTTCTGTGTAATTCCCAGGACATGAAATGGGAATAGAATCAAAGAGATGGCTGGCAACTTCCCTGTGTGAGATCAATACACTGATGTTAGAGATACATTCTATGCTCCTTCCTCTTAGACCTACCTAACTATCTTAATACAAACAATTAATTACACAATTTCCAAGAAACTAAATCTAATTCCTCCTAAGCAAATGGCTAGGGACGTCAATTTTAAAGAATTTCTTTAAGGCAAGAATCAGAAAGAAAGAAACAGAAATCATGAGAGAGAGACACATAACAATAGAAGTCTAAAAGTTTCCAAAAGCTTTATTGTTTTAGCTTTCTATTAAATCTACAATTCATTCTGAACTAATTCCATGTGCATGGTATAAGACAGAGATGATGGTTTGGTTTCAATTCATCTAGATGTTTAACTAACCAGCACCATGTAGTAAAATGACTACCCCTTTTCTTCAGCACCATTTTGTCTCATTTGTCATAAATCAAAAGGATCCTATGTGTGTGGTTGACTTTTTATTTTTTTTTTATTTTTTTATTTTTTTATTTTATTTTATTTTTTTTATTGTAAACAAATGGGATACATGTTGTTTCTCTGTTTGTACATGGCGTAAAGGTATACCATTTGTGTAATCATAAATTTACATAGAGTAATGTTGTTTGATTCATTCTGTTATTTTTTCCCTTCCCCCCACCCCTCCCACCCCTCTTTACCCTCTATACAGTACTTCCTTCCTCCATACTTGCCCCCCTCCCTAACCCTACCTCTAACCCTAACACTAACCCTTCCCTCCCCCCCATTATGTGTCATCCTCCACTTATTAGCGATATCATTCGTCCTTTGGCTTTTTGAGATTGGCTTATCTCACTTAGCATGATATTCTCCAATTTCATCCATTTGCCTGCAAATGCCATAATTTTATCATTCTTTATGGCTGAGTAATATTCCATTGTATATATATACCACAGTTTCTTTATCCACTCATCAATTGAAGGGCATCTAGGTTGGTTCCACAGTCTGGCTATTGTGAATTGAGCAGCTATGAACATTGATGTGGCTGTATCTCTGTAGTATGCTGATTTGAAGTCCTTTGGGTATAGGCCAAGGAGTGGGATAGTTGGGTCAAATGGAGGGTCCATTCCAAGTTTTCTAAGGAATCTCCACACTGCTTTCCAGAGTGGCTGCACTAATTTGCAGCCCCACCAGCAATGTATGAGTGTACCTTTCTCCCCACATCCTCGCCAACACCTGTTGTTGCTCGTATTCTTGATAATCGCCATTCTAATTGGGGTGAGATGGAATCTTAGGGTGGTTTTCATTTGCATTTCTCTTATTACTAGAGATGTTGAGCATTTTTCCATATGTTTGTTGATTGCTTGTAGATCTTCTTCTGTGAAGTGTCTATTCATTTCCATAGCCCATTTGTCGACTGGATTATTTGAATTCTTGGAGTAGAGTTTTTTGAGTTCTTTATAGATTCTGGAGATTAGTGCTCTATCTGAAGTATGATTGGCAAAGATATTCTCCCACTCTGTAGGCTCTTTCATCGCATTGCTGATAGTTTCCTTTGCTGAGAGAAAGCTTTTTAGTTTGAATCTTTCCCAGTGGTTGATTCTAGCTTTTATTTCTTGTGCTATGGGAGTCCTGTTAAGGAAGTCTGATCCTAGACCAACAAGGTGAAGATTTGGACCTACTTTTTCTTCTATAATCTGCAGGGTCTCTGGTCTGATTCCGAGGTCCTTAATCCATTTTGAGTTTAGTTTTGTGCATGGTGAGAGATATGGGTTTAGTTTCATTCTGTTGCATATGGATTTCCAATTCTCCCAGCACCATTTGTTGAAGAGGCTATCTTTTCTCCATTGCATATTTTTGGCACCTTTGTCTAGTATGAGAAAATTGTATTTATTTGGGTTTGTGTCCGTGTCCTCTATTCTGTACGATTGATCTACCTTTCTATTTTGGTACCAATACCATGCCGTTTTTGTTACTATTGCTTTGTAGTAGAGTTGAAGATCTGGTATTGCAATACCCCCTGTTTCACTCTTCCTGCAACGGATTGCTTTAGCTATTCTGGGTTTCTTATTCTTCCAGATGAATTTCATAATTGCTTGCTCTATTTCTGGAAGGTACGTCATTGGGATTTTAATTGGAATTGCATTGAATTTGTATAACACTTTAGGTAGTATGGCCATTTTGACAATATTAATTCTTCCTATCCAAGAACATGGAAGATCTTTCCATCTTCTAAGGTGTTCTTTAATTTCTTTCTTTAGTGTTGTATAGTTCTCATTGTAGAGGTCTTTCACCTCTTTTGTGAGATTGATTCCCAAGTATTTTATTTTTTTCGAGGCTATTTTGAATGGGGTAGTTTTCCTAATTTCTCTTTCTGAAGATTCATCACTTATGTATAAAAATGCGTTGGATTTATGGGCATTGATCTTGTAACCTGCTGCTTTACTGAATTCACTTATGAGTTCTAAGAGTTTTCTGGTGGAATTTCCAGGTTCCTACTTTTGGTGCTGTTCTGTTCTTCTTTTTCTAGGGCTTTGAGCTGTAGTGTTAGGTCGTTTATTTGTTGAGTTTTACTTCTTTTATTAAATGCGCTCCATGAAATAAATTTCCCTCTAAGTACTGCTGTCATAGTGTCCCAGAGATTTTGATATGATGTTTCTTTGTTCTCATTTACCTCTAAGAATTTTTTAATTTCCTTCCTAATATCTTCTGTTATCCATTCATCATATAATAGCATATTGTTTAATCTCCAGATGTTGGAATAGTTTCTGTGTTTTACTCTTTCATTTATTTCTAACTTCAATCCATTATGATCTGATAGAATACATGCTAGTGTCTCTATCTTCTTGTATTTGCTAACATTAGCTTTGTGGCATAATATATGGTCTATTTTAGAGAAGGATCCATGTGCTGCTGAGAAGAAAGTGTATTCGCTCTTGGTTGGATGGTATATTCTATAAATGTCCGTTAAGTCTAAATTATTGATTGTGTTATTGAGATCTATGGTTTCTTTGTTCAATTTTTGTCTGGAAGATCTGTCCAGTGGTGAGAGAGGCGTGTTAAAATCATCTAGTATTATTGTGTTATGGTCTATTTGGTTTCTGAAATTGAGAAGGATTTGTTTGACATACATGGATGAGCCACTGTTTGGGGCTTAGATGTTTATGATTGTTATATCTTGCTGATTTATGCTTCCCTTAAGCAGTATGAAATGACCTTCTTTATCCCTTCTGACTAACTTTGACTTGAAGTCCACATTATCTGAAATGAGGATGGATACTCCAGCTTTTTTGCTGAGTCCATGTGCATGGTATGTTTTTTTCCATCCTTTCACCTTTAGTCTATGGGTATCTTTTTCTATGAGGTGAGTCTCTTGCAGGCAACATATTGTTGGATCTTTCTTTTTAATCCAATCTGCCAGTCTATGTCTTTTGATTGATGAATTCAGGCCATTAACATTCAGGGTTATTATAGAGATATGATTTGGTTTCCCGGTCATTTGGTTCATTTTTTAAATTTTATTTATTTATTTGTTTGACACAACTTGTTTCCTCCTTTATTTGACAATTCCTTTAGGATAATTCCTCCCTTTGCTGATTTGCTTCTTTGTTTTTCATCTCTTCCTCATGGAATATTTTGCTGAGAATGTTCTGTAATGATGGCTTTCTTTTTGTAAATTCTTTTAGCTTTTGTTTATCATGGAAGGATTTTATTTCATCGTCAAATTTGAAGGTAAGTTTTGCTGGGTATAAGATTCTTGGTTGGCATCCATTTTCTTTCAGTGCTTGAAAAATGTTGTTCCAGGCCCTTCTAGCTTTTAGGGTCTGGATTGAAAAATCTGCTGATATCCGTATTGGTTTCCCCCTGAATGTAATTTGGTTCTTTTCTCTCACAGCCTTTAAAATTCTGTCTTTATTTTGTATGTTCGGTATTTTCATTATAATGTGCCTTGGTGTGGGTCTGTTGTAATTTTGTGTATTTGGAGTCCTATAAGCCTCTTGAACTTGATTTTCCATTTCATTCTTCAGATTTGGAAATTTTTCTGATATTATTTCATTGAATAGGTTGTTCATTCCTTTGGCTTGTTTCTCTAGGCCTTCTTCAATCCCAATAATTCTTAAATTTGGCCTCTTCATGATATCTCATAGTTCTTGTAGATTCTGTTCATGATTTCTTACCATCTTCTCTGTTTGTTCAACTTTGTTTTCAAGATTAAATATTTTGTCTTCAATGTCTGAGGTTCTGTCTTCCAGGTGTTCTATCCTATTGGATATGCTTTTATGGAGATCTTAATTTGGTTTATTGTTTCCTTCATGTCAAGGATTTCTGTTTGGTTTTTTTTCAATATCTCTAACTCTTTATTGAAATGATCTTTTGCTTCCTGTATTTGCTCTTTTAACTGTCGATTGGTGCGATCAATCAATGCTTGCATTTGCTCTTTCATCTCATCATTCAGTGCGTGCATTTCCTCTTTCATCTCATCGTTTGCTTCTCTGATCATTTTAATTATGTACATTCTGAACTCCTTTTCTGTCATTTCTTCTGCCATGCTGTCACTGGGTTTTATTGATGTAACATCTAGATTTGTTTGCAGCATTTTCTTTCCTTGTTTTCTCATATTGTTCAGGTATCAGAGGACCGCTGAGATATTGCAGATTTCCTCTATTGACTTACAATGTCCCTGAAGATTTCTATATATATCCCCCCTTAGCCTTCAGTAGGCTGAAGTCATGGAGGAAGTTGATAATGCGGTGCTCCACAAGGAAGCTGCCTCTCTAGGAGTGGTGGCCTTCAGGTGGGGTATAATCCCTGCTAGTGGGCAGAGGTGCCTCCACTTGTTGACCAATGGTCATCCAAAGGGGACCTAGGCTGTGGCCTGAGGCAAGGCCTGTTTGGGCCTGAGTCTCTGGTTTTACCGTCCTTGTGGGGAAACCTCACCCAGCAGGGAAGACTCACCCGGTGGGGAGGTCTCGCTGGTCAGTTCCCTCCTAGAGGTTCCCCTCAATTTACAGCTACCGCCTGGGCTGGGCTGCCTTCCTCTGTAAAGTTCCCAGGGGCCCGGCCCTACCTCCTGGGCCTGGGAGCCTCACCCTTTGCAGATGACTCTCTTTAGTCTGCCCTTCCTCAGAGAATCTGCCCGCAGGCCTGGAACCTTCGCTCCGCCCTAAGCCTGTCTCTGTGCGGCTCTTCCACCCAGAAGCCTCCTAGATCCTGGGACCCTGCTCTGCACCTAATCGCCTGGCTATGCGGCCCCTCCTCTGAGCAGCCACCTTGGGGCCCTGTACAATCGCTCTGAATCCCAGAGACCCGCCACACGCCTCTTCCTCCAGACAGCCGCCCAGTATTCCAGTGGGGTCACTAGGAGTCCAAGAAACTCACTGCGTGCCTCCACCTCCACCAACCACCCGTAGCCCTGGGCAATCAATCACTCTGAGTCGAAGTGACCCTCTCCGTTCCTCCTCCTTCTCCAGATAACCCCCGGGGTGTTCAGGAGCGGTCGCTCTGAGTGGCTCTGAGTCCACGTGACCCGCAGCACGGGTCCTCTGGGCAACCGCCCGGAGCTCTGGTGCGGCCACTCAAGACCAAGCGTCCCACCACGCTTCTCCTCCAGGCAGCCCCCCTGTGGTCAGGAGCTGTCACTTTAAGTCCAAACAACTCACCACTCGCCTTCTCCTCTGAGCAGCCGCCTGGAGCGCTAATGCAGTCACTGCGAGTCCAAACGACCCGCCGCGCTCCTCCTCCTCCTCCTCCTACTCCTCTGGGCAGGCCCCGGTGTTCAGAAGTGGTCTGAGTCCAAACAGCTCGCCACGCAGCCCCTTCTCTGGCAACCGCATGTAGCTCTGGTGTAGTCACCCCGAATCCAAGCGGCCACGCTCCTCTTCCTCCTCCTCATCCTCAGGGCAGGCCCCGGTGTTCAGAAGCGTCGTTCTGAGTCCAAATAGCTTGCCGCGCGGCTTCTCCTCTGGCAACCACCTGTAGCTCTGGTGCAGTCACTCCAAATCCAAGTGGCCACGTTCCTCCTCCTCCTCCTCCTCAGGGCAGGCCCCGCTGTCCTGAGTCCACACAGCTCTCCTCGCCACTCTTCCCCTGGGCAGCCGCCGGAGCCCCAGTGGTTGCTCCGAGTCCCAGCGCTGTGCCGAGCGGCCTCCTTTACGGCGCTCCCAGCTGTCTGTGTTCACTGCTCCAGCGGGGGGAGGGGCGTCTCGCCGGCAGTTCTACTTCACAAAGTTTCCTACGTTCCGGGACCACCGTCCCATCCGGGATGCCTCCCCAGGGGGTGAGAGTCACCCGGCTGCTTTGAGTTGGTCCCAAGCATCTCAATATCTCCTCTTTTGAATCCTGAGTCCTGGAGCAACATGAAATGTAGGCCGCCATCTTGAAACCTCTCTTGACTTTTTAAATAGCTATTTGCTCCATTGCTCTATTCTTCTGGCCTACTCTTAAATAGCTTAGTCTTAACTATTGCAGTCAAATACTATATCTTGTGTCTGTTATATAAATCCTCCAGCTTTGTTCTAGTTCAAGATTGCCTTGGTTATTCATGGTATTTGATTTTCCATAAAAAATGAGAGTTTTTCAGTTTTCCCCAGAAAAATCTGCTTGCACTGTGACTAGACTATATTGGGGAAAACTGACTTATCTGAAACATTTAATCTTCCATTCCGTTGACATGATATGTCATTCCATGACCAAATTAGGTTAAATTATTACTTAAAAATAAATTATAGTCAATATTTCCTCCAACTTGTTTGTCTAGTACTGCAAAGGTTTAGAAATATAAACATTCAATTTCCTACTATCCTATGCAGCCAAGAATGCCATGTGACATAGTGCCAGCTTATCTTATGGTACACAAGAGGAAGACTAAAAAATGCCTTCGCATACTTAATGAAAGGAGAAAATGTGGCTGGCACTATATTTTTCTATTGTTATGCCTTCAAAACAAAAAGTGATCCATCACTATCCAAAGATATCACCAACCCAGACAATATTGAACCTAGCTGAGGTCAATGGCTGCCTATCTTCAAGCTATTGCTACATTTAAAAGAAAATGCAACTTTTGAAGTTGTTGTTAACTAAGGAGAAACTACTGCTTACTAATACTAAGGTATTTTTTAAAAGTAAATGAAAACAGCAGAGTAGCTTACTATGCCTTCTTTCCATGTCAGAAGTCTGATAACTAAAAATGATAAGCAAAATATCAGTTAGAAAGCTTTCAATCTACTATAAATTATAAACATTAAAGAACTCTTCTAAAATAATATTATTTTCATGGTTTTATATAAAACTGCATGCATTAAAATTTTTAAAACATTTGATTCTTAATATGATGTCTCACTTGACCCCAAAAAAGGATCTGTAGCATTTCCTTCTTCTGACTAAAAGTTTCAGGATGTGTTAGTCAATTTTTAGAGTAACCAAAGTACTCTACAAGAACATCCTAGGTGAGGTAAAGTTCATTTGGGGCTTATGGTTTCAGAGGCTAACAATGGCTAACTCCATTGTTCTGGGTCCAAAGCGGTAAGGGTCCAGCAGAGGAAGGAAACCTACTCATCTCTTGGCAGGATCAGGAAGGAGGGAGGGAGGAAGAGGGAGAGAGAGAAAAAGGGGGTGTGTTGTTGGAAAAACAACCCTTCTCGGGCATGCCCTCAGTAACCAACCTCCTCCAACCCCACCCTACCTGCCTACAGTTACCACCCGGGCAGTCAATTCAAATACAATGAACTGATTAGGTCTTTATTCATTTTACCTGTAAATGTTCTTGTGTGAATAGGAGCTTTCAGTGATACCTTACATCCAAATCACAATGCACGATTTATTCTCAATTTGTGTTTTTTTTTTTTTTTTTAGACAAATACAACAAAAACCCTAATGGTTGGTATACAATGTTCTTAGATCAAATATTCCTTCATTCATGGTAAATGATGATTTACCCACTGTTTATGACTACTTTTTCCTTCAAATGATATTGGTCTCAATGTTTTGAAACATTTCAGTATATCTCTTAGTTGCTTTAATGTTATAAGTAGATGCAAAAAAAAATGAAGTGTTTTTGAAACTATTAAAAATGATGCACAAATTTGTCTTTCTTCTTAAAAGAAGATTATGTGCTAAATCAAAAGTAAATGCAGAGACTAATATGTAGTTATAGATAAGAATTTATATCTATTTTAAAAGTTGCACCAGATTATCTCTGAAAGACATAGAAATCTCTGCCCAGAATTTGTGGATCCACAAAAAATAATATTTTAAAAAATATCTCTAAATACCATATTCATGTGTATTTGGAAAAGTTTGAGTCAATGACCTATCTCTGTTAATTATGATTTAGAAGGCATTTTTCAGGGTACTAACAAAAAAAAAAAAATAGAACTAGTGAAACCAATATATATTCCATAGCCCAACTGACAATTCTATATCCACCTGAGTGTAAATATCCATAGCACAATTCAAAAGAACCATGTAAAGAGAATATACTATTTAAGCACAAATTTCCACAATTGGCAAATAAAATAAAATAGTGATTAAAAGAAGGTGACCTACTGTTCGATAATTTGCACCACAGTAATTACAAGAAATAGAATATATATTCAAAATACTGTGTAAGTGTTCCACCATAAGTTTTCAGAAAGAAATACACAGTTTTTAGGTGATGTGAAGAACTGAGTCACAGTTTCTGCTTATTTGTTAAAGATGGCGTGTTGATCTGATTTGTTTGATTTTGATCTGATTTGTTAAAGATGGTTTTGTTAAAGATTTGTTAAAGACAGTGTGTTCGTCACAATTTCATGAGTGTGACTAAAATAACTAAGAAGAACGACTTAAAGGAGGAAAGATTTATTTTGGCTCACAGTGTCAGAGGTTTCAGTCCATGGTGGGCCAGCTTCATTGCATTGGGCATGAGGTGAGACAGAAAGTCCTAGTAGAAGGGCATGATGGGAGATCACTGCTCAGCTCAGTCAGTGAGGAATTTGACAGTGGGAGAGTAACAGAAAAGAGCCAGGGACAAATGTCCTCAAGATCATGCCCCTAGTAAAGTACCCCTCCAACTATGAACACTGGCTTACAGTTACCACACAGAGGTCCATCCAGATTATTAATCCATCAAATGGATTAATTCATTGATGAGGTAAGGGCCTTCTTGCCAATCATTTCATAAAAGCCTCACCTGTGAACACTGTTCCATTGCCTACAACATCTGAGCTTTTGGGGTAAATTATAGATAAAATCCATAACAGATGGAGACATTCTGAAATGTGATTGTGGCCCACAGCTTGATTCATCTGATCTTTTCAATATTATAATTGCATCCTTGATGATAACAGTCTTATGTGGTTTGTATTATCCTACTCTAAGTATTAAAATAGTTATTAAAAAGCTCAAAGGATTTTATAATAAGCTACTTAATGTGCAAAAGAGTTATAACTATACCTAATACCCAGGTCCATTGTTTTGCAGAAAATAATAAAACATTCTCTATTTCACTTTTACCAATTGCTCCTTTCCATTAATGCCCCTCTTTTCTTCTTAATTTTAACAGCTTATAATTCATTCCTTATAGGTAAATGAGTTTCTGAATACACATTAAATTTACTGACTTACTGGACTTTAAAATTGAAATGATTATAGGAACTATAATAGGTTAAATAAAGCAGATGTTTTAAAAATAGGTCAGGTTTAATAAAATAGCACATATTCTATCTAAAGAAAGCAATATTCAGTCAACTGGTCTTTTGGCAATTTAGGAATAGTTTTTCTAGAACTTCCAATTCTCCAAGTGAAGTCATAATGCATTTTAGAAAAATAAATTTCAAATGTTGGCAACTAAGTCAAACTTAATAACAGACAAACAGCTTCACTATGCAGGATGTTACTTATTAAATTAAGCAATATATATTTGTGTGCTGTAGTCAGTATTAAG